>NW_028263381.1:15237500-21015000 GCF_051168715.1 Poecilia mexicana
CAAGCATGAACTCACGGCTCAATAAGAGCAATACAATTATGTAAGCGTTACTATTTTACCTTTAAAAATATTGTATTTACAAGTGTAGATGTGTAGGTGTACATGTCGTTACACAAAGTCGGGTTGCTCAGTCTGTTGACTGGAACAGCTTTGTCACCCAGGAGTCTGAATGGCTAGTAGCACTGCTGCCCTACAGCACCACAGCCCTGGGTTCAGTTTCTTGATCTTATGAATGAGTAAAGTTTCCACGTTCTTTGCGATGTGTGGATTGCGTTCTGTTCATGCTCAACGCAGGCAGTGCCTGCGTGACGTAGTACAGGCTTATTTTTAAATCCATTTTTTTTTAGCTTCTTGCTCTTACTTTAAGACAAGCATTCGAGTCCAAATAGATAAAATGCAAAAGAATTTGAATCCCAGTTTTCATCTTGGACCCACCAATGTCTCTGAACAAGATCTATTTCCAAATACATTGATCTACTCACTTTATACAAGGTTTTCTAGGCTATCCTCTCTCGCTCTCTCACACACACACACACACACACACATACAGACTCCGTATGTACATTATAAAGGCATCACAGATAAGCAGCTACGGATTTTGTTGATTGGAAACATGCATAGCTATTGCACATGATTACCACATGGCAAGTTGCCTTACTAATTGTAGCAAATTGTAGTTGTAGATCTCTGCAATCAAAGTAAACACACTCTCATTTGTAAATAGTGACTGGAAAGAGTGAACATTGAAAACAATTGCTGGAAGATGTAGATGTACTACTTTCTAAGAGGCCTTTTTACAGTCTGGTCTTGTCCATAAAAATGTAACAGAGCTATATTTTCTCTGTCATGCAATGCAGTACATATGGTACATAGCAAGGCTACCAGTGGCTATGTAATGTATTTACAATGATTATCTTGTGACACCTGCTGAAACAAACACAAAAAATACAAAAATGTATCATCTGTACAGAAACGACAGTATGTTAAGTCTGTACCTGTCAAGTACCTAAACGTAATTCTCAAAAGATAAACAATGTGTTTGAAACAAAAGTGAAATCAGAATGCAAAACAATATTGTCAAAGCAGTTTAAAGTTAAATACAACAAAATTTGTTTCAGTGACGTCCCAGTAATGACTGATGTTTTACCATGTCCCATTATTTTAGCTGAAGTGCAGAGCTCTTTCTGTTCAGGCTTTTTCTTCTCTGACTGAAACTCCTACTCTTTAACCCTTCTGTGGTCTTAAAAAATGGGATCATTTAAACCCCACACCTTCTTTTACTCTGTGCGCAGCCCAGCTGAGAAGCACTGACCTGATGCGCACTTTTACAAGGTTTTTTGTGTGGTTTCAATAATTGACAGTCCAATGGGACAACCCCCCTAATTCTCCACTGTCTGACCGTGACATTTGCTGCGCTCCTCCTGGGCGGCGCATTAAGACTGTGGGAGGCTTATAAGTACTTTGGGGCTTTGCGAACATATCCAACTTCTTCATTTTAGAGCATTTTTCTTGCCAGTCAGTCTAAAATATTCAAAATATTTCTTTTCAGATGATTCTGAGCTTCCACTGTCTGTAGAGTCTTTTAGCAAACGGAGCAGGTCTTGGAGCCTCCACCACTCGGGTTGTTTGCAGCAGCTACATGAAGAATAAATAGAAAAAAATAAATTACTTTTTGCTTGTGTAGCTATTTACACATTATAGTCAGAGCTTCTTCCTATTTAAAATTTTCAATTATGTAAAGTTGGTCTTACAAGTGCTCTTCCTTCAACTTTTCCTATGTAGAGAAGTTAAAAGCTACAGCTAATCTTGACCACTTATACAAAATTAAGGGCTGATGTTCTTTCAACACCATGGAACCATTGTCAGGAGAGTTTTCACTTTTTATAACATTCATGCCTTATAGCATGCATTACTGGTATAATCCATAGTGGCTTACAGACATTATATACTACATTGTTTTATGACTTAGTCAAACGGGATAGAGCAAAAATATCAGATGGCAATGAACTTTTGCCACAGAGCAGTGAGTTTAAGGGATCACTTTACCTTTTGCTGCCTGAGCAGCCTCTTTTGCAGCCTTCTCTTCCTCTATGGCTTTGAGTTTAGCTTCATATTCCTCTTTTTTTGCATTCCATTCTTTCCTGTTGTTAAGGATGCCATCTAACATAGGCTGGATTTGGGGGTGGAAGCGAGAAAATTCCTGAGAAGACAAAATCAAGAATAAATGGCTGAAGGGGAACAAAATGAGAATTACATCAGATGGTGGGTTTTGATCAAACCCATTGTTTTGCTGTGAAATCAACACAAACATAGCTCACATTGCTTTTTTATGGATTAAGAACCTATTGTAGGCAATACCTTGTAGACGAATGTGCAGACGAAGTCAATGAAGCCACATTGTAGCTTTGGAAGCTCTGCTGCTTTGTTCCTGTCCATCATGGGCTGGTGGAAAAGACAGAATCAAATCATTGTTAGAGAAAACTCAGTGATGGAAGCAATTTCTTTTAAATGGTAATTTATAATTTCATGGTTCCCATAGTTTTAAATATGATGTGATGCAAAGGTCTATTTCTCTGAGATGGTCTTCAAAATAGGACATTTGAGAAAAACATTTGAGTGTTAGACTTTATAACTCGGAGAACAGCTACAACAAAATAGTTTTTGTCCATATAAACTTGCATTAACAGTCAGAGCAATCATTTAAAAGCTTTAAATTACTGAGACTGTGACAAAGCCAATCAAGAACCCGATTTTTTCTTGCCAGTGAGGAGGATGCAAAGGAAGTGAGAGATCCAAAGCTTCCTGCTGAGCTAATCTTTTTTTCCGTGCGAGATTATGCTACAGTATAACAAATGCACATTTCGTTCCGATCTTTCTAAAACATTTTTGCAGGGTGCCGATAATTATGCAGGATTCTTCTATTTGGTGCTGAATTTATCCTCGCTGCAGTGTACTACTTTTTTTGTTATAACACCCATTTATGCAACATAATTATGGTATAATTGCAACTTGCAAACTCACAATAGGTTGCTGTTCCAGCACTGTCCTCTCCAAATCACCCTGCTCCCAAAACTCTGCCGCCACAGACAAGGCAACCTGAAAATTACACACTCAGTTCATCATCTGCCAACAACCAGCATCCCCTCTTTGTTTAAACCTTTTATTCTCATTACTCTTACCTTGCTCTGCACTTCCCAGGGCTTTGTGATGGCCGACAAGTCACATGCTGTCATCATCATTGCCCTGGAATAAACATTATCCAGGTTATAAACCCACTGGACAGTAGACGCCTGAGTTGTTTTCATTTCACTCACATGACGATCTCTTTTCTGGTTGTTTCTAGAGACATGAAATCCACCCATTTCTTTTCATCTTCATATGTTTTTGAAAGGTCCACAATCTTTTGGAACATTGTTCGCTTCCTGTGACAATAGAAGATGAATCACTTTGACTCATTTTTAACCAAGAGAAAAATGTATTGACAAGACCGGACTGAAAAGTTAGAGACGCTACTCACTTGAAATACAGAGCCAGGTCGGTGGCGATGATGGCAATGTCGGTAAGATGAATCACGTGATCTACCTGCCGCCTGTTCAGGTTCTGGTAGATGTTCAGTGACTGCAAATGAAAAACAAAGAGCGAGGTCGGTATATTCAGAGACTGTACGACACGTAGCCCACATGTTAGGTTAAATGACATTTCTTTACCTCGTCGGAGAGGAGAAACTTTCCAAACTCTAGATGGTGTCGTTCCAGGATGGAGGAGCCGTGTAACTTGGCCAGAGGATTACCCGATCTGTTGGATTAAACAAAAAAAAAAATCCTTAAATATCTGACAACTTAACCGTCGTCTGACTCAACTGAAAAGCCAAGTCTTAAGAAGTCTAACTCAAAAGTATTTTTAAATTGCCTTTCATTCAGGCTCGCCACCGCAATAGTAACTTAAATTGGTGAGTTGTTGCAAAACTTTAACCATAATTAATAAACTGGTTCAGTGAGGAATTATGATCCAGTTTGCTTACAAGCACAAGAAATTTACAGTAGTTTGCTGGATTTCCTGTAGTTCACAGTAGGTTACAACTTCTTAATACAAAGTATTCGATTTAAAGGTGAAAAGAGATATCCTGTGAGAGTGTAGTCACTTACTTGACCTGGTACAAGTTGTTTGTTCCTCTGTGATCAATGTCATGCAGAAATCCTGCCGTTATCATGGCCATGACTTCTAGGTCTGTGTAATATCGCTTCAGATGCCCTGTCTGAGGCCAAAAAGAAATAGATATGCAGTGTAAAATAGAAATATTTATGTTTTGAAGAATAAACTACAACTAAACTAGTTAAAATGAAAATTAAACTGGTTCATTTTCTTTTAGTGTTTTATAAATGGGCATTGCAATATACTTAAAAACAACAAT
The DNA here is from genome assembly GCF_051168715.1 of Poecilia mexicana. Classification (NCBI taxonomy): domain Eukaryota; kingdom Metazoa; phylum Chordata; class Actinopteri; order Cyprinodontiformes; family Poeciliidae; genus Poecilia; species Poecilia mexicana. The sequence goes on from NW_028263381.1 coordinate 15,241,912, forward strand.
CAAACGGATACCGTTAACAATGTGAACATGGTCTGTCCCACATTGAAGCCGTGACGCCAGTTGTGGTAGGTGATTTTTCTGTAGCCTTTACTGACAGAGTACATGAAGCGAACCAGCACCTGAGAGGAAATTAAAGAGTTAATATCTCAAACTTTTTGCGGACACGCTCAAGAATAAACGTTGTTTACATGTGCAACTGTATTACTTCTTGAGGAATCTGGAACTTCTTCACTACACCGACTTCGTAGTACATCTGGATCCCGCATTTCACCAGCTCCAGTTCTGTGCAGTTAAAATCTGAGAAGCGAAACTCGTAGATCTCAAATTTCTTGATAAGAGGTGGCAGGTCTTTTTTCTAAAAGGATGGCACCAGAAAACGAAAGCTGAGTGAGAATAAAAACCATGTTTGCATGAAATATTTTATATGCCTATAGTCTCACACTCTGATTTTATTTTATTTTTTTCCTAAATAAAAGAAACCTTTATAGTTGGAAACCCAAAACAGACGAGTTCAGGCATTACCAGAATGTCAAGAAGATCCTCTTCTTCACAGTCCCAGGGCTCACAGTCATAGACCTCTCTTGTGTTCTAGAAAAGTTGGCATTGTATACTTAAATCAATCAAAAATCGAGGAAAAAAAAAAAAGAAAAATCCAAACATTTAAAAGGCAATCAAAATTACTGACACTTTTCTATCAGGGCACTAGATATTTTATGGTGCTTTTTGAAGAATGGAGCATTAATGCATCAATTTAGTCTAGTTTAACGTGTGTCTAAATTATACAACCCTGATTCATTACTTCAATTATTAACCCTGAACCTTTAAAACTTTGTGGGCTGTTTGTAGTCTGTCTTTTGACTCCCTTTTGCCAACGACGACTGGACAATAAACTGCAGATGACAACAATTTCAGCTTTATGTCACTTACTTTATTTCAAGTCACTCCAAATTAGTTTTAATCTATTTTGCAGCCAATCCCTTCTCACCAGTTACTCTGAAATTAAGTAGATTTCTATTTATGTAATCTTAACGGATTCTTGAAGTAAAAATGCGCCTTATTTGAAAATAAGAATGTTGTATTTTTTTTTTAAGTAAAAGTACCACTGACCAGGATATTCTGAATTTCATCATTTCGACATTTGACGTGGTAGAGCACCATATCTTGAGCGATGTCCTTTCGGTTCTCGAGCTTGTTCATTTTGTCGTACGTGTCCGTGTTCAGAGCTGACCATCCCAGGAACTGAGTCAAAGCCTGGGAATCAGAAGAATTTACATAAAATACTTTCAAAGAATATTAGGGGGAAAAAATAATGGATCTTTGTAATTAGATGAAATTGTACAAACTCATTTAGTCAGCCACAAGGACAGATTAGATATACCTCCATGAGATTTTCATCATGATCATCAAATGGCTTCCCATCTTTCCTGTTGTAAAACGTTGCCACGCCGACTATTTCTTCTTTCTTGTTGACAATTGGAAGCGAGAGAACATTTTTTATGGTCCAGCCACTGTCATCCAGCGGCTCTGTCTGCGATGACAAGAAAACACAATCAAGTCTGTAATTGTATAACTTGATTTCATATTTATGTCAGTCAGCAATTTCCAAACATTTCCAAAACACTTGTCAATGAGTAGAAATTACGTGCATTAGTAAACAAAGTACTTAGGGACCAAAATGTAGATAGATGCCTTAGTTTAAGACAGATACAATCACATTTGTTTATAACAAAACAAAAAAAAAGAAAACAACATGATCGGTGATATAATACTTAAAATAAATATTAATTTGGGACAGATCACGTCCAACAAAGTACTAATGATCATGCCATATATGTCTATTCTTTAAAGATAGGAACAATAGTTTAAAATAAATATTTTTAAAATTTTTTTTAGTTAATATATCTTATTTTCTTATTCATTCAAATGCAGTTCTTTTTTAAATAACTAAAAAAAATACAGTTTTTAAGGACGATTGTGTATGGTTTCTAATTTCTTAGCATAGAACAAAGTTAAATGTTGTTAATTTATCATTATAAATTCAACCAGGTGTAGTTCCTGCAGCTTTCTTTTTGTAATCTATAAACCAGGTGAGTTGGTTTTTCCTGCATGACCAAATACTTTCCCCACCATAAATAATGTATGAGATTATCATGGTAATAGCGTGACGGCATGTTTTTTTTGTTTTTTTTTCTAATTCATCGATTTCCTTTCCAATGTACTTGGAAGCTGTTACAAATCTTTACCAGAGAAATATAATGTACATTATCATCATAAGGAAATGAAGGGTTTTTTTATATTACATCTAAATTTGAGTAAATCAGTCTTTTAATAAATGTGTTTTTTCTCTAATACTAAAACTCTTCTACTACTACAGCAAACCAGCTAGAGCTTTTTAAGTCACCAACAGCATCAACTGATCCAACAGCATGTTAACCTTTGATTCAAGCTGCATTTACTGCCATTGAGGTTGACCGTCCACCCAGCCATTATCATCCAATAAACTGTAAATCATGAAGGTTTTACAAAAACAAGTGTTTGGTGAAGCACCTGGAGGCACGTAAAGTTTCTCACCTGGAACTGAAACGTCTCATCAGCGGCCGCATTCATGATGTTGCAGATCTGAAGGGCGGAAAGGAGCAGACTAATTAATTTGGCTTCAGATAATTCAGCAGCTCGCTGCCGTTGTTGGAAAGAAAACTCACAAAGCCGCTCTCAGCAACATAAGTGGGAAGGCCGCTGCTCAAGGCCCAGTGGTCTGCAGGTGGATTTCTTTGTGACAAATTGAAGAAAAGACAAGTCAGAAGATGATCAGTCTGTTACTGAACTGTGATTATTAGTTTCTTCAAACTCATTTGAAAAGTGTTAAAGTAAAAGCATCACTGACCAGGACCGCTATTGACCAAACATTAAAAAAAAAACTCACGGTATTACTTTGATGTCTTCTTTTCCATGGAGTATGTAATCAATCACCTTGTAGAAAATTACTTCCTAAGGGGTAAATTAAATAGATTAGCAATAGAGACCAAAGCCAAACTAAAGTAGAGACTTTTTAATGAATACACGTGTGATGAGAAAGTTGAATAAAACAATGCACCCTGCCATCTGGAGTTACAGGTCCACTGTAAGGTGGCTGCTCTCCCATCAACACAGGCCAAATGTCAAAGAACTCCTAAAAGAAGAAGGGAGCAAGTCAGTAACTTCATGGTAAATCACACAAAATAATTCGGCCATAAAATAAAGATAGACACCAAACCTTTTCCTTTGTCATGTCTAGTAACCCCACAGAGTATCGGTCACAGTTGAGGTAGGCCCGGACTGTGTACAAGGCTTTGTGAAACTGTCGCTCGATGTCTGTCAGCTCTTCAAACACCTTGTTGGCAGACCACAGCAGCAGCTACAAGGACACACACAAGATTTAAAGGCGGCATGCATACAGACATAGAAATTACAAACTTTTGTTTTAACGTTTGCCCGCACCTGTCCTTTGCGTGTCTCACAGTTGTGGAGGTAACTTAGGTGAAAGATCTTAAGGTTCAGAGAGGCAATTTTCAGGTACTTCAGGAAGAGCTGCAGACACGAACAGGAACATGATTTATATGTCACATTTCTTCAAAATGACTCCACATTTTGTCGCGATACAACCACGAGAGGTGATGTAACATAAGACTCTTTTATATGATGAAACAGAAAGTTTACAGAAAGAATACATTTTAAAACTCGCTCTCCCTCTTAACCATTACTTATTATTTTTCTTGGCTTACCACATAAAATAAAATACATTGAAGTTTGTAACTGTGATAGAACATTTGAATGTCTTTTGGTTGTTTTCTAGTATTGGTCATTCTTCTCTTACTCATTCAAATGCCCATCTTACAAAGATATGAAATAGGGAAGTGCTCAAAATTAAATAAATCGATGAAAAATACAATAAAATAAGCATCTACATGAATAATTAACAGATACATGTATAAAGCAACAATAGAATTATAAAATATATTAACTTCTAAGCTCAGTATACTTTTCAGTCTCTTAAAAATATGTTCATTATAATGAAACTTTATAACAAAAATCATTTTTGGATGTGACTGATAAAAATCTTGCAATTAACCTTGAAATAACATAGTAAACTGTTTAGCTTTAATAGTTTCAACCGTGCATCATGAACCTGCACTAGATTACTTTACTTCACTAATTCTCTTAAGAATTAGATTTTATCCAAACTGTTCTGCTGCTCAGTCATCAGCTGTGCTGGGCGCATCGCCACCAGTAGCTTGTGGACTCACATCTTCATCCTGGCTGGTGAAATGTGGTCCTGTGGTTTTGTTCAGGGCCATGATCACGGCCACCAGGTCTTTGCCGTTGAGGATGGGCGCTGCCAGCACGTTCCTGGTCTCGTATTCTGTGAGTTCATCAACGAATGAACTGAAATACTGGCTCTGAAAAGGTACAACATATTCACAAACACGTGTGAAAGTCTTATTTTTCTTTATGCTACATTAAGAGTTTAGGAGGAAAAATTGTATCTTCTTAAAAGTGGTCAATCCGATTTAAGCACTCTGGATCTTCGCACTTTGAATATTTAAAAAACATCTCAAAATACTAAATAGATCTCAGTAAATAGGCCAATGTGATTATTGCTGCCCAACAAACAAGCAGTCAATTAATTTATTTGAATACATAGGTTGAATGGAAATAACTCGAACTAGTTTTGATCTGTTTTACATTCCTGCTGACAGCCAACTAAATGTCAGCAGCGTCTAATCCATGGCTACAGCAGAGGATGATGCGATCTGAGAATAAATGGATTATGTCTGACAATGAGATTTACAACCACACTTTGTTCAGGTCTGCAGCAGGGAGCCTGTACATGCACATGTGAATACAAATTAGGCACATAATTTGTTTCTATTTAATTTCAATGTTACATTTAAAATGATGTTGTACATAATTCACAGGACTTCAAATATCTGTATTCTTTGCGTTTTAGATTATCTTTAAATTTAAGTTTAAGGTTTAAAATTGGGGGTTATATTGGATAGAATAGCCAAATACTGAAGCACAAGACTCTTGATCAGAGCTGCTTTGAGGTTGGATGGAGTTTAGTTTAGTATAATTAACACCACCACTAATGCTAACTAAAGCTCCAGCTTTGTGAAATGATCATTTAAGACAATATGTTTAGGTTAGTTAGCAATCAGTTAAATTGTCAAGAGAGTAGCACAGTTCACATATTATTTGAAGAACTGTGACATTTTTTGACATTATTACCTTCCTTATATATTTACTCTGCAGAAGATGTTATGAGTGAATCTGAAAGAAGGCTTGTTTTGGAAATGCTTGACAACAAATATGAAGTTTTGAGACTGAAAAAGTTTGAGCCGGCTGCGTTCCCTTCTGTCTCAGGCTGTGTGCATCATCAAGAGTAATTCTCTCTGGTTCATCTTTTTGCTCTGACTCACAAACTGATGTCCAGCCTCCCTGCCCCCACTTTACCTCTTTGACATCTTTCACGTTGACATTCTTCTTGGTGAGGGCCACATTGCCAACTATCCCCAAGTCCAGAGGGTAGACGATCTCAGAGTCTGGTGGAACCACACAGTCCTCCAGGACTGAGTTGGTCGAGACGTTGAAGAGCCTCGTCGCCAGCTCTCCGATGCCGTTCCGCTGCCGGTACATGAACAGGCTGCAGCGGTCGGCGTGAATGAGAGCTCCGAGCCGCTTCAGGATCTTGAAGACCACCTTTTCCATGTTGATGTTCTCTTGCATGTCTTTGATCAAATCAAACATTATTCGGCTTTCCTCAACCTTTGGAAATTAGAGAAATATAAGCTTGTTTTTGTTTTTTTTTGTTTTTTAATTCACAAAGATTATTTTGTTTCTATACTGAGAAATCATCAAATATGTAACTTACCCGGCTAAGTTCCTCCAGCTTTCCAAAGTCAATCTCTTTTTCTGGGAGTCCTGATATCTTCGATATGGAAGAAGGGCTCAATGTTTTGCAAAAGTACTTTGCAGCAAACGCAGGGTTGTCGCGAAGAAACTTCTCCACGTCTTCTTTTTGCACACCCATTGTTCCTCCTTCCTCTTCTTCTGTCAGATATTCCTTGTCCTCTTCCCTTTGCTCTCAATGAAGCTCCAGTGCTGCTCCAATGGAGCAACCGCTTCTCCAACAAGAAACCACAAATAAGCGAAACGACTCACACTCCAAATACCATTTTATCGACTCAGGAAAAGAAACAAATCTTACCCAGGTGATGTACAGATTGGGGGAAATCTATACATTCAAATGCAGGCAAAAAACAAAAAAAAAAGTTAATAATCCCCTTGTTTAGTTGGATGAGTGGACTGCAAGAGGGAGAGCCCTGAGGAGAAGGCAGAGGGCTGAATCCCAGCAATCCCTCTGTCATCAGCAGATAGTGCTGAAGGTTAGCAGGGATCTACCTATGCTAAACTCATCAGCTGATCATGTAGTAACAGATATGTGGGCCAAAGGACCCAGCCTTCACTCTGCATCAGTACATTCACACCAGGATGACTCCACTCCTGATAACTGCGGTCTTACTAAGAGTGTAGACATGGACTGTGACATGTTTTTATTCAGGCGAGCAGCAGGATTTGATAAGCTTATCTTCTGAGACACTCTTTTAATTCTTCTAATGAAATCAAAATTGAATATTGTTGAAGCAAGTCTATTAGTTGCAACTGAAAAAAAAAACAGAAATGACATAGAAATCCGTAGAAATGACATTCATTTTAAGCAAACGTCTTTTATATCGATATGTTCAATATGATTCCTCTCTGGACCTGTACAAGCTGCTTAACTCTTTTCAACAAGGCCTCCTTTGTCTGATCCTCTGTTTTCTTTGGACACTGATGGTCTCACCATCCAAACTCTTTTTTTTTCTGCAAACAATCTTTACTGCAGATTGACATGAATAAAAAGGGATGTAAAGCGCCTCCAAAGGAAAACTAATCCGTTCATTCAGAGCTAGGAGGACCCGTCTATTATAAGGCTGCATAAAGACCTTAAGCAAAAGGTCAAATAGATAATCTGCTGCCACTATAATGCATAACGACAGGTGTGTATGCATGCATGTGTGTGAATGTAAGTTTGTTGCCCTGCTAGTTCTCAAACTGACAGTGAATGTGATTTTGGGCTTATAACAGAATACTTTCTTGTGTGACCTATGAATAAAATTAGATGGATATGGTTATACATAACACTCTAATGTATGTTATGTGGAACATCATTTTTATTGTTTCAAGGTATTTTGGAAAACAGGCTGTGAAAAACTTGTAAGGAAAGATGAATGTGTTGAAAAGCATTTCATGCCCTTTGTAAAGTAAGGTGGAGGACATTTAATGCTGTGGGCCCATTTCTCTGCCAAAAAATAATCTCATGAACTGTTACCAGGATATTTCAAGTTCAGTTCCAAGTGCCTCTTATAGTAAACTTGAACGTGAGTCATTATTGCATCTTTTTGCTAGGTAATGATTCAAGAGATTTCTACAAGAGCTTTTATAGATGGTTTATCAGACAGACAGAATCATTCTTCTAACCTGAGTTTTTTTTAAGAACCCATGGAGGGAACTGCAGAGGAGAGAGGATATTCAGCACATCAAAAGCCTAATGTTAAAGAGCAGGTTTGTGATAATTGTGGAAGTGTTGACTTTGTTACAGTAATGTGGGATTTCTTCCCCTGCTGAATAAGTATAGAGAAATTAACATAAATGTAAATGCCACCACAAAATGTAAAGATGTAACAATATCATATCTGGAGCGTAATTCTGCTTGAAACAGAGTAGTTGGCTGTTGGGATGAAGTTGTGAGCAGTAAGAGAAACAAATTAAGCCACATAATTGAACTTGTATAAGGATGGGTCCCCTTGAAATCAGTTCATTAGCTGATACTTGTGTGAAAAACCCAGAACCTTCTCACTGAAAGCACCACTGTGCAGCCTGCAGTGGCACAGTTGGAAAAACCTCTGTAGTAAATGATATCAGGTCTTGAAATTAATAGATGTTAATGCAATGTTCTACAGTTATTGTGCTTTCTTTAACTTTATTTGATATTGTGAAATGTATTTTATTTTTGTGGTAAGTAGGAAGATAGGCATAATTGGATTTTTTTTTCTATAAAAAATAAATAAATAAAATTGTATCCACTGCACTGGTTGCACTGCTGACAAGCCCCAGTAGATGGCAGCAAACACATTTCTAAGTTTCAACTTCGAGCTTCAAATAACTGGGGACATTCGGGGGAAAATGAATGTAATATTTCAACTTGAGAGTTAAAGTGAATCCTCCAAATATTCATGATAAAGTTCTTGCAACATTTCTCTTGCCAGAAGTCTTCTGATAAGGATGATCCCCGGATGATTCTCTATCGACGTTATCCAAGCAAAGTGGGTAGAACCAGGGTAGATCCAGAACCCGGAGCTGAAGGGATGACATACATCATCCTTAGGGATATATTTTACTATTTGGGAGCTTTTTTTCCTGGAGCTTTTTCTCCTGAGCCCCAGTCTTAACCTTACAGAATACAATAAATGGCTTCAGCAACAAGGAAAAACCCTGCTTCTTCTCCACGTGTCCTCAGTCCTTTTGATGATGAAGTACAATTTTCTAGATTACATCCTCAGCGAATCCTTCAGTGAACCTGAAGCCACAATCACATTAGTAGCAAAACAAATATGCCGTATCCTCCGTGAATGACGATCAGCTTGTCACACTTTTGTTTAGAAGATAAAACACAATTTTAAACAGCCTGTTAACCCACATATGCATCACTAGATCCTCAATGCATCACTAGATCCAGACCAGTTTTCCCAGCAGCCCAGCAGCAGGATGCAGCATCCACCATCTTGACCCGAACAGTTTTTGATCTTTTATTCTAAACTTTCTAGTGAAGCAAGTAGAATTTGTTCTCTTTGGAAAAAAATAATAATAATTAAATAAAACTTAGCAATGGGTTTCCACCAGGCTGTGCGTTCAGTCCACAACAAAACATCCCGTTTTGGATCTTATTAACTAGCTGCAAAACAGAAATTGAAATTTCTATAACTTATTTAACAGATTTTTCATTGTGCCCTTGACGTTTCTGTTCAGCAGTTAAATCAGTGTTTTGTCAACTATCTATTTTGAGCAGCAAAAGTAGGATTACGTCCCTGATAGAGTCGATGGAAAAAAGTAGATCAGTAGTCTTGGCTGACTTCTCTGTTCTCTTCCTCTCTGAGGAGAGCCTTTACTGTCATAGTCAGTCTACATGACTGACCTTTTCTGTCTGCACACAGACAGCTGCATAACAACTTATTAAATGCCAGCAATTACACAATATACTGGACTGATGGTGATTAGGGATAAACCAGGGAATGAGAGCCAGTGTCTGTTTAAAGAGATAAACAAATGTCTACTTTCTCCCTCTATGTGGATTGAGTTAGCAACGTTTCATACTTTCAATAATTAGAGATTGAGAAATTATTTAATTGACAAAGCGAGTTTGGTTGATAGCAGCATCCGCAGTTAAGTAACTTTTATTCTTCTAATTATCTGACTGTGTTATTTGGGCTTGTTTACAGACTACCTCTTGACAGATTAAACCTTGGTTGCTCAACACAATGACAGTGTTGGCAGACAGACCTATTCTATTTATTCTGTCTACTGAGAGTGAGGTGAAACTAAACTCTGCCATCTGTCCAAAGTGCCAAATATACTTGTGTGTATTTCTGGATCTACCCTGACCTTTTCATGGCTTCTTCACCCAAAGTGTCTCAGAATACCTCTCATTAAAAGTAATAAGTTGTTTTCCTTTATCAGGATCAGATAGTGGCTGATGTTTAAGAGCGATTGGCATCACTAATTTTAAAACGGTTAAGTTTGAGACATTCACATGGGAATTTTTAGATGTGATCTGTTGATTAGTTTTTTTTTTTTGTTTTATTGTTTTTAGATGTACTTTTATTAAACCCGCTGCAGCTTTTCTAGAACCATTCAAATATTATTTTCTTCAGCTTATTTACCACTTAATATGAAAACTCTGATGTGGGTTGTGGAACAACGTGTGCCAAGTTTTCAGGTACCACTCAGAAATCAAACTGAACTAAAATTGATAACTGATAATATATTTTTTCCTAAAAACCTTCAAACATGTTCCTGTTTGTTCCAGTGGAATTACCAAAATTATTTCTATTGCGTAAATACCATAATGCATCGTCGATAAATGTTGAATTAATATCATTTTATCTGTATTTTAGAGCATATATTGGGTATCGTATTCTGTTGTACGCCATTGGCAAACATAATTCAGCTGTTTGTAAAAGACCAAACAAGAATCCTGTGTTTTTATTCTAACCCACGGAAGCAATTAATTAAAAGCTTGTGTTTAAATACAACTAATTTGCCAGCCAGTGTTACGCATGTGCCTGTTCTACTGTGTTTCCAGTCAGTTACATAATGGCCTAATTGTTTTTATCGTAAGTCTTGGACATAGAAGCCAGATTACGACAAGGATTTCAACCCAAAGAGATTACCTCTAGATTTAAGCACCTTATTTAGTTCCAAGCAATGAAAATCAGCCATAAGCTTGTCTGTTGGGCACGTATATAAAGGCAGCCACCAGCCCGAGACCCGATCTGCTGCAGAGTGAACACATCCACACCCAGAACTTTGATTTTTAATCTCGACTGCTACTCTTAACCCAAACAGGTAAGACGCTGGATTTGGATTTTAACATTAGTTGCCTCTTTACTAGTTAAATTGTTGCCTTTGAGCTGCATCTGTGCCTTCTGCACTCTAGCGAGAAACTGTGGGAAAGTTGCAGACCAAAGACAGTCCTCACTGAATGTTGAACCTTATTTGATATTAGAACAGAGAGTTCAGACTGGATTTAAATGTTGCATTAGAGGTTTTGTGTATTTTGTTTAAAATTACTCCAAATGGTAAAAAAAAAAAAAAAAAAGTAATTTTTTTCATAAACACATGTTTCATTACAGAATGGGATCGTTTAAGCTGGCCCTGCTGCTGGTCTTTGTGTCCTGCGTTGAACGCAGTTTGTCTGCCTCCTGCATTGTAGATAGTTTCTCAGTCAAAGAAGACTTTGATCCAAAGAGAGTGAGTACAAAAAACAAAACCTGCATTGAGACGTGAATGTCAGGAGAAAAGAAAAAAAAAAAGATTAAATATTTCTGACTTCCCTTTTATGACAGTATGCTGGGAAGTGGTATGCACTGCAGAAGAAAGACCCAGAGGGGCTGTTCCTGCAGGACAACATCTCCGCCGAGTACACCATTGACGATGATGGCTCCATGACTGCCTCTTCCAGGGGACGGGTCACCCTGTTTGGGTAAGGAACCGAGTATTCATAAGAGGTTCTGCATCAGATACTGCTCTTTAACATGTTTTTCCCCTTCTTTAAGAACAGATGATGACCTGACCAGTGCAGGAAAAGATGTTCTTTTTCTTAGCCAGGTTTTAAAAAAACGTGTTCAGGACAGAAAGATTTAGGAGCAAAAACGTGCTAAGCGTTAGTTATAAGCAGAGTTTTCACTCAATAATAAAGGATTAGGAAGAGATGTGATGAGAGGTTTTTTTTTTTTTTTTTGCATGTTTTGAAGATTTGTAGTAAATAGTTGTAAGCATTCAGAAAAGAGAAGCTAAAGAACTTTTCTTGCGTCATTGATCTGATTTTTGGTCTTGCAGCTTCTGGGTTGTCTGCGCCGACATGGCTGCTCAGTACTCTGTACCTGACCCTACCACCCCCGGCAAGATGTTCATGAACTACCAGGGCCTGGCCAGCTACCTCTCAAGCGGAGGTACGTTCAACGCCACTTCCCATCACGCATTTGTGTTTTTACACTTCATTCCTACAAACATCGTACTTTTCTGTCAAACTAGGCGACAACTACTGGGTGATCGACACCGACTATGACAACTACGCCATCACCTACGCCTGCCGCTCCCTGAAAGACGACGGCAGCTGCGAGGACGGCTACGCCCTGGTGTTCTCCAGGAACCCCCGGGGCCTGCCTCCAGCGATTCAGCGCGTCGTCCGTCAGAAACAGGAGGAAATCTGCATGGTGGGACAGTTCCAGCCCGTCCTGCAGTCTGGGGCCTGCTGAGCAGAATCAAAGAAACGGGGAAGGAGAAGCAAGTGCCAGTCAGATGCTGACTTTGTGGATAGAGAGCAAGCAGAGGGAAAATCCTGAGAGCATGTGTGCGTGTGTGTGTGTGTGTGTGTGTTTGTGTGTGTGTGGTTAATCTATGACAGTGATGGAGTTGGAAAATGCAAAGAGATTGACAGAAGAAGAATATTTCTCTTCTTCTGCCTTTTATGAAATTTTCTTCGATCTCATCCTCCTCCTCACATATCCATGTATTATTAGTATGATGATTAGTATTTTGGCCAGATTTCTCTTGAAACAGAGATTTAATCTCAACGAGACATTCCTGGTTAAATAAAGGCTACATACACACATACACACATACATACATACATACATGCAAAAGAAAAATGTTACTTTGCAGTAATGTTTGTGAGTGAATGTGACAAAAAAATAAAGATTTTTTTTTACACAAAAATGCTTCAAGATTTCATTTATTAATTAGAAATTTAAATGAATAAATAAAAAATAGTTTTAGAACAACTTTTGGATATGTCCAAATCTGTTTCATAGAACTTGACCTTTGGTTTTGGTTGTTATTCATAATTAACCACATACATTTTGCTGTCAGATGTAGATGTTTATTTTTGACAAGAAATGAGATGGGCATCTCCAAAAAGATAATAAAACAATGTAAAAGAAGAGTTATTATTGATAAAAAAAATAAAGGAAAATGTATTTTCATTTCACTGAAAAAAAGAATAAAAACAATATTGATTCCCTTCTCAATCATCAGAGGAAAAATGTTGGCAGTACAGCACTTTGGGTTTGATAAATGCTGACTAGTTTTTTTTTTTTTTCTGCATATTTTCATTAGAGTTCTAAATATTCATCTCCTGTGTTGAACTCCAAGTCCATTAAGATGAAAAAACTCTTTGCAATCCCCCTAATTTTTTGCTCCTTCCACATATCGATGTATCAAAACTGTTTTGGTCCCTGCAAAAAATTGGCATTGCCTTCAGTAAGAAGTAAGTAAAATATTACTTTAATCTGACATCGGATAAGAATATGAACAATGTTCGGGTTAAAAGTTCTTAGTGAGATTTAGTCTTGCATCAAATAATGTGCTTACATTTTTATTCCTTTTTCTGTTCACCTGGACACTGAAGCTCATCTTTGTTTACACAACGACACCCAAAAACTTTCATTTTAAACAAGATTCTCTCACAATACATTCTTTAAAATATGCTTTTCTTCTACAGCTTTTGATTTCTGAGACATTATAATCCAAAATTTGATGAGGAAGTAGACTACAATAAAAGAAGCTGTAGTGTTTTAAACCAGCATCGGTTGCTTTGCTTTAGGTTTTCTTTCATTCACAACCTGCCATTCCACATTTCACACACAGCCAGATTATGGCGCAGATAATCGGCGTGGTTCCTGAATTTACTTTCCACCTTGCTCACGTTGCAGCGAACTTCGTTTATCCACTCTGTACGTGTTGGGTCCACTTGTAAGAGGCTTTTTTGTTCATGTTTAGAGATTTTTTTTTTCTGTCCTGGCTCTGTGTGAAGCCAAAGCTTAACCATCAGGCTGGGAATAGTGTGGGGGTGGAGGGTAGGGATTTGGCTGGGAGTAGAGTTACTGTTACTCTGCGTCAAAGAGTAAAAATGTGGTGATTCAAATATCTGACAATTATCCCATATGAGTTTTATCCCTGTAAGTGTTGCATGGGCCCCAATCAACCCCAAGTAGACCTTATATTTCCTATAGACGGGTAACACACTGGATTTCACAAAGTGAGCTGGAAAGTGTTGCTGCACAGAAGGATGGCTAGGATGTACTGAACAAAAAAAGACAAATTTTTTGAAGCACTAACTCCCCAATTTACAGATTAATGCTGGTTCTGAAGATAGTCAAGACAAGCTGGTGAAGATCATCAGCTGTCCATGGCATGAAAAGCAAAAGTGCTTGGTTAGAAATCAAATCGACTTATTTTCTTGTTTCTTTAAAAGCCTTCACCTTTCATCCAAAGACTTCTCCAGCTTTGAAACACTGCTGAAAATTGGAAGAAGAACCCAAATGGGCCACTTGGAAAATTAAGGACACATGGCCCAGGTCTCCATTCAGTTCAACATCTCAATCATTGTGATTGACAATCCAAATATAACATGGATAATGCCAAATGAGTATTTTGTCACATGTTCAAAGGTATGAATTGCTGTAAAACCGCCTGGGAAGGCAAAGGAAAGCTTTAGTGTAAGTGTTAAAAAAGATTAAACATATAATGCTGAAATTCACTGACATCCTAGTGACCCAGTCTTTCACAGATGTTTGTAAAATCAATCTGTGGGCCTTTTGGTGTCAGATTTATGCTATTTAAAAAAAAATTACCCAAATTAGGCATGCTAAGAAATGTGCTAAATTTTAAAATATAAAATTCATGTTCACAGTTTTGTTTTAAGTGCTTCATCGCAATCACACAGGACCACAAACACAAACAACAGCAGCAATTAAAGTTTGAAAGCACGATAAGAAGCTGCACTTTGGTCATTCAAGTGTTTAATCCCTTATTAGTCCTAGGAAATGAAGCCAAACCCAACACAACATGCCTCGGGCAGTAATGGGCTTAATGGTGTTCAGAGGTTTAGGAGTATTTGGTCAAACTGTACAAACTCAGCATTTGGGTCATGGAGGGCTCTTCAGGGTTAAAGATCAAGCATATACAAGTATTTTTATTTTTATTAATTTCATTATAAAATCTGTATGGCTACATAGGATTGGTAAAATAAAGTCTATATTAATTAATGTTTCTAAAAAGAGATTTGTCACACTAAGTTCAGTCCACCAGAGGGCAGCGCAGTTATATCCAACAGCACTTTATCCCTATTTCTCTCAGTACAAGTGAAACAATCGTCTCTGTAACAATAAGGTTGTGCTTAATAATAAAAATATTTTACTATCCTAAACAACGCAATGAGTATTTTCAGTATCTTTTTTAAGGTTAATTAAAAACAATAGGATGCCTTAGTACTTTGGTCGCTGCGTTGTGTTCAAACAGCTGCTGTGTCAATAATTGAAGCAAAGCAAACAGGAGGATTCTCAGATAGACCACTGGATGTCGTCAAACTACTTTTGCTTTTTTTAAGACATTCAAGTGATGATCAACATTTAGTCTGTGCAAACAAAAAGAGAAAAGAAAGGAAACCTGATGAAAAAAGTAATGGAGGGATGATATTCATTCACCAAGAGGTCAGTAAGCCATAAAGAGATCAGTTGTAGTTTTCTAACCTTTCACTTAAGTATTTTGATTTTTACAATATCTTTTCAAATGTCTTCTGAACACAAAGTCTGCGCTTTGAGTCTGCTTGTTTTCAAAACATCGCCTTATCCAAAGATCACTGTCTCATCTCTGCTTTCATTGAGTCTCTATTTCTGTTTATGGCAAAAGGAGAAAAGAGACTAAAAAGACATTGACGTCACTTGAATTGATGTGTCTGGTAAAAGTTTTCTATATTTTATGGTGTGGGCTATTTATTCTGAAATGAACACATAATTAATTGTAGAGCAGTCCAACTAATTAGTAATCAGAAAGATGATTTGATTGAAAAAAAAAAAAACTTTTAGAGTTGATATTATTTATACATACAGTTCCAACCGGAAGTTTGCCAAAACGAAACACAAGCTTTACTTCACTGTCTGACATTAAATCAGACTAAATAATTCATGTTTAGGGTCAGTTAGAATTACTAACATAATTTCTTCAGCAATGCTAGATATATATTTTTAAATTTCTTTTTAACTATGTTTTTTTTTAAATCAAAGTCAGACATTTACTTATATATTACTATTCTTTTATATTAGATTAGATGACAATGATGCAAGGCTTAATTGTATCCTTTGCAAATTATCACATTAATCAGAGATAGACTTGCACTGGTACACAGGTACTTCTTTATTTCAAGTACAGTCAAAAACCACCAAAGATATGTAAATGTAAAGGTAAATCCATGCATCACATTTTCTAAAGTCAGCTTTACAACACAAGGAAATAAATATCTAATTCCACAGATTTTTCCAAGTATAACATAACATTTTTGTTAATCAACTCTCACTCAAAGATTTGACTAAAAATGAAAATACATGTTTAGATGCAGTTATCTATTGTTATTAAGATAACAAAAATCAAAGAATCTCAGATTAGCCAATGTATGGAAGCATTGCTCTAAAACAAAAGAACATATATAAGGCAATACTCCAAAAATGTCTCATTCAAAATACTTTTTTCTTGTAAAACTGAACATCGGTGCACTATTAAATGTAGGCTAACATGGTGATATTGTTTTCTGTCGTTCCTCTGTGTTTTTTTGCAAGCAATACCTTAACCTTTCAATAAACTCTCTTTTTCCTTTTTCCTATTTCTTTGTTTCTTCAATCTGCTCCACCTCGCTGGACTCATCCACCACTTTGCCATTGATCATCGTTTGAGTCACCACCTTCACAATCTTTCTGGTGCGAACATCTGGCTCCTCTGCACAGAAAGGAGATTATATTCGATCCAGTGAATTTTGCTTTGTTTTTGTTGTTGTTTTGTTTTTTTTAAAAGAAATTCACTAAAAAGATTTAAATGACAACTAAACAAAAAGAAAAACATTCCTGGCAGAGAGGAACAGAATTTCCAAGCTGAAATGAATGAGATGGAGGGAATGATGGTGTGAGCTTATGTCAGCTTCTGAGATATATTTCTAGTGGGACTTTTGATATGAAACTTACAACGGATGTTGGGAAAAGTAATAATTCACAGAACAAAATGTAAAACATAAAGAAAAAACACGTAAAAAGTCAAAAGAAGCCATTTAACAAGCTGATATCTATGATTACCTGTTGTCAAAGTGCAGAGCTTATCAGCTGGTTAAGTTTTGATTTATGGCTTATTAAAAAATTCCCCTTACATGATAAGATAAGCAAAAGTAAATAGTTCCTTCAAACTCTTTGCAAACCTTACGGCGAAACATACCGATGGCATACGCGTTATCAAACTTCTAAAAGTTGCAGTGATCACAGACATAATCGAGAATTGGACGTGTATTCAGGATTTGTAGCCACAATCAGTTTTTCATACCAGATTTTCTGATATGAATAATCACAATAGCTGTCTATAGCAAATAGCATATAGTTCAAGGTGGAGAAATGTACTGCGATAGGCGAAATGAGGGTCAATCACCCAACTTGCATTGAAAATCTATGGTAAGAACTGAAGATCACAGCTTTCCATAACCTTCTAGATTTGGAGACAGTTTGTTTGGAGGACTGGATCCAAATCCCACCTGAGTGACACATGGGGCAAATTTCCTGATACAGGAGATGTATCAGGCTTTTCCAAAAGGCTTTTCTAAAGCGTATTGAATGCTTTTACAATGTATTTCCCTTGTCATTCCACTTATGAAGAGAGTTTAATGTCAACTGTTTCATTAGACACATATGTGTTGCATATATTTATTGATACAACCTAAATGAGAATATTGACGATAAAAAAAAAGCAATATGACGCAAGGAGAACAGTATGCCGAACAATAAATCAAACATTTTGACTACTTAATATTACCTCTCTTAAGTATTCGTAATCCCTTCTAATCCTCTGTATTTCAGTAGCATTTTGACTATTCAGCTAACCCCCAAAGACACCTCTGTGTTTGCCCTGTGTTTTTGTTTTGCTTCTCAGTCAAATGATTTTTGAAGCAGCCTCCTATTTGCTAACCCATCAGCATGAGTAAGTCAAATTAAAACAGGGTTACAACAACGGGATAAATCCTGTCCCACCCACACTTGTTGCTTCAGGAGCTGAGCTGTTCTCAGTGTTTACTTGTTCGCAGTTTCATAGAACTGTAATTGTTCCTGGGCCTCTTGGGTGTGTTATCTGTTCTGCCCCAGGTACAATATCTATCTATCCATCCATCCATGTGGATGTCTTTGTTACTGAATCTTCCCAAGGGAGTTTCCTTTTTACTTCTCTCCATTCTCCACTTGTGATAAATTTGCTGAATCAGTTTTATGAGCTATCACCAGAAACTCGTTGTCTTAAGTCCACAAGCCAATGATTACTCTACTGCCTTTACTAGTTTAAATTTGCAACATATCAAACATAAAATCACTGTAAATATATACACTTTAGCCAAGATCCTCTCTTTAGCTAAGCTTTTGGACTCTTTATGTCAAACTCTTTTTCTTTTTGGTAACATTTGCCAGTAATTTGTGTCCATGCTGATCTGATCTCGAATTTCTTACCTCATTCTCTTCAAATTGATCTGATTTGGTCTGCAAGAAAATAAATCTAGCAAACATGCAAAAAAAAAAAAAAAGGAAGAAACCAAGGACTCACTTTTTGGTTGAACAATAACTTCTTTGACTCTGAGGGGGAGAAATAAAACTAGTTAGGATCATACAAAATAACGTAAAGAAGACATTTGTGGGTATTTATAGTTATTTTTGGTTATTTCCATTTGAAGAGAAAAACGTTCAACTATTTAAATCTTAAAGATAAAGCTTCCATGCATCTAACATCAACAAGCACTGATTTACACTGAAGAAAGCAAATTTACATGCTAAAATTCATACTTTAAAAATAATTCTTTAGGTTTTAAGGACTAACTCTTTTCGAAATATTTTCATTCCACCCACTCAGCAAACTGCAGTTTTTCAGTTTTCCTTATTTCATGCCTGAGTTTTTAGAAATGAAAAGGTGCCGTCTCATTTAGTACATTGTAAAATGGCAACCATGTGTAAAATCAGTCTCAATTTGACAATCAATAATTTGGAAATTATTTTCTAAATAAAAATGCTTGTTGACTTCAATGAATAATGACCACAAAAAAAGAGGCTGCTCAGTGCTATTTTGGTGAGATGCATTATAATCTGTTAAGCCATATTTCAAACAGGGATCAGAATGACATTAGGACTAATTAGAAAATAATATCAAATTTACTTGTAACTAATTGTGATTTTAGCTTTTAAAATGTTATTTATCTCCATAATTTATCAAAAATATTTAACTATGAGATTTAAAAAAGTAATGGGCATGAACTCTTGGAAGACACAGTTCATCCCCATGAACAACAATGGCAATACATGTGGAATACAAAACAGGGTTACAAATAGATAAGGAGCAATTTGACTCAAAGGCAGAATATGTTATTTGAAATAACATAGATTGGTGCCATTTGAGCAACAGGTCAATTTTGATAACAATATTTTTATCTGAAGGACGTGATAATAAATGAAGAAGTATAGATGTACTGTGAATCATCGCTACTTTACATTTAAATTACACCAAAGAATTCTGTTTTCTTGATCTGTCATGATGACGGCTGACCTTCCCATGTTATTAATGTAAACTCTATTTAAAGCCACACTGTTTTCAAATGTGCAGGTGGGGTGGGTTCTTGCATGAATGAGTGTTTGCTCTAAGGCTGAATGCACAGACAGTTAGTAAGGAGCGGTGTCGTGCCTTTACATAAAATGGCAAACATGGGAATATGTCTCCAAAGGAATCCCTGCAGCTTAAACATGGAGTCTGTACATCGTAAAATGATTTACTGGTCCACGCATCATTAAGGAACCTATACAACTTTAAGGTATTATTTCAGCACCGGCACCAGACAAAGCAAAACAAGAAATACCCAGCCTAAGACGTAATCCATGAGAAAACAATGTGTGCAACCATGCAACTCAACTGCAAGGTGGGTCACAGCTGAGCCAGAAAAGGAGACAACAAAATTAACATCTTTTCCTGCCTGAGTTTGTGACTTGATTAATTAGCAAAAGAAAAAAAAAAAACAATCTAAGCAATAATATAACTTTTCTCGAAGGCTGAATAGCTTTGCTAGTATCATTACTCACGTTTCCTCTCCCTCCAGCAGGCGCCTATAAGTGGCAATCTCCATTTCCAGGTTCTGCTTGATGCGGAGAAGCTGCTCGTAGTCGGTCTTGGTGCGCTGCATGTCCAGCCTGAGCTGGGACAGGTCGTCCTCCATCTGGCTCAGGGTGACCTGCAGCCGCTCCATCTCAGAGGAATACTTCTGACCCGTCTCAGCCAGGTTACCCTCCAGAGCTGCTATCTGGGGGGAGAAAAGCGAAAATAACAGATTGCACCCTGGGTGTCAGTTTAAACAGATTGTAGATTTAGCAAGCTCTTCAAATAGAATGTAAAAATGCAGAAATCATTTATATGATGTTGTTATTCTTCGAGCTTAGAAGGGTTCCTCTGACGCACAAAGGGAACACATGTAGGTAAAACTACAGTCATATTTTCCACATTTTCCCAAAGTCCACTTCTAAATGGTCTCATGAGTCCACCCAGGAAGGGAAATCTTCTAAGAATGGACCCAAGAAACCATTGACCCAGCAAGTTTGCACATCGAATCCAGGAGGATTTTGGTTGATTGCTGATTCTCTAATTCTGTTGTGTTAAACAATCTGTTGGTTCACATTGAGTTTCATCTGTTTCTGTACAGTTTGTGCTAAGTTTAAGACTATGTTCTCAGTTTAATTCTATGAATGACTTAAGTGGTGTTAGTCTTTGCATTAGCATCTGTTTCCAAAGTGTTTGAGAGCTACATTGTTTAGGTTTGTTTTTCTTTTGTTTCTTTTAGTGTCAGTTTATCTGCTGAGGGTTAGCATCTATACTATTAAATGTATCTAAACAAGAGGAAATTAAGTTTCAGGAATCTGTCTCACTACCGATGCACTTTCAATGCAAATAGTGCATGTGTCTCGGAATCAAGGTGTGGAATAAACAGAACCCTGCTGCGTCAGAAAAAGGTTATGTTTTTTTTTGTTTTTTTTTTATAATGTCATCCTCATTGACTCATTTTCAAATTTACAAATCAGCTAACTGCCTGATAATTAAATTTTAATGCTATGAGTGATACCAAGTACAAGTAGTCAGGCGAATGTCGTCTGAAATGATCAGAAAGTAGGCCAAGCCATCACTTTCTCTTTCAGACATGCTGAGGTGAGTCAACTTTGATCATCTCAGCATGCTTAGATAGATCGTTTTCATGCGGCTAAATGTTTTTCAAGCATTCTGGCTTAGCTGGGGATCAAATTATGTATGCTACAGTGTGTCAAAAGCGTGGGGTTGGAGTGTTTTTTTTTACTGGATTATACTGGCTGATTACAAATTTGACTCGCAATTTTAGCGATTTGTGGATCTCATTATTAAGTTTTACATTTTTACTGATGCTGATATTAAATAGTTTTTATATACTGAGGAATATTCAGAGATCTCAATGTGTTTTTTTTTAGTTTAATAAAGATAATTCATTCAAAGAACTGCCCTATCTAAAATTTAATGCAGTTTAACTTCACCAAATATCAAAAGTATTAATTAACTGAAACATAATGTTGTGGTAATGGAGTGTATTTAAAATACCACATACATAAAAAGCTTTAGTATCATTACCATGGTACAGTGTTTTGCAGTTGGATACTTTAGAGTGCCTGATGAAAGCTAAGGATCTCTCGTCGGCTCCAGTTGCATCAGAAGGTGTTTTGCTGTGGTAATTTAGCCACAAGAATGTCTCCTACACCTAAAATAGCTTCTCTGACAACAATCAGCAGATTCCTGTGAACTGATAACACTTTGATACCCAAAGCAAACAGGCCCACCTCAAAAACAATTAGCCGTCTCAGCGTTGTACGTAACCCCGTACCATTCAACAACTGAATCCCACATGCTGTTGCGTGTCTTATCAACGTGGGAGAACATGTTCACTGTCAACATGGGATTGCAAGGGGGAAAAAAAAAAAAAGTACAGTTCCCCGACTGTCGAGCGCTACAGCTTGGAAAGGTACGAAAGACGCAACAAAGAAAAAACTTGTCTGGTTGAGACTGAAGGTTAATTCCTTTAAAGATTTTCTTTGTAATTGCTCTCGCTCATGAAACCAGCCTCTCTTTCACGCTGTTAAATAACCCAGTGTGGTTTTGTTCAAGGTTAATACATATAACCGTCGTCTTAGAGTCCAGGCTGCGGTGTTTGCACTGCTTTATTTACATAAGTTGATGTTTGTACAGCTCCAGAAGAGGAGATTTGACTCCGATTATCATTTTCAACTTACTTGCTCCTTTTTTTTCTCTCTTTTATCTGCATCTCCTCAAGACTTCTGAGGAGATGCAGGCTGCTAACTAAACACTCCACGTCATGTTGGATTCTGTCTGACCTCTTCATTCCAGCAGCAGCAGCAGCAGCAGCAGCTCACCTGTTTGTGCAGACTGTCCAGCTCCACCTCCAGTGTCTGCAGGAAGCGCTGTCTCTCAGTCAGCTCTCCCTGGGCTCCTCTCAAGGCCTCGTTGCTCTCCTTCACCTCATTCTGCACCGTCTCCAGCTGCACAAGTGACGTGTTTTGATTGTGTGACTTTTGCCCTTTTTAAATCTATATATTGTGGATATAAACTGAAGAGTGCTTTGAATTTTCCCACACCTTCTTGCGGTACCACTGCTCTGCTTGCTCCTTGTTTTTTTTAACGATACCCTCATACTGGGAGCGCAGCTCGGACAGAATGGTACCAAGCTCCGGTCCGCGGGCAGAGTCCACCTCGACGTTCACTTCGTCCCTGGCGATGCGAGACCTCACCTGCTCCAGTTCCTTCAGGGGCATAAATATTAGCACACTTTGTGTTTGCACTGTCACACTGTGAGCATGTGTTTCAAACATGTTTAACATCTGTGCAAACATGTTTAGTAAAACTGAGAGCAGTTCCTGTGAAACAAAAACTCCAAGCTGCAGAGTAGATTTTCATTATTTAGATGTCCCTCATTAATACTTGATGGGACCGAGCTCATCTTACCACCGGCTTTTCTTCTGATCCTCTTTTATTCCTGCTCAGTGAATCCACTCCATCACATACATGTAGGCGTACCATGCCTCAAAAACGTATTCAACTCTTCACATTATGTGACGTTACAATCATAAAAGATGTTCTCTCAGGATTTTATGTGACAGAACAACAATAAATGGAGGATAATTGTAAAGTGCAAGTTTGATGATACCTGTTTGAAAAAAAAAAATCAGAATAGAATGGTGCATGTGTGCATTGAAGGGGTATAAATATTTTTAAGATATTGTGGGCTAAAAGGTTTTACAGCTGATGAAATTGTCCCTTAAACTGGTAAACAACTGCACACGGCATGAAATGCAATAATTTGTCATTATTAATTTAAAAATGGTCAAAATGTAGAAACAATGACTGTAATCCAAGTACACCCATCTGGTTTTAGCAAAATTAAGAAGCTAATTTGAAGCTGACGACTGTACAGTTAAAATGAATTCTAGTAAGTGTTGAAGGTTTGCCAGGACAAAAGTCAATCCTCTCTAAAAAAAAAATAACCTGGCGTTTAATCTCAGCTTTGCAAAGTGGAAACTTATTTAAATAGTTCTGAAACATTCTCCTAAGGTAAAATGGCACTAAAGGAAATATGTTCTGGCCAAAACGCACAAATCCATTGTTAGAGAAACCGAAAAGTGGCACAAACACCTTTCTGTGTCAAGCATGGAGTGAAAAATTTAGACTTGCTTTGTCGCGTATGTTACCCATATCCTACTGCATATTATATTATATTTAAACTTGAGGGAAAAGGAAGTGGAGAACGTTCAATTGAAAGTTCTTCACACTCTTTAAAAACAAAGTAAAATGAAGTAGAGATTACAAACAGGGTCTGGGTTGTAGATCAGTGTATCGTTTAGTGGGAGCAGGGTAAGCTTATCTTCTTTTGAGGCCACTTTGCATCAGCTGATTTCATCCAAAGTGCGTTTTTGGAGCAATCAGATCTGCTTGCCTTTTGTCCACAGTAACCAGAGTTCCACCTCAGTTTGGGCTCCACAGAAACTACTTAGACCACTAAATTGGGTCAGGCTTGTATCAAACAATGTGCTGCCTGTGGGTTCAGGTGCCACAATAAAAGAGATAGCAAGGGAAAAACAGGATGGCACAAATGTGGGGTAAATGCTGCCAAACAGGTGGCTGAAATAACTGCAGTTCACGTGAATCTGGAGAACAGGCGAAGACGTCTTATTTACCTCCTCGTGGTTTTTCTTGAGGAAATAAAGCTCCTCTTTGAGGCTGTCCAAGTCTCCTCTCAGAGAAGCAATGATCTGCTCGTGGTCGGTCTTAGCCTTCTTCAGGGCAACGCAGTCTCTCTCCACAGACTGACACATCACCAATTCGGTTTCCCATCTTCCAGAATTTGGGAAAGTGGACAAAAATGGTCAGCAGAACATCAATTTTGAATAATCAAAAAAGAAACCGCTACTGTTTGAAACAGAAGGATATTGCAAAAGCTGCACAAAGTCGGATAAATGATTCTCCTGACAACCAGAGATTGTGTCTAATATTCTGGAAATTAATATTACAGAACTGACAAAACTAATATCTATAACTTGCAGCTAGAGCTCTTGCATGTAGTTTCCTTGGTTATGTTGTGTGTTATTGTTGCAACAGAAACCTGAATTACCAGAAAGCTCTTTACACAGTGAGGTCAAGATCTTCAAATGGAAAAAAAACAAAGTGCATGAAATTGTATTTTTCATAGAAGCGCTTTGCTAATAACACTACAGGTTCCTCACATATTTTCTCTCTGTTGTCAGAGAACATCAGGTCGCTCAAGGTGACATAATTACATATTATTACAACATATCTGCAACAAATTGTGTGTTGAAGGATTGTGAGTCTCCTACTTTCTTTAGACATGCCCTGACCTAAGTAATCATTGCAAATATCTACCTTGGTGTCAGTTTTCTGCAGGTACCGAGATGTACACTATAAAAAAAATATATTTCCCCCATTTCTGCTTTTTACTTTCTTTGATATTTGAAATCCTCCAACAAAATTTAATATTAATGATAACCTAAGTAGAAACACAATTCAACCCATTTTTTAATCACAAATGAACTGTTAACCACATTTTTTGGTCAGTGTCATTAGTCGCATTCAGGGCTGATCATTGACAGACCGGTAGCATCAAGAAAGCACGTAAATATTACCATGATTGATCTCAAAATCAACACATCATGTCCTAAACTAAAGAAATTCAAAGATTACATGGGACAATTGTGAGTCTGTGTGAGAGTAGTTGTCCAGTTAAAATGAATCCAAAATGAATCCTGCTCATCCAGGAAGCCACAAACAAATACAGAAGAGGAACAGCTTCAGTATAGCAGACCTCACTCGTCTCAGTCAAGGTAAACATCTTCAGTCACACATGGTGTTACTATGAGATCAGAAACCTAACCAACGACTTCGGAGCGAGAAGTCAGTCTTTATACCGATCGAGATGTTTTGACCATAAACAAGCAATTCAAGTGTGGAAAACAAACAGCCATGTGAGGGACATATTTTCCACTTGTTCATTGCCAGTTATTGTAAATGCTTGATGATACTTTTTCACTAAGCACTAAGCACAAACTGGGTCTGTTTTAAGCTGATCACAGCATTTATCTTCCGCCTTTTATTAGGTTATCAAGATGTGATGCTGATATTTTCCAGACCAATTCTCCGTTGAGGATTGGAAATCTAAGAAAAAGGCTCTGATAGAATAAGACCTGGGTTCTATTTGACAATCTTTATCACATGAAAGGCAAACAATTTGCTTATCGTGATGTAATCTCTAACCACTCACTTGATTCTGAAGTCATCGGCGGCCAGCTTAGCGTTATCAATCTCTAACATGAGACGAGCATTTTCCAGGGTCTTCTTCCGCACCTGATTAATATTAACAGAGGTTAAACACAGCTCATCCAATCTCAGAGTGAAGGCTAAATCCCTTCATTCGTCTGGTTTCTGTTCATGTTTTACGACCTTGTAAAGACGCATGCACAGCAGGCTAGCTTAGTAACACTCAGCAGTCTGATTCAGTTGCACAGCTTACAGTAAAATAAAGCTGTTAAATGATGAAATTTAAAAAATATGTGACAGTGCACAGACTACTTAAAAACAAACATATTTTTTAAGGGTTTTATTTATTTAAGGGTGTTTCCACATGTTTACCAGTAGTGTCTACTGCTTATTCCTTTTGGTTTCAAGCACATCACAGCTGCTATCATGAATGTTTTGTTTCTATAAAACTATGCAATAAAATGAATCATTTTGACCCGTGTAGAATGACACATGTTGGTTAAAGGCGGCTGCAGATCCCTTCATGCCCACCTCTTGCTCAACTGCATGCGCCTGGGCCATCATTGAATCAAGGTCATGACCTTTGGGGATGCGCTCGATCATCAGCTGTTTGATCTTCATCTCCAGGTCGGCGTTGGAGCGCTCCAGTGAGCGCACCTTAAAGAAACAAAGAGAAAGGAAGTGTTTCGGGTTGTGCCGAGCTGGATCCTTTCCCATTTCCTGTGACCTGACAATGCGGCTCTCTTATTACACCTCATACCTTATCCAGGTAGTTGGCCAGGCGGCTGTTGAGGCTCTGCATGGCCTCCTTCTCGTTGGTGCTGTTGCCGTGCAGTCCGTTCAGCTGGAGGCTCATTGGTCCGTTGAGATCCTGGCTGATGGAGGCTGAACGGGTCAGCGGGCTGGCTGCAGCGAAAGAGACGGACGCCCTGGACCGTGCGCGGCCAGTGTCCATCAGAGAGCGACTGGAGAACGAGGGGCGGTTCATGGAGAAGCTTCTCACAGAGATGCTAGAGGCCATGATGGTCAGCTGTGAGAGCAGAGGAAATGAGGTCAAGCTCTAGTTGCACTGATAACATGTTTTCTATGTATTTGGATGTTCACTAAGTGGTAGGCAGGCGAACCCTGTGCAGTGCACGGTAAGCACTGTAAGAAAAAGTGGCTATCAGACGGCTAGATGCTTCTGATTCTGTTACATTAAGAGGATGTTTTGCCTTTTTAAATGGATTAAGACTGCATTGGTAAAAAAAAAGAAAATCTAAAAGGAATCAGGTTGAGGATTTGTTTCCGTCTCAGATGGCTTTAACAGGTTCACATTTAAAAAGTATAATCTTTACGAAAACAGACAAGTTTAAATGTCAGTCTGAAGGACCTTTTTAAGACATTTAAGTTGTTTAAAGCTACCCTTATGCTATATCCAGTTTCAGAAAAAGCCCTTAAGCAAATGGGCTGCACTGGCCGGCCTTTTTTTTTTTTTTTTTTAAATGGAAACACAAGTAGAGCCTAATAGTCAATTCAACTGATCGCCCACTGGAGATGATGAAAGAAGCTTTTCAGTAAGTGGATTTACAGGCGGCCAGTGGCCATTCAGACTAACCATCTGCATCGGAGAGACGTACGACTTCATGGTCAGAGCCACTTCAGCGTGCTGTTGTCAGCTGTGTGCAAATTCAGCTTCGACTCCAGCCATCATGAAATCAAAATGTAAATGAGCACAGCTCGGCTCTGAGTCAAAGGAGAGCCTCTCGGCACAAGCTGAGGACACTTTTGCAGCCTTTCACTGCGATAATAAGATTTGTGCTGAATTTAAAAGAAGAGAGAATCTAACTGGGGTTAATGTTTTGTTTTTTAATGCTTAATCCTCAGGTTTTATCTTCTCTTAAACAGGTGTTCACATTACTTCCTGTACACCAAGCATGACTAACAATTGTTTGGATGTGAAACAGTGTGCAAGGCAGCATATCTTCGTCCCCGTGTACGTGTGTGTGTGTGGGGGTGTGTGTGCGTGTGTGTGTGTGTGTGTGTGTGTGTGCGTGTGTGTGTGTGTGTGTAGGTGTGTGTGTGTGTGTGTGTGTGTGTGCGTGTGTGTGTGTGTGTATGTGTGTGTGTGTGTGTGTTGTGCAGGGCTTCGGTGGCTGATTACTGGTCAAGTGAACCTCTCTGTGTGTGTCTCTGTCACTTGATCCTCGCAACACCGTTCCCACAACACCACAAAGGACCCACAGCGGGAGACAGGCAGCCCTTGTTCAGATAAAAGATTGAACTCGGGGAAAATGATCTAGAAAATATTCAGAGGGAATTCCACCTGCACAAGGAGACACTTTGTTCTGCAGGAAATGAACTGTCATTTCAGTTTTTCGTATCAGCTCCCTAGCAGCTGACAAGTAGCTGGGATGATAGCTCTGAATGGAACTGAACAGGGGGAAAAAATCATAATTAATCTGCACAAAGAAGGTTTTTTACGATATTTTCCTTTGAATTCTACATAAAATGTGCTTTTAAACCATTTCTTTATTCACTACCAACATTAAAAACATACTTTTATATAATTGTTTTCTATAATATGACTTGATAAGCTACCACAACAACAGCAGAAGGTTTTCTTACCAGGTTTTTACTTCAGATGGAGTGAAGATGTGATCCAGAAGGATGCAGGAGGCTCTGTGTAGCTGCATCCCACCACAGGTGTGCCTATATGCAGGTGTGCAGGAAGTGGGAGGAGCTATTCTTTCAGGAGGTGTGTTGCTTATACTCCACCTGAATCATGGCTCTATGCTTTTTGAATAGAAAAATGTCTAAAATTACAGTTGCACTACAGCGCTGCACAATGGAGGATGTGGAAATAGTGTCAAGAATTTTACTACCTCTTAATATGCACAGATTATCTCCTCAAAAGGATGATGCAAAATGAACTAGGAAAATTAACAAAAGGATCAGCATCACAGTAGTTGTTAGCAGGTGAGCACTAATGTTGACTGTTTGGGGCTTTGTGCTAATTTGTACTAAGGTTCTGTTTGATATACATGAAACGAAATGTTTTCCGCATTTCCATTAATAGCAGAATCTTATCAAGTTTTAAAAAGGACATAATCCCAACCAGTTTCAACGGACACTCAAAACTATAGTCTGTGATGAACAAATGTTTATCACGATTGCTGTTAATTGCTCGGATTTATGGAAAATTTTCACTAGACATCAGATTATAAAAAAAAACGATGTGTTCTGAAATT
This sequence comes from Poecilia mexicana, assembly GCF_051168715.1. NCBI lineage: Eukaryota > Metazoa > Chordata > Actinopteri > Cyprinodontiformes > Poeciliidae > Poecilia > Poecilia mexicana. Next base: position 15,270,909 of record NW_028263381.1, read on the forward strand.
GCTTTAAACTCTTCCTTTTCTAACTTCCAGCAGCTGATGTGCAAACATCGCTGTGCAGAAATCTAGAGTTTGATTTCTCTTTCCTCTTCCACAGCGCTAACATTTTCATCAGCTGCTGTTTTTAAGTTGTAGCTGAGTTATGATGTCGTGTCCTTCAACCACCACAAAGACTTGCTTTCAGGACTCCCATCCCCCCCGCCCCATCCACCTTCTGCCTCTTGTTAATGCAAGTTGGCTATATCTGCATTTAGCTTTCAGGTTTCTAAACTTTAAAGAGAGTGATGGGTAAATGCAAACTTGCTGGCGCCAAAACAGTAAATCATTAACCAATCATTAGGCACACGCCACTTACTGTAAGTGACGTAAGTGCTATATAGCAGGTGGTGGAGAAACAGAGGAGGTTGGTTTCTTGCCTGATTGGATAGAATGTTAACCATCTATTTAGGTCTATGTTACTATCCATATGCATTGATCTGTTTTGAATTAAACAGTATCACTGTTTAGAAGTGTCATTTTGATGAGCTGCAATTTTGTAATTTTGCAACGTAGCAAACCTCACAGGAGAAAAATACACTTTAGTGTCCATCGACTTTGAATTCTTGCCATAGATTGGAACAGCAGATATGTTTTCTCTGAAGAAACATTTCCTGTGCTTGGCTCAAACATGTTTTCCGTAATTTGACCTGTTTTTCTGCCTGCTGGTGATTAAATATTTAACCTGCTCCTACGGCGCAGACAACCTGCTTTTGTGCTGCTTTGGTTATATAGTCACAACTATATTTGAACTGCAAAAATGTAGGCATCGTTTTAAAAGTGTTGATGTATAAATTTGATATATTCCAATGAAATACCAATCAATCTCTTTAGATCAGGAGGAAGTTTTAGATGTTTGCTGTAGCCTCATCACTTTAGTTGTGCGTGCGTGCGTGCGTGCGTGCGTGCGTGCGTGCGTGCGTGTGTGTGTTTTTCAATCTTTCGTAAGGCACGTTCCTGCTCCTGTCCAATCAAGTGATACTCTCATCGCACCTCTGGTGAACTTTGTCCATGCGAAGTCCCTCGAAAACACAGAAGAACTTGTGACATTAAAAATGTGCGAGTAAAGCTTTTAATTCTCACATGCAGTCATATTCAAATTGCAGTGAGAGGAGTCGTGCAAAAATAATGCAAATGTCCTTTTTGCATTATCACACATCCTGCCTTGAATACCTGCAAACTCCAGTTAACTGAGAGGTGAAGAGCTGATGTTGGTGTCCTTTTTTAACTTGTTCTATTTTAGTTCCGAATAATTTGGAGTGTTCAGAGGGCAAGCAGGTCTTTTTGTGCAGCGTTCGGTTGGAAAAACAAACATTTTAAATAGAGTGGCTGCAGTTCACTACACTTTTTCTCATTACAAGACATGGCACCATTTTATTTTGGCAATAATTTCATATTTGTGACAAATTGATGAAAATAAGGGAAAGAAAAGTTATTTGCACAAAGTCAAGAAACTCTTTTTGCAGCTTTAATTATATCTGAGAGACAACGTATTTCTTTTATTTATATTTATTTGTCTGACTATTTTAACTACTTTACATGCTGAAAAACAACTTGATCATCATGAACAACTTATAACATTTAAGATGAGTAAAAGACCTTTACAATACTTTTTTGAACTGGGTGAACAATGTGCATCATCATGACTGAAATCTAATCCATTTCCCTCTTTTAATTTTCAGCCTATATGGCACAGATTCTTCTCCTTTTAAATAACCTCTTGAGCAAAAAATATATAAAATAATGCCAGGACATGAAATTGTGCAAAACATTAAATATTAACTACTGTGATGCAGTAATACCAGGAGACACAGTTTTCTGTCTCGCTTCCTGACGTTAAACCAGACAAAACATTTTCCAGTTTTGTCAGCAAAGGCAGCAACTCAAAGAAAATCAGGTAGAAGAAATGTGGACAAAACTGTGATTCATCACACAAATACCAAACGTCTGAAAGTACCATGTTCATCCATTCATATTGAGCTATAAAGACCGTAGGAATTTCAAGCAATTTGGAGGAGAAAATATTCTGAGTCATAATGAAGAACATTTCCTGCTGTGAAATGTGTGTATCAATCCCAGAACAAATAAAAAAAAAGACTTTGTGTAGGTGCTGCCTGGTAAGAATGTCGTTATGGACAGTGACAAAAAGCCTATATCAACGTGGGCCGAAAGACTACTCAGTGGCAAAATAAGTACCATAAAAGCCATGTTAAAGTTTCTGAAGACACATCCCAAGTTCAGATTGATCTAAAATTAAATTGCTTGGTCAGTGTGATCTAGTTTGAGCTCCTTGCCAACTGTGAAATACAGAGGTGGCATCATGATGCTTTTGGGGAGATTTGTTGCAGGAGGAAATGATTCACTTCACAAAACAGTGGATCATTTCCTCATAAGGAAACAATGTTATGAGGAAATACATTGAAGCGACATGTTAAAACATCAGCCAGGAAGTTTAACCACCCAGATATGCAGCCAAATTCGTTGCAAAGTGATTCATGCAAGAAATGTCTTAGAGTGACCACCACAAATGTTTCTTCTCCTCATCTCAGTGACATAGATTAATTGTTTGCAGAACTGAAAAGGTGTGTGTGAGGGTAAGATGGCCTACAAGCCTGACTGTTAAGCTTGAGAAAGCTGCATACCAACAATGATTCACCTAAGTCAGACAATTTAAACATTAAATACTGAGAATATGTAACATCTGGCTTAGAATAAAGTGATAAAAACAATCTCTCATTATGCTTAGCATTTAGCAAATAGGAAAAAAAATATATATAATAGCTAAATCTAACTGACACATAACTGAAAAGATTTAGTTATTACGCTGAAACAAAAATACAAGAGCAAATGAATTTTTATACAGTGCCTGTAAACTTCTGGCTTTAATCTAAGTAAAGAATCTAAGCACCTCAAATTAAAAATATTTGCCTCAAAGCAACAACTTTGACCTGAGGACTTGACTTCAAAATCATCTTTTCGCGTCAGTTTCAGATGTAGTGTTACTATTGTCATCTGCCTCCACCAAGTGGTAAGAAGTTGTAAATACAAGCAAAAATAAATCCAAATTGAGCACCTTAAATCCACTAGGGGGCAGCAACAAGCTACATCATCTTCCATCACTCACTTTATCGCTTTTCTACCAAATAAGAATAAAATGTTATTTCAAAAGGGTTTCCATGTAACTCAAGAGAATTTAAAAATATATAAACTCATTGTTCTCTAAACTTGTTTGTTACTTATGTATTTTTAAGTTTGTTTTGTTTGTTTGTTTTTATGGCCTGAGCTGCACGGTGGAGTAACTTTAATGACTTCCCTGGGAGGTCACTGCAGTGGTCGTTGTTATTGGTGCAAACAAACAGCATGATCCACAATATGATAAGACATGGAGAAAAAAAAAACACAGAGCAAATTATTAGAGTATGGAAATGTAAATATGGGTTTCGATGTGTGATATATACATGTATGATGAAGCAGGAAGGGGTGCAGAAATATTGCAAGACATTTATAGTAGCACAAGGAGGAAAAAGCAAGTACGTATAATACACGCCTCTGAAGCAGGACAATATAAGTAATAACAATGATTGTTAAAAAAAATAATAATCTGTATGATGTGTCCAAATGAATATTGACTGAATGCATAAGACTGTAAACTTCAATGTGATTGAGAAGCAACGTGTGCTGACCACAGATAGTAGGCATGAGATCCTCATCCCAACATGAGATCAGTCATATCAGACGTTTAATTAATCCGCCCTAACTCTCACTGTCACTTTCTGCCTCCTTCAGTCAGTGCAGAGCAGAGTTTGGTCATTAAATAAATAAACAGGTGATTAGACTGGCAGGATGTCAGGATGCTACTCATGACCCCACTTGACCCCTTGTGACCCCTGTCACATGTGATCATGTGACCACAGAGGGCTAGACCCTGTAGCACTCCAGGAACGGTGATGCTGTGGGTCTGCCAATGTCCAGGTGAGGTTCTCACAAAAACTGATACAAAACATTTACTCATTCTTTTATAATACCTAAATGTTTCAGACAAAAATAACCCAAATAAAAACAAAATGTAATTTTTGGGAGGATTTACTTAGCAGAAAAAAAACAACAACATCCAAACCAACCAGGCCTCGACTAAGATTTTTATCCAATCTCTTTTTTGTTGTAGTTTCACTAGCCACACCCAGGCCTGATTTGGGTGAAACCCAAATAACAAAAAAAAAATCAAAATCTATTAATTCAACTCTGTCTGACAACAAGATGTGAGTCACACAATTTCAAAAGTAGGTTTTACTTGCATTAGCTAAAATTAATGTTTTGATTAAACAATGAGAAATATGCTAGGATCCACTGGAGTTTCAATACAAAAACCTCTCCTGGCTGAAAAGAATGAAAAAGGTCCAAAGTGTCCCAAAACATACAATGTGAACTGACAACACTTGATAGAAAAATACAACTTGTAGTTGAAAATATTATATTTCATTGCAATCTAATTTAGATTGAACAATACCTGAGTACTACATATTTATCTAGTTCTCTTTTATTATTTGTACCCAACACCAAGCAACCCAATGCAGAAGTTATCTTTTGATGGATCAGTGTGGTATTCGGCTATTTTACTAAGTTTGTGACATGTTTTTATTCAGATCATTGCAGTTTGAGTACATTCTGGCATCTAAAGAACCACTTCAGTTTTAAACACTAATTTAAGAGGATTTAGGGGTCAACAAAGTGCAGGAAAGGGTGATTTCATTTTCTAATGACTCTCGCATTGAATGATTTCCAACACAGATAATTTTTCAGGTAAAATAAGAATTCAAAAGTAAGCTTACAAAACAACTTAAACAAAGATAAGAATCCAAAAATATATGAATGTTGAGTCAGTTCATTCATTTTAGCAGCTTATGCCTCATTTGGTGTCTCTGTAACTGCAATATCACTTTTATTTACACATTTTGGATGGAGATGTTGAGGAGTTTTTCAGAGGCTCGAGATGCCATTAATCAGGTAGATCTCAATGAACAGTGAGCATTTAGCTTTCATCTTACGATCTCATTTCACTGTCACAGGACAGAATTGGCCTTCACAATCAGTTTGCCAAAACATCTGTTGTTCCGATCCTTCCAACAGAGAAAGTCAAAATGTTACACATCCTCAGATTTGCCCTCTGCAACCAAAAAGACCTGAACTGAACTCTCTAGCATCTTGTTGGACAGAAAGGTTTTGCAGGACAAACATTCAGTTTTTCTTGCAGTCTAACTGAATATAACTAAGTTTAAACTACAAGCTGGACCCGACAAACTTAGATTCATGATGTCAAACTCACCAGATTCAAGGTTTGGTGTAAATAGATGGAGTCTGGGTAGTTTATTTATTTATTTTTTTTTTTGGTACTATTTAAGTTCTGAGAAGACTTTGTCTGCATTGATAAGTGGATCCCTTATAGCAGGTCCCACTACTGAAAAGGCTCAGTTTTCAGTATTTTTTATGTTCTTATGAGGGGCATTCAAGAGTCTGTCTCCAGCAGTCAACGGGCGAGAGGCGGAGCTCACCCTGGACATGTCGCCAGTCCGTCTCAAGGCATTTTGAAGCGTAATTTTTAGAAAATATGAATTTTACAGGAGTAAAAAATGTTGTGTTTTTGTTATTCACTCCTTGATTCGGTCTCTTAGCAGTTCAAAAAAGCAGAAGTAAATCTTTACATCTGATTAATTCATTAATTTTGTGGTTGCTGCAACAGAGATAAGAACAAAACCCAGTTTGAGCTTTACACTGCCACTACATGCAAAGCTACTCAATTTTGTGCTGTATGGGAAAAACAAAGAGAACCCAAACCTGTAAGTGACAGATGTGATTCTTTTATTTAATGTTGTAATACTAATGGTGAGCTACAGTTTAAAACAGAATAGTCACTAATTCAATTAAAGGCCTCTGGAGTCTAAAAATGTTTTTTTTTTATACTCATTCAGTTTGGACTGAGAAGAGAAAACAGGAAGCTTCTCATTTGATTTCTTAAATAGAAACACACTTCAGAAATTGACCTCACTTTTAATTAATTAAACACAAAGTTGTAGGCTTTCTACTTTCACACGAGTCCCAAAAATAAGCGGGTATGATAAACTAAAAGAACAATATTCCGAATTCTGTGCAGCAATAAAAACAAAGGCTGTTTCCTTTGGCACAGATTTGTTCTGCTTCTGCCTTGTTTCTCACCGTTCCCCATCAAAGCCTTAAATCTAAAGCAACCCTATATGGAAGTGCATTTGTTATTCCACCAATTTGAAGCACCGCTTCCCCTTACATGTAATTTAGCCCCCAAGTTGCTGTTTGATGAGTTGGACTTCAGTCCACCAGCCGCACTGCGATAAGGAGATAAGTATCTGCGGTGGAGAAATTACACACAGATAACAACATATGTGAGCAACTCTGGAGGTCAGCACCTGCACATGCTTTTTCCTCCTGCTCTTTCGCTTCAGTATCTGTTGTTCTTTTTTTTTTTCTTTTTTTTTTCCTTCTTCTTCGTTTGGGTTTTCCTCCCCCCCTGACTAAGTGCAGGTTGCTTTTGTGTGACGGAAACATGTCAGACCACTCAGTGTGTACTTTTAGATTACTATCGGCGAGGTTGGTAATATTTTAGATACAGATCTATATGCATAGCTGGTGACTGTATAAAAGTTGAAAGGAGAATAAAGCCTGCTTGTGTGCGTGTGTGTGTGTGTGTGTGTGTGTGCGCGCGCGTGTGTGGGTGTGTGTGTGTGTGTGTTAACCCTTATTTAAGAGAGGAAACTTGACTAAGAGTTATTCTGCACATGACCTATAAGAGCAACAAAAGGACACACAGGGCAGGGCTTGTAAAAGCTGCAAAACAACATCGTGCATTTTTGGCTTGTGAGCAACTGTGCAAGTTATACAAAATAAACTTATTACTTTTTCCAATGTCTGCACCTCTTACGCAACGAAAGTTAGTTTTTATTTTCAGCTCTCACTTTCCTTGCCTTGAATGTTCTCTCACGGTTGATCTTCACTATTTTTGACACTGTCTGATGATTTATACAGTGTTGGCTACAAAAACAAGCTTAGTTAAAACAAGACTGTTTTTTTAATGTAATAAGTTAGTACACGTCATCCATTATTAGGTAATTTGCGGTTCTTTCATGCCATCAGATTAGGTTCTACACACCAGCAATAAAAACCTTGAAAAAGTGCCTGTTTCTGTTAATTTCCTTTTATGAGTGATGGGATTAGAACATAAAATTTCCTTCCAAACTGGAAGCACTTTTTAGTTATTTCGCGATGACAGCTTATTGTTTTTCTGCTTATGTTATTTTTCTCCAGGGATAGGAGCTGGACAAAGGTGATGTGTGATGACAGTGGCGGAGCAGGTTTGGAAATACAGCCAAGAATAAATGCAGTCATATCACAGGATTCGCAGCCACAGCAAGAGAAGCAAATTTGTTCGTCTTTGACATCTAATTTCATTAAACACGTTGCATGATTATAATGCGTAATGGAGTTGGATATTGTTGTGGAGAGATTTTTAACAGTTTTAAATGCTTTTCTTATTAGAGGCGCCTGGGGTTTCATCACAAACATTAAAAAAAATCGACATTTTTCTGTTCACAGTAACAACTCAAAAAAAAAAAAAAATAAGAATAATGCAACAGAGACCAGAAGGAGACAGATAAATCACAGAAGCACTGAGGCAGGTGTACTTTCTATGGGAAAGAAAGAAAGAGTGAACATATTTAATGGCAGCACCAATAACTCCATGCAGGAAAGAGAGAGCTTAAAATGGAATCAGGCAGCGAAGTGTACTAATTTAACTTATGGTTAAATGCAGCAATGGTTTGTCTCTGTCATGAAAAGGTGCAAGGTCAACAAAGAATCTCCTTGGCAAAAATTCTGTCTATGGAAAGGACAGACAACGAGAGCACACAAAGTGTCGAATCGAGCCAATAGCTCAGTGGCTCCATTCAGGAAAGAGACGCAGTTAAACACAAAATCAGTGAGCAAGAACTATTTTCTATCAACAAGATCATATGGCCAGCAGTTTTATCCGCTATGGAAAAACAAGCACAATTTCTCTGTTGTTAGTTTTATCTGGGATAAAAACACGGAAACACTCAGCTGGTTCATTTGATGAAACAGAACAACAAAAACATCACAGAAGATTCATTTCAACAAAACTTCCATTAATGGTGGAGAAAATGAACGCAGAAGTACAGAAGGTATTCCCTCTGTAGCCAGGTAAATCTCCCGTTTACATCAACAATAAAATGTACTGCTCTTACTTTATCTTCCGATGTGTTTCATTAAAATCAAACAGCAAAGAATGCAAGAGGTAACAAGAAAAAAGAAACATCTTATCGGTATTTGCTGTGAGACAATCCATTTAAGATGGATTTTCTCCAGCAGCTTACCTGTCTAATTAAAATAAAAATGTGTTTGAACGTGAAATTGGATTTCCCAAGAGTTAGTCTGAGCTTGATTTGCTTCGTGTCGCTAACTGTCAAGGCGGTTACTTTGGAGTCTAATCAAGGGTTGGGATAAACTACTGAGAGTTTCACTATGCTTTCTAAAATGAGCTGCAATGAAAATAGCTTTGAACAGAGGCTGAGTAAGAGGGCTTTGGTGCTTTAATTTACTCCTTGAATGAAGCATTTAGAAACTTTAAGAAAGCATATCAACCCATGAAAAAGGGGCATTATATGTTACTATTGCGAGCACTTCTATAAAAATTTAAAGCCCCAAATCTTCCCTAATTGGCCAGCTAATTGGAAAAAATAACTCTTTATTCTTTCACTGAGGCATGTCAAACCTGCTATCTGTTCAGTTTTACACAAACACATTACAAACTATGATTTATGTAAGTGCAAGAAGAAAAGTTTAAAATAAAAACAAAGAAGGCATTTCAAGCTGCTCGTAAGCAACGTTGTGCTGAATTTCTGCCTGTGGTGTTGACTAAACATGGCCGAAATCCCTCCAAAGATTACTGAGTTTGTATCTCAGTAAACACCCGAGGCCGTCTGGATATTACACTTATTACACAGATGTAGAGGTCAGTGAGCATTTTTCTAGTTTATTTGAAACAAATTGAAGCGTTACTATGCTGTATGCTGTAGTGTGCAGCAGTAAAGGGAAATGTTTACAACTTTTCCTGCCATTCTGAGCCCATCTAGAGTCGGTGATCACAGATTGGTGGTGGGCTTGGTCTAATAGTTTTGTCACCATGCATCTAATGCTGAACACTAATTCCTGCTCGTTATGTTTTGTGATTTCAGCTCATACTTAACTTTAAAATATGAAAGATTCTATTGTTTCAACTATTTGTTCTTGAAGCACTGATGGCTAACGCACAAGGCTCTGACTCCAACACTGACCTTAGGGCAACAGTGGCATCTTTTCTGTCTGTGATCCGTCGCTCGTCTGATCGTAACATGTTTGTTTTTGTTTCGAGGGAAACGGCTCAGAATCCAGCGTTGCTCAGCTTTCCTTCATTTGGTCCAATTTGCTGCTGGCAGCGCTCTTGTTTTTCCGTTGTCAAGAGAGAGAGAAGTCCCTTTCATATTCATATGAAACGCTCTGAAGTCTGCAGAGAATGCATGTGTATTCCCTTAGAAATTATTTAGAGAAAAATATGTATGCTCCAGAGAGACGTTGATGGCAAAATATTAAGTCAAAACAATCAAAGCAAAGTGGAAATTTGATGAAGAAACGAGCTCAGTCCTAACAAACACCTAAAAGAGAATAATTAAACAAAGGCGGTGCAGAAAAACTCACTTCATTAATACCCCTGTATGTCGAATAATAAATCATCTTGCACACAATTAATTGTCTAAATATTTGTTATTTTCCCGTGTGGGGATGGAAGCAGAAAAACTGGACCTGGATAACATCAAGGAGGGTAAAGAACATTAATCACAGTTAATAAGGTAAACTAAAAGCAGAAATTAATATCTGAGTTAGATCTCAATGACTGTTGTATTTCGCCACAGTTTTTTTTTTTTTTTTTGCGACACAACGCATTAGCAATTAGCACACACGCCTTAAGCCCAATTAAAATAAGTGCTAGTTCATTTTTAAACGGTTTGTCCCACTACATATTACTGTCAAATCTGACAGCGGGACAGGAAAGGGGTATTTCTTCCGAAGCTGACAGAGCGACATGATATATTTCACTGATTCTCGCCTGAAGTAAGTTGTTGATCAATATGCCCAGCGGGTGCGATGAATATGCACGAGGCGTCCGCCGCCGCGGCCCGGTAATTGCTGGTCGTCAGGGGTGGCAGGCGCGGTAATTTGCATCTCGGGGATCCTGCAATCAGTGTCCTATTCATTACCGCGCCAGCCGCTTCATCTGCTGGCCACTCAAAGCTGCCAATCTCCTCTCAGCAGCCAAAGCATTTGAAAAAAAGGAAGAAGAAGAAGAAGAAGGGGGGTAGGGGAGGGAGGGAAGCAGAATAGAAAAGTTTCAATTATAAGCCAAGGCTGCGTGTAGTGGTGTAACAAGTCTTAAACCCTATATTTATGCTGCTTTATGCAGGTGATTGACTGTTATTGCATTGTGAAAGAGAACTGGAGGAAGAGCTCGACGCAACGACCATAATCTCTTGTATTTTATATCACCTTTATCTCTGGGTGACGGTCTGCATTCACAGCGGGAGAGGGCAGCGGCCAAGACTTCTCTGCCTGTCTCAAGTAGGCCTTCCATCAAAGTAGAGGGGGGGGATGAGTTACATGAAAGGAAGCTTGTAATAAGTGAACACTGAGCCTTAAGGCCATTGTCTCATGACAAAACACATAATGGGGACACTTTGGGCCTCCATTCGGGAATATCTATCATTTTCTCTGCAACAAAAGGAAGTGATTGCAATATTTCTGCATCCGATGCATTAATAAAACAGAGTTGGCTGATGTAAAGCAATACTGAAGCATTGTTTTTCTTCTTAAAGCCATAATTTCATAAATAAATATGATACCTCTCGTGTATGGACTCTCATTTTTTTTCTATATATTGTGTCTTACCTTGCATTGTTCTGAAAAAAAGTGTTCTTAACAGTTCAACTTTTTCTCAATTACAAACCTGAATGTGTTTTATCACATTTGGATGGACAAACAAAAATTAGTACATATAGTAGTTGTAAAGCAGAAGGAAAATAACACATGAATGATAAAACAGCTTATTGTTCAGATCTGTGTTTGATAGCTATGGCTGCATGCTTACTGTCATTTGACTCTATTTAAAGTTGTTTTTTTTTCCCCAACATTGCCCTTTATCTAACTCCATCCATCCTCCAGGCATCTCTGACTATCTTTCCTGTGAGTGGTAAAGACGAGCATCCCCACATCTAATGCTGCCACCACCAGGGTCATGTGCAGACTCAGCTCTGCACAAAAAGCTTCAGCTTCAGTCCTCAAGGGCCGTGTCCAACACAGCTGATTCAAATGATCCAACTTTCTCCTCGGCATGCCGAGCATCCGCAGAGTTCTGCTGATCCAACCATCATTTTATTTAGGTGTGTTAGCTATAAATCTCTGCAGCTCCCCCAGAGTCATCATGGAGCTTTTTCCCCCTGTGAACCCTGTCAGGTAAGGTAGACAAGTCATCAGACTTATTCATGCTGCAATTACTCTGGGTTTTATCTATTAGTATCAGAGTAAAGGGGAGTAAATGCAAATCTGTCACAAATGTCAGATTTTTATTTGCAAGACCATCTATATTATTCCTTTAACGCCACAATCATGACTTTGTACAAGTAGGGGGACAAGACTAAATGCAAAAAAAAAGAGGACATATAAGTACTTTTGTAAGGATATTTATTTGTTCTACACTGTAAAAAAAAAAGAAAAAAAAGTCCTTAATTTACCGTAACATGCTGGCAGCTGTGTTTACCGTATATGGTAAAATACTGGCAACCACAGCTGCAGGTATTTTACGGTAAATTATAGACGTTTTTTTTTTTCCAGTGTACTATTAAGAGGAGGATGCATGACATTAGTCACTTCAAGCTGATGTCAAACAGGGGTGTGTGTGTGTGTTTCTTAGAGCACTTTCAGCAGGAAGGGAGTTTCTCACAGGAGGCACAAGGGCTTTGCTAGACAAGTGAGAGCGAAAACTTTTAATGTGTGTGTCGTTGTGAATCCTCTGCCTATTGTTTTTTCAGTGACACCACTGCTGCTTCCTGCATCATAATTCTAAATACACACATAGTTATAAGCTAGCAGCAGCGCCACCACTCTTATTGTACATTAAAATCTACTTCCACAGAAACACAGCTGACCAACATATGAAATAATAGGACGCACTGATACATTTGCTTGCAAACATTGCAAACACAACTCTGTACACAGCTGCTCTGCCAGGCCATTGTCTTGCAGAGGAAGCCAGTGAGTCTAAGAGGTAGATCCTTGTCTTAATTTGAGGATGAACACATGATGAAGAGGGTTGTTTGGAGCACACACCAGGATGGAATGATGAAGGTGAAGAAGGAAGAGGAAAGGAACAAATTGTTACTAGAAAAAACAGGTCAAGTTTTGAACTAAAGTGACTTGACACATTATTGATGTAAGTGCAGCTTAATGCCAAATTTTAGTCCATCCTTTCCTCCTGCAGCTTTGCCAGACAAATTACAGCCGTTTGACTCCTCAAGGGAAATGTTTTAGGCTTAATAAAGAGCAACAAACTCTCCATGTTCAGATGCTCGCAGATAGTTTCTCAGTTAAAATGTTTTATTTAATCATTTAAGTGAAACTCACAGGTGAAGGAGAACACAACAGAAATGTAGCTTGTGTCTATCACATCTATTATCATCAGCTTGGCAGGTTTTTTTTAAGTAAAACAAAAACAATAATAATAATAATTAATTGTGGCTAAATGAATTTGTCAGAGTGTCAGATTTTTGGAGAAAATGGGGGAGCAAGAACCTCAGATTGCTCCGCCATTTTAAAAAACATAGAAGTTGCTCCACTTCCTCCATTCCTTATGATATCACTAAAAGTTAATTGCCAAGGAAGTTTCTTGGTGCCATGTTGGAACTTATTCTTTTACAGATGTGAAGCAGTATGTGTACGTATACACCTGAGGCCGTGGAGGTGAAGGGAACGCCTGGAGAATTTTCTTCTTTTTTTTTTTTTTTAATCAAGGAAAGTTGATAAATTTTTAAGTAGGGATTATTACTTTGAATTCTCAATGACGGAATGGGGTTTGTATAGCGACATATGGGTGACGTTAGGACATGTGAGTCTGCCTTTGGTAACCAAAGACAATGAGCCGTAAGGACCTCTCGATCTAAAGGTATCCATCTGGGTCTTTGCTTAAATTACATTTGAAATCTTGTATCAATCAAATATCAAATGGGTTCGATCTGTTTATTTAGAGATAGCATTAAGAAGAAACTCCTTGAGCGTCAATATATATTTAACAGAGCTCAGTAATTTGTCCTAATGTATGTAAAAAGGCACGCAGATGATGCGTGTCAGGGTCTGATGACTTTATAATAGTGTCTGCCTACCGGATTGAGCTGCCTGGCAATGAGCCACTTAACTGATTAAAGCCACCACATCAATCTATGTGTGTATAAACATGGGAGTGATTGATACATTACTTATGTTGCCATAAAGAGTTAACAGCTACCATATTGATGTGAGCAGCATGAAACAAAGGATTTGTCCGATTTAAGGATGTCATATTTTTGTAAGAAGTGTTACTGCGTTATTAGGAAGGGAAACAACACTCCTTTTATCTCAGCTGAAGCGCAATTTATCTTGTGACCACAACATCTGCATACAAAGTCTTCCTGTGTAAGCAACAAACTACTGCGCAGCTTCTGATTTTTGTTTTTTCACTCATTAAACTGTTTATTTTTAAGGGCAAATATGCTTTGCTTCTAAAAATGATTCACGTGGAAAAAGGGGGGGAAAAAGCAAAATAATAGCGATCCAACATCACCAATCAGATTATTCACGGGTTTTGATAGAAACTATATTTCAATATGGCAAGTAATTTACTTGTAGATGTAGTAAAGTAGTAGAAAACCAACAGAACCAGAACAGTCATCATACGCAGGTACCACACAGGCTGTACTTATTTAAGGACAAAGGCAGCAAACGTACATGCAGGCTTTAGTGCATTCTTTCTAAAATCTGATTAAAATGGGTTATTCGGGATGTGAGAAGAAATTTTCTCAAAAGTGGAAACCAAAATTTGTCTATCTGCGTGTTTAAACAGGTGGTTAGCAGCCCAGGCGGACCTCAGGGGCCTGTACTCTCACCATTTCTTTTTACTCTACGCCCCCTCAGAGAGCCGAGACAAGTATTTTAGAAACAGTCAAGAAGAGTACAGAGTGACTACAAAAAATGTTTTAAGTATTGAAATTGATCATACTTAATATAAAAATATAATCAAGCAGCATTCTCAATAGTTACATTTATTGGTCCATCAGTCTTTTTTATCCTACCTCAATAATTGTGTTTGATCCAGTTTAAGGAAACTCCATCGTTGTATCTGTGAAACAAACAATGCAGCTTCAACCTGTGAGAACTGAGACAGCCTTTGTGAGGGTGATCTTGCACGAGACACTCGTAGGTTTTTCTGAAACCAATGTTGTACACCTTTGTTGTAGTTTATCGCTAAAACCACAAATGCAGGCAATTCCTCTTTTCTGCTTTCACTAAACCGACATAATTGATTTGACATGTCTGTGTCAAATTATCGCGTAGCACCTCTCCCATTTCTGCTTCGATGCATATCTCTGCAGTGCTTGTTCAACTGGACTCCACACGCGCGGCGACTCCCTGTCTCCAAATGATTGGAATAACACCATTACTCCTGCCATCACCACGTCAAAACTTTCCTCAGTGTCAGTCTGTCTCACGCAGTGCCGATGACCAGACCCACAGCTGTCAAAATTGTGCAAATAAAAGAAAATAATAAATTTTGCCATGAAAAGACTCTCCGGGATGCATAAAGGGGAAGGGAGGAGCCTCCGCAAAGGAAGGTGAATTCCAGGCAAGTCAAACACTGGGAATTTTCGCCGGGGAGCCTCCTTTCCCAGTTTAAAACAACAAATCTTTTTTGTTATTGCTCTTAAGAGGTGTGAGCGGTATGCCAACGCCGATGCGCCTCTCTGGGCTTGAATGGTAAGAAAGTCTCGGTGCGGCTCTGCGCAACCACGGCAAGCTGAACGCCCTTGCTCATGCAGACACCTTGACACGCACCTGCCAGCTCCGCCAATGCAGCCTCTGCACATGTGCGCGAGACGCAGAGGGAGCAGCCGAGAATGCTCTGCAGCTCTGTGGGTGGCAGAGGAGAGGGATCACTGGATCTGACAGGAGCTATTTGACTAATCCAAAACAACAGCTGTAAGGTAGGGGTGAGGAGGAGACAGGGGGCAGGAGAGGGTGGAGGTGTAGGTGGAAATGGAGGTGGGCTGTCAGTTGAGGGGGGGAGGGGGGGTTTGGGGAAAGGGGAAGCGCAATATTAAAATTAATTCCTCATGTAAGCCCTGGGGTGGAAGAAAACCTAAACTGCGAAAAAGAAAAAAAAAAGGAAAAAAAAAAAGGTAAAAGTTGGACATCACAAAATAAGCATGTAGGGTGAGTTCATGTGAAATCTGCTCCATAAATGACACGTCTGAACCCCACAATACCTTGGGGTTGCATCCATTAACCTCTCTACAGGGGGCTGGACCAGCACACACACACTATGACCCAGGTGAGAATGATTACACACACACACACACACACACACGCACACACACACACACACACACACACACACACACACACACACACACACACACACACACCATCCTCATGTATGCACTGGCCTTCATTACACATCTGGTTGAATTTTGTGGGAGGAAGCTACAATTGGGTGGTCCTCGCGCCTCTAACATGTCTGCCTGTTAACAGGCCGGGCCGCTTCCCTGTGCCATCTTTATATCTTTACTTTTCAACATTTCAGCCCGGCGCAGTCCAATGAACTTCACCGCTCAAGGTTGGATTAGCAGAAGATACTCAGAAGTGTAGAGGGTTTTTTTTTTTGTGCACTTTTTTTTTTTTTTACTGTCAAACACAACTCCGACTAGAAGTAAAAACTGATATACGTTAAAAATGCCATAAACATAAAAAAATTAACAAAACCTGCAACCACGAGTCACTGAAAATGAAGGTCTACATGGTTAAAGGAAAGCACGTAGATACTGATGTTTTTGTAAAGACAGCCCTGTTAATTACCAACAAAGGAAGCTAAATTCAAATTAACATGCCAACTCCAGAATTTTCCATTTGGAAAGCCTTTCTGTGCCCAAGTGTTTTCATCGTTTCCTCGTGATGCCCTTTATTTTAAAATGCACCAGTCCCTCCAGCAGCATATCACCACTCTATCTCACTGTACTTTGGGATGTGTTCTGAAAACAATGAGAAAAAAGCAGGTTTGATTTATCGGCGTGACAGTTTGCTCACCTGGCTGCCGAAATGTTACTGATTTTAGACAAAATCGTAAACGGCAGCAATAGAGCAGCAAACACCATTCTGTTCCCTACCTCCGGTAAATGTGTATGGAGTTATTTTTAATAGATAAACTGCACGTTGTGTGTAAAATGAATGCTTACTTACCTGGCAGATACTAGACATCAGGCAAAGAGCAGAGCGCAGTTTGACGTAGAAAAGGACACATAAAATTCCTACCTAAAATATTCTGAACTTGACTCCACATATAAGTGCATACAAAGTTAGGTGATTTGTGATGATCAATCTTATGAGAAATACATACATTTTAACGTCATCCCTGAGGATGTGTGGAAACATGCAGTGTGTTTTTTCTGTGCTGGTTTGATTTCTGTGGCATTTTTCCTTCTGGTTGAAAGTCATCCATTAGTTTGTCTCCAAATCTACTGGATTTAAGCAACTGGCATTGCCAAAAAGGGAGCAGAGGAGTCAGTAATGAATCATGTTTCAGTTAAACATTATGTTTAACTGCAACTTACATTTCTGCCTGCACTGTAGAGAGCTCTGTGACACGGAAGCATTACACTTCATTGTCAACAATTTCTACTCAGTTTCTCTTGCCACTTGTTGTTTATTAGATGTCATGCCGCTTTTCATAAGAGCAAAGACATTTGTTGTTTAGTTCCAACAGAAATCCTGAATCCCAGTTCCTGAGCAAGAATGTGGTTTTGGGAAAAGAAACGTTGGTTATAGTCTTAAAGATGGTGAGTTATGCCGTGGTTATCGTCAATCAGACCAAAGCTAGTAATTTACTGTTTTCTCAGTTTTCTGATACATGAACAGGAAACACAAATATACAATGAAAGAGACACTACAACGAAGCCATAGACCAGTTTTAATTGTAAACACTATTTTTGGAATTAAAACAATGTATTGACATAACTATAATAGATATAATGCTAAAAACTCCCACACACTCAACGATTTACATTACCTGTGGAGGAAAGGACATGAATCGCTCTTTAAAGTCACTTTTGAAACTTTAAACATGCCTTCATGTCTGATTGGGTCTAAGCTCTTTTGTAACCTTTACTGATGCGCTCTGTGTGTGTGTGTGTGTGTGTGTGTGCGTGTGTGTGTAGGTGTGTGTGTGTGCACGCGACTCATGACTTTATTGTGGACATAAGTAGCAACAGATGCTGCTGTGACCTCAGAGACTTCCTGGAAACACAAATTTGTCAAAATGAAGCAGCAGAAAGAGAGAATAGCAATTCAGGTAAGTGCAACATGTAGGGGGCAGACGTACGCTCACGCACACACACACACACACACACACTCACACACACGCATAAAGGACACACTCATCCCTCGCACTAACTGAACAAATTAGGACAGCGGTCTGCAGCTTTGACAACATTTCTGCCCTCAGTCCAGCAAAATAAAACCCGTGCAGAGCCTTTGAAAGAGACAACTTTAATTTTTGGTACATATCTAATACAGGAAATTTGTGGCCATTTTTAAAATACCAGTAAATACTTCTTTTTTTCTTTATGATTTTAAAGAGAGAAAAACACAAACCTTTTGCAAGAAGAGAAAGGGCACATTTTCTTGAGGTGTTTGTGCAAAATGATGTTGAAAAAGTTCTCATTTTCAAACTAATAAAAAGAAAGGCTGATCTAAAATTATTGCTCAGAGCCCTAGTCATTTAAAAAAAACTGAAAAACTGTGCAAATTGGTATCTACATTTAAAACATTATTTGCTTTTCTTTTTTTTATGATCTTTTGCCAAAATTATTGCGACTGGTCCGAAGAGAAACATGTAGGACCCCTTTTGGAAGCCCCTGAACAATATTTAAGCTTGCATAATATTGCACATATTGATACAAAATAAAAATAAATATTTCCTGAACAACTTTGGATTTACTGTTAGAATTCACATAGAATGAGTCCAAAGTGCAAAATATTTGACTTTCTCAATGAAACAGATTAAGCAACTTCAGTGTGTTGCCACAAAAATCTAGAAACAGCAAAAACAAATTTTGCACAAAATGAACTCGGCTGTAGCCAGACCAAAAATCCTCACAGCTGGTCTTTCCTCTTGAATCATTGAAATCATAGGCTACAGCAAATTATTTTCGTTTTTGATAAAGAGCAATTTCCTCCTGACGTAATCCCAGAACATTTAAAATACCAGCTTGTAGGAAAGGTCCTGCTCTGACTGTGGCTTGGCATATTCTCCGTCTATTTTAGCGATAAGTGCGCATGATTTGAAGTGTGATTTACCGACCCAGTACCTCACAGAGAATTATGCTGCCCTCTCATCCATCTTTACTCGCTTTTTTTTTTTTTTTTTCCTTCGACACCGGAAACAATCACACTATCTTGGTGACGAACAAGCAGCCTGAGCGCATGATATCACCTCTTTTAGGAAAACAAGAAGGAAACGCGTGCCAGTTGCTCTCACATGCGATCAATTATTTGACGCTGAACTCAGGCGGGGGGGAGAATTTTCAGCCATTAGCCCTTTAGTGCAGGGATCACACTGAGGGTAATAGTGACTAAACACTGAACAAACACATTTGGCTAATAGGTCATTCAAACCTGAAGTGGGCCTGTTGATTGGCTGCAAAGTTGCTGTAAGTACACGCATTAGCAGCACTTTCAGTCTGAAGAGCTCAAATGCTTTGAAAAATATATTTTATTCTGAGATAGAACAGGTAAGAAGGATATTTAGCCGAAAGTATCAATGATTTAGTGTAATAATTCCCAGGATAACGTGCAAATCTCTCGCCTTTCTTGGAAAAGGGGTAAGAAAGGTCTTCAGATTAACGAGTATTTTACTGTCGTACAATAATCTAAGAAAATCTGAATCAATATAAATAATTTAAATACATCTATTCTGTGAAAATGAATAAATTGTGAATGACTTAAAAATATGTTAGTTTTTTTGCCACCATTTAACTTGTTTTATTTTTAATATATTGATGTTTAACTTTGTAAATATAATGTGATAAATGGCATTTTGATAAGCAACTCTTCTAAAACAGGTGATTTAAAAAGTCAGGAAATTAGGTCAAAGAAGCCATGTCTATCTTGGCACCCTGCTGCAAGAAAGTGAGGTGAACTGATTGTTATGCATGTGAGAGATTATGCTTCTGCAATAAATGCTAAAAGCCACAAAAGAAATTTTGGTATTTTTAATGTGTGTTAATATACACACCCACACAGCTTGAGGCAACGCAAGGGAACAGTGAAAAACAACTACTTCCGTAATTACCAAGGACTGAAAGTTCACCCTCTAATTCCAGAACCTTTAACCTCAAAGAGCAATCGAGCCACTCACCAGAAAACCATGACCTCAAGTTCACTGCGGCTCTACGGCAACGGTTGTTCTCATTTTTGATACATTTGCAGTGTAATTCACAATTAGGAGGTTTGGAGTTATTGACAGCAGCAGCTTCGCTATGCGACTCGGCTTGTTTGTTTTCACTGTAGAAATACATTAACAGAGCGGGAACCAAAATGGACGCTTCCTCACTCTTCCCATTGCTCGGCGTGTTTTGGACCCCGCCCTCTGTCCTCTCCGTCTTCTGTTTATCCTTCTGGTGGTGCAGACCGGGCCCCAGAGCCCAGAGGCCAGTCATGTTCTCAGGGAAACAGCAACTCTCCACAGAGCTGATATCAAAATAGTTTAAAATGTGAATTGTCTGATAGTTCCCAGTGTGTGCAGAGGGAGCCAAACACTTCCAGCTTCCCCCTGCCAGTAGAATGTAAACATAGACGGGCAGAAAGAGAGAGAGAGAGAGAGAGAGAGAGAGAGAGAGAGAGAGAGAGAGAGAGTTTGTGAACCTGTTGGGTTCTGGAAACACAAAACAGCCTTGCCCGGTCTGCTTGCCTCAATTGGTTTGTGCCAAGGTTCCCAAATTTTGTTTCTTTTTTCCTGTTGCTGTTGTTTTTTGCACAATAATCCGAGAGAGTTCGAGGGGAAAAACTGTCAAGGTTACAGTAGTGAGACTTTAGCAGTCTGTTATTTCCACATTTAAAAGCTGAACAGAGCGGTGAATCTAAAGTTTCACATTCCGCATTGAGACATCATTAAATAATAGTTTTACAGTCAAGTTGCCTTAAGGGGTATCAGATGCTTTTTATTAAAGCCAATAAACTTTCCTTCATTTCCGTTGGGTGGCCTTCAGTGTATATTTTAATGGAAGAAAAATATGTGACAGTCCCTATGAGGGTCATGTCCATGATGCATTATAAGCACATTTGTAGGCCATTAAAATGTGTTTAAGTATTCTTAGAAAGTCTTCACAAATGTTCCTAATGGTACTTTATGGAATGAAAAGAACGGGAAAATTTTGTTTTGGAAGTATAAATTATAAATATGAGAATATAGCCAATCCGCATCCCTGAGCATTTCATTATAAGTTCAACATACAGCTCAGTGTGAGCTCCAGTATAAATATTATAAATTGGTTGCACATGGAAAAATCTCAAAACTTTGCGACAAAATTAATGAAAATTTCAGCAACATACACAATCGTGGACCTGGGCTCACGAAAGAAGTATTGAAAATTAATAATAGTAATAATAATAATGTTGATTGCATTGGTCCTAAATATCAATAATGTTATACAGAGTAGCATAATCTAGCTCTATAGTCATGCAGAAAAAATAATTTTATATATATATATATATATATATATATATATATATATATATATATATATATATATATATATATATATATATATACATATAGACATATTATCTGCTTCATACCTTTATGTCATATTTGCATTGTGTTAAGTTCAGCAAATAGTTACTTTATTAAGGGTTATGAAAAGCATTGGAGTATGTTATAGATACAGCCCCCTGTAAAACATCTGAAAGGTTTTTGTTATTAGCTATACTTTACCAAAGAAACAATTCTTTACTACAGTTTTCCAACAGAGATCTTTAGATATTTTGCTTGTCATCCTCACTATTTTGTTGGCAACTCAAACTTGTATTCAGTCGTTGGAAACTACTTAGTTTTTGCTCTGAGCGTAGATGTGGGACATCGAGGTGAGCAACCATGTTCTGTTGGCCTTTCTTTACTAATGAAGAGTAGCGCAGCTCTGCCTTCCTGGCATGTTGTTCTGTTTCCTATTTTGCAGAATAAGTGAGCGATTGTCCCTTCAAAGTTTGACTCTGGGGAAGCAGAAAATTAAAGAATGCATTTCAAAAAATATTCATATGCAATACCTCACATTTCAATTAGTTAGTAGCTTTTTCCCCCTTTATGAAAGAGTTAAAAGGTTTGAATTTTGAAAACGTTTTTAATATGCTTGTACAAAGAATTTCTTCACATATCATTACCAGACATGCCAAAAATTGTGGCGCCTGATTGCAAACACAAATGTTAATAGTTTTTCATTAAAATTCAGCCGGACATCTGTCTCTCTACCATCAAAGCTTCACGTAGCTTTGTAAAAACCGAACGATCAAGCACACATGAAATGTCTGCGGCTTTGTTCGGGTAATATCTGTATCGGTACTTGCCAAAAGTTAATTGCAGGAATCTAGAGATTTCTCCTAACATTTGCATGGCCACTCGGAGCATATTAAAGTTATTAGAAATGATTACTTCCTATAGGTCACGAAGGGTCAACTGAAAACCTTAAGAAACAGACTGAAAATATAAGAAAACGCCTCAGTTTCCGTTTGAGCAGGAAAACCACGGGAGGAAAATGAAATGAAGTCAGCTGAGTAAAATCTCATTGTCATTTTTTCAAACCTTTGATGATAATAGCGCTGGACTTTTAATCTTTAACCTCTATTAAATGTGGAAAGTTAAATTCTGCTCTTAACCTATTAGCTTAAATGTGCCTGGAAGAATATATTTCTCACCTTCTCCCAATCTAAAATAAAGATAATTTTAAAGTATAGCAGGCTACGACTGCTTCATCTCTGCTAACTTCTTCAGACCTCACACACACAATAGTTCTTTATTAGTGTTTTCATTATCCTTCCAAAATCTTGCAAGGTACTTAGAAATGCATAAAATCTTGTGTGCAAGGTGCCATTAATAATATGTATTTGTATAAGATTAATTGCAAATAAAAGAAAACACTGAAAATAAAAGAAGAAAGTTTTCCACGAGTGTGTTTTCATATGAAGCATTTGTGGGCTCTGCCTGAATGCGCACTGGAACTTTCCAACCTTTCTTTTCCTTCTTATTTATTTTTTTGTCTCTGTTGTTTTCTCAGGATTGCAATGCATCACTTGACATTACCCAAGCAGGTTTGAGCAGCAGCGCATCAGCTGAAAGCAATTTTGTCCAGAGCGCAGCTGCCAGGCGGATAAGACTTTCCTTCTTTCGTTTACTTTGAAATGCTCCTTTTTTTCTTCAACATCCAAAATACACAAGGCAGCCAAATTGCTGACATGTGTGCGCGAGGGGCAGCGAGACTTCTGCATTCTTTCATGCCCCACTATGCAAAACTCCACATTGTTTATTTAAAGAACACTGAACACTTTAGCACTATTAAGAAACATGTCATATGGTAAACTAAAGGTTTCCTCTCAGGAAAAATCCCTGTCAGTTTATTTTTCTGTAGTATAAAGTTATTTTAGTTTTGACTCACAAACTGACTACATTCACAATTAAGAATCAGCGTAGTAACCAGGTGTAGCAAAAGACGCCAACAGCCTGTAGGTACACCTGAAAATGCTGTGTGCTCATTATGGTGGCAAAAACAAATTCTAACACATATGACCATATTTACTTAAAGAACAAAAAATAGCTACATAGCAATTGCAAAGAGAAAGTATTTGCCTCTTTATCCCAGCTTATGTTTTTTTGTCACAATTTAATATTTTGGATTGTCAAACAAGTTGGAACAGCAGACTAAGAAAGCAACAATTAATTTTAAAAAAGAGCTGTTTTAAGTAATATAATTATTTACCTAACAATGGAATCGTCTTTCCAAAGCAACCTGACTCTCTGCGAAAACAGAAATTGTCTCAAATTAGGTGCAACAATGAGTCTTTTCCATCGCTGCTCACCTGTCTGCAGAGTTATCTTCTATCAGCTGTGTCGGAGGGTTTTTGAGCAGAACTGAGCCACTGCATATCAATTAGATTTAAGTCAGGACTTTTACTAGGCCAGGACTTTTACTCTCAATTTTTTAATTTCTGATTTGAATCTTTGATCTGCTGCATAATGCAAACACATTTGAGCCTAAGGTTGAAAAACTTAAAAGATATTCACTTTTGGGGATGTTTTGATGAAAATGAGATTTCATGGTTCTGCCAATAAGGTCCACTTTCGTCTTGTCAGTCCACACAATATTTTTCCTATTATCTTGGGGGTCGTCAAGATCATTTTAGGGGTACTGCTAACTGGACATTTGCCTTTGTTTCGTCTGCAGCGTCTTCTGACTTAGAACTCTCAGTTGTCTTAATATTGAATTATGAACACAATCTTAACAAAGGTAACAGAGTCCAGCAACACTTTAGATGTTGTGCTGGAGTTCTTCTTTGATCTCCTGCTCATCGATTAATATCAAATATTGGTTGGTTCACCGTTGTGAGTGTTGGCTCTCACTGCAGTTTGCTGGAGCACGAATCCTTAAATATGTAACTCTTCCAAACTGATAGAGCTTCTTTACATCAAGGCAAGAAGTGTTGCTTTTGAGATGTTTTAGCCTACTTCATGTTGTCAGACAGGTTCCATTCACATAATGTCTTGGTTTTACAAGTCTGGCATCTAACAAGCAGGAATCAGACACCTTCGTACGGGGGTAGGGGTGGGTTTGATAGCTTTATTTTTCCTTAACAAATGAAAAACAATTATTTGAAAAATGCTTTTTATATGTACTCAGCTTTCCTGTGTGTGATAACCTGATAATGATCTTACAAAAAAGAACAAAATCAGAAATGTGTAAGCGGAAAGATTTTTCAGTGAAACCATAGGGAATTGCAGAAAGTTAAGGATAAGTGATTTTAACACAAAAACAGTATTAGCTAGCAAGCATTAGCTAGGACACTATATCAGGATGGATATAACATGGAGCTATATGGCTTGACTTAAATTGAGTACAATGAAATTTGTCTTTCCATTTTCTATTTAAGAAACTGCAAACATTTAACGTCTGGCAAAGTCATATTTTTAATTCATATAATTTTAAAGACGACAAGTGAGCACTGGGCTTTGACACACTGTGACACAAGTGGAAAACGGAGCGCAGGACAGCAGGACGCGAGGCCCGACAGAGTCTATAATAGGAAAAACCTGACATCTGAACTCGGGACGATTGTCAGAAGTTGTATTATGTGGCATTGCATACTAGGTGGTGTATGGGAGGCGGCCAGAGAGGGAGGAAAAGTATTGTGAGTGATAGCCCACCAGGGCATCAGAGCAGACTCGGCGCTGGAAGCAGTTAATTTACCTTGACATGCGTAGGAAACCCAAAACTTTCTGAGCTCCGTGTCACATAGGAACCACCCAGAGGAGACCTGCCACAGCCGTGCAGCCCCAGCCGCTGCGCGTCCTTTCTAACTAGCTCTGTTTAGATGAACACACAGTGGAAGAATGCTGCAGTATACCTAGCAGAAACCACAAGCACAACAGGATAAGGGGCAATGTGAACTTCCCAGGGAATTCCATGGGAATAAGACAGCCAGCGGGGTTATAAGTGCTGTACGTCAGCTGATGTGTATCTCTGTGTGTCTGAGTGCACACAACATTATCCCTGTCTCGTCACTTTGATGCTGTGATACTGTCAGAAAGCAGTCACTAATAAGAGCTGACGAGGGGGAAGTTCCTCCAAAATGGTTTTGACTTATGGGTGGGATTCTAAGTTTTACAGTGGTCATTGGAATCATTCATCTGTTCAAAATGTATTAAACTGCATATGCATGGGGGAAAAAAATAGAAAAAATCTGCGAATTAAATACATCTGGAGAGAAAAAGGTTATGGTTATTGGCAAGGTTGGACTTCACAGGCAGCAAAAGACATGGTTTGACCTCCTAAATAAAGTGATGAAACATTTATATCTATAAATTCCTGTTTTCCTCTTAAGAATATAATTTATATTAATTCTTCATAAACTTGTCATGTCTTGTTATATTTGGGACTCAAATTTAGTTTTTTATCTTTCTTTATTTTGGGATTTGCTAATACTTGCTTACCAAACTGTGTTCATATGGCTTATGTTTCTCTCATGGCAGCATAACAACATTACATTACTTGTATGTTTATTTTTCTTTCAACAAAAAAAGTATGTCTTATTGCTCCCTATGCTAATTAGTTAGATTTACAGCTCTCTGCACTCCCCCTGTTGTTGCCTGTGTTCCTTCCATGATTTATTGTTTTGGATTTTCCTCAGTCTATTTTTTTGAATGTTTTTTCCTAATTTTTAGAAAAAAGAAAAAAAGTTTATTTTTCACCTGCCTACAAAACTCTGGAGTACGTAAACTGTAACCTTTCAGAACCTTTTGTTAATTTCTTACAGTTTTACAAATTAACACTGACTATCCCAGATGACTTGCGCTTCTAAAATAAATGTGAGCTGAGGTCAGGACATTGTGGTAAGAGTTTACCAGGTGGGAGAGCTGGGAATTTCTGAACGGTGTTTTCCCTTTCCCTCAAGGCCAAGATGAACAACATTCAGACTGAACATTGAGTGCCATAAAATGCCAAAAGAAACAATTATCTATTTAGTCAAGATCAAGATTTCTGCATGTTGAATATTTCTCTCTTGCAACAATGCTTTTTGGCAATAAATTGTATTCTATTGGGAAAGCCTGTTTATTTTTTCTTTGTTTCGTACCACATTTGCATGGAAAAGGCATTTTGGGGTTGAGCAGCAAAGTTGAAAATGTGGGTTGCGGCCATGTAAGACTTGCGAAATCATCTCTGCCAATGCCAAACAACTTATTCTGCTACTGACTTCTGTTTGGTCTCGCTTGTTGATCAGAGGATTGATGTTTTAAGAAATAGGATATATTGGCAATATACCACACAGAACAAGCCTGGAGCCTCCTCTTTACGCCGGTCACCAGCATTAGTCACCCACTGCTGTAGGACGGCATTTGTCACGAGTTAGCCAATTAGATTGTGTTGGTCAGTCTGGCAAAAGCAGAACGTAAAGTGATCCAACACGTGTTCAGTAGGGTTGAGGTCAGGAATGAAGCCAGACTGTTGCATCCTCTCGTCTCTGTGAGTGAAAGTATCGATATTTCTTGAGGATGGAAACTCATCCCTAGGATTGGAGAGAGGAGATGACAGAATCAGGGAGACTGCCCCACAGCATCATGCTACTTCCACCAAGTACTCTCAAACTAATCTCTGCTACATCACCCACAAATTAATTTTCTTTACAAATATGGTATAATTTAAATGTAAGTTAACTGGATTTCTACTGTAAAAGACATACTGCCAAAAATCCTTAATGCAACAAAAAATAATTGCCCTTATTTTATTGTGTTCGGTTTGATACATTATGACATCATTTCATCTGTGCTCATTCCTGTCCTCTAGTCTCTGTTCAATAAAAAAAGAGTAATTCTATGAGGCAGGAAACATTAAAGTTGCATAGCTGCTTTGAATTATTAGAACAAAGATTTGGTATTTAGCCATTGTGCTTCTAGATTGGTATCTCGTGTATTAACCAACAGATCTACGTATCTAATTCAGCCGTTGAAAGGCCTAGCCGCATTATAAAACACAGTCTGAGAAAATAAAAAAAACATAAAAAGTTAAGTCTTTACAACGCATTTAAAATTATGAGCATGTGCCAAAGAGACTGCATTTAATCACTGTACATATCAAGCAACGTGGATACTGCTTGGTGGGAAAGTGAAAGAAAGTCCCTCATACTAAAGTGAACGTAAATAAATCAAAGGTTGTTTTATTGTTGTTGTTTTTTTCAGAGAAACTTGTTGCATTTGCTTCAAGTTATTCTGTGTGTGTTCAAATATTATCTTAAAGATTTTTACCCCCCAACGCGTATCGCCTAGTCTAGTGCCTTACAATGACACATGACTCCTCTCTGGTGTTAACTCTGCTAACTCACAAAGAGTTCCTGTGCTTTCCAACAGTAGAATATCCATAAACAATCCTCTACATGTGCCACAGACAAAACACACTTCAGATTGTTTTCCGTTTATTTTTGTTTGTGTGGTTCAGCAGAGGGAGGTTCCATCCCACTGCCTGTCTACGGTATGGTTTACGAGTGAGATCTGCACAAATGCAAAGAAATAATGAGAGAAAACGTTGAGATTCTTAACATACTTTCTTCAAAACTTATGGTTTACACACATTTTCTTATTATTTGACACAATTGCCTTTTAAACTGTAGGACTTGTGTAACTGAGTCAGGTGGATCGTACTGTTTTAGCTCAAATGTTCTATGGGACTGATATCAATGCGTTGTGATGGTCTCTCCAAAACAGTCTTTTTTTTCTTTTTTTTTTTTTATTGCTGCTGCTTGTTTCTTATGGTCCTCGAGCCATTTTGTGACTGATTTGGCAGTATTATTGGTGCCAGCCTCTATTTTACCTATCTTTTTGTCTTTTTATGTAGCGTACACACATTTTCTTTCAACTAAAAATGATGGAAAAAAAAAAAAAGACATTTTGTTGAATGCACTGAATGCAATTCCCAACCAAAACTGTCACATCGGTTATGGGAAGCGTCTTGACTTTTTTTGTCTAATGCAAGTCAACAGAAAGTTTACTTTAGGAGTATTTTGGTCTCCACATGGAGAACAGGAAGGGACAATTAGCATATAAACAATCAATAACACAAAGGAAAAAATGAGTCAAGGATGGATATGGATATACACTTAGTCGTGATTTAATCTGTTTGGCTGAGAACAGGAAGAGCAAGACAGGGGAGGGTTTTTTTTTTTGGAAAGAGAGAGGAGAGGGAGAAAAAAGTATAGGATGTTGGCATGCGAGGAGAGGCAGTCTGCGGTAGACTTGTAAATAGCCGGAGGGACAGAGGGATGGAGGAATAGAGCTATCAGCGGAGAAGTGATGAAGGTCTGGGATCTGGCCAAGATAAACACACACCAGCCCAAAAGGAGCAGCGGCAATACACACACTCACACACATTTCAGAACTTTACAACACATAGAAATGCAACATATAAGGCTGCAAGCACTTTATATCCATCATACACCTACTTGTACTCAGGCACACATACACACCTGCAGAAAAATAAACAGTGCTCTATATGGATCACCAACCACAGCTTCTTGAGTGTTAAGCTGTGTGACAACAGGCCGGGTTGTCATTTTGACATCTCTTTTCATCACATGCTACATTAGTCCATTTGCTCAGATACCACAGAATAAACATGTAGAGAAAAGAAATGGTTGGAGTTTTATTTTTAAACACGTGAAATAAACAAAGTTGAGTCCTCTGAAAATCCCTCTTGGCAGGGTCATTTCAAAAGTTTCTAATTATCGTAAATTCTCAACTTTGGAAAAGCGGTGTCTTGCAGATTTAATCGTGGATGCAAGAAAGATCCCTGCCACCGCTTTTAATGTGTCTGCTCATCTTTTGTTTTTTTTTTTTGTCTTTTCCCCACTGCTTTTGTGCAACTCGGTATGACTGAGCCGGGATGTTACGGTGTGCGTGTGACCAAGCTTCATTGGTGAGCCATGAAGCGAAGGCTCTCCTGCTCTGTCTTGCCTTCAGCCGACGCACACCTCGACTGAGACCTTAAAAGTTGCTAAATGTTATCTTAAGAGTGGCATTCAGAGGCAAAAACTGCAGCGTGAAAGAGCGGCCGTGAAGCGTGCCGAGCTGGAATGCAAAACACAAGCCATGGTCATCACTCTGTCACCATCCTGATTTGGAGGACCAGTGCAAGTCAAGCTCAGTTTCGGCTAAAACCGTGTTGCATGTCATTGTCAAAAGCAGATACCTGAAAAAATAAAACAATTAAAAAAAGAAGAAGTCAAGATTACCTAAAGCAGCTGTGAGGACTACATAAAAAGCAGTTCAAATTATTTTCATTGACATGTCAAAGGCTGCTTCTTAAAACAACGGAGCTTAGGCTACATACAGGCTTTGTGGTTTTGATGACTTAGTATTTGAACTGTTCCTTGTCTGGACTACAACAATTATGCAAGCAACTGCAATTAGATGCAAGAATTGGGCCTGCAAGTTTGAGTTTGTGAAGGATTTTCTCTAATCCACACAGGGTCATACATGTTTACACACACACTCAAATATATGCAGTCGTATGGAACAATGTGGACACCTTGCAACGTCCTGTGTGTTTTCTGACGTACTTTACAGACATTAAGTTTCAGTTTTAACAATAGGCCAAGCTGAAGATTAAAGACACATCAATAAGCAATACAACTAAAGACCTTTATTATGCTTGTACAAAGTTTTTCCTGTAAAATATAACTAAAAGAAATGCATTTTTGTTTTAGTAAGGAATGGATTAGGACACCCTCACATTTTTTTCAAGCTTAAAATGGTTAAAGTTAGACTTTGGTATACTTCATTAGGTGGACATTAGAATATTGTTTCTCTGCATTTTTTTTTTAACTGTAGACTGTAGCAGCACATGAATCTGATGAGGAATTAAAAGAAACTTGAAATCAATCACAGTCTACAGGGGGGAGGACGTTCAAAACAACTGCACTCATGCCTAGTACAGCTGCTCATCCTGAAAACAAACCGCAAGATGCTAAAAGAAGTCTCGGCAGGCGCTTGCAACTCTTGATATGAAGGTGGATTCCTGTACAATCAGAAAGAGACTGTTCAAGTGTGACTTCCACGGAAACAGTTTCTGTCCAAGAAAATCATAAAGTCCAGTCTGAATTTTGCTGAAGAAAAAAAAAAACAGACAAAGTCCAGGACTTCTGGAATAATGTTGTTTGGACATTTGAGTCTAAAAGGAAAATGATTGGACAACAGAGGCAATTACATGTTTGGTGTAAATAAAATACAGCATTGCAGGGGCAAAAACTCACATCAGCAGAGTTCAAATTTGCAGGGCTTTTTTTTTAAAAAAAAAAAAAAAAAGCTTTATCACAGCAGAACCGGGCTAACTCTAACCATTACCATAAGTTCCACTCTGAATCAGAGAGAAATGTGAAATTATTTGTGAAGAAATTAAAGCTGAACAGTAACTGGAGCCTGCAGCATGATAATGATCTATCAAAACATATCAGTGAATCCGCCAAGGATTCGCTGGGAATTAAAAAAAAAAAAAAAGGAAAGTCACGGGTCAAGTCGAAGCCCGGATCTTCATCTCATTGATTTGCTGTGGAGTGATTTAAAATGGCCTGAACATGAAATAAACCCCTCAAACATCTCATGGTTACAAGAGGAGCAGGGAATGCTTTCCCCCAGACCGACGTCGTCTGGTAGATGGAGCTTTTCTACGCTCCTGTTTCCTGTAGAAGTTTAATCTTTTGAAGCTCTCAGATTAGTAATCCCCTTAAGTGCTGGTTGGGGATGCAGTGGTGGTACTCGTGACCTGGTGGGCCATGTGCTTTATGCGCCAGCCTGCATAGTAGTTCAAAGCCAACCTGTGCAACATGAGGAGGGGCGGGGGTGGGGGGGACGATGGGGCACATGAAAGTAACACTCAGCAGTGTGTAGTGTCTAAAGATCAGAGCCCAGTAGGAAGGAGGGAGAGCCAACATAAACAAATCAAAAGCACCTACATTTCAGAGTTTGTCTAGTGAAATATACCCACATGTTGTTGGCTCTTAGAGGTCCTGATGCAACAGATGTGGACATTTCAATGTAGTGTTTCAGACAAATAAGCCAGCTGAAGATGTATGATGTGAAGATGGTTTTTCTAGAAATGATCTGAACAAATTTACATTCTCAACATCATTGGAGAAAAGAAAAACTGTTCTGGGGTTCTGGTTAACAGATGAACCCTTCAAACATTCATTCTGCAAGACAACAGAGATATCGACACATGAGCAAGCCGGGCTGCTTCAGCGTTTTGACGCATCAATCTCCGAGGCGGGTTGTAGCTTTAAAAAAAAAAAAAAAAAAACGTTGTATTGTATTTCTTTCCTGTGCCAGAGCGCCCTTCCTGTGGCAGTGCTGTGTCAAACACTGATGACCTCCCGCTTCCTGCAAGTCGCATGGAGACGGGCCTGCCACGAGCCCCGGGCCTCACCGCCGGCCCCTGAACAACCTCTGAGCCCCTACTCTTTATCTATCATCCCTCCGTTTGAAATCGTTCCTGACTTTGACTCTCGGCTTTCTCCTTTCAGTTTAGTAGTTTTACTACTTTCTATCATTCTTCACCTGTATATTCTCCTCTTTTTTGCTTTCCTCCCCTATTTTTCATTTATTTTTTTTCTGTTTGCCACTTCTTGCCAGTAACACCCCCTTCTCCTTACCGCTTCCCTCTGTCCACACCTCTGTTCCCCTCTGCATCCCTTCTCTCTTTGTCTGTCTGTCCAGGTCAGAAGAGGGTCTGTCAGACATTTCCTGTGCAAGCTGCAGATCTAGACCACACCTTGCGAGGGGATTTCTGAAACTGCTGTCACCAACACCTCGTTTGTAAACTTGATGAAATACTACTTGCATTGAAGAAAAAAAAAACAAAAACAGTACATACTCGCATAGGGGCCACTGGAAAATTATGTTGACTTTTCTCTGCTGAACATTCAATGTTTCCATGATAAAGAGAAAGTCGTGATATAAGAATGTGGTTATTTCACCTTAGCTGTGGATCAATGCAGCTCCTCCATAGTTATTATGGGTTACTGCTGAAAAACTGCATTTAAATTGATATTACACAAATCTAGACTACTAAGTGGGTGAGCTGAAGGTAGTAAGTTAAAATCGAGGGGAATCAAAGTAAAGGGAGACAAATGACTATCCATCCATTATGTGTTGTCTACCTCCATCAGTCATCAGACAAGAGGAGGGGTACACCTGCACACCCTCCAAATATGTCATTGTTTTGTAAAACTGAGTTTTCATTTTGACATTGAAAGGGTTTTTCTGAAAATGTTTCCGTCAACAAAGCCACATTTTGTTGATCCCGACTGATTTGTGAAAGCAACAAAAGGGTAAACCATCCAAAGGGGTGAATACTTTTTAATAGACACTGTGTGTTCCTTTGCTTGAACTCGGTCTCTGTCATACGTGAGCGCCTGTGTGTGAGAGTTGGCACGGCCCCACATGTTCCACAGGCCAGCGCGTCTTTGACTTGGCCTCGCTTCTCCTTAGATCCAAGGTCACCGAAGTGTGTTTGTGCACACGTGCCGTCGGCAATAACATACCTTTGCTGTGAATCTGTGCGCGCTGCCCCTCTGGTCTTCTTCCAGTCCAGGTCAGAGGCAGGAAGAGCGCCGAGAGAAAGGGAGGAAGCAGAAGCCTCTTTCTCGCTGGCTGCAGGTACTGACCCTGAGCTTTGACCTTTAACTTCAGCTTGAATCTTTCTGGCAAAACACAGCTCTACAATTACAGCTCTAAATACCTGATGTTGCTACGGTTACAGAAAGTTTAATATGGGTCATGTGAGTAATAAGGAGCAAGAAAGACGCAAAAAAACTCCAGAAATATAATTTAAATCTTTATTATCTGACAACAATGACAACTTGTTGTTTTTGTTCACTCATTACATTTACAGAAATGTTTAAGAAAGCTGCATGAACTGATTAATTTTGTTTTCCCAATCATCTGTTTTTCTTTCCTTCATCAAACTGTTTGACAAAGACGGTGCGTTGCTGCTTTTAAAAAGGCTGTACAGACATGAGCCCTGTCCAAATCCAACCACACCCACAGAAAAAGGTGCTAAAAGCTCAGACCTGAGCGATTTAAACCACCTGATATCATCATTACATGGATGCTCATAGCTAGCCTCACTGTTTTTGGACAGAAACCATGACTTTGGAGGGTGATAGATTGTTTTGTTTTTTTTCTCCTGGTGCCGTTTCACCAGGTCCAGAAGAATAACCTGCTGCCATGTTTGGCAGGCTCCAGTTTGCCTTCGATGGTCGGGTTGGGCTCAGGACGCGGTCTAGAGTGGTAGGGGTTCTCTGGGAGAGGCCGCGAGGTCGACACTTTGGTTACCTGTCAGAAAGCAAATGAAAACATAAATATATATTCAAAGGTTTATTAGATGTTCATTGCAGAAGCAATCATGTCTTTACAGGTGAGTATGTTACCATTATCACAGCATATCAAGGTTTTAAAATGGTTGTGATTCTGCTTAAAAAAAATAAGCATTATAGTGTGAAGGCAGAAGATTCTGAATTCGGTCCCCTGATTAAAAACATTTAATTGGGGTTTTTAATAGTTTATACAAACTTAGATACATACTGCTTTAATTAGACCATGTTAAGAGTTTACAGTTTCCTCCCCATGACTGTCCTGCTGAATAGAACTCACCAAGATGATCTGTTTCCAAATCAAACTGATCTGGAAACAAATCAGTAGTAAACTAGTTTATGGAAACTAGTAAAATACTTCAAGTTTACTTGTAAACTAGCCGATTCAACAAGTGAACTAAGCTGAAACGCCTCTGAAGTGAAGAATAGGAACTCAACTATGACTAAATCTTATTCTTTCAAAAAACTATTTTTAGTTTGCAGGTTTTAAAAAAAAAAAAAAGATTAGATTCCTAATCTTTTTAGTAAAGATCATAAATATGTCTGATGATCTGATTCGTTTGAGTGCAGGAGAAAACATATTTTTGATATTTCAATTTTAACAAAGGGGCTAGCCGTTGCTCTAATACCTACACTGTCCAGCCACTTATAGTTTAACATTCAAAGTGGTCATAGAGTAACATAGCACTGACCCTTTCCACCTGCTACCTGCAGTCCACTGGCTGAAGAGAAAAGTTCAAGATTTTTCTATCGCTTATAAGAAAAAGTGATTTGATTGTTTAAAAACATCAACAAGCAGCTTTGTACCGTTTACTAAAAGGCCTGGTGTGAGCTGACTGCCAGTTACAGAGTCCAAATAATTAACCAGGACAGTCCGTTTATACTCAGTAACACTCTGTGCTACTCTATGAGGAGGAAAATGACTAAACAGATTTAACATATTGCAAAATGTACATAACAGAACAACATGTAGATGGTGTTTATGATATTTATCATAAACCTCTATGTCAAAATTAGAGTAAAAATTAATGTCAGACAACATTTCTGTTCATTTAAAGCAACTGGATCATACAATGTATTTTTGCAATGCCATCAGATTTTGAAACTGCGTGAATTTTACTCAAAGTTCAGATGATGAACATTTTGTGTTGGGGTGTGTATAATCAGCACAAACAGAGAACCACAGTACATTCCTCGTCTGCCTCACCTTAGATAGTTCTCCCAGGTCAGGTCTCACCCAGCCCAACTTATCAAGGACACAGCTGTCAAACGCTTGCTGCTGTTTGCGGCAGTGACGCAGTTCTGCCAGGTTGGTGTAATCCAAGCAGGTCCAGTACTCCGTGAAGGACTCGGCACAGTTTCCCTTGATTTGTCTGAGATGTATACAGACATGCAATTAGATTTCAATCTGCTGCTAAGTATGGCTCGCAACGGTCAGCAAGGAAAAAAGTTTTTTTGTTGTTTTCTGGTTTTCAGAAATGACATTTGTTACCTACAGAAACATCAAAGCAACAGACAAGTGACTTATTGCTGTAAAACTGAAGACATTTTTCATTCAAAACTAGAAAAATAAATTGTTCACAAACGTCCAAGTAGGTCAGACCAATTTTATTGTTGTAGTTATTGTCAAAATGTCAGTATTTTTTCAGTCTTGGAAAATGCTGACTCCTATATGAGATGAAAAATAATAAGCACATGAAAAACAGCACATATGTTCTAACATTACAGCCTTATCGAATACCTTTTACACAATGGAAACCAACTGTTGACATCAAAATGTGTCTTGGAAAACAAGAAGTAAATGTTCAACCAAAATTTTGAAGTTTTTTTAAATTCACTTTTATAAAAAATATTTTGTATAAATCATTATCAAGGTGTAAAATGTCTTATCGTTATATGTACAGAAATTTGGAACTACTTTGACAATTAAAGACCTCTACTGTGTAAAAAACTTTAAACTTTGCCCTTCTCAACACGTCAATCTGCCACATAATAAAAAAAAAAACCACCATATATACTGTCTGAGGTTGAATTTCTGAAATATTTCATAAAATATGAACCTTACATCATCAATCCTCCCTCCATTCAGCCTTAAAATCTCACCAGCTTTTTCTCCTACTGTCGTTCAGCAC
The DNA here is from genome assembly GCF_051168715.1 of Poecilia mexicana. Lineage (NCBI taxonomy): Eukaryota > Metazoa > Chordata > Actinopteri > Cyprinodontiformes > Poeciliidae > Poecilia > Poecilia mexicana. The sequence continues at coordinate 15,306,623 of NW_028263381.1, forward strand.
TAGTTTTTGTTACAAGCCTCTACAGCCCATAATAAATTGCAAAGCCTAATTGCAGAACAAGACACAAAACCTGAAACTTTTTAAAGCTTCAGCCTACATAACAGCTTTGAAGTCCATAAAAACAACTATCTAGGACCAACATTTGCAACTTCAGACCACATTTTCTTCCCACATGTCCATCACTGAGTAAGAAACATACAAACTCTGACCACAAACCTCTTATGACCAGAGTTTCATATGGACTCCTAAAGTCTGCACTGTGTTGGCTCCAGCGTTCAGCCACATCTTTAATCACTCTCTGAGCACGGGACCTAGGATCCGTTTTGCAGATGACAGCAGGCATGCAATTTTTAAATCGGAAAATGGTAATTATTCTTCACAATCAACAGAGTGCTGAATTCTCTCAAATACCAGAAGAATATTTCTTCTTAAAAAGGCAAAGAAAATTGTTACACACTTATTTTTCACCCTTAAATATGAACCATGAACTCAAGAAACCAGTTAGTCAACCAATCTTTCTAAATGTCATCTTGCACAGAAGCTAAGATTTTGGGTAAATGCGCCAGGCACTGTTTCCATTCTTATGGATTAGGCATCACAAACATAAAATGCAGAATAACTAAAGTTACCTGAAGAAGTTAAGTGCACATTCATTGACCTTCCTCCCTTCTTGCATACACTTTCTTGGGTCCTTCTCCTCCCAGCGACAGAGCATAAACTCCTTATTGGGTTTGTCACACTGGGAGCCATAATGGTGTGCAGCAGCCTTCAGAACTGCAGATGAGACGTTTACCTAAAGCAAAATAGAATGACAAAACATTTTGTCATTCTGGGGGTTCAGAAAAAAACGACCAATAAAAAAGGTCAAAATAATTCCTTTTTTTAGCCTCTTCATGCAGCCTAAAATTTTTGCTCCTAAATGAGAGATGAATAAACAAAGGTGTGTCGATTAAAGCCAGATCTAGAATTTAGGGAATGTGCCATTTTAATCGTTTCATCCTTAAAATACTAATCAATTACATTCTTGATCAAGGAGAAAAGTTAATTTTAAGAAAAAGACAATGCAAAAAAAAATATATGTGATCCATGTTTTAAGAAAATCTGTTTCCCACAATCCCCTCAAACGTTTTTCCCCCCAGACGTTTAACTAACAAAGCAGTGGATTAAGCTGTCGGCTATTTGATCCTGGATATTTTTCTTCTTCACTAAAATACTTACTGGATTAGTTGACATGTAAAACACACAGCAAATAAAACACCACCACTGCTTGTGTGGTGGTGTTTTAAAGCATTCAGTAAATGCTTTAACGGGAAATGTAAAGCTAATATGTTTAAGATGTTTTCGAGTATGTTTTTCCCTTGATCTCAGTTACTTCCTGAAAACATGAACGATTAAATTAAGATATGCAATGTATAGGTTTTATTTGCTTTATTAGAATTTAAAGTGATACTGTTTCTAGTCTTTTTTTGATACCCCACCTTCCCCCTTTAATTTTCTAAATTATAAAACTATACTGACAAATGTTTTAGGGTGCAAATCACATCATAGCGTTGTCACATTGTGCACTGGTCTGTTTGCCCTAAACTTTTGTGAGGAGGAAAAGGAGACTTCTTCATTAAGTCTCTTCATACATGCTTTTGTGTCTGTTCAAATGCTCTTACATTCGATTACAAGAGTGTGTTAAGAGAAAAGTTCCATTTTCACTTTATTATACACCAGCCTTTGCAGCTAAGATATTTATAGAAATAACTATAAAACTTCACAAATCCTACTGCAATCAAAGAATATTTGTCATGTGTCATATGCATTTTTCTGAAGGTGGTACACAGCTTTGTCTGTATCTGCAAATGCATAAATAAACTTCCATTCTTAGCAAAGGCTTGAGTGAACTGCAAAAATACAGACAAAATAAAGACAAGACAGGCATATGCTGAAACAATGAAGTAAAAAACTTGCTAGCAATTGTTATATAATTCTGCACAAGATCTGCCATATTAATAAAAGTAACAGATTTGCTGCATAAATAGTGGTTTTATAGATGGGAATACGACAAAGATCGTCAAGTGTTCCGTAAATTAAACAACTATTGAAATACAGAAAGCTTCCAGTTTATCTCAGTGTTGACAATGACCTGAACAGCGATGACCTGTCTTTCAAGGACAGATTTTTTTTTTCCAAAACGAAGCCACCTGAATTGCAAATACAGTTAAACGAAGGATGTAAAGTAGTTGCTATGAAGTCATTGTTATCTAATAAGAAGCAGAATGCGAAATATGACTTGTTTGTCGTGCCGCAAACCAACGTTATCATCCTCTTAGCGTAGTTCCTTCAGAAGGACATACATACATTTGTTTTGTTTTGTTTTTATGGCTGGTGGACGTGCACACAGTTATTTCATTTATGAATAATTCATCTAGCAATTCTTGTAACTGACTTTCACCAATATGACAACTTCAATGGGACAGTTTTAGCAGCTAGCCGGTTAGCTTGCTAGTTAGCTACCATGCCTTCTCCTAGTAACAGCAACCACTGCTTACCTCATCCACTTTCAGCTCCTGCAGAGTCGGTACTTCCAGTGATGTCGGCATGGCCAACTGCTGGTTTTCTAATTCAGGAAATCAAACACGGCAGGAAAAACCATTCAACGTCCTCCTCGCCTGTTTCAGGGACGAGAACGACAAGGCCGCAGAGAGGAAGGTCAGCTTACGTCGTCGTCATCATTCTGATGACGCAGTCACGTACGAGCTATGTGAAAATCTAAAATCATTTAAAGAAATTATTTGAAATAACTTATTTACGAAAAATTAAAAACAAGTAATCTTTTCGCTTGGCATTTGTTTTATTTTTAATCTTTTAAGCAGTTGGCTAAGCAAAGCGTAACCCTTACCACGTTGCCATGGTAACATTGCACAAACATTACCCTATCTTAATCTCCTTTCTTTGTGGTTGTGTTGGAGTACATGCGAAAATTACCGCTAGTAACCTTTCTTTCTGACATTTTTATTGTTCTAAATTAAAGTTGTTGTTTTTTCCACTTAGTCCTTTTCTATATTTTGGTGTTTCCAGAAAACACAAAACAGTTTAAGCAATGGAGCTGATTGGAAACAGATACAAAGGAAATATAAAAAATGGAAGGTAAGTATATTAAAAACAGAAGAAAAAAGCTAAATTGTATTAATATTGGGGCATAGCAAGTTATCAGTCGAGAAGAAGTTGATAATGAATTTGTTAATCTTTTTATTTTTTTAACCATAGGATGGAAGGTTATGGAGAATATACCTTTCCCACGGATACTAAGTATGTGGGAGACATAAAAGATGGGAAGTTTCATGGCAAAGGCGTGCTATACTTTATAAATGGAAGTAAATATAAAGCCACCTGGGAGGAAGGCATAGCTGTAGACGTGAGTTTCTTTGTGTGTGTTTCTTGCTTTAATTTTGGATTGCATCCATCCACATACATGACTGTGTTTCACATTGGTTATACTTAATGCTACATCTGTTCCCTTTTAGCAATCACTCACCATTATTGTTGGGGTAATTATGTTGCTCCCATTATTTCCAAGTATCATGCTTTGTTCTTCCCTGCTCTGATATGATCTTTCATGAGCTTTGCAAGTAAAACGATCATTCCATTTTTTATTTATTTATTTATTTTTTTTTATCATTGCTGTAGTTGTACTCCATTTTAAATGTTGGCAGCTCTGAACCATGGTAAATCTTGGCTCATGCTACCTTCCACCTGCATTCAGTGCCAGCCTGAGAACCTAGCTCTTTTCAAAGAGTCTTCAGATTAGCTGATGCAGTACTAAGGAGATTTACATTCACAAGAGTCTTGTTTTTTCTTTATGTGTAATCTCTTTTAGTATTTTAATTCAATATTGAAATATTAGCCATTTCCTCTATTTAAAATTATAAAAAGTATTAGTCGATACAGTGTTTCCAAAGCATGAACTATTGTGGCTTCATACTCTTGATCTTTTACGCATCCTATCATGTTATATCCCTGTGCGTTGAAGCTCACAGCTTAGTTGGGAAAAGCTGTTGACAGGACACATATTAATTATTCACAACAACAATTTTCCTCAACCGATATAGGAGGCGTAGCAAACATGGATAGAGATGTGCTCTGATCAGTTGAAACTTAGCATTAATTTTCTTTAGTTGTTTTTTTTTTTTTTTGCAAAACTGAAAGTGCCCTAAAATATTTGTAGCTGTAATTGCATCACAGTTTGATTGTTTAAAGCATCTTCTCAGGGTTGCTGAACAAATTCTGCACAACACCCTTTCCAGATTTGGTTTTGGCAAAAACTAATAATAATTTTCACTTCCTTGGTGTTGCTCTATCACACAAAAAAAAAATCAATTAAGATACAGTTAAGTTTGTGTTTAATACTTTTGCAATTATTATTCTGCATACATTGTTGGTTTTGCACACAAAAAAAGTTTAAGATATCCATCTCAGAGAGGCCTGTCTCAATCTAAAGACAATAGGGGGAAATATAAATTCTTTTGTGGCGCTTTAAGCGCTGGAGACTGTCATTTGAAAACCTCAGCATCTACTTATCTCTTCAGAAACCATGTCTGAGGTATGCAGGATAACCCCCTAGACCTCATGTGCAACTGTTTGTGCAGGAACTATTTTCTGTCAAAGAAGTATTCACATGGGAAATTTTCAACAACACTCTGAGCATTATCTTGACTGGTGTAGGTTTGTTTCTGCCTTTCATCTTTTAAAATGTCATCATTTACTTCTTGTTTGTTTTCAACTGTAAAATAAAGCATACAGTTATGCCAAAAATCAGCACATTTGATCAAAAGAGGATTAAGTAGCAACACTGAAACTATTTATGAGGGACAAAATTCTGATTTGTGTTTTCTATATTTTCTTTCCTAAGGGGACATTTGTCTTCCCTGATGGTCTGGAGTACAAGGACAAGGACTGGGCCTACTGTGATGGTTATGACAGGCGTTTCTACACCGAAATATGCTATGGATTCATACCACCAGGTTGGAGTTTATGTATTTGCTCTGATTCCTTTTTTTTTCTCTGTTCGGTTTCCTTACAAACACACATCGATTAGTTTAAAAACAACAAAATAATTCACATAGTAGCAAAGTGAAAGAAAAAAATAGTAAAGTGACAGGAAGATAATTGGCAGGTTTAAAGGCTTGGATCAAAATTAGCAAAGAAATCCAACAAATTACAAAACAAATAGAGAAGATAGGCGATAAAAATGTATTCAAATGCTACTTTTGATTTTAAAGAGTGGTAGACTACATATAAAAAAGCTGAAATATTTTCATTTAGATTTTTAAAACCACACACAGTACATCATTTGGATCATATAAGTATGAGATTAGATTGAAATTTTGGCTCTTGAGGTGAATTGTTTTCCAATTTATGGGAATGGGTGTGCCACATTTTTATTTATTTTTTTGTTTCATTAAGTCCAGATGCTTTAATTGCTCTTGCAAGGCCAGGAATGGGAAGTGCCAAATACCACTTAATATGATCTTGCTGGAAAATAATGAATACTTTAGCTGAAAACTGTGAAAACTAGACATTAGAGTTGCACAACAAGACAACATGATTTTTTCCAGCTCCTTTCTATTTTTTTTCCTTCATAGCTATGTCCCAACAACTTTTTGTGAGCTTTAGCATCTCAGCCACAAAAATATCTGTTCTGGGCATATTACTGGCATGCACTCTAGAATTTATTATGATGTTGCAATAACAAAACTGTTTCGATGTACTTTGTAACTTTACACGTACATGCCTCAAAAACCATACATGTGCAATATATAGTTTCTGTTTGCAAGATATAGCTGTCTAAGAATCCAAATATTCATTGTCAGACTCTGATTTTTTTGGAATATTTTAACTATACTTGTTATTTCAGATGAGGAAAAACTCAAAATCATTGGCGTTTGACCATTGAAAAAACATTATTTGCAATTTTTGGGGCCATCTACTTGCGATCTTTGATGGAGTGACCCTCCTATTATTTGTAGGATATTCCAACATCTGTTTTTGTAATTACCAATAACTGCTTTAAAAGTTGGGGACTTTTCCATCGCTTACATGGAAAAGGAATCAGGTGGAACACATTAGAAAAAACTGAGTAATCAACCAGGAGTCACCTTGGTGTTGCGCAATAGCATCAAATATTATTTTGCCCTTCAAGTTGACATTATGATTATGGAAAAAGAAAAGGAAAAACAAATCTTTAATGCTTACCAAACTTTCTGTTGACACAGGAGAAACTCAGCTGACTAATATACACCCACCACCAGTTATCCCTGATGGCTGCTACGATTGTACAGATGGTTTCTATGACCCAAAAATCAGAGTCATCACTTCCTACTCTGGCGAATTCCTCAGAAATGCAGGTAAAACAAACATGTGGTTCGTGAAAATAAAATATGTTATTTCACCACTTTTGTAGCCTTCTCAAAGACAATCCTCACGAACTGATGTCTTCACTGTTACAATGCAGTCACATATTTTGTGAACTGCATGTTGTGAACAAAAAGAGCCTATAGTTGTTGTGTAACTGCACTTTTACTTTAAAGTAAACTGAGCTCGTGTCTTTCAGTTTATGCATTTTTCTTCCACTAACCTTTTGCCAAATTGGCTCGGGCTGAGTGAGGAACATCCAAGCATGCAGGGCCATGGTGCCAAAGTAAATTAGAAAGATGAAAGTCAAGAGCAAACACAAATTTCCATTTCAAATTATGTACACAGACTTTTTTTTGTTCGGTGAATCATCTTTCACTGATATATAAAGATGTTGAATCTTTTTACTAAGTGACCTCGTAAAGAAATACCATTGCAACAGTAACAGTGTTACTGTTCATTCAAGCCCTATGTTTTAACTTGAACATGTTTCAGTTTGTGTAAAACAAAGAATCCTTCTAAAGGAGGATCAATGTGGCTTTGCAGGACTCTTTAGAGCATATAGTCTTTTATTCATTTTCCAGTTGTCTCGAAAAAAATGTTGAGTGGAGCGGTTGGTGAGACTGCTGTCTTGAAACAAAAAGGTCTTGGGTTCAAATTTTAGTCTGTGATCTTTCTGCATGGAGTTTGCATGTTCCCTCTGTGCTTGCGTGGGTTCACTGTGCGCTTCCAGCTTCCTTGGTCTACAAACATCTGTGTTAGGTTAATTAATCTGCCTTCGTTGTCCTCGGTAGTGAGTGGGCGTGTTTATGCATATTTCTATGTTACGCTGTGATGGACTGGCGACAAGGCGAAGGTGAACCCTAAATATCCACCACCGTCCACGATCCTGCAAAGGAAAAGTAGATGTAGATGACGGAAAAAGTAATGTCTCTTTTCTAAATTGTATTTATATGCGAAGGACGCAATTGGAATTTAAAGTCAATTCAGTTAATTCAATCCTAAAAAGTGGAATAAATAAAAGACTTCAGATGTTCGATTATTTTATTTTTTCAACATAATTTTATATATTTCACATAGAATTTTAAAAAAATTGCATTCAAATGAAAATATTGTACTTCTGAATAGTGGTGGTAGAGGAGCAGATGTTGCCCGAAAGACCTGAGGGTATAAACCAAGATGAAAGCTTGGAGAGAGAGGTCCAGCTGTGTAGTTCTGGTTCTAAAAGGAACAACCAATAGGATTAGATAAAGAATATTGAATAAGAGGTGGCAACACAGACAATATTGCCTGAGAAGTAGATTTTATGCCTAACTAAAGGTGCAGTTGTTTCATAAATGTGGTTTGAGAAGAACATTTTCTCTTTGCCTATATTCTAAAAGTTTCCTTGGTCTAGGAACGTTTTGATCACAATGAACCTATGGAGTGAAGCTAAATGAGACCCTGTATTATCTGATTTGAAATTTCTGAGTAATGACATCTGACAGGTATCCTTTTACAGGCTTTTTTCTTTTTTTTTTTGTCCAAAAGGAAACATTGGATGCACATTTCACGACTGAATCAATGCCCAGAATTTAAAGTAAAAGCAGTCTTTCAGGTGCCCAGAGAGATATTCTCTAATTCTGTCATCCTCCGTTCATCAAGTCTCCCAGACTTGATGTGACACATTGCAGAAAATGATACCGTTGCTCACCTCAGGACCTTACAGGAGATGCTGAGGAATTGTCTGGGGATACTAATCATTTCAGCACTTTGATCCAGAAAGCAACAAACTTACTTGGCACAGGAGGGAAACATGAAGGAAAAGCAAAACCACAGCCATGAGGAGCATTTGAGAAAAGGCATGGAAGGAAAAGCACTGGTCCCCAAACCTGGTCCTCAGGGTCCACAGCACCACTTGTTCTGGGCCGTTGTCTGCTGTCCAATACCTCTGCAATGAAGCACGTATGTCAGAATAGGGAGACATTTAAAACCTGCCTGGCAGTGAGCTCTCAGAGGATCATAACTCACTTTGGTAGATAATGAAAGGATCTTGGAGAAAAATGACTAGAAATGACTAAATGCAAAAACTGATCAGGATAATCACACAGGAAAATCAGAACTAAAGAACAAATTGAATACAGTCTATAACACCAAATATGACAAATAAAACTAAAGTTCCACATATGTCAATATAATAGTTGTCATGTACACACATTCCTCCACCTGAACTTTGGACCTCTGCAGTTTTTCCAGAGTACGATGAGCCTCCTGGCTGCTTCTCTGTTAAATAGTTTCCTTCCCTGACGTGCCAGTGTTAGTAGACAGCCATGCCTTGGTTGGTCAACATTCGTACCATACTTTTGGAAGTTGGACGCTGTATGAGATATTGAAAGCTTAGAACATAGTTTTCTAACCTAAGCCTACTTAAAGGTTTTTCAAAAGCTTATTCTTGCCCTGAAGCCTCTAAGAACAACCATATTTACGCTGACATTACATCAGAAAATCAGCAATTGGTTGTACCAGATTTAATTTAGGGGCATCTTATTAAGGGGACTAATTCTGCCAGATTTTTATTCAGCAATAATGTGAAATTTCTTCTTTTTTTTCACTTCACAATTATGTTTGTGTTTGTCTATCACATAATATCCCATTTAAACGACATTGAAGTTTGTGATTCAAATGGGGCACAATGTGAAAAAGTACAGTGAGCATGAATGCTTGCATTGCCTTTTGAGGCTTTTATGTCTCCTAACTGGATCTTTGTTGAACAGCACCAAGTATTTAAAGACTCAGATTGTTATATCTCATTTTCAAGTATGGCAAAGATTAACCAAAATGTCAGAGTTCTCATCTCTATCGGATTGATCCTGCATTTGAGATTTACCAGCTGTTTGCCCAGAATAACAAAAATAGGTATTCAGATAGAAATCCTGAAAGAAATGTACAAGTAACTCGCCTAAATGTTTTCTTTTTTTTTTATGCAGGGTTTGTATTCAGATGAGCTATTTGCAATGTAAAACAGAAGTTCCACCAGCGCTCAGATCTTATTTTATTACATGTAAAGGCAGAAGATAAAATCTAGATCAATATCAGATGCTTAAGATTGCAAAAATGTGCTTTTTATATTTCTTCCTGCTGCAAGTTCTTTACTATTTTAACTCTGGCAGTGACGAACAGAAAAATGAGATAATGGGGGAAAGGGCAACAGAGAGAGAGTATGGGGAAAAAAATGTGTACCAAAGACTGAAGGCATGAGGAACAGAGCACCTTTGAACAATACTCACTCTTGATTTAAATAGATATAGAGGAAAAACAGGAACTGTGGAATAGATGTCTGCCTGTTTTCGGCCGTGGTCGTGTTCGTGCCCTCCGAGGGATGTGCTCTATATGTGGCGGCTGATGACAAATACTATTTATGCCTATGAATTCTCTCCCTTTTGTCTTGATATACAACTCTTGAAAGGAATGCTTCTGTATCCTGTAAGGATTTATTTTTCAACCCTGGGAGGTGAAGGCATATTTGTCAGGGTGGGTGTGAAGACTGAATTTATTGCCCAGCGGCTTCCGCCCAGGATGAGGACTGCAAAGACGATGGGACACAGGGAAGACCCGCCCTCCCAGTGGGGGTGCTTACTGTGGCAAGAAAGAGGAAGGAGATCCCCATGCAGCTGTGGATGTGAGGCGGTGGAAAACTCTGCCAGTGAAGACAAACATAAAAAAAAAATGTTGCATAGATGAAGCTTCTTTTTACCTGCATTCTGCTCTGTTAGCTTGGACAGATGTAACTGGGAAGCATGAGCCATGTTTGATTTACTGACCTCCTTGGTTACTGTTAACATGGATAAACAAGCCATGCTGGAAAGGTGCCAAGCTGCAAAACAATAGGATCTGTGGCTAATATCTCCCAAGTGGTTACAGATTCTTTTGGAGGACCTCAGAAGCAATTTTTGCATAGCATCTTGCAGGACAAGAATGCGAAAATCTACAGGAAACTGCAGTAGTGAGTGGACATAAATGGTTCGCTGGGCTTAAGAAGTAAGTTCAAACATATATCTCAGTCTTGTGTGTCCTTATTTTCAGCAGAGCGTCTTGGTGAACCTAAAGATGTGTCTTTCCAATACTGTATGCATTTCTATTCTTAAAATAAGATTTAGACACCAAATGAAAAATGTGTTCATTGGTTTTGAAAACAGAAGAAGAAAAAAATGGCACAGACATGCAAGTAGCCAAAACATCCATTCAACGTCGTCGCCGAGTGTGGATTGGGGATGGGGGGGGGCAGCATAACGAGGGAAACACGTACAGCCCAGCGGGAAGCATGGCAGCGTAATGAATTCCTGCCGTAAAGGCAGGGAGGAGGAGAGCAACAGCCACAATGATTCAAAATAGCATTAGTACTTGTAAGAGTTGAGAGTCAGGACAGACGAGGAGATGCATGTATGAGCCACAGCAGCAAAAAGATCTGCTGACTAAAGAGTCCTGCATGGTCGGACCAACAGGCCGAAATCGGTTTTCATTGCCACAGAAATCGTCATTTTGGTTTCAGCCCCCTTAAGTCAAATTTCCTTAACCTGATTGGCCTCAATGTTAACAATTTAGCCATTTTTATAAAAAAAAAAACAAAAAAAAAAACATGCATCCACAAATACACAGACAATAAAAATCTGGAATACAACCCACACAGTGGACAAAATGAATATTTCAAATAAATTAAAAATGTCAGTTTTACTTAGTTTCAAGGAGACTTCTTGGGACATTTAATTGTGTTTGAATTTGTTGCTGCTGATTAGAACTGTCGCTTAACTTTGGAGGTGTAATATGAGAGATTTGCGTAATTAAAAAGAAGGAGAAAAGATGCAAAGGTCACATCTGCACAATCAAACCTCCAGCATCATCTGATTGAACACGGTGAGTTATTTTCAAAACAAATCCCCTCCCGCTTAGTTTTTACTGTATGCCCGCTTAAGCAGAATGGCCCGTGTGTTGCCATATGATTTGGTCTCACTTTCCTGTTGCTGGAATGACTGCTTCCATCTGAAACTGTGGACAGAAAACATTCCACTGCCAAGGAAAACACGTCCAGTGACCGAACCGTGGCCTGCTCCCTTTGTCCCCGTCCAGTCGAGGTGTTTTACAGACAGATAAAATCAGCCTGGGCTCTGGGGAGTGGAACTGAAAATTCTTTGGAAATTCTCCCTTTTCAAACATCTTTCAGACTTTCACCCTAAAACTAGAATTATAGCTTAATCCCCTGATCTTTGACTGATGAATTAATGTATTTTTTTTTTAAGTTTTAATCTGATATGAAAGCCACAAGCTGATTTGCTGACAGTTTCTGGGAGACGCTTGACTTATGTGAGCGCATTTGAAGGTTTGTTTTGGCGTTTTCATATTGTGTGATTTCACTGTAGTGCCTCTACAAACTGTGCATGCAGGATAATAGCACATAATGATCTTAAACTGAGCCTCTGGTAACTGTCACAGGAGCAGTCGAAACTTCTCCTATTTCTGCCTCGGTTTCACTTTAACGTCCCGCAGAACCCCATTATGTCTTATGCAAATCACCACAAATGAAGAAAACAGATTTTTTAATTGAGCCAGGGTGGGTGTAACTCTTTGTGTACATGTGCAAGTGTTAAATCGCAGCGATCAGGCTGGAAGGAAACACTTTTCCCTCAGAGTGTGTTTTGAGGGTTAAGATAAACAGACTCTAACAAGGTGCCATTATCGCTTCCACACTCACTGCTGTGTGCCTTGTATGAAGCTCATCCATGTTTGTTGTCAGTCCAGATCGTTATGCACAACAAAAACTGCTGAATGGGAGTAAAATAAGAGAGTAAATCCTTATGACAAATACACCTGAAGTGTATTTTATTTTTAAGGTCTGGATTAATATGAACAACTATTTATATCTCCACACTTTCCACATTTGTTTTAATCTTCTTTCAGTCTTTATATCATTTTATCTATTCATCCATTTATTCATCCATCTGTTTCCTCTTCCATTCTTCCTTCCTTTGGTCCATCAATTTTTTCATTCTTCTATCGGTTTTTCAAAAGTAAATACTGACTTCGAGGAAAAAATCAACTGTAACGTCTTCTAAACCTTTATAGAGATGCATCAATGGAATGTTTCCTCTCTATTTTTGATTTGTGGGTTTTTTTGTGGGGGTTTTTGTGGTTCTGATCTACCCAATTTCCATGTTGACCCAGTATGATTTACTTGCCTAATGATTGTTATATAGTGCATAAAAGTTCAAGCTGTTGGCTGACACTTGAGCTGAAAAAGGAGGGAGTTCTCAGTTTTGATATACTAAATCGATTGAGGGGGTAAAAATAAGATCATTTACTATGCACAAATCTCCAATCAGAGCCAATTAAAATAAAAATTGACTGATTCCAATTATTGGCTAAGCATTTGGTACATAATGTTTAGTATTTAAAAATTGGGACATAAAAAAATTGGATGTAAAAAATGTACAAGAGCCCTGAAAATAAAAGGTGTGATATTAGCTAGCTAAATCCTGTCTATTTTTAAGTTCGTGGACTGGAAATGTTATGCTTCAATACAGTGCATGCAAAGCCTAAAATATACCAGCCACCTGTGCCTTCATTTAACTTAAGCTGCCAATTACATGTGACTTAAATCCTCAGATAAACGCTGCTATACAATCTGAAGAGGGCAGAATTACAGCAAATATAAAAATGTCTCAATCTAATCATCATTAAGCCGCGGGCTGTGACTAATTGAGGTCAGTCTCATGGAAACACGGATATTGCCTTCAGTAATTACCTGTCCCATTTTCAACTACGTCACAAAGACGGCGCAAATGTTTGCTGTGGCAGCTGTCGCGTGGCCGATAGAGGGTCCAATTGCCCTCGCGATCGGCGCAGGTAGAAAGGAGAGCCGGGCTGTTATGCCCTTGAAGTGGCTGCTAGCGTCCACGCCCACCACTGCCAATTACACACAATCAGCGCGCGAGCCGCAGACCAGCACCTCTGCATCTACAATAGGGGCCCCGCGCGCTTCGTGGACCCTCGGGGTGAGGCCCGCGAGCGGCTCAAGTGCGTGCAGCTGCGCGCGCTCCAGAAAAAGCTCACTTCCCCTGCAATTAGCTTCTCGTTTCAGCGTCTAACAAGGAGAAACTGGTTTATTATCGGCTCCTCTGGCGGTCGTTTGGTTTATAAAAAAAAAAAGAAGAAAAAAAGATTGGCGTCCATTTTTGGTGGGTTATTATTTGTTGGTGTCTGAAGTGGCACTAAGAAGTTATTTTCCTCTAATTGTTAGGCTTATCTTGCTTTGACAAATTTATCCAAGATTTGAATGGCACTTCAGTTCTGCAGTCTAGCGTATAAAACGACCTGCAGTTTAAATATGCAAGCTACTGATTGTTACACTTAAAATAAGCTCAATAAAATGAGCTCAGCCTCTTCGTACTGTGCACCCTTTATACCGGAATAAGAAGACGGTTCATTTTTGTTGTTGTGTTTTGTTTATTGCGATTGTTGATTGTCTTCAAAAACCAGGAGACGTCTGGAATTTGCTTTCAGAAAAAAAATAAAATAAAATGAGTGGAAAAATGTTTTAGATTTTTTTCCTTCTTTCATTTTCTGAAATACAAAGATCTGGTAATGCTTAATCAATGCAGGGGATTTTCACATTGATTTATGTGAAATTGGTGAAACATATTTAATTTGCCTCATCACAATATGATTTGAATATTTTGTCATGCATAACTGGGTTTTTGATCCAATAAGCGAACACACATTCACTTAAAAAAAATCAAACACTCCCAAAAAAAATTCTTAAAGGCCATTTCACTACATGTTTGGGATGAACTAAACCAGTGTTCTTTTCTTCAATGCTAAGGAAAGTATGAGTGCTTTCCTTGTTTGTTTTTTATTTAATTTTTGCAAAGAAAATTACCACACAGTAAAGTTTACAAACAGTGTTTAATTTGGTCTAGAATATCCCATTGCTTATTTGGAATGCCCAACAGTTACAGATTTTGAACTAGAACTTATGTAAATTAGTCCAGACGCCCCAAAAGTTGTGTAATTACCCTGTAACACACTCAAAAAGCCAATTCCAGCATTGTTTTTGTTTTGTGGAGCTCAAAGATGATAAGATAGTATTTAAGCAAGTCCATCATTGTTTTTTGTACTCAAATATCCAGAATGCTGTAAAGCAGCTGAAAAAATAGATTTGGTCCTAAAAACGGCTATTATGAAAAATATTTTATTGCTCTGGGAGCAACAAGTAATAGCTTTTGTTTCTGATATTAACAAGAATTTATTTCCATCTAACCCTTTCCACAGATGACAATGAGCATGAGTGGATAGTGAGCACATGTCGCAGGGCTTGGGATGTGCCTTTAACTGATATTCCTCTACAAACCTCTCGCAACCAGAGCTGAGGAGAACAGCAAGATTGTCTTGAAAGTGTTTTAAATTGTGCTACTTCACATAAACTGAGCTGTGGGGGTTTTCCCTCTTTCTTCATTGTACTCAAGACATAGCTGAATAAAGGAAAAGAACTGTAATCAAAGTTGTTTTTTCTTTGAGATGTTTTTTTTAATCCACCTGCAGGATTGTGTGTTTCAGTACTAATGCATCGTTATGCTTATGAAATCAATTCACTTAAAAGTTAAACACTTTAGTTTTTGCAGCAACTGAAATTCATTATTTGTTCCTATTGAGCAAACTCTTCAAGTCAAGCACTAAAGCCAAAATTTATTTTCTAAAAATTTTGTTCCATACTTTTATTCTCTAAAAATGCAGTTAGAAGTTAGAATAAAATGGTTATAGACTTTAATTAAGACAATTATAAACTTCAGATAAGCAGGCAGCACTTATTTACATAATCTTTGCAGACAATATGTAGGACCTCTCAGTCACTTAGCTATCTTTTAATTATAATTTAAAAGATACTTTTCTAATGCAGTTTTGGATACAGTTTTCCTGCTTTCTGCCCATCCCACATTAACAGGAACAAAAACAACAAGGTGTCCAGTAATAATGTGAGACAGACATCATCCTTCACCCAAAGAGCGAAACATGCACACAGCAATCAGCACACGAATACTCAGACGTTGATCCAATAAACAATTAGGCTTTGTTATCTAAATAGTTGCTTTAATTTCACTCAAGACTAATTTAACTATCATGCTGATTTTCCCGTGCCGCTCCTCTGGTTTGATGTTTTTAGGATGATAATCTATGCATTGTCACAAATAAACTTTAAAAAAAAAAAAACACACACACCCAAACCAAATGATCACATTCTGATTTATTGCATTTTATTACACAAAACATTTATGATGCACAGTCTCTCAAATAAACCCTTTGTTTTATTTATTTTTCTCTTTTTTTTCTTGTTAATATTTCTTGACTTAAAACGATGTCAGAAAGTGGGAAAAAGTGCTTTTTACAGGGATTTTTATCACGTCAATAAATACAAGGTCTTTGAGGTGTCGTTGGATTCTGTCTCAACACAACGGCCATGGCACTAAGATACAAACGCACACTCACTCACTCTCCCCGCCCCAAAAACACACAGAAACACATGCACACTTCTCACTATGTACAAACCCACTTGGTTTAATTGGGTCGATATTGTACCAAAGTTCTCAGTTTTCCTTATGGTGTAAAAAAACACACACACACACACACACACACACACACACACACACCCACACACCCACACACACACACACACACAGAGAGGCAAATCAAGCAACCTTCTAAATATAAATTACTGAAAATACAAACATGCGACTTTCTTCAGGAATGGTTTGAGTAGATGTTAAAATGAGATTTTCTCTTTATTAGAAGCATTGTAAAAGAATTAGGACAGATGCCAAAGCCTTTATTCAATAAAAAAAAGACTCATCCAATATTTTAAGAGAGAAATGTGTGAGTGTAATCTGGAGGGGCGTTTTATAAATACTTACCATTTTAAATCATCAAACGTCTTTAGTTTTGAATTTACTAATGAGGAAGCTTTATTTTTAATGAATAAGGCACATATTGTTTTGTTTGTATTTTGTATACCAAAATTTTAATTGTAAAGCTGTTAAGCTAAAATGTATTTGAAAACTTGAATTTTTTTTGTTTGTTTTTTTATTACAATATCATTAAGTAAATAGTTATTTCAAATGCAAACAGTATATCGTTTACATTTAACTTTCCTTCATGGTTGCTTTGAGAAAAAAAAAAAAAAAAAAGAAAGGGAGGAGTCTTACCTCTAATGTGTGAGCCCTTCCCAACGGGCCACAGTGACATTTTAATTTAATCTTCAACAATCTGACAACCTTCGAGAAGCTGCAGTCCTGCTTCTTTTATCAGTTACATCCATTTAAAATTCCCCCAAGTTTGAAGGTGGGTGAAGAGAGCGGAAGATGCTGTACATGAGAATCAGGGTGGGTCCGTCAGTGGGTGTGAAACACAGATTGAGAGTTCCTGCTGATAAATGCTGGAAGGTGATTGATTTGACACGCTGGTCACAGGCTGAATGTTCCCGTCCACTGAAAAGAAGAGAAGACGACGGCAGATCTGTCCCTTTCTCCTTCCGTCCATGATTGGGAGATTAGTCTTTTCTCCACGACTCTTGCACAATCTTCAAGTGAGGTCAGGCGGCTTCACTGACGGCAGATCCGGAGTAAAGATCCAGAGGTCAGGGGTCACGTGGAGAGCTAGCGGCTGAGGGGGAGCTGGGGCAGCGACATGGCCTGGTGAGGGAGGCTCTGAGAGGTCAGGACGGAAAACGGATGACCTGAAAAACATGTATTTAAAAAAAAAAAAAAAAAGACACATAAATGAATATCTTGTCTTTGATGAAGCTTCAAAAACATCGTAGAGATGAGAAGAAAAAAAAAAGTAAACTCACTATCGATATACCCGTGAAGAGCTACCATGCGCGCACGCTCAGGACTGCCGAACGGGGAGTAATGCAGCTCATCGGGCAGCGACGAGGGTATCCTGGACTGAGGATGACCCTGCGGAGCACCGCTGTGCTGGGGCGTGTGCTTTTTATGTCTCGCTCTGCAGTTTTGAAACCACACCTATGAAGACAGAAAACATCATGTAGCTACGCTTTTTCCCCTTCACCGCTTTATGCTGATGTAACATAAAGTCTAAAAAACAAAAAAACAAAAAGCACCTTAATTATTCTATTCATCTGCTTTGATCAAGACAAAGAATCATTTGAGTTTGCATGCAGATGAGTAGACTGTGAATATGTGTGACCTTTCTGACCTGTATAACTCTTCTGCTCAGGCCCGTCATGTCTGCCAGTTTCTGTAGCGTTTGGGCGTCTGGATTGTTGTCCTGAGCAAACTGCGCCTGCATGATCTTCGTACGTTGACAACATATTAATAGAGATGAACCATAGGAGTTGCTAAAAAAAAAATTGCAGTTTCTAAGACACTCATTGAAGGGAGAGTCTCACCTGTAGCTGCTCTGCAGTGAACGACGTTCGTGCTCTTTTGGCGGGTTTAGGCTGACTGTCCTGTTCCGTCGGTACTGCACCCTCTAACGTAATACCGTTACCTGAAAAACACACCGAATGATCAGACATAGATCCAGTGCATATTTGCAGCTAAGCGGTATCACACGTTTTGTTTAGTGTCAGCATCTTCTGCATCACGTCCAACAGATCCATATTTTACATTTTTAAAACGTTGAGTTGCAGCATGCTTTCAAAATATTGGCTATCCCAGATTTCAAACTTTCAGATGACTTACAGAAAATTGGCAAAAGTTTTGATAAGCATTAAGAAGATTCATAGCATATCAACACTGTCAGAAAAACATTTTTAACCCCCAAAAAACATATTGTCTATTAAAACTCATATTTTGCATTTAACTGCAAAATATTTTGCAGGATTTTATGAGTAATGGTCCTAAAATAGTTTCAAAATAATTTCAAACAGCTGTCAGTGATTAAATAGGCAAAACAAAGGACATTTTTATAGTGTGTGCTTTCATTTGTCATGTTAAGTGCATTTATGTTTTCTTCTCATTTTAGTGCTGGAACTTATGTGAAAGATAAACTCAAAGAAGTGCATCGTTTGTTTGTTTTTTTTAACACAAAATTTAATCTGAAAAGTGTGTTGTGCATTTCCACTCAGCCCTCCCAAGTCAGTAATTGTAAAACTCCTCTTTCCAATTACAACAGCAGGTATTTTGGGGTGTATCGCTACACCAGCTTCACAATCCGAGAACTGAAACCTTTGCCCTTTCTTCTTTGCAAAACAGCTTAAACTCGGTCAGATTAGATTAAGAGCTTCTGTGAACATTCATTTTTAAGTCCTCCTCCACATTCTCAACTGAATTTGAGTGTAGATTAATACATGACTATGCTTTCACCCGATACATAATAATGCAGCTGCGGCGGCTGTATTTTCTGGGTGGTTGTCCTCCTAAAAAAAATGGACTTCAACCATAGTGCAAAGTTTTACAGCATATTACATCTTTTCTTACAGAATTACACTGTATTTAGCTTTATCTAAATACTAACAAGAAACTCTGACCAGCTCCCTGGGTCTCTGCTGAAGAAAATGATCTCCACACCCACAGTGGTTTTGCATGTAGCTCAAAAGAGTTTGACTGACGGCAACGAGTGCTAGCTGTGTGTCCTACTGCAGAGGGCATCTTTTTGCCTGCCTGTTAACACTTCTTGCCGTTGGCTAGGTTTGTGGACCAAGTTGTCCTAAATAATAGTGTGAGCCACAAGAAACTATATGCTTGCAGCATACAGAAAATGCATAATGGCACAGGGAAAACATCTTTGCCCCTCACCACTCTCAGCCGCCCGCTTCAGGTTCTCCACCATGGTGTCGTAGTGGATCCGACACAAAACCTTCTCCTCCACCAAGCCGAACTCCTCTCCCGTAGACAGCTGCCTCTTACACGAGTAGCACGCAAAGCAGGCCAAGTGGTATGCGTTCCCCCTCGCACGACGCACCCAGTCGCTGGCATATATCTGCCGCCCACAGCGGGCACACTTAGTACCAAACCTACTGTGAAGGAGAGAAAAGGAGAACAGCATGGGGCGGAGGAGGAGAAGGAAACACAGAGAGAGAAATGAGGGCAGTGTTCACTCGAAAACAAATCCTAAAAATGAAATGTGCACAATTCCATCCTTTTCTTTCAGAACACTTTTTTTTTTTTTTTTTTACCAAGATGAAGTATGCGTGTGTATGTGTCTGCGTGCATGCGTGTGTGTGTTTAAACTTGTGGCATTTTCCGAAGCCTTTGAGGGAAGAAACCTTGGAGGAGGATGAAGCTTTTAGAAAATAAAATCCTGCAAGCTGAGCCTTGAATACAAACAAACCAACACCTGCAATTTCCTGGTTGATCCATGAAGGCCCTGACACACACAGACACCCGCACACCCCCCTTCCCCCCCAATGCACGCACACACACAAGTAAACACACATCCTAAATTAGACGGAGGAGCAGGGGGTTGCACACCCTGGAGAAGGAGGAAGGACAATGACATCATTTCAGGTCACAACACTGTAACTGATAGTAAGAGTGAGCTCCTCTGTGTGTTAGTTACTGTTGCGGGTGGGCGGTTTGGGGAGTTGATGAGCATGGGGGAAACAGTGGGTGAGAAATGAATATCCGAGGAGGCACTGCAAGAGAAAGGGGATAGCTGTATTTGAGGAAGTGGACGTTAAGTTGTTTGATCAACAAATTCTGCGGGGGAAAAAGAAAACTTTCATCCTACAAAAAAAAAAAAGAAAAGAATAGCTGCATTTCAGAGGCTGTGAATATGACAGATGAGAAAAATATAACATGTTTGTAGATATAAGCTGCTAAGGTACTCTAAATGTATTTAATTTTGTGCTGCACAATGAACCAAATCACAGCCACCATCACAAAATAAATATGTGCAACATCACAGCCTGTCCACACCCTTGGTGCCTACAGCTGTTAAATGTAGCTATGCTAATGCTAATCAAGAGTGGAGGTGAATTTGTGATGATAGAGGAAACGGAGAACTGTTAGCAAAACGTGGGTTAACGAGAACTGATATGTGAATAAAAACAACAACAAAAAAGCCAACTGCATTTTTCATACAGCACTAATTGAAAACAAATATATCTTGAGGTATTTTGCAAGACAATCTGATTTCAAGTCTAACTGTATAGAACTGTCTTTGGTCAAAATTCAGTTTAAATTGGTCTAGTTCATTCTAGTCAAAACAGCCATAAAACTAGATTCAAATCAGATTGCAGTTCGAATACAATGCAGTCAAATTTAGTTGACTGTACTGTATGGTGATTAGTTTAAAAGTTTTAACGGGGCCCTCAATTTAATTGAGTCATTAACAACAAATCCTGAGAATGGGAAGGAAGCACTCCCTTTGTAATGGGGAGAAACCAGTAAATTCTGGGCATCTGCCCTTGACCAGCTGGATGTTAAGAGTAAAATAAGCAGAGAGAGAGAGAGATAAATAAACAAGGGAGCACATCTAATACGGAAAAAGGAAAGCAAAAAGAGTACACAAAATCCACGGGAAAAATACTTTGATTATTGCCGATTTTCTGACTCCATTAAGCACAGAAGTACTGAGTCAGGCGTTCTTTCTATGGGAAGGAGAAACAAGGAGAGTAGAAGAAAGGAAACAGTAGCATTAGCTCCAACATTAGCCCTAACCAGGAAATACTCATCTAAACACAAAAACACAAGTCGAGGTGTACTGGCTGTATTTGTACAAAAAAAATAAACTTCAAACAGTACAACACTTTTCACTGTTATTTTCCAGGTAAAACATAATATCCAATGATGATGTCCTTCTCTGTTTTTCACTAATTGAGTTTTTGGCCACATGCATTAATAAACACAGTTGCTAAATCTAATTTTAAACAATCACACAGGAATAGACAAGACACCTAATGCAAATAAAGAAAATTGCCGTAAAATATCACGTTTGTCAGATGCTTTAAAATGTCCCAAAAAAAAAGTAATGCTTTACACATGAATAGAGCATGGGATTGAGTTGTGTTCTGAAGTGTGCATTATGGACTTTAATGAATGTTAAATGCTTCAAGTTCAAGATGGTTGGGGTTAGGTTAAGAGCTATTGTTGAGGTCAGCAGCTGGCAATTCTGGTGAAGGAGGCAGCCTGAAATAAAAAAAATAAAATAAAAATAAAAAAAAAGAGCTGCATAAACAGCAACCTTTAACAGGAGTGTACAGCCAGATTTATGGTGATTAATGCTTGCTGTGGAGATATCCTTTTAGATATCAGAAGACGCCATGAATAAAGCTCAGAGGAAAGCTGTATTTCAAAAATACTTTAGAGAAATATAGGCAAGGGAGCAGGATAATGGACATCCATCGGGAAGGCGAAGGACCGAGGCAAACAGTCGTAGTGCAGAGGGAAGTGGCAATGTGAGGAACGTAAGCGAGAGAGCAGGAGGACAAGGGTGCGTTGCCAAGTGAGTGGGTTTGGCAGCGTTTCAGTGCACTCAAGTCCACTCTGTCTGGGATAAAAGCGTACTACAGCCTCGACATCACAAGGTTGCAGCTCCTCTTCTGCATAAGAGCGAGAGGTTTCATTTTCATGCACGTGGTGTCATGGAGGGCAAGTCGTTGACTGTGTCTTACTCGCTATCTTAACTGCACTCCCTTCTGGATTTTATCATAAATCAGCAAGTAATAATAGAGCCAATAAATTGTGACTAGCCACAGCATGGGCTGTGCTTACGAGCCAATAAGGTCGTGCCAGAAACAAATTGACCCCGTGGCTCGCCGTGCACATCGTTACAGAGGATTCCAGCCCGTTTGTACAGTAAAGAAGGAAAACATTGTGAAACGTTGTGACTAATCCAGCATGACAGCTTGTCAGTTTCATGCTAAGAGACAGAACCCAGGAAAGCTGTAAACCATCCCCATGTTTGAGCCTCCTACTCCTCTATCTCGATCAGTTTCCTCCTTCTACTCTGTTCTTCATTTAAAAAAAAGAAAAAGAAAAAAAACATATTTATGTTGGAACACTGTCATTTCTGGCCACCTCTACAACATCCCACACCACTAAAATCATTTTCATTACCGGCCTCTTGTTTGACTAATTTTCATATTATTTCTTTTTTATAGTAATCTTCTTGCTGCTGAAAGCGCTTTCAGGAGCTACTGATTCTTGCATTATTCCTTATGAGCTTTGAGAAACTCACTTCGCCATTATTAGATTTGTACAAACTCTGATCATGCCTGACTGTGTGGCTTTATGGTTCGTCTCAGGTTTGCAGCAGAGGAATCAAATAAGAGAAAAGAAGATGATTTTTGGATTTGTTTTTTTTTTTCCTTTATTCAAAAGTCTTTCTGCTCAATCTGAGAATACAATCATTGCATTTAACTAAATAGAACAAATGCAGACAGATTTTTTTTATTTGCTTTAAAAAAAAAAAATCAAACCACTCTCTGTGCCCACTGTTTTCCTTTTTTTTTTTTTTTTTTTGCTACCATGGAGACCTAATCAGTTAAATAGAAGTGGGTAGGGTGATGAATAATTGCTATTCCAAAAATAACAAAGAGTGCACATGCATAAAGAGGTGCACGGCATTTAGATGTGAAACACACACTCATAGTTGCAGCCCTGACGTCCCAGGGAGCCCCTGATTAGTGCAGCAGAGCAACTTCCCGTGTTGCCTGCAGCTCACGACGCTCATGGACGAGGTTTCCGTGGAGCGAGGGGAAGGCGAGGAAGAGAAAGAGGCTGATAAAGAAGCATTTTATATATATTATATATATCTGTAAGAGTTTGTGTGAGATAAACTCCCGAGGTCTGACATTGGTTTGAGAGGCACAGCGGGGGCTTTATCCCCTTCAAACCCCCCTGCAACTCCATCCCTGCACACACATACACAGAGGGAAACCCACTCTGATTTCCTGCTATTACGCCCCATTAAAGGAGCTGTCAGTCCAAAGCCAGATGAGAGGCTGACACAGATGAGGAAACATCTCCAGAGGTCTGAAAGCAGCCCAGAGGATCGGGACTCCAGCGGTGTTTAGCTCACTTTTAAATCTGATGGCCTAAGCCCAGACTGCAGTTTGTGTTTACAGAACGGGGCGAGGCGCAGCAGGCCCCGCAGCAGAACCAGACTGCTTACTGCTACGCTTTTACACGATTTTATATTCTCAGGCCAACTTAAAGAAACGGCAAATCAACTTCTAAGAATTCAACTAGGAAATGTTGATATGTTACAAGAAAATTGTTACAAAATTAGAGGATTCACTCTTCTACTTGATAGCGATTGACCTGCAAAACACACAAATCCTCACTATTACGTTTTGATTTATTTCTGAGTTAAAACTGCTAAATTGTACTTTTAATTTGCCAATTGGAAGTGTTGCCCTATTTTAATCAGCTAAGATGTTAGTATTTAACCAAAACCATAAATATACACCATTGGCAAAACTTCTCCACTATTCTTAATTGAACTTTTTTACATTTATTTAGGTGTCATAAATAAGAGCTCTATTTGTAGCTAAGTAACTCGACTGAAGGCCTCTTAATACTGGCACTGCCCATAACCATGTAATTATTTCACCAAAAATCCTGCTGCTCTGTGGGGACAAAAATGGTCGGATGATTCAGTTTATAATTCACCCTGTAAAATAGCACCGTATCTTGTATCTCAAAAGGTAAATATGTACAACTTTACATAAAAAAGTCAGTCGTCGTGCTTTGACGGCATTACTAAGCCGACACACGTTCAAAATTAAACCCTGAAATATAACAATATTTCCAATGACAATAAAAGCTAGATTATGTTCTTTTTTTGGGAAATATGATTCGAATTTAGTTTAAACTCTACAGTGTGCCTTTGTGTGTCATAGTTTAATTTTAAAAAGCAAAGGATAGAGCATTTAAACAGGCCACTGGTTCAGCAACACAACATAGCAAGGCAAACATGAAACTCCAGTTTGTTTTTAAAAAATTGCAAAATGACTGACAGCTCGTACGTGAGCACAGATCTCCGTGTGAAATCATATTATTTGTACATAATATGCATTTCAAATAATGCGCGTTAAAGTGTGCAGCTTCATGTCTCTTTGCATCTGAATTTCAGTTTGGATAAGAGTCACATTCATGTCAGGAACATGCTGGACCAGACTCTTGGGGCGGTCTAATTGCTGGTCTGGAGGCCTGTGGGTCTGGGGTTGGAGGACAGCTAATTGCGGGTGATTATAAACCTCAGAGCACTGGCCTGGCCTGGTGTCAGGTTCTGATCAGACAAACACCCAAGTTCACGCGCTGCTCCATGCACTCTCTTCCTCTGCTCTGTTTAACACACACACACACACACACACACACACACACACACACACACACTGCAGTGTTAAGCATAAATAGGCGTTGTGTGTCTGACCCCAACCCAGCTACTGAACATAATATTACTATGCTGCTGGCGTGAACTCATTTCAACCTCACACACCACACAAACTCTCACACATATGCATGCATAGAGAGCAATATCTTGTGTTCACCCTTTGGGTTTCATAATAGAAAATAATTACTGGTAAGAAGTGTAGATCCAAGAATGAAGCCATTAAATATTGCAAGCAATCCGATAATTTCGGGCAAAATTATCCAAATGATTTAAAACTTTGTCTCGTTTTGTCTTTTTATTGTTTTTTTTTTTAATCAAGCAAAAACTTCACAGCAAAATTATATTAATCTTTCTACATGAGCAGAGATTTTTTTATTACCATCAGAGCAATAAAATCTTGTTGCTCAAGATTGCTGAGCAGATTTTTGTGCATTTCTACATTTGATATTTATACTTATTGATGCTGAGCTTCAGCTCTTTGAGGTTGGAAGGCCTCCCTTCCATCTCCCTAATGTCTGACTGACCCACTCCAAAACATCATCACTTCCAGTCAGAAAAAAGAAGAAATTCTGAAGAAAAAAAAATATTTATACCTCCATTTAACAGAATTATAGATATATTTATAAATACATAAATTTGACCGGTTGGTCTTGGTGCCTTAAGAGTGAGTTTGCGATTTGCAACGTAATTGGACTTGGGTAAATTTTGGGGTCCGGACTAACAGCAGCTAAATTCTGACTGCTCTGTGTGCTGCATTGTGTGAATCATGCGAAAATCTCGTTTGCAGTCAGGAAACAGCAACGCTTCCAAGCTGATAATAGTGGAAAAATAAGATTAAATAAACTCAAGGAGCTTTAATGAACGCCTTTTTAAAAGCAGTCGAATCAAAAACGTGAAATTGTCCTGCTAATAAATATGAAGATTTAAACTCTCACAACAAACATGTTTTATGCTTGAGAAGCAGAGAGCGGTGCTTTCCTTTCTGCGGCTCTTAGAAACGTTGTGTGTCAGACAGCCATAACAACAACGCGGATCTTTCAACTCTTCCCTGTGAGCACTGACTTTTATTTTGATACACAGTTTCAGCTTTTGAAAGAGCCTTTCAAAATTACATGAAGCAGCCCGCATCTACCTCCAAGGATATACAGGATGCAGGGTGCGTGTGCATGCTCGTATGTTTGCGTGTGTGTAGGAGAGAAAAAGAGAGAGAGAGATGGAAAAACTATAGAGCAGACGTGGTGTTTTGAAAACGGGACCATAAACTTACCCCTACCTGAAATAATCCATTTTGCAGAAGATCTCCTTGTTCTTGATGTAGCAGCTGCTGTGCTGACGCAGTGACGTTCTGCACACCGAGCACTCCAGGCAGCGCACGTGCCAAATCAGGTTGTTCACCTGCGAAAAGACACCAGCCGTGTCAAATCCACGATCAAACCCCCGCCACCCCCCGCCCAAAGGAAAAAAAAAAAAGAAAGAAAAAAAAGAAGAAAACAAGAACAGTGAGTTAGCTTGTCAGTGCTGAGATAACCCTGCTGCCACATGCTGCAGAGTTCCGTCTAATCAGCACTAATATGAACACAAAGGCTGATCTCGACTCAGTTAACGAGATTATCGCCAGTTTCCCCCCGAGAGAGATCAGGCCTATCACTTATGATTTACATGTCGGAAAATGTAAAAAAAAAAAAAAAAAAAAAAAAAAAAAAACAAGAAGAAGAAAAAGAAGAAGAAAAATTGTCAAAAAATTGTTTCGATTTGTCTCGGTTTTGATGTTGCTGTTTTTTGTAAGTCAGTCCAGCTTTATGTTTTCACATACTGTGAATTATTATGACAATTATTGTATTGTATTTTTTATCTATTAAAAATGATATGTAGCATTACTACTACTACTGCTACAAATAATAATAATAATAATAATAATAATAATAATAATAATAATAATAATAATAATAATAATAATTAATAATAATTTTGGTGATGATAATAATAACCATTTTTACAGTTTGTGAAAAACGTGGCTTTTGTTTGGTTTGTTAGCCGCAACCTTAGAGAGCAGCATGATATTTTAACAATTATGAGTTTTCTTTACCACTAAATTGTCAGTGTGTATATTAAATTATGTAGGGTTGAATTACCAAAGAAAATTTCACAAGAAGAAGTTGACATAATAATGTATAATTTCTGTTATATTTCAAAATATAAAAATAAATATTTTAAACGCTGTATTTAATTAGAAACACGGTAAATATAGTCTTTTTCTATTTAGATACTTCGTTTACTGAAGAAAATATTTTTAGCATAAATAATTCTTATATGCATTTATTACTTTCAAAATATTATTGAAATAATTTCAATGATTAAATAGTTGGTCAAATTTAAACAACAACTTGGAAGAACGAGGGGAAACTATTTTATTATTGCTGTTTTTAGGTTAATATTTAAGCAATAAAAATGTCTATTACAGCATGTATATATTTTTTGTTTAAACTGTCAGAAAAGTTTGAATGTGTAATTATTGTTGTTGTGGGACAACAGACCTCACAAAACCAGTTTCCGAACATTTCACGCTGGAGATAACATCAGCCGCATCTGTTAACATTCACGATCCGTTCAAATAATAATGATAACCTTTTTAAATTTGCTGTATAAATACTTTAGATTTTTTTTCTCTCTCTCTCTCTTTGCCGTTCCGCAGTTTGGGTGCCATCGTCCAACACAATAGGCGCATTAAGATGTTGAGACTTTCTTTTCACTCCAGCACACCAGAACAAACACACAAGCGCGTCTGTTACATTCCCAGTAAGACCACAGTAAACACGCACACTTTGCTTCTGTTTGTACTTTGCAGACTGGCTGTTGTCTGTCGATTTTCATACAAGATGTCCTTTTTTTTTTAATGAGGCGGGAATTAAAATAGAGTAGGTCTCCGGCTCACCTTCAGCAAGTATCTGTCCAGGATCTCCAGCCCGCAGCTGGCGCACACGTTCTTCCCGGTGGACGGCACGGAGCTGGCGGTGGAGGTCGGCGAGCACACGGAGGGGGTGGACGGAGTGCTGGGAGGAGAGCGGATGTCTTCCCGCTCCATATTGGAGCGCTGGGACTCCCCGTCCGAGTGAGACTGAAAACAGAGGCAATCATTATAATAAAAATAAAATTTTAAAAATTAAAAAAAAAAAATCCTGTTCGGATCATGTCGCCATTTTTATTGCGCGATTTCCCACTTCTAAACAGATGCACTGATGTCAAACGATAGAGAGGCGCTCACCATCGGTGTGTGTTTGGAGTCCACAGTGCTGCGCGGGGATCCCGGTGTGCTCTGATGCTCGACGCAGATCACCTACAAGAAAGCCTTCAGTGAGTTCCCGGTCTTCATCAGTTTCCACATCTCATCTTCAGTTGAGAAAAAAAAAATCCCCGGGAGACATTTGCGGAACCCTCTGCAGGGCTGCTCCTTTATAAAGCAGTCCCGACAATAAGCCGCGCTTAAAACCGCTAACGGGGCCCCCGCAACAAAAGGCACATTTTAATGAAGCTATTTCAATTTGGATTGATTTTTTTCCCCCATGCCCTTAACCCATGCCTCTGAGAATAATAGTATTTTCTGCGCAATCCAGGACAGCAAGAGTGGAGGAGGGGAGGAGGGGGGGACAACTACCTGTAATTACAAATAGCTGCGGATAAGAGGGACCCGGAGTGTCAATTTCATCTGTCAATCAGCAGAAGGCAACGGGTCACCCAAAGAATTGCAAATTTGATTTTTAATGGCTGTAATTAAAATCTAATTCTCTTCAGGGCGAAACTGGCTGCGCTCGACACAGACGGAGGAGAGAGAGGGAGAGAGGTTCGCGGACCGCAAATCACGCTATTCATAACAGAGAGGGCGCGTGCCTCCTCACGGCGGCTGGCGCGTGCGGCTGATCTCAGTACACAAGCCGTGATTCCTGTGACATCACAGAGAGGCAAAAAGAAAAAAGACGCACAAAGCCGGAGGCTGCGGGATGCAAAGAAACGGCGCGGTCTGGCCGGAGGTGACATGCAATGAAGGAGCGTTTTTTTGTTGTTGTTTGTTTGTTTGTTTTTTTACGCACAGAGTTTGCGCAAAACCCAGGCGCAAAATGGTGCTATACGCACCCCCTGATAACAGTTTCCCAAAGTGTCAGTACCTGCTTTGTTGGAACTCCTTCAGACAGAATCTTATTTCCCTCTGAGAGAGGGGACAAAACTTCATTTTTCCAGTACATGAACTCCCCCACCGCCCCCCGTCCTGCAGTCTCAAGTCTTCAGCGTCTCCAAACTCTGCGCCTCGAACCAGGGGAAGAAACAGCGCGTCAGTCGGCGTCAAGGTTTGCAATATCCGTTGGATATCTGGTGCACCGTTTCTGTTTTTGACACTAAGTTTTTCTCCGCTGAACCCCTGCAGCGCGTTCAGATCTAGGCAACCAGGCAGAAGCTTTGCAGATGCGATGACTCCCGTGTCCGACTTCTTCTCCCTCCTTCTTTCTCTCTCTCTCTCTCTCTCTGTGTCTCCCTCTCTTTCTCTCCACTTTTGAGTAGAAGCCCGTCTACAGGAAGTGAATCAAACGGAGGGTTTGGCAGCTTTTTTACTCCGAGTCTTCAGGAGAGGCCGGCTGGGCTGCGGCGACCAGAGCGCCAGGAGAACAGAACCAAAGTGTCTCTGCAGAGCTGCAGGGAAAGTTTGCGCGGCTCTGCGGGCCTGCCTTATAGTTAAAGAAGGGGGAGGGAGAGGAAAGAGTTTCAGAAGGGTGGACACAGTTTGCAACAGCTGTGACACAAACTTACTCAAGTTATGCATCTGCGTGTTCTCTGAGCGAATAAAAATAATAGCAAACTTAATGTGCTGAACTTATAAATACATTTTTACTATTTGTGGATTTAGCAAATCTAAAAAGTGATCATATACATTTTAACTGTTAAATCGTTTTTTTTTTTTATCATATTCATGTAAATAAAAATTACAGTTCCTTCTCAACATTTTAACCAGCCATTCATCATGTCTGATTGGCTAAAAAAAAAATAAAACTAACTAAAAATATCAAAAAACAAATTTCCGGCATAAATTTGTGTGCAAACATTTCATCTTGAAATAGCAAATTTAGTTCAGATGCTTTCAACTACAATGGACCCCTTTTCCGTTTCCTGTGTAGGCCTTACTTTATTAATATTAATTTTTAAAAAAACCCATAAAAAATAACGAGTTATCTATCGAAATTTAATCGAATCATTGATTTTATACAATCCCCAAGAAGTGTCTGTAAATTATGTCTTGGATCATCACCTATATAAACAAAATATATCCGTTTTTATGCAGCTCAACTTTCCGCGTTTTCTTGAAGAATTGTGAAAACGACAATCAATCACCAAATGCATCTGAATCCAACAGTAGCTTCCCATATAATACATAAATAAATTAATCAAGAGTCTGGTTGACGTAAATATGATTTTGAATCTTGAAGCGCCATTGGCCAGCTGTCATCTGTCCCTACAAGAATACCGGGGATTTTCTGGTGCATTTTAGCTGGTTAAAATACGAGGTTTACTGTCAGAGAACCAGCTTACTCTCTAACGCTACGTTTTTAAGATAAAAGCAAAAAGGAAAAAAATAAAAAGGAAAAAAATGAAATATGATTTTATCTTCGACATTAAAACAATATTAATGTTCACTGAAATCACCTAAACGTAAAGACGGAAGCACACATTCACAAAATACTCCAACGCTGAAACAGCCAATAAGCCAAGTTTTTCACCCAAAGATAGTTGACAGAAATTATTGCAAGTCCCACTTTCTTAATTTTCCTAATGCAAAAATAAAGTTGTGAGTTGTAAGGGTTCATGCAGCCACTACAAAAAGAAAAAAAACACCTCAAGTAATTCAGTTTGGAAAAACAAGGATAGATGTTTATAATAGTAGGGCATGGTAATTACTGCTAGTCATTTATGTAGCCTAAAAAGAAGCATTAACCCAATATGGCAAACCTAAACTGTAAACAAATCTTTTAGGAAGCTGAATATATTATCTCTTCAGTCTTGTTTCAAACCAACTTCTTTATTTTTTTTGTATCCTTCTCAATTCTATTAATGAAAACGTGATATAGCATCTTGGGTATTGAAACCCATTTTTTTTTAAAGCCTCATAAGACGGTTTTAGTCCCCAATGTCCATGTTCAAACAAATCTTACATCCTGCTTCTATTTTGCTTATTGCTTCATGAAAACATGTTCTAAACTTCTCTAGCATAAGGACAGGAGCCTGCGCGAAGGTAGATGGTTGAGATGCATCAGAGGGCTTTGGGCACCCCACTTCCTTTGACTTCTAATCCAACTTGTTGAGCCAACGGATGTAGCAGACGGGAAGTCATTGAGAGAATATGTCCCACCTCCTAACCCAAAAAATGACAATCCAACACTTCTGGGCTGGGCTTTCTTCAGTGGTTACAGTTGCGGAGACTCCTGGTCTCCAAAATGCAAAGAGCAAACAAAAACAAAGACCCACGAGGAGCTTGTACTGTTTTTTTTTTTTTTTACTTCAGTCTACCTGAACAAATGAAAGATTGTGAAAAAAAAAAAATAGAACACCAACACAAATCCAATACGTTTTAATAATTAAATAACATGAAGTGAAAACAAGGAAACGTGTTAAACCAAAGACTAGATGTGTGTAGAAGACGTGAGCTGCGTCAGAAATGCGCACGAGTGACAGAGCAGTTTAATAGATGAGGCAGTCAGATCGCTGGCACAGCAGTAAAAACAAACACATCATCCACAGTCCTGGTGCTGTTCATCTGCTGCCGCTTCAAAATCTTCTCAAATTTACGAGTCTGTGAGAGCGATGGTGGTGAGGAGGGGGGAGGGGGATTAGGAGCAGAATATGGAGGAGGAGAGGAGGAGGGGGCTTCAGAGCAGGCAGGAGGATGGGTCATCTCCTAAACTTGCGGAAGGGCCTGCTCTGGTTACTGTGGTGCGATTTAGAGTAGGGCTCCCAGCGCTTCCTCTCAGGCGGTTTGTTGTAAACATAGGCCGACGGGCCCGAGTAGCTATCATCTGGATTCTCCTCCATCATCTGGAGCTTGGCCTCAATGGCACGTATCTTAGCGCTCGTGCTGGAGAGGGAGGAGGAAAAAAAAAGAAAAAAGTCAGAGAGAAGATGTTGGCAGAGAGGTTGAGAGGAGACGCAGAACTGAGGGAGGAGAAGGAGGAAAAAAATGGAGGCAATATCAGTTTTACTGACAGGTGGGGCGGATTGCAAAAGAACTGAGATCAACAACCGTGCTGCGCAGAAAGCTTGCATGTAAATGTGAGAGAGTATGGAGGAGGGAAAGAGACAGGACTGCAGAAAAAAATCGTGTGGCTTGTGTGAAAGAGAGTAGACGACGGATGGGTAAGGGTAGGAGAAGTGTCCTAAAAGGAGAACAAAGGGGGAGGGGAGTGACACCAGAAACCAGACCAAGTTTGAGAAACACCATAAAACTATGAAAAAAATGCAGTTCTTAAATTTTCGTACATGGTTTAGTGAGGTATTGAAATGAAATACATACAATTTATGAAAAGACTAAAAGCTTCCCGTTTCAGGGTCACTATTTGTTTCTATTTGCTAAACACCAGAAACATTTAACTATCTTAGAATATTTCTTCATGACTTTGTTCACGTTCAGAAGATTTTTTTTATTTCTGTTTTGACTATTTAGGAAATACTAAGTTGTGATGTCATGGCTTTCTAAGCATTCAAGTTAAGCAGCAGCACATATGTTGATGTCTTTAAGGCAACACCTCAAACTCAATGCCTTGTGTAACATGGTACAAAAAAAAAAAAAAAAAAAGAAATCTGGCAAGATTTTAGGAAGTGAAAAGTGAACCTTCACAAGGCTGATTCATCTTTAGATACAATTTCCTGAACCCTGAAGGTGGCACACTCATCTGTTCAAACAATTATATCCAAGTAATAACACCATGAGGATGCACAGCCATTATTACTGCTCAGGAAAAAACACTAGATCTGTGCCTCAGATGTTTTTGGTGCAAAATGTGAATATCAACCGAAGACTAAAGTGAAAAGACCTTGTGAAGACGCTTCCTGAATCTGTTAAAAACATCTCATTATCCACAGTAAAAAAAAACAAAAAAAAAACAAGTAACCAAAAAAACACATGTACCATATTGTACTGTAAGGCCATTCAGCAAGGAAGAAGCCATAACTTCAAAAGCACCATTAAAAAAAAACAGATTACAGTTCTGCAAACAACAAAGGCTCTAATTTTATTAATTTTATAGGACATGACAAGTGGTCTGATCATTGTTGCATTTGGAGGAAAAGCAGAGAAGAGCTTGCTTGAGAACATCCTCCCAACTGTGAAGGGAAAAGTCTGGAGCAGTTTTTTTTTTTTTTTTCAAACCAAATTGTCTTTTTCCATCTGATCCAGACTTGCAAAATGAAACAGGATACCAACCTGAGGTTGCTTGTTGTAATAGAGCCTGCCTCTGTTGAACCGCTGCATGACGGTTCCAGGCTTGCAGGCATCGTCTTCTCATTGCGAAAACCTTCAAACCTCTGTGAAGAATAAGTGGCGAGAAAAAAGAAAAAAAAGACGGCAAGGGACAAACAGATGGGGGAAAAAAAAAAACAAGAAGCAAGAAACAGACATGAGGACAGTCACAAATTTTGGATAATAAAACACAAAGCTCTCAGCATAAGATTAAATATTTTCTGTTGAGTAAGCAGAAGAGGAAGAAAGATTTCTATTAGTAGCAATCAGGGCAAAGTAAACACGACAGCAGTCATCCGGAAATTGAACACTGACGGACTCGGTTCCACATGTACGTTTCGACGAAAAAAAAATTCAGAACTTTTTCCTCGTCCAGTCAAGCAAATATTAACCAATCGGTGCGCTGCGTCCAGCTCAGTCACACCCTAAGAGATGAGTGAGGACAATGTCGGACCATCTGATGAGCAACAACAAACATCTGCACTCATTCCTCTCAAAACCACCTTCCAAATCACCATGAAACCTGCAGAGAGAGAGAGAAAAAAAAACACAAACAAAACAAAGGATGATGATCACATGACAGGTTATTTCTGTTGCTTCCTGTAAGAGTCTCCGTTAATAAACACATACTTTTATAGACCTTGTTCTCAAGCTACGGTGGTGGAATTAAAACAGCTGTTATTGCATACTATAGAGTGACATAAGCGATGCATAGAGTGCGAAACAATGACGTTTCCCCAAGCCAAAAACCCTTCCCTTCCACCTATTCCTCCAGGCCGGAATGCCAGGAGATCTGCACAGAGCCAACGAGGCTGGAATAATCTGTAAACAATCCAGGAGAGCTCAGAAAAAAAAAAAAAAAGAAAAAAAAAGTTTCAGGTGGGTCAGTTTAATCTCTGCATTGCAGGGTCCTTTTAACGGTTACTCTATATTATGACTCAGACATGGGTTTTTTAAAAAGGCTTTAGTGTTGAAAGAACACTATGTATAGATAAGTATTTATATATTCACCTAATATTTCAGAATTTAAAATAATAGTTAGAAATTCCAATGAAATCAAGCCTTGATTTAGGATATTTTCACATGAAGCTGAACACTCTGGTCTGCTGTTTGGTATAATACATTTAGAATTTCCTATATGCCAAACCTGATAGAATAATGCAATTTTACTAAATGAATGCATTACATGTAATCCAATGTGTATATGCAGAAGAAACCCAAACATATGTTGCATTTTACTGCAAACATTTACTTAAACTTCACAAAATTACTACACAATAACTCCGTATACAGATAAAATGTAATTATTTTTTAAGGTAAAATAAATTAGATTTTGACTTCTGTTTGATTAAAATTATTTTAAAAATTGTAAAGGTGTTTGTTAAACCTCAGGACATTTACTTGGATCTTTGTATTTCAGGCTGGTTTATAAGTATTTTCAATACATGCAGCCAATGAGTCACTTATTTGACATCTTTTGGCAGCTCCAGGGCTTAAACTCTAAGAAGAAGAAGAAGAAATGCCCTAGAATCATCTCCACCAAAGGAGAGTCCGAGCGACTCTGAGCTCTTGACTGGTTTCAGATTTGGTCAAACACTATCATTAGGGTTAGAAGTGAAGGAGGCCATCTTGAATCAAGCCGAAACCATCATCTGAGATGCGATAAGGAAACAGAATCTGCTAAATTCTTCCAGGGGGAAACAACTGTCAAATCAACTTGAAGTGCTTCACACAGAACATGGCTTAGAGTTAGCAAGAGTACGGTTCCCACACAATCTTTTCCAGACTCTGCTTCTGGTTTAGGATATTTACATAGGATATATATACATAACAAAGCTTGGCATAGAAATTATGGCATATATTTCTGCAGGGTGGATGGATGGATGCACTAATAAAAAAAAACAAATGTTTTTCAGAATCAGAATGAAATTTAATTGCCAGGTGTATCTGCATTTGGCATTGGTGTCACCTGCTCTGAGCATACAGACATTAAATATGAATACATAAAGATTAGAAGACCGTATGTACAGATATATATTTATATGTTCACCTAATATTTTTTCTTAAAAATAGAGCAAATATACTTGTCTTGTTTTACAGCTGCCTAGCTACATGGTGCTCACCAGAGTTTGCTAGATTTTGTAAATAGTGCTCTGTAGCGCTGACCTAAAGATAAAAGTTTGTGTCCAGTATGTGGGGGATCTGCAGCGATTGTAGCTAACCTCATAAAAGGTCTGGGAAATGTAGACAATTTGACTGCAAGAGTGTAAACAATTACACAAAAATGTTAACCCTCACATAGTATTTGTAATAAAGCATGTAACGATCCTGCTGCATTATATGGAGAAAGTTCAGCAAAACAACATAGAGGAGGGTCCTGACAGCTCAAACTCAATTTCAAATTATAGTTAAAAATACAGCGATACATTAATTCTTGATATCTGTGAGAATGTCAATGCACATAGCTTTCATTTCTAATCCAATAAGAAAATTCAGTCCAGCTCCAGATTTATTTAACAGCCTGTTGTCAAAGAGGTTGCAGCATTGACCTTCACCTCCCTCTGTCATGTCTATGTGCGTATGTGTGTGAAGGGCGGGATTCGTCTCTGTGCAGGATATCCCTTCACCCTTCGTCAGTCAGCTGCCTATTGTTAGACAGCCCTAGGTTTGTGCAGGGCTCTTGCTGCTCTCTGTAAACTGCATATAAAAGATTATAGAATGGAAACTACTAAATAAATGTTTGTTTTTTTTAAATCTTATATTTTAATTTACCTCAACAATATCATTGATTTTATGCCACACAAACAGCACAGGTTAAAGGTTTAACCTTTAACCTTTAATAAACTGTTACAATTCAGCGTGACACTTACCCTCACCTGAGCGTGCGCCCATCGCACAACCAGCTTCTTGGACAAAGCTAGTTTTCCATTTAAACACTGGATCGCCCTCTCTGCCTCCTGTAGGCAACACAAAGAAGAGGAAAGAGGAATAGGAAAGAGGGAACAGCAGACTGTTCAAAACGATCACTGAAATCAGTGCGCAATTACATCCACACCATTAAATCATTAGATCAATGATGATAGATGGCAAAGAGACAATCTGCTTACAAAGGGCCGAAGGTAAATTATGCGTAGCACGTTCTAGCTTCGTCTCATCAAACGTGCGAGCGGCTTTTATGTAAAATTATATTCCTGAAGTTCTTTATCTGACCGTGTCTACAAGCGAGTGAGTACGAGTGTGTAAGATAAACAGCCACTTCCTCTGTATAATCCTGTTGGGAGGGCTTCATATCCCACTGATAGACACTAGCTGTGAAACGAGATGCTTATCATGATCCCCAGGCACACTCCAAAACAAATACGGCCCGACAAAACCTGTGAAGTTGACCGCAGTCTTTTTAAATCCTTTTATTTTATTTCTTTTTTCCTTAGAAACACGGTCCACTTCAATGAAAACAAACGGTGAGTTCCTGTCTTCTCGTGAAGTTTATTGAACAATTTCACTTTTAATTTTACACCAAATGAATGGCCCTTCTCTGATAAAATATACAGACTCCATCTGTGAGAGTCTATATGAAAAGACTTTTCTGCTTTTGCTCCCCTCTGAATGTGAGCACAAACATTAAAATGGGTGACTACGAAAAACAGGTTTTAATACACCTTACCTCCACAAACCCAAATTACCTGTGCAGAATATTTTCAACAAATCGTATAAAAACGAAAAAAAAAAAAAAAAAAAAAAAAGGACCCATGTCTGCTTTGTTTACCTCTCTGGTGCTGAAATTGACAAAGCAGTAGCCACGCGGCTGCCCCTCCAAAGGCCCGGACTTATGAAACAGGAAGTCAAACTGTTTAACTTTGCCAAACTTCTCCAAAAGCTTCACCAGGTGATACCTGTCAGGAGAATGAGAAAAAAAAAGGCAAACAAAACAAGGGTAGTCAAAAAATATATACATTAAGCCATGAAACAAGTTTAAACACCTGTTTGCACATACTGAATTAATTAGAATTTTTTGGAAAAACAACCAAATAAAGCTCAAAACACAGCAAAACATTTTAAATGGCCAGAACAATTTTACAAAATGCATTCCCCAGGATTATTAACCAACAATGTTTTTAAACTTCATCTAAAAGTATTAAACCTTTATGAAGAATCAGAAACTAAACCTGCTAGATATAATCACCTTCCTAAAATAATGGCCAAATTGATTTAGAAAAAGAAAAAAATCACTTTTGGTGAAAAAATGACTTGGGACATTATTTAAGAAAAGTGACAACAACTTTTTATTATATGTTATTATGTGATTACAAATAAAGAAAAAAAAAAGAACAAGAAAACAGGCTCCAAATCATTCAATCGTTTTGCCACCGGTTGTGTGAATGTGTCAGGCCGGGCTAATGAGAATGACAGCTTTCTCTCCTTGACACCTTTTTAGCAGCAGGCCAGCTGGTGTGGCCAGCCACTAACAGTAAATCTCTTGTTGAGACAATGCTGAGGATACAGTAGCAGGACAATGAGGGAATAAAACAGAGGAAGTCTCAAATCCCCCCTGAGCCCTGGAGTTCGGCACAAACAACCTCCAATGACGACGTAGAAGCTGCAGGGCACCGCTGGACCGAGGATGACGACAGATGTGTGGTCATTGAAGAGATATGCAGCGTGTGCGAGTGCATGTGTGTGTGTGTGTGTGTGTGTGTGTGTGTTATGACCATTAGCAGTCATGGGAATAAATTGTTTCTCCAACAGCACAGAAGAGTTTCAAGTTCACGGTCACTCAAAGAACTCATTTATTTATTTATTCTGGAAGCAGCCAGAAGATAGTGAGTTGGCACTAAAGCAACCAAGTTACGCTTGTTAGGATTATAACAATTATTTCTATTTACTAAAAACCAGGAAGTGCATACATACTGGAAAATCATGCAAAAACAACATAATGTCCAATAAACCCACATTTACTCCACTCCTCCTTTTCTCATGTGTTATTACAATCCTTCCAGCTCTTCTTGTGATCTTCAGCATCTTAAGTACTGTGAGACTGAGTCTGCAGTCAGACTCAATCTAACAGCTCGAATGTATTACTGGTAAGCAAAGAGTGAAATCTTGACACCCTCAGAAAATACTGCATTCCACAACAATCACAATAATTCACACAACAAAATTGTGATTAAAATGTATTTGGGATTTATTATGCCGTTCCAGTTCAGCGTATGCATACGTTCATTGTAGAGGAATCGCTATGGTGCCAAATTATGATCGAGGCTTTGATTATTCTTTTATAAAACAATTTCAAACCTAACATTCATGTTTTACTTTCCTAATGTTCCTTGATTAAAGGTTACAGAGGAGCATAAAGACCTCAGATTTCAGAAGACATGAAGGCACTTTGAATGGTTAAAGCCCTGCTGTTGCTGATCCTTTCTGAACTTAAGCGCTGCTTATCCCCATTTTGAATTAAGAATAATTTAATGTTACTGATCAGATGGAAAGAGCCTGTAAGCTGAAGAAGAACCCAGTTTCTGAACACTATTCTGCAAACTGCAAACCTGTTTGCAAACTATCAAATCACTGGTCCAAGCAACATCTTTAAGGACAAATCATACAAGCACTTGGTCCATGCAGAGTCCTAATGATGAAACAACTAAAACTACCTGCTGGGAAAATGATCATAGTTGTTGCTATGAACAACTCGGTGAATATTTTCCACATTAATCACATTATGACTACTATGAAAAGCACTGAATCTAGGAAAAAATGCACACTTTAGCTGTGAGAAAAGGTTAAAGCAATGCTAACACATATTGCCATTTTCTTAATATCAAACCTCACTGGAAGATCGTAAAGACACACTACTACTACTGGCTCCCTTACAACACTGTCTCTGCTCCTCACTGTACTAAGGTCGTCTTTAGTCGTATCTCACCTTGTACGGCTTGTATGTTCCACCAAAACAATAGAAAAAGTTTTGATCTGTTTACATTTTCCTCTGTAATTAATCTGATGGACTCACCCAACCGTTAATGACTGCAAAATTCTTGAACAAAACGAAGCAGTGCCATTTAATGATCTTTTATAAATGCCTTACAAAACACAAAAAATAAACTCACGTTGAAAATAAATCAACAAAAACCGTCACTGAAGACCTTCCTGTGTTTTTGTTGGCGTTTCTGAGTGTAACTGTTCAGGCCCGAGAGTGACCCCCAGGTGCTTTGTGTAACTGTTCAGAGGGGCTTAAAGCTGCAGTCTTTTATTGTTTAGGCAGTTGTTATTTTTAAGTCCGTAAGTGGCTTCGCGTTAGTGTGTGTGTGTGAGAAACCACAAAAATGACTGTGTGACGTGACCGTGCAAGCGTGCGCTGTGTGTGTTGGAAATGGACTCGGCGCTGGATGCTGAGGTTGAATCTGGGGGATGGGGGGGGGGGCAGGGTGGTTGAGCAACAGGTTGCACTAATGTCTTCCACCTCTCTCTCTATATGAGTCCCTGGTGGGCCGCAGGCAACAGAGAAGTTCTGATTTTCCCAGACAACACCCTAAAGGTCTCCCACCTGGAGGTGGCTCATCATGCATTGCATAAACGTACAAAAAAAAAATCAGAGCTAAAAATGGGTCTGATTTCTAACCTTGTTCTAATGCAACAATTAGGTTTGATGTTGACCAACAAGACCTTCCTTCGATTTGACACATTTTAAGACAGCCGTTTCCAGCAACCAAAAAGCAGCAATTTAATTTGCAATTCATCAAATGTTGCATAATCATTCTATTTAGCCATATCCTACTTTATATGTTTATTTTTAGAACAGATTAAGCTCCAAGAACATTTTTTGGGATGCTATAGTGAGCTGAACTACAATGGGTTACGCCTCCTGGGGGCTATAAACCCCACCAGAGGAAGAGGGGGAGGGAGGTGGGAAAGAGGGGAGGAAAAGGGAGGGAAAGGTGGGCAAAGGGAGAGTAAAGTTCAGAGAGGGGATGTTGACAGCAAGGTGAAAGGTGTGGGAGAAGGAAGATGAAGCTGAGGAAAAGAGGAGATTAGAAACCAGGTGAGACAGATACAAGAGGAAGGAAGGAAGAGAAGGTCACAGAAGTCGAGTCTAGAGAAAGATAACAGGCTTTAAGTGGGATAAGTGCAAGTTAGGAGGAAAAATAGGCTTTAAGTTTAGGATCTCTGCAGTTTCTTCAGCCTATGGTGGAGAAATTAGTCATTGCTGGTGGTTATCGTTCAAGTTCGCTAATAAAAACACATGACAAACGCCAGGCCCACGACACTGCATGTAACACGAGGTCCAGAGAGGGAACAAAGAGGAAGACTGTGATGGATTACCGCAGAGCAGGCAAAAGCACAAAAACACAAATGTGTGTTGAAAGTTTCAGTAACACCTGCTTTGCCTCAGGCCTCCAATTGTGAGCAAGAAAAAGTGGAGTGTTTGTCTCTTTACGCACAGCTACATAGGAAACACAACGGATTGAGTTGATGTGCTGCTTTCTTACGGTGGCCGACAGGTGCAAATGCGCAGCAACAGAGAAAACATGCAAACAAAAAAAGAGACGCAAACAAATGAAATGCAGCAAACAAAAAAAGAGACGCAAACAAAAAAACTACAACCACAAACGAAATGCAGCAAAGAAAAGAAAAGATGCAAACAAAAAGTACTGAAAACGGAAGTGCTCCAGACCACTAGAGGGAGTCACACAGAAACAGCTGTGTCCAAATTTAGGGTCTGCATCCTTTAAAACGGGTGTTCAGAAAAGCAGCAATGGCGGCAAAATTATTTGTGCTGTGTTACACTTAAAATTACACAAAATTATTTTTTTATAAAGTTTTTAGGCGAGAATGTAGATGTATAGATCAGAAATATCTGCTCAGTTCAACAGTAAATCACTTAATTACAATATTGCTCCGACGTTTTCGGAGATGTCTGCTCCCGCTGCATTATCAGCCAGCTCCCCTCGCCAGCTGTCAGCTGGCCGGGCGCTCCAGGTTCGGTACACCGAGAGAGAACGCCTGTCTCCCGGCAAATCGTTTTAAAAACTCCCAATAGTTTTCCCCTATGAGTGGAGGTGAAACACAGATATTAAGTCTGGTAATAGCTGTAAATATTTTTGGTTCACTTAAGTTATTTATTTATTTATTCAATATCCCGCAGTGCTGAAGCATCTTCTGCTGTTTTGGTCGAGCAAAGCAGGAGGGACTTTTGTTTGCGTCTCTTTTTTTGTTTGCTTCATTTGCTTTTTGTTTGCGTCATTTCTTCTTGTTTGCTGGATTTCATTTATTTGCGTCTCTTTTTTTGTTTGCATGTTTTCTCTGTTGCTGCGCATTTGCACCTGTCGGCCACTGTACTTTCTTCATCGTCGCATCCTTTATTATCCGATACTTTGCTCAGAACAACCACAGCAGAAAATAACTTTTAACAAATATTCCTCTAACTTGAACATCTTCGGTGATGCTAAAAAGCAAACTTTGATGCATTTATTAGAAGTGTCGGTTATAAACAAGTAATTTATATGTGTAAAGAGTAAGAAATAGCCATCTGTTTTTATCCACGTATCCACAGAGGGCCGCATGTGGCTGGAGAACTATCTGCAGCAGTTATTGGGTGAGATGCAGGAAACAATACCCATCCAGAAAAACATTCGAAAAGTGTGGCATATGTATGTATTCAGCCCCATTAGTCAATACTTTGTAGAATCTGCAAATATGGTTGGGCTGCACTTTATCAGCTATCATTTCCTTTCATGTTATAATTATACAACTCTTTTTGTGTATCACAAAAATTCTCATCAAATAAACCAAAGTGTGTTTATGTGACAAAGTGCAAAAAGATTACAAAATTAAGGTGGCTTGAATTTGTTAAATATTTATGCAAACAAATACAAAGTAAAAAAAAATGACATCCTAAAAATATAAGTCACTTACTCTACAATACGAGTTAAGTACGTCTCCGCGCAGATTTAACGTTTTTACACAGTCTTGAAGAAAACATTGTTGGTTAGTTAATTAGCCGAAATAAACAACAAACTAATCTTATTCACTGAAATGTGTCAAAGCAGCGTGGCGTGTTCAGCTCCTGGTCTCCCCTCTGCACTGAGTTGGTTTCGCAGGACAAGCAGAGAGAGTCCTGCATGTTTTATCCTGGAGTTAATTAATCTTCCCAATCAGTAACAGGGGCCACGTGCATTTCTCTTGTTTTCCCTCCCTACACTGAACCACTGGACTATTTAAAGAGAAGGAGAAGCAGAGCAGAGCACGGTAAAGGGAAGGAAACGCCTGTCTAGACGCCCACCAGGACCTGGGCCCGTACATTCCCCAGCAGCACCCCCACTGCCCCACAACAGGCTCTGCAACGCACCCCTCAACCTAAAAATGTTTTCTGAATATTTTTATTAATCAGACTATCTGCGGCAGGAGAAGATGCACGCAAGCAAGTGAGACAAAGTGAGTTAATGATGTTCAGACTCTTGTATGTGTTGAAGCCTGCCCCCCTACAAGCTGCCACTCAAACCTCTGGTGTGGATTTTAACACCCTCACACACAGATACAAACACACACACACCTTTGGGTTGACACAGAGAGAGTAAACAGGGCAGGTGAGTGAGGAATGATGGCTGCTCCTTAGCAGAGCAGGTCTCCGCGCCTCACTGCATCTCCTTCACACACTCAGGCTCGTCTGCTCTGTCTCAGCCCATGACACACACCCACACACGCACACACACAAACCAGCTCACACACACAACATACACAGTTAATTAATCATACATGTAACCACAATATGTTGCCTCCTATGTGGCATAGCCATACATGTTAAAACTAAACCCTTAGGTTCATACAGTAAACTCTATTATGGCATCACTTTTTAAAAACTGCATGAAGCATATTTATTACACCACCTTGTAATAAAACTTTATTCTGCATTTTAACACCTTTTTGTCAGGGATTTATTTC
This sequence comes from Poecilia mexicana, assembly GCF_051168715.1. NCBI lineage: Eukaryota > Metazoa > Chordata > Actinopteri > Cyprinodontiformes > Poeciliidae > Poecilia > Poecilia mexicana. Next base: position 15,349,779 of record NW_028263381.1, read on the forward strand.
TATAAAGATGAGTAAAGCTGACACCTTTAGTGCTATATACTAATTGATGGGTAAAAGAAGCAGGCTGAGAGCTTTTCTGCACATACATAAAAGAAATGTCCAGCTGAAACTGGAGTGGATTTACTTACTCTGTGATTTTGGGATCAATGTTGCCAATCCACAGGCGGTTTCCATCATGAGACGCACTCTCTGCAATAATGGAGGCATTTTCCACAGTCTCTGCTGCAGACGACATGTGTACCCTGTGGAAATTAGATTAAAACAATGTCACCAAACACTTTTAATAACGTTTTGAGCTCACATATACACATGGCTTTACAATATGGAGAAGAGAATGTACAGGGCCTCCTACGTGCAGGGTTTTTGGTCTGGATTTAGTTTTTCACAAACTTGTATAGTTGGTTTAATTTCAGTTTCATTAATAATGCTATTGTGGAATCTACTGTGTGAGATTTTACTTTTAAACTCTAGGATCTGGTAAAACCTAGATGATATATCAAATTAATGGGAATGTACTTTCTTCTAATCATAATAGCAGAAATAAGATTTAAGTTTTCTTTATTGAAAGTTTAAAACTGTAAACTTTCAATAAAGAAGTTTCTTGTTCAAAATTAGAAAACTGTGTAAAAAACAAACAAACAAACAATGCTTTAATTTGATAAGTATCCACAATTTCAATTAGCGATGTATGATATTAAGAAATATGAATATTGCAATATTATCGTTGAATAATAATACCTGCCAAGGGAAGCTCATGGGAAAACTGCAAAAATATAATTTAACCGCTGAGAATTTACATCAGCTTTATAAAGCGCTGAATGATCATCGGCAAATATTGATTTGATAACCAAACTAAATGAAAGAAGACAAAAAAGAAAACCATAAAGAACTTGCATCTTTATTGATGTGCTTGAACTATACAAATGAAAAAATGAATGTGTGAACAAACCAAAACTGTTATAAGTATGGAGTTTTTTGATGATGAACAGTGACTTTTACAATATGGAAAGATCAAAATTTGATCCTGTTAATAAAATGTACTGAAATCTCCAACTGTTTTCCAAGCAAAAAACACACCAAAAACAATGCATTCATTCTTTCCATTTTTGTGAATTTAGTAATAGTCAGATAAAGATTAAGGATTTATTTTTTGATTTATAACTGGAACCATCTTAAAGCTCCTTATTTTTCTGTTGGGTTAAAAACGTTTTCAGTGTTTGTTTAACTTAATTGCAGAATTAAAGCAAATTGAACTCAGATGAATGTGTATGTCATCATGATAAAAACTGAAGTTGGTAGGTTAAGCTGCAAACAAAAAGACAACTCAAATATTAAACAATAAACTAACAGAACTACTAGATTTTAAATTATCTAGCCCCATTGTATTTTTTATTATTATTATTTTAATTTTTATTTATTTATTTTTGTGTTTTGCTTGTTGTGTTCTCTATTTATTTTTGCTGTTTGTTTGGCTAAATTGTGGAGAACTTTAATCAACTTTTACTATTTTTAATGTGCTGCGGAAATAAACGTGACTTTGACCATTTTTATTTTTATTTACACAGGCATGAACTGGTTAAAACAATTGGCAATCTTCACCTAATAACGAACGTAATACTTCCCCTGTTCTGTTATTTGTTGCAAAACAGATGCGTATCGACTAATATCTATCTAGAAAGCAAATGGAGAAGCAATGTTTAATTTCATATTTTAAAACTATAAAAGTAAGTGTATATTTTCTTTCATATTGATTTACTGCTGCTGAACTGAGTTGTACCTTTTAAAACATTTGTTGCCACGTAAAAACTCATTTCCTTTTAGAGAACGCAATATTCACAACAAATAAGTAATTTTGCTTTTAACATGATCTTAACTAACTCAGCAAGAATGAACTATTTATTACCAGTAGTTAATAATTACACATAAAATAAAGCATAATACTAAACGTGCTACGTTTTACTAAGAATAACTTTATCTGAGAGTAAAAGCCACGTTTCAAAAGAGAAGTGGGACGTAGCTTCTAGCTGCTCTGACATTACCTTTGTTTGTTCCTCTTCAACAACAAGTCCTACGATTTAATGTTCACTCTAATCCCACTTTTGGGATGATCCAGTGGCGTCAAAACGTCACTGCAATCATCTCAGACCTCAATTGTCCACCTAAATAACTGACTGAGTTTGTAAGCTCCGAGAGAAAACACATCCGCTCTTATCCAGGCTGACAACAAAGGCGCGGGGTGATGGCGTAGATTTTTTAGCTGCCAGACAAGTCCGTGGAGGCAGTTGGTTTAGTAACTGGTATCTTCCGTATGCCCTATGTGCTCGATAACGTCCAACATTATCAATGTGTAACTCCGCCCGCTCGGTGCGACCCATAGAATGTCTCGAGCACACTTATCTGCGATAGCGCCTCTTGTTGATGACGAACTTGTCAACTGTGGCGCTTCTCTCTTTAGCTAACATGCTTCTCCTGTAAAGACTGGTCCAGAATAGGTAAGTAAGGACGACTTTTGTATAATTTAAAGCTGTGTTGCCTTTTTGCCGCAGTTAACACTACATATTTGTTGAAGAACTTAGTCACGTTGCTATATTTATGTTGATATATTTATTCTCATTACCCCGACCTTCACATTGCTTTAGTTGAAAATTCGTAAAAAATACAACATGTCTGTATGAAGAATATTATTTAATGGCTCTACATTTTCCGGTGTGTTTATTACTCAAGTCTAAAAAGCTTACGACCTGGTTGCATTTTCAGGACTAATAATTAATTGTAAAAGCAGTGTGTTGTAAAGAAACCTTGCCATCCACTGGTTTACCACAAGGATCTTGTGCACATATATTGAAGTAGAACCACTCTAGCAGAGGGATTGGAGGGTCATAATTGGTCTGCTGCATGGGGAGTTTTATTAAGCACTTGGCCAGGTGGTTTTAAGACTTATTTGCATCTGATGCATCTGATATGTTTAAAAACTCAATACATAAGAGTGGATTCATCCCCAAGTCCAAAACATGAGTTGGGTTAACTGGTTATTACAAAATTGCGACATTAGGTCTGTGTGTGCGTGTGTGTACATGGTTGCTTGTCCTGTGATGGACTGGAGATAGATGGGCACCAGCCAGCCTGTTTGTATCAATCTAAATAAACGACAACCAATTCTGTACATGTCTGCAACTGTTTTTTTTTTTTTAGTTTATTTTGACTGGAAATATCGATGCTTTTATTCATTGTACATTTTTAACTTTCCATTCTTTTTGTTTTTTTGCCTACAGGCTTTCAGTGTTGTAGTATCAATGGAGCCTGGATCACTGATTTTGTAAATATTGTCCTCTTATAAAAAAGCGTATCAATAAAAGAAGCTAAACATTGGCAAATCAGATTAAAAGGAGCTGAATACAAAGTATATTTTTAATATTTAAAAATACAGATTAGACTTTGTAAAATCCAACAGTGTTCTTAATTTTAAGTTATTTCTAAATGTAAAGAAAAAAAAGTCAAAATTCTGATTAGTTTTGTTATTTGAAAAAAAAAAACTGCTTATATTTTGGACTTCCCGGGGGGAGGGGGGGGGGCGGAGGAATAACAGGGTGTCCCTTTTATTAAAACTCTCCTCTGGTACTTTTTTGACTTCTTTTCTCCCCTCCCTCTGGAAAATTTGTTTTAGGAGGTAGAATGATGCAGAACATTATCAGATACTCTTCAGTGTTCCTTTCTAAAGCAAACAGTGAGGGCATGTGGGCTGACCAGCTGGCTCCCTGCTGCTGGATGAAGGAACAGGGGTGTGGCTGCAGCTGGTTGTGAAACCTGCAGGATACCAGACTACAGTGTCCCATTGAACACCTGGGCTTCACTTTGTTCGCTTGACTTATTTTGTAAAGAGATCTGTCACCTTCCCACATCTCCATCCGTCAGCTCTGCCACTGTGTGGCGAATCATGTCGGCTTGTCAGGAAGTCCCCCTCCCCCCAATTTTCAGCTGCCTGTTGCAGATTTATTTCAGGAGTGGTGGTCCAAAGTTTAGACTAAATAGAAAGTTTCTTGAATTGACAGCAAAGACTAGAGACTGAGGAAACATCGGGAATGTATCTGGGATTTTGTAGTAATAATAAAAAAAAATACTTTTGCTATGATTTTTATAATTTTATGACGTGAAAGCACACATATATTTCACAACAATGAAACACTTTTGAAGAACTATTCACATTTTAATCTGCATACTAGGCTTCAATTGAAAAAGAGCAGAATTATTATACATAACGTGATTAACTTTGTAATATTTGACTTTCAATGATTTACTGTTATGTTTTTTTTATTATTATTATTTTGTTTGGAAGAATATGTTGGTGAAATATACTGCAGTAGCAACTGAGTAAAGTTCTCTTTGGCTGAACTACTTCAGTGCAGAACTGATGGTATTTTCCTCTTCAGAGATAAAAGCTGTGAATTCTCCCCAGACAAAATAAGATGCCAGTCAGGGACCAACGTACTGCAAGCCCTGTACATTCACTGACTTTGAAAGACAGGCTTTGCTCTGTGCTTGTGTCTGTGTGGGCTTAAATATTGCAGAGATGGTCTTTGTTTGCATGTGCAGAAAGACATCAGTGGCAGAGGTCACAAGAGGCAAGCTGCAAGGTGGGCTATGATTCATCTATAGAAGAGCAGAGCATGGAGTCACATTGTTATGTTTCTGTTCAGGAATGCCCAAAATGCAGGCTGAATGTAGGGGTCGTTACGTCTCCATGGTTTTGTCAGTGTAAACAAGAAGGAGTTGCAGACTTGGATATATACTGAAGCTGCTGTTCGTGCTGCTGTTTGCAAGATTATCTACAGTATGGTTTTCCCATTCTTCTCATTGAGAACATGTAATTAACTATGCTTTAGGTTTTTTGATCATTTCAGACATTCAAAAGACTTTATATTGTGTAGTTGTTGTTTTGTTTTTTTTTTGCTCTTCTTTGCTTTGTGTAAACCGGCTTATTTTCCCTTTTATAGATGAGCAAATATATAGTTATAGAACTAGAGATGCACCAATCAGCTGACCAATAATCAGAAATTAAATTTGCTTTGATGAGCTCTGATCCATGATATTTTTTGTTATTTTATAGACTAAAAAACAGGAACTTTCTTCATTTTCAGTCTATAAAAGCATCAACCAAAAGGTGATGCATCCAAGTGTATTTAAAATGTTGCCTAACTTTCAAATATAAAAATCTGTTAAGTAGACTTCATCATCATGATAATTAAAATCATCATAATTATTAAATGTTCACTGACCTTTTCAGCAAAAATATGTGACTAACTTTATTTCTAAAACATTTTTTATTCTGTTAATTCTCATTTTTATTTATCGTGATTCTGTTATGTTGCAACCAAATTCCTCCTGCCAACATTTACAGATGATGAACATTTAGTTTCATATAACCACCTTTGAACCATATGAACTTGTAGAAATTGTAAGGAAATATGTAACGTGTTTCAGTTTTGTTTTGGTGTTTCAGTAGATGGTAATGAGATGTTTATTACCGCACAAAAAAACGGAGTTCCTCAGTGCACAACAATCAGCATAATTCTCCAACTGTTTATCTGTTTGGGTGGATTATGTTTTAGTGTTCTAGTTAAGGTTTTCTTTTTTTAACTACCATAGAATAAGTTACGCACATAGCCGGAGTCATATTTTGCTGCGTATGAAGGTTTTGTCCACATCACCTGTTGCTAGGTAAGATTTTTATCAGTAGAATTTTAATCTTAGTCAGTTTCTTGCCTTACTTGAAGTAATTCAAAACAGACCCCTATTTATACTAATACTCTCCATAGCTGTGCTTAATGTTGCATCAAGTTATATATTTCTAGATTAGAGGAGGCGCCCTTCATGCTGTTGGAAGCTGGAAGAAGATGTTGGCCTACCTCCTGCTGGCTAACATGGGCTATTACCTCATTTTAATAAATATGTTCATTGCGGCCATCAAATGGTTTAAAATTATACATGACTTTTAAAATCTGTGCGTCACATTTATGTCTTTTTATCAAAACCCTTCATTTTTGGCTTGTTTACAGTCATGGCTTTGAATCACCTGAATCTGCTGCGACCCTTTCTGTGTCGGTCCCTGGCACGGCCTGCCAGGTCTCCACTCACAGTCACATCATGGGTCGGTTTCAGACCACCGATTTGTCCTGGTGCCTCCCTCCACCCTGCTCCTGCATGCATCAGGCTCTATGCCACCAAGAAAGCAAAAGGTCAGTGAAGAGAGTCTTGACACTGAAGCTCAGATTTGTGTAACATCTTCTTTTCCTTTGGCTCAGATGAAAGTTTGTTGATTGGATGTTATTTGTCTTTATATTTGAGTCTCATTTTCTCCTTTTTCTTCCTCGAAGCCAAGGCAAAGGGCCAGTCAGCTAAGGTGAATATTAATTCATCTTTGGTGGAAGACATCATCAGTCTGGATGAAGTGAAGGAGGACATGACCGCAGTCCTCAGTGCACTCAAAGATGAGTTCACACGTAACCTCAGCATCCGAACCTCGCCAGGTAGTCGGCTTGTGTCCCTTGGGCCTCCTCACGTGTCCCCTGTTTGCTTCACTCTCATTTCTTCTCCAGGTGCAAGAGAAAACGGCTTATAATGAGATAAAGATAATGAGATAAATTAAATCTATAGCAATCAGCATAGCATTAAGAGCAATGACAGACTAAGTGACTCTATTCTAATCTATTCTGCTTTTGCGTAACGTTGTGGATTCATCAAACCTTATTGTTCGTTTTTTGCTTTCAGTTAGAAGTCTGTCTTATGTTTCCATCTTCCTCACAAAGTCCCACAGGGCTTAATATGAGGAGATCCATGTGTGACATGAGTTTGACCTGGCTTTGGCCTTTGTTTCCCAAACTACATCCGGGCCGTGACCCTTTGTTTCTGGGTTCTAACAAATTGGGGGGAGTGGAGTGTGTAACAGAAGCTGCCATAGAAGGATACTGCAACAGAATCTGTCTTTAAAACTGAAAATTACTTCCTTCTTGGTTGTGTTTTCCATCAGGGATTCCAAACCAAGCCAAAGAAACTTTCACAATGTTTTGCACAGAGACCAAACAATAAGCTGTATATTAAACAAAGGCCTAAATGACAATTTGATTGTATCAAATCCTGATATTACGCACATATCTGTTTTTCCCCATGTATGTAATGACTTCAAATAATAAAAGCTTAGCATAAACTTGGATAAAGCACATTTTAATGTCGTGTTACTATGACATTTTTAAGTCTTTAGAATGAGGTCAACAGTGTAGCGCATAGCATTAAGACAGGAAATGAAAACATCATGCTAGTAGAAACTAAGAAGAAGAAAACAAAACTTGCTGTTGAAACTTTGCAGGCAGATTTTCTTTTAACATCATTTGGGAAGAAGTTTTGTCCGGTTTACAGATGTTTGCAAAGAGTCTACTAATAAAAAAAAAGTGTCAGCAATTCAGACCTCAACTGTTTACAGCAGGGTGATTTATAAAAAGTTTTGGATAGTTAAAGGTAAAGATGATTTGCTTGAAATGATTGGTTTCAAGTTACTTTTATTTATAACTGTATATGTACATGTTGGATAATGTAGCCTGTGGAGCTACAGTATAAATTGAGCCTTGATTTGTATGATCGGTCTCCAAGCTTTGCCTTATTCATTTTTCTCCCCTGATTTATCACTTAGTCGTTTAGAGTGAATCTCCTGTGTTGAGATCTTCTTTTCATTTATTACAGTAGATTATTTACGAGGACCTTTATACGAACTGCACAGTAAAATAACCTTGACTAGAAATGCGACAGTATCAACACATTTACAAAAGACATTTAAATAAGTTGTTTAACTTGATCTAATTTATTCCATTTAAGACAGAGAAGTGTAAAAAGTAATAAACAAATACATTTATTATGAGTTTGATCTATGGAGTCAAACAAAAGATTTTAAATAAACCCCTGATGAATTTAGTTGTAGTTGTCATGTAAACTTGCTTCTTGTAAAGAATATTATGGAGTAACCCTGGGAGTAGAACATCCATATGTATATGAAGCTGCTTAAGAAACACCAATACACTTCTAAGAAATATTTCACCTCTACCAATTAGCTTTTCCAGTTCCTCTCTTTACTGTCTCTGTTTTTTTTTTATTCATCTATTTTAGATTAATCCCTTTGCTTTGTCACCCTTCCTGTCCTCTCCCTCCACCGGTCTGTCTGTCACTGCTCTTCTCTGATTGTCCGTCCCTCCCTCCTCTGTCCAGCTGCACAATAATCCGGGGAGGCAACATGACTTGGACCTGACAGGAGAGATGAGATGGTGGAATTGAATGACGTCAGTTTTGTCTCATGCAACTGTATGTGGGTTTGTCATCTGGGTCTTATTAAAGCTACAAGTGGGAGACTCTGTGTGGATAGCATTGCATCTTTTGCTGCGTGTTGCTATGAATCCGCACTTGTATGTATGTGTTTGTGTGCGTCAGACGTACAACAGGAAATCCCACAGATAGATGCATAGAGCGTGGGGAGACCAGTGGCTTGTCCACCATACTGTGGTGATTAAGTATGGGGTTTTACCGCTTGGAAACTAAATTTGTTTTCATGTAAACAAAGAGTGTATAGGTCATTCGTTTGGGGACTAAATCCTAAGCGCATTGTTGTTGCAGGAGTCAGCAAGGCTGGAAACTGAGTAGCGAGGTTTTATATCTCTACAAATCGACATTTCCATCACCTCCAAAACTAGTTAATTCATTCATTCTTTTTCATTTTCTGATATTTGAAACACTGTTGTCCATGTCTGCTTTTATTCTGGATGGTATTAGCAAAGTTTTGTTTGGTTCCAAGTTTAAAAGCAAGATAGTCAAGCTGAGTTGTCTCTTATGTAAAGCCAAAGCTTTCTTTCATTACTTTGTAATGTCTGAATAATTCATAGATCATATTTGAGCAGCTAGATAAACATGCATCTAAAAGTAAAAAAGAAAATGCATCTCAGTATTGAAGGAAAACATTGAAAGATCTTCAGAAAGCCTGCAATCTATTAATGGAAACCATTTTATAAGATCATTTTAAAAAGGGCTGCTTGGGAGCAAAGTATGACGAGATGACATTTGCTTCAGACTGCAGTTCAAGCTAAGACCTGTTTTTACATGTTTAAAAATAATGCTTTAATTAAAGCATGCACAAATATTAAAAGTTTTCTACACATGTGCTCGCATGAAAAAAAAACTGTAAACATCAACGTAACATTTCAAGGCCTTTTAAATGCATTTTTAAATACCTTTTATGGTGCAGCCAAATACAAAACATGTAGATTATCTCAATTGTGTGGGAGGTGTTTAAAAGAAAAAGGCAAAGGTGACAAACTTTTCAGGTGGCTTGAGATTGAAGACTACAAGTCACATGAAAACATGCTAGGCTAATGTTAGCCTAGCAATATAGGATCTGTTCTACATGGAAAACAGTCAGCTGAAAGAAAATGTTTTCTTTTTTAAGACTTGAGTTGTATGCTTAAAATCAGATGGTTAGAAACATGAGAGTCCGGCATTAACTCATGTTGGAACAAAATATCTGTCAACGATATACTAGTAAAACTTATTAATTGCAGTATGCTTCACTTCAAGGCTACTGAATTAAATGAGGGTACATGGAATTTAATTTATTAGAGTAACTGTAAATGCCCGTACTTAGATGACTGAATGGTATTCAAGATAAAACACCCTTTTTTTTTCTCAACTGGAAGATAGAAATCGGCTTTTGTTTTAGCCCACTCTGATCAATTAAAATCTGTTTCATGCCAATTAATTCTCTAAGAGAGCACAGGTAAGATACTGATTGCTCATGTTGTCTTATCAGAAACCCACTTAAAAAAAAATAATACTATCTTCAAGCACTTGTAAATATGTAGGTAGTCAACATTTCAACAGAGTAAATTCAGGTAAAAAAAAAAACGTTAGTGCTTTTTTTACTTTAAACATCTTGGTTAAACTGACATTTAAAGTCAAACTAAGATGTTATATAATTGTGTTGCTCATTCAATATACATTTGATCACATCTATTATTTTTAATACTCCTCATTCATATTGACTCTCTGATTAGTGCGTCTCTGTTTCTGTCCTTGAAATCAAAAGATAAATTGATCCTATAGAGAAAATTACACCACTGGCTCACCTCCCCGTCACCCCACTTCTCCACACACAGCACCAGCACACCCCCCTGGGGGAAAAGAAGGGAGGAGATGATGTAAGGCAGAGGTGGAGGAGAAGGAAACAACTGCGTCTGAGGTTAGCCAGATGGAGGAGGGGGAAGGATGGATGGAGCAAGGAAGCAAAGGGAAAAAAAAGGGATGAGAAGTGGGTGGAGCAGAAGTCAGCTTGTGTTGGCAAAACTTTTGTTTCTGTCGCCGGAGACTGTTAAGGGGAGACAAAAGATTGCAGAAATTTTTAACAGCTTGACAGTGGGCTTAATTTTTACATGTGTTATTTGTGGCTTCTGCTGTGGATTCCTTTGTCTTTCTGTTTGTTAGACTGAACAACCGGATGATTGATTCTGTTTTCATTAATTCCAATTCTACATAAACGCAGTCACATCACGCCAGAACATGTCACCACATTGATTAGAGGCCCAATAACAACAGGAGAACTTGATCTCGGTATATAATGCAAAACATACGAGTTTAAATACTTCACAAATTTGATAAGTCGTCTTATTTTTTTCACTGCCTAAAACAATGTCAAAAGAGAGTCCTTTGTGTGAAAATTCTGCCAAATATTGAAGAAATGCAGTTGCCACGGCGTAAGGGCGCGTATCGTGTTCGTCGCTGCAACCTGTGCGACATGGAGGCAGATAAATAAAGAAATGAAACACCTCCCCTGGTCTGTATTTATTTAGGGGCTCTGGATCACATTGTGGTGACGACTCAAGATGGGAAGTTTCCTCTGAACCAGCTGGGTCAGATCTCCATGAAGTCCCCTCAAGTCATTATGGTCAACATGAGCAGCTTCCCTGAAGTAAGACGATCACACACACACATACACACGTCAATGCAGTTTCTTCCTACCTGTATCTGTTTGTCTCATTCCGGACAAGCGCTGAATAAATAAGCTTTGTAAAAATAAGCCAAAGCAGAGACAGATAGATGGTCTTCAGTGAAGGAAAAGTGAGCCAGACCAGAACTGGAACCCCACATCACTCTGTGTGTAAATGAAACCTGACCAGCCTCTCTCTGGGCCCCGAGTCTCAGATGCTAATTGATTGATCACTCAAGGACCCCTTTGTTCTGAAGGTGAAAGATAGCAAAGAAGGGTATGTGTGCACTGTAGTGTACTTATGTCTGCGTGTGAGTCGTCCCAGATAGGAAATGACCTCATTTTACCCCTGGGTTAGGAAGAAATGGATTATTTTTCTTTTTTTCCCCCCTTTTAAATCGCTCAATTTCTTTGTAGATTTTGTTTGAGGGGTCAGAGGTATCCAGACTCTTTGATGCTAGAATTTGCATTTGACCCAACATTATTAAATCATGCATGTAAGAGTTGGATTTCATAATGTTTTTTTTTATGTCTGCTCAGCTTCCTGATCAAGTTCTGTTTTATTTTGAAGTATAATTTTACAACATGATGCAAAAGAAAATACTTGGCAGAAATGTCGAGATGCTTTATTGCTAAAGTCATGTTGCTTTCATCACATAATTAAGGGGTAGAGTAGGAGATTCCTAATGGTAAAGCATTTCTGGTAATGTCTCTGCATTGCATTTTTTGTAAAAAGCCTTGAACTAAATTCAACTTTTGATGCAGTGGTATAAAATATAGCATATAAAAAAGCATATCAGTACATTTACTCAGTGGGGCAAAAATATCACCTTATGATTTAATAACTTTAATGACGTCTACGGATATTTACTTAGTAATCAATGACTTCCTGTTTTCCTAGGCCCTAGGGAAACACCAAGGCCACTTTCTGTTATCTGCGGTTCAAAATGAGAAAAATAAGAGAGCATACCAATTAAATAAGGCAAGAGTCAAGATATGGTGACAAGACAAAAACAAGCATTAGTATCCTGAAGCCACCATTAAACTTTTTACACAGGCTAGTTAATTCTTCAGATCTGATACCAAGGGAAAAGGCTTATTTCCAGTCCTACCATCACAAATGTAAACATGCAAATGTAATCTATGCCGAGGAGGTCATCAGGACTTAATTTTTTATTTGCTTTGCAATAAAAAAGTGAGGTTCCAGTGTGAAAATGTAAAAAAAAAAAGCATCTATTAAGCAGACGAGATAAACGTGGGTGATTTCTAAAAGGGCAGGATATCGAGTAATAACAGTTCTTCACCTTGTCTAAGGTTATCCGGTCATCTGTGAGCTGTGACTTACCTGGCTTTGTTTCCAGGTGGATCGGCATCATATAAACATCAAACTTTTTTTTTATCAAAACTTCAATCTTACAATACAGCTCTAAAGCCGAGTCAGGTTAAATATTTCTCCAGTGAGTGTTTTTTTTTTTTCCATTTCTTATTAACCACAGACCACACATGCTCAGACAGACACACCCTGTTTCTCTCGCATGCCACCCTGTCAGGACCAGTATTACCCATGTCCTGTACAGAGGTGAGTCTTCAGTCCCAAGACCTAATAGGCTTATAATGACACTTATCCATTACATGCCACTGCAGAGTCTCTGCCATTGTTTTTATTCATTCATTAAGAACATTCTGGAAAGTGGACAGTGCAGCCAACATATGTAAATGTGGGAGCAGCTTACTGTGTGTGTGGGCATGTATGCCATGTCTAGGGATCCCAATATTGTCACTTTTAAAGGTACACACAGCCTCTCGATCACATTCCTCTCTGCTCGCCTGGTTTCTTTGAACTGGGCTGGGAGCGTTTGATGCAAAACTTCACTGTAATTTCTCTTCCTCTCTAACACATTAACCAGAACCTGCCCAGCACTTTTTTTTTTTCAGAGGAATTGAACTCTCGCTCATCCGAGAGAGGAAACCGTGATGAATTCGATGCTGAGAACAATCAAACATAGGTATGGGATAAATCTATCACCCTGCTCTCAGAAAGCAACTGGAGGCTTTCCGGATGACTTTAACAAAGGAAAAAAAAACTCATGAATTTTTTTTAATACTCACAAATAAATTCCTTTAATCTCGCTGCCATTTCTTTGCGCCCAGTGGGAAAAGTCCAGAAGGAGCCGTCAAAGAAAAGAGAGGTGAGGTGGACAGGAGGAAATTGAATGGCTTAAATTTCTTTGTATCAGACTTTTGCATACTTTCAAAAGGTCAGTTAAGGGAATTATTATGCAGCTGAAAAATTACCTTCCTTCCTCTTGTGCATATATAGCATTACTGTAGCTCTCTAGTGTAGTTCAGTAATCTAGAGAGTGAAGGATTGTGTTGGATATTGGTGATACTTTATATTCTCCTGTTGGTGTATGTCAAGCTTAGATTTTTTGGTACCAGTTTAAAAAAAAAGCATAATGGTAGATATGGTTTTAGTGAGGTTGGGGGTTTCTGTAACAATAATTTGTTGTAGTGCAAAAAAAGATTACTGGTATAAAAAACTTTTTCATATGTTTTCCTTACTATATATTAAATATATAACTGATTAGATTATCAACATGAATTCCAAAAATGATAAAGCCATGAAAAGTGGCTTCTGCTTTTTCAGTTTTTGTCACACTTCAAGATGCGACAAATCCTCTGCGGCCACAATAACAAACAAACATCTGCATTAATAGTAAATTAGTCTTTTTTTTATCACTTTGGAAGAATTTTGGCAAACTTGTCTTGGCAAAACTGTTGAACCTGAGTTCATCGTCTCTAGGTACACTCAGAACTGATTACTGCCTCACCTGTTCTAAATCAAGACATGATTTAGAACAGGAGGACCTGACTTTGTCAGTCAGGTCCTCGCTTAAATAGGGCCTGACTGACAAAGTGAAAAACACCAAAACATCCTCAAGAGCTAGACATCATGCTGAGATAAAAAAAAAAAAATCAGAAACAAATGAGAAAGAAAATGAGATTTATCAGTCTGGACAGCCATTTTTTAAATTCCACGTGAGCCAAAGTGTGATCCATTATCAACAAAACATGACGAAGACATGGAACAGCGGTGAAGCTTCCCAAGATCAGCCAACTGACCGAAATCGCTGCAAGAACAACTCATTCCAGACTGCACAGAAGACCCCACAACAAGGTCAGAGGTCATGCCTCCACCATTTTTTTGCCAACAAGATTTACCACAAAAAAAAGGCCTTCACGGCACAGCTCCAAGACAAAACCACTGCTGAACAAAGAGAACGGTAAGGCTCATCTCAGTTTTTTCGGAACACGTCTTGATGACCCGCAAGACTTGTAGGAAGACATTCTGTGGACTGATGAGACAAAAGTCGAACTCTTTGGCTTGTGTGTGTCACGTTACATGTGGTAAAAGTAACACCGCATTTCAGAAAAAGAACGTGCTTCCAACATTAAAATATGGCGGTGGTAGTGTGATAATTTGGGGCTGTTTTTGCTGCTGCAGCAAAAACAGCCCCAGTCCATTTATCACAGACTTGCTGTGATAAATGGAAGCATGAATTCTGCTGTCAACCAAGACGACCAGAAGGAAAATATCCACCCACCTGTTCAGGACGTCAAGCTGAAACAAACTTTGGTTCTGCAGCAGTGATCCAAGACACACCAGCAAGTCCACCTCTGATTGAAAAAAAAAAAAAAAATTAAAACAAAATGAAGACTTTGGAGTGGCCGATCCTAAATCCTATTGAGATGCTGTGGAACGATCTTAAAAAGGCCGTCCCCCTCCGATGTGGCTGAATTACAACAATTCTGCAAAGATAAGTGGATCAAAATTCCTCCACAGCTGGAAAAGACGCAGTGATAGTTGTCACAAACACTTGATTGCAGTTGTTGCTGCTGCTAAGGGTGGCACAACCAATTATTATGTTTAGGGGGCAATCAGTTTTTCACAAAGGGCCGTGTAGGTTTGCTTTTTTTTCCCTCTCCCTTAACAATAAACACCTTCATTTAAAAACTGCTTTTTGTGTTTACTTGTGTTGTCTTTGACTAATATTTAATTGGTTTGTTCTGAGACACTGAAGTGTGACAATCAAAGAAATTGGAAATAAGGAAGGCAAACATTTTCCACACCACTGTAGATGTCTGTTGGAAATCTACAGTGGATTTAGCCGAAGTCCATCATTTCAATGCAGCTGTAGCTCCCAAGAGAGAACGGGGGATGTTAATGCTGCAAGAGAGGTCAACCTTGACTATTTTAAGTAATGGAAAATGGTTTAACTGTGCAACTACTTGCAACCTTGAAGCACAATTAATACCTACATACTTAATGTTTCTACTTTATAGTGGAATAACTGGGCTAATTTTAGAATCAATTGGGCTATTTGTTTCTTCCAGTTAATGGGGTTTATATTATCAAGGATAGTAAATGTTGCTAAAGTTTTGTTGCATGAGAAATAAGGTTTTTTTCTGCATCTATTCAGACAATTAAGGCAAATATTGAGATATTTAATTAAATCAGTTGGTTGGAAAAGCAACCAGATAAAACTATAAACAAAGATATACACATTTCTGTAAACTGAATTAAAAGTCATTCATTGGAAAAGGTTTTATCATAACATGACCTTCTTTCTGTTGCATTGCAATGTCATTACATGTTATATAACAATTATATATTTAGCCACTCAGGTGGAATTTTACTGTTTTTTTATGTGCATACCTGATCAAGAGCTTAGAAATCAGGGCTTTAATTTGTTGGAAGGGTGTTGGGATGATGGAAAAGAGGAGGAAGAATGTTGAGAAAAGTACGGGTCAATTGCAGTCAATATCACAGCTACAATATTCAAGAGCTATGTTGCAATCGGATGCTTTCCCGATATCAATAAGCAGTAATTATAACCCATAAAAACCTGTGTAACATCTGTTTGAGAATCTGAAACATTTATGGTATTTATGTTTTTTAAATATGGCTCAACTAATCCTCTTTACTTCCATCTTTCTGAACAATATTTATTGAATTCAAATGAGCTGAAACACATGCTAGTGTTCATGTATCAAACGCGAGTGCAGGCAGACTCTCCTGTGAGGTTGTCAAAGGTCAACTCTGTGCCCCTGCAACCTCTCAGTCCCGTCCCATGAGACCCGGCGCTGACAGTGGCCCAAGGCACTTCCACGCTACACGGGATTCCCCTGGCACACACACTTACACACACACACACTCACACACACTACCCTAATGATTGCCAGCTGGAACGCAGTCACTACCTGTAGCCGTGGCTCTGCTTTTCCTTTCACACCGGTGCTGAAGTTGTATTTCTGTGTGTGTGTGCGTGTGCGTGTGTGTGTGTGTGTATGTGTGTGTGTGTGTGTGTGTTTCTGCCTCCCGCCCCAGGCTACAGCGGCGGCCACCCGCGCCCTGAGAGAGAGCAGCATGAACTTAAACCCAGAGGCGGACGGGACGATCATCAAGGTGCCCGTTCCCAAGTGAGTCCCCCTTCTGACACACAAATACGCCAGAGGCCAGAAAGCCTTTCCTCCGCTTTGCCACTTTTCCTTCTTTTCCATCTTCTGCTCACTTTTGTTTTTCCTCTGTCATTTTTCTGTTTCTTTTTCCCCCTTCCTCTCTCGTTTTTAACACAAACTTCTGCCTGTTCTTCCCATGAAACATCACCCAGCATGCAAGTATCGCAGCCAAATCTCACACATAATCTCTCACGGTTTTTGTTTCACTTCATTAATAAATAAATCCACAACCTTTGCTGTAGCTGACAGGTTTATTGACTTTTCAGAAGGAGTTTTAGAGAGCCTCAGTGTGCTGGCATGATTGTCAGGTCACTCTCTCTATTTCTACTCTTGCTAAATATCTCTCACCCTTTCTATTTTTTTCCCCTGCCAAATCAAACAACCTCACACAAAACAATCCGTCACTCACTCAACAAGCCGCTCTCTGTGTGTAAAGACTACGGTTTCTGCATATACACAGTGTGCATGTGAGTCCGCGTGCCTCCCGTGTTTATGTGCGTGTGTGGTGGCGTGCACGTGGAGCAGCAGGTGTTAGTCTGGCAGAGGAGGGACACAAGAGTCGGTCTGCTTTTCCCCCTGCAATCAGTCTCGGCACGCTCCGAGCCTCCATTTGCATTTCCAAAGAAAGGCGCTTCTTGATTGGCCCTGGAATCGGTAATTAGGCCGCATTGTTTGCAGTAAATAGACGCGGCACTCGGATTGTTTGCAAATTGTCCCCGCAGCAAAAACAAGACGAAAAAGCCAATTATGGGCAAGAAAAGCAGAGTGTAACGGGAAGCAGGACTTTTCTGACTGACAAATGCAAAGTAGATGCAAACTTGTTGGGAGGATCTTTTTTTTTTTTTCTTTTCTCCAACTCAGCTTTATGTCCTCGAAGTGATTGTAGTTCAAAGCTGTGAGTTAGAACTACAAGGTTTATGTTTAAGGCTAACAAGCACTAAGTATATCCATTTGCTTGAGTGAGGATATCATTTTGTGCATTTACATTCACAATCTTTTTTTAAGCTCAGCCATGCTACAATCAGGTAAAGTTGTAACTGTGTAGGACGCAAAGAACGGCCAAAGTATTTTTTACGACGACCCTTCACTAGTTTTCAGTTTTATTTTGGACTTTACACTTATTTTGCATTTAGCGATTTCACTTTTTTTTTTTTTTTTTTTTGAGATGTTTCAGAAATAAAATTTTCCTAACCTCAAGTGATTGGCCTGGATTGTCAGTAAAATATTAGGCAATGTAGCAAATATCATGTTTTAAATCTGCTCTTCAGCTACTTTATTAGACATTCGTCACAAAGATAAAGTAATTTTTTTTTATCTGAATGTTTCATATCAACTAAATATAAGACATAAAATATCTAAACTTAGTTGTGACATAACTTTGAGATTGTGTGTGGAATTCTTTCTCCAGTTAAAGACATTACTTTTTTTTAATTGACACCATATTTGATTTTGATTTTGGCCTGACTGGTTGGTAGCAGCACAACAAAAAGTTTGGTTGCACAAACCTATACAAACATAGCACAAACGTTTGATGCCAGTTTTGTTTAATTTGAAGAAGGTGGGTGGGGGAGGGGCAACTTCACTCAGGTTAGCACAATACAAAACAAACGGTTTCAAATCTCAGAGTAATACGAACAGCTCAGTGATCAGTAAAATCACCTACATTTTGGATTTTGTGTCCATGAATAATTTCTAACTCTGTGATATGTGTGCAGAGGAAGTCATACTGAACAGTGCAATGAAACTGTACATAAAACCCTCACACCTGCATTTTCTCAGGATGCTGATTAATTGACAGTCCTAACGACGTACGCTCATCCACAACAAATCTGAAACTGATGGTGGAGCTGCAGAAACCTCTTATTTACATTTTTTTTATTGAGCTGTGAATTTGCTGTGATTAGGCAACCCTTGAACTGTTTCAGAGATCGACTTAATCCAGCGTGAATCCTCGTCATCAACCTATTTTTCTTTCGTCAATGTTTTTTTTTTTCCCCTCCTTTTAACGGCAGAGTGACACGGGAGCACAGGGAAAACCTTGCCAAGTTGGCCAAACAATTCAGCAACAAGGCTAAAGACTCTCTGAGGAGAGTGCGCTCCAATTCTGTCAGCCAGGTGAAAAAGGCAAAAGAGGGTCACTCTGAAGACACAATACGACTCGTAGAAAAACAGGTACAACCCCTACAGGGCACTTCACAGCTAAGAGAGTAAAAAGAAAAAAAAATCACTTTTAACTCCCTATATATTCTTTTTTTCTTTTTTTATAGATTCAACAGATGGCAGACAACATTGCTGCGGAAATCGACAAACAACTTGCAGTCAAGACCAAAGAGCTTTTAGGATAACTGTAAGAAAAGAAAACCATTAAGTCTCCAGTTACATATTTCAGCATCGATAAGACGAACGTGAACCTGTTGGTAACAGAGACTGGATCATGTTGGCTTCTGAATCATCCACAGACGCACGGTTTGGTCTGCTGAATCTTTTCTTCTTGACCACACTGTTGGGTACCCATCATTGCCGTGCGATATTTGCGTCCAGCTGCGTAAAGGCGTAAATAGAAACAGGCACGGAAACGGCAACGACGACGACCGACTGCCTGTCACCTCCCTCCTCTTCCTTGTTACTCTCCCCATCTTCAAACAAACATCCAACAGGGGACGAATGGCCTTTTAATGGGATTTGTGGGCCTCCTCCTAATCAAACTCCTCGCCACAGGGGCTGTCTGTTTATACAAAGCAAGCGCACCCATCCGAATGTAAACTGGCTGCGGGTTTTCCTTGGTGGCAAGAGTAAGACGCAGTTTGTTCTCGAAACTTAGGCAGATGCCATTAGCGTGTTGCCAAACATTTGTTTCGCATTGATTCTCAGTCTGGTATAAATGTACATCAGGAGGGAGGGAAAAAGAGCCTTTAATTTCTGTCCATGTCTAGGATTGATAACATGGCTACTCTATTTTAAACACAATAAAGTCAGGAAAGACACATTATTGATGGACCCCATTAAAGAAACACTGCTTTGAAGCATGTGCGTCATCTTGTTCTCTCTTGTTTTCTTTTCATTTGCTTTACTTTTTGGTTTAAAGCCGGCCCCTTGCTCCATTAGTTGGAGTGATAATGGACTTTTCCTGTGCAGGGACCTTCTGGGGGCCCCGGCTGCTGGCACCGTGGTCGTCCATTAGGAAAAAGAGGCTTTTAATGTTCTACACTTGGCCTCCTTTGTCTTTAAATAGCTTCACTTTTCAGACTTGCAGCTGAGAATAGCTGGTTTGCAGGAGCTGCTGAAACCAAGTCAGTAACAGGAATAGTTGGAGCGAAGGAAGAAAAGCACACGCACATCGTGTCCGGCTCTGCTTTCATCTGCCCTCTGTTTATACCAGCTGGAGGCTTTCTGTGCCATTATGTGGCTGGTGTCATCATCTTTATCATGATTTCTTTTGCTCCTTCCGCTACTGGTCACAGGCAGCCCGCAAGTCAGACAGGCTTTATTTTTAGTCTGCCCACACTTGATCTCACAGCCACACAGTCATTTGATGACTGCAGCCACTCTGCAGCTGCTAATTACATTTTTATTACAATGCATTCTCACTTCTCCAAATTGGATTTAGGAATAGGTGGCGTCGCCGGTGTCACTGGGGGTCTGACTGTGCGTGGTTTTAATGTCCAGAGTCCTCTGTCTGTGTCTGCTATTTTAATGGTCCAAACAGTCCGGAGTCACTGGATAAACAAGAGTTTAGCAGAGGAGTGGACAGGCTGGGACAGAGGAGGGCGGGGTGGAAATGTCAGGTTTTTGTGGTGATTCTTGGTCCATATGTCAGCAATTTGAGGGCATTGTGTACCTTGGCCTAAAACAGAGGCTTCATGATCGATGGAGGGGAGAAAAATCTCCCAAAGTCCCTGGCGCACAACACAGGCAAAGCACAAGGAAATTGCTTTCAGCTGATAGCTTCATTTCGGCTGACATTTATCAACTGAATTACCCCTGTTCCTTTTTGAATGTTTACTACTACCAGCAGCGCTGCCTTTTTTTTTTTTGACGTACACGTCTGCGACCGTCCGGCGTTAGCGTGTGAGACCGCGCTTGTTTGCCAACAAGAGAGCGGTGGAGATTTTGTCTCTGTGGAAGTTTGGCTGTATCCTTTGGCGACGCCTCAAAAAAATATACAAGGCCAAATTAGTTTGGTAAACGTTTGATTTGATAGGGCAGGCCTTTATTCACAGCCGGCACAAAGCGCAAACATGCTGTTTGTAAGAGTTGTTTTCGTTCTTTTTGCAAGAAGGGTCAAAGTTTGCATCCTAAATATTGGAAAGGTCACATTCAGTAGCACTTCCGGTAAAAATACATTGATATTTAACAAATTTACCAGTGGCACAATTACTGGTTCTTCTTCTGTTAATAGAAGAACCAGTAATTGATCCTTCATGGACGACACTCCTCACGTTTCACAATGTTGTTGCCTACATGCTTGGTATGACATGGAAAAGGTTCGTCTTACTGTTTGGTTAAAACAAAAAGCATTTATTTTGAATCACCATATCTTTGAGATCCATTAATGATAAATTGTCTATTTTCCTGGCAGAAACCATCAGCCTTTTAAAGTCTGATTGTGTGCTGGAGAGTTAATTATTTCATGCACTCTTAAAATCTCACATTGCTTTTGGAAGAAAAGAGTCCCACGGCATCACAGATCCTCCACTATACTTAAGAGTAGAAATGAAGGTTTTTCTCCCTAAAAATCTGTCAGTTGTTTCACTTCACATTCGTATGGAGTTGGTGGTTGTTTCAAAGATTCATTTTTACCTTAGTAATCCAGAGATATCACTCTTCACTGCAGTTGAGAGTTGTTTTTTTTTTTGTTTTGTTTTCTCAACTTCCCTTTTCTCTCCGCTGATTTAATGTAGTGAAATTAAAGTCTGGATTTTACTACAAGTTTCCCTGTGTTGTTTTGCCAAAAGAGGGTTGTACAGCAGGGAAACCAATGATTGTGCCACTGTTGAGTCTGTTAAAAAGCAATTATTTCCTTATGTGGTATTTCTTTTCCTACTCAATAAATGTACTGAAATTAAAGGTCACATTGTTCCTCGTTCGTCTGTTTGAGAATGTGTTGCTGCAATACAGGACGGATTTATGTTGAGGCTTTTTACGCATCTTTACTTGGACTGCTTTTAAATGTGGTCAGCGATGTATCTAGTGGTTAAAGAGCACTTTCCCATAAAGACCCAGGCAAGCAATGCCGCTTCTTTTCTTTTTAAATCAAGTATTAATACATTTTGACAGACTCACCTGAGTCTATAGCATCAGAGAACTCCTCTACTAAACATTTTCATGATCTGTCTGATAAAATGCATAATTTAGCTTTGTGAGAAAGATGAGTTAACATGTTGGTCAGCTAGAAGAAATACTAGGATATCCAGAAGAGAATTTAGGCTTAGTCGTGCATATTTTCTAAATGCTTCCTATTTTAACAACTACACTCTTTAATGAATGACGAGAGCTTGACATGGTGAACAAACTGAATAGACCAACTTGTTTTGTCACGTTTGACTGAGGGCAGACGGTTTGCAACGGTGATTAACAACCCCATCTTGAGGCGCAAAATGGTATTACACCTGTGTCCAGTCTGGTGCTCGCTGCTAAGCAAGGTTTAATGTTATTTCCTCAAAGGTGGATGTTCACGGAAGATTACAGGTTTGATATTATAGTAACAGAAGAGTTGAGACACTGAGCTGTCGTAAAGTTTGCAAGAACACAATAAGCTTCTGCTGCTACAGATTTTGTTCAGGATGTGTCCTTTCTTGCGTTTCTTTTTTTGTTTTTTGTTTTAGATGTATCCATGGTTTAACTTGACCGAGTCACCATCCCAGGCTTCTACAAAAATTAAGGAAAAGTTCAACATTTATGTAATTGAATTTTAGGTCATACAGCACCTCTTAAATTTAAATACATTATTTCTGTAAGTTGAGATGTTTAAAATATATATATCTGCCATCCAGGATTGTGCAAATGATTTTTCGGACTTGCTCTATTCTGACCTGACCCAGACTTTCTGGTCTTGATCAACTTTTTCACTAATTTTCACATTAATGTTTGTGGTAGCAGCAGCTAGACTCTGTTCTTAATTGGTCGTATAAATGCCTATAAAGGCATTTATATGTCATTTATATTTGACAAACAGGAGTAGGATTTTTTTTTTCAGACTGTTGTATCATTAAAAAAAAGACCAAAAAGCTTGTGCATACACTGGTGCTGCATCACTGGTTGAAGGTAACAGATATGAAAACTTTCAGACACCCACAGCCTCCTTTAGTGACCAGTTTAATTTTTAAACATGTTCCTGGAACGCTGGTAAGTTGGATTTAATGTCACTCTTTTCTGTCTTTTTTATAGGCTGTACAGGTTGTGTGTCGTGTTCCTTCGCAAATCGTATAAATAATAATGCAGTGAATGCAACACAACACCATCAGCACCTGTTTCTGGTTCGCACTGATGATATTAGGTTAATGCTGGCATTATCAAAAACATTTTCCACTGAGCTCGTCTTTAGAAAAGTTTCTCACTTTGTCTTTTAGGCTGTTGCTGTTTAGTAGCTCAATAACCACTAACACAGTGGGAGTTCTCTGGTTGTCTTTGTTTAATTTCCATTCATTTTACAGAATCTGGCATAAAATGATGGGACTATGAAAACCACGCTATGGAAAATAAAAGAATGAAAAATAATTATAATTGTGTTATAAGGTAGCAGGATCAATGATTAGCTTATCTTTAAAGTAGCAGTGTGCATCCAATTAATTTAAAACAAAACTACAGTTAATCAACATGAACTGAAAACAGAATAACAGATTATTGAAAACAAAGAAAATTAAAACTCATACTAAAACTACTACTACCAAAATTACGATATGTTGATTATATATTGTAGAATCAATACATTGCAATTTTATAAAAAAAATAAAATGTACAATTTTATAATTATGTAATATATAAAAAATTTAAATATATAATTTGTTTAAAAATTATTAAAATACACACACACACACACACACACACACACATATATATATATATATATATATATATATATATATATATATATATATATATATATATATATATATATATATATATATATATATATATATATATATGCACACAAAAACAAAGGTTCAGTGTGTTAGCACCAACAGGTTGCCTTCAAAGGCCTGTTTGATAAAACCAGATGAGGGCTGATGCATTTTTCTGGTCCTGCATCAGGATCAAAACCTCACACATTCCTATTGTAATCACTTTAAATGACTACAATAGGAATGATTCCTTGGACTAAATTAAAGCCTGCTTAAAACTTTTTGCACACAGCTGAATGTCTTTCCAAGTCAGTTCAGAGCCATTCATCATTTTTGACTTCCCTTTTGGAATATTTCCACTTTGAAGCTGCATTTTTCATACAGTCCAAGAGAACCTTGACATTCGCCAGTCAGATGTTCTTTTTATTGCGCAGCCACAGAATACACCGACGAAGAGGAGCGCGTGCTGCCGTCTCGCTCTTGCCTTGGTCGCGTTGCTCCAGCTGCAGATAGAGGATGGTTGGACAACAACAGCGTCGACCACTTCAGGACAGACAGAGTGGGTTCGACTCCACATACTTACCTCTCATCCTCCTCCTCCTTCTTCCTCTCTCTCGCCTCTCATCACCTCTGGAGAGTGAAGGAGCATCGCAGTGCGAGAAGCCACCCTGAAGATCTCATCAAGGATCCAATCAGCGCTTGAAAATGAAATGCACTCTCCTCTCCGGTTGTGATGATGGGTAAAAAGACATATTGAGAGGGCCTGTTTGGAAGTAAAATCTCTGCATATGCAAATAGGGCCTAAAAATTTAAATGAATTTAGGAGTGTCTCTGATCATCTCAGGGCAACAGAGGGGAGAAAAATATGTGCAAATTAGCCCATTAATATTTATAGATGTTTTATATATATATATATATATATATATATATATATATATATATATATATATATATATACACACACACACGTGCACATAGATATATCTGGCATCAGGTTTGGTTGTGTCTATTAATCCAGGTGGGCGCTCTCAGTTCCTCTAACGGGGAAATGAATGAGTATTTTAGGAGGAAGCTGGATATCCTAATAATCAGGTAAGCAAATAGGAGGCAATGAGAGAGTTTCCTTCCGTCAGTCATTCCCAGAATTGCTCCTGTCTGGTCTGTGAGTCATTTTAATTTAATGGAGGGTGTGCTATGCTGCCCCCCAGATCCCCACAGCATTTAGGGAGACCACACTGGACCCCAGGAAGGCCTCCACACCCACTAGGACACTCCCCGGCCTCCGCAGGGACCCAGCAGACGGTCCACCCTGGTTCTCAAATGGGAACAAAGCGTTCCCCAGTCCAAAGTGGTTAAACTGTCATTTCGAATTGTCTGGACATCGTGATTACCGGCATGGGAGGAATTATATATTTAGCTTTATGTCCATCGCCATTTCCTCCCCCCGCCCTGATCTGAAGTGACTGGCCCAGTAGTGCTTTCGATATTACTATCTCTGAGGGGTTTAAACCTTCCCCCAGGAGACGGGAGTAATCAAGGACTGCCAGCAGGAGAGCAGCAGGAGGAGGAGGAGGAGGATGAGAGGTGTGGGGCGGCTGCTGATGGGATGGCGAACAAAATGACAATGGACGTGATTTCACAGATATAATTGTTTCCCTGAGGCTTGTCTGAGAAAGAGAAGTCTAACGGAAAGAAAAACTGTGCAAAACGAGTAACTGGGATCGAGAAAGTTTTTTTTTTCAACTCAGTTGTTTTTGGAAAATGGGGAAGAAAATACTTTTTTGTTAGAGAAATGTTCTTTATTTCATTTTTCCTACTTCTTGACGTTAGGAGTGAATCTTTTTGTCTGAGTTCCTCCAATGTGTCAGTTTTTCTCAGTTTTCAAGAATGGAAAAGAAAAACACCATCGTGTTGATTTAACCTTAGTGCTGTTAAGTAAACGTTCTACCCGTTGTGTGAAAAATAATCTTTTTAATAAGGAGGGAAATTTTTTTTTTTTTTTAAATCAACAGTGATGAATGCACTTTAAGCAAACCAAATAAGGGCTTTGTAATTTATTTAAATGCTTTATTATAATTTCTGATTTTGCCCTTTCATCTGCCATTATTTTTCTAGAAACAACCTCTTTATCTTTAAAACATTTCATGTTTGAATGGGATTTTTATTTCAAATTCTTTTAATATTTTGATAATTTCTTGTAGTTCTATTTATTTATTTGTATTATTTATCCATTATTTGTTAATAATTGATGAATTTGT
Source organism: Poecilia mexicana (assembly GCF_051168715.1). Lineage (NCBI taxonomy): Eukaryota > Metazoa > Chordata > Actinopteri > Cyprinodontiformes > Poeciliidae > Poecilia > Poecilia mexicana. The sequence continues at coordinate 15,375,629 of NW_028263381.1, forward strand.
TGGCTGTAATTCTCTAGTACTTATTTACTTTAGATTTTTATATAATTTCATATAAATTATAATTAGATGTATGTACATTAAATCATGTAGATTTATTTAGTTTCATTTACAAAATACTGTCTTGGTATTTTATTTGTAAAAAAAAGAAAAAAAGCAATTTATGCATTTAAATTAGATGATGGATGGAAGATGACAGATGAAATGAACAGCTATAAATAGTTCAGCATTGATATTCTTCATTAGGTTCTTGGTCACATGAATACTGATCAGTGAATAGTTTGATTTTTTTTTTCCTGTCATTTATCTGTATTTTTTTTTTTTCTCCTTTATAAACTTCTTCACCTCAGCCTCTCATCCATCCTAATAGGAATCATTTATCCTCAGGAAAGTCACTGCGTGGGTTATAAACAAAAGTGACCGTCAGAAAAGCAGATGAACTCGGCCAACGAACAGGACAGGAAGCCTCTTAATCTGCAACCCAATCCAGCCGTAGTTTAGTGAAACCTGGCTCAGCCTCGCCGGTCGAGGCTCGCGAGGAAGGAAGTGAAGGGCTCAGGAAGCAGCGCTCAGAGCTTTCACCAGTCATATCCATCACAGCACACAGTGATGGAAGCATGTGTGTGCATGTGTGTATGTGTCCCTGTTTCACCAGTCGTATCCATCACAGGACTCTGTCTCCAGGCCCGGGCGGGGGTGGGGGGGGAGACTTGGAGGGTCATTAGAGGGGCTGGGCTGCAGGCTGCAGTGCTGCACTTTAACTAAACATCTTTTCCATAAAATAAATGCTTCCAGGTTAGCGCAGGTCTTGGAGAAGCCTGGTCGCCTCGCTTTTGCTGCCACTCATCTGATCCCAATTACCAGACACATGGGGTCAATGCCAGCCAAGAGTTTACGGCTATAAACTGGAGCCGCTGAACTCCAAAATGAACCCTACCACCAAAGTGTTGCATCTTTAGGGCCTGCTTGTCACTCAGCTGTGATACATAATTTAATGTAGCCGCTATATTTACAATAGCTTTGTCTGTAGGTAAAGTGTTTACTCTGGCGGTTAAAACTGTTGTGATGTCGGACCAGAGACTTCCTCCGTTTTGATTTACCTTTATCCAAATCTTTTCAGCAAGCACAGAGAATAAATACTTTTGATTTCATAACATTCACTTACAATGCCTTGCTAAAGTATTCATTCCTTTTTTTAAAAGAAAAGATATATATTTTCTTATTGTCTGAAAAGTGATGTGCGCGTTTGTATTCAGCCCCCTTTTATTGTGATGCCCCTAAATAAAATCCTGTGCGACCAACAGCCTTCAGACTTCACCTAATAAGTAAATAAAAAACACCTGTTTGCAATCCGATGCCAGTATAAATACAGCTGCTCTGTGACGCTCTCAGAGGTTTGTTAGAGAACACGAGTGAACAAACAGCATCATTAGGACTGAGGAACACAGCAGGCAGATCAGGGAAAATGTGGAGAAGTTTAAAGCAAAAAAAAGAAAAATCATTCAAAGCTTGGAGCATCACTCTGTTCGATCATCTTAGAGAGGAACCAGTATGGCGCACGTACCAAGACAGAAACTGACATGCCAGGTAAGAATTTTGTTAATCAGAGAAGCAGCCAAGAGGTCCATCAGAAGTTTGTAGTTTCTGGTTAAAAAGGAAACTATTGCCCAAAATGCAAAATATTGTGTGGGGTGGAACATTAACTGCACACCAGCCTGAATACAAAATCTCACAATAATGAGATTTCTACAACCCTTCTCTCAGGTAACTGGGATACTTCGAGCTTGATGTTGCAGAGCACATGAAAGCACGTAGTCGCACGTACCGAGCAGTCTGTGAACACCAACGACGGACACCATTTGTAGCAATGAAAGATTGTGCTAAAATGTGATTTGTGTAAACTATCTAAACCGCCGCGTTTGAGTGTAGTTGCATCAAATGCAAGTAACCTGATCTCTGAGGAGAGGAAGAGTCGATCATGGTGATGTATATGTGCTTGTGTATGTGTGTTTGTGTGGACTGAGTGTGCATTTACATCCATACATTATTGAATAATTGCTTCCCGATGCTCTCCTCTTTTCCCTCGAATATTAATTACCGATTGATGAAACTTTGTTGGTCAGAGGGGTTGACGTTGAAAGAGGAAATGGAGCAGGGGAGAGGGGGTAAAGGTGGGGATCAAGCTGTTTGAATGGAGGGTAAACTTATTCAGGGTGTGTTGTGTGCGGTTTGTGGCTGTGTTGGGAGGCAGGACGGGGTTGATGGGTAATGGAGTAAAGCATCAACAGGGTTTAGTTTCAGAGAAAACCATTTTTCTTGGTTTAAATGATAAGATTTTAAAAGATAACAATTGACATTTGTGCCCGTCTGAAGGAAAAATACGCTTAAGAAAGACTTTGTCCTAGTCTCTCATATTGAGGAGATTTCTAGCTTGTCAAGTCTAGTTGTAATATTCAGTACACAGTTTCTGGAGTTTGTTCAGTGGCGCCTTATTGCATACTTTAAGCTAAACCACAAAACGAGATTACCAACATCAGCTAAAGTGAAAATGTACTCCTTTGTACTCGGATGTTTTTGTTTCTTTATATGTTTTTTCTTTTTTTTTAGTATTATTGTTATTCTGCATTTAATTCCAGCGTAGCAAACAGACTTAAATGAAACTAAATGGTTTTATTGTCACAGAACACGAGAAACCCAGAGGCTGCATGGAAAAGAGGATGGCTCCATCTAGTGGACGTCTGAGGTAAGATTAAAAATTAATGGGATCGCATAAACAAAAAGCCGTAAATCAAGAATCTAGAAAACTAGTAAAAAGGTCGTCTTTTTATATTGACATTCACTTTAAAAAAAAAAAAGTGATTTATTGATCGTAAATATTTTTATGATTTCTTGAATACTTCTGTTAAGGAGCTAAAATTCTACTGAAAGAAATTTTATTTGGTTATGATTAAAATAATTTCATTTTCGTAATGGAAGACAGATACTTGGTGTATCTGTTTGCAAGTTTTAGATCTGCGATTGTATTGTCTGGTGTGCTTTCATAAGGCGATTTTTCATCCTCATTGGGTAATCAGAAGCCAGACAGTGACAAACAGTCATGAAATTATCGATTCTTATATTGTTTAGACATGCCTTGTCCAGTCGAGTGGACAGAGGATCTGAAGGCATCATTTCTCCATACTGAAAAATTAGGGAACTCAAAAAGTGGATAAACGCTTCTCAAATGATTGGGAGCAGCGGTTGCAATCGAAACTCACATTCTGTAGATCTGACGGTTTTATGATGGGAAACAAAGTTAAAAAATAGAGGAACCTTTTTTTTTTTTTTTTTTTTTACACAATCCAGAATTTTTAAGATTGCTACACATTTGGTACTTTACATTACTAAGATTCCCTTTACCGTGACAAACTTTATTGTTGCTTGTAAAATGCTTAGACACATAAGGGAAAATAAGATTTTAATCATCTGCTGATTTTGTAAGTCTGTCATTTTAGAGCAGGTTCATTTTAAAGCTGTGAGACTGAATGTTGATCAAAAATGTAGAAAAACAAACGGTACACAAATGTGTCACGGCGGTTCCTTCAGGGGACCCTGTGTCCCGCTGTGTGCCAAACCTTCAGCTCAGTTATGGCTGCATCACACATGTTTGATTTTATCGATTCTGTCTAGCTCCATCTGCCTTTTGTTAGTGATCTCATAGTGATGTTATAAAATACATGCGTATTTCCTCAAAAATACCAGTACTCAAAAGGGCCTGTAGTACCCACTGTAATGGGAGTTTCCAAATGATGCATTGCTTCCTGAACCTACATTTCTTAATAAGGATGACACATATAGCAAATCCCACAGAGGACTATCAATGAATAATGATAAATGTGGGTATTTTTTTGTTGTTTTTTTGACAAGGTTGCTAAGACAAATTACAGTACTTCGCTGTAAATTACCCCAGTTCCCACATTGGTTTCTGAAGTTTATGATTTGATAACAATCTGGTGATTCCTATTTGAACGTCAGAGGATTTCCTGTCTCTGTTTCACATGGAGCTGAGCAAAAAGTCCTTCCAGGAAGAAATCCAATTAAAAAAAAAACAACCAAGCAGGAGCCAGATAGTGAGCGGCTGCATTCGCATTGTGTGTGGTCAGATAAGGTATTTACCCATTTATCCAGGCAGACAGAATAAAATCCAAACAGGGCACAAGGAGGAAGTGTTTTCCAACTAACAAGTTAAAAAAAAGCACACAGCAATAAAACTGACAGACTGTATAACCTATTGTCTTTCAAGCAACTGGTCCAGTTTCTTTTTTAACATAAACATGTTGAATTTCCAAATAGTGACGTAAATAATTCTGGTGCTGAAGGGGGTGAAGTTATAGGAAGAGACTCCACCCTTGATGAGGGACAGGTCTGTCAAACCAACAACCTCATCGACTGTCATTTACTCAGAGGGAGGGAAAATGACACAAAACTCTTGGGTTGTTGTTAACTTTGTATTCAGTGTGAACTCTGAGAGCTCATACTGCTCACATCCAGTTTACTTGGGTTTCTCCAGATGAACTGTGACCCAGTTTCAGAGTAATCCAAGGGTAAATAAGATCATCTGACTTTCAACGCTTGTAATTTCCAGTGTTCCAGGAACAGGAAATGTGTTTTAAGTTGTGGTTGTAGGTCACGGCAACAACAAAAAAAAAAAGCCTAATGACAAATGTAAAAAGACCAGAGGATGTGAATTATTTCTGTAGATTCAGTGTTTGCCTCCATGCATGAAGAATCTGTCATAATTCTCTAAAACTCTGTAAGTTGAAGTGCAAGCTTTAAACATTACAATGAGCTTTTGCAAAAGACAAAACAATAACCACTGCAATCTTTCAAATGAGTTTTGACATCCAGTCATGTTTGTCGTTGACTGTGACTGCTCCTGCAGCTGTGCATTTTTATCTAATGCATTTGTAATTTATTATGAAAATGCAACGACATGTGCAAATTTATGTCACAGTTACATGCCAACCACAGGAACTTCAAGGTCGCTATCTGTGGTTGGCATTTCACTTCTCCATTTATGCTTCAACGTGATATTTGCTGGTTAAGGTGTGTCCACACAAACACACCTTAAAATACTAAAACTTTCATCCATTTTACCCGAGAGTTCATGAAACGTAGCGGTGCCCTCGCAAGCATTTTTACGCTACTTCTCAAATCTAGTCTTGACCACAAACCTTAATATATTTTATTAGGATTTTATGTAAGAAATGCTCAATTGTGAAGTGGAGGTGGTTATGCAAAAGTTCTACTCATAAAAATTCAAAGTTGTCTTCACAAAAGAGTGGCAAGAAGGAAACAACTGTAGAAAGAAGGGCGACTTTTTGGCCTAAAAGCAAAATGGTAAATGAGATGGAAGAACATCTCCCTGAACACATCATTGCAACGGTGAAACATGGCGGTGGCAGTGTCATGCAGAGGGGATATTTTTCTTTAGCAGGGAAAGGAAAGATGATGATGTAGATGATGACGGGTCAATCCCAAAAGAAAACGTAGCAGCTGCAAAAGACCTGAGGCTTTAGTGGAAGACACAAGAGCTTGAGCTATTTTAAAAAGAAGAACGGGCACAACTTTCAGTTTCTACGTGTGCAAAGCTGGCAGCAATATGGCACAAAACACTTGCAGCTGCAGTCGCAGGTAAAGGAGGTTGCAGACTTTGCACAGGTTTCAAGTTTGAGCTTGTCAATCACATAACATCCCAATAAAACATCAAACTACGTGGTTGAAATGTGCAAAATATGTAGCGGCAGAAGAGGGACAAACGTTTTTACAGCAACGTAGACCAGAAAGAAGTTCCTTGGCCAATACCCCGAATTACTCAAAATCTCAGAAAAAAGTCCGTTAACGTTTCAGAAGAAAGATGATGTCAAAATAAACTGAGTTTTATTTTAAGCTAAATATTACTGTAACAAGTCGCATCTCTTGCCAGTAAAGTCAAGGCACTTCCTCATCTTCAGCTGATATTAGAGAAGCTGCTGCTGCTTCGCTTGCAATCCAGCAACTGATCTAAATCGAGACCTTTCTTTTTCTCATGCACGTACAAAGAACTGAAACCCGCCTAAAGTCTCAAAGTATGCTTGAGTTATCAAATTTTTTGAAAATGAAAGAGTCTGAGACCAATATTGTATGTCTTCACTATTGCACAAAAGGACGGAGCTCAAATTTCCCCTGGCAAAAGAGAAATGTTAAGAACCGGTCTCTTGAAATAAACCGCTGTGTGTGTGAAAATGTAGTCTCTTTAATTAAGTAGACAACAAAGTCAAATTATAAAAATACAAAAGTCTATATTTATTGCACATACTTTTTAAAATGTGTTTACTTTGCAGCATATTTGGGCTTTATAAAAAAAACTATACATACTATCATTTCTTCAAAAAAAGTGACATGTTTTTTGTTCATCGCCATTGTGTCCTCAGTACTTTGCAGATTGTACTCGACGCGTTAGTGCCGAGCTCGTCTTCAGATCTTTCTCAAGAGCAGCGCAGTCGCATATAAAGGATGTGACTAATCCTCTACAAGATCCTCTTTCAATTAGAAACCTCCTCAAAGTCTCATGAAGAAGAAGCGGCTCCCGTTTTTACCCAATCGCAGCAGAGTCTTGTCGGACTGGGACACAACAGTCCTCAACTTCTCCGCTGATATCTTTTCACCAAAAGAGAGCCGCCTTGTTGCTTCCTGGAGCAAGTCAACTCTCAGGTGCTGCAGTTGACGTACATAAGAAGATCCAGAAAGCTGGCATCAAGGAAATTAGAAGCAGCATTGGTCCAAGATGAGGGCAGGATGTCGGCTACGGTTGTTTTCCCTCTTCCAGGAGGTCCCTCCCTCAGGTAACAAGACTTCACCGGTACTTGGGAGTAGATCCTGGAGTCTCACTGGCATCCCTTCCCTGAAAATAAAAATAAGCTCTGTAATTCTGAACTGTATAACAGCTGAAGGCATCAGTACAAACCCTTAGTTTCATGACACTAATGTAAATACTGCCAGTAATTAAAATGTCTACATATAATTAATTTTATTTATATGTAGACATTTTAATTACTGACAGTTTGATTTACTAGCGAATGGGAGTTTTAATTGGGTGAGGGTCATTTCATCCTTTCACCATGTGGGTCAAGTGGCTAACATGGGGATCAAAACAGAAATGAACATAAATAAGGTGTAATACAACATTTTTTTATATATTAATATTAAATTAGGTTGAAATATGAGCAAACTTTTGAGCATCTGCATAAGTTGCAAAAATACTTAACAGAAAAACTATTGCTTTGAGTATGAAATTGCCTATGGGTAAGAAATTAGTGCAGTTGCGTAGCTACAATGCCTGGGTTGAAAGAATCAGTTGACCTTGGAATCGTTTTAATTTCCTGCAGTTCAAGTTGTTGGGCTTTCTGTAAGTGAGATTAGAAAGGAAGAGGAGTCTGCTATTTTTTCCAATGGGATTGGAAAACTGTCTCTCTGACTCACTTGTTTTGCAGCCTGTGAGGCGGCGAAACTATCAGAGGTGTCTCGTTTCTTTGTAGCGAGACAGAATTCGGAGTAACGGGCTTTCAGACGCAATCTCAGATTTTCCTCCGTGGGACGCGCAGCAAAAAAAACAAACTCGATGAAAGAGAATGTTAAAAGAAACGATGTTCTTGTTTTACTTCCTTCTTGAACATATAGTTTTATATAATTGTGTCTAAAATAGGTGGATTTGCCTAGACATAGTTTTCTACATTAGTAAGCGTTCTTTTATTTTATGCATTTAGCGTAGTATTTCAACTTCATTTCTTTTCTTTCTTTTTTTTAGATAGTTGTTTTCTCTTCTAAAGGCTTTTACTGGAACCTAAAGGCAGTGATGATGGTAGAGGACCATGTCACTGTGGACAACAAGAAACCGACATCAAACAACACAACAGTATCGTAAATCAGCGTCACGTCTTACCTTCAGTAATAACTATTTCCTCAACTTCGTTTCCTTTTTCTTTCTGCAGGCCTGAGGGGAAATTAACATGTCAGGAAAACAGGGGACTTATTTAACCACTCAGCTAATCAGTTCCAGAGTTAATAATTGTCAACTAATTTAATCATCACTAGTGTAAACGTATACCAGATCTAATATATCAGTGATTTGACTTCAATGGACTTTTTTGTAGCTGTTAAACGTTAGTAAAGTTGTTGTTCAGGTGCAGAAGAATGGAGCTGTTCAGACTTACAGGCAGCTGCAGACGTGGACTCCTCATCACCGGCCAGGCAGCTGTGGGTCCTGGAAGTTCTGGCACCTGTAAAACAAGGGGACCTTTGATTTAGTGTGTTGATGCAAAATGTTTGATAAAAATATACAAAAGCATGAATACAAGGAAAAAAACGGTGGATGGTCTGTCTGCCTCTAAAACCATAACGCAGCACATTAACATTGAAATAAGACATATTAGCTTTAAACTGATGGTTTACAGTGTGTTTTCTATTAATTTCTCTTGCTACACATTTAACAAATTTGGAATTTGAAGTTTAGGAACAAAACGCAGCACTTTTCAAAAAATGCTATGCTAACTTTAGTAAAGATGATTAAATTATCTTTTGTTGCATAATAATAATCTCACAATGAAAATTTAGGAAAAATCCAGACATTAAGTAACTAATAAGATTATTGGTTCCCACACTTATTCGTAATCTTAACAATTCAGTTAAATGTAGCTGAATCATTTTCACTGCAACCGTTTCCTTTTAAATGTGGATCAGAGTATTTAGGAACTATAACATAACATCCTTTTACTCTGAGGTACAAATATGTAACAATAGGCCAGTTTCAATTAGCTACTAAACAAAGAGGGAAACACAAGAACTTGTACTTATGCTAAGCAGAAATTAAGAAATGGCTTCAAGATAAAGCCATAGTGTCTTTAAAAAATAATTATTTCTTAATTTGGGATGTCTTTTCTTATTTTAAGAATTGTTACACTTTTATAGTGATGCCAACAAATGTGGAAGGTGCTGTATGATAATGTTAAGGTGTTATTACAAGAGCATGACTTCATTTTTCTTTCCGTCTCTGATTTACATAGTTAACACTTTGTGTGAAAACAATATTCTTGTAAGTATCGCTGAGAATGCTGACGTTTCCTGAATTTAATCACCCGGAGATTTCTATACCCGTAACTCAAACAGGATTTCTTGTCAGATTAGCCCGATCGTTTATCTGAAAGTGTGTGTAATAAGTGTACAAGTGAAGGGGGTGTTAGTTTGGATGATGAGGTGAACAAGCGCTGGACCCAAAAACCACCTACGTATTCACAAATAGCTGTGAATTTCCCTTTTAGCAGATGAAAACCAAGCTGGGTGATTCCAGGCAGATTCATGAAGTCCTCAACTTCAACAATAAAAAAAAGCAAAGTCATGCTCACATGACTTGTATAAACACAACATGTCACATGCTGGTGAAATTCCACTCAATTTAAATTACAAAAGGTACAGCGCTAAATCAAGCATGAGATCGTCAAAAACATTTTGAGAAACGCTTCTTCTTTCAAGTGGAAATTGCATTGCCATCGCCATACATAAAAAAAAAAACTAGATTTATATTTCTCATTGAAATAATGTTTTATTGTTGTTGACTTTATCACAAAGCCTTTTTCTTCTTCTTCTTTTTTTTTCTTCATCTCTTTAGCGACGGAACTAAAGTTAGGTGGCATGTCTCCGGAACAGGAAGGATATAAAAAATGCTGCGAACTGCACTGGCAGTAATGTCAGGTTGTTTGAGCTTTTAGGTCAAACACTAAAAACATGAGAGAGAGACTCCAGAATTTTCTAGCAATGCAGCAAAGCTAAATAAAGAACCAATGTGAAAGTCAGACTCCAGTGATGCTTCCCTTTCCCACAGGTCTGTTATGCATCTCTTCTAGATCTGTGTATCACTTTTTGTTTTACTTTCTTTCACAATTTATCTATGTTTGCAAAGGCATTTAAAATTCCCAAATGTGGAAAATTATTAGCTTTATTTTTTTTTCAGACTGATGCTTCCTTTAAAAAAAGGTAGATGTTACTCAACAGGAGAATATTCAGATTTTCACAAATACTTTCTTCAGTAACTGTATAGTGATCTGAAACTTAAAAGTGGTCGGAATTATATGGTGAGGTAATATATGTGCAAATGCTTATGAACAAAATCTAAACACTTGTAGAATGTGCTGCAAATAATGATTTATATTGCTATTCAGACTGTCTGGTTCTTGGTAGATTTTTTTTTCCAGATAGTAGCATTGCAAACCAACAAATTAAAAAGCTTTAGTGATTACATTATAAATGCAGGCAGGGATTTCTCACTAAGCTGCAAAACAAATAAAATAAGAAAACAGTGGTAGGATGTCCTGAGAAAAACCCCAGAGTTCACGACCAAGATAAGATTGAGGGATGGATGGATTGATGACCATTTTTTGACAATGTAATGTTGACAAAAATACTAATAAATTACATTAATAAGTTTTGGTTCTGTATTTAATAGAATAAGCAGGTAGTTACCTTTTCGGCGTCTGTAAATGACCACTCCAAGACCGGTGGCAGTCAGTACTAATCCTAAACACAGCACAACGATGAGGATGTCATTTTCTCCTTGACGGGGCGGTATATCATCTGTAGTAAGAGAGAAAATACAGAGCAACCTCTTTTATTATATTCATCTTGGACAGCCATTGTATGCAAACATTTTGTTGATGTCCACAGATGTTTTTTTTTTTTTTTTTTTTTTTTTTAACCACTTTGGAAAGAACCAAATTTACCAAAAACAAATTGCAGCAGACTTCCCCATAGTGGACAAAAGCAAAACTAATAGTTGCTGTGAAGTAGGAATAGTTTAGCCTTATGCAACAGTATTTGTGCTGAGCTTCAAAAGAACTTTCCAGATTACTTTTACTGTTTTTGTTGGCGGTTTTCATTGTTTCCTAAAGAATACTGGATCCTCTCTACTTTAAGCTGATCAAGTTCTGCCTCTAATCTTTTAGAATACACTTTCCAGTGAAACTAAAAAGCAGACCGTATATCAAAAGAAAAAAAAAATCTGATGATTTTTTTTTTTCCAAGCACCCCTACACGATGTTGAATTGTTCCAAAACACCTACAGTTGCAGTAAAAAGAAGGGGGTAATTCTCGTATCTCTTTGCCACTGGAGGAAGGTGCAAAGACAGCTTTGCTTTCATGTCGACTTGAGGGAGGCTGAGAGTTAATTTCAGATATAAATAAAGGGAGGGGAAGCATGCACAAAACAGGAAACTGGAGATTATATCATTTCTTGTTGGTTTTCAGAGTCAGTAAATTTTCTATAAGACATAAACGTCTTATAGAATTGATTCTTTTGCCATTTAGCACCTTTCTGAAGCAAGCTCTTTGAGCACTAGCTTAAAAAAAACCTTCACAAATGTTAAGAATTTACCTGGAATGTGAAATGTTGCAGACGAGTGGTCTTTTGTGAAGTTACATGTGTATTTTGTTTTCTCTGAAGAGCTGACTTCAATCTGACTGATGACTTTAATGAGACCGTCTGGCGTTGTTGTCGTCGTGGTGTTGGAAATGTAACTCTGCAGGCGCTCGTCCTGCCACACAACGGGGGACACAGGGTATCCCTCAGACTGGCAGGTCAACACCACTTTATCCCCCTCTGCCGTCCTCTCAATCTGTTTTGAGATCGAGTGATATGGTGCTAGAAAAGAATAAAAAATTAAGATTAGCAACATTTTATTAGAATAAATATTGTAAACAAGAATTCAGATGTTGTGTTTGGGTTCAGATATAATGGATTGGCTTAAATGAAAGCATATTTATGCTTTGGAGGCACAGGATACAAGTAGATGTCGGACTTTGCACATTTTTGTTTGTTACAATATTGTCATTACACACCTACTATTCCTTTGATTTCATAATTTTGCACTTTTTTGGCTTGAAAAATCAAACAAAATCCTAATAAAGTCTAAAAAAAATGTTTTAGGCATGTGAATACTTCTGCAAGGAATTGCATCTGATAAGTTCTCAAGTTTTTTCTCTATCAAACTGAACAGTGATGGGTTTAGTTTCACTTTCAAAATGAGTTTTACTCTTAACTGCCCAGAAATGACCATGTGCAACAGTCAATGAGCAAGACCATTCCTGGAACAAAAGCTATGTGCTAATGAACAAAAAATGCACATCGAAACGGACTCAAACCATGATCTTACCTCCAACTGACAAAGCTATAGTTTTATAATCGGTCCCTTCTGTTGTTTGAACCAAACACTGATACATCCCAGAATCAGTGATCCTGAGATCTGATATCTGTGAAGTGAGATGGAAGAAAAAAAACATGTTTATATACCATAAGACAAACTACTTCAAATGAGCTTGAATCATAACTGCATTTCTACTTCTGTCTCTAAGCATTTAATGAAGTACAACAAAACAAGATCACAAGATTGTGTTGCATATTTCTAATGCACATATTGCCCTAACAGGATTAAGAAACAACAAACTTCAGCGTCAGTTATTCTTAGCACCATAAAATATGTTGGCAAGTTCAAACAGGCAAGTAACATGCGGCATCAAGAAATTACCCAAATGTCTCATCAGTCATCTGACAATTGTTTTGTAGACACTGGTTAACGGAAACTGATTCGGTGCCAGAAACATTTGATTTTTCTTTTTCTACAGAGAAAAGCTTCTTGTGGCCAGGCATTAAAAAAAATTGCACGTTTGCTATAATGCTTAAACTACATCGCATCTGGTCTACATCAGTGTGTTTGTATTGTTCATATTGAGTAAATAAATAATAAAAAAGAAGAAATACCTGTATCTTTGCCCAGCTATTTTTCAGTTCATCGGTGAGAAGCTTCACTCGACCCTTGAACTTTGAAGACACAGAGCTCTCCAAGTTGTTAACTAGCCGTATCACTTCCTGATCCGGACCGGCGTCCGTAAAGTGCCAGATAACCTTGAGGTCATTTTGAGGATTTGCTGGTTTGGAAGAAAACCTGCAGCCCATCACAACACTTCCTCCATACTCAGAATTATATGAAGTGTGCTCTGCCTCCACTGTAAACAAGGCTGCAAGACAATAATGTGTAGTAGATGTTTTAGGATAAACTTGGCACAAAATGCATGGTATACACACACATTAAACATCAGTTTCATTTAAGTGATAAGCTTGCTTTGCAGATTTAAGTTAGCTTGAGTGTCAAACTGGAACAGAAAGCTTTCCTCGTGTTTCACAAGTTTATAGTTACTACCCACCTGCAAGAGATGGCTGCAGGGACACTTGCAGAACTACAAGAGCTACAACAATGACCAAGTCCATTGAAATCTAAGAATGGGGGAAAAAAAAAAAGTGTAAACAAAATATTGAAAACTTTTGGTCACAGATAATCACAAGACACTTTGCAGATGCAGCTCAGCTGAACATTCTGGTAAAGTGCATGACACTCAAATAATCAACAACACATGATGCTGAGATATGCATTTTTTCATCACTGACCTAAGTATGACTAAGCTCTTGCTGTTGCAAATAAACCTATTGTCTGGCGATTTATTTTAGATGACATCAGGAAACCACAAAAAATACAAATATGTGTGTTCAGTTCTGGGTAACATCATGTTTCTTCGGCAGGATGATTCATAACGAAGAACTTCATGGCAACAGCAAAATATTTTCACGCAGTGAACTGTCTTATCTGGTTTTGCCATGAATATGTTTTACGAAATATTTAGTGCTAACCACCTATGACTTCCACAAATGACTTAACAACATAAGCCGAAATTGGCTTTGGGTCTCGGCTAACTTTCTGACTTATCAAATAAGGACTGGACTATCAGTTAATGCAGATTCCTTAAAGCACCGTTGGTAAAAGTTGGTACCTGCAATTCATTAGCAGGTGGCATTATGGCTTTTTCTTATTTTTGAAAACTCAAAATACTGTAATAGTAAAATCAAGTTGAGATGTAAATGTAAATCCTCTATTTGTCCAGACTTATCAAGACAGCATAAAAACCTAGATAAGTTATCATGGAATATAAACACATGCCATGCTTGCAGTTTCCATAAAAGGAGATTTGTAAAAATATAAATAAATTAAAAAAAAATGTTGGTAGTGCTAACAAAACAAATAACTAACTCTTAAAATATTTTAAAACATACTATAGTTAAGCTACTAAAATAGACAGACAAAAGCTAGTATGACTATGTGAATAATAAAAATAGGTAGCTGCAACTACTAATCAAGGCTAAGTAAAGCAAAAAAAAATTTGAAAGCTATAAACAGATTAATACTCAAAGTGCTGTCCTACCTGCAGACTGATACAATCAACCTTTTGTATTGTCATGTACTCTTTCCTTCTTCCTTCACGATTAAATGCTCCAGTAATCTCTCCGAGCGGTTCTAATAAAGAGGAGGTTCTTCCTCCTAAAGTGACCCACCCCATCACATGGCTTTATCTAACTTAACTCAGTCACATGAATAAAGTTGAAGCGTGCTGCTCATCAGCGACTTCACAAATATTACTACATACTATGTGTTCACTGTGTTTGAAAAATTGTAAAACTGTAAGTAAACGATGTAAAGAAGTATTTAAACTTGTCTCTATGTAGATATAAAGACCGAATTACATATTTTACTACGGAGGACCTACCATAGACAGCGAGTAGAAGACGCGCAGTTTCCACCGTAACCGGCAACGGCGTAAAAAAGCGTCCAGGATCTGTGAAGGCGTGAAGAAATGAGACGCGGCTGACTCAGTGTGCGTTTTATACCCTGTTTTTCCCCACATTCTCGAGTGGTGTCTCGGGATTCTCCTTTTTTTTTTTTAAGCCAGCCCAGTCACCATTACCGTAAAAGTGACAGCGCGTTTTTTTTTTTGTTTTGTTTTGTTTTGTTTTTGTTTTTCTTTAATAAGAACTTAACCATAATTTCTCACCAACATGAGCAACCAGGAGCTTCTTTAATTAACTGTGAATCACATTATGTCGCACGTAAAGTAATATAATAAAAAACTCACGTACAGTAAATAACTTAAAAGAATAAAAACTAAAGTAAAAATTAACACAGACATTAATTTCAGTGTTCATATATTATTACAGTATTAACTTCTCACTCAAAACTGAAGCTATTCGATTTGTCTTATGACTAGGTGAATATACAAGGATACAGTAAGTCCAGAAGAATAACAATGTGATTTTACAAGTTAATATTGAACTATCAGCTCTGGTAGGCAACAGGCAGGACCTCCACTTAAGTATGTCACTTAGTAATAGAAATACCACATGGGTGCATGGTGCACTTGTGGTTTTCTCACCATGACTCTGTTTTTTTTTTTTGCCATCTATATTTCGAAATAGCTGACTTGTAAGGGTCAGCCAGCTTGGCAGTGAGCAGCAGCATGTGGAGGAGGGACAGTGCTTTAGGGACTGTTTGAAAACTATGTAGCTATCTTTCTGCCAGTGACTGACTCATGTTTATTTAAAAAGTTGAATCAGCGTATCTTTTTCTGTCTCCATCAAATTTTCCATTGCACAAATGTATTTTGTCCCCTGAAGGTAACTGATTGTGGAAACGTTGAATAAGAAAACATCAGAACTGCTAAAATAGGTAAATGACCAAAACGACCAATAAATAAATTAGACAAACCAGCTGGAACTGTTGATCAAAATATCTAGATCCCTGGTTTAAGGAGACAAAGGGAAAACTTTTGGCTACTTTTTGAATAAACAATTTGTTGATTTATATCTTTCTTTTGTTGTACCTTGTGCCATATAGCAAACAATTTGTGGTTTTTCAAGCACTGTATGCAAATGCAGTTCTAAATGTACAATCCAGAACAACAACAATGTTCCCAACACAATACGTACACGTTCACAAGATGTAATCTCCAAAAAAACAAAAACAAACACAAAAAAAAAAAAAAACAGGAAATTTAAATAACCCTGAGTTTCCATCCACAGCCTTGCTGCCAGCCAAGTGGAATTCCCACCTGTTCTGCAAGAAAGGTATGTGATAATTTAACTGTTTATCTCTGGCACATATCACTATGATATCTTTACAATGTGACTGAGGAAAATTTTGTGGGTTTGCCAGTGATTTATTTTTTCTTCCTGTCCATGCAGGTACACAACAATCTTCCTTCCAGTTTGGTAATAGTCTGTGTCTGATTTTTACCAGTTCTAATGTTATCTCAGAGTTTAAAATCCTTTACCATTTTTCAATGTATCTCCTGGAAAGCTATTGTTGTTAATGCTACCTCCCCCTGTGACTCAAGCCAAAATGATACCTGTCACAACAGGGAAGGTTTCTGAGATGGGTGAAAACTCTTGTGTGGAAACTGCTTTTCCTCTGCTAATTTCAGATGTTAATGTTAAATGATGCTACCAGAAAGAGTCCTGGTAAGATTTTTTTGTAATTTTTTCCCCCCTTTTTTCCTTTTTTTTTTTTACAGTCCCAATGAAAGGTAAGAAATTTGACTTTGTTTTGTCTAGAAGAGTTAACGGAGAAAAATTATTCTGCTTAAGTTAGATGAATCTAGGACGTACTTGCGGTCTAAATCTTTTCTTAATAAATGTTGAAATTATGGAAGTATTTGTGTGTTTTTACTCTTGATGTTGGTAGAGAACAAATTGATTTTATTATGTTCTAATACATAAATCCCTAGAAATAATAGAACTATCAAAGGGTGTGGTCTCTTTTTTAGCCTGAATATATGTCCATAACATACATAGAGTGTAAAATGTGTTGTAGACTTGGAAGAAATTCTATATATCTTCAGCTTTTTTATTTATATTTCCTTCTCATTTCTGGAAATGTATAAATATTTTTTTCTTCAGGTTCTTAGTTTAGATTTTAAATATATAATCTTTAAAAACCTTGTTTTTCAACAGAGGGAGCCATTTCTCTGTCTTTTCTCTGCAGCAGCGTGAGACACTACTGCACACAAAATAATAACAGCAGCTGGCAAACAGATTTAATCCACCTTTAACTCTAATTTGTGCAGAAACTGAAAAATAGCTTTTGTTATTTATAAAACCGACATCTCTAAGTTAACTAAAACGAATAAAAACAATAATATGTAACTTATTTTGAAGATCTACCCGGAAGTAAGGCATTAATAAACTTCCGTTTCTAGAACCGCAGCTCACGTTGCCTTTGTTTTCATAAAAACCCTTGAATGTTTCTCTGTTTGTAATATAGTTCCTGTTACTTTTACATCTCAAAGTATTCTAGGTATGTAAAACTCTCATTTATAGTTAGCCAAAACTTAAACGTAATGGATTAAAACGAAATCTTTTAAGGAGGAACAGAATAAGCTATTTAATTAGGTTAGCCATATTAGCTCCTGTCATTTGTTTTCCGAGTTAACTGAAATGATATGTATGAAACTGTCTCAAGTGTTTTAGCAATGCACAATGCAGATCATTCGGTTTTATAATAGAAACTGTAAGCGAATGTGCTTATATTTGCTTATTGGGTTAATTAAAGCATCGGACTGTAGTTAACCCCATGCTAAACAAGGACTTATTTGCTCTGTAGCACTGGCAAGGCCACTGTAATATGAAAAAAAATATATTGTTGCTTTTGTCTCAGTTGCAGAATAACTTTTCGTCTTTCTCTATGTTTTACTTCTCAGTTTCAAACATGGGCTTTCTCATGTCTAAATCCATGGACGCAAACTTGCAAAAGCAGCAGGAGTTCATGCTTCACAATTCACGGTTGCAGGTAAGTCAAGGTGACTCCACCGCCATTAAAAGCTGGTACTGTACTTTAAAGGAGTTTGGTTGTTAAATTTTTAATCAGATGCATCAGTTCATTAATTAAAATCATTGCGGACTGCTTCAGGTTGGTGGTCATGAGTTACACTGATTAGCTATAAAATGTTTCCATAGCATCTTATATTTTTAATAGAGTGTTTTTCAATATTGAGAAACAAAAAAGTGAATCTTATAAATGAGTCACATGTGCAATGTTTGACTAAAAAGCCAGATGAGAAGCCTGAGTTCTAGCAAAATTGCTACTGAAAGGTGCACAGAAAAGTGACGTGAATGGCAGATTTGTCTCCTCTTTTTCAACTGTGCCATTTTCATGAGCAGGCCCATGTTCTCCTTAATTGTGTTTCTTGTCTTTTAACAAACTTATACGTATACAACATGTATACCTTTCAAATACATATCCAGAAAAGTTAAGATATTTGCTTAGGTTCTTCTAGTCTTAGTCGTTGCTGAGCAGGATGCGTCACCATGCTCATGCACTGACGATTTAATCATAATGCAGCAGATGCATCACCAAGTCGAACATTTGAATAATGTGTTAGGAGAAGATCCTTGGTCTCATCATGTCTGTCGCTGCTATTCTGCATGTATCCTCTCAGGGATCAGACAAGACGTTGTTTCTGAAAGTAACTGAATGAGAATGGGCAGGGCAGCAACACGATGTTATTTTAATTTATATTTCACCAAACCTTCTGTAAACCTGCAATAAGAGATATCCACTCATGAGGTAAAAAGCCTCTGTTACTGTTCAAACAGTTGTAAATGGACTGAATTTATAAAATGCTTTAGAGCCACATTTACCAGTCGCACCTTCATACCAGTACACAGATTGGCTTTGGTTTAGGTGCCAGGGCCACATCAACATGTGACTGGAGGAAACTGAAATTAAACCCTTAACTTTCAGATTGTAAGGCATCTACTCTTTCCACAGGGCTGTCGGACGTGATACAGAGGTGAACATTTTGTAACCTAGACCATTTATAATTGCCTATGAAAATGTATTCCTTACCTGTATGTGTTCTTTGGTTTTAATCATTCTGTTATTCTATTGTTTCTAAAATAAGAAACATAAATGAAGGAGCTTATTCGTTGCTCTAGATTTTATTTGGGGATAGCAGAGTAAAGGGAGATGAATGCAAATACCTTCTAGGATAGGTTGGATGAATATTCATGATGTTTCCTGGATTCATTAAATAACGTACTCAAAATATGACGGCATGGATGCTTGGGTAGATGTTGCATCCATACATCAGAATGAAACACTGACCTGTCTTGTCCGTCGGGCGTTTCTGTTTTGCTTATGAGTCACAAACCCACCGTTTCAACGCTTTCCTCGTATTTCCATCTGGAGGAAACAGGATTTTATTGCTCTCGTTATTATTTTTTGTTCCGTTTTTTTTTTTTTTTTTTAATTCAAACAAAATATTATTCCCCTCCCCACCCATGTTCTCCATTAGAGATAATTTAGTTTGATTCATTCATGCCTGCAAGCCGTCGAGCAGCAGGTGGGATTCGTGAGTGTCATAATGTCAACAAAATTATAACATTTACACCCAAAAGGGTCTCTCTGTGGTCTGCACCTGAAATCTTCTCAGTTTTTTTTTTTTTTTTCAGCTTTAAACGTGGAAGATGATGACTAATACAACACAATACAGCGATGCCAAAGGTTTGGCAATTGAATTTCACGACTCATCTGAGTCCTGAAGGTGATTCATTGAGGGATATTAGATGCATATTTATGCATTACTGAAGTGGCTCTGCATTGTTTCATAGCCTCAATGCAGAGCTTTCAGTTTTTATAGTTCACACACTCAGAAACACTTTCTATACAGTTTAATTGCACACTTTAAGCAACGTAATTAAAAAAAAAGAAATAAAAATGTGGAGTAGATGAAACATTCAGTAAAACTGTCCTGGGTCACCGAGGGTGAGAGCTCTTACTGGTCAATTATATGAAATAATTTAACTACTTTATATTTGAAATTTAATTTGCCTAATTGAATAAGTCAGAGTGACCCTTGTCGTTTTAAAATGTCTACACAAAGCTACGTCGTTGCCTCCCCCTGCATTAAGATGTCAAAAATGTCTTTGTCTGTTTTTTTTACGTCCCGTCGGTCACGGCTAATTGATCCCTGTCGTGCCGTTGCCTTAAGTCAAAGCTACTCGGTCATTGTGTTTGAATAATGGCCTCCAGAGATCCACCATAACATTTACTGGATATTGGTCTGATTTTTCTGACGCATGCCTTTAAAGCTAATGCAAGCATTGGAATGACGTAGGTATTGCCTCTTTTTTTTTTTTTTCTGGAAAATGTT
The DNA here is from genome assembly GCF_051168715.1 of Poecilia mexicana. NCBI lineage: Eukaryota > Metazoa > Chordata > Actinopteri > Cyprinodontiformes > Poeciliidae > Poecilia > Poecilia mexicana. Next base: position 15,395,723 of record NW_028263381.1, read on the forward strand.
TGGCTGCTAGCTGGAGCAGTTCTTCTCTACCATGTTTTGTGTTAATGTGAGCATGGAGGTGAGCCAAGGTCTCGCCTTGCACTCTACATTGTTTACTAATTTGGAAATGAAAAATAAAAAAAAGCCTCGAAGCGCCGTAAAGAACACTGGATATTAGATCCCAGCTTGATTCCTTTTGAGAAGCTGCCCATGTTTTGCTCCACTGATGTACTTTTTTATTATTATTTCAAAATGCTGCATCTTTTTTAGTGAGGTGCATATCATCAGCCTTGCAACTTTTTTTAGTTTGTAGATGTTATTTAGAGTTTTAGTAGGATTTCCATTCATTCATTTTTACATTCTCTGTCTTTGCAGGGTTATGAGGGTGAAACTTGTTTGTATTATTCTTAATAATTTTACCAAAGAGGAAGAACGCCTCTCCATCGGGTTGGGACAGCATGTAAATGTCAACTTGAGGCCAGTAGAGAAGTTACACAAAGAGCATTTGGAAACCAAGTTGCACAATTGCAGAGAGTAAACTTCTGCTCGCATCTTACTGAGAAGCCTCCCTGAAATGTAATCCCTCCAGGAATTTCGTTGAGTTGCTTCTGTATTCTTTGAGCACATGATGGATTGTGACAGGGGGCAGCATGATGGTGCAGTGGTCAAGTGTAAAAAGGTTGTGGGTTGGAATCTCCTTGTGGGTGAAGTTGGCATGAACCCCGTGGGGTTTTGTGGATTTTCTTTGTGTTTAACCGCTCAAAATGAAAAGTGTTTTTGGGTGTGATTTCCATGATAAGGTATTTGATTGTCGTATCCACTCCTACAATTCTTGTATTGTGCATTTGCAATTGACAGGTTTGGTTTGATCAAGATCATTTCCGGTGCAGTTTGCCTGACTAACTTTACATGTCCCAATATGTTTGTTGGAAAGTGTGTCATCGCCTCGGGAGCTCATGTATTTCCGTAAATCCTTCTTCTGTTTGGTGTTAATTGGAGAGAAAAAGCCTTAAGCGAAACTAATCTGAGATCTATGAGATGTGCTGATTAAAACTTTGCGTTGAAACTTAGTTATTCCAGGTTGCCACATATCTGAGTTTATCAGTGGCATAAAAAGCAATCACCGATCGTATGTAGGCGCTACTTGTTTTGAGTGTGTGCTTCCCTCTGTGTTGTTGTCTGACTTCCCCTCCCAACAGCTGCTACAGTGAAGTGTGAATATCTAGGCTGATTTGTGATGATTTCTGCACTTTTTTTTTTCTCAAGTTTTTGCCCGAATTTGATTCAGGCTGAAGCCCTTATAAATGTCAGTGAGTTTCTGGCTTGGATTTAGCTTCATTTTCTTCTCACTTTGCCACCTTCAGGTTGGATTCATGTCTCATTTCTTCTTCTCACTTTTTCTCCACTGCCGTTTCCAGTCACTGTCTCGGCCTGTGCGGTCTTTCTCAAAACCACTTTGTCATGCGAATGTTTCGCCCTGTTTCCAAGAACGCATATCGAATTAAATTCTCATCAAAGTTTTCAGAACAACTAAGATGTCATCAAGTTAAAACTGCCATTTCGGTAACACCGTTCCATATTTACTGGCACTGTCGCTAAAGAGTTCAGAAGGAAGCCCGACTTTTATTGCATCATCACTCATTGAAAGATTCAGGAAACTCCAATGCTTATCTTGAGAAAATCCTTTGAGTGTTATAAGACAATGGCTGGGCTGTACTCCTGCTGTGAAGAAGCTCTCTTCAGATCGGTTCTGACATGTCTTTAATGTTTGCCTCTCCTCAACTCACCCCACAGGTTTCTTATTGGACTTAGGTCCTGGCAGAATGCTTTAAACTTTGTGTCTAAAGAAGCATTGGAGATCTAATAATGAGATAAACTTGGAGTTAGACATTAATATACACAAAGTCAAAGTTGAGGCATCTTGATCAAAAGGATGCTAACTGGACCCCACCCCAAATGGGCTCCTTATTGACTTTTACCAAGCAGTTGTTTGAGCAGTGGCTGAATTCGTTCACCTAAGTTAGTCTTTGCAGTCTGTTTCAGATTCGACGAAAAATCAGTAAGTACTCTACTTGACTTTTCTCTCTACAGTTAAGTGTAATGCATCCACCTGGGCCATTTCATGGTTTCTGTTCTCATTAATGTGCACCATCATCACTTTCTAGAACCACTGACTCGTATTAGTTTCTGCCTCAACGGGTTTCTGCTTCGAAACATTACTCAGCCGAGACGAGAGCTTCTCTCGTTACCGGAGCGCTCGGCTCTAACGCTGCTGTAAGTTCCCACTTCCTGGAACGAGTCATCGGTGAGGTCAGCACGTGTCGCTGGTGCTATCAGTGGATTCCGAGGGCTGGTTTCACGTTTAATAGAGCTGTGAAACTTTCTGCTAAAACTCCGAAAAAAACACATGGTTAAAACCTCCAGTCATTCCCAGGTCACAGTCATAGTAGTCAGGCATTGACTCTGAATGGCCATGTTTCCCTCTAGGGATCTTTTGCAGTAAGTGTAACTGTGACTAATGCTTTTATTCGATGTAAGCTATTTAGCTCATTTAACGTTTGAAACATTGCTAAAGTATACTTTTTGTAACTCCAGTCTGGAGAAGTATGGGGTGTGTAAAGCTATTTATGTTTCCAGATTTTGTTCATTTCCCACAGACTTAATGTTTCCTAAGATTCTTTGTGTCTTTCCTGTCATCCTTGTAAATGTTCTTGTTGGCCTTCCTTTATTTCTTCTGTTCTTTGTTTCTTCCTTCCTCAGTTTCGTCCTCATGTTTTTCCTTACGGTAACTTCCTTCTTTCCTCTTTTGTGTCCTGCTGTCTTTTCTCCCCCGTGTCATTGCTTCTTTTCTGTCGTTTTCGTGTTACCTGCTGCCCTCCCTTCGGCTTTTTCCATTGTGTCGTCCTTCCTGTCAAATGACCTTCCTTCACTTCCTTCACTGTCTACCTTCTCCTTTGTGTTCTTCTTTCCTTCTATCCTTGTTTTCTTCCCTCTTACTTCATTCATTAATAATTTCATTTCTTGTCTTTGCTTTGTCCTTCCTCCTTCCTTCTGTTTTGTCATCACCTTGTATTCTGCCTCCCTTCTTTGTATCCTCCTAACTTTTCTTTCTTTGCTTCCTTCCTTCTATCCACTATCCATTTACTCCAAACTCCATATCCAAACACTTCCCACTGTAGAAATGTCTGCCATAAATTAATGGAAACTTGTAAAGTGTAATTCTTATATGGATAATTTCAGGGGACTGGATCTTGTAATCTTTCCAGTTAACATTCATAAAAAAATAAAATAAAATAAAACATTTCTCCAGCTTGTCAAATATTTGGAAGTGATGCAAAGCGAGCTAAGGCAAAACATTTCTGATTTTTAGATAGAAATAGAAAGCATCAGAAAGAAATGAGCATCAACATCTCTTTCCCCTTCATGACTTCTTCTTTTCTCGTGGAGACTTTATCATTTTTCTTCGCTGAACTCTGAAGTCATAATATTAGACTGACTCCATGGCGTTTCTGTTGCTCTGCAACATTGAGAGCGTTTGCGCGTATTAAAGCATTACTTTCGAAAAAGTAATGCCTAAACAAATGTTGTCTTTTTTCCTGCAGAGTGTAATGAAAAGACTGAAGCACTCACACTCAGTCCTGGTGATGCATCTGTGTGTTTATTGCCTTTGCAAAACTCTCAAGACTTCCTGAAACTCCTTGCGTAGGACTTTTGTTTTGCCACATTTGACCGTTGTTGGTTAAAGTAATATAAAACTCACAGCAGCTGATCATACTCTGAGCATTCAGTCCAACCGTATATTTAAGGAAAATACAATTAATTCAGTTTAAGAGTTGATTGCGCTTTGTGAGTGCAAGTAGCTCAGACTGTAATTTTACCCAGAAGTGACGCTTTGGCCTCATGATTACAGGTTGACTTTGCTGAGTAGTTTCTCTGTTTGCCAAAGCTAACTAGCGTTAGTTTGTGATTAACCCACCTGGCCTCCTTCAGGAAATGCATCATGTCTTTACCAGCAGGGACCTTTTTTGTTTTCTCACATGAAAAGAAAAAATGGAGTTCAGGTAGAGATGGAAATGCACAAAAGGAGCTAGATCACCTGACAAAATCTGGTTAATGTTGCAGAAGAGGCCAGGCCACATAAACCAACAGAAATAAGGCCACTTTATAAAAAGCATCTGTATTTTTGGTCTGATACCCTTTGAACATTTTTCCGCATTTCATGTGACAACCAACAAACTTCCCTGTATGCAATAGACCAATACAAAGTGCTGCATTATTGTTAAATGGAGGGAAAGTCGCAGTTTTCATAGTCTGTACAAATATAAGATCTGATAAGTGTGGTGTGCATTTTAATCAACATTAAAATTAGAATTTTGGACTGTAGATTAATTTGAATGTAGCACAAAATCCATGCATTAAAGTATTTTGAAGGTAAATTAGGAATATTTAGGTGGAACTTCAAACATTCAGTTTATGCAAAGTGTTTACAGTAAGATATTTGATATGTGCTAAAAATGCACCAATAGGCATTATGCATTCACCACCTAGCATTTGAGGTAGTTTGACAAAAATTTCCACCAATCATCTGCTGAAGGTTCTTCCTTCTCTTTTTTTCATAAAGGCAATATTTTTTTACTTTGTTCCCTGATTTTCTCTAACGACCTCAAGGATTAATAAGTAAATTAGAATTAATTAATTTTTTTCACTGCTTATAAAGACACTTGTTTGCTGTAGATTTTATTTTAAGGAATTAGAGTTAAGGGGGTGGGATATTGATCACAAAAGAAGAAATTCAAAGCGAATGAATGTTTTTGCGAGACTCTGAATGTGTTCGACTTGCTAAGGATCTTAGTTTCAGCGAAATGACCGATGTGGCTGATGACGGGTTGCCAGGCTATTTATCATGCCTACTGTCATCCTGAGGAAGGCACTGAGTGGCCTTGCCTGGCGTTTGACAAGTTAAAGACATTTCATGCTGGGAGTGAATCAAAGTGTAGCCAACTCCCTCATAAAGTCTTATTAAATTGCTTCTGACTCATTCAAACAAACGCCCCTGTTTTGTTCAGTTTCCTAAGAATTCAATTTATTTCATTTGTCCCATGTCTCCTCTCCCCTCCCCCACATCCCCCTCGTTTTCTTCACCAAAAATTAGATGTCTCTTCTTATGACTTGAAAATCTTTTTGTGTTAATTGTGCAATTTTATTTGACACCTGTCAGTGTAAATTTGTCAAATCAACAGCTTGTGGGAAACGGTCCAATTGACAATTTTCACATACATTGTCAAGCTCAGCTGAATGCTAGCTTTGTATCATCAGCAGGTCAGAGTCACTTTCCTGGTGGCTGAAAACAAAAACTCATCTTTGACACTTTCACTTTTGGGAAATAAAAGGCTTTTTAACTGAGAATGTCAGTCAGTCGGGCTCTGCAGGATGCGTGTATTCATCTAAATGGATGCAGGCTTGTGTGTGTCTGCGTGTGTGTGTGTGTGTGTGTGTGTGTGTGTGTGTGCGTGTGCGTGCGTGTGTCGAACAGGAAGCTAAAAACAAAGCTTTGACCTTCCTCAGGTTAATCAGCATGGATGCAGCATTCCTGACCCTGGACTGACTGACTGGCTCCACCTTGATTTAACCCCGGCAGCGTCTGACATGGCAGACTCCTTCTGTAGTTTCAAGTTTAGAATGTGGGAAATATGCAAAAATATAGAGAAACTTGTCCTATAAGCCTTTGACATGATACGTCTGGATTGAGAAATGAGCAAATTTTTATCAGGTAATCAAATTTTTTGTTTTTGAAGATTTAATTTTTGGAAAATCTGGATTTTTTATTTTTATTTTTTTACTAATGCGCTCCTTGGGTTTGCGTAGTTGCGTAGATGTTGGCCCACCCAGGAAAGCATCAGGAGAGCATCTTGTTTGTTAGGCGTGTTTCACAGCTTCTGTTTATTTCAAGTTTAATTTCAGGTCAACTCACAGAGGGAATGGTTGAAAGCCTATTTTTTTTTTAAATTATTTTCTGTCATTGCTTATTTCTTTTTAACAAAAAAGTGATGAATCATGTCCATTGAAATCAGAAATTGGCTTTTAAGCCATACCGCCTAGTCCTGGATCCTTATTTTTATTTAAGAATAGAGTGGATACAGAGTTCAATAAGCTTGAGTCATATAGACTTTTGAATTTGTAGTTGGCATATAACTTCCCATCATGGTTGTTTTTGCCAAACGGTAATTACAGTAACCTTATCTGACCTTAAACAGCAGAGGATTTAACAAAAAAGTACTTTTTTTTCGTAAAGCTTTTTGCCTTTTGGCATCAAGTTAAACTTTAACAGATTAGCTCTTGTGGGGATAAATTCTGAAAGGATCAAACCCAAATGATTTAAAATTGAAATGTTATTTTATTATTTTCACGTTAATAAAGTTCTCTATGCACATTTCATTTTGTATTTAAGTGTCTAATGACGTCCTCTTTCCTCATGTGCATCTGTTCATGCTTGTGTGTTTCTGCATAGATGGAGCGTCAGATCCTGATGCAGAACCAGATGAGAGAAAGACAGATGGCCATGCAGATTGCCTGGTCCAGAGAGTTTCTCAAATACTTCGGCTCCTTCTTTGCAGTGGCCACATTGGGACTAACAGCAGGGTGAGAGGTGGAACAGCCCCACTGTTTACACTCCTTTAGGAATAAATCGCTGGGAGAAGCAAACCTGCTTCGACCTACGCAAGTTAACGCAGCTGCTTGGTTGTTAAGGATGTTGGGTGATGACGAATATAAAATGTGTTGCCAAGAAAAATGTGAACACATTTCTTCTTTTTGTCTGTTCATCCTCAGAGCCATTAAAAGAAAAAAACCCGGCATGTTGGCTCCGATTGTTCCTCTCGGTTTTGTGTTTGCCTATCAGATGGACAGCGCCTATGGGACGCTCATTTATCGGATGAGAGGTGAGGCTTTTGGGATGTAGATGTAGAAACATGCTCTTTGGGGTTTTTCTGTTGAGATATGAACAAACATGCGACATGAGCATAAATGTCATTTTGATTTTGAGTTTTTAAAATCAGGCTCTTGTTTGTCAATGGTGGCAGGATGGCACGACAACTTTAAATGTTTTTTTTAGAGAGGGCGATCTATAAACGGCACATTTTTTAGGTTTATATTATGTAATGTTTTTATTAAAAAATACCTGGAGTGTTGCTTTGATTCTTTCATGGATGTTTGATAAATCTTCCAGTCAACCATTCGGGGTGCCTAAACACTTGCTTTCACAAAGCTCCTGTCTGTCCTGAATCTGCTGAGCTCAACATACCAACTACTTTTCAGTCCAGCTCTCCTAAATCCGTTTGTAAACTGCATAATGGAGAAACATTGGGATGACATAGTGAGGGTGGCATGTCAGAGTAGAAGCTTCTTAAAGAGACAGAGGCTCATTTTCAAGGCATCAAAATGTGGAGTAAAATTTCTTTTAAGTCATGTTTGATATATACACCATTTTTATAACAACTAAAAGTTGTTAATGTATTGTGTAGATCTAACAGACACAGCTTCAAAATTTTACACGTTTAAGAACCTTGAAAGTTTGTTAGGATATTCAGAAGCGTAAGCCAGTGTTGGGGAAAAAAAAAAAAAAAAAAAAAACAAGAATTAGAAGCATAATTAAAAGGTCCAAACTGATCATCAATGCTTATAAATTTACTTAAATGTCTTACAGGAAGAAGTGATTGTAGTTCAGCTCAAACGTACTGACTTTCAGAGGCAGAACTGCTGATAAACGTTTCTGGGTTACAGAAGAAAAGTGACTGTCGTATGTTTGGGTCGAAGACGACATCCGTACGCCGCATTCCATTTACGTTTGGTTTCGTTGCACCTTTAGGCGAGGCCGAGAATATCATGGCGTCTGAGCACGACCGTTTGGACCTGCCTCTGGGGACGCCGACGTACGAGAGCATAGAGAAGGCCCGCCGGGCCAAAACCGGCCTCATCTCTTTTTTGGAGAAGTGATTCATCAGTTGTGACACGAGTCAAGATCCAAACCGTCCGACCGGGTGCGTTCACCTGTGCTATTTCTGTTTTATCATAGAGAACAGCTGTCAGGTCCAATTTGGGTTCCTTGAACGTGTTGGAGTCTGCGGTTTGCACCAAGTCTACATCATGAACCTTGAAATAAATCTGTAGCTGTTTTGATTTTGTATAGCGGTCTTATTGCTGAAAGCTGATTGGCTTGACGAAGATTAACTGATTTAGATGAGTTAAATGTATACATTTACTGTGCTGTTGTGGTCTAAAATATAAGTGATAGTAACAAGCAGACACTGTCAATAATGCATTATTTGCTCCTGATAAATTACCGTAGGTGATGACTTCCGACCACTAGGGGGCAGAACGTCCATCATTACTTATTTATGTTTTTGTCTGCTGTTATCATAGTATTTAATGCCATATTTATATTCAGTTTCTGCTTCACTGCTCAATAATTGAGGTCATCAAACCAAAGCTTTTTATTTGTACATTTATATTTACTCGCATAATTTGCATCTGACATATTGAAAGTATTTGTAAAGCCAATAAAAAAAATAATAATCTTGGAATATGTTAAGAATGAAAATCCTAACCGATGAATCAAAATTTTGGACAACATGTAACTCTTTCTAGACCTTGGTAAAGCGCCTCAACAAATAACATTATCTCGGATATTATTTTGTAATAATCTGCCATTTTCTTGAATAAAAAAATCAAAAACATTTTATTCATCTTTATTTCATTATATGTACGTTTTTTATTAATCTACGCGCATAAACGGTGTGCGCAATTTTATTATTGCAGCAAAGAAATAACTCAAAGTACGTCAGTGCCATCAATCCAAGTGACGTGCGTGTGTGTTGCGAGGAGGGAGAGAGGGCGGGCAGCAGAAACACACAAGTCCACGATTGAACTACTGACTACAGTATATAAGGTTGTGGCCACTGGCTCAGAGAGAACCAGAGGAGAAAGACGCAGGAAAAACTGGAGCATTTGTTGCTGTTTCAATGGGCTTTAATTGAACTCTGCAGGTGAAAAAGTCAGGAGCAGGATCCTCAAGTCTGACAAATAAAAAATAAAAAAAATAAAAAAATTGTTTCGGCTTCCCAGTTAGGTTACAGTTTCATCCTTTAGCGAAGATGCTGTGGAGGGTGACCGTTGCCTTGGCCGTGATGTGCGTCGGAGGCGCGTGCAACAGCGTGGGAGCCGACGTGATGGGCAGACTGCTCATGCCCAGGGACTATCGGGTGAAACTGTGCGGGAGAGAGTTTATCAGAGCTGTCATTTTCACCTGCGGGGGCTCCCGGTGGAAACGATCCACAGAGGGGGAGGAGGGTGAGTCAAACTATTTACTCTGTTATTGAGGTCTCAATCTCACAGTGAGATTTTATTAATGTGGTGGGGAAAAAATTAAAATCTGCATTTCTCCGTGAAACAGTTGAGATTAAAATCAAGTTGGGGGGGGGAAAAAAAAAAAAAAAGTTGGAAGAAATGTTATGATCAGCTGAAACGGTTTGACAGTCATTTCTTGTAAAATCATCTCTGCAGAAGCACATTTAATAAATTTAGGATGAATTTTTTTTTTTCTTCCTCCAGAATCGTTCCACTGGACTCCCCTCGGTGACGTTGCACCCGAAGCCGAGCGGAGGACCTGGCATCATGACACAGATCTCGGAGACGATAACTCTCCTCTCCCCTTTGCTGCCCCCGACTCGCTAGCTGACCTCTTGACCCTCTTCAGAGTCACAAACGGGAGACAACAATCGTCTTCAAGCTTCCCAGACCTGCCAAGGGAGTCCATAGCATTAGGAGAGCCGGAGGAGAATAAAGACGCAGCCGACCAGCTTGTGGCGAGCAAGAAGAAGAGAAACTTTTCTGTGGGCGTGGCGGGGATGTGCTGTAACCAAGGCTGCACCAAGAACGATATCGGACGGTTGTGCTGAGGCGGAGAGGAGAAAAGGCAGGTGTGATAATAAAGATTAGGCACTGTACAATAATTTGGTTTGAGCAAAAAGAAGAGAAACATTTGGTTCATATTTGTTTAATAGCAGCCATTAACTGTTTGTCTTTGAACTTGTTTTAAGAAAATTCATGTTCTGTATGTCGACTGTTGCCTTCCTTGAAACGTGAATAAATTTTAAGTACTGTGTTAATGAGTCGTCCTGCAGTCATTATGCTTAAATGGCAGTGACTTTTTCTTGCCATTTTTATTTATATCTTTGATAACAAAAAGGCAACGATCTGAATTTTATTTGCCATCAAAAACAAACATCCAGACTTTAGAAAAAAAAAACATCTCCTAACTTTATTATCCAAATTAATAAATCTTTTCTTTTGTGAATTAAATAAGTAAACACGTTTTTTTTATTATTATTATTTTTACGCCAAACATTTGTGATCATTCACTTTCACGGTCAAAACTCAATCCAACCGGCTGGAAATAAACGTGGGAAATAGCCGAGCAGTATAAATGTTTCTTTTTATAAAAATCTTTGGTCATGAGATAAACTCACACTTTACAAATTGACATATATGACCATAAACAACACAAATTCATCATTAGTAAAAGTTGTACAACTGAAACAAAGATGCCCTTTTTCACAGCGTTAAACAAAGTAAGCATAATCGACCACAAAATACTTCTTTTTGTTCGTTTAAGTTCCAATTTTTCAACATGTTTTATGAATTTTTGCAGTTTGAGATATAATATTTTTAACAAAGTAATGGCACTGAATTAAATAAAAACAATATTATTTAATATTGATTTGAATCCTTATTCAAATCCTTATATAAATAAGGGTTTGTCGTTTATGGCAGAAAAAGTTGAACACTTAATATTTCACAAAATGCATATTTTCATTAAAGCCTTCAGTCATCAATATCCATCATACTTTGTCTTAAAGGGGACCTATTGTGTTTTCTTGAGCAAGTTAGGATACGTCTATGGGCTATACAAAACATGTTACTTTTTTTTTTTTTGCACAAAATCATTCTTGGATGAGATTGCAGTCTGCTCATTTCTGCCTACTTGGAGCTCCTTTCAGAATGAGATGTTAAATGGCACCTTGTCACTTTAAATCCATATCAGCTGCTGCGGGCCACGCCCCCCTAGTCAACCTACACACAGGCTTTTCTACATTACACATTAAGTCAACAACAAATCACTTGTCTTTTCTAGCAGCCATTGTATAACGCATACAGCAGTAAAACCAGCTGACCAAACATGTTGGAGCTCCGCCAGGGTTGCTAGGCAACGACTGCTAATTGCGAGTGAATAACTGGGAGATGTATGAAATGGCTTGTTTTCCTGAAACCAAAAAACATGAACTTATTTTTTTAAAGTCTTTTCTGGGTGTTTTTTTTGTTTTAAATCCCTTGAACTGTTTTTAACAAGCAGCTGAGACCCAAATTGAAGTACAAAAACATGCAAAAAGTGAACTTTGCATAATAGGTCCCCTTTAAATATTCCCAAAATAGTGACATAAAACAGAAAAAAAAATACAAAGCAGCCCTTCTTACCACTCATTTATGGTTGGTAATGTAATGCAAATATACACATCAAAAGACAGCATCTCCAACTGACCAGAAATCACAAAAAATCTTTAAATAAACTGATAGCTTGCATAAAATATAGGCATCCACTTATTTTAAAGCTTTCCATAGGCTGACAATGAAGCCTTGTAACATTCAGAATGTGTGATGCATTAAAAAAAAGTATATGTAAATTAAAATAAAAACCTCCAGAGGCATTACAGTATAACTTCATGATCGCTCACAAAATGCTTTCTCCACAAAGCATTTACATGTTGAGCATTCGTGGTTGTTAAAATTTTTAATAAAAAGATGCAAACATTTAACAGGTCAACATCTTTGACATTAAAATCTTTTTTTGTTTTTTCCCACCATGCAAAGTGTATGACTTAGGGTGCCATGTAAAATTATCCCTACCCCTAAGGTCTTTTTAAATGTTGTCACTTGACAACTTCCATATATTTAGTTGAAAACTATACTTTTCTCTACAATCAGTGGAAAAATCTTGCTTGGCATCACAGCAGTCCAGCTCTTCCTGTAATTACAGGGCAGATTTTTCATCTTTCCACTGGTCTTTGATGTTTTACGTTTTGTGATGAGCTCCAAGTCTTTGAGGTTGAAAGGCCTATCTGCCATCTCCCTAATCTCTACCTGCCTCCCCAGATTCACCATAGGCGGTTTTCCACTGGCAAGTCGCGCACTAACCGGTTAAAGTGCGGTTCGGTTCGGTAATTCCCTTTAGAACTCACCTCATTACTAATCCAGTCCGCCTGTGCATGATTTAAACTGTATTAATGCAGCTGTTGGTGAAGCCTTCACACGTTTGTTAAACTTCTCAGGGTGTAAAAACTTTTGCAAGTCGCTTTATCTTGCAAAAAACTCTGATCTGTCTCAGAGTTTAAGTAAGCCGGTTTATGGCTGTGGTTCTCCTTTCTGACTCAGTTCTTCTACACAGGTGGTGTTAATAAATCTTTCTCTAAAAGCTGTTAGATCAGGCATTCAAAAAGCTCCGTTTTTTTGTTTTTTTTAGAAGTGTTAATAAACCCAGTTGGTTATATTGGGGCTTCTGTTTGCAGTCATACTTGGATAAATCCTATTTGTTTGGTTGAATTGCCTCCATTCTCAGAAGATGGACGGACCAAACAACAATTAGATGAGATGTTTATAATGATGTAATGGCAGTGATGGAAAAACAAGGCAGAACCACTTAAAGACCGACTCTAGCACCGACTGGCGAAGAACTGGAAGTTCTCGGTTTCCTCGTGATTTCAAGTGCAGCCACATGGCTGAAAGTCTGTTCAGAATGCAGTTTGGATTGTAAATAACAAAAAAAAAGAAAAAATGTAGAATTGTACTCGAAAACATCAGAGGAAATCTTTTGAGTTAGCTGTAGTGTACTCGTCATTTCAGTCTTTTCTTCATGAAGCGGTGGAGCTGCCACGAGTGTGAACGCAGCCACCACCTAAACTCCATTTGGTAACTCTGGACGTTGTGTGACGACTGACTTGTGCGCGTCAACACCGGCGGGTCAACAGTTCAGGAATTCGCTGCGTCCGTCTCATCCGTCCTTGCTCTCTCGCACGGTCTCCACCCGCTGGATCAGGGCCTTGAATGTGGGCCGCAGTTTCGGGTCACTGCTCCAGCACTCCATCATCATCTTGTGAATCTGAAGGAGCAAAAGGAAGACGTTAAAGCCACGTCATGGCGGCGATAAACACTAAACTTGTAGCTGCTGCAGACCTCCTTTGGGCAGTTTTCAGGGGCAGGGAGTCTATATCCCTGTTTCAGCAGGTCGATCAAATGGTAGACGATCATCTGGCCCTGCTTTTCATTTCCCATCTTCTCCATGAAAACCTGCAACACAGAGGAGTTTGCTCTCAATAACTGTTCCAATAAAAGAATCCCAATAGGATATGTGAGGCAGAAAACTCCATCAGAAGATGGAGTTGTTTTCAAACTCAACTTGGATGAAGAAATATAAACTAAGTGTGAGATGGGTAGTTAAACTAAGAACAAAGCGGCGCCGTACCGCTGGGGGGCTGCAGTTCTTGTCACTGTAGGTAAAGAGCTCATACAGAACGACGCCGAAGCTCCAAACGTCTGATGCTACTGAGAACTTGCTCTCTGTCAGCGACTCGGGGGCATACCTGCAACACACAGCAAGACATTATAACGTCTGCAACCAACAATTATTATCATAATCCAATAACCGGATAGAAAATGTCAGATTCTGCTCTTTATTTTTGCTTTTTACAGAGCAAAAATAATCCATTTCACTCTTTACTGTTTAAAAAAAAGGGGATTTAATTATTCACATCAATTTTTAGCATTCAGAAATTACATAAAGTAGTCCTGCAGATGGATGTGGCATGAATACAAAAGATGAAATTATCACACCAGAAAAAAAAAGGATCCTGTCTTCCCATGTCACACATAGGGGGTTTATTGCATTTTAGTGTTCCAGAATAATCATTCAAATCTCAGAAAACTTCCACTCTTCATACAGAACGGAGTGTCTTTCTATTAAAATCATATTATTTGATGCATGTGTGACAAACAGCACTCTGGACAAATCTATTTCTGATCTGGCTCTGTTACCACAGCAACTTCATTAATCTTTCCACATCTCCTTGACAGCCAGTCGCTGTTTATCCCTCTTCTTTCTGACAAAACATATGCCTAAACAAAAACAGCATAGTTCCTCCCCTACGGTCCTCACCAGAAGATGGGGCTCTCCCCAGGCTCCCTGACAGTGTAGTACTCCTTGTCCTGCGGCAGCACTTTGGTTAGGCCAAAGTCGCCGATCTTCACCCTCATCTCGCTCTCCACCAGAATGTTCCTGGTGGCCAGGTCTCTGTGAATGTATCGCTTCCCACCAAGGTAGTCCATGCCCTGGAAAAGAAGTTTGTGATTTCATCAGCATCAGGTTCACGCTCTTCAGGTCATTCTTCACAGTTCGTCTGCAAGCTTTTCGATTGTGTTACCTTGCATATCTGCGACGCGTAGTGAAGCAGTTTCATGGAATCGATGCGGTCCTTGTGTTTGATGAGATAATCTCTCAAGCTGCCAAAGGGGAGGTACTCCATGATGAGACGAAGGTTTCTTCTTCCTACAGGGAGGAGATGGTTCAGTACTAATGGGATTTCTTCAGTTTTCATGGTAGGAAATGAATTGAAAACAAAGGTAGTGTGAACGTGTCATTGGTAAAAACTGGCTGTTACACAAGAAACAAAAACAAACATTTCCAGGTGGATGCCGAGGCATTTTTCCGCACCTGCGCTGTAGCACACTCCTTTGTATTTAACAATGTTCTCATGGTGAAGTGATTTGAGGATTTCGATTTCCCGCTCAAAGTCCCGGAGGTGCTCAGCCGTGCTGTGCTGCAGCTTCTTCACAGCCACCACCTCCCCGGTGCTGTCCTGCAGCGGGTCGTACCGGCACATCTCCACGCTGCCAAAGTTGCCCTGCGGCGTTCAGGCAGAATGAGAACACATTGAAACACTGCTGAGAAACAACCATAGATGAATGTAAACAGCTACATAAAGTAACAAATATGGCACTGTGCAAAAGACTTGGAAAATGCCTCGTTCCGAAATATTTCTCCAAAGGAAGCTGGTTCGTAGATCTGTGCTGGTGGCTTAAATTAAAACATTATTTCTCTAAAAATTGTACAAAGCTGGACACTTACTTTATACACACAGTTAGCGAGCCGACTACAAGGAAATGACAGCTGTTTCTGTGCATTCACAGAGAGCTTGGCTTACCTTGCCCAGCTGCTTGAGGAAGATCAAGTGTCTCTCCTCAAACTGCGCTGGCTCCTGGCTCACTGAGGCCCACGGGAAGCCAAACCCTCGGGTCCTGTTGGGCACCATGTCGCTCTCCACCAGCAGCTCATAATCTGCAAAAATCATGTTTCAAAAATGTCCTTTTCACCATCGGTAGCAAAAAGACGTGGCGAGGTGGTGCATAAAAAGCTAAACGTTTAACTGTGGTCAGCGGACAAACATGTCGGATATTGTAGTTTGCTGCTACATTTATACACTTCCTGCTCACTGGTAGTTCACACAAGATAAACTCTGATTACAGACTCAAGCGTGTTTTCTACATCTACTTGTTTTCCCACCTGGAGTGAAAAGACTGTTGAGGTCTCTGATGATCGTCCTGAAGGAGGGTCGGTGTAAAGGCTCGTAGTCCATGCAGCTGTTTATCAGGTTGGCCAACTCGGTCCACTTCGGAGCCGGCAGCTGGTGTCTGTCCTCGTAGAACAAGTTCTTCTGCAGATGCGCACAGTAAGGATGAGAAGTTTCACACGGAAAAATGATCGAACGTGGGTAAGGCGGACGTGAAGTGTGCAGAATCCATTTAGGCATGTGTTTCATCACTTCTCCTGAGTTTGGAGGAAGTGTTTGCATTTCTTTGTTCAAAATACAGGAGAAATGGATTAAAATCTAATTTAACCATCACCGAATTCATTCTTAACAGTAAAAGAAGGTCAATATTTGTCAAGCATATATTTGTAGCTGTAGGACCTTTGAGGAGTCCAGGGTGCTGAGCGGTTTCTCTCCCCCGCTGCAGATCTCCCAAAGCGTCGTCCCGAAGCCCCACTTGTCGGTTGCTAAGCTCAGATTCTGCGGGTTTTCGATGCACTCGGGGGGCACCCACGGGATACGCTCCACCAGAACTAGGAAGCAGATGTGTAAAAAAAGAAAAAAAAGGAAAGGAAAGGAAAAAAGAGAGAAAAAAAAACTGGAGTTACAGGAATAGAAAGTGGAGATGATCAGTGTCTGTACAGGCAGCAGGAGATCACACCAAGCAGTTTTTATTTTCACATGGCCTCACACGGGAGTGACGTACACGCCTTCAGACATTACGTGAAGTTTCTCACCTTCTCTGGGCAGAACGGTGATGCCGATACCAGGATCACTGAGCTTGATGAAAGGCAGGCTGCCCGTCTTCCGGTCCTCCTCTCTGATCAGCAGAATGTTTTTGGCACAAACATTCCCATGAACTACGCTTTTATCCTCCTGTAGGAAATAAATTGAAAACAGACTTTTTTTTTTTTTTGACATGCACTAGAAGCCGCTGAAGGGCCTCAAAAATTAAAATGACAGTTAATTCAGAACAAGACAGAGTGGATTTCTTGTAAAGTCTTACCAGGTAATGCATAGCCCAGGCTAACTGTTTGGCCACTTCTAGCTTCCAGGTGATGTTGACGCAGTTTTTCTTCTTTTTCAGATAAATATCCAGAGAGCCAAACTTTCCATATTCCTGCACCATCATGTCTGAAATGAAGACAAAGAGCGAGAAAATATATTAATCTGGTCCCTACAATTTAAGAAAAGCGGATCAGCTCCACCGATACTTTGACAGTTTTATCTTTAATTTTTTAATACTGTGTCTAAGTTCCAATTTAGGCTCAATTCTTCAAAAACAAAATGACACCAAAATTCAACAAGCATCTCTTGCTCTGTGATGCATTCAGCTCCTGTTATCTTTTCCAACTTTCACAGGTAAAAAAGACAAAAGAAATAAGAGCAGAAAGGCTGGAAATGTTGTCTCCAGACCTGTAAAAACTGGACTGCATCAAAACTTTACATAGGCTGGAGGAAGAATCAAATGGAACCACATTTTGTTTAGGTTTAAACAAATGCATCAGGAACTAATAAAAATCATTTTCTGTGGTTTGTGGGCATGGAGCACTCAGGTGTGTGTTAGCCCCATGCCAGTGAACTCTCCCACAGAAATGGAGGCCATCTGTTTAACAACCACATCTTGACCCAAATTCAGTCATTTAACAGGATTCCAAACAGAGCAGCCAAGCCAGAGCAGAACGGCTGAATAAGGAAATGTTCAGACCTCAGTCTGATGGGAAAGCCGCCTCTGGACCATAAACATCAATGAATATGAAGACTTGTTGAGAATTATGGGTCCAAACAATGGCAGAGGCGTAGAGAATAATTACTTAGTTCCTGACTATAAAACAGACCAACTCTCATTGTGAATATTTCAAAAAATAAAACAAAACAGGAACAGATTTCTGCTAAACTCACCAATCTGCCATAATTGTGTGAAAGCATGCTTTTTAGTTTCTGTGTACGTTACTTACTTTCGTCGCCACAAACACACACACCATAAATGAGGAGTAAGTGCTTGTGGGACAGCTGGCTCATCATGCTGGCGGCCTCAAAGAAGGACTGAGGAAGAAAACCAGGACATAATTATTTCCAATCGAAACCCTTGAAATCATCATTGCTTAACTCATTCAACATGACCAACCTCTGAAAAACTACGATGAGCCTTGTCCAGAATCTTGACCGCCACGTCCAGCTGGTGAACCTCCCCGTAATCACCCAGCTCCTTCCTCACACCGCGAAAGAGCTTCGTAAACGTCCCTTGGCCCAGACTTTCATTCTGAAACGGTTTAATTGCCATTAAGCCACACTCAAAAAGTATGACAAGTCCTTACTTCACTCAGACAAAACCCCACCAAAAACCAAATAACTGTCTCCAAAGGAAGAAGCCTCAAACAAGCTCCCAAATTATTAAACAAAAATTTTTTTCAATCTGTTTGAGGAAAGGAAAATTGTCTTTTTTTTTTCCTGTTTCTGATCTATGTCAGAGTATTGTGTTTTGGCAATAATAATAATAATAATAATAATAATAATAAAAACCTTCATGGAGAAATTAAAAAATACGCTAAGCTAAAGGTCACAAGAGAAGAAACTCCAACATGTCCTACAGGACTGCAGCTGATGCAGCAAACACTGTTTATAATACTGACATCTGCGTCCTTTCTGTTGATTTTGTTTCTACATTTAGCATTATTATATTATCATCATACGTGTACAGTTCACGTCCAGATTTACACTGAGATATTTCAATGACATGATGAAAATATCAAAAAGAAGAAGTTACAACAAAGAGCCAAGCCCAGAACGCAGAGGGCCTTTTCCAATGATTTCCATAACTGGTAAAGATGTGTGTGAAAATCTTTAAAATAGATAGTTTCTATGGAAATTTTATGACACAAGATCCCACACTCACTATGTGAGCTGGCTAGATAAATCTAGGTTCTCATCCAGCCTTTGTTTTTTAATTATTACTCTATATGTTTAAGAGAGTAGTTATTCTCTTTTGTCATTTCCTACAGAGTTTCTGAAAATGTTTAATTTAAAAATGTCACTCACTTCCTAAGATAATTTTCTAGATTTTTACATTTGTTTATGAGATAATAGGCACGTGTACAAAATATTCCTGATACTGCACATTACTTCCTATAAATGCTTATCTTTAAATAACAGCTTATGATCAGTGTAACCTCATTTTACAAACATTTTTTTAAAAATAGGTCAACCTTTGTATTTAAATTGAACCCAAGTGAAAGGAGTTTCGATGCAAAAAGCAGCTAATAAGTAGTGTTTTTAATCAGTTAAAGTTCATAAATTGGAAAAAAAAAAGGAAAGTTAAATTAAAAAAAAGTTTCTGAATTTTATGTTATTTTTAAATAAGAAATATAGTCTGAAAAATGTAACCTTTTCAACAGTCATTCAACAAAAAGTTGATTTCCCAGTAATTGTACATCACAAGAACAGAGGTGTAGATATGGCCGCTAGTGATTAAGGTGACATTAAACATAGACTTACAAAGACAAGGTCTTCTTTGCGGATTTTGTGGAAAACCATCTGGTTGATGTGTTTGTGAAGTGATGGGGACGGAGGGACGTCTGTGCTTTGGTTATTTCTGCACACCAGCAGGTTTGATTTGTCTGTGGAAGCATAAAGATAAAGAAGAGTTGGGGGGGGACTTAGACTTTGAAATTTCATGCACATAATTTCAGCACGACCACAACCCTTAGAGGATATTTATTTTATATAGAACCAAGTTTCATAATAAAAAAAAAGGGATGAAAATTATGTGCAGAAATTATGTCAAAGATTGAATGTAGTTGTAAGTATGACAATATTTTGTGAAACGTTAAAGCATCTAAAGTAGTATTGGTCCACTGCAATATTCTAACTTTAAATTATTAAATGTTTCCACTAGCTTTGAACAAATAAAATATGCAATTGAGAGGGGAAAAAAGGCGTAAAAACATCAGTTTATATTTAATTTATATATTCTGTTTCACTTGGTGAATTGTGTTACTGAAATAAATGGACTTTTCAGTAATGTTACAACTGATGTATATGAGGATGTCTGCACTTTAATGCTGACTGACTTGGGCTGTACTGTTTTCAGTATTATAATGGTTTCATGTTCTTTTATGTGTGAGCAAACCAAGATACCAAAAGTACAAATGAGTAAACTGTTAAAACTAAAGTACAGAGATTACATATAAAAAACAACGATACCTAACGCTTCCCTACGTTCAACACTGTATGTTAATTTGAACTCTGACCTTTCTGGCTGGGTGGGCAGCACCTGATGAGCTGGAAAGTGTACCCATCGGTGCGGAGCGCCTCCTTTTGGTAGCAATGCATGAGTTCTTTCAGAGAACCAAAGCTTCTTTTGGCGCCGCTCAGGATGAACTCTCCCGACTCTGTCTTCACAATCTGACAGTGCTTGTAATCCACCATGGTTTCATACTGAAAAACAAAAACAAGTTTCCCTACATGTGTAATTATTATTCTTTGTAAATTAAATTTACAATTACTAAAAGCAGTGGTACTGTAGGCACAAATAAAAATGAAAGAGTAAAAGATTGAATAGGTACACAAAAATAGCCCAATTGCTCCCTCTAGTGGTTGGACATGTGTAAAAGCCTGCATTTTCCATACGCTGATTTAAACCAGGAATACCAGAGACTGAATGACAAACAGCAAGAAAAGAGGTAAGGAAGAGATGAATGAAGGAAGAACACAAAACAGAAAGTGCAACAACAAGGAAATAGTGAAGGGAAGAAGAGAGGGTGAAAAAAACAGGGAATGAAGAAAATAACTGAAGACAAACACATGGAAAGCTGAAATGGAAATCCTCAAGAAAATAAGAGAATGGAGAAGGACGGACACCAGGACAAACGACACAGTGAAGGACAAGAGAAACAATGACAGAACAAGGAAAGTAAGCAAAGACAAGAATAAAAGTGTGGAGGAAAAGACACTTGAAATAAATGAGAGAAAAACATCTGGAAGATTTTCCAGGTATATTTCCAAATTCTGCAGTAACCCCCGCATACAGTCGCATACTTACATTAAGCATTTATTGTAGCTAAAAACAAAATGTTGAATAATAGCTGTTACATAATCCTTGAACCTGCTGCTTCAAATGAGACACAGGGGAACAAATTCAAAAACAACTTACCCCAACAACAAAGGACATGAAGAATTTGTCATACTCTCGGGGGCTGCAGCGTAGGATGTAGAGGCCCTGATAGTTACCCAAACGACGCAGCTTGCTAATTGTGAACTCCATCCTGTGATCAAAGAGGCAAAATGAGCCCTCTGTGTTAAAAGGGTTTGTGGTTGCGAGGGCATGACGACACGCTTCGTGTGCCGGTGTAGTAAACAACAGAGGAACTCACGATACAGGGCCATGGCAGTAACTCTGAATGCACTCGAGAAGTCTCGGTGGGGCGACTTCTTTACACAGGTAGTGATGGGCGTCGGCGACCAGTCTGTAATATCCATCAACCAGAGAAACAAAAGACAGGGCCTCGGAGAGCAACTGGAACTCCAGCTCCTTTGAGGTGCAAAGGGAATAATTCAACGCCACTGTTATTCTGCACTAGATGTATTGAAATGGATGCAAATTCTGTGCTACATAAATCAATATTTTTGCTTTTTCACATAAAAATGTGAATGCACAGTAATCACGAAACCTTTTGCGTCCTTGAAAATGTCATTTAAAAGTTCATCCTTCTTACTTAGTAGAAGTACTTAAAGTTTATGTCCGTATGGGTAATTTTGCACAGCAAAAGAATATTACATTTTGAAGCTAATACATCATCTCAGGCTCCTTCTGAGCTGCTTTGATTACATCTGTCAATAATTTTGCAGATATTTAGCATAGGGAACAGACTGCTCCAAGTAAAGCCTTAATATTCCTGCCGCTGTCAAAGAAAAGACATGACTTAAAAGTTACAAACAGACTTCCTGGATGTCATTGCTGGTGCAGCGAATTAGCTCTAGACTCATCAATAACAACATCTGAAACGTATTACAGTTGTTAGTAACAGCTGTGCGGAAAGGAGAAAGCACTGTACCAAGATCTGATTGTCCTGTCTGGTGAGGGAAACAATGCGACTTTCTGCTGAGCCTTCCTTGCTGCCCTGTTTGATGCTGATGTCAATCACCTCTGGGAAATCACAATATAACTCCAGCTCCTACTCACATAAAAGGTAAACACAGGATTTATTTTATTTTTTTTAACTTGTCTCCTATCAACATCCTCCGGTTTTTCATTGAGGCGTCGACTTTACCTCCTCCGCTCCCTCCTCTCCTTTTCCTTTAGACCAAAGGATGCCCTTGTTGCCCTTCACCACGATGGTAACCTCTCGCGAGGACAGGTCAGTCACTTGGAAGCGCTCGGAGTACACAGAGGGCAGCAGCATCTCCAGGTTCATCAGGTATTTGAGCTTCAGGTTGCATACAGTGGCTTTGCACTCACTGAACTGCTGGATGAACCGTCGGAAGCGGTAGCGGATCCTCTTCCGGGTCAGCAGGTTGTACTCTTGGATGCGGTTCCTCATGCATCTGGGGAGGAAGGACTTGTAGCTAAAGGAGGGAGGGGGTCAGACGGGTTTTAGATGGAGATGAAGGTAAGAGGAAAAAAAATTAAAAACATCTCATTCGGTGAACAAGTGAACACTAACCATTCTGATCACTTTAGAAGAAAAGAAAGTAATAGAAAGACAAATACCATTTTAAACTTTACTTTTGAGAAAACATCACGTTTTTTACGGCATCATTTCGTGACCAACAATCTATGAAAAGATCAGGATCCTCCACCGCCTCCAAGGTCTACTGTAGCCATCTGCAGAAATACACGGCTCTCAGTCAAAAACAACCAATCAGAGCCAGGAGGCTTGTCTTGGTACAGTCAATCAACCTCATGTATGCGCTGCTCAATGTGCTGCTGGCGGAGATACAAATTACAGTATTTAGAAAAACTGTTTTCATGCTAACTAGCCTGAACATTCACGACGGGCTCTGTTGTAGAGAGCTTGCTGTAGAGTAGCAGGGGACGAAGGGGAGGGTTTGAGCGCCGCCAAGACTCTGATTGGTTGTTTCTGACTGAGCACTGTATTTCTGCAAATGGCTGCAAAACCCCAGGGAGGAGGCAGATGAGTTTGAGTTTTTCTGGTTACATGTATCTCATGCTATACTGTCACAACACAGTGATAGTTTTGACATACATATAAAAAAACATATTTATAAAAGTGACAGCTTTAATGGATGGATGGATGAACTATTCAGTGCAAATTCGTGGAGAACACCTATCCAATTACCCAATATATTAATAAATTAATTAACAGAGGAGTTTCCACATTTGTCGGAGTTGCAGCTTTACGTTTCATCAACATTTTTCATATTCACTCAGCGTGTGAATATGTGCCTTTTAGGTCAATGACCCACTTTAGTGTGAAGCGTTCTGGACTTGATAGAAGTGCTGTACAAGTACAAGCCGTTTTTACCATATTAAATGAGGAAGCATCCGATACCTGGTATCATTGTAGATATCCACCGGAGACAGGTCGCTCTCTTTAGCGAGCCTCATCATGTCGAGAACAGCCATACCCAGGCACTCCTCCTGAGCTTCGTGGCTGACCGGAATATGAACCCAGCCGTTTAAAAAGTCACTACGCCACTGCAACAGGTGAAGGATTTCAAAAGTGTAAATGTTAAAAATAAATGTAGCAGCGAAGGGAGCAGGTCAAACATTTTATGTTGGCAGGTCACTGTGACTGGATGGCAGATAAAAAAACAAAAAACAAAAACGGTATTTGAATTACTTATCAGAGTCTAAAAATCTATAAAGTTGTGCTCTGGTGTATCAAAAGACAAGAAACCTTAAACCTCAAACATTTAAACTACTACTGTGCATATAAACATACAACAAAAACTTGGCTGCTGCTCCTGGTGACAACGTGACCCTAGAGATAAACACCAAAGTGGTGTGGTGTGGTGTGTGTGTGTGTGTGTGTGTGTGTGTGTGTGTGTGGGTGTGTGTGTGTGTGTGTGCGCGCGTGTGTGTGCATGCGAGCTTTGCACAAATGTGAGGACAAAAAAAGCAGAAATTATTTTGAAACTCAGGCATATACACAAAACCACAGCCCTGCATGCAGAGACTCATGCAAACAAGGAATCCTAAAACGAGCCTTGTTCCTCATTTGTGCTTCTTGAAAACTCTTACTACTTCACTTCCTGCTTTCATAGCTAAACAAAACAAAGGGCTGACACAGAGGACATGCAGACTGCCAGTCAGTCAAAGAGAAGGAAATAAAAAGCTATCTCCACCCAGCAGCTCTTCTTATCATCTTATACAGGGCAAATGAGAACAAAAAAGAAAAGTGTTGGAGCTTCAGTAGAGAAGATTAGTCCTTCAGCTACATTTTCTGTTGTAATGCATGAGGAACTAAGACAAACCTGAGCAAACAGGTAGGCCATGACACAGTCATCCATTACCGGGCTTTCCATCTCTTTGGACAAGCCGTAACGATGGGCGTAGAAGGAGCTACTGCTGTTATACCAGCCTGGAAAATAGTATCTGGACAAAAAGCATGTCAAAAAAAAAAAAAAAAAAATCAGCAACACTAGAAAACAAATATTCACCACTGAAATAAGTTTTTTTTTTTGTTTTTGTTTTTTTTAATTGAAGAATAAAAAATACCTAAAGTTTGCTACCTGATTCTGAAGAGCAGGCTTTCACTGGCTGAGTTGTCCAGTTTGAAGACGTGATTAGGAGGAAAATAAATTCGGTCATTTTCCTTCATCAGACAAAACAAGCTGCAGTACACCGGGCTAATTCCTGAAAGAGAGAACAAATATCTTTAGAATATAAATTTTTAGTTTAACTCCAATATAAATGCCATAACAAAAACAAGAACATGGACTTATAGAAAAGTGTGACATTAACCCACCTTTTTGATACTTAATAACAAAATAAGGCACCTTTTTCAGCTGTCCGTATTGGGACAGTCAACCAAATGAAAGGAAAATCTTAATTATTATGAAGACTCCAACGCAATAGCTCAGGTGCTTAACAGGAAAAACATTCTGCTAAAACTTCAGATTTTTAATTTTACTTTGTTGAATTATTGCGGTTTGCTGCAGTCAAAACCTTTTCGTCTCAGGTCTACAGGAACGCCGCTGAACACTGTGAGAATTCCCCACAGAACCACCAACCACCTCGCAAATGTAACCTCAGCATCTCTTCAGTAATAAGAAGCACCTGAGACGCAGTGAGCATTTCTTTATTCACCCAAAGATTTGTAGTGTTTTTTTTTTTTTACAGGTTTAGCATTGTCTGATGAAAAATCCCTCTGTTTTCTGTCAGTTGCACAAACGTTTAGTTTTGCAATAAAGGGTGACGGATCTAATAACGGCAACAATCAGCTTGAACTGAATGTCTTCCATCTTGTGATTAAATCCTAAAAGTGACAAACTACTCAGAACTAAGTCCAATTGTCTTTGCATTATTGTGTCTTACGCTGCCACCGTTTTTCAGTCTGCACCAGAACGAAGTGAGCAGTTTTACCAATCATACCAACTGGAACTGGCAGACAGAAAATGTCATTGTACCACAGGAAGCAGTCAAGTGTGAGGCAAGTGCAAGAGAAGAGAAGTCCTGCTGAAAAGGAAGTACGCCAAACCACAACAGGGGAAGTAATGTCAAAGTTTGAACAAGTCAAGACCCATGTTCATTAAGATATGAAATGCCTACATATAATAAGAAAACAAGTGAACTGGGTGTGTTTACTATGAAATGAAGGAAAAGTATAAACGGTTAGCAAGAACGAACAAATATCTTTAAGCTTTAGAGTACATTTATATCTGACGCCCTTCGCTTTGACACCTCTAAATCAAATACAGAGTAATGACTTTGCACCAGAAATCCAAGCGAACGTAGCATACAGTTTAAGGCAGTGATGGTTTGCAAAAAAAAAAAAAAAGACCCAACCTTCAGACAACTCGCCAAACACTGTTCAATCATCTGGAAAAGGAAAAAGCATGGCACAACTGCAAATGCTGCACGGCAAAAATTTCAGTTCCTAGATGTAAATCTGGTAGAGATGCAAGGCTAGAAGCTTAGATTTGCATTAATATGGTGGTTCTGCTTAGGGGGGCTAAACACAAATGCCCACCACTCTGCTTAGCTTTTTATTTGTAAGAAAATGTACAAATCACACCTCCTTAGCCTTCCCCTTCACAAAAAACGCTCTATGTTCTACTGGTCTATCACATGCAATCCCAGAAAAAGCATTGAGGTTTTGTGGTTGTAATGTGAGAAAATGTGCAAAAGTTGAAAGGGTACGAATTCTTTTGCAAGGCAAAGTTTAGACATCCACAGTCTAATTGAATGCATTGCGCTATTTTTAGAAGTTATGTAATATGAAATGGAAAATAAAATGTTTTGCAGTGCAGCATACATTTTTGCAGACATCACTACGTAGGTCTGCAGTGATGTAAATCAATTAATTGCATGATAAATTAAAACAATTTCGTTTCCAGAGCCTTCAACTCATTTTATTTGTTGTTTTGTTTATTTATGTGGATATTTAAAATGCCTCCCAGGTCCAGAGTTAGTGTTCATTAGAATTTAAAGTTTAATGATCTTTGCAAATGGGTTCTTGCATTTTTAACATACATTGTATGCTACAAGCCATTACCATGTTATTGTTACATGTTGTTTCTGCTATTGTGACAGGCCAATTCAGAACCACCAGAAAGCGAACTTAATAACGATGTTTGTCTGTAATCATGCCCGACCACTGAAAACAATGTCACACGTGTGACACAAATGTAGTACAACCATGAAAGAGACAAAAAAAGAGAGAGACAGCAGGAAAGAGAGAAATAAAAACCAGACTGAGCTGGAGAGGAATTCAAGAGTGACGGAAGGAAAAATTAGAGGATAAACGCGAGGAAGAGCAAGAGGCATAATTTGTTTATCAAGTCAAAGGAAATGGAGCAAGAGATTGTGGATGAAGAAATACGGGTAAGAAGCAGGTCAAAAACAGAACACTTCCACGTATGAGTTATCTAAAAAAAAAAAAAACAAGATGAGAGAGCAGACTGAGTTCAATAAAGATTAGTAAATATAATACTAAAGTACCTATTTGATTTTCTTTGTTGTGGATTTCTGGAAATAATAGATGTAAAAAATTTTCGTTTTCTATGAAAAACAGAAAAGCTTTTTCCATTAAATTACAAAGAGAAAATTCTCCAAATGCTAAAAGCACAATCAAGATATTTCAGCAATGCAAGATGCAGTTGGCAGCAGGGAAATGATATTTTCTTTTTAAGAACTTCTACTTAAGAACCCAAGAGTAAAACAGAAAAGCATTAAAGCGAAGCAAAAGAGTTTTATTTTTTCCAGATGTGTCCTTAACGGACCAACCGCTGTCACAGCAGCATTACCACCCTGACTCCCACAGATTTGCATGTAGTACCTCCCCTGTTTCTAACTGTCTAGCAAACTTTGTCTGTAAATGATTGAGGAAAAGTTGCATAAAAAAAAAGTCACTTTTTCTTAGTGTAGTAAAACAAAAAGACTTGTCATCTTTATACATTTTCTTTTAAGAACCAAAAATACCCTCAAATCAGACCAAAAGCTCCACCTGTTTGGGCTTTTTACCATAATTTTACTCCAGAAATTATACCTTAGTATCCAGTATCTTAGTATGCCCTGCTGACTGCCTGTGGAATCTGTCCATTACCACAAGGGTGCAGCGCATGTGTGTCATTCTTTATTCATGCACAGTCTTTAGTTACTGACATTTGTGCTCAAAGGACACCTACAGCCAACACTAAAGGTGAAAATACCGGTCATATTTATAGACTGGCTGATAGACTGAACTGGACAAACTGAGGCAGAGATGTACATACTTGGAGAAAAAAACTTGAAAAAAAAGTCATTCATATATAGTCATATATGAATGACAATCTTCATATATGTTAATATATGAAGATTGTCATTCAGATATTTAAAGGTATGGTATTATAGTGCACCCTTAAAGCAATATCAAGTAACTATGTTACCTTCAGTTGTTACAACTGTGTTGAATATCAAATGTAACTTAAAATAAATTAGACTTCATAATTTGATAACCTTGAAATTGGGCCTCTGTCTCTTTAAGAAGATAATACTCTTTCTGACACTTCACCTTCAGCATCTCATCACAACATTGTTTCTCATTATGAGGTTTACAACACTTCTTAGGCACATCGGACTGAGAAGTAGGTCATATGATAAGCTCAGCAGAAGCACAGTTCCACCGGGTGTTCGCTAATTGCTGCTGCTGCTAGTCTGAAGGAGCAGAGATGGAAAGGCATGAGGGAGGAGTTTGCTGCTAGGCAGAAGCTCAGCTGCTTCAGAATGTTTCCAAAGTTTTCTTTTGGATTTTGACTACTTGCTTTCCTTATCCAATTAAGCATCCTCTGCTTGCATGTACCTCAATGAGAGAGTTAATATCAGTGGAAGACAACAAGTGTAATGAGTAAAAACTATAAATAGCAGATGAAGAGGCAAGAATAAAGAAATCCAGTAAGGAGCTGACACAAAACCTAAGAGATGCATCATCCTGCTGCTCTTTAGGGAGTCATCTTCAGTGAGTTTGTTTCTCATTAGCTGAAAACTCATTTCCATTAGCCAGCTCGTTCACAACACAAACAAGCAATGGAGCAACAGAAGATGAAAGCAGAATTTAAATTTCTCTTTGGAGTTCATACCTGATGGCTTCATCGCAAGAAGCTGCCCAGTATTAGGAGCAGGCAAGCAGCCAGCTTTGGTTCGCAGCACAGTTCATTTGCATTTCCCACTAACCAAACTGTACCAGAGTACACTTGTAAGAAAACAGACACTCGGGTTTCCGAGTGTCTGAACCAGAGTTTGCTAGTTTGATCTGCCCCCAAAGTTTGGATGTTTCACAGCTGGCCAAACAAAGTTCGTTTAAAGAGCAACACACAGCTCTGGAGTGACAAAGCCCTAAGAACCCAATTTAAAATTGGTTTATCCCCAGACTGTTAAATGTTAAAACAAAACATATTCATAGTTTATATGTGGGCGGATTACACCACATAAAAACAACCATAAATGTGAAATTATTGGCTGTTAGATTCAAAATATGTCCAAGAACAGTCAAGATTCAAAGAAGCACTTTGAACAAAAGCCTGAATGACTGATACTTACGACTAATTTAATCATTTCAAAACCTACTAGCTCATGCAAGGCAAAAGAGCAAAACAAGACTAATGTACAGTGCCATATATATTTACAGCAAACAGTGTTTAATATGTTGTCAGTACTAGTTTGTGTTAGGGATGGACGATATGGCTGAAAAACGTATCATTAAGCGTCTCCTATTTGCGATATCGATAATTGTTGATACTGATATTTATTGATTCGTAGTTTGCTTTAAATATCAGAAATACTGGTGGAATGACCATACCTGTTTTATACAGAATTTTCACTACACGTATTTGTTTATTGATTAAAACAAAACAACAACAACAACAAAGAAAACCTTCCGACCAGATCTGCTTTCTGCTATGCTGCATTTAGAGCAGGTGTGGTTCCTCAGCAAGGCGCACAAACGTCATCAAAAGCAGAACCAAACAGTGTTACAGGAACAATAAGATGTGATGTTAAAAATTAGAACACGATGTAAACACTTAAGAAACACGTAAACAGAGCACAGTAAGCAACTGCCTATAAACCCAAGATGATTGTTCGGGGGTGAAACGGATTAGATTTTTTTTGTGTGTGTGTGCAAAAACCATTAAAAGATTTGCTAAGTCAAGACCTAAATCAGCTACACAATAAATAACTACCAAAATGACAGTAGTATAGGCTAAATCTGAGAACTGAAATGCTAATGTAGCTCACCACAAGCTTTGGCAGCAGTGATGCACAGTTCCTCTGCTACATACTCTCCCGGTGGAAATGTGAGGGTGTCTTCTGAGCAGCTGCCTCGTCCTTCAGTCTTTCCCAGGTGGTAAAGGTGAAGAGTTAAAGCAACTGCCTTTACTTCCTGCTTGGGGTAGGAGTCCGCGGATAAGCTGTCAACTGTTGTCGGGTTGGAAGAAAGAGGGTCCATGTCTGTCAGCAGGATAAGGGCCATGTGCTCTTTACTGAAAAACTGCAACAAAAGGAGAAATAAGTCAAAAATAAGTGAGTGAAGGCAGCGGTTCCTGAAGACGTGTCTAAATGCAGTTGAGTCAGCTTTTGGCTCACTGCTGGGCAATTTAGTTAAAAATGTCACACAACTCCTTTGCAGCAAAATCACAATCTCGGTTTTATCCTGATTTCCCAGCATAAAAATGTAGTTTTTAAAAATTATACAACAAAGCAAATAATCCAAAGAACATATTGAACATAAGTGACTGAGCTTGATCTATATGTAAAGCTGGTAGACAAACCCAGAAAGATTTGCTGCTATAACAACAGCAGTAGGTGGTTCTGTATTAACTGAATGACATTAATGCAATTACATGCCTCACTTTTTATCATTTTAATATGTAAAACAATTTTGAAAACCATATGTTGTTTTTCTTCAATTATACTCTGCAATAAGTTTATCAGATCATTTCCAATGAAATAGGTCCAAGTTTATGGCTGTAATATGACAAAATGTTAGAGTCTGAAAGCTTTTGTAAGGGCCAGCAATGCTAAATATTTTTAAATCCTTTATTTTAGGTTACACTGACATTGCTGAGGTTGCATGGTTGGAAACTTAAAACAAGCCTATAGAGAAGAATGAAAAGAAGAAAAAAAAAGACAGTTCACTCATCATTTTTGTTACTGTTTACACACCCAAAACGTTTATCACCAAGCCTGCAGACAGGGAGTCAGATGTGTGTTATCAGTCAAGCTTGTTTGGCTTATGGATATCAGTTCAGTCACATTTTACTGCTTATCATCACTCCGGTCCACTGGCAGCTACAAGTGCCTCCTATTCAACTGACATGAACTGGGCAATTCAATCAAAAACATGTTGAGCTTCCTTTAAAGTTACAACGCTGTTCCTTGGAGAACTACGATAACTTTGACAAACCTTCAGTCTGTATCGCTTAATTCTGATGGAGCACTGCAATGCAAATTACATGCATCAGTGCTGGATTAAGCAAAAGCTAGATAAAGACGACAGAACAACGTCATTTGTCTATTTTATGAGGTTTTCATGCAGTATAATTAGAAGTACAAATGCAAAAAATTCAACCAAACAGGAAAACATAAAAAATTTTTTTAAAAAATTAACAATATGTTCTGAACAAATGACTCAATAGCGGTTTCAAACTGGGTCAGGTTAAAACAAGACAAAAAACAAAAGCACAGCGTAGCCACTGACAGAGGAGCACAGCCCAAAATGGGTCACACAGGCAAGCATCATGACAAAGTCGCTCATTTCAAATAAAACTTGGAGACTGTTTTTCAAATACAGATAGTGAATGTGGAAAACATTGAGAATAAACCACTATAAACAGAAAAAAAATAGATACATTTCTAGCTAGCTCTGGGCCTAAAGTCTTATTAAGATCGACCAGCAACATCATCATGTTGTAGAAATTGAAATACTCTACAATGCTCTGCACACTAAGTCAAGCAGATTTTGTAAGGTATAAAACTTTTCAGCTCACGCTCCTCTGATAAACATTATTTAATATGCAGAAAAAGGCTTATGCATACGTTTTGTGTGCACACATTAACTCATCTGTGCCCTGGTCTGTATAGTAAATTGTATTCTCTTTAGAATATGAAAGCTTTTTTAACCATCTTCATAAAAAAAAAAAAACATTGACCAAATTGTAAACAAAGAATGGAATCTTCTCAGAAGGCTTCATCGGCCATGACATTCCTGTTACCGTTTTTCCCATACAAATGCCTTTTTGGTACATTTCCAGGGTTTTTATGGGAATCTCTCTTTTATATACAGTTGACCAGCTGGAGATTTTTCTTTTAACCCCTACTAATTCATTTTTAGTCCTGTAAAACATAGTAAGGTATGGTAATTTTCTGATAAATAACTAATTTAGTCAGTGGCTGATTTTTGTTTGTTTTTTTTGCCTTAAATTTTTTGCCTTAAATCTGGTTTCCGTGTGCATAGGAGCTAAAACATATATTATCAGACAAAAGGCAAAGAAAACAATCATTAATATCCATATTATTGCCTCAACATTTCAACAAACATAAGAAACTCAAAATTTCAACTTATTGACAATATTATCACTATTTCATTTCACCACAAGTGGTTGATCCGACCCAAACTTCTGGTCCAGTTCGTGTTTATGTCCGAGGATATGTGCAAAATATATCAAAGACTGCAGCTTGGACATCTTGGATTCAGTATTTGATAAATTACTATATTTAAGTGCATTGATTTTTTTCTGCTCTGCATGACAAGAATATTTTTGACCATTTCTGTGGTGCATCTAATTGAGATTTTTGTGGTCTTGAAGCTCAGAAGAGTGTTGTGGACATTGGAAAAAATATGAGAGAAGTGGTGAAAATGTGAGGTAAAACGCAGAAATTATTTAAATATTTAACAATCATAACAAAACTGCATGTTTTTCCGACACTTTGCAGTTTGTACCCTTTATCTTCTCGAGCTGGCCATACCTCTAGTATGCCAAAAATCAAATCCAAACAATATATAAAACACTGAGTTGACTGGTATAGAGCCCGGCATTAGGACCTCAGATAAGATCCTACAGTGACTGCTGAGCACTCCAAAGATTTCAATTGATTTTTTATTTTTTACTTTAAAATTTGTAGAAATCCACAGGGCAAAATGCCAGCAATTAATCAGTTGACCTCATTGATTTATGCTGACAAAATCATTTAATTCTATGATGTAACTTGCAAAGACTGCTTAATAAAACACATGCCAGATGTTTGGCAAAGTAGAAAACAGCAACCCCTCAGAAAAATGAGCCATGGTCCTGACAGGAAAGTACCTTTGTGCTTTTCTGAGAAAAGCTTGCAAGGTTCTGGTGTCCATAAGGGAAGGGCTAGCAAAGACAGTTCACACTGACTCACAGCTGAAAAGGCCAAAAACTTTCTCAAGTGACTTATTAAAAAAACTCCAACAGCAACAGTTGTCAACAGCAGCAACCCAGGCAAACTATGTAAAATAATGATAGCGATTCAAGTAATGCTTTTTCATCTCCTCATTATACCTCCAATCAGTTAGAAACATCAACACCTTAGAACTCAGCCTGTGTCGCTTTGAAAGGGAAATCCCCTTCAAAGACTGATATAAAAACAGAAGGAGGAGTCAGCAGTAGGGGAGAGTGACGGTACTTTATACACCATCTGCATGCTACAGAGAAGCTGCGCAAAACAACCCGTCTGAAAAATGTTCACAGTCCCCACCTCAAACCAGCTGTGCTATCTGCACGACAGTCTTATTTGTTGTAGAAGATCAACGAGTACAAAACTCCAAGATGTCAAATCATACCAAATGTAGCCCACCTTACAACCAAATACACAATTTTGATTAGTATAGAGCAGATCGGTTTTTTTTAGGATGAAATATTCGATCTAAAAGTGAAACTTGCCTCACTATGTGGTGAAGAACATGTCTTACCCTTAAAATACTAAATAAAACTTCCCATTTCCCAGTCATGTTATTGTCTATGTCATAGCTAGTTACTAACCGCAGACACATAACATAAACACACACATCGCAGTGTGCTATCAGTTGAATCTCTGTACTGCAACCAAATGACAGGATAGATCACTTAAGCTAAAGTAAATAGAAGTAGAATTTGGTCACTTGCAGGGATGTTGTCTAAAGTTCACATAGCCTTTTACTGGTACTGCACACCTTCTTTGCTTATGCAACCGTATATTTGTTTTAGAAGGTTTACAAGTTCCCAAGCATTTCTAGTGTGTGTTTAGCCTGCGTATATTCTTTAAGCAACAGTGATTTTGATTTCTTTAAAAGATGCATCAATCATCTGTTCAGCATTTCTTTTGATCCAACCTGTTTGACAACAGCAGGTAAAATATCGAAAAATCTGTTTTTGCCACTTCTGATCCATGTAAACTAAACCTTTCACTTGTTTCTGTCTGTAGAGACAACAACAAAAATCAGAAAAGCATTTTATAAGCTTAGTGCAGGAAAAAACTAAAAATGTAAAATCTAAGTTTAACAAGAAAAAAATGCTTCAAAGAAAGTTAAATCAATGTAAAGACGAAATTATGACCGAACTGTGCATAAATTAGATCAAGGCTACCTTGGTGAAATCAACAAATAGCCATTTCGATATAGCACCAACCGCAAGTGGTTTGGTTGTAATTGAGGCTGTTTGTGAACACAAATGACACACACTGTGGAAAAAAGTAATTAAGCAGTCAGCGCTTAACGAGATATTTTATGCAACATAAATTGAGGTAGAGTCAAATGTTTGCAAAGGTCAGCAGATAGAAAATTGTTGTGCATATAAACTTAGTTATCAATACATCATGGACTCATTTATCCCAAATGCCTACGGGTTAATTAAGTAAAAAAAAAAAAAACTCACTCATTAAAACTGTGCTCATAATATAAAAGAAGTA
Organism: Poecilia mexicana; assembly: GCF_051168715.1. Classification (NCBI taxonomy): domain Eukaryota; kingdom Metazoa; phylum Chordata; class Actinopteri; order Cyprinodontiformes; family Poeciliidae; genus Poecilia; species Poecilia mexicana. The sequence goes on from NW_028263381.1 coordinate 15,429,962, forward strand.
TATAGAAGATGAGGTGATTTTCAAACAAGTGCAATCATTTGCAAAACATTCGGTCGTGTCTTTATAATGCTTATACTGAATCTGATCAACTGACACGAGCATGAACTGCAGCTGTAACTAAATCTAAATTTATCTTAGATGTTCTTATTTTTCATAATTGAAATGTTATATTGATTTGTTACTGATTTGACAACTGAATATCCACCCTCTCTACAGTTCAGGTTTTTCTCATGCCTCGAATGTCCATTTGGCAACAGGAAAGCAGCTGGCCTTCTCTCATATTTCAGAAGATTGGAGCATACATTTAAACGATTACATTCTCACACAATTGATTTTTTTTTTTTTCTATTTTGTCTCCTTTCAGAGGCGAAAACAGGATATGGGTTACTTTTTTCTTTGAAAAATATGCTTGTGTAAAAGTCACAGGACATTTGTGGTGCTATGTACTTTGAAACTAAAATGAAGGCAAAGGACAAAACACTTTGTGACATTTTCATTCTAAGACTATTTTTTTGTGTCCGCATCTTATTCAAAAGCCCCCACAACAGTCTTATTTATTAACTATGTCCATCTGCTCTGGCCGATTGCCCCAAAAATGCAATATAACTTTAAAATGCTTTAGATACATTTTATTACAATACAATCAAAACAGAGCTGCACAAACAGTATTCAGGTGTGAGGATGAAAATCATACTGCAGCCATTGGGAATCCTTATAAGCAACTAAAAGCTTCTTCTATGAGAAAAATTGTAGAGATGCTTATTTTATTATAAATAAATATTGAAATAATTATTTATTTTCTTATTTACTTTTATTTCTTGCCTTTTCCCCTACTGTATGCGTTATTTTCTTTCAGTACATACACATCCATCCATCGAGTCCATCGACAAAGGTGCTGGGGGCATTTGCCGTTTGGTAAACAAAAACACCCTAATCGTCACACCTGAGTAACTTTGGCAAAACTTTTCACATGACATCATCAATGAAAAACATACAGAACAAACCACAGAATAAAGCCATGAAAGTGAGGCGGGTGTGCAGGAGTTTCCTTTTCCTGCACGTGTTCATACTTGTTTTCACACACTGCTTACTACGGTTTTATATCAAAATGAAAGCGTTGCTCTGTTAAAAGTTAAAACAAAACATTATGGAAAATCAGCTTTTTGAAATACTTTGATCAAAAACCAATCAAGTTAATTCGGAAATTATTTGATATGGATTTTTCACTCTCTCCTGGCAGAGTCGGACAAGCTGTTCAACATTACCAAACAGGAGTTTTTTAATCGCCCAGGCTTACATGACAATAACTGAACATCTTTCAGGCAAGACTTTGTTGTTTCTTCTTGTTCCATTTCAAACCTGCCAACCCCATTTTTTTGTAACTATAGCAGCTGACAGAGCAGTTCGCTCTTCTGACCTGAATAAAACTGTAAGACATGATTTTAGATGCACCAAGAATGTACTTTCCCTTCTAACATGTCTGTCATCAGTTGTTTTCTTCCAGTAAAGCCCAGAATGAAAACTGAAGTCTTGTCAAATGAATCAACCCTGCCTACATGCAAGTGAAACGCTACATCAGAAGAAGAAAAGCACATATGTTGCTGGAGAAACAATAACTCCAGCACAGTTTGATGTGACAAATGTAAACTTACTGTATCCTCCGAGAGGTTCCTCTAACAGGATATAGAGTCAGAATAAGAGTCCATATTAGCGTTATTTGTCAAGACTGATTCAAACGTTGCGAACCTTAAAGCTTGAACACAAAAAACCAGAATGAAGAGACATTCTCAGGACATCTGAACTGGAAACAGTTTGTTCTGAAGAGAAATTGACGAGCCAACTTCTGAAATTAATCATCTACATAAAACATCACTCCAGTCAAATAAGAGCATTGTTTAGCAACGTGACTCAGGCTTTCGCTTCAAATGTCTGGAACTGTCAATTATGTTATTAGAAGAGCAAAGAAGTTTTCAAAGCTGCTTATTAAAGACTTTACAAAAAAGTAAGATTTTTTGAAAATAAAATATTAAATCATAGGATGCATGCCTTTTGTACAGTTTTAGTTCAAAGAAGAGTGCATTTCTATATGGTCTTCTTCTGCATATGGATAATTCCTATACCAGATGAAAACATGTGAACTCTCCGTGATCCTTCTTCTGGGACACATATCCCTGATATGCTTGCAATGTTCTCTTGAAGGCCTCCCAAGCCATTATTGAGATTGAATGAGAATATCTCCATATCTCCAGACTTGGGGCAATTAGTAGCAAAGGCTCAACCAGAATGACCACAGAAATGCTGAGAATGCAAACAGAACGGCGTAAAACTGACAAACAACATGCTGAGATGACCAAAGATGAAAAAAAGCTGTTATGTTGGATGTTTTTTTGTTTTTTTTGTCCACATAGAACCTAAGAAGCTGATATGTATTATAATGATTAATATTTCAACAACTTTCAGCATGACTACAAGCAGAACATTTAGGACAAACTCAAAGTATGTGACACAAGGCAAATTATTTAAGAGTCGGTTGATGGAAGACCCGAAAAGGAAAGCTGACAAACGGAGACGTTTTCTGTTAAATGGAGATTAAATAGGTTTTGCCTGTGTTGCAATTAATTTTATAAATGCTTTTAATAACTAAAAAAAATAAACAGACAATAACAAAACTCCAGAGATCATCTCCTTCCTAATACACCACCTGAACATCATCACATTCCCCCAGTTTACTGACTTTGTTAATCATTTAGCACAATAGTCTTTCACTGACACCCAAACAACTCTATTATTATTAAATCAGCCACTTTAATTCCTTCATCACTTTTTTAATTTTGCAGTTTTGATCATTTCGTGGCATTTCATCCCGTTGCATCGTTGGTACAGACATCTGATTTCCTCCGGATGTTTTGCACTGACTATGCATCAACTCATACCTACCAAGGGACCATTTCATACTTTTTTTTTAACAATTTATTTTATGAGCAAATTTTTATACTTGGATTACTTTTTGGTTGCTTTGGCTGAATGTTTTAGGTCATTGTCCATTTGCATTATGAAACACCATAAACACATCAGTCTGTTTGACTACATTTAACTGGATTTGAACACCTCAGAACTCAATCGACTGTTTCTGTCCTATAATCATTATCACTAGTGTCTCAGCGCCACTGACAGCCATAAAGACCCATGTCATCCCTCTGCTTCTGCCATATTTTACAAATGGTGTAGTATGCTTTTCATCAGGAGCTTCTCTCCACCTTCTTCATACTTTTTTCTTAACATCATTTAGGTAGAGGTTGATCTTGGTTTCGTCAGTCCAAAGAAAGTTCTTCCAGAGCCGTGCTAACTTTTTTAGATGTTTATTGCAAAATCCGATTTAGCTTATTTTATTCTTGAGGGTAATGACTGGCTTGCACCGTGATGTGAACCCTCTGTTTGCTTTCATACAGTCTTCTTTTTATGGTCGACTTGGATATTGGTATGCCTACCTCCTGAAGGGTGTTGCTCATCTGGTCGACTGTTGTGACGGAGGTTTCTGGAAATGATTCTGCGATCATCCATGTTGTCCTCCACGGACATCCAAGTCATTCAGTGCTTTCTTTCTTTATCAGGATGTGGCAGATGTTGAATTTTTCCACTTCTATTGTGTTGCAGCAATTTCTCAAATATGTTTTTGTTGTTGTTCTTGCAGCTTAGCAAACATTGTTTGTTTCACCTGCATGTAGAGCTCCTTTGTCAGCATGTTGTCTGTTTACAGCAAAATCTTCCAAATGCGAACACTACACCTGAAATCAACTACAGCCCTTTAATCAACTTAATTGATAATGGCACGACAAAGAAACTGCCCACACCTACTCATGAAAAAGCCTTTGAGGCAATTGTTCAATTACATTTGGAGCTTTAAAAAGAAGATGGCAAGGAGCTGAAACTCCTAACCCTTTCATCCAATTTTGAATGTGGATACCAGGAGAGACTGAGCGTTAAACCCAGGCTCATTATGTAAGTATGATTGAAATGTTTAGGTAAACAGAAATCTGGTAAGCCTGTCAGTGTCCTAACAATTTATAATACATATAACAAAACCAAGATAAGAGAACCAACGAGACATCACACAGGAGGAAGGGGTTATGAAGTCAACCACTGAAATCCAAAAAGTAAGTGAAATGACATGGACAGGTGATTTTAAAGGTTATAAAATGCTTATGACTAATGCATTGTGGAGGTGATCTCATATGAAAATACATATGATCTAATTCCGCATCAAAACTTAAAATAAGTGCATTTTCCTGATTTAGTTTTCTTCTACCAAATTAGCACGTCTCATTTGGGAATTTCCAACAACATATAAAGGGCATAAAATGAGATATATAAGTGATGAATGCACATTAAACTTCATTTAATTTTGGAAATGAACAAATATAATGATACAAAACAACTGAGCTGTTTGCTGCAGGGACTTTTTAAGCTGCTAGAGAAACACACTAATTTCCTTGCTTACAGACTTATGATGTCAGAGCACATTACAACAACCGTTTTTGACCAAGCAGTTGTTTGCAAATCCGTGTATGGGTTTTTGCATTACATATTACACCAAATGTTGTCTAGTAGTAAAGCAAAAGTGTGTAGTACATGTCTACACAACTGATATCAATGCGTGCATATTGCTCTGTCACTGTTTTCCAACTTAAAAGTACAATATTTAACAGTAAAAACATGAACTGTATTACTTGACTGTTCCAACCACTACTAAAAAAAACATTCAACAAATCTGCTAGACGTTTCATGACAATATCTCAAATAAATGCATCAGCCTTTTTTTTTCTTGTAACTTAAGGGGTTAAATCATTTCTCAGCTTTCAATGTAAATTTACGGACTTAGTTATTAACGAGGTTCGGTTTTTAAAACGCAGCAGCTGTCTAGTTCGATCAGAGTCAATCGTTTTGTTTCGACATGCTTTATTAGACATTTTGCAAATGTACCTGCTACTTGTGCAAATTATAGCACGACCTTATGAACTCAAGTTATGTCTGAGTAAGTATTATGGATTAGTTTGTTTGTTTTTTTACCCTGAAGGATGATCATATGACGATCGTATGACCTTGAACAATACAGTCCACCAGAAAATTAAGTGTTTTACAATTCCCTCTTCAGTTGTTGAAGCTTATCTAATTAATCTGCCAACATTTTCACCCGCAAAATGGACAATCAAGTAACACACCACCAGAAACAACAACAAAACAGCGTTTTTACACCTTAACTGAGAAGCCAATAAGCAAACGGTGAAGAAAGATGGTTGCGGCGTAACACATGCAATATTACGACCAAACTCTTACCCAGCTTGTTGCAATGTGTTGCTGCTCTGAGTTCCCTCAAATGAACTCAGGTCGGCGTGAAGTCCAGCAGTCGGCTCCGCATTAGCTAGCTATGCTACAATCCCCAGTCGTCGACAGCCGCTCCGTTAATTTGTCCCCGGCTGCCATTCTGCCGCTCCCCGCATCTCTTTCTCCACCTTGTTCACTCGGCGGAAGGTGTTTTTATTACGACGTGCTGCGTTCTTTGAAGTAAGAAACAACAACAAAATGACATGAACCCAAGTGTACAACCTCTGATAGTTACTCCTTTCTACTGCTCTGACTCCGTCCGTCAGTGGGGAAACCGACTGCGCCGTGACGAGGATGGTTTGGGCGGAGCAAGATGCCAGGTCAAGCAAGTTGTTTTCATCTTCTGCTTAATCCACAGTCAACTAAATCCCTCGCATTCTAATTTAACCTCGGACAACACACCAACTTTTTATTGGCTCACAATAAGCGCTTTTTTAATCCTCAGGTTGATGGAGTTGCCGATAACTGTACTCATGTGGAGCATACACTCAGGTACTTGAGTAACTTTCTATTATAAATATAGTACACACTGTTTACTGTATGCTCATCACCTGACCTCCAAATGGCGCAGCAGATAGAAAATAACATTCAAAAATGTCACAGTAAGAAGTTGTAAACGTGTGGTGCAGTTTACAAGCAGGTTTTTCACATTATATTCGTGACAATATAGTAAAAATAAAAAGTATTAAGGCTACTTCTAAAATTACAATGTAATCAAAAATATTATTCAACTAAATGTAATTAATTTCCTACCACCTCCGACAATAAGTGTTGCTAAAATTTCCACAGAATTCAAATGAAGACACAAGCATACATTTTCAAAGCTCACTTTTTCCCAGCATAAAACTTTTTAATTCAGTTTGATGACCTAAGTGTGCTTGAACAACCACCGGTGCCAAGATAACTTTTATGTGTTCTGCTAGTGCTCCAAAAGCCACTCAGCAGATAGGAAATAATATTAACAAGTTTGTGTGTTTACAAGAAATCTCCATGGGACTCTGTGGGTGTGTGGTTTACGCTAAATTAAAATGTTCAGTTAAGCAACTAGATAGGGGAAGAGTAGCTACTATTTAGCATTACTTAAGAAAATCTTACACAAGTAAAAGTATCACAAAAATGAAAGGAAAATGATACACAGTTTTCACAAGCTTGCACCAACACAAATCTGAAAAGTGTGGTGTGCGTTTTCTCCAGGTTTTGAGTCAGCACTTTTTAGAAACCCCATTCTTCCCATCTCGAGGCTGTTTTTTTAATTTATTTATTTATTTTTCAAATTTTCATTGCAGAATCCCTGAAACTCTGTCAGATTTGACACTTTTAAGAGAAGGTTTGCCATATGCTCTCTGTTTTATTTTGGTCTGGAATTCAAATGTCTCCAAGATGAAGAATGCACGATTTTAGGAAGATATGAATTTATGATGACATTCTTTGGATACAACCTCTGACGTCCCATAGCCATTTAAAATGTTGGTAACCATTTAGTTTCCAGGGTGGGAGTGTAGTACCCCTCAAAGCACATCAGTCTCATATCTTAGCAACAAGTATGCTGTGCCAGCTTCCTGTTTCCTGCTTTACACAAAAAAAGCAATGGAAAACATGTTCAATACCTAACTCACGAACAAGTCCCCTACTCTCTTCAGCCTTGGCTGAGCTGTCCACGTGGACAAGTACATACGCAAAATATCAATGTGTTTCACTTGAAATATAACTTTGCAAATACAGCCTCCATGGAGTCCTTTAAAAACACCCTATTGTAAACATTTATACTACGACCATTGATGATTATGATTCCATATGTTGTGCAGATCTAATCTAAACCTTTTGTTGTATCTCTAGTTGTTGTCCTGCTGGAAGGTAAACCTCCACCCCAGTCTCAGGTGCTTTGCAGCTTCCAGCAGGTTTTCTTCCACAGTTGCCCTGCAACATTTATTTCCATTCATCTTCCCATCAGTTTTGATCAGCTTCCCTGTCCTTGCTGAAAAAAAAAACATCCCCACTGTGTGACATCAACAAGATTCACCATGGGGAAGATGTACTTATTGTGCTGTTCCCACTGGTTAAACGTAGTCTGTCGGAGAAGGTCCAGGCACTTTGCATCAAACCGGTCACCCTCGTTTTCAGAAAGCATGTGATAACAGTGGAAAGGAAGCACAACCCAGTCTTAGCAACCATCTGCAATACTTAAATCTGCAATGTTGAAGATTGGGACATGAGTAAGCTTAAGACAATTGATGTGCAAGCTGGCAAATCTACAGCAGCTATATAATGCCAAGAAGCTAATATAGACCAAAATCTTAGTGCTTTTGATATATTTTATCATTTATGCCACTAAGAATCAAGGCAGCTCTGCAGGCAGTAGGGTGTCCAGCCGGTACTGACAAGGCATACCAAATAAAGTGTCCGCTGAGTGTAGATCTCATAAAAGTCATAAAATTCTGACGCATATTAATACATTTTGATAACCATTCTTTTAGGTTATGTGACGCTTGAGAAACTTTCAGGAAAAAAAATCATCCGCGGTTCTCACAAGTTAATTTGAAAGCTTCAAAATGTTCCTCAGTTTCCACACAATGGACCAAATAAAATTTCAGCGCCTGTAAGGATGCTAACTTTAGACATGATCGTCATATCACATGCTTGACAATCATGCATTTTTGATGAATAATTAAAAGTAATTTCTGTGTGTCTGAATGAACTGTTCAAACTCTGTCACTCCACAATAATCTCTGCAGGTTACTCCCACATTGCCTTTGCTGCTCCATCCTTTTGCTGTTATCACATAAACCTTTATGTATTTGGAACCGACAAGCTGAGTCAAAATTTCAGGGTGAATATAAAGTTCTCTTATCTTGAGCAGAGAGCAGCTCACTAATGATTTATACTTTTTGGGAGAACAGTTTCTCTCAGATTCAATGTTTGGACATTGTCCGCCATCAGTTTTGCTTCTTTTACTTGTTTGCATTTTTTTTCTGAAATAAAGCACTCGTACCTTATCCTTGATGTTTGAATATCTAATGAGTCCATAACAGGACTTTTTGTAAGAATATTCCCAATCTTTTAAACGATCAAGACATTTTCATGTCTGAAGGTTAACTCTGCTTCTTACTTAGTCTGAAATGATTTATCAGTGGCAACTTACAAAAAGATTAAGATAATAAATCAAAAAGTTAATGGAGTTCAGGTGTGTCCAAAAATTGTCCCAGGTCTACTCAGTGTAGTTTGTAAGTGGTCCAGATGTACACATTTGATGGCTGAATCCTCTGCTTCTCTTTGTATGACACATACAGACCCATATAGACCCACATCCTCTAACTAATTTCAAACATATCATGACAGGAAGCTGAAGTACATTTTGATGTTTACCACAGATACTTTGCTAAAGTGTCTGTGACTTTGCTAAAGAATTCACTTGAATTAAAAAAAAATGACAAAAGATCAGGTTTGTTCAGGTGTTTGTAAAAGAATGCTGTGCTAATTTCGTTTCTAACAGGCCAAAAGGGGACTTGAGTGCAAGAAGAAGGAACAGAGAACTAATTTATTATCTAAGCTGATGGGGCAAAACCTGAAGTTTTGTAAGGGAGATTTTTTTTTTCAGAATTCACCAAAGGTCAAACTAACCGACAACTGACAAGCTAGGACAACTACAAAGACTCGGTGAACTTGCAAAAACAGAAAAAGGAAGCCTTGCTGAAAACTAATTGAGAGAGATGGAAACTTAGACCTGTTGTGTGACTAAGGTAGAAACTAATAATAAAGTCTCTGCAAATCAACAAGGGAACATCTCCAACCAGATAAGACAGAAAGTAAACATGACCAGGGAGGAGAATCAGTTATAAAAAAATAACTTGTTTCTGATGAGGACACCCAAAACCAAAGCATATGCAGATCTGAAACTTTAATTCAAAGCCAACTGTTTTTATCAGTGACTTCAAAAATTTCGACTTTATCCTGCACAAGATGAACTCTCCGAGGGAAGAACATTGGTTCCATGACATCTTACTCATCCTTTGGAACCCAAGCAGATCTGTCTGTCCACAGCCACAGGAAGAAACTAAAATCCACCGGGATCAGTTCCTGCTCCATGAAGACCATAGTAGAGAGGAGTGTGGCTCCAGTTTCAACTCAGCTTTTTGAGTTGCAGTCTGAAGCGAATGAGTGTACGTGGTAAGTATATTGCTGAGCAATACCACCACCATGTGGTTCATTTGGGGTATTGCACGCCTTCCCCTGCTGGTCCAGAAGAGTCAGCTGTGGCCTACTCAAAGCACTGAAAGAGTTAAGGATTTCAGAGTCGATCAGAATCTCTTGAGTCTGCAGTACAGAGCAGATGGATCGCAGAGTCAGGCAGACTCCTCAGAGATGGGAGATTATTTTTTCCTCCTGCATGCAGGGACTATTAGCAGCAATTTCCAGTTTCAAGTGCATAAAATCTGAAAAAAAGTCATTTAGTTAATTTTTCTACCAATAAAGTTGAAGAAGCGTCATTTTGTTTACTATACCTGGATTACCCTGCAGAACAAGGTGGGGCTGCTTCTTTAAATCCGTGTGCCTGATAATTCTATTTTGCCGTTTCTTTAATTATGTGAACCATATCTGTAACTTAAAGTCAATTACACACACTTAAAATAGCTTTTAACTACTACTTTTGCAACAGTATTTTTTGTGCAATAATCCAAAACAAAGTGTTGCATAATTGTGGGGCAGAAAGAGTTTAATACATGGTTTTCAATTCTTTTCAAAAATACAGTTCTTATAATCGCTGTATGAAGTTGTATTACGCTGCCATAAGCAAGTGATTGCAAACCTACCAAGACAGTAAAATATGAGTGAATCAACATTGAAATATGGTATGGCTGAAATATTAAATCCATGTTGAAGCTTTGATATTTAAATAAAACAAACAGTGGCTGGTGACTTACATGTTGAATCAATGTTAGCTTTTCAACCGTAACTGATAAAATAAAATTGAAAGAAATAATTTTGACTCACAACAGGGAGTCTTTAAAAAGTAAAATTGTGATCTAACTATTCACCCTAGATAACGGAAGATCATCATGTCAAGCTCCTGCGACACTCTGTACTTCAGTCTGCCTGCCCATGGGAACTCCGTCCTGCACAAGATGAATGCTCTAAGAGAAGACCATCGGTTCTGTGACATCACGCTCGTCCTAGGAAGCCCAAACACCTCTGCGGACCAGTCTGTCCACTTCCACTGCCACAGGGTGGTGCTTGCAGCATCCTCTGATTTCTTCCGTGATCAGTTCCTGCTCCACGAAGACCAGGCAGAGATGAGTGTGGCTGCAGTTTCCAGCGCTAGAGTGGCAAAGACGCTGCTGCTGTCCTGCTACACTGGACTTCTCGAGGTGCAGTACTCAGTAAGCAGAGATGCAGTCATGGTAAAAAGAAAAACAACGTCTCATTTGTATAAGCGCGTTTAGAAGCAGCAGGTTCTATAGGCCTGACTTTATCAGTCTGCCGTTTTGAGGTAGAAGAACTTTAGGAAACTCCCTTTCAAACAACATTGTGTCACTGCTTGTTTGTCCACTTTGATTTCATTGAATGGTGTGTTTGATTCAGTTACTGCAAGTTGCACAATGAAAAAGTCCTCCAGCCCAAACCATACTCCCTCCACTGCCATGTTTAAGAGTCAATGTGAGTTGTTCATCCTGACATGATAAAGATATTTTGTATTCGAGATCTTGTAACTGTGTTTTAAGTGTCTTCAACAAACCATCCCCAAGGCTTTTTTTCAACAGGAAAAAGGAAAGCGGTCATATGATCTCCTATTATTGTTTATTGACCTTACCATCTGCTTGGTGAAAAATAGAGGCTTCCTTCTGCTGTTAAAGGCTTTAATCTCACCAGAATTGATAATGGTATGCAATTAATGTTTGGTTTTCCTTTTTTTTTTTTTTTTGCTATTCAGGTACCTTTGGCAGAACTGGTCAGTTACCTGAGCGCAGCCAGCATCCTCCAGATGAGCGAGGTGGTAGAGAAATGCAGTCAAGCTGTGCTGCAGTTCCTTAAACCCATTATTTTTTCCAATAAACCTGCAAGTTGCTCCAAGGGAACTGAAAACCAGCAGCCAGAGAGAAGCTGGCTATGTTCCAGTTTTGAAAATCGGAGGGAAAAGGATGTGGCCCAGCCCAGCACCAGCATCCAGGAAGATAAGACAAAGGAAGAAGGAGTGGTTATTGGTCAAGCCATGGATGGGGTCAGCCAAGAATCTAAGGTGGACAATGAAAAGACTAATGTGACTACAGAAGACATGAAGTTTGTGAAACCTAAATTGGAGTCAACAGAGGATCAAAAATTTGAGCTTGACACCTTGAAGTCAGAGCAAGGTGTGAAAAACCCCACAGCAGCTCTCAAGGATGAAGTTTATCAAGACCTCATTTCATTCCGGGCTTTAGAGTTTAGAAGTGCTGCAGATCACGGAAAGCTGGTGGACATCTCCCAAAAACAACACGAACAAGTAGGACATGAAGAAAAACAAGATAATTCACACAAAGCTCAACTGGAACATGGAGGAGTCCTGATAGATTCCAAAATATCTAACCTCCCCGAGGCACACTCCACAAAGCCTGGCGAAGATGTACTACTAGAGGCTTCACACAGCATCCTAGTTGAGAGACCATACCTGTGCAGGAAGTGCGACAAAATCTTCCAGCACCTTGAGAACTACATGGGCCACCTGAAGGAACACAGACAGTATTCCTGTTTGGTCTGTGGGGAGGGCTTTTCCCAGAAGAGCAAACTGACCCGGCACATACGGGTTCACCCTGATGTCAAGCCCTTCAGGTGTCCACTGTGCCATGAAACGTTCATCCAAAAGGGTTGGCTGCAAGAACACCTCAACCTGCACACAGGGCACAAGCGTAGTCTGAACCCAACGAACAAGTCAGATTTTACAGGCCTAAAGGGAGAGAAAAATGGCCCGACAGATGTGCTGGAGAAGGCTGGAGGTGCAAGTTAGGATTAAAATGCGATTACTGCTGTTTGTTCTGGCTCCTTGTATTTTTATTTATTTATTTTTTTGTCTTCTTTGGAAATCTGATTCCAACTTCAGTTGTAGAAAAACATGCACATGCAAAAAGATAAAGGGACTGAAAAAAAAAATCTGTAAAATGTTATATAGGATTCCAAAGATGACAAGAGTATGGGCCTCATATCTCAGAGGTTTTTTCATGTTAGATATTTATTGTCAAGGTTATTTTCATTTAGTTGTGAATTCTTTGGTGTTCCAAGTTAAGCAGGATTACCTATTACAGACTCTGTGCTTGACATCGCTGAATATTTTATTCACTCACTATGCACATTCCTAAATTAAACAGCTTAAATTCAATTATACATTGCATACCATTAATTTTTGCATGTTCTACTAATAAAGCTTGATGAGCTCCTTATTCTGTCTTTTGTTATATTTTTTTTAATTTAAATGAAAGTTTTTCACTGTTTAGTCATTGTGAAATGCAGCAAATGCACACGCTGTGTCTGCTGTAGCTGTTTTATTCTTTAATTGGGGGTGTTGGGAGGGAGGAGGGTTCATCACAGTAGATAGACTGCAGCTCCAAGGAGAGTAGGAGTTGTTGCGTGGAAAATGAGGAGCATGGTGAAATCAATCCCTTTTTGCACTTCCAGTGCTACCTCGGGAGATTCATGGATGTCTCAAACATGCATAAACAAAACAAAGTAATACTCCAGGTATGTTTTTGATGAAGGAATAACATGGTGACAAAATAAATAAATAAGTTTTTCACCATGCTGCCCCTTGTGGCTTGGGAAAGCGAAGCCCCAAGAATCCGCCTCCCGGAGTCTCACTTCAACTTGAACTTAGAGTGGAGATTTTATTTAACCTCACACCCGTTTTTTAAATTGCTGATATGCCAAGTAAAACTGGAGTTATGCTAAAATAATTTAGCTTCCCTCCCCCAGAATATCATAGAAATGTTAAAGACAGTGCTATCCTGAGAATATGAAAGCAAATGTGTTGTTACTAAGAAAAAGAAAAAAATATATATACATATTTATAGAATATATGAAAAAACCCCGCTTTTGCTTGGTGACGAGGAACGTTACGCAAGTAACGCGAAAAGACGAGAAGCGGGAAAGGGACTAGCGGCGCGAAAGGAGTAGCGGGAAAAATAAAAAAACAGTGAGATGGCGAAATTGGCGGAAAGTTTTGATATTGGAGCGATCCGTGACACCCATTTCGTAATTTGTTTGAAGTTTAGTGGTTTTTGTTTTGCACATAAGGAATGATGTGCAAAACATCCAGCAGGCAGTGGCGTTCTGTTTTCAGCTGCAAGAGGAAGAGGGAAAACTCGCGGCCGGAGTCTTGAGACAGAACAGAGGGCATTTCGATGATGATGTGGCGGATAGATAATTAGTTTTAGAAACATGAAGAGTAAAGTGGGGTCCTGGAAGGCTCAGAGGCAGGTATCCGGAGATCCAAGCAGAGGAACGGCGGCGTTGCGTGGCTGCAAAGTGTTGATCACCACGAGATAAGGCAGAGCCGCTCTGCTTGCTAGCTGCTCGAAAGAAGCAGCTAGCAAACATGTTTCACCCACTGCGAACACCGGGAGTCAAGGTAGAAACGCTTTCTTCTTATACCCCCATTTTTTTTTTTTATTTTGCCACTGAAGCAGTTAAGACAATCACCACCAACAGCAACAGAAGTATAAAATAAGTTATTAGGGAAGAAATACAGAAGTGGAAGATATGCTACAGGTCTCGGTCTCCTCATCTACCTGTCACTGTCAAGCCTACTGAAAACAAAGTAATATTTCTGGAATATTACTGAGACATATTTATACAAATATTGATAAGGTCGTGCTAGCAGTATAATTTATGTGGCACAATTGCACATTTTCTGGTGTCTTGTTTTGATCTTTGATATTAAACGATTTCTATAATAATTTTATAAAACCTTGTTGCATGTAATATTTTTACACTAGTTTTAGAAATGTACAGTGTATATTGAAATTCCAAATGATACAAACCATTCTTTATAATTACATGTGGGTTTTAAAGTGACTAACATGCAATAAATGTGTATTGCATATTTACAATATACATTTATTGTGTACTATAAATACCCAATAAATGTGTAGTTATTGTGAAAAAAATACACATATTTTTTTCCAAAATAAATAATTTTTTTTTCTGTTTCCAAAGGAAAAAAAAAAAAAGATGTACTTCCACACAGTTCAGGTTGTGCCAAAAAAAGTCTACATAATGATTTTTTTTTATTAAGAAATATTGATCAAAAATCAATGTTAGGCCAAAATAACAATATAGTTAAAATATTGCATGTTTACATTATTGTTGAACAGGTAAAAATAATCTTAAAAATACCAATTCAATTATTTTTACAGCTTAAACGTAAATCAACATTTTGAGGCTTATGAGTGCTTTAAAGTGATCAATTTCGGCCCACGGTTCCAACAAATGTACAGAATAAAAGTTAATTCTTCACCAAACCATGAAACATTTTTGCTCATCTTCAAATGCGTCTTCACCACTGGCATTGTTTCACTTTTTGACCCCTCTGATATTGTGCGAACTATGCTAAGCATGACGACGAGGTTAAACGGCTGAGAGGGTTTCTATGCTCCTTAACCCCTTTTCTTCCTTTCACATGTCTCGTTTAATTTCTCGGTTATCCTACTGACCCAGAAATGTCCTTGTCACTTATCTCGCTGAATGCAGTAGCCAGTGGGCAACTAATGGCTCTCTAAGTGTGCACACAGCTGGGACTCTTATGGCTTATAGACTGATGTTCGACCGAGCTATTTAAGATTGGAAAAAAATATTTTGTTTGTGGAGATCCATCATATCACCTGCTGTAGTAACTACAGCACAATCTGGAAAAAAAAAAACATTGAATCTGGAGGTGCGCTAAATGTAAAAGCACAAGACAGTTTTCAAAGATTTTTTATTTTTTATTTATTTTTTGTTAAATGAATGATAAATCACTTTGTCCCTCTTTCGCAATCATACACAATTATAGTGTTGATTTGTTGCATAAGGTTGATATAAAACACACTGGTATTTGTGCTTTTAATATAAAAAATGTTCAAGGGGTGCAGGAGTGAAAGACGAATAGAGGGACTAATCATTTTAAAATAATTTATTTAAACCACCCTTTGTTAATTCAATCTTTTTGGGACAGTGGCGCCTCCTGGCCAGACAGACAGTCTTTTATACTTTGATGAGTTGCAACATTAATTTGTTTATGTATGCATATGCAATGTTTAATTAAACTATGGCTTTGTTTTTATTTTTCCGGCCACTCTTTGCAAAACCTTTCAGAGGCGACCCTAGCTGCATTTTGAGCAATTTGCTGGATGTTAGGGGTAGAAGTCACATTGTTTTACCCCTTAAGTTGTAGAGCCTTTTAAAATAAATTAAGAAGAATAAAGTAAAGATACTGAACTGAAAATAGAAAAAAAAAATGCAGGGAAAGCCTTGAGAAGGAATGCAACAATATTTGGTGCTTAAAAGCCAAATGTAAAGAAATTAGCTGGAATGATTCAGCATAAAGGTTTTGCGGGTTTCTTTTTTGCGTGAAGTTTCCGTGTTCTCCCCTTAGGGCTTTCGACAGCCACTCCAGCTTCCTCCTACGGTCTACAAATATGCATATTAGAGTCCCTGGAGATTTTACAACCTTAGATTTCAGTGTAGATGATTGTGGCCTCGTGTAGATCTGAAATGGCTGCTAACTGCCTGCCTCTGACGTCATAAACAATGGGATACAACGATCCTCCACAAAATCCTGAGGGAGACAAAGCAAGTTTGAAAAATGAATGGGGTTGAAGGGGATTTATAATCTACAAGGTAACTATATCCTGATAATAGGATTAAAGCTTTGATGAGGTAGTCAGTGGCAGCTGCACAGCCCATGGTTGTATTCCCAGCTACAGTCTTAGGTTACTAAACGTCTTTATTCAATACAATGCAGGTCCACACATAGGAAAGGGGAAATGAAAACAGACGTCACCTTAAAGCATTTTACGCTTGCAATTCATAAAATACATATTCAGGTAAAAAAAAATATATATATAGCCAATCATATAGTCACATTCAAAAGTAAATTAAATTACTTCTGAATACGATCCAAATTAGATTACGATACAATCAAGCCCAGTGGATTACATCAGATTTGAACCGTGTGGTCCACACAAGTTTGTAAACCCCGACTTCTGGAACAACTGAAGTACTCCTGGGAGTCCCTTCACCTCACGGCAAGAAAGTCCTGGATTAAAATTCAAGCGGTCGGGTATTTCTGCATGGAGTTTGCATGTTCTCTCTGGTCATGTGCACTCTGCCTTCCTCTAAAAACAAATGAAACAACATATTCATGCAGTTAGCAAAAACAATTACAAAAAAAATGTTTTTAGTTGCTTTTTTAAAATAAAATAAAAAATCACAGAGTCTAGAGGATTCAAACAAGAGTAGCATTTTCCAAACTCTTGGTGCTACTGCTGAATTTGCTACCTTTTAGTTTTTAGCTTTGCACAATCAGCAAACCCTGGTCACCTCAGGGACCTGCAATGAATACATGGGTTTAAAGGTTCTCAGATGTAGTTCTTGTCCATTCAAAGTAGGCCTTGGTGATATTACTTAAAATCCAAATCTCTTATCTTTTTTATTCCAAATTTGAGGTCTGATTTTGATAGGTTTTTTCCCCCTGCTCTTATGAATGCATAAAAAATTACAAAAGACAAAAAATATTTTCAAAAACTGGCTTTTATTTTAATCATTCCTTCTGTGAGTTGACATGAATTCAAAGTCCAAATAATTAGAAGCTACAAAACACGCTTGTCAAACAAGATGGTATAGGTCCGGTGTGGTTGAGATTCTCGGAAATCTGAGGAGTGCATTAGTGGAAAAATCTTAATTGTCCTAAACTTAAATCTTTAAAAACACACAAACAAAAAATAAAAAATTGATCAAATCGATTTATTGCCTATGTCTAATTCAAAGCTTTCATAAGGAAGCATCTTGTAATGTATCTGAATGTGAAGCCAGGATCAAGCGGCGTGGTGTGACAAAACTTTGGTGAAAAACTGAGAAATATCCCTTTGATTCAGGAAATTTTCAGTATTTAGTAACCCAGAAGCTTGTGGCGCCCCCTGTTATCCTGCCGCCCTGGAAAATGAGCCTTATGGACCCATATGAGAATGCCAGTGAATTCAGATCTAAATAAAGCATGCCTTTTCTTCCGCCTTTCTACTTCCCTCTACAGCTCTGCACAAAAAGCACGCAGGGTTGGTGTGCGAAACTTCCTCCTTGAAGACTCGCGCACACACTTGTCAAAGCGCATCCTCCCAACCCCCCTCCCTCCGCCTCTCGGTCTGTTCCTTTAAAAACCAGCAAGCCCACGCCTCGAAAAGCGGCTTGTTCCGGCTTGCCCCTGTACATATCTTTTATCCTTGCTCGCCACATGAAAATAGTGCCCCCCTCGATATCTACGCACCACCATCTATCCTGTGCTAGGCCCACGAAACAACAATCTCATCCATTAGCTCGGAGCATGAATGATGCGTAGCCGCGCAGCAGCAGCAGCAGCGGCGGCGGCGGCTCCGTGCCAGTGCAGCCCGATGCTGCTGGTGGTGGAGAGTCTGAAGCGCGGCTCTGGCACCATCACCGCAGGCGGAGCGATACCATCATCTCCTCTGAGCGTTGGTTTGTGAAGCATAGGGTGTGTGGCTCAGCGTACCTGAGCTTCCGTCACGCGCGGTGGGGAAAGACGTGCAGAGGAGCGCGACTGGACCAGATAGCGCTCCTACTTGTAGCAAACGTGCTGATATGCGTTACCAGATCATTCTAGCGCCAGGAAGCGTCCATCTACTTCTGCTTTTTTGCAACTGATGAAGATTTTTTGTTGTTGTTGTTTTTGTTAGTGACCAGGAAATGTTTACTCTGATGCTTTGGTGTGCTTGAGGTAAGTGACTTGCGGAGCGGAGCGCTACTTTCTCTTGTTGCTCAGATAGAGATGATGCTTTTGTACTTTGGCTGTTTTTCAAACCAATCTAAGACATAGCACCTGCACTGTTTTTCCTTAACTGATGCTGGTAGTTTTTTATTTTATTTTATTTTTATGGAGAATGAATGAATATAAAATGTGAAGGCAACGTAAAACTAAAGAAGAGCTTGTGAAATGGAGATAGGGGTGCATAGCTCCCGAGCGTTCAACAAACGCTGAAATGCTCTGAATAACAACACTGTTGCTCTGAGCAGTTTTAAAATGCAAACCTGCAGGGGCAAGTGTGAGGTGTAGCAATCTCATCATAAAGTTAAATTTTGCTGCAGCATGCCCCGTTGCAGGTTACTGTACAACCAGCTGATTTTCAGATACATGGAAGCAACTTCATATTTTGGTATTCTTACACAGGGTTATCATCGGTCCTTTCTGCTATTGCATGTGTAAGAACTATGTCATGCAACACAAAGCGATTTTTAAGTGAGCATTTTGTGATTTGTATGATTGTCCCCACACCCATAGCCACAAATTGGGGCTACAGGCTCAATAACTATGTAATCACACAGTTATCACAGTACACATTGGAGCTTGTTGTGCTCCAAACAACAAGCCAGCACACAGAGAAAATGTGCTCTTTATTCACACCGGTAAATTTGTCAAAGCGGTTGATTATCTGTGCCTCATGAGAGTATTTCAAACAGTTAGTATTAAAGTTTAGCTTTTCGCATTGTTGTGTACCTCCTGTGGCTTCCTGAATTACTTAGAAGATCAACTTTGATAGCAGCATAGGGGAAACTTGTTTCAGAGCTAACTGATTTTTTATAGCTCTGTGGTGGTAGGTGTGGAGTGGGCGTGAGGTTTCAGTCTTGTGTTATGGTGCTACTTTTTGCCATAGTTCTGATTGTAGCTCATGGTGTTGAGGCGGTTGAGTGGGATGATGGAAGAAATTGTAAAGCCTTTTCGAAATATTGACTTTTGAAAATGATAAAAGTCTTGACTGATGACAAATATTTAGATTTTTTTTTAATTTTTTTATACCAAACAGACGCTTACCAAAGAAATGGTTTCAAAATCGAAACTTTAAAATTGAAAGTGATTTTCATCTGAATGTATAGAGACACAACATCCCAAAACTCCAGTTCTCAGGGGCTGGCATTCTACAAATTTTAGGTGTGTCCCTTCTCTAACACACCTGAATGTAATGGCCACATTGCCTCCTGAGCATGCAGTTTAGTTCTACAGAGTCCTTCTAGTGATGTATTTGTTGTAGGACATCAACCCTTGAGAACTGGAATTTGCTGTAGGAACCTTAGATTCAGTAGGACCAGCTGAACTTTCATCATGTCTATGGAACAATGTACCAGAATTGCTAAGTGGATCTTGAGAGGTTAGCTTATCAGTCTACTTTTGTTTTGTGGATAACTAATAACATACGTTCCTTGACGTATGTTATTAGGGAGTTCTACAGAGGTTGGTTTTAACGATTACCTGATCAGGAGTGTTGTCTGTATCCTAGACACAAAGTCAAGTTTAATCTTAGTAAATGCTGAATTCTGGTCACCAGTCCTGTTTGTAGTGTTCATAGACAGAATGGACAGGAGGGTATGTGGTTGGAGAACCTCAGGGTCTCATCTTTGCTTTTTGCAGATGATGTGGTTCTTTCGTGTTTTTTTTAACGTGCGCTGGAGTAGATTGCCCCTGAGTTGTAGTGCCCAGGATGGAATCAGTTCCTCTCTTAGTCTAAGGCCATGGTTCTCAACCAGTGAAAAAGGTTGACTTTTCTTTCTGGGTCTCGGGTCTTTCTCTTCCTCTCATGAAATGGAGTTCAAGTGTTTTGGAGCATAGTTAGATGAATGCTGGCATCATCTGCGGGTTGAAACGAGGACCTTCTTGCAATGAGGAAACAGTGCCAAAGTACAGCAAAATCATTTCTTCTATTGTTTTTCCTGAGACACTTCCCAAAACTGGGCTCCCAAATGTTGAAACGTGTCTCATAAGAATCTGTTTTTGTGGCAAACAGCGTTAGTCTAGTTTTGCAATTACATGCAGACTACACATGCGTAACAACAGTCCTCTCTTTCAGGCGCATGTAAAGTTGGGTGGTATAGTTTTATTTCTCTTTCTCTGTGTACTGCTATTTGTTTTATTACAACAAATGCTTTTGACTGGTGTTGATGCTGAAAACACTTTATGATACTTTACTGTATTTGGAGACATTAACACTTTCTGCTACTGCACATGGAAACTTTAAGAATTGCGCTTGTCAGTCTTGATGGGTTCGTCTTTCACAAAATTTTAAGCCACAAATGAAATAACAGTGAGAGCTCGTTCCCTGATTTAGATAAAGTGTATGTTGTTTAACATAAAATAATTTGAATGTTCTTTTTCCAACAAAGATTTACTCAGTATTTTTTCCCTCATGCAATTCCTCTGCTGTTTCAGGGTTGCTGCAGAGGTAACTGTGTCATCTCACTTCGCTGAGTTCACAGAAATGCCAAAATGGAGTCAAAGTTAAAATTTTATGACACGGACAACTGTGTGCCTGTAACCCAGAGTCAGTAGACAAGCGGGCAGTTCAGTCGCCACAAAAATTTTTTGTCAGTCTATTTTTCAGCAAAGCAAATATATGAGTAATAACAATAACAACAGTTTCTTATCCAAAGGAATGTGAGTGAATGTTCCTGATTAGAAGTCACCATTTTAGCTTGAGTACAACATATTTCAGAAGATGAGTGAAAATGTGAAATTTTTATTTTATTTCTAAGATTAAAAAAAATACCCCCTACTGCAGAATAAGTCATCAGTATTTCTTTTATTATTATAATTTTTATTAAAAAAAATCCCTCTAAATTAAGGTAATTACCTATAAAACAAATATTCTGAAGTGCAAATTGCAGATATGTTCAGACTATCAACCAGTTAAATAAACCTCAACTATCCTGACGTGCATGCTTTCAGGTGGTGGGAAAACATTCCTGTCTGGGATTCCAGTTTAGGACCCAGTTGCTTCAGTGTTAAGTCTTCCACTGTGCAGCTTCGTGTCCAGACCAATTAAACAAAAACAAAAAAAAAACATTCTTTTGATTTGACAGACTTTTTAGGACACATAGGCATTAAGTTCCTATGTTAGCAAATGTTCTTCTATCTACTTATGTGCTATACCCATTTAATTTTGTTTATGGTATTGGAGGAAGGGCCTGGTAAAGAGGCAAGGTAAATCATGGACTGGTTTCCATCACACCTTAGGGCAAGAAGATTTTATTCCAGGAATTATCTGTATTTAACTCCATACACCTTCCCTTTAACCAGCTTCCCTGTTTCTGCTAAAGTAAAGCGTCCCGTAGCATGATACTACCACCACTTTGTATCAAAGTGTTCAAACCGGTGTACTAAGTATTTGTTTTTTGCTTCCTGAATCAACTAATTATGTTATTTCTAAATAGCAGTGGATTTTACTTTAGCGATGTCAAAGTCATTGGGCTAAAACCTTGTATAATTTCCATTTCTTCTCTCAATTTTGCCATATGTGTGTGTTAATCACATTAGATTGCATTAAAATTTGCGGCCGTTATGTGACAAAACGTGAAAAAAAAAAAGGTCAACGTGTTGAATGTTTTTGCATTTCTTCATTTCAAGTGACAAAAAGTGATCTATTAAAACTCACTTCTGTCGCCATCTGAGATTTACCAGAGGAAACCCCAGATGCCTCTCGGGAAGATTGGAAGGGGATGAAGTGAAGACTCAGCTATCCTGAGCCAAAGGATCGCCAGCCAACTCTTGGCTGTAAAGACAAAATATAGCTGGAGCCCACTCAGCAGAGTGGGTGTATTAGAATGCACCTGCAATTGCTTTCCTTTGAACAATTTCAGTAACATAATCAGCCAATTTGCTGTATTGCAATGCAAATGTCACGTCCTCAGGGGTTTTCAAACCAACTGGCCTGAACGGCAACGCTCAGGTCGATTTCCTGGTTTTTAAATAATCTCTGTATAAAGAGGATCTTGATCAGGAAGTTGTGGTTTGCTGCTGGTATAATGCACACACCCACTTTTCGTGTCACAAGACTGAAAGTTTTCACGAGGTTTATTCTGACATTTCCTTTATAAGACATCAATGTCTTATAAAGATAAGACATTGATGAAATAATGGGACGCCTCAGAAAAATATGCGGCTTTGTGCTTCATTTAAAGTGAGTATGTGAGTCAGAGATACAGAGAAATAGACAGTGGTCTAGATTTGTGTGTGGTGCCCTGAAGAGGCAGCACAACGGAGGAAAGATAGGTGGGTGCCAATGTGAACACCCACTCCTCCTCCTCGTCTTCCAGGGTGCACCACTCCCTAAATCTGCCAGAACACGCGCAGAAAGTTTCACAGTAAAACTCCCCACCCACAGCAGTTCTCCTCAAAAGCCCACCTCTCTGTCCTCCCGAGCTGGATCTGTCACATGAGGGCGAGCTCACGAGGGGTTCAGCACCTTGTGGGCTTCGGTGTTATATTTGGGCTCGTCGCGGAAGAGAAATATGACGCGCGAGGACAGAGCGGAGCTGTCCACGCGGGCCACGGAGCCAGCGCCGGCGTCTCGAGGTGCCAAGTGTTCTGGAGGTGCGTATATAGTGCCACCGTTAAAAAAAAAAAAATCTTTGCAAAATATTATGCAGCTTCTAGCATAAACACGAAGAAAGTCTTTACACGTTTCGTTACGTTTTGGACACGGATTACGTGAAGTGGGACAGTGCACAAGCTTAACGCGCAATTTTTTTCTAGTCTTTACTTTTATCTAAATATTTGGAAAGCTTGTTATTATCGACGAACCAACACTGACATGCACTACAAAAGAAAATCCGGTTTTGTCAGTCGTTCAGGTGCGCTCCTCCTCCTCCTCTCTTTCTACTTTCATTCTCTCTTCGTCCACACGCGCTTCTTGTTTTGCTGGGCCAACATCGCTGAAAACAGTTCGAGGTGATTGTTTTTGGCTTACTTTGTCATCTGCTCCACGAGGAGCACCAGCTGCGTGGGTTTGGTGAGCAGTTTGAGCAGATGTTATGGACTATGAAAGCAACAGGTGCGGTTCACAGTCTGCGCGCGTGGTCCAGAGAGAGCAACTGTTCATGATGGCGCCTAAAAGCTGCTGAGCTGTTTTTGTGAATGTTTTTATTTTTGGGATGAAGCCGCGTGGAGGAGGTCAGTATCCACTTATATTAAGTGTTGTTATGAAAGAAGAGATTAAAATGACTACATGGTTAATATTTTTATATATATATATATATATATATATATATATATATATATATATATATATATATATATATATGTATATGTATATATTTATTTATGTATTTGTGTGAATGAAAACAAACCTTTTAAAAGTGCACAGTCATGAGCCCAATGTTGCTGATGTTTGACACTTAAAGGTCCTTGGACATTAATTTTTCATTATTAGATTATTATTTCTACATGCTAGACAACTGTGATGACGCAAATGGCTTTAAAGTTGCTCATGTTGAGTATTTTGCAGTGATTTTATTTATTTTTATATATATATTTTTCCCATAGTAAGAGAACATTTTATCCATTGACTCCAATCTTAGCTGTTTCTTTTAATGTACACAATAATAAACTGAAATCTATTTCCACTGACCCATTTACAGTATGCTGCGATAAAAAATATATTGCCATATCATCTAGCTTATTATACTTTTTTACAATAATCAATGTTTTATTGGGATATTACTGTGTAAACATGTAGCCCTTATAGAAAATACATTTCAAGAGATATTTAATTCAGTTTGTATAATTTTTGTATAGTTTTGACAAGTACAATTCACATTAATTATGCAAAGACTTGACAAGCAGTCCTGCTAATGCTGATTTGCCAAATTATAAAAAATATATTTTAACCGAAGAAGTCAATACCAACAGCATCAGTCAGATAAAGTACATCTTGCTCCATAACAGTTGTTTCATGGAGATAAAGCAAATGCACGCGAAAGTGAAACAAATGAGTTTGCGCAAGAACATAGAAAATCACTAAGCAGAATGTGCCATAAGGGAAATGCAACAGATTGTCGCTATATTCTGCATAGTGAAATTAAGATTTTACTTGGGAAATGCAGCAAATTCATAGCTTAAATCCTCACTCACTCATTAGAAAAAGTCATCATGTTGCACTTTCCAATGCAAAATGATCCAGAGCTTTCAATTAATGTGTTCTCATTTCTTTAAATAAATAAATAGCACAATAAAATACAATTGGATTTTATATTAAAAAATTTTTGTCCGGGCGACATAGATGGAGTAGTGTTTTCTGTCAAATCTGAGGAGATCATAAAGCGGTCTCAGCTCTTGATGCAACACAAGCAGGAAGAGGCGCCTAAGAAATCAGTGCGAGTCCTTCGCCTGTCCTTAAACCTGCATCCAAAATTATCCATGGTAAACAATTGTCGTTATGGGCGACAGGAGGAAGTTATTTTCATTCACAGGGTTCAACTCAAATATGCATCAGGAAATATTTTGCAGCATTTTGTTGTCTTGGTTATTTCTATGAAAAGAATCAAAAACAAAACAAAGTAATCTCTTACTTTCTGGTATTAAAAACCTGTTTTAGAGACATTAGCAGGAGGCTACAGGCAATGTTGTAGAGCGTGTAAGCCGGGAGCCGTGTCACTTTCAAGTACGCTTCACTCTGCTTCCTCATCTGACTGTTCTCTTATCTTCCATACATCAAAAAGTTATAATTTGTTTCCATTAAAATAAAATAAAAAGTATATATATATATATATATATATATATATGTATATATATATATATATATATATATACATATATATATATATATATATACATATATATATATATATATATATATATATATATATATATATGCATTAAAATAAATAATCCAATATTTTCTTAGTGTTGCAATGATGTAGAGATAAAAATCTCCAGGTTGCACTTCTTTAAGTTCTCCTTTTGGAAAAATCATCAGATTTAATTTGATCTGCAAGAGTTTTTTTTTTCTTTTCTTTTTTTTTTCATTTTCTTACTCACTGTGATGGTTTTGTTTTTATGATGTATCTGACATTGAACTTGTTTAGTCTTACTTTGCTTAAGAGGACCAAGGACAGAACTGTCACTTGTTCTACACACATACACACACACTCATATACACATGCTCAATGACTTTGAATGGAACATAGGATTTGTTTGGAAACCACTGACATAAACAGATGGCCCAGCATCTAAAATTTCCCTGAAACAAGTTTCTGATAATCGTTCAGTCCTGCGCGTCTTCCTGCATTTTTCTGTCATCTATTTGCTGTAGTATTCTGTTTCAGTTTACATCCAGCACTCACAAGACAGGAGAAGATAGTGTATTTATAAAATGCAAAGTGGATGATCGTGCGTCACCAATCCCACACTTCTAATCACTCTGTACTCAATCTCAGGCATTTATTTTTGGGTTCTCTTGCAGGTAATTGCTTCCTCTGGATTCAAGATGAAAATGTTAATGCATTTTAAACTCTGTTAATAAAGAAAGCAGCTGTGTCCTTTATGCCTGTTGTGTTTCAATAACTTGCCGTTGTGAGCAGAATTTACATGTGGATGTTCAGAATGTCATTCAGAATGTGCATTTTTTGTTGGAAAATTGGTAACTTACTGTGTGAGCATGCAAGAAAAAAATGGAAAATAAAATTAATGCTTCACAATTTATTGCACTTAAAATATATCCTGACATAATCTGGAAAAGTGACCTAATGAAACTTAGAATCTTAACTTAAACTTCTCTGCTGCGTTCCCCAGCGTTTTCATTGGCGCTGTCAACAGCGTGCTGTGGCCGGGGCTCGTGACATGCGTTCCCCCTGAGCTTGGTGACGCCTCCCTCAGCAGCACGGTGGCAGGATGCCGGTGCAGGCGGCCCAGTGGACAGAGTTTCTGTCTTGTCCCATCTGCTACAATGAGTTTGACAGCAGCGGCCACCAGCCCATCAGCTTGGGCTGCTCCCACACGGTGTGCAAAACGTGCCTGCACAAACTGCACCGCAAGGCCTGCCCCTTCGATCAGACGCCCATCAGCACGGACATCGACCTGCTGCCGGTCAACTGCGCCCTGCTGCAGCTGGTTGGAGCACAGGTGAGGTTGTCCACTCATGGTCAACATGAGTGATTTTCAGATGCTTAATCTTTGAAGTTAAGCGTTTTATGGTCTTCTTAAAGGTCCCAGATGTTCCTCCTGTGAGTCTGAGCAGTGCAGCAGACGTTGAGCACTACGACCTCTGCCGACTGTGTGTAGAAGAGCTGGCTCTCTACCTGAAACCTATCAGTGGTGCCAAAGGTACTGAATGTTTTCATGCATATCTAACATTATCAGCAGAATCTTCTTGAAAAGAAACCCTTGCATTTGTACCAAAATTAGATCAAAATGTATGTTGTTCCACTCGATTTTACTTAGAAGTATTAGAGTAAAGGGTGTATAAAATACATAAAGGGGAATATAAATACATGCAACAAGTTTCAGATTCCTATTTGTAAAGAATTTTGAAATTGACAAGAAGGACTTCAGTTGAGGTCTCAATTTTGTTAAAAAGCTGAGAAGGATGGTAAAATGGAATAACAAGCCCAGCTTTTCACATTTTTAGTTATGGGAATATATGGGGAACAATGTATTTTTGGGCTAAAAAGGAACAATAATTGGACTATCTCAAATAGCCATAAAATGTTTCTATGGAAGTTCAGTGTTGGAGGGAAATGATAGTACACTTGAACATTTGCCATAGAGAATTAATCTCTTCATATTCAGCCTGCGGAGGCTGCTTGTAAAAGTTGGCATTCATACTTTCACACATCTCATGATGCTAGAAGCTTCTGTACTGTTTTGGTGCTTTGGGAACATTCAGCTTTATTTGAAAACACATCATGAAAAGTGAGACACACCAGTGGCTTCATGTTATTATTTGGATACTTGAGACTTGATGATGTTATTGCTCTTTTAAGAGCCAGAGAAACAAAGTGCATATTAATTTAGAGTAGCTCTGTGAAATTAAAAACCGCTTTGACTGAGACAACCTGTAGCAGATGTGCACTCAACAGTTTCTCGCATGCAATCTGCAGGTGTGGCGAACCTGAGTCCGAGCGTGCTCAGTAGGCCCATGCAGAGAAAGCTGGTTACCCTGGTGAACTGCCAGCTGGTAGAAGAGGAGGGTCGTGTGCGGGCGGTCCGGGCAGCCCGCTCACTGGGGGAACGGACTGTAACTGAACTCATTCTGCAGCACCAGAACCCCCAGCAGCTCTCTGCTAACCTCTGGGCAGCAGTGAGGGCACGGGGCTGCCAGTTTCTGGGTCCTGGTGAGTGTGTGTGTGTGACATGTTACATTTTATTGACATGAGAAAATCAATTTGAGTTCGGGTTTCTCACAACAACTAATTGTTAGCTACACATGGTTGTTGGTGGGAAAGTGTGATCTGTCATTCACTTGGCTCTGACACAGGGGGAAATTTGTTGCTACTGCAGCTAATTATCGGATAAACTCCAGGTAAGAATATTTGGGGAAAGCAGTCATTGATATAAGCTTATAATATAATCTGAGGATTGTACTATCAGAGGACAAAATAATAAAAGCATTAGAGC
The DNA here is from genome assembly GCF_051168715.1 of Poecilia mexicana. Lineage (NCBI taxonomy): Eukaryota > Metazoa > Chordata > Actinopteri > Cyprinodontiformes > Poeciliidae > Poecilia > Poecilia mexicana. Next base: position 15,457,956 of record NW_028263381.1, read on the forward strand.
ATGACATTATCTAACTTCATGCTTACAATACAATTATACTTCAAGTGGGGAAACCTTTCACAGATAGAGGTTAAAAGCGCTCACACAATTTTCTTTTGTGCTGCCAGTAAACTGTGAGACAGCCATTTTGCATATTTCCTTTAGAAAGGACTTTATTCAAGAAAACAGACAGTTTCTTTCTCTAAACAATAAACAGTCAAAAGCTGTGTCTCTCTACTGCCAGATCTGAATTAAGATAGTTTCCCTTGTCCATTCTTAGTTTTTAATCTCTAATTTTTGTGTTTGATAAGTATTCTCATATGAAAGTATGTGTTTTGTTGATGAGTTTCCTTTGAAATTGTCTAAATTACTTGTCCAGCTCATCCAACTGTCAGCTGGCATTGGTACCTGGTGTCCTGTGATGATTACTCATAGGGCAGATTCTGACTGGGAACAAGTTTCTCATCATGATAACCTAATGAGTTGAAAAGTCTGAGGACACCTGTTGGTTTTGTTCTGAATGTCCTTTTGTCTCTCTTTACTCCTGTTGAAATATCAAGTATTTATTGTTGTGACACATTTATGCAATTTTTGCAACTTCAGCTGTGAGTCAGTGCGTCTGTCCTGAGCATCTCTCTCTCTCTCTCTCTCTCTCTCCCTCTCTTCCTCTCTTCCTCTCTCACTCTCTCACTCTCTAATTCTCTTCTCATCAGCAATGCAAGAAGATGCACTGAAGCTGGTTTTACTAGCTTTGGAGGATGGTTCTGCTCTGTCTAGGAAGGTGCTGGTTTTGTTTGTGGTCCAGAAGCTGGAGGCCCGGTTCCCCCAGGCATCCAAAACCAGCATAGGCCACGTGGTGCAGCTGCTGTACAGGGCCTCCTGCTTTAAGGTACGGGAAAAATAAATAAAATAAAAGCTACAGTGAAAGATACAGAAAAAATATTAAATATGTGAGCGCAAACAACAAGCTGCACTCTTGAGATGTCTATTTCAATAATAATAATAATAATAATAAATAAAAAAAAACAAGGACGCCACAGTTTTTTGAATGGAAGACGCTCTTTTGTAATTCTTCCCCGTAGGATTTTGTTTTTCGAAGCTTTTTCCAATTTCAACACAATGTGTTGCCATATGAGAATACAGAAAAACCATTGACTAAAATAGTCTTTCAAAATTTAGGTGAATACCCCTGTTTTTTTGTTTTTTTTAATCTAATTTCTTCCGACTAAATCACATGAAATACTACTAAAAGGAAGGCATTCATTTGCAATCAGGATATGAGTTTCTGTAGATAAACCTTTGGTGTGTGTATTTCTAGAACTGTTATCTGATGACCGATGAGTTTGGCAGGGCAGAAATGCCAGCTACCCGTTCATGACATAACCTCAGACTATATTTGCGCCTCGCTGCGTCGCCTGGCAGGGCGGAGACAGATGGTAATGAGATACAGAGGCAGAGAGATGCACGCACCGAACTGCTGGGAAAAAAAATGGACAGGGGTGCAACTGGATCGCAGAAGCAATCTGATTGTGTTTTGGTTTTTGTTAAATGATGCCATGCGGGGGAGTGCTCTGGTGTCTTATGATGATTACTCATAGGGCAGATTCTGAGAAGGGGAGAGTCCCTTCGTGTGATCAGAATTTGAGTTTGTGAGTCTGAGGACACCATAAACAAACACACATGTGATTTCTCTGACATTTACTTAAAATGCCTTGGATTGCTTCTGAATTTTCAACTCGTTATATATAGCCACTCCAGTTCCCCTTTTTCCAGCTGTGTGCGCACGGCCTGACGAAAAATAATAATCTGTGGTTTTCTTTTCCCCTCACAACATTCTGTGTTCTTACCATAAGGTGACTAAGCGGGATGAAGATTCCTCCCTGATGCAGCTGAAGGAGGAGTTTCGAACATACGAGACGCTAAGGAGAGAACATGATGCTCAGATTGTCCACATTGCCATGGAGGCAGGCCTTCGAATTTCTCCTGAGCAGTGGTCCTCTCTGTTATATGGAGACCTAGTCCACAAATCACACATGCAGTCCATAATTGACAAGGTAATATTACTGTTGATATCTCTAAGAAGCCTGAAGATGATCTATGTATTTATTTGCACATTGGCACAGATGTGTAAAACCTTTTCAATAAATTCATCTTCATAACTTTAGACTGGTAAAAATGAATACGACATTTGATGTGTGTATCGTATCAGTTATATCCTTGCTTTGTTATAGGACAGCACTGAGTCTTCTGCCATGATGTTTTATAGAAAGAGAAGAGGGAAATTTTTAAGTTTTAATTATCTCATGCACAGCAACATGGATCCACAGTCTGTTGGAAAAGAAACATGCCCATATCATCACACATCCTTTTTTCTCTCATACAGTCCATATTATTGTATGTGGTGGTAATATAAACTTGGATCCTTACTAAAAAGAAAATTGCATTGCAGTTCCAGTAACTTTGACCTTTTTAATTATTGATCTGAGTGTAGATACGGGGCAAGTTTAGGCAAGTTTCTGTTTTTCTGTAGCCTTTTCCCATGAACATGACTCAGTTTCACTTAAACTTTATGTGAGATTATGCCACTGGAATAAGATATTTCTTGTAAGACTTTCCATTCATTTTGATGATGGCAGTGTGGCCATACTTGATGTAGACTGCAACATAACACAAATGACCCCTCTTTTAAAGGCATTCTTTCTTTGTTTTACCCTTTGTGCTGCAGTTGCAGTCTCCAGAATCATTTGCAAAGAGCGTTCAGGAACTGACGATTGTTCTGCAGAGGACGGGAGACCCGGCCAACCTCACAAGCCTTAGACCACACCTAGAGCTACTGGCCAACATAGACCACAACCCAGGTAATTTACCTTTTTCAGATGTTTACAACTTATTTTTTCTTCAAAAAAAATGAAACGCTTGAAATTTCTTTTGTCTGATCCCCTACAATTTAGTTAATATCTAATAATAAAAACAACAAATGACAAGAAACATAGTTTGTCTGTCTGTTTAAGCATTAGATATATTTAGTCAGCATTTATATTTGAATTCTGTATCAGTAAGATATCTGCTTGGGGAAACTTTAGGAATTTGATCATGACTTTAATCATGAATGCAGATCCCCGGCCTGGTTAATAATAAAGGGCAAGATTTGTAATCTGGTGTTTACATCTTAACCACGCATTCAACAAAGGCTGACCTTTGACACTTTCAGTAAAAAGAAAAACAATCTTGCTGACATTTGGAGCATTTCCTCAACACTAGACTTTTAGCTTTAACCTCAAACAAAGTAGATTTTCCAGTTTTTCAGGGTTTTATCATTTTATCTTGTATTGTGCCTTCTCAATATGTAGTTTAGTATTTATCGCAATTCTTTTTGTATTTTACAAACATTCTCTTAGAGCCCTTATCTTCTAAGCCAATCAAACATTAATCTGTCTTCAGATGCCCCTGCACCATCCTGGGCAGAGCTGGAAAGCGTGATGCTGGCTGTAAAGCTGGTGGTTCATGGACTGGTGGAGTTCATACAGAACTTCAGCAAGAAGAGCCATGAAACTCCACAGGTACGCTGACACACCAGATTGATGCCATTGTGCTTTTAATGTCCCCCCGCTGCTGACTGGGCCACACTTTGTTCCTCCTAGTTGAAGGAAATGAAACATTTTCTGGTAACAGACAGCACAGGTGTTGGTTATTATGTCCAGAAACAGCACAGTAATTATAAACAGTTAGGAAATGGCACAGTTGTGACTCAGATGTTACTGTATTCTTTATAAATATATGCACCGTGCCTTAACTGTAAGGATGCTGGTCAGGTACAATCTTTTAAAGTATGGAAATATGTAGAATTTGCCTTTATGACTCTTCCAGGTCTGAATAAGTAATAAAAATAACAAAATGTCTAAATAGTACATTCTTTATGTCTAAATTTCCAAATTTAAACTTGATTTTTTTTTTTATCAAACAGTTTTATTGGTTTAGTTTTTCAGAATACAACAGAAATAGTTTTTCTCCCTGAAACTTGAGCTTTTCTTCACATTTGTCTTTAAGCTTTAATGGTTTGGATGTAACCACATTTTTTCAAAAAGGGCAGAAAAGAGCTCAGATGTGAAAAAAGAATAATAATTTTACAAGGCTGCTGTTTTTGAGTTACTGAAAGAGAGAACCCATCAATAAACATTCAGTAATACATTTTTTAAGGGGCAGTTGGCTGTTTTTGTTGGCAGATGTAGCTGCAAAGATCAGAAATATGGGTGATTTTAAAACTGGGTCAGGTTTTGATGTCAGTGAGACTTTTTTTTTTTTTACAAACAAAATAAAGGTATCAAAACTGTAAAATCTCCTTTAAGGAATCTTTTGAGGATACTTTGTGTTACAAGTTTATAAATGAAGTTGATTTAGCTTGTCACAAAATGGATTTGTACTCAAATGTTTCAAAAATCTTTGAAAAATAAGTCTAAGATTTGCCAAAATGCCACAGAAACCATATATGTTTATCAGTATTAATTTGTTGTAAGTTGTAGTTTTTGTTTTGCCATTTCAATGCTGCAGCCTCAGGCCAACAGCAAATATAAGACCAGCATGTGCAGAGATCTTCGTCAGCAGGGAGGCTGTCCCAGAGGAACCAGCTGTACATTTGCGCACACACAAGATGAGCTGGAGAAGTGAGATCCCACAAAGGCAGCAATTTCACTTTCACTGCATTACATATTTTTATGTACAAAAAAAAAAAAAATCACAATAATGTTGTTCTCCTTCTCTGCACAGATTCAGACTGAGGAACAAGAAGAGCAGCAGCGTGGTCCGGCCATTCTCTTTAGCCACTAAAGGCCTCAAAGATGCAGAAGAGAACATGGAGGAAGCTTCCAGCCTGACTAACCCACTGCTGATCTCCAGAGGGTCAGGCGGGGTGGAAGAACTGAAAGGAACTTTGACGAATGGAACCAGTGGGGCTAACAGAACCAAATCAGGGTCCACAGAGCTGTACGAATATTACTCTGCCTGTTTTCTGATGAACGAACATGCAAGTCAACCTGGAGATAACCTCATATTAATTTTTTATGTTCTTGTGTTCTTTTTGATCATTAGGAAGCCCATGTCCCCTCCCAGGACTCCAGTCAGCCACTCTTCAGCTTCCTCTCCTTTGAGTTCTGCAGGTGGCGCTGATGTCAGCGCTCCTCTTCCTCGACATGGTCAGTTCATCATCTCCTCTCCACACCCTTCTCAGCCATCAGAGCTATACTACCGGGAGCCTCACCCTGGTTACGACACGGGGCACTTTCAGCCAAACTGTGAGTCGTTCTTCAAATAAATAAATGAATATATTCCTACTACTGCTTTTAAAGAGATTAACCATTTCATGCCTTCTTTCCAGCAGGTTCTTACTATCCATCTGCTCTTCACCCTCCTCACAAATCCTGCATGGCTCGCTTCCTGCGGTCCTCCAATGTCCAGGAATCATCGCTGCCACCTTCGTCTGGTGTTTCCTCTTACCCCAATGACCCCCAGGCTCCTCACCCAGCCTCGTCCCCTTCGTCAGGGTTTCCACCTAGAGACCAGATGGGAGGCCCCACCTTCCATCCCCATCCAGGACAGGGTCAATACAGACATTTGGCTCCTGCTCATGGTGTTTATGCTCCTCTTTATGACAGCAGGAGAGTATGGAGGCCTCAGGTGAAACTTAATTTGTTATCATACCAACATTAGAATCCTGTACACATATTTTCAAATGTTGTTCAGATATTTTATTTATAATCTGCCTCCAGGAAGCCAGGCCAGCTTTTAATATTTTATATTGAGTGGTCTTGAACAGTAGCTCTTAGGGGTTTATGACAGGTTTTCAAAAATATTTATTTCTTGGATTTTGCTGCTTTTCACCCATTTTGCAATTAACAAGTGGAGAATAAAGGAAGTGTCAGGAGAAACATTTCATGTCTTTAAGAAATGGACGAAATGCTTTAGTCCTATGTTAATAATTTAACATAGGACTAAAGCACTACGTTTAGTCCTAACGTAGGACTAAACGTTAGGACTAACGTTAGTCCTAACGTTGTGACGGCTAACTGCCAGTGACAGTTAGCCGTCACTGGCTTGTGTGACGGCTAGCAAGCCAGTGAGTTCCTACTGGCTTCTTAGCCTTCACACATTTAGCATTTTAGCTACAGCTTGAAGAACTCACAACTCCCCTCAGTCCATCAGCAACCATTATGCACAATTTGGAGGTATGTGCAACTCCGATCAGCTGGAAACCCTTTTCAACTGGGATCAGAGTGCATGCCAATCCTGAAATGTAAAACGTTCTTAGGGTCTGGGAGTGGATTGTTTTTTGCAGTTCCTTCTGAGTTTGATTAGAAATATTAAGATTAATTTATTTGCATCCTTATGTAGATGTTTACTGTGCATAGAAGATATGAAAAACAATGTATTTCATATCTACAGCTCCTGTAAAAAAAAAATCCGTTTTGGAAATTAATACTTAATGCGTCTGTTTTTCACATCAAATATTGAAATGAATACTTACTAAATTATAAACAAACATGTAAAAAATACATCTTTGGAAGGTAATTTTATTCTTTCTGTTTGTGATGTAGGAAACGCGTTTATTAATTTTGCACCAAGCTTCAGTGTTTTTGTTTACTGTCAGATTTTGCTGAGCTGAAATACGTTGGTAGACAAACAATGACTTGATTGTTATTTCATTAAGGTATTTGAGTTACTCAACTCAATAGTATAATTTCTTCACTTTGTCTCAGTACATGAATCAAAACAAGTCACACTTTATTTAGTCTAAAAATCTGTAAATTGCGATAGAAGAGTGTCCTGTCTGTTTTTCCCATCTATGTATCTAAAATGAATCAGGCAGTTGGCAGTAACATGAGTATCCTATTGATCAAAGTCCAAAGATGCATAACTTTGATGCATACCGCAGTAATTAGTCTCTGTTAGGTTGTAACCTTTGGAAGGAGGTCAGTCACGCTTTAAACTATCTTGGGAGCAATGCGCCGAGGAGTGTTCAGGCAGTACATTATGAATGAGCTGCCACTGCTACTACCGAGTGCCGTACGTCATGCAGCACCTCGACATGAAGACAGGAAAAGATGATGAACAGCCATGTTCTCGCCGTGCGCTCTAATGCCCCATTATGTGCAAATGGCTTCAGTCTGTTCTTTTAATGCAGTTCTAGTCTGGTTGGAAGGCGGTGTTAAAAAGCATCAGAAGAATCCCTGTTAATATCCTCTTTGCTTTGCAAAGTTTGCCGTTGTGTGTCCATGAAACGGTTCTTCTCTTGACTATAAGAGCTTTAGATTAGAAGTGAAAGGATCGAACAGAACATAAAACACTCTTCTGAAAAAGAACTGGTCCAAAGAAAAAAATCTGAAAAAACTTCAGAAAACATTGAGAAACATTGATATCGACGACCTTAAGTGAGGACGTAGAGTCCTGCTCCTTGGAAACTTTTGTGTGCTAATGTTCAACTTGATTACTGTGTAACTTGTCTAATGATTGCCATTGTAGCTGTACCACAGAGAGGACGCCAGGAGCAACTCACTGCCTCCAGAGGTTCTTCACTCCTCTGTCTACCAGCCTCCACTCAGGGAGCGATTCAACTCTCTAGACAGTAACTACTGCTCTGGAGCGGAGCACCGTGCTGGGCTGCACAGGGTATGTTAAATAATTCACACGACGGCCGGTATAAATCCTCTCACTTCGGTCTGGTCTCAGAAATGTGTGCTCACTTATCAGAGTCCACTGTTACTTCTGCTCCACATGCATCCATTGTTGATTCACGGGAGATGCTGTAAACCCCTGGGCTTAATTTTCTTATCCTTCATTAGTCTGTTTCAGTTAATCAGTAACTCTGCAACTGGTAATTTCTATTAAAATTCTTTCAATCAGAAATGATAAAATCAGACCCACACATTGCTGCAGTTGGTGGTCGACAAGACAGTGTTGTAGGGTTCACTGGTGAAGCTACATTTCTGTGTCAGGAGGAAGAGAAGTGAGTGGGTGAAGCAGAGACGTATCTGGGTGAGAAGTGGGAGGACCACAGAGTGGGCTGGAGCCACATGCTGCAGAAATGTGACTGAAAGGGAAAGGTAGAGATGAGTTGATAAACGGGTGTAAGAAAACCGAAAACACAAACAGAAAAGGAGAAATTTGCAGTAAATCTGTTCACTGTCAGATTGCAATTCATTTATAAAATGCTTTTAGGGAACTTATTGCTTATTATGCATATGCAATAAAGGTGAGACACAACAATCCTTAAAACTGGTTCAGACAAATTTATATGAACAAGACAATAAAAGTGATGCATTAAAAACATAATCATCTAAAATGTTACTTTAATCTAAGCATTAAATATACATGCAAAAATGCAAAGAGCTCCATGATGCGTTACTTTGCACCACTTTGCTGTCAACATGTTGAAATATGGGTTTCATTACAATTATGCAAATATATATTCTCGGTTGTTGCTCATCTCTTCACTGTGTTTGCTGTCTGATCTGCTGCTGCTTCAGGACTATGGACGGGTTCCTCTGGGATATGAGGATCTATTTAGACAGAAGCAGGAACACTGGACTCACCACATCCACCACCATCACAATCCCAACAGGCCCTCCCAGTCTTCCCCCATATTCACCACTGATTTTGGAGCCGAGGTAGGAATCACACGCCTATGATATAAAAAGACATTTACCATGAGCATTAGTATGACCATTTTAATGCACAATGTATGAACAAGATGACCAGTCTTTTGATCAAATATTTATACATTTTACTATTTCAAATGTGATTGTATTTAACTTCTGCCTCGTGAAACATGCACTTCCTGCTCCCCCCAGTGCTACTTAAGAGGGAGGTGGTTGCCTAGCAACTGTGCAGGCAGATATCATAGCAATGCACGGTCCCGGTGTGTGTGTGGGTGTGTGTGCGCGTCTGTGAGAGAGCAGAGACTTCTCCGAGCAGTGACTCAGGCATTCAGATGAATAAAGCTTTGTTTAACAGCTTATGGGATGGATTTTTTTGTGAACGCACACACTGTGAAATGGTACAGTTACTAAACCAGTGACAGCTTTTCAAATGTCAATTCAAATTAGACAAATTGAGTCACCTCTGGTTGTCTTACAAAGAAAAAGTCAATTGAATTTCTGTCCATATTTTACCTTAATGCAACACACAACTGTGCATTTCTGTTGTTTTCACTTGTTAAATTCAATATTGAAGTTCCAAACATTATTTAAAATTAGGCTTCAGATATTTTACAGCAAAGCATTCTCTTAGTTCTGCAGATCAGCACTTTCAGCAAGGTGTACAAGTTTTAGTATTCGTAAAGCAGGACTGTTTGTGAGGCTTTTGTCTCCCCCCTCTGGAAGCAGGAGTAATTGCACAAACTTTTAAAAATAAAAACAGAAATTTCCACAATTCCAAGCAAATTCTCACAGTTTAGAAGTTTCCATACCTCTTAAGTAATCACCACAGACTACAATACATTTCACGTTTAGTTATAGCTATTTATAGCTAGCAGGCTAATTCAAAGTAGAGCATAATTGTGAAACAGGAATGTGACAGTTCAGGATTAAAATTTTGTTTTTATTACAAATAAAAAAATCTGAAAAAATTGCTGATTGTTATTTGCATTGTATGTGTGTGATTTTGTTTCTCAATGTTTCTCTTATAGCATGTAGAAAGCAGTGGAGGTCAGTGTATGGGATGTAGGCTCAGGGGCGAGGACAGTTTGGCCCGCTACTCTCTGTGGTCCTGCGGTTCTGCCGGGCCCAGCCTTAGCCCCTTTGAGCCTGAACCTCTCAAACACACCCCAGCTCACTCCCATTCCCACTCAGAGCATCTGGTGAGATTTACTTCTCAATGCAGAAAGCTGGTCCCAGATAAAATCTACACTTGAATGCTAAAATTTGAAATTGTGCTCGTGTGGTTGTTGTTCAGGAACTAGACGGTATCGAAGGAGGCCAAGGTGGTGTTAGCGGCACAGGAAAACGACGGCTGCCCTCGTTAGATCACTACCGACGTTTGAAAGAGGAAGATCCAATTATTCCCTTCAGTGAGGCGCCCATCATCTCGAAGTGGGGTGCCATTTCTAGGGCATCACGCACAGGCTATCATACCACCGACCCCGTCCAAGCTACGGCCTGCCAAGGCAGCGCCAGCACCACAGCAATAAACTTCAAAGGTGACGAGAAACATGAGAGTTGTCGAAAGGAAACAAAGACATTTCTAATTTGGTCACTTCTTTAAGTGTCTTGGTTTTCATATAATCTTGCTGACCAGAACCAGCCAGTTGTTCTTTAGGACAGTTCATGTACATTTTACACATACAGTCTTGATCATGGTATTATTTTTCTCATAATTTTCTGACAGATTACAACCACAACTTTGATCACGGCGACTACAGGTGGAGCTCCAGAGGATCAGACTCCTCTAGCCACTCCAGTTTCCTCGAGAGGTACGCAATTTCAACACTTTGTCAGCCGCTCTTGCAAAGAAAGCAAAATGTTAGATTTGTTTCATGCAAATGTCAGGGGATGCATACATCTCCAAATCAAGACATCGGGCCAAATCAGATCAGTGTGTCTATACTCAGAATATCAACCTCTTTTAAAGGCCGCCTGTAATAAAAAGAATGGTGAGACAATGATCACAAGAAACTAAAGAAGCCCTGTGAGGGTTTTTTGAGTCACATGAAGAGAACATTGATTGTACGACTGAATGTGTGTGTTTTTGTCTGTTTTTCCTGTCCCATACTAATAAGGTCTTAATTTTGCCTTTTAACAATTGGCTTAAATTTCATAATCTTTCAACTGATGCTAAGCATGTTTTTAAAAACCCTACAAAGGGAAGCCATACTTTTTGGGGAAAGAAAATTGATAGTTTGTTTGCATTTGTTTGCATTAGTGAGCATCTTTGTGCAACGGAGCTGAATGGCCATCGAACTTCAATAGGCAGTGGAGAGAAAATTGTGTTGGACCACTTGCAAGCCCACCAGACAACCTTCCAACGGGATCAAAACCGAACAGAAAGCGAATCTGACCCGGATCGAGACATTGAGCTTGAACTGCGAGCGCTTGACATGGAGGATTCAGAGCACCACGAAATCAAGTCTCAGGTTTGTCTGGGTGCTTAGTCTGATAAAAATTAGCCATTTAGCTAAACTGGGTACATTTACAGTGTCTCGTAAGAAGCCATGGTAACTCTGAAGGAGCTGCGAAAATCCACGGCTCAGGTGGGAGAATTATTAGTCATGGATCCACAAATTAGACCTTGATGAAAGAGTGGCAGTAAGAAAGCCTCTGAAGAAAGCCGAATACTGACAGATCTGGCAAGAAAACTTCCTAAAGGCTGCAAAAGACTTAAGACTGGGATGTAGGTTAACCTTTCAGATGGAAAATAACTCTAAACCTACACCTATACAATCAAAACGGTACAATTAAAGCGCACCTTTGTCAGTACAAATCCATGACACTTCTTTAAAATTTTCATTCCAAAAAATGTTAAAAATGTAGCCATTTTCTTCCATTTTAGCATTATCTATTACTTTGTGTTTATCTATCACATAAAATACAGTTTGTTATCCGATTTGTGGTTGGGTTGTATGATCCAAGGATGAAGAATGTGGATACATTTTCAAGGCATTGTCTATTAAGCTTCACGTTGCCTTGATGAATGTATGTTATTGTTTTTAAGTGAAGAAATGAAAATTAAAATCTAAATCTGAGTAGGTTCATTTGTGTTATAATCTTTCCCTCTTAGGAGCGTTTAGATCTGTCCAGCCCCGAGTCTCAGGATGCTTCCCACCTCCTCCCACCTCCCTGCTCATCTCCTCTGTGCTCCTCCCCTGTAGAGGACCACACCCAGTCAGAAAGTGTACTGACAGGGAAGATGGACCCACTCCAGCTAAAAAAGATGGCCTTTAGGTAAAATCTCAACTGAAGTACCCTTAAGGCACATGCTATAAAACTAAGCAAAAAAATCTACAGCTGTCGTCTTCCCTTGCCTCCTTCTTTTCTTCAATTCTGCTGTTTTGAATTTGGGATTTTCTAGGAAATCTCTGTCCCCTATGGGGCTGGGATCAGGAAGTCTGGGCATCAGGAAGCTGGTGTTACGAACCGGACCTCCACAACTACGCGACTCCTCCGCCAAGACTCATCCTGAGACGCCTGGGAAGGAGATGCTGCTCAACTGAAGCTAAAGGAACACACAATCTGTCCTGCACTGATCAAGAGCTGAGTCACTTCTTCTCAAACAAGAATCTTTTACAACAGGGAATTCTTTTTTTTTTCAATTTGAATAGGTGAAGGTGTTTTTTGACATCTAACCAATCACTTAACAGAACCTTTGACATGCAGTGATCTAAGTGACTGAAGCCAGTGATCTTCCAGAGCTTCACTTGTGGACTTGGGGGACTAAATTTGTTATGCTCCAGTAAATTCTACATTTATTTACAGCGCATCCACCAACACGTCATGTTTTCCCCACATTTCTCAATGTGTGGTTGCTTTTTAGCGTGTGCCTTTGAAGAATTACTTCCCGTAAAAGCAGGCATCAACGAGAATTTAGGATCTGTACAGCTTCTTGTAGGATAATTTATTCTCTTTCAAATCTTGAAACGTTGGTCAGTTATTTTCTGCCTTTTTTCAGTATTTCCTAATATTTTGTGTTTGCTCTCTCTCTCTGGACAGCTGCATATGGTCACAGCTTAGTGCCATTTGGCAAATTGGCCTTTTTACATGTTTCAGTGTCTCTTTGTTCCATAGTATGCCTTATTTCAAAGAAAGGGATAGAAAACATAACAAGAAATGCTGTGAGACAGACTGCTTCAGTAACTATCCACAGTTATAACCCTCTAAGGACTCTTTCAACAAAACTATTAAACTGTTATTGAACACATAGAAAACACTTTATCTCAACATACAAACTCTGCAGAAAGGGTTTTCCTTGCAACGGTTTCTGTTTATTTGAAGGATTCTTTTTATCTTTGCACCTGTAGTTTTTATCCTCAGTTAGTTGATCTCGTCAGATCATAGCCTAACCAGTGCATTATGCATTTATAATTCCTAACAAGTGAAACAGAAGTTCTAAATTACGCTCTGCTATTTTTAATATTAAAAAATAATTCAAAATAAACAATTGGGCTGAACTGATCAGGTTTTCAGATTGAGGGAATTTCTGGAAATTTGAGAAAGTATGCGTAGCTCATTTAGCAAATATTTAAAGGGCAGAGAGAAAATCTAAAATTCACTGATAACATATGACTTTTAATGAGTCATAGGATATCTATACAGACTGTCACAGGACACTGTACCTGTCAAAAACCCCGTTTGCATATATTCTTTGATGGTTCTAAGTTACATAATTTAATGTAAGTCATGCTTATCTTTCTTTTTGTAGAAGTTCTTTACAATTACTTTTTTTTCCCCAATGTTAGCATTCATGCACTTATAAACAAGGACACTGGTTTGCTTTTGAAGCAGAAATGATCATTTAAGTCAACATAAAGCAGTCAAATGCACAAAGAAACTGTGCAGAGAAACAATAGTGCAAACAGTGGCCTCTCTTTGCTTGATTTTATGAAATCAACCTCCCTATAGAGTTGTGGATTTTGCTCATGAAATTATTTATAAAAAAAAAAAAATGCTCATTTTGTAACCCAGTCCATTTTATCTGCTGTCTGTACAATAGTCACAATTTGTGCTGGATGTTTTTAAAGGTGAAGTCAACAACAACAAAAAAGAGGAACACCACCTGTTTCTTCACGCTAAATCACTGTTTAACTTCTCCAAAACATTTGGATTATTCTTGTTTTAGTGACGCTAACTTCTGTGAAGTTGTACGTTGAGGTATTTTTGTATCTGGATCTTTGCTTTTCATGTTTGCTCTCTTGTCGATTGCTGGCTTTAAGGTCGGTTCGCTATGATCTGCTTTACTGGAGTTAATGGTTCACTTCCGCACACCGAGACCCCCTCAAGTCTGTTTAAATTATTTCTGAAGGGAAGTAAATGAAGTTCTCACTTTTACAGTGTGGGCCAGAAGTTTAAGTAATCAATCACTGATTTATTTTGGACTTTTATTGATGCATTTCAAGAGTTTCTTCTGTGGACCTTTGAACTAGTAATTTCAACTAATTATAAAAGCACATATTTGGTGCAGGAGCTTTAGTTTGTTAAGCCGTTTAAGTTCAAAATTAGATCTACACAATGTGAGAGATTCATGAATCTCACATAATTTAAATTTATCTGGTAGGATAAATTTTGCATGTCAGTCTCATTGTGACTGTCAGGCAGTTTGAGCTTAACTTATCAAAATGTTTGGCCACTCTTCTTATCAGAAATTGTATTCATTATTGAGAAACTGTAATTTTATTTTGAACCATAGTTCATAATTTTCCTGGTTGAGATCAGACCTAGTCCAGAAGCTTAATGTTACCTTGTTTTATCCATTCTAAAAACAGTTTTACTCCATGTTTCAAAGCGGTTAACTGTGACACAAAATGCTAACGCAGATGAAAAGAACGTCGTTTTTGAAGTAGTTTTGGAATGGATAGGTCAGCGTAATATTTAGTTTATTTACAAGGGCTTAACCTAAACTTGATTGACAGTTGGTAGATTTGACTTTAGAGCAAAATCAGTGGCAGAAAACATCTAAGTTGAATCATTTCTGATGAGAACAGTGGTCGAATAACCAGCTTCAACTTGTTCAACTTACTAGAGCACTCTTATTAGTGGGTTTAAGTTTAACGCTGATTGCTCTTTTTGAAATTCAACGAAGTTGAAGAAATGCTTTATTAAAAGACCAAAATTAATTAGATTTATGCCGATGATTACATTACATTCTGACCAACAACGTAGGTGTAGCTGCACTGTGTTTAAATATAAAATGAAGGCCTGGAGACTTTGGTTGTTTCCACCCCTGTTACTCTACCTAACAGTTGAACTTTTTTGAGCCTTGCCTTGTACGCTTGAATCCTGGACGTAAAAGATGAAGGCTAGTGCAGACGGACATTTTAAACAAGCTTGGCTAGCTACAGTCTCTCTGCTTCTGTTTACAACTTCTCCTTTGAAGTCATGTAAAGTTAAGTGCCATGTCGTTTACAGTACAATCAGTCCCTGCAGTCCTCTTGACGGCTTATTAAGACTCCTTACACAGAAGCTGTGATATTCTCAGAGGTTCCTGACTTCTGAGAGATGCTCCTCTTGAAGTTGTGTTGTGATCCGTTGGAGGAGGTTCGGTCCTTCGTTTATCAATCACTCAGGGAGTCCTTCAGTTGGCTTTTTCTACACACGTCTCCGAGTGATCCTTTCACCCAGAGCGGACTGTGGTGATGAAGTGTCAATGATATTATTACCAACGTTTACTTTACTGGTGTTTCCTTTTCCTCCTCTCAGTATCAATATTGGCTCTGCTTTGAGTATCAATGAAAAAAAAGGGCTGGGCACATATGGGACTGTTTGTAAAGGAGTTATCGTGAGTATTGAGTCAAAGTGTTTGTTTATGAAGTTTCCATGGAGCCCTGCTGGCTGATTGCACTGGACAAGTCCGCCGCCCACCTCCCAGCCAGCCCACCCTGCATCCCGTGACATGCATGCGACACGGCCCCTCTTGTGATTGCAGAGGAGTACCAATGATTCTGTAGTTGTGATACAACACACCCGGCGCTGTAAGAGTTCTGCACATGCCCACTGTGTGGCCACGTCAAGTGCTGAAGTTTGTTTGCAGCGTCTTATTTGCTTGCTCGGAAAATTTAATATCGTTTATCAGCGACTTTATTAATATTGTTGATATTAAAACCACATTTGGTTGTTGTGTTATTATTATTATTATTTTTTTTTTCCTTCTCAATATTTTTGAAGTTTGCTCATTTTGGTTAAACTTATGAGTTTTCTGTAACTTTTCTTAAAATCAGACAACAAAGTTTCTGAATATTTTAAATTATATGGGGGGGAAAAAATCTTGTTCGTTGATTGTGAAACATAATGAACTGATGTTTGAAGTATTCATGTCTGTATTAGACATTTTATTTGCAAATCTATTGTTCGATTGAAATGTAAATGAATTTTTTAAGAGATGGTACACATCTGTCATTGTATACAGTCTGGCACCATCATTAGATGGACTTGTAGTATTAACGCTCATTTCTACAGCCTGTGATAATCAGATTTATTTAAATGGTCCAAATCCTTGGGGCAGTTGTGTAATGTCTCAGAGCCAAGAAGGTCTGATGCTTCTGAGACAAAACCTCTTAAAACGTCCCAAAAATGAATAATACTGTTACGTATTCCATTTATTTCCTCGGAAATATCGCATTGTGAAAGGTTTCCCTTTTACTTACTGTATTTGTAATGCAGATCTGGAGTTAAGTCTAACCCTATGGTGGTGATGATGATGATTTATGTGCTATTAATAATTGATGAAGCAGTCTGTGTATTGTTTTACTGACTGACTGATTATTTTCGGTGTTTTTCGGGCTTGTTCAGCGGTATTGCACTGACCTAGAGACTGGCTGAGCAGGAAACCACTCCTGTGTTGCACCTAGTGTTACAATAAGGAACATTAGAGTATATGAAACTGCATGCTTTAATAAACTGAGAGCTGTGAAACGCTTCTGTGTGTTTGTAACCTCTGTTATTTTCGTCCTTTGACAGTTTTCCACATCAGCAGTTGTCAATGAGTTTTCTTCAGTGTATGTTTGCATGATTTTTTTTTTTTTTTACTACGGCACATGAACATTTCTTGGTAGGAATTAAAAAGATAAATTATAGGTTTTTAAAACAACAAAACCCCCCCAGAAACTTCTGGTTTCATACAGAAGAGGAAAAAAGACAGATATAATTCTGACAGGGCAGAAGAAAAACACTCAGAAGAACACTGCCAGAAGTACGCAAGAGCTTCTGAAGGAAGAGCGCGTGAACCAGAGCTGTGCATGTAAGTCACCTGACATGGATCTGGCAAAACACACGTAACAGGAAAAGTGAAGTAACACAATGCAAATTCAAGGCCAATTCAACAAAGGTCTATAAAGAAGTACAATAGATTTGTTTGAAAGAAAAGAGGAAACGCTTTTTCTCTCATCCTTCCCAGTCTATATTGAAAAATGAAGTGCATTTAATCAAGACTTTTCACTTTAAGATTTTTAACTGCGACTCAAACCGAGATGTCTCAGTCATGAGCAACAAGCGTTTGGATTTGACATTTCAGTTGATGGGCACTTGAATGAAAGTATTCCATTTTTGATATCTTGCCACTTAGTAGCAAACCAGCTCATAGAGGAAATTATACAAGTGCTGAAAAATAGATTTTTTTAAAACCGCACACTAAAAATAATTTTCTCTTCTTTACTTGAGTTTGATTTTTTGTTTTTATGTTAAAATGTGAAAAAATGTTGTACTGCATTAAACTTCATCCATGTGTCACTAAACAACAATATCCTTACCGGCTGGACAGGAATGGCCAGCATGAACACAACTCAAGGTGAACAGTGGGCGTGTCCACACTAGACTGCACTGTGATTTGGTGACAGGGGAACAACAGACTCTTTCACTTTGACAGCAGAACTATGATGTGGATAAATTGTTTTCTTCACAATCAAATTGCAGCTGAATAATATTTTTTCACGCTACTCATGTCATTTTTAGCCATTCTTTGATAATACTGCAGGTTCAACAAGGTAATTTACTTGTGAGGACAAACTACAGTTCACCAAAAGGAGTCACTTTTGGTGAATTGTTTCTTTCTAAAAATGTAACTTTAAAAAAAATACATTTCCTATTACATTTATAAAATGTGAGATAATACCCCAAATGTTTGGTGTAAGTCAAAAATTGATGGGTTTTAAAAAGATAAGACTCTATGGGATTCTATGGGCTTATCAGTTGTCAATATTTCACCTACCTGTAGACATCTGTAAGAGAGATTATAGTTTAAACAGCTACATGGAGAGGTGCAATGCAACTAACAAAATTAAAAGTTTATTGAGGTCTGGGTGATGTCCCCCTGGGTGATGCTTGATTTTTTTTTGTACTACAGCACATGCACATAGGTTGTCAAAGTTGTAAAGATCTACTGGAACTACATTTGAAGATAACAGCTCAAAGAAGGATTCTTCATTAAAGAGAAATTACAACCCTGAGCATCCTCTTCAACGGGATTAATAAAGTTTTGGGAATTTGAATTCTGTGTTTATATCACTAGTCTTGAAATGAATTTTTCTAGTAAGCAAAATTCTCCTGCTAAAGAGTTGAACTGCAATATACCCCTACTTGACAAAAAGACTTAAGCTGAGGGTAACATTCTTTCTTTTAACCAAGAAGCATCTAACCCCAGGTCACCGAGGCCAACGCCTCACCTCACTTGGCTCAGCAGCAGCACTCGGTACAGGATTGAGGAGCGCCAGTATGCGCATGCGCAGTGTAGGTGTCAGCGGGTTGGTTGGGCTTGTGTTTACAGCTCTCCTTGGATGCTGCTCGCTGCCGATGTTCCCGAGAAAGTGCAATGCCGTGTCAAACGCCATTGGAATAAAAAATCCGTGGACTTAAAGGTAAGCGGGTTTGCGTTTGCACATGCTTAATATTTTCAAAGCCGGAAGTGACTGTCACATTCGTTTTGAGGATAAGCGCCTGTTTGTTGGTGCGACCTGCCTGGGTAGCATTGCTAACAGGCGTTAGCTCAGCAGCCATAATAAAGTAATGGCCTGTGAGGCTGTGGCCAACGCCAGCAAGTCAGCTGGGTTAATTCAGGAAATGCTCGCAAACACTTGAACGTAGCAGTTTACATTACTTACGTAGCGGTGACGGGATAGCGTGCCCAAATGGTAAATGTGTCATGAAACGTTTGAGTTACTTGAAGTCGATTTTTGCTGTTGCTATCTTAGCTAACGTTCAGCAGATTGGTGATGGCTAACAAACTGAAGCGATAAGTTAACATCGGAGGAGGCGAGGCTCACCCAACATGATCAAACAGAAACTGTTTGGTTTTTGTTCAGATGGCTGTTTAGAAGGGTTTCAGGTTAAAGATTCTATTATGTTTTCATGGTTGTATTAATTATCTCTCATTATGTCTGCTGGATATTGCACAGAGTATGTCCAAAAATAAATAAAATAAAATAAAATAAAAATTAAGCCAGCTATTTCATGGTCTTTACTTAGATTCTTATTGCGTTTTTACAGTTACTTAAGATCGTTATATGGTTTATATGTGACTGCTAATAACGCCTTGAATGAAACTTCTCTGATTTCAATATAGACTAAGCAGAAGAGTGAATTGTTTTTATTTTTCCAACAACATATTCTAATAAAAACACACCGACATGTTGTGTTGCCAGAAAGTTTGAATATCATTTACAGTAAAAAAACAAAACAAAAAACAAAACGTATATGTAAATGAAATGTTACACAATTATGGGGAAGACTTGTGACTTGACTGTTCATCCCAATCAAATGATTATTGCAAAGAAAGATGTAAAAGTGTCTATTCCAGTCTTATTATTGGAAGGTTGAGTGGAAGGAAAATCATGCAGAGTGAACATGGATAACCAGAACCTTGATGGAACAGTGACATAATGCTTGCTCAAGACTTTCAGACAATGAATTTTAATCCTTAAAATATGTCACTCTGGGTGTAATAAATCTATAGAACATGACTTTCACATTTTGAATGTAGATGCATTTATTTAATAAAAAACTACGTGTTAAAAGAGTTAGTTATTCAAATAAAACCCAAAAACCAAAAGGAATTACAAGATCTATCCTTTACCTGAGAGATGACTTACTTGCCTTTTGGAAAATCATTTCAAAGTCAATAATAGCTGTTTTCAACATTATTTATGTGGAAAATGATTTGATTTTCTTATTTATAATTGTTAAAGACATTACTTTATTGCGATAAAAACCTTTCTGATGGGATGTAAGTAGTTATTTGTTATCAAGAGCAGAGATGATATCATTGCATCGTCAGGAGAGCAGTTGGTGTTGCACAGCTCTGGAGTTGAATAGTTGAATAATTTGTATTTCAATGAATTGGCTAATTATTACAAAATAATTATTACTAAGTAATTAGAGATCCTATTTTGGTATCTCACCGTTTGTACAGCTCACATTAATGCCAGCAGCTCTCTTGTGTGTTCCCCCTTAAAGTTAGCTAGTTATGTTCACTGTTAGATTCCTAAAGTTTGCCAATATGTCTTGATACTTGTTTTACTCATAGATCATTTTGGACTCTTTTAAAATGCTAAAACAGAACAAGTTGGCTGCATTATCTTCAGCTTGCTCTGTGCTGAAGTCTATCTCACTTGGTAGCCTGAATGAACTGCTCAATTGCCTCCGTGGAGAAACAGAAACATCTGACATTTTTTGTGTTTCCGCTGATGTTATGTTAAACACCTCACAGATGTTGACAATAGCCGAGTCCTTTTTTGCTGCAGTTACAATTTTCACACCTATTTTTGTTGTCATCATTGTGACCTGGTGTTTCTTAGGTATGCTGCGTTCACTAATCTGAAAGATTCAGAAAGATGCCGATAAGTGGGCAACAAGCTGATTTCCCAGGACACTTATAATAGTTTTTTTCCTCATTAACTATGATGGTGTTAATTTTCACAGAACACTTTAATTTATTTTTTAGTTACATTTTAGTTTTTAAGGCTTTTAAGAAAAAATGCTTTGCATTTGTTTTAGGATGGTCTATTTCCTGATCTCTCTTTAAGTTTCTAAAAGTCATTTTTAACTTTTCATTAGCATCAACATGTCTAATACCAGATCAGCTTGGATTTGTAAAAACAAATGTCAGCAATTTCCATCATCTGTTAAAAATTGTAATTAAGGAAAACTATGGCGACAATTCTTGTCAACAAAACCATCACTACACATGATTAGAGATCAGAAAATGACATTAAAAGGCTTACTTTATATATGTTGATATATCTGCCACAAATTTGAAACTTGACTGGAAAGAAGCATTGGTTGAATTGACTTTGTATTTTGAATGAACAAATTTGATTTGATTCTGACTAGCAAATGACATAAACTCCAGCTAGTTATTTAAAAACACTGTTTCCAAATCGATATTTTAATAACATTTTTAATGCCCTTTTACGTTTGTAAAACTTTGTATACAATTTCTGCACATGCGACCATTCTAAACCTTCACCTTTATAACATTGTTTACTTCAGAGCAAACTCAGTAAGAGGTATGAAAGGAGTTACTCTGTATATTTTCCTCTTGTAATGCCTAAGCCAGTTTTTTACTGTCAGGAATCCTGAACAGTTGTGTGATTGCATAACAGTCATAAGAAAAAAAAATAAAAATCTTAGTCAGCTTTTTTTTGTGGTCTAAATCCTTCAAGTCAGATGTTATACACTTTTATAGCTGATGAAGCGCGTTCACAAAACCACTGAAATACCAAATCACCAATTTTTTCTTTGTAAATATTAACTGTACTGCCATCAACAATCAGTGTTTCACTGAGACCTAGAACACACTCCCTCACTTAATACATAATTACTGCTCCTCTCTGTTGCAAGAGTTTTAATTGCAAGGTACTTTGTCACAATTGAATAACAAAGCTGTGTACTTAGCTGTCTCTGCACCAGCCTAACATCCGTTGGACACGCTCCAGCTCCAGCATCTTGGAAGGCAGCCATGACGGCAGTCCTTGTTCTTGTCTGCAGCCTCAGTGCGCTTGGCGTCACCTGGTTCTAGTTCTGAATGCAAAAAGGCCATTAAGCTTGTAGCAGATTTCCCCGCAGAGAATAATAGTCGCTGCTGTTGCAGGCTGCAGTGAGGATGTTCAAGTTGCCCTGAGGGATGTAATTCCAGAATGTGATGCTTCTGACCCGCAGCTACAAAAGTGTGGGAAGCAAAGTTTATGGCTGTATCACACTTTATACTGATTAAAACATATAAAAAAAAGAATAAAAAGACAGACATGTTGCAACATTCTTTCCCAACTGTTGCAACAACTTGGTGATCTACCCTAATAAAATCTCATATAGAAACAGATTGTACAACTTCTTCAAGTAATTCCATGAAATTAAGAGAATTAAGAAATGCTTACATAGTAAATAAGCTGTTGACCATTCGTTTTGCTTATTTATATTTGTAAAAGAGACAGTGTCATTAACAGTAGGTCAGTGGGTTCGATGAAAACAAGTGTGGTGGATGGAAACAAATAAGTTGTTGCATGAAAAAGACTGAATACAGGCAGATGGGAAAGTGATTGTAGTTGGGATCACAGGTTAAGTTCTGGCAGTGTTTTTGTAACCTGCGAGCTGAACTGAAAATTAACTTTGCTTAGTTAGATTTTAAACTTTGTGGCTGAATTTGTTTTTGTGAAATTACACATCAGACTCCTAATCTCATAAACTGTTTGCAGAACTCTGTGTAGAACTTAATAAACTGAAATAAATAAGCTATGTTTAGCCTGGTGGGGGCCCAAGTAAAGCCTGGTGGCCCGCCAGACTCATAATACGCTGGGGGAATCCCTGTATACGTTTATTTTATTCTTATATTAATTTGAGTGGTGGCAATAACTGCAATCTATTTATTACTATCTATTAGTACAAGGTTGCATAATTTCTATCTTTTTCATAGCTCTTCTATAAAGTTTCTAAATTAGAAAATGGTAATAAAAGCCCTACTAAAAATAAATGCAAAATTCTTTGTTTAGCACTTTGAATAATTTAAGCCCTCATACGATAACTTTTTACATTTTCGTCTTCATTCCATTATTTGATCTTCTGAGCTTTTAATGGCTTCCTCCCATCTCTTTGTTTTAACACTTGACACTTGTGTCCTTCACAAAGGTCTTTATTGATTTTCTTGTCCAGGCATGCTTCAGCTTTTCTTACGCTGCTCTGAAAATTGCAGCTGTTTTGAGTATTTTAGGGATTATTTGGATTTCTTCTGTTTGGTAAAATCAGATGTTCATCAATTAGGCTTTTTCTAATGGACACTGATTTCTCCTAGAAGTCCGACCTGTCAATTCCAATTTTTACTTCTTCTGTAAAACCTGTGAGGAATAGATTCTACAAAAGTTCTCCAGGTTCTTCGGTAGTGGTAATAATTTAAATTCAACAGAAAATACAGAAAATATGAGATTCCCCTGATAGTATATGTCTGATCTCGAAATACACTATACAAGTATATGCATGTGGTTTGTTGGCATATATGCAAACCAAAAATGATATACGGTTGTTACTTTGATGCACGTAAGGAATAGGAAAAATTTGATTTTTCAGTATTGGACCAGCTGATTACTGGTCAGAAATGATTAAAGGAAAATTCCTATTCAATTCTTTAGTTAGTTGATCTGTACATCCCTAATTATAATTAAATCATACCCTGCCATACAAGTGCCTAGAATAAAATAAATGTCATATCACGTTATGAATTTACCATTACCATCATCTGTTTTCACAGATCTGTCCAAAGGTACATCAAAGGCATCTATCTTTTTAGAATTTCAATTCAAAAAAGATTTTAGTATTTTCAACAAGGTTTGCTTATTATTAGTTATTACCCATTATGATGGATATAATTGCTTGAACATTTACAGCTAAGTGTCAAGTTTCCAGAGCTCTGCTCTTTCTAAAGAAGTTGTGACACATCACTGCTAATGAAGCGTTTGTAAAATAAAAAAAATAAAATAAAAAAAGCAACAACATGTCTGATGCTTGGTCTTTCACAGTGAAGGGGTTTGTTCAGTGCTCCTCCTGTTCAGCAGTACAGGAGGAGCACTTTTCTCACTTGGCTCTGAAGTGGGATAGCTATTGGATCCTCAGGACGTCTAGAATCTAAACTCAAATTTATTAGTGGTTAAGATTCACCTTACATTCCTTTGCCTCCCATTGCATCTCTAGTAGAGACAGTTTGAAAGGGGCAGCTCTAAATGCTCCCTGTTTCTCCCTGTGGCGCTCCCTCTCCTGAGGTGCACATAGGACCCATCTGGCAGCCCCAGAACAGACCGTTCAGCTGGGGAGGGCGAGTGAGCAAAGCAAAACAAAGCGCAAACGGGCACAGTTGATTTCCAGTTTCCGGTTACACTTACTTTGACATTAATCATACAATTTGCAGAGATATGTTGTATCTATAGAAGGGCCCTTTTTTGTTAGTCTTTATTGGTAAAAATAGCATTTTCACATCAAGCCATTACAGATCACTTGTAGGCTGCAGAATCATTTGTATGCTAATGAAATTGGATGTAACTGATTCTAATTGAATAATTTGGGGTTGTAGTCCTAAAAAATGCAGACCTGACTACGCTAAAGCACTATTATTATACATCTATGAACATATATAGAGACTCACTGATAACAAAAATGGAGTCAGTTTAGAAGATTTTTGTTGTTGGAGATTTCTTATTATTCAAGCACAATAATTTAGTTTAAGACAAATAACCTCAGCTGCTTGATTAAAAAGTAAAAAAAACTACAGTGTCTTAGTGGATTATAAAATTGTATTCTTTTTGAGATATAAATATACTCTGTTTCTTCACCATTTTTAATTGACATTAAAAAAATAGTACTCAGAGATGTGCTGGACGATACAGCTTGCAACTAAATTGTAGGCCTTTTTTTATGCATATCAGTTCAGTTATATAAAAAAAAAAGTCAGCGTCTCTTATGAGGAATAATGGATTTGTCCCTGAAGTTGCAGCAAGGCGCTGCTAAAGAACAGCATGGCTTGGCAGGAGCAGGCAGAGATCTGTTGCTGAGGCCAACAAGGAAGACAGGGTGACAAGGCGGCCATTGTAAGTGTCAGAGCTGCCAGTTAAATAGACAGTGTTAGATTGTGTGTGCATCCATACAGATGTGCTCCTGTGTGTGAGCACTCGTTAACGGTCATGGCACAGCTGTTTGTGTTTTCTTTTCCCATCATGTGGTTTCTAGTCTTTTCTTGCTTTTTGATACATAAATGAATTGGAGCGACGTGGAGTTTTAAGTTTAGTCACAGTATTTTGTGGTACTGTTGTGAGAATGATAAAAAAAAAATAATGATAAGAACTATCTATTCCTGCCTTGTTTTTAGGTAAATTTAGGTCATGGCTGTGACGGCAATCACAGCTCCACAAACACTGCTCTCAAAAAACATTTGGAATGTGCTTCTTTAGGACACCAGCCACATAAAGATGCGATTCGTATCACTAGGCTGCACATATTAACCGAATTTAATCATATTTTTAAATGTATTTTATATTTATTCATGTTCTCGTTGAACAAACAGTGGAGAAAGTGGTCAAACAATCCCAACAATATGGACATTTTTGGAGAGTTTTAAGCATTGTTAATTGTAATTTATTGTGACAACAATCAATCAAAACTCTTATAAGAAATGAATCATGATATATGGTAAAGAATACGATACGATAAATGCCAACCCATAAAATGAACCTGTTGTTGTCTTCTACATGCCTCAAAATGTGCATGATTTTATATGAAATAATTTTGATTTCAGAAGTTCTCATATCCCAGTTCCCATCTAATGTATCAGAACAGCAAACCAGGGGAGTAGAGGAGATTTCAGTTAAATGCAATCAGACTAAATCCTCCTTTCTCCGACTTAAAACCCTCACATTGAAAACAGAAAATTTGGAAACATCGAGGTTGGGTGGTGGTGGAGTATGGAAGTGATTTGCTGTCAGCATCCTCTGACAATCTTCATGATCTTCCTGATAAATGTCTGTAACGTTTTGTGTTAACACTTTGAACAGCTGCACAGCTAGCTCACCTTTCCAGGCAGTCATACAGAGTGGATTGTGTTTATATAAGCTGTCAAGAATATAATGTTGGTTAATTAAACAAAACAAACACACACACACAAAAAAATCAATGCTTTCTATAAAAAAATAAAGAAATACATATATACAAGGTTAATTTTAGAAAACATCTCTGTGTTTCCCGGTTAGTAATTTTATAATGACGTATTGCATTCTTCTTTTGAGTAGTCGCAATACTAATTTTTTTAAAGTTCTGATTTGAGTCTGACACAAACTCTGTGAAGGGACTTAAAGTTTAGGGTGATGGCATCGAGGCCTTCTAGCCTCAAGAACTTGGATCTCATCATCAAAGGTAAATTGTTAAAATATCAGTGGAAACGTGCAAAAAAAACTGGTAAGCTCTTATCAGTAGGGCTCGAATGCTGTAATGCAAATTCAGATAACCAGCCTCAGGCGGAAGACTAGCTGTAGCACACGAGAGAAATGGGATGAGTAGGAACAATGATCGTTACAAACAGTGAAGGGATCAAGCACAAGCATGTTTGTGTGAGACTGTAGTAACAGTAACAGGTTTCTCAGTTGGGTCATATCGTGTATTGCATTATGAATCGTTGCATTTCTGCAATAGAAGGAGAGTAAAAGTTAACACCCAGGAACCTCTGACCAGCACTTGTTGCTGTTTGTTCTGATGTAAAGTTACAGCTGTAAGTTTGTCGTGTTTAGTTGGTGTTGATAACATTTTTGGCAGCACATCACTGTAAAAGCAAATAAAAAAAGAAATGAACAAAGTTTGAGGGTTTTTTTTTTCAATAATATGTGACAATCATATCTGGAGTGATAGAAAATGTGTGATCTTTTCTCCTTTTTTGTTCTGCTGTTGGAGGTGGTTTAAGTAGAAAGGGGAAGTTCACACATAAAGCAAGGGAGATCCAGAGAAAATAGAAGAAGGAGATGAGAAAAGCGAGGGGAGAACCAGGAAGTAGTCACCTCCAGAACTTTCTTTTAAACCGTTCTTCCTGTTGCACGCGTTGGCACCTTCTTCATGGCTTCATCTTCTTGTATTTAACAACTGTGACTGCACGTGAACATAACATTTATTTTAAGGGGAAATACTGACACTGATTAAGTCTTTATGGCAAAGTAGCTTTTTATTTAGTTCCTTACATTTGTATCAGCCCGACTTTGCAGCACGCAATTAAGCATTCATCTTATTTGTTCTGCTAAAATACACATTACTAAGGAGGAAAAAAAACAAAAAAACTTTCTGCTTGTTACTTTTTTATTTTCAATTATTTATCGCTAACATTTAAACTGAACTTCACTTTTAATTTATATGTTTTACTGGTTTTGTTTTTCCTTCAGCTGCTCAAAAAAAAAAAAACATTTAAAAACAAATCAGATTCTTCCTCATTTTTAGAGTTTGGGTCAAGTTTCTGCTTGACCAAAAGAGGCTTTCATTTTCTTCATGACTGCTGTCATCATGAATTTTATTTATTTATTTATTTTTTGCTTTTCTAGGTGATTTTGCTCATCATCTCCCTACACCTCCTCCTGTCTTCCATTCATGAGCAGCAGGGTCGAAATTAAAAGTGGCAGCCATGGATGACAAGGGCTCTGTGGGGAAGATTAGCGTATCTTCAGACTCAGTGTCAACTCTCAACAGTGAGGACTTTGTCCTCGTGTCCCGGCTGGGGGACGAGACACCTTCATCCACGAATAATGGTAGTGATGACGAAAAGACAGGACTGAAGGTAAGGACGGGTGGTGTGGAAGGACCAAGGGCCAGTACCGTATCTTTTTCGAGGGGGTGGTGAAGGGTGGGGACTTCCAGAAAGTTGGAAACATGCAGTGCTTTGTAAAAGTATTCGTACCCCAAAAACTTTTTCAGATTTTCTTGAACTACAACCACAAACCTCAATGTATTTTGCAGTGATTTTATGTGACGGACCAGAAATAAGGGACTGCATCTGCGGTCCCTTGACATGTTAGAAAATTTAATATACAAAACTATAATAAAATAAGACAGAAAATTGCTTTCTAATCACACAGACAAACATGTGTATAGACTTAATCACTGGCATGCGCACGTACACACACGCACACACACACACACACACACACACACACACACACACACACACACATAGCCATACAGTTACTTGAATGCATTTCCTTGTGTTGTGTTTTCAAATTAAATCTCTACCTGTTTTATACATGCAGAAACGGACATTTTTACCCTTTCTTTTTGCAAAATGGATTAAACCCAATCGAAGTGAAAAATATAATTCCTTGTTGGATTTCAAATTGCATGCCACATTTTCAGATTTCATACTATTACTTTGGTCCAAATTTGCAGCGCTGCACTAGTTCGTGTTGAAGGTTTTGGTTGTAACATGCCAAAACAGTCGAGGAGTATAAATACTATTGAAAGGCACTTTGCAATAACATCAAAATTTGTCCTACAGGGTAAATAGCAACATGTCAGCGTTCTCTAATGCGAGAGCAAAGCTGATCTACATGAAGTTTTATTTAGTTATTTGCAGATTGAGGGGTCACCATTTGTAAGGATTAAATTGATTCATCACTCGCCTGTAAACCTTTTCACCTTTTCTCATGTGTAGTTTAGATTACATTCACTCCTGACCATATGACTAACCATTTCTTGTGTTGCTTTTGTTTTTTTTTTTAATTCTCATTCTGTACTTTTCTCATAAATTTAGATCTGAGTTACTTTCACATTTTCTTAACACACTCCTAAACCTTATCTCGGGTTAATTATATAAATTAGAAGCTTCCAGTTTGTCTGCAGTCTAAAACCTTTAGACAATGAAAGGCTATTCTTTGGAAAATGACCGCCATCTTCTGTCAGTCAGCTGGCTCTAATAAAATTATGCTTTATTGAAGTGTGTTGTGGTAAACAAAGCTTTGCCTTGTTACAGTTTACTTAATTGCTATTTATCACTTATTCCAGATGATCATGGATTTTGAGACTGGTTATCGGTTCAGTTTTGCATTTTCACTTTGATTTTGGACTAAGTGGTTTTGCTTGTGTCTTTTATACTCTTCCCAAAGTTTCCTTCACCCCTAATTCCTTTGTTGTACCAGTAGATGGCGCCAGATTAGTATGGAGTTGCATATCTATTTGCAGACCATTGGTATTTCTGCTGCTTCATAATGCTTGTGGATAAAACGCTTTCCCTTTTAGCTGATTTGATCAGCAGTCAGTGAAGCTTTCCTGAGGCCTTCTCGGCATCCTCAGCTTGCTGGCAGATATGTGAAAAGCAGCGCCCGACCGGCACCTGTTCACTTTCCTCACGTTGTAGAAAGAAATCACTCCATCCATTGAGCCCCACTCATTCTGATGTCATGTTTTTTTTTTCTTCTTTTTTTTTGGCAACATATTTTCTTGCACATTTGCCTCCCAGCCAGCCCATCTAGTCAGGAGAGGAGCCAGCGTGTCTAAACTTGTTGTTTGTTATGCAGGTGATTTCAGAGGAAGGGGTCAGCTTTAAGGTCAGTCCTCTTCTCCTGCTTATTTTCTTTTCCTTCTCTGAGAGCAATTTCTTTTGCTTTCCTTTGCTCTATCTCTGTGATGTGATTTAGTGGTGATCCTGTCTGTGATTATTCCTGTGTTTGTTTCTCTTATTATTGTGGGGTAACTTTGCAATATCTGGCTGTTAATTATGGTGTTCACTGATGGTATTACGCTACCTGCCCGAGCTCGCAGGTATACCTGCAAATAAGTGATGTGATGAACTATTTGTGTAGCATCCATTGAGCTGGAAATGGACGTTTGAGTGAAACGGTATTAGAAAATGGTCTAGATATTATCTTAATTGAGTTTGCCTTCCAATAACAGTGCAATAAGCCACTGATCTCGGTCAGTACCAAAAAGCCTCCGATGCAGTTTCGTATTTCACTCTGCCCTCCATGTGGAGATGTTATACACCCTATACTGACCTTCTACTAATCACTAATATTAAATGAAACCTGATGAAAATATATCTTTAAAACCATCACTAAGCAAAACTTGATTTATTTATTTATTTTTTTAAGAAGATTACAATCACTCAAACTGCATTGTGAAATCAGGTGTAAGCTGTCGGTAAACGGTTGGGATGTGCTTGCTGTCGGCTTCCGTCTCTCATGGCGATTGCTGCGCAGGTCTTTATGTTTCTTATCCGGACATTAACTTGCAATATTTTTCGCAATATTTATATTTCTGTCTTATTTTGACGTGCGTGCATCAGATTGTGGGGAATGGGAGTGAGCAGCAGCTCCAGAGGGAGTTGGAGGACGTCCTCATGGACCCGTCGGTGGCAGACGCTGGGCTCGGATCGGAGGCGATGAGCAGCCTCGGCCCCAGTGACCATGGGGTTCTTCCGAACGTGACGTCCCCCGTACCGGCAGGCACCGACCCGTTAAGTTCGCCTCCGCCCAAGCTGGAGATGGTGCTCCCTGTTCAGACGGCCCAGGAGAGCGAGCTGAATGAGAGGTCTTACAGAGGTGAGGACGGGTGGCACTGTTTCAGTCTTAAACAAGTAAAGTGGGGTCTGCCTTCCTCAGCTCTGTTGCAAAACCAGCCAAACGGTTGGTGGATTCCTTGTATTACCCGAGTTCAGGGTGCTGCTGATTGGACCAGATTGTTTTCACCTTCTGAGAAGGGCTGCAGAGTGGCACACATGTTTATTCACCCACATCTGCGCAACACTAGTTAACGATTAAATGATTACTCAATAAACTGATGATTTTTTCAATAATTGCTTCAGCACGATTAATCTGATTAAAGTAAACGTTGTCTCTCCTCTCCTTGCTTTTTTTTTTTTTTTTTTACTCCTGTGCTCTGCAGCAGATGAATCGTCATCAGAGGGAAGCCCTTGCAGTCCAATCCCGGACGAGGACAGCGTTGTGTTCAGCCAGCTAACATATCTGGGGTGTGCCTCCGTCAACGCCCCCCGGAGTGAAGTGGAGGCCCTTCGTATGATGAGCATTCTCCGAGGGCAGTGCCAACTCCCGCTGGATGTCACACTTTCAGTGCCAGGCGTGTCCGAAGGCACTGTCAGGTTGGTACAACAAAAAGGTTGAGCAAGCACTTATTTAACCACAATTCTCATATGTTGTACACATGGGACATTAGAAACTGAACAGAACACTTAAAAAAAAAAAAAAAAATCATATTTCATGTTTTAACAGGTTGTTGGACCCCCACAACAACACAGAAATTGCCAATTACCCCATTTATAAGATCCTGTTCTGTGTCCGAGGCCACGACGGCACACCAGAGAGCGACTGCTTCGCCTTCACCGAGAGCCACCACAACGCAGAGATCTTCAGGATTCACGTGTTCCGCTGCCAAATCCGAGAGGCGGTACGAATTCTGTTTATACTTTATAAAACATACAACATGTATCTCAGACTTTGCTGCCAAGGTAAGGGTAAGTTTATTTGATTTTATGTGGCACCGATTCACAACAAATGTCATCTGAGAGCACTTTAAGAAATAAAATGTTCCAGCTGCTGTCCAGTGTAACAAATTCAATTGGTGTACTAGTTGGGAGGAGAGGAATGAGACAGGAAAAAAAAGAACCTAGGCTAGATTTTCATTTGGAAAAAATAGAGTAGGTCCTGTTAATGGCTTCATCAAGGGAAGAAACATTATTTTAAAAAAAGTAGGTCTAACTTGGTCCAGGAAAGAATCGTGGCTTCACACAAACATGGCTTCTTTGGAATGAAGGGCAAAAAGTGCACCCCCTATGGGCACTGTCTTCCAAACGCAGGGACACAGTGAATGCACTTAAAAACAAATAATGCATAGATTGTAAGTAACAGGAGAAAATTGCAGATGGCAGAAAAGTACATGCCGTACATGCAACAGAATTGAAATCTAATAGGTCAGTGAAATGTTTATGCCATCAAGCCATTCAGATAAACATCAAGTTTGTTCGCAAACACACTGCCTGAAGGAATTGACATTACAGGTATGTAAAAGGCTCCACAGATTTGATAAGAGCGAACAGATTTACTGAAAAATTGGGTTAAAGTACAGCTGCCGTGTTCAGTGACCTGATTCCTCCCACATGAAAGCACTCAGTGTAACTAAGAGCCTTCAGACAGACACTGCTTTAATAGTCCCACTTCATCCCATTGTCCAGAGCCTCAGACACCAACCAAGAATAGATATGCTCACACCATAGCACTTAAAGAGCACTAGCACAGTCAAATTAACACTCACACATTCAAACAAGGATATTTCTCTGTAACAATTAGTTTGTTTTTCTAAGTAACTTGAATTCTCTGTGGCCCAGTTCTTCCATTTTCTTCACGTTTTCAGTTTTAATTTCGCCCCACCTTAATTTTTCATCCTCTCAACCAACTCCTGAGCTATACACACTCTTTTCTTCTGTTTAAAACATTTTCTGAGCTCAGAAGAAAAAAAAAAAGTGTATTTTCTCACTGTGCATGCATGAAGCATGCGACTCCCCTGTTCTTTACACCACCTCCTTTGTGGGCTCAGGCCCCTTAGCTTGTTTCCAATAATTGCTGGTTTCCTGATGGAGAGCCCCACTGTGTCTCACACCCGGCGATTTCTCTTTCTCAGCTCGCTGTTGCTGGTTGTCAGCATAGATGTATTTATTAGGCTTTGCAGAACACATCTGCTCAGTTTGACGACTTTTTTTTTTTTTTTTTCAGAAAAATAGTTTAAACTTATTCTCCTATTTAAATTTCCCTAAGTATACTTATCAAGATTGCGTCCTCCAATTAATGTAACGCTAAAAATGTTCACAGTTCAATGGTAATTTGTCTGATATTTCCTGTATGGATTGTAGACTTTAAAATGTTTAAAATTTCTTAAAATTAGAAACGTTCCTGGTGTAAAACTTATGGAAACATCATAGAGGCGAACCCTTTCTGCGTTAGCTCTTTGTTTAAATCTCACGTTGGTTTTTGTTGCATTTGGCTTCCTAAATTAGAACCGTAAAAAAAAAAAAGAGAGAGAGAAGAGAAGATAGTTTATTTAGTGGAATCAAGTTCCTTTCTTTAGTTTTTATTTTTTTCAGTGAGGGTGGGGGCATATATGAGAATTGGTAAATGTCCAGTTGGTATATGTCAGACTGCATACATTTACAATGAGAGTGCTGGAAAAGCTCCTTCAAGCTGCAGAAGAAGAAATCCATC
Source organism: Poecilia mexicana (assembly GCF_051168715.1). Lineage (NCBI taxonomy): Eukaryota > Metazoa > Chordata > Actinopteri > Cyprinodontiformes > Poeciliidae > Poecilia > Poecilia mexicana. The sequence goes on from NW_028263381.1 coordinate 15,490,828, forward strand.
TGAAAACAATAAAATCTGGAAACAGTTACTTGAACATTAAGCTGAGCAGGGAACAACACTTCTATTGTGTTAAATGTTATTCTTTCTATCAACACATGGGTAAGACCCCCCTCCATTTAGCTTTCTTAACCCCCCCCAACACTCACTTCCATTCTCATTTGGTGCCTTATGAAATAGCCCCTCTGCAGTCCCCTAATGTTCTTCCTCTTTACCAGGGACAAAACAAACACTGCTTTATTCTCAGGTCTAAATAAACAAAAAAAAGGTCTTGTTATTCATTGGTAACAGCAGTTGCACCGCATCATCTCCCTGTACTCAAAAGCTTTGTTGTTTACCACTTTTAGAAATGATCAAAAAGTGCTTTAAAGTGAGCCTCAAGCCGGGATGGAGGGGTCTTCTTTAACACAGGCACATCTGTCTGTAATAATCTAAAGTTAAAGGACTCACTGAGGGAAAGGTACATTTAGAGAATGTGACTAAATTATCACTTCCTTCTTGGCAGGCTCTACCTGTACCCAGTTTTGATTTTGGAGATTTACCAGAACCCGTTCTGCTGCTTCTCGTAATCCAGACTTGTCTGTTTAGTGTTAAGGGGCCATGCCTCGACCGGCTAATTCTTCTCCAAAAAATTATGTTAAACGACCAACCTCCTCACCTTCCCCTCCAGAAGCAGTTGACGAGATGAGGGAAGCACACCAACATCGGCCGGCACCAATGTTGGCGTCAATATATCGTGCATCCGCTTTTGCTCGTTACTTAACCTTTCAACTCGGGCTGCACAGTATGTTAAACTCCTATGACGATGAAAATAAAGCATTTTGAAGAGAGTGAGGCTATGTTATTTTTATACTTGGAGATGATTTGGTGCTTTTAACCCTCCTGCAGTTGTAAGCGATAGGGTCACTTGGACCCCACAAGGTCTGGCAGGGTCTCACTGACCCCACGTGCGCTTTTACAGGTTTTTATTTTGAATGGTTTCAGGAACTGATGGGCAATCCTTCCCCAGAACCCCCCGCTTCGCCGCTGTCTGATTGTGACTTTTGCCTTGTTCCTCCTGAGCATCACGCTACGACCACCGGAGGGTTAAATAATAAAGCACGTACTTTGCAGCCTAGTGACTTAAAAGGAAATTTAAAAAAAAAAAAGCTAACCTCTTGGCATGTTTTCACATTAACTACTAAAACAAGCCTTTCTTAATTTTATATAAAATTTGTTCAATTAAAATTTCAACTTAATAAATTAGTTTTGGTCGAAGTCGTTCAGAGCCACTGGATAGGCTAAATCGACACCCCCACACCCCTGAGCTAGACAAACACATGCAACACATTGGTCCGTTCATAAGCACAGCCACTTTTCCATGGAAAGTAGATGGTCTTATGACAACTTATGCTCAGTTCTTCTTTTGTTTAGCCCCCTAGTGTGGCTTCAATGCTGTGTACGCATAATAGGTCATTTAGTAACCACATTGTAAAAAGCTCAAGCACTTTCATCCACTTTATTTCTAATATTCTTGCTGTCGCCAACTCAAGTCACACTTTATTTTGAACTGTGTAATCTTTTTAAGAATGACATTTTACTGTTAAATTACATTTTTAATGACATTTTACTGTTAAATTACATTTTTAAGCTGTAAAACAGGGCTGCATGATTTCAGACAAACATGGAATGATGGATGTGAATGTTGCTATGATACTTTAAATCTGTTGCAAGCATCAGACACCAGGTACTGAGTTGTCTAACAAGCTATGATGAAAATTAAAACATGTTTTTTTCTTCTTTTCTAAAACCGGCAAAAGAAAAAAAAACCTGAGCTGTAGTTTCTTAATGACTTTACAAGAACCCCTAATAGATATTATAAATAAATCCTACTGAGACAGAGACTTTGAATAAATTGTATGTCAGAAATGTATTGCATTTGATTGTATTCCTTTTCCCTTCTTTTCCCATGGTTGATTGCATGTTGTTCGCCTCTGCTTCCAGGTGAGCCGGATACTGTACAGCTTTGCCACGGCCTTCCGGAGGTCAGCTAAGAAGGCTCTGCTGTCGTCTCAGCAGAATGCCCCGCTCACCCCTGACAGCGACTTGTTCACCTTCACTGTTAGTCTGGAAATCAGGGAAGATGATGGCAAGGGTACTTTTAGGTAAACTCACATTCAAGATTCTTGATTTGTACTTGCACACAGTGTAATTTAGAGATGTACCGGTTAATTGGGTGAAGCTCATAATCAGATTTTTTTTAATTCTCTTGATTTACTGCTCAAATAATGGAAAAAAAAAAAAATCTATTTTCTACCTTCTAATTCTGTTAAAACCAAGCAGTCCAGCATGTTCAGGCCTTGAAGGTGTCAACTGATTTACTTTTTAGAAACTAGATAAAAATTAGAGACACTTGCTTTGATGTACAAATGGGAAAAATCTTATAATTCCTTCACTTTGTGTTGGATTCAAAATGAATAGAAGAATAGTTGTTGAGAGAAACGAGAAACATACACTCAGGCTCTTCCTAGCGACGCAGATAAGAAAGCAAAACAGAAAGTTCCTGCCTTTGCTACATCTACACTCATCACAGCTTTGACCTATTTTTAATTTTATTTTTGTTTTTCTGTAATACTGAGTCACGTCCGTGGGTTTGCGAGAAAGCTTGCTCCACATGATTGAGTCACACAGAAAACAAAGCAAAACAAACAAACAAAAAAAAAACAGAATTATTTTTAGGCTCCACATTTCCTCCTCATTAGCTTTGAGTTCATTATTATTAGTGTCCTTCAGACAGGAAGTTTGAATGTAGGGTAGTTTTTCTGTATTATGAGCTTTTTTTCCTTGTGTAAATGATCTAATGTGATGTACAATGTTGTGTGGAAACTTCTCTGTAGCATAGTGTTGCTAACAGGCTTTTCAGTCTTAAAGAGGTAGATATTTTCTTATAAAGTTAAAATGGGGGACACAGTTTGAAAGCTTCTGGTCAATAGATTTCTATGAGTTGCTATTCAAAAGGGGGCGTGTTTTGGTTATCGGACTACATCCTGGAATTCACATTATTGAAATACTTGTCATATAGCTCAAAGTGACTGATATTGTTTCAACTTGGCTGACTCAAACTTTAGACTTTCCTTGGTATTTCCGCAGAAATTTATGTCAGTGGGGCTTGGAGAATGTTGATTACCGTTTCTGTCAAAAAAAAAAAACCTGGTGCCGATCCAGATCCACAAACTGTGCAGGACAATGAGCAGAGGCTGTTCGAATGTGGCTCGTGGTGTAATTTGATTTTGATTTAATGTCTCTGTTCTAAACTTGACCCCCTTTTTTATAAACGTGCAAGTTCCGTCAACCTGTCCAGCTTTTCAGTTTCACATTTAACATCCAACTTGTTTCTTTAAATATAATACTTAAGAAAATTAAATCTATGTCATACTTTTATAAGCATGAATTTTCTTTTTTTTAAATTTTTTTATTTTATACATTTTCAGTGCTGTGGCAAAAGACAAGGACAAACAGAGCTTCAAGCTTCGTGCTGGACTGGACAAGAAGATTGTAATTTACATTCAGCAGACCTCCAACAAGGAGCTGGCAATCGAGAGGTAAAACACTCCACCAAAACATCCACAGTTAGATGCACGTGTAGTGCATTTTTGCATAATTTGTGCAGAATTATCAAGTAAAGAAAAAAAATGATGATTGGTTTTCAAAATATTTCTTTTTAACTAATATGATGCTGCCACCACCGTGATTCACATTATTTCCCTGCCACATAGAGGCATATTTCTGTTTATAACATAAAATCCCAACAAAATACCCTGACATATATGTTTACAACTAACAAAATGTGAAAAAAAAAATGTTGGAAGGTGTTGTATACGTGTAGGAATCATTGTAATGTAACATGAAACGTTACGATTCCCCTTGCGCTTCCTTTCTCGTTTGAGGCCCTCACATTTTCCCATAATGTTTGACTGAGAAAAGTAAATAGGGAACGGCAGTATTACAGAGACTCTGTGGAGCCCCTGTGACTCAGTGGGGACAGCTATTGTTTTCAAATAGTTCCTTAACTGCAGCTGCCATACTTTCTTTGTTCGCAGTGAACAAAAAAATAAGGAGAATCGAGCTGCACAACACCCCTGGGAGAGTTACATCGAAATTTAATGTTGTGATCGACTGAATGTTAAACTGATAGCTATCGCTTCCCTTCCGCTTACCATGTCAGCAGGATTCAGGTAAATCTTTTAAGCCAGCTCCAAATTAAGGAAGTTCTGCAAAAGTGTAGTGAAGTCAAAAGGAATAGTTTGCCAAAAAGGAGGATGTTCCTCTTTTTGGTCCGACTCCTGCTTGAGCCTGAACCAGATGTTAATAAGAGAGCAATCTCTCAGTTGTAGTTGATTGACTCAGAACGTCTTCATGTCTCTGCGTCGGGGTTTAAGTAGCCCAGGGCAGCTGTGGTTTAGCCCGCTCTTACTCACAGCCTCTCATTTTTCAGGCTTTAATAAATCTGTTAAATTTCGGCATTCCCAGCAGATTTCCATTTTCTGCTTGAGTTGTTATTGTTTCATAATGTCAGAGAAAGTGAGGACTGAAAGAATGTGTTTAGTCTTCAACGTGGTCTGGACTGTGTTAGACCATCCGTTCAGGAAAGTATTTCTCCTCATTTATGTAATGTATCAAAACTTTCGCTCTATATAGAAAGAGTTATTGTTTTACGCCTGGTTTTCTGCCTCGTTTCTTTTTTTTCCTCAGTTTTTTTCCCCTTATGTAATCCTAATCATGGCACACTTCTCTATCTCCCATCCGCACATGCGTGTTTATTATTCTCCAGGTGTTTTGGACTCCTGCTCAGCCCGGGGAGAAATGTGAAAAACAGCGACATGCACCTGCTGGACTTGGTGGGTGACTATTGTTGTTTATTTTTTATTTTTTTTTGCTTGTGTATTGTACGTGTTGTGTTTCTGTGTGTTATTTGCCAACTTGCTCCAACTTGTGTGCCCAACAGGAGTCAATGGGAAAGAGCTCAGATGGGAAGTCTTACATCATCACAGGAAGCTGGAACCCCAACACGCCTCAGTTTCAGGCTGTGAATGAGGAAACGCCCAAAGGTAAGAGCCAAAAATGCTCTCTCAAGGTTCAGATAAGACTGAATTGTTCTCAAACTTATAACAAGGTTTATATTTGCTATGTACTCAGTTGGAAATTCAGTCATATTTCTATTCCAGTTTGTGAAATATGTGAATAGACAGACGACTTCTCTCCAGTTGGAGTGTGTGATATTTAATCTTTTTTTTTTTTTTTTTTTTTTTTAAATTTCAGATAAATTCATGTACATGACGACTGCAGTAGATCTGGTGATTACAGAGGTGGAGGAACCGGTCCGCTTTCTGCTGGAGACGAGGGTTCGAGTGTGTTCCCCAAACGACAGGCTGTTCTGGCCCTTTAGCAAGCGTAGCTACACTGAGACCTTCTACCTTAAACTACGACAGGTTTGTCTCCATAACCAGACATCGGCTCTGACAACATTGTTCTGGCAAAGTGGGTTTCAGATGGTCACTTTGACACCTCTATTTTTTTTTTTTTTTACTTATTTTTATTTTTATTTCATGAATATTAGTGTATGTATGTCGCTTTTTATTTAAGTTGTTCTGACCAAACTGAGCTAAGCTGACTTAACTGATTTATTTGAGTTAAAATTCCCTGATATGACTATTAACAAAAATCTACTGCATGAAGAATTTGATGTTGTTTAAAACCAAAAAACGAAGGAAAAAATGTTTTTGTCGCTTCAATCACAGTCATAAGCAAGTTACCGGGATGGCCCTCATGCAGCCATTTTTAATAGGGTAGTTTTGAATTTTTCAAATTATGATAAGTAAGCTTCAAATAGCTTCAGTTGATAGAAATACTGATTACTTGAGTATGGCTGATTAGAGAGGAAGCAAGACCAGTGAATTTAAAGAAAGGAATCTTATTTTTTTTTTTTCCATTAAATTAATTTCTCTATATTTTTGGAATCAATACTCTTAATTTTCAGCATATTTCTGACGGGAAGATCAATGGTGGTGCGCCACTTTTTACCTCCATTTGTTGTGTAAATAATTAAACACACAGGTTCACAAAATAGAGTTTGCACAAATTGAGAGGATGGAAGTCCTCTTTTCTGACTAGCACTAATTTATGGTTATTCATGGCGAGTAAAAACACCATGTTAGTTGTCTGCTGTGGATAACAACTGCTGTTGCCAGAAACGCACTTCAATAATTCTGATGTATTGGTTTTAAATAGGGGCTTCTGGAAAAGTCAGCACAAGTTATCTTGTCAGATAATTAGAGTGTTAACATTTTTTTTTTGTATAATTTAATATCAACGCAAGTCCAGCTGTTGCATGAAGGCCCAGGAGGTTTGCTAGAGAACATTAGTGAACAACATACTTCACTGACTCAGTCTTCCCCGAGACGCGTTACAAAGTTGTAAAGCAGAAGCAAGCCCCCTTACTGTAACTCATTTTGATTTCCCACAGTTTATCAGACGTCTTCTCTTCTCAGATGGAGCGAAAAGAACGAAAGAGTCCTTCCTCTGACACACTTTATGAGGTGGTGAGTTTGGAAAGTGAAACGGAGAGAGAGAAGAGGAAAACCACAGCGAGTCCAAGCATCCTCCCATCTGGGCCCGGGACCATGGCTCCTTCACCGCCGGAGGATGACGAAGAGGAAGGTGATCAACCGTCTTTCTGCTGCAGCCAACTCAAAACAAGAGGGAGCTATAAATTAGTTTACACATGAACACTGGAGGCTGTCCAGACCCCAGAAAAAATAAATAGTGGTGCTGTTGAGCCTCTTGAAATTAATAAAACTTACATCACACAACTTAAATGGGTTATTTAAGCATTTGTTATCTGATTTATACAGAACTTCACATAAGAATGAAAATCCGTTCCTGTGGGGCAGCACCAAATTTAGCCATGCAGTCTAGTGGAGTTGAAATTGTGCACTTTTTCCTAGAGAACTGTTTGTTCTGCTTCGTCCTGGGTACATAACCAGCAGACATGTTTTAGTCAGGGATTTTTTGCTTGACTGTAAGAGCTGACAAAGGTTGCAAAATTACATAATTTGCTGTAGATTGGTTCATTTTTTACCTATTAACACAACTGTGACTTTATGTTTTTTCTTTTCTTTTTTCTTTTCCATCAGTTGCTTTTTACATGAACTGTAGCCATAAAAATAATAATAGTATGCACAATGTTGCTTTATTGAACCTCGCGGGGAAAATTCAGTCATTACATCAGATTCTTCTTTATTGTAGATTCAGTTTATTTGGTAAAATTAAACTCCTTTTTCGGGCTAATTATCTCACCATCTTGTTTTATGTTCATCTGATTTGACATGCACTAATAAAGCAAGAGTGTGCTGAACGGCTAACCGAGGATTTTTGCTTCCTGTTTGCCTTGCTTTGTGTCCAGATAACGACGAGCCGCTACTCAGTGGGTCTGGTGACGTTTCAAAGGAGTGTGCAGAGAAGATCCTTGAAACCTGGGGAGACTTGTTGTCCAAATGGTGCGGATTTGTTCCCCCTACTAATTTTGTTCTTTGACTCTGGATGTTGGTGCATTGAATACATGCAGGTCGGGTTGCATCTGTTCTAAAGGTCATCGCTTGCTTATTACAGCGTATTAGGATGGTTTCCCTCACCACTTAGCATAATTTTAACAAGAAACTTGTGATCAACTCCGTAAAAAATAAAAACAGCGGTTTAACTAGATGTAACTCAATAAAAGCATATCCATTTGCAGTTCTGACAGTTCTCGTTTTGAAGAAAAGATAAGTTATATTTCTTGTTTATTATGAATGTAGATGTATGTCTTTTAAGGGCAGCAAAAGAAAACATGATGCTCTGTAGGTTTTTGTTTTTTTTGTTCTCAAATACAAGAAAAGGAATCATAAGATATCGCTCTAACCCTTTTGGTGACTTTTTTTTTGTGTGTGTGAGTAAATAAAGAGACTGTGTTCCTGCAATGTGAGGTCAAAGCACTCCAGCAAATCACAAAAAGACCTTTAAAGTTGTTGTTCCCCGAGGACCAAACCTGGCAGTGATTGCATCACATGCCTGGGCACGCTCAAATAAAAATCACCTTCGCTGTGTCTGCAGAAAATACCACGGAGTTATGCAACATGACCCTTGGAACAAATAAGCACATAAAAACTGTGAATAGATTTAAATAAATTATAAAAGATGGGTAAGAGTAAGAACATTATCAGAGAGAGAGCATTTGCTTCTTTGCTGATTTCTGTTTTTTTTGCTTAGTTTTGCCACGCTCCATTGGTTTAGATCATTAAACAACCTATAAGCATAAGCTGAAAACATGCAAAATGACTTTTTAAATGGTGATTCCGTCTATTGAGGCGTCGCTAAGCTATCCGGATCAACCCGGCTCTATGTAAACAAGTGTTTACCCCTCAAACCAAGTAACTTCTTGTGCCTCTATTGGTGGCAACAACTTCCGTCAAGCGTATGCGACAACATGGTGGCGAGAATTTTATTTTGTCGTGGAGGAATTTTAGCACACTCTTCTTCTTCCTATTTTTTCTTCTGCCAGATGGGTAGGGTTGTTTGAGAATGAACGGAGCGTTTAAGGTCAGAGCACATCTCAATCAAATCGGTACAGGAGAACGGGAAGTTACTTTTTTAGTAGACTAGGCTTATGTGGAAAGCTATTTTCCCTTAATAATTAGAAATGTTTTTGATCTGAAACATGTAAATGTGGCAAAAAAAACCCACCAGAAATAGGTGAGGTGAATTAATGCTTTTGACAAAACACTATATCTCTGAATAATTATATTAGTCGCTTATTCTGACATGTTAGACTTAAAGAAAAGTGGCTTCTAAGTGCACAGAAAGCTTAAATGTGTTTTAAAAGAAAAAAACAAACAAAACAACCAACATAACATTAAATTTTGTATTTGATGACTTTTTGCTTTTTACTCTGTTATTTTTACTGCTGTTGCCAAAAACCGCCGGTGGTGAAATACAGCACGGTTATCCCGACAGGGTGGATAAATTACAGACACAAGTTAAATATTCAGAACTAGATTCATTGTATTTTTATTGTAAAATAATAGCGTTTTTATCTATGATTGATTTCTTCCTCTTGTGGAATGTGGGAGCATCGGCATGTAAATCATTTTTTTATTCGTCTTGCGTTAAATGAGGAGCCCTCATCCTCTAATCTCGGTCTCATAAACTATCAGTGAAAATACAACTCAACTCTTGATGACTATGGAAAACAGTCTTTTGAGCTCAAACGGCAGCAAAAAAATAAAGAATTTTGCCAAACTTTACTAAAATGACGACACAGGTAAGAAAAGGAAACGCATAGGGAGTGGTGATTAACATTAAATTGCACTTCTGTTTGCCTCCATCTCATCTAGGCACATGAACCTATCTGTGCGTCCAAGGCAGCTGCCGGCGTTGGTGCGGAGCGGCATCCCTGAGGCACTCCGTGGGGAGGTGTGGCAGCTCCTGGCAGGCTGCCACAACAATGACCACCTGGTAGAAGAATACCGAACTCTCATCACAAAGGTGAGGCCACACAGAAGAATTTCTAATGAATTTCAAATCTATATCTGTGGTGCTTTTTTGTGTGGAAACCGTTTCAAAACGCATACAAATGTTCTCCTTAGTATCAGTTCAAATTTGTGATTGCGATTACATCCCAGAAGGCTACATTTCGCTACGGTTTTGTGTTAGGACATTGCTCCATGCGTACAGAACTTATTGAGGATTGAAATGACAAAAAAAGTACATGTTGAAATATAAACGGTTGACTAAATAGAGAAGAAAGAATATTTAACGTTTTTTTTTCCCCACTGGGGTTGGCCCTAATGGTGGTTCTTAACTGGTTCTGAAAAAGAACAAGCTTGCTTTTCCAACACCTGATAGCCAAGTTGGAGCCACATGAGTCAGAGGTTTGTCCTTTGACTTCCAGCACATTTTTTTGTTTAACTAAGGCAGGTTTGTTTGTTTTTTTTGTTGTTTTTCTCCTTTAAAACATTGTTACTGTTGTTCTCCGTAGCAACCGTCCGCATTTATTTGTGGTTCTTTTGGAGCGCACCTCGGGGGTTCACCAGTGGCCATGTTTCATAAGATTTTTTGTCTCGCATGTGCTTTTAAACTTGTGATGGTCACAGCCGTTTTTCTCAAGATAAGGCTATCAGATAACTGTGTTATAAAAGTGCTATGCTTTTTTATTATTCAAATTATGCTTTTTTGCACTTGAAATAGAACAAAAGTGTCAGCGGTATGTACAGTGCCACTTAACACTTATAGACACCTGTGATAAAGAAAAATGCCTGACAAAAAACTACACTTGTGCTACTCTGTAATTGGTTTGGATGCGATCTGATCTTAGATCGTTACCTCCTTGGTTTAAAGTCATTGTTTTGTGGTTATTGTTCTTATGTAAAAGCAATCTGGCTCCCAGGAGGTAACACGTTTGCCTTTCTGCTTTCTCATTTCCTTTACCTCAATTGGTCTTAAGATCTTTTCTCATCACCGTCTGTACGTGAAGCCTCATGTTTTCTTGTTCTTCAGGGTTCCCCCCAGAAAACTTGCTAAGCCCTGTGGTCGGGGCGTCGAGTCGGTCCACCGAGTCAGTCCACCGTGTTTTGTAGGGCTGTTGTAAACGAATATTTTAGTAATCGAGTAATCTATCGATTATTCTTACGATTAATCGAGTAATCGGATAAAAAAATTATAAAATGAAATATTGGTAAATCTGGCATAATACCGGTGTTACTATCAGATATCAATATCAGTCCAATTTTTCATACTGGAGCATCCCTAACAGTTGCTTTTTTGTAGTTTAGAAAACTAACCTGTAACAATAATAGCTCACTTTCTAAGTTAACCAGAAGAAAAGTTATAGAAAAATCTGAAATTATATTGAATTTAATAACAAAGAGGCAGGCTCACAAATATGCTTATAAAAATGTCTACAATCCAGCTTTTAGTTTATGTATTCATCTTCAGTGAGTTTAAAAGATTAATTAAACTCACCTTGCCACCTAACCTGTCACGCTTTGGGTTTGAAAATACGGGAAATGCCGCCTGGAGTGGGAGGAGAGGGCGAATGAACGAACGTAAGATGGGGTGGAGGGGAGGAAATAGACCAGCGGACTGACGAACCGTTAGACCGGGGGATATTTACGACACCTTCACTGGTCACACTCAGAAACTCATCTACCAGCCATGTACGATGCGCTCCGCCACCCGTTTCTTCAGACCGGGATATGAAATTTATTGTGCGGTTCGTCGGTAAAGCTACATTTACACGGTAAGCATCAGCTACTCAGCCGCCCGCCCTGTTCCGTCTATCCGCTCACCTCAGCGCTCTTCCCGCCGTTCGCTTTCAACCAGCAGCCCCGGAGGAGAAATGCTGCCGTACTCCAGGCATTCCCCAGTCATTTTAAGGATGCTTATTGGTTCCCCAAAAACGATAAAAAGTCGGGCATTATCATCAATCAATAAAATCCCCACGGGCCAATCTTGAAGATTGGACTTTATGCCGCTGAGACTTAGCTTTTGTCAACAACTCAGAGGCGGAAGTGAGAGCTCCGCGCAACGCAAATGAAGTCCCGGCCGGAACACGGTGCGCTAACTAATAAAACATAAATTAACGAAGCTTCGAGGCAGGTAAATTTTCCTCGAGGAATTTTAGTAATCGAGGTACTCGAACCATTCGAGGAATCGTTTCAGCCCTAGTGTTTTGTATTAAAAGATGTTAAGTTGACAGGAAATATTAAAGTATTACTGTGTAATTATATGTTACGGGGAAACATCTCCAGTGAAATGCTATTTAAACACACAACAAGCCTAAAAACAACAAATTTGCACTTCTGTTTAATCCAAATTAAGTCAGTGGCTCCATCAGGCCCCCAAGGGCTTCAAGGGCCCCATGAATGCTAATAATTTAAAACAGACCACTGATACATAAATGTAACATTGAGATTTATTGAGATTATCAATGCTGTTAAATTTTATTCAATTGTTTAGGCACAGTCCAAAAACATGACTGTCAGGTCAATTGGTTTCTCTAAATTGTCCCTAGGTGTGAGTGTGTGTGTGCATGGTTGTTTGTCTCTCTGTTGCCCTGCGACAGAGTGGCGACCTGTCCAGGGTGACCCCGCCTCTCACCCGGAACGTTAGCTGGAGATAGGCACCAGCACCCCTCCCGACCCCACTAAGGGTGTAAAGAAAATGGATGGATGGATTTTAAGGAGCTTTCAAGTTTACTTTGTAAAACTTCAAAGAACAATATTCATAGTTAGATTATTTTGTTACCATAGCAACAATCTGATGCTGTGAGTTTAATCTTTGAATTTACAAATACAAATTAGTAAACTGCGATGATAACTTATTGCTTTCTAGGCTGGCCAATTAAACTATTCCCTTCTCCCATATTTCACTAAATCTAACACAGAAGCTGTTAGAGGTGCTGATGATTTTAGCAACAAAAGGGGCCCCTAAGTCAGATTCTGCTCCAGCCCTCACACAGCCTTGGACCGGCCCTGCATGATGAGGTAATCCGCTGCACTACTCAGAGATACGCAACAAACATTCTCACCGCTCCACAACTCGCATCTCTGAATCCGCTACATGTTATTCCTGCAGTTCACATTGAGCTGCGCAACCAGAGCTAACGCGGCAAGTTTTAAACTCTTACCTAGAGTTCTCCAAAGGATTATAATTCCTCACAGTAGGTTTATGTGAATATCCATACAGGTCAGCCTGTGTCCAGTTTGAGTGAAAGGAGGCACGCGCGATCCCGCTGGGGTATATCCCTATAAATCTGCTCTGCTAGTGAAATGCTAAGAGCAAAAGAGACGTTTGCAGCTCGGCTTTAAAAAGAAAAATGATAAAAAAACGATTAAATTTTTTTTCCCTAGAAATGTAAATAAGCAAGGCTTAGCCTGGCGGCGGGGATAGTAAAGCATGGCGGGCCGCCAGGCTTATAATACACTGGGGGAAACCCTGTTCTTGATATCTGTTTATTCTTAGATGAACACGGATCAGTAGGGAAAGTCAGTTGTATGAGAGTTTTATTCAGCTAAAATTACAGAAATCATGTTATCCCCTTGGCATGAATGGTACGAATGGAATCTCAACTTTAATTTTGACATCAATAACAGTAAATATCCACCGCTGGACAGGAATTCATTACAGAAGCTCTTAAGCATTCAAGATATTTGCATCAGCCAGGAGACACACTCACTAGGATCTGTGTTTCCTGCTTTGACAGAAGATAACAGAAAAGTTTAGAAAATGTCCAAGCAGCTGCTTTTCTTTTGTGCGCCTCGTGTTCTACTTTCCCAAACTCCCGCACTTCATTCTGGCCCTGATTCGAGTGTAACAGTGACAAAATGACCTGGTCAGCTTTTGTTAGTTTACTATATTAAGAATAAACTACCGGCAATCTTATGCTACATATAATACAGAAAATCGTCTGCACTGTGCACACAAACTGGTCAAATTAAATAAATTCAGTTTTTTTTTGTTTTGTTTTTGTTTTTTTAAGAAAAAAAAAATGTTTCCGACATGAAATAAAGCAAATCCAGTTTGGGATGAAGAGAGTTAAGCCTCACAGTTTCTCAGCTTATTTTGTGCTGGTCCTGTTGACATTTGAATTCATCTCCATATATGACTACATGCTACATCTTTTATTAATGCACATTAGGTCTGTGCAGTAATTAATTGCACAGTTGTTCGGTGGTTAAATCTTGGCTACATGAGTAACAGCTGCCTTATTTGCTTAATGGTGAGCAGGTTACCTGGACAACAGTGTTTTGCTCATTAACCTAACTGTAGCAGTAATGAAAAGCCACTCACTGTTCAAGTCCTTGCAGATTACTGATTATTTGTGCTTATTTATGCAGAAATTGGATTTATTCTTTACACTTTATTCTTTCACTTTGCGCTGCGCTGTTGGTTAAAGTAACTGTGTGTCTTCTACCTGTGTCAGCTCCTGGACATGTTACGTAAAGTAGCATAGTTCACACAGTGACCAGGGCTGACTTGTGCTTGACTTAATGACAAAGGGACACGTCATCATATTTACTTTTCCCCTCTGCTTCACGACTCTCTGCTTATCACTGTTATTTTTGTCCCAAACTTCTGCAAGTCCTCCTTTTTCTTGATAGGCTGCTTGTTTTGACTCTCATCCACATCTCTCCCATTCCTTCCCTTCCCTTCTTCCAGCCCTTTAGTCCTACTGTCATCTATTTTTAGCTCCTCGTGTAGTGCACTGAGGAGGTGCGTGAAAGCAGGGGGAGAGTGTCTGGATTGTTGGGGAGAAAGGTGCAGGCGTGCGTATGTGTGTGTGTTCAAGACTGTGTGGGTGTCTGAGCCTCCATCACGCTGCCCGAAATTTCCTTGCACGAGACAAATTTTGCAGTCTTCAGAAAATCATCAAAGATGGGACACAAAGTGCTGTGCTACATCTGACAGTAATTAATACCCACCGAATTTGCTAATTTTGGATTTTGAGTAATTCAGTGTAATCTGCCCCATCATGTGAGCCAGAATAATGTGAGCAATTATGCTCACAAATGTTCATTAGAGTCTAGACAAAGCTGCGGATTTGCTCATGTGATTAAAAAAGAAAACTTGCTGTTGACAGCGTTGAGAAAGGCGGGATGAAATAATTAGATTATGCTCTGTTGGTGAGGTTGATTTTTGACAGGAGCAGGATCTTCCATAAAATTAGAGACAAATCGTTACATTATAGTAATAATTTTAAAAGTTTGCCTACCTTGACCTTTTTTCTCTACATGCTATTTTCCTGAGCACATATACAGATGAATTCGTCACAGATTGTAACAGGCTGATTTGACCTTGGTCATGTCTAATTGTTATTCGGTTGTTTGATACAAAAAGAAAAAAAAAAATCTCTTAAATATGTTAAAACTGAATACAATGTAAAATATATCTTAATAAAACAAACTAGGGTTAAACAAATATGGTCTGACACACAAATGAGAATAATTTCTTAAATACTTACATTTTTTGCTTAAGTTGAAAATGCTACCTTTAGCTGTATCACATGTTCCTCTGAAGGGAAAAAATGACTATCGATTAAAGTCAGAATTAGTCATCAAAGAAAAAAGTAAGTTATTATTGGCCAGAAAAAGCTGATCTGTACATCTTTCTGTTTTACTCCCACTACTTTTGTGTTTCTTTTGTGTTCCATGTTTTAAAATGTAACCTTGTTGGTTTCAGATTAAAGCAAATTTACAGAATTACCGGACTTTGGAATGACAAAGCTAATATAATTTCTTATTTGCTTCTGTAAATCCACAAAAACATCTCTGTTTCTATGAGTCGCTTTAGTGGCTTCAAGTCTTGCTACAGATGCAGATGTTTTAATAGTTCTCTTTATGTGACTGTGCACCATTTTGTTGATTTTTTTTTTTTTAATGGCAAACAACTTTGTGTTCTAAGTACTATTATTATTTGTGAAACATTATGAGGGCATCTTTTGAGCTATAATGGATTCACAACGAATGCTTATAATTCCTTATTGTTTGAGCCTATCATTACCACATGATGTTGCACTTGGAATCATGAGTTCTCAGCAGAATGCCTGAAGCATTTGGCCCTTTGTTTTTTGAACACTATCACAGTCACATTATTCGACTTGAGAGGCTTTTGTTGTTTTTGAGTCTGCAAAAAAGCCCCTGATGCTTAAAAAAACAATCTCAGATTTTCTTTTTGGATAAGTATAAAGATGCCAAACTTTAGCTTTTTTATGTACTTGAACTATGCATCATTAAACTGCTACTACCATTTTATTGTTGACTATTGTGATGTTAATATCAATTGTTATTACTCCCCATATTCTTTACTGTATTTCCCTTTTTGGTTCAGGTATTTAAATGACAATGAAAGGCTGTCCAACTGGACATGTATATTATTAACAAGCAGTCTTGCCGTATGTATTATGTGCAACATTGTAATTGCAGAAAACACTTTGGAGGCAATATTTTGTATTACAACCGTGCTCTGTCATGCAGATAAATTTGCCCACATTTTAAATCTGTCATAATTATCAAAATCTAAAAGCTATGCTAGAGTTGTTGGAGCATTGGGATTTTGGGGGAAAAACTTGAGAGCCAATTACTTTTACTCTTTGATTTTAAATTTTAAACTGTCCTTTTAGTGTACTATTTCATTCTAGCAACTGGCCTTGGTGCATATGAATAAGACTTTACTGAATACTGATATTTTAAAAATTAAGTTTGTCCTTGATGAGATAAATTAAAAAAAATATCAGCAGCATTCACACAGATAGAATTCCTGCTCTTTTTCCCACCCTTCAACCTAAATGATGATTTCCCAAGTTCCAAACTGCACTGATTGTTACTAATTTTGGCGCCGTGCGACTGATTCAATCTCGACGTGATTATTAGATAAATTTGCACATTTAAAAAAAAAAAAAAAGTAAATGTGAGAGGTTGGGGGAAGGAAACGGTCTCGTGTTTTTGTGGACAATGATTGGTTGGAGGCACTGAGACTGGGAGGGGCCTCAGTGCTGCTGTTTCTGTAGACAGAGGCAGAAGGAGGGAGACAGAGTGTGAGAGAGACGGCAGAGCAGGACAAATGAACACAGAGGGGTTCTCCCAGCATCGGTATGCCTGCCTTTAACATTTCAACTCCAGACGAAGTTGCTGCTCTAAAGGCGGGAAATAAACCTGCAGGTGTGTTTTACTCCACCTTTGTGAGGACTGGTTTTTGACTCCTGTAACACTACACTCTGGTGACTTTGTACCAGCGTACAGTATTCTGCTGGGATCTTACAGTGAAGGACCAAAGAGAAGCTGACACTCAAATAAGTGCAGAGGGAAGCCTGGTGAAAGAAGAGGAGAAGAAGAAACAGAAAATTGGGGAAAGTGGTTTGAAGGACAGATTATGCTTAATCATCCCCACAATATGCAGTTCTTTAAACAATGACTTTTCTCCGGAGGCTTTATCAGTGACGCGATGGACTACAAATTGATAGGAGCTGCAGTCTGAGATTTCTGGATTTGCATCTGACATTGAGGACATCAATATATTCATAAGACTCACATTCCTGGCAGTTTTCTTCCTCTGTGCCTTTACCTGGGAACCTCCAGACGAAGGTTTTTACCTTACTAGTACTGTAACCGTGCCAGCTCTGAGGACAACACCAGGGAACTTTCTGACACCTTTATCTGCCTTTCCAATCCTTCCTGTGTTTGAAATGGAGCATGGGGGTCTTTGTTTGGACTGAAACCAAACTGCTGATAAAAACAGCCGGGCTACCAGGCGTAATAGTGGCTTTTTGGATTTATCGTACCCTTTAAGGGCCCCCTCCCCTTATGTGTTTTACTGCCTGAGATCATGAATTCCTCCCTGGATTCCCTGAACCAAAGCTCGCTGGACTCAAATTTATCCACTCCCTTCTGCTTACTTGAAATTGGCTATTCCCAAATTTTTAGCACATGCCTCCTTGAGGTATCCATCATCCTCCTCCTCACCATCCTTATTATCTGTGGGAACTTGGTGGTGATATTCGTGTTTCACTGTGCCCCTCTGCTCAGCCAGCACACCACCAGTGCTTTTATTCAGACTATGGCATATGCAGACCTGCTAGTGGGGGTCAGCTGCCTCTTCCCCTCCCTGTCTCTGCTTCACCATCTGCAGGGATTGGATCCCAAACTGACCTGCCAGGTGTTTGGGTACATGGTTTCAGTTTTGAAGTCCGTTTCAATGGTGTCCCTCGCGTGCGTGAGCGTAGACCGTTACATCGCCATCACACGGCCTCTGACTTATTCGTCTCTGGTCACTCCCTGTCGGGTGCGCTGCTGCATCGCTCTGATATGGTTCTACTCTGCTTTGGTGTTCCTCCCATCTTTTCTTGGGTGGGGGAAGCCTGGCTATCACGGAGACGTGGTCGAGTGGTGTGCGGTCGAGTGGAGGACTAGTCCGGCTTTCACAACCTTCATCGTCGCTCTGCTCTACGCCCCAGCTGCTCTCACAATCTGCTTTACATACGCCAACATCTTTAAGATCTGCAGACAGCACACGCGGGAGATCAGTGAGCGCCACGCTCGCTACAGACCACAGCAGCACCAGGGTCCCGGACTGACTGCTGGAGCAGTCTTGAAAGACTGCACCACAGTAGAGCAAGAGCAGCTTCCCCAGTTGTCCCAATCACAGAAGACCCAGCACCACCAGCCTCAGTATCAGCAGTCTACTTACCCCGACAAGCGATACGCTATG
Organism: Poecilia mexicana; assembly: GCF_051168715.1. Lineage (NCBI taxonomy): Eukaryota > Metazoa > Chordata > Actinopteri > Cyprinodontiformes > Poeciliidae > Poecilia > Poecilia mexicana. Next base: position 15,509,101 of record NW_028263381.1, read on the forward strand.
GTATTGTTTCGCATAACGAGTGTGTTCTACATCCTCTGGTTGCCCTACATCCTGTACTTCCTGTTGGAGAGCGGAGGAATATACCACCACCCTGCAGCCTCGTTTCTTACCACATGGTTGGCTATCAGCAACAGCTTCTGCAACTGTCTCATTTACAGCCTTTCCAACTCGGCATTTAGAAAGGGCCTGAAACGCCTCTGCTCCTTCTGTCTGCGGCGCGGCAGCGATGGCTTCGGAGTCGGGAAAACCAAAAAGGCGTTTGTTGGCTCGGTCGAAAAGGGATGCACAAAGCAGTGGTGTGGATATGACAATGGAGACATGAGAGTTGGCACAACATGTCACGTGTAGTTCAAATGGGGAGGAAAACACAGATGCTTAAAATGTCATTGGAGCTGAAATGAAGCTTCAGCTCTTCAAATCTTTTAAAATCTGCTTTTAAGAGATGCAAGAAGGTATTGTTCTGATCGTGCTTTTTCTAACTCTGCCTTGACAAGCCAGCAAAGGTAGAAAATAAGAATGAAAAGCATCGTAATTTGAAACAAAAAAAAGAGTCCACATTAGCCTTTCAAGGTGTTTCGTTTGATGACGTGAACACAAGTTCATATGGACAGGAGGCTGACAGATGAAGGGTTCTGGTATGACCAAGAAGAAGGTCTCTATGTCCTCTCAGTGGGAGTAAATTCTTTAAACGTTGGACATAATGTTTATCTGCTGATGCTGTTTTTGGAACTGAATACTTGATTTCGTCCAAACAACCAAATGATGCTAGAAGCAGAAAGTTCTCATGAAAAGTTTTACGAGCTTTGTTTGGAGCAACATGAACACAATTTGTCGCGTTTCACTTAAAAACGGGGGGGAAAAAAAAAAAAAAAGGATGTCAGTTCAAGGAGATGATGTGATTTAATGAGACTGTCTGTAAAGAGCAGGCAGATTCAAACTGATCTTTAAATAAATGTTATTTATTGATGTTAAACTGTCTGTTGAAAATGTGGGTTTGCACTGCGCACCTGTTATTTGTTAAAAGGACCAAGCTGTGGTGTACGAGTCCTCAACTGCCAAAAATCAAACGTAGGTTCAGTAGTATTGATGCTAAAAGAGTCGCAATCAAAAATATAAATCATTAATAAAATAAAATAACTCTTTAATTAATTAGCTGATGATATTGTCAAAATCTCTAAATAGTATGCTGATATTTTATGCTACAGTCCACAATGTTAAAATCAAACAGTGAACAGTTCTAACACTAAATAATAAAACGTTTTCATTAAATAATCAATTACTGAAAAAAATTCTAATAGTAAATATTTCATTATTTATTCATTTGTTTGTTCAATTTTTAACCCTTATAGACATAATGTCATTGAGTGGTGGCTAATTCTGCTACGTAGTGATTGGTCAGTAGTTTGCTGTGCATTAATCCAATCCAATGTCCTCAATGATCTCCAGTGACTATTTTATGACTGACTACATCACAGTGATTGATTTTTTTAAAATAAGTATTACATACTTAAGTATAAAATTAATATAAATTTACAATTTTTATTTCAAATTAAAATTGTAATTAATATATTAGTTATGTGTTTATTTAAGCAGTTAGTTTCCTGTTTAATTTAGCATGCATCTGTGTTTAGCTACTTATTTATTTGGTTGTGGCACCTCTCCCATGAAATTAGCTTTTTTTTTTTTACCAGTTCTGTTGCACCTTAATTTGCTTATGTATTATAATATGCTTGCAAAACAAAGATAGCATATTTTTTCCATATCCTCTTTGCAGATTTTTTGGGGTTAAACTTACAGATTTCTTTTTATTCAGATATATAGCAGGGTTCCAACACTGGCTGTAAAAGTATTTTGTAGGTCTGAACAGAAAAAGACAAATGTATTAAGAATAAGGCTATATTTTCTATCAAGTTACATCCATATGTTCGTGCAATCTGTGGTTTACTTTAAGTTTTGTATTTAAAGCCTAACCTCAATTAAATATTTGCAGTTAATTCAAAAACCAAATTTGAATGCTACATTTCTTTTGCTTTTAGATTAGCATGCATCTACTGTTAGATACATGTACCTTATTTGATTTGGAATAGAGCAAGCATCTCCAGAAAATATGGACCTATGTGATTGTGAAAGTATGCAAAACCACTCGAGGATTGGTGTGAGACTTGAAGATTTGTGAGCATGTTAGTACTGTCCTTTCTTTGCATTAGTATAAACAAATTGCAGGAAAAAAAACATTTAAATGAGCTTAATTGTTCATTTCCACTTGTCAAGTTATGTGTTTTGAGCTTTCAAGACTCTTGTTAAAGTAAACATTCCTTAGCTTTATATCTCGTCTACTGTAATGTGCCAAAGAAGGTCCAGTTTTGTCCCTAAGTGTAATATCTGCAATATGACTGTTTTTACACAGAAATGTTAACCACTGTCTACTGCACTGTGTCGCGTCAGTGATGCCTTGTGTGCATGTGTCTAAGACTGTTTCCAAGCATATTGTGATATAAAGTTGCCTTTATTTAAAAAAAAAAAAACTAGTAACAATAAGTCAACTGTTGGGAAAAAGTGTTTTTCTTTAACAGCAAGTGAGGGCTAAAATAAAAGGCATGTGACTGTTTTTAAATGATTCAGCTTCAGAGGCAAAGTTTAGTTTTACTCTTTTGGTAGCTAACGAAGTTAAAGTGTTAGTGTTGCTTCAGGTATTTAAAGCAGTTGTCACCATTTTTTTTTTTTTTTTGCTTCAACTTCAGAAAGAAAAAACTTGTAGATGAACCCTTCAAAGTGTTTATTTTCTGTCTTGAACTCGTGTTTCTGTGTGATTGAAGCACAGTGGAGACAACGAATGTGTGCAGGTAGGCACCGACTCGACCATTGGCTAGACTCTGACTGTTTAATGTTTTTTGGTCTCTATTAGTCTCATTTGTTGTTGTACCTGGTAGATGTCTGAAATAATTAGTGGTTTTTATTTGTAAAGCATTCCAGAAATAGTACACCTGTACCGGTTTGTATCATCTTCTGTGCTACTATCTTAATATTTTCCTGTTTACAGAAAATATCAGATTGAATGTTTATCAGAGAACATTTGTATAGTTGATTTTTGTTTATTTGTTTTAAATTACCCAGCTCAGTTTGTTCTCAGAAGTTAAAAAAAAAAAAAAAAAAATGTTGTGCCGCCTACATAACTAGTTTTGTCTTATGTTTTTTCCTATTGAAGTGTAGGTTTTATGGTGTTTCTGCTTCAAACGTAGTCATTTTGTACCATTTTAGTTTGGAAAGATTCAGTACAATAGCCGCTTATTTTACAGTCCCTTTAAAACAATACATGTTTGAAGACAATCCATGATGCCTAAAAGTGCTCCCCGTTGGTCACATACACTCATTCCCTTCTTCCTGTGGGGAAAACAATCAACCTACACGTTCTCACGGGAATGACATTGATGGCTGGGAGGAAATTTCCATGCCCTCAAAAATTAGGCATGTTTAGAGCTCGGAGAGCTCGTGATGCAAAAAAAAGTAGTAAGAACAATGATTGAAACAAGACATTTTTTTAAACAAATTTTATACTTATGGATTATAATCAAACCAATTCAAACAGGACTGACTTGCACAAACAGTGTCTCTGTTGTATTTCCAGAATACTTAATTAAATTATTTTCTTTTTAATTTTAACTAAAAATGCTTGCATCTTATCTAGCAGAATTGCACTTGCTGCCTTTTTTTTTTTTTTTTTTTTTTTACCTCTTCTGGCATATTCCAGAGTTGGCATACCGTTTTAAGTGGATCAGCAGTACTCGGACTGAGACAACCCATAATTTTTATCTGTTGTGGAAATGTGTCCAAATGGAGCAGCTTGGGTCAAAAACTCCCATGTAATATTAAAGTTTAAATCTACAGAATCTTTTTCAGGTATTGAAAGGTCTTTTTGTGCATCTTAAACCATTGTTGTCTAATGAACCAACACAATAATCTCAAATTCAAACTTATAAAAAAATAAACAGTTAGGATATATAAATAGCTGTTTCACAACAGACAAGAACAGACTGCCAATTTAACATTCCAGACAGGAGATTCACCCCGTTGATTTTTTTATTTTTATTTTATTTTTTTTGCTAATAGTAAATTCTGTGTACAGTGAGACCTTGTGAGTTTGAGACTTCAAAATCACCTTGTTGAGCACAGACAAAACATGGCATATTTCAAACACGAGGGGTGTTTAATTTGTTGCTACGTTTTCGGAACGACATCTGCTTTTGTTTAGACTGTGAATGTTGGGATAATGTTTAAAAGTTGAAACATGTTTATTTATGCTGTTGATGAATGTGAGTGAGACTTCTGATTACATGACGCTCTGTATGCAATATGGTTTTGTAAATAATAGACGTTGTTTGTCTTTGGAAAGCAAATAAATATGATTTTATCGAAGGGTTCTCAAATTATTTTTGAAACGATTCAGTCGAAGGTTTGGATGCAGCCTATTTTTAAATGCAGACAAGTGTCAGAATAAGTAAATAAGCAGGACATTTTGTCATCTTTTCTATCTTGAGATAAAAGCAAATGGTTTCTAGCTTATCTCGTTGGGAACTGAGTAATTCATGACATTTGTTCCATTAAATTTTTTTTTTACTGAATTTTCTAGATAAATAAGTAGTAAGTATATATAAAAGCATATATGGTTTGACTTTCTCTTCTTTTACATGAGTTGTATCGGGGCAGCAGGGAAGCTTCCTCCAAATACCAGAAAATGAAGGGCATGAGCTAAACCATTAAAATTTCATCAGGCTACTAGTGCTAAGCTTTATCCATCTGCTGATAACAGATTATTGTGTAAAGGATAACTAATCAACCCTTATGGCAGTAAAAGCGATGCTAGGACCATTACAAATGTCTCTTTAATTCAAAGGTTTTCTCATAAAGAAGTAAAAACGTTGGCACTCAGGGTTATTTGGGGTTTGGATCCTCAGCTTGTAGCAGGCCTGATAAATGTCACGCCATGCCATTTTGATGTCTCAGCAGGGTTCTTTAGGAGCAGAGAAAGGAAAACAAAATGACATGCCGGCTTTTGTGTCGAGTCAGAGAAAATCGAGGACATAAACAAAGGAGTTCTTGCTGCTCAGCGTTCTCATAGAAGCTCAGCTCTGTGATTTTTATTTTCCTTCTTTTTGACACGCAATTAAATGCAAAGGCTACAGCTTTCCTATTTATGGCTGACTTCTGTTGAAGAGGTTGTAATTTTGCTAGAACACCATGTTTTGTTCCAGGACGTCACTTGCTTGGGAGTTTTCTTGTTTCCTTTTTTGTCGGTCTCTTTTCTGTAACAGCATCTGACCCACGGGGGTTGATTAGCTTTTATTGGTGTACTTCCTTGCTATCAAACCAGCTGCTTATCCTGTATTACAGCTATCACTCTTCTAACTATTTTTATGCATGGTAAATGTACTCAGAAAATAAAATAAAAAGGACAATGTTTTTAAAGCTCACCACCAGTAAGAAATGATTAATACACTTTGGTTATTTTCTTGGTAAATTTCAGTTCCTGTTTTATTGTTTAATGTCACATTCAAAGAACTTTAGAACATTTAAAAAGATATGTACAACTTAACAATACATGCATAAATGCATATACATTTGGATATATAATCAACAGCCACTTTATTACCTACACTTGTTCGGATGGGACAGTAACCGATTGGGAAAATTAGCCATGGTGGCCAGTGAGTTTCAACTTCCTCTGCAACATTCAGATGCTTGTCCAGAATTTGGCATAAGAATGTGAAAACATGGATCTATTTTATTACTTGTTGTAATGTTTTCCTGATGGACTTTAACCACTTTGATTCGCCGGCATTGAAATGGTACTGAGTTGGTACTAAGTGAACCACGTTCATCCCTTTATGCTCAAAGTGTAATTAATTTCAAACGGCTACTTCCTGCAGAAAAAAACATGCCCATTTCACAAAGCTCATCTCCAGCTGGTGTCTTAAGCACGACTCCTCACTGCACTCCAACGGCCTTTCAATCTATTAGCGCTCCTGTGGGATGTGGGATTGTCCTAATATCATGACAACATTAGGACAATATTTAGAACGGATGTAATTTCAATATTACAAGCTCAATACCAACGTTTTCCTCGCTCTTCTTTTTCTTCTCCATTGTCATAATATCATTATCACCGATGAGCTTTTTCAGCTTAGTCACTGAGATCTTTTTGAGACGGGAGAACAAAAATGCTGAAAGTCGATCTAAGCACCCGTGCATAGACTTTTGGCTAGCAGAGCTTGAATGCTTGTTTCCCTTTAAGTCCATTTGGCATTTTAGAAATATGCTGACATTATTAAGAGATAAAGACGTCTCAAACTGCTTGGTCAAAATAAAAAGGTAAAGTTGCGTGTTGCTGCCTAATGCATATATAACAGTATTGATATTTTTGTGATTGTTTTGTGTGCAAATGTATCACAGTTATACATTCTCCTTTACAATCTACCTACTTACTATATTAGTAGCAGTAATATTTTTCATATAATTGTCACTCTCTCTAACACACTGATAATGTCTTCTCTTTTAAGGCTTTATCCTGTTAAGTTCAGAATGCTCTATACTTAGATAAGGTTATTAGTGAGGAAAACAAAATTTAAGTGTGCCTAATGAAGCCACTGGTAGAGATATATGTCTCATACACTCACAGGAAAAATGTGTGTTGGATCTTTAAGAAACAAGGCAGTCGATTAAAAACATCTGTAAACTCAGGTTTTTATTGTAACTCTCACTTATATGCTTCTTTGTAATCTAAATTTAAAATTAGGACGTCAACATTTGAATTCTGTTAAATATACATTTTAGTCAAAGCTTTATATCTCTACTTGGTTATAAGCAGGTAAATTTTATTCATCTTTTTTACGCACACAGCTCAATGGGATCTAATTGCCCATTGGACATTTTGTGTTTTTTAATTACATATTTTACATCCAGAGAATTCTGCATCTGCAGGAACTGACTGGAGTTTTTATTTTTATTTTTTTTTTTCTGGATGTGCGGTAGGTTTTCAGGGCTGAGTTCATTAAACTTTAGTGCTTTTTCATCTACTAAGCAACTCCTTAGTACTGTTATTCCAAATGGTCCGACTCCCTCGCTCTCTTTTAATTATAGGAGTGTGTTAGAATACGGGCTGGTAGTTCTGACCAGGCACCGCGAAATGTCTTGAAATCAAAGTGCCAATTTTAATATTGTTCATCATGTCCTTGTCAAAGCTATAAACTCAGCATCTTATTTACCCTACTTATAGAACTAAAAATAAAACATTAAGCAGATTATCCGTACATGCTGAGACTGTTGGCGACGTTCTGTAGATGCAAAGCAGAATTCCTGCATTAACCATGCAGGATTTTCTAAACACTTATTTTTTTTCCCGGATTCCAGTTTCTGCTTCAATAAATAACAGGAAAAACTAGAATCAGTGGTGATTACTAAGTGCTTGAGGATTAGGTTTGCTGTAATATGATCCAAAATATGATCCTAATTACCTTTTTGCTGAATGCACACCTATTTTTGTGCCGTCTCTAGCTTCTGCACAGTAGCATGACACTCTGGATATGTTTGCTCTTCGCCTCTCACGCAACAGTCATTAGAAGTTGCTCTCCAACAGAAGAGCAACAGACGGACAGAGGGGAAGCTAATTGACCATTAAGTCAGAGGTCTTTGTTCATTCTCTCAGCACTTCAGATAAGTATGGCTAAGTGGCTGCTTGTCTAAACATGGATTGTTATCTTTTACTAGGAAACGGCAGTCAAGTTTAATATGCCCCTCACACTGGACCATTTATTTAAATTCCTCTGGAAAGAGAGATATCAGGATCTTTCAAGATTACTTTGCCAATCAGGTTTGTAGTATCAAGTCCTAAGATTTTTTTTTTTTTTTTTTTGCAGCCTTGGACCAAATCCTAAGTTGCTTGTTTTACCACTCTGTTATATTAAGTTTTAAAAGAGAAAATAGAGCACACTTCAGAACACTCATCACTTCAAATATCCCACTGTTATTGCTAATGAGCTCACAATAACTGCAATTAATCATAAATTTAAAAATAATTTTTTCATCATCAACTTCATTTATGAAGCCCTCAAACACCTGCTTTCAAAAATACTTTAGAACATTTAAAAATATAAATGCAACTTAATATAGTAGAACTGCTGTAAGTTAAAGCATAAAAGTGAAGTGACAATGGTAAGCAGATAATAATGTATTAATAAACTCAATTCAAAACACAATAACACAACAATAAAATAGATAAAGTCAGTACCAATAAAAGTGAAGTAAATTCAAGTCTGTTATTTCTGCACATGGAATCAGCTGTGGAAAAAAAATGCTTAGTCTTCTAGATTTTATTGTCACAACAAGTCCTAACGGTCATGAGAAAATAAAAAATAAAAAATCTCACAATAATGATGAACAGTAATAATTTCCCAGTCAGAGTTGTTGGTATGTGTTGAAGTCTGCACTGGGCCAATTCGCCCCTTCACTAGTTTGACAAAATGTCCTAAAGGCTTCAGTAATGTTGAGGCATATTTTTTCATCCGATGGTTATGTTATTTTTTCTTTTATGTCTATAAACATTCCCAGAGGGAACTTGTCTGAGGCAGGTTTTTTCCCTGGTGAAATAACCTTCAGTAGAGGAACGATCCAGACAGTCTCACACTCTCTTCAGTGTGTGTGAGACACACACACTTTAACTCTTCCTATTGAACTGATGAGCTGCCTGCCTCCTGTTGGAGCTTCACACTTTGACCTGTTCAGCAGGTGTTTTATTCCCAAACTCTCATTTTCTGTGCAGGATATTAATAAACCTGACTCAGTGGATTTTTTTTTTTTTACCTTAGCAGTGCTTCATAATTATTTTCCCACAACAGTAGTTAGGCGGGTATGATGTCCTCACTGATGAGAAAAAGATACGGTTCTAAATTTTCCAACCTCATCATCAGTCAAAACTGGTTAAACTGAAAATTGTGCCATCGCTAGCAACTTTTTTCTCTCAAAGCTTGCCATTGAATTAACCTCTAAATAACAAAACTACACTCCATAAACAACTAACTACATATATATATATTTTAAATCTCATTTCAAATTATGCTCAAAGAGGTCTTTAAACATTACTATTTCCTAATGAAATTGTCTCCTGGTAACATTACTTATTCAAATGTAATTTTTTCCTAATGTGTTGGTAATCGATAACAAAATGAGGCATCATTAATCTTTGAAAAGCTAGCACCGTTCTTAAGGACTGTTTACTGATTTGAGTGGGGTTCTTACCCTGTGGTGGTCTTTCATCACTTCAAATAGATACGAGGCACAGGTTTCCCCAGGCTTGTGTTCAGACTGGCTCCAGATGAAATCTGTCGTTTTGTTAGTGTATCGTGGTGTTGAAAAATTCTGCCAGCATCAGTTTCCTCCCTTCATTTATTTATTTTTTTTTAGCAATCAAGGTTATTTCAGGATAGAAGGAGTTGGTCCTGGGTGCTTTGTTTCAAAACACTGTAATAACTATTTTATTGTGTTGTAGTCCCAAAATGAGCACTTTGGTATCCTTTCACTTTTATTGTAACTTGATTATTACTTTATTGATTGTATTGTACTAAAACTGCTCAAGATCTATCAGATTATTTGCTTTAAAGTTACATTTGGTGTGTTGCAGAAAAAAGTTAAAAAAAAAATGTATTAATTCAAAATGTTGTTATAAGGGGGTGTCAAATGCATTTAGCTCAAAATCTAGTGTTCTCCACTCATTTGAAACCCGATTTCAGTTCCTCCATAATGCCTAAATCAGATCTCACTTCTTTAAAAACAACACAGCAAAACACAGTTTATTCCTGAATGAATCATGCTGCCAAATTGGAAGAGAGAACTATCAAGTTATATTCACGTCTTACCACATCAGCTATTATTGCAGCTGAGGTCGTCAGTGTTGCAAGTTTGGAGTTTAAAAACAAATCAGTTCCGTATCAGTCAGGAAATTATACTTCAGTCTGTCTGTTAGTTATCAGAAGGCCTTTTAATCACTATCAGAGATTTCATTTGAAGCGGAGTCATAGTGACATGAAGTAAGTCAGCTTTGTGGTTTGTCGTTGATAACGTGCCGATTTAGCAACACTTGACAAAAACCCTCGTCGCCGTTAAGTGGTGAGAACGTCCGAGTTTTTTTCCAGTCTTGCATCCGGTGGATTGTGTCGCCACCTTTGCAACAATAAAAATTATTTTTGATGCAATAAAGCTGAATAAAATTAGAAGTGGGATGAGCAGGCTTGCAAAGAAACATGGAGCGGTGGACGGTCTGTACGGTGGAAGAGAACACTCTGTGCTGCCAGTTTTTCCTCCTAACTCCACGTTTCTTGACAATGCGTGGGGCCCCTGCATGTTGAAGATCACTTACAACAGCTGTGTCCGGGAAGACGGTTTCACAAATGCAGCTGATAATAAATAATCTCTGTAATCGTCTCTTCTTTTTTTGTTGTTGTCTTTGCTACATTCTTTCCAACTCCCTTTTACATTGTAACATTTCTCTTTTTTCTCTCTCTCTCTCTCTCTCTCTCTCTCTCTCTGGTAGGAATCTCCTCAGGACAGTGCAATCACCAGAGACATTAACAGGACATTCCCCGCTCATGACTATTTCAAAGACACTGGAGGAGACGGGCAAGACTCGCTCTATAAGATCTGCAAGGTGGGGCTCCAGAACACACAGACACACACAGAGGTTGTTAGTGCAGCACGAACTGTGCTCCGTCATGAAACTGGCTTCATGCAGTGAACAAAGCTGCTGCAGCAGCTGCACGCCAAATGAGGTGTAAACTGTTTATTAATACATCTGCAAAAAAAACATCGGAAGCTAGTGCTTCTCCGTTTTGACTCATTCTAACTGCAGTGGCACTAAAAAAATTTTTTTTAAAAATCCGATGTGCCAGTCTCTTCCTAATTATGGGAGGCGTTATAAGGAAGATGCTGATGCGATCAGAAGTATTTTGCACTTCTCAGGTAAAGAATGAGACCCTTTTATTCTATATTTCAAACACAGTGCAGACGTAGAGGCGAGTTTCTCTTCGAACTCGGCGAATGCACATGAATGCCACACCAACCACGTGTATTTGCCGTTAAATATGCATTAGAAGCCTGAAAATATTTATAATCTCACACTGAAATGTTAAATATATTTTTAACTGTTGTAGCTTGATTACATTTTTGAAGTTGGCGAAAAAAATTCATGTTCAGAAATTGAATTCAGTTCAATTCAAAAACTCTTTATTTATCCCAAACTCATATAATCCAAATATCTCCAATCCTTCGTATGTGTTTGTTTTATCTCTACTATGGACCTTTTCATGTGTCTGGACCGATGATATGATAATGACGAGGATAAAAAAACAAAAAAACAACAGTAACAAAATGTATTTGTGAGATTGTTTTCTAAACTTCATCACCAACAATATGTTGCTCCTACAGATGACCTCTTTAAAAGAAATTGGCAATAAAATATGTAGAATCCATATTCAAATTGACAAAATGCTCTATAAAAAGAGTAAATAATGAAAAAAAAAAAAAGACCAAACCATAACTTTTTCTTAAAGTGAAAATTGTGCTTACAGCTGAAGTGGAAATGAAAACAGATCAGTAGTGAGAATTGCTAATGCCCTGTGTATTAATTACTTCTGTCTGATTCGGACTGGGCGGTTCGTCGAGTTCATGAAGTCTGGGAGATCTAAACGAGCTTCTCTTTGAGCACACAAAACAAGAATCAAAGTACAGTTGGCCTCTGCGGAGGAGCACATGAACATCTTGCAACTTGACAGCGTCGCCGTATTTTACCCAGTTATTCTTATCAGTTAACACCATCGTCAGTTACGCCTTTAGTATAAAAATGTGCTTCATGGTGGAGACATGCGGTCTGTTCAGTGATCTGAAACAATTAAGCATGACAAGAAAGCCAAAGACATCTGTAAGGGAGCAAATGCTAGTTCACAGCAGCGCTGTAGTAATGTAGCACTGCAGCCTTTTTACACTTTTCAGTTTAATGTCATTCATTATGCATAGCTCTAGTGAGGGCATTCATCTACTCTCAGACAAGCAGCTCCTGAGGTGCATTTGAATAATTCACAGGTTTCTGCCTTTGCTGTGTTTGGATTGATTCACATTTTATATTTTTGACTCATTATTTGTGTTTCTGGTTCAGTAGGCCACTACAGACCCATCAACCCCCCCCACCCCCCCAATTCTCTCGTATCTCATTCTCAGCTTGAATAAATATTAATATTTCTCCTGAGCATCTTCTGTGAGTCTATTTAACTGTATCCAGACATCATGATTCATCCATGCCTTATTACTTGACTTCACTGTCATTAAATACCTAGGTTGAGTTTTGTATTTTGAATGTTAATTGGCATTATTTGTTATTTTAAGAATTTGATTTTGCTGACATTGTAGCTTTTGAAATCATTATTTTTGTGTTTAATTTAAAGAGTTTCTGTAATGAACAATTTGTACATGTTTAGTATAACTTGCAGTATGTTCCAGTTTTTCTTTACAGTCTTGCTTCTCCAAAGACAGATCTGATACAAATAGACTTGTAAAAATGATTTACTTTTGTTTTTTTACTTTCAACTTGTGAAGTTGTTTTTATTTCACTTTGAAAAGCCTTTACTTACTATATGTCTTTGTCTTTCATGATGTCCAGGCTTATTCTGTTTACGATCAGGAGATTGGCTACTGCCAGGGACAATCCTTCCTGGCTGCAGTGCTGCTGCTGCACGTGAGTTGACACAAGCAGCACAATCCAGAGAAACACCAGACATCGCCAAGCAACAACTTACATACTTTTGACACTGAATTTACAGAAGTTAGATCTAATTTTTAACAATATTTTTATTTGCTCAAATTTTTGTGTGATATTCAGAGTTTTCTGCCTACTCATTGTGGTACGCAGCCTATTTTTAGTGGAGTGCAGAAACAGGACAGCACTGCCACCTTGTGGCAGTGTTTTCCAGGATTGGATTAAAAGTTACGAGGGGAGGAAAAACTTCAGACTTTACTACTTATTTAATAAATGTTGCATTTGTCCGTTCATACATCACATACTTACAGTTTGGAAATTTTATTTTAGTATTTTCAAGGTCTTAAAAAAAGTATGGAAAATGAAAATATATTTTTTGAAATTTTATATATTTTTTACTTTATTCCCTATATTATTAAGTAAATGTCCTCTCCTACCTTCCACTTGTCCTCATTCCTTCCATATTTGTGTCCAACCCCTGTCTATCCATATTTGTTTACCTCCTGCAGTAATTCCTTGTTTCCTTCTTTTCTTCCTTGTGTTATCTTCCCTACCCTCTATGTCCTTGTGTATTTCCTTTGTGTCCTCCTTCCTTCCATCGGTTTTTCTGTGTCCTTCCTTTCTTCCCTTACTTGTGTCCTACCTACCTTCTGCCCTTGTATTCTTTTTTCCTTCTAGTTTTTTTGTTTCTGCAGGTTCCATATACAATCTTCACCACTGTATAAATATGTACCATAAATACAGTCAGTAACTTATTTTAAGATGAAGATCTATCTTTGAGAACCGTGCATAGCGGAGTTTGGAAAAGTTGGAAAATATGTTGGAACCTTGGTCTGTAGTTTTTGGAGGTTCAATACTTAAAGCCTTACTGCTACAGAAACCGTTAATTCACAGTGAAATGTTTCATTTGGGACTTTGAAAATTCAAAGGTATTAGACACTCATGACTGGATCTTGTGTTTTCTGTAGATGCCAGAGGAGCAAGCTTTCAGTGTTCTGGTGAAGATCATGTTTGATTACGGGCTCAGGGACCTGTTCAAACAGAACTTTGAAGATCTGCACTGCAAGTTCTTCCAGCTTGAAAGACTCATGCAGGTTTGTGCGTCACATTTGCATATCTCGGGCTGTGTTTCCCACAATCTTGTGACTGTTTTTGATGGCATTTACTCCCTTGAGCTGTGTTTTTTTTTTTTCTTTTTCTTTTTTTATTGCTGTCATCCCCATCCTCTGTTTAATGCTGTTCCTCTCTTCTGTCTGTCTGTTTCTGTTTTCTTTGGTGTTCATCAGGAGTACATACCGGATCTGTACAACCATTTCCTGAATGTGGGTCTGGAGGCTCATATGTACGCTTCCCAGTGGTTCCTAACTCTCTTCACAGCCAAGTTTCCTCTTTACATGGTCTTCCATATAATCGACCTGCTACTGTGTGAGGTGGGTATCAAAAGAAACTCCATAGTGATAACAGTCCAGAGATGCTAGGAGAAACTGCATTGGTCTTGCAGGATTATTTTAGCTAGAAACAGAAAAACTGCAGCCATAGGCCAGATTTCATTGATTTTCTTAACAGCGGTGACACTTTCTCATTTATAGTCGGCATATAAAAGTCTTAAAAACCTCCAGGGATCAGCTAGACACACATGCAAACATCTGATCTGTTTTCCAATCAGTGAATGGACAATAAGGTCACACTGACAGCAACACTTTCTGGTGTGACAGTTTGCTACTTTAATTATCAGTAAGCTGTTTTTACAAGATGCAAAATGAAAGTTTTAAAAAATATATTTTTGTATTTTTTTTAATGTAGTAAAGCTATGTTTCACAGTCACTGGCCCTGTCATGCCTGACATGACGTCTTTTCTGCGACTCGTATAACTTTGATCAAGTGACATTTCGGGGAAGAAGGCTAGAAAAAAAAAACATGTTAAGTGCAGTTCATGTGTCTTCTTACATTAAGCTCAAAATCATTCATACCATCTCAAAGATAAATTGTCAAAATGGAGAAACATGCAAAAAGCTAGTCATCAGTTATAAGAAGAGATTACTGTAATCCTAATCGAATTTCTTTTTGTTTGTTTGGGGGGGGGGGGGGGGGTTATATAAAATTGAAGTGACTTTTTGGTGTGGCAGTTTGTTACTGTCACACACCACGGAAGTGGATTTGATCCCAGATGCATTGTTTCATCATTAGTGGTTTGTGAAATCAAAAGCTTATTACAGGTATAATTTGATGATGGTGTGATGCTTTAGAACTAGGAAATCTTTGATGAATGCAGCTCCATTTAAGGTCCTATACAGTGGGGTGAATTAGAAGGATTTTTTTTTTTTGTTACATTTCCCAACACATTTTTAAATCAAAGAAAACATTTTGTTCTTGTTCTGCACTTTTAATCAAATGAATAATTTCATAAACTCTTTCAGACCAACTAAACCTTGGATTTTTATTTTCAGGGTATTAGTGTGATCTTCAATGTAGCCCTGGCCCTTTTGAAGGTAAGAATTGACAAACAAAAACTCCCATCACTAGTAAGGCATGCAAGCATAAACAAAAAAGTTAGAACAGAATAGCCAAGCTTTAGGGAAAAGTCATTATTTTGTGTTCTGGTGGATGGAGTGAACATACTTATTGTTAAAGATTTGCCTCCAAGGTTTAATTTCCTCTTCTTCCCATTGCACAAAAAACTGTAGTCGCATTTTTAATTAGGCATTTTAAGTCTCTGTTTCATTAAACATCTCGTCTTTTTCCTCAGACTTCAAAAGACGATCTACTGCAGACAGACTTCGAGGGCGCGCTCAAATTCTTTCGTGTCCCCGTCCCGAAAAGGTACCGCTCCGAAGAAAATGCCAAGAAACTGATGGAGCTGGCTTGTAGCATGAAGGTGAGTTTAAATGACCAACGTGGCCTACGGTGCAGATCGAGTATGGATAATTCAAACTGCTATCTGTAATCTTATTTTGTTTTTTAACCTTCGTTTTATTGTACAAAACCTGTGAAATCCAGCAATGCTGCTCCAATACCACAGGGGGTCACTGTTGAGCTTCGTCATCACTAACATAAAAGCAAGAAACACACCAAACACACGGCCCTCCCCTTAAACACTCACACCTGTTTCCTGACCTGATTTTGAGCAGTCTGGCCCAGTTTAGAGGATCTGACTTTGAAAGTAACTTTGGACAGGAACATTTCTTTCCACAACCTCTGTAAGGAAGCCAACTCCAAGAAAGATTTTAACTTTCTGCTCTTGAGATGGGCAGGTGGGCAGCAGAGGAGCCACGCTCCAAAGCTCTTCCAGCAGAGGAAGTAAATCATATCTGACCAAAGCAGCTGTGCAGCTCTGAAGATGCTCCAGTATCCGTCATGAAGGCATCGATTCTGAGAATAAATCAAAATGAGCTCAAGGAGACTCTGATATGGGAAGAAACGCTTGATAAAATCAAATATTTACAAATTCTGTTGTTTCCAAATTAGATGTTATTGGTTTGGTAAATGTAAATTGTCATTTGTATTAAACACACTGTTGTAGTTATTTGCACAGCGTGTCAAGTTGTTGGATACATTCACCTTTGTCCTCGATTGTGGTTTGGTAATCTGAGAACTGCAGTGGGATTAAATGGATGGATTATTGTTTACCTTACTGAATGTTTATGCCTTCTGACCGAATCACTTCTTGGTGTTTGTCAGATGCCATGACATGTTTTTATAGTTAGATAGATCATAATTGTTCACCATGTTTCAAATTTTTCTTCACTTTCATTCTTCCAAATGACCAATTGGACAAGAACTACATGAAAATTTTGAACTACC
This sequence comes from Poecilia mexicana, assembly GCF_051168715.1. Lineage (NCBI taxonomy): Eukaryota > Metazoa > Chordata > Actinopteri > Cyprinodontiformes > Poeciliidae > Poecilia > Poecilia mexicana. Next base: position 15,525,695 of record NW_028263381.1, read on the forward strand.
AAAGGTGCTGTCGACCTTTTGAGAAATCTAAGTTTTGGAAGATTTAACACCTCTTTATATAGATGCAGGTTTTGAAAACAGGCTTAATAAATGATATCAGCTTCACACCATTCCAAGCCTTAAGTCATTTTGGGAGCTAAAAAAACAAAATAACAGTGTTACTATGAAAAAACAAATTGGAATTGTTTTGAATTCAATAAAAAAGGTCCATAAATCTGTGAATAAATCATTAATATATGCATGTATATAGTAATATTTGGTATTCTAAACTGTAATTTCTTGCAGAAAGTGACTTTTTGACTCCTTCCTCACTTTAAGTTTTAAACTGAGAATCGAGATGTTAGTAATTCTGCTTGAACAAAAACAGTATTAAAGAGCTCCGACCTTGTCCTCGACAAGGTTTTTACCTAAATAAGTCATCCACGTGATTAGCATGCAGGCCAGAAAATGTGGACATTTGTGGAGGAATTGGATTTAAATAGGAATGAATTACTCTCTTGTTATATTTCCAGTAATGAACTGCGACAATATTTACTCTGCAAAAATAATTTTGTGTAGAAGCGATGTTGAAATAATTATTTTTAATGCTTTAAGTAGGAAGTGGAGATGCAGGAATTCCCCTTGAAATCAAACTGAAAGTCAACAACAAAAATGAACCTCCAATAATTTATAAAAAGAACAATCCTTAATATATTTTGGTGAACAAATTAAATTAAATTTGCATATAGACCCAAGTGTAAATTAGAATGAGAACTGGGTTGAACGGTGGTAGCTATTTATTTCAGTCAGAACGTGGTCACTTGCATATTTTTCAGGGCAAATGCATTTATAAAGCATAACTAGTAAAGCAAAAAGGAAAGTGAAAATGAGTTTCATTTCAGTTTTTATTGTCTCTTGGGATTCCTTCCGAGAGACATGCTCCTCATGTCTGGTGGCCTTTACGTCTGTAAATCTGCAGTATGCAAATTGCCCAGAAGATAGCTATAAATATGTATCTCTCTATAGATATGCAGATTAGTTCTGATCGGTATTATTAAATAAATAAATAAAAAAAAAGAAATATTTGATGTGTTCTAAGCAGGGACAACAGGCAGTGGGTCATTCAACAAAAACACTTTTAATGAACAGGTGCTTCCAAGTCTGATTTTTGATAAGTCACTGAATGTCACTGGAAACAGAAAACACAGTAAAGAAAAGATGAACACTTCAACCCCCTCAAAAAAAAAAAAATACTGTAGATTGCACAAAACCTGTGATAAACTGCAAGGTAACAAGGGATGTTTATTTATATAAACATAGTAAATTACATCAGCTTCAAGCTACACTGTGTATGTAATGCAATGTTGTTTTAAGCTAATTAGAGAAAGTGACGAAAACCCTGATCAGATTTTCTGCTTTAATCTTGCACAAAACTATTGTTTCACATGTTTTACCGACCCAAATAAAACAACGCCGCCTGAAAAAACAACAACAGCCCTAGGTATGAACCTTTTCACCCTCCTTCTGCAGCACCACGTTCCTTTGTTTCCGCAGTCTTTCTGTTGATTCAGCTTTTGCTTGTCTTCTGAGATCTCATTATCAGCACACGCTGCTGTTTAACAGTAACCTCAGGTGCTATTGGAGCACTTTCCTATAAATAACATTCCACATTTTCAGTCTTGCTTCATTTGTTTCAAAGTTTAAGCCCCAGTTAACTTTTCCTTGACATCATGGGCTAAGGCCTTGCCGCGTCTAACTTGTGCTGAATATTTACGTGTATAGCTTTTTGTGTTTTTTTAGTTTCTGTTAAGTTCAGGGAGACTGCGTCTGTTGGCAGGTTTATGAAAATAATTAACAGGGATCTTTGCCTGTGCACCATCACTGTAACTAAACTAGGACTGTAACGAGTCACTGAATGATTCAAGGATTTTGATTATTAAAATTCCTCGAGGCTTCATTAAATTATGTTTTAGTATTTATCGCACCGTTTTCTCAATGGTCTGTCCTCAAACACCTCAGTAGGAAACATCCACTACATTCCTCATGTTTGTTAATAATAATAATAAAGCTTGATACACTGAAATATCTATTTTGTAAAAATGTTTTTACATACTTTAAACTTGAGATTGAAAGTGAATTGTATTATAGTGTCTACCAATGCCTGAACCTAAGGTTGGTTTTTAATTTTTAAAAATTAGTGTAAAATTCAATTAATTAAAGGAGGCATGTAGCGCAAACATAAAAAGTGATGAAACAACGTAAATAGAAAAAAACGTTTATGTCCCCGAACATTTGAGTTCTTGCTTTTACCTGTCTTTTAAATACCTACAGACACTGAAAGTGTCTTTGACTTCTGTCTTTCCTCTCTGAAGGATAGAAGTGCTGTTAGGTCGACATGACAGCCATTTATGACACATTCGCTGATATGATCGTGTTTTTGAGTTTCCGAACACCCGATTGTCGACTTAAAATTCAAAAATTGTCTGATGTAGGCCTCCTCATTCCCATCAAGTTAGCTGGTTGAATGAATATTGTTTTCTTCTTCAATGTGTTCAGTTGCTAAGCATTTGTTTTTCTGTCTCATTTTGCTTTTAAAAAAAACATAGATAAGTCAGAAGAAGCTGAAGAAATTTGAGAAGGAGTACCACACCATACGGGAGCAGCAGGAGCAACAAGAAGCCCCCATTGAGAGATATGAGGTAGAAATGCACACAGAAGGCATGAACCACTTATCCAGGAATAAACTGTCAATGTTGTCTCCTGTAATATCAAAACATTTGCCCCACAAAATAGAACTTGCAGTGTAAAGCAGACACAAAGCAGTGGTAAGTATGGGCTGCAATCCCAAAAAGAATCAGCTAAAACATAAATCTCTTGCTCTTTTTAAGTTTTTTAGTTTTCCCTCTCAGTTGCATCTTCGTGCTAGCTTCATGTCAGCCTTCAGTTTTCAGTCGGTTGTTAATGAACCACAAACAAGTTATGTTTTAAACAGTGCAGTGTTCTCTTTCACTATATTTTAACCTCAGTAAACTTTATAGTTCTCTAAAAAAAGAAAAAAAAAAAAACTGACCCAGGAGCAGCAGATTACACACTCATATGACACTCTTTATGATTAACTTGTTTTCCCTGTTCTGCTGTCTCTTGACTTTTTCTTCCTCTTTTTTTCTAATGGCTCTTCCCTTCTCTGTCTGTTCTCTTCTGTTTCACTTTTCTACTCCTCTGTGTTTTTATCATTTATCTGTTTTTTTCCTCTCATATTCACTTCTTTTTTTTTCTTTCTTTTTTGCTCTTGTTCTCTTTCCTCCCTCTCTTCCTGTGTCCAGCGGGAGAATCGGCGTTTGCAAGAGGCCAACATGCGTTTGGAGCAGGAGAACGACGACTTGGCACATGAACTAGTGAGCAGCAAGATAGCTCTCCGGAAAGATCTGGACAATGTAAGCCAGCAGAAAAATGTGTGTGATGGGATGTGTTCCATTTAGCAGAGGTAATAAATTTGTGGCAGAGTCACAGCACAAGTGTTGCTGTTATTTCTTGTCTTAGAACCTGCACAGATTTATGCACAGGGTTTTTGTTGACCTACCTTTAAAAATAGAGCAGACAAAAAGGAAAGTAGGACAAGCCAAACTTTCAACCGATCTTTTCAACCTTGTGGTCTCTTTTTGTCTCTTGTTCTTGTATGCTCATGTTTGCGTCAGGCTGAAGAAAAGGCAGATGCCCTGAATAAAGAGTTGCTGCTGACCAAACAGAAGCTGATTGAATCTGAAGATGAGAAGAGACGGCTGGAGGAAGAGTCTGCACAGGTGAGAGCAAAACCGCAAGGCCTTTTCTTCCTTGAGCTTTTGTCTGACAAAACCTGTGAAGAGTTTAAATGACGCTTGAAGCATTTCAGTGCTTTATGCACACGTAATGCCATTTCTCTGATAAGGGAATTAAGGGAGGTTAATTGAGTTTGTTTATTTATTTATTACAAGTTTGTAACAGTCTCTAAATTGTCCTTAAGTACAGGTGTTTGTATGTGCATTATTGTTCAGTGTTATGGTAAGATGGCCTTTAATATGTCTTAAATTTGGTCTAAACCGGACTATTTTAATCTTCTACATTTCATGTATTTGTGTTTTTTGCATGTTCCTGTCAGGCAAAAGTTTGAGTCGCACTCAAACATCTTCATTGCATTCTGTGACTCGAGAACGACTGAACCAGGAATACTTTGTGTGATGTCAAAACTTCAGCTCTCGAGGGCCGGCGTGCTGATACTTTTAGATGCGTTTGGTTCTCAAACCTAATAAAATAACACTGCTGAGCCAGGGTTGCTTTCTATGGGGGGGAAAACAGAGAATATGTAAAACTAACCGCAACAAAACTCCCAGTTAAGACTAAAAAATGGTCAGTCAGTGGGGGCAAGGTCCTAACAAGATTAAAAGGAGGAAAAAAAATTTTTTTACACTTCCAGTTTCTCTTCCTTTGCTCCCTATTAAATCCAGAATAGAATATAAATGTATTATTCTTGCATAAAAAAAAACTGACTCAAAAGGCGCCATCTTATTTTAAGAAGAAAACAAACACAACTAAATCTTTTGGCATTATCTCCCAACGTCAAAATGGTGGGAAATGTTATTTATGAATAAATTATTGGGAGAGTCGAGACTCAGTGGGTCGTAATCAGCGCTATAAATAACATCAGTTGATTTTTAAAACAAACTGTTTATCCTTCAGTCAGTCTGAGGTTGTTCACCTCAGTTATGCAAATCATTACAGTTTTCTTTTAAATTCAAACTACATTGTATATTTGTCAGTCCATTTTTCCATGTCAGCCTTTATGTATGTTATTCGTCTAATCCCTGCAGAGCGTATTCAATCATTTGCCTCATTCATTATTAAAAAATAAATAAATAAAATTTCCCAAGATCTGAAATTTCTATATCATTGTTCATTCTCTGTGTGTCCATCTTCACGGTTTTCTTTAGAAGTTGTCAATTCCACATAGTTACTACCACAGGCGACCACTTCATATGAAAGCTGTCACCGTTTGATGTATATTTTCTCTGGCTCAGTGAGGAACGGTCCGACCTGCAGCCCTCTGTGCCTGTCCTCCAAACGTCTTGTGCCTTGTTGAGTCTGCAGGTGTAACGCTCAGTGATTTATGTATCACAGTGAAGGTTGTGTTTAGGGCCGACTGTTGTCACCATCCTACACTATGTCAGTACTTTTCTGCATTTTATTTATATTTTTTGGTAATCATATGCTCTCCTTGGCCTCTGAATCGGTTTGTCTTGTGTATTTTTGTCATCTGTAGCCACCTAATTATGTCTGTTTGTGTGTTTTTTTTTTTTTTTTTTTTTTTTTTTTTTGTCTCTCCAGCTGAAAGAAATGTGCCGAAGGGAGCTTGATAAGTCGGAGTCGGAGATAAAGAAGAACGGTTCCATTATTGGAGAATATAAACAGGTACAAGCTATTAACCTTAAGTATTTTCTGAGTACAAATGAAGGTCAGAGTATTTGTAGAAACCCCCTTTTTTTACATCATTACTAGAGTGTGTCTCTTGTCACAGGGGACTTGAAGAGTTATTAGGGAAGTGAAACTGTAAACCGTCGCCCTGCTTCCGCCCAGGCTTCCTTGAAATGTGCTTTGAATACTTGGTGTTCATGAAATAATTTTTGATTTATGTCAGAATTCACACCAGTTCTGTTTAGTTTTGCTTTAATCAAACTTTAGTTTTGATTTCTGGAAATTTGGTTCGTTTGGAGAGGTGTCGAAAAGTCAGATTCTACTATGTTCCTGCTTAGATTTCGTGAAGAAGGAAGTTGTGCCCACTGTCTTCTTCAGAGGTTTTCATGACGTTTCTTTCAGCAGTCCTTGGTGCAGCGCCACCACAGGCAAGGAGGGGAACAAGCTTTTCAAAGGTTTTAGTTCATTCGATCAGTCCTGTGACAAAGCAAACCACACCAGCTGAAAATAGAACAAATGTTGCAATATTGGTCTCTCAAAGTGAGTCTACCAGACTATCAGGTGTGAAAACAGCCTTAGCTAAAATCATTTAAATATAGTGACAATAATTTGTCTATATATATATATATATATATATATATATATATATATATATATATCTCCTGAAATACACTTTACCTCAACCAGCAGTAAAATCAACATCTTGGTTTATTTGCTGAAGAATTTCCACAGATGTAATAACCCAATGTGGCCTCAGGTGGCAGTATTGCTTTCACCATCAGTTCTCAAAGGTGTAATTGTGCACCGGCATGTTAAATTTCACAGCCCTTTTCAACATGCAGCTCTTAGCTCTAACTTGGCAGTTCCTCATGCATACTTTTCTTTTAACTTGAGTTTTCTATCAGCTCACTGATTTCAAAAATAATTTTACTGTTCTGACAGTTCTAAGTCTGCTTAACTTCTGGTTCAAATAAGAATCTTGCAGGGCGATGTGCTTCTGTTGTCTTCAGGCGCCATATCACAAAATTTTGCAGAATTCATAGTTGAATTATTCTCAGCAAACTGTCCTGCAAAATGATTTAATATATATGGTGTCGCTTTGTCAGCGTGCCAAGGAGCCAGAAAAACACATGCATTTAAATATCAAACGGCTCCAAGCTGAACTCGACTGAAGATTGACAGCGACCCAAGAGGAATAACTCATAATGTTTACCAGCACAAAATGAAATATCTAGAGAGCAGAAGCTGCCAGCATTTGGCAGTTTTCAAATAGCAATAAGTCTGTGTATGACTGCTTGGCTCTTTTTCGCTTCAGTTAAATCTGAGAAGCACAACAGTAATGAGAAGAAAAGATTTTCAACACAAAGCTCCACTTTGTTTCTTGTTGCCATGTTTTTGTATTAAAACCAGGCCAGCGAGTCACAATCATTAAGATTTTCTTTCATACTTCATTCTTGTGACGTTAACAAATCCATCCTGGCTGCATTTATCATAGTTGTTGTTAGTTTAAAGCATCATTTATTAGCTCTTGTAACTTTTGGGGTACATTTCCTTTTTCCTTGAGTGTAATTCAAAAAAAAAAAAATTAAATAGGTTGTTGTTGGCTTGACTTTCTTTTTATCTACACTGTAAATGTATGCAAACCCATGATCTTTTCACTTTTGTCATTTTACAACCACTGACTTCAGTTCTTTACCAGAAAACAAAGTAGGGCAGAATTGTGAAGGGGAAGAAAAAAAATATGCCGTTTGCAAAAATATTTACAAATTAAAATCTAAAATTGTGACTTTCATTTGTACTAATTACCTTTTACTCTGACGTATTAGCAAATTAAGTGTACTATTATTGTGATTTAGTCTCAGAATAGCTAGAGTTGTTCTGTAAAGGCACCATCTTTTTTGTTAGAAAGCATTATTGAAGAAAAAGACCAGAGAACACACCAGATAGACCACAAATAATATTGTGAAAAGGTTTGGCAAAAAATGGAGCATGTTTTTTTTTTATGTCCAGCCTCCCTGAATAAAAATATTATAGAACCACATTTTGCTGCAAGACAATAAAAACCATCAATTTTGGTCTGATCAGACCAGAGCACCTTCTTCTATAAGCTACCAGAGTTGGACATCTAGACTGGACTTAAACTCTCAGTAACAGACCTATAAATATTTTAAAACATGATACTTCATAATAGCAGTCAGGTAGTGTTCATTTATCACACTTGTGAAGTAAAAACACGCCCATATCTTTGGAGATGACCGGTCCTCATCTGAGCGCAGATGTAAGCATATTTTAAGTCTCGTCTGCCTGAATTTCTCTTCAGACCCGTCACTTTATATCCAAATATAAACTTGTCCAAATCGAGTGCTATTACCATCAACACATGGATCTTATGCAACCGTCTGTCTTTCTGGCCTACCTTGTGAAGGCACACAAAAATAGAAGAAAGACTAATTCAGAATCAGACCTTATTTTCACCTGAGTCTAAAAATAATGCCGGCAATCTCAGATTGACAACAGAGAGAGCAGTCACAGAAGAGACGGTGTTTGTGTGTGTGTGTGTGCGCGTGTGCGTGTGTGTGTGTGTGTGTGTGTGTGTGTGTGTGTGTGTGTGTGGACTGTGTGAAAGCAGGCTCAGATTGGAAGTGTGTGCGGCTCAGAGCTGTGCTGAGCAGAGCTAACTGTGAAAATGGGGCCTTGTCAAAAATAGTCTGCTTTATGACAGGAAGGAAAAGGGGTTGAGAGATGGAGGAGAGAGAAAATGAAGAGAGTGCTGAAGGAGAGGGAGCAGAAGGAAGACAGCAGGCTTCACTCTGCCGGGATTGACAAGTTGAGGAATGTCCTAAAATAACCTGCATTGTTTTCCAACCCAGATAACTCAAATTATTCTTCAAATAGTACTTTCCTTGTTCGCTGCCTGTAGTTGCCAAGTTTTTTTTTTTTTTTTGTAGGATTGGAGCCAAAACAACTTTGTGTGCTAATTGGCCCTCCAGCACAAGAGGACAGAAAAAAAACCCTGTCTCGTACTGGTGGAGCTAAAAACAGCATCAAGTGGTTCATTGTAGGCTCTTATATGGGAGAGGAGTCAGGGAGTCCAGGTACTGCTGTATGTGCCCAGGATTCTGTTATCATTACATTTAATTTCATTCTCATAGTTTTTAAAAGAGGCCACATCCTTGTCTGAAGGATGGTTACATTTTCTGATCAGGTGTTTTATCTGCTGGTAGTTATAACCTTTATGTGTAACATTAATCATAAGATAAGCAGGGTTTTGTACACAGTTTTTAAAAGTCTAGAAGTGTGTTAAACAATGAGATATATTTTATATATATTCCCTTTACTTTGTAAAAACCTTCATCTATTTGTGCATCTATTCATCCATTCACCTGTGCATTTATTCATTCATCCATCCATTCTTTCACCTTTCCTTTCATTTTGTCCTTCCAACCTTCCTACCTATGGGAAAGCATTACATTTTGACAGAAAAAAACTGTAACTCAGCTAAACAGCATGTTCTCCCACTATCTGTACTATAAAGCTATACATGCTTCTTAGATGCTTAACTTAATGAAAAGGAGCTTCATGTGTGAGATCAGTTATATGGACGAGAGCAAGGTGAAAGGTAAACAAAGTTCTGGAAAGTAGAATAAGTTCAGCTGCTCAAAACAAATCTAACGTTGGTGTGACGCAGCTGCGGAACAAAATATATTCATCACATGATAAAAATAAATCATACTACCCTGTTCATCCAGAATTTTAATGAGTGAAATAATCCTGGACAGCTTGGTCGCAGATGGTACAGCCACCGCAGTCCGTGCCTTTAGACTGACAAGTACCCCGTTCCACACCGGCTTTAAATCCCATCAGAACACATTGTTCTCCTCGACATGTCCCTCTCTGCCCATCCACTAATTATAGAAAACATTTAAAGCACCAAAAAAAAAAAAAACAGCTTCGAACAGGAGCGGTATGGATAAAACAAAGGAAAGCACGACGCAAGCCTGAACTCCTCTTCCAGGGATAAAACAACCCAAAGATAAAATGGTCCGGATTTGAGCTGAAGGGAGGATAACTGTTCAAGTGATGAGAAGCGATTGGACACAGGTTAGAGAAATTGAGGATCTTGCAAAAAGTGCAGAAAGCTGGAATACGGAGAGACTAATATAAAGTCTCAGACGTAAAGCGCACAGGTCACTCACAGGTCAACATGCTGCAAACCAGACCTGCTGGTAAACCAGAATCTGTTGACCCAACAAAGTCACCTGAAGCTCAAAGGAGAGACTTTACAGGCTATATTGAGCAATAATCTGCAAGTCATCATCTGGAAATTTTGTTTAGTAACAAATCGGCTGATAAGAAACAAAACTCACCTCACTGTAGCTGGAATCTACAGTTTGCTACTTCTTAGCCTGGTGAGATAAGTGCGTTGTATGCTTACTCATTCATTCTAATCTTTAGATGAACTACTGTACATTATATACCATTATATGCAATAAAATAATACATTTGGTTCTTTAGCTCTGGGTAACTAACTACAGTGCAAGTGTTTCTATCAGTTGTTTTTTTTATCCACTATATTTTGTGACCCAGTGACTATTATAGTAACCAGGCAAAGAAACAATTTGTGAAACATGCAGATGATATAGTTGTTTTAAACTTATTTTGGCACAGGAATTTTGAAAGTACAACACTCCCTGCAGTATCAGTGGAAAAGGATAGCATGCTGAGGTAGTTCTTGATAATCCTCTGTCGTTGCTACAACAAAAAGGTCTGCCGTCGTAATACATCACCTTAGTTTGGACAGATCTTCCAGCTCTGTGCCTGGTTTTGCAGGAAGCGGTGGTCCGCTAAAGATAAGACGTGAGAAATTCGACTAACTTGTTCAGACAGCAGAAACAGCTTGACCAGAACAAACACTGTCGGTTTAACTGAGCTGTTTGTGTTTCCTATAGATCTGCTCTCAGCTCAGCGAACGACTGGAGAAACAACAGACGGCCACTCGAGGAGAACTGGAGAAAATCAGAGTGAGTTATAAAAAAAATATGAAAAAAATGCTTGGTCAATCCTCTTCTGCATTAAGAGTTTTTCTTAAATATACATAAGTGGTCTTAAGCAGCTGCTCTTAAGACCACTGTTGGACTTTGACGCCGTTTTCTTTTACTGATATTCAGTGTGGTTTTTCTACCAGGCCTTTTCCAACATAATTCTGATTAGTGAGTCTTTCAAGGGTAAACCTCTGTTGAGTCTAAATGTAACAACATATCCACTAAAGAAAGTATTAAAGTCAGGCGTCCAACACTGTTCAGAAAATTGCGGAATTAGGTTTTTTTTTTTGTTGTTGTTTTGTTTTGTTTTGTTTCTTTTTTTCCGAAAAGTATGAAAAGTATTTGTATTTCCATATTGTATCTCCTATCCTATTGTCTTGGATTGGACCTTTCTTTCTCTCCTTCCTTTTGTTCTTCATCCCCCCCTCTTTTATGTCTTTCCATTTTAGTGCATTGTTTGTGCCTCCCTTTTCTTCACCCATTGTTTTTTCCTTTTGTCCTTTCTCATTACTCATGTCTTCCATCCCTCTTTCTTTGCTTTCTTCGTGTTCCTCCTTCCTAACTTATTTACTTCCTTCTTTCATTTCTTAATTCTGTCCTCCCTTCCTTCCTTGCATATGTCCTGCCTCTGTTCCTTTCCTCTTTCCCTCTTCTTTCTTTATTGCCTTTATTATGTCCTACGTGAGCTCCTCATTCCTTTCTTTATCATGTATTGCCTTCCTTTCTTTCCTTGTTTGCTTCTACATTGTGCCCTTTCCTCCCTTGTTAGAAAAACTTGGGTGATTCCCAAGAGCTATTTACCTAAAACTGAGCACAAAGTAGATCATCAGCTAAAAGGATGACTCCTCCCTCAGCTCCTTTTCCAGGTCTTTACCGTTTTTTTCCCCAAGATATAACACCCAGATAACATTCATCTGCTTTAGATTAGTTACTATTTAGTTTTATATCCATTGCTTCTTTATTTTTCCTGTAGTTGAAATCTGTTTTCCTTCAGTTTTTAAGAACACACTGTGCAAAGATCTGCCAACTTTCAGACTAATTCCTCTCCCTTTTTATTCCTGTCACTTTTTCATTGATGGAACAAAAGAAATTTGTACAAATGATGTCTTTGAAACTGACTGCCAGTCACCAAGCGCCTAAACATACAATCTGAAGTTGCGTCTGTTCCAGGTTGTCTTCTATGTGTGGATTTATGACCAAAACGCACCACATTGAATAACTGCATATTCAGTGGCGGTACAAGACTGCAGGTTTGCGTTTTCGCATGATTAATCCACAAGATGAGAATACATTTCTGTGACTTCTTTCTGAATGATCAGATTAACTACAGACCACGAACAATGAGCAGCCATGTTGAAATGTGTGCTTACTGGGTGCAACTCTACTGATGATTCCTGACACAGTTAAGACCCAGCAAACACAGAAGTTCATTGAGCTCAGTGCGTAAGCCGCCTTAGAGATCCGGAAGCCTTTTAAGTATTTCCACAGTCAGATGTTTGCCTCAGAAAATATTTCTGAATTCAGGAGCAGGCCTGCCGGAGTTTATTTGGCTCCCTCACCCCTCAAAGAGTGACAGTATCAAGCTCCTTCGTCTGAGTAAACCCGAAGAAGCTGAAAGGGACACAACCGTTTCTCTCTTTCACTCTTGACTTGGCAGGTATGCGGGGATGTGTGCTGCCATCACTTTGTGTTCCCTGGCGGTGAAATCAAAGCTTTTTCGGAAAGAATGTGGAATTTGGCCAAGCAGCCGTAGCCAGACACCTGACTTCCAGCACTCACACACACGGCTCTCTGACTTTTAGCTCAAACCGTCGCTGGGAGGACGGCCATATTGGCAGAAAGCTCTGCGAAGGCTGCCCGACATCTCCTGAAAAAAGTTTATATCACCAAGACATGTTTTTTTTTTTTTTCCCATCCTTTAATTTTGTTTTCTCATTTGCATACCCTCTAACCTGCCACTTTATTAGGTACACCTATGTTTTGCATCCGTAAGTGCATTTGTCAGACATCTTTTGGACGCAAACTTGTTATTTTGTCAGTCACCCACATGGAGGACTGAGCTTTAGTGATGTTGTGCATTATTAAGCTGGAAGAAGTCACAAGAAGAGTCTGAGTTCTGATTATGATGCTCAGGTTCAGCCTTATAGATTGGTGCTTTGTGTTTGTCTAATTCACAGTTTGTGCTAATAAGCAAATGAACAGGTGTGCCTGGTTTCTACTGATGCAACAAATACATAAAATCCCAATTAGGGAACTTTGGAAGCTGGAAAAACCTAGAAAATCACACAGTAATTATTTTTGCTGTATTTTCTCATCTGTCCATTTCTCTCTACGTCTGATCATCCATTTGACTATCATCCATCATTTTTCCAACCCTCCGTCTGTCAATCCTTCCTTTTGTTCATCTGTTCATTCTGACTGACAAACTGAATCTATCACAAATACATAATTAAATATTTTGCGATTTTTAAAATGGTATTCTACGCTAATGATGCTTTACTGCTAAAAGTTAGTAGACAAATCTTGTGATTTGAGCTTCGAAACTGGATGTTTTTTTTTACTTTAAAAAATGTGTGGAACATCTAAATTTCAGTTTTAAGCGACTTAGTTCAGTTAATAATATATAAATGAACATTAATGAGAATTTGTAATAAGACCCCTAACAAAGCTTGCCACTGATACTTGAGGAGCAATTCCAGCCTAACGCTCCGCTGCTTCATTAGGGCTTATCTATAATTACTCTGCATTTTAATCATATCGAACCAAGTTTAAAGCTGCAATGTTGGAGTGAAATTCTCATTTCTGAAGGACTCACTTAGCTCAGAGACGCAAATGTTGTGGCACACAGTTAATGTTGAGCTCTGAATTTGAATGTAAACACAGACATTGAAAATAGCCGGAGTTATTTCCACCCTCTTGACAGTTTTATTTTATTTCTCTCTGATCTCTAAAATGCCCCCCCCCCCCAAACCACGCAGTCCAAGGTTGAAGGCTGTGAGAAGTGCAGCAGTCTGTTCAACAAAGAGGGTCGTGTGCGGGCTGCGGTAACCACGGCGCCCGCTGACGGGACGGAGGAGACAGATGAGGAGAAGGAGGGTCTGAAGAACCAGCTGAGGGAGATGGAGCTGGAGCTGGCCCAGACCAAGCTGCAGCTGGTGGAGGCCGAGTGTAAAATCCAGGTACGGCAGCACACACAACGTGGGCCCCAACTATAACTGGCTGTACACATGTGGTCACAGAGCAATAAAAAAACCCCGACTCACCGGTGGTATTTGTGCTATTTTCTTACACCGTCTCCAAACAAGTTTGGTTGGCCCAGCTCAAATTAAATCTCCAGCTCTGAATCCCACCAGCACGACTCCTCTAATTGCCACTGAAGCCAGTATTTAAACAGATGTGTCACAGTTTGGACGGCAGTCGTCTTTCCTGGCAGCAAGACGCGTTTTGACAGCTTTTAATAAGACGTTCAGGATGATTCTATTAAGAGGTTACATCTGGCTTTGACATGTGGATGGCGCTTAATTACCTCTTACATCAGGGTTGTTACTGCATATTCATTTCCTTATATCTGAGCTACCTGCCTTTATCTGCCTCTGTGTGTCAACCACGTAGCAATCAATTAAAAGGCCATGATCCCGTTCTGTGTGCCTTTATCAGCCGGCGCAGGAGAAGGTTGTCAAATCAAGGAGGAGAGCTTTCTATTAAACAGATATGAGTAAAGGAAGAAGAAAATGTGGATCTGATTTAAGGAAATGAAGACAATAATGTGATCGCCAGCATCTGAAGGAGCTTTAGAGGCTGAAAAATGGTTATAGCGTGAACTTTGGGTTTTAAAAGATGTTGGGTCTCAGGAAGAAGACAAGAAGCTCGTCACTGTAAAGGGAAGGTTTCTCAGTGTTTGTTGGGATCTTATGTGGAAGATCGACAGAAAGTAGTACAAAACCATAAGGAGGAATGAAAATGATAAATGGTTTTCTTTTTTACAAATAAAAATCTTTAATTTGTGGCTGGAGGTTGTATTGTCTGAACAGTGTATCATCATATAAGCTTTTCATATCAGTCAATATTTATAATTATTGATTTATATATATATATATATATATATATATATATATATCTGCGGAACTAGTGCCGTGACCTTTCCTGTTTTATCCACTGTTTCCACTCCACAAGCTGTCGTTTATTTTTAAGCAGCTACGAGGCACGGTGGCAAAACCTTTAACTGCTAACGCACAAGTTACTCAACTGACTAGGTAACCACAAGTTATCACCCCCCGAAAAAAAATTGTTGCTAGGTAACCAAAGAGCGAGACAGCTTGAGCAGCTAAAATCTTTACTCTGCCTACATCCCCCAGAATGCTGTGGGGGGATTCTGGGGGAATCCTGGAAATCTTTTCTCAGTCAGAAAAGATTACAAACTCTTAGCTGAAAAAATGTAGCATGTCTGCGTTGCATAAATAGAGATGACAGCCGCACTATTTAGCCATCTGTGATTTTTATGTCATAGCAGGTTAGATCCAAATACTTTACACCCCACTTATCATTTCAAGGCAAATGCAAACCCAGGACTCTCACATCTGGTCTCTATAACTGCAATAATTTTTTTTATATAAATCTCCTATAAACTTCAATCTGTCCATAATTCTGCTGCCAACATCCTTTGTTGAAGCTTCCAAGCCAAGCTTAAAAAAAAAGTAGTTTTAATGTAAACGCCAAGCTTCTACTGTCAATATTAAGGAATTATTTACTCAAAACAAGTTCCTGTTTCTTGCTGAAAAGTTACTTGTTAGTTTTGTCTTATTTAAAGCGTACCAAGATGTTTCCTGGACCAAAAGTACTTTGTTAGAGTTTGTGTTTTCACTGTGCCGTTTTGGCAAAGAAGCGCTTTGTAGCGTCATGTATCCTCTTCCTTTCCGAACAGGACCTGGAGCACCATCTGGGTCTGGCTCTCAACGAGGTTCAGGCGGCCAAAAAGACCTGGTTCAACCGAACGCTCAGCTCCATCAAGACGGTCACCGGCACCCAGGGCAAAGAGACCACTTAACCCAACAACCCGCCATCCGTCCCGTTTTAACAAGACCGCGTCTGGAGCTCGGTGCCACTCGTCCCGCTACCTTCAGACCCCCCCCCCTCCAGCCCCCAAGAATGTAACGCACACGGCCATATAACGCTAACATTAACCGTTAAAAAAAGCAGAGGATCTCCTCCGTGACTGACTGTGTTACTTGTTTCCTCATATCAAAGATGTTCTTTTTATTTCCTGAAGTAACTCTCCCAATCGAAACCTTTTAACATCCATGCGAGCAGTGCAGCGATAACCACCTCCTCCCCCCCCTCCCCGACAGAGACCACGCGCTTCCACCAGTCACAGGAGGAGAGATGCTTCATTGAGGATTGTCTGCGTACTGCTGAAATGGAAAAACTCCACAGTGGGGGAAGCAATGACATCAGGACTGTATCTTTGCGCTCCCTTTCTTCTAAACTACTGGCACAAAAACATCAAGTCCCTGGATATTTTCTTTTTTTGTTTTGTTTTGGTTTGTTTTAGGTACGAGCGCTTACAGACGCCCTTCCAGGACTGAGCTTTTTTCTAATTTTCATTGAACAGTTCTTTCTGTTGGCGTATGTGCTAATGTAGCGTCTGACTGTAATGTGTATTTGTTTATGACTGTGAGACTGGGGAGAAAAAAAGGTTTGAAAGCATGAATAATTAGCGCGCGTGTATGTGTGTGTGTGAACTGTTTTGAGTGTTTGTGGAAGGACAGCGGAAAGAAAAGCACTAAAGTTATGAGTGTGTGCATGCGTGTCAGGTTGTCTCGTGTCCTTTCATGTTCAAATGTGTACAGAAAAACTGGTGAAGAGAAGTTTGCTGACAAGGCCTTGATCTGAAGGTTGATAACAGAGGTGGGTATAAATATGTAATTTATGGAAACTAAAAGGAGTTGTGAGAAGCGACTGCAGCTTGAATCTCCTCGAATTAAAATACACACTTATGGTTTGTTTGGTTTGGATCTTCCGCTATGAAGAAACCTTGGGGGGGGAAAAAGAGCTCAAAATCAAACAAACAAATAATTTTATTACTCAAATGGTTTACTGAATTTGAGTAATTAAAATTCCAATAGTCAGAGTGGACAAATTTATAATTCCTACGGCCTTTGAACTCACCATCAATCCCATTTCGATCTGTCCAACATGGAATGATCAGACGTTTTTGTGTCGGCTGCGATGGTCCTGTTAAATGCTTTACATAGAAGTTAACAGAATGTTACATTTGCTGATTGTTGACATTCATTTTTAACAGATTTTGGGTTGTTAATGATGCATTAGAACCAAGTTTTTTTTTGTTTTTTTTGGTGGACTAATAACTTCAAAACATGAAGTGGGTGCACAGTTTTGCAATAAATGTGGAGTTTATCTCATCCACACACACAGGTTCAAAATTATACATGCATGCTTAAATACGTACATATAGACGCCCCCAATAAATAGCTTTAATGTCCCAACACGTTTTTATATCGACCAATAAAATCTTTGGCGTAATTCTGAGCATTTTGCAGCTCTTCTTGGCAAAGCTGATCTAGTTCTTTAAATTGGTGGGTTTTTCACCTACAATTTTGGGAAGTAGTCCCACTTCTTCCAGTTCACAAGTTGTAGAAGAGATTTAGCATTAATGCTGCCACTACCACGTTTGACATTTAATGGAGAGTTCTTACGTTTAAGAGAAAAATCTTCCTGTAACTTTGGTTAAATAGCTCAATCTTTGTCTTGCCTCAAAGAACCTTTTTTTCCCCCCTCAGCTCTACTGAGCCAAGAAGATCGGTCAAACAATCCAGAATTATGCTGAAAAGTGGTCGTCTCTCTATAACATAAGGGATATTCGGAAAATTAAATTCAAACTTCTGCACCCAATTCTTAACGTTACAAGTTTTGTTTGTAGTATAATCATTCCACTCTGGAAAACAAAACAAAAAAATAAAACATGTTCAGATAGATTCTTAAGGGCCTTAACTAGTAGAAAAGTCTTGCCAATCCATGTCGGTAAACTTCTGACCGGCTCCATAAATGCATGTAGTTCAGAGTTAAGATATAAACCTACCAGTCGACCCAATTGTCTATTGAAATTAAATATGTTGCAGATGTCTCAGATCTGTAAGAGCTGCTGGGTATGGATAGAGAAAGCATCCAAAACTAGCAAAGCAGCAGCAATACCGATCGAACAAAACGCAAGCAAGTAATTTGGCACCTTTAACAGCTGAGAACATTTTTTTTTTCTGGTTCAAGCGTCGTATCACGATGAGCCTACAAACAGCTGCAACCTATATTTTCTATATTTCAACAGGAAGAATATTAAAAGGAATCATTTTTTTTAGCTTCAGTTGAGCAAAATTCTTCAAAGACATTCTCAAATAAATTTGAGTCTCACAGCGAATGTTACAAGTTGCTAAAAAAATATTTAAGCTCTCAAGATGTTATTCTGACCACAGACTGCTGTGAATGTGAGACACCTGTCAGCACGCGGAGGAGTAGCCGCAGCGCGAGGGGGAATCGCACCGCCAGGTGCAGGGCAGCAGAGCCGTGTCAGGAGAGGCCAGAGTTCAGGTCAAAAAGCTCTATATTTGTCCACGGGGCAAAAAGGGGCCAGAGGAAGCCTCTGTGTGTGATTTAATACTTCGCTGACTTTGGAGCGGAGGCTCAATGATAATCCGGTTTCAAATCCTGCTGAGACTGAACGTTTTTTCTTAGCCTGACTGGAACGAACCATTTCTGTAACCTGCATCTTGACTTGAAAAGTGAAGTCCGATCAGCTGGAATCCGGTTGTGACATTAGAAGAAGAAAAGTTGTAGGGGAGCGTCCACCTTAAGGCACTGGGCTGTAAATAAACATTAAAAGCATCACTATTGAATTTTTTTTTGTTCATGGTTTTTCTAATCTAACTATAACTAATGTTGCCTACCTGTACTCACCTACCTGCTGCTGTGATACAGTTGAATCTACAAAGTTTTTATTGTATTTCTGTATGTTTTTTGTTCTTTTTTTGTATATTTTTTTTCCCCTTTTTTGCTCCAAGCTTCTCAGTCGCACTGCTGTTTGGATAACTAAATGCCAAAACATAGCTCCGTCAACCAACATTATCAACGTGTGGAAATTGTAATAGAGTAGACTGCATTGTGTATACTCCATGAATTTAAATATAAAGATATGAACACAAGGAAACCTGACTCATTCTTTATACATACATTTTTTTTTTTTTTTTTTTTTGCTCAAAAGGTGCCATTTTTATAAGTGATTAAAAACTGAACTGTTACTTTGACCAGGTAGAGTTTAAAGTCAACCAGTTATTTCTTTATGGACACATGGTTGAGAGAAAAAAGTCCAGCTTCCCAAAATGAGCCGGTAATGAAACACAATGGGATATTTTAGATTATATAAATATGTTTGAAGCAGAGCACTTATGATTTTAACACCCTTCAAAACCGACTCTTGACTGCGTTTTTACCCAAGGACCCAAGCAATGTCCAAAGCGACACTAGTTGAAAACCATCAAAAATTTTTGGTTTCCCTCATGGATCATGTGGATCATGAAATCCCACAACCATGGAAACAGAAGTCCTAATTGCTACTTTTCGAACATTCTGTAGTAGCTATTAGCGTCAGAACTGTGCTGCAATGCTAATGCTAGCTCATGCTCATTGTAATTGGGTACAAGTCGCCAAGGGATCATGAGATAAACCTGCAAATATGAACAGTCGAGAACCTGAGCATTACCTTAGACCAGGATGGTGAAGGAGGTGAAAAAAGGCCTCTGGAGGGCGCTATAGAGTAAACAATAAATGTAAATGAGGAATTTTATTTCAAATATGCCTGATTTTTCTACATCAAACAGTTCCTATAAACCTGTCCTAACGAATCCAGTACTTACTGTTTCTACATTTTATTAACTTTCCTTAAGATAGATGCAACAGTTGAAGTATAAGAATACACAAATTTCACAAATCTTGCAAAGTTCAGGAAAGTTGTTGCATTTATATTTGTTATCACCCCACCTAACTATGATGCTCCAAAATAAATAAAGTTCAACCATTTTAAGTTTTTTTTTTTTTTAACTTCAGTTGAAAAGCTGGAGTCAGATTTAATGAGAAGATGGGTGAAGCTAAGTACAGATGTGTCCCTGATGTCCCTGGATACCACTGGGATAAGAGAAATGCATCTAGTTTGGTCAAAAGGTGTGGAAAATGTGTATTATTTTTGGTTTAACGAGCTCTAGTGACCTCTGTGTTGGTCAGAGAGACTCAAAACCTGGTTTAAATGAAAGCCAAGAGTGTCCCCTTTAAGAAGATACCACACACCATAGTATAGACCTTTGACAAATGCCCATACCATGAGCCTAAACCAGACATACACCAGTCTCAAGAAATATAATTTTTCCAAAGGGGTTATTACTTCATGAGCTGATAACTATGACTCAGCTACCATTTTGGAAGGGCTATCATGCCAAAGTATTAACTAGATATATGTATCTTTTCAAAAAATATCGATAGACTTTGCCACCCTGAAATGGACAAAAATGTCAAATTTTGCCCTCTGGCCCATAGACTAGCATTCAGCCATAAAGTTTGTTTTTATTCAAACTTCAGCAGTTTTCTAGTTGTTCTGCTGAGGTTGTGACATCATTTTGTGACATCACACAAATTGATGTCACAAAGAGAATTGAGAGCAAGTAGAAGGATTGTCTCCTTTTCAAGATACAAAGGCAAATTCTAACAGACAAAAAATCTAACATTGAGCAGCGTTTGGATTTGGCTAGACAAAGAGGAACAACAATGAGTCAGAGCAGTCTGGGGTCATCTTCTGGTTCCCAGAAGGAGGCACCACAACAAACGCTCGACAAACAGAAGCTCGAAGACATCTTGAAAAAAGTCAGTAGGATGTCAGCTGAGAGAGAGACTCTGATCAAAGCAAATGCTATATTGGAGCAGAAAACCACCACCCTGGAGAAGGAAAAGACGTCCTTGGAGCAGATGAGCGCTGTCCTGGAGCAGAAATGCACTGTCCTGAGGCAGAAAAATACCACCATGGAGCAGAAAAACACCACCCTGCAACAGAAAAACACCACCCTGGAGCAGATAAACACCACCCTGCAGCACAAATGCACCACCCTGGGACAGGAAAATACTGCCTTGGAGCAGAAAAACATCGACCTAGAGCAGGAGAATGCTTCCCTGAAGATGGAGAACGCCAGCCTGGAGCAGAAATGGATTACTGTGGAAAATAAAAACACCACCCTGGAGGAGGAGAACGCTGCCCTGAAGCTGGAAAGCACTGCTCTGGAGCAGAAAAACACCAATCTAGAGCAGCTCAATGCTGCCTTTGAGGTGACAAACGCCACACTGGAGCAGGAGAAGACCGACCTGGAACAGAGAAACACTGCCTTAGAGCAGAGAAACACCACCTTGGAGCAAATAAAGACCGCCTTGGAGCTGACAAATGCTGCCCTGGAGCAGGATAATGCCGCTCTGGAGCGGGAGAACACCGCCCTGGAGCAGAAATGGATTACTGTGGAAAATAAAAACACCACAGTGAAGGAGAATGCCACCCTGAAGCTGGTAAGGACTTCTCTGGAGCAGAGAAACACCACCCTAGAGCTGGAGAATGCTGCCTTTGAGCTGACAAATGCCACCCTGGAGCAGGAGAAGACCACCCTGGAAGAGAGAAACACTGCCTTGGAAGAGAGAAACACCACCTTGGAGCAGGAGAAGACCGACCTGGAACAGAGAAACACCACCTTGGAGCAAATAAAGACTGCCTTGGAGCTGACAAATGCTGCCCTGGAGCAGGATAATGCGGCTCTGGAGCGGGAGAACACCACCCTGGAGCAGAAATGGATTACTGTGCAAAAGAAAAACACCACCCTGGAGGAGGAGAATGCCACCCTGAAGCTGGTAAGCACTGCTCTGGAGCAGAAAAACACCGACCTAGAGCTTGGGAATGCTGCCTTTGAGCTGTCAAACGCCACCCTGGAGCAGGAGAAGACCGCCCTGGAACAGAGAAACACTGCCTTGGAAGAGAGAAACGCCACCTTGGAGCAATTAAAGACCGCCTTCGAGCTGACAAATGCTGCCCTGGAGCAGGAGAACGCCACCCTGGAGCAGAGAAATACCGCCTTGGAGGAGAGAAACACTGCCTTGGAAGAGAGAAACACCACCTTGGAGCAGGAGAAGACCGACCTGGAACAGAGAAACACCACCTTGGAGCAAATAAAGACTGCCTTGGAGCTGACAAATGCTGCCCTGGAGCAGGATAATGCGGCTCTGGAGCGGGAGAACACCACCCTGGAGCAGAAATGGATTACTGTGCAAAAGAAAAACACCACCCTGGAGGAGGAGAATGCCACCCTGAAGCTGGTAAGCACTGCTCTGGAGCAGAAAAACACCGACCTAGAGCTTGGGAATGCTGCCTTTGAGCTGTCAAACGCCACCCTGGAGCAGGAGAAGACCGCCCTGGAACAGAGAAACACTGCCTTGGAAGAGAGAAACGCCACCTTGGAGCAATTAAAGACCGCCTTCGAGCTGACAAATGCTGCCCTGGAGCAGGAGAACGCCACCCTGGAGCAGAGAAATACCGCCTTGGAGGAGAGAAACATCACCTTGGAGCTGAGAAGCATCGCCCTGGAGCGGAACAACACCACCCTGGGGCGGAACAACACCACCCTGGGGCGGAACAACACCATCTTGGAGCGGATGCACACCCAACTGGCGGAGGAAAACAACTACCTCAGCCAGGCAAACAACATCTTGGAGGAGGAAAACAACTCCCTGAAGGTCATCCTGCAGCAGAGAAGCATCACCTTTGAGCAGGAAAAAACCGTCTTGGAGCGTATAAACACTGACCTGGAGCTTCAAGTGAAAAAGCTGAATCATAGGCTGAGGAACAGACAGGAGCAGCAGAACCACCAGGCATCTGAAGAGGAAACTCATGAAGACAGCCAGTCAGTTTCAGACCAGCCAGAGTCGGTTTCAGACCAGCCAGAGGAGCAGCCATCTGTTTTCAGACGTGCGGTCAGAGGCTTCTCCAATACACTGGTGAAAATGTACAAAATTGACATTCTCAGGTACTGGATTGAACTATGATACTTCGAAATAAAGAAGTGTCATGAGGCCTCCACACTTTATGCTTGATTGTCGGTGGCAGAAAAGCTTGAGGACAGCAGGACTGCGGTGTCAGGGGAGCTTCACACTTGGGGACTGATCTCCAGAACTTCGTGGTGAGTCCTGTCGGTTTCCCGACTGACTTGCAGGGCTTCGTGGTGAGTCCTGTCGGTTTCCCGACTGACTTCCAGGGCTTCGTGGTGAGTCCTGTCGGTTTCCCGACTTACTTCTGGAGCTTCGTGGTGAGTCATGTCGGTTTCCCGACTGACTTGCAGGGCTTCGTGGTGAGTCCTGTCGGTTTCCCGACTGACTTGCAGGGCTTCGTGGTGAGTCCTGTCGGTTTCCCGACTGACTTCCAGGGCTTCGTGGTGAGTCCTGTCGGTTTCCCGACTGACTTCCAGGGCTTCGTGGTGAGTCCTGTCGGTTTCCCGACTGACTTCCAGGGCTTCGTGGTGAGTCCTGTCGGTTTCCCGACTGACCTCCAGGGCTTTGTGGCGAGTCTTGTTGGTCTCCCAGGGTTTTTTTGCATGTCCCGTCGGCCTCCGGAATCTTGTCTTGGGTCCCATTGGCCTCCCGATTCCTGCTCTGCCGCCGGCAGGTATTTGCCCGACTGCCAGTGTCGCAGGTCCTATCGGCCTACCAGCCCGGCTCAGGAGGTCGGCTGGAAGGTCGACAGGACCTGCTACAAGGCTCAGAAGCTCGGTCAGGATGGGACACATCTCCAGCATCCCCAAGGTTCCCACTCTGCCGCCAACGTCCACCATGATACTTGCTCCGCTTCCAGCACCCTCCAAGGCTGCTGTTCGCCAGCATCCTCCTCAGATTCTTTTGGTGTTCCTTAGTTGTTTCCATTTAATTCTGTTTCTGTGGAAAACCACATCTGTTCTCCATTGGTAATTCTAATTATGTTTATTTCTTGTTTCTAGTTATTTTCCTTTATTCTAGTTTAATTAGGTTCCTTTTGTCTCCTTACACCTTTGTGTTTGTATTTTGGTTGTTTCCCCTTGTGTAATCTACCCCCCTTTCCTTTGCCACTTTCTCTATCCCTTCACAGTCAGCTTCCACTCCCTCCACTCACACCTGCTCATCAGCCCAGGTCCTGCACAGTGGTGCACTTGGTAGCCCTGTTGCCTTGCAGCAAGAAGGTCCTGGCTTCAATTCCCAGCCCCGGGTCTTTCTGCATGGAGTTTGCAAGTTCTCCCAATGCATGCGTAGGTTCTCTCCGGGTACTCCGGCTTCCTCCCAAAGTCCAAAAGCATGACTGTTGGGTTAATTGATTTCTGTAAACCCATTCTTAGGTATGGATGTGTGCATGCATGGTTGTTTTGTCCTGTCTGTCTCTGTGTTGCTAGCGACCTGTTCAGGGTGTACCCCGCCTCCTGCTAGAGATAAGCACCAGCACCTCTCCTGACCCCACCAGGGACAGTGGTGTAAGAAAATGGATTGATTGATCATCCCAGTTCTTTTGTCAAGCTCACAACCTCTCCAGTATTTAAGCACCTCATTGTTAGTCGTTAGTTGCCGGTTCGTCTCGTCATTTTCTAATTTCTCCCTGGTTTCCTTGTGATCTTTCCGTGTCTCCAGTTTGCCTTTGTTTATCATTTTATTTGTTCCCTGGATTTTTTTTTTCATTTTTGTAAGTTTGATTATTTGTTTTTTCATGTCTCTCACCTGGTGCACTTGGGTCCATTTATAATACAGCAGGGTTTCCCCCAGAAAACTTGCTAAGGTGGTCGGGGCGCTGAGGTGGTCCACCGTGTTTTTGTATTAAAGATGCTGAGTAGACAGGAAAAATAAAAATATTACTCAGTAATTATATGTTACAGGAAAACAGCGTCAGTGAAATGCTATTTAAATCCACAACTAGTCTTAAAAACAACTCATCAAAAAATACAATTAAAATGAATATAAATTATTTGCACTTCTGTTTAATCCAAAATAAGTAAGTGGCTCCAGAAGGTCCCTAGGGGCCCCATAAATGCTGATATTTTAACACTGACCACAGATATTTAAATGTAGCATTTGTTTATTGAGATTATCAATGCCACTAAATTTGATTTAATGGTTTCAGCATACATAAATTAAACTATTTAAATTATTTAACATTTAAATGTAAGATTTTAAGGAGCTGGCAAGTTTACCTTGTAAAAGTTGGAGTCTGGAATCTGGAGACAAAGTGGCTCTTTGGCTTACTTATTATATCAAATGATGAAATATTGCTCTGTTTTGTTTTTCGTTTTATTCTTTTTCAAGTGTTGCCATGAAAAAACACTGACTAACCTGGCCCCTGTGGTAAATCTGCTCTAGAACCAGCCTCCAAATCCAACTCCTTATTTATATAAATATTTTGGTAATACTCTGTAAAATATCAGAATGTTCACATAACTTTTATACTTTTAGTTGTCTGAGGACACATTTTGAATATTAAATCAGGTGTTATGATCAGTTACTCAGTGGTTTACCAAATACGTTTTACACTGGCTTAACCCTCCTGTTATGTTCACTTTTGAACATAACAGGACAGTACAGCATAACATAAAGTTATGCTGTACTTTTGAGGTACAGCATAACAGGAGGGTTAATTAAGCATATTTAAAGTATACTACTCTGATTGGCGTACAATTTTGGGGTACTCTATAACCAACGATGCATGAATGATTGCTCTATGGATCACTTCTTAAAGACAAAAAACACCGCCATAAAAGAATGTCTATCACTGCAACAGACGATCCACCCCATGAGAGTCGGGGGACACGCACCGTGGGGGGGTCGTCCCTTATTTTGATTTCTGAAAGGTGTCAACCCTAGTACAAGGTGTACAGATTTGGTTTTAGGTTTGATGCTTACAATTTCTGTCCTCTAAATAACCCACTGGAGTTGTTTTTGCTTGGAAAAACTTGTCTTTTTTGCTTTTGTGAAGTCATTAATTTGGATGCATAACAACTAGCAGGCTTTGCACATGATGAAGGTCCCAACCTGGATTTGAATCCAGGACGTTCTTGTTTTTCTTGTTTTGTTTTTTTTCAAACCCTACATACCCTTAAATAAGTGTCACCACATGTCAAAATGTACTTTTTTATACATACATATATATATACATATATATATACATATATATATATGTATATATATATTAAGTGAATAAATATATATATATATTTATATATATATATATATATATATCAGTTATTCTTGAGAATAGGGAAAAATTGGGTTTTAATTTTCCCATATTTTTTATTATTATTTCTCAACCTTATGTATGCAAATATGACAAATAATGTTTAGGAAATGTAAAGATGATATGGTGAAGGCTCCCAGTTGCAATTTAATTTTTTTTTTTTACATTTTTAGTAGACCTGACCCAGAACTTTGTCATCACCATCTGACAAAAATAAATACAAAATGATTTTTAAAATATCCCATTAGTGATGATATTTTTACTCATTTTACAGACAAATGCTTCTCAAGAAACAAAATAAATATTATTTAAAACAAAAAACAACAAAAAGTCCATCTGACGGAGTTGACAGTGCATGACGGAGTTGACACAGAACTGAAGGTGGTGACAAACTAGTGAATAAAATGAAAAACTTGATACATGTGAAGTAATGCAATTTATGCAAAATGAATTAAAATGAATTAATTGCACAATTAAGTGAGATTTGATAACAATTTCACTGAAAGAATCACAAAAACTGATGGAGTTGACATCTGACGGAGTTGACGAAATGCCAAACTACCTCAATTTATATGATATTATTCTGAAGAAGGCCATATTGTAACTCATCAGGTCCATGAAATCTTTACAGTATACTAAAATTAAGCTTTTATTTCACAAAATTTCATCAACGTTTTGTAAATTGTCAGTTATGGATCAGAAGAAAAAACTAAAGAGTAACATAAGCTAACCAAAGCTAACTAGCCCTCTTAGCAAAGGAAGAGAAAAGACGACGTTATGGGGTCCTCAGAAGCACGATTATCTTAACGCACTCCCAAAATTATAAATACACACACAAAAGAAGGATATAATCACAATGTAATAAATATTTCAAACAAAATGTAGTTCACGAAATTTTTATTTTCACATTAAAAGTGCTTCAGCTTCAGCTCCACACGTTAACTCAGATTGTCATACACTCAGCAAACTACCAGAACGAAGCCGTTGAGAAACGGGGCTGCTGGCGTTGTTGCCTAGGTGATCCTGAAGCACCACGATCCGGGTCACGGCACCAGAGATGTAACCCTGTCCGTGCGAGATGAGTCCTCGCTGTTCCCTGGACTCTGCGTTGTGTGTTCTTAAGGGTTTTTGTCGAAGGAAACGAGAGAGGAATATGACACACACTGCGGTTGAAATCGTGGTTGGGACCGTTTAT
Source organism: Poecilia mexicana (assembly GCF_051168715.1). Lineage (NCBI taxonomy): Eukaryota > Metazoa > Chordata > Actinopteri > Cyprinodontiformes > Poeciliidae > Poecilia > Poecilia mexicana. The sequence continues at coordinate 15,552,681 of NW_028263381.1, forward strand.
TCGGACCACCCGACAGCGCAGCGGATTCGCCTTTAGAATTCAGTGCAAATACTCCATGTCAACATGTTTCATTAACGCAGTTGTTTATTTTTTTTTTTTGATTTACAGATACAGCATATAGACAAAAAAGAAGAAAAAGACAAAATGATTTGGCTACATTGAGAAGCTGGCGGTCAGTAATGCCTACCTTTAGAATTCAGAGCAAATACTGACCGTTGTACTGCCAGCACACAGTAACGAACGCCAAGTACGGCGTTCTTCAAAGGACACACTTTACAAAGTTCCACAACCCAAAGAGCAGATCCAACACCTATATATACATACACATATATATCAGTGATTCTTGAGAATAGGGACAAAATGGGTTTTAATTTTCCCATATTTTTTTAAAAATTATTTCTCAACCTTATGTATACAAATATGACAAATAATGTTTAGGAAATGTAAAGATGATATGTTGAAGGCTCCCAGTTGCAATTTAATTTTTTTTTTTACATTTTTAGTAGACCTGACCCAGAACTTTGTCATCACCATCTGACAAAAATAAATATAAAATGATTTTTAAAATATCCCATTAGTGATATTTTTACTCATTTTACAGACAAATGCTTCTCAAGAAACAAAATAAATATTATTTAAAACAAAAAACAACAAAAGTCCATCTGACGGAGTTGACAGTGCATGACGGAGTTGACACAGAACTGAAGGTGGTGACAAACTAGTGAGTAAAATGAAAAACTTGATACATGTGAAGTAATGCAATTTATGCAAAATGTATTAACATGAATTAATTGCACAATTAAGTGAGATTTGATAACAATTACACTGAAAGAATCACAAAAACTCTGATGGAGTTGACATCTGACGGAGTTGACTAAATGCCAAACTACCTCAGTATATATGATATTATTCTGAAGAAGGCCATATTGTAGCTCATCAGGTCCATGAAATCTTTACAGTATACTAAAATTAAGCTTTTATTTCACAAAATTTCATCAATGTTTTGTAAATTGTCAGTTATGGATCAGAAGAAAAAACTAAAGAGTAACATAAGCTAACCAAAGCTAACTAGCCCTCTTAGCAAAGGAAGAGAAAAGACGACGTTATGGGGTCCTCAGAAGTTCTGGTGCCCCCCAATACCTGATTTTTTTTTTACATTCTTTTCATGTCTGACGGTGTTGACAAAAACAAGGGACAAATTTCAACGGAGTTGGAAAATACGATACATACGAAACATATCGTATGTATTTTCTATTAAACTTTTGGATAATTTCTCTTTTATCCTTGGCTTTAGCCTGTGAACCAGGACGTCTCAGAAGTCATTGAGTTCTCCCAGTGTGACCAGCAAGATTGAAGCCTGTGGCCAGTGTTCCCAGTATAATAAATAAATGTTTTATTCTTTCACTTTTTGTGTATTTTTAAATATCTCAATCTGAAGTATTGTTGTATTAATGTAGCTTATATAATGAAATAAAAAATAATTTACTCTGTTGGAATTATTTTCACTCTTTTTTGTCAATAGCAGAGTTGACATACTGTAAATTCTCTGCAAAAAAGTAAGAAATATATGTAGTTTAATGTTTGACAATAACTGATTTATAAATCAAAAGTCATTTCTCAATAACGTATAAAAAATAAATACAGGAAAATTATTTGTTTCTTGTCTTGAAATGTTAAATATACATTAAACTATGGAATTATGTAAATATATTCTTCAATAAAACACTGTAAAAGTGTGTCTGTTCATCAATGTCATTATAAAAATTTTCAGAATCGTTTCTATCAAATAAAACATTGTGCTCTTTAAAGTTAGAAACGATCTCTTTAGTAATTTCATTGATTGCCAAATATATTAATGTGTGTGAGAAAATGTGTCAATGGCAGGTATTAACTTAAAATACTTTGTAGAACGGCACTTTATCAAGTTCAGCCCATTCACTTGTATTACCTTACTGGCACATATTCCACATTCAGTAAATACACACACACACACACACACACACACACACACACACACACACACACACACACACACACACACACATATATATATATATATATAAAGCCGTTGTGGTGGATGTAGCAATACCAAGTGACCACAACATCAGGAAAAAGGAGCATGAGAAACTGGAGAAATACCAGGGCCTCAGAGAGGAACTGGAGAAGGCCTGGAAGGTGAAGACCACAGTGGTGCCTGTGGTTATTGGGGCCCTCGGGGCAGTCACCCCCAAACTGGAGCAGTGGCTCAAACAGATCCCAGGAACAACATCAGACATCTCAGTCCAGAAATGTGCAGTTCTAGGCACAGCCAAGATACTGCGCAGAACCCTCAAGCTCCCAGGCCTCTGGTAGAGGACCCGAGCTCAGAGGATGAAAGAGACCACCCGAGGAGGGTGAGAAGGGAATTTTTTATAATTCCTTATATATTATTCATATATTTGTTATTTGAATAATAAAATATTTTTTATTTGTTAACTAATAAATACATTTTATATATATTTTATATATACATATATTTTATTATTTAATATATTGACGTCTGTGTGTGTGCATATGTTCATAAATGTTGATTACTGTATATATAAAAACGATTTATCAAAATCAATTGTATAGGTTCACATTTATTTTATTTATTCAGAAATTACAATTAAAATACAATAAAAAGTCATAAATGTTGTCTTTGGTGATTGTTTAATTTCCAAATATATTCACGTTTATATGTGAGTAGGTCGATGACGAACATTAGCTAAAAATACTTTGTGGAATGGCATTTTCTGAAGTTCGGTCCATTCATTTATATTAGCTTACTGGCAGAGATGCCACATTCTATATGGCGGACGCGATTACGTAAAATAAATAAATAAATTGTTTGGCACAGTTATGTTAATTCACTCCCAAAATTCCAGTTAAACTTATATAAATTATTAGAATAGAATCACAATATAATAAATATTTCAAACAAAATGAAATTATCTATTTTTGTCGCAATGAGTCAAAGATAAATAAATAATGGTGTGGCACGGTTATCTTAACGCACTCCCAAAATTATAAATACACACACAAAAGAAGGATATAATCACAATGTAGTAAATATTTCAAACAAAATGTAGTTCACGAACTTTTTTTTTTCCACATTAAAAGTGACACTAAAATAATAAGTTGCAGCTTCAGCTCCACACGTTAACTCAGATTGTCATACACTCAGCAAACTACCAGCACCACGATCCGGGTCACGGCACCAGAGATGTAACCCTGTCCGTGCGAGATGAGTCCTCGCTGTTCCCTGGACTCTGCGTTGTGTGTTCTTAAGGGTTTTTGTCGGAAGGAAACGAGAGAGGAATATGACACACACGGCGGTTGAAATCGTGGTTGGGACCGTTTATTCGGACCACCCGACCGCGCAGCGGCTTCACCTTTAGAATTCAGAGCAAATAACCCATGTCAACATGTTTCATTAACGCAGTTATTTATTTTCTTTTGATTTACAGATACAGCATATAGACACAAAAAAAAGAAAAAGACAAAATGATACAAAACTAACTACTTGAACGGCGGTCAGTAATGCCTACCTTTAGAATTCAGAGCAAATACTGACCGTTGTACTGCCAGCACACAGTAACGAACGCCAAGTACGGCGTTCTTCAAAGGACACACTTTACAAAGTTCCACAACCCAAAGAGCAGATCCAACACTTTGGTAACATGTGCCGACACATTCAAGCACTGTCCTACATATAAATATATAAATATTAACTAGATATATGTATCTTTTCAAAAAATATCGATAGACTTTGCCACCCTGAAATGGAAAAAAATGTCAAATTTTGCCCTCTGGCCCATAGACTAGCATTCAGCCATAAAGTTTGTTTTTATTCAAACTTCAGCAGTTTTCTAGTTGTTCTGCTGAGGTTGTGACATCATTTTGTGACATCACACAAATTGATGTCACAAAGAGAATTGAGAGCAAGTAGAAGGATTGTCTTCTTTTCAAGATACAAAGGCAAATTCTAACAGACAAAAAAATAACATTCAGCAGCGTTTGGATTTGGCTACACAAAGGAATAACAATGAGTCAGAGCAGTCTGGGGTCATCTTCTGATTCTCGGAAGGAGGCACCACAACAAACGTTCGATAAACAGACACAGAAGCTCGAAGACATCTTGAAAAAAGTCAGTAGGATGTCAGTTGAGAGAGAGACTCTGATCAAAGCAAATGCTATCTTGAAGCAGAAAACCACCGCCCTGGAGAAGGAAAAAACGTCCTTGGAGCAGATGAGCGCTGTCCTGGAGCAGAAATGCACTGTCCTGAGGCAGAAAAATACCACCATGGAGGAGAAAAACACCACCCTGCAGCAGAAAAACACCACCCTGGAGCAGATAAACACCACCCTGCAGCACAAATGCACCACCCTGGGACAGGAAAATACTGTCTTGGAGCAGAAAAATATCGACCTAGAGCAGGATAATGCTTCCCTGAAGATGGAGAACGCCAGCCTGGAGCAGAAATGGATTACTGTAGAAAATAAAAACACCACCCTGGAGGAGGAGAGCGCTGCCCTGAAGCTGGAAAGCACTGCTCTGGAGCAGAAAAACACCGACCTAGAGCAGCTCAATGCTGCCTTTGAGGTGACAAACGCCACACTGGAGCAGGAGAAGACCGACCTGGAACAGAGAAACACTGCCTTAGAGCAGAGAAACACCACCTTGGAGCAAATAAAGACCGCCTTGGAGCTGACAAATGCTGCCCTGGAGCAGGATAATGCCGCTCTGGAGCGGGAGAACACCGCCCTGGAGCAGAAATGGATTACTGTGGAAAATAAAAACACCACACTGAAGGAGAATGCCACCCTGAAGCTGGTAAGGACTTCTCTGGAGCAGAGAAACACCACCCTAGAGCTGGAGAATGCTGCCTTTGAGCTGACAAACGCCACCCTGGAGCAGGAGAAGACCGCCCTGGAACAGAGAAACACTGCCCTGGAACAGAGAAACACCACCTTGGAGCAGGAGAAGACCGCCCTGGAACAGAGAAACACCACCTTGGAGCAAATAAAGACTGCCTTGGAGCTGACAAATGCTGCCCTGGAGCAAGATAATGCGGCTCTGGAGCGGGAGAACACCACCCTGGAGCAGAAATGGATTACTGTGCAAAAGAAAAACACCACCCTGGAGGAGGAGAATGCCACCCTGAAGCTGGTAAGCACTGCTCTGGAGCAGAAAAACACCGACCTAGAGCTTGGGAATGCTGCCTTTGAGCTGACAAACGCCACCCTGGAGCAGGAGAAGACCGCCCTGGAACAGAGAAATACCGCCTTGGAGGAGAGAAACATCACCTTGGAGCTGAGAAGCATCGCCCTGGAGCGGAACAACACCACCCTGGAGCGGAACAACACCACCCTGGGGCGGAACAACACCATCTTGGAGCGGATGCACACCCAACTGGCGGAGGAAAACAACTACCTCAGCCAGGCAAACAACATCTTGGAGGAGGAAAACAACTCCCTGAAGGTCATCCTGCAGCAGAGAAGCATCACCTTTGAGGAGGAAAAAACCGTCTTGGAGCGTATAAACACTGACCTGGAGCTTCAAGTGAAAAAGCTGAATCATAGGCTGAGGAACAGACAGGAGCAGCAGAACCACCAGGCATCTGAAGAGGAAACTCATGAAGACAGCCAGTCAGTTTCAGACCAGCCAGAGTCGGTTTCAGACCAGCCAGAGGAGCAGCCATCTGTTTTCAGACGTGCGGTCAGAGGCTTCTCCAATACACTGGTGAAAATGTACAAAACTGACAATCTCAGGTACTGGATTGAACTATGATACTTCGAAATAAAGAAGTGTCATGAGGCCTCCACACTTTATGCTTGATTGTCGGTGGCATAAAAGCTTGAGGACAGCAGGACTGCGGTGTCAGGGGAGCTTCACACTTGGGGGCTGATCTCCAGAGCTTCGTGGTGAGTCCTGTCGGTTTCCCGACTGACTTCCAGGGCTTCGTGGTGAGTCCTGTCGGTTTCCCGACTTACTTCTGGAGCTTCGTGGTGAGTCATGTCGGTTTCCCGACTGACTTCCGGAGCTTCGTGGTGAGTCCTGTCGGTTTCCCGACTGACTTCCGGAGCTTCGTGGTGAGTCCTGTCGGTTTCCCGACTGACTTCCGGAGCTTCGTGGTGAGTCCTGTCGGTTTCCCGACTGACTTCCGGAGCTTCGTGGTGAGTCATGTCGGTTTCCCGACTGACTTCCGGAGCTTCGTGGTGAGTCCTGTCGGTTTCCCGACTGACTTCCGGAGCTTCGTGGTGAGTCATGTCGGTTTCCCGACTGACTTCCGGAGCTTCGTGGTGAGTCCTGTCGGTTTCCCGACTGACTTCCGGAGCTTCGTGGTGAGTCCTGTCGGTTTCCCGACTGACTTCCGGAGCTTCGTGGTGAGTCCTGTCGGTTTCCCGACTGACTTCCGGAGCTTCGTGGTGAGTCCTGTCAGTCTCCTGGCTGACCTCCAGGGCTTTGTGGCAAGTCTTGTTGGTCTCCCAGGGTTTTGTTGCATGTCCCGTCGGCCTCCGGAATCTTGTCTTGGGTCCCATTGGCCTCCCGGTTCCTGGTCTGCTGCCGACAGGTATTTGCCCGACTGCCAGTGTCGCAGGTCCTATCGGCCTCCCAGCCAGGCTCAGGAGGTCGGCTGAGAGGTCGACAGGATCTGCTACAAGGTTCAGAAGCTCGGTCAGGATGGGACACATCTCCAGCATCCCCAAGGTTCCCACTCTGCCGCCAACGTCCACCATGATACTTGCTCCGCTTCCAGCACCCTCCAAGGCTGCTGTTCGCCAGCATCCTCCTCAGATTCTTTTGGTGTTCCTTAGTTGTTTCCATTTAATTCTGTTTCTGTGGAAAACCACATCTGTTCTTCATTGGTAATTCTAATTATGTTTATTTCTTGTTTCTAGTTATTTTCCTTTATTCTAGTTTAATTAGGTTCCTTTAGTCTCCTTACTCCTTTGTGTTTGTATTTTGGTTGTTTCCCCTTGTGTAATCTACCCCCCTTTCCTTTGCCACTTTCTCTATCCCTTCACAGTCAGCTTCCACTCCCTCCACTCACACCTGCTCATCAGTGGTGCACTTGGTAGCCCTGTTGCCTTGCAGCAAGAAGGTCCTGGCTTCAATTCCCAGCCCCGGGTCTTGAGAGTTCGCATGTTCTCCCAATGCATGCGTAGGTTCTCTCCGGGTACTCCGGCTTCCTCCCAAAGTCCAAAAGCATGACTGTTGGGTTAATTGATTTCTGTAAACCCATTCTTAGGCATGGATGTGTGCATGCATAGTTGTTTTGTCCTGTCTGTCTCTGTGTTGCTAGCGACCTGTTCAGGGTGTACCCCGCCTCCTGCTAGAGATAGGCACCAGCACCTCTCCTGACCCCACCAGGGACAGTGGTGTAAGAAAATGGATTGATTGATCATCCCAGGTCTTTTGTCAAGCTCACAACCTCTCCAGTATTTAAGCACCTCATTGTTAGTTGCCGGTTCGTCTTGTCACTTTTCTCATTTCTCCCTGGTTTCCTTGTGATCTTTCCGTGTCTCCAGTTTGCCTTTGTTTATCATTTTATTTGTTCCCTGGATTTTTTTTTTCTTCATTTTTGTAAGTTTGATTATTCGTTTTTTCATGTCTCTCACCTGGTGCACTTGGGTCCATTTATAATACAGCAGGGTTTCCCCCAGAAAACTTGCTAAGGTGGTCGGGGCGCTGAGGTGGTCCACCGTGTTTTTGTATTAAAGATGCTGAGTAGACAGGAAAAATAAAAATATTACTCAGTAATTATATGTTACAGGAAAACAGCGTCAGTGAAATGCTATTTAAATCCACAACTAGTCTTAAAAACAACTCATCAAAAAAATACAATTAAAATGAATATAAATTATTTGTACTTCTGTTTAATCCAAAATAAGTAAGTGGCTCCAGAAGGTCCCTAGGGGCCCCATAAATGCTGATATTTTAACACTGACCACAGATATTTAAATGTAGCATTTGTTTATTGAGATTATCAATGCCACTAAATTTGATTTAATGGTTTCAGCATACATAAATTAAACTATTTAAATTATTTAACATTTAAATGTAAGATTTTAAGGAGCTGGCAAATTTACCTTGTAAAAGTTGGAGTCTGGAATCTGGAGACAAAGTGGCTCTTTGGCTTACTTATTATATCAAATGATGAAATATTGCTCTGTTTTGTTTTTCGTTTTATTCTTTTTCAAGTGTTGCCATGAAAAAACACTGACTAACCTGGCCCCTGTGGTAAATCTGCTCTAGAACCAGCCTCCAAATCCAACTCCTTATTTATATAAATATTTTGGTAATACTCTGTAAAATATCAGAATGTTCACATAACTTTTATACTTTTAGTTGTCTGAGGACACATTTTGAATATTAAATCAGGTGTTATGATCAGTTACTCAGTGGTTTACCAAATACGTTTTACACTGGCTTAACCCTCCTGTTATGTTCACTTTTGAACATAACAGGACAGTACAGCATAACATAAAGTTATGCTGTACTTTTGAGGTACAGCATAACAGGAGGGTTAATTAAGCATATTTAAAGTATACTACTCTGATTGGCGTACAATTTTGGGGTACTCTATAACCAACGATGCATGAATGATTGCTCTATGGATCACTTCTTAAAGACAAAAAACACCGCCATAAAAGAATGTCTATCACTGCAACAGACGATCCACCCCATGAGAGTCGGGGGACACGCACCGTGGGGGGGTCGTCCCTTATTTTGATTTCTGAAAGGTGTCAACCCTAGTACAAGGCGTACAGATTTGGTTTTAGGTTTGATGCTTATAATTTCTGTCCTCTAAATAACCCACTGGAGTTGTCTTTGCTTGGAAAAACTTGTCTTTTTTGCTTTTGTGAAGTCATTAATTTGGATGCATAACAACTAGCAGGCTTTGCACATGATGAAGGTCCCAACCTGGATTTGAATCCAGGACGTTCTTGTTTTTCTTGTTTTGTTTTTTTCAAACCCTACATACCCTTAAATAAGTGTCACCACATGTCAAAATGTACTTTTTTATACATATATATATTTATACACACATATATATATACACATACATATATACATACATATACATATGTATCAGTTATTCTTGAGAATAGGGACAAAATGGGTTTTAATTTTCCCATATTTTTTTAATTATTTCTCAAGATTATGTATGCAAATAATGTTTAGGAAATGCAAAGATGATATGGTGCAGGCTCCCAGTTGCAATTTTTAAAAAAAATTACAATTTTAATAGACCTGACCCAGAACTTTGTCATCACCATCTGACAAAAATAAATATAAAATGATTTTTAAAATATCCCATTAGTGATATTTTTACTCATTTTACAGACAAATGCTTCTCAAGAAACAAAAGAAATATTATTTAAAACAAAAAACAAGAAAAAGTCCATCTGACGGAGTTGACAGTGCATGACAGAGTTGACACAGAACTGAAGGTGGTGACAAACTAGTGAGTAAAATGAAAAACTTGATACATGTGAAGTAATGCAATTTATGCAAAATGTATTAAAATGAATTAGTTGCACAATTAAGTGAGATTTGATAACAATTTCATTGAAAGAATCTCAAAAACTCTGATGGAGTTGACATCTGACGGAGTTGACTAAATGCCAAACTACCTCAATTTACATGATGTTATTCTGAAGAAGGCCATATTGTAGCTCATCAGGTCCATGAAATCTTTACAGTATACTAAAATTAAGCTTTTATTTCACAAAATTTCATCAAAGTTTTGTAAATTGTCAGTTATGGATCAGAAGAAAAAACTAAAGAATAACATAAGCTAACCAAAGCTAACTAGCCCTCTTAGCAAAGGAAGAGAAAAGACGACGTTATGGGGTCCTCAGAAGTTCTGGTGCCCCCAATAATGCCTGATTTTTTTACATTCTTTTCATGTCTGACGGTGTTGACAAAAACAAGGGACAAATTTCAACGGAGTTGGAAAATATCTAAAAATTATTTTTAATCCAATTTATCGATACTTTTATAATTATTTATATGACTACTTATACTTAATTGTCATAACATATAATTTTAGTATTTCTTTAATTGTTTTAAACTATTATAATGTGTTGAATTCTGCTCCTGGACAAGGGATTTTACAGGCATCATCCACCGACTACAATGTTTAAAATAAAAAAATATTCAGCAAACACGAGAAAAATATACATTGTTGTGCTCACATGACCCAGGTTAGTTTAGTCAGATATTTGAAAAAAATATATTTTGTGTATATTTTTATTCAAATTTGGTGCTTTATCCATAGGACCAGTTTTGTCCCTATTCTCAAGAATCACTGATACACACACACACACACACACACACATATATACATATATATATATATATATATATATATATATATATATATATATATATATATATATATATATATATATATATATATATACACACATTTATATATATAAAAACCCCTTGCTGGGAAATAAAATCATGATTGGTGATTTGCTAAACCCATTTCCCCTGAAAGGATCTAAGCATTAGATAAGAATATTGTGACGCTATTTAGAATAAAAACTCTTTTATGTACAACATGAGTTCAGATAACGTCAGTGGAAGACAGTAGCTCCGTTCCTCACCAATAGGAAAAACTGAAGGGAAAAAAAAGAAAATAAAAAAAGCCCAATTCTGGTCTCATAATGAGAATTCTCAGTCGCCTCTCTGAAACAAGAAAATAAATCTAACTTTGTCTTGTGAAAACAGCCTGGATCTGTCAGACACTAGACCTGGATGTAAATCCTGTTCTCATTCTGGCTCTTGTTCTACTGCTCATCTCCCCCCTGAGAGAACGTGCCTCATAACATATGGCAGTGTTGTTATCCGTGTCAGGGTGAGCTATTTTCTGCTTGGTCCCTAGTAGACTTAAAAAAAGAAGAAGAAGAAAAAAAAAAACGTGCCGGTTGTGGTGGGATTCTTACACACAGCAAGAGTTTTAAACATGGATTGCGAGGATTACGAGGCCCATAAAATTCTCACCTCCAGTGACGACGGCTGTTGGGACTCTGGCTCTTCGTCTGCCACCACCAGCAGGAGCTGAAGGTAATGAGCGTCAGCATTATGCAACTTCTCACACTCTTCCCCCTCCTCTTTCTGCCCCGTCGCGTTACGGAGCTATAAATACGACCTGAAGGCAGCAACAACACACAATGCAAAGGTGAAATATTGGAGGAGAAGGTCGTGTGATGCTGCCTGGGTCAGTCAGCAGGGATGTCTGCTTGGATGAGGGGGGAAAAATATGAAGCTCTACTGGACTTAGTAAAAAGAATTAAATGAATTCGTCATTCCTTCTCTGGAACCCTCCCCCCCACAAACTACTACTTTTTAGTCTTAATACACTTGAAATAAGAAAACTGAACTTGTAAGAAACTTTTCAGCGAGACATAGCTTGTTTGAAGTAAATAGATCCGTATGTTTGATGAAAACGTATTTGTCGCCTATCATGATACAAAGAAGGGATCCATCTGCTTTCTGTGTTTATTCTGGCTTGGGGCAAGGAAAACTCAAACATATCCAGATAAATGTGCTGTGAGCATACTTACAGGTGCAAAAATGATTGACTGAGTTAATATTAAGTAGGAAAGGATGGAGCTGCTTCACTGTGAAAAAGCTGCAGCGCTTCACTGACGCTTCACTAGTACTGAAATTTGTTTACAGTTAAATATTGCAGTCCTATTTTTAAATGTATAAACAATTAAAAACAACTATTCTCTTTTATATAACCGTTCCTTAGTAAATCAAAAAAATTTTCTACTGCAGTGGTCCCCAACCCCCGGTCCGTGGACCAATTGGTACCGGGCCACGCAAGAAATAATTCAATATTTCCGTTTTATGTATTATTTGAGTCTTGAGGATCTTTTATTTTGAAAATCCTTTAACCGGATTCTCTCAGTTACTTGCGCGCCAACACTGAGCCCACAAGCAGCAAAATGAGTAAGAAACGGATCAGATGTCTTTGGAAAGTTTCTTTGCTACGGGGAAAAGGCCCAGAGAAGAGACAGGAGGATGAATTTATCCCGGACCGGTAGGTGAGTCAAACATTACAAGCCACTCTGCGTAACATGCAGCGACCGGCTGCTAATGAGGCAATGAAGCTTCAAACTGCTTCGCCACGTAGAGACCAAGCAGGCTGTGGATATGAGCAACACTTCGGGTGTTGTTGTCTCCATCACTCCCAGATGGGACCGTCTGGTTGCAGAGAAACAAGCTCAGGGCTCCCGTTAGTCATTATCGTGAGTTAAAATTTTCAGGAAGGTAAAATACTTGTTTTTGTGGCGCATCTGTATCTTATTTTGAAGGGATATGTAAACGTTACCATAACGACCAGAGTCAGAGAGCGTTTGGGCAGTGGTCGAGAGGTGATGAGTAGAGCTTGTGAGTCTTAAGTCTGGTTTAGACGGCAAGATTTAAGAATTGTCGGCCGATTTTCCAAACCTCTGTGACCACAGAGCTGATAAGTTCGATACAACAGGTTCGATCGGTTCGTGTGTCCAAGGCAGGAGCAACACGAACCGATTCCAGTAACAAACATCGCGATTCCAGAAGAAAATCTACAAAACCCCCAACATAGCGGGAATTTAGAATAACCAAACACGGATGACGATGTAGTTCAATAGTGACAGTTTGTGGAGTCATTTTAAGAGATAAAAGACGTAACAAAAAGAAAAGGCTGTGGATAAAAGACAGCGGGAGCAGCCGCTCTATTTGCTGGACTATGATTTGGAGGTGACTGTGTTTTTTCATAGTTAACATTTTTAACTGAATAAACATAGACATATATAATAATGACCTTTACATATAATAAACATTTCCACATATCATCTCCGATATTCACCGTACTCTCAGTTACGCGATATGTCAGCTGTTTGGGATTCCCCTCGGTTCTTACGTCATCACGCTTTCTGATTGGCTACCTGTCACATTCAGCAGGTTGTATTCTCGTTCCCAGTCAGGGTAAACCCCACTGCCTGCGATAAAAAGGCCAAGACAACCCAAATTGGGTATATTCAGGATTTAGCGGGAACACCAACATGCAGAAGCCTTATCTGACGGTTCACGACCCCCCCTCACCCACGGGGCGCAGCAAAATTTTCCAAGTCTTGGTCCATGGTAATAAAAAGGTTGGGGACCACTGTTCTACTGAACATCTACAGAATGGCCACTCACAGAATCTGAATTGCAACAATTGAACATATAGCAGTTTTTATGATTCACAGGTTCACCATCATGTACCATCTTATTTTTTATTTATTTATTTATTTTTTTTTACAGCTTTCTACTCTCGAGAATAGATCTGACCCCCAACTAATTCTGGGTAAAACATGAAAACACAAACTGTATAAACAGTCAGAAGTTCATTTTTACATCATTTTTAATCGGCACACATTATTATCACAAGTTCAGAACCGCTTTGTGTTTTTGCTCTTTCACTGATAGTTAACCTAATGTTTTGTTTGTCCAAATTCTCATCACTGTTGTAACACGTATAAGATGAGACTTGAAACTTTTGTCTTGTTATTGCCAACTTCTTTCTCAGTTTTCATATTTTTGACTGTCTGGATATTTCCATTAGATGTCGTAAAAACGACACATTCCCTCTTCTTGGTGAAATGTTTCTCAATACACTGGCATTAAATTATTATCTGCAGCCCAGAAGTGATCTACAGGCAGAGAGACGGTTCATAAAAAATGTCTTCAGTCTTCTGACAAACACTGAATTTAAGTGGAAGCAGAAAGCATGTGCAGCATAATGTGTCGTATATTACTATTTAATAGATTTATTTAAAAAAAAAATCTGAGTTGTTGGAGTAATAAAAGAACTAAAAATGTATTTCTTTGTAGAAACCAGAGTTTAAAATGTTTCATAGAAGCACTGCTGGGTTTCGGAAAGTTGTCCAGTTACAAGCTGATATTCCGTAGATATGAATGCGTTAGACATGGTTTAATCTTCCTTATTTCTTCAGCTCCGACTTCTGTAATGTTCAAAGGATTACGGTGTTCAGCCTCATTAGTCTCGCCTCTCCTCTCTCATTTCCAAGTACGAACAAAACAGAGCATTCTGTTCAGGAAATAGTTACGTCGAAATTTCACAGCCGTTTGCTGCGGCCAATTACTTTATCGCAATCGCTGCAAATAACCACTCAGTCTGTGTGTGTGTGTGTGTTCTTGCCTAGGAGAAATAATACATCCTCCTCTTAACCTTTGATTGGTTTTGACAAGTTTCTGACCCTTCAAGTCTCTGATTTCTTTTCTGCTCTGTGTAAAATCCCCAGAAACAAAGTGTACATTGGAGAGAGATGTTCTCCGCACTTTAAACCCTGAAGTTGGATAATAAATGTGAATCTAAACGTTGAGCAGCAAATAGAAAGAAGGCTGAGCTTTTAATTTTATAGTGTGAATGGGCTCATATTCAGCTAACAGGGTTCATACAGGGAATTGAAATCCATGAAAATGCTTTTATTTTAATTAGGTGTTTTCAAGGTTTGGGACATGCTTGATGTTCAAACTGCACAGTTTTGTCAAAGTGCAACGTTACGTTTGATTAAATGTCTACATTTGGAAAATGTTTTTTACAGTTGAAACCAGATGTTTTCATTCACCTAGTAAAAAAAACCCAAAATTTTTTCACTGTCTGAAGTCAAATCAGACTAGACTTGTCTTGTTTTAGGGAAACTAAAATTACCAAAATTATTTGCTAAATGCCATAAAACACAGCGAGTTTTTAGAGATTTTTTTTGTCCATTGTGTTTAAGCATTTATTTTGATCAGGAAGGTCATTTACCCAATAGATTTATGACTTATTGATCTGTGTAATTGAAATGAAGGTTAGCTTGTATTTCACATGTTAAAGTTATTGAAATTGGGGCATTTGTTGTTAAATTGGTTAGTTTTATTCTTGGTCCAATCAGGTCGGGCATCTCAAAACAAAGTTTTACCTTTTCTCTGCTGTAAAATGTAGAATACTACCACCAAAAATTAACAAAATTAATAAATAATGTCATAGAATAGTGAATTGAAACGTTTCTTTTTTTTTCAGTTCATTTGCATTATTTTTTATCTCCAAAGCATGGTGCTAGAAAAGTTTGCAAACTTACCTTGAAAATGCTTGAAAAGTGCTTGAATTTTACTTGAATTTACCAGAGTGCACACAGAAAAGGAAACAAGAAGCATCAAGGACATTTTAGGAAACTTGGTTTGGAAAGAGAGACGAGCAGCAGGTGCAGCAATGGGAAATTAGGTGCAGGTGTGAAGGAACATCCAAATGCATATCCTATTTAACTGATGGAGTTAAAATGTGATAATAAAAACCTTCAGTCATACAACCAATAAATACATGATCCCATGTTCCCAGCGCTTGCTCACTGCTATATTTTTGGATATTAGTTCATCTTTATCCGTTTGTGAGCCTTGATAAAAGACGTAAACAAGATCTGATGTCAGGTGACGGGTTAGGGGCGAGTCGCGTCTTTGCGATGTGATTTACGACCTCCCCAGGGATTCTTGTCTCTGGCTGAAACACAATCCAGGCCGTCTCTAAAAAAGTTGTCAGCAGTCCACGGTCATTTATAGCCCTGCAGCCCGGGACGCTCCAGAGAGGAGCAGATGCCTCCAGTATACGGTGTCTGATTAGCTTCCCACATTAGTGTGCATAACTGGGAGATTAGAGAGCGTAACCTGAGCAGGAAGAAGCTACAGTCGGCTTGTGAGAAAAGATAAAAAAAATCTATTGTAATATGTCTTGCTTTAGAATTTATTTATTTATTGGTAATTATCATGTTTCTCCAAGCCTGACGAAAGCCGTTTCCAGAAGTCGCTGTTCTCCTGCTCATTTTTACCCACAGCTTGAATCCCAGTTTGCAGCACCTAGGAGACAAGCAGACAATAAGAAGCAACACTTAAAGGCATGACTTGACACCTTTAAATAGATAATCCTCCCACAAGTTTGCCCCATTTGACCCAATCTCCCGCACTGAGCAGGGTTTCATCTGACAGGCTGCATGTCATCATCTGGTGAGCTCAGGTTTCCTCCCATCCATCTTGTTTCTTTTCCCCTCACACAAAATTCTGTACCTTCATCCTCTCCGTTGTTGCTTCTCTAAAAAAGAAAAAAAACGACACGCACAGGTGCGCGCACATGGCAGGGTGATTGGCAGGTGTGGCTGTGTGCTGATGGTGTTGAATGCTGGAGATGTCACCGGATACTCACCGGAGACTCTCCCATCAGCAGCTCTGCGCTCAAGAAGACTGACGGCTCGAATCGCTAAACCACCGTTTGCTGCAGCTCTCACAGAGACGTGCCAATTATTGCCCATATCCTTAACTCATAATGACACAGTGAGGGTCAAGTGTCGTCGTCAGGGTGTCGCTTTGGCAATGAGGGTGAATATCATTGGGTCCATAATGAAAGTGTATAAATACATGACACATAAACAAACAACAGTAACCTCAGTTTTACACTTTGGAACGACCCTCGGCTAATTCTCCAGTTCAAAACAGTGGAGCCCGGACATTTGGATAACTTCCGACAAGATACCAAACCAAGAAGGATTACAACAAGTTTGTTTTTTTTTTTTGCTAAATAGAAAGACATTAATTGTTCTGGAGATTTATTTCCTGCAAATTCAGGCGTTAAAAGATTACTTTGCCTTCTAATATACTGCTCAAAAAAATAAAGGGAACATTTCACTTTAATTTTGTGTGTGGCTCCAAATCCAGGCCTCCATTGGTTAATAAATTTGATTTCCATTGATGATTTTTGTGTGATTTTGTTGTCAGCACATTCAACTTTGTACAGAACAAAGTATTCAATGAGAATATTTCATTCATTCAGACCTAGGATGTGTTATTTGAGTGTTCCCTTTATTTTTTTGAGTAGTGTATTTTAATGTCGTGCAATGTAAGAGTTTGACAGGTTGGTGTTAATTTGGGATTTAAATTGAGGGACGGCTGTAAAGGTAACACATCAAACACGTTTTTGTGTGTGTGTGTGTGTGTAAAAGCATGAGGAAATCGTAAGGAATCAGGCAAGTTATCGGAAAGAGAATCATGGACAAGTATTGCTTATTTTTGGTGCAATTCCCAGATGCCTAAACATTCCACAATCATCAGCTCAAACAATTATAAGCAAATATAGACAATGTGACACAGCACAGCCGTCTTACTGTTTAGAAAGACGACAATGTCTTACAAAAAAATCTGCAGAAGACAAGAGATTCAGTACTTCCCAAGTTTATTTTCAGTTTGTCAAGCATATTTTATGTCAGCAACAGTGACAAACGAACCTCATTCTTCATCATCAGCGGCTTCTGTCCACCACAACCTCAACACGTGTCACAACTTTGATGAATTAATAGATTCTGTGAACAGATCACTTTGTTAAATTATAGGCAGCATCGTAAAACAGTCTTTTTTAAAACCCCTTTTTGTAAAAAAAAAAAAAAAAAATTATATTTACACAGAAAAAAAACAACCCAAAAACAAAACCTGAACACTCGTAAGACACTACATTTGTCAAAACGGCATTAATGGAAACAACAAAATCAAATCAAATCTGGAAAGAAATATGAATCTTAACAGGGTAGATGCGCCCAAAGTAACCCTCACACACAGGCAGCTCAAAAGATATATAGATGTTTATATATATTTATATATATATATATATATGTGTGTGTATTCAACCATATATATTCTGTATATATGCTTCTTTACAAAAAAAAGCAAGTTTACTCTTCCTATGAGTAAATACATTCTACATGACAATCACTACAGCAACAGTGTACATTCCCAACAGAAATGTTTTGATCGTTTTTAATCAGGAGGAGCTTCAACAATCAGCGGACCAGAAAGTATGCAACGACATGCTCATTGGGACTGCAGTATTGTGTGCATATGTGTGAAACGGCCACGCCATCGTCCTCTGACACAGATGCACCTACACACACTCGGGGGGGGGGGGGGTAAACCATGAGTTCAGCAGTCAGTCAGCTTGCTTTGCTACATTCATCGGAACATGAGAACGGGAGAGTCGGACGGATCTTCAAAATGCTTCTTCTATCTTAATGCAGCAAACCGCTTGCTTTCAGAGGTTAAGTACGGGAGATTTTTCTTACAAAAAGGTGTTTTAAGATTCTCCGTTGGTTCACACTGCACAATGCTCAGGTCTTTTTGCGCATCAAATGTGGTGCGCACACACCTCCAAACTGTGCATATGACTCCAAAGGAGACTTGCAGATTGGTCAGATTTACGCAACAAAGCCTTTGGAAGTCTTTGGTGTCTGGATTAAACCTGTCCTAGAGGAAAAAAGAATAAAATAAACAGTTTTTTACCAAAGATTACAAATAAATGAGCTCCAAGCAGTAGCTAAAAGAAAAGTCCCTCACGGCAACTGAACTACCAAACGTTTCGCAGCATCTAAAACCTCTTTTGTGTGTTAGGAAGCCAGAACTCCTCCCTGTCCCCTCCCAGCAGAGACCTATTATGTACAGTGCTACAGACATCCCCTCATAAAGCACCATGATAATAAACGGCGCAGGTGGGGGGACGTGTTTTCTCAGCTAAACATGGCTCAAATCCTCAAGAACAGACAAGGTTCAACCAGGTGTGACTCACACTGCACACACACATATACAATCGACAAAGCAGAGAGGATATCACATCATGTAATGTGTGCTTGGTTTTTAAAAGCTGACATATTTACATTTGATTACAAGTGTGCTTGGGTGTGTTTGTCTGTTTGCATACGTCTGCGTGCGTGCGTGCGTGCGTGCGTGTGTGTGTGTGTCTGTCAGGTGGCCCTGAGTACGATGTGCAGGTATATTGCTCATGTGCAATTTGTGCTTTTTTTTTAGAATATCTGTTGAAAGAAGATTCAAATGTTTGGAAAACCATCGCTTCAAGCTGACGAAACGGGACCAGCGCTTCACACACGACTCTGTCTAACACGAGGAGTCCCAATCTGTTTCAAATACTGGAGATTAGTCATTTTGTTGGTTGCATGATTACACACACCTGCCAAGAAAAATGTCAGAACTAAATGTGGATCATTGAAAATATTATTTTTCTTACATGATTCCTATTTACTTTTGTTTATTTATTTATTTTTTGTAAGGAAAACCAATACATCACAATATAGAATATCATAGTATTTCTGGAAAAAACAGACTAATTCATTATTACATTGATATTGATAATGCAAGTCTTTGAAAAACTGCTTTTTTCTTTTGCCTCAAGTTTGAAACGATCGGGTACCATTTCAAGGTGGCCTTGCTCAACAGATTTTGAAGATCTATCAAAGTTCCTCTTTGGACTTTAGCTGCTATTTCACTCATTTCCTAACCACACTATCCAGCTCACTTTGCAACCTTTAGTTGTACTCCTGTTTGTGCTACCTACTAGGAAGGTAAATACAAACAAATTAACTGTGACTTGCAGCCAATAAGCACCGACAGCAAATGAGATTCATTAATCATGAGTCCCCAGAAGCATCAGTGAACCTTTTTTTTTCAAAAGAAAAGGACAAAGTGTTGGTGGTGACTGACCTGTTCTACTGGCTTCTGTAGCTAGAACCTCCATCTGGAAACAACAAATCAAACTCAACCATTTTATCGTTCCAAGTTAGAAAATCATTAAACAGGCTGTTAGCAAAACAAACTAATGACATTTTGTTATTTCACCTGTACTACATTGATAGGAAATATACATTCTGAGTTGTTGCTATCCTTGCTGTTACACTTATCAACTCAAAACTTTAATATATGAAATTCCTGATAAGAAATAAACTGCAACCTTCAACTAATCTGCTGCTAAAAAAAATAGGATTTATTTTGTCTTTTTGCAAATTGACACCACAACATATTACTCCAAGTCCTCCTGTATTTCTCACTGAAAACGGTTAGGAAAATGATTATAATTGAAAAACTTATGAAACGTTTGAAAACCTCTGTGTAGAGATCACATTTAAAGTTGGGTCTTGGCTGAACTACGTGTTGACAGAACATAGTGTCCTTAAGGTTTTGGATCTATTTATTCCATGATCAATTTTGTCTTTGTTGTGCACAAAGCAGCCAAAGTCCAAATAAAGAATTTCATCATGTCTGATGAGACATGGCTTCAAGACAAAACAAAGCTTAAGAGAAGTCTTACTCCAAGGAGGCAAAACGTAATGAATGATGGATGACTCGAGACTTTTGCACAGTCCTGCAGACTGCAACCCAGTTTGACTGTTCCACATATTCCACCATTACTCCGCTCTTAACAAGCGACACACATTGGGACCTCGGCCTTCTGCAGCATATTAACGCCTCTATGACTGTGGATGCGCCTTGTTCTGGAACCTTCCCCCTCTGGACCACCTGTGCCACTTTCAGGTCGGCCATGTTTGTCTGAGCTCTCGCCCAGCTGCCTGTCCTCTGCGCGCGGCCGTACAGCCGGGCGCGGCGAGAGGACGGGGTCAGCAGTCAGGGTGACTCCTCCTACGTGTCTGTTCGGTCTGAGGGGAAATGAAAAGGTTGCTCACTGAGGTATGACTGTCTGCCTTATTAATGAGGGCCATCTGGGGAGAGAGTGCAGGGGCAGAGAGAGGAGGCAGAAAAACTCAGTTGACAGGGAAGGTCTGTTTTAACACAACCGAGTGTTACAGCGTGCATGTAAAGCCGCCATAGGAGCAAAGCAGAGCTACAGTCTAAATCAGACCTTTGAATACGATTATCTCAAATATTATCTATGTAATTAATCAATATCATTAGTCAACGGATCATGCTTTCTCTTCAAGAGTCGGGATCTGCGTGATTAATGTGCTTTACAAAAATCCAGCTTTAACAATAAGGACTTGGCTTATTGTTTTGAAAAAATTAACTTTCAAAACGCATCGACTTTTTCCTCAGATATCATTCCTGATTAATTTAAGCTCCACACATCAAAGCGGTGCCCAGTTCAGAGTGAGTAACAGGAGAATCAAAGCCATCTGAAGCACATTCCCTTCGATTTTTCCCTTTGCTGACTGACACCTGGTTTCTTTTAAAGGGTGGAAAGAAGAAACAATGCGGGTGAAGAGCTCTGCGAAAGACGTAAACGCCTCTAACTTGCCAAGAGGAGCCGACCACAGACTCTTGCTGATTCTGGCTTAGCAATAAATAAAAACCTAAATAATGTCAGATTTTATTGAACTTTGTCTTCTGCAGGATCTATAAATGGATATTCATTCAAATCCCCTCAGACACTAGATTACTAATAAAATGCAACTGAATATGCAGGGACCGTGCCGCAGCCTTTACTTAAAAAAACAACAAACAAAAAAAAGGGTCTGAAAACAACAGCTTTGATGTCAAATTAGGGTTCTGTGAAATAGTTATTAGGAGTCAATATACTACTTGAGGAAGAAAAATTTGCTGGATATGGGGAATTCTCACTGGAAAGTGAAGTTAACAGCAGATTTAAAGAATATAGTTTATGATTGGTTTCAATCATAAACTCAAACCTTGCCTTTTTTTACATTCAACAAGAAGGGGCAAAATATCCCATACATAAGTCAACAGTTCAAGAAAAAGCCAGAACAGAGAGCAACAGGTCATTCAAACATGCACACATTAGAGTTGCCAATGAACCAAACATACAGTTTTGGACTATCAGTGGAGGCTGTATAAACATGCAAACTTCCCAAAGTGACGTCCTGACCAAGATTCAACTAAAGTCAAAAGGCCAAACCATTGTGACACATGCATGTAACCTATGCTGAGAAGCATGTAGAGCATATCCTACCTGTTTAAATCATGCCAAAGTAATGCAGAGGAAACATCCTAAAGTTTAATAAAAAACCGCTCCCTGTGTCTACCGTTAGTTTCTGCTGCCAAGACACATACTGACTACTGATAACTCCACAGAACCCCAACCTCAGAAAAATCTGCAAATTAGACCAAATTCACGAGAATTTTTTAAAGTTTCCTCCCAGATTTTTCGTTTTGATAGTAAAAACCAAGCACTATTTCAATGCCCACATGTTAACGTGAGGCAACACAAGTTCAGAACAGACTGAATTGGACTTGAATCTTTAATTGAAGCTTCAGCAAAACGTTAACGGCACACAAAAATGGCCAAACGCTGCCTCCGGTTCTCAATGAATAGTTCCTCTTTTCTATATCTGTAATTAGGTCTGCCAGTTAGCTTGTGCTGTATGTGCAGTTAATCTTTTTCTGCATCGCCGCCAGCCGACAGGGAAGAGCTGCAAAGACATAAACTTAGGAGTGTGTGAGGAGCCAGCTGTGTGCTTTTGGACCCTATAAGGCGAACGAGACGGAGCTCACGATTGTTCTGTTGGTCGATGGGTGTGTGTGTGTGTGTGTCCATGAATGGCAGAGGGGGAAGAGAGCGGACATTAGAGCAAACACATACATTAAACGCACATACAAAGAGTGCTCATAACAACGGTGTTCCCTGCCAGCAGTGAGACTATAAAATGTGCTTTCTGACAGGCAAAAAGTGTGTGTGTGTGATTTTTTCTTTTTTTTTTTCTTTTTGAGTTGTGTGTACAGCAGGGCACGCCTCTTGTCCGGGGGCCGTGTAAACACACCACAGGCGGCAGAGAGCGTGCTCAGAAAGGCTCAGATAGACATCAAAGACAGAGAAAAGGAGTAAGGAAAGTAGGAAGCATTAATATTCTACTAGCACGGGTTAATAGGAATACCAAAGATAATGCATTTTCTAGAACTAGCTTCAATTGCTCAGTGTATATAAAACTGGAAGAAAAGCTATGCTGTGATATTACAGTTACATTTCACTTTATAATTCTAAAATATTTTATAACAATTATTAGACTTTATAGAGTATTTACATAAGTACATCATTATATATTAATGCTATTTTCATCAACACATCGTTATAGAAATACACCATAGCTATATGTGTATATAGTCATGTTATAGTCACACATACACACGCACGCACACACACACACACACACACACACACACACACACATACACTGAATATACAATCAGAATCAGCTATTGCAATGCTGTGTTGAGTAAAACCTCCGTGGGACATTCACATCTTCTCAAGTAGCTTAGAGACGAGTTCAGGTGTATTGCTATACGAAAAGACCAAAGTTCAGCCTTACTCTTGCACGTTTCTCGTAAAATCCGAGTATTGCTTTGCGTGAATTTTGCTCTCCTCTGAGGAGGATAATCTGGGCGGAGAGAGAAAAAGGAAAGAAGTGGCTCTCTTGTCAGCAGGTAGGACCGTTTCTCTGACCGAACCGAAAAACTGCTCCGGGTCTGCGAGCCAATCGTTCCGTCGGTCCGGACGGAGTAAGAGGCGACCTCGTTCAGACCGACAGACAAACAAACAGGTGGACGAGTACGCGGCCAGGTGTCCGGTGGGCAGAGAGAGAGAGAGAAAAAAAAAAGTGTGATGAGTGGCGCCCAACAGCTTCCTGCCTTTAGAAGTCAGAGAAGAGATCCTGCGGACCAAGGTGAATGATAAAAGGAGCGATGGTACGCGGCTGGTAGAAAGGATTGTCAATGAACAGACCACCTGCAGTGATGAAGAGCAGAGACAGAGAGATGTGCTGATTAGAGCAAGACTAAACACTTTACTTAAATGTACTTTAGCTAATGACTCTTCATTCAGCCATTTTATTTAGCAAAAAAAAGACTAATATTTATTCTTCAAAATACTCTGTACTCTATTTTGTAAAAAACAATTAACTACATTTGCAATGATAACATACCCAAAAAAAAGGAAAAAATTGACATTTTTGTTCTTGACTTCAGTAAATGCATATTAAAAAACCCACACCTAAAAAAACTTGAAAATTAGGTGGAAGAATGAAACCCTTTTGTTTTGCACCGACCGTAAAAACATATTTCTATCTTGTCACATATATAACATTTGTGTATTATCTGTGAAGGGTTGCTTCACAAATGATACTCCGTTCCAGTTTCTACATGCAGTCCAAATGAGCCCAATAGTGACTATTAGTAGAATTAAACAGCGTCTGCTGTGTAAGCCACATTAAGCATTCAGCATGCTGATGCGAGTAAATCCTCACAGGTTTATGCTTGCTTTTTGTTGACTTCATGAATGGGATCATATTAAAAAGATGATAGAATTTTAAATTTTCTCTTTTGGCCTGTTGTGTGCATTCCCATTTTTGAAATGTTCTAAATTGTGATTATAAGATGGGAAGAGCAACTGAAAGAAACATGGAGCAGGGTTTATTTTATTAGTTCTCATAAAGGTTGAATACAAGCACAGGATGAACTGCTCACCATAAAATGCTACATGCTTCCAAAACCCTGTAAAAAATGTTTATTGAGTAAAGGTTTTGTAGTTAGAGTTTCATATAGGATTATATTTGACTAGAATCTTTATTACAAACTTTTAAAAATTAAAAAATATATATATATTTTTCCTTTTTACAAGTTTCAATAATTATTAATACTATACAAGTGGATTTTTTATGGTATTTTATTTTTTTTCCCCTAATAAATCTCTAATACTTCCATCGTGTGTGCTCATTATTAGGACAGTTTAATACATATTATATAAACTCACTGAAAATCAGTACAAATTCAGTGAACCAACTATTCATACAGTAAAATTAAGAACAACAACAGAATGGACAAAAACAAGAATAGAAAGCAAGAAAAAAAAACTGAAGAAAATTACAGAGGAGGAATTAGAAACAGTGTAGAATGGAAAGAGGACATAAGTAGAAAAGAAAGAAAGAAAGAAAGAAAGAAAGAAAGAAAGAAAGAACACAAGGAAGAAATGACAGTAAAACAAAGGCAGAATAACAGAGGGAAAGAAAGAAAAACAAGAAGGGAAGAAAGTAAAGACACCATGAAGGAAAGAAGTATGAGAGCAAGGAAAGGCGAAAATACACAAGGAAAGACCAAACAATGGATGTCTACACAAAATGTAGACATCAAGATAGGGAAGAAAGTCCAGACTCTTATCCAGACCTGAGAAAAACTGAAGTCAAACTCTGCCATCCTGATATTTATGTTAATATTAAACATTTTCTTCCGTTTTGCAACGTGGAAACTCAAGTAGGAAGTGAAAGAAAATCTGAATATTTCGAGGCTTGTGTTTAAAACAAGATGGAAAAGACATGAGCAAATTCTGTTCTCTGAACTTTGACCTCAGATACAAAAAGCAAACCTCACAGCACAAGAAACAGAAGTAAAAATATCTTCAACCATGTAGATTGAAAGGACAATTCAGATGAAAACAACTATTTATAACCTCATGGAGCTCAACCAACCATTAGACAAGACACTGAGTCTTTTCATCCGCCGGCCATGCTTCAGCTGTAGTCATGGAGACGTCATCGAGAAGAGGTGTGTGTGTGGGGTGTGTTATCCCTCGCTGGCTGGATGAACCAGACATGGTGAAGAGCCGACATAACTGTGTCTTGACTGGGGCTGACTTATGACTGCGATTTAAATTTACTTTTAAAGTTAGGTCATTTTACAGTGAGTTCACTTCTTGTTGAAGATGACTTGATATCAGTCCAGTGATAAACATTTACAGAAAGGAGACACCAATAATCAGAAACAAATCAGAAAATTGACTGTGAAGCGTGGCTCCTTTTCCTGCATTTGGTTTGTGATTAAGTTCAGATGTCTTCATGTCGAAAATGCAAAAAAAATATCTAAGCAGAATAAACATATTTCTGATTCTGTGCAGAAAATTCAACATAAACAGTGTAAATAACTTTAAAAAAACAACACAAAACAGCAAAAAAAGTATTTTTTTTTTCGTTCCATCAAGTAAAAGCTTGCAGATGAGGGCAAGACAGAAGATCTCCCAAGAGCACTGCGAATTCATCAACTGTCTTCTGTCCTTTTTCTCCCAAAATTTATGAGCTGCAGGTCGAAAGGATGTATTGAGCAGAGCTGATTTACATGAAAAGACTGACATTGCATCTGAGTAAAAGAAGAATGGGATTCATAGGTGCTTATTCAAATGCTTGAGGTGCAAAACTTGCAAAATAAAAAATAAATAAAATTCGTGAATCCTCTCTTATTCCGAAGTAAAACTGCTGTAAGGAACATGAATCAAATGCGTTGAGCCTCCATCAGCTGAAAACCTCCAGATCAGATACAGAACAGGAACTGTTCAGCTTAATTTAAGCTTAACTTTTATTACATTTTCAGCATCTTAGATACATTCTTATACAGCTCACATTCTTACTTCCTTTATACACAGAAAATGTGACTTAATGTGTTGTGAAAGGATGCCCTCTCCTTAACAAAGAATTAACAAAATAATAAAAAGCTCATACAGGCATTTACATATAATTTAGACTCAAAGACTGAGGTAACAATTCACAGTACAAATCCTTCAAGTTTTTTTTGTTTTTAACATTTAAGAACCTGCAGATTTTAAGTTTAAAAAGTTTTTTTTAAACAGTAAGAAAACAAAAAAAAAATCTCTTATACAAATCTTCAGCTCATTTTTATCCAGATCCCATAATACAAAAAGCCAAACAGACTGAGTTTCCCTTCTAAAAAAAAAAAAAGCTTGCTGTATTTGGTATGTGTGTCTCCTGTACTAAAAGAAGTGGTAGTGAGGGACGGGGTAGGCGGGCACTTTCATGACAGGCAACAGAAGCATTCTCTTGGGCAAACCTAGAGGGGAGACATGAGAAGAGCATAGCTCTGCATGAGTGCTGGGCAACAAAAATAAAATAAAAAAATAAAAAAACCAAGAGTGTCTATGCTCACTGTAGCACACACTATGCTGTGAGTATGTTCAACAAACACCTGGCAGCTCACAGGCAGTCCTCCCAGATGGAAGGGGTGTTAGGGTGTGAAAGCAGGCAGGAATGTTTGTGCACGAGGTGACAGAGCTCATTAGTGGTTAAATGAGCCAGGAACGAGGAAGAAGAAGAGGGGGGATAAGTGGAAGAAAAAGAACACAGCTGACTTCTAGATGTACGTGAAAAAATATTATTTTACAGCTTCTATTGTTGAGATCTGAAACATGGTGACTTACAAAAAAAAATCACAAAGAGAGATGTAAACAATTTTTAAAAAAAAGACAGCCTTGTTTAATGTAGTGCAGAGTTTTGATTCCTGTTCCCCCACTTGTTGCTGTGTTCTGTCACACAGCTGTGTTTAGAAGTAAGGGTTGACAATATTAAACTCCAAAAGGATATTTAATGTTCAATTGCTATGAAACTGAGCTAGTTCTGGTATTTCTTCAAGACAAAAATCTTCCGAGGAAAAAATAAATATTTCACAGAGTGTTTTCATTTCATCAGTCCAATCCTAGTTTAGATAGATTTCAGTTCTTTATTGAGATCATTTACCAGTTAAAACAGAGGCTGGGCTTAAAATCCTGCACTGTGGGGGGAAGCTATAGGAATACGGTTTGAAGTGGTATTGTTAGCCCTGGCTATTTGCAAGACAAACCCACGTCTACAGATCTCAACAACATTGTAATGAGCAAACAAAACACTTTGTAAAAAGTAAGAAAAATGGCAGAAAAAGATAAAAAAAGAGCGAAAGACTAATGTGAAGGAGAGCTGAAGAGTTTGCACTGTCATGTAGTGAAAACCAGCACTAATGGGAGACACTTCACATTCTGTGTTCAGAGTTAGTTTGATCTAAAATCTCCAAAGCTGCAAAGCAAAGGCTAAAATCAGTGAAAACAAAAGAAGAGTTTTCATTCTAATTTCTGATAAAAAAAAATCTTTGTGACTAACGCTCATTATTAACTTCTTAATTTATGTCTGTAAGGGTTTTTGTTGGTCGATTTCTTTATGTAGTAAAAAAAATAATAAAGAGGAGTATAAAACAAAAACATAAACACACCAACCAGTAATGTGAAAAAACCCCGCATTATACCCAAATAGAAACATTTCATCACACACTTCTTTCTGTTTATAGTAGTAGCTCCCAAACACATAAACTTTATTTGTTTACATGATTTTACACCTTATAACGGCTTCCTGGAGCTTTACAGTCTGTGTCCATGAAATGCACACAGACTTCAGAGAAGATGATCCAATACTATATTTGTATTTATTCCCCTGTTTATTATCTTTGCATTTAATTTTTTGGTTGTTGACAAAAGCAAAAACACTGAACAGCATTTAGGCAGCACGTGCCACACGAGTACGCCAATAAATACAGACTCAGCTGTCGCAATAACCCGCACAAACTGCAAATTCCAGGGAATTGATACACTTGCCACACGAGCCCTCGCTCCACCTAGTACAAACACAAAAACAACTGAGCACTGCTTCATGTTCAGGGCTGCTGGATTTCTCAAGAGCGTGTACTAAATGCCTGCCGGAGGCCTCGGTCCGGCTCCTCTGAGCACACAGAGCCCTTTGACACGCCCGGCTGTGAACGCTATACGAGTGTATACGACCTGAACAAGGCCGAGTCTGTTGAGGTAAATACGACCGTGTGAATCAAGGGCACAGATGGAGAGAACTAATGACGGTGAAGGTCAATGTGGAATAAAAAAACAAACAAAAAAAAAACACACTAGTCTCTAAATGTTTGAATTTGTAAAGATCCAAGTGCCCAGCAGTGAGGAAAAGAAAAGAGACAGCGGCTAACTTCCTGTGATCTGCTAATCTTAGTAAGAAAGAGGAGGATAGTGCAGACTGTGGATCCAGTTATTGTGTTAGATGTGGCAGGTGTGCAAAACTGCTGTCTGCCATTTTCTGTTTCCATTAAAGAAACATGTGAGTGCAAAGGAGAGTAGATAAAGTTTTAGACAATAGAAACGTGGAGCGGGAGAGCCATTAACAGCACAAACGGGTCCATGGCAAGAAAAGCCAAGAAGTTGAGCTCTGCATGTCAGTGAAGGGGAAGCTTAAAAACCCACATCGATTTACAGTAGAACTACATTTGAGAAATGGAAATAATCTGACGCAACAAGAGTTGAAGTGTTGGCAGATGCAGCATCCAGCGCTGCTCTCATTACTCTACCCAGATGTGGTTAGGCAGGGATGGAGGTTACACATGGGGGAAGAGAGAGGAGAAAAGAGGCAAGATGAAGCACGTACCATATGCAGGAGCAGCTGCTGCAGCCGGGCTGTAGCCGTACGGTGTGCCGAAGCCTGTTGAGGAGAGGTTACAGGGTCTAATTCAATCCTGTGCTGGTTTGAGTCCAAGCTAAGCCTCCTACCAAGCTCAGTTATGAACTTCACAGACGTGGCCAAAAGTTGTAGGACTGGCAGATGTTTTTTTTACAAAGTTCACTGCTGCAGAGTTAGATTTGTTTGTTTCAACGGTATGCTCAACTCTAATTAACTTTTAGAGGCTTTCATTGAAAAATACATTGATGTATTTTTAAGGTAGCTACTTCAATGTATTTACCTTATAAATACTTTATTATACCTGAAAGAAATTAATTGTGGTGAAACTACAAGGTGACATGAATACAAGAAAAAAAGAAAAAGTAAGAATATGCCATGCAGTTCAGCTTGTTCAAGTCATAACAGTTAAAACCACCAATGTCATCCATGACATCTAGATAGGGCAACAATTTACTACTTTAAAAAGAAAAATCAAAGTGAGTTGTATGATTTAGTAAAACAGAAGCTGGAAGAATAGATTGTTTAAAATGATTGCTTGTGCAGGGGACAGGACTGTAACGTCTCCCTGAGGGTTCATAGTCTCCAAACAGGATACGGGACGAGTCCTCAGTATCTATGTTTTTTTTTAATTTTTTATAGCTATGACCTTCCTTTTCCTAGACTTCTGCAACTCACCTTGGCATCCTGTGCATCAGCTTCGACCCTACATGTCGGATTGAGATCCCTGACCAACTTCACGATCACTTTAGCTCAGACATTCATTCATCACTAAATTGCCCCTGGAAATTTCAGGTCTTTATAAATTTCAGATTTTTTGGGGCAACGTAATATGTGAAGAGCAGCAGCCCCACATTTGAATGGTACCAGGATGCTTCACTGTCTGCATGACACCGGGTTCTACAGATTGCCCAAAACCCTGACGGGGGGCTTCCTTAGAGAAAATAATTACCCCAGGCCTCGACGCTGCAATACAGCAGAATGCAAGTTTCAGTGAGCATTCAGAAACTATTGCACTTCCCTGCTGCCTTTCTGAGCAAGCTCTGCCCTGGTGGAAACCTGATCGTTAAAGGTCCTGGCACTTCCTGGAGTTTTGTTGGGCTCAGCCAGTGATCTCATGATGATTCAATAAATAACTGGTTGGGATGCGTCTTAATAGCAACAATGTGCTTTGCTCTGATATTCCTGAAATGAACCATAGAAGAATGTCACTTTTAACATCAATTCTGTCCTTCTAATTAAGTCAGCTATTTAGTCCTCAATACACACTTCATCAGCATGACACTAGAAGGTAATTTTGCAGTGAGTTAAGACATAAACTGTTTTTCATCTGACATATAAACCTAAAAAAAATTGGAGCAGTGAGGTTAGCTGAGAGAAACCAAGATTTTTCAGTCTCAAATATTTTGGCCATTTCTGCACCCGAGTGAATTTTGTTAAGTCTTAATAAACAACATAAACATGACAAACAATACAAGATCATGAAGAGGTTCAGAGGCAGGATAAAAACAGAAAAATAACTGATTATAACCAAATAAATGGGCAGGAAAATGTCACGTAGCTACTCAACATGGTGATTATCCCCCTGCTTCAGATTACAGAGGGAAATGAGGAAATGCCTGTGATTTTTCTATTATAACTAATGGAATCAAGGTTCGCTTTGTTCTGTGTGTGTGTTTTTTTTTAGAGAGGAATAAGTAAGCAGCCTGAAAGCCAGAGCAAATATAAAAAAAAAAGTAAAAAAAAAACTAAAACTAACTCCCATATCTAAACAAACTTGTGCACCAAATGTAAGAAACAATATGAGATCAAATAGTAAAAAAAAAAAAGTAAATTATTATTCAGTGACAACTAACTGAGGCAGAAAACATCCAGAAACTACAAAGCAACATCCTGAACCTGCTTGCGTCGCCGTTTTCTCCCGTTCCTCTCTTACCCGGTGTGACGTATCCAGGTGCAGCTGCACTGACGAAGGCTCCTCTTGCCAGCGCCGCTCTTCCTCTTCCTCTTGCTACCTGCGCTGCTACTGCCGAGGCCGCTGCCGCCGCTGCCAGCGCTCCTTTAGTCTAAACGTCAACATGCACGAGTGTGAGCGTGACACCAGATTCACCTTGTTAAAACCTCGTGCTTCTGTTCACATTGAAAAACGTTGAAACCCCTTGAACTTTTTCACAGTTGCCTCATTATACGCTGTCTATATTACTTTATTATGACTTTATATGATATATCAACATAATGCAGTGAATAATTTTGGAGTGGAAAAAATGGACACAGAGATCACAAAAATCTTTAACAAATAAAACACGATTCAACATGTTTTATTGTGTTTGTCCATCATATGAAACCCCAAGGAAATACCTTGAAGTTTGTGGTTTTGTTCCGAAAGGGCACTTTATGAAATAAAGCAGCGCACAAGTTTAAAGAGATGTGAAAACAAGGCAGTTATTGATTGGCTCAACTTGTGAAAACACATCAAACCGTTTTATCGATTCCAGCTGGCTGAACAGCATGGACAAATTGTCTCGTCTTGTTTACATCTCGCCATTTCTGACTTTCAAAGCTCACGCAGAAAGAATGGCCTGGCTGTTTTGTTGTTGTTGTTTCAGATTGAACAGGCTGCCCTCAGTGTCTGCCATGCGGCGAATGCGTGTCTCATTACCGGAGGCAGGATCTTTTTCTTCTTGTTTGCAGCTGCGTTGGGACCAGAGAAGAGTTTTTCCAGGGCTGCCAGAGCAGCGCTGGCCTTTGCTACTTTTTTGTTGGGGCCAGCCCCACGAAACTTCTGCCCGTCGACCTCCACCTAACGTAGAAAAACACACAGACACACACACACACACACACACACACCGAGAGGATCCTCAGAATCTCAGGTGAAGAGATGTTTAACGATTACTTTCCACATAAAAGAAGCACGTGGATTCTAGTTTTTGAGAGCGTCTTACTCTGTTGAAATCATTCGGGGTTTTTTTGTTTTTTTGTTAAATCCATTAAAAATGGCTAAATAAAAGTGACTAAACTGTGCGTGTGTTTACTCGTCACCAGTGACTCAGCCGGTGAGATTCGCTGAGCGGACAGCTTGTTTCGTGATGCCCCGCTGTCAAGTAGACCTGCTAATCAATCAGCAGAGCGATGGAGCAGCCAGGCATGTTGGAAAACAACCCGCCCCACAGAGAACGGGCCCGCCTCAGGAACCACACCGACTGATTGGGTGTGCCGGCTGATCAGGCTGCGTCTGATTGTGTGTTTCTGCCCTTTTTGCGAGTCTTCCTTCCCCGTGGGAGCACATGCATGACAAAAGCACTCCCGCGGATGTTTTCGTCCGCGCGTTCTCACCTCCATGACAAAGCGTTTGTCGTGGCTGCCTCCGCTCTCGGAGATCAGCTCGTATTTGAGGCCTCGTCGCTTCTCGTTCAGCTCCATCACCGGATTCTTCCCACTCGCCGTTAGGATGGGACCCTGAGTTCGCACCTTGGTGGTGAAGAGAATGAATTGACGTGAGCTGACTTTACGGCTTCGTTCGAAAACACCGCTAACGGTAAACCTGGGAGATGGAGTGTACCGTGCGAAGGAAGTCGCTAAGAAGAGAGCGGAGCACGACAGAGAAGGTCTAACAACAGTACAGAAACCTCAATGTTGTTTTTTTGATTTTTCTGCATTTGCAACGCTGTATTTCAGTCAATGTTTTTAACTTTTTAATCTTAGAAAAAATTGGATTTGAACTGGGTGGGCAGACCATTTTCAAACTCCTCACCTCCAGCGTGTTGGAACCGTCTGAGGAGTGTGTTGGGTTATTGCTAGAGTGTGAGGATGTCTCACTCTTCCCCTCGCTGTCAGACTTCTCATCCGAGCTCATGGGGTCCAGATCCGAGTCGAAACCTGTCGGGTAGCCCATCGCCTGGAGAACCTTAGGTGGGGAAGAAAACAAAAATGAAGACAATGAAAAAATAAAAATGAAAATCTGTAGCAAATTTATTTTATCAAACGCAGAAAGGAAATAAGATTTGCATAATGCCAATTTTATCCTTGCAACAGAGGGAAAAACACTCCAGTGTAGCAGCAGATTACAATAAAAACAATGCAAAAGCTGCATGGAGTCGTATAAGCTTCCTGCTTTTAGCGGCCAAAAGAAGAACCAAGTATAGAAGAGAGAGAAGATAGAAGAAGGAGAAAAGGAGTTTCTGTTTGCAGTTGGCGATTGTGTCACACCTGCTGGGCCAGTCACTTTTGTCTGGGTGGCAGTGACACGGAATAACAGATGAAAAAGACGAAGCCCCAAAAAGAAAAGCAGCGAGTGAGAAGGAGAATAGAAAAAAAGGTGAAAAGACGGAGAGAAAGAGCCTTATGGGAAGTGAGTGGATGGCGGATTATCCCAGCTCTGTGGACTGGAGAGCCTTTTTGTTCACAAGCACTTTAGGATTACGAGGATTTGCCCACAGCCATTATTTCTCACACAAACATTAACACTAACATCTTTGTTAATAAATAAAGGTGTTACAGCTGCTAATGCCATTTAATACACATTTGTATTCAATTGCCATAGGCCGATATGTACACGTTTCATATCATCCTAAATTTTCTACGTTTAAGAGTAAAGATTTTTCTCCTTCCCGATCAGCCTTCCTAAAAAATAATTACAGCTAAAAGTCATGGGAAAAGAAGAGGAAACTGGAGCATTAATAATGCATCACTGGCTTCGGAGTGAAAAGTGCATCGTAATAAACATACTGGAAATGAAACGATTTTGATCCGACGGTTAAAACTTCTAATCACATGTGATAATTAAACTGAAAATCAGACGCCATCTCTTTCTAAACAGCCTCAAAAATCAATCAGGCAGTCGTGGATTTTGACTTCTGTCTGAGAAAAGAGCTGGTGGACGGATTCAAACAAAACCAAGTATTGGGTATCTTGAGATTCCCAGATTGTGACAACTTGTAGTAAAAACACATGGTATCAGTATTATTTAAAAAGTTTAAAGAAATTTTACTAAAAATGGCTGCAAACTTGCTTCTGGGTGGGTTTAAACTAACCAATTAGGAATAAAAATCCAGAGGAAAGCCTCTGCTGGGTGGCAAGCGGTTCAGGTAAAATATTTTTTACCGAGTACAGAGTGAAAAAAGTGCTACTGCGACCCAAACGTAAAACATTCAGCCTTTAAAATGAACCCCTCTCCTGCACTTTTGAAGCAATCGACAAAACTATATGACTGTGTAAAGGATTCAATTAATCTCCATCAGTGAATTTCTGTCCAGTTCAGGACCGATCAGACAAAAATATGTTAGATTTTGAACAAACGCAGTAGAGATTTATTACAAACTGAAGTAGCCCTTTAATTTAACAGAAGCTAGTAATTACTTAGATAATAACTTCAGTGCCTTTAGCTATTAAAGCCACATCTTCTTTCAGTGGTGACATCACTCACAGCTGCTTATCATTTACTGGTGATGCAAACAAACAGAAAACTTGTTTTTTTTTTTTTTCACCCTCCTCGAGTGATCCAATCAACATCAGGCAATGATTATTTTACGTCTCCATCAGTGTGCATCTGTCAGACAGCTCAGCTGCCCGTTATCCTGGCCTCACATCGTTTCCTGCGTTTTCCACCTCACCTTGACAGCAACATGGAGCTTGGCCGTCTTCTTGGAGGAGCCGGACGCTTCGTAGACGGTTCCGTCCACATCCACGGACATGGTGAAGACCGGGGCGTGGACTGGCCCCGACTGGGACAGCAGGCGGTACTGCAGCCCGGGTCGGATCTGGTTCAAGCGCATCAGGGCGTTCATTGGCTGGTTGGAGTCTATGGCTTTACTGTCGAGGACTGCGGCAATTACAGACGGAAGAGTTCCACATTAAAAAGGAGATTTAATAGTGGTTTGTCAAGCTGCAGCAATTAGACCAACTTCAAATATTCAGATAATGTACTCATAAATCATATTCTTTAATGCATTTCACTCTAGCCGGCAGTTTGTATTATTATTACAGATGACTTCATTTCTCTACTCCTCATTAGATCACTGTATCCTCTCAGTGTTGCAAGAAAGAGTGAAGGATGGCTGGGAGTCGAGCTAAAATGTTAGCAATCAATACTATTGATTTGCCTCCAGGGAGGGGAGAGGAGAACAAAAAGGTGGAAGGAAATAAAGATGCTCCAAAGAGAAGTGAGACTTTTCTGTGAAGCAAAACGGTTCTTAATTTTAAAACATTTCATTGTGCATTAAAAATGTTTGTTAAACAGATCTGACCATTTCAAATATTCCTAAATATAATTGACTAAAAGAACTGATCATAGCACAGTGTTCAATGGCTCACCTTTTCTAAGGTTCCTCTTCATCTTCTTAATGAGGTCCTTGTCGTCCATCGTTCCATCTTCATATGGCCTCTTTAGCCCTAAACCTAAAAGGTGGAGAGGCAGCGCAAGCTAAAAATCGATCACAAACACTTATTTCGAGAATATACAGGTGCAAAGGCGTGACAGCGAGACAGGGAGGCAATGTCACAGAAAAAAATAAACAGCCAGCCAAGAACGAGAAGGATAAACTCACAGATAAGATAAACAGAACCGACAGGCGGCCCAGAAAACAGTCAAACAACGAGGAAGACATGCAACACAAGCCCTTCTGCCACTTGCACCTTAATCTGTAAATGCCTCGGCAATTTTCCATGTCAGCGACATGAGATATCAAAAGCCCCACAGTCGATTTTCCATTAGAATCGTTTTGGAAATGGGCCAGTTCAACATCTTCTCAGATTCCTGTGAGTTTTCCTCTCTGGTAAGAGCAGGAGCAGAAGACGCATTCCTGCACAGCTACTGCAATTCCAGCATACAAATATTTATAACGTCAAACTGTGAGTTATTACAAAACATTACCTTCAACAAAGTAGAAGGTAAATATGAAGTGAAAGGCAAACAGCACATTGCATTACCAATCATAGGAACATCTACCAGACTGAATTTTCGGCTCGTTCTCTTTTGCTGAATAACTCCGGCTCAGTCCAATTCCATGGCAAGAACATCCATGTTTGTCTTATTTAGAGACAACATATCACTTTGAGAGCTGATGACCTTACCATAAACAAATTGCTTTAAATTTAGTTTGTCTGCCGGTTGGGATATTTTCTCTGGTCATTTATCCGCTGCGTTTATGTGCCGTTAAGACGCATTTCATTCACCAACGGCGATTTGGTAGAATAACTTATTTTACCACGCTGAGTTAAACAGTCATAGTGCGCCGACAGCATGTTGGCTAATGCTAAAGCAGCAAGATGAATGCTGCT
Organism: Poecilia mexicana; assembly: GCF_051168715.1. NCBI lineage: Eukaryota > Metazoa > Chordata > Actinopteri > Cyprinodontiformes > Poeciliidae > Poecilia > Poecilia mexicana. The sequence continues at coordinate 15,589,074 of NW_028263381.1, forward strand.
TTAGCATTCGTCTTGCTGCTAAAGCAAGACGATCTAAACTGGTTTAAAGAGTTTAGATCAGATCTAAACTGGTTTAAAGAGTTTAGATCAGATCTAAACTGGTTTAAAGAGTTTAGATCAGATCTAAACTGGTTTAAAGAGTTTAGATCAGATCTAAACTGGTTTAAAGAGTTTAGATCAGATCTAAAATGGTTTAAAGAGTTTAGATCAGATCTAAACTGGTTTAAAGAGTTTAGATCAGATCTAAACTCTTTAAACCATCAAGAGTTTAAAGGCCAACTGGTAAAGTGAAGGGGACTTAGTACAAATTCAGGCAATACTTTTTTTTATTTGGAAAGGAAATTGAAAAAAATATTTGTTCTTTTCTTTTCTTTAGACAAGGATGTGCTGATTTATTAATACACTAAAGCTTGTCGAACTGAATTAGCAAAAAAAAAAGAAAAAAAAGAAGAGATTTTAATACTTTTCCAAGATATTGAGAAGCAACTTCATCAGCTCAGGTCAGGAGAAGGTGGAGGTCACACAGCAGAAAGTTCAGCAGTTTTATGTTGCTTCATTTATCAGCTTTACTGATACTGTGCCAGTGGCTGTGCTTACAAACCCATCCAGTATGAGTAAAAGACTCGTGTCTAAGTTGAAAACATTTGACACAACACAGGTTGACCCAATATACTGGATCACAGTCCAGTAAGACGTCTAAATAATAAAAAAGTCAAACCAATAAACACTGAAGGATATACTAAGGAAGGGAGAGAGAGAAAAAAAATATCTACGTGATCTGGGAAAAACTTTAAAGACAGGATGTGTGGATGGAAGCCAGAGACACACAGGATGAGAGAAGGAGAAAAAGCAGAGCAGGGAGGTAGGCAGGCATGGGAGATGGGTACACACCTTCTTTATCAGACCAAGGATATTTCTGTGATGGTTTATGTGAGGGAAGAGGCTCCATCTCTAACACCTTGTAGATCTGTCCGAATGCCATGAGTCTGAGAGCATGCTGTCGAATGCAAAACACAGCAGACATAAGGGCTGGGTGGGAGGAGCTGTGAAAGTGGATCAGATCTAATTAAAACACATTTCACTGCAAAACATAGTTTAGGGTTCTTAAACTGCACAATTAGGTAAGCAATCGAGCGGTTTAGTGTGTGTGTGTGTCCTAGTTATTTGTTGTAAAATTTCTGCTCCAAGTGCTTCTTTCTGTCAGAAAATGATGTTTAAAACCCAAATCAAGGAAAATTATACCAAATATCTATCTATCAATCAATCAATCAATCAATCAATCAATCAATCAATCAATCAATCAATCAATCAATCAATCAATCAATCTTCTGTCCATTCCTTTAAACATCTACCCATCCCTCCTTCCTTGAAGCCCATTTCAGCCACTTTGTTCACAATACCTGCGTTTATAAAGATAAGATATTCGATTGCTGTAATTACAAAAACAAAGCCTCTTCCATTGATTTTTTTGGAGGTTATAAATGTTCCACTTTTTTAGTTAAAATATAAATAAAACTTTTTTTTTAAAAAATATGCAACTTTTCCATCGTTTTATTGCCTCTCTGGAGACCTGAGCCGAACTAGTTGGTTGAAAAAAAAAAAGAAAAAAAAAGAGAGATATGAATAATTTTGAGCTTTACTCCATTGTGTGCCAGGAAAACAGCTCTCTGTCATTTATTCTGCTTTTATTTAGACATCAAACACCATAAATATAAGAGTCGGAAATGACTCGGTCACTAAGTCGGCAGTTATGATTAACTATCCTTTTCGAAAATGATTGAAATTGGCAGACGTGGATTCCTGCAAATAATTATCCACCTTTTAACATATGTAGCAAAAGATGATCAAACTGCACGCAGCGGATCGGCTAAATTAAATCCATCAAGGAGGCAGGACGTGTCAGATATTCGTGGAGCCTGGTGTGGCTCATTGACAGAACAGCTCCCTTACTCCTATCTGCTCTTGTATCTGCCTCCACACAATTATCCCCATTGACATTCCAGCCTCGTTCTGGCTGCCTTCAAAGGAAATGGACGGCAGGATTCACTAAGCCATGCGGCTCAGAGGCTGCCCTGCTCAGTCGAGCGCGTGTGTGAAGAAAGCCGTGCCCCCACACACACACACACACACACACACACACACACACGCACACACAGCCACTGTCCTCGGGGTGTCGGAGATGGATTTATGGCTCGCAACGCCAACAGTTTCCCACACCAATCTTTAAAATGCAACACCACACAGGCCCAGTTAAATTTTGTGTGTGTGTGTGTGCATCCACAGCGTGGTCTTGGGGTGATACTGAGGTCTGCCTGTCTGGTAATTGTCGCGTTGCTTTCTTATTCCCAGAGTATAAGAACTTAGGGCCAGTATGGCTAAAGGATAACAACGCTGTCAGTAAGCTGTGGTTTGTTTGAGCGTACCTGCGCGCCGTAGGTGACGGCCTCGGCCTCCTGGTCTGTCATGTTGGCAAGAGTGTCTGTAGGCTCTTTCTCACATGGGTCGTGTAAGCCTGGACCACCTAAAGGAAAGGGAAGAAGATACACAGATCTAGATTAAAAAGAAACAATATTTTTAATCATTTGATAGCATACCACAAGCTGCTCTGATTATATCTGCTGCAGTTCTTTCTACTGCAAACTTTAACCAGGATTCATTCAAATTGTTCTACTTTTCAGAATCAGTTCTCCAGGTTTTTAGTCACTCTTTCACTTCTTTTTTCTGGAGATACGACAGTCCGGTTTGGAAGCGTGATAAAGAGCCATCACTGTTTTTCAGGGGATAAATTTAGATCCGTTAAAATCTGTAATGCTTCATTACAGATCAGTCGTGAACAGTAATACCTTAATTCACAAAATTAAAAAAAGGGAATTGCAATCTTTTTCTTGTTTTCTAAACTAAGTCCAGGTAGGAAATGGGGTGTCAGGTGTCTAGAGGCCATAAGAGTGATACTATTTCCTCATTTGATTTTTGAATGAGTTTTTGTTGATCTAGTTGGACAAACACTCTGGTTGTAATGTGAAAAATTGAATATAAATATTATCCCTCATTCTAAAAAGGCCTTCTATTTTTCTCAGCATCCTTTACAGAACCGAATGAATAAAGTCCAAGAACTCAAACCTTTTTTTCAGACTTATTGAGACTTGGTCAAAGAAAGTCAATTTTCTTACTTCCAGACTTTACCCCGTATAACATATCTGTCACCAAGAAAGAAGAAGATAAGATAGTAATGGATAAAAATAAAAAATATTTCAATTATGCTGCTATGGTGTTTGCAAGTACATCCCAGAAAAGCCTCTAAAAATCATTCAAGATGCACCAGAAAACATCAGAGATTGGATCAGAACCGAGCTTGGCTGATTCTTAATTAACAAGAAATGAAGGGAAAGAAAAGATGCTGCCAACCTGACAAACATGGGCAGAGCCAATAAAGAGCAAATAGTAAATTGCACATTTCTCTTTACTGACTGACAATAAAACATGTTACATTTTATTGTTTGATACTATGTATCCGTCTCACAGAATGAATCAGAAAACACAGCTGGAATCAGGTATAGTTCTCACAGCAGATGTTCTTACACCTTAATTTACCTTTCAAGGTCCATAAATTTTTGTCAAATTAAATAAAAACAAGCTTAGGTTTATGAAAGGCAACTCCTGCAAGGACAAATAACATCTTGAAAAGCTGTGCCTAATTAGAATGCTCTCCTCATGACAACCTTCTCAGACAGCTGTGCTCGGCAAGGTCGCTGGCAATGGTTCGACCTTTGCGGCTTTGAAATGAGCCAAAGTATCTGCTCTTCTATCCAAACTGAGGACATCCGTTTGCTCTGTTCAGCGGCAATGCCAGGTATTAGCAAGTGCAGAAGCAGGCTCATAGGTCGACTCTTCAAACTTTGGTTTCATACCTGGGAGCAGTATGCCTGACGCCAGACACTCCATGACTCGACGCAGCGCTTCTCCTGCTCCAAGGGGTCTGTTGCAAGTGGCGATGGCCTTCTCGCATATGAGCTCTAATGGCTGCAAGGAGGAATGGATGCAAATGAAAATATGTAAAAAAAAAAAAAAACAAACAAAACAGGAAGACGTCCAGGGTGAGCTAAATTAATCTTCTATAAAACATGCCAAAATGTTCCAGTTGATTTAGATTTTTTTTTTTTGCTCTGACTTTAGATATAAACAAGCTTAGTTCCCACCTCTCCTTTTGGATATGGTGTGTTCTGTTGCCCAATAAGAAAAAAAAGATTCCATATTTATTTAAAAACAGGGTTTTCTGGCACTAGTTGCCTTCATTTGCAGTAGATCAAACAGGGAAAAAAAGTAGAAACAGAAGGAGGAAAGACATGCAGCAAAATAAAGATATTAACTTGGGACTTTTTTCTCTGTTTGAACAAATTAAATTCAACATTAAGCAAATATTTTTCTAAATGTTTCTGTATGCAGTTATTTTTCTGGAAAATAAAAATACACTTTAATGTATCTTTTACCAGACTGAAAGTGAAACTTTTGATTTCTCAGCATCATTTAATTAAGTATCTAAGATTTCTATCATGTAGGGAAATTAAAGAGCTACTTGTTTTATCGAGGCTATAAGAATAAAGAAAAAATACAACTGGCAAATATACCATGCTAAAAAAAAAAAGCAAATTACAAAAGGTCCAGTTATGCTGAATAAATATGTAATAATTTTGAGTTCTTGACCTAAGTTATCATTGCAAACTGTAATGTAATTTACTCATGTTCTTGGCTTTCAAGCAACACTTTTACAATAACACTCCCAAAAATTTGTAATAATTTCAAGGCTAAAAAAATTTCCATCATAGTGTTTCATCTGCATTTTTTGATTTGCACATAAAAGATGAAAACTAAATACAATCTCATCCAGAAAGACAAAAACTTTGGGTTAATGGATTGACAATAAAGTCAAGGCACAGAAATTCTTCAAAAATGTCAGAGGAGGTTCAAAATGAATCATATCAATCTTTATCAATCTTTATCTTTCGGAAAAGTTGGACAAGTTTGACAAATAGCCAATAAAACACAATGTTCTCGAGTCTTAGTGAAAGATGGAACAATTAGATTAGTTTACTTTTTTTTAAGTAATTTTCTTTCTCAAATTAACTTAGGATAAAGTTATCCAACTAAAACTAAACTCCATTTTAGTTAAACCTGCGACTTATTGAAAATGCGGAGTACAAATAAATAGTGCTTCACATTTAGAAAGAAAATATTCCTCTGTTCAACAAAGCAGAACACCGTCTCCTCATTTCATGCAACTAACACTCGAAGATGAAGAGTAAAAAGACTCACCCATCCTTTGAGAGGTTCCCAAATGGGGTGTCTATTGCACATGTCTCTTAGTATCCTGAGAACGATAACGCAGGACTTAAGTCCGTTCACTCGAGCCTGAGAATTTGTAGGAAGAAGAGGGAAAAATGGAGGAAGGTATGACAGCGGGAAACAAAAATAAAAATAAAATCAGAGTGGGGGAAAAAGGGAACAAATTTTGCATAAGGGTAGAAATAATTTTGCAGACAAACATCTTTAGATACAAATAACTATAACTGTTTGTGCAATTCTGCATATACTCAGCTAAAAATCGCTCTCTTTTTATGATGGCTCGATCCATGTCATTATGCCAACGTTTTTGCTTTTAGTGTCAGTAAGGTGAGTTGGAGGACAGATGGGGAACGGTATGGGAGAAAAATATAAAAGGAAGCTCTGACATACTGTACAAACCAGGCAGGTTCACACAATAGCAAAAAAAAGAAAAAGAAAAAAAGAAACAAAAACAAGTATAAAGTATTGCTTTTGTAGCCTTACGATTTTTCTTTACAAACACCCTTTTTCGGCTAACGTGTGTCCGGAAGTATTTGACAACAAATACAAGACAAACAGACTTCAACTTAAATGTAAATCTTAATTTGTTATAACAAAGATTTAAATTTGTGCTAAAAAAAAAAAAAAGTGTAGATGCCTCCTTCTGTTAAACCGAGTGACAATAATAAGCACAGAAAAGTGAGCATGTCCTCCCTGGGTGAATCGTCAGGCTACAATAAGCATCGGGCACGAAGACAGGAAGTGAGTGGGTGCCGACCTGAAACCATTTGGCGTGTCGCAGCGCTGCCAGGGCCAACAGACATCTGTGTCTATCCAGCACCTCCCCCTCCTCCTCAGCCTCCACTGTGTGCGCAGCAGCGCCCAACACTGCCACGAAACAACAACAACCCGATATAGAGAACGTAAAACACACACACATCATGGCTGAGTGTGTGTGTTTGAAGGTTGCATGTGTGTGAATGTACCCAGACATGCTTGAAAGAGTGCATGAAAGTGCATACACACACACGTGCATGGACATTTTTTTTTCTTTTTGTACATACAGGGTGCCTTTCATGCCATAAAGTTGAACTCTCCTTGTAGAAAGTGCTCCTTCTCTGGACAGTTCTTGGATCTGTGTGAAAGATCTTCAAGGGATCAACTTGGGATTTTTGAAGTGGGGTTATAGTCAGTGAGTGTTTTACCTGTAGAGGTCAACTACAGGTAAAATATTTCAGTATAAATTCAGAAAGGATGATCCTGGAGGCCGAAAGTAACGGCTAGTCTGAGCAGGGCTGTTCTGGCCATTTATGTTGAAGTTTTGTAAATCAGAAGTTCTGTCAATTTAGTTTTTTCTTCAGGCAGTCACTTAAGTTAGTCGGAAACCAAAATCTGTAATTTTTGTGTTTAGAATTATGATTACTTTTAGATCCTCTAATTAATCTAATAGATTGAAAACACTCTGAGAGCCGTGGTGGAGATGTTTTTTGTTTGTCAAATGCCCGGTGTGACGAAGGGAGTTTTTTTTTTTTTACAATAACTTTTTGGTCGCTTTCTGAACCTGTAAATAATTTGGATGGAAACTTTTCTTTACATCCAAGTTGTAAGAAATGTTTACTTAATATTATGTCTATAATTTTGCTTGAAATAACATATTTTTCAAACATATTGGAAGTGCGTTTGAAATCAAAATATTCCCAGAAAAGGCTGCGTTTTCTGGGAATATTTTGGTTTTGGAGATTAGAAGGCAAAGGCCTTTTTCGAAAGTGACCAATTACCACCTAATAAAGGTACAAACACAAAAACGTAAAACTATGCACAAATGCTATTTTATTTTTTTATTGTTTTCTATTGTTACTTTTGTATTATTGGAGGAGAAGCCCATTATTATTTGAGGATCTACATCCTGATCCTGGTCTTGCTCAGAGTAGCTGTTAGCTTCTAGCTCACTAACCAGAACATACTTCATAAAGCTACGAAAGGTAAGGTGAGATAATTTAATACTTCAATTCTTTTCACAGAGAAAGATCCAGAACTATCCCGTTAAAGGGCATTTCTTTCAAATAATTTAGAGAACTGTTTTTTAATTTAGTTCTACCAAATGATGTGGATGTTTGAGCATGAAAATGTTCATTATTTTATGCTCGTAATGTTTATAATAAATCATTAAAAAGGAGCTCAATCATTGTCACAGAAAAAGAAGCAACTTTATGGGAGGGAGAGCTCCCTACAGACATACACCAAAACAAATACCCAAGGAGAGTTGATTTACCCTGTAGTGGGCGCTGTAGAGGCTTAGTCGCCTCATTGTTCCCAGCAAGGTTAATCAATGTCTCCTTTATGTATTTACAAGGAATTTTGATCCAGTCTGCATCAGGCAGGAGTCAAAATAAGAGCTTGTGACTGTTTTCATTGTTACATTACTTAAGGTGCACTTGATTTTGCAGATTTGGACATAAAAAATAAATATGGCCAAACAAAGACCCCTCCAGCCAAACAGAAAATCAAGCGCTCCTAAAGTAGAGCTGAAAAAAAAAAGAAAAAAAAAAAAGAGAAATTAATCTAAGGTTGTTTGAACTGATTTGAGACGAGCACAATACAGGAGGGATCAAGGCAGGGTTTGGTCAGAGCAGCGTGGCTGGTAGAAGACGAGCATTCTTCTGTACAGTAATACTTTTATATGGGTGCGTTTGATTCATGCTACCTTACACACCAGGCTGCTCGAGCTTCTACTGAATTTTTGCAAGATATGTGTGAAGGCAGGTTGAATCAAACGCAGCTGTGTATGAGTGATTGAAGTTACATGGATGGCTTATTGTGGAAGTAAAAAAAAAAAAAATCCTCATTGTGAGGGGTCTGTAAATATTTCCCCAGCTTTTAAAGAATTTTTTTTTCTCCTCACCAGACTTGAGCATTCAAACAGACCCAATGCAAAGCAGCATCTGAACATCTTTCTGACAGTTTCCTTGAAATGCAGTTTAGCTCTTGTTCTGTTTAAAGCAGACAGTGTGCATCTTGAGGTCTGTCAGATCGGTCCCAGTGTAACCTCGGTAATTCTGATCGATCAGCATAAATCAGTTCTGCGTTGTGTGAATAAGGGCCAGGAGACAGGATGAGATGAAACGTCGTTTATCTGTGCGAAACAGAATATGGACTGATCAGGAATCGGGTTCATCACAGCGGGTTCAGCACCTCGCGCCCATCTCTCATGAACTGGCCAACAGCCGTATTTAACACATTAATATTGGACAGAAACTACAAAGAAATAAAACAACATGTACCTGTGCGAAACAGAATATGGACTGATCAGGAATCGGGTTCATCACAGCGGGTTCAGCACCTTACGAGGGATAGCATTTCATGTTAGCAACAAGCTAACATAGCATTTTACTGGAGCGTTAAACTCAGTGAACCTACCTCGCGCCCATCTCTCATGAACTGGCAACGAGATGTTTGCGTTCACTATATTTAACCCTGCCAACCACCAGGAGGGGGTGCTGTTTCACCCTTTACACATGAACCCAAACTGGGAAGTAATGACAAGTGGAATTCTATACAATATTAACTATGTTACACTCCCTCCTGCTGAATTCCACTTGCCCCATTACAACAAGCAAAACAAAACAACAATAGAAAAAGCAAGAAAAATAAAAAATAATAATAAAAAAAAAAGTACAGTAACACCACAGGTACAAACACACAAAATGGAGTAAGACCACTATTCAAATGCACAGGAAACCAACACACAACCGCCGTTTCCAAAGTCGCTTGTGAGGTACAATCACATTAAATTCACAGTTACAAAGACCCAGTCACGTAGACTATCCCATGAGGATCAGTATGAGAAAAGGTTGGCCAGACCCCATCTACACACATAGGGAAAAAAAAATATGCCCATATACATATCCTGTTAAAATGTAACTGCAAACTCACCTCCCGAATAGCAAAACAAACATGAAATATCAATATTTTTACAAAACCTCAAGGTCAAAATTGAAACAAATAAAACTGTAGTTTTACAATTAAGAATTCAAACTAAAGCTGTTCTTTGGTGCATCATTTCAATAAGTCTCGTCACTGGTCTCAACAACCGCCCAGCTCTAGATCTACGGTCAGTCGCACCATCAACTACTGTCGCACTGCTAACAGCAGGTACGTCAGTGAGAATGTCAGTAGCAGGAGCTGGAAAGGTCTCAGGGCAAGCCATTAGGACTGCTGAGCAACCAGAGTCTGCTGAACTGCTGTCCATCAAAGCAGCTCCATCAGAGGGTTGTAACTGATCAAGGACTGGCTGGGCTAGAGGCAACACCCTGTCCTCTGATAGGACATTATTAGGTTCTGTGGCTCCCTCCAGCATGGTGCCCTCCACCTGCTCAGTATCTTCTGCATCTGTCTCACTGCCTGCTCCCAAAGGTAGGTCAGATACCCACACTCTTGTTCTAAACTCTGCTGAGTCAGAAACAACATCACTGATTGCTGACCTCCCAACACTTAGGTCAAGTGAACTTGAGGTTGGAGACAGAACAACCTCCTCCCTATCATCAGGGTCATCTGCAGGTAAAGGCAGAAAGTTTATTGGCATTATCAGATTGCGGTGGACCATTTTTACTTGGCCTGTAGTGGGATTCTGGATCCTAAAAGTGTGGTTTTCATCATTCTTTCCAACCACCACATACACCGTGCTGTCCCAGCGGTCAGCAAGCTTCCTTTTTCCACGTTCCCCTTTGTTTGCCAGCAGCACTCTGTCGTTCACTTCCACCGGTACGCCACGCACTCTCCGGTTGTATAGCTCAGTGTGACGCTGGAGCTGTGTAGTCGCTGTCGACTGGGCGACGGCCATAGCTTCTTTCAAGTCCTTTCGCAGGGATTCAACATAGCGATCATAGTCCACCACCTCTGAATCACTGAGCACCGAACCAAAGATGACGTCCACCGGAAGACGTGGCACCCTCCCAAACATGAGCAGGAATGGTGCATATCCTGTCGTCTCATGCACTGTACAATTGTAGGCAAATGTCAGAGATTTCAGGGCCTCCGGCCAACGATGTTTAGCTCTTGGTGGCAGTGCTCGAATCATGTTGCCTAGAGTCCGGTTCATTCTCTCACACGAGCCATTCCCCATAGGGTGATAAGGCGTAGTGTGGGACTTTTGCACGCCCGCCACATTCAGTAACTCTGCAATAAGCGAACTCTCAAAACTGGCCCCCTGATCGGAATGTAGTCGCTTGGGAAACCCATAGATGCAGAAGTAGTTGTTCCACAGCTGGTGTGCGACTGCTTTAGCTGACTGATTGGGACACAAGAAAGCATGTGCCATCTTTGTGAAGTGGTCAGTAGCTACTAGCACATCCAATGAACTGTTGGAAGAGTCCTCAGCAGTCCAGAAATCAATACTGACGAGTTCGAGAGGTTCAGAGGTCCTTATGTTTTTCAAAGGAGCTCTGGCTTCCGGCTCTGGTGACTTGCTGACAACACACCGTCTGCAGTGTTGTACATACTCAGTAACATCATGCACTAGGCCAATCCAATAAAACCTCTGCCTTGTCAGGTACAGAGTCCGCTGCTGACCCTGGTGACCAGTCTCATCGTGAACACCTTGTAACACCTTCTGGCGCAGTGAGCGGGGGACAACAAAAAGGTAAGACTTTTTCTTTGTGACAGGGTTTTTAGCTACCCGGTACAGAACTCCATCTCTCAACGCAAGCTTTTCCCAGCTTTTCAAAAGCTTGAGGACTTCTGACGACTCCTTGACACGTTCCCTCCTGGAAGGTCTCCGCTTTCTCTCTACAAAGAAGATCACTCTACTTAGAACTGTGTCAGTTCTCTGCATTTCCTGCAACACTTCAAGCGAGAGCACCTCAGAGTTGACCTGTGGTGGTGTTAGAACAGTCTGTGAGAACTGTGGCAGGAGAAGGGCATGTGGGCACACCACAGGATCACTTTCTCTGCATCCCTGGAGTACAGCAGCAACCTCCAGTGATGATACTGCTCCGGTCTCAACAACCGCCACACCCTGAGATATCTGTTGGTTGCACTCAGATACTTCAGGCGGGTTAGCTGACCAGCGAAACACCTCCTGGACCCCATTAGCACCAACTGCTGCAGCCTCTGCCAGTAGATCATCATAAGGTACTCTCGTCAAGCGGTGAGATGTACTAGACTTCACGAAGGGCTCTCTGCTAAGGGCGTCAGCCACTACGTTCTTCGATCCAGGGATGTACTTGATGTCGAACTGGAATGGCGCCAACTTAGCGATCCACCTTTGCTCACACGCGTCCAGCCGAGCCTTGGACAGGATGTAGGTTAGCGGATTATTGTCTGTCCACACGGTGAATTGGTGACCTCTCAACCAGTGATGGAACTTGTCACACACTGCCCATTTTAATGCGAAGAATTCCAGTCGGTGTGCAGGATACTTAGATTGGGCATAACTTAGCGATTTACTTGCAAAAGCAATCGGTCTGGCTGTTGAACCACCAGCAGGTACTTGTGACAGGACTGCACCAAGTCCGTCAGTAGAAGCATCCACAGACAGGAGGAAGGGCTCACTGAAGTTTGGGTGGGCCAGCACCACACAATCTAGCAAACCCTGCTTCAGCTGATGGAACGCCTGCCGACAATCTTCAGTCCAATCCTCAGCACGGAGCTGTTTGCGGATTTGGCGGCGTTTTCTCCCTCCTCCACGCGGACCTTTAGAGCATGAGATTAGCCGAAACAATGGTTTGGCCATAGCCGAACACCCCTCAATAAATTGCTGGTAGTAAACTACCATGCCAAGGAAGGAACGGATCCTTCTCTGTGAGGGAATATTCGTGCCAACCTCCATAAGGTCTGACTCAGTAATAGTGGTGATGGCAGTCACTTTATCAGGGTCAGACTGGATCCCATCTATGCTGATGACATGACCGAGGAACTTCACTGACCTCCTCAGAAAATGACATTTCTTTGGGGCGAGCTTGAGGTTATGGTTCTGGAGTCTCTGGAAGACCATGTGTAGACGCTCCAGCGCTAGGTCTTCTGTTGGAGCAAACACCAAGACATCATCCAGATAGCACAACAAGCTCATGAAGTTCTGGTCTCCGAAGATGTTTAGCATCATTCTCATGAATGTTGCTGGACTATTACACAGTCCCTGAGGCATCCGATTATACTCATACAATCCAAATGGCGATGAAAAGGCAGTGTATTTTCGGTCAGCCTCATGCACTTCGACATTGTAATAGCCAGAGGTCAAATCCATGGTTGAGAAAAAGGCATTGCCCCCCAAGGCTGCTAGAGCATCAGCTGGATGAGGAAGTGGGTGTGCATCCTTGACAGTGCGTGCATTGATCCATCGGAAATCATTACAGATCCGTAAGTCACCAGACTTCTTCCACACGATCACCAAGGGAGATGCAAACTCACTGCTAGACTTTCGTATGATGTCACGCTCCTCCATCTCATCCAATGCCTCTCTCAATTTTTCATACTGGGTTGGTGGTATACGCCTACATGGTAATCGGAATGGTTTCTCATCCATGATTCTGATGCGATGTAGAAAATCAGTGGCTTTACCACAATCCAGCTTGTCCCTTGAGAAGATCGACTGGTACTGAACAATGAGCTCACCCAGTTTAGCCTTATATTCAGGGGAGACGTCACATGACTCAATATCCACATCTGACAGTCCCAGTTCTCTTAGCCTTGCCTGAGGGGTGTCAACTGTGCATGGTGTCACAAGGTGAGGATGATCTGGCAAGGTGGAGTCCTCTGAGACGAGGCTGTGTTTTGTACTGTTGTCCAACGGCACTTGTATTTGTTGATGGATGCCGAGTTGGGAACCAGCAAACATCTCCACTGAATCACAAGTACACACATCAGCCAATTTAGCATTACGTCTCAAAGTAACCGGCTTGTCTGATGGATTAATGACCTTTAGTGGGAGCCACCCATCTGCTCTTAGAATTGACACTGACCTCCCCACCAAGACTGTTCTCGGTTTTGATCTTGCTGTTGTTGGCTCCACCACAACAGCACACCCAGCCAACAGATTATTCACTTGTGGCAACTTGCCCCAAATCAGATGCTCTGTCATGGGTTCAAGAGTAACAGCTCGCTTGATTTTGACAGTTCCAACTGCATCACAGATGTCTTCATCGGCAGCTTCCACCTTTGCCAACAAGCCTAGCAGTTTCTGCTGTGCATCACTACTGTCACCGAGTGCTGTGGGGTCCTGGTGATCCTGACTCATCTTAAACCTGTTAATAATGTATCTCAACAGGTTACTGCCAACAATCAGTTCTTCATTTTGGTTCTCAACAATCAATGTAGGGACAATCACTTTGCAGTCATAAAGACCCATCTCCAGATCGCACATGCCAGAAGGTAAGGTCCTGGACCCCCCACACCCAATCAACACAGTGGCTGTCGGCTCAAGGGCGGGGCTCCTTAAAACATCCCGATGTAACAGCTGAGGTATTACTTTAGAGCTCAGTGTGCACGCCATCGACCCGCTATCCAGCAAGGCTCTAACTGTAACCACTCCTCCCAGTGTCACATCTTCATAAAACAAGTTCTCATGCTGTTTGAGTCTCTGAATGTTTTGGAATATTGGTGTATATCCCATTTCTCTCACTTCACATGCACTTTGACATACAGACTCCATGTCATCTTCAACATTTGGAACAGGGGGATCACTTTTAGGCCCAACACTTGCCCCCACCACATGTAGGCCAGTCAGTTTTCCTGAGACTGCACCACCTGCTTATCGCTCCTAGGCTTCCTCACCACAGTCCCTGGACACTCTGCTCGGATGTGGTCAGGTGCAAAACAACCAAAGCACAAATGGTTGGATCTGCAGTGGTACTGAGTAGTGTGTCCACCATCGCTGCACACAGCACAAGGTACAGCAGGCTTTACTTTCGTCAGCTGGTTCTTCTGGGTGTGTACACTGAACCTACTTTGTAACTTATGCTGTTGTGGCTGCTGCTCCAGAACACGTTCGAGTAGAGCGATGACCCGGTCCAGTCGATCTGGCGAGCTCTCAGCTGACTTTCCAATAGGCGGTGCAACACCAGCAGCTGGAGGTAGTACTTCAGTACTGAGTGTCGCACTTTGCACAGAGGAGGTGACTTCCTGGTGCTGGGAAGACAGGAAACTTGACATACTGTGTTTGGTTAGCCGCTTGCGATTTCTGCTGTGTTCTACAAGCTTCTCGTGAATGTCAGCCACCGTCCAGTCTTTCAGCTGCCGACATTTGAATATGAGCGACAGTTCAGGATCAGGGCAGTTCTGGATAAACATGGCAGCTAGATCACAGGACAGAGAGTCAAAAGCCTTATTTTGTCTCTTTAAACAGTCCTCTGTCACATCCAAAGCTTTGTTGAGTCTCAGCCAATAGTCAAAGGGATGTTCGTCAGGGTGGGGCACAGTAGCATAAAAGTCCGCTAAGGGCAAACTAGAGGACCTGGTATCACTGAAGTGCTGCTTCAGTATCTCAAAAATGGGCTCAGGTCCTGCAGTCAGATTTAAAACTGGCTTACTGCGTATGCCAACTCTAACCACTTCATGTGCCCTCCCCATCAGCTTAGACATAACCTCATCAGCCTGTTCAGCCACAGGAATGCTTTTCTTTCTCATATAAGATAACATCATAACCTCCCACTCTTGGACTGAACATGTGTCATGATCCCCTTTAAAACTCACGGGTTCTTTCACTTCAGGGCGAACAATAACATTTAACATGGCAGAATCGTTAGTTGTAGCTCCAACCATCCCTGGACCCACTGTATTACTCAACCGGGTCTCAATGCAAGATGCAATACTTTCACCTATAGATACTCCAATTCTTGAAGCTATGTCACTCAAAAGCCTGTCATCAACATCACATTGTGGAGCATCAACAGTGTTGTTAACTCTTTCACCCAAATGAACAAAATTTGGTTTTGGTGTGGATGCTTCTGGGGTATTCAAAAACAAACCCCTACCTCTAGCAACTGAAGGCATAGGAGTAAACATTCCAAACCCCCTTCCCCTTCCAAAAGAATTGTTGCTATCCATAACTCGGTACTTACTGATCAAAAGCAAAAAAATAAAAATCTTGAGCACTTATAAATTAAACACAGGGGCCAAGTGCACTTTCAACAAATCAATTAGTAAACCCGAGTGAAAAAGCTGTAAAAACATTCAAACTAATTTCGTCTCAAAGTGCCCCTCCCTCACAGAGAGAGCAAAGAAAGAAAAGAAAGAAAGAAAAAAAAAAAACTCCGGTTATGACTACAGCGCAGCCACACATTAGCTCTGCACAACGACACAAAACGGGTAAAATAATATTTTTTTAAAAACTAAATGACCACCGCTACACTACCGAAGCGGCAAAGAGTCCACACGGAACGTTATCAGCACCGTGTCTGATAACCGAACCAATCCGCCGAGGCGCCGGGAAGTAGTCGCAGCCCGCGTTCCAGGAAGTAGACGCACCCACCCGCGCTGGCGTAGTTGAACGGGTCACGGCACCAATGTAACCTCGGTAATTCTGATCGATCAGCATAAATCAGTTCTGCGTTGTGTGAATAAGGGCCAGGAGACAGGATGAGATGAAACGTCGTTTATCTGTGCGAAACAGAATATGGACTGATCAGGAATCGGGTTCATCACAGCGGGTTCAGCACCTCGCGCCCATCTCTCATGAACTGGCCAACAGCCGTATTTAACACATTAATATTGGACAGAAACTACAAAGAAATAAAACAACATGTACCTGTGCGAAACAGAATATGGACTGATCAGGAATCGGGTTCATCACAGCGGGTTCAGCACCTTACGAGGGATAGCATTTCATGTTAGCAACAAGCTAACATAGCATTTTACTGGAGCGTTAAACTCAGTGAACCTACCTCGCGCCCATCTCTCATGAACTGGCAACGAGATGTTTGCGTTCACTATATTTAACCCTGCCAACCACCAGGAGGGGGTGCTGTTTCACCCTTTACACATGAACCCAAACTGGGAAGTAATGACAAGTGGAATTCTATACAATATTAACTATGTTACACCAGCTGCAACTGGGACTCTTCTGCCACTGCTAGTGGATCATTATAATCTTTCTGCTGAAGCTTGTCCTCCCACAATTCTTGCAAACTCTCTGTTGGCTGCTACCTCTTTTATCATTATCACCCACAGTGTTTCTGAAGCTCTCAGTCTCATTAAAAATCAAAAAAAAAAATCCTTCCCTTCCCTGTCGCGTCTCAGCTAATTCTCTGTCCCTCCTGCCTCTGTGGCCGTGCTGAGCAACTGATCACCAAGACTGCACGAAAACATGTAAGTGTGCACACAGGAGTTATTTTCAACCAAATATTAATGAACAACGCAGCTACAAAAGGTGCATGTCAATAAATTTGACTGCTGAAATGTTCATTTCCTCCAGTAATTCCATTCAAAAAAGTTGAACTGATATAAAAGCCTTTCCAAAAGTGTTCATTTCCGTTAATTGTGAGGCTTAAGTTTGACAATAAATGGAAAAGCCAATAAGACAAAGATTTTTAGAGCATAAATTTCAGCCCACTGTGAGCAGAAACTCTTGCTCGGGGATCTTTTTGCATGAATTGTTGCTTCAATGTGGCATGGCACCGAGGCGATCAGCCGGCGGCCTTTAGGTCGCCAGCATTGTTGGATCTGATGTCTGATCTTCCTCTTGACAACACTTCAGAGATTCTCTGTGGGGTTTGGATCAGGCTAACTTGCTGGCCAATAAAGCACAGTGATATCGTGGTCAATGAGCTAGGTATTGCTACTTCTAGAGGTGAGCAGGTGTTTAAGTCCTGCTGGAAAATTAAATCAGCATCTTCAATGGCTTGTCAGCAGACGAGAGCATGGATCGGCCTACAGTCTTCTGGCAGACGGATGTACGAGCTTGAGTAGACCAACAGCAGCAGATGACATGGCACTCACAATCATCACAGGCTGTGGAAACTTCGCACTGGACGTCGAGCAACAAGGATTCTCTGACTGATTTTCAAATAAAATGCAGAATGTATTTTCATCTAAAAATAAAAGACTAAACCTCAGCCGTGCTCTTTTTCTCCTTAGCCCATGTAAGACGCTTCTGATGATACCTCTGGTTTCTTCCACTTAATTTTCCCTCAGTATGCTTGGACACAGTTAGTTACTTCAGCAATGACCTCTTATGGCTTACTCTCTAGTTGAAGTCAGCAGGTGATGACGTAGTTGTATTATTATCTCATTTGTTTGGTTGAACGTAATGTGATTGTCTGAAAATCCGATTTTAGGGTTTATAACAGCTATAAGCTGTCATAATCAGAAGTAACAGTATCTCTGTGTAATGTATACATTTCACTTTTTGAAAACATTTTTACCACCTGAGATGTACCTTCATTACTTAAAATCTAAATCTAAAGTTAGGTAATAGAAGTGCATCAGCCTGATATATTAAATTAAGTATATATTGTTACATCTATACATCATGAAAACAGCATGAAAATAACATCTGCACTTGACAGTTATAGTTTCACTTGTGCTTAATGTGATCATCATCCCTGAATATGTGTCTTTTTTATATATATATATCTCGCACCATGAACACAACTTAATAATGGGGGGAAATATTAGGCCCAGTCATCTTAAAATATGCTCTTTATAAATCTAAGAGATTAGATCCAGTAAGACGGGCATGTTTATTTATCAGCTGAAAAATATGACCGTGTGTTTGCGTGTGTGTGTGTGTGTGTGTGTGTGTGTGTGTGTGTGTGTGTAGGGGGGGGGGGGGATGTGAGCCGTTCTCTCCGTCTCGTTGAGGCCTGGGAATGATGTACAACTAACCTTCGCGCCATCTCTCATCCCTCTGTGAGAGCCGAATGTCTCGTTGGACAGGAGCCACGCGATGGATGGGCGAGCTTGATGCCGCTGCTTCTCGGTTATTGATTTCACTGGCCTGCTGGCCTTGCTTTCCCCAGCTAACCAAGACTAATTATAACCAGCCTCTGCTTGCCATGAAAGCAGGTTGTTGGAGCACCAAACACGAGATGAGTCCTCAGCGAGATAGCACAGGCATGCCTTCTGAACTTCAATTCAACCTTAATTTGTTTTTAATATATATATATATATTTTTTTAAAGGTTGGAGTGTATCTCCCTCAGGACTCCGGTGCTGGTTTATTTCTTTCTCCACTCTTGAAGTTTTGCTTTAAAACTCAGTCAACAGCTACATTTTATCTGAACACCCTGCAGTACGGTCAGACTCGCTTGGAAAAGCAGGTCTAAGGTCAGCACACAAGACGACTGGGCCGACACTAAACTGACAGAGCGCTGGGGTCACGTTTTCACCAGGATACTCTTCACTTGACAGAAGACAGTTGGAGAGGTCTGAAACTAGACCTTGCAACATCTCAGTGTTTTCTGAAGTTGTGAGCAAATTAATATGATTAATATGCTGACATTTATTTTGCACACCTATTGACCTTGCAAAATAACAAGAAAGGAAGTGGTAGGCTTGTGTAAACAACTCCCAAAACACTTAGGGATGGGTTTTTTTTCATCTAAAGCGTGCTTGTCTTATTATAACAGCTTAGATTGGCAGTTTTATGTTTTCAACCATGCAATTTGTATCTGGTTTCTCACATTTTTTGTGTCAAGTTCTTGTGTGTGACACTATTGTTTAAATTAATCAAAACAATAATGATATATTTTTTTATCTTAATAAATTAATAACTTAAAACGTCTGTGTTCAGACTTAAGTAATCACTACAAAGATGTGTTTTCCAATAATGATTTTTACTCAACTCACTCCTGCCTGTTCCTGTCTTGTCTTGTGTCATCATCAGTTAATGAGTTCAAAACTCTTGTTTAAGAACAAAAACAATTAGGTTTCACAAGACGCACATTTAGCACAGAAAAAAAAAAATTGTGTGAGTACGGGAGGTCAACCTTAGAAAATAATAAAAACGAATACCTTCCCAATTCAGGGTTCGTACCTTCACCATCTTCCTGTTCCTGCTCCTCCTCTACAACCTCTGCCTCCGCTTCTGCCTGCTCCGCCACCTCTTCTCCGTCCTCCCCGTTCTCCGGCTCCTCTTCCTCCCCTTCGCCTTCCTCCTCTTCTTCCTCCTCCTCCTCGAGATCGTCATCTTCCCTCATGGCGGGTGAGGTGAGGGTGATCTTCAGCTTAAGCTTCGGATCCGCTGTAGTTTGTACCAGGATGGCCGCCTCAGGCAGAGAGCTTGAGACCTCGTACTTCTCCTCTGTCAGCTTCTGCCGTGGGTTAGTGGACAAAAACAAATGGTTGAGGGCCGAGGGCACGAGATGAATAAAAGCTGACGCAAAATGTATCCGAGTCAGCTGACTCGGATACAAAACCAAAAGTATAACAGGAAAGAAACTTGTCCAACTTTGTCACATTTGTAACCACAAACATCAGTGCTTTTCATTTGCCCACCATTGCCCAGACCAGCATAAAGTAGTGCATTATCTGGAAGCGTCTTTGACCTTGTAGAGGAAAAGCATCGACAATGAATGATGCCATCACCGCACCACGTTTCATAAATGTACAGTGAAATGCACTGTTAGTTTTCCTACATGCTTGTTTTGCTAAAAAGTTGTTTGGGCTCATGAGGCTGTTTGTTTATAGTTCCTGAAAAAAAAACTGCTAAGATTAAAACACAGCAGGTGGAGTCTGTTTACCAATTAGAGAACTTTGGAAAGAAACTGTACTAGATTTTATTCAGAGTCGGAAAAGTAAAAGGTATCACTTTCTTTTCACATACAGTTATGCAGTACTGCTACGTGTTGTTCTGTCAGATGTGGTGTCCAGCAGGTTTAGCCCTCGAGGATTAACGTTCTGCATGCTTCTTACAGATTTCAATGATCCAACTCAGCTGATCTGAACACTTGAATAAGGCCTGGTACTGAACCAGGAGAGTAGAGCCAGGAACAAATCCAAAACATAAAGGACTTGAGGGCCAACTTTCATACACTGCTGCTACATTACATAAAATCACAACAGACATTTGTGATTGTGATGTCACATGTTTGTAATACTTTAAATATCAGGTGCAAAATCACCAGAAACATCAGTGATACCAAAGGGATCAGTTAGGTTCTTGTTTACATTGTGGCGTTAAAGCAAACTTGCAGTTTTCATTGTAAATCTTTCTGTGCGTAAAACAAGTGTTTCTTTCTGAGTGCTACAGCCACTGTCAAAGTGAGCAATGACTCACAAGTGGCCATGTGGCTCTGAGGAGAAAATCAAAATCTCAGATATGAGACTTCTTGCTCGTTTCCACACACCCACAGGAGAGAAAAATGTGACTAGTCCCACTCTCAGGAGATAATAGTGAACCTAGCAGGCAGAGTTTATTGGCCCTGTTCAAAATGAAGAGTTTCCCCCATATGTCTTATAGACAAATGCTAATAAATGATATCACCTACTTGCAAACAGGAGCTAAGTTTAATCGGACAAGAATAATTAAGTTAAAGCACTGTTTGAATTGTGGATAATTTGTGAGTTTTTTCTATTCCATTTGTAAAAGAAGACATAAAGCATTTAAACAAAATAAAATAAGAGCTTTGCTGTGATTGTTTGTTGTGTCCCTGTGTGAGTTAATCCCTGGATAATTGTCAGGAGCTTCACTTCAGAGCCATGACTTGTTAATGAGGAAATGTGACACATGGACATGACACCTCTCAACTTCACACTTGACGATATTGCTGCGTCGTGCCTACTTATGCTCACACCAACACCCACAGAGCTTTTCTGCTCACAGCACAGCGAACGCTGGCAAACAGAGACAGAAAAGTACAAAAATAAATAAATAAATCTGGAACCCTGTTCAGCTTGCTTAAATTCTTCCAGTAAGAAATGCTTTACAAAAACCTTAATTGTCTTTTCTTCACATTCAAAAGGAGAATTAAATTCAATTCTAGTGTGTGCATGTCGAAGGAAAATTTTGGACCTGCTGCGGGAAAGAAAATACCAGTGACAGCAGTACTGGTATGCGTACTTGTGTGTATGAAAGGGTCAGAGTGCGTCTCTAACCTGAATCTGTGTGGGTAAATTGTGACAGACAGTGTCCAGCAGTGTCTGTGTGGGTTTGTCTCTGCACATCAGCACCAGTTCCAGGTCCATGTCGCCTTTGATCAGGAGTCCTTTGGCCACCAGACCGACCCTCATCACTCCACAGAGCATGCCACCACCGCCAGACTCTCTGCTTCACAAATAAACGTAAAAAAGGTCATCTACTGCAAGTCGGAACGCGACATAATCTTCAATTAGAGTAGCATAAATAGGAATTTCTTTAATAAAAATCAAAGCTTTGCCTCAGGTTGTAACTGTTCATTAGAGGTGTGCCGATCGATCGGCCACCGATCATAATCGGCCGATTTCCGTGAAAAAGTGTATTGCCGATCACGGTCTCGTGTTGCCGATCACACAAACCGATTACCTGCTTCTCATTTCACAGCCTGTCTGTGAAGCTGGTCTCCTCTTTACTTCACACTGCGCAAACGCGCAGCAACAAATCCTATAACGCACTGAGTGAATGGGGAAGTTTGCGTGTTGCGGCGGAAAATTGAAGCACGTCAAAATGCATCAACACAACAAATCTAATATGGCATAAAAACAATGTCATACTTGACGGAGTTCGGCTACATCGAGGCTCACTGCAGTAAAAAAGACATATGGAGGATCAGATAGCAGGTAAAGCAGCGCACAGCCCTCATGGGTGATCGGAATCGGCAGGAAAAAACCTGATCAGCACATCTCTACTGTTCATCATATAAAATAAATATTCTGCAGAAAGTTATTATTTTTTTGCTGTCTGACAATGAAAAACCGTACTCTTTGTAAACAGCTTTGTTCAAAAAACGTGTCGAACCTTGCTTGCTTGACATAATAATCAGCTTACAGGCAGCATAATTAAATTATTAAAATACTGCTTTGCAGTTAATATGACAAAATAAGATCAGACAGAGCAATTCAGCACTGTAATGAGAACTAGCGAACCATTTCTACAAAAAAAAAAAAAAAAAAAGATTCATGAAGATATTCAACCATGAAGACTCTGCCTGGCAAGACACTGAAAAGCTGTAGAGTTATCTCCCTCTGCTGAAACACAGAGACCAGGAGCACTTAAAGAAAGTTTCTTAAAACATGAATGTATGGGGGGCACTGATGATGTTGCAGGTGGCACATCAAAATCAAAAGTCATGAAAGAATATTAGTGATTTTGCAATAAGGGCATACCGTAACAGGGAGCATCTAGAGATGAAAATGTTAGTTAGCATCTTTTTTTTTTTTTTACATTACCGACATAAACAGTTTCTGTGGCTAAAAAATAATAACCATAAACCTTAGTTGTATAATAGGCGTATTTTCCGTTCACCTGTATCCCTCATTGGATTCCTCGGCTTCTTCCCTGGGCTCCTCACCAGGATCGTCCTCCTCTGTGCTGTCTGCTGGTTGGCTGTCGAAGTTGCTGTCGGGGGCATCGCCGCTGCTCTGATCCAGCCAATCGGCGACCTGCTTGAGCGCGCACTCGACGGTGGACACCAGCGTCTGAACGGCTTCCAGCTCCTGCGAGGAGGGGTAGATGGTGGAGTGCTTCGCCATGACATGGCGGTCATCGTTGCTGAAGGAACGGAAGGACCTCTGAAAATGAGGACAGACAACTTCCTTAGCCACTCAGAGAGGATGAAAAAATAGAAAGAAAACTACATTAAATGAAAACCTGCTTGAGGACACTTTTTTCTTTCATTATAAAGAAAACAGCTAAGTTGGGCTGCAACTAATTATTGTTTTATTAACAGATTATTCTACCGATGATTCTGATAGTTCAACCAGTTGAAAAAATTGAAACAACTTGAACTTTTTTTAATACAATATTATAAACACATTAAACAATGTGAATTAAATTATTTTGCTGCAATATAGCATTACCTTAGTGATTTTGAACCAAGTGAAGCTAAAGCTACACATCAGATGAGTTGACAGACAAAGATCTTTTCATCTTAAATGCAAAATGCAGATATGTTTTGTACAGTTTTGACTTAATTACTGCTCTGAAAATGTTGTTTTTTCAGAAATTCATCTTTGAGTTTGTTAACGATTAATCGATTACTAAATTAATTGGCGATTATTTCAATAATTGATTCACTGCGATTAATCCAACTGATCCGATTAATTGTTTCAGCCTTACGGCTAAGGATGAAAACTGCAGGAGCATTTCTTGTTGCTGACACAGCATACAGTGCAACTTTTTTTATGAATAGGAAGCCTGTGAGAGCTCACCAACCCAGAGACATAAGCACAAACAGCCATCAGAAATCAATCCTACCACGGTATTCATACCCTGTCCGCCCTTTCCTAATTCAATCAGACATTTTGGCCTTGGGAATTCATGTCAGCTCCTCAGTCTTTCTGATTTGCTCCTTCCTACTCTTCAGGAAGTATCTGAAAGGCGAGCACTGAAGGAGGACACCAGGTGCGAAACATCAAATGAGGGTTTCTCAGGGGAGAGTTAATGACAGAAAAAAGAGGGAGCTTGCCACGGGAGCAGAGGAGGAGGAGAGCGGATAACACCAGGAACGGGAAATGGGAACAGTACAGAGTCTTTATAAGACACATAGGAACAAAAGTGGTTGTGAAGTAGGAGGCACAAAGATGAAAGGGAAAGTAAAGAGATGAATAAAGTAGAGCAGCAGGTGCAACGGTGTATTTAGTTTTTTTTTGCATATTGCAGTAAATAGCATCCAGACAGAGCTCTGGATCTACATGTGGATTTACATAAAGACACCGTGGTGAACGTTGGCCTGTTTTCATCCCTTCTGCCTTCACATCTCAAAGCTTTACGCCATGGAGAAAATATCTTTAATAAAAACACTAGTGATGAGTCCACTGATCCACTGCCAGTGAGCCGATACATTAAAGACACAGTTATACCCTGACAGATTTCGATGTCAAATCTTTTTATATTAACCAAAAGGTTGATTTCTTACAGCAAATAAGACGAGCATCTCGTAAAAAACGATGTAGAACGAGACTCAATTTAAAAACAAAAAGTTTTCAGTCACATTTTATTGTAAATGAAATGTCAAATATTATTCAAACCTTCCTCAATACTTAACTAAAAAATCTTTATTGGCTTTAGAGCAAGCAAATTATTCCTATAGTTGCTGTGCAGCTTTATCCATGTTTTCACTGGCATTTGGAAGATTTATCTTTGGCTCCAAGTCCATAAGGGTGGATGACCTCTTCACCTTTATCCTTACAGAAAGAGACTGATCATTTGCAACTGGATAATAGTGACTATTAAATAATTGAATTAAAACCTATTTTGTTAAGGCTTGCAATTCCAGCACATTTCATGTGGAACATAAAAAACATTTGAGGCTACAAATGTGCTTCATTTAACCCGACAAAAGCAGATTTTTATATCTGCTCATACGAAAAAGACAACATTCAGTGGATACAAAACTACTCTGGTTTATTTATTCAATTAAAGGTGTAAAGTTATGGAACAAGTTACATGAAGATTTAAAACAAAGCAATAGTTTAACACAATTCAAAAGAAAGTACAAAGAGGTAATTTTCAATAGATACACATATGGGTGACAGAAAGCAATAAGGTGTGTATTGCAGATAACTTGGTGTAAGGGTTTAGAAAGACAAACCAGCATAAAATGGGAAAATGTATAGGTAAATATTAGTAACTGTTACTTCTGACTGCCACTTTGATTTTGATTTTTTTAATGACAGTAGGACTCTAAAGTTTCAAGTGTTTAGGGGGTAGGAGTTTATAAGTTCTCACTTCTTCCTACCCCATTTTGAGCATGATATGTTAACTGAAACAAAAAAATCTGTATTTTCTCTTCTTTCTTATGCACTTCTTGTTACTGTGCACTATTTTATTTTTATATTTGTATCATGTTCGAATAAAATTTCATTTCATTTCATTTCATTTCATTGCCAGAATCAGTCTCGCAGGTGATCGTTCACAACTTTTATCTTTCACAATAGCATTTTAGTGCTTTCAGAAACTCGTACCGGTAAAATCAATATACATTTTCTGGTGAACTCAAATTTTATTCGTTTGGTTTTCGCTGAATACACAACAAAACATGTAAGGAGCTGCAAAATGTATAATCCATGAACCAATAAGTATTGTTCTTTCTGTTTTGATTCTCTTTGTCTTTGTTTTCAGAAATACGGCAGTCGTCTAAAATCCTAATTTTCAGAGAGATGAATTTTCTTTTTAAACAGTAGACAATGCCAAATATTCCTGCTAAGTGTGAGGTGCTCAGTTAAGTGTGAGGACGGCGCTCCTACCAAGCTGCAGAGTAGACCTGCTTATCTCAAAGCCCCACATTTCCCTTTATTCTCTCCAACACACACATGAACTCAAAGAGACCGACACATCAGCGCTCATAAGCAACACACACACACACACACACAAAGAGGAGAGATGACCTTTTCAAAGTGCTGGAGCCTGAGGGCTATTATCAATCTACTTAAAATCCAAGGACCACCTTTGTGTGCACACACACGCACGCACACGCACACACACACACACACACACACACACACACACGCACGCACACACACACACACACACACACTCAACAGTGAATTCTCAAAGATGAACAAAAAGCCTTCTTTATAAATCCTAAAACTAAAGCGTCACCCTGAGATCTACATTCCTAAATGGCGGCAGCTCCTCTGGACTTAATAATCATGTCTACATACCCACAACATGAGAAAATGCGCACACAGAAAAACCACACACACACATACGCAGGCACACTCCACACCGATCCTAATTGAAACGGTGACACTCTCTTTCACTGAAGTGACTGAGATAAAGCCATTAGCAGCGTGGAGAACAAGCGCTGCACAATAACTGCAGCCTCACCGCCTGTGTGGTTCGGGACGTAGAGTGTTGTTGGAAACATTTGAGGGAGTTCGAACAAAGGATCACTTCAGATTCTTCGAAACTATGCAGCCAATAACAGGAGAGACATGAGGTGAATTAAGATAGCATTAAGATATGCCGATGTTAAAATATACGACATGGTTTTAAGTAGTGTCCTGCTTAATCATCTTTGGTGGGGCAACTTTTTTTTAAAATGAAAAAATAAGTAAAGAAATATCAAAACGCTTCTCATGCAATGACGCGTACATGAACTTGATTTTACAATGACATTTCTCAGGAGTAACGCATCAATCTGAGGGCTCATCCAACATTTTCTTCCCACACTGGGTTTATCTTGTACTTGTGTGTCTTCTCAAAGCTGTGTTTAACAGAGCGGTCGTAGCAGATTTTATGAGCTGTGGCTAATGGGAGCTTCTGCAACCATAAACCAAGCTGAGAGGAGGGAGGGTGCCAGCAAATCTATGTATGTAAAGCTGCGTTCCTTGACTGCGGAGGGGGCCGTTGTTGGCCAGCTGTTGTGATGACCACGTAAATCAACACCGTTAAGTGGGACTCGCTGACAAGAATCGACCCTGCGAGCCAGCGTGTGTAGAGATAACACTGCTGACATGAGGACGAGGGAGCGTAGATGTGATGGGCCTTGAAACAGAGACTCGGAGGTTATTCTAGGCACTCGTGGTTATGTTGTTTCTCGGCTGACAGTCTCTGAAAGACAGAAGTTACCTGTGCAGCATATCCTCTTACAAGCGGGTGAATGAAAGGAAACAAATCAGGCATGAAAGATAAATCAGAGGTTATGATCCAGTCTGCCTGTGACATCCTCAAGAGTTGGAATGAAATTGCATTCAATTGAGCACATTAACCTGAAGCTGAACAGAGGACGTAACAATTGACTTCAGGTACAGCCATAGTTAACCGAGCAGTGTTTATGATGGTCTTTGAGCCAGTTTGACTGAACAAGCTTGGATGCAGCAATGCTGTTGCACACAAAAAAACAACTAAGAAGTCAGAATTTACAATTTATGACTTCCTGGCTTTATTCTTTCTTCACCAACCACAGTTGCACCACTTTAAAAATAATTTTCTTCTACACGCAGCCTCGTTCGAACCCTCACAGAACCCCAAATGGTCATTTTTGGCTAAATTGTTGCATCTAAATGAGATGATTTAAAATAATTTAAATCATCTCATTTAAATGGGTGAGCATCATTTACTTTGTGGTAAACAATCCAAATTAAATGCACTAAAACTCAAATACTCGCATCCAAATCTGTGTTTTTGACGTGTTCTTGTTGTTAAATCATTATTTGAAAACTGCATATTATAATGTATTTGATGATAAGAAATGTCTAAGTGTTAAAAAAGCAGGAAAAAAACCCCCAGAAATCTATAAAGAGGGGAATTTTTTTTTTTTACACACACTGTACACCTTCACATGTCACTGGTGCTTTTAGACCACACACTTGCCAATTACACTCCATTTCATGCTCCACTGGAACCTACCAGCTGGCAGGACCGTGTTACATAACCACATTACACAGCATTTACAACTTACAGTGTGCACTAATGTGCAAACACTCTAATGCAAGACAGTACACAGAATATCACGGCAAAAATCTGACAAAGATTCAATACACGCAAACCATACAGGACCGTTACAGAGGGATATAGATATTTAAAAAAAACATGATATGATCAGTCACCGTCATCACTTCTGTCCATAAGCTCCACATCTGTCCTCAACGCCCTGCAGTAAAAGCACATCAGTTCAAGGTGCTGTGCTCAGTCACACATGCTGTCAGGAGCAGCTACTTCACAACTAAATGGGGCAGAATCCACAAATTTCCGTTCCTCTGCTGCCTGTCCCCTCCAAACTCCTCCTGTCTGTGCAGCCATCTGCTATAAATTACATGACCTAACGCCAAGGACAAAGCTTACTAGAGCAATATCAGCTGTGATAGAAAGTATAGTCCTAATTCAGGTGGTCGTGTGAGCTGCCCTGAACACCTGTAACTTTTTAATCAGAACCTATGAACATTTTTGTGCACATGTGCGTGTTTATGTTTAGGAAGTGGAGATGATAAAAGC
Organism: Poecilia mexicana; assembly: GCF_051168715.1. NCBI lineage: Eukaryota > Metazoa > Chordata > Actinopteri > Cyprinodontiformes > Poeciliidae > Poecilia > Poecilia mexicana. The sequence goes on from NW_028263381.1 coordinate 15,617,397, forward strand.
CTCTTAAATGTGTTAAAAGCACAACAAGAAATAGAAGAAGATGAACGCAGAAAAGTGCCAAAACTGCAGAGGTAGATAAATAACTTTTATTATTTTTGGGAAGCTGAAGTAAAAAAAAAAAAAAAAAAAAAAAGGTTTGTTCAAAAGCTGACAGCACGAGCCTTCACAGTGAAAATAATATCCATAAAAACAGACATCACCACCTATAAATACCACGCAAAAAAACATTTCAGAAGTGCTGTTTGGGGAAGATGTCACACCTATTTAGAACAAAAGGCAACCATGCCATGTGAAAGAAAAAGAAACTTCAAAAAAAAAATCTCAAAATAGTCCTTGAGAGACGGAACAAGTAAGACAGAAGGGAAAAAAGCAACAACTCAGTGCCTTCTCTGCAATATCCAGCAGCCTCAGGGGGATTGCATTAAAAATTCATCCTGTGATTTATCTGCACTCTGCTTGGCAGGGTGGCCTCGCCACACTCCTCCATCCTGCTTTGTGCACTCTCACTAGCTGTCTCTCAAATTACCAGACATGCAGAACGTCACATACGCAATATAGCAGGGTACACATGCATCGAAATATATAAACGAAACCCCCCCACGCATGGATTGGTCAAAATATCAGAAATACCATTAGCACCAGGTCTATCACATGAACTGAAAGCATGGGGGGGAAATGAGCTACAGCAAAGCCACACACTGGAACAGTTATGCTGTGTGCCATCAGTATTCACAGACTGTATTGTTTAGACAAGAATGATGTTCATAGAAATTCTGCTAGAATAAGTCAAGCCCATAAACCAGCCTCCAAAACATCAACCCACTGCCTAATTTCTACTAAAAGACTCAGATGTTTGTGTGTGTGTGTGTGTGTGTGTGTGTGTGTGTAGGTGTGTGTGTGGGTGTGTGTGCTTCTGCACTTTGCTCCTGGTAATGCAGAACCATGGTTTATAGGCTCTATAACACTTTATGACCTAGTTGCTAAAAGAAGCATCATTTTTCCCAATCATGTACAGGACTGAGAGGTGAAATATGAATTTTATTTAAATACACAAACTTTTAAATGAAATATATATAGTTAACTTGCTGAGGAACATAAAATGGACATAAACAATAGCGACACAGAAAAACACAAATACACTACAGTGACAAATCTCATTTTATAAAAGTTAACTTAGGATTTATAGATCTAAACCCCCCCAAAGTGTAAAGATTTAAAACATTCCAGACTTACTTAAAGGCAAAATGTTATAAAACTAACAAAAGTTACTCTACTTCCTGAATTGAAGTAAACTGCTGAAAGCAGCGTACTAACAGTCAATGCTGGTCAATACTTATTTGGAGTGGGACAATAACAATAAAACAACACAATAAAAATACAACAATTCCATGGTTTAACACTGCGATGCATTACATGGTCTATTTGGCTTTAATACAGCAGAAAGGAAGCATTAGTTCAGCTTCTGTTAAAAGAACATAAAATATTTTTAGTTACATCACGGCTAACAACTAAACGCTATTATTTAAATTTTGTTTAGAGTTGCGGAATATATCAAATCAATCACATCTTCTGCTGTGATGAAATATTATATTTTGAGTGTTTTGCATGCAAATTCTGCACGTCCAAATTTAATTTTGGCAACCTGATGATGGAAAATTTCAACTGGTTTGAAACTGTTTTACTAACATTTAATTTATCTTTGGAAGAAACCAAGCATTTCAGACTTGAACTGGATATTAATTTAACATCATACTCGATAAGTCATTTCTAAACAATTCACAACAATTCATAACATGCCTGATGTGCTTTTACTCAGCTGCATTGAGACATGAGACTTTGGTTTAAAGAAATGTCTGGAGAAACTGGAGGTGGTTTACTAAACGGTTTCTCCTTAACTCAGTGCAGCAGTGAGTTGAGATCTGAAAAAGTTTGGGAACTGCAAACCAGAAGCCATTAGGCTTTCAAAGAGGGTGTATTGTAAATACAAAACTTAGAAATGAAACATTAATGGCTAATTCCGACTGTGATCCATTATTAGTACACTAAGCATTCATTTTATGTTTCTTTTTTTAAGGCTGGCTTTTTTTTTTTCTAAAACTGGTGCTGAATAGAAAAGCGAAATGGAAAGCAGAGAGACCATCTAATTTAGCTTGTTGTTTTCCCTTCCATTCAACACAAAAAAGAAAGTTGGAGGTGCTTTGGTGGCACAGGAACCAAACCTACAATCATCTGCTGAAAGGCAACTGGGCTAACAACTGCACCGATCTGCAGCCAATTGGTGTCTCACGTGAAATTCAAAATCCCATTTGGGACAATTCTCTAGAGTCTCACCCAGAAATTGAGGCTGACACCAATAATGTGACCACATGGTCAAACAATCAGACAGAAAGAACAGTGTACCACTTACAAACAAACTGTAGGCAGGTGTAGTTATTGAACTTGTACAGAAACATCAATGAAAACAGTTGTTTGCTGTGTTGTTTGGCTTGCATTTTGACGCCGCTGCCAAGGTCAGCAATTGCTGCATTGCCCTAAGTCAGGAGTAATCACAGTACTGAGTTTGCAGCGTGGGGCATACACTGGTCTCATTACCCTTGGTTATTTATGAGCTCAGCTATGTTTTCCCTTTGTGCAACGTCCAACCTCAGCACCACCAGTAACGTCTTGTTTTCTTTCCAAAGTGCATTTTTCTCCTCTCCTCCCCGTTTTTCTTCATTCCTCTGCCTCCCAAACAAACGACTCTTCCCACTTATTCACTTTTTGTACCAATTTCTCCTCCTCCCTTTTCTTGTTCTAGTTTTTAATAATTCATCTTCTGCTCACCCCTCCACCCCCCATGGGAGAGGAACTTCCACTGTCACAAGCCAAGACCATTAATCAATCCTCCGTCCCGCACACATTTTACCTCAACCTCTCTGCTCCTAACGCTCCTTCTCCACTCCTCCCCTCCACTTTTGCACATCCCCTTTTGCTTTCAACATTCCTTTTTACCGTTATTTTCATATTATTCTATCATTTATGTTTTATGGTCTTATTTGCTTCCTCTTGTCATTTTCTCTTCCCTCAGCTCTCTTTGATCCTCTGAGCCGTCCTCTCCACCCAGCGCCGAAGTTCCTTTGAACGGTATCTCTGTGCTTCTGCACCAGCCATCTTACACCTTTTCTAACATAATTAAAATTTCTGTTGTTACATTTCTTTGCTCTTTCTAAACCTGCAAAAATATGCAGACAAAAGAGCTACTATTAAACAATAATATTTATTCACTAAATGTCAGGAGCATATTAGCAAGACAGAGCACATTAATTAAATCTAGAAGTATTAATTATGCAGTGATACTAACATGAAAGAGAAAATCCAAAAGGTCACGAGAAAACGGCTTGGCTCTATGAAAAACAGACATACGTGAAGAATCTTCAGCACTACTTGCACCCCAATGCTAATGAGATATTATTTAATAAATGCATGACAAATGCATTTTTCAACTTGGAGAAAGTTAGACAACTTTCATATCAGCAGTCTTCTCCATAACTGTTCTTGGTAGATTTATTATTTTTTTGACACGTTCATGTAAATGATTTAAATGGAAAAGGCTTATTTTATATTTTTGATGAATCCTAGCTACATATTTCCCGGTAATGTTCCACAAAGTTGGAGCGTACAGCTAGAGGAATCTTTGACAAATCTACTTTGCGCAATTTCCTGGGTCCACTTTTGTACACTGGATTTAGGTCAGGGTGCCAGAGGCTGCTGTGGAAGAGTATTAGTTTTGTATTAGGTTAACCATTTCTGAGTTGGTTAGACAATATGTTTGAGCTCATTATGGTGCCAGAGATGCTACAATTGTTCCCCAATTAAAGGTTGAATCTCCTACATTTTTATTGTAATATCCTGCTACTACTGTTAAAAAACATTTATAAGAAGTGCTATTATTTTGAAGGATGCTGTAAATTGTTTCATTTTCTGCCTCTTTTTACCTTCGCCTCATCTATTTTGCTGCATTCCTTCATTTTCTAAATGCTCATAACTCATTCTCTTTTCTTATTGTAGAGCCTCTCAACATCTACTCTATTCTCACTGATGTATGAGCTCTCCTCCCCTATCTGCCCTGAACAAGCCTTTATCACACATCTATTTCTCAGCCAGGACTTACATTATCTGTTAGCGATGTGTATAACAACTTATCAGATCGAACTCGCGGCCTCCATTCGAGAGAAGTGATTTCTCCGCTGTGGATAATCCACACCCCCCCCACGCAGAAATCCCCAGCACCTACAAAACAATCAGTGCATTACCATGCCTGCAGGAGGAGTGGTCACTTGTTTCCTTCCTGCTGACGCCCACTTCTGGAGTTGGCGGGCGTGTGGTGGGGTGCAGAAGCAAGGTTACTAGTCAGGATGTTGATGGTGAGACGTTTCTGCTCCTCATGTGCTCGTCTCTCACTCTGGCCTCTCTAGAACGATGGTTTCTAAAGAATGAACAGCAGAAAGAGAGAATAAGAAAAGTCTGATCAGTACTACGACTACTTACTAAACACTACATAGCAAGGTTATTTAATGTACCACATATAAACAACAGAGTTATTCAAATTCCTTGAAGTTGTTCACATTTTAACACATTACAACCACAGACTGAATGGAAAAGGACACACGGTTTTCAAAAATGTTTTGCCAACAAAAGTCAAAAAATTGTGGATACTTTCTCAATGCTTTGTGGAAAACAACTTTAATTACAATTGCAACTAAGGGTGCTTTCACACTGCAGCCTGAAGTGACCCAATTCTGATTTTTTTTTTTAAGATAATGCGACCTGTATCCGATCTTTTCATGACAGTCTGAACAGCACAGGTCGGATTCTTTTCGAATGCGACCCATATCCGACATGTATTCGATTCAAATGCGACTCGCAAACACTGAGCACTTCTTCTTTTTATGGCGGTTGGCAGAACACTGAGAACGCTGACGCTATTGCGCCCTCTATTGTGCATGCGGGACACTTTCAGGTCTTTTGCCCGTTCAGACTGCAGAGCACATACAGGTCGCATATGTGTGGCAGTGTGAAAGGCCCGGCAAAAAAATCCGATTTGACAAAAAATCGGAATTGGGTCACTTCAGGCTGCAGTGTGAACGCAGCCTACATTTCACCAGGTTTGCATACCCAAATACTTTTTTTGCTTCTTCTTTTTTACAAAAAAGCTCAACCTCAGCCAGATTGGATAAATAGCTGGATTCATATCTGGACTTTGACTAGACTACAGCAAATATGAATGCACTCTAGTCTTATAACACAAGTGGTTTGGAGCATCTATAAGGTTTCTTTTAGGGTTGTCATGTATTTAGTGTCACTCTTCCAACTCTGACCAGCTTTTCCATTCTTGCCAAGAAGAATTATCCCCAAAGCATGATGCTGCCAACATCACGTTGCAGCCCTTAGCCTATTAAATGTTGTCCCAAAAGTTCAAATTTGTTATCACTTGATCTCCTGAATACACAGACATATCTTGACTAATAGGGTGACCTCTGAGGGCAACTGATTTCACAGTCTTTCACTTGGGGCCATCAGAGTAAAAGCAGGTTAAAAATAAATGCATGCAACACTTTATTTGAAAAAAACAAACAAACAAAAAATACCTTGTGTTAATCTAAATTCCAATAACCCACATTGAACTTTGTGGTTCATAATGTGAGAAAAATATGGACAAATTCAACATATAAACTTTTCCAAGGTGTGTAAAAGTACAATGGATACATGAAACAGAGCAGGAACTGACAGACTAACGGGTACGTTCACGAGCAGATAGATGTAGACACACATAGGGCAAATACATGCAAAGAGCCTCACAGGCCCTTATTCATAATTCATGGGTTGGCAACGTTCTGTTGGAGGGGGATGTTAAACAAACACGTGCTTATTTTCATTCACTGGCTTACACTCTTGAGTCCAACAAACCCTCCCTATAGGTCAATAATACAGCTGCAAAATGAACAGAAATGTAATTTATGATTCCTTTTCACATTTGTAGAAGGTATGTTGAAACTACTTTATGTTTGTGGTCACTGATTTTCTTTTTATGTCCAGTTAGGGCTACAAAAGAAACTATTAATGCACATCTATCACTTTTATATTGGAAATTCAACAAATGGCATTCACTGAGCCTAAATTTAAATTATATAAAAAAATATATATTGTTTTTGGAGCTGTTTGTTTATCAAGTTCAAAGAGTAGTATAGTATAAAGAATACAAAAAAAGCTATATAATGGTGAAAGCAGGAGAAAAATACTCTAACATTGCTTTCAAAGACCACAGAGTTGAACTCAACCTTCAATTTTTGTTCACAAAGAAATTATCTTTTCAATTTTTTTTGAGTTTCCTCATGAACAATTAATTACTAGGAAATATTTATTTCATTGATTGAAACATTCATATTAGGGCTGAAACGATTCCTCGAATGATTCGAGTACCTCGATTACTAAAATTCCTCGAGGAAAATTTACCTGCCTCGAAGCTTCGTTAATTTATGTTTTATTAGTTAGCGCACCGTGTTCCGGCCGGGACTTCATTTGCGTTGCGCGGAGCTCTCACTTCCGCCTCTGAGTTGTTGACAAAAGCTAAGTCTCAGCGGCATAAAGTCCAATCTTCAAGATTGGCCCGTGGGGATTTTATTGATTGATGATAATGCCCGACTTTTTATCGTTTTTGGGGAACCAATAAGCATCCTTAAAATGACTGGGGGAATGCCTGGAGTACGGCAGCATTTCTCCTCCGGGGCTGCTGGTTGAAAGCGAACGGCGGGAAGAGCGCTGAGGTGAGCGGATAGCCTGAACAGGGCGGGCGGGTGAGTAGCTGATGCTTACCGTGTAAATGTAGCTTTACCGACGAACCGCACAATAAATTTCATATCCCGGTCTGAAGAAACGGGTGGCGGAGCGCATCGTACATGGCTGGTAGATGAGTTTCTGAGTGTGACCAGTGAAGGTGTCGTAAATATCCCGTATTGCTTCCCCCCGTGTTCGTCCCCCGGTCTAACGGTTCGTCAGTCCGCTGGTCTATTTCCTCCCCTCCACCCCATCTTACGTTCGTTCATTCGCCCTCTCCTCCCACTCCAGGCGGCATTTCCCGTATTTTCAAACCCAAAGCGTGACAGGTTAGGTGGCAAGGTGAGTTTAATTAATCTATTAAACTCACTGAAGATGAATACATAAACTAAAAGCTGGATTGTAGACATTTTTTATAAGCATATTTGTGAGCCTGCCTCTTTGTTATTAAATTCAATATAATTTCAGATTTTTCTATAACTTTTCTTCTGGTTAACTTAGAAAGTGAGCTATTATTGTTACAGGTTAGTTTTCTAAACTACAAAAAAGAGGGATGCTCAAATATGGAAAATTGGACTGATATTGATATCTGATAGTAACACCGGTATTATGCCAGATTTACCAATATTTCATTTTATAATTTTTTTTTATCCGATTACTCGATTAATCGTAAGAATAATCGATAGATTACTCGATTACTAAAATATTCGTTTACAACAGCCCTAATTCATATAATTGTCTTTCCAACAAGAGCTCCACTTGGTGACACAAAAAGCCTGAGACGAAAGGAAAACTAAATTAAAATGGTGAAAAGCTCAGGCAAAGCAGAGGAGCAGACAGAACTGTAAACGATCACGGACCGCCGCGACCGGGACAGAAAGAACAGGAAAAGCAAGAGGAGCGCTAAACAATCAGACAAGTACAAAGTGGGGGACGGAGTGGAATCGGATAAGCAACAACACAGATATTGAGCTAACCCCTCAGGCAAACAGACTCGAGCAGAAGCTGCTCCTCATTTTCTCCCCAGCTCTCCGCCTTTAAGCTGCTGGCCTTGGGCCGGCCACAATGACAATTACCTCCTCAACACACCTGGCAGTGGCAGAGCCCGTGTCCCAGCACTCGCGTTGTGCCAGTTACCTCAGAGCCAGCGCTTATTGCTGGAGGCGGGTAAGCTCTCCTCCAACATGACTTGGCCACTTTAAGACTGCGTGCACATGATTATAGTGGCGAGCCCAGAAACACAAGTGCTCTGCCAAGAGGCAAAATAGCAGTGTGAAAGCTCCCCCCCCCATTTGATTTTCATTATCAGAACAATTCAGTGATAAACAGCAATTTCATCTCGCAGTCTGACTGCGTTTCTTCTCCTTTTTCTGAAATTAGAGCCATGTGTACGAGAAGGATAAATACCTCGCATTTTTGATTGCAAAAAAATAAAAAATAAAAAATATTACACAATGTGGGGACCAAATGTTTATTAAATCAAACCCTGAATGAAGCTCTCTCGTGGATAAACAGCATGTGGCCTACAGTCTGCAGATCATCTTCATCACCCCCTTGGGAAATTACCGAGACCGGCTTTTCAAATCCGTGGTTTCATGCTGGCTGTGCAAACTTTACATCCTGTTTGTTAAACACATCCTGTGGCGATTTCGTCTAACTCGGACTAAAGCTGATCAATAATTATATTGTTTCCACACAATGCCATAGTGCTCCCTTTTCCTATTCCGCTTTCGTTCCCACCGTGCTGGCTGGTCATTAAAGTGTGATTGTGAGCTATTCTCCTGAGAAGTGGAGGAGAAAAGAGAGGGGAAAAAAACCTGGCTGAAAACCTGCCTCATTAACACCAGAGATAGTTTGTGGGAATTGGCATGAACACACACATCCAGGCATGCACGGAGAAACCAAAACCACACATTAACTCCATGACATCCCCCGATTATCGCATCGATTTCCACAGCAGCGTCACGAATGAAGAAAACCGCACACCTGTGCTGTGTCCTTCCTTACCAGGTCGGGCATGAGAAAGGGAAAATTTTGAAAGGGGAAATAAAGGAAGTAAGAATGACAGAAAGAGCTGGAGAATTTGCTGAGGAAGCTGCGGGCAGCAATTTACACCTTTCTTATCTGATAACCATCAGACAAGACGAACAGCGGTGGAGACGGAGTGGCAGAAGACAGAAGAGGCAAAGATACTGTGCTAATTAGAGTTAGCAGAGCTCAGGTTCATGATGTATTCCCTTTTAAAGTTATGGTTTATGCCAAGTAATGCAACCAAAGGATGTTTTTTTTTGTAAACAGAAAATCTGGCTTCTTCTTTAAGTTGTTGTCATCTTCAATGCACACAGTGAGGTTATAAATGTAGGTCCATAATGTTACTGCATATATTCCTCTTTTTATTTTTGTTACTGTTGCCATTTATTCTTTTTCTTAAGTAATTTTGGGTGTTCTTCAGTGAAACAGATCTACAGAAAGGGTTAACGTTGCAGAGACATGAGTACATAAATAATGATGAAGGTGAAGGGAAGTCTGTATGTTTTTATTTTTCATTTGTAAATTTCTCTCATGCATATATTTGTAAGAACTTTACATGTTATGAGGCTTCAAAACAAGGAAGAAACTCGATTTTTTCCACCTTTGCAGACTGGCTATTTTCTCAAGCTGCCACTTTTAAAACGGGAGATAACAGGGAATGAAAATGTTTTAAGCAAAGATTCTCTAGTTTATTATTATTTTTTATATATATCCTTCAATCTCTTGGAAATCTCACAGGTAAAGTAAAAGTACATTTCTTCAAGGAATACACACATGATTATGTGTACAGGTAATTATACAAATGGCAATAATTACTAATTGTGCCAAATGAAGAAGCTAAAAAACAGTTTAAAATGCCTAAACTCAAATGTTTTTTTTCCCTATTTTGACATTATGGTAAGACCTAGTTTAACTGCAGAGAAACCTGCTGCTCTCCCTGACACACACACATACACACACACATTGTAACACAGTGTCTGAGCCCAGTATGAATAATCACTTATTAATAATGACAGAATGGCTGCTTAAGGTTCATGTATATTGGAAAAATGGCTGACCTAACAATTTCTTGCACAATAGCAAGTCATAGGTTTTCTTTAAAATTTTGAGTGGTGGAAAATGCATGTTGTTTATTTTAAATAGAATAGAGTTGAAGCTGTAAATGTAAAATGACTCTTTAGGGTTTAATTTACATTCTGTAACAGAAATCAGACCAAATAAAGTATCTAATTTGGTGCAAATTTAGTTGTTCAATTCTCTAATATACCTTAAAAAGCAAAATATGCATTTCCCAATGATTTTGTTTCATTTAATTGATAAGCTGGGAAACTGTCCAGGGTGTATTTTGACCCCTGAAGATTGGCACCGGTCCCCTGCAGCCCTGCATGTACAGGCTGGTATAAACAATGCATGGATTGATGAAATGTTGAGTATCTCTAACTGAGACATCACTGGTTTTGATCAAATACATTTTTATTTGAGATTGTTTTACCTTCTAAGTGAATAAATGCATCGGCCTCTGTAAATGAACCGGGCAGCATATTAAGATATTTTATTGCTTTCACGTGTTTTTGCCTTCCAGGGTTATCTGTGAAAACATCCGTAAAACGTCTGCGGCAATTAAAAATACCACACAGACACCAGAACACACAAATCTCTTCATTCTAGTTAGCGAGCTCAAATCAGCAGAATGGATGCAGAATCACGTCTCAGATGCCTCTGTTGTGACGAAGCGTGGCCTGCTTTAACAGGTGCTGGCCAACAGACGTCTGTTTGCTCAGTCCATCGGCGGAGAGAAGCCGAGACAAATGAAGAGGAAAGTGGTCAAAAGACAGACAGCCGCTTACAGGAAGACAACATAGTGAGAGCAGGGGAGGCAAAACCCAACATGATCAAGACTCATTAGGGACAGCTGGAGAGAACCTCCTGCATTTTAAAATGCAGACAAACCATGGGAGTTTCCACTGCTGTTCTCGATTGTTTAAAAATCGATCTGCTAATTTTAGACGATAACGGAGAAGATTCTGCACAAACTCTTTGATTTATTTTCCTTCTATGTCAGTTTCCAATCCTGTTTCCCATCCGTCGATCAAATCAAAAATAAATAGCTTTTTAAGTGCCTTACTTCTAGAGTTTATTCATATTTCTATGCCAGGAGAAACCTGCCGATATTCATAGTCATGAAGGTAAACGATGGTAGAGTTTTTCCACAGATGTGCCAGGAGTGAAAAAGTAAATATAATGTCACGTTTTGACTAAGCTATGCTAAAAATTCAAAGTTTTACTTTAGAATGCACAGCTTTTCTTCTTGTTCAACCAAAAGTTCAGCATCCAAATGTCCGAACTGATAAGTAGTACCACAACGAGTAATTTAAGCCTTAGGCTAAAGGGAGATTCCCTTCGCATAATGACTTATTTCCTTTCTAGAGCAAACACGATTTCTTGTCTGATAAAAACGTCCATTATCTCTAAATAAAGTATATCATTATACTTCCTTCCTTTACTGATAAGAAAAGACCAGAAGAAAAAGCTTGGTGTGAAACAACATCGTAGAAATGTAGCTGAACCTTTACGCAGATTTGACCTTTATAAATCGAATTTACACACAAGAACAGCAAAAACCTCACAGGTGTTTGCACTCATACTTTTGTCACATGTACTGTGCATAACAGACATGATATTTAGGGAGCAACTCGCTGTGGATATTATCTGCATTATGTCTCATTAATGCAGGACTATGCAGCAGGCTCGGCGTGGCCTGGAATGATATCAGGACAAAGGATATACGGGATATCACTGGCATGTCCTGCGCTCACAGCAAAGACATTTCCTGTCATTTCTAAGCTTAATTTCACTGGAAAACAGAGGAAGCATGCATTCACTAAGTGGAATTTACACCAATTTGTAGCATCTTTCACCGCTACCATCTCCCCACAATTAAATATTAAACGCAATAACCGAGTAGGCCAACTGCCAAGTGCAGCATTCAATCACCGCCAGGAATTAGAGTAATAAAATACAACACAACAATTTCCAGTAATGTTTCTCAAAGCGCTGCTGAAGTTTCATTCCAACAGGTTTAGTAAAAATTACTTGACGATGTGAACAACATTTATGCTCTTGCAGAATTGATTTTAAAGATCTGCTTGCACATTTAATTGGAGCGAAGTGATATGTTAGTGTGAGGGTGGCACTTTCCTTCCACCCTCACTTATTTGTCCATTCAACATATATCATAAAAATAACCAAGTTTGCTTATTTCTTGGTATTTTATGCTGAAAAATGTGGCAAGGCTTTAATGCAATATGCAAACAAAAAATATTCATATTAGACCACAAGTGACTAACTCTATTGTATTTATTTTATTGTTTTGCTCATGTTAGCTTGATGGATGAAACTTGGACAAAACTGAGTGTTTTATCAGGAGTCAAATGGTCAAACTGGTTTAGTAAAGGACAATAAATTATTTCTTCCAAATACATTTTACTGCTGGCTCAGACTCATCAGTCTAGCTGTGTTTCTCATCCACATGAATCCTCTAGGATTCTGAGATACTTTAACTCCTCTAACTCTACTTTTGTATTTAATCAACAGAGAACGTATTCCTCGACTGGTGCTTCTGGTTGCTCACATTGAGCTAGGTTCTGCTACAGGTTTCTTGCTGTTATAAAACATGTTTTGCTTCCCACTGTCACCACATGCATGCGCAGCATGAGACATTGCTACAAAGTTAACGACTTGATGCAATCAACTTCTAACAGTCTGCAACTGTTCATTCATGAGCATCAACCCAAGTATTAGAGGGAATGTATGAACATATATCCCACAAATGTGTAAATTTCCAAATCCAAACTCAATTCTGCTCGTCATAATATCACTGCAGTTATTTGTGTTCACACTGGAAGTAGAACAATATGTATTCCTTTCATGCATATGATCAGTGTGTGTAAGCATTTGACTGGAACTGGATGTTTCTTTGGTTTTTAAGCTTGATTTTACTGAGACTGTATATTGTACATTGACCAGATCCAGGCGCAGGCCAGGAGAGGTCAGAGAACAGAGTATTGATGAGAAGGCAGAGAAAACGCTGATGTTGCTTCTGGGAGGGAAAATAGATAACACTTACAGGGCAGTGTAACACCCCATGATCAATTATTTAAATGGACAGAGCTCTATCTATCTATCTATCTATCTATCTATCTATCTATCTATCTGGCAGTATTTAGTCCTCCATCCACATCATATTACTCATTTCAGCAGTGTGAGTACTGTCCTGCGTCAGTGTGGGGAATAAATAGACTATCACTATGCCAGAGCTGAAGCATGCTACAACTGTGTGTGCACTGGTAGGATCCTGCTGTGCTGATTTCAGCAGGAACAGATGGTCCTGTCAGGGCTGTGCAGCAGCTCTACAACATATAGTGCATACATTGTGTGTGTGTTCACAGTGAAGACCGTCTCCTTTGTTCTTCAGCAAACATATATTCCCACAGTGATTCTTGAGAGTAGGGACAAAATGGGTTTTAATTTTCCCATATTTTTTTTAATTATTTCTCAACCTTATGTATGCAAATATGACAAATAATGTTTTGGAAATTTAAAGATGCTAAGGTGCAGGCTCCCAGTTGCAACATTTTTAAAAAAAATTAAATTTCTAATCGACCTGACCTAAAACTTTGTCATCACCATCTGACAAAAATAAAAATAAAAATATTTTTAAAATATCCTATTAGTGATATTTTTACTCATTTTACAGACACATGCTTCTCAAAAAACAAAAAAATATATATTTAAAACAAAAAAACAACAAAAAGTCCATCTGACGGAGTTGACACAGAACTGAAGGTGGTGACAAACTAGTGAGTAAAATTAAAAACTTGATACATGTGAAGTAATGCAATTCATGTAAAATACATTAAAATGAATTAATTGCACATTTAAGTGAGATTTGACAGGAATTTCACTGAAAGAATCACAAAAACTCTGATGGAGTTGAAAAAAGCCAAACTACCTCAATTTATATGATGTTATTCTGAAGGAGGCCATATTGTAGCTCATCAGGTCCATGAAATCTTTACATTATACCAAAATTAAGCTTTTATTTCACAAAATTTCATCAAAGTTTTGTAAATTGTCAGTTATGGAGTTGACACATCATGGTTGTGACAAGCAGCTTAGGAATAAAACAGAAGAAAAAACTAAAGAATAACATAAGCTAACCAGAGCTAACTAGCCCTCCTAGCAAAGGAAGAGAAAGGAAGATGTCACAGGGTCCTCAGAAATTCTGGTGTCCCCCAATAATGCCTGTTTTTTAAATTTTTTTATATTCTTTTCATGTCTGACGGTGTTGACAAAAACTAGGGACAAATTTCAACGGAGTTGGGAAATATCTAAAAATTATTTTTAATCCAATTTATCGATACTTTTATAATTATTTATATGACTACTTATACTTAATTGTCATAATATATAATTTTAGTATTTCTTTAATTGTTTTGAACTATTATGATGTGTTGAGTTCTGCTCCTGCACAAGGGATTTTACAGGCATCATCCACCGACTACAATGTTTAAAATAAAAAACATATTCAGCAAATACCTGGAAAATATACATTGTTGTGCTCACATGACCCAGGTTAGTTTAGTCAGATATTTGGAAAAATTATATTTTGTGTATATTTTATTCAAATTTTGTACTTTATCCGTTTTGTTCCTATTCTCAAGAATCACTGTCCCACACACTTCCACTTTCCACCAGTTGTAAGGACCGTGCTGCATTCACGCAGAGACATGCCAGCAGTGGCTGCTGCGGTGTAAGTGACATCTTAGTGGTCTTTGGCCTACTTGTCTCCTCCGATGACGCTTGGCAGCCTAATCCTCCTTGAAAGGCTCTGCCCTGCTCAACTCCTGTTTGCAAACACAAAAAAGCTGTCACACCCCAACCCATTCGTTGTTGGTGCGCTTGTACACGCATGTCTATGCAGGCTGCACTTCATTTCTGCGTGCACAATTAAATTGGTAATCAGTAAATGGTGCTGGAAAAAGTAACGTCTGTTAATTTGAAAATAAGTGGAAAATCAAAAACATCAGCTAAGCTGGATATGAGCTTCAAAGATTGCGTGAGGTCAATAGCCAAAATATATCAGGAAAACGGGATTATTCAAGCCAAATTCAGGTCAAAGGTTGATCTCAATAATGACATGTTAGCTGTGTGCTATTTGTTGGGTACATGTTATGACAGCTAGGGTTGTCCAGATGTGGTCCAATTCCCTAATGGGCTCCAGTGCACAAAGGCAGATCAGTGAGCACACATGCAGAAAGCTGTTTAATGACTTGGTGGTGTGTGTGATCCCGCCCCAGCCTCCCTGATTTAATTAAGAAAACCAGCGACATGGCAGGTGGTGGAATTTAAAGATCGACAAGATTTAAAAAAATATATATAGTTCAAAAACTGACCATCATTT
Source organism: Poecilia mexicana (assembly GCF_051168715.1). Taxonomy (NCBI): domain Eukaryota; kingdom Metazoa; phylum Chordata; class Actinopteri; order Cyprinodontiformes; family Poeciliidae; genus Poecilia; species Poecilia mexicana. The sequence goes on from NW_028263381.1 coordinate 15,632,704, forward strand.
ATGTGTGGATGGAAACAATGTCTGTATGCATCTTTCAAGTCAAAATCTCCCTTTTCAGACTCAAATATCCAACCTGTTCTTTCCTTTTTAGCAAATAAAATACAAAAAGCAAATAGCAAATATTTCTACAATAAACCAGTTTTAAACAAATTACCCTGCAAAAACCACACTCTGTATGTAGGATGGATAAATAGAACTGACTGATGGCCGACCAGCTGCTTCAGATAATATTATGAAATCAGGATATTCAAATATTTTTGCACAGTGAATATTCTTTACTGATGCTTATTTACATGTGTAAAATACTTCAAGAATATCACCAAAAGTAGAATTCCTGTACAGTTGTTATAAAAAGACAACATTACAGAAAAAAAAATTCCAAAACAAGATTTCAATAAGAGTTTAAAGGAAGCCAATTTAAAATAGCGAATATGTGATCATAGATGAGTCATAAGGACTGCATGACATCCTTATGACTGCTGGAATAACAGCGGCCGAGAGAAAGACCAGAGTTTCTGGGTGATTTCTTTGCTTCAGTAAACAATATGCTGGATTAGTGACTTTTAGCAGCTTTCAACTTGCGTAGAATCAGGTCCTGCATTTGAATATTTTCTATTTTTTTCCTCATTGCCTCGCTCTTTCTGCTATTATTAATAAAATATCATGGATTATGCTCCATGTGCACGTATGGTGTGGCCAACTGGTTGGAGCAGACCTTTCATCAGTCTGTCTTCTTGGCGATCATTCCTGGAACCTGCAATGGATGCTGTGGTTGTTTTGCAGCTTCTGGTCGGTTTTATATTTGTACTTGAAAATCACGTCTAGCTGTTCCCACCTGCCCCTAGTTCTCTTGTTGAACCACTTCAATTTAAGATATCATTTTTTTGTTGCCGAATTATTGGGACACCTCTGCAGTGTTCTAAACATGTTGCTCAGGGTTATTTCTGCACTTCTACTTAAAAATAAATCCCTCTGAAGAAAAAACTGGAGTTAAAAACACTGATGAATATCAAACTTCTTGTGGATTGCCCGCAGTCAACTGAGTGGAGTTTAGCTAACACATCTCTAAGTTGTATGCATAAAATGTGGAATTTGGTTTGCTGAATAAGCTGAGCTGCATTTTAACGGAAAGTACCTCAGCAAAGTGAAAATCAGAGACATTTTTTTTTTTTTAAATAAAGTTTCAACCATGTTTTAAAATGCATGTTTCAGGTATGGCTTTTCTGAAATTTCCATGAAACTGCTGACAAGTCACGACTCTCTTTTTACTGGCGAAAAACCAACAGAAAATTAAAAAAAGAAAAATCTCAGAGGAGCTTCTGGATCTCTAAGATGAGAAAATAAATCTCGACAGCTATCAATTTCAAGAAATATGCATATTGTGAAAACAAACCAACTTTTTTTGCACCTGTTTAAGCTGAAACCGTGTGTTGCAAACATCTGAAATGTACCTCCACAAGTAAAAGCATAAAGAACTATCTGCTCTTTCCTCTGTAAAAAGATCAAATAAAAATGTTTATACAGAAAACTCAGGCTGATCGTGTTCTTAAAGCGTAAGCTGCTCCACATCGAGTTCCTTAACATCCTGCGATTTAACCTGGCGTGGTTTAACGTTAGCTGATCTGAGCTTCCATTCATTTCAGGTCAGTTTGAGCAATGTGCTCCATTATGGCGGTGTCATTACATCCTTCCTTCCTGTCTCTCTCTGGCTTAGTGGAGAAGACGGAAGACATGAGAGAAAAAGGAAGGAAAAAGGGGGAGGAGAGAAAAACGATGGAATTTAATGTGGACAGAGGAGGCGTTAGGGAGTTTAAAAACAAGATGGGAATATTGTCAGCATGAACCGAAAAACATGAGAGTGAAAACTGTAAACCCAACAGATATGGTAATACATTTGTTAAGAATGTTGAAGCATAAGGGCAAAAAAAAAATAAAAAATAGGACCATGTGTAAAACACACAGAGGAAACGGAGTAAATTCGACGAAAGGAGAAAATACTCCACAGCAGAAGCTGAAGCAGTTTAAGGAAGAAACAAACGGCAAGATTCAAAACAAATGAAGGAAGATAAGGAAACAGGAAGAGAAAAGGGAAGCTGGGGGGGTGATGGGCTTGCAGCAGTTTTGGAATTATTAAAGCAAATTTTAATGAGCCACAGGAAAATGAACACCAATTAAAATTGCTAAATGATAAATTATCAAAGTTATATACACATACAACTTTAATTTTCCTTAATCCATTAAAATCCAAATGTTGCCCAAAGGCCTCTTAAATAAATCTGATGGTTAATTTCTCATAATAAGCTTTTATTTTATTTTTTTCCCTTTGGAAAGTAAAGGTTATCTACAAGAATAAAGTAGCAATTTAATCCACATTTGTTTTATTATGAATTTAAAAATTAAAGTAAATCAGGACTGGCAACAATAAAAATGTGTTTTATTGCAACAGCTGTTAAATAATATTGAATTGCTTAGAAATAAGCAGACCTCTGTTGGAGGAAAATGGGAAAATAGTTATCAGACCTCTGGGGAAAAAATCAATGGCCACCCAGGACACATCACCTGGACTTCATCATTTCTCACCGTAATGGTAAAATCACTCTGCAAACCTTCTATTCAAATCGATTGGAAATGTTGTATGACTGGGTCACTCCATTCTTGGCTGTCATAGGTACATCAGTTACAGAGATGTAACCATTAAGTTCAGAATAAATACTTTGGATTTATTTTTTATTTACTTTTTTTTTTCAGTTTGCATCTTGTCAACATACAAATATTTAATCCAGAGTTTTCTTTTAGAAATGTATGTTGCGGGAAATGAGCAGCTTTTCACATGAGGTGCTCTAAAGAAGAAGGTGGAATTTTAATTTCTGTTTTGTTTTTTCAAGAACATTTCAATATAGCCAAATTTAATCAAATCATGTTCCAGGACAGCCTTTTTATATGTTGTATATTGTAGGAAATGTCATGCAATTTTCTGCTAAGCCAGGATGTTCATGAACAGTTTCTGACCTGACCGTCACACCTTCGACACATTATGGTATGCAGAGAGACACCGCTGCTATAAAATGTTCACAAGTGTCACACAAATGTCAAAGCGTTGAACAAATAACGTTCCTTAATCTGCGGCTGTGCCGATTATCTTTCTGCATTTACGGAGTTTCATTTCCCACATTGTGGCAAAAGCTTGGACTGGTGTGTACGGCATCTTCAAACAGCAAACACTCCTGGAAAGTTTTCTTCATACATTTTTACAAATTTAACACAAAAAGCCTAAAATCCAACCAACATTTGCCACTTGAATCAAAAATAGATATTTTGATGAGCTTGAAAACATCTCATTTCAAATGGTGGAAGAGTAAAATGCATATGAATGTTTTAAAGGCTTCAGTCATGTGGAGGGTCATGCTAAGCAAACTAAATGAGCACCATAAATCCCTCGCATGAAAGGTAACACTGCTTTAAAACTTCATTTGAGCTACAAGTGACACATCTGCTAAGCAGCTGACAGCAGCGTCACCAGTTCAGTGTTTCATTCTATATTTATGCAAGCCATTAAAATCAAAATAGCAACAAATAAATGCTATAGATTACATTTTATGTTTTGCAACAGTAAAATAATAGCATATGAAAGCAATTATGCCATGTCAGAGTTAAAAACAGTGACACCACAGTACCTTTACTAAACGTTATCATACCATGTCAACTATAAAGTGGCCCATTCCCAGACAGCTCTTCTCACACATATGGAAACATCAGCAATATAAACACAAACAACAACAACAACAAAAAAATGACATGTGAGTTAAAAACTTCATATTTTCTGCATGGAGGGAAGCACCAGATTGTAACAATGCCTGACAGAAAGGATGGAAAGTGAGTGTGAAAAAGATTTGTCCTCAACTTTTTCCTTTGGGAATGGTCACCATGGTTACCGGATCCTTTTTCAGCTGAATGTGGGACAAACATAAGGAAGCAAGAGAGAAAAAGAGAGAGGGATAAAAACAGAGATAAAGAGATGTGATGGAGCCTATGAGATAGTGTAATAAAATGTTGAAGTGTGTTAATGTGTGTAAAAAAAAAGACCTGATATGGCTAACACAGCTAATTAAAAACTCTGAATAAGAGAGGGCTCAGCGTACACGCATAAGGAAAAAAAAAAAAGCGGCATTTAGGATGCGACTACAAAAGCGCATCTGCCATATATAGCACTGCAGAGAAGATACCCGATCCCAGGCTGAAAACACATAAGGTGGTAGGATAAACCAAACGCACACTCTAATGGAAACAGAGGCCAACAGGGAACAAACAGCGTCAAGAGACTATCATGGCTCATCTTACAACCAGACAATCAGACTCCATCTATATTTCAAAAGCCACGGAAAACTGTCACAATGGGCTTTCTAGATCCAAGATTAGTGGAGGGCACCGCTAATGAAGAGCGGGACACACCGGGATCACATTTCCATGCTGGTATCCCGACTGCAGTCGATCACGCAGAAGGCAATTTGTACAAACTCAATGACAAGCCTTGGGCAAGAGTAACTGAACTTGTGTGTTAAACCCAATATGTCTTAATTATTTGGGTGAATAAACTCATATTTTTTAATTGATCAGGTTTTATCTTGCGTAGAGGAGACCTGACGCCAAGAACCTGCGAAGATTCACTTTAAGTCACTTTACCTCCCTTTCAGCTATCTGCTTGTCCAAACAGTGTGTGTGCAGAACCTGTGCTAAACGTTGGAGACAACGATCTCAGTTTTTCTCTGCTGCAGCTTCGTCAATATTTGCATTATTGTGTGCAAAATGGCACAGGATGAATTATTCATTGAGAACAAAGGAAAATACTTGTAAGGGCTGGTTCTGCTTGACAGAACTGCCACGGCTTTAACGACAGACATGCATAAGTATGGGTATATTCAGCATGTTGAGTGAGTGTCACCGAGCGAGGCGTTTAAGAAAGAAGAGAGAGTGATGTGCTCGGCTGCGTGCGCTCACCAGCAAAGTCACTGCTTCCTCAAGGACACTGCGGCTGAAGGGGCAAGAAAGAGTAAAGGAATGACACATGGGAAGAAAAGAAGGAAGATGGAGACAGGGAGATAAACAAACACGAGGTGAAAGAGCGCCAAGCAAGATGCAAGAAGCAGAGAAAACTGGAAGCATATGTGATGATGGTAGAGGCAACAGATGATGGAAATGTGAGGAAAGACGGAGGGATGAGAAAATAGGAGAACGGGAGATGCCGGAACAATTCATCTCCACAGAGAGTGTTTGTGCGTGAAATGGTTTTTTTTGCAAGTCGGTTCCTGTAATTTAAAAAGTCAAACCTTTACCCTGACAATGAGGCCAGAATGTAAGGTATGTGAAATAACCGGAAAATACTGTTTGGCTTTTTCAAACCAGTTTCAAGTTTAAACACAAAACTTTACTGGGATGAAGAGGTGGCCAAATTAAAGTCCACAGGGATGACAAATAGAAGTATATATAATTATTTTTTTATGTATAAGAGGGTGCCAATGACATGGCAATGAAATAATAATAAAAAAGGAATAATAGGTGGTCATCTTGCAGAGGATAGGGATGAGATAGTGCTATTTATAAGTAATGGTAGTTTGGCAACAAAATTTGAAGTGTTTTTTATATTTAAGTTCCATGTTTCGTACATGTGCTAAATAATAATAATCCTCATCAGAATATTTATAGGAACAACAACCCATACTACAATATTCATAGAGGTCAAGCCCAATATAAATATATTATTGTTCTTTTTTTGGCCTATAACAGCCGCTTAGGTGTTTTTAGGTGGTGACAGGAAACAAATGGGGGTAATCAAGCAACAGCGATCTAGCAATACACCCAATGCACCCGACCCTTGTGTTATTTCTATCACCCTATCTTTATCAAATGATAAAATATGACATATGATGGATCAAATCCCAGCAGCTCTCTAGTATTTAAGCCTGATAAATTATTCCCAGATTTATTGCTGAACCTGCAAATGACACCAAAACAAACGTAACTGAGCAAATTAACACAATCAAAACATCCAAAAATCTCCTCCCACACGAAGCGAAAGCAGCCGAGGCTGAGTGAAGAGCTCTGTGGAGAAGAGCAGTGGAGCATATTGTTAGGCTCACCAGCGATGCACTAAAACCGCCACACACACACACATACGCACACACACACATACGCACACATGCAGACACCAAACACTGATAGTGGAGAAGGCCACGGGGGTGAGCTGCATAAAAACTACTTTACATACATAAGCAGGCAGTTTACCAAAGCAGTGAGTGAACTCTTTAACCGCGAGAAGCACAAGCGCCGGCCAACTGTGATCAAAAATCTGTGCAAATTAATAAAGCACATTTAGCGAAAGACCTATAAAACTGACAAGACCACATATGAGCGAGGAAGGGTTTGTTTTGGTCTGTGAGATGTAAAGCAGATGACCAGAGTGAAGCAGGAAGCAAGAAGCATGCGGCAACTGATGTTAAATACTGTAAATATAAACCACAGTTGATTATGTACTCCTGAAAGGCCACCTCAGTGCTACGCCAAAGTGTGTAATTGACCTGGATCGCTACAGGATAAGATGTCGGTGTCGTATTTTGCCTCACCGCTGCGTGAAAACGGCACATTGCAGTGCAACCTCAGCGGGGAAACAAAACAGTGTTAGACTGTTTAACAGGATTATAAAGACTAGTGTTTGCCAGTAGATTACAAACATGAGCAAAATGCAACCATTCAGACTGAATAAAGTCATTGATCCGGCTTGTAGAGCTTTAAGAGCCCTAACATTTTCTCACAACCACTGAGTTTTATGCATTTAATTTGAATTGTGGGTGACAGACCAACACCAGGTAGAGCATGACTCGACAGTCAGGTGTTAAAATAGCTGGATAATTGAAAATGTGAAGTGTGGAGTGTATTTTTACTCTGTCCCTTTCTTACCCCCTTAATTTGATACCATTAAATACAATCCAGTGCAAGGAGTCACCTAATTAAAAAAAATGCAGTGCAGTTGTGTGGTCAACTGTAGGCAATAAAAGCTGCATGGAGCTGCAAATATATACAGCTCAAGTGGAAAAATGCTGACAGGGCAGCCATTCAGCCTTTATGGAGGAGGAGTGGCAAGAATGTTAAAAGAAAGCCATAAGAAGTTTTCCCAAAAGTAATTTACAAGACACAGCAAACAGTAAGAAGAAGGCAATCTGGCCAAACAAGACTGAAATTAAACTTTTTGATCTACATGCAGAACATAGTGGTGGCAGTATTTTGTTTAACAGGGACGGGGAGAGTAGTCAAAGTTACAGGTGTCAAACTCCAGTCCCAGAGGGCCAGCATCCTGCAACTTTTAGACATGCTTCTCTGTCAACCCACTTTAATTACATAATTAGGCCAATAGCAGAACTTCTTACAACCTGAGTGCATGAGGAGATGATTACATTTTGTGATATTCGGTTGTGTTGGACTTGGGCCCCATGAAAACGTTGCAGGACACCTGCCCTCGAGGACTGCAGTTTAACTCCCCCAGGTTAGGCGTTTGGAGCAAAATACAGTGCGAACCTGGAGGAAATGTGGCAGCACTACAATGGAGAAAAGCACTTATGCTTTACCCAGTCAAAGTCCAGACCTCTATCCAAATAAGAATCTACAGCAAGAAAACTGCTGTTCACAAGCACTCTTAATCCGGTCTGACTGAGCTTGAGTTATCCCTTTACTTCCACTTCACAATTATTTAATGTATTTAAGCTTCGATGGCAAACTCCATTCATCATTTAGGGAATATACAGATCGATAGCTTCTGATCTCAAGTGCAACCTTACCTTAATACACTTTGGACATACACTAACAAAAGGATTCACGAGAAATTGTGAAACCTGTTCTTATATTAAAACAGATAAAAATATGTCAGAGATTTCCCATAGTTTATTAGAAATGGCCAATCGTCAGCCGCCAAGTTGCTCAAAAAACCAAAAAAAACCAAAACAAAAATAAATGCTTCCTTGTTTTGCAATGTCATTTAAAAGAAAAGTGGCCCAGTTGAACACGATAAACATGTCGAACCACAGATGAAAGTGATAATCTTTGCTCTTACAACACAAACCCAGACTGCTGACTGAACCCACAAGATAAATGAAGCCACTTGCATGAACGCAAGCGAAACCGCCATGTCGTCGTCTCAGCTTGGATGGGGACCAACCTGCTTATAGGCATTCTTCTGTTTTCCAGCTAATTGAGCACCACCATAAATGATTACTCACTACACCGGAGCATTTGCAAATCTTCGTGGCAACTACAAATGTAAAATACAGCTTGCATAAAAAGAAAGACAAGAAGGGGTTCTAGCATGCATTTAACTCACCTTCCTATTACTTTTTAATCGGGTCACTTGTTGTGTCTATCAAGCCCGTCAGTCAGAGTGGAGTCACTATGTGAAGACGGGCAGGGTTACCTCGTGTGATCCTGAAAACACACATGTTCAAATCCTCATTAATGTCTATTTAAATACACAACAACTATAACTTAATTTAGATCAATAAAAAATGAGAAAACTCAAGATGCAAGGAATTTACATGAGTTTCGGTGTGTGAGGGGGTCAACAGTGACGCAAATGATCACAGACAGTCAGATTAACACATAAAACCTGCAAAAGGTACTTTAGCAACTGCATATTTAAACAGCATGATGGATCATCTTACTTTCTCTTTTTCCATCCAACTTCAGAACAAAAGGTAGAACAAAACTACTGATATCATTGAAACAGAGTTTGGTGGAAAGCATTAATGGAGAAGAATTTAAGGAGCTATGGCAGAATAGGAACTGGAGTAAACGTGTTTTTTTTAATCAATAATCCCAATTTTTTTTACTGTTTAGATGAATCTCTGCCTCTAAAGAGGAAATCAGCCCCTTAAATTAAACCCACAACTGAAAAACAAATTAAATTAAATTAAATTTTAAATCTATGATGAACAAAAGCTGTCTTTGTGCCAGTTGATTGGAAGTCCTCAGCAACAGGTAGGGGTGGGGCACCGATGCAATACAGTATGAACTAGCACATCTCGCACTTGTCCAAGGCATTTAGCAATTTTGTGAACGTTGCTAAGAAGGAAAAAAAAATACAATGAATGTCTTTATTCCTCCAAGACGTCCTTGACCTTGGGAAAAGTTGCTTATTGGGTTTTCCACCTTCTAATGTTTGCATAATGTAGTGCTGACCTCTTCTAAACAAACCTATGCGAGGCACAAAAAAAAAAAATGCTTACTTTAATTGGTGATGAATTAATCAGGTATTCATCTCAGCTGCATTACCATCACATGTAGTATCCACAACTGTTCACCTTCTGGTAAAGCCATTCAAATTTAATTTAGAAACGCATAAGTTGGCAATAGCGTTGGTACCTGGAGTCATTTTTTAACATATTGGTATTGGCCCAAATTTTTATATTTGTACATCCCAAATCTAAGTTTGAGTTAGTTATTCTTCATAACAACTAATACCCTAACCCTTATCTTTTTTCTACAAAGGTATTTACTGCAAGATAAAAATAAAAAAAAACTCCAAACTTTTACTATATTTTGAAGCTTGAACATGTTCACTAATTGATTTCAGGACACTGTTAGTTTGAAATGTCCAATCTTGATTGTTACCAAGCATCTCCACCATTTTCTACAACTCTGGTTTATTTTGCCGGTCGATTTTTTGTAATTCAAGCCCACATTACACCTCAAATACTCAGTTAATACAAAATCATCTTGTAGAGAGGAAGGCTTTTCATGAAGTGTAGTACTGACTGTCTGTCTTTATAAATTATTAGAACCAGTGAACACTGCTAGACAACTGGAAACATTAGGCTAACCAATTTGATTGCTGCAGCACAGGCTTTAATAACTCAGATAATAAAAACATAGAATAATCAATGCCTCACAACCTCTTTAAAACCATGTGCCACGTCATGTCTGCCTTCACCTGACAGAGATGAACCTGACAAACCAGATACAACGAACTAGAAGATGGCACACCTTACTGCAAATCTGAGAACAATCTCCCAGCCAGAAAAAAATAAATAAAAAAAATCAAACCAATGCAAACTATTTACTCTGAGATGTTTGCAAAAACCGTCACACCTCGGATAAAAGGGTATTACTCAGACGGGTGTTGGTTGGTGAAGTGGATGTGGCAGGCATACAAGATAAACTGGTTTCATGTCTGTTGAAGTGTTCACATGTGCACACATGCAAACATTGAAAGAACCACGGAGAAACTGTTCAAAACTTATTTACTGCTTTAACTTTAAATACAACTTTCTTTAACAGAGAATGAGGCAAGAGTTTAACAAATGTAGGGGGGGGGAAATTATCCACTAAAATTTTCCACAAATGAAATAAAGGTTTCACAAATTGCATGCTTTGCTTCAAAGAAACAGTAAGTGGTGGGATTCAATGCAGGTTTAACTTCTCTAATTACTGCAGTTTTCAAAAAGGATCTGGCTTAAAGAGATCCAAAATTCAAGGATTTCAAAAATAAGTTTCGAAGCTATTATGAGCTTTTCAAAATCCCAGACTGTGTTTTAATAACTGTTTGGTAAAGAATGATAGAGTTCAGGTTTAATCAGTCTAACCATTTCTTTTAAGTTGTAGCTAGTTTAGCTAGTGGCTATGTTTCGCACGATAAATGGCAAAATTTGAGTGGCGAAAGATATTCAATCAAAACATTTATTTTAATCAATTGAATAAATATTTCCCCTTTTGTCTGCCAGTTTCAGCACCTAATTTATAGTAACTTACAGACATTTCTCTCCAGAAACTGTCCCTGAAAATGATTTGCTCAGAAGTTTCTTCAACTTGAATACATTTGCATAATTCTCACCTTGCTTTGCACACCTCAAACACACAATGAGATAATCCCAACACCTCTTTGTTTCTAGCAAATAAACCAGAACATTTTAAATAAATAATGTGGCTCTTTTCTTCTCCCTGATATATTATAGTTTTATTATGTTTTGTTTTGAAAACAGAAAAAGTATTACACCATACAGGTTTTACCGTTTTGACAGCATGAGAGCACCTCAGGAAGCGTCAAAGAAAACGCATATTCTAGTATTTCCAGATGATTCTCAATGGCAGACAGAGCCTCTGAAATGAAGAATATAACGTCTTGTTTGTAATTTACCAATCGCTTGCCTCGCTTCTGGAAACCATTAAAGATAACGAGAAGATTCTGGGCGTCACACTGAGACGCAACGGTGAAATGAAGCATAAAGACAGACATTGTTTTATGCTCCAGCAGGTGGTAGAGAAACACAACTCTGTAAATAAAACACAGCCAATAAGATATTTAGCTTGTTAGTCACAGGTTGCCAGTGCCAGTAATTGCCATATGAGCAGAGAGGAACGCTCCTAAAAAAAGACACAACGTGAAATGATAGAGCGAACGCTGTGCGGTCAAAAAGTAGCCACACCCCTTGAACTTTTTCCACATCACAACCACAAACTTCTAAATATTTTATTGGGATTTTATGTCATTGATCAATATAAAACAGCAATGATTGTGGCAGTGATGGCCTTCCTTACATATAGCAAGACGTAAGAAATGTAGAAGGCGGTGCAAGCAACTACCTTCAGATATTATCTAATTAGTAAACAGTGTGTGTGAAAATGTTTAAGATGCTCTTACATTCTACATTTTCTAACTGCTTTCATTAAAAAAAACAACAAAAAAAACAAGTGATCCATTTAATTTACTTCTATGTTTTTCAGATAACAAACCTAAAATAAAAAGTATTCCTCAATCCTTTCTGCTTCACGTAATCCTAATCCTAATATCTGATGCTTTTCATGTCATTTAAATTCACTGCAAAACACAGAAAACAATTTCCTAAATTGACTGCACATTTTAGAGAGAGCAGAAAAGCCTTTTTATTTGTTGCGGATCCTTGTCCTTAATTCTACAACTCGTAAAACAAGTTGGTCCAAAATAATGGAGCCGAGTCGAGATAAAGTAGCACGCAGAAAAAAAACGAAAGCTCAATGAGCAGGTGAATGTTTTGCATTAATTTTTTAACAAGCAACACATCTGAGTTGTGTCAGTTGTGGGTTTAACAGTAAAACACATTTAAGACTTGAGATAAAATTAGAACAACAGTAACTGATAAGAAAGCAGAGATAAAGAAAGCCGAACAGACGGTGCCAGGAAGGTTCTTCACCCAACCTGTTCTGCATTGTTGCGGAGCAGGAAGCTTTTTTCTTCCTCTTTCCTTTTAGTAGGTACAACAGTTTCAGCTCACGCAGACAAAAATGCAGAGATCACAATTGTTAGTCTTGAATTAATAAACTAAGAATAACAGCAACAGACCTCATTGACTCACAAACCCAGTAGCCTCATAAATCACTGTACCCACAGAAAAACAGTTATACTGACTTTAGATCAATAGGTATAAAATGCAGTGAAGTTAAGGGGAAAAAATGTGTAGCCTGTGACATAAAGTTAAACGGTAATAGAGGTATGATAAGATCTAGTCAAAACTACATCCCCTCTAAGGACTGAAAGGAACATTACAACCAGTTATGCGATTCCGCGAGGCTATTATCTGGTCTATTTGATGTCACCTCCACTGTGCAGCCGCTTTGTATCTCCCCTGTGAGTGTTTCTTCTCATTCAATTAGCCACAAAAGTGTTTGCAACCAATGGTTGGGATTCAGTCTTTTTTTTCCAGGGCTCAGCCGCCACAGCGAGCTTCTGCGCTGAATGAGTCTGACAATGAGCTCAAACAGAACGTAAAGAAATCAGTAAGGGGGGAGGACATTTAAGGAAAACTGTTGTCTTTGCCTTTTTCTCACCCACACAAACCGACGTGAATGGACACGAACGCCACAATGACAAAGAATAACACTTGCTCTGGGCTTCGTACAGCAGCTTTTAACAGTAGATCTTAACAACTCAGTCTTACCCAATCACTTCCCCTCTTTCTGGGTTGTCATAGTTACAGACTGCCTTCTTGTCTGCACTTTGGGAATGGTGAGACTTTACCACTGTGTCGGGGTGTGTGCGTATGAGTTGGTGCGCTGTATGATGAACCCACCAGAAAAGGGTCTTAACACTTCCCATCAGGCTTACAGATCACTCTCCAAGTGCAGGTCTCAGACGGAAAGGTGTGAGAGCAAAGAGGTGAGCTGAGCGGAGGGCTCGGTGAAAATGAGTGTTGCGTTATGACACGTGTGATCAGATTAACTTCTTAAAACAAGTCATGACAAGCCGTCTCCTATTTAAATATACAACTACTCTTCTCAGCTGTGTATGTGCATCACAATAAATCTAAATATTCAAAATGTATTTCATTTCAGTTGAAAAAGTGAAACTCGTAATATACAGATTCATAAAACATAGAGTGACATTTTAAGTGTATCCAAACATCTGAATGCTACCAGACTAATGATTTGAAAAAAATGCGATATAGAAACGTAGTGGCATAGCCTCAGCATTTACCCAGTCAAACGACTAAGAAAAAGAATTGCTAATGAGACCGACTACTCACAGAGAGCTGCATCTAAGCACACCAACGTAAAGCCAAATGGATAAAAAAAATGTAGTGGAAAAACATGAAGACACAGAAGTAAAAAAAGAGGATTATGAAGCAAGCATTCAATGCATATAGCAAATCAGTGGGCTGGCATGTCTGGATTTAAAATGCATTTCCTTAAATATAATACTAAAATAACGAGAGATAATTTATAGAATTTAATTTATTAAGCCATTATCACCAAAATTAAAAGAAAGAAGCCATTACCATTGAATTATATTACGTTGTGTGTAATGAATTTGTATAAAATCATGAGAGAAAGCTTTCTCTTCTCACCACTTGAAGTCCACAAATAGTGTTTTTTCCTGGAAGGCATTATTTTTTGTGTCAAAGGTTGATCTTAAATTAGGATTAAAGAAGACAAGCGCACATGACTCCATAATTCCTTGCATGGGTGCTCTCACTTTTTCCTTTAAAATATTCTACATTCATGAAGTGACTAGCAGATTACCATTCAACCCTGAATCACTAAAAATGAATTAAATGGAAAGATTTTGGACAGTTGGAAGTACATCTAAAATTGGACCCACATAAGAAATACAGTAATAGCCATAAAACACAATGAAAATAACAAAGAACTTCTTAGATGCAATAACTGGCAGGTTTTAATAGTTCAAATGCATCATAAACATTAACATGTTTTGCTAATTGAATTGACTTAAGCCTGTTGCAATAAGCAATAAATCAATACCATAAAAAATTAAAGCCAGCTTGATAATTTCCACTTGAATGATTGATTGTTTTTCTTGAGTCTTTCTACAAAGGATTGGATAAGAAAACATCTTCAGTTGGTGCTCTGGCCCCAACTAAACCTTTTTGAAGGCAACTATGTTTGCAAGACTTCAGTATCCATTCTATTGGTTATTTCAGTTGTTTTGTTTATTTATTGTGGATATTTAAAAGGTTCCAGGTACAGTTTTAAATGTTATATGAAATTAAAGTTTACAGGTCTTTCACATGGTGCACTTGCATCACCATCATATTACTTGAAAATGGTCTCAAAGCAACATTACCATTTATCACATTAACCTCTGGGACAATTTATTGTCCAGCAAAATTTGTAATTGTAGCAGCTGACATAGACTTTGATGCCCCCAACATCACAGCAGAGACTGTGACGCTGCGGCTCACACAGAGTGAAAAGAACATTATGATAATGGAAATAAAGCCACTATCATCGATGACATATTCAATAATAACGCTGCATCTGGATGTTTTCCTACTATATTGCAGCCCGGTTATAATAAACACAGAACAGCACGAAGCTGCCATGAGTTCAAGGCTACAGCGAGAAAATAATAGTGTGGGTAAATATGAGTGAGAGAATCCCAGAGAGGAAGAGAGAGAGAGAGACTGTACTCGGCCTCACCGGCTCCTGCAGACCTGCAGGTCAGCAAAGTCAGGATGCAGCTGAATGTGCCCTTGGTGCAAGAGAGTCTTCAAAAGTGTGAACTACACCAGATGGCACCTTGCAGATGTGTGTCGCTGTGTGTGTTTGACATTCAGCTGATGACAGAAATGATACAAACGCTTGAAATTCAACATGACACTAAAACTTCCACCATCTGGACAAGAGTTGGGGAAAAAAAACAAACATAAAACACAATCTTCCCTTATTTTGTTAATTCACTTTTATTCCTAACATAACTATGTGTTTCTTTCGAGCTCTTTGTAGCGCTGCCATCCGTCATCATTAGGGAGCAGATAGATGACCTGTCTGTCCCTGCGCTCTCTGGAGAGGAGGACAAGAGAGGTAAAGCACACTGTGAACTGTGAAGGGTTTTTTTTTAGGGCATAACAGAATCCATAAAGAAAATGAAAAGAAGTAGCTTAGGGTTATAGCAAGAAAATCTCTTTTTCAAACCCTACATTTAAAGCTAATTTGATTTAAACTTTAAATTATGCCTGATTTCATTCTTAAAGGGTGATTTCTGTCAATATTCATTTTAGTCAAACCCCAAATCTCCCTGTAATGTTTACTTCAATTCCATGCTATAAGGCAAGCTTTTACAGTAAATCAGCCACTGACTGAACCTCTGACAGAACTGCTCCATGTCTGAATTGTTGGCCTGTGGGTAGTAGCGCCTCATAAAAACCATTTCATGTTCGCTGTAGCATCATAATGACCGCACACAAGATTCCCTAACATGAACTGTGCAACAAGTGACACTGAATCATCTCAAAGTGAAGTTAAACAAACCTCCAATATCCTAATTCTCTGACTGTAAAGCTAGTTATAAATGAAGCACACCCGGTTTTCAAAATAAAAGCACATTTCGTTATCTAGCTCTTTTCATGAACTCAAATTTCATCCTAATTTACCCATTACATCAATCTTCACTTTACTTTGTCACTTGCAAAATGCTGTGGAAATATTTATGGATTTCCTAAATGGTTCCATAAGATTTGTGCAAATCTAAACCAAAGAAAGGAGAACAAAAGCTTCTTCATCATAAGAAAATGAGCCACATAGAGCAAAGGGGAGGACAACTTGAACATTAGGAACAGGCGTTAACTACATAATTGAAAGCTGTTCATTGAAATAAAAGCACGTGCCATTTTATCCATTCAAAAAAATTCTGTAACCTACTTCTAGCATCTTCTTTTAAACTTATACACATATTTATGTCTTCTGGGGGACATGTCATAACTCGTTTGTTTTTTTTAAATAAGTCACAAGCAGTGGTGTTTTTTATATGTTGGATGTTTTGAGGGGGGGGGAAAGATGTTAAATATTCATTTTTAACCTGCCACAGACTTGACTTAAACTTTGGATGAAGGATTTTGAACTTGACTTAAAATTATTCTGCTTTTCTTTTTTTTTTTTTCCCCCCCCAGACAATATTTATTCAAGATTCTCCTCAAATTCCTGTTTCAGTGTTAAACAATCCAGGCTGATTTCTGCATCAAACTCAGCTGGTAGCTGATTGATCTTTAAATTCCTGAAGGAGGAGGCAAAAATCAAACAAAAAGAGGCTAAATATAGAAATGAGAAACATAAGCAAAAGGATGCTAAAACACAAAGGGATGGCAATCACGAGGATGAAGGAGGAGTGGAATGAAGCATACGGATGTTGGGAGGACGATCAGAGGACAAACTATTGTCTCCTGGTAATGTGTAAAAATAACTCTGCTGCTGCTTTCTTGCTGTGTTGCGTAGTGGAGGAGCTATCTAGGTCAGAAAATTCCCACTGAAAGGGAGGCGAGAAGGAGAGGTATCGCATTGATTCAGCCTTCTGTATCAGTCTGAGACAGAAGTCAGTGCCTCCTCACTTAAAGCTGTTCGGGATGAGGGTTGTCTCTTTCATGCTTCCATTTCACACATTTGCATAACAATTGAATCTAACCATTCATTCTACTAATAAGCTGTTCTTTCTCTATCACCAACAATTTTGCCCTCCTCCATTTACATCCTCCTGTGTTGTTTAACGCTCTCTACTTTTACCCTGGATGCTATAAAATCGCAAACTCCAAAACAACCACTGCAGTTAAAAAAAAAAAAAAAAAAAAGCACAAAACTCGGTGTGTGAACTTAAATAACTTTTTCAATAATGTGAAAGTTAAAGTGACACATTCAACTTGAATTTGATGATACACTCATGGGAATACTTTGAACTTAGAAAATATTGTCTGAATTTATCAGACTTCTAATGTGATTACAAATGTCCCGGTCAATACTTATCCAAGTCCAAAAATCAATGCTATGTACATCCTAGAAGGTCCAATGATTTTAAAGAGCCGAAAATAAAACCATATGTCGTCATTGCATAGTTTTCACTCTTATGTTGTTTCCGTTCTACTTTAGTCATGACGTTCCGGATATTGCAGAATCTGTTTTTGTCAACAGGGTTTTTTTTTTTTTTTCTTTTCTCTACATCGAAGCCTTTTATTTCTAAATACACATCCAGCTTGACACATAGAGCCACAGTGTTAAATAAACACCATGTTCATGTCTTGCTATTGCTGACAATGTTCTAATAGTAAGCAAGTTACTGCAGTGCTAGGATAAGCATTTCAATCTGTTTTCATATGACTTGTTGAGAATTGGGCTTGTAGCATTTCAGTGCCGTTTCAGTTAATTATGTGGACGTAAAACACAAAAAAGTTCTGTTTTTTTTGAAGTTCCTGCTTCAAAAAACGTTGCCTTTTGCTTTAAGTGGGACGGCCTAAGATTTTAATGGCAAGCATTTCAACTGCTGCCCTTTTATTATTAAGCTAATACAAATTAGATAATAAAACCTCTTCATAATTTTAATTTTAATTATTCCCATATATAATATGTCTGTATGCGTGGAAATACACCAAAACAACTTTGGCTGCATCGCTTTCAGGCGTCGTTCTCTTTGGGCTACTTGGATGTAGATTTACCAAACATAAGAATGATAACATCTAAAGTCCTTTAAAAATATTTAATTACATTAGGGAATTCTTTTGAAGGATTACAGATTATTTGCTTACATAACAGCACTAAAAACACTGTTTTTAGTTGCTTTACAAAACATTTAAAAGTTGAGATTTACTTCAAATCAAAATACACTTTTAAGCTTTCTTTTTCATACTTTCTAAAGTGGAAAACAATTAAAAAAATACTGCATGGTGTGCTGTGTGATTCAGATATTTCACTCCGGCCCAAGCAACATCTGAAGGTAGAAGAGTAACTCATGAACCAAACTGTGCGTGTTGTTCAGCACTTCAGAGGTTTAATTAAATCTTCAGAGATGAAGAATGCAATAGGCATTTTAGTGAATTAATCAGACTATTACACATTGATAAGAGAAAAACGTGTGTACGGGAGATACCTAAAACTAGAATGATAAAAGTTTCTTTTTGTTGTTGCAAAAGTAACAATGCCAAAAAAAAAAAAAAAAAGGCAGATGGAAAAATCTACTTTTGGGGAATCTTGCTTATATAATTGATGCATTAGGCTTGACAAAGCTAAATTTATTTAAAATGAGTTCAGCGCTTAATGGATTAACCTGCTGTGCCTGTCCGAAATGGGCAGGGCTGATCTCAGCTGGCGGCAACAGAAATAGCGTGAGCTGACCGCAGCATTAAGTGGGATGCAGCAGCAGCACACCTCTAAGATTCTTTACACTTTAGCCACCTGCTGGATTAGAGGTTGGAAAAGAAAAAAAATACAAGATCAACAAGCACATTTATATGAGTTAAGAAAGATGTTGGTACATCTACTTTTAAGAGAGACAGAAAATAATCCAAACTGAGACATAATGTTGTAATGGTGCATTACGGCCTTTTGAAACAGGCCACCGAGACAAAGTTTGATCAATTCAAATTAATACATAATACAACACTGTCCAAATCGTGCTGTGGTTTTCAGCTGGAGAAACATTACACTGCAGTGTTGTAACAGTAGATGTTTGACAGCAAGATAAAAAGTGGGAGCAAACTATAGCTACTAGCTTCATTTTTGCAAACGTGAGCAAAATAAGGAAGTGTTACTTGCTTAATATTTTACAGAATGTAACTATATTATAACTTCATTTTATGCAATGGGCTAATTTTAAGCTATTTTCCATTTTAAGATTATGAGCAAAAGAAAGATCTGCAACAATTGACCAAGTAGCTGACATACATTTCTGAACAAAACAAAACTGGGCATTGTTCAAAACCAAGGAGCTGCAAAGTTGAAAGTCCAAAAGTATGAAGCAATAAAGTTAGTTTATGGCTGACTATGCAGTAGTAAATCTAAAATTTTATTCTCTAGAGAAACTTTGACCTTGGAGAAAAATCTTTCATTGAATAACGAATGTATAGTTTGCAACGTTCAGATCTACACGTTACACAGGCACATTTATGAGAGTGATGTCTCACACGAGGCAGAATTAGATGGTTTGAAAGCTGTTCAGGTTGAGATAGCAGCTCTGAGTGGTGATATGACTGTACAGTTTACAAAAAACTGCTTTACCCCGGGAGTAGAGCCGATAGGAACCTGACTACCTAACACTGACTGACAGAAGCAGAGATGTTTATTTGTTGAACAGAGAAAACCTGTTGAATACAGATTCACCAACAGCAAACAGATCCAACACACACAAAAAAATTAACAAATTAAAACAAAATGTATTTAAGCAATGATTTTGGTGTAATGATTTAATTTTTTCTTGTATTCAATTTCTCTTTAAGGTTTCCTGTAAAAAAAAAAAAAAAGTATGAATTATCCTGTGGGAGCAAGTGCCAAAAGCAATGCAACAACTGATGACGACTCCGGTTAGACATGAAAGATCAATATTAAAATGTATCATTGGGTTACAGGAACTACCCACAGCTGGAAAACATTCGAGTTCCCCGACTGTATTTTTCAGACAGAGATCAGGGATTAAAGCAGGAAGCATATTAATAAAACCCATGGTAATAACCCAGCTGCCGTCTACATCTTCCGTGATCAATAAATGACCTTGTGTGAATTGGGATCCCTTCCAGATAAAACCTTTGTCATAAAACATGATTCGTTTTTTCCTGTTTGTTGTGAGCCGAGAATTAATTTCCTGTTCTTTCCTCCTCGTTTCTGTGATATAAAACGCTGCAAGAATGTTAATACCGAATGCGTCATTCAAAAGTTATGCTGCTGAAATTGTGCACAAATACTTTTTAGACCTCGGTGATATTCAGGCCAGTGGACAGATTTATTCAATATATTTAAATAACCTAGAGATGTGCTTTTAGTGTAATATATAGTCATATTCAATAAATAGAATGTGAATGTCAAGGAGGAGCAAAGCTGAATGAGTTAAAAGTCTTCAGCTGTTGTACAATTACCACTAGTGGTTCTGGGCTGCCTTCAGTGGCAGAAAAAGATTTTGGCTACCAACTCTGAGCTGACTGCTATGTAGAGCAGATATGCAGAAAGCGCAAAAAGAAAAATGGATTGTGACCACTACCGAGTCTTGCTTCAACCAGAACTCACTCAAAGAAGTAGTGTAGGTGGTGAACATTTCAAAAACTTTCAGTATAAAATGATGCAGACAAAAAAGTGAACCAAGAAAAAGGGTGGTGGCTTTTTGTTTATCTCTGAAGTCAGAAAGTGGATCTGAGAGTGAGACCAAACCCAACGTAACCTAGTTCATATTGAAACTTACCACTGACCTAAATTGAACCACACTGCTGATTTTAAGGATTGCTTTTATTAAACCAACTGCTGCTATCAGCCCTACATAAAGTCTACTTGTCCAACATCAGATAAGGAACAAAAACTGGTTTGCGCAGAAACTTATTAGTAACTAAAACAGATATTTGTAGCCATACAGTGAGCAAACACCCAACAATCCACAAAATTAGTACATTGTTCTACTTTTTGAAAGATCAGTCCCAGGCTTCTGAGAAAGAGGAAACAGCAACTAGGCAGAAATACAACAGTTTACGGAAACTTACGAGCAGCTCATAAAGCTGCAGCTGACCAGCCACAGCAGAGTCTGATTTAAGAGGATGGGGGGCCTCTGAAGCACAGTCACTTTTGGGGCCCTCGGCAGACAAGTTTCAACTATGTGTAAAACAATATATACTACAGGTTGTTAAGAACACATAATCTTCATGGTTTCTAGAGTTTTTCCAAAAATGATCTTTGAAAAAGAAAGGTGTGGGGACAGTTTCGCATATTTAGAAATTCAAATTATTTGAAATGCATCAAAAACAACAACAACAACAACAAAACAAAAAACTGTTTGAAGAGGTCTTCTGATTTGGTCTTCTTCTTTCTGGCATAATTAGGCATAGGTACCTTTATCCATTTAAATGGTTGCAAAAAGTTAGAAAATGTTGTTTTAAAATACTGTCAAACCAAATCAACGGTATGTAGTCATTTTAATGGATATAAAAGACAAAGAACCAGAGGTTTCTCCAGTTGTATGAAACAGAGTAACAGTGTCCTGAGCTGTCTCTGTAGTTACGCTGCTATGCAACTAAATTGAAATTACATCTTTGTAAAGTACCTTGAGATGACATTTGTTGTGAATTGGCACTATATAAATAATCTGAATTGAAATTGATTGTTCTCCCATCCCCACATGCTGCTGCAGATTGCTGATCACCTGGCTGCTATCGTTTTTGTTTCAGGTATCGTCCTTTACATAATCAGGCCATTCTTTAGTTTTAGATTCCTTGTGCTTTTGTTTTTACCTTAGTATTTCAATACAGTCTTCAGTTGTGTATATTCTCTGTATTTCTGTTTTGTTTTGAAAACACGTCTTTTGCTTAGGTTTGAGTTTTATCCCTGTTTGCTTAATGTTTTCCTGGTTGCTTATGGTCTTCTCCCTAATTAGTGTTATGGATTCCTCCAAGACTTTAGTTTTTGAATCCCCTTTTATGTAAAATTATTTTTACCTGCCTTTCCCCTGCTTTTGGGTTCTATTCCTTCACATGTGACAAAAATCGCTTAATACTGTGAACCGGGTATTTTCCCCTTAGGTTATAGAACCAAGAAAGTCTCATGCCTGGCTCTATTTTGGAGATTTTACATAAAAATTTAATGGAATAAGATGCCTCACAGTAATATGAGCTTGCAATATGCTGAAGTCGAAAAACATAATTTCATTAAAAGCAGAAAACTCCTACTTTTGGGCCCTCGAAACATTTCCCCGCAGTTACTGCCAATTGTTTAAAGCCTGGGTCAGTGTCACCAGCAGTGGTCATGAGACTGATATTTTACAAGCTAAACAATAACCATGCAAATACTTGTATGCAGTATAAACAGGACTTTGTGGTACTAGTTGTCTTTCAATTAGAGCGGAAACATGGAGAGATAGAAAGGTGGCCAGTGGATCCCCTACTGCTACGCCATATGCCTCCCCAGTGATCAGTATATTTAAAAACAGCCGTGTAATGGAGCTCAGCCTCGACAATCAGTTTTGTTAAAAGTGTTAGAAATTCATTAAATCCATTTTATTTAGGCAGAAGTCACCTTGGTCCATAATCATCAGCATCAAATAAGTTCTAGACAGCTTTGCAGCTCGTTATGCGTAAACTACTTTATATTAAATGCGTTTGTAACACTAAACAAAAACATTTAAAAAGTCTCTTGGGAACCTATTTGTTTTCATCACTTTTGAGCTAAAGAACGGTTTGCATTTTCGACTCGGTAAGGCTTTGCTTTTTGTTCCACGTAGCGACTGGAAAACAGAAGGAGAGGGAGTCTTTTACTGTCAGCCTGTTTTACCAACATCATGACAGGATGACTCTGGATTGCTGCGGGGAAGATGGCAAACCGTTCAGCCTTCTTAAAAAGCTGGGTCTCCAACCTTGGAGTGCCTTTGTGAAGGAGGATGCTGACCTGAAACCCACCCTCTCTCCGTGTGCAAGCCATTGTAGGTAGACCAAGTGTAAGCAAGTCAGTATGTTCTCCTGACAGTGTCACAGAGGCTCGTGTTTGTTTGCAGAAAAACTCGCCTAAGTGGTAACATAGCATCATGTTCCAGGTGCCTTATTTAGAAGAGTTGTTACCAAACTGATTATAAACTAAGTTTCTGATATGAGAGGCAGTTATACATTGGTATCCAGGAAGGAGAACGATTCTTTGATCCAGAGGTTAATGTGTTTCAGTGTGAAATGTGTATCGAAAGCATAAGGTTTTAAAAAAGATACCAACTGAGACTAATAAGAACGGATCACTATCCACACTGCAACAAGTCCTGTGTCAACTGCGCTCAGCACAGAAGAAATGATCGCTTCAAAAGCAACAGTAAAAGACGGATTAGAGTTCTAACATGCATTTCAATACATTTTTTGAGGACGTCTTGTAGTTTAATTAAGCAAGAATTTTGATATTTGGCCGGAAAGACTGTTGTTGCATTTGATTTTTGTCATTTTTCATATATATACTTGAAAGAAAATACCCAGGTGCAATGCTATTTGACAAACTTTTGGCTTTCATTTGCAAAGTAGTCAATCAAACAAGGCTGTACTCTGTTTGATTAAAAATAAGGACGGCTTTAGATGTCGGTGTATGCAGATGTATTAAGTATACACTGTGTCTATTAATCTATATTTAGGTATATTTAGTGTTTGAAATACTAAAACAGATAGCTATAAGTGGTCTTAGCGAGAGTCTCAAGTATTTGTGGAGATGAGCTATTCACGAATAGTTGTGGTTCCTAACCCCTTCAAGTACAGGGGTTCACTGTAATGTACTTTTATCTAGGTTGCACACATTAAGAAACGTTCATGTAGAAAAAGACACACAGAAATTCACCAATGATGTAGCATTTAATCTGTTTAGTTAGCCTCTAGCACTGTTACATACCTGTTTTTAATATCACAATGCAAAAAAACCCCCAACATCTATACTCATCTCAGAAGCCTCTAGTAATTAAAAGCTGGATTTTCACACCTTACATCTTAGATGGACAGGAGATGCAGTGAGACAGCTCATTAATAAAAAGTAAGAACAACGTATAGATTCTCGCTGACAATAGTCCTCCTCCTCTCCAGATTTCCAGCTACACACACATGCACACAGGCGGCCGACAGAAAGGTAGCTGCGCATGCACTAGTCACACAGACTGATGATGAGTGTGCTGGAGTGAGAAGATGAAAAGATCTCAGAGGAAATATGGTGGCGTTTCACAGCGAGTGCTGTCGTCTGCTCTCCAGCACGTATGAGTGTGTCAGAAAGAGTTCGCTGCTCTGCTGCGTCCTCTGCTATTCATACATGTTCTCCCAGCAAGCTCCCCATATACGCCTGAAACCAGCTCGATAGACACGAAGGAGACATCACATTCTCAGATCTATATGTTACAGTAATATCTGTGCATCCATAAAGTCGCAAAGTGACCACACACAGCAGATTGTGCACCAGATAAACTTTGCAGGCTCTGCATGCGTCTGTGAATAAATAGGAAGTATGAGCAATGAGTCATTTTACTACATTAACAAAAAGCAGGTGTGATCTTACATGTATGAAGCTTTAATCTTGATTCTGGTGTGTCATTCAGCTTGCCAGAATCCCATAAATCCCCCTTTTATTAGATAAACACCCACATCAGAACTCTCACCAACATCTCCCCGATAATCTCCATAACCAATTATAGGGTGATCCGCCTCTGCTTGAAATGAAAGCAACGCTTAATCTGCTAACCCCAGTCAGTGGGTCATTATGGGGGAAAATACAGCTTCCAGCCACACGAGCTGGCTAAAACCACAAAAAGATTAGCTTATTTATTAGTAGCAACAGCTCACGTTGCCACAATATTGATTTATTGTGCCAACAGTAAACACTATAAAGATGCTAGCAAAACCCAAACGCTAAAAGTAGAGTTGTGACTGATATTACCATTTTTTTTAAATATTACATTCATAGAGCAGCAATATATCAAGTGTATTTAATTGAAACGATTGTGAGCTGCTTAGCAGTAAAATCAAACTATTTAATTTAACAAGTTTTGTCAAAGTAACTTATTCAATAATCATTCTTTTTAATAATACTTCTCCCTCTCCTTTTCATTTATTAAATACACCAAAACTAAGAACCTACACCATGATCAGTCTGTAAAAGCCTCAGGATGAATTTAGATGGACTTTTTTTTTTTTTTAATAGAAATCAGACAAGAGCTATGCTTTTTCTGGTAGTTTCAAAAACCTCTTTCGAAAGAAACAGCAGCACATTCTGGCTTAGATATTTTGTGTACTGCAGTTCTTCCAAAATGAACAGAGAAAATCAGAATTAGATGACTATCTATATTTATGAGGGGAAACATAAATTGGTCAGGAAAGGTGTAATTAGTACAGATAAGATTTTAGCAGTATTTCTTCTGTGACTAAAGGTACTAGCACTAAACTGGCAACTATCCCTTCTTGCTCCCAACATGGTCTACCTGGTTTAAATTAATAGCTTGATCTTCCTGGAACTGTGAATGAGGGTAAGCTACAGTTTCCCTGATCTAAGCTCTTTTTGATACAGTAAGCAGACAGTAAGCAGAGCTGCATGGGACATGAGATGAGGAGGGGAAAGGGGAGAGTTACTTTGTGCATGTGAATGCGAGAATGCCTGGAGATGAGCGTGTGCATGTTGGAGAGAGAGGGAGAAGGAGAGGAAACAAAATGGAAATAAACAACAGCTTGGATCTGTGTGGAAACGGGCTACTGTCATATGGTCTGTTGGGATTTGGCCAGGAGAGCATATGACAGTGTTGGGTAGAACGCTGGGGAACATTGTCATTATGATGCAACATCAAATAAGAATTACGTTTACTTCTTAAACAGTCAGTAGTTTGGAGAGGGCTACTTGATGAGCTATAGTCTGACAATCTACAGTACTCCTCCCAATGTTACATCACATGCCATCTTGAAAAGCAGTGATAATGCAAGTTAACCAGCCACTAAAGATGTAAGAGATCATTTTACCATGAGTACTTCAACAGCAATTACAAATACTGACAACATGTAATATATGATGCATAAAAATGTTATCTGTGCAGTATACATTTAAGTCTTTTCTCAATAAGTGCTTCTATACTGAAGAGTGTTCTTGTTATCGTTGTCTGAATTTTGGGACATAGAAATGGTATTAACCATTTGATTACCAGTCAATTTCTAAGTAAATCTAAAAAAAAAACAAAAAAAACATGCATGTTAAAATTCAACCAGACTAATTTGTCCTCTTTTCATTTTAATTCCTTCAGGAAAACAATCATAGACTTATGAATAAAAACTAGGTTAAGAATTAGCAATGTAACAAACAACTAGCCTAACACAGGCTCTGATCAGGGATTTGTTGGTCAAATAATATGGACCCCAACCGGTTTGTAGCTCACTATTTGTAGATTCATTTATTCAGGAATTTTTCTCTAGAATGTAGCTTACAGTTATTTTGTATAAAATTCGCCTATTGATATTTTTTTGTAGAGAAGATATGAAGTATTTAAAAGAAAATGTTGCCTGGCTGCTTGACGAGCCATTGGCAGAATGTACTTTGATGCACTTTTTAAGTTTAATAAAAATCAGGTAAAACTTGGAGATTTTTGATTTGATGTATAGTTTTTTTTTTCTTTTTGGTTTAAAAACAATTACCTAAGAGTCTGTAGCACATGACTTTTTTTTTCTCTTTTATTTACCTTACCATCCTCCTTAGATAAGAGAAACAGAAAAATCAGTACCAGACATTTTTCTTTTGGATTGCTGTATTCATATTGATAAAAAATAGTCACAAAACTATTGATAAAAAATATCTGTGAGACGATACAATCTCCATTGAGGATAAATACATTTTGTTCTGATTTGTTTTTCACAAACTGTTTTGAAAAATTAGACAAAGCATTTTCTCCCATAAATGAAGTATGAACTAATAATTTTTCACAAGGTCAATTAAGCCTCCGGTTGCAAATCAAACTGCTGATAATAACCCTCATAAAATATCTAGATCATTTACAAAGCTAGCTAATCAGTCAATAGGAGAACTTGTAACACTGCCCTAATACATTTTAAGGATGTGGACCTTTAGCATGCACACGTAGCTAGCCATTCACCTTTTAATGCAGCAGATTCTCCAGATCATCTAGATACCACAAACCTGGCAAACCAGTTCTTTCATAGTTTGTTTCAGGTTCAGTCTTCATGCTAAATATCTGAGCCTTACAAGGCCATCTCTCCTGTCCCAGTCTTTCTGTCCAAACTGTCTCACTTTATTTCTCTCCCTGCCTTGGATCTCGTGTCTCTGTCACTCCGACCTCTTCCTGGATTCCACACAGAGGTGAAAGGAAACAGGAATGGCTTTAGAGGCAGTTGGCAGTACAATCTCCATTTCTTCTCCTTTTGTTGCCCTCACACTCAACACACACACACACACTCACGCATGCACACACAGTCAATATTCCTGTTTTGGTGGCTTTGTTCCTTTGCCAGTTGCGAAGATGTTTCCTCAAACATGATGAAAGCCATTCCTGTTCCTGCAGATGACATGCAGGGGAGAGTGGGTGTTTGCATGTGTATTTGCATGTGTGCAAGATCAACAACAGAGATAGATATGGTCAGCAGGATGGATCTGAATCAGCAGAGTGCAGATGGGTCCTTTATTACAGTGTAAGGAGGAGGAACATTCAAAACAGTGGCACTCTCTGTTGCCTGCTGCCCCTTTGCACAGTCACTCCTTCAGCACAGCACCAGTGGGACTCCCAACTCCCTGTTGTGCTTATAGAAACCTTGGCAGCCAGCATCCATGTCCCCCAATAAGAAAAGCTTTTGCTAAAGCTTTAGCCAATTGGATTAGAGCTACATTTCCCTAGCTGACATAATTCCAAATGTGCTGCTGTAAGCTCAAATCTGAGACATGGTGGGAAAGACTCATGTTTCACCGATAGACACCAGAACTCACATGCTGCTGGGCAGTGCAAGAAGAAAGAGACATCCTGCGCCTGTTACTGAGACTCTAAACAATTTGAGTAGGGAACATAATATAAACATCAGCAGAAGCCCAGACAAAAAGCAGACATTGGAGGGTTTACATAAAGAAAGACCTGAACCAAGCAAATGGGAAAACGACAAGACCAAACATGCAAAAAAATAAAATGTAAAAAAAAAAAAAAAAAAATATATATATATATATATATATATATATATATATATATATATATATATATATATATATATATTATATTCAGGTTATTCGCACAATATCATTACAATATCTTGATCTGTATAACCTTTTGATTTTGTTGGTTCTTATCCGTGCTCATGTTAGCCTAAAACAAACAGGATGGTGTTTCTACGTGATAAGATGATATTAGGGCAAAATTTGTACTCTGTCGTATCCGGGTAATCCATCCAGGGTCCATAATGGCTTTGTTTGTCCTTAATCTGGGTGCAGGCACAAGTAAGTTCCATTAGTGGAAATTAAACCCATGTCTAAATCCACTGAGGCGAGCAGTGCAAACTCTTGCCTGAATCACCTGATTTATACCAGGAATATCAAACACCAAAGGCTCAGCATTTAACATGTAAAAGCCTGGAAAACAGCCTGTAATAAACACAGGGTCAGCAGGATGGATCTGGATCAGCGTGGGATTTGTTAAAAGCAGCAGTTCCTGTAACACGCTGGTAAAGATGTGTACAAAAAAAAGACACTTAAAAAATGAATCCTTTGTTGCAGTACTTTGGAAGAAGAAACTATTGCAAAAAAAAAAAAAGGAAGGCTTTTATAGTTCTTTACTAGCCATGCTAATGTATGTGGAAGGTGCTTAACATATCCAACGTGACACTAGTATCATCATCATCATTATCATCATAACACTAATTTAAAACAAACAAAATTACTGAAAAGGTGGTACTTTTATAAAAAATAATTTTTGAAACAGTTTATGGAAAAATAAACTACGTAAATTTAAAAGAAAGTGTTTTTTCAAAAAATGTCACACACAGGCACCCGAACTTAGGAAAAATAATAATCCAGGAAGACAGACAAAACATTACTTTCATAAAATGAGGAAGAATCAATGCAGGAAACTATCTCTAAAAAGATCCCGGAGTTTGGATTCAAGATGCACCAAGGCTTTGGCTGGCCATTACAAATATCTATTTATTTTTCTTATAGGTCTCATCTATAAACTACATTTTTTTTTTTTTTTTAGAATAGATGAAATTTAAAAAAATGTGTTGTGCATTATTTGATAAAGACCTGAGAATTGCAAAAAATATCTCCACATATATACTTCAAAGAATTGGTTCCTGATCTTTATGTTATCTTTATCATATTTAAGAAAAGATGACTGATTCATTTACGGACTGAAAACTGAAGAGTCTTAGTTTTGATGCTTTAAATGAAAGGCATAGAAATGAAAATCTATTTATATTTGACTTGCCCCTAGTTAAAAAAGGTATAAAAAAAGAAAAGAAATAAAAGAAGAATTTGTCCAACTTCTATCCTTGACAGATGGTGCATCTTCAGTCTAGATCTTTCACACCAAGGTAAAGTCTGAATATGAACAGCATCACTCCATGTCTTCCTCTCTCAAAACGCACTGACAAACTCCACTGTATGCAATACAAGAGAAGCATTATATGGCTGCAACAAGCAACACCCTAACACCCCGTTTCTACTCCATAAATCAGCTCTATCCGGGCAAGGGAAGCAGGAGCTGGACTTATTCAACAAAGACACCCCACATTACTATCCCAACTAGGGCAGGTATGTCTGCGTGTGCGTATGTGTGTGTGTGTTTGTTGGGTCATCTCAAGCACATGGAACTGGGTGGAGCAAACAAAAATAACCCAAAGGCAACAGGGCCATTAGTCAGGCTGGGAGATCACCAGGGACCAGGACCTGGTAAACCAGCACAGACTGCTGGAGCACAGCAGATAGCAGCTCCATTAATTAGCCAGTGAATCAGAACAGCAGCAAACTGTTGCCAGCCACATACTGTAAACATCAAGCAGGAAAGATCTCATTACACTAAAGCTGGGAGGTTAACTAGTGGATAGGCTCAATTGTTGGAGGAATAAGAGGAAACTACAATTACATCTCAGGTGTAAGTATGCAAACAAGCTGGTTCAGCGAGAAGGAGCGGGTGCAGCTCAGCGTTTCATCATTTCATTTCTTCTTTTCAGGCACGCTAAAAAAAACTCTGCGGGTATACTGCTGCTGCAGCTGCAGCGTGGGGAAATGGTTTAACCTCAGAGCCTCAGGAAATTACTTTTAGTTCCCTAAAGCGACGTCCTGACGAGATTAAAAAACAGAACAAAGGTGACTGATAACTTTTTTTTGTGTGTGTGCCACCTCAGCTGGCAGGTGTTTGAAACATCTCAATAGAATATAGAGGCGAACAAAGAGCCGAGATATCTCGCAGTAGGGGTACAGTGCGGAAGTGGCCAAACACCTGCAACCGATATTTATGTTATTACTTTAATCACACACACACAAAAAACATGCAAACAGTTACAGAAAATGCTGTTACAATATGAACATTGGGGAAACTTCATATTTTCACTTATAGTTCCCCTTTTTACACTGCCACAGAGAAGCGAAAGAAAATACAATAAAATAAAAACACATAAATAATTCTTCACGGTTTTCCATACATTTAATAGACATAAGCCGGTAATGAACTAAATTGCACATTTCCAGCACTTACAGCTATGTTTTCTCTCCGAGCGAGAAGCGCGTGCAGACAGAAAATTAGAGGAAAAACGTCCAGAACGAAAACAACAGTAACTTACTGAGCTGGCAGATAGTTGTTGGGAGTCCAACACAGAACAAATCCAACAGAGTAATGAAAGGGGGAGAAAAAGCTTAGCCCGACAAATAACAGGGCAGTCCAGTCCCAACGAGGACAAGTCCGACACTAACAGCGCCTTGACAACCGGAGCAGCGAAAGCGAGTTCGGGGAATATGGCAAGACAAGTCATTATATAATTCTCACCCGCTCTAAGAAAGGCTACATCCCTCATTTATACCACGAGGGGGCGTCACTAGAGGTTCTACACCAAATTTTCCAGAGGAGCCAAGGCGAGGCCGGTGTTTTTTGGGGGGATTTTATCGGCCAAAGATGTAAGTAAGCCACTTGTGGCTCTGGAGCTGCAGGTGGTAGCCCTGATCTAGCAGATCCAAACTGGGATCGCAATACAGCTGAAGTTAAAAGTGCTACCTCTTACTTTATAATTTATTATTGAAGTAAGACTTAAAAAATGAAAAATTAAATTAATACAAGAGACCAATTAGTTGTGGTTTCTTAGTATTATTTCTTCATAGAGGGGGCATTAAAAGTCTTAAAATTTCACATTTTAAAGTTCTTTGTTTTTTGTTTTCTTCTTTTTTTAAGCTTTAGTGGACTACTAAACAGTAAATAGTCAGGAGATAAGGAGGAAAGAGAACATGCTGCATCAAAGCATCAAAAATGACCGAAAATTAGAAACAAATCTTAGTTCCACTGATTCAGAGGCAGCTGTGCATCCAGAGGACAGGCAAAGCACATTTATTTAGCACCATTCATACACAGGCCAATTCAAAAATATTTTTCCGAAAAAGCAAAGGAACAAAGGAAAGTTTTTCCAACTCTGCTTAATCCTGATCAGGATAGTGGTTGGAGGTGAAGCCAATCTCATTGGGTGACAAGCAACACACTGACCACTCTATAACTGCCAACACAAAACATTGGACAAAGAAAATGAGAACCACTGTAGAGAAATAGATATGTAAAATACAGGCTTTTCCATACTTCCATTAAGAAAAAGGTTCAGAAAACATGTTTTGCCGTTTCTCGATACTATTCCAGAAAATTGTTCTGAATCTACTTGGGATGTGTTCATTGTTTTTTTTTTTTATTGTTACTATTAACGAAAACAAAATGTTTGCCATCATAGCGTATGCAGAAGAACAGTGACTGAAAATGTTGATGTCAAAAAGTTGAATTTGTGACAGGACCGTTGCTTCATTAAATTCTACAACCGCCTGCCATACCACCGCTTTGCCGATCTCTCCTGTCTTGCAGGAAACAACAGAAAGCAAAAGAGAGGGAGAATTTCCCTTGAGATGAATGGTGAGATTGCGCAGGCGCGAACGAGGTCGACTCATTCCGGTGGAGACGGGCTGAAAATGGCAAGTGCAAAAAAAGTGCTGCATTTACTTAATGGGGAAAGGATCAAAGATGGATAACAAGGTGGCATGGCGCGATGACATCTTATTTCTGAACGTTTTAAAATGTCGGATTATAGACCACAAGAGAACAAGATACCGAGTCATTTATATGAGCTAAATATGAGATCAATTTCACAACAGTAATTTTAAATCAAATTAAAATCAATCATTTAACTGAACTTGCAGGGTGATCAAATGTTTTGTTGTCAAATACAGAAACTGCAGTGACATAAAATTTAGAGCCTGTCCTGAGTGGCAATTAGTCAATTATTGATGCTAATGGGACCTCTTTGTAAGAGCAATACAATTAATCACAAACTGAGCAAATCATGATTACAAAGCAAAAAGCGTCCCCTCTTTATCAAGCAGAATCATTACGCTCTCCCAGACAGTGTTATAAATAATTCAGCAATAAAAGCTTGCCTCTGCTTGCCTGCCTGGCTGCATGCAGCATAAAATAATCCCCTCCGGTGCTCGGCATCGATCTAAAGAGGGCGTCACCAATTAGAACAAACCTCGGGACCAAATTAAGTTCAGGCAACATTCCTGCTGTCGAAAATGCCTGCGACGGGTCAGCCTAGATCAGCCAGGGATTAGGAGGCTTCTGTCAACTATCAATAGCCATGTGCCTGCAAAGACACAAGAGGGAGGGAGGCAGTGCATGGTGTGGAGCAGGAAGGGGGGGCAGTTTCAGTGCAGATCCAGCAGCCAGCCGATGATGCTGTTTGTCCTGTCCGCGGATCGGAGGAGAGAATCACCCATCTATACACGCGGCAACAAATTTAATCCTGCACTGGACATATCCTGTCCCAGATCCCGCCGAACGAGCGGCTCTTTATAATACAGCTTCAGAGGACAAAGTGTAAAACCCAGGGGAGAGATGGAGAGAGGAAGAAAGCAATTTACCTGCGCACTGCTGCTCCCGATCAGCCTGCTGATATCACTTCCCACTCCGTGTTGCTTCCAGGGATGCCGCTCACTCCGAGCTGCTGCTTCTCCGCTCAATTTAGACGACGGGATTTGTTCACGTGGCCGCGCTCGCTGCTTGTAATTGGCGGAGCGGCGCGAGCTGTAGGTGACTGCCCCGCACCTGTGCGCTACGGCGATGCGGGGATGGGATGGCCGCTCGGCGAGTGAATCTTCCAAACTTCCTGGATAAAACGGGTCGTCCCTTGTTCAGCTAAATACCAATTGCAACACTGAACATTTGAGTTTTTCCCTCATGCATAAATCTCCAAAGACATTCCAGTTTGAAAAAATAAATGAATAAAAAAAAATTATTATGTAATTTAATAGAAGCTGAAAAATAGACTAAGATCAGTGGAGGGTTTTGATATGGGTTATATGGGCAACTGTTCAGGGTGGCAATAAAAGGGGGGCACACAAGCACGATAGATAGATAGATAGATAGATAGATAGATAGATAGATAGATAGATAGATAGATAGATAGATAGATAGATAGATAGATAGATAGATAGATAGATTTTTAATTTTTAACATAACTCTTTTGTTACTGTACCCCCTCCGCCATGCTGTCCTGGGCAGAAAGTCCATATGAAAAAAAAATCCCCTACTTGCCTGTTTGGTTTGTTGGTAGTCCAACAAGCTATTATAAACATAAAAGTAAAACATGATCATAATAATGATATTAGCTAAGTGTAGGCTACATCTGTTCCACATCTGTTAGTAGCATGACTGACAGATTATCCCTGCCCTCTTTGAATGTTATTTCAATAGAGTGCTGCCATTATCAGATTTACAAACCCAGGCATTAACCTCATAACTTACAGTCTACATCAACATGCAACATCAACACAGACATGAGGGGAAAGAATCTACTTACACATATGGGTAATGTATTGCAGCATTCCTGCACATTACCAGCCTGGAGCAGCCCAGCGAATACAGACCATACCT
Organism: Poecilia mexicana; assembly: GCF_051168715.1. NCBI lineage: Eukaryota > Metazoa > Chordata > Actinopteri > Cyprinodontiformes > Poeciliidae > Poecilia > Poecilia mexicana. The sequence continues at coordinate 15,666,773 of NW_028263381.1, forward strand.
CATCTCCAGTTTAGCATGCACACTCCAATATACCATGTGCACACAGTTTTTCATTTACCTACAGAGGCTACGGCATAGAGCAGTCAATGGTGCAGGAGTATTTTTAGATTTCATGTGGGTTGCAGATGCTGCTGTACTCAACTAGCTCACAACGATCAGAAAGCCATAAAACCTTTTTTTTTTTTCCTGGAACATTTAATGCTATTTAATTCCCTTTCAGAATTCCTCATCGATGTTTGTCCTTAAGTGTTGAGCTAATTTTTTTATTTAAAAAAAATGTTTGTTGTGTATCAAACACTTTTCTGACTAAATCAAATATAAAACATAACTCTGTAGTGCCCTTAAAAATTTGCTCTACTTCAGTTCAATTTTACTAGCCTTTACTACTGGTAACGACCAGAAATTAGTTAAATGCAAACTGACTGACAACATGAAGCAGATTAAAAGATAACAAAAAACATCACATCATGTTTATTTAAAGGTATTCAAGAACAGATGGGACACATTATTTATTTGTTACATCTGTCCTAAGGAGATTCAAAAGCTATTTCTAAGGTTATAGTTAAAATTATTATTCACACATGGAGAAAACATGGAGCTGCGGTGAATCTTACCAGGAGTTTCAAATTATTTGAGAGTTTCAAGGCCAAAACAACTGCTGATCAAAGAGTAAGCATATTCCCAATTTCACAATTTTTAAGAAATATCTTAATGATCCCCTTCCAGGAAATTTTTATTCCTGAGGAGTCAAGAGTGGTAGCTTTTGGAAGGACTGCATCCTATTAATCTAATGTAAAACTGACCATGAAAAAGGTCAACATGGAGGTGGCAGTGTGATTCCTGGCCGTTTCAGAACAACTCGTTGTAATAGATGTGGCTAAATTAAAACAGTCACACAGAGAAGAGTGCAGCAAAAGCAAACACCTGAGAGCAAATTGTCACCAAGGGTGGTCAAAGTTTTTAGGTTTAGAAGTTAATTATTTTTTCCACCCTATAGGCTCAGTGGGTTTGGATAGCTTTTGTCTGTAAGTAAATAAAATCACGACTTGAAAACTGCATTTTGTATTTACTGAGGCTATCCTAGATTGTTTTTATTGAGATGAAATATTTAAGTAGAACAAAAAAAAAAAGAAAAAAAAAAGAGATATTCAGTGTGGGGAGCAAGGATTTTTTTTTTTTTGTATGTATTTTTATTTTAAATCCTTGTTTTTAATTGGCCCTTGCAGATTAGACGCTGAAATGGCCTCCTGGCTATTGGCATTGAGGCTCTGTGTTTTTCCCCTAACACAGTTTTGGCCTGAATTAAAAGCACATTGGGTTTTTTTAGGGTACCATTTGGATTGAATGTAAGAAACCTGGCAGAAAACCTACAGAAAATATTTCTGCTAGCATACATATAAATCTCAAACACGTTTACAAAATTGAAGCCACAGAACTCAAACGTATGCTGCATTTTACATCACAAACTGGTCGCTTCTTCACAAGGTTTCTTTTTATCCTGACTGAAGGATAACCCTTGTTTTTTTTTTTTTTTTTTGGCTACTGGAGCCTGGGGGGTGGGGGGGTTACTGTTTTTGAGAACAAAAGCTAAAGAGCAGAGAACAGACCAACGTTCCCTCCTTCTGTTTCCCTCTATTCTAACCTTTATCCATCATCTCTTCATCCCCCCACCATGCACCAACACAAACGCCTGCCATCTGACACCCCCCTCCAAGGAGTTGTTCAAGAGCCGCTTTCTAAAAAAAACACACACACGCACACACACATATGAGCTGCTGATCTTAGTGAGGATCATGTCTCATGCTCTCCCCTCTAAAGTGGGGAACCAGGCCAAATGGCACAGAGAAACAGACGGGAGGGCAGACGAACAGACACTATTTCCCATCGCTAATCAGGCCGTCGTGCACATCAAAACAGAATGCAGGATGATGGAGAGGGACTTCCTGTTGGTGGACGGTGCAGCAGAGGACGCAACGTGAGGGCATCAACCGTTGGTCACTTGGTACGACGCCACCTGGCTGTGCCACCGCAACCAGGACCCTGGGATTTGTGTGTGCGTGTGGAGCCTCGCTGGGTCGGTCCGAGCTCGGACGGGCAGCAGATGGCGGAGCCAGTGTGGGTCGAACATACGAGCAAGGTGGACTCGCACACATGGATGCACACCGACTGCTCTGCCTGTGGTTACACAGTCAGAGCTGCCAGGAAGAGTTCAACAAATGCTAATCTGACAATCACACTCGACCAAGCGTTTGTAACTCTGAATAAACGTAGAGATTTATTCATATTACTTTTGATTTTATGTGATAGACTGACATATATTAGTGTCCGTGTAGCAAAAAGAAAATACTTTTTTTTTTTTATTACAAATACCCGTCTTCAGCCCCCCCCCCCACCCTCCGAATAAATACTTCATAGAATCGCCTTTTGCTGCAGTTACAACTGAACGACTTTTAAAGTGTGACTCTGGCAGCTGTTGACTTATGCAGTGAAATTCTCACCCATTTTCAATTTGCAAAACAGATCAGGTTCAATTAGACATAATGCTTAGTGTCTGGAAGGACCAATTTTTTAAATCTTGAGACTGATTCCCAATTAGATTTATTTCTGTGATTCTACAGCTGGTGGCAAATGGTACATGAAATTTATTATGTCTTTTTTTTTCTTTCCAAAAATAATTTTCTTCCTGCCACCTTTGCATCATGGCACAACTAGTAGTCTATAGTCATCTCACTGACAGCTGTGGATCATATTTATGCAATAGGTGACTTCTGAAAGCAATTTGTTGCACAGGATTGTATTTAAAGTTGTCAGAGTAAAGGGGGTTGTGTACATTTTTCAGATTTCCATTTGTAAAAAAAAACAGAAAAAAACTGTGTGCTTTTTTCCTTCCTGTTTTACAATCATTCAATATGATCTATCATAAAATAATAATAACAATTATAGATATTAAAGTTTGCAGCAAAATACAAAAATGTTTGGAAGGATGTGAACAAGTTTGCGAGGCACTCTGCATCCAGAAACTCACTCACACAGCGCTGACTACTTAAAATTAAATAAATCTAAATGTAGTAGTTAATGTTCAACATGATCTCAATATAAACAAACAACTGAGCAAGCCAACCCATTCCTTTATGGACTCAAACTGACTGATGCAGAGGCACATGTGTTGTTGTAGCACTGTGGCTGAGCAGCTGTCTCTGGAGTGGAGGACATCTCTTTTGTTGGAGAGTGATGGATGGGCTTCTGCAGTGGACTATAGATTAGGAGAGAAATGTACCCAGCCCACACTGTGCACCTTTATTACTACGGTCGACGGAAAAATCATGTTTTGGAGGAGCTCTGTGAACAACAATACGTTTTTCCTGTGGTCTTTTTTTTTTCCGTTGCGTGGAAGGTGAGGACAAAAGCTGTCAAATTAGTATCATGCCAAATGAGCAGATGATGACACGACACCTCCACAATACTGGTATTGTGTAAAGAAGATTGATTTCCTCTGAGATCATAAATGTGTTTACTTTAGGAAAGGCTGCTTGTTGTTAAGCCTCGGATAAGAGACTGAGAAGTTGCTGCGCACATAAACACGTCCATCTACCCACAGTGTAAATGTGATGGATTTGTGAGGATCTTGAGATGGACTTTGGTTTAAAAACCAATTTTAAACCATGGTGGTAATATCCACTAATCTGTGCGCAGGTTGTTTCAGTGTTTCTTCCCTTCTTGTCTCCAGCAGATGTGGGTTTCTCACCTGCGACTCGTTAATGCTCATCAAGAGGAGCTGAAAGACAGTTGACTCCCTAGGACAATCACCAGATCATTTTGCTCAGTGTCAATCTATTTGTCTTCTTTGCTTCCTGTAGTTCTGACTCTCGCCTCTATTGTCACCTATGACAAACTGGATTCATCGTTGATGACGGCGGTCTGGACTCCAGTTTTTTGTATCCTGATCCCTAGGGTCATTATGGAGATCACTTACTTCCTGGAAACTGCTCATTAGCCCCTCCTCCAGTGTTAGTAACCAGTTAATGCCTGGTTCGGTTCTAACCAAGTTGGGTGTGTCTCCATTGGCAGCGTGTTCCTCACATCCTCATGTAGGCAGCAAATTGGGCGGGTAATGGGCGGGCAGAAGCTGTGGTTGATTTTCTACCTGTACCCATGGGCGGCACCAAAATGTATTTAAAAAGTAGATTTGGGGTGGTTTGTGGTGTAGATGTAGCCCCATATTCAGAGGCTGTTAGTTCTCAACACAGCAGTTTGGGGTTCAATTCCCTACTAACATTTTTTTTCATGTCTTCCTCCCTTGTCTTGCTACTCATTTCTTGTCTGATCCTCTGCAAATAAAGGACACCAGTGCCAGAAAAACTGACATTCTACTAAATATTTATATAAACTCTTGTAATAATTTCAACAGTTGTTTATTCTTTTTTTTTTTTTTTTTTTTTGCTTTATGGTAAATTGGTAAACATTAAACATTTTTCTTTTTGCTTTAGTATTCCACCGTGTACATTTCTTTAAAAGAGCTTTTAAACTAACTCATTGACCTCTGATTTGATTTATTTGCAAATCAACGTTGTCACATTGTCACGTTGTTGATTTGCTTGTAAGATGACATTGTCACGAGCAGATGAAACAATAGACTGTCAATACTTTCAGCTGCAATGTCAATAATTAAAATAAATACTGTGAATAAGTGTCAGACAACATTAAGTGTGAAATACTACACTACGCTATTGTAGTATTGCTTTTTTTTGTTTTAAAAGCAATGGGATCATATTTAAATGTTCGCGTTAATAACATGACACAATGAGATTTTACTCAAGGTTATCATACTGTGAGATTCTCATGCTGTGCCCATTCCTAGTTATGATGTAGAAAACATTTTCATTCATCTGAAAAAGCCCAAGTGCAAGATGTAAAAAAAATATTCTTCTTAGGTCAACCATAAAATGATACAGCATCCACAGAAGGAGTGTGGAAGTGCACTAGGTGTGACTATCTGTTATCAGTGACAGGTGACGGTAAAGTGAAACCAACCTGTTTTGGACTCCCCAAAGCCTTCAGCTATTAAATAACAAAAGAGACATGAGCTTGGCTTGTCGTGTCTTAATGACTTCAGACTGAAGTGCATTACCTTCTTGATGACTTTCTCAAATTGTACCCTTTTGTAACATGTTAGATGTTACATTCCCCACAACAACATGCTACCCTACCTTGTTATTTTTGAAATGTGTTTCCTAATGTAGCAATGTGATTCCCACTCCTCTTGAGACGACAAATCCGCTTAAGGTAAATATTTAAAGAGGTTTCTGCAGGATGAGTAATACCTGAATGACAAGGACACAAAGAGCACGGTGCTTTGTGCAGCTCGATGCTGTCAGCCTTGTTCTGAGTTTCCGTCTAACTCCTGTGACAGAATGACATGAATACCCATCAAAAATGTTGATATGCTCTTTGTTTTCCATTATCCTCCTAGATCAAAACACACAGAGAAAAACACAACAGTAAAAATCCCCATTCTGCAAACCTAATAGAGAAGGTAATACTTCTAGGGAAAAATTCACTTCCATTAGAAAACACACACTATTTTGCAATCATGTAGCATGTCTTTATCATTAGGTTGTTAAAAAAAAAAAACTATGAAAGGTCAGAAATTATGAAAGGACACAAAGAAAATCTGCTTTTATATGCATACCTATAGACACTCAAACACAGAGGCTGCAGAGATTTCAGAGGTCAAACTGTACAGCCGCAAAGAGAGCAGACTATTGTCTTGATGATGCAAAAGTGTGAAACCAGCCATTCCTGCTGTAATGACTGGTGTACCAGGCTTTTATTAACCAGCCCGAAGTGTCAGAGGCCTAATCTCCATCCTCAGGCCCTCATCACTAAACCAGATTGACTTTACAGATGTCACAGCTGCAGCGTCTGATTGTGGGTTCATGAGAGCTTAGATGGTATAAAAAGAAGGAGCGGGACAGCGCACGCTGTTTTGAAGCTTCATCAGTGTCAGAAAAGGAAAGGTGATTTCATACCCTCTGAAGCTTTTATGCTCCATAGAAGCAGTACACTTTGTAAAGCCTAAATTAATGGAAAACATTTAAAATTTAAAAAGCTTTGTTTGGTTTGTCTTACTTTCTAAGAAAATAGTAAAAAAAAAAAAAAAATAGCTCTGAGGAAACTAAAACTTTAGCTAACCACTCTACGTATCCACAGGTTTATCAAGACAGTGTGCAAATGTGTGAACTCATACAGAGGATGGAGTAAACATGTTCTTAATGACTTGACAGCAGTAAAGTCCTGAGGCCTGACGGCGTTATCTGGAACACACTTCAAAGTCTGAGACTCTGAGTGTGGAGAATCCAGAGTGGATACGGTGTGTCTCTGAGAGATGTTTTGGGCTGTCCATCAAATGTACAATGACTTTACCTCTCAAAATCAGCTATGGGTTTGACACGGTAAGAGGGGAGACAGAGAGTGGGACAGGCGGAGAGGTGGAACACCAAACATTCGTTCTGATCACAGTATTGATTTCCATCTTGTCATTTTCAGCTCTGGCATATGGACAAATATCCAGACTGTTTCGCTTATAGCCCATCTCTTCAATCCAGTGATAGCAACCACCTGCTTATTCCCTCCTTCTTCCCCCCACATCATCACTCTCCTTTCATCTTCTCCCATGTTTGCATTAATACATGTGATTCCTCTCCCTCCAGCCCTTGGGATTTTCTCCCATGTAAAGCTCCTGTATGTTCACCTATTACTTCAAAGCTGGAAAAGATAGATGTAGCTGGTAGATTAGTAAACAGACAGATGGATAAGGCTTCATCTTGTCCTGTGTATAATAAAATTGTATTCCAAGCCACATATCTTGTATTATTTAATCTCTTATTACAGTTGATTCTCAGTTTACAATCAGATTTGGCATGATGCTTGATAAATTGTTGAAATGTGTATTTTAGAGTTGAGTATTGAGAGCAATGTCCTCTGGGATTCACTAAGTTCTCTATAACTGGCTTGACTTCATCAGACTTGCGCTTCCTCTCCTCCTGCCCCCTGTTCTGTTAAAAGTCATTACATTTCTCTGTCTGCCCTCAACTCTCTCTGCTAAAAACATTAGCATAAAGATTTTGCTCACCCAGCTCCCTAATGATTATGATTCAGCCTCTGAATTCTCATTGCAGCATGCATAGTTGGGGGGCTAATCCACTTTTATTGCGTCGCAGGCCTTTTATTTAAGAAACAATTTAACATTGGATTTAAAGGTGTTAACTGGAGTTCAGTTTTAGAGAGGCAGCTGTCTCATTATTTTTAGACAATAATAAGGACAGACAAACACATATATCTTTGTGATTACGAGCATAATCCATGAATCACAGGGCCTGTAGTGGTATACACACACGCACAAGTGTTTTTAAAGTTAAGATTTTTGTGTATTGCTTTGAGTTATATCTCATGTCTCATAACAGCCAGTGAAAGTGGAAATAAATCAAATAGACTAAGGAGGAAACAGATCATAAAGCAACAACAAATCAAGATATTTTTCTCATCAGCTTTTAAGAACATAAAAAAATAATCTTTGTAAGCTCATAAATAGAATAAAACTGTAGAAATAATGTATACCTTTCAGAGGAATATTTCCTTGATAAGTCAACCTTGCGACACTTCTCAAACTGCTTCAAACTGTCAGTTGACAACTTTGCTTGTCAGCTTGTATTTCATTAATAGTCAAGCTGTGAAAAATGAATGTTTTCAGAACAGTTTTCAGGAAAGTTGAAAAGCGAACCTGTGACATTTGAGCTGGTGAATTATTCCTAAATATAAAGCTCGACATGCGGTGCTATAGTCACACCTAAAACGGCTCAAAGATAGAAGCCAGCAGCTGCTTCAACTGATTAAATTAAATGTGAGTGTATAATGTGTCTTTTGCAAACATGTGAAAAATGGATGTTTTTCCATATAAATTTCATTCCTTATTTCTACGTTATGTGTGAGATGCAACATTACATCATTGTAAGAGTTTGTTAGGGGTTCACTTGCTGACCAATTAGAGTGCTCAAAGGTCCACTGTCTGATGAAACATTGCAGGTTAACTGCTGCAGTACTCAAAGTTAATAAGCCACGAGGGTGTCGTTAATAGAGGAGGAAGATGATGAAAAATTGTCATTGATCTGAAAGCAAAGTTAAATTTACTTTTACTCTGAACTCAAATGACTTTTTTTTCATTAATTCTTTCTCCTCAGCATTTTTAGTTCTATGATGTCTGTAAGAATTTAACTGTGGCTGTTCCTTTCAAAACTCCAAGAGAGCTCAACTCAACCCGTCCGTCCGTCTGTCCGGTCCTCTAGACTTGTTTGTGAAGCTGAAAAAGATGCAGTAAACAGTGTGTTTTGCTAGTGTAAGTACTTTATCCTGTTAACAATATCTATATTACCAACTAGCCTGGATTTGGAGCCACACATAAAAATTAAAGTGAAATGTTCCCTTTATTTTTTTGAGCAGTAGATATTAAAGTAAGCCTTTTATTTAAGAAAAAATTGAAAATTGTTTGTTGTGCCTTAATTTATTTTGTGATAATGTGATTTATTTGTATTCCTTTTTTAATTTCATCTTTTAAAATCCCATATTTTGCACATAATATTATATTTTTGGTCCGACTGATTTTTAAATCATAAATCCAATGTTCTCACTCGGTAGTTGAGTAGCCTTTTTTACCAACTCCTCCTTTTTTTCCCCACTCATACTTAAATCACTTCTTAGAAAGAAACTTTTATTTTTGTTTGAGTAAACATTTTGAAGCAGTGCTGATCTTACAATGCTTCGATACTCTACTCACCACTGATCCTGACAAATGAGGGTTACTTTACAATCAAGGCAATGAAACATCATTAAACTAGGAAAATTAGGAATTACAAAAATTTCTAAATAAAGTGAAGTGCAAGGTTGCTCAGTTGGTAGAACACCATGTGCAGAGGCTTTAGTCCTTGACATGGTTGTTTTGGGTTTGATTGCCAGTCCCAGGCCGTTTTGTTGAATGTCTCTCCATCTTACTTCCTGTCCACTTAATGTTCAATAAAGGCCACTAGTTCCAAAAAGTCTTTAAAAAAGAGCGATTCTGTGGCCATACAGGGCTTACATGATTAATTTGCCTTCAAGATAGATGGTCTGTGAGGAAAAGTGTTTTTTTTTGTGTGTGTGTGTGTGTGAGTGTGAGGGCATCTGCTCTTTGATCTGCAGTCTGAAGCTACATTCACACCTGCTAGGTTTTTCTTTCAGACTCTCAGAAGTCTGTCGCTGCCACATTTCATATTCCTTTCCTGCTCTCGTACATTTTAGCCTTTCTTCCTCTTCATCTGTTTACTTTTTTTTTTGTTATTCATTGTTCACATAAATTTATTTCTGCTGTCTGTGTGTGATTTTTGGGCACAGATGTCTTTCCCACAGAGATGTGATTCATTCTTCTTTTCAAATCCCTCAAGGTTTTTGATCTCTCCTTCTCATTATGTCTCCCTTTTCCTCAGTCCAATGCTCTTCAGACTCTGTCTCTTTTCCAAATGATATGCTCCTTTTTTCTATTATAAAATAGTGTTGCTTTTGTCATGGCAATTTTTTTGTTGCATATCCTTTTTATTAAACATGATATAAAAGCCCCAAGAAAACATCTTGGATCTGTTTAGTTAAAAAACGAAACTGTAACAATTGATGGCATCTTGACTTCTTAAAGAAGGGTCATATTTTGGAAAACTCAAACCATTCTTTGTATCTTCAAATGAAGGATCAAAAGGATGATTTAAGTTTGGAAGGAGGGATAAAAGTAAGAAATTGGATTTAACTGTGGGACATAAGAGTTTAAGTCAGCAACAGCTTTTACAATTTAGGCATAACTTTGGTGGAATGAGTTGTGAATATTAATAAGTACTTATATGAAGAAGGCGATGACAGACAATTGAAAAAGATTTTGATAAAATTATAACATGTCAACCCACATAAAAATGGATTTGTAGTGCAGTAAAACTATATTTCCCCCTTTACATTCCATTTCTGCTCCTTAGTCATATTTTAACTAAACACTTTTTAGTGAATATATGGGTGTATGTGGTAAAAATTAGTGTATATTTATGGTGTAAAATAAGGATTGAAAAGATCATCAGTTTTACAATAAGATACATTTCTGAAGGTAGAACTGGCGACACCAGATGTTAGTCTACACATGCAAATAATTCAATTCCAGTTATTTGTAATAAAATTGAATGACAGAAAAAAAATGCAAAAAGGCACAGTCTGGACACCAGCTGATATCTATCAGGCAAATTAATATCAACGGTGTAAATCCTAACTGATAGCTTGTAGAAAGGAGCTTGTCACATAATATCTCATGATGTGCAAAACCACTGAGCTCTTTCAAGACCTTAGCAAACATTACTGTTGCACACGTACTGATGGTGTTGACTGCAGATTCATTTACGAACTACTGAAGGTCCCAGTGAACAGTGGAGCCATAATTCATAATAATTCATTTTAATACTAAAATGTAAAAGATGAAGAATTTCTTATATCAACTCTTTGTGCAACAGTAAAACCCACAATGACAGATATCAAGGACAAGCATTTTTTAAATATATCTGGTTCAAAATGTTTGTACTTTTTCTTTAGCAAGGGCTTGACACTAGATTCATAATATATACTGCTCAAAAAAATAAAGGGAACATTTCACTTTAATTTTGTGTGTGGCTCCAAATCCAGGCCTCCATTGGTTAATAAATTTGATTTCCATTGATGATTTTTGTGTGATTTTGTTGTCAGCACATTCAACTTTGTACAGATCAAAGTATTCAATGAGAATATTTCATTCATTCAGATCTAGGATGTGTTATATATATATATATATATATATATATATATATATATATATATATATATATATATATATATATATATATATATATATATATATATATATATATATATATATATATATATATATATATATATATATATATATATATATATATATATATATATATATATATATATATATATATATATATATATATATATATATATAGAGCTGACTGTATAGCTCAGTGGGTAAGACACCAGTCTACCACCTGGGAGACCGGGGTTCGAATCCAGGTTGGGGCAAGTTACAACAGTGCAATTGAGCTATGCAGTGTGGGTCCCTAGGCAAGACCCTTGGAGCTATATAGCCTACCTCATACAATGAGAGACACTGATAAGCATGACATGCCGGCTCAGACGTCGCCCGGCCAAACAAGGTCTGCGTCAGGTGCTGGGGAACCAGAGCACCTTGATGAAAAATGGGCTACTGGAACAAGACGGAAATGGGCGAGAGACGAAAACATGGATCTGTTGGAATGCTACTACTCAAGTAACCCTAGTCAGAGGGGTTACATGCAAAGACTGAGGGTGGAATGGTTACTTCGACACCCACAGTCTACAATGACTGCCAAACAACTAGTAGCTCAGTGCTCCAACATCCGCAAACGGTAACTGCTATCACAACTTGAGATTGACGAGGTACAACACAAATGCTACGGCATAAGGGAGGAGCCCAAAGGTAAGGGGGGAGTTAACTACTCCCCACCCCGAGACTGGGTATGCAGCCCCAGTAATGAACGAACTATCAAAGCTGAACGAGACAGCAACTGACCTGAGAGAGAGAATCGTGGCCCGAATGAACACCAGGCAACCCCGACGCCAATTACAACGGCTGAGTGAAGTACCATCAGAAAGTCTCATTGAAGATGTGAATGCAGCATTGAGAACAATCCCTACCAACACCATAACAGAAACCAATGAGCTGATATACAACTCAGCATCAGTGATCCTTGAAATGCTCGGCTATAAGAGCAACCATGAGACCCAATATCCATCATGGAAAAGACGGTTAGAGGCTAAGATCAAGATAACAAGGAGGGAAGTGAGCCAGCTGTCAGAGCTCCTAAGGGGTGCAATGAAAAGATCAGTACCCAAGAAGTACAGCCAGATGCCCATACCTGAAGCACTCGAAACTGCCAAACAAAGGCTCCAATCCTTGGCCAGCCGCCTAAAGAGATACACAAGAGAGAATGAAGCCAGGAGGATCAACCGGCTCTTCTCCACCCAACCAGCTAAAGTGTACTCTCAATGGCAGGGTACTAACAACAGAGCAGACCCACCAAGGCTGGAGACTGAACAATACTGGAAAGGCATATGGGAAAGGGAGGCGTCCCACAACAGCAAGGCACAGTGGCTAACCTCTCTACGAGAGGACCACAGCAACCTCCCTGAACAAGCCCCGGTAACCATCACTGTGGCAGATGTCCAAGAAAGAGTCTCGGGTATGAAAAACTGGACAGCACCAGGGCCTGACATGATCCATGCCTACTGGCTAAAGAAACTCACTGCCCTCCATGAGCGACTGGCAGCTCAACTGAACCAGGTTAACTGAAGGGCGTACAATCCTGATCCAGAAGGACCCCTCAAAGGGTTCAGTCCCATCCAACTATCGGCCAATAACCTGTCTCTCTACAACATGGAAGCTCATGTCAGGCATCATAGCGGCTAAGATAAGCGGACACATGGATAAATACATGAGCACGGCACAGAAGGGCATCGGCATAAATAGTAGAGGAGCCAAACACCAACTCCTTGTAGACCACACAGTCGCCACACACCTGGATCATTGAATGCTTAGAGATGTACAACATCAATAGGACTCTAAGAGCCTTCATTGCAAACTCGATGGGGCTGTGGAAAACCACCCTTGAAGCCAACTGCAAACCACTTGCACAAGTGTCCATCAAATGTGGCATATACCAAGGAGATGCTCTGTCCCCACTGCTGTTCTGCATAGGCCTGAACCCCCTCAGCCAAATCATCAACAAGACTGGCTACGGATACCGACTTAAGAATGGGGCCACAATCAGTCACCTCCTCTACATGGATGACATCAAGCTGTACGCCAAGAGCGAGCGAGACATCGACTCACTGATCCACACCACCAGGATCTACAGCACTGACATTGGGATGTCATTCGGACTAGAGAAGTGTGGCCGGATGGTTACAAAGAGAGGGAAGGTCGTCCGCACAGAAGGGGTCTCACTCCCAGAGGGAACGATAGCAGACATAGAGCACAGCTACAAGTACCTGGGAATACCACAAGCAAATGGCAACCTCGATGAGGTCACAAGGAAAGGAGCCACAGCCAAATACCTCCAACGAATAAGGCAAGTCCTGAGAAGCCAGCTCAATGGCAAGAACAAGATCCGTGCAATAAACAGCTATGCCTTACCAGTAATCAGATACCCTGCCGGAATAATTAGCTGGCCAATGGAAGAGATGAAGGCCACGGATGTTAAGACTCGGAAGCTACTAACCATGCATGGAGGGTTCCACCCCAAATCCAGCACCCTGAGACTGTACACGAGCCGTAAGGAAGGAGGCAGAGGACTAGTGAGTGTGAGAGCCACTGTCCAGGATGAAACATCCAAGATCCATAAATACATCAAGGACAAAGCCTCAACGGACGATGTGCTCAGCGAATGTCTCAGGCAATGGGGAACAGAGGACGAGGTGCTGGAGGAACCATCATGGGAAAACAAGCCCCTGCATGGGATGTACCACCGACAAATAACTGAAGTGGCTGATATCAGGAAATCCTACCAATGGCTGGAGAAAGCTGGACTCAAGGACAGCACGGAGGCCCTCATCCTGGCCGCCCAGGAACAGGCCCTAAACACCAGAGCAATAGAAGCTCAGATCTACCACACCAGACAAGACCCAAGGTGTAGGTTGTGCAAGGAGGCCTCTGAGACAGTCCAGCACATAACAGCAGGGTGCAAGATGCTGGCAGGGAAAGCGTACATGGAACGACATAACCAAGTGGCGGGCATAGTGTACAGGAACATCTGTGCAGAATATGGACTGGAAGCCCCGAGGCCAAAATGGGGGACACCCCCAAAGGTGGTGGAGAATGACCGAGCTAAGATCCTGTGGGACTTCCAGATCCAGACAGACAAGATGGTAATGGCGAACCAACCGGACATTGTGGTGGTGGATAAAGAACAGAGGAAAGCCGTTGTGGTGGATGTAGCAATACCAAGTGACCACAACATCAGGAAAAAGGAGCATGAGAAACTGGAGAAATACCAGGGCCTCAGAGAGGAACTGGAGAAGGCCTGGAAGGTGAAGACCACAGTGGTGCCTGTGGTCATCGGGGCCCTCGGGGCAGTCACCCCCAAACTGGAGCAGTGGCTCAAACAGATCCCAGGAACAACATCAGACATCTCAGTCCAGAAATGTGCAGTTCTAGGCACAGCCAAGATACTGCGCAGAACCCTCAAGCTCCCAGGCCTCTGGTAGAGGACCCGAGCTCAGAGGATGAAAGAGACCACCCACGGAGGGTGAGAGGGGAATTTTATTTTTTATATATATATATATATATATATATATATATATATATATATATATATATATATATATATATATATATATATATGTATATATATATATATATATATATATAAAAATAAAAAAAATTCCCTTCTCACCCTCTGCGGGTGGTCTCTCTCTGTCTCTCTTTTTCATCCTCTGAGCTCGGGTCCTCTACCAGAGGCCTGGGAGCTTGAGGGTTCTGCGCAGTATCTTGGCTGTGCCTAGAACTGCACATTTCTGGACTGAGATGTCTGATGTTGTTCCTGGGATCTGTTTGAGCCACTGCTCCAGTTTGGGGGTGACTGCCCCGAGGGCCCCGATGACCACAGGCACCACTGTGGTCTTCACCTTCCAGGCCTTCTCCAGTTCCTCTCTGAGGCCCTGGTATTTCTCCAGTTTCTCGTGCTCCTTTTTCCTGATGTTGTGGTCACTTGGTATTGCTACATCCACCACAACGGCTTTCCTCTGTTCTTTATCCACCACCACAATGTCCGGTTGGTTCGCCATTACCATCTTGTCTGTCTGGATCTGGAAGTCCCACAGGATCTTAGCTCGGTCATTCTCCACCACCTTTGGGGGTGTTCCCCACTTTGACCTCGGGGCTTCCAGTCCATATTCGGCACAGATGTTCCTGTACACTATGCCCGCCACTTGGTTATGTCGTTCCATGTACGCTTTCCCTGCCAGCATCTTGCACCCTGCTGTTAAGTGCTGGACTGTATATATATATATATATATATATATATATATATATATATATATATATATATATATAAAAAATCCAACTGAAATGTAGAAGATGTTACATATCGCTGTTTTACAGCTTCTGCTTGGAGCCACAAGTAAATTCTTGCTCATTATATGCAAGTAATCAGTGATTGTTTGTATTGATCTATAGCCTGAAGGAATGGGGTAGCACAGGGGACAGCCTGCATCATAGACTGAAATCAATGCTTTCACACTAATTGGGTTGGGATCCACTGGTAGGGAGAGCTTTCCATAGAGAGATTTGTCAGGGATGAGGTCATTCATTCAGGAAGAAACCAAAACATATTTTGCAAATATAAGAGTACAGAAACTATACATTTAATCTGAAACGGCCTTTCAATTTTTTTGCACAAATAGATTCACTATGTATATGGAGAGAGTTAACAAAAAACTTGGTGGTATAAAGAGTTGCTATGGAATTATTTACTCATTACCAATTACTGGGAAGCAGCCTGAGGCGCATTGTAAATTATATACCATTACCACTGTGAAATTGGCTCACCTTAAAATTAGTGAGCTATTTAACTTTATTAACAGAATGCAGAACTTTTTCTGGAGAATGCACTGCAATACACAGTACTAGAGATTATGTATTCTATACATAGTGTTTCAAAAGGAATGCACTTTAAGATATATTGAATTTTTTTTAAAAATTCACTGAAGAACAAAAAATATTTACTATGACCGAACTAGCACAAACACTAAAATCTGCATCAACTCCTGGAAAACACAACAGTCTCTTTATTTTCAGTATTGGAAGCTTCAGTTAAAAAAATAAAAATAAATAAAACAGAAAATGAAATATGCATGGGAACATTTAATGACTAAGAGGAATATACACTGTTATATTTGAAGTAAACTATTGATTCAAACGGCATTATTTCAAATTTAACACAATATGAAACAGTTGTTGAAGGAGTCTGGACCAGTATTGCAGTAATAGGGAAACAAGAATGTACTGTCTGTGAATTTGTTTATCAGTGGTTGTGCAAAAACAAGAGAATTGCTAGTTTTAGCATTGTTGGTTTGACCAGAAATGGCAGAATGTAGGACTTCACTTAAAACTAATTTTCAAAAAAATGAATGTCTTAAATCAGCGATGGTAGATCCTATTAGCAAGTGTTATCCTTCCTAGGGGTTTTTTGGGAGAACACTTTTAATTTCAATGAATCAGTGATTGATGGCTGCTACAGAATTTGAATGAAGAGATGATTAAACCATCTGAATCAGAGGTTTTGTATCAGGAGTGCACATCTAAATCACGCAAGACACGACCCTAAGAAAAATTACTCACCTCTGTCCCTTGATAATCTGAGAAAAAAAATCTGAGCTCCTTTTCCCTGAGGTTTTACTCCTGTCTGCATGAATACATTGCTCCTGGTCGGAAACGACCAATCAGAGCCAGGAGGACAGTCTTAGCACTGTCAATCATGCGCGTGTGTGTGCTGTTCAATGTTCTAACAGTGGAAAATCAAAGCATCGTGCAGGAAAACTGTGACAGATTTTACCAATATTGAAAATCAATGCTACATACTGCAGTGTTTATGTCTAAAATCGTCTTTTATTGTCTTAGAGATTATAAGATTGGTAGCCTTAATATAGGACAATGTTGAAATATTTCACTTTTTGTTTTCAAACAGCAAAGCAAAATAACCTGTTGCCTACTTTGATGGGGTTTTTTTTTCCAGCCTTAATAAGCTGTGTTGCAAAACAATATTGTCAGAAATAGTTTAGTCATTGGGTGCTGCTATTACTTTAAATAGGTCAAAGTTTGAACCAGAGAAGTTTATTTTGTTCTGTTGGAAAGGCACTGTTCTAGTGTTCTTCATACATAAATAAAATCAAGGTACCCACTGTTTCAATTCCAATAAGGTCTTACTTTCCTATTGCTGCTATTTTTAGACGCCTGCATCAGAGCTATTTTATATTATTATCTTTGTTCTTAGAGTCCCAGCAGACCAGAAAACTGCAGAAGTATTTTACCAAAAATCAATGTAAAACAACTTATTCTGGGCCCTTGCAATTATCTTAAACTTGCAGCCAGTTGGGCCCCAGATTTATGGTTTTGCACATAACACTGATGTTAAATCACTTTATGGCTGAGACCCAGATCATATTTCTGAATTACTGTCTCCCCACCAACCACTTCATTGCTTTACATTGGAAAAAAACACTCTGCAGCTTTTGCATCCAGGAACAGCATGCGGAATTACACCAAAGCAGTGTCTCTGTGGTTATCTTTGTGCAGCTGCTGTCCTACTGAATATGCAAAATAATAGCTCACTCCATTTATTATTATGAATGCCACATTATGTCACAAGCATTTCTCTTGTTTATGTATGGTTTCATTGCTCTATTTGGGTTTTCTGTATTGCATGAAAACAACAAAACGCCCAGGTGTTTCTCAAACAGCGACAAACTTGAGAGAAAAGGGTAAAGGCAGCTGGTGAGGTGGCTGGTATAAATCTTCTTATAAATGATGATCCTTCTGGAAATGTCAGAGGATCCTCACTCACACATATTTGTTCTCCTTGCAGACTCCTTCAGACACAAGTCAATCCCCAAACACTCACCCTAACCTTTACCATGATAACTACATGCTCTTGATTTCTACATAAGGCCTAAAAACAAGACTCAGTCTTCGTAAGAGCGATCCGTTTCAGCTATTTGGGGCAAACCATTTTATTCATACAAGCATTTCATTTAATTGTGCTTTAGAATGACAAATGTGGCGACTTGGAGAATCCCGTTTTCTCTGTGAGTTCAGTCACAGCTGCGATCCAATATTGAAGTGCATAAAGTTACATTGTTGGCCAATGTTTTGCAGCTAACAAGTGTCATCGTGAAGCACTTGACAAAACAATCGAAACAATTTGTTCCAGTTGTTTGGAATCAAACCAGTTTATTCTATTCCAATCTAACAAAAGAATCGTTCAGATGAAGTTGGATATAGTCAAACTTAATCCAAATTATTATTCCATCAGATCTCATTGCTGTACTCATACCAGGTTGTAAAAATCTACCTATTCAAGACAGCTCAAATTATTTTATTGAGTCACTGAGTTTTCAGCAATCCCTGATTGTGAGAGAACATGTGGTGAAAGATGAAAATAACTACTTCGTTTGGCTGAAGGGACAATCTGCTGTGACTGCATGGCTGAAAGTCGAGAGGGACATCACAGTAAGAGTGTATGTCCAGGAAAGTGACAAAGCCAAACACACAGGCGTTGAGCCAGAGGTACTTTCTTTAAGAAAGAAAAAGAGAGAAAGCAAAACAACACCAAAACAAAAAAGTTCTGCCATTTGTTTCATTTAAGAAAGACTCATAAAATGTTGCTCAAGAGACACAATTAAATACAGAATATGTGAGCTATAGGATAACTTTCTAATACAAAAAGTCGGAAAGAGTAAATACAGATAATGGCAGCAATGACTTGGTTAAAGGCTCCACCCAGCAAAGGCAAAAAAGTGCAAGGCTGAGTACTTGCTAAAGATGTATTCATTACGATGTAAATGCCATTTTAAATGCTGATATATGAATAAAAAGGTTTATTATTTGTTTATCTGTTTACTAAATCCCTGGTCAATAATAATCAACATTAGTCTGTCAGTAAAATACATTGTATGTTAATTTACAATTTTAGGAAAGAATGAGGTTTAGAAGTGACCTTGAGTGTTGTTATGTTTGTCTCTACACAGTTAAGTCCTTTTTTTTTTTACACGTCTTATTTTATCATTTCCTTTGAAGGACAAGAATACCCTAAAATAATTAGGTTTGATGTGTTTTCCTTAAATTCCATTCCTCAGATTATATGTAATAAATACATGTCAGCATGTAAGGACATTGTGATTATGATAAGTTTTTAAACTTTAGCATTTGCTAAGTCCACAGATGCTAATCATTTTATGCGGATGTTAGCATCAAGTTAGTAGACAATGTTTTGTACCATTTCTTTAAAATGGTTATATCTTTCTCCGTTAGTCTACTATTTACCAGTGTTGTGTATAAGAGGAGGCAAGTCTTTCAGTGAATTACTATTTATCCTCCTAATTGTACAGAAATGTTCAGGGAGGGCAGAATAATCTCTATTGGTGATTGCATCTCTGTATCTAATTAAGCAACTATTCTTCTGAGGGTTACATTACTACTGGTGACATTTATCATTAATTACTCTTTAAGTACTATTGTTATCATAATGACATAGTTATCATGCTAACGCTTGCAATCTGTAGACAAGGAGAAAAATCTGTTATCTTGGGATCACTCCAGGAAAACTTTTAAAAGCATTTCACTGATTGAAGTCTGCTTAGAAAAGTAATTTTCTGTCAAGATAGCAAAAATAATAACCTATTGTCTTTAGAAAAGAAGCATGAGCACGTAAAAAAAAGAAGCCCTAAACGCTTGTTTTAGTCATCAGTATGTCAAAAAGTTTTGTTACATATATGCTATATTTTTTCCCAATATGAAAAAATATGGGTTTATGCAAGAAAGTGTGGTTGCATCACGTTGAAATGATTTATTTACAATCAAAACTTTGGACTTAGCTTGACAGAATCATATTAAAGCAGTTTTTTCATAGCTGGTACAGCCATATAACATTTAATTTCAGTTTTATATTTGTAGTCTAGATGGAAAATGTTTCTTCTCCTTATTTGTCATACTGCTTTCATTGTTTTTTGTTGCAGGCTGGCCTATCAGTCAGTGAAGACTCACTGGGATTTCTCTTGTAAGACTTTCGTGTCGCAGTGCAATAAACAGTAATAGATATAAAGGAGCGGGTTAGGAAGGAGCGGGTGCGCTATTACTCAATATTATAGACTGCGGGTTGTTTTGGCTGTTGGATAACACTTACTAATATTCCTCAAGAGAGTGAAAAGGAGTTGAGAAGATTGCAAAACTATGAGATGCAAGTTGCAATGAGAAAAAAGAAAGTGGGAGTATATTCCCTCACGAAGATCTGAACTGCAGTCTTAGGTGGCAAATAGAGATGTTACATGAAAAAGGAGCCATAGCTTTCACTTTATGCTGCAGCTTAGGAAAAAAAAAATTTATATATGAAAACTCAAGGATTTGCATGGAAATAATTCAAATCACAAATCCTGTCTGAAGATTTTGTTGTTGATGTTTGTTGCTGTGAGGCAATACGAGAATATAACGTCACCGTCAGTCTAATTTTAGGTGCATGTCTATAAAACTAGAGGTTAGGATAAGATGGCAGGTAAAAAAAAAACAAAACAAAAAAACAAAACAACATTCGGAAACGAAACTGTACTGCTGGAAAAAAATATGGGTTTACGAGAACAAAGGGAGCAGTGAAGGAAAAAGGAAGTGTTGAGGGGAAGGGGAAACGGATGAAAGCAGAAGAAATGAAGGATCCACAAACACCTGAGGCCCTTCTTTCTCTTCTTTCTTCTAGAGGTCTGCCCACAGAGCCGCAGAATGGCAGTACAATTTTACTGCAGTCCACAACCATCAGTGATGATTATATATATTTGCCTGCCTGGGTCAAATGTTGAAAAAAAATATACTTTTTAAAAATTACAATGCAGGTAAAAACATAAAACACAATTTAATTAACCACTTTAGTGTCTACTTCAAAAACACGCAGGTAAGATTAATGGGAGACACTAAATTGAAAACAGAAAATGAATTGATGGCAAACGAATGTAACTTTCATTTTAACACAACGTTATATTATCTGACTGTACAGAGCACAAATAAAACTATGCTTCAAATACAAGTGGGATAAAGTGGTAAATTAGTTTTAAAGTCTCAAAATGAGCACACCTTACTTTCCAACACTGGCATTTTTGGTTGGTTTTAGTTTTGCTAGGTGACTCAATCAAACTGGACACGACAGTACAACGCTATTTTAAAAGTTTCTTTTTTGAATCCAATCCTTGTGGAAAAAATGTTACATTCACCAATCCATTTAAAATTTTTATGAAAAGACTTGCTTGAAATCAAGTGTTACATAAGTCTTTTTACTCAAGTGAATTATTCAGATACTTCTTCCAGCATGCTTTCTCATCATTAGGTTTATTCCAAAGCCCTGAAATTGGTTTTTAAAATATTCACATTTTCCAAGTGAAAATCCAACAAGCAACTGTTTGGGGCGCACACTTGTTTCAGTGGATTGGCAGCTAGTACATCATTAGAGCAAAAATATCATAATATCATAGAAAATGATTCATTTTCTTGTATTGTCAGTTTTTCTCTCTCTCTCTCGCTCAAGAAAGAAAAGATTAAAGGTCAGGTAATAGTGCACAGAAAACTGTGTTTTTCTCTCAGGCTCTGTGTCCAACCACTGTGACTGTTTTACTGCACATTCAAGCAATGAAGAAAAGTTTACAATAATCTTTGTTATATTGGTCAAGAGTTAAATATTCAACTGTGTAATGTACATATATGTAGTTCCAGACAAATATTTACAATAACACTGAACCTCTTTTTTCTCACTGTCAAATACTGACCTTGTTTGCTCTTAAACCACTTTGTGCACAATTTGCTTGTATGTTATGTCCATTTGGAAGACCCATTTTTATATATTTAATATAAGGTTGATGTCTTAAGATGTCACTTTAATATTTTCATGTAATGGTCTTCACTTATGATGTCATCTTTTCTGTGAAATGCACCAGTCTCAATCTGATGTGGCATTAGTTATATTTGATTCTATGATCTGCCACTTGAACACACAATATATTCAGCACTTGTGTCGAACATATAAATGGATGCAATTGGGTTAAATACTTTCAATGTGAATTGTTTTTTAGAACAATTAGACAAAGTATATCAATGAAGAATTTATTAGTCATTATCTACACCTACTAACGAACTGAAGTGGCTAGAAAAACCTCTATTTGAACCTGTAGCTCAAGAAATAGTGAACATAACTCCGTAACAACACTAAGGACAAGGAAAAGGACAAACGTAATGTAACTGTATACCTCTAGGATTTTGTTGTGGCTGAGATTCTTTGCTACATCAGCACACAGGATTGTTTTCCCCTCTACTATTCTGTAGCTGTTCATCACAAATTGTTGACAGCCAGAAGGCAGTTTTTCCAGGTAAGCTACTATTAAATAAATACTGATCAATATTGTGACTGTTATGAATATGAAATAAACGATAAACACCAAACTTAGAGGTCAAAACGTTAACTTCAGTCGTTTCGGATGATGACCGGCGTTGAAGCTGTAAGCTGCTCTTAAGGAGTCGAAAAGCAAAAACAACCCTGTCAGCTTCTTTCTCTCTGAAGTCTTTGTGGGATTTCCAGGAGGGAATGTCACTGAATCTGGATCAAAGAACCACTGCAGCACTATGATCCTTTTTTAAATTGCTTTAGAATAAACTATGACTTCCTGTGAGTCATTACCAGCTAGCAGTCAGAAGGGAATGTATTAGAGAGTATACGTTATTGGAATTTGCTTTTAAGCTTAATGGACCTAAATAATTAAAGATATATGAAATTAAAATGACTTGAATGGGTTTACGTGCTCCTTTAATTTCAAATTTTTTAAACTGCACTTCATATTAGTTCCTATCCACTAAGTCAGTGATGTACAGTGAAGTTCATGACTGGCAAGGCACTGAGTCCTCTGGAGTCAGATGATTAAATATAACTCAAGACAGAAGCTTGTATTTCAATTAGAAGCTTAATTAAAAGATCGAGTTTGTTTTATTTATGCTTTATTCAATCCCATACAGCAACATGATACCATGGGAAAAAATGCATACCAAATTGACTATTTAAAAGTTAAATGCTTTTTAATTTGGCTGATGTACAACATGCCTATCTTTATCCACAAATATCTCTGTCGTCCTGTTGTAAAAATCGCCTCTCTCTGCTCCAGTCTGTTTGTTTTTAATAAGATTTTAACTTTACCAAAATTTTAACCATGTTACCACTTGCCTGTGCCAAGAAAACATCTTCATTTTTATTCGTCAAACCTTCAGACTTTTAACTGAAAACATACATTTTTACATTGTTTTAGAATGTGCAAAGTGTGTTGATACTTCAACAGTAAAGCATTACGACCAGTCTAGTTCCTACGGTTTGCTGAGTATGGGGAATAACATCTCTGGATGGTTTTTGCATCCACAGATGAAGAGACAATGGACCAGTATAAATTTAACACAGCATTTTAGAAAAAAATAAAAAATACTACCAGTCAGGTGTGATGATCCGTGGCAGCTTTGCTGCATGAGCGAAATAACACAAAGGATCTTACCATGAATTTTACTCTTCATCTTGAAGGAGAGTCATCTTAAGTACAGGTGAACTTGTACTGTAAAGCAGGACAATGTTTGAAGTCCGCTTCTGAAGGGCTGAAAAAATAAAATATAATAAAATGAAGTAAAATCAATAAAAAAAAAAATTTAATACCACATAACAATGGTGCTAAAAAATAGACACTATTCCATAAAAGACTTAATGGGATTCAACCTGAACTTGAAGCAAAAAAGTGAGTTTTCAGGCAGGATTTAAAAGACTGTAGGGACTCTGCAGTATAAATATCAAGTCACCATGTTGCTCCAGAGTCTTGGGACTGCCACTGCAAATGCCTGATCCCCTCCATTCTTCAATTTTGACCTGGACTGCACTAAAAGCACCAGATGCATCTGGAGACATATTTTTAAGTCAAGCACTGCGTTACCTATTGTATATTGTGTTTAGCAACAGAATAACTTTTGATTTCTCCAGACTCAGAGTAAGAAAAGACTATTTTTCCTCTTAGCAGACACATTTACAATGTGCAATCATTCCTTTCAAAACAGGCTGAAGCTTTAATTACATGGTAATTTATGCCAATGCTTAAATTAATGATGATGTTCTGAACTGATTCAGAATCTTTGAGTCTTAATATTTCTCTACCATGACATATTTCATGTATAAATGTGATATTTTGTTGCGTTGAAGTTTTGTTCCCCTCATTCTGTTTGTTAAAAGTCTCCCATTTTAATAACTGCTAACCTAGAGCTGTCTTCCACTACGACACACGTGCCGATTTGATGGGCTCTTGCTGACGTGACATTGAACTCCAGAAGAAGGACACTTTTTCTTGCTGACAAGCTGGAGTCCTGTAGAGCTCAAACAAGGATGTGCCGTGTTGGGCCTGCCTGATTAGCTGCTGTTGCACTATCGTTTGATGAAACTGTTTTTTTATTTATTTATACTTTGTTCCTGCCATCCTGGGGGAAAAAAAATGATGTGCTTTTCATTCCTGTTCCTATTCGTATCAGCCCAAGCACTGCCTGCACCCACAGTACCTGTGGTTAAAGAGTTATACAACTGTGACTATTCTTCTGTGAAATGATCCCCCAGGGCTGACGAAAACGACATGGTGCCAATATTTACCAGACTCAAGAGATGGTGCAGAACATACTGGAACAAGCTGCCGGCGTTCCTCTCCTGGACGAGAGAGTTTCAAGTCTTCTGCTTTTGATAATAATTCATTGTTCAATGAAAAAAAGAGAGAACAGTTTACGTAAGATTAATAGTTAGCTTGCTTCATTAATTGAGAAATGAAAGTGATTGGCTACACCACAATATTCACATTACGGACATAATCGCTCTTTGAGCCATTACCTCTGAGTAAAAGAGAAAAGACAACTTTTTATATGCTGTACAATAGATTTTCCAATACTCATAAATTCCCATATAAAACCGAGCAGTAAAGGTTTATGCTGTTGTGACAAAGGATGAACTAAGAGAAAAGGAACTGCAGGATGTCTAAAACTCTCTTCTGTCAACAGGCTGCTAAAAAGCGCCAACTTGAACTGGTGGAAATTCCAGTAATTTACTCAAGATGTTTGAGACTTTAATAACATCCACAAATAAGCAGACACGAACATTTTCCTAATGAGGAGCTTCAAAATTCAAATTAGTATGCAAATATGAACAGCAGACTACTTATTAAGCAAACAGAAATGACCTGTGTGTCTCAGACAATCATGCGACATCCATTCCCAATTTTGTCTCAATGACATTTTGTGCAAAGTTTCTTTACATTTATATACGTCAAGACGACATAATTTGTTTTTAAAATCAAAAGCTTCAAAAAATTAAGTATTTCTTAAAGGCCAACTAAAGAGAAATTAAAAAACAATCACAACAGGATCTTATTGTGATTCTTAACTAGGTTATTTTTAATCTGCACCAAACAGAGAGTCTGTATATCTGTCAGTATACTCGACCCTATCTAAACTGCTTCCTCTTATTGGATTTCAACCATAAATAATTGATGGCTTTGCACCTCCCCCATCTGCCTCAGCCGCTCTCTTGTTGTCACCCCCCTCTCCGTCAGCGTTGGAGAAGGACACTCAAGGTGGAACAATGTGATTTCACGTGCATTTTTTATGTATGCAAGTGTGTTTGTGTGTTGGTGTGTGTGTGTGGGCATAAACCGTGACCCAGAGTGCTGCGTTCAAAGTGCAGCGAGCATCCAGGTCTCTGCCAGAAAACTGATGGAGAAGAATAAAAAAAGCAGAGAGAAAGTCAAGAAAACAAAATGCACTGTGAAGCGCAATGAAACAGGGAGCAGAGAACAAAAAAATGATGCTGCAGCTCCATATTAAAGCAAGTAAATTATTTATCATTTGCAAAAAAAAGTGGGTGCAGAAAAACTGGCCTCTTGTGCACTTTTACAGAAATATGCAGGTTTCTTGGCTTTTTATTTTCTTTCAAATTCGAGACTTCACACTAACAAGATTCCGACTGTAGATTTGGTCACATCATCGAATATGCAGATAGAAAAACATTAACAGGGAATTATGCAAATGTGCATTGCCGCCTTCTGACACATTTCATGAATTTCAAAACGGGGACAGAGCACATAATTTAACTCAACCAGCGATGCCTCATGGCATGATTACTGTTCATCTGACATTAGAAAAAAAACAAAAAAAAAAATTCAAAGTTGCAAAGACGCACCAGAAGGTGAAAGAAAGCAATAAACTGAATCTTGTCAATATTAGCAGAGAGAAGTCAGAGAGAAGAAGGAGTAAATAAAAGTTCTTGTATATTCTTTTTTGATATCTTCACTATGCAATGAGTCAAGAACTGTGGCCCAGTTTCCTGGTTCGACATATTTCAAGCTAAAAAAAAATAAAGAACACCTATTCTAATGGCAACAAAAATGTACAAAGAACTATATCAATCGTGAAATTATCATATCAGTAGTTACAGTGACAACATAAAAAAATATTAGCTTCCTTACATGTTTCTTGCTTTTGTCTCTTCAAAATGTTTGAAACATATATCAGACAACAATAGATACAGTGAGTTCAATACACAACTTTCAGATGAGGATTATGTCCGATTGTGAAGAAGTATTTTTGGGCAGGTGAGTTCAATTTTATAAGCCACACCCTGGCCTGATTAGTACCAGGCCAGGTATGTAGATTCAAGAAACTACCTAAAAGAACAAAAATGAAGTCGGCTTAAAGTGCACACAAAGCAACACATCATGACTACATCTAAAAAAAAAAAAAAAAATTCAAAAGCAGATTTAAAACTTAATAACATCAGTCAGTTGGAAAAGGGTTAGAGAGCCAGTTCTTAGTCTTTGTGATTCCTGCTACAGAGAGCCAGAACTCATGGAACCTGCAAACCAAAATGAAAAAGCACATGAGCGGTCAGAAGAGAACATTAAGACACATCTAGAACGCACCAGGGATTCCTTGCATTTGTGAAGTGTTCATGATTCATCAAATAATGTTGGCCGAAGCTATTGATTACCAAAAACAACACAAAGGTGTGTCTCGTGTCTCCCAAAAACACCTTTTGGCATGCACCTAAACTTTGGGAAGATGTTGTGTGGACTGACAGGCAAACAAGTTGCACCAAAGAAATAATTAACATATGTTTAAAAAAACAAAACACACTCACATAAAAGACTAAATGGAAGAAAAAATTATTTATTATTTCAAAAAGGTGACAACACCTTTTTGAAATAATAAATTGCTTTTTGTTACTTCTGACCCTGACAGTAACAAAAAAACAAGTGTCATGGAATTGACAAGACACCACCTGTCAATCTAATCATTCTGGGGGCTTTGTCAGCAACTGACCAATCAGAGGTCGCAATTTGAAGAACACGCCCCCTGTCTGGACGAAATGAACGCTATTAACATTACCGGGGTTTGTCATTATTAACGTGCTGCCATGGATTTTGAGGAAAAGAATAGGAAATACGACCCCCCCCCCCCCCGCCCCAAATCTTGGAAAAGTCTAGAATGGTCCTCCCCAAAGAAATCATGAAAAAAAACTTGTATTTGAACAATATGAATATAAAAAACGCAATAGAAACAAAGAACGAAGTAAATCTGCCGTTCATCTAAGACAAAAATAAGAATTATTTTTAGGTCCCCCCCCAATATTGTTAGATCAATGGTTCAGTCCAAAGTGTAGGAGGAGCAACAGTTGCGCTGCTGAACGACACAGACTCCGTTAAGCTAAGTGAGGAGCTAGCTGTTAGCTGTGGCTCTGCAGCACTAACAAAAACCCCTCCAGTAAGTAAATACCTAAAGCAAAAGATACGTAACATGTTTTATTGACTTTCACTGCTCAATAGGAAGAAACACATTGACAATAAATAGTTCGTTATTTCATTACTTTTGGCTGAATGATGATAAACTGCCACCTTATGCCTTGGAAATCAAAACTAGCTAAACTGCTACATTGCGTTCATAGACTTAGCTCCTTTTTCTGTCGAAGGTAGCCAATATTTCAATTATATTTAGCTCTCTAACTCTTTAATAAGAAAAGTTTGAAACTGGAGGGAGCAGCTGAGCATTAACACTACCCGACAGCTCTGTATGGGAGCCGAAAGCAGAGGGGCTACTGCAGCTGACAGTAAAACAAAATAAAGTATGCCTTTATTTCTTACCATCTTCAACATAGACCCTTTAAAACCACAAAATAAAATCTGAATATTTTTCTAGAAAACTCTGGTGCTGAGCCTTAAGTTTAAATTATGATACTTCCCAAATATTCAATTCCTACGTATTTATAGGTTTTAACATGAAAAAAAAAGAGAAAAGTTTAAAGCAGCTTAAGTTAACACATGACTTGTATGTACTGAGAACTACTGTAATAAATCAACATTTTTGGGGAATTTTATTAAGTGGAGTTACTTATTAAAACTTGTTTTTATTTAGAGCCTTAAGTTTTTGTGAAGGTGTAGAAGAGATTAGATCAGTGACTCTGAACCAAACTCATATCTAAGCAACATTTGTATCTTAGTTTGACTTCTATGGGTCTCAATAGGTTGTTTACTGAGAAAAACACTTGTTATTCATTAGCTACTTACTAGTCATTTTTGATGGTGCAGCTTGAACAAAAAAATTAAACCACATTTTACTATAATGTCACAATGACTACAATGATAGTCAGAGAGAATTAGTCAATACACAGATCATTAGTGTTATTAAACTAATTATGTAAAACACCCATTGACAATTTCAAGTAAAATATCATGGAATGAAAATCATTTACTGCTACTATGCATTTGAACATGTGTGCAGACCATACACCTGCAATTGTTTGCAAACGAATTGGAAGAAAAATGAAGCCTCCTCTAATGAATCAGAAAAGCATAGACATTGAAAACTTAACATTACCATAGCAGCCTCAAACAAGCTTGCTGTGGCTATGAGAGAAAAGGTGTTGACGATCTTTAGCGGCTCTCAGAGAGTGGGAGTGTTATCCACCTGTAGCTGCTGCGCATCTGCTGGGATCCATGCACCACAAAAACCTTTATGGCATAATTTACATCACTGTTAACTTTTATCACATTTTTTTTTTCCAATGCCTGAATATCTTATCCATGCCTGAACTTCTCTTACTGCCTACATTATTAACATGGCGGAGGGAGAAGGAATCTGAGCAAGACACTGAAGTTTCTTATTGACTTGCTACAAATCTGGTCTCCTCTGATTGGCTCAAATCTTACAGGGCTTAGCCAGTCACTGCCCCATTAAACAAACAAAAAAGAAAAAGTCTACCTGGTACTGCCAACCTAAACGCATATGTTGAATGAAACCACAAATGGAGTGTAGAGTTATGGGAGTTTGCCTAGTTCCTTGTTATACCTTCAATCTGTGCAAATAAGTGATCAATATTTTATGATACAGCAGGAAGCGACCTTGACAGGCTTTCTTGTGCAGGTCAAGCTGTAAATTGTGGCCTTGTTATTGTCTCCCTGACTTTATCTTGTTCTCAGTGTTCAGTTCTGATTAGCTCTAATCATACTTGCAAAGACAATAAAAACTCACTGCCTTCTTGTTGCTCTTCATCCTTATTTCTCCTCTTCTCCAGAGTAATTCAGTGAGTGTAGATGCATGCAGGGGAACAGATATGCTTTATCCTATCAAAAGCTTAATAATGGAGAGCTTGAGGTCTTTTTTTGGATTCTGTAAACAGCTTTGTCTGAGAAAGTATTAAATTATTGGCATGAAATCATGCATCATTAATATGAGTGGTACTGTATCATCTCCGTTTCTGTTAAATTTAGCCATTTTCTCCTGTAATAATCCCAGTTTAATTCCGTTCAAAAGTTTGTCTTTGATCCCAATTAGAAATTAAATAAGCACATAAAGATACTTAGTGCTTAATACCGACTTTGATATTTTTCAAAAGGAAAAATAAATAAAAACATGGTATGTATTAGAATTAATTTGATCAATCTAGTTGAATATTAAGGAGTCTTCTATTCAAATGATCAATTGTTCTTTACTTTCATATAAAACTGTAATTTAAATTAGACGATGACAGGAATGGCTGAAGCTAATCTTCGTTAATCGTTACGACTAACAAGCTCCTAATATCTCATCCCTTTCAGAGTTAGAGGTCATCTCAAACAACAATTTTGATAGTCTTGAAGGTTGTTTTTTTATGCTCTTCAGTTACAGGAGAAGCTGTTAATCTGTGACACCGCATGATAAAAAAAAAGTTTAAATCATATTTATTGTTTGATATAGTATTTTAGTAAACATCGATTGGTAAATGAACTATTTGGTTTGTGAACTTATAGAATATGAAGAGAAGAAGAAGGAGCTTAACGCGGGTGCAGTCAGATGTCAAAGAACTGCAACTTCACAAAGCCAAGAAGATCAGGAAAGTGAAACCCTCCATGCTGCTCAAGTGCCAGTAAGAGCTTAATCCCCAGCTGCTCTGGTAAACTTGGTCAGGAGCCAAGACGAAAAAAATACAGAACTGAAATGTTTTAATGTAAAGTCAATTTAACATGTAACCAACAAAAGTAAATAAGGTGTTTCAACATTTCTGACCTTGCCTTTTAGTCAGTTCAGAACCTTATGGATTTGTGCCATGATAAAGTTTTACCACGACTTCCTTTTAAAAAAAAAAATGTTTATCTTATGTGTTCATGTATCACAGAGAACCTTTAATTCATGTACTTTGGGATATCCTGACAGTGTAAGATAAAAGCTCTTTCGACTAAAAGTGTTAAAAGCTGTAACACCTTGGGACAGCGTTGCTGCATGCGTGGCGCCTGGTACAGATGGATCCTCTTAATCTTGCCGGACTGCCAGACTGATTAAGGAGTTAGAGACACAGGACACACTCATACACACACACACAAACACACACACACACAGAGACTGGAATGACCTCTTGACTTCTCTGTTGAAGCTAACAGCAGTAAACTAACAGCAGATTGTTGGGTAATTAAGCATATCAGATGTGTCAATGCTTGCTCTCTTTTCATTTAGATGACAGTGGCTTACATTGCCATTGTCACTCAATAAGAACGTCTTTAAGCCACAGTTACTGCTGCAGCGGATGGAGGGAGATTTTGGTAAAGGATTGGAAAAACATTTAGCATGAACCACAATTGTGTGAATTCTGGTCTTTATGTTTGAAATTTTTTTTTTTTCCAAAATGTATGTGTTGCAGTAATCTATAGCTATATATCCCTTGTTTCTCCTTGGCTTCATGCAAAATATTCAAAAATAGTAAGTGTGCTTCAAGCCTGCATCTTTCAATGGTTTAATACACTTTAATATATAAAAACGTATTTGTACGAAATAAAACCAGACATGGAGTCAAAGTAATTCTTTTTGATAAATCAAACAGTGAACATTATTTTTTTATTCAATATGAAGAGCTAAACTTGTAAGTGGCTAAATAATTGATCAGATATTACCTATTTATAATGTTGATCCATTTCCAGTTTCAAAGCTCCATAGGATTTTATTATTTCATTTCCATTTACTTAATAATTTAGCAATAGTAAACAAAAAATAAAGCACAGATCTGCAGTAAATTTTATAAAGAAAATTCACACTGGATCTACTATATGTTTCAGATCTTATTTAATGCATATGGCCAATGCAGGGCATCATAACTCCGTACAGTTGGTGTCAATTGTTCTGAAACAGTAGAATGATTTTTCTATTGTCTTTGGCGCCCCCTGCAGTATAGAAAACGTAATTACATACTCAGACCAATCTTCATTGATTTTTCATACTTGGCTGCTCACGTCAAGTAAAAATGTTTTAGAGTTTAAACCTTCAATTTGATGTGTCACATTATTTAGTGACTACAGTATTCATGGTTTTTCTTTTTTTTGGGGTGGGGGGGTATAATTAATCCATTCTGATAAAAAGCTTTCTTGTTCTTTGGACTGAAAAGAATTTGATCTATAAAAATACAAAAAAATAAAACATTCTTAGAGATCAACCCGATTAAGGGTCTTTTAAAACAGAGCAAAGGATACAAAGGTTTTGTGTGTAATGAGGAAGATGTGTGTGTGTGTGTGTGTGTGTGTGTCTGTGTGAGACACTTTAACTTCACCTTGATGACAAACAAGGACTCAATAATTCAGCTCCTACATCCTATTGTGTTGGCACAAATAGAGGCCGCATGAATACAACGATGGCTCCATCTGAAACACTCTGTAGTCATGACCTTTGACTTTATATCAGCTGAGTGCATTTCGCATTCAGTCTCACAAAGTAAAGGCTTCAGTATGTGTAGTTCAAATAACGTCACCACTTTTGATTAAACTTTTCCATAAAAGCATATATATTGTTAAAAAGAACTCTCTTTTGCACTGTTAGACAAAGACAGACTTGATTGTCATTCAACTTTAAAATTGACATTGACTGAAATTTTGTTGCAAGGCTCCAATAATGACAAGTTAAATAATTAAATATATAAATAAATAATAAAATGCATCAATGTAAATGTCCAATAAAAAGATTAATGGGAGTTTAATTGCGTGAGGGAGGAGGCTTTTGTGGAATTAGGTTTTTTTCTGCATTTGAGGCTGCTGAACCTTTTGCCAGAGGACAGCAGGGATACAAACTATCTGTATGCTTTTGTATTTTTATTGCTAGGGGAAAAATAGTTTTCCTTGATGAAAAGAGACAATTCTTTTCCAACAGCAACAAATTAATATGCAAGAATATCTGCTTGTACATTATTGTGACAGTGGTTGTGGCTGATTATCCTAAAGAGGGAAGACAGCGGCAAACTCCAATCATTTTCTAATAAAGACAGTCCTCTGGAAATAATCATATCACATCACATCCGATCATTTTACAAATGAAACACCCGCCGCTTTAAACAGGACATAGAGAATACATTGTTGAAGTCAGTTTGGATTATATTTGTAATTCATTAAAGGTGATGTTTCGGAAGCTATGCAGCAGCTAACTTTTAAAAAATGTAATTACTGAAAGTTTGGATGGAATAGCAGAAGAAATGATTACAGTTTTCAGCCTAGACTGAATAATCCCAGAAAATGTTTATATGAACAGAGCATCTCTGGATCCTGACATGTATTTAGATATCACAGAGACTAAGAGAATCCTCACTAAACATCATAATGCATCAATAATGATCTAGAAAGCAACTTGTTTAAGCCTGGTGATGGAATGCTTTTCCTCAGTGGGGGGGACAAGGAAGGTGGTCAGTGACAAATCAATGAAGATACAAGAAATCCTGGAAGGAAAACTGTTATAGGCTGCAAAAGACTTAAGACTAAGACATTCACCCTCCAGCAGGACAATGAACTTAAACATACTGCTATAGCAACAAAAGAAAGGTTTAGATCAGAATAGGTTTGAGTTAAAATGCCCCCCCCTTAAAATTTCCAGCGCTAAATCCAAATGAAAATCTGTGGCAAGGTATAAAAATGTTTCTAAATTCTGTCGCGGAGAAACTATCGGAAACATACTAAGTGAACCACTGTGCTGTGAAAATAAATTTAAAGGACAAGATATAGCACAAAATTGCAGAGCCCTAAGTGCTTTTGATATTGTTTTAATAAGGCTTCAGTGTGTAACTCTGTAGTGTGTATTAGTGTGATTTTGTGCCGGTGTGACTGATTTTTGTCATCGTATGGGGAAACAGAGACCTGAATTATTGAAGGCTTGTTTTTCATCAAGGTCAAATTAAAGTATCACACACAGGCTCAGGTGCACATGGACACACACACGCACACGCACACACACACACACACCTACACACACACACACACACACACACACACACACACACAGACATCACACAGACATCAAACCTGACAAATTACTTCTGTGAAAAACAAGGGAGGGACACAAAGGAAAAATGAAACATGTTACTCCTTTAGGGTCTGTGTGTGTGTGTGTGAGCGTGTCACTATAACCAATTTCTCTCTTACCTTCACCTCCAGCCACTGGAGAGCTGGGGTCAGTTGTCACATGCTCTTGTTTCCGTTTGAAGTTTCGGTTTAGCTACACACACTCGAGAAAAAGATTTCGACATCAAACATATGAGATCCTGAGATCTTTTTTTTTTTTTTGGAATAACAGCAAAAAAGATCTGCAGACGTGTGTTTGTCGACCCTGATTATTGTCTTCCTTGTGTTTCAGGAAAAAGCAAATTGATGGTGCCTTCATTCTGTTGGCTTAATGGGATGTTTGTGAAAGGCAAGTCTGGCTTTGTGAAAAAGTTCTGTCTTCATTTTATAAATATATAGTTTGCTTGCTTTTAATAATAATCTCTGTTGTGGCCTTTGTTTTGTTATGACATTTGTTTTTCATTAATCAATCTGGGCCACCACATTAATGAGTATACAGAAAGTTACCCTTTACCCTTTTATATTAGGGTCATTTTCATTTTAAGTTATGTTTGGTATATACAGCATTTTCATAACAACTGAAGGCAACATAGTTACTTGATTGTGTTATAAAATGGCACTATATGTCTGGAAAATACTCAGTACAGCCCCTCTGAGTTATATTTCATCTACTTTTTGACTGCCTGTGACAGAGTTGATGTTGCTCTCCATTATGTAAACACTCTTGTAAAGTTTGTCTGATTCGCTCCACAACCCTTTCCTGATTAGACAAGACTTGAATTTTAAAACACTTTAAGTTTTTGAGATTGACCGAAGCTGCTTCGCAGTTTTTTATTTTCTAATATCCTTCTTTGGAAGTGTACTTTGACACAAACGCCTCTCAAGCCCTTTTTTTTTTTGCTACTGTGCTGCATTTCTGTTCAGAATAACTAACCCCAGTTACCGGCTGTTTTTCTTTTTATGGATTACTTCAGCACCATAATTTTGGACATGAAAATATTTAACTATTTCATGAAGCAGAAGTTGACATTTAATTTTGCTGACAAAGTAACAGTTGGTTACAGTTGCACCTATATCACATACAAGATGATGTCTAAAAGAAAGTGCTGCTGCTGCAAGTTTCAATTTCCCATGCTATTTTTAGCTAAAATAAACTGTTTAGGTGTTTCTGATCTGTTGCATGATGCATATCGCACTGATCTACATCTTCACAGTTCAAACTCCTACAACACTGCTGTGGTTCAGTGCTGACAGGAAGGAGAAGGGCATTTTTGCTAAAGCCTCGCGCAGATGGTAAACAGGAAGTGAAAGAATATTAGTCAGGCTGAAGGCTACATATAGAAATACACATTTAATCGGTTAGCATAACCTATGTATATGAAACAGCAGACATGTTTTAGTTAGATTTTATGAGAACATTTCTAAATTTATTATACAAACTTACAAAACATGCAAACATATGTGCATTACAAATTGAATAGTGAACATGTTGCACCTCACGTTTCTTCCTTTGTGGTGTCTCTACACACAAAGTGAATATTCGCACCTCAACAATGACTCATGTCCAAAAATATCTAACTCTACGGCTTGTTTAACAATTTGATAACTGAGATTATCAAAACTCACATTTTTTATTGCTTCAATATTAGTTGATCATACTTTTCTTAGCACTGACCCCCAAAACATGGTGGATGCTGCTAATTTACTGTAGATGTTTTTATATTTACATTTCTTCTTCGGTATTTTGGTTGATCTTTTTTATTTTCCAACTGCACACTACTCATCTATTTCTTTTACAATAACTGTAAAAAGAAATAGATGAAAATGCAAAGAAAATAACAGACACCTTCAAAAATCCTGACGAAAGGTTTGGTAAGTTGCAAATGTTGGTCTTGATTTGATTTGTGTGTATCTGGGATTAATACCCGTGTGGTCTACTTATCTATGTTGGTGTTTAGCTGCAAAACTGAAAATGAGATTAATCCACCACTGCAATATTTATCTCACACTGAAAGACACAACATTTGGGTAGCATGCAGGTACTAGAGTGATAACCAGGTGACACATATTTACTATCAATACACGATGTGAACGGTGCCTAAATTCACATTTTCTCCTTCCAGAAACTTTTGCTGACAATTGTGTAATTTAAATTATTAGAAGAAATGCATGAACTGTATGCATTGAGGCAGGATGCTTTGTCAGTCTGTGCCTATGAGGAGCTATTGAGTGTTTAACTTCTGCTGTAGCTTCCCTGTGAATAGCACCACTCCTATGCTGAACCTGAACGCGACGCATAGAAAATCTGTAAAATAAATATGAACCTTCCAGGTGTTGTGGTAATTGTTACACATTAAAGAGTTTAGATTTTTTTTGGAGTGAGGTTCTGTGTGGTTGTAATCAGTTTAACCTGTTTTTGGTGCAATAGCAGACTACACAGTGTGAGCTAATCTGGAAAATGAAAACAACTGACAGGCTCAAACAATGTCACTTCACATGGAAGCATAGATATTTTCCTGAAAAAAAATAAATGATAATTTTAAAGAATCTCGCTGGAAAAATAATCTAAAATAACTCTTTATGGTTTACAAAAAAATTAGGCATTAGTTTTGCCAAATTTTCTGAAGAAGAAATGCAAGAAATGATGCTGATAGTGATTTATCTGCAGCAGAGGCTTTATCACCTCTCATGGTTCTTCTTTTTAGTGCTAGCTGAATAAATGAACTGAACTTCAGCCAGACGCATTACGTAAGAGATATGTGGCAAGACAGGTTCTTAGCCACTTTCTGTTTGGCATAGAATGTCAAGCTTGACTTTCTTTGCAGCTAGTTATAACAACACTGCTTTTGGATAGCAACAAAAACTAAAACTCAGTTGTTTTCAAATTCATAAACAGCAACATCTACACCAGTAAATAACTTGGCAATCTACCTGGCCCATCTTCACTTACCCCTGCGGTATTCAGTGATGACAAATATATTGTCATCATCAATGACTTTGGATTTTGCCCCTGTTTTTGTTTTTTTTGTTTTTTTTTTTCCTCCAATGCAGCAGCCCTGGTGATCACAGATTCACCGGACTGGGCGTTGTGGAAGCAGTACTCCTTGACTTCAGTACTTGGTTGTCTGTTATTAAGCCGCCCAGTGAAACTAAACTTGGCGTTAAGAGCCCTTGAGCCACTTTACCTGTTGTTAACCTCTTGTATATCTCTGTATTTAGATTCTCTCAAGTTCTCCCCTGTGCAGCTGTGGAAGTCTCTTATCCATCTTCAAGAGTACATCTCTCCAACAAAGATCCTTCCTGTGAGAACTCACCTTTCTATATGAAGCAGCTGCTCGTGCCTTTCCATCCACCCAGCGGCCCAGTCACCCCACACTCTGGAGATGATACCTGGAATAAGAAATAGGAAATTAACAGGTTGCTGGAAAACCTAGCCAGATAAAATCCAGCTCCTTGTTTTGCACCATTTGCTTCTTACAGTGGGTTTGGGCTCTCAGCTACTGAGAGAAATGATTGCTTCCTGCAGGCGTTGACTCTGTTGAAGTTTGAAATTATATCCAGTCGCTAACGTTTGTCCGTGACATATGTAATGCGCCAGTTCGACACTATGAATTTTATCGGAAATTACCTGTGCTGCAAACAAGCGTCCTCCACAGCGAAGAGAGAAGTGCTGAGCCGAAGGAGACGACTGTTATGTTGATTCAATATTTGGAAGCATGGCCGACAGACTGAACGGCTTCGTTCACTTCCTCTGCTGCCATTGCTAAAACTAGACAACTTCTCCTTCTGTTCGCTGATTGGCTGGCAGAAATTAAACCGGAGAAATCCCAGTGAATGGTTCAGACTGGGCTGTGGAACGAGATTTGAATCGAGTGAAATTGCATAGGATGGTAATGGCCAGGCTAATGGGAACCTACATAAGACTCAAATCTCTGTCTGCACTATTCGATTCTACCCTTACGCCTGAATAAAAAAAAAAAAAGATAAAAGGAGAATTCCAATATTTTGACATGTTTAAAAAAGGAGCTAATTAGAGACTAAAATTGCAGCCAGGAAACAAACGTGAAGTTTCCTTATTTCTACTTTCAGACTGGAAGAGCATGACTCATACTCTTGATACATTTTGAGCAGGGGTGAATCTCAGCAAATAAGCACAGTTAAGTACAAATAAGTACAATTAGCTTTATATGAAAAATTAAAGAAGCTATGGAAAATAGAAAACTATTAGTTTCAATTTCACTGCACTTTTTTACTCACAGCCACGAGGAAACCTTTCTAAGTGTCATTTTTTTATCAGTGTCTTTCAGCCCCGTCTCTTGTCATTTTGGGGCTTTTCATTTCCTCTTCACTTTGGTGTTTGCTGCCTTTTCACAGGAAGTTATGGTCTGCCCTG
Source organism: Poecilia mexicana (assembly GCF_051168715.1). Classification (NCBI taxonomy): domain Eukaryota; kingdom Metazoa; phylum Chordata; class Actinopteri; order Cyprinodontiformes; family Poeciliidae; genus Poecilia; species Poecilia mexicana. The sequence continues at coordinate 15,704,958 of NW_028263381.1, forward strand.
CCCCTGCTGCACATCTTTCAGTTTTGTTCCCCTGCAAGCAGAGTGTGAGCAGCGGCTCACCCTTATCTGATAAATACCTCAGCTCTTCTTCTTGTTTGAGAAAAAGCTGCCGTTCATCTTCTCCTCTGCTTTGCTGCAGCTGATCCATCTGTCACTCAACTACAGCCCGGGCGCCACCATGAGCTTACGGAAACTTGGTGAGTATCTTCTGTGTGTGTGTGAACCTGTTGCTAATATTTGTGGTCCTTTTTACATATGCTGCTCCATCAAACAGTTTTGCAATGTCTTAGTTGTGAGAAGTACCAAAAGTGTTTTATTTTATAAAAGCACATCAACTATGTAGCGCTTCAAACTCACATTGGTGTGGAAAAAACTTGCGGTGGCAAAAGACCTACTTGAAAAATCCCTTCGTAAATCCTGCTGTGACCCTGAAGGAGTCAAGTATTCACAGAATAATGCAAATACAAAGTTTCCTTCATTCTTCAAACATTAGTGAAGAAAAACAAGGTTAAGGAGTCAGTTATGGAGAGACTCCAATTATGTCAACTATATTGGTTTTGAATTATTAATTTGAACCAAACAGTCAATGATAAACAACTTCACTAACTTAAGAAAGGATTTGGGCTGCACACATTTGAATTTAAAGCATGTGTTTTTGTTTTTTAAATACACTTACAGCTTCAAATAAAAGTAGGATTTCACACTATGAATTACTTGAACATCCTGTAGCAAAGTGACCTCAACCATGTATCCATCAGACAGCTTCTGACTGGATTTTTGACATGTTTGTCAGAATTTTTAGCTAAAGTTAATTGATGTATGCATTATATTGATATTTGGGCTGCACAGTGGTAGGTATCACTGTTGCCTTGCAGCGAGAAAGTCCGGGGTTTGAATTCTGGCTTGTGGTCTTCCAGCATGGACTTTGGGTATTCTTTCTGTGTGGGTTTCCTCTGGTTACTCTTTCTTCCTTCCACAGTCCAAAAGCATTACTGTTGGGCTAACTGTTTTTTCTAAAGTTATTCTTAGGTATAAGTGAGTGTGTGTGTTGTTTGTCCTGTGTTTCTCTATATTGCCATGTAATGGATTGGCAACCATTCCACTTCCTCTCAGCTGATGACTGCTGGAGATGCAGGGCTGGGAGAGGCCTGCAATGATAAGCGAGTACAGCCAATGAATAGATGGACATTCTCATTAATAGTCAGGCTTTCATTTTTTTAAATTAATGCTTATTTTGCCATTTCTTGTGCTTACATTTACAATGTGCACAATAAAAAAAGAGTCTTTGGGGACTCTGATCAACTTTATGGACTTAAAATGCAACCACATGTGGTCAATTCTCATCGTCAGTACCAATCATATTGTCATCCTTCTCACTGTATGACTCTCAGTAAACACAAATGACTTGTTGACTATTTTTATAAAATGTGCTACTGCTAGATTCTAAACTCTCAAAGAGCAGAACAAGTATTAAAATACTAGCATCGGTAATCCCAAGTAACGTTGTTGCGGACCAACATGGTTTATTTCAAGAGTAACTTCTTCCAGTCTGGCCTTGTGGGAGCTATGTGTTAAAAGTGGTAATACTAGTGAAACAGATTTGTAATTTAGAAATAATTGGAAATCGTCAAATAAGAAAAAAAAAAACAAAATTGCATCTGTACTGGACATGCAGATAAACAATAGGAAACTTGTTTCATGAGTTTTGTCCCTAGATTTATATCTTATCCACCAAAGGCAAAGATATTACAGTATATAGGGTTTGAAACCTGCCCCTTTGTAGGTGTGCTGTTTCCTTTGAGTAAATGTACAACAAACATAATATTTGAATTCACAATATCTGCATACAGTAAATTGTTAAATGCAGAGAACTTGGCCCATGTGTTGCAAATTTGGCATTTTAAAATGAATCATTTGAATAAGTTTATAAGTTACAGTAAACTGCTTTGTCCCTTGCAGGGTTATTATTTTCAGAAGCGTTTACGCTGTTTATTGAGATGCAAAGTTTGATGGCCACATTGTCGGTAATCTTGGGTGGGTCTGTTCCACTTCTCTCTCACTGTCGCTTCTGCTTTTCAGTTATTTTAGGAGATTTCATGCAATATTAAATTATCTATATACTGAGTAGTTTCCTATAAATGAAATGAATTATGTAAAAAAATAGTAAAAATAAACAAAGAAAGGGAATCTCCAAAGTATGATTTTGAATTGATATAATTTCTGTAATATTCAAAATGTTACAGAGTTGTCATCTCACCAACCCATGCTCTCAAACTGTTCCCATTTAAGGTTTCAAATGGTTTGGCAGCCTGACCAACATCTCTTTTCGTCGCTCCACTGACAAATCGGACTCAAAGGCCTCGAAGTCAAAGGCTGGAGATGATGGTGAATGTGCTGCCTCGGGTAAGTTGAGTCCGGTTGTCGAGACAACGCTGGACGATCTGGGGGCAATGCGTCCTCGCACTGCCAGCTACGTCCGCTCCAGTGAGGACTACACACATGTGGGCACGCTGCCTCGGCTGCTGATGAGAAAGAGGGATAAAAGCAGCAAAGGTGAGCAGGGGTGATGTTCAACAAATTATTGCAAATTATTATTTTTTTTTACTGATGCTTTCTGAAACAGAGAGTTTCTAATAACCCATCTCGCTACAGCAATCTCCAACAGCAGTAAAAAGACTAAAGACAAGAGCAGCGTCAGCAGAAGTCAAAGCCAGAGACCAGCAGGAGACAAGAAAGAGGTTTCACAGACACTTATAGGTTCCTTGTCCAAGACATCTGAGGTTAAAGCGGAAGTCACTGCTGACACAGGGTTGAAAGAAGTCCCTTCAGCTGAGGGTGCAGAACATGACCCGGATGTTACTTCAGCTGATTCCAAGACGCAGTCTGAACCTGCAGAAGATCCCACAATCAACCAAAGCATCCAGTCTGGAAACAATACCGCCAGTGAGGAAGTGCTACCATCTGGTGGTTCAGATGTAGTACATCAGTTGGAGGAGAAGAAAGTGTCCAAACCTGAAGAGATTCCTGTCAGTCAAGAAAGAGAAGAAACTATTGAAAGTGATGGATTAGAGCTAAAGGAGGATGAACAGGAAGCAAAGATGGATGAAGGAGACGACATTTACTGGTGAGTTTCTGTCTTCTAGTTTTTGTTGATTGAGAAAAAACAAACATTTGTGTGCAATTATGATTATTATTGAGTCATGTTTCCCTTTATTCATCTTTTTAGTTTGCTGAGAACAATGTTTGTTTAATTGACACTTAGCAAATTATTTTTGCTCTTGTTTGCTTTGAGCTGAAGTTAGATGAAATTGTTAGTGGTTGCTGCCTCTGGTAGAGAACTAGTTTTTTCACAAGTATTGCACAAGCTATGATCTTACTACTACAAATCTGTGTGTTTTTTTTTTTGCTTTCACTTATAATATTTAGCTTTAGTTGCTTTACAAATTAAGGGTGTGAAACACAAAATATGTGAAAGGATGTTGCACTTTTTTTTTTAAAAAAAAAAGAAGATTTTAGAAGTAAAGTTGAATGACTGCATAAGTTTTATTAATCAGACTCTTGATGAGTAAATTTTGCTGTATTAAAGTTTATTTAAACATTAAATAATAGTTTGTAACAAAATATATTTTGTGACAAACAGTTCTGTATTGACAGTAATCAGATAGGAAACAGAAAGAGAGATAAGCGGGTGAAGAAAGTCTGCGGGCGGTGAATTGAACCCGAGACAGCTGTGTAAAACTTTTCAGCTTCTATAAACAAATAAACTAAAGTAAGATGCTTGTGACCCCGACTCTTGGATAAGCATTCAAACATTTTTTTAAGAGTCACAGTGGTACAAGGGCAACACTTTCAGCATATAGAGCTGAAAGTGCATTTGTATTGCATTGCATACAAATGCAATATTTTGCATTTGTATGTTGTTTTTATTTGTTTAGGTTCTCTTTATTTTTCTTTTACACTGTTTATGAAATGCATATGCTTTCTCATTACAATTTTTGGTATTTAGCTCTGAGTATGGGGCTCCTGCTTTACAAATGTGCCTCCACAGTGAAAGAGCAAATAGTTTTTTTGCATTTAAGATCCTACATTTTGAAATTTTATTCTATTTTATTTAATTTGATCCCAGTTGGGACTAAATGCTTTTCGAAAATAAATGGTAGTTTGAAATTATTTTAAATGTTTCTATTTTGGACAAGATAAACATTGGGCTTGATAAACTTTCCCCTAATTTATGATATAGTGAGGGAATGATGCACACAGAATTAAAATATAAATACTTACTCCCATATATACATACACTCCCACTAGTATTTGGCTAAATGTCTTTCAAATAGCTGCATCGGAATGACAGAGCTCATTTCAGTGATCCACTAGTTTAGATTTCTGTTCGTTGCCTGCTTAGAACACCAATTAAGCCCAAGTTCCAACCATCTTGGATCATAAAATCTATAATAAATTTATACTTGTGCACCAAGTCTTCTTTTCAAATTTCAGCTGCATGTTTGTTTGTTTTTTTTTGTTTTTTTTTAAATCCTTCTACTATAAAGAGAGATCAGTTGAAAAGGAATCCTGAAAATCCCAAAATGAAGTGTTTTGGTGAGCATGAGTCAGATTTTACCAGCAGTGGTACAGAAAGCAGAGTTCTTCAACCCTGTGGTAGGCAGAGCTATCGTCTTAGTTTGACTGCTGTGCACATACACAAAGCGGTACATGTTACGCTGCAAACACAGTCTTCTTTTAAATGATGCGTGTAAAGTGAGAAGATACTTGGATTCATTCCTCTGCTTTTTAAGGCAGCAACTAATATTGATTGCTTTTATTGATCAAATGCGTCTGGAAAGCTGCCGGTCGGCTGCTGGTTGGATGATTTCTCATTTAGCATTGATTTGCTCGTACACACAAAAGATCCTGGGAAATTAGCGTTCTTTGGGCTTATTGTGTGTGTTTCTCACTGGGGCAGCTGATTTATTAATAACTTTTTGCTCTTTGGGAGTTTAAGGGAAGAATTAAACCTCTATATGTGCGCAGGCCGCCTTCACCCAGACAGCTTGCATTCCCCGCACCGTCATCCCTGGACACGTGAAAGACAGAACCCGTAGGAAACGCAGAGTGCACATATTAGGTTTCATTAGTGCCGTGTTTGCGTGTGCTTGTTTAAAAGCACAGGCTGTATATCTGCTGCCATGTAAAGACTCCCATGTGTGAGCAGAGAGTGTCTGGCTGGCCATTAGTTCAGCTCAGTTACCGTGGGAAATAAAGCTCTGTACATCAGGCTCATTCAACAGCTCTCCCTCCTACAGTATGTCAGCTCAACCCCAAATCACCACTCTGTCCGTCCATCTCTCCGACTGCCTCTGCTCTGTGCAGCTCTTTGCATCTTTTTCCTTCTCAGCTGCCTGACAGTATCTCTTGCTTCCTTTGGTCGTTGGAAAAAGAAGAAAATAGAAATGGCATGGCACCAATGTGTTTCTGTGATAATCAGCTCATCTGACAAATGTGAGGTTTATTCTTTAGCCTTTAAAAGTTTTTTGCGCTTCACTATTTTAAGCTGATATTTGTTTGACGTGTGAGGTATGAGATAAAATTGACCGATGGTTCAGCTGTCCGTCCCTCTACCTGGTTTTGAATTCATTCATTCGGTTTCTTTAATGAAACACTTAACTTTTATTTGTTGTGTATGTGTACTACAATTTAATTGTTAAAACACGTGTTTTTATAGAGCTCAAAAATGTATTCTGTTCTTCTGACGTTTTTTTTTTTTAAATGGTCCCAAATTCTCAGCTCAGGCAGGTATAAGGGAAATCCATGCATATGAAAATTGTATAAAACAAAATGGAGTGTATAAGAACCATACTTCATTTTCTGTGCAGCTTCAAAGACTGGGTCTTTAGAGCCCCGGTGTGTGAAGAAAGTTGCTGCTAATCTCTAGTTTGCAGTTCATTTCAGTAAATTGCGCCATTTATGAGTTCAGTTTATTGCCTTGATATCAAAAACTTTTGGCTTCCACACATGGATATTTTCACACATCCATTTTTAGTCAACGTACCAGAATTTGAATTATTAAAATGACCAAAATGTTTCCTCTTGATGTAATTTTTTAGATTTAATCTTTAACTTTTGGAAATGCCGCATGCACAGTGTGCATTGACAACTTTAGCAATGACTTTTCTAATTTCTTTCTCGCGATATGTCAATCAACAAGTCGGAAATTCTCTTTCAACCGCTTTGTGTGAAATGGACACAGTTATGTGTCTGCATATCTGTACTCACTGACAATAAGTCTTCTAACTGCCATGAATTAACACAAATTTCTGCCACTATCTAACAAGAGATTATTATTTTAGCTCAATCCTTATAGAGAGATGCTGTGTTATCGGCACAAAAACAGAGGGGGAAAAAATGCTAATTTCTGAAGATAACAGTGGGAGCTTTGTAAGGCAGTGTGGAAACTATCACCATCCCCTCTCCTACTGCCATAAATGGACCTTTTGATCTGACCTCTCCCTCTGGTTGTGTGTAACACTGCTTAACTCCCGGCCTTCTGAGACGTATCTCACAACTGGGACTTGCACCAATTGATCTTAAAACTTGCTTGAGAGGATAATTGCCCCCTGCGCTTGCTCTGGCTCCTCATTGCAAAGCTGCGCTGCAGTAACCGCGGACGGACTTCCAACGCTTTTTGACACATGATCGGGATCCATCACAAGCTCGTGTTATATGCTTGCCACCAGATTTGAGAGTCCACACTCAGAAACCCTTGAAGCGCAGCAGGGTTTGTTATGTTTCTTTCCATGAGGCTGAGCAGCATCCACATTTTAAGCACTTGAAAGCTTGCGGTAGACATCCATGGGAATACAGGCTCTTTTTTCTTCTTCTTTTTTTTTTTTTTTAAAGAAGCTTGTATGTCTGTGGTAACGTGCACCTGTTAGACAAGCACATCAAACACAAAAGAAAGAGGGTGAGTATCAAAGCACAGGTATACACAATTTAGGTAGCCTTTTTTCCTTTGTTATATTGCCGAACATCTTCCTTCTTTCATCTGTCTTTTTCTTGCACATATTCACTTCTTTTCATTCTCCTTTTCCAGCCACATGAAGCCGGCAGAAACCCACGCAGAACAAGTTCAGGTCAGTCTTTAGATGTCTTTCCATTTTTATTCCTCCCAGGTTAAATATTTCTTTGGATGTTGTACTTAGAATTGTCGCATAAAACACATTTTAGCCCTCATCTGTTTTTCTATGGTGTTTCCATCAGTGTTTTGTTGCATTAACTTTTTTTTTGCGCTGTTCAGCTGGAAACACTTCCCCTGCTCAACATTATTAAATTAAAAAATTTTATGCAAGTGCTGAGATGTTGGTATCAGCCTTCAATCTGTCCTCTGTTCTGCTCATTTCAGCAGACTCACTCTGTATTTAGTCTAATTTAACCGGCCATTTAGCTAATTGAATTTTTAATGGCAATGTCAGCACTCTACATTTATAAGCAGTGCACGCTTCCTCCAGCAGGTGGCGACATCCTCTCGAGCTGAGAGGTCCATATTTATGAGTCTGTTTTTGACCTTGGACATAGTTGGGTTTAATGCACCACGTACACAAACAAACTCTTCAGGAATAAGATCAAAAGTGGACCCTGAGAGATGAAGGATGAAGCTAAATTAGAAAGGATGGGAGAAGAAAAGACGGAGGGAAAGTGGGTGCTTGAGGAGCAGTTTTTGTATTGATTACACATCACCGGTGAGGTGATAAAAGCCTTCTCCTGTGACCCTGACCTGTATTCCCTCTTTGTAAAACAAATGTCTCAGACTCAACAAATTGACTGTAGATAACCATCTTCCCAACTCTTCTCTTCTTCGGTTATTCTTATTGTTTGAGGCAAACATCAGTTGTAGTTAAAGACCAAATAGGAATTAAAAGAAAATCTTTGCACATTTGGACTCAACAGTTGTGCCAACATTTTCCAAATATGTCGCATATACACTCAAATACTCCTCAAATATAGTTTTAAGCTATACTGCTGCTCTTTTACAAGGACCTTACCGTTTTATTTCATGTCTTTTGTGGCAACTCTCTGACACTCCTGCTAGCTGCACGTATCCAGCCTTCTTTGTCACAGTTCCAGTTGTTGTAAAGTTTTGAACTGTTGTTCTGACTGCAGATATAGACATTTTAGAGAGCAGCTCTGCTCTTTGTGACATATAAAGATCCACAGCCAAGGCTGTAGATAAACATCTTCCCAACTTCCCTTCCCTCTTCCCTCAGTTAATACAAAACTGAGCATGCTGTCTTGGCCTTCCCATTTTGAAGTTTGGAGAAGAGTAATGGACCTCTGTGTCACAGCAAGGCAAATACTAAATATTAACGTTGATACATACATGATTCATTTTGGAAAGCTCAAACTGAAAAATTACATAATCACATTTTAATTTTTTTTTAAGTTTTACACTGAATCAAATTATAAGTTGGATTTTTTTCATGTTGTTTTTCCAGACTATTCTTGTATGCACTAATATATATGAACTTATGTTGACACATTTTCACCAGTGATGTGAGTGGATGTGTTGGGTGGTGCGTGTCTCTCACATAAACTCTGACATCTATAATATTGCAGTCAAATTATTCTACCATATGTTCTCTCTTAAACTTTATAAACTGCATGCATACGAAATAAAAATAAAGAAGCTTTGCACTTCTTTCAACTCTAGCAGACCTAATGTTTTATGTTCATTATAAACACCAGTCCTGCATGATTTGTCACCACAGCAGCCTCACCCACCACCCACCCGCCCGCCTCCCAGCCCTCTCCCTAAAAGCTGCCAGCAGTGTCCCCTTCTCCTTCCACCTCTCTGAAACATTTATGACAGCTGATGTTTAAATCAGGAGTCGGCCTCAGCGCACCCTGTTATAATGGGAGAGACCAGCCCAGCGGCTCAGTTTTCCACATGTGCTCAGTCGCACCCATGCCTATACACACAAACACTAACAATAAAAATTGGACAACACTGAACAAATATTATGCATCGGATAAAAAAAAAAAAAAAAAAAGATTAAATGCTGGGGTTAAATAAATAAATAAAGTATTCACTGCCAACGTCTCGGTTTTATCTTTTAACATTTTTGCCGGGTTTTTATGAGCTGAAGAAACTGGCTCTGATTTAAGCAAAGTAAAAAGCGACTTTAAATGCTTTGTGGATAGTAAACACTTGTGACTACACTGTGGTACTAATTAGCTCAATCTCAGCGTCTTTTATTACTTCACGTGACGTTCATGTGAACTCTTTTACAATAACGCGCATCTATTTTTGCCTGCGACCCAGCCTTCGCTTTGTCTCCTGCTTTGTTCAGCGGTTCGGTTTAACAACAACGGGATGGGGCCAAAGGGGGGGGGGGGAGGTGGAACGGGTTGGTTTATATGAGGTTTATTAACATATGTCTGGGACTCTCGTCGCTGCTCGGGATAAAATATTGTGTGCGCGTCGTGTGTGTGCGTGTGTGTGTGTGAGAGGGGGTTCAGCTGTGGATCAGTGTGTTGCTGAATGTTTGATTATGCGAATGGTTTTAAATTTCAAAGATCTGCAAGCGTCTGAGAGGTGCTCAATTAAATCAAAGCAGCGCCCTTTGGGGGGATTGCATGTATTATGTGAGCTTCTGCTACTGTAGACTGAATAAGTGCGGCATCTTTTTTTTTTTTTAAAGAAATGAACATTTTTAAAAAAGGCCTGGTTATCTTTGATATCAGTTACAGTTATTTTTGGTGGGCATCATCACTATGCTGTGTGAATTTTCATTATTTATTAGATTTATGTCAGCAAAAGTGATAAAAACATAATAGCCTTCTATAAATCATGAAATATCGTGTGTGTGTGTTTCTCCTGTAACACGTGAGCAGCTTTTTTAAGCTCTAACCTCAATCTATGGAGAACGCTCCTCCATTTAAGTGTCAGATGACATGACTGCTGGCGATTTGATGAACTCTTTTAATTTTGCAGTTCTTCCCCAGCAAAGCTCAGCAGATACAGACTCATTGACCTCAATTATCTCCATGTCAAATCCAGACCCACGTAGGCACCTGACTGTATAACTTCGATGACATGAACAGCAAGATTAAAAGACGGGAAACACGGTCAGCAATTTTAGAAATTCATTTTGACTGTCACAACTTGGTGATACGGTTGTTGCGAGAACGGACTGTAGTGTCCAAAAAGTTTTGGAGTGATTTCTTTCCTTTGTTAAAGTTTATTTTTATGCAATGGTATAATGAGATCCCATTTCAAGCAATGCATTCTGTGATTACAATGTCTTTCCTTTAATTTCCTTTTAATATCATTGGACTACTTGGTGCATGTATTGTGCTACACCAATAAACTTGCCTTATTACCCAACTTTATAAGGTTTTATAACTAACTACCTAACCCACAGTCAGGCATGTACAAAGAACTTCTAAAATTACCACACCGTCAAAGTCCCACCTTTTAAGAGGCTCAGCTAGGATTCATATTGATACTCCCCTCATTTTGCGTATTTTGTCCACCTCTTCAAGGTCAGCATGCCACAAATCAGCACACAAAGCCAGGAATGATGCCACATTCATCTCTCTTATACAATATGCCGCTTTATTCACACTAAAAAAATGTGCCTTGTTGCCACAGCAACATATCGGTTAAAGGTTTAGACATTTTAATGTGATTATAGCAAGACAGCTGAATTTAAATTGCACAATTTCATGCCTAAATCTTTTTTTTTTTATTTTTTTTTTACAATATATCTGTGGAGACAAAGTGTTTGAGTTTCCTCTATATTGCAGCAGTCTGGTGTTACGAACAGGCTTTGACACACATATCTAAGGTTTAATGCAGATTAACCAGAAGGTGGTTAAGGTCCACCCTGATGGTGATCAGATACACCAATCACAGAGAGGCACATACACACAGATCATTAACTGCACCCTTTTAACCCCCCCCCCCCACACACACACACACACACACACACACACACACAGCCTGCATGGCCTTTGTTTTTAGGGCATGAACACACACATTGACACAGTTACAGATGTGTTTGCACATATAATCTCTATCCCGCGGTTTCTCTCTCTCTCTCTCTCTCTCTCTCTCTCTCTCTCTCTTTTCTCACACACACATTTTTCCACTCTTCCCACTCACACCTTTTCTATCACGTGCCTATCTCCCACACATCCAGACACACTCTTTCATTAGTAAGACGCTCACAGGCACAAGCAGGGATTCTCCATTGTCCTCCCTATCAGCCTGCGGGATGAGGCTTACTAATTAATATTTAACTGAAGCCCGCCTCCAACCAGGGGGAGAGATGAGGAGATAGAGGACTGGAGTGAGAGGAAGGTGGAGGGATGGCCAGGAAGGGGAGCAGGAGGGCGGAGAAGAAGAGTGGGGAAAGGGATCAGAGAGGAGAAGAGGCTGGAAGGAGGAGGTTAGGCTATTGATCAGAGGGATAAGAAGGTGAGAGATGAGAGCAGGAAGGCTGTGATAAGACCGACTGGAGAAACACTGGATTTGATGGAGAAAGAGAGAAAGTCCGTGGTGCAAAAGAGACAGAACAACCTCAATGAATGTATGACGGGATAAACTCTTAGAAAAATGAATTTTTGGTCAATTATAGTAAGGTACGTGAGGGTTTTAATAAATTTAGCACATCAGCAGAACTCAAAATTTACATCCTCTCAGCTGTGTGTGAAAACTAGCATATCCACCAGAAATCTTATCTCACTCTTGGATTATTTTTTTATTTTTTCAATTTTTCAAAAGAAAAGTTGACTCAGTCTTGCTTTGCTTAATGCCTCATCTCACCCGCCACAGCGACTTGATGTCTGTCACTGTGATTCATCTGAGGATGCGAAATGACACACGTAAACAAGTGTAAGGCTTGAGAACCCATTTCACTTTGAAACAATGACAAGTTGTGCTGGAACCTTTCACTGGTGCAAATCTGAAGAAGTCAGAGGAAGCCGGAGTTATTGGCAGAATATAAAGTATTCACACACCTCTGAATCCCAGAATGTGGTGGCTCTGTTCACAGCTGGGAGACAGTGCAGTTTGATCACTTTTTTCCTCTCTTCTTACCTCTGTTAGGGAGGTTTGCGCAATAACGACTCCAATTGGCAATCCTATATATTATCTACTATATGTGTGTATTTTCATCTGCAAAGGTTGATTCAATAAGGTGCACTTAACAAAGTTACAATACAAACTTTAATGGTGTGAGATTTTCTCACACTTTCCACAGCAGATCTTCGGTTTTTGCTGTAGTTGATGTGCTCACTTAGGTTCAAACCACACCTCGGTTACGTCTCTAATTACTCAGCAAACAAACCCTCAGCTGGCCCACCCGCGCAGCGCTTCTCCACCCCATCCTCCTCCTCTTTCACTCCTTCCATCCTCATCCCTTCCTGTTTTTCATTCTCAACCCCTGTGCCCGTTTTATAAACTTGTTTTGTCCCATCCATCCAGCTCATCCCTTCTTTATGATACTTCCATATTCTTTTTTCATGTGTCTCTTTATTTTTAACCACTTTTTATCCAATCAATCCCTTTGTCCCACTCATCCTCCTCATTCTTTTTTCCTAACCTCATTTTATTCCCATTTAATCCCTCTTGTTCTCCTCATTTTACCTTTTTTTGACCATCCCATTCTCACTGTCCATTTTTAAAACCCGTTCTCAATCCACCCATTATTCTCACGCCCGCTTGTATTGAGTTCAATAGTATATTACAAAGCGATATTTTTTTTCTTAGATAACCAACATTTGCCTTTTATTTTACTTTTTACAGATGGCAATAAACCTCTCTGATTACAAGACAACTTTTTAACGCTTTCTTAGAAATGTGGTGCACAGACAAAGCAACCGGTATGTGTGGGCGTAGCGCACCACAGCTACCATAATATATACTCGTGGCTGTGTCATAAAAGGTTTTGTCGTGGTATTATCGAGCAACAGCAAGAGGAGCGCAGGTCTCCGAGAGATTATTTGCGTCCCACCCACTGTGTAATCTGTCTAATCCACGCCTGGATGATTTGAGATTACATGAAGAGGAGACGATGTGGTTAATGAATCCATCCTGTGTTTTGTTGCTCTGCATTTGTGACCTTTGGTTTTTATTCTTTTTGGCCCACTAGCATAGATTCAACAAGCAGATTAGAGTGGGGTCAGAGTGCGCGTGCTGGTACAGGGAAAGGATCTTTCTTTTCTCCTTAGCTCCATCTCTCTCCTTCTTTCTGCATTGCTGCAGTGGCGCAGGCCCAATTAAGTGCAGTGTCAGAATTTGGGATGCTGTCAGGGCTCCCTGGCTGGCGTTTCCACAGTGAAGTGTCCTCAACAAAGTCACTCAGGAGGCCTCCGGAGATGGGTGCCCCACCGCACCTGACATCTCCCTGCTGCTGTGTGTGTTTCTGTGTGAAATTGGCCAGTGAAAAATCACACCCTGTTATGCTTGAAACACCTGCCACTGCTTTCCAGCTCATAATGAGCTGTCTAGCTGCAGCCGGCATGGCCTTTTAGAGACACATCATTATATTCAGCTACGCACAGGCACACACAGGTAGCGTTTATGATACAACCAAACTGTCTGCAGAGGTGTGTGTGGTAAAATGTAGACGGGAACCTAAAGACAGAGTTCTGGATTTTTGAAGTAGGAAAAAGGCTACGGGTGCTTTTCATGTTCTGGTGGCGCCTTTACCTCCGTCTCACCTGTAGAAAAAACTTTAAACTGTCCCTTTAATGCTGTTTAGCAGAGTCTGTGTCACTTTACTTGTTGTGGAAATCCAGTTGTTTTGCTATTTCGTCCTTTTAAGTGGATGAAATTTACCTTTCATAAAATCAAGTGTTGGCCTAAATGTGTAAGACTAAACCTCTTGCAATGTAAATGATCACTTTATCTTATTGCCAATGTATTTAAAAATATGAGTTCTATTCCTCAAGGAAAATATTCCACAGAATGCTTTAGAATAAATTTCAGGATCTATCAAGTTGTTCTTTCAGTATAGCATTTACTAAAACCAACAAATCACAGTGAAACTGACATGTTGGTAATCATAGTTTTTTTTTATTTCCTCCGTTTCCTGTCCGTTTTTCACAGTAGTGACATGGATTTAAAATAACATCTATTGTTAGTTTGCTTTAAAAACTAGATAGTTAGATAAAATTCTGATTTGAAGTAACATTTGTTTTAGCCTGCTGTGTTTTTATTGTTCTTGAAAACTGGCTAAAGTTGATTGACTCTTTATGGCGCCCCCTCTGGCCAAATGGTAACGTGCCCACAATATTTTATTGAATATGACAGAAAACGGCAAGCTTCAACTATTTACAAATACTATTTTTTCATTGTAGTCTGCGATTTTTAAGCAGATTATCAGTGCTCAGCATCCGCCCAACCTTTACAAACTTTCCGTCCCAAATCTTTTTCGTGGAAAGAAGTGTAACTGTGAAAGACTGAATAAAAATTGCCATCACAAACTTCTGTTGGATTTTTCTCTCTGACTTCAACGTCATAGTTACAAGGCACAAATACTTTTTGTGCCAAACCTTCGTAGGAACCCCTGCAACAAATTACCTTGAAACTTGCATCATTGACTCAACCCCCAGTTGTCTAATTCTATTCTCAACTTCTAGTGTCAAACCTGAAGACGCTCTGAGACGTCAGAGGTCCAGAGAAACTTTGCTTTTCTTTGGTACACTTAAAAAAAATGCAGTTTTTTGTTGTCCCCCCCGAGTCCCCCTCCGCTCTATCTGTTGTATATTTGTATATTTCTTCAAAAGGAAATACATCTCTACACCTCTGGCTATGCGATGTGAAGGTGTGACCATGAACGTAGCACAACGCAGGCTGCACACGTCCTCCGTTCCTCTCCCTAATCTCCTTCATTCATCATCACATCTTTTAATTTTCTCCCTCTCCTCCAATCTTTTTCTCACTTTCTCTCCCTCCCCTCCCCTTTTTATACCCTCGGCGCTTGTCAGCATTGTCTCAGCCGCTCTGGGAGCTGAAGGGAAGAGGGGTTGGTGTGGTGGGGTGAGGTGGGGGGGGGGGGTCATTGTAGGGGTGGGTGGGGTTTCTGCCCAGCAATTCAACAGCACTCCTCTCAGCTTCAGCCTGTAAGCATTCTCCCCCCTCCCCACCCCTCATCATACACCACCCTCCCACCATCCCTCTCCCTCTGGTCCACCCTCCCCCCACCCACACCCCTTTCATGGGCAGGCAATGAGGTAATCCCTAGCAGCGGCGTGAAGCAAGTGCAGAGAGAGAGAGAGAGAGAGAGAGAGAGAGGAAGGCAAGCAGAAGCGAGCTGAAGCAGAAGCCGGTGCGGGGCAGGAGTGTGCGGGGAGGGATGTCAGCAGCTGCACCATCTCTCGCTCTCATCCTCAGCACTGCTCGTGGGTGAAAGGCTGATGTTGCGAGCCGGCAGCCGGGGCTTCTTTAGATGTGCAGCTTGCAGCCTGCTCTTGTTTGCGAGTGGTGGCAGAATGTTGAGGGTCTGTTAGGCAGGCGGAGAGGAGTGGGAGAGGGAGAGGCTTTTGAGCTCTGAGGTTGGTGTTGGTTTGGACTCCAGGAGTAAGAAGAGGGCTAGGTGAGGTAAACCAAGAAAAAAAAAAGAATTAAAGAGATTGGAGTGGGAAGGTGTGAGCCCAACATGACGGAGAGGTGTAGTCTGTGGAGTGCTCTGTCAGCTGCAGCATGCTGCTTCTACAGGGGATCCTTCATGCAGGTGCAGGTGAGTGCTTTTTTTTTTCTCTCTCTCTTTTTGCGCATGTCACCATCAGACATATGTGCACTCTGATTGCACACACCCTTTAAGTTGACTTATTCTGAACATATGTGCATGAGCGTGCATGAGTGTGTGTTTAGGTTTTTCTTCCTGGGCTTACTCCTGGCTGCCTTTGCTGTCCTGGCAGCCGGTAATGTCAGCCTGCCTTGTAGTTGGCAGACTGATGATATCATACACTCTGCACAGCACTCGGGGTGTCAGATGGACTGTGTGAAAACTCTGCGTGGACAGAGTTGGAGAGGGGTGCTGAGGGAGGGGAGGGCTTTTTGCTGTTTTTTTTGTTGTTTTTTTTCAGGGGGAGTTTTGAGTTTGTGTGAGGGAGGGAAAGGAGCACAGGAATGATTATTTATTGTAGGAGAGTTAAAGAATATGTCCGAAGGGCACAGTAGAGAGTGTACGGTATCATCTTCTACTTTGGTCTAAATCTGGCTTGAAGCTTGAAACCAAATATCTGACCTTATTCTAAGAGAAAATGACACCCTCGACTTGTTTTGTCTGTGTTTTTGTGTTTGTATCTGAAATGTTCTCTGTATTTCTCATTATTTCTTACTTTTATGAACAAAAAACGATTATAGAGAGCTCTGCAGAGCAAAGCATTAATCCTGATGTTGACACGTTCCACCTTGTTTAAGAACATTTCGTCACTGTCTTTGAGTTTTCTGCCTCTTGTTTCAACTTTTGTTTTTCTTTTTTGACACATCTGCTTTTATTTAGAAACTCAACCTATTGAACTTATTTCAATTAAATCTGCCATGGTGTTCCTCTGTAGGGGTGCTTGCGGTGGAGCTGTGTGTGTGTGTGTGTGTGTGTGTGCGTGTGCGTGTGTGTGTGTGTGTGAGGCGGGATTTAATTACAAGTCACTGAATAGTTAAGAGTTAAGTGGGAGCGTTTCTTGGATAGGAAAATAAATTGCTTTAATTCACTCTAACTTGGTTGTGTTTACAAATAGTGTGATGCCGTCTAAAGACTAATATTTACTCCACGATTCATTCTAATTAAATAGGCCTGTCGGGCACAAAGCAGGGAACTGAATAACCCAAACACTCTGCTACACGGAGAAGCTTTAACTTTGTTGCTTCTATTCAAGTGGTGAAATAGGAGTAGACAGTCTATTTCTAATTGACAGTCAAAGTGGATGAATCGTATCTCGGTTAGATTTCTTCCACTATAACCCATATAGTCGCACTGCGATCAAATCACTGTCCAATTCAGTCCAAATTATAACACAATGCAGTTAAAGTTATTACTGTTCAACTTTGCTATCCGAGGAGGCGCAGCCAATTAGATTGAGACAATAAGTTGGTTCAAGAAAGAGACGCAGCTAAACACATAAGCACTGATCCCAGGAGCACCTCTATGGTAAACTTTATCATGGAGTGTATGCATAGCTAATGGCAGCAATAAATCCCTGAATGATTCAAAGAAAGAGACACACGGACACCTGGCCAGGAATACTTTCTGTAAGAAAGAAGAGCGCGCATGCCGTAGCTCCATCAATGGCTTGATGCAGGAAAAAGATTTGACTGGCAGCATTTTTGATGAACACTCGGCCAGGACTACTGAAAGGTAATGTGAATATTAGCTCAATCAATAACACAGGGCACTGAGCTACGAGTACTTTCTGTGAGAACTAAAACAAGGAGAGTAAAGACGATTTATTGTAGCTGCCGTGTTGCTGGGGGATTTTGTCCAGGGAAGAAACAACAGTCAATCACAGAACTACTCAGTACCTGGTCAGGAGTTCATCCTATGAAAACTTTTTACTGTGTTTTTGTTTATTTTACTTCAGTTCTGCAACTTATATATATATATGACTGCCTTATTTACTTGACTGTTGGGATTTTAAATGACTTCATTTATTTTGCTTCAGTTAAATGCGTAGCAGTATTTTGTAGGTTTGTTACAGTTTTGCCCCTTTGTGTATTCACTTTTTTTTTTGCAGTGGCTTGTCACGATGTCAATAAACATAATACGCATTGTAACAAGTTTATAATTCACATGTCCAAGAAATCATTCCTGCGGATTTTATTTAGCCATCAGTAAAGTCATCCTAAGGAAGAAGGAGGGATGGTGCTTCATCCATTTGGATGTATGACTGTGGAGCACAAGTTTGACACTGATTTATGGCTGCTGCTTTTTGAATTCTGGACCATGTTTGGGTCATAAACTTCCACAACAAGTTTATGTGCTGGCTTGGTTCAGATAAAAAGCTCAGATCTGTTAGAGTAGCTGGCAGTATGTTGCTGTGTTACTCCCAAACCATAAAAACGACTGAATATATGAGGCTAGAGTTAATCCAACACCACAATTACCTTGACTCCAATCATCTTCAAGTGTATGCTTGACGTCTTCATCTCTGTTTGCAGTGTGTTTCTGTAGCAGTATGATGTTACCACAGACAGGTTTTGCATATTGACCCAAGTATTGCTAACTTGAAAAACTTAAAGCAGTGCAGTAATCATTTCATGTTAATATCCTATTATAATATGAAAAATGCCTATTAAAATTGCTGGAGATGAGATGCTAAAGGTGCATCTCAGTTTTGAAAACTGAAAGGTTTATACTGACCTGGTGAGTAACAGTGAGAGTAATTACACAGCATCACTCTGCATCATTAGCAACTGCAGTCTGTTTTTGCCCACGCTGGGTCCTGCTGCTTCAGTGTCCATTAGTGATGTGAAAGAGAACCATGTACAACTTTTTCTTCTCTTTTTTCCCCCTCAAATTTTTCAAGGCAAATCGCTGTAGCAGCTCATGGCAATCGTCCCAGTCAGATCAACTTCAATAAAGACAAAAATGACCAAAAATGAATTAAAATGTCACAAGAATCGCTTGGAATACCTTCATTTTTAAAAAGACAAATTTCTGAATTCAACAAGGAGGCCATGTTGTTTTGCTGTTGCCTTCTGGGGAAAAAAAAATGCTTTTGACATGGTGACAGTGGTCTCTGACCTAAGTTCATCAGCTGTATCAGTGGGGAGATTACACTTGATCCCTTGGTCTAGACTGCAGTGTGCTGACTGTGAACACACAAACCCCTGCATATGTTCACACGCAGAATAATATGTGGCTTAACAAATGTGTCGGCAGTGCTTCAAGCATGTAAAGTGGGACCCTCTCAACAAGCCCCCAGACTCCGACACATACACACATTCACAAACGCATAAAAAAAAATGCATTGGCCCGCACGGAATGATGGCCTCTTCTGCTTTGATTGTTTTTTAAATTAATCTTTTGTTGTCCCCCCTCTATAGCGTCTACCTTCCTTTACCTCCCTCCCCCTCCCATCTCTGTGCCTCTCAGTGTTTGAGCCTGATTCCCTGCTGACCTGACCAGCTTTTGGCTGTCGTCATTCCAGCCGGCAGCCGGTCCTTGTGTCCTTTAGCGTTCCTGCAGTCCCACTTTATCTAGAATGTTGCTGTGACCTCCAACCTTGCAACATGGCACTCCTCTGCCATCCAGTCCCTTGCAATGTAATGCAGGTTTCTGCTTGTGGAGGCTTACAGCACTGAGTGTGGTGTTTTATATCACATTCTGACTGTTTTTTTTTTTTTTTTTTGTCATTTTGAATTCTTATGTCATTCAATTGCATGCTTTGGATTAGCAAGGCTCAGCTAAATTGTTCATTTGGATATGATTTTTTTCCAGGGAGACTTATTAGAAGCTTACACCATAGCCTGACTTGATTGATGTTTGACTTTTGTTTGTGAAAGTTTAGTTTGCTAAAGTGATAATGCTAAACTTAGCTAATTGTCTGTTGGTTCGTAAAAGACTTTTCAGCTTGCTAAAGTGGTAATGCTAGCGTTAGCTTGTTTTCTGTATGTTTTGTGACTGTTTGGTTTACTAAAGGTCTAACCTTAGTTGCTCTTATGCCTGAATGTGACAGTTTAGTTAAACAAGCTCTGTTAGCTTAAACATAACCACAAGATGGTTTCCATTGTGCTTTGGGAGAAACAATGACATCTCTTAATGTATTTATTAAGCAATTTTGGTTATTGAAAAAAATTACCTAAGAACTGATTAACTGATTGGTTTTTAAAAGGAAAACTATAAACATTCCATTTCTTATTTCTTATTACATTAATCTATTGTTTTTTCCCCAGGTGCCCTGTAATAAATCTTTCCTACATATTGAAGTGGTGAACTTTATTACATTGACATCTCTTCTGTATATCTTTTCCATCCCCTCTTTCACAATTTAATAACACAAAATTAAACTCTTCACTGTTTCTTCGTTGTCTATAGGATTTCTTTTATTATCTCTCAAGTACTTCATCGTGTTTACCTTAGATTTATTAGTTTTGAGGTCACAAAAAACTTTGCCATCAATTCGCACCGCTTGCATGTTTGCTAAAATACAACTTTAAAAGAGTAGGAAGATTTTAGTTGGTTTTGGTCCTGAGTTTTGTCCCAGCAGGCTCAACATCAGTTCATCAGTCATGTCCCAGAGGGGGGTCGTTGGTGTTTGGAATTAGCTTTACCCATCACCCCACTTACTGTCTCGTCTGTGTGTAGTTGACTGCATGAGATACGGCAATCCTAATGCTGTTTGTGTGTATGTGTGTGTCAGTCCGTGCCAGAAAGGGGAGTCCAAACCGATTGGTATGTTTTAGTACTGAAATATTCACCATGTAATCCCCTCTTCTCCACTCCTCCTATCGCTCTCTCTCCCTCTCCTCCCCAAAGCTTTTCACTGCAAATCCTCTTTTGGCGTGCCCGCCTGTCACACCCTGCAGGCTCATAGTGTGAAGGGCAGCTGTGCACGCATGTGTGTGTGCATGTTTCTCTGGGCGTGTGTCTGTGCGTGCATGGCTAGAATTGCCTTTTTCCCGACTCCATATTCTCATTAAAGCGCTGTGATAGTTTGGGCACTAATGAGGAGCAAGAAGTCTGCCGTTTTGTGTGTTTGCGTGTGTGTGTGTGTGTGTGTGTGTGTGTGTCGGCCGTATACGAGTGTGTTTTATATATTTACAATAACGTGTCTGATTCTCCAGAATGTTACTTATTGGTTTGTAATGGCTATTTTCAGAGATTATTGTTTTGGCATTAGTTAAAGAGAGTGTTTGGTTTAAGCTTCTGTAATTGAGCAGATTTTTTAATTTTTTTTTATGTTACGATTTTGACACATTTAAACTTTTGTGATCCCCTCCGAGCAAAGATTTCCTGAAATTAGTGTGAGCCAGTCGGCGTCAAGTCAAACAAAATGTGGAAAAATGTGCCCCTCCCGACTCAACCCCTCTTTGTTTACTTGCTTAATTTCGCACATTTCCCAATGCCTTTGGGATCATGGGTATTTTCTTTGATCCTGTTTATGCAAATACTGCTATTTGATATAAGATCAGACGATGAGACGTGATGCATAAAGAAAAGGCTTGTCCTGAGGAATTTATTAGTTCTTGACTCTCTGAAAGCAAGAACAAAGTAAAATTCCCCAAAGCTGCATACATATTTAAACCTTTTCTGTAAACAGTCTCCTTTCATGCCAACATCACTTCCATTCAGTTTTGCATTAAAATGTTCGGAGCTGGCGAGACTCTCCTTTCACTTGAAGAACTTTCATTGCTGTCGCATTCCATTGGTGATAAAAGTTTGTTTCCAAAACTGAGACAAAGTTCCCCTGAATGACTGTTATACAACGATATCACTTGCCGGTCACCTCTGACGATGAAGTTTGAGCTCATGTGATATACAGAATCGCTTTGCGGAAGACAAAAAGATTCACGTCTTTGTTTCCAAAACAGATGCTCTACTTTGCCATCCACACTGATCTCTCCTTGGTGAGGTTTTGGGCGTACACCGGTATAACTTCACTTTTGTTTTTGCTTCCTAAAGAAATCAGTCATGATTGGTGCAAATGCTAGAGAGTATTGGTCTGGAAAGTATCAAATTTTGTTCAAGAACGGATACTATAAGTTGATTTTAATCGGCTTTTACGCGTGACAGTCACAAGGAACTGATCCCTGTTTTAAATTTTTCATAGTATGTTAATGTTTTCCACTGTAAACATGTTTAAACTTCTTTATTTCATGCTTGGGTAATTAAAATAACAATGTTTGTGCTATGTTATACAGAGCTTGTTCCTTTGTCATGAAGAAAAAATATATTTGAGTAGGTAGGTAGCTTGAAAATAGAGATTTAATGAAAATCTGTCATTAGTAGCAATGATTAGGTTTACTGTATACTGGGAGAATTGAAGAAATGTAACCTGTGCAAGAGCATTTTATTCATTTAAACACAACTTAAGTTGTCAAGGCTATGTGTATTTTATGGCTTATAGAGTTGTTTAAGTTATTTGGTCAACTTTTTTACATAATATTTGTTTTAATTTAATAAGAAAGGTCTTAAAAATCTGTTGAAAAGCCTCTAGACAAAATTATTGAAAGCTGCATAAATCCTGATGAATACAATAATCACACATAAGGAGTACATTCATTTATAGGCAATACTATAGACAATAGATAATACTTGGAAGTATGGACTGGTTCAACACTTAAAAGCTCTAGTTGATGCAGAACCATCAAATGTTCAGCATAAAGAAACCCCAAACTAATCCTCTGGGCTTTAGTTTCAAACATGGTACCTCCAAGTGCCTCTCTGATCATTTCCTGAGTTAAACATTACAGGGTTTGATGTTTCCTTCACTAAACTAAGTCTTCAAACTTTTATCGGGCATGCCCTCTTCACACTTAAATCAGTCTACTGAGTCGATGCAATAAAGATGGAAATGCTAATATTATGCAATGCAATATTAAAGGAAAAAACCTAATGCATTTTTGCTGGAAGGTTTTTATTGGAAACCAATACAGGAAATATTGAGTTCCATATAGGAGAACGCTAACGAGTCCACTGGTAATTCATTCTTCAGCACTGGTTTGTCTCTTTCAGACTTTGCTTTCAGGCTCCTTTTAACTCCTTATACTGGCTTTGGAAGTTAAATCACTGAAAGTTAATTGGGTCTTTGGCTTCAATTTACTACAAGGAAAGGTTACTCTAAAAAGGCAAACATGTTTTTCATTTGTGAATGTATCAAATGTGAATTAGCAGATTACGTTGACGTATGGCTCGCTGAGTCTCTTAGGAGCAACTTTTGACTTGTTTTGCAAAGGGGAATTGAACAGATTGAAATCTCAGCTTTGACTGAGATTAGTCTTTAGGTCATCGAGGAGATGGCTTTAAATGAGGAGTTTAAATAAATCCCTCAGTGCGTCATCTGAGGGCAGACCAGATAGTCCAGCAAAATGCATCGCCCGCTTTGCCACTTAAACAAGAGAAAATGCAAAAACGGTCTCCTCATATTGTGGCTTCTAGCTGCAGGCGAGGATCACAGAGCTTTCCAGTTCAGTGCTTCGTGTAATCATCTTCTCCCTCCTGCATGATAGACGAAAGCTCTATCAAGAAGAACACAAGAACATAAAGCTATGGCGAATGCTCCTGTGCATTTAATCACAGGTTAGACTCTTGAAACGGAAGCCGGTGCAGGAGAGATTACACTCAAGAAAGCATTGATGTGTGGTAGTTTGAGATAAGATTTGACTCAAGATCATCTACTGATGGCAACATTTCTTGAGAGTTTATTGCAGTAGCCTGTGTTAGGAATCATATTATTCTATTAGATTTTTAAATCTTGGTTTTCGAGTGTGGATTTTGGCTTATGGTAAAATATACATAGATAATTTAAATAAACAAAAAAGCATAGTAAAATTGGATAAAAAAAAAAGATCTTTGGTTTTTTTATGTCCCACATTCATTCACAACTTTAAACGATGACTCATGAATGATAGAATCTGTCTCTCATCTCTGTTTCGCCACTAGACTCTCAGAACTGACTCAAACTACTGCTGCAAACTCTGTGTGTGAGAAAGAATCCTCTGAAGTCTCTCCATCAGACTCCCTCTAAAGAAATTACACAGCCGTGGATTCACAATGCCTACACACACGCACACACACTCGCACACATACGCAGCATGCTCACACATGCTGGGCGAGGCGCAGCTGAGAGCCAGTTTGGCGTGGTGTGGGGATTTGAAGCAGGAGGTTGCCAATTGTTTGCTCTCTTCATCTTTGACCTCTCCAGACCTGCGCAGAACACAGAGGATATTGGACATAAGGCTGCCGGCGAGTTTAAAGGCTTAGTTCTCCCAAATGAAACAAATAGGCATTCCAGCATGGGGCACTGGGCTGTCACGCTTCTGATGCTTATTGTTTGAACACAACGTTAGGCCTCCTGCTTGAAATGATACAAAAAGACAAAAGTCTAAAAGATGCCACCTGCCGTATAATTAAGATGTAAAAAGGGGTAATTCTGTTTTGATCCTGCTTTTCTGCATAGCACAACAAATCTCAAGGCACTTTGCATAACGCTTCCAAAAGTTTGCCTAATGTTAATTACTCCAGCAGAATACAGTTCTGATCAGACCAAGGCATGCATATGGGGACAGTGGGAAAGAACGGCTCCCTTTTAATATAAAAGAAATCTTCTGTTGTGAACAGCAGAGGATCAAGAGAACAAGAAAGGAGTCAAAAAAAGAAAACGTATAGATGCGTTGGACCATGAGTACTTTCTATAGAAATGGAAAAAAGCTATCAATGAAGCTATTGGTTAAGTTCAGGAAAGACAGTTGGAACGCTGTATTAAGAATGTAGATGATGGATATATAAAGACAAAGACACTAAATCCAAATGCTCTGAACCCAGACTATACAGATAATCGTCTCTCACTTCTTAAGGATTAAAATTTGGGACAAAGAGCATCTTTTCAGGGACATTTCCTCAGTTTTATGTTTCCCCTCTCAACATGCCAGCGCTCCTGAGATTCTAATAAATCCCGCCGGGGTAAGTGTGTTTGAGTTACCGAAGGCCGTGGACCTCTGTGGGGTTTTTAATGCACCATTTTGCTTTATGAAAAGACCCAGAGGCTGTTAAAGCGTCTCGGGGTGATTTGCAGTGAGCAGCTGAAAATGGCATTGAACACACTTGCACAGGCTTGCTTAATTTTGTCCCATTCCCACACCCACTGTACGCCTGGGACTGAACCTCTGTCATGTATGCGGACAGGGTCTGAAACATGCCACATGTATGCATGTATGGAACTGCGGCTTATGGCAGAAACCCCTTTAATTATTACTCTGGTAAATGCAAATATCTACTTAATTTCAAAGCATTTTAACCGATTTCTAAAAAGGTTTCAGCACAAATACAGGTATAAGCTCAGCACGTAGATGTAAACACTGAATTAGACGATCGTTCTTGCGAAGGTTCTGATAAGATCTTGTGGCGTTTAATACACCAGACTGAAGTCGTTATTTGAATCAGATACAGATGCAGATTAGAGATTAAGCTGATCATATTGACTGAAATGTGATAGCTTTGTTGCGCATAATTACATTCAAATTAGATTAGCTGAGATTAATGCTTCTGCCAATAAAACTGAATTCATGCAGCTTGGACACTGCAGTTCATGCATGCACATGGCGACAGCCTTTTAGTGACAGTGATTAGTTTAAACATAGAGAAACAGATGGGGGTTCTGTGTCGATTGAGTGGTAGATAGCTGTCATTATGCTTCCTGAGTGTAATAAAGAAGCTTCCACAGAGAAGAGAGTAATGGACAAGGCACAGGCAGAAAGCTTCCTCCTGCAAGGCTTTTATTTTCTATATCAAGACTTGAAGAAGCGCATCATTGTGATTGGGTAAGTGGCTTTCAGAGGATATTATCTGGTTCTGTATGTATCTGCGGTGCTCATTTTAGATTTCCGATCGAAGTGACAGAGTCGGCGAGGCAGAGCTGGGTCATGTCTGACATCATACTCTAAATATGGAGCATTGAGCTGAGGTTAAAGGTGCAGCACCGGAAAAATGAAGGCAGGTGGAAGATACAACATGCAGGTGCGGGATGGACGGACGTGGGTGAACATGCAGCACACTGTAACAGGCGACCACAGGCTAATTTCTCATGAGCATCTCTTAGCGGATGTGTCTAGTGGCTCTCCTGGGACTGTTTACACTCTCCCACCTCGACACACACATACAGACACACTCCCACAAAGTCGACTTCCTGTTCCACCTAGTAAGCAGCTGCATCTCCTAAAAGGTGTGCAAAGGCAAGGATTAATGTACAAGGCTGTGGTTTGTTGCAAAGTGCATGTGCGTGTTTGTGTGTATGCTGCAAAGTGAGGGTCCCGGCTTGCAGGAAAAGCTCCATCTGCATCGCCATGACAACAGCTTGGTAACAACCAAGAGACAACACCCATCTCCCAACCCCCCATCAGCTGTGTGCGTGCACATCTGAATGCGTGCACTGTTGTGAAATTCCTGTGTGTTTGTGTGTGTGTGTGTGAGAGAGACAGAAGGAGAGACCATTAGGGAATATCCCAGCAGGTAATGCCTGGACCTCCGAATGATGGACGCAGCCCTAATGGCTCCTTCTGTATGTCTCAGTGGGGAGTGGTCACGTGCACATATAAGCACACACACACGCACGCATGCATGCACACACACAAAACATGCTTCATTGCTGCTTCTGTATGAATGGAACTGATACCTCAGCAGCACTTTCCTACTGTGTCTCTCAGCCAGCCAATTGTACGACTCGCTGCTCAACCTCCAGGAAGAGATGACATCATTTCTGGCCAATAGCAGCTCAGCTGTTGGGTGTGCTTCTTTCTGCTGGCCGGGTTAACGAGGAAGCCTGTCTGCGTGCGTGTGCGTGTGTGTGTGTGTGTGTTGTCACAGACAGATTTAACTGATTGATATGCATCCATCGTCTACCTAAGGGATCAAATTTTTCATACTGTCCATCAGCATCACTCTGTTTCCTCTCTTTTATGTGTTTATAATTCTCCTTTTGCTTGCATGCATTAATCTCCAAGTCTGTCATTTTCTCACTTTTCTTTAATCTCTGCCCTTTTGTTTTAAATGTCTTGAGCCTCTCAATTGCTCAATAATTATTAGTATTTCTACTCTTTATTATGAAGATTTAAGTTTCAAAACCAGCTTACTTTTTGTACTTTATGTACGGACTGTAAAATGTAAAATGCCATTGTGACGGCTTTGTTTGCATCTGGTGAACTTTTATTCCAAGAAAAGTTCCCCAGATAGAAAAATTAAACTGACATAATTATTCAGTTACTCACTTATCAAACTGAATCTTAGATAACAAGGCGTGTCCTCTTTTAAACAACTACAAATTAATCATCTTGAATTCAAAATGACATATGTATTACATTTTAATGGCAGTACAAATCTCTCAAGTCCAGCAGATGCCAGATGAAGTGTCTGTTAATTGGAAGCAGTTTGCTTTCCTAAAACCATTTGATCCCATTTGGTTCAGGGTTCAAGTTAATCTTAAGCCTTCAGTTCCCAACTGAAGGCGCTTTTCATCATAAATATTGTGACCAAAGGGGAAAAAAAGGGGCATAAAAAGGTGACTTAATCATTAAAAGCTGCAGCAGTGTTTGTTTGCATGTTGGCAGAGTTTCAACTTACAAAGATGATTAATTCTTTGCTGTCACTCATTGATTAATTAATGATTAATTAGATGCTGTGTCACCATATGTGTCTCTATCCTCGGTAACAAGGATGCAGCTCTTGGCCAAGGCCACCGGTGAAACAAAAAAGCCAAAGTCCCTGCTGAAGGGAGTGAAAATTGAAGCTGAACTGTAGATCCCTCTAAGAAATTCCTCTTTTGACTTTTGCTGAGCATTTTTTTTTTTTACGCCTCTTCTTGGAAGCTGCTCTTATCTAACAGGATGATGGATCTTAAAAATGCAAAAGAGAAATATTTATGATTAATAGCTCAGCAGTACATCATCGGTGTTGGTAGATTTGGTAAATAAATAATGACCAAACTGTCCCCCATCACCAGCCCCCATCTTTCCTAATTTTTTTTTTCTACTTCTCGGTCCCTCAGCTGCTGCTTCCTGCCCTTTTTTGTCCCCATCCTCTTTAACTGCATTGGAGAAAGCCATTTCGAATTTGTGGTTTTCCCTTCACACCTGTCACTGTTGAGATAGATGACCCTGGTGTGGATAGTAATGGCTCTGGCTAAACGGGAAATGACAAATGCATGTGCGTGTGTTTGTGTATATGCAATATGTGCGCGCATGTCACATTTTAATGCCTCGCTGCATGTTCAAACCTCAGCGAAGAAATGTGTGTTTATTTGTGTGTGGTGGGGTTACATTGATAAGTCCTGAGACCTTCAATCCATCAAGGTGATGACCTTTTTACCCCCAAAAAGGCAGAAAATTGGCTATTAATGGCCTGAGAGGCAGGGATGACCGGGTGGCACCTGCTTCAGGGGAGAATCTGGAGAAAAAAAATGAAGAAAAAAATACATTTTATCGTGACCAGACTTAATTTTACTATGCGTACTGTATTCATATTTTATATTGATTCTGTTTTAAAGGTGAAAACGGAGCCTCTTCCTCACCTATCACAAGTTTTTATCTGAAGCAATAATTAAAGGTTAGATGTAAATTTCCAGCTGAGCGAATAAATTACCCCAGAGCATCTTTGAGTTACACCAGCTGGTTCCAGTTGTCATAGACACTAGCAGACTCTTTCTCAATTAAATATTACGAGACGGTACTCTGTACGTGGAGTGGAGGAGATCTAAAACTTAAGGTCACTTAAAACTGTCAGTTTCATAGAAGAATACTAAGATTTTCATGTACACTTAGAAATGAATATATCTGCGACAAATACAACAAATTAGTTGATTTCACTGAAGGGCGAAATAGAAAAAGTGTTTTAACGTGATTATCTTCATTATGTTAATAAAGTAAAGCTTCTATTCCTTAAGATGGAGTGATTTTAAAATAGTAATTGGGTCAAAGACATCGTTTGTCCAAAGGTGCTGATATATTTGAAATTTGGGATTAACTAACCAGCCACATTTCTCCAAATTAATTTCCCCCTGGCTTGCTTACTGCCACAGAGTCAAGAAATAATTTAAACAGAACCTGCCCGTTAGCACAAAGTAGCATTAAAGATCTCAAAAACTAGCGTATGCCTCGATCTTCAGGAATTCAAGAACACATGAGAAAAAAAGTCATTGGCGTTTGTCGCTCTGGTTTTTTTGGGAATCCAGAAAACAAAACATAGAGCCATTATCGACAAATAAAGGAACCTTGAATCACTGGTGGACCTTCTCAGAATTAGCAACTCATCCTGCAGTCATACAAAAAAACAAGAGTCACATTGAAAGCAGAGTTCCAAAAAAAAGAGCACAAAGACTCATCTCTAATTTGCCATAAAAAATAAAAATCGCTATTCCACAAGACTTTTGGGAAAATATTCTGCAGACTGATGAGACAAAATCTGAAGTGTTTGGAATATGTTAAATCTGGCCCAAAACTACAACATTTCAGAAAAAGAACACCATCAGACATATTTAGTTCAACTTCAATCATGCTTTTGGCTCAGGTATCATTCATAACAGTGATAAGGAAAACAAAAGAGCACTAACGATGCAATTCATAAATGCTAATGAAAAGTAGCTCATAAGCCAAACTCAGATGCAGCCCTGCAGACACATTCAGGCACCGTCGGATAAATGGGCAACCGTGCTTGTCTGAAAAGGATGTTACATTATAAATCAGTTTCACTCCTCTTTAAAAAGGGAGAAAACTGTACCATTTCAATTTTTATAGGTAAGCTGCGATAGATTTAAGATGCATACTGTGTAAAAGGTTAGATGGAAGGCGTAGAGGTATTTCCAGAGAACACTAGCTCTGTCTTTTCTGACTTATTCTCTTCTGCATCCCGTTTCTTATTTGCTGATGGAACAGTAAGATGCTCCTTTCTGTTGTATGATATCAAAACAAATTCACACGCTGACGTCTACACACCAACATCCCGGCTGAGTGGATCGGAAAAGGAAGATACCCGGAGAGAAGGATGATATGATGTGCTGTGGAGAGATGATGGGCTGCAGGGAGGGAAGGGATGCAGAGTTAGTGTGAGGAGACAGGAAGTAGAAAGGATGGAACATAGGGGGGAGAAAGGAGATAACGGAGTTAGATGAAAAGTTAAACGTTTAAATTGAAGAGAGTGACAAAGATTTTAGACACATACCGGCCCAGATCTTTTTTTTCCGAGAGAGGAAATGAGACCACTGACCTACCTCAGCTTGTTTTCTCTGCTGTGTGTGTCATAGAAAGAGATGTGTGGGAAAAACAAAACCGACAGGTTCAGGGAAAGGATCAGAGCCGAGCCTCTCAGGAGGCAGGAGAAGGCTGCAGTGTTTGCCTAAAGGATGGTAGATGGAGGAACCTGACTAGAGGAGAAGTGGAAAACAAAGCAGTGATGTCAAGGAAAGCCAGCGGATGAGTCAGACTTGTGTGTACTCTTTGAGCCGTCTATAAATTGCAGCACAACGAGATGGTGAGGTGAAGTACGAGCTGCACGGTGAAGCAGGGAGAAATATATTGGGCAGCAAATCCTTCATTCTCTATATCTCTCTCTGATTACTCAGAGGTCTGGCCAAGTCGGAAAAGACGGATGAGGGCGCCGGCTGGGGTTAAGAACTACGAGTTGGGTATGAAAACGAGTTCAAGAAAATTTAAAGTCAATTTGAAGTTTCTGCTGCTGTTCCTGCTACCGCCGAATTGTGCTGTACCACACAGAAGTTTACCATCTTGTTTCATTGGCACGTGTGCTGCAAACACACAAAACCATACTGGTAGAGTGCTGTCTTTTTACCATAACTACAAATTAAGGTTGTAGATTAACCTCCCACAATTATAAGGGGTTGACTTGAATGAGGTTGAAAGATCTCCTCGCGGCTTGCATTTTATCTTTTCACGCCTGGTTTCTTATGTTGTGCTACGCTAAGCTCCATCGTTTGCCGTGCGTGGAGTTTAATGGTAGCATTTAAAGAAAATGCTTCACTATTCGAAGGAACCAGATATTTAATTTGGGTTTGAGGAAAATTAAAGGGAGAGAGTTTGAGGTGATGGTAGACAGAGCTGAGAGTACAGCAACTGTTGTACTTGTAACAGAACAAATGTGTAATAAATAGGACCTGTCCTGTTCGGTTTGTATATGCAATATGTCAGCGCAACAAAGTGCATAATTATGAAGTGATAGCAAAAATAAAACAGAATAATAAAACCTTTTTTTGCATATTGAAATCGAAAAAGTGTGACATTTGTTTGCATTTGGGCTCTTCCAGTCAAAACTCATACATCCACCTTTTATATTAAATATATTTTTCATTAGTTTCTACCAATGGGGCAGATGTAAGAATAAGTCTTCCCCCTTCTTTTCTCCAAAAATACCTCAAGCTTTACCAAATTGGACAGAGAGCATGGATCGTCTCTGTATTTAGCTCTTTCCACATTACCATATTCCCCAACCAACTTCTTTGTTCTTGTGGAAGAAAAAGCAATCCCAAAGCATGATACTGCCACCCCTACTTCTCAAAGTAGTGGTGGTGTGTTCAGGGTCATGTGCAGAGCTAGTTTTCCACCACCATGGTGCTTTGCATTTAGGCGGAAATATTTAATTTTGGTCTCATCTGAACGTAAAATTCTCTAAATGTATTTGCTTAAATGAGCATTGTTTCAGAGTCAGGGATTTACGCGCCCAACCACATCTCCATGAGGAAAACTTGATGACTCAAATAAAAACACTATATGTACAGATCACATGAATGGGGAGGGGGGAAAAAACAATTGCACATACAATAGGAGTCCATGATAACTGCCTCCAACCAGCTATGTTTTCCTCTTCGGTACACTTCACTGCACATGACGGAGCAATGCACACACAGGGCGCATTAACCTCTCTCTCTCTTTCTCACACTCGTGCACACACCCAAACATTTTTCTTCCTCAGGGAGACACCAGCTGGGGCATGTAGAATATTGACTAACCATGGCAACAGCATCAATAGGTGTGGCGTCAATAGGCAGTCTTTAAAGCTGTTTGCAAATACGCCCTCTTGTCTCGTTTGATGTGTGATAATTTGAGTGTTTTGGACCTTATCTATGTGATGCTCTGGATATTTTTCCGCTCTTCCAGTAAGTCTTATAACATACATGTTTTTTTGTTTTTTTTCAATATAAGCAGTCTATACAGATTATTTTCACAATGATTTTAAGGAAATGAAGATTTTGTCTATTTTCACGTTCCTATGAATTCTTTTAATTATGCCCAAACTTTTATACCAGTTTTACCACTTAGACCATTTTTTGCAGCCACAAAGCTGTACCCCGTCGCTGCAGGCTTTTGCCTAAGCGCTAAACAATCGAAGCAGTTCCTTTAAGTCAAATAAGGTAAATGTTAATTTTTTTTTCATTTTTAGTCTGCAATTAAGTAATTAATTAACTATCTTTTTAAAGCTTTTTACACATCTTTACCACAAGTCCCAGTACTTGTGAAGACCACCATGTTAATCCCATTAATTTGCAAACACGTTCTCCAATCACAGCAACTCAATGTCTGTGGCTCCATGTGTTATTAGCAGATGTATTAGACTAATCTGATTTACGATATCGTCTAATCTCATCCAGAGTAACATTTAATTAAATGTGTGTAATCTCTAATCATCCACTGCATCTTATGCGGGGCATGCTTGATGCTTTTTTTTTTTTTTTTTTAACTATATGTGTGCAGCAAAAATAAAAACGCTGTCATCTTTGCTTGTTGGCAGGTATTTGTGTGTGCTCCGTCTTGTTTGCACACAGGCTTTCTCTTTGTGTTTCTGCTTGTTGTGTAGTGTTGGTTTAAAACAGCGAGCTGTGTCTGTGCGCGGAGGCTTTGGGGAAATTTATGTTTACTTCCGTCAACGTTGCGTTTGTGTGTTCGACAGAGAGGAGATGTGGCGCCTGTAGGCCTGCTGAGCACATAGACCACGGGCTCAGAGCCCGGGGAAATAAGAGCAGTCATAATTTCAAGCCCAACCTCATTAAAGCTTTCGATGCTTCTATGTTTTGTTTTTTGTGTGTGTGTGAGTCTGATGAAAAGTTTCTATGAACCTATTCTTGTTTTTGTAACTCTCCCTACCCCCAAAAGCTTCCCTTTTTCCTTCTCACGGAGCCTGAATCTGCTCTCATGAGCAAACTCTGAACAGATTTAAAGTCACCAAAATAAATGAGCCCAAAAGGAAAAGAGTTCAATCACCACGGCGTCGGGCATTGTGGATGCCTGCATGATGTTGATCATAAACAAATAAGACTAATACAAAGCAGGCACACAGAGGACATTTAGCCCTTCAGGCAGTGGATCGTCATCATACATCTTCTACCACGCTGACAGCTACACCCATAATGCACACACTTATGTTTCACTCTCAGTAATGGTCTTCTCATCAAAGTGTTGATAGATGTTCCTCCTCAGCTGGTGGATCGGCGACGGAGGAAGAGAAGTAAACCTTTAGTAAGATTTAAAGCTGGGGGGGGGGGGAACAGGTAAACAAGTAAATCATTGAAGAAATCAGACATTAAAGCATGGATGATGAATACGGAGAGAGGCTCCTGTGTTCTCTTGGTCAAATGCATTTTTCTTGTCTTCTTTTTTCCCCCTATGTAATTAAGATGTAAGAGTTTTAGCATTGTTAAAAGTGGAAATATTTACGACCATAAATAGCCAGACTGCACCGTGTTGACGAAAGGCCCCATAAAAACACCATTCAGGTCAGAGTCTTAAGTTATGCTACTAAGCCTATGATGCGTCTGACTCAGGGAAGAGAAAATATGTGATCCTGTTAACATTCTTAAAGAAGAAAATCTGTTTAGGCTTCCGGGAGGTTCGGTTTTTGAAGTTGCAATAAAAATCCTGTCCCAACACCCTTACAGTTTAAGAATAGAATAGAATAGAATTTATTGTTACCCAAACTTTTTACGCTATTGTGATTTTACACTGGTTCAAGCAAATAAAACAAATAAATTATAGACCTGACCAAGGTTCTCAACTTTTATATTTCGATATTCACCTGTCAACTTCAGAAATCCTAGACTTTATCGTCTATGTTGACTTTCAAAGCTCTTGCCTATTTAACAAACTTTACTTATGACTAAAGCAAATAAACATATGATTACTTAGCCTGCTTGAAAAATTACATAAATTACTAAAATACCACGATTGACTCATTTCATCATTATTTTAAGCAAACTCATAAGTACTGTTGAGATTATGAAGCTAACAGGTAAGCAAAGGATAAATTTTCATGTTCTTCTTCTACGGTGTAAGACATTGAATATCAGCCAGAAGGAAAATAGTCTCTAAAAAGTCTTAGAGAGATTTACTGAAGTATGTCAACAATGCAATGCTATTCCTATTATTGGTGATGGAACATGACAGGCACAAACCTTCCTTGGTGAGACTGTAGTAGCAGCATGCATGGGGTCTTGAGTACTGAGGATCTTGGTAGCAGCAATGACAGATTACCCATGATGCATGTGCACTTGCATGATTTGATCAGGCAATTTGAATGAAGTCTGTCCACTTGGTCGTGTCTTCCTCAAGAGCACTCTGCTGGATCCTGGGAGAGCAATGAAATATTGAAGTTCTTCAGGCGCCATGTCAAATTCAAAGAGACAAACGCCGGGCTTTATATGTAGCGATAAGGAAGCAGGAGGACAAAGAGGGGGAAGCGTCTGAAATTGACCAGCCAGAGTAGCTCTCCGGAGACAGCAACTTCTTTTTCTTCAGTGTTTTATTTGCTTAAAGAAAACTTAAATCTGCTATACTTTCATACTGGAACTTTAAAGCTATTGCTACCCACAGAGAGATCCTGAAAAGCCACTTTCAGTCAGTATCTTGAGGATAATAGTTTCAAACTAGAGTTTAGATTAGAGAAAAGACAGGGAGTTGACAGGAATATTGATTGCTCAGGCTCACTTGCAAATATCACAGCAATTAAACTTTAGAAGGGGAAGATTGTGAATTGAAGACTCTGTTCCCCGGGGTTGTTTCTGTCAGTCTACACAGTAGCTTGTGCCCTTTCCTCTTGATTGTTGGAGGTAGCGCGTTTATTGTTACTGGAGTTTTTCTCCTTCTCTCACCTACACCACCACCTTGTTGACTTGCATTGTTTCTGTTGCTTTCTACCTTTTAAGGGCTTCTAGAATACACTGACTGGGCAGCCTGGGGCAAATGAAGGTGAACTATAAGAGATTAATGTAATTTTGAGACAGGGGCTTCCTGCAGTCTCAGTGGGGGTGTGTGTGTATGTCATATCCTGTCCACCAGCTGTCTGTCAGTACAGGGGGTCTCGGTGATACCAGGCTGACTGACAGCTTACAGCAGTGCTTTGTATATGAGCGTTTGTGTGCATATAGCGATATAATACATCAGCATCCAGCTGCCTCCAGGGGTGGATGCTCTGCGTGAACGTACATGAAGGAGACGCTCATTCCTAATGACAGCAGAAGGTCACTGTTATCACTCTCATACTCTTGAGCGTGTACCAGTAGTCCTCCTCGCTCCTTCTCCGCAAATAAACCAGTTTGCTTCCTGATACGCGGTGATTAAATGACACATGAGCTGTCACTTTTATCTGTCTTTTCCAGTGCCTGGAATATCTCAATCATCATGAGAGTTTGTGCACATGGACAAACAGGGTGGAGTACCTTTTTAGGCCCGAGCAGCTAAGCGCTGCGAGAGCCTATTGAAACCTTGCTGTTTATTAGGCCCGAGCAGCTAAGCGCTGCGAGAGCCTATTGAAACCTTGCTGTTTCTTATTATTATAGTTCTTCAGCCAAATGAATTGGCTTTTTGGGGGCTTTATCATATTCAAAAACTCACCAAACTTGGCGGGGGCATAGAGCCCGTGTAAAATTTACGTATTTTAAGGTACCTGCAAAAATCGCACAAGAAACGGCTCAAGGGCGCCACCTAGCAACTTTCGAAAGACCCTTTCCTATTCACTTACTTTATAGTAGAGACTTGAAATTTGGTACACTTGTAGAGCTCCCCAAGACACTCAGAATTTACAATTAATGTCATAGTGCAAGTATCACAGAATGTCGGCCATTTTGGATTAAAGTTCCGATTTTGACCCGATTTTGGGCGTTTGCAGGGTTCGCATTTGATCGAACTTGTCCTAGGGATTTCGATCGATCGGCTTGAAACTCGGTCAGATCGTTCATAAGGCATGGCCGATCCAAAGTTATCGTAGGTTTGCGTTTTCGGGCTTGCTGAAGGGGTCTTTCCGGGGGTCAAAGGTCACCGATTCGCCATGAAACATCAAACTGTTATAACTCTTTGAAAAAAACTCATAGAAGCACCAAACTTTCAGTGATTGATCATCATGGGATGCTCTACAATACCCAACGGTCAAATGATGACGTCACTTAGGCCACGCCCCCTGAGAACAGGAAGTGTCATTTTTTACGCTGAACGGTCACTATCTGACCCCTTTGACCTAATCGAGGTGAAACTGTGTCCACAGACAGAAAACATGTTGGTGTGTTGAGGATTCCAAGCCAAGCTCATTTGAATCCAGCAGGTGGGCGTGGCGGCGTGGCGAAGTGACCCTAAACGCCGTGTCCTTACGTTTGGCTGTGGATTCCACAATTTTGAGGCCAGCTGCACCAAACTTGACATGAGTGATCCTGG
The DNA here is from genome assembly GCF_051168715.1 of Poecilia mexicana. NCBI lineage: Eukaryota > Metazoa > Chordata > Actinopteri > Cyprinodontiformes > Poeciliidae > Poecilia > Poecilia mexicana. The sequence goes on from NW_028263381.1 coordinate 15,741,316, forward strand.
TAGGGTCCCCTACGATCCTATGTTGTCATAGTCTGACGTCATCTAAGCCCCGCCCCCTCAGAACAGGAAGTGCTTTTTTTTCCATGGAAAGCTGCCTTTCTGGCTCACTGCACCTAATCAACATGATTCTGTGTTGGATGACAGATAACATGTTAGTCTCACTTGCTTTAAAGCGCCAAGAGTCTTCTGTAGAGGGCGTGGCCGTGGGACCGCGGCGAAGCAGAGGTAACGCCGCCGCCATACGTTTGGCTCTAGATTCCACATCGTTCAGCCCAGCTGCACCAAACTCACTAGGATGCATCCTTATCCATCCCCGAACAGGAATCCATAACAGTCGTTGATGGGCGTGGCCTAATTTCTCTACAGCGCCCCCTAGAAATTTTTAAATGATCAGCCCCAAGCCATGCTTTAACCTAGAATTATGAAACTTGGTACACATGTGTATCATGTCAGGACCTACAAAAAAGTCTCTTGGAGCCATGGTGCAAACCCAACAGGAAGTCGGCCATTTTGGATCAAAATCAGCCATTTCCTCTTTTTCATAGACATCGCATCTGATCTATCTCCTCCTGCAGCTTTTGAGATAGAGACTTCAAACTCAGTCAGCAGACACTTGAGACATTAAAGATGAAAAGTTATCGTAGGAATTTTTCTATGTCAAAGCATGTGGGCGTGGCTAAGTCCCAAACTTTGACTATTCGCCATGAAACATCAAGATGCAATAACTTCCACATAGAAGGTCACAGCTGCATCAGACTTCCTATATCTGACTACAGACCACCCCTCATCACATTGAGATGGTCAGTTGATGACATCACCTTAACCCCGCCCACTTCCGACAGGAAGTCACCTGTTTTTTCTATTGTATGTCTTACTTTTACTCTCTAAGTCATATGGGTTTCATCCGGTGTAGGCTGACATGACATGATATGATGATGAACTCTCCCATGATGAACTCGACTGACCCGTGGGGGCGTGGCTAAGTCCCAAACTTTGACTATACACCATGAAACATGAATGTGAAATAACTTCCAAATGCCAGGTCACAGCTGCATCAGACTTTCTATGTCTCATTATAGACCAGCCCTCATCACAGTTAGGTGGTCGATTGATGACATCACCTTAGCCCCGCCCACTTCCGACAGGAAGTCACCTGTTTTTTATACTGTATGTCTTACTTTTACACTCTAAACCATGTTGGTGTGTCATGGATTCCAACCCTGTGCACACTGACATAACATGAGATGATGATGAACTCTGTCAATGCCTACAGACCCGTGGGGGACTGGCAAAATGGCTGTCCCTCGCCATATGCATACGATCGTCTCTTATTCACAAACGCATCATCCTATTTGCACCAGACTTTTTATGAGTGAAACTTGTGAACCTCTGAGGAGCCCAATACAGTTTAATTGCAATTTGACTCCACTGCGCCCCCTAGGTTAATCAAACAGCTGTATCTCCTTGCCACATGGCCCAATCTGCTCCAGATTTTGGGTGCATGGCCAGTGAACGCTGCCGAAGACATCGAAGCGGATCGCGTGGAGGACGGCGCGCGAGCGTCGGCGGTGGCCGGCGGGAGGCGGTGCTGGAACATCCGCGGTGGCTATAGGCTTGAGCGGCGCTTGGCTGCGAGGGCCGCTTGAGGCTCCGCGGAGCTTTAATTATTATTATTTTTCTGCCACCTTCTTTGGAGGGCTTTTTGGGGGCTTTATCATATTCAAAAACTCACCAAACGTGGCGGGGGCATAGAGCCCGGTGAAAAATTTTGTATTTTATGGTGGTTGCAAAAATCGCAAAAGAAACGGCTCAAGGGCGCCACCTAGCAACTTTCAAAAGACCCTTTCCTATTCACTTACTTTATCGTAGAGACTTGAAACTTGGTACACTTGTACAGCTCCCCAAAACACTCTGAATTTACAATTAATGTCATAGTGCAAGTATCACAGATTGTCGGCCATTTTGGATTAAAGTTCCGATTTTGACCCGATTTTGGGCGTTTGCAGGGTTCGCATTTGATCGAACTTGTCCTAGGGATTTCGATCGATCGGCTTCAAACTCGGTCAGATCGTTCATAAGGCATGGCCGATCCAAAGTTATCGTAGGTTTGCGTTTTCGGGCTTGCTGAAGGGGTCTTTCCGGGGGTCAAAGGTCACCGATTCGCCATGAAACATCAAACTGTTATAACTCTTTGAAAAAAACTCATAGAAGCACCAAACTTTCAGTGATTGATCATCATGGGATGCTCTAAAATACCCAACGGTCAAATGATGACGTCACTTAGGCCACGCCCCCTGAGAACAGGAAGTGTCATTTTTTACGCTGAACGGTCGCTATCTGACCCCTTTGACCTAATCGAGGTGAAACTGTGTCCACAGACAGAAAACATGTTGGTGTGTTGAGGATTCCAAGCCAAGCTCATTTGAATCCAGCAGGTGGGCGTGGCGGCGTGGCGAAGTGACCCTAAACGCCGTGTCCTTACGTTTGGCTGTGGATTCCACAATTTTGAGGCCAGCTGCACCAAACTTGACATGATTGATCCTGGTAGGGTCCCCTACGATCCTATGTTGTCATAGTCTGACGTCATCTAAGCCCCGCCCCCTCAGAACAGGAAGTGCTTTTTTTTCCATGGAAAGCTGCCTTTCTGGCTCACTGCACCTAATCAACATGATTCTGTGTTGGATGACAGATAACATGTTAGTGTCACTTGCTTTAAAGCGCCAAGAGTCTTCTGTAGAGGGCGTGGCCGTGGGACCGCGGCGAAGCAGAGGTAACGCCGCCGCCATACGTTTGGCTCTAGATTCCACATCGTTCAGCCCAGCTGCACCAAACTCACTAGGATGCATCCTTATCCATCCCCGAACAGGAATCCATAACAGTCGTTGATGGGCGTGGCCTAATTTCTCTACAGCGCCCCCTAGAAATTTTTAAATGATCAGCCCCAAGCCATGCTTTAACCTAGAATTATGAAACTTGGTACACATGTGTATCATGTCAGGACCTACAAAAAAGTCTCTTGGAGCCATGGTGCAAACCCAACAGGAAGTCGGCCATTTTGGATCAAAATCAGCCATTTCCTCTTTTTCATAGACATCGCATCTGATCTATCTCCTCCTGCAGCTTTTGAGATAGAGACTTCAAACTCAGTCAGCAGAGACTTGAGACATTAAAGATGAAAAGTTATCGTAGGAATTTTTCTACGTCAAAGCATGTGGGCGTGGCTAAGTCCCAAACTTTGACTATTCGCCATGAAACATCAAGATGCAATAACTTCCACATAGAAGGTCACAGCTGCATCAGACTTCCTATATCTGACTACAGACCACCCCTCATCACATTGAGATGGTCAGTTGATGACATCACCTTAACCCCGCCCACTTCCGACAGGAAGTCACCTGTTTTTTCTATTGTATGTCTTACTTTTACTCTCTAAGTCATATGGGTTTCATCCGGTGTAGGCTGACATGACATGATATGATGATGAACTCTCCCATGATGAACTCGACTGACCCGTGGGGGCGTGGCTAAGTCCCAAACTTTGACTATACAGCATGAAACATGAATGTGAAATAACTTCCAAATGCCAGGTCACAGCTGCATCAGACTTTCTATGTCTCATTATAGACCAGCCTTCATCATAGTTAGGTGGTCGATTGATGACATCACCCTAGCCCCGCACACTTCCGACAGGAAGTAACCTCTTTCTTCAATTGTATGTCTTACTTTTTCTCTCTAATTCTTATGGGTTTCATCCTGTGCAGACTGACATGAAATGAAATGATGATGAACTCTGCCGTGATGAACTCTACTGACCCGTGGGGGCGTGGCTAAGTCCCAAACTTTGAATATACATCATGAAACATGAATGTGACATTACTTCCTAATGCCAGGTCACAGATGCATCAGACTTTCTATGTCTCATTATAGACCAGCCCTCATCACAGTTAGGTGGTCGATTGATGACATCACCTTAGCCCCGCCCACTTCCGACAGGAAGTCACCTGTTTTTTATACTGTATGTCTTACTTTTACACTCTAAAACATGTTGGTGTGTCATGGATTCCAACCCTGTGCAGACTGACATAACATGACATGATGATAAACTCTGTCAATGCCTACTGACCCGTGGGGGAGTGGCAAAATGGCTGTCCCTCGCCATATACATATGATCGTCTCTTATTCACAAACGCATCATCCTATTTGCACCAGACTTTTTATGAGTGAAACTTGTGAACCTCTGAGGAGCCCAATACAGTTTAATTGCAATTTGACTCCACTGCGCCCCCTAGGTTAATCAAACAGCTGTATCTCCTTGCCACATGGCCCAATCTGCTCCAGATTTTGGGTGCATGGCCAGTGAACGCTGCCGAAGACATCGAAGCGGATCGCATGGAGGACGGCGCGCGAGCGTCGGCGGTGGCCGGCGGGAGGCGGTGCTGGTACCCCCGCGGTGGCTATAGGCTTGAGCGGCGCTTGGCTGCGAGGGCCGCTTGAGGCTCCGCGGAGCTTTAATTTTTTGTTTGTTTTCATATGCCAAGTTTTCCATATCTCAGGTTTAGTGATAAGGTTGTGAAGGTTGGTGTGCATCTGTCGGGTTTTTGAACAATTAGGATTGTATTAACACTTCACTCTTTTCTCGATTGGTTACATTTTTATTTTCCTGAAGTGTTTTCACATGAGATCATGGGAAGCGATGAATTTTTTATAATCTGCATCTGCTCAGCTGACAGACTGCTTCAAAATGTGGGAGATGCTCTGTGAAAAGAAAAAAACAAAACAACTCGTTTAACATAGACATAAAGAAAAAAAGGAACTATTTAACATTGTCACATTGTAGTTTTACTTTATTATTTAGTATTTTTATTATTATTATTTTAACACCAATTATTGATCAGTTGTGATGTTGGTTCTTTGATGTATCTGGCTGAAGGAGACCGACTGTCCGTCCACATCCCAGTGGATGCATTTTAGATATTTGCACTAAAATTTTAGGAAGAACTTAAAGATGATTCAACTAATTTTGGAAAAAAATAAAATAAAATAATCTTTGCATCGACAAAAAACAATTAATTTTCATTTTACCATAACTTTGTTTTTATGCACTCTTCTGTTATCAAAAGAGGTCATAGTTTAGCCATTTGGCTCACTTTTGAGGTTTTCTGATTCAAGTCATGCTTTACCGTATTTACACTTAAGTGTATGATAGAAGCTTCTTTAATAGCATCAATAAAAGCTGAATTTGTTTTGTATCCCTCTGCATGTCATCTTGCCAAGAAAAATAGAGATCTAGTGCTACAAGTAATCCCCTTCAATGGATAAAGCATTGACCAGGTAACTTGATGTGCATCTGACAATGGCCGGGAGGCCACAGCACAGGGATTACAACAATCTGGAAAGGATTGATATTAAGCATAGATGTAAACATAAACCTTCATAAAGGTGTAGAGCCACTGTGTTTGTGGCTGCAATGGAAGATATGAGGATTCACGTTTTTTCCCTACCAGTAATCCGTGACCCTATCACCAAAAGAGAAGGGGAGACATCTGGATGAAGAGGGGTGAAGCGATGAGAAGAAGGAGAAAGATAAACGTGAAGGAAGGTTCTCTGAAATCTGAACCGTTTGCCTTAAAGCCTGTTTGAGATTTTGTGTGTGTGTGTGTTCAGAAGGTGGGAACACCCCACCACCACTAACACCACCACGGTTCAGAGTGTTACCCTGACAACAGGGTTAGAGGCTGTCCCCCCGGCCAAAGAAGAAAGACCCAGCCTCCTGACGCCGGCCAGAGAAGAAAGACCCAACATTCTGACGCGAGCTTAAAACTGAGTGCAGCCGTCTGTTTGGAGTGCATTCTTCTCCTTTGTTTGGTGCTGTTCCTGTTGGAATGCGTTCCTTCTTTTTTACTTTCCATACTCGCTTGTAAATGCCAGATGCTTTCCTTCTTTACTGCAGCTTTTTAGATTCGTCATCAAACATTTTCCATTTCATTTATTACTCACGCCTTCACACCCAAGATTTGCCCGGCTTTCGTTATTCTCTTGCCATTTTGCTCTTGCACTGAGAATTTGAAATAAACTACTTTATTTTACAAATTGCTGTACTGTTTCGCAGGGTACGTATGCAGGGCTTATTTTTCAAATTAATGTCACCAAACCGAGCAAACTTTTGCAGCATAAACCATTTCTGTCATTATATTGTTGAACTATTTCTTTGTCGTGCTTCTCTGTCCAATAGTTTCATTCGTTTCCACACAGTAGACACACAAAAATGCTTTAGGTGACTTAAGGTAATAACAATAATTCCTACTTATATCCTTTGCCTTTAAACAGCTCCTCACTGCAGTATGGATACTTTCTTTTGTTCCTTAATTTTCTATACTTTTCTAACTTAAAGAAAAAAAAACAACTTACATAACACATCTGCATAATTTCTTACATTATGTAGGTTTGTCAAGACATAATTAACATGTCTCAATGGCGGGCTGACTGACATAATCAAAGACATTAAATAACAGATATCTGATACATATACTTTGAGCTGATAGGTAAAATCAGGTCATTTTTTTGTTGCAAAAACAGAAAAAAAACTAAAACTACATCTGCAACAACCTAAAAGAATATTTGAAAATAAACATTTTTTAAATTATTTTTGGTAGTACAGAAATGGTTTTCTTCTATAACACAGAGCCAACCTTTGTTCCCTGTTCTCTCAGGATCACATGCTGCTGTTCTTCCTCAGGAGGCTAGAGTTATTCAGTTTTCTTTGGCTTGCAAATAGCTCCTGTGTTTTGTACGTATTATTGATATTTTCATTTCTCTACAAGCAGAAATGCGTTTTGGCTGACCTAAATAGCTGATTGACAGTGGCGATGTTCTCAAAGACCCTGGAACTAACCTTTAAAAGTGCTTTGATTGGGTTTGATCCTGATATTTCAAACCGGATTTGGACTTTCCTAATTATAATATTTCATTTTGTGCCGGCAGAGAGCATGCAAACCGGACGGAGCTCGTAATCAGTTCAGAGCGAGACACACAAAGCCAATTCAAAGAACCACAGTGAGACACACATACAACATACCAAGAAGGGTGTGTAATGTATGCATAAATATGTGCATATATTTTGAATTTCTCCCCATTATCGTCCCTTTCATTTATTTTCTTACTTCATGATTTTGAGTGATAGTGATGTCAATTTTCACTTGGAGTGTAAAAGCCATGAGACGAAACCGCGTAATTGGCCTGCAGTGAGAACAGCAGTCTAAAGTGAACGTTGGTGTAAATTAGGTGATGGGTCACACTATGTTATCTTTAACTCGTTTTCACACGTGTGCTGACCCGCTAAGCCTCGTCATAGTTTCTGACTCTCTGCGTTGTCGCTTGTTGTTACCTGTTGGTGTTTTCTCTCATGTGCCCTAAAAATACCAGAGTTGTATTTGTAGATCTCACAGATATGCACGTACACATAGGGATGCATCAAAAGATGCACACCAAGACACATTGTCATTGTGCACGCTCACATACACCAATCCCTTTCACTCCATTCACCCTCCCTAGGGAAAAAAAAAAAGTCCTGCATCAGCTGCTAAATTGCCTAAACTCCCTCTCATCCGCTAATGGGCTACCTGTCTTCCTCCACGTCTGCCTCTCTGTCTACATTAATGAGTTTCTGTTGTCTGTCTGTCTGCCTCTATGTCCTCCTGAATGTTTGATGTCTTGTCTTTATGTTGACTTTACTCATGTCTCTGCAGGAGAGTTCCTGCTGTGCTCATGTGCCTGTTTTCATGTCTGCTCCTAATTTAACCGTTTTCTGGGTCTCACCATGATGCTTTTAACTGCCCTTTAGGGATATTGTGATACTCAGTCTATACTCGCAACACTTACATATTCTCTTAATGAATTGTGCTCATTTCCTTGTTTGGTGCAACTCGTCAACAAGAAAAGGCCAGTGAATGAGTGAACTCTTGCATGCAATGACAATGAAAACTTTAATGTTTATATTTGAAAGTGACATATTCAACTTTGAAGCTTTTCTGGGCATGTTCAAAATGTACATACCAGCCGTAAGAGTGTACATAAAAGCCTGTGGTGTTCCTTGAGCTTTATATACCGATGTATTGTGGAGACAAGTTATAACAGTACTTGCATGTCAAATATGCCTAATTTAAGTGTAATATTTTCTAAAAAATTTTTTTTACAGATTGTCCCCGATTAAATCAAATTACCTTCTGACAGTCATGTTTAAGAAAGATTTCATTACAGTAAACTAATAAATTATAGAAAATTACTTTAGCTGTTGATATGGTGTGAAATGTCTCTTGAATGGTTCTTCCTTTTTGTTCATAATTTTGTCAAATCACAAATGATCAAAATTTAAATAAATGAAATAGTGACAGGGTGAAAAAAAATCTTCCACCCCACTGTGTTTTCACAGCTTTTAACCGTAATGACCAGTTGATCTTTTCCATCATTTGGTAAAGTTAAAAAAGCTTTTGCCACACACTGACAAACAAATCTTTGGACAAGGTAAAAACAATCAAATAAATGTGGCAGAGGAAGCTCTACTCTTAAAAGTACAAAGGGAAGTATACTCCCTGAGAATTGAGACTAAGCAGTCAGGATAGTAAAGGGTATCCTCTCCATCTTTGTAACTGCAATAAAAACATCACATTAGTCATTGTCACCGACTCCCCTTCTACTTATTCCCATTGTTCCACTTTTGCCATGGGGTAATATATCCTTCTGAAAGAGATGTTTTACTCTCTTTCACAGCATTTAAGAACTGTCCTTGCTCATCATCTTCTGCTTCTCCCTACAACTTTAGATCCATTTTGTCTCAAAGTAGCTGATCTGGGGGTGATAACGCACCTAAATTGAATGCAGTCTAATTGCAAAACAGATTAAATTGTTTCTGTTCTTTCTAGTATCCAGACGAGCTATTAGCAATACTAACTTGCAGATTTCTTTTGATATTAAAATTTAGCTCAAAATTATTCACACCCTTAGCAGATAGAGATTAAAAGTCATTTTCACTGAGCTAAATGAATACATTTACAGGTAAATAAGGTATTTTTCGGACTATAACCCACTATTTTTACCCCACGCGGCTTATAGCTGTCATAATGGGTGATTGTGAACGTACCCACATTCAAGAACACAATCAGGAGAGTAAATCACAATAATGTTTATTAAATAAAGAGGAGTGGAGAGGGAGTTCTGGAAACAGGGTTGGGACTGCCGGGTCGTCAACTGTAAATAGGAGGATTGATGTAAATACAGTCGATAATTGAATAATTAGCGGAGCTAGTCGGAGAGTCTTACTTGGGAAAAGAGTAGCAAATGAGCTAGGTTTAGGATGTCGCCTGGTCTTGCTGGAGGTCGGAGATCCAGAGCTCGCTAATCCGGCGAGCGATGCACGTGGGAGGGCGGACAGGTAAGAAAGGCTGGTAGCGGACGGCTGGCAAACTGAGAACTTGGATTTATCCAGGGACAAGGATCTGGCTTTCAGCAGGTAAGACCTGAGGCGTCAGAGAGAGGAAAGGTTCCTCGGGAGGCTGGTCGAATCGGAGACCGTTCTGAGGTTCGGCGTCCTACAGGTACGACCTGACGAGAGGGAAAAACACGACGAAGGTTACTTCAGAGTTTAACTCAGAGGGCCTAGCTCAGAGATAGTTACCATTCAAGGTTAACATTCAGGCACCGGAGTGTTTGCCAGCCGCCGTCTAAATACTCCACTTCAGCCCTCTTCTGATTAGCCACAGGTGCAGCAACGGGGTCTGCCCCCGCACCTTCCAGGGGCTCAACCCGTCGAGGACCTCTGGTGGATGGTTGAGGGAGTGGCAGGCAACAGGAAAAAAAAGACCCAAACCCAAAACTAAAAGGAACAAAGAACTCAGATCCCAACAATAGCCCGGTGCGGCTTTTCTGTGGATTTTTCTTCAACCACCAGGGGGCTCTCTAGCAGGCAGTGAATCATTGGAAGTCAAAATTAGAAATCAAAAAAGAACGTGCTGATTTTCATTTTAGACCAAGCACATGCTAGCAGCAGGGATGACTGAGAAATGTTTTCAAACTATTACCTCTTCATCATAGAAACCACAAGAAGAAGTTTATATGATGCAGCTTTTAAGTTGAAGGCTATCGATCAGTACAGATCGATAGCACGTAAACTCAGCGTGAACAATCCAAGGTATGCAGAGCTGCGTCCTTAATAGCAGATTTATCAATGTTGGAAAGCCGAGAGTGGCGGAGATACCAGCGGCTTATGACCCGGTGCAGCTTATATGTATGTTTCCTTTTTTTTTTTTTTTACTTTGTGGGTGCGGCTTATAGTGAGGTGCGCTGTATAGTCCATAAAATACCAGACTATAGATATGTAGTCCGGCGTATGTATTTAAACTCTTAAAGATCAAACTCACAAACTGAAGATGTAACTTTGAAGATTTAAATGTACAGGTATAGAAAAAAAAAAGTAAATTTTGTATATCATGACATAGTAGCATGAGCCAACCTTTGAATCTGGACCTTTTCAAAGGTCAATAACTTTTAAGCCTGCTTGACCCAAAACCTTGTTCTGTAAAGTCAAAGGTTGTGAAGAAAAGCACTCGAGCATTTCAAATACTTGGGTACCAGCCATGCCGTTGCAGAAACAACACCTCATAGACAGTATTTTTTTCTAAAGGATTTAATGTGGGTTTTGTTGCCTTCACATATTAGAATACAGATGCCTGTTGTGTCACCTCTTATTGTCTATTGTTTGCTGGTCTCCATCAGTGTTTCCCCTTTAATGTCAGCCTATTTCATGAAACCTGTCATAAATAGAGCCATGTTGACAGTTCAATTTACCTCATAACCCTTCATATAGATATATATGTGCGCACACACTCACACACACATTGACTCCACTGTTGAGCATCAGTTCCATTCCAGGTACCTCTTGGGTTTCCACAGAGACGGGGGAGGGAAAGCAATAACGGCACACTTGACCCATCTGTTTTTTTATTGGCCTGTTCTCACCTTCACACAGACCCACTCACACACACCTTGAATCTAATCTGGGAGACCTCGCCTCCGTGGTGATATTCCTCCATCCTCCCCAGAGGATTATAGGAGAGAAGAGGGGCGAGGAGGAGAGGAGGAAGTTAATAATTTTGCCTCTCAGCAACCTGAAGGTGATAAGATTGTGTGTTTGAGTCTCGTATCACATGCGGACACTTGTGCAGCAGTGCAAAAAAACACGCTGTACATAAAGGGGTCATTACAGCTTCCCATCCTTACTCGTAATGTTTGTGTTGTCCCTGAAAAGTCAGACAACAATCTTGCTAGAACTTTTTCAGGAGCTGTTTGTGTGAACCGTGTGTATTTGATAGTGTATCACTGAACGACACCAGTTCTGGGTAGAGCAACATATCTGGGGCAAATATTAGGAAAAAAAAAAAGAAAAGATTAGCCCTAGCGACAAGGTTGTTTACTGTTTATTCTGGTCGCCAGTCGCATTCCTCCTCATACTGGCAGTCGTGAAGATTTTGTTTTCACTTTTTATTCCTTTGTGGATTTTTATCCTGGTTCAGATTTCTGTCAAATGTTTGTGTGCGTGCACGCAGATATTTGTGTGTGCCTGCCTTGTGCATTAATTATGTTAGGCTGCTCGTCTGAACTCAATCTTTCCACAGCCATCAGTCGTTACAGTGGCTTCGGGGTCCCATTTAGGGAGTTCCCATTTTTCTCCATGCAAATAGCACTAGAGCAGATTAGGTGAACTTGAAGGAATTAAAAGGGATTTATTGCAAGTTGAAGGCAAGGTAATGAATTATGAATAACATGGTTATAAAATGTAAATCTAACCTAAGTAAACTGTTTTCAGTTATTCTGAAAAATTATTTTGTAAATAAGCTGCATTCAGACATTTCCTTTCTGATTGATTAGCAGAGCATTAACATACAAAGCCTCTGTTCTGCCCATAGAAATCCCCTTCTGCCATGAACACACTCTAGTTGGCTGTGTGTATAATTGAGGCTCTTCCTAAGAACACTTTGACATGTAGACTGGAGAAGCTGCTGATCAAACCGCCAACCCTTCAATTAGTGGATGACCTGCTCTACCTCCTGAGCCTTTAAGCGCCTTGGTCGCAATAAAAAAAAAAAAAAAACATTGCCTAATGAGCTGAATGTTTGCAGTTTTTACTGATTCACACTCACACAGCTTAGGGGCCCCTTGTGTTGTGTGTTTGCAGCAGTTTTTTTTTCCTTTTGGTGATCATTTATGAGCCACATTAAGAGATGCAACAGTCAGAATTTTCTGGCCAATTTCTGAGGTCTGGCTTTAGTAAAGCTTTGACCCGCAGGCGTCAGCAAATTATGATTTCTCTCGAAGAACTGATATTACAAAAACAGCATTCAAAATATTTTCAGTCCAGCTTTCTTACTGTGAGCAGTAAGTGTTTATATGACCACATCACTGAGATGTGATGTCACTGAGAGCATTTGCCGCAAAGCAGGGTTTTATTAATGTCCTAAATCTGTGTTGCAAACTGTTTATAGCATCTTATATAATAGTTAGCACAGTTTGCAGTGCTGAAGTGGCCACGTATTACTTTAACTATGAAATTTGCAAAAAATAATGCCAATGTTAGAACATTGAAGGCTCCAGTGGATAAAACAGATCAACATTGCTGTATTCTTTTCGGTTTATTGTTTCTGTTCAATGTCCTGCTCTTTCTCTTGCAGCCTGACTGGCAGACGTGTCTGACATGTCACAGAGATTAACAATCTTGCATCTCTGTGCTTCCTCCGGCCTCATTTTAAACACATCCTTCATACTGATAACTTTTTTTTTTTACTCTCTGTGTTGAAGACAGTTTTCGTGAGAGCAGATTGGTAGTGGTTTACATGTGGACCATTCACTGACTGAGAAAGGCAGTGTTGTTGAGTTTCTGAATCGAGCTACAGATCATCCAATTACAGTCAAGAGCCAGTTTCTCAGTGCATCTTAAACTGGAATAAAATTTTAAGTATCTGTATTGTGCTTTTATGACTGGGCTGGTAATTTCGCCAAGCCATTCTCAGTGGCCAAGACTTAACGAGTGACATTCTGTCCCTGCAGTGTGTATAAACAACAAACGATTAACTTGTTCCTCAATGGATTTTCTCTTAGCTTATTGTTTGTGGTATTTTAGTGTTTTTGTGTGTATTTGGGGAAGTGGGTATGTGCGTCATTTTGTGCATTGTGAAGCTTCCCTACGGCAGCACTGCCGCAGAAGGCAGCACAGGTGTCTGTTTTGTGATTACTTGTATTGCACAGACCTATCACTGTTGTTATAACTGTTTGATAGGAATCTTAGTTTTTGTTTAATTTTTTTAAAATTCAGTTATATTCAGTTGTTTTGCAATAGTTATTATTGTTGATAAATTTTATCACCTTTTTTTGTTTACATCCATATAAGTATTGTCTGACCAGTTACATTTGGACTGATGCCTTTTTTTTTTATCTCTCATTTGTCACAGTTCTCAAAGGAGAAATACTTGCTGGAGTCTCCTCCGGAGAAACTTCGTAAAGAACTGGAAGAGGAGTTGAAGCTGAGCCCTGCTGACATCCGGAGCCATGGCTGGTACCATGGACACATCCCCAGAGAGGTATTAGTGCTGCCGGGTTTCTTTACTTGTTGGTCACACTACACAAGGTAAAGACAGTATAACAGCAATATAAAAATTTTCAATCACAATAACTTCCATTACCAACGAATGCTTCACAAAATTCCCGGGTGGGTTTAGTTAGAAGCTTAAAACCTTAAGTTTTTGGTTTGCTTTTGTTTATTCCGTTTTTTCAACACTCCTAAAGAATGTAGCTCAGTCGTAAATAATTCATCATATATGCTTTTTTAAATATCAGTTTTCCTCATGTGATTTTTAAAAAAAAAGAATGAATTAAGTAATTTGGTGGTAACTATGAGCATTACAGTCTCAAGTAAAGCTGACTGTGTTTTTTTGTGTGCAATAAATGGGGAGATATGGCTAATTTCAAAATGTGTTTAGTTTGGAGAAAGAATGCTTTTTAGTGTTAAATTGTAAAGATACAAATACCCTTTTCACCTAAAACAGTAAGTTTTCTTTATGCTAAAATACATAATTGCAAACATATTTGAGACCTTTAGGTGGATGTTCAATGCACAAAAACCAAAAATATTAAACTATCAATAATGTGGTGGACAACTCTTCTTTGTCAACTGTCTAATTGAAATATGGAATTTACCTGGTTAGATTTATTATGAGTGGGACTGAGTATTATTTCTGCTGCTACAGAAGCACTTAAGACTTCTATGTCCTTCATCCTCCAGATTTAGAAAAAACTTCCAAAGCTTCAGAGTTTAGGGATTTAGCATCCCTGTTATTTTTCTACTTTTCCCAGTTGTCTTTTTTTGTGACTGTGTGGGACCTTTTTCTCTGAGGTTTTATGATTATGTATGCATGAAAATTTCTTGCCAGCACAAGGTCACTGTGGAGGGACCTGCTAGACATTGCAGACGGCAAGTCAGAATTTAGATGCAAATTGGTGGCAAAAAAGCACAAATGAAAATGAATGAATGATTTAAAGACTTTATGTAGTTAATGAACGAGTGTTGAAGCTGAATTTTACAGTTCAAGGACCGTGTGTTCTTAACAATATGTCCATATCCAGAGCTTTACACAAAGCGCACAGATAAATCGGAGAGTTTATCTGTAGAAGGTCAAAATAATAAAAAAAAAAAAAGGTTGTTTACAGATCTGTTAACACCATCTGAGTTCAGAAGCTGAAAACATGTGAAACCATGTGTGAAATTTGGCGGAGAAAAGAAAAAATGTGTTGGTGTGGCAACAAGCATCTAACAAAACAATTTCGGAAATATTTTGGAGGTCAAAGAGTTTGGAAATTACTGTTTTTCAGCTTTCGGTTTCTTTTTTTTACATTTTGTATTTTTTTGGGAAAAAACCGTCAAGAAGATAAAATAAAAGTTGAAAGTGCATATTATCATCTACATCACAGTCGTGGCTCAAAACGATTTTGTTTCCTTAGAAATAGGAGGAACAGTTTTGTGATTTCATTTTAAACACCTTGCTGTTGCTGAAAACATCTTACTACACCTTCTTCAGTCAATGATTCATTCACACAAAGAAATTTGTTTTCAGTGCAATATGATGCATTCACTGCAAGACAAAAACAAGACGCTCGAGGTTCTGACTTTCAGTCACTTCTCAAGATGAAACTTGTATGATACTGGTATTTTCTAATTTCGTTTTGAAGAAATTGAAGTACAATTTTCTAGTTGTCAAGCAAAACAAAAACTATAGATTCTTAGCAGAAACTTACAGGAAAATAAGTAGACACCAACTGATTTTAGTAACGTTATCAAAGGATTTCCCAGCTGGATGTAGGTCATGTTTTAAGAGTTTTAAAAGTCAACATGTCGTGGGAATTTTAAGGCTTATTTATGTTTTCTGTTAAAAAAAAAAAAAAAAAGTTATCTTAATTACAACAGTTTTGAATGTTGGTCTGTTTTCAAGACAACAAATGCAAGAATAGCAGTTAGACACAAATGAAAGAGGATGTAACTCTTCCTCCAGATTAATTCACCCTGATGGTTACACACGCAAAAATCCGAAACCAAAGAAATAAGCAACAGTTTCGCATAAGAATAGAAATTCTTTTTACATGGAACAAATGTTTCACAGAACACACTCGTGCCTGTAATCGCACGGTATTAGCAGAGTGATTACTCCGGCATCATCTCTGGCTTTGAAAGGCGCAGTTTAGGCGGTTTACTCACAGAACGACACTGATTAATGAAGCCCATCATCTGTCGCAGCTCGGCAGCGAGTGCTTTAGCGTTCGGAAGGAGGGAGACTCTGCCAAACAGACAGCTGCGTATGTTGCTGATGTACGCAGTTGAGCTTCACAGCTGGGGACAAAGACGCAAACACACACAAACACACAGTTTTGGGAGCACATGTGGAGGGTACGTCTTCATCATCTTCGTCTCCCTGGCTCTTGATCAACCTGCGTCTCTTTCGAACACAAAACACCGACTTGTGCCATCTGCATGTTTTTTGCTCCTTTGATTTACATAAAATATTCATATATTCAGGGATTTTCCCCCAGTTTAAACTTTGGGGGAAACCCCAGGCCAGGTTACCAAGATAGCACTTAGTGAGCTTATTTTAATCAGTTTTAATCCCGTCCATCCCTCCTGATTATGCTCTTCATCCTCTAGTTTTAAAGTTAAAATATCTCACTTTTAAGGAAGTCATATAGCTTTCCCTTCATATTTTTTTCTAAATTTCTAATAACACAATCCTACTCCTTTTAACAGAATAACATTTGGCACTGGGGGAGATAAAAGCTTTGCATGAATTTGAGGCCTTTTGATCTGTGCATTTGCTGCCTCCTGCTGGCCTGTGACACTGTTTTCCTTTTGGCTTTGTTGCTCTGCATATTTCATGGCTTGTTTAAAGAATTTAACGCTTTTCACCCTCTGCTTTCACAAACAGCCTTCTTACAGGTTGCTTAAAAAGACACACTCCTCAGGCTGATTTTAGCGCCTCTTTTTCCCCACACATCTAATTAACGGATTTTTGGTATTTCTTTTTCCCCACAAGTGCCGTTTTAGTTTTAGTTGGCAGTGATACGTTATTCGTTGATCGTGAATGGAACATTAGTTTTCTAGATTGGCTCTTCATTGGTGTTGTAGAGTATTAAGTGGATCGTAAGAACTGAGTCGGTGTGAAAAATCTGTTTTAACACTAGGACAAATGTTTGATCAGCAGCACTAAGTCCCGAGGAACTGTTATAAATAACCACACATTTCCTAAGTCACTTATTCATCTTTCAAATTGTGACAAACAAATTATTCATACACATGCCACAACTAATGTAGCCGAGTTTGCTGCTCTTTTTCTGTTTGCATTGTAGTTTTTTTTTTTTTTTTTTTTTTTTTAACTTAACTGGGCTTTTTCTCTTCCTTTCAGGTCTCTGAGTCTCTGGTTTTGCGAAACGGTGATTTCCTTGTGCGAGACTCCCTGACCAATGTCGGCGATTACGTTCTGACCTGTCGATGGGACAATGAGGTGCTGCACTTCAAGATCAGCAAAGTTCTGGTGAAATCAAATGAGACTAAGGTACGTCAACTTCTGCTAGGGCAGGGATCTTTAAGCAGGAAAATATGAAGCAGTCGATGTGAAAATATGAAATACTTTTAACTTTCATAATTTTATTACATTTTAAAAAGCGAAGTTTAGTGGGGAAAAATGTTTAAAGAGACAATGAGGATGTAAAAATCTGATCAGGTGCATATTGCAACCAGTTGTTTCCATTGATGATGCATTTGTTCTCATCTGTTGGGAGTTCGCCCAGTGAGTCACTGTGTTCAACAACAGTGATATTATGAGACTATTTCATTAGCAACAGGCCGCCACGTGCTCGGTCTGTTCCAAGTTATCAAACTTCACCTTGTTTAGCTGCTTATTTTACCGAGGACACAAGAGTTCTGCATTTTAAGCTGAATTGGAAAGTTTGTCTTTGCCAAGACAATAAATGTTTCTCTTTTCATTTGGTATTTTTGTGTTTGTTGTCTCGTTGTCTCTGCTAACATGCTGCAGGTGTACAAAGCTGACCAGCTGCGATCCTGCTTACTCTTTCTTTTGTGTGTTTTTACCAGCTGTGAGATCATTTCCGTGATATTATTGGAGGATCAAGACGATCCGCCGATGTTTTACTCACTTAATAAATAATAGAATGGAACAAATGTTCTAAGCAAGTGTTCGAAACAAAACCTTCCCTCCTTGTCTTCCTCAGGTGCAGTACGTGTTGGAGTCAGACAGCTTCGACTCTGTTCAGGAGCTCGTGCGCTTTTACGTGGGCCAACGCAAAGCCGTCTCGCAGTCCAGCGGCGCCCACATCTACTGTCCCGTCAGCAGGACTCTACCTCTGCGCTACCTGGAGGCGACCTTCGCCCTGTCCAACAGCAAGCACAGCTCCGCCTACTCGCCGTCCAGCCAGAGGGGGGCGTACATCAAGCGACGGAGCGTCACCATGACGGACGGGCTGACGACAGAAAAGATGATGCCTCACAGGTGAGGAGGGCGCGGACGCTGATGTTCCCTGACAGCTCTTTCTCTCTTGCAGCTCTGTGAGAAATGTTATTGATTTTTTTTATGTCGCATACATAATCAGTGATTCAGACAGCCCCAGTCCAGTTGAGACACCGTTGGCCCCGCCCGAGCCAGAGCCGGAGCCTGTGTCCGAATGCAGGTTGTGTTTATGTGTGTGACAACAATGGTGTTGCTCTGGTTCCCTCCACACTCCTAGAGCCCCTTCACTTCACAGACACCTGTAGTACTTCCCTTTGTGATGAGAACTGTTCACTTCTGCACCCAGTGAGGCAAGTTTTAAACGGCATGTAGCTGTTTAAAACTTGATGAATCTACCAATGAGGAGCAGACAAGATTCTGGGCACCAAGTTGCCTTTTTCCAACCATAAACTTCAATATAATTTATTTAGAATGTATTTAACACCCAATTATGAAATGGAGTAAAAACAAGACATGGTTCAAACTTTATTACTAACTTGTGTGAAAAGTGTAGTGTGCTTTTGTTTTAAACCTCTATGAGCCAATACTCTGAAACCACCTTCCCAAATGTCTGCACGCTTTGTATGATCTAGAAACTAAAATCTTTGCCCAATCTTCTTTGCAAAAGAACTCTGACTCAGTTAGATTGGATGGAGAGCTTGTGTTTACCATCATTTGGTCCACACAAATGGACTAAATGAATTTTGGACTTTGACTGGGCCGGTCCAACACACGAGTCTGCTTTGGTTCTCCCAAGTCTCAAATGTTAATCCTAGATAGGAATTTATCTTCAAACGTCTTACTACCAATCCTGATTGGTAGTAAGTAGTAGTAGTAGTAGTAGTAACACATCACCACAGCATGATGCAGCAACTGTTTTGCTGTAGAGGTGTTAATGCTTAAGATGAAGTCCAGTTTTAGTGATCTCAGGCGTGTGAGCCAAAAGGTTTGACCTTGATCTCATCTGACTGAAATGTCGTCTTCTGCATGTTTGCAGTGTCCCACACATCGCCTGAGGGAAACTACAAGCAGGAGTAATTAGGGGCTTATTCTTGCTGGTCTTCCATGAACTTTAGATTTGTGGAGATCATTAGTGCTAATTATCGTTTTGTCAGATGTTCTTATCTAAGCTGTGTAACTCTGCAGCTCCTCCAGAGTTAAAATTGGCCTCTTGGCTGCGTCTCCTCATGGTGGATGGCCTTTAGGAGATTTTGGGCACTTCAGAAGACATTTGTTTGCACTTGATTTTATTTTGGTCTGTCAGAGTAAAAGAGGTTGAAAATAAATGCAAACCAGACTTTTTCAATTTTTTATAATAAAAATAAAAACTTGCTTGTAAGGCTAGTGAATCTCAGGTATTGATTATTTTCTCCTATTTCCTAAATCAAACTCATGTCTGCTTCTGCCTTGTTGTAGTTCATAAATAACAGAAATGCAGTTTTATTGCGACCGTCTCACAAACTAAAACATTCCTTCTTCCCTCACCCTGTAAGAAAGAACATTTACATCCGTACCAAGATGGCTCCTGTCATATAACACGAGCTTTAAAATGCCGTTTGCAGCCCATCAACTATTCACCACCATAAAGACGCAATGCGCAATTGTGCGATGAGCATGGACCAGATTCAGGAGTACCGCTGCCCCTTGTCGCCTGTCGGGGAAACCCCGCTGTCTCCTGCGTATAGTGCTGGTAAGTGACAGACTCCGACACATAAATAATACATTGCCATCACACAGACGCCTTCTGCAGAGAGTTGAAAGCTCGTCTCTCTTTTTATCCAGTCACCAGGCAGAGAGCCCACTCCGGCGGACGGGCCCTGGCCGTCGTCCCTCCCTCCCCCGTGATGCGCCGTTCCAGCGACCCTCAGCTCAGCCCCTTGGACGGCAGCGCTCCCGCACAATATCCCACGCAAACGCCTCACCCGGTACACTCCTCGCCTGCCCATCATTCCGCCTACCAATCGCAGTCGTCGGAGACGGCTGGAAGTTACTGTGACCTCAGACCCTGCCCCTGCGGGCCGCCCAAGCCCCCAACTAAGAGCTACGTAGAGCGACTGCGAGTTGAAGAACTGAGGAAAGGCGAAGGCAGAGAAGGAGACGGGACATCTGTTGCCCCGCTGGTGGAGTCGACCTCCTTATTCAGGCCATCCAGGTACATCCAGGAGGAGGTTTTGGGCTAACAGGCAACATCTATGTCTTTCTTAGTTTAGAGAAACAATTAAAAAGACTCAGTATTAACTCATAGTTTAATGTGTCAGTGCATACCGTACGGACAAAAGCTAGTCTCCATAAAAAAATACTCTGGATTTATCTTGCAGTTTTTTCAATATGTGGGACAGATTAACTCTGTAAAGATCTGGATGCATTCAAAGCCGGACAGCTGTCTGGGTCGCAAAATTGTGCAACCTACTTTTCTCCACATTTTTGTAGCGGCATTCACTGCTCTTCGAGTTCTGTCACGGTCCATTATTTCCTAAATCTCTGAAACTCTCCTTCTGCAGGTATGAGTCTAGTCTGCTTCCTGCTGAAAATAAGCCTCTGGAGATGTCAGTCCTGAAGAGAGTCAAAGAGCTGCTGGGTGAAGTCGATGCCAGTACCGCAGCTAAACACATCACACTTGTCGACTGCAAGGTATGCATACAAGTACAAGCAGTTTGCACACACACACACACACACACACACACACACACACACACACACACACACACATAGACGCACAAACAAAAATACTGACACAAGCTTGCATGCGTAATTGCAGGTGCAAACAGAAACAAGCTCACTGCAGCTGGCATGACAGAAAACATAAATATTATAATGTATGTATATTTATTGCTCTGGCTCAGGTTGCTAGAATATTAGGTGTAACGACAGAGATGCAAAGGATGATGGGAGTGTCCTCAGGGTTGGAGTTACTGACTTTACCACATGGGCATCAGCTGAGACTTGACTTGCTGGAGAGGTACAAATAAATTTCTTTCCATGTGTAGAAAGTTAAATATAAGCAGTTTTGAAATGTTGTGTAAGTATTTGAAACATTGCATAATCTTGAGTTGTTGTTTTTTTTACATCAGAACCTTATTTTTTTATTATTATATATTTTTTTTATTTTCAGGTTCTACACCATGTCTATCATGATGGCCGTGGACCTCCTCGGCTGTACAGGAAGTACAGAGGAGAGAGCGGCCCTGCTGCATAAGACCATCCAGTTAGCAGCAGAACTGAAAAGTAACCTGGGAAACATGTTTGGTTTTGCGGCTGTGATGAGAGCCCTGGAGATGCCACAGGTCAGTCATCTATCACCATCACTAGCGAGGATACCAAGGAATTCCATTTTGGCGGAAAGTCCAGCATGGTTTTGTTTGTTTTGTTTTTTGTCTTCAGATTTCCCGCCTGGAGCAGACGTGGGTGACTTTACGCCAGAGACATACAGAGGGCGCTATACTGTACGAGAAGAAACTCAAGCCGTTCTTGAAAAACATGAACGACGGCAAAGGTGAGCTGCTAGCTGGTAGCTGTTTGGTTGGAGGATGTTTACTTTCTCAGATGAACTCCAACCCTGTCTTTTTTCCTCCAGAGTCCAGTGTCATGTCCAGCACCTCCTTCCCCCACGTCCTCCCAGTCCTCTCTCTACTGGAGCGAGGCGCTGCCGTCGGGGAGGTGCTCGAACCCTGGGAAAGCTCCGAGGCCGGCGTGGACGTGGTCATGCACCACCTAGAGGCCGCACGTACCATTGCACATCACGGGGACATCTACAAAACGACCGCTGAGACCAAGCTGCAGGGTGAGACTTCCACATTAACCTCGCGAAGACTGATTGCAGCTCTGCGATGATCAGTGTCTGGTCAAAACTTAGAAACTGCCTTGTAGTTTTATGTGAATTAGATGCTTATTTTTCTGAACACTTTCTGTAAATAAGCAGGGTCACAGCACCACTGATCTGATGTATTGATCCCATGCATATGGTTGCTATGTTTGGTTCATTGATTCAAATAATGTGTTTTTGGGTCCGTGTTTGATGCCATTACTGCTTTATTGAACAGCCTGTCAATAGCTTTTAGCTAACACCTACAGTTTGTATTATAACCACCAATTGATCACCGTGACCCTTTTATCAGTGAGGGTGAATCCAATCATTAACCTGTTTAACTTCAAACCCTTGCTGTGTTTGGAAACATTTTTGTTTCGTAGGTGGCTATGACTTTTAGAGTTTATTATTATCTTTATTATTGTCAGTATTCATGTTGGTAAATGATGCTTACTGGCTACATTTTTGTGATCTGTATCTAACAAGTGGGAGACTACAAGCTTATAAGTTATTACTGTGACATTACACGCTTTAAATAAGCTTTTGTAAATTAGACTTTAAGTGAATTCAGTTAATTTAAATACTGTCAGTTGCATCTGAATACATCTACGAGTTCTTTCTGTCACATTTTGTTCAGATCATCAATTTTATATCAGACAGAATTAATGCAAATGAGCATAAAATACAATTTCAAAATGTTGATTTTGTTTATCAAGCTGGTTGGGCCTATTAATGACTCATTTACGAGGTCATAAAAGAGCAAAGAATAACATCTAAAACACAGCAGGTCTCACTGGCATCAATCAGTGTTCGTGATTCAACAACAAGAGAGAAACTGGGCAAAAATCGCTTCCATGTGTTTAAAGGGGAAAACCACAGCTGAGCAAAAAGAACCCAATGAGCCATCTCATATTTGTCAGACTACATCTCATTGATCCCTACAACCAAGAACATCTGACCACTAGAGCTTTAGGCTCTTGATGTTTTAGGTCATAACAGAACAATGATCCAAAGCAAGTTTTTGAATTTCTCATGAAAGCAAAATGGAGATTTTGAAGCAGTTTTTGTCAAAGTCTAGACTTAATTGTGATGGAGATATTGCGATATGACCAGGCTGGCTTTGGGTGTTTTTTTTTTTTTTTTCAATTTAATAAATGAAATCTCCATTGGAAAACTGCCTTTTGATTTTACTCTTGTTATATTTGGTGTTAAATTGTGTTTAAACTAAAATATTTAGATGTGGCAAAAGAGCATAAGCAGAAGAAATCCGTAAGATAAGAGGAAGATGTATTACTTCGTCTGTCCTAATCAAACATGTCAAACTATCAAGGCTTCTTTTTCAAATCTTTGCAATTTGACATATTAAATTAGGCCTTTAACAAATTAGATTTGAGATGTCCCCTCTGTATTTATAAAGATTATTAACCTATGTGAGCATCTCAACAATGAGATGTTAATGGTGTCCTTCCGCAGAGTGCTTTCACTAAAAAAGCTGCATCAATTCCCTTCTTTGTTCTCTCTATGGTTGTTCTTTCCCATCTTCTTTTGACGCAGAACTTTGATCATAGTACAAAACAATCAAGAGCCTCTTTCTGTTTAGCTCCGTTTCTCTTTAAATACCATAGTTGCAATGAAATCTTCATCGAATACCCTTATCGCTTCTCCTTTTCAGGACTCCAGGAGCGAGTTGAGATACACGAGGTCTTCCAGACGGAGTTTCAGATGCGTCTGCTGTGGGGCAGCCGCGGGTCCGAGGGCAACCAGTCGGAGCGCTACGAGAAGTTCGACAAAGTCCTCACAGCTCTGTCGCACAAACTGGAGCCTCCCGTGCGCCACAGCGAGCTATAGCATCAGCCCCGAAACTCCAGATCGCCAAAACACTCTTGTTGCACTTACCACTCCCGGTGTGGTATGGTTTTATTTTGTGTCGGAAGTGGGGGATGATGATGATGTGAAAGAAGCAGAAATGAATGAGGAGGCAGCTAAAAGTGCACGAGGAGATTTCTTTACTTAGAACAAGTGTGGCACTCACTGTGGAAATGGAAAAAAAAAACAAAACAAAACAAAAAAAAAAACGTGTGTACCTCCCTGTGGACTAACCTGCTAAAATATTTAAGTCTGAGGGAAAAGCTGTTCGATGGGAACATGTGTACGGTGGGCTCTGGGGGCCAAACGAAGCTGCGAAATTTGGCATCGCTCCAGTAAAACTGAAACTTACGACTGCTGTCACAAACTTCGGCCGAGATAACCGTAACGTTTTACATAGCTCTCGGGATGTTTAGTCTGCGTGAGTATGCGTGCGTCGATAAGCCTGCTCCTCCATTTTTGTTTCTGTTCTTTTATTTATTTGTTTTTTTTAATAATATCAAAGCACTGTGGCCACTTCCACATGAAACTCATGAATCTCTCAGTGCTAATCACGAAGGAACCCTGCTAATAAGACCTCATTCAATATGGATCACGCAATCCCATCTAGTTCTATTAAAAATGTACCAGGCATGCATTAATAAATGCAGATTTAATGCAGCAACTTTAACATGAAAGCTCAGTGTGGACAAAGTGACCTTTCGTCTCATCTGGCTGCTTAATATATTTGATATTGTGGATTGTGGATCATGTACTTTCAAAAAGTAGCCAAAAGCAGCATCGTGAAGAAGACTACCTGGGAATGTATTCTTTTTAAATTTAATTAAAGCAATGTTTCACTTATTTGGGAGCATTTATGAACATGTTACAGTTTGCAAAGCTTGGCCAAAACAGTCGATGCACGCTGCTGTAAATGTTGCACCGAGTTTAATGTTGCTTTAATAACAATCTAAACCCGCGTGTCAAATATATGAAGCGCTGAAAGGACCCTGCGATGGTGTACTGTTTATGAGACTCACAAGGCAGAGAAAGTACAAGTGTCCATCTCAGCAAAATGACAAGTTAATTTTGTTTTTGTAATCCAGTTCGAAAAGTGACAGGGTTTGGATCTAAGTATGGCAAGGAAAAGTTTAGTGGAAGGAAAATGTATAAGGAAAAAGAAGACAAGATGCAGGGATAATTGCAGCCTTTTGGAGTTGGATGTAATCTGTGACTGGAGTGAGTCTGTTGCTTCAGATCATAGTTTCTCAATAGGCACACAATGACAGGCAAAGTGTGTGTTGAGAAGGTTGCTGAACAAAACGATGTGGCCCCACAAACTGCAGCATTCATCTGTGTGAGATGTGGTGTTTTCTCCTAAGGGAAACTTTATACGCCGCCTTGATCTTGGTGATGCAATTTTCCTGCAGGTGTGCAGTCCGAATGCATTTAGTGCTTCAGATACATACGCCATTATAATAGTCCATCCTCAACATGTTACGGTGGTTATCAGATTTTGCTGATTAACCTTTTTTTCAAACACTGGATTATGATACAATGTCACTTTTTGAGTTAAATTACAGAAATAAATTAATCTCAAGATAACACTGTGTTTTACTGAGATGCAACTGGGTGTCATGTTTAATTTATGGTTAGCTTGAATGATGGCTGTATGTTTTTCAATTTATGTTTCAACGATAGAGCTAAAATAATTGGAACAACACCTGTTTTACTTTAAAGTATTTTTGCCGTAAACAGGTCTGAGGAGGCTGTCGACGTCTCTCAGAGCTATGCAATCGTTTCAGCTGGGAACTCTCAAGATATTTAAGGAATTTTAATTTTCAAATAGGCAATTGGAGATATCACTTCCGATATCAAATCGGATATTTTTCCTGAAAATGTTCCATCTACACCCCCACAGTTGTGTATTCGAACTTTTCTGTGGATGTTGGATCCAATGATCTGTTCTGGAGAGTTGGTGCCATGTGCCACTTCTAACAGGAGAGGGCGCACTTTAGTCAGCAAAAAATGTAAAAAAAAAAAAAAAAAAAAAAAAAAAAAAAGGAATAAAGACATTAGACAGAGGCAGGGACAAATTACACAGATCTTGCTTGTTTTGTGACCAAGAGGATACCTACTGGTTTAGGTTTCACTGACATGATGATGATGATGATGTGAAGTGCTTTTATCTGTATGAAGTAAGCAAAAAAAAAAAAAAAAAGTCAAGAAATGATTCAGGACTGATCTCATGTTCTTTTTTGTTTTTCTTTTTTGTACTGTATATAATAATTCACTTTTTTTCAAATAAAACAAATGCTTGTGTGGATGTGTTTGATTCTTTTAAGAAAAACAATAAGATGCAAACATCGATACAGTCAGTTATTTTAAACATTTCCTTCATATTCTAATCTGATGTCTGACTGTTATTTTGCTGTCACAAATCTTGAAAACATTTTTGAGGTGGTCCGTTGCTTTATATGTCTTCGTTACTTAAGAACATGGTAAAGGTGTATCAAAAATCTGTCAGATAAATGCATGCTTTGCATATATAAGCACTCATAATTTTAGAAACATCCGGTCTTCAATTTTGATATACTGGCCTATAATTGTAGCACCAATTATTTTATAAAAATCACTTATTGCATGACCTTTCTGAGAGTTAAAACCTAATAAGGGATATTTCTTTTTACAGGTATACTTGAGATTAAAGACTAGAGACAGAAGACAAATATAATAGCTGCTCAGTTTATGAGCACAGTACCAAATAGTACCAATGCCATAATTTCTTCAGATGATGTGATCTTACAAATGATTTATAAAAAATAGTTGGGAATTGCTGGACTGTTTAACTCATATGGTTGTTTCATTTAACAAAATCATTTTTTTTAAACCGCATCTGAGATATTTATCTCTAAAGAAATAAAATCTATGGGCAGGTATAATGAAATTCAGAAGATACATCTGATTTAAATGGGTTTAAATTGTATTTTTTTATGATGAGGATGAACCATCAATGCAAACTACCAAAAACTTTATATTGCACTAGTATTCACTCATCTGTCTTCATGCATACTGTATTAATTGAGTGAAGCAGTCTACAGGCGTAGGCACTGGATTTTATACAGCTAAGGCAATGGATGTGATCATTCAGTGTAATGTTGGGTGAGCTTTGTGTTTCTATCATTGGTTACTTCAACTCAGAAAATACAATACATATTCATTTCATTTTTGTACAACTGAAACAGTCTTGTTGGTGGAAAAATAATGAAAGTGAAAAGGAAATGAATAAAATCAACTATTTAAACAATTAAAAAGTGGTTGCCTCAGGATACAACAGAATGTTTTGTTAGAAAAAAAATATTTTCTTTCAAACTTTTTCTTCTGTATCAGAAAAGACAGTTTTAAAAAAATCACTTTTGCTATTTTATATTTTTTAATTTTGTCCTTATTCCATTTATTTTTGTCATCCATCCCTACATATTTTCTAACACACACTTCTATATGTTTTGTAACACTGGCGTGGGTTACAAGAAACAGAAAAAGTTCACGAAATTATTTTTTGCCCCGGTCTTGTGCAATGCACAATACAGGCCAGAAGATGGCGACATTCCCTTTTAAAAATGAACCTCACGGCTTTCACGTTACCAGCAATAGTCTTCGCTGACGTCTCCTCTCAGGTGGATGTAGACTCACTATTTGCAGCTAATCAAACATTTAGCTTTGTAGTTGGTTTATGCACAAATGTGGACTTGACTTAATCCTCTGTCCATGTTTTAAAAAGTCAAAGTGCATGAAACAAATGCATCAAAATAAGCAGTACAAAATGCATTGAGCGGATGTGTGCTCTGTGAAGCCTCACACATTGCTTTGCAGATAGAGCCATGGTCAACTCAGTGGGAGGGAGGATAGACAGATGGAGTGTGTGTGTGTGTGTGTGTGTGTGTGTGTGTGTGTGTGTATATGTGTGTGTTGAGTGCATATAGATGAATGTGTGCCCCTGAGTACTCTTGTGCATTTGTGCAAATGTGTGCATTTGTTAACTTGAGTTCAGAGGTGTGTTATATCATAGTCATTGCAGAATTTCTGCTTAATTTCTTTACACCATCTGCTAGAGTGCAGAGCAAAACTGTTCACACCATTTAAATTTCTCACGTTTTATATAAGCTGTTTTCAGAATAAGCACAGCTGTGTTACGTGGGTGTCACAGTTTTATTAGATAATGATCAGTCGGAATTGTGAAGATCAAGGAGCGAATAGGTCAGGGACAAGGTTGTGGAGAAGTTAAAACAGGGGTAACTTCTAAACCAATGTCCTATAATTTAAACATCTGACAGCGTACTCTGTAATTCATCCCAAATGAAAAGAGTATGGTTCAACTGCCGACTTGGCAAGGGGAGCAGAAATCAGAGACGCTGCCAAGAGATCCACAGCTCAGGCAGGGATATCTGTGGAAAACACAGATGATACTTACAACTTCCACAGATCTGACATCTAAGGAACAGTGGCAAGAATATTGCCATGGTTTAGAGAGAAAGGCATGTCGGGGACACACCAAAAAAGAAGGTGCTTTTGTTTGATCAGACCAAAGCACAACTTTTTGGCCTGTATGCACAAAGCCATAGGTATAATTATGTTTTGCCTTTTCTGTGTCTTTGTATGATCGTCCTTAAGTCCTTGTTGGACTTTGACTGTTTGTCTTAGTCTAGGTCTCTTTTGTAATCTCTGAGGTTTCAATAAATTTTCATCAAAGGAAAAAAACCTAAAACCTT
Source organism: Poecilia mexicana (assembly GCF_051168715.1). Taxonomy (NCBI): domain Eukaryota; kingdom Metazoa; phylum Chordata; class Actinopteri; order Cyprinodontiformes; family Poeciliidae; genus Poecilia; species Poecilia mexicana. The sequence goes on from NW_028263381.1 coordinate 15,769,827, forward strand.
TACTCATTTTGAAAACACCATACCCAAAGTGAAACATAGCAGTGGGAGCATTATTCCACTGCCATAAGGGAAAGGAAAGTTGATCAGAGTTGATTGGAAGATGGATGAAGCTACAACAGGACAATAATATTGGAAAGAAATTTGTAAGGAGCTGCAAACTGGATTGGAGAGTCTCCTCTATTTGTAATAAAGAAATTTTAAAGGCATCATTTCCTTCATTTTACAAAGTATTGTAATAATTAATGCTACACTCTATCATGTAAAATCCCAATAATGGCTACAATATAGCAACATTTTCTTCAGTGTAGCTCATTGTAAAACAGCACTAAGGGATTTAACCAATATCAGAAGAAAGATGAAAAGAAGCTTCACCAACAATAGAGTATCAAGCATGATGGGACTCCTCAGACAATAAGATATTGTCCTTTTCTTTTGTCCCCCTGTTTTATACAGTTCCATAGGCGTAACATGTTATGGATGTAATCTCTAAGAGGATTCTCTCTGCTTGGTATCATGGTACATGTTAATTTCAGCTCTTTATTTTTCATATGGAAACAGACCAGAGATCTCCCGAGCATGCCAGCCAATCATAATCAATTCACCCGTAATCCCCCCCCTCAAACGTCCTTCTATAGCTAATCTGCCATGTTGGTCATTGTCATCTGATCATGTGTGACCTTGGCTGCTCCTTAGCTGGTGCAGGCAGCGTAGCAGCAAACGTACATTACCAGGCTGTCAAGTTTTTTGTGGTTTTCAGATTTTACCAAAAGTGTTGTCCGATATTCCATGAGATGAAAGGCGACAGCATCCTGTTTTCAGGTTAAGGTTGAACTGCTTCATGACATAAAACTGTTAAATAAAATTGGAACAGATTTTTGTCTCCTAATTTGGTTTAAGAATCACTTAGATGAAAGACAGTAAATAGAAATGTAAAGCGTCTTCCATTACAGCTGCGCAAGAACCTCAGAGCAGCTTAGCAAATGCGACATGACACGCAGCGATGGTGTGCTCATTCAGGGGCAATTCACTCCACATCCATGAAACCGCGTCGTATCCCTTTGCTTTCATTTCAGCTCAGTTCAAGCAGAAACAAAAATAAAATGATTATGTCTTTATTATTTTCCAAAACTTTCGTTGCAGCCTCAGCTGTCGGTGGGCCTGCCCTCACCCTTCCCTCGCCCCCGCCAGGCCCAGCTCGATCTGTCTGCGCTTGCTCCTCATTAACACATGAATACAGACGAGGAAGGGGCCTGCTATGGCGTGGACGCCAACAGAAGGCAGCAGATTTGCAATTCAAACTGCTGACCATCAACACCCCCACCCGTCTCGACTCCCGCTTCATCTCTGGGATAGTCGGAGGTTCAAACTGTCTGCAGGATGATTGATAATGTGCGTAAGAAGGGCAAGACGAACTGAGTGGGCAGATGCGGTTTCACTGTTTTACGTCATACTTCTGCTCACTTTACAAAATCAGAAGATTTTTTTTTCATTGGAGCAACGGACTTAAGTTGTTGCAATTATTAATATTTATGTCATATTAAAGAAAAGAAAATGGACCCATTAAAACTGAGTCTACAAGAACCTCATATTGAGCTGTGACATTTGACTGTCAGATGAGACATGACAGGAATTAGAAAGCTCTACGAAGGTGGTAACTCAAAGCTTAAAAAACAAACAACAAATAAAACATCTGTGTGTAAAATCTGGACTAGACATTAAAGCATCCAAATTTCCTAACCATGCAAATTACTTCCATAGTGGAACACAAGTTTCGACCCACTGATGAAATAGTAACAAGTGATGATATATCAGCAATCCACCGTGGAGAATTTCATATTTTATAATGCAACACCTACTGTTTACTCCACAAGCTTTAGCTTTTAATTTTGCCCCATTTGTCCTGACATACTTGGTGTGACTGAGTCAGGTTTAGAGGCAGTTTTACTTAGACACACCTTTTATAGCTCTGTCCTGTCCATAAATGTTTTATGGGCTTGAAAATGGGACTTTCTGATAGCCATTTAGAAAGATTGACTTTGTTGTACTTAAGTCACTTTGCAATTTATTTAGCTGTGTGCTCAGTATTTCAAAGTAATGTTCTTTTTGTCATGATGAGATCTAATTTGTAAGATCATCAGTCCTCCTAAAGCATAACACATTCACACAACATGATGCTGCCGCCTATGTAATTTTCAGCAAGGATTATTGTTTAGCTTTATCTAAATGCAATAAAGACAAAAACAAGCAAACAAACAAACACAAAACGGTAGCTCCATCTACATTCTGAACAAATTATTGGAATGATTGTGCTCTATAATTATCTTTATAAATATTACGTTTTTTTTAAACGATTCAATGAAAAGAGGAACAAAATGTTTTATGAATAACAATGAATATCATGAATCTAATATTCAACAGGTAAAAAAGCTATACCTTATTTCACTCGAAAAGAAAAAGAAAATGAAATGTCCTTCAAATTGACAGTAGCCATGGTTACAGAACACTGACTGAATACGTTACTTCCGCCTTAGCCTTCCGTCACTTCCTGCATGTGCGGACAACATGGCAGCCTCCGTTGCTGTTCATCTGGAGTTTGGGTAGGTACATTTTAAACTTTCCTCGATTATTTAAACAGTATATGTTTAGTTTTCTGAAACTGACACGCTTATATGTTCACTGGGAATATATTATTCTCGTAAACCTTGACTGCCTTCAGCTGTTTAACGCTTCAACGAGGCAGAAAAGAGCAGAAAACAGTTCGGATACCTTGCAGATACATTTTCTCAGAGCAACAACATAACAGAACATGTACTTTATTGCCTAGATGGCCATTTTGCAAGTCAGCTAATCTCCGCATTTCATTCGAATCCGTCCAGTCTGCACATACGGTCTCTCAGCTTTTTACAGAGCTGAATACTGTGCTTAATGAGCCCTGCAGAGAAGCATCAGCACTGGGAGGCTGCTAAAATAGCGCCACAAAAACCTCGAAACAAACCCTCATTTAAACGAAAAATATGAGATTTAACTATCTTTTAACCCCATTCATTCAGGTTGTTGAATTTATATTCTGGAAAAAACCTTAACACAAAACATAAGTTAGTTCCAACCGGTCAAAAGCCTGTTTAATTCGAAGAAAATTTCCTCAGTTTGGTTATTTTTATTAGGACTGAATTAGTTTAAAAAAAAAAAACAGTCTCAACTTAATATGCAGTCATATGAAGATAATAAAGTTCCAACATTTTATTCTTTGAATACTATTTGGATATGTTTTAAAAATATTTAAAATGATGACTTTTCCTTATTCCTTGACAATATAAATTCATAATGGCATAAAACCCTTATTAAACATTTTAAAGGTTTTACTATTGTATTTATTTTTAAAAAAATATGGAATATCGCTTATGAAGCTGTATTGCTCACCGATCTATAACATAAGAATCAAATTACAAAATATATGAATAAATGGCAGCAGAAGGGATAGTTGCTCACTTTATTATGTTGTTCATCTAGCAGTGGTTACCCAAGTTTTCATTGAGCCACTTACCCTTGTAATGAATGTTAGCACTCTTTAGAAAGGACTCAGTTTCATGAATCACATCAATGTCCTTCTTATACAGGGTAACTTTCTATATAAAATTATGCAGGGATGTCTCCTCTTACGAGTGCTTTTAAACTTTTCAGTCATTCTCTGGGTCTCCATTGGAGCTCAGTCATGATGCAAGGTAAGAATTAAGGGTCTTCCTTGTCAGAAGAGTGACAGGAGCTAACAAAGATTATCAACTGATTACTGGAATAACACTGTTTCACTTTGGCTGGATGCTTAACGTGCCAAGAATTAAGTTTTGTCTGCTTATACATGGCAGCCAGGAACAGAACAACAAACTTATTTTATGGATTGTAATTAATGAAACAACAACCAAAATAGATTATGTAACTGTCAATCCAATCCAAAATTCTTGAATGGGCTTCCTCTCCAGGCTGTGGTCATCCTTGTTCCTTGTACACCTACTTATCACACATTTTTTCTTCCACTCCACTGTCTAATAGTGGGATGCATCATTCTGTAAACCAGGAACTTCTTTTGCAATTACCTTTTGTGGCTTACCCGCCTTATAGAGCGTGACTTTCTGCTGAATAACTGTCTAGTCAGAAATCCCCATAGTCGTGTTTGGCATTATGCAACATTTCTCTAATTAAAATCCTGGTTTAGTCCTTATTTGTTATTTAAACTTCCAGACAAAATTCGTCTTTAGGCTTTTGGTGTATTCCAGTTTTATTTTTAATATTTAACTCCTGGTTCTTTTATGTAGAGGAGGAGCAGAGCTACTTTTTGATGGCGTCAAGGAGCATCATGTGACACTACCAAGCCAGTCTGAACCATGTGAGTACCACTTGTCACCTTAAAACACAGCGGTTAAAACTAGAAAGAAGTCATCCAGTTCAAATACAAACCTAGCTTTGACCTTGCCTCCTGCACACCCGCTTAGGGTTACGATGCAACGTCATGTGTATCAGAACGGATCAGTGGTGTTTAATTGTTTTCTATGTTGCAATAAACAGTTATATTACTTAGACATCTGCTAGAGATTTGTTGCCTGTTGATACTTTTCAGTGTTGTAATTGCTACACTGTTTTGCTAAATTGCTTTATGCTACAACTCAAAGCTCAAATAGCTTTTAGAGCTATTTGATATCCCCACAGCATGATGCTTCTGCCATGTTTCACTATGGGAGTGGTGCATTCTGGGTGATTTGCAGTGTTAGTTTTCCACCAAACATAGTGTTTTGTATCAGAGCTAAAATGGTCAATCGAACTTAATCAGAGAAGCTTTTTTTTTTTTTTTTTTTTTTTTTTTTAAAGTACACTTCCTTATAAAAAAAAAGCTATTGAACATACATGGCTACTTGGTATTTCCTTTAGGGATCAGATTTAAAGGGACTGCTCTTTTACATTGCATACCACAATTTTCATATTTTAGTTGCAAAAAAAATAAGCAAATTGAAAAATAATGCGTCTTTTTCAATCCATTTTACTATTATAGAATAATTAATGTGAGTCGATCATAAAGTCCCATTAAAACCCATTCAATATTGTTCTTATAATATGAAAAAATATAAACACATTCATGTGATACGACTGCTGAGAGGCAGTGTATGTTACCAAAAGACCAAATAAAATAATTTAGTTCTCAGTTAAGCAACAAACCTTTTTGTCTCAAACATCAAAAATGAGATTTTATTTTCACATGAACTCCCAAGTTCACACATATGTTGTAATTTTCACAAGACATAGAAGGTGGAAAAAAAAACAATAATAAAAATTTCTACTGAGTGATTTTTTTATTTTTTTTGTCTGTGTTCAGGACAAATAGGAGGAATACGCGCCTCTGCTTTTTGGCTAAACAATGGCTGTTCATGCAGGGTGCTGATGTTACCACGACAGCACAGAGACAAAAGTTGACCAGAACAGGGAATGTCTGACCTTGCTCCACCAGATGACCTGCAGGTCTCTATGTGTGTTTGTCAGGAGCTTTGTTTCTTTTCAGTAATAGTATCTTAAATCCTACATTTTCAGGCAGACATTATAAACATTTTGACTTTTTATTATTTTTGTTTTGCCTGAGCTTGCTGGGTTTGAGCAGACATCCAGCCTGGCTGAGTTGGCTCTCTGATCTCTGAAAATATCCTTAACCTATATATCTGAGGGTGTGTGTGTGTGTGTGTGTTCATAAGAGCACAGAGGGGGGATGCAGTGAAGGTTGATATAATTGGTTCTGAATCCTTCGTATTTCTTTTTTGACCCCGACCAATGATTGATGACCCTCAACTGAAAGACCCGTCCCCCCTCTTGTTTGCACACACACAACAAAACCCCTATAGCCCAGAGGATCCCCCCAATTTTTTATTTTTTATTTTTCGTTTTGCCCATTACATCAGCAGATAGATGGAACCGCGTTCCTCTCCTTCCCCCTTGCACACACCTCACGTGACGGTCGGAATCGCATTAAAACAGAAAAGCGAAAAATGGAGTTGAATAAAGCGCGTTCGCAAACGAAAAGGCTTTAGTATTAAATAAACATCAAAATGGCGCCTTTCGGCTCCCCTCCCCTTCTACAGAGCTGTATCCCAGGGTGCACTGGGATCTTGTGACGCATGTTCTCCTCTATCATATGCGTCTCTTCTCCTCTACCTGCGCTGCAAAGAGTATTTGAAATTGTACAAAGCTGAGACTCTTGCTGTTGTTTTATTTCACTTAGCTGCCTGTTGTTAAACCTATGTGACACTTTAGAGGCGTTTATATTTCTTTTACCAAAAAGCTAACCGGATTGTAGACACTTTGTTTTTAGTGTGCAAATATAATATGTTTGCCTGTGTTTCCGTAAAGAAAATGCAAAAAAAGAGGGCAAACAAGATAAGAGGGGGAGAGGAACTTTCATGTCCGGAGGGGTAGTGTGTGTGTGTGAGAAATATGAAATGAAAAGGTAAATGGGAGAGAGCGAATAAGAGGTAATGGCGGAGAGAAATCCTAATAGTGAAAGGCAGAGGGCACAAAAAAGGAGTTATGACGGGTACAGTGATTGCTTCTGTTTTTAGCCCCGTAGAAGTGCAGGTCAGTAACCACCCGTTACTGTGAGTGTGTGTATGTGTGTGAGAGAAAGTGTGAGTGTGCACTGGCTGCAAAACAAGGTCTCCTTTATTTATACGGAAGTGATTATAAACTATCATGCAGTTCTGACCGGACAGACGGCACTTTAGTTAACCTGAGTCTGAGGTTAGAGACCCAAATGATCTGCCATGTGTGTCGTCCACAAAGCTGCAGAGACCAGACAGAGGTAGGTTTTAAGAGCAAAGATTTGTTTAATATGTTCAATATTTTATTTTGAATCAACGGAAATATAGAAACACAAAACCCAAAGCCCACTGAGTCCGGGGTAAAATCTGCATTAGAATAATACAAATCTTTAAACAGGATTTTTTTTTGTAAATTTAACCTTGTTTCACATATATATGTGTGTGTGTGTGTGTGTGTGTGTGTGTGTGTGTGTGTGTGTGTGTGTGTGTGTGTGTGTGTGTGTGTGTGTGTGTGTGTGTGTGTGTGTGTGTGTGTATGTATATATTTATATTTGAGATTTTGTTTTGCATTTTCCTAAAACGATTTAATGAAAAAGCGTCTAAATATGAAGTAATCTCTGCTCGTTCTCCATCTTCTCACTAACAGCTTCCTGCTGCAGCTTCAACCTGCTCCTCGCACCTGAATCCCTGTCCTCCTCCTCCTACCGCTGTATTCCTCTCCTCCCTTCATTTACGCTCGCTCTCTCCATGTTTGAACCCCTCGTCTCCTCTGTTCTTTTGCGTGAAGCGGTCAAGTTCAGCGATTTAAATTAATTTAATCTGCTTGTGTGCGCGCGGCTACCTGCAACTGCAGACCTGTGATCGAGCGACACTTGAGTTGCAGAGTAATACACGGCCATCAGGCAAAACCCATCTGAGAATTGTGGAAATTGTCGTCGTTTTCTTTGCTCATCTGAGTATCTGTCCTCCTCCTCTTATAAAAATACATCTGAATACTCCTACACCACATTAAATGTTTAAGGGAATGGTTGCTGTAACCGTTATGGATTCACAGTTGCTGTTTTAGTGGGGATTTGTCCTTTAAGCCCGGCTTCCATTGCTCAGTCTGAGCGAGGTTCAGCCTATTGTTGAGACAAGGTCAGTCTGATTGTTGACGAGGTCAGACTAATAGAAAATGCAGGCGTGGCTGGTAATTAAGCTAAATGGAGAAGCCTTGCATTTAATATGTAGCAAAAAATTCAGCAAAGAGAAAATTTTATGTCTTTTTTTAATTCAAAGGAAAGAAACATGAAATGATTTAAAAATAGTCAATTAAAAAATTAATTCCAGCTTTTTTTTATATGTAATATTAACCCATGAAATTCAACATTAAGCCTCTACGTATCCACATTCATCATTGGTTTGACTTCTGCATTTAAAGTAAATGATATTTGTGCTGCTGTGGACAGTTTATTCTAGACAACCTTCCCCCTTGCAACTAGCATCTCCTCCCCCCCCCTCCTCTGCTTACACTCATAAATATACATACATGGGCGCAGAGATTCGTGCACCCCCTGCCCCACCTGGTGCCTCCGTCGCGTCACATCGACCGGGAGGCTGGAACCGTGCACCTTGACCCCCAATCCCTGACCTGCGACCTGCGTTGTCTGCATGCGTTTGGGTTGCGTTTGTGTGTGTGTGTGTGTGTGGGTGACATAAATCTGTTTTCTGCAGCCACACTGCCAGGATCTGGCTTTTGTTCTTGGGGATAAAGGAAACGTTGAAGTTTTAGAAGATGGTAGCTAAAGGTGAATGTTGTGGAGGGAGTGTGATGGAAATGTGTGTCTGTGGTTTGCAGGGGACATGAAGCAGCTGCTGGTCTGGATCCAACGGAACCTGCTGAAGGAACGGCCTGAGCTCTTTGTCCAGGGAGACACAGTGTGAGTGCACTTGACATACACTTGATCTGCGGACATTGGAAGCCTAAACACTCTCCACTAAAACATCATTTCTGGAATCTTATGTTAAAAACACACATTTTGTTGCAGGAATTTGTGTTTGTGACCATTTTTTCCCTGCGTGATTTGGTTTCAAGTCGGAGGCCTCAGTGACGTGATAACGCCACACTCATGTTTGTGCTGGTGTGTGTGTGGGGCTCTCTGCAGTCTTATAGGACTGGCTGACTTTTACAGCTGCCTTTGTTCGCCACTATTTATAGCACCGTCTAACCAATGAATGGAGAAAAAGCTGGCCTACCTACAAACCTCACCGATTAGATTAAAGCTGGACATGTTGGCCGCAAACATTTTCCTTTTTTCTTTTTACCCAAAACCCTATCATTTAGATCTATTTTAAGTCTTGTTGAACACTTGAAATTCTTGCTTTGTCCTTGATTGTTTTGCATGTTTTTTTGTGTGTGTGTGTGTGTGTGTGTGTTTGAGTGTGTTTGTTTTTGGCTTCCTCTTGCATTGCCCTTTCATGCTGACGTCAGAGAGGATCTGTGTTGGTGGGTAGGAACACTATGAGAGCCATCATCAGTGTATGCCTCCTGCATTATCCCAGCATGCACATGACTTTAACTCTTTTAAAAGCATCTGTTTGTAAGAGCTTGTTTTTAGGTCTGTCATAAGATATAATCCTCTACAACTTATTGATATGAAACTACAAATTCCCAGAGCACACTTTTATTATTTTTTTCCCAAAATTGTTAGTGTATTCGTGTGATTTGTTCCTCTTCGCTGTCAGAATCAGCCGGCTTTTTACATCAGCCTGCTGGGTCAAAGTTATGCTGAATGAAAAATGATTTATATCTATTTACAGTTGAATTAGATATATATAATCCAGATAAATATGAAGGGAGATTTACAGAAAACTCTGTGTATACATGTGTCTAGTGATTTACATGCATTTTGTATGTAAATTACACTGTTTTGTGGGTTTTTGTTTTTTTTTGTTGCACTCTTTATTGCTATTTTGATTCCACTGTTCTACATTTCAGTTGTCTCTTTATTGTTTAGTATTTTCTGTTGTAATAACATTTTGCATGCCTGTTTTGTTGTTGTTTTGCACTTTGTATTGCATTTAATTGTATGGAAGTCAGCAAAATGATTAAGACAAACAGGAGACTTCTTAAATATTCAATATCAGAAAAGAACTAACAAAAAACTTAATGTTTCTTAACTCACACAGCTCTAGTGTGACCCTAAAAGAGCAAGGAATTGTGCTGCAATTTTTGTACATTGCACTGCAATAAAAAAAAAAGCCTGAAAATATTTTAGACATGATATTGTTACAGGAGTATTCATTGGTTTTATTTTTATTTCTAAGTGTAACCAGCGAGGCTTAAATTGAAAGGATATAATGGTGAATATTTCCGACACAGAAATCAATCTAGTTTAATATTTTTTTCTAGTAGATTCTCGTAGCGAATTGCAGAAGCAATTTCCAGTGAGCTGTCTTTGATGTGAGGTCCTGCTGAGGGGTTGGAGGCGGTTGTTTTGGGTAACTTTAGGTATTTTCTGCATTTCTGTGCGTCACCTTTGGGACAAGCGTTTGACTTAAAGCGGTGCGTTTTCCCACAGGAGGCCTGGGATTCTGGTGCTTATCAACGATGCAGACTGGGAGCTAATGGTGAGTCCTTGGAGTCACGTTCACTGTCAGATGATGAGGGGTGGATTTAGGTGTGTGCGCATGTGTGGGGGGATGAGGGGAGGGGATGGTGGGTGTTGCATGACATGTGTAACATATTGTCTGTTGATCATCAAATGATCTCAGATCATGTAACTTAAACGGTACGTTCAAAACAGAGGAAAATTATGACTTTTTAATTTGAGGGGGAGGGATAACCTCCATATTTGCTGATGCAGAGAATAGAGTTTGCTCGTTTTCTCCCAGTCAGTTATGGCTTCATAAAATGTGGAAGCAGCTTGTCCTTGGGGTCTCATAGCTGAACACATATTTAGATTCACACGTGGCCTGAACGGCCCAGTTTTAAATGAATTGATCTGATTACGACACTCGGCTCAGGGTGTAAATAAATTGAGAAGTTTGTCATTGATTGAACCCCACTGGGAGCACAGGAGGAATAGATATTTTCATATTAATAAGCACAGTTATTTCTCCCTCGTCTTGTGCCTGCAATAAGTATTGAATATTTTGTGTGTTTAAACATCAGGGGGAGCTGGACTATCAACTCCTAGACCAAGACAACATTGTTTTTATTTCTACGCTTCACGGAGGATAAATAACTAACAGGACGGACATCATAACGTGTGTAATACGTATATAACAGTTCCAGACCTCAACACCCTTCACTCCCCTTTCTGTTCTCACATGCAAACAACAACTCACCCTATTGGACGCCGATGACGCGTCAACGCCATCACGAATCGCACAGCTGATACTGTTCAGCAGGAATGAGGGGAATGTCAGAGTTGGCTTCTGAAAACCTGGAATTGTGTGGAAGTCTTTGATCAAACTAGGCTGGTAAAAAAACCAGCCCAGAGTTTTCAATAGAGACCAGAATTGGAAAAAAATATGTCACTATAATTTTGGGACACAGAAACTCCTAAGTATGTTGAAACATAATCTCTTTTTTTTAACTCATGAGAAGAAAAATTGAAGATAAACACAGATTTGTTAACTGTTTTACTCGTTACGGCTATACCTTACAGTATGTTATTCATCATGCAAATACCCACATTTTCTTAATTTTCCTTTCTTACTTCCATTGAAATGTATGTAATTTTTTTCATTTAAATGTATGTATTTTTTCCAATAAACTGAAAATAAATGATTAATAGACTGAATTTATGTGGCATTTTTCCAGTCATGCTGACTTCTCAAAACACTTCACACCAGAACCACAAATACACACACCTTCATACACTGATGCACAAATTGCTCTAGGCAAGTTGAGGGTAGTGCCTTGCCCAGGGCACATTGACAGGTGGCAGGAGACTAGATTCCCACCCACAACTTTTTAATTGCAAGATGACTGTTGCACTGACTGTATTATTATTATGAATTGTTTTTATTTCAAAGCAGGAATATTTTACAATACAACAAAAAAAAAATACAATTGAGATTGAAAAAACAATTTTTAGTAGTGATCTATTTATAATTTTTGCAGCTAAATAGTTTATTTTATCTTGTATATTTCAAAATAGAATTTCTTCAACCTATGATAAATTGCAAAATGAAACAAATATTTTAATCGAATTCTAGCATACACATTTGTAATTTTTGGTATTAGTTCATTATACCATTATTGCTAGATGGTATTTTCATACATGAATTGCAATAGATTATTATGTAATGTATTAAAAAAAAAATTAGGTTCACAAAAGGTCATTTTGTCTCGATTCTCCGTATTAATATTTTTTTAAGTTTTAAAATTAACTGTTAGTTGCTATTATTTCAGTGGATAAATTTATTTTCTAGACATATCCTATTATTTTCTATATTCATTAACACACCGCTCACAGAGGCCTCTGCAAAACGTTTTTCCTAATTGAGATCCAACAGCACCTTACCATATTTGATAGCTTATAAAATCGATTAAAGCGCAGCTCTGTGATCCCGCCGCACTTTTATGATGATTAGACTCAACTTGGGGCTGATTGTTGCCTAGCTAAAGCCACACTCAGATGGACTATTCATGCGAAGAGGTGGAGGATGGACATACAGGGTGCGTGCGTGTGTGTGTGTGTGTGTGTGTGTGTGTGTGTGTGTGTGTGTGAACTACAGGACCACTGCGGGAGGTCGAGGTCTAGCCTCCGGGCTGCCCTCTCTTGAACGCCCGAGGCGACCTAAAACCCTTTTCTCGGTGGTGGAGTCCGATTTGCAACGGGAAACCGGCCTATAATGGGCAGCAGAAAGGAAATGCTAATGAGACTGTGAGGGGGTTAGAGAGGAGAAAGTGTTGCACTGTGTCAGCTGCTGCAGGATATACCGAGGCTGTCTGCGAGGGACACGCTTACAAAGTGGAGGGAAATGATCCCACACATGTATCTGCAGCTGTGCGCTGAGCCTGTTGTGCTCTTAAACTAGATTTTACACGCGCCATTTAAAATAAATGTTTAGGTTATAAAAATTACATATATTTTTTAGAAATTGAAGCTACTTGCATTTTCTGTGGTTAATTCAAATTATTCCGTCAACTTTTTTTCCTTTTTTTTTTTATTGTGATTTGCAAATTCAGAAGTAGTGGATTATTATTTAAGGTCACAGCTTGCGCACCGGCTGCTCAGCGGGAGACATTATGGTCGACCTTCCTGCCCTCAGCATCATAAAGACATGCCCAGTTCACACCAGCAGAATAAACAGCTCAGTCTGAGGTAAACAGACAGATAGTAAACAACAAGGACGAATAAGTGTGAGGCTTCATATTTAAAGATCAGGCTGAAAAGATGATGAAAACCTTTTCTGCAAAAAGAAATCTTTGCAGGCATAAGAAAAACCGTGAAACCTTTTCTATGATGACATTGAAATAATGGTTAGAAATTAAAAATATAAATTTTTCATTCCTACTGGAGAGACTTTGAATAGCACTGTTTAAGATAATCTCACCTGTCCACTTTTTCACCTGCTGAAGTTTTTTTCTTTCTTTTTTTTTAAATTCTAAACAAAAAAAATTCCCCTTAAGCAAACTATCGCGAGAATTTCTCCTTTCCAGGTGCAAACACCTTTGAAAACTGGGTTTGACTCACAGGCATTTAAAAACGAATTGCAAATTGAAAAACACAGATTTACCGAATTATGGTTTAAATTAAGTCATTAATTTACTTTTAAAAATGAAGTGAAAGTCTCCTTATGTCTTCGAAAGCATCTTTATTTTTGATAAACGAGGCTAAATCCTTCAGATGTATTGTCAAATTTGCGCTGCATTTTGCGCACTGCTGTAAGATCAAACATTGTGCATTAATCCTCTGGTATTAAAAGAGGTTAGCGTTTAATGTCCTACTACAATACACACATTGCCTAACCATTTGTCCGTGTGTGTGTGTGTGTGTCTGTGTCTGTAAGAGAGAGAGAGAGAGAGGTTGAGAGAGAGAGTCGACAGTTGGTGTGTATGTGTGTCTGTGTATATTAATTAGTCTATAAGTAACAGCAAAAATTTTACATATATTGAAAAATGACATTTTATAATTCCTTGTATTTATTCTGAAAGAAATTAGCAAATGTTTTTTTTAACAACAATAACAAATTCTCGAAATTTTAGCATATTTTTCACTATTTGCTGTTATAACGTTTTTGAGTTGCTTTTTTCCCCCCAGAATGAAGCATGTGTCTTAAATTAGGCCAAAAAGAGTCCCACTTGAATTATCGATTATATTTAACATCAGTTCAGGGTTGTTTATATTTAAGCCTCTTTTTTTTTACAGAAAGTATTGTACCTTTAATAAGATGCGTCACATTTCATAGAAAATAGCTTTAGAGTCCCTGCTGCTAAATGCGATTTAAAGATCTATAGTGTTTACTTGTGTCATAAAATTCTGTTGGTACATCCACGTTTTTTGAAAAGGTGCATTTTTTAAAGTAAAATTACACTTTTCAATAACTAAGTTTCATTTTTATCAGATGGTTTGCCACCGTTTCCCTCAATCTTTGCTCGTGTCCGATGATTGGCTCATGTCACCAACAGCGTGCGCCTCCGTGCGGTATGCAGGCCTCACCGTGAGCCTGCAACCATATTTGCCAAATACAGTCGATACATCAATGCATCCAGTCGATATTTACCTTTTAAAACAAACAGTCTTGATTATTTATTCGACAAAGTGTAAATACTAATCGGGCAAACACGCCGAAAACACAGTCTGAGGCAGAAAAGGGTTTCCCGTCACTTTATTGGCCCAGACTCGCGTTCATACCCTCTGAGTAAATAACATGCAGATTTAGATATGTGTCTTACCTGCAAAAGGTACAGTTACAAATCAAACAGAGACTCAACGGCCTTTCTGCTGGCTGTCTCGGTGATGTTGGAGGCCTGGAAGGCATCAGTTGATGAATGTGAGCCTGCAGCAACAGATGTCCATACACAATTCTTGGGGCGGAATGGGATTTTTACTCAAGAATTGCGTTTGGACAATCAGTCGCGAAAGACTCTGCGTGCATATTCTCTATCCACAGGATAGAAGGTGTGGGAGAAAATCAAATAATAATAATAAAAAAATTAACAAAAACAAAAACTCACACCAACAGTGCATGCGTGTGGAGCAGTTTTTGGGCCCCTGGGTGCACCTGCTGCCGCTGCCCCCAAACAGTGTGACGCAGAAAGCTGTTTTCTATTTCTAAATTATTGCTGTTATTATAACTCTGCTCAGCTTTGTCTCTTAGATGTGCAATTTCTTCAGAAAAGCTCAGCATTTTGTCATACATTTCAATCTCCGAGCTGTTGCAGCAGGATGCATTTGCAGTGACAGCACTGAGACAACCTGTAGTACAACTTCCACTCTCTTTCTGATCACATCAAACGTTTACCCCCCCCCCCCCAAAAAAAAAAAAAAGAAATAAATCACTTTTAAAACACCGCAAAGATGCATTTCAGCCTTTCGACTGTGTTTCTAAGCGTCCTTTATCTGCTCCGGTTTAGTTTTAAAGTTATCTTAGCAGTCCTTTAAAATGGCTGAATGAACATTGCAGTTTTAACCAAAATGACATATTTTTTTTTATGTTTTTTTATATATCTACATATAGTCTCGTAAGCAATTGCTTTATACCAGAGTAAAAATATCTGTCCAACAAGAGAGCGGCAGGGAGAGAACAAACGCAATTCCTGCATCCGTGTGTGCAGAAAAGAGGAAAACTCCTCAATTCTGGTGCCTCAAGGTGCAACACAATGGTTTTCCACGGCTGTTAAATTACTGGGGAAAAAAAAAAAAAATCCCCCTCCTGTTTGAATAGAGGGACGTCGGGCGGCTGTGGTCCTTTCCTCCGCTGTTGAAACCATAAGGGAGGGAAAAAAATAGAGATGGAAAGCGCTCTAGTTCCTGCTGGCGCGTCCTTGGTTCTGTTCCCACATCGTGCGTTCCCCCTCGGATGTCTGTGCTCCGTCCAAACGCTCACCCCCCTCTCGTCAGAGGGGCTGCGGAGCCAGCAGGCTTCATACTCTCCGGACAGACGCTCCTGCCTCCTCTCCACCCATCCTTTACGGGCTCTGACTGACTGACACACTGTGCGGATGCGCGTCCCTCTGCACCTCCTGCTCCAACAATAAATGCTGCGGCTGCGATGCGAAGGCGGAGAGAGGACTGGAGAAGGTCTTCGCTTGGTACTGAATTTGAATAACACCACGGGGTGATAAATGTCCATTGTACTGCTTAAGTAATGAATCTCCGCTGTCCTCTGTGTCACACACACACACACACACAAACGCGCACGCACAGACGCACGCACACACGCCGGCAGCTGCGATGAGGGACCAGCAACCCCTCTTAAAGACACAACAGCCCCATTTTCCTTCCCTAAAAAGAGATTACAATCCGGACACTGTTTACTCTCTGGCCGCGCTGCATGACGTGTTGAATGTTTCTCTTTTGGCCCCCGCTCACTTGTGTGAGCAAACTAGTGCAACGCCGTAACCAGGCACTTGGAGATAAAGCGGTGCCTTCAGCGCCATGCGCAACCATTCTGCTCCTCAAAGGGCAGTTTACTGCAGGCCTCTGAGGAAAGTGACACAAAACGAGGGGATTATAACATACTCATGTGACAAACGAGTGATAGGGCCACATTGGGGGTCCTTATTCACTGATAAAACTGAACGTTCCAGATTAACCATAAAAAAGTATATTTAGAACCTCCCATATATATACTGCTCAAAAAAATAAAGGGAACATTTCACTTAAATTTTGTGTGTGGCTCCAAATCCAGGCCTCCATTGGTTAATAAATTTGATTTCCATTGATGATTTTTGTGTGATTTTGTTGTCAGCACATTCAACTTTGTACAGAACAAAGTATTCAATGACAATATTTCATTCATTCAGATCTAGGATGTGTTATTTGAGTGTTCCCTTTATTTTTTTGAGCAGTGTGTGTATATATATATATATATATATATATATATATATATATATATATATATATATATATATATATATATATATATATATATATGAGGAATCTTAATAA
The DNA here is from genome assembly GCF_051168715.1 of Poecilia mexicana. Taxonomy (NCBI): domain Eukaryota; kingdom Metazoa; phylum Chordata; class Actinopteri; order Cyprinodontiformes; family Poeciliidae; genus Poecilia; species Poecilia mexicana. Next base: position 15,786,508 of record NW_028263381.1, read on the forward strand.
ACTTAATGTAGTTGGACCCCAAGGCTTAGCTTTTTAGCTTGAAAAAAAATGTAGTCAAAATGTCACCTATAAACATCCTTGATAATGTTTTAGTTCTAATCATAGCCTCCTCTTATCCCATCCTGGAGGCATTAATGATCAAAATATTAATGTTTTTACCACTTCAACAGAAGCATATTATGCTCAAAATAATTTTGGCTGAATGCTTCACGCTATATGTTAAATTATCTTTTATATAAATCATTTATTTTGCTGATTCTGAATATTAGAAAAGTTGAAATTTTTGGTCTCTCTTTTTCTATTGAGAAGAATGTGGTTAAAAAAAAAAAATATATATATATATATATATATATCACTGACTATCCTAAGTTACGTATTTCCCGCCATTATTCAAACTACGACTTAAATGGAGAAAGAGAAAGCAAAAAAAAAAACAAAAAACCTTCATCAACATGGCTGAAGGGAGGACCGATCACACTGTTTGGATTTGTACATGATGTAGTTCTGTTGTTTTTTTTCTCTTTTATGTTAATCAAATTTTTATGTCAGATCTAATTTAGCCATTCAGTAACATTTGAATGACCTAGTGGTAGTGTTTGACAGAACACAAGACGATGTTGAGAACATATTTACAGTTCTTGACCAGAGTAAAGCATTTTTCTGGTTCTTTCCGTACAACATGTTGGAGGATCAAACTTAGTGCTGCTCTTCTTTTTTTTATTTTACCCTCTCTGCTTTCTGCTTTCAGAATCTTCTTTAAATCTTAAAGAGACAAACTTATGACACTAGTTTGAGTTTTGATTTGTTTAAGCACTCATCTAGTTGTTCAGATCTTTAGAATTAACACCAGTGCTTTTATTTGTGTGTGTGTGTGTGTGTGTGTGTGTGTGTGTGTGTGTGCGGGGGTGCGTGGGTGTGTGTGTGTGTGTGTGTTTAACTTTTTTAAGTAATTGGTAGACCTTGATGTAATACATAATGAAATTCTTTCTTGATTACATTAATTACCACGTATTTTTAATACTTAACTCCTGTTATTTTGCATTTTCTTAGTTGGTCTGGTAAACACCAAAAAAGAGTCGTACTTTGCACCAAAGTTAAATTCAAATATAAAGAAAAACTAAATAGTTTATATTAAGATAATTATGAAGCAAAATAAAATAAAAAATATTTCTTCTCACCACGTCTTCAATGTAAACTACAATAAGCTTCGTCTAAATTGTTTTTTAAACGGTAAACTTAAGTGTCCACCTCACTGGAAGCTGAAATTTGAACCACCAGACCCATCCGCATGTCGTGCATATCAGCACTTTTTCAGTGCTGCGTCTGCGCTGCAGGTTTTTGATGCTTGCAAACGGCACCTTCCCCTCCTGCATCTCTCTCTCTTCCTCTCTCTCTCTCTCTCTCTCTCCCTCCTTCTCTCCCTTCTGTCTAATAAATCATCCTGACTGATCCCGCCCCGCAGGCGCAGGGGGTCCTCCTCTTTAAAAAGCTCAATCCGTTTTACCCCCTCTCTCTTTTCATCCCCTCTTGAAGAAGCCGAGTTAACCTCTGAGGCTCCGCGCAGCCAGGGCTCCTCTCAGCTCCAGCCCGCCTCTCATTCATCCAGCCAGTCACTCATTCATTGCTCTTTTTTCCCCTTTTTGAGTCCTGAAAAGCAAACTCCTCCATCTCCAATCCCGCCCCCCTCTTCTGCTTTTTTCTTGACTTCTTCAGAGGCGGGAAGGAGTCAAGAGGGTGAGCTTTCACTCTCACCTCTGGGTGCACAAACGCTTACACGTTTTCTGCGGACATTTGGAGAGATTAAACACTCCGTGTTTTGGTACGACCTGCTCCATGGCTAGTATTTATTTGGTTGTTAATTTGAATGTAAAATTGTGCTTTACCAATTAGATGGATTCTTAAGTAACTTGGTTACACTGGGGTCTCAGAGTAAGGGGAAGGTTATGTAGTCCAGCCACAAGGGACTGGACGACGCAATGGGAAGAAGGGGCTTGGAATAAAAACTATTAATCCCAGAATGCATTGCTTTCAGTTCTTGGTGGAAGAGGGGTTTCAGTGCTTGAATTTGTGACTTAGCGGGTAACTGAGAATGAAACCATTTGGCTATTACTTTCTGATGATGAGGTGTTTATTATGAGACATAAATTACGGCGGACCCCCGTTTAGTTATCAGCTTGAGCTGAATTTTATTTGTGGCTGTCAAATGCCAAACAGCTCTCTGATACTGAGATTATATTTTTATCAGCTTTATCAGTTATGGGCTACTTTGTGTCATTCTATCAAAAAAAAAAATGTTTTCCAAAAGATACATTAAACTCTGTGATCTTATCATGACCCAGTATTAAAAAGTTCAATACGTAGTATTATTTTTGATTTCGACAGACACACAGACAGTGACAGTTGCCTGTCATGCTGGATGTTCGGTCTTGGTGGTGTATTGTCACGATGTGTGCGCGCACACACACAGAGACGGTAGGAGGCTGCTGCACTCTGTTGCTGCTGTACTTCCCTTCCCATTCACAAATCAATGTTTAACCTGCTGGCTAGAAGGCCTTACTGGGGGAGAGAGGGAGGCACAGAGACTGAGGTGGGCTGTGAAGCAGTCCTGTTGAGAGATGAAGGAGGGAGAGAAAAGACGGAGCAAACAGGGGAATCCTTAAAATAAACCTCCTTTGGTGAAGGCATCTCCTCCCTGCTGCTACGGAGGATGAAGGGGAGAGTTAGGCGACAGCGTGCCAGGCGGTGTCATTGAAATTTATAGTGGGACGGCTGTTTAGGCGAGCCAGCACACAGAGTCAAATGGACAAAGGAGTAAATTGGGAGGAGAGTCCCTGAAAAGGGTCAGTGGACAGACACAAACTCATGATCTATAAATCTACCTGCTGTGGTGATGTTAAAGGATCATTATGAAGGAGAAACTAATTTCACCTCGCAACATAGACGGATTACTGAGCAAGGCATGCTCAGGGCCATGGGAATTCACCAGACATTCTTTTTTTTTTTTTTTATGAACCATAATAACATTAACAAATACATAAATTGACATAGAAATTGTCCAGGAAAATAGACAAAATTACCAAAATATAAAAACTTCCACATGTTACTAATTGTCAAACAGGTTCTATTTAGTTTCTTGATTCAACCGACCAGCCAGTATCCAAGAATAGATGCGACTGAAATTGAACCAAAAATGTTCAACCAGTTCAGGATTTGACGGGGAGCGGGATTCCCAATCAAATAGGCTGATTTGAATAGCCCTTTTTCATCATGTCTGTCTTTTATTAAATTTGTTCAATGTTGGACAACAGACTGAGGTTTGACTTTCACAGACCTCAGATTGATTTTCGTTGTAGAGAAACATCAACAGATGGTGTCTAAAACTATGAAATTGTATCATTTTACTCTAAGAGTTCTCTTTTCCAACCCTATATCTTCTTATTGTGATACCCATCAAGTTTAAAACAACTTCCAATGGTTTTTAACACTTCTGTCCATGAAACGTGATAAAAAGAAAGTACTTTCTCCCCAACCATAATCCTTTTTTTTCTGTCAACAGCTTGGATGCATCATGTCCAGTGTAAATTATATAAATTGTCTCACATTGAAATTTGCTGGATGCTTGCATTATTTAGTGCAGCAAACATTTAGAACAGATGGGTCAGAGGGCTCAGAATACAACAGGCAGTGTTTGGCGATGAAGGTCTTCAGAAATCTGACTTGCACGTCTCCAACATGCTGATCAAGAGTTGGGAAAATCGAATTTCTAAAGACCAGTCCAATTGTTTAAAATTCAGTTTGCAGAGTTTCTATTCATTAAGGTTTTTTTTTTAAGCTGATAGACCAAAAGTGGCTTACTTGGAGCTCAGTATTTAGAGTTTTTCCATCATTTAGATGCATTTTCCCCATTGCTTTTGTGTCCACAATGTCATATGTGCATTTCTCATAAATTTGGTTGTAAGTGCTTTTTTTTTCTTTTTTTTTTTGCAAAAGAATTAGCAATAGGTCTCTGAATGCAGCAAATCCCATGAGATCAGCTATAGAAAGAGACAGGATATTACTTAGCTACGTTCAAATACATGCACAAAAATTTAATTGACCCTTATGAGTGTTGTTTTTAGCCAATAAGTGAAAAGATGACAAAATATAATGCCTAAGAGGAGAGCATTGTGTGTGCACTCATGAAAGTCAGAATTATCTCAAAAATTAAAAATACATTTCCTGTTTTAAGACCAAAAGTAAAACTGAAATGGACAACTCCTCGTGGTTTCTCTCCGCTCAGGTGAACACACTCCTTTCACCCTTTTTACTGCTTTTCCACCTCCATTATAAGCACACACTTACATGCCTAACACACACACACACACATGCACCCGCTGCTGCACCCCACCCCCGAGCACACCGCTGCCCAAACATCCCCTGAATTCTTTGACAGCGGCTGCGCTGTTTCTTGGCAACGAGGAGATGAGCAGCGTCATACAGGGGGGTAGCAGAGATGGGGAGAGGAGAAGTCCTCAGTTATCTTACCATTACCACGCACAGATCAGGCCACAAAGGTGGTCAAAATATTCGACATTTTGCCTTTCTAAATTTAGTTTTGCAAGGCCGACATGAATGACGTTTTTATTTGCCCAGATTAATCTTGAAGGTAAATTTACTCTTTTCTTTAAATCCATCAAAACATGAAAACTATATTATTCTCTTGAACGTCAAAGGATTCTTTTCAAAGCCTTAGTTTCAATGTGCTGACAAGATTGTGTTGTGTACAGACCAGACTGAATGTACTTGGGTCATTTTGTACTGAAGCAATTCTTTTAAAGTGCTTGAGTCAAACAACAATATTGGCCACCTGGGAATTAAAGAAGAAGAGGAGGAAAAAGAAACACCCAGCCCACTGACACGGCAAGTCAATTTATCTATACTGCTGCCAGCAGCACAGAACTTCCCCTTTAAACTGTCAATTAAAAATACAAACATGACATCTGTGAAGGAATGCAGGTCTGATTTAAACACGACTTGTGGTTCTTTGATTGCAAGCGCACCTGTTACTCAAATTTTCAGAGAAAAATGTGTAGACCTGTTGACGTAATTAGACATAAAATGTTCTCTTACACACCCCTGGTAGGATCCCAGATTTGTCATCCAAAAGATGGGCTATTTTTATTCTTGCATATGTTTTTCCACCTTTAATGTGAGAAAAAGCTATTTTGCTTTAGGAAAAATAAAAATTATAGGAAAAAAAATTACAATGATTTGGTTGCATCAGATAGTATGATCTCAGTTTTTTTGAAGAACCTTTTTTTAAATTTATTAATTTCTTTGGTAAGAGTCTAACAGCAGGCCACTTCCTGACTCAGCAGGATTTGCTCATGCAGGCTTGGGAAACGTCGTGAAATCTCACCGTTCGCAAAATCATCTCTTGTCCAAAACCCCCGTCAGGTGGAAGCAAAAATGCATCCTGTTGTTTATTTGGATGTGTTTTTGGACCAACATTGATGCAAACTGATGACGGTGAACCGAAGCCGCTGTAGCCACAGCTGGCACGCACCAGCACAGGGACCACTGAGCCCTTTGGCCACAACCAGCAAGAAAGGCTGGTGAACGAATGAGGGAGAGAGAGTGGGAGCTCAAATCCACTGGTTACAGGGCAAACTCCTACCAACATTCACACAAACACATACAGAAATGTTCAACATGAGGTTCCATCATGTTGAGAGGGCTTTGTTGGTGCCAGTTCAATACCCAGTATGAAGACATGCTGACTGGAATTATGTTCCTTTAAAAATATATTATTTAGCATTAAAGTATCCTCATTTAGAATGCAAGTTAGCTGTAGCATCTCTCCTTTAGCGCCTATCTGTGATGATTTTCTTTGCTGATTAAAAACAACAACAACGACGACAACAACAACAACAACAACAACAACGTCCCCCTTCTTCTCAGTGACCATTAGCCAAAACACCAAAACCAAATGTTGATTTAACGGAGTAAGATTTGTCTGTTCTAATGCCGCATCTGAATTATTGCACATTGCCTTGTGACAAGTGTTTAGAAAATAAATATTACAACTACTTTGACATAATGCTGAAAAAATTTATTTGTTAATAATAATAATAATAATAATAATAATAATAATGCTCAGATGGAATTATCCATACATTGTAAAAACGTGGCCATCTTTGGTTACAACACACCCAATGACAGGGAAGGCTGGGAGCATCGGGCTCTCATAGCTGCTGAGTAAGAGGGTGTGAGCTTCCATTCAGACCGTGATTGGCAGGTATTGACCTGGCCAGCCAAAAGACGTCTCTTTGGGAGCGCTATTGATTATTGCCACTGCAATAAAGGTCCTGAAAGCTTGTGAGAATGTCACAACTCGTCTCTGGACATGAGACACACAGGCCCAACGCGGCGACACAGCGACAGAAGCGCTCCTACTACATGACATCCTAACCTACTCATTCTTTCATGTAAGCAAACAGGTTCTTAATTAGAAAAATGAAGACGGAATTGGTGGAGCATTAGCTAACAATAATCACAACGATTTTACTTGAATCGAGGCAGACATTTTAGAGACATCTAAAAAGATTTAAACCCACAATACGGTGGAAGCTCAGCAGTGGCCTTCCTTTTATGCGCATGGTAGAGTGTGATGGGGTTAGGAGCGTGCAACATATCAGAATCCAAGGGGAAGCATGGGGGGAGTCGGTTGGGGCCACCAGCACCAGCATGACTTTGTCATCGAGAAAAAGAAGCAGAACCAATGGTATTGGACTTATGCCAATGTCTGTGGCAGTAGCTAGTGACTGTGATCATGTGTGTAAATCAAGGAGAGCATAAAATGGGGCTCATCCAGTATAAAGAAAGCCTAAGCAAAAAAAAAATAAAAAATTGAATGAATTCTGTATTTACTCCATAAACAATGCTAAGGTTTTCTTCATCCATCCATTCTTTGTCTTCTGCTCAGACGCGGCAGGGAAATCCTGACATCCCTGTGCCCTATCGACTTTGAGAGGTCTTCAAGGCATTCGCAGGTCAGGAGGGATATACTTAAAATCTCTCCGGTGACTTTTGGATCAGCCTCAGAATCCCCCTCTGAGTGTGACATTCCTTCAAAGACAGACTTCCAAGAGGGATCCAAACCTGCACCACCTCCGCTACATCATTCACTGCGGAGGAGCCACAACTCCACTCCAAGCTTCCTCTGGATGACAGAGATCTGTGCTTTATCTCTAAGCCTGAGTTTAGCCACTCTAAGAAGGAAGCTCATCTGAGCTGCTGGAAAGATTTGTTTCCAGATAGTTCTTGGCCAAATCCTTACTGTGTGTGTGTGTGTGTGTGTGTGTGTGTGGGTGTGTGTGTGTGTGTGTGTGTGTTCTACAGTGGTTGGGATTCAGCATTCCTTTCCTTGGCCATGTCTTTGAGCACTAAGCCCCTTTTACTTTGAATGATTGCAGGGAGGATGAAGTTTTATGTCAAAACTACAGAATAATGAGTTCCTAGTGATGTTTGATTTTCCTCTAATCTTTTTGTACAAGATTGTAGAAATGTAAAATAGTCAAAAGAAAATGCAGCTGGAGAAGCTGAAAAACCCAAGCATTGTTCTTTTTGACACGGTTCAGGCTAGCTTTTGCAAACCAGCCAATCCAAGAGTGACATTTATTTTCCTTGGCACAGTTTGGCTGTATCCACTGGAACAGAAATAAGGACTTTGACTAATCAAATCACTTTGATATAGACTCTCGATTGCCTCAGAGCTCAACTTCTCGAAATGAAAGAAATTCAGATGACGTGACATCTGTAAAAAAAAAAAAAAAATTAAAATGTTTTAAAAATGATAATATTGTCAAAATACACTTACTGCAAGCACAGTATTATCTCTTCAGCCCATTATTGGTCTTCCCTGAATTTTTCCACCTAGAACAACCCTCGATGGAGAAACCCAGGAGGTCTACTGATTTAATGCCCGGACCACTTTTAGTGGCTCCTTGTTGGCTTTATTTTTTTTAATTTCCCTTGGTTTGATGAACCAGTAAACAATGTGAGTTTTGCGTTTACACTCAGCTCTTTCTTCACTGTGCCCAGCTGCAGCAGCAGCAGCAGCAGCAGCAAGCATTCTGCAAACGAGTCCCCAGTCTGTCTATCTCCTGCTCCATTCTATCATCAGACATGGAAAAAACACATACTTTTGTTCTTGATTTTGCTCTTCTTCAATACATTACCAGAATAAGTTGTCGGCTTTTAAGCAAAAGGACTCAATTGAAGAGAAATACCAAACACAGTCCAGGAAAACACTGAAAAACTGCAAGGAAGTCAACTTTCTTTTGATCAAACACATTTTAAAAGATTACAATACATAATTTGCTTCTTGGAAACAAAAGAAATGAAAGCTTTGCTTTTACGGATGCAGGGCTATTAAAGGTTAATTTCACAATATGTTTTTAAATTGTAAAAAAAAAAAACTGATTTAAGTGAAACTCCTCTACATAGTGGAATTTGTGCCCTTTCCCCCCATCACTGATTCTCTTTTGCAATCTGCTCAAGACAATGAAGGTTTTCTTTTTGTCCTTCCCTGCCTATTCTTGCCTCTCTGTCCCTCGTTCACACACTCCCTCACACAAATGCCGTCTCCACCCTTGACCTCACAGTGAAAAGTTAGCGCACCCGAGGTTGAGCTCTCCCAGATCAGCTGCAGCCTCAAACGCTGGGAAAATCGCGCTGGACGCACACACTTGGGCTCCGTGTCAGTGCGTGCGTGGTTGTGTGTGAGCGTGGCAACACTTGGGGTGTCAATAGGGGAGATTTGACCCTCTACCCTTGTGACCTGTCCAAACAAACGAGCGCCTTTAACCCAAGTCTACCATTGTCATTGCCGACTGCCTTCGTTTATTCACAGAACACTGGAAAAAAAACTACCTTAAAATTCATTATGGTCCACTTTGCTTATTATTGTCCAACAACCCTTTTTCTTCTCCTCTGGTCTTTATTCTCCACTCTTTCCATCATTTATGTTCCCAACCCTTTCCTTTCTAAAAGCTTCCCCTGTGTCCACTTAGACTTATGATCCTAAATATTCACTTTTGTACAGACTGAGCAAAGGCACTATAACACTTTACCACACCTTGAGCGTTCCTCTTATCGCTGAATAAAGCCGTGCTAAAGTTTTAGTCAGTGTCTTACAAGACAGCAACTAAATGAGTTTCATTCAAGCTATTTGGAAAATGGAAAATTAAAACAGATAGAAAAAAAACTAAACACAGTTTGCAGACTTCTACAAAATGCACTGGTTGAATACTCTGGACTACTTGACATACATTGCCATTTTCCTGGTGTTTATTATCTTTAGTTTAAATCATTTTCAACATTTGGTTTCCTCAGTAGGAATGCCTATCTCCTCTTACAGTTCCTGAAAGCAGAGACAGAGGGAGACTTCCCTCCTGCAGAACCAGCTCCCAGTTTCAAACCCTGCCCACCTTTAAGAACAGACTTAAAACTTTCCTTTCTGATAAAGATAAGTTATTGTGGCTTATGTTGTCGTGACCTGTCTCTGTTGTTGGGTTGGGTTGTTGCCAGATTTTTCCTACTACTCTCAAGGTTTGCATTATGACCAATTGCTGTCATTAACTCTGTCTATTTTAATTTTCCAGAAAGTAGTCCTGTCTTGGAGAGTGTTTTTCCATCTTGGATCGCACTTTTTTTGTAGTATGGATTGAACTGGATCTGTATAGCAGCTCTAACTGCAAGCACAATTGGATTTAACTGAACTGTTTGACATGGGCACATTTATATTGTAAAAAGCGTTGAGATTATAGTTGTTCACCACATCAGAATTTACTGACCTATCATAAATGACACCCTGACATATTCAACACTTGTCTTTGACTTTTCTGACGCACCTGTGATTCAATGTGCTATGACCATGAACTCTCCATGTTTTATTAAATAAAACTTCCTACAAACTCTGTGTTTTACATCTCTATTTGGAATAAACCTAAATCTAAACAAAAATAACTATAATTTACACAATGGCTAAGTTGGTCATGTCAAAACCTCAAGTGTCTACGACTTTAACCTCATAATTACACCTTTAACACAAAGGGCCACGCGGCCTTTGTGGCGCGCACTCAACTTTTTTGCATACAATTGCTGTTTTTGCTTTGGGGAGAGCTGGACGTAAGTGTTTAAAACATATTTGTCATTGTTGTTGTAAAACTTGGTTATGCTATTGTAGGTTTATGGCTGACTTTAGGTGCTTTTTACAGAAATAATTAACCACGCGAATGTAAAGAAGTAGAACAAAATGATATTAGAAAGCAATAAGCTGAAGAAACAAGCCCTCACTTTGACGTCTTACGTCACTAGGTGCTTCTTTTGGTTCAAAGCCGCCCCCTTCTGGTGATTTTGTTAAATTGTTTCCAAAATCGGTTGCACGTCAATCTGTTTTAATTATTAGGAAACACATGGGTTATTCGGGCTACTTTAGTTAACAACTACACTGCAGTTTGTTGCAAAAATAAAAATAAAATGAAATAAAAGAAAAACACTATATTAACTGATGAAAAGGAAAAGATTTGTATTTATTTATAAGTCGAAATAGTTAAATTACAGAAAATTGAGAGCAAATATCTCTTAATATCTGTATAAAGACGTTTTTGTTTTTCGGGAGTAAGAAATTAGTCTTGGCCAAATCGCGATGCCTTTACTGCATTGCTAGATTTTTCCTTACAGCGGAAGTTGCGAGTCCTCTCCCAATCTGAGCTTGCATGACTTCACCCAGCAATGGGGAGAAGTAGGTGGTTGATCATTTGGGAAAGCCCTCTTTTTCTTGGACTGCTGACGCGTACAAGAGTCTACGTGCTGCCCCAGAAGCGGAGCGGCACTTTCCTCTCCACCACATTCCACCATGTTACTTCATGTTTTAGTCGTGGCAGCCCTGACTTCCCGGGCTGCGTGTTACTTTATTGAAGAAAAGTTCCCGGAGGAGTCCGGGATGCAGCCTCCCACCGTGGTGATCGCGATCATAGCCAGGAACGCAGCGCATTCCCTGCCGTACTACCTCGGAGCTCTGGAGAGACTCAACTACCCCAAAGACCGCATCTCTGTGTGGTGGGTGTCCTGCATGCTCTGCCCCCCGACTCTTTAGTCAGGGATCAGCTTCTTATACGCCTTCAAAATGTCAAAGCCATTTCGATGAGCTGAGGAAAGGAGCCAGTCCTGTTCCCCCTCTGAGCCTTTCTCCCAGCGCAGGGCTGCATTCAGTTCCTGCTGTTTGGAGACAGTTTTAAATGCTCTGCTCTGATTTGTTTCGGCAGGCTAAAATAATAATTGACCATGACTCAGTTGCTGTTCTTAAAAAAAAAAAATCTAAACCCACCATCAGTAACTAAACTTGGGTGTGGTTTACTGGCAGAAAGCTGAATTTCTGTAAGTAAAGTGTTTTTTGCAGGAGTTTTGTCACGCTACACCAACAGATATTAATGGATTTTATTAGGACTTTATGTACAGACCAACACAAAGTAGTGCGTGATTCTGAAATGGAAGAACTAGAAAGCATGTTTTTTCAAAATGTCTTACAGCAAGAAAAAACAAAAACATTTAGAAAGTGTTGCATGCATTTGTACTCAGCCCACTTTACTCTGACACTCTTAAATAAACAACTCCACCAAGCACTTCATGAGCCTCTAGGGTAGAATGAGAAGAAAGATCACATGCAAAAGTGTGGTGGAAAACTTAACATTGCATATAACCTTGAATGCACATTTTTCACAATAAAATAGGTGTCAGCATCATGCTGTGTCAAGGTTTTTCTTCAGTAAGAACACGGAAGCTTGTCAGATTTGATGGGATTATGCTAAAGTCACAATCCTGGAAGAACACTTTTTAAGAGGCTGCAAAGGACTTAAAACTTTCACCTTCCAGCAGGACAACAACCCTAAACACACGGTCTCCGCAACAATTGGATAGTTTAGGACAGAAGCATACAGTATACAAATGTAAAACATTGTTCCATTTGTTTTATTCAAAGAAGAAACAGTTTTCTTTCCACCTCCTGCTAAAATTATATGAAATATTGATAATTACAGTTATAATATTTATATAGCTAACATTTTTATATTTATCTTGACTTTTATGGACATGAGTTAAAAATACACCATGTTTAGTTTTAGTTTTCATGTTCATATTTTGCATAATGTAGATAGCCTTCAAATAAAACACTGACATGCCAAGGATATTAGCTCTGCATTTTTAAATTTCACAAATATTTTGAAGCCAACATTTTGAAAGCAAGGTAAAAACTGTTTATAAATAAAACAACCAGACAGGAGAATAATTTTTCTGGCAATAAAAACAAAGCGTGAGAAATTCTAATTCATAGGAAAGTGTCACACAAATGTTATATCGCAGCAGAGAAGCTCTCCAAATTAAATCAATTAGGCGAATCATTTATAATGGTGGGTTTTTGCTATAAATTCATTTCCCTCATTAAGGGACACTGCTGAAAAAAGAGCCTCGATATTAATGGTTCCGACCCGCTCCTTCGCCCAGAGGTGGTGGAGTGGAGTAAATTATTTTTATAGCTTACAACAGATGTGACTGCGGATCTGATCTTCATACATTCTTAAAGCCCTGTCCACATCCCGCTCTGATTTCTCCCTGCTCCTCTCAGGGCCGCGACAGATCACAACTCGGACAACACCACAGCCATTCTGAGAGAGTGGCTCACTGTCATGCAGAGATTTTACCATTATGTCGAGTGGAGACCAATGGACCAGCCGACGTAAGTCCACATTTACCGTTATGTTAAGCTTCCTGCAGGGCTGCGTTGGTCCACGACAGCCACAGATCACAGTGTTAGTGTGAGTATATAAAAGAGCAGGAGAGGGCATTTCTGACCAGATGTTGTTTGCATCTCAAAACTGCCTCTTAAGTTTTCACTCTCACTGAGATTGAATTATATGTTAGCACTGTCATCAGAAATAATAATAAAAAAAGTCTGTTTGCATGTTTCTACTCTGCTGTTATGTAGATAACTCTATAATAAGGAGCAGCAACTTTTAATGCAGTAATTTAGCTTCCAAGAAACCAAATGTTCTTCCGTTTTTTTGTTTTGTTTCGGCTCCAGGAAAGTTTCACTCAAGCTTGTTAAAGATATTTAAAAAAAAAAAAAGTTCTTTGATCTATCTGCTTTTTCTAATCATTTTCAGCCCAGTTCTTGAAACAAATATCATCTAAATGACATAATAATATCTGTTCAGAATCACTTTAAAGAAATATCTAGAAAGTCTGATTATTTGGAGGCAAACTGTATGGAAATGAGTGACGACAAGACTTGCGTTCAGTTACTCGTTCTGACTAAACCCTACTGAGACGATCCGGTCGTAAAACTGGCCTGGAGGATGACTTACTCAGGGATAAAAATCAATGATTTTTTTTTCATTCTCAACACAAAACATAAGGCAAAGTTCCTCCTGTGGTTTTCACCCTCTTGAAAATCCATTCACACGCCAGCTTGCAGTTCAGAAGTTTACATACACTCATCCTGAATATGGATGTCATGGTAATTTCTTTATCCAATTTAAAAAAAAATGGAAAAAAGATTAATTTGCGTTGTTTTTCAACAGGTGAAAATGATCTTGCTAACAAAATTTTTGTTGTTTTTATTGTCTTGGCATCGGTTCTTGGATAACGAAAAACAAATGTGCGTTCACGAAGAAGCGAAGGGGATTTTGTGAAACAGCATGTAAATAATGAAACGTCTGTTCTATACGGCGCCTGTGTGTTGAGCTCAGTCGCTTAGGATTCACAGTGTTCAGCAGGGTGAGGACTGGGTATGTTACCTCTACTAACGTGTTCATTTTCTAATATTTAAGGATTAATTTGCCATCCAGGGGTGAGATAATTAATAGCCAAATCAATCAGGAATAAGGCCATACCAAATCTGTTACCACGTGTTTCTTGCATCATGAAGTGAGTGAAACATGGATAATTGCTGCAATATTTGTATCAGAGTTCTTTGTCAGCCTACGTTATTATTGAGGCGCACCAGCACCACCAGTGCCTGAGCTTTCCTAAAATGTTCTTAGGTTCGAAAGCCTCACATTGACTCCCATAAACATACTCCTTCTCATTGTGACCATAAAAGTCCATTTTGGCTCATGTTATCATCAAACTTTTCTCCAGAAGACGCATGGCTTGTGTGGACACCTTCAAGTGGAATTTGTGCTTTTGGAGGCTTTTTTCATAGTCAGCACCTATAGTTATGGTTATAAACTTTGTTTCACTTTGGATGGTGACACTGGTGTTCCAGCATCTTCCAGTTCATAATTACCTCAAGAGCTGGGTTGTTCCTGAACATCCTGACCAATTTTCCTTCGTCTCAAGGTGACAATTTGGGTCTGATGGTTAAAACGTCAGACACACTTGAAAGTTCCAACCGGATAAGGATCTTCAAAACACTCCACGAGTGGTTTTGGGAGGAAGGTTAAAATTAAACTTTGGAGTGAGCCTGAATGAAATGTTTTTGAAAGTTTATGGAATATGCTTAAGAACCTGGCAGTGACTGAACGCAATCTGATCTTAAACAAATGACAACAATTCTGCTTCAGTGGTCAAATATCCACCCTGAATGATGCTAGGAGATTGTTAATGGTTTAGAAAATAAAAACAAAACAAAAAAACTTCTGCTCAAACTGAAACTGTCTAATAGATATATAGCCAGATATAATTTGTACCGTGTAGAGAAAATTCTCAATGAAATACAATCTATGCATCTTAAAAATTAGTCATTTTTTCCCCACAAAAGCTATCATACGAGACTCAATTTCTTATGTTATTCAGACCCTTTTTGACTCTGAATATGAGGAAAATGTGACCTTCAGTTTTACTTCATTTTTTTTTTCCAATTTAGAAATTGTAATAGAAAGTGAGTTGTTAAAGGTCAATGTTTCATTTTACTTCTTGTAAGATTGGATTTGTATTGGAAATGCATGTAGCTATCAGGATCACTCAGTTTAACTCAGTTATAGACCGGAAGGGCTCTCCGAGAGCACATCGTCCTCTGAGACCCACTTTTTTTTATTTTTTTTATTTTGTTTTAAGAAGGAGGAACCAATTTTTGCTATAAAATGTAATCGTTTCCAGCTTGTGGATCGCTATGCTAACAGTTCCATAAAATTCCAAAACAGAAATATGTCCAGGGATGACATCTGTCTCTTTTCTAGGTCATATGCAGGGGAGTTTGGTCCAAAGCACTGGCCCAACAGCAGATACGAGTATGTGATGAAACTGAAGCAGGCAGCTCTCAACTTTGCCAGAAAACGCTGGGCTGACTACATATTGGTATTTTATTTAATCATATCCCTTTACAATATTGACATCTCTTGATTCGCTTTGCTGCGTTTATGTTTCTTTGCGGCTGATTCTTCACGCATTTAGAGTTAATTTAATTTGCCGCTGTCTTCTTTGTTTTCTGTGGTTCCTGTTGGTCAGTATGCTGACACAGACAACATCCTCACCAACCCAGAAACCCTCAACCTGATGATCGCTGAGAACAAGTCAGTCATCGCTCCCATGTTAGACTCCCCGGGAGCGTACTCCAACTTTTGGTGCGGTATCACGCCGCAGGTGAGGAAACGCTGAGAAAAAAATGAAGACGTCTCTCTCACAGTGGGTGCATAACCTGAAAACAGTCATGTTTGATGCTCATTTTCAGTGTAGTTATTTGTTTCTCTTAGGGTTATTATCGACGAACGGCGGAATACTTCCCGACACGTTACCGCCACAGACACGGCTGCTACCCCGTGCCGATGGTCCACAGCACCCTGTTGCTGGATCTGAGGAAGGAAGGCATGAAGAAACTGGCTTTCTACCCTCCTCATGAAGACTACTCATGGCCCTATGATGACATCATCGTATTTGCCTTTTCTTGTCGTGCTGCAGGTTTGTCACCTCAGAACAGATGAAATGTTTGTCCTGGCTTCTTATAAGGACAGAGTTATATTCTGTAAATGGTGAAAGCAGAAACCGCTCTAGATGCTTAGAAGTTCAATTAAAGAACTACAGCATTTTGCCACCAAGTTTCAAAAGATAAATTGAGTTAGAGATGTTTCCCCATGAGGTAAACTTTCCAGAAGATGCTGCTGTTTATGTTTAAATGTTCCAAAGAAAAGGAAGCAGCCAAAGAAATGAAGCGGCAAAACGAATATTTCATGCTTATGTGGGGATCCGATGTTTCCATGACAAAAGATGAAATGATCGGATGAAGACTGGGCTGTTATTCTGGGCTATTTCTATAAAATGCAGCAACATTTCTGCACCTCGGTGCTGTGGTTGAAACAAATTCCCCAACAAACACCTCAGGAGGAAATCAGGGCTTAGGGGAAAAGACAGTTCTTTTCAAACAAGCTCAAATTGCTAAACACTTTCCCCACATATAATGTAAATACTCTTCCACAGAAGATGAAAGATTATAAGCCATTAAAAAAAAAACTCTCTGAGTGTTCATTTTTGCTTGTGTAGAGGTCCAGATGTACGTGTGCAACAAGGAGCGCTATGGCTACCTAAATGTTCCCGGCAAACCTCATTTCACGCTGGAGGACGATCGTCTCAACTTTGTCCACGTCCAGCTGGAGTCACTGAGTAAGAAACCGAGCATCAGACTGTTATCTGACAAGTGCTTTACATCACCGAAACCTTTGTCTTGTCAGACACATTTGCATGATTCCTGTTGTTTCTCTTGCATTTCCTCTTCAAACTCAAATCTGGTCTCTGTTTGGAAGTTGATGGGCCCGCCATGTATCCTTCTCGATACGTTCACATGTTCCCGAAGCAGAGAGACCTGGTGGGGTTTGATGAGGTGAGATTTTTATGGTTTGAGGTTTTTTTTTATTTTTATTTTTATTTTTTCTGTTCAGAGCAAAATATTTGTAAACCTAATTTATTTGTGGCTTTTACTGCCAAAAGAAAAAAATAATAATAATGATGCTATGATAAGAGCATGAAGGAAAGTGAATTCTAACCTAATTTAATCTTGCAGTTCCTGAGAAGATGTCTTTAGATGCACAAAGTTTGAAAGCTTTTAGTTATTCCGCAGCGCGTGCGTTAGCTTTGGTCTGTCTGCAGATCTATCTGATTAACCTGCGACGCCGGCCTGACCGCAGAGACAGGATGCTGTACTCCCTGAACGAGCTGGAGGTTGACGTCAAAGTGGTAGATGCTATAGACGGAAAGTAAGCACACACTCAAAGTCTCCAGACAGATATTCATCAATGCAGTTCCTTAAGTGTCTTATCATCAAGTAAAAAAAAATATCCCAAAGGCAAAACAGTAAGAATTAGAGAATGTCAGCATTTGAATGGCTGGTAGTAAAACCATCCAGTTGTGTATTTTGGTGCTGCATTAATAGAAAATGTGACAAAGTTTGATAAATATGGATTTTTTGTTTGTTTGTTTTAAAGCAAATATATATTTGTTTCTCACTGCTTGTTCCTGCAGTGCACTGAACAGCAGCGACATTAAGTTCCTGGGTGTCGACTTGCTGCCGGGTTACTATGACCCGTTCTCTGGACGCACGCTGACCAAAGGAGAGGTGGGCTGCTTCCTCAGCCACTATTACATCTGGAAGGAGGTGAGAGAACTGAGCCACACGAAGATCTGGTGTGGACATTCCCAACCTGGAGGAGCGCTAGAAAGTTTACAGGGGAACCCGCGAGTTGGGGATCATGGCGGCCCACGAATATTTGAAATTTGCAGATACTTGAGAGCCCTTCAAAACACCTAAAACTGCCTATTCTAATAGTTCACACAACATTAATACACGCAGGGAAAACTGTGTGGACAGTCTTCCTTTGTGCTCTTGGGGGTTCTGTCAATCATCTCCGAGGAAGATGAATGGTGCTCCACGATTGGCTGCTTTGCAAGTGCCAGTCAATAGTATGTCAGGTAGCATTGCACTGAGGTATTTCACCTTCCAAAGCTGTATTTTTTTTTTTTTTCAATTTTTGGTGTGTGAACTACATTTTTACATCAATAAAAAATGGATAAAGCAAGCAAAAATGCAAAAAGCATAGCTTGATTAAATTAATATTTAATCAAACTATGATTGTGGTTTGTTATTTTGAGATGCAAATCACATTACCTTTCTTTTTGACGTTACAGCAGATCTCTACCTATTCACTGTTCAATTTCCATGGATTTTTCTGTGGCATGACTCCAAATTATTTGTGGAAATTTTTACCTATTTACAGATATTTTCATAATGATATATAATGATATATGATATATATATATATATATATATATATATATATATATATATATATATATATATCATATATATATCATATATATATATTTTCTTTTTCTGTAGGTTGTGGACATGCAAATGGATAAAGCCCTGATCTTTGAGGATGACGTTCGCTTCGAGGCAAACTTCAAGCGACGAGTGCTCAGGCTAATGGAAGAGGTGGAGCAGGTGGAGCTGGACTGGGACTTAATGTGAGAGAAAAAAAATTCCCCATGTCCCCTGGAGGGCTCCGTAGGGATGGGAGGAGTTAATGTAACACAACAAATTCAGCTGTCTAAATGTGGTAAACAGTGGGAAAAGGGGATAAAATAATTCTTCATAGATAGCTATCTGACCATTCAAAGTCAGCTGAATGTTCTCAGTGTAAATTCCTTCTCGTGCGTCTTACTGCTGCTGGATTTCTTTGTCTCATGCAACCCCAAACCAGCTTGTTTCAATTTAAATCATACCGAGTGTGTTGGGCAAAACGTCAGACATGGAATCAAAGCTCTCTGTAAGCATCTGTTAGCGGGAGGAGGAACCATTACTAACTCTTTTGTGCATATTATGTTGGTTAGACATGTGTAAAACATATGCAAGAAAAAAAAAGGAACAGAAGAAACTAAATCAAATGAACTTTAGAAAACACATTTTGACTTTTTTTTTTCAGTCTTTCTAAATTCGTTCCCTTTCCTTTTCCACAGATATCTAGGCAGGAAGCAAGTGAATCCTGGGAAGGAGGTGGCGGTGGAGAACGTTCGGAACCTGGTGGTGGCCGACTATTCATACTGGACTCTGTCCTACGCCATCTCTCAGCAGGGAGCCCAGAAACTGCTCAATGCTGAGCCGCTCTCTAAGATGCTCCCTGTCGATGAATTCCTCCCCATCATGTATGACAAACATCCCAAGTAAGTATTTAACATTGTTTTATTTCTAGATGTGCTCTTAGGAGGAACTACTTTTAGTACAGCAGTTCTACTGAAACGTGAAAAACAATTCATAGCTTTTCAACATGCTTGATTGGGATTTCATGTGACAGACCAACACAAAGGAGCACATAATTGGTGTGTGAAAGGAAAATTCTGCATGGTTGTTTTACAAATAAAAAGTGTGGTGTTGATTTGTGTGACCGAATACTTATCTTCATAAAATATCATACCATATCTGTTCCTGATGCTTTTTATTCACTAATGTTCTCCAACAAGCCTGAGACCTTTACAGAGCATCAATATATGAACTAAGTTTAAACTGAAAACTTATAAACTAATTTTCCAAAGGCACTAGATTTGATTTAGCAGTATCAGAGGAAAGAAGGCCACACTTTTTAGACTTTTATTTACAGAAGAAATGACTCCAAGTATGAATTTCCCCTCATTTCATAATTATGTTTTACAATTTGTTGGTTTATCCCATAAAATCCAGATAAAATGAATTGATGTTTGTGCCTGGAATGTGGTAAAATGTGAAAACAAAAAAGGATATGTGCACACATTCATCGCCTTCAATACATTCCAGTGTTGTATATTCTTTCTCTACCCAAGTCTTAAAAATCTAAAAACGGGTCTCATAATTGCCCAACACATTCTTTAATTTACATGCCTGAGTTTCATACTTAGCTTTGTTTGGTGTGGGAACTTCCAGATTAAAGAGCCGGAGTAAAGACTGTGGCTATCCGTCAGTGGGCTTTAGCTTAGAAATAATTGCAGTAATGTTTCACTTTAGACTTAGGGGACATTTTTCTTTTAATGATGTGCATGTTTGTAGGCTGCAGCCCAATCTTGATCTTATTTTTACATTAGCATGTTAGCTTTTCTTATTGCTAACATGCAATAAGAAATTTTTCTTCACTGAAAAAACCCCCTGTATCATCAGACTGCAGAAATAACATGTTTCATGCTGCAGAATGTGTAAACCAGATGGCAGTATGGAGTGCATGCATGCACTTCCATACTGTGTGGAAAGCTGGCACCCAGCCAGCCCACTTTCTCTGTTCTCCGTCTCTAACCTCTGAGAGGCTCATTTGATATGCTTGACTGCCCCGCTAAGATTACACAGCGTCTGCACCCCACGTTTGGTCCTTCTGTCCGACCTTCATACTCAGTGTAACTAAACGACACTGAAAATCAGAGTGAATCACAGCATCTCTTTTTTTATTATTATTTAGTTTTGATTAATATGAGAGAAAATATTTGTGGTAAAAAGAAAAATAAATAAACAGCTGAAATCACAAAAAAAAAAAAAAAACTTTTTAAATATCTGTACTTCCTTTTCTATTTACAGTGAGGACTACAAGTCCCATTTCCTCAACAGAAACCTGCAAGCCTTCAGCACACGCCCCCTTCTGGTACAGCCATGTCACTACGCCGGCGATCCTGAGTGGGTGAGTGACACAGAGACCTCCACGCTGTGGGACGATGACTCAGTAAGGACTGATTGGAGGGGCTCCCATAAAACACTGAAGGGGGCTGCACCACCGCCTGAGATGCTGTCGGCCTCCTACAGGGACGAACTTTAGTGCCGGGACGGTGGGAGGTCAGAAAGACGGACGCTTAGGGGACAAAATGATGTCAGACTTCATTTCAGTCGCTTTGATGAGGCAGACATGCTCATTGTCCCAAGAGCTGGACTTTTTCCATTTTTATTGTTGTAGAGGGTGTGTGGTACTCCATGGAGGATCTTTGGGGTTATTTATTGACTCACTCTGTAGCAGCATGCTTTAAATGTTATGCAGAAACTTGCACAACAAATTTCCTCAATCAATTCAGAGTTTTTAAAGTTTTTATTGTTACTTCTTCTTTGGTGGGTGTAAAAGAAATTGTGTGTTTGATGTATGCCTGTTGGTGACTGTATATCTCAGAGCGCTTGACCACAAGTCTGTCCAGAAGTCAGAGGATTTTTCCAGGTACTTTTTTAATTCCAGTGGAACTGTTGACGGACAGAACTGCACCTACTGCTAAGCTCTACATGGTAAAAGTTTCCTCAGCGGTAACAGTGTCAAAGCTTCGACATGTGAAGGTTCAGAACTCTCATGAGTGATTCAAGACTGTATTCATCAGATATTGTGCTTATACTCACACACACTGAATGCTACAGATAGTTTTTAGTAAGTATTTCTTAAAAAGGTAAAGTATTGGATAGATTTGGCTCCCTGTTGTTTTATTTACAGAGCTGAATGGGCAAATTAAACTAAACAAATCATGGATTACCGTATTTTTTTAATATTTACAAAAAAAGGAAAATGTTATATTCTTAAAAATTGTTCAATTTTAACGTGATCAGGAGGTATAGCGGTTGTTATTTTATATTAAATAAAACATCAGAATAATTTAAGGCACTCAAGATTTTCTAATTTTTATTTTTTTTTAATTTACAGAAAACACAGATGTCTGCTGAGGTTAGAAGTGTTTATTTTTTACGTTAAAAGGCCTTGATATGGGTTTAGGGAACTACATAAAACATTTACATTAGCAGTTATGAGCCATTTGAATTACATAAATGAGGTTTGACTAAACTTCTACATTTATTTTCATAAACATGTGTAGTGACCTATTTTCTGTTTCAATTATTTCTGCTAATGCATGTGTTTTAATTTATTGAGTCATCGATGATGTGTCTTACTGATGAATCAAGACTTATTCTTCTGGCTGTTTTTTTTTAATTTTTTTATTTGTTTTCATGTTTTAATGTGGGGTGTATGGAACATTTGTCATTTTAAAGTGACAAACCAGTCAAATAAAAATAATAATAAAAGAAGACTTCAACAATAATGTAGTTGATGAAGTTTTCATTCGGCTTCCCATGCTGTACAGGCTCGGATTTACCACAAGAGGGCGTCATTTCTCAAGTATCAGATAGTCGAAGCAGTGGTTGGAGTTTATGAGAAAGTACCGGGTTTGTAACTTTGTAACTTGCTTTGTTCTTGAATTATTGCGACTACAGTCTGTCTGAGGCTTTTTTTTTTTTTTTTAAAGAAATGTCTGATTTTGAAAAGAGTATTTTGTCAAACAGGTCATAAAGTTTAAGATAATGTCTGCTGAGGTTATAGTGATGATTGTATGAGGTTAAAAACTTCGCTGCTCCGGTTGACTACCAAACTACTAGAAATGTCTTCAGTTTCCAGAACTACTTGTGTGTACATGCACTGTGGTAGAACAGGTGCTAATAGGTTTGTCTCACTTTAAATAATTTCAAAGGGTCCACTAAAATAAAATTCACAACAGACAACAGCAACAACTCAAGTTATCCAGACATACAAAGAAAACAAAGCGAATTAGTCTTGGACACAGGTACAGAAGTGTATTAAAAACATTGTGAAAAAGCCTTTTTTGGTAGTGAAAGCTTCAGAATGTCTCCTGTGTGGAGAAACCAGTGACACGCATTGCTCAGCTGGAATTTTGACCCGTTCTTCTTCAACAAGCTGTTTTCAAACGCCGAAGATTGTGAGTCCTTTGTATGGAGATATTTAGTCGTTGCCATGGATGTTTGCTTAGGTAGAAGTCAGGTGACTTGGTCATTTCTAGCAGTTTTAAGTAAAACATGTATTTAAATTACTGATTTTTGAAGTGTCATCATGTTAACATGAAAATCAACTAATCTATTTTACTTAAAAGGGGAAAAAACTCTATTTTCTTACATTTAAATCAGGGTGATAGTCCTAAAGAGTTAATAGAGTCTTACTAAGCACATGATCTGATCAGATCTCTACACACGTTAAGCTCTCTGGTTCTCGTGACTTGATTTATCTGAAATCAGAATGAAAGAAGCCAAACTGAAGCGTGGTTCACAGTGTACAAATTTTACTCCTGGACTTGTTTACATGGCCAAAAGTACACAAGCTTATCGAGCTGTGACTTGTGTTTAAAAAGAAACATACACATTAGTCATGAGGAACTCAAAGACTGCTGAAGCTTCCTTCCTTTCTTAGATTTGGATTTAAAGCAGATCTCACACATCTATATGCCCCTTCATGCATGTCAGTGATTGGTTCCTGTGCTGCTCAGAACTCTGTGTCCGTTTTTAAAAGAGAAAATCTTTTAAAAACGTAACCTGTAACCTTATTTTCTCTATAGAGAAAATAAGGTTTTTCAATTTTTACAAAAAAAGGAAAATGTTATATTCTTATTAACATTTAAATATTTTCTCTATAGAGAAAATAAGGTTACAGGCAGCAGCAGCTTCTACACTCAGCTTCTGTCCTGTTCAAAGCTGCACAAACTAGACAGAACCTCCTGTCATAGGAGGGAATCTAAACTCAGCAACTATTGGCTGCTGGTTAGGAGGCGTGGACTCAGGGGGCCAAAACAGGCAGACCGCAGCAACAGGGAATAAGGTTTCATAATGTGGACATACTAAAGTAACCGGCATTTCTTGTCTTCCAAACTTATTTTCATACATTTAGAATTTGTTTTAAGTGCTTGATAGAAAAAAACGCATCAGTCAAGTTGTTTCAGCCCCAGCATACACACACACTGCTTCATCTGTTTTACATGGCTGGAAACATAGTTTTACTAACTAACCTCGGGTTCTTCTTATTTTGAATCAAGGAGATTGGATTTCTGTGATTAAGACCATAAACTCAGAAGGAAAGCCCGTATTTGTTATCACTTAATCATTTGGGTTTGAACACTGACAGTGAATGTTTGTGCTTTAATGTTAGAAATGGACAGAAAATGAGTGAAGTAATACAGAAATGTGTATCTACAGAGGTTTTCCATTTCAAAACAGGGATTGTAGATCATAACTTTGTGTCTGTATGTGTAATGGGGTTTACTGTAGTCTACTTCTGCTTCATTAAGTCTTTGTGCCTGAAGGAATTTGATAAGCAGCTGCTCACCCCACATCTAACTAAAACACATATATAGAAATTAAACAGGATGGAAAGCAAGAAGACATTTTGTGTTTTAAACATTTGTACAGTCTATGTGGCCTTTATCTAAAGTTTAAGAGGACATCTAGGTTTTCAGAGATGTACCATTCTCTAATTTGATGATAGACTGAAAAGTGCTTGTGTAAGACGTTCACGTCTTTGAATGTTGGTTCACAAAATAAACCTGCTAAAACCTTCACCACAAATCTATTCCTGATCTGTCTGCTGCGTTCCTTGGTCTTTCTGTTTGTTCTCAGATGTTATCTGACAAACCTCTGAGGCCTCAAAGAGCATTTGCATTAATACTGATATTAAATTACAGATGTGTGTACTCTTATATGTCAACAAACTTCTGAGGGCAAATGATCGCGGCAGATTTTCTGGGATTATCAGAGGTAAAAGGGGTTTAATACCAAAACCAAACCTTTTCATTCCGTTTTAAATTAATGCACTATTGTGTTAGTGTATCACACAAAACGTGGAAACCTAGCTGCTGGAAATTAATTAAATTAAATGTCAATTAAAGTGACAAGGCTTTACAAATTCCCCTGCCAGCTTCTGAGATCTTTATTATTAATGATTGCTTTTTTAAATATATTTCCACATACTATATTTTCATGTTTCTATAGGTAATAAAATGAGTATTTCCAAGATGACAAATAACCACAGACTTGCATAAATTTGAATCGATAAAATGAATCAATAATGTTAAAGTCTATGTTGGTTTGCCTCTGTTAAAGATTGCAGTTCGCCTGCAGCCTCCAGGGTGCCAGCCCTGATCTCTCCCTGCAGAACAGTTGAAGTCAGCTCAGCACAGTGGGCTGATCTCGTCTGAGAGGGTGAAAGGAAGAAGGAGGGATTGCTGAAGGCAGGGACTTACAGCTGCTGTCCCGCTACAGATCGTGCTATCTGACAGCGGTGCTCTCCAACCCACGCTGCACCACCTCTGTACCGCTTCGCTTTTTTTTTTTTTTGGTAACTATTCGGCCATTTTTACCCACCAGCCTCCCTCCTTTTTTTTTTTTGCACATAGCCCTTTGTTTTTACCCAATTTCCCCCCCCCTCCTCGCATCGACTGTTTTTGTTTTCTTTTCCGGGGCTGTCCTTCGGACTCGACTGTAAGTTTTCCACGTGGAAACCCAGACTGCAACAAAAAGTTAGAGTGCGGTGCATCTCGCTGCTGTTGTGTTTGGACTCCATGCTCTGTTTGCCACGTTTCTCCAATTACTGCCGTTTAGTAACATGCCGTTCCCGTTTCACAGCCTTCTCTACCTGCACAGTGCTTCTGCTGTGTTGTTCCATGCTGTGTCGCTTGCTTACACATTAACTTGCGCTTAATTTGAAAGTGTAAAGTGAAAAAAATATATAGGTCAAACTTTGTTGCAAAAGTTCTTTTAAACTCATTTAAATTGAGCTTGCAAATAAGCTTCCTTAAATCAGTTTTTCTTGTGTGTGTGTGTGTGTGTGTGTGTGTGTCCTGACAGTTTATGTATTTTTGTTGTTGTTTTTATTTTCTGTGATATTACTGTTGTACTTCTTAGCTTTCTGTGCCCTTAATGATGGATGGCTGGGTTTATACTGGAGCAGCCCAGTTCCAGGCACCTGGTCCTGCATTAATTTGAACTCTGCTAATGTCTGCCACCTCATAATTATCTTGTATGATAATTACCGACCCGGCGTGTGTTAGTATGTCACCTTTTAATCACTGGCTGTGATAATGGACCACACTTTAGGTTTCAACCTCTCTATACAGGAATTAAGCTCAGATAGCAGCTTCATGCTGCCTCTGACATGTATTGGGGTGTTACAACACACCTGATAGGTTGGTCTTTCCTCGACGTTTTTACCAAACAAAATTCAATATGTAACTTTTTATAATAAGATGATTTTATTTAAGTAAAATATTGAATTGAGGCATAAATCTATAAACATCCAGTTGCAGGAAGACATTTCTCTATATTTTCTAGTCAGCATGAGAATCTCATGAGAAAAAAAATCATAATATTGTTAGAAATATATTTAATACTGTTCTAATAATGTTTTTTACTTTTACTGTTATTTTTGATACAAAGTCTTATGTAAACATCTGGAGTAAACACTTGCTAAATGTATTTACTTTTGATTTATTTTTCATGTTGCTGTATTATTCTGCTGTCTTCTCTCCATAAAGCCACACAAAACTAACTATCTAATATTAGCTAATTAATAATTCAGGCAAACTATGCTATTTTTTTAATCAGATATTTTTCCAAGAAGCCAAATGGGATGGAATGGAGTTTACAACTTTCTTTCAGCCAGCTGATTGGCAGTATGCAGCAGCATGTGTGGGATGGATTGTAAAGTATGTATCCGCGTTCTATTTAGCATGAGAAAACTTCCTCTGGTATCTTATTAAAAGTAGTCATTTAAATCATAGGTACGACATAACAAAACCAGTTTGGGGTTTTCAGACTGTTATCCCTGTTTTACCGTCATAGCAGAAACTGACCCATTGTGAATTGATAGAACTAAAATTAGTTGTAAAGATATTTTATTTTGTAAAGAAAAATGTCTTATTGGGGTTTTCAACCTGGTCTGTTGTGTTCACAGAGGTGATGGCCTTCATTGGGCGTGCAGTCCGGCGCCTCGTATCGGCAGCGCGTCCCCCCGTAGCCCCGCTGTGCCGGACAAGCTCTCGGTCTTACAGCACTGAACACACCAGTGAAAAGAGCGTCCCCTATGAGAAGACACTCAAACAGGAGGAAGGAGCCTCCACAGGACCCACTAAGCCTCTACCAAGGTTAGCCAGAGAGTTTAACATGTTAAGATGATACTTCAGCCAGTAAATTTTGCAGTTGAAAAGTTAGTTTCGTGTTTCTGTTTAGCAGGTATTCATGAAGGTTGTTTCAGCTCTGGATATTCTGTCTTAATACAAATAAATATCAAGGCTGATTTTTTTTTTTCTTAAAGACTCAAACTGTAGATTTAGCATTTTTTCAGCCCAGCTTTAAAAGTTCCTTCCTGTTCCCTCAGGTCAGCTGATGTGGTGGTGATCGGAGGAGGTAGCATCGGCTGTCAGACCGTCTATCATCTGGCCAAAATGGGGATGACCAACGTAGCTCTGCTGGAGCGAGACAGACTGACTGCTGGCACCACCTGGCATACGGCCGGTAACTACAACAGAATTAATAAAAAATGTTGAACTAAAGTCTTAGGTTGTGTAAGTAAGAGTTTCTGTCCCAGATTGGGGTTTTGTCTAGAAGATAATTGTCCCTGTTCAAATCAATGCGCATTCAATCACACACCTCACATCAGACTGTTTTCTCAGGCCTTCTGTGGCAACTCCGTCCCAGTGACGTGGAGGTGGAGCTCCTGGCCCACACCAGGAACGTGATCAGCAAAGACCTGGAAGAGGAAACGGGCCTTCACACTGGCTGGATCCAGAATGGAGGACTCTTCATTGCTTCCAACAAGCAAAGACTGGATGAATACAAGCGCCTCATGTCGGTATGGACAGCGACTGCTTGGTTCTTGATTGCCTGTAATATAAAGTGCCATGCACTAATGGATCCTTGTAATAAGTGTTTTATTAATATAAAGTATTTGATTTCATAGGCTCACATACAAACATTTAAACAAAATCCAGACAGAAATTTTCGTCCGCACTGTTTCCCAACAGCAGTACAGATAGATGACTTATAGAAATTGATTTTTTTTAAACACATTGAAGTGACAGGCTTAAAGGTTTTCACCATAATGGGCACGGTTCACCAGATATGAGGATAGCGAGTTTATGTCCTGTGGTCGTTAGAGATCCTTAATAATTTGAAATAGCTTTTTATAGTTTAATTATATCCAGACATTTATAGTACAAAACCTAATCTGAACCATTTTATGCAGAATAATCAGTTTCTATAAAGACGTTAAATGCCCAAGGCTATATGTCTCAATAAGTGGTTTACTATTCATATATTAGATTTTTTTTTTTTTTTTTTGGAAGAAGGCACAGTTTATGTTTTTGTGCTTAAACTCTAAAACAGTTTATATATAGCCCATTATGTACCCAGTCACACACCACATATTGCAGCATATTATCTATTTAATAAAGATCAAGACAAAAAATGTCCAGAATTGTCAGGGTGTGATGTATTTATTTATTTTTATTATGACTGAGTGTTTATATATTTTTCATCATTACATAACTGTATCAGAACTAGTTATGGGCAAATTTAAATAGGTAGCTTTATAGCAACATTCCCAAGCTTTACACTGGATTTTATTAATCAGAAAACTACCCCGGAAGTTGGAAAACACATAAAACGTGAATTCAAAATCATAGAAAATAAGTCAATTGGCATTTGTGTTTCAGCTGGGTAAAGTTTATGGCATCGAGTCCTACGTTCTGTCACCTGCGGAGACTAAGGACCTTTATCCCCTCATGAATATTGACGATCTGTATGGAACGCTGTATGTTCCCAAAGATGGCACCATGGACCCTGCAGGCACCTGTACCACCCTGAGCAGAGCTGCTACAGCCAGAGGAGTCACGGTAATTTGGGCTAATCTCTGTTGTGCTGGGTTTTTTTTTTTTTTTTTAAAAGGGAGATTTTTGTACAAAAATGTCAATTTACAAGATCATGCAAACACTGCTGACTTTCAATTGTTCAGCAGACAGATGCTGGCACCTTTCACAAAGCCGCAGAAGATTATTGCACTTAGAGTTCTTGATTGAAGAACACTAATGGAAAGTTTAGTGGAAAGACAAAATGAAAATGACACACAAGGAACATACTCCTTGCTTTATTATGCAATTCTGCTGCCTCAATAGAATTGTAATAAAGCCCATTCAAGAGTTTGATGCAGATTCACAAAATCTGGACTGCAGCTGGAGAAAGGGCTTCATGATTCACCACTCACGGATTCATGAAGCCCTTTCTCAAAAATCCTACAAAAATCCTATAAATTAAATAAAGGACAATGACTGACCAACTTTAAACAGTTCTGGATGTCAAATGTCTTGAGGTATTACTTTACTGCACTTTCCTGTCTGAATCAGGTGATTGAGAACTGCCCAGTGACCGGTATCCAAGTGCGAACGGACGACCTTGGGGTCAAGAAGGTTAAGGCGGTGGAGACACCTCATGGAGCCATTGAAACTCCGTGTGTGGTGAACTGCGCAGGTAAAACTCAGAGGAACTTCACCTATCCTTTTGACGATGTAGCACGTTTTTACGTTGCTTAGAAAAATGTCAACACATTTGGACGAGGTTAAAGAAAGCAGTAGGGCTGAAACGATTCCTCGAATGATTCGAGTACCTCGATTACTAAAATTCCTCGAGGAAAATTTACCTGCCTCGAAGCTTCGTTAATTTATGTTTTATTAGTTAGCGCACGTGTTCCGGCCGGGACTTCATTTGCGTTGCGCGGAGCTCTCACTTCCGCCTCTGAGTTGTTGACAAAAGCTAAGTCTCAGCGGCATAAAGTCCAATCTTCAAGATTGGCCCGTGGGGATTTTATTGATTGATGATAATGCCCGACTTTTTATCGTTTTTGGGGAACCAATAAGCATCCTTAAAATGACTGGGGGATGCCTGGAGTACGGCAGCATTTCTCCTCCGGGGCTGCTGGTTGAAAGCGAACGGCGGGAAGAGCGCTGAGGTGAGCGGATAGCCTGAACAGGGCGGGCGGCTGAGTAGCTGTTGCTTACCGTGTAAATGTAGCTTTACCGACGAACCGCACAATAAATTTCATATCCCGGTCTGAAGAAACGGGTGGCGGAGCGCATCGTACATGGCTGGTAGATGAGTTTCTGAGTGTGACCAGTGAAGGTGTCGTAAATATCCCGTATTGCTTCCCCCCGTGTTCGTCCCCCGGTCTAACGGTTCGTCAGTCCGCTGGTCTATTTCCTCCCCTCCACCCATCTTACGTTCGTTCATTCGCCCTCTCCTCCCACTCCAGGCGGCATTTCCCGTATTTTCAAACCCAAAGCGTGACAGGTTAGGTGGCAAGGTGAGTTTAATTAATCTATTAAACTCACTGAAGATGAATACATAAACTAAAAGCTGGATTGTAGACATTTTTTATAAGCATATTTGTGAGCCTGCCTCTTTGTTATTAAATTCAATATAATTTCAGATTTTTCTATAACTTTTCTTCTGGTTAACTTAGAAAGTGAGCTATTATTTTTACAGGTTAGTTTTCTAAACTACAAAAAAGCAACTGTTAGGGATGCTTAAATATGAAAAATTGGACTGATATTGATATCTGATAGTAACACCGGTATTATGCCAGATTTACCAATATTTCATTTTACTTTTTTTTTATCCGATTACTCGATTAATCTTAAGAATAATCGATAGATTACTCGATTACTAAAATATTCGTTTACAACAGCCCTAGAAAGCAGCATTGGAGAATTTTGATTCTCCAATGCTGCTTAGCATTTCGGTAAAGTTTGTTACTTACAGGTGTGTGGGCCACCAGACTTGGTGAGATGGCTGGAGTCAATGTTCCTCTTATTGCCATGCATCATGCTTATGTGGTGACAGAGAGGATAGAGGGCATACAGGTGAGATTTCTATTAATTATTCTTTGCTTTGGTTCACCAGACATATTGTTACAAACACTGGGCCACTTGGTTTGGAAGTTGAAGCTTTCCCATGTATCAGGTTAATATGACCAGCAGGGGTCACTATGACCAAATAAATTACTGCTCCTAATTTTCCAAGCTGTTGTTGGCATGTTTGGAGGAGAGAGAGAGAGAAAAAAAAAGAGGTTAATTTGTATCTATTATTTGTGCTTGCTTTGGCTATGCTTGTTTACGCTACATAGCACCCGAGAGACATGAAATGTAAAATGCTTCAGTGTATCACTGCAGTTTCCGTCCATCTTCTGCTTGTTTAATGCAGTTTGTGTTCATATATCCTCTTCCCCGAGAGGCTGGTGGTTTTAGAGTGGGCTGTCAGCACTTTCTTGTGTTATATAGTTTAAGAGAAGCTTAACAAGCATTACCTCTCCATCATGCACACAGACGTCAGCCCACCCACTAAACAGATGTCGTCAGGGAATCTGTTCCCAGTGTGTGCAACTTGTCAGGTCAAGCGCTTCACGCTGTCCATGCGTCTGTATTTGTCATTGTGAGGCTGCTGTGGAGGTCTTTGTATGTTTCTTTTTTTTTTTTTTTTATATGTGTGAGTGTTACAGTGTTCAGTATTGATCACATGGAGCTGCCACACTGAGCTGAGTGCAGAGGAGGGAGAGGACAAAGGAGCAGTTTGGCTTCCGTTATTTGTCGTGAGCGGCTTTTAAAATGTCAGCTGGCTTGCTGGTATTTTGGTTTTGTACCCAAAAAGTCGATGGAGTCTGGGAAGGATGAATACAGACCAGACGGTTTTGACACGAAAAACGATTTTGCAGAAAGATGCTCTGGCACACGAGAGTTCAATACATCTGTCCAGTTTTAGAATGTGATGTCAGGAGCTTTGAGTCAAAGTGTAAAACAATTCGAAGGTCGATTTGATATACGTTTCCAGTGTTGTACATGTTTAGTCTGTGCAATAAGTGGTTCTGAGATCAGCTCCCACAAAAACAAACCAGACTTGTTCATATTGAAAGTTTTCAACCTAAAACATTGGAACCAAATTGCCAAATGTAATCCTTACTCAGTAGAGATAGTTTTACTTTTCTCCTTCTCTCTCTGCTCTTTGGTCCTGCTCTGCATCCATAATGCCTCTTCTTTAACTCCTCTTGAGCTAGGGGTCATAGTTCAAGTATTATTTGAGATTTTGTAAAAACAATATCTTGTTATCATGGTTTTGCGTCATAGCAAGTCATATAACACACTTTGAACAATCTTGGATGTGCAAAATCCTGTTGCAATGCTTGCAGCTAGCATAACATTACAGACACTACAACTGCACCAAGTATCAGGAGTTTAGTTTTAATGCCATTACAAGTTTATTTTGTTCATATTGGGTGTATCACACATTTTCTGAGCCAGTTTGCTTTGTTTGCATTTGGTAAAACTGTTCACTGCAACTGGACTGCTGTTGAGACTTTCAGTCACTTAATAACAAAGGAGGAAAATTGAATAAAGATTTTTTCCTTCATTGTTTATTATCCATATCGGATATTGACTGGTACAGCTTTAGATGCTTTCGTCTCCTTTATTAAGTGTAAATATTTTCAGTATTACCTACTAGAATGTACCGTAATGAGGAAAACACACAATAACTCTAAAGACTAAACAATTAAGTGGGAATTATAAGTGAAAACAGTTTACATCAGATGCCCTTGGCTTGCATCTGAGAGTTCTTCCGACTAATTTCAGCTCTAATTACTGAATCCTTTTAACTTTTCTTTTCACTTCTTGCAGAACATGCCAAATGTCAGGGACCATGACGCATCGGTGTACCTGCGCCTCCAAGGTGATGCTCTGTCTGTGGGTGGTTATGAGCAAAATCCCATCTTCTGGGAGGAGGTAACCCTAAATATTATGCGTTGTTCTTAGATTCTGTCTGGAAAAATCTCACATCAAATGGTTCTGCACAAATGGAAAAGCCTGCGATATGCAGTAATGATGGTGAATGTCGCGATAAATATGTGATTTCCATCAAAGTAATATTAAAAAAAAAAAGTTCATATCTTTAAACTTTGGGTTCGCAGCAGACATACAGACATAATGTGTGCGCTCTTCAGCTACTGGAGTTCAACACTTTGTTTCCATTTTAGCAAGGTTTTATTGAAAAACTTGCTTTTGACTGAAGTCTGCTTTTTTAAAGTGTGAAACAACTTAGCTGCCGCTTCTTAATTAATGACTTGACAATATCCCAAAACTATTTCTGTTGCATTAAGTAGCAAGTGTTACCACACAGTTGCAGTCAGACAGAGCCGCAACGTGTGGCTACTAAATAATTAGCTAATGTGTGTTGTAGTCCTGGCATTTTATTGCAATTTGCATATTATGTATAGGGATTGTTTCCCCCTATTGTAAACTAATAGTGAATTGCAGTATTTATATTTTGAAATGGTCAAAAAAGACTGATAACTCTAATTGTTTTCACATTTTTATACAAACAACTGAAGCAAGTTATAATTTCGGTTTATTACATTTTTTTTTTAGCAAATAAGACAACTGTTCCCATAGCAACACAAACTAAAGGCTCAGGTGTCTGTAGGAACTTGTTTGTAGGTGTTTCAACATGTAACCGATTCTAATTGGTTTCCATTTTTGGTACTAAAAGTGACAAAATTAGATTTTCAAAGTTTCTCTTTCTTTCCCTGTAATAAAAACCAACCCAGTGAGGGAAACAAAACAGGACTTGGTTGTTGTCCACAAGAACTGTCTTTAACAAGAGCACAACATACTTTCCAAAGATCAATAAACTCGTGTGATTTTAATGATTTTTCTCTGATTCGCCCAGAAAAGTTTACTCTCTTCACCTTTTTGCGTCAGAGATGGCCCTCATTGGATTATTTATTTCAAAGCATTTCTTCTAAAAATTTTTAATTTCAATAAAGCCAGTTGAGAAATAAACCGATTCCAGAGGGGTTAGCTTTTGTTTTGCCTATGAACTAAGAAGTGTTTTTCTCTATTGGATATGTTCTGTAACATCAGAGGGAACAAAGCGGTGTCATTGTGTCTTTTGCACATTTATGTTGGATTTAGCCCCTCACTCCCTACAAATCTCTGGTTCTTCAAAGCAACTTAATCCCGCGACAGGAACACTCACAATTACACGGAAGACATTAAAAAGACGTCTCTTTTTTCAGGGTCTTGATGATATCTTCTTGCTTCTTGCTCGACCTCCTCAGCTTCTTCCATTTCTGCAGCCTGCCAGTCCGCATATTCCTCTGTGGTTTTTATGTGTGAGAAGATTTCTTTGTGCGGTGGCAGCTTCTTTTGTTCTCGTTTGGTAGCTGAGGGTTCCTTTGATGTCTAAGGCGGATGGAGAGGGGGAAAAAAAAGGAGGCAATACATAAAGGAGAATTAGTGGGAAAACAGTGAGAATCGATGCAGAGCGTGATGATAAGCAGGACCGATGGGTCGGAAGGGACTTGGAAAGCTGTGCTGCTCCCCAGATGCTCCAACGGAGTTCAAATATGTTTGATAAAACTGCTGCACAGAAAAAAAAAAAAAGCAGGCTTACTAAATTCCTTTTAGATTATCTAAGTTGACATGATCTATGTTGGATGCGAGGTGATTACTGCTTCTATGCATACACAATAGGCACTGAAGGTTTAGTGCTGGTTGAGTTTACAGCAAGTGAGTTGGAGAGAAGCAAAAAGATGAAGCTCAACTGCTCTCTATTGAGTAAGACGGGGATTCGAACATGCTAATCAGTTGGACTTTCTTCTTGGGTAGCCAGGATGTGGTTGATTTGTGGGATCTCGTTAAAAGGACTTTGAATTACAGGAAAAGTACGTGGAATTTTAGACATTTTTAAAGCTGTAACCTTTTGAAGACGTGCCGCGCCTTCACACAGGTTACAGATCCATGGATCCTAGGTTGAGGGAAATTTAAACTCTGCACCAAATTGAATCGTTATTCATCTTGAGGAGAAACTTTTTTCACTGTGCCGTTTGGGTGATGTCTCAGGCAGTAGGGAGAGTCAGAAGTATTGTTTTGGGGCTATAAAAATGGAGAGGTTTCACATTTCTTTTGCTCGCTAAAATTTATTTGAGTTCATATTTGGTACAAGAAAAATACAAAATGGACCCCCCCCCCCCAAAAAAAAAAACAAAAAAAAAAACAACTAATTTTCTGTTTCCATTTTTCATCTTTGACTTGCTTGCTCTCATGGAGTTTGGATTTATTCCCAATGTTTCCTAATTTCCCAGGTGTCAGATAAGTTTGCCTTCAGCCTGTTTGACCTGGACTGGGACGTATTTATGCAACATATCGAGGGAGCTATAAATAGAGTTCCTGTTCTGGAGCAGACCGGTATCAAGTCCACTGTCTGTGGACCAGGTACAAACTCACACACTCTCGCACATAATGATTTATCATGGACTCATTGCAAAGTCCATAGTAAATTTGTTTAGGCAAGTAGTAAAGTGGATTCAGCTGTTGGATTCATTTCATTACAGATGAGGATTAATTGGTGTTAAGTTCCTGATTCGTCCTTTTTAAGCTTCTAAGCAGAGAGGCCTGACAATTTGAACCAAAATAGGAGAGTAGGAAACTTCACGTTAAAGTAGCAACAGCAGAATAAAACAAAGGCTTGCTTAAAATTATTTATTTAATAAAGTGATTACCAGCACTAGTCCTGAAGGGCCGATGTGCTGCAGATTGTAGATGTGTCCTTGCTGAGATACACCTTATTAAAATGGCTGAATTACTTCCT
Source organism: Poecilia mexicana (assembly GCF_051168715.1). Taxonomy (NCBI): domain Eukaryota; kingdom Metazoa; phylum Chordata; class Actinopteri; order Cyprinodontiformes; family Poeciliidae; genus Poecilia; species Poecilia mexicana. Next base: position 15,821,978 of record NW_028263381.1, read on the forward strand.
CAGCATATCACCTTGGTCTGCAGAGTTCTGTTAATGAACCATTCTTATAGCTCAGGTGTGTTGACTCATCAGGGAAACATCTAAAATATGCAGCACACCGGCCCTTGCCCTGGTTAACCAGAGCTTTGTGAAAATGGCAAAATACGATGAAATACCTTTTATTTTATGTTTTATTTTATGTGTAAACATTGCATCCATACATACTGTCCCATGTTTGTCAACAATTTAACTAATCGTCCATCAGTCCATCTGTAATTGCACGATTTAAGCCAGTCCACTGGAGAAATATATACTATAAATTCATAATCCACTTTTAAATTTATGCTTAATAAAACAGGCCACCATAGACAGAAAACTGGGTGTGGGAAAAATAGCAGAATTTTAACTATGTAAAAATGTCAACTCTGTGGTTTTTACCAGAATCTTTCACCGCTGACCATAAGCCGCTGATGGGAGAAGCACCAGAAGTTCGAGGCTACTTCCTGGGCTGTGGCTTCAACAGTGCTGGTATGTGCTGCATCAATTTAAAGAAACAAGAAGAAAAGGTATTTTTCTAAACTTCACCTTAAAGTTAACCGTTGAAATATTTGATGCGGAGCTTTACCTTGAGAAATCTGAAATGACGCATGAAAGGCTGAATAAACTTTTTTTAAGAGCGTAAATGGGTAAGCAGGAAAAACGAGGTGAAATGTTTGGATGCTTTTAACAATCTTTGACATGGACTTATATCTCTGTGTACGTGGGCCAAGGCACAAACAAATATTAGAGAGGACTTCATAGACCACATACACAGTCTTGTTCATGCACAAGTCACTCCATTACTGCACTGAGCCTCTGACATTAGCCCTGGAAAAATATCAGTATCTAAGAAGTGTGTGACAGAGAGAGGAGGCGTAAAGGCTGAAGTAATCAGCAAGAGCTTTAATAGGCAATTGAAAGAAAGCTTTTTCTCTGCAGAGAGCCGTGGGGTCAAGCACACAAGATGTTCCGACAAAAGATTGGGGGGTTGGAATAAAGTTGAGTTCTGAGTGGGCCTCAGTAAAGTGTTGTCACATATTACATAATACTGTGACCTTTTGGCACATTAATATCTGGTTCTGTCCATTAACCTGAACATTATGTCTAGGTAAGGGTTTGTCAAGTACTATTCTCCTTTTGGGGGGGGGAGGGGAGGATTGTACAGCTCTTGAAATTGTTTTGTTTAAAATCTAGAAGTGGTTTGAAGTTGAGATTTGTATGGAGATGTTTTTCCCTCTTTTAAGGTACTGCTGTCGCAGTGATCTGTTTCCTGTTATGAGAAAACATGTAAAAGTCATCCACATGTACTGGGACCTGTGGTAAACATGGCAAAAAAAATCTTAAAATAAAACTAACTCCATCAGTAAAATGAAACACAATACAGGGGCCGAGTTTGTAAAAATGCTTTTTTTGCGTAAACAAAAAAAGCATTTTTTTTTTGTTTATGCAAATCTAATATCACCAATTCTTAAGGAAAAATAAATCATTTTACACAGGCACCCTGGAAAGAAAAGGGAAGGAAAAAATCGAGTTCTGGTGTGAGTGGAAGCAGAAGCATGAGGGCTTACAAGCAGACACTCGCACGTCAGTGTGGTTATCTCAGGTGACATTTATCTGTGACACCTCGCCTCGCTGGTTCTCACCACTTTGTCTGGGGTGAACTCCATCATTCTCCTCTCACCCTCCTCCCTTTTATCTCTCAATCCATCCACCCATCCATCCCTCCATCCAGCTGGCCTGCCAGCCGTTCAGATTTCCTCCCAGGCTCAGAGTTGACTGTTCCTGGCTGCAGATGAGTGAAGTGATGAGAGATGGAGGAAGAGGACGTGCGGGGAAAAGATGGAGGGATGGAGGGATGCTGCTGCATGTTAATGTGCACGCAGCACACATTGTGCAGCACTCGCAACGTATGCAAATTACAGGCAACGCAGCACAAGCAGGGGGGTTGCTACAGGGACCCAGCTCATTAACCCAGCAGTTCTGGGACTCGGTGGATTACAGCGTTGGGCTGCCGTCGTTTGTTTGGTGAATGGTTGGAAACAAACAGAACACTGCAGCTGTTGGCCAGATGACGAGGTCAGATTGCTCCGGGGCTGCTTTGAGCAGGGGTCAAGTGTTGGAATAAAGGTTAATGCAGTCCTCTGTGGCTCAGTCGTATGTCACACAGCAGCTGCGGCGGCAAAGGAAAACGTGGCTTTCTTCCTTTCTTCAAATTAATTTGACTTTCTGTCTTTCTGACAATTTGGACCATCAGGCAGGTGGAAAAGGGAGCGGAGCTTCGGCTGCTTGTTAAGGTTTTCTCTTGTTTTGCCTTCAAGGCCACAAGCAACAGAAGCTTCATCTGGAAACAAAAGGTTTCTTTAATCTGGAAATTTTTATATCCATATATCTAGTTTACGAAAGGTTGTCAACAGAAGACAAACTAAGCATTATGTCCTGAAGCCGAAGGTGAGAACTTGAGTTTGTGGAAGACAATTTTTGGGGGTTTTGTGTGCACATTGAATGCCTCACAAAAGCCTCCATTCACCTGCAACCACTTACCTTAACATATTTCTGCTGATTTTACGCTGCAAGATTATGTGTTTGACTTGCGAATTATATCATCTATCACACGAAGCCTCAGTAAAATACATTGATGTTTATGGTTACACTTACAGTACTATATGTTTTAATAAACGCTTTACATGAGTTTAAAATGAATCTGTTTCTAGCTTCACGAAGTGGATAGCGCTACTTCTGAACTAATAGTTGTTGGTGTGCTTTAGAGCAAAACATGTAGATTGTTTTTGCTGTTTCCCCTCCCCCCATTTTATTGAATACTCCAGTGCACTAAAAGGAAACGTAGGTTTCAGTTCGAGTTTCACCTAAAGACTGTTAGGTTAGATCAAATCAGCAAAGTTGAGCTGATCTTACATAACATTTCAATGTTCCCAACATTTCCTCTTTGTCTTTTTCCATCAGGTATGATGCTGGGAGGTGGATGTGGCAGAGAGCTCGCTAAGTGGATCATACATGGCCGGCCAGAAAAGGACATGTATGGATACGACATCAGGTATATGGGCATGCCTTAAAAAGACTCTTCAATGGCATTTTATCAAATGGCACCAGGAGCCACAGCTTGCATTGAAGTCTGGAGCAACTTCTTTACTGAGCACTAAATCCCTCTCCCTCCTTTCTCTAGACGTTTTCACAGTTTGCTGACAGACAACGCTCGCTGGATCAGGGAGAGGAGCCATGAGTCGTATGCAAAAAACTATTCTGTAGTGTTTCCCTTTGATGAGCCACTGGCCAGCCGTAACATGAGGAAGGACCCTTTCCATGAGGTACGGCGGTTACTCATTGTGTTTCACCAGCATTTACCGACTGACAAATAACTTTAACGAGCAAGTCCTGCTCCTGTTAGGATGCCTCGCTTGCTTCAGAGTTATGCTGGGTTTTTTGCTCCATATTGTGCTCCTTATGAGAAAGAAAATGAACAAAAGGTTTACTAAGAAGTTGGCCATCTGGGTTGGATTCAAAGTAAGCTTTGACAAATAGTTTTGTAGGCCATTTCCTATGCTGCCAGTTTGCCTGAGACTGACAGTGATGAAAAGCTGGCTCAGCTTATCACCTCCCTGGTTCAGTGAAACTTCTTATCTGGAATGTCATATTGCAGTTAGCAAATCATTTCACCCCTTTCAAGTCACCAGGGCATCTCCCGTCAACTTTGATTACTTCCACTATTTCCATAGATTGCATAACTGTCTTTTTTTTTTGTCTGTAATTTTGCCTTGTCAAGCACCGACACTGTCTCTCTCTCAGTGGGTTTGCCTCTCACATTTCTTCAGTCTTCTCTTTGCCTCCTCTCCGTCTCGTGGCTGATTCAAAGTGATGGCATAAGCGGCGTAACTTAGCTCTGCAGTGACTGCGTTTGCTAATGCATGACTATAAACGATCCACTCGGCTCTGTTGGATAAGTTGTGGATGTTTTTCAGCTTTGTTTCTCTCCTTGGCCTAGCACAAACTCTTAATGGATTTCACCGCCATGTTTCACACACTAAAGAATCACTTAGAGACATACTTTTTTTAAATATTTATTTAACTTTAACTGTTGGACTATTACCCTTGCATGCATGAGTTTTCTAGAACAAGTTATGGTCCCATAAGTTTCATTTGTGTCCCAAGCTTGATTTATTTAGCTTCTGTAACACTTTACATCAGGGGTCCCCAAACTACGGCCCGCGGGCTGGATCCTGCCCGCCTCCTCATTTGGTCCGGCCCCCTGAACAATACCAGAGCATTCAGTGTTTTTTTTCATATATATGTGGATTTTTCTTCAACCACCAGGGGGGCTCTTGAGCAGATATGAAACTTAGTTTCCCTCAATGAAATATATACTAGTCACCGTTTCACTCACGGTTTTTTTCCATTTGCATTCTGGGTAAAAATCTATCTACAAACGCGAATATGTCGTCGGCAGTAATCCAGGCCCCCCCCGTCCACAGTTTCACTCCCCCCCCCCCGTCAACAAAAGTTTTCTAAGGTTTTTTTCTCGAAAAACTAAGACCGGCCCCCGACCAGAAAAGGGAACAGTTATGTGGCCCTCGCAGGAAAAAGTTTGGGGACCCCTGCTTTACATGCATACATAAAGCTTTCTGCAGAGGTTCATTAAACATGGTGCAAAATAAAAACAAAAAATGAAAACTAAAGGGGTGATGGAGGAGTTATTTAATGTAGTCTTTTGACTACATGAAGAATTAAAATTGTAGCAATGTAAAAAAAAAATGTTTGAAATTTAAATTCTAACTCTTATATTCTATACTTGACAACTTAGATCCTTGAAGACGGCTTAACCTGCCTTAATGGGAACACTTGTATCCATTTTTCAAATCTGAAATGACACAGTGTTGTAATGCACTACCGCTAGAAGGTATGCTTTAAGGTATGACCAGGCAGGCAAGCTGTCTCTGTGCAAATAATGAGACTTTCTACTTATAGGAGGCAATATGTGGTTATTTCAGACCATCAGCAAGTCATCTCTGACACTGCTGCTCGCACGCTTTCTCCACCTCGGTAGCACAGATGGTAAATATAGCTCAGTGTGGGACGTTTTGGCAAAAGACAGACAGCTTGATGCCTGCTCGGGAGAGAGCATAGCACAACATACCTACCAACTGTGGGCGACTGTCAGTTTTAGCAAGGAGGATGGAGAGCCTCGAAATATCTTATCTGAACAGTGTTCAAGAATTAGGAAGTTTCTGCAGCCACTTGATATAAACAAACGTGGTACAACATTTTATTTTTATTTTTTTTATCAGTTCCTCCATTAGTGGAGAAACTTCATTATCTCTTCTAAATGCAACAAATGTCAGCGACTGTCTGCAGTAATCATTATGTCTGCATTTGTGTTGGATCAAGTTGATGGACTGGCCTTTTGTTTCATTAGCTTGTTGATGCAGACAGATCAATAGACTCAAGGAATAACATGTTGTTAGAGCAGCTCTAAGTTACTAAAATTGGTCCTGGTCAGTAATCTTGCTATTGCAAGAGATAGATGGATCAATTTTGTGCAAATAATTTCCTTCAGAAGTCATATAAAAAGTAAATAGACTCCAGTTACTGTTTTGTGAGGGCCTCTGAGGTTTACTAGAGAATATAAGTGAGCATGAAGACCAAGGAGCGCCGCAGAAAGGCCAAGGCGAATGTTGTGGAGAGGATTGTAGCAGGGTTAGTGGCTCAGTCAAAGTCCGGATCTAAATATAATTGGAAGTGTGTGACAATACTTAAAAAATTGCTGTTCAGCAACCCAGTCTGACTGAACATTTAGTTGGATTTCACTTTGTGCAACAGATTAAAGAGGGTTAAATGCATATGCATGTATTTTCATTTCACTTTGAAATTACTCTCTGCTTTGTGTTGACATGTCCCATAAAATTCACTGTTTCAAAATAAACAATATTTTGTTTTTTTAACCACGGACTTGTATTTTCAGTAAACACTGACCGGTGGATTGGCAATATTCTCAGCTTCGTGTGCCCTCTGTGCATTCTGCAGCGATTTGATTTGTTTTTGTGTTTATTTCATCACTCCAGGTGCTGACAGAGCAAGGTTGCATGTTTCAAGAGAGGCATGGTTGGGAGAGACCCGGCTGGTTCAACAAAGACGGGCCGGCTCCTGTGAGGCTCCTGCAACAAACACACACTACCACAGACTTACTGCTTGTAGTTGCCATACTTTAACACTGTGTTTGCATGTCTTGTTAAAAAAAAGCCTAAAAAGTACGATTACTACGGAGCTTACAACATTAGGAAAAACGAGAACTACAAATACAAAGAACTCCTGGGCAAAGAGTACACCTTCGACTTCCCTCCGCATCACGATGTGGTAAGTTACAGAGAGCAGAAGTGTTTGTGTCTGGAGTCAGACAAAGTTCAACAGCTTGTTTTCTCTGTCAAAACACAAGTTAGTCTGATGAGTGTGAATGTTTACTTTTCAGTCCGCAGAGCAGAAAAATTGAAAGACTGAATGAATTTCTGTCATAAACAAGTAATGGTGGTGGGTACCAGCAGTGGCTTTAATGGTGCATAAAGAGCTTTAAACCTCCAAGCTAATTTAGCAACTTGACAGACACTCTGGGAGTGAAATCTGTGATTTTTGCCTTTAACTTCACTCCCCTGATGAATTCTGCTCTTTGTGATGCAACCCCGATTTAAGCCTTCTTCAAAATAAGAAGATGGCGACGTGTTTTTTATTATTTTTCTTCAGCGAGTGTGTTGAACACGTGTGCTGAGTTTTGCTGCTTCCGATGCAGATTAAGAGTGAGTGTCTCTCATGCCGACACGACGTCGCCGTGTTTAACATGTCCTACTTTGGGAAGTTCTATCTCACCGGACCAGATGCCAAGAAAGCAGCCGATTGGCTCTTCTCGGCTGATGTCAACAAGAAGCCAGGTTAGTCGGGCAACTGTTTGAAGAAGCACACGTGCACACACACGCACACACACGCACACACACGCACACACACACTGCTTACCTGAATGAAATGAATGATTCATGACGAGGCCTCTGCAGAATTTGATGAGATGCTTAGGGAGTGATTCAGCCCTTTCATTCAGGTGTGTTGGTTTCTGGGACACAACAAAAACATGTAAGACGCCGGCCCTTTAAGGCTAGAGTCAGATAGAGCGGGGTTATGCATGAACTGTTTGTATTTGTAAAACTCTTGGTTTTTTCTAACTTAAAATGAAGTTTGCACATGGATTAACGAAGCAAATTATGCAAAAAAAACAAAATGATTTATTTTTATTTTTACATGGTTGCAGACAGTGTGGAGAAACAGTTCTCCACCATTAACAAAGCACTGTAGAGCTGCATGTGTCTGTGCAAGACTATCCTGCCATGTTTCCTTTAAATCCAATATTTCATACTTCTCTGATCATTTTATCTCGGAGGCAATTACACTACATCTCCCTCCAAGCCTTGTTAGATAATCCTTTTTGAACAGATTTGTATTTGTTAACAGTAATCACTCTTTTAAATTACAGCTGATGAAGGCATCAGCTGCACATATTTATCTGTGACTGCAAACATTAACTCTTTTAGGAAATGGATGAGCATTAAAAAAATGGTGTCACTTGTAATTAGTTATAGAGTTATTTGATTTTGGAGGTTTTCTTGATTCTTTATAACAAATGTCTTTGCAGTAAAATATGCCACCTATGCTTTGGCACATATTAGAGTCATCCGGCTGTTACCGAACTTGTTTCCTGTCAAGTGGTGTGCTATAATAATTAAAAAAAAACATTTTTGGTCATACATATATTCAATAGAGAACATCCAGTTGCAGAGTTATTTATGGTATGATGCTCTTAGGAGAGAAAATAAACCATGGATTTGGGGTGATTTTTGAGGGAAAGTAAATATTTAAACTCTGAGCTTGCACATATTCAAGGCTGCTCATATATATAGTGCATTACATAATTCTTCATATTCATTGAATTTTTTTTCACATTTTGCCTCAAATTTTGATGCATGACTTCTTGCAATAGCTGCCCAACAGGCTTTCTTCCGGGTTTAACCTTTGTTTCGCTCCATCCATTTTCTCACTGACTTCGACCAGCTTCTTCTGTGGTCCTGCTAAAAAAAGCAACTCTGTCGCACAATGCCGACTCCACAATAATTGTTAAAACTATCACTTTGTCGAGATAGTAAAGTATAAGCCAGATAATCTGTGAAAAAAATCGAACTCTTTTGTCTTCTCCCAGTTCTTCCAGTACTAGCTGCATAAATACACCGCTTAGCAAATACATAAAAAACATATTTTTGTGAAAGGTATGTACTGTAGCTTTAAGTGAAGATATGCCACTCTTTCCATTTTCAGATTATGGATTGGTATGTGCTTTGTGAGAACGTAGAATCGTGTTTTCTGACCTAAGTAAAGGGGCTAAATGCAAATTGACACTTCTAATTTTTATTCTTTTACTTAACAGGCATGCACTATTTTGTGCTAGTCTGTCACCATAGATCCAAATAAAATGCATTGAGGTTCATGTTGACCATGTGGTGACTTTTAAGTAAGATCAATAGGCATGAATGCTGTTGCAAAGCACTGTAAATAAGTATTCACTGACAGGTGTGTGTGCATGTTTCAGGTTCCACTGTGTATACGTGTATGTTGAATAAAAGAGGAGGGGCGGAGGCCGACCTGACGGTGAGCAGGCTGGAGCCAGGCGCTGCCAAGCTGCCGCTGGCGCCGCAATCAGATGGTGAGAAACAGACTGACGTCCTCTTTTTGAGAAACTTCACCTGAAAACACAAACCAAAGAACTGAGTCTGAAACAAAACTTGGCCGAAAATGTGAAGAGATGTGAGGGAAGAGAGAACATGGGCAGAATTATTACTTATTGCAATCACAGGTGAATATCTTTACCCAAATGCCAGCGTTAATGAAAGAAACTTGAGTAGGATAATTTTCTAAGCTTCCTCCATTTATTCCATCAGCACGAGTATACAGGAATGAAAAAGTCAAGTTAAACAGTTGGATGTGATCACGTCTGCATTGTTATATTGTTTAAGATGTTAGCTGGCGTCTTCATACGACATATAACGAGAAGCTAACGAGTCATGCTGTATTTTTCTGCTGGCTAACTGTGCCTAATCTTCTCAAATTACTGGCCTCTCTTGCTCCAGGTGATGCATACTACCTTGCCATTGGAGGCGGAGTCGCCGAACACAACTGGAACCACATTCGGACGGTTATTCAGGACCAAGGCTTCCACTGCCAGCTGACGGACCACTCCGAAGACATGGGGATGATCAGCATCCAGGGGCCTAAGAGGTGGGACGAGGAAAGAAGGTGGAACGGTCGTCATTTATCCCTACTTAAGAGAATGGGGAAATCATAATGTAGGTCAAATTTATGATTTAGTCATTGAACAGTAAAGATGGCTAAACTTCACAGATGTTTAGCCATCTAAACATCTAAATAGTTTAGCCGCTATTTTGTTTTTTTAATTAACAGCATGTGAGCTTGTGCTCAGAGTAGATAAGCTGCAGAAAAGACGATTGGACCAGGATTTCACAGTACAGATGGACAGTAACCTAAAACAACTAAAAAAAAAAAAAAAAACATCTTATAGTGAGGCTAGAATCAGTTGCTTGATCTCAATCTCAAAGAGCTACAGCACAGAAGGAAACGCTTCAGCATTTAGTAATGTAGTGCAAAGGAGGAACTAATCCACTGATCTACATGCCAGCAAAACATTCTCATCAGGGTAATTTTGTGAAACGACAGGGTGGTGGGCGGGTTTGGTGCCCGTCTCCAGGCGGGCTGCCAGCCCATCACAGGGCAAAAGCACCTCAGTTAAATTTATTTTCTATGAATTATTCAGAGTACCAATAACTCTGGCAACAGTTACTTTTGTAAAATAAATATAAACAAAATTGCAGAGGAGAATTTTTGTAAATATTTAATGTAGAAATACGTAATTGAATTAAAGATTTAATAAAAGGTTAATATATTTTTTCCCTTATATTTAACATTCATCATGATGAATGTCCAGAAACCGATCAGTTTTTTTTATTTTACTGATAAAACCTGCCAAGTCCATGACATGAAAGGCGTTTTAAAGGCTTGTTTCCTGTTCTTTGTTACTCTCTTCCTTCTTTGTTGTGTTGTTCACTCATTGTGAACATCTCCTCCATTGTAAATGTGTTTTCATCACATTGAATAATGTTTCACGTGTAGAACTGTCCTTGTGGTTTTACTGAAGCCGTAACCTTTGGTTGGTGACTCGCTCAGGTAAATAAAAAAAGATTGCTGTGAATAACCGGTAGCCCATGTTTGTTCTGACTTCCTCCAGCATTTCTTTGTTTTTTTACTCGCAGAGCAAGCAAGGCCAACTTTACTTTTTCTTGATCCCATTCTGTGCTCACCTCAATCTAACTTTTCCTTCTCTCTCACCTCCTCTCCTCCCCACTTTTCTGCCCTCTGCCTTTCTTCTTCCCGCTCACGGAGCTGCAGGGTCCGTCCACCCCTGTTCTCTGTGTGGGATTTGTCGATATCTTTTCCTGGAGGCCTTTCTTTTTTCTTTTCTTTTTTCTTTTTTTTACCCTCTGTTCTCCTCGGTTCCTTTTTTTTCTCCCTCTGCGGTGATCGAATAGATCTCCTCGTTTGTCTTCTCTCACTGTTCCTCGCTTCCTGCTTGGTCGACCTATTCTGAGTCACCTTGCCCCCCTGCTTTCATGGTCTTCCTCACTGATCTGCTTACGTCAAGCCAGGAATAATTATTTCAGTCCCCGACTGTAGTCTAGCAACGACAAGTCGCTTCATTTGTTTATGGATCTTTTTTTGTAACTGTGTGTACGAGATTGCAGTTTGTGTTGTCTCTCTCTCTCTCTCTCTCTCTCTCTCTCTCTCTCTCTCTCTCTCTCTCTCTCTCTCTTTTTCTCTTTGCCTCTCCAAAGTACCATATTCATGTCTTGCCTGGTTGAGGAATTTCATAAAATTACTCTTCCTCTGTCATGTTTTTGCTAACTGATGAAGCAAATTGATCCCAGTAAAGCTTGAGGAGCATGAAGATGTGTTCACAGTGTTTACAGAGATGTGTTGGGGTTTTCTCTCCCGATGACGTCTCACTTAAGTTCCCCAATGAGAGGAACCTTTGATTTTCTTTCTCTCAGCTTGGCATCATGTTTCAAAGTGTGAAACTAATACTCAGCCGCTTGTTTAGATAATTATTAACAGTATGCGTAATTGATAGAATCATGAAACATCCCGTGTGTATGCACAGCTGAGAAGTCAATGCTAAATGGACAAAAAAAAAAGAAATAAACGACAACAAGAGCCTCCTTTGCTTCCTGGCTCTTTAATTCTCTTGAGAAAGTTTGAGAGCACAGTTTGAGGTAAACATCAGCCCGTATTAGCTCAAGAATAAAGCTTTATATTTGTCCGTGCCCACATCCTTCTATATCTGTTACATCACTTGCTTTCTAGAAAAAGGGACTTGCACAAAGCTGCAGAAGCAGAACCTCAGTCATTCCACAAATATCCACACGCCTGGCTTCCTGCCACACCGTGGCAAAAAAAAAAAAAAAAAATCCTTAAAAAGATGTTTTCTCTGTCTTCCCACTCATAAGCATATGAGGCCAAGAGAGCAAAAATAAAATATTTATTATTTTGTGTTGACTCATCATTATGTAATATTGATTTCAGTGTAGCTTGCAGGAGGAACGATTGCATATTTTCTTCAAATTCCAGTGTTTCCTGTTTGAGAGACATTTTAGTGACCTAGAAATCAAATAATAACTTTCTTTAATAATAAACTTACAGCTTAGAATTAACAACTTTGTGCAATTTTTTTTAAACAATTGTTTTGCACATCCTGTGTTTAGTTTTACACCAACTTTATAACTCAGATAGCACAGAATATATGCAGATTGTGAAAATGCCCATTTAGTCCAGCAGATGGTACCAATTTGTGCCTATTGTTGTATCAGATTGCAATTTTTTTTATCAGCCACAAACAGTGAGGGGCAGAAGTGATGAAGAACACAAAGAAGAGTGGAAGAAGAAAAATATTTTATAATTTGGCTCCATCTAGACCTAACAAGGTGCATGTGCCTTAACTAACTCAGTTTGAAAAGTTTAAGGACTCGAATGGTGTAACTCTGCTGTACTTTATTTAGCCTTTCTGTTATCTGCTGGAAATATTGCTCTCTTCTTTCTTGCAGCCTGAATGAACCACAGATGTGTTATGAAAATGACAGTTCCTTTTAAATAGATTCTTGTCAAGTTTCTTCTCTTGCTTTTGTCTTTAAACACTGAACTAAAAGTGGAAATGACTAACGTCAGCCATCAGCAATGATTGCGAAATGATAGTGCTTTGAAATCGTGTGTTAAACGATCAGAAACAGATTGGATTTTTACGTTTCTAACTGACTAGTCACCAGTCGGAGATGTTGACCAAATAGTCACCAATTCATCTTGCGAGCTGATTTCAATGTACTTCTCTTTTGTTTACTCAGTCCAGCAATTTTTGGTATCTGACTTTACATCTAGCTTCAGAATGAAAAATAAAACACAATCCCATGTTTGCGTACACTTGGCTCATCTGATTTGGTCAAACATAGGTTGAATGACTAACATAGTTTGTGACTCTGTTTTTTTTTTCTGCCTTAACAGTCGACAAGTACTGCAAGAAGTTTTGGATGCAGATCTCAGCAACGAAGCGTTTCCCTTCTCTACCCATAAGCTTGTGAACGCAGCAGGATATCAGGTGAAAACGCTAAGAATCACACTCGGTCATGGGCACCAGTCGTATACTATTGAGTAAAAGTTTATTACTTTTGAGATTTGCTGAATAGAGATTCCTTTTTAATTGTGTTGAGGGAGAATAAATGATAGTTCTTACTAACATGTCAAATCAGTCCATATATGAACTGGAAACCCTAGTTTAATTAAATGGGACATTTAATTGAATTGTTAAAGTTTTATACCTGCACATAGCTGTATACGTTACTCCTATTGAGGCTTAATGTGTTTTTTAAAATGTACTCTTATGATTTTGGCATCAAAATAAAAAAGACAGATTATTATAGATAATATAATGGATAGTAGCAATTACTATATTGCACTATTTTAGCAGGGATGATTGTGGCTTTCTGTTTTACATTGAACTGTTACATTCCAGTCTGTCGCATACTTGTTTAATAACTCTGTAAGGTGTCTGTGATTTGACCTGTGATTTCTGACCTTCTGATTAAAAGGAGAGAGCGTTGCACTCATTACAGACTCATGCAGCGGCACATATCGGCACACTCAGCCTCAGTCTGTTTTACTTTCTCTTGCATAAATTATGCAAGGTCCCAGCGATTGCGATCTGCATCTCCATTCGCCGCTGCAGGAGCGTGTGGGGATGTGTGCCGAGCGAGGCGCTTGTGTTGTCTTCCAGCTGGTTGTTGGCCTTGTCTCGGTGACAGTTTAATGGTTGCAGTGCTGTTTGTGTGAGCAGAGCTCTTCCTGCCCCTCCGCACCCCCTCACAGCTCATTAGACTCTCTCGCTGTCTGTTTCTGTTTTCCTAACTTGTCAGCGGCAGCAGTTGCGCAAGCATACACATTTATCTGTATAATTTCATGTCGTGCTTCTGTCTGTATGTTTGTTTTTTGGCTGCCTGGTACATGAGTGTGGTGGTGTGTGAGGCATGCATGCATGCCTCACACATATGTGTGTTAGGGTCATATGCTCAATGTACTAACCTACGCTGAGCTTGGAGATGTGCATATGGTGCCTGCAGTGATCCCTGACTGGACAGATGGACTTTCTGTCATTGCACCAATTGCGAGAACCGTTGGAGAAGTTTCCTTTCCTCATTTTTTTTTTGTCCCCTTCCACATTTCCTTTCCTGCTCATGTGGTGTGTACTATCTTCTCCTGTCAATATTTTTGCAAACATTTTCCTTACCCTCTTCCCTGACTCTCATTCATTTCTTTTTCTGTTTCTTGCTTTTCTTTGTCCAACTAGATATGCGAATGAGCACAGATGAACCCTCGTTGTGGCAGCTTGATTCTCCACACAAATACCTCCTCCTCCTCTGTAACCCTCTTTTCTACCCGGTCTGTCATCCAGGTGCGAGCAATGCGTCTGTCATTTGTCGGAGAGCTCGGCTGGGAGCTCCACATTCCCAAAGACTCCTGTTTTCCCGTCTACCGTGCTGTCATGGCCGCCGGTGCAAAGCATGGCATCATCAATTCAGGCTACAGAGCAATCGACTCTCTCAGCATAGAGAAGGGTAACGTAAACAACTTAACATATTGAAATTCAGCTCAAATAATGATTTCCTCTCAACATTTGTTTCACTGCAAAGTCGGTTTTAGGAGGGGAGGTCTTGATGCTCATAAGCCCGTATTCCCGGTTTCTTAATTAAAATTTCTTCAGGGTACAGACACTGGCACGCTGACCTTCGGCCCGATGACACACCTTTGGAGGCGGGGCTTGCCTTCACCTGCAAACTGAAGAGCTCCATCCCATTCCAGGGCCGGGAAACGCTGGAGAGACAGAAGGAAGAGGGGCTGAGGAGGCGTATCGTCTGTTTCACCATCGATGAGTCAGTAGATACTCTGTCTGAAGGCTGCAATTAAGCCTTCAGCAAAATGGGAAAAAAGTTTCTTTTTTTTAATTTTAAATGTTTTTTTTCTTTGCTTAAAATTAGTATGCAGACATGAAAATGATGGAAAATTGCAGTATTTCATTGTAGTATTTTATGTCGGGTATAAAAAATTATTTTTATTGCTGTACTTTGTTTGATCATCCATCTGTAGTTGGAGCCTGAATCTGTAGGAATATCTTCCTTAGGTTGATAATGATTTTTTTTTTATTTTTGTATCATGTTTTTCTAAATGAAAGGAAGCGCAGAGAAATCTGGAACTCTCAGTTAGGAAACCATGAGCCTAAAATCAAGTTATTACTCCTTTTCACAGATTCTCAACTTTTTTTTGGTATCTTTGTTTGCACTTTGAAAGTATTATATATATATTTATATATATATATATATATATTTTTTTTTTTTTTTTCCAAAAATCTAAAAGAAGTATGTTGCAACGCCATTGTTTTTTTTTTCTTATCTTTTACACCAGAAAAATACCAATGTTCGGTCTGGAGGCCATTTTCCGTAACGGCGTCCCTGTTGGTCACCTCCGGCGAGCCGACTACGGCTTTTTCATAGACAAAACTCTTGGTTATGGATACATCCGCAACCCTGATGGAGGAGTGGTGAGTTTGTTGCACGTTGTTTTCTCCGTTTATTATCCAGTCTTGGTTTCTGGGATTGCTCTTGTTCCCTTAGTTTCACATTATTTCTTTTATCTCTCTTGGACCAAAGCTGATTGATTAAAAGAAAAACTTAAAATATTTAATGATTATGTAGGACAGCATTCAGTTCAACTGAACTAAATGAGAAGTGAGTAAAGCTGAATATCTCAGCAAGGTTGTAATTATTGATAAACCATGAATGTGGAAACCTTGTAGAAAGCCTTTTATCACTGTTTCATACGAGAATGTTTCTTGAAATCTAAATTGTTATCTTAAATATTTATTAACCTAAGTATTTTCCTAAATAGATCTTGCTGGATAACCATAAATCTGACCCAGCTGATAAGTAAAAAACATATTCTCTAAAGGGCTACCGATGGATTTGCTACTCTTGAAATCTTTGTTTCAATGAAGCGTTGGTATTTTCTTTGCTGCAGGCGAGTGATATTTAAGGTTTCTATATAAAAACCTGGAGTTACTCAGAGTTTTCATGTAAGAGGCAGCCAGCTGTGTTAGTTTCACTGTGTAAATGACTGAGAGACAGAGTGGGAGATCAGTAGGGAGGGCTGCTGCCGAGAGGGAAATGTGAGCTGGTCAGTGAAAATTAGCTTTCTGTGTTTCAAGGGAACTGACAGCCGAGTCACAAACGGCTTAATTGCTTTCTGCGTTCAGGACTTCCAAGCTGCTGGTTTCTGTTTGTTGTGAATCCTTTGAAATCCCTCTTTCATTCCTGCTTTCCTCAAGCCCTTTACATGTTTTTTTTATTTTTTTTATCGTTATTCATTTTTTTTTTTTAACCAACTAAATCTTTTTATTTCCTTCACCAGGTCAGTGCCGATTTCATTAAAACCGGAGAGTTCACGCTCGAAAGGATGGGAGTGGCGTACAAGGCCAAGGCGCACCTCAAATCTCCATTCGACCCTGAAAATAAACGGGTTAAAGGAATCTACGAGTGAGGGCCAATGTGAAAACACTCTGGTTAGAGAATAATATGCAATCTGCTGCTTTTCCACATTCAGTTGCCACTACAATTGTATACCTCTGCCATTGATGGTGTTTCATAAATGTGAAGCGATAAAGTGACGTTGAAGGAGATTGAGTTTAACAATATTTGCTCATTTAAATGATTTAAATGTTCAAAATCAAAGCAGGTCCACTATTCCTTGACATGTGCTCTTATACGATTATTACCATAAAATTTCCACCAGTTCAGGACTTTTTATCAAGACAAAATCTTTTTAGAACTAAATAAACTTCACTATCCTCTCAGCACGCAAACATAACTTACCCGAATAATTCTTTTTTTTTTTTTTTTTTTTTTTTTGCCAAACTAGCAATTCATTAGAGGATATTAGTGCAGATATTTATTACTTTAAAGACTCAGTTTTTACCTTTGAAAGTCTTACTTCCTGTAGCAGCTCACTTTGCACTGAGCTGTTGAACAGAATTAATTATCATGACCATAGATAGACGTGTCTGTGTTGTAAAGTTTTATGTGAAGCACTGAGAGTGTCCTTAACAAAAGAAGTCCTAAAAGGGCTCGGAAAAGAGATTATACGCGTGTGTGTGTGTGGGTGTGTGTGTGTGCGTGCGTGTGTGTGTGTGTGTGTGTGTGTGTGTGTGTGTGTGTGTGTTTTTACTCAAAGTAAATCAGATCCTGCCGCTTCCCAGGTAATTGAGTATTTAATGTAATTTGGCTTAAATTAAGAGCAAAGCTGGGTTTTTTTTTTGTTTTTTTTCATATTTTTTGATCACCAACAACTAGAGATCAAGGCTTTGTCCTGAAGGGTAAAATATTCAGCCATCTAGCAAACTGACTGTGTGTGACCTCCTGCTTCTGGCTTCAAAGTTTTATAACTGTGCCTTTGGCGCTTCATGCCCACCAAATGGCTGAGGTAGAGTGATGTTTTTTATGAGGTTAACTATTTATCATGAATATTTTTTAACATTAACGCGATAGGGGTCACAATATTCCATGAAGGCTCTTTTTGCTCCATTAGGTTTTCATAAAAGTACTTAACGGCTATGAGCTCTGCTCTTTTTCTACAGGTTAAAAAAACTCCACAGAGGCAAATAAAAAAAAAAGTAGTGCACTTTTTAAAAAAACAACTTTTTCAAACATTGTTAAACCTCAGCTCTCCTAAAATCAAAGTTTTACTGTATCTTAAGTTGCAACTTTTCCCTGGTAAGTCTGAGAACTGGACTTAGCATCCTGCAACTATATAGTCTGCGTCAAATTATAAACAGATGAGTAAAGTAGAAATTTACATAAGAAAATGGCTGCGATATGGAAGCTTTCAGTTTTTGATATTACTCTGATCCTTTGAAATGGATGTGAAAGGGCAGAAGAGAGAATATTTCAAGGTTTTAATCTATTTCTGTTATGTTTCAATGTTCCAAGACAGAAACGAAAACAGCCATAACCCTTCAGGAATGTGCAACAGAGTTTTTAAGGTTAAAAGAATGGAGGCTGCTGCTCTGTGAGTGGCGTCGGCTTAGTTTGTTAAACTAATTGCTACAATTTAGACGTTAATTCAATTTCAAAGAATAAGAGAATTGGAGACTAACTAACATTCACGGCTGCAGAATGCCGAGTTTTAACCGTGTTTGAAGCATCTCTGGTTGAGGATTCGGGGTCATTAAATTCTAGGGCTGAAGTTTCAGGCTAGCATAATAAAAACACAGCTTCAGTGACACTGACATTTTGATTACCTCATAATTAAGATTATTTTTGCCAGACAAGAATCTTCAGGAAGTGGCAAATAGCCGCATCGTCGATATAAAGTTACTGAGTATGGAGTAAAAGTTGTAGTAGTAATGCTACTTTCTTACATGCTCTTCGTGCTCTTTATGTAATAAATTCTTTACTCTGTAACTGAGCCTTTAAAACATAAGGTGCCCTTTAGTCACTGGATGGGTTTGTAAGTTGCTTAGCATCACTCTAGTATCTCTCTGATGCTTGCTGCTGCACATCAAGTACAAAATGTTTACTAATTAATCGTTATTTAAAGTCAGCGCTGACTTTAAATAACAAATGAGTCATGCAAAGAGAAACAGTCAAAGTAAATTATTGATGTCAATCTAGACTTGTTACTTGTGTTGAAGAGAATTTCTTTATTAATAAAATGTGATTTTACCTAAAGCACTTTGTGCATTTTTCTTTTCAAAAACAAAACCTCCATAGGAACAATCAAATACGGCAAAGACTGGAAGGTAATCCAACATTTTACTGTAACATACAATATTTATTTATTTAACTATATGACAAATGCAACGCTTTAGTTGTAATTTAACAGAATCGTGAGAAATGGAACAAACTTTTTCTGTTAATTTTTGGATAGCTTTTATGTTTTTTTATTTTTACATTGACAGACCTCTGATGTCAAATATCTCACTGTCATTTTTCATTAGATGTAACACATGAACAACACTGCGATTAGCTTAATTAGTATGCACTAATAATAAACACAGCTGGTGGGTGTCTGCACAGGCATATAATTACAGTAAGCAGTGGATGCTATTTATCAGCTAATGTAGAGATAAAACTCGATTCAAACTAAGTCACATTTAATAATCCTCTTTAATCTCCTGTTGGTCTGCTGGTCGCTCCCTGTCCTCAAACTACTCCAGATGTTTCTGCTCAGACTGGAGCGGCGCCGGCTCAGCTGTACGACTCTGCACCTCCTTCACAGGGGTAGCGATGTTTTGGCAGGATGGAGGTGACTTCTGGCAGGGGCTGTTTTTCCCATTCACCCTGGGAGAAAAATTAATAATAGTTTTATTCAAAGGCATTTTCTTCTGTTTCTTTTCAACAAATGTCCAGATACGCCATATGTCTTCATTGGTCTTTTGTTCGGCTTCTTTATATAATACAAACAACTCTGCAGTCTTGATCACATTTAAGCACAAACATTTATAGTAAACATAATTTGCCAAGGACAATAAATGTGTAAATGTCTTCAAAAGAACAATGCAATTCAGGAAATGCAAATTAGGCAAAACCAGTTGGCTAGATAAAACTAGATTTTCTTTTTCAGGTTATTTAAATCAAGCACTTATTCATTCATACGTTTGAGACATTTTACTCGAGTCGCTTTTAATTTGACAACGGTTATCTTTGTCTCAATTTAAAGTTTGCTTGATGATCTGAAAAGTTTTAAGTGAAGGATTCATGCCACCATGCTGAGGCAGCCCGTTGCTGTGTGCAACGCTTTGAGTCTGCTCTGAGGCCGAGCCCTTCGGCCTCCGGTTGTTTGTTAGAATAACTCTAGCCTGTACTTGCTGCATCGACTTACGAAGTTTTGCAAGCAAGAACAAACATATTGTAAAAGAAATCACTGAGGAACAATGAGAATGACTGCAAGTATAAACGCTGACTCATTTAGGGGTTTTTTTTCTTACACATTTTTATCTTGAGCTCTTTTGCGTTCCATTCGTTCAACAATTTATAGAGACACGTCAGTGTGAGAAAAGACCACACGCTGGGCTTGACATTAAAGGACTTTTAAAATGATAAGGTCCTGCATTTGTAGATTTTCCATGAGGCATGGTGTTTTAGTTATATTTTCCCTGACAATATTCCCTTCCGTAACATTTCTCTTCTAACCACATACTTTGATAAAGCTG
The DNA here is from genome assembly GCF_051168715.1 of Poecilia mexicana. Classification (NCBI taxonomy): domain Eukaryota; kingdom Metazoa; phylum Chordata; class Actinopteri; order Cyprinodontiformes; family Poeciliidae; genus Poecilia; species Poecilia mexicana. Next base: position 15,841,908 of record NW_028263381.1, read on the forward strand.
CCTTCGCTCCATGTCACTGAGCTGCAGAGTGACATTAAGAAAATAATTTAAATAAATTGGTTTTAAATTTGACTCCTGTTTTTACAAGCCAGAATTCCTAAATCTAGTATTCTGACGAAAGAGCATTTCTGTCCAGAAATCTTGATTAAGGTCGTCGTACCATTTGCAATCAATTTACTCACTCTCATCCACACATCTCGGATGTTTGTGTGGGTTTATTTCTGACTGAGTCTGACTCTTCTGCAGAAATGATATCCACATTGATTTGGTTAAATTGGTAGCTCACCAGTCCATTGTAGCTTGCAAATATATGTGTATTTGATGAATGAGGGACTCACAGGAAAGAGGCGTGCAGTGGACTGATTGCAGTGCATGGAGATGGGAGCCGTGTTATAAAGAGAGTCCAGCACTTCTCCGGCAAAATCGTCCCAGTGCAGCTGAGCGTACTGATCTGTCACACCAACATCGCCACACACACACTGGTCATTTCCATGGAACCTTGATGGGAAGAGTGAGGAGAAATCGGGGAAGAAGGAGACACAAAAGAAGGAGACGAGGTATTTTTAAACGCTTATCTTTGCTTTTAGAGGATAGCAGTGTGTCGGGTTTGAAGGGGGATAAAATCCCCATTTGTTTCTCTAATTCTTCACAGATCTCGGGGACATTTTGTGCTATCCTGGTTTAATTTTCCTTCCATTTAGGCAGGGTTGAATGAAAATAGCTCAGATTAGCTATCAAACCAACAAAGTTCATGTTTTGTCCAATCTTAACAAGAACTACTGCAAAATTTCATACTTAATATTTTTTTTTGCCCTTGCTTTTGATTGTGTGTTTTGTGTGTGTGATGCATTTTAGATTTTTTTTTACAGATTCAAACAATGGAAAAATGCACCTAATGACCTTTTAAAGGTATAAAATTCAAAAATAGAATTAATATTTAATATGTTTGTAGAAGGAGAGACTAATTGTAAAATATTGACTTAAAGTGGAAAAATATTTTACAGTAGATTTTAGAAAGCTGAAATTGTTTGAACCCCGGCTCTCCTCGTTTTCATTGTTCCTGCTAATCATTGACCCGTTTCAGTGTTTTTAATATTAATAATTAAGCACTCCTTGAAATGTATTTTGTCAAAATTATTGTAGTATTTTTATGTTTCTCATTAAAAACATCAGAGCTGTGTAAATAGTCTGAGCTTCATACGTATGAGAAAAATATTCAGTGGGATGCATTTTGTATAAAAATATATTAGTTTTGTTTTTCCTCTGAAAATAAAAGAGGAGTTTGCTAAACATACCAGCATTATAAAAAAAACAAATATATAATTCCTGATTGATTTGAATATTTCTGACTGAAATTGGCATAAAAGACACACAAGTTTAAGAAATTCGTAACGATTTGAAGAGTCTTTCTGCAGTACCTGTTAATGAAGCTAAAATATTTCTGCAGGTACCCTGGGTCAACGTGGCTCTTGCAGAGCTCCAGTTGAGTCCGAGGGTAGTAATGTATATAATTGACGCACATTTCCTCCATGATGCCAACACCTCCCTGTGGAGAAAAGAGCAGAACAAAATAATGAGTGTGAGGGACATCAGAGGGGGAACTAAGGGATACAGTGTTAAAACAAGCTTTCATTTAAAGACTGAAACTTCTCACCACTGTAGGTTTGCTCCTGTCCTCTGTGTTGTAAGTACACTTTGTAATAAGGACGTCGCCCTGCAGGACAGAACAATAATTACAGCAGCCAGTTTGGCATCAAAAAGAAATGTGTTTTGTGTATCAGAGCTTTTTGGTCAATCTTCTGGGAATTTCCCCATCACATCTCAGATTTTACAGCCTCCTTCTATTTACATTCAATTAAATGCTTCACACAGTGGTAAGATTATCTAATTATACACTGATGTGCAAGCAAACGGGAAGGAAATATGAATAAACTTGAACCAGCTGAGTTGTAAATTGCTATTCTTAAGAATGAAATAAAAAAAAGAAAGCAGTTGAGATAGATTATTTTTCACATGTGAAATATATACACACATTTTTTATTCAAAAATCCACAAAATGTTATACTTACTGGTAAAATATTTATCATTTTCTTCAGAACTCGGATTGTCTACATGTAAGAAGAGAGCAAATTCAGCCGAACAAAAGGATTCATGAGTCAAAAATCAATTGTGCTTCACATTAAAAATCAGTTTGGGTATGATTGACAATTAATTAAAACAGGATGTGTTTATTGTTCTTCAGAGTTAACCATACAATTCAGCATAGTAGTTTTGCATCATTCTGTACAAACACTTTAATTACAGAGAGGAGGAACGGCAGCCGTTTCCCTCCCCAGGACTTTTTATGCTGACAAATTTTAGAAAATGTGTTAGCTTGGCGGAGAACGTTGTTACAAAGGCCCTCATATGTCTAACGAGGCCTCAGGTTCTGAATTAACGCCACTCAACATACATTTAGATGGGTTTCACATTAGATCATATTGAGATTTTATCACATAACAGGTGATGAGCATATGTAGCATGCAAAAAGCATGCGTCTGGGCTGTAACTCAACATATTAATGCCTCTGTTTCTCAGTTTAGAGCTGACAGATAAGGTTGTTGCAGCTTCGAAATTATAGTGTGTTATGAGTCCTTAAACCATGACATGAGTTATATTGTCATTCATACCGGAAGTGAGTGGCTGTTGTGACTGTAGCTCCCCCTTTTGGTGGATTAGGAAATGTAAAACAAGCCACACTAAACCCACCACAAAAAGTCAAAATGTGGAAATGGTAGCTAACACTCTAGTAGGACAGAAATAAAAAAAAAAGTGCCACTTGTGTCTTATTGGTATTTCTGTTTATAATCAAGATGTCATTAGCCTTGTAGCACAGCTAGATGCGGCAGGAGGTTTGGCAGCATTTTCAAACTACCTCAAGCTGTTGGCTGATAAATTAGTGGCTCTGTTCAAGAAAAGAAGCATTTTATTATTATTGTTATTCTGAATCAGAGATTTTAAAATAGCAGCTGTCTCCTCTAAAGCAGATTTTTGCACACAGTCACATTAGCACTCTAGCACAGCCAGCTGCTGCAGGAAGTTAGCACAGTAGCAGTTTGTAACTTCCACGAATAAGTTTATTAGAAAATGAGTAATAGACTGCACTCTGTTTTGTTTCAGTTTCTTGGAAGGTAAAGTGGTTAAATGACGACATGATGAATAAATCTTTAAGCTTTTCTTATTTGTTAGAATAATAATGGAGAAAAGCTGTGATGTGGCACCTAGTTTGCCCACATAACACTTGCTGTTTGGAACATGGACACTTCTTTCTTCTTAACTTCTGATAAACTTTTTACTGTTTATTTGTAAATTAAGGATGATCATATTTATGAAACAATATAAAAAGTTTTCTCATAGGGAAAAAGAGTTTTGGTTTTCCTCTTGAAAGTTTTTAAACAGTATTTCTGAACACATTTAAAGTATGATTTTTTAAAATTAATTTTCCAATCTTTTTGTATTAGAAAAAAAATTGCGAAGGTGCATCATTTTAGCATTGACATGGTTAGAGATGTCCTTTCTTTCACCTGGTACTCTGTACTGAAGTGTTGGTCTTCCTGTACCACGTCCAGCTCTTTCCCTCCCCTCACCAAAACTGTTCTGACCCCACGGCCAGCCAGGTGGGTGTGCAGCTGGGAGGCAAACACATAGATACCTCCCGGAGGCAAAGCCTAGAGAGACAACCGGCAGACAAATAAAAAGAGTTTTTAGGTTACCGATAAATCTCAAAGCTGAGTTTCTCAGCTTTTGAAACACTAAGCGATGAAGCTTTTATGTACGTACAGTCCGGGTGCACTTAGATGTGCAATACCCAGTGAGATAGAAGGTATGCTGCTTTGGAGGGATCGCCATGACAGGAGTGTAAACGAGGCCCAGCTCCATGATCCCTGCATCGTACCGCCTCAGGTTGTGAGTGTAATGCAGTCGTATCCCAGATGAATCATGCCTGCCTGCATTAAAAATACAGACTCATTAATGTTTCATGTATTCTGTGATACTTGAAAAATATTCCACAGGTAGAATATTTGTGCACCTTCCCAGTCTTTGAAAAATGTAAAAATGAAGATGTTTTTTTCCTTTTTGTTTTCTGTAGCAGCCTTTTGCTATTTAAGTTGTCAGTGATCAATGACTGAAAGTGTCAAATAGACACTTTGTCTGGTCTTCTATGTGTTTGGAAGCACTTATGGCTTGGACATGACAAGGAAATGCTAATTGATAATTGTTATTTTTAAACAAAAATGAGAAAAGTAAAAAAAAAAAGTGTGATCTTATAGTAAGTTAACATTTTTTAACTTGCTGCAAATTTTGCAAGTCATGAATTTTAATTGAGATGCACCGGAATTGCCTGTTCCACTTGACCAGCCCTGACAAGGTGGCCAGAAAGTCAGTTTGTGATGGAAGAAGATTCAAAGTTAAGTATTTTCAGCAGCAGAGCAAGATGTTTTGAATTAATGAAAGCACAGAGAAGCTGTGTACACATCTCATATGTCTTCTCATGATTCTGAATGATAAACCAGAACCTAACAGAAAACAGATTCTCATTGGCGCACCTACAACCTGTAATATTACATTTAGCCACACCTCTTCTGATTAAAACCGCTAGACTTTTCATAAAAGCAGAAACACGTTTTAAATTATTCATATCAAGGAACATGAGAATATTAATGTGAAATACACAGATATTTCACATCCAGATACATATTTGCAAAAGTCAAATCAGCTGATCTATTTTTTCTTAGAAGAATATGTCTGCCATTGGCAGTACATCCAGTTCAGTTAAGTATTCATGTGTGTACCAGATATAAGGAGAGGGTTGTGGTAATGGACTTCCAGGCGAAGAAACCTTGAGGAACCAGGTCCACCTATTGCCAGGCCTGCATCGGGAGGATAGTAAAAAGCCTGCAAGCACAGGAACACATGAAATATAAGATTCATGAGGAAAAACCACAGCAGGAGTTTGCGTAGTGCAGTGGCTAATTGGACGACTTACAATTTACAGTTCATTTAACAACTGTGTTAGAATTACACTCATGTTTTATAGTAATCAGGATTTTCCCTTAAAAATAAAATACTTTTTAAATGTTTTACATGAATAAATTAGTCTCTAGTATCCGAAAGGTAACAGAAATATTAGAATTTGCTTCCCTGCAAAGAAAAGTTGCACATCAGATAACTTTACTTGTGTTTTTGAACCTATTAAACAATTTGAAATCCTATGCTGGCGTGTAAAGTGTATTTTTCTAAAAAAAAAAACATTTTAAACTTGCTCCTCCACTGTTTCAAAAGGACAGTTCTCCATAATTTATTTCTCCCTCTTTTTTTTCAGCTGCTTTACAAGGCTTCAATACCCTCTTCTTTCAGTGCACTGCCTAGGAGGATAAAACAACACTATAAGAAGGTGATGAAAGAGGCCTGAATATTTCCAACCTAATCTTGTCTTCACAGCTCACAGAAGGCATCCTGCTTGTTTTTGTTTAGCTGGCAGATAATCCAATCGGAGAGGGGCCAGGCTTGCTTGCGATACAGTGGGAAGCGGTACAGAGAAATATGGTGACAGCCTCGCTGTTCCCTGTCCTCTTTGCTTTATGTGGAGAGCGGGCTGCTTTACTTACTCAGCCGCTGCTTTGTCACCCTATGGCCTTGTACTCTACTTCTGTGGAGTCGAAAGTTTGTCATTTGGACAAAATCTGCAGTTAATCCCAATTTTTTTCCCCCCCACACTGTAGATTATCAGTTTTAAGGCCAATATTTAACCTGAGCAACATGTTTCCTCAGACAGGAAGTCATATTAATATTTTGGAGTTTCAGTCTTATAGAGACTCTGTGGAGGAAGCTGAAAATTAGGGCGACGCCAAGGAGGCCTTCAAACCTGAAAGACTCAGCGCTCATCACCAAAACTAAATAATTAAAATTCATGGATTATTGAGAAGGTTGTAAATAAACATTTTGTTTGTTTAATCAAGTTGTACAAGACAAAGTTTACTCTGGCCAGGACATCTTATCTGTCAGAAGAAACTCAGGAATTATCTCCATATTTTTTCACCACAGCCATTGTAATTACCGACTAATCCCACAATAGATATCAACAAAACATGCGAGATAAAAACTATTGGGGCACAGAAAAAAGAATGACATTATTCTTCCCAGCTAATTATTCAAATGTAACATGCGGTTCTGCAAGTTCTAGTCTGCTATTTTTGCAGTAAAGGGATTGCCAGTGGCACAAAAAAACTGTTTCAAAACTAGTTGAAAAAACATGAATCTAATTTTAAGGACCCATTATATATATATATATATATATATATATATATATATATATATATATATATATATATATATATATATATATATATATATATATATATATATATATATATATTTTTATTATTATTTTTTGTATCGCCTCTAAAACGTCTCATTTAGATGCGTTCATGAAGGGTTTTCATTTGCTGTTTTTTTGTGGGTGTATTTTTCTCTTTTCATGTATGCAAGTTTATAAATATTTGTGTGCTTCCCACATACAGACTGTCTCTTAATAGAAGTGATGTGTGTGGGAACATCTTTACAGAATATTAAAGCCTGCAGCTCCAGGCTTTAATATTACTCGCGTGGGAGCTTTTGTTTGTCTCTTAAAATAGGTGCAAGGTCTGGACTTAGCCAAGTTCGTCCCAGTGCTCCGTTTCAATTAGATGTTCTGTATTTACATTAAACCAGGGGTCTATTTACAGTTATACTGCTTTATATATTTGGTGTTTGCATATTTAAATCATTTTTTATTAACTGATGACATTTAACCTAATTGTCACATCCTTTAATTGACATTTGAGTGTCCTGGCCTGTCTTGGATTATTTGTCATGGATGTTATTGTGGAAAGGTCCCATTCACATTATGGAAATGACTTCCCATCATACCTCGGCCCCCATTGCCCACGCAGCCAGCACATGGCGGCAGAAGTTGAGCTTTTTGGGTTTCATCTTGTCGTCACAGGAGCCGCTGTACTGTGGTACCTCCCGCAGATCTGGTGCACACTCAAACACTTCGATGTGATGCACGATGGCTTCGTTACCTGGAGTTATCACAGACTCATACTGGAGGAAATAGTAAAAAAGCAAACAGTTTTTTAAATATTTATTCATTCAAGTATTGATAAAAAAAGACCAAATGCGAAATATTTATTATTTGAAATATCCTTATACCATGATAATGTGGTTCTTGGGCATGTCATCAGGCAACTTCTGGATGAAGCACCAGTAGGTAGTTTCTTGGTTTGGTATGATGACATTTGGAGCAAGAACATCCATTGTCTTCACCTCTGGAGGCAGAGTGGGAGACAGCATGTCAGGGCGAAGCATCAACACTCTCTGCACCCCCATGTGGATTCTGGACAGGTTCAGATCTCCAAGAGAGGCAAGTGGTTGATCCAACAAGCCATAGATGACGTGCACGGTTCCTTCCTGATGAGTCAGAGGAGAAAGGTTTTAAACAACTACAAAGTTAAATATGGGAGGCTGATGCACACAGACACACACACACAGGAAATAAAAGAACAACTCAATAATATCTTTTCTTACCTCTATGACGTAGTCTCTGGGATCACAGGTACTAAAAGGTCTTTTGAAGAGCAAGTAAAATCCATCAGCTTTCTGTTTAGCTTCAATCAGCTCGTAGTCTTGTTGGCTATCCAGTGACACATGGCCTTTGCTGTCACTCCATGCGTCCTGTAGGAGATGAATGAGGTGAAACAGGACTCAAATAGTGCAAATCCTGCCACTGGAGAAACATGGCAGTGGCAGCATTATGCTGCTTAATGCTGTTCTTCAGCAGGAAGAGGGAAACTGTCCGGAGTTATTGGGAAGATGTATGGAGCTAAATACAGGGCAATACTGGAAGAAAATCTTAGATTTTTTTGTAAAACAACATTCAAAACCAGGCATAGTTTTTCCATAACCTCTTTAGTTAAACATTACTTCACATTGGCCATTTGAAATGTCAATAAAATATGTTGAAGATTGCAGCTGTAACATGAAAAAATGTGAAAGAAAATATTAGGGTTGGAATACTTTCTTAAAGTACTGTAAATCCTCCGCCATCGCAAATGAACTGATGAACAGATGAGCTAGTTTGTTGGTAAGTTTGAAAAAAAAAAAAAAACAAAACATTGTGAAGTGAAAAAGAAATTATTATAATCACTGTGACAATTAAGACAGCTACATGTTTTTGTTTGATATTTCAAGAAAGGGCAAAAGTAAGTAATAGTAGGTTATTAAGACACAGATACAAGTTCTCTAATCCCAATAAATAAAAAAGGAACTCAAAATTGGTTACTGGGTAATAACTGTGACAAATGTGCAGCCGTTGTAGTCAGTTGTTTGATGGAGAATTATGATATAATCCATAAAAAGAACTAGTTAGAAAAAGAGTGGCATTTGGTGTTGTGAAACCTTCCCCAACCTGGCAAACAAGATGTTCTTCTCTGCCAGAAGGCTTTGTAGCCTCGTCTGAGTTTCTCACATTCCTACCTGTCCAAAATAACACCTAAAATCTCTCATTTTCATCTCCTCACTGTTACTGTTATGTAACTGTCCCACACGAACTCTGTGGATTTTGAAGACATCATTTTAGAAAGTGTGCATTTTGTACAAATCTAATAAAGCACGTGGGCCATAGTACACCTTGTCCAGTGTGAGTTAGAAGTTTGCAGAAAAAAAAAGTGAGCTATTTCGGGCGGCTGGGCTCGATATATCTCCTTAAGACATTACTCACTGTAGGATTCCATTGATAGTATCATGTCAAAATCATTTACTGTTGCTGCTGTCTTTGTTCTTCCATCCATCCATTATCTGTACACCCTTGTCCCTTAGTGGGGTCAGGAGGTGCCTATCTCTAGCTAATGTTCCAGACAAGAGGCAGGGTTCACCCTGGACAGGTTGCCAGTCTGTCACAGGGCAACACAAAGACAGACAGGACAAACAACCATACACACACACCTAGGGAGAATTTAATTTAGAGTGACCAATTAACCTGACAATCATGTTTTTGGACTGAGGGAGGAAACCAGAGTACCTGGAGAGAACCCACACATGCACAGGGAGAACATGCAAACTCCATGCAGAAAGACCACAGGCCAGGAATTGAACCCAGAACCTTCTTGCTGCAAGGCAACACTGCGCCACTGTGCAGCCCCATGTCTTTGTTTTTATATGTGACAAATATAATTTTTTTTTCTCATTAATCAGATGTCTGCACTGATTTTTTTTTTTCCTTTGCTTTGTTGATGTTTCCTTGCAGACACTGATTAGGTAGTGAGAGACCTAATCAGAAACGAAATAATACCAACAAATTTCCTGTTGAAATTTCATTCAGATGTCTTAAAAACTGTGTGAGGCGTAATGAAAAAAAACAGCATTTCGCACATCTTAATTAACATGTGATTTGGCTTTGATATGCAAATATCTGCTAATGATTCCCAGTAGAGCTGCAGCTATTAGTGCAGTTTGACTGATTTCCAATTAGGAAGGCTTGATAACATCTTTAGCGACTCTGTGATCATGCAGCAAAACTCTTCTGCAGGCTGCTTGTACAAAAATGCCTATCCCACACCCCTACAACCATGGAGAGACAAGAAAATGTAGGAAATCCCTTCTCCTTAAGATTCTTTATGAAATCCCTGCAAAAAAAAAAAATTAATTCAAAACATAGACCAGCATCAATTTTGCTTACCCCAAAGTAGCTCCTTGTTCCATTGTCCCACAGCACCACCAGGTCTGCGTTGCTGAGTTCACCGCGGTCCGACATCCCCAGGACCACCCCGTGTCTGAGCTCTGCAACCCTCAGCTGTATGTAGACCTCCTGGGTGGCGTAGCTGATGTTCCAGGCCAGCTGCAGGTTTCCAAGCGGGTCCAGAGGCATCCGGAAAGGCATGGGGAGAGGTGGCAGAGAACTGGAAGGGCTCGGCTTTAGGCTGGATACGTCGACGGCGTTGGAGGGCGCCTGATACGAAGCCACTAGGATGACCATCAGGGCAGCCAGGCCAGTGAAATACATGATGGTGAAGTCCTGAAGGCGGACGTCTTTGCTGAAGATCCTCATGCTGGCGGACAGATCCTTTCAAGCTGCTTTTCTTTTCCTTACTTCTCTTGCCGAAGTTGAACTGAAGTTTAGGCCGAACAACAAACTGCGAGGGAACTTTTTCTCCAGTCTTGCTATAAAAATGATGTAATCCTCCAGACTAATACGCTCGCATTTGTCTTGTTTGATTTCAGGGTTCGTGTGACATAACAGACCCGCTTTCTTTCTGTGTTCTGCCCTCTCCGTCTGTAATGTTAGACAAAGTTTGACCTTCTGTGAAGCATCTGCACTTCTTCTTTTCTATTTATCTGGTGAGATCCTCTGTTGGTGTCCTCTTTCCTCTGAACAACCGCTAGGTCTCTTCCGACCTCATCCACCTCTTTGCTTTTTAAAAGACTCCTCCCTTGTAAGTTGCCTGTTTTTATCCAGCCTAATGGTATTACATTTATTGAGGAAAATTGAATTGTGTTCTTTAAGCCCTGGGGATCGGTCATGATTCTGCACGTCTGCCAGACCCTAATTGATCCAAATCCAGCCATGGGCATTATCAATGACCATCAAATTGGACTAACTTAAGTTTATTGTTCTTTCTGTTCTCCTTTGGTAAGCAAATGACCAAAATGATTTTTTTTCTACATGTAAATGTTTTCTATACATTCTACCAACACTAGAGGCTGCGCCTCCCTCCCACCCCATTGATTCAAACAACATTTCGGGGGCAGTGGGAGCTTGGGCGATGTGTAAACAAGGCATTAAGGCATTACGTCCTCCTTAACCTATACCTGAGGCTACAGAAGACCTAATCTAACTGTCAATACAGGTTTTCAAAAGGAGAAGCAATGTGATCTACTAGGCTAGTAAAGTCACTGTGAGAGGGGTGTTTAGTGAAAAAGGTTTGCTACAGTAGAAAAATACATCATGAATTAAAATAAGGATTGATTTATTTACTTGTTTTCATGATTTGTTTTTCCATAATGTGTGATCTTCAGCAGAAAAATATTTATTTCTCACTTATAATAGCAGAAACATTATCTTATTGTGATTTTATTTATTCATTACCTTTTGAACATTACCTTAAAAACATGTAAGGATTCATAAATATTAGACATATATTTTGATGAAAAAATGCAGTATGATTTTTTATTTTTTTTTAGAAACTGGATCTGTAAATCCTTGCAGATCTGAAGCATAACTGGGATCTGACTCTGTCATGTTTGACTTTGTTGGAGAAAATCATTGCGGTTTCCAATTTTTTGGTATTAATGGATTTATATTTTGCTGATATGCAAATGATTTTTTTCAGCAACAAGAATAGAATATGGGGTAATTATTTCTTCAAAAAAAAAGAAAGTTTTATTATATGGTTGGTGTCCAAAGCAAAAAGTCACTAGATGTTTTCAATCCAATCCCACTTACTATTACTTTTAAATGGAAGGAAGAAGTTAATATCGCCAGTAAATAATGAATGTTTTTGATGTGCCCAATGTTTTCCAAGTTAAGATGCGTCAGTGACAATCTTGAACTAAAACTCTTGAAAATTGTCAATCAAATTTGCCATATTTACAACAATCTCAAATTACATTTGGATGTGACACAAAATCAAAACTTCGGACCCCATTAGGTGATGATTTTATTAAACAGAATCATTTTTGTTCCCAAACGTGTTAAGTATGGACTCACCCTGCAGCAATAGCATAAGTGTTTACCTCAAAACCATTTTTACCACATATAACAAATCACAGCTTATTGCCACAAATCCCAAATTCAAACATTAAGTCAGAAATGTATTGATTACTTGAATATTCATACTCCAGAAAACAATAGAAAAACGTAGTGATGATTTCGAACATCTCTTTTTCACTGGAGAGGATTCAATGGATCTCAAAATTCTTTCAATTGCAGGTAAAGCTCAGGTAAAACTCTGCTGCAGAGTGACTGCCAACTCTGAATGAAATGAAAAATAAATAAATAAATAAATAAAACCTCTTATACGACGTCAGACTATTGAGTTTTTGCTTTTTATCCAGAAGGGAATCATAGAGGAAAAGCTTTGGATCAGAACAATAAAACAGACAGGATAAGAAAAATCCTGCCATTGTGGTGGTTAATGTAATAAAAACGTCACGTCCCCTCGGGCGCAAACAGAGCCCCGTATGTTCTGAGAACAGCTCTCATATGAGGCTCAGTGACCTTCTCTTTGTCTCTACATGCTTGACAATAATGATTTCGTTCTTCTCCTTCATTCAGCCACACTTCTGATGCTTGGCCCGCTCTGCTTCTCTCCCGTTACACGTTTCTCCGCCGGGGCGTCTTTCTTTCACTGTCTGCCTTCTCTTCTTCTCTTACAGGCACACTTGTCTTTCTGGTACCACTACTGATGCGTCAGCAAACAGAGCTGAGACGCTGTAAAGTCAGCTGTGAATTGAGGAGACGAGGTGTGGGGGCAGGGACGTCGGATGAAATGAGCTATTACTCTTAGGAGTTTAATGATTCGTCTGAGCCGTCCTTCTGTTTGACTGGGCTCGTTGTTGTAACTTCACTGAAGAATTGGATGCGTAAAGTTGGATGTGCCGAACATTTTCTCTAATCCGCACAGGGTCTAGATTTTAAATGAAATTAACATGATGGTGTAGTGCTGGGGAGCAGGGCCACATCCCAGCCACGGCTCTAATTATCCAATTTTCTACTCACACCCAGTTCACCAATCAATCTCAGTTTATCATGTTCATTTGACACCGCCCTCTTTTTCTCCCTGCGGGGCATCATTTCATCAGTAGTCTCCTTCTACTCCTCTTCTATCTCACTACGCCCAGCTATCTCCCTCTGCTTCCCTCCTTCATTCTTCACTTATATTCATGTTCCTTCTTTTTCTAAGCTCCATCTGGTCTTAAGTTGCCCACATGCTGACGCTCCTCCTCTCAATCCTCCAACAGCTAGTGTCCAAATGAAGATGTATCATCACATCCTACGTGACTCATCTCCAAATCTATATTTTAACTTTAATATGTACATGCACCCCCTCTCATATTTTGCTAAATGTCTGCTTAGGAAGTCGACCACATGCTCGTGCCCATTAGCCAGCTTCTTGCATAATTCTGGCAGAACATTTAAGACTCTAAACAGAGAAAGTGAAGCTTAACTGTATCTAAGCTTCAACAGACTGTGCTGATTTCAATTTCAGTTTCACCTTAACTTGCACCTCCACCCATGCTTGTTTTGGCCATCGATCTTCTGAACAGAATTAGAGTTTATCCAAATTATTTGCTTTCCTGACACAGACTCAAAAAGACAGCCCCGCAGCATGATACTGCCACCACCGTGCACCGGTTCTCAGTTTAGAAAGCTTCACTGCAAAAGTGCTTGTTGGCATTGTGAGGGAAAGAAAACTCAGTTGAAGGAGATAATGTGAAACTCATATTGATAATGAACTTATGTAAAGTTTTGTCAGAACTATATGTGTATGTTGAGTTCTGAAGAATAGATTGATCAATATATGTGCATAGGTCATGGTTTGTCAGGATAACATCAAATATCATTATGCTGTGCTCTTGTTGGTCCATTTTGTTGATGATGTTGGTGACAGAGGTTATAATAAGAGTGTATGAAAGTGTTCAGAGTGGTGGAAGAGGAAATGAGGAAAGTAGGAATGGTTTGAAATGATCAGAGCTGTGCCCCGCGTCCCTGACTCCCTCTGCCGATGCCTCTCTGATAGCAGTGACCCATTTTTGCCACACTGGTCCAGTTTTGGTTTTATTATGTAATTTATTTATTTATTTTACTAAAATTGGAGGTACCTTTTGCAGACAGGACAATGTAAAGCACCCCAAGCTATTTTTTTAAACAAAAATGGCAATAAAGTGTGGTTTTTATAGTGATCAGATCGCCTCTCCAGCTCACATCACCCTGTTTCCTCGTTGCATTTGTGGAAGTCCATGAAAAGCATAAAAACACATAAAAGCAGAATTCACCGTCCTCTCACACATACACACACACACACACACACACACACACACACACACCCCCACACACACACACACACACGCACACAGCCAATCCAACCATCTCATTCTCTGCTAATATAAATATTTCAACACTGCACACTCTCAAAGTGCTCTAATCTCCACTTCTTTCAGTCTGAATAATGAATGCAATAAAAACTCACACCACTGCCCCCAGCAGTGCCTCAAACTGCCCCGAGCCTGATCCGGATATGAGACCCAAGCAGTTGTAAGTTGGATTGGATAATTAGAAAAAAAAAAAGATGAGTAAAGAGGTTTTAGGAAAGAGTGGCTGGAAAAAAGGGGGTGGAACAGATTTCAGCAGTGAGATAACCATGATATTGGGCACAAAGAGATGAAACTGGACCTCAGAGTCAGGAGGCAAAGGGAGCAAAAGGACAAGTGACAGAAGAAAGTACACAGGGAGAAAAATGATCCTTCAAGGGACAATGTGTCCATCTTCCTAATGGAGCTTGATTAAGGTTTTGTTCCAGATGAAAAGGCCAGTTTGTCATTGTGACTTGGCTGGACGCTCTGTGGTCAGGTGTAATTCTTTTAATTATTAATATGGATTTGGCCGTCCTAAAGTCATTGATTATGGTCACAAAGAAAAAAAAACTAATCCTGTTTGGAGGATGTTATTTGGAGTGTTATGGTCCCTATTGCATAATTGCAGGTATGCAATGCTGCACAAAAGTTTACATAAATTCAAAATCAGCATGACATTTAATAACGCTTTTCGCTGTTCCTAATAAGGCGATTTTAAAGGAATCACAAAAAAATACACGTGACATTTCATTTATCCCTATATGAATAAACAAAAAATAGGTTTCAATTTCCTTTAATTTCCAGTTGGTCTATGACATAAAATCGCAATAAAGTACATTAAAGTGTCTGTTTGCAATCGTGAAAAAGTTCAAGAGGTATGGATGTATTTTTTTTTTCACGTCACTGTAGCCTCAGCCCGACTGTAAGCAGGACTGGCTGCATTTACTACACTGACTTTCCGTTCAGGCACTGTGGCCAACCTCCCCTGGATTTAAAGCGCAGCTTCTTCTTTTTTTTTTCTTTTTTTCTTTTCGTCTCTACGCAGAATCGGACGTCACTCTGCAAGATTCGGCAATTAATTGGCCAACGCGGAAATAACATCAACCGTGCATAAACAGACGCCGTTATTCTCGGAGAACTATCCAGTTGCAGGCGTTTGCTTTTCCACAACAAAGGCTTAAAATAAAAATAATAAAAAAAAAAAAAAAAGCCGGATAGCGCACATGCGGTAAGAGGATAAAACACTGAGAAGGAAGCCGGAGGAGATCCAGAAAAGAAGAAGAAAGGAGAGCGGGATCTAAGCCGGGCGAGAGGCGCAACCTGGAGCGACGCTACTACAAAAATCTGACCTCGACCTTCTAGGACGCTGCTCGAAAGTGGTCGTAGGGGAAGAAATGGCGAAATTCCCCCCCGTCACCCATGCTGTTTCTCCGGCGCACATGTTGCCCAGGCTACTGGTGCTGCTGATCATGAGGATGTTTGCGTAGGAGTGTTATATTTTTCTGCAGATCAGTTTGCACTGTTTCAACAACTCCAGCCGAGCGGTTGATGGACTCGTGCGCTGCTGAGCACATCTGTCAGATAAAACGTCGTTATCACCGGAAACCGGTTCGCTTTTATTTATTTATTTTATTTTTATTTTTTTACATTTTTTTTTACGTTTAAAACCTTTTTGATTTTGTTCCTATCTTTTTTTTCTATACTCCTTTCTGGAATTGAGCTTAAGAAAAGAAAAAATGATTTTCATCTCAAGAGAGTGTGAAGGAAGCTGGTCTACTGGAGAAGATTAAGGAAATAAGCCTGGACCTTTGCATCTTTTGTCTGGATTTTTTTCTTATTAATGAAGGACAGTCAAAGAGGATTGGGCCCAGTTGGGGGTTATATTTGCTTCCAGTTCAGAGTTGTAACTATTTCATAAGCAAAGACAAAGATTTTGTATTCTCTCTCTATTCTTCCAATTGATTTTTTTTTCTTTTTGGCCACCGCTCAGATTTTTTTATTTTTATTTTTTTTTGAATAACTGAAGTCAACTAGGAGCGAAAACTGCCCTGGATGTGACCCAAAGAATTCATCTTATCTCTGAAGGTAACCATGCATGCATAGATAGGTAGATGGAGAGTTCAGCACCATGGATAGAGCCACTTACTTGTCTTTTTGAGTGTTTTCAAAGGCTCTTATGAAAGCATGAGCAATGTCAGTGAATATATAGGCCCAAACCAAAGATATAAACAGATGGGAGAGTGAGCATAAAGGCAAGGGACAGGTTTCTGCACTCTCCATGAAGCACTTGCTGCCTGGCCAGGCACGCCACACGCTGACAAAACCGCATGGCTTGTGAGCCAGAACTTCTGTCACCAACTGTTAGGAACGGTTGCAATCCAAATTGTTCAGCTGAAGGTATTTTTAGTCAGGCAGGGCGAGAATGCATCTCAAGAAGCAATAATGTCGCTCAAATAAAAATAAAAAGAGAGAAACAAAGAGAAACGGTTCTGTAAATGTTGGTGAAATCACAGCACAGGTTTAGAGGGAGGAGGTTTGTACAGGATGCAGCCTATCACTTACTGAGTGTATTGGAAACATTGTGATACGTAGGGCAGTGACTGACCAGATGATATGTCAGCCAACAAGCACATTTCTAAAGGCTGAGATGCAGTTTACACTTGAAGCTATTTCTAAAATTCAAACGATTATTTTCTTTGATTCTGTCTCCTCTTGTGGTGATGGTGGGATAATAGCCACTCAATCTAAACTTCACACTTAAAAAATAAAGCAGAAGCAAAGTACTTTTCACATTCTAAGCCAGCAAAATCATCAGAAAGCAAAACAGAACCACTGAAATAAAATCCTTTGATGCTGTTTATAATTATGCACAGGCTAGCATTTGCGCTGCAGTACAGCTACCTGTTAGAGGAAGTTACAAAAGTCAAATTATAAAACATCTATGCTTTAAAAGTCTAATGTAGTAAAATAGGCCACTTTTTTATCAATAACATTTAAACAACAGGGACAGCATGCCTTGTTTTGCAAAAATAAGCTACTGCTGCGGTTCAGTAAGCTGTTAAGCTTCAACACCCGTCAGCAGAATGCACTGAAGTATGTGATGGCCTTCAAATGAAGTGATGCACAGTGGCACTCCTCACATGTGTTCTTCTTATGCCTTATGTGACAGTGTATGATCCATGCAACAGCCATTAAAAGGATGTTACAATCATTGTATTATGGTATTTTAAATATTAATTTTACTGAGGGCATTGACATAATCTGTACCCTTAACAATATTTTCCAAAACTAATAATTTGTGCTTCATATGCACCTCACATCTACATGCAAACAGAGTCCTTGCTGATATTTAAAAAAATAAAAACTAGTAAAAATGAAAGAAATCCAGAGATTAAAGATAACCCCAGTTTGCTCAGACTCATGATCACTTTCAGAGATAGAAACCATAACAATGATGCAGCTGTTTTTGTATTTATACACCTCCCTTGCCTTGTCCTGACTCTGTTTCCATAAAAAAAAGATAGACCAAAAGAAAATGATCAGACATGAGCTGCAGCTGTTTTGAGAGAATTGTTTTAAAATATTTTTAAGCAGTGCTTTAGGAAGGCTCCATATCTTCCTCATCTAAATTTTCAATCCAATTGAATTTATTTATATAGCATCAATTTAAGCTCAAAATAAGTTTACACTGGTGAAAAGTTTTCTGCCTAAGGAAGTCCAGACGATTTCATCAAGTCACTGACTTTGGAGCAATCTCTCCCAGAACCAGCATGAAGTGACAAGACACAGTCAATTCCACTGCGCTTTAACTTTGCAGCCATCCGTCACTGAGCGTGCATGTAGCGTAAGTGGAGAGGAGAACTCTCCCTTCAGAGGGAGAAACCTCCAGCAGAACTTGGCTCGGTATGAGCAGCTGTCTGCTGCAACCAGCTGGGGGTCTGACGAGAAACGTTCATACATTGACGTTGACGTCACCGATTACTGGTGCAGCACGAATATCGCAACATTTTTACTTTGAATTTATCAGCATGAACAAACAGTTGATTTTAAAGATGTATATCGATAGGGGAGCATAATTATTGTTCCTTTTTGCTCTGATTATGTGTTACCACATTGTCACCTATTTTAACTATTTAAGGTAGTTTAAGGTTATACTTGAAAGTAAAACCGGCAACCGACAGGAAATCCACCTCTATTCATTTTTAACCTATATTAGAGGCATATGGTAGCCAGCCTTGACCGCTCGGTCTGTTATCACTGCCTGAGAAAATATTAACCATGATTTAAGTTCTCAGAGCTCAAATCACTTTAGAAAAATACTTTCGATCTGTGGTAATGAAAGTGGTTGTCAAATGCAATGACTCACCGCTACCTTGTTGATGTGCTTTTGGCTTTACAATCTTTATTTTGATGATGCATCATTTGAAGGTTTTATGTAAAATGAAAGGTCGATGACTCATAACATGTTTTTCATTATTATGTTGGTGAAATTCTACTGCTCTACAATGTATGCATGTATGGACTAGATGACCACAGAACTATAAAAGGCAAGGAGGGGTTTGTGTTCCCATGGTGACTCTCTCGATGACCCCCAGGTCACCCCAGGCCTCTTGGGACATACATCTCTCTCTCTCTCTCTCACACATTCATACATATTTCTGTTATAAACAGTCTTGAATTTTTCTTGGAGCCTGACTTGAAGATGTGGTGCATCTACCTGCTGTTCTACCAGCTTCCAGTCTGCTTACCAGGACAGAAAAAAAATGAGAAGAGGGAGAGAGGGAAGCTGAAGGACAAACAGAAGGAGGAAAAACACATTTCCAAGACAGATGGGTGATGAGAAAACATCAGGATGGGTTGTGGAGGAGAATAAGGAAGGTTTTAAAAGTGCTAAGAAATATTCAATTAGTGGGTACCATATTCAGATTTTTGTAATTATTTTAACCTAATTGGGTTAAAAACGCACTCTTGGTACTCCTCGTTGGGAGAGTGGAGAGGATAGATTGAAACTGGGGGGAAGGGAACATGCCTGCTCACTGATCATGTTAAACAGTCGCCACCCGCTCCTCCTCCTCCTCTTCCTCCTCGTCTTCCCTTCCACCACCACCCATCTTTTCACTCCACCCCCTCAGCACCATGCTTTCCCCCCTCGCAGCTACACCCTGACGTGCTCACTCATCACTTGTGCACAGACGGATGTGCTCAGACCCCCAGAAGTGACCAGCACACGAGCATGTCTGTGCAGAGAATCTATTGGTCGCCTGACCTCATCCCACTGAGTGATTGTTAAAAAGAAAAAAAAGAAGAAGAAAAAAATCTGATGTTCACTCCAAAGGGAGGTGGGGATGGAGAGCATTCGGTCAGAGGGCGTGGAAAAAACAGGCTGTTTCCCCGCATCCCTTTTGAGTCTCTTCCATCGCATCTTTGCTGTGCTCATCTGCTGTAATTTATTTAGTTATCTTAGTTCTTTTGTTACATTTGAGTAAAAATACAATTTTGATTTTAAAAAAGTAACAATTTGCTATAAATGTTCTAAATGTTGTCAGGATGAAATCTTGACAACATTTCATCCTGGTTTTGGATGAAACATATTCAAACATTTGCAGCATGTAAAAGTTTACATAATCAAAAAATAACTAAATATGGGTGCATCAATTTTACAAAGGTTAGTATATTATAAATGCATATTCCGATTTGTAGCTATATTACATTATGATGTGAAATTGAAATCGACTGAAACCAGAGCTTCTTTGTTTTGAAGACATCCCTTAACCCTCTGAAACCTGCCAACAAATATTAACTGAAATCACAAGACTAATGTGCATGGTTTATCTTTATACTCCTTCTTTCTGCACATATGTGCATATTACATAATAAATACTAAAGTGAGATAATATGTTACTCGGGCTAAGTTTACACTTTTAATTGAATTACACCGCATTCATTTTGCAAAAGCCCAGGGGTATTCTCATTATTAATTTCATGGTCCAAATCATTTTTTCCAAGGCTTATCAACAGAGCCCACGGTTTATAGCTTTTAATCTGAAACATAAAAGTTGCAAATGTCAGCATGGACCTTTTTTGGAGACAGATGTAATTAGAATAAAATACAGAACAAAATACCAAGATGCCCAGGTGGTCTTCATTAAAAAAACAAACAGTAATTCATAAACTTCTCCATTTAGCTCATGATTCATTTTTGTCTCTATACGCTGTTTGCATATGCATCTTTTTTTATTTATCAGCTTAGAGCACGCTGGGGAAAGTTGGTGCAAATAAAACTACTTTAAAAACATAAACCACCCACTCAAAAACTGAAACTGTAATGGCAAAATGTCAGTCGGTAATAGAACGGTAGTCATAGAAACTGAAGATCAGCTCATACTGTTGCTCATGCCGCCTCTGGAGCGCTGACCATTAGTGGTAACAGCCGAGCAATCAGCAGATTTTGAAAACACTCCCAAAACATTTCTATTTTTACATTTTCTCCATCCATTTTTATCTTCTGATTCTATTTCCATACCTATATATTATTATCTATATATTATCCATATCATTCATTTTGCTAATTTATCTTTTTTTAAAGTTTCTTACTTTTCTTTTTGCTGGTTTAATGTTTTGTAATATGAATAGTGCATCGGCTATTCTTGATCACAGTCAAATATGCATCCTGTTTTACCTCAGGATTGGAGCATGCAGCTGCATGCATGCACAGGGTAGGAAACTATTTCTGCTTTTTGCATGCATAAACAATGTCAAATGCATATACTGACCAAGTCACATTCTGGCTTCATGTGAATTTTGGCTTTAGCAAATTAACTAACTATGACTGGATGATGCCTTGAAACAACATTTTAAATTCAATTTAAATCTGACAAACTGTGTAGAATTAAGTAACTTTTTAGAAACTGATTTTTCATGTCTTATTCAATTTTGTACACATGTTTGCACAAACAGAAACATTGTACCTGTGTCTAAATGCAAAGGAATGACATCCATTTTGCGGAAAGAAACCCTGGTCACGTTTCTAAAGTGCTGCTTTTGACATCCCCCTGTTTTACATAGCATTTCCTTTTGTGTATTTTTCCTTATGATCCGATCTTAGTTCCATGAATGTCCCCAAGTGGCCAAATATTTATTTACTGAATTAATTAGAATGTATGTCAGTGCTACTAACGAGCTGTTCTGACTTTTATGCACCCAGAATTGAGTTGAAACTATCAGCACAGACAGAGCATCTGCATAGTGTAATCAGTGGGTTGCCGGTTGAAACCCTTTGTTCCATTTGCCTCAGTTGTTGTGTCTTTGAGCAAGACACTTCACCTGTCATGCCTTCTGTTGTTGGTCAGAGGCCCTGGTAGCACCGGTGCATTGCAGCCTCATTTCTGTCAGACTGCACCAGGGCAGCTGTGGCTACAATGTAGTTTGCTACAATCAGTGTGTGTTGTGTGAAAAGCTTTGGAGGCCTTGGACTTAATAAAGAGCTACATGAATAATGGCCATTTATCATTTTAGCTTTTTTTAAATTAATTAATTCCTGTAAATATTTGAGAAGTAGGGGGCTTTTAGAAATGTTCAAATAATCATTAAGTAAAGAAAATAAAAGAAAATTACCTTACTTCATCCTTACATAGCATCCTGTAGATTCCACATCTTTCATTCCAATATCCCTCCACCGTGGCACGGTTGTCCTTCCTTCATGTCTTGAGCCTCTTTTCTACACACTTTTTGACAAACAGGTGACAACATAAGGAATAGTTTGACAGGATCTTTACCTTTATCAAATGGGAGCTGGAGTTTTGTCATGTTAGATCACAGAAAAGAAAAGCCAGCCCAAAACAACACTACAGAGGATTTGTGACAAGCTAAAATAAAAATATTAAAACTGATAATTTTAATAGATATTTTCTAATTTTGTTCATTTTTATTCACACTGTTCATCTTTTCATGCATTGATTGGGGATTTAATAGTCATGTGTCTTGGCCTTCAGTATACTACTTCTAGTTTCACTGCATTTTTTCTTGCACAGGTATGTGCATGCAGATTTCCCTTCATTTTGGTACATACATACATTTAGATGAAATATCAAACGATACATCCATTATGAGGGCACTGCTATCAGGTTGCATGTCCTTGAGGTAAAGAGAACCAGTGTGTGAAACTGCAAAATCATCCTGCCTCATTTTCAGCCTTCTCCCCAATTAGAAACAACTTGCTGAGCAGGTATGTTCACTTCTTTTATTAAAAGATTGAAAATAATTTGCTCTATTTAGTTGAAATTGCCATGAAAATGCCATTTGGGCAGTTCAGGAAACTTATTTCAGCTTTCCAAAAGAGTCTTGAAAAAATATTGGACTGCACATTATTTCAGCTTCACATCAGCTCACAAGTCTGACGATGCTAGAAAAAAATAGATTTTCATATCATAGTACTTGTTTCACCCACACTCGCAAGACAAAGCCAGCACTGACAGATGTGGGTGTGCTCTTACTGTTCACTACAAACTTTTGTTTGAAAAGTTGACATCTTTTCAACATGCATATTTTCACAGACCATAGCAAGCGGTTTACAGTATGTGACCGGATTTGAAATGACCTGTGGGGCGTAAAATGCAAAAATCCTCTCCTGAAAACAGCAAGTGCTTTGTTGACATAGTGACTCGAATTGAAGTTAGCAGTGTGCTGCCTTACAAAAGAATAGTAAAGAGTTGCATTTAGTGGAAGGCACTGATTAAGCCTGAGCAGTGCGAGTGAAAGATGGTATTTATATACAACTGTTGTTTATTGATATATTATAAATGTCAAAAACATGACTTGTTTAGTCAGTTTTCAACATTTTTACACTTTGTTTCCATATGGCAGCTATAAATGATACAGCTAGTAGTTCATTCTCTGAATCTCTCATAAGGAGCAGATTTAGCTTGTAAACCAGGAGGAGGTCTGTAAGACATCAGAGAACAGCACTGGCTATAATTTTTTAATTGGATTTTTTTTGTTTTAGAGATCACATAGTTTGTATCCTACTATTTAGTGATGACCAATCTAGATTTACATGGAGAAATCTGTCTCCTTGAAGTTCCTCGATGTGACATTTGCAGCTTGGACCTATCGCTAGCAGGATTGTCCTGCTCTTTGATTAAGAAAGGAAACTAAGTTATCCACACGGTGTGAGATGTACAGGGTTGCACAGTCACTGCACATGTGGGAGCACTTTAGAGTCATAACATTGATCTGGAAGATGTAGAAGCTAAACAATTGCTGTGACAATAACCAACACATTTCCAGAGCAGTTTATTTTAAATGGATTAAATCGACTGGTAAGAATCCTAATCCAAAGTATTTTCTGTTGTTTATTTCTTTTAGAAAATCATGTTCATGACAAAATAATGTAGTATACATGTAACTGAAGCATCCCTTTAAATATTTAATGAACCTCAAGTTATTTCATCATTGGGTTTCCCTGGGTTTGTGAATGATCTGACAGCTGCCAGTCTTTTGAATGGGAAAGACAAGAAAACATGAAATTGAAGTAAGTTTAAAGTATCTAAAAGAATGCAAACTGGGACATGTTGGCTTTTAGAACAGAGATAAGCAAGGCTGATTAAGGATCCAGGTTTGTTTAGCTAGCATAGACAATGAGGAGGACATTAAGGGAGACAAAATCTCCCAACAATTTTTCAGGCAACCTTTTCGAATGTACCCCACCTCTGTCCTAATCACTGCTAGAGATCCAGTTTTACCTCAACCCCGCACGGATAAGCGGGTTTAAACAATGGATGGATGGATTCTTGACTAAGAGGCTTTGGTTTTTGTGCCGTTTCCCTAAATAGGTTTAAAGTCAGTCCCTTTGAGCTTGTGGGCAAAATATGAGACTAAAATCCTGAACTTTGTCTTCATGAATCAAAAGTACAAGCATGCTGTCAGTCAGCAGAACAGCGACTACCCTCAGTTCTCCGTGATACTGAAAGTACTGAAATATCTCAGACCCCACTGCAGCCCCTGGTGGTGCCAAGATTATAGCCTGTCGTCCTCAGACCAATGGTGTTATTTGCACAGCAGAGGGTAGAGCTTTGTGAAGCAGAGGGGAGGAACAGGAAGTGCAGCATCAGACTGACAAAATGTGATTACATGCAGTTATTTTGAGATGATTTCAAAACTGAAAGCTTTTTTGCCCCTTTCTTTAATTATTTGGAATAACAAAACATGACTGACAATTTTTTTCAACTCAATTTAAATCTGATGTAAAATGTAAAAAGGAAACTGGAGATTTTTTAAAGTGTTTTGAGCCACACAGATGTCCTAGAATTGAGCAAATATGCTTTAACTGTGCTAGATCTACTCAGACATGGAAAGAGTTGAGTGACTCGTAAAGTATCCTAAATTTAAACTTCTTGTTTGCTTCAATGTCCTGTTAAACATGGTAAAATTAGCTCAGACATCCATAGTATTTGGTGAATATAGGAGATTTTTTGCAGAGGATACTGTACAGCTATTCATACACCTTGGACATTTTCACATTTTGTCATATTATAATCACAAACGTCAGGGTATTGTGGCTCATAATTGTGAAGTAGAAAGTAAGGGATGTATATTTTTCAAAGGGTTTTTATATAAAAATCTAAGGCAGGCATTTGTATTTAACCCCAGTCACTCTTTTTACCACTTCTGGAATGGTATCAGAGGATTGTTAGAGAACACTGGTGAAAACAGGCATCATGAAAAAACAATCACCTGGCATTAGGGTCAGGAAAAGGTCAGCTAACATCTCTGCAGACCCCACACATCCTGGACCAAACCATTTACAATGCTAAACGTACAGCCAGAGCAACAATGGAAGTTCAGATCAAAATCAAGTGTGTCCCAGTCAAAGTCCAGACATACTGTTAAAACTTTACTCTGGATTGACTAAATAAATTAACATTTAAATTTAAACATATTTCAATGAAACTGTTTAAATCAATATTTTTTTTGTCAAGAAATTTTAAACATTTTTCTGAAATTTTTGATCCTAAAACTTTTAAAAAATGAATTATTTTGTTGTTTTTCTGGTCAGCTTTATGTGATTTCTGTTCTTTGTGTTCCTGAAAGTGGATTGGGACTAAAACTGAAAAGCCAGAAAAGGTATTTATCACATAATAAAGGATGTTTCGGACACCAAAAGGGGCAGTCATGGTTTGTTGCTTCAGTCCATGCACAGCACATTTGAGGTTAAAGCAGCAGACTGGACTTAAATCAGCTGAAATTATTAAAGAAGAGCAGTAAGGTCATTCAGATGGATGAGGGACATTTAGTGAGCTGTATAATTAAATGAAGAGACCCTCAGGTCTCCTTTCAGTGCTATATTCATGCAAGCCAAGAGCCATTTTTATGATATATCATTTGCAGAGGAGCACTAATTACAGAAATGTTTCCTGGGAAATAATGGGACACATGTGGAGGATAGAAACACATTTATAGCTACAGTCTTGTTCTTCAGCCACAACCCCAAATTATTCTCCTTTCGTCCGTTTCTCACTCGCACCTGATTCAAGGTCAGCATGAGGAGTGAGTTAAGCTGGTTTTAGTAGAGGGATGGGCTAGAAGGGGCTTACCCCCAGGCAGTCTTCATCTGAGTTGTCATTATTCTTGGAGATGGGTTCAGGGACACAGAAAGATGGTGGAATAATATGCAAGGACAGAGTGAGTCAGAAAGTGAGAGTCAAGTTATACAGTCATGGTTGGTGCAGCCAGACATCGCGATGTAGAGAGAAGCAATATGTGAAGGCTAAGGGATGACTTTTTCAGCCTCTTAAATTAATCTGTAAGAAAAGAAGATGAAATTGTGGAGAGCTTTAGAAGGTTTTTATTTTTTGAAACACTTAACCTAGATTCCATGTGTTTAAAGAGCAATAAAACTTGCTTTCCTGCGTTTAAGATTTATTCGGAACTGTAGTTCAGAAGTAATGTGTGAAACACATTCGCTTTGGGAAAAAAAAAATCTGATTAAAATCTATTACTAGCAACAGAACAGAAAAAAACAGTATACACACGTATGGTAGAAAAAAAATAAAAGAGTGCAGCAACAGCGGCTTTGAGCTTACTTCCAGACCGACTTGTGTTTATCCTGATAGGATTTCCAGGACAAATTGTGACTCCAGTGGTCAACAGGCCGTAGAGGGCCCGTTAAGTCAGAGCCAGGATTGTGAAGAGTCGGATGAAAGCCTTAACGTTCAGCAGCTTTATGGTCAGTCAGGAAGCAAAAGGTTCCAATTTGCAATTTCCAACTACTCCAGTTTGAAAATGTCCTTGTCATTTTATAAACATTGATACTGTATTCACTTTTGCTTTAAATAATTAATAATGCAGGCAGTCATGTTCTGCTATCAGTAATGCATGTGAAATAACATATCGAATTCAAAGCAGAAAACACCAGATGTAATCTGATGCAACAGCTAACGATACTTTAGGCAAATGATGGATTTTTACTCCTGGATTCCAGCGTGAAATCCAGTATGATGGTCAGAGAAGTTAAAAGTATCAGAAGGCATTAAGCTGCAGGTTCTTTCCTTTGTTCATCTTTGCTGCACCTTTGCCAACCCACAGGTGGTCTCAGGCTCCAGTGAGCTACCAAAAGAATCTGACTGCAGAAACATCTTAGCATAATCAATGTAGTGCATGAGTCTGCAGTTTTTACTAAGAGAGAGTGAAGGAGTTTATTATCAAAAAAAACAAAACAACAACATAAGGACAGAGGGGTGCATGTAAAATATCATACTGCAGACAAATCACAGTCCAAAAATGTGGTTTTATGTAGGGATGTTGCAAGGCTTTTCAGATTGAACTAGCTTACCCTGAAGTTTTATCCTTCTTCTGTCCTCCTCTTCCTCTCAGGCAGAGGTAACCATTTCTTGATTTCCTGGAATGTTCGATCAATGAACTCCACAAAATGTAAGAATGGTTGGAATTTCCCACTACTGAACTGAAAACAACCAGAGTAAAACTGCTGCTGGTATTTAGAAATCCATTTCCAAGAAGCAATGTTATATCAAAAAGAGATGATTGACTTTTTTTTTTTTTTTTGCTAAACATACTTTTAAATCTGTATTAATCACCCTTGCTGAGAGGAAGTTGAATAACTAGATCATTTTTAGCTATAGTTACTTTGTAGTGGGACAGACTGCACCTTTTATAAAAGGGAAAGGTGTCGTCTGCGATGAGACCATTCAATCATTCAGATATCATTGCACTGATTCTCATATTGGCAGTGAAGCTGACCCACGCTGACTAGTTAAAGTTACTGAAAAGAACCATTAGAGAGTCTGAATTCCCTAAAGACCACTCTACGGCTGTGCACTTTGGCATCCTGTACTCTATTTAGTGTATCTGTGTTGTTCGAATTCACTCTTTGACATCCACCAATGCAGCCGAGTTCTTCCCATTGTTCCAGAGACATGTTACTGTCTGTTGTGCGCGACTCAAATCCTCCACCTACTGTGTACTTCTCTACCGCTGAACTGAAAGCCTGTCAACAGCCATTATTCCGAGCAAGACCTCTGCTGTGATCCCTGCCATGTTTCATCGAAGTGTGGAAATTTATTCTAAAGCTCACTGTCTGAGCATGTTAGCTACTACTAAAATTACAGCATGTGGGTGTTTGTGGGTGTTTTTTTTGTGCGCGTCTACCCGCTGTCATCGTTCTGCTGCTTCCAGCTCTTGTCACTCCTGTGGACGAATCCCTGCAAAAGCAGCTGAGTGGACGGGTTTCGAAGGCTCTATTTCACAGTGGAGTCTGAAGGACTTGTGTGTCAGGGTGTGTGTGGTCAAACAATTAGCACTGTTTGTCACCTTCTCACAACACATCCCTCACACGCTGATCTGATTAATGGAGTCCCAACGGATTGTCTGCCTAGCCTCTACAGTGACTAAAGCAATGTCTGTGTCTCTGTTTGCAAAGGATTGCAAAGTTGTTTTACAATTTTTTTTTCTTTTACCTTTTTGATACTGCAGGTATATACCCTGCATGAGCGGCAGACAGTGTTTATTTAGACAGAATTACATATTTAACCAAATTGTACTCATACATTTTGTTCTTCCACTTTTCTCACTTAGACAATTCCAGTTGGCAGAACTTACTCCAGAAACTTTTCCACATTTTATCACGTTACAACCATAAACCTTATGGGGTAATTTGTAATTTCGTTTAATATACCAACAGAAAGCACAACATGATTGTGAAGTTGAGGAAAAAAAGATACATAAAAATTGTGACTTGCATTTTTTTTTTTTATTCAACCCCTATCATCTCAATTCAATTCTGAAATGTCCAAAGAGTATGGATACTTTGAGACCATGAAATAAGTGGAGCATGATTTTGATCAAAATGTTTGACTTGGACAAGGGTAATGACTTCAACTCTGCAAAAAAAAAAAAAAAAAAAAAAAACTCATTAAAAGCCACACACTCAACACCCATGCGTGTGTCATTTGATCCCTCTCATATATGTTCCTCTGGATTTCTGAACAAGTCCTCCCCACTCAGGATTTGCATTTGATTTTGCTTGATCCTAATCCTGACCAAATCTTCTGATGTGGAGCAGAAATACAAATTAGAAGTGCATCAATCTTTGTGACATTCAATTTCTAACACTGGGACGATGCTTAATAGTCTAGTTTTTCTGAGGGAGTTTTTTTTTTTAACCCCTTAAGCCACACTTTGTGTCCCACTTCTTATGTAATTTTAGTTTGGCTCAAGTGTATGTGTTTAAAATGCTTGATGTATTTAACAGAAAATGAAGAAAAAAATATATGTGAATATATTTTATTAGAATGTCCTAGAACCAAGAAGTTTGCTTCTGATGACAATTCATACCGACATTCCTCAAAGCATAACAAAACAATGAGAAAGAAATAGAAATTAAAATAAAATCATTTGTTTGTATGTATTTACATTTATTTTACAAATGGCATGCTGAAAATGATCTTACCCTCCTCAAGTATCAATGGAAACGTTTTGGCATTATGGCAATCTTATCAGAGCTAGCAAGATTTTTGTCAACATAAAAAAAACACTTGGCCTTGCTGTCTGCATTTATGTTAATGTTTACAAGTGTTGCACACTGTGGCTAATTATTTTTTATTACCTAAGAAGAAACATATGGCTCCTTATTTTTTCAATTTACCAGCTTCTCAAAAGGAATGTTTTCGACTCCTGCCTGCGGTGCTCTTACTAATGCTTTACTTGCTCCAAAAATTAGATAAAACTTCCTCTCCTGCTTTCTTTCGCTGACTCAAAGTTCTACACATCTTTTAATTACAAACCTCTGAGGCCAAAACGCGCCGCTCAAGCTGTTCCTTCTTGTTTGGTTGGCTGAGTGACCTGCAGACTGGATTAGAGTCCAGCTGTATCACAGCTTGAGAGAAGAGCAGCGGTGTTTTGTTTGTAGATGAGCAATGTGCTTCGTGTTCCTCTAAAACTTTACAGGCTGTCTCTGAGGAGACACGCTCCAGAACGGTTTTAGAATTCAAGAAAGTTACCGACTGACGCGTTCGGTATAGGTTAGCATTGCTTCAAGGCTATTGAATAGTTCTCTGAATAGCAAATGCTTTTCACTTGAAGTCACTCCAACAAATTCATGGTGAGACGTTGGGACGTGTTTGGAGCAGCTGGAGAAAAGTTATCTGTACAATTGTTTTGTTTTTTTTACAGAATTCTCCCTTTTTTATTTGTCTTGCTCACAGTGAAGTTCCGTCTTTTCAGCATATGCCCATACTCCAGTGCTGTGTTCCCGCTTGCTCATAATGACTTTTGCTATTGAGTCATGACTTAGCAACAAGCCTGCTGGCCTATTTTTGGTTTCAGGCAATTATCCAGAATGCAGTGTGTTGGTGTGGTCCTGTGACACTTCCAGATACAACAAAGAGAAAAGGTCTCTGCCCACATCTGTCAGGTTTCAGGCATAATAGCATGTTATTGAACGTGTAGACGGAATGACACATCTCATTTTCTGACATGTTGTGAAAACGACCCAAATATAGAAACCAAATCAGTTTTTAGCTGCACTGGTTTGCATAATATTATCTGCTGCGGTTACTTGAATGTAATAAAAAAAATAAACAGAAAATATGAAAAGTTTTACAAATAAATAAGTAAACTTTATCTTTCACAGATAAAAATCACAAACACTGCAGTGAGAGAACCGAAATCTGATGATAAAGAAACATTATATAAAATAAATTAAATTCCAGCACTTTCCACATCTATTGCAACCCCTAAAGTTAATGTATGAATATTTTAAAATAACAAGTGTGTATTTTATTCATACAATACTACTGAAAATATAAAAAAATATATAACCTTTAATTTGAGAGAATTTATCCATTAAAAAAAAAAATCCAGCCTCAGTAATATTTATATTTTCTGCAGAAAGTCACTTCAGCCTTTATAATCGGTACTCTGAGCTCTCCTGGAATACAGCTGGGCTTGATTTTTTTTTTCATTATATTTTACTTGACTGACCTGGAATTTTGAATTAGTTATCAATAATATGTTCTGTGTTTCTGGGGTAGAAATGTGATGTGGCACAGTAGCACATTTTTCTTAGTCAGATAACAATATGGGAAAGGTAAAAGCACATAACATTCAAGTAAGGTAGATGGACAAATGATCTTGTTAATTCGGAGGTTATTCCAAGAATGTCATCGAAGTTTGTCCAAACTGAGGGTCTCTTGAATAATTAAAATGTTAAATAACTAAAACTGTGACATTCAAGTCTGGCAGAGGACCCAAGTTCATCTTGCCGTCACACACACTGAGGAGAATTATAATAGAGTTGAAAAATATGAGATTATGCTACTGCAATAAAAGATACATTTATTTTAAAGAGTTATTTTTTTGCAGATCATTTCCAGAGGTTAGAATATGCTGGGAGTGCAGTATGTGAAAGAGAACTGATGTCACTAATTTTAATTACTTCTGTGTGTGCAAAGAGTCTCCTATAAAGGTTCAATAAAGACTGAAAAAAAAAAACATTCATTTGTGATAAAGTACACAGTTAATTTAAAAGTGAAATTTTCATCACCAAATCCATATTTAGTAGGTTCAACGAAGCATATTTTTTCACACAGGACAGGATAGCTTCCATTTGAATATAATAAAAGCAACAGATTATGAAACATTTGCTTCAAAGAAGTGAAAGAGGACATAGGTTGATCTCATATTCAGGCTAATAATTGAATGCTGTTCATTCCAAAACATTTCTGGAACGTGCGTCTTGGCTGATTCAGTGGACAGCTTGAAGTGAAAATGTCTAATCCCCAAACTCCATCCTCACAAACCCACTCACTAATAAATACATGACCACCTAACCCACTCTGATAAGCAACAAAAATATCACCAACAGATCTAGTGAATGGTAAAAAAAAGAAAAAAATCAGTTACCATAGCTACATTATTAATTAGATGCAATTCCAATGTTTACAGTGGCATTCTGCACCAATATTCACAACATTCTGAATAACTTGGATGATGCCTAATAGATGTGAAGTTAGAGAAATAAAGGAGCATGTTCACATAATAAAAATAAATAAATAAATAAAAAAAACGTCAGTGATATTTGAAAGTAATCAAACCTATAAAACCTATAAAATCATTTTCTACCGTTGTGTTTAGCTCTGCCAAAGTGGAAATAGATGTGCAGGACTATATATATATATATATATATATATATATATATATATATATATATATATATATATATATATAAAAACAACTTCATGTGTTAGTGCAGCATCGACACCCCATGAATATGTAAAATGACAAATGATACAGAAATGCTCACATTTCATAAGATTTAGTGATTTATGCACATGAATACATTTTGCTTCTATATTTTCATACTTTTGCGTCGCCACAGCATTTTACTGTCAGCCGTGAAACGCTCCTCTTTGTCAAGACCCCCCCCCCTCTTCTCTCCCACTCTCTCCCACCTACTCTTCTTCATTTTCATGCACCGTCTGCTTTTGTTCCATCTACCCCCGTTTATTTCCATCCATCCTTTACACCATTTACCTCTTTGCTCTGCCGTCATGCCTACGTCTCATTTTTTATAGCTGTCCTGGAGTTGATTGCTGATTTTCCCCTCCCTTGCAGACTGTGTTCTGCTCCGAGATCCTGTCTATATTATGAACCGCACTTTCAGGATGATTCCATTACATGCCTCCTAGCTGCTGGATAATTCAATAAGCACCACTGAGCTGACACACAGTTATAATCTACTTAATGAAGCTACTGTACTGATGAAGTGTTTGCTGTTTCCACCTCTGTTTCTGCTTTCACTCCTTTCACCATTCTTCCTCTTTGCTCTTTATGTCCCTCCTCCTTCATGCTCTTTGCAGGGTGTTGATGGAGAGCCATTCGAATGACAGCCGGGACAGTGGTCATCACTGGTGGAATTCTTGCTACGGTTATATTACTCCTTATCATCGCAGTATTGTGCTACTGTAGGCTACAGGTGAGGCTACACTGACCATTTTGTTCATAAACATGTGAAATGATCATGCCTAGTTGTAATATTATAAAATACACCCCGTTCTTTACTTTACAGAACTTAATAATTACTCTCCTGGAAGAAATTGAACTCTAAAAGAACCTGCAAAGTGTTTTGCCCATATTTAGAGGTTATTTTTCAGAACTTTAAAGGTAATTTGCTGGGACTTTGATGGAGCTTTCCTATTGTTTTGGAAGTTTCTGTATAGCACCAAATACTATGCTGAATACTTTTCTGGACATTTCTCAAATACATTTCCAGAATGTTTTTCTATTAACTGTCTCAGAGGTATTTTCTTCAAAATTACTCTATACAGTCAACAAAACATTTTTGTAAGTTTCTCAGAATTTCCCAGTAACTTTTCTGAAACTTTCCTTTTTGTTGGTTATTTAGCTAGAATTTAAGTAATGGTTCAAAACTTACCAGGTACTTAGCTGATACTTTAAGATTATTTTTCCAGAACTTAGAAAACAACTGGTAAGGTCTCTGAATGATCCATTAAGGTACCTGGTTCCAGAATGACTTAGTCCTTGTAGTCAGTCTTTATTCTTACTAGTAAATGCAATTGAGACATGAAGTCATGGATCAATAGTAAGCAGACATGGTTATGGCTCTGGGAATGCATCCTCTGAGTTCCCAGAAAGGCATCTGCTAAATTTCAGAAAGGTAATTGGTAAGGTCCAGAATTTAATCTCCTAGGTCTGTGAAAGCAGCCTAAGAAAATGCTGACTGTATTACAGGTCTACAAATATTTGTTCCAAAGTGAAAAGCTGAACAGGTCCTAAGCTACATAATACTCCAGTCCAAGTACATGTATCCTTGTCAGCTTTTGTCTACCACACGACCCATTTTAACCAGGTGACAAGTGTTATTTTTATTCTGAACTGTTTGAGTTCTCTGAAATTTCAGGATATTGCAGATTTAGGACAAAGCATTAATTGACTCATGCTTCTAGAGTGACTTCACGCCTTGGTTTTTGTTTAAGCAGACTAATTAAAGTCTCTCATCCAAATATTCATCTTTTGTCAACAGTTGATTGTCGTTATAATTTCAGCAAATTTCAATGACCAATAAACCAAATAGGCAACATTAACATCTAAACACAATATCCAAATCACATCTTAAAACAAGTTTTGGCCAGAAAATAAGAGGAATAAGAGTTTTATAGTCCAAGTACTAGCATCAACAATCTAAAAAAGTGCAAATAACTTTTCTGTTTAAGAGTTTGTCACAAAGGAAGCTGTATTATTCAGGTTGCATGTGAAGCTATAAAACAGACGACCGTAAATATAATTTAACCCTTTCAAAAGTATTCAGGTCCCCTGAACGTCCTCATATTTTCATGCATTTTTCCGTCTTTTCCTCTCTTCAACCTCCTGTTCTGTCTCCTCTCCAGTACTATTGCTGTAAGAAGGAGGAGTCAGAGTCGGAGGAGGAGGAGCCGGACTTTGCTGTCACGTCCCGCATCCCACCGGTTCACTCGAACCACAACATTGTGGCGGCGACGGCTGCCGCCTCCTCCATGCCCAATGGCCCCGCCATTTTCTCCACCCCTCCTTTGGCTAGAAAACTGACGCGCTCGCAGACCTTCTGTCCATCGTGCACGCACTATGATCTGCCTTTCTACCTTCAGCCTCCTCCGCCGCAGCACGTCCACCACCAACCAGAGGGACTGAGGAATGGTGGAGAACGTGTCAGCTACCGCAGCGTCCAGCAGCAGGATCTGGACCTGCCAGTGCCTGTTAACATTTCAAACTATCGTAAGCCAAACCTGGCCCGCTCAGTCACCATGAGGGAAATGTTTACGCGCAGCTGTAGCATCAGCACCGATGTTTAGCTGAGCGAGGGCGGACGTTCGCTCTTCTGTGAGTTGGCGCGACTGCAACTGGACTGGACTTGAGTTTTGCTAAGTCTCATTTTACCTGTCGCCACCTGCAGATTGGACCACTCTGATGGCTCTCAGGACAGTTTTTTCTCTCTCTCACCTTTACACTTTTCAGGCCCATGAGCTTATTCATGGTCCGATGCTCAGTATTTAAAAGTGTTCTAAAATGTCAATGAATGAAATAAGCTTTGTTTGATTTTGAGTGGTAAAGTTTGTGTTGCCCTACTTCCGTACTTTCTGACCTGAAACACTAGCAGATTACTGCGACACCAAAATGATGATGTGCTCAGGGGGGATTTTATCTTTTACACAGCTGCTACAAATGAAAAATGACTGGGAGAAATCTGGTGCCCTCCATTAAGAAAGGATGATCTATTTGTTCCTCCATCAACAGATTATAGAGATTTT
Organism: Poecilia mexicana; assembly: GCF_051168715.1. Lineage (NCBI taxonomy): Eukaryota > Metazoa > Chordata > Actinopteri > Cyprinodontiformes > Poeciliidae > Poecilia > Poecilia mexicana. The sequence continues at coordinate 15,876,875 of NW_028263381.1, forward strand.
TAAATATTATCCACAAAGATTAGAGGGGAGGAGGAGAAGGAGGGTGTTTTCATGTTTTTAGCTACCACCCACCGATGTTTTTGATAGTTTTAACTTTGGACGTGACATTTTAAGACATTAAGGGCTCACAGAAGATTTTAATTCCCTCTCATTTTTCAAATCCTTTCACGTCTCGACTTTAATAGTCTCTCTGAGACTGCACAGGGGGTTTATCCCGCTTGGAGACGAGAGGAGAACCATCATGTTCTAGCAGGGAGAAGTGGGCTGTGTTTCTTGCATTACGTTCAGAAAGTAAATGTGAGTTTACGGGCATGCATTGTGGGTATGAGCGTGTATCGTGTTCTGTTGTTATGCCAGAATCTTTCAATTCATTATAATCAAACACAACCTGTCACCCGAATGTTTAATGAACCAGGAGCCGAGGCGTGTTGCAATAATATTTCATTGTGAAAGGAGAAGAGAACGCCATGAGCCACAGAGAGACACATCCAAGCAGATTATATTACAAACCCTAACAATATTGTTTATCTTACTGATAGGAAGTGTAAGACAGAAGTTAGACGAGTGGTATTTAACTTTCAGTGTAATCTCTGTTCTTTTACTGAAGTTTTAGCTTGTGGACTTTTCAGCGTACATCTTGTATTGTATGTGACCACTGATATCCGGATGCTTTGGCTAAAGATTCACCCTTAAAGGCACATGTATAAATATTTAATAGGCCACACTTCAGTCTCTTTCCCCTCCCTCTCTCCCTCGAGTCGGTGGACTGAAGAAAATGTGCTCTTGCTCTGAGGTACTCCGAGAGTTCCTGCTCTGGATTGTTTTTATCTTCTCCACAAGGCTGACCGGACTGGCTGAAGGGCTGATTTTTCAACTGGAAGAGCATTTTATGGTCCGAGGATATACGGCTGAAAATTATTCACTGCTTGATTTCAAAAGAGTCGTCTGTGTGAGGGATTTGAAGCTGACTGGAGAGTGTCCTTCTTGGATCCCCAACAGCTTTTCTTCATTAAATAGATGGTAGACACATTTGTACTTTTTGCCCTCCATTTTTGTCTCTCTGTAATATTTAACAACAATCATGGTTGTTTATTTACCCGGAAGTGAAACAGTGCATAATTTCATTTTTCCTTTTCTGACATGATCGAACAGTGCCTTGCAAAAGTATTATTGTTACCCCGTCAAGTTTCCACATTTTGTCATACTACTGCCACAAAAATCAGTGTATTGTATTGAGATTGTATGTCCTAGACTAACACAAACTAATGCATAATTGTGAAGTGAAAGGGAAATTATATATGTGCTTTACAAACAAAAATCTGAAGTTTTTCCTTGCATTTGAACTCGCCCTCCTTCATTCTGATACTGCTAGACAAAATCCAGTGCAATCAGATGCCTGCAGATGTCGACCTTCTTATTAAATATAGTTGATGTGTAAGTAATTGAATCTCAATATAAATTTAGCTGCTTGAAATCATTAGTGTTTTTCAGTGAACTATCTCTTACTGCTACCACAGTAACAGAGGTAACTCCAGAGGCAAAGAGTTCAAGTACATGCCACACTCTTCACACTTTTACTCATGTTGAAATTTACAAATGTGTACAATGTTGTGTTGCTTTCACATATAAAATCCCATTGAAATAATCTGAAATGTATTGCTGTGAGATGACAAATGGAACAAAGTTCAAGAAGTATGAATACTTTTGTAAGGCACTTTACAAAAAGTCACAACACATAAATAAATCTAGCTGTTCAAGGGCATAATCGCAGCCGTAACACACTCTCCTGTTCTATATTTTGATCAGATTTGTCACAGCTGACCGCCGAGCCTACACATTTGTACTTGTCAAAATTTAATTTTTATCTTAAACCCTCTAATGTCCCTTTAAACGTTTGAAACTTGGGAGCAGCGAAATGTTACCAAGGCCTGACACCCACCCTGGTCCTCACAGAGACGGCTATAACTAAACATGTTCACACAGGACACACACACAGACTCACAAGTTCTCATTGTTTATATCTTTGAAGCTGAATTGTTTGCCAGATGCACAGCTAACGTAGTGCCATAAGGAAGTATGAGGGAAATACATGAATAAGAGGATTATTATTAAGATGGTTATTATAACTAGAGGTGTTTATTAAAATGAGTTGTGATTTATGTTCAGGTATTTACATTAGTTGCATTATTTTATGATCCAGCTGTTTTTTCAGACTCAGTACAATCCAGCTGACATGTTCTGTCCCTGTTTCTAATATATAACTAACAGACACATTGTTGCTAATAAAATGGTGTTAAAATTGCACCGTCTTCTTTTGTTTTGTTGCTGTGCTGTTCATTTTTAATCTGTTTGATTTTATGTACTGAAAAGATTAGGGCAGTTGATATATATTAATAACTATGTTTTCAATGAGTAGATTTATTTAATTCCCAGCTTACATTTTGTCCAAAGTAATTGGTTCAGGAGGCAGAAAAAAAGCATTTTTAGCCATTGATTAGCTCCCATAAAGTTTTGATTTTCCTAGGATGTGCAGGAGAACATTTTACACAACACTACAACTATTCTGCCATCAATTCAAGGTTTTAGAGGGAAAAATTAATCTGAATGGCAGTACAACCACATTTCTTGCATGAGTTAATGTGTAAAAATGAGATCAATACATCAGATCAGTTCATGTAGTGCTCCAAAAATTATAAGTATTTGACTTGTTTTAATTCAAGTGTGTTGTCAGAATTCTAATATCATTAATATATCATTATCATTAATATCATTAATATTCTAATAGCAATATTTGCTTTTACTTTTCCTTCCACATATACTAAATGAAAAGGAAGTCCATGGAATAAACTGAGTAAGATCAGAAAGGTCAGGAGAGCAATTTTCAGGCATATTATTTATTAGTAACAGAAGTTAATTGAATCAGTGCGTACAGATTAAATTCACTGATTGGAAAGAAGCTTCCCATGAATCTCAAACAAAAAACAATTATCTATATACATATATTTTTTTTTAAATTTATTTTATTTTATTTACTTTTGTCACATAACACTTGCTTTTTTTTTCGATAAGTTTGTATCTCTTTGATTTTGTTGAAAAGACAGCTGACTAAGTTCAAAACTGACCAATAACCTTCCTTGTGAGACCACTTCTTACTTTTTCATTGTCCAGTATATTTCAAGAAATCAAAATACTTAACAGTGTTACTATTGTATGAAAAGACTGATTTTCTGTAGCTAGATATTTAGTATTTGTGATTTTGTATTCCCAGAACAGCAGAGTAATGCTGCCAAAATTCCACATTCTGTACAGAAACAAAATCATTAAACAGTTTGACCAGAAATTCAGTATTTTATGCAAGTGTGCTTGGGTTCTCAAACATATAAGCTATGAAAGATTACACCATTTCGCAGAGGTTTATGATTGTGACTTGACAGAAGGTCAAGAAGAAGGTGTGCAGGTTTAGCGGGAATGTTACACAATTTTTTTGTACAGCTATTAAATGCATAAAGACTAAAGAAGGTTGTTGTCTTGTGGCCCATTGAAAGAAGACGATAGCTTTGAATTGATTTTCATAGCTTTGTGAGAAAAAAAAACTCCAAAGACAATAGAAATTAATGTCATCATCTCTCTTCGTGAAGCTAATAAAGTAACATCTGTTCACACTATCAGCTCACAGCAAGAAAACTACTGTTGTATTTTCCAACAGATGTTGGGTAAAGATTTATTGGAAGAAGACCAATGGAACATACTGGGCCGGTTCTTTAATTTCAGTAAGGCATAAATTATTGTCATGAGAAAACAGCAACACCTGCCAAGTTTTAAACTCCACAACAGCAATGAGGTCTGCATGCAGACTCAGCCAGCCTGGAGGCAACAAGAAGACAGTCATGACACTAAACATGTTTGAGTGACAAGGATGAGAACCAAGAACTGGGGGGGCTTAAGAGTGATGATAAACAAATCTGTCAGAGGTGAGAAGATGATAGTCATTCAGAGAATGTGAGTGAAAATGCTTTAGTGTGGCAATAAACTAAATGAGTCAGAGAAGGAGGGAGAGTAATCATGCAATATATAGAAAAAGGGGAAACTATTTCAGAACGGAAATGGATGTAATTATTAGAAAGATGAGTCAGAGCTCATGAATGAGAAATAGAACACAGCATTGAGCGCACAACAGATGGATGCTGAGAGCAGAGGAAATCCAACCAAGGCCAGTTAGTCAGAGACATTATCAACCATTTTCTGATGGCATTTATATGACAGAGCAGATGCAGTCATAGAAAAACATTCTGATTATGATAAATCCCCCTTGATGTAAATATTCTCAAGCTATTATTTACCTTTAACATCCCTCCTCAAATCTTTCCTTCAGGTTTTTGACTCATTAACAGATTTTTTACTGCCAGTTTGGACATGGTTTAAAGATGTATTCATCTATACATGCTTGAATGAGCAGATTGACTATATTGTTTGTTTTGTTTGTTTGTTTGTTTGTTTTTTCGATATATGCCTCGTCCAACTTGCATTTCATGAAATTTTTACATTTTGAACAAATTTAGCCAGGTCTGGATATGTGAGGAGGATCTTAGCCCCTAAACACAAACCATTTTCCATTTTTGTTACCTTCTCATACAAATTACTTGTATCCTTTCAAATGACAATAGATTGATAACTGGGCACCTGATTGTGAAGTTTTTCTTTAGGACGCGTTCTTCTTGTATTTTGGACAAACAACTGGACATTTAGTACAAAGAGACCATTGTGATTCCTCCTTTATTTTGTGATTACAAAATTACGAAATGCATGGTTACAGAGCAGATGTCCAATGAAAAACAAATAAATATATCTGTGCTGTTGTGTGGAATTATATTATAGAGTAACGTTCCTTACATATTTTATTGAATGCTTTATGTGAAACATTCAGATCTATCGTAGTTACTGTGACATGTTGTTCTCATGAGCGAAGACGTTTCTGTGTCATGTTTTTTTTTAAGCTTTTCAAATGCACACCATAACTGATGTCTTCAGAAAATCTAAATTTTCAAGTGAATAAACCGTACGAACCCTCAAGTCGATGTGTACCTAACCATCATGCTGTATTTTGCAAACTTAAGCTGGTGCTGACAACCCAAACTGGGCGTTATCCCAGAGACCTACATTTTCCTAAATCTGGCCCCCTGTTGGTGAGCATTTGATAATGGCCCTGGATTCAAGGAGTGAAGCTAATTAAGGTCAAAAGTGAAGCTGGATCAATATGTTGAGAGTGAAATCTAATTAGGTAAGTGGTTGTGGAGGTACTCATTTCATTATGACTGGTCTTGTCTAATCAAGCAGTCGATTTGCATATTACAATATACCAAAACCCATTTCAACAACCGTCAGGCAATGAATAATTTCAATATTAATCATGAATCAGAAAATGATGATAAAAATGAAAAAGGTAAAACCAACGATGCATGAGGCCTGTCAGGAAGTACACAGAGCCGCCATTTTTTAAAGGCCTGCAACCAGTTAAATATAAGCATTATTTATGCTTGTATTGAACATTTGTATTCTTGACAAAATATTAATTGGATTATTAATTTGAGTCTTTATTGTTAAGTTTAGTCTCTATATGTTAGTCTATATAATATAAATATAAATAAAGTAGGGGTGAGGTGAAATACTTACACAGTCAGGATGGACACCCTCGCAGCACATCCTTTAAGATATTAATCAATATGTCACGACATGCTGGTTATCATCCTCTCCACCTCCATCTCACCCTAAATCTGACTCCTTCTGTCCAACTATTGTGTGTGTTTTGTACTCCTTTGGTCTCTCATCCTTAAATATGTCAGCTTATTTGTGCTGTTTTGTTATTTCTTAGCAGGATTAGTCAGCAGTGGTGTGGGTGCTGCACAAAGGAGTAGTCGGGCTTTCATTAATTATAAGCGTGCTGTTCAGTAAGAGACTGTCCAGCTTGTACAAGAAACATGTCAGAAGGCTAAAATGGAATGGTAGAAAAGACAAGGAGGAATCTTGACTTTAGAAGACAATCAGGTCTAGTTTATATAGAATTGTATTGAATCCGATCCATGTCAAATGTTTTTTGAATCATTATTGTTCATTCCAAACCAAACCAGTTCAATCATAGTATCAAATAATTGATAACACCGTTCAGTGACATTTTGTTGATGGCAAGTGGTAAAAAGTGTTCCAGTCTCAGGAAGGCAGTAGATTGCACTGAGTCTGGATTTTATAGCAAACAGGGATTCAGTGACAGTGGAAAGGAACCACTTTTAAACCAGAACACACTTCCAGAAGCAAGCTCAGCATGTGCAGTCGTATGTCACAACAGGTTGGTGGGTGAGAAAAAACAGAAATGACAGAGAGAAACAGCAGGAGTACCCCAAAGATTCATTGTGCCCCCTCAGAAATATATATATATTTTTTAAAAAACCTATTGAAACTTTCAAGAATCTTCTGTATGTAAAATCTTCATGTCATATAGACCAAGGTTCTTAGATATTTTGAAAGAGAAACATGACAACCTCATCACAGCTCCTCTACCATACTTACCAGTTAGTTGCTTTACTAGATATTTTAATCATCTGCTTCACACCACACTTTTTCCCAGCTAGTATTTTCTGAACTACATCTCTTATTGTAATTAAAAGGTTTGTACTCTCAGTTCAAAATTGTTTGTAATTTTCTCCAGAACTTTTAATATTTATTTGCAGTTTCTAATGACCCACATTAAGGAGTCAATATTTTGGTTGTTGTATTAATGTTTTCCAAAATTCAAATCAAAATTCAAATCAAACAAGAACTTTGTTTGTCTGTTCTTGTTTGACAAAGGTTGGATATGGCAGGCAGACATTCTGGGTTTGTGATGTTATGACTTTATGCCTCTTACTGCTGTGTCAGAGATGGGGGAGAAATAACTCACCTCCATAAATCTCCATGCCACACACACATATACTAGAGTGCATGCAGGAGCCATTACCCTCCAGTGCCTGTAGTAGTGCATTTTCCAAAAGGAGGAGAAGCCATGCTTCTTGTCTGAATTTTTCATTCCCCACACTCTCTGTTTCTGTATAACAACTAATAAATAAGCAATGAATTCAGAACATAACATAGAATGGACGGGATTTATCCCCTCTGTGCCAAGTCTGCTCCTCCTGATGTCTGGTTTTCTTCCTGCTCCAATCTCTTATTGTTGACTTAAAATTTTGCTTCTCTTTTTTATGTTTTAAGGGTTAAATCTTCTACAGTCCTTCTTGACCTTTTGCACTTGGGGAGTGAATAGAATCAAAATGACTTTGGGCCCGGTGTGTGGAGAAAGCAAAACGTCTTGTTTTTTGTTTACTTAGTGTGACATTTTGCTATGTTAATCCATAACCCCTTGTAGCTTTATAGTAATCTTAACACCTTAGATATTCTGAAATACAGTCTGTTCAGATTAGCTCATGATGAAATTTGACAGCATGACTTTGTTTACACTTTAATTTTAATAGAAAGATGTGTGGGTCGTCTCAGACAAAGGGTCAGAAAATTCAGCCCTGTGAAAGAAAAGTTAGCGAGGTCTTTGGCGCCATCTGATGGAAAGCAAGAAAATAAACGTACAAAACATTCTAATATAGTCTCAAATGCAATAAATAAATACATTAAAAATTGTATTATTTTTTTTAGAAAAATGTACAATTGGTGGTTTTAAACTTTTAGTCTTACTAATCAAGATATGTGCGAGCATTGTCTTAGATTTACATTTTTTCCTCAGTTAAGAAATAATTATGCTATGAAAGCCTGACCCTAAGCTCTCAGAATTTGTTGCAGTTCTCTAATAGTTAACTTTTCTCGTTCAGCTTTCTCGTCATGCATGGTAGCAATACAAAGTTATTTCACATTTTCTATTTTGTGCAGGCTAACTGAACTCCCCTAGCACATCAAATTAGTACCAAATAGAAACAGGAAATCATGAATTACTGATCAAAAATTGCTTGGAAATTTGATCAACTAAAAAAACCAATCAACTCTTTATCACTCATTTCAGAAAAGAGCTCATAATATATTACATTACATAAATATTACATAATATATTATATATCTGTATATAATACAATATAAATGTATGGTCTACAGCTCAGGTTTTCATGGGAGAAAAAAGTCGTATTGTTACTTTTTTCTCAAAAAAAAAGTCAGAATTCTTTTCTGGTCAAAATTACTGAACAGAAAAAAGTCAGAAATGTTTTTCTCGTCTGGCCAGAAAGTAAAAAACACAAGGAAAAGAAGAAACAAAGAAAGAAACAATGTTCAAACAACTTGGTATGAGTTCTGTATTTCCGCTGTCTAAGTCCCGCCTCTAGTTTCATTATCCAATCAAATACCGCCGTGGGTTCTGTTTAGCATTAGCCGCGAACTGCAAACCTGTTATTCTTGTCAGTGTTTTTGTATAAAAGATTAACGGTAATGAAAGTGTTTCTCTTGAAGATCAGAGAAAATGAGCACAGATCAAGGTGTTGACAGTGGAAACAGTGTTTCAACGGGGGAGGAAAATGACCTAAAGAAAGAAGCACAAAAGAGGTAATTGACAGCTAGCTTAGCTTTGAAGGGAGCTAACGTTGCTAAGTGTTCTGTGTGACGTAGCTTAATTAATTTTATTATGTTTTTTATTGTTATGAAGGCGTTGCACAAGTAGCTTTTTTATTTGTCTTTGGGGTCTTTTATTGTTGTGAGCAGCAAACCTAATAAAACACACCAAGAAGAACTAATTAAATAACAATTGAATAACGATGTTTAAAAATATATCTAAATTACACAAGTGAGGCAAAGTGTTGCTATTTTGTTGTGTTTAGCTGAAAACTAAGTCCAGAAAGTAATATTCTTAAAAGCCTTTGTGTTCAGTGTTATGAAATCTCTTAACCTGTTTAAAATAGTCACAGATGCTAAAGTTTCGGGAGTTGCAGAAGTTTAAAAAAGATATTTCAATCGTTTAATATTTTTTGTGAAATATATCACTTATTTTTATTCATTTTCAATCTAGAACTCCATTCTCAAAGTTTAAGAAGGTCAATTCCCACTTTAAATCTCCTGTAAGTAGCTTTTTATCTTTTAAACACTTATACAGTAGTGTTTTGATTCATGTGCCACACATACATTCAGTTTGTATTTTTGGGGGTTTGAACCTCAAAGCTTCAAGTACCAGAAAGTCCTAAAGTGAGTCCTGAAGAAGAGGTTGCAGAACTACAGAAGAAGAAAGAGCAGCTGGATTCAGAGATCACACAGCTGGAGGAAGAGTGAGTGCAGCTGTGTTTTCTTTTTTGTATTTTATAAATGTCAGTGGTTTGTCTAAGACATATAATTGCTTGGTAAAATTTTGGTAGCACATAAAGTTAATAGATTTCCATTTAAACATTTAATCATTAAATACCTCAGTTCAAAGTTGTGTTTTCTACCCTGTAATAATTTAATATTCATTAGTAGCAATAATCGGATAAAAAATTATTTGTTTGAGCCAACATTAAGTGTTTTTGCAGGGGATGTAGAGTGGAAGAGTTGGACCAACATATAGATAAGCTGCACGAATACAATGACATCAAAGATATTGGCCAGTCGCTTCTGGGCCGCATCGGTAAGACATTTTCACATTTGTTTTTAAAACATTAAAAGTGTAAAGAAGAGGGCAAGTCAAATGTCTGTAAAAATATGTTTGCATTTATCAAATATACAGTTGAATCCAGATGTTGCCTAAGCTGTATAGAAAGATTAATTCATTTATTTTCTTCATTCACTGTCTGATATTTAATTTAAATTAACTTTTTTCTGTTCTAGGTCAGTTAGGTTTACCAAATTGATCTTTATCTGTTAAGATAAAGATTTTTGTTGATTTCTTAAGTGTTTATATGTTTTTCTTTAGTATTTGGTAAAATTGCATGTGGAGTTGATTGACTTGGGTCAAACATTTTTGTGCATCCTTCCACAAAATTAGTTTTATGGAATTAAGTGAGTCAGGTTTGTAGTCTACATTGCTCCCACACACCAGTTCAGTTCTTCTCAGAAATATCCTGTTATTTTCTTTATTCCATTTTTGGAGTTCCCAGGCGAACAGATTTATCTGCTGTCCTGATTCTCAAGTTTTGTAGCCTGTGATATTGTTACTATTAAAGGAATCCATGAAGTAGATGTCTGGAAGAAATGGGAGTATACACATGGAACCTTACAGGAAACAGAAAAAGTGCAAGTCAGCATTTAATTTTGCATTAGTTTGGGACAGACTTTTCGCTGTTCTAGAGCCAACCATTAGAGGGCAGCAGAAATGCACATTTGTTTTCTTGTGGTAGGTGCTCCAAATGCTAAGTCTTAAGTTTTTTTCACGTGTTTTTGCCTTTAGTCATTCATTATGTAATGTTAAGTCCACAGTTATAACAGCCATTTTTTAAAACAATAGTATATTCATACTGTGTAAGTGTCATAAAGTAGGGTCAAAACGGGCGAAGTTTACTACTCCTTTCACAATATTAGGAAGTTATGGTGAATCATAGACATGTCAGCTTGACTCTTGCTCTGCTTATATCTTTGTATTTCAGCCACCAATATGAAAAAAATTGTATTCCCTTTCACTCCCCTTTTATTAACTTCTTCTGCATTTATGACGAGTAGTAAAAGTCCTGTTATCTGTTTTATGAGTTAAAAGCTTCCTATCTCTTTAAATTCCAAGTACAATGAAGAGTTGAGATGATAATGACCTCTTAGTCAACGGAGGTGGCGTTTCCCCTCTGACACAATGACGGCCTTTCACATCACGCACACATTGACAGACAAGTACTGTCTCTGTCTGTCCCCATAGATATATTCACACATGCACATGCATTACAAATGCAAACACAGACTATCTTCTCTCACCCCACACCCCTTTTCTTGCCCTTTCTGTCACTTTCACAAAGAGTCTACACTTAAACATTGAGTACTGTTGTACTGTATGTTCTTATACTGAGAGGGAGGGGATTTGTGGGCAGGGTGAAATGTAAAAGATACCCTGTTTAGCCTCTAAAGACAACTGTCCTTTTGTTATTAATTATTGGTTTCTTTGTGTTTTCCTGTAAGGATAAAAACCATTAATAATTTAAACAAAACACTTTTAATTTGTATTTTTTCAATATGCTGACATTATCAGCACCTTAGGGGTAATTTAATGGCACGACCAAAACTTTCTTTGACACATTTTCTTTTTCATTAGTTTGTATGAGCTATGTTTGTACACATGAAGTTGGATCACAAAAAGAGAATAAAATAAAAAAAATATTGGAAAAAAACGAAGTTGGTGTACTTTGAATTTGGATCTGAATTCAAACTGACTATCAGAATTGGCATGAAAGCGATATGGTTGTCAGTGAAGGGTCCAAAGAAGAGAAATGTCCAACATGTCCAATGACAAGCAGTAGTGTGGATGAAGTCAATTCAAGTAACTTTATTATCCCCAAAGGGCAATCTGTTGTGTAGACAGCAGTGAAGACATACAAAAAAAATAAACAAACAAACATAGAAATGCATACTAAAAAGCGAGTAGTACATTTTAGTTGTAACGATGTGGCCCTGCAATCGACAAGGCAATAGCTGCTGAAATAGTAGTTTTTTTTTCATTGTGTTTGTTTAACAATATCACATTCTGTGTCTCCGTCCAGAAGGTAAAGCGGAGAATTCTGGCCTAGCTATCATTTTGGCTGATAGCTATGATCAGCCAAAAATGATCCTGGCCTTCTTCAAAGACCTGGATTTGTAGAGATCACTCAGGCCATTAAGAGCTTTGCCAGCAATTCTACTACAAATCTTGTCAATATTTTCAAGCAATTCTTATTTTACAGGTGCACTATTGCAGTTCAAGGTGATAGAAAATCCAAAGCATCTCAAATAACCTCTCAAAATTCAATTTTGAACAAACAATTAGCTAAAACTTGAAGTAGATTGGTTATATGAGCTGACGGCCAAACCGAGTGCTAGTCCTATTAGATAGTCAGAGGAGGCTGTGATTTACACAAGCTAACCATGTTGGAATAAGAAAAGATTGAAAAAACATCGCATTGTCCAAAAAGTCTGAATTTCAGCTGTGTGATGAAGATTTTAGGTCCAGAATCTGGTCTAAAAACAAAAAACCTCAGATCCATTCCGCATTGTCTCAAAGGCTCCCCGTAGTGATGTTGTAGTTGTATGGGGGATATTTTCTACTCTAATGAAAAAAGGACAATGTACCATGTCACATTGCTCAGATTATCTCAAACTGTTTATTTGACGATGACATTGATCTCACTTTGGTTTCTAAGGTCATCAGATGTAAATTTAATAGATCACCTTTGGGGTGTGATAGAATGGGAGATTTGCTTCAAAGATCCACTGCCACAAAATTTCCATTAACTGTGTGATCCGTCATGTTAAATTGGACCAAAATTTCTGAGGGCGGCTTCCAACAACCTATTCTATATAAAAAAAAACATTTTGGAGTCAAACTCAAATAACAATGTTATTTTCAAAGAATTTGAATTAGCTGAGATTTCTGATGGCAATATATCATGTCATGTCTTTCACGGAGCTAAATTTTCTCAAAACAGTTTCTATCTGCATGTTTTATCTGTTCTCACTTTTCTATTAGTTTATTTTGCTTTAAAAGTTTATGTTTAATCTTTGGCTTGATTGTGCTTGTGTTTTCAATTAAACTTGCTGTTATCTCTGCAAACATTTAATCTTGATGTGCTTGTTTTTCTGTTAAATTAAAGACCATAATAGTTATCCACTGGAAGGAAGTAGTGTGTGAGAAGACAAGTTGCATCAACATTACCATCCAAGATATAGCAGTGACACTTAACTCTACTTGTTTGAGGAACATTGAGAAAAGTATTTGGCTGTTGCATTGAATAGAAGTGGAATGCAGGAGTGATGTTGTGCCTTTGAAGTCAATCTGCAAGCGCTCACATTAAACAAATACTCTCTTCCTTTGAGATAATTGTGACCTTCTCACTTTGTTTATAATTCTGCAGCAAAATATATGGTTCTTCTTAAATAGCATATTATTTATACTTGCAGTGGAGTAACAAGTGAACAGAAGGTTATGTATATTCCAGGCCTTAATGTTTATGTTGATCTTTAAATGTTAACTGTTAACGATGCAAGCTAAGAGATTGTGGAAAGGTAGCAAGGTTGTCATCATGAGATAGTCAACACTTTCAGTTGATTGTAGATCGATGGAAGGGAATGAAAGTTTAAATGTTATGTAACTTGAACTGTGCTACTTATGCTTTTTTATTTTGAAATCGCATTTGAATATTTTTTTTTTTGACTTGATTTATGGTTAATTATATAACAGCAACCCTCCTCTACAATCCTTTTAGTGCACTCTGTTGTACTTGCTATCAAATGCTAAAGCTGACGTTGTGTTAAGATAATTTGCGAAAAAGCAAACAGTTGCATTCTCCTGAAAGGAATTAAAATAAGTAACCATAAGTAACCATTCCTAAATGGTTAGGAATGGAAAACTCGTGTCATTGTGGTAACATTTTAACACACTTGTTTTGTCAAGCCATATGTTCAAAGTGGCTGTGGATTTCACATGCTGTGATGTCGGTCTGGTCAGTGTTTAGTGGATTGTTTGAAAAGTAGAGCGGAGCAAGTTGACCCTGTAACCTGTGTGTGGTGTGTGTGTGTCTTGCAGCTGCTCTGAGGGGGACCACCACGCGAGATCTCTATGCACACTTTGGTCTTGAACTGGATGACTGAAAATGAACGTTTTTTCAAAGTTTTCAATTCCTTACATAAGTGCTTCTTGAAACCAGTTAAAGAATGTAAAAGATAAGAAGAATATGTTTATTTAAAGGGAGTGTGACTTGCAGTTTTTGAACTTCATCAATTTTATTCTTGTCTTTTTGGGATGGGAGTTAGTTGAATTTAACAGATGTACAATAAGAGATCTGAGTAATAGCATGGAGAAATCGGGCAGAGTTCAGCATGCATGTTGTTGGAAACATGCTTGCTGTCGTTTAGCTCACGGTAAGTTACTGCATAGTTGCAGACTTTTTTCCCCAACCCCCAGCTGGTCTAAAGTGTGAGATTGTAAATTTGTGATGTAACTTGAAGGAAATTTTTGTTTCATGCTTTGAATTGCATAAAGTTTGGAGGAGCGTGATTGCAGTGACGTCACTTGTTGATTTTGTAAAAAGTTTTAGCTCTCAGTGCAATTTTCTTGATGCAATCTCTAATGTGCAATAAAAAATAGAAAGCATTGTCGTTCTTTGATTATTTATTATGCATTCTCACTTCAGATGAAGATTGAATAGATTTATGATTTTTCTTTTTTTTTCTTTTTTTTGTAACCCCAAATAAATAAACAAAAGTTTCAACCCTGTTAAAGAACCCATATTGCTCTCTAGTAAAATAAGTCTGTTGTTCTAAATATGCTGAATGAAAAGGCTTAATCTTATGGGAGTGGTTTCATCTGTCCATTGATAACTTGTCTAACTGGTATCAGCATAGGAGTTTCACAAACTTAATCTTCTATTTTATTATGTCTTTTATGTCGGGCAGGATCTTATCCCTCAAGTGAGAAATAAAAATGACATATCACTTGGAAGGTGAAACTCATACTCTTTTTTTTCATATTCCTATGATTGCACCACTGCATCATTTCTTTGCAGAGTAATACTGCTTGTTCCTGTGCTGAATGACGGGGATAAATGCAGTGTGATCAGCTCACTTTCATGGTTTAATGAGTAATGATAAGGTTTGTTGCCAAGTACAACCAGCCATTTGAAATGGGCAACATAAAAGTAAAAATCATGTGGTGTCCTACTTTTTTTTCCTTCTTATGGCTAAAGAGAGTAAAATGTTGCAGTACGGATCCAGGGTTTTGTTGCAACAGACCTTCTGCAAGCTTGCTAGATTAGGCAACGTGTTTGGAGACATGTCACATTCCTTTTATGTTATGTAAAATGTGAGCCTTCTTGTACTAAGCACTTGTCAATGTTGGGAAGTTGCCGAGAGCAACGAAGCAAATGGTTAAAATGATCCACAATTTTGCTTTGCATTGCAGCAAAGCTAAAAGTCCTGTATTTGGATATTTGTAGGTCTGCTTTGGCCATTAAAGCTTCTAGCCAGACTTATTTAAAAAAAACAAATGAATAACTCGAGCTGAAGCTTGAAGTAGACCTCGACCATCACACCACCACCACGCCAAACGGGCAAAACGATGTTGTTTTCTGAAATGCTGCTCATTAGACATTAGCACATTCCACGGTTTGATCCCCAGAGTATTTTTCTAAAGGTCTTGGTGATTATGAGGATACATATAAGATCCTATGAAGTGGGCTTCTATTCTTTATACAAATACTCTTTGCTATTGAATCATCAACACTATTGTTGACTGACACAAGTGGGGCCTGAGATACTATATATATATATATATATATATATATATATATATATATATATATATATATATACAATCCTCTAAATCATTTAATTCTTGAAGTAATGTCTTCTTCTGAGACTTTTTTTTTCACCTACTTCGTCAGACAGGTTGTGTTTATGTGATATAATTAGTTATATTGAGGGCTGTTTCTCAAAAGTAGGATTACGAATCTAGGACTTGAGATAAAGACAGGTTTGACGTAGCACCATCAGCTCTAGCTTTATCAGTTTCAGGAAGGCCGAACCAGGCGAGGTGCGACCTTATCAAGACAGGCATTCAGGTAAATATGCGTCCACAAATTTCTTCAGCTGACCATGATATCGATCAAATTCGCTGATGCTATGTCGGTTAAATTGCGTACGCCATACCCCACACCAAACAAACGTCATCGTTTGATGGAGGATTATGAGGAATTGAAGCGCGTTACGCAAAGCAAACTGCCGAGACAATGGTAAACAATAATGATTTGATTGATTGATTGCTCAATTACCCGCAAAATCCTACATTTCCAACCCGTTCTAATCAGACGCGATCATTTGCTCAAATAAACAACTTTAAACTTATATGTGAACAGTCTAGTTCACATATAAGCAGATTCGTTCATGTCACTCTTTTTTGTTCCGTATAGCGATAAACAATACAACAGGCCGGGATTAAATTGAATAACATTTTCCAGTATTTGGGAAATATGTGGATAAAATGTTGACTACAATGTGCACATGACTTGTCCCTCACTGCCTCGCCTTTAAATACCTTTATCTAGGTTAACTTCCTATTTTAGTTATGATGCTTTTGTTTTGAAGGGGCAATTTTTTGTATAGTTGTTAGCGTAAGGGCAGCTTAACGGCAATCAAAATACGGAAGCTAAATTGTTAAGGAATACATTTTTCTTGCAACCCCCATGATGAAAACAAAAGGTATGTTTATGTGCATGTTTAAAATGCCGTGTAATTTAAATTGGCTATTTGTTTTAATTGTCAAAACCAAAGTTATTTTCTTATTTCTAACATCATCAGATGATATTACTCGACTGAATACCAAACTGAGTGATGTTTTAATGCAGGGTGATAAAAAAGACCATAACAGAGGGATATGAAAACTTGATCGCGGACAAAACACATTGGTTTCTGATAGGCGTGACCGCTGACAGAACAAATAAGACTTCAGGATTAACTAAACTGCACAGAATAAATCGCCATGGTAACTTGCGCTACTGGTTTTGTAAAATCGAATCGAGGCTTGCAAATCTGGAAAATCTCGGCTTAGTCGGTTATTCTAGTTATATGAATCAGCCCTTTGGACAAAAAAAAAAGAGAAAAAAAAGGATTAATCACAGTTAATTCATAATTTAAAATGGTGTTAACTGGATGTTTTTTTCCCCTCTTTAATACAATTGTCATTTGATAGCTACTCCATATATGTTATTTTTTATACTAAAATGTATTAATGATGCTACTAATCTGGCACATTCTGCAGATTTTTAATTTAATCATTTAAGCCTGTTAGAAATAAATAAATCAATTAATTTTTTTAAATAAGAAAACAAACATTGTATTTCCAAAATGCAGTTGGTTACTTGATAATTTATAGCAAACTGTGGATCTGCAGCTGAAAAAAAAAATACTTCTGGTATTAACACGAGAAAAGCTCAGCGCCTTCTTCTTGACATGACATCTATACTGATCTGTTTATTTTATCGTAAGTGGAAAATGTATTTAGTTTAGTTTAATTACTACTCTAGATTTTTTTTCAGCAAATAGTTTGGAGTCTCTCCAGTTAACAATTATTTGATTAGCTGACAATTATTTCAATACCCAATTAGTCATGAAACAATTAATCCAGTTAGATTTTTAGCCCTAAAATATATTTACTAACATTAAACATTTAAATGTATTAAATGAGCAAAAACAAGGAAAATTTGTAAGTGGCCAAATACTCAATTTATAGCACAAACAAAACCACCCAGTGCCCTCGATGTGTTTATTTAGGATGTTTTTCAAATTCCAAAAATGTTTTCTGTGCAACTTCTGCATCACACGCTACTTTCTTTGAAAATCATTTCTATAGCTATCATGAACTCTAACCTATACCGGTTTGCTCCATCATTCATGCGGCTGCAGGATAGCCTGTGCCATTGTAATCATTCCAGTTAAATCCAGAAGGAAGAAGAATATCCAAATGCTATGCAGTCTGAAAGAGAGTAGTTGGGATAAGCCAAAATAGTAAGACTTCAATCTGCATAAGATTAAACTACTTGTATCTATTTAACATGACACAAGTAGAATTCACTGATTACTCATTGTGCAAGTGATAAGCACACAAAAAAAATCAAGTAGCAAATTAAACAAATCTGTACCAGTTAAGAAGCTAAGGACGATCATTGTCACAGTTTAGCTTTATCATCATTGCAGTATCAAGCATAGCTTGGCGGTCATCAAAGTTAAACTCTTCTTGCCCGTCACTTTAAAACTCAAGTTAAAATTGTTCATATCTCTTGCTCGTTCTGTTTACAAATGAGCTTGGTTCTTGTCTCTTGTGACGTAATTGATCCAAATGCACAATAAGCAGAATTATCTACTTTTTTCATCAAAGCTATTTTTACCAACCTTTTATTTCTTGTAATTCTGCAGTATTAGCTGGATGCGTTTAATTTAAGGTATACATTTTATTCTAAAAGTACAACAGCAGAGATAAGCTTTAAAAATAACTGCGCTTTTCCAATATCCGTCTGAGATTGCAATCAGATCAGTAATTTACCAGCTTGAAAATTTCCAGGTTAAAGGTCTTCAAAGGCAGAGAAACTGGTTCTTCTAATTAGCACATTTCAACATCCTGTCCTGCCTCATTCCTTGCTAATCTGTTGGCCTCTTTTGTTGACAGTGCAGTAGTAACTGAGTGGAGCAGAGCATGGTGAGGCAGGACTCATTTTACACTGTAACGGTCATTACCGGGTGGAGACGGCTGTGTGGGCTGGCCTGTTTGGGTCCTCACCATTTGAAAGCCAGAGAATTTAGCGGCTGGACTGGGTGGACAGACGGTGTGCACCATGGGAAATGAGCGTATGGGCGTATTCCAGATGGTCTCCACTGGTTTAACAACCAGTACACCTACTTTGACCTACCTTGTATGGTAAATGCTGACATAACATGATTCTTTATTATGACTAATCCCTGTGGATTTAACATGACTTTTGACTTATGCCTTTTGAAAGAATAGAAACCCTACTCCAAGAGTACTTTTTAGATTAAAGAAAAAGTAAACCGTATATATTGTTAGTAGTAGACAGTATCTCTTGTCCAGGATAAAGAAAGGGGTTAAGACAAATTGACAGTTCATTATCAATAGAGAAAAGTTCAGGGACCGCATTATCACTTACAGAACTCACACACATATGAGAACATTATGGGTCAGGGTTCTTCTTTTTTGCATGGATAAAGAAATTTCTAGAAACAATAACATTTTAGAAAGGACAAGTAGGCCTCCAAAGATTATTATTTTTGAAAATGTAATTACATGTGAAGAAGGCCTAAAAACCTGGAAGTTAAGGTGCATTTAACTATTAAAGCTTGGGTATGTACTTTAAATATATATATTATAAAATATATGTATATATTTTGTTAAAACTGTCACCATGCCGTGACTTTATAGTTCTGTAATTAGCATTGTGGGAAGTCAGAGGAACTTGATTTTTTTTTTTTCACAGATTATGCGTATCTTATTATACTGCCATGACATAGTGACAGTTAACAAAAAAAAAAAACATATACCAGCTTTAGTCTGTTGTAATTTGAGTGTGTAAAAGCAGGTTATGTAGGGCCATCCTGCCGCCTTCCACTTTTTTCCTGTAACCGGCAGTGATAAACTCATCCCTCACGCCGGCAAGCCACAAAGGAGCGGACCCCTAGCCTGCCTGGCCAATAAGCAAAGCCGCATTTCCTCTCCCACACCGCAGCAAACCCCACCTCTCCCGGACGAGACGTAATACCATCTCTCTCCATTGGTCCGCTCCAGCCGTCTGTCAGCGTTTATTCCTGATTCACTGATTTGACGCTGACTGACGTGGGCGGGCTCCTCTTAGAAAATTATAAGGTCATTTGAATTACGCCTGTTTGCGAGCTCACCGGTTACAATGAATCGAAGGATAATATAAATTATTGTGATCCCGATGATGATCGTGGGGTCAAAGTCGACGCGCATCGCTCGGGCATTTTCTCAGCAGCAGCAGCGGGAGGTCGTTGCGGGGTTGACGACAGGAGGAGAGCCCAGTGCGAGCGTCTGCCTGGGTGCGTTTCTCTGAATCTCTATCTAGCCGGAGGGAGCGACCAGGCTGGCCTGTAAGCCGATCAAGGTGGAATCTCCCACGAGTTTCACGTTCGGAGCGCTGAGCACCTACATGCTGTAGCAGTGAGAGGAAGGGGGCAAGGTACGTAAAAAAAAATCTCATCCCTGTACCACAACTAAGGGCTTGGTGTGCGCCAACTACGCGGTTTGGTGGTCAGGTTTTTATTCCCTGGGAGAACGGAAGATAGTCCTGACACTTTCTCGGCATTATGAGCGATTAACCCACTGATATGAATCAAAGGGTTCACTCTGATCTGTAATTTCAGGCAGCTTTAGATCCTTAAAAGGTAAATTATGCATATGGAGACCGCATGCCTGTTCATCACGAAAGATACAGCTGCTGCTGTCGTGCTGTCCATCCGCTTCCTTAAGCCGAGGCGCACACGTTACGCAGCGCATCCTGCCTGTGTAGAAAAGCCCGTCACCACGATGAGCCGCATCATGTCACAATACAATACACACAAACCGACCGGCTCACAAATGAAGGCCGTATCTGAGGCGCACATGGCATCTGGTTAGAGAGGTTACCAGCAGTGGGCTGAGCCTTCCTCTCCGTACCAGAGCCCCCACCGCAATATGATGCTCCGCGCCTTTAAATTTCCGGGTTCAGCAACGGCGGATGATGAAGCTTTTGTCTCTGTCCGTCATGTGGCTGCTTCTACCTTTCTGTCATTTGTGATTTTTCTCAAATCCCATTCGTTATTAATAGCAAAGTAAAATTAGGGTATGACACGGGAGGGAGCTTGTTTCGGTTTTATATGTCGGCTTAGCGATGAAAATCACAATCGCAGCCACATGTTGGAAGCAGAGCAAAAGAACACAATCACAATTTTGAAGCAAGAAAGCAAGCTATCCCTGAATGTACGGTCTTCTTTTAGGGTGGTTAAGAGACGAGGCTAGGGCTGGCAAATTTCTTATAAGCAAGGATGTAAACATATTATTTACAGACTGAGATCCTCTTTCCTTGCTACCATGTAGCCGTAGCCACTAATATCAGTAACACTTCAGATGCTTTATGTTTAAGTATGGTTTCCTCAAGGTCTGAAATGTTTCTCAGCTGCAAGAGAAAAGTAAATATTTTTTTTTTCAGGAAGCTGTGTATTTCGTTTAACAGTTTATTTTATTACTACACATAAGCAAATTTCACGAACCATTCATTATGATGTCTTGCTCGAATTTGTTATGATGCAAAATGTCGTTGGTAAACCAACACTACACATAATCCTGAACACACCATCACCACTGTGCATGATGTTGTTGGTGGTGGCAAAATGAAATCTAAGGGAAGATGGATGTAGCTAAATGTAGGACAAATGTCCCCTTTTTCTCTCATATGGTTAAATGAAATCAAGATATTTGCCTTCAGAAGTCTTCTTATCGGTGAATAGAATTAATGTGTTGCTCAAGCTCATTATTAATATGGCGCTGAGGCCCTTTGATGTTAAGGACAACTGGTGAACAAACTGTTAGTCACTGTTAGTCCATTATTTGTTGATGGGAAGCGTGTGGGACAACTGCAAACCAACCAAGCCATGGCCAGGAAGCTGAACGAACTGACCAGGCAATGGGATCATTAATGGGAGAAGCAGCAAAGAGTTCAGTGACTGACAGCTTAAGAAGGAGAATCTCGAAAAAGTCAGCTTGTAGTCATGCATTTCAAGAATCTGGCCTTTATGGAAGAACAAGAATAAAAATGACTCTAAGAAGTCATTTGTGCAGTTTGAGAAAAATCACAGACATGTGCACATTAAACCTTTTCATGTATCAGAAAACTAATGTTTCACATCATCCAAAATGCACCATGCTGAAACATGGTGGTGGCAGCATTGTCATGTGTGGACGCTTCTGTAAGAATGGTGGCGTAAGTCTGACACAATAACAAATTTTGTTGGACGATAAATTATCCCAGTAGTTATTGCAATAAATGATAATTTTGTTGTTTTGAGACTATTTTCAAATAATATAATGTTAATAGCATAATAATGCAAGAACACATAGATCAATAAACTTTAAATTCTAATAAACATTTTAACACTGGAACTGGAAGAGATTTTAAAAATTCAAATGAAATAACAGAAACAACAAATAAAATTCATTACAAAATCTCTGAACAAAATAGTTATTCAAAAAAGTGCTAGTTGAGATCAAAACACCAGCCTGAAGACTTTTGCCATCCAGTTGTATTAATATTCTTAGAAACCTACTTGGGAGATGGTTCTAAAAGTATTGATCCAGAATACAAATCCAATAATAACAGTATTGCATGCCATACTTTTCAGGATTTTTTTTGTGTGCAAAATGTTTAAGTCATGCATGGTTTTTCTTCTATTTTGCAGTAATGTGTTGCTCTACATATATATATAAAGTTTGTGAGAAATGTGAAATAATTCGAGGGACAAAGGAGTGTGCACACCAAGCCTAAGTTAGTAGTTCAAACTTGGCACAGGATGTGTAAACAGAATCACAGTCGATAACATTCTTTGGCTCTATGGCAGCGCAAACTCAAAAATCCCTTCCTGTGTACATACTCTACTAGCAGTATTTGTGTAAGTGGTCTATTGCTTGGCCTGAAAAGATTCTGATTTGTAGTTATATATATATGTGTGTGTGTGTGTGTATGTGTGTGTTTCCCCTCAGGATGATGCGTCTGGCATGTTGCACAGTCCTGCTGTTTGTGTTGAGGCTGGTGGTGGGCCTGCCTTGGTACCAGGTTCTTCCAGCCATCCTGATCTTCTACCTTGGAAGTGGAGGATGGAGCTTTCTGGATATTGTTGCCAAAACAATTGGCAGAGATCTACAGTAAGCACAAAACATATATTTACATGTCAAATGCACTTTTTGAAATTTTACAACACAGAATTGGAATTTCTGCCACCGACCTTTAACAGCCCCTGTATAGGTAATAATCATTCACTGATTAGCTTTAACACATGTAAAATAATAAAACAAGAGCTATATTTATGGGTATTTATGGCTTGCTTGTTTAAAATAGAGGAAAACGCTCTGATATAAAGTAACATCAATTTGATGTTAAAAGTCTTTGAACTGTTGTCTTGTCCTTTCATAAAAATATTAGTTCTATATTCCATCTCTTTTGAAATTTTATCTCATAAAATCATACATTTTAATCTATCAGTAATGATTTATAGATATCAAGATGTCACATTAATTATTCAGATAACATAAACTTCTCATTTAATTTCTCTCTGTCAGGACATAATTGCAAAGTGTCGTTTTGATTATTGATTCCTTCACAGGGCCTTCCAAGAGTATTCACAGTCCTATATTTTATTTTTTCTTATAAATTGTCACTAGACAATTTCAGATTTCGCTCAACCCCCCTACTTAAATACTTTATAGCGCCACCTTTTGGGAGCACTTACAACTGGCCCCAAAAGGTACTTTTTTGCAAAATAGCTCAACTTCTGCCAGATTTGATGAAAATCACTTGTAAACATCAGATTTCAAATCTTGTGATTGATTCTCAACCACAAATGAACTTTGACCTAAACAATTACTCTGCATGCACTTCCAAACCGCTTCACATGAACTTGGACTGCTTTACTTCTTCCTGCTTAATAATCTCACAGCTTTGATGCTACCACATTGTTTTGGTCTACTACATAAAGTCACAAGTTGTATTTTGCAAGTGACTGAAGCCCCATTTCCTTATTTAATACCAAGCCTAAAACATATCTTCAGGTCAGATTTTATTTGCAGAAATGTTGATGGGGCCACTTGATAGTATCCAAGGTGCTAGCTTGACGTATATTTCTGTGGAAAAAATGCCAAGGACGCAGCTAGACAGCGATTATTTAATGTGTGAACCTTGAGCTAATATTTACAGTTAAAGGTTACTATGGTAATGTGCTGTGGTTAACTTCCTTTCCCCCCGCCCCTCTACCACTGGTAAAACGGGAAACTGTAAACAAAAACCTGTCCTTTTAAAAACCTCCTCAGAACAAATACAGTGGTCCATCTAGTAATGGTGCATATTTCTGATTAGTACGTGTAAAATAAGGACTCCATCTTTGCGAGTTAGAGATACATATCCTCCTTTTCATATACACATACCTACATCTTCTTTTGATAAAACTAGTAAGCTTTTTAGTTTTACTCACAGTATCCTATGAATAAAGGTTAAGAATTCAACAATTTCACCTGGGCTGTGGCTGACATTTCCACACTGGCTCATTGGGTGGTATTGTGTGATGTAGTTTGACAAGCCATTGGCATTTTGTTGGCATGTACACTTGTGACAAATAGTGGTAGCTTTGCATTAGCAGTAGAACATTTGCTCAAAAAGGTTACACTAAACGGCTTATTACTGCTTTCAGTTTTGTTCTGTTGCAATAGAGAGAACCCCAAAGGTGATGTGAGTGAAAATTGGACGTCTGAGCTACAGTAAACTCCATTTATCTCGACAAGCATAAAACTAATCCCTTATGCAATGATAAGAATTTCAACAAGAACACAGTACAGCCATGAAATTACTTGGCTTGTTGGTTTTTATGAGGTTTCTGTAATTATTTACCTCACTCAGCCACGGCTTCTGCTTGTACCTCTGTGTGATAAATACAGAGAACTGATTGTTGCTGTTTAGTCAGACTTTGCCCCCTGGATATGCTTATTTAAATATTTTACTTCTCCTGCTGTGAATTGCATGTGTGTCGATAATGGATCCAGTTATATATGAACAATAACTTAAAGGTATATTTGTACCTTCTACGTATAGCTAATATAAATGCATGTTTTGTAACGCTTCCCAGCAAATGAGGCATGCTTCATAAAACTGCCAGCCATTACTTGAAGGTTGTCCTTGAAAAGATCCATTTTGATCATGTAAAACTAAGCAAAGTTGACATTTCTTGTTAAATATTACGTGCAGGTTAGGATTCTTTTGCAGAAGAAGCACTTTTATGTTTGTAGTATCATAAAATCAGTTCTAGAGCTGTAACTCTAAGGTGTGTTGTATTTTTCTCCTAAAGCGCGGCCTACGTGCTACTGCGCGTGAAGCTCAATGTCAAGCGACACGTCAGAGAGAAGAACACTCTTCCTAAGATCTTTGCGGAAACTGTGCAGCGCCATGGCGACAAAACTGCTCTCATCTTTGAGGGGACCGGAGAGAGGTGGACTTTCCGACAGTTGGATGAATACTCCAACCGAGTGGCCAACCTGCTGCTGGACCGTGGCTTTAAGGTGAAAAGCAAAACAAATAAAAACAAAAAAAAGGATTGAATTAGAAATAATTTGTGAAACTTGTTTTCTCTTTTTTTCATTTTTAAAAATGGATACAATTTTTTGTCACATTATAAACGCTAACCTCAATGTACAGTGTATATTTCTTTTATTGTACTGTCAGCACAAAGTTATAGAAGGAAACCGAGGCATGGTGCTCATAATTTTCGTCATGAAAAAGTTGAGAAGAGTTGCCTGTTCTTCAGAAGAAAAGCATCCCCACAGCATCATACTGCCAACATCTTTTTAGGGTGGCGTGTTAGGCCGGAAGGTCTGCTTGCATACACCATTTATTTAGTTAACTCTACTGTTTTAGGTGCCCTGAATTTAAAATCTGCTTCCCAATAGTATAATTGCCCAAGTGTTTGTACATTTTGATTCTAAACAACTGGGCAGTAGACCTGAAAGAGAGACTAGTGATGGGGGAAAAAAACAAACAAAAAAAACTGGTTCATCGCAATCAATATCACAATTTAATTTTTAATTATACGCAAACTGACTATTTATTCACAAGATAACTTTTGTAAGGAATTTGTTTCACTGGAATTTAATTGGGAGCATCAAAGTGGGAGGAATGAGTACAAGTGGATGCCACACTTTTCTGAATTGGTGGTGGCAGTATCATGCTGTGGGGGTGCTATTCTTCAGCAAGGAAAGGCCGGACTTTTCAGATTATTTGTAGGCAACATTTGACAGCCTTATAGGATTTCCTTCTGTCTTAGGTGTGCTACTTCCTGTTTTTTTTTTTAACTGCTTTAAAATTAATTGTAACGTGAAAAACTAAAGTGGCGTGTGTACTATAGATTGACGGCACGTGTCTCTTTTGTCATTCCCACTTTCAGGAAGGCGATGTGGTGGCCCTGTTCATGGAGAACAGATCCCAGTATGTGGGCCTCTGGCTGGGAATGGCTAAAATCGGAGTTGAAGCTGCTCTCATCAACTTCAACTTGAGACTAGATGCCCTGGTCCACTGTGTTACCATCTCCAATGCCAAGGCTGTGGTGTTTGGTTCAGAGCTTTCTGATGGTAAGATAAAGGGAAGAGCTCATGTTCTACAGCCACCCTAAGCCTCCTGCGTGCACAGTACTGACTTATGCTGATGGGTGCTGTTCTTCTTCCTTTGTAATGAGAGAGGCAAGTGCAGGGAGAAAGCAGCTGAGGTCATAAAAGATACATGGTTATTTGAGTAGGTGTCTCCTCAGTATCAGTCAGTGGAGCTGTCTTTATAGCCAATGTGTGGCATTCAAGGTCTGACAAGACTACCACCTGATAAGTGATAATCAGCCACTGATGAAGGTGGCAAAAATGTGTAGAACAATGTTCAACTCTTACAGATTTATGACCTAGAACTCAGAAATATTCGACATTCTCTTTTTGATGATTCAACTTTTTTCAAAATCAGTTGCATGTCTTCAATCCAAGCTTATGTGCACACATGCAGCACATTATGCATTTAAATGTGACTTTGTCCTACCAGTTTAAAATGGCTAAAAAGTAAAAAATCACTCAGCAGAAGCATTGCCTGACTCACTCGGTAGATAAATGAGTCATTAAAAGGTCATGTGCGTGGAATTAAAATTGCATTAATTATCTCCTGTCTACTAATGAACAACGTCTTAATAGACTAACCTTCTCTTGCATATTACATGAACATGCAATGTAACATTCATTTGGGATCTGTTTTACTCCTGGATCTATGCTCCATCAGGGGGAAAAAAAAAATCCTTGACCTCAACATCTATTAAGAGAGTGGAAGTGTACATTCGGAGATTGATGAAGCTCTCTCTGTATTGGTTCTTCAGCCTGTGATGTGCTTAATGCTTTTAAGTAATTGGAACTGCAGCCTTTTTGTGGTGCAGCCAAACATCATGCTTATAGCATCAGCACTGAGCCAGAAGGACATAAAGCTTCACTTACACACCGTTTCTGTTTATACAGTATGAAAAAAACCATTGAGACGTTTCAGTTTCACACTCATTGTCACGGTACTTTCTCCTGTTTTGTTTTTTGTTTTTGGTCGAGTTGCTCTGGGCTTATTTTTTAACCTTCTTTGACCTTATATCATGTGCTCTCCCTGCACCATTGGTTAAATTATGATAATTATCCCACAACATTTCAGGGCTCTTCTTTTTTTTTCTCTCTCTTTTTTTTACAGCGGTGTCAGAGGTCCACAGTTCGATGAGGAAGGCGGTTCTGATGTTTTGCTCCGGAGACTGGGACCCCAAGCGAGTACCGCAGGGAACAGAGTGCCTGGAGCCCCTGCTGGCTGGCGCCTCGTCTCGCCTGCCTCAACGGCCCGATCGCTGCTTCACAGGTGAACACGCGATGTCGGGCCGGATTTGACTTCCCTTACGACAAAGTTCATACAAACTGCCTTTTGTTACATTGTTGGGAGTTGTTTCAATAATTCACTTTGTTCAGATGTAGCTTATGTTTCTGGTTCCAAACATTTCAGCATGATAAGATACAAGTTTATCATACAAACTTTCATTTTTGGAAAACATTGCAGCACTGTTGCTTGTATGCAAACGGTGATCTGCCAGTAGTTGGAGGTATTGGATGTAAATGACTTTATTTCAGCAAACATATACTTATGGAGCTTGAGGTGGCATGACAGACATGTTAGCCAACCTGTGGCTGTCCAGAGTGGGACCCGCAAAGATCACAAAATGCATGCACATGTAGTATTGCCCCAGAGAGAAATGCAGTGTTAGATTTCTGGCACATGTAGCGTTCATCAGTTTTGGATTTATCTGACTAGAGCCGAGTGAGAAAGTAAAAAAAAAATATAAAAATTGTGGTGTACTTTTGTTTCCATCTCCCTGGCACTCTGCAGCCAAAAAATATTGAATGTAGTGAATCTAATTGCTTTCAGAAGCCACTGAATGAATAAATAACCGATTTGTGTATAAATGTATCTATGCAAGGGTACGGATACTATTGCAAAGCATTATATAAACATTACATTTAAAAAGAAACTGCTCTCTATCTGCTTATTCTGGTTCTCACATAAAGCACCTGACACACAAAAATTTCTGTCTACCAAACAATTCAAGAGAGGATGTAACATTTCCACCTGACCTTTACTCACACAGAGCCACAACAATTATTCACTCTGACTTTGTTTCACATCTATACAAGTCTTTTTGAAATTATTCTGCTATGTTTTTTTTATTTTTTCAATCCTTGTGAGTTTAAGATTTCAGGTTATAAGATCAGACAGTGCTGATAGGGCTTACTATGATACACTGCTCAATTCCATCTGTGCTCTGATCAAGAGTGAGTAAGTGAGGAACTCCTTCTAGAAAAGGTTCAACACTCAGGTAGAACACACAGTGTTTGCATATATATGCAGAAGTTGAAATTTAGCAGAAGAAACATTTTTAGACATTTATCGCATTTGCACAATATCAACCTGATATCATCTTCTGTTTCTGTGTTTTCTGTTTTAGATCGGCTGTTTTATATCTACACATCAGGGACCACAGGGATGCCTAAAGCTGCCATTGTTGTGCACAGCAGGTAGGAAGCAGGCATTTGGCCAACAAACGAACACACAGGAACTGCAGCTGTTCTTTTTAGATCCATGTTGTGTATAGTTCAAATAATCTTAGCACAGAAGGAGACGGAGATAAAGTAAATCTCGCTGCGTTTGATTTGACTGATTTGACTCGTATCTACCTCCGTTCTTGTTTTCAGATACTACCGCATGGCTGCTTTGGTATATTACGGCTTTAGGATGACACCAGACGATGTCCTCTACGACTGTCTCCCGCTCTATCACTCTGCAGGTATGTTTGCTTAAGTTTACTACTTTTACTTCCCTTTTGGCTCAATTTCCTACCGTACAAAAGCGATTTAAACAAACTGTAAAAACAAAAACATGTGCTCGAGCCAGTTTCTCACACTAAGGCTAATGAAAAGAAGGATTTACAAGTAGACTTTCACTCCGCCTCAAATGCAAATCAAACTAGATGAGGGAGAGGCTGCAGTCGTTGGCTGTGGGTTGGGTTACGGTTGTAGAAACGTCACATCCATGTTGGTTTGAGTCCTTGTTCAAACAAAGGCAAATTAGTTTGGCCTACTTACTGCACTTCCTCTGAAGAGCCTTGGCATCATGTTGATCTCAACACAATGTGTGTTTCAAATGTCCGAGAAGGAAAGACAGAATTAAACTGATTTTATTGTTCATTTCAGCTGCATCTGCAATTTCAGCTTTTCCATTTTTTGATGACCTCGTACAAAAAGAGTGACGGTGTGATTCTTCATATTCTTCTTTCTCAGGGAACATTGTGGGAGTGGGACAGTGCCTAATACACGGAATGACTGTGGTCATCAGAAAGAAGTTCTCTGCGTCCCGTTTCTGGGACGACTGTGTCAAATATAACTGCACCGTAAGACTAATTTCATTTACACGAGTCACTCTGTTACGTCTTGAAAATATTCCTCAAAACATTTGAACAGCCTGTTGTCAACCTAATTGAATTGCTATTAATCATTGGAATCGTTTCTGTTCCCATTTCCATATTCAACATCTAGATCGTGCAGTACATCGGAGAGATTTGTCGATACCTACTAAACCAACCAGTTCGAGATTCTGAACGTCAGCATCGGGTGCGCATGGCGCTGGGGAACGGCCTGCGCCAGTCCATATGGGAGGAGTTCATGAAACGCTACAATATCCCGCAGATTGCAGAGTTTTACGGAGCCACAGAGTGCAACTGCAGCTTGGGCAACTTTGGAAACAAGGTGGGAACACAACCTGCTAAGAAGCAGTGAGAATTCTTTAGGGAAAATACTTTATTTTATTGTGATGTCACAAACATAAAATAGAGATTGCACGGACTCCTTTAAGAAAGCAGCACATCAGTTGTTGCAGATTCCTTGTGTCTGCAGCATTGTCAGGCCACCTTTGCACCAGGTTAAAGAACAGCCTTGGACCTCTGTAATCTTTTGAACGTTGCTGAATCGCAGCAAATTTGACAAACCTGACTTCAGTGTGAAGGCAAAGATAAGGCTGCTATGCTCTTTGTACTCCTTTTCTTTCCAGGCTGTCTTAACCCCAGTGCTACCACCACAAAGAATCCTGTCTACACAAGCATGTTTCCTCACAGCATGCAGAGTTGTGGTATTAATAAATACAGAGGTTTCATCACATGCACCGTAGGTTTTAGCTTTGTTGTGGTGGAGAAAAAAAAAAAAAAATCTGCATGTTTATCAGCTTAGCAGCCACATGTGGGCCTTTTATTGGTATTGTAAAGCCAATCAGGTCTGGCTAAGTCTGTGCACAATGTGAAGATCTGGAATAATTGCACCTGCTTAATAACAGTGTCAGCATGATTAGTTTGGAGCCTTGGCCAGGCTGTATGGCCAGTCTGTCTTCAGATTCTCAGATGACTAAGCCGCACAGCTGCTCACTAAAGAATCCACGTGAAGTGGAAACGCTGCTATCACTGCCGCCACATTCCTTCCACCCTTCCTCCCAGATCCACATACACTGCAAAAATGAACCAGCCTGGCCTTTTTCTAACTTCTTTGTTTGCCGTCTAGGTTGGCGCATGTGGCTTTAACAGCCAGATTCTGCCCTTCATCTATCCCATCAGGCTGGTGAGGGTTGATGAGGAGACCATGGAGCTCATACGAGGACCTGATGGTGTCTGCATTCCTTGTAAACCTGGTGGGTTTTTACTTTCGTGAGTCATACATTAAAAATTGCTGTGTTTTTTTGTTGTTGTTGTTTTAAGAAACTGTAGACACAGATGTGGCTGCTTATATATTCACATACAAAATAGTTAATAATGAAAACTGGATTATTGATGAAAATATGAACTTAAATAATTAATCAAATGAATCGATTGGTAATATAACTGTCAACTAACTTAATGATTGATTTTATTGGTAACTAGAGTACACAAACTCTAAAAAAGGTAATTTGCTGAAAGAACAACACACAGCAGGATTAAAAGGATTTGAATTATTTGTCTTGTACTTTTAAGTACTTTTTTATTAAAAATTTGCAGACTATGCCAGTTTTTTTTTTTTTATCTGATTAATTGTTAGCATAATCAATTTCCACAATAATTGTTAGTTGTAGTCCTATGCATAACAATGTTTTGGAAGTTCACTTCTTCTTCACACATGAACAGTTTCTAACTATAATATAGCAAAATCCTGAAATTATGAACAAATATTTACCAAAAATGCCAGCAAATGTGAAGTAATCTGGTTCTTCTCTTGCTCAAGGCGAGCCTGGCCAGCTAGTTGGGAAGATCATTCAGAACGATCCCCTCCGAAGGTTTGATGGCTACGTTAACGAAACGGCAACGAGCAAGAAGATCGCTAGCAGTGTCTTCAAGAGGGGCGATAGCGCCTATCTTTCTGGTTAGAATCCTCCTCCAGCACATGTTATTGTATTATAATGTTTGAAGTACCTCATTTGAACAAACGGTTATTAAATCCTCCAAACAGGCGACGTTCTGATCATGGATAAGTACGGCCACATGTACTTCAAGGACCGAACAGGAGACACTTTCCGGTGGAAAGGAGAGAACGTCTCAACGACCGAAGTGGAAGGAACCTTAAGCAGGCTGCTAGAGATGAAAGATGTGGTTGTTTATGGAGTAGAAATCCCAGGTAAACCTTTTCACTTGGCTTGTGTTCATGCTGTATGTTTCCGACATTACATGGTAAGGGCTTAAGAAAATGTCTAACATGTCTCTAAAGTTGTTAGTTGTCCCAAAATGAAATGAGTTCAAAGTCCCACAAACCTGAATGTATTTTATTGAGATTGTATGGGCTCGCTATAAACAAATTAAGCAGAAGAATACAAACAAAAGGTGTTTTTATCGCTTTCAAATATTTCTACAAATAACATTTGAAAAGTGTAGCTTGCATAATTTTTCAGCCTGCCACTCTGAATGCTTTTTAGAACCACCTGTTACTACTAATAAAAGTCATTTGAGTCATGTCACCACCAGCTTTACAAATCTGAAAGTGAAATGTTCATCCAATCTTGGCAAAATGGATAAGTCATGAGCACAGGATATCCGTAGTGTTAAACAGGAAGGCTAGCAAATGAACTATTACATTTTTCTACATTGCCGTACATCAAGAATGTGCTCAGTATGAGCATTGGATTTGAAGGAGGATGAGCATGGATGGTTCTTTCCTCTATTGTTTTAATGGATTAATAGTATTGACTCCAGCTGTCCAGCTCCAACATAGACAATGCAGGTACAGAAAATGTCCAAATGGATGTAAAAATGGAGGCACATTCTCCACTACGGTATGACCAAGAGCTGATTAGTTTGTTGCTGTTTGAAAATATAAATAAAGGGTTTTGGTTGCTCCTGAACCTAGATCTCTACAGTTGTTAGTAGTGAATCATCTTGTATGTCTGACTCTGTGTGCACAGGAGCAGAGGGAAAGGCTGGAATGGCAGCCATCGCTGATCCGTCCCAATCCACGGACCTGGAGAAGTTGTTTAAGGACATGGAGAAAGTTCTCCCTCCGTATGCCAGACCCGTGTTTCTTCGCTTCCTTCCAGAAGTCAACAAGACGGGTATTTATTTGCTCATTTTATTTTCTAAAGGATCCATGTGCTGTGTAGGTGAAGCGTACATGCCCCCATTTTGGGTCATCATATCTTCATCTGTCTGTTGTCTAAACCTGCTGGGCGCTCCGCGGTCCATCTCCAGTGGCCACTGGGCAAGAGCCATATTATATTTGGGTCTTTAGTGATTAATATGAAAGATTTAATTTTCATAAATATTATACAATCAATAGATCAATTGAACTTTAAAAATAATGCACGTTTGAATTCATTATGGATTTCCTCTATACCACAACGGTTCAAACTATGCACACTTGCTCAATTATATACACACTCCACTAATATTTAGATTCATGTTTCTTAGAAAAACAATTAAGAAAAGCTAGATAGTTTTTGTTCTGTTGAGAACTGGTAGGCATAAACCTTTCAGCAATTTTTTTCTATAATGTCAAGGAAAGAATGAAAGTTGCAATGAAACAATGAATAAAGTTAGTTCCTTTCCCCCTCCCTTACTTTCATTGATCTTTCTTCCTTCTTTTCTTTTTCTTTGTTGCCCTCCTTCTTTCCTTGATACAGTGTCTTCACTCATTTATTTTGTCTTTAGTCTCTTTTTCCTTCCTACTTTCTTCACTTCCTTACTTTGATGCAGTCCTCCTTTCATTCATCGCACCTGTAATTCTGAACTGCTTTGGTTTTGGCAGGTTTTTTGTTTCATCTCAAACATTGATAGAAATATCTAACATAACTCCCCAAAATTCTGAAAATTTTAGTCTTGAATTTGGGCTTGAATAATGTGTATAAAACATGAAAGAAAAACAAAATAATAATAAAAAAAAACACAGCCTAGACTAATTTAAACAAAAAATATCTAAACAATTTTCCTCTGCCTCTCTTTTCCAGGGACGTTTAAATTCCAGAAGACAGAGTTGCGTCACGATGGTTTTAATCCCACTGTTGTGTCAGACAAACTGTTCTTCCTGGATTCCAGCAGAGGGCGCTATGTGCAGCTGGACGAAGAGCTCTACCGCTCCATAGTGTCTGGGAAGCACAAATTGTGACGGCCTGACAGACCACTACATCAACTTGTGCACACACTGACATGCAGACATATTTCAATAAAGAAAAGAGGACAACATTGCCTGCCCAGGTTAGCAGAGCATATACATGGATGCTAACGTAAGAGCCATACGCTTCCAAAGGCCAATGCACACACACATACGCTCAAACCTACTTTGCTCATTAAAGTTCTAAGAAAAGAAAAAAAAAAAACGAGATATATGGACAGCACGCTCAAAAGGATATGCTCTGCTCCATCCATCCCGGCTGAAATCTCCCCGGCAACCTCTCTCGCTACCTCAGCAGACAAAAAGAGAGGCACCAACCACAGAGACCAGGTTCTTTCTGGAACTTCAAACATCCTTTCATTGCAACACCGACCTTGAAGACCCCTTACCAAACATGCTTTCCCAGCAAGAAATAAGGCATACAAGCTGCCTGGAATCCAGAATGCAACAACTTGCGAATGCAGATTTAACACAAACTTCAAAGGATGCTGAAGAGAACTGTGAAACCAGTCCTGCATATAAAGTGTGAGGAACAACGAAGGGACCTTTGTGCACCTAAGTTATCTCTGTTCATGTTATCATGTTATGTTCTAGTGAGATTATCTTGTGAAAGATGGCACCTCTGCTTTTGACTTAACCTGCACAACTGGCCAGAAAGTGACGAACCACAATCTCTCACACCATCTGAAGTTCAGATTACCTGAAACATTAGTCATTCCGACCTCGCTGCTCTCCAAAGCGTCCGTGCGTTTCTACTAAAAGGGAACAATTTAAGAGCAGCTGGAAGGAACACGCATGTTAAATTAGACCAGTGGTTGCAGCTTTAATGTGCAATAACTCTCCAGCATCTGCAGTGCAATAATCAGCTGCAAGCCATCAGAACTTTGTTTTTATTTATTTATTAAAATATGTCAGCAACATACCAAATACTTCAAGTTGATGTTTACATATTTTAGTTGATAGAACTTGTATTTTATCATTCTTTTTTTTATGCTGTATGTCCATCCAAATCCATCCTACATTGGCATCTGGAGTCCATCAAAGCAAAGCTGTTGAACCTATTTTATATTGGCTGCTGGAACACAAAGTAAAGCAACAGGATAAAGTCAACCCTGGGCTAAATAATGTTTTTTTTTTTTTTTTTTTTCCTGGTTTGTGTGTTGAACTCTCATGGTAATGTGGCCAAATTGTGCAGGTTTTGTCTGAATAGGTAGACTTTGCTCATCTTGGGATGGGTGTGTGTGTGTGTGTGTTGGTTTGTTTGTGTTTGTGTTCACCTAAAGCATATGAAAAAGGGTGTGACAGAAGGCTTTCCTGATGAGTACTTATGAGGGGGATTCTGCGACGTCCAGGAGAACTGATTGACCAAAACAAAATTCAAAAACGAACAGGAGCTGAAACTGAAGAAGAGAAATCAGAAGTTTACTTTATGTTCACTATGGTTAATTTGGGGCTTTTTATTATTTATTTAAGCTTCTCATTTTCCAGTTTGGAATGGTTATGCAACATATAACTTGAAAGAACAAGCATTGGGTGTGCAAATAGTTGACTTTATGGCGGATTGTCTAATCAGCACAGAGTCAAAGATATAGCTATATATATTCATGTAACCCCATTAATATTTGGTTACATATCCCTTTGTGATTTTCAGCTTAATACATACTTTCTGCAACCATCAACAATATTCAGACTGAATATTTGACCACATTTCATTTAAATTGTTTTGTTTTTTTACTGCAATTTACCTAATTTTTAAGCTTTGTTTTTTGAAGACACGGTGGTGGCAGTATCATGCTTGGAAAAAGAAAATTAAGCTCTGGTTCACAGATTATCAAATGTAGATGTTTAAAAAGTTGGACTCCATTGAGTATAACCATGCCAGAAGTTTGTTGGTGGCAGCAATAAGCATATATTTGAATCTGTGAAATTTTGACCTAATCTAATTCTAATTCTTGTTTCTGAAAATGATTAAACAGAGCAGTTCAAATAAAAAAAAAATCATCAAAAGATCAAAAGTTAATGTAATTTGATCCCATGATGATTGTATGTAAACTTCTGACCAGAACTGTTCTTTCTAGTCAGTGTCGCTGTCCATCGCTTTCGTGAATGAACGAGCGCCATGGACCACGCGCAGAGCACTGTGCCTTACTGCGAGTTCACCTCCCAGTCACACAGGCCCTGGCCCTCTTCTTAATCTGACGTTTCAGCATTTATTTCTTATTTCAGTTTGTTCTCCATCATAGCAACTTGACTACATAGGATCATGAGATTTCCTTAAGTTCTGCAAAAACCAAGTGGGTAGCGTCTTCGTCCTGCCAGGAGCAGGAAGAATTTATCTCCTAAGACACTCCTTTAAGATTTTTTTTTTCCTACCTTGAACTTAATTTGTGTTTGCAGTGCTCGTTTACCGCCCCACCTTCTAATAGCCGCGCCTTGTTTTCTGTTTCCTGTCTACTCTGTCCCAGTTGAACTCACGTTGTCTCAGACGTTGATTAAAAATCGTCCCGGATATGACTGGCTTGTTCATGAATTCTGGCGACATTTAGCTTCACCTAAAAACGAATTTCAAGAAACTTTTTTTTTTTTTTTTTGCTCATTTGAGTTCTCTGCTGTTGCTCTGTAACCCTTGACCTTACATTGCATCCTGCAGTCACATGCAGTACACCAAAGCAGGATGTTGTTATTGTTTTCAGGATGCTGATGCTGCGTGCATTGAAGCATGTTTTCTTGGTTCATACATTGCATTTACTGACATAGGAAATCTTCTGTCATTTTTTTTTTCACCCATTGTTTCCTCATCATTTGAGGGGGGAAAAGTCCAACGGAGACGTTCTCGAGGTCCAGCTTCATTCCAGCCTCCTTTGTCTCTTTCGCTACTGAGTTTATTCTTTAATGATGAGTGTAAAATGGTCACATGAATGTGTTTGGGGGGGGGAATGAACAAATGACTGATTTGTTTTTGTGAGGTGAAGTGTAATTTGTGTGTCTAAGGTTTGGCTGTTATGATGCTTCTGATTGGTGGCGGTTGCATTTGTCAATTCATACCACCAGGGGGGCGAGTGATTAAACAGGCCTAGAGCACTGCACTCTGAAGAAGATGTTGTCATTTTTTTTTAAATAAATATATATATATTTTAAAATTAGCTTAAATTATTTCATTTTTGGAAGCCTGCCAATTATTCTTTGATCCACTGCTTTTTGTCTGTTTTTGTGTGAAATCATAACTTTGTGATTTTGTGGTCTAAAAGGGGTTTTGTGCTTGGATGACAATCGAGTGAGCAGTTTAAATTTTATCTCACGTCTGAGATGCACAAGGAAAGGACAGGAAAATAATTACTCGCAGTCTGTTTGATTTGCCATCTCCGTGTTGGAAAAATACTGATGGAAATTAGAGATGTGGTGTTTCCTTAACACTACAATTAATATAAGTTTAATTGGTAAAAATAAATCTTACAAAATAAACTTTATTGTTCAAATTTTCCTTAGAGAGTTTTGGGTTTGACAACTACATCCACATTTCTAAGGTTACATTTTATTTTCCCATTACTTTCGTGTTTTGTGGAACACAGCACTTCAGTCAATTAAACCATAACTTTGTAAGTTGTAAAATGTTAGAAGGCCTCAGAAGAAACAATTTCCAACATAAACTAATTGGTCAAGATTACTAGAGTCTCTGTGGATTCACCATTAAGTCAGATGCAATAAAGTTGAGTTAAACTTTGCTGATGAAACATGTTCTTGTGATGCATCTGTGTCCTCTAGGGCTCTTCCTGTTTTTTGCACATTTTTTTCCCCCCTCGTTCGTTATGGTGTTAGTAAATCTGCCTCTCTCTGTTTCTGTTGCTTTTGTTTTACTGTGTTGTTGCACTGCAGCAGTTCTCAACCTGTGCAGAGTGTGTAGACGAGGTCTCAGAGGTGTGTGACACACACACACACACACAGACAGTTTCCCTCCTACCCACACAAGGCTAGTTGTGCACATACTGTATTAAAGGAAAGGGAGATAGATGCAGTGCTGCAAATGGAAAAATAATTATTAATAAAACTATTTACATTGTTCACTTTGACTCTGGTTCAGTTTGTTTTTTTATTTGGCCATTAATTAACTGTGGGCTCAATGGCCTTCTTTACAACCAGCAGTTAAAGTATTATTTGTCCAGATTTATTAATTTAACTTCAGACTCTACTGTCAGGTGTGCCGAGTTAAAATGAGGCTTTCAAAGCAAAGAAACCCTCCTACTTTTTTCAAGTATCCTCTGGTGGGGCTGGCTAACATGGTAACTTGGTAATTTATCTTCCTTTAAAAAAATAAAATTAAAAAAAAATCAGACAGGAAATCAACCAATTTGACCAAGAAGAGCAAAATGGTCAGTCATCCAGAATCATGCCTGATGATGGCGACACCAAATGTTATTGCCTCAAATTCTTCTCTTTGAAAAGTAATTTAAAAAAAAGTTTTCTCCAACATAATAGTTTAATAAAGACATGCCAAACTTGAAATGATTACAACATTCATGTCATGACGGGTGTGTTTATGGTTTATGGTTGGAAACCTTTAAAACCACATTGAACTCGTGGCTTGTTGTTCCAAAGAGGAACAACAAATCATTTGTTTTCAAAAACAACAAAAATATATATATTTTGAGGGTCAAAATGTCCTTTTTTCCCACAAAGTTAATGGAACCAATAAAACCAGATTAATATAAAATATTTATCCTAACCCAATCTTAAATATTACTTTGAGT
The DNA here is from genome assembly GCF_051168715.1 of Poecilia mexicana. Classification (NCBI taxonomy): domain Eukaryota; kingdom Metazoa; phylum Chordata; class Actinopteri; order Cyprinodontiformes; family Poeciliidae; genus Poecilia; species Poecilia mexicana. The sequence continues at coordinate 15,915,248 of NW_028263381.1, forward strand.
TCTTTGTAAGATATATTTTTTCTGATTGTGACCTTTCACTTCATGTCAGAGATTTCAGTTTGTTTCCTCTTTCTCTGTTTTTGAGAGATTTAATATCAGTTTCTCCCCTTCAACTCTAGATGTCATATTTACCTAAAATAAAACATAAAAAATGATCCTCTTTCTAATAAACTCGCTGCTGAAGAGAGGGTCATGGGGACACACAGGTCATGTGTATTGTCTGAACTATTTGTCAGTCTGCCTAAAAGTAGAGCTAAGTCAGCAATGTTTTTGGTGCAGATGCTTGCGGTTTGTTCCTCCTGGAACATCATCTGTAAATGTTGCGAAACGCCGTCCGGTCCGTCCTGACTTGCGGGGGCAGCACCTGAATCTCAGCTGACCTAAGTAAACCACATTCATGACTCTGCGTGTTTCTGAGAAGTCGGGGGGAACGTTCGCAAGCCACACGTTTCTAACAGTCTTGTTTCTGTTCTCTGATCCTTTGCCTCCATTGGCTGACGACCAGGTGGGTGGATCAGGAGTCAGAGCAAATATCAACCCAGCCTTTGCCCGTCTCTGTCTGTCTGTTGACTTCTGCTGTAGGCTTAGGGCCTGATAAATTGTTTCAAACTTTTTTTGTTATTTGTTTTGTTTTCAGCATATTCGTCTTGCAGCTTTGTGTCCCACCGCAGCCATGAAGACTGCCTTGCTCTCTGTCGCCATGGTGATGATGTGTGTGACGATGGCGCACTCAGTGAAGCCACTAAAGGATTTCAACTTGGAAAAGGTAAAACTCACATCTTGCTTGTACTTTAGGGAGGTTGTGTTTTCTACTAGAATATCTGAGTGTTGTCAGATTTAAGGACAGCTGCTGATGGGTGACACAAACAAACTGCTTTTATAAATGAGGATTAATGTGTGACACAACAGGTGCGGAGAGATGCTGGAGGATATTCCACGTGGCAGAAAGGGAAATTGTTTTAAAAGCGCCAATGTTTGTTTGCCTTCATTAGATTATTTCAGATCTGTCAAGTATTTAATAAGTTTCCCACAAGATTAAGATGCGAAAAATCATGTCTATGTTAACAAGTGTGGGGAGTTTGTCCATGTGTTTATAAAATACAGCTATGAAAAGATGGCGTGTATGACGAGCTGTGCTCAGAGGCACCTTGTTACACTGAGGAAAGCGTCTCTTCGTGATGATCAACATCGCTCATCTGCATTATTTTTAGTCAGTCCATGCCACCATCCCTCCTTAAATACTTCACAGTGCTCTGAGTGTCTACCCACCAAACACTCTCCACTCCCCTGAGGACAGAGAGCTACTTTGTGACTTGAGAAATTACAAACTGCTGAGTCTTTTATAATCTTTAGCTCCACGTAATCCTCTGTGGTCAGACTGCGGGTCAGACTGAGACACTGAGGGTGTGTGAGGTTAAATCTTCACCTGTAAATATGGAAATCTACTTCCATCAGTACCTGTTTGTGTAGCAAGACATTATGAAACGTAATGGTTAAAAGTGTAAATTTTATATTCTACATCAGGGGTAGCCAAAGTCTCTCATCAATAGCCAGCTTCCTGCACATTTTAGTCCTTTCCCTGGTTCCACACACCTGGATCAAATGATGGTTCATCAGCTGGCCTCTGCAGAAGTATTTAGATGGCTCACTACCCAGGGTGCCATTCAGTAAAAGGGTGGCATGAGTGCTTGGAAAAATGTTAGTTATCTTTAATTTTTATTTGCCTATTGTGATGTCCAGTAAAGGTCACTATGCGGTGGAATACATCAGTTTATATTTAACTGTGTTTAGTTTCAAACTAAATGTTTATTTCACACTTTTTTTATATATATATATAGACTCTGGACTTCATTTGATCATTTCAAGTTGCAAAATGTTTCACAGTGAAACAGTTTTATATGAAATTATTTCTGAACTGAGATTTCACAATGTAAGAAAGTTGCAAATATTTTTATGTTAATCACCTTTTTATTCTAACACCTCTAGATCTTGTTTTCATGCAGACTTTGAAGCAAACATTTGTGAATTTGTTAGCTTACATATGCAAAATATGTGTTATTCCAATGGAAAGCTACTAATTCAAACCAGTTTTCCAGATCAAATAGACTAATATAGTTTGCCATTATTTTTCTCCCAGACCTCTACCATGAAATAAGCTTTATTGCTTTTGTTTGGTTTTGCACTCACCTCAGATTTCTATGCTGTCATATGCATTAAGTTTGCAGGTAAATGGTACCGAGTGGGACTTGCCTATGACTCTCCAGGCTTTATCCCTTTTAGAGACAAAGTGAAGATCTCCATGGGCGTCATCACAACGCTGCCCGGCGGCAACGCCAACCTCACAATGTGGGAAGCTCTGTGAGTCCAAATATGTCAAATGATAAAGGGCAGATAAAATTAGCAATTACAGATTATTATCAGAGCTGATAGAAAAAATATATAACTGGTTAAGTGGATAAAGAATTCAGTCCAACACATGCCATTTTACTTATAGCATGATTCACAACTTGCTTGAGAGTCAGCACAAACATCTTATGTTTTTTTTTTTGTTTGTTTGTTTTTTGTGCTTCAGATCTATGGCCTGCATTCCTAAATTTTACCAGTATAACAAGACAAGCGTGCCTGGACACTTCATCTACTTCAGCACCCGTTAGTGGTTTCTAATTTTATCCTGAGGCAAATTAAATTGAGGGATTTATTTGTCTAAATCAGATTTTCTGGCCAATAAGTTAATAGTTACATCAGCAGGAAATTTCCTTTCGCTAACTGGTGCATGAGTAAAAAAATACATATATATATATATTTAATGTCATATGTGATGTAAATCTATGAGCTTATTGAATAAACAATCCAGAGTTGTGTGTGGAAAGACTAAAATGTGTACAAAGATTAAGCAAACAAATTCATAAAGTGCAGAGACCAGTGTGTGTTTTTGAGGAGACTGTTCAGATGCATTGAACGCCACAGGAGGTCATTCAAAGAAATGTTACAATATGACTGAGAAACATTTTAGATTAAGGAACATGAGCAAACACACAATGAAAATCTACAAAGTTAAAAAGAAAAATATGAAGAAGTGTATTGTGGTATCATTTCAAAATTCAAATAGAAACACAATTTAAATTAGGATTTAGTTTTTTAAATACTGAATGTTTACCAAAACGTAGCTTAATTTGTCTACATTCTTCCTATATTTAATTTGTTTTTCTTTTTAATTACCTTTTCCTACCACATATATCATAGTGTAAACATTCATATGATATTTTCAGATTTAATAAGTCATACCACCACACCCAACACAAAAAACGAGGCATTTTTGGTTTATTTTTCCAAGACATTTTCAAGAAATTCATTGTTGTTTTTCCTGTTCAGGCCATAACATGGTGAAGGACGTCACTGTTGTGGACACAAACTACTCTGAATATGCCGTGGTTCTCAAATACGAGAATTTTAACAGAGAATACACACAGGCGGCGCTCTACAGTGAGACCCAAAAAGACACTTTAAATTGACTTTTTTTTTTCCAGCTCCTGTGCTGAGTACATGTAGCTCACCCAGATCTGCTTGAACAGGTCGCTCACCGAGAACCAAAGTACAAGTCCTGCAGAAGTTTAAGGCCTTTGCTTTGTCCCGTGGTTTCCCCCGAGCATCTATTCTGACCCCTCCTCCAGCAGGTAATTATTGATGAAAAATGGTCTAAATATCTGCAGTTTAAATACTATGATATAAGTAAGTTTTCTTAAGTAATGGGTGGAAATGTCCTGTTAAGTTCATCATTGTTTTCTTTGTATTGTCTCATCAACAGAGAACTGTCCAGCGTTAGGATCTGGATAATAGGCAAGATGTTTGTTTGTTACCTAAAAAAGGTAAAAACAAAAAATATATATATTTATTGTAAATTTCCGTGCTAAATTAAATTTTGTTTCTCTTCTAGGTTTTATCTCAGAGGAAGCTGAAAGAAATTTATTCAGATGTTTTGCCCAATATCAACAATAGAGACGCGATCAATACATATAAGTCTATTTTCTCAGTTTCTTTCATTTTTGTTGTCCAATTTAAATAAAAAAAAATTACATATCCTTGTATTCCCCAAACCTCTGTTTTATAAATGTATGAAATTATTTGAAATTTGTTAAAAACCTTCAAACACTTTTAGGATTTGAATCCATCAGTATCTATGTTTTATGCTCCTCAGCTCCAGAAGCAACTGCCTGAAAATCTGAAATCTGCAGAAACTTCACATCTTAGGACTGAAAACATTGTTTACTGCAGATTACCTACAAAGGTCAAAGGGTTAATTTTGTTTTACAATTTCTCTATGATTTCTTTTTATTTACTCAAATTTGATTATTTTTACAGTTTTTTATGTGGTTTTTTTATGTTTTAGGTTGATTTTTTGTTTTGTTTTGTTTTTTATTTAGGTTTCTTTACTCTCCCTGTGAATAACCCCCCTAAATATTAGCCTAATTATTTGAAAGATTAATTGTTTAAGAAATATAAAAAGTTAGTTAAAACAAAAAAAATTGTTGTAATTGTTGTAAGGTGTGGCAAAATACAAGATTTTCATAGAATGTACTTCAATTAGAAAACATTTGAATCTGATGCAACACAGTCAAATTGTCAAATACCACTACTTCAAAATAAAAGTCAACATTATGTAATGCATGTTTTTACACTGCAACAGCAGTAATATGTCAAAAAATAAATAAATCCACAAAGGTGTCGGTTGAAGCACCTTGCATAAAACAATCAAGTCCATTTTGTAGCTCATCTTTAAAATAATCAAGATCTCAATTACCAACAAATTCCCCATGTGGAAAATAATAAACACCGAAGTAATTAAATGGGAAATTAAAGGGTTAAAATCGTAGTTTTGAACAAATCCAAAGTTGACATTTAAGGGGGAAAAAAATTAAAAATGTATTATTTTATGTGTTCTTGGGATGGATAATTTGCATTTGTGGCTTAAATAAATAAATAAATAAATTGAATTACAATAAATACTTAATTTCTAATTCCAGACACCCGGATATATTGTCTTGTAGTGTGATGTTGAAAATGACAGCCACTTGAGAAGTGCATGTCGAGGATTCAATTACTGTATAGCAGTAATAACAAAGAAAATGTGCTGGTCATGAAGGTTGACAGAACCTGGAGCATGGACAGAGTAAAGGACGTGGAACAGAAGAATCGAACAAAGAAACTGAAAAACCAGGAACTTAAGTGAAGTAGGGGAAGAAAACGACAAAGGAACCAGACGAACTGATCAGAGGCGACGTGAAACAGCTTTGACAGAATGAAAGCTGAAAAACTGAGGGAGGGAGACTAATTAACAGCCGAACAGGACTCAAAGGCTCTACACAATGCGGACTCCTGGAAGAATAGCCATTGTCATGGCAACAAGTAATAGGATCCTAATTAAGAAATAAACCAAAAGGGAAAAAGCATCATAATCATCTTAGAGAAATAAATACAAATGTAAAGGGAGCAGAACACAAAAACCGAGAAACTAAATGTGAAGAGATGAAGGAATGCAGGAGCACCTCTGTAACTATAACGAATGGCAAGACCTAAAAAAAACATACTATTGCTATACTATCAATCAAAACATTAACCTTTTTTTGTTAAATAAATAATTTATCCCTTGTAAGTATAATGCAATATAATTCACTAAGCTTTCAAAACCTTGATAAATCTCAGGAATGTCCATCCACCAGCAGATTATGTAGTATTTAGATCATTTAGGTTACAGACCAGAAACAGATTTATTACTATTAATTCAAACTCTGAGTGTCCTTTAGAGACCCTCTTGGAGCAGCAAACCAGCCTTTTCCCCACTGACCAGCTGTTAAAGCCTAACAGATATTGATTGGTTGCATGTTTACAGTTAGTTTCAAACTCTGAAGTCCAGGGATTTATTTCAGATTAGTCCGAACAACAAACACTTGAATGCACAGAAACTGAGAAGGAGATAAAGTGATGCTCGGACCTTCGCTCTCAGTCTTTGAAAGCAAAACGGGGTGGGAATCCAAAAAGCAAATCATGACGGTTAGCTTTGAGAAGGCCGGTTCTCACTGTAGGAACAGATTTTCAGGATGCAAAGAGTTGTGTTTCTGGTGCCTCTACTGGTTGTTGGATCGACATGGACCCACCAGATGGACCCAGTGATGGAAAATAGTCCAGCAACACCAATGGAGAACTTTGATTTTGAGCAGGTGAGTGTTTAAGACAACAGTTCTTCTTTCTCCCCCCCCCATTTTAGCCATCAGTTTGTGCAAAACTGTTCTTTTTTTCTCACCAACTAAAGCATTTAGAAGCTCCTCTGTGAAAATGTTTATGTTGATCTCATCAGTTCACCTGAAGATGGCTGGATGTAAACATTTTTTTCTTCAGTTTACAGGACGATGGTATGAAATGGCTGTGCTGTCCACTTGTCCTCACTACATGCAGCGCAAGAAGAGACACCCTGTCATTATGGCGCTAGACCTGAAACATGTTCCTACTCAGCATAACTTTACAATGACTTCCTCCACCTTCAAGTCCGTTTCTCATGTGTTGTAATTAACTGCAAAAGATGTAAGTTTTTGTGTGATCTACAACATGTTTCTTCTTTCAGGAATGGCACATGTGGGGAGACTTTGACAGTTTATAGCTTGACCAGCACTCCAGGGCGATTCTTTCACCGTGTGGCAAGTATGTTTCTGCCTTTCTCTACATCCTTTCTGCGACATAAGGTTATTTTTACATAGCATGCTACAGCACTCAGTAGCAGTAGCTCTCTGTAGTTAGTTTTGTGAGACTTTATAAGTTACGTTGCTGTGGAAGAATTTTGACTCAATTTCCTTTACGGGTTTGCTTCAATTTCTTAATGTTTGAAGTTTGTAATTTAGCATTTCAGTCAGACTTAGGTCTGAACTTTGACTGGTACATTTCAAACGTCTTGATTGTTTCCTTTGTCAGTCTTTCACTTCAGATTTGCTGCCGTGTCTCTGGTCTTTGTGCTGTTGGTGACTCAGTTTCACCACATTTGACTCTGGAATATTTTGGTATATTGATTAAATCTCGATCAACTCAACAGCTGCAAGGTGCTTTGGTCCTGTCTCTGCAAAACAGACCTGATTTTACCCCTCCACCATCATTGTGTTTTGCAGTTTTTCTGATAAATTTGCACTGAGAGCATGACACTGGTCTTTATGGCCAAATCTTTCCTTTGGTATTAGCTGTCCTGTGGACATTATTCTAGAAATCTTATGGTTCCTTCAGATGCAGCAAACCTAATTTGAGTTGCTCTGTTCATTTTAGAAAACAACTTCTGTAGAGCATGCAACAGGGTACAGATTGGGATTTTTGCATTTTCTTTGAGCAACGCATGGGCTGACCTTGGGGTAAACTTGCAGGGGTTTCCCCTCCTGGGAAGATTGACAGCTGTGTTAGAGTAATGGGCTGTTAACACACAGCTCATGCTCCCAACCAGCAAACCTCCAAAACTCTGTTCTTCAGAGTAGTTACTCCTACTTTCCCTCCTAAATACACTGTAAACAGTGAGTGTGCATTAAGTTTTCACACACGGCTTTTTAAAAAAATCTTCTTTATTTAATAAATAAGAACACTTTAGAATCTGTTTTGTGCTTTGCCCATTTATGATTTAAGCAATTTTACAATCTGATAAAGACCTCAAGGTTTTGCTGTTTGTAGTATGTAAAGTCCTGAGAGAGCGCGTACTTTCTTTTTTCTGTGAAAATCTGTGAAAGCGTTCCTCAGACATCAAATGAAATTTCCTCTCTGCAGGATTTGGAGCTGACGTTGATTCCTTCGTGACTCACACAAACTATGATGAGTACGCTCTGATGCTGCAGCTGAGCACAGAGCAACCATCGGGAAATAAAACCAGCACAGTTAAACTTTATGGTAAGTCAACAGAGGTTTCCAATCTGACTCTGACTGAGCGACCAGGAGAAAAAAAACCTGTGATTCAATAACCAAATCACAACTACAGTTAAAACCAGAGATTAAGGTTTAAAACAAACCCTTCATTTGATCGACATGCTTCCTTTAACTTGAAGTAAAATGAGTGTTTTTGAGTCGGCGTCATGACTCTGAACATGTTTGGTTTGTGCTATATTCAAAATGATTCAGTATACCTTTTCATTCTAATTTTATTTTTTTTAAAATTAGCCAGAAAGGAACTAAATCCAAACATTTTTCTCTCATTTGATTCATCAGTAGGAGACACAGCTACACAGCATCTTGGGTTTAAAAAAGAAACAAAATGCAACATGAGAATTTGTCGTCCAAATAATCTCCTATGTAGGAGTAAAATAATGACAAATGTCTCCTTCTCAGGTCGAACTATGAATGTTAGTGCTGCTGTTCTTGATCAATTTAAAGCACTCATCAGACATCATGAAATGAGTGAAGATGCTGCTATCATGAATCAACACAAAGGTACTTCTGATATCTGGTTATTTTCAATCACACAGTTTTTTGGCAGGAAAATGTGTTTTTTAAAATTATTATTATTATTATTATTAGTATTATTATTATTATTATTATTATTATTATTATTATTAGTCGAGTCATGTTAGCCTGATTTATTAATTATCAAGCTATGTTTTTATATTCCGGCCATTTTAAGATTTTGCATTTTCTCGGGATTAGAAGTATTGTCTCAGATTTGCACTTAAAGCACTTTCAAAAGGAAGTATTCTGTTTACATTATTCTATTTCTGTATTCATTTTTCTCATAGAAAAATATTAATATTTTAAACTAAAGAGATTTAGTTTTTCCTGTCTTTCCAGGTGACTGTTTTCCAGGTAAACAAATGATGGAGGAAAGTGCTAACCACCAGGTAGCCGTTTCCCACTATGATGAACCAGTTCATGACTCTCTATTTGACATGAGAATAATCATAAATAACAGGTCATGTGTTTGTTTTCAGCCTTTTGTTCCTCAGATCTCCAGACAGAATATTACAACAGAGGAAAAGCAAAGTGATGTCTGACCAGGTTACAAATAACTCATTGTTAGAAATTTTAAAAAGCCTTGTCTTAGATTTGATTTCTGATGCAGCTCACAGTCTCTCCAACTTTTTGTTTATGCATCTTTTAATATACAAAGTTCACTTTTGTTTACTTTAGATTTTTCAAGAACCTTAGTGGTCAACAATACCACTGTGCTGGAGCAGCTAAATTAATTTGCAGTCTTTGTCTGTGACATAACACAATTACCCAATGTTAAAAAAAATGTATTGTATTTTATTTTGTTATTATTACTAGTGTTTTTGTAGTATTAGTAGTAGTATAAGTATAAATATACTATAATAAATAATAATATAAAGTATAAATATATAGTATGCATAAATGAACATAATGTCTCAAAATTCAAATAGTCAGAACTAAAGACGAAAAATAATAAAGAACTATTTGTTTGTATGAGAACTGTCTGCTGAACTCTGGATCCTTTTTATATTTGTAATATAACTCAATGCCACATTGTTCTGAGGAGCTGGTTGAGTAGAAGTTCAACTTCAGCTTCACATGTTGAGCTGCTGAGTTTGAGCACGTTGGGGTGTCGCTAATGTGGTGCTGCTTTAAACGTACTTTGGCAGGCAGATGGATAGTGTTAGCAGGGAGACACCAAAGTGTAATTTAATGTCGGTATAAATCCAGCTGTTCAGTGAAGATGTCATGTTAAGGAACAAACAGCATCATGAAGATCAAGGAACACAGCAGACAGAGTGAAGCTGGTTGGAAAACGATATTCCAGACTAGATGCAACGAAGCACACAATGTGGGAGCTGCAGAGATCCTAAGATCAGCTTGCAGAATCCTCAATAATCATACATTCTGCAAACCTGTCTTTGGCAGAAGAGTGGCGAGAAAAACGCCGCTGATAAAAGAAAATGGTAAGAAGTGTTTACAGATTGACACGAGCCATGCAGGAAACAGCAAAATTGAGGAAGAAGTCGTTCTGGTCTTTTGAGGCCAAACCTGAGCTTTAGAGTCTTCATATTATTACGTTTGTCAGAAAATGAACTTTCACATCACTCCTAACGCACTACCTCCACAATGACAGATGGTGGCAGAATGGTGCCGTAGTTTGTTTTTCTTCATCAGGGATAAGGAAATGCATGCCACACTTTTCAGAATTTGTTAACAAATGTGAAAACTCTGAATCCTTTTCATTGCCCTTCACAATTATGCACTACTTTGTGTTGTTTAACACACATAAAATCCCAATAAACCAGTTTGGCGTTACATAATAATAAAATGCAAAACGGTTTAGGGGTTGTGATAAGTTTGTGTTGTTATGTTGGAGCTTTGATAAAGTAAAGATTTCAAAAGGCAGTGATCAGAGGAACACAACTGACCTGATGTGACCAATATGTTCACTTTCTGATCAGCAGGGCGTGCTGTGACAAATGGAAATGAACTTTTCTAGCCATAACGTAGAAATCGCAACAAGTCAACCCATGAGCAAATTCCTTATCGCTTTAAAACCAGTAAATAAAAATTACAGTAAAAAAAAGTATTGTCATTTGTTTAAAAATGTATGTGCACACTTATGTCTGTTTACAATTATGGTAAATGATTCAATGAAAGCAGGCATAGTTGTATTTTGCAAACATTTTTCCAAACGTGGGAACTATTACAGAAAAAAATTTCCAGATTTGTGCCTCTAGATCTGACAGTACTGTCAAATATATATATATAAAAAACAAAGTTTATGAAAATCGTGGATCCTGTTTATTTAATAGAATACCTAAACATTTAAATAAACCTAATTTCCTCGTTTCGTTTTTTTTTTTTGCTCATCTTGTAGCGCATATTGATCTGCCAGTACTGCAGCATCTCTGAAGTCCAATGTTTGAGTGGTTCACTGCCCCTTGTGATAAATCAAACTAAAGCAGAGACAAACAGAGAGACAGAACTTTGCTCCTTTACTTGTTTGCGTTTTTTTTGGAAGCCAGGCTGTGGGAGTGATTATATTCTGAGTCCTTTACAGTTCAATGTGCGGTCCTGTTCTCAGCAGTAGAGAGGGGCTGTCACTGTGCTGCACACCTACAGGACAAGGTTCAACAAACGTGGACACAAAGTTCCGACAAGATGCAAAAATCTGTGGCTTTGGTTTTTTTGCTGTTGTCCGGATGGATAGGGGCCCTCCAGGGACTCCCTGTTCTCCCAGATCCTCTTTACAGCACACAGGAGAACTTTGATCTGAGCAAGGTGAGAGGAGAACCTCTTAAGTTTCACAAGATTATTTGAATCATCGAGCATAACTGCAAGAAATAAAACTGTTTGATACTAAAGATAAAAGCAAGGAAGCACATGTAGAGCTATTTCTACCCGTTTAGTGTTTCTTGCCTTGCATGTTCTTCATAATACTTAAGGAGTACTTTACATATGCAGATAAAGACATTAAAATAAAAAATGTCATAACTTTTTTTAAGTACAAACTATGTATAGGGAAGAGGCTGAATGGCTGAAACAATGTTTTATAGTTTGGTTGCATTTTTAAAAAATGTCAGAATATCTTAAGTGTGTGATTTTCTACTTTCTGTATGTTTTTTTTTATGACAATCCTGTTAACTCTTCATGACAGTTTTTGGGAACATGGCACGATGTTGCGAAGGCGAGTACATCTCCCTACATGCAGCGCTACAGCGGAGAACGAGCCATCGGCAAACTGGTGCTGCAGAAGGGCAGCACGGATGAAAAGCTCAAAATGACCCGAACTGTGCTCAGGTTGGACTACAAATACTGTCATATGTCAGACTTAAAGGACAAAAGAGTCCAACCATATCGCTTATTTTATCAATCAGCAAATGTTTATCATTTCTTCACTTTTCAATGTCTTCTATGAATTGGAAATTTGTATTTAAAGTCACAGGAAGTCAGACAAACACACATGCAAATTAACAGATTGCAAAACATTTGAATTTTATCTGCTTGATGATCAAGGCCAAAATCGATGTTTGCCAAGGCTTTCAAAAGTTCAAACTCAGACACAGTCAAGTTTAATCGATGTGGAAAAAAACTAATGAGACAGTCTTGGCTCAAGTCGAATATTTAGACATCCAACTTACCGAAATATATACCAAAATATATTCTGGTTTCACCAGAAATATTCTTGGAAATTTCTGGTGAAACTCAAATTAAATTTGGGATTGAAGTGACAGCAGAACGTGAGTTTACCACCGCTTTTCCTTTTAAATGATGCACTCGGTCAGGGGCGTCACACTCATTTCATTTTGGGCCAAATCAAAATCATGAATGTCCTCCAAATTTTGTGGAAGGAGATATTGATAAAATCCATTAACGAATTGCAAAGATATTAATTAATGGCTGACCCTGCATTCAATGAGTACTTCTTGAAATAAAATAATATTGGACATCATTTCTCATTGATGTTATTTGGTAGTATACAGATAAAAACTGCCTTGATTTGGTGATAAAAAAGCGGAAACTTTTTGTTTTTCACAGGACAAACCATCATTCCAATCCTCTATAACTTTCAAGATCAAAGTCGCAATAAAAACAGGGGGAAAACAATGATTTAAAAAAAAACTGATGCTACATTTGATTTGTGTGACACAGATGACTCTTAAAATCACACAATTTAATAAAACAAAATATTTAAGCAAAATTCAGCAATTAGGCTCAGTCAGATGTTTCTGTGTTGGGACATTAGGAAGCATTACAAAAGGTACTATTCTGGAATTTGGTTACTACTATTTGCTTTGATCGCTTGAATTAAAGTGTATTTTGTGCAGACGGGGAACATGTCAAGAGAGAACTGGGGATTATGAGTTGACCTCCACACCAGGACGATTTTTCTACCATGTTGCAAGTATGTTGTCTCACTTTTACTCTCTATTAATTTGGTGTTTGTGCTCTGATGATCACCTGAGGAAATAACTCTTGCTGGACGTTTTCTCCCTCTCTGCAGAGTGGGGAGCCGATGTGGATGCTTACGTCGTCCACACCAACTACAACGAGTACGCCATCATGATTATGAGCAAGCAGAAATCAACAGGAGACAAGAGCATCTCACTCAAGCTTTACAGTGAGTTTCCACCTCCTGGAGAGTCACCACTGGAGAACAGATGATGGAAATTGTTGGCACATTCTCAACCAAATACTCTTTAAGGAAGCACAAAGCAAAAGAGAACAGACGTAGGATGTGGATTTCCTGTGGTACATTTTTAACAATACATCAAAGATAACGTGTGGAAAATTAATTAGCTTTCTGCCTGACTGCGATCCGTCTGGGCTATAGCAGGAGCAGGTGGTGATTTTGGTACAAAAAAAAAAACGTATAAATACTTGTCCTGTTCTCTGTAGGTCGGACAAAGACTGTGAGACCAACGATCCTGGAGGACTTTAAAACTCTGGCCAGAGAGCAAGGAATGGGTGACGACGCCATTTACATTAGAAAGGACAAAGGTAGACGAATGCATTTGCATGCAAACATATGCTAAATAGCAAAAAATATATTTTATGTGTCATGTAATACTTGTCCCAACAGAGGCTGTTTTAAAATCTGTACACATTGTATATTAGTTATTCAGTCATATACAAAAAAGATTTCCATTTTCTCTGTGTACAGGCGACTGTGTTCCTGGGGAGAAGGTGGCCGAGCCGACAAGTCAGCCTGAGCCTCAGCCTGAGTCTGAGCCTAAGGTAGAACCAATCATCCACGACCACTGGGCAATATGGAGTTAAAGTTTTACCACAATATTTTGTGGTACTATTGTAATAATGATAAAAGTGACAATAAGAACTACTCATTTCTTTTTTTAGGTGACTGCATAACAGAGAAACAGTAACCCAACAAGCATACATACTCCTCTTGAAAAATTTGTTAATAAGCTTCTTTAGGATGTTAGGAAAACCTAAATAATGTGTTTTTTATGATTTGTTTGTATTCAGTAGCTTTAAAATACCAGTAAAGTCCATGTAATACAACATTTTAACCACCGGGTTAGGGAAAAATGTGACTGAAAATGTCTTCACAATACCTGATATATTGTTTTCTAGGAAAGATAAATGCTTTGTGCTTTTAGCAATGGCTTGCTTTTTGAAATCTACAAACATGCAGTTGCATGGTAAATGGATAATATGATGATTTTGACAAAGAAACCTACACAATCAGTTTGCTCTGCAACCTTTCTGTTGATGCTGACTGGGTTTTGTCTCTCCGTGTTGCAGCGGGTGAGGAGAAGTATTGTCTCTTCTTTGACTCTTGACGACACAGAGGGCTCTGGCTTCGAAATGCCACTGTTCAATGGAACCAGTGAGAGATGAGCTACATTAAAACATCACTTTAGTACCTTTATAATATCTAAAGGAGTCACACACACCCTCTCTGTCTGTCTTTACAGTGGCATGTAACGCCGCTCCAGACACTGGACCGTGTTTCGGGTTGATCAATCGCTACTTCTACAACTCTTCCTCAATGAGCTGCGAGATCTTCCAGTACGGCGGCTGTTTAGGCAATCAGAACAACTTTGTGACAGAGAGAGAGTGTCTGCAGAGATGCCGCACAGAGGGTGGGAAGATATAACATTCTGTTTGGAATATGTCATTGGTATTTGACCAATAAGGAGGATTTAATCGAGGTTCAACTTACTTGATTCTCCAGCTGTGTGCCGTCTTCCCATGGCTGCCCAGCCCTGCACGGGTCAACCAGCTGTCTGGGTCTTCGACCTGTCCACTGGACTGTGCGTGCCCTACAAACAGGGCTTCTGTCAGCCCAATGCTAACAAGTTCTACACTAAGGCAGAGTGTGAAGAGTACTGCGGGGTGGTGAAAGACGGTGAGGCGGTTTGGAGATCATCCCAGACACACGTTTTGCAGCGAAAAAGCTGAACATGTTAATCTTTGTGAAAGTCTGGTAGAATTTGCATTCATTCGTGAACAACACAACAGAAACTCAATGAAAGTGTATGTCATAAAGTAAAAGCCCTATTCAGGACATTTCATGTATTTCTCTGTTTACAGACGGTCTCCTGATGTCAAACTGAGCAAACCAAGGAAGCGCTGGCTGCTGCTCTCCAGATCTCTTTTCACTGAGACGAATCATGAATCAGAATCAAACATGGGGAACAACAAAAGTACATCTTAGCAAGTCAGCTCTGACGTCACATCATGTCAAGCTGTCAATAAAAAGTCAATACTTTGTGGGTCGGTTATTATTGCGTTTCTTTTTGTCCGTGCAGCATTCAAAGTAACGGAAGATTCAAGTTTACATCATATTAGTGTCGCACAGATACAAATGGAACAGGAGTTTCAATAATACAAATCTGATGCCTTTCAAAAGAAAAACCATGGTTAAAATTAATCAATATCTGCAAATATTCTTAGTTTTCTTATTTTAGTTTGTTCCTTCATATATTTTGGATTTAATCTTTAGTACACCATACAAAGAATACTGTGCAAAAGTCTTCATACCTTTGACATCCAAACAGCTAACAAACTGGACACATGATGCTGCTAGTGGTCTCTCATGTTTGGCTAACTGGTCTCTCTAAATTGTTCTTAGGTATGAATGTGTGCTTTCATGGTTGGTTGTCTTTCTGTTCACCTGTGATGGACTGGTGACCTGTCCAGGGTGTCCGGCTTCTAGCCCAATGGCTGCTGGAGAAACTCACCAACTTCCCCATTAATCTTGCTCTGAAACGAGGGTTGTAGGCTAATGGATGCATGAATGTAATGTGACAAAATGCTGGCAGGACACCAAATTAACTCCTCTCAGTTTATATATATTTTGAAATCAACATTTTTAAACTATCTGCAAAAATTGGAACATCTTGCATGTTTAAGTTGCCTCCTTCTCCTTTCAACATCTGTTTTAGAATACAAAGCAGTCAAAATGTGTGCTTCATACTGTAATTTATAGAGCAATGAGTTTTGGTTCTGTTCTGTAAAAATGCAGATGTATATTATCACTGTTTAAAACATGGGCCAATGTGCAAAGATATACATGTGCAAAATTTATTTTCTGGGTTTTTTTTAAAGAAAAAAAAGTGTAATTTGAGTGTTTGTGTTTATCTATCCTGCCAAGAGAGAATCAACAAAGAGCAAATAAGATGCTCTCAATCGAAATCAAGGAGCTTTTTAAGCCAACTTCCTATTCAAGGTCAAAACCAGGAGGTGGCGATATTCTTCAAACTAAACACGACCCTCCTGAGTTTCTCGGTGGCTCTCTCTTGGATTCCTGTTCTCATGCAACGACTTTAGTCAGCAAATGATGAGTCATTCAGAGCTGAAAAAGTCACCACTGCGAGCTTTCTCTCCGGTGAAGGAGCCAGGCTTCCTGTTCTCGGTTCCCAGAGTTCCCGGCTGCTGGCAGTAGAATGCTGGGAATATCCGGAAAGGAAGGGGAAGTGACATCACAGAGCTGACCTTCCGTACCAGGCCAGTTCACCTGGTGCACGCTGCACGAGAGGTGCCAAACAACCAAACACACACAGATAGCAAGAGGAACTTACTTTTGTCTTGCTCTGAGAGAGATGAGTGCATATTCAACAGTGTTCCTGACACATTTTGACACTTTGAGTTTGTTTTTCCGAGAGAGCAGTGAAAGAGAGACTCTGAGGTTCCCATGAAGAGAGAGGAAGCGATAACCTCGATTAGTTCTGCAGAAAACTTTCCGACAGTCTGAACTCGCCACAAATCTGGCAATAAAATTCCCACCATAGCTTCAGCTGCTTCTCACTACAGCAAATACTTCAACTTTTCATCTGTTCAGCAATTATTTTAAATTCTTACTGCCGTACAGACAGCAGAAATAACTTTTTATTGCTCTGAATTTCTTCAGCTCACTGTGAATTTACTGCTCCAGTTACACTTTAGAACATGACCTTCTGCTTAAGACAACATCCAAACTCCAAAAAAAAAAAAAAAAAAAAAATTAAAGAAGATTAAATTTGGTAGGTAGGAGAATTTTGTCCACAAACGCATTACTTCCTGGTCTTCATGTTTCCTCAGCTGCCCGTCAGAGGCTGGGGAACATGTCAGTCCTCCATCCTGATTGGATCTTAAGTTTCTTTTAACTACTTGTTCAAGATGTCCACCACAAAGAAAATGTATCTTAATGTTTCAAAAGCAATTGATTTTATTATTATTTTAGATTTAGCTACTTAACTGTGGTCAAATTATCATAATCTTTAGAGTTTTGGTTTTACGTTTTCCAATGTTTTAAGATTCCTTGTTATGTTTTGTTTTTCATATGTGTTGGTTTTTCATCTCTTAGTCTCTGTATGATTCTCTGTATAGCTCAATGATTTTATTTTGAAAGCGTGTCTTTTTTGCTTGTTGCTTCTGTGTGCTTTTGTCACATTTTTGGTCCGAGTCTTATTTTGGTCCGATCACTTCTTATTTTAAGCTGTGCCTCCGGTTTGTTCACATTACAGATTGTTGCTTCCTTGTTCCCTGTTTATTCTTCAAGCATTTCTCTGATTTCCTCAGTTCGGCTTCAGTTACAGCTGCACCCTGTTTCTAATCAACCACCTGCTCCTTGTCCAGTGATCAACACTCAGTAAGTTAATTGTCAGAAAGTCCTCTTACCTGCTTCACGCCTTCTGGGGCTTCTGTAGTTCTTTCCTTTTGTTAGTCCCACCCACCCACCCACCTCCTCACTGTCCTTGGGTCCTGTGCTACACCATTCTGTGACACAAGTAGTGTAAAAGGCACTTTTTTTTTTACTGTAATCCTCACAAACTAGCTGTTTTCTTTTCTCTCTTTTTTTTAACTCCATAGGTATGACAATTTGTGCACATTCAAACATCTTTCTTAAAATCTAGCCGTGGTTTTGACCGAACAAAGTGACACGGAAATAATTAGGTGAATATTTCACATAGACTGAAGCCGAACATTTTTCCTGCAGATATTATCAGAGTTATCAGCATTTTGAAGAAAGCCTCGGTCATCACACGTCCTACCGTGGAAACTCTAACCACACATGCAAGACACATAGAACAGTTTTCAGCTCCAAACTACAATCTGCTGTGCAAAGCTATTTAAACTTTCATTTATATACTTTGGCTTCAAAGGCTCTTTTTGTCAATTACATTTTTAATTCACTGCATTTATATAGAACAAATTTAGCAAATTTTGTTTGTAGTTTAGATGTTTGTTTTTTTTTCATTTCTTTGAAACCTTTTAGGGCAATATACTTAGTAAAATTAGAAATTCAGATGTGGAGGACAAGTATCCTGTGAAAGACAAATAGTATTTCAAAACACTGACTAAGTAACGGGGAGAAAAAACACCAGCGAATACCTGACAGAGCTGCCTGGTGCTTTGGGAACAAAATACGAAAAACATGGATGTGGCTTGAGACACACAACTGTGTGTAGAAAGGATTTGTGTCGCCAAAGAGCCAGACAAAAGAGAAAAGGAGAAACCTGAAAAATTCAACCTCATGCTCATTTGCTGCTTTTCATAAATTGTGGTATTGTCGACAGTCTTTGCTGAAATAAAACAATTAATAAAGATGCATTAAATAAACAGTGAAGAAAAAATATCCAGTGTCTGAAATGAGATTACTGAGGTGAGCTTTGTTTACTTATTAGAGGACTTCCAAAAGTTTCACTTGATTTTATCCAGAGGTATCAATTTAAAGGATGTCCAGGTTAGTGTAAATGCATTCCAAATGCACACCAAAATTTTGGAAAATGTTAAATTGTTTCCTTTAATTTCACAATCATGCCTGACTTCATGTTGTGTCGGGTTTTCAGGAGTCTGTTTTACTGATTTCTTGTGGACTTTTCCATTCAAACAGCTGTGAAAAGATGCTGAGCCCTTATTTGGGATGAATCATATGTAGGTGGTTCCAGTAATGTAAAGTTAATCTCTGTGTTCAGTGACCTCTGACCGACTGACCTGAAGAATATTCTGCCCTCCACCGTCTGTCTCTCTACACAGTGTGACACTCTGGCCCACTCTGCTCTGCATGACCTCTCCATGACATACACACACAGAGTGTAGCTGACCACTCAGCGCACTCCCAGACGAGATACACACACACACACACACACACACACACAGTCGTAGGAGCCGGGACATTCCTTTCCCCAGGTGGCAGAAAAGAAGCAGCCAGATCAATGTCCTAATGGGCTGCAAACCCGCGGCAGACAATTATTAACCCCTGATGGGTGTGAGGTCCTCCTCTGTCAGGACAGACTATTGAATGACCTGTGTGTGCGTGTGTGTGGTGAGAGACGTATTTCTGTCATGTGGACCTGGTTAACCGCCATACAAGAGGTGTCCTATAGTGAGAAAACGGAACGTTACATGTCAGCAAAATATGCTCTAAATAACTATTTATAGATTTTTAAGCATAAAAACATATTTTTATGCATATTTTATACATGTACAGATCAATATGGTAACATGGAAAAATTTTAAAATGATTGGATGACGTCTCCCGTTTTCCTCACTTCACCATTATGACAGCTCTCTTAAGTTTAGCTCCTTTTTCCTCCAACTCCCCATCTCTCTTTCACCCCTAGGCCTCCACTTCAAATCCAGCATGTCCATGCTTGTGTGTGTGCGTGTGTGTGCGTGCATGGGTTTGTGTGTGTGTGTGTGTGTGGCGGACTGGTGGTGGGAGGACAATAGGCAGTAAGGAGACCAGCTGAATGGGACTATTGAGCCTGCTCAGCCAAACAGAAAATCATCTCCCATCTCACTTCAAACCCCACAGTTTCACTCTGTACAAGCGGGCCTTTATTCTCCATAATTACTCACTGATACACATGTACACACACTTTAGCACACACACACACATTTACATATATACAAATGCATATTACTTGTTTGCTCGTGTACCTTGATGTGTACATGTATGTTGTATCGTAAACACCAATGTGTGTTAACTTGGACAGTTTGGAGTTCTGTCTGAATTGCCATCTTTCTGGATGGAAATAAAATAAAACAAAACAAAATGATTATATTTAAAAATGATCATTCTGAATTTTTATAATGTATATGCTTCATACAAACATATAGATAAATATGTTATGCAAATAGTCTTATTTTTTTTTCTGCCAATATGACAATGTTTTAGCCTGGAACCCGTCAGCCTGCATGTTAAAACCTCGCCTTAGCTACAATCGCGTGGATCCTAAAAGTAGGATGGGAAAAGATTCAGTCTAATCACTATAATCTCCAACCCCATATAAGCCTTATTTTCTCTGCTGTAATAAATAAATATTGCTGCAACATCTGTGTCACACTGTGTGTTAACAACCTAATTCACTGTAAGCCCCTTAACTAGAGGAATTATCAGAAACCACCTGTCAGACAGAGGCAGCAGGCCTCGACAGAGAAAGTGCTGCTGAATGGTGCAGCCGTAGAGGGACGTTTAAACCCATACAGTCACTCCTAGCATGAGATTCTCACCATAAACATAAACAGCATCACTGTTAATGCTGAAAAAAAAAAACAGATTTGATGTAACTTCATTTTAAACTGGATTTTAAAATATTATTCCTCTTGTTCAATAAAGTGATTATTTCAGAGTCATAAATGTCATCTATAACATGATATGTGATGATTTTGACACTAGGATTTCAACATAGATAGTGAAGAGCACACGTCTGTCCTTGTCATCTGACTTCCCCTTCAAATCAGTATTACTTCACAGACAGACTCTCCTGTAAGCAAGAGAAATGTGTAGGAGTGTCTGGCAGTCTACAGAAACAGGTGTGGGAGGGTGAGAGCAGAACGAATCTGCTACTCGCAGCTGGAAAAAACATTGGTACCTCTGGGAGTTTTTCTGGCTAATGAAAGGTTTTTTTTTCATGTCTAGTTAAACCACTCACTGTTCAGTGATTGGTAAGTCTATCTATCTATCTATCTATCTATCTATCTATCTGTCTGTCTGTCTGTCTGTCTGTCTGTCTGTCTGTCTGTCTGTCTGTCTGTCTGTCTGTCTGTCTGTCTGTCTGTCTGTCTGTCTGTCTGTCTGTCTGTCTATCTATCTATCTATCTATCTCTTAGCTAGCTAGCAAGGCTGACTAAGAGCTACCTGAAAGCTCTTGATTTCAGTTCTTGTTACAGTTCATCTGTACGATGATCAGCAGTATTAGATGAATTTAATAGAACTGAGGGTGCTAATTGTGTTTGTTCAGCAAGAGGAATTGGAAAAGTGTGCAAATTTCTCCTGGATACAAGATTCTAGCTGCTCAGCTGCTGTTCTGTTTTCCTCTAATGCACCAATTTCGGTACTTCAGATACATTTTGGACTGATATTTTTTCACCAATTTTGAGTTGTCATGTCTATAGAATAACCCTCAAATTAAATTAAATAAGTTCTAACTATAAAAACCACATCAAAAGAAAGGTTATTCTTGGCATAGATAAAATCAATTTCTATGATGTAAGTTGTAGAAAATATAAACATCTCAATTCTCTTCAAAATTCTGTCAGTGTTTTTAAAAGTGGATGAGTTGGAAACCCAGGCTTTTTTTCAAGTTCATGTTTGTATGCACATAC
Organism: Poecilia mexicana; assembly: GCF_051168715.1. NCBI lineage: Eukaryota > Metazoa > Chordata > Actinopteri > Cyprinodontiformes > Poeciliidae > Poecilia > Poecilia mexicana. Next base: position 15,936,752 of record NW_028263381.1, read on the forward strand.
TTTATCTACTAAATTTTAGGACATAACATGTTCATGCCTCATTTTTGGTTAGAAATGACCAAATTGAATAATTGTTGCTGTTATACCAAATTTTGCACTGTCTCTGTCTGTTAAATACATTTTTAGCAAGAGATGATGTAATATAAACCATCCAGCATTGAAGTGGTTCTGGGATCAACACACATTTTGCACCAAATCACATTCATCTTTGGGGAACGGAAAACCATTTCTTTCCAAAAAGAAAGAATGCTACTGTGATGACGGTAAATTACTATTGTGTTTGTACTTATATGTAATTGGTTTAGTTTAGTTTTAGTTTAGTTTAGTTTAGTTTAGTTTAGTTTATTTCAGACAAACCTTTCACCGACAGTGTAAACAACACCAAAAAAAAAAAAAACAATAAAAAAACAAAAAACATAAAAAACAAAAACACATCACATCGGTGATTTGTGAGTCTGAAAAGGAGTATGATGAAGTATAACTTATGTAATCATACCCCGTTTCCAGCTGTAATTTGTCACAGTATTTTCAATATCCAGTATCCTTTCTGACAAAGGAAATAATAAGTGTAATAAAATTTCCTCAACTAGATGAAAATAGTGCATACACACACATACACATCTGTACACATACATATATACATATTTACATATACAAACATATGTACATATACATACACCCATATACACTCCCATCTGCTTATAGACAAAATACACAGCTATTTACATACCTTTATATATTTACCCACACCTGCGCCGACATGCCACCTACTTGATGACATCATACTTAAAGTTTTAATTTCCAACCAGGATTATCCCCCTTGTTCTTCCTTATAACTTTGAATAATAGCTGTCTTGAGACCTTTCTTAAAATGTCTCAGACTTGGACTTTGCTTCAGCTCTTTAGAAAGTTTATTCCAGATCCTCACACCAACACCAGAAATTCACAATGTTTTCATTGTTGTACGAGCCTTCAAAGTTCTGAAGTTAAGGTTTTCTCTATAGTCATATCCCCCCACTCTATCGGAAAATAATTGTTGAATCTTTTCTGGCAATATTTTGTTTCTGACTTTAAACATGATCTGTGCAGTTTGAAACTCTACTAGATCAGTAAATTTCAATAAATAAGAATCTATAAATAGATTGTGGGTATGACAGTAAAAATCAACCTTATGAACTAAACGAATGGCTCTTTTTTGTAATGTGCATAATGGTTGTAGTAACGTTCTGTAAGTGTTGCCCCAAATTTCCACACAGTAACTTAGGTAAGGTAAAATAAGTGAGCAGTACAGAATGTATAGGGCAGAGGAGTTTAAATATTTTCTAGCATTAGCAAGAACTGCAATACTTCTTACCATTTTAGATTGGACATATCTTATATGAGGTTTCCAACAGATCTTGTTTTGAATCAGTACTCCCAAAAACCGAATTTCAGTCACTCTCTCCACAGTCATATTATCAATTTGTATTCTTAAGTCATTCTTCTCTTTACACTTACCGAACAACATAAACTTTGTTTTATCTAAATTTAGTGACAATTTGTTTATATTAAACCACTCCTTCAATTTACATAAATCTTGATTCATTTCAAGCAACAGCTTTCGTAAATCTTCACCCGTGCCAAAAATGGTTGTATCATCAGCAAATAGTACAAAGTTAAGTCTCTTAGATACCTTACATATATCATTTATATACAAAATAAACAATTTTGGCCCCAATACCGAGCCCTGGGGGACACCACAAACAATATCCAAGCATGAGGATTGGAAATCACCCAACTGCACAAATTGTTGCCTATTGCTGAGATAATTTTTCATCCAATGCAACACTACTCCTCTTAGACCATAACACTCAAGTTTTCTGAGTAGTATATCATGATCAATTGTGTCAAATGCTTTTTTCAAATCAATGAATACTCCAACAGCATGTTTCTTTTTATCTAAAGCACTGGTCACCTCTTCCATTAAATGCAAAACTGCCATTGCTGTGGATCTTTGTGACCTAAATCCATACTGACTGTCCGTCAGTAGATGATGTTTACTAATAAAACTTTCTAGTCTGACAACAAATATTTTTTCCACAATTTTAGAAAATTGTGGAAGTAATGAAACAGGCCTATAATTTGTGAAGTCATGTCTATTCCCCGATTTGTATAGTGGGATAACTTTTGCAATTTTCATTTTTTTTGGAAATATTCCTGTTTGAAAAGACAGATTACAGATATATGTTAGCGGTTTAATAATTTCCACAATCACCTTCTTTATTATTATAATGTCGATGCCGTCATAATCAGTTGACCTTTTATTTTCACATTTATTTACTATATCTATAATTTCGTTTTCCTCCACAGCTATAAGAAACATGGAATCTGGATTTCTAACTAATGCGTCATTTAGTGTTTCATGTCCTGTGGGCTGCGGTATTTCCTCAGCCAATTTTGGGCCCACACTCACAAAATATTTGTTAAAATTATGAACTATCTCTTCCATATTATTTAATTGTTTATCTTCATTGTTTGTGAAGTTTTGTGGATAACTAACATGTTTGAAATTTTTCCTAATAACAATGTTTAAAATATTCCAAATACCTTTAATATTATTTTTATTTCTGTCCAACTGTTTACTATAGTAATCTTGTTTTGCTTTTCTTAAAACAGCAGTCAATTTGTTCTTGTATTTCTTATATTTATTTTCTGTCACAGTTGATCTATGCCTTATAAAATCTCTATATAGCTTATTCTTTTTTTTACAGGCATTTTGCAAACCCTTTGTGATCCATGGATGATCAGAATATTTATTTTCAGAAGTAAACTCTACAATTGGACAATTTTTGTCATATAATAATTTGAAAATATTCAGAAAATTATCATATGCTTTATCCACGTCATTTTCTGTTAGTACTGACTCCCAAGTTTGTTTAGATAAATCATCTTTGAATGCATTTATAGATTTTTCCGTCCTTAATCTTTTATGAATTGAATTATTTTTAGTCTTTACTTTCTTGTGGCAGATATCACAAACAACAAAAACAGGTAAATGATCACTGATGTCATGAACTAACAATCCACTTATGGTGTTGTCTATTAAATTTGTAAATATGTTATCTATTAATGTAGCTCTATTAGCTGTGATTCTGCTAGGTCTCGTAATTTGAGGGAAAAGACTCAGACTACATGTGGTATTAATAAACTCTTCAGTCAATTTGTGGTTGTTGACATTTAGCAGATCGATATTAAAGTCCCCACAAATAAAATAGTTCTTTGAATTTATAGCTGTATATGTTTTCTCAAACCATTCTATGAAAAGGTTCATGTTAGAACCAGGAGCCCTATATATACAGCTAACAATTATATTTTTATTTTTTTCCATATATATTTCAACTGTTAAATATTCAAAATGATCTTTAACCACATTAGTCATGTTTTCAATTAACTTATATCTAAAATTGTTGTACACATATACAGCAACTCCTCCACCAATCTTTCCTTCTCTATTAATATAACTAAATTCATAACCCTCTAATTCAAAATCGGCTCCCTTATTCGAAGTAAGCCAGGTTTCTGAGATAGTAATGACACTAAAAGGCTGTTTAAATTGATTTAAACAATCCTTGATGTGGTTAAAGTTCGCATATAAACTTCTACTGTTGAAGTGTATTATGGAGAATTTATTGTCTGTATTAACTGTAATATTATATTGTTGAGTCGAGTAGTAGCAACAGTTATTCCCATTGTTATAGAAAAAGTTGTTTTCTGGGTCCAAGTCCTTTTCCTTATCCTGACTTTTATATTCAGTGTAGTCAAAAGTTTTCAGTTCAGGGTAATCTGCTTTAGTTAGAGGTGTTAATGTTGTATCCATAGCCGATGAGGACAACATGTTGTTTAACTGAGACATGGTGATTTAGTGTCATATGCAATCATCTAAGATCCCAGATATAACATTGGATGTAATTTGATGCTACTCTGGGTAATAATGTGTATGAGGTGGATGTAAACTCCATCCTATTTTAACTCAAATGTTGGATCAACATGTCACAAGTTTGCAAAATGACATCATCATCATCAGGACTTTCTCATGTTTTTAAAGACAGAAATGTGTGTGTGTGTGTAGAAAAAGCAGAAACAAAAAAACTCAAATAACTAATTTCTTGTTATTCCGGAATTGAGCAAATAGCAACAATTTTGCTCATTAAAACTTGCCTAACCAGGAAGATTAATATGAAATTGTGATAAAAAAAAAAGTATGTCTTTTTCAACAACAGCCGCGTTTCCATTAACCATAAAAAAACAAATCATGTTGATCATCTACTCCAACTCTAGGACAGATGAACAGAGTGAAACTCATAAGATCGCAGCTTATGCATCTGCACAGGCAGCAACAAGAATAAAATCTTTTTCAAAAATCATGGTCAAACTAAGAATTCATACAAATATCTGAATTCTTATATAGTGTTCTCAAAATTTCAAGTAAACACTAGTTGCAACAAAAAGTGCAGGCATCAGGAGATGTGCTGAAGCCGCATGCATGCGTGTGACGGACAGGGGAATGCTAGGTTTGGAGGGGGTGGGTGGGTTGAAGCTCCATATGGGCGCCGCCCTCCCCCAACCCTCCCCACCCCCGAAAACAGGCAGATGTCAAATGGGACGTGCCTGCCTGATGGGGCACAGGGTCACACTGCACAGGGGCAAATAACAGAACAGGAGGGGCAGACAGAAAGAGGAGAAAATGCCTTCCTGCCAACAAACCCTCTCGCACCTCCTCCCCCCCCAAATGCTCCCTCCCCCTAAATGCACCAAAAAAGATGCTGCCAGAGACAAAGCTGCTGGTGCAAAACATGCCAACACACAGGCTCTCTGCATAGCATTACATTTATTATTCTGGCAAATAATAATAATAAAAAAAAAATAAAAAAAAATAGAACAAATTGATAAAATGTATTGCTTAGAAAAACATGCAAAATGAATGAACAAAAATACAAATTCAAAAAGCTAAAATAGGAAAACATTTTAAATACAAAATACATTTCAACTCCTCTGTTGATAATGGAGGAACTGAAAAAATATTGTCAAAGAGTTTAAGCATAACTCTCGCTGATGGTGTTTCTCTTAAGCAACACCATAAAAAATAAAGAATAAAAAATATTGAAGTAATACTTGATTGTGGAAACATCTTTTTATCATTTTGTAAGTAAATAACCACGTGTTTGTTTCTAACGCTGTCATTGCAAACGTGAGGGATGCAAAACAAGCAATGCTCAAATTATAACTTGTTTTTCAAGCTATAATATAATATATTTAATATACAGCTGGTGTAGCTCTAAATAATCATTTAGAATCAGTAAATATTCTTAAACATTCTGATTTTTTTTTTTTTAAATGCTTACATATTTATCAATTATTACTGTCAATTCTTAATTTTTCATATTTCATATTTAGTAATTAAATATGCATTTCATTCACAGGAATTCGTGGAAAAAGCTGCAGCAGCCAATTGTAAACGACTGTAATAGGACATAAAAATTATGGTTAAACTGCAAATTAAATATATTTAAACTAATAATATAAATGTGATAATGTGAAAAAATTTAATTAGAGTCAAAATAGATATAGAGATTAATCTATTTTTATAGACCCTAACCCTACCCTAACCCCTATTTTTTTATTCATTTTTGATTTCAGATTGATTCAGATTTGTCACATGTTGCTTCTCGCATTTTTGAGACTTTTTTCCTCTGAGTGGAGAAAATACATTTTCCAGTCGCACCTGAAATGTCCGACTGCAGCTGAAAACCCCAGCCTACCCAAAATGAGCACCGAGCCCAATTAACACCTCCATAAAACAGTTTCACTAAGGACGAAGTTCATCACAGAGCTGTTGTGCTTGTTTTAGTTAACTGTGGTGAATGAAAGGGAAAGTGCTTGTACTTGATTATAAATTGCACAGTGATTGCTGAGTGTGCAGGGCGGCAAGCATGCCTCTAATGCGTCTGGGTCTCTTTGAAGGGAGATGCAGCAGAGACAGGTGTCTGTTCTGTTGTGTGTGGGTGTGGAGGTATGGGCTTCAGTCATAAACAAAGCAGGCAAATGGACACACACACACACAACCACAGAGGCAGATCTCTGAGCTCTGAATGGTTACGCCCGCAGGGCAGGAGTAAGGTTACTTTACATACTGCACTTACAGCTCCCTTTACCACTGGGGTATAAAATGGATTTGAATGAGAAAGAGGAGAACAGAGAAGGGAGGAGGGTGAGAAGAACAGAGGGGAGGAATAGGGTGGGGTGAGGACTCCCTTTTGTGTAGCAGGAGGTCTGCTGCTGCCCTGGCATGGCTATGGAGATGGAGGAGCGGGGGTCACTCTCTCCCTGCTCTTCCCTCCCTCTCTCCTTTGACTATAGGCTGGCTGCTCCATCTCTCCTCCTCGTCCTTTCCTCCCCATTAGCATAGCAGCTGCCTGATACGGGGCGTAGGGTGGAGAATGGCCAGGTTGCTGTGTGCATATGTGTGTGAGAGTGTTTTTCTGCAGAGGGGAGGGATGTTTCAGAGGGAAGGGGTGGGGAGGGGGTGAATAAGAGGGGCGGGGGTGGTCCAGTCAATGGCGGTCCGTCTGGCTGGTGAATAGCAGCTAAAGCAGGCCCCTGGAAGATAGACAAAAGAGCCAGGAGGGGAGGGGATGGGGTCGGGGTGTGTGCGAGGGAGATGGAGGGGTGGAAGAATAAGGCAGTGAATGGAGCGCCTTGTCACTGGAGCAATGGAAAGAAGCACAGAATGAACTGGAAGAATGAAAGAAGAGTTCAAAAGGGAGCGGAGGGCAAGGAAAAGACCAGCCCGACCACCTGTCTCCCTGCCTCTCTCTCTATCCATTTCTTTTACTCCCCTTCTTACTCGCAGGCGAACTTCAGGGGAGGGGGGGATGGGGAGGGGGGGACGGTGGCGCGCTGGTTGTGGTTAGCGACAGACATGTTTTTGTTTTCAGGGAGAAAGTGCGGCATCAGCAGAATTTAAAGCTCACTGTCAATCTGCCTGCATCGGTCTGCGCAGGTTTAAATGCGTTTGGTCCGGGGCCGGAGGCCTGTGACTTCACCGTCTGAGTCATGAACAAATAAACTCAAATGAGTAAAAGACTGGGTAGCGTTACGCTTGCTTCTGACAATGCATGCATAAAAAGTGAAAATAGGACCGTGGAATATGAGGTTGCATAAATCTAAGCAAAATCACTTTGCTCTGTAAACTTTATGAGAGAATAAATAAACTTGAGTCTACAGTGAATCACTCTGGTTGCTGGCAGTTTCGGTGAATGCAACAATTCTCACGACTTAATCCTTTAATTTTGGACTTTATAAGGGCTGGTGAGGGCTTTGGTTAGCCAGCGTGACTGTGACTGGTTGCACCCTGACTAAAACAAACAAGAAACAAAAATCGCCGGGCAAAACGTTGAGGTGATTGTGTTTGGTATAATGTCAAATTAAACGTCACAAGATCAGATATGGCTTTGTGCTTCCTAGAGCCTTGTAAAATTACCACTATTTCAAATTATAAACTGTCTCTAACTGTAAAAAAGAGAAACAATCTGTACCTTTCATTATTGGCTAAGCAGAAAAAAAAATAAATAAAATTTGCCATCAAATAAATACATATTTTAAGCTCATGTGCTTCACACTACAACATGGATCTCCTACTAGTAGCAAGTTTGTTATTGTTGGTGCCCTTTGGTCAGCAATGCGTCTCTTCTGGCCCGCGTTCGCTCTCCATGGTAACCAACTGTTGCTCTCCCAGGGTTGGCTCAGAGATGCATTACAGCATCAGAATAATGGGGGCTGGGATTGTTTTATTTTTTGCAGCAGAACCACCTGTTAATTACGTGGTAAGATGCCAGTTGCCAACACACTGAGCACCTCCAGCTGGATTCAGAATAATCCTTAGACTCGAATAGTCGAGACTAGACGCGCTCTGCCTCTTGTTGTGAACCTCGCTTAGCTGTAAACCTGACAGGATGCTATAAAACCTGATTAATACGTCATAATTTCAAAGGAGTTTAAAGAAATCCATTGTTTTTCCTTTGTTTTTACTAATAAAAATCTGCGAAAGTAGTGTTACTTTTTTTTTTATTCAGATCCCTTTACTCTGATACCCACTTAATAAAATCTAGTCCAGCCAATTGCTTTTAGAAGTCAGTCTTTGTCTGGGATCTGGAGTTGTGCTGCTTGAGGCCAGTTTTTGTCTCGTCTCTGTCTCAAACATGCTCACTCTGCCTGAGGCTAGTGCAAATCAGCCAAATCTTAGCTGAACTCATTCACTTTTCAGAATTATCTGTTTAACTTGTCACCAGCTTTTTTTAGATTTATTGGACAAGTGGCCTAGGGTCTGCTTTCATGCAAGTTTCATTATCCCTAAGAGTTGTGGTCTCTGAATAGCTGACAGAGAGGTCAGAGAGGTATTTTTTTTTACAGTTAGAGACAGTTTGTAATTTGAAATAGTGGCAACTGGTGGAGCACACCAACTCCACCAGTTTGTCTGGAGTCCTGCTATTGGTTAGCATGTCAGGGGCAGTTGTTATTTTAACATTTCCAGCAACACAACATTATTACGATTTCCTTAACTTGGTTTGATCTTAGTCTCACTAGCCTCAAAGTCATGGAAAGGAAATGATGGTGTGGGCCTGTTTCACGAGTTGCGTTCGACCCGTTAGTTCCTGTGAAAGGAACTCGGAATGCTGCAACCAATGTCGATATTTTGGACAGTGTTTTAGTTCCTTACTTTGTGGGAACAGTTTAGAAGTGGTCTCCCAGTAAAGCAACGGCCATAAGGGCATGGACAGGTGAGTTTGGTGTGAAGAAACTTGACTGGGCTGCACAAAGTCCTGACTTCAACCTGATTAAGAACATTTCAGACTAAGAGTGGGGACTCTGAGCCAGCCTTTCTTGTCCAACATCAGTATTTGATCTCATGAATACTGAACAAGTCTACAGGCTTGTTGGAGCTGATTTAGCTGCAAAGGCTGGGCCAGTGCCATAGCTAAGCGTTTGTGTTAAAAATGGGATGTCATTAAAATTCACATGTGTGTAAAGGCAAGGGATTCGATGTTTATAGATATATAGTGTGGCTAAAAAAAAAAAAAGAAAAAAAAAAAGGACAACGTGGAGTCAAAAGTCCATATTTTAGCTTTTTATCTCTCTCCTGCAGCTGCACGGATGATGAATGATCAACACATTTATGGTCCTGCAGGCCCCTCGGTCTGTGTGACAGGTTTTCTGGTCGGTTAGAAGGCAGGTGGATGACGGGAACTGAAAACTCAGACTTTATTTAAAATCACGTCAACAGTGTGAGCGGTCTCACCCCTGGATGTGCATGAAAACTAACAGAGAGTGACGGAGGGAAATCAACCGAGAAGGTGCACGCTCAATTACTCAGGAAATGAAAGTGATGTCACCTGTGCAGGTGAGTCATCAGCGTGCAGGAGACTTAATCCTTCAAGTTGCAAGCGTTTAGCCAGCTGCGGGTTTTGGAACCTGTTCAACCTTTAAATTGACGTTAAGCTGTTAAAATTCTTTTTTTTTTTTTTTGACAACTTGAGGAGAAAATCTAAAATTTTAGCAACAAGCGCATGATTTAATACAGCACTGCCTGAAGGTTGTAAACACATCCATGCTTAAATGAAAACAGTGTTCCTCTTTTTGCGGTTTTCATTGCTCCACATCCTTCCTCTTCTGTGTGCCTATCGCACGACCTTCAAAGAAGTCGTCCGTTGCTCACCATGGCTCAATCAGACTGCAATCAAGTGAAAACCAGTGGACTTAGGAGGAAGTTATAAACTCGATCGCACAATCAAGGCTCATACCGCAGGACACATGTCGAGCAGGGTGCCGTTATGAAATGGGGAATTTGTTGCAAAACCAGTTTAACTCGCATTTTACACGTATCACAATATGTTCGGTTAATCTCATGTGTTGCAGGCCTTTCAAATAAGGGGGTGTGAGCACGGTTATGAATATTTTATGAGCCTCTGAACAATGGCCTTTTTGAATGGAGCTGGAAGATAATCGGACAGATGCACTTGATTGCAGCTGCCGCAACACAAACCCACCGAAAACATTTCACTGTGCTGCTACTGTTGAAGACACGGCAAGCATCTGCATTTGCCAGATTAGATCAGTTACTCTCGTGAAATTGATTTTGTCACTGCTCTGTTATTTATTTATTTATTTTTCTGGAACAGATGCATTTCCCTGAACAAATCACAAGCTTTTTTTTTTTTTCTCTTCCCCCATCCACCTTCCTCTTCAAAAAAAACATGCTCTGTGTTGCCCTGGCTCAGTGACACAGGCCTCGCCACGCAAAGCCAAGACTAAGATGTGTGAGGAAAGCCAAGGCACATGAAGAACCTATTAGGGGGCCTAGCAGCCAGCAGCAACTCTGGGAGGCCTGCCAACTGAGTGTGTGAACAATGGGAACCCAGCTCAACAAAAACATCCTGCAGAAGTGAGGGAGGGAGGGAGAGGCAGGCCAGATAACCCGACTTGGCTGCAACGGTATCAAAACACAGAAGGGCTGGTTTTTTAAAGGAGCTAACTTGCCTTCTGTTTGTATCTGACAGAGAAAATGCATCAGGTCAGTGCAGTTCAAGCGCTGGAAACCTTTGAGTTGAGGTTAAGAGCAGTTCAGCTGCAGCTCAGACGAGAGGGTTCAACAGCTGCTTCAACCGATACCGCACGCTCTTTACGTGTCAGAGAAACCAGAAGAAAGAAAAACGGTACTCCTTTCTTGACTGAAAACTCCCTAAAAGCCACAACCATCCTTTCCATCTCAGTTGCGACGTGTTTTTTCTTCTCTCTTTTTTTTCTTTTTTTTTTTTAAACCAACGCGGCCAACACCCAGAAAGTGTCGCAAGAGAAACACCTCAATCATGTGAAATCTTTTGCTGCTTTTCCCACGACCTATTTGCGTAGCGACACAATATCGCATGCGGCACAGGATGTCGAACCTGACTCAAATAAACATTTAATTTCAAAATATGCAACTGATGAGGCCCGTGAACGAAAATAGCTTTGGTAATTACCTAGCAGAAACCTAAAATTCCCAGCACGCACATTAGAAACTAAGACCGAAATCTTAACAAAACATGACGGCTGGTGTTTCCTAATCCTTACACTCACAAACTGTACAACCGTGTTGTAACTTTATCTTAGCCAGAATCCAGCTGTTCAGCGAAGGGTTCAGAGAGTTAATGGAGAACACTGCAGAATAAACAACGTCACAAAGACCAACCATCACGCCAGACAGATCCGAGACAAAGTTTAAAGCAGGGTTAGGTGCGAAACAACAAGCTCTGAACATCTCACTAAGTTCAATTTATCATGCAATGACAGAAAAATTATGTCACGTGTCTAAACCAAACATGAATGTCCACTTAACTGACAGACAGTTGAGCTTTCATGAGAGTACCAGCCAAGAGGCCTGCGCTGACTCTACAGAAGAGGGGAAAAGATTCACAGTTCAGGTGGGGAAAATCAGTTGAAAGGACAACCATTAGTCATCCATGTCACATTTTCAAAAACAAAGCAACAAGAAGTTCGCTCCGCAAGGTCAGGGCAAACGTGTGGAGAAATGTGCTCTATTCAGATGAGACCAAAAATAAACGTTCTAATCAACATGTGAAACACTTTGTGTGGGAAGACTAACACTCCACGTCACTCTGAACACATTGATGAGTATGCTTTTTTTTTCCTTTTTTTTTTTAACCAGAGAAGAAAATATGTTAGAGACTGCAAGAAAATAAAAAATAAAAAAAATAAGTCTGGGGTAGAGAATCACCTTCCAGCAGGACAGTTGCTTCATCCATACAGTCAGAGATCAATGGATATGAAAATTACTATCCTGTCTGACTGAGTTTGAGCTATTTACATTTTAAGTCACGTTTACTTTTCCTTCCGCTTTTTAGATTATGCATTAACCTGTGCAGGACTGAAGCATGACGTGTCAATGAAATACGTTGACATTTGTGGCTAACAAGTTGGAAGTGTTATGAATAATTTTGCATATTAATGTTTGAACTGAAAGTTGTTACAAGATTTTAACAAGACATTCTATATGTTGCAAGGAGAACCGAAACAAAGTGAGGTGAAAACAGTGATGTGTTTTAAACAAATTATGTGACTAAAGTGAGTTTTGTGTTTTTTAGCACAAGTTTAACTTTTGTTGACACAAAAATAATGTGAAAAGCAACGCATTGAAGACCAAAGAAAGGTCAGAACAGCTGAATAAGAGCAAAAGTTGTAGAAGGGAAGAGTTTTTTGGAAAGTTTGTGCATGTGTGTGTGCGCGCGTGTGTGTGTGTGGGTCTTCGTGGGTAACATAAAACCATTTCTCCCACAACACACACAGGGGAGGGGACCCTACTTTAAAACTGAGCCTACCCACAATGCACCAGGCTCCTTTATCCCGGCAGTGAAAGGATGAGGCCATGATGAATGACAAAAGGGGAGAACTGGGATCTGGGCTGTGCCCGACTTGGAAGCCTGGGAGGTGGTGGGAGGGTAGGTGCGTTTTCCAAAGCCAATTCCTTCCATGAACAAAATCCAGCAGGACGAAGAGGAAGAAACTCATCCATACACAAGATCCTTTTTTTTTTTTTTTTTTTTTTTTTTAGTTTAATGATTTCTTTACTGGCTTGTACACAAACGTACAAAAATAATACAGCACTCATCTCAATGTGACGGCACGTCACCATCATCACAGTGTTACAAATGTTCAAAACGAAAAGTATACAAAAAAATAATAAAACAGACAAGATGGAACATCTGCATCACTCATTAAAGATTTATCTGTTTCCTTTTGCTTGAAATGAAGCAAGACCAGAAACACATGCTGACTGACCCAAAAAAAAAAAAAAATCTGCACTTACTCACTTTCTTTCTTTTTTTTTTTTTTTAAATTATTTTTCTTCTCCATTTTTTCTAGAAAAAAAATATCATCTCACTCATGTACACCATTCCGACAGCTGGCTCCGCGCGTCATAAATGTTATGACACGGTGAGCCGTATAACCACACAAGCGTGCAATTTTAAACCACGTTACAATGATCTTACCATCAAATGTATTATTCCCCCTTTTAAAACGACACAACAGGAAGACAGCACTTCAGAAAAGAAAGTGCCCCAAGATATCATCATCATCATCATCAGCATTGATATATATATCCATATGTATATATACATACACCCAATCACAGAGATACACACATCTTTGTTGAAAAACATGTTTTTTTTTCCACAAAGTAAAACATACATTAGGACATTATCACCTGGAGCGTATACATATACAATAGTATTTTGTTGTGTTTGTTTGTTTGTTTTTTTCTATTCAGAAAAAAATTAAATGTTGACACATAAAAGCCAACTTTTCAACAACAGTCATCAGTGCAATTTTTTTTTCTTAACAAAAAAAAAAAAAAAGAAAAAAAAAGAAAGATCAAGTTTAAACACAAGCGATGCATATTTTTATTTGTTGCCTGATGTGAATCTATACCTTGTCGTAGTGGAGCTTTTGTTATAGGATTCCGGATGATTATTCCAGGGAAGTTTCTCAGTCTGGCTGATGACTGTTTAAAAGCCAGTCACACGGGCCCCCATGAGAAGCAAACACAAACACATGTCAGGCTCACACGGAAATAAAAGATACTTTAAAAAAAAAAAAAAAAGCTTCTCATGAGTTGGACCAGTGTTGCTGTGAAGCAGTAGGCTTTAAAAAAAATAATAATTAATTAGAAAAGACACAAAACAAGCAGCATTGTTAAAAAAAAAAAAAAAAAAGTTAGGGTGTCATGACTTTCAAAATGTAGCAGGCAAGCTTACAAAATCCAATTTTCCTTTTTTATTTATTGTGTGACATCCTGCAATAGTCATGCGTAGTTATTTTTTTTATTTTCATTAAGTCTTCATCATCCATCAGTAAGAAGAATCCTGCTCAGTAGTAGAAAATATTCCAAAGCCTTCTGAAGTTACCCCGTTTGAACACTAGGGGCGCGCAAGGCTCTGTATTTTTGTGCAATAAAACTCCCTGCATTTATAAGTCATGCTGTACAATGAAAAAAATAAAATAAAATAAAATAAAACAGGCTGATGAGGACACAGAGGGAGGAAGAAAGAGTAAAGTGGAGTTCAGAGGCAGGGCGGGGGGCTTGGGGGCACTCATGCTTTAGTCAGCACTGGTTTGGTTGTAGTGTAACATAAACTGTCCTAACTGAGGAATGCATCGCATCTTCTGCACCGAAGTCCATCGTCTCTGTTAAGGTTACATAGCAGACAGATGCTGGCATGATTGGCAAGGGCAAGCTGGGAGAAGGCGGAACAGCTTGAGAATACTTTACAGTCGAGGTAGCTGGGAAAAGGGCAACCAAACAAAAATAATAATAATAAAAAAGAAAAGAAAAGAAAAGTCAGTTTAATTGAAAGTCCTCTTGAGGGTCAACAGGCTAAAGCTGTGTGGGTCAACTAAGGAGGAGGAGGGGGGGTGGGTTGCAGGTTTGCACTCAAAAAAAAAAATTTAAAAGAGTCTGAAGCAGCTTGAGTCACCCACTAAACTCTGACTCTACAGGTGTTTTTCTTTTAAAAAGTAGAACCACAACATATTCAAAAAAAAATGCATCTTTTCAATGTACCTTCATAAATATAAAAGAAAAAAAAAACAATAAAATCAGCCTGCTTTCACAGTGATGACTAGGATGTTAACAGAATACTGAAAGGAGATTATAAAGTGAAATCCAAATTTTCCTCTTTTTTCTTGTTTTTTTTTCCTTTAACGACATACAAAGCGAAAGCAGCGGTTCTTAATACGATGACCACCAGAGCGGAGTGGTCGCACTGGCCTGAAAGGTTGGGACACCAGCAATGGCAAAGTGTGTGCTTGCAGAGCCCATTCAGCTACTGTCAAAAAAGGTAAAGCTATTGTGTACAGTACTTCACAACAACGATGGAGTCACTCACAGGGTTCCTACGCTGTATGGAAAAATTAAATAAATTCTGGAAAAAAAACAACAAAAAAAAAAAAAACGTTTCTGTCTCCAGACTTTATTCGCTGTCCCGTTGTCTAAACGCTGCATCCGTCCGTGCTTGGAATCTGTAATTTTTTTTTTTTTTTTTTGCAGGTCTCCTTTTCCAAAGCTTGACCTCAATAAAATAAAATGTCTGAAGTAAGTAGAGAGCGAACTTTGCAAAAATGAGAACTGTGTTGATGTGAGTCCAGAAACGTGTGGAGTTGTGACAAGAAGAATGAGCAGGAACCCTGAATACATAAAAAAAAATACAGTTGTAGCTGTATGATCCTCATTTTGAGTTTATAATATTAATTAATTTAGGGAAAAAAGAAAAGAGAGACCTCAACAGAGGGCTTCTCCTCTTGTCCGTGTGTCTTCCCTTTCAGATATTCCAGCATGCAGCTGAGCAGCATCAAGTGCCGTGTTTCACATAAAAATAACTTACAAAAAAAGTGTGTTTTTTTTTTGTTTTGTTTTTTACAGGACAATGAGGAGCAACAGGTCAAATCTGCACTCCCACAAAGAAACGATTCACTTTGAATGAAAAAAACTGGGCCATCTGCACTTCACCATCCACGCACACACACACACACACACACATACATACACACGCACACAGATACGGTGTGACAGTTTCTTCTATAATGACACGATGTTGTATGAACATTCAAGATGAAAGCTTTAAGTACCAACAAGCTCACCGGAGTGAGGTGCTTTTTTGTGAGAGATTCATGATGAAGCGCTGCGTGATTGTGTATGAGACAGAACCGGCCCAAGGAATAAGAGAGAAAGAGCACTGCTTGGGGCCCCAAATGAATCAGAAGGGGGACCCATGTTTTGGATAGACTATAGATTTCAAAATTACAGATTTATATAGAGAAATTAGTTTAGTTTTATAGTTGATTAGTTTTAGGAAAGTTAATTTAAAAGATTGGAAATTATATATATATATAAAAAATAGAGAGCAGCAAATGGACTAACAGTAAATAATTACAGAGCAGTTAAATGTTTTGCATTTGTTATTTCTGGGCTTAAATTATAATTATTGCACACTGTAACTGGATTTGAATAAGTCTAATTTATGTATCTTTTGTGGCCTGGGACATAAAAGTTGCAAATATTAAACCATAAAGTGCTGAAAAACACAACCAGCTTAAATATTACAAGAAGATCGTACTTCTAGGATGCTTGCATTTAGAGCGTCTGCATCAGTTTGGCTTTAGGTCTACAAAACATCCCAGTGCAACCAGTCAAATTTTTCCCATCTTCATAGAAACATGTGATTTAACTCTGCCAATGGTCGCTGGTGATTAATTGAAAAAAAAAAAAAAAAAAAAGTATGTGCTCCCCCCTCCACCCCCAACATCAAATTCTGCTAAAGGCCCCTTACAACCTCGGGCCGGCTCTGGTCTGAGTGAACCATGCGGTGCGCACAGATGGCCCTGTTTGGTTTACAGAGAGGGGAGATTCTTGCGCAGTTTTATTTCCTTTTCATATATTTTGGCACAAATATGTAAATAATGGCAGCTATGTTTTGAAAAGAGCATGTTTTCTCCTTGCGTTGCAGTTTTAAGACTGAATTTGTTGCTGATGTGTTTTGCTCTTCTTTTTTTTTCCTTTTCTTTCTTTAATGTTCTACTTTTTACCTGACAGCAGAGACAGATCACCGGGCCCCAGAGGAATACTTGGCCTTGGTGATGAGGTATAGCACAATGTCCTGGTGGCCCCCGAAGGCGGCAATATGTAAAGCGCTCCACCCTTCCCTGTTAGCCAGTCGGATGTCTGCGCCGAACTTCACCAGCAGCTTCACCAGCTCCAGGTTGCCGTCGATGACGGACTGGTGGAGCGCTGTCTGTCCCTCCGGCCCGAAGGAGTTGACGTTGAACTCGCAGTTTGTCATGTTCTGCAGCAGCGAGTGCAGCTCCTTGGTGTTCCCCTTCTTCACTGCCTCCTGGAAGACCCTCTGCGGCGCGGAGCAAGTCGACACATCCGCCTGGCTCATGGTGGCAAACTCGCTCAAGTTTGAGGGGGAACGAGAAATAATCCTGCCTCGGCTCTAAAGCTGTGTCGAGCGTCTCTGGTCTGGTAACAGTGCCACAGTTATGCTGGATTACACCCAGTTTTAAGGCACTTTAACGGCGGAAGGGTCACTGGATATATCCCAAAAAAGAGGACAAGAGGGAAAACGGCACACCTGGTGTGCAAAAACGTTAATATTCGAGAAATCCTAAATCCCCTAAAACATAAAAGTGTCAAGGAGCGCTCCAGGAGTCTCTGGGTGTAATTTTCCTTCTCTAGTAGCAGCAGCAGCAGCACCAGGTAGCCTGGACAGGGAGATGAAGAAGAGGCACCTCCGATTTCACTGGGGAGACTGGAAGTATGACCACAATCACCAAAGGGCAGCCTCCTCGTTGTTGGGTCCCCGTCGGCTTTCCTCCAACGGTCCAACCAGCTTCCTGGCTATATGTGGCTGCTCATGTGGCCATGCAGACGTCTGAGAGAGACAAAAATAATTTTCAAAAAAAAGAAAAAAGAAAAAAAAAGAAAAAAAATCACAAAAGATGTCCGCATGTATCCAAATTCCTTACACACATTCCGCCACATCCAAGAATGAGACAGCGCGACAGAGGAGAGGAGAGCTCTGTGCGCACACGTTTACGCACGGATCTCCCCCAGGCTTGCGTCCCGCAGCCAAACTGCAATCCGCTGACTTACCTGCGTCAGATGGACGGGTCCGTGTTGTGGCGACAGATAAACCACTTTTGCGAAGCCCCGGGATGCGTGTGTTCCTCCTCCTCGCGGTCCTTGTGAGTCTCTGCCCTGCGCCGTGCTCCGGGGGAATAGTTTTACGCGTCCTTTATTTGCATGACAATGCCTTCCCGAAGAATCAACTGTGGAGGAATGGGCGGAGAAGCGCGGAGGTTATAGGCTGCCGGCTGGGTTAGAGGGAGGGATCAGAGCCTTGCCTGTGTGTCTGTGGGGTGGGCGGCGTGGTTTTCAGGGAGAGAGAGTGTGTGTGAGAGAGAGAGAAAGAGCGAGAGAGAGAGAGAGTTGATGGTGGTGGGGGGTTGGAGGTCCAAATAATGTTGCCACAGAATGTTTCTGTTTTGAGCTCTATATCTGATATCCTGCTTGCCACGCAGTGGAGCGAATTGAAAGGAGTGTCGCAATAAGAACCGATGAAGCATTATGGTCAACATGCAGGGCCGGATAAAGATTATATGGGGCCCTAAAACTGGATACCACAGTTCAACTTATTTCTGATTTTAATCATCCATACTTGAATGTCTCATTGTATGATAAACTTAAGTAAAAGTACTATGGTTTCTTGGTCTTATACAAACATTTACTGGAAAAAATGTACAACATGATGTGTTTAAAAACAAACAAACAAACAGAAAAGCAACGATTATTTTCGCTACTACTAAGGCAACATATTGATTATGATTGTAAATCAGTCCAATACATGACAGCTATTTATTTTTTGATAATGATACACACATATATAAACCAAAAAAAAATATAGAACACCTGCTAAATTTAGAAGTTCAGTGGATCCCAACCTTTTTGTGGTTTAGTATTTTGAGAATTCCCCTATTCCTTTCTTTCTTACTTTACTTTACGGAACGAAACTCAAAAATTAGCTGGAGAAAAGTTGCCCACTTGCAGCTATTTTCTCAAATACTTGAAAGAAAATGCAGTGTAATGTGCATTTTAAAATCGACAGGTGGCGCTCTTTTAGTTGTCGGATCATAGCTGTCTGCATCTTGTGTTGTCAAAAACATTTCGCAGCCACCAAATTGTCAGCGTGGGAAAAGCGCTGTTGCAGACTTTCAGCCAGGCGACTGGAAGTTCCCAACATGACTATACGCTTCATCCCATTTAACCTGTCACTTTGGGTCGCACTTTATTAAAGCAGTTTTCAAAGTGAAACTTGGCTCCTGTGTCTATCATGATTATTTCCTGTCCCTGATACTGCCATCACCCTGTTGCATCCTGAGAATGGTGTGCTCAAATTCGACACAATAAGACTTGTGACAAAGTATAAACGAGAGTTCTTATTGCTTCCTTGTGAACATTGCTTTATTCTTGCTGTTTTGTCAATGTGGCCAGATTTGTGTCGTGTACAACAGCTGTACGCACCTGAACTGTGGCTCTCTTGACGATTGTATTATATCATTTCCATTTTCAGATGGCTTTCAGTGCTCAGTGAGATGTTAGTAATTTTGTATATTATTTCAAAACCTGCTTTAGACTTCTGTACTGTTTGCTGAATTCATTGGTCATTATGAATCTGTTTTTTAATGGTACAAGCCTCTACTTATCCAGTTATGAATTAACATTTTATTTAGGGACATGAGAGTTAAGAATCAACATTGCAAAAATAATTTTCAAAAATGTATCATTTTCTTTTCCCTTCAAAAATAATGCATTATTTATTTTTTTTTTTTTTGTTTTGTGCAGTGTAATGCGGGGTGACAAGTGCATATTTCGGCACATGCTTGGTTCCAGGGGGTCCAAACGGCACAGAAGTTTGGATTTACCAGCTCGTATGGGCAGGAATGACCTATAGGAACCAAAAGGTATAAATAGCAGTCAAATGAGTCCCAAACGGGCCCGGGCTCCCCGTGTAAAAACACCTCCGATGGAGGAGATTATAGGTGGCTGTTTAAATCATAAACGGCGGATATAGTCCAGTTGTTTTTAAAGCGACTAGACTGTGGGACTTCAAATAACAAAAGCCCTGCGCTACTTCCTTTTTGCAAGTGAAAAGAGGTGACGCTGTGCGCAGATTGACACGCCGCTCAGCTGCCCCCGCCACCGTGGGAACCGGGCGCCTGTGTGTGTCTGCGTGAGAAGAGAGAGAGAGAGAGAGAGAGAGAGAGAGAGGGGAGGAAGGGGGAGTGAGGTGGTGACAGACGCAAACACGGTGAGACGGAGAGAATACGTGTTAAAGTCGCCGAGAAGCAAGCAGTTAAGAGAAACCGCTGCGAGGGAACATCTCTGCCTCACTCAGAAAGCTCCGTTTGGCGGCTCCGGAATTGATCTCATCTGTGTAACACTTTATGAGCAGCTCGCTGCTCTAATGGTTTCGCACTGTCCTAATTTTCCCACACCCCGAACTCTACCTTTTGGCGCGTATGAGTGGTGCGACTGCAGCCGAGGTCCCACGGCCACGGATGAAGAAGCCGCGCATACAGATTTCAATATAGAGGCGGCACTCTTTATATGACCTCAAAACATGAGCCAAATGACAGGCGTCTATTAAAATTAGAGGAAGCTGACGGCTGTCGGTTCATTCTTGTCCATGACAAAAACTCTGCGCCTTCAAAGATTTAAAACTACACTCTAGATAACAAGCTAACTTTTGAATTCATAGCTAATTTTAATTGTGCAGTAATGCTCTCCTACTTCCGCTTTGTGGCCACACAGGCTTGATTAACCACTTCACTCACACCGCTGTCATTTATTTGTGTGCATCTTGATAACCAAAGCAGTAAAAAGAAGACCAAGAAGGCAAATATTTTTGTGAATAGCTCAGTTTTTTTTACATGCTACCTGTGAGGGCAGTTTGGCCCATTTCTCAGCCGCTCTCCCCACGCAGATTTTCCTCAAGCTGGATGGGTCCCAAGTGAATCTGTGCCAATGCGCTTCATGTTTGCTGCTCACTGATTTTACCAAGTATCTGCAACACTAACAATGCCCTATGAATGTATCTGGCGTTTCTCACAAACTAAAATAGGCTTAAACTCAGCAACACATCTGGGACCCATATGTTTCCTACTTTTAATCCACAGGTTTTGCTTTGTTTTTTCCCCCCACATCAACCAAGTAAATATAACGTGGGAGTTTATGTAACCTGTGGAAAACCCATATGGACCCCATAAGAATGATTCTTGCTGAAGAAGATACGTTCACACTCAGCATAGCCTTTACAGCCTATGAGGGCCCCTCTCTTTGTCTTGAGTTTTCTTGAATCAGAGATTATCCAAATGTTATATTTGGATAATCATATGGGGCATATTACTCTACCCATTTGGCCAAGAATGTTAGCCCCTTATGTTGGCTGTGGTTGGTTTGACTTGAACTGATTTTCTTCCAAATAAATTTTTGCTTCAGTTGAACACATTTCCTTATGACTTGTGCTGTTTAAGGTTTAAAAGTTATTCAGATGTTGTTGAGATTTAGATCTATGTATAAATATAAGACTTTTAGGGTATCTGCTGTTTTACCAAATGATGTCTAACAACTTGACATGGATCTCCACCAACGTGACAGTCTGGAAATCAAAATACATTAACAAAGAATGCAGAATGTGCTGCAGTTTCTGATTTTGGAAAACCTAATCATAAGGATTCTGTGATGATTTTTTTTTTTTTTTTTTAAGTCGGGGCAGTCTTGTGATTGGTCCCCAAACTGACTCAGCAGCAGCATGACCATCGCAAACATAGAACAGATGGCCCTCAACACCTCCCACCCCCACTTTTTGGATCACATGAATGGACAGAAACGGCAGAGAAAGAAGTGTGGCGAGCTCTCCAGGGTTCCTGGATCAAAATATCAAATGAATCTCTTTAAAATTGCATGTGTGCAAAGGGACTTTGAAATGTTTGCGCCAGTTCCAAAATAAAAACAACAGTTCACGTAAGATCGGGAACTCATTAAAACCTTTTAATTTCTCAGCGCAAAAATTTGTGTAAGACCTTTGTGCAGTTTGTGTTTTGTTTCCTTTTTTCCCTTGGTCTTTGCAGAACACTTTCTAGAAAACCAGGAACATCTGTCGGCCATCACAGCTTTAGTTGGAGCCAGTTTAAATACTTGGAAAGCCTGTGCACAAACTGAAGGAGCCAAAAGTTTCTTTTCTGGATGAATTTCTTCCCCACATACAGCTTCACCCCAGTCTGTTTTTCGTAACTTCACACCTTCTGTTAATATCACACATACTTCGACGGAAAATAAAACGTGTTTAATCTCAAATGCGCGAGTTACGCGTGCGTAAATGCGCACAGTAATGAGTGACCAAAACTCACGGAGGATACACTGAATGTAGAACCGGTGGCCTCTACAGCTGAGTAGCTATAGATATAGATGCATTTTTTTTTGTGTTGTTAGCAAAATGCATGTTTGTTTATAGAGAGTCACAAGTTCAAGATTGTGAATCGAGGCAACTTGATGCGCTGATTTGAGATCTGGCGTTTGGGGCCGGAGGGACCGGGGCCAGACAAGACAGGAGGAGACTACCCGTCCCCCGTTCTCCCGGAATGCATGTTGCTAAAAAGTAGAAAAAAAAGAAAAGAAAAAGGAAAAAGAGGAAGAAAAAAGAAAACAAAAAACCCACAGAAATGTTGGCTTCTCATTCACAGAGAATTAAACCATGAAGGAAATTATCCTTTTATTTCTTTATTATAACCAGTTTCTTTCACATACATAGAAAAAAAAAAAGAATGCATGCATGTGTGAATGTGAGGGAGAGAGAGTGAGAAGGAGGTGACGTTTAACCAGGAGGGAGGGTCCTCTGAATCCAATTCATTCCGGACACCACGTGTCCTCAGAGCGTGGGAAAGAGGCGAGCTTTTCTTCCCAGCGAAGAAAGAGCGTGGATCAAATAACACGGCGCTGCAGCGCAGAGCTCTGTGCAGACAGGAGCTGCGACCACCCGGACAAGGACAGTCCGGGAGCCGCATCATGTCTGCTTTATCCATACCAATAAAATATTTCAGGGGAGCTTAATGCAACTGCAGCAATTATAAAGTCTTATTTATGAGAGCTTATGGCTTGTAAGCCGAGATGCGAATGTGTGTAGGTGCGTGTGTGTGTGTGTGTGTGTGTGTGGTTCAGGCTATGCGACAAAGCAGAATTAGTTTGCATGAGCTAAATCTTTATTGTGAAGCAATGATTTGCAGATTTCGGATCTTTTTATACAGCGCCGCGCACATTAGTTTGTCATCAACCTTTTCCCAGACCATTAAAGATAATTTCTAATGACTTAATTGGAAGCAATAATCTAAATTCCAAAACGGATATGCTACTAAAAAATAATTAAATGTTTGCTTGAACGTTTTTAGGAAACTCGGTGCTAACCTATAAAGCAGAGAATTTGTCAACCCCGTCAATGGACTTATTTTTTTATTGAACTTTACCCATGTTTCTATAATTTGGACTAACTTTTATTAATCTGCGCATTTAGGAGGACATTTTTAATGTTTCCCCTTTACATTTTTCACATCCGTGTCTCCCGCATTTTTCTGTGACATCTTCAGATACACAGTTACTTTTTTTTGTAGCTGAAGTCTCTTAAACAGTTAAAGATATTAACAAATAAAAACAAATGGCATGTCTAATGTAGCAGAAATTTCCTTAAAAATATATAATTTGAATAAATTAGATGGGTAAAAATTGTTATGCTGAACATAATAGCAATCATATTTATAATAATTTCTAAAGAGAATTTCTTTGCAGTGTAGCGCAAAAGGAAGTGACCACACAGCAATACATACACATTTATAATAATAAAATTTTAATGATTTGTTAATTGGTTTATGGCAAGATTGCCTAAATGTTTTAGTTTACTCACGCTTATTAAAAGATATATCAATAGGATCCTAAAACACCTGGACACACAAGGAGACAGGATTTCTATAACTGAACTTAACTGTAATTCTGACAACTCTACTTATTATTATTATTGCTAATTTAAGTAGCAATATAAGCATCTCAAACCCCAGATGTTATCCTGCAGCTGTGGCCGCTTAAATTCAGAAAATGAAAAGTAATTTACCTCAGTGACTATGAGCCGTCTGAAAACCACTGCGGCCGTTTTGATGCCTGTGATCAATAGAAGAAAGCCCACATCTGGCTATCGTTAGAGATTCCTACATTTTATGGGTGTATGCCTTTTGTCGTAGCTTTAGCAGAATGCGCACCATATACATTTACAGAAAATACCAGGAAATCTCTAGTAGCACGAACCTAGCTCTCTTTGGGCCGTTTTGGATAAAGGCTCATGTTATGCAATCACACAAATTTAAAGTGGGATTAGGAAAGAGAGCAGAAAATATGAGTGGATTTTTCTGGTATGGGGAGGTTTCTTCTATGAGATCTGACCCGTCTATTCCCAGAAACTCCCCCATGTTGGTGTTACGCCTGAAAGACATCAGCAAACCTTAGAAGATCTCATCAGTCTGTCCATTCTCAGCCCATCAGTCCCTGTGATTTGTTTTCAGAGCATGGAAAATGTGAAAAAGCAACCGGTTATAAGACTTACTGAAAGTCTTGTAACTTTCAGTACAGTTACAGCAGCATTTATCACACACAATTTGTAAAAAAAAAAAACATTTAATCTAAGCAGCATTCTTCAGTGAGAGAAAAAAATGATCGAATGCCAATAAATAACTGGTACATCTAGACTTGGGATGTCTGGATGTACTCCTTAAAAACCTGATACGGACAGAAGCGAGGCATTTTTAAGATGATGAGTGTCTGGGAGCTTTTGTTTAGTAATCCACCACTCCCTCTTCACCTGGTTTAAGTATTACATAACACACATGTCAAATGCCATTCAAAATGGAAAAAAAACAAGAGAATTTACAAATTAATTAAATTGGAAAAACAAAAAAACTAAAATAATTTGACAAAATAAACTTGGAGGACAAGAACTGATTTCTCTTTTTTTTTTTTTTTTTACCACCACGCATAGTGAGCAGTATGGTCATTACCACTAACCACAATCTACATGTGAACCAGAAACGGCCTTTTCTGTCCTACCAACAAAACCTGAAGGCAGAGTTTTATAAACTCTTGTGGGACTTTAAGTAGAGCTGTTTTGGCCATCCAAGACTAAGATTTGAATCTTCGTCAACAAACACTTGTGTTGCGTCTTGTGTGAAACAAAAGTTATTTATAAGGAAAATAACCTGCAGAGCACTTTGAAGTATGGAGGAGGATCTGTGATACTGTGTCCCAGTTTCTTTTCTAAACGCCATGTCATAAAGGACTCTTAGTTTAAAAAAAAAAAAAAAAAAATCAGCCTCTGCCAATGTTGGAAACATAAAATTAGCTTTCTCTCATTGTCATCTCAGTTTCCTAACCTTAATACCTAGTACACCTGTTTATAGGGATCGTGCATGATCTTGTCCAAAAGAGGAAACACCAAGCAATTTTCTATTTTCTAACCTTCTCCAACAGGAGGGAGTCAAATACTTGTGACACACATTCATGTAATTATGTAAATAGTTCTGAACTTGGGATGCTTAACTGAATAAAAACCATTAAAGACTTGATTTTTCAACATTTTAATTTAATTTATATCTTTAGGTCCCAATACACAAGGATGCTGTCTATACCTTTTAAAGTGAAAAAGTTTCAAATTCAAGTAAAATTCTACACATCCTTCTGTAAACAATCAAAAATAAAAACATTCAGATAAAAAAAAAAAAAAACCCAGAAAAAATAGCTAGGATTGTAAACAAATCAGTCTTTGTTTCACTAAGATAATAATAATAATTAAAAAAAAAGAAACCGTGCCAGGATTAATCTCCTGGCACAATTTCTTGACAAAAATCAACAACGTGACTTAAAACTATCAGCTAAAACTCGAGTGCTTGGAACTGCTGGTATTCCTTCATCAGACACAAACTGCATGAAAGATAAATACATGGACCTGAGCAGAAAACTGAATTATCCACAAATAATATAAATAGTATACCAATATAAAATATAAATATGAGCAGCTCTCCATCAATTGAATGGCCCGGCAACTGAGATGTGATCCTTTTCTGTTATGTGTAAGACTTCCTGGAACAAAGAGAGGACACGGCCAAAGTGAGAGCCTTCCCAGAACACCTTGCCACATCTGGTGCAGACATAGAACAGGGGTATCCTCTGCAGCAAAGCGGGGGGCACAGTGTGGAGCTGAATGGGCGACCCCCCGGGAAAGGTCATGGTGTCGCGGTCCAGTCCTGAAAGGGAGGCCCAGCGACACTGAGCGGCGTACCTGGGGGGCTCAAGGGTCACGCTGGGGGTCAGGGTGTCATCGGGCCTCAGCTCTTCCTGTTGACAGGATTTCTCAAGCATGTAGTCACTGGTGCTGTGATCCTGCAGAAATCCTTCGAAAAGAAAAACAGAATTAACTATTCAATTTTAAATTCCACGCAGGTAACCCTAATATAAACACTAACACATTTCAATTTGCTTTTAATATACCTTTCTCTTTGAGCATTGTTTCCATGTCAGCTCTGGGAATGGACACATATTCATCGCTGTTACAAGCCTGGAGAAAAAGCAGAGCAACAGATCTGAAATATGAGAGAAAGAATCTGCTTCAAAACCACAGGAACACATATAATATGTGAAATACTGTAAAAGGATACAGTATTTCACATATTCCTGTTGTTTATCTTTCCAAATTCAATGTATTTTGATTGTTTTATGTGGGATAAAAAAAGAGGTCTTTAAATAGTTAATTCCTATAGCCGTTCAACATTTTAAGAAGCTCTCAACAGGTCCAGTCCATCTTATTTATCAGAAGTTTTGTTATTTAAACTGTCCTGAACCTGAAGATCACATGGGACTTTTGAGTGTGTTGTAGTTTTTAGAAATAAACTGAAAACAGATTTTTCCTTTCACATTTAGAATAGTTCTTAAAGATAGATTGGCTCTTTACTCTGGTCTTAATTTGGCTCATATTTCACTTTTAACAATAATTCATGATTTTTTTTATTTTTTTTTAGAAAAATTGTTATATTTGTGCTTAGTTCACTAAATTTTAATCCCCCGTTATGAATTTATTGGCCAAGTTTTAAGACTACAACTATATTCCCCTCACACACTATTTTAATTTGCTTTTATTTTATTTTATTAAATTACATTCATCTTTATTTTTAGGTGAATTATTTTATTCTTCACTATTTTTTATGTTATATCAAACAATGCATAAAATGATACAATAATGATCATTAATACAATCTGAAATGTATTTATTTAGGATTTCTTCAGATAATGAAGAAAGCGTTTCCTGCAAGTATTTGATCAGGACATTTAAATGTTCATCGGTAACAAATACATAAAGATGATTATGTAAATCTATCATCTTAATTCATATTTTTTCATTATATTTTTTTTTTTATTTGATGGACCACTTAATGGTGATAAAGATTGTTTTCAATGACTGCAAAACAATTTTTGATGCTGCATTTTAAATAAAGTTTGACTGACTGATAAGGTATAAAAATAAGGTAAAAAAAAATAAAATAAAATTACATCCATGTTTATTAAAATTCTCAATAATTCTTCATCTCAAAAGCAAATCATCATCACAGCCTTATCAATTTCAACCAAATTTTGGTAAAATAAAATGATAACGTATGTTAATCAACTGGAGACGGTAAAATGATATGCAAGCCAAGAACTAGAAAAAATATCACCAGCCAGTGATCCATCTTCATTGGGTGGAACCTGAAAGTGTTGATGTAAAATTTTTTACACAGCCTGATGTAAAAGATTAATTTCCCTGCAGATTCAGCAGTAGCAGGAAGGCTCAGCTCAGCGATGTTTCTTAGCTTCAAAGCAAAGTGTCAGGCATGTTAAACTATCTGGCAGCAAGACTGCACGGCCCACTCACTAGTGTTGACCCTTTCACGTCGACAGCAATCAGACGTTTTCCCAGGTTGTTGCTCCGGTGTGAAAGGGTGTAAGTGTTACTCAAAGATCCAGTCGGGGTGTTAGCGTGTCAGTAAAGACACCGTTTACGCCGGAGTGATTTTCACACGTTCCTGCTGGCCCGTCCTTCTTCATGGTAAAGGTCTCACTTGGTGGGAACATTAGTGACCTCCTGCTTGCCGGCCCCCAAAACGAACACACACTTGTCTGTGAGCCATTCTGACAGCACATCAGTGCTAAAAACCTTGTCAACACACCTGAGCTCCACCCTGTAAACAGCATTCCAGTCAGGAGTGGGCAGTAAATCAAATCTGGCTCATACGAGAGATCCTTAACAGGCCGGCTTAATCCTTGTCACTCTTTACCTGGGAAAAAAAATCCAGGAGCGAACCGAGAGAATACGCCCACTCAGCACAAAAGCAGGTCGTCTCCTCTGTGTGCACATGCGGAGCGGTGTTTGCCTCTGTGGTGACTGAGGTCAGGACATGAGAAAGCTGTAAGAGACAGTGGAGGTGTGGGAACAGCAGAGGTGTCTGCTTTGTGTTTACTTCTCCCTCGGTGCATCCTATTCACTCTGCCTTGCATCGCACACAAACCAGCAAAAAAAAAAAAAAAAAAAAAAGAACTCAACCAGAAGAGCTGAGAAGGAGCTCAAAAGTTGCATCACACGCGCAAACATATGGGCACGATGGCGGCGACCAGCACGACAGAGCGAGCTATTTGTTCAGCTCAAAGTTTCCCAGCTTGGAGCATGCCAGGACCTGCTCTGAACTCTGAAGGCTGAACCACAGACTGGCAGACAAACACACATCATCTCACACACGCAATCCCCATATTCTGTAACTCTTCAAAACCAAGGAAACTACAATCCTGGAGTGATTTAATACGCAATTAAGTTCAGTATGAAGAGAACTTATTTTAATTTGAACTAATCACGACATGTCAGTCATTTTAAAAGACACCTGGTTACAGCTGGTGTTGGTCTTTAGCATTTTACATGCTTTAGTCAAATTTAGGACTTTTCAAGATTAATTTTCAACTGAAGACAAACTAGAGTGACTTAATAGATTTTAACTTACTTGAACCTGCAGTATGTAATGTTTTTTTTTTTTTTTTTTTTTTTTTTTACATATTTGTTAAAACCATCAGCTGGTCCTAACAGATAATCTGTAAAAGAAAAAAAATCAAGCTCCTCTGCCTTATCCCCGTGGTCCTATTGTCATCTGCAGAAATACGCAGCTCTGTCAGAAACAACTAATCAGTGTCAGGAGGACTTAGCGCTGTCAATCACCCCGCGTACACACTGCTCACTCCCTCCCCATTGCTCTCTGCTGCACTACAGCTAGTTCCCCACACTGAAGCCTGCCACAAATGCACAGGCTATTAATTAAGCATGGCCACTGGTGACCGAGAATGAACAGTTCCCTGTTCATCTGCTATTGATGTGTTTCTAAAACTGAGTTGTTTCTCTGCCATTAGCACATTGAGTAACACATACATGTAGATGATTAACAACATTAAGACCTTCCTGCTGGCTCTGGTATGGTAGGATGGCAGTAGGACCATAGGGAGGAGACAGAGGAGCCCAATCTTCTGTTTTTTATTTACAGATTATTTGTCTCGTGTTATACTACGACAACATGGTGATAGTTTTAAGAAACATGTAAAAAAAAAAAAAAAAAAAAATTATATATATATATTCATAAAAAGGTACATGCTGAAATAAGTTGAAATGTATTGACTCTGGAACATGCTCTTACAGCCCACTCACCTAACTTCAAAGTCGTTTTAGAAAATCCAGGTCAAACCTTTTCAAATATAGATTCTCTCATGATGAAGAAGCTGGTAGTCAATAACATTAAGAAGATTTTAAATGCAACAAGACAGTTTTATCAGTAAAAACGGACAGAAGCAATGAATAAGTCATAATGGAATATGATTTAAGAGTCTGGAAAATCTGCCCATATGTGAGGCTCTTAAAGGCCCAGACTTGGGAACATTAAGCCTGAGACCCAATACAAAACGCTGCTGGACTACTTACAAAGTTTTGGTCTGGTCCAAACATACAGCTGCCATGAGGTAGCACATTAAAACACAAATTGTTTTCTTCCATGTAGCTTCAGTAAAACCTGAGCTGACAGATTTGTCAAACCTATTTAAAAAAAAAAAGGTCAAACTTTGGATGTCTTCACATACTTCAGATTATGTCTGAAACCAACATGTGGCTTTAGTTTGTCGGTCCTGACACGATTAATAGAAGTGATGCCTCCATGTTCTCCAAGTGCATGTGTCCTCTGAATCGCTCTTTTTTTAATAAAAACTGTGAAACTAAGCTATATTACTTATGGCTTTAATTTAGTATTATTAGAATAACATAGGGAGTATTCAATGTCTTTCCATTTCTGCTTCTTCAGCAAGTCACATTATAGTCATACTGTGACTAATGTGTGATGCTGAGTCTAAATAGATAGAAGTTGATGGAAAAAAGAGGAAAAAAATGGGGATAGATGAAAGGAGACAGAAAAAGTAGGGGGTGGGTGATTATTTTCCCCCTAACGTGCTCAAACAGACAGACACACACGGTCTCTCTCTGCACTGAAGGCAGCTCCCATGGGAAAATCCTCCACCAATCTCCAAAGGCGGTGCTCCATTAGTCACATGGTTCAACCAGCCAATCGGGAGCTGGAAAACCGATTCAAACTGTGGTTAGTCAGGTAAGGGGCAGCGTGGGAACCGGTGGGAAGAAGAGGGGAGCGGGGGAAAAAATGTACCTCTATTTCCTTGGAAATCTCCCTCAATTTCTGATTGTATGCAAATTTTAAGCACAAAGAGGTTTTTAAAAAATGCAAACCGCAACACAACATAAAAGGTTATGTTGCAGTATAAAACATAACCTCTTTTTCTGGAAACTGCAACTGAGGTGCCAGGAAAGCAAAGGACAAAAACCTAAAAAAAAAAAAAAAAAAAAGAGAAAGGTTGTTCCCATGATCCCATGTCTGGGAAACTGTGCCATCACTGACTTATTCTGCTGAGGAGACAGAAAATTCTGCTGACGCTGTGAAATCATTGAGATTTACAAGCCCTAATGAGACAGGCATCACTTCATTGTCCAGCAAGGAGAGAAGCCTCGGGATGTCTTTGTTGCTTCTTCATATTGGGCAGAGTAGCACTTCGAATTTTAAAATAGCACAGTAGTGTTGCAGAGTCAGCAGCGACAACAGCTTTTGGTCTTTCTACTGAGGTGCCTGCTTTTAGTTACAGTAAGGATGGGCTGTTTCTGGTGCCAAGCTATACAGAGTGGAATCATTTCATTTGAGTCGAAACACGGAGATACAAATTAGAAACACATGATGTGCAGGGTTTACTTCTTGGTGTTGTCTGCATCACTGGGGAAATAAAGAACAGACTGATCTGCTACCAGCTGACAGAAATTGAGGAATTCAGTGTATGAATTTATGAGAATCAGTTTGTTAAGACAGAATCATTGCTAGTGACAATTAAGTTTTTTATGTATATTTTGTTCCTACATGTATTTTTTGTATAAGATATTTAAAAACATATATTGTCAGTATTTAAAAGGACACATGAGCTGTTGTGTTGCGTTTACTGTTCTGCAAAGTGCAACAGATACAGTTTTTGAATGTTAAACTGAATTAAATACTGCCCAAAAAATTACATTTTATGAGCAGCCATAAAAACGGTTTGCATAAGGATGTCTACTAATAAGATGGTGTTTGTATTGTTTTCTCTCTCTCATTGTTTAACCTTTTTAAACACTGAGAGAGAACAAAGACACATGTCCATAGTTATCTAGTATTTATAGCGTTCTGGTTGATAACCCGTTTTAGTTTTTACAGCTCCTGTGGGATGTTCTCAAAGTTTTCTTAGGATCTAAAAGTAACTCAAAGATGGAAGCTCTGCGAACTTGCGACAGGATAACCGACCACAAAGCCTTTTTGATGGATTTAGAGACCCGAAGCCAGATCAGGTTTCTGATCCCATAAAGAAACGTTTGTAGAATTATAACCATCCATAATTCATACAAAAGGCATTGGAAGAAATAAAGAAACCTTAAAAAGTAAAACGAGAAAAAGATTTCTCTTTAGTGAGAGATTAGATCATGAAATATACCCCATAAAGATCTTTTCAATATAAATTCCTCCTGAAGGTGTAGTTTCCTTACAGCAAGAGTGTCAAACTCCAGTCCTCAAGGGCCACTGTCCTGCAGTTTTTAGATGTGCCACAGGTACAAAACACTGGAATGAAACGGCTTAATTACCTCCTAGATAGTTCTCCAGAGCCTTGCTAATGACCTAATTATCCTATTCAGGTGTGGTGCAGCAGAGGCACTTCTAAAAGTTTCAGGGCAGTGGCCCTCCAGGACTGGAGTTTGACACCTATGCCTTACAGCAACAGGTCAATTTTAAATGGAGCAGGAAACTGAGGGAGATGGTGAAATGACCCTCTGAATCCACTTTCCCACAACATCCTACTGGTATCTGGTCTGTATCTCAGCCTGACAGACTGAGGTAATTACTAACTCTGTTAACTAATCACTACAAACTGACAGCAACCTAAACTTGGACCACAGTGGAGCCTGTCTGGGCTTGACATCACACACACCTTCATCTGACACACCTCACTCACACACTTACAGACACTCAGATACCTATCAGTAACTCGGAAGATGCAAAAAAAAAATCAGCGTGTAGCTCTCACAGGAAAGCAGCACATCCTTCGCTGTCTGACTCATTCACACACTCATCTCACCTGTATGAAGCAGTCATCTCTTTCCGGCTTCTCCCAGGGAAACAAGTCACCAAAAAGAGCCTACGGGACTAACCATGCAGTTTATTACAACAATTAT
This sequence comes from Poecilia mexicana, assembly GCF_051168715.1. NCBI lineage: Eukaryota > Metazoa > Chordata > Actinopteri > Cyprinodontiformes > Poeciliidae > Poecilia > Poecilia mexicana. Next base: position 15,969,304 of record NW_028263381.1, read on the forward strand.
CTAGCTATTCTCAAGTGTAAAGAAGGCACTGCAAATTTAACGAGCATAATTTCATTTCAGCTAAGACATAGTTCTTAAATGAAGCTATACATTTTAAGAAGCAATACACAAAAATACTCCCAACATTTATTTTTATTAAAAATAAAATTCCATATGTCTCAGCAATGGCAACATGAAGCCTACGTCTAAAACAAGGCAGCCTACTATATAATACCACGATCAGACATCAGCTGCATTTCTAAATCTAAAACTAAAATAAAAGGGTATTGACTTCCATGTATTTAAAACTGAAACCTATGAAATATTGTAACTTCAAATTGCAAACCATTACTTATTTTTACAGGGTCTTCAGGTGTTTTACTCATTGAACAAATATGAGCTTTTATCAATAGTTGGGATACTTTATAAAGCTATTTTGGAAAAGTTTTTGAGTTAACAGCAAAACTGTGGAATTTTTTTATTTTTATTTTTCGTTTTGGTGATATAAACATAGCAACAAAAAAAAAACTATTATGAGAGGGAAGTATACTTGGCAAGCATGAATGCCATTATTTCTTAAAATGTTTTTTTGTTTGTTTTTTAGTTGGGGTGTGTGTGAGAATTTTCATATTACTGTAAACAAAATAAATCCCATCTTTAATCTGGGAGAAACTTTGTTTTGTTATTCTATTATGACACCGTCTTTGACTGCAAGTTTTTTCAGCCCATTTCTCTATTATTTTCACAAAACCAGAACATTTCCGGTAAATATTTAGAGTGACAAAATACATTAATGTAACTTATAAAATATATGACTAAAACAGATCTTACAAGTATATACAAAAAAAAAATCTCTGTCATATATTGTACAGTTTTAGCATCTTTTTATTGGATTTAAGTTAGTGATTGTCAAAGACAGTCATGGATGTAGTAAAAAAGAAAGTGTGTGATTTACAACAACAACCATCACCTATAATCGATCTTAAAAAAAAGCCTGATCTGCCGATTACGACTTTGGCCAATACTATTTTTGTTTTGGTTTGTTTAGTTGCTAAATATATTCAAAGTCAGTAACTTGGAAAAGTGATTATTGTTAACCACACACAGACATAACCTGGTGAGATGCTCTTTCAGTCCATTGCTGAGGTAGATGAGATCAGTGAATAACATGGGTTTCTCCTGCAATTAGAACTCCCAAAATTAAGGAAATCAGGCCCGATTTACTGGTGCACCCATAAGTAGGATTTCATAAAAACAATGAGTAGTATGATAGGTTGTGTAGCAAAAAGCAACAAGATAGATGGAACAAACTAATTGATAAAAGTATGAGATATTTTTTACCACCAAAGTCTGATGGCAATCATTTTAAATAGTTTCATTACAAAAGGTAAACCTTCTCTTTATGTACATATTAAATGTACATATTAATGTGTGTTACTAATTGAACCAAAACCCATAAATGTCAGTTGGACAGTCTATAGTGAAAAAATGAATTGAATAACAATAAATTAAAATTTGATACAGGAAAAATAAAGAAATGCGAAAAAATGCTGTACTTCTGAACGCACTAAAACCTTGACATACACACTAGTTATGTACTTCATCAAAAGACTGAACAAAAAGTACATCTCTAACAGCCTTCTTTAACAACAGGAAAAGAAATGTTCAACATTTTTCATATTTCTTGCACGTTTTTTTTCTTCACAGTTATTTCACCTCTTAAACTATCTGCTCATCTCCTCTTGCTCTTTGCTTTACTACTCAACCATACTTCCTGCTCTCTTTTGGCCTCAACTTTTTTGTTTGTTCTTCCCTCCCAGTACGTAATTCTCATGCTTACCGACTCAGTAATAAAGAGGATAAGAGTCAAACCTTGGTAAATAACAGTCTAGCCATGACACAAATAGAAGCAATGCTCATATGTAAAATACTCAAAAGAAAAGGCAGTTATGATTGGTGGCGTCTCAAGAATTTGCAATCTCAGCTGTTTTTGTGATCACCATCTTCTGTGAATCCTGATTATATCAGACCTGCACAATATATGGTATTACGAATGCAATATCAGTGTTTACAATATCACAACTGCAACAGACTACTTGGATGCAGTTTTCCCACTATCCCACTTAAGATATCGTATCTTCAGTGCCATGCCTGACTTTCAATGCCCTGCATGTTCACACCTGATGTTTCTGGAGTCAAGATGCAACAGCTCAAAACGAGTGGCGGCATTGTGATAAAGAAAAAGTACAGAAAAAAGATATGTTAACTGTAGTCACCATCGCAATACTATCAGCAACAGTATCACAGTGACATGTTGACCTGATACTACATAGCACAGCTAAAAAATAGGAACCAGATGTTTACATACACTGCATGGAAAGACAGGTAACCTTATTTTCTCACTCACTGACGTCAAAATAGAGGGTTGTTTAAAATATAAAATAAAAAATATATTTGTGTGGTACGGCTGTGTACCAGACCAAAAGGTCTGGACTGAGAATTTGTTAGTGTTTATTGGCTCCTGTTCAGCAGGTTGGCACCATGTAAATTACAACAATTTTTGTAGTCATGCTGTGACAGACGCTCAACACAAAAAAAATGCATTGTGTTGAGTGAGAAAATTGTTTCAGTCTCCTTTTCTGATTAGGTGCTTTCTCAGTGGTAGTAAAAAGCACAATTAAAATGCAGACTGTCCATTCAACTGTCAGTTAACATTTGCTTTATCTAAATGGCTTTCCTGCTTGCCTGAACAACATAAGTCTTACTCATGTTCCTACACAACGAAGAGCCTAAATAAACTAATTTTTCCCATGCTTTCACTGCAGCCAATCAACCAACCATTACAACATCCACGACTTTCTTGGACAAGCGCTAACACTTCTCAAACTGTCACAACACCCACACACTCAAACTGAAATTCCACCCATCGAACGAATCAGCTCGAGCCGACTCTGCGGGCGCATGCCTCGTCATGGGAGAGCCACCGGCAGATTCTGTCGCTCAACGTTTATCATTGCCGCTGCATACTTCACCCTTCCAGGTCTCCTCCTCCTTCCCCCTCCTTTCACTTCTTTTTTCCAAATCTCTTGCTGATGTGAAGGCATGCAGGGAATGTTATTGTAATTCAGAGTGATTCATTCAGGACTGTAAATATTGACAGGGGTGGCCACCGCTGCTGCTGGTCTGTTCTCTCCGGAAGAGCAACGAGAGAACAGAGATGAAGCAACTCTCCCACATGGCTTTTTGACAGAGAAAGTGTCAGTGTTAGAGAGCGATACCACCAAGTCAGTTTGTAAAGTCGCTCTGCCGGTCCGCTGATTAAGTAGCTAGTACCAGCATAGGTTTGTACTTTCAAATAAGAGTTTGAGAAGGGCCAAATAAAGCAGCTGAAAGAGCTGTATTACTGAAACTAACCATATTGGAGATCAACATATAATATAAAATAATTAGGATTTGAATGAAATCATAGGAAATAAAGAGGCAAAAATAGAACTGTACTTAATAATTATTACTAGAATGATTTCTGAAGTGATTTCACAGTGCTATACACAGTTGGTAAAATAGGGACGGTAAATTTGGCATCATCAGATCACTTGGGATGCATGTTAATGCAAACACTAAGTTTGCTCAGGGTGGTCAACTTTTAATGAGACTGTCAAACACAAATATTCATGCCGCATGAGAACATGGTTGGACAAATGGAGAGCTATAATTTCTTCACAGTCACATCCAACAGCCTTATTAGGACGTGTACAACTCAGAAGACCGGCTATTGTAAAGTTAGACAAGAGCATCAAAAGAGGAAAAAGGGCATGGGGTTAAGTGGTAATAATGATACTGGATAAGTCACCAGCATGTGTGTGGCTGTGTGAATTCAAACTCACATCAAAGTGTCTCTGGGAGCCTTGTTCATGTCAACAGGAGATGCAGGAGAGGCTCATGGCATTAGAAAAGCAGGGAGGTGGGGGGTTCAAAAGGAAGTGGTACAAGATAGAGAACAAAGGCGTAAGAGAGACTAGACTGAGGGGTTAAGGAGGAGTGGGCTGGGGATGAGAGGTTGGGGTGTATGGGTACAGGGACAGGGGTGGGGGGACTCACGCTGAAGGGGTTCATCTGTGGTGTGAGTGCAGCGAAGTATAACCAAGAGAGAGGACGAAGGAGAGAATGTCGCTCAACCCTTCCTTTACTTCCTCTCCTCCGTCCCCTGCCCTTCTTCCATCTCTGCACCCTTTCTGCGACTGGCCCCGGCGAATTCCCTAGGGCCAGGGGCAGTCCCCTTTCAGTCTCCAGTGACACAGTAATTAGAAGTGTGGGAACTGAATCCATCCCTCGTTCGTAGCCCCGGACTCCCTCCCTCTCTCGTTTTCACTCTCCTTTTGCTGGCCCTCGCCCACCCCCTAACCAGCTTGCGGTTTCTCCCCCTCCCCTCCACTTCCTCTGCCACCTCAATTTTTGCACCACACCTAAGTTTTGTATCTCAGGAAGTGGCATCAAACATTACAAAAAGTTTCACATGGGGTTCATAGCATTTTCACATCAATCATGTCTGCGTGTTGTCAATCTAAAATAAAGAATTGCGTTGCTGCCGAAGTCAATTAAAAATCAAACTAAACCCCATATTGGCTAAATCCTCACCGGCCACCTGTGACGTTGATGGGAGCTTCACATCACACACTCTCACACACACACTCCATCCCTTGCCCCCCTCTCCACCCATTCAGCGTCTCTCCCACCACCCCTACAGTCACATAGGCCCCCTATCTCTTCGAACAGAGCAACGCTGTCTCTCCCGCTCTGTCAAGCCCCACCACCATCACCCCGACCCCCTCCCCAACCCCAATCGCTATCTCTGTGGCGATAACCATGGGAACAGCAGCACTGTGGGAACAGGCCACCAGTTGACCAAAATAGACAGCAGGAAAATGGAGGGAAAGAAATAAAGAAAGAAAAGGGCTTCCTGCGTCTGAGGAGGCCTGTGAGAGAGAGCGCTTGTGTGCGTAGGAGGTCTATGGGATCACTGGGACAGGCAGGTACTCAGGCGCTTTGCTCACCTCTAGTTTCCATCGGCAACAAAGAGGGATGCCGGGTGGCTTGAACTGTGACATTGAGTAATTAACAGAGATGTATCCCTGATTCTTTCTGGTGGGACATGCTTGCAGCTTGTCTTCTCACTCACATACAAACACTTAAAAAAAGTCCCACAGCTACTAGATAGCACTGTCTCATGCGAAAAAGGGCTACACCCTTACCACAGAAACCAACACCCAAACACCGTAGTAATATTACACCATCACACACCCACAGCCATAAACCTCAAAAAGATGTGCACATGAAAGAACTCAGTCCCATGAAATGTATGATGACTGGATTGGTCAAGCAAAAAAAAAAAAAAAAAATGCTGTGGAAATCATCCTCAACACAACAAACTGCTTTCTAATGAGTAAACATCTAAAAATTTGGATTCCAACAAGTGTTATGTCATCTACCACAAGTTCTCCTTCATTATGTTTTTCTTGTTGCTGGTTGGTCAGCACTTGAACAAATGAGCTATTAATAGAAGCAATCACAAAATACTTTATTTGGTGCCGTTTTTAGGAATAGGATATTCATTTTACATGACAATGCCTCATTTGTTTTCAGCAATCTTTACTTGATACCCCTAAATAAAATCCGGAACAACCATCTATTGTCAGAAACTCCTACTTAACAGTGAGTGTCTTTTTGATTTAATCTCAGCATAAATCCACTTCTCTAAGAAAGTATTAGAGATTTGCTAGTGAACAAATTGAAGTTTTTGTCCAACATACACAATGCAAGTAGAGTTTAGATTTATGGCCGAAAAACAAGCAAAATTTAAAAAACGGGAGAAGATACACTGTTTTCTCAAATTATGCTATAAAAACAAAACAGTAACATTTTAGTTAAAGTAATATTTCGGGTTCATCTTGGCCTCGAGTCTATGATCAAAGTGAATTTAGTCGAGTCAGATGGGGCCAGTCTGTGGGGTTGGGTAGTCAGGGGTCAGCCTTTTTAGCCCTAATTGAAACTCTAGAATGAACCTCACATTAAACACTGGTGGTGGCAGTATCATGCAGCAGGACTGAGGATCTGACTGTAGCTAAATATAAGAGAATCCTCAAAGAACACAGCAAAGTAATCCTTAACATACAACCAGAGCTAGAATGGAATGGATTTTCTCTTTCTGTTCATAGATCCTCTCCATTTAATCTGACTGAACATGGAATATTTCACCAAAACAGTGGGAAAATATGTTATTCTTTGGATGAGTAAAGCCTGTAGACTTCAAGAAGCTCGCAGCCAATATTAGAAATGTTCTTATAAAAGCATTCATATTTTTTCCACTTGACCCGTCTCATAAATGTCAAAATAAAATAGCCTTAAGTTTTTGGTTGTCAAATGACAACATGCAAAATAATTTTACGGATGTATGAATACTTTCGTAAGGTTCTGTACATCTTTATCATTACAAATACTTTTATAGAATAAATACATGCTACCAAGAACATGCAGGAGGCGAGAGGTCTCACTGAAGGACACTTGAACATGTGAAGATGCATCGGATCAATCAACTGATGTTCCGCTTGACTCCTCTCCCTCCTGGGCCACAGCAGCCCAATTCATCAAGACTGTTTGTACAGTGCTTGGTATTTACTTGTATTTGGTCCACAGATAATCCCTGTAGTCTCCAGAGAGTACGCACACACAAATGGATGCATGCAAACCCCCTCAGACTGCACGGCTTCAATTAAAACACAGGGATGACGTTCCGATGAGAAAGATTAGAGTCTTGCTTCCAAGAGATGGAGGAGGAAATAGAGAAAAGACGCAAGCAGTGCATCATCTGCCTCGCTTTTTTTTTTTCAGAAACCTAGTCAGTCAAATTTTCCACTCCATTTATATTCTAGACTTCAGTTGGCTTGACATGCAAATGAAGTCATGGTTATATCCCTGTAATGTTTTTTATGTTTCCACTTTAATCTTTGAGTTCAGCTGTGCTTGCTGCGAATCAGTTTTCCCTGTTTTTTTTTCTCGGTTGCGTATATTCTGTTCTTGTTTGATTTCTATCAAGACATCTAATCAGTGATCCGCCACCCTAAATGGTTTCCTTTTTTTTTTTTTTAAAGGTCTTTCCCAGGGCCAAGCACCATGACCTCTTCAGCCTTGTACCCCTTGGCTCCCAGGGGTGAGGGGAGGAGGGATTGTGCCTCTGACCATTCCCACCCCACAAGGACTTTCACTTTAATCTGACTTGAGAGCAAGAAAGGAGAAACCGAGTACAAAAAAAGATAACGTGCGCCCAATAAGCACCAATGCTTATTGGGCAACCAAAAGCATGCAAAACAAACCTTACTGCTAGACTGCATCACATCACACAAACTGTGAGCTTGAAGGGGAGCTAAAGCAAGACATAGCCTAGCATGTTAGGTATGAACTAGGTGCACATTCCAAAAGCCTCAGCTCCACACACAGAAACAGATCACACTTGCAAAACTATGTACACAATGTGCACAGATCTACATTCAGTACTGTAAGCACACCCAGACACGCAGATAACAGTCACACTTTTGCTCATGAGAAATAAGTAAGAGCAAAACATTGCAAGAGCATCAGCTCTGAACAACACCCAATCACACAGAATGCTGTGGTTCAGCTCACAGACCACAAACTCTGAGGGGGGTTACCATGTATTATCTCTGTCTACATGAAGTTTAGATTTGTTAACTCATTCTCACAAACATCAAGCTTGCACTTCAACACAGCCTGCATGTACTGTATGTTGAGTAGAGCTATGTTTACTGTGTCAAAGGTATGTAGGTCAGTAATTTCTGTTCATGTGGGAGCAGGTTTAACATGACAGCCTATAATACAGAAGGCGTGAACCAGGTCATGATTTAATTAAATGCATTATCACAGATCTGTTTGCCGTCATAACTTTCACTGGTACCCTCTTAACGGTTCAAAACTGGAAACACGACACAGGAAGACAGATGCAACCACAGGACTTAAACATCCTAACTCCTTCGTGACAATAAGCACAGACAATAGACCACACACATTCATCATGCAGGGAGACAGCAATCATGAGCCAAACTGTAACTGAAATTATGAAGTTCGTAACCCAACATTAGGAAAACACAGCAGGAGCAGGGGAGGATGAGATAATTTACCCCCAACAGCTTCTTAACACCAAGGGGGGATGTTTTTACTATAAGCAAAGTCAAGGACAGAGTGTCTCTCCTTGTGTTGTGTCAATTATAAACCACAACTCTTTCATTTTGCAGAGTTAAAATTATTGCAAGATATGGTTTTGTATCTCAAATTCTTTAAAGTTCGGTGAATGTGGGGCAAATAAATGTCAATGCAAGGCTTTAAAATTATACAAATCATAACACATCCTCCAAAGTAGTCTATCAAGTCATAAAACATAAAACATAAAAATGTCAAACTTTCAAATTAAAAGTGAATGCTGCTCTATAAGTTATTGCTTTGCATTGAGCATGCATATTTTAACAGTCTGATTCTACCAAAAGCGACTTCATTCTTGAGATTTACAACTCTACTGGCTAGTTGGAAGCTCAAAAGTTTCTGAACAGTGAACGCACTATATCATAAGGACTAGCGATTAGCTGACAAAACAGTTACATTTAGCATGAGTCAGGAAAATACAATAAGGACATTTGGGGAGGGCTCAAGGGTTTGCAGAAAGGCTGAATGTCCATTTTTACACTCCTTTTGACTGGGCTGAAAAATAATATAATTGAAATAATTTGTCGTCAGCCTGATCTACAACATATAGAATGAAGTATTTCTTCATTCTATACTGCGCAACAGTATTTCTATAAAAAAACAAAGATAAAATTTAATGTAATTTATGAAGTACTGTGGCAAATTTGGATGTATTTAAGACCGTTTAAGGCTTAAATTTAAAAGGAACAAATGTAAGATTGTAAGATCCTGCAGAACATCTCCATTTAGCCTTTTCAATGCGAGTTGCTTTAGTGAAGCTAGAGGAAGCACAAAAGGTGTAATATGCTACTAAGGAAGGAAGGAATATTTTCTATGGAAGTGTATTCAGTGTTAATCGACAAAAGATGAGAAGTTATCTCCTTTGCTGCTTTACCATGTTGTACTTTTTCAGGTTTGTTTTTTTTTTTATCCAGACTTTCAGTAGTCAAAACTGGTATTTGTTGGTCTAAGCTTTATAAATAACAGTACAGAAATCAGATGTCTGATTTGTGCAGCTCTACTTCTTTTATTCTATTTCTTGTCTCCTATTCACATTCTTTTTTCCCCATAGTGTTATGCATTTATACGTGTAAATCATGCTTAGGTTTGGGTATGATAAACAACATAGGATCAGCTCATCAGTGCTCAATCACGGGCATGAAAAAGTTAAAATTTTCTTAAAGGTAAATGCAAAAGGCCATGTGCGACTTTGTCGAGCAATAATTTAAGTACCTACCTCCCCTAAACCCCTCGTCTGCAGAACATTTTAACATTTTAATAAAAATATCTGAGTAAAAAAATCTATTACATTTGAGCAAGAACAGCTGCCTAAAGCACATGAATGCATGCTAAGGAGTTACTTTATCTACTAAAGTGGGCTCGTGTGCCAGAGTTGTGATAATAACAGCCCTAAACCTCCCAGCTATTTCTCACTGGCAGGTATTAGCCCAGCTGACATGAGTTCTTCATCATCCTCAGGCGAGTGCAGCATGGGGCAGAATGAGCTTGGAAGCCTCCCTTATGGTGTGGTGGGTGCAGAGTGTGGGAGAATGATCTACGATTCACGAAGCTGAAAAGACCAAATATCACATTTCACTATCGCAAGGGAAACCATTAAACCATGACCACAGACACAATGAGAATCATACCAGCAGTTTCTGGGAGAGAAAAGCATGATGGTGTGGATTTGTTCTCACAACATTTCTAAAGCGTTACCTTTTTTCATTTCAATTTAAATCGACAGAGACGCACAAAAACACGTGCGTTCAATCTGAAGTCACTGACCTACTTTTTTCACCTTCAGAAAAACTGACACGAGTAGTTTTTATGATGCAAAAATAATACTGTAGGATTGTGTCTCTGTGTGGTATTGTAGTCATTAGCTGACCCAAGGTTTGTTATTATACTGCAAAGAATTCAACCTCCCTTAGGGGACTGTTTGGAAGCATAGGGCAATCACTCACAGCAGAACAGTCTGGCTGTGCAGCTACCGTGCTCGGCAAAACATGAGAAACTTCCTCTTTCTCTGGTATGTTTGAGAGGAAGGCATCAGTAAGTGGTTCCCTCTCCCTGAGCGGCAGGGGAAAGTAGACCCTCTCGAGTGCCTCTTGGCTTCCCCACCTCCCCCATGAGCCAATATCCCAGTCAGACAGAGGGAGACACACACACACATACACGCGCGCACACACTTGCTCTCAGACACACAGTGTGGTTTCTCCTCTGGAGGGGAACATAAACAGGGCTCTCTGTCTGCAAGTGGAGATCTAGTTCTCATGACATCACCACCCAGCAGGAATGCTGCGCTTTGCCACGTCAAAGCCCTTGCCGCACACACACACACTCTCGAACACATGTTAAGTGATTTATACACGTCCACGCTTTTACAGCGGAGTGCACAATGCAGGCTCAAATACCTTTATTTTTACCTCTTTAAGAAATTTCTTGCCATTTTCATTTCTCTCTGCCCAGATTTTGCTCCCCTGCATCTCCCTTTGCAAACATTATAACTCTGTTTTGCTCATTCTCTTCTCACCCTTTCATATCAGTGCAGCCTCTGCAGTTCACAGTGTCAGACCACACACACAAACCTCCCAAACACTGATAATGTATGAAAGAGAACTAGAATAACGATAAGACCTCAAACCGAGAGAATAAAGCTTTATCTGCTATGAGAAACTTTTTGTGTACTGTATTTCTGTGTTTGGGTGGTGGTGGCAGTGGAGGCGGCGGTAGTGGTGCTGTGTATGGGAAATTACGCACTACTTCATTGTATTGGTGTCTGGAGGAAAAGCCCTATTGAAGCTTTCTACTTCCTTTTCACCTCTCTTCCTCTGCCAAACCCTCATCCCTTCTACATCCCTCTATCACTTCCTGCTTTATGCCCCACTTTCCTTGCAGCTTTGCCCCTTTGCATCCCACTTTTCTCTTCCCCACTTCACCATCTTTTTCCCAGTTTCTCCCCCTATCGTTTTGTTTGCCCTCTTCTTGATTCTCTGAGGCGATTGGGGAAAGCAGGGACAGGAAGCAGCTTGGCTCTCAGACAATGGAACACATCAAAATCAAAAAGCAGCACCAACCTCACCAACTTTTCACACACACACACACACACACACACACACACACACACACACACACACACACACACACACACACACACACACATACATACAAACACAGCAAGACAAACAGGACATTCCAGCTGCCGGCTGCACCGGATTCCTCGCTCTGGCTAATCTGAAACGGAGAGTGAGACAGGGAGTGGAGCGGAGCGGAACAGCGAGTCCGGGTGAGAACCGGGAGCGAGGGAGAGCGGCAAAGATGGAAAGTGAGAAGGCCAAATAAAGGAAGAGGAGAAGAAACTGATACAGTTGGGTGAAAGAAGCGTTGAACTTACACCGAGATCTTAAAAAGGAAAGGCGCTTAGAGAAGGATTCCCTTAAGAGCTGTCTTAATTAGTCATTCAATTCAAATAATTTCAAAATACTTAATTAATCCCAAAGGGAATCTAAATGTTGTAGTAACTGATATCATTCAAGTATTTTCAAAAAGTTGTTGTGGATGGAGATGCCTACCCTGGCCATAGCCTTCCTATGCTATTCCACTTGTTTCTCATCTCCCTTCAGCCCTCCATCTGGGATTTCTCCCGTTGAGCTCAATTAACCAGGCAGAATTTCAATCAGGCCAATCAGTGAACAGGAGGAGTTGTGAACGCTTGTCAATTTTCTGTGCTGTTTTAAGAATTGTAGTCTATCGATATAATGGGTAGTTTGGCAATGGCAGCAGAGGAAGCCAATGAGTCCATGTAGGCCACACTTCCAAATAGCTAACAGGCTTGTGATGCTGTGGGCAGAAAGGATTTCTGATAAGAGTTCAGTCTTGCAATGAATCTGAAGAAACCTCTGTTGCAATAGTGTCATGACAGTCTTACGTGTCATGACTTGCTAACAGCTTGATACTGTGACAACATTTCACAGAAACATGTCCTGGAAGACACCATTAGTTGTAGACAAGCACGGGTAATGCTCATCTTTCGCTTTTGCAGCTTCTTTTAAAATCTCTGTCTGGTCGGGTGGACAGAAAGCCGGGCAGAGAGACGCTGGAGTCACAGATACGATCCTTACTCTTTGTGATCGCTTGATGGCTACTCTGACAATCATGCAATGCTAATATTAGCATTATATGATTGACTGCAAGTTGTGGGTTCAAATATAGCCCCCCCCCCCCGTGTGCCACTGGGGAAGGCAGTTACCTCAAGTTATTTATTTATACATAAAACTTGAGGTTAAGTTACATTGATAACATCATATAATGATGATGCTGTGATCAAAATAATATATATTTAGAAAATATAAATGTATAGAAATGCACTCAAATACATATCTCAAGAGGAGCATTACTGCAAAAGATGCAACTCTCCACTTGTCAAAGTCAAACTGGTCAATAAATAAATCAAAATAAAATCAATAAATAAATCAATAAAAAAAAAATAAAACATAAAACTAAGTGTTCTAAAGCCAAAGTCTGGTAGGTTCTCAATATATCTAATTAAATTTATAAATATAATTTATGTAGTTCAACGTGTCTAACATGTCTAAAGTTTAGAGAAATTCTAATTTCTGTAATATAAATAGCTTGTAATATGGATTGTTCCTAAACATTTTTCTCAAACAAAACCAGTTCTCCCTGTTGCTCATTATGTGAAATAAAAAGAACAGAACCCCACAACCAACGTGAAAACAAGACAAGGTAAAGTTAACTTACTGGTATCTTCCAAACTGTCAACTATATTTATATATGGCTGTGCATATTTCTAGAAACATTCCTGGCCAAGACTCACATTTTTTATTCCAGCACCTATTTCCATACATTTAATATCCTAAAAAGCAGACATCCAACTATTTCCCATAGTGAAAAAAGTGACGCTTGAGCACCTATAGTCTCAGACAGGCATGCAGACAGACATAGATTTCTATCATGCATGCACTCATGCACACACAGGTGTCATTGCATTGCTATGCTAACCTGGGGCCAACTTGACTGTGGGAAAAAGAGGCAGATCTGCTTTGTTAAAAGCTTGCTGAGTGATTGCTCATCTTCTTTCGTATCCAACAGCTTGCACTAATGTCTGTTGCTTTGTGCTTTCAAGCGGCTGCAGACTTTCTTTTGAGAGATTTTTAGTTAAACTAAGAGAGTGAAATTCTGATACAGTTTAAGACAATTATAAAGATCACAACTAATGTATGCTCAAGTATTGAATGAATAAATGATAAATCAGTTAATGGGCAGGTTATAAGGTAAATCTGTAACAGCAAAATCATTCAATCACATCTACACATGCCAAAGGACTTGCTAAAGATAAAACCAAGTGACTGAAAGTGCAAGCAAGGAGATAAAAGTGACTTGAATGTGGCAAGGTCGTTGGTGACACACAGACAGCTCTGAGTATTTCAGAAACTGTAAATCTGCTAGGATTTTCACATACAGTCATATCACTGGTTTAAGAGATGACCCAAGAAGGAGAACATATCTACTAGGCAGCAGCTGCTTTTACATGATGGCTTAGTTGTCAGAGAAGAATGGGCAGATTGGTTTGAGCTGATAAAAAGTTAGCAGGAGCTAACAGGAGGTGCAATTCTAGATTTTTTAGAAGTACTAATGAGGTCATAATCTACATCACTAATAAGTATGCTTGGGTAGCTTCTGAAATTTCAGATTTCAAATATTTCTACTTTACATAGTGCTTCTCTGCTTGGTGCTCCAGCAGCAGCATTGCAGACAAAAGAGTTCAGCGAAGTTTAGTGAGGGAAGCTAGAAGTGTCACTGGACTGTCTCAGCATTCTTTGTACATTTGTGTGGGACTCAGGAGTGGTATTTTCCGAGTTCCCAGACATGAAAAAACAAAATAAGAACACTAAAGTTGGACTTCTGACTGATAGTTGGAGTCAGTAGACTTACACAAAGTTCAAACGGCTTCAAAATAGCTACATTTAACACTACCATGAGTACTTTTAAGTTCTCACAGTAGTGCTCACAAAACAAATAGCAAAACCCACCATATTTCACTTTCAACCAGAACACTCACAGCTCATGTGTGACTTAATTTAATAACTCTGACTTTCAAGAAAACTCAAACGCAGCTTGTGTCCACAATCTGTTTCAGATTAAGGAGCAAGGCTCTGAACATTATCAGAAAATTCTCACACCTTCTCCATAGGCTGTTCGCACTGCGTTCAGGCAAACATTACTGGAACATCAAAAGAAGAGCCAGCGGACTGCTACACAGCTTAGTGCCTCAAGCTGTGAAAATCCTACACTGTACTTTATGGCCCTTTTCCACTAGCACCTCATCTCTTGGATGGCTTTTCATTATAACTGAGTAACAGCTGTAGTGGAGTGATAGTATTGTTAGGCGGTCATAGAGTTTGAAAAGTAGCGCTAAGTGATCAATATGCAACAATAACACAACGATGGAGGACATGCAAGCAACACCAAATGCGCTTAGTTGCTATTGTGAGATTTCCCAAATAGCAACTTTATCATAAGTTGCTATTGAGTCGCTGGTTGCTCTTGTGATGCAACCAGCGACTCCCCTAACAAATCACTGATATCTCATTTTCAGCAATCTTGTCTCATTTTGTTGCAGGAAAATGATGACAAAATATTTTTACTGACTAATTTGATTGTAATGTAGGAACATGGGTAATGTAGGCTTGAACATCTCTGACTACCGATGCCAATTTTAATGAATGTGACATTTGCCTATGTACTTTTTAGCATTTTACGATGACAGGACATTTGTTTTGTTTTAAGGGAGGTGGTGCTATATAAAATACATTTTTTGAGCTTTATACCATCTCATAATGTTATCCCCTCATGAAAAACATATCTGGATTGTTGCTTTGATTCTTTCATAAATGTTCGAGAAATCCTTGCTGGATGGTTGCTGGCACAAATGAATATAATGAGAGAGCTCCAGTTTGGAGAGAGTCTCCAGCCTCACAGAGCACCTTTCCCCCATGCCTTCCCCACTCCGCTCCTCCAGACTAGCAGCAGCAGCAATTAGCAAACACATAGTGGTACTGTGCTTCTGCTGAGCTTATCATACAAACTACTTCTGAGTCCAGTGATCCTAAGAACAGTTGTAAACGGCACAATGAGAAGCATTGTTGTGATGATGTGGTGAAGGCGATGTATCAGAAAGCGAAGGAGCTTCTTAAAGATACAGAAGCCCAATTTCAAACAATCAATTTGCAAAGAAAAATTTATTTTAAGTTATTTGAACAACATTTATTTTATAACAACTAAGGTAACAGTTACTTGACTGTGTTAATCAAGTAACTATGCATGTGCCTGGAAAATACATGATACCGCCTCTTTAAGAGGAATATTCAGATGAATTATTGATGCCAATCCATCATGCAAATATGCCAGATTTAGGCTTACAAGCTAAAGAAAAAAATAATACCCCAGACACATACATAAAAAAAAATGTTGGCAAACACTTCCCCTTCCAGTGAAGTTCTTTTGTGATGTATGATGAATAATCTTCATTCATGAGTCAACTTCTCATTAAACTGAAGAGGTCATATCCACAACAAACATGATTCCCAGCGAAACCACAGCAAAGTTGTATTAAATTTGTGGTAACGCCTCTTTCAATTCTAAAACTCATACATTAAAAGTGACAAAACAGTCACAATGGCTTTTGCTGACTTGCCACCCACAAAAAGCAAAGCATGCTGGGTTTCATACTTTAGACAAAGCTCTTTCAATTGATTACTGTATGCGTGTGTGTGTGTGTGTGTGTGTGCGCGTGTGTGTGCGTGTGTGTGTGTGTACCGAACACAATGAGTGAAAGATTGACGTGCTTCCTAGAGGAGCAAAGTCAGTGTGTGGGTTGACTCTGAACACTTTGTGAAACTCTGTGTGTGTAACAGGAGATGTGAAACCCTCACCACACACAGTGGGAAATATTTGGGATGGTTTCCCTCGGAATGTCTTGGCGTGCGTATGGAATGCCCCCCCTGTCCCCCCTCAACATCTCTCCACCGCGACCCCCTTCTCACTGTCTCTTCCTCTCATCTATAAAGGAAGAGACAGTGAGAGGCAGGGGATGGGGGGGGATACACAGCTACAATCCTCAGTTTTGACACTGCAGTGCACATGTATGGAACAAAACAAGAAAGTTGTGCAGATTTGAGAAAATGTTCGTCTTTAAAGTTTATATAAGCAAAATCAAAAGCACTGATGTGAACCAGAGCCATGTGAATCTAATAACAGTAATTCTGATTTAAAGGTGTGAGGTTGTTTATGACAGTCTTTGACATATCCATCCGTCCTGACACTGATTAACAGCTTGTGAAGGTTAACATTAACTGCGTCTCAGCCTCTCACATTCCTCCGGTTTCTCAGCTTGCGGCTCTCCAAGAAGATCAAAGGACGGACAAGTCCTTTTCTACTGCCCTGCTCTCTTCCACTCCTCCTTATCCTTCACTCTCTCTTCCTCCTTCTATACTTTATTCAATGAACTCTCATCTCCTTTGCCCACAAAGCAATCCATTCCAGCCATTTTTCCCTCTATATCTCTTTTTCCTCCAAACTTTCTCAATTGGTTAAATTTGTTCCCATCTTTTTTACCTCCTAGCCATCTCCTCTGTTCTCACCCCTGAGCCCCCACTCCCCCTCCGTCTCTCCTGCCCCTCCCTCTCACAGTTTGGCGGTTCCTGTTGCTCTTGTTTTCACTTCCCCAGTAGTGCAGTGCGTGGGAACCAGCGCTTTCACTGCAACAGCGTCTACAGCTGAGCCTGAACAGAAGTGCGACCAAGCCTTTTGAGCCTTTGAAGGTTCTGAGGTGCCTGTGTACAGTATGATGTTATCTGTGCATGTTTGTCAGATCTGAGTTGTGCAGATGCATCGCTGTGCTGTGTGTCTGTTGGATTTATCTCACAGACTATCTCAACGTGTCTACAAAAGGCCAGTGGTCACATTTCATGGAGCTGCACAACTCAACGGAAGTGTGTGCAAGTGTGTACATGCATGGAAAGTTTAGGTGCAGCAGGCATTAGTGGTGGGAAAACAAAGCAACTGTGCAACTATAGGCTGTGCAATGTTAAAATTGTCTCAAAAGTTTATACACCTCTGTTAAAATGCCAGTTCATATAATGTAAATAAATGTGACCATGAAAGGCAAATATTAAACCTTTGTAGCCTTTAATATGATACATATCTTGTCCAAGTCAACAAGAAAACAAGAAAATGTGATGCGTACAAAATGTAGAAAACAAATATGCTTTAATAACTTAGCTGCATACTTATACAAACACTTAATGTTTGTAGAATGATGCCTTTATTTATATTCATCATCAATAGTTGTGTGTTTAACTATTTTCAAGTGGTAGCTTTCTGTTGCAGGTTGAGAATGCAATTACTGAAGGAAAAACTGTGATTTTCCTTCACTAATTGATTATAATTGATCATAAAAAGTCGTAACAAAGTTAAATGGTACTTTGGATGCCTAAAGTGACACCTAACCTGCTCTCATCAGGGCTGTAAATTATTTTCAGAAGCCAAGGTATCTCTTCTATTATTGGCTAAAGTTCAAGAACAAATATTTTTGTCCTCTTTACTTTACAACTGAAAACACACACTTGCATGGATATTGCCAGTTACTTTAAATTAAGATTCTTCACCTTCATTTGTCTTCATGACTTGTCTGTTGGTAACCAACAGAAAAAAAATCTACTGATCACAGAAATAATTCAGTTTTGGTTTAAGTTCATATAAACACACACCAGCATCTGGTTAAAGGTGCAGAAAAACAGAAAAACAAACAGGAATGGTTGGGCCTGTCCGGGCTTCAAAACGTCCTGTCTGTTAGTGTGTGATTGCAATAACAGAAAGTGGATAAAATTAAACTAAACCCCAAACCAGTTACTTCAAAATACAGCTCGCTACAAACCAAAACAAACTGCATGACTGTAGCTGCAACTTTCATAAAGTTTCTAGCTTAATTATTGGGTTGAGATTCTTTTTTAGAAATTAGAAATAAAAGTAAATAAATAAATGTCATATGTTTCAGGTAATGCTAAAATTACTTTCCTTATGTAAATGTTTCAAAAGACCTCTTGTTTTAGATTATATTCAAAGTGAGATTGTTCATAGTAAATGTAACACGAAACATTCCAACACAAGTAGGTATTTTACCAGAAAAATAAATGAAATGCAGTATTTTTTATTGTTGAAGTAAGAAGACAAACAGTATTACTTTAATACTTTTGGACTCCAGGGAGTTCTAAAACGTCCATCAAAAACACATTTCCTAATGCCTCTGAAATCCTAAAGTTATTAAGTCACTGGTTAACCAGGTATTTCTTCTCTTTTACTTTCTTTTTTCATGTGACATTCATCACTGGTGTATATGAATGAGAAGAAGACAAACGGAGACAAAGGAGGGAAACTGACCCGTCCAACGCTAATCAGAAAGCTTTACAATCAGACAACAAAAGGGTTAAGTTTGCCTGGGTGGGCCACAGCGCAGCCCAAGGGTGAGGCTCTCTAGATCTGTGTAACACATAAGGACAAATAAGCGGGGCATCAAATTGTGTTAGGCTTGTCACATTAAGGAGAAAAAGTAAAATAAAAATTGAACTTTAGGGTAGGAGAACAGTATAAGACAAACTAGGAAAGAATAAATTCCTTAACAGAGATTCCAGATGTGCTAATGAAGAAAGTTATGTCAGAGGTAAGGATGAAGGAGATCCACCATTAAACTTGTTCTTTCTCTGGCTGTGTTTGCATCTGTACTGGAGTAATAAAGCATTTAATTCATTTAGAGACACAATTTGCCTCTCTTTGTGTTATTTCAGCAGTGAACCATATTCTACCTTATTATAAATAGTTGTTTAGCTGAGTTTGGACAGCAGGAAGCATCAAGGTGGTCCACATTTGTAACATTTCAAGCCTGACAGAGATGCAGTTTGTGGCGTATCTTGATACATTTGTCTCCTCCTCCAGGAGCAGGCCAGAACACCCAGGTTTAGGAACCCTCTTGCAAAGATTCCCATTGAAACCACAAGAACAAACACACACACACACAAACACAGTCACCGGCAGACGTATGGCTTCCCTAAACAGCCACCCACAGAGACATCTGCAGGTCAGGTAGCATAAATCACCAATTCACTGATAACAATATCTGAATTATTCTCCAGCCTCACCAAACATGGCAAGCATGTAGGTAGTTAGAAAGATAAATTAGCGTTCAATGATGTGCATCAACACCAGCATTATAAATAACATTTCTTTATTTGATTGCAACTTAACAGTAAAAAATCTGTGTGGAAAAAATAAACTATTAAAAACACTGCCCCTCTGTTAATAGTTTAAAATCACTGACTAAGATAGGATGAGGGTTCTTTAGAGTAGTCTAGGTTTGAACTGTCATAATTTCTGTAGAACAAAAAGCAGATTTTTTTTTTACATGAAATTACTTGTGAAAAAGATATCTGTGTTTCTCAAAAATCTTCTGAAATACACATGCTTTTCTTTGCTTACTTTCTTTCCATTTTTCTCAAATGCTGTCCTTAAAATGATATTGAGTAAATCATTGACGACTGCTTAGAATACCTCGTTCCACTGTTAAGCACCAGTACAATTCAAAGCTCTGGTGACCACAAGCCGAACGATGTAATCCAGACGTCTGTCCTCCCTACCACATCCTCCAGTCACCGCTGTGGGTCTCAAAGCATTCCCAGACCAGATGGGAAATGCAATCCCTTTCTGTGTCTCCCGAGTCTGCTTCAGGGGCCTCCCTCCATCTGGACATGCCTGGAATACCTCCACAAGGAGGTTACCAGGAGGTATACTAATTAGATATACCAAGACGCTAATCTATAGCTTTCCACACGAAAGCTGTTCCTTTAGTTAATAATTTAAAATAAGCTATTTTTGACCTCTAAACCTCACTGTACTGCCCAATTTACTGCCAACAAGATACAAATCACTGTCTCATTCCATCTTTTCCGCATCTTACTCAACCTTTCGTCAACTCAACAGCTATGCAGCAGCTTGTTTCAGATCCAGTAGTGCATACAAAGTAAAACATTGCATAGCAATGCATTTCTGCATAGTTTTAGGTTTTTATCTCCAGGAGATTCCCCATTCACAAACATCTCAACACAAATGACAGTTCCTCCCCTGATGGCTTTCCCATCCATACAAGTTAATGTGTTCTGCTTTTGTTTTGCATTTGAAACAAGAATGGCCACCACAAAGTTTGTTATTATAAATTGAGAACTCAGTGATTGCTGAACAAGTTTTAAGACCACAGAAGTACTTCCTTATTATTCATTTTAGAAATGCTTGTCCTCTTTCTCATAGGAGTGGTTTGATTCAACAACAAAAAATTGTTATAGCAACACAGTTTCAACTTAATGCAGGATTAAATACATGCATTGTATACATGCAGTTGTGTAGCATCTTTATACTTTTATGAAAATATGTAGTTTTTCACTGTCATTCTTATGATATGTAGAATTG
The DNA here is from genome assembly GCF_051168715.1 of Poecilia mexicana. NCBI lineage: Eukaryota > Metazoa > Chordata > Actinopteri > Cyprinodontiformes > Poeciliidae > Poecilia > Poecilia mexicana. The sequence continues at coordinate 15,990,067 of NW_028263381.1, forward strand.
CGTAATGCATCAAAAATATGTTGTCCCAGCAAAATCAATCTGTGGAATATTAATAACAAAAAGGACCGTTTACATTCACCCTGCTGAATGGAAAAAAATCATTATGCAGATTATGCAAAACCTTACATTGGGAAGACAGTGGTTGGCACGGATACAAAAGAGAAATGTGCAGAAAATTTGTATTTTCATTCCTAACTAATATGATTGTCATAATGCTTACCATTTGGTTCATTTTCTAATGATTGAAGCCCTAATGACGTGCTATTTACTGTTCATTGCAAAGGTATTCTGTGGTCAGATGAGACCAAATGTTAACTTTTATGCATAAGTAAGGCTTTGTGTCTGGGTAGAGGTAAATTAGTTTAAATGTATTTAATAGAAAAGACAAGAATTCAACCATTAATCAGTGTTTGCACTGCACTAGACTACAGAAGAACAAAATTACAAGGAAACATACCTGACAGCGGCTAAATATGTCACTGGGAGTAGGCTGGACATTGAAGTGTCTTAGGACTCGAATAGCCTGGTCTCTGGCCTTCTCTGAACAGTCTAAGGATAGGCAGCGACCTTCACCCACCTGGGAACGTAACTGGAAGACAGTTGAAGCATGTTAACAAAAAAAAATAGGGATAATAATCAGGAGTGCATCCATGGACACACATTTGGTTTTTACATTGCACTTGACTTTGCATGTACTTACAGTTTGGAATGGCTGACCACATGTGAGGATGACACGGCCTTCATCTTGTGCCAACTGAAAGCGCACAAAAATCCTTCCCATTAATTTACTGCACAGTAGCTGGGATTTTTATTAGTCTGAAGTAACTGTAAGTGCTGAATGCTGGACATCTACCTGGGTTCAGACACAATTTCATGTTAAAATTCCATGATTTTTAACACTATTTTAAAAATATTTCAAATTTATAAATAGATGGACGCACAAACAAATGAAAAAATGGATGGATGGATAATTTAATGAGAAAGAGTACAAGCCGTACATGTGCTGTAGCTACATTTAGCTGCTGAATCACACAATCGTAGAGAACTCTAAAATCACAATAACATGGTGTAGCTAATGATGTCATAAACATTTTCCTAACAATAGGTGGAAACATTCAAACTCCTCAAGTACCCAAAAAGGACATACAGACTTTCTGTGGTTAAGTATGACATCACACATTCAAACAACTTGTATCTCCAGTGCAAAAGATTTATAAACGTTTCACTTAAGAATCTGGATTGTGGCTAAAAAGCAAGTATCAGCGGCTGTTTATGTAAACTGGGTGTTGATCATATTACAACATTTGGACAAGATCAATAGATTTTGGTCTGTCCAAAACCTGGATTATATTTAAGAAAAAATATATATTTTTGTGGTAGAGGTTTTACTTTCCAGATTTATTGTTTAGATTCTTTGTGGTATTTTGATTTTTTTTTTTGTAAGTTTTTCTTCTTTGTGAAAAAAAAAGAAAATGCACTTCCTCTTAATAGCTTTCTAACCAACCTTTGCTGCCACTCTGTGATCATCAGTGTTCTCCAGCATGACCACGTCGACTCCCAAACACCGCAGATATCTTCCCAGTCCTTGCAGCATGTTGTCACACACCACCCGCAACTGCTGGGGGGTTAGGGGTGGAGTGTCTTCTGAGGGCTGCTCGCCACACAGGAGGCCTTTCAGTTTGTCAGAATGAGGGGGACTGACCCTCTGAGCCCCCTGACATTCCTAAATGGACACAGAGAATAATGTGATATTTAACCGATCCCTGTAGGGGGATTTTCTTTTCACTTGCACCTCAGTTCAGAGAGGTCACAGCACAGGGTGAGTTATACAACTGCACCCCTGGAGCTGATAGGAACTAGTGAAGGGCCTTTGTCAAACGCTCATTGTCTCTCCCTGCAGGCTGGATGCTCAAATCCAGGGCCTTCAGCTGGAGGTTGCCTTTATTCATTCACACAAGTCACACAAAAGGTCGCAGGTTATCACAGAATTAAGAATTGTCAAATTAGCACAGTTGCTCTTCTTTAAATAGAGCAGGTTATGGTTTCTGATTATAGTCTGGATGTGAGATAACTGCACTATACCAACTCTATGGAGGATAAATTGTCACTTCTCACTTTTCCACACTGGCACACAGTAAAAACTGCTGGGTTAAAAATAACCCAATACGTAACCCAGCGCTGGGTCAAATATGGACCGACCCAACGCTGGGTTGTTTTAACCCAACTGGGTTGGGTTGAGGGTTTGACCCAGCACATTGGGTCATGGCAACTAACCAAACGTTGGGTTAAATTGACTTGCTTAAATTGGTTAAATTGACCCCAAATTGGGTTGAAATTCATAACCCAACACAAGGGTTATTATACCACTATAGTTGGGTTAAAAAAATTTTAAATTTCACTATATAAAAAAAGGATTAAAAGACATATGAATTTAAAGCTTCTTTTATTTCCACATGATACATATATAGAGCCAGCAATTTCATTTACAAAAGTTACAAAACATAAGTAGTTAAATCACTTCAATTCATTTGGCTACAACTCCAGAAGTATCTGTTACTCCACATTAGAAAACATTTAATGAAAAAAAGTCTGTTTTAAAGCAAACTACAAGTTAAACTTTCAGCCATTAAACAAGGAGCATTTTTAACGACACTTTAGCATTTTGCCTGTCTCCCTGCATGAGGACATACAAGTTGTCACATTTTGTAGATGCACCACCAGGTTTGTCCCAACCTGATGGAGAGAGAAAACAGAAAAAACAGGCCATTAGTGATGAACTTATATAAACAGCAAACAATTTGAGCATGATTCAGAGATGAATGTTGACTTACAGGCTGGATATCAATGAAACCTTCTGAACTTCCAGGTTGATGGATCTGAAACTCTTCTCCCAAATGTGTAAGTAGGGAGGAGCACTGGCAGCAGCTGCAGGGCTACATCATCTTGTCTGTCTGGCAAACATAAGCTTGTGTTAAAATGTTAAATGTTAACAGTTTATAAACATATCTTGAACTTCAATACCTTAAGGGAGAAAATTCATGTTGTTGAGAAGATGGCCGCTCCTTTCTCTTCTTGGCCGTACAAAAGATCTTTGTTGAGAACAAGAGAAAGAAGCACAAAAACAGGCCTTTAGTGAATTTAAAGGTAAAGGGATACATTCTCAAAAACTAATTTCTGACTGATTCTAGTTTAACACAAAACCTCACTATTGAATGTGATGCACTTATTTAAACACTTTGAGCATTATTCAGAGATGAAGGTTGACTTACAGGCTGGATATCAATGAAAACATCTGAATTTCCAGGTTGATGGATCTGAAACTTCTCCCAAATTAGTAAGGTGGAGCAGGGAGGAGAACTGGCAGCAGCTGCAGGACTACATCATCTTCTGTATCAAACATAAGTTAGTGTTAAAATGTTGCAGTAACTAGAAAGCATGAAAACATTTTAGAAAACATTTCTTCTGAGCTTCAATACCTTGAGGGAGCAGACTCATGTTCTTGGTCATGCAGAAGGTCTTCGTTGAGAACGAGGAGTTTGGGTTTCGCTTAATTCTCCTGAAGATCCTGGATGTAAAATTACAAAATCTATCAGAAAAGACAAAATCACAAATCAAACTTTAAGAATGACTGACTTAAATCTTATAGCTGTCTCCACTGCAAATAACTTGTAATTAGCCAGCAATTTCAAATGTTCAGAGTAATTTTATGTTCCTAAAAATAAATATAGCACTTAATAAAATAAAATGACACATATAATTTAATTTAGAAGTAAAACTTAACACAAACTTAGTGCTGAATAACTTTCAGCACCAACTTTAAATAAATGTATTTGTAATTAATAGTAACAATAATAATAAAATGAGTAAACATTAACATTAGATATTGTCTTAGTTTTGCTTTTAATTCGTTGCCGAAAACCAGCGGGAGTTTGAAAGCAATGTGCCGGGAGACGGTTGTTCTCTCTCGGCTTAACGAGCCGCTAGGCCCGGTCAACTGACAGAGCGGGCGAGACGAGCCGGCGGTTGCAGGGGAGCGATAAGTCCGAAAACGTCCGAGCATGTTTGTAATTAAGCTATATGTTAATAAACCGAGCGCATAATTCAGGTTTACACAACTAATTTATCGCCTAATAACTTTGCAAAAGTTATTTTATTTTCAACAAGCATAATATACCCACATTATTAAAGCTCTGCTCGCTCTCCTGCGCCATTACTGCTGGTGTTCGAACACGTAGCCTCAGCCCGCTGAGGATGCGCGCGCATATTGCAAAAATCAGGGGACAAACCGTCAACTACCGTTTTCTTTTAAAACTAAATCGATTTTTAAAAATTTGACTATGTTAAGTTACGAACAAATATGATTGAGGTTATATTAAAAACTGAATTTAATTTACTTGACAAATTGTGCCCTTCCCCTTCATCTATTTTTTCCCCAACATCCGTGTTGTAGCAACACCGAAGCTCTTTGTCAGAGGAACTTACCATAATAAACATTTTAAATAACCATAAAAATAAATATCAAACATGTTTGAAATACATCTATTTATTGATAAAATCCTATTCACTTGAAACGTTATCTTCTTTTTACTTACCATGTCTTATTTCAAAGTAGAGGAGAAGTCCGATATGCAACGTTCACAGTCATGTTGAAAATGGAGGCTTGTGAAGAGGGGCGTGGCTTCTTCCAAGTTTCATCTTTAACCCAACCGTTTGGGTAAATCTACCCACCCAACTCCTGGCCCAACAGAAGTGTGCAAGATGTAGACTTCCGATAAATTTCTGACCCAACGCATGAGTTATGAATTTTGACCCAATATTTGGTCAAACTAACCCAACCTATGACCCAACAGCTTCAACCCAGAAATTGGGTTATGAAAATAACCCAGCATTTTTTACTGTGCAGCATTTAGAGAAGCACAACATCAAGATAACATTAAATTCGGACACTATTCCTAAAATGTTGCCATTTTGATAACTATTTTTAACCTATTTTTATCAAAATTATTTGATTTTTTTTATTCATAAATCTATCATATCACTAATTCATCATTAAACTATAAGGAATACGTATAGAATTGTGTTTTTCATCCTTTTCAAACTACTGCTAGTTTTAAATTAGCAGGGACTCTAATATCGATTTTTAAAGTGCTTAAGTAGCCCTTCAATATGCATTTAAAAATACTAATTTAATTTTATATAAAAATCTATGCCTTTCCTTTCCTCCAATGATAACCAAGTATGAATCTGAAGATCTTTATGAAGATTTTAAACAGTTCCTATTAGGTACATTGCCAGGTTTTGATTTGGAGGGTGCATTTTAGACATTATTTGTGCAGTGTAGGACTACAAATGAATTGCACAATGGAAAAAATAAAGCTAACTTAATCTGTTATTTATCCTGGAGAGGCCTTACATGTTCCAGTCTCAAAACGTGTTTCATGTAAGATGATCATTGGTGGTGCGCCGCCTCCTACATTCAGTTTTTATGTAAATAATCACTGGTTTCTGTGTAACTAATCATAATATGCAAACATGAAGATGGGCTAAAAGCTCATAAGAAAGCACTAAATGAGATGCCAGGAGAGTATCTACTGCAAGAAAGATGTGCGAACTGAACTTCACCATTTTGCATAGACACCATCAAAAATCCTTAATTATTCCTGGAATTTATCCCAATCATGGAATGTCTCAGACAGGTTTGGATTCTTAATTCAGTCTTTTTGGGCTGAATTAATCAAGGTTCTGATTTCAGAACAATGATCAACTTAAAAATTAAATATGTCTTGTAAGGCTCAGTCACTAAGTAGACATCCTAAAGATAGCCTAAAGATAATTATAGGGTTTAAGTCTGCTCTTAGTTCTTTACACTCTTCCTTATAGGGAGATGGTATAGCAGGAATAATGTCTGGAATGACTGCCATATCCAGTCTTTGCTGAGTTTATAACCATACATTGCTGTTGCTTAGGGCCCCCTGCTGGCCGGGGGGCTTCAGAAAAACCTTAATTCACCCAGAACCGATTTACAAATCCACTAGTTGTGCACAAACTACAGAAAACCTTCAAAGTTTGAAATTCATGTCATTAAGTGAAAGCTAAATTTATAATCGATGATGCTTGTGTCTGAGTTATCAAATATTTCATGCAAATTATTGCATGAAAATTTTCATGCAGTAAAATATTATTAAAGGAAGATATTATCTGTGTGGAGAATATGTAGTGTTGCTAAAAAAATTATTTTTTAACTCCTGTTCAATATTTGAGACTGTTTTGTATCAATAAAATTTTAAATGGAAGTTATATTTGTATATATTTATGCTATTTTATAATAACACGACATTGTACATTTCTTCAGTTTAAAAGAAAAATCATTAAGCTTTATATTCGCATCACTTCGTCAACAGCAAAGCCATAAAACATTTTAATTTGATATCCACCTAAATAATAAGATAAGAATGAAGACCTTTAAAGCATGAATCAAAGAGTATCCCGACTATCTGAGCTTAGGTAAGGCCTATAAAACAAGCCTGGAAACTAAATATAGAGAAACAAATCTGACCATCTTTGGTAATGCAAGCAGGAGGAATGTTTACATTTTTTACCTGTTTTAAAGTAACATCAATTAAAGTGGCACCATAAAATGTGGCACAATAAAATTAGAAATAGAACTATATTGATGAATTGCTTAGACATATTCAGCGACATGCCCTTGTGAAAATCATTCACATTATAGACTGGAAAGAAACATATTTTCCCAAAAATAAGCAATACGTAGTAGTAACAGAACTCCCAGCCGAGGCATTACCTCTTTACTAGGATTCTGTGCTGCCTTCTTGCCCTTTTTCTCCTTGTCTTTGCTCTTCTCTGATTGGCCTGAAGTGATACTGCGCAGGTCAGCAGGCAGCCCAAAGCTCGCTGGGTTGCTGGAGAGAGCAGAGTACACATCCAGCAAGCAATAGGCATCTGCCGCTAGAGAAGAGATTGGAAAAAAAAGAGAAGGAGTGAGGCAGGACCAAGGGGGGGTGAATTATCAGTTTGCATTTTGTCAGGGGATAACAAAATAATCTCTAATGTTCTATGGAGAGGAGAGCAGCGACCATCTGGCTCTCTGTTATTGTCTGTCTGTGCATGCATAATACCATACCTGCATATCTAATTTGGCTGATGCGCAGTGGACGCTTCTCCCAGTTAGACATCTGCTCTGTCTTGTCCAGAGGCTTTCCCAGGACCTGCTGCACCAGCAAACTGAGGCCTTTCTCTGAACTGTCCTCACCAACCAGGACCTCTCTAGGGGCATTTTGAACTTGATTCACCTTTCCACGCTGAATCTGAATAGGTAAAACACAAAACATGCAAGTAGTGTCAGAAGATTGAATATTACCTACAGATGAAGTTTTGTTTAATTTTTTTTAGGTATCGGATCTAGAGACCCACAAAGAAATTTATTCACAACTTTCTTCAGCGTAGATGATGTTAGTGAGCTAACAAAAATCTAAATGAACTACTAATTGTTTATTTGTTTTGAATTCTAAAGCTCTGAAGCCCATTTAACTTCTGTTTTAAAGGCTAAAATTTAAATCTCTGTCCAGTTCTGCGTCAGCCCCAGAGACATGAAACATGAAACCTCCATAAAATTCACATCCTAACCTCAACTGGTTCCTTTTTCACTGTCAACTTGACTTTTTGGCGAAAAGAACAAGTTGGATTTAGAAATGACTGCAGCTTTTTGGAAATCTCAGTATTAAGGGAGTAATATTACTTCCAAATATTTTGAAAATAACTAATATAAGGTGCTAAACACAGTTTGAAATTTCAGTTCTGTCGTCGCTTTGTTGTCTAAAAATAGCACGTTCTCTTGTGCACCCAGTGGAAAGTCGCCTCTACTGCTAATAAAAACAAATGACAACTCAAGAAAGAAATGCGAGAAGAAAAAAAAACTGTCAATTCTAGTTTTAAAAGAGAAACAAAAGGGCGCAATTTACAAAAACAGGAGATAAGAAATAAACCATAAATCACTGATTGTTTTATCTCTAACGTTCATCTCAATAGAATTTTAGAAACCTACTAGAAATTATTTTGAAGTTAAAATGTAGAATCTGTTTAAAAGAGGAGCTTCTACTTTGAAGGTTTGATATAACTGGAGATCATTGTAAACAGCCTTAGAATTGCTAACACCATTAGATTACATCAGTCCTTTAGAAATGTTAAACCTGTAATAATAAAGGGATATTATGTTTGGCCAACTGACTGATTTAGTTGCGTTTGTAGAAATTTTGTGACTGATGGGATAAAGGCACCTCTTGGTGTACTTTAAGAAGATCGAGCATTCCCTCCATCTTCAGTGGCTCCTCTGATAACTCAGGCCAGGTGGCAGAGAGACACTTGAGATCTCCGGTCATACCATAACCTGTACAGAGATTAGGAGACGTTCTTTGTATTTAAACTCACTCCCTGGATAAAACCAATTGCCATTTTATTTAGCTGTTACTTACCCAGTTTCAGAATATTTCGTTCAGAAAACAAAGCCCTGATGAAACCAACTAGATCAGGCTGGTGACAGAATCCTTTTGCACAAAGGTCTAGTAAGAAAACTTGGTCAAGAACAGCGAGTTGTATCAGAGCAACGTTCTGAGCAGCGATACAGCCGAACGTAGGCTGCCACTCCATGTCAACTCCTACTACACCACTCTCCTGGAAAAGGACACACAAAAAGAATGTGTCAATATAAAAAAAACATATAAAATTTAAAAAAAAATAAACAAACAGGTAAATCTCTGTACCTTGAGGACAAAACTTTGACATCTTTGGAGAGTTTCCAGCGTATCTACAAAGTGGACTTTGTCTTTGGTGAGAGGCGCCTGGTAGAACTTCTGGCAGTGAGACTGAGATGGGATCCACTCCTCCTCTTGTGTGGTGAGATCGTTCAAACATATCTGTCTGAAAATAAAGAGAAAACGTGTGCAACTAAAATATAGCAAAGGAATATGGAAAAATAGGGAAAAGAAAGAAAAATGCAAAATATCTATTGGAAGTATGAAATAAAAAAAACTGGAAGTTCTTTTTATTATTTCATAAAACTAAAGAATTATTTATCACAAGTGACCTACAATGCAATTAAGATAGGTCACTTAGTTTTATTGTAGGATGTGTCTTTGCATATTTTTGGTTAACTCACTGTAGATCAGGTGGCAGACTCTGCTGCATTTCCCACACCCCCTGAGAAAGTCGATCTTTAGGGAGATTGTATCTCAGTGACCACTGTGAGGCTTTCCGAAGACTGCTGTACTTCACCAACAGCTCCACCAAATGGACTTGAAGCTCGAGATCATCTGCCACCACATACTGCACACATATGAAACATTGAACATCTTTAAAAACATAGTGGTGCAAGAAAAAAGAATCTAATAAGCATAATCAGATAAAAACCTACTTGCACGTGGTCTGTCCAATTCTCCTCTGTCATGGTTTTCTAAAAAAAAAAAAACACAAAAGAAACCTAAGGTTTACTATTGTCATTATATTTTATAATATGTGCAGAAATTGACAGTTAAGGTCAAAGTAAAGTGACTTTATTGCCTCTAAAAGTCTGCAGGCTGCAAGACTCTGCTGCATCACTTACGTCCCCAAATGTCTTATACACAAGGTAACGCAGAGAGTCCAGTCTCCTCTTGTGAAGAGCATTTGGACAGAAGCCTATATTGACAAGAAGACGTAGGCGTGTGAATATGTGGAAAAGGAACAAAACACATTAAAACAAAGTGACACGTGTTAGTCACCCACTTTGGTCAATTTTGAATTTTTCCATGAGCCGTACAACATGTTTGGTGAGCATTTTGGGTTGAATCTGTGTCATGTAGTGTTTGGCCAGAGAGAGGCAAGGAAACTTCCTGTGGAAGGACAAATACATACAGTTATATAAGCTTATATGGTGAAGTTATAAGGATGATTTTCATTACAATTGTATGCAAAACTTTTTTGATGTTCTGCTAGTGTCAAAAAACACAATTTTACAGCTATGGAGTGTCCATCAAATAAGAAACGTAATTAAAATTAAACGTGAATAATTTTGTTCATGTCACGTCATTTAAAGTCAGATCTTAAAACTTATATGAGATATATTAATATTTCAGCCATGGTACTAACACTCATCAACAGTTAGAGAAGATATCACCATCCAATGGAGGAGCGACAAACCCCTTATAATGGGGATCAGTTATGAATGTGGCGTTTTTGGAAAATTGTACTCAGCAATTTTACAGAAGATTTATCGCATTCAATGCTTTCAAACTCAACTTTTAATGAACCGTGGAAACACCGCGGTTACAAGGCGCTTGTACACATATTCACCTGTTGTGTTATGCAAAACCAATCACCAGTACTCGTTTCTGAAAAACCTATTATCTTGAGCCACTTTCAGATGATTCTTTCATCTTATGATCTACAAAGGCTCCTTTCAACTCGGGTTCAACTGAACTGTCCTGACACGCAATGGGAGAGTCAAAGTTGATCCATCAGTACCACACACGATTTTGAGCGAGTCGGTCACAAATTGTCAACAAGTGCATTGCAAGGGGATATGCTCAAGTTTTTGTTCAGCCTTGAATTTTCCTGAAACTATGATAAACTTTTAAAAATAAAAGTATAAATAGTTCTTCGGTTACATTCATTTTGAAGGGATTGTTAGGAGTGCGGCTAGTGATTTTATTCGAAACAGTTTTTAACTTGGCATCTTTACCCGCACTCAATAAATGTACTAAAATTAAAAGTTGTATTTTCTAAAACAGTCGTAGTGAGATTATGTTTATATGAAGACATTTTAAACATGTTTACCAAAGATACCAATAAGTATGAAAAGTACAGTTCATAGCCAGTTCCTACAAATTCACATAGCATACTTTCTTATCTCTTCCACATTGAAGTCCGGGTGACACCAAGAGTCTAGTAACATAACAAGCTGCTTTTCAAGCTGTCTGTGTCCTTTGACAAAGGACTCTGCCAAAGGCAGCTTGTCTTGTAAAATCAGAGGGATAAGCATCTGCAAAATAATAATGGATAGAAAAGGGATAGAAATGAAGAAAGAATTACAAAAAAGATCATCTGAGAATTTAACTTTGAACTTGTTTAAAGCTTTTCTTTATCATTTATTGTGCAGGGATATACAGAACATTAATTTTACATAAAGAAAAAAATCTTAGTCTTACCTTCTCCATATTTAGTTCAGTCTGCAATCCGAGCTTTATGCTGAGAGTTACTGCCTGTGGGAAGAAAACGGACAAACGAAACAAGTGCCAAAATTAAGCTGCCTCTTTAAATTGTATGGACTAAGAGAATTTTATTATAACAAAAGTCAAATCACTCATTCACCTCTTTATAACAGTTCAAAGCTTGGAGCTTGTAAATGTGCATACATTGTATGGAAGGATCCAAAGTCTTAATCTGGTAGATGTTCATTAGGGTGTCTACAAAGTTGGGCTGAGTGTCTGTCAGCAGACCAAGAGCCCGCCGCTGGAGCTCCACTGCTTTGTCCTCAGCCAGAGAGCTCAGGCTCATCTGGAAGGGTAAACACGAATGAAAGATGGAAAAAACTGATGCAATATACATTGACACAGAGGGATTTTTTGGAGGTTGTAACATTATCTAAATTGTGGTTGCCCAAAGTGCTGCCGGCAGGCCATTCATGGCCCTTCGAATGTCATTGTGCAGACCCAGAATGTTATTAAAATTATATAAAACAGAATAATACAAATGTGGTTCTACTACTTTATACCTTTTTCAATCCTGAAACAAAACAGAATGCAAAACATGTATTTGTCTTTTAATAACCACTCCTTTTGGTTTCATTTGTATTTTGTAGTAAATAGCATTTACTTATGCAGACTTGGGTGCAACCATTTCCTGAAGGTGACAAAATGATACATTTTTGAAAAAAAAAAAAAAAAAACAGTGATCATTACCTTATTCTTATTGCTGAGAACAAAGAAAACAAAAAATAATTGAACCGGGGGGAAAAAAATAGAAAATTGCATGTTTTTCTTATAATGTGATATCAAATCTCTGTTGTACAAAAATCTGACTAGTCTGTTTCACTAGAACGTAACATGTCTAGTCTTTTGTTAAGCGGGTAAATAAGAAAAAAACAATTAAGTTATATTTTACTTTTTAATTTAAAATAAAAGAAATTTCAGCTCGACAATTTTGGAACATGTAGGAAAAGGTTTGGATACAAATGGTCTACTTTGTATCTGTAACAGTAGCAGACAGTAGCAATGCAAACAGTATTTGATCAGCTCAAAATCAATACTTGCAGCTCACATATTAAGTGTAAGACACATTGGAGCTACAGTCTTATCTAGAGCCAAGGGGCTGAACACCTGGCTCAACTACCTGAGGACCTTCCTTCATCCACGTCTGGAATTCCATGAGAATGTGATAGCCCAGGGTGTGGCTCCGACCCTTCTGTTTCCCCGGACAGCTCTCCAGGATTGTTAGTAAGGCCTCCAGAGGCTCAGACAGCTTTGAAAATCCTTGGATAGCTGCCAAATGTAGCTGTGGGTGGAAAGAAGAGGACGGAAAGTTAAAACTATATGTTTTATGATAGGAACACCACAGCTTGTAGATCCAACAACTCAAGTCTATCACATCACTCTTACTGTTTGCTACTTTCACTGTGTATCAAAACCAAGTTAAGGAGAGCAAAGGAAAAGCAAAGGCTTTCACACAAAATCAATTGATAGATGCACTGTTGATTAAAACGCATTTTTATGCAATAGTTCTGGTTTTTCCTCTGTTGCTCTTAATTATTTCTACAGGCAAAAGTAGTTATGACTAGCGTATACATATTGATGAGGAGAACATTTTTGCATGTCAAAAGTTCATAATTTTTTTTAGAATTGCTGAATTAGAGTATAAACAGAAAACCAAATCAGGGATTTAAGGCAAAGTATTGATATGATTTTGTTTGTTGTGTTCGATCAATAAGAGCACAAACATATGGATAAATAGAAGGACATCTAAAAGAGTCTTTAAATAAAAAATATTTTCCTTGCTTGGTTTTTTTTTTCTTTGTTTTTTTCCTTTGTCCACACTTCTTTCCAGGTTTCGGACCTGATAAATACCTAAGTGAAGTTCCGGAACTTTATCCTCTGTAGATTTCGTTTCCAATAACAAAATGTTTTGCAATACAGATTCATGAATTTTATTTCAGAATATGAGAAATGCACAGAAATCTTGCTCTTTGAGCCAAGAAGACACAAAGGTTTGGGACATATAAGGGATCCTGGCATAAGAATCCAAAGCTTGGCATTAGGAAATTCCAACAAGAGAAAATGATATCTGTGTGAGAATACCTTGAACTGTGTCTTAATTTACAAAACAGATGTCATCCACTCAATAACCTCCTCTCAAGTTCATTCAGAGCAACACAAATTCCTTCCTTCTGCTTTCCTCATTAAAACGCACACACACATACACACACACTTCAGTTAAAGATACTGGGATCTCTCAGTAGTTTGCTCCTTCCTGTGCTTCGTGCAAACACACATGACCTATTAAACCCACATACATTCATTCATGCATGAAAGTGACAATGTGAAGGTGACTCTTACCATCTGCAGATTGTTTTGGTGCCACAGCTCAAAGAACTTCTCACTGAGCTGTAAAGGGTCAAGCCCTGAAGGGATAAAACACACACAGGTGTGGGGGTTCTGTTTTCATTAAAGTTTTATTTCAACACTAATGTTTGTCTAATTTTAAAACAAGTGTAAATTTGCAAATAAAATCTGCAATAGCTACACTTATATGCAGCAGCAAACACTTTACCTTGTAAATAAAGGGTCAACAATTACACAATAAGTTGCTTCCTCATTTATTATTATAATACAGAGGTTAAAATGAGGCATTGTGCTTCAGCCAAATATTTTTTTTTTAATTTGGATAATTAAATATGTTTTTCCACTTTTTTTTTAGTTTGGTCATGGATAAGAATTTTAATTTGACATTTTTGAAGGCTGCAATTTCCTGGCTGAGACAGGAGATGTTTTTTAGGCTCCTTGACAACATAAAGTTATTCCTCTATCCATCTCAGATTGATTACATACCAAACAAACACCAATATGACATATTTAAGCATAGAAGAGAAGAAAAAGAATCTAGCACTAAAGTAAAAAGCATTGTAATTATCATTTCCATTGTTCAATTATCTGTAAACATAACTGTTAATCAAATCACAATTTTAGCAGTTCCTCTATACCATTAATACCCCAAGTAACTGTTTGATTAAGGTTTGGCAAAGCTTGTAACCAAGGATTTGTTTAACCTTTACTTTTATTTCCAAGTCATGTGGATTTATGTTCTAATTTGTTGGTGATTTTCTTCAAATATTTCCCTTTTTCCATCAAGATGTTAATCAAACTTCATCGGTAATGTGATATGAAAAGAAAATGTTTCTTCATTGCTGCTAAAGAAGACAATAGCTAAATACAAATGACGTCAGATGTCATTTCTTGAACAAGCATAACATAGCAGCTACAACTGTGGATTAACAGCTGAGGCTGCTTGGGCAGCAGAGGAACCCAGCATTAGCTCTGCATTCCAGTTGAATCTGCTGCTTGAATGGCCGGTAGAAGACACTGAGCACATTTTAGGCCAAATTACTTCCAATGGAGGAGTTTGGGACCAGAATTAGAAGTGAGGATGCCTGTATATTTCACTGATCCTTCCCAGAAGCTCCAGCTTCGTTCTTGGTTGTTCTGTGTGTTCTCGTTCTGTGTGGCCTCCAGCCTACCTGCTCCCCCTCACCTTCTCCCCCCTTCCTTCCCAGGGCTAGTTTTCCTGTTCTTCTCTCCCTCCCTGCACCAGCCTTTCTTGATTTTGTCTCGGATTTCCCCAGGAAAAAGGCTATGTGCTGGTCATACTGTAAAAAATACTGCCTTCCTGAAACACAGCCTGGGAAAGCAAGCCCATAGTCCTCTCTATGTTGGCCTCTAATCCATCGTAGCCAGACAAACTCTGTCCTTAAGGAGAAATATAGGATAAAATAAAGAAACAAACAACACACTCTCGTTGAACATTTTGTAAGTAAATTGTTTTTGTCCAATATTTTTTGACCAGCACAAATTAATCCTTTTGTATGGTTACACTACCACTCCACTTTCCAAAGTCAAACTAGCAGAGCTCAGGGCTCTCAGTCAATATAAAAAAATAAATAAATTCATTCTGGATTTATTGCAGATTTTTCTAGAGAAGTTACATAATGTTCAGTCTACAAGAATGGATGGGATGAGCAGATGGACAAACAGAAGGACAAATGGACTGACGGATAGATGCTAAGACAAATATACAGACGGACGGACAGATAGATAGATAGATGGCTGTATGGGTGGATGGATGAACAGATGAATCCTGATTAATCGATTGTTAAAATAATTGTCAAATAATTTAGTAATCGATTAATTGTTAACTAGAGTACAAAGACTCAAAGAAAAGGTAATTTGCAGAAACAACATATATTCACAGCAGTAATTTAGCCAAAACTGTACAAAAAATATGTACATTTTGCATTTAATGTATATAAATGGAAAACCTGACTCCCAGTTACTAGGTATTTGTGTAACAAACAGATCTTTAGAGTAGCATGACTCGTCACACCACATCATTTCACACAACGGAAAGCTTGCAAAGCAAAGTAGTTATGCATCAAGTTCACAAAAATGGGCATCTTGAAACATCACAATCACGGCTCCATCAAATGTCGTTCAATTTAAACTGACTGAATGGCTGCAAGGCTCCCTTTGCCCTGCTGTGTGCTTCCCTGCTGTTCTACACCCCACTCCAGCCCATTCATCCCTCTGACAAACATGCATAGACTATAATGTGCACAGGGACTCACACAAACACAAACAGCACAACCCACTTCAGCCTCACTGTTTGCATGAGAAGAGGAATGTTGAGCATGTAGCTTCTTTACGGTCTTGGCTGAAGTGCGAATGACAGAGCTGGAGGCACCCTCATTCATTACAACATAATAACCCTATCACCACATTGAATTACACCGACAACCATCGAGTGCATGAACTCATTCACCTCTGGGAAGGTGAATTCTTTTTTTTTCCCCCTTTTTCTTTTGTTTAGTTCACTGTAATCAGACACAGCATTAATTTATTCCAACTATTGTGAAACATCTGCAGAAATATCTACCGGAGTAAAATCAACAGAGCAGCTCTGGCTGAATGTTGTCAACCAGCTGCCAAAGTTTTAGAAACACCAAGATCAAGTATCTAATTGAGGCATTTGATGTTACTACAGCCACTAGAAGGGCTTCAGTGTGACTTGGAAGTCGTGCAAATGGCTCAAATCCACTGGACGAATGCCACAACATTCTTCAACAAGTACTTCTCTTCTTTTGTGTATCGTCAAAGGTGCTAGAACGCAATCTAGCAAATGAATAGAATGGCAGCATTTGGAAATTAGCATGCCCATTAAAGTACTGTTGATATGTCAGTTGTCCACTTAAAGCTGAACTACTAGAAGCTCAAGTGGATTTAAATCTCTTATAAATCTACAATGACATGTCCATTTGAAAGAGGGTTGTCATTTGATTGAACTGTATTAATTAGGGCTAAGCTGGATTTGAATGGAACAGGTAGATTTTTCTCTGCTGCAGTGAGCAACCATTATTATTTTTTATACATCAGGATTATCGCATGTTAGCATTACTAACACTGCTGTCTGTGTGTGTTTGGCAGAGTTATTCCAATGTTATATGGTATATTTCTTACAAGCGGGGGGGATACACAAGTCACTGTTAAGAAAAGATAAACTGACATTAAAACTAAAAGTGTTTAAAGTTCCCCATCCTCTCTGAAATAAGTAGTACTCTATAGCCCACATATCAAACATAAAATTAATTTATCGAAAAGTGAAATGTTCATAAAAGTACAAATTTCCCTTGATTTGGATTTAGGAACCTGGTGGGGTTTATTTAGTATCTGGCGGTTCCTGGTGGTGTAATTTTAAATGAATTTATGTTGGATATCAAAGGTACAGAAGAAATGCACAATCAACTTGCCAAAAAATGCTACAATATTACCTTAGAGAATGTACTTTTCACAGTCTACTGTTGCCCTGTTACCAGAAACGATGATCCTGCTCAAAAACTAGAATGTGGGACTTTAACCTTCTATGTGTCATTACCAACTAATGCTGGTTTTGTTTTGTGTGGATTGTTTTAGGCAGTAGCTTTTCCTTTGTGGAACTTAAAAAAGGCATAGAGAAATAACTAGCATACTCTTTCGGTGAGAGATATTAGTCCCACTCCTCCACAACTTATTGCAGTTTAAAAACTATTTAATGTGACTCAACTTTTCTTCAGAAAAAAAAATCATTGTGTATTTCAAGAATCACCTATGCTTTCGGTTATGTTTGCTGCCACTCTAAAAACTATTCTACCCCAAATGTGTAAAGCATGTCTGAACTTACAAAACTACCATGTGCAATGAAACAAGAGTTACTAACCCTTTTCTTCTAGAGAAGTAAGGCTCATTTCTGTCTTCAGGTTGATATCCTGCTGTCTCCCTGTAGAATGGAAGCACAGAGATCAGATTGTGAGGTTTCCACTATAACTATTTTAAATTGTCACAGTATATACATCTTACATCGAAATATGTTTACTGGTGAGTACAATTCAAAGATACCAAGTTAAATAGGGAAAATGTGGATTGGTCAACACAGATATGTATCATCGCAATATTCAACAATAACATTAAAACTGCATGTTTTCCTAACATTGCACAGACTTAAATACATCAGTGATTTTGTAGGGCTAAATGCCTGGAAAGGACCCAGAACTGACCAGTATACTGGCGCTACAGCTGCCAGTCATTACATCAACAGACTTCAAGACCACTACACTTATATTATAAAACTATTAATAACTTTCAAACAGTAACAAAAACTTATTTTATTTAGTACAATACTTTTCCTTGGACAACCAATTTAAGGAAACTATGAAGTTGTGATATTATGTTTGAATATTTCTGTGGCAGCCCATAATCTCTTTTTCTCCCATTAATATATCCTTAACTGTTACTTTTATATAATCTCTAGCTACACGCAAGAGTGAGCCTGAACCTGGAGTGTTTATCCATCAATGCCAAAATATCTTGAGGGACTTGTCATATGTTCAGCATTTTTGTGTGTGTGAGTGTGTATAAATCAAGCCTCAACAAAGGCATCAAAATGCGTGTTGCAATTTTAAGCAGCTACATGGAAAAAAAACTGTGGGAACAGAAGCCTGAGAAAGGGCAAGATGCCAGCTGGCTCTAAAGTTTGATTTCAGGCTGAGGATGTTTTTAAAGCCTTAAGTCTGGTTGTTTCTCTCTGACTGTCTGCAGGCTTTGGGAGGCCTTTGGCTGCACGGTATGAAGACAAGTCTTTTTTTGCCTGCAACGCCACCTCGTGGTGAGGAAATCGTCCTAGTATTTTCTGTAAGCAAGAATTAGCTTGTCTGTCACGGGTATGTCAGACATTGTGTTTCTTCGTATTGGTTTCTAGCCTTTCCGGAAACAAAGGCATAAACCTTTACAAAGTCCGTTGTTTTTCAATTCGTTAACACACCTGTGTCATTATAAGCTAGCTCAAAAGCCTGATAGCTAGGTTGACATGTTTTCACTTCAACACTCAGTGGTTTTAAACGTGTCAACCGGCTCAAAAAGGCTTCATTCCAACAGTTTAGTAATTTCATTATTAAGCTAAATAGACTCACCACTGGCTAGTTTGCTCAGTTAGTTAGAAATCGTCACGCAGACTGGCAAACTGTCAGCCTGTTTCTCTAGCTCACTCGCGTCTGTAAGATTCCAAGTTATCCCTGAGTTTGGTTTTGCAGGCAGCTTTTTCTCTTACACAATTATTCACATTTTGTAGATTTTTCAAGTTCAACAGATCTTGAATGCTATTAACTTCAAATAAAATTCTTAAAGAATATTATGGTCCAAGCCCATGCATGTTTTAATACTTTAAAAACGACAATTTTACCAAAACATTTTCATATACACGCCTGTGAGTCCACATAAGGGTAAAAAATTTTTGCTACCCAAAGTCAACCTCCCACTTCTGGTGGAACGTTATAAATGCAGGCAAACGGAAATCAACTCTGTGTAACATTGTATATTCATCCTTAACAAGCCAAAAATAAACTTGTTCTCTTCTCTGAGAAAAATAAATACAATACAAATGAATATGTAAAATCTAATTTTTTTAGTTACTTTTTTAATAGAAAATCAGTAGATTTGAGTGTGTGGTCCAGTTTGTGTCCCTTATTTTTTTCTGATTCATTTAATCTTCCTATTGATGGTCGTAATGCTTTAATTTCAACGTTACTTTACAATTTTGCTTCACTTACTATCCCGGTGTTCCATCAGTGCTACCACAAGGTAGGACGGATTTACGGGTAGTACATATAAAAAAAACACCTGTTCAGTATCTCCTGCTTAAATGGCTGGATGACGTCACTGATTGCATAGCGGTGTTAGGGTATTCTTTTGTGTAATTATACATTGTTTTTTCTTTAAAGTAACCTTTTGAGTTGTCCTGTATTACATGGTTTATTTTGCAGACTATTTAATTATGTAGATGAGTCTGTGAATTAAATTAACTTTTTTCTTGTTTCTCTGTTTAGAGTTTGCTGTTCGGTTTGACCCGTTTCATTGTGGTTTAGTTCAGTGAAGTGCATGTGTTGCCAATTCACGATAAGAACACAAATGAAATATCAGAAGCTCAGAATGGATGTCAGAGCCAAAATTGTAATAAAATTCACCAGAAGATATGGAACTGGCGGCTGATGCTATTTTTTTGTTTGTTTGTTTTTCCACCTTGTTGACCCTTTAACCACACTACTACACATTGAGACTAGACATTTTAATAAGTTAAAATCTATACTTAGAACTAAACTAAAAAACTAAAACAAACCTATTTTGGTCGAAAAGTTTTTGAAAGGTTTCATCATTTTGCAACGTAATGATTAACAGTACCAAGAACAAAGTGTGAATACTAACCTGAAACAATGTAGGTTCTTTTTCACAATTTTGCTAATTGCACATAATAAAAGAGAGAACCACTAAATTCCACTTAGCGACATTTTAAATTCCCCTTGACCCAAGGAAAAGCTTACTAGAAATAAATAGAATCCTGGAGAAACCTCTGACTATGTCACGTGGTACATAGTCACGTGACATAGTCAATCAATACGTCATGTCCCAAAACAGCTGCAGCCTGCTTTAGTTGGAGCAACGGTTGTTGTTATTGTTTGTAGCGCCGACATACTGCTATCCTGAATCATATTTCCACTTTTACTCCCTTGGCTTTTCAGGTCGCTATTTATATCTCAAATAGCTGTGGCGGACAGCTGAGCATAAAGAGGCAAAACTGTGTGGGATTCCTCAAACATAGCTAGCATAGGCTAGCACTTCCAACGGGCACGGTACTCTTGAGAGTTGCTGTTGCAGTTATGGCGTGGATGGGACACGGAGCTCCGTTTCATACAAACGATAAGCAGAATGGCGACCCAAATTCGCCAGCGAGGGGTTTAACTGGTGTCCATCCCAGCCAACAGGTAATGAACTTTTAATGCTAATTATTAGCTGAGGTGTTAGCATTCAACTTTATTTCTCACATGCTAACATTCATTCAGAGTAATTAAGGTGACACTAATTTTACATTAAGTAGGTAGGTCTTTTGGGTAAGCCCTGTTTTTGTGACGTTTGGTTGTCTGAAGTCTTTCAGAAAGAGTTTACAGCACTTAACAGAGCTTATTTGCTGTGTTATATGAGCAGTTAACCTAAATCAAAGACAGCGTTGTCTAAAAACGTGTGCTGTACTTCACTTTATTTATTTATAAGTTCACATGACAATAGAAAACGTGACAAGCAGACGAAATACATAATTGGTGAAATCGAATTTCACAAACTTCCCCCATCTCTGATCCATCCACATCACAAATCATGAGCACACCTCTGTGGTATGACAGTTGCAGTCTGTAATAATAATAAAAAAAGCCGTTTGGTGCCATAAAGTGATTGAAACAATCCAAAGGCTTACAGCAGAGCTCTTATTTATTTTTTTTGCTCTTTTATTCTATATTTGTATCCATCTCACTTTTCTCTGTTCTGTATATAGATGGCCCGTTATTAGAGATGCACGAACAAGTCGCCCAAAGGTTGGAATTAGATCTGGATCTGTTCTGATCAGCGATCGGCTGGTTAAACATGGCAAAAATCAGATTCTCCCCCCCACGCCCCCCCCCAAAACAAACCATTTGTTAAAGGCATCAAAGCTAAAAAAAAAAAAAAAAAAAAAAAACGCCACCAATTTGGGTCTTCTAACCCTAACCCCTAACCCTATCGAAGAGCTTATATGTTAATGTACTTATTTAATGTCAGTTAAAGTTTGGGAAGTTACACTTTGATATGTAAATGGAGATAAATGCATGATAATCTTTATTTTGGATTGATAATTACTGCCAATCATAGAACCTGAACTGAACCACTTTGTTTTTATTCTGTTATTTATGATGGTCATTACTAATAAACACAGAACTATAATAAAATTCAGCCAGAAAAAGCCTGATCATTGCAAAGAGAGGGTGTAATTTTCTTTATTTAGCTTAACTGGGAGTGAAATAAAGCAATATACAATATTACAAGTTAGGGCTTAAGATGCACCTTTTCTCTATGAACTTCATGAAAAATTAGTTGCTGCGTCTGCTTAGGAACTGTTTTGAAGTAGAATAAAATCCCTTGTTGACATCTTTCCAGTCACCGTCGTCCCACCTTTGTGATTGCCCCATGGCGTCACTCTGCCAGAGCCAGCAGCGCTGTGTGAAAGCCTCCATCGTTTCCAGCTGGCGGCTGGCTGAGGCGCAGGATCAGATGTGCTCTTTGGGGGTCCACAGCTCTGAGTCCCTGGAACAGGAGCGTGCACGGACCCTCGTCTGCCCGACTGAGCTCACAAACACAGAGGAGGAGTGGCGTCGCAAGGAGAGCATGCTGGCAGGCCCAGAACCCAGTCGCAGTCCCGTCCTCGGTGCCACTGGAAGTTGGGACGTTTTTGATAAGGTGTATCATAGAGAAAAAATATGTCATACCGTTGGAAAAATAATAAATTTCTCCAGTCTGCTTTTTTTACGTGTTGGTATAATTGTTGTTGTTTTTTTTGTTATTGCTTTTAGAGTATTATTAATTTGCACAATCAGCCTGTGGAAATGGATCAAGACACCTGCAAAACATTTCTGCAAAAATATGAACAAGAGCTCAGGCATTTTGGTAAGTGAGGCACTCACTACTAAGCTTTTGTTTTGAAGTAAAGGATACCTTCCTTTCTTTTTACTTGTTCAGGCTAATCAAAGTTCCAAGTTCCAAGCCAGTTTTTCCTAAATTTGCTATTATCCTTTTCTGCATATTAAAAATGTCTAGACTGTCTAATTTTCCAAATTTGTGTTTTCAGTCTTCAAGTTTTGATAAAACATGACTTTCCTGTCTCAGGTATGTTACGGAGATGGGACGACAGCCAGCGATTCCTCTCACACATGCCGCAGCTCATCTGTGAGGAAACGGCAAATTTCTTAGTCCTGTGGTGCATTCGACTGCAGCAAGAAGGGGTAATATGATGAAGGTGTTATTTTGACATCACAGAAAAAAACTCAGAACAACTTCAAAAGTCCTGCAGAACTCATTAGGCTGATTCAACAGTTATAAAGAGACTAAGCAAAAAGATGCTAAGGTGATTCTTTGCTTTGCACAAGAGAATCTTAAGCTTCTCTCTTATAACCATTTGAAACTTCCCGGAGATTTTCATCACTGTAGTTTCCAAACAAGAGGCAGTGCATACTGAAATAAAAAAATAAAATAAAATTGACGTTTACAGTTCAGGCGGTCAAACATATATTAAACATAGCCCTCTTAATGCTAATTCTGTGTTTTATCTTGCAGAAAGAAGCATTGATGGAGCAGGTGGCGCACCAAGCCGTGGTTATGCAGTTTATCTTAGAAATGGCCTCAAATTCTCAACAGGACCCTCGAGGCTGCTTCAGGCAATTCTTCCACAAAGCGAAAGTACGCCACAGACAGTTTATATATTGTATAATGTATCTATATCTGCTATCTTTATACCGCAACTATGACCCAAGGCTTTATAAACAAATATTTGACATGTTGTCGCTTTGCAGGAGGGACAGGACGTCTACCTTGAAGTCTTCAGAGCAGAACTTGACGCCTTCAAACAGAGAGTTGAAGAATATGCAGCTAAATGTAGAAATGACGTTTTGAACGTTGATCAGCAGCAGAGCGTCGACACAAACTGTAGACCTAACACCAAAGTAACAACAGACTTTATATCACAGGTGAGCACTGCTGGGCTCTCAGGCGCCACTCAATCGTGTGACTTCTTGTAGTTACCCTGTTCAACTGATAGATGGCACTGAAATGCAGTTGTTTTAAAATTAGTACAAGTGTTGCCAAAAATTGCCAATTTTTAAAAAATATGTTATTTTATTATTATATTATTATTATAATATTTGTTATTGTCAAAAAATGCTCAGCACATGTTCAGTTTAGTGTATTTGGCTGCAGATCTTTTAACAACTTCTTCCTGAAAAAACGTCTCATAGTAAAGTTTCTCCTATCTGCCTGAGCTTCAGTAAATCAGACTTTTTCGTATTATGAGGTTATTTAAAATTAGACTTGCAACTATAAATGGAAGTAACATGTTTTGAGCTACAAATACTGCACATATAAGCAGAATAAAAATATATTTGTGCACATTTTAGTAATACCTGAAAGATAAAATAACAGTACCTTCATCCTAGACAATATTTCACATTTCATATTTTATATTATCCATGATAAAAAGGGAGAATACATTCTGTTAAGTTGTATTGTATTGACTAATATTTTATGAATGCTGTTTTTACTAATGTACACACAATATATTGTCATGGTGGAAAAGGAAGTACACTCTCTTTCATGTGTAGTTTTGTTCTTTGGCTCATAATAAGGATGATCTGGTCTTTACTGGGTTTAAAATGACTGAAATCAAACCTCAGTGGAACCACAGTGTTATTTACTGAACAAAGAAGAATGAGGTGGATCTCGGCTTTGGTTTCGTCTTTGCAAAGGACACTCTCCTAGAAACCTCCTTCTGTTTTTGAGCTGAAAGTTTGTGTTGCTGCATTATTATTTTTAGACAAAAAAAAAAAGATAATGTTCTTGCCATCTTTTCCAACCAAACAACATTCAGTATTTTTCATATTTTGATCACTTTAGCATGCAAACTGAGATCTGTGTTAAAGCTGTGGGTACGACTTTTAATTTCTCAGATAATGGGTAATCTGAGCTGGACTTCCTATGCTGGGATTCCAACTGTTTTTAGTTTTTCTACACAACTTTAGTTTTGAATATTCCAGTGTTTGATTTGGGGAAAAAAAGTACACAGCGGAGTCTGTTTTTTTTTTTTTTTTTTTTTTTTTGTGTGTATTTTTAGTTGAATTTGAATGATTTTTTTTAGCTTTAACGAAAAAACAATGTAAATAAAGGAAGGTATTTTTTTCTCCTTTGTGCTACAAATCCATCTAAAGTATCTTGCTTTAAAGTCAAGGTGTATTTAAAAACATATATGTTGCATATTATTAGATATTCCTGTAGTTTTTATTATCACTTAAATATCTCAGTGGACCCATTTCACCTATTTTTTTTATTATTATTTATCTTGACAATAAACACATCTGTTTATTGTTATGGATTTATTGAACAAGTCCTTTTTCAGTTGGAATTCACTCCTTAGCTAATTTTGACACTTTCAAAAGCAAACTATAGGTTTTCAAAATATAGAAACAAATGCTTGTAATCCAGCGATGGATTAAATGCTCTCCTGTTGCTTTAATTGGAATTTTTAACATTTAGACATTTTCCTTTGGTATCTCCAAATAACCAATAATACGCCAGTTCTCCACATTCTATTCAGCGAACCTTTTCATTGTTGCTTTGAAAAGGCTTTTGTAAGCGAGGTAGAGAAAGGGGGCCACAAAACCCCCTCTGCTGGCCTCACAGCTTGGTTAGCAGCCAAACATTTACTCCGCAATAGAAAATCCTGTTTCTCAAGATGGTTGAGCTTGTTGATGTGCAAGCTGGTCCTGCTTTTGGATTTCAATGTTTTTATTTCTTTATCGTGCCTCACGTGGCTCTATTTTTCGCCTTTTCTAGTTGTGTAAAATATATTTCAGAGCTATATTTGTTGGTTTCTTGCATAATTTATTGTCTCAGTAATTTATTTATTTTTCTTGCCTTTGACTTCTAGGAGGATCCTGAATTCAAGATGAAGCACTGTTTAGAGGCTGGACTGTGGACAAATACAGGAAAATGGACAAAGGACGACGCCACAGAAACAGAAGACATCCGGATGATGGAAATATCATAAGGACTGTTGCCTCGACTCCTGCTTTCCTCCCACCCCACTCGTCTGTCCACATAGGAACAATCTTGAGTTTGTAAGCCTTCATCCAGCGCAGCAGGCTGAAACGGCATTACAGAGCAGGAATAAATGGAGACATGGTCATCCTTTGTGTCGCATCTTTCAGCAAAACCAGGAGAAAGTTATGTTTTGCTGATGGCAAACATTTTTTAACATTTCATGTGCATTTGGCTACTTCTGCAGTGTCGTGCTAGCCAATAAATGCGTATGCTACGCTGTAGTGTAACCTCCTTTTTTTTCTCAAGATGAAACCGATCTATTGCTGTTCTTAAAAGACAAAGAATTCAAAACGTACACAGAACAATTAATGTGAAAATCTAAGAGAACAATATCTGATAAATCAGGAGCTTTGTGATTTGCTAAGCTGGGGCAGAAATGTGATTGGATGTTGATGATGTAAAGGGGGGGAAAATGCTTTGAATTAAGTTTATTATCAGCCTGTTTGTAGACAAATCTGTATGTGTGAGAGTTTCCCAGCTACATGTACCTTATTGGCATAAACACCATCATATTATGTATTATAAATCATGTGCAGTACAGGCCTTACTTCTCCAACTTACTCCTCTGAACAATCTGGATTTTCTTCTTTTCTTTTTTTTTTTTTTTTTTTTTTTTTTGCCTTAACCTCACCTACAAGGAGCAGTTAAAGTGAACATGTTAAATGAAGCACTTGTTTGTTGTAATGTGCAGAGGAAAAATAAATAATGTAGTTGCAGTGTTTTGCTATTTATTTTCTCTAATCACCACATCTGTTTTGATCAGGTTTTCTCCCACTCTCACTGCTGATCTCTCAGGCAAAGCTGCTGCAGTCAGTCTGGACTGGTACGCCGGTGTACCAAAACCAGTAGAGAAACATTTCAAGATAGTAACTTTTGCCACCAAGAGTCACCTGTTTTATGTGGTTTTGTGATATTTAAGATTTATAGTTGAGACGGCAAGAATGCTGTTAGCCATCAGTGGCTTTAAGTTGTTTTGAACACTTGTGCTGTGCGAACAAGTGAACAGCTGATGCACTTTAAGGATTACTGCAAGTAACTCCCACTCAAAACGTATCCCAGCATGCTGTCCAGAAAGGTTTAGAGTAGAGATGTGCCGATCAGGTTTTTTCCTCCCGATACCGATCACCCATGAGGGCCGATCACCAATACCGATCACATAATTATTTTTATCAAACACTACCAGTTACATTATGTGGAAAAAGGAACCATGAATTCACCTTAATTTAGACAAAAACTTGTTTTTAATAACTTTTTTCAAGAAGAAAACTAAACAAAACAGGCATTGTGCAAATTGTACTGCTATTGATAATACTATCTTTAACAGACTGATAACATATGAAGGCTCTGAAGAGGCTAAATAATGCAAAGAGCCTAAATAAAACCTCTCAACATTGCCAAAAAATTCAAGTATAAAACTTAACATTCAAAGGCAAAAACAGGATCCATTACAATAAACAATCCAGAGTTACTGAATGAAAACTTCCTGTTAGCATGGCGGCTAGCTGATTACTGCTAGCTCTGATTGGCTGTTTCTGACTGAGCGGAGTAATTATGCAGAACAGGGAGGAGATCGATTATTTTTTTTAGAGATTATCTGTCTCATGTTAGGACAGCGAATGTTTTAAAACGTATGTAAAATGTATTTTTTTAAGTTAGACGCTGCAGCTTTAAGCAGAGGTTCGGTGTGAGAGTCACTACCAGGTGGACCAGAAGCGGCGCTCCGTCTGTGAAATATTGCTACCTGTAGCATAGCAGCGGTTCAACAGCGAGAGCAGAACCAGCGTCTTACATCGCAGCTCGAAGACTTAAATAATTTTGCGGGTATTTGTTTAGCTTTCTGACCGTCATGCTAATCCGGGTGAGTGTTTGTAGCTGTGCGCTGCTTTACCTGCTATCTGATCCTCCTTATGTCTTTTTTACTGCAGTGAGCCTCGATGTAGCCAATCTCCGTCAAGTATGGCTTTGTTTTTATGTCGTATTAGCTTCGTTGTGTTGCTGCATTTTGACGTGCTTCAATTTTCTGCCGCAACACGCAAACTTCCCCATTCACTCAGTGCGATATAGTTCCACATCGCTTAGGATTTGTTGCTGCGCGTTTGCGCAGTGAAGGAAAGAGGAGACCAGCTGCACAGGCAGGCTGCGAAATGAGATGATCGGTATCGGCAACAAGAGCCAATGATCGGCGATCACCGATCATGCACTTTTTCACGAAAATCGGCCCGATTATGATCGGTGACCGATCGATCGGCACACCTCTAGTTTAGAGTCTAAACCTTATTTAATAAACTGAATTGAAATATTTCACGCTGAAAAAATACAATATACAGCATATTTTTAATTTACAGCATTCTTTACAGATGACCTCATGCTGAGTCTATTTCATTAAACATATTTTGGACAAAAAACACTTTTTGGCAATTCATATAATTTTGCATCTTCGTATGATTTATTTTTTTAATTTCTATTTCCCCAGTCAAGCTGAACAAATGCAGACTTTAGCATCGGTTGTTACTAACTTCCATTTTAAACATGTCACCAATTGTCTCCATTTTCTCATCGCTGTGGAGCTTTTATCTCAATAATGGGCTCCCGTTCTTCTGTTCCCATGGTAACAATTTTTATGATCTTAACAAGACTGCATAAAACAATGTAAAAATCTGCTGAGCAACACCATCAGTGAGATGGGTTTTGGAGTTAGGGGAATGTCATTTGGGACTAAAGGCAGATGCATGATGTGTTGATTTTTGCAACACCGTTGTCGTCTCGCCTCAGAATCCTTATTTCCAGCATCTGTTCTGCATTCAGCTGATCTTTACCACTACATACAGAATGACTTAAATGCATCAAAACTCAATAATGTGCTGTGGTCGACTGTTAATACCTTCTGTTGCCTCTTTAAAAATAAAGCCAAAATTTTTTTTACATCAGTTCCATGAGTCATGCTTTGATACATTTTGACTCAGATCCTGTTACTCGGCCTCCGCGGAGCAAAGCAAAGCTTCTGCCTGAGAGGACTGCATTGATACAGATACTAAAAGCAAAGAAAGAAAACATCCTGAGCATAACATTTATTATTGAAATGTTTGTCTAATTTTTAGCGTCATGATGCTGGAATAAAGAGGACATTTGTTCAAAAGCTTTTTAGACATTTACCAATCAACCAAAACAGAAAGGGAGTTGTGCATGATGTCTGGTTTTGGTCAATAAGTGTGCATGTGGACCATTAACACTAAAATTGCCCAATGACACAGAATGACAGAATATTAAACTGCAGGCACAGAAAGAAAGAGGCTACAGTCCTGCTGTGAAAGTCAATAAATGGTAAACAATGAAAGAGAATACACATCATTCAAGTGTACAGTACAAGACATTTATTGTGATTCATAAATATCTGAGTTATATATGAAAAGATGGCTGTTGCATTTAAACAATGCATGGAAGTGTTTATAAAACCAGAATGACCACATAAGATACACTGCACAGGAGTATCATTAAGGCTTTTTCACAGGGTAAACATTCAGAACAATGTGCAAAAACTGCAAGCTGATACCTTCCGACATTTGACCCTGTATAACATGTGTCCGTGTATGTGTTCATCAATTTCTTCTGCTCTCAGGTCAGACTAAATAAATGCCAAATATCGCTCATGAGGAATATAGTCATAACGAGGAATGGACGAGGAAATTTATAAGAGTGGAGTGCTTCAGAGGCATCACTTGTAAGACCTGAGGTGGTTGAAAGGAGCTGTTATGCAACACATTTCTTGTAAGAATTGTAAAAATATCCATAATTATAAATGTCCATTTATAAATTATTTAAATTGGTCCATGATTAGAGGAAAACAAAGTGTTTAAAAACCCAACCTTTATCAAGCTGAATAGCAGCAAAAGGCACGTGTGCATGTATGAGAATCAAACCCAACAGCATGTTCTGCTTAAAGGAAAGAGCCACTGCAGAAGAAATGGGCCACATTAGGCTGATATGCACACTTGTTGTTACACTACAAAAAATAGCTTCCTTTCCAGGATTTATAATTTAAAAAACAACGGCTGCTGCTGCTGCTGATGATGATGTTTAGCTCATGCCAACAGGTTGTGTGTGCTGGAATTACATTTAGAAGAGTTAAACCTGGTTTTGTTCATGCCACAACAGCTGCCGTGTTCCTCCTGCAGCATCTCGTGCAATCTGACCCTTTCATGTTGTGCTCCTGCAAAACTTCAGGTTTAATTCAGCTGTTAACTTCTGACTTCATAAAGGCACAAAGTGGACACACTAACAGCAAATGGTTAAAAAGGTTTTGCACACACTCGTCTGAATTCTCGTCCCCCAAATTATTTCAACAACACAGAGGTTTTAAGAACATATAAAAAAAAAAGAAGACTGTTTTCTAACATAGGTAGTAGTCTTATTCTGTTTTTAGTAAAAAAGCTAAATCTTCATTTGCAAATTTAAGGGCTTTACCTTCAATGAAACATAATTCCTCTATGCTCCACCACTATTTACATGCTGCATTTTTGATTGGACGGTGCACAGTGTGGTTTTCCATCAGTAAACTTGAGCCGTTCTTGGATTTTGCTGAGGCTAAGCAGCTCTTTGACTGAGGGAGGAGAATTTTCTGTGGAGAAAAGCTTCGACGTGCGGCCATATCTTGTTGGTTTCTGTTCCCGTAAAGCTCTCCAGCACACCTTTACTCCTGGGAAGAGAAAAGTAAACACAAACTCAGAAAAGAGTATTTATAAAAGCTGTCCAAAGCCAATGCACACATAATGCAAGCTTTATACTGATAACACAAACAAATCTGCTTGCACAAATGTGGAACTAATATTGTTGAAGGATATTTTAAGGTAATTTTAGTATTTAGTCCACCTGGCATCAATTCAGGTCAACCTCAAATGAACTTGAGCTGTGACAAGAGGATTTCCTGGGAGTTACTCATTTGAATCCTTGAGCCAAAGCACCGCTTTTACAGACAGGTTACACTACAGCAAAATAATCTCATTGTGCAAAGGTATCATTCAGGAGCCAGCATAATCAGAGAGAATCTGGAACAACAATAACATTACAAAAGCTGAATGTTGTCTTTTCTT
The DNA here is from genome assembly GCF_051168715.1 of Poecilia mexicana. Taxonomy (NCBI): domain Eukaryota; kingdom Metazoa; phylum Chordata; class Actinopteri; order Cyprinodontiformes; family Poeciliidae; genus Poecilia; species Poecilia mexicana. The sequence continues at coordinate 16,020,665 of NW_028263381.1, forward strand.
CCAAGGACAGCATTCTGTCGATGGAACTGAGGATTTTGTCAAGTTGGTAAAGAAAAAAATTGACTGGAAGAAGTCTGGCACTATATGAAGAAAGGATGATCTGTTTATTCCTCCATCCACAGATTGTAGATCATTTTCAATATTAAACCTGAGTTTCTCAAGGCAAACTGTTTGCAAACTGCCAACAAACAAAAAAGAAGAAGAAGAAGAAGGCAGTGCGCTTGGAGGACCAGAATCTTAGAGTCACTTCATGAGAGGAATGATTTAAGTTTACAAATGACCTAGTTCGAGTCCAGAACTAAATCTGTCAGAAAATCTGTGAGGTCAGATGAAGAGGGTTGTGGAGAAAAGATATTCTCACAGTCAATCTGATAGACCTGGAGAATTTCTGCAAGGTAAAACGGATAAACATTACCAACCCAAATAAAAAATGTTAAAAGTCTGGTTTCTATTCATAATTGTTGTTCAAAAAAATAATGAGTAGTATTTATTCATGGAGTCTTCGACTGACTACAGATGCATGCCACACTTTTCAGATTTCATGTCTTTTAAAAAAAAAAAAAACCCGAACTGTTCCTTCCGCATTATGTTGGTTAGCCACATATCATATCTCAATAAAATACACTGAAATATGTGGTTGCCACATTACTGTACGCTCATCATGTTTCTGCTTACATGACATGAGGAGGAACAAAATCTGAGCTGAGCTGAGCCACCCCGTCCCGTAGTTCCCTTGGAATGTGATTCTTAGGCAGCTACTCGGTCACTGGGAGTAAAGAGGTCAGGGTTCATCAGCTGTGACCTTTCACCTACATTTATGCATTTTCTTTCCTCGACTACTTGAAGCTCTAATGCTTCTAACCCATCCAGAGATAAAGCTAGAGGATTTTAATTATTCAGATAAAGCAAGCGAAGCATAAATAGACTGTATCCTGGGTGCAATTCTTGAGAGAAATTATTTAAATTACCATAGTTCATTCAGCCGTTAATAAAGACAGACTTGTTCCTCACTTCCAGTGCTCACATGACTGATCAATGTGTGATCGTTTTTCCAGGATAAGAGGAGCCGATTGTCTCTGGTTCTTCCTTGCTAAACTAAATGCAAATAAACTTAAAAGACTCAAAACCTCGTGGAAGAATCACAAAATCGAAACGGTAAATGAATATGTTGTGTGGAAATTGTTAAAGCAGTCTGGTGAATTTTGTGTGAACATTAGAAAAGCTTCTTCAATGTAAAGGTAGCTGACAAAGTTAATTGTCAGCAAAAATGCCAGATATTCTTTGCACACGTTTTTTTTTTTTTATATTTTAAAAAAGAAAAAGAAAACTACTGATAAAAATATTAATTGCTACATCATCGATTCTAAACTGAACTATCTGAATTCAGTTTACGTTGCAGCTACCTGTAGAACTCCAGGACGGGTTCTGTCTGGGTTTCATAGGACTTCAGTCTCCGTGTGACCGTCTCCGGTCTGTCGTCATCTCTCTGAACCAAAGGCTCTCCTGTCACATCGTCCAAACCCTGGAGAGAGGACGAGAAACACGCTGGCACTTTATGTACTTATTAATAACAATTAGAGTGAGTTGGGTATATTTGAATAAAGGTGCAAATTGTGGGTGTTGCTGCAATTCATACCTAACATTTCTTATATCTTAGCATAAAGGTGTGTAATTAACAATAATAACTTAATAATGAAAATTAACTTATTTGTTTTTAACCACATCATTTATTTATGTAATTATTTACTTGTGATGCCAATAATAATATTAATAAGAGCATAATTATTAAATAATAATTTTCTAATTTAATTAAGAAAAATAAATTTTCGTTAATTTTTTATTGTTAATGTTTTCAACCATTAAATGATTAATATATTAATATCATGTATTGAATAATTTACCATAATAATAAGCCAGAAATGTTGAGATATAATTTTTTTTATATGTGCAGAGAAGGAAAATAAGGGTTCTGAGATCTTACTTTTCCAAGTCTTGTTGATCTAGAATAAAGAGGAAACCACTGCATATTCAGTCTCTTTGACCAAAGTCCTTCTGTAAATATTTCCTTTGCCAAACGGGAGCACTAGAAGCCAATCATGATCCGCATACATGATGCTGCTCCACAATGAACAGGAAATCTTGACATGTGACCAAGGGACCATAAACTATAAATCATCTATCAGCCTTCTGCTTCTAATTGTGTCTCATTTCTGTTGCTTTCGATCTGAGCCTGAATTTGTTTCTTATTTCCCATTTCAATCAGCTATCTGGAAATCTGTTTTTTGGAGGCGGTGTCTTCTACTTCTCCCATCTGTTATTTCAATCTGTGGCAGCTTCTTCCACTTTTGTTGCTCAAATGCCGTTTCTATTTAGACCATATGTCCAAATTTGAAAATTACAGCTTTTTACAGAGAGTTCAATGCATCGAGCAATAATTAAGCAGTCATTACTGGCACCCATGGTAAAGATAAGGAAAAAAAAAACATATTATGAATGGAATTGTATAAGCTTCCATAAAAGTTCTAGAAAAAAAAGTTAAGTCAATTCAGTGGATATTTTTTAAATAATAATAATAAAAAATAAAACACCATAGACGTTACCTTTTTCAGCCAGTCTTCAAAATGGGAAAGACAAATGAACATCTGAATTCAGTTGTAGCCTTACTATTTTCTACAGTCAGAGCAATAATTAACCAGCTCAAAAAACTTGAACTGGCTTAACAAAGACACACTTATATTTGACAAGGTGGGGGAGGGGAACGTTCACCAAGTTTACATGACAACCATTTCCTTCAAGTCTCCAATTGTTTCCCTGGGGTGATGGTATTTTTTTTTTTTTTTGGTTTTTTTTTACGAGCTTACCATCCCTTCAATCCCTTCATGTCTCATTGGATCGCTGGAAAGTAGAGGCATGTGTTTTGTTGTTTTTTTTCCTCTCCGTATTTTACAGTCAAGCTTTTAACAAGGTCAGATTAAGTTGCCATGGCAGCTTGAACCTGCTGAACCATTTGTCACTCTCCTCTCTCTGCTCCCACCTTTATTCCACCTTTATGTTGTTTTGGGTCAACACTGCTCCTGGTCAGAAATCAATGTTTGTTCAGTCTGCCTCTGGGAATAATTTCCCACAGATCCGAAATGAGCTTTTCTCAGAAATGACTCTACTTTTCTCATATTTGGACATAAAATGTTTTTCCCCTTGGTCATTTTTATTAATTGTGGAGTGAAAATCATATGACAGAGAGGGGATATTTACAGGAACTTTCGGTGGGTTGAAATCCGTATTATAGACTCTGCCGCTGGGGATGTGAGTCCAACGAGAGGTCAGCCTTTCTTTGATGGTCTGGAAAGGGACATCCAGGTTGATGACTGTATCTAAAGAGAAGGCATTATCAAGAGCCTCCGCCTGGGACACAGTCCGAGGAAATCCTGGGAATAAAAGACAGATGAACAGACGTGAGGAAGGCAAGCGAACCGAGGGGGGGGGGACAAAAAACAAAATCTCCATACAGATAAGTTACAATAAGGCAGCGGCTCTCTTGAGTGGTTTATCAATAACTAGAAATAACCGATGGTGGCTTGCTTCACACAGGTCGTGTGATCTCAAACAGCCAATGCCGATAACCTGTTCCCCCTGCTATCGTTTCCAAGAAAAGAAGCGAACGAAACAGACAAGCGAGGCCTTGTACCGTCAAGCAGCCAGCCGCTGTTGTCTATCTTCCTCAGGTCATTCAGGATGAGACGGGAAATGATGTCGTCAGGCACCAGCTGTCCCTGATCGATGCAGGACTTCATCAACAGGCCGAGCTCTGACGATGAAGATGGAGATTCGCGTGTTAGAGAATGCTCTCTTTTCTTTTCGTGGCTTTTTTTTTTTTTTTAATCAATCTCAAAGCTTATTTAAATTCTTTGCAAGGACCTGGAAAAAGTATTCTATCATTTGATAACACGTTTTCCCACCTTTTGTCACATTTTAAATCTGTAATTAGTTTTACAATTCAGACCCCTTTCTTCTGATAATTAACATCAAGAGTCACTTCTTAAGTGGAGCCCACCTGGATCTACTTTTCTCATGGGAAATGTTTTCACTTATAATTTAGTTATGGCGACTTAACTTTAAATAAACAGTTTTAAATTGTTTCACAATTCACAGATTTTTCATGTCACAATTTTACTCCGTACCACTATTAAATCTAAACAGATATTTTTTACAGTATAAAGTACAGATGCACTTTGAAGTCCTCAGAGAGAACATAAGTGAACAGACAGATACATGTTTAAAGCAAGTTTAGTTTATCAAACGATATATCCAGCTTTGAACATTTGACGAACACAGCAACAGAAAATGGTGGGGGCAGCATCATGCTAAGGGATAGATTTCTTCCCAATGGTTAGTGAAGCTAGTCGGAGCTTACGGGAGGATTAATGGAGCTAAATACAGAACAGCCCTGAAAGAAAACCAGAGCCTGCAGAAATGGAGATGGTTCACTGTCCAGCAGGGTGATGACTCGGAAATACCACAAAGGTACAAGGTAATGATTTGTATCAAGGCATATTTATGTGACTGAATGATCCAGTCGAGGTCGAGACATAAATTATGCACTAATTTATCTTGCTCTGTCACATATAACTCAATAAGATTAAAGGTTATGGTTGCAGGTGGTTTTGGCATCAGAAGCTGCTGGTTTCCAACAAATATGAAAGGCATTAAAGTCACACAGGCCAGTGGAAATTGTTTTTTTTTTTTAAAAAAAAAAACCTCTTCTCAATATAGCTAATACAGAGATCACAACTCAATTCCAAGGCACACAAAAGGACAGCTGTTACTATTTGCAGCTGCTAAAGAGAAGAAAGCTCCTAAACGTTTTTTTCAATTGAAGCTTCAGACCACAAACAACCAGCCGTTAATCTGGCTCCTCAAAACCTTGTCAAAACAAACAGCAGCCATATGGTCCTTTGAGCCGGATTTGATTTAGTAATTGATGACATTACCGTGGTTGGTAATATGACTTAAAGCTCTTCACAAGAACAGCTGAGGTTTGGATTTATGGCTTCAAACCCTATGCTGAAAAACGTTCCTGCATTTTCACCAAAAAAAAAAAAAAAAAGAGAGCATCTCTACATCTTTTAAATGCAGAGGTTAAACTGCATTTAAAAGATGGATTTGTGTTGCAGCCAGTTGGCACAGATGATATTTCACCACACCAGTGTAGGAGAGAATAAAGTGGATCGAATGACACCAAATTATGGTTGAAAACGCTGGAAAACAATGATTGGAGTATGGCTTCACAACAAGAAAAGTGCACATTACACAACTCAAAGAGCACAAGCAAAGACGTTACTTAAAGTCTGCAAACAGAAAAAAGATACAGAATTCAGGAGAGTCAGAAATTCACAAATTTCTATTTTGAAAAAGCAAAACAGTCCAAAGCACATGGCTACAAGCTGTAATTTGTTTTGACTGGTATAACAGATGGACAAAATTATTTATTAATGACTCAAAAAAATGATGATCAGTGAGTGACATGATTGTTTATGTCTTCATTAATAAGATTGCATACAATTATTTTTAAGTGATTTGCAAAAGTGTCTCTTTTCTACATTTTTTTATTTTTACTTTTTACCATATATCCATAAACATGAATATATGGTCTTGCCAATTGTTGTCGCTCTAGCTGCGTGTATAAGGTCACTCTCCTCCAGAAAGGTTCAACATTCTCAAGTTGTTTAGTAACAGCTTTTCTCCCGGTATTTCCAGTATTTAGCTTTGTCCACCTTCCCATTTAAGCACCTTCCTTTTCTGGCACGATCACGTTTCACAGTAGAGACGGTGTTTTCGGGGGCAGGTACAGTGTTACTTTTCCACCACAGATAGCGTTTTTCAATAGTTACAATGGCTGCTTCTCTGATTAATGCTCTCCTTGCCCACCCTCTCAGATCAGGTGGACGGCCATGTCTTCCTGTGCTTGGATTTGTGCCACAGTCTTCCCATTTTAGGGTGATGGATTGAGCGGTCCCCTGGGAAAAGCTCAAAACGTATGACATTGTTCTATAACCTAATCCTACCTTAAATCTCTCTGCAGCTTTATCGCCGAGCTGTCTGGTGTGTTCTCTGGTCTGCACAGAGCTGCTTGTTCACTGATCTCCTCTTGCAAACCTCTTTACACAACAGCAGCATTTCTACTGAGATGACTCGTTTTACTATGAGTCTTTTGATTGCAATTTAGTTGCACTGGATTTTTTTTTAGAGGTTTTTACGTTAAATATGAATAATTATATTAAAATATTCTAAAACAATGTTTTTACTTTTAAGTTTGTATTGCATAAAAACCAAATAACAAGAGGACATTTGAAAGTGCAAAGGCTGTGAATAGTTTTGCAAGGTGCGAAGAAAAGAAAAGAAAAACAAAGCAATGAGAATGAAGGACACTGGGAAGGTGAAACCACTTTTTTTCTGTCATTTTCACTCGAGGAGCTCAGAATCCAACTGAAGGAAGTCATTTTCTCACAAGTCTTGCCGAAACTTCCTGACTCTGCTTCCGACGTGAGCATGAAGCAGTGCAAAAGGTCAGACTTGACGATCGTCACAACAGAAACTCCTGAAGGTTGTTTTCTCTCGGCTTTAAGGAAACAGGTCAACGACCTGCACAATATATGTCTTTTTAATATCAGTGGCATTGATGCAAGACTTTCTCTACTGTAATGGAAAGAGTTAGTTCTAGGAAAAGTCTCAAACCAAATTTGCATTTCTCTGAGAATGATTAATGAGACCCTGTAGAACAATCAGGCTGGCAAAAGGTCAGCAGTTAAAGTCAGACGACCGGAGAGCAAAATTCAATCAGCCACTATTACTACTTATTTAATGAAACTAAATATCAAAGTTTGGTTTACTTAACAGAAACAATCCTGCAATACATAAATGAGGACTGACTAAATTTATCCCTTAAACTTAATGCATTTTTGCAGAGTCGACATATGTAGTCCCTATGGCCTGCATCAGCAGTTTTTAAACTTTAAGCTGCAAAACTTAAGACAGACTGGAAAACTGGGGGGAAGGGGGGCTAAAATGCACCATTTGAAATTTGCAGAAGACTCCTGATTCAGTGCAGACATGACATCTTCTCTGCTCTGATAACGATTTCTCTGTCGTGCAGCTGTTATAGAAAGCTTCTTTATCACCAATCCTCCTTCCCAGGGAACAAAAGTTCACAGTTAACACTTATCTTTACAGCTCTTTTTTTATGTTCCTCCAAGGTGAATTTAAGAAGAAGCAACCGCCTTTCAAAGTTCAGGTATTTGGTGTGTTTGTAGTACAAACATAAGAAGGACACCTTCATTACACTTGCAAACCTGTTTGACTTTAGATTAACAGGGGAAAAAAATGTTTTATGCCACTGATCTGTGGTATGTAGCAGCAAGATAAGAAATATATAAGGGCGGTGCTCTTATCACAGCGTGCAGAACACAAATGTCCGTATTCCACAAAATTAAAATACAAGGAAAAGTACAGCAGAAAGTACATTGGGTTTGGAAATCCTATTCCAGCTTAAAGATAAATATGCTTGTGATTTTAACTTACCTGTTTTATCCTGGATATTGGCTCTTAAAATGTCCCCACTAGACATGTGTTGCAGTCCAAAACTTTTGATAATGCGCGCAGACATCGTTCCCTTCCCCGATCCCGGAGGTCCCATGATGACAGCACGGATCACTCTCTGCAGAACCATAGCTCCCAACAGAACTGCAGCAGGATTCTGAGGAAAAACTCCCGTGTGGACTGCTCCAACCAGTAGTTTCTTACAAACTACGCAACAATGGGGCGAGTCTTAAAGCAGACGGTGTCAACCCTCTCTCTTTTCCTTGAGCTCCGCTGAAGCTAAGAGGAAGAGGAGGAGGAAGGGAAAGAGGAGGAGAAAGAAGACGAGAGCCAGCTCAGCCCGCAGAGGCAGATGGAGATCTGCTCAGAAGGACGACGCGCATCGTGCAGGAAGTCAATTTTTCCCACTCAGCGTGTGCAGAAACTGTCCGTGTCACTGCATTTGCTTTAATGGCGATCCATTTATTGTATAATGCGGTTATATAATTGGTCTGCCCGGTAAAAGCTCTTTTTGGGAAGGAAGTGTGGACTAATCCCTTCAAATCCTCGATGCCTTTGATCGGACAGACCTGCAGCTTTGGAAGGAGGTTGCACTAAAAAGTCCACTTGCTAAATCCCATTCACAAGAATTATTGTTGAATAAAATATAAAAGTGCTGCTTAAGCATTTGTTTTGCATTGAACGCCTTAAAAATATTGTTCTAGCCACGCCCATTCAAATTTAATGAATGGTTAATCGAGACAGCCTAGTAACTCGGTGGCGGGTGCGCTCCTTTACAGTCATCCGGGGGATGGCCCGGGCAGAAGTAATGATGAAGTGGAGTGGGAAGGGTCTTCTTCTTAAAGGGATAGTTCATCGTTGTTAAAATTAGGTCCTAGTAAAAGGTTAACATGTTCGAAATATGCAACTGTGTAACTCTACATTCATCACATCAAGCCGAAGCTTTCCCCCACTAGTGACAGGAGCTGAAAAAAAAAAGAAAAATTAACTTTATCTGAGAACTACTCCAAACCTCAAAAATATCACAGCAGTTGATGCGAGAAAGGTCAGATTTTAAAAGATATGGACCCCTAGGCTGCAGCAAGTTTTGGTGAAATATCCACAAAGGACAAAAAAGTTATCAATGCAATTTACAGTATATAGTTCTACAAATTGGTGTTTAATAATTGATGCATGGTAAACTATGTCCCAGGCCAGTAGCTCTATGTTGTCCCCAAAATATTTTACAAAAACTTTATAATTTTCAAATTGTTAAGTCGTATTTATATTAATAAAAATAAAAATAAATAATACAACTCATCTGATGAGTCTATGAGTTTTATAAAGTGCAACGTTAACAAATCACACATTTCATATAAAAAAATCCCTTTAAGCCATTTTTAAGGTGTGGCCCATGATGCAAGCACTATTTTTGTTTTCCCTTTAAAATACAGTCTCTTTTCCTTTGTTTATACACAGAGGTCAATTGTGGAGGTGCATCACCAATGATACACATGCAGAGATCAGAATGTCATTAATTTCTGGTCAGATCTATTATGAAAGTAATGTTCTGTACAAAGCAAAGGAAATGTGTGTAGTTTGATTAAAAACAATTTCTTGAATTTTTTTGTGCTTTTTTTTTTTACTTTACTCTGTGTAGTTACCCTGACCTCAAATCTTCTCAAGACAGTTTAAATGTTCATAAAATAGTGTTTGCAGAAAGTACTTTTGAACATTTGTTGTTGTTTAAGATGGTAGAAATCTGCACCCACTTAAGAGAACTTTTTTTTTTTTTTACAGGAAACCGAAGTTGTATTGCGAATCGTCAGTGGGGTTGAGCGCAATGTCACAGTTCTTTTGGCCAAGAACTAAATCGATGCTCTTCCCTTTCAACATCTATATCACATTGATTTGTTAAACATTAACTATTCTATTTATTTACTCTGTAGTAAATAAATAAGTTTACTCTGTAGTAAATAAATAAAATAGACAATTTAATCATCGGTTATGAAACCTTTAAAAACATTTAAATTAATTTAAGTAAAAAATAAATAAACAAAAATCAATTCTGGCGTTGTACTGGCAATTCAAAATGATATTGTACCAACAATATAACAAAAATTCTTTCTTCAGAATAAAGTCACACGATTTTTAAAATATATATTTTACAGTTAATCTGTATCTTTTCAGAATTTTCCTATTCAGCCCAAACCCAAATTAAACTTTCTTATATAACAAGCTGAGAAAAAAAAATACAAACTGACACTGAATAATTAGGTTTTTTTAAATAGCCCTTTACCAATCCATGAACCATAAGCTAACTTCAGCACCGTGTTGTTGTACTCCGTTTTACCCTCCTGTCTTGCCGTACTCCCCCCTCCTTCTAACGTCTCCCTTGCACAAACACACGTGGATTTTTACCTACGCCAGTAACCATCAACAATAACATGGCAAGCCACGGACTGACCTACGACGGATGCAATTTCTTCAGACAGCGACTGGTTCTGTCGACTCTCAGCGGGAAGAATGTTAAAATAAAAAATATCCGCTCCAGAGACGACGAGCCGGGGCTTCGCGGTGAGTTACAGCCCTGCTGTTAGCTCGCAGGCTAACGGGCTAGCTGCTACGCAGTTGGGAGTGTGTGTTTATAACAGGCAGTCAAGAGATGGGAAATGATGGGATTCTTAAGTGAATTATATAAAACTGTGGTCAATATTATTACAACCTTTCAAACATATTTTTCGTCACATTTTTAACGTTATTGTATATAAATATTAATAAAATTTTACATTGCTTAAATAAAAATAGCATTACATTAAGAAATCCCTAATTTGTTAGAAGAAAAAAAAACTTTTTACGTGGGTTACTCTGTTAAACATAACTTTGTCATATTAAACCCCTAATTGGTCGTTTACTTTGCTCTTGTAGTGCAATTTTCTGTTTATTTGTTCTAGATTTTGAAGCCAGTTTCATCAGACTTCTCGACAAAGTGACCAATGGCTCCAGAATCGAGATTAATCAAACGGGTAAGTATTAAAATACGTGCTGGTACTGATACTTATTACATCTGAGACCCAACAAGAACCAGACTCTCATAAATGGAGAGCACCAGACAAAAAAAAAAAATCAGCTTTGTTCTGTGTTTTTTGTAGTCACATATCTTTATATGTCAAACATTTGTTTTTACTCTGTTCTTACTGTTAACAAATAAAGAAATTCATAAGAGAATACTATTTTATTTATGTTTTTCTGCGCAGTTTTTTTTTCTTGTATGAATTACGAATATAATGTAAAAGCTCTCCTTTGTTTGTACTTCTTGTCTTTTGCAAAGTTTAGGTTTTTGCTAACTGGTTGCCAATACATTCAGTGATGTTTTTTTTTTGCTTTCTCCACCAGGTACTGTGTTATTCTACCAGCCTGGCCTGCTGTATGGAGGCCCTGTGGAACATGACTGTAACCCCCAGCGTTCAGTAGGATACTACCTGGAGGCTTTGCTCATGCTGGCGCCTTTCATGAAAACTCCTCTTAAGGCAACGCTTAAGGGCGTCACAAATGATCCTACTGACCCAACGGTATGCTTAAACATGGATGAAGGTTTTTGTACGCCTTTTTAATCATATTATTAGAGTTCCTGTGCAGTATGAAAAATTAAAGTAACATGGTAGGAGTTTGGTTTCTTTGTTTTTCTGGTCTGGAAAAAGCAGAGATTAACAATTGAAAATATTGGAATTTCCCCATTTTATTCCTTGTACCATGATGTTTAAATGTGCGTCTTTCATCTTTATGCCTTGTGCTTGTAGACATGTCAGCTTCTTGAAGATAAAGGAGTCCTATACTGCATCATCTTATCGATGTTATGATCTATGTTTTTATTTTAATTATGTAAAGCACTTTGAAATGCCTTGCTGCTGAAATGTGCTATACAAATAAAATTTGATTGATTGATTTATCTAATTGCTCTGTATATTGCAGGTCGACTTGTTGAAGTCCACAGCTCTCCCTCTGATGAAGAAGTTTGGAATCGATGGAGAGGCCTTTGAAATAAAGGTAAGGACTTTAGATAATGCAGTAGCAGGAACAGGATGGCATCTTTCGGAGGAAATGCGTTTGGATGTGAAGCAGAAACCTGTGCTCAAGCTTTTTCTCATTCTCTGCCTGCTGCTACTCCCTCAGGTGGTGAAGAGGGGTATGGCGCCTGGCGGAGGAGGGGAAGTAGTTTTTACATGTCCTGTCCGCAAAACCATCAAGCCAGTCCAGCTGACTGAGCCGGGAAAGATCAAGAGAATCAGAGGAGTGGCGTATCCTTCTCAAGCTTATTTTACTTATCCATCTTTTATTATTTATGGATAAAACATGTTTCGCACTACAAATGAAATACATTTGCAAAAGTTACATACATATGTGAGTAGTTGCCAGGAAAAATATTATTCAAGTGGTAAATTAGTTCTATGGCTTATTTTTTGTAGCTAAACACAATGGTCATGATGCACAAGAGTGTTTTTCACTGCTACATTAACGTAAAACTACGTTTATTGAGATAACAGAAATTATTTGTCTCGTTTTTCGTCTTTTTAATTATGATTAAAGTGTCAGTTTTGGATTTGAACAATTAAAGCATAAACTTACTAAACTTCTCCTCAGAGCCCTTTGACCTTCTACACTCAGATATTCGGTCCGAGTTTCTCCTCAGATGGGAAACCGGATTGTGGAGTCGGCAAGGAGCGTCCTGAACCAGTTCCTCCCTGACATTTACATTTACACAGACCACATGAAAGGAACCAACTCTGGCAAGTAAGTCTCTGTCAGTGCAGCTTACCAAAATGCAATTTCTCCTTCTCTCAACCTTCAGTTTTGGAGAGGATGTAATTTGTTTTCACAACTGCAGGTCTCCAGGATTTGGTCTGACGTTGGTGGCAGAAACGCTGAACGGCTGCTTTCTCAGTGCGGAGATGTCATCCACGCCACAGGGACAAGGAGAGCCTGTCCTGCCTGAAGACCTTGGGAGAAATTGTGCCAAATTGCTCTTGGAAGAGGTGTACCGGGTATGATTTTGTTGCATACTCTCGTATTTTCATATTGAACATGAGCCCTCAGTTATTTTAAAGTGGTTTGTCTTTAAGAAGGAAAAAGGTAAGTCCCCCCGACCCCCAAAATTAAACAATTTTCAAAGTAAACACATTCCTTAATCTAAAGACTATATAACTGCATGGTAGACATTCAACAGTTTGGATAATAACTTCAACCAAATTTATTAGTATTTAGTTTTAGAAAGTTTCCCAAAATAAAAACTCTTCACATAGGAAGTTAAAGTTCACAGTACATGTTGCCCGTGCTACATAGTGTACAATAGTATTATGATTGTGCTGAATCACCAACAGTCATGTTCTGGTTCATCGTCTCGGCGCACACGGTTACCAAAAAACCTTCAGTGAACAAGCATCTCATTCCGTTGAGCATCTTTGCTCCTAGGGTTGTTTCCTGATTTGACTCAAAACAGGTTTTCTTTGTGCTTCTTTCTATTTGTATATAGACAAAACCTACAGGAAGAGCAGCTCTCTAATATAACTGAGGTATATTATGAAAGTAGAAAAGCCCTGACTATAATTAAAATGCTAAAATTTTGTGAAACATCGGTCGATGCCTTTACAATTTTAAATTCTTACTATTGCTTTTCTGTCCTGGAATACTGAAGCTGAAAACTCTCTGCTTGCTAACAGAGAGTTAGCAATCTCACAAATATAACAAATAAATAATTAACAATATGAATAAACATAATATAAACTAAACAATTATAAATAATTTGCTTCCTTTCTTACTTTGACAGCTGAAATACAAATTTCATTGGGAATACCAGACATACATGAGCTGAACACATTAAACTCTCTTCGTGCAACATTTGCTGCCTTTGTTTGCCCACATTCTCTGGTAATGACTTGTCTGCAGATCAGCTGAGAAACTGTTTTGCAGCATCTGTGCCTCTTTTCCTAAACTTTATTATGATGGTAGCTCACAAAATGTTCTTGTATGTAGAGGAAGATTAAGTCTTGATTCCAAAAAGTTCTTGCCCAGCAGAACATTCTCCAAAGCTTTGCACTTTCTACACAACGCTGCCTTCTTCCTGCAGTGTGTCTTGGTTTGATGTGAGGTGTGATGTCTGAATAGACTCTCTGCAATGTCCTGTGTATTTTGATGCCTTTCTCTTTAACGCAGCTTCAGCAATTTAATCAATTTGAGCTATCATTGCTCATCTGTTGGATTGTCAACCTCTTTCTCCTCAAATGCAACAATGAGCCTTGGGCATAATGTTTTGCCTGATAGAATGGGCAGTAAGATTGGAGGACATTTACTTGCACAATATCAGAATTTCTCCCCGCCCCCGTTTCAACACAATAACATATTTCTGAACTATTACTGATTTACTGTATTTTCCTGACATTTTTTAGCTTATACAAATAAGTTAAAATATCACTCCAGTTCATCTGTCCATGTTCGCTCCAACTCATGTTGAGCTTTTCTTGTGGCTGCAGTTGGAAAGGTTTAATCCTTGGTCCGTGCCCGTCACCATTTAAGTTAACACATCAGTCAGAAACTGAGATATGAAGAGGAAAGAAAATACATCGTGGGACCAGCCAGAATTTGAGAAAAAAAAAAAAAACTGCAACTGGTCTGGAAAATGTAATATATGTTATGAATGCATTCATTTTAAATGGATTAATTAATTTATAGGAGGCCTGCCTGTGAGCTTGATGAGAGAAGCTGAAGTTTGCTCAAAGATGCTTGAAAACCCAGGAATTCTCAACTCGAGATAAAAGAAAGAAATGTGAGGTGGAATGTCTTTCCACCTGCGTGTTTGTACTGCGCTGACCACTGATGGAGATAACTTGCTTGTTAACCGTATACACGCACACAGATCGCCTCGCTTGGCGACGGGTAAAACAGGCAGCTTCCACCGAAGCGTTTACAATGAGATTCTGTGTCTTCGGCGTTCCTCCAACACGGCTGCAAGACTCGGGCCTCTCTCATCGGAGCCATGTGAGTCCAGTTAGCTGGTCAGGGTAGCGCTGATTAACTCTGAAAGAGGAATATTGTTGAGGTCTCCTCTTAACTCCAAGCGACAGAATGCAGAGCAAACCAGTTTCTCTTTGCTGCCTTCTGGAGCGGTAAGTTTAGAAATGTTTCCCGTTTTGAAAAAGGCTAAAGCTGCTGGAAGAAATTTACATTTCACAGTTGAATGTTTTGTTTTGTATTATTCCCACAAGGTTAGCGAGGAAAATGAGCAACAGAGAGGATGTCGGTAAAAGTTGGTGAAATTCTTATTGGAAAGTTTGTTTTGAAATTTGAGGAACATTTTCAGGTTTGTATTTAGGGGCATGCATGGGCGTCCTGCATGTTTCTGTTTGTTTTATGGTTAATGAGTACAGTCAGCTAGTAGTGGACTGTCCAAACACTGTGGACAACTTGTTTTCTAAGGCAACGTCAACATTCAACAGGAGCTGATGTAAGTGTTGCACTCTATTAGATCTCGACTCGTAGTGTGAGGAATCTTATTGTTTTAGATCTGCTTCTTTATTACTCTGCATAGTCTTTGTGTGCTTAACATTTATGTTTTATTTTAACATAAAGCCAGCAAATTGTGAAGTTCGCATTAGCAAACAAGCTTTTGGTTTTAACCTATTGCAGTCATTTCTGCTCACCAATCAAATATTAAAAGCTGGTACCAGATTTACACATTTGATTAATGCCTCTGCATATTTGGATGTTAGCCATATTGTTTTGGTCTCTGCATTTAAATGTTAGGGTTTTTATTTCCTGTGTCTGTTGAGGAAATGGGTCACATGTCGCTCTGAGGATTTAAGGGACTTTTCCATAAATCACTTTCTGGAGGCTGTTGGGCTCCTGGGACATTTGACCACATCCGAAAGGCAGGCGGGGTGTGAAAGTGGCAGTTATCCATTCAAGTGTTGCATCTTGTTTCTTAGTTTGCTCAGCAGTTAGATGCAGATGCACAGCCTTCCCAGGAATTATGTATTTTGTTCCAGGTGAAAAAGGTAAGCTTTTTAGCCACTATCACTTTTTTAAGCTCACAGTTAATCTTTAGCAAAAGGCTAAACATTTATTTTTTGCAGTTTTGCAGTTAAACCCATCTTTCTGTCAAAATGATGGAAGCCGTGGTGCATGGGTTTCAAGTTTGCTGATGAATTCAGTTAAAACTTTGGCCCTGACGACAATGTAAACTGTGTAGTCATCCTTCCACAATGTTTTCAGTGTTGCGATTACATAATCAAATCATAACTCTGCTGACAAGCTGTCACGATGCCACAGGGACTGGATGACTGGGCCAAAAACTCTCCTCCACAAAACGGATTCACACAGCACCAAACATTTGGAGTAATGCTAAAAGCTGCATGGCAGCAGGACGAACTCAGTTTAGAAAATCCACCAGGGTGTGTCCAGCTGTGTGCGACCCTCTGCTTGTGGATTGAAAATTCAAAACTTTGGCACAGCTCTTGGTGACTCACTGTGGCATGTATTGACTTGAATGCACAGAGTGGATCGTCTGTCTGATAAATGTCTCATGTGTTCAAGATGTGGAGCAAAGGGGGGAAGATTCAGGGGAAAATTACACATCTAACAGTAACAGGACACAGCCTTAAACGTGTATTGTTAGAAAATGAGTTGCTAAAGATTTTTTTTACTCCTTTACAGGATCCACTTCTTTTTCCAAATATCTCCACCTCTATGACGTACTTTGCTGTTTTTCAGTGTTAAAAAAAATAGCTTTTTTTTCTTTTTTTGTTCCTTGTAGGGCGGCTGCGTGGATTCATCCAATCAGAGCCTGGCGCTGCTCTTGATGACCCTTGGCCAACAGGATGTGTCAAAGGTTCTGCTCGGACCCCTCTCGCCATACACGTAAGCAGCTGTCATCCAGTACTTTAAAACTTGTGTACATGAAAAGCCTCAATTTCCCAACCCTTTTTACCGTGACGATAGAACCTCCGTTCTGCCGGTAGTTACTTTTCTACTTGATCTGGTTTGGTAGCTAAACTCTAAAAATAAAAAATTCACACTTTTCACTGCAGTTGTTGCTGTAGGTCCTTTGGGGTACGTCTCTACCACCTTTACAGATCTAGAAACTGAAAGTTGATTCATTGTACTTAGCAGATTCAAGGGACTGTTTCTGAAAATCAGTTTTGAAGTCTTGCCACAGATTCTCAGTTGGATTTAGGACTGAACTTTGACTGGGCCATTCTGACATAAAAACATCCACGTATTTACCGTTTCGTCATAGCTCTGGCTCTTAATTTTAGTGTTGTTGTCCTGCTGGAAAGTAAAAACTCCGCCCTTTAATTCTGCAGCAGATTCTAACAGTTTTCTTGGCAAACTTCTCTGTATCAACACTGATCAGATGTCGCCATCTACAAATGTTTCTGTAAGAATAGTATGTTAAGCGTGATGAGCAGTGTTACAGAGCCTCTTGCATGAATTATCTGTGAACTGCAGTTGTGCCATAGACTTTCCATTTTTTTAGATGGACAAATACGTTCTTTAGGATATTGTTTTGTAGCCTAACGTTTCCACTACTTCATCCTTGAATGGTTGTTTGTTCACTAATGTTTTACAACAAAGCTTTGAGGTCTTCGTAGAAGTGAGATTTCATAACAAACAGGAGGATAATTTAAAGGTTCTGCGGCTGGATTTTATTCAAGGGCGCCAGAGTAGAGGCGAATGCAAACTATATTTTTCAAGTTTTAATACAAATAAGCTTGTGAAGCACTGCAATGTTGGTGTGTCACATAAATTTGTATTAAAAATATATTATAGTTTGTGGTCATAATGTGACAAGATGGGGAAAGTGTCCAAGGGGTATTAATACTTTTCCAACGTCTTTTTAATCTTTGTAACAAATGACTGACTTAATATTTAAAGAGTGATCTGTGAAGTCTTATGTTTCAAAATTAAGTTTAAATTCATATATAACACGGTAACAATTGATTTAAATTAAATGAGAGGATGAACTAAAGCAGAGTTCAAACTGAATTCCTCTTCCAGTCTTCATAAGGAGCGAATTATGAACTGTCCATTTTCAGCTATCATGGTACCGGTGCTGTGTTCCTCTCAAGTACAGTACTATGATAACTGAAGATTGGCAGTGCCATCACAAAACACTCTACATTTTACTCAGGTAAGGTTGAAAACTGATTGTAAAGGTATAATTTTTTTATTTTTCTGAGAATACTTTTGTTTGTTTCAATGTTTAGCTGTAAAAAGTTGGATTTAATATACAAGAAATAATGATGCAATTGTTTAGGGCAGAGTTGAAAAACAAAACTGAACTGTCCTCTGTTTCTCTCCAGGATCGAGTTCCTGAGGCACATCAGAGATTTCTTCCAAATTATGTTCAAGATCGAAGTCCAGATGCCTTTAGACGATGAGCGGAAAGGTGGAGATAAAGTTCTGATGACCTGTGTCGGGGTCGGCTATAGTAATATAAACAAAACTGTTAAATAAAATATTTTTTATGCATACACTTTATATATATATATGTTAACTTGTGCATTTGTTTCATTTTATTTTTTTCAGCCTAAAACTTTATTGGATTATTTTTTATTTCTATGAACAAAGCTATGAATGGAGTGTTTTTTTCTGATGAGGAAAGAAGGCACTCATAACAAAATGTCACTGCAGTACAGCACCAATACATTATCAACAAACTGGCACCTACATTTACGTATATAAAACTCAGAATGCCATATTTGAAAGCACTACTTGATTATTTCCATTCATTTGGGTTACGATCAGTCAAACTGATCAGTTATTAGGTCTTCAGGTGGTCATTGATCATCCCTGCTCCTCCATGTTGTATTTGAGGACATGAGAGAAGTCAGCCATCTTGGCCACACAGCTTCTTGAGAGTTTCTCCATAACTACCGGACACTTCAGACTGAAAAATAAAAAAAAAAAAACATAAAATGAGGACTGAATTTAGCCATAATTTGAAATAAAATAATTTAATAAAATAGATTTAAGCTGTAGCGTTCCTAAGAGGGATCCATCCGGTGTACAGACCTCTAACCGGCTGTAGAGGGTATATCCAAACAGCTTCTTGTATTCTTCTTTAATGTCCATTAAATCGATCTCGGAGCGACTGACCAGGATCCTCGTCAGTGTGGACTCTGTGGTTCCTGCTCCCTGAACAGAGCATGAAATTAAACAGTTTTTTTGAGAAATCTGATTAAAATGATTTGGTCTCATCTGCTGTTTAGTGACAGCTTTGCTTTACATGTGCAGTTTCACTATTCTTTTGTTGTCTGCTTTAGAAACCAGTCACTCTGCTGATGCTGAAGCAGCAACAGTAAAACATGGCTTAACATTCCTTTCCACACCACCAACCAACGAGAGAGCAGGCCGATACGGCACAAAAGCAAAAATAATCAAAAAGTATCAGGTAGCCGTTTGATTCTAGATTAAGCACTGATTTTACCTTCATGGCCTTGAAAAGCCTCTCGGCGAAGTATGCAGGGGCATTCTTGACACACTTCACTAGTTAGAAAATAGGTCGAGGTTAATATTAAAGAGTTTGCAGGAGGTGAAGACGGCTCACATTTCAGCTGTAAAATCTGTTTCTCACCAACAGCAACCAGGAGTTCCTCCAGATCTCCAGACATTTCGCTCTCGATGCTTTCCTGCAGAGTCTTCTTGCTAATATTCTTGTACTCAATCAGAGCTGTCAGAACAAAACAGACTTCTTTTTTGTCGTTCTTTTTTTATGGCAGTAATTGGTTTTGCAAATGTTTGCATCTATTGAGAAGGAAAACCCACTTTGTCGAAGCTGAGGAACACTCCTGTGGCACAGGAAGTCGATAAACTTGGCTTCATCAGTTCCCCACTTCTTTTCTCCCGCCTCATACAGAGCCTGTCGGAAACAAATATGGCCATTTAATGTCGAGGCTTCACATGTTTTTGTGGTTGCATCGTTGTCGGTGAATTACAAGAGTAGAAGCTGCTTAACAAGGAAATAACTTGGTCAAATTTGTTCAAACTGAAAATGGTACCTTAGCCTCTGCTTTAGCTTTAGCTGTGTCCACATTGGTGCTCTCGTCTCTCTTTCCCTGTAAAAGTGGACAGATGAGCATTACATTTTATTAAAGCAATGTTCAATAAAAAAGAAAGAAATCGGAAAATGATTTAATACACTTAAAAATTAAACAGTTCAGATAAACATAAAGCTTGACAGGTTTTCTACTACATCTACAAATATAAATGGAAACATTTTCTCAGAATTTAACCTTCAGATTAAGACAGAAGTCAAATTTTCGACGGTTGTTTCAGATTATTTATACGCTTTCCAAGTATTCAGCATGTGAACCGTTTGGGTAAACGCAAATTCTTGGAATATCTTTGGAATGTTGATGACTTTCCGCCTACTAGATGAATGTGCTGCTGTAGGGAGTGGTGCATTGTAGCATGCTTTCAGTTTAATGTACACTACCTCAGCCAAGATGAGCAGCGCTTTGCCGTAATCCCCAGATACCTCCGACTTTAGATCATGACTCATCAATCTTCCAGTTTCTGGAATTAAATAGCTCAGTCTGCTTAAGATTGTGAACTTTTTCACAATCATTTTGCACAATAAACAAAACTATTAACTATTTTCAGGCTTTTGTTTTAGAAGTGACCTACCTTTGAGGTACACATCAGTCATGGCTTTAATTTGCCCGTTGGATCTGGAAGCAAAGATTTCTGTCAGAGTGCTCTCAGTGGTCCCTGGACCCTAGATGTAAAAACACAATGGTATTAAAATAAAGAGATTATAATCAAGTGCTGTTTTGAACAAACTCCACAATAAATCATCATTAATGTTTAATAGATTTACATGGGGTTTTTTTTGCAATTCAAAGACTGAAATTTGTTCTTATAATGTTTTTCTTTTTTTTTTTTTGGCTTGTAACTAAAAACCTGTTCTGGATACCGACTAGATAAAAAGGTTGAAAATCCACCCTCAAGTACCCGTTATTCTGCATATTAATAATAAGTCTCACCTTTATAGCTTTCATGACTTCATGACAGTCATAGGCAGCAGGAGGCGTTACCAAAACAACCAACAAATCCTCGAAGTCTCCATGAGTGTCGCCCTCTAGGTCAGCCACTAATGTCTAATGCAAGGACACAAGAAACTTAACGTTGTGTTGATGTATAAAAAGTCAATGTTTTTGTACATTTTCGATGTTACAGCTACAAACCTAAAGGCAGTTCTTTAGGGTTTTATGTGATCAACCCACACAAAACAGTTGCATACTAAAGAAGTGTAAAATTTTTTTTTTTTTTTTACAAATTAAAACATGTCTATGCTTTAGAATAGCCTAGGCAACGTCCAGAAGAACAATGTGGAATCTGTGACAAAAGGCAATACTTTCCATCAAATCTGACTGAGCTTGAGCTATTCTCCAGAGAAAAAGAGGCAAAACTTTGCATGTGCAAAACAGCCAGAGACACAAACTGAAATGCATCTGTAAGGTGATTTTAAAATCTGATGCAGAATACAAAAGACATGCCGTACTTTTCAGACTATTTAGAAAACAAAACAGGTGCATACCATTTTCTGTTCACTTCACAATTATGTGCTAATTTGTGATTCTCCCATAAAAAAAACTAACTAAATAAATAAATAAGGGGTATAAATGCTTTTTCAAGGCTCTGTAAATTTTATATTCATTTACCCTTCCAGTGGCTTTCTGATAAGCCGTGCCGATAAGCTGACGCTGGGCATTGCTTCTTTGGGTCAGAACATCAATCAAGGTCTTTTCTGTTGTACCTGTGATGATTAAAAAACACCTAAATATCTCACTTTTTCATACATGAACAGCATTTTTTCCATCTTTGTTTTAGGTCTAATTTGGATGGATCATGTGTCTAATTTTTTGAATGATTACAGGGGCGCTTAAAATATTTTATGGATATATAGAGGCTATAATATTCAGAAAATAAGCTGATCATTTATTAACTCACCAAGACCTTCTATTGCTTTTCTCAGGGCAGCGACGTCATCTTCCGGCTTAAAATTAGCCTTATCCTTCACAGTTCCTCTGGCATTAGACTGGAAAACACCAAATTACAAGCAATTATACACAATACAAAATTCAGTTGATAATAAAGTAAAAAGTTGTCTGTTTAGGTAAAAAGAGAGACAAATGTAAAAGAGGTGCATAGGTGATTATTCATACAAAACAGCATGTGAACGTTACAGATTTATCTCTTATATTTCCTTGAAGATTACATCATTACAACATATCATTTTTCTCCATAAATACAATCTGCAGGATTAAATAAATAAATAAATAAACTGGTTTAACTTACAGTTACAGTCAATGAGGAGGGAGAGTCTAAAAGCAGCTCCAGATCTTCCTGCACCACACATTAGCAAATATTGATTTTTTTTTTCCTACCTCACACCGAAAACATATCAAATTAAACTAATACAGGCATTGCTGGAAAAACTCACCCAAGCAGACATTGTTTTCTGGTTGTAGCTTAAAAATATTAAATCTAAAAAGAAGAGCAGACATATATCAGCACCAACATTCCCTCACCCTTTCTTCTGCTACGTTTTTAACTTCTTCATACTCTCGTTTCCCTTGTTTTCTTTATGTATATGTAATCCATTATGCGTTATCATTGCTCCAATTTATCTTTCATGGATTAAGCTTTCGCGTGTCCACGCAGAAAATAAAGTCTGGAATGTCGATGGCTCCATATTAGGAAACAAGCTCTTTTTCGGAGCAGCAAAGCGTAACGAAACAAAGCATGGAACACAAGGAAACAAATAAGAACGTTCCACCAAGTTACAAAAAAATTAATAAAAAAATCAAAGATTTGCATGGTTTTTCTTACCTGATGTAAAAGATAAGCTAATAGAAAGAGTAATTTTACCGAGAAAAGAGGCCACCACACCTTTTTGAGAAGTTGTGAAAGGGGAACGCCCGTTATTGGCTGAATCATGAAACTCCTCCTCCGTTGTGCAAATCAACTAAACCGCATTTTCTCTCTCCGTGGCTTCTTTCTGCAACCTGTTTATACTATTTATTTCTTTAGAAAGGTCACTTCGGTCAAATTAACAATTACCCATTTGTGAGGCTACTTATTAGTATGGTTTGTCATTATCAATCAAGTCAACCAAGTTTATTTGTGTAGCACGTTTCAGCAGCAAGACGGTTCAAAGTGTTTTATGTAATAATAATAATAATAATAAAAAAGAAAATTAGAAAAGAAAACAGCATACATTCAACGATTAAACTAAGTTTTCTCAAGCGAAGCACAGTTTGGTTCGGTGTTCAAATTTCCACGTCACATCAGTGTCAAAATCCCACAGATAAGACCAAATGAAATTATTTTATATTGTTTCTTCATTTCCTTCCTCTGACGCACATCCTTGGAGCTGCCCTAAAGACAAATAGTCGTTGGAACCAATTTTAGAGCTGGGTAATTTCACCATATGCTTTTGAAACCGAGATGCTTGTTACAAATTGCAATTACCAAGATGTTCGTTATTCTCACGTTGTATGGAACTCAAACAAACACACCCAAAATGTGTGCAAAGATGGGTTAAGCTTTTTAGGGACACTTGATCAACAGCGACATCTTATGGCAAACTATTGACACAGCCGGCTGGATAGTAAAATAAGCAAAGAAACTTGACCATCATGTTCATTGGACACAAAAGCTGACTTTTTTTCAATACAATTTATTGGTGTATTATCATTAGAACTACTACAGCAGATGTACAGCGCTTATAAAACGTCAGCTGTCATGTGACGAATAACGGGAGCATCCCTGGCCATGTCAGCCACTGAATCACCCGAGAAGGAGTGACGACGAGGCGGCGTGGGAGGAGATTACGTCTTACTAAGGGCAAAGATTTTGGGGGGGCGGCGGAACGAGGTCGGTGACATGTCAGGGAGATTTAAATTCTCAACCTATTATGTCGTCAACCACTGTTAGAGCAAACTTGTACAAATAAACATAAAACACTGAAAACCACACCCAGAATTTGGAATGTATCATTGACTTTTCATCATTACGGCAACCGTTCCATTATTATTATTATTATTATTATTATTATTATTATTATTATTATTATTATTATTATTATTATTATTATTATTATTTTCTGGGCCCAAAATGCTGTTTATGTTGGTCACATAGTTGAACAGTGCTTTCATCACTGTTAGCCAGTGTTCATCCGGGGAAATTGCCGGATTATAAATGATGCGAACCCACTTGCTGTACTTGTAGGCGTGTGTAGTGTTAAGATATTCCCTAAATAAAGTCTGTCAGGGAAATTTTGCTTTTGTTTTTTTAATGAAGACTATATTTTTATGGAAATCTTGTAACGTATATTTCGCCTTATTAATATAATAAAAATAAAAAAGTACAATATTTTGAATGATAATGGACGTAAAGAAGGAGGAAACAGTCAAAGCGACGGACTCGCCTCACTCTTACGTGGCACTCTCGTTACCTGAAAGACTAATTCAGGGCTAAAATATTCACTTCCACAGCCGGGTAGGCTGTTGTTTGACAGATCCAACAGACGTCTTAGCTTCGCTTTCCTGACTATTGACTTGCTTCGGATTAGTTTTACTCGATAAAACGTAGTTAAAGCTGTTTTAGGATGAAATCTGGTCCCAATATAAGTTTAATTGTTTTTATTAAGAAGCTTGTTTGCTAACTAACTGCCATTGCTAACGACATCAGGCTAGCAACGGGGAGCCTCCCAACAGCTGGTAGAGCCACATCTTCACCTTCTCCTTTCAGTTTTGTAGTTTATAAATAGTATTCCTGTATTTCTACGTCTGGATAGAGGTGTGTTTCCTTTACATAGGCAGCTATTTTTGTTTTTTTTTATTTTTTCAATAGGAGTCTACGAGTCATTTATAGCTTTCTCTCTCCTTTGTTTACATGGAGACACTTCGTCAGAGAGGCTTTGTTTCCATGAAGTGGTCCTATTAAGACTGGACAAACAACAGGGCAACAAAGCTGGGAAAATGGAAATTAGGAGGTAGCTAAAATTGTGCTGTGTCTCTACCAAAACAAGAGGATGAAGGGGACAGCTGTGCCAGGTGGACTGTTTGACTTGCGTGGGTGTTGAATAGAGAGGAGTCTGTTTGTTCCCATTAAAGTTGAACGTTATGTTAGAACACATGAGGAGACTTGATGCTAAATCTCTGAGGAAACCGGGTCTCTGTTTTGGAACCGATATGTTGCTAAAGACGCTTCTGATCGCCAGTCTTCTTGGCTGGGTGAATTGTTTGGAGAATCAGAGCATGACACCAGAAGAGAAGACCAACATCAGGTGAACCCTGGAGTAAACACAGTGCTTTTCTATGTAATAAACAGAAATTACCCGGGGAGAGCGTTTTGCTTAATGTTTTCTCGTTATTTATTTACAGAAACCAAATTCTGGAGATGTTTGACCATGCCTACGGAAGTTACATGGTAAGGACAATTCAGGTTTTGTAATTGGCAACATTTTTTTGTTTATTTTTTCCATTCAAAGTTGCCTGAGTGACAGTTTTATTAGTTGAGTGTTTTGAGGAAACTTAAAGTTTATACCACGAACAAAACAGCAGATATAAATTCAATTGTTTCTCTAAGTATTTCAACACTCAGCTCTGTGATAACCGGATTACAAGCATATTCCATTTCCACAAAATCTTACATGCTAATAAAGCATAAAACCAAACCAGGACATGTTTTACTCATTTTAATGTCATTAATATGCAGTATAATTGGAATTAGAAACTGTAAACTCATATAAAAGCCTTTGGGAGAAAAGTTTAATGGTCAAAGAGCAGCTCATTGGCACATAAAACACTGACTTTTTATATAGAAGAAAAGCAAGATGTGTTCTATGCTGTGTTGTTTAGATTATTGTAGAAAGGGAATCTATTGTAATGGTGAATTAAGTTGCTTCTCCGTCTTGTAAAAATAATGAAATAAGATATCAGCAAAAAGGCAATCAGTGGCAGTTTTTGATTAATCCATATTTACAAGATCCCACTGAAGCATTAGAAAAGGAGTCTGGATGTTTACAGATAAAAATAATAACCTTGAACACATTTTCTGCTGTTTTTATTCATATGTAATCACTGGAGAGTTGATGTCCCAACTTGCTTCTGAGAATATTGGCTCAAACATGAAGTAGTACATGAAGATGTAAAATGACAAAAATCCTCTCTTTTGGAGGCGTTTTCATCATGTATTATTATTATTATTATTATTATTATTATTTTTTTTAGAAATGAAGAAAAGCTATACCAATAGTATGGAGATGGTCAAATGAGTTAAATAGCATGAATTAAATGATTACAAAGTGATGAGCCTAATTATAGCTGTTACTGTTGCAGAAATATGCCTATCCAGCAGATGAGCTGATGCCGCTAAGCTGCAAGGGGAGAGTGCGCGGAGAAGAGCCTAACAGAGGGGACATCGACGACTCCTTGGGGAAGTAAGAACACCTTACTTTGTCCTCTGATACCTTGAAACATCAAATAATGTTTCACAGCTCCCTGAATCAAACAATCAGGTGGAAATTAGTTTAAATAATTTATTTACAGTCTGTACAACCTGTCTGGTTGATTTAGCATTCCTTTTCTGAATCACACGACTGTTATCTTTTCTTTCTTTTTTTCCAAAAATCCTTATAAATTTTACCGTTTTGACCAAAGCCAATGGGAAAGTAATCTAATGAAGATATAAATTGTATTGCAAATGTTTTGGGAATATAAATGAAACACAAAGAACGTACAGCTTAGGTGATGATATTCCTGCAAATTTGAGTTGAAAGAGCTCACAGAGTCAAAGTAGACATTTATTGCTCTGTTGTTGCAAATACCAGATCATGCATAACGTAACAAAAACTTGTGTGAATGAAATCAACATTTAAACGGATAAATCATAGACGTATTATAATTTAAATCAGACTATGTGTAAAGCAGAACGAGTCTAATGTTATTTTATGTAAATTCAAACGGGATGTAGAATTCTAAAAAGTAAATGTGCAACAAAGTGTGACATGACCTCCTCTCACTGTCTCGTAACATTTCTGCCACCTGCTCTGTAGGTTTTCTCTCACTCTGATCGACACCCTAGATACCTTAGTGGTATGTACTTCCTGTTCATCTGTTCACCAGCACAAGAACGTATTTATTGCGCCTTCTTCCTTTTTTGGAAATTGTCGTTTTTTTTCTCTTGGTTGCAACGTGCACAGGTGCTGAATAAGCTGGACGAGTTTGACGACGCAGTGAAGAAGGCTGTGAGGGACGTGCGCCTGGACAACGACGTGGTGGTGTCCGTGTTTGAGACCAACATCAGGGTTTTGGGGTATAAAACTTGTGTGTGGTTTTGATGCTGAACGTGTCCTGTCGTGCTGTTTATCAGTTTGTAAACATGTGTCCAGGGGGCTTTTGGGGGGACACGTGATGGCTGACCTGCTCAGGCAGCGCGGGGAGAGGATGCAGTGGTATCGTGATGAGCTCCTTCACATGGCCGTCGAGCTGGGCCACAGACTGATTCCTGCCTTCAACACCTCCAGTGGCCTTCCCTACCCTAAGGTAATAGTCGTTATTTATTTCTCTAAAATATTCTAAAATATTCTGCCACAACCATTCATAACACTGAATCTTCCAAACATATAAATATTTCATTTTTCTACGTGTACATTTAGTAAAAAAAAAAAAAGCCTTACAAAACTAATGCTTTGACTCAGTATTGAAACTAATTCACTGAACACAAACAAAACTGATTGAAAGTAAACATAAATAGCTTGTTTATCTATATTTTTCATCCAGTTGAGTGACTTTCTTCTTCTTCGTTTCCCAGGTGAATCTGCGGTACGGCATCTTGAACCCACTCTCGCGCACCGGCACCGAATCGGACACGTGCACAGCGTGTGCAGGGACCATGATCCTGGAGTTTGCCGCTCTCAGCAGGCTGTCGGGAGAGTCTGTGTTTGAGGTACTGCCAGCCTGTAATTACAGAGTTCTCTTAATGTTTGTTTTTTGTGCATTCGTGTGCTGTAAATGTGCAATTACTGAAGTGTGAGCTCAGTTCGCCTTAATCTGGAAAATTAAAGCCGGCTGCTTATTGATGCTTAACAGGAACATGCTAGGAAGGCCCTGGACGTCCTCTGGGAGAGGAGACAGAGAGGAAGTGACTTAGTCGGAACTGTGATCAATATCCATAATGGAGAATGGGTCAGGAAAGGTAACATCACTCTAGCGCAAGTA
This sequence comes from Poecilia mexicana, assembly GCF_051168715.1. Lineage (NCBI taxonomy): Eukaryota > Metazoa > Chordata > Actinopteri > Cyprinodontiformes > Poeciliidae > Poecilia > Poecilia mexicana. The sequence goes on from NW_028263381.1 coordinate 16,048,522, forward strand.
CACATCTGCGAACGCCTAATAAATCCCAGAGTCCCTCTTGTTGTTGCGCAATCTTGATAAGAATCCCACATTGCTGTAAATGAACAGCCTTTTTGCTTCTGTTTGTGCAGATAGCGGTGTCGGCGCAGGAATCGACTCGTACTACGAATATCTGATGAAGGCCTACATTCTTCTGGGAGACGATACATTTTTGCAGAGGTTCAACATTGTGAGTGTCCCTTCAACAAACGACTCATCCCATCTTGCCCCATCATTGCTGCACATCTTGTCATTTGAAGCTCTAGTCAACTGTTATTTCATCCAGTTTTTATGATGTTTATTTTTCCCTGTAACAGCACTACAGTGCGATTATGAAGTACATCAGCCAGCCTCCTCTCCTGCTCAACGTGCACATGCACAATCCCACTGTGAGCGTTCGCAGCTGGATGGATTCGCTGCTCGCTTTCTTCCCTGGATTACAGGTCATTTATTTATTACATTTGCTCCAATCAGTAAATAGCAGATGACAGATAAAAGGTTGCTGAGTCAAAAAAAATTATACATATATATATATATATATTTTTTTTTTGCATAGGTTTTAACAGGAGATCTGAAACCAGCCATAGAGACTCATGAGATGCTATACCAAGTCACAAAGCAGCACAAGTTTCTCCCAGAGGTAAAGACTGTCTCATTCCTGTTCATCTGTTGTCATCATGCATTAGACAAATATTTGAAACACGCGAGAATCACGATGTTTTAAAAGTGACAAAGTTCGTTTTTCTTCAGTAAGTGACGTTCGTTCTGTAGTTGCATTGTTTTGCTGTTGAATCTGGTCACGAGTGTCCACAGCCACGGCTTCATGTTTGCTTCCTTTGGTCGATCTCCACCCAGGCTTTTACCACAGAGTTCAGAGTTCACTGGGGTCAACACCTGCTGAGACCAGAGTTTGCAGAAAGCACCTACTACCTCTACAAGGTAGAAACACTTAAAAAAAAAAACACAACATGCTTAGTTCCAGTTTGACTTATCTGCTTGGCAAGAAAGAAAATGAAACCTAAAAAGATCCCAATAAATCATTAATAAGAAAAAAAGAGAGCTGCGAGATAAACGATGCTTAAAAACACAAGTTAACTCTCACAAACACACCCTCTTTAAAATATTTGAGACCCTCTATCCATTCGTCCATGTGGCTCTAGATGTTCATTCATTAAGCCCAAGAAATTGCTGTTTTATAATTATAAGTATTATTTCAGTCTTGAAAACCCAGGTCTTTTCTGTCTGACCTGTGCAGGCCACCGGTGACCCTTACTACCTCAGAGTGGGACAATCTATAGTGGAAAAACTCAATGCCTTCGCCAGGGTGCCTTGCGGTTTTGCTGCTGTGCAGGACGTCCGCACCGGGACACATGAAGACAGGTGCTGTTTGGGACAGACGAAGCCAAAGCTTTGAGGGAAACCATGAATAATATTTCGGTGTCATCGCTCTCGCGTAGGATGGACTCGTTCTTCCTGGCAGAGATGTTCAAGTACCTCTACCTGCTGTTTTCGGAGAAGAGCCAGCTGCCGATCAACATGGACGACTACATTTTCACCACGGAGGCCCACCTGCTGCCCGTCTCTCTGTCCACGACTCAAGTCACCGTCCAGACCAACGTTACGGTAAAAGTTCTCAGCGATCTGAATTACCCTTCTCGAATCTGCACAGGAAGATGTCGCTCTACGAGTATACAGCAAGAATATGTAAATTATATATGCAACATTTTGTTGCGTACAGATACAGATTGACGGTTTGTTTTGATGAAGTGCTCATGAAAGGTGCCTTATCTCTTTGTGCTGCGCTTTAGGAGGCTCCTGCTGCTCACGATGAGGATCTATTTACGCACTCCTGCCCCAGCACAGAGACATTGTTCCCCAACAACCCGTCGTTTGCCAAAACCATTAGGGACGGCTACAAGTACCTGACCGGCGTGGGACGAGCCTTCACCCCTCTACCCATCAGGTGGGACTTGGTGCAAGAGACTCTCAGTATCTCTGTCGTTGATCTGCTTGACGTGAAACTGAGTGTGTTCACGACTCCTCACAGGGAAATTGAGCTGCCGCTCCACGACAGCGGCATGGAACCAGTGGAGTTCTTGAAGAGCATGGGCATCTCTCTCACCCCTCTGAATGACTTTACCCTCGGAGACTCCATTGGTTCAAAGGTGGGCCTCGTTTACCTCTAAATCTCGTACGTGTTCAGTTACAGTTATTATCACCCTCAGAGCGTGTGTAGCAGTTTCTGGTTTAAACCTCGCTCACGTTAAATTATGAAATATTTCAAGTATGAACATTGAAAATCTACTGATTCCAATATGGTGGAAGAAATTGTTGCATGTGTAGCATTAAAAAGTCCTTTCAGACAATAGTGTGATTTAACACGAGCCCAGTCAGTGCCTAATTTAAAGGTGCTGTATGGAGAGCTTAATTTAAGACTTAAATGTATTACTCTGGTCGCATTTACACACTAGAGAGTCATGACTTTGACGACTCTAGCCGGTTGCTATTGTACAACAAAAAAGGTTAATTAAAATTCCCAGCTGGCACAGAAAAGCTTTCGGTTTGCTTAATTAAAATTTACTTTGAACTTCATGGATTTTTGAAAAGTGAATTATTTGAAGGATAGCTCAGTCCTCCTAGCCTGATCCCTTCACTGCATGTCTTCTCTTCTCTTTCTGCCACTCTTCTTGTTGTATAACTCTCAAGTAAAGGCCTGTAGTAACTCCATAACCTGTATCTTTTTCATTTCAACTAAAATACCGGACATGCAACATGATGCTCAGGTATTTTTCTAGTTACAAAAGTACCCAAACATGATTGAATATGTTGAATTCAACTAGATTATTTGTCTTTTTTTAAAACTATTTTTAATATCTGCAGCAGCATAAAGGAGTGTTCCGCGTAAAGCTTGTCGCAGAAGTGAGCCAGACGATAGAGGAGGAGCTGGTGGTGCCGCACGCCGTTCAGCTCATATCTCCTCCGTTTCTGGGCAGGGCGGTCCTCACAGCAGGACCCGCCAAGTTTGGGATGGATCTGACCAAGCAGGAGCACGGGGTGAGATAAAGAGCCTACTATTGAGACCAAACCTGAAAGAGATCTAATGTTTCAAAAAATATTGTCATATTGGGAATAGAAACATTACGGGTGTTGATCCGGTAGACTTGGTTCGATTGGCATTTTCAGCTGGTGCGTTTCACTTTTACACTGCACTTCGTCAAACAAATTAACCCCTTTGAAGTGGCCCCACTTGTGGCGCCACTGTACCAAGAATCACTGAAGAAAATGGAACAAGAACCTCTGAAGGAGACAAGAGCGCAACTTCCTTCATCATGTAAACAAAAATGTAGCGGAGTCAGATTTTAGCGGCTGAAGGATTTCTGTTTTGTCTTCACACAAAAAAATCAATAAGCCATTTCTGTAGCTTGCACTAGATGCACCTATGTTTGGGTTGTATTTACCCAGAATGCCTTGCACTATAGTCCACTTCCTGCTTTCGGAGCAGTCTCCGTTCCACTTGACATTCACTTATGCATCCGAGCGGCCCTAGAGTTCACTTTAACCAAAGAAAAACCTAGGTTTTTAGGCAGTTCTCTTTTTCTGGTTAGCATCAGAGTTTGATTGTGCGTTCACGCCTCCCCAAATGAACCGGGTTACAAACGAACTGGAGATTAAAGCAGACTAAACAGGGTTGGTGTGAATGTACCCTAAATTCAAAGGAGTATTGTCAAATTAGATACAAAAATGTACTTATTTTTGTATGTATTTGCTTTTCTCACTAATGTAGAAAAAATTTGAAACTAAAATGAATTCCCTTCTTACCACAGGTGAAAGGAACCATAGTGAAAGCTTCCCCCTACACTGCCTGTGGGCCAATAGAAAACGCAGCAGAGGTTAAAGGCCGTATTGCACTTGCATTACGCGGTGACTGCATGTTTGCAGCCAAGGCTCGTTGGCTGCAGCAAGCTGGAGCCGGTGGAGTCATCTTTATAGGTGAGAAAAAGTTTGTATTCTAACAATACCTCTCGTAGTTTTTTAATGTTTCGGGAAGTAAATTATCGACAAACTTCCCCGTCGCACAGATCATCGCGAAGGAAGTAACAGCGAGGAGACGCCCCTCTTCCAGATGGTCGGAGACGGCGACTCCACCGAAGACATCACCTTGCCTTTAGTGTTTCTGTTCAGCCGGGAGGGCGCCGTGCTCACCTCCGCCCTGGAGGAACATCACAACGTGGATGTGTTGCTGCTGCCGAAGGAGAGGCAGCTGGGACATGGTGAGGACCCGGAGGAAGTCCATTAAAACATAAAGCACTCCACGTTGTGTATTTCTGTTGCCGTTTAATTCAGCAGTTAGAACTAAGTTTTGCTATGCAGGAAGTTAATGATGGAATTCAGCCACAAGCCTGAGAGTCTGATCGAAAGAGATATTTTCTTCTTGCATATTTATTTTTTCGTTGGTAAAATGGTGTTGCAGCTCCAAACAAACGTATCGGCACGCCTTGGAAAAGAAGTGTAAAAAGTCTTTCACTAATTTAATCTTTCATGGCGGTAGCAAAAACCTCACAATGAAAAATTTAGGAAAATTTTTTTATTCCACCTTTTAACTTTGATATTTTTTTCCAGAAACTTCTAATAAGAATCGAATAACCTTTCTTTTAATTTCACACAACGTGCAAGATAAATATGATAGGTGGAAAAAGAAAAAAAAAAAGCAATTTCTATAACAAGCGTAGAAATTTAGAGTTTTATATTCTCTTCTGGGATTTTTTACAGAGGGTCAGTTCTTTAGTTAGATAAAACTAAGAACAAACTTAAGCAAACAAGTAAGATGTGGACTAAAACTCAGGATAAATCTGTGCAAAAACACCCTCTGCCCCCTGTTGGGTATGGTGAAGGATCTGTGGTGCTGTGGGCTTGATTCTCTTCGAAATTCCATGGGAACTTTTTATATGTAGCGTCATATACTCTTTAGGACATTTAAAATAAAAATCAGATGGGTTCTATCAGTACATTTATTTAAAAAAAAACAATAACACTTCCTCTACGACTTCTCAGTCCCCAGACTTAAATCCTATAAAAGCATCTCTTTTGAAGGTCTGTTTTTTATAGGGTATAGATTTTGAGTTTATATAATTGAGTTTTTCTGAGTTTTTATTCTTGCTAGGATCTAAAGAGGCTACAAAAAGAGGGTTTGTTCAAAAACACCAGCCTCTGGACGCCTCAAGCTTCTTGTGAAATGTTATAGGATAACACTAAGTCCTTAACAACATCAACAATTTAACAACTTTTTTTATTTATTTTTTTACCCATTAAATAGCTTCACTCAAGTTTAAGTTTTTAGGAATGTCAAATGTGTCGATCAATGTGCCTGTTATATTTAAGTTCCAGTGAATGACCTATAATTGCTTATATATGTTAAGTTTTATTTGCTGGACTTTACTTATAACTCCATTCTTAAATATAATTCTTAAAGTAATAACATCAGATCTTATTTATGTGTGTGGTATGAGTGTCCCTTCTGAGTTTATGCATTTTGTTTATGTATTTATTTTTGTTTGTTTTGCTTTTGCAGATAAATCAGAAAAACCTGTCAGCATGAACATAAAACTCCGCCTGAGAGAGGAGGGGGGGTCGGAGGGCAGAGCAGCTCCAGGAACCACACTGGAGCTGGTTTTGGAGGACGACGAGGTCCTCCTTAAAGAGACGGACGAAGAAGAGCTTGGCGGAAAACAACAGTCACAGCGCCAACAGGTCTGCTCTCAAGGCAGAACTGGACCCTGTTCTACAGACTCTCCGCAAGCCCTGAACTCCAAACCCGAACCAGGCACAAACCCTTGACCGCTGTGGTTCCCTAAAGCTGCTGGCTAGTTGGTTTGTGAGCAGCATGTGGCCCCTCTCTCTCTGCTCTGCAGCACAGCCTGCATGTTTACAATTAACAGAGAGGATGTGAATTTACGGCTCCATGTTTATGACACAGTGGGATCAGAGGGACTCTGCTCTCAGCCGGAACATGAGCTGGTCTCCTGTCGCCGTAGCTACAAACAGCTTGTGGCTGCGATGTCGTGTCCCAGTAGAGCAGGATTTAAAGTCGTCCTAACCTAGGGGGGGAAGCTTAGAAGAGGTAACAAAATGTATGCAATTTGCTTTTAATCTAGATTGCACCTTTTTTTAACTTCTTCAAAAATACTGTTTTAGCGGTCCGTAACGATCGGTGGAGTCTTACTTGGCCAGTAGGTGGCGTCAGCTTCCATAAACTCTCAGTTGCAACATGTGTAAGGTGGATGAAGGAGACAAGCTTGGGTTCTTTTGGAAAGTAAATTTTGTACTAGGTAGAAACTTCAGGGACTTGATGAGTGAATGCAGTATGCAAGATTGACCAATTTTATTTATGTTTTTTATGTGCACATTTGAGGGGGAATGTTTTGCACTTCTTCTGGCTAATTAAAGAGTTAGCATTAGACTGTGTGAGTGTAGTTTATTAACTAGGCTATATTTATATAAAAATGAATCTCGGTTGAAACCTCTAAACCTAATCATGCAAATAACAAATAAGAAGAAAAAATTGCGAGTAATATTTGAGATTCATTGCAGGCTTTGGTTCTTAATATTGTATTTGTACAAATTTTAGGAAAGCTAATTTCAAATTACCTTGTGAAAAAAGTGAAAAACACATTCAATCACCACCTTGCAGTCTGGGGTGATCATATCCGATCCTTAGCTCTGAACTTATTTTATATTCCAACCGTGTTTAAGTCCCATGGTGATTCCTAATATAAAACCAAAGTTAAACATCTCCACACAGAAAAAATGTTGTTCAACATTTAGTTATGAATGTTTTCTTTTCAGGTGTGCAGCAAGATTTCATTTCACGTTTGTCACGGTTGCATAAGAAATAGAAAAAACTTTTCTCCCCAAGACATTTGGATGAGTTTTGGATTTATTTGCACCGTTTAGCAGTCCAGTTCACATTGTGAAGTTTTTCACGGGCATTAATATGTGCAATGACTTTATTATTATTTTTTTTCTTCAGTCACTTTCTGTTGCTGGTTTTTGCTCTCACTACTCATAAGTTGCACATTTTCCACTTAATGTTTTTTGACCAGTGGACTATTTTTCACACTCAAAACTGATTTTAGATCAGAAATCCGATAGGGTTTTGTAGGGCAAGGAGACTTCTCTAAAATTTATTGCTAAGTTTTTTTTTTTTTGTTTTGTTTTGTTTTGTTTTGTTTTTACCTCAGGTCTGTGCACATTATTCTTCATGCAGAATAAAATGCCAATAGAGGGCAAACCAAGGACACCTTTTTGTTTTAGATATTTTATGTTATTAACAACTGCAGCCTAAAATGTGCCAAAAGAGCTGTAATAATCTCTACACATTATGTTTTCTTTCAGGTGCAAGCAGAGGGAGTCCTATAGGTTTCGCTCTTTAACTAATATTTCTGTAATTGAGCCTTTGCCATACTTTTTTTTTTAGCCTCGGAGAAATATTTTAGGAGCATTTGAATGTTTTTGGACTTGACGATTTGCTTCTAATTGTTGATTTCTGTATCCGTAGAGTGACATTTTACGTTGACCAATCAAGAAAATATGAGACGTTCACCCAGGTGAATTTGAGAATAAAGATACTTGTAACTTCCTTTTAGCATTTTATTTTTATTTTGTATTTGTTGTTAACTTCTTTTTTTTTCATTTCTATGCTTTTTCTTCTTTGCTGAAACTGAAACACAATTCATGCATTTGCATAGACGCAGAAGAAAGTGATAAAACTTTACCATTGCTGATAAGCTGCAGGGGTTACTGAGACACACACCAACAACGTTTTGGAATAATTCATAAAACATCAGTTCACCACTTTGGAAATCTATGACAATTGCACAGTTTGTCCTGTAATCGTCTGCCATTAGCCATAGCTTCATCATGCTCGGTTAAAAGCCTGCATGGAAACTAAGATGGTCAGGGATTTGCACTTTGCACAGTGAGAAGGGGCTTCACTTTTAATCATTCTGATGAAGCAGATTCTGATCATACATTTACATATATTTATAATTTAATAAAGTTCTTTTTTGAAGGTCATGTTGTGTCCAGTTAAGCCCAGAAGAGTTCACAGTCCTTGCACGTTTTGATTTGAAATATTCAAAACTTGAATCAACCAGATCAGATTCATGACTTCAATATGATAATCTGATGAAGAAGCTAAAGATTAGGGGGATGGCAGTGAGGGCTTTCCAAATACAAAAGATGCAAAGGACTGATTAGCAAACGTGAGCAGCTACATGTTTGCTGTAAAACCAATACAGTCTTTTCCACTGGTTATTGATAAGGGTATAAATAATTTTAATAATACCCCTTTTTTATACAAATAAAATCAGGCAACTTGCTACCCTAATTTAATTTGGCTGTATGTGGCGAATCTGTACATATGATTTTGACCCTTTGTGGATAAAGAAAAAACTAAAATCACACTTGTGTTTTTGTTCTTCTCTGAACAAAGCGTAGTGCAAACCATTAGACTTTCTGAATTAATATGGGTTTTTTTCAACATGTAAATAAACCTCTTTCAGTCTTTTCTTTTTTTGCTATATTTACAAATAAAAGTTTGAAATTGCACATTTTAGATAAAAGAAAGTCATGAAACTCAATTCTGGTGAGTTGAACTTTTCTTTCACCACTGCTTTCATATGGAAAGCCATACTTTCAAGTCAGTCAAAGACAGTGTTAAAAAATATATATTCTGCTTTGACATCTTTTTGCAAACTTAAAAAAGGTTACACAAAAAAAAAGTAGCATAAATGCTTTAGGCCGTGGTTTGAAAGCAAGGCTGATCTACATTTAATTCCTCTTTCGTAACTATTTCATCTCTAACTGAGCTTTGGACTTCCCCTTCTAGAAAAGCAATAAGCACTCGGGCCAGATTTGTTCTAGTTCTAGTCAGGGGCAGAATAAATCTACCATGTTTGTCTTGTCCTCACTACTAGATATATTTCAAACACCCGCTGCTTGGTGAAGAGTTGTCTCATAAGAACAAATTAATTCAACTTCAACAGTTAAAAAAAAAAAAAAAAAAAAAAAAAAAACCCGCTAAATTGGGCGATTTATTTCACTCTGCGTCATGAGATAAACTAATTAGGACGTCATGCATAGTAAACGGGTTCCTCCACGTCATGGCGCTGCTACATCTAATCTCCAGTAAACTGATACCTTCAGGTGCTGTGGGAAAGTGTTGCTCATACTTGATGTGCCTCGAGTGAAATTAAAATGAAACGTGGAAATTTAAGTCACGTTTTTTGGGTAATAAAGTAGTCGGTTCTCCAGCACAAGTTTTTTTTTTTTATTGTTCTTTTCATTTGAATTATTTAAAAGATTGTATAAGAAATCCAAGAGATTTTTATAATAGGTATTGTTTTACTTTTAGTAACTGAGCTCTAGCTGTGCTAATAAAGGGTAAAATCCTAAAATATTCACTCTTCTGTCTTTTATTTACTTAGGGGACACTAGTTTAACAATATTGTGTTAAAAACAACAAACATGATTTTTTTCACACACAAACTTTTCACAATCAAAAGTCAACTAATTGTGAATACTAATGTTTGTTTGTTTTTTTTGTCAGAAAATGTTGCCATCTTTCTGCCGATTTCTATTGTTTGTTTGTTGTTGTTTTTTTCTTTCTTTGGTCACATTGTTCAGATCACTCCAAAAATTGCTAGAGTAAATACAAAATGTGCATTATAGTGATGATTTAAAGTGGAAGGACCATTTACAAAAAGTCTTCGTTTTCCCTTTAAGTGGTTATATTACTCATTTGCATTGGGCAATAGTAGACATTTCCCTGTGCTTATTTAAAGAAGTACATTGCCATTTTAGGAATCTGGTCTGCATTCAACCAGCACTAGCTGTAGTTCAAATCTAAAATCCTCAGAGTGGTGTCCAAAGTCAGTCTTCAAGGGCCAGTGTCCTCTGTGGTTTGGATGCTTCCCTATTTAATCACACCTAAGCCAAATGATAGTTCATTATCAGGTCCCTGCAGAACTTAATTGCAAACTGAGGAGGATTTAAGGGACTGAATCAGCTGTGTTGGAGCAGGGACTCATCTAAAACGTGCAGGGCATGTATGCTTGAGGACTGGAGTTGTTTTACAAACATTTTACTTCTGATTTGAAGCAATGTTAATGTTAAGCAAGAATCTGATACAGAAACTGGAAAGGAAGCTAAAGATTAGAGTAATGGTAAAGAGGCCTTCCAACCTCAAGGAGGAAACATGAATGCCGAAGGAAATATGTAAAAGCAGGGTTTCACTGCACTAATGCCAATAAAGATTTTTTTCATTTATTACTGAGAATGTTTTATATAATTTCCAACAGACTATCTCATTTTCTTTCAGAAACAAGCCTCTTGTTGAATAAAATAATTAATAAAGTAAATCTGCCATGGTTATGAATATTTTTAGGATTGACTCTCCAACTTCAACACATAGCAACCTGTTTGAAAAATAATTGTTAAAAGTTAATTTTGACATCAGACATTATCACTAGGCCTCTCAAATTCTTTATACAGATCAACCAACACACATTCACTCATCTAAATCAACTCTATGAGTTTCTCCTTTTGAACTGTACCCAAACAGACTCAATTTCTAATTTACTGAGTCGGAAAGAGTCGTGTTGGACTTTACGAGGGAACCCTGAAGGTACCATATCAAACACTTGGCCACCCCTTCCTCCTCCGCCTCCTCCTCCGCCTGAAGCTCCACTATCTTTAGCCCTGCCGCGGATTACGCTGCGCAGTGAGTGTGGGATCAGTCGGTCGGCATCCCCTCCGCTCGGTTTACCGCTGCTGTCTGTAACATCGCGCTTTGCTCCGTTCCTGCGCCACTGAAACCATAAAGCAGAAACAGAAACAGAAATAAAGTGATGGGGGAATGACAACAACATTCGTCGGTCCTCCGTCAAGCAGAAGACCCCCAGGATGCTGCTGTTTTCCAGTCCGCGGTGCGGCCACCAGCACCGGGCCTCGATGCCGCTGCTGCTCGCCGCCGCGCTGCCGCTGCTTATGCTGCTATGTTACGTCCCCGTGAGCGCCAGCCTCCCAGGTAAATGCTCACATTTATTAAACCTAAAGCTGGGCAGGAATTGCCCAAAAGAAACAAAGGGTTGCCAGGTCACCTGTTTCCAGTACTGCTGCTAATAGTTTAAAAGAACCCACGGGCCTTTTTGTAATATTTAATTAACGCTTGTTGTTTATTATGTGATGTTTGTGTGAGCAGGTTAAACCGATGGATCTGGAGGAAAGCATGAGGGAAATGAAAATTCCCTTCCTTCTCGGGCAATTTAATCTGTTTCCTTGTAAGCAGTTGTTAATAATAGACTTTTTTTTTTTAATGTAAGGAGGTGAATTTATTAGGTCGGGCCAAGGTAGATGCGAACTTTGCGACTTTTTCACCTGGGTACTGAATCCACATAGGTCAGGTTTACGAATGTACCAGTTGTATGCATACTAAGGCAGAGCATAAAGGATGGAAGTTAGTGATAATTTTACAGTAGGATAATTAGTCCTAAAGTTATTGCTTTTCACCTTTTATACAATTTTTCTTTAAATTAGCTCCACATTTTCAACAAAGGATACAATTCTCTATTTACTATATACTTTTACTTTATTCAGCTTGTGCTTTCATTCTGAGTTAGGGAAAGCTTGTAATAAATTTTGTAGAGAACAATAGGTCATATAGTCAATTTAGTTCAATGTTTTCTCTCTAGCTAATGATGAAACATTAACATGAATGCCAAATTGATAAAAGAATGGAAATTATAATGGAAGGTCAGTGGCGCTGGTATGACTGGTGAGTTTTGCTTTGGGCCATATACCATCTAGAGTAGGCTCTGTAATTGTTATAGGTAATTCTATTAACTATGGAAAACATTAACTAAAATCCAGCAGTGGGATTTTAAAAGCTTACTGAATTAAATCGTTAAGTTCGAGCAATAAGGAAATCTTAAAAGCTCCATCGGTTTATTTATGATTTTGCCCTCCTGAGCTGCATGTGGACAGGTTTGTGAGCCATTGTGAGATTTATTAACCCAATTTACTTCTGGGTACATGTATATCATGTGATAGCCTGGTGTTTGAATAGACAGGGAAGTTAAGCCGCTTCTCAGCTTTTAGAAAACAGAAAAAAAAAAAAAAACGATGGGAAAAGCAGCAGCTGAACCATCCGTCACTTTTAATCTTTAGCCTTTATCAGACACACAAAACCCCCAGACAGTGTCCGCATTAGCGCTGAACATTCGGTGACGTGGCACTGACACAGGCTGTGGTGAATTTATCTCAGGTTTAAGCAGCGGTAATTGTTCACTTTAAACCACTGAAGTCTGAAGGCCATTAATGCGAAATGATGTAAAGGATGAACGGAGAAACTCTGACTCAGAGACCGCAGTGGTTTTTTTAATTTATTAATTTATTGTTTTTACTATGTTGGCCAAGTTTTAATCTTTACCCCTGACTTTTCTAAGCTAAAACCCAAATATTTGGCCACTTTCTTCTTGGATGTTGTGATTTAAATCTATTTATTTGTGAGAATTGTGGCTCTGACTCTAGCAAAAATGTGGATTCTTGAACTCTGTACTGCAAATACTGTGGATTATATTGTCTGTGCTGCAAAATCCTGCTCTGGTTAATGGAATTGATGCAAAAAAAATGCCTGGAAAATTATATATAGATTACAAAATTGCAAATAAAAATCAAAGTCAAAACCTTTGTTGTTCCACCTTTTACTGCAATAACAGCTGGTACTCCTACTGGGCATGTGTCCACCAAAAGGAGACACAGGGAAATTTTTAAATCATGCCACATATATTCTCAACAAAGGTAGCCTGGACTTTGACTAGACCCTTCCGTTGTAGCTCTGACTGAGTGTTTAGGGTCCCTGGTGTCAATCTCTGCCAGTTTTTCAATTCCTTTGCTCTGCTGCCTGTATTTTATATGAATGCTCTTCAAATCGTCTCTGACCAGCTTTCCCACAGCATGGTGCTGCCGCCACCATGTTTTACATGTTTTAGTTTTTTGTTGAATGGTGGATTAAGCAGTGCTCTTTCAGTTTCTGTTTATCTACCACATTGTATTCCCTTAAATGCATTGCAGTTTGTGATTTGAGGTGACGACATGTAAAAAGGTTAAAGGCGTAGGAACACTTTTGCAGGTGCAACGTGATGCAGAATATTGTAATCATCTCTCAAACATGCTCAGAGACTAACAGCTGGAGGATTGCGGGTCTTGTTGTCTTTTTCTTCCTGCAGAGAATATGTTGGGTCTCATCGGCTGTCAGAGGCTTTGATTTGTTTTCAACGTGACAACTGTTGCAGTCGAACGCAGCTTGCTCATAACGGCGAGTGGCAGTGCTGCAGTATGTGGGCTATTGTTCGCATATGTCGTGTGGAAATCACAGGAGCGTTGGAGACGGCGGCGCATTCTCCCACCACTCTACTGTGAAATGGCTGCAGAGGAAAGCTGCGTCAGTCTTGTAGGATCCACAGCTCCGCATAACGTAAACGGGATTAAATTCAATGTGTTTTCCTTCGAAAAGAGAACACGTTTGGGGTCCAGGAAAATCGACTGTAGATGGATTCATGACTCCGCAGCTGATTCAGTAAAACACTGGCGTGTCAAGTGTAAATATGCCATCAAGCTGGTTTCCTAACACTGAGATCTGGAGTTGGAAGTTACCCAAAATCCCCATTTAAGCAATTGCTTGCATAAACTATGTTTAGTAAGCTCTGAAAGTTCCAAATTTATTGAACATTCAGGGTTTCTTGTATTCTGCACAATCATTCTGTAGCTTTTTATTCAAATCTGTTTAGTTTTGCATGTTCTTTGTGACTGAAGTGTTGGAGAAGACCTCCTTCCCTCAATATTCTGACTGAGAACGATCATTGTTGTGCTGCCGAATTTGTTATTCCACAACCCACTTGGAATCAGCGTGTTTATTACTCAGCGAGCCTCGGACTGTGGCCTTTTTTTTTTTCCTCCCTCACCAGGATTAAGCTTTAACCAGTCACATCCTTAAGTGTCACACTCGGCCTCCTCTTTGCATACACAGTGGCTTTTTCCTCTGAGATTTTTCATTCAACCTTTTCTGCCCTGCAGCCAAAGCAGTAATTTACTGTGGGAATTAAGAGCTGGGAAAGGCCAGACGAGAGCACAAGGAGACATTGAAACGCCCGAGAGTATGTAAAAACATTTACATACCTGCACGTTTTTATGCACTTAACACTCGTGCATCCAAGTGTTGGGTTCAGGAATAAAAACAGCAATGCTGGTTATTTTGCTACTTTGATATTTTGTGTCTTTTGTAACCCAACATTTCAAACCCAACGTTTTTGGGTTGTGTTGACTGACCCATATACAGATCAGAACCTCAATCAATGAAGGTTAGATGTAATATTCCCCAAAAGTTAATGCCATTCTTATGAAACCAGTATAGTGACGTATCACTGCTCTGATTTGGATATAGAAAACATTGTAACCGGTGGGTGGGGTGTTTACAGAGTTTTCCCACAGTGTGCGGTTGGTAAATGACATCCTGTGACTGACTACTCTTTTTTTTTTTTTACACTCAAGAAGTCGAGTTTAGGAAAAAAAAAAAGCAAAAATGGTAAAGGATGAGTACTGTCTTAACAGTCCAAATGGTTCAGGTGTGCTGAATTGTTCTTGTCCACATCTCGATAAACTGAAACGCATATTTCATCCCTTTCTCCTAGTGTACGATAGTTAAAGAGGATAAAAATAACAAATTGGAAAGGGTCAAAACGCAAGCGAATGTTAAAAATGGAGGGACAAATTCACGATGGGACATAGTGAAACTTTAAATACTGGTATATAATTGTTTGCAGCACAACTGCTTGTGAAAAGTTTCTCTGGAAGTACAGTAACATTTTTCTGGAATGAGGAACAAATCAGTTTATTGAGAAAAGTACTTAAAGTAGGACTTTTAATTTAATTGTGCAATAATCCGGTCTGAGTAAAGTTTCAGGCTAATTGCACAGTTTGGTTTTGGTTACACCTCCTCTTAACACAGTGATGCCGGACCACGTCAGGATACGGTTTCTCGTAAATATCTTTTGTATGATTAATGTATTTTACATTGAATCTGCCTTTTTAAGGAAGTGAGTCAAAAATTCCAGGCTAAAGATAAAAAAAAAAAGAAAAAAAAAAAAGCACCACATCTGGTTTTAAAACGCCTCTGTTGTACAGCTCCGTACGCTCTTGAGTTTGACATTGACAGCATTTCACAAAGAGCTTCAATACCATTGGTTTCCCGCTTCGGTAATTAAATTACGCAGCAGCCAGAAGGTGCTTGTCAGCAATGTTGAATTGCCTCATTGTCTCTTGTGTTGTTTCAGAAGGAAAGTCTTAAACAATAGAGCTGACAGCCGAGGCTGAAAGGTGGTTCTCAAGCCATCGCCGTCAGATATGTAGCCTATTTTTATTTTTTTTCCCTCTCATTTGTCGGCAAACCGACTCGTTCGTATCCATCTGAAAACTCAGAACCGGGGGGAGCACCCTTGTTTCTATGTCAGCAGGTTTCGGTGTGTCGGTTTGTGCATGTACGGCTACGTGTAGCCCACATCCTTACCAAGAAAGCTGCCGTCATATTTACCCAGTTCTTAAAAAAAAAAAAAAATGAGGAGAACCTCAAGTTAATCAGTAGTGCTCCTGTGTAGATATCGTAGGGATAAAAAGTCAATCCAACAAATGTTCCACAATTGTTAGTATTCTTTATTTATTCAGCTAATGATCCAGCAAGATGATAATTAACCTATCGGTCATGATGAAGAACAAAACAAGATCTAAGATTTATTTTCTACACTATTTTTTTTAAACCCTTTCCACCTTTATTGTTGTGCTGTAAGCTGCTCTGCTTCATTCTCATTAATTCCTCGCGGTGTAATTATTTATATTGCTAATTGGCCGACTTGACAGAGGTTACTGCAAAAGAAACGACACAGTGACAGACAAAGAGAAAAGGCAGACAAAGACTGAAGGCATCCAGTTCCTCGTCATTCTTCCGCGAACTTGCATTCCTTCTCGGTAGCAGATATCTTTAACTCTGTTTTTTTTTCTCACTTCCTTCTCACCTGTACCACTGTCTGCTTGCAGAACTAATGTTGTACTTCCTGTGTCTGCGTGTGTTCATCTGCGCTTTTAACAGGTGCAAAATCATGCCCCACTTTCCGCCGGAACGACACAGGCGTCCATTGCATCACATGGGAAACGACTTCTACACACTTATAAAAAAAACAAACAAAAAAAAAACCGCTGACATAAACGGTTTCCATTCAAATGGCTGTTTAAATTAAGCTTGGGACTTTCCACAATTCTATGAGGGGGAAAAAAATTCATTTGACTCTGCAGCGTTCTTGTACTTTTATTAAAAATCTTTATTGTTGTATGGTTAAATTTAACCCTGTGGAATCTGAAAGTTATTAGATAATTTCCCAGCAGTTATTCAACTGCTTACCAGAAGCAGCTGGTTTGGCAGTGCATACCAATCTGTCCACATGTGTAAATATTTGTTGTACACTGTCATTCCTTGCTGATGTGTGTTACAGTTTATCGCACTAAATGATCCTGATGGCTTTCTTTAACATGGTGGATGTAAACTGGAACTTCGATTAATAATGAAAGTAAAAGATCAAGATCAAAGTTTTTTGGTTTGAATTTTGGATTATTTGAAAGCCTTACGGATTTCTTTACTTTTTGCTTTCTTGTCATTTTCAGATAATCAAATGCATTTTAATGTTGGATAAGAATAAAAATCCAGCATTTAAAGTTACGACTTTATCCATAGGCCCTGAACTTAATAACCGGTTGTGCCACCCTTGATGCCAAAAGCTGCCGCTGCTTGTTTGCAGTTCCTGGCAATGAATCTTTGTTGGGATATTGGTCCTCTATCTCTTTGCAGAATTGTTTTAATCCACCCACATTGGAATGGTCTAGTGGTATAACATCCTGGTTAAAATTAAACCACAGCCTTTCAGTCTGTTTTAAGTCTGGACTTTGATTAGACCACTTCAAAGCCTTTCTTTTCTGTTTATTAATCTATTCAGATGTGGACTTGTGGGTGTGCTTAGAATTATTGTCCTGCCGCATTAATCCAGCATACTTCAGTTTAAGATCAAAAACCGATGGTTGGACATTCATAGTTCCCTTAGCTATCACAAAGCACCCTCAGATCATCAAACTACCTGAGACTAGATAAAAGCCTAACTCTTTTTTTTGATAAATCAGGAGTTAAATCAAATGTATAACTTAATCTTAGTTGGCATCAAATATACACTCTTGGTTCATTTTGGCTGATATGACATTTTACAGTGTTCAAGTTTAGCAAAACTGATATTTGGGTGACCGGACAGAATGATCGCCATCACCCGTTCTTGTCTACTTTATGGAAACGGTGCCATTTTGACAATAAGTCTCAAACTGCTGGATTGGCAAAGCTGTTGAATTCAGCACATTTAGTTGAGATGTACAATACAGAATAATCGAGATAAATATATTTATATTTTGAAAAGATGAGCAAGGTGTAACATGTAAGGGGGGGGAAAAAAACAACAAAAAAACAAAACAAAAGGACTGAGCTCAGACCTGTGGGGAACACCACAATGCTGTCTAAGTGATTGATGTGGTAAAGCTATTCATACTGACAAAACAAAGCATTTGTGAGCTTTGATCCCAGTTAACCTAAAAAGAGATAAAGCCCGAGTAGAGTTATTGAAAAGTGGTAATTACTCATATCCACCTTTTTTAAGTAATAATTTTTCTCTATTATACAGTTCTCAAAAAGCAAACTAAGAAAAATATTTATATATGAATTTGCCCTGCATAGTGTATTTGTGTTGACTCTCCTTTTACGTACGACGTGAGAAAGTAAAGCTCTCTCAGGCATTCAGCGGCTGGGTTTGCCCCAGCTGAGGCTAATGAAAGCAAACATTTAGAAACAGGCTGGCCAAACATTTGTTTGGTTTTTTTGTAATTTGAGATTGAAGTAGAAACTCCAAAAGCCAAACACAAACGCGTCCTTTAGAGCCCAAGCGGAGATACACTCAGTGGTTCTATTAAGTGCAGAGAAACCAAGCTGAGCTCTTTAATGTTTCCACTTGATTTTGAGTGCTTGGCTTACATCCTGTCTGCTATCTGAGTCAGGAAATGCAAACAATGGGAATTGAAGAATCTCTGCCTACCAATTTCCTACTTTTCCAGTTAAAAAAAAAAAAAAAAAAAAAAAAAAAGTTCTGACCAAAATCACAAACGCACACGACTGCATGTTGTGACACTTGTTCCACTGTAGTTGCAGAACAGCTTGAAGGAGCACCGAGCTGCAAACATGCTTTCATATATGTGTTGGTCTGAGAGCGTAGGTGTTTATAAGGCTTTGTGAGAATGTATGCCACTGTTTTGCTCTCAGTTTTTCTTTTTCCTGGCTGAGTTTCTGCTGAGCTCAAACCCTGGCAACAGCAGCGGCAGATGGTTAGTAAAGTTTTTTTTTTTTTTCTCCACTTAATTCCAAGGACCAATTTCTGAGTTCCTCTGTTGCATAATGTGCCCTCACTCCTCCTGACTAAACTGAGGCCGAACGTTCTGATATGCTTTAGGGATTTATTTTATACTATGTTGCATGTTTTTGTTTTTTGTCTGGGACTTTGTAATTTCCTGTGCTGAAAAATAAAGATCTGTGCCTGTTTGTTTGTTGAAAGTAAAGAGCTCCCTACCCGTTTCTATGCTGCTTCTAAATCTCAGATATTGGTTGTACTGCACCCGAGCGTCACCCTTGTTTTTTTTGTTTGTTTTTTTTTTTACTCTGTCGCCAAATCTCACAGTTGGAGTGTGTCGGTGTTTCTGATTAAATGCGTGTTGGGAGAATAATTATCTGCTTCCCACATGGATAACGCACAAAGTGCTGACCAAAAGGTGTTGAGATTTTCACTGCATCATAATTTTTAGGAGAGAGCAGATATTTTAAAATTTAGGACAACTGCTTTCGTAACAAAAAAAATCTGATAAAGGACCTTTTCAGATGGGAGACGCGTTGGCGTGATCATGAGTGTGTTAAAGTGACAACAGAGGCAAATACAAAGAGAGGCACGGGGCCAGAACAGTGTTTGCAGTTTCCACGAAGTTGAGGTAAATCATTAAATTCATCATAGAAATTGTTTCTCACATGACATATTGACATGAAATCTTTGTAGATCACCCAGAGACCTGTGTTCTCTCGTACTTTTCTGCCATCAGTTCACCTCAAAGGTTTTCTACAGGATTTAGATCTGAAGAGAGGTAGGTTTAGTATCTAGTGAGCAATTTCTGCATCGATTTGGCCATATTTCTTGGATAGTTTTACTGTATTTGACTCTTCCAACAGAAAGATTTAAATTTAAGACGCCCTGATATTTCAGGAAAAAAACACGATGGAGGCCCTCAGTATCATAGATCTTCTACCGTACTTAACAATAAACGTATGATGCATTTTTCCACGTTTTCATTCTTTACTTCATGTGAAACTTAAATGAAATGGAATGGAAACGGATTAAAGCTCAAAGCTTTTTTTTTTTTTTTTTTTTGGAAACTCTGGGATTTCTTGTTGTCAGGAGTTAATAGTATTATTATTTTTTTAAATCTGTCCCAAAGCAGATTTCTCAAATTGCACAGCTGCAGGTCAACCAAGGACATGGAAACCCAATATCTGCTTTTGTGTTGCTATTTTTAAGTTCCCTCTATTTCTCTTACCAAAATAGGACTGCAGCTGAAAATTGTGTTGAAATCATATTTTAAAATAAAATCAGGGAACTGAGTTTGTTTCCTGATCTTGGCACAGTAAATGATAGCTGTTTATTAGACATCTTAAAACTTAACTTAGACATCTGCTGATAAATGTTCACTTCTAGCCCAGTTTTATCTATTAATCTATGCATTGCTTTCTTAATCTTATGAGAGTATTGATACATTTTCAGTGAGGAAATCAGTGACTTTCTGCCTCTCGTGTGACAATCAGGTTCAGAGCAGGAAATGGTTGCTATGATCTAATGTCCTAAATTTTCCCACAGCTACATTAATGACTAATTCTAACCATAAAACAAGGACGTTTATCTTGCCACCATGTGCAGTGAGGAGGGAGGAAAATGAAAATCTTCAAAGCTCTGTTTGAGAAAGGAAGGATGCGACTGCAGAGGGCAGCTGCAGCCAAATGTCAGGTCCAACACAGGGCTAGAGAATACTGACCTCATCTTCTGTCTCTCCTCCTCATGTCACTGCATGCTGCATCTGTTATGACAGTGTCTACGCCTGCTGTGCTGTTCACCTTTAGCTGGGCCCTCCACACGGCACCGCAGTGCTCATTATCAGCCTCTCTCTGCCCTCTCCTGCCACACACACCTGCTATGACCTTAACACATCCTTGGGTTCCCACCAGCTGTGCGTGTTTGCGCGTGCATCTAAATTAAATTCATTCAGACGGACGGTAATGAGGGCAGGTGATTATCTGAGCCGATAGCGGGAGAACATCGGTCTTTATTTGGGTTTGACCTGATTAAACCGGCTGAAGAGTTGGGCCATGATCACAACACTGTGCAGTGGAGAGATTGTTGGGTTTTTAACTTTTTATTTTTTTTATTATTATTTTCATGTTCTTTCTGGTGAATGTGTTTGGCTGAAACAAAATCCGAGAGGTTTATAATAAAACACGTTGACGCTGCTTGTTAGGAACTGTGACGTCGGCATGCGAACTCTTCAAGGTGAGATGTTTTTGAGTTTAAGATAAAAGACGCCCACAAACGAGAGATGTGACTTGCAGAGTTGAGTCACATCTTCTTCACAGGATTTTTGGCGCCGCGTCATCTCCTGTGCGGTTTCTAAATTGTTTTTTTTTTTTTTTTTTTGTATGTCTCTCTCCC
Source organism: Poecilia mexicana (assembly GCF_051168715.1). Classification (NCBI taxonomy): domain Eukaryota; kingdom Metazoa; phylum Chordata; class Actinopteri; order Cyprinodontiformes; family Poeciliidae; genus Poecilia; species Poecilia mexicana. The sequence continues at coordinate 16,069,473 of NW_028263381.1, forward strand.
TTAGCTCACAGAAAATGCCCTCATCCGATAGACTGTGCCCGGCTGAGACGCCACCACTGCCACCCACCGTCGTCTGAGTGCGGCTCCTGCCTCTCCCCGTTTCGGGAGGACGGCGAAGGACGCTGTGTGCTGAAGACGCACCATAAAAATGGTATGGACAGAAAACATCAGACACCGTTCACTTGCACACACACTGCATTCAAGTATGTTGTAATAATAATAATAATAGTAATGTAAAAACAATGATGAATATTAATAATTATTCTCATTGCTAATTTTATAATTATTATTATGGTTGTTATAACACTAATGTTCGTTTTCGAATAAGAAAACTATTGATACAATGGTTTTTAACATACTTACAGTCAGATATGTGGAAACAATTTGGAGACATGGCACTTTTTTTTTTCATAACAAAATGTTAATATAATACATATGAAACTTTATGCTCTAACCTGCTGAGAGGATGCAGTAGAACTAGGTGCTTCCCCTTTATAAAGGAAGTGATGCGCGATGCATTTCTCCATTAAATACATTTACTTCAAAGGTTTTCCCACAATTTCCTGTGTGAGGTTACGCTACTGCAATAAAAGCTGAATTCATTTTAAGACTATGTACACACCTTTATCAGTAGAGCAGCAGATGTGGCCAACGATGCATTTATACTAATCAAGTGAGGATGTTTCAGAGTCTCCGTGTCTCCGGTCAAAGAGACGTCAGTATGTATGTGCTGCTCAAGCAGTTTATTGTCCAAATGAAAACCAGTTCTCTATAAAGCCAAGCCATGGCTGCCCTGTGCCTTTTTAAGCATTTAAGCATCTATCAATTCAATTCAGCTGCACTTGCTTCTCTGTTCAGCTGTCATTTCATCTGTGTTTTTGATTGTTTTTTTTTTTTTGCTTTTCCTTCATTTCTCCCATTTATGCTTCTCCCAGCAACAGAGCATTTTCAGCTTTAATCCTGCTCTGCCCCTGCTGTGTTTGCAGCACACACACACACACACACACACACACACACACACACACACACACACACACACACACACATATATGCACCGCCCCCGCACTGGCAGCCTTAATCACTGCAATAACATGTTTCTCTCTCCCTCTCTCTCTTTTGCCCTTCATCTTCATCCCTGAATTTAATATCACTCAATAAAACAGCCAGGCAATGGAAAGAAGTCTCATTTTTCTGATTTCTATAACAGTTTGTGCTGCGTTCAAAGCAAAAACTGAAATGGAGGAGTGGTTTTCCTCAGTATAAACGATATACATTTATGTTATTGGTGGGGGTGTTGAACCTCTGCAGGGTTAATGAATTGGATGGGAATTAGCAGCAGGAGATGATCCAGGAGAAACTTGACTCAACTAATTGCGAAGCATCAGATAAAAAAAAAAAGAAAAGGGGGAAAAAAAATGTTTGGTTGAGCAGGAGAAAAGTTCCTGTCACGCAGAGGATGAAGGGATTTTTTGTGCAGCACTATGAGTTTGTGTGTGGTATGAATCTGGTACATCATGCAGACGTTTAAGCTGCACAGTGGTTACATAAAGTCTTTGGAGACTACCGAACACTCTGATCCGCTCGGGAGAGAGTGACTCTTATTTTCACACTCGCCACTCAGACCCACGAAGTGGCTGTTGTGAACAGATGAAATCCTCGCCGTTTCCTTTAATTGCTCAGATTCGCACAAAATGATGTGTATTTGCTTCGTCAGAGGCATCGCACGCCTTTCGACGCGTCAGAAAACAATAAGGAGCTTCAGGCCAGCTGCTGGCGTGGTTTAGTTGGGCAGCTTTACTCGCCGCCTGAAAAATGTCACATAACGAATAAATCACAAAATTGAAACTTTGTTGCTTAGTGTGTGTAGCGGTGGGTGGTGGTAATTAAAGAGCTGCGTTTCTGACCCAGGATGTTGCCGTCATCATTTTAGTTGCGCTCCACCCAGATTTAAAGTTTGTTTCGCAGCTTATCGGGCCGCTTTCAGCGAGTTTTATTGTTTGTAACTTCTGTCGTCATTCTGCTCTAAATTTCTCAGAATTGGAAAGAATTTGCAGAACTGTTTATTTCTGATTCACGGACCGTTTCATTTAACATTATTCAGAATTTTTTTTTTTTATCCAGCACCAGTTGACAACAACGCCTGCTTTACAAGCGGGCAAAAACGGCTCCAATTCAATGCGCTCAAGTATCGACCTTGAGCGCATTTATTCCTACACAGATATAAACACTTCTATTTTCTGAATTAGGCTGCACAAAAGGCCTTTTTCTTGACACTAAACTGAAGTAAATAATTTTCTGTTCTAGTTTAGATCAGTTCTACTTTTCCTGAAAAGCCAAAAAGTTCTGTTTTGTTCGTGTTTTGGGATTGTGTCCTTTGACAAGATAAACAAATGGGGTGAAAATTAATTTTTTTTGGTCCGTCAGTGGCAGGGTGGGAGGCATGGATTACCAGGATAGATACACTCATGCTGTACTACAATAAATGCACCAAATACTCAGAGTTCACAACAAAAAAATGTCATATTATTATTATTAAGTGTAATCAGCTGATGGGTGTAGAGCATCCACGGTAAGGGAACAGGTAGGCAGAACTGCCTGTGTTTGTCATGGAGGCGTTCACTGCCATTAGTAAACAGATAATATGCCTCAAAGCCATGTCTTCTGGTGAAAAGCACAAACAGAGCGACAGAAGAGCCATTCTTTAAAAGCAGCTGTGTTGCGTACATGGTGAAGGCAGGGCGTGAACAAAGTGGTTTCTGCTCTTTTACACAGTAGCTTTTGTGTCCTTTCTAGCTTTTATCTCCATCATCCAGTTTGTTTCCCCCTTTCATCATCTTATCTGTCAGCGTCTGGCAACTGTTGGACTAACGGGCAATTGCCGCAAACGTCCAGCTGCAGTTTGGCAGCAGAAGGTCTGAAAAAAAATAAAAAATACATAAACGAAAAGTCCTTGTACAATTTTACCGTACTAAAGATATTAAAGCCGTCGTTTAATCCTGTCTAATGATTTGATTCCAATGATTTCAGCTTGAAAAGACTCTTATTTTGCATAGTTATTGGTCCGATATTTTATTATTTTCACTAATCTACTAATTAAATCTGAGCTTCTTTATTCTAAATTTAACATTGATCATCACATGTGATCAGTTTGAACTTTTTCATTTACACTTTGGCACAGTTGGGAATTACAGCTGCTGACATTTTTAGCAGGTGTTTTATAAAAAGGAAGGTGCCAAGTGTATTTCATTAGTGCCTGCTAAAGACGATTATCTCCTTGCTTAAATTAACAAAGTGAATGAAAATTACAAAATTTTAATGGTTATTAACATTTGACAATATTTATACAGGTGTTTTGCTTGTTTTGGGGTTTTAAACGTTATTTCGGTGATATGGGTGTGCATTTTTCATTTCATTTAGTTTGTCTAGCATTCCTTAGTCTTTTTGTAGATACGACTGACATTAAGATTTGGAATCGATAAAGATTAATACAGTGTGGGGAAAATTTGATTTGAAGTGCGAAAAAAATCAAAATCACCTATTCAAGTTCTGGATAGACGAATGGATCAGGCTGAATATGTAATTTTTGACATTAAACCTCCGTAGGAACCCTTGGTTTTTCTACCAAGGTGTATTATTTGTGCAAAGCGGAAGTTGAAAGGCAGGTGAGGCTGTTTGCAGTCATTCAGAGCTGTGCACTCAGCTGTGACTACCTTTATTCGGCTTGTGGGACACTAACTCGGATATACGGCGCTCTGTCCAGCCAAGAAGGAAATTTCATTATATACTTCTCCGCTCTTTTGTTCTGATACCAAAACACATTAAGTTGCAATTGCATATCTGCTTTCTTTTAACTCAGTGGTTTGTAGAGATTTTCTATAGACTCACTGGACAACAGAGGTGCATGTAAAAAAATTTAGCATAGGAAATTTTATTTCAGTAAGTCAGTTCAAAAATGTAACTCGTATAGATAGACATATAAGGTATATTTATCAACCTGAAGAGAAATAACCAACTGAAATATGTAATGGCATGTGAAATAAATCTTTATAGTTTTTGAATATTATTGATTACTCTAAATCAAATTTAAATATCAATTAGTATCTTATACCTCTAGTTGGATCATCAAATGGACCTTAAAAGTTAAAAATAAAAAAAAATCTCCATGTTGATTGTTGTTCTCTGATTGCCCGCCAGGTGGCAGCAGAACATTATTGCGGTGATTAGCCGGTGACTTTTTCCCCCCCAATTAATAACAATGGGTTCCAATGACTTGTTCCATATTAAGATCAACATTTTAAACCACTATTTATTTATTTATTTAAATTTAGCTCAATATTTGTTTGACTTTCATATGTTTTACAATTTTGGAAAAGGACTATACATGTATAAAGAAATTAAGCTCAATTGATGCCATGGTAACTGAAAGAGGTGCACAGTTTCAGCCTTACTGAACAGAATTAATCAGTGATAAACCAGACCTATTACTGTGTTTTCTTTTTTATTTGAATCAGTATACGTTTCTGTTCAGCTTCGGGGCAAATTATTGCCAAAAACAAATTTTAAATCAGCCATTATGGTTGGACGATTTTGTTTGAAATATTAATGTTAGAATTGCAGATGCACCCATCTAATCTGCCATAAAACAGAAGACTTTTTTTAAGCTCATGAACATATCGCCCTATAACATCTGGATAGTTTTTGGAGCTCCTTAGTTTTCTCCACTCGCTATCAAATAACCTCTAGCACATTTCTTCATTGTTTTTGTTTTATTGTCCTTTGGGAAAAAATACAGTTTGGTCAAAATCATAAATTGGTTTGGGCCAGAAAAGCTAGATCAATGCACAATATGATCACACGAGGGTTTATTGTGGTTGATTGCAAGTTGAAAATCTTGACGCTTCTTTAACAGAAAGAAGTGAAAAGGTAGTGCATGTGTGTATGGTTTTTTGGTGGAGCAGGAAATGTGAGTGGTTTTTAAGTGGGAAAAGACAACAGTGTGCATGTGTGTGACACACAATCCCTGTTGAGATGTTTAGTGTTTGTTTGCTTCCCAAGAGGGTATGGGTCATTATCAGGCCGGTGACAAAACTCTCCTTCTACAGGGAGAGGTGTGTATGCTTACACCCAGCCAGTCCTTTTATAGGTGACTGCTCTGCAAAGCTCATTTTTTCTGAGCAACATTCAAAACGTCAACAACAAATGCGTCCTCTCTGCGTCGCCTCTTCATATTCGGACCTGTATGCAGCCAGCGCACAGGCACAGTTGGCGCGCTCAGCCACCTGCAAAGTGCAGATGGCACATCTCGCCTCCACAGACACCTGCCATGCAGTGCAGTAAATGGCCATTAGTGGAGGGGGGCGGGGGGCGGAAAAAAACAAAGCAGTCAGTGAAAGTGCTGCTATGTCATATCATACACATTAACTGAGCCAGATGGCCAGCCTTCTGGAGTGAAAGTGACACTGTAATCGCCACCATAATTTAGGTGGACACTTATTTTGAAAGAGTCACTGGTCACCACTCGGTTATCTTATATTTTTTTTATTTGATGATTATAATCAACAAAAGAGCGAAAAGACAGGACGCTTTTATTTTAAAATCCACTTTAAGTTTACGTGTTTCCCCGTCGTCTTTGTCGCCTTGCGTGTAATAATAAATACACGTGAGGCTTTATGGAGGGAAATAACTCTTTGATGACCTCCATTACCAGCAGGCTTTGGAGTCTATTGTGCCTGCAACAGGACAGGCCCGGTGAGGCCGAGGTTTGGCTGATTGCTCCGGGGACAACCCCCGCCCCCTGCGGTGCTCCTTCCCCTGGCCACACACACACTGTGGACCCCGGTCGCCCTGGAGCCCGGGGCTGTCCTGCTGGAATGCGGTTCGCTGTCTGGCGCAAAGGGCTGTTAACAACAGTTTAGTATTGTCTGGCCTTTTTTAACCAGCTCCTCAAACAAACAACACACACAGGCACACTCCATGTCTGTCATTGTGCACGTAAGATGCTGGGAGCACCTGTGCATTCATGTACGCATGCTTAAACCCAAATGTGTGTCTTTCCTGAGCGTCTCTTTTATCTAAAGTCACTGCGATAATGTAAAGATGGTCTATATTTTCCATGTCTGTTTAGAAAGTCTTTGCTTTATCTTGTCTAGCTAATAAAGTTATCCTCGTGTTGCTTGTGATATTTTAAGAACCGATGCAATGTTTTTTTTTTTTTGTTTTTTTGTTTTTTAAATGAAGAAATGCTCATTTGGCAAAAATCCAGTAGATGAGTAGATGTCAGTTTACCAAAGTAAAATGGGACAAGGGTTAAACATTTTAAGATAAATGTTTAAAAAAAAAATACTCAAATATGTTAAAAAGTAAAAAAAACAACTAAATTCATAAATAGTTGAATTTTCAGTATCAGTGGCTAAAAACCACTGGTATCAGCAGCTCAAAATGGCCATAAATAAAAGACATGGCTAAATATAATTAGAAATAAATGAATATATGAACAATATTTCGAGATATTTTCTGTTTAGCTGCTTTTTAAAGGCTTAATGAAACAAATTCCTTTCTGTTTTTCCTGTTTTTGCTGTGAGCTTATTTTTGGAGATTGTTTTAACACAAAATGCACTTAAGGGTAGTTTTTATCTTCTAGCTAAACATTAGTTTGTGAGCAAACTGTACTTTTTTTTTTACTTAAATTCTGAAAATGTTCTTATGTATCTTATATGGATCACTGGTGCTGATATAAGACTGATATAAGCTTGGACAAGATATCACAACCTCTTCATTTTTCTGGCTTATTTGAAGTTCTGTACTAATCATTTAGTTATTTTTGTTATACTGATTCCTGGGAGGGAAAGAGCTGTAAATCTGAGAAAATGGCAAAACATTTTCTTTCTTTAGTTCAAATTGTATTTCTAAATTTAAATTAAATACAAAAAAAAAACTTTAACAGCAATTTATTGTTACAGGAAACTAAAGCAAGAGTGAAACAGTTTCCCACTTACAGTGAATGCAGCATAATTCAAAAGCAAATTAGGAAGTAAATAAAGATAAGAAAGGTGGGTTTCCTTCACTGCTGGAAGCCCAGCAGTGCAGGTATGTGGTATTTTTCCACTGGGATTCAAAACTGCTGGAGGGACCTAGGGGCCAAAACCCAAATGTATAAATGAGTTTGAGCCATTTATGAGTTAGTCATGTTACAATTGACCTCAGCGGTCAAAAATATGTTTCCAAAGACGGATATATATATTTATTTTTTTTAATCTCATCATTTCTATCAAATTTAAAGATTTCATATTAAAGCGTTTTAAGTTTGAAGAAGCACGAAAGTTATTTATTTCTAAACATAACTGAAACTTGAAATGTTTTTTGCTGGCTAGGCAAAGTGAGGACCTTCACTGATCTGGACGAAGAAATAGATTTCCTTCACTCCATCATAGAAAAACAGGAAGTGTCGAAAATAAAAACAACAAAACATCAACCGCAAAAAACTGGTAAGAAATCGGCCACAAATTTAGCAAGGTGACATTGATATTATAGTTGCTGAAATTTGTCTAAAAATCTCTGTCTGACCTTCCAGATTCCATTTCCTCCCCGGCGGATCTTGAGGACAGCAGGACAGGGGCATCTGAGCAAAAGTCCCAGAATAAGAACCGACTGTCGGGGGAAATCCCACGTAGCACCACGGCAGCTCCGATCCCCACGGGCGCCGCCGTTCCCAACACGCCAACCCCGCACCCCAGGTTCACCGCAGCTGATGGCCGAGCCGGCCCTTTAGTTGTGCCCCATCCCAAAAATGACACCATCATTGTCAGTGAGTGTTTAACTCTTTTTTTTTTATTATTATTATTTTTTTTTTATTGGCAGATATTGTTGGGAGTTGAATCATACTGATTTCTAATGAAGCAAGAATACCCTTCATACAGTAGATATTAAATCTTAACCAAATGTTAGAACCATAAAAACTGCTAAAGAATTACATTTTTTTAACCACATGAAGAGTATCTCATCTAACTTCTTATCACACTTTTAAATTACATTTTATAAATGCTTAATAAATGATTTTCTTCTTTGTGTTCATTTTTCTGCAGTCATAATCTCGCTGTGTGTTATTGTGGGCACCGTGTGTGTGATCTTGGCTTCTGTCTGTTACGTCAAGTAAGTATAAAGAAAGGCGAAAACGATGCGATGTTTTTGCTGCAGTTGGAAGCAAAGTGTTTGGTTGAATTCCTCGGGAACTATTTGACTCTTTTGAACAGTTTTTTATTCCAGAGCCAAATGATGATAAAGCTTCGCTGATTTTTTTTTTTTTCCTCAGAACTGCGCATTTTTAATTACATGAAACATTTGATTAGTTTCTTGTTATTTTAATTATTTTAAATGACACGTAGGATAACGATAAACATTTGAAAAGCTCTAACCTGACGTATATTGTAAGTTTGTGTACATAAAAGCAGACTGACTTGATTTTACAGAACAACTATTTATCCACAGTCAGTCAAACACAATTAGTTCTTTTGGCCCATTCATTGGGATTGCTGAATTATATTTAACTTCCTTTTTGAGTGGATTAAGTTTAGAAGTCTGCCTTTGAATAGCAACCACATTTATGAGGAAATCTAAAATAAAATTTCTTGTTTTCAGCAGATGGATTTAGGATGTTTAGTGACATCTGCAGGTAGTTGTGCGTACTGCATCCAGAGTTGCTCAAATTCCACAAAATGTTATTCTGAGTTAAATTCTTCCACATAAATACTGTACACTGCCGTCTTTAATGTATTTATTAATCAGACTGAGAGATTATTTTATGTGTACTGACTAAAGACAGCTTTTTAAGCATGGCTGTTCTTTATTTTAGTTCCCACTTTCTCTCAGACTGTACTTAAATGAATGCTTGAAAAAAAAAGTCTTTACACTTAATGCTAACTGAAATACAAACCATAAGGAGTTTAAAATGTATCAAAAAGTCAGACTTTAGAAATCCTCATAATTTGAGGGAAATATGAGAGCCTAAGTTGATCCTAAAGTTGATCATGACTCCCCCTGCAGGCTGCGCACAGAATCGCGTCTTGCTGAGAAGGTGGACTACCCTGCTTTCAGAGCACCGAGCGTTCCTCCAACTCCAGCCAACGGTTCATCTGTAAGTCCCCCCTCAGCTCTGTTTTTTTTTTTTTTTTCTTCACCCTTATTCTGCAAAAACAAGCTGTGCAACACCCCCCACCACACTCTACGCATCCAGATTTCAGTTTCTAACATCATTCTCTCTCTGTTTTGCCCCCATAAGACGCTTGATAAGACGCTGGCTGAAAACGCTCAGATGTATCACTATCAGCACCAGAAACAACAGATGCTGTCGATGGGAAGGTACGTTTCCCGTCTCTGTCTCCGCACAGCCTTTTGTGGAGTTTTTGCCACAACTTAAAATCCCCGTTTCTCCATCAGTCACAAACCCGAACAGAAAGGGCTCGACGCTGAGGCCACGTCGGACGAAGAAGAAGTGGGAGGCGGCTTCACGGTGTACGAGTGTCCTGGACTCGCCCCGGTGAGCACGCACACACACCTGAGCACCTTCAAATCATTTCTGATCGGATGTTTTATTGAAATGCTTTATCGTCTTTCTTCCCAGACTGGAGAGATGGAAGTTAAAAATCCTCTGTTTGATGATTCAACTCCGGATTATCAGGGGATTCCTAAGTGAACACTGAACACACACACAAAAAATTTTCTCTGGATGAAAGCTCCTGTTTTCTCTCTCTGCCTGCATGGAAATCGAGAATGATGTTGTGGAAATGATTGTTTTCTCATCCGCCTTTTTAACACATAGGCCCCCACTATGGCTTTTTAGTGCTACAAATATGTAATGGGTTCCCTGTTAATTTATTCCTGTCAATGTTGTAGAGAAACTCTATCTTTTAATTTAATTTTCGTTGATTTAAGTCGAAGTCAAGCTAGTGTTAGTGTTTTGTTCTGTTTGAGTGTTTGATTCTGAGTTAATGTCTTTATTCTTTATTTTTGCAGCTATTTCCAAAGAATACCATAACAGATGATATATATCTGTGTATATATATCACACATATACATAGGAATATTCTACTACCCTCTCTAATTTTTGTTTTAACAGATTTCATATCGGTTTTCTGTAAAAATGCATCATAAAATGGTCATTGAACTGTAACTGCTGGTGTTGCTCGTGTATTTTCCTGTCCTTATAGGCTGCACATGAAGATTTTGAGATGATAAAGTATAGATATTAAAGTTATATAGGTAAAAATGAAGTACTTAATGCTGTCTTGCATGGTTTGACTGTATTGTTTTAGTCATGGCGAAGCTTCGATGGATCGTTCTGCCTCCATGTGTGTGCGTCACGTCGCTGATGGAGGGGGGAGGAAAGTGACTTTCCGAGCACTTGAATGAAATCTGAGATGAGCTGTACCTCTAGATGTTTTACTGGCAATCATAATGATCCTGTAGTGTCCCTCTTTCCAGTCTTTGGGCTCAAACTATCCACGTGCTGCAAAATGTACATACAAAGAGTGAGATTGTTCACTTTTTATAGATATTTGTACATGCAGACTAAAGATTGAAAATTAAACTTTTTACCACATGTGGAGGAAAAAGTGAGGTTTTCATTTTGTGCTTGCCATAGTTTTCATTTACAGTGTCCCTATGCAGCCTGGAAACGTTTGGAATTTGGTTTCAGTGTTTTCCAGGCCTGGATAAGTGTGGGAAAATATCTTTTATTCTTTTCTTCCTTCCTTTTGTCATCCCATCCTCCTATATTTACATTTTTTCCTTGCTCATCTACATTCTTATACTTTCCTTGTCCTTCCTTCTTTCATTTAATTCTTTTCTTTCTGTTTTTCCTTTCTATTCCTTCCTTATTTTACTCTATATTTAAAAATGAGCACAAAGAACTGAAAACTGTTTACTCTGAAATGTTCGCAAAACATGGAATAACCCTCCATTTAAGCACTTGTAGAAAAACATGGGTAAAAGATGCAACAAATAACACACACACACACACACACACACACACACACACACACACACCATGCTTGAATATATATATATATATATATATATATATATATATTCAAGCATGGTTACTTAAATCATTCAAAATGAAAGTTAGTTTTCAGTTAAAATCCCAGTTTTAATACAAACATGTTAAGTGTACAGTTTGATTTCCTTAAAATGTGTCATTCTAGTTGTTTCCATGATTAGTAGAGATTTGTAAAAAGTATTTTTTTTTTTATTTTGTATAATCTCACAATAATGCCACATTTATTGACACTCCTAATATTCCTATAAAATAATCAAATATGTAAAGCTTTTCTACTTTGAGTGTCTCTTGAGTTTAGAAGAGTTTTTAGAAATTTCTAATTGAAAATCTATTACATTCCGTTTCCCTTTTGAATAAATATATTTCACTCTTGCCAACAGGCTTGGTGTGTGGCTATATTTACCCTCCTTCCCTGGCTTGGGAAAGCGGGTAAAAATCTTCAACCCCCACTGTTAGAGGAGTAAAGAAACCCATTTTCAAAAACTATTTCCTACAGTATCAGGCACTGAATAAAAAACAAAACACACAGAAAAAAACAGGCTCAACTGGAAAAACTGAAAACTTCCAACACAGATTTATCTTGCTTTTCATTCAGAGTCAAATTCTGCAGTTTCTGCTCATCACAATCTTCTCTTTCTGGTTCTTGGGGATACATTCAGTATTTGTCGTACTGTTACTGCACAAATAACACTTAGAAACAAGTGTGGAAGCAACAAATAGAAAAATGGACCCTACAAGTTCCTCTGTTGGTTTATCCTTATTTTATTGTGAAGTTGTATGTTGATGGGGAGGGGATGAGTCAGTCTCCCTTCCCCATTGAGCCACATGCCAAGGGCCATTTAAAGCCTTTTGTGCTGGTGGACAGTGGAAAGAAGGCGGCCCACTGGCCCTCGATCAAAACCCGGGTGGGGTGGAGGTGGAGGGCATGTGAAGGTGGGTGTCAAAGGCAGGAGGATCGTTGAGGAGAATAATCAAAAAGCCGTCAGGCCTGTTTGTGGGGGGTGACTGTGCTGCTCAACAGGAGGGACAGATTCAGGAATCCAAGTGTCGGTATTTTATCAGATCAGGAGTAAAAAGAAAGCTGGAATCTTTGTCACAATTCCTGTATTTACAACCTGAAATTGCAAGAAAGACAGAGCATGTAGTCTTTTGATGTGCTTTGTGGGTAATCTTCACCTAAATTAGACATGTTAGCTGTTGGTAATCATTACTTTTGAAGTAATGTCCAGAAACAAGAAAGCTTAAACTACGTGGGCCCAAAGAAGCGCCAATTAAGTATCAGACCATTGCAAAAGATGAATGACGTGAAGAAAAGTTACATCAAACTTCCTGTCTGCTTGAGGTATATTGGTAAAATTTAAAACAAACTTTTTCTCAGACAAAATAAGAAATATAGTTGCAAGAGGATATTGCAGGATCCTCTTGATCCTGCAATAAGAAACTTATTATAGGAACTTTAGACAGGTTTCCCTAGTCGGCTACAGTTGGGGAAAATGCATTTTCCAAATTTTACAGCGGCAGTCTTGTCAAAAAGGCAGAACTGACTCTCAAATTTCATAAAATGATCAGGAACGAAGCTTATCTGCAGCACAGGGAGGTTGTCACACTTGGTAACTCAATAAAAAGCGAGCAGGAGATGAACTAGATTAATATATTTCTTGTCACCCGCTTCCTTTTCATCACTCACTTTCCCCTCCCTGCTACGGCCTGGATCAGTCCTGTAAGCCGAGGTCACCTAAAACACACATTTAAACACAAGATCTGAGACATCTGTGGGGGTTTCTGGCTAAATACTCACCCTCCCCACCTCACTGTACCAAGCTATTCAGCAGTCGGTCCCCTTCCCCCCTCTTTTGGACTCCCTGAGATGAGTGCTCTGTAGACCCCCTTTCTCTCCCTCTCAAACCCAGCCTGAAGTCTGCTATCTCTCTTGCTGTTTGCCTTTTGCATGACAATTATCCTCCCAAGTCCATGGCCCAGGACAATGCTTGTAAGAATGGAGTTTGATGTCTTTTAACCCATTGACTCTGTGGTTGTGGTCTTACAGAGGATCTCTAGTCATGAGCACTGATTCTCAGTGCAAACTGATATCAGAAAATTCAGCATGTCACTAATTGCAGCATTCAATTAGCCACATGCTGAACTTTCTGCTGAATGTTATATAGATATATGAGATTGGGGGGGAGGGGAAACGAAACATTTTGCATGCTTTTTAAAATTGGTTTTCAAATAAAACCTGTCAAGTGTGACAGACATTTATATTCAGCCCAAACTGAGTAAACACTTTGAGGAACAGCCTTTTGCTCCAGTTACAGCTGCACTCTCTTGAAACATGTCTCTACCAGCTTTACACATCTACAGACTGAAAATTGGATCCATTCCTGGCTCAGACCCAGAGTGGATGGAGAGAATCTCTCTATCTATTTTAACTTTGTTCATATAAATATGTTTTGATTGAAACCATTCCACTGAGTTTATGGTTGTTATCCACGGCCTGCACCCCATTTTAAAACCTGCAGACTCAAATCTGCCTTTGACCCATCTTAATATCAACCTTGAAGAAAAAGATTTTCTCTCTGCACGATGCTGCCATCACCATGTTGTAGAAGTTCATTCATATTTTTGTCTCTGTGCACCACAAAGGTCCGTTAGCCAGCTTCAGGACTCTCCCACCCAAACACAGAGGATCTAAAATAACTTCATTTATTTTCATGTAGCTGAGGAGAATTGAAAGGAGGTGGTTTTGAGGTAACATTACAGGACAACTGTAGAAGGAAACCTCCTTGAGGCTGCAAAATATTCCAGCAGGGCAGACTTAACTATAAAATTCCAAATGCCCAAATAAAGGAGTTTAAAATAAAGATAAGACGACTAAAAAGAAGACAGAGAAGGAAAAATTTCAAACCGTCTCTTGCATTGATCAGAATGGGACAGAGATTTAAAAAGGAGTAACAAAAGCAAATGAGGTGGATTAGCAGTGCTTACCAAAAACTGATGTCATTAAAGATTAAAGCTGTGAAATATTGTCTATGCTGCCCACAAGTTGTGTGGTTAGCATATCAGGACAGTCATACGAGTTTCATACAGAAAGCGTCTCCAGTCAGAGGTATCTTCAGGTTGGTTGTAAGACTGACTGCTAACGAGATCTGTCCGGCCCTCAGAAACAGTCTTTGAAGATGATTCGATTAGTTTTGACGACATTCCATTTTCCCTTGTGATAAAAAAAAAAAAAGTTTTTAATTGAACTAAGTTGAATTGAGTAATGGGGTGGCTCAAATCAAACCACAATATTGTAGTAGACTGACCTAGTCAAAGACTTCTACAAAGTGTGAATCTGTAGCTAAGATTTGTTTTTAACACTGTATCATCTTCCTTCTAATTCAACATGATGCACTGCTTTGGATTAGTCTGACATAGAATGCTATTCATGTGCAAAGAGCTTCATTTGGGGGATGAACAAAGGTTTAAGTTTTTTTTTCTTAACCCTTTCATGCATGAATTATGATCCCTTGTGTCAGGTTTTTTTTTTTTTTTTCAATTTTTCTTTTGATTTTCTTAAGGCATAAAAAGGTAGGAAAAACATTTTTGTAAAAAAAAAAAAAAAAAAAAAAAAATTGTATTTTACTTTTTTTTTTAGGTGATCAATTGTAATTTTATCCAAATACAAAGTTGTTATTTGAAAAATACATCAGTAGTATTCTTTAGGGGTTATCTGATGTCACAATATTTTTTTTTACTTGCAAGAGTGGAAGGAGGAACCAGGTCAATTGGCATGCATTTTTTTTTCTCTGTCGGCCATATTGGATTTAACAAAACTAATTTCTTGCATTTGCAGCTGATGCCCAGTAGTTGATGGTGTATTTTATGATGCATTAGTGTCCACTTCAGTGGTCTGTGTGCATTTATAACATAAAAATCCACAAGAAGCACAAGAAAGGGGCTTTTAGATGGCTGTCCACTGTAGTGACCACTATGCATGAAAGGGTTAATTTCTTAGCACTGTTTCATTTGGACTTTCACATTCCACAGTCACACATCACTTCTTTAAAAGCCACAGTGAAATGTAAAAATGCGGAATTTTATCCCACATGCATCAAGCTCCAGACTCACGTACTGTCACCAGGAGACATTCCGGACAGTGGGGTTATTGCACCTGTAGACAGCTTGGTTCTCAGACCAGTTTTGGAGCTTTAGGCCAAATAACACCGATACCACGTACAGAACCAGGGCGAAACTGCTGGCTAGAGTTTGTTTCAGATGACCGAGGGTGTGTGTGCGTGTGTGCGAGAGAGAAAGAGAGAGAGGTGATCAGTGTGGGGTGGAATCAAAGGGTTGAGACTTATTGTTCTAATGTGAAAAGGAGCTAATGGTCGACCATCGAAACTCGGGATCTGAAATCAACGGGGTGCCCCGGGGCCACGAAGCACAATGGCACCCCCCCCTCCTTCCCCGCAGTGCGTCTTCCTGCCGCAATCTGCGGCCAATGACTCGCGCTGGGGGGAGCACCATCTGCAGCGATGGTCCGGCCATCCAGGCCCCTGACTGAGCACCGATCCAAGGTGAATAAGAACTCACCTGAATGAACGACCCATCCATTGGTCTACCACATTACCAATGCAACGACTAAAATATCGACTGTAGTTTAAGAGAAATATTAAATCTTCAAAAAAACCGAGACCAATAGTTGTTGCAAATTTAAATGCAAATTCCTACTGCAGTTTGTATAAAACACATGCATAAAAAATATTCATCCAATTTAAAACAAGCTTATCAAAGCAACATCCTCCTAAACTAATGGCCTAAGTAATGCTTTTTTTGTTGTTGTTGCCAAAAGTAATTTTTCTTTTCATCTTTTGGAAAAAAAGAGGTGGCGACTGTTGTTTTCCCTTTTCTTCTTTCTTTCTTTTTCTTTTCTCCCCCCCCCCAAATTATTATTATTATTATTATTTTTATTTATTTTTTTTCAAAAATACGTCTTAGGCCATTATTTCAGGAGGTTGACGATGAGTGAAATGTGTTCACGGACCACAGCTTTGAATGTTAACATCCTACCTACAGAGTCACCAAAATGTGCCATTGTTTGTTTCTAATTAAATATGTCCCCGAGTAATTAAGTTAGCATGTTTGATAACTGTTCCAGCTTAGGCCCACAGGGTTATCTTTTTTTAATAGATTAATGCAGAGCAAAGCGAAGTATTTTCACAAGGATTATAATATCAAAGCCATTTCCGTAAGAAAGCATAATTTAAACAAATATAGCTTTATAATTCATGAATGAGGAGAACAGTATGGTGTTACAGTATGTATTTATAGTGGAGGTGACCCGTGTCTGCTTAGCATTGTAAATCCGCTAATTTCCCCCCTGTTTTCGGCTGCATCAACTATGTTTCGCCTTAGTGCAACTTAGATTTGCTTTTGCAAAATTTGCGAAGATTCTGTGGAAAATGAACCCCGAAGTTGCCAAAAGACACGCCCACTTCTCTGCGGAAGAATCAAGGTCATTCACGAATGTCCCATCAGCTGTGCGTAATTGTCCGCACCAGCCAATGGGCGCACAGTAGGCCGATCGCCATCTCCCGCAGCCGTGATAAGGAAAACCTGTGGAGCCACCGCAAGGAATGAACATTTCAGTTGAGAGGTGGTTGTGAACACAGGGGTCTGAGGGAGGAGGCCAAAGAGAGATGACAATGTTATCGTTTAGGAAACTTAACACGTTTCTGTCGTCTTAGATTTTTCTTTTCTTTTGTCTTTAGATTACATCAGATGGGTAGCTTTCAAGCGAGCTATTTCTAACTTTTTGAAAATTATTTATATAATTTGAGAGTTACTTGTAAGCAAGATTTTACACTCCCACGAAGATGTCTGACAGATCGCAGACCCCGGAGATCCAAAGTCGACCTTATGACTTCAGTCGGGCTGGCACTTGCAACAATCAGGTTTTGGGTCAGGAAGGCATGGGCAACTCTTCGTGCTTCCAGTTTCATCACCCGGTTTTGCACGACCCGAGTCTGCTTTACAGCAAGCCAGCCTACGGAGGGATCACACCCGCGCCAACCCAAACGTTTCTCCCGTTTCCACACGTCGCCGGTGACTACAGAGGATCCGATCTGCAGGCTGGGGACTTCGGGCAACCAAAGCATTGGTATCCCTTCGCTGCACCCGAGTACACTGGCCAGGTACCCGGCGTGATTGCGGCCACCCAGCCAACAAACGGGAGCCCCCACATAGCCGAGACTCGGGAGCAAATCAGATTGCCCGAGATCAAGACTGAGAAGGACACTGGACATGATTATCCGACCGAAATGAAGGTTCAACAGTATCCGATTCCTGCACCTTCCACAAGCATGACCCATGGAGTCTTCTGCCCACCGAATTGGAACCCCTCCTTCTGGCCCGGGGTCACTCACATCACCCAACCAGGAAGCAATAACCAAAACCCCTCAGCGTCCTCGACATCGTCCCCGTCAACGTCCCCTTCACCTCCAAGCAATGGGACCCAGGGAAACGCGTTTTTCAGCGCAAACGCGAACCAGGCTCCGTCAGAGCCCCAGGCACAGAACACGGCTCCCAACACGCGGAGCAGCGGATCCTCAAGTGGGGGTTGCAGCGACTCTGAAGAGGTAAGTTAAGATGCGCCATAACTGTCTTTTTAATTTGAAACCCAAAGTAAATGTTTACTCGGACTAATGCAATCTAAAAATGTTCCTGTTCTCAGGAGAACCTCACCACTGAAGAACTGGAGCAATTTGCCAAAGAGTTGAAACACAAACGGATTACTTTGGGGTTCACTCAGGCAGATGTTGGCCTAGCTCTTGGTAACCTTTACGGTAGGCTTCCATGAATTGCTTTTCTCCAGAATTTAATTACTGCATGATGCATGTTTATCTTTGAACAGTTCTGTCAAATCTGAATGCTGACTTTTTAGCGACTGACACACTTCATGTCTTGGTCAATGTTCCAACTGCTTTAGAAACTCAAAACTTTCCTAGAAAAAAAGTTAAATTTGTCTTTGTCAACGTAGGCAAAATGTTCAGCCAGACAACCATTTGCCGCTTTGAGGCTCTGCAGCTGAGCTTCAAGAACATGTGCAAGCTGAAGCCCCTTCTGCAGAGATGGCTGGATGAGGCAGAAACTTCGGAAAATCCTCAGGAGGTAAGTACAGCTTGCAACATCTGCCAACTAGTTTGCAAGAAAACAAAAGCTGCATCCATGGCTTGATGGAGCTGGTCTTTTCAGGCTTACAGTAGTTAAACGTCCTGCTGAGCAAACATGAATCAAAGCCATCTGCTCTTGTGATGCGCCACCTAGTGGGAAACCCATCTGGTTAGTGATCACATGAATCTTGAAGTAGGCCACATGGGTTTCCAGTCGAAGTCCAGTCCTGGAGAGCTGCTGTCCTATTTTGTTGTAGGTGTATTGGTGAAGGGATGTATCCTGAAAAAGCGTAAGCTAGCTGGAGTAAAATTCTTTCAGGCTTTAATTTTTCAGATACAGCTGTAATTATCAGTATTTTTTTTATTCATTTATTTTTTCCCAGATGTACAAGATTGAGCGAGTGTTTGTCGACACCAGAAAGAGAAAGCGGAGGACCAGTCTGGAGGGAGCGGTCCGGTCTGCGTTGGAGGCCTACTTCATCAAATGTCCCAAGCCCAACACTCAAGAAATAACCCAAATCTCTGATGATCTGGGCCTGGAAAGAGATGTAAGTGTATAAAAAATGTCAGTAATCTTTTAATTAATGTTTTCTGGAGTTGGCAGGTTGTGTTTTTGATGATTTGCTGTGTGTGGCAGGTGGTGCGCGTTTGGTTCTGCAATCGAAGACAGAAGGGGAAGCGTCTGGCCCTGCCGCTGGATGAGGAGTGTGAAAGCCAGTACTATGAGCAGAACCCTTCACCGTTGAACATGGCCCCTAACCCCGTCCAAGGCCAAGCCTACCCATCCTCCAGCTACACCGGAGCACCTCCTCCAACCCTCTACATGCCCCCGCTTCACCGACCGGATGTTCTGAAACATGCTCTGCACCCTGGATTGGTTGGTCACCTGACTGGTTAAACTGGTGGGTAGTCTCCCTACCAGACTACAGCTTTTCTTCAAGCATCCATCTACACCCAACCTGAGCTGAAAATGGGATCTGATTCCATATTGACTTGATGTGAAACAAGGCAAATATCAAGTGGGAGAGGGCTGTTTCTTTTTGACTATTAAAAAAAAAAAGAAAAAAAAGACAATAAGCCTTAATCAGCGTTTGTAAATCGGTGCCTTTCTTTTCTTGCCTTGTGGATTTTTTTAAACCGTCAGTGTTTTGCAGATTTGTACTTTGTTTTCTGATATGGAGGTAAAGTTATAAGGTTAGACTTTTAATACTGCTGAACCCCAGAGTAGGCTTGACCACAAATTATTCAGTCATGTCTATTTGTGCAATACTTTATCGGAAACTGAAAGCTGGTAACATTAAACTTAGATTTTTTTTTTTTTTATTTGCACAAACTTGTAATCATCACTAACGCCATAAAAATGGGTTTATGGTTTCATGCATTGTAATTTAAAATCAAGAAGATTTTAGAAGTGAAAATGAGTGTTTCATCGGTATTGGCTGCTAATTTTTTTTTTTTTTTTTTTACAAGCTTCTTATTGTAACTTTGATTTTTAGAGTTCTGTGTGCTGTGGTTTGACATCCAGTTCAAGTTAAATTGCTGGGTTTTTGTTTCCTTTTTTTTTTTTTTACTTCAGCTGAAACATTTAAAGAAAATGTTCTTTACTTAAACATGTGCATCAAATCCTTAAGTGCTGTTAAACACGCTAAAGTAAAGTCTGATTTGTTTTGAATCTTATTTCCCTTTGTGTCGTGTTAACCTGAAGAGCTGACATCAGTGCATTTGTAATGTTTACTTTAGCTGTTTTAATGTGAAATTACTAAAATCAACAAAAAAATTCTAATATATTGTGGCAGGGAGATGATCATCTGAAAATGCCTCCCAAGAAATTTACATGTGCTTAAAAGTGAAGCTGCTGTTATGTTTTTCTTTTTTTTTATGTTTGAACATGCAATGAATTGTCTTTTACTTCCAGTAAATTTTTTTCTCATCCAAAACCTGTTTTGTTTTGTTACTTAAAAAGAAAAATCCTTTAATGCATGTTAAAACAGGGGGGAAAAAGTGAAATTTCAAGTGGCTTCCTGCATACTTGCATGGAAGTAAGTTTGGGGTGACAGTTAAATGGGTTTTAAAGACTGGTCTCGTTTTTTGGGCTTGATTCCAATTGGTAAAAGTTTTGAACTGTGGTTCGCTTTATGCCTTGTATCCACAGATCAAACATGTTTCTGGTATGAATGTCAAGTTATGAGGTTGAAGGGCTTTTTTAAATACTGCTGATCCAAGGAGATGGTTTGACCTCAAATCATTCAGTTATGCATATTTGTGCAATACTTTATCAGAAACTGAAAGCTGTTGGCAACATTTATTTTTTTTTTTGCAAAAACAAAAAAGTAGTAAGTAGTTTAAGTGGAAGGATCTGTAACTTATGAGAATTTATTCCAAAGTTGTGTTTTCTTAAGATGTTGCAAAATTAAATTAATTGCAAAATCCACATAGTAATGAGCTGTGCTTTAATAAATGCAGCAGTAAATGTTTTTCTTAAAGTACAAACAGATGTGGAAATTCTGCACTTGTACTGCAGTCATAATGGTGATGCCAAAGATTTAACATGCACAATTTTTTTTTCTTGGGTTTTGATGTTATGACGGTGTGAGATCAATGTAAAATTATGACTAAAGTAGATATCTATACACAACACATTTTCTTTTCTAATAAACCATAAACTATTTAAAAGGAACTTCCACATACTGGCC
This sequence comes from Poecilia mexicana, assembly GCF_051168715.1. Taxonomy (NCBI): domain Eukaryota; kingdom Metazoa; phylum Chordata; class Actinopteri; order Cyprinodontiformes; family Poeciliidae; genus Poecilia; species Poecilia mexicana. The sequence goes on from NW_028263381.1 coordinate 16,090,373, forward strand.
ACTCAGTGCAAAAATATGTTTTCAAACAGATGGCCAGAACTTTATTTTAACCTGAAAATACAATTGATTATCAGCTTACAACAAACATAGTTAATTTGTGGTATTTTGATTTTATGTTGGTAGAAAATATTATTTAACCTTCTGTCCATTAAAATAGACATTAGGCATCAATAGCTGTGTTCTCTGATTGTATTTTTTTTAAAAGGATGGTGGGTGTTGAACATCCATCCATTTTTTCCATTCATTTTCTGTACACCCATGTCCCTTAGTGGGATCGGGAGGATTGCTGGTGCCTCTCTCCAGCTAACGTTCCAGGTGAGAGGCGGGGTCACCCTGGACAGGACGCCAGTCTGTCGCAGGACAACACAGAGACAAACAGGACAAACAACCATGCACACACACACACACCTAGGGAGAATTTAGAGAGACCAATTAACCTGACAGTCATGTTTTTGGACTGGGAGGAAGCCGGAGCCGGGTGTTGAACATGTATGCTAAAATTAAAAAACAAGACTTTTTTTCCCTTTATTTTTGGCATTTGCGTCCACAGATCAGACTCAAATGATGGATAAGAAACAAAATTCTAGTTTAACATGATTTCATCCAGTTAGGCTGGTGCAAGATGTAAAGTCTTTTAAATGAAATGGGCACACTTGAATGCTCAATCTCTTCTAAAATGTAGATTTTGAGTATTCCTGAGTTCTGAGGCAATGATGGGAGGAAAAATTCATTCTCATACATTTTTAAAGGCTTCTTTGAAATAATATTCTATTTGTTTTGCTGTTAAGTTTGTAGTTGACAAACTGGCGAAACAGTATTAAATATGAGTAGAACAATCATGGAGTGGATAAACATTGTGGCTACATTTTCTGAAAAGTACCTGATTTGGTTAGATTTTGGAAGGACGACTTTTGTGCAGGACCTTAATTTTCAATGTTTTAAATAAGCAATTAGTACCTCACCTGCAGTGTGCAACTCATTGGATCTGCTACTGCTGTCATGTTTGCATTCATTTCCTCTTTCTTTCTTTCTTTCTTTCTTTCTTTTTTTTTTCTTTTTTACCACAGACACATGCTAATGCATGTGCTAAATACCACAGCCCCATGCAGCAGTATGTCCTACTTGATATATAATTCCTTCAATAACTCATATTATTCTAAGATTTAAGTTTGTTGCTAAGCTTGCCAGGAATTGACACAAAAAAGATAAAAACACAGCCACATACAGAAGTACACTTTGTAAGCAAATAGTAATTTTATTATTTTTCACTGGGAGTTATCAATAAAGTTAGCTGTTCTAAGGATGTGAGAAACCACAGAAAGGAAGTTCCTCATGGAAAAGACAAAGCGTTTGCACAAACTAAGAAAGACCACAAGTCAAGACATTCTAACTGCTCTGGTTTCCATGTCATTTCCATCTACAGAAAACGAAATGCTCAGTGGTGATCATTAAATAAATAAAATAATTAATGCAATCTGTTGGGAAAACTTTTGAAATTAGTTTATCATTTATATTTTCAATACCTGCAATCAAGTTCATTTCATTTAGTTCGCTGCTGTACAAAAGCATGTGAGAGACGTGGTGGATGGAAACTCTAACCACATTATTCTATGAGAGCTTGAGCTTGATGTTGTCTCACCACAGTCAATGTCTAGCCCTGTTTTGTTCTTCCGTGTTAGTTGGGTTAGTGTGACATACTTTCTGAAAACATTATGCAAACTGATACAGTTTTTGAGGAGTCCAAATGATTGGGTTGTGAAACCTTTCTGCTTTTCAAAATGGTGTTTCTGATCTCAGTTTATTGTGACTCGGTTGCAGGTTCCAAATATTTGTTCAGTCCCAACTAATCAACAAAAGAAATAACAAATGAAAATTCATGGTCTATATCCTTTCTTGTCCCAGGCCTCTAGATCTGAATAAACTTTGTGCTGAGGTAAACTGTTGTACTGTAAACATATCTTGCACAGCCTTTCCCTCCAGTCCCCACGAACTTTCACCTTCCAGTGTTTTTTCCAGTTAAAATATTCCTCATATCGCTTCCTGTCCTCTGCAAGTCTTTGAAGATACTTCCCCAGTTCCCGTACTGATGAAAACTCATCGACATGGATAAAAGAATGTTCTGGAGCCACAGCTTTGTAGTCACTTATTGGGGGTCCCAGTACCACTGGTACAGCCCCTCCTTTGTAAGCATTATGCCACAGCTTCTCAGTCACATAATCTTTTGCCAGAGAGTTCTCAAAAGCCAAATAAAAGTAGCAGCGAGAGATTGTTGGTAAGAGGTCTTCAGAGGAGAGCGGCATTTTATTCCAACCTCCATAAACCTTCACAGGAACCGTGGCACTGAGCTCTTTGTAGACTTGGCTTCTTCTGTGGTGGTTCCTGTAGTTGCTGACCACCCAGCAGACCAAAGAGGTCTTATTTATATGGCTGTCCTCCACCAGGTTACTTTCAGTCTCCAAAGGCAGCAGCTCACCATAAGGTATGGTCACATCAGCGTCTCTCCTGTAGGAAATGGTCGTGTTGAAGACATTTGCAAACTTCTTCAAGTTTCCGTTGTGAGCAGGAGACTCCAGTGACATCCAGGCCCATCTCTGGCCTTGTGGACGTGGGAGTTCGGTTGGAAGCTGCTGACTTCCCTGTATCAGTTCTCTGTTGTGGAACACCACAACATGAGCTGAGGAGAACAAGGAGCGCTGATCCACCAGTGTACAGTTTGGTATTTTGTACAGATCCAAGCACACATTTCCCTTAAGGGTTAATGTGTTGCCAAAAGGCCAGTACCAGATGAGAATGGTCACAGTCCCACTGCTTCTTGAATAACTGAAGTAGGATAATTGAATTTCTTTGGGTAATCCATAATACAAGATAAAAAGCAAAGCCACAATAGTGCAGAAGATGATGCCATTCTTGATGGATCTGACCTCCATCTTTTTAGCAAGATCAGTTTCCTGTTTGGAAAAAAAATACCAGTTTTAGATCTGAAGTGTACTGTGCCATATATCTTGCACTTTTTAAAAATCAAATTACAACCACACACTCAATGCTTTTGGCAGAATCTGAGACAAACACAAACTATTTAATAATTTAGAAGTACCAGGAAGAGCAGACGTGCTTTTCAAAATTTTTGAACAATAAAAATCTGAACTGTGCAGTCAGTATTTGTATTCAGCCTTTCTGATTTAGTACTTCATATTTTATTCATTTCATGATACTCTCTTCCTAAAAAAAATTATGTATCATGTTAAATTATTCCTTCTTCAGAAACATATCTGGAGTTTTGCTTTGATTTTTTCATGAATATTTGAGAAATCCTGAAAGGTGCATTTCCACTGGTATGTTTTGTACTAACTGGTTAATGTTTGGTTCAGTTTTACCACAATTACTAAGCTTGCCTGGCACTCAGTATTGTGGGCAGGATGTGAGTGCGCAACAGCTGTTGTCACCTCTCTGCTGGTGTCTGCAGTGACACTCAGTAATAGAAAACATCGAGGTTCTGGTTCTGATGGACTCAAAACCAGATATTTCATTTTTTCCTATAGAAATTCTTTGCTGGCCCAAGTATAATGACAAAGACTCAGATCTGCTGATTATTTCACTATAAATGTAATTACATTACATCCTTTTGGCTTGAGGTAATATCAAAAGACATAAACCGATACCCATATGGCACAGTTACTTTGGAAAAGTAACTTTAATCGGATTGCTGATTACTCTTTGAAAGTGTAACTTTGTTAAACTACTGACTACTTGATTTGAAAAATAACTAAGTTACATTAAAAGTAACTTTTTTAGTTACTTTCAGCAGCTGATAACAACAACGTTCCGCCACCTGTGAAAATTACATTGATCTTTGCCAATACTTAATTGGAAGTTATTTTATAATGTGTCTCCACTTATGTTTTACTGAAGGGGAGATTATTCAATGGTTACAACAGCATAAAAAAAAAACTTTAGTAATTTATGCATGTTTTTGTGTGTTCCAGTATTGTCTGGAAAACTATAAATAGGATTCTAGTCCATAATCAGTAACCATGAATACGCTTGGCACGGCAGTGTGTATACTTTACACAACACATTGCAATTTTCCATCATTTTCTAAACCTGCAAAATGAATTTAATTCACCAGTCTGTCCAGCTAAGCTAAATACAATAAACATGAAGCCTAGCGAAAGCTTACATTTGAATTAAATTAAGAATTTTTACCACTGTTATTCGGCTCCTGTCTAACCACTGCAAACAGCTGCAGAAAAGCAGTAGTGAGAATATATGATCAAAAGACAATAAAAAGATGCTAAAAGTAAAAACAGATATGCGTAAGCTATGTGAAAAGTGAGACCTCATAAATAACTCCTACCTGTATGGATTGTTGATTCCTCATCTTGTGAAGATCCTTTCACCTGTAGACGATGTGAGAAAAGTGCCAAGCTGATGATTGCAGTAGTTGATGTTGGTGAAGGAGGAAATGAGTCACAACCAGACACAAGCCTGAGCCAGAGGAGTAAATTGTCCTAAATGTTTAAAAAATGTCCTGCATGACACACTTTCACATAGCTCAAAGGTTTTCTGTATGTCTGTGAATGAGTTTTACCATATACTTAAACAAGCTAAGTCTAATCATTGTTCTATTCTTATTGATACACATAAAGAGTTGCTTCTAGTAGCTATAACAGATTACTGTAGTTCTCACATTTTGCCTTCTGTGTACCATCCAGGTCCTTTTACCAGTTCCGGGATCCAACCAAGACCCCTCAGTGTTATTACCTTGAGAAATAATGAGATTTAGTCAAATATAAAACAGGCTTTAGTATCAGAAATGTTCAAATGTTACAAGTTGTACAAATGGAGCAGATATTCACGGTCCAGCACTCAGATTCACCTTCACCTTCGCTACAATGAAACAATCTTTGCTTCATCTGGTTTGCTTCATTTGCTTCATTGTAGCGAAGCAAAGATTGTCGTGCGAGTTCTGTTTTTTTTTTTATTCTTCTCCTCCTTCTGTGCCCTCCCTAGAGGGTAATGTTAACCAGTTTCATTTTGTTTTTGTGTGACAGTTGCCAGTCTTATGAGCTATGTGTGCATGTAAACACATAAAAGATAGAGGAAAGAAACATGATCATTTTATCCATATCAGTACAAACCAAACCAAACCAAACCCAGACACTTGTAAAAAAAATGAACGTTGTTAGGTGTCTCACTAAAGCCTTGGGGACTACAGAAAAAACTGTTTCAGCAAGCAATGCACTATGAAGCTTATCTTGAAATCGCTGTGTGGCTCTTTGCAGTGATGATGAGTTTCATTTAGCTGAACTGGTTTTGCCACCCCTGCCCTAGGGACATACCACAGCATCTGAATGACATACTTAGCTTCATCAGTTTTACTGACTTGTCAAAATCCCAAACAGCATCAGACCAACACTCTACCATCACCATTTTTAAGTATCCATTAAATGTCGTTTTTGAAAAACACTGTGTCAGTTTTTGCACCAGATGTAACATGTGAAAATCTGTTTTATGACCTGACACAAAATCTGTAGGAGAGCAAATACTTTTTCACAGCAGCATAAGGTTTGTTTGTTTGGTCTACGTTTATGCACAGGGAACTTCTTATGAACAAATTCTCACCCCCTTATTACTGCAGACTGTGCAACAATTAGATGTCCTGTTTACAGTTGTGGGCACCTGTGCACTGGTTGTCTGCTGCTCCTCCAGAGTTACCAAAAAGGGTCTAGCCAGGTCTGTTAGTTTTAGTCGACAGATGCAAATTATGTCATAATCCTTCTTCTTTGGATGATAAATAGTTCAGTGCTTAGTTAAATTAAGAAGAGGGTACTCAGAAATGGATATGACTAAGGCTTCTGCATGAGTCTTTAAAAAACTGTGTGTCAATATCCTGATCATGTTTGACTTTTGAGCTTTTGGGATCGGCAATCTCATCGATACATCTCTCTTTTTCTCTGTATGTCTATCTCTGTTATTTTTTCCTTACTCAAAATGATGCAGATCCTCATTTATAGGATGTGTTAGAATATGAGAGAAAGAAAAGCTTTGTAATTACTGATCCACTATTTAAAAAGCACTTATTAAAGTTATTTGTAACAACTTTTGGATTTTTAATCTAAACATTATTCACAGTTATTTCAAGAGACTTGCGTTCTCCCTTACCATTTGCATTCTCTAGAGATGAGATGTTGGCTTTTCTTTGTCCATATTTATAACTCAGTAAACTTCAATCTATCAGTCTAGATCTTAAGTATTTCTCGAACCTCTAAATTTTAACAAGTTTATTCAGTTTTCATCTAATTTGTTCCTCTTTTTGGGTCTATGCTTCCCCCTGCAGGCAAAGATGATCACTGCTTTAAATTGATTGATAACTCACAATTGGCATCTACTGAGTTAAAGCCTCACTCAATAGAGGCTTTCACTCAATATTCACCTGAATATTAATATTAGTATTAATATTCAGGTTAACTTACACACAACTGGACATTGCACAGTGATCTTGTGAACTCTGTGTCTTTGTTCTTCCACTTCACATTTGTTCACCCGACTTGTGTTTATCAAAATAAAATCCCAATAAAACACCTTGAAGTTTATGGTTATAATGTGAGACCGTTTCAAAAAGGCTCTTACACATGGCCAGGTGAAATGAATTGGATTCAAGTAGCTGAAATACGATTCCTTGGTGGGGCTTGGAGATGGAAAGTAACAGAGGGTGAGGAGCTCTGTTATCATTTTGGAACTGGTCAGACTTGAAGTGATGGGGAGCCCATCTTTTTCCAGAGGTCACAAAGCACCTCTCGACTGTGTGCATCCATGGATTTCAAGCTAGAGCAGCAAAATGGAGAGAAGAAAAACCACCTGACTGCCTGTCCTTGCCATTTAACTAAGTAAAACAAGGGTTTTGAATATAATAGAAACTATAACTTATGATACTGTGAGCTAAACCTGGTATGAAAATACATGCTTGTCTTTTTAAATAGTAGATCTTCACAAGTTTTCAGTTGATTTTACATCTGCTTTGCTTAGTCTCAATATAATTTTCAATAAAGCAGCAAATGAATGGAAACTGAAGAAGCCTTTGACTTTATGTCGATTAGCTCCACCTACTGGTGGAAAAAGAGATAGCAGTTTGTAACGTCTTTTTCCCACATTATGATACAAGACCGTATCATAATATATATTTGTTCTCTTTTTATATACCTTCTTCTAAACAGCACAACTTTATTATTATTAATAGTTATTTTAGTTATTTCCCCCCTAACTAAGCACAATTTCTGGTCAACCACACCATGACTTTTGCAGAAACGGGTTTCAACACTTTCAAAAATAAAGGAACATGTCAGCAAAAAAAAAAAAAAAAAAAAAAAAACTTTAAAAATTTTCACCTTCAGTGTTGAGCAAGTTGTAGCCTCATTAAATGAGTAAAAACATATGTGGTGAGAGCCAAAGTGCCACACAACATATGAATCATTAGTTAATTTATTTATATAATTGCAAATTAATTTAGCAAGTAAATAAAAAAAAAATATATGTGTGGTTTCAGTCAATTAACTTTGCTAATAATTAAATTAACAATTAAAATTAAACTAAACAAACCCACATTTTAAAACGTGTGAAATTCACCCATCCATCTATTATGCTGTTATACCTGGTGGAGTTGCGAGGGGTCCTGGTGCCTCTGTCCAGAGGCGGGGTAAACCCTGGACAGGTTGCCAGTCCATTGCAGGGCGTGTGCAAAATTCATTATTTGAAATTGGACTGGAAACCACATCCAATATTTTATTATCTCTTTCATTATCATGGTCCCTGAGCCGCAATGTGTCATAAAATATTGCTGTAGCTGGTCAACACTAACAAATAATATCCGGCAAATAAGACAATATTATCTAAAAAGTAGGCTCATAGTGTGTTGCAATTATGAAACAATGATAAGAAATAATTAAAAAAAGCATATATGTTGTAAATTTAATAAATATTTATCAATATTTCTTTAGCCAGTTATCAGTACATTTCCTTTGCATTTGAGTTAATTAATAGTTAATTTAAATTAATTAATGCCTAATTTTATTCATCAAATTACGGTTCCATGAACTTCAACACTTCTGCATGTTTTTGTATCAGGACAGATAAAAATGCCAACGTTCTGCTGACAATTTGCATTCATGATGCACATGTGAAGCCCTTTGATTCTGGTGGTTAAATTTAGCTGCTACACCACGTTTCATGCCAGCTGCATTCAAAAGAGAACAGTCTACGCTGGGTTCATTCTCCATCAGCGGTGCTTTTATGCACAACTCTGAAGATGCTTTAAAGTCTCTTTTTACAGTTGTACTAACTGTCAAAGGCTTCCACACTTTGGTATTATCACTGTGAATGTTTAGTTAGTTAAGTGACTTCTGCTTTGCGCGAGCAACTGTTCTGTTTTCTAACTTAGTGTCGCTTTCATCTTTATGACAGTGGTGTAATTCTTTAGGCTTTCACATCGTTTATTCTAGTCAGGTTGAGTAAGAGTCAGATCAGCTTAAGAGTTGAAAAATGTTTATCTTGGGTGTGGTTTGCCTTTGGTTACTGATTGTTGTCTTATTCCATCTGCAGCTTCCGCTCTTTTTCCGGGTACCTTTTTGATGTCAGTATAACTTCTTGCAGAAATTGATATGTTTTTATTTAGCATATTGTAATTTGAACTCATTTGGGACAGAAATCAAAATGAGTGAAACTGTTAGCAAAGTTATAGCACGATTAGAGCTTTAGCTTTTCAGCAATAATGGTTTTATTGTTAGTTCCAAATAACCAACTAATATCTGCTTTGAATTACCCATTTTATGCATAATACATATATAATGCTACTAAATTGATTAAAAATTATCTTTTTCATTTCTCTCACAATTAGAAATAATTATGGTGATCCCGACTAACCTAAAACCTAGATTTTTTTTTTTTCACCCAATTCAATGTCAGACACTAGGAAAAAAGAAAGAGTTAATGTTTCATACAGTATGTGAACATACAAATATTTACATACGGGACCAAGAGAAAATGATTTACATTGACAGACTGCTTGAAAGTAAAATTGTGCATTGAAGTTTAAATCTAAGGAGTTGAATTCAGCCACGCAGTTCTTAAAGGTGATTAATTAATCTAATACTTGCTAACATATTATTACAGATTAAACATATTGGCATATTCAACATCAAAGGTTTAATATTAATGAACATAGATATTTTATTTTGTGAATATATGACGAATCACATGTATAAACATACAGTAGCTGCAGGGTGTTGGCCATAGCAGCTTCTGCTGCTTGCATGAGTAAGCAACCCATGGACGTAACCTCCACTATTATTGCTTAAGATTTTAATGTCTTTGCTTGTGAAAGGCGTTGAACGTTGTAGCTCAGCAAGTATGGGAAACTGAATTATCACAGACACTCATCTTTTTTTTCTTGGTTCTAAATTTAACAGGAGAAGCTGTGATGTGGTCAGATCACAAGTATCTCACGTTATCTCTGTCAAACGACTGTGGAAGTTCAGTTCTGTTTCTACCGGTAGAGACAAAAAATACACAAAGTCACATCATAGGTAACACAACCAAACTTTTATAATTGAGCCAAGATATTTTTGCAAATGAAAATGAAAGAAAAATAGCAGCAAGTAATTTACAAATACAAATATACTCCTGAAAGGTTTGGATTTTCCATCAAATAGACTTTGTCACTTTAATTTAATCCTTTTTATATAGGACTACCGTTTCAAATGCTGACACAAAGGATCATCATTCATGCATGAAAGGGTTAAAAATCCCCATTTATATGATTACGCTTACTATTGTTTACATCTGCACAGGTGCAGTCTTTCATATTCAGGGCATCCAAATTTGGTAGTATTTCCTCTTTATTAGCTGGTTTCCGTCACATCAAAGTCTTGCATGGCAGCTCCGTTAGTGAAGAATCAGAATAGAGAAACCTATTTTTTACTTGGTTGTTCGAAGTGCTTTTCAGGTCTACACTACACACTATCTTCACCTTTTTGTATAAAATCTTGTCAATATTCCTGAATTGATTTTTTTCTTTTTCTCCATATGACACAGACTGAAGTGAGACTAACTTAAACATACCTTAGTTGGGTTTTTTTTTATCTTTAATGCAAAATGTAGACACAGCAATACAGTTATTTTTGACTTAATTGCTGTTTTTCCAGTAAATGGCATTTTTTCAGTCTGTATACTCCAGTTAACGATTAATCAATAACAAAATTAGTTGGTTATTTTAAAAATCAATTCATCTTGATTAATTGGAGTAATCATTTCAGCTCTGATAGTGCAAAGTTCAAGGATTTTAAATACATGCTATTACAGCTTTTACTCGTAAACTTCTCATATTTTAATTTACCATCTTGAGATAAGTGCAAACTTGAAAGCGACATATGTTGTAAACACATCAAACGCAGCTACACTGCCTCATGGTTAGGTGATGAGAGCTTTCTTGTCCCAGGCCTCTAGATCTGAATAAACTTTGTGCTGAGGTAAACTGTTGTACTGTAAACATATCTTGCACAGCCTTTCCCTCCAGTCCCCATGAACTTTCACCTTCCAGTGTTTTTTCCAGTTAAAATATTCCTCATATCGCTTCCTGTCCTCTGCAAGTCTTTGAAGATATTTCCCCAGTTCCCGTACTGATGAAAACTCATCGACATGGATAAAAGAATGTTCTGGAGCCACAGCTTTGTAGTCACTTATTGGGGGTCCCAGTACCACTGGTACAGCCCCTCCTTTGTAAGCATTATGCCACAGCTTCTCAGTCACATAATCTTTTGCCAGAGAGTTCTCAAAAGCCAAATAAAAGTAGCAGCGAGAGATTGTTGGTAAGAGGTCTTCAGAGGAGAGCGGCATTTTATTCCAACGTCCATAAACCTTCACAGGAACCGTGGCACTGAGCTCTTTGTAGACTTGGCTTCTTCTGTGCTGGTTCCTGTAGTTGCTGACCACCCAGCAGACCAAAGAGGTCTTATTTATATGGCTGTCCTCCACCAGGTTACTTTCAGTCTCCAAAGGCAGCAGCTCACCATAAGGTATGGTAACATCAGCGTCTCTCCTGTAGGAAATGGTCATGTTGAAGATATTTGCAAACTTCTTCAAGTTTCCGTTGTGATTAGGAGACTCCAGTGACATCCAGGCCCATCTCTGGCCTTGTGGACGTGGGAGTTCGATTGGAAGCTGCTGGCTTCCCTTTACCAATTCTCTGTTGTGGAACACCACAACATGAGCTGAGGGGAACAAGGAGCGCTGATCCACCAGTGTACAGTTTGGTATTTTGTACAGATCCAAGCAGACATTTCCCTTTAGACTGTACGAGCGTCCGAATGGCCACTTCCACACCAGGATGGTCACGTTTGCAGTGCTTTTCCAGTAATTGTAGGTGTTTGCTTGGCGCCATCCATTGTGAAGACACAGCAATAAACCGCTCAAAATGCAGAAGAGAAGTCCTCTCTTCATGGAACACCATTTCATCTTTTTAGTGTAAGGATCCCCCTGTTAATAAAAAATAAATGAAACTGGTTATCTTAGGTTTAACAGTGCTCTGATTTACTTGAGATTTGCTCTTGCAAATTGAGATATTGTTAATTTCCACATATTTCTATTAATCTCATTTTTTTTGATGAAAAGATACTGTAAATATAATTCAATAAGAGTTGGACTGGAAACGTGTGTGTACCATGTGCCTCCCGCACTTCCTCTGCTGTTTCAGTACTGAAGACAGGCACCATCCTCCCTGCAACTCTGACATGGAGTAAACTAGAAGCCTAAGTAAGTCTATGTCTACTTAGACATAAGTAGACATATTTTAAGTGTATTAAAATTGAAAATTAACTAGCAAAGAGTCTTGATCTCAATCTGACAGAACAACTTTAGGATGAATTAAAGACTATAAGCCAGACCAGATTATTTAGTTTCAAAATGTGTAGTCAGGTTGTGAAAACCAGCACCGTGCAAAGCCAAGCATCGAAGGTGTCATTGATTCTAACAGCCCAACTCCTTCATTATGGCTTCCTGCCTCTGTTTTATGTGCACTGGTCGTGTTGGTACAACAGGATGCTGAATCATTAGATTCTTTTGCTGGACTTGGCTGCAAGTTCACAGCTCCACCTACAACCTACTTAGTAGTATATGTGTTGTATCTAAATATAGGTTATATCTCTATGTTTCAGTAAGATATAATCTAAACTAAAAGTCTTTGCTGTTGGAGAAATGTGTCCATGTCAAGGTGCTTACATTTCAGAGCTGCAGGCTGCCTTATATGGAGATGGGCGCACACAATAAGCAGTGCCTTTAGATTCAGTGTACACAAGTGATGGTTAGATATAATGATGCCAAATATGGGAAATTGTTTGTGTGCTGCGTCCACACCTATGAAGAGGCAGAGTAGCTGTAGCTCTGGAAGGGGTAAATCGAGGGAGGGGGGGGCGGCCTCTTAATGGCTCCAGATTGGTCTGTAAATGTGGCTTGTTTAATAAATATGTTTATTTACTTCAGACTGTCAAACAGAGTCTTCACAGAGTCACAGGCATAACTTAGACAATGCAACCCCAAGTTAATACTCTTCAGACATCTAACTTAAATCGAAACAGTTTTATTCAAACTAACTCTAACTCTAAGATCCTCAAAAGTTAACATTTAAAATTTTCAGAGTCGTCTAAAATGGGAATATATTTTCATGTTTTCACTAATACATGGCCTGTCACTCAGTTATGGTTGAACTTATTTGAATGCATTGAAATACACATCACTTCCTTTATTCTCTTGATGCATCAACTTACATTTATTAGCTTGCAGCTTTAAATTGCTTCCTTTAAACCAGCTAATCTTTTTGTGTTGGTTCGGCTCCTTTTCCAAAGCTGAGACTATAGGAGAAACCGCACATTTATTTTAATTTCAGTTATGAATACAATATTCAGTGTCTCTCTGGAGATACAATCTTGTCTCTGATGAAGACAATAGTAGACAATATTTGGCACATTAATATTTTAACTTTGCATCTTTGCTTCAGTTCTGCTTTTCTTTTTGAATGACAATTTGAAAACACCCCTTCCACTTGAATACAATAAGATTTACTGGTTTTACATCAGTAACCAGTACATGTTTTACAGTCATCTGAAGTCATCTCGGTGGTTTCCAGGCAGCCAACAATTGCCTCTAAGAATAAATTAAAGTACCTCTCTTATGGAAGTTGGTCCACATGGGAGGGCGAGCTCACAAAGGTGTAGTGTTTTTATTTTTACAGCAAAAATAGGATTCATTTTTTCTACATTTTTTAACAAAGTTTTCCTTTGTTTGTTAAAAGTTTTTTTCTGGCCAGAAAATTACTGTTGCATGCTTGTCCTTCAAGCAAACTTAGACTGTTGTTGGATAATTTTACCTAAACACCTAAGCCAAAATTCTGACTTATTTCCTTAGGATTAGAAAAGACACTAAAAGAAGCATTGACATCTTCACAGGTGGCCATCTTTACCTAGACAACAACTGGACTTTTTGTAATCCATGTATTTTGTCAGATCATCCAACAAACCAGTGACAAACTATGTACATCATTCAATTCTGCCCCAACCCCCATCCTGAATGTAATAATGTAATTTTAAGCAAAAGCAGAAAATGTCACAGAAGATTGCTGAAGTATTTCCTTTTTGTCCACAAAAGATGCAGTGTGTTCTTTCCTTAGCATGAATTGTAAAATCTATTCAGAACAGGATGTGGTAAAAGATTTACTTCTCCAGCCTAAAAGCTCATAATCTAACCTTTCACATGTACATTTTATAAACACATCACAAACAACATTAGTTCTACGCGTAAACTTGTGCTACTTGTCCTATATTTTCAAAGAAAAATAGAAAGAAGAAAAAAAAAAGACAAAAATGAGGAAACAAACTTCACCAGACATCCTGCACTGACCAAAATCACACACACACACGAGGGAACTTCACAAGCTTCAACCACTAACCTGATAAGAAGCGGACCAGTGTAGTCGGCACCAAACCCAGTTCTTGGTTGCTGTTGGTTGTGAAACACCACAGAGCTTCAGCTGCATAAATACCACCACCCTTTTAAGGAAGCGGAGGAGCAGCGATCTCTTCTTTCCATCACTTGTGCCACCCCAATACGTCTACTTCTTTATCAATCTTTTCTTTGTAATGTCAGCAATTTCTGTTCAGATGTTTTCTCCTCATTATTGTCGACAACAGCCGTCTTCCTTGTGAGAGCAGAAGTTTTCAGCATGTCTGTAGTAATGTAGAAAGAGGAAGTGTAAAATGTGATCTGCAGAAGAGAGCACATTTACACATGGGGCACTGGAGTGAGTCATTCTTAAAAAAATACTAATATGGTGAATAATAGTACACCATGTTTTAAAATTGTGTATAATAGTACATCATACTATATGATTTAAATCATTACGCCATCTAATCTATTAGTAAACAAGTGGGAAAAAGTATGAAAAATTTGTCAGGATTTACTGAATATCTATCAAGATATTTCCTTCCCTTTATCAGTTGTCTTTGGCATTGTATTTTGTGAACCCCTTGTCCACTGCAGTCTCATTTTCCTCAAGTGGTCTTTGAAGTTGCTTGGAAATGTAAAATATTAGCTGGTGCAGTTCAAGAGAGATCTCTGTCCATTTCTATTAAAAATAACCTGTCAGACGCTAAGCAGGTGGCGACCTTCATTGTCTTACACTTATCTTTATGAGAAATTGAGAAATTTCATAAGGTGACAACACAGCCACATGAGCAGAAACAGGAAAGTGAATATGGATACCTTCCATATACATAATGTGCTGCTCCTAAGTTCAAATAGACCTATTGTGGACATGAATGTCATTGACAGAGCTATATTCATATTGATACATCCATCATCTGTACCCGCTTATTCTTGTAGAGACATAGGGATGGAGTTTGGTGGTGGATCAAGAAGGTCACAAAAAACTTAGAACACCGACTAAGCCACTAACATGAAGCCTGACCTTACTTGCCTTGGTTAAGGCCAGTGTTTCTAATTCAGCATTAAAAAAAGACTGAACCAAAATAGCTGCCATTGGGATTTGGTTTAATGCAGTTTAAATCAGTTCAAAATTATTTTAGTAATCCCATCAACCACAAATCCATATCAACCTCAAATCCATGTCCACGAGAATTATTAGAACAGGTGAAGTACTTGACAAGCTGAATCTGACTGAATAATGTAATACTATTCGGAAAACCCAAAAATGAACTTTGGCAAAAATATATTTAGAGGGTTTTATTTATTCTGTGGTACAGGTTAGCAGGAAATAGGTGTGTGTGAGAAAAGGAGCAAGAGATAAATTTACTCTCGTATGCAAGGAAACAGGCACTGCCAACTGAAACAGGATGTAAAGTAACCACAAACTTGAACAAGGAAGCACAACATAAAGAGCCTAAACAACTGAATAAGGGTACCAAAAATACAAAGATGAACATAAGTTTAACTAAAAAATATATGTCATACAAAAAGCAGCATGAGGGCTCTTAATAACAATGTGCAGAATATGCAGACTGTTAGAGGTTTACGGTTCATTTAAGATATGTTAAATATCCCTCACCCATCAAAAGTTTCTGTCAAGTAATACTAAAATCTTCTCAATAAAAACCAAAAAAGTAAAAGGGTTATTCAGTTACTGTTTGGGGAAGTTAGAGCCGTGTGTATGAATTGTTTATGCTGCTGCAGATACACAACTGCTTCTAGCTTCAAAAACTGCACTATTATGATCATGTTGACAAGGTAACTTCATCTTTGTGTCTAATGATATTTGCCAAAGTGTAATTTATATAAACAACCATTGACTGAGAGGTTAGCAATGAGGGAAAATAATGGACCCAACAAGACTTTCTGTATTTGTGCAACCTACTCAATATTTGAAATACCTTCACATTTACCAGCCCAAAGATGATCATCAGAAACTTTGCCATGCTTTGGTAGTTGCCTTAATCTTAAACAGCCACTAGGTGGAGACATTTTTTCTCCAGAGTTTTCTGAATGAAAAAGTGAAGTGACGTATTCTGAGTGGGGAAGTCGTGCATCTTGTGGTGAAACCAAAGATTTTCTCTTAGAACCGTCAGGATGGTGTGTGATATAAAATTAAACCAAATTATAATTTTTATTCGTGCCTTTTTTAACATCTCTTTTTTTAAATTTTTCCACAAATAACTTACAGGGAAAATATGTAAACATAACTACTGAACTGGGCACTTTCAGAAATGTGCACACAGCATGGTAAGTTTTTTCTTCTTCTGTATTTTTTTTTTAAACCTGTCTAACTCTGACCTGCATGCCTGTTCCTGCTAGACTTCCTGTGTCTTTTTTTTCTGTCACTCAATGCTGTTTTTTGACCTATAGCCTACATCTCTTAGCATTTTTTACTTTTTACCTTTTTCTAATGACTTGTTATACTCTTCCTTGTCTAAGTTAAAGATGCAGTATAGAACCTCTATAATTTTTTTAACATATTTATTGAAACTGTAAGTATGTTGTGACACAGTGTAATATGAGACAGATAATTGAGCTCCACTGCCTTCTTCCAGCGCTTACTACCGAAACAGCCAGGAGGCGGGTTTTGTCATTCACTTTCCCTGTGGCGCTGCACCTGTCCCAGGGCTCCTTGCCTCTGGTCCCTTTGCCCTCTTGCTCTTAGCTCTGCTGCAGCTAGGAGAGCCTGCTGTGAATACTCATGCTAGGCAGCATGGCTGCTGATGATGGCGGATAAACTGTTTTCTTGTAATGGTAAGATGTTTCTCAACTATTAGCACATTGAGCAATGAGCACATGAAGTTGATTGACAGCGCTAAGACCCGCCTCCAGGCTCTGGTTGGTTCTTTTGGGTCAGAAGAGGTGCATTTCTTTAGACAGCAGTAGTCCCTCGGGAAGGAGGTGAAGGAGATTCATCTTTTTATAGATTATCTGTCTCATAACATACTATTATGACATAATGACAGTTTTAACAAACAAAAAGCTTCTTTTTTTTTTTTTTAATAAAAATTACATACTGCAGTTTTAAGTGTTTAAAACACATGGCATTTGCTGCCTGTTCCTGGAAATATTTTTTTAGTCATATGCTATACACCTTTTATTTTCAAGAAACATTATAAATATTTTCGTGAATGCTACAAAAACTTAAATATGTACTCTGATGCTAGAGCACAAAAAACATTTTTTAACATTTGTAAAGAAACAACAAAAATAACACTTGGGAATAAAACATACGTACGGACCCACTAAGGGAACATTAAAGGAAAAACTAAACAAATACATTTCTCGTACATACCAGATATTGTCTCGTGCGTACCAGATAGTATCTTGTGCACAGAAGATAGTATATAGTGTGGACGAGACGGTATTTGGTGTGTATCAGATACTGTCTGTCTGGCGCTCACCGGAAAGTATCTGGTGTCACGAGAAATTTTGTTTTATTTTATTTTTACCTCCATTGTCCTTTGAGGGGTTCTGTACATAGCAGCATCTAGAAATATTCTTCCAGTAGTAGATCCAAAAGTGACAAGTGAATTCGCCTATGCTGGACATTAGAAAAACATGTGTAAGTCACTTAGAGAGGTGAGCTGTGAACAAGAAATTTTACAATACCAAGTGGAAAAACTCCTCCAACCCAATCTATGGCTGCTGAAAGTGAAATAATAGTTGCTTTAATAAAGTATTAGTCAAACAGAATGCATACCAGTGCAACCAGACCTTTGCATCTTATACATAATTTTCACCCATAACATGTTTCTGTGCTTTACATTTGAATTGTACAGGATATATATCTCAACATAGTTGAACATTTTTTTTTAAATAGTTTATTAAGGTCTGTTTTCAATACATCACAAAAATGGCATTATAAAGTGATATGAATACACATTTGAGGGCCACTTAAACCGTTCATTTCTTCGGATAAATTCTGATAACCTTTTAGTCGTTCAACTCTTTTTAAGCCTTTCTGACTGGTTTTGCACATTTTCTTTCAGTCTGCCCAGAGGAGGTCGTTTGGTTCCTTTAAAATGTGACTGGACCGAAAGAATGAAACAGTTCATTGCCTGGGTTGCAGGGACCTTCTCTTTTAGTTACATATTGAGGATTGCACCATCTGTTGTTGCAAGAACCAAAACCCTTCCTCTGATACTTTTGCAACCCCAGCAAACATGAAGAGATTTTTTTTTCCTATAGCCTTGTCTTGTTCTTGTTCTGCATTTTAAGCTAATCTGTTTTTGTTACAGAAGCAATAACATTTTAAGGGAATAAATTTCTTGAATGACTTCCTCCTCACTCTTCATTTTGATGATTTTTTTGATACCCATTTTATTTATTTTTTTTAAATTTAAACTCATACTTAGAATATGGAAACCTTCATTAGCTGTTCTGATATGTCAACTACTCTCTTGTATTAATTGAACATCATTGTTAGATTGACATTAATGTTGCATAATTTCTCGTTTGATTTATTCCAGTATTATTTGGAATGAAAATGTGAATGACTAGCATACTTATTTACACCCCTTGAACAAGGAACTTCTGATGCTCTTCTGGGATTTCTAAATACTTTCTAGTCATTTCAAGTCAAAGTTGCAGCACATTTTGTAGCACATTTACAACAACCCCAGCTGACCAAAATATACATCTAATCTATTTTAGTTGTTTCACAAGTGTTTGCCTGTTGGTCAGAAAAAAATTAAAACATTTCTAATGTAGATGGTGAATTAGAATATTTTTGCATCTTAATGAAAAACTTCAATGTGTTAAGCTTTTAGTTGTGCATCCCATGAAAATAGCAAAAATGAAAGAAATGACTTAAAGTTATTTGAACCTGTTTCAGTCAAAGTATATTCAATGCATGAGACAGGGCAAGGATAGTTCTTCTGTAAAGCACATTTCATCAACAAGGCAATTCAAAATGCTTTACATCACATGTGTCAAACCCAGCGATTACTTCATTTTTGTTTTTATTGATCTAAGGAAAGTCAGGGCAGATCCACTCAGTCTATGCATCTACTCATCCCTCCAATTGTTGGAGGACAGACCAAAAATGAGACAGGAGCTGGGAGTGTGGATCATTGTTAGAATATTTTAATGGCATAAAAAAAACAACTAGCAAAAATCACATCACAGAAACAGGGCAAGCAGGGTGATGCGGGGAGAACACAGGGAAGTGACAGGAGAAGATGAAAGGATCCGACAAGGTCTGACTAAGAATGAGAGGCTTAAATACCAGGGAGGTTGAATGCTGAACAAAAGACCTGGGCTGATGAGCTGTCTGACCACAGGTGTGAGTGGAAGAAGCAGGAGGGAGACAAGAGCAGTCTCTTTATTGTGGTGAGGAAAACCGGACTGAATGACATGAAAACAGTTGCTCATAGTTATGTAACTATTTAACTGTTGAAATAATGCTTACTGCACAAATAGGCCCTTTAAGACCAACATGTTTTCAAAAACAGTCAGGTTGCGGCTGATTTCTCTCCTCAAAGATATTTTGGGCTTCCTCATTGTTTCATTAAGGGACAACACCTTCCTGAAAGGTTTGAAGCAAAAGCACACATTTTATTCTACAGAAACCTGCAAAGTTTGTTCCTTCAACGTGTGAATTCCTTAGCTCAAAGTCACTGATGAATGACACCAGCTCATGAACACACCCTTTTCACTAGTGACACCTGTGTGGCTTAAAGCATATCTACTGTGAACTTTCTGGTTTTGGATCGCACTAAATCAATCTTCTTATCTTGCGTCCTTTCTTTTCTTTGTGTCGCTTTACTTTTTTGTTTTTTCCTCCTCCTGTCTCCAAGAAATGCTTCCTTAAGTAAGTGCCTAAAACATGACAACACATTTTCAGCCAGCTTTAAAGGATAACCAAAGCTAAAAGATTGTATGTTGGCTAAAGACTATAAACAAATCAAAAATATAAGAATGAAGAAACAGAACCACAAAAAACATCAAAGAGATACAGAAAGAGAGAGAAAAAGAGAGATGGAGAGATGCAAAAACACAGCTCCAGGTTTGGTGTTTTTGTCTGAAACATAAAAAAGGTGTTGTTGTGAAGGAGTCATTCACAAAGCCTTGCAAAAGTGTCCATATCTTTTGTTTTTCCCCATTTTGCCACACTGTAACCACAAACTACTTTTTTTTTTGCAACAGTGCTGATTGCTTATAAATCTTACATAATGTTTTTAAACCTTTAAGTGGCCACAATTGTAAGGCCTATACCTTTGTGAGCTGAGCTGTAGAATCAAGTATGTTGGCTGCACCCTTGGAAAACTGGTCAGATTTTCTCCACTACTGACCAAACCCAAAAGAAACAAGAAATCCGTTGTTGAAAGAAAGTCTAGTCCCATTTGTTTTGCTCATATTAGACCAAAAAATAACAATTAAGCCAAAATGGGAAACACTATGTGTGGCCAAAAACTGATAACATGCATCACCTTGAAACACGGTGGTGGCAGCATCGAGCTTTGGGGGTGCCTCTCTTCAATAGGAGCAGGAAAGTTGGACGCAGCTGATGGGAAGAATAACAGTTTGCAGCTAAAGTGTACCATCTTTTTAAAAAGTGATCAAAATTTTTAAAAAAATACTTCCTCTTCCCTCGTCTTTACAACTATTCACATATTATTTTGGAGTATCAGAAATATCCTTGGCGTTTTAACTTGCTTGTAACTTAGCTAAATTTAAAAAAGCTCAACGGGTATAAATAAAAAATTAACTTTAGGAAGCTACTTCAGTGTCCATGCACATACTAGCCTCAAAATCTGTATAACTATTACCTCTGGACCCCTCAGACTACCTAAAAGAGTTCTAAATTTAAAGTTCATTAACATCCAGTGGTACAATGCAACTTAGCAAATCTTTTAGGTCTTCTGGTTGGCAATCATGTTGGGACTAAATACACTAAGAAGAATCAGGAAACAATGTTTCAAGACTGTGCTAGCATGAGCACACTCTGATTTTTCCCAGAGTGTGTGCTGCAAGGCAGCTTCAACAGATCCAGATATGCTGGTCCAACTGGTAAAGCCAGTGGGGGGGGCGTAGCCTGACTTAAAGTTTGAGGGGTGTGACTAGAGAAGAACAAAAATAATAACAACAGCAACAGGTGCAGTGAACACTGGAAGGAGGAGGTGAAGAGGCATCACATAATACCGGTAAAGTAAGTTTAAAGTAATGTTTTTGTACCTTTTACAGGCTGTGTAGGAACAACTTGCCTGTACTCACCTTACTACCAGTTTTTCAAGAACCATGAAAGTACATGAGCGCGCATGTGTCAGCCGAAGGATTACTGCATCTTTACAATCAGTTTTGACTTATCTTTGCGTGAACAGAAACAAGCCATCGTGAGAAAGCAACAGGAATAGGTGGACGCTATCAGACAAAGAGAAAGAAAAATGGCTGAGACTCCAAAGATTGAGCTCTTCGTGAAGGTAAGATCAAGAGACCTACTTTTTAACTAACATATAAGGTTGACATACTATAACTGAGTCTGTAGAATGTTGCCCTGAAAGTTGTTTTTTTTCCCCTTTAAGAAGCGGCAAACTTTTTGTCGACTTAACAAGCCAGCAGGTCTTACGCCAAGTCAATCATTTTTAGTCATGAAAGTCGACTTTGTCATTGAAGCCAAGATCTCAGAGAGGTTCTCTGTTATATTTTTACCCATTTCGAGGTGGTTAGTTAATTGATTGGATCCAGATATGTCACTGTATGCTACAACAGAGATAACAAGTTTAATTCAAACAACCAACTTTTTAATGAAGGGTATCAGAAGCCCTAATTCTCCATTTCAAATTTGCTTTCATAGCTGTCTCTATCTGTCAGAGGAGATCAGGACTGATGAGGATGCCTGTACGGGTATCTATAATTTATTCAGACACATTACAGAGCTGGCTTTGGTATCCATGTTGCATTATGCTAAAAAATATCAGTCATCCTGTCATTTTTAGAGTACACCTTTCACATATCCATGAGATCTGGTTATGGTTTCCCTGTCTGTATGCAGGCCAGCGATGATGCTGAAAGTGTTGGAAACTGCCCTTTCTGTCAGAGGCTCTTCATGATCCTTTGGCTGAAGGGGATCAATTTCACCCTGACCACTGTTGACATGAGGAGGTAAGATCAGATGAGCTCATTCTTTGCTTGGGGTGTGCCGGAGTCGCCACCTGTCTGACATCACACAATTATTATCTCCCAGGGAATGTCATTGAAAACACTGCTAATATATAATATGTCTTTGTGGTGCATTTTAGGGAAATATTTCTCTTTTTGAAGATTTGTCATGGCACTAGTGGCCATTACTTGAGGTATTTAGATAGGAAATAGGCAGAGAGAAGTGGGGAAGACATGAAGGAAAGGTACCATGGTTCAGAATCGAACTCCAGATGGCTGCGTTGAGGTCTAATAGCCTGTGTACAAGGGGAGCCCATCCTCTTTAGGTGTAAGATAGTATAAGCAAGAAGCAAAGCTAGCTGCTACAAAGGACAGAAAAGTCGCAAAAACAGACCGTTCTCACAAGCTTTTTCTTAAAAACATGTGTATCAGACATCTGTTGATTAAACTTTGCAATCTTGGAACAATTTAGGCCAAAGTTGTAAAGCTATAGTCCTCAAGGGCATGATCCCAAGGCTTTTAGGTGTGTCTCTGCTGAAACACACCTCGTTCTAATCATTAGGTCATTAGATAGATTCTGTAGAACCCAACTGTTTGATCGAGAGGCAATTTAGCCATTTTATTAAGGCGCATTGGAGCGGGTTGTGGGATCCTGACCCTCACATGACTTCAGTCTGACACTTCTGATAAAGGTAGACACTTTGTACAATTGCCCATCTATGCGAAAATAAAGCTGTGTTAAGGTGAGTTAGACAATAGATTATCTTTGCCATGTTGAAATTCTGACTTCTTGACTTGAATGCAATTATCTGATGTCAAACACAGTTCAGAGTTCTGGTACCTAACACCAGTTATTGATGCTGCTATCATTGCATCTTTTGATTTTGGACTTTTCAGTTTTTATGCAATGAAATGCAAGTTTTGTTCAGGGAATTTTCTTAAGTAAATTTAGGTATATTTCTACTGCTAATTCCTTTCTGGTTGCTGTCCTGTTGCAGGGCACCTGATGTGCTGAAAAATTTGGCTCCGGGATCTCAGCCTCCTTTCCTCATCTACAATGAGGAAGTCAAAACAGACACTAACAAGATTGAGGAGTTCCTGGAGGAGAAACTTGCCCCACCGAAGTAAGTAAAGCGATCTATAATAGATCTTTTTATTTTTTTAATGACATTAAGTAACTATCAAAATTTGTAACCATACTTTGTAAAAATCACAGCTACCCAAAACTCGGCTGCCGATACAAAGAGTCCAACACCACTGGACAGGACATCTTCAGAAAATTTTCAGCATACATTAAAAATCCCAATCCTGGGCTAAATATCAGTAAGAAAAATTCCCGGATGTTCTAACTTACATTCTGAACAAAATGGCCTCCTTGTTGCAAAGCTTTCAGAAAACTTTACAAAGGTTTGTTTCTTGTCTTCCAGTGCTTGAGAAACAGTTTCTGTCAACTCTGGTTAAGCTGAGCATGTACCTTGACACTCCACTCCCTCACGAACTGGATCAGAACCCAAGTATCGCAGAGTCTACACGCCTCTACCTCGATGGTGACTCCTTCACCTTGGCAGACTGCAACTTGCTTCCCAAACTCAACATCATAAAGGTAAAAGGAACTCACAAGAGCATTGCTTATAAAAAAAAATAAAAATAAAAAATAAATCACCACAGCAAATCTCATGGTTCTCCCAATAGGTGGTGTGTAAGGAGTACCGTAACTTTGACATCCCCAGGGAGCTGAAAGGACTGACACGTTACCTGGATAATGCCTACAAACAAGAACAGTTTCGCTACACCTGCCCAAATGACTCAGAGATCCTCACTGCCTACAAATCTGTGGCCAAGTACCTGACCAAATAGACCAAGAGGGAATGACAAACTATCAGGGTTTTTTTGTTTTTAGTATTTATCTGCTTTAATTGAAACTCATTTATCCTTTGTGTTGACAGGTTTATTTGTATGTAACTACGTTGCTAAGTTGTACTTGTGCTTTAATAGGATCTCTCTTCCAACTGGTACCAACATGATTCTGTAAGATGGCCTCCACTGAGAGTAAAGAAGAAGCAAAACTGTTTCAGAAGAAACAGAAATGCATTTGCACATAAACCTTGCAACATAAGGTTTACATTTGCATATTTAACAGGTTACTGCAAATATCAAAGATTTTGTACATACTAAAAATGCTGTGCTATTTGGTCTTCTTCAGTCTTTATAAGGTGCAGGTCTGCTTTGTGCATCTTGCCAAAGCCTGATGGTTTACAGGTATATTGTTGCTGTGTTTCAGAAATCAGTATTTTGCATTCAGTTAAATAGTCACAAATAAAAAAAGGAATGAGTCAGTTCTGTATTTCAGTAAAGTCTCTAAGCTATGTTTACTTATGACATAATCTGTAATTGAATGAAGTGTGGTAACATAAAAAATATCTTATTTTGTTCAATATTAAAGGCTACATTATATACAGAAATCATGGTGTTGATGGATTCATTTGTTGAATTTTGTGATCTTCAAACTCACAAAAAATGATGCAAATGTGTGCATGTCTAATGTTTGCATTAGCAGTTCAGTATTTCATAGCATTCAAGCTTAATTTGATTATTACATGATATATTGGAACATAACTTTACCATAAATGATCATGCCATGCAATTGATAGCAAATCATGTTTCTAAAATCTAATGGAAAATCTGTACCAAGACTTGAATTGTTGTTCACAGTCATTTCTTGTGCTTTATTATTTAACTGAGCCTGTGACTTGAACATCAGACCTTTCAGATGTTTTTAACATTATTTTTCCATTTCAAATTTTTGCACCGTTTTGTGTTGAAATGTCATATTAGATCTAAAAAAAATAAAGGTAATAAAAAACTACATTAAAGTTCATGGTTGTAAACTAAGAAAATGGGAAGCATTTCAAGGAATATAGATATATTTGCAAAGTATTATACATAAATATCTTAATAAAACAAAAAAGTTTGTTTGAGGTCTGTTTGCAACGGGGTAAAACTGCAATACTGTTTTATTCCGACGGATTAAATATTTCTCAACATCCTGAAAGTCAGTAGTAGAAGTGTTCAGGCAGGAGCCAGAGTATTTAGCTCTGGTTAGGATAAGAGTGAAAATAAAAGCAGACTTCACCTTGCTCAGTTCAGGCGCCTAACTTGTAAAATTAGAATGAAACTTTCCATTTTAACGATAGTGAAACATGCTTCGTTCTGATTGGATACCTGCCTCAAGCGAAACCAAGGCAACAGCAGAGAGGGGCGGGCCAAAGCAGCTGACAGCATAAAGAAAACTTTGTTAGCGCGTTGCTAACAAATTTGTCTGTTCAGCGATGTAAATAATAGGAAGGAGCACTTCGAAAATCCCATAAAAGTAAGCATTGTTACTCCCGTTTTTCTCGGATTACTTGAATAGTTGAATTAGCTGTTGAATTTGGCTATGTTGTTTCACTAGCAAGACGGTAAACCCTGTTCAGTCAGCTGCTAGCTAATGATAACCCAAGCTAATAGTATTTTTCTTTCTAACCACGTCGGAAAATCATCAGCTGTCAATTGCTTTGTTTGCCTAATTACACGAGCATATACTTATTTCATGAAGCTGGAGGGGGTTACCGACTGAGGCTAACATTCAAATCCAGGTTCCTCTTTTCAATTATTTCTTTCCATTTCTCCAGAAGAAAGAGAAACCTTCACAAAATGGGACTTCTCTTTTTAAAACGCTGATATCTTTTCTTTTTGTAGGTCACGTTTTATTTAAGTGTGAGGCTAATCGTTTACTGGGATTCTTGTTACACAGGATGGACTGTGCTGCAGATGAGAGGGAGCTGTGCCAATGGTCCAGTTCGGTATGCATGCAGCACAACTTCTTTTGATACTTATGACAGAAGAGACATTCATTTGAATTCTTTAGTCAATGTGTATTTTTTTTTTATTAATCGGATAGGCAAACTAGTGCTAATATCAAATATGTCTAGATGCTGACGGGCAGCAGGAGTGCTCTGAAGGCACGAGTTCAACAGTTTGTGGAAGAGAGGATGCAAACCACGATGGTAAGAATTACTGAATAATAAAAACTGACAACACTTTTTATTAGCAGTTTGCTTCTTATTTCCCTTGTTCTGTGCATGTCAGAACCATTGTGCATAAAAATATTAACTTATAGCTTGATTTTCTGTGATGTTGATGTTTATACTGGTAAAGAATCAACCAGTGTTTAATTTAACCTTACTGATTTAAAATCTTATTGTTAGCTCGGATTATTCATCACATTATTTCTTGTGTACATCCAGCTAACAGGTGTACTGATCGGAGCAGTGGTCGCTGTCGTACTGATTGGGATTGTGGTGCTCTTCTATTACAGAAAAATCAAGCTTGCTCGTGAGTCTTCCAATTACATATTGTTCAAATAAATATTTAATTTTATATTCCCCTCTAAAGGAACTGTAATGTAATTGTATCTGCATTTTACATTTTGATTCTCTGACAAAGGTGAGCAGCAGCCTGGTGTGCCCCAGTATCGTTTCCGAAAACGAGATAAAGTGCTTTTCTATGGAAGAAAGATAATGCGAAAGGTTTTTTTTTTCTATTTACATTTTTGTTGGCATGTCTGAAAACAAATAATTACATTTTGCTAGATTATGGTTCTCTAATTTACTTAAGTCTTGGGTTACTTTTCACATTTTTTCCCCCTTTAATAAATTACTGTATATGTCACTATAAACCTGGTGTTTGTGTGATACAGCGAGTGGGTCACTGTAGAAATGGTGAAGTAATGTAAGCCAAAAGGAAACCAAACTTTGATCTCTATATTTAGACAATTCATTTTTTAAGCTTTTCAGTAATTTGGTGTACGCCTCAAAGAACAACAAACTTGATTGTGTTCTCTCTGTCGTCTCTGCTCAAGGTTCAAACGCTATCCTCTACTCCTCCCCCCTCCTTATCCTCAGTGTCAAAGCAACCGCAGCGCATACGCAAAAGAACCAAAGTTCTGACCATAGCTCGCAGGTTTGCAACATTTTTACATGTTATTCACGGTGAAAACAATTATTTTTAGGTCTTGCTCTTAAATCAGTTTCTCTGTTCTAACAGAATCTTGAGGATCCGTAAAGACCCACCCACTCTGCAGCATAAGGAACCTCCTCCATCTTTACTGGAGGCAGATCTAACAGAGTTTGATGTGCAGAGTTCAAATCTTCCTTCAGAGGTTCTCTATATGCTAAAAAATGTTAGGTAAACAGTTTTGCAACATCTTTCCTTATAAAATGTCGTCTCCCTATTAAGACGGTGTAATAATGCTTGTTTTGTCACACTTCTTGTAGAGTCCTGGGTCACTTTGAGAAGCCTCTGTTCCTGGAGTTGTGTCGCCACATGGTGTTTGTTGAGCTTCAAGAAGGGGAAGTGCTTTTCAGACCAGGAGATGACGATGACAGTATATATGTGGTCCAGGATGGTCGACTTGAGCTCTGTGTTCAAGAAAATGTATGTCGCCAACAACAACAACAATAGCTCTTTTAAAAAATATATATTTATAGATAAAGTGATTTCAAGTTGGGTTTCAGTAATCCAGTCATTTGTTTTCTTATGTACAACATGTATCACTCTACAAACAACTGTTAGATTGCAATGTTGTGTTTAAACGTTGATTTTAAAAATGGCATTTAATAAATATGAACAGCAGAGGGCACTAAAGTAACATCTATCTATATGGATTATAAGATATTTTGAAATGTAGTTTTTTTTATTACTTAATTTTTTTGATGGCATATTCAAGCAGACATTGAACAAATACTCAGCTTTATGGATGCTTTTACTTTTAAAGGATGGCACGGAGCCAGTGGTGAAGGATGTTCACCCTGGAGACAGTGTCCACAGCCTGCTCAGCATTCTGGACATCATCACTGTGAGCTCTTATTTATTCTCTCATTTTACGTTTGGCTGGCTTCTGTCCTCATTGGTGCGTTCATCTGACTGTTCATTTATTAGTTTTCCTTTGAGAAAACTAATAAATGTAAGTATCTAGTTGGATAGTTTTATTTCCATATTATTATCATAAATAACATGTTTACTTAACACCTCGTAATTTCATGAAACGCTTGATTATAACTCTCTCTCTTTCTATATATATATATATATATATATATATATATATATATATATATATATATATATATATAAAGATTATCCCTTTCAGAGTGGAGATTGTGCTATCCAGATTATCTATTTTAAAAACAGCAATTTGAGACTATAAAACACATATAACGGATATTAAAGTGAGAGAATCAGGCTATAAAAAATAAGAGTACACAGTTTTATAATTAAACTATATAATGACTGTTAAACATAGAGAGACATTCATATATTTTTATGTATATTCTGTTTAAATACAGTCACTGTATGTGTATATATATATACATACATATATATATATATATATGTATATGTATATATATATATATATATATATATATATATATATATATATATATATATATATATATATATATATATATATATATATATATATATATATATATATATATATATCCTTCATGAAGTTATCCAGCTTTTCGTGGCCTGTGTTCTACTGGCAGGTCAACCTTTGATCTTAAGAGTTTTCTATCATTTATTCTTTTTTTTTTTTTCAATTCACAGGTGTATATTATATAATGGTCAAACACAAAAAACAGCAATAAAACTAAAATGCAGTGAAGTTTGTGGTTGTGAATTTAAGAGACGTTTGAGGGGAATTAATATATTTGCATGGCTCTGTGCATAGATATAATTACAGGAGAAGTTATTTCAATTCTCATGTAGTTACCCAGTTTTTGAAATGTAGTTGAAGTTTAACATTGATGTGTGGATTACAACAGAATAAGCTTTTATTAGACCTGCAGGGTAAAATTCAGATACATCCAGAGATGGAATAGACTGTATAGTAATGTTAAATGTATACAATAACAGAAAAATAGCAGCTGTTGGTTATCCTCTTCTATTTTCAGAGTTTTTATTGTAGTTGAATTTGTCTTCTCTCTTATTTCCAGGGTTATCCAGCTCCATATAAGACTGTATCAGCACGAGCTGCAACTCGCTCCACCATCTTACGCTTATCTGCTTCAGCCTTTGAGTCAGTTTTCAGGAAATACCCCGAGACACTTGTTCGCGTCATCCAGGTATGGAAAGTCTAACAATAAATAACAATAATTTCCATAAATTAGAAGTAATCACAAACTTGTGACGAACATATCTTGCTCTGTTTAATTATTCTTGACTTTGTTGGATTTGCAGATAATCATGGTGCGACTTCAGAGGGTGACCTTTCTGGCGTTGCATAACTATCTGGGCCTAACAACCGAGCTCTTCAATCCGGTAGGAGGGAAATTAATTGGTGCACGCATATTTGTGTGTTTACACAGAGTCACGCAGAGAGGCTCATGCTGAATACCTAAGCTTGGCGTTTGATCAAATTACACATAACAAACATTAGAAAAGCATTTGCACACTAGATCACACACGGGGAAGCTACTTTTACAGATCATTAAGCACAGCTTCACAACTTTGTCATTCCTCCTGGTCAGGGAAATGTGAATAGAAATGAATGCAAACGTTTCACAAAAAATGGGGATCACTGACCTAAGGTGGTTACTGACTTTAGTACCATCTGATAATTTCAGTAGTATGCACAAATCATTTTCTTCAAAATCAGTATATTTTTTTTAAAGAGGTGTACTCATTTGTGAATGGATCCTGCTCTTGGAGCTTACAGTTGTCTGTGCTTCTAAAGATTAAAGACCTGAATTTATTTCTCTTATGTTTTCTTTGGCAGGAGAGTCAGGCTGTGCCGTTGTCCAATATAAACAGTGTGATGTCTGAGGTAAATTCTGTAAAGACGGCTCGTCGTCACCATTTCCAGGATGAGTTTCCAGCTGTGACCAATGAGACCACTTCAGAACCAGGTATAACGATCTTACACATGCACACATTTCAAATGAAGCTTTTAATTTCTCATGTTTGAGCTGCTTCTTGTACTGTTTTCCATTTTAAAAGATGGTGTTAAGGATAGTCCTCTAAACAGCAGCAGGAGGTCGCGGTCTGTCTCTGCTCCCACTGATTGTGGAGGTGGGTCACTTTATTTATTTTTTCTGTCCTTCACATATTTTTTTAAGAGGAATTATGATTGTAAAATTTCTTCCTTGGTACGTTGCACAACAGGAAATGACCTTAACATGGCTTGTGAACGAGCTCGTGTCACAATAGAGGAGACTCCATCCAGTCCTCTCACTCAGAAAGTAAGACTTTACGGTTTAACTTCTCATTTATGTTTGCTCTAATGTTTCTCTGAGAAATTAACCAGAAAGCTGCTGTACCTCACAACGCTACAGCGGTTACTGTCTGATTTTAAATGACTTCCTTGTGTCCGGCTTTGTAGTCTGCTCTAAAGAAGAATGTGACGATGCAGCAAACACCGTCTGAGGTGTTCCACTACACTGACAGCGGAGGGCAGTCTGACGCCAGTAACGTTGGTAAAAGCAGCACTGTCCTCCAGGCTGCTAAGAAAGACTTCCTGGGAGTCATCCAGCTGCAGGTAACTGTATCAATACAAATGCATCTCAATAAATGAGAATCTCATTCCAAGATGGTGAAAGATTCTTTTTTTTATTATACTGTTGTAATGAAGGTTTTAATTTAATTTCTTTTTTTTTCTTATAGGACCCCAGTTTACTTGATGGCAGGGTGACCCTTCACCATGTGAAGGCTGGTTCTGTTGTAGCTCGTCAAGGAGACCAGGTTAGAGAAAACCTTTCCCTTTTTATACAAATTTTTATGACTGTTGTCAATTTCTTTTCACAATCCATTAGCTGAGTTGTTTGGTATTGTTAGCTATTATGTACTTATCACAGGAGGTAATAAAAATGTCTAACAATGCTTATTTGACAAGACATCCTAACTTTTGAAAACACAAATTTTCTCTAAATGATGCTGCATTTGAAATAGAATCCCATTGGATGATTTAAATCCAAATCCATTTTATTTATAAAGCATGTTTAAAAAAAAGTCTTTATTTTAACCAAAGTGCTATGCCGCATCAAAACAAACCAAATAAAAACGATAATAAAATCAAAATAAAACATACTATAAGTACAGTACGACAGAAACTACAAAACAACTCGTACTGTGTAAGAAGCCACTGAAAGCAAATGTTTTTAAGAGAAATGAGATGTTTGCAAGTTGAGCAGCACAGTTGAAGCTTGTGGATTACATCCATGAAAATCCTCTCTGTACCAAATGACTTATTTTGTTTCTGATTTTCATTGGGCGTTTTGTGTGATCAGACTGGTGACCAGGATGAGGAGGAAATGCCAGGCTGCTGTGGTTGTGTACGATTCCCCCTGCACGTTATTAATTGAACTGTTTGTTGAATTTAAAAAAAACGTTCAAATGTTTGTCCGTACTCCAACCATTCAACCTAATAAACTCCACCAAATACAAGTTGATATCAGAAGAAGTAGTTTGGCAGAGATAGAAAGAATTTGGCAGGTATTTATTTGTTTATTGGCACAGCCCACATGTTCAACTTTGCTGCTCAAGCAAACCCCTTCACCCCTTTTTTATTTATCTTTTTTTTTTTTTTTTTAAAGATGTGGCACCATTTAAAGTGAATAAACAAGCTTTCCAAGAGTATAAGATTTGGTTCAAAGTCATTTTGCTTTTCTTTTTTGTGTTAAATTAATGTAACATATCAATTTTTGCAAGGGATTTTTCTAGATCTTAAGTTACATATTTGTATTTACATATTTATTACTTGTGCTGCCAATCAGCCTTGTGATACTTTCAGGAGATTATTAGATCTTCTGATCAAAATGCAGAAATGCAACATACAGTTGACACTTAAACATCAGGCAGATTTTTTTTGCTGTCCAATAAACATCCATCATCAAACCCTCTAGCTTTTTAATTTTCCCTCAGTTGACTCGTCCCTGCTTGTTTTCTAGGAAGTGAGCATCCAGTTTGTGATCTCCGGCCTCCTCCATGTTTATCAGAGGATGATTGATCGTGAAGAAGAAACTCGTCTGTTTGTGACGCATCCTGGGGAGCTTGTGGGTCAGCTCGCTGTGTTGACCGGAGAGCCTCTCATATTTACGGTTCGAGCCCAGCGAGACTGCAGCTTCCTCTCCATTTCCAAAACCCACTTCTACGAGTCAGTCACGTCCTGTTTGCGATCATTCTAACGTGTTCTCATTTTGTGCTAAAATCCACTTTAACTTTTGATTTCTCCATACCTGTGTTTCTTTAATTCTTTAGGATAATGCGTGTTGAGCCAAAAGTGGTCCTGAATGTTGCTCACACCGTCTCCAGGCGGATGTCGTCTTTTATCAGACAGATAGACTTTGCCCTTGATTGGATGGCTGTGGAGGCTGGCAGAGCTGTTTACAGGTTTTTGTCGTCAAATCTTTGTCATTTTCATAAACGTTGTCTACATTTATGAATGGATAAAGATGAACATCCCAATAAAAAGAAGTTAATAATTGAGCATATTCAACTAAATAAGATTTGTTTAACTAAATTGAAGCTATTTTATTTACTTTTCCTAGGCAGGGGGAAAAATCAGATAGCACCTTTATAGTGCTGAGTGGTCGACTGCGCTCTGTGATCAGGAAGGACGACGGCAAAAAGGAGCTGATAGGAGAGTATGGACGTGGTGACCTGATTGGAGTGGTAAGACATGAGGCAGAAAGTTTTTTTTAAATGTGGAAAATCAGAAAAAAAAATTACAATTTTTCTTTGTGATTTTTATAAATTTTATTTGAAAAAAAAAAAGAAAAGCCAATATGTACAGTGATGAAGAGGAAAGCATGTTTTTTTGAGTTTACTGTGAGACAGCTGCAGCAGAGAGTAGCATTTTAGGGTCGCCAAATCTCCATAACAACTATTAGGGGGTCACAAAATTATTCCAAGGACCACAAAAGGCCCTAGGGCCTCACTTTGGACTAGATGTACCGCTGATGTTTACTTCAGTATTGCTTGCCAATGGGGAAAAAAGCTGTTTAAAACAAGATTTACATTTAGTTTATTAAATTAATTAAAAAATTGCTGTCAATTAGAAAAAAAAAACATTTTATTAAAAATGCACCTCAAAAATATTTATTTATACCATTTTCAATAATCAGTAATCAAAGTTTTTTTATTTTAGCTGAGCAACTTTTTACACGTTGAAGTTTTATTTTCCCCAGATTCAAGTTTTGCTCTTTATGGCTAAACTCTGCTGTTAAAGGCTATGCTGTTTATAGCTTTACACCTGGGCTACTTTTTTAAAGCTAAACCTCTTAGTTACCCTCACCTGGCCTCCCACTTGCTGTGGTGACGGGTTTCTGCCACAATGCTTCTAATAATACCTGGGCTGATGGATGCTATGGTTACTGCTACTTGGAGGAGGAAAGCTGTCATTGCAGCTGTTGTGGTAGTGAAAATAGGGATGCGATGGAGGTGTCTAGCACTCGGAGACACATTTAGCCTCACTGTATTGACGTCAGCTCTTCTTGATGAAATGAAATGAAGACAACTCATTTACAGCTCCTTTTTTCACTTGTGATCTTTGTTTCACACTGTGCTATTACAGGACTCGTAAGCAGTAAATGGGTGTGTAAAGAATAACTGATTCATGTCTTGAAGGAGCTGAATAAGGCTTTTCTTTTTTTTTTTCATAAGTTAATAATTTCCTGCAGTCTTAATGAAATTTCTGTGGTTTGCTTTGGTCTAAATACTGCAAGGATAAAGTGCCTTGTCACCCCTCTAACTTGTTTAGGTGAGTTATAGACCTTAGCTCAAATAGGCTACCTGCCCACGCCTCTTATAGATTATAAGAGGGTATAAGCTCTGGGCAAACTGAGAGCCTACACTTAAGCACACCAAGACATTTTACTAGCGGTGACATTTTTGTGAAGATGGAAGTCTTTGAGGTCGTTGTTGTCGCACCAAACAAGTAGTGAAGTATGTTGATCGCTGCAAGCAGTGCTGGGTTGACCTAAATGGAGAGCTTTTCTCTACTAATACACAAGTAAGGAAGTGTACGATCCACAGGACGCTCCACAGTTATGAGTAAAAAGATGCTCGAAAACCCTTGAAGCATTTAGCTTCAATTGCATTGCATAATCTCACTCTGAAACATTTGCTACTCTCCAACAGTGAGTTTTGCATTCCTCACTGCACACGGTGCCAAGACAAACCTCGTTTCTCAGTTCAAGTTGTTTTTTAGACTTTTAAATTGTGTAGAGATCAGTTTTGGAGAGAAACATTTCCTTCACATGAAGATCAACAGTACTTCGCCTGAGTTGAATGACAGGTTCTCTGGTGTTTTCCACTTTGAAAAGTAGGTTAGAGTGATGTACCTCTATGCTATATCATACTTACACCATTTCAGACTCTTAATTGCCTTTGAGAAGGATAAGATACAGTAAAACAGCAATTGTGAAATATTTTGTGGGGATTTAGTATAAAGCAACAAGTGTCTCTACAGGTGGAGGCCTTGACCCACCAGAACCGAGCCACAACTGTTCACGCTGTTCGAGATTCAGAACTGGCTAAGTTACCAGAGGGGGCGCTGAACTCCATCAAGAGGAGGTTCCCACAGGTACTCATGATCTAAACTGTACTTCATGTGCAAGTTCAGTGTTTTCCTGATGTTTTTTTTTATCTTTTAAAGCAAAATTGGTTATAAAACATTTTGATCTCATAGGTCGTCACAAGGTTGATCCATTTGTTGGGTCAAAAGATTCTTCAGCAGGTCAACGTTCCTCTTTCAGGTGTGTGCTTGGTTTATAATGTTACTTTCTCATGATGTTACAGTACACCAACTGTGATGCCGATTGTTTAGTTGCTTAGATATTGAGTTTTTTCCAATGCTTTTATCTTTTTGAGGGACATGTCTACAATTTAATGATTTGTTCAGCTCGTAGCTTGGCACTCCACACTCCAGGGAGCAAGTGGGATGCAGGGAATCAAGCCTCCAACCTCTCTACTGTGACGGTCCTGCCTGTATCAGAAGAGGTGCCTTTGACTACCTTCACCCTGGAGCTGCAGCATGCCCTCATTGCTATAGGTAAGACAACGGTCACACCGACATGATGCTTTCATTTTACTCTTATGTCATTCCGCATAAGAGTCCTTCGGAGGTATTTATTAAAATTAAAGCCCTGTCATCTATAGTTATTACAATAAAAAAAAAACAGTTAAAGCTAAAAGACACAAAGTCGATGTTCTTGGAAAGGAAATCTTTCATTTGAAGCAGAAAACTGTGTTTGTTGTGATAATTGGTGCGGAAATGTTATGTGAAAAGTTAGCACAAAGAAAACAGGTGGCTATTCCTCAAAAGAGATTTCCAGCATACATAACAAAGCCATAGAAACATGATTGGTCAGGATTACTGACAATGGACTGTTAATGACTTTTAACCGCTTATCCTGGTTTGAGCTGCGACTGAGCGTGTCAGGACAGATTTGCTTTGGTGACTCCATTGCTTTGTATGCGACAAAGCAAGCGAGAAGATTTACCCTTTTAAAGTTTTCATTTTAATACAATCAGCTTTTGAGTCTTTAAAGAATAAAATTTAAATAGGCACACGTGTACAGTTGATCTAAAAATTGTAAACTGCTTAGCTTATTATTTAGGGAAAATCCAAGAAGAATTAAAGCTGCGATTAACTTGTAACATAACTGTGCAAATTCTTAAGCTAATAGTTTAAATAATTCAGTCGTTTTAAATTCACCTGATTAACCTGAAGAACCTTTGTAAGATACTGGGGCTGAATATTGCCACAATGAGATGTAGCATGCTGATGCTCTTCTCCCAAAGAAACACGAACGAGGTCATGGAAAAGTTTTAGTTTTAACAGGGGGCTGTAGACTACTGTAGAAGTTGCCTTGAGAAGACGTTGATTTGATAAATGTAATTTGATCTCGCGCAGGACCAACTCTTCTGCTTACAAGTGACATTATCAAGCAGAGGCTGGGAGCTGCAGCACTGGATAGGTATGTTGATGTCAAAACTAAAAAGAGTTTCATATTTACATTTGATAATTAGGCTTTAGGCCTTAGGCTTTCCCTGAACATGCATTAGATATATGGGAAGTATTTCCTTTGGTACCGCTGTTGCTCTTTCATTTATGTTTAAACTTGTTTTATTGATGCAAAAAATGGATCTACACTATTCTTTATTTATGGACTCTCTTTGTCCATAGTGTCCATGAATATCGTCTTTCCAGCTGGCTGGGCCAACAAGAAGACATACATCGCATAGTTCTGTATCAGACCGACTACACGTTGACCCCGTGGACTCAGCGGTGCATCCGTCAGGCTGACTGCATCATTATTGTGGGACTTGGGGAGCAAGACCCTGCTGTTGGGGAGGTGAGATGGAAAGACTTAGCTGCAAACTGAGAGAAGATGGAGGTCATACTGATGCATGCAAAAAAGTGTTTTTAATAGCTGTGTTGTTTTTTTTTATCAGTAGCTGTTTTGTAATTGTTTTTCCTACAAGAGCAACTTCAAAATAGTAATTTGTAATGAGAGTGAAATCATTTTATCGTCTACTTTACTAGTTATCCAGTCCCAACTGAACCTTTCAGAATCAACTACTTACCATTCATAAGTTAAAGTTGTCTGATCTGCACTGATGGAGAACATTGTGTTCAAATTGTAGCTAATTTTGTCAACATGATCTGATCATCTCAGAATTGTTTCTATCATCTAACTTTGTTTTTGCAAGCAGTGCGCTAAAGAATCAAAGTTGTTTGAGTGCAAAGGTTGGTTATACGAAGTCTTTTATTTCTAGAAGTGCTCAGTGCACTTCTTCTAGATTTTTGGCAGCAGCTTGACTCTGCATTTGTTTTTATGTTTTTTAATCTGCGAGTGGATATTTTAAAGTTTTAGTAACACATCTGTAGAAGGACAGTTTCTCCCCCTCAGTTTTGCTTAGGATCCTCATAGTTCATCTTTTAAAATTTTCTGCATTTTAGATAAAAAAAAAATCTGAACATAACAATCACCTCTAATGTAATATGAAGGCCACTTCTGATCATTACTCAGTCGAATCAGGTTGTGGCCTTATTGTTTAACCATTGTAATGGCTGAATCGGGTCAGGGTGACTTGTGTTTAACCCTTAGATATGTTTGAGAAATGAGCAAAGACTGGACGGATGCTGTGAAAGAGAGTGCATGTTTTAAAGTGACGAAAGAGAGGTAATCTCCTCTAGAGGGGAGTGGAAAGAGGAATGTGCCCCTGCTGACCAGGAAATGGAAGCAGAAATCGAAAGACGGATCAATATTTACCCAAATTCAGAATGAGTCGTATCTTTTACTTGGTTTTTATCTGTGGGGCAAACACCTTCTCTACAAAAAAAAAAAAAAATCACACCCTGATCTTAACACTATCTTCAGCAGAAGCAGAAGGGGGTAATTTGCTAATAATCTGATCGGGCCATTATCTTGTTTTCTTTAATCAAAATGTTCATTAAGGAGTTGATTAGATAAAGGGAAAAACACATGGAGGGCAGCATGCTTTTTAAATTTGCAGTGGCATTAAGTGTTATTTAGAAAAGTCAGTCATGACGTGTGGCTTTGGGCTGATGTAAGAAACTTCAGTATCTAAAGATTCATCCTTTATTCATGACAATTTACCAGCAGAAATGCCATGTCTGCCTGTTTACTTCTGTTAAGTTTTCCAAACTTTTTTTATCACCAAGCGCTCGTCTATCTGTGCCGACATCACACAGGAAAAAGTGTCAAATGTAAAATGTTCTGAAACATCTGTGCTCGATGGCTCTCTCTCTCTCCCCTCCCTCAGCTGGAGCGCATGTTAGAAGGAAGTGCAGTGCGGGCCCAGAAGCAGCTGGTGTTGTTGCACCGAGAAGATGGCCCTCCTCCCCAAGGAACTGTGAACTGGCTGAACATGCGAAGCTGGATCTCCAGGCACCTCCATCTCTCCTGTCCCAGAAGGGTCTTCTCTAAGAGGAGCCTCCCCAAGCTGGTTGGAATATTTCATCTATCGAAGCACCTTACGTGGTCCAGTTTGGCCCAGCTGCGCTTCAGCGTTCTCAGTCTACATCATCGTCGTCATTTATTCACTCATTCCTCTTAACTTCCCTTTCTTTGCTTTTTTTTTTTTTTTTTTTTGCAGTTGGAGCTGTACCAGCGTGTGTTTGAGAAGCCTGCAGACCGCCACTCTGACTTCTCCCGTCTGGCTCGGGTTCTCACGGGCAACGCCATCGCTCTCGTCCTCGGCGGGGGAGGGGCCAGGTAAACTAGTTCCTCAACCAGTCTTTTTACACAAATGCAGTCTTTTTACAGTCGGTGTCCCGTTTCATCTTCTTCGTCTCCTAATCAGGGGTTGCTCCCAGGTGGGGATCATGAGAGCGCTGTGCGAGGCCGGCATCCCGGTGGACCTGATCGGTGGGACTTCGATTGGAGCGCTGATGGGGGCTTTGTATGCTGAGGACCGCAGCCTCAGCCGCATGAGGATTAGAGCCAGAGAATGGGCAATGGTGAGACCGGTCTACATGAGCCATGCTTCATCAGTCACACAATAAAATCCAACACTGTCGCAGTGTTGTCTGGCCTTTAGACAATTTGACTGTCAATGTGGAAAGAGAACATGTCTGTCTGTCTGTCTGTCTGTCTGTCTGTTTTTTGCAAT
The DNA here is from genome assembly GCF_051168715.1 of Poecilia mexicana. NCBI lineage: Eukaryota > Metazoa > Chordata > Actinopteri > Cyprinodontiformes > Poeciliidae > Poecilia > Poecilia mexicana. The sequence continues at coordinate 16,129,184 of NW_028263381.1, forward strand.
TTGATAAAATATTTTTTCACTGCTAAACTGCTTGCCACATTTATTGGCACCTCTGGTAAAGATTTAATTTGAATATATGGAAAAAAAAAATCAGCTTAGACTCCCTTCTGGTCCAGTTATTTTTACCTTTGTTCTTATTACTTTGCACATTGATTTACATGACGAGCTTTTGATACATCTGGGGTTCCATTAAACTTTTTTCCATGTCTTTATATTCAAATTGGACGTCAGGTGCAAATAAACATGTAGAAGAGATGTATCCAACATCTGCTACATCTGTTTGTGCATTAAATATCGACTTGGTTACCAACATCCTGCTCACTGTTTATAGCATATTACTATTTTTAAACGAGGCAGCTGATGCACAGCAGTCAAGCGATTATTTCAGTGCCTTAAAGAAACATGTACATATTTAAACTATTTTGTAACAAGAGCTTTTTTTTCTTATTTTTTGCCAGCACATCAAAAACCTCAATCCTTTAAGTGTTTCAGGAACCTTTGTGATTAGCAGCTGCTGCAGTAAGATGTTGTTCAATGCTCTTAGACATTTTAAAATGATCTTCGCTGCAGGTGTGACTAATAGTGGTTAAACTTTTTGTTCAGATAACTAATATCTTTGAACTGAGGATAATTTCGTCAACTCGGGTTGTTCTAGATTAACTGACATACAAGAAGCTGAGTAAAGTGAACTGAAAATCCCTCTCTCTTTAAGATTTTTTTTTTTTTTAAACATTTCATCTATTCCTAGAGACAGCAAACTGCTGGCAGCATTTTAAATACAGTTCTTCTTCCTGACCTTTTTTTTTTAATGTGGTTTCATTTCATCAAGATTTGTGTTTTGCTAAAGAGCAGTGGCAATCTTGGGTGTTACAAATAAAATTTACGAAAAGATGCTTTGTAAAATAGTCGTTTAAAAAAGGAAAATATTTGCGTGTGGCAAGACAAATACTGTCATTACTTAATGAAAATATGTCTTTTGCTCTTTTCCAAAAGGAAATGACCTCAACATTTAAAAAGGTTTGGGATTTCACATATCCCATGTCCTCCATGTTTACTGGTGCTGGCTTCAACTCCAGCATCAGTAAAGTGTTTCAAAGCAAACAGATTGAGGTGAGCTACAAAAAAGGAAGTATATATTTTATATGTTGTTTTTTATTGTTCTAATTATTTTATTTTATTTTATTTTTTTAAATGCAGGACCTTTGGATCCCATATTTTAATATTACTACTGACATTAGTGCTTCAGCCATGAGAGTACACACTGATGGTAAGTATTGCATTTGTGTGTTTGATTCTCTCTCCTTTTCACTTCTCTTTTATTAATTCATTTTTAGGTTGTCTTTGGAGATTTACCCAAATCAAAATTCTAGGAAATGTTTCTTCATTTAGCAATGCCTGCAAATAAAGGTGGTTTAATCTCTATTTACTTATAAACATTATATCAAACTCGAGTTTAGTGGCTTTTGCTTTAAACAGTTTGTGGCCAGCACAATTATCAAGATCCTTATGAAATATATGAACAAAAGCCTTAAATAAAGTTATTTCTATGCAATGATCTGTGCACTGTCTAGCTTTATTTGTCATAGTTTTATTTGTTTTATCAAAATTTTATTTATTTAATTGTAGATTTGAGGAAGTGTAGGCCAGTAGTTGCTTAGTTTTAGCTTTTCTTGATTTAAGGTCAACCAACATTTGTCTGGTTTACTAATTATAATTTCCAAGATGCTCTGATTTAGTTTGTGTATTCTTAGTATAGTTTTTTATTTATTTTATAAGAGTTTTTGCCAATAATTGTGGCTTTAAGAAAAAAGAAAATAATTTTCTTGAAATACGTTTTTGCTTGAATAAATCTACTCAAATACACATTATTTCAGTGATTCCTTAATATTGAGGCTTTTTGCACACGTTTACCAGTCAATAAATGTAGTTGTCCCTGTATGTAATTTCTAAAAATACAGTTTAATAAAATGTCCTGTTTGCTGTTTTAGGTTCTCTGTGGCGGTACGTTCGAGCCAGCATGTCTCTCTCAGGATATCTGCCTCCTCTCTGTGACCCCAAAGACGGACACCTGCTGATGGATGGGGGTTACATCAACAACCTGCCTGGTTTGTTAAGCTCACCCTCTCAGTTATCAACATATTACAGATGTTCTTTCTGTACCTCAATATGTGTTTCTTTTTTTTTTCTTCTTCTTCTTCTTTGGGCTACCTTCGATTTTCCCAGCTGATGTGGCGCGCTCCATGGGGGCCAAGGTGGTGATAGCTATTGACGTGGGCAGCCGGGATGAAACCAACCTCACTAATTACGGCGATTCGCTCTCAGGCTGGTGGGTGCTATGGAAACGCCTGAACCCCCTGGCAGAGAAAGTGAAGGTGATGAATTGATTAACGAATAAAAACCCAACAAACGGTGGGAGGAGGTTTCCAAGAAATAAACCAAATCTATGAATAACAATGAAGATATTTATGGAGGTGTTTTTTTTTTTTTTTTTTGAGCTTTACGTTGATTTCAACAGGTGTTGAACATGGCAGAGATTCAGACCCGGCTGGCTTACGTATGCTGCGTGAGGCACCTGGAGTCCGTTAAAAGCAGCGACTATTGCGAGTACATCAGGCCGCCAATTGACAGATATCGAACTCTGGAGTTTGGCAAGTTCGATGAGATAGCTGTAAGTTTGAGACGCACTTGGCTTTTTGTTCAATCTAACACTCTAATGGTTATGGTTTCTTTCCAATCCTAAGAATGCCTGGTGGGTTCTTATGATATATTCTTTCAGATCAGTGAATATTTGTGTGTTGTAGGAAGTGGGCTACCAGCATGGCAAGACCGTGTTTGATGTGTGGAGGCGGAGTGGCGTCGTGGAGAAGATGATGAAAGACCGGCACCAAGAGGAGACCCGCAACACCCAAACCATGAGCAATGTAAGAATGGGACATGATGTCTGTAGGGAACACACACTTTGTTTCATCAAATATGGATAATCACAATTAAATAATGTGAAATTTGTTAGATTCAGACAAAAAAATCATTAATGAAAACCAGTTTCTGTTTTAAGTTCCACTCTTGAAGTAAAAACAAAAATCCTCTGGATCTGATTCCTATCAATATTTAGAAAAGGCTGCATCCTTACAAAGCAAAATAAGACGGTGACAAATTAACTCCAAAGTGCTGCAGTAATGTGCACAATAAAACGAGAGCAGAATTGACATGCAAAATACTCAGCAGCAACAAAACGGCAGAAAACTTATGCACCTTATTTAAAAATGGAAGCAAGATTGAAGCTATTGTTAGGGTTTCAGATTTGAACAGTGATGCTGTCTTTTGACCAACTCCCATTTTTATTCTTTAAAACAACAGCCTTCCCACACAAACATTTAATGATGTCTTGCTATTTTCAGATCGTCTTGTAGGATGTGTCTCAAGAGAAATAATGCATGCCTTCCCCTTTAAAAATCATGTTACTTAAAAAAAATTCAAGACACAAATTATTTAGCTATAGAAACAAAATATGAAGATTTGATTTAAAACAAAAAAAAAAACTGGGTTCCTATTTTGAAGGTTAAATGTTTACGACTAGTATAACTTTTAGTTCTGTCTTTTATGCAACTTTTAAGGAAGCTAAACAAATATGGGTTATGCATTTAAGAAATTTCTCACCATATTGTTGGTAAGAATTTGGTGGCAACAACAAAAGTTTTTAAACTATTTTGCACATTTATGTCTTTCATAGACACATACAGTAAACTTCTGGTTTACTGTATGTGTCTATGAAAATAGACACATGAAAATAGACATGCTTTTTTTTTTTTGCCCCCCAGTGTCTGAAATGAAATCAGACCAAACTTCTCTTGTTTTAGGTCAGTTAGAATTGGCTAAATGCTGAAAGAATGAGACAAAGAATATGTCAGAGATTTATTTATTAATGTATTCAAAATTAGATGTTTAACTAACAGAATGGTGACTCTTAAAAAAACAAGAAAACATGGGAAAAGCCAAATCTAGCAAAAATATTCAAACTGCATTAATATTTTTTCCTCTCTTCACCGTGACATGATTGCAAGATCTTTTTGCAGACTCCATTGGATTTATGTACCACTTTCATGCTGCACAGACAGATGGAGCCTGCAGATGGAGTACAAAGATGAGGGATTACAGTTCTTGTTAACAACAGATGCAGTGATCCATGCATGTTATCTTAAATGAGCATCTCTGTTCCCCAGTCACTAAAGTCATAGCTGAGAATTTCTGTTCATTTTATCTATGAACAGAGCTGACTTGTTTTATCTTCCAGTCCTGATCCATACTTCTGTTCTTTCCAGCATATGCATTTGTGTCCGTTAGGTATTTCCTACTTGAACTCCTTTGGATTGAGTTATTACTTGAAGTCGTGCATTATTTTGGTCAGGAAAGCTTTGAGTGACAAGTGAGGACTCCGAGCGCAAAACAAAACGGAGATGCGTTGTCATCAGGTTGTCGGTCAAATTTATCCCATGCATGTCACATTAGACTTGCCAAAAAATGGCTGATTGCTAGATGAGAGTTTTTGAGGCTTAAAATGTCTGGTCAAAAAAAAACAAAAAAACAATTTCTGCTATTTATGAGTTGAATTTGTGTGTCTTTCAGGTGGTGACATGTCCCAATGCTTCCTTCACTGACCTTGCAGAAATCGTGTCTCGCATCGAGCCTGTCAAGCCTGCGGTGGTGGATGGTAAAACTGACACATAATTCAGCACTGCCACTTTCAGCAACACATCATGGTTCTTCTAAAAATGTGTTGACATTCTGTCTGGTAGATGGATCTTTTACATCTCTACACTTCTTCTGTTTTTGTGTTGGTTGTTTTTTTTATCCATCAGCTGACATGTTTTGCTGAAAAGACCAAATTAACAGTTGTATCCATTAGAACTGGGTGTGGACACAGAAAGGATTTTTGTTGTTATATCTTAATGAGAAAGTAGACGCACTGAAGAAAAGAAAAATGTGTTTTGACTCTTTAAATTAGGCATTTCTATAAAAAAAAATCCAAACAAAATTATCTACAGGGAGGTGGTAAATTCTTCTCTTAATCCTCATTGTGTCTTTTGTCACTATTTGAATTCACATGGTTTTAAACATTTTAAATCGGTCGCATGCATCTTGTCCTCAGTTCACACAATCTTTTCTTTTTCACCCACTACCTGCTTCCTTTCACTCTGTCTCCCCTCCTCAGAAGAGTCAGACTATCAGACTGACTATGACGAGGAAGCATTGGAGAGTGCCCTTTCTGATATAGAGCTGTATGGTCACTGCGGGGAGCACACTGAAGGGGAGGAGACGGCTGACACGGTGCGGACTTCTAGTCTGGACAGTCCCTTTCTTTAATCACAGTACTTTTTAAACATGCTTCACACGTTTAAACTTTCCTTTAAAATTATAATTTCACTTTTTATTACCCCGTGTACTCATTTTTCCTGCTGAAGACGGCATGTTTTAATCATGTTTGTACAACATAATTAGATTTTTAAAAATTTTTTTTACATGCTCTCATCATGTAATAAGACATTATGGATACTCCTGTTCTGACCGGCATTGTTAGGTGTCACCAGAAAACGTTACATTATGAAGCAGTACAGTTGTTGAGTGAAACTTATCAGTAGTGAATGGAAGCAGCTAAAAGTTCCACTCTCCTATGATTAGTTGCCAATTAAAGTTGAACTATTTTAATAATAGTTTTAGTCCACATAAAGATGAAGAAAATGGCTTATTGAAATGAACAGCACAGGTGGAGATATAGTCTTTTTATTTTCTGGACCATTTTTAACTGTCCTTTTATCTCATCTCTCAACTTTCAGGATGAGGAACAGGAGGAGAGAGGATTCCCCAGTGGGGAGCCTGCAAACGTCTCCTTCAGTCCACAAGAGCAGCTGAAGACGCCTACAAATCCGTTTCAACCGAGCCATTAAGAAGACAACCGTCTGAGCAATACCCAAACAGGTCGTCACAATTTCATCACAACTAATCGTCTTTCTTTGGCTGATCTCTCATATTGAGATATAGTTGATGTGAACTTCTTAAAGCTTTATGTGAATCACAGCTGTTCAGTGGAAGATGAAAGGACAAGTGAAGAAACACGTATTTCTGTGAAATACTCATCACTGAGACAATGTTAGGGAAAAAAAGGTCGATTCTGTCATGATTGACTCTATTGATTTAGTTTTTAGGTTTAAAGTAGTCAGGAAGTCACTGTCATATTGTTGATGGGGTTTTTTTCTGTACATTACTGCTGTTTACAATGATTATTTAAAGAAAGTACCCCCCTTTGTGGTCATACACAGAAATATGAACCTAAAACACACATTTTAAATCAAGACGAACTGAGGCATTAAGGAAACGTAAGGAAGACAATTTTTACTTAATTCTACCTGAAAATATTTGGATTTCCAGGCCAGAAAGAGTGTCTCAAAACATTTAACCCACCCAGGCAATGATGGGGCAGTGGTTTTATGTTTGTTTTTCTTTTGTTTGTTTGTTTTTTACGGCGTTTAAAACATAAAAAAAAAAAAAAAAAAAAAAAAATACAGTACTTAATGTAACCAAATCGATGGAGCTCTACAAGTTTTTAGTTTTATTCAACTGCAGTTTGATAGGCACAGGTTATGATGGCATATATTTTCAAACAAGAACCAAATTGCACCAAGCTGTTTGACTGCTGGATATAATTTGAGTTGACCAAGTAATGTTGTGTGCGTTTAGATTCTGAAACTCAGAAGTTCAGGCTACGTTAGGGTTAGGTTAGGTCAGCTATTTATATTTATGTTATTTCACTGTTTAAGTTATCTATAATGGTCTTTCCTATTTTCATGCTTAACACTGAAACTGGCATAAAGATAAGGATTTGATAGAAGTCTAAAATAGTTTCTTCTTGAGGCAAAGTGGCTGCTGTTCGAAAGAAGAAAATAACCACTGCTTAAAATAAGTTATTGCTTTATATGACTTAATATAGATAACAATGATTTATACATGGAAGCATTGATTGGGTCTCCTTAAAAAAATCAGAGCACAAACTGTTCAGGAATTTTGTTGTGTTTTGTCTAAACTGATGCATTTACACAGATGTATGCCAACTTCAGCACATGACCAAAAATTCAGTCAGAAAAGCTGTTTATCCTGTAAATAAATTTAAAAAAAAGTTTTGAAAATTGTTGCCAACATGCAACTCCAGATGTAAGGACACAGGCTGGTGTTGCAAAAATGTTATTATGGAAATAAAATACACAGAAACCGCTGCCTTAACATAATATATATGAATCACAAATTGCTTAGAAATGCAGCACAAAACAAAGCAGCAGACTGTCCAGTGACGGCTATCGGCACAGTTTTGTTATTCCCGACGTGCCGGGGACATGCAGGGGGAATTAATGATGGCGGTCCACTTCAAAGCACGAGTTTCCCTGTTGGCTGCTCAGACAGCCTCCCCCCTGTTTGTGTTCTGGCTTGAATCTATCAGACACAGACTTAGCAGCAGACAATGTGACTTTGAAGCTCATCTTGTTAGGCACCTTCCTTACAATATATTGGATATGTTTAAATACTTGTATAAATACAAAGGCAATGGCCCTTGTATGAACCAATAACTACAGTATTCCAACACTAAGGTAATATCAAACTCAAAAGGATGTTCATTCCAAGTATCATGATTTATTTCACCCCCTGAAACTGCACACCACCCTGAAACACACTCTTTATAGGTGTGATACTACTGGTGCTACACGTGCCTGCGGCCTTATGCGTGTGGACAGTGGGAGAAAACCTGTTATAAACACTATGGATGTGTTGTGAATATGTGAACACTGGAAAGAAAGAAAAAAAACTGTTGCTGTTTACCAATCAGATGATGATGTTGATGATGAGGTTTGCACTTTTTTTTTTCCTTTGAAGCCTTGCATAATGACTTGAGGATCGATGTTTCACTTCTTTATTAAATGGGTCACTGTAGTGAATCAGCTGCTGGAGTAATGTATGGAGCCCTGCCATGAAGTTAATATAAACCTCCTTTGATGACCTATATGAGGGGAAATTACTTATCGTGCACTTGTTTTACGCTCATGTTAATAATGATATTGTGTGAGAATGTTTACTAACATGCCTACAGCATATTGTCTATATATTTGTTTTGTTTGATCAGATGTTGCTAATAAACCTGTTTTTCCTTTTCTCTTTGACGCTTTTTTCTTCCTTTTTTAAGTTTAATATGATAGAATTATGCCTAAGCAGTTTAATTATCTGTAGTATAAAATTGTGTTAACCCTTTAAAAAATAAAAGAAGGGTTTTGGTTGTTGGCTAAAATGATGAATATCTATTGGAGTCTAGTTCTTAGTTTGATTTCATACTTTTAAGTCCAAAGGTTTTCTACAGTGATTAGGCTTTACATATCAATCAATCAATCAATTAGTCAAATTTTATTTGTATAGCACATTTCAGCAGCAAGGCATTTCAAAGTGTTTCACATAATTAAAATAAAAACAGCATGTGACATTGAATAAACAGTGAGAAAGAGAGACATTTTGAAAAAGATTAAAAAAGATAAAAACATTAAAACCCGGACCCCTTTTAGGTCTTCAGTTAAATGTCGTTTAACTGGGGCTCTAACCCTCTGGGACTTTAGTCAAAAACACTGTTTGACAAGGACTCCAACCTCTAGGTTTTTAGTTGAAACGCCGCCAAATGGGACTCTAAACCCTGTAGGACTTTAGTTAAACGTAATTTAACAAGGATTCTCACACCCCTAGATATAGACTGGGACATTGTCCGAGGGGGCTTTACATAGACAGTGTGAAAGAGAAATAAAAAGAAGTTAATAACTACATGAAAAGTAAAGATAAAAACATTAAAAACATTGAGGACATCAAAACCCGCATTTTAGCCATAAGCAACTCTAAACAGGTGGGTTTTAAGTTGAGATTTAAAGGCACCCAGTGTTTCAGCAGTTTTACAGTTTTCTGGAAGTTTGTTCCAAATCTGTGTTGCATAGAAACTGAAAGCTGCTTCTCCTCGTTTGGTTCTGGTTCTGGCGATGCAGAGCAGACCAGAACCAGAAGATCTGAGGGGTCTAGACATATGAAACATTATGGACTGAAATGTTATCCCAATGATTTGTTTTAAAGATATGGCAAGATTTGCACAATAGAATAAAAAGATTAATATGTAAATCCATACATTTTTACTAATAATTCCTTCTCCCATACGTTTCCAAACCTGGAAACGCTCGCATTCGTTCATTTTGTGCTTGGGAACCCTGATCGAGCCTGAAGCGTTTGCTGGCACATTTTGTGTAATTATATTAATAAGCGAGCAAGTATCTATGGAGAAAACGTCTGTACCCAAATGATTAATAATGCTCACTGCGTTTAAATGAAGGTGGTGAGTTTGTTTAGTGTCTGAGCGTAACACCTGGAGGACAAGTGGAAACATATAGTCTTTGTTTTGTGCTGGACTGTTTGTGGCATTATCCAAAAAAATGGATCCCACGTGCCTAACGTTTGATTAATCCCCCCTTAGTGATGGGCCCTTTAACAAGCTCTTTCATACTCCCACTTTCCCTCGGGAAGGCAGAATTGCAACAGCTAATTAATGACTGTAAGGGGAGGAATTTAGGTCACAATGGGGCCTGGAAGAGGAGAGCGGAGTAAGTGGCACTCGTCTGGATCAATATATCACTGGGAAGGAAAGTGGAGGGCAGAAAACGGGGTGAAAGAGATCAGGCTTCTTGGAAATTAGAGTCCTGGCAGAGAAGTCAAGGTTGACGGTGGACAAGTGGAGCCACGGAGCTGGCAGACAATGACCCCATCTGGACTAAATAATTGTGACAAGCTACAAGATATTTGGAGAAGCGTTTATGGAAAAAGCAAGAAAGTTTCTGACCTTCAGCAGACGGACACTTTTATTTATAGTCGGCCAGAGGTCCACGTACAACACATTATATCATGCATGGTGCTCTTTCCTTCTCCTCTCGTCCCTTTGGCTTCTCTTCATTCCTCCTTCTCCGCCTGTAGTTTATTGGGAAAATGGGGACAAAAAGGAATTTAACGGGTAAGTGGGTCACAGTTTGTTACTGTGGTAAAAGTGTCTGTGATGTACAAAAAGGGTGTCCTTCCATGGTAACTTTACATAAATCATTTGAAGAGCTTCAGTACAGTCTAAATTAAATTAGTGATTTTACATAAAACATGAAAGTCTTATGACCGCTGGAGATAGACACCAGCACCCCTCACAACCTCACTAGGGATAAGTGTTTTTAATTTGATGGATGGATGAAAGTCTTATAATGAAGGACAGAACCAAACTCTCTCTACCCACCTTATGTGATCAACAGACCTGCTTCTAAAACCTTGTGTTTAATTCACCAGCAAGACGTTTTATAGCATTTTTGAGTCATAACCTACATTTAATTTGAAACATTATAAATATATTAAAAGAAAACATCCAAAAGTGTCCTTCACGCTCATTGACACCCCTAGTTAGTATGCAAAGAAAAACAGAAAAAAAATAAATGTTTTATTTAATGAAAATCATGAAAATTTCATTTGAAATTTTATTCATTTCTACCACAATTTGCATTTGTATTGTCTCAGTGGCGCTGCTGTATGTTGTCTTCTAAACCCCAACATAGCACCAAAACGTGCTTTGCATTTTGTTAAATAAGGTCCCCTAAATTACAATCTATGTAGGTACTACAGTGTAATACAGTAGTAAAATACAAATAAACCTAGTGATATACCAAAATTATTCCAAAAATGACAGGAAACAGTACAAAGGGGTTTTGAGAATGCTCAATTAATTAAACAAATTCAAACTAAATCTACATAAAAGAGACTGAAAGTCTGGAAAAAGCTCAATTGTTAGAGCAACTTTCAAAACATTTTACTTGGTAGTAAGTTACTGAACTTGCTATCATAAAACATTAGGATGATAAGGGAGGTGAAAATATCTCCAAACCTCATTCACAGTTATGTTGGTCTTCCCATATCTCCATAACAATGATCAGGCACTATCTACATGCTAACTTGTATGGCTGGGTCTGGTGTTAAACAAAAGATAAATGTTTGGAAAATCATCTCCACCGTAAAGTATGGTGAAGAATGTGTGATGCTTTGGGCCTATTTTCCTTTCAAAGATCATTTTTGAAAGACTTTAGCCAGGGTTGCCAATTATTGTTGGTGTCGCTGTGAGCTCAACTTTGCCACAAAGCCTTTAGCGCTGAAAGAATGGATTTACAAATACAAGAGGCATAGATTTGATAAAATGCTAACATTCACATCCTATAAAATTGAGGGGACACAAGAGCCAGAAGTCACCTCTACAATACTGTTACTTGCCTGAAACAATAGAGGGAAAAACTTAAGATTCCTGCTCCTTGTCTCATTTAATAAGTCTAATATTTTAAACACTTTGTCTTCTGCGCTGCAGCTGCGCCTGCATATTTGAATAAGGGGGGAATAAATAATCCCCCATAGGCCCAGCAATGTGCCCAGCAGGAAAAACAATAACAATACATCTTGGTGGAAACCTCAATTACAATAATGGTCTAAGATCTGGCGGCATCTGTAACAAATCCCTCTGCCAAACCTCATCATCAGTCGTGAAACAACACGGAGATAGATCCTGGGTGGATATTTTGAAGCTGTGATCAAGAACCATGCATTCGCTTTACATCGCGCCTGGATTGGTGATGGATATGGGAGTGAGTGGAAGGGTGCAATCAGCGTGCATTGTTTATACCCTCCTCTCACAAATGAAGAGAATCAAAAGTTGGATTCGTGCCATGCGATATGCCGCACGTTGATCACTGTGCAGGTGAGTCTGTTCAACATCAGTGAGATAAACATTTGGGACAGCTGAGGTGTTTTTCCACCAGGGTATCTTCAGCCTTGATGTTTTGATCAAAGACAGACAACCCGGAGATCATGAGTTGAATTGCTGAAGCACAAAGGGAAATAAATAAAAAGGGATGCTAAAGCTAACTAAAACTGACTATTCTTTGTAGGACCTCCTGTGAAGAGAAAACAGACAGACAAAAGGTTTCTCATTGTGTCTTAGTGCTTCCTGTAAGGTTTTGGCTGAGCTGAAATGTTTTGCTTGTGGAATGTTTACAAGCTCTGCTCCATCCGAGACATGTCGCCACGTTCCCAGATCCAGCAATTAACACACGGGCCAGACTTCAGGACATCTGGCTGTGACTTTCTGAGGAAAACAAATGCTTTTCACACATGTCCTACCGCGAAAGCTCTCCACTGGAACATGAGTGCATAAATATAATCCTGCAAATATAAATGCCTTTTTTTATTTTTTTATTTTGGAGATTCATTTTGTTAGCCTCATTGTCTCTCAGTAGATTTCCAGTGCACACTTCTGGAACTAAAATGTAAATGTACAGATTCTCTAGCCTTAATTAAAATGATTGTCCCTTCTGCAGACAACAGAAAGACATCATCCAACAAACAAAGTCAGACAGTCATTTCAATAAAAACTTTGTGCTGCTGTTGCTTTAGCGATCCATTGTCTGACATATTCTATTTTTAAAAAATCTAAACCATAAGCAGCCACAAAAATATATATCTGGAACATTTGATCTCAAACTTCCTTTTCTCTAAACATCTGCAGTCTCAGATTTTTCTTTAGCTGCCATTGGAGTGCTCTTCTAAATGTATAAAAAAAATGCATGCACTATAATATTTCACCATCATTCATAAAGTTTAATTGTTTTTTGTCACTAGTTTGTGCTTAAAGCAAGGAATCTAATACTGATGTTTCCCTCATTAATAAATGTACTTTAAATGTTCTTCTTATACCACTCAAGCTTGAAGGTGCAAAGTTTTGGACTTGGTGTTTCAACTTGGTGGTTCCTTTTGTCAGAGGTAGTTTGGGTTTGATGACTGAAACATGGACACAAACTCACATCTTAAATAGATAGCGCTTTCTAACATGAAGGTTTTGGAATTACATTCAGGCATGGCCTTGCGAGGAATCTAACTAATTTAAAATAGATTTTATCAATAGTGCAAAGCAAAATGGTCAACTATTGATGCAAAATCATGCCAAGACCTCACTGAAGGCTACACAATCTGTGTTTTTTTTCTGCAGCTTGCAAACGGGACATTTATCCAGGTAGTTGTAGGACTAAAATGTAGAACTTGTGTGGATTTGAGAACAATCAAACTTTTCTGCAAAGTCTTGTCTTCAAAAACAGTTGAAGTTGTTAATTAGATCATCAGTGCTCATAGAACAGTTTGAATGCATCACTAAAGAGCAAAACTAGCAAGGGACGCAATTAAAGGACAGCACAGTGTGAGCGCCTGAATGGAACTGTACATAATATTTAACACTCAAACATTAAAGGTTCAAAATGAAGCCAGTTTTAGCTTTTTTCAGTTTTACATTTTGATAAAATGTAAGAAAGAAGGAATTAAACGCTGGTGTTTATAAAAAAAGAAAAAATATATGTCCTCTGGTTGTTAGATTTATGTGGGCTGGAGCGATGCTGAGTTTGTAAAACTCAGTAAGGCTTGGATAGCTGCAGATTAGCGTGTGGGAGGCCCTGTCCATGTCCTGGTGTGGACTGTGTGAGTCTTTAACAGGTCTGCAGAATCAGAGGTAAGCACGAAAACAAAGATGGAGCCACAGCTGCTGCCTGTTCCAACATACGGTCTGTGCTGAGCTGCTGTTTCTCTCAGCTCTCCACCAGGCTCATAATAACATCGCGGCGAAGCTGCTGATCTGAAGCACGAGGTGAGAACACCTTCATGTCCAAACACGTCAGAGGTTCACAGCTTCTAAAAGGAGGATATCTTTACCCCAGATAGAAACATGCTTAATTTGAATTATCTCAGCACAAAAAAAGTACTCCCACGTTCTTGCTTTTAGATCGTGTAATGACGTAAATCTTTTTTTTTTTTTTACACCAGGCATCACTTTAGGTAAAGAAAAGCTCTAAAATAGACATGATGACTAGTGCAGTTGCTCACAGGGGCAGAGGAACTCCTGCAGAGGCTTTGAGGCATGCTATTTGAACTCTTGGAAAACTTGGATTTGTGTCTAACAGCTTTAAAATAATGCATCTGAATCATTTCCCCCCGTGATTCAAAAACAATAACAACAACAACAACAACAACAACAACAACAAAAAAAACAGGTTAGACTCTGTTGGAACAAATAAGATCCCAAGGCATTCAGTCTGCTGAGTCTACGCAGTCTGATGCGTCCTTGTGTGTTGAGCAGACAGAAGCTTTTATAATCACCACTTACTAATCAACACCCATAGGATAACTTGAGGGATATACAAACAATCATTTGAGGTAGGTGTGCAGACTACAGTTAGGATCCAGCACCTAAAAGGGATTTAATGTAATCCTCTTTGTGTTTGAGAATATTCTCAGCTGATTGAAATTTTTTGTAAATTTCACGAGAAGAGCCGATGACCTTCCCTAAATTTCCAAAAGAAAGATGATTTAATCCTTTATTAGCTTCTGAATGAAACACTGGATTATTAAATGATGGGAGATTATTCTGTTGCATAATCATAGATAGGACTCAAAAAAAGTATTTCAAGGGAGTTCTTTGTTTTATTTGTTCCTTTTTAATTAACATACATTAGTTTAAGTTAATTGTTTGTTTTTTTTTTGTTTTGTTTTGTTTTTCAAATTAAAGTTGCTAATAGTTTGTAAATATACCAGCTAATGTGTGTACAGTGCTTTGAAGATGTCTTTGCTCGCTTACAGATTGATTCTGTTTTGATCATTAAATAATTTTTAATATCAGACAAATGTAAGCTGATTAAATGCAAAAAACACATTTCAACATTGTCTTACCATCCCACACATTTCTCATAACTGACAAATTTAATCCCATCTGCATTTCTCACCTAATTAAGAGGTCAAATGTTGGGGGGTAAAGAGGAGTTATTAATCTGGACAAAGCTGTCAAACTTCTTTAGCAAAAATTCAATGATTCCCCCCCTCCACCCTCTCTCATACCTTTATCTTTTTGAAATAAAAGACACTGAGTCCTCTTTATGTTTAACGGTGATTGTTTGATTATGGGTGGACCTGATGTACGTGGGACATCTGTGGAGCACAGAGCTCATACTGCAGTCTGTCCAGCACCTCTTGAAGTCCCAGAAGTCACTGAGGCCCCAATCCACACAAGAGCTGTGGAAAACACACTCAGACGGTTCAAACAGCCTTTCTGACATGTAAACGGAAAAACTGAGAACTGATGCGGCCACTAGCTGAAATAATGTTACATAAAGCGAATTGTGCTTCTGCTAACTCAGACTCAGCTTAAAATAGAAAACAGGCATATTTTAAACATGCTAAGTTATATACTAAAGTGCATAATTTGAGCTCAGGAAAATGTGAACAGTACAATGAATTTGTCTTACAAGAGGCAAACTCTGATCTTTAACAAATGTATATATTCTCTCCTCCTTGTTTATTAATATCTAAAATAAAGTGTTGCTATGGAGACAAGGTAGATAATATTTTTGCAGACTCTTCCTGATTTATAAAAATCAACACCATTACAGTTTTCCTGAACTTTTCTTTCCCATTTTGAAGAATAGCTAAGAAATCGGGGAAACAGATTTCAATAAAAAGCTCTTGAACACAGAATAAGAATAAAGTATATGCTGAAAATTATATATTTTTTTGTTTTATTAGAAGTGATGCAGACCTCTGATTATGGTACTTATTTTGTTACAAACTAATATTTCTTAAAATTGGTCATTTTCTTTTCAAGTTAAATACAAATACCCAATTTGTCTGAGTTTGTTGGTGTAAGATTATGCAACAGCAATAAAAGACAAATTTCTTTGTTTTGCTTCATACTGGTCCTACTGTGTCTGTGACAGGAAAAAAAAAAAAAGAAGCTGCAGCACAGGACAAACAGATGCTGTCCAGCAGTTAGGCTTCATCGTGTAGTTCCCTGTGCCAAAAATGGCCTCTTTACAAAGGACACATGGTTTCTAGCAGCTCTGACTCCCACAGAGTTTACACAGTAAGGAGCAACAGGAAGGTGAGCATGAGAAGTAAAGCTGAAGCCGACGCCTGGACATGTCACATGAGTTTAACTTTACAACCACAATGCCTTAAAAAGCCTTTGCATCTCTCTCCCTTAAACACGTTTTAAGCTAAAGGGCATATTTGTCTGGGTAAACAGAGACGAGTGAGCCTCAATAATTCATCATTCAGCCTCTGGGAGGACAACCAACACTGCCTGCGGCTTCTCATTCAGATGCATTTTAATACCCCTGCTGCCAAGCTTTATTCATTCTGGGAGAAGCTTAAATGACACCAGTGAGCTACCAATGCAACCACTCAACCCAAACACTCCTCTGGTGAAGCTGCAGCAGGGCAGTAAATTAGAAAAGGTGGAAATATTAGCACCGTTTGTTGGTCTCATCCAAGACATGAAACTCCTGTTGCACAGAGACCACAGAAATATAATAATAATTTTTAGAAAATCACACAAACTACCTCAGCTGAGTCCTTTTGATTTGGAGGAGCTTCTGCTCGACTCAAGGGTCGGATGATGGAAGTCCTAACACTACCTGGGAGTCTGAGTCCACAGATTCCTGTGGAGGAGGCTTATACCAGACAACTATATCTCATATCCTGGTGTTTTGATCATGACCAGAGGCGAGGGGTGGAATGTAGACAGATTATTTAATAAAGTACTATTTTTTTTGGCTGATACTGGAGCAGCATCTGCTTTACTGCAAATAAAGTCTCCATCCTTCTACCTATGCCCAGTGTCCCTGAGTTATGGTTGGGAATTCCTCCCATGTCTGCTGAAGGTCATGGCTTGAAGAGACAGAATCAAAAGAGATAGAGAACTTACTGTGGAGACCACTTTGATGTTATTCCAACAGGATTCATCGGGTATTTAATTTGATCTTGTCTGCAGGAACTGAAAACTCTGTGTAATTTGTGCATGTTGTTTTATTCGTTCACTCTTATATTGACAAAATAGTAAAGCTGTTCATTGGGTTTTGGATGGTTTCCCAGATTTTATGACGCAAATAAACAGATTTATACTAGTTTGGCTCATAAATTCCTGCTCCTTTCAGAAGTTTCTTTCATAAGCTGATGAACTTGTAACCGAAGGAAGCAGCTAGTCAGCTCAGAAAAGGATTTTTAGGTTGCCTGAACTAACATAATGAACATATTAATAATGGCCTTGTTATCGCAGAAAACTGGCAGTAGATGTTGGCGATAGATTTTTTGCTGTCAAATGCTAAAAATGTGCATTATTTCTGAAATTGAAGTTACTTATTTTCCAGTTAAAAGTCATATATGATAAATATAATTATATTCTGGTAAGAACAGTCAGAGCTCTTCAAGTTTTGAATAATTAAAAAGCATAAAATTTTTTAAAAATAGCTAAACATTTGCACTTTGTGCTTGAAAGTTGTGCAAAACTTAATCATATAAAATTTAATTTCACATCATTACAACTACAATATATATATATATACATATATATATATATATATATATATATATATATATATATATATATATATATATATATATATATATACACACACACAATTAAGGTTGAAGCTAGAAAAGCCTTAAAAATGCCTTAGGATACATTTATGGCCTATTGCTTATATGGCCCACAGGCTTATGGTAAAATGTATTCAGAGAGAAAAATAAACTATTTTTGAATAAATATAAATCTAACCAAAGTATTGTTTAAATATATGCTTTGTCCCACCTATAATTAGTTTTTCTTGATTTTTGATTTTCTGAGCTACAGTGCCTATAAAATGTTCATCACCTTGAATGTTTCAGTCTTTTCATTGTTTTCATAAATCAATCATGATTTGATGACTGAGCCACAGTCGGCCTTTTCATTGTCTTTGTTTTAATATTTAACCTTTATTTTACCAGGATCAAAAAACCCACTGAGATTAAAAACCTATTTTTAAAGCGAGTCCTGGTGATTGCGATGCTTTTATCACCGGTTGACTGAAACTCTGTTGAATTAGGCCCGTCACTTTAAAGGGAACTAAAAAAAACAAACTCAGTAAGAGAGAACTGAAGCAAAGAGTCCTGTCCGCTAAAAAGAGAGAACCTTTACAAACCTTTGCACCTGCCGAGTGGCCTACTCTTCACAGACTATTAACGTTCATCTCTCCTCTGACAACAGCACATAAAGACTACAGGAATCAACTGTATTTTTTTCAATCAGGTTAAAATTTACTCTGCAGCAGAGGGCTGTGATCACTTTGTTTCTCCGTACACGGAAACCTGCAGTGCCACAGACGTTGCACCCTCCTGCGCTTTTTCCATTCCACATTTTATCCCCCTTTTATCTCCATTTGCTTTTCATCTCTTTGATGCCTTCAAACCTCCTCTTGCCATCAGTTCTCCCTCTCTCCTCCTGGTGACTCTTAAAGAGTCAGGCCACTGTTTCTCAGCCAACCGGAGAGCACCGTCAGCTATTAGACAAAGTAGTGGAAATATGTCATCGGGGGAACGATCTTTAAAACTGATGCGGAGAGACGAGAAGGCTGGGAAAGAGGAGAAATGGGGGAGTGATGCCATACGAAGGTGAACCAAGGTGGGGATAGACATGATGGTCACGTACGGAGAAGGCTTTTCCACTTCACATTTACACACACACATAAACTGTGGCTGAATCGCAAGAGCTGACACAAATACCATTAGTCTCAGTGGTGATTCTGGAGCAGTAATGAGATTGGAGGACTGCCCCCTTAGCTCACCCTTTACAACACCATAAATCCACCTGTTTACACGATAGAGGGCATGCTAACATGTCAACTCATCTCCTACCATGTCTGCTAAAGAGTGACTCACTTCTCCTTGTTGCTGTTTTAGCCACGGTACTTCATGACAACATGCAAGGGAATTACATTTTGGCAGACGTTTTCTGTCTAAATGTTAGAAGACGTTTAAGATTCATTTAAATGTTTCTATTTCGCAGCTTTTTTTGTGAGTCACTTTACATTTTGCAAGTGTTTTGCCTGAAAGTTGTACCAGTAGACAAACATTGCAAGGGGTAGTTTATTTGTAGTTTAAATCTGTGTTGATTTGGCTTTATGTTTAGAAATGTTATCCTTACAAAAGACTTACCAATGTGCCACTTCCAGTTTTCCAACAGAAGCTATCACTCTTATGTCACCCAGTTTCAAGTTTTTAATTTTCAAAATTTTATAATGCAGAACAATCTAACAAGATTCCTCAAAAAGGGAGGATAGGATGGGGTTGCTGAAAATTTCAATCTCGTTTGATCAAAGCCCAAAGCTCCAGTTTCTTAACAGAATAAATAGCAATAATACATTGTTTGGATTAAAAGCCAAACAATGTAGCAAAGGAAAAAGAAAAGAAAAAGTGGTAGAAAAATAAGAGCTTTCTAAATTAAAAAAGAAAACACTATCTACCAAACAAAATGATATTATTGATGCTGTTCCTTTTTAGTCAGAAGTGTTTGCTTCCAGCAAAGTGTCCCCTCTGTTCTAATTGCAGTTTAGTCAACTTCCTGTTTGATATTAGGTCGGCTTTGTTGTGATTCACAACCAGCTCTTGCAAACTGCTGCGAGAATTTCCCAGAATGTAATTTAAACCAGTGGGGAGCGCTGATAGAAGCGGAGATTATTTTTGCAAATAAATGTCTAAAGCATTTGATCATTTAATTCTTGCTATCTGCAAGCAGTGGGAACTTGATTAGAGACGCCGAATCTTTCGCAAACAGTGGGTGCAAATCCTGAAACGGCAAAAAAAAAAAAAAATAACTAAGAGACGTTTATATCTGTTTGGAAAAATCCTATTTATTTATTGGAAAATAGTTCCCTGTTGATCTAAAGTGAGCACAGTGACTCACATGGTTCACTCAATTGGGGAATTTGGTACAGCTTGAGTGTTAAATGCGCGTCTTGTCAGTGAGTGCTGCACGGAGGGATGTGACTGTTTGACCTTAAAGCTGGAAGAGCTTGTCTCCGGCTCTTCTCTGCGCTGCCGTCAAAAACCAGAGCCAGCTTTTGTTCAGGGGCGAGCGGATGACAGAGTTGACAGTAATAGCTGGCTTTGTAGAGCAAAAGGCCGTCCTCATCACTGTCGAAACCATCCGGAGCCGCTCTAAGGGAGACTTGCTGAAGCAGCTCAGCGTACTCAGACGAGAGGGAATTGAAATCTGACACTGTGAATGGAGCCATGGAACATTTTGACAAATTAGGGAAGAGATATACCTAAGTGTGAGCGATATGAGGCCTGAGCAGTCCTGGGTGACTTGTGAAATGCATTGGATCTCAAGGCAGAAGAACATATAATTTAAGGCAAATATCTTAGAGAAAAATGCCCTTGTCCCACAAGATCTACAGAAGTATGAGTTTGTAAAAAAAAAAAAAAAAGATCCTAAAACTTTGACTGCAGACATCCCCCTGTAGTTCCCCTGAAGGCCGAGCTACATTTGACTTGCTCAAACATGATATTCCCACATTTTGTTATAAGTGCACAATTTGCACCAGTACTTGCATTTATACTGTCAACTGCCATCCCACTTGGACCCTACAATATGGTGCTCATTTCTGCCCCATCATTCAGGCTCACAGAAAAGTGCCGCTCACTCTGCTCCCGCTTGGACCCCACATCACTACACAAGCCACACATTTCCACCTCCTCAGAGACGTGGACTTCCCATCACGGTCCCAAAACCAGACAATGCAAGCGTCATGTGAGTTCCTTACTTGAGCCAATATTTGGATCCATGCACCAGGACATCACTTGTGTCCCAACATGCCCAGCCCTGATAAACTACTGGGACATTTTGGGTTTCCACATGGACACATAAATGTAGACAGCACTTGGTGGTCCCACTGATTTATACCTACATCCCACTTTTCTGCCTCCTGACCAATTATATCTTGCTAGGTAATGACTACGAATTAGGATTTTGATTCCGTAATGCCAAATCCCAATATCATAGAAATCTATGCTCTTTAATTGCATGTGTTAAATAGCTACTAGATAGTTCACAATGTCTGCAGGAGAGATCAGAGAGAAAAAAAAAAGAAGAAATCAGCATTATGGGGGGAAAAAAAGAAAGAAGGAAGTTATATAACAGCTGAGTTGAGCTAATCTGCAGGGTGTTGCTTGAATTTTGTCACTCCTTTTGTTGCAGCCTTCCTCGTCGTGCAAGTGAATTAGGAGCTTTAATCCTCCACATCATCTCCGGGATTTCGCAGCTCATTTGTCGCAGCCGGCTGAATGTCACAGGGGCGTGGGCAGTGGACGTGACCGTGGGACTCCCGTTAACAGAGGGAGAGTGACAATTACCGTCCTGCTGCCTTTGCCAAGCAGAGAAGGGATGTGAAACAGAGTGCCGGTGGATGACTCACTTGAACAGAGAGTCTGGTTTGGCTTCGCTCTAATGAAGCCACCATCCACTGGTGATAAATAACAGGGGCTGCCCTGAAGGAAAGAGAGGAGGGTCCCATGTGTGATGCAGATTTGCCTTTCAGACCAGGTCTCAGCTCTCCCTCTGTTGTCCACACACTTTGTCCCCCTTTGTTTTCTTTATGTCATCAGTGTCATTTCCCCCACTCATTTCTGTCGTTGAGGATCTTGTCCTCCATCTTCTCACTTCCTGCCCTCCATTTCAAACAATGCGTTCCCTCCATTTTTGTTTGTCTCCTTGGACTCATTTAGGGTCAGCCATTTGTTCCTCAGACGGTGCCAAATGCTCCGTCTAGGTCATCCGCGGCATTAGTATTCACGACAGTCGTTTTGCTCTGTAGTTCTGCGTCTGGTTTTCAGAGCCATAAGAAAAGCTGCACTTTTAAATCTATAAACACAGAAATCATTCGCTGCACCAAGACGCTTTATGTCACCTTGTTTTTCCCCATTTACTGGTGGCAGATTCTGCTGGGACAGCCCTGAAACAGACTTACTTGATAGGACAGGCTGAACCAGCTTTATTACTCAAAACACTTTCTTGCAAATATAGAAACCTGACAACTCCACTGATGCGGCAAAATCTCCTGCCTTGGAAACATTTGGAAATTGCTATCAATATTCTCAAAAGACTATTTCAACATCCCACCTTTTAAAGCTTTAAATTTTGCTCTTCAGATGAATTAGCGTTGAAAGTAGTCTGAGCTGCGGGAAGTAGAAGTAACCAAAGTCGAACACATTCATAACTGCTTTCCAAAATTTAAAAAGTAAAGAGTAAAGTGATTCTTACCCCCACAAGGTAACCAATTCAGTCTGTAACTTCACTCCTCATACCTGTGGATGAAGTGCCTTCACTTTTACAAAGCAGAAGAGATGAAAACCAGCTGACATCGATCGGTCCTCAAAGGGTTTAAAAGTCATCTCTACGGCTCAGGTACTCCAGCAAACCACCGAAAGTCAAGTCAGTTCAAGTTTATTTTTATAGCATTTTCAGCAACCAGTGCATTACTTCATAAAACATCATGTAGTCACCAACTATGAATCAAGCAAACATTGCATTATGTCAAATGCCGTCATCAAAATGACCAAGCAAAGACTCATCAACATTCCTGTTACGACAAGTCAAAGGTAACTCGAGACAGCCGGGGTTTTAGCCTCAATTTAAAGGAACTCAGTGTTTCAGCTGTTTTGCAATTTTCTGGAAGTTTGTACCAGATTTGTGGTGCATAGAAAGAGAGAGTCACCACCCACACATGGAGAAAATGCTGGAAAAATAAGACTAGCAAGGAAGTCTGAGAAGAACCCAGGCCTCACTTCCCTCAGTTAAAGTCGGCGTTCACAAATCAACAATTAGAAACAGACTGGAGAAAAATTTGCATCAAGTTTCAAGGTGAAAGGTTCAAAAGAAACACAAAAGCCCATCTTACATTTTCCACATATCATCTGGATGATCCCTAAGACATTTACGAAACAATTCTGTAAACCGAGGCTACAAATGTTGCACTTTTTTCAAAGGTGCGTATCCCGTACAATCTGGAGTAAATTTTGTTTAGCTAACATACCCAGTTGTGCCTAATCTCGCTACTCCGTGCTACATCTTCCTGTGGTATCCAGCTGTGCTGCAGTGCAAGTGTAGCTTGTTTGAAAACAGAAATATTATTATTGTTATTCGGCACTTCTCTCTTTGCAGGTGAGGATGTTGCTGATGTGCTTTTTCTGGGCACTACTCTTAAAATTTTCAGACAATTGATAGAAAATTTGAGCATCTAACAGAATGTTCTATTTGGTGGTCATATAGATTTTTTTTGCATAATTTATTAATAACATGCTCTCAGCATGTTTACTGATTTAGCAACAGCTTGTAATATGTTATACTAATTCTATAAAGACTTTTCCATTTGCTAAATTGTGTTTTATATGTATAAATTTTAGTACTCCTGTTACAGCTGCCTTAACTTAATTGTAGCAATAATGAAAATGGAGGTTTCTAAGTTCATAAAACTAGATTCCTAAGATATCAACTGTTGTATGAGATTTCTTTTTCCTAATAAAATTTTGCTCTACACTGTTTGGCAATCAGAGATAAAACTCTTGACTGCTTGAATTTAGATAAATAGGAAATTTAATTTTAATCCCTCCTAAAATAAATTTGAGGAAACCAATGTGTCAGCTTCTCCGTTAGGGAAATTTCTAAGATATCTTCCCAATCTATTCAAAGGCAGGACTTGTCGGAAGCTGCATGTCTCCATGTACCTGAGGAAACTGCCAACCTGACACAGCAGGGAGTGCGAGGAGATGGATGTCAGCGGTAAAATGGCAGACAGCAATGCACAGAAATGAAACGCTCTGCTGGACGCATTTTCATAGGCGCATGATGGGCTGTGTGTGTCAGAGACCAGAGAACATGCGAGTGTGTCTGCATGTTTGTGCATCAAGTTTAACCAGGGTGTGATCACGTAGGCTGATACATTTCTGATTTCTGCATGGACTGACTGACTGACAGCGCAGGTCACAAAGTAAATGCAGCATAATTAACTCAACAAAAAAACATTTTGACAGTGGTTGCTATTTCCAAATGAAATACTCACTTTCCAGCCAATTTTCTGCTGCTCAGCTTGTGGTAATGACAAAGTAACAAACAGCCATAGCCAGGGAAAAATCTATCCTCTCTTTTAGACGCACTCCCTAAATCAACCTCACAACAACACGCCTGTGTTTAAAAATTAAAAGGGCACACATTGTCATCTCATACATGAGCAATGAGCACTACTAAAGGCAGGCAGGCTTTGCAGAAACTGACAAACATGAAGATCCCCATCAAAGAGCTGCGGTCAACATACTGATTTGTTCTTTATTGCTGCACCTCCAGGATCAGTGCTGAACAGAATAGACACGCCGCCAGCAACAGGTTAAATGAGCTGTTTGTTCTGTCCAAATCAGTAATAGGGAATTATGTTAATGTGGCCTCTGACAAATTGTTCATATTAAAATGACAGTGGCTGAACATTTTAAAGTTGAGGTCGAGGGTGTTTGGGTAATTTGTAGCCCTTGCAGGTGATCATCACTGACATCTGAGCTCACAAAAAGAGGAAATAATACAACAAAGCTACTAGGCATTGTTTTGTTTTTTTTGGAACCTATTTTTGCTTTGCATCATTTCTCTTAGTTTGTGTTTAGTTTTAAGTTCATTTTTCCAATAAATCAGAAGTTGAATTCTCTTCTTTGCAGAATTGTTTTAATTCAGCTCCACCGAACTGTTTACAGAGTCACCAGCCCATTTAAGAGAAAAGTACCTCGACTGATTTTTACAGACGGCAAACAAGAGGTTAAATAAAACAGACGTTGTTATTCTGAACATAACCCACGCAAAAGATTTAAACTTAGTTAGGAAAGCGACAGTTCACAATTTATGGCCAAATATCTCAAAAGTTGCAGGATTGTTTATAATCTAATAATAAATGTTTTCCAAGTTCCAAAGTTTGCTTAGTGGCTTCCCATATTATGCTGATAAGGGCGTTGCTTTGTAGTTGAGGTGTAGTCACTATAACAAAACTTCTTCCAGCAGTTATATGTACATACATAAAGTCATGAGACGGCAATAGCTGCTGTCATGCTACATGAGTGTTTACTGTGCGCAACATTAGAGCAGGATTTACAGTCCTATCAGGAGATGTGATTTGTGCCTGTCAACATATTTGCTTCTTAGTCAAGCAGATATTTTAGCCTAATGGCCTGAAGGAGAACATCCATCAGCTCTTTTGTTTTGTATTTTCGAGCTCTTCTGCACCGGTGGCACCTTTGACATTGAATGAGTAAATCCATCTTTTATACACAATTTATGAACTGAAACCTGAGTGCGGCTCGGGCTGATGGAAGCCGCATTAGTTAGGGCTTGAACAGATCATGCTTTTAATTTAATGACGGGACTGACAATGTCGTTGAAGGTCTTTCTGAGGGAGACACACGAATGCCTGAACCAAAAGCCGTAGGTTTTCCTTTATCCCGTTTGTGCCACTGACCTCTGGCACCTTGCAAAATCATAAATTGTTCTTGAAACTTTTTGCTTTAAGTAATGCTGAAGCTTTTGGGGATTTTGTTGTAATTTTATTTGAGGAGTGGAATTTAAAGGGTGATTTTCACATGTTTTACAAGTAAAAATCTAGAATGTGTGACATGCATGTGTATTCATCCAATCTAAGAAGATTCCTTTTAGGAGAATCTTGCAGATACAGCAAGTTTTTAACAGCAAGTTAACATAACGTTTTATCACAGATTTTCAATTTTCAACTTTTACATTATTGACATGAAACTGTGACAATAATAGCAGAAGCAAAAGAAATGCAAATAAGTATTAAGCGATTTTTTTGAAAGCACTGACTATTGCAAAGTGCTGTGTTTTACTTTGATAATAGAAAATGTTTTTTTTTTATCTAAATAAAATTTTTTTGAATAGTATTTTTATACAGCATATTGGCTGTATAAGGTTTTTGCTTGTAAGAAATGTTGTATTTAATCAGTACAGACCCAGAAGAAACGGTATTAACCTAAGAGTTAAATAACAGCCCTGTGACTAAGATTATGACTCATGACTCAGTCTGTACTTTTTGCGCTGTTAACGTTTCTACTCACTGCAAACTATGTGTCATAAGTTCTTTCTGACTATTTCAACATAGAAAAAATAAATAATATACCATGCAACAGATGCAAATGATAAAAGGTTGTTTTTTGTTTTAAAAGAAGTTAACTTTCCATTTAAAGCTATGATGCTATTCTTTCTACATATCATGAGTGTGTCACTTAATTGAGTAGTTAGATACAGCAAATGAGCCTCTAAATGAGCTTAAAACACACTATCAAAGTTAATTAACACTGGGCAGCATAATCTGTTAACTCTCTACATAATTCTCATTAAATTAAATAAGAATACTTAAAAGAAGCAGGATTTTTAAGAGTTAAACGTTATTAATAATGCCTTGCGTGGTTATCATAATTCATAAATGTCTTAATTAAAGCTTTTCTAGTCTTAATCCATTTTTGTGATTACAGCATCCCACCGCATCCCATCAATGCATGCATAAATCATTCCTATCCCCCAAACAGTTAAAATATCCCTATAGCGGATCCTGAACTTCCTCACTTTGTATCTCATGGATGGCAAAATGTAGTTTCTGTGCTAAAGTAAATCAGAATATTCTTGTTACCTCAAGTTTGCAGACAAATTTGAATGTTTGATGGGAGGAAAAGAAAACTGTTGCTTCCTGGGTCTGCTGGTCTATCAGCTTAGCCAACAGTGAACTGCAACAATAAAACTGACAAAAAAGATAACTTATTTGGATTATTACTTCAGATTGTTGTTAGGAGCTGAATCTTGTCTTGATATGCAGAAAAGTTATTGGCTGGACTTTCTTTTCTTGAAATGACCTCTGAACATCCCAGTGGGTTCAACATAGGATGTCTTAATCTGAAATAAAACTGTTAATAGTACAAAAAAACTAATAATCTTTCTGGGTAAGTTGGGTTTTAGTTTCACTGAAGGTGCAGGAATACAAAACAAAACGAAGGTTGCTGAAACTTTCAATTGCATTTGGTGGAAATGGGTGCACAGGACAAAACATTGTAATTGGATCTGAAGGTTGACTAAGCCTGTACAATATTTGGCTGCTGCAGAACTTCTTTAATGCTGCTGAGTGTTTCTCTGTTTTGCTAATCCATTACTCTCTGACTCTTAAGCAAGTGCCCAGCAAATCAGTGCTCCATGCAGCGATTACGTAATCAGAACCTCATCAATTCACCAAAGGAAATTGGAGTCATTAAGAAAAAAACGGGTTCTACTGTTTCTTTCAAACACTCTTGTTTCTTGTTTAACAGGCGCGGGGAAGTCCAAAAGACTATCAGTACTTGTTCTGACAATAATGCACACCATCTGTGCAATAAAAAGGATATTCCACCTCGGCATAAAGTCATGACAAAGACCTTCTTTAAAGGTCTTGGCAGTGGTTGTGAAATGTGGAAAATGTCCCTTTTCTGAGAGCCCGTCTGCAGTATATCGAACGCAATTCCTGT
Source organism: Poecilia mexicana (assembly GCF_051168715.1). NCBI lineage: Eukaryota > Metazoa > Chordata > Actinopteri > Cyprinodontiformes > Poeciliidae > Poecilia > Poecilia mexicana. The sequence goes on from NW_028263381.1 coordinate 16,156,700, forward strand.
GCCGACCACAACACAGCCTTTTGGGCATGCCAGTAGGAATGACCAATTTTAGCATGAGTCATCCTCTGCAAGTCTCGAATGTTGCACTAAACGCTTGTGATGAAAACACTTTATGGATTGGAACGGCGAGGACCGCCATGTCTGCACTCACTGAGACTCACGTCACAGGTTGCAATCACTCAGTTTTCACATCCACTGCACTGTGTTCACATTACCACTGTCATATTTAGCAGATGTTTTCTGAACAAATGCAAAAAAAAAAAGAAAAACGAAAAAAGATTTTGAATGATTTGAGACTGGGTCGGACCACTTGGCGGACTGCTGCTGTAACCAACTCAAACATTGATCTGTTTTACAATCAATCAAATGGAGAGTGCGTCTCAGGGTCAGTAGAGACACTATTACCCGGAGCAGATGTGGATTAATGACTGCATAAAGCTTTTTCCTCATCCTGCACATTTTATTGCCTCTTATTTGTATTTTTTAGCACTTTCCTTTCCCAGTTTCTGCACTGTTAAATCCTACTGGCACGGGCGATATATTATTTTTTTTTCTTAGAAGAACATGCTGCACATTTATGCTTAATATCTCCTCATGATGTTTATTTCCATCACTTTTCTTGAAGCAGGAATTGTTTTCTGTAATGTATTTTCCAAACATTTATGCTTCCTCCTGTTGTGCTCATCTACAGTCCGCCCGCACACTCTTCCTCAGTCTAGTCAAGAGATGCCTGGAATTATTTACTGCCTAATGGGTTACAGCAGCTCACACCAGCCCAGCGGTGCTTTACTTTATTTATCGATTCTCATTCCTTTTGTCTTATTGTGTCTGGGTGTGTGACAGTGACCATCTGTGTGTACGTGCAGGACAAGGACGCAAAAGCGAAGACGAAGAAAGAAACCCCAACAACAATAACAACAACAAGGACACTTTGCACATTTGAGTTGCTGGAGAAATGACCTGTGGATTGCAAATTGATTGATATGGTTTTTTTTTGAAGGCTAACGGCTGATTCCACAACAGCACGAGCTCACATCCGTTTAAATGACGCATGTATGCTTGTGCCGTACATGGGAGCGCGTGCAAACACCACAGTGACAAACATCAATCTGTGAGGAAACATTAAACATCTTCGGAGTCTGCAATGCAAATGGGTTTTAGCATACACAACTCTTTAAATTGCAAACAAATCAATCTATAGGTGCTGCTGCACAGGTTTTGTTGAGTACATTAAACAGTGCAGAAGAGAACAGCTTTGTGTAAACACATCAAATGATTACTATGGATTTCTGCAACTATTTTTGCACTTTTATTACTCAAAGGTTGTTCTTCCTCAATTGAAGCATTAAGAAGTTTATTATTTTCGTGCCGCTTAAAGTGGAAAGTAAAACATTTAACAATATTTTAAGCAAAATTCTGGTTTCTCTCGTCTCAGTTCAAATCTATGATTTTCACCTGCATGAAAGCAAAGAAATTCAAGTTTCTCTGTGTCATATTCCTGAATGTTTGATGCAGGAGAGACTTTTTGGGGTGCAGTCTGCAGTACTGTAAGGTTTCTTCTGGTCTGTTGTGGTGAAGAAAGAGCAAAAGTCATGACCCTTACCCGTGGTCCAGAGAAATGACTTATGAACGAAAAGATTAGAGCATGTTTTGTAGGCCGACTGGGTTCTGAATTAATGATGAGGAGGAGCAGGGTAGAGCTACAGCTCCTCCACAGACAAAAGGCATCTGATGTGGTTCTCGTAACTATTCTGGATGCAGACCCAGATCCTTTCTGGGTTCTGAAAATGTAATAAGCTATAATCACTTATCTTCCCAGTGTAATCTCAGAAAGGCAGAACATGATCAGTGGATACCTTAATAAAATATTTCCCCCAAAATTTGATGAAATGCCGTTTTCAATAAAGACTTCCACTGGCTTTAGATGTTTTATTGAATAATTTGCATCAAATTTGTTATTTATATTATTTGCAAAATGTCTATTGTTGGTCAAAAGATAATTCTTTGACTTTCTGTTGTTGCTTAAGCATATTACACAATTTTAAAAATGCATTCTAAATAAATGATGTGTAACTTGTCCCTTTCTAATTGTTTACTTACACTTAAGTATTTAGTTTGCATGATAATCTGAGTCTTATCATCACCCTTATTCTAATTATTACTTTTTAACCTTTTAAATAACGCTATGGCAGTAAATGTAATAATGTTCCATTACTATTGCATTTGTTATTTGCATGTAAGTTGTTTCTTATAATTTGCTTCATCAGTTGTCAGCCTCAACCATACTGCGAATTCTGCTCTAGTACCTGAAATACATAACTACCTGTTTTATTTCTGTTGGTCATTTTTTACCGTTAGTAATTAAGCCAAGTTAGAATAATTTCCAAACTGAACTAAAAAAAATAAAAAATGCTGGGGGATCATAAAAATATGTAACTGATTATTACCCATAAAACTTGCTCTAGTACTATTTTAGGTTTTTCTAACTTGTTCCAATGATTTATGTTGATTTTTCTCAGCATGGTGCAATTTTTATCCGACGACTACCTTCCACTTACTCCAGGGTAAGTAAGCAGCCTAAGCAGTGACTCCCTTATTCCTACTCACTTGGGCCAACTCCTATGGGGGAAGGGCAAGGTGTAACAAGGCAGCCGAAAAAGGCGTTGGTCATCCATGAAGAGGCAGATGACAGAATACTTAGCAAAGGGCCAAGGCTGGGGTCCTTGGTCAGTGTCTGTACCGAGGGTCGGGAGCAGATATCACATAAGCCGTAGTAGGCCTAATCCATCACGGGCAGGATGAGAGTAATGTGGGAACGAGATCAGACACCAGAGGGCGAACAGGGCAAGGCCTGAATGGAATCCTATTCACACAATTCACATAATCCAGCAGAGAAGGCAGAGGGGAAATTAAGTAGTGAAGGGAGCAGGTGAAAACAGGCAAGAGACAGGTTAGCAGAAAAGACTCGATTAGCAAGGCGAGAGAGAGAGAGTGACGCAGAAGTGAGGCATAAACATAACATTAAAAGTATGATTCATAACGCCTTGAAACATGTCCTGGGCCTTCATATGGACGTACCAAGAACACCTCAGAGGGAAGATGTCCAGGAGGCATCCAAACCAGATGCCTGAGCCACCTCAACCTCTCTGATCTCGCCTCTTGATTTGGAGGAGCAGCTTTACTCTGAGCTTCTCACCCTGTCCAGCAGAGCCTGTGCAGGAAACTCATGTCAGCTGATTGTATCCCTGAGTTTGTTCTTTCGGTTGCTACCCAGAGTTCATGACGACAGATGAGGGTAGGAATGTAGATTGACTGTTGAATAAAGAACTTAGCTCAGCGCTCTCTCTTCACCTCGATAGGTCGGTACAGCGCTCACTCCACTGCAGACAGTGCACCAATCTCTATACAGGGATGAAGATGGCGGGCAATAACTCGAGCCTCCTGCTTGAGTTCAGTGATGGCACCTCCAGAGTGGAAGAGTGCCCAACCACACTTGTGGACACTGGTTCCAGAGCCAGAGCCGTGCGTTGAGGTGACCCTGACTGTATCTCTCAACCATGACCCTTAGGGGTGGTAGACGGGTTCGTTGACCTGAAAACTGGGTGGCCATCCCACTGGCCCTCCCAAGAGAAGACCTCCATCCCCTTTAGGTTATATTCACTTCACACAAACCACCTTTTAATCACCTTCTCTAATCAAAAGATAAATCAATAAATAAATTAAATAATGAGTAAAACACCAATGTATAGCCACAAGCAGAACGGTCACAACGTTACTCTGAATGAGTTGGAAAATGAAGGAATGGATCACTTTTCATCCTAACTTAACATTTTTACAAACTGGCACAGGTATTATTATTACTATTATTATTATTATTATTATTATTATTATTATTATTATTATTATTATTATTATTATTATTATTATTATCATGACACTAAATGGTCTATGCGAAATGCATGTTCTCGTTTTCATCTCTACGGTCCGGAATGATGGCTTGTAGATAAAAATCAGCCGCAGGAAGAAAATTCTGCAAATGTCATATTTGATGCTCAAAGAGGGACTGCATTGCTCCTTCTGGTGTCTGTCTCTGTTCATAAGGGTCCATTTCAACGTATCTGAGTGTGTGAGTCGGGGAAAGAACGGGAGGGGTGTCTTTAACCCAAATGACCGATTACATAACATCCTAAAAAAAAAAAAAAAATCACTACATACAGATAACAGAAAAATAAATAAAAATAAATCCCAAAGCAGCGAATGGGTGAATACCAGTTCTCCCCATGCTCCTTTTCTCTTCGTGGGAATGATGCTGATATCGCCAAAACCTCCAGTCCTCTGAGTGGATTCAGGATCAATGAGAGAGAGAGAAAGAGAGAGAGAGAGAGAGAGAGGTGTCTGCGTGTGTATTTTAAGCCACAGCTGTTGAGCTACCCCAAGTACGTGCTCAAACTCGGAGAGACAAGCGGAGAGCCGAGAGGAGTACACCGTCCGTCTCTTCGCTCTGCGGACGCGTGTGTAAAACCCGTCAGCTCCCGGATTTGCTTCCAACTTTTCTGTTTTTAGCTCGCTCATCTCGTCCTTGTCGCATTCCTCCGAGCGTTTGGAATGACCACTTTTCCCGCCTGCGTCGTTTCCATGTCAGCATGGGAACTGCCGTGTCCAAAAGGAAGAATCTGAGAAACGATGCGATATCTTCTGTGGCAGCAAAAGTTAGGTGAGCAACCCTCGGAGGTGTCCACCTTTAATTGTTCCTGATTGCACCTCTCGGGAGGCATCTAATTCTTCTTTTTTTTTTGGTGTGTGTGGCCATGCATGCAGGTATGACTGTCGGGTGACTTGATGAATGACCACTGCGCTATCCGGGGGTTTAGTCAGCCTGCACTGCCTTGCAATGCGCATAGACGCTCCGTGCGCTTTGTCCCGTCTGTAGCCCCGGGGCGTGCGGCTGATCGGACAAGTGCTTTAAATCTCTCAGCGCTATCTCCCCAGTGCATTTGTAATAGAAACACGTAGATGCCTCTTTTTACTCTGTTGAGGCTCAGGCTTAGTCAGTCTGAATGGGGAGGAAGAGGATGCTTGCCTTCCCATGTTGTTCTGAATGAGGAGGCATCATTGTATAACCAAAGACATGCAGAGGCAAAGCGAGGACTCGCAGGAAGCCTTTTTTGCATTCTCACTTAGAAGATGCCCTGTCGAGGCTAACGGGGGCTGCCTTTCGCATCCCTCCGCCAATTAATCAATCAGTCACCTAAAATCAACGCCGTCGTGCGCTGATCACCTTCCTCTGTCAGTTGCCTGAGTCGGGCACAGAGCGGGACTGCAGGGGTTGTAAATTCACAAAAGGAGCCAGGGTGGACGAGACACCCCTCTGAACCCGGTCAGTGTTTTAATAAAAGACGTAACTAATTCATATTTAGCAGAAAGTCCGTCCGACGGCACGCAGGGGAAGGATCTCTACAGGCTGCATCCATCCCGCGCTGCTGCGCTGCTTTGACTTGGGGCTGCGAAGCACGTGTGGCTGTGTGTTCATGTATGACAGACGGGATAGCCTCCATCCTGTCTGAGAGAGAGAGAGAAAAAAAATCAAGCATCCGTGCACCAGAGGGTGGGGGAGTTCATAACAGGATCGAGGTGATATGTAATTCTGTAGATGAATGACCTTCAGCTGTGCAAAGTCCAACATCCACACATGTGGGCTGATGTGATATTACGTCATTCCCTCTGCCTGTGTGTGTCACGTAGCAAATCCCATATTTGGTTTTATCTGTGCGCCTTCAGGGCTGCGTGGAGTCTGTGCGCCACTTTGATGCATCCAGCTAACGAGTTGCTCTTAGAGCAGCTTCTGAGCAGTCTCACCAACTTCAATGCAATTTATTCATATGTGATTGAGCAGCATTGCTATAGGTGGTGGATAGCTGTGAAGTGGATGTGAGACGGTTTTCCAAATGTTTAAAACTAATCATCTGGAAAGTGTGGCGTGCATTTTTATTTGTATCCCCTGAACATAAAGCCAGAGTCACAATAGAAGAGTTCATCAAAGCATACTCATATGTTAGAGTGGCCTAGTCAAAGTCCAGGCCAGAGAATCTGCGCCAAGACTTGGAAATTGATTCTCACACATGCGTACAGTCACATATGACTGAATTTGAGCTATTTTACAACACATAACAGGCAAATAAGCCTCCAGAAATGAAAAGCTGGTAAAGACATTCACAAAAGACTTGGAGCTGCAGAGGAAAGTGGTTCTACAAAGCGGTTCTCAAGGGGACTGAACATGCTTATAGTCCACATTTTGTAGATTTGTTTATTTCCCTTGCTCTTTACTTATATTCCAAACTTTTGGCTGGTTAATTATATAAAATCCCAATGACATATCCGTCTAAATTTGAAGAAAAACAAAAAATTCAAGGGTTATGAATATTTTATGGCACTGCATTCGTAGATCATCTGAGTCTTATGATCGCTCAGGAAATCTAAGTTTAATCTGCAAAGATACTGACACTTAATTCTGTCTTCTATTAATTTCACAAGCACTTATTTACTCATTAGAAATCAAACTTTACCTTATTGTCACAATTTCTACACTTTCAGAAGCGCATCTGTACAGCTAGTATGTTATTATACAGTCTGCACATTGCTTATTATCTAAAGTCTCCTATAAAATATCCACACAACGACATTAATCTGTAGTGAAACAACAAAAAAGCAAAACATTTTGCTTTACTGTTTCACAAATTCACTCCACAGCACGTGCTCTTCATTATTGCACATGCATTATGTTTTCTAGAATGCAGCTTTTCTCTTAACTCATAACCCCCCTTCCTTTTGGAAAAAAAAAAATATATATATATATATTTTTAAATGTTTGTGGTATCTGATTATTTATTGCTCTCTACATTATTTGACCAGCTTTGAATTTGACAAGGTCCATATTTTTAGGTTTAAGTTTAAAAGTAACACATTTGTATGCTGTAAATATCCCGCCTTATGTATTGCTCATTTTTGCAATGAGAAAAGCAGTTCTAAAGTGCATTTTTATGTTTCCCCAAATCCCCACGCAGTAATTCAAGTCTTGAGGACCAGACTTGGAAACCACTAGCCTAACATAAACTGACCGAATGATGTCGTATCTGTAGCTTAGAATACACATGTGCATTAGTGAGCTTTTTCTTTTCACTGTTTTTGAGAAGTGATGAGGTTACTAAATAACGCCAGCTTTGAAAACCATGTGTACCCCATATCTTTACCAGGAGGACCTTGGAGAAAAACTGCTGCTCCCTTGTATTGAAATCAATCAGTGGAGGTGACATCTGGTCTGGAGAGATATTTAGCTCTTCATTTTGATTTGTTTTTTTCTGGTCTTATCTGAAGAAAACATCAAGACAAACATATTCTGAGAGTTTTTGGATCCACCAGAATGAACTGGAGAGTTTTTCAAGATGGATGGAAGCAGATGTATTTAAAAGTTAAGCCATTCTGATTGGTCGTTTAAAACATTGTAGCATAATGTGTTTCTTGTCCAGATTTCGTCCCATGAGTATCAAGACACAAACCCAGTATCAAATTGGCAAACAGTTTCATGTCTATGCAACATCTACCAGCATTAGGCATTTAAAACATCAAACAGTACATACACAAGGCTGAAATAATAATAATAATAAAAACATACATACTTATTTGTGGACTGTCACTTTAAAGCTGTCACTTTAAAGCTTTGAGATTGTTCTATCTTACATAACAAGTTTAGGTAATTGAGCTGAAAGTCACTTGTATTTTCTGCTTTTAAGTTCACCCTGGCATTACACATATTAATAGTGATTTTAACAAGGGAGTCTGTCAGGATTGGCTCACTTCATTAATTAAAGAGTTTGGCACATGCATTCTGGCTTTACTTACCAGCCCTGGAGTTTGTGGTTTGGTCTGCAGAGTTTTGTCTCCGGTCCACTAAATAGTTTTTAATAGGCTTAATGCTGCAGCAAAGTGGTGGGAATACTGAGTCCGCCATCCCGACAGTTATGTCAGCATGGTGTGCCAGATTTAAAAAGCACTCATCAGGATTATTATATCAAGCAATTACAAAGTGCTTGTCTTCATACGGAGGCTCATTTGAGGAAACAAGCTAATGTGAATTACAAAAATTTTTAGCCACGAAAACACTCGAGAGGGCTTGGCTTAATGTGTGTAATTTTATGCACATTTATGTATCTGCGAATATGAAACAGATCAGCCAAGACAAGAGAGAGGTTGCATCTTATTTACACACCTAAATTCAGTTCTCCCGAGTGAGAAAACAAGCGCTTTGATCTGCCTCAGAGGAGAGCTGCGTCGTGGCTCGGATGAATGGTGGAGGACAACGGGGTTCACGAAACCGTGAGGCTGTGAAAAATGGCATGCGAGATGAAAGGGCTGGCTTTGACAGAGGGATGCAAATGAAATATTATGTCTTAGTTTATGCAGGTCAGCCACCTGGCTGACTTTGTTGTTGGTCTGCAGTCACAGACCTAAGAACGTTACATAACTTTTTGTCCTGCTTTCCACTGATCATATTTGATAAAAAAAAAAAGCATGTTCATGTGCAGACTTCTTTCTGATTATTTAAAAATTATTTTTTTTATAAACACTTCCATATTAGTGCGACCTGTATCTTAATTTATAGAAAATCATTGTAAGACATTTATCCTATTCTATGTTTTGTTTTCTCCTCTCTGCTTCAATTAAGCAGTAATTGTTGCTTTAAATCCGCTGAATGAGGTTGAATTTGGTTGATTGCAGTTTGAGAAAATGAGGGTTCCAGCTGTGCTCTGGTTTTTGTTGTTTTGTTTTTTTACTCTGAAATTGAGCCTATTCATTTTCAAATTACTGTCATTCTAGAAACCAATGGCAAATTTAACTTGCTGATTACGAGGACCACTTAACACAAACGCACAAGTGTGTATTACAAGTCACCCATGTGGAACAATATTGTGGATTTCAGAATATTTTAAGTTTTATCTGTATTTTTTTGGCAAAAGATCTTTTGCAATTATGCAGATATAGGTCATGAGTACTTTATTGGTTCTGGCCATTAAGGCGTAAACAAACACATAAAAAGAATATTGTTACACTTGGTTTATATTTTCCATGTATACCATTATCTAAGTCTCATTGAGCTCAGAAATCTTTTTAGCCACAAAGACTTGTCTAAAGTAGCAATAACTCAAATCAAAAGTGAATAAAACAGGTAAATACAATAAAACAGAATAGCTGGTAAAAAGATACCTATCTTAGGAAACCCGGCTGCTTGCTTTAAGTTTTTAGCTTTCGAGCGATCCCTCTTCATAATCAAGAATGTGGTGACAGTGGAGAAGAACCAGTCCCTGAAATCACAGATCCAAAAGTTGTTTCAATGGGTAGGAACAACAGATACACATAAACACTGGACACTTTTAATGGAGCAGAAAATCAAAGGCAGTACACATAGGTCATTATAGCAATTAACCAGAAAATCATTCAGTCCCGGAAAGAACTCCATAACACAGAAAAAAAAACTGCACCAGGTGTACTTTTGATGACTGAGAAAAACAAAGAGAACTCTAAATTAATCCCAGGAGTACTTGCCATTAAATTGCAATTCCTTTAAAAGAAAAACAGCTCCACCCAGAAAATCTGAGCCAGGTGTACTTTCTATGATAAATAAAATCCAAAAGAAGACACAAAATGATAGCAGCTCAGTCACAAAAACAATGACCCACTTTTTATTTTCTATGAAACTATGAGTTGTAAATCTGATGCTTAGTCTGCTTGTGGTTCAGTCAGGTTTTTTTTTTTTTCAATTCAGATACCTAATAAAGAGCACAATTACTTAATTGAGCTAATTATATATTCTATGCAATAACTCTTCCGTATTAGTGCAGTAAACAGATCGGCCGAGTTTGATCTTCCTGTTGCAACTTATATAAACATTAAATTACTCTACACTTATCACGGCCACATAACTCTTCGCGTGACATGGTGGTTGCTTTCGGCCATAAGCGTGCTGACATTTCCACCCGCTCCCTGATCAAATATCCCACAATTCACTGCACTTTCAGGAGACCCATTAAGTCCCATCGACCCCCTAAGTTATGCGACAAGCCTCTCAACAGGTCCTCAACACCCTTACTGTGCACATTAGTGCACAGATGCTGCTCTGCATGTGTGTGTTTGTAAGAGGCACGATTCAATTAGAGCTTCTGAGAGGAAGATTCGATTAAGGAGCATTAAGAATGAGGAACTTCTTTTTTTAGCAGCTTCTTGTTTATGGTGAACAAACACCCGAGGGAGGTATCACTTCTAATGATATTCAGAACAAGACGAGTTTCCCCTTCTTTTTCCTGTACGGAGCGAGTGGTTGAAGCATATTGCATTGCATAAGAATGTAATTAGGCAATTTGCACATGACACATGAAAGACAACTCAGAAAAAGTGAGTGTGAACAGCGGCTGAGGAACTGGAAGACCTATGCTAAAAACTACTAGAGACAGAAGCCAAACAAACGACTGATAAAGTGGGATGGGAATACAATTGTTCTTGCTTTTTATGTTTGTAAACAGAAAGCGAATATGGATTCAAAAAAGAAAACACTTAGAATTTGACATAGTTCTGCTATTTTTCTGTTTTTGGTACTTCATAATTCTGTCTAAATTATGTAAAAGATGTGCAGCTCTTTGAAAGAAATAGAGAATATTCTTGCACATAGTTAAGAGGTCAAGTGTATTTAAATGAGTCTGACTCATTTCACTTATAAAACAAAGGCATAATTATTCTCACTGTTGCTTTTTTTTTTTTTACAGTAATTTAGAGATTATGTGTTTTATAGGAAGTTGAGGTGGCATACATTCATTTTTGGATAGCTCCTATAGGGTCCAATTGCAGATTATGACTTTTATTAATGTCCAGACCTGCTTTCAGGCTTACATTAGACTCCAGGGTACAACAGATGAGCTCACAGATGATTGAACACCTGCTAGACGTCTGGGTTATTGTGTAACTTCAAATCAAACTCAAACCATCACCCCTCCACCACCGTGCTTTTTCCCAATTGTTCTGTCATGGACCTTATCATGTAATATGTTTGCTGTTTTTCTCCAGTCACATGAACATGAGCAGAAACTTGATGAAAAGTACATAATTTTGCTCAATTGATTATTTCCAGTATAAACAGAATGTAATCCAAAATTACCTGAAACTGGAAAAGTCTACTCTTTCATTTATTTAATGTCAGAATGAGAAATAATATATTGTGTATCTTCACTGCGAAGTTAAGTTTTACAGTTCAGTGTTTCTTTCCAACAGTCCTGGCTGTTCCATCAATTTTAGTAAGTCAAATCTGAACCAAATCCAGGGCACTAAACTTTAGTCTGTTTCATCTAACTTCCCTTTCCTACTCAGTCTACCGTTTCTAGTATTTTTATCGCACTTTTATCTGCTAAAGCATTTGTGAATCACAGATTGCAAGTTAGATTGAATAGACACATATATGCTCTTGAGGCGTTAAGTAAATGAAAGATGTTAGTTTTAGTATTTGGCTCTGAATTGTTAATTTATTTCCACCAGACAGAGATAAGTCTCTGTTGTCTTGTTTATCTTTCGCATCTCCATTGTGCTGACTAAGCTCTCCATCTGCTTCAGTTTCCCCAAGTTTACTCCAGCTTTCATTGTTAACATGTCCCCAATTTGTCTACGTGCGCTCCGCTTCCTGCTCGGAAACACCCCCCTCCTCCCGGGCGCGTTTCTCCTTAAAACCCCTATCACATGTCCGAGAGCATGCGGGGCGAATTTTATATCCGCCCGCCTGCCCAGCCTTTTCCATTTTTCTCTGCCGTGTGTGTGTGTCTCCCTGCTGCCTCGTCACACACCTGCGTCTCTACCGTCCTGTTCTCCCCAGACATATATGAAGCACAACGGAAACCTCACACAGCTCAACACAGACAGAGGTTCCTTTAATAGTCATACTGAGAGGTTTCCAATTCCTCTCATGTATAATGGATGAGGCGAGTCTCTCGCACTATTGTTTGGGAATTTAAATCAGAATCTAGAGTGCTGAATGAAGAAATGGGAGGGCAAAATGAATCTGAGACCTTCTAAGAGAGACCTAATGATTACAGCTAACACCCCCTTTCATTGCAGCCTTGTGCAGTAATCATCGTAGTGTCAGTCTCTAGATATAATCAGAAATGTGTGTGCATACACTCATCCTGTGAAAACACTCTTTCACTCTCAGAGAACGCCATTATACGGCACTGGAGGTTATATATTTCTGAGGAGATGCAGCAGAGCATCCTTGCAGCTGCATGGCGCTCTATTTTTAGAATGAGTAGTGAAGGAATCTTGAGGGTGTCGCAGCATGTGCAAAGCCTCTCGGTTCCTGTTATGTCGCCACTAAACTGTATCAGAGTCTTACTCACTTTTGTCATCCCCATTAGCAGAGGAGGAGACGAGAGAATTCCGTGAGCCTGGAAAAACTTTTTGATTTATGCCTGCAGTGTCAGAAAACAGAATTAGATGGCTGGAAAAAGTCATTTAACGCTGCAACCTTTCAGTTTTACTTAATGAGTTTGGGCCTTTTTGTGAAATATAGTTTTTTTTGTGATTGACAGTTCAGTGTTACAATGCCTTGCACAAGAATTCACACTTTTCCATATTTTGTCATAATACAAACACTTTAAGGTACTTCATGTAGTACAAACTGCTTTCCTGCCTATAGCAATCACCATGTACAAAAACTTTTTAAAGAATCTTTAATTAATATGAGTTACAACAGCATTTAATTTCCCTTCGGGATCAATAAAGTATTTTTGAATTTGAATTGTTTACAGGTCATTCTTTGTTCTTCCACCTGTTGACTGTGTCAATGTAAGAAGTGCTAATTGAACACATCTTATGATGTTCTTTTAACAAGAGCTTAATTCTCGACTGTGGCTTTCTCCAATTTCTCCAGAGTTGCCGTTTCTTTGTTTCTCTGATTAATGCTTTTCTTGCTCAACTCGTTGGTTTTGCTACATTGCTGACTCTTAGCAGCTTTGCAGTAAGCAAACTGGCATTGATTGATCGCTTCATTTTTGGATGTTGAGTTTAAAAGGGCTTTGTGATATGTTGAAAGTTTGAGATATTGTTTTTTAACCAAACCCAACTCCACTTTAGCCTTTATATTCTGCAGCTTTCTCATTGACCTGTCTGCTATTTCCCTCTGGTTGTCAGGAAACTATTGGTTCATTTTTCTCTAACAAACGTCTGAGGCCTTAACAGAAGAGATTGATTAATACTGAGATTAAATTTCACTCTGAACACCGAATATATGATCTGGAAAGCAATTAGATTTGTTTAGTGGTTATTAGAGTAAAGGGGCTTCAATATAAATTAAAATTTATATTGCTGTATTGTTTTTTTTTAATCAATAGAATCAAGCATTTACAATTAAGAGCTGCTTTCTGTTGGTATATCATGTAAGACTTAATTCATTAAGAGTCATCGGTATAAAAAAAACTCTTCAGACATGCATACATCGGCTGGCCAACCTTCCCAAAACCTTGGAAATAAGTTTAACTGGATAAGGAACTCTGAAACCCCTGAAAACTTGACCATCAATGTGAATAGGATCTGTTTTTACAGCAACGTTGCTCTTTCTGGCATTCAGTGTGTATGTGTGACCTGTGAACTCACTGGTCTGGACAAGCTTCAATAATTGAAGCCACTGGCAGGCAGCAGGGGAACTCTTATAGATTATCCTTCAGTGGAAATCTCCAGTACAGGAAGGAGTCTCTGTATTGTCTGTCTATTCTTATGTTTATTGTCAGGAGTAATTATATGACTGCAAATCAAATCATAATGGATTGCTGCTTTCAGCATAAATTTAGTTGAAGTTAAGGACAGGCAGTCTGGTGGCAGAGTTATGGATGGATTGCTCACAAATACACTTGTAAGCGAACAGAAATTACCATAAATATGCTCTTTGGCCTTGTGGAAACCCTTTCCAGAATAGTTGAAGCTGGCATAAGTGCATAGAGTGCACCAACATCCCAGTACGTCATATGGGATGAAATGTATTTCATGTATGTGAAGTCAGAGGAGCAAATACTTCTGGCAGTATATACTATATACTGTTATCTGCTTGTGTGACTAATAGTGTTTAGCTAATAGTCACTGATCCCAAAGATCAATAAATCCAACTTAACCAACTTTTAACAAGCAAAAGTTCAAATCAGACGTGGCGTCATCCCCATATCTAAGTTTGACATTCCATACAAATCAAGCACAGCAGAAGAATTGTGTTTTATGTTATAATTTTCCCTTAAGTCCACAAGATGACCTGTCAGATTTAGGACTTAGCGTTAGCTAATTACTTTCGTCACCACTGGAACAAATCAAGATGCAGAGGAAGTTGCATCTTTGTTATGCATTTCTAGTAAAACTATATTGCAGGAAAAAAAAAATGCAGGCTCGGTTTCATATATTTTTATCTCTTATTTGAAATGTGTTGTGTCGCAAAAGGCACCACCAGCTGACAGAAGCCTTTCGTCGTTCAGTGTAACTTTGCGTATCTCTACTCATCGTGGTAATATTGATGAACGAGACAAGTTGTTGACCCTTTTCAAATGTATATCCTTAATAATTGTTCAAACATGTGAAAATCTGTTCCTGCTCATAATTAGTAAGTTAGGCCTTAAAAGTTTAACTGGCATTGTGAACATATCAGGTTATGGAAACTATTCAAGCTGCAAATGAATGAGGGATGTTTTGTTATTTAATTTTCTTAGCACAACAGGTATAGCATCTGTATTTTAATAGAGGACAGGGAAGTCAGACTAACACAGTTAATATGCTGTTTCAGTTTGCTTGCCCTTGAGAAACTTTGTGGATATCTAAAAGTAACAGTACAAAAATGTTAAATTATGCAGCTTTAAGCCAAAATTACCAATAAGACAAGACACAGTAAAAGAGTAAAACAGCGAAAAGATACAAAAATTTCAAACCTGCACCTGCAGCCAGTAAGTGTTTGCCCTCAATGTGTCAGAGACACAGTAACTACATTTCCCTCCCATGGGATCGGCCTGGAGGCTACTAAAAGGGAGAAAAATAAAGTTAAGTCTGCAAACGTTGCAGGTTGCAGAAAACCAAAATCTTTGATGAAGATAATTGTTTAATTGTACAAGGAGTCTGGCTTTCAAACCAGCATGTGCTCAGCTTCTGGATGCTGCTATCGATTGTCTTACCGCCTCCACCTTCATGTGAAACTCTGTGGAATACATGTGGGTCAATACAAGACAAAAGATGCAAATGCACGGCAATTTCAACAAAAATCTGTGAAAATCGGATTGATCGACTAATGAAAACTGCGGCAGAAACATTTACATTGCTTAGTGGCTGTGGAAGAATTACTTGTTGCAGGAGAGATGCAGACGTTATCAGGTATAAATTATGCTTTAAACACACTTTTACAGGAAAGTCAGTGTGTCTTCATGAGGTATTTTGACTAGCAGAATGCTGTGTACCACTTTTTAAGGCTAAATACAGCGTAAAATTTGGAAGTGCCATATATATATATATATATATATATATATATATATATGTATATATATATATATATATATATAAAACACCAGGCAACCCCGACGCCAATTACAACGGCTGAGTGAAGTACCATCAGAAAGTCTCATTGAAGATGTGAATGCAGCATTGAGAACAATCCCTACCAACACCATAACAGAAACCAATGAGCTGATATACAACTCAGCATCAGTGATCCTTGAAATGCTCGGCTATAAGAGCAACCATGAGACCCAATATCCATCATGGAAAAGACGGTTAGAGGCTAAGATCAAGATAACAAGGAGGGAAGTGAGCCAACTGTCAGAGCTCCAAAGAGGTGCAATGAAAAGACCAGTACCTAATAAGTACAGCCAGATGCCCATACCTGAAGCACTCGAAACTGCCAAACAAAGGCTCCAAGCCTTGGCCAGCCGCCTAAAGTGATACACAAGAGAGAATGAAGCCAGAAGGATTAACCGGCTCTTCTCCACCCAACCAGCTAAAGTGTACTCTCAATGGCAGGGTAATAACAACAGAGCAGACCCACCAAGGCTGGAGACTGAACAATACTGGAAAGGCATATGGGAAAGGGAGGCGTCCCACAACAGCAATGCACAGTGGCTAACCTCTCTACGAGAGGACCATAGCAAGCTCCCTGAACAAGCCCCGGTAACCATCACTGTGGCAGATGTCCAAGAAAGAGTCTCAGGTATGAAAAACTGGACAGCACCAGGGCCTGACATGATCCATGCCTACTGGCTAAAGAAACTCACTGCCCTCCATGAGCGACTGGCAGCTCAACTGAACCAGCTGCTACAGAATGGGACTCACCCTGAATGGTTAACTGAAGGGCGCACAATCCTGATCCAGAAGGATCCCTCAAAGGGTTCAGTCCCATCCAACTATTGGCCGATAACCTGTCTCTCTACAACATGGAAGCTCATGTCAGGCATCATAGCAGCTAAGATAAGCGGACACATGGATAAATACATGAGCACGGCACAGAAGGGCATCGGCATAAATAGCAGAGGAGCCAAACACCAACTCCTTGTAGACCACACAGTCGCCCGAGACTGCAAAACCCGACACACCAACCTGTGCACCGCTTGGATTGATTACAAGAAAGCCTATGACTCAATGCCACACACTTGGATCATTGAATGCTTGGAGATGTACAACATCAATAGGACTCTAAGAGCCTTCATTGCAAACTCGATGGGGCTGTGGAAAACCACCCTTGAAGCCAACTGCAAACCACTTGCACAAGTGTCCATCAAATGTGGCATATACCAAGGAGATGCTCTGTCCCCACTGCTGTTCTGCATAGGCCTGAACCCCCTCAGCCAAATCATCAACAAGACTGGCTACGGATACCGACTCAAGAATGGGGCCACAATCAGTCACCTCCTATACATGGATGACATCAAGCTGTACGCCAAGAGCGAGCGAGACATCGACTCACTGATCCACACCACCAGGATCTACAGCACTGACATTGGGATGTCATTCGGACTAGAGAAGTGTGGCCGGATGGTTACAAAGAGAGGGAAGGTCGTCCGCACAGAAGGGGTCTCACTCCCAGAGGGAACATAGAGCACAGCTACAAGTACCTGGGAATACCACAAGCAAATGGCAACCTCGATGAGGTCACAAGGAAAGGAGCCACAGCCAAATACCTCCAACGAATAAGGCAAGTCCTGAGAAGCAAGAACAATGGCAAGAACAAGATCCGTGCAATAAACAGCTATGCCTTACCAGTAATCAGATACCCTGCCGGAATAATCAGCTGGCCAATGGAAGAGATGTTAAGACTCGGAAGCTACTAACCATGCATGGAGGGTTCCACCCCAAATCCAGCACCCTGAGACTGTACACGAGCCATAAGGAAGGAGGCAGAGGACTAGTGAGTGTGAGTGTGAGAGCCACTGTCCAGGATGAAACATCCAAGATCCATAAATACATCAAGGACAAAGCCTCAATGGACAATGTGCTCAGCGAATGTCTCAGGCAATGGGGAACAGAGGACGAGGTGCTGGAGGAACCATCATGGGAAGACAAGCCCCTACATGGGATGTACCACCGACAAATAACTGAAGTGGCTGATATCAGTTATCAGCCACTGATATCCTACCAAAAGCTGGACTCAAGGACAGCACAGAGGCCCTCATCCTGGCCGCCCAGGAACAGGCCCTAAACACCAGAGCCCTAAACACCAGAGCAATAGAGGCTCAGATCTACCACACCAGACAAGGTTGTGCAAGGAGGCCTCTGAGACAGTCCAGCACATAACAGCTGGGTGCAAGATGCTGGCAGGGAAAGCGTACAGGCATAGTGTACAGGAACATCTGTGCCGAATATGGACTGGAAGCCATATTCCATTTGGGGAACACCCCCAAAGGTGGTGGAGAATGACCGAGCTAAGATCCTGTGGGACTTCCAGATCCAGACAGAATGGTAATGTTGCTGTCTCGTTCAGCTTTGATAGTTCGTTCATTACTGGGGCTGCATACCCAGTCTCGGGGTGGGGAGTAGTTAACTCCCCCCTGACCTTACCTTTGGGCTCCTCCCTTTTGCCGTAGCATTTGTGTTGTACCTCGTCAATCTCAAGTTGTGATAGCAGTTGCCGTTTGCGGATGTTGGAGCACTGAGCTACTAGTTGTTTGGCAGTCATTGTAGACTGTGGGTGTCGAAGTAACCATTCCACCCTCAGTCTTTGCATGTAACCCCTCTGACTAGAAGTCAGAGGGGTTACATCAAGTAACCCTAGTCAGCTCTGACTAGGGTTACTTGAGTAGTAGCATTCCAACAGATCCATGTTTTCGTCTCTCGCCCATTTCCATCTTGTTCCAGTAGCCCATTTTTCATCAAGGTGCTCTGGTTCCCCAGCACCTGACGCAGACCTTGTTTGGCCGGGCGACGTCTGAGCCAGCATGTCGTGCTTATCAATGTCTCTCATGGTATGAGGTAGGCTATATAGCTCCAAGGGTCTTGCCTAAGGACCCACACTGCATAGCTCAATTGCACTGTTGTAACTTGCCCCAGCCCGGATTCGAACCCCGGTCTCCCGGGTGGTAGACTGGTGTCTTACCCACTCAGCTATACAGTCAGCTATATATATATATATATATATATATATATATATATATATATTTTTTTTTTTTTTTTTTTTTTTTTTTTTTTTTTTCTTTTGCTTTTTTATAGACGCCAGCTGGAGGTCTTGTCTCTATCCCCAGCGGTCATTGGAGAGAGGCAGGGGACACCTGCACAGATCACCAGTCCATCACTGGGCAACACAGAGACGAGACACACAGGATAGACAATTTAGAGAGACCAGTTAAGCTATCTGTCACAGTTTTGAACTGTGGGAGGAATCTGAACCAACGCATGCAGGAGGAGAACATGTAAACTCCATGCAGAAAGATCTCAAGGCTGCATTTGAACCCAAGGTTGCTGCAAAGCAACAGGGCTGCCAACTGTGACATCATATAGCCTGTGAAGTCAATAAACAAACTGAGACCATAATTATCCACACTACTTCTCATTCGGTTGAATAAACCACATAAGCTTGGCGGGAGGGTTAGCAAAGTATATATGTACTACACAGTCTATAAAGTTGAACTAAATAGACTTTTCAATAATATTCTAATTTACTGAATGTGTGTGTGCGTGCGGGTGCGTGTGTGTGTGCATGTGTGTGTGTGTGTGTGTGCACCTTGATATTAACTAGGTGCCAAACTGAACTGGTTATGATAGCATATTAAAAATGCTGTAGTTGTTGAGTTTTAGAGTTCTTGAGTTCTTCCCGTCTATTTTCAGCACATCTCTGAGCATGTGTCTCCACTTTGATGTCAAGTTTGAGTATTTCTTTCTGACACGTGGACAGTTAGACATGCAAACGCACTTGCCTGTTCTCAGTAAATCCACCAACGTAAACTGAGGTCACGCTGTGAAATTACATCGAGTAAAAACTGTCCTTCACTCTGTGTCCTACTGCTGTCTCATTGTCTCGGTTTCAGACTAAGATTGGCTGAAGAGGGAAGATAAAACTGCCATATCTTAATCTGTGGGTGGCACAAGCTTTCAAAGAAGGCAATTAGGATTATATTTTATAGTTCCCTTGCCCTTTTTCTCCATTCTCCTCTTTCCTTTTGTCTTGTCTCCCGCTCATCCGTCCCCTCCAGCCCATGAATTAATTCCTTTGTGTGTGTATGTCGTTGTTTGTGTATCCCCACAGAGCAGCGCGAGCATTTGGAGAGTACCTGTCCCACACACACCCTGAAAACCGAAACGGATCAGGTCAGCGTCTCTGTCGTCCCGCCATTTGTCCATCCCTCTGTCCTCTGCTGTGTTTTCCTTTGAGGTTTTAATCCTTCCTCCACCTGCTTCACCTCATCCTCTACTGAAATGCCAGGCTGTGCTCACTAGTGTGTCACTACAACCGCTGACAACCACAGGGATGATGATGATGATGATGATGATGATGATGATGATGATGTTGCTGTATCTGCTGTGCCATCCTAAGCTTTTTCTTCCTCTACTTCCTCCTCCTCAGCTTGAGTGGTTTTACAATTAGCTTATGCTGATATTTCTGTGTTCGTCTCCTTCTTTCACATTGTAGCTCATCTTCTGTGTGAAACCTTGGTGGGTCTTGATCCAGAGTCGCCAAGAGACGCGACTGGACTCAACAACAACAACACTCACCTCCCTACCTGCTCCTCTGCTAAAGGCTGTACGGACAAACCAGATCCTATCCTGGCAAAGGAAAAGCTGGGCCTAATCCAGCCTGCTCTCCCATCCATCTCAGTTTCTACCAAACCGACTTGTCTCTCGCTTGAACATAGCTTCGCAGCAGAGGAGGACCAGAAGACGTCATTTGAGTGCACCCGTGTGTACACCATCTCCTCCCAGCACGGCATGCTGATGAGCAGTGGCCGGGGCAGCAAAGAGAGCCTAGAACTGGACATCCTGAAGGAGAAGTCCGGGAGCGGTGGGGTGGGGTCTAGAGGTGGCCCAGTCCAGCCCTCCACCTCCCCGTCCTCTGCCTCCTCATCTCCAACCCAGTACATCCGCTCGAGCAGCAGCCGAGCCATCAGCAGTTGTAGCCACACTCACCACTGCAACCACCACCACCACCACGCCCCCGTCTCTGGAATAAACGCCTCCACTAGCAGCGGCGGCATCAGCGGGGCAAGCTGTAGCGGCAGTCACCAACAGCAGCAGCAAGCGGGTGCAGGATCCCACTCCCATCACATGACCCACCACCACGCCCATCATCACCATCACCTATCCCAGCCCCCGCTGCAGACCTCTGTCAGCGCGCACAACATCCGCAGCCTCGGTGAAGGCGCGAAAGGAGAAGCGGAGTGCAGCGGGCTTGCTTGCGACTCGTGCAGCGGTGCGCCTTCACGTAGCCAGGGGTCGCTGGACCTGGAAAGTACATCCAGAGAGGCAGGCAAGCAGCACCGACGCCTAGAGCGGATGTGGAGTGTGGACCGGGTGACTGGGCTGGAGAGAGGTGAGAGGGTGGATGACACAGAGGAAGCGAGAGGCGCTGAGATTCTAAAAGGGAAGGGGTTGGCATGTGACCCAGTTTCTCTGGGCTCACTATTATTGGACCAGAGAAGAAATAACATTTGAGCATTTCACTTTCTCTAAAAATATATTTTTTTAAAATAGCAGTAAGAGCTTTTTTGTTGTTTCTAGGGGTGTAACAAGAGATTTCTCTTGCAAAGCATTTTGCCTGATAAAGTAAGCAAAAGCTGTATTTATTAGGTCCTGTTGTGAAAGTGCATAACATCCCGGATCCATGATTGAGGCTTTTATTTTGACGTAGAAAAAGCAGTAGCATGGAAAAAGTGTCCATCACTTTAACATTTTAGGCAGTTATTTGAAAAGAAGAACCATCGAGAGACAAGCACTTTGTAAAACACTGTGATTTTGACTCCTTGTTTGGGCTGAATAGCATGCAGCAGTTGCAAACCCAACATCATGTATTGTTTTGTCTCGTGAGAAGAATGTACCGTTACACCCCTAGTTGTTTTACCTTCTTATGTTGACAGACAAACAGACACACAATCGCACACGCTTCAAATGCATTTTTTCTCCGGTCTGCTGGGGACTGAAGGGTTGGTGTTAGATGTGAAGTGGTGGTCTGCATTTCCTGATTCTTCGTCTAACCGTTTCTCCTCTGCTGTCTCTTCCCCTCGTTTCTCCCTCTCTCCATTTGTGGAGTGGTGCACTGTGAGGTGCTGGTGCTGGTTTTGTGCTTTTCTTCTACATTTATTGCGATACTTTCCCCTTGTACAGTGCACAAATTGTTTTCTTTTGTCTGCTAACTTTGGAACTCCAATTTTTCTCTCAAATTGCAGAGGACACCAACTGGTTCCCCAAGGAAAACATGTTCACCTTCCAAACAGCCACAACAACAATACAAGCGTAAGTTTCTCACATCCTAGTCGTGTATTAAACTTAGTAAAGTCCAGGACATATCTAGTAAACACACAAAATAAAGATTATTATTATCATCATGTATGAAATTAGACTTGTTTCAAATTTCCCAAGCTTTAAAAAAATTGTCAGTGTCCTGCAGAAAACTTCTTCCAAACCTATTAAATGTTGAGTGATTTTATTGTTAGTTTATAGTAATAATACTGCAACAGTGCATTTTTTAAAGCAGAAATATGGAGCAAATACAAACATTTCACATTTAAGTAAAAAAATAAATACATTAAAAATCTACTTTCCAGCATTGCAGTTGATAAATCATAGCTTTAACTTTATTATTGTCCACTTATGTGCCCACACAATAAAACTGAACTACTGCAAATATAAATAGCAGTAGGATTAGATAAGAAATTTGTTCTTCAGGAGCAGGAGTGGGGCTTTATGTAAACTAGTTAAAATACTGAGAAAACTAAGAAGTTCTGCAGGTTAACCTTTAATTAGTACTGAAACCAATAGATTAGCAATTTTGTCGTTGCATCTAGAAAAGTTATATAAATTTTCCCTCCCTTCCTTCCTCCGGTCCTTCTCTTTTGCGTCCAGACTGCAAATTAATCTCGTAAGCTTGAAGGCATTTCTTTACAGTCAGAGAAGGAAGTAAATGTAAAATATTAACTTGTAAATATTGGAAAAAAATTAAAGCAAAACAAGAAAAAGTCCAGATAAGCCAAGATAGAAGAACTGCACCACAAATACGTCTGCTAGCATGAGTTTCAGATGGTGCACCAACAACAGGAGTCACTTAAAAATGAAATTGTTATTCAGGTGATCTGTTTATGTCAGAAGTAGGCTAACATTTTTAAATGCATTTTTTGGACTTTCCCCTCTGAGTCTTTGGATCTTGGCTTAGTTGTTCATGATTAAAGTTTAAAATCCTACACGGTTCATCTACTTCACAAATATGCGCCATTTCAATGCTCATAAAAGATAAATTATCAAGTGGAGTTATTAGCAAATAATTTATTCATGGTGACCAAACACTGACATGTTTCACTGTTTTGTTTTCCTCTGTTTTTGCTTTCGGATGTTTTTTTGGAAACAGGATATCGTAAGTATTACTCTCTCTCTGTTTTTCCTCATTGTAAAACTTAACCTTAACTCCTCCTGCTTAACACTGATGTGCACAATTAACATTCATTCATATATTATATCACAGAAAACTAGTTTGTGTCCAGGAAAAATTACTATTGTGTGTACCAATAGAGTACTATAGTGGTTTGTATCTTCCGACTTGCAAACTATACATAAAATCTTTCTCAAAGCTCTGCCCTATTGATTGACAGCTAATGGATGTCATGTGAGAACCGTTACAACAAAGTCAAACAGCAGAAAGTTACAGGATTTCATGCAACAAGAGATAAAGTCCAGAATAATCCACTGAAGCCGAGTTGACGTGCCAGGCTGAAGTCTGGAAAATGACTCTGCTGGATGACCTAAGCTCTGCAAACTGTTCACAAGCACACAGGGATGGATAGTTTTACTTGAGCTGTTTAAAATCTTTGTGCCAGTCATGACCCACTTTGCACCCATCCTAATTATTACTGAGTGTGAGCTGGCTGAGTTAAACTGAATTTGAAAACCTGGAAATTGACTGTGAAAGATTTAGTAAGGAGAAATAGTTCCAGTGTGTGCTTGTAAACCATTCAGTTATAGTTTAGTAGAAAGTTAGCTGCCAGTTTCAATAAGCTAAGTATTTCAATAAAGCTGAAAAATAGCCAGATAAACAGGATCAAGGCAGGACGAAGCATTAAAATGCAATAGTATCTTCATATAAGCTGCAGTAAAGGCCAGCATTACTACTCCAGCACAACTGCGCAGGAAGTTAGAAAAGCAGTCATAAGAGATTACTTGTTTTGTCTGTGACAACCATTTAGGCAGATTGCTGCTGTCACAAATGTGTCCAACTGTAAGATAAAACTTTTGCCTCCCCTTCATCAGACACCACAACTTATCTCACTAACCCAACTAACTTTCGCTGCTATCAAACATAAAAAATGTTTTATATGTTGTGTTGGTCCACCACACAAAACCCTATTAGTTTTACACATAATTTTGGGCAATTGTGAGATGAAAACACAATATTGTTGGAATAGAAATTAACAAAGCGAGCCTTGTAGTCCATTTATTCTGTGATGCCATACTGCTTAGGCTTTGCTTTACTGTGAAACAGTTTTGAAATCTAGACCTATGGAAGTGATTATTTTTGCCTTTTTCTCAACTATGACTCTTGCTTTAAAAGTTATGGAGTATGTCATGGAGAAAAAAAAAACTTATGATGTTTGAGTTTTTATTTCTACATTTAAACCAAAACATTTAGTATTCTCAAAGCAACCAACTTGTTATTCGAATAAGAAATTAAAACAACAAGAAATGTTTAAGTTCAAACCTTTTGATACAGATTCTTTCCACTTGTTATAGTAAAACTGATCAAGATTTTTCCTTCTGTGATAGTTTCCAAAGTCTCTGTGGGAGAATCACATTTTGCACCACACACACACAAAAAAAGACAGTTAGCTGCAAGAACATGAACTGTGTTGTACCATCATTTTATTCCTGTTATTTATTATTTTTCTCCAACTGCAAAAAGAAAAAAACTAGTTGGGATTCATGTGATGGGGACTGCTGGTATCAGAGTTCAGAAATAAGCTCTCAGGGGAACAATGTACAGGTATCTGAGGGCTGTTGTGTGAAAGTAATTGTGGACAAATGTGGCTGTGCATTTTGATGTGAGAGGAGCTCGTTTAATAATGCATAATGCTAGCTTAAAGTAGAAATTTGGAGTTTATTCTAACAATATTAAGTAGTTTAAGCTTCATAAAACTTTATTGCATACATACTGACACATACATTTGTGTCCAGCCTCATGTAATCAGCTGCAAGCTAGTTCAGTTTCTAGATTTTCTACATCTAGAAACTGGACATTTTTGTCAAGTTATTTTTTAGAAATAGCCTCTGTGAAAATAGATGTATTTTTTTTAGGCTTGATTTAGTTTTGCAATTAAATTTAGGTTTGGGTTAGAACAAAAATGCTAGACCTGCAAACAAATTGAGTCCAATGTGACTTTTCATTGAGATTTGTTAAACCCTGTAGAGATCTGTGAGTTCTTCTCACTTTTTATTCTGAGAATTTTAAAGATTTCTGCAAAGGACGCAAACAGCCACAGTTTCCTTTTACTAAATACATCAGCTGTTATCTTTAGTAGGACTGGAATAATTTAGCATCCAGTTTGGTCTCTTGTTGGAGCAATTGTTGGACGGCTTCACACGATCACTGACAACTATTAACACTGATCAGGGCACACTTTGAAAGCGATGATTTTCACACCTAGTTTTCACTCAATGTCCAGCATTAGCACAGACAATAAACAGTCTGAGTGTCACAACATGGGGTTTCAAGAAAAGCTTTTCTGCTTTTGGATTGCTTGCAAAGAGGTTTAAATCTTCAACCAGATTGGGCTATTATCCTTTTCATTTTTAACATGTCAAACTAACACGTCACAATAAAATCATGAAATCAGCTTCTCTAATTCCTGTTGGCTCATGTCCCCTCCCGGCTTGATTATGATAGGTAGAGATTTTGTTTTGAACTGGTTTAAGTGATCCCCTCCGTCTTCTGTTGTCAAAGCTATCTGTAGCCATACCTACAACAGAGTCTCATTCATAGCCAAATGAACCCTGCAGCTAAAAGCCATGGCATCAGCCTCCCTGCACGGCCCTACCCCTCCCTATGCCACCAGGCTCCCTCTCTTATCCCTTTAATACTGTGCCACGTCCTGGCAGGGCTTTCCGGGGATTTGTGCAAAGAAAAAGACGAGAGAGGGAGCAGGATACGGCAGAAGTCATCCTGAGGTATGAAGCGTCCCCTGACTGGGGATGCTATGCAAAGGGGAAGAGTTTTTATTTTTAGAATCTAACCTCGGAGTTAGGGTCAAAATCTGACATAAAGGTGCAAGGGTAAACTGCATAAATCTACAATCTCTGGATTTTCTTCTTGCAAATATTTCCAGCTTAAGTTCTATTAAAAATTCATTAGACAAGAAATGAAAATTTTAAAGCCTTTGGAAAAATGGAGGGACGTTCTGTTGCACTTGGAAGGGTACTTGCTTCACCAGCAAGTTCAGAAAGCATCCCACTCAGACCCAGATGCTCTGTCACAAAAGGCCAGATGGTGAATGTGACACCAGGCAGTACATCTCGGTTCCTTTGACATCTCGGTGTCATCCATCTGCAGTGACAGAGTCATTAACGCTGCGAATAACTGTATTTAATCAAAATCAGCAATCGCAGCTTAAAACATGTCTGGGAAAATTGCAAATGTTAGTGTGCAACTTTTAGAAGGACCCGTTGGATGGTGTTCACTATATTTTCTTGAAAACAAAAAGTGGAAACAGCGTTTCTCAATGTTTGAAGGAGGAATTCATGAGGCTACCTTAGATCTACCTGTTTGTCTGCAATCTTAATGCTGCATAATGTTAGACAGTCTTAAGATTAGGATATTACTGATAAATCTTATAATGATCATAAATTCACATTTGCTTACAATTGCCTTTTTTATCTTTAGCCCTCTAATATATTTTAGATGTGAGCATAATTGTAGAGAGAGTCCTGTGAATTCTTGACACTTTGAAACACATTAATCAACATGTACTTTGCTAAAATTGAACCAGTCATTATCCGAAGCCACATTAACTGGATTGGGATCGCTACATGCTCTCCATGACCAACATGACCTGTTTGAAAGTGTCCAAATTGAAGCAAATCTAGAATTCCTCTAGCATGTAGGCAATCACTACTGTCTTTTTAAAAGTTGCCAAACAAAGTTTTGTATGGTGTTTATACCACAGATACGTGCACATTAGGCTTTTTCCCAATCAGATTTTGTGATATTCCCACGTGTTCATGGGAATAAATATAAAACCACTGCTAGTCAGAAATAGATGTGACTGGTGATCAGCAAAACAAAAACGACTAAAAATGCTGTTAAGCTTTTTGTTAGAGAGCAATGAATCCTTTTGTACAGTAAGGTAAAGTATTTCTAAGTTAACCTAAGATGTTCATATCGAAAACAGACATTTTTGCTACATTTAACTAACCTGTGCACTTTTAAGACATAAACAAAAAACACTTAGTTGTCAGGCAGCAAAAAACTGGCTAACAAGAAGCCAAAAGCTAACTGCCTGTTTGGGACAGATAGTCACACTTATTAGTCTACACAGCAGACAGACATGCTGCTGTTAAGCCAACCCTGCAGGTATGATCTCACCTCTGCCTTTTAAACTAAGGATGAAAATATTACACCTTATTTTATTTTTATCTAATTTAGCATAGTAAATAATTATGTATTCACAAAACTGATCTCAGAAAAATCTTATTAGCTTGCATTCAATACGAGATTTTATACTCATTATATTTAAAATCTGCTCATCTCTCCAAACAATTAATGCATCCATTCAATGGATGCATTAAATAAATTAAGAATGTTTTGACTATTCCACAAAGCATGCAGTTTAAATGTATCTGTATCCTTTTAGTCCACTTGTTATGAACGTTTGCTGCAAGTTGAATTTCCAGACCACCGGAGGGAAACCAACGACAAAAAAATAAAAAAAAACTGAATAAAAATGTCCGCTCCCCTTTAACGCCCCACCCCCTCCACGTTTATGTGCTTCCCCACCATCAGATAAACACACTTCCCACTCTCACACAGCCACATGCCGAGGCCATTAATAATGAGTGTTGGCTGGTTGCTTGGTGCAGGAATACTGTGTGTAGAGGCGACATGGGAGGAGCTCAGGAAGATGAAAGCATGTTTATCTGGAGCTTTTTCTTAGAACATTATGTCAAAATCTGGCAGTAAGTGATCGGGCAAAAAAACTAATGAAATGATTTTAAAGTTACTAATAGCCACATTAAGAGGTAAATAATTATACAAAATAGCAATGCTATCAAAAAATACATCTGCTTTCATTTGAGAAGCAAAACCTTGGATGTTGATAAGAGATGTGGTGTGTGTTATTATGTACACTTGTTACTTAGTTAAAGAGATAATGTTATAGTTGATATTAAATGAAAATACATGGGGCTTGTTTTTTAAGATCAAAATTACTCTTTCCTCAAACAAACAGCCATGAAGGTTTTTATCCATCAAGTTCACCTCCAACACCAAAACATCCTGAAATTCCTTCCCATTTGTTACAGTTAACATCAGACAAGAGTAAAAAAGAAACTAGCAATGGAAAACCTTTTATTTTATGATCCATGAACTTCAGCTTTATATTTTCCAAATTCACTTTTCTGACTGCAGTTGTTTTGCTTATCTCAGTTGATGCTTTGTGAGGAAATATTAAAAAAGCAAGACCTGTCGCTTCAGTTTCCAGCTTTGCAAAATGTGAAAATCATATCTTGATCATAAAACTAAAAAGAGAATTTAATTTCATAAGCCTGACCAGGAAACTTTGGTAGCCTCAACGTGATTAAATAATGTAAAAAAATATATATAAAACCTAGCAACCCTTAATGTCATACAACGCAGATTTCAATTTTTCAAAAGAACTGTAACCCATTGAAAGCTATTACCAATAATTCACTGTAATTTTTGCCCCACTGTTGAATAAAATGTACATATATTATTACTATAATTATTATGCCACCATTGTAGAGCAGCCTAGTGCATTTATTTATTTATTTATTTATTTATTTCTACCTCTTGTGAAAATGTAAAGCTGAAAACTGAGCTGCAGCAGAATGTGCAATCATCACAAGAATACAAAAACACAGAGCGATCATTTGAAAGGTGAGAGTAAATTGTTACAAGCAAAGATCAATCAAAATACCCGCTGTGCTTCTCTGAAAGTAAAGTCCTTCATGCCCAGCAATCACCAGTTGCTGCATAAAGTAATAACAAGGCTCAAGGTTGTTTTAGTCCATTGTTTGTTGGTTATTACAGCATTTAAAAAAACTGTGTAACACCAATGTCACATGACCACCGTATACAAGTTTATCATTGCAAATAAATATAAATTTATATCTAAAACAAGATTTTAATATTCTTAAGAAGGTTTTATCAACCTTATTCCTGATCCTTCATAAGAATTCTGTTGATCATTTTCACATTTGTAGATGAAAGTAAATAAATGAATAAAACTTAGATTTTATGTGGTACACAGGATATTATCATAGCAATCCTGTCAAAGTTTAGCATTTGGGGGGATAAAAATGGTCTCCGACTTCTTTTGTACAAAAAACAGCAAAGGTAAAATTCTAAATTTGTTTTTTTATCTCATTTATTATGTGCTTTGAATCACTGAGAGCACATTAGATGTGTATTTAGCTGGGGTTTTTTTTATTTTTATTGTAGGTTCAAAATGTCTAGGCTGCGAGATATTCGATAAATATGTAATTTCAATATACTGACTGAATATTACAATAGAAAATATCATTTTTATTAAATTTTCCTGAATCTTACTCTCTTTTTATTTGTACAAATTTCTCTGAGCTCTAGCATCTCAGTCACTTAAAATATGCATCAAGCGACGTTATCAAGAACAGTTCAAACCAGCCACTCGTGAGTTGCATGTAAAATATGATATTGGTTGCCATATATTGCAACCATGGAATCACTTGTGATTGCAGTCTTGCAGGAACTGATATAATCATCCCGACTTCAATTTGAAATACTGTGCAACTCTACCGCAGAAATTCTCAATTTGGGTGTTACACCATTTTTAGGGATAGAGTATGTTGCATGCAAAGCATCATAGAGCAAATAAATATGACATTTATATCTGAAGCGCTTTCTACCGGATCGGTTTGTGTTTTTTTAAAAAGGGATATCCTCTACCAAACACAGAGCAGCATCAGAATCTAAAAAAACTGGATCTCCCTTTTGCCTTCAGATGTTTCCACAAGAGTAGATGTTACTGACAAAATTATTTATACTGCCCATTTTAATTGACACAGTAATAAGAGAGAATGCTACACCCACTGTGTGCCTGTGAACCCTATTTTCTGCTCACACTGACAACAAAATGTACGCTCTTTGTTTACCTAATAGTCCCTTTTCAACCTTTAGGGAAGTCTCGACAGTAAACTCTTTTCTTTTCGCTCTGCCCGTCTCTCCCACTCGCCCACCCCTTCCTCTATCTCCTCTTCATGTTGTGGTCCTCCGTCTTCTGCCTTTCCGATGTCCCTCCTCCGCTACGATTTGGCTACCCACAGGAACTTCCGGAAGCATCTTCGGATGGTGGGAAGCAGGAGGATTAAAGCGCAGAGTGAGTCAGATGTGTGTGTATGTAAGCAGTTGATATGTTTGTTTCATATTGACTGTGATGTTATTCACCCCACCATGATCATTTTCTTTTCTTTTCCGCTAACTGTTACTTTGCATGTGTATACCACCAAGCGTTGCCCGTTTGCCCCACACTTCCAAGGTTTTATATTAGTCAGTGTATCTTAGATGAGGCAAGTCAATGCATGGTTGGAACCGTTTGCATGCAATGTGTGTTCTTTGAATGTCTGGTTGCAAACTGCTAAGTAAATGTCAAACAAAATAATTTCTAACAAGACACCGGTGAGTTAAGCTTGTTTTTTGTTGTTGTTTTTTTTTTTTTACAGCTGCTCATTAGTAAAGAAGAATTAAATACAAGTATATTATCTGTTGCAATGTATGTATGTATTTTTTATGTTCGAAATAATTGTGGTGTGTTTAAAAAAGTGATTAAACATCCAAATCCAAATAATAGTTATCATTTACATACAACCAAATGCATTTAGGATATAGCACCTTTTATTGAAAGCAAAACATGGAAGAATCATCATCAAAACTTATTATTAGTGAAGACATGATTAAACACATTAGTCAAATAAATTAGGTTTGTAAGCAATTAATCGCAAGTATTTTAATTTCTTAACAAATACCAATAATTGATTCTATGGGCCAAGTTTTTCAATTCCTATATATTTTGGTTGAGCTCATAAATAGACAGAAAAAATGTTTTTGATGACATGTGCCTGTTTCTACTCAGGATTATTGAAAACTGGAATGCTGAGGCTTTGCTTTCATGCAGTGAAATATATCCAATGTGTCCAATTGCAGGTACAAACCTACTTTTCCTTTGGCAAAAAAAAATCAGCGGCTTTATACTTTATGCTCTTCTAAATTATGCAACTTTGTCAAAAAAAAAGAGCTAAATGCTTTGATATTTTACCAAACATGTTTTCTGTTATTTAGTTCGATATTCAGAAGTGTTCAAGTCCTCTCTGTCGCTCTTTCAAGTCACTGCATTTTAGTGGAGATGGGATTTTTAAATAATTTAAATCGCCCCTCAGTCACAATGGCAACAAAGTAAAAGTAGAAAAACATTCAGCACTGAAAGCAGGAGGGCAAAGCAATGCTAACACATGTTTAGCTGTTTGTTTCTTCCCCACCTTATCTGGGTGTCTCATTCCATCATTTTAGATTTAAAATGTTGAGCCTATGCAGGAACAAAATGTGACATTTGTTTTCAAAACCTGTCCAACATACTTTTATTCCTCTTTAGCGTTGTGACATTTGCGCACTGATTATTGATCCTTACGCTATAAAAACCTTTCATTTGTGCTGCCTGTAAGCTGAGCAGAGGGTAGGGAGCATTATGTAGCCTGCAGATCATTAGGTGCTGCATTCACTTACACTGGGTCATCTGACATTTAGACTAAATGTAAACACTAGGCGAGTGGCGGCGGGCTTTACGTTCCACTGCGCAATTAAATGTCTTAATTATTTTAAAGTGTTGTTTTTAATGTAGCAAATGAATCAGTTCTATTTATGATCAGTCCTCAGAAGGTCAGGAATAAAGAATATGAAGCAGATGGATGAAAAAAAAAGCAGTATCATCAGTTTTTTTGTTTTGTTTTATAAGCTCAAGGCTTTGCTGCGTAAACTGAAAATGGTTGGAACATTTAGCTTTCCTGTTATTTACTGATCTTATGAACATGACACACCGTGTGAATTCGGTACGGTTCATCTGACAAACCTTTGGCTCCTAGACTCAAAAGGAAAATTCTTGCTTTCATCAGTTCATAAAATGTGGATCCATTTGTCTTTAGATCCGTTTGTCTCTAGGAGAAATTGTGGTGTTTTCAAAAATGAAGCTTTTTGGGTGTTTCTTGTTGATAGTTTAGCTTTACTTATGCATTTTTTTTTCCTCTTCAGCACTCTCAGGGAACAGTAGACCTTCACTGATCATCCCAAAGTTGGTCACTGAAGTCTTTTCTGTTTGGCTTTTGTTTTATCTCTTAATATCTGCGTTAAAGCTTTTTAGAACATTTTATCAGAGGAGCTTCTTTTGTCACCTTTTAGATCAAAGTACGCCGTTTTTCTCAGCTGTCTGGAACAACCCATTTTTACTCATGTTTATTGAGAGAAATACACTATGACCAGCATAGAGCCCACCAGAATGATCTCATTGTTTGAGCTCCACACTGTTACTATTTGGAAGCCATTCAGCCACAGAATCGATTCCACAGACGCGGCAGCATCGGAATGTTTGTTTTCTATTACTGTACTGCGCCTTGAAGTGAATTTTTTGCTGGATCGGGCCTGTTGGGGTTGTTGGACTGCTGATCATATGAACACAGCTCCATGTCAAAGTGGGCGTTTCAGAGGGTGATTGTGATTGCACACAATTTGTGAATTCTTGTTCTATTTTTGTTATTCAACGCTTTATTTGCACTGGATGCAGTGAAATTTGCATTTTGTGGAGTCTGGCCACAGTTTCAAAGCCTAAAATGTAAGATTTATGAAAGGTGGAATGACATTTATTTTTTTCACAGACTCATGGTTAAATGGTACGACATGTAAGGAACAACAATTGAAACAAACCAGCATAAGGGAAATAATAATCGTAGTTTATTCTATATAAACAATAACGTCAAAGTTCTAAAACCTTAAAAAAGAACAGTTGTAAAGAAGTGACAGCTTTTAAAATTAGGATGATCAAACTCTTGTTTGCATACAAATAGAATCTGTAAATAGCTATGTTAACTCATCCTGCCTCTATAAATGCACAAAATGCGAACTGATGAACATGTGGTAAATGGATAAACATGCAAACAACAACAAGCATCAGAATGACTGTGTGCTGTTTGCGTGCTCATTTGTTTGTCGGTTTTGTGTGTAAGCAGTGTTTGTGGAGAAGAGTTTGTTGCTCTGTGCGCTTTCTGTATCTGTGCTCTGGTAGCTGCAGCAGTCTTTGCTGTTTCTTGTTTGTTTTTGGCGGTGTGTGTGCTTTGAGGAAAAAGCCATTCTGAGGGCTTCCTGTTGTGTGCGCGAGAGTGGGCGTGAGTGTGTGTGTGTGACTCTCTCTCCTCACCTACACTAGCATTCGCTGAGCGTAGATCGAAGAGTTTCAGCCGTTCCTGGAGTGACCCCACCCCACTCAAGACTGACTCCCCTCATGAGGCTAAAGACAGTGAGTTAACACGGACGGACACATCCACAAGCAAAGACACACCAAGTTAGGCTTGAGCTGCTAACAGAAAGAAAGCAACATAAGGATTGATGAAATGGTGCCACAAGGAACAATAACTGATAATTAAATCCTATTTAGAAACAGATTTTGAGGTAATATTTTTGCACATGCAAATACCCACAAAAGTATTATTTAATGTAATCTGTAATAAATATCTTGCTGAATACAAATTTGATAGTGCTGCAACTAGATATCACATTCTACATGTTTGAGCTTTAACATTTTTCATTTCAAGAAGTGTTCATGCTTTTTGAATCTCTTTAAATTTTGCCACTCAAAAAGCTCAAACTTTGATGTGTTTCTCCAGTATTTTATGTAACTTATATAAAGTCCAGTTGAAGAAACAAAAAACCAGTTTTAAACTAAAACTAACATACAAAAGACACAATCCAAACAGTGTAGTGTCTATGTACAGTTCTTTACTCTTTGTATAAATCCAGCTATTCTGTGAAGGTCTCAGAGTTTTGTAAGAAATTAGTGGACGAACAGTGAAAAAGACCACGAAACACATCAGAGAGAAAGTTAAGGAGAGGTTTAAAGCAGATTTAGTTCAAGTTTCAACCAGGAGACCCGTGGTAACTCTGGACGAGATTCACATAGAGAATCTGCTGTTATTCTCTACCAATTTTGTACTCTAAACTCTTGTTTTTGTAGAAGATTTGACTGAAAACATTAAAAACCCAGAGAGGACTCACTATTTAACAGCACAGTCTGCTCTATAGATCCTCCGTATAACGAAGTAGCTTTTGGCATCACAGCTCACATCCTGACTAAGACCAACTAACACGGCGAAAAAGAAAAAAAAATAACAGAGTCACACATGAATGACACAGTCACACGTACAAACTGACTGTTTCTGCTGTTGATTATGACCCTGTCCATCTGTCTCTCTCTGATTGTGGGTCTGTCTTCAACTTTGTGATGCTCTCTCGTTCTGTGAGTATGTCCCCCACGATGGAGTGTGTCCAAGTCCAAGTGTTTCAGCTGGTAGAAATGTTATTGTAAGGACTTGTGTGTCTTTTGTGAATTTGCGGGGCTGTGGAAGTGCGAGTCAGCTCAGACTGTCTGCATGCTGTTGGTCTGCACTAATGTTCGGGTTTGTGCTTTGATTTTTTCCCCCCCACCCACCTTCATCAGTGTTTAATCCAAAGAAATGAATTGATGAAAATATAATGTGGTGGTTCTTTGTTGGCCTTAACTCTGATCCTATTTTGTCATCTATGTCCCTCCATTCATGCTATTTTTACTCATCCACCGCAATTTTGCCATGGAATGTGATTTGATGTAGCATAATTACTTGTTTCACAATAATGCATATTGTTCGAAATGACAAAAAAGCACTCCAAAATGAAGTACTGAAAACCTGAAACTAAAACCCAAAGAAGACATTTAATAAGAGTGGCAAGCACAGCTGATGGCAACAAAGACTGTAGAAGAACAACTGAAACCCAAGAATAAGAAAAGATTATAAAAACCTTGAATTAATAAATGAAATGATAGAAAACCAGTTTGATGATTAGAAAGTTGGGACAAGCAGGAGGTCAAGATTAAACTGCTTTTGAATGTAAATTGCATAAATTTAGACAAACTGAATAAAATCAGAAAGACAGAAACACAAAGAAAGGTCAAAATCAAAATCATTAAAAACATGAAACTTACAAAAAAAACAGCCTTTAGTCGAGCTGCAGTGATTAGGATGTTCCTGTCAGATATGAATATTTGACTGTCTTGAAGATCTGCAGATTAAAATTTTGTTTCTAAAGTCGACAACTAATAGGTGAAGTAAAATGTGCTGCAGAATGTTTGACAAAAAATAATAGTTATAACC
This sequence comes from Poecilia mexicana, assembly GCF_051168715.1. NCBI lineage: Eukaryota > Metazoa > Chordata > Actinopteri > Cyprinodontiformes > Poeciliidae > Poecilia > Poecilia mexicana. The sequence goes on from NW_028263381.1 coordinate 16,192,085, forward strand.
TCAGCAGAATGTGAAGGGACTACAAGAGTATGTCTAGTGGTGAGGATATATCCATTATCTTTAATATTTATATAAAAGAAGGCATCAGAGAGAAAGATTTTAGCTAAAGTATTCATTGACTGAAAATAATGGGAGTTCTTTCTTTTGATGTATTTAATAAATTGACAGACCAGTCATGTCTGGCATACAACTTGCTTATCTAATTGGCATTGTTTACAGAAAACTCAGTGAGATTTATAAGTTATTCGGTGAAATTTATTTGCAGGTACAGTGCGCATAAACTGTGACTCTACTGAAACACCAGCAGCAGAGATAATCAAACTATTGGCATTAAAGTATGTCTTAACAAAAGTATGATGACTTTCCTGTGCATAAGTACAACTGGTGTAATGGAGAACTATTTTAAATCCAAAACAAAATAAAATGTTAGTTGTTTGAAATGGAGAACAGAAACTTAAGATATTAAAAACTTAGAATTATTTAGAATCATAAGGTTTGATATCAATATTTTGTTTAATAATTCAAATGCTACTGGGGGCCCCGTGCTGGGGGACCAAAGCATCGTCTTGGTTTGTTTATGCCCTGGGCCGGCTCTGGTGCCACAGGATATCTGAGCTGTTCTCTCCAAATATGACAGTATGACAACATCAAAGCTTTCAAAACACAAATGTGAGCTCCACTCTGAAATAACTAATAATTTGTGCTGCATGCTCCAGTGCAACACAGATTTCTGCTCTTAAAATGTCAAACTGCTCCCCAGTGAGTAAAAGGTAACCAGTCAATGTGGAAACCGACCGATGTCAAAAATCCAAGACACGTCTCTGAATCACTGCATGTGTTCGAAACTACTTTCTCCCAGCAGAGGCATTGAACTTTATACCTGTTCAGCATGAAACAGGTGCACTATCACAGCTGACAACACTGCGGCTTTCAATTTGTGAAATATAGGCCCATTATCTGTCTATTTTATTCTGTACTCCACAGTTTGTAAAGGTCCTAAGAGAGCAACCTGTTTAAGGAGACTTTCACCACACCACTCCCCCACTTACTTTCAAAGAAAACGTCTCTCAAGATCATTGAATGGACAGAAATTACCCTCAGAAGCCCTTAAATAAGGCCTGCAGCTCTAATCACATTGAAAGTCATGCGGTGAAATAACCTTTTATTTAAAATAAATCAAAAATGTTCCAGCCTGGGTGAATTCACAAGTAACCCTGACACTTTATGATATCTGAGAAAAGGTTTCATGTTTCACAGTATCAGTGGCTTAAAACAACATAACATTAATTATTGCAGTTACGATAGCTATGCATTGATACATGCAGTCGTGGTTAATATTAACGCATCAACTAAAGTATAAACACAGAATTTGAGTGTAAGGTATGAAATCTTTTGCTTCTTTAACTAACATACCACTCATAAGAGCACCATCATTTTTTCTACTATCTGAAAATATTCCCAGAGAAATTTTTCTCCCTTTGTAAGCATGAGATGTGTTAGAGCCATCGTTCATCCAGCTCACTGGCAGTGTGCAGCAAAGAAAATGTTACCCTCTAAACAGCGTGAGAAAAGCCTCCAGTATTTTGTCTGGAGTTTGATTTAAAGGACTTTGAAACCAAAATACTTTTGCAACTTGTAAACGTTTGTATAAATTGATACCAGTAATCGGCTCATGATGCGTTTCATTTATTTTTTCTTGGCCTGGCTCCAATTCTCCATCATAACATTCATTTACAGCGTCTAGAAAATATTTTATAAACTTTCATGCTTGATTGAGTTATTCTTTATGTACTACAAGTAGCATAAACAGGACTCTTAAATACAGGCAGTTAAATTATCAGCTTTATCAGGTTGGTAGTAGCCAAACTCAGTGTTTGGTTCCCTTCCTGTCGTTTTCTCTCATTTATGTCATCATTATGAGATTCATCCTCTCACCTCATCCTTTCTCTCTGATCTGGTCTCTACTCCCTAACTATCTCTCTGCCACATCGCTGGCCTCCCACTGCTCTTCCAGCATCTCCACGTGCGTCCTGTTGCCTCAGGTCTTGATCTTGATGCTCTGCCCTGTGCCTTGTTGTCTTCCAGGTGGAGACCTGCAGGCCTCCACTAACGCCCTGGAGGACGGAGCCCTTGATGATGCTCTAGACTGGGAGGAGGAGAAAGAGATGGAGAGGCTGGCCTGTGAAGGAGATGACTTTGTTCCTCCCAAAATTATGGTATTATTACAGTATTCGGCTGATTTTGTCTGGAAGAAGAGAGAGCAAAATCTCTTTAACATAATAATGGAGCTGCATTGAGATGATAATGAACTCATGAGTAAAGGATAAAGAACTAAATGTAGAAAGCCATGTATTGTCCCTCATTACTGGCTTTTCTTGGGTCTTTCTTATTCTTCCAATCCAATCAGAGGTTATAACTGATCGACAGGCTGTTAAAAAGAAAACAAACCAACTGGATGGAAAGGAAATGTCATCCATATAACCAAACCAAACACCAAACATACCACAAACCAACAAAAGAGCTGACTCATAATACAAATTCAATCTATGCTATCATCAGAGGCAGTTGGAGAACTAAACTCTGTGGTCTTGCTTTGGTGTGCCAGCTAAAAGTCAAACAGGACTTCTGATATGTGACTCTTCAGCTTTAGTGCCATCATGAAGTCAATTGCAATTGTCCAGTCAAGATAAAATAAAACCATGTATGACTCGTTCTAAGAGGACTTTTAAAAAATCTTCACCTCTGCACTCATTCTTAAATTCAAAATGTCAGCCCTAAGTGGAGCTTAGATCTTTATTTTAAAGTAAAAAACAAACAAACTCCAAAATAACACCAGTGTGCGTTTTCGCTTCTATATGAGGTCCTGTACATTGCCCAAGTCTTCTTAAAACGGCATTATTAATGAGTCGATAGTTATTGGTTAAAACGGGCTGATGTAGAGGGTTTTTTTCTAGTCATGACAACTAGGATGAATGAAGCCTTTGAATTGTGAATGTCATTTAAATAACTTGACTAATGAGTCCTCTCCTCTCTGCTCCATCTTCAGCTGATCTCTTCCAAGGTTCCAAAAGCAGAATACATTCCCACCATAATCCGCAGGGATGATCCGTCCATCATCCCCATCCTCTATGTGAGTCCAACACACTGAAGACTAATATGTTTTGTACGCTGAAAAACAGAAAGGTCATTCAGCCTGCAATCATCATTTACGTTTCTTTTTTCCATTAATACAGGTATTCAGTGCTAAATTGTGTTTCTTTTCACAGGATCATGAACATGCAACTTTTGATGACATTTTGGGTGAGTTATTTGCCTACTGTTTGCTTAACATACAACAAAAATGTAAAAAGTCATAGAAAGCTGTCAGCATCTGTGTAAATAATTGTTTAAAAATTGTGCTAAGTTAACTTTAAAACAATCAAAATTACTTTAAATGTAATTAATGCTTCAGCAAAAATACCAATGCAACTGCAAGACTGTATTTTTATGCAAAACTTAGAATTTGCAATGTTTTCCTACACAGTAAGTGTAAAATGTATACACATCCATGTAATAATGTCAGGTTGTGTGTTGTGTGATGTCAAAAAATTTGACCATCATAGATCCTTTTACAGAAATTTTCCATCTACAGTATGACGTACAATTTATGTATATTCATCGGTACTTTGTTCAACCACTTGATGATTTATTTTAAGAATTTGGTCTTGCCACGCACATGCATTAGCTCTATGCACCTGATTCAGCTGAAATTAGATTCTACTGCTCTCTAATAGATTTTTACTTGACATTTGGCCTTTTTAATTATTTCACTAAAGCCAAATTTATCAGTGAGGAGAAGGATAGAAAAAAAAATCAAACAACCTTTTATACGTAAACCTAGCACAAAAAGTAAGGAACTTCTGTTTAGTTAATTATTTCTTTATTGTATCTGCGCTTCTGGGCAAGTCTGTGTAATTTCTTTAATTTTAATTTTCAAGGAAAATGAATTTGCAGCTTGAGCTGTGGTGTTTCGTGGCCCCAACAAACATGTTCTGTGCAGAGTTTTCATACAAATGAGGCATAATTTCATGAGCAGGCTTTACACTTTTAGAAAATGTATTTTAAAGCTGAAACTCAATATGAATTTCATTTTTTGTGACCTCTCTGAGTGGAAATATACAGGATGAGCCACCTTTAGGTTTTAATCTCAGCTGAGCAGCAGAACAGTCCAAACTGACTCCTGTTGCAGAGCGAGAATCAGAAGTCAAGCAAATGGCTTGGGGAGAAACCCGACATGCAATTAAATCTCCGAATTATAGCTTACATTTGGCTCATAATGCGTGTTTAAATCCAGTTTAATCTTTCCAATCGACTTACCTGCTGTTATTTAAAATTACCGTCTGCATTTGTAAAGTATTGCTCATAATAAAAACATTTAACGCAAAAGTTCCCCTGAGATTTCAGCATCTCTACGTGAAATAAAGCTCACACAGAGCATTTTAAAAGATCGTTTCAAATCTGTATTTAAATGTTCAGATTACAGAATTACATCTGGATCTCATCCATGGATCAAGGGCTTCTAAATACCGTGCTGATATTACACATTTACATGCTTCTGTCTCGAAGTGTGGTCTGTTCATTTTATCCCACTTTATTTCTGGCTAACAGAGGAAATAGACAAGAAGCTCACAGCTTACAGGAGAGGAAGTAAATTCTGGAGGATGCTTATCTTCTGTCAGGTGAGAAGGAAGATTTCATATTTTAGTTTTATTGTAACCTCTTGATCTTTAATTCTTTTTCTCCGTTTTTTAAATGTGGGCTAATATTTGTTTAACAGGGAGGCCCTGGTCATCTGTATCTACTGAAGAACAAGGTGGCAACCTTTGCTAAAGTGGAAAAAGAAGAAGATATGAGCCAGTAGGAGGCTATTTTTTTTTTTTTTACTTTTTTGTCCTGTCACAATTTGCATTTATCTTTAATGTCCTTGAAGATTCAGACATGTGAAGAAACATGACTGGGAGTGTTGATAGTTTTCATCTAAAACAAAAATATATATGGTGTTTTATTTCTCAGCTGTTGAACTTAAAAGTTTATCAAAGCTTCTCCCCAGGATGTTTTGGTACTATCTTGGGAAAAATATCAGTAACAATTGATGAAATATTTATAGCTTCACATAGCTTATTTGGTCTTAATTATGCTGTTATTATTTGACAGGAGCACTGGTTCACTTAGTTCTTCTGTCTTTATTGCCCTGGAAATGTTTTCACAAAAATCTCATACAGATTTTATTTTCTGTTTTTTTGTTGTTGTTTTTTTTGTTTGTTTTTTTGTCAGATTTTGGAGAAGATTGAGTCGCTTTATGAGTAAAGTCAACCCTGAGCCAAATGTGATCCACATAATGGGATGCTACGTTCTGGGAAACCCCAATGGAGAAAAGGTATTCTGACACCTTACATAATATAATATTAAAAAAAAAAAACAGAAGTTTTTTTAAGAAACAAATTCCTTAAAATGTATTTATTTATTTTTTTTAAGTATTGGTTCCACTGACAGATTATTTCACTTATAACATCTTAAGTTAGTTTTGTCTCATGTCCAGTGCCCTAGGGTATTTGCATTAAAAATAGACCAAACATACTTGGAAAGCTGTTATTTTTGCAGCATAAAATGTATACCTTGCACTTGATCGTTAATATTTCTTAAGAGTATATTAGTTAATAAAATCCCTACATGAGATGCAAGCTTCACCAAAGGCTAAAAGGTTCCCTTTAAACCAGTGAGCTCTGTCTTTCTCCACTCATAATTGTTTTCTCATATTCCTAAGTGATTATGCGGAGTGTATTTGAGTGGCACATACACATACCAAGTGATGCTACACCTCTCTGTACCTGATCTGAACAGCTATTAAGACACACAAACATGCCAAAATAAAGGATAAACAATGGCTTTGCAGACACAAGCTGGCAAACATATAAGCAGCAACAGACCATCGCCAGCGGTGTTTGCCTGACCCATCTGTCTGTTCCCGTCATGTCTGCCAAACAATGCTTTGTTATATAAAGTGCTTCTCTCTGGGGTTGATGGACAGTCTGCAGAACAGACTACGCATCAGGGATTTCTGCACCTAGACAGACAAACACAGCTGCAAGCTATTTGTTTTTTAGGACCATATGAAGCGAAAGTGAAAAAAAAAAAAAAACAGGTGTAAGATTGCTCTTTTTTATGTATATACATAGGAACTTAAGTTCATGATTCTGGTTGGAATACCTGTAAACATGCACTGTAGTTTCCTTAAATGCCTCAAAAAGACATTTTCTATTTTCTATTTACATTTTCTCCAGAGAATATTAATTTAATTTTTAGGATTTCAAAAAGAAAATAACAATGTGTGTTATACTGTGCAGGTTTGAAAATGATATAGAATTTAACGTCATGACTTCCCATTGCACCTGTGTGACATAAATTTCATCATTTGTACCAGTTTACAAGAGATCCTCTGAGTCCCTTTGAAATCAGCCACACGCGCAGCCAGGATTTTCTGAGTTAAGAGACTGAGTGTGTGGCAACAGCAGACTCACAGAGAGAAAACTCCTGTCAAAAAGTTATGCCTGAGACATCACAATCACAAATTAACTTGAATATATATGTTGTCATTCCTATTTGTAACATTAATCGTTCTGTATCTACAGGGACAAAAAGGTATTGAGAAACTATGGTTTTCCAAACGTGTCATAAATGTTTGTCTGTGCTGTATGTGCTCACTTAACATATGAGTTAGCATTTGTGTTTGATCAGTGTCACCTTGATTTTATGTGGTGATGTTATTAGCTCGTGTTGTTTTGATTTTAGCTACAATAGAATTATTTAGACTAAAGCTTATCTATGTATTACAGTGGCCCAGTCAAAGTCCAGACCGAAATCTAATTAGGAATCTGTTGCAACTCGCAACACTTGAAAATCGCTCTAGATAGACTTCATCCAATCTAACTGAGGTTAAGCTATTTTCAAAGGAAAGTTGGGCAAAAATGCCAGTTACTAGATTGGTAAAGTTGGTAGAGAAAACAGGAGGTAAAATAAAATTCCTCTTACCTTATAATTACATTCTATTTTGAGTTGATCTATAATATAAAATGCCAGTAAAACCTCTTATGCATAACATTTTTTGTCATTTTCTTACTGAGAAGTCGGACACAGTGGTTTTGCTCCACTACTGTACTTTCTTATAAGCAGCGCTCCCTAGTGTTCATCGTGTGTAGTGTGGTGTTCTCCGCTAACAGGATGTGTAGTGTTGTGATATCTATTTCCTGTAGAAAAAAACAGATATAAAAATAAATCACACAGTCTACAGTACATTCCATGCCAGCGTTAGCATTGCAGTACAGCTACCTTTTACTGGACATTTGAAAAGTAAGAACACAAACCAAAAGAGACATTGCTTCAAATGCTGGGCGGTTATCTCCCATTCATTATTTTTGCCACATTATATTTTCAGGTCCTTAGCTATCTGAGTTTAGGAATTTACAGTGTCGCATTTAAAGAGAATGGCAAGACTTAAAAAAGTAAAGTAGTGATTTGTTCTTGTTGTAAACAGAAGTATAGTAACAATTTGTCACCTACAGTTTCTCCACAGAAAAATTGTTTCTCCATGTATTTATATATTGTAATACCTTTTATAACATAGAGTTGTCCTTAAAAGAGGTGGTAATATGAAAGCCAGGAGTAAAGACCAACAGCCTTGCATATTTTGTCTTTTTTGTCACCTGCACAGAAACAGTTTTGTCTGTGAGACAGTAACGAGCTGAATTTATGGGTTTCTGCTTGGTGTGTGCCACTGAACACGCCGGCTCCCTTGTTACAAGAGAGGCTGGATTAATTGCCGCTCGCTTTCTTATCTGTGCCCAACAGCTGTTCCAGAAACTGAAGAATCTGATGAGGCCATATTCTGTTGAGTTTGAATCACCGCTGGAGCTGTCTGCACAAGGTAGACCCAGGAACACACCCTACGTCCAACACTTACAGTATGATTCACACACATGCCATCTGTCCAGCACTGACAGATAAGGAGGAGGATTTATAAAACAGATGTTCTCCTTTTATTTACAGTGTTTTCATTTCAAATCAAATCAAGTCTTAATGAATAACGATTCCCTCTTCACTCTGCATGCTTCTCTAGAAGCGTTGTTTCACGTTTTTTTCTTTTAGAAAGTTTCTCTTTCCTTTAGATGTGATGCAGAAAAGGTCCATGTTCTATTAAAAATATACTTCTCATTCATCAACCGTGATAATACCTTGAACAGGAATAATTTTTAAAAAGTTAAATAAACATTTTGGCAAAAGTATAATTTAATTTTAATCTCTAGCCAGCCCATGAAGACCTTACTTGAATAGAGTATCCAATCTTGAGAGGAAAAAAATAACAGAAAAAAAATAATAAAAATCCACAAAATGGCTGTCTATCAAATGTGTATCTCCAGCTAAAAAATAAAAAATAAAGAGACTATCGCAGATTTTTATGGACATCTTGACAAATTGCAAAACAACTGCAACATACAATCTCTGACGTTCCGTCTTCACTGATGAAGATTCACTTACCTCAGCATGCCAAACACTAATGTATCAAAAAAGGAAAAGAATAATGGCTGACATTGCATTTGGAGGTGAAAGAGGAAAGCTGGCATAATTTTACAGCTGGGAAGTAAAATTGTGGCAGCATCATGTTATGTTGGTGTTTTAAAGTAATTCAGATCATAAACTCAAAAACTATGTGAGCATTTTGGTTTTTTCTAAAAATAAATAAATGTAATTAACTTTTTTTTTTTTATCTTCTCGTCATTTATCATTAAAGGCAAAGAAATGATCGAGATGTACTTCGATTTTCGCCTTTACCGCCTTTGGAAGACGCGCCAACACTCGAAACTCTTGGACTACGAGGACCTTTTGTGACAAAGACATGCTGACAAACAGTGCAGCAGTAGCCCAGCAGTGCCAAGAGGACACTGTTAAAACTGACGATCCGGTGGGAGAACATATCTTAATTGTCAGGTTGGGGCCGACAGCTTAAAAAAATAATAATAAAAAGTCGTACCTGCTTTAATGGTGGTGAAGGCTGGAAGTGGAGGAAAAAGCAGCAGCAGGACAATGTAGAACGACGGAGGAAATGTGGGAAAAAATGAGGATAAACCCCAACGAAGCTGAACTATCCATATCAAACCTGTCAAATCTTTTTTTTTTTTCTTCATCACTTGAGTTTCAAAAATATAAACTGATGATTAAAAGTGTATACATATACAGTTTTTGTCACACTGTTGTTGCAATGCCATGGCTTTCTGGGGGGCAATGTGCTTCAGATGAATTGCTGTAACTCATCCTGTCTCAATGTGGTTCTGTGTTTTGACCTCTCAGACTGGCCCCTGAGACATACATATACATCAGTAATGTTAAAGTGTGTATAGTTCACATTGATATATTAGTATAGCCTTAGTCATGCAAATAATACTCTATATTGGATCATCGTTTATTTTTGAAGTGCATTGTCGTGCAATTTCATATGGAGATACTTTGAAATAACTCAGGTTTTTGCCATGAATTTAATGAATCTGTCTATTCTATGATCACATTATAATATTCAACGCCATTGCTTTGAATGAATGTATTATCTCTCTAGAGATTTGTGGGAATATGAATGTTTTGTGAGGAGAAAAAAAAAGTTTCGAGTGTGTTTTCCATTTAAAGTAAGTGTGCATTTTCCTCTTAAATCTCCTTTAAGCAAAAAGAATAATTGCCAGCATTGCCATAAATATCCCTTTGTCATGTCTATTCAAAAAGGATGACGGTCCAGCGTGACTCATGATGTCAAAGGATGTAACAGCCATCCAAGGGCTCCTACAACTGAAGAGGAGTTTCCCTGATGATCAAACCATGTTCTTTTGGAGCGGGATCAGTCCTAACAATAGAACCAACTCCTTTTTTTCTGCTAAAAATACTCTTGCTGCTCTTAGTAAGAGCCAAACGAGCCTCCAGCACCTCCAACTCTAAGGACCAGAGTTTTCTGAAATGGAGAAGTCTACCAGAGTACGAAGCTGTGAGCAGACATAAGACTTCACCGACGGGTGTGAACTTATTTAAAAGGACCAGAAATGCGCACTCTGAGACGAGTCGAACAATCCCAGCTGTTTCAGACAGACCAAGAATGATGTAACCCACACAGACCCAATCGCACATGCTAGGGCATAGACCAAAATACGTTTAGAGACAAAGTTAGAAGGGCACAGGTACCACAGCCTATTTATAATTCAGTTGGTGTGCTTGTCATGAGCACAACTGCGAATGGAAACATGGTTCTGATATCCGCTGAGGCTCAGGGGGAAGATTTCTGAGGGAAATAACACAGATGTCATCTCAGCAATGGCTTTAGACTTCAAATTCACTCGGATTTGTTTGTGACAACACCGGTTGAGTGGACGTGTGTGAGAGCTTATCGGCAGTATGTAAAGAATGAAAATGCTGCCGCGTTCCAGAGCAGAAAGCGGTAAATTAGGAGTTAAACCAATTAAAAAGGCACATACACCTGACACCTAAAATTGTAGATGCTGGACCTGTATCACCCAACACAATATAAAGGAAGCTGACCTTTTATTAGTGAGTGGAAATTATAAGAATTTAATTCTTATCTTTGAGATATTTTTTTTTTTTTTTTTTGGCACCACTGGCAGAAATCCTTTAAACAAATTCAGCTTTTATTGCAGTTGCAAAATCTTTAGAAACTTTTCAGTGTGAGAACATTATTCAACGGCTGGGTGAGGACGGCAGGGGGCATTTGGGATTAATAATAAACTCCTATAGCATTTCATATTATTGAAGCAAATAGTGAGGGGAATCTTAATGGAAGATGGTCGAGGTGTACGTTGGTAAAGGTGATAATTTCTTTTTTCTTTCCTTTTTTCCCCATCTAGAAGTTTGTTGACAATTATTATTTCTGTTCTTTTTTTATTTTTTCACAACCTGGATAAACGTGATCAAATTCAGTACTGGAGCTTTTTTTGTTTTCTTTGTTGTTTGTGTAGAAATATGAAAATCTTGTATTTTAGTTAACAAAAAACAAACAAATCAAATCCCGGAAGTGACCGTCAGCTGCCTTGATTTTTAAAAGTAGGGTCTTGGGTATTATTCACAAAACCAAATTGGGATTCTGCCTTTTTTGGCTTTGCTTGCTAGGTCAGAGGGAACGTTTACTGAGAAAATGTTTTAAAACAAGTGTTTAATTCAAGATGTTTAAAAGTCCATGGTGCAAAACTCATCCAATCACAGCAGTTCCACAACAAACCACCAAGATCTGTTATGCTGCAAAGAGCAAGAGAGTAAAATTTAAATAGTCAAGTGTTTGCAGACAAGAAGTGGGTGGAGAAAGTGTGTAGGGGTTAAGTGGTCACAGCTTTGATTAACACACACAAGACAATGCTGTCGATATGTCTGTTATAATTCTTTCCTACTTCTTCTGTTGTCATTATATGAGGATTTGTTTAAGTTTGATGTGATGAACCTTTTTTTGAGGAGAAAAAAACAAAACTCTAAACGATCTTTTTCTTATTATTTCTGATGTATTTGCTGTGTCTGACATTGCAGTCCTAGCCTGTTTCTCTGGAATAGCCAAGTGCTCTCGTCTCTTCTCTCTTTCTCTCTCAGCCTGAGTCACGCAATATGTTTTCACTACAGATTTAAAATTCAGCAGTTACACAACCTGTCATCTCACAGAGCCATTTTAATTCCAGCAAAAGCACTGTGCTGCCAAATTCTCCAAGAAGTCGCCCTAAACAGCTGCTGGGTTTTAATGGGATTATTTTTCAGAGCTTTCACCAGGCATAATTTTCCGCTTCAGAAACACGGCAGCCACGGGTTATTTCAGTCAAAAAAAAAAAAAAAGTGCCACAGGATAAAAAATAATCTATTATCTGTTCTGAGGAAAAATCTCTTACTCATTTAGGATTCTGTTAAATTTATTTGGGAGGATAAGGTGAGGGGCATCGTGACTCAGGAGATTTAGAGAGATTACTTTTTGTTTCTATCATTAGCAAGAAAAAAAGAAGAAGAAGGAGATTCACTGGAAATCTAATTAAAGATTCTTATGAGTTTATTGTCCTCTTGTTTGCTTTATTTTTATTTATTTATTTTTATTAGTCACAGAGAGCCATCCACACTTTCTGGCACCCTTGGTGAAGGTGTGTAAAAAGCATCAACACAAATTCTTCTTTATTTAAAAGAAATTAGACAAACAACCTTTAACTTATTCACTGGGGAGAAAAACAAGCACGTAAAGAAATAATGTTTGTTTGCTTTAAAAAAAAAAAAAAGTGCCACAATTATTTACACCCCTAGACAGACATGAGAATAAGTTCTGTGTTTTCCTTTTAAATGACCTCTAAATATTAATCCATAACTCATTCTTCAACAGTTAAATAAGCTATTATCAATTGTGTGTTATAGGAAAATAGCTATCTACCTAAATGTGTCCATATGTTCAGCCTGAGCAATACATGTCTAAAAAAAACAAGAACTTCCACCAAAAATAAGGGCTGGATGAATATCCATGTTTGCTTTGCCGTGAGGTGCAATGATGATTGATGATGGACGAAAAAGAAAATATGCCTTTCATAATTACCTGGGTTCATTTGTGGTCACTTAGTCTCCATGACAACCACCGGAGTCTACATGCCAACTGGTTGTATGGGGTAATGTCACAAAAATACCCTTTTGAGTTCGAGTCATCATGAGGTAATTGAAATACCAGGAGATTTTATATAAAAATATGAGGTTGAACAGATGTTGAACTCTTTTCAAGAGTCATGTATTCTCATTAAACATAAAAAAAAGATTAGGTACAATATAATGGACAGCTGATTGTCATCAATTCCCAGCACCACACAATTAGTAGCACAATTATTTATCAGAGTGTGATATTTCCCTTTTTTTTTTTTCTTTTAATTCAATTTTGTCAGCGGTGCCTAGAAGTCAAAGAGGTCAAAGAGCAAAGCAAAAAGTGAAAACAAAAGAGAAATCAACTATATTTGCAGCTCTTTAATTTTAGCAACTAGCTTCAAATAATATGCAAATCTAAAAGACTGACTTATGGAGAAATCATGTTTTAAACAAGGTTTTATAGAAGCTGTAGGCAACACAGCTATCCTTCTCCTAACACTATTGTCTACTTTGCAAACTAAAAGGGGAAAATGCTCCTGGACCTGCATAAAAGAGAAGTATATTAACTTCAGCAATGTGTATGTGCACACATTGAAGAGTTTAGAAATAGAGGTTTATAATACAGAGCACTCAGACAAACTACAAGTGTGTTTGATTTATGAAAAGGTTACAGGAGTGGAGACAGGTTCGAAAGGCAAGTCTGATATGAAGCAAAAAAAAACAAAAGGAAAAACAATGGAGAGAATTAGTGTTTGTGTCAGTTTTGGATTCTGCATCGACAGAAAGTGAAGTTTCACTGGAACTTTAACAAAAAAATAACACCTAAACAAGATTTTAAGTTCTACTTGCATTTTTACAGGATGATGATTAAGGTTTTTGTTTACTACTTCATTTTTTCCCTCCCCATTTTTCTTCCCCCACCCTCCCAACCTTCCAACTGGAAAACAATTAGGCGAGTCAGGAGAGTAAAGGGTCTGATTCTGTTACTATCAGCGTTTCTCAGCTGCTGATGTGCAGTTTCCAGCTTCCTCATGTGCCCCAGCGGGGGGAAATTTACGCACAGCGCAGCTCAGAACCTGAAGCTGTCTCTGTATTGGTTTTGAACAGCGCCTTATATGGCGAACATTAGCACACATTGTGCTGTAGTCAGCAAAAGACGACAGGTGTCAGCCACACAAATTGTTTAAATGGTGCTTAAGCTCAGCCTTTTAAGAGGTTCCCGTTTTTCTATGTCAGCCTGTGAGATATGAACTCCGATCAGGCATAACATTAAGACCACACACCTAACAGTGTGCTTGGTTATCGTCCTTGCAGCCAAAACAGCCCTAACCCATCAAGGCATGGAGTCCACCAGGTGCCTGAGGCCATCATCCCTGAACTCTTTTTGCCTTATAGCAAAGAGTATTATCCGACTGAAAGCCATCAATGAATATTACTGCATTTATTTATTTAATATAAATTGTTACATAAACCCCAATACAAGTAGGGCAGTTTTTCTTTACCATCCCATTCAGCACAAAGTATAAGCGTGATGTAACCGGCCTGATAAGAAGTCCGCACTAAGGAAAGGATATAGAGACTCTCATCTCACTCTCATCTTTCAACTTTTGTCTCTCCGTAGACTCTCCTGTTGGGAGCTTTAAACTCGACCTTCTAAATTCTTAGCCTGTGGATTTTAAATCAACGTGATAAAAATATGACTTTTTCTTTTTATACTTGAAAGTCAAGTATTCAAGTCTCTGAGCTCTTTAGATCAAGACGTATTGCTAATTTCCATTTACACCTGGATGTCATAATTTCTCGTCTTCCGCAAAATTCAGAATTGCTCCCACACACTTGTAAGTCAGCAATAGCTGCAGGTAGATGCAAATGTGAACGGGTAGAAAATGGCTAATACTTTTCTTATACAGCTTGTTAAAAGATGTTGGCCAGGCAACTGAGCACAACAATACGCAAATCCTGAAGGTTTTTTGAAATTGTGGCTGGAAGTGGGGTGTGAGGTCATTCCTTTACCCGAGTTTAGATTTCCAAGGCGTTAGAATTAAAATCCTAAAAATCTGTTCAGGAAGAGGACATTTATATTTACAGAGAAACTAAATGTGTCAGTGTGAAGCAGAATAACGGCTGGAAACGGAACGGAGTTTATCACAGAGGAATCCAAGAGCTGCTTTGAATGTTTTGGTCTTTTAAAAGCATCCATTATAAAAAGAACCTTATGTTATTCCTTATGTCATGCTTTAAAAGGTTAAAATCACGCTGGCTTTACTTTGAGCTACCTTGTTTTGTACAGCAAGAGGTCTGGAACGTGGCCAGTTTGGACTCTGTGACCTCGCCGCCTCCTGTTTGAATGTTAGCGAGCTCTGCCAGGGATGAGAGATGGAAATCTCCTGGAATGAGGCGTTTGTGTCTGCCGAATGTTCCCAGGATCACATTTCTGGCATTTCGGCCACTTGATGCAAGCTTCCGTTGACAAAAGCAACAAATCGCGTCACTGTAACATTTAAATTTAAACATCTTAAACACGAAAGCTTTAATGTGTGTCAGCTGTAAACAAAACTTTAAAGATTAAACCATCAGCTCATTTTCAGAATAAACAGGGTTTTGAAGATATAATTTCACTTCTCTTTTTTTGTTTGAAACAGACATTTAAGAGTTAGTCTTCCATGTTCAGAAATATCATAGTAAACAGCGCACACTTGTGGCCAACTACAGGAACTGTGAGCCTACGGTGGGATTATTGAAGCAAAAAAGTGAAAAGAAAGAATTTTACAGGAAGGCAGTGATTGTTTATTTAAATAATGAGCACGGTACGGTTTGAGTTTGAGCGGTTCAACATATCGGCATGTGTTTTTACTTTATATAACAAGTTCAACAGGTCTTTAAAAACAAAATTTACGCGCAATAAGAAGAATCTTTAGATTCAATGAGTTCTGCTGTGTGGCTTGTGTTTTATGTCATAGAAAAAAAATTAATTTGTGTTTGTGTTGTGCTCTTAATTTTAAAAGCATAACTTAAACTTTGACTGAAAACCTGCTTGACATTAAAAAGGACACATACCACTCTGACCACACATTTCTTGTGATAAGCTGAAATACACTCCTGACAGGCATCGATATTAAATGGCTGCCTATAGAGTGACATATTTGAACTGTTTCCAGGATATGATAATGATACAGCCGTAACTTCAATGAACCACAAAAACAAGATATGGGTGCACAAGTTTGAATTTATTGTGAATTTGTTTTCATTAAAACTGAATTAAAATTAAACATATAGGCTCAGTGTATACATACAAACCCTCTTATTAGGTTAAACCTTCCCTGGGACACTGTATGCTTTTTGTAGCTATAAAAAAGAAGCTTATGGAGTAATTCTGAATATTTGATCATTTTTCCAAGTCAAAATTGGAGAGTTAACTTAAATTGCTTAATTTCCTTCCATGAACTTTAATTATCCCTGTTACAAAATACACTTTCAAGCTAGACTGGAGAACCCATTTGGAAAAGTCAATGTAAAGCTTTAAAAGAAAACTATGCCAACTGGTCGCCATGGTGGTGGCAGCATGGTTCTGTGGTTGTGTCCTGCAGCCAAATCATCAATCAGATAGTTGAAGCTTTGTTTCGGTAAACATGTTAAGCTTCTTGAATGGCCTCGACCTCAGTCTTACTGAACGATTGTAGACTTCTGTCTGTCTAAAGAAAAGCCAACCAGCTAGAATGAACCTTTTCTGTCAGGACTGTCGATCAAATATGGAGTGAGATTACTCCAGAAGTTTGTTGATGTCTAGATACAAAGCATGTAGTGCAGGTGCAGATCATCTCCACAAAAAAGCCTTTTTGTATAACTCTATTAAACTTATTTGTATGAGTATACATATATATATAAAAAAAAAAAAACATTTCAAATGCATCATAATAAGACCAAATTTATGACATTCATCTTCATCATGAATCTTCCAAAACGAATCACCCGAATTATAGCTTCTGAGCGTGCTCAACAAGGTGTACTGCTGCACCATAAAGACATTTAATGTGCATAGTACGAGTCTTAAAAACCAACATACATTTCAGAGAAACATGCAGGTACGAATACAAAAAAAGTCCTTCCCTTTTCTTATACATTCAACACGACGGAAGTGCTGAACTAAAACGTGTGGAAGCATTAAATGTTAGTATCAACACTGTCAATAATCTATGTTAACTAGACACACATTCAGTCGTTTTATCTACAACACTAAATGTTTGGGAAAAAAAATTAAATAAGGAATGGACGAAAAGGTAAAAAAAAAAAAAAAAAAGAAAATTGGGAAAATAAGAAGGAGGACATTTGTAATTGATATCAGAAATTAAATTCTGCTTCTTTCCAGAATGACTGATGTTTCTGACCAAACACGTCAAAAGATATGACATGCATAGATCTGTAAAAAGTCTGAATATTGGCACTGTGCTTCCATCCTAACTTTATGGCAGCAGCCAGCTTTTATAGGTCAACTATAAGAACAAGAAATTGTTTGTAATTTACTTTGCAAACCTGTGCATTTATTTAAATGCTCTCCGTCTTTAAATAACATATATCCAGTCAGACAAAACAAACTAACTAAAACAAAACTAGGTTTCCTTTTTTGATTTGAGGTTTTGTTGTCATCAAGTAAATCCTAAAACAGAATGCTGCAGGAACGTGTAAAGCCCTGCCTGTATAGCACATTAAAATACTTTGATTAAAATATTTAAGGAAACAACAACTTTTCACCAACACTTTCTGCTGTTCTCACATGCAGACTTTAATATTCAGCTTACTGCAGCTCTTTAAAATTGAGTGTAAACACCTAAAACAAAAACTCTTCACTTAAGATGTCTGAAAGTACAAGTTTTAGCACATATAAAGGTCCTCCCCCCCACATGCCATCCAAATCCACTGACGACAGATGTGAACGTTCACACAGCACTACATTAACCATTTTAAATCATTTATAAAGCTTTCTATTAATTGCAGTACACGTCAAACTTAAAAGTGTGGGAATTAGGATAAATATCTTGTAAAAAATAAATGCATGCATTCAATGAAGTAAACATGTTTTAGCTTCCCTTTTTCCTTATTTGGTAAACTGTACAGTCTGTTAAATATGTAACAAAACTGGGCACTGCCACTCTGCCATACTCTGAACTTCGACAATCTTTGTCAGGAGGCATTCTCTGCCAAAGAGAAGGCCGGTTGTGATGGTGAACTCACATCCAAACATCCCCTCTTTTTTTTTTTTTTTTCCTCTCAGCACAATACACCTGAAGATCTTATCAAGTAAAAACAAGTGGGGGATCTAGGAATTAGACTACGTTAAAAACCTGAAACTGGACCATTGAAGCCTGAGACGAGGCATGCTGAGACTATAAAAGCATGCAAGAGAGGAGGAGGAGGAGGAGAAGTGTAAGTTGAGGAAAAGGATGTGACATTTCAAGGTTCACATACGACAGTCACAAACCCCCACCACCCCAAAGGTAAGCTGTACAAGAAGAGAAACGATAACCATCGTCACAAAATCCTCACCAAAGTCCTTAAGATCATAAGTTCGTCCCTACTTTGAAAATTCTTCACATCCAACATAAAAAGTTAAAGTCTGTAAGCGTTGACGGCCGGTTGCAAAGAGTAAAGGGGTTGTCGTGTTGTGCAGTTACAGGCAGGAAGATATCAGTGTGCATATAAAGCCGCTTCCATCAGGAAAGAGCCTTGTCTTCTCCTACGTAGGGCAGGTCCATGCTTCTCACTCCGTCTGTGCTCTCTTGTTTCCTGAGAGAAAACAACCGAGACTCAGCACCAGCGGCAGCATCGCAACGAGAAAACGCTGATCTCACACAACTGGAACAATTTTGAAGCACCGCTCTACCGAAGTACAAAAACGAAAGCAAAAACCTTGTCTGTAAGTGGTTTCAAATAGTTTTCATCAGGCAGTAGAGTATTTATGATATTTGTTCTGTGATACTTTTGAAATTAGGTGATTAACTGCTTACAGGTGAGGATTTCAAACTGAGGGTTAAGCGTTGCAGTGTTTAAATGAACTGTCTTCTTTTTTTTTTCCACAGGAAGAGATTCTACCGAAATGATTCCGCGTTTAGCTTCTTCTTTTTGTTTGGTGACGTCATTGACAGAGCTGTTTTTGCCATTAGCATTGTTTCATCTCCTTATTTGTCTTTCCAAAGAACAACTCTTAGCCGGTTGACTGTTTAGCCACGTCTCTTTCCTGGACAAAGACATCGATGGAACTGTATTTGGAATTAACCATAAGCCCCATGGAAGTACTTCTGGCCTGATGCTCGTATGTTTAGACTGTCTCTTCTTTTAAATCTCCCAGTTTGTTCAAATGAACTGGTGTGTTTTTCCACAACCTGAGCACCAACTCTATGGAGCAGCAATATGCAGAAACAAACAAGAATAAAACATTTACTTTATTTCCAAGATCCACTGACTCAACCTATTGCAATGTTTATCTATATATAGTTATTCTCTCTGACTTTTATTTGTTTTTATAGAGACAGAAGGAAAGGAGTGTTATGTGCAAAGCCATACAGGATGTGGAATGTGAAAGTTTTTTTTTGTCTTTTTTACTCAAATCATATCTACAATTCTATATTTATGTAATTTACCATGAGAGACGTAAATGTTACTATCCAAAAAATAAATAAATAAAAGAAACAACATTACGCACAATAAATGTCTAATCAATTAAAAGTTTTATCCTGCATTTTATTCAGAGTTCTTGTGGAGGATCGCATGGAGACAGCATCCTTCATGCCATGCTATTATCTCAGTATCCCTGCTAACAGAGGCCACCATCTTCATTTAATAATACTGTAAACAAGCATTTGACAAAACTCATCAGCTGACTGTTGATCTGATTAGAACCTGCGGTGCTGGGAAACAGCATTTAAGCGCAGGATTAATTAACGCCACCTGAAATGATGTTTCATGGATTTAGTGAAAAAGGTGGGCCCCGTCTGTGATGGGTCAAATAAAACGGCAAAATCATTCTTCATTATGACAACATGAAACACACTAAGTGAGAAAGCCCAGTTGTGAAAGAAAGTTGTGGTGAAACCGCATTGCTCAAGGACTCCCAACTGTTGTCATAGCATCATTAGGTCGGCCTGTAAACAATACACTCACGTAAATGTTTGCGCTGGAGCACACACACCGCTGCGATCCTCCTTTCGGCTCAAGTCAAAGGGATTCCCAAAGGAGCGCTTCCTTAACATGGTTCTCACCAAAATCTGTCAAAAGTTTATGCAAAAGCTAAGATTAATATTACACAGATTAATATAAGACAGTTTTTTTTTATTTGATTTTACCCACTTTATACCTAGATCGTTGAAATCCATTTTTAAAATATAAGCTAGCGGCGATGGCATTTCCTTAATGCCCATTAGCAGAGAAACTCACCACTGTAGCCAGGCTTGGGATGTGTTTAACAGAGTTCTCCACTTCCTCCTCAGTGACCTCAATCAGCAAACAGCAGTTGTCATCCTCAGGAGGAAGAGGCTCGGCACCGTTCTTCGTCACCCACGGATGAGCCTGGACACAACAAACAGACTAATGTTAGACATAAGTCAATATATCATACAAGGATGAAGAAATAAGTAAAGAATATGAACATGTATGCACATTTCTACAGGAAACTGTTTCCAGTACCAAACAAACCTCCACATTATGACAGCATCAGTATAAATGTTGCACTACTGATCTTTGTGTTGTTTGTCAAGGCAGAAATACATACATTTCTAACCGCACTTCTATATATGGAGTGATGATGTAATCTGGAACTGAAACTTGCTCAAAAACCCGTCATTAAAACCGTAGAGTCCTTTTATCTACTGAAATTAAAATCCCCTTCGTCATAAAAAGATATGTATTTCTGAAGATGCATGTTGTTTCACATAAAATCAATTTTATGTTTGGGAAAAAATATCATTTTTGTTATATATTCGTACCAAAATGAAGCAGGGTCATTATATCCATTTACAAAACAATCCCAACTTGGGGGTAACTAACGTAGCCTGTTCTCAAACACTATAGAAAATGTTCACCTTTATCTGTGCCACTGATATTCTGGCCTCTGGATTCTTGTCCAACATTTTCAACAGCAAATCTTTGAGGCCATCCGATATGTTTGCACTGTTGGCACAAGAAAACGAGTAATGCAAAGCGTCGGAACAGCAGCAAGTGAGTGGAAAAACAACAGCACACAGTTTTTGAGATACCTACAGCACAAATTAAAACATACCATTCTGGTATCACCACAGGTTGGGTTTTGATTTTTTGATGTAGACTAAGAATGCGCTCATCCATAAAAGGACACTGTGGAGACAATTAATATGCATAGGTTTTTATTTTTTTGTTTGTTTTAATGGACCACCACCATTTGGGACAACTTTTAAGGAGACAAGCAGCCTCTACTCTTTGTTGCAGTGGACACACTCACCACTCCAAAGACGAAGCAGTAAAGCGTTACTCCCATAGCCCAGACATCCAATGCCTTTAAAAAAGAAAAATAAGAAATACCTTAAAGCCATGTCAACCAATAAACAGAAAAAAAAATTAAAAAATCTGAAACACCACCAGTATTGTATTGCATTACTGACAACAGTCTCCAGGTGGCACTAGTTAGCCACAAACACTGCCTCACCTTCCCAGAGAAATTTTTTCTGGTCTCAGAAAGTGTTTCGGGAGCGAGGAAAGCAGGTGTTCCCACTGTGCTGGTGAGCAGGGCATCGGCACCTTCAAACTGGTTGCTAACTCCAAAGTCTGCAATCTTGATGTGGCCATCTTCTCCCACCAACAGGTTGGAGGGTTTGATGTCTCTATGGATGATTCTCTGATAATGCACTGTTAAAACCGTGAGGTGGTAAGACAAGTCAAAGGATGAGAACATAAGTCTGGAAATGCTAAAGAATCTCCAGGTAAACATCATTGTTCAAAAGGATAACAGCCATAATTTAGGCTGATCACGTAAAGAAAGAATATGGAGGTGGTTGAATTTCAACTAAACAACACATACTGAGAAAAGCTTTTTTTTTTTATGTGATTGTTTTTTGTTTTTTTTTTTTGAGTCTGAGACTTAAAGCCCTCCCTCTCCTTTCATCCCAGTAATAGTCTCCTAGACAACCCTTGTGTAAAAGCTTTTCTCTTGAGCTGAAATGCATTTGCAGCCAGGAAAATTATGTGAAATGATCCTCGTGGGTGGCTGGAGTCAAGAGCGGCTCACATGGAGAACTTTGTAAAGCCAGGGTAGCATCGTGAAAACAAATCTTAATGATAGAGTGAGAGCATTTTAATGTCTAACCTAGACAAGAATGATTATTCACAACACCTTTTATTTCACCTAAAAATAAAAGCCATATCAGTATAGCAGGTATAATCTATCACAGGTTCATTTTGAAGCAAAAGTGATTCATATTGATTAAATAATTGCTTCCATTAGATGGAAAATGAATGTAGAAGCCTGAGGGACTCACAGTACTCGATTCCTCTCAGCAGATCCCTGAAGTAAAAGCGGGCCTGTTCCTCGCTGAAGGGTTTATCAGTTGGCACCTCCATCACAGCCCTGAAAACACACACACACACACACACTCACCATTAGCAATTGGAAGTAATGATATTGAGTCCATTTCAGTCATATAATCATTGCCATAATAGAAGCGTGTCTCACCCTTGCTTCACCAGCTCAAACACTGTGACAAATAACAAGGAAAAAAAGATTACATTTGTCAGGAGACATGTTCTAAAAATGCAGTTTTATTACAAATGTTATCAAAATAACAAAAAGTAGTATTTCCATATGTTTTATTAGAATTAAAAAAAAAAAAAAAAACCATCTGTGTTCTGGCTGTTTGCAGTCTGGACAGTGACAGTTTGGCCAGAACATACCCATGTACAGATGGTCCTCACTGGGGTCATCCAAAACCTGCCATTGCAGCACGAGGGAACAAGAAATGAATGTCAATCCAAACACACACTTAAAACACACCAAACCTCATCTTTTCATTCACAGGCACTGGCAGCAGGGGATCGATTTGTGGCCTTTTCCTGAGTTGAACATGTCAATGATTTTATTTGTTTTATTTTATTTTTTTATTTCTCTGGATTAGGTCATTTTCAAAACAGGTGTTTGGATTGCTTTTGTACCTCTATAAATTGACTCATCATTCCAGAATTACTTGTGTTTATTTACCCATATTACCCATCTCTGATGTTAATATTAGTTTGACGATCTGTAAGACTGAATTTTGACAATAAAATCAGCACTGTGTAAAAGTAAACTGCAGTTTACATACCTCTACTAGTTTAACTACATTAGGATGGTCGAGTTTTTTTAGAATGGCTATCTCTTGATAAACTCGTTCCAGTGGCCCTTTATGCTGAGCTGGACCCTCGGGGACTGTTCTGGTTCCACGAGGAGGTGGTCTCCCTGATGGAGATTGGTGAGTAGTAAGAGGTTAGACAAAAGACAAAAAAGTAAAGTGGCCTTTATCAGTTATCTACTGCAGCATTAAAGACCCTGCTTCTGACTTACGTGGAAACCCTGCTTGCCTCAGGAGCCTCTTCTTGGACAGAAGCTTCATCGCCTACACAACAGAGAGAAACAGGTTTAGATTCGGTGGAGAATAAGGAGGACAGGAGGCGGGAGAGCCCAGTGGGCAGCGATCCAGGAAAAAGATGAGCAAAGGGGCAGATGGGAAAAAAAAAAAAAGGAGCTGGATACCACACAATCAGATGCTGCTACACTGACAGCGCACCCACTCATACACCTACTGTACAGATGACAGTGGCAGCATCTACAGTTAAAAAAAAACAACAAAAAAAACATCTCTCTTACCTTGAAAATCCTTTGTCTGGTAACTAATGCTTCTCAGTAACTAAAATAATCACTTTTACAGACTCAAAAGTGATTTTTAGAAAGCACAGCATGCCTAAAGATTTCCATATAGAGAGCATTGGAATCATATTCACGAATTTTCTCACCAGGGGTAGAGCATCCTAAACGGAAACCTGACAGAGGCTGCAAAAGAGCTGGGACTGGTGCAGAGATGGAGCTTCTAGCAGGACTGTGATGAAATCTGGGGCTAAATAATATTTGGAAAACATGCAGTTGCAATACTTTTGTTCAATACTGCAACGATTGCTGCAATTAACAAAAACTTTACTTAATCTACTCAGGGGGTTTTTTGTGCCACTTAAGACCAAAATCTGTACCAATTGGAGTGATCAAGTAGAAAGAGAGCTCATCCTGGTGTGAATTAGCACATCCGCATTTGATTAACCAGCAGGGATTGTTAAGATTCAAGCAGGTCCAGAGCTACAATGACTCAGAGTCCATACCTAAAGACTTGAAAAATCAATGTTCTCAGACACTATTCATCCAATCTGACGAAGAGAGCAAAGCTGGTAGAGACACAACAAACGACCTACAGCTGTAACTGCAGTGAAAGATGGTTACATAAAGCATTGACTAAGGAGGGCTTCATACAAATCCATGCCACACTCACCAGATTAAATAACATGCATCCTTTAGTTTGCACTTCACAATTATGGAAAACAGGAATGGAGCAGGATGTCTGCAGGTTTCAGCAAGTCAAATTTAAGACTTTTTAATGCCACCTTGCATGAAAGTTAAGACCAAAAAAAGCTATAAAGAGAACGGTTGGGGCCTCCTGCAGTATTATGAACAAGCATTGCAAAAAAAAACAAAAAAAAACAGTAGTGGCAGACTTAAAAGTTGTTTTTGCACAGAATGCACCCAGCCTCTCAACAGAAGTGAGCTAGTGGCAAAAACAAACGCCGTCCAGCCAATCGGCAATACACTGGCCGATTACCTATGATGGATGCAAAAAAAACCTATCTAGGTAGAAAGGGCATATTAGTCCTCATCCTCCTTGAGTCACAATCTAAAGATGTCTACATGAGGTTCAAACTTTTGTCAGACAGAACAGTCCCGTGAAAAGAAAAACTGCATACACAAGATTAAATATTACTGCCATAACAAAATATAAGACCTGTGATAAACATATTTAAGGCCAAAAAAAATGTTAATATAAATTTAAGATTTTTAAGGCCTTCATTTTAAGTACATGAATGCAGGACCAAGACTTCTGTTGTTATATCACATGAAACCCTCGTATAAAATATGTACAGATTGTTAAAGTCTGAAAAAGCTCAAAGGGGATGAATACTTCCAGACTGGCCTTATTCAGACCCAACTAATCTGCCAATCCACTAAGCTATTATAACAATGATATAATCACCAATTGTGACATGTGTGCTTTGTCACTTGGGAGAAATTAGTAAAACAACCCCCATGACATTTTCAGTCGCTGTCATTGAGTCATTGTTATGAAGAGTAAATGACATTCTGAACTTTCTCACAGATGTAGCTTATTCATAAAAACAACAGGCGTATCGTTATTGTGCAATTAGGATGTGGGAGTGGGGTTCACAATACTCACATAGTATGTGTTGTCATCCTCATTGTAAGCAAGCTTGACAACACCATAAGAGCCCTGCGGAAGAGAGAAAAAACAAAACAAAAAAAAGAAACGTTTCATACTAAATAAACAACATTAATATGTAGAAAACACACAAGCATCAACACACAAGCTGAAGTGAGTGGGCCCACGCTGAAAGAGTACCAGCTGCTTCAAAGTGAGAACAGAGAAATTCAAATCCTCTCTCTCCATCGCTCTTTCATTTTTGATTTCAGGCTAATTAAGGAAACTGGATCTGGTTTGTGCCATCACACCGCGCCCCTCCCCCGCCCTCAAAACTCCTCAACGCAGGAAACTCTGTGTAGAAAGTGGGCCCAATTAGAGCCCTGTGCAGACAAATTCATACACAACAAAACAAACACAGAGAGAGAGGGCAGACTCAGTTCCTGCTGGGGGAGCAGATTGTAGCACGGAGAGGAAGCAAATAGCTCATCCCACAGTCCAAAGTGACAATTCCACAACAGAGGAGCCTCTCCAACGATCCTAAATGGCTTCAATCTACAGACGTTGCATCTATTTGTTAAAATTCATAGATACTATCAATCTGCTCAACAATACTAACAATCTAAACCATTTACACACACACACACACGCCGACTCCCTCGCACCAACCCCTATCCACTAAGCCTTGCACAATCCTTAGAGAACACTATTTATACCAGCCTCTCATCCATCTTCCAACTCTCTCATGGCCGGGTGGTTTACACGGAGTTTGGAAAATGAGGACAGCCAGGAGAGAGCATATCAGAGGCTGTTACCGCACGTCCTCGGCGATGTGCGTTTACTTGACAGACACGCAGTAGGCGGAGAGGAGAAGGGAAATGGAAGAGTCGGTGAAAGAGAGCAATCAGTGAGTGAGAGGTCTCGGATGGTACCTTTCCAATCTCATCCTTCAGTTTGTACTGGTTGAGCTGAACGCAGTCCTGGAGGAGGGGGGAGGGAGGGAAAGAAAGGAAGAAAAAGGAATATTTGTGATTCTCTTCAGAGTGCAAAAAGCAAATATACTCAATCACTTTTTTTTTTCTTTATATCAAGAAAACGTAAGTCGTTCGGGCAAAATGCCCCACTCACATTTAGGTATTTTATTATAAAAAGACTTATATGGATATATGTTTCTTTTCAATAAATACAAAAAAAACCTCTAATCTTAATGTTCATTTGAAGGCTTTGCAACATAAATAACAGTCATGTAAATCCTTCACAAATATGACTTTTGATACAACAAAATCTGATCCTACTGTATCAAGAACCTTTGCAGGATGTAGAACAGAACGAAACACTACCCACGTCAAGTTCTACCACAGCTACCGGCTACTTTGACTGAGTCGATAAAATCGTACCTGTGCCTCCACAGCTTGATCTCAACCAGTGCTGCTGCTTTCAACAAGAAATGTGCATGTAATTCTAAATACTTACAGTTCATTTTAATTTCATGGTACACTAGCAGATGCACCTCAGAGAGCTACTCTGCCCATCCATGTGTAATGCTTCACTAAAGCCTCTGCACCCTGACAGTAAGTCAGGGTGCAGAGAAAACAGATCCTATATTCATATTTACTATTGTGGTGCTTACCACCTCAAATTTACTGATTTTCATTGAATTCTTCATCACCTGTTTAGTGAGGAATTATTAAACAAATAGGAGGAGGGTATTCACCTGCATAAATATCATCTTAATCTGCTGAGTAAACTGTGAATCTGGAAATATTTTAGTATCACAGTTCAAAAACAATCTGAGACTGGATCCATCAACCATCCATCCAAGTGATCATCCATCCGTCCGTCCATCCATCCATTGGTTAATCAGTCCATTTGACCATCCATCCTCTGCTTTTACAGGTTTTATTTTCAATGCCGGCCTGCGGAATTACCTCTGGTAAATCCATAGTGAACCTATATTTAGATTTGGAACTGGGAGCTCTGGTATCTAATCTAAATATATAAACCTTGTAGTATAATTTCAGTATGATTGTACTGAATTTGGATGAATTTTGAATAAATAAATCAATGATAAACTAATAATTAAGATGGTTTGAAAACTGAACTGAAGTCAGTCTGAACAGGGTATCTTACCTGGAGATCTATGATGGAAACGCTGTGGGACTCCACAGTGGGCCGGCGGGGCAGGCGTGGGGAGGAATGGGGCGATGTGATGGGAGAGTAAGGTAACGACGGGTAAATATAGCGCTCGTTAAGTCCAGGGGAACTGCAGGGCGAGGTGGCCGTGTGTGAGCGTTCTTGCAGAGAAAGTTTCCGGTCAGACAAACTCAATCTGCCCCGTTGCTCTTGGCTTTCAGGCAGCAGAACCTCGGGCCGACCAACTGCATGGGACAGCAGGTCGCAGGATGGAGTCCGGAAAGGTGCTCCTGCTGAGGAAGCTGGCTCCGGTGTCTCAGAGCTGTCCATTTCTTCCACCTAACATGAGATGTTGGTTTTTATTTATCATTTTTAAGAAAAAAAAAAATGTATACGCCTTATTGTTTGAGAAACACATGAATCAGTATGTTCCGGCTCACCTCTTCCTCTCCGGGTGGTTGACTTGGTTCATACTCCGTGACCACAATGAGGGACTCCATGGGGTCTGGGGACGGTGTCTGAGAGTGAGCGTTTAAAGGCGGGGCGGGGCAGCTGCGCAGCAGATCAGGGAGAGGTTGCTGCACTGACGGTGCATGACTGCCGCAGGACGCCGGAGACTCACCAGAGGGCCAAGGAGTTACATGACAAGGAAACATGGCGCCTCTTCACAAAACTAGACAACTCCTCCATCAGACTGCATCCTCTAGGATGCACAAAATAAAAGGATGTTACTCTTGTTGTTAGAGGATTTATACTAACCTACCTCCCTAAGATAATGTATTCTGTTTTTGATTTTTGTGATCAATGAAGAGTATCTTAAATATTTTATATCAAACAACCAGAGTAAACAAACACACACACACACACACAAAAAAAACTGTTTTTAAATGATGATTCCATATATTGAGAGAAAAACCTATCCAAACCAACCTCGTCCTGCTTTACTGAGAAACACGGTCATTTACATGAAAAAAAAAAAAAACACAATCTATGCTGTCTGACTGACATGACAGAAGTGGAACTTTTTGGAAAGCTTGCTACATCTGGTGTAAAATTATCCCAATATTTCAGAAAGAACATCATAGCAACAATCATTGTGATGGCCTGAGGCCGCCAGGCTGTTCAGTCATACTTAAAAACCCTCCAGTGAAGCTGAATTAAAACAATTCTTTGGAAAAAAAAAAAAAAAAAGTGGACTAAGCATTTCTTGATGGCTCTTGTTGCTGCCAAAAGCACCAAACCACTGATCACCTAATGTGGATTTGACAAACCTTTCTCCTTCATTAAACGAAATCATTGTAAAATGTGGATTTTGTATTTGTTTTCTGGTTTGCGATCATGATAAGACCAGAAAAATGAAAAATTATAGTGGTCTGGCTTTTTGCTTTGAAAGTAAGTTCAAAGCAGCATGATTCAAAGATGATATTACGATATTATATTGTAGATTTCTTGGAAGTTGAAACATATGTATTACACTGAGCACATCGTGTTTATCATTTACTTGTCTCCTGTTATACAAACATTTCAGGGTTTTCACTAGAATTCCTAGAAATGCCTAAAAGCTGTTATCTACATCCTCTACTCTAAAAGGCAATTTTATGCCACATCATTTTGAATTAAGTGTCGACACTCAGAAAAATAATTTGTGCTCGACTGACTTCCTGTCTGTTGCTTTTTGGTTGTAGGGTTTTTTTTTTTCCTACATAAGCTGACAACTCACTTTTTTCTAATTTTGAAGCTTCCGCCATCAGTCACATTAGCTGGGATACAAAATGTTCATCTTAAACTGTGTTTATACCATTTAGTGTATTATATTCCAAGGGAAGTATAAAATCTCCAAAACACACTGCAAGTGGAGTAGGGTTTTTTTTTGTGTGTGTATAAAATTATGTTTCTGCAATAAAATCCTGATTTATTAGAAGGCATTTACACTTCTTTCACAGAGGTGTCAAGAAGGATGGAGGCGTTATTAGTTAAAAGCAAAACATTTTTTGGCAAACTTAAAATGGTCCACTTTTTTCTGCTCACACGGATAGAGTTGACAGTTAAATTATCAGTCTTGCATTTTGCCATTATTTGCAATCTGGAAAAAAGTTATAAAGAATGAAAGAATGGTTTTCAACCATTTCCAGACTCCTGACTGATTCAACATTTTGCTTCTAGTTCGACACCTAATGGCATATTGATTTTTGTTAGGTTAGGTTTACAAAAACAAATAAATATTCCTTGCAAGACTGAGGGCTGCACATTCTGTCACATACTGTTATTGCAATATTATTGTGACCAATAGGCACGTAGTGAAGAGGGGCCTAGACCAGTGACTCAGTCCTGCCACTGACCTTTAATTAGCCGTTTCTCCGTCAAGTCCTATAGTTATTATAAAATTCAACCCATATTATCGTTTCTTGCATGTTTTTTTCTAATATCATGGAGTGAAAAGTAAGAATTTCCCCCATCTGAAGCATGACTCCTTTGCTTTCAGTCTCTTGTGAACTTCTCATTTTTGAAGTGTGACCAACCAGACAAAGCAACTGGAAAGTGGAAGACAAACTCAGAAGTAAGAGGCACAAAATGAATTGGATGGCAGTGTAGTTTACATATGCAAACACATATCTTTCGTTGATACTGCATGTCACTAATAATATTTACCTACCCACAGAGCTGAAGTATCACAAACCAGATGCTTTTCACCTACAACTTAACCTAAGCAGACATTTTGTTTTCATTTGAACCCTCAATAGAGTCTTGACTTCTTCCCCACACGCCCTGTAATGTACTAATTAATTCATCTGAACACTTCTAGATGCACCAATTTCAGCTCTGGTAAGCAGATACAAAGTGGTGCATCTGAAGGAGCAACATTGGAATACGCTTTTGATGTCAGTTATACAACATGATTAATTATCATCCCCACAGCATTTAATGAGAACCGTGTTTTTTTTTTCTTTTTTGTTTGCATAATTTAAGACCACAGTTTCCATCTCCACGTCCACTCATGCTTTTTATACTCATTATCCGAGGAATGAGGAGAAGAGAAAAGCAGAGGAGGAAGGAAGATCTACATAATTTTTGTTGGATTGTTTTTAAGAGGATTGTGGTCATGGAAGCATGATAAACCGATGTAGCAGAGGACAAACAAAGCTATGAGGTAAACATAACAGTGTGTGAGCCAGGCGAGAGTTAAATGAGGATGATATGTGGGAGAGACGCCTACTTAAGGTGCCATCAGACTAAGATTAGATTCAAGTCTTGTAAAACACCAGCAGATGCTGTAAAGCTCCAGATGCTGTACTTAGCCTCTTAGACCCAAAGTCACATGAGTTGACCTGGACAATCTGGGCACGAGGGGAGAGGAAAGCAGGACTTATCATAGAATGTGGGGCGGAAGGGTAAAAGGGGGGTGGGGGGGGAGGTGGGGGTCCGAGGTATGTAGTGCATTAATTATGACATAGATGTGGTCCTGCAGACATACCAGTACAACACACAGCCATCTGGAGCAGAGGAGCATCCCAAGCTTCATTAAGCGATACACAGGGCAGCAAAGTCAGCGGTGTGTGGAGTCATGCAGGAGATAAGCTGCAGTAAATGCAAGAAAGGATCTCCTAGATTAACTTAAGTGCAGTGTTATCATCACACGGCTGAGAACAGAGCCAGTCATTTATCCCTTAACCTGCTACAAGAGCAGCAAGCTTTTAATGCAAAACAACGGCATCTCACCCTAATTTGATTGCAAATATTTTAAAAGATTTTTAATAATGGCAATATAAACGTGTTGATTTAAAAACTATTCAGAAGTGAGTTGTTAGATTAAAGTCGATTGTGAACAGTTTAAATGACACACAACATGGGCGTGAGGTCGTGTACAAAAAAGATTGTACTTTTTATATGAACTCATGTCTTTTTATCTGTAACATCCTGTATAAAACTGGGAACATACTATCAATAGCAGTTCATTAACATGTTTTGTTATTCAACCATAAGACAGTAAATATTCAATTTTTAGATTTAGAAATAATTAAATTTAACATGTGAAATATATTTACATTTAACCTATATGATGTATATTTTACCAGTTATTTCCAAATATTTCCTGTCATATCTCACTTGAGTTAGCTCAATTGTGGGAAATTTTGAAATACCTTGACCTATATAAGAACCTGTCACACAATAATAATACATCTAGTGGAATATGGAATCACGTTGCTTTTGTTCTGCTTAAAGGAAAATAAATAAAAGGTAAATCAAATTCGAAATTCTAGAAAGTAAGACTAAACGTGTAATGGTTTTCTATCAGCCAGCTGACCGACAATCCAGGATAGAGGCTGTCAAGAAGGCGTCAAATATGCTTGAAACAACGGCAAAGAAATTATAGTCCCTGCTTCCGCTTTCCATTGTTGAATGATGGCATAGACCGGTGGCATCAAGTTGCCGTTTCAAACTTCATAAAAACGTTCGATACTAGTCTGTAAACACCCCTCAAACAAACCTAAATGGAAATATAGCTTGATGATAACATTTGGGGAAGAATGTTATGCAACTTTAGATTCTCATTGTAACTAATGTTACATAATAATATAGTAGGCAGAGATATTTCAGTTTAGACTGAAGCATTTGTGTTAAACTGTTGCCAGGCTGAAAACGTGCAATTTTAGAATCTCCAACTGTAAACATAAACATGACATGCCAATTATGAGCCGCTTTCAATGAAATGCTTCGCGTTTCTGGCAATATATTAGGCAACTTGCATTAATAATGCAACTTGTTAAAGTGATTGTAAAGATCGACGTCCGCCAAAGGGCGTCTTTGCTGCCAAGATTGAATCGAATGTTACGGTTGTTTGCAGTCCCAGCGAGTCAACTCCTCTCTAAAGCTCAAAGTCAAGCGGCTCGGCTAACGTTAGCAGCTGCTTTAACGTCAACATACAGATGTTGCTGTAACGGGCGTCAATGATGATAGTAACGATTCTAGCGCTTAAAGAAGCTTCCGTTCGATAGCAAAGCCATTGAATCAATCAAAAACATACATTCTGACGTTTTTTAAGTCTTACCTCTCCGTGCAACTGGGGGCGTAAATTCAGAAATGTGAGGTTCCTTCTTCCAGCTGAGGTGTTACAGTAGCTGCTGCCAGCTAGCTAGCTTTGAGACAGACGGAAAATGTAGCAGACTGACAGCCGATGTTGTGATGGAGCGGTCGACAGCGCAGGTCCAGAGCTTCACACGAAGGGAAGACCGACAGCGTGCAATTATTTACATAACGTTGAGAAATGCACTCGCAGAAATTAGATTTATAAACAGAAGCAGTGTATGCTGTCCCTCTTTGTTTTCATTTTTCTCACGACTTCAGGAAAATACTTCATGGTGCTTAATTTCTGATCTACACAGCACGGCCAACACCGCCCCCTGTTGATTAGCTGGAGAATTGCACTCGTTGGCAATGTATTTTTAACCTACATTTAAATGGTTAAAGACTGAAGACACACTTTCAATTAATTTCAGTCTGTCAAAGCCACAATACACTGAACTTTTATGTTTCAACAGATGAAATAATTTTGGCTACCTTAATGTTTTGGAGCAATCTTGCTCAAATTAAAGCAGTCTTTAACTGATTGATGCCTGTCTATATTAACATTTTTAAAGGATTCTTCAAATCATTGGACTTTTTTGTTATGAACTTCAGTTTTCTTTGGATTTTACATCATTAATCAGCAGAGAATTTGGTTTTATTGTGTTTTTCTTTTATATATAGTCTGCATTTGTATTCTTCCCCTTCTATTGTTATAACCCTAAATGAGATGCAGTACATCCTTTGGAAGCAACATAAGCAAGTATAGTTCATACTGGTATAACCTTATTTAGATTAAAATAGTATTTCTGTGAAGCCACATTAGTATTTCAGATCAGCCAACAAGATTTAGCCAATCTGACGACTATACCAGAGTTGTTGATTTTGTCCACAATTTCACAGCTAAAACTCTTGGTTCACTGTTGTTTACATGGTAAGTTTAGCTTTTCAAATGTGGAATATAAATGAAAGCAG
Organism: Poecilia mexicana; assembly: GCF_051168715.1. Lineage (NCBI taxonomy): Eukaryota > Metazoa > Chordata > Actinopteri > Cyprinodontiformes > Poeciliidae > Poecilia > Poecilia mexicana. Next base: position 16,225,396 of record NW_028263381.1, read on the forward strand.
CTCTCACCAAAATATCAAGTCTCGAAGAAACAAACTATGAGTTGTAAACGCAAAGATGTTTATTTCCATACAAAATAAAAATCAAAGTGAGGAACTGCAAAAGCACAAAATACCAGAGAATACCAAATTATTTCAAACAAAGGAAAGTTATCGCCTCTTTTGGAAGATGTTGCCTCTTCCAATTCCACCACGACCTCGCCCTCTTGCAGCCACTATAAAAAGGTAAAGAAAACAGCATTTTAACAAAAATGCAACAAAAAATGTGTGGTTAGAAAATAATCACAAAGGAATCCCAAGCACAGCACAAGTGCAGAAAAGAAGCATGAATAGGAGATAAACATGTATCAAGTAATTGGATAAAACACCATGCAGCTTGGATTTTGTTACAAAAACAAAAATATTTTGATCAATAAACAAAATTTAAAAACTTGTTGTTGACCTTAACCGTCCCACAAATGCATCAAGTATATTTAATACCATTTTAAACCTGTACAAAGTAGAATTTTCTAGAAAGACAGTTTCTCCACTCACCTTGTGCTTTTAGAATGGCAGCTTTGCCTCTTCCTGCACCAGAACCCTGGTTCTTGTTCTTCATGCTCTTTAACATGGGAGCATTCTTTAACATATCAGGCAGGATCAGAAAGCGGATCTTGCTTCCTCGGATGTAGACCTGTTCCAACTGCGCGACGCGACCATCACGATAGGTCACGGTAATGTTGGACATCTATTGGAAAAGCAAAAAAAGAGAAAGGAAGTTTAGAAGTTTAGCATGTGTGCCATTATGCAAGAATGACAACTGAAATTTTAATATCCCACTTATTTATTTGCGCCACTTCTGCAAATCCAGCAAAATTAATGCACAAAATGAAAGCATTTCACAAACTTATACCAGCATCATTTGTAATTATTTTCCCAACTTTTCTTTCTCATTGCTCTCTTTGATCCATTGCAGCTTGAGAGTCATCATTAGTGTCAAATGCGGGCAATTGCTGCAACAAGACTCGATTCAACAAGGTGGATATTGCATTGGCATGCAAGAAGTGAGAGAATACATTAGCTAATACCACATTCCAACTGGTTATTAGAACTTTTAATATTTCACATTAATATTATGACAGCACAAAATGCACAGTATATTGTGCAACCCTACTCTACACGTTTAGAAAATGTGATCAGAGAATAAAAACAACACACTACTTTTAGAACAGTAATAAACTATTTGGTCCAGGTTTACTAAATGCAAACTGACATTATTCCCTCCATTTCATAGCTTAGTGTTATAAAGGCATCAAAGTAACAACACTACAGCACACTATAAGGATTTATTTGGCATAGTGAAGAAATACGTCATGACCCATGAATAAATCAAGCATCAAAGAACATCCCTGTAATGGTTTTCCAATCCCGTGTTTGTGCTCATAAAAATGCTGTTAACCCAATGGTTAGTCAACAGAAACAAAAAATAGAACAATGTACCTCTTATATGTCACAGTTGGTGACCATTTATTACCAGACAATCGAAAAAACATATTTCACTTTGAGATATCTCACCTTGAGTATAAAATTCACCAGTCATTTCCAAGTACAAAATGCTTATGCTAAAGGAATGATGAGCTAACCAACCCAAATGGTAATGAGAACTAGGGCTGCATTATATTAGAAAATCTTGCAAAACCAATAATAATGGTAAAAATAAATGTGATTGTGAGATCAGCTGCAGCATGTTCTATTTTCTTTTTTTTTTTTCCCTTAATTTCATCACTGATGCATACACGCTGACCTTTACCATTATGGGCACTGGTATTTGTGTCTGATGTTGGCATCTGCTTCCATTTCTAGCTAACTATAACATTAGCAGGTAATAATTACTGCACTGTAAATAGTCTGAGTTGATGTAAATATTGTGCACACTGATACTAGGATGACTAAACACTGTGCAAGCCAAATGAGAAGCAAAATTAATGGATATAGGATGTGAAACAAAGTTTCCCTAATAGAATATAATAAGACTTGCTGGATTTAAGATCTTTATGAAAATAAGCTGAAAATAAGCTGATAGCATGCTTTACATACCATAAGAAATTCTAGTAGGTTAGGACAAAATAACTATGTCCAATACAAAATTGGGGTACAAATCAACAAAAAGGCAAAATAACCCTGAGTCTTAAGTCACCGGACATAATTTGCTGTTGCTCTAACATATGAAGGCCACCTATCAAGATAGTCAAACCAACCTGACAGTTCATGTTGTCCTCAGCTTCAATCAGCTTGCCTCTGTACACCTCTCCTGTGTTGGTCTCACAGGTCACAATGTGTCCCTCTGCCTCATGCAGGACCTTGATCGGCACGCCAATGGACATCTTTTAAGTCTTCCTGGAACACAACACAAAGCAAAAATTTTACTATATCTGCTGCTATGTTATAAAATCCTTTATTCGGTTCTCTAAATAAATTCAATGCATCAGCAGCAAGGTGACAAGCCATTGGAAAACACACACACCTCTACAAATTGGTAGTAATGAATAAAAAGTTAACAGTCTGTACAGAAATGTCAAATATACAGCAGAAATCCATAGATACAAAAATACATGCAGATTCTACAAAAAGATTATTTTAAAAAATAAGTTACCTTTCCATACAACAAAAAAAAAGTGCGACAGCAAATGTCAATCTGCTGACTTTAAATTACTGATACTTCTAAGCAGAAGTTGGCTGCCAAATTTGTCCTGGAATATCTAAATGAGGCAGCAACTCCACTAATGAACATGCACCTATATATTTTTTTTCTCATGTGCAAAATATATGGACTAAAATATTGAATTAAGTAGTTAAAGTCAGGGTTACTAACTCGTGAGTGAAAATTGGAGTTTGATAAAATTGTACGGGCAGTCTGTCCAGAAAAAAAAACTCAAATTTGTGCCCAAGCAGCACTGAATAAACACAAAAAGACCAATTTTAAGTTACAATTTTATTCACACTGTTAATACATGTCCTGAAATAAGTGCAAACACCACGAATCCATAAAAGCGTATAAATGTTGCTACCAACAAGAGGTAATTCTTTATGGAGAATAGGATTTATTGTTTCATTAGCAAATATTGAAGAGCCACCTCAGTTCTACCATGAAAAAAGTTGAATCGTTCAAAAATAATAATCACTAATACTACTTTTTAGCATGAAGCAATTACAACTCCCGTAGAAAAACGTAGTCGGTGATCTTGAAGTGAAAAGTCGACCGCTATCAACGTTAGCCACAATAGCTAACGATGCTAAGGTACAACACTTACTTAAAAAACAGAAAATCTTTGAGACAATGTACATTTAAAGTTGATAACAAATAAAATACGCTGAACAATTGGACAGTTTCACACGTTCCACTTTGAATTATGCCCCCTTATTTAGAAAAATAATCAAACGGAGCCGTGACAACAACTGAATGAATTAGCTTCGAAATTCTAACTAATGTCCAAAGTGTGTTTACATAAAAACAAGTCGGGAGCAATTTTCTTAACAAAAATGAAGATTAAGTTGTGCATTTACCTCGGGTTTGCCTTGAAAAGAGGTTATTTTCTTGTTATTTCTGCTGTAGTAATTCTGCAACGTGCGCTTGTCGCTATTACAGCGCCTTTTGAGCCTTTTTCCTGCTACCCACAAAGCAACGAGGGGTCAACATAAGTGTTTCCTGTAGCGCTTACTGCAATGCATTGTGGGATATAGAGTTTTTTCTAACACAAAACGCAACCTTTTTAGGTAGGTACAAAAATGTATGATTGGCAAGAATGTAGAGCAGAATATTTTTATCTTATCATTTTTGAAAACAGTTGTAGCTACATATTTTGCACATAGAACAATTGGTCAGCAGTTGGTGAAGGAGGTGTGTTTGTTTTAACACCCTGGGGAAGGAAAGCTATGATTGTATGGAGTGTTCCTACAGAGGAGAACTTAAAAAAAAATCTACCTTCTGCACTTCCCTTTCCAGCTTTCCAGCTTTGTCAGTCATCATAAATACTTGAGAATTGTGACTGCCTTTCTATTAAACTCGATATAGAGCAATTGGTAAAAAGTAAAATAAAATAAAAAAAATGTTGAGACAGAAACTGAGCTTTTAATATGGAAATCAGTTTGTTTTTTTGTTTTTTTGGGGTGGGGGAGGTGTTGGAGGCCAAAAGGAGACAGGTTGTTGCCAGCCAAGCTTCAAGTCTAATCTCCTGTAATGCATTCCATTACCAGTTACTCTTCATCATGGAGCATTGAGATTTAACTCAGAAGTGAACTGCAAAACTCAGTACATTTTTGTGATCTACAGTTTTGAATAAATTCTTCAAAATTCATATGCAGCCATATCAGATTGCAGGTACGTTTCCCAAACTTTCTTTCCTCTGTTAACACTCATCTATTTTTTTTTAGTTCTGTTGTATTTCCATGCCTGCTTTATTGTTACAGTATGTGTTTATAGCTTTCTGTCTTGTTTGGATGCGCTTCCAAAAGAGACCTTTGATCTTAATGAGTTCTTTACTGGTTAAATAAAAGGAAAAATTAAATTATGAATTACATATTTTATTGGTAATAATTCAATGGCCCATATAAGATATAGAAAACCAGGAAATGAGATGCATTGCTGAACTCATTAACCATAAACTGGAGGTTTACTTAGCTGGAGATAGCTACTCATGTATGAATGGTAAACATGGGTCATTTTGCTTCCTCTGGAACCAACCAAGCTAGACTAAGCTCATATAGTTTTATTTTATTATTACTATACAAAGTGCGTTAGTCATGAACTACTTTTTTTTCCAATGCTGAAATTAGGCTTGTCAAAGTGATTTATTTAAGACGGATTAAAAAAAAAAGCTTCAGTCGGAGCGTGAATATAAATAACAAAAAAAAACAAAAAAAAAAACATCCAGAGAAAGGAACTTTTGATACAATAGCACTGATTTGCATCTTCATTGTGAAAGGACACAGTTATGGTTCATGGTTGACATTTACAACTTTATGAGATTCCATAAAGAGGCTGAATGGGATCCCATCAAGGTGCCACGTGAAACTTTTATTCTCTTGGAAAAAATAACATTTGAATCTGACATGACCACCTAATTGTCATGAATCCTATCAAAACAAATAATTATAAAATAGAATTATTTGATCCATTTAAATACCACATATACATGATGACAAGGTTTGTCAAGCTACTGATATGCATAAGATTTGAATGCACACATATAGCACGTGTCGTATAGAAGCCAAGTAATGTTTATTTTGGGAGACGTGTGTCTGGGATTGCTATGAGGCACATAAAAGTCGCCTAATGTGGATTTTTGCCACAGAGGAAGGGGTTTTTAATGGGAAGGAGAAAGCATAATGGGATAATAAAAGACATCATCAAATGAACCTTCATTTGATTTTCATTGCATTTGGCTCATTGACTGGCGTCAGCAGCCAGGTTACTCTGTAAACACCTCTTGGATTGTAGTCTGTGGTCATGAGCATGGACTTTACTTGTGTGTATGTGTGTGTGTTTCTATTGTTAATTGTGTGTGCAAGCCTGATTCAGAAAGTAGTGACCTAACACGTCTATAGAGAGTTCACAAAGTTCAAACAAACCTAATGTTTCATTAGGTAAAAGGTAACTGGCCTTGGTATTTCAGTGCCTTTTATTTGTGTCACACAGATGCTGAACAGGTAACTGTTGCATGTTGCCTGGCAGTTATTTAATTATTGATCAAGCTACTGCTATGCAAACATTTAATTACTGTAAAAAATGAATCTATTTAGGTTTTTATGTCTTACTCAAGAAACAGAGACTAAAACCACTGATTACAATTCTGAATATAATTATCTATGTTTGTAATATGCAGCCTATAAATGACATTATCCATGGAAGTGTTTGTGTGTTTGACAACAAAACACCAAACAATCGTTTTATTCATGTTTGAACAGAAAGGAAGCGTCTGATTATACATGACATGATCCAGCTTTCTAAGAAATGCTGTCTGAGTGTTTGAAAGTTAAAGTACAATGCATGACACGGTACAGTACAGGGTTAACTGAAGATTTGTACAGTTATTGACATCGGTGATAAAAATGTGTGAAAAGCTTCAGGTTACATTTGTTCAGTTGGGTGGAAAACATGTTAAGAAATGTTTTTGTCAAAAAGTTACAAAAACTTCCAAGCACCCTTGCTGTCATGACGTTTTACATCCTCTTTTTGCCAATATGAAAGTCTTCTTTTGTAACGTTTAGCAAGGTTTTGAGCCAACATTTACATATGGGGTGAATGAAAATAGGAAGTGGTTTGAATAATTGACCACTTAAGAAACTGATCATAGGTCCAATGGTAATTTTCTGTATGGGTTTGACGCAGGACAGCTTTGGGTAACTGATTTTTTTTGATACAGTATTTATTTAGTAAACCCATCTGAGTCCCAATGAAAAAAAAAAAAAAAAAAAAAACTTTGAGCATAGGCCCACTGCCTGATCAAAAGCTAAATTTTTACATTTAGAGTAGTGAAACAATATATGTTTTTCACTTCTAAAATTTTTTTATCACTGTATAGATTATTGTTTTGTTCACATTAAGATTTAACATTTTTGCTTTTTCTACATTTATTTTTTGAAAACAGACATTTCCATAGATGTCACTTAAACACGCAGAGAAAATGCAAGCATCAGCTCATACTGAAAAGCATCCTGCTTTAAGCATCTTTATGTTCATGTAGCCTGACCAACTGAAATTTGGCTCATATAGAAAACAAAAGTATAAAGTAAATAAAAACAGGTCTTATGCTGCGAGAAAGAAATAACTATTCTGTTCAGTGTTTGACTTTTTGTTGATGTTGTTGAAGAAATTGTCTGCAGTTCGTACAGTATCAAGAGCGTCGTGGCGGTGGGGAAAAATGGATTTATGAACGTAAGTGTCATGACACCTCTGTTATGTCTGTAGAGTTGCAACCATCAGTCTTTTTTACGGAGACAGCTTGAACATTGACAAAATCAGTGCAGCCTCCTCTGTCTTTCAGCTCAAAAACATCTGCCGCTCCCTCGTCACATGAAGCAGATTCTGCACAAAAAGCTGTGCTAGTGTTCTCCTGCTTCCCAGAGAAGGTGCCACTTTGCCCTCTGTATCCATTGCGGATGCAGCTGCTTGGCAGTACATCTTGATTCGAAGACCAATGGCTAGAAGTTCTGCGATTAACCTTGTATCTTGATGGATGAGTATCAGAATCCAGGATGTAGCTATTCACCATTGTGCCACATGTTGAAACCTCTTTACTCGTTTGGGATGTCCGTCTGATGCTGATGCAGCTGAAATCTCTGCTGTCAATACTCATCGTCCCAACCCCGTTGCTGGTTGCCTGCCTCAGAATGTACTTGTAAAAAATCTTCCAAAAAGTCTGTCTGAACTCCCTGATGCGGTAGGCGTAAATAAAGGGATTCACCACAGAGTTTGCATGGGAGAGGATGATGGCGATGTTCATCACCCAGATTGTTGGACGCTCACAGTCTTTGCACAGGTGGTTCAAGCAGTTGATGATATGCACAGGAAGCCAGCAGATAGCAAATAAGCCCACAATAATTGCCAGTGATTTGGCAGCATGCACGTCCTTCTGCAGAAAAGAATGGGAAGAGTTCGAGGATGAAGGTCTTCGCCCGGGAATAGGTGAGAAAGAAACCGTGATACTCATTCGACGGAGCTGCCTCCTCGCCACCAGAAAGATTTTGATGTAGATGACCAGCATGACCAATAGAGGGGTCAGCACAAAACCAAAGAAATTAAAATAGGTCATATAGTCCAAAGGAACAACTGACTCAAAAAGGCATTGGGTCAGACCTTTTGGGCAGCTTTTTGTTTTTGAGCTGTGAAGTGTTGCGTTCTGGCCTGTGCAACAGAGGCAAAACAGATTTAATGTTAAAATCCATAGAAAGACTCTGAGAATGATATAGGATTAAAATGGATTTAATTGGAAACACAACACACAGAATACCAAGATTCATGAGTGTTAGTAGTTATCTTTTTACAAAAAATAGGCAAAAAAAAAAAAACCCCAGATGATTTCAATTAAGAATCCAAGTTCAGAAAAAGGGAATATAGTTTAAGTGTACATTGAGGATGTTTTGTTATATTTGGAGGCCATAAAACAAGCTAATAATAATTTGGCAACTAGACTAAAGGTCATCGTCCTTAGAACACATAGCCCTGCATGTATTAGATCTTTCCCTGCTTTAAAATCCCTGTTTCTCACAGAAATGTAAACTTTATCGTCTGAGGAAAAAAAAGTCAAAATTCAGTGAAAAAATAATAATAATTTCAGCTACCCTAACTCTAAATTTCAAAATGTCTTTTAATGACAGAAAAATATGAGTGACAGAATGAAAAATGGCTAAATTTGATCTCTCACCTGTGTTCCAACCAATCAGTGGAGTCATGCCGATCACAGCTGACAAAGTCCAGCACAGTGCTATGATGCACTTTGCTCTCAGCCCTGTTACCAGACTGTTGTACCTAAATGGTTGAACAGAGCACAAAGATACATTATAGGGCAGAAAGCATTGTTTAACCTCTTTATGATTACATCACTCCGAGAACGGGTCAATATTTGTCAATTTTAACTGGATGTGCACTTAAATCTAACTGCATTATGTATTTATTAAAACAAACTGATGGTTTCTTAACAGAAAATCATTACAGTAGTCGGCACACATTTATTTTTATGGCCCGCCTTTTCTATTTATGGGTTGATGATTAAACACACCACAATCATGAGTCATGAAAATGTTTAAAAACGCTTTCTTAAAATTGTGTTTCTCATTTTATTTGCAACAAAATCATTACCAAATCCAATTTGCACTTTCCTGCCTTTTGCATGCACTTCCTTCTTTGACACATTAGGTGCAAACACATTGTGATATATTGGTGTTGTGCCTGGTTGTGAATTAGATTTCCCTTTTCAACAGGCAGTTCATGCATTTTTTTTTACAAAGATCTTTGTAGTGATATATGCAGAAAAATTCACCACAATAAAAAATCTTTTATAACATTCTTCAAATACATCTTAAATATTAAAAAGCAAAAATAGCGAGGATTTCAAAACGACAAGTCTCTTCTTTCAACAATCTCTAATCAATGACAAACAATTTAGTGAAGGTTTTAGGAGTCTTTTACTGTAGTTTTTAGTGCCTATGTCAAGCTAAGGTTGTTCTGATGCCAAAAAGTATTAGAAATATAGTTTTTTTTGCATTTCAGCATGCTTCAGAAAAGTTGACTACATCTCAAGCTGTACTTTAAAGATTCAATGTTCAGTATAGAATTATTTGACCAGATTAAGTCTTTTAGATTTTAAACTTAGAGATGATTACGTAAATCTACATTCCATAAAAGGTATTGACATTGTACACAAAATAGGAAACTTATTCAACTTCAGCACCATTTGTCAGCTAGGAAGTAAGGCGATAGTTTCTTGCCTGAAAATGTAAATACAAGTAAGGAATAGAAAACGTATTTGTAGAGGTGGACAGAGGAGTCATTGAATGTATTCAAGAATAGTATTACTTGAATATATTTTTACTTGGGTAAAAGAAAAAAAGAAATAACCAACAAAAAATTACATCTGTTTAGTTTTGTGTGGGTGTGTTTGCTTTCTAGGAATTTGTTTGTAGTTTAAAATCTGCTAAAATTGTACTGCTATACTTTGTACCATGTTGTTTAATATATTTCTAATAATCAATAAAAAGTCATTTGAAAGAAAAAAAATTACTCAAGTGAGAATAAAAAAGAATCAGACAAAAAGGCTATTCAAGTATTGAGCAACTAACCATAACATCTGATTAAATGTGTAAAAAATGTGATCAAATGAGGAAATAAATGTATAAAACTATGTGCAAATTGTTTTATTTTAAGGGCAAATAAAGTACAAATAAATGACATTATTTCAAAATAAGAAATTAAGGCTGAAGACCACATTTCAAAATCATTTTGTTTTTCACAACTGTTATTTTTACAACTTTCGAGTCCAATCCTAACCGAAGTGCACCAATGTAAAAAAGAACAGTGCACAATAGAGCAGCAAAAATACTCCTAAAATGCACATTAGGTAAATGTAACCTCTGCTTATTTGAGCAGAGATGGGTAGAAAATATTTATCCCCCCAACCCAAGTCTCCACCCCATGTCAAAAACTGTAGACACTTTGTTTCAGAAAATTGTCTTGTTAAAAAGGCTTTTTTTTAAATAAATTTTAGAGGTAAATTTATTCTATGTAGTCACTACTAATTATTTTTGCTGAAGCTCCCAAACTTTTCTCGGAACTAAGTATGAATGAGAACATTTCCAAATATAAACAAATTCGGCTGGAAAACTAAAATAAACATTAGTAAGCGCAAGTCCTTGAGTCATTAGTTCAAATACTCAACACTGTTACTTTGTTTTTGACTGAGATCCTGTGTGGGCAGGTTGGCAGGCTCATGGCACCAGTATTAGCACTCAGTACACACTGAAGCCATTATCCAACTGCTTATGCAAATGCATCACCTGTTGTGGCTTACAAGATGAAACTTCCTTAACAGGAGAGAGCAGCAGTTACTAGCCAACCACTCATTGTTCTGTAAAAGCACCCAGATTGGCAACAAGGAAATTCAAGGTAGTACTTAATCAATATTGATTTAAATGAGTACTAAAGGTCACATTCTGCAACTTTACTTCCCCTCGAGGCAGAAAAAAAAAATATGTTCATCATGGATGAATCAACGTAAATCTCTCCAGATGAGGCTTAATTACAGTTTTTTTTTTTTTTTTTTTTTCTGAAAGTAAGTGTTTGCATGTTTCTGGTCTCACTTAAACATCATGTGTTCTTTGCTCTCACCTGAGCGGATTCTTGATTGCGATGTAGCGGTCCACAGCGATGGCCAGCAGACTAAAGATGGAGCTCTGTGTGAGCACGAGCAGAAAGCAGGCGATGAACAGGCAACCGTAAAAGTCGGCACAGAAACCCACACTGGATACGGATGAAAAAGGAACCATTACTGAACGAAAAGGCAGCCATCACAACAATTAGAAGAAATCACCAGTGGATGTATCTCATCCCGTAATGTAATATTTCAGCGGTACAACATTAACCCTTGCCCTAAATTAGATAAAAACGAGGAAATGATACCTAATTGTGATCGCGAAGGGAATTGCCAGTAGCCCCACAGCGATATCAGCGACCGCCAGTGAGACCACAAAGAAGTTGGTGATGTTCTGCAGGTTGGAGTTCAGGCAGACGGACCAGCATACCAGGGTGTTCCCAGCCACAGCCAGGAGAGCGATCAGCAGTTCCAAGCTAATATAAACCACCTGGTGGAGCTCCAGCATGGTTGTTTTTTCCTCTTTTTTTCCTTTCCTTGTACTTTCATCCCATCCAATCAGCTCCTTGTCTTGTTTTCAGACACAACATTTTCTTGCTAGACCACATGGCATGACTTGAGACAAAAGGGATTGTGTCACATCGACAGTGAGGCAAAGCAGAAAGTTCCCAGCACTACCATCACACGAGCGACGCCGGATTACCGTCACGACTGCTGTGCAGGGCTGTTAGTCTTCCTCTTTTTCAAGTTTTGTTCAGTGAACAGCGATACAGTTGAGGATGACGCATCTGAAGGGGCTGCCAAAGTAGAGAAGTAATCTGGAGGGGGGCCGGAGGGTAGAGGACATGGTGTTAGTGTGTTTAGCTTGTATAAACAGATTACACTGTGTTCAATGGACATGCAGTTAAATGCACACACACACACACACACATACGCACACGTCAAAAAAGCCATCTATCACTGCATGACAAGGATACAGGGTCAAATCAAACAAGACAACAAGGGGCTTTTTATTTAGGGACAGTTTCCCAAAATCCCTCTCCCTTATCATTTGAGATACTGACATACTTTTCACAGATAATTACACAAATAACTCAAACACTAACTGTTTGATGTTATTGCCTAATCAAAGGAGCTCCAATAGAGTTCTTTATAAGGAAATCTCTGCATCTTGTATGCAGATTAGGAGTTCTTACACAAACCTGTAACAACGTCAGCAAACTTTAGCAATAATGACCTCAGGCATATGAGCTCAACTGTACAAGATGGAGAGCAGAAGTAAAGCAAAACTAAACGTAAACTCAACGATCAGATCAGATGAAATGTAATAATTATGGGGCATTTCAAAAGGATTTGTTTAAATCTACAAAATTAATTGTACTTTATTGTTGGTTTTATGTGAAACACCCACATAAAACAGATAATTGAGATGAGGAGAAAAAAATTTACATGATTTATGACAACGTTAACTTTTTTTTGTTTTTGTTGTAAATGTTCTGCAATTGTTGCAAGTCATGGCCAGGATTTTCTAGCAAAAAGAGTTTTTTAATCTCAATTAATGGGATTCTCCTGGTGACATAAAAGTTAAATAAAAAAAGTAAATAAGATAAAATAGTTGTGTGCACTAAATCTGCAAGAGTGGCAAGAAGAAACCATTTTTTTTCAGAACCCCTGGCACTAGTAGCTTTTATTGAAAGAGTAAAAAAAATCACTGCTGTCATTGATAAAAGCCTAACTTGTTCTGCTAAATTTGCAGTTGATTCCTGAATGAAATGATTCATTTTCCTTATCCCAACAATGAGCTATTTAGAAAAATGATATCATGAGTCAGAAAAGAATTTAGTGGGTGCCTTCTTCTTAATTTTCTTCTCATGCCGTTTGCTCCAAACTTATTTGGGCCTTTAAAAGTTAAAATAAGTTCTTAAATGAGTTGCTGAATACTGAAATGTTATGATGTCATCAAAGTCCCAGTTTGAAGCTCGGAGCACTTTTACGTCACGTTTCTTGAGTAATTATGTATCTATTTATTTTCCACACTGACACAAACACTCATGAATGTACCACTGATTGGTAGTCATGGAATAAAATGAGGAGTTTAGTTAGGCTGATCAGTAAGGGGGTGAAAAGGAAAAATCTAAATGGAAACTACTTCTACAGACCACTGGTGATTGCTCAAAAGGTCACATTTACACATCCAACATTGACTTAATGTGTTTATTTTACTCTTTTTGTTTTACATCGTACGTCTATTTATATATATGCAGAAGAGGTCTATATCAATGATTAGGAGAGTAGTTCTTCAACAGAATCTTCCCCAACAAAAGATGAAAACAAGACAATGTTACAAGTTCACATTGGAAAACATTCAAAATGGAAACAAACAGAAGACAAAACTAAACTAAACTAAAAAATATGGATCTTAGGAACTGAAACTTGAACCCTGTTTAATGTGGTCTTAGTTGCGTTATGATGTCAATGAAGTGAAGACATGGAGGTTTACTTGTAGTTTCAGTGCAACAGGGTAAATATGCCGAGGTGTAACGCTGAAAAATTATGCTTGCTCACACTTTGACAATGACGCTCGCTTTCCAGTGAAAGACCTTTCCGCTGTGAGATAATGAAATATTCTTATGTTGCTAAGTCATTCCCCTGTTCGCAGCAGAACCGAACGACAGGAAAACCCAGAAAAACAAGCAAGAGCTAATTAATTTTCTTTCTCTTGTCCTCTGAGTCTCCCAGATGCCTTTTGGCAAGCTCCAGTCAAGTGGATTTCTCATTGCCTCTCTCCTATAAAGCTTTGACTGGTGAAGAACCCGAGTCTTTGCCATGTTGGCTGCTAAAGATTGTAACTCCTTCTGAGTAGTCATAGCCAAGTCAGGTGTATTTGAACAGCACATTTCAGCTACAAGGAAGTTCAAAGTCCTTACATGATACAAAAAAGCACAATAGCCATTTTTGAAACATGAAGCATTTGACAAATATAATCTTCATCATACATACATCAGATATTTAAATCAACGTCTGTTTGTTGTGTAATACATAAAACGGCCTGGTTGTGGCTTTCTTTAAATAATATTTTTTATTTTTCCATAAAGAAAGCTGTGTTATTGTACTTCCACTTCACAATTACACACCTGTTTGTGCCGGTCTATCATATAAAATCCCAATAAAACACACAGAGGTTGGCAGAGTTTTTTTTTTTATATGTAGAAAAAAAAGTGAAAATGTTCAAGAAGTGTGACATCTGCAAGGAAGGGTAAGTAAGTCTGGTCAACACTTCTCAGAAAACAAATTATAAAGATGAGACGACTGCAGTGATCATCAAACCTCTAATTACCAATCTGAGATCTAAAAGCATCTGTGGAAAGCCTCCCTAATTCTCATGTAGTGTAAAACATGAGCCTAAGCATGCAACTGCTATAAACATCCCAGGCAGTCCTGAACACCTTTACAATGTGCATGCTTGCCATTATGTTTCAGCTCACTTGTGTGTAATCTAACACTAGAAGCTAACTAACCAACACCTGACTCCACTGAGAAATCATTAAGGGGGAAAATGGCTCAGAGCAACAGCCAGTGCAAACACTGAAAATACAAAGAGAGAACAGAAGTTTGCACAATTTGCTTCCGTTTTAAACATTTCTCATTCTGGTATTTTTAGACACTTTACACTTTATTAAACATACCCCTCTGAGCCACACGCAAACGTGCAGCTCCACCATCAGTAATCCTGACATGCAATCTGTTCTGCCATTCGCAAAGTCCAACTTTCCCTCTGCTGCTTTGCCGTTTAGGAATTCAGAATCAAGGATTTATCCAGTTGCAGTAAAAGACCCCTTGAGGTTGCAGCAGATTAGTGTGCAAATCCTCCAAAGCATGGCGGAAAGCGAAAACATTTGATCAAAGTTTGCAAAATATAAGAAAAGACCATTTTCCAGCTGGTCTGACTGACAGAAAGAGAGGCAAGGGGCACCCAGAAACTTTGATTATGCCTATGAGAAACAGAGGAAGAGGTGATAAGAAAACGCACATCCTGCTGGAAAAGATCTGCCACTGCCCTGTCAATCAATGTATCAGCTCAGCTCCAGCAAAGTCCAAGGAAAATAAGACCAAGAGTTAGAAAAGAAATGCTTATTTTCAAGAATGAGAAAAGCTGCTGGTTTTGTCATATTAATAGAAACAGGTTTTTAAGACGGGAGGAAACAGACATTACAGAAGTTTCATTAGATTTGTGGGGGGCGTTTTAGATCTCAGGAACTCAACGCACAGTTTCATTTAATCTGAACACGGGTGATAACAGCGCTATTTGCAATAGAATATTTATTCTGACCCATTCATTGTTAGAAAAATATGTGTGTGGTTAAATAACCTTCTAACTGGGTGTATATTGTTTCAGAGGCCCTTTTGGTTTTGAGGTGTAATATCTGTGCAACACGCTGAATACAATTATTAGAACCTCAGATTACCTTCAACTGACGCATTTTGGAAAAGTAATCCTTCCCTTACCTGATGGATGAGTGAGTTGATCTCGCTGCTGGGTGGCTTTCGTTAAACCCTGAAACTGCAAACAAACGCTTAAAAGTTACACTGGAAGACAGGAAACATGATGGGGGGGGGGGGGGGGGGAAAGTTGCTGAGATCGCGCCACGGGCGCTGCCAGTGATGGTGCGCACCGACGCGACGCAACAGGAAAACGAAGAGAGGCAGCAAGGCTCTCCGCTTGCGTGCGTCTTCCCCGAAATTGCTGCTACTTTGAGGACGCACATTTGTAGCTCCAGCGTGGAGACCCGCCCCCTCCCGGAGTCCTCCCGCGAGTAAACTGTGAAAAGCACGGCATAAATTATGTTTAAGGTAGAGAAAGCGATGTGATGAGATATGACTTAGCCTCAGTCCTCTAAAGAAAGGGAAACACTGCCGTATGAGAGAATGAGGTTAGGTTAAAAAAAAAAAGGGGGGGGGGGTGGAGGGGGGGCATCAGGTAAACCACAGCGGAAGATGACAAAAGTGAAACCATGCAAGAAACGATACAAAACAAGTCATGTGGGAAAAATTACACCTTTAACTATTCAGTTCTTAGTTGATATGTTTGTTTGTTTGTTTGTTTTTTTACATGTCTTAGTAAATAAGGTAAAAACAGAGGAAAAGGTTGGGACGCCCTACCCCCTAAGTTTTCCATTTTCACTGAATGTCAGTAAGATGCTTCTTGCAGACATCCTCCAGTCTCTGACAGCAAAAGTTGCCTCACCCCTCACATTTAAATGTGTTTACTTTATTTTTAACCTACAAAGCACCCTGCACCCTCCATTCATATTCTATACTCACTTATCCCTTGCAGAGCTTCGATGGGGTGTAGGAGAGGCGGGGTACACCCTTGGGTCGCCAGTCCCTCGCAGGGGCAACGCAGAGACACAGAGGCCAAGCAACCATGCACATCCACGCGCACACACACGCACACACACAGAGAGACCTAAGGACAATTAAGAAGGATCAATCAACCTTGCTGTCATTATTTTTGGGCTATGGGAGTAAAACAAAGAGGAGAAACACAGGCATCCACTGGGAGAACATGCAAACTCCATGCAGCCGGGACTAAAAGCAGTCCTTCCAGCTGTGCAGCATGCATCCTACAGCATCTCATTCAAATCTAGGTTTGGACTCCGACTCAGCCCAACAGTTCTTCTGTAATTCTTACTGGATTTGCTGGTTGTTGCAGATCATTTAACAAGGACCAGTTTGTTTCGTAGATGGCACATTTTCCCTTAAACATCCTCTGATGCAAGAGCTGGCCAGGTCCTGCTGTAGCAAACCACCTCCAAGGTATGACACCTCTGCCTCCTTGTTTCACAGTTGGTATGAGGTTATTTCCCCTACAATACTATATTTGGCTTATCATTTCCTCTGTTCTGCTGTCCAAAGAATTCAGTTTAGATGAGTCTGTCCAACGAACGTCATTTCAGAACATCGTCTTTCAAAATAGGTTTCTCGGTAACACTTTATTTCAAGGGGTGTGCATAAGACTGACATGACTGGTTTGCTCCGGCTGTATGCAGCAGTGTAGTGCCACCCTTCCCCCACATATTGCTGAGCACATCTGGCCAGCTGGAGCTAAGTTTGTAGCAATGTAGCAACAATTATAACTTTTCTTTATTAATTGAAAAATAGATCACAGTCTACATTTGTGTGAATACTGTGAAGAAGTAAAACGATATTTTTTTTTTACTTAAGGTTATGCTGTAGCATAGCAAGGCTTGTGCTCACACAACTAAACAAACCAATAAAGTTTTTCAGAACACCGCAGAAGTAGGTCTCAGGAAAAGCAAAACCTCTCTCAGCTTTCACCACCAAATCATTTCCACCACAGTTCTCAATTTCTCAACCCAACTTAAAACATGTGACTGACACACTTTCACATGTTAGTCTTGCTGGTAATGTCCCGCAGCATCTCATAGGCTAGCTCTGTGCCACAAACTCATGTAATCTGAAGTACAACACCGCAAAAGCATTTCTGAAACATTCCATCAACAAAATGCAGCAAAAATCCGTTCCACAGTTACAGACGGCAACAGAAAAAGCGGCAGATTGACTGGGATTGTACAGAGGTATGTAACAAAAGTTACATCTTTAAGTAATCTCATCTTTAACATAAAGCAATGAATATATGTCTTTAGTACAGGAAATAAAAATCACATATATCACACAAATGGTAAGTGAATCATTACTTTTGTATCAAAAATTAAAACATACAAAACAGGAGAAAATCAAGCCGGTGGTTAGTATCTGCCCCGCAGCTTCTGCCCCTTCTGCACATTAAATAAAATACAATAAATATTTTATTGTATTGCCAACACTTAGAAGTATTTAGCAATTGTAAAATTAAAATGTACAATATTAATTATAACGATTACAAAACATATACAAGTTAAGCCCTGTGTATATTTGAATTTGTATAAAATAGACATTAAAATACTTATAAAACTAAAGAAAATACAGAGCTGAGCCTAATGGATACCACAGCTCCAGATGGTAACAAAAAGAGGGGACGAGCTGTCAGTATCTGTTTGCTATGGTAACCATAAACTGTCAAGAGCCACATGACTTATATCAGTGCAGATCAGGAGAAAATTACTTTTTGACTCAAATTTAATTTGAAGAATAAGTAAGCCAATTTTTTTTTTTTTTTTTACAAAAATTGTATGTATTGTATTATATACTATATTTATAGTTGTTCTGTTTTAATATTCGAAGTAGTAAGAAACCTGATCCTAAATGGGTTTTGCATCTTGGATACCAACAAAAGGAAATGAAATAAATTTCTGATGGTATGTAGGCTATTTCGCACAAATTAATGAAGTAAAAACTATTTTTTTTAAAAATGAGGGAGTGAAAGGAGTTTGAAGAAAATTTCTGCATGACGAATCAGTTATTCTGACCCACTGTTCGCTTCAATGGTCAAAATGAGTTTGAGGTCAGGTGAGGTGATATCTGGTTTGCCTGCCTCCTGGGTGCCTCCCTGGTGAGGTGTGTTATGGTGAGGCCCTCTTGGTGTGTTGCTGTTTTTATTGTGACCTTTTGTAAAATGAATTGTATGTAAGCCCACATCACCAGCCCTCCATTACCATGCTTTAGAATATTGGGTGAAACATTGGAGAGGATATATTTTTCCAGGGTTTTAATCAAAACATCTGCAAAGTGGTTTAATTGTCTAAAGGACATTGATGCGAGAGTTTTAAGCTTTTTTTTTTTTTTTTTGCTCTTATTTTTGAATCATCTTCCTTACTTGTTTAAACACATTAGCTGTACATACATGTAGCAGGGTTTTAACGTAACAATATCGTAAATGTGAAGTTTGTCAAAATGTGTTTATTTGTTCTTTGACTTTACTTTTTATACGTTTTTTTTAGACATATTTATTGGCGTTTTAAGTTCTGTTATGTTGCTCTTGGCAGTGGGTGGTTACCATAGTAACCGGTAACTGACAGCTCGTCCCGTTTTTTTTTTTTTTTTTTTCGTTTTCATGTCCGTTACTGTGGTATGTATTAGAATATATTTTGCAATATATTTCGGACAAATGTGATAGTGTACAGTGTTTCTTAAGTGAACTTGCTATGTTTTGTGTATTTTTAAATGTTATTGTTAATGCTGCTCATTTTAGCTTGTTTAAGTTAACTGCTTCTAACTGCTATTAACTGCTGCTGTTGCTTTATAGTTTGTCGAGGGTTATTTATTGTATTTTATTTAATGTATAGGGGGCAGAAGCTGCTGGACTAGCGATAAACACCTACTTGTTTTGTTCTTTTCTTAAGAATAAATACGACGAACGATGAACCTGAATGCGTCTGTCGTGGAGTCAGCCTACTGGATCTGAGACGAGCAAAGAAGGGCAGGTTTACACCAACAATCATACATTTGGCTGATTCATCAGCTTCAAGCGGTCACAAGAGGAGTGCAACAAACTCTTTGTAGATACAGGAGATTTTATTTACTATTTTTGTGTACAAACATAGGCTGCAAATGCCTCTCAAACATGTTTTACCCTCAGAATACAGTAATCCTTTTTACAGTTCTACAAGCAGAACATTGAATAGTTAAACAGAGACAAAAAAGACTCAAAAATAGAAAGTGACATAGTTGGTCAACATGTCTCATCCTGGAGTTTAACATTATGTCCTCAATTTTTCTAAAAAATAACTAGAACATTGCTTAGTAGGCAAAATTTATTGGTGGCATGATTTCTGAAAAGTGGCAGCAGAAGGTTGTGTAAGATCACCTATAATATGGCAATAAATACCAGGGTCCGATGTAATAAATGCACATTTAAAGCAATATGCACCATGTCTTCAGGCAAGCCCACGGAAAAACTTGAGATTTTTTTTTTGGCTGGGACAGACTGTGGTGAGAACATGCAGATACAGCGACAGACGGAGCAAAACAATACAATTAGAGCATTATAAGACTCTCCTCTACCACAAACTGACAGATCGGATTTGCAAAGAGGTTAAAGGTTGTAACCAGCTTGATCCAGAGAGCTGCACAATAAATAACAGGGAAACCAAATTATGTATTCTCTAGTATTATACATATTATACACTCCATGGGGGAAAAAAGGAGTCTTAGTTACTTGAACCTGCACTTTCTATTCGGTTGTCCACATCATATAGCTAAGACAATCACAGTGGGCAGTCTGCTGTTTGAAACAAACACATACGCTGAGCTGACGTGCAGAAACTGAGTGTTCCTGCATGTCAGGAAATATATGCTATTTTTTAACATTTTGTCACATTACAACCAGAAATGGCCATGCATGTTATTGTGATTATACGTGATAAACCAACACAAAGTAGTGCTTAGTTGTCAAACAGAAGGGAAACTGGTTTCAATTGTTTGATACAATAATGCGACTCCTTTAATCTGTTGGTCCTAAATGTGTCTATCAAAGCATATTTTTGGGTTGCAATGACCCAGTCAAAGTCCAAACCTAAATCCAATTGTAAATTTGTGACAAGAGTTGAACATTTCTGTTGACAGACGCTCTCGATCAAAGACGAATGGGCAATAATTTCAGTGCCTTTTGCACTGAAATGTTCTTTACAGACTAAAAGTACAAATGTGCATCACATTTTTCACAATTTTATTTTAAAGCAGGTATTCTCACCTTTCACACTATCTTGTGTTGATGAAGCACATAATCCTAATAAAATACATTTAATTTGAGGTTAAAAAAAATTATAAATGTGAAAAATGCTTCGGCAGTGTGAATATTTTTGCAAGACACCGTGTCTACAGAGCTACTTAGTGGTTCTTGTACCGAGACAAAATCAGAACAAAATGTTTTAAACACAGCAGAAGAAGCAGATTAATTTACTAGAGAAACCACATTATATTAAGACATTTTTCTAACATTAATTTGACATTTTACCATAAATAAACAGATCAAGCAGACCAGACCATCTTATACCAAACTAGAAGGAATCATAAATAAATCAGCATTAAAGGCATTATAAGAGAAAAAACTATGTGTTGCACTTAGAGGATTAACTTTAGCACAAAGTTTCATTCACTTACAGCATTAGAGGTCAGATGAAAGAATGCTCATGTACAGAATGAGCTAAGACCATGCTTGTATTTTAAGGTCCTGTCTTAGCCTATAAGTAGGAGATGAAAGATGTGTGGCTGTCCTCAGCAAAGGCAACAAGAGGATGAATGTTTTTCTTAACCACCAGCTTCTCGGCCGACATGAAGACAAAGTAAATTTTGGTGGTAAACAAAAGCAAGTGTTGAGGCACAAAAGGGTTGGATAAGTACAGGCAGCTGGGACTTTGTATGAAGGAGAAACGTGACTGAACGTTCACATTCTACATGAGGCTATAAGCATGCTACAGTGAGTGAAACGTAATCAGATTGTATTGTGGAAGCAAAACAGCAAGTCAGCAGGAAAAATAAAATAAGGTCAAAACAGTGACTTCAAATTTCCCAAGAAGCCGATTGCTTGCTTTTGTTCTTGTGTAGTTGCTATGTTTCTGTTTATAATCATAGATTAAAAGGAAAAAAAAGTAAACCCTTTAATTAGGCCCTTTTAGCAGAGTCCCCTATAGACACCAGTCGACCACAACAAAAGAACCACATCAGCTCAGATGCATTAGTACCAATTTTTTTATTTTTTTTTTCCAGGAAAAGATTCTGCAGGGAGATTTCCGAGCTCTAACAAATTTGGGTGCAATTTTGATATTTATCTAAGTTAATTCATTAAGTTTTGCCATCGTCAAATGACGTGTTATCGTCAGATTTTGTTTGATTTATTTATGCTTCATACGAGGGCTGAAAAAAAAAGATAAAATATGATGATAAAATCTGAAAGGTCAAAAACCCAATCAATCACAATTTGTAAAACGGTGACCATGCAAGTTTTTGTGGGATCTCAACAGGAAGGAGGACCTATGAGATTCCCACAGTATGAAAACCTTGAGTAAAAAAAAAAAACCTACAATTTTACAGCACTGTGGTGTTTATACAAAAATTAGAAACCAAAATCTGCCTGTTTTAAGTAAAACAGAAAGGCAATCAACTGCTAAAATAATGGAACATATTAATTATTACTGTTATGTGCTATCTGCAACATATTAGTGATTTTGAAGCATTTTATACAAATAATCCCTTCTAATTATTTATATAGAAGGTGATAAATCACCTTCTTGTTTATGCAAACAAAAGAGTTTTTTTTGTTGGCTCAAAGAAACCAACAAAAAAAAAAAAAAGGAGCAAGCAGTGGTATCCAAGTGCTTATTGAGCAGACTGTTGGGCATTTTAGGCATTCTACTTTTTACATAAAGTAAAACAAGTAGCATGAGTGGATATAGGCTGGTAAATTAGTCAGGCTATCTGCTCCACAGCTGCACAGTTAGCTGGTTACCAGACAAACTCTTCATAGCTTTGTCAACTGATCTTTTAAAGGTAAAGGTATTTTTATTTATATAGCACATTTTCAGCAACAAGGCGATACAAAGTGCTTTACATGAATTAAAAGGAAATACAAACAAAATAAACCAAAGGAAAGAAAAAAAAAGAATCAAATGTTAATCTAAAGTATGTAGAGCTCCTGTTCATGGTTGCTAAGTATCCTCTGGTCTAATTCATTTTTGGGTTGGAAGAACAGGAGTCTAAAAAGTAGTCCTACTTTTTTCTTTACTTCTCCTTTTAAAAGGGTAATGGGTTTCACTTTGTTAGCTTGTGTGCAGTGATTGTCAGAGTTGCTCAGAGCTGGAAATATTTCCAGACAACCTAATATCTCTTTCTCTTAAGCCTGATTCAGATTACTCAGCAAGCTTACCAGCAACACTAACACTAAAGACTCTTTAAAGTCAAATAAAACTCATGACTCTTCAGCATTAATGTGCATTTTTCTTTGCAGGTTTGATGCTAAGATATGCATCAAACCTGCATTTGATGCATTTTTAAAATTACAATTTTAACTTTAAAATGAAAATTTAAAGGTAAATTGTAATTTTAAACTTTGATACCAGTAGCCAGCCCATGCATGGTTCTCCGCATTTTAGAAAACTGAAGATTGATGAATATTCCAAATATTATGCCAAGATGAGAACTAGTTCTTTTGGCTTTTGTTATTTAAAATCCCAGTTTTCTTTTCAGAAGATTAACATGGAGTCTGTAAAAGCAGATGGTTTTCTAGACCTTAAAACATCCAAACTACAAGGATCATATCACTTATGACACAAACTATCATGGCTCAGAAAAGGTCTATTAAATCCTCAGGATTAAGGCATTAATAGCAAACATGTATTTAATGTCTAATATTAGCCTGGAATATGGCAATAATGAGTTTGTGGTTTTTACGTTGTGGCCGATTGATGTATACAGAAATCCAACCGTAACCCTCAACATAAGGTTTATCTTTCCTCTGGCTAAAAAGATACGTTTTAGGAGTGCAATAAAATAAAATAAAAACAACTGACGATATCCCAAATCAAGTCTGAATACAAAGTCATCCATAACAAATTCAAAAGAATAATAAAACATGCCTGCATGTTAAATCAGTAACAAAGAACGTTATGAGCTTTGCCATGGCCATTGCCACCGGGAAATTTTTACAATAGCAAAAAAGGGTAACGAGTGGTATTAAAAAAAAAAAAAAAAAAAGTATTTCTCACTGGACATAAACACAGAATTGTCAGGCCACTTAAATTCTTATACAGTAGTTTTAATATTGTATGAGTGCACTTCTGTTGCCACAGATTAAATGGTACAAAAAAAAAATAATAATCTCCTACATGATTTGTATGAGTTTTCTGTATTATGACTGTTGCATAAAGTCTACACTAGACGGGCGACAGACGTCTCTGGAGGTGAGACGAATCCGCCAAGAGACACCCAGCAGTTAAAGACGCTTGTGCCTTTTCCACAGCAGCATACAGGATTTGACTACAACGCTTGCGTTACCTTCATAATAATAATAATAATAATAATGGTATTTAAATAGAGAGCTCACGGGGGATTATTGTTAAAAACAAGGCTGAAATCTTCCTCTTCTACAGCAAAGTCGAGGATAAAACCTACCACTTTCATAAAGAAAAAAAAATACATTTTTCCTCAACAGGATCCCCCCCCAAAAAATAAATAATAGTAACAACTTTAAAACAAAATACAACTTTAAGATTACAAACATGTACATGCCTCATTTTATCCCCAAAACATAACAAAAACAGTTTGGCAAGATGTCCTATGTTACGACGAGACGAATATTTCGACAATTCCTACATTAGAAAATGTATTGCTTCCTGTGCATTTAGGCTGGAGTCTACCTTAAGAAACAAATGAGATCAAATAAAAATATGACCAAATAAATCTGCTTTTTTGGGGGGTTAGGAAAGAAAAAAGATTGGGTAACTAAATTCTTTCTTCTTTTTTTTTCCACAACACATTTCAAGTCATAGCTCTCAACTTGAGTCGTGTTTGTTTTTGTTGTAAGCGCGATCAGGTGTCGGCTTTCATTGCCTTTTAAAAAAAAAATGGTGACTGAAAAAGGCCAAAAAAATAAAAAATAAAAAATGTCTCGTCTATCCTGAAATAATGCAACGAGAACGATGTAAGAGATTGGATGTGTAAAAACATTTGAGATGGCATCATGTGTTTTGCAAGACTTAATGATTGTCCAAAAATAAATGCAAACTTGAGTACAATGCCGCAATGTTTAAAAGTACATGGGAGTCAAGACAGACGTGCTGAATTTTACCACGTCTTCATTTATGAGACGAGAACAAAAGTAAACTGTGACAAAAGCAG
Organism: Poecilia mexicana; assembly: GCF_051168715.1. Lineage (NCBI taxonomy): Eukaryota > Metazoa > Chordata > Actinopteri > Cyprinodontiformes > Poeciliidae > Poecilia > Poecilia mexicana. The sequence continues at coordinate 16,250,031 of NW_028263381.1, forward strand.
ATCACCTGGTGAATAACTACAGGTGCCAGGAATCACACTAACTATTGGATAATGATGTGTATAATTATGACCTCAAATCCTCTGAGCTTCAGAGATGAGTGGCGCCATCTTCTGTTGTGAAGAGACAATCCTTCCGAGTCAATTTAAAAACACACTACAGAGGGCTCACTTTGAGCCAGTGTCCATCCCCTTTTTTTTTTTTTTACACCTCTACTAGAATGAGTTCAGAGCAGACAGTCTGAGTAAGCTCTACACCTCAGTGGAGAAGAGGATACTCTGTCGTTTACTGTCCGGGGTGGGGATGGTTTCCAGCTGCAGGAAATACAGCAAAACCTGGACCTGAAACAACAGGAGACAAAAGCTGTGAACTAGAAATAAACATGACACAAACTCTTGAAAAGTATTTTTCCATTACAGTTGTCTTTTTGGCCCCTAAAATTTAATAACTCATTGTTCCATATTTTGGCGTTGCATCCCTGTAGAGAAATGTTGTCCTTATATTCTCTAAAGAATGGCTACACTGTCTGTACGAAGTTTCAAAAGTATTGTTGTTGAAACTCAGCATTTAGCTGCTTATTTCTGACAGAACTTCGATGACAAAATCGCAGAGGGAGTGGACAGAGTGGCGCTGGGTTTAGCTCACTTGTGCCATAACTTCCAAGGACCAGCTGTCCCCCATGCTGATGGGTTGAGTGGGGTTAGAAGGAATCTTGCTGTCCTTCTCTGCCGGCCTGAGCAGAGTGGGCCCAAAGACGGTTGCCAGATTGTGCAGAGACATCTTGTTGACGCTTTCCTTCTCCGCCACCCTGGGGAGAGGACGACAAACAAGTGACGTTGGTGCCAAGGATGTCAAACTGTGATGAATTGTTGCCCACGGTGAATTGTTTGAGTTTACCTCCAAAAGAAACTACTGGAAGGAGAAGTGCAGGAGAGTTTTGAGAACTCAAAAGCTTAAACTGACGCAGAAATCAGTGAACAAAATTAAACACTTGGAGAACTGAGAAGAATTTGTATGATAAGCTCAGCATTTGGAAAAAAAAAAAACTTAAAATGAATGCAAAATAAATGTACTTGATATTATAAATGGTTATGTAAATATGTTTAAAATACACATAAAAAACAAAAAAAAAAATTAGCTGAAACCTAAAGCCAGTCGTGGAGTTGGTTGTCTGAATATCACCCATGTACTAACTATAGTGTTGTGTCTTCCATACCTCTTGAGGTGATCCAAAAGGAAAAGGAAGGTGACTAGGTTGGGTTCTGGCAGTGACAGCAGCAAGTTCAGCATACAGCTCTCTTTGGCAACACTATCAGTGAGGGCTGAGCAGAAGGAAAGGAGGACAAAGCAACAATTCACGTGACTCCTTCACATATTGCATGCAGCTGAATTCTTCAAGAAGCAATGTGTGACAACTACCTTAAAGCAGCTCAATTTTAATAGCAATAATTAAATGAATTGGAAGCAGCGGGCAGCAACTTACTGATGCCACCTGCAAAATTAGGATAGAGCTCATCAGTGAAGAGGGGCTCAGGCAGCTCTCTGAAGTACAGCTTCAGGGTTCCGGCGATGGCATTGACGTCCATCTCGCTCATCATCACAGACACGTCTTTGTTATCTGCAGGAGGAAGACAAGAAATGAGTAAAGACCAGAGGAAAAGCGTGGCAGGAGCTAAGATGTGTGTTGCTAAAATGATGATAAGGAAATGCAAATCCATTGTTTAAGATAGCTTATGCAATGAAAGCTTTAAAGGCTTTGAGTATAGAAAACCAATGGCTCATGTTCACACTGAATACCATTACAGAAGTACACAGTTCATTTAAGCTTAGGACAAAGATTGATGCAGGACTTACTGGTGTCAAAGGCGGTCTTCAGAGCCTGGATATCAGTGGCCACCCCTGATACTCTGTATATTCCCACCTCCTCCATGCCTCTCCTCTCTATCTCTTCTAGGCACTGACGGACAATGTAGGGCACCTTGGAGCGCTCCCGTCTAGACCAGGACAAAAACAAACACTTTGACAATTTACAACAATTTACTTCCAATCACTTTCTTCTTTATTCTTGAACTCTGTTTCATTGGAAGGTGAAGGTTCCTACATATATATATATATTTTTTATTATTTCAAAATTATGCACTTTTACCAGACTTCCAGAGCTCTCTGTCCTATTTCATACCATTTCAATGTATTAATAAAAACTTTGTGATGGATGGATGGAGTAAGGTCAAATAGATGAATGGATAACTTGCCGTACTGAACAGAATGTACCCTTTTTTATTTCCTTGAGAACATTGTAGGTGTAAGAATTAATGAAAACTGATTTTAAAAAGAAAAAAAAAACATCCACTTATTCGGTTATACTAGCTTAATACTGGTGAGAGATTGACATATTGTCCAATACAAGAACAAGAACAATAAAATAAAAATAAGGTGCTGGTTAGGAAACTTTAGCATGATCAGTGTGCAGCCAAATAAAACACAACCCAGTTAGCTAGTAGGTTTTAACAGAAAGAAATTGATAGTGATAGACAAAGCTAGCATTTGTCTCGCACAGAAAAGAAAACAAGCTTGAGGTACACCAACAAGAATATCATAGTATAATACAGATGCAGTCAGTTCTCAACACAACTGACTGCTTTTTATGTATTTACTCCGTTTTTCTAACGTTAACTCACTTGGTCACTGTGGAGATTTTAACTCCAAACACGCCCATGGGTTTCTCTGAGGGCATCCTCTTCAGGCTGAACTCTCTGCTGGTGAACTTCATCGACAGTTTCACTTCAACCTGACAGGAAACAAATTAAATAAATAAAAAAAAATTACAAGTTTAGAAGTGAGAGTCATAGAGATGAGAAATTCATTTATGACAACTTTGCAGAATCTCAAGTAAATGTTGTAAAGACAATAATAATAATATTTAGAGTAAAACGGATTGGATGAAAGTGAAGAATAACTGTCACACTCACCCCGTTCATAGGGATAACTGTTCTTTGCCAGTCTTTGCCTTGAAGAATCTGAGCATCAAGCTGAGAGGAATAATCAAAATAGGCAGCTTTTATTGCAAAATTAATGGTAATTAATTGTTATTTGTAAGACAAAAACATTCAATACCATATCAGTACATGAGGTTGGGGAAAAATAGAAAAAGTCAAAACGTAGTTGATCATTTATTTATTATTAATGAATTTATTTCTGCTAATTTCTACTGGTTTACGCACTCTTGTTGTCTGTGTCTAGATCACTTAGAGAACCCGTGATGCATAAAACTATGACATCAGCTGCAAAGATCCACCCTCTACATGCAGTAGTTGGTGGCTGATATCATTCATTTACTGTATTTCCAAATATAAGATTAACCAAATATGATTTATTCCCAGAGACTAAAATCATAGCCACACAGATCTGATAAGCCATCTGGATCTGGGGCAGTACAAATCGGTGCCACTGAGATGATGCAGAATACGAGCAGAGACACAGAAGACTGAATGTTGATGTTGCCAAAGCCTCTAATGGTTGCGCACAAAGTCGGATCGCATTTCTCATAAATGAATCTTGTGCCGCCGAGTGAATACTTTGAGAAATTTGATTAGAAAGAATTGCATTTAATTTAAAAAGAGAGCAGCTTTTCTGTTGAAATGTTTTAAGGTGTGGGTTTCAATTTTCTCCAGTAAAAAAAAACAAAAACACAACACTGAGGTCCATTGGATTTAGTGGGGCTTGGCCTTTTCTCAACTACAATTTTACATTAGCACCTGTGAACCTATAAACGGGGAAGAAGGCCTATAGAGAGCGGATGGACAGAGAGATAATTAATAGATGGATAAATAACAGATGATAGATGGATAATGAACAAATGATCATGAACAGAAACATGAATGGATCCTGACTAAAAAACAAACAGATGGATATAACTTGTTGCATGACATTGTGCTTTAGCAACCTGCCAGGCTTTCTGTTGTTTTGCTCTGGTTTTCTTTGTTGCAGAAAGAGAAAACTGGGCATTCTCTGCCAGCAAATAACGGTAAATTTAACATGTAGACAACGTGAACCACATATAAATGACAGCAACAAATAAAGATGAATGAGTTTCTGTCAAATAAAAGAGGTATCATTCGTTCCTTATTCAGACTTGTGAAAATCCTGTCAAGCATCTCTGGCAGCAGGTTTACAATGACATCATCCCATTAAAACGGGATCAGGTCTCAGAATTACTGAAAGACGCCACTAGGGGGAGCACTGAGCTTGTGAGCCAAGGAAGCAGACTTTTCTGCAGCGGTTTAACCAAATCAAACAGGATACAGACAGCTCAGATTAAAACTGTTGTTCCATAACTAACGGAAACAAACCTGCTTTGCTCTGGGTGAGCTTTTGATCTTTTACTTATTTTTGCTAGAAGCACAAAAGGAGTAAAGATAAAAGAAAAAGACAAATATTTTTGTCTTTTTCTTTTATCTTTACGTTTGCTAATTTACAGTGGACGAATTTGGGCTGATGTTCTCTTGGCAACGTCATCAATGACACTTTAAATCTGCCATCAATGTCAGGATGCCATCAGCCATCAGGAGTTCTGACAGCTGAACCTGCCAGCACAACAATGGATAAAAGGTCAAAAATGGCAGCTTTTTGTTTGTCTGTCTGTCAAAAAAAAAAAAAAAAAAAATCACCCTCCGAGTAAATCTTTGCTGAACTGACAGACATTAATTACTTGCTACACAGGTTGGATTACCTATTGCAATAACCGACTAATAATCATCTTTCTACATCATGCATAACTGTCAAAATCGATGCGTGCTTCATGCTTTTGCAGCTGAGGAGATGACATAACTCTCAATCAATACTGAGTCATGGTAAGTGTGCAGATCGTAATGGGGGGTGACGTCATGTCATACCAGGATCTGTCCTTTCCCAATGATGCGGTCTGTGCTGTCTCCGTCTTCTTTGTTCAGCTTGGTCCTGTTGTAGCTCTTCTCATAGCAGAGCAACCTCAGGGTCTGAGAGCCCTCCAGCTCGATTTCAAACTCCTTTGGGTAAAAGGAAGGGGAAAAAAGAAAAACAATGTTTGCATGAAAGATGAAACAGTGAGACAAAAATTACAAATATCATCCCTTTACTGCCCACAGCTGAGCGGCATTCCTTGCAATTATGTAAGGTAATGCTCTACATATGGTTTGCACATTGTTCTGAGATCCACACTGTCGGTTCATTTAGCTTTTGGACAGATGTGAGTCATCGCGTGCTGCAGATCCTCATTAGTTCATATTACTTCCACTTTGTTAAGCAGAATTCTCAAAGAGGATCTAATATTTTTCTAAACTCTCTGTTCCCTTAGTCACCAGTGGCACTATGAGTGCACTCTTCTTGGTGCTGCACATAGACGCAGCGCAATCTCTTCAGATTGTCCACACTCTTGCAGTAGGTCCTATTGTATGTGCTGGAATTGCAACCAAATGGCAAAAACTGATATACAAGCTTTTCAGCCACATTTCTTTTTAACGCCTTTGGTAATTGTGGAAATGATTGTGACATCAGTGATTATGATCAAAACTGTAACTTCTCATGTGGGATATTTTTCACGTACTTATTTAGTACGTGAAAAATATCCCACATGAGAAGTGGGATATATCAAATAGATATAGGAATGTTTCATAAATGTTTACCGGGGGAGGGAGGGGCTGCTAATAACTGTGGAGGGTGCAATATCCACCAGCTTGCATGCAATCATAACTATTTGCAGTAGTTAATTTCCTCTATATTTTTGTGGTTTTTGATAGACATCTTTTCACTACTCAGACAGCTAACTGATAAAAAACAACAGATGCTACACATATGAGAAGCAGCATAAAACAAACGGATAAGAAAAAAGTGTTTTAAGTGGGTACTGCTGAGTAAAAGAAAAAAAAAACCAGATGGTTCATTAATGCTGGGCCATTTGCATAAAAATTCTACAGTCATAAAATGAGACTAGTAAAGATTTAGTGTGGGTATTTGTTCTGGATTTTACCTCGTTCCACTTGGGTTCAGTGGTGTATCGGTAGACTCTCGTCTTTGCTTTATTTAAAAAGAAGCCAAATGAGTCCACCTCCAATGTGCAGTAGAGATCTGGCAGAAAGAGGGTGATGGTGAAGAAATTGCATATAAAAAAGGGGGGGAAAAGGGAACTCTGTATACTTAGAGGGAACGTTTGACTGCATTTCTTTCAACCACAAAAAATACAATAAATTAATAGGAGCTTTTTGCACTGCAACATTAAAGCTGTGGTTACTAGAGTTACCTTATGTTATAATTACTGCATAAAGTCTGAAGTTGAGTGACTCACTTAAACTCTGTTTGAGGCCAGAGGCAGAGTGGACGATTACATTCAGAAACCCGTAGAGACCGGAGGATTCATCCTCTGGAAAAACAGCAGAGATATTGGAAAAGGATGTCAGCGGGGGCAGATTAGAAAAGCATGCACGTCTCTGTTTGTTCTGGAGTCGATTCAGGCGGAGGGGGAAGAGCAAAAAGCAATGCCGGCTTGTGGGGAACATTTAATTTAAAGCTGTTTTTGTAATAATTTCATTCCTGATGCACAAATAAACCCCACATTTAGGCGCAAATAGAAGGAGCCTACCTTCTTTATTCAGACTAAGAGGAATGTTGTGGACAGTTTGGAGTTTGAGACAGGAGCTGGTCAACATTTGGAGCTCCATGGACGTCAGTGAGGGAGTTTTAACACCTCGAAGACACAGGAAGTTTATGTAAATGTTGGTGGATATCAAAAACATGTCATATTGGAATGTGAGTGGGGTCTTGTTAGTCATAGGCTGAAAAAGCAGGATTTGCTGTAAGTGTTTAATTAAACATGCATTGCACATTGTGACGTGGGAAGCAGGTATGTTTTCCTTTAATTGGATCAGACAGGACATGCCTGGAAGGACATCTCTTTGACACTCACATTTCTGCTGCTGTTCCCTGATTATCTCTCTCCACTCTGAACGCTCGTAGTCAGAAGAAATCAGGAAGCTGTAACTCTGAAAACGCACACGCACACACACACACAAACAGAGTACATAAGAAAACATAGAGATCTGGGAAAATGTATATAACCTGTTTTTGCTTTTATTTTCCATGCTTAAATTTTTTAGGTCAAACAAATGTTAATATCAGAAAAGGATAACCTTAGTAAAACAGTAAAAAAGCTATGGTTAACTCCAGCCGAGTTACATTTCACTAGTCACACTCAGGTCTGATTACTGCCAAAATATCACAATCACAAAACCACTCAAATAGGAACTGTCTGACAAGATGGAGGTTAAAGATCTCAAAAGCAACAAAGCATCCAAAGGCATAAACCTCCACAAACGGAAAAAAAAAAAACATGCAGAAGGTGGAGAACCTTTTCAGGAGAAGCTTGTAACAACCAGCGGACATCTACAACTCACTCAGGAGGTCACAAAAGGAGCCAGAACAACATCTAAAGCACTAAAGACTTCTCTTGCTACAGTTAAAGTCAGAGTTCATGATTCAACGATGAGAAAAAGGCAGGAGAGAGTTCCCAAGTGAAAACCACTGCTAACAAAAAACACACAGAAAAAGTTTCTGGAAAGTGTGCCGGTTTCTTCTGCTGCAAAACTCCGAGAATTTACAAAAACAAAACAAAACACATACAAAAAACCCCCCATCATACTTCCAGTTAAACATGCCATAATTAAAATAGCCATAATTTAAGGAAACAAAATTTTGGGTTCGTAACAGAATATCTTGAGAGAAAGTATCTGTTCATCACGAAAAGCTCGTGGAGACTTGAGATATGCTGCAAGACAATGATTCAAAGCACACCAGCAATTCCCTCTATGATTGGCTGAAAAAAGTAAAAAAATAAAAATAAAAAAAAAGGTTTTGTAGTTGCCTAGTCAAAGTCTAGACTTAAATCCAGTTGTGTGGTGTGGCATGATTTTAAACAGGCTGTTCAAACCTTCTTGTTTCAAGCCAAGTAAAATGATGAAACAGTTGCTTAAAAACTTATTTTTGTATTTACTCAAGGCAGCTTTGTCTGATGTTGAAACGTATTTGAAGATCTGAAATACGAAAGTGTGACAATGGAAGATCAAGCAATTAGTAGAAGGGAAACTATGAATTTGATCAGGTCGTTGAAACTTGTGACTGACTTATGTTTGGGACCTGAGTGACTCAGGAAGGCAACGGTTAAATAAGAGACAGAAGAAATACAAAGAACATGCCGGGAACGATTTAGAAAAGATAGACGTATGAGAGCACATCATCGTAATGGTCCCATCCTCACCTTTCCGTTCTTGTTGAACAATCTGAGCGGCATGCTGGGAGACGTTAGTAGCAGCAAAGACTCCTGCTCCGACAGTTTCTTCCGGAGTCGGTCGATTACTTTTGAACCCTTGTTGGCTCTCTGAAAATCCAAAGCGAAAAGAATGAAATGCGTCATGGAAATTTGGATTCTCAGAATCATCTGTGTTTAGGAACAAGCCCTCCGACTGACCTTCTCCCTCTGAATCTCACTGCGGAGGTGTGAGATCTTGACCTTAACGGCGTCCAGCTCCTCGTCCGAGACTTGGGGAATGGCGAGGGGCTCGGTGTCTTCGGGGCCTTGGAAGGTCAGCTCAGTCAGGGGGATGTACCACTTGCAGTCGTACTGTTGGTTTTTACTGAAAGAGGAAAGTTAGAATGTCCAGAAATACAAGTAAAGTGGAAACAAAAAAAGCAGGAGACGGATCAATAAAGCAAGAAAATTGATACAGATGACTACCAGGGAAGGGCTTTGGTGGTATTTTGGAGTCCACATTGGACTCTTTGGCCATCTGCAGTGGAAATCAAGATTTGGCTCCAGCTTTATGTGATGCAGATGGGTTTTTTGCAACATCACCTAGAATGTAAGTGCCATTGGATGCGATGCAATTGCTCGCTTAACATATCCTTTATATTTTCTACTGAATATTGTTCTCCAGATCATCGGTTTGTATTGTTTATAGATATTTCAGTCTTAAAACATGTTTAAATTTGAAAAATATTTGTTTGTTTTGGCAGATTAATTTGCTCCTTCTGCTCCGGATGCCTGAGTGTTACCATTTTTCTTGATCACTAACAGAGTGCAGGCATCAGGCTTCGCTCTCATCTTTTTGTAAATATACCAAGCCGTTGCTCTAGACTCATCCTTTCTGCTTCCATTTTACTTTGTACATATTTAAACATTTTTATAATTATGCTGAAATGGTTTCATAGCACCAACTTCCATACGATGGCACATTTAGCTGTGAAAGAATAACCTGCATCGGTCCATTAAAAACCTGAGTCGCTTTCCCAACTCCTGTATCATCTGTGTCAATGTTATGGTGCATAGCTGTGAAGTTTTTTGGTTTTTTTTTCTATCTTTGCAAAGACAAACTGTTTTCTTTACCCTCCAATCTGTTTCTTCAGCTTGGCGCAGAGCAGCAGGTCAGTAAAGAGGAAGACGTGCCGCAGCTTCCTGGTTCCCTCCACCAGCTCCACCATGAAACTGTCCTTCAGCAGCTGGCGGTTCTACAGCAGCGACACACAGCAGCGTTAGTTTGGGTCAGCAAGGGGGGAAAAAAGGATGACATCTTCCACTATTCTGGTAGCATACGAGACTCCATTTTCTAGGGGATGCATTAATAAAAAATAAATAAATAAAAAGTCAGGTACAATGTCTCAACTGTATTTTTTTTTTTTTTCAAATTTTGTGAAAAAACCTCAGTGTTGACCATCACAAAGTCACACATAAGTGAAGTGGAAGGAAACAAAACAGGAAATCAATTTTTCACGAACATAGTACATATATTCAATACCCACAAGTTAATTGAATGTAGAACCCCCTTTCATTGCCATTCCAGCTCAAAGTGCATCTTGGCCACAGCTAACGACTGAATTTATTGCCATTCGTCTTTACACAACAACTAAGTAAAGTTAAATTTGACGGAGAATGTTCTTAAACATCATTCCTTTAGTCTAGCCGTTGATTCTCTGATTGGATTTAGGTTTAAATTGAAACTGGGTCACTTGGTTGCATGTGTGTGGTTCTTCGCCCACACTCTAGGACTTTTGTAGCAACCAACAGGTATTCTTCTTGACTGACCATTATTTAGTTCCAACCATGTTCATTTCAAACAGCTTGTATGTCTCTAATGAGAAGCATCCCAGCATGATACCGTCTTCTCCATGTGTATGTTGTGTTCAGGGTAATGTGAAGTGTTTTCTTCCAAACCTGTCTTTTGCTAAAAAGCTTGACTTTGGTCTTGTCTGAGCGGAGCACCGTCTTCTATATGTTAGCTGTGCTCCCAACGTGGTATTGAGGCGTTTCTCTCTCAACAATAAGTTCATTTTTGACACTGTGCTTTTTGTAGCCTACTCATTTGCACTGAGACTTAGTAATTAAGTATATTCTGAATTCAGTTGGAAGCCCTCTTTAAGACTGTCCAAATAAAAAAAAAACTTTCCAGTTTTTTATTTCCTGCGGGGAAAAAAAAAGTTCTTTTTTCACATCACAATTTTGTGGTACTTCATTTTGCTCTATCTGAGGTTAGGGGTTGGAATGTGACATAATATGAAGAAGTTGGAGGAAATACTTAAGCGAGACCCTGAATACTCTCTCTCTAATTAAACCAGCAAGAACAGAGAAACAAACAGAGAGACATGAGGAAATGACTGCTTCAGGAAGGACTCAGCTATACAATAAAGCCTGTAAGATGGAAATAAAATCTGCAAGACTGAGTACTGGTTGTGTTCAGTTCAGTTTATGAAAAGAATCTGAGTCGTCTATGTTTACGCTGCAGAGAAATCATGAGAAGTTTCTCACAAAAAGGAAGAGCAATATCTGGGGGTCAGGACTCATCGCTGATGTCAGACTATATAATGAGATGTGTAATAAGGCCATTAACCAAAAGGGGGCAGTAAAGTCATTTTCTAAGGATTTCTTTATAAAGACAAGGAGAGTAGGCAAATGCAAAACCACAGTTTGGTTGTAAATGGCTCAATTTTATTCGCTCTTAACCTCAGTTTTACTTGTGGGATGGGGAGTGAAAACAGTTATTGAAGTCTGCTTGTTCTCGACTTTATATCTTGTGAAAATTTAGCAGTTTTCTCACTTGAATCTGAGGGTTTGTCTTGGTGACAGATGTTTACTTTTGTGCTGTTGCAAAAAATATGATAGTAAACCAAAAAAGAGCTTGATAATAAACACACTAAGCAGATTTCTTCGTTAGGAAATAGGACAGGAGCCATGGCGGCTGATTGTCTGCAAATGAAGGGAACTTTAGGGGCTTTTTGGTTTGAAGAAAAGCACAAAACATGTAATCAGAAATTTGGATGCAAATTTGAACAGCTAAAGTTTTATTACTGTGCAACCTGTTCCTGCTCACTTCAAACCCATAGTAAACAATCCTTCCCTGCAGCAAAGCCACGAAGCATGACATCATGTTTGCTCAGGGCCAACTACATCCCTGTCATCGTGTTTGTGACCTCCCGTCTCTTTTTTTTACTTTGTTTTTTTTTCCCCTCCTCCCATCTCCAGCGTGTCAGTCACTGACAGAGAAAACTGGAGTAGAGCTGAGGCTAATGACAGAAGAAGAACATTTACGTGCTCGCAATAAAATTTTTAAAGAAAGATTGCGCATCTGAGGGTTTGTTCTGTTGTGAGTCAGAGCTGAAAAGCTTGTGAATGATGTAAGGAGGGGGCTGAGGAAGGATGACTAAGATGCAGGAAAAGAGGAGAAATGACGGAGAGAACCCGTGTAACGATGTCTGAGAGGGAATAGGGAGGAGAAAGAGGCCGCAGAGGAGATCCCCGAGGAGCAAATATCACATAGATGCTTCTTACTCTACGTAGATACCAAGCCGTGTGTCACTGCAGCAACATATTCCCACCTCTACTGCACTTAACGCCTTCCTGATCATCAAAATACAGAATCTAATTCCACATATTGAACGTAAAGCAGCCATAACCTGTGATGAATAACTTCGAGATTACTTGCTTTCATACTGCGTGTCTAGCTGGAACCCGCGTTCGTATCACCACCAGATTCTCAGCAGACATTTGTACCTCACTAAGCTTTTTCACAAGAAGTATTTTACTGTGTATGGTATCCACAAATATCCTGCAATACAAATTTCCCACATAACCTACATAACCCTTGAAACCATTTGGCATCCCCGGCAGACAATTTACCATTTATTTCTGACAGATTATCCTTTACTGATTTTAAAAGTAATTCAAATTTAATTTTAAAAGAATGTTTAAAACACAAAATACTAAAGTTCTCTACAAATTTATGACAAACACTATAACAGTGGGCCGGCTCTGAATGTGCAATCTGTGAAAACATACGGAAAAGAAGGAGAGTTAAAGAATGAAAAAAAGGAGGAAAAAGTGAAGGAAAAGAAGGATGGATATAAACAAGGAGGAAAAGAAGAAATACAATAATTAAAGACACAAGGAAGGAAAGAGTGAAATAAAAAAACAGTTAGTGCACTTAAAAGAAAGGACAGAAGTTAGATATTGGACATTATTTTCTTCCACTTCACAGCTACATGTAACGTTGTGTTTATCTTTTACATAAAACTCCAATCAAATAGACTAAAAACTGTTGTTCTGACCTGGAAAAATCCAAAAATTTCAAATTGTATGAATAACTTTAGAAGGTGCTGTTGCTGTATTCCTCCAGTGCAGAGAACAGGAAGCCATAGTATTTAACAGGCAGGGAGAGACATGCATCTTTACCCATATATTCCAGCAGCTGACCGTTGCATTAAAAAAAAAAAAAAAACACTCCTGCACAGATTAAATATTGACCAACTCTTGGAGGAGCCTCACCAAGAGCATAACGCACAAGTAATGGGATGGTTTATTTTTAGAGCATAAGCTCTAAAGGGCACCTCTGCACTCGTGTGAATGTGTGTGGATTTTTTTGTGCGTGAACTTGTGTGTGTGCGTGTGTGTGCGGACTGGGGGACATTTTTCTGGGTGGAGGAAAAAAGTGGAATTGTGTAAATGACTGTGTGCATTTCTAGTGCAGCATTTTCATTTTCATCCGAAAGGCAAACAAAGCAGAGCGAGGACATGAGTGCCGTCATTTGCATTTTAATTAAGCGCTTCCTGTTTGCCGCCACCCCCACTCATCATGGCGTGGGGCCGGGGCCTCTGGGGGCCCACCTGTACTCATCGGTTTCATCATACCTTCACTGACCAAACTGGAAGTGACTCAGTGTCTATGCACGGACGGGAACGATTACCCTTCAGTGCTCCTCCAATTGTTTAGCTTCGAGCCAAAAACACTCTGTGGTTTCTACCATGTTGGCTAACTTCCTTATCATTGACAAATCAAATAAGCTCGACATAAAACCGAGGGGGGAAAAAAAAATTCCAGACTCTAAACATGCAACTTAAACCCTAAGGCAAAGAGAAAGGGATATTGAGTATTTATTTAAAAAAGAAAATGTGTGTAGAATTTGAAATGCAGTTTTTACATGAAAATCAGCAGCTTCTATGTGGCAACAGAAACAAACAAAAAAAAAACCTCAACAACTCCAGCCTATTGTTTACTTTATCTTTTGTGAGGTTTAATATAATGAACCCCATTGATTTCAGAGAGCTCTTTTCATGTATCCATGATAAATATTTGATGGCTGCTGTTGGGGCCTGAACTGACTGAGATGGAAACTGAGGCCTGCAGGGATAATAAAGGAAATGTGTGTGTGTGTGTGTGTGTTTGCCAGTGAGTATGTTCCTCCAACATATGGAACAGGGAGTAGGGAAGTGTGTGTGAATGGAAAGGGTGCAGTAATGACCCCCCTGTGAGCGGGGGGGAGGAGCCCCGGCCGGCGTCTCGCCTCCTCCCATATACCATTAATAAATAATTAACCAGAAATCTGCCAGTCAGTGTGGACTGGTGGCACATTACAAGGCACTGTGTATGGCAAAGGCTATCAATCAAGGGGCATCCATTCATGTGCGTCAACTCATCTCCAGGGATGGGAGAAACCGGTGGGGGAGCGGGTGGTTGAGCGAGTCTGTGTGCGCTGGTTCGAAAGACGGGTGGAGGGGGTGGAGGGGGGAGTGATAGATACAGAGCAAACAGACAGAATCAGTCTCATGGAGGCAACCCCTGCTATGACCATATAAGGACACGGGCTCTGCTTTAGGCTGCAGATTGGTGGCTCCCGTGCACTCATCTGGTGGTGACTTCAAAGTCATCTGGAGGTTGAGTTTGTGATGTCATCATTCCCAAGATGGGCAGGTGCGAGTTTAGCTGACGTAGGTTAAAAAAGATGGAGGCTTATTTTAGGGGGAAACGTGGGATGTGGAAGAAAATATTAAGGGATATTTCAACCACAGGAGAGCGGGAAACAAAAAAAAAGATGGAAAGCTTATCCAAAAAGAAAAAAAACTGCATTAATGTTCATTTGTCATGATCATCAGTCAGACATCTGATGATCATACAAATAACAGACATCCCTACATATTAAACGGTGCTTTGCAAAAATATTACCATTGTAACGATATTTATGTTTTTTTTATCCCTTCAGTTTTTAACCTAAGGTAAAGGAAAACAATACGGAGTTTTCAAAATTGTTTGCAAATAAATATCTGAGAGGGGCTGATTTGTATTTGTACTTGGGTCCATCCACTTAATGCTTTGATGAACATTATTTTGGGGTACGTCTTGCCCAGCTTTTTTCCATCTTGAGAACATAATGGTTGTCCATGCTTCTTTGAAAAATGGCAACAGTTCAGTCAGGTTCGGCGGAGAGCGCTAGTGAAGATCTATTTTTAAAATCTTAAAATCAGATTCTCAGCCGGGTTTATGTCTACAGACGTTGGCTTGGCCATTCTAAAACATAAACATACTCGGATATAACTCTTCCACTGTAGTTCTGGGTGTATGTTTGGTGTTTTTGTCCTGCTGGAGGGCAAACCTACACCTCTCGAGTCCTTTGCAACTTCCTACAGGTTTTCCTCCAGGATCAGGCGGTATTTAACTCCTTTTATAATTATATGCAACTTTGTGTTGCAAAAATGTTGTCTGAAATACATTAAAGTTTGTGGTTGTAACTTGACAAAATGTGAAAAAAGGTATGATTAATTTTGTGAGGCTCTGGAAAGGTAAAGGAGAATAGCAAAGATTAAAAAAAAAAAAATCATTAAAGGAAAGGGAACAAACACTGTAAATATTATTTAGATGTATAAAGAGTACCCGGTGAAATGCAACAAATAATTGAGCCGATTGATAAAACAGCAAATACAAATCCAGAAAGAAGGCAAAATGTAATCAATTTGGAGATTTCATATAATAGAGGAAAATGCATGAAAAGGTTTAGAGAAGGCAGAGAAATCTGTACGTCCTGGGTTTCTGTGATCATCATGACTGCAGGCGGTACCAGAATGAAAACAGACACAATCCTGCAGTGTTAGTCCCTCGACAGGCCAGAAAACATTTCTGAAATCCTCCCTCAGTGATTCATGCCCACAAACAGAAGTTCTAGTTAAAACTTTGCAGCACAAGGGAAAACAACTGTTTTGAATGAGTCATTTACACCGAGGGCGAGCAGACAACATGAAAGCGGTGCAATCTTGGATCAAAGAAACCATTAATCTTAAACAATATGCTCAAATGATGAAGGAAGACATTCGATGTGAACAGAATGACTCTCAAATCACAGAGGTTGAGCAAGAAACTGCCTTTCCCGAGCCCCTATAAACTATTTGGAGGATTTGGAGCAGCAAAGATGGCAGGGGAGCTTCAGTTTTATAGTCAGGTTCCTGTTTTGTGCTTCAACTTCGCCAGAACATGAGACAAAGGATCCCTGGGCAGGACAGTCGGCTCCCTATTGCCTTCCAAGCTCGTTTCTTTGGATAAAAACAGCAGTACTAGTTTACTGCTTTGCATTCTGAACACTCACCTCTCCCTTCTTCCCAGCTAGAGACTGGCGCCTTGACGTCGTCTCCTCGTTGATGCTGGACAAAAAGTTCTGGGAGATCCGCAGGGCGTCCTGCAGGAGTGGGTGGTCCGGGTGGCTGGTGGGTGTGTGTTTGAGCAAGTCCTTTGAGCAAAAATAATGTATCAAAAAAACAAAAAAAAAATATTTCAATTTGAATTCTCAGTGTCTAACATATAGACAGCTGTGACTTCAATAAAGTATGTTTCCAGTCATTTTGCTTACATGTAACACCAAAGTGCTGCGCGTCACCCGGTCCACAGGTTTATACAGTAAAGCTAGAAGTAAAATTAGACACAAATAAAGTGAAAATTTTATTCTGCATGGATTATATAACAAGACAGATTTATAATTTAAAGTAACTTTAATATGACTGACCCTCCAGGGAGTTCTTGGCTGTATCCTTACAGTCTTTAGGGCTCCTCACCTTCAGGTTCTGTTTGGATAAAAAAAAAAAAAAACTAATCTCAAATTAAGTTGGCACAAACAACACTGAGTAGATTAACAACACAGAAATATGGTAAGGTTATATTACATGAACTTCATTCACTTCCAGATTAATTATTCAACCATCAGCAGATTTTTTTTTACTCCACTATCATTCTAAGATGGCTCAGAGTTATGCATCATCACTAAGACCATTAATAAGTCTTCCATGATAAATTTCATGTAGGGCATGTAGATGCCCGCCTAAATTCTGACTGGCAGGTCCTCATGAAACATAGATGAAGAATTATGTACTAGAAAGATCCTTATGGGTTGGGGAAAAAGGGAGAAGAAATAAATCAAAGGTAGGTCTCAGCAGTCAGAGTTACACATTCTTCCAATTATGTTTGCTTTTGAGCAGCTCATGAGTAGCACTGTGGTCAAAAAGAAAAAGAAAAAGAAAAAAAGAAAAAGAAACTACGTTGGCCATTTGTCCCTGTTTGTGTCATGTGAATCACTATGCATGCTGCTCAGACAGAACTGTGCAAAGAGCAGCTGAAACAGTCAAACTTTATAACAATAAAGTGAAGCCCTCAGTTTATGAATCAAGAGAAGTCTTCTATTAGTTTTGTCAGAACTTGATTAAGTGGAACAGCACGGAAATGTTTTCTAAACAGGGAACAACGGAGCATCTCGTCTCATTCAGTTTGCACAAGGACGCCGTTATCACTTTGCGAAATCCACGTTAAATGGCTGCTTTGACGTAGAAAAACTGGCCTTGCAGTTCTAACAACATAAATGCATCACACAGGACTTCCACGTTTGTTTGCTTTCCAGTTCAAAGCTCTGTTGAGGCCCAGTCATTTATGTCCAATGGGAGCAATGACTGTCACGTGTGCGGCTTTGTTTACAAATTACAGTCTGTTTGCAAAAAAAAGCACAATGTGAACGCAAACCGCACTTTTGGTCCAGACCAAACAAGCGGGCCAAAGGATTTTCTTGATGCTCCAAGAGGGAAAAGAATACCAAATCGGTTACATCTTGGATGACCACTTAACTAAGCACTACCTGCCTACTTCATGTGGTCAGTCTCACCTCAGAGATTTCAGCAAACTGCGAGTTGGCTTGGCAGCACTTCTCCGCTGTCTCGACAGCAAGCTCATAGTTGTCCAGGAATGCCCGATACACTCCGAGCTGGCTGGCCTGAGAAGAAGAGGAAAAGTTAGCATTTTAAAATAAAAACGGAAAGAAAAACATTTTTTAGTAAATTTTTAAAATATACTTTTTTAAAAGAGCCAAACTGAAATAGCAACATACATATTGAAAGTAATTTCTTGCCAAGCAGAATCTGAAAGACCGTGCAATGCATAATCGAACAAAACAACCAGCAAAGAAGACAGACGGATCAAAAACAACCCCATTTTTACTACGGTGGTCCTTGACGCTTGCTGCTATAGCAACTAGTGAGACCTGTTCTGTGTCGAGTGGAATAATTAATGACTGCAGTAACAGAGGCTATGATAGCACATTTAGGAAGCTTGATGACGAAATTAAATTCCAGCAAACGCTGTCTGCCAGAGCTGAGATTCATCTCAGCGGAGAACAAAAGGACGATCAATTCTTGGGAACAAAAGCTGAGAGAGGAGAGCGTACAGTGGAGCAGAGGTGGGCCCTGTGTGAGCTGTCAAGATCGACCCCCCGTGCGCACACCCCCACCTTTAAAATGCTTATCACACATGTAAGCACTTCCCATCTGAACATGCTGAACAGGAAATTTTACTTGTAAACCTGATCTCAGGGGGCAGCATTTCAAATTGCCTTTCATGCACATTTCAGGGATAAATATTAAAGATGAATTTATCTTCATTTTGTCCAATGATTAGGAATAAGAGCTTAGATAATTAGAAAGACTGCAACATGAAGAGTGTTTCACAACCTTTTGTCAAAAAATCAATTGAAAAGTAAGTTTATCTAAAAATAGCGATTCAAAACTGAGATTAGTGTTTTAGCATTTTAATGTATGGAACTAGAGTTTTTGCTCTTCGAGCATTTAGAAGTTAAAAAAAAAAATGCAATGAATTACTGAAAATAAATTCAAAGTTGTGCACCAAATTCTTGTTTTTTGAATATCCTACAACTTTTAAACTCTGGGGGAAAAAAAGAACACAGCAGAAAAATTTATTTCAATTTTATATCTGCAATGAGTTCACACACTCTTTCACTGCAACTGTACAACTTTCAAGCTATACGCCACAAAACTGAAAGCTGTATATTATGTCCAAGTTAAAACAGATTTAAAACGCTGTTTAGCAAAAATGCTGTTGCGCCGTAAAGCAGCAAGAAGCAGGAAGGTGCTGCTTTCATAATCTTTCCCCAGGCAACACAATCTGCACTACTGCAGGGGCAATTCAGAGCGTGACAGTTTCACTGCAGAGGGAGCGGGCCGCCCAAATATCCCACAACCGCATCCCCATACGACAGCGTGAAGGCTTATGGATTGTAGCCATAGAGTCGGGGCAGAAAATGGTTTTGAGAGATGGAAGAAACACGCTTAGGTGTTTGGATTTCTCAGCTTGGGATTTGCAATTCGTTAGAGCGGCTGTGTAATTTACTGCAGAAAACAACATTAGGAAAACAGCCGAGTGACATTACATGAAAATGGCTGAATTTAGCCTTGGCTTGTAAGTTGCTCAAATGTCTTGTAAACATTTTTTCTGATGAGAGAAAGCACCGTTTCATCTAGACAGGAACAGATATGTTTCAATTACGGCTACAGCTAAATGTAGCAAGATACAAGCTAACGCTTCTGGCTCTATTGAGGCTATAACACCTTCATCTTGCTTATTATTAAAGGGGGCATAATCAAATCTACTAGCAAGCTGCCCTTCCTTGCTAGCATGTAGCATGTCAAGTAGTTGTAGCTGTAAGTGAAATAACACTGTTCCCATTAAAAAGTACACAAAATTTAAAACAATAGTGGTTAAATGCAGTGGTGAGGAACTTCCTATTAATAGAGGATAATGTCTTCTCCCTCGGATCTGATGGAAAACTGGTTTTCAATCCTACTGGAAATGGGAAATACAGGAGAGCATGTCATTTTAGTAACATGGATGGAAAAATAACCCCAAACTTTTACGAGCAGAGAACCGCAGAGTGGTAACTAAGGAAGTCACTGGATGGCTCTGGGTCAGTTTGCACCTTTGAAATTTAAACCCCCTGTTTCATCCCAGCCTGTGTCAAATTTGTTGATTTGTTCCGTTTATTCCCACTAAACAAAATATTTCATACCCAGCTACTTCAAGTTTTCTATTTCCCTTGTAGTTAGGTGTTATCATGATTTAGGCAGATAAATTATAAGTCCTGTATAATTTAATTTACTGGAAATCAACTAAAAAGTCTTCTACTCGTAGAGAGCTCATTTATTTTGACTGTTGAAATATTACGGCTAATGCCTCCTGTTCCAAATTTTATGAGCTGAATTTGGGGGGGAAAAATTACCCTCAGCATCGCATTACGGATGAGTCTGTTTCTTAAGGCACAAAACAACCAAGAATACAAAGATATCGATTAGCAAGGGAGTAAAATGACTAACAATTGTGTTTTTTTTTTTTTTTACCAGAAGTGGCCATAATAGTGGAGATTGGTGAAGTCTATGAAGCAGCTGAGACACTTACTGTAAGTTTGATCCAGAGATCAAGAGGCATTTTAAAGTTGATGACGAGACTTGTCCAAGAGATATCAGGGATTTAGTCAAGCTAACAACCAACAGCAAACTTGACACTGAAAGCTCGTCACAGCCACAGTTTTAAACAGAAAAGCTTCATCTTCTTTTACTCATCTTTAATAAAACAAATTCAACACTAGTTTAACAGATTCCCATCTCCGAGGCTTGTGTTTCGGAGGATCAGGATCACAACTGTGAATTTGCCCTATTTTCAGCCTTCAAACGATTCTCCCTGACACTTCAGTCTCGTAGCCTGTCAGCGACGCTCTGCCTTTCCCTCTTTTCATCCTCTCTCTCATCTTCCTCGTTCTGATGTCTCATGACTCCTAAGCTTTTGCAGATTTAAGAGTCATGGTGAGACAGCTCTATCAGAGTTCCAGCAGCCTGAAAATCTACTTGGCTTGTCGGCTCCCATCCGTTCACGGACGTCCCCACCCCCACGAGGACGCGCGCATCACCTCCTTTGCTCCCTTTAATTTTCATTTTTGGTCTATTATTTTGGTTTTACGGAAAACGGAATAAGATAGAAACAGTTTGACTGTGTAAAGCATGTCAGAAAAGTTGACATTGTTCATTGTTCAATAACAATAATATTATAACTGTGATATCCATTACTTTATGACTGTAATTCTTGCTCTTTTTGAACTTAAAAGAGCTTATATCATGCTATTCATGTATCTTTTTACACTATCTATAGGCTGCTCAAATCATAAACTATGGACCAACAGAAAGCTGATGTTGGTTTCCAATTTGCCAGTGTGGTAAAGGACAAATGCATTGTGTTATTTTGACATCTGAACCAACTTTATTTTTCTTTTTTCTCCTTTTTTCATACTCTATACCAATCAGATCTGTCAAAGTAAGACTAAACACGGGTTCTTCGAAGCATAGTTTGTGATTGTTGCCATCCTACTTGAATTCTGAAAATGAATTCATAGAAGTTTCATTGCACTGAATCTAAACCAGATATGTATGTTAAAAACTAGAGTTCTTCCAGTCTGGGACCCATAAAACCGAAATAACAATAGCACATGCTAAATGCACGCTAAAATGTGAACCATTCTCAACCAGCAAGTGTAATGACTGTGTAATCCTTAACCATCAGAACAGACAGTAAATGCGTATACTGAAAATAAATGTGTCCGATTTAGAAGCAACCAAAAAGAGAAAATAAATATGCAAAAGAAAATGTTTTATTTTAATTTCTTCCAAGTGCCTATTAGAAAATAATACAAATTCAATTAAAATTTCTCACCCAAAGCCCAAAGGCAGCCTTCAGAGACACATTAATAAGATTGCATGTGTGTGTGTTTGTGTGTGTGTGCGTGTGTGTGTGTGTGTGTGTGTGTGCGTGTGTGCGTGTGTGTGTGTGTGGTGAAGGCAGCTCCTATTTATAGCAGCTTCTTGAAGACAAAAAGCACACAGCGTTGTGATGGCCTCAGCTGCCTGAGGCAGAAAGGGGGCATTGTGAGCAGGCCTGTGCCCCCCTCTGTGTGCTCGAGCACGTCAGAGTATAAACCAGTCTGGGGAGGCGGCTGGACGAGGAGCGTGAGGGAGAGATCAGTGGGAGAGGAGCTGTAGTTCTCAGAGTATTAACAAATGATTCATTGTGAGTTAATTGACCCGCTGTGAAAATGATTAAACAGAACCACTGTACTGTACATTTGGCCCTGACATCCTTGGAAGAAACTGCTGCAGGACATAGAAAGAGAGAGTGAGCAGCTGTTTGGGCGGAAAAGGGGAAGGAAAAGCAGTCCAGATTTAATTTGTGCAAATTTGAAAGCACGACGGAGAGGAAAAGATCGCTAGAAAAATCAAATCTGCTTTTATTGCCGATTTATCAAATTTAACTGGCAGGTCCTGCTTCTGACATCCTTCTGTTTGATGAGATGTTACAGTAAGTAAAGCCGCCGCGGCTCTGTTGGTTTGCTGTGGGAGGGCGTCCAGGCAACATAAATGCCACTGTAGAGCCCCGAATGTCCTTTCCCGCTGCTGTCAACCTTTGTGGCTGCCCAATGTTGTCACTTTGATTAGGGGTAACGTCACGCAGCTACACCCAGGGACTCAGCTGCTGTCATAGCGGCACACAGTCTACAACCACAAACAGACCAAGCCTTTAATTTTCCCTTGATAGGAACTCAGACTGTATTCACCAGTTTCTGGAAGAGGTCTCCGACCCTCTGGTGGTGGCTCCACTGCTGGACGCGGGGCAAAAGTCCGTCGTAAAACTCCTTGTGGATTTCGTAGAGCTCAGGCACTTTGAAGAAGATGGTTTCAATCTGGGCCACTGTGAGAACAGGCTGGGACGTTGTAGCAGCTGCCTTCAGTGGTTTCATTGGCTGAGACAAACAGAAATTCAGTTCAGTTTAAATCAAACCAGTTAGTCAAAGGTCAATTTTTGATTCCTTATCCCTGGACTGGAATCAAAGAGTCTCCTTGAAACATATTGAGAAGGAGAAAATCCAATTATCCAGTTAAAACACCTTGAATGTATCACTGGTTTGCAGAAACTTGCTGAAATGTCTGAAGCGCCGAAATCGAAACAACTGAACTGAAAGTTGGCAACATCAGGAGAGTGAAAAATGACCACTGTCGCTGGTTTCAGAAGGTGTGACCTGGAGTTTTACTTAAGGAGACGATAATGTTGTGCAATGCAGTTTCACTCACCAGTAAAAGAGCCTCTAGGTGGCTGAGGTATGCTTCTTCTGTGGCCAAGATCCCAGACAGGACCCACTTTCTCATCTCCAAACCCTTTTCAAGGTCACACTCCGTCTGTGAAGAATACAAACATGTCTAAAGCTTAAAAGAAAATGCAACAACTCTAAAGCAATTGAATGATGTTTTGCCTCCTGACAACCTAAATACATGGCATATGGTCCAAACTGTATGAAACCCTGCTTTCATACTTTTTTTTTCTTTAACCACAAAATCTAATTAACCTCAAATGTCCTGACTGATAAACTAAAATTCATTCATCAATGATGGTAAAAGGGTGATGAATAAGACTCTGAGTGTCTATAGTTACTGGCTAACCATGGAGGAGCTGCAGGAATGCTCAATGAAACAAAAACATCCTTTAAAAAAAGAGAGAGAGACATCCGAGGCTGCTTTGCCATTCCGCCATTCCCCTCAGCTGAGTCAAAGCTCACTGAGGAGCACAGACATGAGAGAAAACAGAACAACAGAGAAACTCCTCGGGCTGTCTTGTTTAACCAAAAACTCTGAAATAACTCAAACAGACAGGGTTTCTCCCATGGCAGAAAAAAGGTTGGGGCCTAAATATGTGCATGCAGAAGAAAGACACAAGCTCCAGTGTGGAAGTGGGGGATTTCAGCTCTGTAGGTAATGATGAAGAGGAGAAATGAGGATCAAAATAATCATAGAAAACTCTAAAAACAATATTTTTAAAGGGAGGAATAAACATATTTCAGGTGTAATAGAGATGAAACTAGTGTCTGCAACAACAGATAGTGAAACTAGCTCAGCGGCGCATATGCAATATATTGCCAAATGTATTCGCAGATCTATCGTCACCTGATTTTGACCGACATCAAATTCCTAATCCATAAAGATTAATACTTCATGGTTAGCTTCCACAAGGAGAAGCACATTTGTGAGGTTAGACACTGATGTTGGACAAGAAGGCCTGTCTTGTCACCCAGAAGATGTTCTGTCAGGTTGAAGTCAAGACTCTTTTCAGGTCAGTCAAGTTGAACTTAATGATGGCGATCCATTCTATAAAACTTGTTAACTCTCTTGTTAATCTGAAGTCCATTTGAAGTTTGAAGGTCCGCAGCTACTGCATCCGCAGAAAGCTAGCAACCTCTTAGCCGAGGCTAATGAAACCTCAGCCTCTGCCACCAGTTCACTATTGAACATTTAGTAGTAAGGAAAATTAGCAGCTGGAGCCACTGCATCTCGTCATGGCACTACAGTGGGATTTATTAAGCTGCTGAGATCCTGTTCTTTCACAAACGTTTGTGGAAGCAGCTAGCATGACTTGGTGCTAGGAAGTGCTTGACACAACTGAAATTAATATTTTAATGGTTGCAAATATATTTGGCAATACAGTGTCACAGTTTATATGATGCAAAATGATAAAAAAAAATTATATGAAAATGACATTTAAATCAGTTTTAGTATATTCAGGCTGTAAGTAAGGCAAGTCAATATTTCTCATTATCATAGTAATAATATATATATATATATATATAAAAAAAGCAAATCTTCTCAGTACTTTCAATAAGAATTTCTAAGAATAGCGCTACTTAATGTTGCTTTACATTACAGGGTACAATATGTCGCACCGTGCCTTCTACACTGTTTTTGCACACACTCACGGGGAGAGCTTCGATGTCTGTGGGCGTACATGCATTTATTAAAATGATGGGGCAAATGGGTTTGAAACCGGTTTCCATGGCCACTGCATAAGTAGACGCTGATGCAGATTTCAGGGAACAGTTAAGGGCTGAGTAGATGATGAAACCCTCTGGGATTATTATAGACCGCGTTACATAGGAGGTTGTTAACCTGCAGATTAAAAGCATGACTAAATACACTTTTTTATGATGTTGCAACTCCTGCAACACTATAATTTTTGTAAAAAAATACTACTTGACTAGAGCAAGACATTCATAATTGCATCTTTTTAATTTTGATTTAGATAGTTCTATCGTTCTCCATACAATGAACCACAAGAAATCCAGTGGAGCGCATGTGGCTCCAACAACAACATCTGTGATTTGTACTGCAGAGAAATCAGTGATATGGTTCAAAGGTTTTGCAAGGTTTGTGATGTGATCTGGTAAGCTCATGTTCAGCTTAGGAACCCCTGGACTATCACTTAATTCTGAAACGTCTTTTACTTCTAGCTTTTTCTTTCCTTTTCCTGAATTACTAACCCTACAAACATAAAAACACACCATGCATATTTGTCCAAAGACAACATAAAGAGGAAGCTCGTGACTGACTCTTTTTCTATTATTTCTAACAATCTGCAAAACAGTCATCATTAACTTGGAAACATATCACAAAGTCCACAAATACACACAAATAAATCAGTACACATATTTAACAATTTAACATTTCATTTAAAAGTGAAAATAGATTTCTTTCCTAAAAGTTTTTAAAGCACAAACTACACACTAAAAACAACAACAATGAAACAGTCTGTTCCTCTTCTTGTACAGAGCCTGCAAAAAGTATTCATTAAAGAGTTTTATTGTTTTGATTTTTTTTTGTAAAAAAAAAAAAAAAGCCATATTGTATTGATCATGATTGAATTGCAAAAGTAATAAAAAAGGTAAAATGGCCTATAAGAAAGAGAGCGAATACTTTTTATAGACCATGTAACAAAGCCTCATCTTTAAAGGTTTTACGCTTCAGTGGTGTGATCATTTCCTGTCTTATTTCTCTCTATTATTCTCTTAAACCCCCTTTCATGACAGCAGTCTGACGATGGATTTTGACAGCTTCTGCATTATGTATAACATTGTTTATTGTTCTGTGCTGCATTGTATGTTCCCATTGCTCATTATATATAGGCACTAAAATACACATATAAAGAAAGTATGTATAAAAATACATTTAAATATTTTTTTTTCCTGGGCTATCTTTTAACTGAGGTGTTGCTAAAATAAAATGTAATGGATTTATTACTCTAATGCAGCTCATAATGAAGACCTAAAAAAAAAACAACAACAAAATAAAAATAAGTAGCTGTGACGATGAGAAAAAATGTGTTATCACTCTCAATGCTTATAAAGTAGAAAACATAGAGAAAAAGGTTACGCCATAAAAAGAAAAGACACAGGTTCAGCATTATTTCTTCCATTCAGATGACAGAACATAGAAGACCTGAGTAGATGCCCAGACATTCCATCTTTTATTCATTATGCTGGCAAGTAATGAGCCCGTCTTTGGGACCAGCTTAAAGAGGCGTCTGCGAGCGGCACTGAAGCTACGCACCTAAACAAGAAGCTCTCATGATCTGATTCGCTTCTGACTTGTTTGTGGGTGACTGAGGTTTGTAGAAGAAACAGATCAGTGAAAAAAAAAAAAAAGAAAAAAGGCAGCTCCATAACAGAGTTTTAACAAGATTGAGAAGACAACAATAAATAGTAATCCTGTATTAGTTTTATTAACGCTTTTATTTTTATTTTACAAATTGCTCACAAACAATTTGTGCCATTCCTTTTTATTTAACTCCTGTTGTGATTCATGTCTGCTTGGCTACATCCAAAATATCCCGTGTTGCACCTCGGTTAGAAATATGAATGATTCCAGATTCTCTAGAAAGATTTGATTTCTTATTGTTATTATGTCAAAGTTTCATGTAGCCAAAGCAAGCAGGGGCATGACCTCACCAACAGTATTATATGAGAAGCAACAACAGTGAAATTTAAGAGGCTTTATGATGTTCCAGCTCTGGTAGTCAAACTTTAAAGCTAAAAAAAAAATAAAATAAAAAATCTGCTTTATAGGTTGAGGAAGAAAGCCGTCCTTGATTTACGCTTCTGCAACTCTCGCAGCAAAATAACTGTCTTCATGATCAGTTACCCCTATTCTCCTCTTACTTTCTAACGAGAGGAAAAGTCACAATAGGAGGAAAGAGAAAAGGAGCCACTGACAAAAATCAAATCATCTCTGATGGTGAGTCACCACAGTGACATCATAAAACCGTCAGCGCACACTGGGCCAAATTGAGCCTGTCTGCGCTCTGATACATAAATTAAAGAATGAGACAGGGGCGATGTTTGCGGAGGACTTTTCAAAGGGCAAATAAAAAGCGATAGTTGCTCTGGCAGCCCATGAAAGTCTGTTTGACTGTGCTGGGAATTTGTTAAGGGAGGATTGTTTAAGTGTTGCGTCATACATTTGACTGTCTTTCAGAGGAGGGCTGCTCTGGAGCTAAAACTGCGGTGAAAGAAACCAGCAAACAATTTATGTGATTAGGTAGCAGAGAAATCCATTAAATAATAAATGGATTAGAGCAATATTCATTACCTGTTGATGTCTTGTGCAAATTTACTTTGAAGAATTATAGTATAGAACCTTAGTAATGCCCCTTTTACAATCAATTAAAACCAAACATAATGTTTCTGGGATCCTAGAGGGAATGTTATCATCATGGTACTGCTAACATAGTACACCTTTGCTACCATGTGATCACATCTACACTAGAATTTTTTCTTGAATTCACAACCTGTGTAATTTCCCTATAAAAATGTGACGTTCCTGCACCTCCATCAGTTTCAACATAACTTTAGGGAAGGAAAAACTATCAGAGTTACTATTATATGAGAAGATGGGGGGAAAAAAACAACCCTGTTATTTTAGCAGAAGGAGTAGAGGACTAGTATTAGATATGAGTTTGTAGTCAAATATCTACCTAATATGAATATTTAAAAAAAACAACATCCCATTAGGTGCAATGGTACAACTGAAGAGGGACTACTTATGCTGCCATAGTTGTATATGTTTTTGGACGACTTAAATCTGAATCCTAAGTTCCCCGGTCAAACAATTAAGTCAACCACCACTATTTATTGTCAGATGTAAGCTATTTATTACACTTCTTGTGTCCTGTGAACGCTCCCCAGGTGTATTAAAGATTGAAAGGTTATGAACTAAAAAAATCCTCATGACAACCAACACATACTGTAGATCTCACCGCTCAGAAGCCATTTTAACCTATTCCTTTAAACCGTGGCACCCTTCCATTTTTACTTTCGTCACAAAAAAACTAAGAAAAGCAGCTCTTTGGTGTATATGTCATCTTCACTATAATCTGTAAAGAGTGTCAAACGTTAAATATCGCTGTATCTATTTTTACAAATACAGAAAGGCAGAAGGAAGAGAAATGGAAGAAGGATAGAGATGGTTGTAAAGTTATGGGGATGAGGAATAATTCTGCCAAATACTCTCCCAGAAGCAGTCAATCTCTGAAGGCTAATTTGTTTCTTTCTTGGGTGTCAGGCTGCAGGGTGGAAAAACATGTTTTTATAGAAACGTTTTAATTTAAAGCGATAGGCCTAGAGAACCTTCAGCTGATGAAAAGTTGGAAGGTGAAAAATATTCGCCCTTTTCAGACATATTTGTGTATTCTTAAACCCTGGCTTTAGTTTGCTTTTGCAGGAAAAGTAAAGGAAAGTGTCAGCTGATACTGATGAGAAGACGCGATGGCACACTGACCGACTTGGAGGACTCCAGTGATCCTGAGGAGAGCGTGTCCCGGCTGCTGCGGCTCTTGGAACTGAGGTGCGGCGAGGATGATGGCGAATCGTCAATGTACGGCAGGATGTCATGGTGCCGCCGCTGCTCCTCTGCTCGGTCTGCGTCGTAACCGTATGTTGGAGGAGTTCCAGTGAAATGGCCATCTGTTGAGGACAAAAGCCAAACAGCAATTTAAGACCTTTAAAAGGTTTTTGAAATTGATGCTACGGTATTATGGACATGCAGATGCTGATGTGACTTCTGGGCTAGCGGGGCAATCAAATCTTTAATTTTCCTGACTCAGGCTTCCAGAGTTCTCAGTATATTTTTAGCAATTTCTTAAAGTTTAAATACTAAAGTTCACAGTGGCTGCTGGATTGATCGATGGATAGATGGTAAAGTCAAACTGCGGTCTTGTTCATGCTATAGAACCATGGTTAAAATTTGCTTACCAAGACCTGAGTGAAGTTGGCCCCCCCACCTTCTTCAAATCAGACAAAATTGGTGTCAAACGTTTGTGCTACGTTTGTGCTGGTTTGTGCAGCAAAAATTTTCGTTTGTGCCGCTATCATTTTAAAGATATAAAGAAATCTTTCCAGAGGTCATCCAAGGTCAACCAACCCCCCACCTTCTTCAAATCATACAAAATGGGTGTCAATCAACTCAGCTACATTTGTGTTGGTTTGTTCAGCAAAAATTTTCGTTTGTGCTGCTTTGGCTTTGAAGGATATTAATGAAAGTGTAAAGGTCAAAAGGTCAAACAGCCCCCCCACTTTTATGAAATCAAACAAAATCGGTGTCAAACATTAGTGCTATGTTTGTGCTGGTTTGTGCTGCAAAAATTTTCATTTGTGCCGCTATCATTTTAAAGATATAAAGAAAGTTGGATTTCATAAAAGTTGGGGGGCTGGTTGACCTTTTGACCTTTACACTTTAATTAATATCTTCAAAGCCAAAGCAGCACAAACAAAAAATTTTGCTGCACAAATCAACACAAACGTAGCTGAGTTGATTGACACCCATTTTGTCTGATTTGAAGAAGGTGGGGGGTTGGTTGACCTTGGATGACCTCTGGAAACATTTCTTTATATCTTTAAAATGATAGCGGCACAAACGAAAATTTTTGCTGCACAAACCAGCACAAACGTTTGACACCAATTTTGTCTGATTTGAAGAAGGTGGGGGGGCCAACTTCACTGCTCTCTTACCAAGACATAAAAACTGTCACTTAAATAGCCTGTGCAAAAACCAAAATCTGCATAAAATCCTTTACTTTTACTACAGACATCAAAGCATCCTTGACCTACAAATCACAATTTATGCTCATTATTTGAGGTTTTCTGCACAGCAGTGCACTGAGACAAAGACAGGGAGTTGTGCATTCCATTTACTGATTGGCTTCGTGCTCTCAGAAGGTTGCCAAGTCTGGAAGAGTTAATTTCCAACTCTAATTAGAGTAGCTCAGGAAACTGGGGCACATAAAATTAATTTCTCTTGCATCTTTGTTCATACACCATAAACCATCAAAAGGAAACACCTGAGAAAGAAAACTGAAAACTGCTTAAAGGTTGTTTTTGTTTGTTTTTTTTAAAGTAGAATACAGGGTGGATCATTAAAATGTATTATTGATTTGCAAACTTCTCAAATTTTAACGATGGACGTTAATAACTTATACAGCGATATATGATTCACTTTAATTGGAGTCAGAACAAGAAACAAAGACCAGTGAGCTGTTTGTTCAGCAGATCAGTGCAGGATGTGTGACAGATGAAAGAAAGAACTCTAAAGAGATAGTGAAGAACTTTTTCAAGCACCTAAACGTTTCCTTTTAGGTGCTTCAAATACTGTAGTTTCTAAAAATATGGTATTTTTTATATGCTGAATCAGACTTTGTTTCCACTGAATGTACCAAAGTACAAGCCCTAATTGAGAGATACACTTTTAATATTACTCTGAACCTTCAGGGTGGAGCTTTGTGAAAGAGTACTCAGAATTTAAAATGACTCAAAAAAAAAACTGTATATTTTTTTTAAATGAAACATTTGTCAATATTTTTATATTTCCCTGTAGTTTTGTAGAAGGTTCTTTATCTCAGAGTGTAACAGCTGTAAAAGGTAAAAGGTTCTGGCTGCAGAACACCAAGTTAAAATCCTGGTTAGACATGATGAAAGTCTTCTTCCATAAACTACATTTGAAAGTCACTGTAGTTACTTTTGCATACTGTGTCAATTCACAAGTGTCACACTAAAACACAATGCTCAACTTTATAACAAATTTACCTTTCCACAACATCCATACGTAGCAGCAACAATCTATGTGCAGTTTACGATTAAAGGATTGAAGTTAACAACACAGAAGGAGGGCATTCAGCGTCAAGGCATTATGCCCCCCGATCCATCCATCTTCTTTATACCCTTGTCCCTTAGTGGGGTGGGGAGGGTTGCTGGTGCCTATCTCCAGCTAACGTCCCGGGCGAGAGGCGGGGTTCACCCTGGACAGGTCGCCAGTCTGTCGCATTTATGCCCACCCATGATTTCCAAAGCTCACTGTTGTTGACGGGTGATGCCCGCTGCGCCTTCTTTGACCAACAGCATGCTGCCAGAGGGAACAACCCAACACAGAAACTCTGTGTGGGGCAAACAGCCTCTTCCCACAATGCCAAACCTTTCAGCAAACCATAGTTCCCAGTGTGACGCTTGCGGAGACATTGGTGGTGTAAAAATACCGGGTGGGGTTTTTAAAAATACCCAGTTGAAAATGAGTGAGTGCGCTACTAGAATGTTTTTCTTTCTGGGTTTCTAGCTCTGCCTTGGTGCATTAATAGTAGGCATAAAAGATAAAATAAAATAAAAACTGGAGGTTTCTTTTTTAGAAATAACTTTGCAGCTGTTTTTTAATAACACTGAACACACTCAGAGCATTTTACTATTTAAATCATAGATTTGTTTGGAAAAATGCCATTTCTCGAAATGATGCATGCAGTTTTAATGTAACACAGTCCAAAGGAAACACTAAAGTCTTAAATAATGGAGAAAACAACTATTTGCAGCTGTAAACACCAAGGAGTAAAAATGGGTGCTGTGACTGTAAGTAAAAATAATTAAATGAAACTATTTTTCCATGGCTTGATTTGCAAACCATGGAAATTGCCCTGAACCACTTTTTTTTTTTTTAATTTACACAATTTTTTATGAATATTTTACTTGGGTTTTCACCCATTTGTTGCCTCTCCTGACCTTTTTGTTTCCCCCCCTTCCTCTCGTGTTCCATGAAGGACATCTTACATAAAGATAATAAGCACCAAAAATATCACTGAACAAAAAGACAGGCAACTTATTGATTCCTACTTGGAGCTACTGAAAGCAAAACCTAATACAGGTCCCAGCAATAAAAAAAATAAAACGCACGTGTAAACTTTCCTCTAAAATGCGTGCATGGAAACAGCGTTTGGGAGGGGAACAGCTATAGGGCACGTTCCTGCAGAAGGCGGGGAACTACAATAACACTGGCATCCGCCTAACTGGGTGTTAATGACACTGATGGTGACATGTGGCTGCTCTACAGCATGTGGGAGCTGGTGTTTGTACAAGTGGCTATATTAAAAGATTATTAATGATAATCTTAAAATCTAACTCTCTGGAGCTGATTAATCAAAAATTGTTTTACAAAACCATAAAGTGTTGCTGTGGATAAGGAAACCACATGTAGCAATCAAGATACATGGGTACCATTGAGGTTTATGGTTTTATGCGTTCAGACAAAATAAAGTGAATCTGGTCTTTGCCAGGTTCTTAACATATTTAAACCTGGCCTTGTGTGCACTAAAACACAGCAAATTTTAACCTTTCATGATTCATTAAACATAAACAAAGCAAAAAAAAAAAAACATTAATCATTGCTGCTTCCATAGCAGGTAACGACCAAGAGCTGTTTACTCAAGCACTTTATTAACTGGTCAGCAGCAGGTCAGATCACCTCTATTAAAGCAGGTTCACAGTGTGAAAAATACAGACAGGTGTTGGATAATGCCAAAAAGAAAAGATATCTAAGCAACTGTTCCCCACTATCAAATTAGCAAGGATTGCCCCCTCTGAAGTCAACAGTGAGAAAGGTTTTTCACATCTTCCTATTTTTGTTGAAGAGCCTAGTAAATTTCAAATTATTTTTACTAGCTTGTGATTTATAAAAACACGAGGCTTCTTTTTTACCACGACAATGGAATCATGTTTGCCATTTGTACATCATGAGCAGTTTTATTTAGTGCCACTTTCTACAAAAGGTGAGTGCAAGTAAAAAAAAAAAAAAAAACAGATTCTGGGAATCCACTTGGCTTGTTTTTCATTTCATTTTATCACCGCATGTCAGGCCTCTCTCAGCTCACCCTCTGCCTTTTACTCTGCAACTTGTTTTTCCCTCCGTCTTGGCCACATTTACAGCATATCGACAAGCTGCTACAGTGCGAATGCGAGCAAGTATTGATTTGTATTATCCATTTTCACATATACTCAGAATTAAAAGCTTTGTTTGAGTTGAAGAAGATTCGTGGCCAGGAGACAAACTGATTGCAGTGTTTGTAAAAAAAAAAAAAAAAAAAAAAAAAAAAACAGGGGGTCAAAAGTGTAACCATCAGAAGAAAGCCCAGAGACAATGCAGCACCCGAGAGCCATGATATTAAAGCGAGAAAGGAGGTGATTCTCAAAGGAGGGATAAGATATCCTCGATAGCGAGCTTCCTTTCCATCCTCCCCCATCAGGCTTTCCCCTCAGAGTGCCAGTCATAAATCTGTTCTGCCTGCTGACGCCTTTATTGAACCTACAGAACAGGGCTGTCATCCGAACATTACCATTATAAGCTCTTCCTCAAACACACAAATACATTTACACACTTACCTCAAAGCTCTGTGCAGCCCTATAAGAGGCTGGTTTTACTCAGAGCTTTCCTTCCTAATCCAGCCCTTTGATGAGGGAGGAGAACATAATCACAAGATGTGTTTTGAGACCCCCTCCTCCCCCCCTCTCACACCCCACCCAAAAATCTGATTCAAATTCATCGTGCTTTGAGGGTACAGTGGATTCTTTGGAGGTTTAGTCTGGATGCTGGAGATAAATAACGTGGATCCCTGATGACCAAATAAACAGCAATTCTCATTACTGCTTAGCAGACATATTGTATAAATGTATCATTTATGGAGCTTAGGGAGCAGATTGTGTTCCCCTGTGTCCCCCCCAGCCTTTAAATTTCCAATTTAGAGATAATTTAGCACAAAAGAAAGGGGGTTGGGACAGAAAGTGAAAGAAGAAAGCTGCAGAAATGAAAGAACATCTTCAGCTTCGCTGGAGGGGACAGATCTACCACCAAGCGATCGCCTGTTTTTTCTTCTTCTTCTTCTTCTTCTTCTTCTTCCTGTAATTCTCCTGTGATTGCACAGCTATGTGACAGTAGTTAATTTGATAAATGGGGCAATGGTGTCAAACAGCAGACAGAAAGTCATAAACTGTGCTACATCTACGTTGACAATTAGGTGGCCTTTAGAGAGAAAAATGAGAATGCGGATGTGATCAAATCCCAAGTCAAATATCTTCAAGAACACAAATTTCAAGATTTATTGTCAAATATAAAGATTCAAAGAGTGTCGTTTTCTGCACAGATCCGTCTCTGTGGGGACAAAGTTTGGAGGAAAACCTGGTAAATATAAACCAGTTTCTCCCGCAGCAGGAAATCACACGTTCTCTGCATGAAGACATAAAACTCTTTGTTATTTTTCATCATAAATCAATTACATTGACAATTCTCTTTTTTAACCAACTGAATGTGCACTTGCAGCTAGCCGCCTGATGTCTCTCTATTAGCATACAGGGGACGCGAAGTGACATCAAGCCAAGGTATTGTTTTTGGATCAGATCGGAAAATCTTAGTGAAAAATCACCCAGAACAAGAGCAGCTGATTTTAGGAATAAAAGGTGGATTTATTTGTAAAGTAAGTTTTAAAGATGGCGATTCTTTGAAAATATTTTTCACCAAATACATGGAGAGTAGCAACGCTATGAAAATCAAACAATCAAGCAATCAAAATATGTGTTGTTTTTCTGTTTTAGGTAAAGCCAATTCAATCATGCTATACACTGATGTGAAATAGTAATAATTTGTCTCAATGTCGTCCAACTGTGAGAGTAATCTGTAATCCCTAGCTGCGGTATGATTTGATTAAGAGAGTGAAGAATGGAAACTAGGAATAAGAAAAAAGCTAATCTACTCCAGTGGACACAAAGTCACATGTCTTGTCTAAACAGAGACTAAAAGAGGACTCGCTACTCTACGACAAAAATAAAAATAATAAAAAGAAAGCTTCTGTAACCTCTTTGTAAGCCAGCCTGGAAAAAAAAGTAATCCATCCATCATCTAAACCCAGTTATCCTTGCAGGGTCGCGTGGAAGCTGGTGCCCATCTCCAGGGACGAGTTATGTGGTGAACAAGTTGCCAGTCCATCGCAGGGCAACACAGAGACATGCTGGACAGACAACCATGCACACACTCACAATTCAAAGTAACCGATTACTCTAAACTCCTCCCATCGTCCAAGAACAGAACCTGAAGAGAACCCACAGATGTTCAGGGAGAACATGCAAACTCCATGCAGAGAACGCTTTGTTGCTGCAATGTTCTTTAAAGACAGCATTAAACAAAAAACATGTGAAAACTAAAATAAATAAATAAAAAAAGGATAACACAACCAGTCGCACAGTTGTGCCCCAGTATCCCTCCATTCTGCGCTTTCCTCCCACATTTTCTTTAATCACAAACGACTAATAGAAGAGACCTTTCTTTTTTCTCAACTCAGGCAGATGTTCAGTAGGCGCACCTACTGTTCTTATCCTCAGAGACAAACCTTTGATTCTATAATCGGCTGCTCTGTCTTCCCCATCAGCTGCTAAAGTCATTAGAAAAGAGACTCATTATTCCAGCCCCTGAAGCAATATCTGGGAAATAAGTGTTTGAATTGCTGAAAAGTCACACAGACATTCTGATTAATATTACAGCGTGCTTAATCATCAGCTTCACTCACAAATATGGATGCTGCTCATTAGAAATATGTTTTTTACAAGCAAAGATAATAAAATATTATGAAAAACGTAAATGCTTTAGAAATAGACTAAGGTAATTTTTATAGGGGTAGACATTCTGAGAGCACGGTCTATTCATTATAAAGAACAGTTTGCTTCTCTCCCAACTTTTCATCCTTTTTCTTCTTCATTTCTCTTGGTCTCTCTGTTTTCTTTTGACAGAGCAGGAGCCAGTTCACAATCTGACCACAGCAGTAAATCTTGAGGGCAGACCTCACTCCTCTGACACACTAACTAATGTCCTACGAGCACCGTGATGATCACGCGTGTTTCTGTGTGGGAGGAGAGCAACCTCATTAATTTTATCTACGCTGAAGCTGCCACTTAAATCTCCATGGTTTTCTGGATAACAGCCAGTACCTTATCATTGCTAATGTGTGGGTTTTGAATGCATGCATTCACCTGAGAGAAAACCAACTCTTCTTTATCTTTGAATAGCCATGTTACTTTTGGATATGAAATAGTATAAAAAATATAAGAAGAGTCCTCATAAGCCACCATGATATTGGGAAGTCTAAAAAAAATGGGAATATTGTTTGTTTATAGCAGATAAACAGTAAAAGAAAACTGTGACTTTAAAAAAAAGGTTGGTTTCAATACAAACTGTAAGCTACTGAAAACAAGTTATGCAACATAACACAAACTTTCCTCTGAAAATGACGGCTAGCTGGAAGTAAAAACTCAAAGTAGTAGGAAAACTAAGAAAAATGTTGAATTCCTGTTTACATCAAGACTTGAGGGATGATTCTTTACAACTGAATAGCACTATAAACAATGAAGAGCGAAATAAAAACTGTAATACAATGTTCAAATATACAAGCCCATGACGGCAAGTAAGATTTTAGCTTTGAGGGTTAGCGGTAGCATTTTAAGCTAAATTAAAAAAATTTAAGACACGTTTGTTCTCACTGTGTTGTCTTAGACAATGAAAACAAAGTATCAATTCCTCTCAACAGATGATTATAATATTAACTTTTTATTTTATTTGCTAGCTAGAAAGTCTGAAGACAGAACTGCACGTTAGCTTCACTAGCTATGGAAATCAATCTGTTTTGGGGGATGCTATCACACAATGGCAGGCGTTTGATCATATTAATGTGTCTGGTGCTGTAAAGAGGCATTCAATACTTCAAAGTGAACAAAGGTTAAAGGTTAAAGAGTTGTGGAGAAATCAGTGGGATCAGTATTCCCTTGCTTGGAGAAAGAGGTGGCAGCAGAAATCCTATAATTTATTACACTTGTCCACATTCAGTCGAGTGTTATTGTGCAACAGCAACACATAATTTGACTTAATATGTTTCACACTAAATAATAATTAAAAAAAATATTTCATATTAAGCACAGAATGATGGCTTTTCACTGAACGACATGATGCAACTCAAAGTAGATTGAAGCCTGCTTAAAATTTATTATGTTTTCATGTACATGCAGAGTCCAGACTATGGATGAGTTGGTTTTCAGTGTCCGTTTATAGAGGGTCACCTGGTATTTGCAGTGTTTGGAGACCAAATCCAGTCCACGGATACTTGACACACCTTCTAACAATGCTAGTAATTTTAATGTACACAAAGCGCTTTGGACAACCACAGAAATTAACATCTTCAGTCTTTACCTCTGCCAATCAGCACCAACGAGAATAAATGCAGCTCCTGAATTGGCTGCGTTACAAACCCAAGCCAATTGTGTCATCAGAATATTTTAGATAAGATGTAAAAAACAACAACATGTAAACGTGGATTTTCTGCAAGTAACTTGGGATTGACATTCCACAGAAAAATGCTCAAATGGGTTAAATAGGTTATTGCAATTTTACATCCTTCTACGTCTGCAGCATAAGTTAAGAGAGAAGAAAAGGCCAGTGACTGGAATTATCCTTCACGTATGAAGTAGAGAAACCCAACATTCTCCTTCTCCAAACTGTTGCTGAGCACTCCTGATCAGCTGGCTGAAAGTGGTCGAATAAACTTTACTCTCACTTACAAGGCAGGTGAAAAAGTTCTTAATTTGAAATATTTGCTCTATAAGGTAACAATGCAACTCTAAACAAATTACTGCACTTTGGAGGTGTTAATCTATTGCTCAGTTAATACTAACTTAGAAATTAAACTTTATATCTGAGTCTTTCAGTTTGATGGAGGTTATGTACTCTGACACCTGGTTTAGTTTAATAGAGTTGTAAATAAGATATTATAGAATGAAACACAAACTTGATTATGAAAAAAATCTAGTTAGATTTGTTTCATAGTTGATTAAAAGCACTTAGACAAACATCTAATAAACAATAAGCTACACACTGAGCATTACATTTCTTGTTTCCCACTGTAATGCTTCAACAGGAGTTCATAATTTGCCATTGTTCCATGGCAAATGGATGTGATTATGCTGTTTATAAAACATTAAAGGTGAAAGAGCTACAGTCCATTTTAAAAACTGGCTGATTCTCTAATGGTAAAGCTAAACCAGAAACATTTCCAATAATCGCAGAGCGAGAAAACTACTACATCAGCATAATGTAAGTCGATTTTTGTATGTGGAGGCAAGTGGCTTGACCAAAACACGAATCAGTAGGCAATACACTCACTGGCAAAAAAAAGAAAAAAAAAAAAAAAAAAGGAAAAGGCAGGATGTCTGAAATCATTCCCCAGACACAAGGCACAATTTCAGCGTGATCATTTATTCTGTACAGTATAATGGTCAACAATCAGAGAATATGTGCTCCAGGCATGGTGTTATCTCCCATCACATCACCCTGGCTACAACCCCCAGAGTCCTGTAATGCAGATAATATTACCCTGCTGCTGGCAGTGCTGTTCAGATTGTCTCCTAGGAACAAAGCAAATGGCAAACAACTGCACTTCTGCCACATTCATGACTGGGTTTGGGGGGGGAAAAGTAATATCACAAGCATTAAAGATTTCACATATCACTGTTTAATCTATCCTTTGAATATCAAAACCACGCCACGACCAGTAGATGAAAATACGGGGAAATCTAATGGCACTGAATGGATAAATAGAAAATAAGATCACAAAAACCAAAAAAACTAAAAACATTTTTAAGTTGAATACTACTCAACTCAAGAATGACTTAAAATACATCAGAAAGGAAATGAGGAAACAGAGAAATAGAAATAGAGAAAACAGGAAGCACACAGAACATGCGTCTTCTGTGCTCTTTTTCTCACCAAGTGAGGAAAAGAAACTGAGATTTGCCAAGAGAAACTTAACTTTAAAAAAAAAAAAAGAAACTGAGTGGAATCTGAACTGAAAACCAAGACTGAAAAAACAGAACATAAATATACAATGTACACCAACTGTGTGAAGGACTCCTGAGTTTGAGACTAGCGGTCTACACAAATCCTTAACATCACGACATCTGCTCACATGGGATCAAGACACATTTGCTGGACAACATTCAAAAGTTTACTCTGGATAGGTGAAATGCATAACACACTTTTCAGATTTAGATTTGTAAACACTTTTACTAAATATAATAATTTGATCATTATAATTTAATGAGCAATTATTATGACCGTATGTTATTGTAAATCTCACGCCGTGACTCAACCATCCAATCTGAAATATTATCATATTGTATCTGCATGTCTTGGTTTGCAGCAGGAGTCTTTTGTTTACGTAGATTTATTAAAGAAGATCAATCTTATAATGCAGTAAAAGTCACGATAGTTAAACTCCCCTTCATCTCCAGTTATTGGTTGTCTTTCCACACAAACAAAAAGATCCGAGTCTTGCTTCACTGCAATACATCTATGTTATGTATATGTCATCCTTGCTTTCTAGGGGCTCACACCCCTAATGAATAATACAAAAAAACAAACATGCTTTCTGTCAGTTTAACTTTACACTCTCATGTCCCTCGGCTGCTGGCTCAGACACAATGGCCCGCAGCAGCGCTTATCATCGTTGAACAGCAGAACGAGCATAAAAGCTCCGGTCTGCCTAATCTCTGGTCAAACACAAACCACAGCCTCAACGCTGCTTACGGCAGTAAACTGCTGCTTTATGCTGAAGCTGTAGCTGTTCAGGGGGACACGCATTAGGACTTTGCTAAATGAACCATAGAAATGCGGCAAAGCCCGTCTCCAGGGGAACTGTTGCCAGAGATACCGTGGCTAACAGGAAGAGAATTTTGTTAGTGGTTAGGTTACCTGTAGGGATGCTCAAGAGACCTTTATTGATGCTACTTGAAACATATTTCCCCATTGGTTTCCTTTCTTTTAGTCTTGTAAAAAAAAAAGTGTTTGCTTTTTTTCCATTAAAAAACATCAGACATAGATTACCTGAGTAATCACAACAACTTTTTAAAAGATTTCATTCATTCAGGTAAATAGCTGTCCAAATCAACCAGGTTCAATACAAAAAAATAAATGTCCACTATGTAAATAAATAATGGATAAATGTTGACTAACTACATGTCTGATTATTACCAGACCTGTAGAATTAAGAACTAATTTAAACAGAACCTGTCTGACAGCATGTAGTAGGCCACGAGACCTCACCTTGTATAACAATTTATCATGCCTTGACCAAAAACAAATGGAAGAACAAGTATGAAAAAAAAAATCAATGACATTCATTAACCTAGAAAACCACAGTGAGAGCCTTTATCCATGAATGGAGAACAAGGAGCACTAGGGAACCTTCTCATTGCTCCCACAACTCCACAAAAAGGCCACATAAGAACGTAAAACATCGTATGAAGAACTGCAGGCATCAAACATTTCCCCTTAATGGAAATGTGTTGTGATTTCTAAATGTAAAAAAAAAAAAACATCATCCCTTTACAGCGTTGCATTTCCTGATGGCTGCCTAAGGAGAATATATTTGGAAATGCTGTCTTAGATGAAGATTGCACTATTGTCAAGATGTCTTTACAATACACAACAGGGGCATTTGAGCTGTATATAGTTAGCTGTCAACATCCATTCAGCGAGCGTCACACCCGATTTGATTGCTGCACAATTTTTTTATGTGCTGGTATCAGTTCAGCTCTAATTACTTGCTCTCTTCAGTCCCCCTCTTTACACTGGAACTGTGCCAATCTGTTTCCACAGTTTCAAGAACCCCAGCATCAATTACCTGATCCATCATTCATAGGTCCCCATGATCATTCTAGAATCTGCACATTCAATTGACATACATTTTGTATCCCAGTCGAGCAATGAAGAGATTGAATAGCACACAAACACACACACACACTAATCAGGAAACGTACAGCGACCTCTCAGACTTTCGACATTAATGTGAATGCACAGGCATATTTTTGCCAAATGAGGACAGTGAATAATTATGAAGATGAAAGGCACAGTTTACACAGACAGTCATTTCAATTATCCCAGCTCCTTTGGCAGTCTGACAGCTGCCATCTCTGAAGGTTACGGGCTCAGCTCGCCACAGTTAGGTCAAGGAGCCAAGACGATTATTACCACTTCCTTCAACTTCAAAAACAACTCAAACATTTTGGATGGATACCAACAGATACTTTAGATGATAGGATGAACAATGGCATGGAGCCAAGCCAAGCAGTATTGGATATACCAACATCTTTAATAAATATATTTACAGCCTAAACCGTGATTGAAAGCAAGACCAGGCGGGGAATCGCAGCAGAAACACTACATACACCTATGCTAATGTGTGCTCTTTTTTTCTGCTACCATCTGGTGATGAAAGCAGGCATATTCTTTTCATAGCATCTCAATGTCATATCATTAGTTAACACCTACTCATCTGTGCAAGCGGAGAGTGTTTTCAAAACAGCGAAGTATGGCTTCTTTCAAAAACACTGCATCTATGAGCGCATGGATTGAAACAGAAGCTCTGCTATAAATAACATAAATGAGAATATACCTCAAATGTGCCTTTCTGATAACAAATATTGGTCTATGAGCTTTTTTGAAAACTGGAAGAACTATGAAACATATTTTTCAAACCCCAAATAAAAGCAACTCACACAAAACTTGGACTGATCGACCTTTCAGGCAAATCTCACTCAATAAGTTTTTATCTGAGTGATAAAGGCAACCTAAGAAAAAAAAAACACATAACTGAAACCAGTCTGAAAAAGGTGAGTCAATGGTGAGTGATTGAGTCAAGTTTCAAACCTGTGAGTCAGTCTCCAGAAGGGCGGAGGGTTACCAGAGCATCAGCCTACCACACCCCTTTCATTGCTTTCAGATAAAGAATAAACATCCAGAGTGGCTCTCCAGATTCCACACATGGCTGTTAAAATGTTAGAGTGCAGATCCTTAGTTTGATAACTGCTGAAGCAGATTTTAATTCAAATTCAGCCTTCAGTTCTCTGCATGAGTTTGTCACTTCAATATTTCTCCACTCGACTTTCTACCCATCACACTGTGAGGACAGGTGGCACCACACACTTTCTGACAGATTTAGATCAGGATTCCAGCTCGGACATTCCAAGCCTTACGATTTCCTCTCGTGAAGAAATTCTTACAATGATTAGAATATTTGTTTGGACTTATCACAATCCATCTTCATCTGCAGCTTTCAAACAGAAACCTTCCTACCTAATGAATTCAATTCTTTAAGGTGCAGGTGCCGTGTCTCTTCTTTTGGTCTTTAGACACTAGCTTAGCCTAACCCCCCCACCCCCCATTTCATTACATTCAACCTTTCACTTGTATTTCTAACAGATCCCTCTGTCCCCAGAAACTGAAAACTTCATTTTTTCCCCAACCACAATTGTGAACAAACAGGTTCAAGATGGCCCAGTGAACATTTTAGAGTCAGATTTGCATATGGGATCGCTCCTCTGTGGATGAAACAGGTGGTTATTGGTTAGTAACTGGCCTAAACAGGGGTTGGAAATGTTGGAAAACCAGTGTCCAGAACAAACTGTGCACGAATCAGCTACTTCATGTGCTGCTCTTGCACAAAAATGCTAATGCAGAAAGGAAAAGTCAGTCAAAAATAAGTAATGGAAGAAACGGGGTAAGTAAGACAGATGAGAGGAGATAGAATCCTGCGTGAGCTTCTTACAGAGAGATTATGGAGAAGAATGAGATTTTCTTCACTGGTGCCTCGAGGGAGGAACACTATATTCAGTTTAGGTTAAAAGAAAGTATTTGGGAAAGAAGCAGGAAAATGTGCAGCATGTAGGACTTTGATTGGGGGACAAGACCTAAAGGGATTTTTCTTCTGGATGAGGGAATTGGGCTTTAAGCGAGACACATTTCAGAAAACATGGCAAACAGCTGCTAAAAGCAGCATTGAAGCATTAAAACTGTCCCAATCAAATAACTGGGAGATGCCATTTGTTTATCTTTCCAAACACCTCTCTGTTTCCTAACCTTCTTTCCCTCTGACCATAAGCTTTCTGTGACCAGTTCTCCTTCTCTGGAGCAGTGACTGATAGTGAGGTGCCAGTTACATGGGCTGCCTGGGTAACATTAGCCTGCTTATGTAACCGGACACTACAACTGGGGGGAGATCGTGGCCCTGCAGGTTGAACAGCCTCGTGTGTATGCACTGTTGTACGCCCACAGGTGTCATTTACCTTTGGTACATTATGAGAGAGCAGGAGCACATGACCCGTTTCAAAGCCATGACTCATGCACAGAAAATATAAAGGAAGTGAAGATTTTATTTTAACTACGGCAAAATTCTCTGAAATCATGAAAAAATATCAGTTCATGCTAATGTCTAATGAAGAAGTTTGCTTATCTGTGATTAAAAAGGGGATTTCTATGTTTAGTCAAAAAAATGGAAGCTGCAATAAATCATCTTATTATTGGTATGGAGTTCAGTAATAATCCAACGGTATAATAATTGACAAAACTGCCAACAGTGCAACATTTTGAAGAGCTACTATAATGTATGAAAAGGACTCTGATCAAGTTAGTCTGGAATGACAAAATGAGTAAAAAAAAATAGAACCAAAGACGTTAAAACAACTCAATCGTCAGGCATGTCCAGCTTAGGGCTGAAACCATTAATCACATTAATGCGGATTAATCAATTATTGGGAAAATCTTCAGCTAAATTAGTAACTGGTAAATTAAGCCAAAAATGTACAACAGTGTGTGCATTTTGCTTTAAAGACAAAAAAAAAAAAAAAAAAAAAAAAACCTTCGGTCTGTAAATGTGTTCTACCCAGAATGCCTCAAAGGGCACAATTTTCATTTCATCTGATTTAAAGCATGTACCTTTTGTGATTAAAATTATTAATTGGTTGATCAAAAAATATATCAATAGATTAGCACTACACTGTATTGATGATAAGTCAAGCAGAAAGGGCTGAGCTGTTCACATGTTGGTATTATTACTATTTATCAGCTGCAGATGAATCCTTTGCTACCAATGATCAAGAGTTCAATGAAAGGAATGGCATGTTATTGCATTTAGTCAATAAAATATTTATTTCTTTATTTAAAAAAATAATAATTCAATCATTTATTTATATATCTGATTGTATTCCTAATATTATATGAAAAGCTTAAGTGGTTATATGAAAAATCTGGAGAATGTGTCATTTTTTAAATTTGATTAATAGTCAGAAAAATCAAAATA
The DNA here is from genome assembly GCF_051168715.1 of Poecilia mexicana. Taxonomy (NCBI): domain Eukaryota; kingdom Metazoa; phylum Chordata; class Actinopteri; order Cyprinodontiformes; family Poeciliidae; genus Poecilia; species Poecilia mexicana. The sequence goes on from NW_028263381.1 coordinate 16,294,026, forward strand.
AAATAAATCTATTACTGAAATAATCACCGATCGCAACTTGATGATGCTAACAAACTGATAATAGTGTATTAAGTTTATTGTTGCTTTAGTTTCAATGAACACATTCTTAACTCCTCCAGCCACTTGGAAAGCAAGTGTACTGCAGCGACTGGAAAGCGCAGCAGGTTCATATACTGACACAAAGGCAGCCTTCCTGACAGGGTGTGGGTGTCCTGTGGAAACCTCGTCCTTTGGTGTGTTTGCTGGATGAAGCATGTGTACGTACAAAGTGACTGGTCGGGCCCCAGCAGGTGGGGTGTGGGGCTGCAGTGGGTGAAAATGGCGCACAGTACCATTGCATGGTTTCTCAACCACCAGACAGATGTGCTGCAGTCCCACATGCTTATTACACACCAAGGGCAAGGCAGGGGAGTCGCATGCACGGCTACACACACACCCCACTGGGCTACCATGACATCATAAAAAGCAGAATGAACCACAAGGACACATGAACACCATATAGGTGTATTTATGTGCAGCTGCAGCCCAGTAACAGTTCCATCCTTACTGACACCCCAACATCAAGACAGCTGCAACATTAAACTTCATGTGAACCAAGAAAATGAGGCCTTAAAATGGGAAAATAGACAACTATGATGGATGAACAGCAAACTACTCTGATGATATTGTTTCTAAAATGGATAGAGCCCGTTTCACCTCGCTGAGTGTGCCATATATAGCCTTACACTCCTGTATTGTTTAGTAACAGTTTGGAGGTTGAAAAAAAAGAAGAAAAAAAGCTGTTATGCAAACCATTTAAAACAAAAATGTGTTCACAGTGTAAGGATGTCAAACTGGTATTTTTATTCAAGGTTATCACAACTCCAAAAACTTAGTCTTTGTAAAAAGATGTGTTCCACTTTCTGGCCACAGGTATTTTAAAATGAAACCGTGCAGAAGAAACAAACGACCAAATCTCAAAAAAAAAAAAAAAAAGATTTCCTAAAAAAAAAAAGGGAGGCGATGACCTGAGCCAATATGTTGCCCGACCTGAATCCGCCAGAGCAACTTTCAGGTGTTTTAAAGTCAGAGGGGGAGCAACACATCCCCTCTAGCCAGAAGAACAATGTACAAACAGTCTGAAGAATGGCAGGCTCTTTGTCCTCCAGGCTGACAAGATTACCTTCAAACGAAAAATGTGCTCAAATGAAAAACAGCAGTATAACTGAGAGCTTTTTAGATCACGCAAGACGTCACATTGCACTGAGGTATACTCGCTTTATTAGGAGAGTTTGCTTTTCTCTGCTACAATGTACAAAAAGAACAACACTGTTTCCTTTTTTTTTAAGATTTCTGTTTGTGTCTTATTTCAAAATGGAAAAACGACTTGGCTAAACACAGGAAGTAATCAGCATGTATATTCAACAAAGTATTATTCTACGGTCTCCACGATGCTGCATTTCAAAGTGTTTGATGCGTAGCAAGCTCCCACGATAAACTTCAGCAAGAAACAGAAGCAAACAGCCACGCATTGCTGCAGGCTGGCAGCATGAAGTAAACAAACAAGTTCCACAAACACACAGAGCGGCAGCAGCGGAGAAAGAGGACAGAGCGTTTTTTTTGTGTGTCTATTTTGCCTACATTAACGAGTTTTTTCTGAGATTCCTCCCTGATGCATTTCGCCCAAAGCATCCTTGATTCTGCAAACCACACCAGCAAATGTTTCACAACAGAAAGACTTCAACTGTTTGCACTTTAGCTCAACTTTGTAATTTTGACCTTTCTGACGAAACCAAATGAATTTTGAGGCGCCTTGTGGCTGTACAACACAGACAATGTTTCAACTTGCAAACATATGTGGCTGTATCTACTTTGAAAACAAACTGAAAATGTTTCTTCTTAGAAAGACAAACAGAAATGTATTTCACATACGTCGCTTTGCAGAAGTATTCATGTGGTCTTGAGCTTTTCCACATTTCGTCCTGGTGCAGTCAGAAACCTCAACGTACTGCACTGGGAGTTAAAGTGATAGACCAGCAGTCTGCAGTCTGTGGCTCCAGAGACATTTTGTGGTGTTTTTAAAATATAAAAATTGGTTTTAAGTAGTTCCTCCGTCTTTTTTAGTGCAATATCTGATTTGAGTTTCCACAATAGAAGAACTCTGAAGGTGGAAGGAAGATACATCAGGTATCAGCTTCATATCTTAAAGGTGAATTCTTATTTTGTGTTCAGAAATATTGACCTTGTTCTCCTCCATCACATTTGTCCATTGATTTTTTTAAGAGCTAAAAAACACACCAACTATTTATGTACACAGTACATTAATAAAACCTGACAAATATCTCTTTTTTAAAGGTCAAACTGGTTTTGTGACTCTAATAAATTGCATTTGGTAGAGGAGAGAGCAATATTGTCTCTTTGAACTGTAATTGGTTGCCTGTCCCAGCTATAAACCAACACACAGTAGTTCATACATGTGAAGTTGATAAAAGAAAAGGATTAATGCATCATCTAAATATGCAAGGAGTATGGTAGCCTGCCAAAACATGGCTCTCAAAACAGCTGGTTATAAAATCTACACATTTGACCTTGATGGAGTGGTAAGAATGAGCCATTTTTTTTGGAAAAATGAGAGTAGAATTTTACCTTTTGGTTGACATGCAAAGCACTACATGTGGCAGAAAACAAAGGCTACAAATCATCCTGAAAACTCCATGCCTGTGGTGACATATGGTGGTGGCAGCATCATGCTGCAGGGATGTGTTTCTGCCACTGGGACATGAAAGCTCATCAGGGTATACTAGATATGGCAAATCGTGAAGCAAAACGCCAGAGCGCTTAAAAAGCAAGGGTTTCAAAGCTCCGCGCTAAAGAGCCACAAATGCTTCCATTCCCCTGTGGCTGCTGTGTGCTCCACTAATCTGCCAGGCAGAGTGTATGGATGATGGAGAGAAGACAGGGAAGAAATGAGAAGGGGATTCATGACAGGAGTAGATGTGCGTCTGTGTGTAACTTGTCTCAGCATGTGCGCACGCGTGCACGCGCGCGCGACCGCGTGTGTTTGTTGAGGTGGAGCATGCGGTGGTTTCTGCTCATGCGAGCGCGCAGCTCGGAGAGATGAACAAAAGTCGGTTTCGTTGTTCTAGAGGGAGTTCACGTCACACTGCTGAAACAAACACAGTCAGCACGAACACACGGGAGAACACAGATGAGGCTCTGTGGGTGGCGAGCAGAGCAGCAGAGCCTCCCCAGATAAAAAACACTGTAAAATTATAGCCAGCCCGGGAGTATGCAAACATGAAAAATGACATTGCTGCAGTCGTTGTGAGGCTTAACATTTATTGTCATGTTAGCTTTTCATAAGAACCACCAGTAAACTTTATGTCTCATTAAATCGGCGAGGGAATGAAATGGGTTTTTATTCTGGTTTAAAAAGGAGGTGTATTTATCATTTAGTTATACCTCATGAGCAGAAACATCTAAAAGATGAGCCACCAGACAGACAGATGCGATGAGTCATTTGATGTACGCTCTCTGAGTAAATATGACTCCCACACCCAGACAAGGAAAATAGCCACAACTTCAGCAGCAACAACAGATACGGGTCTGGAAATGAGATGTTTCTTTACAATGTTTCTGCTCTCACATCAAGAATGAAAATAGCTCCTTAGAATTAGATTTGCTGTGAAAAAGGAAGCCGTATTGAGTTACCCGACACTTTGAGCAACGTAAAAATGTGAAATATGAATTAAAATGGCTTCAGTTACATGGGTTTTTACACAAATCCGTAGGAGTTGGTGTCAAACCGCTAATCTCGTGAAAGAATATTACACCACTCAATAATTGTATTCAAATTCAAGGCTGTTCTCTGTTTTTCAATTTGAGATTACTCGACTGCACTGAAAGATCAAATATTCAAATATCTTCCTTTATTTTCTTGCCCTTTATCGTGACTACCAAGTAGTGTTGAGAATGTTTTGCTCCTACTATTCTTTTTTTGTCAACAGAAGCCACATTTCTTCATCCCTAAAAAGAGACCTCTCTCTGTGACGATAAGCAGAGACTGATAACACCAATCTACTGTCAGGATATCTGGTGTATACAGAGTCCAGGACCGTTTTGACGGACAGGCCCACACACACACACGCACACCGCACACACACACACGCACACACACGCACACACACGCGCACACACACACACGAGATGTTGTAAGAGTGGAGGTGTTTGACCCAAATTCTGCAAGGAGAGCTTCCAAATGGGTGGTTGAATGGGGAGTTTGGGGCGCGCGTGTGTGTGTGTGTGTGTGTGTGTGTGTGTGTGTGTGTGCGTGTGTGTGTGTGTGTGTGTGTGTGTGTGTGTCATTAGACGTGTCAGGCAGGATCTGCGAGAAAGCACGAATGGAAGCAGTGGTTCAGCTGTGCGTATGGAAGCAATCAACCAAAATTAGCAACACAACCATGAGGACATGCTGAGCTGAGTACTGATGAGGAGGAGAAAGAGACAAAATATAACAAATAACACTTTGGCAGACTTCATTATATGCTGGGATAAACACTTTCTGTTCACTTATAAGTTCCATAGGAAAAGCCAAAGAGAAATTGGCAGATAACATGTTGGAAATCCTTTTGCTTTTTCAAATAAGTAAACATACCACATCAGGCGCAATGAGGTTAAAAGTCGTCAAAAGTTCATTTTCAGATTCTGCATAAAGCAGTGATGCAGCAACCTGATACCAACTCAATCTGTTCGCTGGAGCTACATATCTGTTTACATAAAACCCATAAACTACATTTACTGGAGAAAACGAATGACACAGGATCCAACAGCAAAACTTTTTTGTGTATGCTTGATTGTTTCCACTGGCTTTAGCAAAATTGGAAAATGAAGACGAGAGGTGCACGTAAATCGAAGCTGCGTTGTCAGAGCATTCGAATTGATCCAACACCCTCTTAAGCTGCACTAGCCAAAGTAAATAACCTTTAACAAGGAGTTGTGAGCCTCAGGCTGCACTGACCCAACTATAGGGTGAAGCAAAGGATGTAAAGATGGGGAGGGAAACCGAGGAAAAGACACAAAAGGCATTTGCCACATTTGAGTAAGATTAAATAATATGCTAAAAGATGGGAGTAGAGTCTCTGGTGAGCCACTATGTACTATTAGTAAAGCAGTAATATTCCAAAACAATGCAGGTTATCCATAAAAGAGAGAAGCTGACGGTGCGTATTGAGTGGGGAAAAGGAGGTGTGGGAAAACGCAAGCGCATCCATCAGCTGCAACTTTTTTTTTTAATCTTTGATCTTTACAGGGTCAGTTTACAGAAACATAGAGAAGCAACTATAGCATCAGCATTCACACTACCGTTCCCAAAATATCGCCTGGCTTTCTGCCGTCTCAGCAGCATCTCATATTTATTAGCACAGAAGAAAGCCACACCAACAGCCAGGAAGAAAGTGGCTGTGGGGAAATCAAAGAACAGGTAGAGCAAGGTGAGGGTGTCCTCTTAAAGGAGGGGGATTCAGCCTCTAATTGAAGCCATCAATAACCCACCACACAGGTCTGTCAGCCATATCTTGGAGACTGACAGGCTGGCCACGTGTGAATACACAAGCGCACACACAGGCGCCTGCAGAGAGCACAACTGTGTCAGATGTCTGATAACCTTGAAGTACCCCGTCAGCTCTTGTCAGCAGAAGCAGGATGATGTTTTCAAAAAGCAATGATAAGTTTATTTTTTGGGGGTGGTATTATTTTTGGTTTACACGGTTTCTGTGGGGGTCAGAATAATTATCAAATTCAAACAACTCAGTTTTAGGCCATAAGAATTTTTAAGGGAATTAAATCTAAAATGTTTTCCTCTAAAGTTCCTTTAAAGGTTTATTTGTCATGGAAAGGTGCAAATTCAGTGAAACATGGTTTGAAAACAGGGATTTGGAACAAATACAGATGACACGAAACCTCTAATAACCAATATTATTTTATTCGCTGCTTTGTTTTTTTGTTTCACTAAAAGCAAGCAGATTACGATGTATATAATTCACTCTCAGTATTTACATTTACGTAAATGACATCTTAGAACTTCACGAGGAACCTAAATTTGCACCGCTTACACCTAAAAATAAAAAGGCGCTTAAATTAGTTTGATACAATAATGTCCCACCATTGCACTTTAACAGATGTGACCTCTAACTAAGCACCTGTATTATCCAGACTGGGTCCTTAACAACCATATGGGACGCAGGCTTGTTCTGTTCGAGTCACCAAATGCCACATGTCTAAAATATGTTTTAACAAGCTTCGCCTCCAGAGCTAAATTAATTGCGGTTTTGTTGTGTCCTACACTGAAAATACCCTCATGGCTGCAGGCCTTTTTACGGCCCTCTGTTTATTACTCATCACGTAAGTTTATTTTGAAATCCATTTTGCCCTTTTTCTTCCCCCATCGCTGATGTTTCCACGCCTCGAAATGATGCCACTCTGAAAATAGATGTATTCTGTCAAAGAAGGAATGATGAAGACATGTCTGTAAACACAGAAACTCGACGTCCCACCCAGTCTGTCCTTTTCCTTTTCCTGTTTAAGATTCATGAATCAGTCTCACCATTTTTTGAAGTTTATTTAAAAGCTTTGGGACAACTCCCTCCATTCATTAGATTGTTTTTAAATGTTCTGCGTGCTAAATAGTTGTACCTATTTTGTGGTACAAAACTGATGCGCAGTTTATTACTTCGGGGGCTTCAAACACGGACAATTTCCAAAACAGGTAATTAAGAACTAAGGCAATTGCTATAGGTTTTGGGGAATTTACCAACTCTTAATTTCGGGGTGCTGTGGTGGCACAGGGGTAAAGAACCACCCACATATGGAGGCCTCACTCCTCAAGTACCGGCCTGATGACCTTCGCCACATGTCTTCCCCCTCTCTCATTACCTACTTTCCTGTCTAACCACCACTTTCAAATAAATGCCACTAGAGCCAATAAAACCTTTAAAAAAAAGAAGAAGGACGCATCAATTAAAGGGTAAATACAACTAAAATACCCCAAATCCAAAGCAAAACAAACTCATATCTCACCAAATAAGCTTCGACAGCTAAATCCAAGATTTCATTAGCAGTCAATAATAATTTTGTGCTGGGGTCAGCTTTAAAGGATCATTCTCTCTGTGTGGTTTGATAACTGGTTAAACAGATGCATTTATTCCGAAAATACTGATTATCTGTTGCTTTTTGTTAGTTAACTACTGCATATTAATATGGTGATTGACAATAGATTTCAAATGTCATAACAAATGTCCAATATTAATGTAAAAACCCAAACAGATTAAGAACTTATTATCTCATATCAGCCATTCCTAAATTCAGTGCTCCTCATTTTAACCTCTGATACTGAAAATCAGTCAGTCTGCTGAGTAAGACTCAACCGGAGACTCGAGTCCATGTTTGGTCTTTCTCCAAAACATTTAATGCGTTTTTGTGAGATTAAACACATCCATGCATGTGTGACATCTGAATTAGTCGGGTGACGAAACTATTCTGTTTAAAAACTAAAAAGAAACATTTCTCAGCTGCCGGTGAGGTTTCTAAGAATTCAGTCTCTGAAAGAAGAAAGGCAAAACAAGGAGATTTTGAAATTCTCCATCTATAAAGCGATGAAATCCAGCTTGTTTCTGACCACAGCGCATAAAAAATGAAAGGCTACGCTGCCAGCTAATACGGTTGCATAATCGCCGTAACTGATGCACAGAGAATAAACTCAGAGAAGCATCAAGGCGGACGGTGAAAAACACAAAGAATGACCATTGTTTTCGGTTCACAGAACTGCGCAGCGTTAATCACCCTTTTTGCACTGCAATTATTCCTAAAATATACACCACACTAGGCTTCATGGTGGATTTTCCTTAAGTCATGTCAAGATTTTCCTACAAATCACTTCCTTAGCGTCGAGGCAAACACTCACAAGTGGTGGAGACTTAGTGACACTCAAGTCAACAAAAAAGGGGGGATGCGATTTTCATGCAGTATTTATGGAAACACTGTAATTTTATTCTTGAATCAAGATGAAAAACACTTCCTTCTTTCATGGACAGCTTTTTCCAGCATACGCAGTATGTTTTGTTCTGTCCTGTCAAGAACTGAGCCTTCCACTAACATCTCCGACCCGTTTGTCAAAGAAGTGACAGCATGACCTCAAACCCGACCAATCAGAGTTAACGGCAACATTTCTAGAAGAAAATTCAATAAAATTCCCTAAAGTCAAATTTAAATCTGATACATTCAGAGAAAAGTCAAATCATAAGAGGTACAAACTGCTGATCTACTGCGGTTTTAATCTGAACAAAGCCAGTTTGAGAACATTGTTTTTGTATTTTACACCAAGTAACCAAGGTAACACCGTCACTCTGAAGCTTTCACAGATTGAAAAAGACAAGGAGTGACATTTATGGATTCAGCCGTGCGTCCGCAGCGGGGGGAATAGCGCTTTTTCCAAAGACACCCACATGCACAGGAGACACATAAAGCATGATGTTTTCTTCAGTAAACACACACATCTACAGTAGTAACACTTCAACACTGCAAAAGCAGATATACTGTAAAGCTGAAATACCGTCATGGCTCTGATGCCAGAGGCAACACAAATCTCTGCCTGGTAGTGTTGCATTATGTCCATGAAACCATTGCTACCTTGGAAGTCTAATCAAATCTATTACAGCTACTGCTATCACAATAAAGAGATGGACTCTTCCTCCATGCTCAGATGTGTGATTTGAGACCTTGAAGCCATTTTTCTTCAAAACAAACTAAGTGGTGATGTCCATTATGTCCTTCTTGTGTGTTTAAAATAAACAGCCCTATATTTGTCATCATACGTGGATCTGAGATTGAAACTTTAGTATAAAAAAATTACTGTAAATTCAACAATGACTGCAAATTCCTAATGTGTAAGAGTCAGATCTGCAGAAAAATAGGTGATGCAAACTTGCTACTAGGATCCAAAATCTCAGAGGAATGTTTCTGGCACCATGTTGAATCTAAAAAAAATGAAGCATTACAGAAGTTGTGTAGTCAGAGTGGGGTCTCTCTGAGACAATACATTTTAGGTCTACCCTATTAACTTAATAGTGAGAGTTTAGCTCAATTTATGCACCTCATCCACACGCTGAATTCAACACATTTGTACCCCCACAAATGTGGGGGTACACACATTTGTGTACCCCCACAATGTGGGGGTACACACTTGTCACATTCTCTTGTCATGAATGTGACAAGAGCCACATTCATGTGGCTCTTGTCACATGAATGTGACAAGAGCCACATTCATGTAACCCCAGCAACATGTGGGTTCACCTTCTTAGAGTCAAAGACAAGACTTAAAAGTAAGTTTGCAATATCAGACCCAAGAGCAGTTTCTCTCTTTTGTGAACATCTCAACATGCCTATCAGGATAAGACCGTGTCTAGAGCAGATGGAGCTAAGAATATTCAGAGCATCTTTAGTGACACAGGAATGACTCCACGCATTTTGTCCTCTGGCTAATGTCCCACACTTCTGAGAAGGGGACGGAGACAATAGCATGTCAGTGTGACTCCTCATCACCCACCGCAAGTTACTAAAATAGAGTCCACTTGGAAATCGTTGCCCCACTGTGTGTGCACGAAACTTATTTGCACCAATGCCTGTCTGGATTATATTACTTCCACAATGAAATGTCAAAAAAAAAAATACCAAACTAAACTGAGTGAACCTCTACAATTTCACTTGCCCAGGTAAACGATACTGTTTATTGCCTGAAACAGTGTTGTTTAAGGTATAAAATGATGTGTGTTAGAGAACATTTATGTAGAAATTAAAGTATTTATTAACAAGACAAACCAAAATTGGAAATAATATGAAAGTACAGTGTAGGGCTGAAACGATTCCTCGAATGATTCGAGTACCTCGATTACTAAAATTCCTCGAGGAAAATTTACCTGCCTCGAAGCTTCGTTAATTTATGTTTTAGTAGTTAGCGCACCGTGTTCCGGCCGGGACTTCATTTGCGTTGCGCGGAGCTCTCACTTCCGCCTCTGAGTTGTTGACAAAAGCTAAGTCTCAGCGGCATAAAGTCCAATCTGCAAGATTGGCCCGTGGGGATTTTATTGATTGATGGTAATGCCCGACTTTTTATCGTTTTTGGGGTACCAATAAGCATCCTTAAAATGACTGGGGGAATGCCTGGAGTACGGCAGCATTTCTCCTCCGGGGCTGCTGGTTGAAAGCGAACGGCGGGAAGAGCGCTGAGGTGAGCGGATAGCCTGAACAGGGCGGGCGGCTGAGTAGCTGTTGCTTACCGTGTAAATGTAGCTTTACCGACGAACCGCACAATAAATTTCATATCCCGGTCTGAAGAAACGGGTGGCGGAGCGCATCGTACATGGCTGGTAGATGAGTTTCTGAGTGTGACCAGTGAAGGTGTCGTAAATATCCCGTATTGCTTCCCCCCGTGTTCGTCCCCCGGTCTAACGGTTCGTCAGTCCGCTGGTCTATTTCCTCCCCTCCACCCCATCTTACGTTCGTTCATTCGCCCTCTCCTCCCACTCCAGGCGGCATTTCCCGTATTTTCAAACCCAAAGCGTGACAGGTTAGGTGGCAAGGTGAGTTTAATTAATCTATTAAACTCACTGAAGATGAATACATAAACTAAAAACTGGATTGTAGACATTTTTTATAAGCATATTTGTGAGCCTGCCTCTTTGTTATTAAATTCAATATAATTTCAGATTTTTCTATAACTTTTCTTTTGGTTAACTTAGAAAGTGAGCTATTATTGTTACAGGTTAGTTTTCTAAACTACAAGAAAGCAACTGTTAGGGATGCTCAAATGTGAACAATTGGACTGATATTGATATCTGATAGTAACACCGGTATTATGCCAGATTTACCAATATTTCATTTTATAATTTTTTTTTATCCGATTACTCGATTAATCGTAAGAATAATCGATAGATTACTCGATTACTAAAATATTCGTTTACAACAGCCCTAGTACAGTGAGAACCTGAAGAATCTGGGTAAAACGTGCTTCAGATTTCGCTAGCTGGCCTTGCTAGCTGTAAGCAGAGCTTTAGTTGTATGTGGGAAGGTCCATTTGCGTTAACTGGTTAAACTGGATATCTGTTCTCGTTGAACTGGTCATCAGCTCAAAGCTTTCTAGGAGGTGGGTATTTCAATGCAGATTCTATTCTGAGGTATTAAATCAAAGGGTGTTGAATACATATATGCTATATTTTCATATGTTTTTGTAAATAAAGTTTAACAAACATGCATCTTCCATACTTTCACTGTACACTTCTACTTCTGTTCTTGATCTATTGTATAAAATGCAGTTAATGTCTGAAAATTTGTGATAAGATGTTTAGAAAAAAACGTAGGGGGCGTGAATGCTTTTGCAAGGCAACCCAGCACTGCATCCACAGGCTTCAAAGCCCCTACCTCAGAAATGTTATTTTCTTAATGAAAACCAATTGTTTGAGGTTCCTGAAACTGTTCCAGCAACCACAGGATGATGTACTTGGTAAAGAAATGAAAAATAACTTACAGATTCAGTTAGGGCCTGCTAAAACATACATATCTGTCACCATAGTCCTTTTCCAAAAGGAGCTTTTTTTTTCTTCCCTATTTGCTTATTTAAATCCAGGTGGAAACTTTTATTTGCACAGGCAGTGTATTTGGAGTCATACTGTGTAATCATGCTGCGCAGCAGAGCAGCGCTGCAGGAAGTCAGCTTTTCTACCTTTTTCATTACAAGTCAATATTAGATTAGACTGCATGTGTAAGTATAGACACATGGATGTTTGTGAGGATTTTTGGATTATAGCAGACAAGACGACATAGCGGTGGAGGTACTGAAAGTGAAGTGGGTAATAGGACACCCTGTGTCATGACAGTTTTGCAACAAGTGGGCTCCAGTCTCAATAATTCATGACTGGGAACAGGATAGGAGAGGAAAAGTGGTGCAGGGAATTAGTGTGAACTTGCCCTTTTTGGCTAATTCAGTCCACTTTAAACATGAAAACTTGATTTTTTTTCATGAACGAATGTTGAGCAAAGGCAGTGGACGTGTAACATTGATTTTCCCACAAACACAGGGCTGATGAAGAAAATTGCTTTGCAGAAAAAGATCCATATTTTAAAAATGTAAAATGGGTGCACCACAAGGTTACAATTGAGGACCACTGCTCTTCTGCATATCGGCGCCAAACATGTGCAGATGATGCATTCACAAAGATAAGTGGAAAGAAAGTGGAGTCCTACATGTGAATTCAGCTTTCAAACTGGACATTTTTAGGGTTATTTTCACCCACACACAATGTTAGACACCTATAAAAACTAATCTAGCTCAGAAATAAAATGCCAATATCAATGTGTACAGTATTGAAAAGAATGGCTTTCAGATACTAGTTGGTATGCTATAATATTAAACCTAATTTCAGCTAGTCTGCTGTGTGTACCAATAGGTGGGGTAGGGACAGTGCTGTGTAACTTGATACTTTAGATCGATCAAATGAAATTTTGGCAAATTCAGCTGTTTTGGTTGCATCACATTAAAAAGACTAAACTGTGGAAGCGGTAGGAAAGTGAATCTATAACTTTTTTAAACATTATGACACCTCAATAAAGGTATCTAGCTCATGCCGATGTAAAAATAAAGTCAAAATGGAAGCAAGATAAGCTGACAAAGCAAAAGAACTTGAGGAGCGGCTGGTTCTTGATGTTGTCTTGGCCTAAACAAAAAAAAAAAAAAAAAAGAAAGAAAGAAATTCTGAAACTGGGCTTAAAAAAATCTGCCTTTATTGTGTTTAGCATGCTCTAGGCTGAACAGCACAGCGTGAGGGTGGTAGGCAGGAAAGGTGAAATGGTCAGGGGAACACAAAAACAATATTAAGTGACATAAAAGAGATTCCACAGAAGGAGAGATGTTACCGAAGGGCATTTGGGACGAAGACAGAGGAGTGAGGAGGGGGGAGATTGCAACATGAAATCTGATCTCCTCCTCCGAGGCTGGAGTTATCCATTCCCTCTGCAGCTCAACAAATAACACACAACAAGAGGGAGTTAATACTCTGAGAGAACATAATGGAAATCAAACTACTTTTAAATCTGGTAAAAAATGTTTTATTTTTATTTTCTAATAATGTCGGAAGGCATTTAATAACTGTGTGCTCACTGCAGAATTGGTTCTGCGTTTTATAAATCAGTTTAGAAGATTTCCTACGTATCCGTCTTTGTGTTTGCAACCTCTATCCATAAGCATCTTGTACTCTAAGAAATCGCACCTTTCCGAAAGAGATGAATCTTTTTATGAACCAATAACAATTTCCAATTTTTATAAAGCTTTCAAATACTGAGAATGGAATCACATGGAGCCCAGCTGGCAAACAGTTGTGGACTCTGAAGTGCTAAAAGGCAAAGAAACCAAGATGGACTTCTCACTGGGGTGTATAAAAACTATCTGGTCAATCATTCGGTTCACAACAACCTACCAGTGATAACAAAAAGATAAAGGAACATTTTTCTCCCGATTAGAGGAGCAAACAAAGTTACTAAAAGTTCAAGGAAATGGGGATTTCTACAACAACACTGTGGCCTTCAAACCTTACTTAATCCCAGCAGTAAACTGTGGGAAACTCCATTAAACCCTTAGTTAATTAGACAGTTTTTATGAATCGACAGTCTGTTGGTGCACCAACTGTAGATTGAAAGCATATGTGACAGGAGTCCATGACTAACAGAAAGAAGACATGCTATAAATAGTTTAAGGAACAGAGAGTAAACAAAGACTGGAATCCTAATAGAATCAGCTGAGCATGAACATGGGAAAAGACGGGACGGCGTTACAGGAAGGACGCCTGCTGCTGACAGTTGGCATCGATTAGGTTTGGTATGGATCGGTCGTGTAAACAACCGACGATTACAGCTTGCGCTTGAATAAAGATTCTCTTATAATATTATTTAACTGGGAACATAGCAAAGGAGTGACCATCATAAAAGTTTATAGGGAAGCAAACATTTCCACTTCCTTGCGCTGGTTTATGAGTGCTGACAATCTGAACTATAATGCTGTAAATAGGACATAATGCATTAATTGTGCAAGAGGTCTGGTCTGAGCTGTTACATGGCATGGGGAAATTAACATAATCTGATTATTAATTGGTTGCTTTCGCCTGATAATCCAGAAAAGAGCATCTGTTAATGTGAACATGACTTGGACTAAGGATTTATGCCACCAGGGTCAGACAATGTTTAAAACACAAACATCTGTTTCTTAACTGAAGGTTCATGGTTGACCCATGGCATTTATGGGAGGGTTTGCTCTTCTCTTGGATAGTCTGACTAGCTAAACACAAGTCTCAAATCTTTCCACCAAAGTCTCGAGAAAAGTCCAAAATAAAGTCATGAAACTCCCAAGTCCAAAGTCAAGGCATGCAAGCCTCGAGTCGAGTCCTAAACTTTTAATTTCAAATCTTAAACAAGTCATTTAAAAAAAACACGTAACTTAATCTGAGAAATAATCATTTTAATATTTCAAATTATGTTGAAAAGTGTTTTTATTTGCCAGAAGAGAACTTAAATATTGTCTACAAATCAGTGCTAATGTTGCCATTTACAAATAAAACATCCAGTAAATTTAGAAAATTATGAAAAAACCGATCGTAATATATATATATATATATATATATATATATATAAAACATTTAAACCAAAAACATATTTCCAACTGAAGCACTACAAACATGCTTTTACAATACTATGAGTCATGATTCTATCTGCCAGCCTCGATACACTGACTTTTCCTGGTTCTTTCATGATTTCATCAAGTCGAAAGTCATTAAATTTGTGGCTTGATTCTGACTTCATTCTAAATGCCATGACTTGAGTCCTCACTCTGTCACTTTTTAACACTTAAAAGTGACTGATGCTGTAATAAAGACAGCTAAAAGTACTCCATAATTATATACATGGCAGGGTGATAAGATGGTGTCATTGAGAATCCAACAAAGTCTTCCTTTTGCTCTGTACTAATTCAGCACTTAGCTTGTATCTGAAGACAGAACCCAGATCTGGGGACGATGGCACTCTTTGAGTCAGTTTTAGGTCAGAAAACCAGCACAATATTCTCCTACTGTGCTCAATGATCATAATATCTATTATTAGCAACACACCATAAAAATGCATTATGTTAAATTTTATGCATTCCAACGCTGCAGCAACACTTCTACAGACAAAAGATTGTACAGTCTTATGCATCTGCCTGATTTAATGAGGTCCAAATGACTGAGTCAATTTATCCCTCCTCCATAGTTTTGTATCCATAAAAAAATTCTATAGCATACAAGTTTAATTCTCTCAGTAAATTAATTTTTTGATGGATTATGGATAAAGTTTCTTAGAATTGTATAACCATATTTCAATTCAGTAAATAAATGTTAAACCTTTGGTAACCGTCAGACAAACAACATAAAATGTCTCATTTCATACCTGTTCTTTTTGCCTTTAAAAAGGCTGGCATTTAAGATTAGGACATTACATCAGATCAAACGTATAAAAAAAATACAGAAAAAACTATGTCAATAAGCTGCTTATAGGCTGTTAGTTTCAAAAGGTACATTTAATATTTCTAACTAGCCACACAGAACATTGTATTTTTAAAAGTACAGTGGAAACAAGCTCAAGCTCATATTTGAATCTCCTTAGACTTGGTAAAAATCTTTCAGAAGTGGAAAAAAAAAGTTGCAAAGCCTTTATTGTAGTGATTAAATTAAGACTGGCATGTAAATATGTTAGAAACAGAATTAGTCTCAACCACAAACACCAAAAAGTGCTTGTTTCTCATGTCAACCCTCATAGTAAACTTGTCAGCGAAACAACTGATTGGAGTCAACATCCCTCATCAACGTAGAATCGGTTTAAATTCAGAGAACACACACCAGCCAGCTTCTTCACCACCGAGACTGAAACCCTGAATTGTACAGCAATAGCAGCATAACTTCCCCATGTTGCAGCCAATCAAGATGACTGTGAATGAAATAACATAAGCCAAGCTAAAGAGCCAAGATGGCTGCTATTCAAAAGCAATGGTCATTACAAAAAAGAGAAAATAAAAAAAAAAGCCACCAGGATTTATGTTAAGGGTTTTCCAAGTTTTTTTCCCCCGTCTCTTTACAAGCCTCGTTGGTTACAGAGGAAAGATTCTGGCTGGCTGCTTGGCAAAGGAAATAAACAAGCTCATAAAAAAAGAAGTGAACACAAGAAAAGAGGATTGATTACTCTTTCAAGATTGTGTTTTTGTGTGCATTTGTTGGGAGTGTCCTATCAACACATCAGCTTCTTCTTACTGAAAAAAGTAATAGAGATATCTCCAACATTTTTCAAAGACATATAGGCATTTTATAAGACATTTAATTTAACAAGCGTCAGTGGTAAAGAGCTCCAGACCCAAAATCCAAGCCAATAAGTTTGACTCTTACTGGAGAGCTGCTCCACTGCCAAGCCGGCAACTCCACACCAACCATGGTGCCAGGCTGAGCTTCTGCTGCTAAAACATGGAACCAGTGCCGACTGACAGACTTCATGCTACATTATAAAAACAAACAGAAAAACAAACCAAAATCTTCCAATTGTTTTATTTTTTGTGTTTTGTGTTGGCCATCATTAGGACTGCAGAACGGTTTTAAAGTAAATAAATACAATCAGAAATGCAAGAACCTTTATACAAGGAAACTATATCCATCACTGTTACGGGAATATTCATGAAACTGAGCAAATACAGCAGAAAACATGTAGCATCGTCTCTGCTTTATGCTGTGAGTTTTCAATTTTTGTCATGGGTTTGAAAATATACAGTATGTTAAGGTAAGGGTGCATATTCTCTACAGAATACACACAAGGAATACTGTTTCCATAATCTTAGTCAAGATAGCCAGACAAAGCGCTAATATGAGGTAGGGCTGGGCAATATATCGAGTATATTCGATGTACCGCGATAATTTCAATTTATGATAGTTAAAATGGCTATATTGCAACTACCGAGTATAAATTGTTGTTCAAATAATAAGCTGTCGCTGTGAGTATGGTTTATCCGACACCCTATGAATGCATCACTAGTCCCTCCCAACCTGAAAATTTTCTATCAATCATGCTGCGCAGAGAAAAACAAACATGGTGACAGCGAGAGTTTGAGGCGAGCCGTGAATGAGACGGTAACTGAAGAATCAGATGAACTAGTCTAGTTCCGAAGAGAAACAGCACCGGATCAATAAATTGGCAGTAGTTTTGATTTTATATGGAGGACATCGAACAAAATGAGGTAATTTGCAAAACATGTTATAAAACTATTGCCACAAAAGGGTGTACCAAAAATGTATTCCCCCCTAATCGGACTACTCTTTTACAAACAGTTGTTGCGTTGACGTCACACCGTTCATAGCCGCGCTGCCGCGGTAGAACTAGTCCGTTAAAGTGAAACCTGGAGACGTAGGTAGGACTCATTTAATGCTATGCAATGGGAAAAATAACTCAAAACTACTCATTCTTTTGTCCTCGGTCTCTGTCTGCTTTACGATACACGCAGACTCGTTGCCATAGCAACTGACAACAACGCAACTTTATGTGTCAGGATTCAGTACCAAAAACACTCAAGCATTAACCTACATAGAACATAACATTCAGTTCCTTACAGTTTTCGGTTTTTAGGCTTGATGTGTATTTTGCGATTATTAATGAGTGATCGCAGTGGTAGATTAGCCACCTCTGCTATTAGCCACGCTAACACAGCGGTGGCTGATTAGCCAATTTAAATTAGCTAATTTACTGATGACCTGTCAGTTTGTGTGTAGGGCGCCTTTTTATTTTTAAGTTGAACCAAAACACACCTTATTCCACAGCACATCTATATGTTAAGTTTGTCAAAGTCAAGCATAACTGACCTACTTCCCTCTCCCTCGCTAATTTTTTCTTAGTTAAAACTTATTTCTCACCTTGTTATCTAGTGGTAGTGTAGACAGTTCATAACAAAATACTGCATCCCTTTTTATATTAGCTTACATTTAAGACTAGCAGGGAAATGGGGGCAGGAACTTGCGTGGGTGACATCATGTTGCAAGGGGTCTATAGTTTAAAATAACATTGGAGCTCGAATACTGTGATATATATTGTCTATCGTGATATAGCAAAAATATATCACAATATTAGATTTTCCTCATATCCCCCGGCCCTAATATGAGATCACAATTTAAAAACATGTTTTATATTGAATGTGTACATTATCAATAGGTTCTGTAGCTATAGAACCAAGAGGGTCGATAAATGTAGATATCAAGATGCAATGAGCCAAAAACAAGATAAATTATATTTTACATAGATAATTGTAAAAAGGTGCTTATTTTTCAGAAAATAATTTTGATATTTTTTAGATAATGAAATGGAAAAAAAAAGTTGGGAACTGCAAACAGTTTCCAGATTCATATATATATATTTATTTATTTATTTTATTTTCTCACTAAAATTAAGACTTGAAAAGTGTCAACATTAAAGTCCATAACATTTTAAGACTTTTCAAGTTGGGACCTTAAGAGTACAGTCCAACTCAAAGAATATGATCCAATTTTAAATAAATAGGATTTTCATATGAACAAATAACTTGTGAACCGTTCAAATGTTCCTATACCAGCCTCCTGATATAATGTCAGAGGGACAGTTTTCAGTTGCCTGAGCAGGCTGCATCAGCCACGGTGAGCTGACCTGAACACCACCTGGCAAAGAAAGTCCAGCATGCTGCCCTCCTCTAACTCCATCTAATCTCCTTCTCTTCCCATCTTTCTTCTTTGAGCCTAACTTTGAGCCTGTAGCTACTGTGTGTCTGCTCTTACTGCCAAGTTCACTCAACTGCAAACACTGAACGAGTCTTTTTAAGAGGCGTAGTCACTCCCCCGGCCGTGTGAAAAGGGGTCATTGTGCCACACCAGACTGACTGTAAAGCTTTCCTTTCCCTCTTCTGCCTCCTCCCTGTGCTCCAACACAGATGGAAATGTTGAATCACATTTTTAAGACATAAAAGTTTAAATGCACAGAGCTCATTCATCTAAGAAAAACAAAACAATATGTCCGTGTAATAAACACATGACACGGACAGTGAAATCAGATTTAATCTGCAATGGATGCCATTGTCTTTAGCTCATACTTCAAAACTGCATCTACTAACAAATCTATGACTTAAACCTATTTTTTGTAAAATACCAGAGACATAGAGTGTAGTTAGCTCACCCACACTCCCAACTTGAAAGAGAAAGAAGTCTCACGGCTTTATTGTCACTTTCCTAAAATAATGGACTATGCCATTTTTTTCAAAAGCAATTTAAAAAATATATATATATATATATATATATATATATATATATATATATATATATATATATATATATATATATATATATATATATATATATCCCCTTTTTATTGCCAAAAGATCATTCGGGGGAAAAAAAATCACTTTTGGCCAAATATTACTTCGGCTATTATTTTAGGAAGGTGACGTTATGAAAGATAAAGGGAAGATTAAAAGCTCTTACACTTAATTGCTTGAGAAAAAGGATGAGTGGGTGTTTAGACATCTGTCTGGTAACAAAAAGCAGCCTCATAAAACTCATAAAAACAGCTACCCCTACTGCTTGGCAACCAGAGTTATTTTGTGAATCAGCAGACAACAGTCAGCTGAAGATAACACCATTAATTAATTAGCAAACATCACTTTGCGTGGATCAAAGTTACTTTATAAAGGGGAAGGCAACAAAACACAGGGTATTCTGCTTAATTAAGAAGTTAATTTTAAAACCATTACTGAACGTAGTACTGGTTACTCTAAATTTCTTTACGTTTTCCACCATTGGGCATATCTCTAACAAAATGAAGAAAATATCCTGTAGACTGCTGTCTAACCATTTTATAAATTGTATTTTAAGATTAAAGTCATGATGGTGAGAAAATGTATATTCTGCTTTTAGATTTAAGTCCAAATATCAGAATAAATTGAAAAAGACATCTCAAAGATGAGGCGAATTGCTAAAACTGACATTTTCTTTTCATGGACGTTCATGAAACTTGCATGTGTGCCTATACACGCACTATGCACACATTAATGTTTGTCAAAGAGAAGCCTTTTTTTTTATCTAAGCCTTTTCTAATAGACCAACAGATGCACAAAATTCATGATTGTCTCACGTTTTTGCGATAATTTCATTTTGGCAGTTGATATTCTTTTTCCACATCATTTTGACTTTTCTTTCCCTAATCATCATTTCAACATATGAAACAACAAATCTGACAGATGTACTTCTAATTGCTTCATCCTTAAAACCACATTCTATTTGCAATGAAGCATCACCCACATAAAGCACTCATTGCTGGGATGATGAGAGGATGGACCGTCAAAAAGTGATCTTATGCTCCGTGTACGCCATCCTCTGAAGCCAAAGTAGTCTTGAGAGGTATGAAATATCGAGAATGTGTAACTTTGTGTGTGCCTGAGCCTGAGTTTGTGTGTTTCTGTTACACAACGGGAGGGTTCTTCCCATCTGCGCCTCTCTGCAGCACCCCACATCCCGGACCGCTGAAGCGAGAAACGACAGCTTTGCCTCGCACTCTGCCTCCCTCAGTCTTCCTCACAGCACTGTCCCACTCTTTATTAGCATCATCCACTCCCCACAAAACATACACTCTCTTCACCCTTCTTTCTGTATTATCAACATTATCTGAAAACATAAAAATACACATCAAATTGTGCAGCTCTTATTGCGGTCATCCAGCTTGCGCTGTCTCACGTCTGCTTAATCCGAGTAGAAAACATGACCAGTCTGCAGGGTGTTAAATATTTTTACATCTTGAGCTCAAATTTATGATTATCTCACTAAATGCATCACTGTCTGCAACACATGCTCCCCTCCTCCTCCTCCTTTCTCCTCTCCTGCCCAAAATCCATCTCCATCCTTGCCTTACAGCTTGTCAAACGTCCCACCGGGCTCATCATTGTGGAAAATATGTTAAAACAAAGAGGGCAGATAGTGCTGTTGTAACCCAGGGTGGAAAAACTGCTCTTAGTCCCGCCTTACTGCCCCATTGGTTAGAGTGACAGTCAGTCACACAATGCATGCAGCCAATTGACACACCTGATGTAACTATTTAGGCTTGCTCCAGCTTTCCCCAGTCAGGTGTGAGGGGGAGAGCTGGAGACAAAGGAGCTACAGGTTGGTGTTCTCAAACAATCAGTTATCTTTTTGTTTGTAATGCACTTTTTAACCTTACAACATAAAAATCATGTAGATCCAAAAAATCCAGTGAGTTTGGAGCCTTGAAGCTGCCATGCTCCCAACTACTATTGAAATTGGTGAGTAGTGATCACAATGTTTTGTTGAATTTAGCATGTTGGTTGGTAACTAATGCTAATCGTGATCAATTGTTGTAATTTAACTTCTTTAAGATGATGAGATAAATGTTTCTTCATTTGGTCTGATAGATTAGATATATTGCATTTATTTCTGAGTGAAACTGAAAACTCTAGTTAACTAGCCGGCTGGAAATTTACTGGTCCTGTTTATTTTAATACAGGCCAGGTGATCCCTTTTTAGGGTAAAAGATGGCGAGCTTCTGAAAACTGGCTGGAGCCAGGAGAGCCCCAAGAATCACTTCATCCTGGTCTGGTCTGTATCAATTCCCCCTCCATCTCACCACTCAGGCACACACTCCATTACTCATCTTTTCATCCGAAAGAACTTGCGCTGGGACATTATCAACTTAAATATCCGGATAATTCAACCATGGACTTCTGAATGTGTGTCGGTCAGGTTTTGGACTGACCAGCGGGGAAATCAATACCAGTTGTGCACAAATCAATGAAGGACGGCCGCAGTACTGTGTATATTTTTTTGTTTGTTTTTTATTTTTTGGTCCTATGTATGTTTGTCTTGCATTGTCAACTTTAATTTTTGTCTAATACATGGTATTGAAAGTAGTTCTTTTGTATTGTTTTATTGATTACTGACAACAGCTCCAGCAGATGAATTCTAGTCTTCTGATTTTTTCCATCCAGTCCTTTTACACTTTAAATAGTGCTACATTATTGGCGAGCTAGCCAGGAGCTGTTTGATCAGTAATTAATAGAAACCGGGTTGAGTAAAGTTGCACAAATAAGTTTTGGTTCCTACTCACCAATTCAATTTCCATTATGGAGGTTTTTGAAACTCTTGGTCTAAAAATCCCTAATACAGTATTGATTGATGGAGTCTCAGAGAACCCCACTGATGAACTTGTTGATTTTCTTGAACAGTATGGTGATATTAAGCAGAGAACTACCATCGATTCATGTGAATCAGAATTTGATCAAATGTTGGTTGTTGAATTTGATTCTGGATTGTCTTTAGCCCGCTTATCTTCAATATTACCATATACATTTACATCAAGTGTGGGTGATAAATTTCATATTGAAAGTTTACCTGAGATTTATGCCTCAAAGGTTGGTGGTTTAAAGACAAATGAGTATTTGGCCGATTTACAAGAAATTGCCAAAATGTCCGGAAAAAATTATACTCAAGTTCTCACAGAAGTGATGTCCCAGATACAGCAGTCTATTGCAGAGTTCTGTCCTGTGGTGCCAGAGAAGGCAAAAGAGGAACAACTTGCAGATGAAGATGGAGGGCAGCAGCCATCAGCTCATGCCACAACTCGACTCCCTTTTCCTCTGTCATCCCTCTCGCAGTCGGTTCCTCTCCCATCCAGTTCTGCTGTCTCCAACAGAGCTGAAGTGCCAGGTCAGGAGAGGCGGTCTACACCTATTTCCGTTGGGGATCTTAGTCCTCCTGAGGTGCAACGGTACGTTGTGGAGCATGTTGTTAGGAGTGGGGACAGCTCTCTGCATATGCACACATCCCATAGATTGAGAGCATTCTCTGGAAAAGTCCCCAGGCCAAGTCATGAGACAGACTATGACACGTGGCGTTCAAGTGTTGAATTAGTTCTTCAAGATCCCTCTATGTCACAGTTGCAATGTACCAGACTAATTCGTGACAGTCTACTTCCACCTGCCTGTGATATAGTGAAACATTTGAGTCCTGACACGTTACCAAAAGTATACATGGAACAACTTGATTCAGCTTATGGAACTGTTCAAGATGGAGAGGAGTTGTATGTTAAATTCATGGACACCTATCAGGACAGTGGAGAAAAGCCGTCTGCCTATTTGCAGCGTCTGCAGGTTGTGTTACAGCATGCAGTAAAGAGAGGAGGTGTTTTGGAGAAGGACACGGATGCACGTCTGTTGACTCAATTCTGCAGAGGGTGTTGGGACAACAATCTAATCTCAGAACTTCAACTTAAACAGAGAAAAAATAACCCACCATCATTTGCTGAGTTTTTGTTGTTACTTAGAACTGAAGAGGACAGGGAAGCGGCAAAGACCTTGAGGATGAAGCACCATTTGGGAACCACTAAACAGAAGGTTGCATCTCAGGTCCAGTTTGCACATACTGATCAGGAAACTAACTTGTGTGTTGCTCTGAATAACATGACTAAACAGCTTTCACAACAGATGGCTGCAATACAGCAGCAGCTCACTGCTTTAACAGCAGGTCAAATGGGCACTAAGCTATCTTTTGCTGAAAAAATTACTTCAAAGCCTAGTGTGAAGAAGACTGTTAAAGATGTAAAATTCGGCATTTCTAGCTCTAAACCTGGGTTTTGTTTTCGTTGTGGGGAGGATGGCCATATTAAGCCTCAATGTGATAATGAGCCCAATTCAGCATTAGTCAGTGCAAAGCGGAAAATGTTTTATGACAAACAGAAGAGACAGAGACAAAATCCCTCTCCTTCAGCACATTTAAACTAGTTCCAGTTCCTGTTGAGGGACGAACAGGAACTGAGCTGGACCAACTTTGTCCCGCAAAAAGAGAGTCTGTTAAGTGTGCAAAAATGCAGACAAAAACCAAAATTAACTTACCAAAAGGATTAATTGGATCCAGATGTACAGCAGAAGTCAACATTGCTGGCCATAGCTCTCAATGTCTTCTAGATACCGGCTCTCAAGTCACAACAATTCCAGTTTCTTTCTTCAATGAGCATCTCTCAGGTCAACCAGTGCACTCATTAAATGACCTACTTCATGTTGAAGGGGCTGCAGGTCAACAAGTTCCATATTTGGGTTATGTTG
The DNA here is from genome assembly GCF_051168715.1 of Poecilia mexicana. Lineage (NCBI taxonomy): Eukaryota > Metazoa > Chordata > Actinopteri > Cyprinodontiformes > Poeciliidae > Poecilia > Poecilia mexicana. The sequence goes on from NW_028263381.1 coordinate 16,318,234, forward strand.
AAATACCAATAACTTTTCCAAAAGACTTTATTGGGAGTGAACTAACAGTTGAAACCCTTGCTTTGGTTGTTCCTGATGTGAGACCTGGATTTCCAGCTTCAGTACTAATTGGCATGAATACACTTGAAATTCTCTATGAAAAGTTTTGTTCAAGTGATTGTCCCACATTTCAACCTACCTCATATGGGTTTAAAACAGTTCTGCATCAGTTAATGCATCAGCAGAACTGTGGCAATCATTTGGGTGTTGTGACTCTCCATAGCAAAACCCCTGTGCTTATTCCAGCTGGTTGCACAGTGGTGGTCGAGGGATGTGCCAAGCTTTCTTCTACAGCCAGTCAGTGTGCTGTCGTTCGGCACCCGGTTTCAGGCCTGCCGGGTGGCCTGGTTGTCAGTAGCTGTCTGGTTGCACTTCAAGCTGACTCACTCAATAAGGTTCCAGTTGCTGTTTCCAATGAAACAAAGCAAGTCATTTCCATACCAGCTTTAGGTATCGTTGCTGAACTGGAAGCCTATGCAGGTATCATCTCAGAGCACCATGTGACCAACCATACAGCTGAGAAAACATCAACAGCATCTTTGAAAATCAATTTTGGTGAGTCTCCAATACCATCTGAATGGAAGGAAAGAATCATAACAAAGTTAAATGCCATACCTGAAGTTTTTGCCCATCATGATTTAGATTTTGGTTGTACTAAGCAAGTGAAACATCACATTAATCTTCATGATAATACTCCTTTCAAACATCGTGCGAGACCGATTCACCCACAAGATATAGAGGCTGTTCGCAAACACTTACGTGAACTTCTGGATGCTGATGTTATCAGAGAATCTGAATCTCCTTTCTCATCTCCAATTGTTGTTGTTAAGAAAAAAAATGGAGACATTCGACTGTGCATTGACTACCGTAAACTTAATTTACAAACTGTCAAAGATGCATATGCTTTGCCCAACTTGGAAGAATCATTTACAGCTCTCAGGGGATCAAAATGGTTTTCAGTGCTTGATCTGAAATCTGGTTATTATCAGATTGAAATGAATGAATCAGATAAAGCTAAGACCGCTTTTGTTACTCCACTTGGGTTTTGGGAGTTTAACCGAATGCCTCAGGGGGTTACAAATGCACCATCAACCTTTCAAAGATTGATGGAGAAATGCATGGGTGACCTGCATTTGAAAGAGGTCTTGGTTTTTCTGGATGACTTGATCATATTCTCAAACAGTCTTGAAGAACATGAAAACCGTCTGCTGAGAGTTCTAAATCGTCTGAAAGAATTTGGATTAAAACTTTCTCTGGAAAAATGTAAATTTTTCCAAACATCTGTTAGATATTTGGGTCACATTGTTTCAGGGAAAGGTGTTGAGACAGACCCAGAAAAGATTTCCACAGTGAAATCCTGGCCAATTCCTACTAATTTGAAAACCTTGAAATCTTTTCTGGGATTTACTGGCTATTATAGACGTTTCATAAAAGGATATGCCACTATTGCCAAGCCTCTTAACAATCTGACCCGTGGGTACCCCCCAACTAATAAACCCTCAAGAGTACAATCTTCTAAGTGCCCACAGTTTGATCCAAAGCAACCTTTTGGTTCCAGGTGGACTCCTGAGTGTCAGCTGGCTTTTGATACCCTGATTGACAAACTTACTACTGCACCAGTCCTGGGGTTTGCTGATCCTGCACTACCTTACATCCTTCACACAGATGCCAGCACCACTGGACTGGGTGCTGCCCTGTACCAGGAACATGAGGGGAAGCTCAGGGTAATAGCTTATGCTAGTCGAGGTTTGTCAGCCAGCGAAAGTCGTTATCCAGCTCACAAACTTGAATTCTTAGCACTGAAGTGGAGTGTAACAGAAAAGTTTCAAGATTATTTGTATGGAGCGGATTTTATAGTTGTCACTGATAATAATCCACTTACTTACATCCTAACCTCAGCTAAGCTGGATGCTACCAGTCATCGTTGGCTGGCTGCACTTTCTACTTTCTCCTTTAAGTTGCAGTATCGAGCAGGGAAACACAACCAGGATGCTGATGCACTCTCTCGTCGTCCCTGTGAAAATCCTGTCATAGATGAGGTTGCACATAAAGATCAGGAACTTATCTCTCAGTTTGCTCAACAACATCTTTTAGACAATAGCAACAATGAGATATCACCTGAAGTGATGGATGCAATTTGCCAAAGCCGTCTGGTTCGGACTCAAGTTGAAAGTCTTTTGGTTGAATCACTCTCAGTCAGGGCAGATATAATTCCTGTGGACTACTCTGAAGAGGCACATGGTCTTCCTGTTGTTCCTGCAATGTCTCATTCTGACCTAAAAGACCATCAGAGAGCTGATCCTAGTGTCAGGGAAGTTATCCATCAGTTGGAGTCAGGTGAAAAAATTCCCCCAACAGTTAGGAGTGAACTTCCAGAACTTCATCTTCTCCTTAGAGAACTAACTAAACTGGAGATGATTGATGGCATTCTTTACAGGAAACGGCAAGAAAATGAGCAACATGTATATCAACTGGTCCTTCCAGTAGACCTCCGTGAATCTGTTCTTCATAGTCTTCACAATGACATGGGCCACCCGGGAATAGAGCGAACCCTGGATCTTGTTAGAGCTCGATTCTATTGGCCTAGAATGGCTATGTATGTGGAGCAGAAAATAAAGGCATGTGGACGTTGTGTTCGTCGAAAGACTCCGACAGAGAGAGCTGCTCCATTAGTTAACATTCGGACTTCACGTCCATTGGAGCTTATTTGTATGGATTTTCTCAGTCTTGAGCCGGATACCAGCAATACCAAAGACATTCTTGTGCTGACAGATCATTTCACCAAGTTTGCCATTGCCATTCCAACACCGAATCAAAAGGCAAGAACGGTCGCCAAATGTCTTTTGGACAATTTCATTATCTATTTTGGATTACCAGAAAGACTTCATACAGATCAAGGTTCTGATTTTGAGTCCAAACTGATAAAAGAGCTGTGTGCTATGACAGGAATTCAAAAGTGTCATACAACACCATACCATCCCAGAGGAAACCCTGTAGAAAGGTTTAATCGCACACTGCTAGCAATGTTAGGAACTCTTGAACCCAAACAGAAGTCAAAATGGAAAGAATATGTTAAACCTCTCGTTCATGCGTACAATTGTACCAGGAATGAAGTGACAGGATATAGTCCTTATGAACTTATGTTTGGACGCTGTCCTCGACTCCCGATTGATCTTGCTTTTGGTCTTCCTGTCTGTGAAGAGAAATGTCCATCACATTCGCAGTATGTACAGAACCTGAAGTCACGGTTGAGAGAGAGTTATCAGATAGCATCAAAGAACTCTGCCAGAAGTGCTAAAAGAAACAAGACTCGGTTCGATCAGCGGGTTCTACCATCCAAGCTGGAAGTTGGAGACAGAGTACTTGTGCGGAATGTGAGACTCAGAGGTAAACACAAACTTTGTGATAAATGGGAACAAGATGTATTTGTAGTGGTGAAGTGTGCTGGAGACCTCCCAGTTTATACAGTAAAACCAGAGTGCAAAGATGGCCCACTACGCACTCTACATAGAGACCTTCTTCTTCCATGTGGTTTTCTCCCTCTGACAGATGCTGAAAGACCAACTGAGACAGTTCCAGTCACAAAACCCCAGACACGTCAACACACCAAGAAATGGCAAGGATCTCCTGAGGATTCTGCAGAAGGCGAGAACAGTGAGCAAGAAGAGATTCCATTCTATTTAGTTCCACCTCCAGTAGAATTCAAAGTGGAGAAAACGCTCAGAAAGTCATCACCTCCTGATGTAGAAAATTCTGTTGTCCCAATAGTTTCTCCAGTGGAAAAACAACCTGTTGAAATTCTTTCAGATTCTGAGAGTTTGAAGTCAGTTGTTGAAGTGGAATCAATTGAACCAGAATCTAGTGTCGAAGAGCAACCTGATGTTTCTGCAGAACAAGTTCCACCTCATCCTGAAGATCTACCTGATCCAGGCAACCCAGTTGGTGAAACTGTTCCTGATTTTGAAATTTCTTTAAACAGATCCCCAAACCTTGATGGCATAAATCAAATTAATGACATCTCTCCAAGACGCTCAACACGTCACAGAGTGGCGCCTAAACGGCTTCAATATACTACTTTAGGCAATCCGCTCGTCTCAGTTGTTCAAACTTTATTGCACAGTTTGTCTGATGCTTTAGTTTTGACACCCACCACTTCCAGTAATGTTCACATTGTTTAATGTTTACATGTCACGGGACGTGCATGATTTAAGGGGGGGAGGGTGTAACCCAGGGTGGAAAAACTGCTCTTAGTCCCGCCTTACTGCCCCATTGGTTAGAGTGACAGTCAGTCACACAATGCATGCAGCCAATTGACACACCTGATGTAACTATTTAGGCTTGCTCCAGCTTTCCCCAGTCAGGTGTGAGGGGGAGAGCTGGAGACAAAGGAGCTACAGGTTGGTGTTCTCAAACAATCAGTTATCTTTTTGTTTGTAATGCACTTTTTAACCTTACAACATAAAAATCATGTAGATCCAAAAAATCCAGTGAGTTTGGAGCCTTGAAGCTGCCATGCTCCCAACTACTATTGAAATTGGTGAGTAGTGATCACAATGTTTTGTTGAATTTAGCATGTTGGTTGGTAACTAATGCTAATCGTGATCAATTGTTGTAATTTAACTTCTTTAAGATGATGAGATAAATGTTTCTTCATTTGGTCTGATAGATTAGATATATTGCATTTATTTCTGAGTGAAACTGAAAACTCTAGTTAACTAGCCGGCTGGAAATTTACTGGTCCTGTTTATTTTAATACAGGCCAGGTGATCCCTTTTTAGGGTAAAAGATGGCGAGCTTCTGAAAACTGGCTGGAGCCAGGAGAGCCCCAAGAATCACTTCATCCTGGTCTGGTCTGTATCAATTCCCCCTCCATCTCACCACTCAGGCACACACTCCATTACTCATCTTTTCATCCGAAAGAACTTGCGCTGGGACATTATCAACTTAAATATCCGGATAATTCAACCATGGACTTCTGAATGTGTGTCGGTCAGGTTTTGGACTGACCAGCGGGGAAATCAATACCAGTTGTGCACAAATCAATGAAGGACGGCCGCAGTACTGTGTATATTTTTTTGTTTGTTTTTTATTTTTTGGTCCTATGTATGTTTGTCTTGCATTGTCAACTTTAATTTTTGTCTAATACATGGTATTGAAAGTAGTTCTTTTGTATTGTTTTATTGATTACTGACAACAGCTCCAGCAGATGAATTCTAGTCTTCTGATTTTTTCCATCCAGTCCTTTTACACTTTAAATAGTGCTACACTGTGATAATCCTAAACACAGCAGCTGGAGAATTAGCCAGCCATTTGCTGGAGACAGACTTTCTGGGCTTGCAGCTACCTTCAAACAATCCTGATTGTGTTGTGTGGAGTGTAATGACTTTTGCTGTTGTGCTAAAATATTGATGGGATTTGCCTTTTAATTGACATGATGCAAGATGTTTTTTGCTTTCAATGCAACAGCGGTGCTTTGATAATCGCATCCTGTTTGGAAAGGCATTTTAGCTAATTCCACCAGGGTTCCCAATTCTTTTCAGATAAATGAATTATAGATGCAGTGAGACCTGTGAGCAAACGCGGACTGCAGATGCTAATGGTATTAAGAGTGACAGTAACATGTTGGGAACTGAATCCTGTGTTGCAACAGCTTAAAAGGCATTTGAGATGATTGCAATAACTTTGTGAAGCAGCAGCTTAAGACAATCTTTACTTTCAATGCTTTCCTTCTTTTGCAGCTCACCCTGGTTGCAGGCATGTGATGCCTGTCTGGTCAAACAGGGCGCCAGTCCAGCGACTCAAAATACTACTCACTTCCACAGCCGAATCCCACTGACAGGCAACTCACCAAAATGTGCATGGCTTCTACTAACCGCACCTTAGTAAACAACATTCCAAGTTTTAAAATTATACCAAATATTTGAGCCACCCGAGCAGTGTTTGCTTTCAGCTCTTACGACCTGGCATGGCTTGTACAATGGAAAATTTCTGAGCAAATTACAGAAAACCAAGTCCTGGTAGCCCAGTTACCCAGATAGTCCATGACTTTGTTTCTAAGCACCATATCCTTGTAGCTGTGCTGTTCCAAAAGCTCAAGGTTAGTAACTGAGTGCAGGCAGATTACTAGATAAAGGCACTAAAACTAGATGTTTACATATGCTGTATTGACAAAACCCTTCAGTCCTATTCCTGTCTGACTTTAGATCACACTAACCTTTACCTGTTTAGATTAGTCAGGATAACTACAACTATTTCTATTTACTAAGTACAAGAATAATGAGTGAGATTTAAAAAAAATAAAAATACCATTACTTTCTTAAATTTCGGAAGCTTGGCCCATTCCTCCTGATGGAATAAGGCCTGTTTTGCAGGCCTTATCTTTAATCCTCTTCATAACTCATGTGGCTGTGTGGCTGAGGTTTGTTTCATCAAACCACAGGAAATGTCTCCAAAATGTTCTTTGTTCCAGAGTGCTTTTGCAAACTGTAATCTGGGATTTTATATTTCTTTTGGAGTAATTGCTTCTTCCTCTCTGACTGGTTTTTCGTCCCACATTGTGAAAGGACTTGTTTCACTGTAGACAATGGCACTCTTTCACTAGCCCTAATCATGACATGATTTGCTTTTGTTTTGGGGTTAATGGACACATTTCACACCAACCAGTCCAGGACACTGGACCATCTCCTTTTTGAACCACATGAGGACAGGACAATCCCATGCTGTTTGTCTATTGAACAGATAAATGTGTCACCTTCAGAAATCTTAAAGTTGCATTCAAAGATAAACCAGACAGTTTTGCTCCTGATATTGAAACTGATATATTTAGATTTTCCCATGATGTCACATGAGGAAGCAGTGTGATTAGGGTGGCTTAAAGTAAATCCATAGGACAGTTTGCGATCAAAAAAGTACAAAGCCAATGGCATTATAAACTTCCAGGTATGTTTCGGACTTTAAGGAAAGTAATAATAATCATCTGCAAAAAAAAATAAATAAATAAAAGATCTCAAATTTTCTGCCATTTAACAAATAGAACAAATGTAGGTAATCCTAATGGATCTAAAACAGGAAATATCAGCCTAATGTAAGGTCAGGCTGCGAAACAAAAAGGACTTGTTTTTTTTGTATACAGCATATTTAAAGAATGGTGGGAACTGTAAATGTCGGTGAAGACATTATGTTTGTAATTCAGGAAAAAAATCACCTTGCATCTCTTTTTTTTTGGAGGATGAAAAAGAAAAGAGAAAAAGCCAGGTAGGCAGGAAGACACCTGCTATTTAAATTATGTACAAGAGCCAGAGGCCTGAGAAAGACTAGACTTTTAGTTTCAACTCAGACTGGCCACATTCATTGTTCACCCACCCGACTGACATTCCAAGAATGAGCAGAGGTGGATCTTTCATCAGGCTCCCACAAGGCCGTCCAAAGGACACACATTTTGGCATATTTGACTGCACACACCAGTCCAACTAACATTATCAATCACTAATGCTTTCATCCAACATGTGGTTTTAAGAGGAAAGCTATATTATACAAAGCAGAGTCAGTGCCAAGATTATTTAAGCATGACTAACTTCAGCATAACAAAGATTAGTGATAGCCGTCTTTACTTACCTAAGTGGTCTCCGTGAAAACTGTTGTCATGGGATGTTCGACCATGGGGCATGAGGTCATGGTGGGCAGGAGGGGGCCAGATTTGACCTGTCTTGCGAACACTCACAATAGTGGCCTCAGACATGACCACATGGCCTCCCTGCTGCCTGTGGTGACGCTTCTGAGACTGCGGCGTAGGAGGGCTGCTGCTGTCATAGGAGTGTTGGGAGTTCTGGGAGTTTTGGGAAGGCGACCTGCTCTTCTCTCTGAAGGGACGACGGAAGGCTGTGGTGGGACTCGGAGAGACGTGACTGGACTGGCCAGAAGAGAAGTCCTCCTCACTGGATGTCAGGTTCTCGTTGGAGCTACAGTCTGGTGTGTAACCACCACCCCCTCCAGCATCCTCGAAGCTACCTGGGGAGTAGGAGCGGCGTGGCCAGGTCAGGAGGTGATCATCACCTCCACTGTGGTCCCTCATTGTGATTCCACTGCCACCTCCACGTCCATCTCCACTGCCACCTTCACCCATCATCACTCCACCAACATAGACGCTGGAGTAGGCTTGGAACTCAGATGGTTGCCAAGGCGGCGGTGGAGGTTTACCCCCATTGGCCCTCCCTGAATGTCTCTGGTTGGGCTCCCCGTCTTCGTATTCTGCGTCATAGCCGCAGGTGCTCTCAGTAGACCGTCCTCTATACACTGGCCTGGCACGAAGTTCACCTGCCACTGTTGCCAGATTGCCTGGAAGGGAGTGAAGAGATCTCTTTCGCTCCATCTGCATGGCCTGAGTACCCAGGGAGCTGATTTTATCCGACACATCCCGGTCGTTGACCCTGACCAAACCCCTCTCATGATGGAATTCCATGTTGGTGTAGAACGGTGGTGGTGGTGGTGGTAGTTGCTTTTCCTGACCCTTACCTACATCTCCAGCAGAGTGAGAGTTGGCCCGTTTTATCCTCTCAAAGTTGGACCTGAGAGCTGCTACACCAAGTCCCATCCCAAGCTTATCTTTGGGGTCAGAAGGCAGATCCTTGTCTGGGGGTGGAAGTGTGGGCCTGCGGGGGGACAGGGTGATGCCACCCCTCTGCTTAGATGGCGAGAGGCCATCAAGGTTGTCACAGGACATAGACTCTGCTTGTTGGGGTGAGTCAAACGCTGACTCCAAGCCGTCTCCATGGGAAGCTGACTTCCTGGCTGGTGGGGGCCTAGGTTTGGACCTGCCAGTACCATCCCCAAGTGGCTGAAAACGACTCCTATCGACCACAGCGTATCCTCCAGCACCTCCAACTCCACCAGTCTCCTGCATGTGGGGCTGCTGAGATGGTGACTCTGCACCCTGGGTGGCTGCAGGGTCTACCCCCTCATTCAATGGTGTCTTCCTGAAACCCCACCGCTGTTTGTCATAGCTCTTCCTCTCTTTAGCCAAGAGGGTTTGCAGGTAGATCATGCGGAAGCGCTCCTTGTTCACCTCCTGTTCGAGGCGTCTGATGGACGCTTTGCACTTCTCCAGCTCCTGCTCAATACCTCCAATGGACCGCAGCTCCATCTTGGGGGGCTCCGAATCAGGGAATTGTGCCTTCCAAGCCTCTATGAATCCAACGGGCTCCACCATATTGTGCTTGATTTATTTTCTGTGACGGACCCTGGTTCAGACACAAGGAGGGGGTTGGTGTGATGCCAAGGGCGCACCGTTTGACCCCTCTGAGTCCAGAACGCCACAGTTGCTTTTTTTTCTTTTTACAGACAATGGCGACGTCCAATTAAAAAAAAAAAAAAAAAAAAAAAAATGGGTGAACTGTTTCTTGTAAGCTTTTAGGAAACTCGTGCACAAACACACAGCCTAATTGCTGGTACTTGCCGAAGGTTGCGCAGTCGCATCCTGAACAAGAGAAACCGGCTGCTCATTCAGAGGAAAAAACGGGGAATGCGCAATGAATCAAAAGGGAATAAAAATGTATAAACATAATAGAGTTTCTTGTGCATCATTCCGGCAAAAACAACGTTTTAAAATAAGAGTGAATCGATTTCACTTTCGAGACAATGACAGTATGTCTTCGCTGGGTGACGGATGGGGGGTATCAGAAGGGAATTTACAGGGGTACAAAAAGAAGAAAAGTGATTTAATCCTGATCCTATTACTTACTGTCACTGCTTCTCATTCCATCGTTTTAGATGTAACTGATCTGTTCACTCTTGCGGACTGACTGTAATCCCAGGTGCAGCTCCTTAGAATAAGCGTCTTTGTGCCAGCAGTGTAGGGGGGAGAATAGCTTGGGGGGAAAAAAAGCGCAAAAAAAGCGAGGCCACAACAGCAGAGGTTTAATTACCGATTGAAGCGGCTGGGTACAGCCTCACTGAAAAATTTGATGTATTTTTCCCATATCTTCCACAGCGCACCTGCTTGGTATTGTTGGTTTTCATGTCCCCTTCCTTAGATTCATCCCGTGTCTTCCGACGTGATGGTGGTGCTGCTGCTGCTGTTATGTGCGCTCCCATCTCCGACCAGTAAAACAGAGGGGCTGCAAGAATGGGAGGGACCAGGAGAACTGTGAGTCGACTGGTTAAAGGGACAGAGCAGGAAAGCTGGCTCTCTCTTCAATTGACTGCTTCAAATGTCTTCCATTATTTTTTGGAGATACTTCTTTGAAAAGATAAGGCTTGTTATTGTGCTGAATTTTTCGCAGACTTTCTAATATCAATATCAATTCGTAAATCAAAGGGGAAGTAAGCGGTTGAACCCGTGGCTGCTTTTAATCTCAGCCCTCCCAAGTTAATTTTGACATATTAATTTGCATTAATATATTTTACTACCTCTGGGTACAGTTTAAAGACTGTAGTTGTGCCTGCTGAGTGAGTGCGACTAATCCCAGTGGTGGTGCTGGAACCCTGTCTTATCAGCGCCCCCTGGTGGGGAAATATTTGTCCCAACACTTTCTGTTCCATGTGAATGTCTTCAGTGTGGAGATTTAAAATGCCTCGTCCGGATTTTCAAAGTCGTAATTATGAGAATATAATTCATAATTCAAAAAATTTTGTTCGATTTAAAAAAGAAAAATGGCTATAAGCAAACATTTCAATTTTGAGATAAAATGACTGAATGTGTCAGGATTATTTCTAAAATTCCTATTTTGAATCTTAAAAATGATTTTAGACTTGAACTCACTAGCCACCCAGTTCTAATTTGATATTTACATGTAAATATTGGTTGAATAGTTTTGTTAAAAGCCATGTCAGAATTCCTTCCTCCAAATTTATGACTTTGTAGAAAGTCAAAATTACTTTGTCATATTATGACATAGGTCCTACTAATGATTATTTTGTTATACATTCCTGAGTAGAATGGTTTTGTCAGAAGGGGAGAATTTCCCACATTTCAGTGTCCCCTTAACTTACCAGGACTGCTGAAGTTATTCCCATTGTTATATTGTCCACCAATGACATTTCTCAGGGTAGGAGCACACAGAGAGCTTTTCAACCATTCCACATTTTCAAATCTCAAGTTCTCTTTTTTTTAAGGCTCACTTACTTAGATGTTTTCTGAGTTTTGGTTACGAGATTGTCATGAAATCTTATTTTGACTGATCATTCTTTTATTTGGTTTTAGGTCCTTATCCAATGATGACCTCTCATTTACCCTCCTCAAATATTCACTGTTTATTTCACATCAAACCTACCAGAGCTGGTAAGTCACAACCAAAGCTGTTACAATTTAAGTGTTTTTGATGGCAGGATTGGAAATAGCATCAGTGACTTCATTTTATAAATCACGAATGTACACAAATTAAAGGTTCAGTACTTCCGGTATGTTTCAGAGTGAGTTCTGACAAGTCAATAAAATAATTTATTGAAGTTATCACAACTGTTACAAGTGCCACAATAAATGTATCCGTTTTCCCCTTAAAAATATGGCATTGGCGGCATAAAAATAAAAAGACAACAAATCAAATACTAGATTATTTTATTTACCTGAAATCACAACCTCAGTAATGTATGTACTGTACAATCATTATCAGCCTTCAGTAATGATTGACGTTTACATATGGTTAATATTGTTCTTCAACCAGGTGTCAGGAGGAGACCATACAGGGTTCCTCACATTAAATCACAGTTTTACAGCAGTTGATAAAGATAGATAATTATAGGAATGTCAAGGCAATAAGAAAAATCAAACGAGCTGTATTGCAGGTTCACTGAGAAATGAGCGACAGTCTGCTAACCTAGATGCTATTGGCTAATTCATGAAATTAACTGGCAGAGTGAGTGGTATTCTCACATTAAGTGATGGGATAAAAAAAGATACTATTAGAAAAAAACAAAAGCAAAACGCTAAGGTTAAGCACAGTCAAGTTCAGCATGAATCAGGCGTTCATGTCCAACATTGTGCAAATGACCCAAACCATTACAATAAAAAGTGATTTTACAACTTTTCTTTATCTTTCTTAAAACGCTCTTTAAGTCATTAGAGTATTATACATTAGAATCTATAAATACAAATTTGTAAAGCCTACATACAGCTGAAACGCATGCATGAATGTTTTTGTACACCGATGTACAGCTAAGACCATTCAACCCACTTTTTCTGCAAAGTGATCAATGCGACCGACGAGCTACCAATGGAAGAACGTCTTCATGCAAGGAGGATTCAGAAGGAGGGGAGCGTTTCAGGACGTCCCTGCACATATAGCTGGATTATCGTCCTAATTTAGCATTTGCACACAGAGGGATGTGTGACTCACTGCGGGGATTTTATTGTTATAAGTTGGCGGCGAAAGGGACAACTAGCAGGATAACTGTATGCATTCTGAAAACAGTGTTCTTTTCACCTGTGTGTGTGTTTGTGTGTGTGTGCTGCTGGTCATCCAGGTGTCTGCAGTGAGGGAAATTATGCGTGAGCGCACACTTTGTGGAAAGACGATTCCCAGCTTCTTATTCTGCTCTGATTGCCAAAAGCTTTCATGAAAACTGACCTAGGAAAACAAAAACAAGAGAGAGAAACAGTTAGTATGTGAAGCCCGAATGAAAATCGAACATTTTACAACGTGAATAATAAGCAAGTGTCCAGAGGTGAAAAGTACAGCACACAGTGAAGTTCACAAAAGTGAGATGTGGTGAAATGATGGCATGATTACTTCCTTGCATATGCATGTTTACATATGAAGATATCCTAGCTTAAATTACATCTAAATGAGAAAAATCTTGAAATACTTCAATAGGACAGTGTGTGGTGATGTACAGGGCCTTGGAAGTTCTTGCACACCTTGAACTTTTGACATTTTATCATGTTACAATCAAACTTCAATGTATTTTTATTGCGATTAAATGCAACATAGCTATTCGAAGAAACAAAGTAGAAGGGATACTACAGTGTTAAATATGTGACATGCATTTATCCTTGCCACTCTTTATTCTGATATCCCTAAATAGCATCTAGTGCAGGAAATCGTGTCCAAATGTCACCCAATAATGTCACCCAGTTTCTCCCACTTTGCATGTATGCACTTTGTGTTGGTCTTTCAAATAAAATCCTAAGAAAATACAGTAGAGTTTGTAGTTGTAACATGCTAAATATGGAAGAGTTCCAGGGGTTCGAGTACTTTTGAAGGCTCAGTATGTAGTTGATGTAAGAAATGGATACTCACTCTAATGACAGGGGAGCCAATGGAAGGCATTGAAGAAAATAAAAGCACACATTTGTTAAGACAAACACAGGCAGTGAGAACAACCAGGCTTCTACCTAAAAACATGCTTTAGTTGAGTTTTTCACACATGGAAAACATCCACAAATGCAAATTACTGAAGGATCGGATCCAACATCTGTACTCAGAAAAACCAAAGCATTCGTTTTTCCTAAATTATTGTTATAGTAATATATGCACATACAAAAACACTGGATATGAAATGTAATAACCATGAGCCTCAAACATAAATAAAGACAGAAAACACTTGATTCAAAGGGTTCATTGTGAGTGTATTTTTTTCTTTTTTTATAGAAAAAAAAAACATTTAGGGTTTTGATCTGCAATCAAGGTTCATTTGGAGAACTTGTATTAGTATTGTAGGATATTTTTTTGATGTCCTTTGAATCAAACACTAGGGAAATGGTAAGACAACATAAAGCATCCCCACCCAGCTTTGTCTCCACAACAAATTAAGTTAAAGAATGTCACAATCAATACAAATAAGACACATCCTTAAAAAAAAAAAAAGTTAAAGGGGAAGGAAGATGTTCTTCGTTTTCTGCACAAGCAAGTAGGGGGCACACCTCAGATGTTATCTTTTAGCAAGACGTGTCGAGGGAAAGCATCTTGAGATGAGCAAAACAATTTTTTTTAAAAAAAAAAGCATTTTTCATCATACTGAGGTAGCTGTGCTCTGCCCAGTGCAGAAAAACCGACTTCATTTTTAATCAATATCGTAAAAAAGAAAAAATGTAAAATAAAATCCACAAAGCTATTTACGTTTTAACAAGGTGGGGTGGGCGTACACATTTAAATTAGAAATGAGAAACCACATACAGTTCATGCTTGGTCACAGGGCATGCAGCTTTTTTTTTTGTTTTTGTTTCTCAGATTTTGTTTTTCCTTTTTGTTTAAGCCGAGCATCCCAAACCTTTCCCTTGTTTCTTGTCTGCCGAATGGAGCTTGTCCTCTCAGAGAGTTTTGAATTTATACTGAAGACACAATGGTTAACAGAAAGTAAATCAAGGCGGTTTTTCTAAGCCACGCTGGTTAAACAATTTACAAAGCCATTTAAAAAAAAATTGCATAAAATAGTGTTCAATCTCTGTACAGATCAACTTATTTGATATCTTTACTTTTTAACGTGTTCAGGAGAAGGGGAGCCTAAAGAAAACTTCTCTAACAGTAGTGACGTAGGGCAGAATGCAGATAATCCTAACATTTAAAACATACCTTAAAGGCAAAATTGACAATGGAAAAAAAAAAAAAAGAAAAAAAAAAAAAAACAACTGGCAACACTATATTTGCTCTTAAACCAGCAACAAAGTCCAACCCTATGGGAGTCACTTCAAAGCCTCAGTCATTCATAAGTCTTGACCCACCTCGAATAGGCGACTTAAATTTTAACTTTTTTTCTTATATTATTTGTTGCGTTTCATGAGTTACAGTTGGTCCTTCTCGTGCACACAAGCTCACACGCGCACACACAACTCTAACTCTACAAACGCACACGCATACACACGCTAGCTAGCTAGGTATGAACAATTAGGAAGGTAGGAGAAAAGGAAAGGAGGTGATGGCAGTGGGTGAGGGGTGGAGTTGGGGGCTGAGGGAGAGGGGAGGGAATGGAAAAAAAAGTTGAGGTTGTGCTCAAGTCAGTCAGGACATGAACATGTCAGCCAGGTTAGTGTCAGAGCTGTAGATCCAGAGGACCAGAGGGAGGGAAATGGCCACGAAGGGCCAGGAGATGCCCTCCATACATGCAAACAGGCAGCAGCCTTTGGAGCTGGGGAACTTCTCCAGCTCTCTGTTGCGCTCCAGGTAGTTCCTGGCAGCGAACTTCAGCAGCTCATCAAGCAAGATGACGGGCAGCGAGATCTTCAGCACCATTAGCCACTGGGTGAGGTTAAGAGGGGTGATCTGGAAGATGATCTGCAGAAGAGAAACGAAGAATTCAACAATAAATACACTGCCAGGGCTTTAAAACTGCAATGATACAACTGTGTAAATTTCGTACTGGAAGCGGCTCCACATAGAGGATGAGGAAGTGAAGGGACATGGAGAGGCAGATGGCACCCAGCAGCCAAACGTTCTCCCAGGGAGGCATCCGCAGCAGCGACTGGTTCTCTGACACACTGAGACACAATAACAAAACGAGATCTGTACTAAACACTTTAACTGGCTGGACAAGCTTCGTTCTCCTCGTGCATAAAAACTCGCCTCGCAATAGCATTTGTACCCTTCAACACCGAACTTCAACGTACCTTATGAGACTTTATGAAACAGACTTGCAAATAAATCTCTAAAAACTATGGTGAGGAATTTTATTCTCCCCCTTTGCTTCAATGACCCCTAAAAAAAAGTCTAGTGCAACAAACTGGCTTCAGATTACACTAAATTAGTAATCTATTTTTAGTCCAAATACAGCTGTTCTCCAAGGGCCCCTGAGGTTTGTTAGAGAATATTTATGGGTCAGATGAGGACACAATGCACCTTTTAGCCAAAAATGCAAAACATAACACCGTCTAAAAATTTACAATACGTGTGAATGAATGTGAAGATGTGAGCTAATGCAGAGATTTTTTTTCTTTTTACAGAAAACTTGTTTAAAGCTGGAAAACACAAAGACCCTAAACACAAAGCCAGAGATGGAGTAGAACAAGCCTTATTGCAAATCTCTGGCAAGACTTGAAAATGTATGTTCAGAAACACTATCAAACTTGAGCCGCTATGCAAGGAGTTCTCCAAAGTCCCTACATCTCAGATTAAATAAAAAGTTGCAAAACCATTTCCCCTTTTCTTCCCCTTCACAATGGTGTGCTCGCTGTGGTTGGTTAACCTCATAGAATGGCATTAAAATAAACTTATATCAGTAGTTTTAATGTAAACATGTGGAAATGTTTCAAGCGTATGGATACTTTTGGATTGATCTACTTTAAATAAGGTTAAATGCACACAAATCTTTACACAAATGTAATTATGTCTGTATGGACTCCTCAGACCAACCTGTTGAGGGCATTGCACATCTCTATAGTAACCAGCACCGACAGGGCCATGGTCATGGGGTAAGGGGACTCAAAAACCTTACAGTCCAGACCCTGGTAGTCGGGGTTCTCTGGGCCACATTGCAGGAAATGGCTCTGTAGGAGGTGATCGATGATGAAAGATTAGACTTTAGAGCAGATAAATGAGGTGAACTGAGAAGCAAAGGGTTAACACCTACCAGCTGGTAAAAGGTAATCCTTGGTCCATCCTCAGCAGCAACAAACCACCAAGCAGCGGCGCCAACAGTAGCAGCTCCAACGTAACCTTTTAAGACGACACAAAAGAGCTGCTGAAGAAAATTTAAGGTAAACAGCAACAACAGGCAGGTGTGCCATTAAAATATGGAGCATGGATTTGCTAAGGATTGACTTTCCATACAGTCCTAACTTACATCCAATGGCAAGGTATCTAAAGAAAAGCCATCCGGAGATGAGGGGCTCCCGAGCATTTCGTGGAGGTTTGCTCATGATGTCCAAGTCAGGGGGGTTGAATCCTAAGGCGGTGGCGGGCAACCCATCAGTCACCAGGTTGACCCAGAGGAGCTGAACGGGGATGAGCGCCTCGGGGAAACCCAGAGCTGCAGTCAGGAAGATGCTGCAACCACATCAAGAATCATAGTTATACGAGAGAGGGAAAAAAAATGTTTTAAATGGAGAATTGGGAGCATATTAACACAAAATCCTTACCAGACAACTTCACCAACATTGGAGGAGATGAGGTATCTGATGAACTGCTTCATGTTGTTATAAATGGCTCTGCCTTCCTCGACTGCAGCTACGATGGTGGAAAAGTTATCATCAGCCAGCACCATCTCTGACGCCGTTTTGGCCACAGCTGTTCCGGAGCCCATGGCAATGCCAATCTCAGCCTTCTTCAGAGCAGGGGCGTCGTTCACTCCGTCACCGGTCTGAACCCAACACAAAACCAGTCACGACGTCAGCAAACATCTTCTAGAACGGCTATTAACAGAAAACTGGAGGAACAGCTCCTTCTTACCATAGCTGTGATCTCATCATAGGACTGCAGATACTCGACGATCTTGGATTTGTGTGCTGGCTCAACGCGAGCGAAGCAGCGAGCCTTGACCACAGCATCTCTCTGTGCGGCAGGTGAGAGGTCATCAAACTCTCTGCCAGTGAAAGCCATGCTGGAAACATCGTCCTCCTCCCCAAAGATGCCGATACGTCTGCAGATGGCTACTGCCGTACCTGAAACATTCAGACACGCAACGTTTAATCAGCGAGACTTTCCACAAGTCAAGCATTTCAGACGTTGCAGTTTTGCGATTTGTAGATTTTACCCTTGTTGTCTCCGGTGATCATGATTACTCTGATCCCTGCGAGTCGGCAAAGCCTGATGGAAGCAGCCACTTCCGCTCTGGGTGGATCCAGCATGCCGACGCAGCCCACAAACGTCAGATCAGTCTGAAAAACGAACACAGATAAAACTTTAGAAAAAATAAATAAAACACAAAGTACAGATTATCTTCCCCTCTTACCTCGTATTCCACAAAGCGAGAAGAGTCTTCCAACACGAGGTTCTCTTTGTTTACAGGGTTATCACGCGTCGCCAGAGCCAGACAGCGCAGAGTGTCTCTGCCAGTCCCATACTCTCTGATCACAGACATGATCCTCTCCTTGATGCCAGGGGTCATCGGCACCTTGCTGCTGCCGACACGGATGTGTGTGCACCTGTCAATAACTCCCTCTGGGGCACCCTATGAACAAAGATGGTTAAGATAGCGAAATGGACAAGAAATCCCAGTTTGTTACGAGTAAAAGATGTCTGTCTCCAGATTCCTACAGGTGTTATATTTAATAATTGTAGGCATTTCCAGCATTCAGTCCTTTTTAATCGTCTTTTAAAAATGCAATGTAAAACTTAAATGCAAAAACTCATCCGAACTACAAACTGGGGAAAAAGAATGAAGGTCAGAAAACAGATGGTGGGTGAATGGATACATGGCTAAATGCTCAACAGAAAAAAAAGGGGCAAATGAATGGATGAAAGATCAAAACAAAGCCTATGAATGGATGGATGGAAAAATGAATGGATGAATGAATAAGTGGATGGACAGACAGATAGATGACAGATCCAGGACAAATGGGTTGACAGAACTAAAGAATGGATGAATGAACAGCAAAACAGATGGAGTGATGATGGACAGATCCTGGACAAATGAATGGATGGAGTGATGAATGAACAGAAGCTTGAAATGACGCATTAAGACTAAAAGCAAGGGAATGCATTTTGATAATACAAATTTTTCTAAACTGCATTTCATTGTCTCACACAAATTCAGCCTTTGAAAATACTCATCACCACCTTCGTTTCAGAATAACAGCTTCAATAGGAGAAGTTTTTACCTTTACAAACATCTTGCCAACAGAGGACCGTGCTTTATTTGGAGTGCAGTATACGGACATAGACTTCCTGTCTCTGGAAAATTCCAAAGTGAACTCCTTCTTCATGAGCTGCTTGATCACCTGCGATAAATCAAAAGACAAATATGAGAATTCTGGGGGTTAATTTTAAACCATTACAAAAGAAAACAATAGATACAGGGTTAAAGATTGCGTACAGAGTTGCAGGCATTGGCTCGCTCAACCTTGGACAGGTTTTTAATGTCTGTATCAAACACGTTCATTTTCTCCACCAGACACGTCAGCGCCGTTTCCGTGGCCTCTCCCACCTTCTCATAAACACCTTTGGTCTGGACAGAACAAACATTGATGAGTGATAAACCATTTAATAAAAAATTTAAAAAAACAGAAAAACATCCAAAACAATCACCAACCTCATTATAATCCAGTGATGAGTCATTACAGAGAGCACAGATAGTGGCCAGCTCAACCAAGGCATCATACTGGGAGCATTTTACTGGTTTGCCATTATGAAAGCTAAAGAAATGAGACAAGCACAAAAAGTAAGGGAAAGTACTAGACATGTTAGCCGAAGGTACATCTATTTGAGCTCAGACATTTAAAAGGCACTGAATACTCACACTTCTCCATCTGGCGCGTATGTGGAGCCCGTGACAGTGAATTCCTTTAACGGACAGTGATCCCCCTCGGTTTTATCAATAATAAACATCTACAAACACAAGAAACAAACCAAATTTTTTTGTTGAAAACTGCTTGAGACAAAAATGCTTGATATTTTACTTATTCCACCATCCAACTTCTAGGCGGATGTCAAAACTGTTTAAAAAACAATTCTAATCTTAGTCCAGCAGGGGGCAGCCTGTTACAACACTGAACAGTGTTAAAAAAAACAGTAAAATCCTGATCCAAAGCATATAAAGAACACTGTGGTGGGTCAGGTTTATAAATGTCATCTTACAGGCACCTGGGTACAATCTTCTTAGTGGCATTCAGGTCCAAGAATAAACAGTAGAAAATTATAATCCCCTTAGGAGGAAACAATTAAAAAGAACCCTTTAAAGATCTTTTTAAATCCACAAAATGACAATGCTAGAGTTTTTTATTACTCTTCATTCATATATATATATATATATATATATATCTCACCATTATTTTACTATTTTAGGGGATTATTCTGCAACTGTTTGAGCCTGAAGTACTTCAAGCTACAGCATCTTACCCAGCAGTCAAATTGGTGGTTCTAATAACTACAGTTGAAAGAGAACAGAGATGAAAGCCAAAATATTCATTTAAAATGATGTGAAGGCTTTATGTGAGCACTACTGACTTGAGAGAGATGCAGATATGGAGGCAAGGCAGAAAGAGACAAGGTCAGTTATGCAACTCAACTGGTTTATGCTGCTGACTAACTACTGCATGCTGATCAGGATTCTGCTGGAGCGGAGGGGCGGCGGCAGAAAAACGCATCCAGAAATATAGAAGGATTGAAATGGAGAACTGTGCACTTAGCTAAGCAACAACCAACAAGATGAAACAAGCAGATATGATATGAAGATATTTATGCTAATAACACAGGATGAAGGAAAGGAAAACATCTCATTTTCTGTTTTCGCTCAAATACTTTAATGTGCGATGCACACTGTGCTGCTAATCCCAGGAGGATGCTTACAGACAAACATCACCTGCAACACATCACCACTTGTACAAAAGGGTGTTCATTTGCAATGCTATACTTTCGCATGACCAGCTTGAACTGGGTGAAATTAAATGATGCCCTTTTCAGGCTCAAACAAAAGCTGTAAACTGATTATTTTTCGACTAATTTTAGCTACTCTGTAGAGAAAAGAGCTGCACCATTTCTTCACAAACATAAGAACATTGCTACTGGTATGTTAGTGTGCTTGTGGTTCAGGCTGCTACACACACGTTTTTGTATGGACAGGTTGTAAATGTATCCTACTCTCCCCCTTTTAAACTTCACAATAACATCTTACTTTTTATCTTCATCTTAAAAGTTTTTAAACATTTTATTGATCAAACGTAAGTTTCTCTCGGCCCACCGTGCAGATCAGCAGAGCTAAAATAAAGGTTAAATATTCATTTTCGTGTGATATTTGCCTGCTAATGTGCTGAAAGAGAATCAAAACTTTAGAACTAAGTAACCGACTGACACTGTTCAGCATTTGTCCAATTTCTTGTTTGCTGGTGCCTGTCAAGCCGACTCCTGAGCAGTGAAACTGTGAAACCCACCAAGGACTTTTCTCTCTTCTGAAAAACTGGCGCTCTTACCCGGCAGACAGACATCTGATTGGTGGTCAGCGTCCCAGTTTTGTCAGAGCAGATGACAGATGTACAGCCGAGGGTCTCCACGGAGGGCAAGCTGCGGACAATAGCGTTCTTCTTGGCCATGCGGCGCGTTCCCAAAGCCAGACAGGTAGTGATGACAGCAGGCAGACCTAGAGTGGTTACAGCAGGTCCGTTCAGGGGAAGAGTGTTATTTAGCTTAAAGTGAGGAAAAATATCTCACTCTGGGAAAGAAAATATGGCTTTCCTTTATTGCTTTATATCCTAACCTGTTATATATATAGTCTATATAAAAAAACTAAAATTGCAGCAGTATTTTGTATGTCTAAAGAACAAAAATAATTCTAGATATGCTGTATTATCCGTGTGACTCGGCTTACCCTCAGGAATAGCAGCGACTGCCAGAGCCACCGCAATCTTGAAGTAATAGACTGCACCTCGGATCCAAGAGCCTCCATGGACCGGGTCGTTAAAATGCCCGATATTGATGATCCAAACAGCAATGCAGATCAGTGAGATGACCTGTGATAAAACAGTAGCTCAGCTTTAAAGATGATTACGAGCAAACGGAATGAATACAGTGTATTTTGCACAAATTTAAATGATCCAAATTAGAATTGACTGGAAAATGGAGATTTGTTAACCTTGGATAGTTGCTGCCCAAACTCATCCAGCTTCTGCTGCAGGGGCGTGCGCTCCTGCTCTGTGGACGCCATCTCATCTCGGATTTTGCCGATCTCTGTGTTGCCGGCTGTGGCCACCACCACGCCTACAGCCTTACCTGCTGCAATGTTGGTGCCCTGTTGAGGTTGAGCGGTGCACACACGGATTAGCAGACCAAGACATTTAAAGAGCTGCAAAATGGGTAAAATGTTTACTAGAAGTAGCTAACATGTCAAAACGTAAAAAATCTGAGCTAAAAAAAAAAAAAAAAATGTATTCATATACAATGAACTACAAACATATTGTCACTTTTTGTCATGTTAAAGCGGTTAAGACATGAGGCTGTGAATGACGACTTTGCTAAACAAATAACTTGGCTTAAGTTTCTCAACTTGGCCTAGTCAAAGCTATTTTAAATAGCAGAATGTGCAAAGATTTATTTTTTTCTTTAGGTTTTCAAAGATGGTAGAAATATAACTGGGAAGACCTGCAGTAATAATTGTAGTCAAAGGTGGTTCTACAAGGTGGGTTGTATACAAAGGCACACCACACTTTTCAGATAATTGTTTAATCTTGTATCAAGATCCTTTCACATAAAATCCCATTAATATGTAGAGGTTTGTGGTTAGGTGACAAATTTAGGAAAAGATGGATCCCTGTGAATTGTGTTGTAAATCACTGTATCTCTTCAGAAAAAAAAAATTATGCAAAAAAGGCTCAACAGGACAAAAAAAAAAAAAAAAGATTAAAAGACATGGAAGAGTATGGCACCTAAATGTAGTCGAAATATATAAAATGGAAAACAAGAAAATCTTTTTGAGTCACTCACAGAAAAGAGCATGTTCTTTTTGTCCTGGTTGACGGCTCGTGGATCTGGAACGGGATCTGTGTGCTTGATCACTGATACAGACTCTCCTGCAAGACGGCGAAACGAGAGTTATGAGAACAGGAAACAGAGTGAGTTTCTACACAGCAGAGCATGAAGAGGTAACAATGGTGCCTGGCTGACATTTTAAACAGAAGTGTGGAAAAGGCTTAGCAGTTGACTGAGCGAACCTGACAAGTATCAGATACTGCCCTGGTGCTGCCTTTCAAAGGCCTTATCTAGTGTGCGCTTACACACAGTTTGCGAGCGCTTTTGGGCATAATCAACTGTGCGTGAATTGTAAAGCTCAAACAGAACGAGACAGAGAGCGTCTGAAAGGCGGCATGGCCATGAATGGGGAAGCAAAGAGAGGAGAAAAATAGCTCAAACACTAAAATATCCCATGGAATTTGCTACCAATTAAGGCAGCGGAGCAAGACGAGAGATTTAAAGAGTTGATTCGCTACTTCTCCCGAACATCAGCCATCCTTCACTATCCTCTCCTAGCCCTCTTCACCAACTTCACAGGAAAATGATCCACCCACAAATTCAGGACGATTTTTAAAATACATTCCAATTTCTGTTCTATAGTCTCATTGATTGTCATGTGTCATTAAGTCAAAATAAACACACTGGACAAATACATTTCATATAGTTACATTTTAACAAAGAGATTGACAAATCACAGTGCACCAAAAGGAAATTGAAAAGGTGAGGATAGAGACTTTACCTGTAAGAATCGACTGATCTACCCTCAGGGTGGTCGACTTTATAGAAGTAAGCCTGATGTCTGCAGGCACTTTGTCACCAACTGTGGACAGAAATGACACTTTTGGCACCTTGAAATTTGAGTTGCATTCATCAAGTAAATAAAAAGAGAGACATCCGAATTATAAACAGTATTTTATAACCCTTTCCAGACATTTCAATGACAAAATTCTATATTTCAATACTGTGGCAGAATCTCATTTCAAACAAAATGTGAATTACTGTAATACCCTAAATTTGAATCGAACCCCTAACAAAACAAGGAATTGAGCAGCTACTACTAATACAGGTGTTTTAGAGAAATAATCAAAAGTTATTGTTGCTCAGATCAGGAAAAAGTCTTGTTTTCAGCATTATTAATGACTAACTCATCCCCTGCAAAAGGCTATGACACACTTCAGGATGTTCTATTTCCCCTCACAAAAGGCTCCAGCAAGTCTCAATAAAATAAACGTAAACAACATATTTCAAGCTCTGCTTAAACCTAATAAGCAGCAATAAAGCTGCAGACGTTTATTAGACCTGAAAGATTAAACTGTTCTCAAACTTCCCTTGGCTTCACTTCTAGCTTAGTTTGAGTTACAAACAGATAAATGCTGTGGTGGTCCGAGTTAATCTTGCATCTTTTATCATTTTAAAAACGTTTTCCTTAACAAAAACATTAAAACTTAAAAGATAAAAAAAAGATCAAATCCATAAGAGACACATGAATGATATACAGCTGAGCCCACCATTTTGATTATTGATGGCTTATATTTATAGAAGATTTCACAGAAACCAAGAACGGAAACCACCACTCTTCCACCAGAGATATTTTCCATTCAGTTAGACATCACACAGCTTGAAAGGGTGAAGATAAAAGCAATGACTCAGAGGCTCTTTAGAGCACGCTCTGTGGACAGTACAGAGTGGTGACAGACATGTAAACCTTTGCTGTGCCCATCTGAGAGGAGAGGAAGAGAGAATGGGCTGCAGGGAAAGAAAGAAAAAAGGGGTTCAGATGAGTTTCTTAAAACTGTACGCCCAAAAATGGGAAAACTATTTTTGATCATTTGAAGACATGCAGCTGGAACTGCTGGAGGGGAGGGAGAGGCTAAGAACATCTGTTTCAACCAAGGATATCCCACTCCATCAGATGAGCTGAAATAGAAACTGTGACGTGTGATTGTGTTTCAGTCAGAAGATTGTTAGAGCTCGTTTTCCCCAAGAAGACATGGATTTAAGTAAGAAAAACATACTTAATGAGAAACCAGCATAAGTAAACAAATGAGATCTTGATTACACACCTATTTATTTCAAAATGGTACTACTGTAATATGTGTTGCCTCCGCAATGACGTTCATGGACGTTCATGTTTTAGGCTGTGCTACCTTATTTTGGCATCGATGGTTTACTATGTACTGTCAAACTCTCTCCATCCCTGATAAATCCCTTAAAAAAAATAAAATAAAAAAATTAAGAAAATACAAAACAGGACGGTGAGGGAAGGGAGATGACAAAGGCACAGCGGCGACTGGAAAAATTAAACAAAGCCTGTGGGAAGCTTCGCACTAAAAAGTGGCTAATTAGAAATCCTCTTACCAGTAGAGAAAAAAAAAGAACACCCTGCTAATTTTCCATCCACTGGGGTATACTGGGAATAGGGTCACAGTAAGTGGACTAACCCACTTCCACCGGCAATCAGGATGGTTCAGACGCCAGACAAGATAGTAAAGGCAAATAAATCTCGCTTATAACATCCATAAATTAAGATACAGCGACATATTTAACTTTAAAAATAAAAAGCTCGAAATTAAAAATATGCTTCTAAAAGTGGTTTAAAACTTGTTTCTGAAAAAGCAAATTATCAAAAATGACTAATTTTCCACAAAGTTAATGACATTATTTTTGCAATCTTGCACAGAAACGTTCTGCACTGACCTAATTTTCAACTCCACATGGGAGATGTTTTGCCTTTGGTCTTAAAGAGCATGCTCTTTTTAGCTCTTGTTTTATTTTTTCATATATGGGAGTGTGAATGACCTCTGGAACATGGGCCTTTCCTTCTCCCTTGTGAACAAAGGATTTTATCTGCATTTTCCGCTCCCCTGAGTAAGGGACAAATGTCAGGCTACTTGCACTTAAAGAGAAACCTTCCACTGGCTTGTAAACACTGGAGCTGTCCTCGTTGTACCAGTCAGGGTAGTCAAAGAAAGAGTGGCGCACAAATGGTTGATATGACTTCCAGGCCCGATGCCGAGTTCTTCACTTTATTTAAGCCACAAAAAAAAATTCTCAGACTCTGATTTGGGAGTTATCTGTCCTTTTAAGCCACTTTTAAAATGGCAAAATGGATAGACAGAATCAGATCAAATGGAAGAAAGTATAGGCAAAAATAGTTGAAGGAATAGTTAGATGCATACTAGAACAGGGATGGATGGAGAAGTGGGTGAAATAAAAACTGTTTTCGTTCTATACACACACACATTTGGAAAACTCCAAAATCTGCACAGTTTTAGAATTAAAATTTGAACATTAACTCAAAACAAAATTGATTTTTATATTTTGGTTTCAATACAGTTCAGCAGTGAAAATCAGACAGCTTAAGGAGGTGCATACATTACCTAGACTAAAACCTATCCTGCTCCCTGAGCCTTTCATGATGTAGTTTGCAAACACCATGTGAAAATGCATATTGTGATCATCTTTTTCTTAACGAAGGATTTAAATGTCATGGAAAACAGGCAGCAAAAAAAACCTTGATGACCTTTTCAAACTCAGAGCAACTTAATGGAGCCCAACCTATTAAAAACAACAACAAATGTCGTTTCTCCACATTACATCCTGTCTGGCACACAAAAGTGTGGCTATAATAAGACAGAAAATAGAACTGAAACAAAGGCAAAGGCAGTTTTTCCCTGCAGAAGTTATTTCTGCCAACAAATAATACCAATCCACAAATTTAATATTGTATTTCTGCTGCAATAATATATTAGGCAGAGAGCAGCAACAGTGATTCTATTTTGATAAAAAAAAAAGAAAGAAAAACCATTTGAGGTGCCTGCAAGCATATTAAACAGTGACGATCACAGAGAGATCCCATATCAGATAAAAACAAATGAGAATCATCATTGAAATTGTGAATCTAAAGCATTAAAAAAATTAAGCTAGACAAGAGGTTATGTCATAAAAAGGCAGTAAAGTTTGGTACTGATCTTGCTAATCTGGTTAAATCAATTTTAATCCAGGTCCTCTTGTCTCTGTTGTTTGGATTCAGGCTGTGCAAACAACTATTTCCTCAAGGATACAAAGTAAACAACCGCTGGTGGGAAAGAAATAAGCTAGGAGGCATCTGGGGACATGCTCTTTACAGAAAGTCTCTGGCAGTAAAACCTCAACATTAGTGGCCTCCGATAATTTGTTACACCACTGACTCATTAGTTCATCATTTTTCTGTTCTGAATGATGCAACATTGGAAAAAAAAAATCTAAATGCTCTAGAAGGTCTGCAACTTTGTGCTACATTTATAACCACATAGCACAGATAGATTCATAAATGTCAACTATCGTCATTTCTAAACACGGTGCATTCATTAAGCATCCTCAACACACAGCAACACATTAACAATTTTTCCCATAAATATTTAAAAACAAGAATAAAAATAAAGAAATAATATGGATTTAAGCATTTACAGTGTTTTCTTATGAAGCTCACAGTTGAGCTCAGGCATATACTGCTTCTACTAACCATTTTTGAGATATTTTTACAGCATAATTCAGTCCACCTTTGGTAAACTGACTTGACCAAATAGGAAAGCACATTTCTGGCTCTAGATAAAATAGAGGGAAAGATGAATGAAGCAATGTGCCGAGACCTCCTGGATGAAAACATACTCCAAAGCATTCTTGACTGGAGAGACGATTCATCTTTCAGAAGAACAGAGGAGTGGCTTCAGGACAACTCCGGGAATGTCCAAGAGTGGCCTAGCTAAGCCCAGACTTTAAACTGCATTTCGCTTGTCTGGAAAGAACTGAAAATGACCAAAAACCAATATTTCCCCATCCAACCTGATGAAACTTAAGAGGTTCTGCTAAGCTCAGTACACCTGTCCCGAAGACAGGTATACTGAGCTTGTAGCATCATAATCAGACGACTTGAGGCTGTAATTCCAACCAACAGGACATTAACAAAGCCTTGAGCAAAAGCTCAAGACATATGATGCCTTAGTTTTGTATTTTTTTATATGTTTGCTGAAATAAAAGAAAGCATTTTTCTCATTAGGGGTTGCTGTGTTTAGAGTTTTGATGGAAACAAAAAATACACTTGATCCATTTTAGAAAAGGGCTGAGATACAAAACGTTGAAAAAGGTGAAGGCACAAAATCTGACACCATTAAAAAATGTAGGCAAAAAAGAACAAATAGCACTTTATTATTATTTCTTGTCTTTCTGAAACATGTTCTGGATTTGTTCTTGGAATTAGGCACTGCTGATACTACAGTGCTGATTTTTTGTTTAGTGGCAAAAAACCTATTGCACAAATAAAGTGGGGGAAAAAAAGCCAAGACACATACCTGTGGAAAATAACTCACATGGTCACTACAGTAGAGATACCTGAATTTGTGATAACACTGAGCTTTGATCCATTTTTGGCTCGAGTACAAATTGAAAATTTAAACTTAATTCCCAACAGACTGAATCAAAGTGGATTCCGTCGATCGCCTAAGCTGATACCAGCAGAATTTCAATCAGCTATTTGTCCATGCAATGTTGACATACTCTGTCTGTGTGAATTTCACCAATTACTGTAGAAGAATTTGACAAACACTGCAGGCAGCTCTCTTCTCCAGTTAGCTGCGCTGGTTTACATCAGGACCCAAGCAAACATTTAATAACGTTTACATATAATCAGATTAGATCTCCGTCTTTACATGATTGAGAGATTAGCATCATAATGCAAAAATGTTTTATTAGGCTTCAAAAGGTTAAGCAGAAGAGGAATGTTTACTGAAGAGGAATGTTTACTGACTCAGAAAAGAAAATATGCATCTATTAGTTGCTGAAGGGTTACATAATAATGCCGGGAAATTGTTATTACAGTTACTGCTTACTGAAGAGCACACTGATGTGCTTACAGGCAGTGGTGCACTTACAACCTGTTAAACCTAAAAACAACAGGACCAACCACTTGGAGTACTCGGCTTTAAGAAACTGGAAGGAGGCCAAACAGTTCAAAGTTAGTCAGACCGTAATGAAAACATTATTTTAAGCAGAGCAAATTAAAAATTAAAGTCAGGAAATATCTATTTTCATGGAAAGAAAAACAATCAAAGGGAGTTTGATTTTAAAAAATGTCAGTCTAAGATTAAAAGCTTCTTGGTTAAAGAAGACCTCAACAACCAAACAAAAAAAATTGGAAAACCAGAGAAAGGGGAGTAGTGACGCAAAAGCCATAAACATTTGCGGCCCAGTTCGAGTTGAGGTTAGCCAAGAAATGGTCAGGAACAGAGTGAGCCTTTGCTCTTGTAGTTCTTTACATGTACTGAATAATCATTATCCTAAAAAGCATCAGAGGAACGAGTGAGATAAGTCCACAGCTCACTCACTATGTGTATAAGCATAAAAACTTTGGAAAGAATTTGGAACACTGTAAGGTCACCAAGAAGAGCAGTGTGCTAAATCACAGCCATTTACACGTTCTCGGCATTGGCCAGAATAAGATACTAATTATATTATAAATTGAGAAAAAATCCGCAGTTTACTATTAATATTTTGCTTTTCAGACATAGACCTAAATTTAGAATAAAAGTATGCTAAATTTGGTAGCAGATTAAGTGGATATTGTGCAGTAGTAACATTTTTTGCTCTTCAGCTCTTCTCAGATTAAGTTTAACAATCTGATATTATTTGGATAATCACTCAGGCTATCTGCTAGGACAACTTGCCTACAGTCAGTTGTATAATAGAGAAACTACATAGCTTGACAACTGTGGTTTTTAAACAGCATTGCCTTAATAAGAGTGGTGGGAGGCACTCCATTAGTTTCCACACTATGACTAATTATTCATGTCTGGAAATAACTCCACACCGCCAAAATAAACTACAGAGCAGTTTAAGACCTTCATTTCATCCAACTGACCAGCAGTGCACAACAACAGATGGGGGAGGGGCAACATTGTGTTACTTTATGCTTCATTCATTAAGCTGGAAAAAAAAAAAAATCTACTCCATTGCTTAGAAAGACCTAAAACCATAAAAACAACGTGGCCTAAAATGTTGACACTTTTGAATCTGCAACTGTTTCACACTTTGAAAAACCTCAACACTAGAAACTTGTTAATTTACAGGTAAAATTTTAATCTTACCAGCAACTTCTACGATGTCGCCAGGCACAATGTCCCTGGCTTTGATTCTCTGGACGCTTTTCCTGTCCTGGCGATACACCTTCCCCATCTCTGGCTCATATTCCTTCAAAGCTTCAATGGCATTTTCTGCATTTCGCTCCTTAAGGGTACAAATGATTTATATTTAATAAAAGGTGGAAAGACATCACACAAGACTAAAGCCAAGTACAAGATCAGTCAGAAATGACACTTCTCTGCCAAGTACTAGAATTGTTCAGAGTAGCACTTTACAAACATTCAAAACAGAAAATCTGCAAACAAGGAAGGAAGATTGAAACAATAATCTTTGATAGAGCAATGCAAGTGGTGACAAGGTGACATTTTATTGTTTTTTCATTTTTGGTTAATCACACATTTACATCAAAGTGCTATTTGTTTAACCTTTCCAGTATAAATATCCAAATCTTTTTTTGCCTGCCTCTTTCCAGTATTTATACCAGGCAAGGTCCCAGGTTGCCCAGGTTATTTTAAACGGGTAAATACAGCTTACCACTTAAACATAAATTAACATACATAAAGTGCTCTTCGTTAATAAGCGAAGACTAAAATTAACTTCACAAGGCAAAGTTGGAGGAATCCACTGGCGCACCAGGCTTCGTCTTTGATCCAGAATACAATTTTACTTGAACTATTTGGATTATCCTGCTGGCTCTGAGTTTTTCCACAGGGATCTTTATTAATGCAGCAGTTTCACAATGGCTAATCTTTAATTAGCTTGTTAGCTAAAAAATATGTATGGTAATTACTAAAAGACTTAGCTGTTTTATAATAACTATTTATTCTTCAGTTATAATACACATAAAAAACCATTACTAATACCAAATCTGTATCAAAATATTTTGGTGAATTTTTTACAATAAAGCTTACTTCAGCTTCCCACTTTTAGATGACCAAAAACCCAACTAAGTCAATTTGTAACAGTATGAGTATTCATATACAATTGTAATAAGTATGAAACAAAATTAGGACTCGGCGCATCAGAAATAAGAATGTAATGTGCGTTTACCTGCCAGACTCCTACGATGGCGTTTGCTATGAGAATAAGCAAGATAACAAAAGGCTCCACAAAGGCTGTGACTGTTTCTTCTCCCTCTTCAAACCAGGCCAGAACCTGCATGTGAAAAGGAAAGAATGGATCAGAAATGAAATGCAGAGTAAAAGAGTTTAAATGAGAGACCACGGGAGCCCTGAACATTGTGGCCTGAGACATTAGCATAATCTGCACCATTACAGCCTGCAGGATGGCAACAACAAATATGTGCTTTACATTAAAATGCAGCACTAAGCAATAAATTGAGGTTATATGGCGACATGCAAATAGGAAGAAATTTCGATTATATTGACAATATAACAATTTCTTTCTTCAGGACCCCATCTTTTATCATCTAAAGCAATATATTTGTGAAAAAGAAAATTTAGATTTTTTTTTTTATTTCACCCTACATTAAATTAATCCAATCGCTTTTGAGGTTACTGTCCTTGAAGTTGGGATATGTTTTTCTAAACATATCTGGTGGGAAAACAAAATACCACTGATTTCAAAACTGACTATAGAACAAGTTAGCAGGGCTTCTAGGAATATGGATTTGTTTATAACTTGACATCACTGAATTTCTTTTATAGATTTTGTGTCCAACACAGAAGTTACATAATCCTGCATAGATTGTACGCTGGGTCAGCCGTTGGAAGTTGACTCCATGGTGAGTTCAATGTTGACAACATGAGGAGACAGCAGTGTCTCAACCACTGTCAATGACTATTGATGCGTTTTGATGGACAAGAGCCTTGTTTGTCTTAAACTCGTTTTAGATAAAATCCAAAACTAACATTTGAAAGTGTCATGTACATTTCTTCATACATAAGAGAATGACTATATTGTAGCAGAAAGAAAACTATGCTTCCATGTTAATCAAAATGTAACATCTTTCACAGAAAACTCAGTTGTAAAGTTACCCCATTTTTCTGCTTAAATGATTACCCATCTCATTGATTTTAAACCATTTTTGTCAATTATTGATAACACAAATGCAGTTTATTTAGGGGAAAGTTGAAGCCAGATGTTAAAAAATAAAGAAGCAAGGAGAGTCCACTATGTCACTAATCATCTTTCATTGCCATACAAGCAAAACCTTGTCTTTTAACTTCCATTAATATCTGCAAGATATTAGAGGAGGGCAACATGTAAATGAAGATCAAGCAGCTTCTGCTCTTGCCAATATTACAAACTGGGCCAAGTGTGTGAGAAAAAGAGCAGGAACTACTATCTCCTCTTTTAGAATCTGTGCCAGGAGCAGAATGTGTCAAATAAGATGTCAAGTGCCTGAGTCTTTTCCTACTGTAGCCTATTTAAACTTTCCTGCTTAAAATCCCGTTTCTATTTGTATCATTTTATACATTTTGTTTGCCAGTTTCTTCTACAGAGCTGAAATATGAACATTTGTACATAATTTAACTATCGTTATGTACCGTCGTGTTAAGAAACCGACTCTGCAGATGTGAGATGACTAAAAGCAAACAAAAATACAGCTCACAACTCATAGACTTTGAAATCAAAGATTGTTCTATGCCTTAATGAGTGATGATGTTTTAAGCCATAGAGCCAACAGCCAATTCCTAGAGTTGAAAATGGCTGAAGGGAAATAAATGCATCACTGAGTTCAACAGGAACTACGCTGGGAAGTGTCACTCACTCACTCAGAAACACAAACACGATCCATTACACCTGTTGACACTACAACGTTGCATTAAGTGACGTGATTAACTAATGATGAAAACAGGCTTGGGCCCTTTACTAGTCTGAAAGGAATCTACTTTCTCTGGATTCCTGTTAAAGATAATCCAGAGAAAGCAGTAAAAAGCATTGCCACCAACTGTTGCTGCACACTGCCAGTTAGCTGGTTGAAAGAAAACCACTTGTTTCACTTGGTTGAAACGCCATCGGTTATCCTACTGCTGTAAACCTCTCCTATGATGCATCCTTGTGATGGGATTTAAACACCAGCCGAAACAAGCTGGAACTCACTCTCTGGATAAAAAGGCTTACAGCAGATTAAAAACATGTGTTGGCTTCACGTCTGTATTTACACAACACATTCTCATGTAAATACAATATGATAAAACTGATATGTGAAGTTTTATCACATATCAGTAATGTGAAGTTCTTATTCTGCACATCAGACATTAAAATCATAAACTAAACTGACCTTTCAGGAATCAGTTTGTTTCATTCTCCGACATCCAAGGACATAACCTGCTGCTTACTGGAAAGATATAATCAGTACTGAAGGATGCTAAAGTGGATACATCCACTTCTATATTATCACGGCTGCTTTCCTGTCATTTTGTGTCACCAGAGAAGAGTCTGGATATGCTTCTTGTCTGATTTGCACTAGATCACAGCTCTTTCCGAGGTATAATCTAAAATCTATGAGGAAATTACTATATTTAAGGAACGGGTTGAAGAATAAAAAAAATTATATAGTGAAGAATAGTGAAGCGCTCATCTCAGTTATATCGTGGTCATACGGCAGCCTGCACTTCCCTCAAGTGTTGCTAGCCATATATAGTCAGTAGATTCAGCTATTCATTAACTGAAGTGCTGGTTGCTTACGATTAAATCCAATACGAACACAATAAACTCAGAGCAGAGTCATTAAATAAAGCACACTAGGTATTTAAATCATCTCTGCCTCAGTGACTCACAAAAGAAACAGCCCAGAAAACACATCTGAAGAAGAACTGCACAGAATGAGCTGAGGAAACGCCAGTCCTCAGTTCACTTTTGGCCAATGTCCAGATATAGTAGAGTGGAGGGGCAGGGATTACACTCGGAGTGTAGAAACAGGGAGTTGGAACCTGCAAGTCAACATCTCCACACACTTTACTACTTCAATTTGACAAACTATGTAGAGCCAGTGAATAAAGGGAAAACTGTTAAGGTAGCAGGGCGGGACTCAAATTGTTAACGTTAGGTTTATCACCCATTTTGTTCCTGTTTACATTGTGCCTAATTCATATTGTTCCAAACCAATATCTACATTTTGTAGATAAAATCCAACCAGTTTTAAATTTTTCAAACTATTTTAATAAAATGAGATTATTTTAGGAGGTACGAATAAGGTTCAAAGTCAGAAGGCAGTAATGGATACTAATATGGCTTAATGTTTTCTTGTCATTTTTTCCATTTCTTTGAATGAAAAAAGAAATGAAATCCTCAAAACATGAGCATATTCATATCCTCATGTTTTGAGGATATGAATATGCTCATGTTGTAATATAAACCAGTTTCCTTTTCTCATATGCCACAGATAGATGAGTAAGAAAATGTTTCTTTACTGATAAACTGATAATGGCTTGAAAGTGTGAGAAAGGCCAATCTTTGCATTGGTAGTAAAGCTACTTCAGCGTTTTTTTGCAATTTCATACCGTCCCTTAGAGGTGACGTGTACCCGTTTCAAAAACCATCGTTTTAAAGTCAATTACTGTAGTATGTTAGTAAATCTATGTTTTAGTGAAGACCGCCATCAAGCAGAAGATTGCTCAAAGACATGTTTATCATAATATGGTTAAAAAACACTCATGGTATTAGCGAAAATGTTAGAAAAATTATTCCTACTGCTGAAAACTCTGCTGATTATTAAGGTTAGAATGTTAAATGCTATATATTTACAGCTTTTATACTGTTCCAGTATTAATTAGGATTGAATAATATATATCCTACTGACAGTCAGTTTAGCAAGGTAAAACAAGCCAATATTAGTCAATTAATTATTTTTATAATAATCCGAATGACCAAGAAACTAAACATCCAACATCTAATAAATGACAGAGAAACTATTAGGTGATGATTGAAGTCAATAGGCACAGAATAATTTTTACAGGCACAAATCGGGAATGGGTGAGCATGAAATGGTCACGCAGCAAACTGAGCAAACTAACCTGTTGCCCTGATTTCTGAAGTATTCGATCAGGTAATGTTTTACAAGTTTGCTTGTAAAACACCAGCTGCACTATAAATACAACAAGTGTGTTTCTTACCACACTTGATTGGGTAAAAAACAAAGAAGGGGAAAAAAAAAACAGTTTGCAAAAACATGTCATGCCAACATATCAATTAGCACCCACCAGGGAGTCATTTCATTCCCTTTATGTCAACTAGCAACTTAAATGTACTATTATGTACTCAGGCTGCTTAAAGGACATATAGCTATGTTTATGTTTACTTAATATTTTCAAGAAGGAGGATTATCAGTTATTTGATCTCATCAAGGGTTGTAATCACTCATATTCCATAAAAGTCAACAACTAGACTGAATCAGAATCACTACCAATGAATATCAGGTATAAGGAAAACTGTTTAGAAAATAACTAAATGCATTAATACATACAATCATCCGAGTACAAAATGGTTGCTTTATGTGTGCAAACTGTTATTGTGTGGGTAGTAAATGTCAATGAAGCATACTGACCAGCAGCTTTGATTTCACACATGAAATCCTGGATAAACTGCTTTTGTTTACATTAACCGATCCAACTATAGTTCTCAGAACACAGGTTCAAAGAACTATAACCCGGGTAAGATAACTGAACATCAAATTGTGGTATACTTACAAAGGATATACAGGCAGCAAGTAAAAGGATCCTCACAAGCAGATCTTCAAACTGTTCAATCACCAGCTCCCAAAGGGATTTGCCTAGCAAGAATGAAGATTCGTGAATTAAGGATTTCTTTAAAACGATCTGAAAGATAGAAAATTTAGTGTAGATCTTCAAATTGTCTTCTTACCCTCTTCTGCTGGTAATTCTGCAGAACAACCATCCCATCGACGCCGCAAGGGAGAGAGATGGAAAGGCAATTAGCTAAATGTGATTACTTGTTGCGGGGTATTGAGTGTGTTGGTAGCACTCCACATTAATATCAGCAAATCAATGTATTGCCAATACATTAACGTATGTGATGTTTCACAATATTTCAACATCACACTGTGACATCAACAAGCTTCCCTTTTCTTTGGCTTGTCATTACATTATGGCCCACACATGAGCCGGGTAATTAGCCTGTTCTTGTTTTACAATAAACACATTACGCTTAGCTCCTTACCGTTAGGTCCAAATCGCTCCCGTTGTTTCTTTACCTCCTCTAAACTCAGACCTGTGCTCTCATTTACGTTGAAAAAGTTGAAAACTTCCTCCACCGTCTTCGTGTGTGCGTTGTCCATGGTGAACGGCCACTCGAGGACACAGCTTGTTCCCGCTGCTCCTAACCTTTAACCGGGCTCGGTCCTGTTCCTCCACCCGGTGTTCCCACACGCGTTTAAAAGAAAAACGAGTACGGAGAGAAATACTGGAGCCAAAGTCCACAGTCAGGAGCGTAAGCTGTCAGGTAGTTGTACACAGGACAGCGTGGGACGCAGGTGTACGCCGAGAGCGAACGAATTAGTGGCTCGCTTTGCTAACCAGAAGCTAACAAGCTAAAGCTACGTTGCCTCAGCTTGAAATCGCCGGCTGTGCTCCGCTAGCTTTTTGGTGAGACCGTTTAACAAGAATCCATACCAGCACCAGACCAGTTGAAGACTATCGCTCTCGTCCACTCGTTTTAAAGTCGGTAAATCCTAAAACAGTCTTTCTAAATGGATAATTTAAACATGTGTTTGAGTTGCGGCTCGGCTGCTCTCGCCCGCTACCAGACTGTGTGTTGCGGAATCACCAGGGTTGCGATCGGCACCAATCGCGTTTCTTCGTCGAATGCGGAGTTCAGTGTCCGCATGTGGAATCTGCTCATTGGTTGAACAAACCGGACGTCCTACTTTCTCTGTCCACGATGCGATTGCTGTTCGTTGGGCTGTATCTTGCGTCATAGCCGTGTACTGCTCAGATAGCGTTCATGATCTGATTTTTTTTTTAAGACAAAACACTGTTAATTTTAACAATATCTAAAATACGGACTAGGTTGTTTAACTGATACACTATCATTTAACGAATACAAAGGTAAATATGAAATTAATGTTAGATAAATTATTTAGAGGCCTCATGTTTATTTATTTATTACCAGTTTATAATGGTATCTAATTATTTGATAAATTGTTCACTTTAAATTGACACTGCTATGACATCCTAAAGTATGCAAATAATAGATGGGAGTATTTCATATTTTAATCTATTAAATTTGCTAAATTTATTTCTTTGTTGAGACAGTGTGAATTATATATATATATATATATATATATATATATATATATATATATATATATATATATATATATATATATATATATATATATATATATATATATATATATATATATATATATATATTAATGTCAGACTATCATAAAATTTATATTTAACACTATAGTGTGCATAAAATAATTAGTGTATGACTGAATTTTAATACTGAAATCCGTTTATTTTCAGGATCAGCTTTTGTGGTTGAGGGAGATGGACTTTACCCAACTTTTATAAGGTGAGAGTCAGATTACACACTATGCAATTTGCTGGGTCATTGCTAAGCCAAGACACTGAGACAAACAACAAAAAGAAATTCACATTCATATCTTTAGTATATTTTTAATAAGAAAATAAAGATGTTTGTCCCACTATATTCATTTACTAAATTAGTTTTGTTTTTTGGGGGAGATTTTTTTTTTTACCAAAAGTACTTGGTAAGAGTCTTATTTTGTGGCTACAATACGCTAAATATGTACACTGATTGCTTTTCTTGTATTTGTGTTTCTATCAAATGTTTCTGCAAAGCAACATTGTCCTAAAATGACTGTCTAAAATGCTGTTGTATTTTTTTTGGTTGTCTTTTTTTACTTAACCATGACCTTCATGGTAACTGGATTGCAATTCTACAGGCAATCTTAACAAATTTTTATAAAATAAGATCTTGCCCCAACAATCAGCTGCAGCTCTGAAGACAGCACGGCCCCTCATCAGTTTGAAGGTGTCTGATTTGATTTGAAAATTCACCACTTCAAATGTAAAAGTTTAACGGATTTCCATTACAGCAGTAACACTACTTTGTAAGTCCCTTTGAATAAATTCACCTGCTGAATGAACATGTGAATGGGCTTCTTAAATTAAATTAGTCAGTTCCCACAAAAAAAGGATGAGGTAGCAAAGTTTGTTACCTACTTCTCACCCTTTTTGGCTCTGCCTATGAAAAATGCCAGTCTCTGACTGGAAATTCAAATTAGTGATATAATAAAATGGTTCCTATCTTTCACTTTTTATCTTCTTATTGCGGTGTCAAAAAGCCTTTATCCATCAAATAAGTCCTGCGAGTTGTTTTTGAAATTAAATAAATCTACTCTCTGGGGAAGCCTGAGAGAGACAAGTCTTTTTATCACTTCTCATCAGATTTCCGAAAGAAGCTCCAGACACGCTGTCAGTCTCAAGTTTCATCCCGCAGTACCTGTTGTCTATCTGAAAGACAAATTTCCTTCCAGACACTTAGATAAATAGATACTGCTACTTGTCCATAATGATAAGGAAAAACAAGTTTGTGCAGCTCAGTTTTACAGATAACTAAATAATAGAATTCATCAATAACCTGCTTGGGTACAGAACGTCTGTCTGATGGTTCATACAACTTATTCACCATTATAGTTTAACAAGGTTTTTGCTGCACTTTTTGACCCAAAAAAGTGCAGTGGGATGTTGAAATAACTCTTCGACATCTCTTCTGCCTGAAATGATTTTGTAAGTAGATTCAATGAGTTTTTATGCTTGAGAATTTTAAATAAATAAAAAAAAATATTAAAAAAATAATTAACTAAAACAAATAAATCCAAATTAATATTGTTTGTTTATCCCCAAATAACCAACTATAAATAAAACAATAAAAAATATTGTTCTTTCCTTCAACAGATGGCATAATACGTGAGCTGATTCATGATGTAAAATCTTCAAAAAACTGTTTAAATTTTGTTGCAATAGGGTAACATTTTGCATTTAATCATATATTGGGCACATTGGTTGGTGCTTCAGACTCTGAATTTGACCTCTTCCATTTAAGTCTATGCCAAAAACTGACTCTGCTATTTGACTGTTGTAGTTGAAATTGAGATTCCTTGAATCAGGTAGTCTTTCTGAACTGTTATTGTAATACTTTGGCAAATTGTTCTTTTGATGACATCTGGCATTTCCCCCTCCTGATGTAGCCCATGTGCTTTAAGGTTCAACATGTTGGCCAAAGACTACATATCTTGGTTGTAAAGAACCAATCGACTTTTACTTTCTATAAATAAAAGTACTTATGGGGCTGAATTACCTAATAAATATGCAGTTACGTTCTACAAAGTCCTGCAAATTACTTAATTATTTGACTCAGGTGTGTCAAATAACATCTAAAAGTTTCAGGACTTGATGCCTGGATTTGAAAACCCTAAGCTAGAGCATCTGGGTGCTACCTTTTGCAACACCCATCAGAGAAATCTGAAGTATTGACATTTTCAGAGACTGCTCAGTAGTTTGGGATGAGATGGCAGAAAAGGAGCTCAACCAGATACCATTCATTCAAGAACCGCCACTCCTCCATGCCGTGTGTGGGCGTAATTAGACTATTACTAGTGTCACAAAGAAATTCTTCCAAAATTCCTGTTCACACGTGAAATTACTTCTTGGTAATTTTTGATGCACCCAACAGTGTGATTTGTCAGTTTATCAGACTGGCTCCACCTTGGTTGCACCACAAGAACCACAAGAATGACAGTTACATATTTCCATTCTCTTCCTTGTAGGCATTCATTTTCTTCCAAACTTTAACTTTGGGTTTATAAGGCTAAGTAGATTATATTGGCAAGATATGCAAGACATGATACTTAGCAATCCTGTGATAGTTGCATGACAGAATGTGAAAAATGTATTGCTAAACAGGTGAATTCTCAATGTCACATTAAGTGGTTCCCACTAGATGTTCCCACATCACATCCTGTTTTCACCCCAACATGTTTGTGATTCCAGCTGACAACTCTGGCACCTTATAAGGTAGTAGGAAAAATGTGATTTATCTGATAGGATCCCACATTGAGCTAGTTTACATAAAATACTTGGACTTTTGTTAAGGTGTCCTTGAGAGAGACTTCCCAGGAAGGGAAGTGCTTATTTTTCTTGGTAGCAAAATATGACTCAAATAGTTATCAAAATGCCACAGTGACATGAGTCACAGCACAATAAAATGAGTGGATACCATAACACAAACAACATAACATGTTTCTTTGAAATTTAGATACAGACAGATTTACGGATCGACGTACGAACGGACTTATAGATGCATGTGCTGTTTGGTATTTTATTTGTCACTCGTGTTCTCTAAGCTGAATAATTTTCGGTGTAACATTTTTTTTTTACTAAAAAAAATTGTATGACTTTTTCAAGGACAATTGGATATGAATGAAAAATAAATTACATCCTTGAATGACGTTGAAGGAATTTCAAACTAATGCGATATTACTGCCCTCAAGTGGTCAAACGCAATACTACAGCTTCAGTTTTTTTCTGTCCTTCACGGACAAACATTGAAAAACTATCTGGTGAAAGTAAGGATTTTATTTTTATTCATATTGCTATTTTATTAATCTGCCATAAATAGTTAAAAGAGAAAGACTTTTAAAATTGATAAAATCCTTGTTTTTTTTTATAAAATAAGAAGCATGTTTCAAACAAGTTCAATAAACAAATTATATTTAATCTTATAAGATAAAACTTAAAAACATAAAAATAAAAAAAGATCCTAATAAATCTGACTTTTAGGAGATAAGAACAACTGACCCTCATCTGTCAACATGTTACTGAAAAATATCTGTACAAGTTTTTTTTGTTTGTTTTAAATATAATGTACTAATGATTCATTTCAATCATTCTCACAATAACAGATTATTGGATTCTTAACTATTCTAAGCTTTTGGTTTTATTTAAGACATGTGGAAACATTGATAGTGGTGTTTTTAGATCTTATTTGTACACATAGTCCAGGTTGCAGCTGAACTTGAAAACAATTTAAGAAATATGTAAAAAAAAAATGTTTCAGTGTTTTACCTTTTATGTACAAGAACCAAACAAAATAAGACAAACTAACAATTCCAATGATTAATGTATGTTGGGTAAAGACTACCCTGACCTAAAGACCCTGCCTCTCAGTGGATGACCACTGGTCATCTGCTTATCGTTCATTCAGAGATAAATCTGTTTTCTCTCAGAATAAAGCCTAATTCCAGACCAACCCATGGCATGCAATCTCTCCTTTGATTTTTACGGTACTATTTAATGAACTTTCATCAAGCAACTTTCAGTTATTTATGTTAAAAGTGGGAGGTTTGTTGAACATAAGCAAGTAAATATTATTATTACAGTGAGGGCATTTCACTGCATTTCCATAAGCCGTGGTTACATCAGGCCCAGAGGCTTGAGAATAGGAATGTTCGTTTGAAGATGTAGAGGGTTGCGGATCAGAAACGGGACCAGGTGCCGTGTCTGGCAGAAAAGGCTTCACAGTGGGTGCAGCATCAGGCAGGAGAGGCTCCACAGAAGATGGCGCACCTTGCAGGAGCGGCTTCTTAGACGGGGGGATGACTTGCAGGAGAGATTTCACAGACGGCGAAGAAAGTAGCTTAATAAGATGGTCATTAGGGAGTGAGGTGGGTGGCAGACATGGCTCTGGGCTTGGATCTTTTTCCATAAATCCCTCACATAGCAGTAAATGCCTCTTCATATCCAAACGGCGCATGACTGTTCTAGAACAGATGGGGCAGTGGAAATGTCCCTGTGGCCTACAATGAAGGCTGCATCGGAGTAAAATTTTGTCTGCAGAAGAAAAAACAAAAATGCATAAGAAATAATATAAATACACAATATTGCTAAAGTATTGGGTGACTTACTGATTCACACAAATTAATTTTACTGACATCTACTACTCTTGTTTGCATGCTTTACACCTTGGCCTTTGCTTTGCAGTTGGTAATCCAAGGTTAGTGTGCAGCTTCATGGGCATGGCAACCAATCCCATGAAGCTATCTACACAATGTTTTTGAGTTAATCTGAAGGCTGCATGAAGTTAGGAAGTCTGCAGATTTACCCTGGATAACATTGGCAACCTCTGCACAAAGCGCCTGGGAATCCGCCAATCCTACTCAGTCTGGATAAAAACAATCACCATAATATGTAAAATATAAATGTATGGAAAATATCAAACCTTTTAGGGTGAATAACAGGAGTGTGCTTTGTGTGTGTTGCTATTAAGTAGTCACAGCTATTTATTTGACAAGTGATTCATAACACAACAATATCCAAAAGGCAAACAAAATAACTATCAAATGATGCCCAGATGTAAAATAAGAGCAAAAAGACAGGAACAGCATTATCTATATCTTCACCAGAGTTGAAGGTATACACACTATCCAGGCAGGTAACCATTGGAGACAAGATAGGATCACATTACAAGTTTATTACTTGGACAATACACTAAAGTTGTGACATGACAAAATGTTAACTGGCCCATGAATTCATTTACAAGGCACATACCAACGTACCTTTGTAAGGCAAACCATGACTAATGTGGTGGTTCATGTGTTTCTCAATCCGTTCCTTCACTGTGGGGTCAAAGTTGGGACAAATGGGGCAGTGGAACAGTTTATTACAGCATGTGTTGCATTCTTCCAATGGAATCTTTGAGTTGAGATCAAAGATTGAGACGTGCATCTGAAAGTAGTGCAGGGAAACAGCAGTTAAAGATTTTAACTACTTTTACAGTTTCATTCAATCTCATTTTGGACTAAGCTAATATACAATCATTTTAACAAGAAATTACATCCTCTTTCAAGTCTATGGTTTTGTATGTTAGGACAAAAATAGCAAGGATAGTCCTTACCACATCCAAAAGGTATTTAAATTTAACCTCAAATCAGGGTTGCAATCATAGAAGGTAGTGCAATTGTGATAATTTTACTAAATGTTGCAATAGTAAAATCAGTTGCGATAAATCCACATTATTTTGATGTTATGCTCTCCAGACGTACATCAAATGTTCAAAAACACAGAATTTTATCATTTATTTAACACATATTAAGTCAAAGTGGAAAAGCCCAGGAGAAGGTTCACTCCATTCATTAACAGCTCTTAACATGTCACTGAATGAGATGCAGAACAGCTTCAGAAAAACAATATAATGTATATGAAGACAAAATGGCATTCTTACAGTTCTAGATAAATATCAATGGCTGAGAACAAAGCAAATATAAAAGGTAGGTGATTTAAGTGGCTTTCAATTTTGTGTACAAAGGAAGGAAATATTTAATCTAGTTGACGGTCCATCTGATGCATGCAATTGCTTAATTCAAACAAAAAAGATTAAAATAAACTTTTATGCTTAAATTGCTAACACTACTTTTAATTTCAATAAACAGCAAAGGTGATATTAATCTGAGGGAAAACCTTGCAACACAATGCACCCAGTAGGTTTCTCTCCATGCAATCTTAAGATACAAACAGGAACTCACATGTTGAAATAAAACTAACCTTGTCGTGGAGCTCAATTCTGCATGCGGAGGTAG
The DNA here is from genome assembly GCF_051168715.1 of Poecilia mexicana. Taxonomy (NCBI): domain Eukaryota; kingdom Metazoa; phylum Chordata; class Actinopteri; order Cyprinodontiformes; family Poeciliidae; genus Poecilia; species Poecilia mexicana. The sequence goes on from NW_028263381.1 coordinate 16,361,506, forward strand.
AGCCAACCTATTTCCGCCTTCTTTGGAGATCACGTGTTTCCGCTTACCGTGGAAAACACGGAATCTCGCGATATTTTTGAGGTCAAAGTTAGCAGCACCATGTGTGACTGAGAAGAACGTCTCTGATTGTTGCATACAGCATTTTATACGGGACATTTAAGTTTTTTGGCACGCTTACTCTGTTCGTCGAAGTTTACGAAAAGTTACAATTACCGGCTGTTTAATGAACGTATCTCGCGATATTTTTTCTCAGCTGATGGAGCAGGTTGCATGCCGACGCTGCTGCAGGAACCTCTGATGAGTTTTTTTAGCTTGACATGTTTAAAACCAGACCACTGTTAAGTGCCTTAGTTAACTACAGACAGTTGTTAGAGACAAACGGTAGGTCAAGAAAACAAAATCTACATATTTATTATTTCTCGTGTAATCTCGTTTCCTGGTTTCACAAATGTACAGTGCTATATTTACAGGTTTAAAGTTATTGTGCACAATGAGTGAAGAAGCCAGAGATCAAGAGACAGCCAAGCTGTTAAAAAGGCCAAATGAGGTGAATGAGGACTCAGCTGAGAGCGCCACGAAGAGAATAAAAGCAGAAGGGGAGCACAATGAAGATGACAAGAGGTTCCCAAAGAAGAAAGTGGTCCTTCTTTTGGCATATTCTGGAAAGGGATACTATGGCATGCAGGTATTTTCCTTTACTACATGTAGCAATATTGCAAAAACCGTGAACTTCATAAGAAGTGGATGAGTCCAACCACACTTAAAAATATCTGATAATAATAATAAACCTCACTACTTGGCACTTGTTTATCATTCTTAACTTTTTTGTAATGTATTTTAATGGATAGCTTTTATTAATTATGCCATCTGTCCACCTGCTTCTTTTCTTTTAGAGAAATCCTGGAAACTCCCAGTTTAGAACGATTGAAGATGATCTGGTCACTGCTCTAGTTAAATCTGGTTGCATTCCTGGAAACCACGGTGATGACATGAGGAAGATGTCTTTCCAAAGATGTGCCAGAACAGACAAGGTACGTGTTCATGCACCTCAAATATGCACTGCAAGACTGATGGGGGAAAAAAATTTACAAAAAGAAAAGTTATTTGTCTTCATTTGCCATATTGTTGCTAAAAAAAAAAAAAGTTAGGTACTAAAGAAATGTGTTGTTTTGCTCCTAATTGATGATAGCTACGCTGTTTTTTTTTTTTTTTTAAATTTTGTAGGATGTTGTAAATTTAGTCAAGTTTTTTTTTTGTAACAGATACATTGTCACATTTTTATCTTTCTTCAGGGTGTTTCTGCTGCTGGTCAAGTGGTTTCACTGAAGCTCCGTTTGATTGAGGACATAATAGAAAAAATCAATGAGAATTTACCACCACAGATCAGGGTGCTTGGTAAGACTGTTGTATTAGAAATAAGAGGGACTGGAAAATTAGCTGGTGAACAAGACTGAATTTCAGTTTATTTTTCCTGGCTGATGCCCAAGAACTAACAGGTCACATTGGTCCTTATCCAAGTTGTTACTGTAGTTGTTACTGAAGATTCAGATCATGCATTTTTTTCACCACTCTTCTGTATCTGCATCACTAAACGGATTATGAGCCTGTCAACCCAACCTTTAACCTTATGCATTGCTCAAATGAGGGCTGTCATGCAAAGTGCTATGCTAATCACTACAATTATATGCTGTAAAATGAAAATGCAAATACTGTTATTTATAGTCATTAACGTGCTAAAATATGCATTGACAGGTCAAATGTTTAGAAAAACTTGATTCACCTCTAATACATTTGATTGGAATCCATGGATGTGCTTCTGATGTATTTATTCATTTTTTGCTGCAACAGGGCTCAAGCGAGTGACCCAAGGATTTAATTCGAAAAATAACTGTGATGCCCGTACGTACGCCTACATGCTCCCGACTGTAGCCTTTTCTCCTAAAGACTATGACACCGAGAACATAGCGGCATTTCGTCTAGCAGCAGAGACTCTTCAGAAGGTGAACCAACTTTTTGCCCTCTACAAAGGCACCCATAACTTCCACAACTTCACCTCCCAGAAGGCTCCAAGTGACCCCAGCGCCCGCCGCTACATCACAGAGATGTCCTGCGGAGAGCCTTTTGTCCGCAACAGCTACGAGTTCGCTGTGATCACCGTGCGAGGCCAGAGCTTTATGCTGCACCAGATTCGCAAGATGATCGGCCTGGTGATCGCAGTGATCAGAGGCTTCGCCAAGGAGGAGGTGATGGAGCGAAGCTGGGGTCAGGAGAAGGTGGACGTCCCAAAAGCTCCGGGACTCGGGCTGGTACTCGAGAGGGTTCACTTTGATCGGTACAACAAGCGCTTCGGAGGGGACGGTCTGCATGAGCGACTAGAGTGGGAACGCGAGGAGGAGGCGATCAAGGCCTTCAAAGAGGCTCACATATATCCTACCATTGTCAAGACGGAATGTGAGGAGGGCTCCATGGTCAGCTGGATGGCCACTCTTCCCAGCCATGATTTTGAAGCAACAGTTACTGGAACACAAGACAATAAGGACCAAAAACAGGTGCATCAGTTATTAATTTGATAATTAAATGTATTGCATTGGGGGAAAAAATACATTGTTATATTGTAGCTAATTGTTTGTCCCATTTTTCGCTACAGGAGAATGCAGATGAAGGGAACGGCTCCGATTAGACCGTCTGTGGAGAGACGCCTTTTTATTTTTTATTTTTGGTATTATCTCTGATTTTTTGTTTTAAATATTAAGAACAATTATGTTTAACAACTGGCATAATAAAATAATTATCAATTATCTAATGTCATCTTTTTAATTCTTGGTGGTTATTTCATTGAAATTAATATATATGCTTAATTAACGGTACTCATTCTGTGTTTACCCAAACAATTAATGTCTAAGGCATCAGTTGTTTTGGGTAAACACAGAATGAGTACCATTCTCATTCTAAAAATCTTAATTCTGATTAGATTCAATTTGTGAATTTTACCCTAAATCAAAACATTTTATTTTTTGGTTCTGATTTATTTCCAACATTTCTGACTGTGTGTCTTGTATTTTTTATCAACAGTAAAAAATAAAGTAATTTAGTCCTTTGAGTCAATATCCCTAAGATATCTTTTTTTTTTTTTTTGTATGGAACTAAAATTGATGAAGCAGATACTCTCTAATCTTTATTTTGTTTTTTTTAGAGAGCACCATCTACTGGTAGTCAGTTGACACGTTTTAATTCAGCAAAGCAAGTTACTAGATTTCCAGATTATGTTTATGTAGTAAGTTTGTTGTTAAAATGGTCACCTACAATTATTTACAATAATTATCAAAAACCAAATTGTAATGCATCAAAAGTAGACATTTAACATTTTTTATATAACTAATACTTTCCAGAATAATTTAAAATGTTCAATAATATGCATAAATAATGAATGTAATAACTCTTAAAGTTTGGACATATTTATTAAAACCATAAAAGCATTAATAAATAATTTAATTCCCGTGACACACCATGCAATTTAGTTTTTCAGAATTAGTTGTCAAACTCGGTCTAATTTAGATGAGCAGTTTGGTCTGGAATTATGTTGTGCAAATTGACCGATTTTGCTGTTTATTTGACGAGCCACATATAGACAAATTAAGTCACTTGCACACCAAAATGCACAATAGGTATGCGAGCGTTGCACTAAAAACCCTAATTATAACAGTCCGCATATTGTTTTCGACATTTTTGGGCAACTTCCAGTTTTTCTTGCAGCAAATGTAGCTAACATATGATTTAATAATATCCGGAAATCATGAGGGATTTCCCTCGCATTCAATATTTCCCGATTTACATTGAGGTCACGACGAGTCCTCGCGACACAAACTGCGATACACGTCTGTTTTTGTGTAAGCCCTTTGTCCTATTCTCCGGTGGGTACGCGAACGCACCACACAGTCAACAAACATGGCGCCGGCCAAAAAGCGCAACGTGAGTTCTAAAGCAAATGCGAAAACGATCAAAATCGACTTTGAAGGTATAGTTGAGCGTATACTTAAAAGTAGAAAACATGCCAACGATGTTTTTGACGTTCTCGAGTTTCTTCAGGTGAGAAAATATTGAAACACCCAACAAACATTGACATCTACCGCATACACGTTTCGTTGAGCTAATGACTGCATGCTTGTCCACGTTTGCTTCCTAAATGTACATAGTCAGAAAAAGAGAAAGACGTTATCTGCGCTGTTGATGCCTGCTGCAAGCTGTTCTGTACACTTTTGAAGAGAAAGGATCTATTTATTGGAAAGCTCCCTGGTGAGGATGAGGCGATAAAGGGTAAGTGATATGATCTAAAGTTTTCAATTAAACAGTTGAGATGGTAGAAGCTGTTACCTCTAAGATATGAAATAAATCGTTGTAATGTTATGACATTATCACGATCTTCTGGAAGCCTGTGGATTGAGTTTATGAAACCTTCTGAAGACCATTTGGGAAACGGTCTGGTTTTTTTTTTTTTTTTTTTTTTTTTCTTTTTCCACCCTGAATGGATCAGGCCCATAACATCACAGATTCTCCACCATACTGGAGTTTATCTGCTACGTCATCATGTTTTTGTGTTCCAGATGCACCTAGAGTGTTTATAGCTGAAAAGTTCATTCTCAACTGACCTGCAAACTATTCCAATAAAGTCAGACTGGTGCTTAAGAAATGCTTTGTGATGATGGGATACAAAAGGCTTTTGCATTGTTTGTCAATGTTCCAGTAGTTTCAAACTTTCTGGCTATTGCTCCTGTTATAGGGATTGGTCATACTTGAATGCCTTGTTCTCTGAGATTTATTATGTTGAAGACTGAGTAAGATGGGTCACTGTATCCCAGAGAAAGACAAAGCCATAAAGAAAATATATATTTTAAATGTATTTAATAGGAATTGTTAGAGGTTTTGTTGAGGTGTTTTCTGCTTGGAAGAGATGATTTGACTTGGTAGATGATAGTCAAAGGTTGTTGTATTTTATTTAATACAGAACTGCAGTAGTGCAGTTTATTTTTTTTATGAACTAATGTGATTAGTCACATTTTTAAGATATAAAGTTTAGAATAAAACAAAAATGTTTATAACAATAAGAAGGAAATGCAAAGAGTTTGTTGATTAGATATGATTAGCCAAATGTGACGAAACAAATTTTTAGATTTGATTGGCTTTTGCATCTCCATTTGGGCTTAGTCTTCACAAATGAGCTGTGGGGTGTAGCTCTGTCTCATTTATCACCCCGTTCTAAACAGCGAGCTTCAGGTTATTGGGCCTTCAAGTTGTGTAATTTCTTTTTTATCGTATTCTACCTCAGGTGAGCACAGCCCAGATGAGAAGTACAAGATTTTTATGCGTCATCGTTACAACAACTGTGTGGAGATACTGCTCGAGCATCTCCACCATGAAACGCATGAAGTTAAGGTGAGATAACTTCGGGGTTTAGCAAATTTGATTTATTTATTTTCTAAAAGCAGGAATCCTGTTAGCATTGATGATGGTCTTTGGTTGACATGTTAGATTTACACCAGATGTAACATAACACACACCTTCTGCTTACCACAGAATATGACTTACTTTAGTTAATTTTGGCTGTCATAATTTTGTTTTTGAGTAAAGTAAATATTAAAATGTGACAGAATGAGCAAAAAAGAAAAAAACTGATTAAATCTGTAAGGCAGAAAGTTCTTTTTCACAGCAATTTAAGCAGCAATGTAATATATCTGAATATAGGAGAGTGCGCTGTGCTGCCTGATGAAATTAGCTGCTGAACAAGGACTGCATCCTCTGGAAGACCTGGACTGGAGTGAATACTTCAGCTTCCCAAGAGAACTGATCCAAGTAAGAGTTTTTCAGTACTGTTATTACTAATTAATATGTCACACCTTCCTTTGCATATGTCAATGAATTCCCATCCTATTATAAAAAGTTGAAAATCCTTGTGAGTGTAGGAAACGTTTGACATTTTGGGTTTCTTTTGCTGACAGGCCGTGGTGCACAACATTCTGTCTCAGAGCTTGGACAACTCCCTGCTGATCTCCAGGTTCCAGGAGTTCCTTGAGATGGACGACGTACGTTACTATGTGATGAGCTTCATCCGTGACAACGTGGCCACAGTCATGAACAAAAGCAAAGGGGTGGGAAACAGTCAACTTCAAGTTGCATCTTTTATTACTGACATTTTCTTTACTGTGATTTATCTTATTTGAATTTTCTTTTTCTTCTTAGGCTGTCTTGCCCGTATATCAGTCCAACGTGTTCACTCTCATGTTGAACATCAACATGCCGAGCCAGGAGTCCGAGCTTACCAACTTTATGGTCAAGCAGGAAAGTAAGTTAGAGTTGGCAGCGAACAGCTGGTCTGTTTGAATCGTTTTTACTAACCAGTCACTATTTAGAAGAAGAAAAATGCTCTTTGAGATTCTTTTGGATATCGCTAACCTGAAATTATTTTTCCAGCCAAGCATGAGGATTGGAAGGCTGCAAAGCTGCATGTAAGTGAAATATTTAAACTTTTACCTCCGCTTGTCCTAAATTCGTACCGACTTAGCAGAGTGATTCTCTGTTTCACCTTCAGGATCACAAACGTGCCTTTGAGAAAATGTGGTTGGGCTTTCTTAAGTATAAGGTAAATCTTTAGAGTACACATTTAACATTTTGACCTCATTGATTACTTCCTTCATCTCACTGTGTTTTGAAATCTCTCTTTCTGTATATAGCTGCCCAACAGCATGTATAAAAAGATTTTAGTGGTCCTTCATGACTCCATCTTGCCTCACATGAGCAAACCCACTCTGATGATTGACTTTTTGACAGCTGCCTATGATGTTGGTAAGTTTATAACAAAGCAATGGTAGATGTTCTGCGGCAGGTTCTCGTTTTTGGTTTGTTTAACAAACTAAAACTGAAATGGAGTAAGTGAATATACTGTGTTTATGAAAAACATAAACCTATTGTGGTTCTGTTCTAATAGGTGGGGCGATCAGTCTGCTGGCCCTAAATGGCTTATTTGTCCTCATCCATCAACACAATCTGTGAGTATCGTATAAAAACAAATAAGTTTCTTTCACTGAGTAGTAGCAGAAATGGCAATGAAAAGCTAATTGAGTTCATCTTTAAATGACACATTAAAATGTAAACTCTTTCATTTGGTTTTCTCGTTTTGCTTACAGAGATTATCCTGATTTCTACAAAAAGTTGTATAATCTTCTCGAGCCGTCTGTTTTCCATGTGAAGTACAAGGCACGCTTCTTTCACCTGGCTAATCTTTTCCTCAGCTCCAGGTAACACCATTCTGTCTTTGCTGCTTTTCATTTGTGTGTTTCGGCCCATACAAAACACGACATGTAAAGTTCACACTTTATTAAGTGTATGCAATGTCTGTGCTCGTCTCCAGTCACTTGCCAGTCTACCTGGTGGCTGCGTTCGCCAAACGCCTGGCTCGTCTGGCCCTTACAGCTCCGCCCACAGCTCTTCTCATGGTGCTGCCTTTCATCTACAACCTGATCCGGCGCCATCCATCCTGCAGAGTTCTGATTCACAAGCCCAGCTCAGAAGATGGTGAGTCACATTTAGTCTTTATGGCTGCTTGGGTCTGCTCTTAACTTTAAATTATTACTGTTAAAAGCGATGTATAAGAATTTTGTTTGTGCTTCTTAAATACAACAAAGGTTCAGTTATTAATTGTAGTCGTTCCTGTTCACGTTGACAGAGCTTCTTGAAGATCCGTATGTGATGGAGGAAGTGGATCCAGCTCTTTGTCATGCCTTAGAAAGCAGCTTGTGGGAAATTAAGGTAAGTTTTTGCACCAAACTGGGGCCAGAGGTTTGGCAGCTTTAAGCAATCAGCTCAGAAGAAAAAAGTTAAAAAATAATTTTCATGCTAAAGGAAAGAACAAGCAGTGTAATTGTTCAAACTGACTTTCTCATCCTGTTGTTTTTCAGTGTCATCAGTCATGTAGTTTTATTTTATTTTTTTCACTTTTCATAGTGTTAAAAACTCAGTTTATAAACACTGTCAGGACTTTAAATCATCAGCTGGTGTTATTAATTCTTTTGCATCACAGCTTAGAAGTACCGTACTTAAATACAATGAATGGTATTTAAAACTGTGTTAAAAAACAGACTATCATTTAAAACAGCATTCATAAATAAGACTGGTGACACGTACACAAGCTGTAAATGCTGGAGAAGAAGGGTGCAACAGTTGCAAATGGACGTGTTAGCTGGTGTAATGATGTGCCTCTGCGTCTGTTAAAAAACAGCCTTTAAACTTTAGGATGTAACGCTGGAGTTGCTTTGACAGAAAAAAAAACTAAAATAGCTTGTTTTTTACATGGATGATTGACTGGCATGTTATAAATTTCCTTTTTAGTTCTAAAAAATTCTAGAAAAAATGGTAGTACTACCTGGTAAAACACAGATCTGGAAAAGTAGCCATTTTCAGGACGGTAAGTTGCACGAAAGTTCTGAAACACAACTTCCTCATTCCAGGAAATTATGTAACAAGTCTCAGGAAAATAGGTTATAAGAATCTATCCAGTGAAAATTCCTTGAAAATTTCAGGGAGTACAAAGTATATTCCAGATAATCTGGTAGGTTTTGAAAAGTAATCTTTTAAATTTTGGGGAAAATATGAGCTACATTATGTATAGCAACCAGCTATCCCTTCTCTATATCGTTTTACCCTTATGGGTTCATGGAAATGTCCCTAGATTTAGGCCTAGAAAAGACAACAGTGGTAGAAACTGTGTCATCATGCAGTCTTTATTATTTAATGCTACTGGAAAATTGTCCAACCATGATAGATTCCTGTAACGCAGGAGTGTCAAACTCCAGTCCTCAAGGGCCACTGTCCTGCAGTTTTTAGATGTGCCACAGGTACGAAACACTGGAATGAAACAGCTTAATTACCTCCTTCTTGTGTAGACAAGTTCTCCAGAGCCTCACTAGTGACTTAATTATTCTATTTAGGTGTGGTGCAGCAGAGGCACTTCTAAAAGTTGCAGGACACCGGCCCTTGAGGACTGGAGTTTGACACCTGTGCTGTAACGGTTTGGCATGGGACATTCGACAGTCTCTTGTTTCCCATTTTACAGACACTGCAGAAGCATTATCATCCAGATGTGGCCAAAGCTGCAATGTTGATCAACACACCTATGACTGAACAAGAAGATGACATCAGTGAGGTGCTGGAGATAACCTCCTATGAGGTATTTTCTTGTCCAACAGCAGAGCATTTGTTTCATTTCAGCTCCATGATTTGCTTCAGGTTTTCAGTCCAGGCTAGAGAAAGAATACACCACTCTTGATCATTTCATTAAGCAGTAATTGAATTGGTTAGTATTAAATAAATGAATGCATTTTGTGTATGAATCAGAATTAATTTGTCGCATGTTCCACAAATGTCTCTAGCTAGCCCGATCAGGAATGTGGCTAATTGTCTTGTTTTCAGTTGATGGAGCGAGACCTGAAGCCGACTGAAAGCAAGAGTTTCCCACTGGAGTTTGAAACAGCTGCACATTTACTGGAAGGAAGAGGAGAAGTGTTGGGACGACACTTTTGTCTGGCTTAAAGGATTATTAAAATATGTCATTCCCCTGTGTGCTGTCACTTTCTTAATGCTGGTAATATATCTTGGATGAATGTCTGAAGAGGTCTGGAGCCATGCAGGAGAATACACAGACTTAATTTACAAAACTATTATAAATATAGTTGTTTAAAAAAAAAAAAAAGATTAGAGGAACAGAAATGTATTTTTCTTTCAACCTGACTTGTACTGGTGCTTTTCTACTACTCACCCACTGTTTGTTTTATGCTCAATAAATATTGAACTGCAGTACATCTACATCACAGTCTCCTCTTCCATGCATTTTTACAGCAACGATGTGAAATCCGTGACAGAGAAGTCTGTTGATGCACTGTATTGATGATGGCGTATGAAATATTGTCAGCCCAATCGATTTTTAAGATAAAATCGGTGACAATATGGAGTAACCTTTGAAGAATCCCAGAGGATGGAAAGAGAAAAAAATTTACAAACTTTCCAACACAAAAGTCACTCTGGTTGCACCTGGTGGAAAACAAGTACCGGTATATTAGATAGTTTATTTTCAGGGTCGGCATAAAGAACCAATGATATCATCAATAAACCTGATAGGTTTTACAAATTAAACATTGGAACATTAATCAATTTGTTTAAGAGAAAATACTAAGAGTAAAATAAAAAGGGGCAAGACAGCTTGACCCAAGTCGAACTAAGAAGAGAAATTCAAATTTATTTGGTTGCAGACAAAATACAAACACACTAGTTGGTATATTACCTGTGATATATGTAAGGATATTTTACCTAAGAAATTACATTAATTTAGAACACCATAAGGATGCAGTACTTTGTAGAGGTTTTTCTTTCATGCTCAGGCGAGAGGTTGGCTTTGTCAACTAGTCATTGTGAGTCCTCTTCAGTGTTCTTTCTCTTGTTAAGTGGACCATCTGGACACACAGTGGGCAGTCCAGAATGAAAGGACACGGTAAGGCAAAATCCTGAATCATAATTCAATTATTCTTCAGAAGAGGTAGTGAGACCAAAATACATCGACAGACAGCCATGCACTCAGAAACACAACTGCAATCAAGGAGGCGGCAAAATATTTTGTGAATATTTGTTTAGGCATTTTTTCTTTTTCTTTATTTAAGACGGAGGATGGACAATGCTGAGGACCAAGGCAAGGAGAAATCACTAAATGACATCATCTTCTAGAGAAGAGAAATTAAGGACTATTTTGAATAGGTAAGAATTTTTAATGAATGACTGAAATGAAATAATGTCATACTCTGTCAGGATGTTTGATTGTATTGCACTTTTCCACTTGTGAACAGTCCAGTTGTTTTACCTGACCAAATATTAAACATGTTTTATTTTCAGCATATGACCTTCCAAGTTATGCATTTTAGAAATCACTCAGGAGGCAGAGCTGTTTTGTTTCTATATATCCTAGAAACTGTCTTGTAAACTGAACAAAACCATTTCAGTTTCCAACAAACAGTTTTTCAACTTTTGCCATATTTTTATTCTGTCTGGGAAAAGAGTAACTGAAATGAGAGGGATTTCCCACTGACAATGTGATTCTCAGTAGTACATAACTTATTTTTGATAGGACGTGCCTCACGTCACTTGGATATGTCAAGAATGAAAAAAGGAGTAAGGAGTCAAGACTGAATAAAATGATTTGCAGCTAATTGACAGGAACTATATGGGTGACATTTATATAGGAAAAGTCCTTTTAAAAGATGATTAATTCTTTGGATTTTTAAAATTCTTGTATGTTATATTTTCAGCTCTATAGGAATCAAAGTTGTTGGTCATTAAATGTATTTTATGTCAACCAAACTGCACTTTGCTTAATCAAAACAATGCATAAAAAAGGCCTCCAGAGCATGAGCCAATCTTAGCAATGTCCTTTTAAGATTTTGCTTTAAAGTAATATTTATTTTTTTCTGAAGAAATATGATGGGCTAAATACATTGATCCTACCTTCCAGAATCTTCCCTGTTATATGAAAAGAAGCCCCGCCCTTTTTTGGGCTCAGTATGTTCCAATAAAATGAGACCCAATCACATCTCAGCAAAGTACTTGTTTTTTTTTTTGTTTGTTTTGTTTTTTTTGCGTAAAGGTTTTGAGGGCATTGACTGGCTCATATGAAATAGCGATTAGCATAATCACTATTTCAAGTATTTGGAAAAGTTCAGCCTTATGTTAAATAAAAATAAATAAATAACAGTCAGGTTTGTATTTTGATATAATGGGAACTTTCTCCTCTCATTTTTTATACATTTGTAATGGAAACACTGGCATTATCTTTTTTCTTTTCCCCAAAAATCTCTTTCTTACTGTTTATTCAATGTCAGATGCTGTTTTTATTTTGTTTTTTCACTATGTAAAGCACCATGAAATGCCTTGCTGCTGGAATGTGCTATACAAATAAAATTTGATTTGACTTTGATTTATTTTGATCACTGAGCTAACAGAGGTCTTGACAGATTTGGACTTCACTGCATGACACTGTAGGACCCATAAGCTTTATGTTCCCTTGCTTTTGTGTTTGCCCTCCTCCTCCCAAATCCCCTGCAAGGAAATAAAAGCTGTCCAAGGTGAGTCAGAACAGAAAATCTGTTCAAGCATGTGGCGGAGACAATAAAGTGCTCTCTTATAGAGAGAGAGGAAATTGAATAATTTAGTTTGTTTACCAATGATTCATTGTTTGACGGTTCCATTAAATGATGCTCTGTTGATGATCTTACTATCAATTTCATCAGTTTTAGTGATGGGGAAAAAACTGCGGAGTTGCCCAACTCCACAGATTATTTTATTGTACAATTTTAATTTTAAATTTAGTTTGATTTTAAAATTAATCCTAAATTCGGGTTACATTTTAGCTTCCTTACTGTCGTGTGAAACTATTCTACTGTGTAGTTGCTGTAACCCCAGAACTCATGAGTGCGAGAGAGTGTTTGTTTGCATAAAGGTACATCCAGGTCAACATAGATGGGGATTTACCACCTGCTGATTAAGGTTGATGCTCCTCCTGTCATCACGTTGTGATGAGTAATCCTCCCTTACATAACTCAATAAAGCTCTCTCTTCGTCACTGAACACTTCCACACACTTCCACTCCCAGTTCATCTAAATACGTTCTGACAATCTCAGAATTTGAGGGAATAATGTTAAACTATAAGTGTGATTTAGGATTGAGTCTACGGACGACTTTACTCTCGGGACTGATTTTTGGATCTAAGCATGTTTTATTTTTAAGTTATAGAGGAATGGTTGGCTAAGGTAATGGAAGATGATGATGATGATGCTGCACAAGTCCCTCTTAAATAATTAGCGAGTTTTGTATGCGGTGCATTTTTATTGCGGCTATTTCTTATTGTAGCTATGTTTGACATTGAGTCTCGAATTGATGAATAAAGATATAAATAAACATCCTTTTAGTAAAGCTTGTAAATAGCCTGGTTTTGTTGCTACCTTCTTGTCCCTGTAGACATTGTCCAACTTTCCTCAGTCCAGGCTTTTTATTTGCTTATTCCTATTTATGCACAAATGTAAATTAGTGTTGTTGCATTCATTTTTATTGCTGTTAACTTTGTCTTATCTCGTTTTTTGTTTCTTTCCATAGAAAGTATGCCTGGCCCAGTGCTTCTGCGTTTAGCTGTGTATGTTTTCTGATCAAGTCATTAATGGAGCGGTTGCTTTCATTAGCTTTGTACACTCTTCTTTTCTTTTTACTTTCCAAAAAACTTCTGCAGCCCTTGAAGGCTGGTGTCTTCCATGTTTTAGATCTGCCTCTGCCCCAACACTGCTCACTCAAACTGCTGAATGCAATCCACAGCATGTCATCAAGTTCTAATACAGCTCGCTATTGACCTATTTATGTGATACAGATGTGTTGAACTGCCTTTTTAATCAGAGCTGAATTTGACTGTATTGTCTTATAACCAAAACTGAATTTGACTGTATGATATTGGTTGATTTTGAAGTGATGCAAAGTGAAAAGAACAATTTTGAAACCGATTTGAAGCATTAGATTGCGAATGTATTCTACATGATGTTTGTAGAAATAGTTCTTTTAAATCGGTTTAATAAATATTGACAGCACTTAGAGTGTTAAAATTCTATTAAAGCTTTCAAAAACTTGAATGAGTCAAGAAAAATGTTAACAATACGGCCATATACATGCAACATTTGATCATATTTAACTGTTCATTTAGAGAAAAGGAAATTTATTCCAGAATAATTATCAGTGTATGATCAGTTCGGTAATAGCAACTGACTATATTCTCTTCCTGGAACCAAAAATTGACACAAACACATGCGACTTAAAATAAATATATATGTTTCTTTTTTCAACTTTCAAAAGCATATGTGTGTTATTCTTGGATTCAGAGCATATACAATGTAATATTTTTGAATTGTCTTCCAGGATATAATGAGGGATCAAACAACCAGCACTAAGATGGAAGATCTGCTGAGGGAATCTCAGAGGGAGTTACAATGGATCCAAAGACAGCTTGCTATGATCGGGGCCAGAAACAGGCACCACCAGCACCTCCTCCACATCAAGGGCAAGGTAACAATGTGCTGCACTCTGCAAGCCTTTACAGCCTCCACTGCTACCCCAGGAAAGATAAAACTCAAAAGGTGAACATTAATATAAATGTAGGAGCAATATAATGCCAACTGACACTTCAACAACAAGGCCGTTCAAAGTGCTTTACATTATGAAAACATAAACAACAAATAAAACAAAATAGATTAGATTGCATAGATTGGAGTGGTGTGATTTATTTATTTATTTTTTTTTATTTTTTTATTTTTTTTTTTGCCATGCTTTAAAAGGAATTCGGTGTCTCAGCATTTTTGCAGTTTTCTGGAAGTTTGTTCCAGGTTAGTGAAGCATAAAAGCTGAATGCTGCTTCAAGTTTGCCTTCAAGTTTCAGCAACAAGACATTTAAAAGTGCTTTTGTCCTGGAAATGCTCTTCAGGTCGTAGAAGGTTGAGTGGGAACTTGTTTTTCTGTCACTGAAGGCTTGGGTCTAGGTCCATAGATTACGGGTCTGTTCCATAGTTTTTAGTTGTAATAATTTAAGCTATGTGTACTGAATCTCGTTTCTTGTTTCTCTTTTAGTCCAAAAATATTGTTTTTATTCAACAGAAGAAAGTTATGGCATATCTATGACTTGATTTGTTTGTTCCAGCTACTCAGCAGTTAAATAGGTTTATTGCCATCTGGTGACATTGTGATGTATCATCTTCAAACGTCTGGTAACTCAGCTCATTATCCGTTATAATCTGACCTAACAGGTGAAGTTAGGATGCCACAGTTACTTTTTTCTTATCTGATTTTTTTTTTTTTTTTTTTTGGTGGTTTTTAACTCTGTAATGTAATGCCATCGTCTGCTACCCCACCCGTCTTTTAAACAGGGATGATCCCAATACAAACCAACAGGCAGATGTGCCCAGAAGAGGACAGCATGTCTTTAAATGCTCACTTTAGTATTTAAAATCCAGGCTGAGAGAAAAGGAGGTAGGGGGGAAGTCAGGCTGTGATGTGGTGTAAAGGCAGCAGATTGTTCACGTAGTTAAATGACACTTTGCCTTCAGCAGTCTGCATATTTAAAGGGGTCATTGCCTATTTCTGCCCAATCCAGTTTCCATCTGTTCCAGAGCCCCTGTCTCACAGGGCCTCATGTCAGGCCTGGAAACCAATTTACAGCAAGTAATGCGTCCACCATAAAGATAGGAACAGACAGCAAGCAAGTGTTGCTAGGCAACAGAGTAGAACAGAGCGTTCGCTCTGCTTCCTCTCCTTGCTCACGCAGTCATGGTGTCTTTTCCTTTCAGCCCTGCCCTCTGTCCTGCGCTCTGCCCTCGTGTTAGCCAGAGAGCAGCTCTGGACAGAACACACAGAGAGTTTTCTGCTGATGTAACCTCACTAAAACCAGCACGCTGATTTAATTTTAGCCCTCTTAGGGATTTAGGGGAAGTGAGGAAAGCAGTGGGATGCTTATTTGCGGGCTATGTTCTGGAACATGAACACCGAGACTGTATTTACATGATGCTCTAAAGCTAGAAGCAGAAATGAGATCAGGATGTTGGATTTTACATACGTTTAGTACAGTAGCTTCTTTTTATTTGTCTGTTGAGTAGATAGAAACCTTAAACCTGACTTAAACTGTGACTTAAATTTAGGTTTAAATATGGGTAACATGCATATTCTGCACATCTTACAAAACAGTACAGATATTATGAGATTTTAATAAAAAAAAACTAAAACATTTTTTACCTTAGAACCACAAACTTCATTGCAGTGAATGGGATGTTACATGATAGAACAACTCAAAGTAGGGCATAATAGTGAAGTGATATATTGTTGGGTGTGGTTTATATATGTATGTTTCCAGTTTTTTATATTTTTATTTTTATTTTGTAGATGCGACTTATAATGAGGTGTGCTCTATAGTCCGGAAAATACGATATAATCTACACTTAACATGTGACGTTCACAGGTGCTCTCCATCTAATCAAGAGATCTAAGGGAGAGCTTCTCTCTCCCTTAGAGAGAGAAGCTCAGTCATCCAGAAGGGGCTCAGAGTAGAGCCCCTGCTCCTTCACACTGACAGGAGCCAGATGAGGCTATGAATCCCTCCTAGAGAATGCTTTGGGATGTCCTAGAATGAGTTAGTTAAGCTTTCTGTGGAAAAAGAGAAATAGAAGAATTCACATTTCAATGACCCAGAGCATGCCAGACAATCTCAGCCTGCAGGTAAAGTTGCAGAGGCCACTGTGCAAAACTGGCTCCAGTTTTGATGTCAAATGATCTTCTGTCATTTGACAGAAGATCATGTTCTTCTGTCAAATGATCTCATTTGACAGAAGAACATTTTTTTTCTGTAAATGTGCAAAGCTGTTTAAGGTGGACCTAAAAAGACTTAACAGCAGTAATTCCAGGGACTGAAAATAAAGCCATTACACACTTTTCAGATTTATTTTTGTAAATCATCATCAGAGCCTTGTGCTATTTTTCTTCCACAACACAACTACGCACTAGTTTTTGCTGTTTTATCACATAAAATCAGTTCATGAATTCTTTTGCAGGCCACTGCATGTTCGAGAATTATAGAAAGTGAGGGAGAAACGGCTGTGTGTGATGTAATGATTCAAACATCACTGCTCAGCAGATTTACACATCCTGTTTAAATGAAAGCAGCCATGTGTGATGCTGCTTTTGGTCAGCTGAACAGCGAGTACACATGTGGGAGCAGGAGATAGAGGAAAAAGTCAGGGTTTACAGCACAGCTGAGCGATGAAGCCTCAGCTAATACGTTCACAGATCAGACTTTATGTGAAAGCACCAGCCAGGTAACAGTTTTGGGGGATTTGTATTTGAGTGACACATCCAGCCAGCTCCAGCCGAATGCAGAAGCACTCACACAGAGGTGTTGCATCTGTCTTTGACGCCTGATGGCATAAGAGGAGGGATGAGTCTTTTAGGACAAAGGGGAGACTGCTTTTGAGGTAGGAACTTTGTTATTGTTATCAATTTAAACAGATATATCAATAGTTGTCTTATTAAATTTCTGATTGTCTTCTAGTTTTTATGTACTTTTACTAGGTATGCAACTGCTGTGTGCTTGGGAAGTAGAAATATTCATTCATTTTTTTATTTTAACAAAAGAAAACTATGCATGGATATACTGACAGAATAAAAATAATCTCTAATATCTATCTATCTCTAATAGCCTAGTTTGGAGCTTGGAGCTCCAGTAGAGATTTGGGGTTGCACATTCCAAGTTGGCAACTCAGCAACCCTCATGCAATTGCAACACTCAGACACCAGAGGGAGGTATTACAGTTCAAAATAAGTTAGCGTTGCGCAATCTTGCTTTTTTTAAACTTAAAAATCCTTTAAAATTTCACATATTCTACAAGAACTTCCAGGAAAACAGTTTTATTATGTAAAGTTTTGAATATATAAAAAAAAATGTTATGATTTATCAAATTTGATCACTTTTAATTTTAGGAGTCAGTGCTTTAATAAAAAGCCCAAATAGGTACCATTGCTTTCTTACCACAGGCTCCACAGTTCCAGTCTGTTTTGAATAAATAATGCATTCCCTGACTCTCCATCGTTGGTGCTCCTGTTTTTCTGCACTGCTCGCTGTGTTTCTCATGTGAGCAGGCTTCTAGTTCGACTAAAAAAGTAGTGAGTCCCAGCTCGATGCCTGACTTTGTTCTTGTACGTCTCCTGACCGCTGATGTGCATCTCAGAGGTCTCTCTGAAATGCCACTGAAGTAAGTAAAGCAGTAATCATGTCCTTGCATCAGCTGTTTTGGTTGCTGACTTTCCCTTGTGCAGTGCACACACTGCATCTCTTCTGGTGATTGTGCATCTTCTGCTCAGCTTTGACATTTAGGGGTTGGTAAACACAAGAACAATGTCATCTCAAAAAGACATGATGGTAAAAAATAAAAAAATAAAACTAACTTGTATAGTTTCACATTGGGTGCATTGAACTTTACAAAGAAGAACAGCATAAAACATCAACAAACAATACTAAGCTGAGATCATGAGTTTCATAGTAGAAAAAGTCTGATGCTTGTATAATTCTAGAATTTTTTACCTATATAATTTGGATAAATTAACTATTTATGCTTTAATTTTCACAATTATTTTCACACATATAATTACCCTTTTTCTAAAACATGGCCCATTCAGTCTGGTCATAACTTCCTGCTCACTGTGGCTATCTGTTAATTTAAGACTGCTTCTATCCAATGATAAAAGAACATAATTGCATGTCCCTGTCCCATATGACATTAAAGTAAAGGTGAATTCAATGTCACACAGCAGCATGGAAAATGTGCCAAATGGAGCTTCTGCAGGGCAGCCTCCATATGAGGCTCCAACACTTCAGTTCTTAAGAAGTGTTCAAATAATGATGTCTAACCTTGTTTTTAATCTCTGGAGAAGAGAGCGATTTAATTGCACTCAAACAACAATAATCTTGTTTTTCAAAAAATATTTTTCTTGGGCAAATAGTGTTCCCTAAGAAGAGCGTTTCTTAGGGAACACTAAAAAATAGTGTTGCCTTCTTTAGCTCAAATCATTCTAATGAAGTCATTTCTGCAGGCGTTCACCGCCCTCTGACTTTGCTTTAAGTGGTCTCACATTTTCCTCAATCACCCTCTGATTCACATTCATGATGGATTTTACAATTTTGAGCTGGCCAGATCCTGTATCCAGCCATCCGAAACCATGACACTTCCACCTTCATTTGTGCCAAACATGTTCTCCGTTATGATGTCCAGATAATTTAGCCTTAGACTCATCTGTCCAAACAAACATCATTCCCGAAGCCCTTGTATTTGTTTACATTATCTATGGCAATTTTTTATTGTGGATCTTCAAACTTTTTTTTTTTTTTTAAGAAGGCAACGATTTCCTTATTGGACTGTTCGCCGTGACTCAGTAGCTGCTACAACATTCCTTTTTAAAATCCTCAGGCAGCGGTTTAGGTCGTACCATGGTAAACACATGGTAGCATTCCTCCGTTTTTGCTGACTTATTAGCTGCTCATCCAATAAGCAAATCTACTCTTCTTCCCCATCGATAAAGGTACTGTTTTGGATTTACATCAGCTGACTTTGGAGGCCACTGAAGCTCCGTGAAGTTATTGTCATTTTCAAGAACCAATTTGAAATGAGCTGATTTTTTCTGCACGGGGTGTTAAGCAACCTGAAGAACCAATCAGATGGTGTGTACATTAGTCATAGAGGGACTGACATGGTGGCCAGATAATTTTTCACATTGTGAGAAGTTACAAAATATTGGATATTAGTAGTTGATATTTTTATTGGTTTCCATAACTTTATGGGGATAAAAACATTCATTTTCATGTATATATGTAAGCATACCTGCATAGAGTACTGTTCACTTTATTTGTTTGTCTCCCCTCTACATAACGTACAGTGGAAACAAAAGCAATTTATGCAGTTTAAGGATCCCATAGTCCACATTTGTGTCTTTGTCCTGTTCTGTGATGTAACTCCTGTCAAGGATTCAGCTTGCTCTCTACTCAGATGATGTGTCCTCAACTGGATGGCACAACTGTGTCTTCCCTGACACAGAGGAGTGGTTTCTGTCACGGTGTCTGCCGTCTCCATCCACAGGCCCTCAGCCGTTGCTCTGAATCATGCCTGTCTTAGATGTAGTGGCTGCCACTGATTAGAGATGATGTGTTTGCCTCATAGTCCAGGCAGCCAGATGCTAAAATCCATTTGATTAGTGCCTTATTTTGCAAGGCGTAGGATCTGTTAGCCTGTCTGCTTGGCAAGTGCGCTGTATGAGCAGGTGGACATTGTTGTCTTCCTGTCTGCTTAAGAGGTCCATCATCTAGGCTTTAGAATCATGCTGTCAGGAAGAACATCTTTTCTTCTTCTTTTTTTTTTCAATTGGATTTTTTTTTTTTCTGAGAAAGCAAGTCTGGCTAATTGTCAGTAATGGATGTTATTAGCTCAGCAGTGTGCCAGAAACTGTGGCAGTATGTTAACTGATTCAGTAGAGTAATGTTTAAACTTTGTTAGTCAGTAAGTGGAGTTCAAAGAGAACAAAATGTTTCTCTTGTCTTCAGTGGTAATCCTTTCTCTATATACCGTGGCAGTGCTAAGCTAGCTTAGTTAAACAGTTCAGATAGCAAATAAGAGTAATCTCCTGGCAGGTTTCAGATTAAGCTTCATGTTTAAGTTACTAATTTGCAATGCAATGGCTCTTAAATGTGTACACACTCATATAAAAATGTCAGATTTCTGGGACCTAAAGTTTTCCACATTTATTGACATAATTGCACTGAAAAGCAAAGTAGAGGTGGTTCTTGTGTGAATGTCGCCTTGCACCTCATCCCTCTGTGAGCAAACACACAACCAAACATCTATTCAGATCTATTCTGCTAACAGTATGTAATGAATCAGAAAAATTCAGTTCAACAAATTGTCATCTTAAGACGCCTTAAAAAAAGGCCCAGTGTAAATTCTTAAGTACTCAAATCAAATTGTACAGACAGATTTAAAGTCACTGTCATAAAGTCATTTTATTTGATTTATTTCAGTAGGTGAAATAAATTATATGGATTAACTACATATAGACTGATATTTTCAAGCATTTTTTAAAATTAAGATGATTTTCTGCTTAAAGGTAATGAAAACACAACATTTAGTTTCTGATTTTACAACGATTCCTCCACCTGAATAGGCATGTAGCAACGTTGGAAAGAGTATTGCATTAAGTTCTTAACTTTGCGACAGTTTCTCATACTGGGCATGGATGTGTTGACAGTGGAGAAAACATTTTTTTATGATTATTTACTGCTCTTTGGTGCCTCCCACGCCACCTTTGGGCAGAAAGCCATATTGCCTACATAAAAAAATCTAACTGAAACAAAAAATAATCTGTGAGGTGGAGATTTATTAAAAAAAAAAAAAAACCTGCAATAAACTGTTGGCAGAAGTGATTACACCCTTAGAGCTTTTTTCATTAATTTTCAGCATTCATCTTCTACCAAGACAGACATTGTTTGTCAAACCCACCTTATAAAGATTCCTATAAATTTCTACCTTCGTACTGTGAGGACATGCATTGTCCACAAATCCGTCCTGATGATCGCACACATTTTCTGTCAGACTTAAGTCTGGACTCAAGATTAATTTCTTTTGATGAAGTCATTCCTTTGCAGATTCAGACTTGTGACTGTACTCAGTATGAAGGGGATGTGTACTTCTACAACCAGGTTATTGTAGCCTCTTATGCAGCCAAACATTTGTGCTTCAGTTGATTTGTGAACAATTTGTCAAACATAAAGGTGAAAGAAGTTAGGCAATGATTAATCATACTCAATCTGGTTTTAGTCTCAAAATCCTACATTGTAACAGAGTGAATACACTTTATAGAGCATCCGCATGCCAACAAAAGCTATTGGCTATTTCGTCAGCTAGACACAGAGTCACACAGAGTGCTCTATCATAGGTTTTCTTCCAACTACCTTGAGTTGGACTTGTTTATACCTCATTCAAATCGATCCGTAACTCCTTTTCCACCTGTAGTTCTGCTGGCCTCAAAGAGATTAGAAAATTTGTGAAGCTATTGCCTCTGGCCTATTTTGATTCCAAATACTACGTTCTGGTAAGTTGTTCAGATTTTTTTTTCCTTCTTTGATGTGCAAAAGGACCATTCACAATTATTTGGAGAAGGCGGCAACCTGCTTTTTAGAGTTCTGATTTTATATTTCTGCACAGGACTCAAGTGCGTTTGAATTTAGCTTAGAGAAAAATCTTTCCTTTTAGTGACGTTTCTTAGCAGAAAAATATGTTTGTAAATCCAACTGAGGTTCAAAACTTGAACTTGACTCTGCAGCAGCAAATGCATTTTTATGTTTGGTAATCCTTTTCCTTATAATAGCTCCACAGGATAGAATTGCTTTGCTGGAAGCAGAACTGAAAATAATGTTTCCCCCCTTTCCTCAGAGGTTTAGCTAAATGCCTATTTGGTCAGCAGCTAATGCTCAGATTTCTTTCCTTTTTTTTCTGTTGGTCTTAGGATTTCATGAATAACCACTTTTGTTTGTTCAGTTCACAGACATTTTCTTCTAGGTTATTTTTCAGTGGCTTACTTTTCAAATAATATTAGATATGGACAAAATTCAGAAGATGATCAAAAACACACAAAATACACCCAAAATAAATGGGTGCTGCTGCAAACTATATTTGCATGTGTTATCCGGTGCTTTATATATTTTTAAAAATCACAGTAAAATAAAATTGTATCATTAGCAGTTATTATTCAATGGGCTTTAATTCGTTTTAAGCATCCCCAATTCGTCTGTGTTGGAGTATCACAGTAGCCAAATAAAAGAATTTTGGCTGTCAGAACTAATTCCTGTGTTTCTTTTTTTCTTTCAGTCTAAAAGTGAGTTTTCATCTCAGCAAGGTGTGGGACACGCTGGAGTCTACAATGTGAACCGCTTTCGAGTATTAGAGGAAAAAAACAGGGCACTAAAGCAGGAAGTGGTCGCACTCCGCCAAGAGAAGCAACATTATCGAAAAGTGGTATGTTTTTATTTCTCAGTATTCAGGCATACACAATTTGGCTACTAAGATGTTCTATCAGGAAAAGTTACTTATGTACAAGTTTACTAGCTAAAATGTCTTGGATGATATTCCCTGATCAAGATTTTGTTTTTTAAGATTAAAGAAGTAATTCAGGGACTGCTGCTTGCTATGCTATGTTCTACCAAAGCAAACATCTGAGCAACTTTACAAAGACAAGGAAGCACAGAAGGCCATACATATCATGTAGATTATTTTTATAGCAATACATGTTTGTTTCTTCCATGTCATGAATAAGAATTTGTTTCACAAATACTTCCTCCCCAGTTGGTCCCAGATGGCAAGGATGTGTTAGCCATTGTCTTGGCAACATGAAGCATGGAGACATTATCAGACACATTCTGCCAGAACTTTACAGTTGCTTCTGTTTTAAAACATTATAGGCTTATATGAATGGCAGCGTCATAAATCAACAAATACATTCTAATCTATTTCTATTTGGATTAAAGTGTTTAATTCGGTTGCTGACATGTAGCACCTTCCAAAAATATTTATATCCCAGGAAATACCAGAACAAAAATACCAATTTTACTCTCATTAAACCAACAATGTTTGTGAACCTCAGTTTTTAGTTCTCGCTTCAGTTTCTAAAAAGGATTGGACTTTGACTGGGCCTTTCTGACATGAGAATATTATTTGATTTAAACTATTCCATTGAAGCTTTGGATTTATGTTGAGTGACACAGTTCTGACCAGAGTTACTTTTTGCTTCTTGACTTCCTCTTTGATTATGTTGTTCTTTGGTAGACCTGTAAGTTTACCTGCACCACCTTGTAAAAGTTGGGTTGCAGGAGTGGAATGCTTTTTCCACTGCTGTATATTGCAAAGAAAAGCCCATGTTGTGTTCAAAGCTTGGGCTTTTGCTTTATAACGTAACCTTGATTTAAACTTCTCTACAGCTTTCCATCTGACTTGTCAGATGTGTTACTTGGTCTGCATGGTGATGCTTGTTTATAAATGTTCTCTTACAAAATTCTAAGGCCTTCAAACAACAGCTGTACCAATACTGAGATGGATTTACACACTGTTGGAGTGTGTTAAAATAGGGTGAACATTAATGCAGACCACACTTTTCTTTTCAGACTTGTATTTATTAAAAAAAACAACAGCAACAAAACGTGTTTTTTTTTTAAATTTCCCTTTACCTAATAATTATGTATCTGTTTGTGTTGGTTTATCACAAAGATCCCCCAAAAATGCATAGAAGTTTTTGTTTGACAAAACAGAAATGAAAACCTTTGCAAAACACTGTGCGTTTGCTCTGCCTTTGGGGCAGCTTTACTCACAGACTGCATCATTCTCATTTATGCAAAGCCAGACTCAGCCGTGGATCAGTTAGGCTGAGGGAAACTCTGATGTAGGAGCAAGTTTATTCTAACATATTTCCCTAAGAAGATTTGGTCTGTGGGCTTTTACTTTTTGGAATGCATTAAAAGAAAATGACAAATATGTAGATATCGGCTATTTTATGCTATTTTTTTTTTTTAGCCATCCATCCGTTGTTATGCTTGCGAGGTAACACCTGGTCTCTTACTCCAGTGGTAACTGGGAGAGAGGTGAGATATGCTCTGATAAAGTGGCCAAAGAGTCCAGTTAAACTTATCAGAACCCATGCTGAGAACATGCAAACTCCATGCGGAAAGACCTGTGTTTTGCTATCATTTTTAGGTAAAATACAAATACAATATACAATATGTCAAAATACCAATGCAGTTGATTGATTCAGAACAATCAGAAAGCTTTCTTCGGAAACCAAGCCAAATGGGTTTGTTCCAAATGCGGCCTAGTTCATCTGATCGCCTGATTGCACAGATGTTTTAAACCTTTAGACTTGTTGCATGGAAACAGTCTGAAATGGACACCCAAAGAAACGAACCTCAGGTGAGGAATGACCTTCTGTGTGTTGTGTGGCTCCTGCTAAAAGGCCACAGCTGTCTCCCTGGACACCATTTCTATGGCAACAATTATGCATTACCAGCAGCTGGTTCGCTCAGATGATGGCCCTCATGATGAAACCGGCTGTCCCAGTGAAAAGAGGAGTCCCACATCCAATAAATAATCTCTAATAGTGTTGTCTTATTCGGCCCCGCAACCTGCATTTAGGTTCTTCTGATCAAAAACGGCATTGTCAGACCAGGATTAATAGTAGCACAGAAAAATGTTAAATGTTAATTAGCCTATTTAGAACTCAGTTGGATAATAACACCACCCACAGAAATACAGTTTGCTTTCACTAACTAGCCAGTTTTTTGGGGGGGGTTTTTCAACCTGTATTAAAAGGAAATAATTTTGGGTTGGCTTCATATTCCCTTCTTGATTAAATTTATCCCTGAAAGTGTTTTCTTTTTTTTTTTTTTTTTAGATGTTCTGTTATAACTTAATTATGCTCAATCCATTGCCCACTCCATCTGTCGTCTTGTTACTAAAGCACACAAGCTTTTGGCTTTAGAAGAAGTGGTAAAAAAGACACAACAAAAAACAAAAGAAAAAAACACTAAAAGCCTGTTCCCAGTTTAAAAAAGTACAAAAGGGTGTATTAACTTGCAGGGTAATTTAAATCCTATATGACACAGATGCATTAAAAGGTTCAATTTTGGATCTGCTTTCACTTCTTGTTTCCACTGCTGCCAAATTGTCAGTAAAATTTCAGTAGTTTAATGTATATGCCTGCTATCCGCTGGACACTGCCAGTCCTGTCTTTCTTTTTGCATCTGACTTTTCCGTGGTTGGCTGTGCTCACTGACCTGGCCTGTGTTGCTTCATGTCCGTAATCACCAAAGCAGATGTGATGGACGTCTGAGAGAGATCTAGTTGTGATTGAATTTAGATTCTTTTTAGATGTCAGATCATGCATAAATGAGTCTCTTCCTCATCCACGGTTTTAGAAAGTAAAGCAAATGCATTTATGATCTTGGAATGTTTCAGAATTTATCTAAATTGTCACCACAAAAGTCAATATTTCTTTATTAAGATTTCATGCTATAGTCTGCATTCAGAGTAGTTGAGTCAGTCCTTTGTTGAGCTGACAAAATTAGAGAGTACCTAATTTTGGGACTAATTCTCTTTTGGATTTAGGTCTGAGCTTTGACTGGTGATAACAGACATCTAACAGATGTCTGTTATCACCAGAAATCTGGGCTTCTTAACTAATTATTTTTTCAGCCAAGTCCAGGTTTTCTGTCATTTCTGAAGAAAATGATACCCACAGAATGATGCTGCCAGCATCAGCCTTCACCATGGCGATAACATGTTCTAGTTCATGTTTGTTTTCTGCTACTCATAGAATTTGAGTTATTACGGTAAATGTGGCTAAAAGCATCTGCAAATCACAATTTATAGATTTGTATTTGTAAAATAATTAAAAAACCACATATCAGTTTTTTTTTCCAATTCACAATTGTGTGCTACTTCATGTTGGTCTATCACTATAAGTCCTAAAATAAAATAAAAATATATATATATATCAGGGGAAATTAGCTGAATTGTCAGTAATTTTCCACTACAATAAAAAAAAAAAAAAATTACATAAGCACCAACCATTGGTTTAGTTTCAGTACACGCCATCTTTACAGAGGCTGAATTCCTTACCTTTACAGCTAAAACAAAACATGTTGTATTACAAGACAGACGTGCTAAAATGTGGCAGTGTCAAAATGTAGGGCCCCCTTGGATTAATTGTAAATCCTTTTAACCGGATTAAATCATTTTAAGGGGGCAGCTGCAATTTAACCGCGCTCGCACATACATGAAAAAATATGCATGAGTCACTGCACATAAGCTGATGTCAGTATGATATAATTACTCACTCTGACAAAGCAGTGTAGGCAGTGCGATAGCAAGTGTGTGCCATGTTGTAGTTAATGACTAAAATCTGTGAAATTGTGAAGTGACACTTAGAAAAGAATAAAGATGAAATCATTCCACTTCACAATTTGCCCTTGTGGTGCAACATGTTATTTTAGATTGTAAACAAAAGTTTAAATTGTACTTTTTAGCCTTATGAAGAGCCCCCAAAATAAATGTTGCTATATTGTAAATATGTAGATATAATATGACACTGAAAGATATGTTATTTGGTAATGAACATGTTATTACAATAATAATAATAACAACAACAACAACAACAACAATAATAATAATAATAAGACATTATATAATTCCATGTGGTTTATAATAGTGAAAAATATTGCACTAATTTGTAAAATTAGAATCTTCACCAAGTTCAAGTGTAATGTCATCATGTCATGATATTTGTTCCTTCACAGATTTCAGATCATCAGACAGTTTCTCACAACACATAAAAGCTCTTTTAGGGAAACCCCCCCCCCCCCCAAAAAAACCAGGATTATGGGAAGATTTTGAATTTTTAGGGTTATGGTCTTTAATTTTTGATCAGATGATGAACAGCCTGTTCACACTTTTCAATAATTTGACTGCTCTATTTTTCACTCTTACTCATGTTTCTTCTTTTTGAAGCTCTGCTTACAACCAGGTCACAGTAGAGCAGGTCCAGATATTTTACTATGTCATTCACTTCAACTATTTGTCCTGCCAAGGGGAGTATCTAATTAGTGCAGTGCGATCTTCTGCATACCCATCTTCTGAGACAAATAAAGTTCTAACTGTGCCATTGCAAAAATAGTTACAAAGCAAATATGGATATTTTTTTTGGCAGTATCTCCTATGATCAGCAAATAAGGTGTCTGAAAGTTGCAACTTTCCTGTCACTGAATCAAAAATCTGTGATAACCTGACTTGGGCTGAGATCACAATAATTACACTGCAGTATCAAAAAAGCTCAGGAAGACATTTAAAGTTCATGAACCAGTCAAGTGGAAAGCAGAGAGACACTCAGGATCTACATTCCACATTCAAAAAGAAGAGTCTTAAAATTAAGAAACATGTCTTAATTTAGATATTTAGAGTTTCTGTATTTATAGTATCTATTTATGCTCTATCTTTAGAATTGAAGGGTAAGAGGTTCTAGCTGTTGCAAAACAAATTTTAAAAACTTACCAGCTTAAGTCAGAACGAGTTATGATCATCTGTGTTGTTAAGTATGAATCTCAGTTAAAAGCCAAAATGTAGCAATTTAAATGAATGGTGAAGACATGAATTAAGAAAGAGAGCAGAAAATGTTAGCTCTACTTAGCAGTCGGCCTCCAATATCCCATCTGTTGTGCTTGATAAAGTATTAGCATCCTTAAAGATCTATTCTGCTTTTGCTTTTTTGTCACACATGTTTAAGTTTGGACAATAAATTTCAAAGATAATTTGAGCAAATTCAAAATTACAATTTTAAAAGATAATTTTATTTAAATAGAATCCCACAGTGATTGCTGCTAAGGCTGCCCCAAACATCTATCAGGTTCTTGGGGCAATTAATTTTCCTCATAGGGTCAGGTTGGTTTAGTTAAGTTTTCTTTTTTTTTTTTTTTACCATAATAAATAAAATCATCACTTGAAAACTCTCTTCTATATGCAATTTTTGTCTGAAATAGCAGTTTGTTCGATTATCTAAAACATTTAAGTGTGTCAAAGAAACAGAAGCGATAGAATGACGAATAAGTCTGTAAGGAGACAAATCCTTCTTCACAGCACTGCACACTGTCCAGCTTTTCAGATCTCTTTGACACCTTTACATGTAGCTGAGGTTCTCTGATGTCACCGATGTTTGTGACAGTGGAGAGAGCTGATTAATTCAGCTGAGTGGATTTTCGCATTGTTCGAAAGAGAAAGGAGGAAGGAAAGTGAGCAGAGGAGGGAGGAAGCTTGTAGAAGATAATTTAAGGAAGGGTGTTAAAGAGGAGGGTCTTCGGGGGTGGGGAGATAGTGAAAGCAAAGAGAGGATAGGAAAGAGAGTGTGTGGAGAGGGGGCGGAGGAAAAGGAGGAGAGAGAGAGAAAGAAAGAGAGAGAGACAGAACCCAGAGCTGCTGCTGCTGCTGATGCTGCTGCTGCAGCCGTTTGACAATTCCCCACCCATACAGAGCACGGAAGAAGGGAAGAGACTACAGCAAGGAGGAAGGAGGGAGCGACTCCTCAGTAAAGATGCTCCTGTGCTAGCCAGCACACACGGTAAATACAAACCTCTTCGGTGCTGCTGTTTGTCTCTGCATCATTGTGCCCCAGTGTGTTTGTCTTAGATCTAGCTCTGTTGAGTCCTAAATATAGTGCACGGGGTTAGCATAGCAAGCAGCTGGGGAAAACCTGTGTGTGCAGTAGCTGCAGGAGGAGACAGATGTGCACAGTGAGGTGGAAAGGAGAGGAGGATTTGCACATTTTGTCTTTTCTCTGGGCTAAACGAGGAGAAAGCAACATCCAGCGTTGCTGTTTCTTGACTGAAGCCGAGCCACCTGTTCGGAGATGTGTGGGTGTGTGCGGAGTGTGTGTGCGTGCGTGTGCGTGTGTGTTGGAGGGATGAGGGGTGGGGTTGTAGTGTATGAGTCTATTAGGTTAGTGTGTTTTTTTGGCTAATGTTTGTCTCTGCTGAGATTTCTTATATCCTGTAGATGAATGAAAATTTTTGTGAGTGTCAGTGAGCGATAATGTTTTCCCATCAGTAAAATCCTGATGCAAAAGCTGACATGATCATTTAGTGGGATGCAGAGAGAAAGATAAATGTTTGATGCTTACTCAAATAAATTGGTGTGTGCTTGGGCGTTATTGGCACTGGTAACTTGAGCTTTTCCTGGTTTCTGACTACTAAAGGGTTGTCAGGTGCTGGTGTTGAACATTAACCCACTCACTGCTGTGGGTTAATGTTCCCACCCAGCCCTTTGGAGTTTTGTGTGTGTGTGTGTGTGGGGCTGCACATGACACTTCAGGTATACTCTGACCAGCTAAATCTTTCACATCCCTAATAGAACGATGTGATCAATTCAGGTACAATGTTCACATTTTTGCTGAAACAGGTTTAAAGGGGTGTTGACTCAGCTGCATGTCATTTTGAAGGATTGCATTGTTTGTGTTTCTGAACTGTAGATTAATGCTGAGAAGTGACGCCTGTGTTTCGGCAAACAAAATGGAACATTCGTCTGTGAGCATACAACAGTAATCAATAATGTTTTTTTTTTTTCCTTGCTGCTTGTCTTGCTGCTTCTTTTTAAATGTAAAAATGAGCGTTAAGTTATAAAAGTCAACAGAGTCGAGCTTTGGTGTCTAAGATTTATTCCTGTGAAAAGTAAATACGCGATTGCTTCAAAATGTAGAATTACAGGCATTTTCTACCAAAAACCTATATTGTTCAGACTGTAGACCACTTTTTGTTGTGTCTCACTGCAATTATCAAGCCAAACAGGATCATTTTGTCTTTGAGAACGATCCGAGTCATTCAAGAGGATAAATTTGCAGATTTTAAGTCCCAGTCTGATGTTTCATTCAAATTTATGCCATATATGCTTGAAATTCACAAAGCTTTATAGTACAGCGAATTAACGCATTGTTTTAGCAGTATTACATAATCTACATAAATAATGTTATTCTGTTAAATTTAACTCGGCACATGACTTTTAGGATGCTGAAGTATCCTGTTTTCTTCTTCACAATAACAGGTATTTTGTACCTACAGGGGTTTCCGCAGAGCAGATGTAATATGCTAGAGGCTATTATAGTATAAACCTCGACATAAGCAATCATCAAGCTGTATTATTTTTTGCTGAGGTATCTCCGACTTGAGATACACAACCACAGTCCTCAATAAACTCTAAAAACAACATTTTTACTTTGAACAATTTGCTGAACTGATAAGCTAAAGCTAGCATCTTTACCCCCTGTTTTTATAGGACTTGTTGATAGTTTAGCTCGCAAAATATTTCAGTATGGTTTCAGTTCATCATGTGGAGACAAAACTGAAAAAGTTGCCCACCTGCTTCTGGAACGTCGTGTTTTGCGTTTATGTTGTGAACTTTAACAACTGGTGATCCAGCTGTGCAGCACACCTTGTTCGTGGAAGTAAATAGGGATGCTACACATGAGCTTTTTGTATCAATTCATAAGTTGTGCAATTAAATCAGACAACATAATGACTTGTTCCTCCGGCAATAATGTGGTGTAATGTTTGTGGGCGCTGTTGTGGCAAGACTTATTATGAAGGAAGCAGATTCAAGTGACAGGAAATAGAATCCCAATGTTATTAGGTCGACACATGCAAGTAGCATTCTGCTCCGTGTGTGCGTAAAAAGATGCAGCTGTTGAAAAACGACAGATACTAGGAGTTCTTTCTTTTTGTTCCAATACCAATCATTAAAAAAAGTCTCATCTATGCAAACTGTTACATATTACACATTAAAGAGCATCATTGCAACTGATAAAGCTACTATTGACATCAAAGTGGTCGTTATAAAGCCTCAAAACCAAAACGGTTTTCATTTATTTTTGCTGTATGTCATTTAGTAGTGGAAAATGTGTTGCAACAGTGTGTACTCATAAGTGTTGTAATATCTCCTTGATACATATGTTTGAATATGTTACTGTGTGGGTGGTTGACACACCAAAGGAGAAATACCGTATTGCAAAGGAGATGGAAACAGCGCTTATGTCTCATTTCTTAGTACCTCAACTCTTTATGTAATTATTTTAGATATTTTTCATCTAATCTGAAAAAGTGCTATTGTTTAAATGTTGCCCCTCTTGCAAGTTTCACAAGCCCCCTTTTATCTTATTCCGTTTCCGCTCCTTTATCCCCATGCATCACCGTGGTTTACTGTGCCAACTGATTTCCAGTCTGATGCCTGAGGGTGAGAAGAAAAGAGTGAAAAGAGAGAAAATGGGCAA
The DNA here is from genome assembly GCF_051168715.1 of Poecilia mexicana. Classification (NCBI taxonomy): domain Eukaryota; kingdom Metazoa; phylum Chordata; class Actinopteri; order Cyprinodontiformes; family Poeciliidae; genus Poecilia; species Poecilia mexicana. The sequence continues at coordinate 16,393,004 of NW_028263381.1, forward strand.
AATGAAACATGTGTTTTCAGTCCCATGACTGAATTTCTCTCCGGCTCCTCTCTTGAGATGAACACGAAACCTGGCAGCCAAGAGAGACCAAAACATGCAGGTGCTGCAGTAATCCCAGCAGCGACAGCTTTGAAGGGATGTGAAAACACAAGCCAGTAATTATACAGAATAGAGTTGAACAATCACTTAAGTGTCCATCATTGGGAAAATCTTGGTGCATCAACACCAAAATAAACACACACAAATAAATCCCTAAATGCACAGATAAGCATTAAAAAGCAATAAGCAAAAGTGAAACCTAAAAGTGTAGTTGTGCCAAAAATTAAAGAAGCAGCATGAAGTGTACAAGCATATTTGTCCCTGGTTTGAATTTGAACTTCCTTGGCTAAAAACAGGCATTTTTATCTGTTAATAATGGCTTCTAAATTGGCAGCAGGAGTAAGTGTTGTTCCTCCGATGTGGATTTCTGTTAGCCCTGTGATAAAGTGACAAACTGTCCAGGTTGTTTCCCGCCTCTTGCCCGATGACAGCTGGCTTGTCCAGACCCCGGTGACTCAGACGGCTTTTGTTTGCGCTGCTTGTTTGCCAGCTTTCATTCACGCAGTTCAAAAGGTATCATCAGATATGTTTTGCACGTGATATTTCATCGCTGCTTCTTTATCATCCTTGCTCCGACCTGAAGGAAAGCAGTTTCTATGGCAACCCCCATCGAACCCCTCCCTTTGCCGGTACTACTGCTGCATATATATATATATATATATATATATATATATATATATATATATATATATATATATATATATATATATATATATATATATATATGTATGTATATATATACATATATATGTATATATATATGTATATATATATATATATATGTATATGTGTGTGTACTCAGGATGAGAACACATGCCTGAATGTGAGTGAATGCTGTATTGATTGCTGTATTGATTGCTAGCATGAAGCCCCCCTCCAAAAGGCATTGTTGCTCAGCTTGCTGGGGGGAGCAGAGATTGAAACATTTCCTCCTCACATTTCTTGGCAGATTCTAAAGTTGCACAGAAGTTTTATAATGGAGAGACAAAGCACTGCAGCGGGAGAAGGCAAAAAAAAAAAAAAAGGTGGGGCAGAGAAGGAAAGTGAGAGGAAGAAAAGGGAGTCCAACAAAGATACCACTTATTATTACTGTACACTGTGCTGCTTTTCTCGCTTTTTCCCCGATTTACACATCTTTTGTTCAGATCAACTCATTCCATGTTATGATTATTTACTATTTATCACATATGCTTCTTGCTTGGTTAAACATCAGTTAAAGCTTTTCTGAGTCTAACGGTTGATTGGGATGCATATTAAAGTTGGACAGTGTCTAAGGCTTTCTACTGGATTTCAAAAATGACTTTCTTTTAAGTAAAGACATAACAAACAACAGTTTGTTTTTCACTGCACTTGCATCACTGAAACACAGTGATCTAAACAATACACAAATCGATTAATGCTTGAAAGAAAAGTTGTTATGTTTCCCTACTGATACAGATTCAAATTTCTTTTTAAGAGTTATGCTATGTGGACATCACCGTGTTCCTGGTGAGAGCGGCTACGTTTAAAGCAGAACTGATATCACATCGTGTGTTACTGTGAGACTGTTGTAAGACAACATTTTTAACATTTTCACCTCAGTCAGACCTTGTCCTGGTATCATTCTGAAACCAGGACAAAAGGATTATGTAAATTTAAAGTGTCAGTTCAAATCTGCAGTAGATTTGTAATCAAGATGTTCAAAACAATACTGTTGCTATTTTTTTTTAATATCCAGATTCACTTAATGTGTAGCTTCAAATTATTTGCCTTGAAAAACTTCCTTTGTATTTTATTTTGCTCCATGATACCAGCATGACACTGGGCAGGCAAGGTGAGCCCTTAGGCAAATGAGCACGCTGATAATGGTGCGTTTAATTCCACATCACTAACTTTCTCTTTCTGTGTCCCGTCTAATTGTTTTTTTTTTCCCCCTTCCTCTCCCTTCCTGATTACGCATTTCGCTCACAGTCAGGACTTTCCATCCCTCTAAATAACCACCTGAACACAGTCTCTTACCTAAATACTTCCTGTCTTGTGCCTCTGTCATTGACTCCATCTTCTTTCGCTCTTCTCTTTCATTTAGTCCCCAGTGTTTTGCTCCTGGAATGACTTGAATGATTAGGACAGAAGCCTACAGTGGAGGGAACACAAAGAGCAACTAAATGGAGAGAAGGGGAAGGGGGAGAGGAGGACGCCGTGTCAGGAAGGGAAGGCGACATGACAGGACCTGTGCTCTTGTAATAGTCACTTATTGCTCTGTGTTATTGAGTCCTGCTCAGCAGAGACTTATGACTTACTCCTATTCAGTGTTTTGTATTCGTTTTTTTTTGTTTATTATCTTAATTCCATGTTGCAGTATGATTATAATTTCAAGGCACATGTGACCTAATGTTTTTCCTACTATGAAGAAGAAAAGATCATTTATTTCAGCAAAGATTTCACTTGTAATATATACTAGAACTGCATTAGGTAATGTGATCCATCTGTCCTGACTTGTTCTTGACAAAGGTTCTGGGCAAAACTTGTAGTTTTTGTATAATATTGTGGGATTGATAAGAAATTTAAAGTGTGTGTGGCTCATATGCTGAAAAAAATGCATTTCTGCTAGAGTTCCTGTGAATTTATGACAATTCTTTGTCAGGCACAAGCAGAGTACTTAAAAACCTTTTGTTGGATGGACAGATATGTCTGATGTGTTGCTTGGTCTTCATGATGCTGTTTGGTTATTAACTTTTTCTAACAAACTGTTGGATTTTGTTTACTAATACGGTGATATTATTTAGGGGCATCAGGTCAAGTGGTCTGAAAACAATTCGCAGAACAATTGAAGCCGTGTTTCCTCAAATTCTAATACAAAATTAATTACTAATTTTACACAAAATCCCAATAATGTACATTAAAGTTTGCAGTTGTGATTAAAAAAATTAAAATTCATAAAGTTCATGGGGTATCAACGCTGTTTTAATACACTAAAGATCTGACATGCTTGCTCCATACAGACTCAGCAATTCAGGAGTGTACTAGAGAGAGCTTCCCTGCCTATTGCATGATGGGTAAGAGCTACAATATTATAATGAATTCTGAGCTTCTCTGGCAGTGGAAGGAGGCCAACACTAGCGTAACATATTCTCTGAGCGCTTTTGTTTGTTCTGCTCAGATCAAATAAAGGGAGAGGCATCTGCTCAAGAGTACAAAACAAAAACTATTTTCACATCCCTTATGTCGGTGGTGGTTATTAGAAAACACTTTTTAAGAATATATTTAAACGTCTCATGAAATTAGGTTTCGTGGTAGTAAAAGCACCCCGTCCACTGTGCCTCTCCTAGCCTACTGTACTGCTAACTGTGCAATAAGGTCACATATGAATTATTTACCACTTGTGCAGTGTGGTTCCCTTCAGATTGGGGTCATGCGATTGCGTATATATGGAAACCAGATGTTTTATATGTGTACCTCTTTGGATGCCGACGTATGCGCTTCCCTGCTGCCATGTGACTTTTTTGTTTCAGTGAGAGCTTTATGGGAATTGTGTCTGCTTGAGAGTTTGTGTGCTGACTTGTCTGTGTCTGTTCGAGTATGCGTGCTCTGCACACGAAGGCCCATCCAAGCATTATGTGAGCATGAAGGCCCATCCAAGCACATGTAATCCCTTACCAGCTTCCAGGCTCTTCATTAGAATTATTCCGATCTTCCTCAGAACTTATTTTACGCCTTTCTGATATCTTCTGTTTGTCCTCCGGGAACAATGGGTCCTCCTCGCGTCAAATCTGTTGTGGCATCAATGAGACTTAAAGCTTCACTGCCCACTTCTGTGGAGGCTAGTGTCATTCTCGCATTCTTGCTCCCGAGGTCTGCATTTACATCACACATTAAATTCAGTGCTATGCACACTCACCGTAGGGAACATGATGGTTTTCCCTGAAGAGTTTTACATGCGTGGTCCAGCTGGATCACCTCATTGTATCATTTAAAGTTTGCAAAAAACTTTCTTGTTTTCACTTTTTTTGTTTTGTTTTTTCATATTACAAACATCCTTCACATTATTTTAAAAATGATTTTCATATCTTTTACAGATTGCAGTGAGCAATGGTTTATTTTCTGATACATGACAGCTGGAAAAAACATGAAATCCTGTCACAAGTTTTTGAAATCTATTTCCATTTTGAGAAACACACTGAACAGCTCAGAAGTGCTGGATAGACAGTATTTAAATATGAAATATTTAAACGTACTGGAGGAACTGCATACTCATATGACAGAACTATATGTGATGGCATCCACTTAAATATGATGGTTACATTTTTCCGTCATGTGAAGTGGTCAGCTATTCAAAAGCTGTTTTCTTGTGTGTGTGTGTGTCTCTGTGTGTGTGTAGATGGTGTACTTAGAGACAAGTCACTTCATTTTACCCCGGTTTGTTACACTATATATTCTCTTACTGTCAAATGAATGCATGTCCAGATTAATTTGACTCCAAAAATTAGTCGTAAGAGCAGCATGCCTGGCAGACAGCCAGAAATGCTGAGTATTACTCTGCAGAAAAACCTCATACTTTTGATTTCACTTTTGTTTCTCTCTCTGTATACCTCTTGTACCACTTGGAAACCTGTTTGGCTTCAACATTGTCCTGCAAAGAAAGCCTATGGGGAATCGTAGCAGGGAGGAATAGTGTCAATATTCACTCTCTAAATGTGTAGTGCAAACAGCAAGATTTAAAACACTGCTTAATATTCTCATCGCTAAAAACGACAAAAAAAGAGAAAAAACTGGTGACTTTTCACTCCCCCAGTGAACATTCTCCCTCCTGAGGGTCAGAAAGCTGTTCTGGTTGGGAAGGTCATGGTGTGGGTGGGTGAATTAAAATCTAATTGAACTGATGATGATGCTAATGCCTCTGAATGTGACTCTGAATAATAAAAAGAAAGGAATTTTGTTTGAGGTCGTCATCATTAATGTTTGAAAAAAGGTGTTTGGTTATGTAAATGACACCCCCATACCTATATTGCAGCTGTTCAAATAAATGTGTGAAAATTGATGAGTAATCAATCTCATTTTCAAAGATGCTTCTGTCATGTTGCACTTGTTCTGAGATGATTTGCCTACTGAAACCATTAACTGTCACAAGTATGTTTTAATTCTCCAAGAAAATTAGCTTAAGCAAACATTCTTTGAGATATGCATTTAACAGCCATGTGCAAATATATGACAGAATTGAGGATAAGGTGAACATGTCCCCATGTTGAGGAAATGATCTTTCCTGGCCTGTAGCGGTGTTGTTCTCTTCCTGCCAGTTCCTCACACTATACTCCATGCTTGGACTGACCTTTCTGCTGCACACGCTTACACGCATGCTTAGACTGCACATCCCAGGAAGTTCTTTAATTGACCAGCAGGTTTATTTATTTATTTATTAAAAACAATGAACACTTGTAGGAAAAGTTTTTATATAAAAATAGGTAGCAAAATTGAATTTATAAAATTTATGAGACATTTTTATTTTTGCTTTTCAACTTTCTTTGAACATTGACAGGGTTTTCTCATATTCTCATTCATTTGTACGGTCTTTGTTTGTTAAGCAACTCACTTCTAACCTATGAGTCATTCAGATCCAAAAAGCCTCCTAACCCCAAGAAATAAGCCAGTTTTATGTCAACATATACGAGACAAATGAACATGCAACTGATTTTAAGCTAGCATTTGAGCTTGCTTGCCAAAACAACTGAATTTTGTTGAAATTATTGAGTCCCAAAATAAATCGGCCAAACACAACATGCTATTTCCGTATCAACAAGGTGATTTCCATAGTGATATAAACTATAAACCTGATATATATTCCACTGATGGTCGACAAATCCCTCAGCTTTTTTGTCCAGTATTTACTGGATTTGTCGCTGTGCATTAAAGACTTGGTTTTATTACACATTTGCTGACAGATGTTTTTTTTTCAGTTTGATGTCCATCTGCTTTTTAAATCACATATTGAAACAAGCACGCCATCATGGACGTCGTTTCTTTGCTGCAGAACGTGGATGATTTGTGGTAATTGATGGAATCATGAATTTTGGTCTTTGGCAGGAAGTCCATAGTGGGTGACCTTAGGCTCAATCGCATTTCGGTTATGAAGCAGGACAATGATCTAAAACACACCAGCAGTTTAGTCATCCACCATGATGGTCAATTTAACTTATTATCCTTTTGATAAACTTAATACCCTTTCTTCAATCTCAGTGACACACACTTAAAGTGACATACACTTAATGGTGTGTGTCACTTTTCATATTTTTTTAAATATTTTTTAGTTCTCGCCAACCTTGGTAACTGTGAACGTTTAGGATTCAGATGAAAGGTCTGAAACATGTGGGTTCATTAGAGCTTGAGGCATCTGTAATTTTAGTTATGCAACCATTTTAAGCTCTCGCCCTTCCTAACACGTACACATGTAAATGCCCATTCACGCTTCACTGTTTTGATGGTACCCACTGCCATCTGCAGCCACAGTTTACATTGTAGGAACGACCTCGGGGGTCGTGTGACTGCAACGTACTGGCATGTGTGTTCACATATGAGCAAGGGTGCACAATACTTTGCACTTTAACTCTATTTACCACACATCTATGTTTTATAAATGAGGCACCTGTAGAGACGCGTTCAACCAATGGGCTGAGGGAATCCCAGTTGATATTGCTTTGAGACAACAGGGGGAATATTTTAAAAGGATGTGATGAATAATCTATTGATGACATTATGCTGACTGTATTGCTTATACACCATCACTATAAATGGGAAAATTTGCCCTACTCATATAAACTGTTCAGCCTCGCTTGTCCGATGTCATGCTTGTGTTGTAAACCAAAAGCAGGATCCAGTATGAGGAAGATTACATTACAAATGGCTGATTTTAAAATGCTCCTTTAAACAGTCTGCCAAGGAAACTAGTGTTTGGCTGCAGATCTAGTGTGTCTCAAGTCACGCCCTTGTGTAAAGATGAGCGCCTGCTACAGTAAGCCCTTCAGAGGGCAGACTCTGGGTAATATATATCATGCTGCTGTGTAGACCTGGCTAATGCTACTCTATAAATCCTCCAAAATGATCCTCCTTTTCTCAGCCAATTCCTTAAGTGGGGATGTACAGTGTCAGTTTACAGTCCTCTAAAAGTTGCCATTAACCTTGCCGGTGTGTCCTATGTTGAAATGTGTTGAAAACAATGCTATGTTCAGTAAAATGCGATCTGGAGTTAGCTAACCAGTTTTCCTTTATTTTGCTCAAGTATCTTTTGAATGTTACAGTACAGATAATTTGAGATTTGTTACATTTAGGAAGACAGGGGTGAGAATGTTGTGACCAATTCTTGATCTCCAGTCTTTTGAAGCTTTGACCTGCAGAAACCTATACTCACTGATTCTTATTTCTCTTTAGGGGTATGTGAGAGAGGAATGACAAAGTAATCACAGCAGTGGCATTTTAAGGAAGTTCATGATCTCATAATATTTTATATGTTTTGATAGTCTGTCATCTAGTTGCTAGCTTTGTTGCCTTGCAGAAGATTTGAATCCCAACCAGAGTCTTTCCGTGTGTGGTTTTGATATTTCATAGATGCATTCCTCCCATCATCCAGGAACATTCATGATAGATGAAATGGCCACTTTCCCTTTAGGAGTCTCTTTGTGTATTTATTATTCCATGTCTTTATGCTTCTGTGTGATGGAGTATGACCCTGTTTGGGTGTACCCTGCTTTTTGCCCATTGACCAATGGAGGTCGACACCCCTCTACCTTACAATGTCTATATGGATATTATTTATTCGTTTATCTACTTATCTTTAACAAATACATTAAACATTTATGTTTTTTATATTGCAGTCCCATTACCACAACAACAGTGATCCTCCCAGTATACTTATGGCTGCAGACATCCTTACAGAGTTGGATTTATGTTCAGTAACTATTTCCACCCAAGGGAAATGGGTGGAAATATTGCAGTATTGCAGACTGTTACAATGAGTCCTGGTGTTTTACTATAAAGGTACATGCTGTGCCGGATCTCAGTACAACACACTGTTTTGAAAGGGCTATTTTTTTTTATGATAACGAGAGTTCTTCCTTCACTTTTTTAGTAAGATCAAATTTTAGTCAGGAATTTATTGTTTTAATAACCTTTTTTTCCAGCTGTGGCCACTTCTCCTGCTTGAGAAGCAGCACACACACACACACACACACACACACACACGCGTGCGCACACACCCACACCCCCCCCCCCACACACACACACACACACACACACACACACACACACACACACACACACACACACACACACACACACACACAATAATTTGCATGTGTGCGTGGGTGCTGTTTGTGCATGGCTGTCTGTCAGAGCTGAATCTAATAAATACCCCTGTCTGCTGTGGGGTCATTTGGCAGGAGAGTGAATGCTGATTATAACTTTTCCCTTCACAGCCAAAATCCACATGTTAATTTGGGTTATTTTGTTTCCATTAACATGTTAAAAAAGTCCCTAACATGGGATTTGTTGGAGATTTAAACTGAGGAACTGTCCTTTGTCATAAACCATTCAACCATGTAGCAGTTCAAATTAGGATACAGAAAAACAGGAAGTTTACTTAAGTTTTTATTTATGTACATACATATAAATTTTTATTAAATATATTTACTTTAAAAATTCTGTTAAAAGTCAGAATATGTACCATTTAACTTGAGCTTAACTTAAAGTAAAAACACGCTATGTTCTTTCTGGTAAGAGGCTGTTGTGCAAAAGTACAACATGTAGCTGCCAAGATCCTATCAAAGCTCATGCTTTTTATAATTTGGACACAAGTTTCATATGTGTTTGAGGCTTCACTTTGTGCCCACACTGAAGAAAGCCGATGTCTGCGTCTTTCCTCTCACGGCTTAACTGGAACAAAATGTTTCGTATATGACATCTAATTAATGACAGTCCTCCTGGGGAAACAGCAGCAATCTCCAACCCACAAAAAGCCCATTTAAGCTCATCAGGAGGCATCCCACAAATGAGCGTGTGCAGGATTTCACCCTTTACCAATTCCTCATCCCAACAACGTAGCCTGTCAGGGTTAATAACATTAGTGTATTTTAGAATTGCCCCATATTTACAAACAAAGCAAACTTAAAATCCCATTCTCATAATGGGAAGATGCAACAAAATTAATTGTAAGATCAAATTCCTATATACTCCAGTCATCATTAATATATACTTAACGTATCCATAATTTGAAATAATTAACATTTCTTTAGAAATATTTCATTTACATGAAACAAATAATGAGAAATACATCATATTAAATTTTTAAATACTTTATGCTTCAAAATAGTGGTAAAAAATATACAGAAGCAATACATTGTTGTTAATCTTTGGTTTTCTGTTTTGTCTTATTGGTTGGTATTTTTTGTATTTATTTCTCCATATTTTAGTGAACTACTGAGGAGTTGCTCAAGCTCATATATATATATATATATATATATATATATATATATATATATATATATATATATATATATATATATATATATATATATATATATATAATATTGTGAATATGCCAATATTCACACACATATTGGCATATGTGTGTGAAGGCTGACCGGAATAGAGCACAGATGCACAGAACCTCCTGGACGTTGTCCACTGTGAGCAGATTTAGTTTTTTTATCGGTTACAGGTGTAAAATTCTTATTGCGGTCGTGCTAGAACCGCACAGGGTGTGTAGACATATAGATGCAGAAGAAAGATGAAGGAAGACAGAGGTTGTCAGAGTGAATTAGGCCTTAGTGCTGTTGATTTATATGTCTCTCAGCTTGCGTTCTCTCTCTCTCTGAACGCACATATCGATCTCAAATTTCACAACCACGCAAAGATTCACACAGAACAATTTTCACTTGGAGTCCCTGTTGTGCTTTTTCCTAAAGAGACACCCTTGTTAGCGCCTACTTTAAATACTCGAAACAGATTCCTATGCTGATTTGCGCATATTGAAGGTCTGAATTGGCATAGAAATGTGTGTGTCCCTTGGCTTCGCAGTCTAACAGTGTGTTTACAAGATGTTACAGAGTGCTAAGTGAAGCTGTGAATGTGTGATTTGCTGGAAGTGAGAGGAACTACAGAAACAGTCATCATACTCGCGGCCCTTAAAAAATTGATTTTTAAAGGTCGTTTTTTTTGTCCAGTGCTTTGTTCACTTTTTTTTTTTTCCGTGTGTGTGTGTGCTGAAATAACCTCAACTGAACTTATTTTCACTAGACAAGAAGGTTGATTGATAGCTCGAGGTTTGCCACACCCACTAACTCAGAGTTAAAGGGAAAGGTGCAATATCCGCTGTGGTTACTACTACAGCTGAGTGTGATTTTCTGCAGTTTGCAGTGACTCTGTGTTGCAGTGACAGTTATACAATCAGAGCAGAACGTGGCCTTACTCGCTGTGCTCCGTGTCTTCCTGCCCTTGCCAACGTTTTGGCTTTATTCTGCCTTTCTTCAGCATTTTCCTGCTGTCTCTGTCTGCACACGAAGACATGAATGAGCACAACTGCCTCCCATTGCTCTCTTTCTTTTCTGTCGTCTCGGCCGGCTTATTGAGCTCCTCAAATATACTGATAAATTTGATCAAAAGCCCCTGAGCTGCTCCGTCTTTTCTTGCACAGAAAAATATTGGATTCTCTTTTGCCGCAGGTGGGTTCAAGAGAGCATGTTGCAGTAATGTAAAAAAAAAAAAAAAAAAGTGCATCAATTTGTAGCTCACTGGAGCTCTTGTGTGACAAATAAAAAAAAAACAGCTCAATGCATTAATCTTTGTAGAAAGTGTTGATATAATCGGACATACTTTTTTTTTTTTTTAAATCTCCAAGCTAATAAAGGTACACTCTTACACCATAACCACTTGGAAATTGCTTCAGCTAATCCAACTAATCCAAAAACTATTTGAAAAACAGCCTAATTCCAAACATTTTTGTTTTAAAATGCCTGCAAATGACTAAAAACACTGATTGAGTAACAAAATAGTTCTACATTGATTAAGTGATGAAGTGCAGATATAATGTGAGACTAGAAATTATAATCTCTTCTTCTCTTTCGCTACCTGTTTACAGGCCAAAAGACCACCTTCATTAAGTAAGGAAAACCCCAATATCACATGTGCTTAACTTATTGACTCCGCTTACAATAATTATAAATTAAATTTAGCTGAAGTACTTTTTAAAACTTATGCCGAGCTTTCAGCAACAAACCATTCAAGTGCAGGAGACGATCGACGATGTTGTGGGTTGGTGTCTCTTCCAAAGACTCTGAAAACCTTTAAACTATGGAACATCAAGAAATCTTCTGGAGTATCAGGACATTTTACATGTACAAATCAATTAAAAATCATAAGGAAAACTAAAAATGGATCATCCTATGGTCTTTGAGCAGGATAACAATCGGCTGAGGGTTGATTTTTACAAGACAAAATCAACCCTGTTTCATGAGTCCATACCAAAATCTTGTTCACAGCAGCAAGAGTATGTTGGAGAGAGCACTGAAGGAGACCCAGCAGTCTGGACGCTTTAGTGAAGCGATCTAGAAGGAAAGGATCAAATATCCCTCTTTCTGTGTGCTCTAATCTTGAGACACATTATAGGAGAAAATAGGGCTGTACAAATTTAACAGCAGGAGTACCTATAAGTGTGTTTTTTTTCCCCCTAACATTGGAATAAACGTGATCCAATTATAGGCTGGAATTCCCCATGTTGTGCTGCTGCATTAAAATTTTATTTATTTGACAGCTTTACCTGGGTTGCTGATAAATAAGGATAGACTATAAAACCTTCATTTTAATAATCTATTCTATTTATCCTTAGGGATGATAACTTCTGAGTTTAATGAATTGACGTTAAAAAGTGCGTCCTGCTTGTTTGATTTGTCTGTGTTGCCAGGAAGATGCCGAGCCGTTGTTGACTCCTTTTGATTAGGGAGCAGAGCTGACGGCTAACATTAATGGCACAGTTCAACAGTGGACGGCTGAGAATGACCATCAGCAGAATGAAGTGGCATTAGGTGCAAGGATATGGTCAGTCACAGTGAAATCACTCTTGAATGCTCATAGCTGCGAGAGGAGGAGAGCGCTGCCCTACTTTGAGTCTGGCATAATTACATAATGCTTGAGTACCTGCAGCACCAGCAGCATGACAACTTCTGACTGTGAATGTGAACTGTGGAAAGAGCAGACAGGTCCTGCACACTCCTCAATCCTTTTTTTACGCCTTGCAATTTAATTTCCTCTCAAGAGCCTTATGCGCCTGTTTACTTTTGACTGACAGGCCGTCACTCTTTTGGTTCTAATATCTAACTTTAAAGAATTTTTTTCCCCCACTTTTTTGTCAACCTCTTTTCCCTCCGTCTACCTACCCCTTCCTCTCCTGTTCTCTTCTTCCAATTTTCTTGTCTTTTTTAGCTTTCCTCTTCAACTGCCGGTGCCACATACCAAATAGAGGGTGACAGCGTTCAGCCGTGTGTTTTGTACCCCAGACAGGATCTTAGAGAAAAGCTTATCTGCATGCACACACATTAACACTCACAAACACGGCGGGAGACGGAGGGAGGGATCGGCACTAACCTGAGTCTTTCATCTGTCGCTTATATAATCACTTTAAGATGGAGTGGCTCTGTGTGGCTTGCATATATTATACAGTTAGACATTAAATCATTAGAGCAAAAAAAAAAAAAAAAAAGGTTTTCCATGATAATATGACAAGATGGTAAACTTCTCCCTTGGTGCTGGCTCTTCTTCTTTTTCCAGAAAGCGAAGCTCCATGCTGCCTTGCAGGAAAGAAATCGTCTGAACCTAGAGCTGATCAACCACCAGCTTAGGGCATCCAAGCATGAGCAGGTGGGGACGTTCACACATTTTATGTACAAATCTACAAACTACAAGTACACACACCTCAGAAGATCATCAATTGGAAGATATTTGTTATTTTACACGGGCCTGTACCAGGACCAGTATCAAGTAGAACTGCACAATAAAAGGAAAAAGTGCAACTGCAATACTTTATTGCAAAGTGTCAAACTTTAATACTGTGACAACTGCATTTATTGCTGTTAACTCACACAGACTCTTTTCTTTCATTTTTTTTTATCACAATGTTCCCAATACTCCATATGAGCTTTAGCATGAATATAAATGCTGGTACCTGCAAATGCTACTGCCATTTTGTATGCATATGATCTTACCAAATGTCTGTCCCGGGAGTCCTTTGCAATTAAAATACCACAAATATTAATATCATTATGAAGATAATGACAAGATGTATTGTTGCAGAGTTAGTCTCAAGGAAACAAAGTCAAGGTTATAAAGCTTTCAGTTTTGGAGTCAAATAGTTTAAGGTTATTTTAATAATAATACAAAAAAGAAAAACAGCAAAAGGGCCAAAGTGACTGAACCTTTCACCAGCTTTACAAAGTAATAAAATGCTGCCACTTTCCTATATGTCACTAAATTCTGCTAGTCTGCTGGCTGAACGAAGACCAGTACAGATTTCCTATTCAGTTGGGAAGATAGAAAAATAAATATACTGCTAAATATTTCTGGACTCGTGGATTGCAGCATGAAGCAGCATCACCCATCACTCATGATACGGTAATGCTGTTTTAAAATACACTTGGCAGCTGCAAGCAACATATCTATTAAATAGCCGATTGCAACCCGGCTATCCATAGCCCGCCTAATTTACAAGCTAATAGCAGGTTTTACACTTGGACTGCTTTATAAATAGCAGAACAGGAAAAAAACAGCAGGGCATGATATTCTGCAACTGAAAACTACTATTAAACTGAGCGAGTATTTATTCTATATTATTTTTCTTATCTGTGTATCCCAACCAAAATTAAAAATCATGCAGTTTTCTAATCTGCAGTAAGAATTATTGTTGCGTTTCTGCTTTTTCCACTTTAAAAAGTTAAATCCACTTTCTGGATCTTCATCACCAACTTCATGACACAAACCATTTTCTTTTGTTGTCCAATCTTCACTAAGCTCCTGAAAAATGGCCCAGAACATAATTTAGATAAAATGTGCAACTTCTCATATCACCTATCTTTTTTCTTTTACTTCCTTGTCAAATGAATGGGATGTTTTTAAAAAGACACCTCCCATTTAGACTAAAATCAGAGTAATACAGCTGCACCAGCCATTTGTTGTAGGCCAAACCATGATTCATGTGTTATTTGGGACTTTTAGCCTAATTAGCAACTGCTATTCCTCGCTAATTTTGCTTGGAGAGTTAAATAAATGCCATTCATTTTAGCTTTAAATTTGTGCACAATGTCTCCTGATGGTGTGAAATTGTGGTAATCTTACTCCAAGTTAATCATTCTGCGAGAATCATATTCTAGAGTCTTAGCAAGGTAGTTGTGCATCTTCATATGACTTACACAATACCTTATAAATGGATTAGTGACGAGAGTAATTCCCACAGATCAATACGACTGGACCAGTGGGGTCATCCTCAGGTTACAAACATTTTCATTTAATACTCGTTTGGGTTCCTTATGTCATTATTTTCCCCTCTTCTCTCTTAATAATCTTTGTTTACATTGACCCAAACCTTCAGCCACTGCACCTGGATTTGTAGCTACAACCACGAGTCTTGTAATGGAGACAGTGGCAGACTGAGATAGATGCTTTGGCAACAAAAGTGACTTTCAGAATGCGGGTGGAGCGGTGTAGGGGGGTTGTTGACATGTGTCCAGGAAGCCCTGCTTAGACCTCTTGCTCCATTAATGATGCCATCTGTGCACAGACAAGGTGGGCATGGAAGCAAAATAGAAACGGGGCTAAAAGCATGTCCCTTCCTGCCAGATTTGTAGCGGGAGCGAGGGTAGGAGGCTTGTAGGGATGACTGCGGGTAGAACCTTGTTTGGATGATACGCTCTTATCGAAAAAGTCATAGGAGATATTAATAGTTGAGATATTAAGACGGTGGTGATGTAAGTGGTTGAGAGAGCTGTAAAAATAGACTTGGTGGTTAGCCAGTATGTCAATGTTTTTTTTTTTTTTTTTGACAGTTTTAATAAAATAGAGGATTGCAGCAATTGTTTTGCATGTTTAACGTTCTTAACAGATTTCAGAGCATGCTCTTTGCATTTCATGACTCACTTATATGAAGTGAGTGGGTGGTGAATTCAAAGGGTTCGGCTTGCAGTTTGTGCAACTGGATGTCACTGATTCCTGTACACTTCACAATTAATGAATGAGTTTAAAATGTATTTGTTTCTCAGTATTTTACTTAGAAAATACTAGGGCTGTTGTAAACAAATATTTTAGTAATCGAGTAATCTATCGATTATTCTTACGATTAATCGAGTAATCGGATAAAAAAAATTCTAAAATGAAATATTGGTAAATCTGGCATAATACCGGTGTTACTATCAGATATCAATATCAGTCCAATTTTTCATATTTGAGCATCCCTAACAGTTGCTTTTTTGTAGTTTAGAAAACTAACCTGTAACAATAATAGCTCACTTTCTAAGTTAACCAGAGGAAAAGTTATAGAAAAATCTGAAATTATATTGAATTTAATAACAAAGAGGCAGGCTCACAAATATGCTTATAAAAAATGTCTACAATCCAGCTTTTAGTTTATGTATTCATCTTCAGTGAGTTTAAAAGATTAATTAAACTCACCTTGCCACCTAACCTGTCACGCTTTGGGTTTGAAAATACGGGAAATGCCGCCTGGAGTGGGAGGAGAGGGCGAATGAACGAACATGGGGTGGAGGGGAGGAAATGGACCAGCGGACTGACGAACCGTTAGACCGGGGGACGAACACGGGGGGAAGCAATACGGGATATTTACGACACCTTCACTGGTCACACTCAGAAACTCATCTACCAGCCATGTACGATGCGCTCCGCCACCCGTTTCTTCAGACCGGGATATGAAATTTATTGTGCGGTTCGTCGGTAAAGCTACATTTACACGGTAAGCATCAGCTACTCAGCCGCCCGCCCTGTTCAGGCTATCCGCTCACCTCAGCGCTCTTCCCGCCGTTCGCTTTCAACCAGCAGCCCCGGAGGAGAAATGCTGCCGTACTCCAGGCATTCCCCCAGTCATTTTAAGGATGCTTATTGGTTCCCCAAAAACGATAAAAAGTCGGGCATTATCATCAATCAATAAAATCCCCACGGGCCAATCTTGAAGATTGGACTTTATGCCGCTGAGACTTAGCTTTTGTCAACAACTCAGAGGCGGAAGTGAGAGCTCCGCGCAACGCAAATGAAGTCCCGGCCGGAACACGGTGCGCTAACTACTAAAACATAAATTAACGAAGCTTCGAGGCAGGAACATTTTCCTCGAGGAATTTTAGTAATCGAGGTACTCGAATCATTCGAGGAATCGTTTCAGCCCTAGAAAATACACAGATTTGCTATGGAGTCTTAGGGTTTTTTTGTTTGACAAGTGGTCAAATTGACAAGAGGAGCTCAATGATAGCTAGAAAAAAGTGTGTGATATGATAAAGGACTTTTAACGAAAACCAAAGTGGAAGAGTTCAGTCAGTAACATACTTCAGATGTATGGAGCCATCGCTTGATTTTAAGAATCACTGACATTGTGCAAAATATGACCATTCCACCATGAAGGAGTGCAAAATATTATTCGCTTTCAATCATTTTTCTCATTATTTTTGTGCATACGCATGACGTGTCTGGAATATGTATCTCTAACAAAAACAGCATGTAAAATATTGATAATATTAATCGTAATAAATGCTAATTAATGGTAATCTGCTGCTTTTTTTGTCCATGCAAGCATCAGAAGAGTTAGTTCCCTTCAGCAGCTCCCGCCGCTGTCACAAATCCCACAAATTAAATGAGCTTGTTTTCTTTGCAGCTGCCTAATTTTGTGCGCTCTAGGTGTGCGAGCTTATCTATTGTGCTCCCCTCAATTTTTTGGTAATTAATGAGGAGATGAAGGCTGCATGGCTCATGGGTGGCTCAGCTCAATCTTGTCAGGCCACCTTTAGAAGAACCAGCTCAGGGCTGACATTAAAGCGATATGCTGGGTGCTCAAGTCTGCAGCTCAAAGTCACCAAGGATAAATGGAAATGTCCTGATTAATTTCTGGTCAGGTTGTGAACTCAAAAATCAAACCTCAGACCAACAAGATAGAACATGTAATTTATTATAAATTTAAAACATAGATCTGGTGCAAAAGCAATATTCAGAAAACACACATTCTTTTTTTTTTTCTTTTTTTTTTTTTCCATTCTAAAAACAAATCTGTTGGTCACATTTCATAACTGTCAGTTTCTGGTTTGCAGATTGCGACTTAGATCATCCTCTCCTGTCTAAAATCTGAGCTCTGTTTGTGATTCGCGTCCCTCCAGGTGCGATGCGACTATGTCCAGCTGAGACAAACGTTTGCCACTGTGAGACGGGAGAAAGACGAGGCCCAGAAGGAAAGGAGCCAACTCCAGGCCAGAGTCGAAAATCTGGAACATGTGCTAAAGGTAAGACCTGCTGTATGACTCTGTGTCTTATTGACAAGCTTTTGACATATTGAAATCACAAGAAATTAAACAGGGTTTTAAGAGATTTAAACGACCTCTGACTGTGTTTACACATTTAACACAATTGAACTATCTAACACAAAATAAACCCATTCTGTTCAACTCCACAGACAAAGTCTGGAATTCCAAAAACATGAATACAAAAATCCTGCAAGCATCCTTCTGAATGTAGTTGGTGGCACTTGACATTATTTTTGGAGAAATTGAATTAAAATGAACCATTATAAATGCACACCCCTTCTGGGGTATTTGTAAGTAAATTGTGTCATTTTACCAAAATTCGTCATGTAATTTACAGTGGTCTGCTGCATGTTCACAGTTCATTATTTATAAATTCGCCTTTTTGCAGATTTTCTAAGGAATATAACTCAAAATTATTTGATGTGGACTTCCTTCTGGAGTTGCGCGAGATGGTTTCTGCTGGTCATATTAATCCATATTAAGGTATTTTTGGTGTGTGAACAATTAAAATAGGCAGTGACAGGTATTTTCAAGGGTTTATCAAGTATTCACAGGTTTCAGCTATTTGTGAGTGAACATGGTGCTTAACCACCTCAGAAAGTCCACTGTTTTAGTTTATTTGAGCAAATAGTGGTAGCAGTCAACAAGAATAGCTAGAGCATTTATATGCCAACCTGATGTCATTTTACTAGTTAAATGCCATTGTTTTTTTTGAGAATATTTTAAAAAGCTTTGCACAAACTGGAGATTTTGCACATATTCTACATCATCATATGTGGGGAAACAAAAACTCTCTCCTTCCTGAACAGGCGTGGCATTTCCATGGTGTTTATAATTGCATATAGTCATTAAAAAAGAAGATTTTTTTTTCTGTGGTGTCACAAAAGAAAACATTGAGTTTAAGGTGTTGCGTTAACTCACATCTTCCCTGACATCATTAACTTAAGGGCCGTCAATCTATGATGTCATCACCTGGCCTCTCCCAAACTGCACAAATTATGAAAAGGCATTGCAATATTCTGGCTTTGTTGAAGCCCTCCAAAATTTCCCACCTTACCTCAAGAAGAGGCTTCTTCTTTTATTGTGTTCCCATCTTCCAATAGTAATCAAACAGTCTCGCCGCTCTGTGCGCAGCTCTGTCGTTACAAATCCTCGTCTCCCTGCGTCTCCCATCGATTGTCTGTTTGTCAGGATATTCGAGAGATAAATGTGCCCATATGAGAAAAGCTGACCTACTCCCTGATACAGCAATGAAAGGTTTGTCACTTTCTCGTTTAGCATTGATTACGGAGACAAAGACACTATTTAGAGAAAATTACATGGGGCGGTGTGGGTGGAGAAAGCATAGATGATGGAAACACAACATGGAAAAAAAATGGCTCACTTGAAATTTTTCCTTGTTTAAACCTAATTGGGATGAAGTATCATGAATCTTGTTTTGAAGCGAATGTAATCTGGTAACAAAAAGCTTTTTAAACAACCCAATTAGGTTATATTTTTATCACTATACGTGTTTAGGAGGTATATTGATGACTAGGCAACATTAATCATCTACATCAACATGTAAGAAAAAGGCCAGTATGCTACAGATTGCACTAAATTGGTTTTGATTGACTCATAGCCTCTTTTTAACTTGTAACCACCTTAAAAATTATATTTGTTTACATTTTCTTGCTGCGTCGTTTGTGAGAAAGGATTCAGCAGAGTGGCAAAGGGAACAATAAGAACATGTGTTCAAAATTCACATCAGTAATCTACTCACATAAATTCAATCTGATCAGTGAAAGTTCTCGTTATGTTTTTCTGTTAAAAATGTAGGATGTAGGCATTAGCAAGGTTTGTAAAAAAATAAAATAAAATAAAATAAAAAATCTGTTTCCACCAAAGCTCCATAGCAGCTTAGAGCTGTTCTGATTATGCAAGCGACTGCATGTTCAGGACACCCTGAAGTCACTCTGGGAGGTAAAGAAGCTTTTCTTCTTTTTATTAGAATGAGAGAGAACATGAGGGTAAAAAATCTAAATGTTCGAGCTTCCTCAGCCATTTTCCCTAAATGTGAAGGAAAATCTTATGATCCTTAACTTGGTTTCTGAAAGATATCGTTGCTGGCTGTGACTTTGAGAAGAGAAACTGTGTCAACATGACTTGGCCAATTTGGCAAAGGGTAGATAAAGGATCAGCCTGAATGACCATGCAAGACGTCGTCGTCTGAGTCGTTTCCAAACGTACTGGAAGGGATGTAAGAGATGAAAGCTAAATAATGCAGCAAAAGACAAAAAAAAAAACTGCTGAATGCTGTCTTTATTTGCTTTATGTTTCCCCGCAGTAGCATTTCATAGAACAATGGGGAATGTGCAGGAATATATAAATGATGTCACCCAGATCGAAGCCAGTGCAGTGCCTTCTTATTTTGGTGGTTGTAAGAATGCTAAAATTACACAAGATTCTAACAAGTGCATGTTGAAGGATCTCTGTGGTGTAAATGCTTCAGCATTCACACACTGAAAAGCTGATAGTCTCTTAATATAAGGAGTTTAATAGATGCACACCATTACAGGAGAGAAAAGGCTCCATGTTTGAAACTTGAGGTTTAAAAGGCTTAGGTAAATAAATAAACTGTGATATTATTTAACTCTCGTGTCTCATACTCTATGGCTACACCTGGCATGTTGCTCATATTACTTAGAAAGCAAACCATGTACAGATCAGCCGCCAACCAAAAATAAACCAAAGACACAGATAATACCAGGATTTATTGGCTTGTTTTAAAGAGCTTAAAGTGTAATATCTGTCAATAAATACACACATTGTTTTCGTACACACTGACCAAGTACAGTTTTATGGGTAACACACTCTGGACTTTGCTCTTTGGGGCTTCATGAATTTTATTGAAAACGATGTGATGCCAGCTAGTTTGTGCTTTGGCAGTATTTTAATAACATATCCCTCTGTAGCCAGTGGATAGAAAAAACTGTTTGGGGTCAGTGACATAACTAGCCTCTTCTTAATAACCACTACGGCTTGAAAAGTCAACTTTTCTGCAACTAGCGGTGAAGAAAGAGTCTTGCTTGGTAAATCTTTGGAACCATCTCTGAATAGCATAATTTCTCTCTCTCTCTCTCTCTCTCTCTCTCTCTCTCTCTCTCTCTATATATATATATATATATATATATATATATATATATATATATATATATATATATATATATATATATATATATATGTCTCCACAGCATATGCACGAAGCCTTGCAGCTAAAACAACAATTGCAGACGGAGTATGAGCAAGCATTGGTGGCCTTTCACAAACAGAAAAAGATCAATCAGCTCCAAAAGGTATGGCCGTGAATAAGAACAAAGCAGAGAATTAATCACTGAAAACTTGTTTTCTTTTTCCAGTATTGATTTTGTGCAGCGACTTTATGCCAAAGCTCCTTGTTCAGTTATTGATGTATTAGCAGCCCATTTTTTTGCTGATTCACTGTCACACAGTCAATGGCACTCAACTAGAAAATAAAAAGATCTCGGAAGGCTGTCCAGTCTCCAGTTTGATAGCAAATACAAGTTTAGCTTCAGTGACTTGATTCTGTGATTAATAGGGACATTGATATTTTTTCAATCTGTAGTATTTTATGTATTTTCATTCCTGCTTTGGAAGTTAATGACATTGAACATTGCGTATAACCAGTTTGTTATTCTGTATAGTGATCAATTTCAGAACAATCAGTTTTTGTCTATAGTTTGTTTGCTGGAACAACACTAAACCCGAGAGTGGCGCCAGCAAACGCTTTGCAGTCAACAGCCACTGAACTCTAAACTTCACGTGACACACAAATTAGTTCAAGAACAATGTGTAGAGGACTTTATGTGGATCCCCAGGCCTGCTGCAATTGAATTAAAGTTTCAGATATAATGGTGTCAGTCTGGATATGGTAGTTGACAGGAACACAGAATCTCTAACTCTACAAGTTGTCAAATATAGAATTTGTTGATGGTGGGATTAATTTATAGAAGTATTCATCTTGAGTTGGGTATGCTGTGGTATGCCAAGCCAAGAAATTGTGGATAATTAACTTGTTGGGATCAATTTGGGGATGGTCATTCTTAACCAAATGTGTATTTCCACATTTATTCTTTGTAGATTATCAAACCTAGCTGGATTAAGTTGCCTCAAAGTCAAATCTTAGTCTCATCTGAGAAAGGAAAAGATGAATTCATCTTAAGCATTTCAAGCTCTTTTACAGGAGTGCCAGTAAAAGTGGCTGAGAGTGTAGGTTTTTCTGTTCCTCTGGTTTTACTTAACTTAAATTTGGTGATTGCAGTTAAACCAAGAATAGCTCATAACTCATCCCAGATGTTTTGTTCTGTCACATAATGTGTTTTTGTTTATATTTAAAAACTTAAAGTTCCTTAAAATTACTTACGGACGTTTTAACACACCTAGGAATAGACCAGATACCAGATACCCCTCACTAGAGCGGTGCCATCAGGAGCAGGCAGCTACTCAGCGATCGAAGCTCTGCCGAACCAGTGAGCCTCTTTCAGGCTCGTCCACAGTACCGCGTAGGCAGGATGTCAGCTGTGTGATGTCTAGTCCACCTTGCAGACTGTGATCACAGTGTCAGCTGTCACTATGTGTTTCTTTGTGTTCGCTGCAGGCCTGGGATCAAACTGACCAACAGCATGAGGAAGCAGTACAGTTATTAGAGGTACAGATACTCATCATGTCTCATAAATAGGGCTTAATTTCTTTTTCTGTGATTGATGTGGTTTTAATACTGAGAAACCACTGAGATGCATTTCTATAAAATCACTCCAAGACTCTTGAAAAGACATTAAAGACCAAAGAAAAACCATCTTAATTCTCTCTACAATTAGAAACGATGTCTATTCTACTGAATATGTATATAAAAACAATCATTGTTCACAGATAATAATCAAGTTGAGGATTCGCCACTCCATTTTTCTTTATAAAGAAAGTCTTCAAACAGTATCCAAAATGGGGGAGGAATTTAAGTAAGGACTTAAAAAAAAAGATTGATTATTTCTGCTGATGGTGCTACAAGAACATTTAGGAAATCAGCAAAATCTACCCAGCTTCCTTCTCTGGGGTTCATGAATATCCATGGGATAATTCATGCAAATGCATCTTGTAGCTGTAATCAGGCACAAAACAGTTCACTGACCAACACTGCTATGGAAACCATGCTGGAAGCAAAGCTTAACAAAAGCTCTCTTAGTTGTCAAGTAAATACAAGAAACTGCTGACAGCAGAGGAGCAGCGCTTTCAGTGCGCCATAATGACTCCGCTGACAATATAATAGGGCAGGTTACTTAAAAATCCAAAAGGCTTGGTATTTTATGCAGAAGTAAGACTGATAAAAAAGTGTCCCTGCTTAATTTTAGCAATAAAAATCAACAGACGAAACCTTCCAACCTGAAATTGAGAATGAATCTGAGGTGTACTGAAGGTGCCATTAGCTGCATGTAATTTAATCGCAAGTTTCCCAAAGAGCTACAGTCACTTGTAGGTTACAGACACCACATGAACAACTTCCTGTATTTAGCATCGTTATGTTTTACCATCTCTCATGAGTCTTCAAGCAGCACAGATTTGACTCTGAGCACATTCTGCATTCACATCGTTCCTTCTGTGGCGCTCCGAGCTTAGATGTGTTACTGAGACATTGGAATATAATTTGTTGTTGCACACCATAAATGTTAATAAAACAAGCTTTAAGACTTTAAAATTGTAAAACTTGTTTAGCAAACATGCTTTGCTCCCAAGAACAAAGCAAGAAAATTCTGAATTTAGATTATTCTTGACCAATTGTTTTATAAATTATTTTTCCGAGTTCAAGAACTTGATAACTTGGAGTAATGTCCAGTACCTTCGTCTATTAAACAGATGCTGGAAGATTACATTAATCTAGAACTGGCATCCTTTGGAAACCTACTATATTTAATTGTTTTGCATTTAGAAGCATGTAGTGTGACATGTTGTATCAATGGTGTCCCTCAGCTGACCATTTTCTTGATCGGTCAACTGACCTGCTTTGTATTAAAGTCTTCTAAAATACGCTACAGAAAATAATTTTCTCCTTTTGCCCCAAATCCTGCTGTGATAATGGGTCTCACGCTTCTATTAGTGCAGTTCAAGTGAGGTCATGTTATTAGTCACATTAGTATGATTCTACTGGGCAGGCAAACAGTTTCGTGACAGAAATTAAAACTCTGCAGTGAGTGAGTTAGTACTTTTCTTGTGCAGTAAATTTGTTGAGTCAGTCTTTTCCACACATTTGTTTTTGTTAAACCCACATGCAACTATTTATGCATTTTTTTTTTTTTTACTGTCATTTCATGTCAGTAGCTTCATTAAAATGTAGCTATTGAGAAAAACCTTGAGATGCTGTACTCTTATTTTCTAACTCTAACAATATGCTCAGACTCTAGAATTTTTACTTAGGAATTATTTTATAATTAGGCCAATGTTCAGTCAGCATTGACTAGGAGGACTAGGACTTTAGAGGGCTGGTACCTGTATAATCAAATATGATAAATCACTGTCTTCCTCAGTTCAGTACACTTCTTTCTGCTCTCTCTCCTTTCTGTCAAAGGTCAAACTTTGTGACCTGGAGCAGAAATGCAGGTCACACAGTGATCACTTCCACCAGCTGTCGAAAAGGCTGCCAAACATCCGTTTGCAATCAGAGCCTGTGGAGTCCCTGAATAGTAATTCTACCTTGGTGTCCCAGATCCCGACCTCACCAGAGGAGAAACTCTCCCAAGTCATTGATGAATTTGAAGCCCGGTTGCAGAAAGGTTTGTTAACAATTTCACTTATTAATCAGATGCTTGATGTATCATAATATATATATATATATAAAACACTATTACACACTGTAGGTATTTAATATATTTTTCTTTTTTTCGTTTATTGCAATGAATTAGATGTTTTTAAAGCAGTATTTTTTAAAGTTTTACTTTATGCATACCCTCCTTCACACCAATGCATTGACATTTTCCAAATAAGTATTCTTTGTCAAACCAGAAAATAATAATCTGGGATTTTTTTCCAGGTCTTGACAAACAGATTGTGATGACATACTTATGCATAAACATGTAATACACAAATTATTTTTGTACCCATCAAAGGAGACTTTTTGATTCCGTTTCTAAAGCTGAATCTATGCAAGATCTATTTAGGAGTTGGTCATGTTATATAATCTAATACCAAAAATAACCATATCACTGCCAACCAGGTGATTCCTCAAGAGCTTTTACCTTAATCCGTGTCTCATGTACTGTGTCGGCTCTGTGAAACAGATAACTTTCAGATACTGTTGATGTTTGATGGATTGGTGTGTAGATATGACACTTTATATGTTTTTCTTAATTTACTTTTTACAAAACTTTTCTTGTTATACACTGAGATACTAAGACAACCACAACTGCAACTACACCCATTTCTCATGCACTTTCATGCATTCAATCACCGATGCTGAGGAAGTTGTGTCTTATAGTTTTCTCAAAGAATAAAACTTTTTGACTTCTTTGCATCTGACTAAATAAGCCTTATTTCCCTGAGAGATTTTTAAGGACACATATGTTCTGCAGAAGGTAATTACTGACCGAGGCACAAAAGCCTTTTGGCGTGAAAGGTGTTAACTGTGCCATTGCTTAACGACTGAATCAATAGTTGCGCAATGAACAGCTAATGGGGTGCATGAGGAATGACAGTCTCTCTTTATTTGCTATTTAAATCAATGTCTCCTAGGTGATGAGAGTGCACCAAATGCTCAGCTTCTGATCCCTCAGTTTCCACCCTGCCCTCTGCAGACTGAAGACAGTGAAGCATTCAAACTGCTGTCTGTCAAATCCAGCACCGTAGCAACGGATCGCTCCAGCAGCCCCCGACAGCATCCCCCATCAGAGGTGAGAGTGAGTGACGCCACATCGTCACGCAAACCTCTCGACGATCCTTTTAAGTGGCTTAAAATAAATCTACTTGCATCCCAGCATCTTTTCGGGTGGAAATGGTGACTTGTGACTGTGATTGATCAATAGATGGAGGATGAGACAAGCTCATCACCAAGGTCCAAACCTCGCTACACAGGCCAGGTCCGCCTTTGCACTGCCCGTTACAGGTGAAAGAGACGAGCATCAAAATATTTGTTTTGATTTTCAGGTGTGCAGACTTGGCACCTCACTCACTAAACTCAACATATTCTTGTGTCTTTTCTCTGCTAAGTTATAACCCTTATGATGGACCGAATGAACATCCTGAAGCAGAGCTCCCTCTTGTGGCTGGAAAATATCTATACGTGTATGGAGACATGGACGATGATGGCTTTTATGAAGGTGAGAGGGATTTTTAAGCTGTTTACGATGTTGGCTGTGAGCGAAAGTATTATATACACATTGCATAAAAAGACATACCCATTTTAGTAATGATGATGTGACTTAAATGCCCCCTTGTTTTAAAAGTTAGGACTGCTTTAATGACTTCTCTTTTCTAAATGACAAAACAATAAGTGCATGTTATTAAATTCAGAACTTCATATACAATTATTTAGTAATTGGTTGAAATATATTCTAGGCTGTGATACATACATATATATATATATATATATATATATATATATATATATATATATATATATATATATATATCTGGGAGACATTTAGGTAATAACTCTGATTAAGTGGAAGCACATGAGATCCATGGATGTTACTTCAGCTGAGGATAAATTGTTCTGACTTCTAAAATAATGCAAATAAATACCCCTGAGGTGTCATGTAAATGTGATTTGGTGCAAACTGTCCAAACTTCTTCTCAGTTCAATTCAGAAATACCTTATTAATCCAAAAGAGAAACAACATCCTGTTTTAACTAACGTTATCCAAACTTCTTCAAAGAGTTGTTGTAGATGCTGATGGCTGTAGACAGGAAGGATCTCCTGCAGCAGTTTGTATCACAGTGTTTCTGAAGAAGTCTCTGACTGACACTCTGCTGGATGACAGTCTAATGAAGGATGCTCAGGGTTGCCAGCTCGTTTTATGAAAAATCCTTCTTTGCACCACCGTTTTCAGTTGCTCCCCCTTCTTCAGCCTTCTTTGTCAGCTTGCTTACTGTTTTTCAGTTTCTGTCTCTGGTGCTGCTACCCCAACAAATGATGGTAAAGGAGATTACACTGTCCACAACAAACTCAGCATCTTGCCACAAACACTAACTTATCTAAGCTTCCTCAAAGAGTACAGACTGCTCTGTTCCTTCTTGTAGATGACCTCATTATTCCTTCTGTTTCTCTTGAAAATCTACAATCATCTCTTTTGTTTTGGTCACATTCAAGATATGAGAGGTTTATTTTCACACGATGCCAGAAAAATCTTCCGCTAGTTCTCTCTATTTGACTTCTTGTCCATCTCTGAAACACCCGACAACTGTCATCAGAGTACTCCTCCAGATGAAACGTGTCCTCTTTCTTTTCATGCTGGACTGAGACAGACTCATATAAGTGAAATTGCTGCCAAAATCTAAAGAAAAACACTGAAAGACCTTTTGAAAAAGACCTGCCTTCTTTGTAGCAAAGTAGAAAAAGAGAACTCTTCGTGCAAGTACGTATATCACATTTACAATGCAATTCATTTCCTTTGTTATAATTAATTAACTTTGTTGTACAAGGCACAAGGAGAACAATACAACACTGTCCGACCTTAATATAAAATAACTGTAATGCTGATGAAGTCATTTCTGTAAGCACTGGTGCAAAGGCGTCTCCTGCTCCTACACGGCAGTTTGCATGACTTGTCACCCTCATACTAAAAATGCCCATCATCTGCCTTCTGGCCGTGTTCATTCTTTGACCTCTGCTTTGTCAGCGCCGGATGTCACCATGAACAACTTTCTTGCATACTTTCTCACAGCTGCCGACTGGAGTGACTCTCTTTCTAATCTCTGTAGAATTATGGAGGTTTCTCCGTCAGAGACAGTCCTAATCCCCCCAGCTACCAATAGTGCAGCCGACGCAGACTTGTCGTAGTCACGGTGGGACTCATCTGCAGTGATTCATTAGCCGTGGGCGGTCGGATCGCACGACATTGTGGAGGAGCTCTGTATTTACAACACAGAAGGGAGACTTGGGCCTCAGACCAAGCTGTTGACAAGATGGGACCTTGGCCCCTTTTAGTATGATGACTAATCCAATGGGGCGTGGCTTAATCATCGGCGCACACAAGGAAAACGCACAGACTCATGTACACATGAGCATACAGATGCAAATGGTCTTAAGGTTTCCCAGGCAGGGATTGAAGGAACATGATGAGCTTGACCGAACTGAAGCATATCATCTACAAGTGAAAAAATAGAAACCTATTCGTATTTTCCTTAAGTGGGCAGGTCATGCATGGAATAATGGGGTGCTCCTGAAAATGTTTTAAAACTAAATTCAATTTTAGTTTCTATACTTAATAAAGAGTACTTAGAGCTCATCGCTAAAGATGTATCATCAAAATACCAGTGGTATTTTAATTTATGACATGCCATTTTTTTGAGTAAAACATAATTGCTTTTTTTTTTTTAGTTGTTTTTCCTGTTAGATTGCTTTCTACTACCAGAAACAAAAATACTTGCTTGAATAAAAACAAGTTACCTCTAAATTTGCATTAGATGTAAAAGCAATTCTTTTAACCATTTTTCTCCTTTCTGCGTGACAGGGGAGTTGCTGGACGGTCAAAGAGGACTTGTTCCTTCCAACTTTGTGGAATTTGTCCAGGATAAAGAAAAACTAATCGGAGAGGGAGGGGAAGACTTAGGCCCTCTGGAACACACTTCCCTGGCCCTGATGACTGTGGATGGAGGTGCCTCCCAGGATGTTATGCTAGGCTCAAGCAATTCCCTCATTCCATGCAGCAATGGGACAGGGGGGACGTTAGATCTTGAGGACTTAGCTGAGGATGTTGTGCCTTACCCCCGTAAGATAACCCTCATCAAGCAGCTGGCACGTAGTGTTATTGTGGCATGGGAGCCTCCAGTAGTGCCTTTGGGCTGGGGGAACATCTCTGGCTACAACGTGTTAGTCGATGGGGAGCTTCGTGCCAGTATACCGTACACCGGCCGGACCAAGTGCTTGCTGGAAAAGCTGGACTTGGACAGCTGCATTTACCGTGTCTCCGTGCAGAGCGTCACCGACCGCGGCCTGTCGGACGAGCTCCGTTGCACCGTGCTGGTGGGAGCCAATGTGGTGGTGGCGCCGTGCGGCATGCGGGTGGATGACATCCAGCGGGACACTGCCGAGCTCTCCTGGCTGCCTAGCAACAGTAACTACAGTCACACTGTGTACTTAGATGGGGCGGAGCATGCTGTGGTAAAGCCTGGAAGGTACAGACTACGGTTCCACAACCTGAATCCCCTAACGGTGTATAAGGTCCAAGTGGTGGCACAGCCCCATCAGGTGCCATGGCAACTGCCTCTGGAGCAGAGGGAGAGGAAAGAAGCCGGAGTGGAGTTTTGCACTCAGGCAGCAGGTCAGTGATGTTTTTGTGTTTGTTTTAAATGCAACGAGCAAACTGTATCCCCAGTGCTTTGCACAAAAACATTATAGCCACTTGAAACTAGACCACATTCTGTCACATTACAACAACAACAAAAATCTAAAAGTGCTTTCTTAGGAACTTAAGTTATAGAGCAACATAAAGTGGTTCATAATTAAGAAGAAGTAAAATTACTCATGGTTTTATGGGGGTTTTTTTTAATCCAATGAATCAGTACATGGTAGAGCTATCTTTTACTGCAATTTAAACCAGTGAATCTTTTCAGATGTGTCTCTACCAGCTTTACAAATCTAGAGACAAAAGGTTGCTCTCCACCACAGTCTAAAGTGTTTTGAAGTCTGTAACAGGTTTTCTCCTAGGATTTCCCTGTATTTAGCTCCATCCTCAGTCTGCAGGAAAGCATTCCCACAGCATCATGTTTCCATCGCCATGGAGATGGTGCGCTCAGGGTGATGTGTAGTGTTGGTTATCCGCCACAAATAGCCTTCTCCATGTGGGCAAACAAGCTAAATATTGTGTCATCTTATCAGAACCCCGGTGTTCACATTTGCTTCTCAAGATTGGTGGCAAATCTGGTATCTGATTCGTTTGGTGTATTTCATCAGTATTCAGGATTCTGTTTGTTTGTTCACTAATGTCTGACACACCTCTTATTTCTCTTGTTACCTAACCTCTTATCCACAGAACAGCTGCACTTATACTGAGATAAATGACACACAGTTTGACTTGTAGAGACTTCTAAAGTAATTTAGTTAGTGGTATCTGAGCAAGGAGGACTAAAAGCACATGTACTACAATTTATTTTTTACATTTTTAGATTTTTTTCCCCTCCACTTAACACTTATGTGTCACCTTATGTTGGTCTGTCACATTCCAATGCGATAAAATAAATTAGATTTTGAAGGATACGAGTATTTATACGAGACTGTATAAATAAGTAATAGTGACCAGACGTTTCTTTTACATTGTTTTTACAAGCATTGTATCAAAATTGGATTTTAAAGTCTGCTAATTTTTTTTATTTATGAATGTAAACTCTCAGTGCAACATCAATTCATCTTTAAATCTGTGTCCTGTGCTGTGGAGGAACACGGTCCCTCATTTTGATGTGCTATTTTCTGTGTATTGTATTCCGTCTAGGCCCAACACCATATTGCAGAACAGGTCAGAGATTGAGCATCAGTGCTTGGCTGGTTTTCACATGTTTCTCCCTGAGCCACTCAACAAAATATCTCATTTATACTTTTAATAATCTTTTAATAATTTTGGTGAAAGGATAATTGTTACATGTTCACTCAAAGCATGCAGGTAATGTTGCATTTGTTTCTTGTTCTGGAAGTATGTTCCAATAAATTGACTTGAATGATTTTTTTATTTATTTTTTCCCAAAATTTTAACACAATTTGTTATTTGCAATCAAATTCATTTGTAATTTTGCCCATTGTTCACACAGAGTACATTACCCATTAGAGAGAAGTTGAACAGCACATGATACCGTTAATGTGGTTCATGTTTTCATCCTTATAAATTTCATTGAAAAGAACAAAACAGCACAATTTAAACCAGAGTCCTTTGACTGCTGCCTTTTTGCTTTAATGATTGATTTATTTTTTTTTAAGGATCTACATGTCTGATTCACAGTTTTGCTAAAGGGAAAAACAAAAACAGACCTTGACTTAGTTTCTTACTATTGTGTGCTACATGTGGGGAAGACTGAATCGAAGCCCAGATTGATTCATTTATTTGTGTAGCAGCTTTGTTTTAATTTAATTTATTTTGTTTAATTTATTTAGTTAATGGTAAATGAGTGTTAGTGTACAAAAGTGTATAAAAATATCTTGCTTCTTAAGAAATAATGTTAGTATATGATAGTATATTACATTAGTATCTTATAATAATATTATAGTAATAGTACATTTAACTACTAAAATGTCATTAGACTTGAAAAATAGTCAAATATCTTTTTTTTCCAATTAAACAGCTATGGTACATTAAACATACCTTTTCTGCTTTTATTTAATTATTATAAGACAAAAACTGTCACATTAAAGCTTGGAAAGTTTTAAACAGAGTTATTATTACACATATTTAACTCCAGTCCAAATCGATGCTAAGGCAAAATCACCAATCTTCATAACAGCCCCTGTCAAGGTCGTAGCAAACCTACTGCCACCCAAATTCTGCTGGAAAACTAAATGACCTCAACAACACAGTGCCCTTATTATCTCTTCCTATAAGTCACCCTGAGTATTTGCATGTGTCTTCACAAAGTATTGATGGGTTGTTCTGCAACTATTGCATAGCTTAATTGGCCTTTGTGATTGAGGTAATGAATTAAAAAATTAAAATCCCTTTTACAATAATTCCTGCACTTCTGTCACTTCCTCATTTATAGTCATACATTCCTCTGCATGGTTGTTACCTACGCTTATTTATGCATTAGAGGAATGCTTCACATCTTTCCCCCCCCGTTTGCATACTCTCTATAGCAGACTAGTAAGTAATTGGTGGAGGATATCTTCATGCCCTTGCTTCCTCACCTGTCAGGTCCCCCGATGCCCCCGCAGGATGTCCAGGTGCTCTGTGGGCAGGCTCCAGGGGTTCTGCAAGTCCGCTGGAAGCCTCCCATCCTCTCTCCAACAGGCACATCTAATGGGGCAAATGTCGTTGGCTATGCAGTCTGCACTAAAGGACAAAGGGTGAGTGTGCATGTTTAAGTAATGATGACGTAGGCTACGTCTCTAAATTAGCTGACAGAATTATGAATGATGGTGAGGAGTTGACCTAAATTTCAAGGCATATATCAAAATTTTGATACAACCTCGTATGTGCCTCCAACAGATGGAGGATTTAAAATATTTTAATATATTTGAAGAATAATAACATCTTCCTTAAATTACAGATAAAATGCTTGTTGACTGTGTGATTTTTTTTTTTTTTTCTTAAATATCTTTGGCGCACAAAGCAATGCAACCTGCTTGTGATTGCTGTTCAGAGCACGAGTTGCTTACTGGGACATGTAAATGTCTTAGAAAGGTCTCTTAGCCCCTCTGGTGACAGCCAACGTAAATCAAAACATCACATCTAAAAGGTTAAATCGGCGCAGCACGGATTCTGAGCTGCTCACTTTAAGTCTGAAAATTAAATTTGGTATTTAAAGCTCTGGAAAATATAGTTTTTGACCTTTCATTAAGTTTTTGGTTTATCAACACTTGTTGAGGTGTAATCTGATTTTGAGCTGTTAATAATGGCATGACTGGCTACAGTAAAAAAGAAAATATATAAATATCAATGGGACTGAAGTGTTTTGGAGGCCTTTTTAAAAGCTGTTGGTAAAATCATGAATGTTTTCTGCTGTAAAGTGACAAAAGAATATATGTTTTTGTTCTTCACTCCAGATAGCTGAGGTGCTGTTTCCAATGGCAGATTATGTCACTATTGATCTGACAAGGATTCAATGCCTGGAGGCCAGAGAAGTCATTGTTAAGACACTGTCAGTCCAGGGAGAATCCCAGGACTCCCAAGTCGCCGTCATTCCAAACAACCTGCTTGTGCCTCTACCCGCCCTACCCCTGCCGCCCCCAATGCACCCTCACGCGGGCCCTCTTCCTCACCCTCACCCTCATCCTCAGCCTCACCTCCCATCTCCTCACCTTCCTCACCCCACGCCCCAACTTCCGCCTCCGCCTCACGGGCAACCTCATCCTCCGCATCCACAAACCCATCCCAGACTTCCTCATCCGGGCGGAACCCCGCACCCACAACCACAGCCCTTACACCTGCAGCCTCGCCCTCTCCACCAGGGTCCCAGGCCCCAGCACCAACTGCCTCTGCTGCCCCACCCTCAGCCCCACCCTATACCTCAGAGACCAGTAAGTGCCAGAGACCTGGATGCCAAAGAGCACACAGCCCACCATGGAGGAGCTATTCCGCCTGGCCAGCCTGGCTGGGACCCAAGTCGATCACCTTTGCAGCCTCCTGTGCCCATGCAAGGCCACATGCTGGAGGCCCCTCCCCCTGTGCATTTGCGTTCCCCCTCCCCTCAGAGGATTCTTCCTCAGCCCCAAGGCATGCTGATCCCAGACACCGTGGCCAAAGCTATCGCTCGAGAAGCAGCACAGAGGGTGGCAGCAGAAAGTGGCAAGGTCTGGGAAGAGCACCACACAAATGTTACACAAAATATTGTAGTAAGTTTTGCTTAGTGAAACTACACTTTGTTGTTTATCTTTTGGAGGTTTTAGTTTAATTGTGGTTTATAGTAAAATGTCAAGAAAACAAGTTAAAATAGAATCACTTTCCTTTTTTCCTCATTGTTTTTAGGGAGACAGAAGGGTGGGAAGATTTGGAGAGCAGGGTCATTCATTTCACCAGCATCCCTCTGATGAGGAAGAGGAAGATGAGGAGGGATTTGCGCGAGGACGTCGGAGAGGACCCTCAGTTGATGAGTTTCTCAGAGGCTCTGAGTTGGGGAGGCCGGTAAGAACCCATAGAAGGTAGAACCCACCCCTTCTACGAACACAAATGTTGTTTTTTTTTTTTTTTTCGTGGGAAACGTCCTAAATGTGTCAGGATGTGTGTGTGTGTCGTGTGTGCATGTACATCCGAGTGGCTGCATGTCTGCACTCCTCCGCCCATGTCTCTGTGCGTGCTTAGGTACGTCTGTGGACTTAAACAACTGCGTCTGTGTGTTTGTGTCTTTGTGACAACCACAAGCCTCACTATAGTCACAATGAAGATTATCACAGCGAGAGCAGCCGGGGCTCTGACCTGTCTGACATCATGGAGGAGGATGAGGAGGAGCTGTTCTCTGAGATGCAGCTGGAAGAGGGACGACGACGCAACTCGCACAACACACCCAAGGTGCAGGTCTTTGCACTCACTGAAATCCTAGAGTCAAGCATCCTTGTTCATTATAATGTAGTGAACTGCACAGGCACAGATACCTTAAACGACTGCTGCCTCGGCTTGCCTTTTACTGTGTGTTGTCGGTGCGTGTGCTTAAGATGTGTATATGAAGACAAACTTTGAGCCCACTGAACATGTATGCACCAGATGGTTTGTTTTCAAATTGATCTGGGTGGCTCTGTGTGAAAACCTTTTGCAGGAACTTTTAGTTTTTCCCTTTGCATTCGGATTAGTAAGGATTGCAAAGAAAACGAACAAGTGAATAGCAGAGATCAAAGAGTAAAGCATGTCTAAAAAAGTACCTTAACTGCAGCACCTTCCATCTTAAAGTCATTCAAGGTAAAGGTAATCTTTCCCCTGATATCTGTTTTCGGCCATTTAACTGATTCGACTGTAGAAATGGGTAAGTTAATTTGCAGTTCCTTTTGCAGCAATTACTTGACTAAGAAAGAACAACACACATTTGCCTAACTTGGAATGTTTCATAATATGAAAAAAGCAACAATTACTATAAAATAACTTATTGTACATTTGTAATTAATCATTTTTGAAATATCAGTAAATTATAAACATTTAAAATGAATAAATGTTTTCGGAGTGTGCCGCAGCGGTATATGAAGCTTAGTACTGTGAACTGAATTTGTAATCATTGCTGGAATTTTGAATCAAGCGGCTGTGCAACATGAGAAGGAGAGAATATTGGTAGTGCAGTTTGTCATTTAGGAAAACTAAAGGAGTTGAAGGATTCTGAGTTCAGTTAACAAAACTAGAGAGAAAGTAATAGTCTGAGTTTTTTGATTTTCCCCTGCCACACAGAAACCGGTTTGCACTCTGTTCACTCAACTGCTTCAACAACTAACTTTAATAATCCCCTCTATCCTCAGTCCAGGTGTTTTATCTTGCTCTTGCAACCTTTGCCAACCAATGAAATTACACACAGTTGTAGAATCTTATTTTAGATAACTGTTTAGCTGCATGAATTATTTCCCACATCAGCATTGAGCTCACAGGAAATGTAACTGGAGCAGCATAGTCAAAGTTTGTCTGTCCAGGCAGAAAAACAGCTTCCTCAAATCACCATGGAAACTTTGAGAGGCCCAAACTCACGAACCACATGCCATCCTCACTAATGTCTTTGCATAATGTTTTATATGTGTGCCAAATCAAAGTTCAGGGCTAGTGTTATACTGGTATCGGCTTCCAGTCATTTTTTTTGACTCGTGATATTCCTCACCTGCTTGTGTGTGTTTGAATGTAAGTCTATGTGTCTTTGTTCCAGTGCCTGTCTGTGAGTAGTGCATGGCTTTGTTGGAATATAATGTGTTCAAATCTGTCATTTAAGCATATATATATATATATATATATATATATATATATATATATATATATATATATATATATATATATATATATATATATATATATATATATATATATATCTCAAATTGGCTCACATTCATGTGAGCTGGTCGTGAATCTCTGATATCTGTAAATTCTGCTTTGTGCCTGTATATTTCAGACAAACAGTCCTGGTGGAGGCCGCCATGACCGGGACAATGGCAGGCGAATTCAGCATGGTGGATCACATCCTAAGAGGCGACCTCTAATGGTCCCATCCATTGGTTAGTATTGAAATACGGCAACAAAGAAAGACGGTTGCAGTCAGTTTACTTTTGTTGTGTGACATTAAAATGCATTTACCGTATTTTCCGCACTATAAGGTGCACCTAAAAACCTTCAACTTCCTCAAAAGCCGACAGTGCGCCTTATAATCTGGTGCGCCTTATATATGGACCGATATTGAGCCACAACAGGTCTAGTATCTACGGTAAGCAGCCGCCGACTTCATTTTCGCCCGTAGAAGAAGAAGTGCGCGATGCATGCTGGGATAGTTGTCAGAATGCTGGTTTGTTAATAAAGTTTGACTGACCTATCTACTTACCGACGGTCTATAATCAGGTCGTCTGCAGGTCATTTAGCACCACGTTCTCCATGAACATGCTGCGCGTGAACAGAGAAGGGTGACAATCATCCGGCCACGCCCCGGCCCAGTCGCGGAAGGCTCTCCTCGCCGACCGGAGTCGGACAGTTTTGTTGACATTCCATTTAGTGGAGCTCCATCTAGTGGATGCATAACGTAACTCCAGCCTCTACTGTAATGTCTATATTATGCGCCTTATAATGCGGTGCGCCTTATATATGAAAAAAGTTTTAAAATAGGCCATTCATTGAAGGTGCGCCTTATAATCCAGTGCGCCTTATAGTGCGGAAAATACGGTAATTCTGATTTACTAAAACTTCCTCAGGCTTTGCTCTGTCTCCAGATCATTTCTGTGTCCATGACCCATCTTCACTTCCTTTCCTTATGCAGCGTTTGATCTTTTTGTGATGTGACTTTACTGCTCTGTTCTGTCACTGCACAGATATGTAGGTTTTTCACTGATGAGGAAAAGATTTTAGATTTCCAAACAGTATCTTGGAAAAGTGACGTGAACAAGTAAATTAAAATGTTCCTCTTTTTGACATGTTACAAGGACAAATTTCGGTGTATTTTTACATGATAGACCAGCACAAAGTTGTGCATTTGCAAGATGGAGCTAAAATGAAAGTAAAACATGCTTTTCTTAATTTACAGACTTTTGGGGTACACCTCTGCTAGCTACGTACATATAAAGGGACAGATTTTTTTTTACCCAGTCCTCTAAATTTTCTAAATTCCTGTTTATAAAGATCCTTGTAGATTTTTTTTTCATTAGGACCGTTATAGAGCTAGCTAAGTATGAAAACAGTAATTTCTAGACCAGACGAACCTGAGCAGAACTCTTCAGTACTAAATGCAGATCTTTTTAAATAGTTCATAATATTTCTGTGGCTCCTCTAGTCCTTGGGGGCCAGTGTGCTGAAACCTTTGGATGTGTCCCAAGACCAACATGCCATAACTGAATTACAGCAGCTGAACAGTACCTCCACTAGTTACATGATGGAGGTATGCAGGTGCAGGGACACACCGAAAAGCTGCAGGACAAAAGTCCACTGGACTCTAGTTGTAATAAACCAATGGCTTTCTAGTTTTCACAGAAAATATTATTAAAATTTCACCCTGTCTTGTTTTATTGATCCCAATATTGTATTGTAAATAATCTCAACTCATGAATCAAGTGTGTTCAGCACTATGTTGATTTCCGACCACATATTTTGTTCGGTTTTAGTCTTATCTGACGAGAGCACCTTCCACATGTTTGCTGTACACCCTCCGTGTTTTTGGTCACAGTATAAGAGCAGCACTTCTTGTCGCTTTCTGGAGAAATCGCTTTTTCCTTTTAATCCTCTCCACCAAGTACCAAATTGTGGAGTGCACAACTAATAACTGTCCAGTGAACTGATTGTTCCACCTGAGCTGTAGATCTCAGCAGTTCCTCCAGATTTTCTTCTGTGGTTAATGCTCTCCTTGTTTTTTATAGCCTAACCCTGCTTTAAACTTTTTCATATCTTTATCTCTGATCTGTATCTTCATAATGCTGTTTGCTCTGCAACAGAAGAGAAATGCTGCCTTTATAATGAAATTAGATTAAACAAGTACACCTCTACCTTATTTAGGGATACCAGATTAAATTGGGCTGAGATTTAATCTGGTATCCCTAAATAACATTAAAATAAATAATTAAAACCATATTTTCTTCCCTTACTCTGCTCTGCTTTGTGTTGGTCTATTCCAATAAATACACTAAAGTTTATGTAAGGTGAAATGTGACAAGGCTTCTGCACAAGGCTGTACTTGCTAATCTGTATTTCTTCCAACTTTTAGCGGCAGAGCTATTGCTAACATTTTAGAAGGAGAAAAAGTTTGTAATTGCTTTATAACCACATCATCTTCAACTGGTATTTCTCATAGAAGTAACCTCTGAGAATAACAATGAGGGAAACCCCTCCCCCATCAACGAAGATGTTAACTATGGCAGAGTAGCTCGACACAAGGCGTGGTCATCCCGCAGGCACACGGGCGGCATCAGGTGTCCCCATGGTATGTGCCTGCAGAGCTGTTTCTACCTCCAAAGCATGGCAGCAAAGATGGCCACCGGCACTCTGCAAATATAGAGACGTAGCTGTGGACACTTGCAACTGCCTGTTTGTTTGTCTTAAGGGATAATGGTTACAATAATGCTTTACATTAGAAGCGCATGACTGCACTGCAATGGAATGGAGTGGTGGACACACCAGCAGGACCAAAGGTCTGCAATAGGAGTTTCCACAACTGCAATGATAAATGACTGATTGATTGTTTAGGGAATGTCATGCACACCCTTCCCTTTTCTGATACAATCACATCCTGTACACTTGCAATTTGGACCAATCATTCATGTTTATTTATTTGAACTCCTATTGATAATAAAATTGAAAAATAACTTGAACTATCAGTTTTATTTTTTTTTTTAGTACAAAAATCTGTCACCATTAAGTCAAGAAAATATCAACCAAAAAGATGTGAAGGAATTTCAACTGAACTCATGTTGAAAGCCATTGTAAAAAAAAAAAAAAAAAAAAAAAAAAAAGTAAGTTTTAAAGGCTTGGTTCTCTTTAGTGGCTGGCAATTGACAAATATAAACTGACTATATTGATAAAGTCAGACAAATAAGTCAGGCAATGTGTGGGGTAACCATTTTGTGTTTTTTTTTTTTTACAAGATAGAGAGGAGAAGCAACCTGTGAACTTAGTTTTGAATATTTAATGCTGGCACCAGATCATATTTGCATTCTTAAACAGCTCTTAAACACAACTGCAAATACATTTTGTACATTAACATAGTGCTAGTAGAGAGATTTTTGTTGTTGTTGTTGTTTCTTAGTTTGTAATTTGTAATGTAGCACAATGCTTAAAGGAATCTTATGTTTAGTTAATGACAATGTTTTGAAAATACTATGATTTTTTTCTGTCTAAATCATTCAGTTCTAGTCGAAAAGCATTCAAAAATGAGAAAGTATCCTATTTAAACAGATCTTAAAAATCAGTATGAAAATGGACAGGTAGTCATTGCAAATCTGCTGCCTTTGTGATGATGACATATCGTTTTCCTAGACACACTCCATCATTCTATATTAGAAAGTTAGCAAGTGGTAAATAGATGGATGTTCAAAATCAAATTGTGGAGAATTGTAGATTTATATTTTGATTGAAGATCTAGTTTTTTTATTTTTTTTATTTTTTATTTTTCATAGAGAATTATAGCTTTGCTATAATGCATAAAAAAACTGGACATGGCAACTGCAACTGCCTCTCTAATCAAAACTTTGGTGGAAGAATGGGAAAGCAAAAGAGTCAAGGGTGTCAATGGTATGATCTCCAAACAAAAAAAAGAAAAAAAGAAAAAAGTC
Organism: Poecilia mexicana; assembly: GCF_051168715.1. Taxonomy (NCBI): domain Eukaryota; kingdom Metazoa; phylum Chordata; class Actinopteri; order Cyprinodontiformes; family Poeciliidae; genus Poecilia; species Poecilia mexicana. The sequence continues at coordinate 16,432,451 of NW_028263381.1, forward strand.
CACATGAACAAGTCCTTTGTATCTTGCAGATATTTAAGCTTAAATATTTAAGCTTAATATTTAAGCAACAACATTCACCATGTCATATTCAGTTTAAAATATAAAGAAAATAGAGAAATGAAAAAGACATTTTCCTGAATATTGATTTCAAAAGAGGCAAATGGAATGAATTAAAAAGAAAAAGCACACTACTGAAATACACCACATCAAATTGAGAATAATATTCTGGTCAATGATACAGAAAAAAGACTTCTTTGATAAATAAAATACAAAACCTACCAGTTTAAATACAGTCTTCCTTTCCACATTACTAACGCTGTTATTAGCTCATTACTTTTATAAAACCAAGTTGTCCTTCCAGCTTCTACGCTATTTAAGTTAGCACCCATCAGCACATTTCACATAATTGCTTTGCTACCTATTTATGTTGATTCATTTAAAAATGCATGTCAAAGTCTTGTGTCTTGCCGTCTCATTTCCACAAATCACATGATATGTTTCATCTGTTTTACTGCACACTCGATTCCTAGCACACTGAAAGCTGACAAAAAAAACCAAGATCTACTCAAAACCACACGCAGTTTTCATGTGTTGATTGTTTTTGTGAACGCATGTGTGTGTTTGTGCCACGAGAATTTTAATAAATAGCTAGTCATAGCTATTTCCTGCATGTTTACAGGCACAAATATGGCAAGATAAGAGAGAATAAATCTGTCATGCAGTGCACAATCTAATGATTAAGAATGATAAAGATGTGGAATTTACTCATCAGTTTCTGTGTACTGTGCCATGGCTTAGATATACCATAAACATGCTCATCTTAACAAATTAAATACGGATAGCAAATCAATTATTACATGTAACTTGTTGCTCAGAAATCTGCTCCATTTGTGGCCAAATCTCACAAACACTTCATGTCTGTATCTATGTTCTGGTAACTTTTATTTTATTTTAGTTTGGCTGTGTAAAGATTTTTTTTATTTTTTTTTTTTGACTTTTGCCTTTTTTTTTTTGTTTGTGTTTAAGACGGCTACAGGAATCGGGACCGACGCTCTCCAACGTACTATGACGAGTCAGAGCCTGAGGAACCTTTTCGGATATTTGTGGCGCTCTTTGACTACGATCCTCTGTCTATGTCCCCCAACCCAGATGCTGCAGATGAGGAGCTACCATTCAAAGAAGGGCAGATAATTAAGGTGGGGATGTTCACTGCTAGATTGCATTTAGCACCCTGCTTTCCAACTGTCATTATAATAGCATTTAAAGTGAAGTTCTAATAGCTGACTGTTGTACTCTGTCACAAATTACTCAATGTGCCCCGAATACACACAAACTGTTCAGTGAGGCTTTGAACATTCCTGTTTCCCTCCTGTATCTGTCAGGTTTATGGTGATAAGGACACAGATGGGTTTTACAGAGGAGCAATAAAGGGCAGGATGGGGCTTCTCCCCTGTAACATGGTGTCCGAGATACGAGCGGACGATGAGGAGACCATGGACCAGCTCATCAAGCAGGGCTTTCTGCCTCTCAGCACCCCAGTGGATAAAATAGGTACTGCAGAAGCACGCTTACTATGAGTACAGAGAAAATGCGCACTTTGAAAAGTTGAAAGGACATTTTTTGGTATTGATGTGCGCAAAAAAAATCTAATTAAGTCATAGAGCAAATGTTAGAAACAAAAACATTGCAGAAACTAGTATTTCAGCAACAACAAAATAGAGTACATGTTATTTTATAAGAACTGTTATAAAATATTTTTAAAAAGTGAACACAAGCGGTTTGCAAACTTTTTGTTGTAAATTTCTTTCCGTTTATTTTCTTATTTTAGTGTTAAATTATTGTTTTTGTAATTTTTTTTATTTGTTTATTTATTTTTCCACAGGCATTCATTCATTTCAGACTTATGGTTATTTAGATCTTTATTTATTTCTATTATTTAATATTTTTTTGTCTTTTGCCTCTTAATTCTTACATTATCACATTTATCAACATATGTATTATATAAGAATGTGTTCTGTTGTGCCTCCGTAGGGAAGAGTTAAAAGGTTTAATGCAATCTGTGGGATGATATTATTGTTATTCTGAGCTGTTCCATGTTGTCGCCTGCAGAGCAGAACAGACGAGGTGTCCGCCGAGATCAGGCCTCCAGGAGGATGGTGGCGCTCTACGACTACGACCCCAGAGAGAGCTCCCCTAACGTTGACGTTGAGGTAAAGCCATGCGATCAAAACATTAACGTTTTTATCTTTTTAAAACGGTTTAGTAGGCACATCCGGGGTTTGGCCTAAATCAAATACATTTAAGTTAAATTATAATGTTCAGTTACTGATAAAAAGAACTGTGAAATGTGGAATATGTCAATAAAGTTGAGGCCCACAATTTAAGTCGGCTTATTGTTTTTGCACATAATGCAGAATTTCCTGTTTTATATCTGTCTCCTGATAGGCTGAGCTGACCTTCTGTGCTGGTGACATCATTGCTGTTTTTGGAGACATTGATGAAGATGGGTTTTACTATGTGAGTGCCACTTATCCATGCTGAAGCCACTTAGTGATCAATTGATATGGTTGATCTTTGGGACATGGTGCGTTAGTTTACTGGAATTAGCCGTTAGAAAATGGCTGTGTGGTCAAAAATGGATGGGCTCGTTAACCCACATGTCATCATCACCACTTTATGGACTCATTTCCAGAGTCTTGGAATGGAAATATATTTTTTTTAAACTTTTTTATTATGTAAGCAGATTTTTTTTTTACGCTTCGAGGCTTTATCGTCTGAGCTAATTCCTCTAAATTACATAATTCATGACAGCTGAATAATTGCAGCTTCTCCAGGTAGATCCCATCTTGTACAAGTTATCGGAGGATTTTCATCAATCAATATTGTTTGAAATCTTAAACTAGATTGCTTGACATGTTTGTGATAGAAGTATTCGCTTGGGAAGGTCTAACATAAATCAAGACTAAAGTTTAAAGTTTAAGTAATCAACATATAATTATCAAAACATTTTTTTTCCTAGGAGCTTTGAAAATAAGGAGATAGAAAATACAATATAGTTATACGACTCTGAGGTTGATCAGTTAGCAAAAACTGCATTAAAAAAATCTAAAGTCTAATTTCTATTGAAACGTTTAGGAAAATTGCTATAATTAAGTTTTTGATAGACTTTACACTCTTATAAAAGAGATTTGCTAAATGATCAACAGCCTTTTAAATATTTTTCAGAGGCTTTTCTCTCTTTTGTTTCTCTCGCTTTCTGTTCTCACCGTCTTCCCCCCCCAGGGTGAGCTCAATGGCCATCGTGGCTTGGTGCCCTCAAACTTCTTGGAAGAAGTGCCTGATGACGTGGAGGTCTATCTGACCGACACCCCGTCCCACTACCCCCAGGAAGAACCCGCCAACCGGCCCCCTGCTAACTCCGCTGCAGCCGTGTCGGAGGGAAAACGGGTACATCATCATCGCCGCTCTCAGCGCTAGGCCCTGTGTTCATCCATCCTCCGTCCCCTCTCCTCTTGATTTCCGTCTCTTGCTTCCTCCACCTGCAGTCTGTGTGCTGTTCATTGTGTGTGTTTGTCCATGTGGTGACAGTGGTGACTCTTTACAGACTAACAACTTCCCCACTCCCTTCACCCTTCGGAAAGGGAGCAAAATCCAGTGTTAACGCCTTTCTTAATCTCAGAGAAAGGAAGAAGCAAAGCCTGTGGACAGACCGTGGGAACCCTGCGGGTGGCTCATGCATGTAGGACTGGTTGAGGAGGACATGTAAAAAAAAAAAGAGGCTCAACTCATTCCTTACACAAAAAATTTGGTAACTCTTTGCACTAAAACACAAAGTCAACTTGTGGTTATTGTGTACGATTCTATTTAAAAGTGCTTAGCAACACTTTGCTACCCAGTTAAAATTATTTAAGATTATTTAAGAGAAGTTTAAAAGTAAAGAAAAAGCATGTTTTTTTTTCAAACTTGATACATTTTCTAACTTTCTTGGCTCAGCTTGTGTATTTCCTCAAAGAGGCTTTGTTTCTCTTACCCACACATCAGATCTATTTTTCAACCCCGTTGACGGTGGATATGCCATGTTTGCTCTGAGCTCAAGAGAACCGCAGCACTGAGACATCCATTCTGTATTGTTACGATGAAACAATAAAAGGAAAGGACGAAAAAAACAAAAAAAGATTGGATATTAAAACCATTCTTGTTTGCGCTCTGTGTTCATGTGTGTTGGTGTTGTTGTTGCTTTCAGTTGTCATAGTGATGTGGGGTTTTTTCTCGATAGTGACAACGCTGCCACATCTGATTTCTTTTCTTTTTTTTTTTTTTTTTCCCTCACCCGCTTGGCAAAACAAAACAAAACAAAACAAACAAACAGAGGAAGATTGTTCATTTCACACCATATATGGCTCTGTGTGCCCTTGTACAGTAAGTTGGCAACTGGAGATGTCAGATTCGCAGCTCTAATGCAAACAGCTTGTGGGCACAGCGAAGGCTTTATTTGGTGCTACGTCCTGTTGTGACTCAGATTCATCAAAATCTGTCTCTTCACTCCAAGTTATTACTGTTGTTCTGTCAAATCCTCTGGGAATATTCAAAATTTATTGTGCAAAAAAAAAAAGAAAGAAAAGAAAACAATTAGAAATAGCAGTTATTGCATTAGAGAAGAAGCCTTGCATCTACAGTTGTGTCCCTGGGTGTTGTAACGTAAATGATTGTCTCCTGATGGCCAATTAATGGTGGAGTTCCTTGCTTCTGTGGTGTGATGATCTTGTTTAACATTTCCTGGCTTCCTGCTGCGTCTATTCTGCACACACAAACAAAGACTAACAACAACAACAACAACAACAAAGTTGAGCAAACCCAAAACAGATCAAATCTGATCAGGTCGGTCTTGGAATGAAAAGTCCGAGGCAGAGTCCAAGCCAAGATGTTTATACTTTGAACATGCTGAGAGGTGACTTGAAAGACGTTGGAGATGGAGACGTTGGAGACGTTGGATCATAAGGACATTTGTAAAGTTTTTGAAGCTATCTTACCTTAACCCTTTCATGCATAGTGGTCACTACAGTGGACAGCTATCTAAAAGCCATTTCCTTGTCCTTCTTGTGGCTTTTTATGTTATAAATGCACACAGACCACTGAGGTGGACACTAATGCATCATAAAATACACCATCAACTACTGGGCATCAGCTGCAAATGCAAAAAAAAATATTTTTGTTAAATCCAATATGGCCGACAGAGAAAAAAAGCACGCCAACTGACCCGGTCCCTCCTTCCACTCTTGCAGGTAAAAAAAATAAATATTGTGACATCAGATAACCCCTAAAAAACAACACTACTGATGTATTTTTCAAATAACTTTGTATTTGGAGGAAATTACAATTGATCACCTAAAAAAAGAAAAATATATACATATTTTTTTTTAACAACTTTTTTTTCCCTACCTTTTTTATGCTTTAAGAAAGTTTAAAAAAAAAATTAGAAAAAAAATCCTGACAGAAAGGATCATAATTCATACATGAAAGGGATAAGAAAGACTATCAAAAGTTGAAAACCTTTAAGGCAAGTTTGTCAACTTTCCCTCGGGGTTGACGTGTAGGTTAGAAAAGACTGAAAAAGGGTTTGCTAGGAAGGATTATTAAAAGAAAAATAAGTTTCCGGTCCATCACGTAACAACCAAGAGACACACAAATGACACACACACTCATTCCAAGGGCAGTTTACAGACACCAATTAACCTAACGGTCATGTTTTCCATCTGTGGGAGGAAGGTGGAGAACTCAGTGATTTGAATCACTCTGGACACATAGCAGACGTTAACAGGCCCCAAAACCTGAGCCAATGTATCTGTTCATCCTGCATTTGGTCTCTTGAAAACCAAGTATGACATATCAGCACAAACGCCAAAGGTCAAACATGGTGATGGAAGGTCGACTGATTGAGAATGTTTTCAGTCGCTGGACCTCGGCACCTTGCAGTCATTGCAGCAAGCACTTACTCACGTACACCTCTATCAGCAAATTTGCCGTTTGGATTTTAAAATAAAAAAAAAAAAACAGTCTGGCCTAGCTTTCTGACCAATTCAAATAATTTGAATTTTTTAAAAAAAAATGATGAAACAAAATATAAATTTCTTATGTTTTCAAGTCTTTACTTTGGTTAATTGTGATGATTTTCTGTTTAAGTGAAAATATTAGTTATGACCAATAAAAATAAAATGTAATTCAGAAATTTGGGCTTTAAGAAAATTATGATTAATAGCCGCTAAAAGATTATTATTTTCAAAAGATACTTTTAATACTACAAACCTCATTGAAACACATATTCTAATTTATCACTTATGACTGTATTTACATACTTAACTGGAATTAAAAGTATTGTTCCCTAAATAAAACCTAATGCCTCCTATGTGTGCATTTATTTTGAAAATTTTGCATTTCATAGTCATTTAACTAATTTGTGACTATTCCTTTTTATTTTCTGCACATGAGCAGTAGTGGTGCAAAAGCACTTTAGCAAATCAAACAATTTAAGCTCTGCACATTCTTGAGAAAATGAATTAAAATTTCAAGATGCTCTTTGTTACCAACCAATGGTTTCTTTTTTTGTTCTGTTTCATCATTTGCACTTCGTGTTTTTATTTCAAGATCCTCTACAATGCTAGATTGTTAGAAATGTAGTTATGATTGGAAACTTCCAATCAAAATTCAAAAAGCAGACAATCCCTTTGTGTTTTTTTTAATTTTTTTTTTATAACTTTTCATAGCCTTTTAAATAATAATAATAATAAAAAAACATAAATAGTTGCTTCATTTGTAATATGCTGCCCCTCCCGCCCTGCCTCCAAACCTCCCCATCACTTATCTCCTCAGGTCACTGCAGAAAACACAGACACGGCCAACAACATTACAACCCCTGTCCGGGCGCCGTCCCCAATCGTCCGCCCCCTCCTTCCAGGAACTATGAGACCGCTCAGCCCTCCGAGGGGTCACCATGTTCCGCTAGACCCCAGGGACCCCCAAGACCTGGCAAACAAGAAGAAGAAAGGAATACTCTCCAAAGGAAAGAAACTGCTGAAGAGACTGTCTCCTGTGAAGCAACAATAATGACAATATTTAACAGCATAAAAATCCTATCCATGTATCTGCGGGGCTCTGTGCATAGCATCCATACAATCAGCTGTGATATGGCAGGACATTACAGAGTGGCCATGTGACTCGCCTCCTTGACTGCGTGAGCCTAGCAGGCGATACAAATATGTTCAGTGCTGGATAGAAAACACATGAATTTTGTACAGTGGAGTGCCAAAATCAAGAGTGAAGTGACTTTCAAAAACAAACGCATATTACTGTGATATTACTGTATTTCAGATTAAGGGATGCTTTATCTAAAGTGAAAAACTAGGATTTTCATGACATGCATTTATACCGTTTCATTTACTTTTAACCCTCTATGGTACCGTAGTCTTCTCAAGTAGAAAAAAATTCTTAAATGGTTCAGTACTTTAAAAACGAGGGGCATTGTCAAGGAATCAGTGACAGTGCTTTAATTTGCCATTTTTCAACCATTTTTATCAGCTTTTAAAAGGAAAGAGTTTCACTATTTTTGCCCCACAAGACATCTACATTCATTCATGGGGGTGGGGGGGGGGAGGTTAACACTAACAGGCATAAAACCTTAGTTTTTAACAGTTTAAAGCAGTTTATTTGCTATAAAATTAACTTGCAAAAATACGTCTGGTGCCCTAAGGACACAATGTACCATCATGGTCAATTGCATAATGTTACTTTAAGTTCCAAATTATTATAGGATCACTATGGCTGCATGCAAACTTAGTAGTAGTGTGTAGTGTGTAGTTAGGTAATGTCAAAGTCAAAGTAACTTTGTTTTATCTTGATTTGATTTGATGCTGTCAGACAAAATCCTTGCATCTCTCAAACTGGAAGAACCTTTTCAAAATATCAAAAATAAAATGTCAAAATGTCAGTTTTATGCTCTTTGATCAAAGTCACAGTTTTTGATACCTTAATGGAGAGTTATTAGAGAGACATGCAGATGTGATCCATAGAGTTGATTTTCACAAGGAAACAAAAAGACAAAAATGGATGCAGGATTTTTGCTCGACAGCAGCAAAAGATGTCAGGTTAAGACAAAGTTCGGGCTACTTTTATGATTTGTCAGCCATATTCTACTATTACAGTGAACTTTGTCCATCTTTATTTAATGAGAATTTCCATACATTTTGGTTAGTTTACCAAATGAATCCAGTCTTATTCTGTACCTCTTGTAGGAAGAATAGATAATATTTGTGGACCCCACAAAGAATATGGGGATCCTTAGATAAATAAATAAACACTACAGTTAAACAAGTAGTGATAAAAATGCTCTATGAGAAGGCATGCAAGGAAAAAAAAAAGACTGGTAAGGATGAGAGTAAGAAATATAATGCTGCTACCGTAGAGAAGGTGAAAGTACAGGGTGGTGTACTTATGGCACAGATTTGTAACCTCTTTCATTCAGTTTTTATATTGATTTATTTATGAAATGACTTGTATTATAAGCCATGGAAACCATTTAGGATTTTAATTATGTTCATGAAGTAAATTATGTTAAATCCTATGTTTTTGTTCCCCCTGTGCAATCTTACATATAACTAGGAGCATAACGTGTACCATAGAGGGTGAATCAAGCCAAACTCTAAATTTATTCTTTTCACCAGGAAAGAACATCTGCTCCTGTTCCTTTAGAGGAAATCTTTATTACACTATTACACTGTTATTATGCATTCTGTGGAGCAATGCTGACTGCAAAATGTAATCTTTTTTTAGTGCAATATTTTAGAGATGTGGTAGCATATAATGGGAAAGGAGACACTTTTATTTGTACCGAGCTTGCATTCAGAAGCAAAGCCTGTTCAAACGATGAAGGAAATTTGGAGAAACGACAGCGGATTGGCATCAGGGCATTAAACGCCGGGCGAGCGCAGCCGTCTCAGTGGCCTTTTTGAAACACGAGCACGACGTTCCTTGCTTTATTACAACACTGACTTACGACAGGTTTTTGTTTCACGACTGATTGCCTGTGCTTTGTCACTTCTAGGATAAATAAATTACAGGATTTTTTTTTTTTTTTTTTTGTCTTTGCTGTCAACCTGTCATGAAACGCCTAGTTCAATAGAAAATTCTGTGTCTATCTTCTTATTGCACAAAGTGGATGTTTTCTCTGATTGGATAAAGACATAGTTCGTGTGCCTGTGGACGTGTGATACATTTTGTGTTTTGCACTTTTACTTTGACCTTTTTTTTATTTCTATAGTAATATTCTGCTTCTGTCTTTGAATGCACTGATGTTGATACTGCGCAGATATACAGTGAGTGGGACACAGAAACCACATAAAAAAAATTATAAATTAACAAAAAAAAATTCAAGGCATGCATTGCCCTTTGATTTCGTCATCATGTCTGAAGAAATATTGACTCATTTGCTCTGAGTTTTGTATGACTTAGTTGTTTTACTTGCACTTAACGTACATTGAAGAGTATACTACACCAAATTACATGTAAGGAAGCTTATAAATGCGATTACTTAAGAATCTGGTACAAAATAACCAGAGATCAATTCCTGTGATCTCTATTCATAAAAGGATGCAGGCCAAAAAACATTTTCAGGCGAACAATGACCTCGAAATTTATAGGCACCCTTGATAAAGATATGTAAAAAGCATAAAAACAAATAAATGTATTTCATTATTATAGTTTCACACAGAATACACTCTTTCACTGCTCTGACAGTGTGAAATTTTGAGATTTATTTTTTTTTCCGCCTCACTGTGCATGTTGGAAATAGAAATGTATATCCTCGGTTGGAGATTTTTTATTTTATTTATTTTTTATCAAACTCACAGTTGTTTTCAACTTTTTAAATTATCACTTTGATTGTAGATAAGGCCAACTTCAGGCACTTTTCTGAAGCCATTCATTTAATGATTTAAAAAGACCAGTGCACGTCTCCTGAATGGAGTATTTTCTTCTCTTCCCCACTTTGAAGAGTTGCTAAAAGAAAAAAATTGAAAATATGACAGAGCTCTCTTAATAAATGTCATAATCATACCCCCAGATATAAATATGAACTCTTGAAATATCCATTTGAAGTTAACTTTCTGATGAAGTGAACAAACAGTGCACCAGCAATGAAAGATTATTTTTTATTTTTTCACTATAAAACAAACATTAAAAACCTTGGTGCCACAACACATTGAGGGCGCTGTATGAATTCATAACATTTGAGCCCAACATTTAATTTCCTTCTCAGATCACATTTGTAAATTCAAATCCAATAACATCTGATAATCTGACAGTCATGTAAATTAGCATAGATTTGCAGAAACACCACATTAAGAAATATTAAAATCCTGTTTTTTTGTTACTTTTGATGGAAAGACAGCTTAATACAAAACACAGATTAAACCATTGTCCTACCTCAGTTTTTGATTTTTATCGAGACATTATTCATTTATTTGTCAAAAAAGCTTTTTTTTTTTTTTTTTTAATAAAATGGATTTCTCAAGAAACTGCTCTGCATGCTGTATAAACAATTTTCCATCATGAAGATGAAAAGTTGTTCTCAAAAACTGAACTCCTGGTAAAAAAAAGAAAAAAGGATTGAGTCACAGCTTTAATTGAAGAAAACTTTACCATCTACCAGGTTTGTCTTTGTTTTGTATTTGTGGTTGCACTTGAAAGAGCTTATTGTTTTCATCAGGGTTCTGCTTCTCATTCTTCCTCCACATTATTACTGGAATGCATTGGCCACAGAAAGAATTTGACTGGTGGCAAATTTCCGTTTTTCTTTGTACAGTTTCAAGTCTAATCTGTCAGAAATGCTCAAACAAGACGGTCATAAAACCAAAATATTCACCTGTGAACGGGTGTAGTGTCTCCAAACGCTGTAGCTCTTTTGTACTTTGATCCATTTGTAGATAATTTCTAAATGTTTTTACTTGATTTTTTTTTTCAACAGCCTTTTATTTTTAAATTGCACTGAAAGTTCCTCTCTGTGTAAAAGACTCCAAGCATTCTCCATGGTGTCCTTTGAAATCACATGTACCAGTCCACCGTACGTGCTTGCTTTGTGAAAAAAGAGAAGTCGTTATAGATGGTATTTATGATAATTATGTGTGAGTGTACATGTTGGAAAATACATCTTTTATAACCAAATTAAATTTGATATTTTTCAAAAAAAAAAAAAAAAATCTTTGTTCATGTTATTTTTATTCAAATATACGGCATTGGAATAATAGGCAACTATCCTCCTTCTGAGAAACAGTTATTAATTATTCATCCCCTTGCAAATTTATTTTAATTTTATAATTAAATTTTAGTTCAGTTTACTTAAATGGCCCCAGGGCATCACAGTCGGTTTATTATTCAAATTAGTTAAAAAATGTTCTCTGTTGTGTATCCTGTGGTGGCGTAGGGGTTAAGCACAACCCACATATGGAGGCCTTAGTCCTTGACCCAGCTGTTGCAGGTTTGATTCCCAGCCTTGGTGACTTTTGCTGCATGTCTTCCCCCTTCTCCCATTACCCACCTTCTGAAGGATTTGATTTGGTGTGAAGGATTTGGTGCAATCCTTCACACCAAACACTTAGATTATGTTCAATTATGCCTCAATCTGAAGTTTGGCAGTCGCTCTTGTGAAGCCTGTGCTTCAAAAGAGCAACAAAGAGCAGAAAAGAAGAGACAGTGTCACTTGAACTCTCCCCTTTATCCACCGCTCCTTCTGCGGCTCCTACTCATCTCTGTTTGAGGGAGTTCTCACAGCTGCCCTTAGAGAGCGACACAAAGCAGCAACACAAACATTTGAGAGAACTCAAACAGTGACCAGAGAGGCTGTGAGCTCTGAGAGGGAGAGAAACAAGAAGTTAGTTTACTGTTGTGGATGTGAAAAACCCACAATGTGGCAAAAGCATAATTTTGCAAGTTAATTAAAAACTTCTCGATCTAAAAATCCCCACTTCATGACACTATTCAGTAATCATATGTATGGTTTATTTTGACTGATGTTACATAAGCAAACAATGTTTTAAAACACCAAAGAATTGAATGGAAGCAATTAATGCCTGTCCAAAAAGATTAGCAATTTGTTGTAAGGAATGATGGATGATGAATGATGAATGAATGATGAATGAATGATGAATGATGCACAAGTCTGGACGTTGTGAAGAACTAACAGTTGTGAGAACTTTAATTTTGATCACAGAAATCTACCAAAGTATGTGAGGAAAAACCAAGCTTCTTTTAATGAATCTTGTTTTTGACAGAGGTTGACGCCAGACGATCTTGCATTGACTGACTGCAGGACAGAGGCTGATATGCACCAGGTGCTACTCATCCATGAATAGACAACGGGACATGAAGGGCATGAAACTTTCCTGGAAAAGAGAACATCATGACAAAAAAACAAAAAAAACAATAAAGCTAATTCAGGAGAATTTTACTCAATCCAATTATGCATCTAAACTGAGGACCATATTGTTGATTTGCCTAAATTTATTCCAAGAAAACAGAGAAATAGTTGAGTTTTGTGTTGATTTCCTGCATTGATGCGTTTGTCTGATCAGTGCTACAGTGATTAGAGCTATTTGAAACTGAAATTATTTTTGATAGCTGACCCTGAAGATGTGCATTCTTACAAACACATTTTTGGTGATTTGCTCTTCAGGGAAAGAAACAAAATGCTCCCTTTGATTAGCTGATAATGAACACAGGCGGTCGTACTCTTCAGCAGAGCAATTTATTCATCCTTTTCACTGATGAAGGACTTGATAGGCTGTTATTTTTTTTTTTAATTAAACTAAAAGAACTTTTTAAAGTTGTTCCAGTCTGCTCCCTTTATGTCTGTTGCACAAATGAACATGTTTTCGTTGTCTTAAAAGGTTTATTTCAGTTTATTGCAATACATGACATCTTAAATAATAGTCTTAATTGTCTGATCGCAGCTCTCTCTTCGGCAGGACCTTGAACACAAACCACTGAAATAGTAGGGAAAAAAAGCTTAAGGTATGAAAACCTAAAAACATTTCTAATACAGAAATATGGGCTTTAGCCCTACGGTAGACTGTCTGCTGACAGCTTTAATGGGATTCAGCCCTGCTAGCTCCAAAACCTACACAGGACAAAGAATGAATATAACTGTAATAGTGGCAAATGGCCACCAGGGGGAGACATTACGAGGATGTGTAAGGTATACTTCTACTACGCGTATAGAGTCGGAGCTCTATGAAGAAGGGAATGTGCCATGAATTAAACGCTTCAGATTAACAAATTAGTATTTATACTAAAAAGACGGTAATTTTCTCTTAAAAATTAAAACGCAAACATGTGGATTTCATGCACTCAGATGTGGGAAATTAGCAGGTCCTCAACTTCGAGTTGTAGTCTTAATGATAAATTGATGCAACAAATATCAAAACATGACACAGACCTTTCATTTTCTAATTAAAGGCGCAAAATCTGTACTTATCTTCCTGACCCTTATGTTGCTGTTTCTTCCCAATCCTCTGGAGGGCAGCAGTGGTTTTCTTGTCGGGTACTAAAAGAGGTCTAGCAGTGAGGTAAAATCACACATGTAGTGACAAACCTACAGGTCTCTAAGTTACAGCAGCATGTATATAATTAGATGTCACAGACAGGAACACCGTGTCAGAAAAAAGACATTTCAAAAGGCCTGAACTTGAAAATAGTCATCCAGGCCCTTCTTTCTTCCTTTTTCACATTCTCCTCGTCACACTGTGCATGTTTGTTTTTGCCATTTGCTCAGTGTGAATGTTGATTCATGCGACCTCAATCACTTCAATACCCCAGACAGTCTCAGCAGGGCTATGCTGAAACAATCATCCTTTTCTCACGGAAGTAAACCAGAAGGGAAATGAAATTGGTAAAACATCGAATGATTTTTGTTTTGTTGCCTTTTTGCTGTCCATCCTTCACTTCCCTCACATTCTCCTTATTTTCTCCCCCCCCCACACTTATTTTTTTCCTTTCAATCTGCCACCTCCTCTTCTCTTCCTTCTCTGCTCGCCCTCACCCTTATTTTTTCCTCACTATCCAACAGATCTATATTGAGCTGTAAGTCTGGGGCGTCCCTGCGGGCCGATGGATGTTTAAAATTCTTCCTGGTTGTAACCTCTCTATCACTGGCTTTCTTCTTGCCTACCATGTCACCAGAGGGGGGCATAAGGAGACATCCATCTCCTGCTGGCCTTTCACAAAACCTCAAAGTGCCAGTTAAACACTCTTCGTCCATTTGACCCTCATGCTGTCAAAACCACAGCAGGGATCTTCCAGGTAAAATATTTTAATTTGACTTTGATATATGGACAGACCTTTTGAGGATAGAGATTTCTATTCAGGCATGTTGGCTTAAATTAATAGAAAACTTTTCTCATGGATGTACCATGTGCTTTGACATTGCATATTTTTGTGTAATTGCAGTACACTTGGTTGAGAAACAAGTATGAAAGCAAAAAGCAGAACAAAACAAACAAAAACAAAAAAAATCAGACATATTCAAGACTACAATATGACCATCATTTGATTTGCCATATACAAAAATAACTTTTTCGTTCCTCCCCAGAAGGAACCCCCTGGAAGCTTCTGGAAGAGTCTAATGTTTTTAACTTTGGTTCTCTCAGGAAACACAAGTGTGGTGATGTTTGTGCCTGTCATTCACCGTCCCGAGTTGACACTCATCCAGTCACCCTTTGTTTGGCCTCAGCCCGCTTCTGTAATTAAAAACAGGGAGACTGAGCAGAAACACACCGCAGCTCGTGCCAATCACCCTTACCTGCTATTGTTCCCATATCCACTTCATAATCTCTCCTCTGCAGCTGAGCTGGAAAAAAAATGCACCCAACCACCATACATGTATATGCAGATATGGAATATTCTCCTTCTGGGGCATCTAAACATTATTTTGTCCAATATCTCCAGAAAATGCACAGACTGACTAAATCAGTCGATCAGTTTTTGTTTTTGTTTTTTTGAGAAGAGGTTCTAATGTGCAGAGACAGACATTCAGTCATCCAAACTAGTGTTAATAAGAGAAAGTCAAGAACAGGTGGGTCGAGTTTACAGCTAAGCCAGTATGGAGCAAATAGTTTTCACAATATATAATTTTGAAGGATTTTGATATCTATGGTGGAACAGTTTCAAATTGACAATCCAGTTTAGAGAAAGCGGCTGTCTCGATCCAAGCAATTCAAACATTACTGATAACTAGTGAGGTTTATTTTTAACACATGATTCTCATGGGTCTTATTGAACATTACTGAGTTCAGCTTAATGTAAAAAAAAAAAGAAAGTACAAATATGTTTCAGTACAAGAATCAAGTAATGGAAATCAAGTTTATACCACTGACTGCAATATCTTCTTGAAAAAGTGCTAAAACATTAGGTATTTTCTCAAACTGAGTCGCAGCTAGATGCTTTTTCAAAACCTTTTCTGTGTATATGTTCAAAAACTCGCTGAAAAAAATCAGAACAGTCTTCATATGAAGCTCTAACATGGAGTATCTTGGTTAGAAAAGCAACTTTAATGCTCTGGCAAGCTACATCTTAAAATGTCATCCTTTATTTAAAGTCTGACTTCACTTATGCACCTATCTATCAATCAAGTTCATTTGTACGGCACATTTCAGCAACAAGGCAGTTTAAAGTGCCTGACATCATAAAACAAAAATACAAAGTCATAAAAGACAGTAAATCAGATCTACAGTCTTCAATAAACACAATGCAACGTTTTAAAGCAGATCAGTTTTTAGAAGTGCTAGGATTGTAGCAATACGTGCTCTCACTGTTTTGCATGAACGGAAACATTTTTTTTAGGAGACTCAAATACAAAACATTTAAAGATGCTTTGATCAGGATCCTTATTTGACACTTTAGATCAGATCAAAAATATTCCCAATACATAACCCATTGCTATCTGAATTTTTGGTGCTATGCATATGCCACTATGACCTTTATGTAAACATGATACTAATGCCTCATGTTTATACGCTTGCAGCTAAAACAACATGTCTTCTAAGTTTTCTTTGATTCCATAAGCCCAAATATATATATAATTTTTTTTTTTCTTTTAAGGCGCTGGACGAGATTTTATTTTTCCACCGCCTCCATCACTGATGCATTTCCCAGCAGGTAGCAGGAGGCAAACTACCTTTTCAATCCAGTACCCTGAGGGAAGACTGCTGGAGGGATCGAGGACACCGTTTTTTTTTTTCCTTTAGAGGTATCCCGCAGGGGTCAAAAAACTGATGTTCAGCCGTGATCCGAAAAGAGCATTCATTCATCATCATTGGAGGAGTGTGAACTGAGGAAGTTGGGCCACAGGTCTCGCCTTGGTGATTCATCTCTGGCTGAGACAGCTTGGAGTGGAAGGTGTCTGCAGACTTCGGTCGGCTGGAGTGTGTTAAAAGACTGGCCTTTCTCTGGTTTGCTATGGTGTTAAGTCTTATTACAAAGGTGTAGCGACAGCTTTATGTTCAAAGACTAGACTCCAGCACTCCCCTGAGATCAGAGAATACTGAGGCAGTTTGCAATGATTTCCTCTCAGAGAGCTTCTTAAATTCTTATGACTGCTACAGACCCGGCTACTTGTTCTGTAATTAATCAGTTCGCATGATGCCCACCATTTGCATGCATCACCATGAACGGGATGAAACGGAGCCCATCTTTCCTTGATGGATTGATGGAAATTAATTTATCGCCATCTAGCTGATGGGCAGTAATAAGAGGTATTAAGAAATTATTAAGATGGAATATTGCTGTAGTTCACAATCCATCACTGAGCTGGATTACTGTCAGCAAAGGTTAATACATTTACTAATCACATGATGACTTCAGTTGGCAGAAAGGATACAAAGACCACAAATGACTCATGTGGATGTCAGCCTTCAGGTAAAACATTCATGAGGTCAAATTTTCAGTGAACAGTAACACATCAGTGTAGCATTTGTTTGCTAGTTTAGTGTTTACCGTTATATTTGCTTTAGTTTCCTCTTAGAAAGCACATCTACCCCATTTTGAGTTTTACTGAGCTCCTTTTCTGTACATCTGCACTTCGGAACCAGCGCGTTAGTGTATTCTTTCTTTCCTCTCACCCAGAGCCAACCACACTACATGGCTGCTCATGCTAAACCTGGACGCGCAAAAGTTTTCCTTCTTAAGTGGAGCCATTCTTAAGATGAGCCATTGGCTGCAAAGTGCATGAGTGCATACAGTCGCAGTTAAGGGTTGTCCGCATTTGTTAGACAAAACAATAGGAATGTGTTTGTTGGATTTTCTATGCTGGTTTTCCATCTGCACTTTGTGCTGCAATGGATTTTCCCCGGGTTTTTCCTCAAAGTGTGCAGACAAGATGAATTTGTTCTATAGTTCTTATCTGCTTTGTGTTTTGAAATAGTCCAGTAATAAACTGGTGGTTAGCACCCTGCTTTACATTTTGTATCAGGTGTCGTTAGCTCTGATATGGATAAGATCAAGTTTGTACTGTACCTAAAAGAAAGTGTTCCCCCCACCACATAAGTTATGTATTAGCCTGAAATGCAGTATGCAAACTGAATGTACAGGGAGTTTATTCACTTATATGTAGTAGTTTATTATTTCAATCTTTCAAATGAACGTTTTCCTGAAATAATGTGCTCTCAAACCTTTTCCAGTAATATGCTGCTATTTAAAACCATGACTTGGCAGAGACACCGCGAATAAATTACTGCAAATTTACAATGTGAATTTCTGTCGTGCATTTCCCAAATCTCTAACTGAGTTTTGGCTTCCACCAGTAGTCACTCAGGTAATTTATTAATCAGTTCTAACTGCTCTGTGAGTCACAGCTTTCTACTTAATTTCATAAATATTTACAGGATTTAGGGTCTCGACTTGTGTTATTCCAAACCTCCAAATCCTTCTCAGCCACCTGGCAACAGCTTTACGTCCACTGCTGCAGCCAAACAGAGCACTTCTGACCGCCGTTCTATCATGTCTAATAGCGCCGGCAGCAGGTTGCATGTCTGGAACAACAACTGAGATCTGGAGATATTCCCAGACTCAGTTGTCAGTGGCCTCTGCCACCGTCAGTTTTAATTGTAACTTCAAGCCAAAAATCATGGACAAACTACTCAAATTAAAACTCAATGGCTTCAAAATGCAGTCCATGTATTGCCTTGGCACTGCAAGTGCCACTCTTGCAATAAAATCCTGTCTTAGCTCCCGACTGTGAGTTTCTCAAAATTTCACGAGCATTTAGAGATCACCTAATGTCTTCCTTAAGTCACATATTTATTCTAATTAGCCTCTCCAGTCAAGCGAGAAAGTGTTTACTCACCTTGTATGTGTGTATCCTTAATGATGACACCTTGGCACTCTTGTCACCTTGTAACGATGCAGGCACAGGGTGCATGAGGTGTAATTGGCACATAATGCGTGTAGTTTGTTCGGACAACGGGTGCTTATTGTGGGGGATAGTGGAGAGTGGAAAGGCTAGGGAAAGTCATACCAGGCTTATTAAGCGAGACACTTCTTAGAGTGAAACAAAGCTCAGATCGATGTGCAGAACAAGAGTGACTGGATTTCACTCTTATTAAACTGGATCATACCGAGACTCCCCATAGAATCAACTGTGTGGGCACACAAAAAGACAGACAGATGGATAGACAAAATCATGAAATATATACAGAATAGGAATCAAAATGACTCTCCAGTTTTCCACATTCACCCCCTCTAGGACTGTGTGGATGGAAAATCTGGAGCCTTTACCAGTCACTTAAGGGCAAGTCTGTAAGAGAGAGAGTGAAAAAACTTTGCTGCTGTAAGTTTAGACATATTCAAATAATAAAACATAAAAAATAGGGATTTTGGGTTAATGTTTATTTGTTAAACCCACTGCCATTGAGGAAACCACTCATCCTTCGACCTTGTGCGCATTTCATTTGTTCCTCCCCCCTCAACCCTCCAACACTCCCACTCATACACCGGCAGATTATACCCACGTGGGTGTGCTTAATCTGACTGACTCTTTACTGATTTTCTGTCATGGAAAGTCGTATCTGATGCTGCCCTGTGGTATCAGTCATCAGCCGCACTCCCAAAGGAAGAGCAAGAAACGGGACGCGGCATTTAAAACTGATCCACTTGTGTCTGGGGGGAGATTTAGGTGGATGTGAAAGTGTAACAATTTTTTATTTCTCCTTGTTTCGTCCTTTGCAATCAGAGCGAGTGACTCGACTGGACACCAGACGATGTTATGACTTCCGTCCTGCACTTTCTTTTAAGCGCGTGCAAACTGGAGCTCAGAGCAGAGAGTAACGAGAACTTGCACTTTTTTTAAAATGATGTTCAACTTTTCCCTCAGGTCACTTTTTCCAATTGTGGGAGTTCTTGCAGCTATTAAAGGTGAGACCTTTATGAGATAAAACAAGGTATTATTTTGTGTCTACTTGTTTTAATAGACGCCCTTATTTTGAAGACAACCTGAGATGAAACAGTTTACTTATTGTAAAAACGGGTTGAAAGTGAAGGCTTCACAAATGTTTAGTACTGTTGTACATGCAGAGCAGTGTTATTGAAAGTGTTTGTCTCCTAAATGAAAACGCTCAAAGACAATGGAACATGCATTACATAGATTTTAGACTCTTTTTTTTTTTTGATGACCGCTCTAAGCATTTTTGCTGAAAATCCCAGATCTGTGTCCTTATTTTATTGATTTATGCAGCTGTCAGGTTATGAATTCCTACTTTGCGTGGGTTTGTGGTTACAACCCATGGCCTCATCCCATTTTGTTATCCCTCTGTCTAAATGAAAGTGACAGCAGGCTCTCCAGTGTGCATCAGGAGGCTTCATCTGCGGGATTAAAGAGGCCCGGAGCTGAGGTTGCACAGCCGTTTCTCTGCTTGTTTAAAGATAACCTGCATCAATAGCTGTGAGGAAGCAGCAAGCTGGCGATCTCCATGTTCTAATGCTGATATATCTTGCGAAAAGACTGATATTTGATTATTGTTAAGCGGGAGATGTGTGTGCAATGTGTTCCCAGTGTGTGTTTAAAATAAGGAGCCCTCTGTGCATATTAAACTCACTAGCTTTTAATGTAAATCACTCCATGCATTCCATTAAGATATCAGATCAATAAATGGTGCATCTATTGATTAGTAGCACTGTTTGTTTTCACTATCATCATCATCATCTAGAATAACAACTCAAAAGCTAAAACGAATGCTTTAAACTACACTCATCTTTGCTAGTTTCATTCTGTCAGTCTGGACTTTAAACTACTGTGTAAGGATGTAATAAGCCATGAGTTATAAATTCAAACAGCTGGGTTTACAAGCCTGTAAACTCAGACACAACTCTCGTGCTTTTTGGGGTGGAATAATGAGGGACCAGGCAACATTTTTATTAAACTAGACAGCGCAAACAGCTGGCGACAAAGAGTAGCTCTCAAATGTTTAATACAGCATTTGTTAAACTTTTTCTTTAAACACATTTCCTTTTTGATGTCCCAGTTGGTTTTACTGTTTATTAATGCAAGTTAATAGCAATGCAAAAAATGACAAATTGGTTAAATTCATCTTCTAAAGAGCCAGATCAATTTAGTTGTTTTTAGAAACAGTAACAGTGAACAATTGTGGGAGTGAACTGACAATTTGGAAATCAAAACCTGTTGTTAATAGTCTGGTTTAATGTTATCTATCAGCAAAATATATATGTTTTATCCTTTAGTCGGATCTGTAAATAAGTAGTCAAATACACTTGTGAATAATATTTTTTCATTATTTAATTTGACATAGGTTAGTTTTTTTTCTGTCTGGAGAATACTGTATTTACTGTATTTAAAAGCCAGAAAATTTACAATGTGTAAAATCTCTTGAGGAAAAAGAGATTTTGGTCATTTGTTTTCATTGTTGTAAAGGTTCTGTAATTTTCTTGCCAATCTCTTTTTCTCAGCTGTTGTAGCGAAGGATGCCACGTTGGAAAACTGTCTGCTAATCTTTGCCACTGTAGTTTGCTAACATTTTTTTTATTTTTGTTTTTCATTCAAGAAACCATTGCTTTAGCTATTTCAAACATATTTGAGTGAATTTCAAACTCAACCCCTTTTGAGGCTTGCCTCACCACACACAATTATTGGATAATCAATTATTAGCTAAAAATGTTTTGTTGTGAAATAATTTTAAGAATTTCTCTATCCATGATTTCGGCCATGACACTTTCTCAATAACTAAAATCATTTGAAAAAACTTGTGATTGAAATCAGTTGACACCTTCACAAAATAATAGTGCATACTGTGAGTTTTTTTCAATCCTTTTCCAATTAATCCATGTAAATTCTTCCATTTCAGCTGCAGGAAGTCAGAAAGCTGAAGATGCTGGAGTACTCCCCACTCCTTCACCTATTTACCCGTCCATCAAATTTCAAATCTTCAATGCAGACTATGTGTTTCTGGGTCAAGGTGCGGGGACCCCAAGCAACTCAAGCATCAAAGTTCAGGCTCAGACTTTTTTCATAAGCAGTCTGGGTGCTGGGTTCCTCCAGCCAGCTATCAAGGCTTCTTTTGGCCCCCTAGCTGTAGATGCCACCATTCCTCCTGATCTGCTCCTTAGCGGACGAAAGATCCTTGCGGTTCTTTTGGTCCGTCAGGTTCGATCCTCATACCCATTTGTCAAGATTCTTTTTCACATGCCCACAGAAAGCAACATCACTTTCAGGCAAGAAATGATGGACTCTAATGGAGATAACGAGGCTAGGGCCAAGGATGACGCTCACTGTGTGACAGCCTATGCCTTCTGGGAGACGAAGGAAGTCAGAGGAGCTTGTCTGGTTTCTCCAGGTGGATTCTGTGTAGCTCAGCTAAAACCGGAACCATCTTGGTTCAGCTCAGGAAGCAGATCTGGAAGCTCGAGTCGGGAAGCAGAAAAAACCGAAGCGATGAAGGCCCTTCGGGGAAATCTTGTGGAGGTCTACTTCCAGAGCAGAAGGGACCAGACTGGCCAGTGCGCTCCACAAGACAGCCTGCAACGAGTGGGAGTGGGAAGAGGGAGAGACTCGGGGGGGTCTGGAACGCCTCTGCGAAGGATTGGAAGTGTCTCTCTTATCAAAACTCAATCAGGAAACCCTACTTTCCTCAGGCTTAGGCTGGGAGGTGCTGTGTTGATCCAAACGTCTTCCAAGCCCTTAAAGAGTCAAGATGTGGGAACGTTTTACATCTTTCTGGCTAGTACATCTCCGCTGGAAAATTTCACTTTGAGGTGAGAGATTGTCTGTGGTGTTCCTTTGTTGAGATGCTTTTTATGAATCATACTGATATTGGCCCAACTGGAGAGCCGCTACGTCGAATATAGAACAGGGGTCTGCAGCTCCAGACCAGTTCTGCGCCAACACACCTGAATCAAAAGGCAGAGTTATTTGCTTGGCAAGCCAGTGAGTTTTGCAAAGGCCTTGTCATAAATCAGTCAGGTGTGTTGGAGCAGGTATGCGTCCAAAAATTGCAGGACAATGGCACTGGATAATTAGAGCTGCATACCCTCGGCATAAATGGGCTGAACTTATGTACAGCTTTTCCAAGCATTTTAACCACTCAAAGCACTTTATACTAAAGTCACATTCACCAATTTTCACTCACACATACACACACATTTATACACAGACAGGCAACTTGGGGTTAAGTGCCTTGCTCAGGGGCACATACTGGCAACTCAAACCTACAATCTTCTGATCACAAGACGACTACTTTACCCACAGAGCCACAGTTGCTCTGTGGGTGTCTGACAATTAGAGGTTGTGGTAAAGCGTTGAACTTTCCTAGTTCTAACAACAAAGTATTCTTTGGATAGAGCACAAACACATTTTTATGGTGTATGTATTTACACATGACTTTGGGCTGTGCAATGTCAGAAAAAGACACATCAATAATACTGTTGAGTGTCTCGATATTATCACTTGTGGTTAAGAAGCATTTCTTGATTATTGATATTTACTTTAATACTTGATAAACAAATGTGGTAGATATATTTTCTTACTACTTGCACAATTTTAAATATTGCTGCGGTCGTTTTGGATCAAAATGTCAACACAAGTGCCCTTTTGATTAAAGTACAGCTCTAAGGTCAAGAAGTCACAGACTCTTGAAGAAAAGCCTTTATGTAGTGCTTAGCAAGCAAATTTGATGTGCAGACTGCAACATTCTGTGTCACTGATAGTAGATAATTAAATGGGACATTTATTCACTTTTCATTTGAAGGTACATAAATTACATAGTCACAGTTAAGAGCCTTGATGAGTCCAAATAAGCAATGATCTGGCCTTTTAAAGGCTACTCACAAGTGGTTAGAATTAAGTATCATTGATGGAAATCATAATAATCACTGTTCTGTAAATCCAGCTGTACTGAGACAAGAGCTTAGAGGGAATTACATGGAAATTTATTGTTTATGAAATACATGAAATAGCAGAAACCAAGCAAGTGTAAGGGGGATGTATAGTACATTCGAGCATATTCATGAGGGATAAGCTCCATGCATTTAAACGATTACTTAAGGCACTTAAATACTTATGAAGCCCACCATCAAGGCCGTGCGGTAACATGCATGAATGCCAGAGTGACTTGTGTTGTCTGCCAGTTACTGGCTGCATAAATTGTCTGACATATCCTTGCTTCTGCACCGTCACACTTAGTGGGGGAGTTATGAAGATCACTCTTCCATAAACAGCGAAATAATTGGCAAATGATTCACTGGTTTTCATATCTCAACATCCCACGAACATTTCAACAAGGTTTTGTGGTTATTTGACTTCATAAATAATGCATTTGTTTAATGGAGCAGCAAAACAAATAACTAATCTCCCTAACTCCTCTGGGTAGAATTGAGCTTCGTATAAAAGCAGCCCTGTCACCGAGGGAAAAATACACAGTTCAATCTGTTCCCAAACTTTTTCTGAGCATTTTTTCTAAGTTGTAAATCACCAGGCAGGTTGAGCTACCATCCTGCTCATCAAAGAGGCAAACAATAAATAAAATGGTCTATCCAGTTTCATAAACATTTGAGTGGCGAATAAAGTCTAAAACAGCCGCAATAATTAAAAATTAATTCCATTAATCAGCTTAAAATGACACCTGCAATGATAGATATTAAAAGACACGCAGGTGTGGAGAGTATGCTGCTGGTTGTTTGCATACTTGACTGTCAGGCTTTAATGAGTTTGTTTTGAGGTCCACAAATCTTTCAAAACTATAGGAAATAATATCAAAATGAGGAGGAGTTGTTGTTCCATCTTCTCCACAGCACCATGATGGAAAAGCATGAACTTATATCTGTGGTTTTTATCTAAGTTTTAACTGCTCTGCTTTCTTGATACTTCTTTTCAAATGAGCAATTGGGAATCTTTAGAGGATAGCCATGGTTGTTTGGAAACATAAATGCTGTTGTTGGTTCTACAGAATTTATTGCAATCATAAATTAAGTGTAAATCCTTAAGGTAAACATCACCTCATGCCATAATTAGCAGATTGACACGAATGATATCGATGGATATCATTTCAGTTCTATTAAAAAAATGCTTTATTTTTGCATTTCTGATTTGGTCAGAAATGTTAACACTTTCATGATTTTTTTTCCTATTTCTCTTCTCAAAGTTTTCTTTATTTGTTATCACACCGCCAAATTCATATTGCTGTGCTCACTGTAAGCACATTGTGGAATAATAATTATCTTTGTAAAACACTGTATTCACCGAGCAACACGTATTTAATTGAAATAAAAATAAAGCATGAAAGCACAAACTTCAAAAAAATAATATTTCTGAACACATGGCTACTTTCCATGCTGAACAATGGCCTGTTTTATTGTAATCAATCACTTTATGTGTCTTGTTGACTTTTATAGTCTTCTTCACTGCTTCAACATGAGACGTTTTTCTTTTTTTCTAAAAAACAAAAAAAAATCTTACAAATTACAGTGCTTTTTGTGTTCTCATTCTGTCCACATTTTATAACTCTCCAAGTTTTAAAGTGAAGTTGCAATGCCTTTACAGCGAGCTTCGTGTTTTCACTCTCCACTCTGCTTAATTGTTTTCTCTGAAAACAATTTCCAGTCTAATCCTACAGTTTAGTGATATCATGCATCAGTCCTGGGTACAACACAGTATTCTCCTGCAGAATCCAGGCGAACATAAAAAAAAAAAAATGTTAAGATCTGTGGGCCATAATCCAGAATTCACATGCGTTTCTACAGCTCTTCTTGAATATTCTGCTCATATGGCAAACAGATAGGTTCATCATACAAATGCAGATCGAGTGACGTAAACGGAGCTCTGTTTGCCTTGTCGAAAATAACTCGTCCTGAGGAGTCAACATCTGCCGCTGCGTTGGCTATTTGCAAGGCTTTGCAGCCTCTTCACCTGAAATTCCCCAAATTTGTCTTGCGCGACTGAAATGCTGAAAATCCTCCAGTTGGGTCAGTCATTTCAGTCTGCGTTTCTGGCGCCCTGCCACATGCAGCATGCATCGGGACAAGACGAGCCTGCTGAGCTCTGCAACTAAGTCCGAGTGAAGGTTAGCTCTGAGGAGCTTGGCAGTGATTGATTCCTCCTACGAGAAATCCCTGCCTTACTTCACTCTTTGGGCCAAGATTGAGTCCACTCCAACAGGGTTAGGCCAGATAAGCTGTGGCCCTGATTGAAAAGGAATGAAGAGGTTAACCCTTTAGAGTAAAGATGATCTGGGCTGCTCGCCAGGATTAACTGTGTACATTCATGAGTTAGATGCACGCGCCACAATAAAACCGGACAAAACGTACATTTCCTGGTGATTGGCAACACGTGTAGCCCACAGTTTGAACAGCTAGGCACATTTTTCCAAAGGAATAAGGAGTTTAGTAGTTTATATTCTTTGTACTTCTTTCCTCCTTGGACATAGTGACTGACAGTGACAAAGAATAAAAACCCAGACTAAGTTTCCCTGCAGGGAAGCTTATGTCACAGTATTGGACAAGAAGCTCCAAGAGGTTCCCTGTATTGACTTACTTTGTCACCCCTTTCAGTATGACTCTGCAGAAATGGTTTGGCTTTACTGGGAAGGATGGTCATCAGGTGACTCTGTCACTGCTCTGATGGCCTAAAAAAAACTGACAGAAAATCAAAGACACAAGAAAAAAAAAACACAAAAAGAAATATAAGAATATTTAACCAAGAAGCCTTTCCCTTGTTACTTCAAAATTGCAGTTTATTGAACTAAATTGTGATTTTTATTTTTAAGCTTGTATTAGTAGCTACATTTAATGTCAAATGTGAAGCTTCTTTTTTTGACCTCATTTAGTTTTTACAAGGTATCTTAATATTATCTCAGTGGCACTGGCTATTATTTGATTTAGTTTCTTTTGTTTTCCCCAACCGGTTCCGTTTTCCTATTTTTGTAATTCCGTTGTCCTGCTGCTTGTCACAATCTAGAGACACTTCTGTTTCTATGAGTATTATTGCACCACGTCCTTCTTTCTCTGTCCTGTGTTTGGGTCCTTCACTTACAGCCACCAAACTGTTATTCATATGGAGAATGTTGCGGACGCAGCGTTTTGTCACGTTAAGTGACAGAGTTCAGCTGGTGTGGGTTGAAAATTCTATGCTGCAGTTTTTTTTTCTTTTTTTTCAGTGTGAAATTTTTTGTCATGAAGAGACATGGCCTCTGTTACAAACCTATATAATGCTCCCGCTCAGTAGTCAGGCAGGCATAAGTGAGGAACATTTGTATTACTTGTATCACTTTTTAGGCTTTTGACTCAAATAATTGCTTTCTGATCCTGTCCAGTGATGTAAGACTCCCCTTGATGCAGGAGATTAAGCGAGAAACAAAAAAAGCCCTGGTTGGATTTGTACGACTGTCTGGTCCAATTACATCGTCTCTAATTAGCGATCTATCTCCCCCATCAGAGATGTGTCTGAATACGAGATCTGATTAACTGATTCCCAGTTTTCCCCAGGGCTGATGGGAATTAAATACCCCTGCTGGTTCTCAGTGGGCAAGCAGCTTGCGACACATTTGACTGTTTGTGACCTACCTTGTTAGACACAAACAGCCAAACCGAATAGAACTGCAGTCAAAACACGGCTACAATTAAAGTACAATAAAAAAGTTAATACATACAGTGCCAATTCTATTTTAAATAAATGCAGAGGCATCAGAAACTGATCAAACTTTTCAGATGTTCTTCTCTTTTAGTTTTTTTTTCCCTCAAGGGTTGCCACAGTGAATCATCTGTCACTGTATCTGTGCGTCCTCCAACTCCTCTCAGCTTTTCACAGATACAATCCGTCCACCCATAAAATCACTGTGACTCCTCTGAACATGTCCAAACTATCTCGGTCTGGCCTCTGTGACTTTATCTGCCAGACATCTAACATGAGTTGTCCCTCTGATGTTCCCATTATGATCACATCCATCCCAAGGAGTCAAAGATTCGATGCAATCTGCTGGGTTTCCTCAAATAGAACTTTAAAAACTAATTTGAGTAACAAATTGAACTCGGAGCGCTGTTTGATAACTAGGATCATTTGGTATGTATATGACAGGATTTAAATGACTATTTTTGGTTAAAGTGATTTGAGACGAAATGAGTGGAATTTAATATTTTTTTAGTTTGCGATCAAGCTAAAAACGAGCTGATTCTACTCAGTTGATTTCTCAGCGGACCTACAATTTGTACTTCTCCGTGTATTAAACCACAATATTATCATGGTTTAATAGAATGTATTTTAATACTTTTTCACACAGGGCTGCTGTAAAGTCAGGCTTGTCCTTCAGTGCTGCTCGGCCTAGTGACCCATTACTATGGGACATCATAGTGGAGCCTGGGAGAGGAGCAACTCCCAACGCTGTTACTGTCGTCTGCCGCAGGAAGGCTTCCATCGCCTCAAAACGGTCAGTCCACAGCTTATGAAATGTGCAGTTTTGTGCAGTGTGTTAGATGTATGTAAGTTCGCAACAACCCGTTTTAAAAAGCTGCTCTTTCTAAGCAACAAACATAGTCTGTTTTTCTACTTCTAATTAGGGTTCTGTTTGGCCTTGTTTCAGTAAGATACCCATTTTCTCTACAACCATTTCAAAGGAAAAGCAAGAGACACCTGTGAAAGAAAAATCTTGTTCAATTTTACATTTGGTTTGCCAATGACTGCACCTTGAGAACTTGTCTGCATAGATATTCTAGCAAAACAACGTGTAGCCTGTTCAGTTATTCACATACTATTGCAGGGGTGTCAAACTCAATTTCACCGAGGGCCACTTCAGCATATTGCCCCCCCTCAACGGGCCACATTGACGGTACAAATCAGGAGTGCATCCCTGCTAAAACACCCCAGACAAAAGGTTGACTTCCCTCATTCAGTTCTGTAGAGGCTTATAATGAGTCAATGGTCCAGGTGTGTTAGAGAAGGAATGCATCTAAAGCTGCAGATGGGAGCTCTGGAAAACTAGACATGGGCACCTCTAGCATAAATGTATAAAAATACAATGTTAAAAATAAATTAAACACCACCTCATATTGTTAAATAACTGATTTTATGTATTGAAGTTTTAAATATTGAGTTTCCATGGATGTAAAATCACTGCTCAGTTTAAAAATTACAATATTTAAATCAGTGTTTAAAGGTAAGCAAACAAATAATAAAAACAAGTCACATGGGCAGACATTATAGACTTTATGCAAATATTTAGTCTCAGAGGCAACTGAAATCAATTAATTTAAAATATCCTTTCTGAATATCATCTCATGGACTCTGAACTAAATGTGTCTTTCTGACCGGGAGCTGACAGCGTGTTGAAGAGTTGTGGACCGGACGCTTTGGAGCGTCTGGTTAGGAAGCGCATTACAAACCTTTGGTTGAAATGTAGTTTGTAGTCAATTCGTGCTCAAAACCTATTTTAAGTCAATTATCGGCCTATAAAATGCTGTGTGGCCACATGTGGCCCGCGGGCCTTGAGTTTGACACATGTGGATTACGCCATAGAACTGCCAATTGGTAATTGAAGTAAAGTAGCTTCGATTTCAAAGAAGCCGACATTGAAGTCGATTGGCAAATGAACCATCACAAAAGAGGAAGGCTCTTGTTGTCTCACTGCACCCCAAGAGATGCATAACCTACAAAAACTGTTTCTGTCTGGTTTTGAACCAGAGACCTTTTGCATGTAAAGCAAACATGATAACCACTACACTACAGAAACTGAACTTCTCTGCTTTGTTTCAGTTTGAGGTTCCAAAGTTGATGATGTGAGATGCAACATGAAAATTTCAACTGAGGTTTGCACTCAGATGCCTGGATTCAGAGTACAGACCATGACACCACAGAACCTTGTTGACCTTTAGTAAACACCTGTGATGAAGAGAACATGCAAAATCTGTTTCTGTCTGGTTTCAAACCAGAGACCTTTTGCGTGTAAAGCCAACGTGATAACCACTACACTACAGGAACTCATGCTCTTTGGAGTGTTCCTGGTAGATGATCCACATTTTGTTAGAGACTAACTTCAACGATGGGCATGGAACAATTTCAAATACTTACAGATCCTCTCAGAGAGCACAGTAACTTGGTGAACAAACTGTCAGACTTATAATTGTGCCCAATTTCACATTACAGTCCATAAACTAAGCCTGGGATCAAAGAAATGTATTAAAGATGTCATTAGCAGAGACAAATGGTTCTACAGAGAATTGGTTAAATGGCTAAAAAATAAAATCAATACTTACAAATAAAAAATGGTTCAAAAATAAAATTAACACATTAAATAAAAAAATATCTCTGAAATACAATCACCTGAAAATTAAAAATGGTTCAAAAATAATAACACTTCAAAATACAAAATCTCTGGAAAATAAAATATGATGTATGTTGTTTTGAAAAACATTGGAATATAAGCACTTTTATCATATCTCCATTGTAAGATCATGTAAGTTCTTCTTAAATCCATGGAAACTCAACAGTTTGTAAGGTAGGTGAGTTAGCTCAGCAGGTTAGAGCACCGTGCTGGTAATCCTGAGGTCATCGGTTCAAACCCCGTATGGGGCAACTCATGTGTAAGGTCTTTCAGACAATCAACACTTCAAAATAAATAAGGGTTCAAAAATAACATCAACGCTTCAAAAATAAATAAGGGTTCAAAAATAACATCAACACTTCAAAATAAGTAAGGTTTCAAAAATAACATCCACACTTTACAATTCAAAAAATGGTTCAAAAATAAAATCAACACTTCAAAATTAAAAAAATGGTTCAAAAATAAAATCAACACTTTAAAATTAAAAAATGGTTCAAAAATAATTTCAACACTTTACAATAAAAAAATGGTTCAAAAATAATTTCAACACTTTAAAATAAAAAATGGTTCAAAAATAAAATCAACAGTTCAAAATGTATATTGGTAACTGTTTCTGTCTGTTCAGTCCATAAACTAAGCCTGGGATCAAAAAATGTATTGAAGATGTCATTAGCAGAGACAGACTAAAAAATAAAATCAATACTTAAAAATAAAAAATGGTTAGGAAGCACATTATAAACCTTTGGTTGAAATGGCGTGTTAAATTCAAGTCTCCATTACAGACCAGAGAAAACTAAAGAGAATGCAATGTTGTGTTAATCCATTTGAGGAGCCAGTAGTTTATCTGGAGGAAATAAATAACGATGCAAAAGTTAATTAAACTGTAACATGCGCAGTCCGCAGCTCAACCACTGCGGATGTGGCTCCGCCGCTGCGAAGAATTAGAAACCGCTGGAAGTAACTCATCCAGCGGATTTAACAAATGGTGCCTTCTTGGTGCACGTTACCCAGGAGGGCGGAGTTCTGGAGGAGCTGCAGACGTAACATCTGTCCGTTTTGGAGAAGCAAAACCACGCTAAATAAATAAATAAATAATCCTGGTAAAAGCGCACACCGGATCGCACAGGGTAAAACACTCACAGAGTTGAGTTGATCTGTTTGGATCAGACAGATCCAACTGACTGAAGAATTAGCACAGATTTTTCTGCAGATGGGAACCAGGAGGAAGTGTGTTCAGACCCCAGCGGGTGAAGTGATGCTAATTTAAGTGAAGTCGCTTAATTTAATTTATTAAAAGTTATTGGGGTGGTTTTTGTCACTACGAGAAAAATGTAGATACATTTATCTGCTTAATTTGTGATGGGATCTGGATTCACGGTGAATATTAACTAAACCGCATAAAATGCGACTAAATAGCCGACGTTAATATAATTGTAATTTCACGGATAAAATAGTACAGGACCCGTTTTTTGTTTTTATGTTGTCGGTCAAGATAACGTCTAGCGCGACCTGCCGCCCTGACACCAACTCACACACATCTTCATTCACAGTCTTACTTGTAAATCGATTTTTCTTTTCCTGGACGTTTTGTTAGCTTGTCGATGTCTCAGTTTTATTCACTGGGAAAATCAATAAGCAGCTTGAGGTGACTCTGCTGCTCTCTAGTGGCGAGAATCCGTAATGTTAGCTGGTAACAATCGGAATGCATTGTGGGAGATGTAGTTTGTAGTCAAATTGTGCTCAAAACCTATTGTAAGTCAATGTCGGCCTATAAAATGCTGCGGGGACCACATAAAATGACATGGCGGGCCACATGTGGCCCGCGGGCCTTGAGTTTGACACATGTGTACTATTGACAGCAAAAGGGATGTAATGCCGTATATGCAAGATATTTCTTTCTCCACTATGGTGCAGCTCGAGGACAATGAAGCAACTCAAACATTAATTTTGTTCTAGATATTCATCTTAAAGTTATCCATATTCTAAAATGCAAACATTTCGATATATTGAGTATATATAGTGTTGGACCCGTCAGCTCTGTTCTGCTATCACATTCTATTTGGTAAGCATACTCTGGTACGATAATGCATGCCAGATTCATTGAGGTTTTAATTGGGACAATTTGGGTAAATTAAGGCTGGAAACACCCCATTTATTATCCTTTTTTGTTAATATTAAACACTGTATAATGATCTCAATTTGGACAATATTCAGACTTGTTACTGGGCCTTAGGCCAGTTTATTTCTTCTTGACTTTTTAGTCATCTTAAAGCCAAACGATCCTGGCACTCTTACAAATCAGTTCTAAGAAATATTTTCAAGGCATGCAATTGCTGTGTAGCCTGATCTAACAGGGTGTGAGTTTCATTAAAAAAAAAAAAGAAAAGAAAAAAGCCACAATTATCCTCAACTTTTTAGTGAAGGAAGAAAAGAAATCCATCTATCTATTTTAAATTCTAGCTTTATTCTGGTCGCTGTTAGAAGTGTGAGGTAGCATTTAGTCTTTGTAACCTTTAGAACGACACGGGTCAGTTCCTGAGCGAAACACAATCATGCCTAAACTTTTGGTCAGTTTAGTGCCACCACTTGATCTAACATGAGCAAACATGTTTTGCTGTGGTTAGAGGATCTAAAATTATTCCTGCTTCAAGCTTCATGTTTACCTAAAGCCCAAAAGTCACAGCTTGGTTTAATAGAGCTGTCCCTCAGCTACCCAGTTTATCACGACTGAAGATTTTATTTGATGTATTTTTCTTCCATTTTCTCTTTTTATGAAGTCATAATTATTGACATAGTCTGGCAAAGCATCTTCGAGCCTTTTAAACTAAAAGTGATTTGTATTAATTGCTACTATAAGCTCTAATTCTGCTGAATCCAGGAACATCTGGGGGGATCAGGGCTGAATGTCAAATCATCTACCTAGTGTCTGCATCTGGGCTACAGGGGATGATAAAATAATCCTGTCAGTGTCACTAATTGATGGTTATTTATTGGAGCGTGTAACAACATAACAACCAATGTCAGCAATGCGTCTCTCGTGCGTAACAGAATGCCGTCCCATCCACCGATCCAATCTAGGAACGACCTTTTAATCCTCTGTGCATTGAAGTTATTCATCTGGTTGAAAATTAATTTTTGCTCTGCATAATTTTTTTTGTGATCATACACGAGACATTGAACACAGAGTATCTTTTTTAAAAAAGGAAAAAAAAAAGATAAAGGTTTTTGGATAATAAAAGACGAAAAGGGGATTTAAATGTGCGGAGGGAGGTAAAACATGGATTTACCTGAGATTTTATTGCCCATTTTTTTTTAATGCAGAATGTTTTTTTACATTAAAAAGGGCTTAAAGTTGAGTCAAAATAAAAACAAAATTAGTAAATGACATGGAGTGCTATTGCACTCTCTTTACTTTATTGAATGTTTATTTTCTTCATCTTTCTCAGGTCTTCCTACTCCATCATTAAAGCCTAATACTGATGGTGTATATCCACCAAGCTCTCACTCACTCAGGCGCTCGCAACCGCCCTCCATCCATCCGACCCACATTTCTGCAGTCATCCATAATCACGGCTACGTTATCCCGGCTTAAGTGCTTGCACGTTTTAGAAACGCAGATTAGGACGCGGAGATATCCTAAGTTCTGTCCTCTGCTTCAACCAAAACTCACACAAATAAAAAAAAAAAACAGACACGTAAGCACGTAAACGGACACAAATACTTACAACCCAGGAGCTTCGAGGTGATGATAGATGGATGACCGATAAATAAGAGCATTAAATGTCCCATGTTCTGTCTTTAGTCTTAGGTTTAGACTTGTCTTATGTCATCATGCATATTTTCTATTAAATGTAACAGAAAAAGAAAAACTAAAAGAGCCAAACTTGTTTTTAATATTTATGACTTTTTACGGTGCTTACAGCAACTACCAATTGTAGACGTGGTTAAATATGTTAAAACATGGCTTATTTACTTTAATACTTACTTTACCATTATTTACATTACTAAGTAAGAAAATAACTTAAACCAAACATTGTTCTTTTCAGTTGGCAGCTATTTTTATTCAGTAAATGTATGACCTGTACAAAATGAAT
Source organism: Poecilia mexicana (assembly GCF_051168715.1). Lineage (NCBI taxonomy): Eukaryota > Metazoa > Chordata > Actinopteri > Cyprinodontiformes > Poeciliidae > Poecilia > Poecilia mexicana. The sequence continues at coordinate 16,466,394 of NW_028263381.1, forward strand.
CTATTGATGCTCCTGCATTTCCAAAAAATCTGACCTTTAATTTAGATTTAGTTATTTAGAGAAGTGTCTCAATTTTAAAAATAATTAGTTTTTGATAAGAATGCCTTTTAACCATTTCAGTAGTGCCTCACTTAAAAGCAGCTTTACTATTAATACAAATTCCTTTTTTCTAAAGCTCTTTCCCCAGGCCATTTGTGGCATTTATAATAGTTTCTGAATGCAGTTCAAGAATGGTACAATTGAACGTTTTCAAATGTTTTAAGGCCAGACTTTCCCTAACCAATTAAAGTCATCATAAAATAGAAAATGTCGTATATGTCACACAGCATTTGTCTTTGACCAACCAAGCCTTGGCTTTCATTTTTACTTTAGTTGTACTTTGAACCATAAACATATAGTCACATCAGCTCTGGGTATGCCAATGTGACATTCTTGTCTCAATACAACAAAGTTATTCAGTCAGGTTTCAAACAGAAGATTCCACTTTTGGTCCATTTTATTGTAAATGTTACATGTAATAAATATGGAGATACATATCTTTCCTTGTTTCTTTGTTTTCTTACTGTTTCTTTGAAAATAAGTATTTCTATGGAGGTAAAATGTTTCTTTTTCATTTTTATTGTAATTAATTGCATTCTCTGAGGTTGTGTTTACCTGAGTTTAAGATCTGTTAACAAACTAATGTTCACACTTTCTTGAAATATAACAGCTACTTTTTTTTTTTTTTTAACTTATAGCCATCACTGTAAATTTCACCTATGCGTATTGGATTTAGCTCATTTATGTATGCTTTCCAACGACACTGAGTTATTGTCTAGTTCCATGCAAAGTTTTGGTCCACTTCAAAGCGTCTTCAGCTTCATTCACTTACTACTCTGTTTTCCTTTTGATCTTTTCTTACTGGCAGGTATGCCTACACACTCTCAAGCATCAAATAACATCAAACGCAATTTCCCTGACAGTCCTTTGACCAGGATTGTTGGATGAAGCTTCTGACAGCTCACCTTATCTTCCCTCCACTCTCTTACACCCTAGTTCTCCATCTGTTTCTTATAAACGAGCCCCCCTGTGTCTTTGCTTATGTGAAAGTTCAACAGGTGGTTTTCCCACAAAGTTAAGGGCATCTTTTTGTTTCTCTTATTGCCATGATTTAAAGGGTTGTTGCTGTTTATTTATTTATTTATTTAATTTCCTGATCTTTTCATGCTATTGTTTCAGAGTCTGGCTTTGAAGCTAGACTGCATAACATCTGCTACTAAATGCACAAACTCAGAAGCATTAAAACTCAATCATGCCGTATCTAGTCATACATTTTCGTATTTGCCATTTCATGTCTGAAACAGGGGTCTTCTGGAGATTTTGCAGCTAGACTTTGTGCCAAAAGATGTCTCCGAGCAGATTGAGAGTCAGGCTATCTCTTGGCGTCTGGAGCTGCCAGGAAATGTCAAAGATGTTGGCTTAATGCGGATCTTCACCGCCCCACGAGACTTCATTGGACTGGCACCTCTGGTGATGGTGAGAGCTGCACTTGCATCATTCAGCGGAAAGCTTAAGTGCAATACTTTTACAGATGACTGTATCCGTTAGACCAAAGATGGTAAAACTGGGAAAGCATGCAAGGAGAAAAACTTCTGATGCTTTAGATAAAAAAGAAAACTCTCAAGAGACGGGATTACTGTCTTAAAAAGATTGGGAGCACACTCGGATTGTTTTGTGTCTTACCTTACCTCGTTACAAACACAAGTGTATAGAGAGAAAAATGTACACTGAAGGCTTAAATTTCCTTTGAATGTCTGTGCTAAATAAATAAAACTGGATTACTTCACTTTATATCTTAAGCAGATACGCAATAATTTGAGTTTAGTGGCTAATTTATGCTTACCAATTTCATAGAGTTTTGACTAGGTACAAAACAAGTTACAAGTTTTATCTCAACATCTCTCTAACTATTTAAGTTTTAGCTTTACCCGCAGTGAGTAATATTTTACCAACAAGCAGGCCCTGTGTGTGTTCTTTAGAGTAACAACTTTTACAATCCAAATCATTGATTTATTTAATTAGGATTATGGGTGGATTATAAAAATTAATTTCAATTGTCTTTTTTTTTTTTTTTTTTTTTTTCAAAATAAGACCAAACTTCAATAAGGCTAGCATGAAACAAACTCAATTATGGTCAATAGAAAGCATCTTTTGACAGGTATCTCCTTGCAAAAAGAAAACAGAAAACAAACATGTACAAAATTGCAAAATCTAGATACCTCCTAAAAATAGACATAAAGTTTGATGTGTATCTCTTTGTATATAAAAATTGCTTTTTTATTGTTAAGTGAAAGAACCATATATATTTTAGAACAAAAAAAGACATTGCTTTTACAGAAAGAGATTGAATCGGCTTTAATTGACTGCTGTCCTTTCTGGCTGAAGCTTTTAATAGCAACTGTGAAAAGTCTAAAAGGCCACTCATTTCAGACCCAGCATTAGAGAGTTAGGACCTTAATGCCGATAACTATATTTAGTGTTTAGTTATCAGCATTAAGAACAAAGTTAGCTGTGACTCCAACTGAGACTCCAAGTGTTTTTCTGCTTGTCTTTAAGAATTACATTCTTGTCCAGCTTATTAGAAAGAAAACAAACAAATCCCCACATATTACAAGGTTGGATCCATGTTTGTCCTTGAGAGAAGTCTATTCAGCCGGTGCAACAGTCAAAATAAATCAAACATCCATCTGTGTAGAAATCCATTTAATCTCAGTCAACTAAAGGATTCACATAAAGAAAAAAAAATACTTTTTTTTCCCGTAACATTGAACAAAACTCAAAGAGAAACAAATGGTATAGTCATCTTTGGGATTTAGTTGGCACAGCAACTGCTGGAAGGCTTATTTGGTGTTTTTGTCCTTAGGTTCTGCTGAAGTACTTTCATGTCTTATAGTTGCTAGGCCATGCTTTTGAAACCCTGAGCTTTTTGTTGTCTTTGTTACACGAGCACCAATCTCACTTACCTGTACAGTAGTAATTTTTTTTTGCCTCATCCCTTTTTGCTAAACAAGTAACTCTAATAATTAACACTGAAATTCCAAACTATTCCACAGAATTTAAATCAAACGCTATTTTAGGGAATTAAAAGTGAATTGGACGTCCGAAACTCGAACTGCCGAATTACTGCTGAACTTGCAGAAAACAGCATTTGAGTTTCTCCCAGCATGTTACTGGCATCCCCGCAGAGTCCAGCGATTACTTTCTGATTTTTTTTGCTCTCCCTGATCCCCTGGCTTATGTTTAGGTCAGTGTCGTTGTTCTGAACTAGAACATGTCCTTTTGGAATTGCGGTCAGCAGCTGTCAAGCCGGCAGGGTTCAAAATGTGACTCTGCCCGTGAAACATCTGCTGAGCACTACTTTCAAGCCAGAGAGGAGGCAAAATAAAAATAAAACAGCTTCTGGTCACCCAAGTAATGATATCATTTTTTTCAAATTACATTTTCAAAAATCTGGGAAATAGAGTTGGAAGTTAAAATGTGGCTTAGACGTTTCAAGACAATTTGCAGATAATATGAGCTTCTGAATTATGCATTGGATGAGTAAAAAGAAACAAGTGCGTGTTTACTATACAGTAGATGGTAAAGGGACACGATTTGGCAGATAATAGTTTTCAAATGAGCTCTCTAATAAAATAACTTGTAAGTTAAAAAAAAATAGCATTAGAGTAGAAGTGAAACCAAATATCTGATATATGCAATCTAATATATTCTCAATTCATTCAGTCTACCTTGTAATATTTGAATCCATAACACTGTAAACAATCTTATATAGCACTTACACACCTGCTCTTTTTTAATAAATGCTGGGAGGGAAAGCATTAAAAAATTGTTGTGGGTCTTGCTAACTCCCCCTCCTGCCTTTTATACCTGCTAAAATAGGTCAATACCTGCAGCATCTCATGTTGATTTTCAGAGCAGAGCGAATCATATTAAGCCTCCTGTCAGCTGACCTGCCCAGAAAGACAAACGAAGAACAAAGTAAGATAGCTAAAACAGAAGCTTAGAGAAATATTCAGAAATATACAATTACATTCGCTCACTAATTAGCATTTTAATTAGTTTTCATATCTTACTTTATAAAAAGGGCAAAAGAGGCTAAAGGCAATTATTACCAATATCCAGTTTTGGAGATTTTGGGGTCTTTTGCTATTCTTGAATGTCTTTTTCTAAAAAGTAGAAAAGTAAACATTAAGAAATGAACAAAGTCGAAAGGTTATCAAGTGATCTTATTTTTTGTAATTTTCTTTGAGTCTAATTAGTCTTTGATAAATATAATTGTTTCAGTGTACATTTTTTTTTCTTTACTTTATGATTCTTCCATACATTAGACAGTTTTATCGCTGCTTAACTACAGAGGCTTGGAAACGTGCAAACTATTGTGTTTCCATGTTCGTCCTGTGATTACCTGACAGCCTGTAAGAAGTGCACACTGCCTCTGCCTGTTGTAAGAAAACTGAAATTGTCTCCTGAGCAGAATAAGGCAGATACAAATGATGATTCATTTTTCATATTGTGGAAGGCAGTTTTTGTGGGATATGAAATCCCCCATTGACATGTTGTTCTTGATTTAGGTTCTGCCTACAGGAGGAATTTGCTTGTAAAATAACAAAGATCTATTCTTCACCTCAGGCTTAATTTACAAAGACAGGCACGGATGCTCTCTCTCTGCCTTCTACCCGCACGACACATCAAACCTCTGTAACAATCTATCACAACCCAACGTTAGCACGAACAGATATGAAATATGGGTTATTAAATCAAACAATTGCAACTTCTAAAAGTGCATAGTGAAAACATTGTTGATGCATTGTTCAGCACGGTAATTATTTTATTCAGCAAGAAATGTGTCATTTCAAATTTATATAAAAATTACATAAATCAAACAAGGGGTTTCTTTTGTCTGAAATATATTGACAGATGAATTGTAAATGCCACTTTACTTTCACTTGTCTAAGAAATTCAACATTAGCAATGAAATGCAGTGTTTAAGGTAAAGGTGACCCAAGTCACATTTTTTGCCCATGTGTACAACAATACTTTAAAAAGTCTCAGCAAGAATTTACCTCTTTCATTTTTATGGTTTCCATTCAATTGTCCTGCAAACTTTGAGCAAACTTTTAAAAAGTTGCAACGAAAATGAAGGAATTGCCAGTTAAGCGAGTTTCCATTTACTGGTTTTTAGCGAATCAACCAGACTATGCAAAGCGTAATTTTGTCAGATGTGGATGCTACGGATGGTTGGTATTATGTTAATTATTTTAAAATTATAAAGATTTTATAAAAAATTGTTTATGCACCAGCTCTTGACCCACAGCACAAATTAGAGACAACTAAATATTGAGCCAAAATGGGTACAAAAAAATTCAAAGGGCCTGTAACAGACAAAACATGTTTTATGTTAATATTTGATTAATGTTTGCTCATGGTCTCCAAATCTTGCTTTATAACAATGAAATATATAAGGTAGCTTTCCTTAGACAGACACTGATTCATCTGTTTTTATGTACATAACAAGTAAATGCAGCATCATCAAGAACTTAATTCGCTCTTCTTTTTACCCAGACTACAGATATTTTGAATACTGCTGTGTTGACGGGTAAAATGGTTTCAGTTCCTGTGAAAACTCTGGCTGTTGAGGCCAACGGCACTGTTACAGATGTGACAAACTTCACCAACTGCAAATCAGCAGAGATGGATGTGCTCCAGGTAAGTCCAAAACAGCACAGCTCAGTACAACTAGAATTAAGCTTTTGTTAAGCAATTTGTTTTTTGTATAGTTTTTCTCTCCTTTAGAAAAGTTTACTACAAGCATTCTAACCTTAAAACTACTTTCACATGATTGAAGAACTTCTGATGTCTCTGGTTAAGGAACTTTCTTAAGGAATGCAACAAAGGTCCATGACATGTCTGTGTGTGAAGGCTCTTAAAGCTCTGTTTCCAGCTGTAGTCTGCCCTAAATTATTCAATGGGCTTTGCTTTATAATCCTTTCAAGGCTGCAGTTGTTCCTGTTGGTTATGTACCATCTCAGTTTTTATTTCTACTCAGTAATGCTATGTAAATAACCAGCTTCTTTAATGACTGGCTTGGATGGCTTAACTTTTTTGTGGAGTGTGCCAGTTAACTGTCATATCAACAGTCTTGCCCATAAATATGCAGGCCATAGCATTTCTGAATCATGCTACTTGAAGATAAACATTTGTCGAGGATAATATAATTACATGGTTTTCAAACTTATGAAAGTAACTCCAGCGAAGCCACCACTGAATATAGCAATAATTATTCTGGAAGGTATTACAGAATAAAAATGCATTTAAAAATAAACAGTGTACAGTTACTTTAGAGAACTCCAGGACATTGAACACTGTTGATCAATGAGTTTTATAGGATATGGTCTTTAGATAATGACCTCAGTCTGTATCTAAACAAAGTTCAGCTTGACTTGTCCTAAGCAGTCACTACTCCCCCAGCTTTTTTCTCACTTTTTCCTCCCCCCACACTCATCCCTCTTCTTCCTTGTTCCACCCTTTTCCATTGCTTCACTCTATTCTCCAGTCTAGTGCTCTCCAATTACCCCAGTGGAGCCACTGGTTTGTTAAGATAAGTGAGGCGGCAGTAGAGATAGGCCTCCAATCTGAAATAAAACACACCAACTGCTGTGTTTCAGCTCATTGCTCTTGCTGGTGGGGACTGCCTGGCTCCTACCTCCAAAACAACATCACAGGAACAGCTGTAAACCAGGGCTTATTTACATTCTGAAACAGTGGTGGCTTTAGATGACAAACACAAGCACTCTCAGATCCTTTGTCCACACTTTGGAGGTGGTATGAAATTCAAGAGATTTTTTTGTTTTCTGTACTGTTCTTTTTTTTTTCTTTCTTGAATTTTAAATCGCTCCTCGCCTGCCTTAGAGTTTCAGCTAATCAGGCGTCACAAAAACAATTCTTATCCTGTTTATTTGAACTCTCGCATGAAAGAAAAAAAACAAAAAAACAATAATGCCGTAAACCTAGAAAAGATCTAAAGGAAAAGAAGCAGAGGCACGTTTTAAATCAAGTGTGTGCTTTTCTGTAACTTTTTAACCACCGTTCTCTCGTCTCCTTAATCCAGGTGTCACAACGCTGTAACTATGTTTTTGTAAATGGAAAAGAGTCAAAAGGCAAAAGCAGCGTGATGATCAATTTCACGTACGGTTTCCTGAGTGCGCAGCTGGAGATGAGCGTGTGGATGCCCCGCCTGCCCCTGCTCATCGACATCGCCGACCCTGAGCTTAGTCAGATTAAAGGTTGGAGGGTCCCCGTCACAACAGGCAATAAGAGGTAAGGCAGAGCCGGCCCGAGGCATAACCAAAGTAAGCTGATGCTGAGGGACTGATGGAGCTTTTCTGGGTTGCCAAGATCACTTGACTTTTTACTGGGAATATATATTTTTGCTATTTCCAAGTTGAAATTTTCAACGTGAAACTAACTGCTAACCTTGGAGCAAAAATGGGACTCAAAATTAAAATGTATCCTTCAACCAGTCAGGCAACAATAAGCTGTGCTCAAACATACAAATCTAATATTGTTAATGTTGCTTACTTTTTGCTGGTGTATTAAAAGCAAAATGCTGTTTAAGAAAAATTCATCTTAAAGTTGTTGAAATAGTGTTAGGGCATTTAAAGCCAGTGCGCAATGCACATTATCCATCTTTCAAGGGTATTTTGCATTGATACTGATTCCTTAAAAAAATATTGATAAATATTTTTAATATATATATATATATATATATATATATATATATATATATATAACATATTTTAACATACAATTTTGCATTGTTGTTTAAGAATAATTGTGGCTTCAAAGAGAATCTCCTGTAAAATTCATAAATTTACAAGAATGCTGGAGGTTTTGGTCACGACTGCTGGTTGTCAGCCAGGATAAGAGCAACTACCACATTTGTGTTTAGCGCATTGGCGAGTGAGTGAACATTGGACACAGCACTGATGTCCTGGAAATAAAGGTTAGTGGGGTTTCAATCAATAAGTACAGTAAAGTCATTACTTTCCCCACTCGATACTGTTTGATAATGGATGCCATACCCCTGCCCAAAGTTCAATACCAGGCTCCAGATACAAACAGGTCAGAAATCTCATATTTCAATAGTGAATAGGAAGTGGGGCAGAACCTTCGAAAAGTATTCAACTGGAATGTGCTCATAAAATCCCCCCAAAATATAGAGGAATGCACAGGTTTTGCCAAAAAAAAAAAAAAAAAAAGAATTGGATACTTTTAAAAAATGTGGAGATTTTACAAGGCTCTTTATGCGTGTGAATACGGAGAGAGAAAATTACTTGCTGAATATCCTGAAGATTCATTGTCATTTATTAAGTTTGTCACCTTTTAGTGTGTTTTCTGAAGTGTCTTTAACAGAAGCACAGACAATTTTTTTTGCAGTAAAATGATCACTGTGGTGTCTCTAAGCTTCACAAGTTGGACCACAGAATTTAGCCAAGACTTACTTTTCGGTGCCTTGTTGTTGAGTCACACTGATTTAATTCAAGTAGCATTCCCATCGCATGGTAAGCTGTGACCTCAGGCTAAATAGTAATGATGTTTATTTGGACTTTACCTCTTAACGAGAGCTTTCAGCCTGCAGTGTAAAAACATTTCAACCAACCCTGCAGCACACCTGAGGTGCACCATGTGGCAGGACCAGCTGAGTGTATGATAATTATATGATCGTTGCAGAGAGGTTCACAGCTTAACCTCTACCACATAAAAACAAACCACTCAGCCGTGGGATCTTGGTTAATTTAAGTTAAATTGATTTTGAGGAAAAAGGTCACTCCACATGGGCTTCGCCTCTAAAGCAACCACAACAATGCTGATGGGCTTCACTATTTTTCTTTCAGAAGTTCACAGATTAGCAGCAGGTTTTTATTGTGCTGCAGTTGTCTGAGAAATGCTGGAAGCAAACTGAAACAGCCGGTTTGTGCTTACAGGAGAACCTATCAGTTTAGTGCTGGAAAATGCCTTAGACTAGGTTATGAATTGTAATATATTTCAAGTGTTTATCTCAGTTTTGTGGATTGTGGTTTGCAGCTAATGAAAACTCTTAACATAGATTAACATAAAATCTTAATAATTTGAACAAAATAAAGTTTCCATACAGAAATATTATGTTACGGCTTACAAAATATGTGGAAGCCACTGACATCCTCCACAGAAAAAGGCAAGCCACAAAAAGGTATTGTAAAATAATTCACAGAGTGAAAGTGTGGGTGACCCAAGAACAAGCAACAGGGATAGCTAATAAGCTATTGAAAGATTTAGAGGAGAAATGGTAAGTGCAAGTCAGTGCTCTTAAGTGAAAATAGACTTTAATAGGCAAATCAATTTCGAAGTGTGGAAAAAGTCTTCAGAGGCAAAGAATCCATGTTGCTTGAAGTCCAGCGTGAAGCTTTAACAGTAAGAGATGACTTGGAAAGCCATGTCTTCTGCTGTTGTTGGAATACTGGCTTATATCAAGTTCAATTAATTCAAAAGCTTCTGTTTTTTGACAATCTTCATGTAAATGTAGATTTTATTTTCCAGCAGAACTTTCCTGGTACTCACATTGCCAAAAGGTACAAGTGCCTGATTTAATGAGAACAGTATCACTGTGCACTTCTTCTTCTTCTTATGACTGTTGGCAGAACACCGAGAACGCTGACGCTATTGCGCCCTCTATTGCGCATGTGGGCCACTTTCAGGTCGTTTGCCCGTATATATATTCGATTTGACAAAAAAATCTGAATCGGGTCACTTCAGGCAATAATAATCTCATCTGTTAAAATTCACCTATGCTTTTCATAGCATTCTTTATATCTGTGTTCCTACAGATATATTGTTAGATATTTTTTGGTATTATCATTATTACTTTAGTTCATATTCAGTCTAATGTTAATCAGTATTATTGTGATTTTTAGTTTAAAGTGTTCTCTTCCTTATGTGTGTATAAACTGACCTGGAGGTTACGACTGTCTGTTTATCTTTATGTGAGACAGTTAACTCTGTGTTTCCCAGATCTTAAATTCTTCTTGTGTTAGTTTGACCTAGAGCTGAACTGGGCTCAGACCGTAGATCAGATATCACACCTGGAACTGAGTTGCTGGTTTGTTTAGGTTAAATGTTTTACGACCTCTGTTGTTTTCCTGACTGCCCCCTGTGACTGTTTTTCTTTGATAATAAAAGAAGGAGCTCGCGTGGAAGGAGTTCAGAACTTTCTGTGAACGGCTGATGACGTTGTTGGCGGAAAGTTCTCCTTTTGCAAAAGCTTTGTCTATAAAATTCATATACGTTGTCTGTGGTCTTTTTATGTAGGTTCGAGAAAAATACCTATCATATATGACTGATTATTTATTGTTTTTGTGTGTCAGATCTACATGGGACAGTGAAGAAGATGAGGACATGAGGAAGGGAAGAGGATGCATGTTACAGTACCAACTCTCCCCAGTGAGGGTGCTCACATCTTTTGTGGCCCAGCCTGATTCTGAGGTTTTGCCTGGCCCACTTACTGGAGAAGAGCCCGTTGAATACTTTTTAGGTTCTGATTGGCAGGTAGAGCACTCCTTCATTACCAGCATACAGTCATACTATTATTGAAGTATTTTGAATGTAAAAGCTTTATGACACCCCAATGTGTGCTCCCACAAGCATTTGCAGTGATTGAGTCTTTATTTTTGCATTTTTTACATTTATAGGTTGATGTGACTGACCTCGTGCGCTACGCTCTAAAAGTAGCAGATCCTGAAGTAGCCAGAGTGCAAGATGGTGTTGTACTGCAAGGACGGGCTGTTGGGACCACTGTTGTGCAGGTGAGGCTTAAGCAGGCCTGTGTGTATATCTCAGCTACTGCAACCTGAATGTGTGCCTGTGATTGCGGTTGCAGGTGTTGTCCCCGGTGACGTCATTGGTCCTGGCTGAGAGGAGCATCAGGGTGGTGGATGATAAAGTGAGCGTGACAGAACTGGGAGTGCAGTTAGTTTCCGGACTTTCTCTGTCTCTTCAGCTCAGCCCTGGGAGCAACAGGGCTATTGTTGCCACAACGACCACACGGGAGACAATCACAGAGCTCAAACAGGTAAACAACTAGGAAACTGTCGCAAACAGAATTGTCTGATGGATTTTTGTAAATGTTTTTATTTGTTCCCATCTTATTTCAAAACAGTTTTTGTATATGCATATTTTTTTCACATTTTCTTATGTTAATTTGATTTATTAAAGCTAAAAAAAAAATCATAACACAAATTCAATTTAATTCATAACACGTAAAATAACTACAACATTAAGGGACCTACCTACACATATAATCTTGTCGTGCTTATCACACTCACCAATGACATTATGGATGTTACAGTATTTGTTAGTCTTGACAATGATGAACAACTGGAGCTTCACATGGACATCCTCTTGTTATTCAGAGCGGTTAATCAAGTGCAAGGTTATCGTTGCTTGATTATGCTTCCATTTTGTTGTAACTCGTTATAACTGAGTTTCTCAGGTTTCAAAAATTTGTGTGAAGAAAACAAAGTCATTCTCTTGCTTCATATACTTATCATGTTTGCTTTATTGGACAATTTTAGATTAACTTTTTGGTGCATTATTTTGGGTTCAAGATTTTGCTCCTGTGGTGCAACACCAAATTTTCTGAAGTCACACTATTCATTCATATATTCACCATTTGTTTACTCGAGGCATTGCTATGATGACATTTTCCTCATTTTAATTAATTGCATCAGCTGTGAAACACTCACTTGGGTGCACACATAAAAAAGCAACAGAATCGACATCAGCATCATTAGATACTCAAAAAATAAATATATTGCTGCTTGCAGAGGGGTAAAATGCTGTGCAGAGGTTAAAAACATGCCTTTTAGTTTATTGACCAGACTTAAAAAAAACAAAAAACATTAGAAACAATATAATCTCTAGTCTTGGCAGTTACCTCTTAATAAGAATGATTTTTTCAAAAAAAGTCATTTTAACTGAATAAAACTGTAAATAAATTTATAGCTTGTGATTTCTGACTTAAACTATAACTACACGGAGAGAACAAACATAAGGATTTAACACAGCCTTTATATATTGTTCAGACAGCTGGACATTACTTTATCTCATTGTCGATGGTGACATTACTCAGAAAAGTTATTTGCTCCATTATGAAGCTTCTCCAAAAGCAAAAGTAAAACAGACTCAGGGTCTCTTGTACATTTATGCTTTCCACGGTTCCAAAGCAGTTTTAGTAAATGGTAAATCATAAGCACTTATGTAGCATTTTAGTGCCAGTCTTACTGACCTTTCGAAGTGCTTTGGCACTAGAAGCCATATTTGCTGATAAAAACTCCCAAAATTTGTAGAGCACTTGAAGGTTATACCAGGGGTCTACAAACTATGTTTTTTTCAGATTCTACTCCAAAATAAATGTCTTAAGCCATAAAATATTCTTGAATTCTCCAAATAAAATATTAAGTTATTTTATATCGTATTCCTGGATGAACATCATTACTACTTTGACGTAAGATTAAAAAAATAAAAAATAAAATGTATGAAGGGGTTAATCATATTCTTGTATATTGCGTTTTTTTTTTTTTTTCATCTTTGCTAAAAATAAATAAAATGTATGAGGAATAATAACATAAAGGTATTTTAGGAGAATCACATTTAAATATGTTCTGTATTCCCACACTCCCAGATAAGAAGCAGGGCTTTGTTTTGTATTTCATTAAAAATGACCTGGCAGACTTTAGTTGTGATGTTTTAAAATTTGGATAGATGCAACAAGTTTGTAAAACCTGCCTCCCATACATCAATTCTGCACAAGTATGTTGCAAAAAAAAAAAAAAAAAATCATAAAATATTTTAAGTGATTTTGAGATAGAGCAGTGCAACTAGAAATCATGTTAATTTGCAAAGTTATGCTCCTACTAAAATAGTGAAAGTCTTTTTACATCACTCACAAGTTCACTGATGCAATAGTACTTTTTAACATGGCTAATATGGCTCATCTACCAGAGTGCCATTCTATCATCCTTAGCAGGAGAATAACAAAAAAAAAACTGTTACTCTCGTTGTGCCTTTTGCTTTCTTTCTCATGCTTTGGGAGATGGCAAAATCATTTATTGTAGCTAATGAACGTGTGCAAATATCAACATATTCTCAATTTCTTTCCATTATATAAACATCAAACACATATTGCACAAGAGCAGGGAACAAAATTTAAACCTGTTGTGGTTACAGCAGTTACATGATTTTCTTTCAGTTTAGGTCAAAGTCAGAAAAAACTGCAGATGGACTTTTGAGCGATAGATGGTTTCAAAGTCTATGCTTTATGTTGCATTCATGTGAATCTAAACCAAATGACCAAATGACAAATTAATGTTTTCCTCCAGTAAACATTAACCATTGAACGAAAACAAAGACTAAGAATCTTAATACAATAATTGTATTTTTCCTTTGGAAACATTGGTAGCAAAAGTAAATAACCTAACTAGCTTTTTAATGATAATCTCAACTTTCAATAAGATCTGGGTTATTTTTGATCCCTACATGTTTTTGGTTATATAAATGAACTCTACCAAAAAGGAACATACATCCCTCTTACAAAAGCAAAATAACATTTTGGCTTTCTTTTCATTTCTTCAGTGTGAGTGTTCTCTCACTCTGGACCCTCATCAGCAGCTGCAGAGCTCTGCGAGAGACCAAGATGAGGCAGGCAGATGATCATGTTAAAAGTTCACTCACACATTTAGCTGTGGCAGTCTGCCCGTTTTAAACCAGCTCCCTTTCACAGACATGCTCTCTTTTACATTCAGTGCACTGCCATGGCTGTTCTGCCCCAGTCAATAAACCTGCCACTGCGGATGACCAGCCAATTGTGTCTGTGATAGCAAGCTGTTATGCTCAGGGCCATTCACAATGTATTCAGATCTAAAATATAGGTTAGGTTTGTGGCGACCCAGTAGCTCACATTAGCCACAGGAAATGGGTCATTTTGTTGTAATGTCATTTGATTAGCTAATTCTGTTCGTAAGGTGACCCTAAATGCTACGTTTTTTTTTTTTGTCACGTTGAAGGACATCTGCCATGCTATTGCATGAATTATTGCCATAGATTTAATCTAAAAGATATACTTATAAATGTGTTATTTTTTGTTTTTGAAGAGATTAATAAAGCTGATTTGCAAAATTCCTATGTAGTTGGGAAAAGTAGGAAATTTAATTTCAGGGTTTTGCAAGTCTGAGTAAGGATAAAAATGTGGAACTTACTGAACCAAACTTACTGAACTTCCTATGCTTTCCTCAGTCCTTACATATGTTCTCCCTTCTATATGTTTACCCTTCCTTCTCCTTCCTTTGATCCTACCTCTTTACTTCCTTCTGTGTGCCCTACAAACTTTGTCCTTCCATTGTGTACTGTCTCCTTCCCTTCCTTTTGATCCCTTGTAGCAGACTTCTTTCATAATCCCTTTTAATTTCAGCTTTTGATGCATCATATCTGAAATCTGCCTACTGTAAAAATATCTGCCATAAATTCATTCTGAGCTTCAATATTTGTATTTTGTCTTGAAGATAGAGTACTAAAGCCAAGTAAGTTGATTGTCTCAAAACATGCAATATTTACATAAATATGTATGGATGTCATTCAAATAACATTCTCTGTAAAGGCTAAGGAATATTAATTTGCTTCCTATTTCCTGATGTACATGTTGAAGAACTCTGCATGGCTCAGTTTGCACTTTCTCTCCCTCTTGTTTTGTTACAGGAAGCAGTGGTCAGCTGCTGGGTTCAATTCAGTGACGGGGCGGTAGCTCCACTGGAGCTTTTTGACCGCGGCGTCTACTCCCTCACTGTTTCCACCAATGATGAGAGGGTGGCCACTGTGCGGCGTACACCACTGTCCACATTCGTGGTTGCACAAGGTGAAGGCGAAGGCCGTGGGAGGCAGGTGAAGGTGGAGCTGAGGATCTGTGAGGAATGCCAGAAGTCCAAGAGGAAGAGCAAGCTGGCGGTGGGAGCAGGGATTCTCAAGACTAACTTTCAGGGTGGACGAGTCGTAGCAGGAGGAGCAAGTAAAAATGTGGAAGCCGTGGGTGGCGTTAAAACAGCAGGGACTTTGCAAAAAATGGTCACTTTTATGGATAAAAGGCCATCCACTGGCACAATGACCAACCAGCAGGCTGTTTTAACAGAAAGCACTATCACCACAACCCTTCCCAACAGATATGCACAAACACCTGCAGTATGGGTTGGAAGAACAAAACCTACAGGGGGTGCTGCATCTAGCGTCATTGACACGGCCACTCCTACAGCTATCAAGAACTTGTGGTCCAATGCACAGCTGAACACTGCCAAACCAACAGTGAGTTTTGTTAGTAAAGGAGATGGGAAAAAGAAAAAATATGGGAACATGCTTGACAACTCTAATTCATCTTCTAACAATGCCACTCCGGAAGGTGACAAACCTGAGAACGAGTCTCCGAAAACTAAAGCCCCTAAAGTAATTGAGAGTGACCTCATCAGGACTTTCAAAGCCTTGTCCGACTTGGAGATTGGCATGTATTCTTTGATAGGCGTCTCTTGTCTCGCCATCGTGGCATTTTTGCTTAACTGTGCATCGTACAAGCTGTGTTTTCGGAAACAGAAGACCCCCATACAGACAGCCCCAGCGCCCACTGCAGACCCGAAGGATCACAAACATGACTGGGTGTGGATGGGGAGCAACAGTCACAGCACACCTCCACCAGGTGCTCCAGCTGCCCCGGCTCAAGCCGCAACACTGAAACGTGAGCCTCACCGCCCTCTTGAGTCCCATCATTCAATAGATTCAATGGTTCCCGGTGGCCTGCAGGGGTCTTTGCCAACTGTGAGTGCCCCTGCTGTCCCAGAGAGAACGGCTACATTGGGTCGCTGCAGGAGCAGCTCCCAGCAACACCAGTTTCAAGTGAAGGGCATCGACCCCATGGCAAACCGGTCAGCCACTTTGCTGGCGAGGCCACACCGCAGCGAGCCTCTGCATTCACCCACCAGCAAGAGGAATCAAGTCCAGTTTACCACTTTCACGACACTGGACATCAAGCACTTGGCTGCACTGAAGAAGAATGGTGTGGACTTAAACTGGGCTAACCAGAAAACGCAGCAGCAGTCCCTTCCTCAGCCCCAGGCACCTTTACCTGACATGCCATGGCCTGTTGTCACACCATTAGGAGAGCCCCAGTGAGTTTACTGAGCTGTACGTTGACATAGGTAGTAAGGAGGAATAGAGTGCCTTTTAAACATATTCATACCACTTGATTGGTCCACATTTTGTCACTACAATCATAACCCCCATGTATTTTTTCAGATTTGATGCAAAAAAAAATTCCACACATAGGTCATAATTGTGAAATGAAAGAGAAAGGAGCCATGCCTTTTTTTACACAATGTTTGTGACTCATGAAAGCTTTGTTGTATTGTTCCTGCAATGCACCTGGAAGTCTTTTGCTCTACTTTGGTTTTTGTGTTAAATCCCAAAACACATCAGAAAATGTGTTTGATTGGTATGAATACGTTTACAAGGTGCTATATTTCTAAATAAGATGCATATTCTGGGAATGTTTAAAAAAATGGTTAGCTTTTTAAATAAAAGCAATTTAAATAACCTTAAAGGATTTTATATAGATAAATTATATAAGGGATATTTTATGTGTCAAGATTTGCTTCAATGCAGATTTGCAAGTAAAGCACAAAAATAAATGTTATTTGGTACTTAGAAAAACTGTCAAAATGTTCTGTGTTTAGATTAAAAAATGTTATGTAAATATAGATTGTATGCTGTTTTACATATTTATACATTTCTTAGCAAAAAAGCCCTCACTAATCACTATCTACTTTTGTACAGTTCTGTACTTTATGTTGTAGTTTAGTCATCAGACTGCAATATGAGAGGTTTCTTTCCTTGTAAATAACCTTTTTCTGCAAACAAAACCTGTAACATGTCAGAAAATATACAATGGTTATTGTTTTACATCAAGCAATCGATCAACAGTCTTCGTGAGAAACTAATCCCTGCTGTTGTCTGGGCAGAGAGTGTGATGAGGAATATTTCTTAACATTTTGTACACAAGTAGTTCAGGCAACAGGTCCGTCCTGATCAGATGCTGTTCCGACCAGGAGAGAAAACAAAACTAAGGGGAAAAAACTGTCACAGTGCAACACATATTCATTTGAAATGTTTCTTGTGTGGTTGCAAAAAATATATATATATGATGCCTTTTTTTATGTAACATTTTCATGTTTTTAAACAAAAATGATGTGTGGATTTCCTGACAAAGTTCTAAAAATAAAACATTACAATGATTTTCTTATGTCTCATTCGAAGCTTTATCGAATCACTGATTTCAGATCACGTAGGAATTCCAAGAAGAACACAGCAAATTGTTAGGATTATATTGTCAAAGCTTTGCCAGGAATCAAGGGGATTTAATTGTCTTAATCACTCCTGAATGTGATTTACGTCTGATGTCATCATTCTAAAAAATGCCACTGTGTTGAATGGGCCTGCCAGTTTTAGGATTCAGTGCTGCTGCACTATAAAAAAACAAAACAAAACAAAAAATAAAGACGACAGATGTTGTCCCTCATTTCTTGTATTCTTGGTTCCATCCCTAAAGAATTACAGGTATTTTATCAAAGATGGAGGCCTACATGCGATAACTCATGGCTCATTTTTTTTCCATTTCCACTCCTCCCCGTGTCTCTAAGGTGAGCACAGCTCAAAATTACATTCTACAAGCTGTGATGAATAAACGCTGTCTGCAGCTTAAAGAATACCACATAATCTGATGCCATGCACAACATGAATTTGCCTCTGCGGATGCGACATCGCACAAGCCACTCTCTGCAAACAGCTGCAGATTTAAAGTGACGATAAAAAGCAATTTTGATATAATCTCATTGAATCAGACTCTTTCGTGTAATTTCCTTTTTTGCTCCCAATTTTCTTTTCCATATTCAACTTGGTGCAGTAATGTTTAAAATAATTGAATTTCAAGGGCAGAATTAATTTGGTTAGTCCATGCATATTTTCTAGACAGAAGTAATAATATTCCACCTATTTGTCTTTTATTCCAATGTTTTATCATATTGCTGTTTTTTTTCTCTTCGTTATTCCTTTCTTGCCATATTAGCTAAACATTTGATATCTGCTTGTGAAGGTTGGCTTGACCACATTTATGCAGACTTTGTCACATCGAGAAAGATTTCACCTCAAAAACTTTAATCACTTCCAGTTGCATTTCATTTTAGACCTAATAAAAGCCCCGAGGAGAGCTTTACACATTATAGGAAATTTAAACCATAAATAACGGAGTTTATGGACAAGAAAATAGTAGAGTCCCCTGGTATCATTGCAGCTGGATCTCTAATCTGGAGCATCAGCTTCCCTGTTGACAGATTTAAAGGATTGGGGTCATTGTGTTGGAGGATTACTGTGCATTAGTGAAGTGTCTCCGCGGCAGAGGACCGTTAATGTGGGCCAAAAGAGACAAGGTCACTTTTTTCTAAAGTCTTGTTTTATGGGGTTTTTTTTTGTCTATGTTAAATATGTGGTCCAACATGTGGTTAGACACCAGAAAGCACAGATGCAATGCAATGCTTATCTGAAGTAGAATTTATTGTATACACTAAGTCGAAATAACTGCATCAGCAAAAAAAACAAAAAAACAAGGGATCTATGGCTCTCCCTGTATGTTATGAAATGTCTGTTATTAATCCTGAAAACAGATTGTTTAAGAGGACTACTTTGTAAATCTTCCCCTTATAAGAAGTGATTTTTTTTTATATACAGGAGTGCCATGATGTTTTTTTTTTTTTCCTAAATTATCTTTGGAAAATGAAAAAATAAATAAATAAATAAATAAAATTGTTGAATCCTATCCCTGCTCAAAACATGATACTTTGCATATCGGGTGATACAGCCTGACAGTAAAACTCCGGAGTCCCTGCCAGATAGACTGAGCTAGTGCCTTTGCCAAGTTCCAATCATGTCAGCATTAGTAGTCAGAACATAATGGCATTAGAAAATAGTTATCACATTTGCAGCACCATGTAGATTAAGTTCTTTCAGGAGTTTCCATACTTGTATCATCTTTTCTCTCTCTCTCTGTTTTCTTTAGAACTGGCGGTTCTTTGTCAATTTAATCTAGTTCGTAGAAACATCCTCTTATCTCCTTAGGAGAAAAAAAACAGTAAGTCATCTGCACTGTCTTAATCAGTCATCTTACTGTCTGATAGCTGCTTTGAAATAATATCAGCAAAGAAATGAGTTGGTGCTTATCGGACCATTGAATGGAAGGCTCAGTACACCTACTGTTCTTTTTTTAGTGGTATTTCATGCATGAATAGTAACCATGGCAAACTCCTCTTTGGTGTCCAACAGCCATTTTTTTTTCACAATTAGAAAAAAAGGTTTTGCATGTGAAAAATGTGTTCTAAGGACTATAATCAGTATAGAATAATTCAGTCCATAACTGAGACTATCACCCTTGTCTTAATCTAACGTGTCTCGACTGCCAAAAGACTCTGTTTTTGTGTACTTGAAATGAAATTGCCATATAAATACTATTCAGTAAACAATACACAAATTAACACCACCTAAATATGTTATTTTTACATTAGAGATGTTTAAATATAGTCCAGATTCTAAAAAAAAAAAAAAATGGAATGACTTTTTCATTTAGCACCAAGTAGGACTTTATGATTTATTTTATTTAATAAGTAATGTCCCATTCAGATACATCATCTTTTCTACTAGGAAGTATTGGTCATTACAGGTGGTGAAAAGTCCATACATACATTCAGGTAAGGGGAAAAAAAGCTAAATGTAAATCATAAATACTCTCTCCTAACACAAAGTAATAAGGAGATTAACTTTAATATTATAGGTCTTATGCTTACCCCCGATGTACTGTAACAATACCCATAATCAGTCATATCATCCATATGAAAAATCCTCTCTTCTTTCATGAGAAAGTTTTGAGTTTTTCTACCTTTCTAAAGCTAAAAACTTTTTTTAGAAGACTTTGCTGCTTGAGAAAATAGAGACAACTACATTGCAGAACCCCACATCTTAAAATCTCAACTCCTACCACTTTAAGATATCTTTGAACGACACACATGAGATTTTCTTGATTGGTCTGGGCACCAATTTATTTGTAAACATTGAATTTACTCAAAAAGAAAAAAAAAACCTTGTTTATGTAATAAAGATAATCTAAACATTTTCTCGTTGTTTTACTAAGTGAATATAAATGGTGGCATATGTTTTCTTGGCTCTTTGTCTCTCTTTTTAAGACAGCATAAGTAGAAACATAAAAGAAGACAGTTGGATGCAGAAACCAGTCCCAGGAAGCATAAAGAGAGATAACTTGTATTACAGGTGGAGGAGAACTCAAACTGTATGGCAGCTCATTAAGACAAAGTACCTTGTGCTTCTCTGCGACACTCATTGCTGTCGTTGCTTGTCAGCAGAGTGTCAGCACTCACTGTGCATTGTCAGATAGTGTCACCATTCTCACAAAGACGAGCAGCAAAGAAAAAAAAACTCTTTTTGTTAATGAGACAGATTGTGGAATAACAGCTTTGTCTGAAGGCAAGTTACAAAAGGAGCAGCAAAATGAAGCCGTGGACATAAAACATCAAATTGAATTTGGGCAAAATAGAGATTTTTGTATTTTCTTCAGAAAGAAAGCATTATCTAGCACACACATTTAAAAATTAACTGTGGACAAGTATAAAATGTATGAATACATGGGACTGGGTGAGGGGGGGAAAAAGAGTGACTAGAAAAATACACCGGCACAAAGAGAATAAGGATGACACATCACTGCTCTGAAGAATAGCTGCATTTGAATAATCCTGTCTATAATCTGTTCTTCATGAAAGTAGGATTTTGGTTTTGTGCTTCTGTTCAGACTCTCTGAACCAGATTCTAATAGTTTGCTGTATCATTAAGAAACGGGGAAGCTTGGCTATGTAAGCAATATGAAACTTAAAATGTGTTAGTAGATTTTTGAGCCCGTGTGGATTAAAAGCCGGATGCTGCAGTTTGCTTATTAAAAAGGGAAACAAGTTCTACTTTACTTTCAAAACAACTGCAGCTAAAATACAAACACAAAAACATAAGGGTGGTGTTACTTAAAAATGAAGCCACCATGAATATTGCTATATTTGTCTAAAGCTTACTAGCAATTTATGAACACTGTAGACATGAACACACAGTGGACAAATATACTCTATATATTTGGATATATAATATCAATGAATAAAAATCTAAGATTTTTGCACGTTTAATGCGTACAAGGCTGATTTTGTGAATCCTTCTGATTCTGAAAGTATCAACAAAGGTACGACTGTGGTTTGTAGGAATAAGATTGAGCAATCCTGCCATCTGACAGATGTCAGGCACCTTTCACGCCTCACAGAGTTTCGTTTCTTTTACCTGCAGCATTTTGATTCTTTATTCCAAATTTCCTTTCTGTGGTTGCCAACATGTTGCAGAAAACTAAGCCCAGCTTGACAAATCCAGGAAAGGATTTTTAAAGCTTTTTCATTTGGAATAAATTTTCCTCGCTTGCTGTTTATACTCTTTTGTAAGCTGTGTGTTGCAAAGTCTGAACCAGATATAATGGCATTCCAGCCCTCGAGATAAATGAAATTACAAGCACAGCAAGTCAGATGTACCATGACAACATTAAAAGGTGTCTGTAATGGAAGAGTTGTATTCATCCCTAGGCACCCGAGTGGTTCATAGTTGATTTTGCAATTCATTTTAGATCTGAAAAACAGAAGTGTGTGTGCGTGTTGGTATGGTTTAGCCTGCCTTTTGACCTGAATAAGTATTTACATTACAGGTACCTAGTAGTAATACAAGGACAGTGCAAATGTCCTTATAAATCAAGGAATGTATTTTAAGTTTTGAGTATCTAAACAACACTTTTTCTCATAAATCTAAAGTTTTATTGAAACTATGCCAGCGTTTGCATGATGTGGACTCTGTATTTGTACTTTTCAGTAAATAAACAGCGTGATATCTCACTTTCTTTATATACCATGTGACCTGAGTTTTGTGTATTCCAGTGTATAACACAGCGCCGCCTGATTTCAGTGTATGAATTGCACTTTTACACATATTTTCATACACTACCGCACTTTTAGCCGGTCATTATCTGATTGGCTAGAAAAAACCTGTGGGCATGTCTTATTACCAAACCATTCTAGATCCCAGGTTTTAAAAAATTAAATCCTCATTTGAAGCCGCAGCCCTCAATATGGCCGTGTTGGTGGAATAACTGTGCACAGGTAAGCATTAATGGTAAATTTAAATAATTTTTGCCTAGATAAAGTTATTTACAAGTATCTAAGCAACATTTGAATTTTACATCTTAGTGTGTGCTCCAGAATAAATGAAAAAAACACTTAACAGTTTCTCTGATTTTCCTTTTTATAGGTACATGCTTGAGTAAAATGAACATTGCTCTTTTATTCTGTTAACTAGTAACATCATGTCTAAGAAATTCCATAAATTTTGTATTTATTTGCAGAAATTGAGAAATGGACAAAATAACAAAAGAGATGCAGCACTCTCAGACCTCAAATGATGCAAAGAAAACAAGTTCATATTCATTTAGAAACATCCATACTAATGTTTGAACTTAGGAAGAGATCATAAATCAATATTTGGTGGAATAACCAGGAGGTTTTCAATGGGGTACAGTGCAGTGGGCTCTTTATTTTTCCAGAGCTGCATATATAAAAGAAAAAAGTAAAATTTATAGTTGAAGAATAGTTGAGTAAACATTCTGTCAATGTAAAGTGGTACAAAAATGTTTAATTTAGCAAGCAACTGTGTTACCTTTTGACAATGAATTGCGCATGTTCCATTTAAATTCAGTTGTTTAATATAACCTCAATCATATTTGTTCGTAATTTAACATAGTCAAATTCTTAAAAATCGATTTAGTTTTGAAAGAAAATATAGTTGACGGCTTGTCCCGATTTTCGCGGGCTTAGTTCATTAGCAGGGTGCAATATGCGCGCGCATCCTCAGCCGGCTGAGGCTACGTGTTCAAACACCAGCAGTAATGGCGGAGGAGAACGGAACAGAGCTATTAATAAAGTGGGTATATTGTGCTTTTTAAAAATAAAATAACTTTTACAAAGTTATTAAATTAGTTGTGCAAACCTGAATTATGCCCTAAGTTTATTAACATATAGCGCTCCCTTGCAGCCGCTGGCTCGTCTTTCCCGGTCAGTTGACCGAGTCATCGGGTGCAGCTCGTTAACCTGTCTGAGGACCGGCGCTTGCCGCAACAAGATCGGTTGAAAACACATCCTATACATTTATCAATATAGGCATATTGTATATCCACTATGCCACCGTGAGGTTGTGAAGTCTGTATTTGATGCCTTGTGGGGACCATTTTACTGGGACATATTACATTGTGGGGACTCACGGCTCCCAAAGAAGAGATGTTGTTTGTGGGTTCACAGTAAAGTTTAGGTCAGTGGCGGAACAAGTCAGCGTCAGGCCGGGGGGTGGGGCTAATGACCGTGCCCTACACCCAAATAATAAAGCTCATGATAATTTAACTTTACAACATAGACATGCCCGCAACAGCGGAGCGTACAAGTTTCACCACCACAGAGAACGACTATGTCATTCTGAAATCCATCAGACATGAAGTACAACAAACCAAGAGAACAACAGAAATATCAGGCTACGTGGTCACTAATGATGAACAACACAAATTCAATTCCGTTCAGAACCACGGATAGGATCGGATCGTGTTGACACTTTATCAATTTCAAGTCGGAGCCTGGAGCAGCTTGCAGCTGCTGAAGCTAGGTTTATTGTTGACAAGTTGGACCGAGCACTCAACAGCACGTGTTGAAGTGTACGCAGAGGCGCAGCGTGTCGCAGCAGCTCGATCTGGAAGATGCTCTTCCAGGCAGCTCCAATGTGAACTTCTGTCTTGGCTTAAAAATGCTCTCAACCCGAACTGTCAAAAGTGTGACTATAACTCAGCCTTGAGTCCCTGACATCACCGCTGTCCCACCGACAGAGAGAAAAGGAGATGTAAGCTAGGCTGCTGGGCTGATAAAATTTATAGTCAGTCTACAGTTAACTCACACATTGTAATAAAATCAGAGTTGCTACCTGTAACTAGTCCAGCTCCTTCGCTGGGCTGCCAACAAAAAAGTCCGGTTCATCTCCAAGACAAAATATGCATCCAGTTTGTGGCTTTTCTTTCCTCTCTTTTTAAGTCTTTTTCAGTCTTTTTCATCCTTTTCACTTTGCCGCTCCATGGAGCTCCACTCAAGTTAGTTCAGTCTGTAAAAATACTCTAGCTAGTTTGCCATCTGTTGTCAAGTGACCGATGATGACGTTGGTGGATGGCTGGTGACGAGGTTTAACCAGAATACACTCTGAGACAATAAGGTTCATCCACTTGTAATTTTATATGTCATAAAGTTTAAATGTTAATAAATCCAGTCATGTAGCACAACATTTTATTCAATATTTTACACCCACTTCGTCACTAAAATCAGTCGGTCTTGTAAAGTTTTTCGTAACCATGAGTCAACAATGACTGGAGCAGCTACTATATAAATAGGAGAGGGTCCACCTTCTCCAGCTATCATCAGACATATAAAGGCTTAGATCCCTGAAGTCATATTCTGTCTCCCATCCGGGCCCCCCAAAGCCCGGGCCGGGGGCCAAACCCCCCTCCCCTAAGTTCCCCCTCATAGCTCCGCCCCTGGAGAAAGACATCATATTTTAACAGTTTGTAAAAAGGTAGTTAAACTACCTCTGAGGCCATTTTGATGTGGACTGAAATGAAAATTAGTTTGACACCCTGCCATGGAACCACACACAAGTCACACACATATTTAAAAGATATTGCTCAGCTTACTGAATAGCACCCATAAAACTGGATAAAATTAATTTGTTTTGTAAATGTAGTACATTTCTATAAAAAGCAAACACCTCTTGATCCATTTAATCTTTGACAACTGCTTTTTTTCCCTCCTGTGCTTCTCTTTTGTCTTTCCCCCCCCTTGCTTCACACTTTGTGCACATGTTGCATTTATCTTGCTTGTCGCCCTTAGACAAAGACCGACTGTCTAACTGCTCTCTCCTACTCTTCTTCCTTCTGCCTCACCTGCCATTTTTATTGATTCCTTCTGATATTTGTTTCGCTTTCAGTTTTTTTAATGCTTACTCTGTCTTTTTTTTGTCTGAAATAGCTGTTTGTCAGATAGAAAATAATACTGAAAGCTTCAAAATGTATTCAAATGCATTAAATGAATTTTTAGTAAAAAAAAAAATCCTTTACATTTTTTTTTTTGCTTTACTGCTGGCATCTCACCCTTAAAATAAAACACATTACTGGCACATTTAGAGTTATAATAATTTTTCATTGAAGCAAGGCAGTTGTTTCTTACAGGAGATGAGAAATGTTTTCACAAGACACTAAAACAAAATTTAAAAAATATCAATTACATTTTTTATAGTATCTAGGATTAATTAAAAAATCTGAAGAGTTAACTGGTGTGTTGTTAAACAGCAATGCAAAGCAGCAAATGAGATTCTTGATCATTGGCGCCCTGGGTGAGTTTTTAAATCAGTTTTAAACCTGTAAGCTATTTAAGAAGATGCCATCCAGTAATCCAGTAATACATCAAACGACATGTCTCCACAAATATTGTCCTATTTAGAGCATTAAGACAAATCTTCTTCTGTTGCCCCAAATATTATTCAGATATAACCAACATCACAAGTTTGTCCAATGTCTTTTATTGTTCTCTAACAAATTTCTACAAAATATTTATACCCTACAAGTCATAAAACCACAGTTAGTTAAATGTATCTGGCTTATTTAAAATAAACCTTATATTAAAGTTAAGTAGCACATGGTCAAGCTGCAGCAAATGAGGCTGAAATATTCAGCTTTTTTTTTTTTTTTACAAGCCATCTGCTGAGCCAGAGTCTTATTTACTGTTAATGTTATTTTCAGGGTACACCCTGAACAGGTCTCCACATCATTACAGACTACTGGGCCTTGATGAAATTATATGCAAATAAACAATATGCTACTGGTGTTTCTTAATGCTGGTCCTCAGAGCCTACAGTCCTGGACTGTTTAAATATGTCTATGTGCCAGCACACCTGATTGAAATGATTGCATTTTCCCCTCAGAATGTCATCAAGTGGAGCAGAAGCTTTTGAAAATCCCATTGCTGGAAGTCAGATGTTTGCTAGTAGGGAAATACCCAAAACATGCAGGACTAGAGGATTTAAGGCAAAGGTCCCATCCTCGCGTCCCGCGGGCCAATTGCGGCCTCCCAGAACGATGTCTCGTTGCCCCCACCGTGATATGAAAGTATAATATTAGTGTGGCCCACAGGGTGAGCGGACCTCTGAAGGAAGTCCCGTCCGCCTTTCCTCGTCATGGCTGACATTCAGCGCCAGGCTAAGCTACACTGACTTCATGCACACTACACTTGTAACAATAGTGCGGCGGATGATGGCACAGTCCGGTACCAGTTGCCCTTTTTTGCAGTCGCCATTCCGGTACTTTCTACCATTAACAAATGCCACAATCAAACGCAAAGAAAGGCGACTGCTACTGGGCTGCTCGTCATCCGCTGCGCTGTTGTGACAGGTAGAAGTGGTAATGACGCCACGCGTCCAGACGTTTTCCATACGTTGCTAAAGACTTCTATGAAACGTAGAACAAGAGTGACGCCAAGTGGAATAAACTAAATTTTGTCACACCCTCATCATGTCTTTGTCAAAGCCAAAGCCTGCAGTTCATGTATTGGAGAAATAATTAAATGTTGATGACATTTGAGGATATTTTTTAAATGTTTTTTGTGGAATCCTTTATGCGGCCCAGACTCTGCCTCCAGTGGCCCCTGGGTAAATTGAGTTTGAGACCCCTGATTTAAGGTATACTGACTAAAATATATGAGATTTCCACAAAATGTAGTCAGATTTACATGCAGTTTAAAAAAAAAAATGCGCCTACATCATTGTTAAGGAAGAATATATTCTAAATTGGTTAACTTTGGAAAAAGTTTGGCTCTCTCTCTTCCTCTGGATCTCAGGTCCTCTCGGCGAGCCACGTGTAGCCACAAGGAAAACAACAATGTGTGTTGACGTCACAGAATTACAGAGTTTTATCCAATGTAAGACAATGTATAAACTTACACCAGAAACTGCAGAACAACGGAGACATACATTTATTTACCTGACATAAATGGAAAGAAGAAGAAAAGCAAAGACGTGCAAAGACATCTTTGGAGAGTTGCAAGAGCAAATCTGATTCGTTACTTCTGTGTAGAAAGTTTTATCTTCTTTTCTTTAATTTATTCAAATAAGGCGTATCTTTGCTCATCCAACCAGGAGCTATCTCTGACCCTCTCTCAAGCCAGAAACCCCTGCCGTGTTTACAGCCTTTCACAGATGAGTGTAAAAAGCTACAACTTCCACTGTATTGTTTTCCCACAGACAAAAGGCAGTTCAAACGATCCTAGCAAACCATCTGCTGTAACTACAGGTAAATTAAAGGCCAAAAAGCCAGAATACATTACTAATTTTAAAACCACAATTAGGCCATTTGAATCAAGACATGTTAAGTTTTAAAACTAGCTTATTTTAAATTTATTTTCTCAACAATCATCAAACCATTGCTCTGACTTGAATGTCTTCCTATTGTTTTTCTTTAAAATGGAAAATAAGTTAAGTCCTGCAACTCTAATGCCATACATGAAAATCACATAGCTGGAATTAAGTTTGGGAGTGATTATGGAGTGTTATTATAAATGTTGGAAGCAAGTCAGTGCTAAATCGTGACAGACAGAACTTCAAAAGGGGCGATTCAGGCATTTCTCACTGCCTGTCTGGACAACTGTAATGTCTAAAGTTATCCCTCTGGCATGTCTGTATGACCACGCTCCACTGTATCGCTCTGATCTGCTTCGCCCTTACGCTCCATCTTAGATCACTCAGGTCTGCTGAGCAACTGACCTCGGCTGTTCTGAAAACCAGGAGTGAGGCTCGGAGAAGTCCGGTTGTTTCCTCTTATATAGAACAAATTGCTATAGCACTCTAGACAGACTACTCTTCTCCAGTTCCCTTTGTTTTTGCTGATTTTAACAATGTGACTTGAACTTTTCATATCAGTTGATGTTTTCGGTTATCTTACAAGTGTCTTCTTGTGTGTTTTATTTCTGCACTTTTATCCTTATCTATAAAATGTACGTGGTCTATGGTAAAGAAAATTTTTGTTTGAAAGTTGCATTTCTAAACAGAGCTCAGTCAGACTGGGATGAATAAGGTTTCCACAGAGTCAAAGAATGTCTTCAGAAAGTAAAATCTGCAGTGTGGAAGGTGAAGATGAATGGTGCCAGGACAGTTTCCTGCTTGTCGGAGAAACAGTCCTGTGACCTCACACACTGTGGACGGCCAGTGAAGTAGACCAGTATCCACTGGGACACATGGTGGTCAACTCCTGACAGCGTTGACTGTATGAACGACTGTTTTCTATAGCAAACAGAACCGTAACATAACAGAGAAACCAATGCAGTGAAAAATGGTTGTATTTTTAAGTAATAACAAATACAATTTTGCCCTTAGTTACATTATCATGGTTATAAAGTAACACAAGGCCATTCACATCATCACAACCCTATGGCATGTATTAGTTTCCACTTTTCCTTTTGAACCAGCCATTGTGTTATATATTAAAAAGAAAATCAGAAAAAGACAATATTCAGTCCATATTTAGAATTAATGTACTGGCGTCAAAAATATTATGTATTTATTTATTCAGCTTGACCCCCCCTCTCCCATCCTATACATGTCATTGTAATCCCCTTAACTGTTTTACAAGTTTTGCGTATTTACTGTGTTTATATTGTTTTCTACCGAGTTGGATGTACTACTGGTAACAGCAACAAAATCAGCCCTTGGATTTCTAACTGAAACACCAGGCACTTAAAATGTTGTAGATGTTGTAGTTAAATAAGAAAGCATTAAACAACTATTTAAATCCATTTGGCCATGTTATTGGTAATTTACAGAGCAGATGCATCCATTTTGAGACATGTTACTTTGCCAGCACTAGTTCGTGTCTGGTATCAAGCAGGATTGGTTTTTGCTGATCAAGCAACGACGTGCGGGGGCAAACACAGCAGGTGGTTGACTTTTGCTGCTTTCTGATGTCTTGACACCCACAGGAGGAGGTCTGTGGGCTGGGCGCTGCAGTATCAAACGCTGATGCGGTGGTAAAGGGAGGTAGTTACAACGTGTTGCATGAAGAATGAAATGAAAGAGACAGAAAAGAGGTTAAGGTGGGGGTTTACAGAAGCAGAGTAAGAAATAAGAAGACATTACCTTGGTTGTGACACGAGCAAAGATGGAGTGCCTTTGATAGCAGGCTCAGTCTCTATCTTTTTGATGTCAAATTGGAGATCTGAGAATCATTTATTCATGAGTCTACATCTCTAATGCCCACTGCTTGGCTAAGTTGTTTGTAATGCTTGCCTCAGGCTTGTGGAGTTGCTTAATTGCTCCTGAATAATTTGTTTTGTTTGCCATTGTTTCAGGTTTTGTTTGGCTGCAGAGAATAAATTTGCCACTTTATCTTCCATTTTATCATTGTTTTAGTTTCTCTACGTGTCTCCCTTTGCTTTCTTTAAAAAAAAAAAAAAAAAAGACAACTTGGATCACTGACCAACAACTAAAGGCTTTAGAGGTGTGTGCAGAAGTAAGGCGAGCATGTGTGTTTCCTCACCGGTCTAATTTGGATGCTTGTTAGGTGCAGCATAAAATAGGAAGAGATCTGAAGCACTATGCTCAGTAGCTCAGTTTAATGACAACTGAAGGATAGGTGGCATAAGCAGGCCGTTTTTAAGTTTACATTTATAAAAAAAGAGTTATGGAAGAAATATTTTTTATAAAATGCGAGTAGAAGAAATTGAGTTGCTTCTCCTTATTTATACAAGCCAAGTTATTGTCAAACTTCGAAATAGTTTTGTGTGCTGATTTTTAACACCACTTTATATTAGGATAACTTACTGACATGATTTCCCAAGATACACATTTGTAAAATAATTGTTGAACTTTTCATTATTTTTGGTAAATATTTAATTAAACTCAATTCAGTAATTAAATAAATAAATCTCAACATTCGCAGTCAGACGACAAGGTGGCCAGTGGCCAGTCTGAAACAAATGGTGCCATTAGCAGGCTTTTTTTCCCCTGCAATAACTAAAACAAATCTCTTAAAAACGTTAATTAGTTATTGAAATTATTGGAATTAGAAGCTGGAAACAAGATAGCGACTTCAAAAAGTGTATTCCCCTTGTTGAATGTGCAGGTGACAGATAAGTGCCCCATTTCTAAGTGTCTGTGCCGCCCTACGTTTTTTTTTTTTTTTTTTTTTAGCCGTAAGGTTTGAATAAAGTTTGCAGTGATTGTACCTTTGGTGTCAATATTTTGTGCTAAACAGAAGAACTAATATATTTAGCTTCTTTGTTTTCTTTTTAAAAAACAATTGTAATCTTTTGCGCATAATATTTGACTGAAGGTATTAAGAGCCATTGTGAAGAGCCCAAACAGCCAAATGGGGCTCTGCAGAAACAGACTGCAGAGCCCTGCATTAATAACTAATATATTTTTTCAAGGATTTATTTATTTTTTGCCTGTGTGAAATTGTTATGAAAAGAAAAAAGTTATTTTGTATACAAGGTCTGATAAAGTCAAAAGTCTGTCTCATAGCAGCAAAATTAGCACCAATAGCTATTATAAGGTCCTGCAAAATCATATTTGTTTGTGACAAAGTTTTACTTTGACAAACATGAAGCAGAAATATAGACCTGCTGATTTATGAAAACATTAAATGCATTCACATTTGACCATCAAATCAGCGCCGGAAAACACCTGAGTCTAATTTCTGTTTTTTCTACTTGTGGATCTTAAGTAACATTTTAGAGAAAGGAGTAGACAAGAAATAACCGCACAAACACATAAAAGCGCAATTACAGCATATCAGAAAATCCACCTCTGACCGCACAATACACAGCAAGTGTGAATCACAGGAAAGAGGAACAACTGAAGTCGAAATAATGTGATAGTGCAGCTTATTTAAAAGACTAATGGCAGACAGAAGAGTGTAGAGTACTGTTTATTGCTGCCTAGGGGGAGACTATGCAATTGTTCTGATGGTAACAAGTAAAATATTGGATTAAAAGAATGTCTATGTAATGAGCAATTGACTATGTATTGTGAAGCAGATGTTTAGGCTTCCTTTGGCTGATCTTTTCTCTTTAATTTATAAGGAAATTCTTATGACGTAACTAATGATTATCCAAAGCCACTTTGTAGGTCTCACTTGAGACTCCCCATTAAATGATTAGTCGAGAAAAGTTTGTGAAGTTTGAAGTCCTACAATTTACCAGAGATGTTTTAGACAAAATAAATGTTATTAAGCTCTTGAGACAAAATAATGTGTTATTTTATCCTTTGTGATTCATAAAACATGGCAGATGGGAGGAGATTTGTTTGAGATGCGAGTCAGAAGTCTTGATAATTCAGTCAGATACATGCTATGCTTCTGTCAAAGGGCATCAGCATTTCCTTTGGTAAAAAGGGGAGATGGAGAACAAGCAAGTTTCACAAAGCAGAAGAACAACTTTTATATATTTTTTAATTGCAGCTCTCATTCAGATCTTTGCAGTGTTTTTCTATTTAATTTTACCATGACTCTGTTACAAATGAGCCGAGTCGAATCTTCACTGAATTCAGAACCCAAAGAATGAGTTGGGTTTTGTGTCACGCTAACAGATTTTTCCAATTTCTTGCTTGTTTTTTTGGAAAAAAAAATTGGAAAATTTAAAAAAAAAATAGAATTATGTGCCTGCGGAGATTTGTGTGAATATATTTAAATAATTTGCCTAGAATTCCCTTGGCGATCCTGTTTCTTTTTATTAGTGGAAATAGTGAAAATTGGGTTGGAAATGTTGTTTAATTCTAAAAGTTTGAAACTATTTATTATACAATAGAGATCACAGAATGACAATAAAGCTAGCTTTCTCACAGTGGATGTTTATTGACTCCTCTCTCTTCCTCCTTCCCTGCCAAAGCTAATTTACTTCATATTACAACTTCAAAAGTAAAGGTTCTTGAGCATTTGAGATGTAATTTTGTTGCTTTTTGTAGATCTTGTGAACTAGTTTTTTCAAAGACCACTTCATATATGGCATATGTTTCACCTTTTTGTTTGAATGTTTCAATGAAGCTCTTATTTTCTGCATTTTAGTCTTAATCCAGTCTCTCCTTTATTATTGTTATTTTCTTTTTACATTATTATAAATCGGATACAATCATGTGTGGTCAGCCTAAAAAAAAAAAAATCCAAAAACAGAATTATTTCAACAGCAAATGAGAAGTCATCCTAAAATGAATAGAAGATGTATGAATGTCCAGTGTTTTATTTTTTTTATGCTTGAAAGAAAATGACATCCCACTGAAGCAGTTAAAATATTAATATTATGATTCTTCTTTTCTTGTGGTAGTCCATAACTCACCCGTCATTTCAGGCGGGTTTCATGACACTCCCAACACTTATATAAATCTCAACAAAACCTGGAGCTCACCCACACAGTTTTTTTTTAGTTATTTTGCCTTCTTCAGCAGTGTGTGGGTATATGAAGACTCTCCATGATTGACACGTCTCTCACTCTCTCCAGTAGGCGAGAAAAGTTCAGCAGTATTTAGTTATGAGTATTGTTCTTACTCACTAGAGCAAAGGTCAGCTTGGCACAGCTTGCCTTGGGGAAAAACCCCTTTTCCTGACCATGTGAAACGATGAGATTGAATATCTTATTAAACTAAATCATTGTGAGCTGATTGTTAATTTGTGAGAGACCGCATTGCTCAACAGCAGTAGCTGCATATGTTTCTGTCTGATTTTAAATTTATCTTACCAGATGTCTTTTAAATACAACTTTCTTGCAACAGTAAATCCACCAAGATGGGGTGTTTGTCATTTAAAGTTTGTTTATGTCTCCTTGCAAAATAACTCTGCTTCTGGATTTGTTTTTCTCATGTCTTTCCCAGAATAGAGTTTATATGAGGTTTTCTGAACATTTTCTTATCTCGTTTTCAAAGAAAATGTGTTACTTGGTACATGTTTCTTATCAGTTGCAGCAGAACCATGTCAGCACACAAGCGTGTCTTTTTTTTTTTTTTTTACTCTCATGTTTCTTGAGTTAAAAGACAAAAAAAACTGGCAGTGAATCAACTGCACCCTGAAGATTTTCTGATTGCTAAAGCACTTTGTTTTGCAAACAATTTTAGTGGCAAAAATCAAATAAGCAAGATGAAGTCGGAGCAAAAGGTGTGTATCAAAAACATACTTAAGACTAAAATAAAACATCAACAATAATTTGGTTAAACAATGATAATCCCTGTACAAGTGTTTTATTAAAGCAAGCCATGCTGAATTGCTTTTATGTGCAATATTATTTTGATCTAAGTCTTTAATTTTCATCCGAAACACATTTTTATTTTAGCTCCCTCTGCTGCCTTGAGGTACCTCACTTTGTAATCTGTTGCTTGTAGCCTTGAAGCGATGCAAAGCTGATGATGCCATAGAAGATAACACTGTGGATCACACTATTTAAGATCATAGAATGATGACTACAAGCCCTGAAATCCATTTACATTTGAGTTAAATCAGCTAAAATAATAATAGTAATAATTTCCTTCCCTGGATTAATTTTTAACATATTAGGATAGAAACATTTCTAACTATGCAATCATATTAAATAAGTTAGAATGGGTCGCTTTAATGTGTTTCACTTAGTTAATTGAGTGACTTTACAACATTAACATTTCAATAATACTCTAATTTATTGAATGTGACTCTAGTCATCTTTAAAGAAGCAACCAATCGACGTCACAAGTCTCGACATGCATAGAAGTCGCCGATTTCATTGCCAGTAGGGATACCTGCTGGTTTACATGTAAGATTACTCTTGTGTCGACTCAATCTGCATGTGTTACTTTGGGTTTGCCTCTGCAAGTTGAATATTATATCTTTGTTCACAGGAAATAATTTGATTTGTGAGTCTTTGTAAGTGTGAGACTTTCCAATAGGTAAGCATTTCTAAAGTTTACTTCGTCCTCTTTTATTATTCAAACAAACTTGAAAATCTTTTTTGTGCAACGGTGCCGGTGTGCTGCTTTAAATTGTTCCAAATTACCCGTCTATCTCAAATAACCCAGAATTTGTTCCTCACAGAGCCTATTCCTGTAAACAGCTGAATATTCATCCAACCATTGTCTACATCCGCTTATCATTGCAGGGTCACTCTGGGGCAGGTGCCTATCTCTAGTATTTGTTGGGCGAGAGACGGGGTACACCCTGAACGGGTCGCCAGTCCACTGCAGGAAACAGCTTAACCATCAACTCCAATTGGGAAAAGTCAAAGGTTCAGCCTGAGATTTATTTTAGCTGATATTTCTGCAAAACTGCTGCGAGGGGAGACATTCTGATTGGGAAAATCATTCTGGCCACAATTTTCCAAGCAAAAGTTTCACTTCTTGCGAGATAGATTACCATAAAAGTATTTAACATGATTATCCATAGCATCTAGAAGCTTATACAGCAATGCATAGTCATAATAGAACAATGACAAGGCCATGCATAAGCTTACGCACAGTGGTGCACAGTTTTGAGCCTAAGCAAACAGGGGGAGGGGAAGCAGATCTGAGGGGTGCCTGTTCAAAATGATTGCCTCTAACTTGTGAAAAAACAAAAAAAAAAAAAAAAACATATCCTAAGTCTAGTGTGTACTCCTCAGTTTATCTTGTATCTCTGCTTCACTGTGATGCAGAGATACACAACAGCAAGAGAGATTTATTTGTTGGAGTGGTGAAGTGTAACCTCACTGCTGCAGTTTTTCCACAAAGTGTTGAACACAGAGGCGTCCTAACTCTCTGCGTCCCCCGGCGTCCATTGCCAACCCCTCGCCGGTGTCCCCACAGGCTCCTTTGCCATTGACCTGTCTTTCCACTGCAACCGGCACTACAGGCTGTGTTCTGTCAGAACACCTTCCCCTTGGCCAAACACTCTAGTGCTCCCACTTTTCAGCCCCAGACTTCCACCTCCTCTTCCGCCTCCTGCCACTTCTTCCAGGGATTCCTATGTGTAACCTTTTCCCCTCCTTTGTCCCCCATGCCGTCTTTTTATCTTGTGTGCATACCTGTGTTTGATCATGTATGTGTGCATGCAGGTTGTACAATTTACAAGATGTGCACTTTTTTTTTTTTTTGGTTAAGAATAAATGACAAATTCTGAGTACATAATGCTGAGACAAGAACGACGTGACAAAAACACCCAAAGTAAAGAGAAATGAAAGAGAGAAACTTGTGAAGTAAGAACTATTCCCTTGGGCAAAGGGTTTAGAGGGGACAGTATACAGCTTCTTGCACATCTGGATAAATAAAGAAAGGTGAAGAAAAAAGATTTGCTTCTGCTGTATGTATTTTCCCTATAAACATGGCCGTTTTCCTTCTTTCTATCGGGAGAATAGAAAAGGAATGTGTTGCACTGGGAGACAGATGGTTGAAAGCAGATTTTTTGTTTGTTGGCATCAGGAAGGAGGTAGCAGGAAATGAATTAAGAAAGTCATATGACTCTAGAAAATAAAGAGATTATTTTCTGAACTTAGTGTCCCTGTTTATCCTTTGATTAAAATTGCACAGCTGTTAAAGTCAAAAACAAATGTTTCTTATAGGATGAAACATTAAGACCTGAAGCAGAATGTGACTTTTTCTCCTCAAAGGCATCAATATTGTTTTCATATTTGTGCCAGTATCATTTAAAATATTTCCTTTTTATAGTGTACAAAAGGAATAATGCCTCAACTTTTTTCCACTTTCTGTAACCTTATAACTACAAATGTCAACGAGTTTTTTATGCACACAGTATTGCATCATTGCACAGTAAAAAACAAACTATGCACGATTTAATTTTTTTTTTTTTACAATTAGAACTCTGAAAAGTGTGTCATGAATTTTCTTTAGCCTCCTTTAATGCATATTTTACAAGGTGAACTTTCATTGTAGTTAAACCTGTAAGTCTTTAAGTCTTTATCAGCTTTGCACATATGGAAACTTTTCAATGAAGACCGTTTATGTGTAATGCTGTCATCTCCCAAGATTTAAGAATTTCTTTTCTTCAGACATCATCTTTGAAAAAAATGATCATGCTAGCTAAACCGTCTTGGGACTGTGAATTTAACCCTGAATTTTTAAGATTTGAATTGTGACTATAAATAAACTGAGTTGTAATTTGAGTAAGCTGAACTTAGAACCTGAACTTTTGTAACGGGAAACTTACACAACACTGTTTCACTGTTGGGCTACCAATAACAAGAGTGTCCTGGTTCCTTTTGCTGTCTGCACAGCTAGTTCCACTCTTCAGTGTCACTTCAATTTGTTCCTACATGCGCTATGGATAAATGACATTTCTGTGCTATTTTTTTTTATCCTCCCCTGTGAATGATAAAATGGCACCCTGAATTATTTCCACATTTAACACTATTAATTGAGCTGCCATGTGCCCCAGAAAGTGTGTTTCCCATCTGCTGCTGAAGTCTCATTCTGGTCGACCATTTGCATTCTTAAGATATCTATAGGCTAGGAGGCTAAATGTCTGTCTGTGATTGTAAATGCCTACAGTAAGAAGGTTAATTGAATCAGTTATCTGTTTACACTTTGCCCCCAATTACTGACTTAATCGTATGCTAAATCACTGAGCAAGTCAGCTGGCACTCACACTGAAAGCAGATCTGTTTTGCCAGAACATAAAAAAAATATAATTTAAAGCATCTCTTCAACTAACGAGTAAATAACCAACTTTTTAACAATTTTACAACAGTATAAAAATAGCAGGATAAAAAAATATATATAATGTGGGATTTCATACTTTTAGCATGCCCAATAAAGTAAAAGACATAAAGGCATTGCTTCACACACACACTGTTTTCTTGTATGATATCATAGGACTATAAAATAAAGCAAGATATCCGGAGGAGGAATGTGAATCACCACAGACAGTTTTATTCTTGGGTACAATTTTAAGATGCTTGAATGTGCCACGCTCATCTGTTCAAACAGTTATATGCATGTAAAAAATACCATGGGAACGTCTAGCCACCATGAGACGGAAATGAGACAGGTTCTTTGTCCCCAAGATGAACATGTTTGGTATGAAATATGCATATCAACTCCGGAAAAAAAGACGTTGTAAAGATGCTGCCTGGAGCTGGTTAGAGAGGAGCTTTATCTACATAAAAATAAGTCCTTTACACATTTGGGCTGAAAGGCCATCCAGGCAGAAAGCAGCCATTATACAAGAAGCATAAAACATAAAAACCCAACTTTCACTTTGTAATTCTACTCATCTGTTGTTTCTGCAAAAAAAAAAAAGGGGCGGGGGCTCAACAGGACTTGCAAACAGTAAAAGCACACATGGAAAACAGCGAATGTAATATGTAATGTGGGGAAAGTATCCAAGCTGAGGACACAATGTTAGCCTTAAAGTACGGTGGAGGCAGCATAGTGATGGAGGGCCTGGTGCACTTTATAAAACATAGTGATAAAAATAATAATAATAAAAAAAAAAACATTTTTAGGAGAAACTTTTTATCCAGGACAAGAGATTGTTTTAGACATTTAGACATAAATGGGCCTTAAAAATAAACATTGATGCTTTTCATATTTAAAAATTAGTTAATAAGTGGCAAAAAACCCCACACAAATTATGTTTTGAAATGGCATTCAGAAAACATTGGGCTCACTCATAAAGAAACTTTACAAAAAAAATGCAAAAATGTATTTTCAACAATGCATTGGATGACTTTTTGTTAGGATATATCTTATGAACATAAAAAGATCATTTGCAGTAAAATTATTAAATAGATTTACCCACGCAAACTTTTTTTAAGGAGGGAATTCTAGATGTCTTGTATGTTTAAAGGCACAATCACATTATTTTATAAGCTTCAGTTGAAACCAAAATTAAGTTCCCAAACACACAGAATCTAATTGTGAATCCAATCTCAAAGGCTGCATGAAACACACTTTAAAATTCCGACTTTGTGGTGGAAAGTTTTGCAGAAAGAATGAGAACAGAGGTCACATATCAGCAACGGCAGGCCTGTAAGCTGCTGAGCTATCAGTACAGTAAGCCCCAACTCACTGACAGACAGCGAGAAGAGGCTTGACACGGGATGTCAGGGCGGCAAATAAATGTTTGATTGGGAAAGTGGGCCTAAAGAAAGGAAGCATGCAAAGGCGGACAAGCTGACACCACCCAGATAATGGAGCTGCCAAAGCCTGTCCTACATTATATCTCACCTAACCAAAACACAATCACAAGGAAACACAAGCAGCCCATACACAAATCGGGACACACAAACACAGGCATACACCCTTGAGATTGGTATTGAGCTTGAGAATTAGACAGCTGAGAGAAAGACAGGTGGGAAGAAGCGGGAAAAAAACAGTAGCATGTAGGATAGGCGGTGAGAAGAGTAGACTTTATTGATTGGAGGCTGAGGTATAGGATCCACTTAAAAAACGCCTCTTCCTCCCTATGTGTCACTAATCTCGGCTGTAAGCCCCTACAGCTGGGCTGTAATTTGATAAATCGTCAGCCTGGGATGAAGTGACAATTGACTTGACAGCGCAGGCGCCTTCCAGGTTCTGACACCTAATATCTAATTTGTTTTTACACGTTAAATATAAAGTCCCTTTCCACCATGACCTTTTGTTAATGATTTGTGTTGCCTGGAAAACACTGGGGTCACGGAGAAGGTAGGCACTATTGGCACTAAAAGACGGATTGGGTGGGGGGGTTGTGGGTGGGGGGTGGGAGCGCGCTCTTGAGGCAAATGCTAAATTGGTCTGACACAATTGAGAACAGTGACCTCCCGCCTTCAACCAGTTATCTGGATTGATTATGCACCAAAGTGTCTTTTTTTATCGTTCCAAACCTAATAAAATCCATTCTGAGGAGCAGAGAATGTGTTCTTCACGATAATTTTCCACTCATGCACCCGGAGACGACCACGTTGCACTCGGAACACAAGACTGCAAAAGAATGAGGGAGATTAAAGGCGTTAATGTCGAGCTGCTGGATTTGCTAGGTGTAATCTAATCACACAGCTCATTATGAAATAGGAACAGTTTGATAAGATGCACCTCCCATCCCCATTCAAACTCGACTGTAAATTAATAGCACATTTTAAAACAAGGTGGGAAAATCGTCTATGTCCGATTAATCTATGTAGCGCGTTTCACTCAGTGAACTGAGTTACTGACATAAATTAACCTTTTAATGATACTCGAATTGAATGAGTCTGTAACAGTAAACAAAACTTAATTGTGTTTGGACAGTCAGATGTACCAAAGGTTCTGTCGTTGCAGAAGCAAAACCTCAAGCATGGAGGGAACTAGAACAGGCTAAAGAGAAATAATACCACTTGTCCTCAAAGAAGTTCTGGAAAACCATGAATGCTAAACGGCAAAGCAGGTCCAGCAGGAGGCAGAGTCTGAGGCAAGGCGAATTTTCCATGCTTAGACCGAGAGGAGAGGTAAGTGATCAGCTGGAGGACCGGAAATTTATGAGATATTATTAAGTTGAGTTACTGATTCAGGAGATTAAATTGTTGAGTCATTGTTCTTGTTGGTGACGAATAAGGCTTTTTTGAGTGCAATTTTGCTACAGTCCCTTTTCTTTGTTATGTAGATGGTGATATTTTAATGTGGATTTTTGAGTAGGCCATTTGTTGTATATTGAGAGTCTGGTTTTCTTTCCGTTTTACACTACAATGTGTTTTAGGTCACGACTCAATACAACAATCCATTTGTGGGTTTGGCTTGATCAACTTTAAGGTTGGAATTTACTTGCTTAAATTTGTGTTTGCAGCACACATTGCAATAAAGCTGGAGACGTTCAGGGAGTTTATATCAATTTACTTTTGCATGCTTTTACGTTCTTGAGAAAAGAAGTGATGATGGCGGCATACTTCACATTCTGGCTCCGGACCCATCTGAGAAAGATCAATAGAGGCTGATGTACTGCTGACTTTCAGGCTAAAGTTCTCAACTTACTA
Organism: Poecilia mexicana; assembly: GCF_051168715.1. NCBI lineage: Eukaryota > Metazoa > Chordata > Actinopteri > Cyprinodontiformes > Poeciliidae > Poecilia > Poecilia mexicana. The sequence continues at coordinate 16,506,689 of NW_028263381.1, forward strand.
ATGAGAAAACTTGAGGCAGCGAACAGGCTTTAGTAAGAAAACAAGTCACAACACCTTTTTAGCAATTGTCTCAGTTAGTAATTTGAAAACTTTTTTTTTTTCTCAGACGATGATGTTCTATTTGAAACCAAAAGTTTGTGAAATTTAAATACAAAGCACAAATGACAACACATGGTTATCCAAATCAGCAAAACTGCTAAAACGCAATGTTTTTGGAACGACACCTCTTAGAAATTACGTACGTAAGTTCCCACTAGAATCTTGTGCAGTCTCACTACAAAAACATACACTAATCTAATCTAATCTAATCTAATCTAAGTCATAACAAAAGTTTTAATCTCTTATTTATCCATTTATTTTAACTGTTTTGTTCCTTCTAACACCGTTTACCATGCCATCATGTGAAAAACATTTTTTTTATTGGCTCTGTCCCTTTAAATATTGTGCCTATTTTTTTTAATTGCAGCAGTATATTTCAGAGCATTGGGACCCTAGGGACGTATAAACAAGTCTATAATCACTTCTCCTTTCTGAATCCCAGCTGAATTCTTTAACAAGACTCTCATATAACAGCATGTGAACATTTTCAGCAAGAGATACAGAGATCAGATTTATCTGCACTATTCAGTTCAGGAAAAGATGAATGCATGATTCTGATCGAAAACATTTTTATTGGTCTCATTTATTTGTTTCTGTTCTTTCATATGCTTGTACTTGAGTCGTATGTCAAACTAGCGATGTAAAAAAAAGTTTTAAAAAAGTGAAAAAAAAAAAAAAAGAATAGTCCTGGATATTTCCATACAGTAGTTTATCCTCAAGTCTGTACTGAATCACTCTCTTAAGGGAAAATAGTTCCAAAAGATTATCCCTCAATGTATTTTATTTATGTGAACATTTTCATCCCTTTAGGTAATGCTTAAAACCTGCTCTAATTTTACTGTTTATTGGCCGCATGATGGTGTCATTTTTTGACATAACCAGGATAATGAGTTCCACTATAATAATCTGCCCCATTAAAATGATCCCATTTTATGGGTTAACTTGACTTTATTTTAAAACAAAACCTTTGCTATGTTTAATGTCGTATTCAGTGGACATTAATGTGACACTTGACTGTGATTGAACCCTCTTCTGAATCAGTGTTGTAATGTTCGTATTAATCTTTGATGGTCCATCGGTGGTTTTGATAATCGTTCATTAATCTTTCTCTTTCAGTCTTTCATTATCAAATGAAGTGATAATAATAAGATAATGATTTATCTTAGCCAGACATAGAAATAAAAAAAAAAACGCTGAGAAAATTCTGAGTCGAAATGTGCACAAGAGATGAAAAGCAGCCTTTTTCTTTCCTAACGTGTGAAAATATGTTTTGGTCACACCCAAACTGCATAAAACTTAAGGTTTTAAAATAGTCTTTTTCACCAGACAATTTATTATTTAAAATAGACTATCCGTAGGTAATTATTTCTAAAGTACAAGTCACAAAACTTTACAGCATAGTCCTCAGCTGGAAAGTGATTAAAATCCTGAACGCTTCTTGTGAGGAATTATGGCCCCACATTGGACTTTCCTGATTGGCCTTGTTAGTGCAGTTGATGTAAGGTGCTCCGAGACCTTCAAATTGCTATCAGTGGTCAGGCCTTGTTGGTGATTTGTTTTAATCATTCATGATGAGATTCCAACATTACGTGCACCCAGCTCATTTAAAATAAGACCAAAGCAGTCTAATGGGAGCAGCACAAATTAGCACGGACATCAACCGGTCGACCCATTAATGATCAGGAAACCTGCAATTTAGCAACAACACGCAGCGTGTGCCTTTGTTTGCTACAACACGTGTCACATTATCAGTTGATGTATTTGAGATGCACCATTTGGCTCCAATCACTCACAACTTTAATGAGTTTACTCATGGACATCATTAAGCTTATTTTAGGCTACCTGGATCCTCCTTAAAATGTCCCTAAGCCGCTGACAGTTCTGGTAATAACATATTCATACTCCTATATTGGTATGATGATATCTACATATATGTAAAAGACAAAGACTATGATTCAAAATTGATAATAATAAACATTTTCATTTGATGAAATTGATTCAAGACAGACCTAATGTTATCATATCTGCATTGCCACCCATCCATCTTTCGCTTAATCTGGGGTTGGGTTTAAGAAGAGAGACACACACTTTCCTCTCCACAGCTCCATGTGCCAGCTGGGAGAAACATGTCCCAGTCTTTCTCTGGATGTCCGACCTGTGGGACGTGCCCAAAACACCTCACAGGGGAGGCATCCTAACCAGAGAGCTGAGCCATCTTAATTGACTTCTCTCTATGTAGAAGAGCAGCTGTAAAATGTGATGAAAGTGGATAACAGGTCATCATATAAGGCTTTCTAAGTCCATGGGTGCTAATAAGCTTCTGTTATCTAATAAGATCTGTGAGTTTACACCAATTATTTTTTGTTCTAACGGTGGTTAGGATACCTTACTTTTAGATTTAGGAAATGTAACAGGTGAAGTAACAGGGAAATAGGACAGGACCCGACTACAATCAGTGATCTGGGTCGTTACTGACTAAGGATTTTAAATGGTCAAAAATCTAATACACATAAAGAGAAACTGTAAAAGTTTCTCTTAAAGGCACAGTGCGCAGATGGAAAAGAAAATATTTCCATTGTTTTGTCTTTATGCAGTAGAATGTAACAAGTCTAGCAACAATCTGTGCCTCTCAAGAACGCTTGACCATAAACAGTGACAACTTTTAAAATTATAGGAAACGGTGGAAGGAAAACCACCAAGGAGTACTCTTTAGGAAACCCAAATACTCATTTCTCTCCCAAACACAGGAAAACAATAGACTTAAAAAAAACCACAATTACTGATAAGAGATAAATAGGCACAAAACTGCTGCCATGGTGCACAAGTGTTTCTCCCAGTTCAGCACAAGGAAGTGTTGCAACCTCTTCTCCTGCTTGAGCTCAATAAGGCCATAACCATTGGGATTTCCAATGAGCAGCTGCACACACCTAAAAATGCCACCATATATTTCCCCCCTAATGAATTAGTGGCTTCCTGTTCAGAGCTACAAAGTCATTTAGCATCTTCTCAAGTTTGATTCAGCTTGCTCCCTGTTTGTAGGTACAAATACAGCCAAAGTCAAAGGAATCTCGGTTTGTTATTGTCAGCAGATTATAAATGAGGGAAAAACAATACTACATTCAAACCTGTTTTAATTGCACAATCCTAACCCATAAATCAGGTCGAAACAAAGGCACATACTGATTGTAGGATCATTGTTCTCACTTTATCTACACAAAACCATTGACAAGCAAGCAGGCAAGCAGCAGGGCGACAGGAATTTAGCCTGGCCAGTGTCCAGGCTAACATGAACAAAGGAACAAAGAGGTTGAAGAGTTCCCGATATTTATTGTTCAGCACCTCGTTTCAGACATGGCTGGTGTTAAAGCGCTTTATAAAAAAGAGTTGTTGACGATAAAAGATAACAGAATGAATAGCCATCTTGAAATCTGTTGAAAATATATTTGTTTTACATGCCTTCTTTGCATACTTTATGCAGAGGTTGTGTATTCTGGTCCCTAAGGGCAATCGTCCTCCAAGTTCCAGGGGTTTCCCTAATTGAATTCACCTCAATCAAATCAATACATGGCTAGCAGGTAATGCAAAAACACATGGCAGAATTACACTTCTACTAAGCCCAGCAAACAAACTATCCTTCAGTTGAACTCTCCGAAAATAACTGTAGGATAATAACGGAGGATCATTTTTGTGATGGATGGGGGATGTTGGAAATGTAGTGTTTCTTAAATTTTAATGTGTCAAATTGCAAAGTCAAATTTCTTTTAAGTGACCTTTGACATTTACAGCATTTTTGTAACAACTGAATGTAAGATAGTTACTGATTTTGCTATGAGAAGGAATTATATGCCTGGAAATACATAGCACCTCCACAGCCTCCTTCTATAATGCAGTCCTGAGAGGTTTTAACTTTTGTACACAACATGTTCAGTCTGTCGCTATATATGCAATTGTGGTAGTGGTAAACTCAAAAGACTTGCAGCTGTAATAGCGGCGAGGTGTTTTTAATGTATTGGCTATTTTAATGATTGGCTGAGTACATAAATGCTTATTTTTCACATTTAATTTGCAAAAAAAAAAAAAAAAAATGGAAAAACACCCATTTTCTTCAACATTCCAGTTGTGCACCATGTTGTGTTTGTCGGGCCCTAAAACTCTTCTGGGTCTGTCTATTAAAATTCTGATAAAATACACTTGCGTTCATGGTTGTAATCTGACAAAATGGGGAGAATTTCAAGTCATTCAGCAATTTCAAGTCAAGGCACTGTATGTTCCTGACTAAAAAGATTGCAGGATATTTTGGTGAAACATAAAAAAAAGCCATCTGACTCAAATAATCTTTCCTTAGTCCTGTAGTGCCACATTCTGGTTGTGATTTTTTTTTTTTCTAGAATGCCTTGAATTCTTAAACACCTGACTTTTACTTTTGTACCACCAGCAAAGCGAACTTCTCAGGTTTTAAGTGAAATGTCATTCAGAATCCAATACAGCAATCTTTATATATTTAGTTGTGTTGATAAGGCTGTATGCAGCTTTAAGCGATCTACATTTTTACAACAAAATGGAGAGATGTTGTGACTCACAACATGTAAGGTAGGGCATGTATTCGACATAAAAAATCTGATCTTGCAACAAGACCTTTTGCTATACTGTAAGGCTTGTACTGAAAAAAACAAAACAAAACAAAAAAAACAACATTCAGCTGTTCACCGCTGATTTCAGCAGTGTAATTGGTGATGTTCGTCACACAACATGTCAAAAGAGTGAAATAGGAAGGAGAGAGGGCTGTGTTGAGGACTGTTGTCATGGCAACAGTCATAGGAAAAGTTTATGAAATGAGAAAAGCGGTGATACATCGACATGGCAAATGTCAGAGGAGATGGTTCATAATGGTGTAAGGGTTGTGTTCCATTACACCTGACAGGAGTTGCCGGTTACTTAGTGAGCTGGAGTGCAGACTCAGAGATCTTTGTGTCAGCAGGAAAGGCACATAGAGCTGGAGCATGGAGGACACAGGCAGATGTCGAAGTTGGCAAGAACTGAGGAAGGAAAGACAGCAGCAGCAGTTGGGAGCTCCTCGGTGACAAAGAGACAGAAAGTGGAGGAGGGTGTGTTTTCTTTTTTTTTGTTGTGGCTCAAGATGGTAAAAAGTCTTGATTTTCTGGATCGTCGAGGGAACTTTTTCCCATCTTTTATTTGCAGAATTGCTTTATTTCAACAGCATTAAAAGGTTTTCTCCATTTAGAGGTGGGTGGCGGGTTTTCAATAGTTGTCCAGCTGCATCACTGAAGTGATTATGCTTTATAAATTCTAAAGGATGCTTTCAAAAAAAGTTACCAATGCGCAACACGTATTTTTGCCCAAAACGTAAGACAACACCTCAGGTTCTGCTCAATAAGGACAGAGAAATACCTGCATAAATACCCAGATATTTGGATTCATGTCTCTCAATCTTGAAAGAGGGGACAGAACAATCTCTTTCTGTATTTTATTTCGACAGAACAACATGACTTTTATTTTTACTTTTTCTTAACATGGGAACAGAATTTAATAATTCTTAGGAGATCATTAGAAAAGCAGACCTTTTTTCATGGTACATGAAAGAAAGTATTTTCCAACCCAAAACGGACATTTTCTGTTTTCCAGCTAAGAGTTATGGCCTCAAAATTAAGTTACATTTTTATCTCGATTGCTTCCCATCCAGTGTGAGCCAGGCTCTCACTTTCAACTGTCGGCTACAGTGAAAGTTAACAATGGTGACAACTGATACTAATGAACCATCCACATAAAATAATAATTGGTAGGCTGAGATCTGATTATCAAATCACACAAAAGAGCAAAAATTGCCATCATATTTAATTAATCAGGCAGCCAATTCTCAATAAAAAAAATAAATAAAAAAAGACGCAGTAGAAAAGAATGAACCAGAATAAAAAAGCTGTAAGGGATCACAAATTCATGAATTTCAAAGTTTTAAACGTTTTTCATCCCTATGACAGTTTTTTGGGATACAATTTAGTTGGACGTGAAAGTCTAGATATCAACTCAGACGAAATACTATCGAGCATTATGGGAACATCGAGTTTCACAATCCTTGTTGCGCCCCCTCCAAAAGACGTGTAAATGTTGTAAAAACAGTCTCACACTTAAAAAAAGAGGACATTTTGAAAAGCTGTTAAAATGAGTACATTTATTCAGTGGGGGAGAGGGCACATGAAAAAACAAAAAAACAAACTAAGGAATAAAATTGGGAAATAACATAAAAAACAAATAATTAAAATAATAAAAGATAAAAAAATGAAATTTAAAAATGATCAAAATATTTGTAAGCACAATTAAAATCTAGCTAAAACATGACAGAAAAATGTTAACAGACAATAATAAACATAAGCCATTTAAAACAAATGGGTCTTTCTGAATATATAAAAAAAAATATCTATATTTTACTGATTTCAGCTGACTAGACTTACTAGGAACTGTTAAGTTGTGATCCAGGACTTCTTATTCCCCTTGGAAATAAAGATGACATAACACAGAGACCAATTTCTCTCAGCAGCTTTTCCAAATATTAAACACAAGTGGTCCAAAAGATGCTGGGGACACATTACATGGCTTTGGATCTGGTATTTGAGGTTGTGAGCTTGTAGGTCTTGGATTCACAACCAATGCCAGCTTTCATCAAAAAGAAAATGTTAGCTCTTTGCAGCTAACATGTTTGGCTGGATCATACAAATAAACATTAACAGTGAATAATAAATTTGTTTAATCATTCAAAAATGTCAGTTTAGCTCCATTAACTTTATGTGTAATAATGTCAACTGTTTGGTTTATTTTAATTGGATTACTATTTAGGGTTTTCTTCTTGAATATCTATGTTCTTTTTATCACTAGTTGTAATTTGCTAGTTAAAAGTTTTGCATTATGGCCAGTGAATTTATCTACATAATGTTGTTGTTGGAAATAAAACATAAAAAAAAAAAAAAGAAAAAAAAAGTTTGTTCTCAGTCTCTCCTTTTCACTGGCTATTGGTAACACACACACTTTAGCATTTGGACAGGTTATCAGTTCCAAGTGTGTCCAGAAAAATCCAAACATGTTTTTGACAATGACTGAGGTCGGGTTGGCTCCAGTCTCTATCATATCTTGGGGCTAGAAGGTTTTTATGCCATCTCACCTTGTTGAGTTGGTACAGAGCAGATTTTCCCCGACTAATAACTGAGGGTAAAATCAGGTGAAAAATCTTGTAATGTGTTCCCAGCTTTAGTCCATTTAATCCACACGAAATAGGTTTAATTACATTGCTACTTTAAACTTGCCCATATCCACAACTTGAGCAAAACTGTTTCAAAACAAGGGCAATTAAGTTTATCTTGCCACCATACTCAAAGAGGAAATTGGTAACAGGAGGCAAAAAAGTCTCCAAAGCTTTGGCTTAAAGCTTTTAATACATTTTTACCAGAAGCGTCCATAAATTTGTGGTCTGTTGCACGCGATTGTCTTTTTGTGGTTTTGGTAGGAATCACAGTTTTTCCTCTGCAGAAATTCTAAAATTGTAATGAGATGCCACTCAAATTCAGCAGTAAAGCACTTTTGTATATTCAGAGAGTGTGATCACCGAGAAAAACACAAACATAGAAAATGCGAGGACCAAGAAACATAATTCAATTGATATAAACGTACAAGTCCAGAACTTAACCATGATAAGGGAATTTAATAATACAGTACTAAATTGTCTCCAAGTGTAACAGTATTAGTTATCTACATATTTTCAGATCAGACACACATGGCTCCTCATAAATAAAATGCATGGATCTGACTTTTGGAGACTAATCAAAACTAAAACCAAATCAAACAGCACTTTACAAAATGTTACCATACATACAGTAACTCTAAATCAAACTCTGTATTTATATACAGTACAAAATGCTTTAGACTGTTGATCCATAGGCTCTACAACTGCCAACTCATAGCAAAGGACCAACAATAACTGTAGAAAATAAGAGAAAAATATATTCTGAAATAATATTACCACATTTAGAACAGTAAAACGTGTTTTAAAGAAAAAACAAGAAGTAAAATCAAAAGAGAAATATCGAGCTTGGTAGAAGACAAAAAAACATACATTTAAGCAACAATACAATTTTCACTTTTGAGCCTTTTAACTATGCTGCTTTGTGGAAATTCAAGTCTTGAAAATTGTTGCTTGACCATGTCTGAGAACCGTCATAGAATCAAAAGTAGCAGAGTCATCTACTCAGTTTTCAACGTGAGGTCTTCAGTTAAACTACAGCCATCAGATTGGTTTTTCACTCTTTCATATATATATATTTTTTCCATTCTCTCCCTCCTTATGATGAAGGCATTCAGGTGAGTTTCTCTTTTAGTTCCAACGGAAACACCCAGAACCTCTTATGCTGTGTTCTTAATTGCATTCTCATTAAGCTTTTCCATGTAGTTCCTAAGATCCTTTGAGTCTCCAAGCTCAATGTCTGGACAAACCCATTTTATATCACTGGTCTGCACCAGTGGCAACGGGCTAAGCACTGGACATCCATTGCTAGACTTTACATTAGAGAAAGTGGAGAACTTCACTCTCTTCCTCTTGGTGGTCGGTGAGTTAAGTGATTCATTCCTCAGATCTCTTCCACTTGAGCTACTTCCGCCGCCATCTGTAATACTGCGCTGGATACCTCCATTTAAAAGCTGACTACCTTCCTCCAAGGTACCAGTCAATTCTTCATGCTGCTGTTGCTGCAGACAAAGCCCCTCTTCTTGGCCAAGCCAAACCCAGTCATGGGCATGGGGCATAGTCTCCGTGGCCTCTAGAGATAGGTGTTTACTTCGGTACTTATATGTATAAGAGATGCAGTTGATGAGAAAAACGAGGATGGCCAAGCAGAAGACTCCCAGCAGTGCATACATGCCGATCTCCAGGTCTGTCAGGCCGCGTCGTGATGGCAATAAGTCATCATCGGTACTGCGACTCCGAGGCAGCTCTGGGTATTCAGAAAAGTCATTTAAGTTTCTGTTTCCACTGTCTGATGATAAGCGACCCCCGTTAGGTCTCACTGGGACTTGGCCTCTAATGGTGGTGGCTGCACGGTTTATTAACCCAGTGTCCATGTCGGAGATGGATCCACCATAATACGGAGGATCCGGACGTGTCCTTTTGTCTCCCGGCTGCCTGTAATGCTCCTCTGACTGACCAAACCTAACCTGTACATTCACCATTCCTGTGGCTAAAGCAGAGCGTCGTTTGGACTTCTGGCACACTTCCGATGGACTCATCTCAACACGCACAAGCAAACCTTGGCCTTCACCCTTGGCAGCAACGAGAGGCCACTTCCACTTCGCGCTCTGCTGCACAACTACCACCTGTTCATTCAGAGATGTGGCTGCAAGGATAAAATGGGCAGGGTTGTAGTTGTCCAGAGGAGTCATAGATCCATCACTGAACTGAAGCCAGGCACTGATGAGGGATTCCTGTGAAAACAAACATGCAACGTAGCACATTTAAATTGGTGCGACACCAGTACCCTGGAAATTAGCAACAAAAACACAAATAGAAATCTACAGATTTCCTTCAAATGAGGACCAAAATAAACCAGAGGCACAAGGGAAGCAGTAGTGGGTTTTAATTATGGTAAAAAGGCTGAACAACTCTCATGGGTCATGGCTGTTCCCTAAATTTCAAACAACATGAAGAAAACTTTAATATATGAGAAATATTCTAAGAGAAAATAAACCAGCACTACTAACTCTGTGCCAGCCGTGAACTAGTTATAAAAATATAATTCACAAAATCTATTTTTTATAAGAGGCAATACAAGGACCTAATACGTTTAACACTAATGGCACATCGTGACAAATTAAAGGAACATGGATAGAATCTTACCTGCGTCAGTGACTCTATGACTTCCTGTGTGCTTGCAGTAGCAACAATGGCTCTGTTGCTTCCAGGGCTCAGTTGCAGGGACAAAGAGAGTCCAGAAACCAACTGCACACCAAGCTCTGTCACACTCACTTTATCATCCACCACCCTGATGGTCCTCTCGGCCAGGACTGACGACGTCAGAGGGGACAGAACCTATAGCAGGCAAAATAAAGGTTTTTAAAACTCATTTCTTCTTTTTTCTAGTAGTTCTTAAGCCAACAATTTCACAAACATTTTTTTTACTGTTGTACTGCAGATAAATAATAATAACCCCACCCCCACAAATTTTGAAGAGATATATATATATATATATGTATAGTATATATATATATTTTTTCTAACAAATTAGATATGTTTTATAGAAGGTAGCAATGCTTACAGACTTGTTACATATGGAAAAACCTCACTATGCTGTTTGTGCACAATTATTAGGGAAAATGGTATTTTGACCATGTTATTATTTTTAGGTGTATTTTTCACCACAAACTGGATACACTTGAAAGTTTAATGGATTTAAGCATACCAGGTGATCTGTATAATGAGGAAGTGTGTGTCCTACTGATGTCAACACCCTATATCAAGGTGTGAATAATTATTAGTCAACTTCTTTCCTTTAGGCAAAAAATAGGCTAAAAAAAGAGATTTAACTGACTCTGAAGAGACAAAAAGTGTCTTAGTGAGATGCAGGACTCTTGAAATTGCTAAGATATTGGGGCATGATGGTACAGAACCATCATGCAAAATGCCAACAAGGTCACAAGAAACGTGTTGAGAAAAAGCTGCCAAGAATTTGAGAAGAATCAAGAGTGAGCAGCTCATTACTGTCCAGTTCTGTCATATTCCATAACTACAACCTGCCTGGTTTACGTAGAAGTACACAATGTTTAGAGTTGGCCAAGGTAAGGAAAGCTGAAACCTGACCAACAAGACAGACAGACAGACTGAAGAAATATCTGAAGACAGATTTTTCAAAGGTTTTCTGGACCAATAAAGCGAGAGTGACTTTTGACAGACTAGATGGATGGGTCCACGGCCGGATGGCATGGTCCCCTTCCTGACCTGAACCCAGTTGAGAACTTGTGGTATGAGGAAACTGACAGAAGGGTTTTCCCATAAGTCTTTCACTGTTATTGAAAAAAAGAGGGTGGGTGTATGGGTCACTGATTCTTTCTGCTTTTTATGTCAGAAATATTTATTGGAAAATTCCGAGTTGTTCGTAATTTTCAATCGGACGAAAATGAAAAAAAAAAAAAAAAGATCCTACATGTTCTTCCTTGAACATTCATATTTGAGGTTCATTAACATTTTAGGTTAACCAAAAGTACTAAGAGAAAATAAACATAAGACCTCTTCAGTCATTGCACACACAGTGCACATTAGGCTCCGATAAAAAAAAAAAGCACACACTTGTGAAAAGATGCAAAAGAACAAAAAAAATCCCCCAAGCCCACAACAAAACTGCTTTCTAATCCACACCTTCGGAAGGAATGCCCCAACTTTCAGAGTAGCCAGAGGTGTAAGCATGTAAATGGCTGTGATATTGTTTTGAGATGAGAATCTCTTCCATCCGCTCCAATTAGGGCTCCAGTATTTCCTGCAGCCTCCCCCACAGAGCTGCATTTACCAGCCATAATGAACTGTCAGCACCGATCACCGCCTCATTTGTCCAGACCCAATATCCCGTTTCCCTCCTTTTGTATTTTTCCTTTTTTGTTTCTCACACGGTCAAAGTGAACGGATGAATACCCTTGAATTGTCAAAAGCAAACAGTGTGGTCTCAGAACCGCATATGCATTTTGAAATGCCTAAGCAATTGGTTATGATTTGTGGGGAGACAAAAGCTGTGTGAGAAATACATATGATGAGACAGACAAAATCTAAAAGCGCAACAAGCAAATAACATGTTCCGCTTTTGTTTTCATTCATTATTGACTGATTCTTTAGCAAAAGAATAATCTGACACCCCAATGTTATGAATCTTATTATCAGAACTTGCAATTTTATGTTTTTACATATAATGCTACTCCTATGAGGTATATGAAATATAAACTCATGTTAATTTGTTGTTATCTAGACGTTAGAGGCATACTTGAACCCTTAAAGTGGCTCTTTAACCACTGTGTAAGAGAATAAAAGGGTGCGTAATGTACCTATTAAAAGACACAACACTCCATCTTTCAACCCTAATAGAAAAGACTTATAATCTATAAAAACGTCTGACACCTCAGAGAGAGCTCTGCTGATGCTGTGTTTCTCCTTCAAAAAGATCATCTTCTCTTCCACCTAACGTCTGAGTACCAGCTAGCAGCTGTCCAGACTCTCCAGTGCTTATATCCCGACATGTCGAGGCTCTTCTTCAAGATTCTGTAATGGTACTTCTTGTCCTTAATACCAGAGCCATGTCTCGCCTCCATCCCATCACAGAAACTGTGGATTCTGCCTTTCACCTACATTCCATAATTGTGAAATTTCCCCACAAGGCTTTCAGGTGTGTCAAGACCCTTCCTCTAAAATCAGTTTTCAAGTTTACAGATTTATTCATTCTGTCCCCAGAGAGCAATTAAAGAGCCTTCCCAGCCTCACCCTTTCCTATTCAGACCTGTAAAATTCATGTCTTATAACATTTCTGTATAGATCGAGGAAGCTCCACTATGCAAAACCCCATGAAAATCCTTTTTCAGACCTAGATCTAGGCATGAGCAACCAACAATATAATAAGGAACCTATTATTACCCAAACCACGCGTGTCTGACTCACACACTGACGTCTGCAAAGGTTATCAGCACAATACGTTTTGCATGAAAGTGTCCCATCCGTAACCTGTCAAACAGTCCTTAAATGGATTCATTCTTCCTTTTTGCAACAGAATAAAACTTTCAGCAGAGTAAAATATTGATAACATTAAAGATTCAGTGCACAGGATCATCAGTTTAAAAGTCAAACTGCATTTGAAACCGTGAATCTTTATTGAATCAAAAAATATACAAATGTGTTCTTTTACTTAGAGTGTTTAAAGAGTTTGAGGTAATGTAACACACACACACCACACACACACATTCATATATCTATGAATGCAAATAGAAACATAAGAACATGGATTTTTTAGAAACCAGGAAATCCCCTGGAGCAGAGGTGGAATTTTATGGCCTGTGTTTCAGCGATGTATTCCTCTTGTTGTGTTGTCTTGTAAATGTCAAGCCGGCGTTGATTTATGGTGTGAGAGTGACGTCTGAAGTCTCCTGAGCAAGACCTTGATTGTATCATTAAATAAATAGAACTGTGATTGTTTGTGAATCTTTGGTGTGTGTGTGCGTGTGGTGTGTGTGTTTTAGAGAGAGAGAGAGAGAGAGAGAGTGTGTGTGTGTGTGTGCACTGAGCTACGTGGTAAAAAAAAAAACCTGATAGAATGAGACATGGCGCAGGTGTAAACTTGATAGGTTTAAGTGTTTATGCCTCACTGGAACCAATCTGGCTGTTTTTCAGGCTTGCTCCTTTTTCAGCATCAAATTTGTTATTTACTTCATGGAGTTAATGGCTTTATTTTATGATTTTTGTCACTAAAACAATTGTATTGTATAACTCTTATTAGTGTCTTTACTCATCTGGTTTTATTTTTGTCATTTTGCTTATTGCCCTTTGGTTGGATTTTTCTTTCTGCTACATGTATGTGTGTGTAAATATATATATATATATATATATATATATATATATATATATATATATATATATATATATATATATATATATAGTTGTTTGCCATCTTTCTCTTTGTCTGAGTTTAGCTTCATATCCCTGGTTCACACCTGATTTTGGTTAAATCCCCCACACTCATTTTGAGCTGAATATATATATAGATATATATGTGTATGGGGGCGACTGTGGCTCTGTGGGTAAAGTAGTCGTCTTGCAATCGGAAGGTTGCCAGTTCGATTTCAGCTTCCTCCTGCCACATGTTGATGTGCCCCTGGGCAAGGCACTTGTATAAATGTGTGTGCTTGTGAGTGGAGATGGGTGAATGTGACTCTAGTGTAAAGCGCTTTGAGTGGTCAAAAATGATTGGATAAAGCGCTATATAAGTTCAGTCCATTTATACATGTATATATACACTTACACACATATATGTATATAGTGTTCACCTCCACCCTTAGATTTTTTTCTTTATTGTCACACTTAAATGTTTCAGATCATCAGATTTGAATATCAAACAAAGCAAGTACAAGTTGCAGTTTTAAATTATGATGATGACATTTATTTAAGTTTGTAAGCTAATCAAACAAATATACTCTTGTGAAACAGTCATTTCTCTTTTTGTAAAAGAGATCTCAAAATTGCAACATATTATGATCAAACTATAAATAACTGCTAAATAGATTCTGTGTGATCAAGGCTAATCTTTTTATTTTAACTAGTCATGGAAAAAAGTAATACCTGTTTGAACTGTATGTTTTCATACAGTAAATTAGTACATAACATAAATCTATATTTAGATAAAGACTTGCTCAACGTTGCTCTAATTGCATTGCTACAAACTTTTACATGTAACATTTTACCTGAGTTGTAAAGCTCAAGTTTTTAGCAACGTCCTTCAGCACTGACCCTGAGGTAGATTTACTGAGGCATCCGTTCCAAGAAGGACTGGGAAATGTCTTAAATCATTTCTACATGTGAATTATCTGTCTCTCTGTAGAATGATGGATTTATGGTTTGTTAATCCATCTACAATTAATGGACAATGATTGCTTTCCTAAGGCAACTAGGGATGTGTGTCCACTTTGATATTGTGTTACTCACCTGCACTCACAAGACCAGCAAAATGCCCAAACTGCTGTCTCTATAGAAGCGCTTTCATTTATGAATCATTTAATGAAGGCCATTTGATTAGCAGTGCCTGAGTGCTACTTGTTCTACAAAAATTGTAAGAAACAGGAAAACATACTTATTTCTTCATAACAGCTTGTCCATTTTGTTTTAACTTCAGAAAAGCACTTAATGACAGTGTACAATTTGTCTTTAACATCGGAGAATAAATTAAAATTATGTTGAATTCTGGTGCAAACTAGATCGCATCTTATAACCTTTTTTAATCACATGTGCAATATTTTATAATTGAAAGAAGATGCACTTTCACATTCTAAAAAAGGTAAAATGCTTCCCCTTTCCACCTGTTTACAAACTCTTTTGCTTAAGCTGCTGTTCCTGGTGCTGTTCTTTTAGGATTTGATAGACCAGGGACATTCAAACTACGACTAATCAGTGGCAAAAAATAAGTAAATTGAATGGAATCAGCAGATAATAAGAGAAACCTTCTTAAATTAAACTATGTGGTTAAATAAGCAACTATCCTCTGCAAAAATGAAGCATACAAAGAAGGTTTTATGCCAAAAATTCACTTCTGAACAAATTTCTGTTCTTTCAAATTAAAATCTATCATATTTAGAACATGCAAACACTCCATAATATTCCCTTTAGGGTTGTTTTCCAAATGCTGATGAATAAATAGCCATGCATTTTAGACACTATACTTCCAACTCCAACATATAACTCAGCTAAAGTCACAGGCTTGCTCACCTTCAACTTCTATCACAGCCATATAAGATTTTTCACGAGTCCTTATATAACAAGTTTCTGATAATCAGAACACTTGTTATTGCGTTCAGGCAGAATAAACGCGATCTTTAACAATCTCTGCTATTCGGGACAATGTTCATGTTGGAGACAGCCTCCAACACAGCAGTAAAGAGCAGAAGCCTGTAAAACACTGACATGAACGTCACATCTTACATCTCATTCCTGTCTAAACCTCAAGGTGACTGTTTTTCATAACAGAAGTGTCACTGATAGTTTTGGAAAGTGGTGGCAATAAAGTGATGGAAACTGTTGTTTCCGTTGTTGTGCATGTATGCGAGTGTACCAGTGTTTTCAAAGAACAAGGTTGGAAAACACAGCACTAAAGTTGGTGTGTTTATTTTAAGATATACAGTTCAAACATAAAAAGAGTTTACAGGGTCAAAGATTTAAAGTTCTTTATAGTAGCAAAGAGACCTAAAGGACAAAATAATTCAGATTGAGGATGACTATGGGACAGCTATATTATTTTCTTTTTACACCAGCTACTGCATTATTAAGGGTGAAAAGTTTCAGGTTGGTGTTGAGAAGTAAAAATGTTAAGGTCATGCTGTAAAACTCCTTGTTTTACAGAAAAAAAAATCATTTATTGATGCCGAAAAATAAAATATGGAGACTTTTGATAACATTTTTGATGAGAATCCATTTCCGCAACGAATTAACAGCGAGGACAAATAGTCGACGGTGGAACAAGCATGCATGCCACCCAAAAAATAAAATGATAAAAACACAACACACAGACATACTGATCAAATCCTATCAAGTGTTACGTTTTAAGGGTGTGGAGTATAGAAATTTTATGTATATTTGTTCTCACTAATAATTTAAATTGTGTAGCACATGAATTTCTCAGAGCAGAAGGTGTCTAACTGCATTTAATCATGCAAGAATATGCATTGAACACACAAAAGCTTGGAAGTTAAAAGTGATCTAAACTTGGTAAAGTGGCCTTTGTATCCCATAGTATCACTAATGGTAATTAGTGATTATAGTGAATAGACACAAGCCTACATATTGGAGACCAAATGATGGGAGGCTGGCAGATTTTTTTCAAAATCTTAAAGACTTGGTCTCCTACTATAAATAAATACATCTGAAATGCAAAGCAAAAACTTTATGCATTATGCCCGTCTTGACAACAGAGTGTGGAGTACAGGGGAATTTCATAGGGAAATTCAGAGCGGAGAGAAGGTTTACACAGCGCATTTATTCATTGTAATTGGTGATCATGACTTAAAAATGTTGAAATGTTTCATCTAATCTCTTTATCTCAGATTGCCACATCAGAAACTCTGCTTTGCATCAAATGACTCTTTGTGCATCAAACAAATTGTTGCTCCAGTAGTCCCTGGTTATTGCTCTGCTCTGCAGGTTCTCCAGAGTGGCAGATATGAAGTTTGTCGACAATTATTGCAAACATCTTACTATGCTTGTGAAAACACAGTATTATTCCTAGTTTTCCCATTAGCATTGCCAAAATAAATATCATCTTGTTCTTGTTTAGCAAAGCTCATGTATTGTCTTACAAGCTGGATCATCCGCAAAAAAAAAAATAAATAAATAAAAACTCAACACGAAACTATTACTCACACTACCTGCAGTTTGGTGGTTCCAGAACTCAGTCCAATTAGCACTTGACTCTCCAGGAGCTCGGCGATCGTCGGGTCCTGCACCCTGAGAGACTCCTTGACAAGCTGCGTGACATCCACATGCCAGTCTGTACCCAGCAGGAAGTTTTGCTGACCCGGTCTGCCCTCTTCCATGGCTCCTCTAAAGTCCCCTGCATCTGTAACAAACTGTGTGAGGACATGCAGAGAGGTGCTCTGGTACTGGGTTACACACACATTCTCTGTCCTCTCTTCTTGTCCATAGGCACCATCGTTGTCATCGGTGACTCGCTCGTATCTATGTGGCAAAATAAGAGACATGGATTTGATATTTTTAGTTAATTAGTTAAGCAGATGAATGTTAGACACCATTAATGTATTTCAAGTCGATTCTGAGTTATAAAGCATAGTAGCAGAGGATTTGCATACCTAAAGATGTCTTTCTTAAAAGCTGATCGACTGGATGCTTGCAAATCATGTTTTTCTGCATGCTTGCCTGGCTTTTCAAAAACTACTCTGGCAGAGTTTTTTTTTTTTTTTTTTTTAAATCTATTAAAATCAACTTGCAGAGGAAAACTCCTGCCTAGCTTGCTTTTTCATTTTCTTTAAAAGGGCAACTGATATTGCTCAGTATGTCTGCCATTTATTTGGCCCTCGGCAAATGCTTTGCAGATACAGCCATCTCGGAAAGCATGTGTTGTAGCAAATTAAGATTCCTCTACTGAAAGCATTTTCACAACCTACGGTTGGATTTTGGAACAGATTTAAGGTACACCTTACATCTGATGCAAGATAAATTATCCCTTTTCAGGAGGTAGGTTAGGAAAATAAAAATGCTTAAAATGACTAGAGGGCACATATTTTGCGCACAAATCTCCATTTGGTTGAGTTGTGTATGTAGTATTGTTTCACTGCTAATGTCAACATCAAACATTATTTGAGCCATTAAAAATATCAGCCATTTCTGCTTTGTCGTCAGTCTTAAGCATTTTAGAATAATTAACTCATTTTAATTTCAAACATAGAGAAGCTTTCAAATGCCAATTTCATTCATTAAGGATAACAGAGTATCCAAACAAACCTGGCTCAATATGAACAATTAATCCCCCCACTTCTTAAATGATTAACTGTGATTATTCCTGATCTAACTGTAATTAACCCTACTCAATTACTGATAAACACAGAGAACATTAAAATCACTCTAAAGGCAACTCATCATGCCCCAATGTAAAGAAACTACACATGTAAAACAAAATCATTCCTGCTTTTTTAAGGGTTGGTGAAACACAGTTTTGTCCTCCTGGACTTGCCGTAGAACTAACAACATTTGAGAAAAGAAACATCCTCAGTCTAGTGGGAAGCCGCGAGGTTGAACAGTCACCTTTTAAAGGACAATAACTTTTCACATAGGGTCAAGTTGTTTAAAAATAACATTTTGTGTTACATCAGGTTATTTTTGCCAGTTCTCAACATTTCTTTGTTGCGCTGAGATTTTTATACGTTAGAAATCTGTAAGGGGTCTGAACATTTTTCACACTCCGTATTCTAACTTTCTTTCAAACAACTTTATCTGTGATCTAATGTTTTTGTTGTTTTCCACAGTGTCGGTGTCATTTAGTCCTCAATTTTCAGACATGACTCTCAGATTTTACCCAAAATCTGCTTAATTTCTTCACTTCTCCTTGTTCACTTCCATCCTGCGCCTTTTATTCTCTATGCTCCAAGCTTTTCTTGCTTCCATGCTGGTCAGGTGGCCAGGGGGAATGACCGTGACAGTTTCTATTAGGTTTAATGAGGCATGGCTTGTCAGGCAGAAAACGTGCTGACAGGTTAACATGTTGTGGCCCAGTGGCTTGGCTTACTTCCTAACCTGTCTTTACCGCATCCCCCTCCCCCTTCCCTTCACTTGAGTTGAGGGGACAGCAGTCCACATAGAGGTGACATTAGGGGCTGACAGCAGAAACATGGGGGTCAGGGCCTGTTTTTAACACTGAGTGACACATCAGCCAATGTATTAGACTTTAATGAGGGGCCTTTTTAACTTAATGGGTGAGCTTTCTCTTGCCTGGATCGGACAGACAATGTTGGTAATTTTATTGTTACTCTCTCAGTTACTTGTCTTATATACATTCTTTCAATTACAAAAACTATACATTCTTCATGTAGCTGTGAGACCCCTCAGATTGTATGATTTTTTTTAAAAAAGGACCTCAATTATATCTGTAAATGTTTCCATTTGTTAGAGTAGTATAAAGCATATTTTCTCTTCAATGCTGCGCTCTAGATTTGGCAATATTTAGTGATCTTTGCAGATGGTTTTAATATATGCTTAGCTTGCTCAAAATTCAATCAATATAAACAACAACAACCAGACCGAAATATTGGCTTATATGAGCTCACTTCTGAAAATGAACATCAGCATTGTTGCTTACTGGCTGATGAGCAAGAAAATGCTGCATTACAAAACTGCTTAACTCGGCATAAACAGTCACTGGAAAAATGTCATTCATACTAAAGGTTTACATATAAAGACAAAATATATAATGAAAACAAAACATTATCTGGTCCTTACAAACATCTAAAATGAAGTAAATTTAACCTTTTGTGTACCAACACACATACCAGACCCCACATTGCCATTATTTATGAAACACAAGAAAGAAAATACATCCCATGACCCACCAGTGTCCAGAAAAGACTCTTGAGGTGGTTGTATTCTGTGGGATATAAACCTCTCATTAAGCCCGGTGCTCTCAACAACATGGCTTTGATTCATTGGGGTTTGCAGAAATTCATTCATGCACAGCTCTAATAGTCAGTCAGACTGAGGTCTGAGCTTTGACAGTTCCAATGAAACACTCGTTTCGTTTTTAGCCTGTCTGTTGATATTTATTGTGTTCAGAATCACAACTTTTTAAACCCGAGTCATTCAAGTCCTGTTATTTTAGTGGAAAAGAGTCATTCTCCAGGCATCCCTTTTAAGTAATCTTTATCCTGCGATGAACTTTCACATTTTACAAGAGTTATGTAAGGTCTGCAATGTAGCTCTTGGGTATTGTGCAATCTCTGAGAACACTGCATGACAAACTAAGCTGCTTGGATGTCTATTCCTGGGAAAACTTCCGTAAATGTTTGTGAATAAACTTTCAAATGGTACTTGGGATTACTGATGTTGTTTTACAATGACAATTTACTGTATAAACCTTTATTCTCCAGAACATTGCCAAATGCCTATTTATTTATTTATTTATTTTCCAAACAGAGGTTGTGGTTATATTGAAGTTTAAACCACGGCAGTGTTTCAAAAACATTATAAAAGTAAAGTAATATTTCTCCTCATGCGTTTGTCTATGCAAAAATACTTAACAGTGAAGCAATCACCACTTCAACAGCCACATATTTTAAAACCAAGTGTATGACCTCACTTCAAAAATGTTTCCCTTTGATTTCTAGTTACTGTAAGTATACCTGGAAAGAAGTTGGTGCCACTGCCACATAATATATTTGTTAATTTTATTTAAATGTTTCAGCAGAACTGTTCAGTAGAATCTATATTTCTATTCAGGCTGCTGTGCTTTCACTACTTCCTGGTATTGCCAAAGCTCCTTAATAATCCAAATCAGTATTCCTTCTTTTTAATAAGTACTTTTTGGGACACCACTCTAGTGAGTTTGTTGACACTCATTATACATCTGAGCTGCTTTTGCAGCTGCATTTTACGCCTCGAAGGTCTGCAAGACCAGTAGATTGTTGATTTGTTTTGTTGTGTTAACCAAGTCATGAAACATTCCCCTAATGCAAGCACAGAACTTCTCCGATATTTCTTCTGAACAAAAACAACACTTGGCTTGAAACTATTTTACCGTTGTATAATATTTTAATGCCTGGCTGTATAGTAGATATAATCCCATAAAGTTTGTGTGAGGACGTTATTTCCAAGCTTTATCTCATCTTCCTTTGCCCTGTAGTGTTTTCATTTTTTAAAAAGAAGGAGGGATCAGTGATAATGCAACAGAAAACCATGTCCTACCTCCTGCTGCCAGCACTAACAGGGACTCTCCAGCCTTTTATCTGACTGAGTTCGGGGTCAGATACATCTATGAGCAGCGGTAGGCGGGGGATCCATACACTCATCTCCAGCTGTGCGCTCAAAAAACTGTAGGTGAAGTTGAGTGTCACCCTTTTCTTTCCTCTCGTCTCTTTTCCATTGACATACACGTAATCGCAGCGCTCGGATACCTGAAGACAGAGAAAACAACACAAAAACAAATCTGCTTCAAACTATCTCTTCAACAGAAATAACATCCATTATGAACAAGAGGTTCATTCTTTATCTTTGTTTTGAAAACTAGGTGCATTCATGAAGCTCATTCTTTGGTTTCTCTCATATCTGTGTGTTCGTTTTTGGACCATTGGGGTTGGCGAAACCTGTGAGTACCTCAACTTTTTGAGGTTTTCTGGTCAAAGTCACAGCTGAGAAAGTGTTAGCTCTTATATATATATATTAATTATATATCAACTATTTTACATATTAGTTTACTTCTTTTATTCATTTAGCTTGCTTGGGTTGTTCAACACTGGGTGTGTTGAGTAAGTACTTTTTGCATGGACGCCGGTGCATCAAGTGTAGATGTGACATACATGTCTATGTGAAAAGCATTATTACATGGGCAAGTAGCGGGAATTTGATCCAACTGGACAGATGGAGCCCTGCAAAGACACCAACCTGTTTCATCCAACTAGAGAACAAAAGGCTCAGAACTAAATAATGACCAGCTGGATGAAGCACAAATCCAATGAGCTATCAAAGCCACTCAGATGAAGTTCCAACATGAAGAATGGTATATTCAAGACACTGTAAATATTGCCCCATTATAACATTCGCATAACCTTTACGAGAACGTTCTACATTTGCAATACAGGGTATTCTCAATGTTTTGGCAGAATTTTCTCTCTCATTGTAATCCTTTTAATCTATAAACCCGTCACAAACGTGATTGGCACAACTGTTAATTTCAGCACAAATCCTTAGTAGTGACAATCGCCTCTTTCTAACAAACCAGTCAAAAGAAAACTGTCATCCGTCTTTGCGTACAACTTGGCAGCTTTAACTCTCGAATGGTGCGAGATCATCCCGTCTCTCTGAGGAACAAAACTGACAGCTTTGTGTCTGTCAGCTTCTCCTCCTCCTCACTTTCATTACTCCTTCCTTATTCTCTCCCACTCATCGACTTTTATCGTCAGTAAAGTGAGCATTACCCAAACCTCGCGCATGTTGAAACCTAATTAGTGATTAAAAGTAATATGAAAGCTGTGGGGATATTTAAAACTTTAGAAATTGTGCTTTATTAAGCCAAAGTCGAATAAAGGACATAAATAAAACTGCATAATTTAGATGTTTCTAACTAGACCTATGCAAGAGTCACTGTGCTGGTTCTTATATTAAATAGGATTTTGTTATCCAAGTTGATCTTATCCTAACTGATGTAAGGTCGTATTATGTGGGATTCCCTGCACAGTGCTACATATTGTTACATTTCCAAACACCTGTTAAACTCCTTCTTAAAGCTTCTTCAAGAGAAAAATGCTTTGAATGTACATTTTACTCTCTTTGGGACTTAACAGTTTAAAAGTAGACGTCACTGTCATGGTGGAAAAGTGTTATGTGCTTCATTAAAATTACATCATATGTGTGACCAGTAAAACAATAATGTGGATAATAATGGTTATAAATTAAGGGGGTGCGGGGGGGAGTGTTTCCCTTTCACCCTTGTTACAAAACAATCTGTTTACAATGTCATAAATCATCACCATGGCGATTTTCAATTTGTACACGAAAATAATGACACTGAAATTTTACGTCTTGTAGTTATTACCCACTTTATGTCGATGGATGAAATCACTTTGATTAAAAAAAATACGGATTATAATAGATATTAGGAACCCAAAATTGTTTTCAATTAGTCCTTCAGAGTCTCCGTTCTTATTTGTGTCTTTTAAGGCTTAAAAAGAAAGAAGTGAATCTTCTTTATCTGCCTCTTGATCGTTTGAAGGTTTTCAAACAATTTTTAACAGAAAATCTCCAATTTTCCTCAGCTGTGTTATTGCACTCGAGATGCATTGAAATATTGTTCCTATTAAGAGCATTTTAGGTGACAGCTTTAAAGATTGAATAGAGATTGTGCCATATTCTGCTGTACATTAAAAAGTGAAACTCAATTTCTCTCTACCTCTTATATCAGTGGTAACACACACACACACACACGCAAATCTGTGGACAATATTAAGTGTGTAGCCAGTCTTGTACCTTACCAATCATTACAAAGGCATGAATGGATGAATGAATCAATGACTTTAAGATAACTGGCTAAAACTAAATTAAGGTTCTGATCGGCGTGCCGTACAGCACAGGGCCATGTGTTGAGGGCAAATCTATATTAAAAATATCTCTGAGAACCCAGTGAGAATAAATTGCATTTCACCCTATTTTAAAATTAGTACAAAAAGAAGAGTTACCTCTGTAAAAGACATGCTTCTTGGTATAAAGTTCAGTTAAGTAACAAACTGAGAATTATGAGGGGGTAGCTCGAGACTGAAGTTATTATTAAGCTTAGAAAAAATATGTATTATTACTTATAAATGTATCCCGTGTCAGACAATATCATCTTACTATTTCTAGTTAAAAGACACGAAAAAAGAATTATTTTTATCACTGTTGATTAAAAGCCAAGTGTAGTGCAGACACCCATAGAGAGAGCTAAAGAGGATCCGTTCTGATTTAGAAAGAGAGTTTACTCTCAAACTCTAAATAAAACAGTGATTTGTCGGGATACAATAAGATCAAAAACTGTGTTATTTTGAGATTCCTTTGATATTAGTTGTAAAACGCGGGGTGCTGCTTACTGCTCCCAAAAGCA
Source organism: Poecilia mexicana (assembly GCF_051168715.1). Taxonomy (NCBI): domain Eukaryota; kingdom Metazoa; phylum Chordata; class Actinopteri; order Cyprinodontiformes; family Poeciliidae; genus Poecilia; species Poecilia mexicana. The sequence continues at coordinate 16,530,868 of NW_028263381.1, forward strand.
AATGTGTGAGCTGCTGGAGCGCCCGGTCCCTGGCCCACAAGGTCAACATCACAATGTGTGGTATCATTTCGGTGGATAATGAAACCCTCTGAGAGATGTGCCCTGTCGCTTCTCTCCTCTTTGATCATCTATACTACATATTTATCGCTATATATATATATCTACATAAGTATTTTGCCTCCGAGAAGCCAGACGACCCTGTAATCTTTCACAGTGCTTCTGGGCAAAAGTTTTGTAGGTTTTCTTGAAGGTCTTTCAAAGTTTTTCTTGACTTGAACTGAGCTTCATTCATTTGATCTTTGCAAGTAATAGTCAGCATACTGGTGGGTATAGCATGAATACAGCTTTTTGACAGTGAGATCAAGTGAGTTTTTTTTAACTGAGAAGGGGCACGGTCTACTAAAACAAGACCGGCTGGCATAGAACACTTTGTGTTGCAAGTAAAGGTGAGTTTTGATGAATTTCTACAGGGAACAAGCAACCATAGTTTATATTTCAGCAAATAAGTAAATAAATAAAAACAAATATAGTGTGACAATTCAAGTTAAACCAGTAGAATCAGGACATTCTTTCAATTAGTTTTCTGAAATTGTATGCAAATTAAAATGATCTTTAAAATAGTTGGCAAAATTATGCTACTTTTATTTTGAAAGCAACCATTGTTTTTCTGCCTGGGTAGCTACATTATCGCCCTGTGTGGACAGTGTGAGTAGGCTCTGTTCTGGTAGGCTGACTTTATAAAACATGCAAGTTGCCTTGGGAAATGCAAGCACACCAAAATAAATGTTGACAGAGAGTGCAAGTTTCACAGGACACGTGCAGATAGTTTTATAGATATCAAAGCTATTGTTGTGCCTTGTTTGGAGAAAAGATCACGGCTTCTAAGAACTACAATGAAGTTGACATTATCAGACTGAAGATTAAGAGAAACAAAATAACTTGACCAATCACAGACTTTTATACATTTTATAAACAGTCTGCTTAACTATATATAAGTATATTTTATAAATTATCTTCAGACCTGGCTGTTTCTGAAATCTAATGGCCAATCGATATAAATCTAAGCACAGATTGAACATTACAGATTTTGCATTGGGATGTCTTTTCAGTGCATGTAGATGGTAGATACTAGAAATTTATGAATTGCTGTCAGGGAAACTGACCAGACATTTTCTGTCATTTGATATCTTAAAAATGGACAAGGGAAACCACAGTGTTGCAGTCAAAAGCTGTTTCCTGGTTGCTAAGACAGAGGATTCAAGAATAAAACACCATCTGAACAAATGGAGATAAAACACATTTTAGACAACAAAGAATGCATTTAAATAGTGTTTCCATTCCCATTGTTGCTAAGAGGTTGCTACAAATTCCTCTCATTTACTTACCAGAAGCTGAACATTTAGTATAAAGGTGTTTTGGCAATTTAGTTTTAAACGTACTGTAGTTATTCGCTGAAAAATTAGCTTGCCAATTGTTAAAAATCGTTAAATAATAATAAATAAATTAAAAAATAAAAAAAAACACCTGTGGCAATTTTTATGTACGAGTTAAAACACTGTAACCCTTTGTCCGATTGTGTAATCTGTAACTCCTTCTGATCGCTTTAGAAAAAAAATTCCTTGGCTATAAACGAAGGTGAAACCAGGAGCCTCACGACACACTAACCTTGATAACCTGTTCGTCTGTTGACTTGCACTCCACTGACTCCGTAACATCTGACACAGCACCATCTGTCCCTATAGTGACCACCTTAACAGGAACAGCAACTGTGCGCCCATTGAGGACGGCCGTGTTCAGGATCTCAGTGTCCTGCAGAGAAACACAAGGGGAAACATCGGTACACATTAGACAAGGTTCCATGAGCTGACTAAGGCTAAATAAATCAGGCAGTGTGGAGTGGCAATTGAGGCTGCAGAAGAAAGAAAGTGACAACCACAAATATGCTAAAAAAAAAAAAAAAAAATTGTTACGATTTTCCCTTTTATATCCTCTCATGTCAGCCAGGTATTAACTGTACCTTTTCTCTTCAAGTGTACCCAGTTATGTAAACATAGTGCATCATCAGAAATCACACACAAAAAACACACATCCTTCATTTACATAGAACCTAATAAAATCATTATTCTGGCAGACGTTTGTTTTTATCCAAAGTAACTTCTGCTTTTCTGTTGTAACAGAAATATGATCAGATTATGTTAGACATTTCAAATAGTAAATAATCTTTGTATACCATGAAGCATTTTATGCTCAAGCCTACCATATTGTAGGAAACTTGAGGAGACCAACGGCTAAATCTAATTAAGAAGGAAATGGACATAAAGAACATTTGGTTTAACTACTGGCTATATACAAGACATATTTTATAGTTTAGCCGTTTCAAAATGCGTTACAAATATTACTTCCCATTCCTGTAAACATAATGTTTTTTAACATTTGAAAACTGGAACCCTTTTGTCCTCAAGTTGGAGCAAAAAAAGTGGATTTGGTAGAATGTCTGAAAGAGAAGTTTTGTTTCAGTACATAAAGTCACAGACAAGAAACACTGGGGAAAAAAAGCTGCAAGACTGTGCCCTTAAACTTAAAGACAACCTTTAAATGCCACGTATTTGAAGGTCCCATCTTCTGCAATTATAGTAAATAGTCACCATCTGAGACCCTTCACATGAAGTGCCCCTTTGAAACATGCTCAAGTAGCCCAGAAAATGGCAGGTAGCTGTCAGTGGTAATATTTACTTTCACAGAGATGGTATAAAGCAAAAAGGGTGTTTTTACTCCCTGCTTAAAGGTCTTTGGCACCAAGTAAATATTATTTTTCTTTCCACCAATCGATTGAGAAGAAGTGTGAAAAATGGCAATGACATGTTGTGGACAGCTTGCCGACAGTACTTCTCTCACAGCTACATCCAAACAGGAAAAACTGCCCAGTAAGCTGCTGTATTTACCGATTTAAAAATCGGTTCTGTAAAAGCCGGGCCTCTTGGAAAACATGAATACATGCAGACTAGAGAAAGAACGAGAAATAAGAGAAATATTTAGCTTATCGTCATGATGTGCCAATAATGAAAAAAAAAAAAACTTTTATTTGATTATTACCATCGTTTGGCATCTTCTGATGCATATAAACATACAATCATAAGTTCAGTGTTCTTTTCTTAAAACATTTATCAAAATGGTACCTAAGCATATGTTACCTCTCTACTAACACGGCAAAACGATGCATGATATATTTTAGAACGTACAACCAAACATTAAAGGAACATGACTTCCTTTCGTAGACGGCTTAAGTGAAGTGGAATCAAACTGGAGTTGTTTCTTTGCAGCCCTCCTGCAGCAACATCTCAAGCATAAAGAGAGAAAAAAAATGCATATAAAATAGGATGACAATGATATGTTCAAGTAAATTGCCGTCATTTAAAAGATATCACAAGATATACTCGAGAGTGAAAGGCCTTACAGAGGAGCGGGGAAAAGATAATGAGATCAATTAAGACAACGGCTGGTAATCCTTGTGCTCCCAGTGCTTTGTCTGTCAGAAGATTTGGTGTAACAGTGGATCCTGCACGTCATTAGCTCAAAGAAAGGCTATCAAGAGGCATAGCTGTTTAAAAGGCAGAGGCGCACTTGTCTTCAGATTTCGCTTTGTTCACTCAGAGTGTTGCTTTTTGTTATCCTCAAACTGTTTCTACGGTAAAATAAATGTGATTTAAGGCTCAAATGAAAATAAAAAGCTTCCCGTCTAACAATAAAAATTATTCTGTTATTTTTTTTTTCTTTCTTTTGAGGAAAAATGACAACTAACTGTGTTTGGCTGCTTCTTCCTTGCACCTTGTTCCTTTGTTGTTTACTGAATAAAACCAGTATAATTATAAAACTGTGAAGAACAGAATGAGAGCAAACAAAATCCCCTATAGGAATTCTCAAAAGTACAAAACTTTTGCTCACAAATGATTTCTTTATTCCATCCGCAGGAATTAAAAAAAAATATTAGTGTTTCATGAAAATATCGAAGGAAATAGTATTTCACATATGAGTCCCGCTTTTTAAAACTGTATTTATTAGATGTATATAATTTTCACATGTGTAACTTGTAGTTTATTGCGGGAATTTTAAACCCAATGTGTGGATGTGTTTTGGCCTTTCAACAGGAAAACACCGGCTGTTCCAACAAGCACAATGTGTGAGGGGTTTTGCTGTTTCTTTGTATATTTCAATTTTAATCATGACATTGTTTATGTAGGTTTTACAAAACAAATTTATTGCAATGAAAAGTTGGTCTTAAAGTCCAGTGTAGTTGTAGTTTGTACTGAAACTGATTTTACTCCTACAGCTTGAACTTTGGGCCACAAATGGTGCACATTTGAAAAAAAAAAAAAAGAAAGAAAGAAAAAAGAAAATGAAATACAGCGGAGTCTCTTAAATTGCATATAGCCAGATGTTTCATTTAGAACAATAAATTTGTCATATTACGATGCCAGTTTGAAGGCTGCCAACTACTGAGCCAGTGGTTTTCTCCTCACTATGCTCTCTTTTTGTGTTAATGAGGGAAAAAATGCTTTTGTGTTTTGTACAATTGTTTGGAGCTCTGACAGTTATGTCAGATTATGATGACAATAATCTGTGTGTTACAAAGGAAAAGGACATAAAGCAAAAATACAAAAAAAATAAAAATAAAGGAATGGGTAGAGAAGTAGCTAAATTAAAATAATTGACTAAAGACGAGGAGATTAAAAAGTTTTCAATTTCACAAAGATGGTTTGGACAAATTTGTCCCTTAATAAATAAAGCCACCATTAGAAAAGAAAAAAAAAAAAAAAAAAAAAAAAAAAAAACGGCCTTCACCTTAGCTACCATGTCTGGTTTTGCCAAGTTTTTTTTTTTTTTTATGATCTGAAACAAGCACGTTTGACAAAAAGTAAAAACAGAAGAAATTGCAAAAGGGCAAAACTTTTTCACAGCACTGTAAATGATCGTCCTCGATGGGCTCTGTGTTCTGTGCCCAAACGTTTGAAGAAAAGTGTCTGCTTTTACCTAATGAGCCATTAGGACTGAAGCGACAGTCAAAAAAAAGGTCTTAATGAGCTCCAGCTACTGATGTTGTAGGTACCATACTGCCAACATAAACAAACTTCATCCCACTGATGACTTTAAGCAGTCTTTTTGTCCACATTTTCCATGAATTGTAGGTTTGCGCAACGTGTGACGGGACAAAACAGGTATGCATGCTTTAGTCAGAGAAGTCGTCTACATATTCGCTGTGGCTTCTCAATTCTCTTCTGGTGTTGCAGATATGTGACAAGCATATCTTATTCATGAATTCAATTTGAACACAACCACTGATAAACATCCACGTCTTCAAATGGCTTCATTATTTACTAATACAAACACATCTTCCACATACACCCACCCACTTATCTGCATGCACATGGAAACAAATTAACTTTGACACACACATGCATTGGAACCCTTGCTGGCCAGGTTAAAAAACAAGCATACCCCCCCACCCCTCATGCGGCATCTTTTTTTTTTTTTTTCTTAACCACCTTTCATTGCACTGCAGAGCACAGGGCAAGAAAAAAAAAAGAGAAGAAAGACGATGAAAGACAGGAGAATCGATAAAAGGCCATTATGCTTCTGTGCAGCTGGGTACAAGGGTGGAGCGTGTGGGGGCTGATATGGTAGAGAATGAATCATGTGTTCGGGAGCAAACAACCTACAGACGTGCTGCTCAGAGGATCGTTACTGTATGTGAATGTGAGTGGGCTGAAGGACAAAATCTGCTCTTGTTATTCGCCTCAGAGCAATATTTCCATTAGTTCAGGTGACTTGCTGGCCATGGATGTCTGAGAGTGCTTTTGGATTTGTCACCTACTTGCAAAGTGTAGTGCTGGCCACTCGTACATTTACAAATCCACTTAAGACACTTAAGGTACAGTGTAAGTATATAACATCTTGACAATGCACCTGTCAGAATTATGCAAAATAAGATATTACTGATTACACTGTAGTGCAAAACAGATGTGAAAAACTACAACACATCCGTTCCTTATAAAATAAAAACATTGCAACTAAACTCGATGTTTCCCGCATGATGCATCTTGAAGGACAAATATCATATATTAGAGCTAGAAAGAACAAAAATGCTTAAAGCATGAAAGGTAAATAAATAAGAAAATATTTTATTGTTCAAAGCACAGGAGTCATTTTAAAATGCACTTTGCTGACAGAAATGGAGACAACCATGCACACACACACACACACACACGCACACACACCCCCCCCCCACACACACACCCCTAAGGAGAATTTAGAGAAACCAATTAACATTCATGCTTTTAGACTGTGGGAGGAAACCAGAGTACCCAGAGAGAACCCACGCAAGAATAGGGAGAACATGCAAACTCCACGCAGAAAGACCGGGCCGGGAATCGAACCCAGAACCTTCTTGCTGCAAAGCTGCAAAGGATGGTGTGTGCTTTTGTTTTGTGAAAATGAATTCATAAAGCAGGCTGATTTCTCCTCACTCATAAAAAAGCATCTCTTTCAAAACACTTTTTGTGTCCCAGACCTACTAAACAATCAAAAACGTATGTTTAAGGGAAAACAGAAATCAAAAAAGGGGACGAGGAAGGAACGACACGTGTCATGCCGTGCCAATGATGGCTTTCGTTTAAATCATCCTGAATAAAATAAAATATACACAGCTGGGATATAAATTACAGTTCACTGCACATTTTTTAAATGACAAAAATCCCATACTAGATTGATGTGCATTCAAAATCTTTCTCTGCTACAAGGGCAAGATAAGTTATGATTAATCCCACACATTTATTTGAATGGTTAAGAGGACAAGGAAAGAGCTTCACCTAAATCTGGCTCATGAACTTAGCTTAACCCTGGCTTGCAATTTATTATTCAGTGACTGAAAATGTGTTTTTGATCCACGGAAATACCATGGCTGTAACTATTCACTATCCAGCTCAAGTGGAGGGTGGGCTCGCAGGTCAGAAGCACGTGTGTGTAGTTTCCAGTGTAAAACAAACAAAAAAAGCACTTACAATGTTTTCATCTGAAACATTTTTTCGATGAGGATAGTGACATCTGTTATAACTCAAGTAATAAATATACAAGGAATCTTTAACTAATAAGAGATTCAATAGATTTTGTGCAGTAAAACTACAACACATCTCCTATGTGGATAAGCTTAGATGTGATTTCGGCCCATTATTTAACACAAAATGTCTTAAAATACTGAAGGTTCTGATGACGTTCTTTGCACAGTATGATGATTCTTTCTATAGTTCTTTTACAATTAAATTCAAGTCAAGTCTATTTTCCTGCTGCAACATCCAGATTTGTTTCATCGTGAGATTCTTAAGTAGAATATACCGGAATATTTCCCTCTTTCAACAATTAGATAAAGTCTGCAAATGCCACATGCTCCCAAATCTACACCTCATCGTTTTCGAGGAAATATTCACCAACATTCTACCTCCAAATAAAGTATTAAACAACCAGTCAAATTTGCCCTTTCATCTGTCCGTACTGTTCTCCCAATATTTTACTGATTTGTTCAAATGATCTGCTGCACAATAAATTTACTTGCTCTTCTCTTCTTCTCTTCAGCAGTGTAGCTTTGTGGAGTGAGCTGGCATAAATATTATTCCTCTGTCAGGAATCTTAGCACCTGGTTGTGGATGGCTTGTGGATAAATTATATAAAGTTTATGTTCAGATTATGATGTATTGTTTAGCAACAACAAGAGAAAGTCTTGAGAGAGCCCTTTTTCTTTACCCATCATCAAATATTTGTTGTCCAATACCTTGGTATCTATTTTTATACACCATAAATCAGGATTAAACCCACCAACATCAACTGGCACTGACAGATAATAGGACTGCTTATGTAAAATGACATATTTAAGTGATTTTACTTGGTATGTATACCTGTTCTGCAAGTTTTTTTTTTTTTTTGTATGATTATCTCTTGTGAAATTCCATTTTATTATACATGATTTAAGTTATGGACTTATTTGTTTTGATTTATTTACTTGCATGGACTTCTTGAGTTGCTAAAGATATAGCACGTCACCAGCCCAGTTAGAAATAAATGTACTGAGATATTTGTCTTTCCCCCTTCTCGCTGCACATTTCCTGTCTGACTGCCTGAAAGGAGCGGGGGGGAAAGTGGTTTTGCACAATGTAATGTGTGGATGGTTATGGCTTGGGGAAAAAGGGACAGTAGTCAAATTATTTAGCATTCAGATGGTTCAGTAAGAGATGAGCTGCAGATAGCTGAAATCATATTAGAGGTGAGGAACAGAAAGTAAAAATAAATTAAGACTATGTTGAAGATATAATCTTGCTAAATGTCCAGATTTGCTTGTAATTCAAAAGGGCAAAATAAACAAATACTTGTCCATTCTTTCTTTATTTTATTTCTATCAGGTGAACATGTTAATTATGTTCTGCTATGGCACAGCATATGTAGCTGCAGTGTCAGCAAATCAACAGTTGGTGGCAGATTGGGGGCATGTTGCCATAATCACTTGGAGGAAATACCACTATTGATTTAAATGAGGGCCTGCAGTGATTTATACTCTCCTCATTAATTAGATATTGATTTATAACTTGTTTGCCTGGCAAATCGGTTGGGATTTGTTATTGTGTAATCTGAGCTCTAAATACATTTAAAGAGATTAAATATTAAGCCTCTGTTCTCTTCCAGTTCTATTCTCACTCAAACATTAGAAAGGAAAAATGCCAAAGCCAGAAATGATAAATCAGCCGTCCCTGGTAAAAACCAGTCTGTATTCTGTGGACCTCTTTCCCGTTTCTTTAGAATAAACCAGAGAGCTCTGTTGTTCTGGCCTCTGGCCCTTAGCTGACCAAATGAAAAACTCAAAGTAAGCCAGTAACAAACAAGCCAGTAACAAACAAATGACAGAATGAACCTAAGTGGCAAAAACCTGACTGACATAACCCCCAAGTGTGGATAATGAAACGTAGCAAATGATATGCTGTTGATGTGCATCTGAGCAACTGTTTTCCAAGAAATAAGGCTTAAAACGTCAAGGAGAGTTTATTTTCTTTGAGAAACCGAGAGGACTGGTTTCCCAGTGCATGCGAGTTGCAAGTAATCCAACCAGAAATAACATTTAAGCAACCTTTTAATCACCGTTGTACCATTCAAGACCAGTATGGTTTTCAGACAACATTTTCAAAGATCTTGTCGCAGTTTTGGATGAACTCTGGATTTTTAATCACAAGATAAGTGAAGAACACAGATGCAACTTTTTATTGCAACTTAGTGTGAAACTCCAGGGTGCATTTAAATGCAACCAGTGACATTTTTTACTTGTGTTTACACAGTATGTGCAGAGGATAAAAAGACATGAGGGATGAAACATTTCCCACTACAAACATATGGATATTTTTTATTTTTCCGTTTTTATAATATACAGACAGAAAAACAGTCCTCCGCCTCCACTCGTCGCCTCCACTCACTATGCATACAGCTAATGCTAAGTTAACTAATACTTAGCTGGATGTGTGTGCTCCTCAGAGTTTTGTTGTCTGGCTTTTCCAGGTTTTACAGAATAAGTGTAACATTGTTAGAGTCTGCTTACGTACAAGTTACTAACTGAAAAAGACGGTTTAAATAGTGCGATGAGTTAGTTGAAGGTAAATGTTAGCTTTGGAATCGGGAGAATATCTTTATTACAGCAACGACTATAATCGAATGATTCCAGCAGTCCTCTTGAAAGTGCTCTCATTGGTTTATAGTCTTTGTCACAACGCCATAAAAGTCTGGGTTTGGATTCGGTCTCAAGTTATCGCCTGGCCTTCACAATCTTGATCCCTCAGGTCTGCCAGTGGTGAGGTCTGCATGCGACTAATAAAATCCAACCAAAAATATGTGGCTAATCATAGTTATTTAATGATTGTAATTGTTCCATGTTTCTGTGATGTTGTTAGTCTAATCTTCTCAGTTTCTTACCCTTGCTCCCCCACTCAGCTGCCGCTATTTTGCTGATTGGTACTCACTTGGTTTCCATGTAATAGCCACGTCTGCACAGTATTTCATCTCCTGGGCTTTGATTCTACTGTTCCTCCAGCTTAGCTCCAACTTAACGTGGACAAAAGGCTGACGTGTTAATATTTATGGTATAAACTGTAAGAGTAAAGAATAAAACAGACTTGTGTAAATAAAACATACGAGGTTCCTTTTTCTTTACATTTCTTCTCCAAATAACAAGAACCCAGCTGTTTATTAATTCTAAGTCCTAGTTTCCTCTGCATACTGCCATCTGCCAGGCGCCTGTATGCAGTGAGAAAAGAAAAAGCAGCTCAATTTGGCCTACATAAAATAACTCTAGAAGAATGTGCTTACATATGATCACAGAAAAGTTAATGCAGAGCTTTGTGTTAATGTCCTTCATTATAATACTGAGGGACAGTGAGCACACGGCTAACGATATAAGGTTTGAAATAGAATTAGTTTCAGAAGCTATGAATAAAATGCTAATGATGTACTGTAAAGAGCTATGGGGGCCACACTGGCTGTCTCTTCTAATGAGAGAACAGAGAGGCACAGCGTGGCAAGAGGGGGATCAAAAATTCATGGGAGGATGCGGTAAAAAGTGGCACACACTCTGCTGGCAGGTCTTCCCACTGTCTTTTAAGATTGTAAATGAAAAGCTTTCATGGTTTCTCTCCCCATCTGCTGTATTAAATTCAGGTTGGAATTGATGTATTTTAGTACTGCAGTTTTATTTCATTCTCTCCTAAATGCCAAAGGAAACGCATTTTATTGTGGAAAAAAAACCAAAAAAAAACAACAAACATTATTTGTGGTTATGATACAGAGCAGACATTTTAAATTTATCTGGACATTCATACAGTACAGCACTTAGTTTGCTATTTTTTTTCGGCTCACTCCAGGTATTCCAGCTTCCTCCTCCAGGCCCCAAACACAACTATTAGGTTAATTTGTCTCGCTGAATTTCCCTTAGGAGTTGGTGAGTGTGTGCATGCATGTAATTACGGATAGAGTTGAATGAAAATCTGAGATTTTTTAAAATACAAACAAAACAAAAAATCAAAAAAGTCTTAGGATGATTCTGAAGCAAACTTATGCATGCCAAGTTTGATTTTCTTTTAAAACACCAGGACTATGGTCTTCTGTTCTGTCAAAAATGACAACAAATTAGCATAGTATTACTTACAGTTGCAGAATGTAACTTATATAATTTTTACACATTTCTTCAAACAGTCATTAGAAAATGAGCCAGACGATCTGGGAGAAAAATCAAGCTCTTCTGGCTCGTCCCTGTGGCCCTACTGCCATCCACAAAAACATACTACTTGATCAGAAATAACCAATCAGAGTAAGGATGAAGCTCTTAGCACCGTCAGGGGCCAGGCCAGTCACTTTACAGTTATAGGAAAGATGTTTATCTGCCATCATAGGTGGGCATGTCTTCTAGGCTGGGCATTCACTGCAGGTTCAGTGGCAGGGAAGGAGTTGCAGCTTAGCAAAGATCAAGGGAAAGGGTGTGAGGAGTGAATACACAAGCTTGATTGACAGCGCTAAGACCGCTCTCCTCCTAGCTCTGACTGGTTGTTTCTGACCGATTTAGCTCAAATTGCTCAAATCAATAGCTTCAAGGCCCGGTTCTGGGTCCCCACTCTACCTTGAGCCTGGGGTAGCTGACTTGGATGTGCCCCCGTCAGTGGCATTGCTTTTGCCTTTCTCCAATGTATGCTTTATAGAACGGTGGCAAGAAGAAAGAAAGCCATAAGATATTCTTTTTGCAGTTTGCCACATGACATGTAATGGACACAGCAAACATCTGGAAGATGTTCTGCACAGATGGGGCCGTACCTAATTTGCGTTCCATAGGCAAAACCTAATGTGTGCCTGAAAACACACAGAGCATGTCAACCGGGAAATATCATCTGTAGTTGTAGTTCACTCATTTTTATGTTTAGACATTTTTGCCACCTGGTGTTGATTTGTTAGATTAAATCTCCAAAAATAAACAATGTTTTTGATGGAAATGTCACCAATTGTAATAATGTTTCCGAGTTTAAAAGCACTATAAGTTTAGAACCAAGATAGACACAAAAAATACTCCACACCATAAAACCTGCAGAAAACGGATAGACCTAGTTACTGTTTTTATGCTAAACATCTAGATTTGAGTAGGGAATTATAAAGCGTTCATTTTTTAAGAATGATTCCAATCAAGACAAACCGAGACTCAAAACTCCTAGAAATTGCCCCGCAGTAGAAAATTCCCAACAAAGATTTTATAAACATGCCAAACCGAAGCTTGCCTTCTTCTCTCAAGTGTTTTACTTTTGTGCGTGTTTTTCCCCGTCTTTGTGATCATCCTTGCACTTTCCCTTGTGGTGCCACTAACACAGTTGTCACAGTGTTAGTGCAATTTTTAGGGCTGTCAAACTTAAACAACAAAGAAGAAAACCACAGATTGTGGATTTCACATTACGCAGGCAGCTATAGTCGTAGCGTGGATGCGTACTCTCCTCCATGGGAGTACAGGTCAGAAGCGATCACAGGGATATGAAAGTTATATCAAACACAGGTTTCTACCACATGTAGGCACAAATACTGCAGACTACCAGGAATGAAAGATGCGTCTACAAAGTTGAATGCTGACGTGAAATCTGAACTAATCAAACTGTTTATGTGAGTTCGACTTAGCTTTCTTGTAGTGATTGCTTTGGTCTTAAAAAGCAGGAGTTACTGTGAAAGCACTTTTGCCCTTTAGTGGCATAGTGCACTTGATGAATAATGAAACACTAGGTATTGATGTCATTTATCTTGGCACAAAAAGTGAAGATAAAAATCTGGCCTCTAACATAAAATAGTTTCCTGATGTTTTTTTTTTTCTAATGTTGCCTTGCAAAACACATCTGTTGACATGCTGAGTTGTTTTACTCCAAATGCTATTTTCTTTTAGCTCTGATGCATGTAGAGTTAACGCTGTAAACAGTGGATTGCTGAGCTTTAAGACTACGATGAATAAATCCCTGGACAGATGTTTCTCTTCAGAAATTAAATCATTATGTCAAAACTGCTGCTGTTTACTAGGATTATTTTTGTCTGATATATAAAATGGCTTGATGATATGTATGCTCTTCTTTTTCTGGTAACACAATGGATTACAGCTGCAAATGCAGTAATCTACTTCAATCCCACTACAATGATCACATTGTAAACGTCAAGTTAGAAAACAAAACCCTTGTTTGTCTTTATTTCTACCAAACTGAAATCGCTAAAACTGAACGTTCCCAGGTTCGATGAGCTTTTCAGTGACTGTTACCACTAAAAACAAAGAATCATTAAACACTTAAAACTACTCTGATCTCATCTTTGCAGAGATTTTTCTTTCATTTGGGAATGAAAAATCAATTATACAACAGTTTATCGTGTTTATATTTCATTATCAGAACATAATTAGTCTTATGATGCTACCTGCAAATTCATCAGCGTTTAGAAGATAAAAATCCAACGTTAATTAACTCCTCAATCAGCAAGCTCTGTGCTGCATTCCTGAGCAAACATATCAGCGTCACTGTTGTGTTAAAAACATGTATTGGAAGGACTGAATGGTGATGAAAGAACTGCAATCACAGTTCCTGTGTCTACTAATAAGTTCAGTTTTAGTTTTAACAAAGCAACATTTTCAGATAAAATGAGATGGGGGCAAAAGTGCCTCATTACCAAGTCCCTAATCACCTCTAAAAAGTGTTTATAAAAGTCCACTGAAAGAAGATAAATAAATACAAAACAGAGTCAGAAGTCTTCTCAAAGAAAGACTGCTTTCACGTCACATTTAGGGTTAATAAAGCTGGGCTAAAGGTCAATGTCAAATGTATTTATGTAGCACTTTTAAAAACTACCAGAATACCTGAAACGATATAAACGTATGTTTTGTTTCTGGGATTTTTTTGTGTTAAAATAAAATTTTTTTTTTTTTCTCCATCCAACAATTTAGGCCACTGCCCAGGTAAGCTTTTGTTAAAGTCAGGTAACAAAGTTTAAGGTGGTCTGAAATTGGCCACAAAGGAGCATAGAGTGTACACAGGCGTGTCAAACTTGAGCAGCAAAGCTACTTCTTTCTTACCATGGCCAGTGGCACAATCCCGCCTAGGTCCTGCGGTGCTAGACGGATGAGGGTCTGCACCTCACTGGTCACTGTGCGGGTGAGTGGATATTCCACCTGCCATGTCACCTCCCTGCTCCCCTGAGTCACCATCAAGCCGTTCACCTCCAGATCCACCTGCAGAACCTGCTGGTAGCCCACTGCTTCAACTCTGTGGAAGACATGGGGAACGGAAATGAGGCACAGAGTGAATTCAGCTAAAAGAGAAGGAAATAAAGCAAAGACAGACATGAACTAGTCATGGGCCAGAGGAATAAGATGAGAAGCAGGAAGACTGTCTTTAAAATTGTAAACATGAATAAAGCAGAAGACAATAGAGGTGGAAAAAGGTGGATGAATTCAGGAGGAAGATGAGTAACATTGTTCTTGTCAGAGGTAATTTTTTTAAGACTAAAAAGAGTAAGTGTGCTTTATGAGACGCGATCTATACCATTCTCTGATATTATGACAAAAACAGCATGTTTCCTCAAATTCAAATCTCTACAATCTGTTTTAAAGATAATCATCTCGTCATTGATATTCACTCTCAAATAAATCCAAAACCCTCATGCTGTCAAAAAATAGCAATTATCTTTTTTTCCAGCACAGTATGGAACATCTTTCCTTGAGACCACCCGGGCCAAGAAAATCATTTTCTATTTGCTGTTGTAGATACACAAACAACGGAGAGAAAAAAATAATGAATGCAAAACAATATACTGCAACCATATTTGATTTGCTGAATGCTTTGTTTGATTGAGCCAATGCCTTCCCCGTAGGTGTCAATGTCAAAACTCGCATACCTTTTCCAGCAGTGGCATGCAAACAATACCCACCGTCTTGAAAATTACTATTCATACTTGGGGATCTTAAAATGGCACTCATGCTTTCAAAGAGGCAGAAAAAAACAAGTCAAGCCTATTGGATAATTTTTGAAGAACAAAACAAGGGGAAAAAATATTCAAAGTGTATTTTTTTTTTTTTTTTACTATATTATGGTCTTGAACAGTGCTTGGGCAATTTAGGGGACAACTAGAACAAACCTGGAGAGAGATCAAACTCAGCAAGAGGAGGGGGTTATTTGGACAGAGATGAGATCCAAGCTTTTCATTAAACATATTTTGGGTAAGTCTGTATTTACGTCTCCCTCCAGCTCTCCCGTATGTTCACACTTGCGATGCGAGCCTCACTTCAAAGCGCATTTTATTTATTTATTTTTCAGGATGGGCTGTTAATAAATGGGGAAGAGGAGAACACTTACAGAAAGTGAGAATCAGCGTGGATGAGGAGGGCAGAAACGGCGATTCTGGGTCAGTCAGAGAAGCTTTTCAGTTTCAGCTTTAAATAATTGGTGATTCTGGTGGGTTAAGCAACAGGAATAAAGAGTTTTGGTTCGAATGAACCCAGGGGAAAATTGGTGGGATTTTGGACATACTGAGGATTGTAAGACTTAGGTTTTTTGAGAGTTCTCAAGAGAGAAGTCGCGCAATCATCACGATTCACAGTCAGTTTATATACTGACAGAAATTCAAATCTCTCTCTTAATCAAAGCCACTGTTTTTTTTTGAGTACATTCAAAATGTAGCATATCGTCTCTAAGCACTCAAGGGAGCATTACGGTACAACCCACAACAGGATAGCAGTTCACAGTCATGTTTGGCTTCACCAGACCGTGAAAACTACAAGATGCTGGCATACATCACCTCTAAAAGGAAACCAGTGTTTTGACTTTTGGGGCTTGGATCTAGGACAGATATATTTCCAGAGAGAAGTTTACATACACTACATTTTGTGCCTGGATTTCATATTGTTTAGAGGGATAAACACGTTGGATAATAGATGGATGTTCTTTTTTTCAGCGTAGGTCAGTTATACAACCAGTTTCTTCAACAAATTTTACACAGATAAATCTTTTAAATAACACATTTTTAACAGGATTGATCTAGGAAGTTTGGAACAAACAGTTAATATTATTCTGCTTTCTACTTTCTTATGCCGGTTTGTGTTGCATTTTATATAATCTTGTTGGAAAACCAAGGGTTTAATGACCTCACAGTTGATCTGAGGTAAGTTAAAGTAACTGGAAATAGTCCGACTTCAATACACCAATAGTAGTGAACCTCTCACCCCCACACAGCATGCTACTGCCACCACCTTGCTTTGCAAATGTTACTGTGTTTTGAAAGCTTCTAGATTTAAAATAAATATAAATCATTTAACATCTTCACTTCCATACTCTATTTTACATTTGATCGAGTGTCATTAAGCACATTTCATTGGTTTATTACTTTTAAGTTTTTTTTTTTCTTTCTAAATATTTCAAAAGGAGACACCAGCGGTGGTGTTCTGCCCATCTCCTTAATGCCAGGCTTCATAGTCGATCGTTAGATCAGAGTGTAGTGATTCGTTCACAATTGTGTGTTTCTACAGAACTGCTTTGGGAATTGTTAAAAAAGTGAAAAAAAGAAAAAAGCATTTAGTTTTTGAGATGGCTTCCTCTTGAAAATTTTGAGAGAAATTGTTAAATATGTAATGTCTGTTGGAAACCTGAAATGTACTACATCTGTAAAGAAAATCGCTCTACTATTCAGCCAGAATGTAGCCAGAACCTTTTCGGTGGCTATAAAAGCGCACTAGCTTTTAGTGCAACTTGTTAGATGACTTTAAGCAAACATCAAGGTGCATGTTGGGGCTTAAGTGGGTATTTAAATTTGACAGTAGGGATTATGAAAAAGATCAATATCAAAATTTGTGAATCAATTTTTATTTATTTATATCTGACACTGATGCAACAGTGAGAAAACACTGACCTCAATGAAGCAGCTGGTAGATTACACGCTTTAGGCTGCTAGCAACAACTGGCTGCATAAACATCTTAAACTGCAGAATGGACAAATCCATCACAATGAGGTTGTTTATGCATTTGTGTACATATTTACACAGTTCTGCATACATTGCATATGGATATGAATGCAACTATGGATAGATATAAAGAACAACAAATAACATTGTTAAAAGTAAAAGTAAAGTCAGAATAATGTCTCATCAAAAGCTATGAACTGAATTATATCCATCAAGTCGACCACTTTTTAAAGATTCATTGTGTTTCTGAAGCACAATTTTAGAGCAATACAAATCTCCACTACTTTATACAGCTTGACCCCATGCTGAGCTCAGGAGAAGTGACTGTAGTAATTATGTAGTTTGCACTTTTAGTGTGCAATTACAGACAAATCAATTATCTGCAACAGGCATTCAGGCTTTACAACGAAGCTGCAAACAATAAGAGCTTTAGTGCTGAAGTCTACAATACATTACTGCCTCTCTCTCTCTCTCTCCTAATATACCTTCTTTTCATCCTGGACTCCATTCGTTTTCAACCTCACTTCACCCCGTCTTGCTGACCTGCAGTGAGTTGTTGCTCTCAATAGAGGGCAGTACACTCTCTTTGCTTCTCACTCTTCTGTCCTGCGAGGCGGGGATGATGAATGCTTGAGGCACATCGGCCGGAGAGGTCAGACTGCTTCTTTGTGTCTCATTAAAAACGTAACTGCTATGTTTGCCCTGTTTTATGAGCAATTAGGAAACTATTTCGCACACTCTCTTGCAACTATGACCTTTTTTGTACTCCTTAATGAGTTGATGGGGATAACAGGAAGAAAGTGGCCAGAGAGGGAGATGATAAAAGTAAGTGGAAACGGAAACTGATAGAAAAAGCAAGAAAGTCTGTGGGGATTACATAAGTGTCTGCACTCTCAAAAACAGGCAAATAGTAACAATGCCCTGATTTGACAACAGGGATTTGGGGTGAAATGAGGTGGAAAATCAGTCATGGCAATTTGAAAAGACTTTTAAGCTATGTCTATTCGTCATTTGTTGAGAGCACAAGCAGACAAAGGTAAAATAATCAGCTCAAAAGAAAAATACTCATGTTTTCAATTTTTTTAAGATACATTTCAAACTCCCTTGTCATAACAAAAGGGACTCTGGGTGAAAAGCAGCAGCACAGGAAAAAAAAAAGACAAATGAAATTCCTTTTTTCAAAAACAGAAAACAAAAAGTGAAGCTAAGTAGCACATCAACCCAGTTAACCAGGAATTGATGTTTCTTTTTCCTTTTCTCTATTCACTGTTAACACTTCTGTGGATATCTGGATGTCAGAAAGGCAGCATAAGAAAAGAAAAAAGTTTGCCATCTCTCATTGAAGCCCAAGAAGGAGGGCTCTGTTCATGCTCTTCAGTGATTTGGTTAGAACTGATAATAATACATCAAAGGCATGAATCTGTTTCAAAAAGTGAAATGACAGTGAATAATCACCAAGAGATAGAGAGCGAATGTTTGTGTGAGTCTGTGTTTACTGGCATGCTTACAGTACTTTGTGAATGTATTTAACTAGGATTTTATGTGACAGACCATAAAAACTGAAAAAAACAAAAAACAAAAACAGAACGCATAAAAAAAAAAAATCAGAAAAATGTTATGTGCACTTGTGTTTACCCTCATTTAATCTGATGTCCAGTAAAAGCAAGCAGTTCCCTTGAGAAGCCATCTAAATAGTAATTAGAGTTCACCTGTGCACTAATCTGTGCAAACATCAACTTCTTGAAGACCAAAGAGATCAACAGACGAGTCAGAGACAGTGTTGTGAAAAGATCTGAAGCAGGGTCAGGTTATAAAGCAATGTCCCAGGCTTTGAACAGCTCACAGAAAACTGCTCAATCTATCGACTTAAAATGACAAGAGAACGGAACAACTGCAAACCACAGCATTAATCACAGAATAAGAGAAAATGTCAACCGTAACTCTGGTGGTTGACACTATTGGTCATGTACTTAAAAATCTGGCTGTTATGGATGAGTCACAACAAGAAAGACGTCATTGAAAGACGGCTGGAAAAAGTAGCACAAAAAGGTTTGCCACAAGTCATGTAGAGCACACAGCAAAGATGCGGGGAGGAGTGTCATGTGAGGTCAATGATTAAAATTCAAATTCGATTGGTTATTTATTTAGCCATTTCTTGGCACTTAATTCTGGAGATGGCTAAATTAATTCACTGATAAATGGAACAAGAAGCATGACCGGTTCTCAAAAATGCATGTGTTGTTTATATGTGTTAATTCTTCTGCAGTAATTTTTTATCATTTTTGAAGAACAACAAACATGGGATGCTCAATGCACCCTGGTGAAAAACAAATGTGTCTTTAATGGCATTTCAATGTTCAATAACATACAAACACAAAATATACTATAGGGCATATAGTTGATCTAACAAAAGTCATCAGTACTCTTTAAATTAGACATTTTGATGGTCATCATCCCGTAAATAATGTGTTAAATATCTACATTTTTCAGGGGATTTTCAAGTGTCGCTCCTATCTTTTGTTTGTACTCCTTTTGAAGGGCGACACGGTCACGTTATAGCTTTCACCTTACAGAAAACTGGGAAAAACACTGAATGCAGATGGACAAGATGCTTTCTTCTAAAATACTGTTAAATGTAATAGATTAAATGGAATCTATTGCTTTAAAACAATTAAACCTTTTTGTGAGAAATCATTTCTTGAGCAGATTAATCGACAAATTGAGTTTTTTTTTTTCTTGTTTGATGTGCTTTGAACAGCATGTTTGTATTTGTGACCCATTGTGCGCAGTGCCCTGCGTGTTTCCACCCCATATTTGAGCAAAAGTGGACCAGGACACCTGTGAGGAGAAGCATTCCAAGAAACATGAGATCGACCTGCTGGCTAGAGAAAATAAAGCATAAGCAGATGGAGAAATTGTGCGGACACGCAGTAGACACAGCTGTCTTGGCCATAATTGAATCCTGACGCGAGAGACCAGCAGTCATTCAAACAAAAAGGAGGTGTGATGACAGGCCGGATGAGCAACTCCTGCTGCCCATCTGTTCAGGCATAAAGAGGCACCTCCTGTGTTGATGTTGCCTGAATTAGCCACATGTTCTTTTTCAAATTGAAATACCGGTGGAAAAACGTAAGACGCAGAGTTTGACGTTCTGTCACTTTATTTAGCAACCACCCCTCGAGCTGTGTGCGAGAACTGTCTGGAAAAACTCATCAGGAAGACTTTGTAGTCAGCAAATGAAAACAGAGAGCCTCTTTCTTTTGGACATACTTTTGTGTTGTAGGTGTTAAATGAACCTCAGAAGCTATTTTTCTTCAAAGATGGAAGCAACACGGTTTTATTCCAAACATATTTCTTAAACAACAAATAAGGCTGTGCTCTGTGAAATCTTACTTACGCAAACAAAATGTATAAATTTGAAAAAGGAGTCGGGTAGTAAATGCAATCATGCACTCATATGTGCTTACCTTTGGCAACACCTAGTGAGTTGGTCTGACTTCCTGTAGTGTCGGCTGATAGCCTGTTTTTAAGCTAAAGAAGTCATAGAAGATGGGAATTATATGGTATAAACAAATTCACAACTTGTGCATGTATTCATTTGCACAGCCCTTTCGAGACATTTTGTGTGATCTTTAAAAGAGGCTTTGATCAGCTGTCGTCTGGATTCACTGGAGGTCCTTCACATTTTTTTTTTTTTTTCAGAAACCCAGGCTAGTTTTCCAGTACATTTTCTCTGCCGCTAATTTTACCTGATCATAAAAACACATTATCCAATATGTGCTTAATGATATGTTACCTGGACAAATAGAGGAACTGAAATCTGTCTTCCAACAAAAAGTATCTGAAAACCATACAAGAAATACACCAAATATTCTGCAAAGATTTTAGACATGCCTTAAGATCAATTAACCATGCTTTGAATGCTGTTTTGCCAACAAAGTAATTTTTATCATATGTTGCTGTTTTTTTTTTGTTTTTTTTTACAGCCAATCAATATCTGCTTTAGTGTACCTAACAATGCTGGTGGATGTATTAATCACACATATCCAGCCAATGTCGTATTTCTTAAATGTGAGGATATGAGAAACAGTAAGACACCATGTCTAGTGCCATTGGAAAGGAGAAAAATCTGATGTAAAATAATAAAGAATTAGAATTAATTTCCAACTGAGCAAAACCAATGGGGCATTTCAAGTCTCTATCTCAGGCATATTTTATTTTCAACAAACTCGTTGCAAAATGACATCAATTTTTTTTGACAAAATTCTGCTGTTAAAGCAATTCGTACCTGCTATGACGAATAACAATTTGAAGTAATTTTCTATACTTTATTCAGACAAGTTAAGCAAAATGTGTGTGGTAAGCAGTCTCTACAGGAGGTCTCTCCAAGTTATTTTGGTGTGATTGGAGGATCACAGTCTTTTATGATTTTGTAAGAGTCAACTGGCCTAAAAAGGGCAGAGGACCACAATCAGCAGACCTAGGGTGCAACGTAAAGTCTTCAAAAAACATATTTTTACAATAAATTATGACATTTGAGCATCTTTACGTTCATCTCAATGATTCATAAAAATATGTAATTACTAAGCTTACACAAAATGGTTTTAAAAATGGGTATGGAAAAGTTTATTTACTGGTACAAAAGTAGTGGAAGAAGGTTGGGATGAAATGGCTGCGTACAGAATGCACATAAGAACTGACCCACTGTAATCCAGTCTGAATGGCTCTCCAAATAGACACACATTTGAAATCTAATTGCTATAAAGACCTCAAGGGGAATCTACTAATATCTCCAATCAATAAAACCTGACTTGAACAGAAGCACCATCTTCCTCTTACAATACGGCAACTATAAAGGTCAGTCTTACTCCAACAGTTCAGCAGGGCCGAGTGTAATGAGGTCATTTAGCCAACTGTAGTTGATGGTCATTAAAGCACTATGATTTATATATTAGGATCTAGTGTAGCAAAAATCTTAATGCGTCTGTGTGTGTGTGTGTCACTCAGGAGTTCAAGCTTTTCTCTAATGAGTTTCAGTATTTCAGGTCTTATATCAGTCTCTTCTGAGCGATGATGCTAATGAGAACTTATTAAACATAGAAGGACTTTCTTTCTGACACTTCATGTACCCTACAGGCGAACAGCAGAAGTATGACGCAGACGTTCAGGAAAAAAAAAAGGCGACCAAGAAATGTTCTAGTCCTTGTTTTTAAGCCAAGAGGTTACACAGCAGCTCTGTTTGGGTCGGTGAAGAGGCGATAATCAGGGAGGAGTTTGTGGAAAAAAAATTATAGGGTAAACAAATTAGGTACACAATGAAATTAAACAGAGCAAAAAAAAAAAAAAAATAGCACACGACAATGTGTAAATAATCACAGTTAATTACTTCCTGAGGACACGTCAGCGCAACACTGTGGCTGTTATTAACAAACACATGCTACTTCTTGCAGACCTGCTCTCTAACCTCTTGATTTCTCAGTAACAAGTAGCTGTCCGTACTGTTTCATCTAAAACAGATACATTTGCTGGAGTGGTGGACAGTGAAACAGGAGACACAGAATAATAAAAGAAGCCACAAAATGAAAACATGTCAAGAGGCAGGTGAAACATAGAACAGCCAATTTATGTATGAAGGAGATTTCCCTCTGGATCTATCAAACCTTGGACGCGAACCCTGTCTCTGTAGGTTCAGATTAGTTTGTTTCTGAGCGAGCCTGTCAAGTGCAAAAGGAGACAGTGGCAGATGTTGAAAAAGAAAATTGAGAGATATTGCTGTTCTCCTCCAAATTATGTTTGGGTCTTTCTGTTTTCTCAATATTTTTCTGGAATAACTATTTTTTTCTGTCACTGACCCCCATGCTAGCCATTCTTACCCTGACCTGCTTTTACCTACCCCCCTCCTGTCCTTTTTGCCACTCTACTCTACACCCTTTCTCAACTCATCTCAATTGCCTGCTGGTCTATTTTCTTTTCTCCTCTCCTTTCCACATTTTTTCTTATGTTTCTCTCAAACAGTGTGTGAAATTAGACAATTTGGGCTTCTTGTATCAAACAGATGTGGCTCCAGGCATCAACCAATCAAACTATAGCGGTGACAATGCCACAAAAAAAACAAAACAAAACAAAAAGACAATCAGAGCTTAACACACAACACAAGAAAATAAAGGAATAAAGGAAATGGCAAGTTCTTAAAATTGTAAAATCATCTTACTTTGTAGGAGAACATTTTTTAAAAAATCTTAATCAAAAGTATATTGTAAGTTGTTTCTTATTCACATTGGGAAAGTGTGCAGAATTTATTTATTTTTTGTTAATGCCATCGATGGCATCTTCCAGAAGTGAGAGTGTATTAAAATATATTTAAACTCACAAGAAAAAGGTAAAAAAAACTTTCAACTGAGATGTCGCTTACAATCTCGGCTTTCCTTGCATTTGTAAATTATCTATATGTGAGATTTACCTAAAATATCAAAAATATGTTTTTTATTCTGTTTTCCCAATCCAAATTGTTTGACATCTGTTGCCTACTGCTTATTTCTAAATCAAAAACAAATCATCTATGGTAAACAATAAATGATATGAAGACATGCTTCCTTATTCCGGCTTCCTTTCATTGTGCAAGATTTTTCTCCAAATTATATCTATTCACAGATTCACAATCTCAAGGTAATCCTAGAAAAATGATACCCAGTTCTCTTAAGCACATTATATGCAACAAAACCTAAATTATGAAAGATGTGAACACCCTGAGCTGATTAATTTTATTTCAGCTCTGTGTGATTTCGATTTCGATTTAAGTTGGAGGTAATAGAATGAATTAAGGAAAATGATTTGAAGTGTAAAATGCCTGTGGTCTCTGGAGTTTTACCACCATGGTCAAAGCTGCCTATCAACAGGTTCAAATGAAAAAGAGAGCTTACCTGCAGCAGCTCATAAATCTCTCAATACCTAATGTTTCTACTGGGCTGTAAGGTCAGTTTGCTATCAAATAGGTTATCTGACTTATTAGATAGGGAGGTCTATGAAACTTAAGCTATTAATGCTTCATGACAACTTGTTGATGTTTGCCTGTAACATTAAAATAACAATTTTCATTTAAACTGGCCTCTATAATAAATAACTTTGGGTCATCAAAATCATAATAATGAAAAAAGAAATATGCTTTTCTTCCAAATAAATCCATTTTTTGTTGGCTGTGTTTTTTTCCAGATTCTTAAGAGTAGCCAGTTAACTTGCGTTTCCTTTTTTTTTTTTAAAAAAAAAAACAAAAAAAAAAAACATAAATGCATATTTAAATTTTTAGTCAATTAAATATTCTCCTTTGCAAGCAATTAAAATCAATAAAATGATTAAAAAAAATTATGTTTTAGCATGAAATTAGCCTCAGGATGTTATTTTGAATTTATAATCTATAGCAATTCTGTTTCAGGCTGTCTGTACGGTTCACATCCAATGCAAAAAAGTTAATTTTAGTCATTTGAAACTTGACTCTGGCTTAGGGTGAAAAGACTTAGGACTTCACTTGGGATAACACAAGGAAGAAATAATTGTGAATTTATCTGGATAATTATATGCTGCCAGTGTACATGATATAATAAGGCTGTGAAAGGTTCATGCAACAGATTTTTGCCACTGATATACCTCCAATAATTATTATTACACAAAGTGTTGCTGTCAAATATGCCTTTAACTGACTTATGTGTCTTAAAATAAGATTGTGTGAAAATCCTGCTAGCAGTTGCTCTGGGAATTTTATGCTAAAGAGAAGCATGAACTCACTTTTACTATACAGTGTCTGCAGTCAGAAATTTTAACTTCTGTCATAGAAGAAAAACTTTTTTTTTTTTACTTGGAATCCTACGGAAGAATAAGCTTCATAGTTTCCCATTTGGCCACAAGTGTCGTCTTTAGTATTAGATAAGATATTAAATATTTTATGAAAGTAAAAATAGCTTTAATATTCTGTCTTACTAGCAAGAGGATTGGGAATTCCTTGACTGCAAAGTCAGAGAGAGACCACACAATGTCTGCCCTAATGACACTACCTACCATTATCACCTTTTTACCGTTTGTCACTAATCTCCTCTCGAGTAACAGATTATAAACTGTGAGAAAGACAGTGTATTTGATGCAACATAATCAGAAAATGGGAAAAACCACAATCCCCTCATTGATTTCTGTGAGCTCTAGCCAAGTTAGTAAAATTCTGCAGAGGGCTGCGGCACTCATCCTCTTACCCTGGACAATAGGGATCAACTTGGTGAGACTTGCTAATCTTTCCCTTGGTGTCTAAACTCTTCACCACAAATGACTCTTCATCTTCTTCTTACTACTTACAAGCACACACAGAGATGACAGGAGTTATATTAAGTTGTTCTTTTCATTACTTGCCACTCAGTTGTCGCTTGGTACTGTTAAATCTGATGATGCGCACGATCCCAGGCTTTGTGTGTTGTGAATCATCACAGCAAGTCTTTACACACGCTGAGGTTTCTTTTGTACTTCTGTCATTTCAAGTCACTTCTCCGGCTCGCCCCTCCTGCCTTCAGATATTTTCTCTCTGTTTCTTTTCTTGTTTTGAGTCACTCCATCTCCCAACGTGCCATAACAATGTGAGAACAAAGGAAATCTACCATTAAATCAAGTTTGCCCTCTTGAAGGCAATCGTCTCCACTCTTTTACACCCCCAGAAAAATTCAGTAACTGCATTCGGCTTCAAAACAAGACGCAATTGAACCTAACCGCGATGATCGCGCTGTGGAGCGGTGTTAGACTGTGTGGTTCAACGCAGACAGCTTGTTTTACGCCGATGATGCGCTTAATTAAAATTCTGTTAAGAATGCTCCCAGAAAATATATCACTTTCATCTTTCTATCAGTAGATGGAAATCTACTACAAAGACTCTCACTGTCATCTTAAGGGAGAGATAAGTTGAGCAGCAGCTAAATGATGATAAAGCATGAGAAATGTTCCGTTCCAGCATTCCCCATCGTAAGTTCACAAAATGTTTTACTTCCTAAAGTATTTTGCATATTTTAAAAGTAGAAATACGTATATATTTGGGGGTAGACACTTATATTTATTAAAAATTCATAACTCAGTCAATAGCAGCTTGGTGCTTTCAAAAGGATTGTTAAGGAATGTTGAGAAAAGTGTATTCAGAATGTGACTGGCAACAATAAAGCCTTTTGACTGCAAATTTTATGTTCATATATTAGAGTAATAGATGTACTGAAAATAATAACACGCCCCCTACTGAGCTTTTTGGGGAGCACACAGTTGAAAGGGTGTGAAAAATTTTGCAAGACAGTATAGCAACTTATTTCCTTTAATGTCAGCACCAGCTCGTCAACCTTATATTATTTCACAGTCATAGTGTCGGTGCTGGTCTGCACCAGCTGCCTTTAGGAGCGACGTGCAGTAATATCATCAAGCTAACTTATCAAATTTAGGTTCCATCATGGATCCAGAGTGATTACTTATCACAGCATGATGGTATTGATGTATAATATTCCACACTGATATAGACTTAAGAACAAATGTTTATAAACTTAGACAGCGTTGACTTTTTTTTTTTTTACACTGTAGAACCATCGTACAAGATTTAACATGAGTTAACCAGAAATATGAAAGGATGAGAGCGTCGTCAAATGATGTTTCTTTGTAGACTTTTACGGCATAATTTCCCATCACAAATCTCTTGTTTATCTTTTATTCTATCAATAAATGTGACAATAAATGAAATGTCAGACTGGCCTGCCTGACCATGACCTTCAGTGAACAAATAAAAAAAATAAATAAATAAAAACACATAAAGCAGCTAATTCAACAACCAATCAAATTAATTAAATTGCGTTATTAACCCAGGGTTAATAAAAATACCAACCTCAGCCTGACTTATTGTGACTTTAAAATTTACTTCTGTTCTTTTGCCTATTTATTTGTCAGGATAACAGAGCCATTTTCATCCTTTGGAAAGGATGAGAGGCAGAAATGCCACACATTTACTTTTCTTAGGATTTGCTCATGTTATGGTACAGAAAACAATTTTTGCAAAGATAAATTCAAAAGTGTTAATTTAATTGAGATAGAGTTCAAGCTGATTGAATGTTTTATTTCTCAGTGAATGCATAATAGCAGTTCATACATATTTAATTTATACATACAATTTTAAAGATATACATTTCCTTAAATAGTAGGGGAGCTTTTTATCTGCCAGCTAATATGACCTTTTCAATACATCAGTTTGAAGCCTCGAAAACAAAGCTTAGAAGAAAAAAAATTATTACATCTGAATATCTATTCATTCCAACAGAAATGACTGTAATCTGTGCTAGATGCACACATTTCCACATTGCAGCTATGCACCCATAAAAATGTGCCTCCAAAATCTAGGGAAAAACTGTTTGGGGTGGGTTTCAGAGACAGTTTTCAACTTCAGGGCAAGTTCCATTAACTTCTCCCCTGTAAAGCAGGTTTAAGTTGTTAGTGTGGGACTTCGTGCTGGAAATCCTCAGATGACTTCTTGTAGTACCTCAAAGAGAGCTCAAATGCATTAAACAGGAGCCAGGGATTCAGCATATGATTTATTAGAAGATGAAGAGGATCAGAGGGTTCTGAGCCCAGGGTCCCAAGGCCAATACGCCTGCCTTATCAAACACTACCAGGCTCCATGGCCAATCACCAGCTTGACTGTAGACACCCCCAGCATTGCTGGCTTTGGTAGCTGATAACTTAGGTATACCCTACAATACAGCACTTTTAAGAGGAGAGGAAGAGCGGGGAGTGCTGGTGAAGGGTGTTGGGGGGGAGGGATATAAGAATATTTCTATACTTAATAGGACATAAAAAAAAAGAAGTTAAATGTAGTTTCCGTTGAAATATGTTACAACAACACAGACAAGTTACCCTTGCATTAGTTATCAGCACATTTGATTAAATCTAGGTAATATAGCCAGTGAAGGCCTTTACTCATCATCCCTGGATTCTTAGTCAAGGAGATTTTTGAAACGGGCAAATGTATCAGGTATGTCATAGAGAAGAGTTCAGGGATATCTCAGAATTAGAGTAATTATCTAATTTACGCTTTGAGCTGTTGATAAATAAGTAGACTGGTTGAGCAAAAAAGGAGGTGGCGGACGGGGGATAAATCATCCCTAAAGCTATGAATGCTGTGGGCATAGCTGTCAATTAGAAGAGTATCACTGAAAGTTAATTAATCTTAGGGAATACAATTCAAAAAGTAAAACTAATGCTACATAGAACAGTTTATATTTGTTCAATTTGAATAGCTAACTAATCAGTGCAAACTTGTACATTATAGAAAGCAGCAAAACTATGAAACAAAAGAAACAATTATACGATATGTTATTACTTATATAAACAAAACAGATTATGATTTAGATGAAAATTTAGAGAGCGATCAGAGAACCTCAGTCATATTTTTGGACTGTGGGAGGAAGTCGTCGTACACAGAGGGAACCCACTTTATGCGAGGGAGGATATGCATTCTCTATGGAGAAAAGTTCAAACCCAGGACCATCTTCCAGGAAACTGTTGCAGCATGTGCAGCCTGAGTTTCATAACTATTATATATAAATCAAAACGTTCCTGCATTATCAGCTAGGCCAGCAAAATCATTGGCTCAGTTAAAAGCTCACTGTTTGAGCTGTGCAATGCCTCATTGGTCAGGAAAGCCACTTGAACTATTCACATCTTCCATATTGAAGAGGAGTCTTGAATTAATGGCATGAAAAAGGACACTGTTTTGAGAATAATTGTATCCCTAATGTTATTTAAATTTTTACCTAAAACACTGCTTATAGTAAATGTGAAACTTAATTTAAGAAAAAAAGATGAAGTCAGCTGCTGTTTGTTCTGAGCTGCATCTGGCTCCTTCTTTACATTTCAAATAATGTGGAAGCAGCAAGAGGTTCTTTCACCACACACAATGTTTCATTTTGGCATGTTTAATAATGAAAGTGTGGCATTAGTTTATGTTTTTTATCCATTTACATTCTAATTGTAATAATTATTTGGATATTGTAAAGAATAAAGCATTTTTAAATAAAAACAGTTGGGACTTTAATTTTTGTTTTTTCATAGCGGTACTTACTAGCATATATTGAAATCAAATCAACTTTTGAAGTTGTCTTGACATCACAGATGGGGGGTCTTTAGGAGAAAGCAGAGGGCAAAGGAAACGGTAGATAACATGGCATTAAATGGCTTTATGACTAAAGCAACTAAATTATCTTTAATTACCTTTTTAGACAATGAATACAGGTTCCTTATTAAGCAAATAATGATCAATTAATAAATCATCCAAGTGCCTCTTTTTAGATAGAAGTAAAGAATTGTAAAATCAAGAACCCACAGTCTGAAGAGCAAATGTATGTAGAAGCTCATGATTCAAGTTCCATGAAGGTTTTCACAGTGATTTAGTTGGCCAGGTCATCTGCTTCTGTTTGCCGACTGGGTTTTATCAAGTCCAGACTCACGCCAGCTCTCTACAAATTTTAGAGTATCCGTCGTACTGGCAGGTTTCATGGAGATGCTGATTACCTTCTAAAGAAGGACTTGGAACCTTCCTACACTGCCAAAAGTACGAGTACCCTTTTTTTATTGCTGCAATATCTCTCTGTGCTTGATTGGCCAAGAAACTCATCTGACCTGAACCTTGGAGAATTTCCGGAATATAGTGAAGAAGAAAAAGAGAGACGCCTGACCCAACAATGCAGATGTGCTGAAGGCCACTTTTAAAGCGACTCGGCTTTCTGTAGAACCTCAATATGACATGCTACACTGCTTAATAATTCATTTAATGAGTAGAGTGTTGGCAAGTGTTGAGCATATGTACAGTACAGTACAGTACAGGGAGATTTTTATGTAGTTTCTATATTGAAAACCCTTTTTATTCTGACTTTTTGGGAGAAGAAACTAAATTTTGTGTATTTATTGTCTGCGAGACGTAATTATCAAAATAAATTAAAATGGCACTTGATGCTTCACTCCATGTGTTGTAAAACTATATAGTTTACACTGTACTTCATGAAATAAATACATTTTTCATTGACATTGCCAATTTAATAATATGCATTTGCATTATGTTTAGTTGGTTTCTATCACTGACTATTTTAAAGGTTTAACAATCAATCTTAGGGTATATCTCAACCATGTGCCATTTGTGTTAAAGAAATGGGATGCCCAGTGGAAGTCATGTCCCACTCATGTTAATTAAATTACATATGATCAATATTATAGACACATTTATCACCTAGATGTCTACCTTTGACTGCTTGGTATAAACAAGCATTGAGAGAAAGAGACTTATAAGCATGCAGGAACACAATGTTTGGCTAATTTAAGGATGCACTTAAATGTTTCTAATTTACAATTGTATGCTACCTTTACCTGGAATAATATGAAAATGGTAGTTTTCATATAATTAGACCCCTCAGAGAGGCAATTGCTTCATCTTCGCTATCCATCATCTAAACTACAGTGACTTTAAAAAGATTATATTCAAGGACATGCAGGGAACTTTGTACACTCAAACACTTGCACCTGCAAATTTGAATCTAATTTCTGTCAGACACTGGCTATGTAATTTTCCATCTCTTTCTAAAACACACAAACCCTCTAATCTTCCTCCATTGCCTGCTGCAGCTAAAGGGCCCCCCTTTAAAGCTACTGTTAGATGAAAAGATTAGTAAAACCAAACAAATTATTTCTATTAAGTCCTCCGAAGAAAGATGTAGTGCCAATGATAATATGAAATCTACATAAACGTAAGTATACATGTAGAAGCGCAGGTAGTCGCAGCAGGAAGGCCGTTATCGTCTGTGGGTCTTGGAGACATGTGGAGAGTTCCTATACTGGAATCAGATTGCACAGACGGGACCTTTGATTTAGCTCAAGTCGTAAATGCAGTCCTACAAGCTCCTGCTAGGTCTGGCCATTGATTGTATGCATTTATGCAGCCTGTGAGTCAAGCTCAGTCCAAGCACAAGGCCTTCTGACCTCTACCGATGAACTGGAAAGGACTGATTATTGAACTCCCTTCCCATTCGATCTTCACTCATCATTGTTCTGTCAATGACTCCAACTCCTAACGACTTCATGAAATGGAGCAAAACGGCCTTATAGATGTGTCCATTATCATAGGCTTACCGCAAAATGAGCAAAACATTGTTTTCAAGTCATTTCCTGCACATAAAATACCAAAACTGCATTGATGCACATCATTTTAGTAAACATCTTCAATGTAACAAATTGAATATGCTCACTATATTTGCTGAAAGATGTCCCTTTTTCTCTTTGCTAAAAAAAAAAAATTACACAGTAACCACATTTACCTTTGACGGTAGTCATTCAAACAAAGTCAGGTGATAATTATCTGTCATTTTATATTAAGGGCAAAAAAAGAATCGGAAGCTGTCATGGAGGTGGAGAGGAGAAGTGATGAGAAAAGATCATCATCACCCGTACAAAGCCTCCAGCAATAATTACCATATCACAAGAACAACCGATAAAACTGGTCATTAGGGTTTCAGACTGAAATTGCACAACATACATATTGTATGTTTTATATGGAAAACATGGAGGATTTAATCAAATGTATTTGGGTTTGCTAACAAAGTAAATTCTGGTACACATCATGCAGTCATAACTGAGGGTGATTGTGCCATTCTTGCAATATTAAAATACTAATATGTTCCTTGTCTATCTAGGTTGCTGTCAGTGTGTGACCTCATTCAAAAGTAAGGTTAAGCTATTATTATAAGCCCTGGATATCAAAGTGAGCGTTTTAGGCTCAACATCTTATTCTATATGCGATTGTGACTGTGTTCCGTTCATAAATAAAGACTAATCAGCCAAAATGATGACTTGGGTTAAAGAAGACTGCAATTTGAAAATGCTTTTCTAGTATAACTTCTGGTGATCTATAGAAAACAGAAAATGGCAGCTAAGATAAAAGTTTACAGCTTTGTTGTTATTTTTTCCAACCATTGGCAGCAAACAAATGAATGGTGATTTCTATTGGTTTTTTAATAAATTTGGACTGCATTTTATAATCTCTAGTTACATGTTGGGCTGCATGGTGGTGGAGCTAGCATTGTATGCATGTGTGGATTATCCTGAGGTACTCCAACTAAATTTCACAGATCAAAACATATGCATGTTAAAATAATTGCTCTCACAAACTCAAATCTGGACCGGAATATTGCACATTGATTACAGTTTTTTTTTTTTTTTTTTTTTTTTAGCTTTCTGTGTGAAATCTTTAATTTGTTAAAAAAATAAAATAAAAACAGGAGAATCTTAATTGTCAAGCATTATATCCTTAGCTGGTTGTATCGTTACATGCCTATTCAGTAAATTGGGCAGATTGTGCTTCAAGTTTTAAATTAAAGACATTCATTTAGAATCTGACCTGACCTTGTAGTGTTGAAGAATGGCCAGAAAAAAAAAGTATATTAAAAAACAAAAGTGACCTTTCAATTTTTAATATAAAACTTCATTGGATTCTCTTGTTGAACATTTGTAAGAAGTGTTCTTATATGTTTATACTTTAATATTCAAGCTTTTACCATTCTTTTGTGAGATGGAAATTTTGAAAAGCTACCGAGTGCGGGTGTAACAGTGCACCTAGTTTATGGTTTAATATGTACACATTGTTTTTGGGGCACAACCTGTGACAGGTAAAATACCAGGCAGAGAAGGAACAAATGCCAAGTCCTATGCTGTTTTTTTTTTTTTAAAGAAAATAAACAGAAAGACGAGTGTAATTTAAAATTTCTCTCAAAAAAGTTTAAAGTAAATGATACCCAACACTGACCAATGTCAATTCATAACTATGTTGCTTTCAGCAAAATAAATGCAGTACAGATCTGAAGGACTAATCTTTCATATACAAATACGAAGCAAAACGGTTAGAAAACACCTTTTAATAACACTAAACACTAATTTGCATTTGTCTATAATCTATTGGCAATTACTGTCTAGTGGTGTACTTAAGGGCATTTCTCAGACTTACATTTACCAGTGTGTAAATTAAATGATGCCTGTCATCAAGGATATAGGATAAAAAAAACCTTACACAAATTGCTTGCAATAAATGAGTTATCATTGGACTGGCAGGTATCCTCCGCTGCCTCTTGACCTGTACTCAGAATGCTGCAACCACTCTGTATGCTACAGACGAAAAAAAAGGAAAATGGGTTTCAAATTTTCTGTATTATTTAAGCTGTCTATTCTTGCATTATTTAGGTGTGGAATAGTATGTAGTAGCTTAATCTGTTCATTTTCTGTCTTCAATAGAAGCAAAAAGTGTTTTCTCCTCCCTTTTAATAATGATCGTTTATAAGGTAAACAAGTTTTTTTTTAATTAACAGTTTAATTTGATTTCTTGTGGATCTGAAACAGAGGAATGTTTTTGCTTCCCTTGCCCCCTCACTAATCAAGCCTTTCATTAGGAAATGCTCTATAAATACTAGAAAGAACAGCAACTAGAATAGATCCAATTATATATTTGAATTTTAAAAAGATTATGCATTAATCAAGATCAAAATGAAAAACATGCTTTTGTAATCACCCATTTTGTCATTAATATAGACAGTACTGTAACATCTTAGGATCCCTGCAGTTACGGTCTGTTTAAGATGAAATTGAATTATACTGAAGCAAAGGTCTACAGTTTAAGTCAGCAGGTAGTTTCTTATTAAAATGAAAAATCAAGTATGGTACAGAGTCCTTGAAGGAAATCCTGCATTGAGAGATAATTATTTGCTCAAGCAATCTTTTCCAACTCGAATCTTTATGAGCTATTTATATGAGAATTGTGATTTTCCACTTCCCAAGGAACAGAGTATGCTAATCATTTAATTCAAAATCAACTCTTCTACCCTTACTCACTTGCTTCCTTTGTTTCATGGAAAAAGACCCTTGGCAGCTCATGTCATTCCTGCAGCAGATGGCTGGGGCAAACACAGAGTGACAACCCTCGATTTCACAGATGCCTAAAACATGACTCAATTAACTGTCAGAAAACAATCTAAATCTTTAACCTATTTTCAAACCAGTGCCTGCACACTGAGCAAACTCAGAAAACAAAAGGCAGAAGTCTGGGTAGATTTTATGCAACTTCCAGTAATAAATATTTACTGTGTATCCAAACCCCAAATAGTTTAAGAATCCTGCAAAAAACATATTTAATACAAAATGCCAACTCTAATACACACGTCAACATCCATCAATGATTTGTTGCTTCATCAGTCAAGAGCTGAGGTTTGGCGTTCTTTGGTTAAGAGGCTTACATCTTAGTGTAGGTAATACAACGCTTCCTTGTCGGTGTTTCAGAGTAAACCTTACGCCCACATGCTCACAGCAGGAGTCATCTCCAGGAGCAGCAGACTGGCTGCGGTGGCATGTTTCTCAATCCCTTACACTTTGAAGGTGAAAATTTGCTGGAGGGTTCTCTTTGTTCACTTGTTTGTTTGTACAGGTTTTTGTGGGAGACAGTGCACTCGTTTGATGCATGCACACAGGCAGGACAAATCTTTCAGAGATTAAAAAAAAAAAACAACAAAACATCCGATGTTTATGCACTGTGAAAGCAATTTTACATGTTAATCATACCCAAAATAGAAATTTCCCTTTAAATTAGCAACAAAGATATTTTTATTTGGCCCAAGAAAAAAAAATGTTTATGAACTAAAATATACATGTGTATGAATGGAAATTTATAAATTCTTTGATTTAGTTGTGAAATATTAGGAAGCTGTCCATTAAATAGCCTAAAACAATACTTGAGCACATTACAGGAGAAGACTAAGAGCAGAATACCTTGTTCTTTTGAAGAAATGTATTGTTTCAGCAAATCTTTTTTTTTTTTTTTTTAGAATGGGCCATGAAGTGACCCCCTACTTTCCAAGAGCTAGTGAATTGTAAAACTACCAAACAAACCCTCTTGGCCATAAACCTACACAACAAGAACAGCCACACTTCTGAGGAAAATGAAGAATAAAACCACTTTATATCTCAGATTTGAAAGTATGCAGGTGTGGCGTACCATCTCAGGACTACGATATACATATAAGAATCCCATTTGAATGAACTATTGAACTGTGGTGGAGTACTACTGACCTTCAGCGCCATCTGAAGGTCAGTAGTAAATTGAACCAGAGAGTTGTAATGGATTCAATAACATCTCCCAGTAATCAGCAAGGGTTAATGGTAAACTGTGATCTTTTGCATATTTGACTTTTATTGTGTTACATAGAAAGGTGTCTAAACATCTTTTACTCCAACTTTTTAAATCATTTGAATATATTTGGTATCAACTTCATTTAAAATCCACAAACCTATATATTTAAATGAAGCATTCCTCTTGAATCCAAGTTATGCATAATGCAAATGTTGACTCGTTAAAAGGTAGGATAAAAAAAAAAAACTCAATAAAAAAAAAGCATATATACAAATGACGAGAAAATGCTTGTGTAACAGATCGTTAAAAGAAGCGCACTGAATTGAACCCTCAAAAACCAGGTCTTTTATTTCTTAACCATGATTACTGTAAAATGAGCGTCTCTCCCAATATCACCAACACAAAGAGGATGAAACAGTAAAGGATCAAAGAAGCCACAAAGTCATTACTCAGTGAATTATGTGAAAAAAATATGCGCACCTTGAAACTTTTCAAACAGTGCGTACACTTATCCCGTTGGCTTTTTTTGGTACGTTCTAACAGTTTCCAAACTTGGCCCTTTCCTTTAGGTTGCCATTTTTCCTGTTTCTCCCCTTACTGATGATCAGGCAATTAGATTTTACCATCGCAATTAAATGCAGCAGAATGTGTAAGAAATAAGGTTCCACTCCTTGATTTAATCTGTTCCTCTCTGACTCTTGTGTTCCCTAGCCTCCTGCCTGTGACCCAGAAACTGGTTAACTGGTTATAGTCATTAATTTAAAGAGTGTCTCAAATTTGAAAAAAGAGAGGAAGCTGCAGAAGAGAAAATCGTGTATTCTTCACCAAACTTTTAGCACCTGCTTTATTTAAAGGGGTCACGACCCATTGTAAGCTGGAAAGTAAATATATCTGCTGACATGAAACCTTTAACCTTGTCCATTGGAAAGATGAAACTACGGTGTCCTGCATGATATTTCACCAGTGTTGTTCTAATGACTGCTGGCCCACAGATGTCACATTTGGTCAGATCGATTCTCGTGCCTGTTCTTATATTTGTAATATGGAAATAAAATGAAAGGAGAGAGATAAAAGACAGGATGTCTAGAGAGGAATGCTTATTACTTGAGAAATGAAAAAAAACTGATTGTAGTCTCCACATAATGGAGACTACAATATTTAAAGAATTTACAAAATAATTAATGGGAAAAAAAAAAATATATATATATATATATATATATAAATACACACACACACAATGTGTCTACACTTAAACCCAGAATTATTCATGTCCATGTTTTTATTTTTTTCAGCATTTTTCTTCTTACTGGAAGGAATATTAAATGCTAATATTTTTAAAACCAATTGTTCTAGTCTGAAAGACTTGGGAGTTCATCACCAAACTTAAATAATAATAATCATCATTTTGCAAATAGTTCAATAGCAGTTATAAAGTTTGATGGGTTCCAAGGCAGAAAAACACTCTTTCAATGGTAATTGAGAAGGGCATAAGTGATTATTATTTTTTAATATGGAGAATTTCAAGTGACATCAGAAAATAATCTCATGTCATGTCCTATCAGAAAACAAACTTCTTGTTTGTATTTTGTGTCCTTCACTTTCTATCCTATAGTTAAGATGTGTGCATTTATTTGTGTATATTCTCCATTTACTGTTATACAACTGTTGCTGATTATCCGATGCTAAAATCAGGACTTTTGCAATCACCACGGCAACTCAAGGAGATAATGTTAACTGGGCTGCTTCAACTTGCGATAAAAGGGAACATTTTTGATTGTTCCATCCAACGCCTTAAACACATTATTTCTTTCTTGAAGCCAGAAGAGAATCACAAGTCTTCAAGCAAGTTTTGGCTGATTGTAAAATTGTCTGTGCACAGAGCAGAGTTTGGATAAAAAAACAAAAAACAAAAAAAACAGAAAAACAAAAGTCAAATCCAGCAAATAATACCCAACATGTCACACGATGATATATAGTGTTCTTATGTGAATACTTGGCAAGATCGGTCTCGCCACACAGTTTATAACAAAATCTGTACTTTTATCTCTATCTTTAACATGGACCAATTTCAAAATCTCAATTTAAAATCAGAGTAATGTAGAAAAATTAAAATCTCCCTCCAGTCTAATCGTAACTCTTACATTTTTCCATTGACACATTTGGGAAAATATCCACATGTTTATAAATCAAAAGATCATCATTTAAATGTTGACGTCCATACCAACAGCACTAGACGTGACAACAATAAGAAAATCACATTAATAAAATAAACAATTTAAGACACTATTTTGTCCAGTTTCCATTGTCTAGTCAAATGAGTGGCCTTATAATATATGCAACCATCTCTGAGGGAGAACTTTTTTTTCTAAGAAAATTGAAGAACATTAACATTTAGTACAACCTACTTATTACTTGACAACTGCTGATAAAAAAAAAAATTGTTCAGCTTCACACTGACCAAAAAAAGTCATGCATAATTTAAGATCTAGCAGTGAATTTGTAAACAATCAGATCCAAATCGTTACTTTCTGACAACTGTGTTAAAGTGACTCTCTATGATATGTTCAAGTCAATCCCTCTAGTCTTGCAATCTACCATCTCTGACCATGCAAACCATGAGCACAGTGAAGACAACGATCATAGCAGCTATGAGTATTTTTAATTAAAAAACATGATTACCTTATTCTGGTTTCCAGAACTTTTCAATCTGGCACAGAAAACGTCCTTTTAAAGTCTCTCCACCAGTTTTCTATTGGGCTCAGTGTCAGTGGAGTTCACCGATATTCCCTTAAGCCAGTGTTTACTTGGCAGTCTGCTTCATGTTTTGTTGAACTACACAACCTTTAACACAGCCTGAAATCCCAAGGGAAAATATTTTCTCTGATTGTGGTTTTATATTTTCTATCTATTCATCCCTCTCTGTATGCCTGATCTTCAGTGTTTTACATAAAAGACCTCCCCTGAGAAAACTGAATATCACCGTATTTGACTGCAAGGGTAGCATTATTAAACTCATTCTTGATGTGTTATCTTCACATTGATGGTCGAATTGTGAAATATTTGATAAATTTGATGAATATACAACTATTTTTTTAGTGCCATTCTGTTAGTTATTCAGGTCAAAGAGATGGGTGAAGGTCTGGGGGAGAGGGTATTTCTGGGAAACTGAAGAGGAGCAACTGAAGCCTAATCCTTGTAGACTGGGGTAGACTGTGAGTCTATTAGTTGGATACAAAGCAGATGCCTAGAATATTTTGTACAGTTCCCATTAAAAGTAAATATTTGATAATTGTCTGCAACATCCAGATTTGAGATCTGAAAATAGAAAAATGTGCACCAGATGTAAACAGCAACATCAAAACCTTTTTTGATTTGGTGGATTGAGTAAGTGCCTGAATGTTTATGGTAGGGTTGGGTCCTGCTCAAAACATTTTTGCTTAGAGTTGTTGATATCTGAATATATGCTTCAACAACAACAACAACAAAGATCAGTGGTTTTATGCAATGAAAAATAAGGGAAAAGAGAAACTTGCAGTATTTCAAACTGTCATGTGGCTCTAAAATAAGAATATTTAACCATTTTGCTAATCTCACATCATTTACAGTAGAAGTCTAAATTGTACTTCTAACTTTGACATTTTCTGCTATTAGAGGTTTTTCTGGATCGAGTTTGCATGCACTGCAAACCCATGTGTGGGTTCTTCTAGGTTACTGCGGCTTTCTCCCAGTCCAAAAACATGCATGTAAGGTTAAGTGGTCTTCCGTAATTTGCACTTTGTGGAGGGCTTACCCCGCCTCTAGGACAATGATCGATGGAGATGGCTTCAGCCCACTGCAACTCTGCATGGATAAGCGAGCATAAATGATGCATGGATGGATTGTTGGGGAGATATATATATATATATATATATATATATATATATATATAAAATGTATTTATTTTAATTTTATTGTTTTTCTAGGAGGTGGCAGATGTTTAGAGGTAGAACCAAAAGAGAATGGTGCAGTGAAAATAAATATTTGCTCCAAATAACTGCAAGTAGAAGAGGGCTTATTGTGCACGTCAGCATTAGCGTCACAACAAGTTATGTACATTCCTGTGCCTTCCTTGAAGATTTTAATCTACAAAAACATGCAAGGAATATAAAACTAGAAATGTTGTTTGCTGTGCACTCCATTTGGGGTAGAGAAAGTGCACTTCATAATGCTTTTAAGGAGTGTGTGTCACAACATTTCCCTTTTTCGTTTTTTTTATTGGTATATTTCAGTCTTGGCTGAATCAAGTAAAACATGACACTTAGGCTTCAGGGTTTTTTGCCTCTGACTTTCATCTAACTGTTGCTTTAGAGAAAAAAAACTCAAAGATCTCTTTGACATCTGTAGGCTGATTTTTGCCAATTGAAGACGAGGCATGCCACGGTGTTCTGGACCAAAGAGGTTTCATAGCACAGGCTGGGAAACCAGTTAGGAAGGGGGTTTCAGGAGACAAGCTGCAGGAAACTGAGGGACTAGAAACTCCCCCTGTAACTGGGGGGGATGTTGGGTTATTTAATACCCGACTCAGTCTTGGTGGTTCCAATGATAAATAGAAAGTAAATGACCCTAGCCTTGAAAGCATTTACAATGTAATTTCTAAGGCTTTGGGATTCAGTGTGGTGAAAGGTAAGGGCTCTCTTTTTATCGTGTTAGGGAAGTGGCATGGAGCAAATAAACCATTTTGTACAATGCATGATCTCAGTGTTATTAAAGGAGGTCCTGCCGATGTGCATGCTGGGCTTCTTTAATTGCTCAGAGGGACACCTAATTGAGCAGAGCTATTACTGATGTTGCAGCTGCTTTTTCTGCAGGAACAAGTCGAAAAGACATGCTGTTGTAAAAAGAATCTGTGATATAAATGGGAATAGGCTGTTTGTTGCTCAAAACGAGCAATCTCTGTCCCATTATGCAGGTGACCGTCCTGTCAAAGTATATACAACAGTAACTTTTAGCTGATGGATCAGCAGTATGGGCTGTTTTTCAGGAAGACTGAAAGGCCATCATTCAGTCACAAATAAATCAATCTGCATCCCTTGTTTTACAAATTAATCAGCTTGATATGTTATTACAGCAACACAATTAATAATCACATCAGCTTAAGCTGGTTATTTTGTGGGCTCTGATATTTTATCTGCTAAAATTTGAAGGACATCATAATTTAATATGCACATCACTACAAAGACTGAAAAATAACTAAACACCTCACCCCATGACAGAACAGTTCAGAATTGGACTAAAAGAGCAAATGTGATGTTACTGAATATTCTCCTGTCATAATCTTGTAGTTACATAAAAACCAGCAAACTGAGATGAATGATTTACTGTAGTGATATGTGTTTGGTGCAAAGCACCAAGTCGCCTGATGCAAATAAATTATATATACAGCATCAAAACTGTAATAGAAAAAATACAAAAAATAAAAAAGAAAAAATTGTTTGCTGGAAAAAGCAAAACAAAAACCAGCAAGGATGGCAACTTGAGATTACAGGAAAGATCACAGGTTTGGTAGCAGCAGTCCTGACTGACTGACTGGAAGTTGATGTGGAGTTGCAGGAAAATGAGGGACTTGAAACAAATGGCTAAACAAACAAATATCGCAGAGTGAAGACAGATGGCATCTCATCAGCATAAAAAAAACAACAAAAAAAAACATTCCACTACATCACATTAGGTGTGTATGAGGATGTTCTTATAAAGCTTATATATCTAAAAGTCCCTTAATTTCCATCCATTTATCTGACATAACAATGGTTTGTTTGTGTGTAGGATAAAATGGCAATACATTTAAACACTTAAAGATAAAATAAGCTCTATTTTTATAAATGTCCACCTGCCGTCTAAAAACAGGTTTTGCCTGCGTTATAGGTCAGTCGGTTGGTGAGTTTAAAATTGCAAAGGAAAATACCAGCCTACACGTATGACCTTGACTTAAACAGTTCTGTATAATTCCATGTTTCTTCTCCTCAGCGGGACAGCAAGAAAGATACATGTAAATGATAGATGACTTGTCATTCATCACTGTCATCACCTTGACATGCAGGAGGAAATAACAACCCAGTCGGGGTGGGTCACTTCCCGTGTGCTGCTATTCTCTTCAACTCAAGTCATTTACGTGGCCTTGCAGAATGTCAAATTCTGTGAACACTTTGTTTTCATGGTTGGAAACTTGTAATCATCAATCACCTCCGCAAACTCTGCTATGTGCACAACCTGATTTAAAAGGTTTGAATGACACTGAAAGATTCAAGCGTCAGTCAATTTAAGGCATATTTAAATTCACCATTGGAAACCCCAATGGTTTCTATGTTTGTAATGGTTAACTTTTAATCAATCATTTAGCATCATGTTGCATCCCTTCAATAACATAACCCCTTTATTACTTGTGCATTTTACTTGAAGAGCAGTATTTTAAAATACATTGCATTTGTTCCATTTCAGATCCAAAAAAGTTTTCTTATTGACCTTGTAAAACATCTTAAAGATAAATAAGATTTCCCACAATAACATTCAGCTGCTCTAGAGGGAAATTCAATGGTATTGTATTGCATTACAGGAAGAATATCCAAGTGGATGGAATAAACAACACAAATGCATATTTTTTCAAAACTGTACAACCACAAAAAAAGGAGTTTGAATTCATAGTTTAAAAGTAGCTAAATATAAAATATGCGTGAAATTTTCAAATACGAAGGTCCATCATGTGATGCATTTAGATAAGTCTTGTTCATAAAGAATGAATTACATCAGATGCCGCTAAAAACTATGGTTGCAAAACGTCTGAGTGTCAACAGAACTGCAGCAAAGACATGGTTTCCATAGCAAGTAAATAATCCTTCATGCTGCATAGTCCAATAAATACAAAAATGTTGATATTTCAGATTTACTTAAGATAAATTATGTTTTTTCAGGGAAAAAGTTGAAAACACAGGAATGCGTAAGACTAGACCATAGCTCTTAATTGACTCAAACAAATATACAGCTCTACAGGTTGCTTGAGGGCCTCCAGGTTAAGTTACATTTATAAATATTAAATCTTTATGCACTGGTGTAAAACTAATTATCAGAGGCTGCATATTACAGAATATTTGTTGACATAGAGAAAACTCAACATATTATCCGTATCCATTAAGCCGAAGCAAAGCTGACACTTTGTTCAACAATACATTTCGGTGGCTACATTTGGCTGAGAATCTGAGCGCTTTGCAGTGCCAAAGAAGAATATTTGTCAGATGCTGAGTCATGCCCAGCTTTGCTTTTAAGCAATCACTTACTTACTGACAAATGACAAATAACATGTCTTGTTTATAATAATTTGCACTTTTAACTAGCAGAGAAAGAGAGGCATACGTACCTTTGATTGAAGCTGTTCTCCTTCCTATGACAGTGCAGTGTAACAACCCTATGACCCTCGCTTCTGACATCCTGACTGACTGTCCACATAACTGGGTTACTGGCTCGAGCTCCCAGGAACACCACTCCATCCTTCATCTTGACTCTGAAACACACAAATTACTGGCTGATGAAAAAGAAGACAATGTGCTAGAATATTACATAAAATGTCATCAGAAACAAGTTCTCTGCAGTATTTTTATACTTTTTTTTTAACCAGTACTCTACTCCTCAC
Organism: Poecilia mexicana; assembly: GCF_051168715.1. Classification (NCBI taxonomy): domain Eukaryota; kingdom Metazoa; phylum Chordata; class Actinopteri; order Cyprinodontiformes; family Poeciliidae; genus Poecilia; species Poecilia mexicana. The sequence goes on from NW_028263381.1 coordinate 16,573,768, forward strand.
TGTAAGACATCTACACGAAAAGGTCTTAAAAGTTTTTGATACATGCTGTATGCTGCTAGACCATTGCAAGGCCATAAAATGTTTCTAATATACCCATTTAAGCCAATAGAAGAAAGCTGGTAGCCCTTTCGGGAATCCAGCACACGTCCTGTATTCTTCAAGCTCTCCTGAAGAGTCTCAGCTCTCCAAAATTAGACTGACACTTTTGAATAATTAAAACTGGAATCCAAAAGAAAATGTACTGCTTGCAGCCACTTGTGAAAGGTTACATTTGAGCTGTAGAATAAAAAACAGTTCCGTCATATGGGTGTGGGCATAAAACGTCCCGTGACTTATAAATCACCATAGGGTCACTTATAGAATGCCATGTATGACATTTTTGTTGGATGTCTTCCAATTTTGTTGGAGATCTTGATATTGTCTTATGGTGATCATGCTCTGGTTTTGCCCCATCTTTTCTATACTGGTGCTACAGTCCATCATAGTGTTAAGATAGAAAGCCAGCTGCTTTATCCATAGTGTTGATGGTTGCTGGGCAATTACTAGTTCACTTGGTGACTCAGAGGTACAACGGGGCAGGTCTAATTCAACCTCCTTGACACCAACATCCTGTTACAAGACATACAAAGACAGACATGAGGTATGCATGTCTCTGAGTTTTCTGCAAAGGTCAAAAGTCTGGATCTTCTCTCAGTATTTTTTTTTTCATTTAAATAAAAATGTTTAGTTTTTCAGCTCTGTCACTGTCGAACTTTATGTTCAAAGTAAAGATTCCGAGGTACCCATTTCTGCCAGGAGTAACATTGACAAGTGAATAAATAAAGGAAAGGCTGCAGGAAGCACACGCAAATTTGTGGAGGGTAAACTTTAAAGTGATCATGATGCATTACAGTCAATAGTTTTACCTCAGCCCCTGAAAGTGGAAAAACGCCTCCTGTAGATCTAATGACAAGAGAACCCTCAAAGTCTCAAGCCTCCTTTGGAATGCCGAAGCATGACTAAGCCTATAAACCTTTTTTTTATTTTTTATTAACAGTTATGAAATATAACAGAAAAAAAAAAAGATGAATCATTAGCTGTGTAAAATAGGATTCAGGATTAGCAAGCTTAAACCAATTAGGAATCATTTTATAGTCAGAAACATTTTGTATATACTTCACTATACCTTCAACCTGAGAGTAATGCAATGGCAGAAAGGTAATTGTCTTCCTGCACCTGGGGTTTGTAAAGCACTTCAATTTCTGCACCACCTGCCCAAGTCTTTTTTATCCTGCTATCATTTCCATTATTCATGGTCACAGTATGTGGGCGGATATACAAATGCTGTAAAAAGTATGACCTGCTTCCTTTTCTGTTTACTGGTATAGCTCTCCTTATCTTCTGTTGTCACATTAAATTATTATAAAGTACAAGAGTGGCTTTTGCCTTTTAGTTTGCCTTCACAACTTCCTCAAACTCTAAAACATCCATACTAATTTATGTGGGCAAGATAGAAGACAAAACCTGGTCCAAAACACAGAACAAAAAAAGCTTAGAGCCTTTTCATCTAACTCCATTATGAATATTGGGTCTACTTCATTTTGGATCTGCTAAATACTATAAAAAGATGAATACAAAAGCTGTCCTGGGTAGATAATGACATGACAGTCCATGCAGCGGTGGAATACAGTCATTACCTTGTCTAAGTTCAACCAGTCACCTTTGATCTTATCCAATCTCTGCAACAGTAATAACTGTCCTTGTGGTTGCTGCTCCTTAGAATGAGAGTAAAAGGGCATTGGTGTGGAAACTGAACATAGTTTCCACACCAAGACTGATTGCTCTTTTGCTCACCATTTTCAGGTTGTCAACTTATCCAAAGCACATAAATGACTGCAATCATATGACAACATTCAAACTGGCAAACAGGGAGCGAGGAAGACCGTCTTCCAATTGAGGCTGGTTGCAAATGCCACAATAGTGTAGCAAGAACATGGAAAAAAGGGGTTATTTTTCCTAGCTTTACACAGGAGATGCACTCTGTTGGCATTATCACTCAATGGTGCCACGGCAAAAATCACAATACACTACAATATCTGTTGACATTTTTCCCTATTCATCAGAAGACCAAATAAAAAACAATCATAGTGGCTTGTAGAATTCCAAGACTGTAAAATGATTTAGTCTCAAGTAACCAAGCACATTGCTACAAAAGATTTGCTACATTTTAAGTAGAAAAATAAAGGATATCTATTGGTGCCACATGCTGTCTGTGGTTTACTATAAGCAAATCCATGGGCTCAAATAAGCATTAAGTTTCATATTTAAGATTTGAAGTGCTTGTTACAGGTCAGGGGCATTCCTAGTCCGTTTGGTCCATCCATATCAAAAACTATTACTATTGCCATTTTCAGAATTAATTCTGAAATCTGTTTTTACAGGCATTTTACTTGACACAGTTACATTATTACCACAATACATTTTACATTATTAAAACTGCAACGTTATTAAGGATGGTCTAAAGAAAAGAATTGGCTAAAATATCTTCACTTGTCAAACATTGTATGGCTAGTTTTATTAAGTAGAAATAGAGCAGGCATATTTCATTCATTGTGTTGTTTTATATAGAGTTTTAAAGTCAATTTCAGTATTGTCTTCTATTAACTCATTACTTTAAAACTAAGGTAATCTGGACGTAATCCTGCTAAATTCAATAAACACACTGTGAAAAGGACAAAACAATTTCCTTGATTTTTAGGGATGTGTGGCAAATGTAGGTAATGCTAAACCTAGCATTACCTACATTTAAGAACTTAGCTTAACAATAAGCTAAGTTCCAGTTTCTGTGTCATATTTCTTTTTTTCTTGCTCTACTGCAAGAAAAGAAGAATGCATTAGCTACATTGAGATAATTCCTTTTTTTCCCCCCGCCAATGCCTGTCTCTATCTGTCAATGTGTAAGAGACAGGCTCACCGTATAGGTCGCCAGTTCATTACAGGGCACTAGTTTAGATAATGTTTTGTGATTATACGTGGCATTTCAGAATAAATTTGCATTTAATCAGTTACTTAAATACATAGTTAGATGAACTGACCCACAATGAGATTTAATGAAGCAGTTTTGAAATGCATGATTGGGTTCTCCCTCCATTCCTTTCTATCCCTCATGCAGTGCATCACATGAACATTGCAGCATGTGACTATATTGAGCAGTGGGTCTAAATTAACTAACGACAAGTCATGATTGAGATTGGTTTGGTTAATGTGATTTTTGGTAAGGGAGGGGAATCACTGGAGTTACGAGAGGCAACAATAAGGGAAAGCAATTTGAAAGAAGGCTCACTTTCACGTGCATCAGCACATAAAGCTGCCTCATTAATCCTGTGAAAACCTCTATCTGTAAAATGAGTATTTACAGATGACAGAAAAGGCCATTTCAAACTCCCCCTGTTATAGACTTGATTGACTTCTAGGAAAACACCGGCAGAGGAACAAAACAACACTCCCTCCATTCCGAGCTCCCTTATGAATGTTGAAATGTTCTTAGTTTATTGATATATTTAAAATGAGGAATGCAATGATGTCCGTTATGTTGAGCAATTTGAGCAACATGGCTGTGATATTAGGTTTTGAGAGTCCAAGGCAACATCTGACACAAAAACAAATCTTTGTTACAGATTGATAGTGTGGGACCCAAGCGCCAGTATGTTGATTGAAAGTTCAGGAAGACATTGAGAATCTTTATGAATCTGAGGTACAAAACATTAAAAAATAAGCAGGGCAACTTAACCACATGCATGCCCATGGTAGAAATCAGAGATGGATTTGAGCAGTGGCTGAGAACCCACATATACTGATCATGTCCTCATCATGGCATTTGCTAGAGGGGAGAGGAGATTTATTTGGAAGCAAGTAAACAATTTGTCCTCAATGTCCATTTGGTAGAAGCAGGAAAAATTGGCAAGCATAAGGATTTGAGTGCATTTGAAAGGGGCCAAATTGTGATTGCAAGACAATTGGGTCAAACAATCTCCAAGACTGTTTAGTACCCGTTTGTTGGTCTGCAGCAGTCAGGGAGTGATTGATCCAAAGTTGCCCAACAAAAGGAGCAAAGATGAATAAATAACAGAGTTATTTATTAAGGTTCATTGTGGTATGTAGGGGCTGATATAGGTGCCCCAAATGGGCTGATCTCACAATCAGACTGAATGGCTCATACTGTTAAAAAACTTAATGCTGATCCTGATTAAAAAAAAAAAAAAAAAGGTGTTTGGTCGGTATGGAGCAGGAAAGCTGCAGAGTAGTCAGGTTGCTAATGTTAAGATGCAATTATTCAGATTGATCAGAATATTTCTCTAGACAGTAACTTATATTTGAAATCTTTGCAAGTCCTTATACATTGTCACACAGTCTGAAAGTTGACAGATTAAAAACAGTGTAACTGATAGTGTGTCAATAACAACTTGATTGCTTTGCTAAATAAAAACCTGAGGAATAAAAACCTCCCCTGGAGGGGGATAACAATAATAATTGAACTAACATTTGACTAGAAAAAAAATAAATGTCAAGCGTATTAAAACCAAAACCACAAGTTAAGTTAATGACAACCTTATGAGAGATCAATGTGTCATCCTGTGGACACAGTGGATATCCACACCAATATTCCTGGCTGTCAAGCCTTAAATTTATAGCATGTTTCAAATGGCAGGTGTGTGACAGGCACATAATCTAGCACTGCCATCCGGTGAATAATTGCTAAAACCGCTGAACAAGACATGCAAAGACGTTGACAGATGCAGATCATTACCCTACAGTAAAGACTGCATCACATCCATTCTGTGTCCATTTTCACAGTAGAAGTAGGTATTATTGTTTGCTACTGTCCACCCAAATTGCTATTTTCAACTCGATCCATTTTCAAATTAGCGTTGAATAAAGAGGGGATCAAAAGAAAGTGAATCCTTTCAAAACACTGAAATAAAATCATTGCTTTGATGAATTGATGATTGTGTAGTGACAAAGAAAATGCAGATGTGTTTATCAGGTAAAGCATATCGGTGGGAAATAAAATGAACTGTTGGTTTTTGAGCTCGTCGGAGAAAATATCCCGTCTTGGTTTGTTTCTTTTTTTTTTGGGAAAAAGAAGTGTGAAGGTCTTCATAGTCAGCTCCAGGGTGGAAGAATAGCTTGAAGTTAGAGGTGTGTGGGCAGAAAGACAAACCAGCAGAGTGGATCAGATAAGACAGATATTCCATCACGCGGATGAAAAGGGACAGATGATGGGGAAACATTTGAAGAAGGGGAAGATTTTTGATAAAAGATTTTATTGGATAAGTGGTTCGAATAAAAAATTAAAAAGGCATGTTTCCCAAAAGTTACTGCATCACTCTTAGAAAACATGCTGTCTATGCTTTTAGTATATTTTAGTTAACAGAAGAAACATCAAATCCACCTTTCATCAAAATTTCATTGAAAATACAGAGCAAACACAATGTTTTTATCTAAACTACATGGAAATTTGGTTAAAAACACAAAAACTGAAACGGTATCTTAATAATGACGTTTACTGATTTGTAAATGTGGTTGAAATTTGAATAAACCAATGTAAACATTCATTAGAAATAAACATTTAAATATATAGTGCTCAAAAAAATAAAGGGAACATTTCACTTTAATTTTGTGTGTGGCTCCAAATCCAGGCCTCCATTGGTTAATAAATTGGATTTCCATTGATGATTTTTGTGTGATTTTGTTGTCACCACATTCAACTTTGTACAGAACAAAGTATTCAATGAGAATATTTCATTCATTCAGATCTAGGATGTGTTATTTGAGTGTTCCCTTTATTTTTTTGAGCAGTGTATTTTCATAGGCAAAAATAACAAGGACAAGCACATTTGAAAAGCTATGCAAATAATGTCCATCATGGCACAAAAAAAAATAAATAAATAAATAAATAATATAACCAAAGACCAAGAGGAAAAAAATATGTTCACTATATTGCAGACTAGTTAGCAAAGATAATGTACTTACAGTGCACTGCCCTGCTAAAGCACCACTTAAAACCTCTTTATGTAATAGACAAACACAAAGCAGCACATACCTGTGAGGTGGAAGGAAAATGAGAGGTGGCCTTCAGAATCTCTGCAAAGTGTGGCATGTTTTTGTACACAGCCTCTTTTTATAGTGGTAATGCATTTTGTTATTATTATAAATACCACTATTCTATAAAATATTAGAGGTTTGTTAGAGAACAATGCTGCGCAAATATCATCATGAATACCAAGGACTGCAGACAGTAACCCAGGAGTAATGTTATAAGAAACGTTACCAGGGCTAGATTATAAAATTAATTTCCAAGCTGTGAATATCTCACTCTCCATGAAATGATCTGGTGATGTAAAGAATATGGCAGAAATGCCCTGCTGAAAGGGCTACATTCAGTTATGCAATTCACATCAGCTTGTGAAGTATTGCTTTCAAATGAATACTTCCTGCATAACCTAATAAATAAATGGAACGAATAAATAAAGAAAGAAGCTGTACTGTAAATAAGTCAACACAAATCAATGGTTGTGTTATAGTCAATCCTTACTCTAATTACCATACATACTCCAGACAACCAGCTAACAGTTTCTTTTAATAAGAACTTGGAAAAATAAACCCTTAGCTCCAAATGAGGCTACACAATACCCCAAAATGATCAAAAACCTAAATATGGGGAAATGCCATTAATTCCCAATGTTAAATGTTTCCCCAAAATAAAATGAAGCCGATTAGGCACTTTTCCTTTTCAATCCCTTATGTTTTACTCACTTTAACTTTGCTTTTTTTTCATGAAAAAAACCTTCTTTGGTTATAGTAAAACGTAACTTTTGTCCCTAACAGAACTCCATACATTTACCGAAAATTTACAGATTTAAACTTAAACACAATATCACGCATGGGCCCATACTCTCTCTCTCGCTCACACACACTGTCGGGTACCGGTTTAAATTTCCGTTGCCGGCCTGATGAAGCTAGGGTGCGATGTCGCTACGACAATCCTCTTCTGCCAGCTTAAACAATAAAACAAACTCAGACCTGCTCGCTCAGCCGACGTCCTCTCCGTCAAGGATGCTTTGCGAGTCCAACTTCTTTTAGCACAACTCCGCCACACGAGTTACAGAACAACTCATCAGTCGCGCTGGAGCCAGCGACTCCATGTTGACACGTTCCTCTCCCCATTTCGGATCAGCCGCAGTTTTCCTGTGCTTCTCACTACAAAACACTTCGGCAGGTATCCTACACACCGTGTGCAGGTTTACTTGTGCAGAACATGCAAGAAAAAGTCCTGTTCCTTCTCCCACCTCAACCTCTGCAGGCATTAGCAGCGGTCTCCGTTAGCTTCCTCATTGTCTTCTCCAGCGTTCTTCCACTTTCTTCTTCCCATCATGCCATTGTCCTGTTTTTTTTTTTTTTTCCACTCTGTTGAGTTCACTTGTCCCTCGTTAACCTAAACTGCTTTCACAGATAGGAGATTCAATACAGTCTTTAAACTAATAAAATAATTGATCAAACAAGAATACACTTCTGCAAGTACACAAGTCGCCTCCAGAAAACCTTTGGCTTTCTGCTTTTTCCATTATTTCTCACGTTTCTCATTTATATGTTTAATATACCTAAAACAAAGCTTGAAAATATTTTGCAATGTGTCAGAGACAGCCCTTAAGTACATGGTTTTTAAACAGGGGCTATATAATATTTCTGAAATAATTTTATATAGGCTACCCCTCCTCCTTAAATTGTTTAACTGGAGAGTAAGCCAAATTGCATTGGGCTTGTTTTGCAGGCCCGTGTTCCTTGATTGACAAACACAAGCGACCAAATCCTGTTATGAAATAAGCACAGAAACTGTTTAGAATAACAAACAGGTTTTCTTGTCTTCCCTCTCCCTCTCTTTGCTCCCCTCATTCATAAACAAAACCATGTCCATTACCTTTGGGAAAATTAAATGAAATAGTAGCCACTGACACATGAACCCCAGCTGGGATCTGGACCAGTAAATTAGGAATGTGAAGGAGGGCGGGCGGGCGAGGAGGTGCCCTGAGTCAATTAGCTGGTCGGTGAAGTGTTTCTAGGGGTGAGTGAACCACCGGCAGATGTGGTGATAAAGAGGGAGTTAATTCAATTAATGAATTTGATGCTGCTCCAGCCATTATCAGAGCCAGTAAGGAGTGCTGGTGCGGAGCAAAAGCTGCAAACACAAAACAAGATTAACACTGTCTGATAAGAAGGGTTCGCCAGGCAAAGCTCATCTCTATGCACACAATGTACTGGGCCTCTCCTTGTGTCACTCCTTTGTCTCACTTTCAGCACATCTCAACTCCTATCTCCATCTGAATGTCTATATTCCCCCTTTGAAACAATTAGCTTTTCTCCCTCTTTCAACTAACCTATCCTCCATCGGTGCTCTGTGCTAGATTCATTAATTTATTCATAAAAAGCAATCAAGATATCCTACACGCTGTTAGTCATGCTAATTTGTTTCATTTAATTTAACTTACTTCAGTGAGTAAACTTTCATCATGTAATTTAAAGGTCTACTGACTGAAACATCTTAATTAAATAAAGTGCCTACAAGTAACTGTAAGTTTGTTGCAACTCTTGATCAGTTCAAATTTACGAGCTGGGCTAAGTATAGAGTTGTTCAAATGTATAATAAATAAAACATTATTCATCCCAATTATTGGGATGCGCACCCTCTAATTTTATCTGGAGGCTGTTCAGTAAAGCTGTGTTAAATTGGCTTAGCTCTGAATTTTAACCTTTTGAAATGCTAACTTCACTTCACTTTGGAAAAAGAAGAGGGAGGGGGAATCTATCACTGGCATAGATCAATATCTGTATTATCAAGACAATAGAGGAAATGTGTCTGTTTTGAAAATATCAGAGTTGAGAAGAGCTTAAATGTTCTTCTGAAAAGGGACAGGTGTAAAAAAAAAGGGATTTCTACTAAGTGTTACATAGTTATACCTGAAGTGGATTGATTTCAGTTCTTTGAAATGTGGTCGATGCTGACTGTCACCAAACAAGAGACACAATTACAATCAGGTGGCCATACAAGCCAATGTACTTTACAACAAAATGCTTTGACAATTTACTTTGGAACTACTGGGAGAGAAAAAATATTGATAGTTTCAGGCGTTCTAGGCATTGTTTGATGCCTCAAAAGAGCAATTTGGTGTCTCATCTCTGGTAAGAATAAACATCTCTCTCACATTGTTCATCTTCTCTTTGGCTGGGAGAATGACTGACATGTGGAGTCTAGATGCCAGCACTGGAAAATCCTTGGCATCATTTAAAAAAAAGAAGCGATATAAAGCAAATGTCAGAGGGAGAACAGTTGACTTCAAAGGGGAAAAAAAAGTTGGGCAATGTGACTTGTCATCTAACGACATTGACAAATTCATGATAGGTCAAGAGCAACTCCCATATCCTGCAGAGCCTAAAGGAAAGATTTATGTTAACATGGCTGCATAAACTCAGCCTTTGATCGTGTCAAAAAAACCTGATCTTATAAAGTTTAGTAATATTTGCTGATCTTATTTAAGCTTTAGTTCTAAGACTTTCCTCATTTCCCATCGAAGAAATAGCAAACTAGAAGATAATTCTAAGGTCTGAAAAATGTTTAAGGTATTGATGTATTTTTATTCAAACTAATACATTTCAAGTCACCAGGATGAAATCAGGGGATCCAATCATTTCTATGGTCACACTTGTATAAAATCCTCCACCTGGGCATGCAGACTGTTTCTACAAACATTTGTAAAATAATGTAAAAATAATGCTTGCTCTCAGGAGGCCAGTGAATTTCATCATAGTATCATGACAGACTGCCATCTGCGCAAAAAGTATGGTGGTGAAATTGCCTCACTTCTAAATATTAATCACAACATTTTGGTTTAATATGACAAAGTGGATGGGATTGGAGATAACAGCCACGTATCTATGAAGGCCATATAAAATCCCACAGTGGTGTCAAAGGATCCTGAGGCCAAAAGAGTAGAGGTGACCAACTCTCTCAAGAGTCAGACGTTACAAACCTTCAGCCTTCTTACAGGATTCAGATTATCTTAAGAGCAGTACATGGAGAGCTTCATTGGTTAGATTTCCAGGGACATGTAATTGTATCTGAGCTTTACTTCAGCTAGTTCAATACCTTAAGCCAAGTTGCTAAAAATTCAATTCAATTAGATATGTTCTATTAAAATTATTTTAAAATCCCTACAATGTTTCTTGAACAACTGCATCATCACTGTCAACACCACAGGGAAGAATTAAGAAAATGTATTTTTTTGTTTTTGCAAGCAGATAGAGAGCCACACTACTAGCAAATGATGGAATTATCTTAAGGTTTTGTAGAATGTGGCATTTACTGATTTTTCTGGTTGGACTATGAAGAGAAAACAAATAAGATGGAAAGTATTAACACTCAAACTAGATACCACTGAACTGTTGTCAACGCCCAGCAGTATGTAAGCTGAACTATCTGTTTATTTCTTCATTGCACTTTTAAAAACTTTAAATATTGTGATGCTATGTAAATCTATTTGTTATTGGGGAAAAAACACATTTTCCCCCAATAATCTGTAACAAATTCTTTCGTAAGATAAAGTGCCTTATTTGGCATGTCAAACATTTTTTCTCAGGGTCAAAATATACTTGAGCCAAAATCTTCATAATTTATATCAAATACACACAAAAAAATACTGCAACTCTCTGAATAAAAATGGGTTATATGTGGACTTGAATATTACAGCGATCTCTGTGTGTACCGACTGTGTACTTAAAGCAAAGCCAAGGGAATGATGACACCAAGGGGTGTGACAGTGCAATATCCAATGCTGCATAAAGAGAGTCACCTCCAGTACATCACAGCTTGACTCTCATTACAATGTAATATTCCAAATGTAAAATTCAAGAACATTACTAGTCTGGTGCACAGACATGTTGGACATTTCAATCCTCAATTGAGTCACTGGATTTGTGGGTCAAGCACGGGATTTTAGATGAGAACTCATTTGAAAACTATGTCATGATGGTTTTTCGTTCTTATTTTTCTTGTTTAGCAGGAACGCATCCCAATCGGGGTGGCAAAAACTTCCAATTTCCAATTTGCTCTAATGCTGGATTTCAGGAACCAGCTACTACTGCTGCTGTGCTGTAGATTACAGTTGAAGGAATGAGGTCATGTTGTATCAGACAGAAGCCTGATCCCTATGGCTGCTATTTGAAAGGAAGCCTAGCCAGTTAAATGCAGGATGCAAACACACACAGTCAGTGCTTCCAGTAAAACCTACTTGACACAAGGTTGGATCCAGGGGATAAAAATTAGACTTTGCATTTGCTCTGTGGGGTTGGATGGATGATCCTGGACTGATCCAATATTTGGAGGGATGCAGAAGAGGCCAAGCAGTATAATCTCAGGATATAGCATGGCAGATTATTGCAAGTTGGTAAACCTGATGTCGAACGGGTTACACAGATTAACTCTGACGCTGCTGTTGGTGATTAGTTTGTCACAATTTGTGCAGTTCCTGTATTGCTCTAAATTGCACATTTACCTCAAAAGGCTTCACAGTCTGTTTTGTTTTCACACAGAAGACTTCAACAAGAAAACTCTTGGAAGCAACAAGGCAATTTAGACACAAACTTCATAAATTGGTTCGTAGAGCAACTTTTCCCACTGGACTGGTTGATAAATGCACTTTCTAGAGCTTTCAAACACGTATCAATCTACAACATCTTGGCATTTAAGTCCTGTTTAGATTGGTTTCATGAAATTTGAAATTTATATCAAGGTAAATGTACCTGATTTAGAAGATTTTAATATTCTTTCTTTCTACCTTTTGAAACAGACTCTTTCCTGTCCGCTTGCAGATCTCCGTTTACATAGAAATTGATCTGATGCACAGTACTGCATATATATTTGCCAGTGTCTAAAAGGAATAAAAGGAATGTTTCCCATGCATTTTCACCAAACTGAATGGCGGTTTTGGCAAAGTTAGTTTGTAAAACTAAAAAAAATAAAAAAATAGTGCTTTTCCCTTGTTTATGGTGTGCTTTTTTTGTATGTATTCATATTTGCATTTATGTATGCATATATCTATGCATGTATGTATATAAGCATAAAGAAAACTGAGCAAAATGTGTCCACTGCTTGATAACTTTCAGTTCATTTGCTTTACTGTCAGAGAAATGAAACATTTATGCATCAAATAGAGTAACAACATAATAACCATAACTGTTGTGTATATACAAATTACACTCATCTGAAACCATTACTTAAACAACTAATCTTTGTGTATGCTAAAGCTTTTTAATCACAGTCTTTACAAATGGCTGACTATTCGTTATTCCCTCTAATTAGATCATAAATTGTATGAGCACATTGCTGTGCCAGGTTTGACACATACAAACAAAAACATTAATAGACCAATGGCGTGGACAGCATAAACAGCAAGAGCTAAGGCAGTTGAGAAGAGACTAATTGCTTTCTTGTACCTTATTCCCAAACTCACAGAGGTGTTAAAGCTGCCATTGTGTGGTTTTTCAATGGCAGGAATTGAAAAATAGGTACAGTAAGTTTTCCAGCTTCACCAAGGTTGAGGGCAGTCATTGTACGTGATGAAACAGATAGCTGGCTAGGTACTGAACTCAGAGTGCTGTGAGAGTCTAAATGTCACTTGTTGTTGTATTTGGCAGTATTGTGACATTTCTGTGTTGCTCCGGGAGGCAAGTTGATTGCAGGAGTAGCAAAAGTGAGAATAAAGACGACGGCCACCATGCAAATCCAACAATGCCCAACTGAAGGTTGACATTATTGTGACATTGAACATTTCGTAAACATCAGATAATTGGCTCTGTCAGAGAAAAAGCACACGACAACAAATAAATAAATTCCATCCTGATTTCATGTTACTCTTTCAGCAGGGAAGAAAATAAGCACATAATGCAGTTTATACTATTGGGTAATAGAAGGTGAAATTGCTCTTGCATCAATTCAAGTCTGATCTGGCATGTCAACCATTGTATAAGATCAGTATGAACTTCATTATTTGCACCAGTGCGCTTACTTGAATAGTAACTCTCAGCAGACTTCACATCATATAGGAGACAGGGAAAAGCTATCGGTGAGGTTTGCCAAGTGCAAATTTGTGTTTGTGCTAAAATTGTCATGGTAGTTGAGTGAATAGGTGTGGACAGGGAGGAAAAGACGTGATCTCTCTTAGCGCTTGTTTTATACCTTTTTCGGTTTGTTTTCAGAAAGCGGTATCAGCAGTGCAAGCAAAATAATCTAAATTGAAATCGTGTAAGGATTTACGGACCAAATTGTTTCTCAGAAGGTTTTTCAAAATGACGCCTTTTTTTTTTTTTTTACTTTTGGTACAAACAACAACAGAATTTTTAAAGTTCATGTTTCGCACTCCCGTTGATAAGAAAAACACGTTTTTTTCTCATCGCATCTTTCCCAAACTCATCTTTAAATTCTTAGGTGGAGTAGATACACAAACAGAAAAAATAATAAAATTGCATTGTTGTAAAACTGTAGAAAACAGAAAAAAGCAAACATTATATTACTAGAAATTTCAAAGAAATCCTAAGTATTTTCACAAATTTCGTAAAAAGAAGCCTGCTAAGAGTCTTCATTCAACACTCATGCAAGAACTGAAGTTCAAATGGCAAATACTAGTTCAAAGCACATTGGCAATATGATTAAGATGAGAACTTAAACTTCAACATTTGTTTACTTCTTGGATTCTTTGTGGGGGTTTTTTGTATGACAGTAAAGAGATAAATGTTAATTTTTAAAGGCTTTTTATGCACCATTGGCATAGCAGAGAACAGATTTTGATCTATTTAATTCACAGCTTAACTTGGTAACTATACAAAATCTATCTCATCAACTGTTCTTACAAAATATTTCACCAAAAATAATGGGAGTTCATTGCCAGCTATGACCCTTTTTAACTGTCACAACCTTGAACAACAGTAACAAAAGTACGGAAAATAACTTTGGCTTTTCAAGCAGTCTTAAAAGCCAGCATCGAGTGTGCTCCAGTAATATTGTGTTACCAGAATAAAAAACCGACTACCTCAAAGAAGTCATAGTTTTCAACTTTGGCTTAACCCCTCAGAGAAGATTTTCCATTTCTTTAAAAAAAAAGTTTTAGATCTGGTAGTAAAGTTAAAATAAACTATGAAGAAAGAATTACTGTTTGGACAAACATGTCACACTTCCCAGACGACGTTAAAATAAACTTAATGACATCTTTTTTGTGCAAACAACCGTGCAAGACAACATTATCCTTGCAAAACAGTTTCATCATGCACTGTTCATGGTGTTCATTTCAGAGGACGTGCCTGACATTACTGAATCCCAAGCTAGGATGTAATTTAAATAAAACCCAAGCTTTACACACACGCTGACAGAAGACATGGATTGTTTCTCTTGCTCTCTCTCTCCGTCAGCGAGTAGATAAAATTCACAATAATTCCAGGTTTGATTCGAATCGCAGTGTGCTGGTCTCGCGTCATGGCCTCTTACTTTACCTTCACCTTTACTGAATCTTTAACGAAAAACCGCCAAGAAGAATGCGATACAAAATTTTACACTTTTAAAGCAGCTGCTTTCAAAGTTAAATTTCAATTCCACAAAACAAATATTTGCCCACAGTGTGCGTGCTGTGACTTTCTCGCCGCTGCACTCTTGTCAGTGCTTACGAGCGTGAGAGGTGTTCTTCCACTTTGTTGTGTAAATAAGCTGCCACTTTCTCCGGCAATTTAAATGACTCCATGGCACGCTGTAATTGTCAGGAGAGATGAGAATCAAACAAACTAATCTCACAACTGATTGTTTCCACAGCTGTCGAAGATTTCCAGCAACCCCGTCTTTCTCTTTCTCCTTCTCATTCTCTCTCTCTTTTTCCACTTTTTATTCATTTTGGAGACATGAGTTTGTCTTTTTTTTAATTTAATGTTTTCTGCAGGAGTCTGACTCAAATATCTTAGATAAATGACAATGATGGTGGTAATAAACTTAAGTTTGTTCCTTGGATTTCATTATCCAGAAGGCAACAAAGACAATCAAACAAAAATAAAAATATCCAGCAAGATATTTATACAGAGTAAGGTGTAACTACTACTGATATGTGCAAAAATAAAATTAATGTATGGAACATACACCGTTTACACCTGTGGTGTACAAAAAAATATACAACTGCAACATATTAATTCCATAATAATTTCCCTCCACATCTGTAGTTCTTCTTTACACTTACATGACTGTGCTGTTTCTTTGCCAGCTTTTATTTGCTCGCTTATACTATTAGACTCATTTTCATCTCTGAAATATCAGCTACTGTAATCAGATATTTTAATGGTGAATTCTTAACTTGAATTAGTTCTAACATATATTTTAATACACACATGTATAAATATTTTAGTTGTCATGGACTACTGGATACTCGTGTATTCATGTAGCCACATATCTATCCCTCTATCTATTCTTACTACTTTTTTTGACTAGATAGAGATATTCATTATAAGAAAAAAATATAAACTGAGTATTTTTTCCTCCACAGATTTCAACACATCCTCTGCAAAATTGATATAGAGACGTGTCGTGGACCACCGTGGGAATTTCAAGCTATGATGACATTAAGTAAGTTTATTAGAGTTTCACGATGTCGCATTTTAAAATTGAAACAAAAATGTTTTACACCAACTATTTTTACTGACAATGGATTAGCAACAATTATTCCCCTTGCTGCTGAAAAAAATCTATTCAATTATTACAGTAATAATAATGTTACCTCAAAACATTTGTTGTTGATTCCCAGCAGTAATGTCTTTTAAATCACCTATTATTATTATTATTATTATTATTATTATTATTATTATTATTATTATTATTTTGTAAATGGGGAAAACACCTTTACTTAGGATAGGTGACCAGAAATGAGCACGGGAAGGGCAAAATAAATTACTTATTTTTCCATACAGTTGGTTTTAAACCTGTAAGATAAGAAGACATTCATTTATCTTGAATTTAACTAGAAACTGGCCCGTGCCAAGCAGAGACCTAACAACATTGCAGGCTTGGCCTTACCCTATCTATGGTTTTACTGTGAGGCATATAAAATATGAATTTCATTATCTGTGCCTGTCTGCAAAGATTAATCAGAATCATCAGTATTGCAAGATTGCAATATCTCACACAGATATCAGGACACAAAACATACATATAAATTCTCTTATCTTCCAAAAGATACTTGGCCAAGCGCTGCAAATATCACCTAATTTGCTGGTGGATAAACAGAGCCCTGAGTCACACGTCTGACCCAGCTGACCCCAAAATGGCATAAATAAGAGAAATTTCCCAAGTGTTTTGTATCCTTGGAAAAAGAAAGCATCATTATAATAGGTATTTTATTTCCATTTTTAGCAAGCACAATACCAGTTATTATCTGGCATTCTTTCTAACCCTTTTATTATGAAAAATGCTTTGTTCCTCCACCTTCTACTCAAATGAAACACAATTTTCTAAATTAAAAATATAGCCACCTCTATACATTTAACAAAGTAAGACCCAATCACCGATTTGGACAAAAGCTTTATAGCACATGTTACATTTGCTTTCCCAAGGTGCTTGGTAACATTGCAACTGACTAACTTTCTTCTCCACTACATGTTAGAAGTTCTTATCAACCAGTACCATGCCCTCAGCGTTGCTCTCACTTCACAGGGCTACCAACACCTCAACTGCCGGTGGATGTTTACACTGATCCCTTTATAAGAAGAATTCCCTTTGGGATGTTCTCTCTGTTTGCGTGTGTGTGTGTGCGTGTGTGTGTGTGTGTGGGTGTGTAAAGCTCCCTTGAGCCACAACACAGTCTGTCTGCATCAAGCTGTGGGGAGTGACAATGCTGGGTCTGTTCTCCCTGGCAGCAGTAAAACGCTGCTTGCCAGCGAAGGGGAGACCACTGATCATTCAGACCTGAACTGACCTTATCAGGAGGAAAAATGTTAAAGGTAAAAAGCATGATATGTTTGTAGTTGGCATTATTTTTATTAGAGACGAGATTAATAGATTTTGCTGTGCCCTTTAAGACGGTGTCTCCCAAAAGTACGTATACCCTTTGCCGTTTCCCGTACTTATCAAGTGCAACCACAAATGTTTGTGTATTTTGTAGGAAATTTGAAACAAAATTGTGAAATCAAAGGAAAAGTAACACATTGTTTTCCAATTTTGCAAAACAAAATGCGTGATGTGCTTTTGTCTTTAATCCCCGTACACTGATACCCAAAAATAAAATGCCAATGTAGCAAAATTTAGGGTGGATTAGGTTATAATTAAATATCCTATGGTTTTAACATATCATGGAGTGCTTTTCAATCACCAGCCAAAAATGGACAGAGTACATCACAAATGCAACAACAGTTTGGTTTTTATGGATACGTAAGGTGAAGACAGTCTTTGTTAGAAGACTCCAGTTTGGAGTTAAAAGCCATGGAGGGGAGATACTCAAAACTTGTGAAATAGGGCGTTCTGATCAGGTTAGACCAAAGCTCAACTTTTTGGCATACACTCAACAAAACCAACCATGAAATGGTTTGGATCAAAGCCCATTTCTCTTGTTGGAGAGTTGATTTTGCTACAAAATGCTTGGTCTCTACAAGAGAAAAGCTGGGCTGGTAAAGTTTTCCCTTAAGGTTCTTGCAGTGAAAGGTGGTTCAAAAAAGTGTCAGTTGAATTTGCCATGGTTACAAAACCATTTGAAACTTTCTATTGTACAATTATTCATTGATTGGTGTTGGTTTGTCAAACAAACTCATCATTAACAAACTGAAATTTGTGGTTGTAAAATTACCAAATGTGGAATGGTTGAAAGAATACTCATTTTGTGAGGGATTGTATTTTATTTCAGTTTTTGTCAGGCATCAACTAATTATTTTCTACATCTACGTTTAATGTGAAGGGATTTTTTTTTTTTTGTTAATTTCCTGCTGCCACTTATTTTCCCAATTCATTTTTTCTCTGGAATTACATATTTTTAGTTTTATAATAAATGTTTTTGTTTCTACATATAATTTTCTCCCAGACAAATATTTATAATTTTTTTATTAAAAAAGAAGGAAAAACTAAAAATATTTGGAAAAAAAAGTACAACAAACAGGTAAAAAAAAAAAGAGAGGAACAGCTTGCTTCCTAAAAGTGTCAAAACTGAATACATTTTCTTTACTCAGTTCAGCACTAAGCAGATATTTAATCATAAAGTCAAACCCACCCTATAATCATACTTTTGGGGAACTATTTTGAGTGATAAACACTGATGTGTACTCTCCAATTTGTTAAGTAGTTCTCAGCAGCACTTACAGAAAAAATAGAAAACATGCAAGTTTTTTTTTTTTTTTTTTTTTAAAGACACGCTATGCTTGAGAGAGTCCGTCACCAAGCAAAATAAAGAAATAAAAGCAGCATGCTGACATCTCAGCTGGGCAATCTGTCAGCCAGTGTTTTAGTCCTTTTTTGCTTCCTGTTGCTCATCACTCCACATCTCTTTCAAGCCCTTGACAAAAAACAGCAGGAAGGAAATAGCTAAGACAAGGCTATGATTTTATTTTTTTTGACACATTAATTAGTAGGATACTTGCATTAGTAGACTGAGATGCAACATGAAAAGATGTTTGTTCCATGTTTTAGCCTTGCTCTTAGGAGTTTGGTGCCAATCTGTGTAAATAAAATGTGCACCTCTCCTGGAGTCACAATAAGATCTGAAACGTTTCTTTTCACTCACACTTGCGAGTGATCAAAGAATCATTTAAACCTACCAAGAAAACTTAGAAATTACTTTCTCAAATGTTATTTAAAGTTTGTCGCTTACATTTGTTTGCACAAATCTGTGGGTGAATCACCAAGCACAAGAAGTTCAGAGATGTTTTTTGGTATGGTTGGTGATTGAGATGCGACACAGGTAACAGATATATATATATATATATATATATATATATATATATATATATATATATATATATATATATATATATATATATATATATAATCAGGAATTACTGATTAGACTACAGCCTAAGACACCCAAATCATTACACTCTATTCCATTTAAAACATGAAACAAACTGATCAGTTCTGACCCTTGAATGAAAAAAAAAAGTCTGCCTTGGGCTTCTTCAATTGGATTCTAACAAAACCTCCTGTGTAAAGCACTTTCTCTCAGACCTTTAAGAGTGAGATGCATAAACCATCAGTTTAATATAGACATGGAAAATTAATCTATACGAGGAGTGGGGCTGTAAATTCACTTCAGTGCCTTTCATGATTTTCATGAATTTGTAAGCAGCTACTCAAATAGAAGAATAACATTAAAAAAAAGGGAAATGCAGCTTGTTTGTGTCAGCAACCTGCTTTGTGTATTTGTCCCAATTTGTGTATCATGAAAAGCAAGATAAGGAGAAAGAAAGGGGACCTGAAGGGGCGCATAGCAAGGATGAATGGAGAAAACTCAAATGAAACAAGCACAAATCCTCCAGTGATTGTCATCCACAACTTAATAGTAAGTTTGAAAGTTAGAGAATTTGGACCGATTGAAATAAATGTGGAAAAACGTATAATATTGGAAAGTTTATCTTTAAAAGAATGTAATATATCCCTGATACCACAATGATTAAAAACAAAGAAAACTAAAGATATTAAAAGCATTGTTTACTTTTAGTTCAGACACAAAATGCTATTATTTAGATTTTAAACATGTATAATAGGATCCCATAGCAATTATTTGTTTCTCTAATTTGTTGCTTTAGCTGGTTTATTGTGAGAGCACACAGTGAAACACTTGCTTGTAAAAGTCGTAGCAGTTCAAAATGTTAAAATAAAAAGGAGAGAGGAGATGGTGACGATTCTTAGCAATTTATTGTATTAACTCAGATTGAAATGGCCAGCAGGCATCTCTTTAATTGCTTCACATGCATTTTTTCAGGTATAAATTGGAGGTGTAGGCGGCAAGATATTTCATTACAGCCATATAACATTTTGTACCTTCAGTGAAATAGGTTTTTGGCTCTAATGGCATGGTCCTACTCATACCACCGTTTCCATGTCTCTGAGCTCTCAACATTGTCTACTTCCAGGTACTCTAGGTAGGTTGCAGTTATGGAAAAAGACAGAACTGGAAGAAAATGAGTTCCAGGTAGGAACATGTCTTTGACATTTAAATAGCATCATTTTTTTCTCAAGACGTTTTTGCGACTTTTTGCAACAAAAAAATTCTGTGGTTCTGTGATCACGCCCCAATATTTTAACAATTTCAAGAGTGCTGTATCCCTCTGAAACCCTTTTTTTTTCTTTTTTGTTTTTGACTGTTTAGAGTCAGTTAATTCTCTTTTTGGCCCAATTTCCCCAAAGAAAAGAAGCTGCCTAATAACTATGCACACATTGGTATAGGGGTCTGATCTCCTTAGGCCACACCCTTCACATACACATCCACAATGAATTTACAGAGGCTGCACTTGTTTGAGAACCACTGGTCTATTATAAGGCAGTGGAGCTATGCGACACCTATAAATAATATATCACTTGTTTTTTAGGCTTGACCATGAGTCACGATTCCTCAAAATATGAGCGAGACTACTGTGTATTTCTAATGCCAAGGTCGTATCTCCTCCGTACTGGTCGGTTCTGTTGCCGGGGGCGCACTGCACGGCCATCGAGGTAACCAGAGACGTAGAAATAGAGTTGAGTAGTGGGGTTTAGTACCCTGCTTCTCTTTCTTGCCTGGACACTGCTTTTCCTGTGCCTCGATGCCAGCCTCGTCTGTGTCTGGTGAATGGGCAGGTTCTGGGGGTGCCTGGTGTTTTTCTGCCTGGGGCTGCCATGGCCTCTGGTAGCTCAGGCTACCTGCACAATCCTGCTCTTGGGCATCGAGTGCTGAAAGGTTTCTACTTTTCTCACGGCTGTAGCATCTTTGCAATTCCAGCTGACATAACAACACACACACACATCCCTATTTCACACACTTATAATACCTACTGTGCACACAGAGACACATACACGTGTGTTCACAATCATGCATCCATAGAAATAATTCAGCAGGTTGAAGGTCATTCAAACGGAGGTTTATATTTTACTAGTGCAGCCCACCTACTCTGATGCAAGATGCAACATTGATCCAATGAAGTAATTCAAATAATGAAGATATCATCTCCACATATCCATTTGGTTGACCAATAAATAAATAAAAACAAAAGACAATCATAAAACACCGCAAGAGTAACGTACTCTGTCTCGATTGCGCAAGACAATGCGAATTACACTGAGCCCTAATGCACACATGCACTACTCAGGGCAGGGGGGAATTATGCTCAACTAAACATACTTTGACAACATGTCAGGCTTTGGTTTCCTCATGTTTGCATTTGTACACACAGACAAGCATGGCAAAGTAGGGAACAGCAGGAGAGCAGCTTAAATCCCTTAGAAACAGGCAGCCAATCATTAATCAGATCCTTAAATTTATAGTGGTCAGTTATTTAAATTTTAGTTAATTTAACAAAATACTCAAGAGACAAAAAGAGTTTTGTCTCTTGAGCTTTAGTCTCATGTTGCCACTTGCCATTTAGATGTTATTCGTAGCTTTTTCTCTCTTGTAATAATTAATGCATGATTTATTAAAATTTTAAAAGTGGGTATTCTTCTTTCATTTTTAAACCTGTCACTCCCCTCATTCCCCCTTTTTAAACCCTTTTGTCCTTTAGTCATTCTACCCACCAGTGCTCTGACTGGAGAAAAAAGGAATTAAAGAGATCATATGAATCTGTATGCAGATGCAAACAGATCACAGCCATGGGTAGACACTGACACACACACAGTCGTGAGCCCCCCTGAGCAGCTTGAGGCTTATCCACCCACAGTGTTAGTAGCCCTGTAGGATGATAAAGGCTTGGTTCCAAAGTATCAGCTTATATCTTTAGATCAATGGTTGACCCACTACCCAGACCAAGCCACACCGACCAACACTACACAGCTTAAAAGGCCAGTGAAAGGCACTGTTCAAAACAACATGCTGGATTTTGCATGGGTCTAATGATTCTCCCCAGATTCCCTTTCTGTCAGTTTGTCAGTCTTTTTTTCTGTTGGTCTCTCTGGGTTTTTGCCATTGGATTATTATTATTTTTTTCCTTTTCACTGCTGCACGCTCAGCAACTAGGCTTGTGCCTGTGAAAGAAAGCTGACCTGTTTAAAGTGCACAAAAGACTTGGTTGGATACACTTTTACGACCATTCATGAACCATTATGACTAAAACCAGAAAGCCAGAATACGCTTTGTGTTCCCTGGACATTAATAAAACCTTTGAAAATTTTACATAAAGCATTGGTTATAGGAAACAAGCTAAGGCTTAAGCGCTGCCCCAGTGTCTGTTCTTTAGAGAAGGCTTAGAAAGATTAGTTAAATTATTTGTTTGTTTAATTCTTGACTATTTTCCCCACAAAATATTTGTGGATGTGATCATTTTGCATAGGATGTTGGGAAATTCACCATGTGATGTCCAAAATGCAGAACTATAAAGAATTCTTTCCACTGGATCTAAGAGGCCAAGGCCAATTCCAGAGAAACACAGCCCCACAGCTCTGCAACAATCTTCAAACATGACTTATTGCAGTCAGGCAAGTGCCATTCTCCTGGCAAGACCACTGCATTCAACACTTAGAGATTTAACATTTGAATAAAGGTGTTCAGTGATGGAAAGCACTTAACATGCTGCTCTTGAGGTAATCTGAAGGTTACGCAACGTTTGGGAGTCTTCAGCTATTGGCTCTGCAGAAAGTTGGTGACCTGTATGTTGGTGACTACCTCCCTCAGGATTTGATGGCCCTGCTGCGATTCTAAAGGCTCCAATTTATCTATCCTTCATTTCCAACTCCATTTGAACAGTCTTTCAAAAAAAAAAATCAACACAAAGACACTTAAATACTTTTCTCAAGGTAGAGATTGATCCCCAACTGTGAGGGAAAAATCAATCTTTTTAAGTAGAAAAACCACAGCCTCAAGTTGGGAGTCGCCTACTCTCATCTTCATCTTTTCAAAAATGGAGGACAAAGCTGAACGAGTTCAGAACAATATCACCTGCAAATAGGAAATATGAACAAGACTAAGTCTTGACACAGAATCTAAGAATAGGGGGAGCATGGACATATTTTAAGTTGCACAGGGAACAAGGTTGCCTTTGTTTTGTTATGTTTTTGTTTATATTCTCCTATAAATCAGATGATTTGCAAGATTACGAAAAATACAGTAAGTCTCCATATGATACATTCTACACATGTGAAGGTAACTAATAAATGAGGAAATACAGAGTGAGGTTTGATGCAGCGAACGAGAGACGGAACATCAAATTTCAGAGGGAAAATAATGGCATTGCCATTTTGAAACACTGGAAATATCTTTGAAGTTATGCTAAACAGCATGACTACAGAGACTGGGAATAAGAATTTGGAGGAAGCTTATTTTGTTTCAATAAAACAAGCTCTGTAGTAAAAATTGATTTATTACAGAGCTTAATGTAGAGTTTAGCTTAAGATAAATATGTGGTCATTTTTATGAAAGGTGGATTAAATATGAACATGGTGTCATGAACTATTAATTATCCACAGTCCACAAACATCCCTAGTTAATAAATCAAATTCACCCTTTAACAAGAGAAAATGTGGATCTCAGTCAGAAATCATTTACTCCAAAAATCTACAATCACCAGTTTATTTTCAGAACAATTTTTTATTAGATAAATATTATTCGCAAAACTTGAGTCCTTAACTCCTGACCTTTTAATATGCAAGTCTGAGACATGTCTGCAGAATTATTTTGTGACTTAAGTTTGATTCAGTTCTGGTTCTGAATCAAGTCACTAATTGACACAGACCTTAAAAGATATGAGTAATACAAGTAAAGAGCATGAGAGCTCAAGGGATCACTGTAAAAACGCATGGAAACACCAATGAAATACCAATAAATAAAACAGGTGCTGCTTGTCCATTTCAACCATCCACTGCTTATACTTATTTATCTTTGTAGGGTCAGGTTGAGGCGTATACAGGGTATGTGCTGGTCAGGTCACCAGTCCATCACAGGGCAGTACAGAGACACACTGGACAGACAAACCGTGCATGCACACAATCAAATCTAAGATCATTTTACCTTAAAGCTCAAAGAACCACAAAGTTTAAGTTAGCAGAGATTGTGTCCAGCTGATGTGCTACAAATTACCAGTTTTTGTTCTTGTGCAATTCAAGAAGGTTGCATACATTTTCTTGGCATTAGTAACTTTTATGTATTAGCAGCTTTACAGGAAGTTATCGCTCAGATGAGAGAGTGTAATAGCCGAGCAACTGTTCCAGCCAATAGTGTTCCTCTGGGGTGCGCTTGTTTCATTCCAATGGGTGTACTTGGGTGGAGACATATATATATATATATATATATATATATATATATATATATATATATATATATATATATACTTTCGATGATAAGGGAATGACAAAGACGACTGCATATACGGAGAAGGAAAGGTTACGAACCACAACTAGGGGTGAGACAGCAAAAAAAAAGAGCAGCAGATAAAATATAAGAAAAGATAACCACAGAATGAAAATGGAAAAGAGACATACCTATCGCAGGTGACCTTTAACAAAGAACTGGATCACAGTCGAGAGTGGCAAGATAAATCTAATGCACTGTAGGAAACATCTTTATTTCAACATTTTCTTCTGCTGATATTTTATCCAACAATACCAAAAACAGTAAACAGGTGATGAACAGGACCTGTAAACCTGAACCCTGTTCAGAATTTGAATGAGCTTAGGACTACTTATCATACTTGCATGATGTTCAAATATGACCAGTCCTTCTGGATCTATTAACATTTCTGCCTTGCTAACCTGCTAAATCCATAAATAAAACAACCTATTTTTGACTGGCACAGTTTGAAAAATCTCA
This sequence comes from Poecilia mexicana, assembly GCF_051168715.1. Lineage (NCBI taxonomy): Eukaryota > Metazoa > Chordata > Actinopteri > Cyprinodontiformes > Poeciliidae > Poecilia > Poecilia mexicana. The sequence continues at coordinate 16,598,796 of NW_028263381.1, forward strand.
TACTTCTACCTTTACACTCTCACATTTTAGAAATTCATTTGCATTCATCAGCAATTCTGCCCCCTGAGGGGTTTAGCAGAAATATGTTGGATTGTTTAGTCAAAATTACAATACGGCTAGGGCAATTTATCTTTTGAAAAGCCTGTTAATTTGTTGAGGAGGAAATAGTGGTTTAATTTGCATGTTGAATAAGGAGTAGCTTGAGAATTTTTTAGCAACCTGTTACACCACTCTCCCCTTACCTAATGAGGCAGGGAATTACTGATTCCTAAGGGAGACTTTAACATGACAAACACGGCGTGACTTTTAGCTGGTTCAGGGCAACTCTACGGATTAATGTATGCGTGTGTGTGTGCGTGTGTGTGTGTGTGTGTGTGTGTTGGTGCACCTGTATCTGCAAGTACAAAATGTAGATTTAAAGATTCATCACTGTCTATTTGGTTATCAGGGCACTGGGACTAAAAAACCTGCAATTAAATGTAAAATACTTGCATATTTGTTTAGATAAGATCAAATACAGCCAACTATCCAATGATCCGTGCAATAAAAGTGGTCAATATAGAAGTCCCATGATTTTAGCTAATTTGTCTATGATACCAAGACCAGAGATTCTCCCACATAACTAAAAAGTTTTTGAAAACACTACATCAGAGAGCGATATTTCCAAATGTTTTCTGAACTCTTTCAATGTTTTCCTTAATCCATTACATCCTTTTCACAATTTTGTCCAGTCATTTACAGTCCATTAGCTTGAATATTCAGTTTGTTTGTTTGTTTGCCAACTAACTCTGACTCATGAATCACTGAGATGTAAAAATGTGTCTAAACTCAAGAAATAAAGTTCCATCTCCCTCAAACAGTTACACCTGCTTTGGGATGAAAAAAAAAAAATTGGGCACTAGAAGTAGAGTGGGAGTCAATGTAGTTTTTGGATTGTTCAATACAATAAAATCACCAAAAAAAGCAAAACAACAGATGTAATTTGAAAGTTTCCGCTGATATAACAAGCACTTTAACAAAGTTGCTTTTGGTCACAGATTTCAAGTGTTATATTTGTATATATATATATATATATATATATATATATATATATATATATATATATATATATATATATATACATATATTCAAATATAACACTTGAAATCTGTGACCAAAAGCAACTTTGTTTTTTTTTTTATAAAATACTTATAAAAGACGACCAGTCTGTCACTTTGGTCTGTCTCTACTGCAGTAAATAAACAACACCAGTGGAGGCCGACGTTTTTCTAGAATAAAAGGAGCCCTTGATACAGGACGTTTCATACTGGTCATGTGTCCACTCATTTCCATTGGAGTGACATTTTGCATCTACGTTAGAAGGAAATAATTTCACATAATTTTCTACTGTCTACAAATAGCTTATTGTGGTTATGTGACTAATAAATAACATCCACCAGTGGAGCATCACTTGGAGTTCTTCGGTCATAATTTGTCATATTTTAGAAGAATAAACTGGTGTAAACCAATCTTTTTTGTTGTTGAGAGTAATACATACGCTTAATGAAATAATATCCAGTCAAATAAAATTATATGTTATTTATCTTCATAATTCATAAAAGTACTTAAAATACATAAATTGACAATGTTATACAGCAAATACCTCCACGGTGATAAACTCATCACAGCAAAGGGCTGCAGCCTCACAATACAGAATCTCACAGTCATTATTTTACAACGGAGTGTAAAATAACACTCCATTGTAAAATCATATCATGGCAGGATGTGTGTGCTTAGCATTTGAAGCAATGTAACTCATAAATGTCATGTTTTTTTGTTGAATATTCAGCTGCTTGTTTTGCAAACAGACATGTATCAAAACTTGAATCTCCTTAAAATGAATAATAGAGACAATGTGGATGTATGCGACTCAATAGGAAAACTATAAAATAAATCACAATTACCACGCTCCATTTGTTTTGTTTGACTTTTCTCTCTATATTATTTGAAAATTGACGTGCCGAGCCTGAATTAATTGCGGTGACCCAAGAATCTTCTCACATTTTTCAATTTTGTGTTCCTGCTGTTCTTATCCTGCCAGTGGCAGGAAATTGAACCCTTTAGAACACACTGACAGATTTCTCTATTTATTTAATCTGTCTAACGGAGCAAATTTCAAGGAGGCTTGCTGGAGTGCAAGGATGCACGCGTTTATCTTTTCTAAAAAACCCTCTCCACCATATGAACCATAATGAGGAAAATTTGCCTTGGTGAATTGCATTCTCAGAAAATGAACACATTATGATTCTAACACTGTAGAAGAAAGAAAAGAGGGGCAAAACTGCTCGCATCCCAAGGAGTTTTTTCATATTTTGTCACAAAACCTTCATGAATTGTATTGGAATGATTATGAATATTTTTTTTTTCCCTGAAGTGTTTTAAATAAAAACATATGAAAAATTGTGGCATTCATATACATTCGTCATACTTTACTCCGGTACTCCTGAACAAAATCCAGTGCAAACAAATGCTTTCACTAAAATCAAAAAGAGTATGGCAGCCTTAGGGCAGCCTATATCAGTGAAGCAGCCAGATAGCTCAGTCCATACTGAGTCCAGAGAATCATAGCTCAGGTAATAGTCAATATAACTGGTCTTCCCCAATTAATTAGAGTTGATTTGCATTGATGAGAGCAAGGAAGTTTCTCAAATGGAGTAAAATAAAGTGCGACCCTGGTACAAAACACACTACAGAGGGTGCAAATGATTTGAAAAGTAGTTTAGATCAAAGCGTATTATTTTGTCAGCATGGAACATTAAGTTATAATTCAGTTAAAAATCAGTGATGGTACTTAAAAATTGAAAGAAAAATTTTTCTCGGATGCACTTTATGTGCTTGCTTTTATGTGCAGAATGTACTACTCTCAAAACTGCAAGCCCAGCAAACCGATTCACTGCATAAATGATTCTTGATTTCAAATGCATAAATTTTGTAGCTCTTGCATCATGGTTGAAGTTCTGCAGTACGAAGAAAAGGAACACTAGACTGCAACATTTTGTCCAACATGTAGTTATTCAGCGAAAACCCACAGACAGGGAAGTTAAATTTTGAAGAAACACTCTACCGATACCATCTGGCAGCAGCACTGGTATGAATAAAGGCTATGAAAAGTAATTCTTCTATTCTTTTGTCACAAGTTAAACAAGTACATGAAAGGTAGAGAATGGATAAGACGTGGAGTAAAGATAGTGGGGAAGGAAGCGAGTAATCCATAAATAGTTAATGAAGCCTGAGCAGCTGAGAGAAGCACACCAAAGCTACTTAAACTAAGCTGTCCACAAACACAGCCACACTACAGCAAAAGCAAACATTGGTTGACAGTGTGCAAATACAGGCAATGAAAGGAGGAGGAATAACATCACTGCTTAACAACACAGAATCAAAACCAGCACAGACACTCCTCTGTGAACCACCACTTGTGATACTGAGCATGAATATACATCATCATGGAAATATGACGAGCTTTAAAAGTTATGTGATGAAAAGTACAGGATCAGGGGAAACGTACCTAAACCCCTGCTTTTGTCACTGAAGGTGAAAGCAACACATGGCAAAGCCAGCAAGAAATCATCAACCATCACAGAATACGCTTCTTGCAAACTTTGGTACGATAGCCACAAACTGCATGGGTTTTCAAACACTTTGATATCCGAGCATTTGGTTACTAATGAGATATTTCTGATGAATTTTAAGCTGTTGCTCTCCCAGCGGAAAAACAGAACAACAACAACAACAAAAAAGTTCTAAAAACGAATGGGGTGCAACACTGGTGCAAAGAGGAACTGAAGGCGGAATATCGCCTTAAAAGTTTCCATTTGCACTCACGCTGACAAATGTGACAAACACACAGTGGGAGCACTAATACTTCACGGGAGTTCATCATCATTGGTGTGAGACAAAAACCAATGAGGCTTTTTGGCAGATTTCCTGCTCACCCAACGTTGACAAATTGCCAAAGCCCTCTGTCGCAGCTTCACTTCGACGCTGCTAACTGATTCATCTGCCATGACTTAGATTGCAGGAAGGAGAATAGCCAAGCGGAAATGCATGCCTCTTGTACCTTAATTTGCATCAAACAACATGGAGCAATTAAAGTCACTTTGAATAGTAATTTGGTGCAGAGTAAGCTCAACGTGTCATACTTTGTTGCACCTCTCTTTAGTCAAATAAGACAAAAAAGGTTCCAAATGTGCAACTTAGAAAATTAGTGCATATGGCAAGAACAAGAGTATATAAGAGGAATCACTAAGGTGTAATTAAAGTGTTATCCAAGCAAAACAAACTACAGACACGCAAATATGTGGCGTGGATTATTTTAACCATTCCTAATTTGATCAACAATGACAAGGGGTAGTTGATGTGAAGTCAAGCTATCTCAGTAAGATATTGATGCACTATTTTTTTTTTCTTAAATGGTGCATACTAAGAGACAGTTAATCTCCTGCAGTGTGAAACTCTTCAAAAATGTGGTCTCAAACATTGTTTAATTAAGTCTTATTTACTGTTGCACAGGATACAATGTCAGCCAGAAGTTTGAAACCAATCAGCATTGGTGTGAATGTGATGTTAATCTTGGGCTTTTAAAGAGTTCTTTTTCCAGGATGCATTCATAATGCAAAATATACCTTCAGGAAATTTTAAAAACTACAATAGAGCGTAAAAATTTGAATTTATTGAGGAAGAATTGCTTGCTGAAGGCATGGTGGCTCTGTTGTAGTTTTACATTTTACCCAATCGCTAACGCTTGGCCATGGCATGTGATATCTTGATGAAGCTTACTAGAAAGTGCATGAACTGTAAACAACCCCATGCAGAAATCAAAGTCAATGGGAGAAGTCCCAGTCGAAGCACTGAAAGGAGGCGAGAATCGGACGGAATCATGAAGGAACGCAATGACCGGCCCATCTTTTGAGCATCATCCAAACAGTTTGAATAGGATTGAGATCTGAGCTATTCCAGATTAAGCTTTAATCTATTCCAAAACCACAAGGGGTAAAATGAATCCAGACACAAGCCATCATATTCCATTTGAGCTTTCAGTCTTTCTGTGAATTAATATAGCCAACATTTTAGAACCAGACTTATAGTATTTACACAGTTAATAACTCTGGTTTTCTAATATCTTTTGCATGTTGCTTTTGAAAATGATTAAACTTACTTGATGAAGAAAGAAGTACAAAAATTATAATGTAGGGAGAACATTTGACTTGTGAATGCTAAGGAACAAAAGCTGTTCCCCAAGCATTTTTAGAAAACCAGAACTAGAAATGAATCCTCTATTCTACTTAAAGAACAATCTGTTACAGGAAAAGCTTTTAAACCACAAAGTAATAATAATAATAATAATAATAATAATAATAATACAAAAATAGCCACTGTTCAAACTGTGATTGCTTGAAAAAAAAAAGAAGCAGATTCAACAATTTGTCTAACACAATCTTAGAATATATTTAGGAATCCAACTCACCTGAGGGTGAAAATTTGCACCGATGAAAATGTGGACAGGGCCAGAAAAGTCGAGACCGTCTCTCTCTGTCTAATGGGTTTAGAGGGGGCCATCACCACAAAGTTATCGTCCAACTTCAACTCGGATAATGGCTGCAACAGTCTGACGCTCCCAATGCGCTGCATAGGTGTATGCCCTGCAAAGTAGCCCAAAGGCCTCTGCTGTTCTGTGTGAACTGGGCTGCCCTTTCTGGAGTCCTCTGAACTGCAGTCTCCGCTGTCCGAGGCTTGAATTATGTAGTAGAGCTCCACAGGCGTGCCCTGAGCCTGCTCTGAGACCCGCTGCCTGCCGGGCCTCACAGTTGGCGGGCTGAACCAGCTGGCCAGAGGTTCCAGCTCAGCAACACAAATCCCCAGCTCACCTTTTAGTCGACATGTACCTCGCACCTCTTGGGTCTCATGAAAAGCAAACATCCGGACGCAAGGTAGCTTGTGGACGGTGCTGTAATCGTCCCAGTCCCTGCCGGCAATGTAGAACACCACCTGAACCTTCGGCCAGCTGGGATGAATCTGCTCGCTGATGATGTACGTGTGGACCTTCCAGTTGAATGCAAACAGAGGTGAAGAGGTCGCCGACGTTGGGGCTGTTGATAAAGTGAGGGACGGTGCATTAAATGGCCCTGGCAGTATTTGCAGCATCTCCAGAGGAACAGGCTGCTGGACCGAAAGCGGCCCGTAGCTGGCGTTGACAAAGGGCATCTGCCGAGCTTGATGGATAAAGAAGGACTCTGTTCGAGCTTGGAGGCTGGAGTTCCTCATTATGTCCTGGTTTGCCTCCAGTAAGAAGAATGCTGACTCAGCATTGAGGATCTGGTAGCTGACCGGTAGGTACATTGGCGTGGGGCCATACCTCTGCAGGCCATCCAGAACAACCTTGCAGTCAACCACTGAAAGAAAAAGAAAATGAAAATCACTTTTCAACAAGTTTTGATCATTTTACTTTTATTAGTAAGACTAGTTAGTAAGACTAAACACAAGACACCCTTTTGTGTTTCCCAGAAACATACTTTGTACTCAAAGTCTCCAGAGAAACCTGTTTAACCCTTCGCTAAAGGTGAATGTCTATGTTGTAATATTCAAATGGTGAAACAATTAGACATAGTATCATAGTGATTGTATGAGCGAGTTGGTTGATTTCTGAGAGCTACAATGAAACAGGGAAGGCTGCACTAAGATATATTTATATTTTATTATGTAGCTACATATAAACTTGATTACACTACTGAACATGTTGAGTTTAAAGAAACCTTTTATTTTTACTAAAGTGATTTTATTTTTCTGACTGAAAGCTGCATTTAAAAGAAAAAAATGTAATGGCAATAAAAAAATGTTTTCCTCCCTCCTCCTTTAATGCTGCTTTTACATTGCTTTACTATCTTTTGAAAGATGCCTGCCTCAATTCCTATAATTATACGTGTTTTAATTAATATCAACTTAATTAAAACACACAAGTCTCAAAGCACATTTATGGAATGAAGCCCGTCCTCACATGACCTCAGAGCTTGCCTCCATCACCTTATCCTGTAAATCCTCCTCACCACCTTTGTCTCCACCATCAAGCATAAAACTTCAGATATTTGAACTGATGGAGAAGCCCATTAGGACCCATTGATTTTCTGTCTTGGACCCTGCATGTTGTGTGGAGACAGGGAGTGGTAGTGATTTGTGACAGGCCAGAAACCAATGACTGGCTTGCTGGATGGACAGAACGAGTCAAACAATATAAGACTGATAAACCAAGTACTCAAGATAAAAACTGCAGTTGCATCCCTAAATAAATAGTTCAAGACTGGATTTTACGATTAAAGAGTCAATCAGCCATGAAATATGGAAATGTCGTTTCAAGATAAATGAGCGACTTGACAAGCCATTTCAGATTACAGATGGTGGACTATGAGGTAAAATCTAATACAGAAGTTTGAAGAAAAAATGTGCAACATGATTTATTTATCCTTATTTAAAAGAAAAAAAAGCAATAATTATTCCTAATGCTTCAAAATTAACATTTTAATTACACCAACATTCTTCTTCTAACTGGAAAACGCACAGAATAAACGTAGTTAAATTTAGCAGCTGCTCTCAGGAATTCATCGCACAGAATCAGCTGTTCTCGTCTTATAGCATGTCTCAAGATGATGGTGAAACTGAACCATAAGGTCCAGGCCCAAAATATCCTGCTGTTCATTTTGGAGAAACTCAAGTAATTCAAAGGTTAAAGGGAATGCCTTGTTGGACATATAGTTTACCCAATAAATTCTGGAACAAATCAAATGTTCAAAACCATTAAAACTGACTCCTTTTAAAATGAAGCTGCAGGTTGAGCTCCGCTCCAAGCTCCCCGCGTATTACCTACTCTATCTTTGAGCTGAAGCTGTTAATATATGGGTTAGAAAAAGCTATTTAGGCTTTTATTATCAGTGACAAAAAAAAAAAAAAAACATCAGCAGGCATACACATTTTCTTCAAATAATTGAGAATCGTTCAGAATAATGCCCGACTCCAACACAAATTGTGTTGGACGACCTGATTAAAAAAAAAGAAAGAAAACAAACATCCAAACCTAATTACAGAGTTCTCTGTTCTCAATACTCATTGGCAGCAGCAGTAAATATCAAATAAAATAACAATACATATAGATCAGTCCCATTATTTTCTAAGAAACAGCTTCAATGTCTGGACTTCAAACTACTCAAAACAGTTCTTAGTGGGGGGGGAAAGAAAGTAGCAAAAAACATAGAGACCTGTGCTATTTGTATATATATATATATATATATATATATATATATATATATATATATATATATATATATATATATATATATATATGATGTCAAGAGTGATGATGTCACGAGGCAGTCCAGTGCTTAGCTGATGCTGGACCATACTGCAGAATGAGAGGATTTTGCTGTCTATCCTCCCCTCTATTAGACGTGACACACTGTCCTAGTTTCTACTTACTATGACATGGATGAAAACTAAATATTTCAACATAAAAACTCTGTAATTTGTAACTTTGGATTGAGAATGTGTTCCTTCTCATGACGATGCAGCAGCTGCAGAAAGGCAAAACCGGTGTGATTTGCAGCCCTGAGGTTGCCCTTGGATTTCATATCTGCAGCTACTATACTTGTAAATCATGGCTGCAGAACTGTTGCTCCAAATGAAACTGAACCCCTGTGGTAAATCCCAACTGTAAAGTCTCGCAGGGGATTTCTTTTAGGTCTAAGACAGTCTTATCACATCATCCTCTAATCATTAGATGGATGTTCGTTTCAGATTTGGGATGTATTTTATTTTCTTATCCAGCCCACAGAGCTTTATGTCACTAGGAGAACATGTTTTAAAATAAACCCTAATTCTTTTTTTTTATTTAAATAGGTCTCCAACAGAGACTAGTGGCTTCACATCAAACTACTTCTCATAATCACCTGCTCTTATCCGTAGCGACCAAAGTGGGAACTTCATCCAAGGAAAATAATCCCCCCATCTTGCCATTTCTCTCCTTCTCCTCTTACTCTCACATTATCTCACGCCATGTGTTAATTTACCATCTACTGCCATTCCTGATCAAATATATTAAGTTTAAATCTGACTTTTTTTTTTTTACATAAACTTCAGAAAGATTTTTTATAAGGTGAAAGTGTAAGAAGAGCAATTGAAAATTGAGTGGGTGGGTTAATATTTTGACTGCTTTTGCTCTAAGATTCCAAGAGAGACAAAGATTGCCACAAGCAGCACCTTAAAAAGATGAAGAGCTTCTTTTAACATGCAACATAAATGGGCTTACAGTTTCCCCAGACTCTTCTTTGCCTAAACAAGTGAAAGTGATTACTGACAGGGTTAAGAGGGAACATCTCTTAACCCTGCTCCAAGATTTGTTCCAAGCCTACATCCAGAGACGCTTTATGCAAAGCTGCTCTGCCACACCACAGACAATAAAAAGCTGGACTCGTTGTGTGCCAAAAACAAGGAGGCTCATCACTTCTCCCCCAGCCGAGGGGGCTAAGATCACAACCTGGTTCGTCTCCAGCCTTTGTATACACCCCAAGTACACAGACAAGCAGCTACGAAACGCTCGGCGAAGAGACGGTCCGAGGAGCCGTTTCCGCTCCGCTGTGTGGGAAGAGCTCTGTGCCCGTCATGAGGAGGACATTGCCAGCACAACAGACTGCATCACGGACAACATTAACTTCTGTGTGGACAACACTGTGCCCCTCGTGAACAAGCAGTGTTTCTACAATAACAAGCCCTGGATCTACTCTAAACTAAAGTCTCTCCTCGAGGAGAACAACAGAGACTTTAGATCAGGAAACAAGAAATAGCTGAGAGCTCCTTGCGTTTTAAATTTGCCCTTACTGTACAGCACAGGTCTCAAACTTGAGGCAGTAAAGGTCTGCCTTAGCTACGTACGCGGCCCTCCAGAACTTTCTAACACTTTAAAAAGTACTAATTGAACGAAGGAGGAGTGCTGCAAGTCAGTGACTTGGTGCAATTGGCTGGGGTTTATTAGATAAATATATTTTTGTTATTCAGCTGAACATGTACAGTGTTCAGTTTTTCCTAAAGTCAAGTTTCCGATTAGTTGTGTAAAGGTAAAGTAAGGTAAGGTCATTTTATTTATATAGCACATTTTCAGCAACGGAGCATTTCATAGCACTTTACACGAATTACAGGAAATACAAAGAAAATAAAAAACGGAAGAAAAGCAAAAGAAAAAAACAAAAGTGCTCCACAATTATAAACCAATAGGAGTTTCTCTAGATCTTAAGATTGACGTACTAAAACGGTTCCAGTTGTTTTGGGCTGCTAAGTAGATGGTACTTTCTAATTTTGTTGTAGATTTGTAAAGTATAAATATAAATGTTGATACACCACGGCTGATTAAACCAGTTAATCGTTTTGTTGTTACTGTGGGTAAATTTAAACTGTAATATGAAGCGTTTTTATTACTCCTCTGCACACTGACTCCAAAATTCAATTTAAAGCCATAATTCAATAAGCAGAGCATTGGCCAGTGGAAAGAGACTGCAACTGGACAAATCTGAATGCACAAGGAGGACATGCAAACTCAAAAAAATGTAACCAAAGCTTAAAAAAAAAGGTTGCTGTAATCATGCAACAGCCCAGACTCACTTATATGGTCCCACAACATTATGTGCAAATGAGGGTTAAATTATTTCTCAAAACTGTAATGAAAGAGTCTATTCATCACTACTTTTAAACCAAAAACATCTTATGTGAGTCACAATTTCAAAGCCTCCCTCCAGGACTGACAAAAGGAGCTGGATGTCTTGTGTGAGCAGCAATTTGTGATTTCTGAACGAAAGAAAACACAAGGTCTTTCAGACGGAAATCAAAGTCATTCAAATTATAAACAACCCACACGTTCTTATGTTTCCTGATGTTTTTATGTCAATCACTTTAGCATCATGAAAAGCTGGGGTCCTTTTGCACTGCTGATTGTGTGCTTTAAAGCTGAAAGTCCTTGTTTCGTGTCTTCCATCACTGACATTTAAAGGGTTTTTGATCACAATTTTTTGAACATTCACAAGGTAAAACATTAAAGTTTGATCTTTACATGGCATTTCCTAACTTTTAAACATTTACTCAGTCTCAGGCCCCGGTCTGCGGAGAAACTGCTTAGGGGATCTAAGTCATCATCAGCGGACCGACTGCCGGTCATAGCGCAAGGCAACTTTCTCATTTTCAGCCACCGAACAATGGGATGAAAAGGGTATTTTGGGCTCTTGGAGGACTGGATTTAAATGTCAGCTGCTGCTCACATACAGAAATTACCATTGGCGAAGTCAAGGACTTCAAGAGCCTTATCAAAGATGGGTTTTGATAAGGTCTCGCATGCACATTAAAAAGGAAAAGAGACAGAATGTCTCAGAGTCCAGTGAACTGTCTGACCCAGCTCACCAATAGAAAATCCTCGATCAATGACTCTACGAACGAGGATGAATGTGTTTGAGCCAAAGAGTTTAACCAAGACCAATAGTGAAATATTTATTTTCATAACAAGAGTAAAAGTCTCTTACAAAAGCTTGAAAACATGGGTCACTGAAAAGCTACTGTCCTGAATTTTGTATTTGTTTTGGTAACATCTGAATCAGTGGAAACAGCATTACTGAGGTTGTTCCCCAAACATAATTCACTGTTGCTAGATTCCATGGCATCATTTCTTTTAATATATTAAATTATAATTTGAAATGTGGCAGGCAGGAAAGTCAAAGACAGATGAAGGGATATGTCTTTAAAACTCTAATCCCAATTTGATTAATGTCCTCTTTTTATGCTTCTACTGTTTCTTCGCTAATATGCTACATCTGACTTCTCAGGCCTCCACAAAACAACTGTGTTTATACTGAGATTAAATTACACACAGAAGAACTTCCTTATGTCAACAATTAACTGTAATGGATTTTATTTACTACTATAAAAGTGAAGGTGTAATTATTTGCAGTACAATTTATAATTTTTACCCAAGCGACCGTGACTTGGCTAAATTATGTATAAATAAAGTTTAGGTGTAGCCTCAACAACTGAATCTGGTCTGTTGCTCTCTGGCTACTTTGTTTATGCACAGAAACACCTGTTTCATGTTTCCACTGCAAATGTTTCTGTTAACTTGTGTACAATCACACAGGTGTGTGAAAACAAGTGACAAATGTTCATACATAATGTGCCCCATCCTACCATTTCTGCAGAAAAACAAGAAAAGTCAAGCATTAGTAGATTAAGTACATAAACGCCATGATAGTGAAACATGAAAAAAAAAATGGTACGCAGCTATTAATCACACATTTACAATATAGCAAAGGTCTGCATTAAATCCACCGAAGGCTACTTGACAGGAAAATAATCCCCTTGGTTAATAAAACGTCTTGGATGATATCTCAAGACAAACACAACACAAAGCAACACTAATCGCTCTAAGTGCCCATCACACGGACCCCGACACCGCAGGAGAGCGAGGGCATAGCAGAGAGCCCGATCCCAGCTGGGGGTTAATCGGATCACATAAAAGCAAAGCACACCTCATCTTTCATCACTAGGCAACACATTTATGCAGCAATCGATAAGGGAATCATATTTTCCCCTTTCAGAGAAATGAGGAAAAATGAAGTATTGTGACCTGACCGAGATGGATGGAGCAGGGCTTCATTTCTTACAGATATCAGCAATAAGTCAGGGACTCGTGTTCCTTCAGAGCTTGAGTTGTTTTCACCTCGGGTTAATCTTATAGCTCTTTGAGCTCCAAAATAGCTGTTGGGTCATTTCTGCCTGCAAACCAAGTTTGAACATAAAGAATTTTAGAACAGTCTTTTTTCATCTCGGGCACAAGCATCAGCCTCTTATCTCACCTTTAAAAACAAACACATGCACATATACAGGATTTTTCAAAAGTATTCACACCTCTAACTTTGTTTTTAGCATTTTGCTATGAAATAGGCACAAACTTCAAGGTGTTTTACTGAGATTTCAAGCTATTGACTAAAACAAATGAGCACAAAACAGAAGGAAAATGATATGTTTTCAATTTTTAAAATACAATATCCCCAAGCAAAGCCCAGTGCCACCATCTCCCTTCAGAAGTCAACTAATTGGTGAACAGTGTGTGTGACAAATTTTAATATACATACAGCTGTTTTGTAACTTATGATTTTTTTGTGTGTGTGGAGAACAGTAAGGGGTAAATAGAATAGCAAAAGGAACCCAGCAGATAGTTCAGGGAAGATGTTTTATAGAGAACTGATGCAGCTAAGTTATAAATCAATATGTGAGTTTTTAAATATTTCATAGATCACTGTTCAATCCATCATCCAAAAACAAAGAGTTTGACACAGCCGCAACTTCACTAAGACAAGGCGCTTCAACTAGACTGAGAGGCCAGTTACTCTGACGGAGGATCCACAACTCAGGTAAGACAAACTGTGTGCACGCTACAAATGTGGCCATATGACAAAAAGTGATAAGAAGAAAGTCATCGGTAAGAGAAATCAATAAGAAATCATTCTTAAAGTTCGATACAAGTCAAGGGACAAATATGATCAAGAGCGAAAGAATATTTATCATTAAAAAAGCATTTTGACATGATTTGATTCGATTAGAGCTCGTCTGTTCATTGAGTTAATAAATTATCTAATATGAAAACTTAAAATCAAAAGATATATTTTGCATAGCATGTGACATAAATTTGTATATGCCAAAGGAAAAAAAAAACATTTCCATAAAGAATTACTGGAAGGCTTTAAAAAATCATAACAATCAGAACTGTTTAAAAAAACCTTCATAAAAAGAAAATAAAATGAAACGGCATGATTCATTAGTCATTTGTGTTTTGTTGACAAAATGGACAAAATATGCATCAATGTGTCAACGATGGGAGAAATCAAGTAACAGGTTGATTACTTTACAAATGTTACCTTTTTATGATGTAGAAAAGAACACGATAAAGAAGAGAAGCTTTAAAATGACTAAGTAAGAGGATTAGACGCATTTTTTGCTTGAATTTTATTAATTCAGACATCCAGCCTACAGATCTGATACAACATGTTGATAATATGAAATGAGTTCAGATCTGTACTGCTGTGCCATGGAAATGTAACTCTTTCTTGGCTGGGCTATGAGCCTCCTAAGTATAGATTTAGAAAGGGTGATTTAATGTTGTAGGAAAATTGACGTTTGTTTTACAAGAAATCCCGTTTTATTTTAAATATGCATATGCAATCCAAAACCTTTGCTCTTTTTGATTGCCAATTCAGTAAAATAAATGTTGAAGCCTGAAAAGAATGAGATAATAAACTGATGGTTAACTTGATAACTATGAACATGTTCTTTCCGTTTAATGTATTTTTGTTTAGCTTTTTTTTATCACTTTGTCATCTTGCCAGTGTTTTTATAAGATGTCTACGTGAAGGACACATCAAAAGACAGAGCTTAAATTTCCTTCATTTTTCCCTGCGGGGATGGATATGTGCAGAGTGCAAATTACATGGTCTAAACAAACCTGAGAACGTGTTGCCTGTAAGCTGTCATTTCTTCAATAGCTGGTTTGGTGCACCGCAAGTGGCCTTGGTTCAGACTGAAAGGTAACTGCTGCAAAGAGAGGCATTTAAAATCCATCCCTTGCTGGGAAATAACATATTTCTGTTTTACAGAAATCCAGAGGAAATGGGAATAGAAACAAAAATAAGAAGCAAAAAAAAAAAAAAAGTCCATCTGGGCATTAGTTGAGCACGACGGGGGAAATTTCAGCAGCTCTTGATTTTTTTTTTTCTTTTTTTTTGACAGCTTTAGGAATATTTTATACTCAAGTCACTCTATCTTTTTCCTGGTGGAGGTAGCGGGTTGCAGCAATGAGCAGCACTTTGCCACTTTTGCAGAACGGGAACAAAACCTTTAAAACTTTCCGCCTTGAAGAGCCATTTGGGATGTGAATGGGTTTTTTTATGACACTTTTATTCTGCCCAAAGCCTTTGGGCTTAGCGTTGTGCATTGTACGGTGTCAGAAAAGCGAGAAGGAGAACAGCAAGTGCGGGAACTCGCAAAGGAGCCAGTGGCTTTTTGGATGAGATGAACTACGAGACAAGAGCTCTTGAAGGGATAGGAAATGTGCTGAGGAGAGCAGAGCAGCAGTTAGCATTCATAAAAGCATGCCCACAGGGGTAATCAAGGCTAAACTTGAACTGTATGGACTATGGTTTTGTCATTTAGGACCACAGATTGCCTTGGTAAACTCATGAATTTGACCAGCTCCATCCCTGCCGGAAGTAACCACACTTCTGTAGTAAGTCAAATAAAAGCGGTGACAGTGACAGATGATGTGGCGGTGTGCTTATACGGAGGGAGACCCTATGTCATAAATAACAATGACTTCCTGCACATGGTAATCACATCCAAGTGAATCCATTTAAGCTACACTGTGCATAATACACCCGGGATGCTTTTTTTTTTTTTTTTTCTCCGCACAAATATATAAAATCCGATGCAGTTAAGCGAGTACGAATAATGCAGTGAGTTGACAAAAAAAAAAAAACAGCAGCATGAGTAATGTTCTGGCATTTCCAGCAAGGTTACTCTGCAGGAAAGTCAATGGGCCTTGGAGATCAGGAACCCCAGATGCTCTACAAAGTCAAACAATGCAAATGATAACGTTAATTTAGCTGAAGACAAAGAAACGAGTTCAACGTAAGCCGACGTTACTTCATATTTTTGAGTAGAACCTTTGTAAGTGGTGTGATAATAAAACGGTTTAATGTATTAAGCCATACTTTCAAATTATGTAGCTTCCCTTTTCTTTTATCAGGTGTGCCAATAATAAGAACATTGGTTGAGTTATTAAATGTGCTTTATGTACCATGACTTCAACAAATTTGAAGCATGAATAATTACGAGCATAAGAAGAACGTCCTCTCACTGTTTAATGACCTCAGATGTTAAAAGTGTTTCCTGCCAAAGATCTTAAACCCTAAGTCTAATTATTTGGTAATTTGTGCAGAAAGAATATTTTATATATGAAAAGCTGGTGACTTTTAGATGGGTCTCTGCTTCAACACACCTGAGTTGAATAATTAGCAGGGCTCTTTTTTTTTTTTTTTTAACATCAACACAATGTATGAATTTCAGTGCCCATATTGTACCAAGAGGAATTTCTGAATGCCGAGGTCCAGGGCATTAATCGTGTTGCTGAAATCGTTTTCTATGTTGGATTGTAACCAACATTGGTATATATGGAGAGATTGGCTTTTTGGCTGAACTCTTCCTTCACCACAGCAGACCTGAGCATTAAAGCAGATACCTTGTTTCTCCATCTCCTCCTCCAGCACTAGAGAATACATTACTTAAACTCTTCCACTTGAAGCAAAGACTGACTCCAACCTGAATCATGCAGTTCCTTTTTAAGGAGGTGGACAACCACGGCCTCAAGATTAGGACTTTATTTCAGAGCTATTTGGTTCAGCTTACATACATTAGTGTTAGTTTCCTCATATGACTTAATTTGAACAGATTTTTTAACTCTCATCTGAATTCTGGTGTGGAAGAAGACCATCTCTGTTCTTCCCGAGAAAGTGGGCTTTTTTTTTTTTTTTTTGCAAAGTAAACAAATCCTTGTGTAGTTTGTGTCCAGTGTTTTAAAGTGGGAACATTCTGGGCTTCTTGTGAAAGCCCAATTTGGTTTGAACACAAAAATAATAAAAGAAACCCGTAGTGTGATATTTTTTTCCAGCATTTCCTGCCCAATCAAACTTAGTCACTTGAACTTTCCCCCACAGGGTGCTTCCTCATCTCAGCTGTTTCACACCCACCTGCAAACAGCTTCAGTACAAAATGAATCTCCCAAAGTAACTACATTACCTACACCTTGAGATCCTGTCCATGAACAATACCGAAATGTTCAGGCTGTACTGAGAACAAGATCAATGTCGTGTCGAGAATCTGAAAAGATTTCCATCTTTGGTTATGCAAAGACCAGAAGACCTTAAATGCGTCTCTGTTTGAACACGACTCCCCACAAAATGACAAAAATATAAATATGTTGACTGATTCGAAAGTAAAATCAGTTTTGTAACATTAAAAAACTAAAACAAAATGCATTGCTCAAATATTATTAGCCAAATGGGACGGACAGGCATTTCAACTCATTTCAGTCTAAATCTAAAGATGAAACAGAGAGTTGATGTACGATCTTGCAGGGAAAGACGACTTTTAAAGAAAACCTTAGTGTTGCTTTCAACTCATCGAAGGAATATTGAGGTTTAATGTTAATCTTTATGTTTTACTGAGCTGGTGTATCTTGATTTTTTTTTGTGCATGTTAGAACTTTTCTCACAGAGGTAGTAATGTGCTGACTAACTTAGCTCTTTGTTGACATGGCTTTCAGACAAATTAGAAAAGCTTTCTCTGACTCACATTCACTTAGGCTCTTTATGTAGATGTTACACAAATAGATGAGTCTATGTGGCTGACGAACTGACTATCCTGACCTTGTTAAGACAAGATGAAGCCTTACTGACGTTGGTAAAAGCATACATTTAACAGATTGTGCTCGTATAGCGATGGCTAATAACTCTGGTTTAGTACTTTTTGGCAGCTAGTTGATTTTCTTTCTGTAGAAAGGAAAAAGTACTCCAGGTGTTAATGCTATAAAGCAAATATCCTTGTGGTAATGTTTTACAGAATAGCTTTACAGATTGCACATTTAGGGTGATCCTCTCCCTAACAATTTGTTCTGTCTACTCTGATTTGTCAAAAGTTGTGAAGTGCAGGCAGCTGCTTATTCTTTGCTTGAGCCAAACAGCTTACTAAATGGGAATAATCAAATGTCTTTCATGGCAGGACAGATAAGGAAAGGGACACCTGCCAAACAAACTGTGCAAACAGGCACTCACATTTCTGTAGCAACGTCCTCTGTGGGAGAGGAAAGAATATTTCAGGATTTT
The DNA here is from genome assembly GCF_051168715.1 of Poecilia mexicana. Taxonomy (NCBI): domain Eukaryota; kingdom Metazoa; phylum Chordata; class Actinopteri; order Cyprinodontiformes; family Poeciliidae; genus Poecilia; species Poecilia mexicana. The sequence goes on from NW_028263381.1 coordinate 16,616,786, forward strand.
ATAGCATTGTTGACGTAAAAAAAAACAAAAAAACAAAACAAAGCAAGAAAAGAAAACTTCTTTAGAGGAATAAAAAATTATTCTAAAAAATGTGATGGAGCTGTGCCAAATCAGTACTCAGAATGCTGTTTTGGGAGCCAAAGTTCACATTGCCATGCTTTTCAAAATCATTAATTATTCAGCGTCGACCTTTGAAGGACAAAAAGAAAAGATATAGGAGGTGTTGCTCAAAGAAATCAAAAGTGCTTTCAACACACACACACAAAAAAACATGCTGCAAAATATTTTCTATGATTCTATTTGGTATGTGCATTAAACATTCTTTGGTCAGTCCCTAATAAGAACCCCTGGATTTCAGTTGATTGTTAAAAACTGTTGATCTGGGAAAAGATAAGACAATATGGAGTATTCTAGAGGTTCCAGAACGTCCTAAGAATTTATCTTTTTTTAACTGATTATGTGCGATGGAGGTCACAACAGTGAGCAGTGATGTAAACATCACAGAGGAGTTGAGCCTAAAAGCACTTAATGCATTTTAAACAGCCTCCAGTTCAACATTATAAGCAATTCTTGATACTAAGAAAAAGGCTGCTGGGAAGTGAGAATGGCACATGACAAGGACATACAAAGTATACTTACTTCATACACAAATATAACCTCTATAACCTTAGCGTTGACTTGTCTGCTTTATAAATTCTTTAAGTTTCTACAGAGTCTGCAGGATCATCTTGGATTTCTCTTACCCTGAATCACTTTCTGATCTGCAGGGTATTACAAATCATGTCATATCATGTAACAACTTGCAAAACTACTAAAAGCACCACTGGCTGAAAGCAAGGTTTCACAAATTTCCCAATGCAAAACAAAGCAAAACAAAAAAAAAAACTTACTTTATTTTATGCAATTTTGTACTGAAATCAATATAAAGGGTAGACATTGTATGTGTTTGTGCAATTGTAAAGAATCTGTTCTCTGGCCTACATGTCATTTCACACGGTTAAACAAGTGAGCATATAATTGCCTCTCAGGACCTTCTGCAGTTTGTCTTTCATCCTGAGGCTGCAAGATGCCATGGTGTACCTGATTCAGTGAGCTTGCTCTAAGCTTAACAAAGTAGGTAGCCGTGTTAGAATCATGTCCTTTGATTTATCTAGCGGGTCTAATGCAATTCAGCTTGCACAGCTATGTAAGGAGCCCAGAAAATACAATTGGACGCCTCCACAACTGCTAGGAGCATTGACGACCCAATAGATCAGTCTTAAGAGTTGTGTGTCTGGTGTGTGTTGGTAGTGGGTAAACTTACAGAACACCTTAGTCTCCCAGATTTTCTATACTCTGAATACCTACTGCTTACAGTACAACTAATTAGCTGAAATACTCAGGGGTTAAAAAAAGCTGTGTGGTGTGTCAGTAGTCGTTGACCACTTTATTGGGTAAATCCAGTCATCTGGCTGCAAACACAAATTGTAAATCACTCAATGACTTTGCAGCAACTCATGGTTTTACTCGCATAGAGAAAACGGCATGGTGAGGTTAAAATTGAACAAGAAAGTGGGCTGATGTGACTTTAAGTGACAGATGGTTGTTAGTGCCGAAAATGCTGGTTTCAGTATTGAAAAAAAAAAAGTATCTACACCAAATATACCTTAATGTATATTTATAGAGGAAACCATCTTAGTGCTTCTGCAAAAGCTACTTACACAGGGATGGTGGTAAGGTACATTGTAAGCACAGCTGATCTCGGGAAGACTGACAAAAGTGAGGTTGCCATACAATTACCACCAGCAGGCCATCTGACTACCTCTGGCAGACAAGGCAGGCGAAGTGTCTTGCCAATGACCGAGATGGCTCCCGATTGGGTAAAGTCAATCAGCGCCAAGGTAGACAAGTGGCACTCCTGAATAGGCTGCTTTGCAAATACCAGCAAATAGTCTGTCAAGCAGCATTGTGTATTATAGCAGCCTCTGAAGCTCAAAATTCTTTCAAATATTTTAGAAAAAAATCTGGGAATAAGTAAAGTTTCTGTGTTATAGCTAACAAAACTATTATTTTAAAAAAATAGTTTTTTGTATATTTGTTAAAACAGTCGCCATGTCGTGAAAGGATATTATGAGGTATATGATCTGTATCTCTTCTCCTTAAGCTATTATCACCATCTGAGAAAATGCACGGCTCCCAACCAAAAACATCCAATCAGAGGCAGGAAGAAGGACTTAGTGCTGTCATTTAATCTCATGTACTCAGCGCTACGACCGGCCTCCTGGCTCTGACTGAGTGTTTCTAGTTAGCAAAGGGAGAAGGTGAAAGAGCTCTACTTTTTCCACAGACTGTCTCATACCATACCGTGACAATATAGTGAGTTTCAACTAATTAAAAATATATTTTGTAAAAGTTACATTGTGACATTGACTGAAGACAATGCCTAATGCAATTACAATGGTTTAATGGGTTTAATGAAACTTTATCCCAGATATGTCACCTTTCCACACATTTTTTCCAGTGCTCTTCTTATTAATAAGGTCAGAGGTTTTTTTTTAAAATTTTTCTTTACATTTATTTTTACATTCTAAAGTCTAAATACTGTATATGAATCGGAGTACCTTAGAGGAGTAGTTGCCATGGTATTCACCTGGACAAAAGACTAGCCAGATCACAAGAACCAACTGAACATATGCTCTTTCTTGGAGAAGCTAAGATTTTTGTGTTTGACGCACAATGTCCCATGTCTTTTATAAGTTTGTATTTGAAGTGTACATCCTTCTTTGCAACAGTCTATTAGAGCACCATCAAACCCAGTGACACAAAAGAAACGACACACATTGTTACAAAAAAAGGACAAGCTCCGTGGTAGGGAGTGCTCTGCTCTGGAGCCTCTACAACTAATTGTAAGAAGAATAATGTTGTACCAGTTGCTTAGCATAATAGAGAACCCTCCATCCACTCTGCAGAATACACTGGTGAAGTAACAGAGTGTACTTGAAGCTTCTTCACCTCTCATTCAATAAACACCACTACAGGACTACAGGGTAGGTTGATTAATAATTCAATAACATGTATCGGATGAGCTTTACATATTTTCACAAGAAAATGTTTAATAAAACATATAATATAAAGTCTGTCATGTGCAGCTACAGAATTCTGGCAGAACAAAATGCTAAATGTATCTTTTAGTCCAACAAAATAGGACAGCACTGTTTTCTGTTACTCTTTTCATCACTGTCAAACTTTTGAATTGTCCTGTGAAATATGCAAGATTAGCCAGCAGCTCTTAAATGTCTCACAACACAGTTATTATGCCAATGAGATAAAGGAAATCCCACAATAGTTACGAGGTGCCACCAGCAGCCATTCAACCAGTCGTCATTCCTTACCAAACAGATGCTTGTTTTGTGAGCTGGGACACAATTGTTGAGTCGTGTAATAACTGCAGGCTTTAGTGGCAACACTAATTTCCCTGAACAGAGTGGTCACAAATTAGTCCAATGGAAAACGCATTTGCTGCGTGTTTTTAGCTCTCAAAAGTTTGCTTTTAGATTTTTGGGGACTGACATTATCAAACGGTGTGCACAATCTGTGTTGCATGATATCTACATGGGCTTTGAGTTTAACTTATGCTGCTTCAACAAGTGGTTAACTAGGTGTAAAATATTATACATAGCTTCATTATTTGGTTGTAAAGATGTGTGATTGCTTATCTTTTATTCGTTTTTTTATGTTATTTAAATATTTCTCAGTTTCATGATTATATTATTCAATGACACATATTATTTTTCCCTAGACTCCAGTCATGATTTTATTACCAACCTCAGTTGTCCTCTACATCCTTCCAACAATCTTGGGACCTGGTGTCTATTTTAATCCAACCACTGCCGCCCGTGGTAATCTTTAAACAGTCTGCTACCACAGGATTTGCATCAATTCCAATGCAGGGCTTTGGTACAAAGTCATCTTTCATAGATATAGGTCTGCATCAAGTTGAATGAAGACGTAAACATGAATTGCAGGGCTTTTAGGGGGTTTCCTGCTAAAGTTTTATGTGCGTATTGTATGTATCAATATATTAAGATTTCTTGAGGTGTAAAGTATTGTAGGGTCTGAACATACAGAAGGACTTTCTGCAGTGCTTTGGAAAACAATACCGTATTTTTCTGACTATACCACCACTTTTTCCCCACACTTTGAACATGTGGCTTTTCTGTGGATTTTTCTTCCACCACCAGGGGGCTCTTTAGCAGGAAGTGAATCATTGGAAGTCAAAATTGGAAATCAAGGAAGAAAGTGCGAATTTTCATTTAGAAGAAGCACATGCTAGCAGCAGGCACGACGGAGAAATTTCTTCAAACTCATATGATGCAGCTTCTATGTTGAGGGCTATCGATCTGGCAGTACAAGAGGGAAATAGAGCTGCTGCACGGAAACTCGGCGTGAACAAAACCAATGTTCGGCGCTGGAGACGGAGGGCTGCGTCCTTAATATATCCTCTGCTGGGTGGAAAACCGAGAGCAGCGGAGATACCAGAGGCTTATATCCCGGTGCGGCTTAAATATGTAAGTTTCCAGTTTTGTTTTGTTTTTTTTTTTGTTGTTTTTTTCCAAAAACATTGTAGCTGCGGTTTATAGTATTGTGTGCTCTACAGTCAGGAAAATATGGTAGCTATGTATCCCGAAAAACACAAGGAGGATTCCAGAGGCCCAAGGTGTCAATGTGTAGCATGTGAATGTGAAAAATGTTGAAAATATTTATTGTGATGATCTGATACATTTACATGTGACAAAAACAAAAGCTAAAAAACAAAGCACAGACAGGTACCTGTAAGCAAACAAATACTTTTTCACTGCATTGCATACCAGCAAAAGTCCTTGTCAGTAGGAGGAATTCTGCATGTCGTAAAACAGGGTTTGGTCTGGTGAAGTAAACACACTTGAAACTCCTTGAAGACAACTGACAAGCAGCCTTAGGCAAGTGTCTCCAACAGATATTTAGATCTTGAGCTAGCATGTACCCCACTGGTCAAACTACTGATCATCATACGTTTTGCCTCTGAAGGTCTCCCTGTGATATTTGAAAAAGCGTTACTTAAGAATTGAGGAATGTGAGCAAAGAGACGCCGCAGGCAGAGATATAGTGGACTATGTTCACCAGTTTCACAGGAGGAGTGCCGTGTCTCTCTGACAGCAGTGAGGTGGTAAACAGTCTGGAAGACAGTAGCCCGGTCTCTGATGACCCGGAGGAAGTCCAATGTACTCTCCAACAGGAGCCGAGGGAGAGAGCGGACTGTCATATGCTGGCTTCTCAGAAACTCTGAAATGAGAAGAACTCAAAAGAGTCTCCCTGCAGCAAGAAATGCTCGAGGCCACAGAGAGTTTTGAATCTTTGACTGAACCTTCTAGTTAAGGGAATAAGCAGGAAATGGAAATTAGAATGCCAAGAGAAGTGCTGTCTATCATTCTTCCCTCAATCCTCAGACCTAGTTTTTCCTGTCATCATCATCCATCTCTGGCCAGATTCTGTGAGCAACAGTGGCTGTGAAAGGTTTGGTCGAATAATTACCTCGCCACTGAATTTTGTTCTTGCTGAGTGAAGACTTTTTCAAAGAGTTTCTTTTTCCCCCCCTCCAACTGGTCATAAAACAGGATGCTGTGCATCATAAAATGTTTAAAGCACTGTCTTCAGTACATGAATCTCTGCAATACGAGTGATAGAGAGCGCCAAGGTTAGGGACCATATATTTTAGGAAAATAAATCTGAAGAGGATTCAAGTAAGAGATTGCTATTTATTAGAGTTTATAAACGATGCCACTAAAAGAGTTATTTTTTAAATATTTTTTGGGAACTACTGGCCTTTATTTGACATGAATCTGAGCGGAAGGGGGAAGAAAAACACATACAGCAAAGGAACCAAGGACAGGGATCGAACTCGGGACGGCCATAATTGACACCTGTAGCACCCACCATAACCACTGCTCCACCCCAAAGAGAAAGCAGGGAACTACGTTATAACAGTAGTGGAAATCATTGTGAAGAATAAACTGTTGAAGTTGAACTGAGCTCGAATGTATTTAGAAAAGCATGAAACTTCCCTGTACATCCCTTCAGCCTCCTGTTACTGGAGTCGTATTATTAGTCGAACAAAACATGCAGTTCCAGAAACAAGATGTTCTGTGGCTTTGGATATGTTTTCTTAATATACATCCAGAGTTACTTGTTGTAACATTTCTTTTCTGTTTTAAGAATTTGTCTGGGCGTTGTTAGATTCTAAGTTCTCGTTGACTTCACATTCTTCAGGACTTCTTTTGTTGAGTTTGGCTTTCTCGCATGACATAAATGAAATGGTTTCAACAATTAAGTTATTGATTAAAGCTTGTTACTTCTTAAGTACTTAGCGAATACGCTACACCAGTTGAAAGCCTTTATTTATTGCCGGATCCTTCTCATGCATGACATTGCCTTGCCAACTCATTTTGATATATTTTTCAGTAAATCTCCATTTTCCTGTTTGCCTTGAAGAAGAAAGGTTGTTTGGGTTATTTTCTTGACTGCCTCTTTTCTATTTAGTCCTGCATTTGGGCTCACCTTTTGTTGAGGAATGTGACATTTTCTGTTTAAGGGTATTGACTGAAAAGTCATGTCGAGGCTTTTTGGTTTCAAAAGCCATACGTGAGTGGGTGAGAGAGAAGTCATTAAGGAAGGCATTGCATGAAATATATTTTGTAAAATGTAAGCTGCAGCAGAGCCTTTTAACACAACCCAATCCATGGCCACACACAACAGTAAGAATAGTAGCTAACATGCTCCTTCATATGGTGCAAGTTTGCACATTTACACTTGCAAACATGTTTTATTTTGGGTTAGGTGTTTTAAATACATTAGGTTGGCCAGGTTTCATAGCAGCTAAGTGCAGTTAGTTTGCAAATGTTTCTAGAAATTAAGATCTTTGTCCTTGTCACGGCGTCATTCTCTGGGCTTTCGGAAGTTGTTCAAAGACATATTAATCTGAAGAAAGTAAAATAAAATCCTAATAATATTTCCCCCTTGATTTTTCTGGCCAATAGCAAACAGGATACTGGCTTACAAATAAAAAAATAATCATTTTTAACCACTTCAGTAAATAGATTCTTCTCTTGCTATTTCCATTCTCTACCTACTAAAATGACAAGCAATATTGAACAATGTTTGCACAACAAAAGCCCTTTTGAGCAAATTGTCCAACATTTCATCAGCAATTGTGACTTCACATACAGTTACATATACTCTGTAATCAATTGTATGCTGCATAGCTGCTCGTAAAAGGTCAGTATGACAATTACAGCTGGAATCTGACAAGAAATCTCATATGATCTTCAAATACGCTTCCTAGAAAATAAATATATATTCGCCACTTAGGTATCTAAAAACATTCCTAAAATGTCAGAGTTAAATCAAAAATAATTGTAGTTGTTGGTGATATGTCTCAGTAGCTACTGGCCACGCCACGACGAAGTTCAGCGCACAGGCTTATAAAATATTTACATTCAGACTTGGAGAGCTTGATACATTTTAGAAGTGAAGGGGTGAGAAGTTCGCGTGACAAATACCATCTCATCACCTGGAGAAGAAGACAGCTGTGAAAAAGGCCCTTTCCTCATACTACAGCCAACAAGTTTTCATACGCATCGTTTCATGGCTTCTCCTCTCAAAAGTTAACTACTCTCTGGTTTATGACTGCCTTCTTCACTTTAGTCTTCACCGCGAGTCGAAAGAGCGAAGCTTGCAGGGATCAAAATGAAATAGCTTAAGCCAATTCTAGAAAGGTCAAGCACAGCGTTGGAATGGAATGCTGCCTGAAATCTAATGACAAAAACGGCTTCCGTGTGGAGCGAGACAATCTGCCTTAGTTTAATCTGAGACAACAAAACTAATCTGCACCATTCCTGCAGGTTACCTGATTGCAAAAAAAAAAAAAAAAAATTATATATACAACAACCAGCGGCGTAAATTGGCACCTGGCACCAGCCAAATGCAGGTAATATATATGTGTGTGAATTTGAGCAACGCACCCGCCACCGTGCTGGGTTGGCAATTTGAACAGAAAACAATACAAAACTGCATTCAGTTTGAACTCCTGCCCAGAGGGTGAACTGACACACACACACACATATATATATATATATATATATATATATATATATATATATATATATATATATATATATATATATATATATATATATATATATATATATATGGGGAAGACCAAGGATGTCATAATTTAGCAAAAAATTATATTAAAAATCTTTTCTCTTTTGGGGATTTTGGTGTAAGCAAAATTAAAATTTAGGTCCAGCTAGTGTTACATCACCAGTTCAAACTCCTGCTGGTGGTATAATGACAAGGGGCATTTTCTTGGCACACACTGAATGCCACACTACAAACTGAGCATTATTTTAATCCCCTACAGCCTATCTAACTGCTGCTGTTGATCTTGTCCATCTCTTCTTCCTACAGTGTACCCCTCTTCTGATCTGCTGCTACTTCCAGCTGGAAAATACAACAAGTTCATCCATCCATCCATTTTCTGTACAGCCGTGTCCGTTAATGGGGTTGGGAGGGTCGCTGGTGCCTATAATACAAGTCATAAAGGTAAAAGTCTTCTCAAATTGGTTTCTATATCGAGTGCACTAGGCAGAAAAAAATAGCTAAAATGCTTCAAAGAAGTCATTTTTATATTACTACATATTAGTTCGTTGTAATCTTGAAATTAAAAACCTGCACACGCAATTTTATTTGCGTTTAATCTCCATCCAAGTCTTAAGAATAAAAATATGAAATTACACCTAATAACACTCGCTGCTGCTGCTGCTGCTGCTCCAAAGTTTTGTCCTTCCTTCTGTGGATGCTCTTTTGTGACATATAACAACATGTATTTACAGTGACATTTATTTAACTGTCTGGCACATCAGCATCGATCCGTCCTTGAAAATCAGTCAGGAGAAAAAACTGTTTCTTGTCTCTTATGGCTTGATCTCAGGCTGCTGCCATCAGCCCGAGGTACGACTGGACTTCTCCACTATTGTCATTGTTATTAACTTATTAATCATGTTTGAAAAAATATTTTGAGAAGTATATTTGGATTTAAAATAATTGCAATAATTGAAAAAAAGCCTTGACTTCTGGTTTACCCTGAGGTTTTTAATTAGTCTGTCTAGTTATTTCCTCTCTTGATTTACTTTATTTGCATGAGGATGAGGGGATTTGTGCTTCCAGTGCATTTGTATTCAAATCACACGTCCGGGTGTCCTGAAAAACAGAGTAGGCTCTCAGAGAAAAGCACTCTGTTGATGAGAGCAGATCAATATCTAAGCTGCCTCCTATTATCTCCAACCAAACTGGGAATCCAGAATGATTCTCCCAAGTTAATGACCTTTCCTAAATACCAGAAAGAACTCGCTTGTTTATGTTAGTTTAGATCGATCTGACACAGAGTGCGTGCCCCTGGAAAAATTCACTGTATCGACACGGGGCCTGCTAAAATAGAGATTCTCCCCTGACATGGATCATAGCTCCCGAGATGAAATATGAGTCGGAGCAGGCGCCTGGCCAAGCAAGACAGAAGATCCATTGAGAAAATAAAATCAAAACCAAAACACATTTACAGAAATAAGCTTGCAATATATTAATAACCACTGGTAGGTTACATACAGTTGGATTCATATAGAGTTTTTTTTTTTTTTGGTGATTTTGCTTTTTAAAAGCCAGCTGATCAGTTCACAAGCATCACACTGGGCATCATGCCGCACGACTCCTGGCAGCTTGCTATTGCTCCCCTGGCCACTACTAAGCTCTTGTTGTTTTTATATTCTCACTTCAGCAGCAAGAGTCATCAAAGATAAAAGCACAGTTGCTCTTTGTCACACAGTGACAACAGTCATGAAATTTTAACAGCTTGAAGTACTGATCTAGAAGTGAAGAAGAAAAAAAAAAACCTCCCTGAGCAGAGCTCAAATTCAGTGACACAGATTCAGGAAAATAAAATGCATGAGTCGGTCTATAAATGGAAAGATTAGTCTCGTCGCAGTGTCCCATATTGAGAGATGATAAAATGTAATATATAAACCATCTGACTGGCCACTCCTTTTCAACAGAGGCTTTTACAATGCTGGTTTGGACAGTAAGGGCCGTAAATGTGAGCCAGGAGACTCATGAAGCACTAATATCAACTTTTTTCTGGATTAAAACGTAACAGGATTATGGTGACCAATCAGAAAAGCTGAAAGTTTATCACTGTATTTAAAAAAAAATAAAAAAAATCTAACAATTCAAGATTTTAAAGTGAATCCACAAACACCAAATGTTGTTTGAATCTGAATTTACAAACACAGATGGGCAATATTAAGACAATGATTTGCAAATCGGGACACTGTGGAAACATTGATCTGAGAGCAGGAAGCAAACAATGCAATCTGTTCAGAAGATGAGCTGAACTGGGAATTTAAATGGCAAACAACCAATGTTGGGGAAGGCATTTCGAACGACTTAATGATGTGGCCTTGCAGCAGTTCTCTTTTTTTGGGACCAAACCATAATCTTTTCCTTAGGCTGAGCTAAAATAGTTCTTGGTGCTTTATCCTAAAAAGTAGTTTCATTGCAATCACAATTTGGTTTTCTTAACAAGCCTTGCACCAGATGCAAAATTAATGCATTTCTTTTTTATATTCTTAAAGTAATGTCTGTATTTTGGACTTTTATTACGCTGTTATACACATGTGTGCGCACAATTTAACATGAATGAGGGACAGTTTATGTAAAGATAACTTATTTAACTCTCCATATAAAAGAAAAATAATGTGACATCAATACGACTAAACAATAGATTGAAAAAAAAACAAACTTGCAGCACAACAGAGGTTTAACCAGACTGTTCCTATAAAGGAAATGATTTTCTCCTGATGATGAATATTCACAAGTTTAAAATGAACAATTGTGGACTTTGTGTCTGTGTGACAACATTGCGTATGCTTTGCATCTGCCAACCTCAGAAAATCAAAAACATAACTGTTTGAACAAGGTAAAAGAAAAAAATTATGTTTATTTTTTTTATACTTTTAAATATGTGAATTACATCACTCAATGTTCAAGAGCTCCTTAGACAGCCAGTTACAAAAATCCAGGAAATATTTTGCCTACAAATCTGTGGAAAATGGGTTCAGAAAGTGATCAAAACATGACCTCGCGGTTATGATATTGGTGACAACTAATACACATTTTTCCTGGTACTTTCTTTTCTTTTGGTTTAAGATCTAAATCACTAAAATCTGTGACAAGAGTTTGGCATCTAACAAGGGCAATAAAAACCTATTCAAGTGCCCAAAGACAGTACTGAAAATCCGAGTTTTATTGCATGGCAACAGAGTCTTGAAAGCCTGCTACACATTGCAGTTTCTTGAATTAGTAATAGTGTTCAAATTTATATTACAATAGAGGTTACATATATTTTGCAGCACCACAAAACTTTAAATGTCACCCATAATGAATGGGAAAGTGTTACTTTCCCATTAGTGGTGCGAATGCAAACAGAAAGCAAGCTGTAATGCTGTGAACTCTAAGCATGACTTCCTTGAAACCCAGGTATAATCAGAAGATTTTCAGATTTGTTTGGCCCAAAGTAGCATAAAAAGGCTACCAGCTTTGATAACCACCAGAATCTGACGGCCTGGGAACGAGAACGGGTTGTGTTAGCATAGCAGCCAATCTGTCCATCTGTTACCAAATATTGCAGTCTCTCAAAAGCTAAAAAAAATTCTGGCCTGAGATGTTTGCAAGGACTCTGTTCATAGCTGGGCAATCTCTCCAGGGCGCTTATACGCAACTTGGCATCGCTGTGAACTCATCCCTCAGCCGCACAAGACGTTTCATACTTGTCATTCAGTCATAGATGAGATGGCTTCAAGGGTCACGCTGTTCTCAAGATGAGGGGTACGCTGTGCTCAGAAATAGAGAGTGGGGACGTGTGGGTTCCCTACATGTGAATGTGTGTGCGTGCACCAAAAAGTGCGGCACGTGGTGGTGTTTGTGTAAACGTAGCCCAGCAGAGGACCTCTAAACATATCATGGACCTGCTTCATAGGATTTGTGTGTGTATCTTGTCCAGCCCACCCATAGAGATCAGTAGGGCGTGCAGAGGAGTGAATGTTCCTAACTGCTGCTGCGCTGACAGAACACACTGTTCAGTGGTTTGGATATGAAAAAAGGAGTTTTGGGGCAGCTCAAGGGACTTTTTGAAATTCAAAACACACAGTGCCATGTTGCTGTAGTGTCATTCAAGATCCTACTCGCATAGAATTAGCAGTGCATGTTTCTAAGCCGGCTCTCTCACTCCAGCTTGACGCCCCGCCACTTCTTCAACTAGCGCTGCAAAATTATGACCACAGAATGATCAGGACTCTGACCCATTTTCTGTAATTTGTTATCAACTACCATCAGATAAAGACTGTAGAAAATATACTCGAATACCATGATTACGAAAACCTTTGCCTTGACAATCATAAGATATTTACAGGAAATATTTATGTTGAGCATAGCTGATGGTGAACATTTGCATTTAAAACCCATTTGAAGCAGTAGTCAGTCTTTTTTTGCTATTACACCAATGAAACCTTTAATACTACATAATTTTCTTGATATTTTCTTGCCAAACAGCCTGTGCATGAGGTATTGCCATACAAATAACATGAGGCTATCTTCACAATATCGAATCTTGCAGTACAACACGACTAATTTAGAAAAGTAAATGTAGGAATTTACTTTTCTCTGAACACAATTCAGTGTTGACTTCTTCAAGTCGATAGACAAACGTCACCAAAACCAGCAGACAGTTTTTCTGTTCATTCTGTGGAAGTACATTTCTATTCATGGCTCTATCTCTTGTCTTTATTTTACCCACGATTGTGTGGCAGGAGTAACAGTTCAAATAGGAGATTTATTTTCCCGTTGACACTCTCCACTTCATCCTGGGGATCACAAGACATTTTCTGGCCAGACTGAAAATGTGATCCCTCAAGTAAATTCTGGCTCATCTCAGCAGATACTGAGACAGAAGAACTGTGGTTCTTCTCTACGCTCCACCCGGATCACAGATCTCCTTACCATATAACTAAGGCTGTTTAGAGCCTCCCCTACTATCCTTTCCATCTACAAGCACAGCAAGGCTGATTTTATTTTCCAGCTGCACTTGCCTCCTCCTCACACTTTTGCAAAGGTGACAAAAGACGGTTCAAAGACAATGAAATTACTGAGCTTATTTGGCGAGCAAACTGACCTGACCTGAACCCCATACAGGATCTGTACGTATTGACAAGAAGAAGATGTAAGACGGCAGAACCAACAATGCTGATGACCTGAAGGCCACTATCAAAGCAAATTGGGCTTTCATTACACCTACACAGAACCATAGACCGATTGTCTCCAAGTCACAGCAGATTGATCCAGTAATTCATGAAAACGAAGGCCCAACCGAGAATTGAGTGTCTACGAATGCATTGCTGGGTGTCCTAAAACATCCTTTTTTAAAATCTTTTATAGTATTCTTATTTTCCAAGACATAGTTTCTGGAGATTTTCTGTAAACTAGACACAAAACCCAAAGAAATTTGTGAGGAGAGAGTTGGAATTTTGGATAAAACATGTTTAGATTTATTCAGGATTCAGTCTTTGATAAGACTCCATCTCCTGCCTGATACCTTCGTACAATTAAATAATTGTAATAATTTGCATCCTACTGAAACTGTGGTTTAGGGTAAAAGATGCAAAAGGAAAAAGTGTCAGGAAAATTCCACTATGGCAACTGAACTTCTTATAGTGTTGATCAAATTCGCCATGTTTAAGTTCAGGTGTGAAGCGTAAACTCAAAAAACTGCTGAAAGTGAAACAAAAGACAAGATTAGTTGATGAAGTTCTGCATTAAACAGTTATGACATTGATTATATTAAAAAGAATGTTTGTTTTTTTTTTACACCACAAAGGCATCACAACAAGAGTAGCAATAGTCAAAACAATCTCCATGTACCTTAGAAGATAATTCTACCAAATGCTAAGGAAATGTATATAGATTAATGATTTTATTTGTCTGAATTTAGAAAAACTAATCGCTCATTGTTCTGCCAATTAGCAATTTTAAAAATATGTTTGTCGACATATCTGACAATGTGATGGACTGAGCTGTAACAGGTGTCACGATTAATTTAATGATCTAAATTTACTCTATAATAAACATTTTAGAGCTTCAGTATATGTTCAGCCCCAGATTTTAAAAGATTCGGCATTAAAGGAAAGAGATAAATGTAGCAATTTAGTTTAGATAGACATTTACTGTAAAAGTGACTGACAGCTGCATGCATCTTTTTTATGATGCTTTATTGATGTAAACGAGTTACATTTAAATGACCCAATAGAGAACCAATATCTAAGTGTTATGCTCAAAAACATTTCAACCAACATACAGCATGTAGATGTTGGCATGGTATTTGCAGCTGGATCTTCCTAGCCAATGAATCAGAAACTAATGATAGCTGTACGCTACCAGTTTAACAGCTGACACCCAATTGAATCTATTTCACTTCCTCTCTTAAAGCACCGTTTATTTTTTACCCATAAAGCTGATTATTTCTGTACTTTGTGTAAATATGAAAAGTTTTCTGGATCTTTGTTTGTTTCCGGCTTCCATTCTTCTCTTTAATTCCAGAGTTTCTACTTTTTCAGTCTCACCACCTCCATGTGTCACTCTTCTTCAACTTCCCCACCTCACCTTTTTTATTTTTTTTCCCCCCCTCTGTCAGCCTCCAGGTAAACCCTGGAGAAACAAGAGCTCGATTCCCACAGGTCCCCATCAGCAGCACATCACAAAGACTCGGCAACGACAGCACATATTAACAACTCAACAGCTACCACCAACAAATACACCACAAGGCGATATGCTATGAACATGCTTGGGCTGTATGCACAGATAAGATGTATACGGGAACAATTACAAACAAAGCTACTTCAAATAAAGCGCTACAGGCGCCGTCACGAACCCTTTTCTGCATATGGCTTCACAAAGTGGCAGACAAAGACAAACACATACCTTTCGAGTGCACAAACACTATAGGAACAAACAAAGGCCACACTGACTTTGCACAGCATGCTGAGAGGAAGCTGTCACGGTCAGCTCCCGCTCCCACTGCGCTCCGCTCACTACAACCAATCAACAACAGTCAATATTTACTACCAGTCAGCAGAGATGCTCCCTGCCGTGAAATCCAACCATTTCACTGCACCTGCTGTCTGCCCGGCTAATTAGACACATTTATCTTTCATTTAGCCGTGTTTAAAGGGTGGGGAAAGCCATCAAGGGCAAGCAAGAAGAATTCTTCCGACTCAGATTCAGTCGTGTTATTTGCCAAGTAAAAGGAAAATTTAATCTTTCTCATATGCTTTCTTTTTGTGTTGCGTCCAATTATGTGAAGATAAACATAGTATAAAATTTCACATGCATTTATTCTGATTTTAAAATAGATTCAGTTTTCTATTCCACATGGTTTTTCTTTCAATATTTATCTAAAAGACACATGGGCTGCAGTAATGAATATTTTTGAGGTCGCTGATTATTTCTATGTGAAGCAAAAATTACATTTTACCTTCATGTCGTTCATTTTTTTTCCTTTTAAGTTGGCTTTTTGGCAGTGCGAATGAACTATGGGCATTCCTTCACATGTAGAAAATAGATTTTGCTTTTAAAAAAATGTATTACATCTCCATCCGTTCTCTGAATCCATTTAATTATATTCCTAATACTGAAAATATATGATTTTGAATCTTTTTTACCTACATTATTCTCAATGAAGTGTGTTGCCTTGACTTTAACCTGGCCATGCTTAGTTTCATACACTTACTGAGTAGGAAAAAACACACACACACACACACACACACGCACACACACACACATGGATTTGTGAGTTTCTAACTGGTCACACTCCACTCAGTAATATTCATCAGCTTATTTTTCTGTACTATAATTTTAAACACATTTTACCTAGCATGTTGATAACTCAACGCTATAATTTTTAATTTTTTTCTGGGGCCGAAGTAAGGTTCTGTCCTGTTCTAATATCTCAAAACACAACAAAAGCATTTGATTTAATTATTAATATTGTTATTAACAACAAAGGAAATGCAGTTTTACAGTCTCTAGCGACGCACTGCTAGATGAATATTGCACTATATATGCAACATGAGGTTCTTGAATAAATGTGTCTATTTATAACATACATTTTCTCCATAACGCATCCATCAACATGAACACAAATGTGACCACAGCTTGGACATGACCTCTTATGAAAACTCAAACAATATTTGATATTGTGTGTATGATTCACATTTCCTTTTATTCTCAGTGCCTGGCAACATCCCAGCAGACCTTTTATGTAGTTTTGTTGAAGTGGATCCGTCTGTTCAAACCGTTCACATAAAAACACAAAACCGCAAACCCGACTTGTTTTTATTTTTTAATTTTTTTTTTTTTTTATATATTCGTCAAAAGTAATATTTGTTTGAATGTTTTGCTCTGAATTGGATTGTTTTCGATGACATTTTGGGTTTATTTGCAACTGCAAACAGTACTGTGTGGGCTACTAGAGCTGCTTCATCGTTTCAACATTCTTTCCAATAAATTTGTAAGCTGCTGTGTGCAGAACAAATACTGTGTGAAATCCCGTTACTGTTAGTTGTCTGCTCGAATGATTCTTACTGTTGTTTAATCTCGGCAGTGTTTTGTTTTTTTTGTTTTTTTCTGTTTTCATTTCTGTGTCTGAGGTTAGATTGTCTGTAGTCCATGTTACTCTCAAATCTCTTCCTTGGAGAGTCCTGTAAAGCTGAGCCAGATAAAACCAGACATGTTTGAATACGTCTCACAGTGTTGTTCTCTAGTTCAGAACCTTTTTCAGACAACAGGATAATCTGACCAAGATGCTCTTCTGGCTCTTCGGTGGGGAAAACATTGTATGTAAAATAAACCCTTGAAAAAAAAAAAGCACCATAAACATTGGAAACCCCTTCTGTTACTACTTCATATCCATGATAGAAGAAGGATGATTGTTTCTGTTGCGTTGGCCATATGTTTTTGAAGCCTTATCTTGCCTTGTCAGAGGTCACCTGATTGCGGTTTAAAATTTCCTGGTATTACATAACAATCTTTAAACCCTGCACTTCAATTCAATTCAGTTCAGTTCAGTTGTATTGCAGCAATTGCAACAAAACTCTGAAGGTGCTTTGCAGGAGGAACGGATCCAAATTATGCATAGAAATTAGTCACATATTCTCTTAGTCTCATACAACCCATAACCATGCAGCTCCAGCTCCATTTACAAAAAAAAAAAAGGACAAATTAATTGTTATTTTTAGGAATTGTTACTATGTTGGTGATTGTATTTTAAAAATCGATTATTTCATTATAAGAGACATTACCCCATGTAAACAAGCAAAGGTTTGACATTTCAGTTTAGGATTATGCTTCTGCTAAAAAATAAAAAAAAGTACATTTATTTTTATAACACTTTTTAACAAGGATGTCAATAGTTGTGCAAGGCACTGTATGTCCTCTTCCAATTTAAATATTTGCTTTCCTCGTTGTGATAACTGCGACGGGCACTACTTTATAGCCGCTTAAAGAGAAAGCTTAAATTTAAAATTCAATTTGCTAACAAGCCCCTTCAATTAATCTATCAAATGGGCATGGGAAGGAAACTCATAATTTTTGCTAAATACCTAATTATTCATGTTCACTGTGTCCGTAAATGAAGCAATCAATAAAAAAAAAATGGTGAAATTACACATTCAGAGAGTGTTGGGCACCGGGATCAGACGGGTAACATGATTTAATTTAGCTGCTCATTATTCACGGAAATTATCTACAGTGTCTCGGGGGTTATCAATCTGTAAAGTAACAATCTCTTTGCTCTTGCATATTTTACCAAAAAAATATCTTATTCTAATTGGGTCTCTGTCTGCAAAAGTACCAAAAGTCCACAATAGGAGATGCATGCTGTTGCTACGCTGTTGCTATTTTAAAATGTAGTTTATTTCAAATTTTTGGAACAAAAACATACAGGTTTAAAAAAAAAAATAGGGAAAACCAATAAGCATGGAAGCCTGTAAGTAATGCAGTATGTTTTATTCTCCGTTGTCTTAAATAACTAGCTGTTTACAGTCATATTCCTACGTTTACATACCCTAACAAACTTTCTGATTTTTGACCTTTTTTTTTTTTTTAGGTAATATGAATGACAAAGACTACAAAAACTTTTGTAACTTTTAGACAGTGGTCAAGTGAAGCTAATTAGTGTAGGAAAGATAAGTATTAAACAAATCAATGTTTTAATCTCAGTTTTAACAAATTCTGTTGCCATTTCCACCAGATGACAGAAACAACCCAAATGACACACAGATGCAAAGAAGTCATCCAATTTTTTTCCAAAAATGCAGCTATGGGTGAAGTATTGGAATGAAACAGGGACTAAGTGCTGAACCTGCTGCAAAAAGTTAATTTCATCATAAGCCAGCCACAGCCAGATGCCCCAGTAAGGGGAGTCAAAAAATAAAGAAAATAAATAAAAAAGTTGTTCAAGAGGCACATAGCACTTGTAGAGCTCTTCAGAAAGACCTGAAAAATCCATTACAGCTGCTTCCATTACACCACAAAGTAATGCACTCAACTGCACAGGCTCTGCACTCACTCATTGCATTGTTCACTTATGTTCTATGACAAAACTATTGACTGTCAATAATTTGATTCAAGAGCATCACAGTAAATGGGGCTGAACACCCAGGTAAGCCACATGTCAGATTTTTCTTTGTAAAACATAGTTTCATTTCACTATGACTACAGTGTTTGTCGTTCACGTAACGTCCCACAAAACAGGTTGAAGTTTGTGACTTTTATTTGACAAAATGTGAAAAAGGTGCAGAAGATATAAATACTTTTGCAAGGCACTGGGGAGATGGTAAGATACAAACTGCATGAAGGCTTGTGCAGCTCCCTATGACATCAGCAAGCAGACAATATGTTTAAGATACAATCTGTGATGCCAGATAATCTGACTGCATCCCATCCTTCAATCTCTCTCTTACAGTCAATATCACATTTGGCCCCAGAAGATGGAGGGTGAGGGAGGCATATTTTATTTTTTGTTGTTTTTTTTCCCACTGTGTGTATGATGTACACACAGGGAAAAGCGTGAGGGCAAAGGAGGAAGAAAATTGGCACTCTTGCAAACCTGGATAGATTCTGCACAGTTAATTAAGATAAAACGATTCAGTTCTGCAGAGATTGAGGCAATGATTCAGCTCTTGTGGCACGTGGGAAGCCATTCTGATTAGCAACCAGCCAGCGCTTTCCTCAACATTTTGATGCGAGACAATCTTTTGCATTTTCAATTACACACTCCAACAGGCCTTTAACTACTAAAACCAAACTCATTTGCATGATTGAAATATAATTATGGCATGCCAAAAACACTGTTCTGTTTGGGTTTCTTGTTGCAATCCAATTCAGCCCCCGACCCACTCCCCACCCACAGAACCCCTGAACTGAGTGTTCTGCCTCCTTGCAGAAATCAATCTCCAGTGACAGCCCCATACGTAACATGAATCTAAATAAAAGTTTGACTCTGAGGAAAATAATAAAGCTAATGAGATCCATTTTGCATTAGAGTACAAAACACAGGAGGAAAGGGAGCAGACTGGTGAAAACGAACCGAAGTTAACCGATAAAATAATTGTTAGTGTCGCAATTTGTATATTTGATCGAATTGATTCCCACAATAGAATCAGTAATCACCGTGTTATGTTCATTTGTAATACAGTATATTAAAAAAATATATATATACCAACCTCACTGTTCACTGCTGGACAACATACACAGCAAATGTGAATATCTATTGATTAAACCAACGTCTTCCAGTAAATTGCAAATGAAAGTAAGAGTTGCCAAAATAAATACAGAATATAATGTTACTTTTACATACTGGTTTAGTTATTGAAAATGAATGAAAAGCTAATATTTAGCATTCTTAAAAATGTTTTTTTTTTTTTTTTTTTAAACATAGAAAAAGAAAAACTCTCGACATGTTGCTCCTCTCCATGTTTCATTTGTCAACTCTGCTTAGTCGGTATTTAATAGCCGAACCAGAGGGGGACCAGATGGCCATTTGACACTCTCATTTTTCCATGGGTCACCAAGCAGCTCCTGGGCATTAGTTTACTGTTCACAGCATGCTGATCATCTCACACTGCTATGGTGAGCTTCTCTCACCTACACAATGATGTTTTTGTTACAAATCTGTGCAGTTATTGTCCGCCAGACTGCTGTTGCAACATTCATAAAAGAAATTTTTGACCGCTTGCTTTTTCCACTCAAAAGACTATATCTGAACATGCTGGGTCAGCTTTTGTTTTTGTTGCCTTACACTAAAGATTAAGTTGCTAATATCTATACCTAATGAGGAAAATGAGCAGCCAAATGGTCTTTATATTTCACCCAGCTGGTGACATCTGGGACCCAGGATTAAAGTAATTAGCAGGCAGAAGCATTAACAGATAACATATGCATGAATAACAGTGTGTGAAATAAATCTGGCTAACATCGAGAACTCTTTCCTCATACAGTGCAAAGGTTAAGAGCATAAAAAAATTGCATGGAAAGGAGAGAACAGACGGCAACTTCTCTCTTGTGGACGATTCAAAAGCAACTTTTTTTGTTTTTGAACTTTGCCTTAAACTAAAAATGTCAGCACATACTTTTATATTTTTTAATTTTGACTTAAGTAAAACAAAAACAAAAAATAAGCACAAGAATGGATTCAAATATCCCTTTGCACTTTATGTCATTATTATTTTTATTTTGTTGCTGCTTAAGGTTTTATCCTTAGTGATCAAATACCTTAAACCTTGCTTGAATCTTGTTTTAAGTAGCTATTTCTTTGCGATGCTCCGTGAACTGAACTCATATTTGCTGACATTTACTCCAAAAAATGATTCCTTATCATGGGTCAATTTAGAATTCCTCCATGTTAAGAAAGTAAAATGTCAGAATTGCAGTGGAAAGAATCATTTATGATTCCTTTCTTTCAATGCGTTGCCTTGCAAAAGTAATAATACTCCTTAGATCTTTGAACATTTTGTCCTCTTTAAATCCACAAACTTCAATGTGTTGATGTAAAAAAAAATGTCAGAAAGGTGTGCATCCTGTCTTAAGCCCATTCTAAGTCAAAGCATTGCAGAACAAGACTTCGGCAACAACACTTGAAGTCTGTTGCCATGTCTCTACAAGCTCTGTGCATATAAAGACCAAAATTTTACCAGTTCATTACAGAGATATGCAAGGCACAAACTGAAAGTTTAGTGGCCTTTGGCCTGTGGGAGGAAGAGGGAGAACTGTTCAGAGAAAGGCTGTGGCAAGATTTGAACTCAGCATCTTCTTGCTGTAAAGGCGATTATTACCATGCAGTCCATATTTTCTACACGTAATATTTGACAAACTCCATGATTTGTGTTTTAACCATTTTCTCTTTAGTTTCACAGACCCCCCCTTGATCAGATGCACTTTTTATCCTCACAATTTTCTTCTGATGTTTGCCACAACCAACCCAGCTGCTGTGAAGTGTTTGTCCTTTATCTGTTTATATTTAAAATAGCATATCATAAAAGCAAAAAACAAACAAACATTTGGAGATGTTCCATCAGAAAGTGCCTTCCATTTATTGTTTTGTGCAACACTTAATTGGCCTCTTGGATATTTAATGCAGATTTCAAAACTGCAATAATGAAAGCTGATTGAACTATGATGGCCTCATTTGTTTGAATCATGAACAACCGGCAGCGAAAACGTAATGCGCCACGGGATCACTGATGTGAAACTGTTTCGAGATGAATATCGAGTTCAGATGGATAGTCGGTTACATCAATCAATACCCGACGGGAGTTTTCTACACATATTCGATCAGAAATAGGTTTCCTAATCCAAATTATAAATTTATCCTCTGATCGGCAAATAATTGAAGCACAAATGAAGTATTAAACCAATGTAATATATGCAAACACATCCCCTGTTACTCATGAAGTACAACCTTTAGGCAGCTCCCGCTGAAGATGGCTCTTATGAATTTATGAGAGTGTATGTGCATAAATATGGGCAAAGTGCCTGTGCTCTTGAGTGACTATATAACACTGAGCACATTTGTTTATTTATGTGCATTTGTGTACATAGATCCTCATACCTAAGGATTAGCATGGCCAAAGAGAACACTGGGGGGAAAAAAAAAAAAAAAAAAAAAAGCAGGCATATGTGTGCAAAACTAAAATCACACAAACCCACATTAATCATTACTTCTTGTTAGTGAGCTTTTCCCATGATGGACTCATTTCCCATTCACTAGCAAGCAAATCCTGCCAGGGGCATCATGATGTTCCTCCTCCTCCTCACATCCTTCAACATTCTTCTTCATTACAATGCCACAACACAACAAACATGACCTGCACCGATAAAATGTTCCATTAGTTTTATCAGAGCCAAGAATAGAATCCCTGCAAATCTGCAGGACGAGGCGAGGATCTGACACGAAGCATTGCTCTGTCGCCAGCCTAAATTATCATACAAAAGAAATAAAAAAAAAAAGTTGATTTCTTTATTTTATCTCCCCCCACTCACACACACACACACACACACACACACACACACACACACCCCCACACACACACTCACACACAGCGCCTCCCCCATCCCATCAGACAATTGTGCACAAAACACAGCTGCATCAAAGCAGGAAATTAATTTATTTTATGCTCTGCTTTATTCAGTCACCATGTGAAGTCCCCAAGTTTATGAAGACACACACACATTATAATTAGCCTACAAAGCCTCACTGAATATTCAGTGGTCCAGATCCACGGTCTTATTTTATCACAATGCACACAAAACTGTAGGGGAACTAAGCAAGGCCGAGTTATTAGCCAATCAAACACACAAATTGATTTGAAAATATAATTAAAATAGCTGATAATACATTCAATTTAGTTTCACACACTAGTTTGAAGGATGCACTGTCCACACGGGTGTTAATGATAAAGGATGACCTCGTTTGATGATGATGTTTTCAATCTGATATTGGTATAATCACTCAGGGAAGCCTACTTTGGCACTCAAAATGAGTCTTTGAGAAGAACTTGTATCGTTATAATACTGTCTGCTTTGGAAAGAAATACTAATAGCCTTTCAAATTTTGTCAAAGGGCAATACACTCAAATGTATTTTATCAGGATTTTATATAATAAATCATCAATATTTAATAACACCTAAAAGTGATTAAATCTTTGTTTTGTTTATACAAATCTATTAAACATCTCTTACTCTGACACCCCTAAATAAAACCCAGTGCAACCAGGTTTGAGATTTTAGGAGTTAGAAAAAAAGAGCATGCCTGTATAAAATTTTATATTAATACAAAACAACTGTTCTACTAACACTTGAGGCTGTATTGTTTTGGAGAGCATTAGCGAACAAACAGCATCACAAAGACCTCAAAAGTCAGGGATACAACTGTTTAGATATCTAAAGTTGTGGCTCAATATTATAATAGAGCACTGGACAATCCATCATCTGAAAATGACAAAAAAAAAAAAAAAAAAAAAGAGCGGCACAACTACAAAATCTCCAAATCAGTACTGTCCCTTTGCGCTGAAACCACGCAGGGAGAGAATTAAACAGACAAGCAGCGAAGAGTCAAATGGTAATTTTGGAGGCTGCAGAGATTAACAGCTCAAGTGGGAGAATCTGCAGGACAATTAGCTGTTCTGCCAATAAGTCTGGTCTGGTGGAAACTGATGAGAAGGAAATCACTGTTGAAAGAAACCAACAAGTTCTGATTAAAGTTAAACTAGTTGTGGAGGAAAACGACCAATAACCCCACCTGACCACACCACTTTCATTGTGACGCATAGGGGCGGCATCATCCGAATGTAAGCAATATTTCTTAATAGGAAAAGTACATTTGAATCAGAGTTTATGGGAAGATTTATGCTGCTAAATACGGGGCGATCCTGGAAGGAAACCTGTTTTGAAACCTGCGAGTAAAAACTTGATAATGGGACGGAGGCTCACCGTCCATCTGGTCAACCCCTATAAACATACAACCAGAGCTACAATGAAAGCTCAGACCTTAATACAACTTGCTGGATTTGAAAATTCCTGTTTTGCAAGCTATTTCACTTAAAGGACTGCAGAAAGCCTTTCAGCCTCTCGACGTGTAAAGCTGGTAGAGACGTACTTCAAAATATTAGCAGCCCTCCTTATGACAGTGAAGGAGGGCTGGAAATATATGCACACCAAACTACTGGATTTTATTTATAAAAGAAATATTAGTGGTAAAAAAAAAAAAAAAAGTTAAATCCCTTTTCCTTTCATTTAAGAGGTTTGCATTACTTTGTTTTGCTCCATCAACAAAATATGTTGAATTTTGCAGAAATAATGGTCAGGGATGTGAATCATTTTTGCAAAACCTTTTTTTTTCTTTTTGTCATTTTGGAGGTGTGTTTTTCCAGGAGGAGAAACAGTGCATATGTTGTCTGGAGGAGGTTTTTTCCATGACAATGCTGGACTCCTGCAGCCTCACACCAAAATCATATGACTGCCACTTATGCCTCCTGCTCAGTAGCCGCTTGTCAGTATAATACTGCCAACGGACTGTTTGCCCTTCATTTTGTCCCAGCTCCCATCTATGAGAAAGAGCACAGGGATTATAAACAGAATGCTTTAAAGCACAGCAGGGGCTTATACTTCACAACACAGGTCCGATTCCCATTGAGAAGACTGTAATGCCATACCTGCAGAGCCAGATAAGCCCCTCAATCCTTCCTTTTATTCCTACCTCTATTATTTTCCAGGGTAATATTGCATTGGTAAAAAAGAAAAAAAAAAAAATGGGCAGAAGTCATTATGAAAGAAAAACAGGATGCAAACAGAAAAACGGTGACAATTCATGATGCAAATTTTAATGTGAATACCCGAATACCCATTTGGTTTGGCATTCTATATGCACTGCAGCGTGCAGCAGAAAAGCTTATCATAATCAACTAGCAGATCAGCTCTCTGACAGCTGGAAAGATAAAGTGATCTTTCCCAAAACATTTCTATTAGGGGTGATGCTAGCATGCAAAGGTAGATTGCCAAGGAGAAAAACACCGGCTTGTGATTGATAGCCATGCTTCTGCTTTTTAACCTTCCTCACTTACATCTTTTCTGAAAATCTACAGCAGATATGCTGCAGAATCGGGGTAACTCCAGCCTAAATATTTCCAAAAACTGCTAAAACTGAACTTAACTATGATGCAATTCTGAGTCAAAAAGTAAAGGTATTGCAATCTTTTTTTTTTTTTTTTTTTTTTTTTAGAATGAAATCCCATTCAGATATTTATGTATGAGAAATAGTAATTTAAATAAGAACCTTTATTTAAAAATTTAAAACTAAAGTTGGATAACCCCCAAAATCAAAGCATCCCCAGCAGACGGTATGAACGAAGCATCCCACGCAAAAAAAATATGCGTTCTTTAGAAAGAACTGATGTGGGCCAAAAATAATGTCTGTGTCTACCAGAGTCCTTTGATCTGCTTTCCAGCCCACTTGATTAACCAACTAGACCCATTACAAAACCATGAGCGTGTTTAATACAGCAAAGTGAGCCATAAATTTAAAAGCAGCGTAGTGCGATTCCCCAGCTTTGATGAGCAGACATGACTTCGGAAGCGTACAAGTGCTGAAGCAGAGAAAAACTGCCCTGCGAGTGTCATCAGAATGCAGCAATTGTGGTACCTGCCTTGACAGAGTTTGCAAGAGGAGAGCAAAGAAGACTCTTTGCCAAATGTAAATTGAATATAATGAGTACACCGGGGCTTACTTTAATCATATATGCTTATAAAAGAAGCTCTGCCTTGTAGAGCATCACGATGAAGCTGATAGTAATTAACTCACAGATTTAAGGTACACTCCAGCTTCAGAGGAAAACCGAGCCCATTTTGGAAAGATGTGCAACATGCCGTGTATGACTGCACATAGCAGGCAAATCAAGAAGACATTACGTGTTTTCAAGAGGGGATGAGCACAAATAGCTGTAGTATTGTATGTACAAAGAGCAACACATCTTCCAAAAGTGCAAAATGAACAATGATTTTACCATGTGTTTTGTCAGGCTTGTGGTTGACTTTGCATAACATTAATCCAAAGTTAAAACCAGCTTCATCAAATGGCATAAACTTTTTTTTTTTTTAGCTATTTATAAGGATTTTGCTTTTTAACTTTACTTCAACCTGACAAATCTGTAAATCGCAACTTTTCTTCACAAGACTTACTGAATACCAAATGCATTGTTTTTAAACACAGTACCCCAAACTCGAAGCCATCCTTTGTCTACTCTTCGGTAATTTTGCTCAAGATAAAACTGGCAACAATGAGATAAAAACACAACCCAAAAGCATGAACTATAACCCTGAAAAGCTTTTTACAGTGAGGTAGAGTTCTGATTTGCAAGCAGAGAGCAAGCAAAAATCAGCATTTGTGATTGGAGCATGCAGAGAACGTATTTTAGATCAAGTGTTGCAACAGCAGCAGAAAAACCACGATTTCTTATATTGATAAACCAGCTAATCTTGGAACAGTGGACTCTGAAATGAATAGATAGTTTAATGAAGTGTGTGAATGTTGGACACAAGTTGTTCAGAGGGTTGTTATAGTATTTGCTTTTACTGGTTAAAGTCAATTTAGAGACATAAGCAGCACAAAGCTGATCAGACAGTGTGTGATCCCTTTTTAAAATCCCATAAATAAGATTTTTAAAATCCCATAAATAAGATCATGCAAATCCTGTTTGTCAACATGTGACATGTTCATTTTAAACTGTAATTGAATAAAATAAACAAATAAATGAAATAATGAAATAACTCATTTAAAAAAAAAACTAAAAAAAAACTTTTAGACATATTTACGATGGATGCAATAAATGTTAAGGTTGTTGCTGTTTTTTTATTCTATCTTAATTATAGCAGTTGCAGGTTAGCCACTTTTACTACTTCACAATCTGGTCAACAAAGGGAAAATCTTGCCTAAGAAGGGGCATCAGTGAAAATCAAGCTTAACTTTACATTTGGGTTTCTTTACCTAATTGTGGCATTGTGTTTCATTGATCATATCACAGTAAATTATAGCTTTCTGTCAAAAAAATAGAGGAAAAGAAGTAAATAAGTTGAAGTTTTTAACCAAAATAAGGTCACCTAAGCAAATAACATTGTACATGGGAGGAGAAAGCATAATTTCATCCCCCCAAAATTTTAAATTGGTTAAACTGTTAGCGTGGCCTGTAGCCGGTGTCGCAAGAAAATGGGTTTGTCTATTAAGTTCCCAAAATGTTTCCCATTCCTCCTAAGTGATGCTACCTGCTGATAAGAGAGCACTCTTTCAGGAGACACTGCTGCTCTACAGACTAATTAAGGATACAGATATGCATTAGAGATTTAAAGTCATTCTGTATTTTCGACAATACCTCCACGATTACTTTTTAAATAATCTATTCCAGCTGTCAGGTTTCATAGAAATGGATCAAGTTAAAGCTATATATTTACCCAATCAAGCAAAAGCATTAAAAAAATTAAAAAAAAAAAAATTCTGTATGTATTGTTAAGAGTAAATCTAGCCTGAAAAATGCTTCCAACACCGTCTCTTACCTTAAATAGAACCGTCATGTTTCCCCGTACTCTTTGAAAAGTGAATATTGTACCCTCTCTGTATTCATGGAGATTACGCTCTCTCACACTCGCACACTGGCTGTGAGAGCCCAAATTACCTGCTAGAAAATGCTGGCACCAGAGACGCCCCAGACCGTTACCGGGAGCCCACACAAGCCCCGCACTCTCAGCTTGATGCCCACAGCGAAACAAAGCGGATTTCACGTCTCTGCTTAAATCCTTTGGATTTGGATACATCTCCACTCCCCCCTATATGGACCTTTTAAGAACTGGTTTATCCTCTATTACTATCCTCTGTTACTGTGTTCAGATCTGGCCATGGGCATGCTCAAAGCAGCACAGTAGGACACTTCCCTCAAAAGGGAAACTGGGACAAGATGACTAAATAAGACAAATCATGATCCTCCTGCTTCTGTCTTGGATGCAGTGCATACATGTGTTAAGCATATATTAAAGCATTTAAAACACAGATTGAGGACTATGATTAGATGAAAAAAAAGGCTAATCTGATTAAGCAGTATGCCAAAACATTTAAATCTGTCGATAAATGTCGGCACAATGTCGTCCAAATGAGTCAGACGCTTGAAAGAGACATCGCACACTTTTACTGGAGACAAAACGATGAGGATGTTACGAACCAAGGTGACGGTGCATTTCTCCCTTACTTCATCTTTCAGCCGATTCACTGAGACAACACTGAGCAGCCTGTAGATTGGCCATCCCTCGCTATGTTTGGATTGATTTTGGCAAAAGTGTCTGTTGGTAGATTTGGTTACCCAAAGTAATTGAATTCTAAAGAGAAGGAAAGGCCACAGATGGTGGCAGGGTAAAAGTAATGAGATCATGAAAACAGACTTGTGGATGCAATAAACAGAGTGGAAATGTGGATCCCAGCATGGATAGCAAATATAAAGCACGACATGCAAGTCATCAGTTTCTGGTAGATGAGGCCTCTGCACAACTGTTACAAAGTCAGAGACTTGAATTGACCAATCACAACATTTCCTTCACTGAACTTAAAATGACTTTGTGATGGTGAAACACAGCCTCAGATCACGAGCAAAGTAAATTGATTGAATAAACTTTACATAGTACAAAACCTAAAAAATGATTTAGGTTTTGGATTTTCAAAGGGTAAATATCAGTACAATAAAGTGATATTGCATAAGCAGAACTAAGGAAGGGGAAAAAATATCATTAATACAGTATTTAATTGAATTCTAAAACAGACTGATTTAGCTATTTTTTCACCTTTCCTTTTGCTTTTCTTTGTTTTTACACCTGTTTTACTAGAAATGGTAATGTAGTTAGTTGTAGGTCACAGGGCTCAACTTACCAAACTAAAATCCTGGTTAGATTTCTGAAGCACCGCTTTTGTTATTAATTAGGCAGGCAATGACACAAGGCATAACATTACGTCCACCTGCTTAATAACACCACTGAAGATAATGATTACAGAATTATGTTTTTAGAAGTGTGAATCAAAATAGAAAAGTACATCCCTCCATGAATGGTTCAGGCGCGCGCGCACACACACACACACACACACACACACACGCACACACGCGCATCTACACAGAGTTTAACACAAAAACAGATTTTTCTCATTCTATGATGACATCTGGTCCACCACAGCACAGATTGCAATTTTCAGTCCTGACAGGGCCTACCAACTAGCCATCAGCACATTTAACGCTAACAAGAAATTGACCAATAACTGTTTTTTTTATTTTTTTAGGCTGCAATTTTGAGCTCAGGTCTGGCCTGAAGCCCACAGATAGATCAATATCTATGTCTCATTCTCCAGGCCAATGTATCACAGATACAGGCAAAACATGTACAGCCATCAGAATCCTATATAAAAATCTTTATATAAAATAGTGTCTGACCCTCTAGCCTGTTCCAACACAAAGTCAGATCCTGAAATGTCATGAAGTACAAGTGAACTGCACTAAGTTGCTACAACAGCATCAAAAACAAGCTGTATGTGCACAATGGAGCAGTTAGATCACACAATCCATAATTAATGATTTGTTAATGCAGGTAAGTCTCCGACTGACACTGTAAATTTGTAAAGTGGAGAGACTATTCCAATCTCCTTATCACCACAACTGAGCTGGTCTGACCCTTACATGGCTTATTGCAAAAAAGTATTAATATCCATAGTAAAAAGATAGAGGTTTTGGAAGATGGAAAGTCCTGCTGCTAATACATTTTCTTATTGGCTGGAGCTCTCACTTATGTTTACCTCTCTTGAGGCAGTGTTGCTGAAAATTGGTAAGGGAATTGAGTCCTGGTTTGGGAACACACTCCTAACGGTCTTGAATAGTTTCCCCTCAGGCTTCAATTCCATGGTATCTATCAAGTTCTAAATTAAAATTCACCTCTCGGCCTGTGGAGGTTTTCTTTGCTTCCCTTTTTATGTGTCGTCGTGTAACGTAAACGTTTTTTTTTTTTTTTTTTTGGTTGGGGCTTAATCTATCAAAATCAGATAATGAGCAGTGGTACTTGGCCAAAGTTGGGCCCTCTGAGACAAGATGGTGAAATTATAAAAACAAAACTGATGGGCAGGAAGTTAGAACGTGTAACACTCTGACTGTTGAGGCCTGGAGAGACAGAAATGGAAAAAAAAAAAAAAAACACTTTTCTGACAGAACTGCACATGCGGATGGTTGACACAGTTATAGATTATGTTTTCCAGCTGGACAGAAAAAGTAGAAAACACCAGGGTAATAGCTTCCCTTTTCTGACCTGGCCAGATAACACCAATACCAGACTCCCATCACTCCTGTCATCATCTCCACCTTAAGCACTTGGAACGTTCACCCACAGAAACTGGCATAAAAATGACAGAGCTATCTTCAGAAGAAAAGAAGAAAAGGTTATTGGCTTTCCCCTGACAACTTATTGCAGAACTTATTGCACAACTTTTCTATAAGGTGATGCTGCTGGGGAAACAACACAGCATGGGGTGGCAGGAGCCAAAGCGGCAGGCTCATGTGACAACGGAGTACATATTGTACCATCACGATCTCTTGGGACCGAAGCTGATGGAGCAAGATAAATATGTGATCTCTCGCTGTCAATCTTTCACGCAGTAAGAGCCAACAGTGTTGTTAACATTCTCTCTCTGCTCTGATTGCGTAGGTTCATTCTCATTTCCTTCTGATTTTTCTGTGTGCGCGCCGAGTCTTCTGTTAGTTATGGTAATTGCCTCTAGACCCCCCACAGATTGCGATCCTTTCCCAGTTGGATGGCTGTGAAGTTGTTTGCCCAAGGAGATGAGTCTGCGTGTGTGCGTGTGTGTGTGTGTGCGTGTGCCTGCGTGTGTTTACAGTGTGCTGATACAATGTGTTGAAATCTTTAATGATGCTGCACACATGCATTTGAGTGTGATTATGTGTGCCTGCAGACTGAATTCCCAATTCTCCAAACTCTCAAAGTGAAGAAAGAATATATTTCATCTCAATGCTGTCATATATCGATTATTCTCCCTTTTATTCCTTCTGTTTTTGATCCTATTAGCAAAGCAGAACCTGTGGGGGGGGGGAAGGAGACTTTCTTCACAATCTGGTTCTCCTCAGTGAGTTACATCTTATGAATTTAGAAAGGCAGTTGACAAGAGCCTATAACTGAAAAGATTATGACAAAGTCCCCACATTCCAGTGTTGCCTGAAGACCCCCAGCTTTTCAAATCACGAGGTTTAATGCTGATTTACGATTCAATATGCAATTCATTTACCTCTATGTGACTAAGCCCTTGTGAATAAAATTACAAATACAGTCCCTCCATGTGACTTTAAACATGAAACTTCCTCTTTTAATATTGAGCAGATCTACGTTTTCCACATTTACACAAGTGCTGTCTATGAGCATGTGCAAACATGACATATTGGAAAGCTAAAACCGTTTCAGTTCTATTGACGCTAAAACCTTTTAGAACGTTGTTCAATCAATTCAAGAAAAATAAATAAAAACTAAAAAAAAATCTGAAAACCGAAGGAAGTAGTCTATGGCCTCCAGGTAACCCACTTATTCAGAAAATGAAGGTCTTGCTTTCAGAGAAGAGTAATGTAAAAAATCTATTTCTTTTTGGTATTTTTGGCCAAATATCGGTATAACTGCATTTTCCCTAAAATGTGATTCATAACTTACAGCTTATCATATTTCTATGCCCTTATAATAGCACAGAGGATCTTCCCTGCAGTTCAGCTGCGAAGAAAACAAATATGTTTTTTTTTGTAAATAAAGATACACCATTACTTTGTTTTTGACACAGTAGCATGTACGATTTCATCAGCTAAGCAGGGCTGCCACATGTTTTATGGACATATCGAAAGATTCCCTGAAATGAGCATCAGAAATGTGAGCCATTATTGATACCTCTCTCAACAAATTTAACACTCAAATGTCACAGCAAATAATAATGTCAGTTTATCTCACCCTCTTTATACTCTCCAAAAGAGGAAAAGCAGACACCAGCACCATGCTAATGCTCTTTTCACAAAGCTTTCATAATGTGCTTCTCTTCCTGTTTTTAGAATTCACATAGAATCTGCACACATTCCTCAAAATTGCACATAAATGCTTGTTGCTGAGACAGAGGGAAGTTGTGAGTTTTTCATATAGCAGTCTTTTAAAGAAAAATATGTCCTTATTTAGAAGCAATCCTAACCTTTTATCCAATTTGTGTAGATGCCAAGTCCATCAATGCAACTGTGTTTACACACACTAACAGCTAAGGGCAATAGGAATGGCTATTGGAGCGAACATGCATGGCTATGCATGGCAGAAGAAAGCTAGAGTATCCTTTGACAACTCATGCACATATAGGGAAAACACTCAAAGCCCCCAGCTTGGACTCAAAGTTTTTTGCTGCAAAGAAATAATGATAAGAACAGCCACACGGTGCAGCCCTTTGAGCAAGTCATTGATTTTAAAATACAGAAAAATGAGCAATTATGCTGTACACACCATGTTTGCTAATAAAAACAAGGTTCAGTACAATCTAAGCAACTTCATCATATGAAACATGTGATGATATATAAATCTAATTACTCTGCTAGCATAGTTAAGGACATTACTCATGCTTTTAAGAAAGAAAAGCAAACAAAATTGGGCGTTTATTGTTCGTCTAAGCACATCACGTTGGGTGCAGTTCACAGCAATCTCCTCTTGGGCAAAAACCTGCTTTTCCAAAATACTCTGTCTCCACTCGACAATAGTTCAATTCCGTTTGTGTTGTATTAGAGGTCTGCCCGTGCTGAGCTTGAAATTTGAACGCTCGCAGCATGGAGCACATAAAAAAAAAAGAGAGCGCATCAAATCTACTGAATTGATTTAAAGTCATTCATTGCCAAAAGACACTTAAAAGTCAAAAACCTCGGAGCAGAGGTGCTTATCTGAATTATCCAGACACAACCCACACAATTCTGCTCGCTAAATGCTTGTATATATTTTCCGACACTTTCTCTTGAGGTCTTTTGTGACATTAATATTCAAGGATATTTAAACAAACAACTCAAAAATAATATGCCAATAACACTTAAAATTTGGAGCATTCTGTCAGTTAACCTGTCAGGAGCAATATTGTGCAGAACATCAACATCTTTTGAATGATACAGGAGAGAAAACATGAGTCCAGTTGTTGGCATCAGCTACGTATTATTTTGATTAAAAAAAATAATTTCTTTAGATGAAGGTGACAAGCAAAGGTTGTTAATTAGCTATATGCAATCATGCCTCATAGTTCTTCCTTGCTTAAAGTTGTAGTACGCCTTTAATACAAAAGAGTCATCCATCCATCCATGTTACCATATTCCACAGTCAATTTATCCAGTTTAGGTTTGTAAGAGCTGAAGCCTGTCATAACAGCCATCATAAAAAGAGAAGACAAGTCATCAGTCTGTCACAGGACAAAAACAGGCACTAGAGACAAACACTCCTGTCTCCAACTACACACTCAGTAAGGTAAGTTTAGAATTTCTAATTAAATAAATGATGGTTTTTGACACTGGAGGGAATCTGAAAAACCTTCTTGTTATGCAACAGAATTCACCTTAAGCAATGCAGCCATTATTATTATTTTATTTTATTTTTTTCAATTTGATGGTTTTAGTTTTTATATGTTATTCTGTGTCCTGCTTTATACATGTATCATGTGTAATTATGAGTTTCTTTTTTCAAGACAAATTTCTATGAAGCATTTAGAAATATTCTCAGCTATCGCGTGCATCGACATGGCCGTCATTACACATGTAATTATTAGACCTGCTATGTAAAGAAGTGTATTTGCTTGGCACACGGTGCCCGACATTGTCCTTCAAGTGCTTATCGGTGTACCAGGGTGAATAAGAGGCACAAATGCATCATAAAATGTGTGGCGTGTGCGAACTGGTGATTGAGAGACATGTTGTAAAGTTGTAGATGAGGTGCATCATAAAAATGAGATTTACCATTTACCATTACTACTACGATCAGGCATTCTAAGGATCTCCATGTTTCTCTCCTCTGTCAGAGCCCGTTTCACAACGTATATGTGATATAAGTGAACAATGTATAAAGTCATGTTGTTTTCTATTATGCCACCAATGTTTATGTATTGAAAAGCATGTGTTACATGGGTCTAACTGTGATGAATTAAAGAGTATATAGTTATGTCTCTGAAGTACTGTCCTGCATTTGGTATAGAGCCTATGTACTGGAAAAGAGGATGTAGAGATTAGCGTCCTAGGGCTTCGATATACTAGTTTTGTTATAACGTCTTGACTGGACCTTTTACATGTTATTTCAAATTTAAGCATCAGCTGACAACCTGAGGATTAAAATGTGCTCCCACATCTTCAGAATATTATTACCTGACTTATTAGATTACAGTAGCTTGTGCCACCATCAGTTCAGTGTATCACTATCTGGTTAGACAGAGCATCTGCATTAGTAGGATGAGCATTAGGTCTTAGCTAAAACACATGCATAGCATTTCTGTACATTCTTCAAGCAATAGAACAACTTTGACAAATTTATGGCACCTCAGAGCTGTAGTTTTTGGAAATACAGCTCCAGAAAAGTTGCATTTCCTGTGGTAGGAATGGCATGCTACTTAAGGTGGTCTTTATTTCCATTCAACTGAAACTAAAGGTGGATACATAATAAAGTGACAGGGGTGTGAGGCCTGCACAGGCATGGTGCCACTCGATTTTTCCTTAATGCTACCTTTAATCAAGTGCACTTGGTTAATCAAGTGCACTTGGTTAAGAGACCTGGGCAGCTCTAGCAGTAGAGTTGTGAAAGGCTAAGGTGGCAAAATGAGTTTATTTGGTTTATTTCTGCAGCCACACTGCTTAACCAGCTTTGGAAAAGGCTTCACGTTTCAGCTGTTTACTCAGCTTGAAGAGGGCAAAACAAATTGAATTTAAAGGTTAGTTCAATCATAACATCTTTTAATTAAAGTGAATGTGTTACAGGACACAGCGGCAAAGGTAAGGAACCCTATCACATAACACAAGCGAAAAGGAAAAGGTGGAAGAAAAAAAAGGCGCTAGCAGAGAACAAAACAAGGAGGTACTTTACAGTAACAATAATGGTCTTGCAATAACCAAAAGTAACTGTGCTGAACATTCCAGCGAAGGAGAGAACAAGATAAAAAGCCATTGTGATGCTTGCCTAGGATGCAGTGAAACAGAAAGCAAGAAAAGGGAACAAACCACACAAAAGATGGACCAGAGGAGTACATTCAACAAAGAAGATCGATAAAGATAACCATGCAAACACCGCTCACCCACAAACTTGTTTTTTTTTTTTTTTGCTTCTTCTCATTGGTCATTGTCGGCCATATTTGGCCCATGAAGCTATGTTGACCATGTAAAGCTTCCAAGTTTGGTCCAAATTTAACATAAACTAAGATATTGAAGAAGGTGAAAAAGATTTTCCCTCTCAAATGTTTAATCTCTGACCTGCATTTTAACCACATTTCTACACAAATGTTTCACTTACACACCCAAATCATTTTATGCAAGCGTTCCAGTCACTTGGCCACGAGAGCATAAAAACAAGCACTTGGCATGCAGACTGCTTCCAAAGTTTCTATGCTAATAAATATTACATTGCTCACTACTACTGGTACTATAAAGCAGAATTAATTAGGAACAACAATGGGCCATGTAAAATCACAAATGACGGTCTATGGGCATGCCAAGACATTTGTGTGACTGTGTGAAAAGTTTGGGAATGGCCTCACACATCACAGTGGTGCACAAGTCAAAGTCTGTAAACGCAGGAATAAGCTAATTTTGTATGGAAAAACGTGACTGGCAGATTAAACACTCAGCAGACACAAGACTTTTTCATCCAGCATCAGTGTCTGACCTTACAAATTCACTCAAGCATTCCCATGAACACACTCCTGTAAATTAGAAAAATGCATAACCCCCCCAGATAGCAATTTAACCTGTACTGGAAAAAAAATAAGTAAACATAAGAATGACCAAATTTCAATACACATTACCCATCATAGACATATTTTCAATCCATGCTGCAAGCGTGTGTGTATATCTGAAGGAAAAAATAGATTCACTGTTGTCTTTTGAAAACAAAGATCTGATGAACATGGATCCTCAGAGTAAAACAGGTTAACTAAATATATAAACAGATGACAGCTGGTGAGTTCCATCTTCTCTCACCATCCGTTACAGTCTTTTGGACAGATTGGGAAATGGTGTTGTGCGACATTCCTCTTCATATGTCTTAACAGATTCTCTTAATGAAAACCTGCCATTCTGTGTCTTATTGTTGGTCGATTAAAGAGAACTTAATTTATTCCCTTGTTTTCAGGACAAGTTTTACGTCTGCACTAATTAATCATCATTTATATTTTTCCTGTCACATAATAAGTGAAAAAGACTAACACAATGAAAACACAGGGCAGTTTAGTTTAGCTAGTAGAAATTTTGACCTCAAGTTCCTTGTTGCTTGAATTTAAATGCATAAAACTTTGTGCTCTCAGGCAAAATTACATTGATGATTTTTACACTTCTGCAGCCAGGAGCTTTACACTGTAATTTTATGTAATTTTATTTTTGTGCTGGTTTTTAAGGTTGTGAATACAAAAAGCAGAAATTTTAGAGGCATTCTCTGAAAAAAAAACGAATAAGGGAGTGTATTCATGTTACATGTAAATGTATTTATCATGAGAAGTGGTGAGTCTAAACAACAAAAATATAACACGCATGTAGAGCATATATATTTGAAGATGAATGCATCAAACAGCGAAAGAAAGATAAGAGAATCATTTCTACCTTTTGACAAACAAAACACTGCTCTCACACACTTCTACTTCCCCACTAATAAGCCTGGATTCATTTTAAACTTAAATTTTCCATTGTTCACTATATATTCTGCCACCAGACTTGACCTTATGTTGATTTACATAACATTTATTAATTTTGCTTGAGGTTCAATTGCTGCACAGTCACATCTATTGTCGTTCTTTTTTCAACAAAATATTTTCATCTACAACATTAGCTGGAGAATTAGCACCACCTACTGGTAATCTTAAGAGAGATCCTAATAAATGTTAATATTTTTTATTTACAAGAATCCGATGCATAAATCTTAATTTGTAGCAGGTTAACTGTAATTCACAGAGGGTCAAAATTATACATACCCCTGCTTCAAGCACAGCATTTGTAGTTCTCAGCAAGTTTCTGGCATAATTTTGGGAGGACATTTGAAAGCTCCTATCGGGTGAATCAGTAGGTTTAATTTAACTTATGTGTTTTTCTTCCATAAAACCAACTTTTACGTGCTATCTCTATATTAGAAGCTTAATAATAATCCTACCAAAGTTTAGTGACGATCCTTGTTCCATTTAAGCCAGGTTTCCAATGTGTTATTATCGGGCATCATAGCCAAAATATTTCGCCGTAGTTGCTGTGAGACCGTCTCCTTATCAACGGAAAACTCTGAGAAATACCAAGCAGTGCTGAACATTTTCTGTGAAGATTGTCCATTGTAATTATTGCAACAACAGATGTCTGTTTTTCCACAGGGGTGCTCAGATCCGGCCAGGAATTTTTTTTTAAGGTTGCCATATCTCCCTGGCCTCCCATTGTGGGTATCACGTTAATGGATCTACAACTGAAGTGGGCCCAGGAATGGTACGGTTTGGGTCTGTTGTGTGGTCAGCTTTCAAAATAGAAGCAGACAAAGCGGCATACCGAATCCCACCAACCTGTGCCGTACCGCTCAGTGGAAAAGAGGCATAAGCGAGTGTGGACCAACAAAGAAATACATAATTGTCTCAATGGATCTAGTGTGCCCAAATTAATCAACTGATTGGTTTAATTGACGCAGGAAAATTAATTTCTCCTTGAGTTCTTTCAAAGGTTGAAGTAATCCAAAGTTTTTTAGAAACCCCTTCCAAGATGATTCCCTCAACAATATTTTGTTTAGTTAATGGACAGAAAGAACATGAAATTATTCCATAAATTTTTTTTAAAGTGAATACCAGAACATAATGTAGAGAAATACCCAAACAATGAAATCTTACCAACACCATTCCAAAATTATACCACAAGATGCTGCCTCCCAAAAACAATATCCAGTAAAACTCCTTCTAGTCTGTCGTAATAGTTGTAATTTCACAGTTTTAATAAGTATGCATTCTCACTGGAGGTTCATTTTCTCTTCTAACAATGGTATGAAATGACTTGTTTTATCTCCTCTTTCATTCTTTCTAGCATAAAAATCTTCCACAATCAGATTGGAGAAGTTCCGGTAATTGATCTGTTCCCATCCAGAATTGCAGAATTGTTTTACTTCATAATGGCTTTTTGTTTTGCGTTTTCAAAATGATAAGTTACACAGGATGGGGTGGGGGGAGCAGATGCAAGCAGGAAGAGCAATACTTTCACTGCTCGAGTTGACAAAGTCATTGCAATTATACATTGCCAATGAAGTAAACCAGAGCAAAAATTGTAGTTGTCAAACGCTGGGGCCGCGAGAAGGTTAGAAGGAATAAAACAGAAACAAATTGGAGTGCTAGGGACATGCCAGGACTGAAAAACATGAGGGATGATTTACTCGCAACTAACAACAAATCGGGAAAGAATTCTCCAGACTATTGATTACAAAGGTCAGAAGTGTTACACAGATTTATTAACATATTTAAAAAGGATTTATATTATGTGGCTTCATGTTGACTGAAATTTTATCGATATGTTTAACTAAAATAATATATATATGAATAAATCTATAGCAGAAAT
Source organism: Poecilia mexicana (assembly GCF_051168715.1). Classification (NCBI taxonomy): domain Eukaryota; kingdom Metazoa; phylum Chordata; class Actinopteri; order Cyprinodontiformes; family Poeciliidae; genus Poecilia; species Poecilia mexicana. The sequence goes on from NW_028263381.1 coordinate 16,655,842, forward strand.
TAGAACTTTGCATATAGTGTCAAGAAACAAGTTTTTTTTGCACTACATAAGAAGAAACATTTATTGGTTTGGTAAACCAAATTATTTTAGGTTAACCTAATTACTTCTATTGCAAAAATATTGTTTTAGATCATCTTTATTATTTTCTTAACATTAGAAATTGCCATCCATTCATTTTCCAATTGGATGGCTTGAATGAAAAAAATATACAATTGGCTTTGGAGCCAATCTGCGTGCATTTGCAAACAGTAATCTGAGTTTTTACATCACCTTTGGAGTGGTGGATTCTTCCTCGCTGACTGGCCTGTTGGCCCACATCAGGGCGAAGCTTCGCTATGAATAATGAGACTTTCTTAGCTGCTTTAGTCGTCAATTTCAAAAGTTTTTGCTCCCCCAGAACACATAAGCCGTCTCATTCATTTTCAAATACTACTAATTTAGTAATTGTTTGCTGGATTTAACTGTAGACAGTCACACAAACATATTTGATGTAATTTGACAACCCAAACTTGTGTGCAGGGTTAAACTCATAACTCCACCTCAATGTCTTCAAATAACCCAGGGCTTGATTGCCCTTATTTGACCTGGGGTTGGGCAGGCAACACCAACTTGCCGGTTCTTTTAACTATATGTGCTGTGATTTAATATATGCATATTGTCAAGAAAAAATCCTCAGTTTCTCCAATGTATTTCATACGGCATATTGCTGCGGTCTGAATATCATATAGCATTGCCCCAGATTCTTTTCTGGTCTGTTTACATGAGAAACCAATATTTAAATAAACAGTATTTACATTATTCAATGTAAAACCTCAGCTGAGCACTCCAAAGAAACAAGTTCCCTTTTCACCTTAATTATTATCAGAACCCTGTTTAGAGTGGTTTATTCTTGATCTCTGCATTGAACAACCATAATTACAGAAACATAACTAAAAGAAAAATGATTTCCAAAAAATTTAAAGCATGTTTAATGTAAGTCCTCATGCCTCTGTGTTGTATTTTCTGTGCGGTCAGAAGCTGAAATGTGCATGCGAGAGAAATAATAAAATAAAAAGAGACCTATTAATAAATTTAGGTCAAACGTGCTTCGGATTTGTAACTTTTCAAACTCCAACCCACTCTGGTCAAGCCTACACACATTTAAAGACCAGGCATAATTCAAGTGGAAATCCTCCCACATTTAGCACACTGCCCTCAGAACCAACTACGACATTTTCATGCAGCTGATTAAAACCGTTTACTTGCAATGGCAAGCTCTGATAATGAACAAACAAACACTGCTAAAATATCAACTGCATCATGAAGCGTAAGGTGCCTAAGAGACTAGGCAACATCCTTGGACAGAAAAAATTAAGAGCTCAACCTAAAATTTGTGTTTGTCAGATTGTGGATTTCAAATTGTTCTGACAACAAGACGAGCTGCAGAAATGTCGACATCAGGAAAGGTTTACTACAGCGAGACACAGCAAGTCAGGGACAGGGTACTCAATTGATCCGGTGATCAATTGAGTACTTAGAGAGCTCTAAGAGAGGAATTACTTTGAACACACATGGGAACTACAATCAGACTGAAGGACCAACACTAACTGATAGATTCATAAACTCTCAAAAATAATCTTTGGAAGCAAATAATAAATCTCTCTCACACACACCATTATCATTGAACCATAACTGCAGTAATAAAAATGTCAGTTTCACAATATTTACCCAAAAACTTAAGATTAAGTAACATAATCTCTTATCCAAAACAGAAAAAACAATTCCTGGTGCTGCAAAATGGCAAAATGCTTTATACAATACTAAATATCACAGTAGACAGTAATATTACAATAATAATATGACATTTTGGTTTTGGTACATAGAATAGACATGTTCAATTATTCAAAGAATAACACTGGATTTATAATGAGATCATATTACCTGGTTTTATTTAGCCTACACTGTCTGTTAAGGTGGCTAAGCTGCAGTCGGTTCTGAAACAGATGTGCAACGACACATTTCTCAGTGAATGTTACTTTGGTGGAATAAAAACTTGGCATCAGAAAAATAGGGTTCTAATGGTGTCATTTTGCAAAAGCTATTGACAGTAGATGGGAGCTTCTACCTTTAGTCCAGAGCTCAGGCGATTAATGAAGATGGAAAAGAAGGGGAGAAAAGGATGAGTGACATTCAGAGATTCTGAAGCGCTCCTAAATACATTAGGGTGGACAAATTGCAACGCGAGAGAGTCTGGCAGCAGAAGGTGATAAGGAGAAAGACAAAGTGCCGTGTAAGGGCATCATCTTCAGCGTGTTGCACCTTTAGGAGAAAAAAAAAAGACATTCTTATAAAACCATTTTACCAGCAGCTTAGAAAGTCCAGCATAAAAGAACCAGAAAGCAAATATGCCCTCATTGTTCAGCAGATAAGCTGTGCCATATAAAACCAGGGGCAGCAAGCAATGAAGGCTAAAACAAGGATCTGGAACGACATACTGAAGCTGTCTCTTTGAAGATCTAATAGCAAGTCCCAAAGTTCAAAAATGACTTGTGATTAATGGAAAAAAAAAAAAAAAAAAAAAAAAAGGTGAGACACCTGTGGGATGAGACGCCACACCAGATAACCAGCAGCTGATGAAGCAACAAGGCTTTGAATAATCATCGTTGACACAAGGCATGGGAGCTCCAGTCCTGAAGCATGCCACAATCCCAGCTGACAAAATGTCAGTAAGATCCAGCATGGGAAGATCAAGGAGCAAAAGGACAGCAAATAAAATGCGGAAGACGAAGTGCAGACCGGCCCCAGATGACGTAAGGAGATTCAGGGTCTGTCAACGTTAACGGACGAAGTTGCTTTCTAGGAAATTTCAGGTTCCACATGCAGTGGAAGATTGTAAAAAGATAGACATTGAACTCTTATGTGACTGAACATGAGAATAACAATCCAAATTTCTAAGCTATCATCTTAGATTTGCAAAATATTTGCGCTCCCAGCATAAGTTTAGGGCAAACTGTAATTGATGTGCTTTTCATTATCGCATTGATATACGGTAATCTTTCTTGCTGTGATAAAAACCTCAACAAAACGTTTTTGTTTTTTTTTTTGTTTTGCTTAACCACCTGGCATCCCTCTCACTGAAAGCAGTGAATGTCACGCATCAGTTCACCTTGGCTTCTGAATAGAAGACAACATGCTGAACGCCTCAGTAACACCTCCGGTAAATGTGAAGTCCTCCCTCTGTTGTCTGCTGAATTTACGCAGAGGATCGCAGAGTAGTGAAAAAGTTTAAGTGCGAAAATCAATTTTGGTCTCTTTTTTGACATCACTTTTTTAAACGCTGATTAGCATTTCTGGCCTCTCATCTGTATTCACAAACAGTGTTGCAATTCTGTGTTGCACACTTAATGTCCAACAGCATTTATAAACACCATCTGGTGATTTTTATCTGGTGGGTTTTTAGAAAACCCAAAAGTTATGTCATTTTCACGGAAAACAAATTACTGTCTTCTGAGGTTCAGCGTTCAGCAGGTCAACAACCCTAAGAGGGTAGCTGGAGCAACACAGGGATGGTTTAAATCAAAGTCAATTCATTTGGCTACTGTGGAGGCAGTAACAAGAGTTGAAAACTTGTATTCATGTACCCGCCGTCCATTTTGACAGAGCTTGAGCTATTTTACTAAAAAAAAAAAAAAAAAAAGGCACAAAATGTGGAGATATAGTCCAAAAGATTTTTTTTCTGCTGTTATTCCAGTGAAAGGTGGTACTACAAAGTATTTATTTAGAGGAGCTGAATGCAAATACACATCACACTTCTCTGATTTTTTTTTATTTTTTATTGTGGTTGTAAGTTTATGACGAACATAATAAAAATGAGAGGAGCAATGGATGCAAGTGTCTTTTTTCAAGAAACTATAATTTGATATTATTCTGTGCTACTTAAGCAAACTTAAAACTAACAGGGATTTTAAACCTGGTGCTTACAATCCTGTAATTGGATGTTTGTCACCATGATCCCACACGCTGGTGCTGATGAAATCGGTTACTTGCTGTTGAGCAGGAAAGAATTTGCTTCAGTGTATATATTTCATTGTTTGCCTTTCTGTCGTATTTCCTGCAGATGAATGAGCTAAATTGGTTATCATGCAGCATGATACTTTTTTTTTCTTTTTTTTTGGCCCATATTAAATTGGAACCTGCTTGTTAATCAATAGCACTTAAGAGTGAAGTTAAGTGTAACGTAGCAAATGCAAAGGACTTGATTCTTGATTCAGCACTGCATTTGGAGCTATGTTCAGTTTGTCACAAAGCTGTGCTTGATAGTTAGAATTTTTTTTTTTTTTTTTTTTACTGCTGCTGGAAATCTTCACCGTGTCGCATGACATTAAAATCTCACTGGAGCAAGTCGGCTGCAGCGAAGCCAGGTCAGGCACTGCAGATGTTTTCCTCTGTCTGCACTGGCTGGAAACCACCTCAGTTACAGCAGCACACCTCTGCGTGAACTGGCTGAAGGTCAAAAGCTTTTTTATTCTCTGGTCTTCACATCTGTCATCTTTTATGGTTATTGCTCCCAAAGTGGATGTAATGTACCTGATTTCCCCATTCTGGCAGATCATTTGTTATACTAAATCAGCAATTAAGCCTTCATTTATAGCAAGAAAACTGTGAAAACAGCTTGATATAAAATACATTAATTACAATTACATCGATTAATCCAACTAATGCCATACAATAAGGATTACATTTTTATTTTGTTTTAATCTTACACAAACAAAAACTTCTAATTGACTTTTTAAAGCCAAATCTGTAAACGTTTTATCAAAAAGAATGCCATAAAAAAACAAAAAACAAAAAACAAAAAAAACCTTTTCAATGACCCTCCATTTTGTAAAAGCAGTCTGAATTGCATCCTGTTCTATGATAAGCTATATGGGGGCATTTTCTATTGTCCTGGTGGCCGGTCAGACTTTATGTGAGAATCTGCAGGTATCCTATAGATTAGGTGACTGGGTGATTGTCTGCAAGAGACAACCTGGAAACCCCTGGGTGAAAGCAATCAGGTGGCTGGAGAGATATAATATCCTCTGAGACTCAGAACAAGCAAGGAGTTGACTGGCAGGAAGCAATGTGTTTTTCCCTTCTTGACACTTTGTTTTCATTTCTGCAGTTACCTGGTGAGCTTAGCATGCTCCGTCTGTTGAATGTTCTTTTTATGTAAAAGAATGATATTTCTTCTTGTGTGTGTTTTCTAACTGGAACTGAACATCCGACTAATGTTTTGTTCGTCGGAGCGTCTTAGACCTACATTAAAAGTCTCTCCTACCAACTAAAAAAAATAAGTTCACAAACTAATTGATGGACAGTTTATTTTCTTTGAAAAAGAATTCGTGCATTCACCATTTACAGCAAGTCGTTCATGTCCAGAGGCAGCAAAGCCCCAGTACGTCACTTTACCACCACTAATGCTTTTAGATTTGCTGCAGACTACTATCTAGTTGAATCATGAGCACTGACTTTAACAGAGACAATTGAAATCGCTGGTTCTTTTGCAAGCTCCTTGATGTTTAAGTGGCTATAAACTCTTTGGGTTAATTTTTTTTAAGCCATTTACTTACTTATATTGTCAGACAAGATGTGTTTAAGTAATTTGATGCTTCTACAGTAGTCAGACAGGCAGTAATTATGCCTGTGTGTGCTTACCATAAAGACGCTGTTAGTGACAATTCTTCAAAAAGAGTGCAGTTATTTCACATAGGGCCACGACGGTGTAGGTAGCTTTTCCCTCTCAATAAATTAAAACATAAATCTGATTATGTATTTTTTTTACAAGAGAGCAAATGCTTTCACACAGCTCTGTTTATATTTCTAGTTTCTAACCAAAAGAGAGACAAACGTAACCGTTGTAGGGATAATAATAATGCAGTCATGTCACAAAGAGTTAAATATGGAGGAAATTGGGGATTTTCACAGTTTTCTCCCACAAACCAAAAATATATATGCTAGAATTTGCCCACAGGTATGAGTATATGTGTGAATAATTATTTGCCTCGTTCAGTTTTTATCCTCACTTTCTGTAGAGTGTTTTTCCAAGGTGTACCCTAACTCTCGTCTGACTGCTGCAGTTGGCTCCAAACTCCACAAGTTACCCAGTACTGGGTTAAGCAGGTCCAAAAGTGAAGGGATTGACACTTTATACATTGCCACATTAACACAATATATATGAATTCTTGCATTTTAGAACTTTTGCAGGATAAAAACACTTAATATTTTAAGTTTTGGCACTGAAAACAGTTAAGGGTTTTATGTGACATTTTTTCCTTATTCTTTTTCCAAATACGTTTAATTGTCAAGAACTAAACGGGAACGTTGCTGGTTCTCGATTCTTAAAAAGGTCAAGACTGCAAGCCAAAACCCCCACCCACATCTTCTCCAGACATTCTTGGGAAAGCCAGCAGAGAGCAGTTTTATTTTCTCTCAGTGAACCATCAATGTCTTCAGAAAACTGTAAAATTAGTCCAACTGCCCATTCAGATGCTTTAGAGTGCAGAGAGGTTGACATTGCCTCTGTAAGCTCAGCATATTGCTTTTCTTATAAAACTTGAATGCAGCGCTCCATTTTTTGTTGCACATTTCCCGTAGTAATAGTTTTCCATGCACTGTACTTAAACTAACAACAGTTGACATTTCAAACTACCATATGATCCTTGAACTAGATACTTTCATTGATAATTTATAATACTGAAATTCTGAATTGAATGTGTATTAATACTGAAATGCTCACTTGAATATGAAGTTAAGAAAACAGTCAAAAGCCAAGTCGAATATATCAGGAAAAAACATTTTTGAATAGCATTTTGTTTTTCTCCTTAACGTTTTGTCTTTTTATACTTGAACTTTTAAAACTCAGGTTTATTTAATTCTCAGTAGTAATAAGTAGTAAGTTTTTCACCACAGATCAACAAATCAGGGGGAATAACTAATTCACAGTTCAGAATACAGTTTAGGTTTATTGTCTACCCTTTTTTCTGTTTTATTTCTGCAAATTATGAATGTTTAGGAAATGTCTATATTTTTATTAACTTTAAACTGCAAAAGTGTAGTTACAAACAGTGTCCTGTAAAGTGTTTGCTTTGGAAAACAATTAGGGTTTTATTTATAAATTACTCGTAGAGGTTTTTCACATTTTGCCATCGCACAGGGAGACATGGTGTTGGCAGCATCATGAAGTAGGAGGGCTGTTTCTATAGAGGAACAAAGTAACAGTAACAGTGTCCTCATGAGTATGTGAAAAGCTCACTGCTATATGAAAAAAGCTTTATGTAAAACTGAAACAGGTATAAAATGGCAGGACAAAAGTAAGCATTTTTTTTTCCTAATCTGTTTTGAAGACTTGTTGGGTGGTGAAATTGTGGTTATGAAAGAGATTCACCTGGTGGCTGGTTGCTAACTCTAAACATACCACAAGATCTACAATGGAATGGTTAAGATCAATTAATGCATATTCATTAGGACTTAGTACAGTTCTAAATCCAATTAAGAATCAGTGACAAAACTAACAAAAAATAATAATTGTGCAGACACTTTCCGTACAATCCAAGAGAACTTCAGCTATTTTGCAAAGAAGAATGGATTAAAACTGAGTCTGTAGATGTGAAACACTGTTAGACAAAGATTTACAGATGCAATTAGCCAATTAAGTCATATCAGAGGTGCTACACACGAATGCTCACCTATAGCTTTTCAATTATTTTGTTTCCTAAAAAAAAAATAAAACTTTCCTTTCACTTCACACTTTTGCACTATTTTGTGCATGTCTGACACAGAAAATACCAACACAATGAAATTTACAGTTGTTGTTTGACCAAACATGATGAAGTTCAAAAGGTGCAAGACTTTTTGCAAGGCACTCTAAGCACGAAAAGAAAATGTCACTTTAAAACCCAAAGAACGCTGTAACAATAGTTGTATTTGACATATTTTCTTTTCTTCATGGAAAACTGCACACTGGGATTTGTCTGAAAACAGAAGCAAAAAAAGCTTTTTGTGTTTTTTTTTTGTTTGTTTGCACAAAAGACTGAGTCACATTCAGCAAAAAGTGCTGCATTTCCAGATTCCTGCGATGACACGCTCATAATGAAAAGACCTCGTAAATCATTGAAAATGGACAAAACATCAAGTGATGTTTAACTTAATACGCATGTAAATTGATTATTTTCCAAAAGCCAAAAATGCTTGAGATTAGAGATGATTTGTGTCTCTCTCACATCTGTATCCATAAGGGAAGGCGCTTAATATTATCTGCAAAGTGAAAGCTTGGAACTCGTCTGTTCCCTAGTTATGCATTTTTAATCGCATGACTGCACATTTCCAAATATGACAACTTGCACACACACCAACTGGACCATATGCAGTACTAGGAAATTAATGCACAAATTCACAAACACTTATCAACTGCAAATCTGTGAAAACTTGTCAAAGGAAGCACCGCCTCTCTTTTCGCTGCTTGTGACTGCAATCTGTTGTTATTCCCAAATTCTGCAGTTCCATGCTTTCTTCCACACACACACACACACACACGCACGCACGCACTTTCTGCATGCTATTCCAGTGCTGTGCTGTGGCACCTAACCCCACACACTCACGGGAGACAACTGTCACACTTCATTCATGTTAATATTACAAGTCATTTTGTATTCTGCCACAACAGCTTACAGCTAATTATATGTCTCATAAATTATATATGTGCCGTTGGCTGAAAGGATACAATTTGCATTTCATTAAATACTCCATGCTGAATGAAATCACTCAGGGGGTGTTGCCCTCAACAACACCCCCTGAGAGAAAAAAAGGTTGATGTATTTACAGTGTCTCTTATTTCATGACCATTAGCTTCCATGTTCATAAATCTTGTACAGGTTTCTGAGCAAAACCTTGTAAGAGATGTTTTATTTGGCGGCAGATTTTTGCTCTGGAAAGAGAGAGAGGGACGGGCTTACCTGTCCACAGGAAGAGCATGGTGAGTCCCATGCACTGCCGGGGCCCCATGGTTTATTCAGGAGGGGGGGACCTGAAGGGGTAACTCCTTTTCAGCAGGATGTAGTGCTACTTTGCACACAAATTATCCTCACTGAGCAGATATCCATTTAGGAAATCACTGTGTCTTCTGTGTGATTCAACCTGTGGACAAAGACATCCACAATCAGGAACATGCCCAGAAATATCTCTGGTACAGTTTCTGTCGCCATTGGGCAGACATTAGAGCCCTAATATATTATTTTAATGAATATAGTCGTTTTTGTCTTTCGTACAAATCCACTTTTAATAATTTCATTAACTTTTAAGTGCCCCCTGACCCTTACTTGAAAACCTTCTGTTAAGTATCCCAACCAATTCAGATTATTTCAGAAAACAAAGGGTGAAAGTGAATTTAAAAAGTTTTTTTTTTTTTTTTACTAAAAACTGAACCAATATGTGGTTCAATTCTAACTGAACTTTTTAAATCTATCAGGATTATTTTTGGGGAGAAATGTTTATTTTGGTGCCTCAGAAACTTATTACCCTCTAACTGACTACTATCCAACTATCCAAGTCAGACAAAGTAATGCACTATCGGGTTGTTTCTGCGCCTCTTACCGTTACTCTTCTAGCACACACTCCATCCGATGTTAGCATTTGATTCCAAGTTAAATTAAGGCTGCAAAATTTTCGCGCACCACCGCAGCAGCAAAACGAAAAGAAAAAAGAAAAATAAGAAAAAAGCAATCCCAGTGAGTCAATTTGCGCTTTGCCAAGAGTTCCTCTAACATTCGTGGATATCTGTCTTCCTCTTTTCTTAGTCTCTGAACACCAGTTAAAAATCCGTCGAATTGGGTTGAAACATCGCATGCAGACACTTGGATATCTGAGACGCGGTCCCGCAACTTTCCACGCCGCGAATCGGAAGCGCGGATCGGGTGAGGTGAGGCGGTGAAGTGGCTCCTGCGTGCGCTGCCTCCACTTCGCCTCGCTCCGCACTCCGCGGCTGAGGATGCTGGTGCAGAAGCTGAGGGGGGGCTTAGAGAGGGAGGGCGACGGGAGGGGTGGGGGCGAGCTCCAGGCTGGGTTTGGCAAAGGGGATTGCGGGCATCACATAAGCAAAGTACTGTGCCATTACACCCACAGCTCATTTCAGGTGAAGATTGCGTCCTTTCTCCCCAAAGCGTCGCAAGAAAGTGAAAGTAGATTGGAAATGAAACTTCACACTCCTCACGATGGGATTAATTACATTTTCGGCTGGGTGGAGAAAATGAGCAGTGGATGTGAGTGATGGGACCCAAGAACATTAACATTATTTTTGCAATATTTTTGCGTGGAGGGACGGGGGAGAGATTTTGTTTTACGCATGTAAAACAGTTTAAAAATCCAGGTTCGGACATGTCATTGGATAAAATCCCAGAAAAAAAAAAACTTTCACATAGGGGCGTTTTAATTAAATGCACCTAATAAAGATATAATTTTATCAGAGTAAACTTGATCATTTAATTTTATCACCACCGTCATCTGGGTTGATCTTGAGCGTGCAGTCGGTGCAGACCGTAGCAGAGAGTGGTGCAACCTGTTGTACCAAGACTATTTCATGAGAGTCAACAGTGCCCCCTATGGATCACCTCTGCGTGCAAAGCAGCTGCCCTCCCTAAGCTTTAAAACTCTGAGAGAATAGATTGCTGCATAAATACTGCAAACCTTTAGCAGAGGAGCCAACTGCGGGGTTAGCTTCTCAATCGCACCTGTAGAGAAATGACAACAAGAATCACTCGCAGAACAAACGGAACAAATAGGTAAAAAATATGTTGGAACAAAGAAGCAGGCTTGAGTTTCAGGGAAGATTGGTGGAACTACATGACGGGGTGATCTCAAGAAGACTTGAGACCAGGACAGAGGTTCACTTTACCACTGGACAATAACCTTAAACGTACAGTCAGCGCTACAGTGAAGCAGTTCAGTTTAGACCTCGACTCCTCTCAGAATCGTTGGACTGGCTGAACAGAATGAATGAACTGACAGAGTCGTTTTGCGAAGAGGAGTAGAAAAAAAAACATTCAGTCTCCTGATGCTCAAAGCTGGTTAAGATGTGCACAAAAAGATGAACGGTGCACGCCACACTTTTTTTTTTAGACTTGTAAAATGTTCAATTCATTTTTACAATAATGTCATAATTTGTGCTGCCTATCTACGCAATCAGTTTCTGCTTTTGCTTTACATCTGTTAGGAAAGTCCAATTTCTTACACAGTCTTATTTACAGGAAACTTTCAACAAGCCGCCATCAAAGTCCGTGTTTAGTGGGTTATTCTGTCCCCTGCGCCCCTGCCGCATAAAAGCCCATTGGCTAAGCTGACAGTTTACAACTACCATTCTTCAAGATCAGAGTGAACAAGCCATTACTGGACACACAAACTAGTGACATGCTGAAAGGCAGCAAGCGGAGCCACCCTGCAGCCGCAGCCTCTTACGACAACACCGAGCAGCGATTACAGGCCATCAACGCGGCAAAGGAGGTGTCCCTTGAGCATGGAGGCGAAATGCTCACTCCTCCATCCTCTGTTGCTTTCTCCTCATCCAGCTCCATTCCACTACAATAACATAAAGAGGAGTACTTTCTAAAAGTTGGCTATAAATAACACTAAGCAGTAAGGAAGGCTTCAGAAGACTAGTGTATTTCTTCGGTGGGTTCATAAAATTATGTTTTTGATATCTGGTAAATGACAAATCATAATGTGGTCACGTTGCTTTAAATACCATTTGAATTCTGATGCAACAGTCAAGCCAAAATTTGCTCAAGAACCTTTTAGATATGCTCAATATCTAAAAAAGTTAAAGGGTATTCTATTCTCTTTTGCCTACATTATTTTTTTTTTTGGGGGGGGGAAACTAGTTTAATCTAATTAGAGTCAATTTACCACAAAATTCGTATTGTTCATTTTAATTAAAACACTCAATTTGGTTTTTATTTGCTTTTCTGTTACAAGAAAAGTTTCTTGCTGCAAGTAAATGTACCACAAATGAGATTCCTTGCACACAACTATGCACAGTGGATAATAACCGTCTTAAATAAAATGCTAAGCCTTTTATCACCCATTTTGGGTCTCACAGATACAGCTTCCTTAAAACTTTACTGATTTTACTGCATGCACAGACTACAATATACCATATTGCATTAAGAATTTAGGTGGTACGCCAAAACAAGGAGACACAAGACAAATCAGTTATGTCCAAAGTCAGTCCTCAAGGGTCTGTGTCCTACATGTTTTCCTGCCCAGGAACTGGCAGTTGGCATGTTCATGTAGAACATGATAACGCACTGAAGAGCAACTTAAGTCATAATGAATAAGATGTGTTGGAGCATGAACATTTCTAAAGCATGCAGGGCACTGGGTCTTGACTTTGGACATCCATGCATTAAATGATACATGGTGTTTAAAGATTGAATATGTCTCTACCAGCTTAGCACATGCAGAGATTAAAATGGTTAACCTTGCATTTTTAGAAAAATAACCCAAACCTAGTCAGATTGGATGGAGAGCATCTGGGGACTTTGATCTTAAAGTGCTGGCACCGATTCTCACCTGGCTACGTGATCTAACACGATAAAATACTTTGTACTAACCCCATTCTGTTTCAGCTCTGGCTGTATGAATAGCCTGCTATATGTTGAACCCTCAGTTGTTGGTGTTTAAAGCCTTCAACAAGTTTTCGTCCTGGATTAGCATCCATCTAGCTCTAACCACCTTCCCATCTATTCTTAGCAGCTTCCCTTTCTCTAGTGAAGAGAAGCATGTCACAGCATGATGCTGCCAATACTTTATTTATCAGTGTGGGTTTTGTGCTCAGGTTGATGTGTGATGCAGTCTCCTCCCTCCAGTTTCTTCCACCAGAGCTTTTGATCTCTGCTGTTCCTCCAGAACTACCGTGCGTCTCCTGACAGCTTCTCTAATTAGTCCCCTTCTCACTCTGTATTTAGGTTGTCAGTTTTCTCTTTGTGAATTCCTGTCAAGTTTCTACCTATTTCAGAAGCACAAACATTAAGTGTGTGAAAGACATGCGCGTGCTTCATCCTGGACCAGACTAAATTTAACAGATGCTTTCTCTGTAATAAGTCTACTGAGATGGCATTATACAAAGAAAAATATTTCAATGACTCTTTCATTGGACCCTTGTTCATCCTGATGGGTCTTGCCATAAAATATGTTTCGATCACCAATTTGCATTCCCTGGCTGGTCAGACTATTATTATGTGACAAAACTCAGTCTTTTCAAACTCAGAATCTGCCTCTATACAAGCTCACCCATCTGGCATAGGCACCAATAAACAGAACTAACTTGAGTCCAAAGTTGCAGAGTATCTCCCTGCATGGAACCATGGAGAAGAAAACATGACAAAGAAACAAATACTGCTGGTATTAGGTAGCACCCGGCGTAATTGGATCCAATGCTGAACTTCTAATTTGCCGTTTCCCCTGATTCACTCTAAGTGATGCTCTCGGATAAGCCTGTCTGCTTGCTCTCAGCAGCGAGAATGAAAACATCTCTGCTATCAGTGACCCATACAGCATTAGGCAGCAGCAGAAGAGGCGATGTGGTAACAGTCAAACTGTAGGTTACCAGAAAATGTTAAATTGAGCAATTCATTTAGGGGCCCACTTACATTGTTTAGGTTTTACAATGCAGCATTTTTTAAGTTAACTCTTAAGTTAAAACCCATCAGCAAGCTGCAGGACTAGTCCCACATTACAGATATTATCACCATCTACTCCTAAAAAAAAACAAAAGAAAAACATGAACAAACAAACTAATGGCTCTTTTCTGTGACATGTTTTTTGCCTAGCAAAGGGCCCACTGAAAAGAGCTTTTTAATAGGAAATGATTCCATGTCCATGTTAAAGAAAAGCATCCGCACAGATTGATGCCATCATCATTTCTCTCCATGGAAATCATGTGGTCAGAATAATTAGTGGTGTCCTTTTGTTCACACACTTGTTTTGCACACAGGCAGAGCAGCTGAGTTTTGCTCCCGTCTGACCAGTGCACCTTCTCGGACATGTTTGCCGTTTCATGGACTCCTTGTGGTTTTCGTTTGCAAAGACTTTCTTCTCGCCATCCTTCATGAATACCAGTCTCGCCAAGGGCACAACTAATGGTTTTCAGCTCGTTGTCGTTTACTAGTTAAATAACTTCAGAAGGCAATCGGTCGCACTGGGTTTCATTTTGGGAGAATTTAAGGAAAATTGCTGAATCCAAATACATGCCAATGTCACGTTGAGGTTTTAAGTTGGACCCAAAAGCATGCAGAACCAAGAGGATGAATTAACTGTATTCAGAAATGGGGAAAACAAAGACTTACAATGCTGACTCAAAGTGGAGCAGGGTATGGTAAATGGCATGAAACCAGGAACGATAACAAAACGGAAAAATCCACCAAAGAGCAATGAAAATTCAGGTTGATTACTAACAGGGTGCAGCTGGGAGAGGAGGCAAACAGGCTGGCTGAAGGAAAATGAATAATTCACACTAGAAGCTGAACTGAGAATCAAAGAAACTACAAATTATGGGGAAAAGAATAACATTCATCTAAGGGAACAAAATCTAAAATCGCAGCGATCAGAACACAAGAATAATTTAAAAACTAAATGTAAAGAGATGAACACCTACAGCAAGACAATTAAGCTACACATGGTAACACCTACCTAAAACCCACTACAGTTTATTATTTTATTTTTATTTTTTATTTTTTTTGCCATGCTACGCAAAAAAGAAAAAAAAAGTTCACAGAGTGTGAATACTTTTGTAGAGTCTTAACCAAAAGCTGACCTTATTAGGGATCTGAAAGGAAAATTGTTTTATGGCCCTCGTGTTGCAGACGCAGCAGAAAGAAACTAATATAGTAATACGCTGATGACTGAGAATTGGGAAGCAGATGCTCAATGACAGATATAGGTTATGAATAAAAGATCAGACACTGCTGTGAGATACATCTCCGCTCACATTGTTATGCACCGTTTGGATATTATTCCACACAAATAAAGGACCAAAGAGGTCAGCGATGGTGTCAGTATAATTCCGTGAGAAACGGCAACTGCTGGAGAATATCATCAGCGAAGTAAACACATTGTCAAAAATGGCGATTTATCTCATCAGCCTTTTTTCTTCTTCTTCCAATATGTTACACGTTATTATCTAAGACTATGCTCAGCCAGGAAAACACCCGTGACCCTGCACGACGGGGTTGCTAATGGGGGTGGGTGGATACTATCTAACAGATCCTCAGAATCTAATAGGTGGAAACAATCAAACAACTTAAAATAAATTATTTCTCTGGCATTCAAAATCTCTTGGGGAGCCC
The DNA here is from genome assembly GCF_051168715.1 of Poecilia mexicana. Lineage (NCBI taxonomy): Eukaryota > Metazoa > Chordata > Actinopteri > Cyprinodontiformes > Poeciliidae > Poecilia > Poecilia mexicana. Next base: position 16,671,195 of record NW_028263381.1, read on the forward strand.
TGTTAAACTTTTATATCATTTGAGCAGTTGAAGAAAATTATAACAAATCACAGTTATTAACACTGAAATAATTTTCTACAGTTTTTCATTGGATTTCCCAAACTGTTGTTGCATATTTTCTTTTAATTGTGATTAATTATTTGTTTCTAGTATAAGGTGTACATTTATCTTATGCAAAATTAAATTTAATGCATTCCATTAAGGCATTGTCTGTGCTTGCCTAATCCCAACCAAACAGCACACACACATACATACCAAACAGTACACACTCACGTCCTCTAAAAAATGTACTTTAGCTTTTATAGGACTCCAGTACTGTATGTACGACATCACAACATTCACATCCGCCCTGATTGTATTGCACTGTTAAACAGTTTTCTGAACACCTTCACAGCTAAGTACATTGACACACTGTTGATTCTTCTCTACTATGAGGTTTCAAGGTTGCAGTCAGTAAGCATTTAAATAAATACCCATATTCAACCTGCATTTTTTTTTCTTTAACAGCAATTCTGCTCTTTAGATGTTTTCATGATTGATTTTCCCCACGATGTGTATGAATTGAATGAAAGCCTGGATTTCTTTGGATAATTCAGCAAAACAAAATGTCAGTCCTGACGTGGTTCCCCTTACATGTTCATGTCAGCTGTGAAGCCGCCTGCATGATTAAAGTACCTTCACCAACAAAGGCAAACCTGAACTCAGCTGGGATCGTGTTTACTTTATAATTCCTTAAAAAATGCAGATAATAATAATAATAAAAAAAACTGATTAATACTGGATAGTTTGTGTTGATATTTACTCATTTAAATGACTTGATTTGCACCCATCAAGCTGTTTGTAAAGTTTTGGACATCCAACTTCTAATTTCAAAAGCATAGAAGTGCATATGAGAGGAATCTTGTTAGCAAAGTTTTTTTGGGGGATTTATAACAGGATGTCATATCTGTATTCATGAATATCTGTGATGTGGCTGCTCTCGGTTTTTTCCCCAATGAGAGGAGAACGAAAATAGACCCTTCAGAACCCAAAGCATCAAGCAGAGGAGGAGTTTGCTTCACCCAGTCTTACGGAGAGTGGACCTGTTTGACAGCTGCAAGATAATCCAATACCGGCAAAGTTGATTAAGATATTGTGGTGCACAATGTCAAAAGCTGGGGTCGTGGCTAATTAACATGGATTTCAGGCAGTGTCTGACGCAACGCAGCAGGTCCTTGGTGACCTTGACAAAGCCAATCTTAGAGCTGCGAATGGAAAAGAAACCAGATTGAAAATTTTAGAGGCTTCATTGGTATTCATAAAAGCATGAAAGAAATTAGATGAATAGAGGCTTTTTTTTTTTTCTATGAAGCCTTTTTTTTTATGAAAGGCAGCTTGCAAATGGATCTAGAATTACTTAAAAGACAGGGATCTAAGGAATGGATTTAAGAGGGGTAGAAGTATCATCTTTGAAACTGAAGGGGAGAAAGGAAGTGGACGGAGAGTAGCAAATGACAGATAAAGTGTCTGCAACAGCTGGTTGGAAGATGGCATGAAAGGGAAATAGGGAGGTAAATCAGGTCTCACAAAGACATTTTAGTAAAATAGGTGTCAAAGGCCCGTTCTATAGTTCACATCGACATGTCATAATTCCATATTATGACCTGGTATTTTACAAGGAAATTTGCAGTTTACGCTGTATGTCTGGGTGGCTTTCTGCAGGAAAGTTTTCTTCTCTGACTCCCTTGTCCCTGCAAAAGAAATGATTCAGTATTGCATAATATTGCCACCACCATTTTTTTTATTGTAGGCAAGGTGTGACCTGAGTGGTCTACATTGTCACTTTTCATGTACCAATTGATGTGGACAAAAACGTTTATCTCATCTGACCATCTTTGCTTTGTCCTGTACTTGACTTGTGATAAAGTAAAACCAAGACTTATTTTGGCTTGATTTTACAATTTAGAGTGGTGAATACTGAGCGGCGTTGTACGAATGCACAGCACAGTTTTCATATTTTCAATGGTAAAAAAAAAAAAAAAGAAAGACAAACACTTTCCTTCTATATCACAAACATCTCCCTCTTTGTTTTGGGTTATAGCATAAAAGTATGATAGGATACATTAAGTTTTATGGTCATAATGTGAGAAAATGTGGAACGGTTTAAAACGTATGACTTACGTGAGGCACTGAATTATTGCTTAAACATAGATTAGTGTCTCAGTAAACTCATATTCTGCTTATATCAGACAGAGAGATAAAATGAAGAAAAGGTTCCTCTCTTTTTTTTTTCCTCTGGTAAGTATACATTGGGTATACATCAACTGGCTCACTTGCACAGCATCTGTTCTCTTTGAGGCAAAATCACTTAAGTATTGATTAGCAGTATTACATCCTCACCGCTTGCAGCAGGCAGACTTGGAGCGGGGCTGTTAGCTGATCTATATTGATTGATGAGGACAAATGCATGGAGAATACTCCACTGCACTAAATTGATGCTTCTGCCCCCCCATCCTGTTCACATTTCTTCATCAATTTGTAAAGCTTTTCAGTTAAATGGGCTTTCGGCGCATGGTGCAAAACCACATGTGCTCCAGTCGTTGTGAGAGCAACAATTTAGAGGACAGGAAATGCATGTGAGCCGTTTAAATCTAGTTTCCCATTAAAGTTTTTTTTTTTATACAACCTGCACTTATTCAAATTTCGTGACATTACCTCCAGAAACGTGCATGCATTTTGAAGATATTTTTTGCACTTGATTTTGTTAACTGAAATCAAGTGCCACCAACTGTCTTTAGCTGTAGAAATGCTTAAGGCAGGGCTGGGTTGTAAAACAGTACCCATGACGGTCATGCAGTCCACAATTTATGAGTATAAAAATGAAAGCCATTAGGAGCTCATGTTCCATTTTGTCACAAGTCATCTAGGGAACGCAGCAAGCATGTCGAAGAAACGTCAGATGATATTGACGTTAAACTCTTTGGCCTGCGTATGAAATGTGCATGACAGATAACTAACATCTGAACACACCAACTTTGAGCTGAACCAGGGTACTGGCAGCATCATTCCGTGGGGATGTTTTTTATTCCACCAGGGACAGGAAAACCGATCACAGCTGATAAAAGATGAGTGGAGCTCAATTCTGCGTATACTAAGAAGAGCTAGAGGTTCACCTTCCAGCAGAACAACTACCCTAAACCGTATTCATGGCATCCTGTATGGTTGCCTGAATTCTTATTTTCACAAATAATCTTATTTCAGTTTATGTAGTTAACGTGAGATAGGCTTATGATGTTTTTGCGTTTTTTCCTATTAAAATATGCTACACGTGACACCAGCAATTAAAAGTTGAAAAATGTTTACAAAACAGTAGAAGGTCATCAGTGATCTTGATTCAATTAAAAAAAAAAAAAAAAAAGACCTGGACGTGAAAAACGGTATAAACAACCTCCACAGAAAACATGTTATTCCTGAAGTGTGTCACAGGGTGCAACAATGTGATCTAAATACGGGAAAGAAAAATGTAATCAAAAACAAACAAGAACTTGCTACGTGAACTTCTGTAGCAAATCGAGTGTAAAAAAAACAACAAAAAGCTAATGCTTGGAGTAATTTCCCCTCCGCTGTCGCCATGTTCTCATTTTGCTGCCTGGGCTGCGTTCTCCAGCTGATGTCAGGATTAGGTAATTAACATTTATCAATCTCTGAGAGAGACCTTTCCGCCATGAGAGGAGATTGATGTCTAACCTGCCATGGTCTTTACTTACCCACTGCACCGCTCCCTAGGCCATTACCAACAACAGGCAGTCGGGAAGAGAGCTGAGCTCAAGGCCCAACTGTCATCAACTGTCATTATATGCTGCACAGCACTTAACACCGAGCGACCGGATGGACTGATGTGGTGATATGTACCTGCAAAGTTCACGGTCTGCACTGCAGATATTAGGTTTGATGTACACTGACCCTATGGGTAATTGTACCTTTAAAATATTATCCTAAAGATAATAATGAGAAAAATTGGTACATCATCTTCATTCATGCATGAACCTGTAAATACCTTATTTCACATTCTCATGATCATCAGTGTAGAAAATAAATGGACTGCATCTGATGCACTGACAACCAAAGCATACATTGGAATTGGGAAATGCTTTATATCAGGATTTAAAATATGTGTGGCATATCAGTGTTTTATTTTGCATACTTGTATATAATTTTTCTTTAGTGCAGTTATAACTGTATTAAAGAAACTTGCCCCTTTGCCCCACCATCACCTGCACACCATGTTACCTCTTAATTAAAAGATTTTGAAACATTTGAAACCGGCCATTAACATACCTCTCATCTTTTTTCTTTATTTAATGAATAATATTAGAGGAATATGTGATGTGTGGTTCTGTATACCTAGTGTTTAATTTGAAGAATTCCAGAGCATTACAAGTCCTATATCGTTTAAACAGTCCATAATTGACAGAGGTTTAATTTTCTCGTTCACTAATTTCACCCTCGTGGATACTTTGGGATGAGCAATGAAGCTAATACGCATCTTATCTTTGGACTGTCGGAGGAAATCAACGTACCCGAAGAAAAACAGTTAGACCGCTGCAGCCGAGAGCATTCGTCTTTGTTAAATTGTAGCTAAAGTGCAGATTTCTCATGCTTGTGAATGAGCATCAAAAGGTCACTCTCTTTGTCACATTGATCTGTGCAACTGGAAAAGAAAGTAGATGAGATACAGGTGGAACAAGAAGAGATCATTAAATGTAATATGCTGGAGCTCCTCTTTCTCTGAAGAAAGTACTTTATCTCTGACCTCAAACAGTATGAAAAGGGAGGGTTTCAACAGCGGTATATTATTTTTAGGGCTGTAAAATGAGGGGGCTGGGGGGGGATCAGAGAGAAATCTGATAATTACTACCACTATGCACTGTTTTCCAACAGCCTGCTCAATTTTGTAGGGGATTCACTCTACAGTAATAAAAAAAAAAAGAAAATCACAAAGAAAATATATTTCTGGTCACACAGAAGAACACAATAACTAGAAATCAATGGAAAAATAATTTAGTACTATTTAGAAAGTTACTCTGATGACAAAGGTTGGACAGTTGGGTGGGATGTATATGTTCCAAAAACCGGAACATTAATGTGTCTCTGCACATTAAGGAACAGCGTAGCTTATACAACAAGTAGAAATAGGAAAAGAATAGGTGAAACAAAACAAGCTTTCCTATGAGGCGGGAGGAATTCCTTTTCTGCTCTGTGACACAGCAAATAGCATTGTGTTTCTCCCCTCGGCTTCTCTGTAATTTCTCCGTTGGCAGCACTGCCAGCCACCAGCTCCCGCTGCAGTTCTCGGCTAAGCAGGACGGACAACGCCGGATTGCCCTGCAGCCCATTTACCTCCAGTAATAAAGGCCAAAGAGAATGGCTCGGAGTCATTTAGAAGCATGACTGCAACACATTTAGATAGCAACATCAGGTGCAAATGTACTTCTAAAAGTTTCATTAATTCTCCGATGCAGTGGTGATTTGCAGACATTATTTATCTCATTACAATAACTGCATGCAGCTATTGTAATTATATTATATTATATTACATTACATTACATTACATTATATTATATTATATTATATTATATTATATTATATATTAGTTGAATGTTGCCTTCAAGTCCCGAAGCATAGATAGTTGTTGGATATTATATTATATTTCATCATATCTATATCATGTTCTTTTTTGCATGACTCTGATACTGCATGCTTATGAGCAATGAGTTTGGTATTGCTACAAAGTGGACATGGTAAGATTCAATTTCTCTGAGGTTTAACCTTAAAACAACACAAAGTTTTAGATTCACCTCATGGTAAATTTGTTCTCAGTTTTTCTTTGGCTCAATTCATCTTAATCTAAATAATGAAATGGGATGAAAAACGCCAGACATAAGCTAATGTTATAGATTAGATTTTTTTTTAAATTAATTTAAAATTTGTTTACAGTCATTTAATCTCATACAAAAACACTATGATCAAATGACTTCATAAACTATGCTTACTGATACTCAATCTTTAAAGCCAGACAGGCATTTTCCATACTTAAACTGTATTTTTAAATACTCTCTGCTTCCTCCTGTCTCCCAGCAACCACCATACTGCTTGGTGTTTCTCATCAGCTGAAAACCCAACTCCAATAGGGAGCATATGTTTCTAGGAGCAAGTAGCCTGACAAGGTAAGGTATTTATTGGTGGGGAGAAAGTGGATTGATTGTTTGTTGAGGCTTCTCTGTGAGATCCGACACAGCAGCTGTGGGATCAGGACTGTTTCTAGCCTTGGCAGAAGTCCAGCATGCCAAATCCAAAATCTTTTTCTCATGCCAACAATACATGCGTGAGAGAATCATGCAATGGATAAACTTGCCACAATTTTGCAGTGTCTCTAAAATGTTGAGAAACACTCACGTGCTGTGATGAGTAATAGGAAAACCGTCAACCCCTTAAATATGCACTATAGGAAACCTTCTCAAGACCCTGCAAACACCATTCATGTCCTGACTGGGTTTGTGTTGTTGGTGTAGTCGTCAACTACACTGGATGAAACGGTCTTTTAAAAGAAAACTAATTTCAATCACAAAACTGTTTTAGTGTGTTCTATTTATTAGATGTAGCTTAAATACCTTGTGGCAAATTGATTTTTTTTTTTTTTTACCTAAACAAACGTAAAGCAACATTTCTTCTGGTTATACATGACCTTCCATTTTGTCAAGAAAGATTACTGAGACTGCTAAACCTTGATTGCTTGGCAAGACCATGAACTAAGCTGAACCATTTTAGCTGTGATGCCAGCAACTGAAAATCTCGGATGTGCAGCAGATAAAATCCAGAAGCAAAGGTTTGTCTACTGGGTATATTATAAATACGTATTTGCATTTTACTGGAAAACTTATTGAATTTTACATTTAAAAACATATTTTTTGCAGAAGGATACTAAACAGCATGAACCTCTTAATGTGACACATTCAAATGGTATTTGCAGCAGAATAATGTGATGTTATGATTCAGTTCAATAAGAAAAAAGCAAAATACAAGCATGGGATTTATTTTTTAGATTTCCTTCATATGTCTGGGCAAAGTGAATGAAATCAGTCTGCAAAGCTGTTCAGTGATGTTCTCTTCCAAAGCATTTATAAAAATCCATGAATACAAAGATATCCCCATTTAGAAATGTATATCCCCTGCAGGAAATAGCTTCCTTAGGGCATTTTAGAGTTTTTTTTTTTTTTTTTTAGTAGTAGTTTCTGAATCACAAACATTAATGGAGGGGAAGTGATTAATTATACTATGTTGTTCCAGAATGAGGCATACCTCAGTACATATATTTACTTTAAATGTTGCTTTGGAGAGTCCTTGACCACCTGGTAGTTAATGCAGCTGGATCAAAATCTTCGCCTCGGGAGTCCTAACTGTTCTTATTTTAATTACATGGTCATACGTTGATTACAATCCAGTCACATTTGATGCATCTTAATGGATTCCAAAAAAAAAATCCTTTCGAGTCCACTCACAGATGCTTTTGAGCACCAGCAGAGCGAGGCGTGAAATGTTATCGAAAGTTTTGCCGTGCAACTGCAGCGACGCTGAAGCAGCGTCAACCCTTTGACTTGCAAAATCTGTCTTGGGCAGCTCTTTCAAAAAGAGATGCTACATGGGGAAAATAGTGTTGGGGAAAATAGTCTTGCCAAGTTTGTGTCAGAGTGTCTAGACAGGCTGATACAATGCCCGCCGTCCACCACACTAATCACAACATCAAACCGTATCAGATGAAACGTCTAACCGTAGAACCAATGGCCTGCCAGCTTGTTTACCCTCCAGTCTCTTTATGTGTCAAAGTGACATATGAAACTACTTAAATCTGTGAAAACCCAAGGAGGCAGCGGTGTCTATTCAACAGAGGATGGGAAAGGTGTACAAATGCAGGAGCAGCATATTTGTAATGAGAAGAGAACAGGGTGCACCAGAGCAGCATAAAGAAAGGAAGGGCTCTACTGCGCATTAAAGTCTGGAATGTTTTACAAGAGGTAATAAAGCCCCTGGCTAATCACACCCGCCAGGAGTGCACTATCCACCACCCAATAGCCATGTACAATCATTGAGGTTTACCTTCATAAACACCTTAGTATATATTTCGGTTTCCTCTAAGGAGAAATCAACAGGACGAATGTGGATTTGGATGGAAGAGGTTGATTTTCAGCATCTTTCCAAACAGTAACATGCAAACCCTTCCAAATTTTTTCAGAGTCCTAACACGTTTTGTTAGCAGTAGTTCTGTGCGTATTTTAGTTGGATTTTGTGTTGTAACCCCTCAGAAATGATTGCACAATTGTGAAATGGAGGATGTATGTTTTTCATTTTGATTTTCAACCTGAAATCTGAAAAGTGTGGTGTGTATTTGCATTCTGCCTAGCTACCCTGATGAACTATTTGCATTCAAAAGTCACGCAAGTTGAAGTGTGGCGTAGCGCAGTGGCTAGAGCAAACACCGTGTACACAGAGACCTCAACGCAGCAATTCTGAGTTCGACTCCCTTCCTCCGTAACTTTTGCTGCATGTCTCTCCTCACTTCTCTCTGCCCTGTTCTTGTCAGATTACTGTCAAATAAAGGCCATTAGTGCCAAAAAATATTTTTTTTTAAAAGTAACCAAAATAGTAAACAGGGTCCAGCTTTGTATAATGGCTCAGATGTTTGGAAATTTCTTGATAAAACAACTATTTCACATTACAGTTCTGTGTGACAGTAATGTGACAAAATGTGAAAAAGCTGATGGTGTGCGCATACTTTTCCAGGCTGAAATTTTGTAATTTTGTTGAAATGAACACTTAAATTTGTGCTCGACATGCAACACAGTGCATCAAACATCGTGTAAGAACGTAAAGAAAGCAAAAGCAAGTCAGTAACATGGCCAATGAACTGTTTTATATGACAAAAACCAAATAAAAAAAGTCTTAGTTGCAACATTTTGCTTAGTCTGAGGAAAACTAAGACAGCTTTTTTTCTTTTTTTTTAGAAACTGGCTGTTTTTATGACCGCCAGCTTCCATTTAAATCAAAGCATCCAGTTGGATCATCAACAGTTGGACACTTATGGGGTGGCTAGAAATGCCCACTGCTCCAAGCCCCCCTTTGGCTCATTAGACAACAAGTTGCCTTGAAGCAACTCACCATGTCACAGTCATAAATGTAAGCCAACCCAGCCTATTGTTTAGTCAGCACAGCAGTGACAAATTCCCATAAGGGAACATTTTATGATTCATTTGGCTCTGGAGGGCTCAGGGCAATTAAGAGTCACATTCATTACAAGGAGCATCCTGCTGAATAGTAAATACAGGCTCTGAGAGGAAGAAGATGAAACAGGTTTCCTCCGCACGACTGACACAAACACAAGAGCGAGATTTAATCAGTCCATTCAGCATGCAGTTATCTGCACTTCTAATTCTTTGGCTTTCACTGCCTAAATTCAGTTATTTGCATATCTGCTAATGCATTTATCTGTCTGCACACAAGGTTAAATGCTCAAAAATTGCATAATTGATAAGAAAACATTTTTTCCCCAGCTCCGCAAAACACAGTGAGTTTCAGTCAACGTATGCTTACAAATTCATTTGTATTTCATTATTTATTCACTGTTTCTTTTTTTGTTTGTTTTTTCAAAACTATGGAATAATTTAGACTTTAGATGTTATTTAGTCATCTTACTAAAACATTTTTTGGAAGCCTTGTTGTCAAGCAACCTGACAATATTTGCACTTTAAGGATTTGCATGTCTTTCCCTTACTCTAGAAGGGATTAGTTTGCTATTTATTTATTTTGAAAATGTTGAGACAGTGTCATCAGTCAGACATGACTGATTTCTGTCCTGGAAGGTGTTGTCTATATTTATGTAACATGCATAGTTTCAGAAGCAGATACATTTAATTATTTTAATGCATTCAACACAGTGTATATATTGCATTATTTTTTGATCATGCATGATTTTTGATTTTCCTGTTGCACTTAAATATCTGTGTAGCACAGGGCTAACTGTTCTATTATGTTATTACTTATGAAGCATGCATCTTATATTTTTATTTTTATTTTCAAATGCAGCAAAAAGTCTCACCGATGGTTTATTGAAAGCTACAAAAATAAAGGGCACTTGCCTTTCTTTGAAATAAGCACTTAACCAAATTTTAATATGTTTTTATTATTATTATTTCTGATTTTAGTGGACTCTAGTTGTGATTTATGTCTTGATCTTGCATGGCTGACCTTAAATTGTGGTTTTAATTAATGAATAATATCCTGTCTAAAATGCATCATGGTCAATACAGACATAAACAAGTGGTATCAGTACATAGTAGGAAGCAAATTTCCTAAGTAATTTCTATGCAGCAAAACAAAGTCTGACAAAAATACTCCGATTTTTTCATGATCATTCCCAAATATATTTGTGGTTGCAAGCATGTGGACGGTAACCCAACAGGCAAGATGTTGGGAGGGGTCATCATAACGTCACAGTGGCTGTGATAAACAATGCATACTGCATTGGTTTCATGCATTTTATATGTCACTATTAGTATAAATTGGAGCATGAAATGTTCTGATTAAAAGTAGGCTGTAATACTCAAAGTTTTAGTCGAATTTTTAAGAAAACACAAAGGTATTCTTTTTATCCTTCATATATATAGATATAAACTTAATCTGCAAAGATGTGAATAACTTTGAGCTACATGTAGCCACATTATAACTGTACAGTTTTAGGTTCAACTCAGATATGCAGTAGAGAATATAGCTGATGCCACACAGTGTTCCTCCTGCACAGAGAGATAATAGCCCTCAGCACCATTAGTATGTCTGGCCTCATTCAGAAACATTCCAACAGAGCTCTTCAATACCATAAGTACACTTGGTGCACATAATCTTGAAGCCGTAAATAATCCACCCTGTTATCTACGGGTCCGAGGGCTAACGACTCTGCTGTCCAAACCCCCTTCATCAAGCACACCATCCTGTTCATCCTGTTCCTGTTCTGTCATCTGCTCATTGGAAAACTACATGGTAAGTTTTCCATTACTTTTCATACATAAATGCTTAAGGTCCATCAAAAGTTCAGAGGAAAACCCTGCAGTGTCTTGTGGGGAGTCAAAAACAGATGTTCCTGAAGCAAGTAGCAAATTTTATATCCAACTTTCCATTTTCTTAAAACACAAACAATAACGGCTTGGTTGTCATTTACAAGAGCAATGTCAGTTGCAAACCCTCGCATATGGCTTGTTTTAAACCAAAAGACTGAATTTCTCAAATTATTATTTCTTTTTGGCATCTGGAGGGCTCTGAAGGAAGTCTTTGCAAGCTTCATGTCTGCTGGGCCATTTATGAATGGGGACTTTTGTAAAATCCTAAATAGAAACAATGGAAAAGTGTCACAGTAGATTTTGTTTTGCTTAAAGTGACAAAACAGTACAGATATTGAATAAATTTAATAGGATTGGACGACTTCAAAACTTTTAAATTGATATAAAAAATGTTTGTTTCCTTTAGGTTCAATTTCAATCGCCTGCTGTGGATTGAAGAGGTCTCCGATGCTTTGCTTTGCGAATCCTTTTGCCTCCTCATCTCATATGCTATCATCAGAGATTTTGCCTCGTCGGTAAAACTAGCAAAGCAAAAATATATACTTTTAAAGCATTCATATCGGCAGAGCTATAACAGAAGGGCAGCATCTGCAGAATGATACCGACATAAAATGAACAATTTTCCTCCAGCAATTATGAAGAAGTCATGAGACGGCTGTGCCCTCTACCCAGTGGGGCATGTGTGATTTAATTACACCGTATGAAAAAGTTTCCACAATGTCACACCAAAAAAAACTTGATGAACACTGGGTTCGCAGTGTGCAGAGGAAAAAAGGAATGACAGCCAAAATGTTTACAAAATGTCCAGAAATATGATTTTTTTTTTTTTTGCAAGCTCATAAAACCCCAACATAAAAGCCACAAAGGAATAAGTGTGTTGAAAAAAAGCACCATAAAAGCTTAAATGACAGGGCAGCTTTATAGGATCAGGTAGGTTGATGAGGTACAAAGGAATGAAAGAGGACATCATGGTCTCGAAGCCATTTATCTTCTTTTTTCTAACCCGAGTTTTATTCTCAGAGGTCACGTACATCATCAAGCTTAGGTATTCGACATTTTGCCAGTAGTTTAAAGGCATGTGAAAGTTACCAGCCTGTAGCTGAAGAGGAAACTTAAGTTTTCAGATAACAAGACGGCGAATTGAATAAACTTGTGATTAAAAATTCAAAGGGAAAGAGAACGGAAGCTGGTAAACAGAGTGTTGCAGAGGATGACCTGCGTAACCTAGCAAAGAAAACCATAAGATTGAGCATAAACTTTACATAATTTAGAGGTCGAGAACTCATGAGTGTTTTCCAGAGTGTAGCTGGATGGAGGCTGCTTCCATCGATTCCTGCTGTTAGAATTATTGGTGGGGTCAGCAGAGAAACGGAAAACAGAGATCTACCAACTTAATTGGTGATGATTTCGCCTCACTTCTGCATAGGGTGGCAGAAGACAATATTTCACTCTGATTGCCTCCAAATAACCCAGATGTGCTTGGTCCTGCTCCAACAGAATAGCCAGGACTCAGTCTGATGTGCCACAGCTCAGTGGTGAGTTACACAGAGCTGGCACAGACTCAGTCTCTGTGCCAGAACGGGTCTGTCCTCTATCTAAGGCAAACAGGCACAAGCTTTCCTCTGCAGAGATGATTTTTATTTCTCGGACAAATAGCTTTTTAAAAGCTTGCAGGCATTTCAAATGTGACATAACAGCATGTTCAATTTTCATAGTTTACCAAATAATAATTCCATTCAGGTACTTGCAATGCCAGGCTTTATTGATGACTAATAGCTAACATTAAACCTGAACCTTTTAAAATGTTTTAAAAGGGTCAGTTTGAAACCTTAATATGTTTATATAGTATTTTTTCTTCCTTTTTCCAGAGGAGAAATATAACATGACACAGATCTATTTCTTTTTAGCCACTGGGCCTTTTAGCTGAAATTCCTAGGCAATGCTACTTGAGACATAATTGGCTGGTGTTTGCAAATCAGCCAGTCCAGCAGCAGTAAATCTGACAGCTGATTTGCTGTTCCCCTGTGTGTTCAGATAAGGAAGACCATGGATGCTAGCTTTTGGTGTAGTTCTAAGATGGTTTCCACTGTGTGCATTAATACACATTAAGGTATATTTAATGTTTAAATTATTTAAATAGCCGGTTAAAGTATTTTTATAGGTGGTCTCAGCTTTTCAAAGGCTGTGGACCCTAACTCCTGCAAATGGTGGACCCCTATACACAAAAGAGTTAAATTTTGCCATGCCATGTGTCAAGATCTTCAATAGGTAAATTCAAACATATATCCCTTTCACCTAAACTCCACAACATCTCTGTTTGACATGCTCATTTCAAACAACAGTTAGCTCACTATCAGGCAAATTGAGGCAGTATCAGTATCACATTTTGTCATTATGTGTTTTTTTTTTTTCTTGTGCTGTTCATCCCCATTAGGGAAGCTGGTGTTCCAAAGAAAAAACACATGCTACCTGAAGGCATGAGCAGAGTGTAAAAAGACATGAATAAGAAATGGTGAAATACATAGCACCTCACATGAAATGGTTTTATTTGAAGTCAAATAGGGCATTTGTATACTGGCTTAGTATAAGTGTGTTTCAAAGAGATTAAAATATGTCATTATGCTTCAAGCACAAGTCCCACTAGTTACTCATTCTACTCATAGATGGGTTTACTGTTTTGACTAAGAAGTACAGCTATGATTCTGACTTAGGTGCTACTGAATTCTGTTGTGAGGTTCTGTTTGTTTAAGAGCTGAGACTTATACGCTGACTCTGCTTGTTTCTCCTGCCTCTCCAGCATGAGGTTTAGCTAATTAGCAGCATAACCTTAATCTGAAAGCCAACCTTATAATCCTCAATGGACATTAAGACTTTAGACTTGTTTTATAATCTATTTTTTTTCTATTTATTCTTAGGAGACCTTTGTAACACATGGCTAATAATTACTAACATTGAAAAGAGGCAATTTAGACATTCCCTCTAACAAGGAGCATTTTATTTTTCACTCTCTCTCTAGGTTTTTTTTTTTTTTTTTTGCAAGATTCACCAACCACTGAAAGAGAAAACTGGGAATGATGTCAGAAGCAGACAACAAAACAAGTACTTCATCGCCCAAACAACAGAGGGCAAAGATAGGTCGGGCGAAATAGCTATTTGGAATAAAAACGGCAAATCAGAGAGCAGAGGAAAAGATATTGATCACTGGAAAGGTTTACTGTTCTCCAACTCAGCTAGAGAGTGTGATTGTCTGAGATGAATGACTTCTGTCTAAAGAGACACCACTCCTGTGAACTATGGCCAAGACCCCAACACATTTACATGAACACTGTATTCCATCCATAAATTCTCCAAGCGCCTCTCTGATTGGCCCTGGACAGTCTTCCCGTCTCTGCTGGGCCGGAGCCACCGAATCAATCATCCTTCTGTGGCTCTGATGGTGCGGCTGTCTGATCAATGATACCACTAATAATAACTGCAATGCTGTCACCTCACCTCTCATCATCCCGACTGACACAGCCGGGGGGCAGCTCTCTGCAGATTGCCTCTGCAGATTAGGACTCCATTAGAAAAAGCTATTTACCCACCTTTTCCACCCCTGAGGCTCCCCTTCATTTTGTTTGCCCACCAGAAGACCCGATGTTGTGACTTTTTTACACTTATGTTGTTCAGTATATTTGCATGATAAGTGACTGATTACAATTATATGTTAAGCATAATTTACATGATGATTATTATTATTATATTGAATATGATTGTATACAATTACAAAGGCGAAGTGAAATATATTTCAGTGTAAGACATGATTTATTTGAATAGAGGAAGTCTTTTATTTTGAAGAATGCTTAAGGATCTGTTACTGTTTAGTCACTATCTTGCTTTGTTGATTTTATTGCTTGGTTACGAGCAGTTGTTGTTGCTGTTGTTCTGTTTTTATCGGCTGAAGCCCTTTTTTTCCTCTTCAATAAATACTGAACAAAAGGGTTCAGTAAAGGAAATACGAGCCTCCGTCTTGTTTGAGAAGAAGCTTTACTCCGCTACACCCCATGAAGGAGAAAATAACCTTTTTTTTTTCTTTTTTTTTTTTAAATTGAGAAATAGCTACTTCATGTATACGGCTCCAAAGGCAGCAGATAAAACCACACCCTGAAACTTCTGTTCCAAGGTACCTCTTGTGAAGATCGTTGGGAAGCTTAGACTCAGGGGCTTATGGTAAAAAATTGCATGCAGCATTTCCTTCTGTGAGCACCATTTATCATTTTGCAAGTACACACCACCGTGGCATCTCCAGCACCCTCAGTTAAAGGTTAGCTCATCGCACAGCCACTCCTCTCTGTTTTACATTACAATAAAAGCTGCATTTGGCTTTGCAGAACTATTAGGAGAAATGTTTGAACATTTGTCGCGAGAGGACCCAAATTTGGGTCCTCTGCGCTTGCCGCAACAAGATCGATTGAAAAAACATGCTATACATTTATCAATATAGGCATATTGCATATCCACAGATCGGGAAAAAGCTCTTCTAAATGATACAAACAATATTTTCTACATCAACAACACCCAGCCTGAACACGAAGTAGCTTGGTAAAACGAAACGTAATTAGATGCTAACGAGGCTAACGAGGCATACGCGGTAAAAAATGCAACATTGAAAGAGCAACTATTCCCAAAGCCCACAAACTATCAATCAGAGTAAAGCCGAAGCTCTGCCGTTTCCAACAATACCAGAATCACCACGCTACGTGCAAAACTCACTGAACCAGCAGCTGAAGAAGAAAAAAAGAAATAGCTAATTTCACGAAGCGAAAAACATAAATTCAGTCCTACCTTTGCTGTTTCGTGGTCATAATCCTTATTAGACTAAATATTTCCACTTGGTTCGATAATCCATTTTCCCTAAGTCCATCTCATACTGTTTTCGGCTCTGCCCAGAGCCTCTTCCGCCTCCTGGGCTTCCATATAAAAATGTAGAGGCGAACTCCGTCAATGCACGTCACATGCGTTTCCCGTCCTCTAATTGGTGAATGGCTTTAGTTTCCGTATTAATGTCAACGCCCTCGGATTCTATTGGCTCTGACGGTTCGAAAGACGTGTCAATCATCAAAATTGGCCAATGGGATCCCGAGAAACCGCCCCGCGTAAGTTTGCATATCTGTATTGAGAACTGCATGGTTTTACTTGCAGAGCGCAGAGCGCAGACTAGAGACTCCAGGAGGAAATTTTTTTTCAAAGGAACCCCCAAAAACAATTGTTATTAGATGTAATTACTTATCTATGACAAGTAATCATTTATTCTATAAGAATAAATAATTGAAACAGAACCTACAGAAAAAAAACTGAGAAAGTTCAAATGGCACAAATTGTGCCAAAATGGCTAATTTGGAAGGTCCGCCTAGATTTTTATCAAGTAGTACCTCTCTAAAACTCATGTGATTCACTTTCTTTCCATGAAACTTGGCACAGTAAAAGGTCAGATTGTGTACTGTTGTTTACTACATCCAAAACATGTAGTAAACATGCTTTGAAAGGAATCTTCATATATTGAACTGGGTTTTTGTTTTGGCGGAAATAGATATTTTGCTTAATTTCTGCTGTGTATCATATTAATTCACTTTCCTCAGTAACAGGCAGGGTGGGTTTTAGAGCTGTAACATATTCTCTAGAGTCTTGCCTTTATTTTGATACCAAAACAATTAAAATAAACTCTGTAGTTCTTGAGATACATTCAATTCATTTTGGGCATGTATTTTCAACCATATTTCTCAAAAAGAGGCCTAGAGATGAAGAGGTTAATCATGTTTGTACCTACCAAGCCTTCCAAAAACACCCAAACTTTTTTTTGACATATTTCACACTTTTTCACCTTACAACCAAAAACTATTGTAATTTAGCAAAATAGACCAACACAAAGTGGTGTATAATTGTAAATACCTGAGCAATGACAGGAAAGCAAATACACAACGTTTTCCAATTATGACAGATATCTACAACATGTGCCCTTTTGTATCCCCTTTGAGTCAATACTTTGTAGAAACACCTTCAGCTTCAGTTACAGGTGCAAGTCTTTTGGGGGTATTTTGAGCTTTTGACATCTAGAATCCATCCATTGTGTTAGTTTGTGAAATAGTTCAGATTAAATGCAGAGCTTCAACGAACAATCCTTGTCACAAATGTACAACCAGCTTGATCTGAAGCATACATTTCTAACCCATGAAAATCCTTTGATCTAACCCAGTGATTCCCAAAGTTGGTCCTCAAGTACCCCTGCCCTGCACATTTAAGATGTTTCCTTGCCTCCAAACATCTGACTTGCATGAATGGGTGATTGACAGGCTTCTGCAGCATTTGGTAGCTGCAGAGGAGGTCATGAAATAATTTGAATCAGGTGTGGTGGAACAAAGACAATCAACCACTGATAAACTAATTTGCAGCAGCTTTGGCTTGGTCTTTTGGGTCATTTTCCTACGTGGGAGCAGGACAACAACCAAACAACCAACCAAAGCCTGCTGCAGTTTGGAGAATCTAGCAGGCTTTCTTTCAGGCCTGCTAGATTCAGATTGGATACCTGGTCAGAGCAGGTATCCAACTGCTTTGACCAGTGATGGAATAATGTTGGAGGTAATGTGCAGCAGTACTTTTCTGCCATAATCAAAGTTCTGCACATTGATCAAAAGTTAAATGTTGCTCTAATTCTTCCTCCTGTTTGCTTTGTCTCCTGTAAGATTTGCAACAGCCTATAAACTGACGTTCTAATTGTAAAAAGTGCACCGTAGTCCCACTTGAGTTGCAGATTTCTGCAGCTCCTTCAGAGGTATCATGGATTTCTTGGCTGCTTCTGATTACTGCTCTCCTACCTCAGCAAGCAATTTAGGTGGGCAGTCATATCTTTGCCGTTATTCAGTGTTAGTTTAATTTTCAGATGATGGATTAAACAGTGCTCCTTGAGATGCTCATAGCTTTTAAGGGATTTTGCTCTATACCCTAACCCCTGAAACCTTCAAAGAACAGCTTATTCAGAAATTAAATCACACACATAGACTCATATAGTGACTTCTGAAAATTTCATTTTATTGGGGTTAGGGTGTAATATGACTTTAAACCCCACCTTTCATGTTTTCATTAGAAAAGAATATTTCTTGCACTACTTTGTGTTGCTCCTACCATATGAAATACCAAAAGGTTTTTGAGTTGTAAATGTGACACAATTTGTAAAGTTTCAGGGATAATCATTATTTCAGATGGCACAGAATATTTGCACCAAGAAATATGCTTGATATCTTTAACTCTGCCTGACTGGTCTAACAGGATAAATAAGTAGCATAAATCACTGCCCTAGGCTCCCAAGCCCATTACAGAAGTCACTTAAAGCAATCATTAGTGAAAAAGACTAATTGCATTCCTGTTTCCATTCCCATCACCACTTCTGTATTAATCTTTTGCATTGTTGTAGCAGGAGTCAAAGAGAAAAAGATTTTCTCATTTACCCTCCCAAACAACAGCACAGAAATTTCTTGGCCTTTTATCTCTGTGAATAAGGTGATTTGAACCACAGAGGATTTATAAACCACAAGAATATAAAATGATGTAATATCTGAAACCTTAATTTAGGTGAGAATATACAAGCTTTTGGGAATGACGAGCACAAGGCTCCCGTCCGCTCTTTTAATTAGGAGCAATGAGCCTTGTAAATCCAATATTCATCCTATGCGGAATTATTTGCAGAAGAATGACTGCTGTAACACAATAGAAAAATAGGTATTTAGGCAGATACAAATGATCTATTACGATAATGTAACTCCCCTGTCTCTCAAATTTCCCAAATGGCAGCGGAGGTGTTTTGAATTTTCAATGCCAGCGTGTCTGTACGAGGAGAGAGAAATTACCGGAGTGAATCTTGTCTCTGGCAGTCCTTTATCGGACCAGCTTCTCCCCAGGTAATTTCGCTGGCAAGCAAGTGCAGTCCTGATAGACAGAATGGAAAGAAAGAATGTCATATTCCCAGCAGCGCTCTTTAATTCATGAGTCCTCTGTGTTATCAAACCACTGAAGTCCTGACCTGTTTTACTTTCTGCAGGTGTCCGTTTGTGTGTGGGTGTTCTTCCCTCATAAGACTTTAGTTTTTTCCTGCTCTTCAATACTTCCTAGGCCAAGACTCCTCTCGTTTCCCTAAGGGACTGATAACACCTTACATATAGTAAATCAAGGGTATAGGATGTGATAAGGCTCATGAAATTTGGAATTGGTTTTCCCTAAATTTGATTAGCATTTTATGGCTCTTCATTTTTTTTCCTGCCTTGCACAAAGGACAAGCACTGATAGTATAGGCATACAGTATAGCTCATATATGTGAAACCATCAATAAAAATTGTTGGGAAAAATATTTTTTGGATATTTTATCATGCACGGTGTAGCAGTGACCAACTGAGATCGCTTAGTGCAAAAGGAAAGTACAGAGAACATGGAGTTCTGGAAATTGTTTCCTACTGGCTGTAGAAATAGACTCACAGGCTCTTATAGTTATGATCAAACGCTCCATTATAAATTCTTTCACCTTCCCAAATAAGTGTGCAAATAAACTTGACTTGACTAGAGGCATCAATTTTGGTGGGTGTACGGCTCCACGTGGACGACCACATCAGACCTCTCTTTAGCGGCGAACAACTGGTTTCTTCTCAACTGAATGAACTTAACTAAGTGGAAAAGGTGCAGAATGAGCTGAAACTCATGCTGACTTCAGATAGTTGTGACAAATGGAGTGCGTTATACAATTCCCAATGTGAAATTGAATGGGATCATCATGATCATTCCCGACTGAATCAAACCTGATTAATAATTTTTGTTTCCATAATAATTGCATCTAGGATTAGTTTAATTCTGGCATGTTTTCCCTGTCATATCACTGACAAAACAATAGGATGCTGTTGACTCTCTCTGCAGTACTTTAGGAAAGTCATAAAGTACTTACTGCTGATCATTGTGCCTTTTCTGCATTACATAATTTAGTCATTTTAGTCTTTTAGTCAACATTTCTGGTATATAAAATAGTTATCTGCTTAGGGGCATTAATGATCAACGTTGGCAACTTAAGATTTTAATTTTCCATAATCTACTCATAGGCTACTATAAAGAAATGTGGTTATGTAATCCTAAGCCATTTGAAACCTATGTATTGTTTTTCTCCTCAAACAAGTGAAAGCAAAAAAAAAAGTCTGTGTTTAACTTATTTTCTTTTAGTATCTGATAAAATTTGATCCTGTCACCTCTATTCCAGTCGTTTTAGTAGTGTTTCCCAGCACTACTTATTCATGTATATCTATCTTCTATACATAGTGGAAGGACTAAGTGTTTTTTTTTCTCAAATAATAATAGATCTTAGGATGCTACACATGTGAAAATAGTATTAAACAAGTCGGTATTCTCCTCTGAATATATTCCCAGCAAGTCAAATGGAATAATGTTCACACAAGATGTTGGTATTATTATTAATCCATACAAAATAATAAACCAATGCAATAAATGAGTCCATAAATTAGATAATGTTCTGAAGTGTTTAATGGGTGCTTCTTCTCTTTTGGAAAACTTCTTGATTTCTAAGACAGAACCATTGCAGGTAACACCTGGTTCTGCTTGGTTTATTGTGCAATGATGTTTCAATGTCTGCATCAAGGTCCCAGTGGTGCAACATTTAAAGCCTTTTGAGCAAATAAAACTATAGTACTTCAAAATAAGCCACTTTATAGAGGGTATTAACCTGATATTAGTGTAAGAAACAGAGAACATGATTTCTGGCTTTTTTGCTTCTCTATTTGTTTTGGGTTTCTATAATTACTCCCTCCATGTTATTACACATTTTTCCTTTTATGTTTGAATTACGTTTTTTGTTGTTAACGTCTGCTGTGAATTTTGTGTCAATAGTTCCATTACCATTATAATTACTGAGAAAAAATAATACTGATATATTCAGTTTTTATTTCATTTGCTTTCCAAACTCTTTATTTGTTAAGAAGATGGAGCTTTAGGTATAATTTGCTTTTTTATAAGAAAATCTGTGGAGTCTATGGTCTTCTACAGCTGGTGAGTAAATGAAGAACTCATACAACAGTTGGATGCCAAATAGGTGAACTTACTTAAGTGGTTATCTAACATATGAAGGAAACTCAGTAGATTACTATAATAACCACCAAGTACCATTCTTTCAGGGAATTGCGTTAACATGCTGAAAGAGAACAAAATATGTCTCGTATAAAGAACCTGCATTTAAAGATAATGCTCCTGTCTGATTGAGGATGAACAAAATCGGAGTAGGTTAATTGCACTGCGATTGAATCCAATCAAACAAAACCAGAGCAGTTTAAACGTGATTAAGGAAAGAATTAGATTGAGGACAGGTATTTAGTCAAGCCAAAGAAAACCACAAAACTGATCAGAGACGATGCGCAAAGACACTCTGCCAAGAAACGATGCCAACAATTATTACATTAAAAGTCAGACTGATCACAATGTTATGCTTCCTTCTGAACACTGGAGACTTAAAATATTGTAATATCTTTTAACTTATTGGTACATTGATCTAAAATTAGTCAGTGAACAAGGAGAAACATTTCTTTGGAGTGAACATACTGAATTTTTGGTAACACTTTATTTGAAGGGGGTGAATAAGACTGTCATGACACTTTCATAAACATGACACAACACCTGTCATGAACATGAATAAGCCTTCATGAATATTTATGACTGTTGTCATAATATAAATTATGACACTTTTAATACAAAGTTGACATTATTCAAAATGTCTTTATGACAACTTGACATTAATCAATAAATCATTACTGTTTAAACTTTACCTTTAATAACATAGTTACCTAATTTTTAAAGTGCAATCAGTAATACTTTTATAACAAATTTATAACGGTAATGATTTCTTGGTTAATGTCAAGTTGTCATAACAAAGACAATTTGAATAATGTCAACTTTGTATTAAAAGTGTCATAATTTACCAAATATATATATATCATTAATGCAGCTGAGATGTTGTTGAAAGAAATACATAATTAATTATAGCATGAATGTGTTTTTCCATCGGACATGAAAATCATATTAATATATAAAAGATGGGAGGCAGAGCTTATAATACACTATCCATTTGTCTTGTCCTTTATTAGGTATTTTTCTACTTGCATTGATTGGCTGCGGAGAATTAATGTGGTTAATGAGTAAAACAAGTGGAGGAAAATGGTTTGATGACAGACTGTGAAGACTGTGTGTGTATATGCTTGCAAGAAAGCACTGTGGGGTGAAAGACAAAACACAAGACAAAATGAGCTCAATTAAGATGTTGCAGGACAAGAACAGAAATGTATAATAAGGAAAAGAGACAACAAATGGATTGGGAGGAAGCGAAAACCAACTTAGAACATGTAGAGTTGATACAGGTTAAGAATGGCCGTGGCCCCTCGCCCAAGTGTTTCTGGTCATTGAGAGGTCAAGCCAGCCATATCCATTAGCAAGTAAACACCAGATAGTCTCTTAAATGGCCTTGCTCCTCCCCTTGCAGCCACTAGAGAGTGATGACGGCCTTGTCTAAGAGAAAGGCTAATCCATCGGTCTGATTTGTAGCGAACAGGGCAATTTCAATACCTGTCTTTAGCTTGATACACAAGGCCCCCATTTGATAAAGGGCCAATTTGCCAAAGGGCCAACAGTGGCAAAGTTCTAGAAGGTGCCTTTATTTTGTCCTCCTCACTATTTACAGTGAAATAAGTTCGAGGAGGACAGATTCACCATTGCCACCACCAAGAGTAAGAATGAAATAATAGTAAAAGTGCTAAAAAGCAAAGAGCATCTCCTAACAGTACATGTCATTAAATGATGTGAAGCACGAGCCTTAAATATAGATAATATATAATATTTTAAGCCTATGATAATAGATTCAGTAAGATACTAGTTTTGATGTTTAAACTATGAGCGGAAAGGAAATTGGTTGGACGTAAGGTTCCTCCAAGGTTCCATTCTACCTTAAAATAAATTATTTGATCACCAGTGCCACTGTCTACACTGAAGAGAGTTCAGTGCCATCCATCTTTCCATGCATGCATCCATTGGCCAGCCAAGAAACATATTTCTTCCAGCAGATCCTGGATTGTCCTCTTATTTCTTCAGAACACCTCACCTCACCAGGGAGGCACCTTAACTGACTCCTGCCAATGTTTAGGAGAAGCAACTCTACCCTGGGCCCCTCCCTGATTACCAAGCTTTTCACTAAACCAGTGGTCTCAAACTGCATTTCTCAAGGGCCAGACTCCTGCAACTTTTAGATGTTCCTCTGCTTCAGCACACCTGGTTCCGATATTAAGTTGTTAGCAGAGCTCTGCACAGCTTGACTGACTGCCAGTAAGGCAATTTCACCATGTAATTCAAGCACTAGTGGAACAAGTCAGTCGGGCAGGGGGCGGCGCTAATGACGGGGCCCTTTATACCCAAATAATAAAGCCCATGATAATATAATTTTATGACATAAACATGCCTGCAACAGCGAAGCTCGCAAGTTTCACCACCACAGAGAGCGACTGTGTCATTCTGAAATTCATCAAACAGACGTGAACAAACCAAGAGAACAACAGAAACATCAGGCTACCTGGTCACTAGTGATGAAAACAACACAAATTCAAAGCAGTTCAGAACCAGGGATAGCGATAGGATCGTTTTGACACCTTATCAATTTCAACACAGAGCCTACATCAGCTAGACAATATTGGCTATCCTCTTGTAATTTTGCATGTCATAAAGTTAAATGTAAGAGTAAGAATAAAGCCAGTCATGTGGCACAACATTTTATTCAATATTTTACACCCACCATGTCACTAAAATCAGTTGGTCTTGTAAAGCTTTTAGTAACCATGAGTCAACAATGACTGGAGCAGCCTACTATATAATCCACTGGGGTTATATTCTGTATAGTCTTACATATACTGTACTCAACACTCATAAGCTCTCATCAAAAATTACAGGATCCCTGACGTCATATTCTGCCTCCACCCCCCGCCCCCCGACTCTCCACTGACGCCCCGCCCCTGAATTCAAGCGTTTTAGAGAGGAGACACATCTAAAAGTTGCAGGACTCTTGCTCTCCAGGAATGCAGTTTGAGACGACTACTCTAAAGGCTCTTCCATACTTTCAACTGGAAATCGGCTCTCATAGGCATGATATCTGTATTTTTTTTTATCCACTGGGCATGTAAATACATTTTGTATGTTTCAGATGTGATAAGAAATTAAATACATTTTCTGGTTCTTAACTAAATAACTGCAAAGCAGTGTTGTGGTACTCGAAGTTGGTCTTGGTCTTAAGACCGGTCTTAAGACCATTTTTTGATGGTCTCGGTCTCGTCTCGGACTCGACCGCATTTGGTCTCGGTCTTGTCTCGGTCTCGGGCGCTGAGGACTCGGCATTTTATTTCAAGACCAGTCAAGACCGCAACTGTGAAAATATCACTAAACGTACAGCATTCTGTCCACTTTGTTAACATCTTTGTTTTCAGTGGATGCAAAACGCACTGATTAAAATCCAAGCAACCACGTGTTTCTGTTACTCCCCCCTCCCCTCCCCTCCCCACCTTTTACTCTCCCTCCCCTTCCCCTTCCCACCTTTCACTAGCGCGCGGCGCTCCAGGACACGCGCAGTGGTTTCCTCTCAGCGGCAGAAAATGTTTGTCCAATCGTCAGTAATATAATAGCGCTGCATAAATAGTAAGAAATCCGATGGCCACAGCTAACTCAGCAGCGCTTCGCTTTCACAGACGGTGGGGACAACGTTTAACTTTTTTCGTCACTTAGAAAAGTAGCTCAAAGAAGGTAAGCGCCGTTGACGTGATGTTAGCAAAGCTAGCTGTATAGAGACACATAAGCATTGTGATGAAAAATGTTATCACTCACTGTGCTGAATTATTGTGCGGAGGTGTTGACTGACTTGTCGCATATATGGGACAACGCTATGTCCAAAAGTCTGCAATATAGTGATGTGACATTCAGAAACAGTCGATTCTTCTCCACGGCTCTTTACTTATTAGATAGGACTGGAGTGTCACTCACTGAGAGCCGTTGTTCTATCAGATAGCCATACGCTGTCAGGATAGCATACATGCATTAAGAAATCCGACCATCAGAGGAGTTGTCAGTTCACCATACGCAGCAAGTTATGATGAACATAAGTCATTAAATTGTTTTCAATGATAACTATATAGATATACATGTGTTGTCATGGTTTCAAAGTGTATTTAAAGCAGGTCTGGCTGCAGCTGGAGTCAGCTACAACACACACCCATGTAAAACTCACTTAACCGCTAAGTCAGGATGCCATACAACTGTTATTAACAAAGTGTATGATGATCTACGTCATGATTCTATGTTGTTGATTAAATAAAATCTTATGGTAATGACGTGTCTGACAGATATAGCCGGTGTTCTATCACATAGCCATACGCTGTCAGAATAGCATACATGCAGTGAGTACCATGCCAGCGCATGCGCATTAAGTCCGACCGTCAGTGTAGTTGTCAGTATATGCAACAAGTTATGACGAAAATAAGTAATTAAATTGTTTCTAATATGACATAATGTGATAACTAGATGGATATACATGCGTTGTCGTGGTTTCAAAGTGTGTTTAAAGCAGGTCTGGCTGCAGCTGGATGCCATACAACTGTTAATAACCAAGTGTATGATGATCTACGTCATGATTCTATGTTGCTGATTAAATAAAATCATATAGTAATGACAGCGTATGCATATCTGAGCTAAGCGTACGACTATCTGACAACGTATGCTGATCTGACAGAACACCGTGATCTGACCTGACAGAACACCCGTTCTTTGTTCTTATAATGCTCTGTGTACACTGCATCATTATTTTCTTTTATTATGTACGTTAATATTTAAATTAACAAATAACTAAAACACAAGAACGAAAGAGCACGCAGAGCATGCACATTGCTCTTTGATTGTTTTTGTTCAAAGTGGCAGCTGTAATGTCTGCCATGGTGTCGGACTACCTGGCTTCATGTACTGGCATAGAGAGTGAAAACAGTCACGATGAGCGCCTTCTGTTTGGTTACTTCTTGCTTGTTGGTCCTTGGTCAGTGTTCATGGTTGAGCGTTATTTACCGTCAGGGCATTGCCTCAATTGCTATGTTTAATGGTGCAGACAGTGGTGGATTCTTATATGAGCAATATGGGCAAATGCCCAGGGCGTTATGTTTTTAGGGACCATCACACTTTTTAGCACATAAATGGAATATTTAATATTGGTAAAATGTATTAAGTATTTAATATCTAGGTGTTTTATGGTAATATGGATCTTTCAGATTATTTTGAGAAGCAATTTCGATCATATTTTACATTTTATTGTGTCATGTAGCACGGGCTGCTGGTCTTGGTCTTGACTTGGTCTCGACTCCCCTCGGTCTTGGTCTTGACTTGATCTCGGACCCCAAAAGTCTTGGTCTTGTCTCGGTCTCGATACACTCTGGTCTTGGTCTTGTCTTGGTCTCGGGTTAGGTGGTCTTGAACACAACACTGCTGCAAAGACTGTCTAAGTGGCTTAAAACTCCTGGATGGAAATACTTGATACATTGTGGTGTGAGGAGGA
The DNA here is from genome assembly GCF_051168715.1 of Poecilia mexicana. Taxonomy (NCBI): domain Eukaryota; kingdom Metazoa; phylum Chordata; class Actinopteri; order Cyprinodontiformes; family Poeciliidae; genus Poecilia; species Poecilia mexicana. The sequence goes on from NW_028263381.1 coordinate 16,697,979, forward strand.
GGCTGTCTGCAGAAAAGTGTGGCACTCTCTCCTTGACTGTTTTGATAAAGCAAAACAGAGGATACAGGGAGGGAGTGGGGATCCCAATGGGAAGGACATACTGAAGTGGGAGGGGTATCCCCCAGGTGGTCTGTGTCATGTATGAAAGGTGCAAATAGGGACATCCCGCAACCTTGTGACCGCACATCAACAGTTTGGCTTCAGATGAAGCATGGGAGAGGCTTAAGGGAGAGCCCAAACACCTTGCGAAGGGAACTCATTTCAGGCATTCAGAAAAACAACCAGTTTAAATTAACGGCAAAAAAATCTACCAAGAAGAGGCGAAAACAGTACATGAGGTTTACTGGTGGCTACAGAAAATGTAAATTATAACTGTCCACCTTTAGATAAACAAGCAAACACCATTGTACGTCTATCAGTTAGTGTGTAGGCACATCAGTTTACGGATGTGTGAGTGTTGTGAGAAAATGTGGCAGTAAAAATCCCTTTAGTAACTGAATATGGCTAGAAATGTTCAGTGTAAGTGGAGTTTATTTGAAATCTGTAACTTTCTGCCAAATAAATAAATTCTATTAGTCGAAGCAAATTACATTTTAAACTTACTTTTGAGTTTGCAGCAACGAAACATAATTTATGGCACTGAACTTTTTAGGAAATAGCTTTCATTTCTCAAAAGAAAAAAATATATCAAAAGATTAAAATAAAATTTTATTTTTCAGCTGTTTGGATATTTTTATATTATTACTTTGGTGAAGCCACCGTCTTCTAATGAATCAGGTAGATTTTATTTTCATTTGTACTTATTCTTCCATTATTAGATCGCCAGTCGCTATTACCTGCTTTCACTACATAAAATTTCAGGTCCAGACTGTTCTCTTCCTGTTTAATTTTTTAGGGATTAAGAGCTATTGGAGTGTGAATTTATAGTTAAGACCGTTCAGAGAACTCTTCTATCTTCACTATTTATGCAGCATTTTAAAGAGCACGTGCCATCATATTTTGGTGTTACAAAACCAAGAAATCTAATGAAATTTCTCAATTTATTTTTCTACAATTTGGGAAAGCAAAGTCAAGTAAACCATGCTTGTTTGAAACATTACGAGCCTTTTGGAGGCCACCTGTCATAAAATAGATTGCAGACTATTGATTCATGTTATTACAGGGCAATTTTGTTTTATTGTTACAACCAGAAAACAGTTCTCTCAACAGAAAAAGCTTTCTAACAAGAATATGTCAAATGGATACATAGCCGTTTCCTGGCAATGTATAAAAAGATCCTGCTGGCAGAATGGGTGAGCTTGGTGAAAAAGTAAAAATGAAGATTGGTGATTTCTCATTGTCCACCAGAAATTAGCTATTTGATTAGTAAATTTAAGAACAAAATTATTTGTGCCTCTGGCAGATTTAGGTTTATGCTGGCTTTTTTTTTTTTTTTTTATTAAATTTCAGTGACATGTTTCTCCTCTCTACTGCTCTGGAGAGGCCTAGCCAAAATCTGACAAGGAATCTGTGAAGCAAGTTACAGATTATATACTTCATGCAAATTCAAAGACCTCGAGACCACCACCAAAGATAAAAAGTCAAAATATCTGTGGAAATTTGCAAAATTCTGCTCTGCAATTATAAGTTCAGACCATTATGGATGCAGTGGACAGTTTCAGAATGGTAAGTGAACCTCACGTGAGCTTTTGGAATGGTCCTTGGAAGGGTTGAACTGACCATTGTCATGATCTGTGTTTCTGTGTATTCATTTTAAGGTTTTTCTGTGTTCAGTTTCTGTCCTGTGAGTCTCTGTTTCTGCTCTTCCCCGTTGATTGATCCCAGCTGTGTCTCGTTCCTGTGATTACCCTCCCAGTGTATTTAGTCCCACCTGTTGTCTGTGTTCCTCATCAGATCCTAGTCGTGTGTACGTCACTCCTTGTTTGTCTGCATACCTTCACAGTTGGACTGTCAAGTCCTGTGTTGGCATAGCTCTCGCTTCAGTCCTCAGTCTTTTCAGTTGCTACCGGTATTTAGCTATGTGCTACCTTTCTGCCGTGCTGCTGCCTGATTGGGACTGTTTTGAGCGTCTTCATTAAATTTATAATTTTCTTCTGCAACCTGGGTCTCTGCGTCTCTCCTCACACCCCTCACTCACCGTTCATGACAACCATGTGCTTTTCCGATTTTGTTGTTTCGGAAAGTGCCTGGACCATGGGAGGGTTTTAATATACAGCCTTGCAACAGACGGTGGGGACAGGGCTTTCCTTCAGTCAAGGTCAGTTGGTAAATCGCACAAACTATAATTTTCTTTAGTAATGTGGCTGGAATCTTGCCATTAAAAAGTAACTCTGTTTCCTGTGATTGGGAGAACGTGCCAATCACATGTTCAACAACATGTAATCACATGGATACATGTTAACGGCAGCCAACAACAAAGTACTTGTGCTCAAACTTCAGGTTTGCTAGGTGAGGGGCAGTGTCTTCCGACTGTGCCTTAGTAATTGGGAGGTTTTTGAAATGGCTTGTTTTCCAGACATCACTGAAACATTTAGTGGTTGCCAAAAAGCATTTTACTTGGTAGTGTATTGTCTCTTTGCAAGAACCATAATTATTCAATAACTGGTTTATATAAGCATAGAGAAGAGATGTTAATTGTGGTTCAATGTATCAACATAGAATGAGTACAATTCATAACTTTTGCTCTTTTAGGAGATATTTGTAAGGAATAAAAGTGAAACGGATATAGATATTTTTAATACTTGAGAAAGAAATATGGATCTTTTTGTTAGGAATTCATAGCTTGAGATGACATCAAACACAGACATATTGTTACAAGATCCAAAAACTCGATTACAACAACCATTGTTCCGATTGCACCAGCTGTGTTCATCACAGTCAGGTTGTGGGGTGATGCATCAAAACCTTGTTTCACAGAGAGAGAGAGATTAGAAATGTTTCTTTTTTTTCCCACTTCTCAGTTCATGGCTTACCAAATATACACCCTGAAACTTCAGTGGTACATACACTTATGTACTAGTAACTGGTTTTTACTTTTTAGTGCGTATAGAGAAATAAAACCAAAACGCATCATGTGGGAATAATGATTACCCACTCATGCAAATGCCTATTGAACTCTGCAGCAAGCACAAAATTATCTCCATGATTAACATAGATCTGCTTTAAAACACTTGATGCATGAAGACGAGGCAAGGAAAAGTCTCCCATTTAAAATCAATGCCATTTGTTCGCCCACAGATCAAGCCCCCCCCCCCCCCTCTACAAAACGATGCGTGACGTGACATAATCATACCTTTCCCCTGAAGTTGATTAATATTTTAAAGATCAACTCTCCTTCAGGAGGATATTAAACAAGATTTAAATCCAGCACCTCTTGCAAGACATTTGCATGCATGAACTATTCCAGTTAGATTCTCCATCATCCAGCTTGATCTAGTTTTTAAGCGCTGTGATCTTATTAATCAATTCTGTTTTCTTGCACCGTGTGTGCGTCCATGTAAGTGCATAAACAGGAGAGCTGATGATCATTAAAAGCATACGCAGCTGCCACCAACATAGAGGATAATCAGAAAAGCAGCTACCGCTTGTCCCCCGGTGTCGATTATTTCCTGTGAAAATGTTCAATGATAGGGCAATTGGTTTTCATAAGCAAAGCAGTGCATATTGCCTTGCTTTTAAATGTATTTACAGTGCCAGTTTTAAAGGTCAGCAGGCAATAAAAAAAGCACATCGGAGGTCTGTTTTCCATACAAGTATGTTTATCTAATTTAAGAGCTGCTGTGTGTTATTCTGTCTATAATTCATTTGAAATCGAAAGGTCAAGCTCTTTTAAAGACCTGATGAGGCACCTTTATAAGTCCAACCTGAGGGAAAAAGAATGGCTAATAACTTAATATGTTTTTAGATTTTTTTGAATTTGCTCATTCAGATTTTTTTTTTTTTTTATGGCGACTTTGAATAAGGCAAAAATCCTCCCACAGACGTAGAGTGTGGTTGTGTCATCCACAGAGGCAAAAATTAGATTTTATTTACCAGCCATTTATTAATCGATCCAACCAGCCCACTAATTTCCGGGCAGAGTGACTGGGCTCCGAACGTGTTTGTAAAGGATGAGCGAATTTAAATCAAAGCAGGATGTAATCAGCCACGCGGGGTTTTGAGCAACCCACGGGGGATTTAACACTCCATTATTTAAAGCAGACCATATAAATGAGAAAATAACACGCAATGGCTGAAGATGCACGGAGCTGTCCGTGTTGAAACAAGCACAAATCAGCGGATTTGCGATCACAGTAAAATAACAAGTTTGTGTCTTTTTAGCTGCTACTTTTACTTCGAGCTAACAGAGTATTGCTGTCTTTACCCTAAAACCTCTACTTTTGATTTCAAATGATACAAATGTCATTGTAAACACATAAAATGGAATTCGGCACACAGTTCTTGGACAAAATTAAAGAACCATGTTTTATCTGAAACTAAAATATATAATAAATTAAGTCATTAACACCAAATCCATAGACAATAAATGAGAAATCCAGATGTTAATGAAACTTTGGGTTTGGAGAATGTGCTTTACGAATTTTCAAGTCTTGCAATATATTGTTATTTGGATTAATCTCTGGACTTTGACTTGGCCATCTGTCAAGTACCGTATGCTTTAACCTAAATAAATCAATTTGAACTCTGCATTTATGCTTGAGTTCATTGTCCTGCTAGAAGGTGAAACTCTGTCCCACAGTCACATGTTGTTTTGACATTTTTGCCAGAATTAGCTTCTAGTTAACTCAGTCTATCTTCCCAACAACTCTAAACAGCTTCCCCGCAGCATAATGCCACCACCACTATGCTTCACAGTGGACAGAATGTGTTAAGGGTGATGTGCAACATTCATTTTCTGCCACTCATGGTATCTTTAATGCAGTTCAACATGTTTCACTTAAGCGTGAAATGACCAGTGCAAATTCTTCCAAATTGTAAATCATATTTCTCGGTTTTCTTTCAACAATGTGGTTATTTTCTTGTGACTCTTCCATCAGGCTGAGATTTGTGGTATCTGTGTGTGTCCAATCAGCCGATTCTCCTGCCTGAGCTCTGGATCTCTGCAGCTGCTCCACAGTAAATATGGGCCTCTTAGCTGCTTCGATTAGGATGATGACGTGAACTCTGAAGGTATTTGGTTGTACTGTATTTCATTTGGTGGGATCAACGGATGCCACGCTTACCATTTTTACGAATAGAAATCAGCAATACACTGTTTCTTCTAATTCTTACACTTAAAAGTTATTGTAACGTGACAAAATGTCAAAATGCTCAAGAGCAATAAATATATTTTATAAGGCAGGACACATGAAAAGTCTTAGGAGCCACGGATCCTCAGTTAACCCTCAGTGAGTAATGAAACCTATTGCCTATCAGATTATAATGACCCTGTTAACTCAAAACTGTTAAAAAAATATTTTAGTCTTAGGTTGTAATTTTCAGACTTCCATGCGAACGCGTGTCTTCAGAGGTAGGAAACCCTATATTCTGCGGCTGTGAGTAGTTCCCCTGGTGAGCTTAAAAGATGCTGCACAGAGAAAGTGATGTTCTTATCTCACACATTTACTCACAGGGAATCACTTCTCGTTGCAGTCGGCTGCTCTCCTGTGTGTTTGTCTTGCAGGATTGCTCAGAAAAGTTGTCCACTCAGCAACCTCCTGTGGATACACAAACAGATAAATGAGAAAAATGTCATAGCATTCAAATAGCTCAAAGTTTCACTGTGTAATGTCAGATTCATGAGCATGAGAACAGAGACGCTTCATGTTCAAAATATGGGCCACAGTGCCACCTACTGGGCGAAAATTGCCTTATTTTTCTTGGAAACGCATTCATATTCTCTATTTACAGATATATAGAAATCTGAATGGCAAATCAATGCTGCTCAATTTGGTGTCTACCCATTTATTATTCATGTCAAAGTATTTTGAAAGGAGTTCATTGCCTTTGCCAATTGAGTGTTTTTTTAATAAATCCGTGCAGACCTAGAAATGACAATAATGAAATGTATTTTTTAATCTAATATTTTAAATTTAAAATTCATACAATTCGTCTATCTGTTTTTACTTCAAGATGAAATTTACAACAAAATGTAATTTAATAAAAACATTTAATTTAGTAAAATAAACAATAAAAGCAGGGATTTTTTAAATGGATGCCTTAAAGCTTTGTTCATGTCATGAAACCGTCAACTTTCCTAATTCTGCATAGAAGAGCTGTCAAATATACAGACAGAAATATACCCTAAAATGGAGCTGCTCAATTGGCAAAAATCACAACTTCCATTACAACGCAAGCATGTATCACATCAAAAAACACTCCTGGAATATAATACTTGGACTGATGTAAAATTTTAGGTGCCTTGTATAGAAAATCAACTTTCCCGTGATATATTTAATCCCTCTTCTGGATTTGTAATTCCTCTATGCCCACAGCTAACTTAGACCTTAATTATCAAGGTAAAAAATCTCTAGGTAAGTAATGTTACAGATAATAATTTCTCTACACCAACTTGAAGAGAAAATTGCTGTTGGTGGGGGACAATTATTCAAGGGTTGTTAGATATATTTGAGCCTGTAAATAAAAGTTTGACCCGGTTTGGATTTCCAGTTCTTCATTAAGAACATATGTACATAACTTTGTACGTTGCATAATCATTCCATTCTGGAAAAAGTAGGTTGAAATAAGCCACTAACACAATAAAATGAACATTATGTGTCCATCATCGGCACATACAAATATCTGTCTCTACTGCCGTGCTTTCAGAAAAACTTCAACTGAAAACTAAAAGCCATGTAGTTGTATAATTTGTAGATTTACCCAACGCTGCAATCCTGAAGGATTTATGATATGCTTATTCTACGGGTACCTTAAAGTGGATTGCAGATTTTATGGGAATTGTTTTGCCCATTCAAGATTAAAAAACAAAAAAAGAAAAGGAAAAGCAGATGGAGGCGAGAGTATAATTCCTGACCCTGTGAGGCTTTGTTCTATTAATTACTCTGCTTAGTTTTCTAAATAAAGGTGTATGAAGTTCGATAAGTCCCCATAGGCATGAGGAAAGAAAATACCAGCTCTCTGAGTGGTTGTGACCCTTTCCGAACAGTTGGGTTCTCAAGAGGGTTCATCAATTCCACCTACTCTCTCTGCTGCAGTAGTAATAACCTTTTTGCTAATTGCTTCATTACCATGACAGTGACTTTCCACCAACACAGGATTTACTGCACCTCAGAGACTCCAGTTACTGCGGGATTTTTTTTTTTTTTTTCTTACAGTACAACAATCTGAGCTGCTCTATAAGCATTTATTAATGAATTGAAAAGGTTACAGTTAGTATACAAAGATGCCTCTTACTAAACCTAATTCAGTTTGGGCCTACATATAAAAAAAATGTCACCATAATTCAACATGGGAACCTTTTTGAACACAACTTGTTTTGCAGCAGGTAAGTAATATTTTAGATCTAACAAGGGTATCCCTGCAAGGCTGAGTGTTTCAGAAGAAATGATGAGAGATGCACAACTCTGTGAAGACTGCATGGACCAAGAGTTTTGAGATTTTTCTGGAACCACATTGCCATCTGTGTAGAGAGGCACTTAAATCAACATGTGCTGGTCCATCTGGACTATTTTATTAAGCAGATATGCCTACGGCTCAACTTGTAGTTGGCTCAAATCCCTTTCAACATTCAAAGATGCAGCGCTACCTGCGGAGTTCAGAGAGTCAGACGCTCCGCGAGCGTCATGAACAAAAAAAAAAAAAAAGAGAAATCTTCAGATGTTTTTAACTAGCAAGGTGAAAAAAAGAGTCCAGAGACGACGAAAGACTGGGACCGAAAACAGATGAATATCTGATATCAAAGCACAGAAAAGTTCCTGATCAAAATGTTGAAAGTGCTTGTGTGTCCTTTTTGTCTGAGGCTTCTCTCTCTGAAATGATTTATCATCAAAAAAAGGAGACATTAAGGAAAAATATTTCATCAAATCCAATTACTTTTGTTTTTTTTTTTTATCAAACTTTTTGACATTTAATTTAACGATTGCCCTCAGGCTTCTACAAGTGCACTCTGTCACATTGTAAGTTGTGGGCACTTCCAAAGACCTGCTACAAAAGATCTCAAACTAAACAGAAATGGTCTCATTCACTTTGTATCTATTGCATTCTTCATTGTGGTTTTTCCCTCAGACATGTCTAATCAATGCTACATATTATTACCCTCTATTAGCCACTGGCCTGGGCTCTCTATCTCTCTCCAGTTGGCTTTGCTGCAGTGCTTGATCAATCGTACAGACAAAAAACTCATGCAGGGTTTTATTATATTAATACGCTGCATCATAAGCTAATGATACAGCATTTAATAGCATCATTAGTTCACACAAATGAGCCCAGCATACATACACAGCAAGTGTACCTCCTATCTCATGTGAGAGGTAAGGGTATTATTACTCAAAGCTAAGGCTACAGTTCCCAAAAGCCCCATTACATTCGGTTATAAATTAAATGGTGCCGTATTTGCCTCCCCTGGAGGCAGAGCTTGTGTGTTTGTCTTTCTTTACTCGAACCTTGTAAAAGATAAATGCGATGACAGGGGACTTTTTAATCTGCATTTTGCCTACAGCATCATCTGTTGTGACAATTTGTTAAAGCTTCTTTCTCTGCACATTTCACAGTTTGACGCGAGCAGCGGAGTGCCAAACACACAAAGGAAAGATTCAAAATGGGACTGTAAAAGCTTACTTGAAGGCAACAAAAATTATAAAAAATAAAAAAAACGTAGAGTGACAGAGGAGAGCTTAAAGTATGACCAGATTATTATTATTTTTTTTTTGCAAAATGTTGATATAAACCTTCAACCATGGGTAAAAATGGTTGAATAAAATTCATCTGGTTTTATTCATCAGGCATAAAATCTGATGAGTAAGATGAAGTTAAAAATTTTATTAATTATTAACTTTAAACTGTATTCAAATTAATTTGTTGTCATACATTAACTTAAGAGAAGTAGCTGTCCACATTAAAAAGACTGAAATTAAAGTTGGCTGTTTCTCAACAGCCCAGAAATAAAAAATACAATATAATTGCCACACATGTAGAAAACAAAGATAGCCTTAGCAATGACCTCCACGTCTGTCAGAATGTGTCCTGAGACACCTCCCATTTATAGTACCTTACTACTTCTGCATGTAAAACCATAAAATACAAAGAAATGTTTGCCTTTGCCTTGCGTTGTTACTGTTTTAAAGTAACAGTGCAAGCAGTTAGCATAGATCAGATCCAAACATCCTGCACATATCAGACTCTTCTCTGCATCTGGGTCCAACGGTACCACAACAAACTGTGATAGTCCCTGCAGTTCATGCTGATCCCTCAACTATGCGCCTCTTTTCATTTATCATCAATTAATTCTGTCGCTTGAACAAATCCAGCAAAACGTGTGCTTAAGGTCACTGAAAATGGATTTTATATCAAATCAAAACCCCAAAAGATATTAACTGCTTGTAACACTTTAACAGAACCTCACTTCAAAAAATCTGAACTATTCCTTTAAATTGAGCTATCTATCGCTCTGCAATTGGCTGTTTGAAACTGAAAATGTAGACAGGAGCCAAAGGTCAATAAGAGCCTGGGCTAGATGATGGTGACTCCAGAACAGAGAACTGCAGGCTACAGCCTTTGCATGTTCCTTCTGTACATGTCTGTTTGTCTCCCAAATCACAAAACATGCATTTTAGGTTATTTTGCAGCTCCCAATTAACTTTTAACTTTAGTGATTTTGTACAGGAATACTTGTCTCTGTAATGCACTAGTGACTTGTAAAGTTCTATCCTTTGACTGCTGGCATAAGCTACAGAAAAGTAGACTAATAAGCTGGTATAAATAACAAGAGAGCCAAAGTATTGACTGGATTTAAATTGCCAGCTTGGCCAAACATCTGCACACCAAGGTAACGCTTGTGATGCGTGAACAAAACAGCCAATCATCCGGTGGAAGCAGGATTCCTTGTTCCACCTGAACAAACATCACATATGATGATCAAGCAGAGGGATTTTTACAAATCAAACTTTTTTTTTTCTTTCTTGTTTTACCTAGATGAAAACTGAAGTCGTCCTTTGGGATGTGAGACTGCAGTGGAGATGACAGCAACATAACTCCGTGTAGCAGAAAATGTCTCCCTTAGAGGCTCGTTGATTGAAATCTTCAGCCGTCTAGACTTCAGTGAGGAGAATCCAGCATTCTTATAATGTCCACAAACATGACATGAGTGAAATTATAGAAACCTAGATGGGTTAAATTGGATATTTTTGGGGCATTTAAATAAAGCCCCATTAAGTTTACAGTCATATTCAAAACATTAGATAGTTTCTGCATCATCAGAAAGCCTTTTAACTTTTAAATTGGTAGTAAGCATACTTTTCATTAAACCCACATTTCTGTATTATAAAAGTTTTTTTTATTTTTTTTATTGGTCTGGTGTAATATTCTAATTCTTTCGCTTGCAGTTTTCATTAACTGTATGTGGAAAATCATCATAATTAACAGAAATAAAGGCCGGGAAACACCAGTCTGTGCGCTTAATCTATATAATGTGTTTCACTTAATTGAAACACATTCAACTAAGTGAATGTCCTTTTATTTCAGTTCCTGAAATAAAAGGACTGTAAACATTGTGGGTATAAGGAAAGATAGTTTTGATCCAGCAAATGTTTTACACAGAAGAACTCACCTTTTAAAAAAATAAAATAAAAAATCACCCACCAAAGTCATTTAAATTAGTATGGACACGGCGAAGGGGAGATGAATTGAAGTGCTGCAAAATGTCAAGGGAAACACAATTCTTTATTTTAAAACCATTAAATGTATTCCCAGGTTCATGCGGGCCCATCGAATGGACAGCTGCAATGTTTACAATCATACGCGGCACAGTAAATGTTTACAGGCTAAAGAGTTTAAACACATATAGGAGACGGTAAACTCTGAAGGGACACAGATATAAAATATATCAAACGATAATGTGCAAAATGTGCATTGAATCACAATTGAAGCCTTGTTACCAAGCACATAGGAGGAATGTAGGACATCACATTTACAATGCGTTGCTGAGAGGGAAAATGGCTGGAGAAGGTTGCTGATTCTGAATACTAATGCTGCAACCAATGCTTTTCTCAGGACCTTGAATAATGCAGAAAATGATTGAGTGGCACTGTGAAAAGTCAACATATAAAAACCAGATATGAGAACTGAGAAGAAGCAGGAATGCAGATTTTGATGTTAGTACAGTGACTGCTGATTCTTGAACAGTGTCTCAGAGGGCACAGTGCTTTTAATATGTTTTTTTTTTCTGATTATTCTTTTTGCCACTTAAATGCTTCAATTGATCAAACCACTTTCAATTCAAAAGCGTTAGGAACAAAATGTTTTAAAATTGGGATTTTTTTTATTAAGAACCTTATAATAGCTTGTTGTGCCACCCTTCCTGGTAATAATTGCTACCAGTTATTGATGACAACAACCTATAAAGTCTCTTATTTTGCTGAAGAATTTTAATGCACAAGTCACAAATAAGATAGTGAGAGACAGAGAAAAGTCTGGAAGCTCTAAATTCCCTGTGTGAGAAACAACATTTTGTTTTTTAACCAGCTTATTTTAAACAGCAGCTAAGCGTTGTCTGCTGGTGGGTCAAACAGATCATATAGGCCGTCTTTTTTCATTCAATGTGCTTGCTGCTGAAGAAAAACAAATGAAGCCGAGGTGAAAATCTGTATCCATCTTTATTTCCTGTGCAGAATCTTGGGTAATTAGATTAAACATAGCACATTAGAGACAACACAGTTTCTACAGATGTTTCACCTTGCAGCGAAGGTTAACTTTGCTATTTTTAAATTAGTTGGGAGTTTTCACAGACACCTGCCAGCAAAGCCTCTTACTTTTTAAGTCAACTCTAACAAGCTAAAAGGCAATATTAGGGTTCAACAATTCCAAAGAAAGTTATTCTACGACAGTAAAATGATGATGACCAAGCAGCAATTTCTGTTGGGCCCATTTTCCATTATTTGCATTTTTCTCCCTACAAATCCAGGTTGCTAGAGGTTCTAATGTAGAAACATTTTGCGTTCTTTCTCATCTTCAGAGCCTAATAAGAACCCACAGGAAGGCATTTCTGTGGATGCTAGAAGTGATTATGACATCCATCTGTGAGAAGTGGCTGTTTTTGGGCCTCAAGACACATCACTCTGGGATTTTCTTTTCACATCATTATTTCACGTTCATTAGTTGAGTTGTGACTTTACCACTTCACCCAAGTCTCCAGTGTGCTTTTAACATCAGCTTCTTTCTCATTTTGAGAGTTTTTGTAAAGCACATTTTCTTCTTCCAGTGACAATCCTTCATGGCCCTTTAGGATTATATTTATGAAAGAAGTCTGGCACCTAGATGTACCAGAAGGCTTACCGCAATACATCAGCATTAAACGTGACCTGCTAAGTAATTTGCTTTTCATCCAAGACCTAGGAGCACAGAACACTCTGTGAAATTAATTGTGGGAGAATGTCTGAAAGTATCTTTTGCTGTGACAAAAGTAAGTCTGTCCCACTGCAAATTTCTCATGTTTTTTTTTAAAGATAGAAGAAATACAAAAATCAGTTTTTAACTTACTGAGAAGAAAAAAGCTATTCCAACCATTTTGTTCAACTGTGACAAAGCAGCTGCTCTATTAGGCTATCTTAAAGTCATGGCACATCATCTCTGTTGGTTTTAAGTCAGGACTTTGGATGGAGATATTCAATTCTGCCCAACAACAATTTTTGGGTGTGGGAGCCAGGGTACATCCTGGACAGGTCGCAGGGCAACACAGAGACAGACAGGACAAACAACCATACACACGCACACGCACACGCACACACACACACACTCACACACTCACATCTAAGGAGACTTTAGAGAACTCAATTAACCTGACAGCCATGTTTTTGGACTGTCGGAGGAAGCCGGAGTAAGAGACGCATCATAAGTTGTATAATAGCTCTTGAGGACTGAACTTGGACACCCCTGTGCTAATTAACATACAAGAGCAGATGTTCTACATGCAGCTTAATGTTAAGGTCATCTTAGTTTGCTTTTAGAACTACAATCTGCATAGAGTTGAAACTTAAAGTCAAAATTTAGAACAGATATATATATATATATATAAACAACATTCTAAAGGGTTTGCTTTAAAGTACATTTAAAGCATTTGTCTACTATTTAAAAACTTATGTGGGATGCCCAAGTAAAGTGCTCGAGAGCTACAATCCAACAGTTTAGTCTCACTAGGCCTCTGCAGAGCTGACTGACATGCTGATGCGGGAATTCAACCAAGACCCTCTTGAGGACTGAATTTAGGCGTCTTCAATCAATGTGGCATTATGACTAGGTTGTCTTTTTAAGTATTTATTCATAAAGAAAAGCTTAAATATTACTAATAAGATGTTAATAGACATTTTAATTTGTCTACATTTCAGTTAAACTGAAGCTGCTCTGTCTTGGTGATCAATAAAATTGGAAGAGAAATGTGTGTAGAAGGCCTCAGCACATTTTGACACACCAGGACAGTGGCTGCATACCCAAAAGCAGTTTCCATGGTACTGCAGTGCAGCTGAAAATATAAATCCTTTGATAAGATTTGTCCTTTCTTAACTGGCATCAAAGAGTGTGTCAAATCCAGCCGTCCTGTGGAATTTATGCTATGCCCTCTTTTATGCCAGCAGGCAGAAATATAATCATATTTATATTCTCATCTTGCCTCAACTTGGTAAGGACAAGCGTGACTATAGAAAGTGAGAGAAGAGCTGACTACAAATGACCACAACGTGATGCTGGCCTAGTAGCCCTGTCATATGAGTAATATGTAAGAATCTTCCAATGTGTATGTATATATACTTTTTATGTATGTATAGGCTAGATGCATATAACCCAGTCATATCCTTGACTCGGTATGTATTTCTTTAACCTATGTCTGGTATGTATTAGTTATATCATAAGTTGAGAATTTGCAGGAATCAGGACACCTCTGATAAGAAGAGCATACATATTGGATATACAGTCTAATATACAGGTATGAGCGATTGTGAGTAGATTGATGTATTTTAACAACTACACTTATTTTCAGTTACAGTAATATTAAAATTAGATGGGAAATATATGCAACGTACAAAGAATTTTTTTTTTCTCCCCAATGTGTCTTCAAGTGTTTCAACCTGACAGCAGTGAGACATGGTATGATAGCAGGATTCCTGTAAAGCTTATTTTTGTAATGTATAAAAATGTGTAAGAACAAAACAAAAAACAACATTACCAATCTCTCAAACTTATTTATTGTATTACACACCAGCCCAATATGATCAACATCCAGACAAGTGAACATATAATTTTATTTTTTTAAGTCAAACAGTATAAAATTTTAACAGAAAATCAAAACTTGCTTTATTGCAGTCTCTGTGTCCCTTCTGGTTCACTGTCCAGGAGCAGAGAGACTTTTGTTCATGAACTGCTTCTTCACAAAGCACAGCCACCACTGAAAAAAACATAAACACAGATTAGGACAAACACTGGCATTTTTAAATTGTAGTATTTTATTGATGGACTAAAAGTCTACACGGTCTTTCAACAGAAATAGGAAACAAAGAGCTGTTTAACATGACTACGTAAAGGTCTCAATGTATGGACAAAGCTGGCAAAATTATTTTATCGTACTAATTTTAATTAACAATGGCATTAAAATTTTGCTTTCAAAACTGCATTACAGATTTCAAACAGAGCTGTTTAACATAAAAAGACATCTATAAAAATATGGCATCCTCTCAAGTAATCCAGTAACACAAAATTTGAGTTCTCATGATATAAAGCTCTTTACTTTTATTACAGAAAGAAAACAGCAGTATATATAAAAACTCAAAAGGGGAAGTATATTGGTTCGTAAGCAGGAAAGCGGCACCATTTAAAATATCTGCTTTAGTCATTTCATCTTATGACATCATGAATTTAGAGCCAGAATAACCAGCCTCTCTTCTCCACTTTGTCTATTTTCAGGCTGACCTACAGAAAGCGACCACATTCTAACCTGTGCTGAAAGCTCAATCACACAAGAAACTGCAGGGCACCAAAACACAGAGAGCCTGCCTAGCTTTGCAACAAAATGGATATTTGCTTAGCAGCATGCCTCATGTCCACAGAACATAAAGTCTTATGGAAGCATTCCCATTTTTTTCCCCCTGTATTCCAAATTGCAGCACCGCTGGAAAAAATTAATACATGTCTACTCTTTTTTTTTTTTGGTCTTTGGCCCATCTCATTTAGGGTATTTTTTCCTACCTGAGTCTATCTCTGCTAATAATGTAATACATGAGCTGAACAACTAGCCGCTCATCTTGTAAAAAAATCAGAAAAAGATGTTAATGAGAGGTCAATAGAAGCACTAAAACACCTTTTTTTGGCATCTGGAGAATTTAACTATTTTCACAGCCACTGCAGCAGCAGCAGATTGAATCACACATTTAATAAGGTAATCTTTGACATCAGAAAGAAAATTCTAATAAATCAAAAGTATGAGACTTACCTTGCTGGGTTTGTCTGTTTGCGGGTCAAACACACGATCACATAGCCTTAAACCGGTCTCCTGGCGAAGCTGCTGCAGGTACGCCCTCATCGTCTCTGAGATGGAAGAATACATTCATTTAGAGTTCAAAACTATCATTTGCAGTGCTAACTTAGATTTTTGTGCTATTGTTTAGACTCTTAACACAGAAACTTTTAAACTAATCGAGGTGTATGCTCCCTGCCTTCAAACAGCAGCAGAACATCTCCACCACTGTTAAAACCTCAACACAGACAAGCTAACCGCTTGTCACAATATTAAAGCTCTCTCTCACCGTCCTCCTGCTTGTTTCCGGGCTTGGCATACATAGCATTAAGAGGGAAGCCAGGTTCTCCAGGAATGGGAAAGTTTGTGATGCCCAGAGTGTACATCTCCTTTTCTCCTTGGCTCCTAGAGCTGCACTGCAAGATTTATACATAATCCCAAATCATCAATTTTAAGGTGTCCAAATTCATTTAAATCAGCTACTTCCTCCTTAAAGTGTGCAAGAATATAAAATAAAAATAAAATAAAAAAAACAAAGGCTTGTCATGTTCTGTTCAAGGCACAACTACTTTAATGGAAATATTAAGTGCTACTATACATTTTGAAATCAAGCTCCAAGAACTGGTCATGCTGCACAGTAAAAAATTACCTTCTGTAGCTTCTTAAGGCATTCAGAGATGTAGAGTGTGACATAGATCAGTGTCCTGTCAGCCTCATTCTGGAAAACAAATTCACATAACTTATTAAAAACTAACGATGTAGACCTGCACAATATATTGTATCGCAATAGCAGTGTGTGTGCAATACTACAACTGCAATGAAGAGCTTGGAGGCAGGTTTTAATATCACCTCAAACTCTTCTTGCTAATAATATATTTGGTCAGTAGGAAGGATTTTCATTTCCTTTTATACAAGCATTCAACATAGATCCTGCCAACCAAGATGCTCAAGCTTAAGAGCATCTCGGTTGGCAGGTGGTGATGGACAATAAAAAGTGAAGAATCATGTATAAACACCACAATATTTAAGGGCTGCACGAGATTTATTTTCTATCTCATGCAGCCCAACAATTTTCCATGCCAAATGCATCCCACAGAAAAATTTCTTTGTAAAAGAGTTAAACCCTCAGAGGCAAAAGTCAGACAGATGCACACCAAGTTGCAAGACAACAGCTTCTTAAGTTTGGTTTTGTAAAAGAGTTAAACCCTCAGAAATAAAACATTTTCTTATATGTAGAATAATAAAACTTGCAGAACAAGTGCATAAATCGGTAATATAAAGTAGGCTATATTTGGGCTTCAGGATTCCGTTTTTGTACTCAAGGGTGACAAGAACGACAGAAAAGGTTCAATGATGATACATGCCCTTAAAAATCCAAAGCAACTCCTACAGGACTGTGCTGTTAAAAAGGTACGAGATGAAACAAGCCAGGGCATGTGGAGAAACATGAAATCCTCAGCTGCTTCAAGACACAGATTACTGAGGCACAAGCTGTATGCGTCACTATTGAGCTCCATGGTTACAATTTCCAAAATTATCTCAAGCGTTTTTGGGATATAGAGCTTTTTGTCTGTGTGTCTTTTAAAGTCCCCAACTTGATTGCATAGTTTTAAGGAAACAGAGTTAATCAGCAATATTACAGTGTCAGGAGTACATAAAGGTTCATAATTCAACTTTGTTGTGATTTCTTGATCTCTTACCTTGATTTCATAATTCTTAAAGAAAACATTGGCCTTGAAGTAATAGATTGCTTCATCTATGATGTCAGAATCTACGCCTGGAATAATAAAAAACAAATGTTTTCATTAGACATTATCCCATTTCTTACACAAATCTTTATTGTTTTAGTACTGACCACCATTGAATCGTTAGAAAATGTCTCAATTACGTATACAGATGTCACAACTGCACAAGTAAGAGACGTATAAATCAAAAAGCAGAAGTTAGAGGAAAGGTGCCACTTTAGTTTGCATTGCTCAGACCATATAAGGAAGTGAAGCTCAGTCATGAATCAGGAACTCAATGCATGCAACAACAACGCACATCTCTGCAGAACGCCCAAGATTATGTAGATACGTTTTTTGAAAAACAAAGATGAAGGAACCCTCACCGTCCCCTCTGGCTGGTCCCTTGAACTGTGTTTTGACGGGAAGCAGGGCCATGTTTCCCACCAGCCTGGTTTCAGGGACCATCAAGCTCGAGTGATAAGCCTGAAGAAAAAAAGACAAGTCCTGTCATTTTTGTCGAGTAAGTTTGTTAATTTATAGTCACCGGAATGAAAGCGGCCTTTCATCGGTGGTACTAAGCGTTTTATATAGGTGTATATAACATGCTAAACTCATTAAAAACAGTACAATGACAGAAATGAATTTGTGTACTGTCGCGAGTCAGCCACTAGCAGCTATGGAGCGAATGCTAAAGTAGCTAGCCTACTGTGCTAGATTTGTCTCGAGAGCTAATGTTAAAAGCAGATTCAACATCTAGTTGCGTATTTCTAGAGATTCTTGGCTCCTAACAGTGAGCTGAAAGCTTATATTTGTCGTTTATCGCACAGGATATACTCACCGGCATATTGAATGAAATATAAATCCAACTGCTCAGCAGGAAAAACGTACAGGCACCCCCGAAGCCTCTGCTTCCGCTTGTTCCACCCTTCAGCTTTACAGGAAGTGGCCACGTGTCGTGTTGCGTTGCAGCCACGTGGTGGCGCGCACAAGCTCTTTTTTTTCCCCCCACCCCACATGAACTATTCATGTTTATGTTTTTTCCCCCCCACATTTAAAAAACACGGGCAAGTTGTCTGGTGTATGCAATATTTTATTTTAAAAATATATATTTTGTTTTTAAATCTATAATAAATCAACCAAAAGTCAAAGATTTACACGTGTACATCACTCTAAAATAACAAAATATGAAACTGAGGTTCCTTTAAATTTTATAAGTTATTTAAAAGAAGAAACAAAATAATTTTATGCAAGTCCAGTCCGTTTTTCAGAAATATTCATGCAATGAATATCAAACATTAAAGTTGAACTTCATTTATGGCAAGTCATTTTTCCACTTCAGGGTTCAATTAGTCCTCAGCTGCTGACTTTATCTTGAAAGATCTCGTCATAATTTAGGTTGGACTGCTCTTCGTCAACTTCCTGTCAATAGGGAAAGCATAAAAGTCATGATTATATAGAAATATAAACCCACACACACAATGCCTTGCATGATTATTCATACGCCCTTTCACATTTTATTGCATTACAACCATAAACTTGAATGTAATTTACTCAACTTTTTGTTTTTAAGTATGGTAACTGCAAACCTGCGTGTCCACATGAGCTGACAGTTAACCAAGCACCACTTCTTTCAGAGAACCAGCTAAAATGTATTCGGGAACACCAAGACCCCCAATTTGAACTGTCTCGCCTAAATGCAAAATACCATGTTTGAAGGGAAACATGGAAATACAGGGCAAACCTTTAAGAAAACACAACACTTGAAAGTTTCAGAAGCATGCATTCTTTTTTTTGTTCCAAATTAATATACTACTTTGCCTTGGTCTACTGCCTTTGGAAACAAATGTGAAAAGCTCAAAGGCTGTGAATTTTACATTGTTCTGCACAGTGACATCGGTTCCAAAGCTCTACTGCAAGGAACTGTGTAACAATAATTATTCATTTTCAGTACGTGCCCAATGTTTTGTTTTGTCGTTTTACCTTGGGCTCTTTAACCTCCAGGTCCTCTCCATACTGTATGGAGAAGTCAATGTGCTGCAGAACTATGTTTATCCCCTCCTCATCTGTACGGTCAAAAGGCAGGAATCTTACCATGCTGTAGTCATCTATCTGGAGACATAAACAATCTTAGTTTTCTCAATATAAACTACAAGAATATCATTAAACACCAAAACTAGGACTCTACTTACCAAACCACAAATTGCTTTAGTAAGCTTTTTGAACTTTTTGCTTCTGAAAGTGTCAGAGTTATCTTCCATCATGGAGTACATGTCTGGATCCAAGTACCTTTTAAATATACATCAAAATATTTTAAAACTCAGTATGAAGAGAAGGATCAGCAAGGTTTATAACAAAATCTGACAAATAAAATGCAGCCTCATCGAAGTTGGCAAGCATTCAGTGTTTTATTCTTACTAACTTACTTTTCAATTTCCTTCTTAGCCTTTGGAGCAAGCAGGTCCATTTTTGTCATGACATTTACTTGAGGAATTTCTAACGACACCATTGCACTGAGGGCAGCCATAACTCCAGAGATGAACTTTAGTGCAAGACAACAGAAACATCAGTGAATATTAAAAGTAAAGTAGGTTCATTTGAATAATGCTTCAACAAAAAAAAAAAGAACAAGAAAAAAAACAAAAACAAAAACAAAAAAAAAAACAAAGAGAAAGTTACCTTAAAAGACTCGACCATAAACTGTGAGTCTACCAAAAAGACCCCGCAAACCCGAAACTCCCACTGCTGGAGCTGCTCCACCAGCTGCCTCATCACAGGGAGGTGTGTGTAAAGCTCAATCTGACCTGGAAAAGTGTGAGAAGAGCTGCATCAGTCATGCACAGCTGACACTTTTCCATAAATAACATCTAGGGTGGATCTAAGAGCTGCACAGACTCTTATTAAGATGACATGTTTTCAGTATATACACCAAGATATATACTGGTAAACTTTTTCCAACTTTAATGTTACACATATCCTGTAAAAATTCAAATGAAATATAAATAAATTTAAAATTTCAGTTTTAAAAAAAACTACCACCACCATGTTTTATTGTACTTTTATTCTAAACATACTTTTTAAATGGCTAAATGGTTCAAGCAAGGTCTGATTACAACATAACATATTCTCCTACAGGTTTTGGGCAGATTTAAGAGAGACTTGGATAGTTTCTTTGGAAGAAAAGGATTGAGTCTCGCAGCTGTATTGCTGATATACAGGGAATATAAAACATTGCTGTTACTCCTACATTGCTGTTACTTGCAAGAAATTCCAGCAGCTAGCTCAGTGTTGCTGCTTTCCTTGTCAGTTTCCATCTTTTCTTCCCATTTCACATGAACACTGACTTTAAAAACACTGTGCTTTGAAATTAAATCAGTTATTTAAATAAACTCTAACCTAATAAAGTTTACACCTTCATTAAAACTTGGATCCAACGCAGAACATTTACCTGGGCAATCAAACAATATGTAGTCATCTTCTACGTGGCCCAGGCTTTCTTCCAGCCAATCAAAGTTGTTGGCAAAGTACTCCATACAGAAGACCAGGCCTCCATTAGGGCCAAATCTCAGAGAGTTATCCTCCATTACGTCATCTACCTGAATGAGTTCACGGATGTCTGAGAAAACAGAAACAGAATATAGCATACAAAGAGGTGTGTTAAATGTATTATGGCTCTAACATTTTCCTATTTTAATTTAATTCGTATTTCCTTGGTAATGTGTATTCCTATTACACATCCATCCAAAGTAAAACTTACCTGCCATAACAGGGTAATTAAAATACTCTGCAGCAGGATCCAGGTTCACCACCTGGACTGAGCGGTTTAACGACTCTGCGTGCTGAACCATGGTGGAGCAGTAGGTACTCTGAAATAATAATAATAAAAAATGTATTTAACAGACTAACACGTTTTACTTTTGCGTAGAAGACAAGGCAGCCTCACGCCGCATCACAACATGTTAGCCGAACAACATAGCACAACCTCTCACCACAGACCAGGAAAGTTACCTTGCCGCTTCCAGCTGGGCCCATAACTAACTGTGCATAACGAGGCATTTTCTACCTCTGGAGAAGTCCGCTCAAAAGAAGTTCAACCTTTTCTAATAATCCACGATAGCTTAGTACAGTTAGGTACTACTGTATTAGTGTGACTACTTCTTCGTTAGAGGACACCACGCTGTAGGCACCGCTATTGCCACCTAGTGCTTAGACTGTGAATAATCACTCTCTGAAAAAGCAAGTATTTCAAGGTTCACTTTTAATGTTACGTTTAACTGGGTAACAATAACTTGATAAAAAAATGTGCATGTTATTAAGTATATATTTATAAGGCAGAATTAAGACTGCACTCACATTCCATCGGTGATCTGTCGTCAAAAACCACAGATCACTCCAACACACTAGGCGGCGGTAATAAATTCTAACAATAAGAATGTAACAAAGAGAAAGGGAATCGAGTGAGCTGCTATCAGCTGTCCATGCAATGATATGCGATATGGTCACTTGGCTAACTTACAAAAACACATAACAAAATGCCTGAACGGGGTGAATGGACTTGACAGGTTACGGTTGCAGAGGGATATTTGGGTAAAAGTAGGCTTCTTATTGGTAAGTACCCTTCTCGTTGTAAGTTCAGCTTGTAATTTATATTTTAACGTTTTGAGTTATGTTGCTTAAGTAAAACTTTGTAGTTATTTGACTCTTTCACAGCTACTGTGTAGAAATGCTTAGATAGTTAAAATAATAATAATAATAACAACCTAGTTTCCTCCTTCCTTGGTGTTTAAACTCCTCAGCTTATGAAAACGAAACGTTCAAGGCTAAACAAGCATCTCCCCTATTCTCAAGCGTTACATGGCTTTTTGCTAACGAGCCAACCCCGGTCCACTTATTTTAGTTTCGAAAAATATAAGCTCGGCCTTGGTGTTCATTGAGCCTGCCCATGACGCAACCACCAAAATACTACTTAACAATCTAGCCCCCATTTTGTTTTGACGTGAAACTCAGTATGCGATTAAAGTGTTATTCCTGAAATTACACTAAAAAGTATTGTCGTTATATTACGACAATACCATTTGGGTTAACTCTGCTTACAATGTAAGCAACCCTTCCAGTTCGTCCTCTGAAAAAAAAAGTAAATAAAATGTATGCATTCCAACAAGAATTCATTAAAATGTCTACCTTGAGTTTGATACAGAGGTGGCTAAATGTTTTATGAAGCCATGATAATTTGGAGCCCCGCCTTTTTTGCTTTCTGCATTTTACATTCTAGCAATCGTTGTTGCGAAAATGTAATTTTTCTGCTTGTTTCAAATGTGATATGATTCCTCGATCTTAATAAAAGTGTCAAAGAAAAGCGTGAAGACGGCAACCTACACTTTCCTCTTGTGTTCATTGTTGCAGGCTATGAGTGTGGATAATGGAGGATGGTCAAGGTGGGGACTTGGACTACCTGATCCAAGATGAGGACACCATCATAGAGGGTGTTAGCAACCAGGTTTTGTTTGTAGTGGTTGTCAGTTTCACCTTCCTTGCAGGCATCTTCACTTTGCTCTGCAGGTAAACCACTAAGTCAGGCTGGTTAATTTAAATTGTTTTGAGAATTTTGTTAATAAAATAACAAGTGTACAATAAGTGGTCACAGAAGTATCATTTTTAATATCAAAATCCAGCTATGTATTTCTTTCTTACTGATTTAAATTTCACAGAGTTCTTTGAAACCAACACATGCATATGTGTTACAAACCAGTTGCCAACAAAACAATCCCAGCTGCAGTCTCCTCATGCAGTCGGAGAAATCACCTTCAATCTTCCTGTGATCTTGTTTGAAACCTGTGTAGCTAAAAAAAACTTCCTTTTGTCCTTTACAGACAGGAAGAGCAAAATATCCATCCTGAAAATCAGGAGCATGTTCGAGCTGTCCGACAGCAGCTCCAAACTGAGCAGGTAAAACTAATAACTTTTAGGCATGGCTTTGTTGAAATGCCATGATTACTGTCATTTGAATTACATCTATATAATTTGTATAAAGTGCAAATGACTGAGTCATTGCAGATATTTTGCGTGTGTCATTTCTACTTTTCTTCTCCTTAGGATGAAAATCCGCAGGCAGAGGCTAGACAGCAGTATTACACAGACATGTCTTGCCCTGTGTGTTTACAACAGGCTGTGCTGCCTGTGGAGACCAACTGTGGACACCTTTTTTGTGGTAATTACATGGACAGTTTTACAAATTCACGTGTTTCTGGCGTGGTTAGTATAGTAAGAAACAGAGGAAACGACGACTTGGTACAATCATTAATGTAAAAAAAATTTTTTCTTCAAATTTTTACAACATTGGTGTTCTCAATATTGCTGTTTTATGTGTTTTTTTGCATAGGCTCCTGCCTTATAGCTTATTGGAGGTACGGCACCTGGCTGGGTGCGATCAACTGCCCAATCTGCAGACAAATGGTGAGTGATACAATGCCACATCATTACCATATTGCAATCATGCCATTGTTATGGTTTAATGCCTCTAAAGTTTGTGAGGAAAAACAAATCTTGTGGGTTTTATAGTTAAAACCAGAGGTGCAGTGGCTGCTTCTTATGAAGACTAAGCTTTCCTTTTCCTGCACAATTCTTCTGAGTTTGCCTGAAAAGCTTGTATACCATTGTGAAATTAAACTACTAATTATAAAAGATCTGTTACACTTGATCAAAACAGTTTGTTTAATTTCAGTGATTCTTAGAAATGTTTTGTGAGATTGTGTTTGTGGATTATGTCGTTTGTCTCAGACATGTATTTTGTTTGTGTTTTTCTAGGTAACACTTCTGTTCCCGTTATTTCACGAGCACGCCGCTCCTCAGAGGGTTCAGGATGGCGAGGCCGAACCTCAGCTTATATTACGAGACATCAGCGATTACAATCGAAGATTTTCTGGTCAGCCAAGATCTGTGAGTCTTTTTTTTTTTTTTTTCTTATACAGGTTGCATTTACATAAGTCGTCTTGTAAATATCTTTGGAGATCTTTAAAGATTTTTTTTATTATATAAAAAGAATATACTATTATATTCTTTTAGAATAGCATACAGTGTCTGTCATGTTCACTTGTGCAACCGTAAGGAAATCTATACTTTTTTGGAGGAGCATAATCTCAATTGAAATTTTTATTTTTTAAAAATTCACCTTTTTCTTTGACTGTATGTGTTTCTTTTTATTCTTCATTATGAAGATAAACTCAACACTGTAATGGACAACTTTAAGATACAACTTTAATAACTTTATAGAGCCTAAGTTAATGTTAGTTGGCATGTTGGTGTAAGCTAACATAATAATTGCATTTATGCTAACGTCATCTTTTTAGCTAATGTTAGCTATGATCTTACACTTTAGGTCAGTGAGCAGCATGTTCCACAACATTTTTTTAAAACTGATTACCTGAGTTTTAGCATCGACTTAAAGTTGTTATCCATTTTAGTCAGACAGTTTTGCTGTGCAAGATTCGCAGACTGTTTTACTTTTTGTCTGCTGCTTCTGCTTATTTTTGTCAACTGTTCTGGGTTTGACTTCAAGTAGTTTTGCTGTTTTCAGCAGTGGCATTCAGTTTACATCATTCACACTTCATTTTTGCAGGAAATGCACATTTTCTAGTTTCAGAGCCGTTTTTCTTTTGCTCATATGTGCAGTGGACGCCGGTGAACGTGGCCCGCCCTGAGTTTAGAAGACGCCTTTTCATAACTCTACATCTTGTCTGTTTTCCTTCTGTCAGCTTATGGACAGGCTGCGGGATGTCCCCACCCTGCTCCGTCATGCCTTCAGGGAGATGTTTTCTGTGGGCGGACTCTTCTGGATGTTCCGGATTCGAATTCTTCTCTGTCTCGTCGGTGCCGTCACCTACCTGGTCTCGCCACTCGACATTCTCCCGGAAGCTCTTTTCGGCCTTCTGGGCTTTATGGACGACTTCTTTGTGATCCTCCTCCTGTTTGTGTACATCTCCATCATGTACAGAGAAGTGGTTACGCAGAGGCTTAACGGCTAGGCCCACACACAGAAACGGGGACAAAAGAGAGATGAATATCTGAGAAGAGTTTGTTAGAAAATATTGGGTTTTCTCAGAGGGGCTTCACTTTAATTGAATGGACCCTGAGCGTCTGGCTGGACAGAGGTTAGCAAAACATTGTGAACATCAGATTTTGTTACAAAGGTTCTCATTGAAATTTACAAGGCAAAGGATTGCAGGCAAACAAGTCACAATCAAATGAACATGTATGAACAATGTACTGCTTCAAGATTTACCCATTTAAATAAAAAATCTATTAAGTAATGTGATTATCAACATAATATGGACAACTGTGCAATACAATGACGTCTTGAAAGTCTTGTATTTATGGGTTTATATGTAATGATTCCATCTTAATTTTCACTTCAAAGAACAAGTGTCGAATGGTAAAAGAGTTCCTGTTTGAGCTTGTTGTCATTACAATAACGTGTAACTATGCATATTTTATGATAACTTGGGAAAGCAGAGCTTGTTGAACCGGTTGGAAACATTTTCTGAATAATCTTTTTAAGCAACAATTTAAATTCAATAATCAAAACCTGCTTCCCTGCATGCATACACGGAACGCTTAACACCTTCTTACACAAACGTTTTCTTAACAAGCCATTCTGAAAATATAAACGGATAATCCTGGACAATTTTGAATGTAAATCGTCTAAAAATGAATGTGAAGTCATTTCTGTTCAGTTTACTTTGACATTCTGTTGTGAAAAGTAAATTTGGTTTGAGCTATGGAATCAGATGGTCAATTCTTCAACAGTTTGCGTCCTTTTGTATTCAGTACACTGTTGGCATTAGCATGTACAATGCAGATCTTTTATTATTATTATTTGTAAATAGTTTTATCACTGGTATTATCTTCAGACGATGAAATGAAAGGTGCCACGTCTGTGTGCTACTGAAGAGCACTGGCTTGCACCGTCTCAGTTTAAATCCACACAGTTTTGCTTTCAAAAGTCACATGAATTGGCACCGTTTGCAGAAGATCTTAAAATCATATTTTATTACCATATGATGAATATTAGAACAATTCTGAACTTTCAATTCAAGTACATTTACTGAGTAGGGAAAAAAAATATGTATTTCAAGAATGAATTGCTTTTAACAATGTAATAATACTTTGCACAGCCTTCCCTTACCTGTTAATACATTTACTCCAATTAAACTTATAATATTTCACACTGTTGGAAAATCTCCAAATAGTAACTAGAATCTGGGGTCCTGTTTTATGCCCTCATCAGCTTTTCCATATGATTAAGGTCTGTGGAACGACATGGCTGGTGTTATCTGCTTACTGAATACTGGATGGATTTTTGCATCACCTCGTTGAAAAAAGCTCACGGAATCGCAGATCCTTCACCGTATTTATTTGTGTTGGCATCATTTTCAAACAACGAATGTGCATGTAGACAATATTATACAGTTTTAGTCTTGACTTAAATGTTGCCTTTTGCAGGTGTTGACTAGCATTAAGCCTTCATCATTTTTTCCCTCCTTTTTAGTCACTGTTCATGCCGTCAAAATGAATATGTGTCCTCATCCTGCATACAGGCCAGAGGTGTAGAGGGTACACATAATTGAGGGGCTGGGTAATTCAGAAAAAAAATCTTAATTTTTATCCAGACAGAAAATACCCTCCCATTATCAAAGGGTATGTTTGTTTTTTTTACTTTGTGTGTGTGAGATTATGCTACTACAATAAAATATTTAGTCTATTCACACACTCCTTCCACATGCCAGTACTTGCATCTGATTCTATTATTTACACAAAATCGGTTTTTCTAACATTGCTTAATGTAACTCCTTTTAACCGGTGTTTCCACTTGGAAGAAAAATCCTTCCATAACATTTTACGAGAAAGTCAGCTGCTGTGTAAATGTCGAGTTCTGTTTACAATTTTGGCATTAACTTTAAATCTCTTTCAATCCAATAAATATGTTGCACATGCCAAAATGTGGCAAACCCTTTTTTTTTTTTTTTTTTAATTGACTGGCAGCTCATCTACTGTGTCTCAGTGGTGTTTCGGCAACTTCCACCTCCGTTTCAACACCAAGAACAAAGATGCTTAAGGTATTATCACACCTAATTTTCTAGACCTCAGAACTGGTTTGGAGAGAAATTTATACCTTCACACCTCTGAGGAATCAGTTCTCGCCCTGGAATTTCATGTAGGTGATTAAAAAATGCTGGATGTTAGTTTTTCTACCAAAGGTGTAGTCAGTCTTAACTGAAAAATACACACATCTGTATTTTTCAGTGTATTTTGATAGACTTTATAAACTTTTACCTTTATAACACAGCAGGTCATGTAACACAGTAACTACTTGTACACTTTGTCAAAAATAAGATTTTCCCACA
This sequence comes from Poecilia mexicana, assembly GCF_051168715.1. Taxonomy (NCBI): domain Eukaryota; kingdom Metazoa; phylum Chordata; class Actinopteri; order Cyprinodontiformes; family Poeciliidae; genus Poecilia; species Poecilia mexicana. The sequence continues at coordinate 16,725,755 of NW_028263381.1, forward strand.
ATAGCAAAGTCTGTAAATTATTTTTAAATTAATCCAGTGGCTCTCTGCCACGTATTTCACAATTACTTTATAGCCATGGTGCTTGTCATAGCAATGGAATGATTATATTGGTGTGTCGATGACAAATCAGTGCGGGTTTCATTATGGGCCTGGATGGGAGAAGCAGGGAGTCAGAGGTTGTTTATGAGGTTTGTTGTCCGTCAGAGATCAGATGAAATGGTTTGATCAAAACATTAATTGGCTTGATGGCAATTTCAAAAAACAGAAGCAACTCTTCTACATTTTATCACATTGAAACAACAAACCTAAAATACGATTTTGAAGGAAAATGAAAAATAAAATTGTTGGTGTACTGCTACTGAAAACTGCTTTCCTTAGTGATTAATACATTTTTATTTAATCTAAACCTGTGGAATCGCATAGACCATTTTCTAGAGTTAGAACATTTACAGTTGAAGTCAAGAACTAAATCCTTAGTAAGACTTGAAAATGGATCTTAATTCTCTTTATCTGAGCTGATTAAGCTTGAAGTAAAAGGAGGTGCTGCAAAGTACTGACTCATAAGAGCTGGATACAAATGCAGCCTTTCCACGCCTTTGTATCGTTTAAATAAAGTAGTTTTAATTTTAAAACCACTTTTGAAAAACTAAGCTTTTTTTCCCATTTGACGATTATTCATAACTTCGAGTTGTTTTAAACTCCAATAACAAACTGTAAGTTGAAACAAAAAGCTCAATGAATATGAAGTGTTTTAGAAAGTACTGTGTTGACCTAACTATCTATGTCTAGGGTATAATTCCAGGTGTAATATTTTACAGTTGAAAAGTAAAAATAAGCGAAACATGAATTTCATTTAACAAATGCTCCTATAATTGGTAATGATTTTGTTTGCTAAACAATCCGTCTGAGACACATATTACATACTCTATAATAAGAAAAAATAAGAAAAAAAACTAAGTTCCGCTGACTCTGCCCGCCCACAGCGCCTCCGAAAGGCGCCGGCTTGGGCAAAGCAGCGAACCCTATCACTGGCCGACGTATCGGTGAGACACCGAAAAAGCAGCAGAGACCTCTGGAGTGTATGAAGCTCGCTGTTAAGTTCGGGCTCCCTTCGCCACGCAGACTCAGCCAGCCTACGTGAACTAACCATGAGCACATCAGAGTCCTTGGATCGAATGGAACTCTGCGAAAGTCTCTTGACATGGGTAAATACTTAAATCAGAGTGTTTTTATAGTGACAGACAGCTCTCCGGCGCCGGGGCGATGCTAGCTAGCATAGAAGAGCTAGCGATAGCTCCTGGAGCTAACAGAGGAAACGTTAGCTGGCTAAAGGAAAATGACACTTTGGTTACGTATGCAGGCCAGCTGTTTGCTGTGTTCAGCCACCATCTACCATCGTGTGACCAGAATGTCGATTACAGCACAAATCAGATTTGCTGTTACTTAATGTTAGCTCAACTTTCTGGTTCTTGAATCTCAGCTGTATGTAAAAACAGTAGATCCAGACAACATCGGTGTTAGATAGGCTTTAGTTTAGCATTTCTTTGGCGAAGCTCCCTCCCACCCCATAGATCGTTTAACGTGTCAGCTCTGAGGCTGAATTCCTGTCATTCTTGTCAATGTAGCATGATGGTCACTCGTCCTTCTTCATTCTTTCTACTGAGCCAGCTGTCAGATACACGACGCTTCCCTCATCATTTATTTGCACCCTCTCAAAATCCAGCCAAACTCGGAATTACAGGGCTGAAAAGCTGTCAGACCCCAAAGTCACGTGGTTTCCTGTCGTTCATGTTTACACTGTTGGAGAAAATCTCCCAGCTCTCTTTAGTCAGAGATGTAATACTTCCGATGATGCTCACCCTGTTTGGTAAATTAGAAATGTAATGTTTGTTGTTGTACATTTGATCAGTGTTGTCAGAAAACATATCAAAATTGCTCTGGTCACATGTTTACATCTCAGGAAAGTGTATATCTTTACATGACAGATCCATTTATCTGAATTGGCTGATTGTCCCTCTATCACCCAGGTTTAATTTTTTTTTTCTTTTGAAATTTTCACCACTGAAACTGCCTTTTACTGATTATGAACCAATGAAAGGAAAACAATCAGATTCTGAACTTTTTACTGATTGACTGGCACATGTCTGCTGTAAAACTAACATTTATTAAAGAACCTGCAGCATTTTGTCTCCTGTTTATATGTTAGGGTACTTGGAAAAAAACCAACATAAATCGGTATCAACCTGGAAGTGGTTGATTGGTGCATCTATTCTTTACAAATATATTTATTTTCACTGCAAAGGTATATCTGTTTATGCAACTTAGAACTTTGCATTGTTAAATGTTTTTGATTTATTTAGACGACACTGATTATGGATTGTCAGATATGTCTTGTTATGGAAACTTGCCATAAGGAACATGTTGTCCCACAAACCGCCTGCATAGGTTAGGAGCCTGTTTAACAAAGACAGGTACTGATTGAAGAGCTTGATACATTCTTGCTGTGTTGTATCTGTATTCCTCAGCATTGTCTAGTGCGTCATGCTGTCTGGATGCAAACTGAAGAACACATCTGATTACTGTCTGTTACTTAACCTGCAGCGTTTTGTTTTAATTCCCTTTCCGATGGCCGAACGTTTCATTTTCCCAGCCGTTTCCGCCAACCTATAGGTGTGGATTTCCTCTATGACCTCACTCGACCCTTCAGTTTTGTGTTTACTTCAGTTTGAACATTTGTGGGCCCGGTTTCAGTTTCAGCAGTCCATCGTAAACCTGCTGGATTTGGTATCCTTGCTTTGACTTGGCCTGTGCTGGCTGTGGTCGATAATTTCCACTGTGAATTAGTTGATATAATTAAAGCCTCTTCTAGCTTTCCATTTGAGCCCGTTTACCCTGCAGTGCTGGGCAGCGAGCGCGACGCAAACTGGATGTAATCTGAAACAAGTGCGAATGTTGAGCCTTTTGAATGTCTCACATTGCATGATGGTTAGGTTCCAGATTAATTAAACCGATTCAGCATGTCAGTTTACGCTATTATATCACCAAGAGGCAATTTAATGAGCTGTAAATTATAAACAGTAAACATTTACATGTTGTCTTTTATGAGACTGACATCTGTTGCTTAGTAACACGTTAGCTGTCAGTAACAGATTGGGGTTATAGTGGATCCAGTACCAGAGAAATGTCCAGACAGACCATTTGAAAGTGTGTGTGCACCGGCTCTAACTGCACAGAAAGCTTTATAAAGCAACATGAGGCCCAATTCACAGATACACAATGTGTAAAGCAAGCCGCCTGAATCGCTCTCTCTCTCTCTGCTACTTCTGTACGGTTGGTTCCACATGAGCATCAAATCGCTTAAATCCGTTATCTGGTTGTTATGATCACTGTTTTTTAGTGTGTTAAACGTAGGAAAACTGGTAATTTTGTATGTATTTTTTCTTTAAAAAAAAAAAAAAAAAAAAAAGTAAGCGTCTGGTTTCAAATTGTCTGAATATGTTTAAATCTGCAACAACAGATGTTGCTGAAAGTTTCCAAGACTGTCAAACAGGTTATTCCCTGTGTGAAAATGTTTTCATCCTTTTCGTTTCCCCGCATCCCATTTGTGTTTTAAGTGGGTAGTTCACCCCGTGTTTTTCTTTCCTTCCTCGTCTGACCTGCAAAAAAAAAAAATAAAAAAAAGGAAATGATGCAGAGCAAATGTTGTGGCTCAAAACATTTAGAACAATGTTTCTTCCCGCTGCCTGCTTTATGGCCGTGCTTCAGTTCTCTCCCCAGAATGAATATGGAACTGAACGTCGTTTTGAGATGCGCCGTTTCGCACTATTTACCATCTGTGATCTCAGTCTGCAATATCTGTTTCTCCTCATCGTACCTCAAACTGGAGAAAAGTGAGTAGCGTAGACATTAGAGAAGGTAATGCGTACGCTTAAATCAGCAGAGGTTCTTACCTTCAGTAGTTAGACGGATCGATGAGGGAAGTGTAACTGTGTCTTTTAAAGTAAATGATAAGAAACTAAGAATATATATATATATGTTTTTTTTACATAAACATAAAATTATGGAACATAAGCTCCCTGTAAGCATGATGGTAGTTTTCAAGTGTTTTTCACCAAGTTTGCTGTCTATTTCCTTATGTTGCTTCTTAAATGATACATTTAAAGAGAATATTTTAACATTAGAAGTTTAGTTAGTTACTACAGAGAGTGTTATAATACATCAAGCTCGAGATGATGCACAAAACTGCATTTACAAGCTGAGCTGAGGATTTACATTTATTATGAGGAAGAAAGGGGTTTCAGAGTTTCAGCTCTGTTATAAGCAAAGGTTCTTTCAGCCAGCTGAGCAGCAGTGTGCAGCATCAAGTGAAAGGTGTCGGGGGTTCAGAAGTGGGCGACTCTGACATTTCATTTCATTTCATTGACAGAGCTTTAACTATAGGGAAATATGATGGACTTTATATATATATATATATATATATATATATATATATATATATATATATATATATATATATATATATATATATATATATATATATATATATAGAAGTGTTAGTTCTGTGCCTCATTTGAAATTTGGAAATCTAGCTCTTCAAGTACTCTAATGCCAGTTAGAGCTAGAAAATGAAAAGTTCTGCCAAAAGCTGAAAAGACCCATTCATAAAAATGGATCCTGAAGCTGAAAAGTGAAATAAAACAGAGGCAAATGGACGCCAGGTTGTATGTTCTTAGAGCTCTCAGAGCTGCTTTTTAAATTTCCTCCCAGTATGGAAAAATGAGGCTACCTAACACTCACACTTCAAAAACCTCGTCTGTTTTCTTGCGTTTTGAATTCCAGCATTCCTGCAACAAGTTTCCCTCCTCCTTTGGCGCATGTTTCACTGGCATCTACACTGAAGAATATAATATCCGTTACAGCTGCATACTTTCTGCCTGTGCTAGCAGGAGAAAACTGCAACTACGGGGAAAAGACAGTGGTGACATGGCATGTGAGGTAGTGTGGAAAGAAGAATAGGATCCGAAAATTACTGAGGCGATGGAACAGGAAGTAAGTGGTGAGGAGAAGCAAAGTGGACTTGGACAGTGCGTGTAAATACTCAGGTTGTACTTTCAGTAAATTCTTTCTGAAATATCTACTTCTACTGGCAAATAAACATCCGGTTTAGCTTGTGTTTCCTGGCACAAAAACATGTCTTTAAATTCTCTGACGACAGATATGTTCCGCCTGTTTCCCTGCTGCTGTTAGGAGCTTAGCACTCGGTGTCATGCTGCAGATATTTCGGACACAGTTCTGAAAATGCATGAAGACGATTTCCACCCAAATTCACAGTGATTTTATCAGACCTGTTAATGGCGACGGTGTTTTATGAACCACTAGGGGGCACGATAAACTTTAAAAACAAGTTTAAATTCACAACCTTATTCTAAAACAAGAACTGTGTTTCATTCTCTTTTTAGTTTGCATACTACAAAGTAATCAAAATGTTGACATTCCACTGTGTTAAACAGTAACACTGGTTAAACTGATCGCAGCTTACCCTAAAAATGTGTGTGTATGCGTGTGTGTGCGTGCGTGTGTGTTTGCCTACCGCTTCCACAGATCCAAACATTTGGAGTGGAAGCACCATGTAAGACAGTTGAAGATTTGACCAGTGGGGTCGTAATGGCCCAAGTCCTGCAGAAAATGTGAGTTTTTATTTATTTATTTTTTCCATTTATTTGTTTATTTCACTCACTGTTTTTGTCTTGACACATTTATGCTACTAATATTTTCTTTGATTTTTTTATTATTTTTTTTTAGAGACATATCATATTTTAATGATGCTTGGATTACCAGAATCAAGCCAGAGGCCGGGGACAACTGGAGGTTAAAGGTCAGCGCTGTCTTTTCTCAGGAGTAAATGTATGGAGTTGCATGGTAGTAATGAATGAAATTCAACCAAGTTTGTGTTTCGACAGGTCAGCAATCTAAAGAAAATCTTGAAAGGCATTCTGGACTATTACCAGGAGGTAAGAACATGAAGCTGTGCAAGTTTTGATTTAGTCTGTCTCAGGTTTAGATGATTTTTGTTTTGTTATTATAAATATAATAAGTATTTAACATTTTCCTTTTCAGGTCTTAGGTCAACAGATCAATGATTTCACACTACCAGATGTAAATTTGATAGGAGAGCACGCTGATGCTGCAGAACTCGGGAGAATGTTACAACTCATCCTGGGCTGCGCCGTTAACTGCGAACAGAAACAAGGTGCTTATTTCACCCTCTGATAATAAAGCTGGTATAAATGATCAGCAGATGAACTGTGTCTATGATGGTCTGATTGATTTTTGTTTGCTGTTTTGCGTTGCATAGAATACATCCAGACCATAATGGTGATGGAGGAATCAGTACAGCATGTTGTCATGACCGCCATCCAGGAGGTGGGCATTTTGTTCTCACATTGATATTATTTTGACTCATCCTTTGTGTTTTTAATTTGTTATAAACAATCACTGTTTTTCTTTTTTTTTTTTTTTTTTTTTTTTGTCCCTCTGCAGCTGATGAGTAAAGAGACTGCTGTCACCCCTGGAGGAAATGACTCGTATGCAGATCTGGACAGAGAGGTGTGGAAAGTTTTATTATTCACAAGATCAATTCTGTTTTGCTGGATGCCAGAAGAATGACGGCTTCTTTTATGAGGGACTGAGATCAGCAGTGTACTAAGGGATGTTGTCAGTTTGGAAGTCCAATCTGTTCTTTTCACATGATACGATCTATATTGTGAAGCGGATCTGTCCCTTCTGGAGTAAACCTTCCTTACAACATGACGGGACATGTTCTAATTGAGCCGTGGTCTTTAAAAGCAAAGATCTTTATCACATAGTGCATTTGCAGTCTGTTATTTGACTTTTTTAGTTTGCTTGTTTGACCTGATTAAAAGCACAATAATTTAAGACTGCATAAACATCTACATTTGCAATTAATAGAAAACTTAAATCAAGAAAATCTAATTATTCTTCCAAATAGAAATAATGTTTATCCTATCAGAGAGTATCTGATCTAAAGAAGAAGTTTTTGTCTGTTTTTATGCCAGTGCGCAACAAATGGTCATGTCTTTAACACTATATATATATATATATATATATATATATATATATATATATATATATATATATATATATATATATATATATATATATGTACAGTTACGTTATCAGGTCTTCCATTGATTATTTAGGTTCCTTTTCATGTATGACCTGCAGATCTCCCAAAGAAAACATTGGTGACTCATTTTGGATTTTCTGCTTCTAAACCCAAAAGAGTGCAGATTATTGACAGTTCATTTGAAAGCCGTGTACATATGAGAGGATTTTGATTGTGACCCAGCCATCTGTCATCAGTTTAATCAGACAAATTGGTGCAATTTTAATGTGTTGTTCCCCCCCGCCCCCCCTTGTTTTTAGCTTAAGAAGACAATTGAGGAGCTGAATGATGCTTTGGCAACCAAGGAAGAGATTGCTCAGCGGTGTCGTGAGCTTGACTTGCAGGTCAGTTTATAATGATAATAATGATAAAAAAAAAATTATAACAATGCATTTTTTTAACTACTAGAAGTCCAAATTGTTATTGTGCAATTCTTTTGAATAAAAATAAAATATAAAAAAAAAACCTGATGAATTAACCACGTATAAACAACAACTTTTATAAAATATTCAACACCGGGAGAACATGTCTCATGTTTTCTTATATATTTTGTAAATTATTTAATATGCACTGATTGTGTTATGCTTCCTAATTTAACAAATGTTATTCAGCATATTTAGGAAAAAAAAAATCAGCTCTCTCTTTTTTTGTTTCTTCGCTACTTTTTATTTCATGTCATTAAAACTGATGAATTTTCCTCGCGAGGAGCAAACCTATGGTGATTTTTTTTTTCTTTTTTTAGCCTCATTGTTGAAGTCTGATCTGGAAAACTTAAAAAAACAGCTGTGGATCTAAAATTGTTGTTGTTGTTCTTTGTCTTTTAAGTCGTTTCCCATTTCTTTCCCGTCTGTTTCAACACTGTGGCTTGTTTTAAAGGCCCTCCATGCCCAAGAGGAGCGTGATAGACTGAGGTTAGACTTTAATGAGCTAGAAGAGAGGGTAAATCCAAACTTCATTTTCTCTCTTGTCTGCCTTCCATCCACACTGAGTGCCGTGTTAAGTAGTCCTGCCGTTGTTTTCAGCCTGCTTGCACCAGATTTTCCTTCTCCAAACTGTGTGAGCATGTGCGAACGTGTACACGTTTGTGCACAAACGCTTGTGCACACATCTACACGTGGTGCTTTTGGAGCACACACACCGTCTAGAGCTGCAGTTTTGTCTTGAGTGTGTCAGGTGGTGTCCTGCACTAATGATCCTGAGCGTTTCTCACCTCAGTTGTGTTTCATCCTTTTTAGTAGCAGCAGTAAGACGGCAAGAGGAAGAGGTTGAAATGAAAGTGGGGGGAAAAAACCCAACATTTACAGCAAAACCTTTTTTTTTTTCCCCCTTAAGACTTTATTTTTTGTATCTTGGGACTTTTGGTCTTTTGCATTTTGGGACTTTTGGTCTTTCATAGGGATTGCGCTCTTCAAAAACATTTTTCTTATTTTGAATATAGACATTTGTGTTATTTCTGGCTTTTTTTCTATCCATCCACACCTTAGTTGGAGTATTTTCTTGTTGCAATCTTGGAATTTTCACAGCAATGCAACTTGTCCTAGAGCTCGTTATCATAAGCCATTTATGGACACATCTCAGTATATTAAAATATCACCAAGAAATTAACTTATTTTGAAAACCTCATTAAAATAAGTTCACTTTGAGGTCTAATGAACTTACAGTGAAACTATAAGTTAGGGTTAAATCGTCAACGCTGGACGGTTTAAAGACGATCAGTGACCGTTTTCCTGTCGTTTCTGATGATCGTTGCGTGTAGCTCTGAGTTTTTTAAGGATTACGTTGATCTTTGTCAAATATGGGAACTGAAAAATGATTTTAAAAAATGGCACGATGGGTAATTTTGCCTTTGAACATATCAAAATATTTTCCTTCCTTAAAAAAACGTATGGTGAGTTCTTGCTTTTGCTGTTTGAAAAGGACGACAACCAGCAGCTTCTGCTTTGCTTCGTGTGGAGTTTGATTCCTTGGTTATCAAACTGAAAAGAAAACATGTCCCCATACGCAACCCTCCCGCTGTGTTGGAATTTGTTTATTTGCCTCATTGATGTGTGTTTGGTGTGTACTTACCAGAGTAATACGTTGATGCAGTGATTGAGAAACTAATTGACAAAATTCTGTGAAAACTAAAGTGTAATCTATGTATTTTAAGTAATCTCAAGTTGCAAAACTTTAACTGCTTTTTATGTCATTGCCTTGTTCACCTCTCTGGATTCCCCTGCGTTTTCCTCCTTTCGTCCCACACTTCCTGTTCTCTGCCTGCATCGGCAACACCTCCACCGTCTCAGGTGGCGGCTCTGCAAGAGGAGAAGAGCAGCCTGCTGGCCGAAAACCAGGTCCTGATGGAGAGACTTAACCAGTCTGACTCTATCGAGGACATAAACAGCCCTGCTGGACGTAGACATCTCCAGCTGCAGACACAGCTGGAGCAGCTGCAAGAAGAAACCTTCCGGTGGGAACTAGCTTCACAAACTAGTAGCTGAATAGACCGAAGTTGACGTTTTCTTTACAAGACGTGTTGATTTTCATGCTTTCTGTTAGGCTGGAGGCGGCAAAAGACGACTACCGGATCCGTTGCGAGGAGCTCGAGAAAGAGCTCCTAGATGTGAAGTCCCAGAATGAAGAGCTCACGTCTTTGGCAGATGAAGCCCAATCTCTGAAGGACGAGATGGATGTGCTTAGGTAGGACTGGGAGGTGCATGGACGTTATCTTAGTAAAACAAGCAAAGCTTGTAAGAATTAAAGAAAGTCATCACAGTACAACCAAAAACTTCATTGTAACTTATTAGGATATTATGTGATTGACCAGCTAAGGAAGATTATAAGAGAAAGGGTTTATTGTTTTCGGTTTCTTTTTTCTTTCTTTTCACAAATAAATATGTAAAAAGAGTGACATAGGTTTTGTATTTACCCCCTTTTCTCACACACCATTCATTTTCACAAATGCGCCTTTATTGCAGAACAATGAATGCGTGGAACTATCTGTCTTTAGCTCTCATAAAAGCTGAACAGAAGCCGGCTTTCAAAGCTTTTGACGAGCAACGTTAATCTGAAATGGTTAATTATCCTGTATTTTATCAGTTTCTCAACACTTTGAATGAAATGTGATTCATTTTATTGCTAGGTATATCAAATCTTTCATCGGCTCTATGTACGTATGATGTGTGTTTTTAAAGATTGACCCCAGGAAGAGTGAGCTGTATGTAAAGCCTAGCTAACGTGGATCCTAAAAGATAAACGATAAACTACTAAATACAATTCACGACAACCAAATGCTCTCAAAGGTCAACTAGGCATAGCATACGAGTCCACCTTCCTGTAATTTAATGCTGTCACTTAATGGGGAGGGAAAAGTTAGCCAAAAAACTGATATATGGATTAGGTTTATAAGTTACACTTTCAAGAATATTTAGTTTGGTTTGCCTTGCACTGTCTCATAAAATCTCAATAAAAACCACATTTACATGGAAGGAGTACAAATACTTTGAGAAACTAAGTCGAAAATTTAGGACTTCCTGTTTTCTTCTTAGACATTCATCTGACAAGGTTTCCAAACTGGAGGGTACCGTGGAGCACTACAAGAAAAAACTGGAGGATATGGGGCTACTCAGGAGACAGGTACAGAAACACACTGACAAATGTCTTTTATTGCCTGCTTGTCAGCCTAAAAAGTTACCTGCAAAGCAGAAGTGATAGATATGGCTAATATTGCTCTCTGTGCTCCAGATTAAGCTTCTGGAGGAGAAGAACACAGTGTTAATGCAGACTAACGTCAGCTTGGAGGAGGAGCTTCGAAAGGCCAATGCTGCCAAGGGCCAACTGGAGACCTACAAGAGACAGGTAGGTCCCTGACCAGCTGGGGTTTTACTGACGGGGGAGCGTAGCCAAGCTCTCTTGCATTTGCAGTCGTGGTGCTCCTGCAAGTTTTTAAGAAATTATGACGGGTGTTTTCTTTTTTCTGGGGAACTCCCTCGTCTCTCCTCAGGTGGTCGAACTTCAGAACAGACTTTCGGAAGAGTCTAAAAAGGCCGACAAGATGGAGTTTGAGTACAAACGCCTCAAAGAGAAAGTGGACTCTCTACAGAAAGAAAAAGACGTATGTAATGTCTTTTGAATTTAGAGGGAAATGAAGCTCCCCAAAGTACACTTTCTGTTTGATGTAGTATTGTATCCCCTGTTCTGTCCCTAAACAGCGCATGAGGACAGAGAGAGACTCTCTTAAGGAAACTATTGAGGAACTCCACTGCGTTCAGGCTCAAGAGGGACAGCTTACATCAAGTACCGGAAAGCCTTTGTGATCAAGTATTAACAAACGGAATCCATTATTCTACGTTTGTTTTACAAAATGAACTGCTGTTGTCCGTTTTTATCAGGTTTGTTCCCACTAGGGGGCAGCGAAGGCTCAGATTCCCTGGCTGCTGAGATCACCACTCCAGAAATCCGGTAAGTAAATTAGACTTTTTAGTCCTGTGTCTTATTGTTTTGTCAGCAGTCTCTGGTCACTTTGTAGCAGTCGAGTGTTTTCTGATCCAACTTTAACTCTCCTGCTTTGGCCCACCATCCACTGTGCAGTCACGTCAGTCATTTACTTATATGTCAAACTATATTCAGTGCATTTTATTAAATTTAGCAAACCTGTTTGGTTCACCTGAGCGATAACCATGTGCCCCTAGATAACAAAAGCCTTTTCGCCTGTTTTTTGAAAATATTTCTTTTACCTCACCTGTTCTAAGCTGGAAATCCATAAACTACGGTCTTCTTCATAGGAACAAATTGGCGTTGTTAAAATGGGACTTGATTACCTCTCTGAGATTGAAAATGTGACAGCTCAACAGTATGTAGCTAAATGTGACCCCCTTTTTTAAAAATGTTAGTACCTGCCCCTTTAAAGTTCTTTACATGTCCCTGGTGATGCGCACTAAAACGTCTTAGCCGTACTACTCGGACCATTGTTTAATCATCCGAGTAATACTAAAAGGCTTTCTTTACGACTATTGCTAAGTATTTATTTATTTTTTTTTTTTAATTAAGGTTTTAAATTGAATCTTTTCAATTTTAGTTCTATAATAGGGGATGAGTAGGTCAATATTTCCCACGCAGAATCTTAACCTCTTACCTGACATGATGACATCTATTTTCCTCATGGGCCCATTGACTTACACGGACAGCTAAGGGGTTTTAAATGACCTTTCAGTTAGCTCTTAAAGTTTTACATTTATTTGTTGCTTTATTTCACACTTCATTCATTCTGTCTGCTGCTGTTCTGGTTGAGGCATTATTAGACTTCTGTGTGAATCTTCCAGAGGCCCTCAGCTGTTCAGTCGGTGTTCTGACTTGTCAGAGCTGTTTTGGCAGCAAAGCTATCTAATTATTATCAGGCAGCAGGTAGTTAATCACAATGTTATGGTTGCTCAACAGAATCATCCACGGTACTGTATGTGTTTCGCCTCGTCCTCAACGAGCCTTTTCTTCTGTTACAGTTTCTCGTTTTGGGTTAATGAGATGTTTCGCTTTAAAGCTTTGTGCAACACCTTTGTACGAGTTGCATCAGCTCGCTAACAGCTTTCCCAGGGAGGTTCTTGCTGTGCCTGGGTTTATGTTCTGTATTTTTTTTTTTTTTTTTTTTTTTTTTTTACAGCACTTATGAACCTAAAACAATTGGCCGTTATGCAGAAAATCCAGAAATTATAATCGTTGAAAAGCTGCTTAACCCAAATTCAGACAACTCTAGCAATTAGACAGAATCTACTGAAAGGAGAATTCTCTGAGGATGTCTCGTCTTGGAGGCTTTTGAAATGGAAAAAGATTCCCAAGTCAAAATTTTTCATCATCTGTTGAGAATCTTTTAAAACGTCTGGAGTTTTAGGTGTTTATAAATGCATTTCTTTGAATGTGAGTTCATTAAAACCATATACCAGAGATGGACTGATCAGCTTTGACCTGCTGACTCTGATTTGTGAAGTAGGAAATTATTAGAAGAGCATTGCAGATGTGTTTTCAGCAGCCCTGCTGTGAGCTGTTAACACTTTAGGAGCAGAGTTGACGTCACGTTGTGTGCATGAAAAAGCAGTTTATGTTTTAAACTCTTAAGCATCTTAAGAGTTTAAAAGTCTGTGTATTCCCTGGTGAATGCAGACCCTCACCATCCAGTATGTTCCAGAGATTAAAAGCTCAGAAGTGATAAAATAGAATAACTTTGTTGAACTGTGTTCTTCTGTCCTCTTATCGGCTGTAAGTCTCTTCCTTACGCTGCATGAATTATGTATAAACGGGCCCTGAAATGTTGTAGAAAATGTGTTTTCCTTTTACCTGGGTTTTAAAACCTTCTGTGTTTTTTTTTTTCTTCTTTTTTTTCTGACTACATTGCTAAACATCTCGCTGATGCTGAAAAGGTGTTCTTATTTTCTTGACCCTTGCAAACTTTGCCGTATTAATACACGCCATCGCTTTTGAGTTTGGTTGTTTTTGTTTCTACATGTATCCCCAATTCAGTGCCCTAAGTTAATTAGAGATTATTGCCAGCAATTCTGATTCTGACCTAACTGGTCCTCGCGGCGCGTTTCCACAGGGAACATCTGATTCGCCTTCAGCACGAAAACAAAATGCTGAAGCTGGCCCAGGAGGGATCGGACAACGAGAAGATCGCTTTGCTGCAGAGCCTGCTGGAAGATGCCAACAGAAGAAAAAGTGAACTGGAGACAGAAAACAGGTTTGCGCAGAAAACTGTCCAGAAAACAAAAACTTTGTTTCCCACAGTTTAAAGTTTATCTAAATTCAAGATGGACTAGGCATCAGTTGGCTCTCATTTTGATCTGTTGATCTCAGGAGACCTGCATATTTTGTAAGACCTGTAATATTTTATGTACTCCTGTTGTAGTTTTCAGTATTCTCATTCCAGTGTTAAAAAACCTTGTTGTCATATTAGTTTTCCATTTCTTTTCATCTAGATTAATCAATCAGCGGTTGATGGAGGAGCAGAGTCAGGTGGAAGAGCTCCAAAAGACGGTGCAGGAACAGGGCTCAAAAGCAGACGATGTAAGTGAACCGAATGCTCTTTTATGTTTTCATTTCGACTTTTACTGACGATAAATAACCACATACCTCTAACTTCTGAGTCCTAATAAAAATAAAAGTTTTAAAACATTCACTCTTGACTCGTTTATTGTGCACGTCGGTTTAAATGAGTGACTGTGTATTAATGATTGATTTAATTCCGTTTGTTGTAAAGCATTTTTCATTTGTTTCTGTTTCAGTCATCAGTTCTGAAGAAGAAATATGACGAACATGTGTAAGTTACATTAAAATAAAGCAGTCATGTATAACTCAGATTGTTTTAAGGGCTTCCTACAAAACCGTCTGACCTAATTTGGCCAAAATCTCACTTTTTATGAATCTTTTTTTTTTTTTTCCTGTTGTCGTTTTAGGGAGAAGTTACAAGAAGTGAACAACGAGTTACTGAAGAAAAACGCTATCATCGATGAAATGGAGCCTAAATACAATGCCAGCTGTGAGTTTGGACTAACTGCTGACATGTTTGAAGCCTTCTTTTCACTTTCATTTCCCTGCCAAGGCAAGAGCTGTGGAGGAGGAATGCGATCGCTGCCGTTTGTCAGCAGAAATTCAAAAAAAAAAAAAAAATCGCCGCAAAGCAAAATTTCATGAAACGTTGGAAAACTGTAGCATTAGCAGAAACAAAAGATCTGCAGCTCAGATTGGGATCTTTGTCATTAAAGATGATCCAAAACACGGCACTGGCCTTGGCAGACGTGTCTTCCACCCTGGTGTGTTTATGTAAAGAACTGTATTACTTTATGTGGGATATGTGGAAAACTTAAAAGATATTTTCATACTAGCCCAACGAGTGGATGAGCTTGAAGAAGCTCTGAAGAAAAAAGATGACGAGATGAAACAGATGGAGGAGAGATACAAGAAATATCTTGAAAAAGCAAAAAGTGTGAGTGAAGTTTCAGTAAAAAAAAAAAAAAAAAACCTCGCCATATTTCTATATTTACACACATCAACCATCTGTAGTCAGACGCATCCAGACACGGGTTCTGATTTTTACTCTGGCAGGTTATTCGGACGCTGGACCCGAAACAGAACCAAGGCTCCGGTCCGGAGGTTCAGGCCCTGAAAAACCAGCTCCAGGAGAAGGAGAGGATGTTGATCTCGCTAGAGGTAAATGAGCCCCACACTTAGGGGTTACATAAACACCATCTATTAAATGACTTTATTAAATGTAACTTTAACGTTTTGTGCTCATTTTAAACAGAAAGAAATGGACAAGACAAAAAGCCAGCGGGATCACGAGGAGAAGCTGATTGTTTCAGCCTGGTACAACATGGTAAGAGATGAAGTCACGTTGACTTGTTGATTTGGCTGTACATCATAAAAACATGATGTAGGTCATCAATTATGAAACAAGAAATAAGCGTTACATTTTGTCAAACGCCGTCAAGCAAATGTTGATCAGCGTTTCAGTTGCTGTAAATCAAAGGCGACGTCGGGGTTTCAGCTGTTTCGCAGTTTTCTGGAAGATTTTTTTTTTTTTTTATGTTGCGTTATAGTGGCACAGACCTTCATTTTAAAAAAATAATAATTTAATGAAAAGTAACAGTAGAGGGCAGCAAAACTGTGCTTTAGAAACACTGTAGAAACAGGTGAGCACTGGTGTGATAGCATGAGCTTCGTTTAAGGGAAGTATCCTGTCTACTCTATGTCTGAGTCCACATTTATGTGATGCTATAACACATTATTAAATGAGCTCCATTATTCTATTAAAACTTAATTGCTGTTTCTTGTGTGTCGATTACCTTTTTTCACACTTTGTCATGTTCCTACCACGACCTTCAGCGTAATTTTGTAGGGATTTAATATGCCTGTGTTTACTCACTCTTTGTAAAACAGCTGAAGCTCTGATTACATTTAGGACGGTGCATTAAGCGTGATGTTTTCTACCGTACCTATGTAATGCAATTGAAGATTGCTCTTGTAACGTGCCAAAATGTGCATCAACCTCAAAGAGCACAGTTTGGCCCTCCCGGAATCAAGTCGTCTTCTCTGTGTCCTACCAGGGCATGTCTCTGCAGAAGAAGGCGGCTGAAGACCGACTCGCCAACACCGGCTCCGGTCAATCCTTCCTGGCCAGACAGAGACAAGCCACCAGCACGCGTCGCTCCTACCCAGGCCACGTCCAGCCAGCTACCGCAAGGTAGACGGCCCCAGGGCACTAAAAGATAGCTGCTTTTTAAATTCTCTGAACTTGCTTTTAACTGGCAAAACCTGCTTTGAGGCACAACATTTCCATTTATCTCTAATGGATTCTGCCTTTGATTTTCTGTTTTGATTTTTTTTTTTTTCCCTTTTCTTTTTTTTCTTCTCAATCAGATCCATGAGGTAAAGATTCAGGGGGCAAGGAGGCCCAAATCTTGCACCCTTTTTTATTTTTCTTCTTCCTGCCAAATCCTATTTTGACCTTGACTCCCATCCAGTGATGCAAGACTTCTACCTTATTTGAACCCCAGCATATATATTTTTTTTTAATATTGACTAACCACTCCAAACGCCCTTCCAACTGACCTCTTGTTGAACTTGTTCTGTGTGACAAACTTTACCACCCAGGCGCTCAGAAGAGTTGCATCTTTTTGAGAAGTTATTGTCTTTTTTTGATGAGGAGGAACAGATCTACCTTTTCATGCAGTATTTATGCACTTCTCTACCTGTGACACTGACTTCCGTAGGAGAACGACTGTCCCTGCTGAAGATCGAATGTTTAAATTTTATTTCATATACCTTTTTACGGTTGGTCTTAATTAACTGATTCATAGGAAGATTTGTGTTGTTGTCTTTATTTTTCCTGTAAATGTCTGAATACGGTGACAGTGGTTTTTAGAATAACTAGGTTACAGTTGGGAAAACGAAAGCAATAATTGGGAAATTTTCTCTCTCTCTCTTTTTTTTTTTTTTTCTTTCCCCAAAAAGGAATCAACTTCGACGGGGAAGGTGCAATCCATAATTAGCTACAGTGCTGGTCAGAAGTTTTATCGTCAACAAGAATTTATTTCATTTGCGGCTCCTAGTTTGTTTGAAATGTTTCTCTTTTTTTGCAAGGAGTATTTAAAAAGCAAAAAAAAAAAAAAAAAGTTATTTTTTCAACAGGAGTGTACAACTTTGAATATTTTGTCCTATTCATATCAGGTTAAAATATAGTTGGATATATTTGAGAATTGGACAAATTGCAGTGGTGCAGCTAACTGACATTTTTCATGAAGCTTTTCCTTCTTCATTAAACGATGCCCCCACCACACATGAGCGTCAGCATTTCAGCTGCTACAAATGCGGTTTAAATGTAGTCATGGGAGTTAGACCGCTTTCAGGTGTCCAAATATACAAGTAATAGAAAAGCCAAATGCTTGAAATTACTAAATATCGGCGGTTTTTTTTTTACAGTCACAATGTTGCACACATGTAATTGCAATGATAGTCTCTCATCATCCCGACAATGAACACAATGCAAACTTCTGACCTGCACTGTAGATTGTTAAATGTTCATGCGCGTCAGGATTTAGCTTGTTTAGTAAATAACAGGATTCTGGAGCAGAACCACTGGATCTGGTTTTTAGCTTTACCAGCACGTTCTGGTTTGTGTTGATCAGCGTTTGTGCGCCATAGATTTTTATTTATTTATTTTTTTTAACCGTCTGTTCCTCTCAACGAACCATTTTGCAGGACTTTCCTCCAAGATAAAATACTTCACGGGCTTTTGGCCGTGCCATTGTTTGAGAGTTTACGTTGTTCTGACGAACAATTGAAGAAGATGATCTATGTTTCCATATAGGGATTTTAGATGCTCCTTTACCAGGAGTTGCACAAATTGTTGTGCGTCAGTTTTCTTTTCCATCTTCTCTTTAACCCAAATGTTTCACGACCGACAGATCTTCTATTAACTTTAATTTTAAACTGACACGGTGCTTTTTTTATGCTAACCAGCTCTCCCATCTGACCATAACATCTCTCTCTCCTCCTCCTACAGCAATATCACTGCATGACTGGTATGCCAGTGAGCTGCTCCTAGCCTTGTGCGGCCGGGCCCGGCCTTGTCCCCCCCACCCCCCGTGGCCTGCCCTGACCCCCGGGGCCAGGCTAGGCTGAGGCACCTGATGCATGAACCTGCCTGTCTACTGTTTGCATGACCCCTCTGTGTTATTTCAAGCCTTCAAAATAACCCGTCCCTCTGTCGGCCGCAGCAGCATGAGCACTAACAACCCTTCCGCATTGTTATGCATCATAATCTCCAGGCAAGTCTGATGAGGGGTTTTGGGATCTGAAAAGAAAAGAAAATTCTCCGGTTAATTCCCTTTTCCACCTTCCGTGCCAGTAGTCTGATGTTAACATCCCTGTCCTCCCTCCTTCATACCTTCTAACTCCGCTGTTACACCTGATGGACACATCCACTTGTGCTTTCACGTGCAGCAAGTCTGTTACAACGCAGTGCGCGTTTCAAACATCCCAGAAGGGATCAGAGTACAGCAGTATTTCCTGTCCGTCAACCTGTTTCGTATTTATGAAGATCTCGTCTCCGGCTGGCCGCGTCAGGACACCTCAGTGACATATTTCCTCAGATCCATTTCAGTCTACATGACTGAGAGGATTAACATGTTATTTAAGAGGTGGAGCCTGCAAATTGGTCTTGTTTAGAGGTTTCTCCCCTTAAAACTGTCGCGTCACGTCTGACCTCTTATTTGGTGGATTGGATCTTAAAAATGTTTTTTTTTTATTATTATTATTTTAATTTAATCCAGGTGTTGATTACAGCAAGTTTTGAACAAAGTAAAAAGCTTTCGGGGACTTTCCTCCGTTGCCTTGTTTTTATGAGCTGACGATGGTAAATAACGTGTGCTATATTAACAGTCTTGTTACAGATTAGTTTTTATTTGAGTTAAAAGTCCTCATTAAGCCTAATCATGCCTTTTTCCAGCCCTTTTTCTGCATTAGAATTTTTTTTTCATCTTATTTAATTTATTTTTTGAGTGTAGGCCACAATTTAAGAGATGATTGTAATTATACCAAAAAGCTTATCTCTTTTTTTTTTCTTTAATGATTCACAATTTTAAATTACGATATTAGATTAAAAGTGCATTTGCATTCATAAGCCAATGGGCAGTCTGTTCACTTTAGGCCCTGACGTAAACCTCATGTTTGGGCTGAGTAGTAATCAGTGAAATGATGTGGAAAAGGCAGAAAAAGGTTGCATTAATTATAACTTCCTCTAAGGAAAACGTCAAACCAGCAAAAAGCAGGAGAATTTCATGTCTGGTTTTCAGTGTTATCAGAGCTAAAAGTCTTGCAGTATCAAAGTATGTTGGCATTTTTTTTTTTGATCATGGAATAAGATGCAGTTCATTCACTTTTAGGCAAATTTAGATGTTTCTGTCAGCTATATGTATGGATGTTTTCCAGTTTTGTTTTAGTAAATGTTTTATTTAACTTTTATTTTCCAGAGTTCATTAAAAATCTTATCCAGAAACTGACAGCATGGACGAGTTGCAAGTGTTAAACCCTAGACGTGATGGTTTAACCCTCCAGCCGAGTGCCTTTTGTTTCTGATGCTATCAAAAGGTTTTTAGGTTTGGATTCAATATGTTACAAGGTTTATTGAGTATTTACGGCAAACAAAAACCTCAGTTTGTCTTTATCTCGACAATAACTTAACTCTAAGTTTGGCTTAATGAGAGCTTTTCTCCCCAACGTTTTACTCATACTTCTTCTGTTGTGTAATCTTAGTTTAATCCATGCAATGCATTTTATCCTAATGGCTTATTTATTATTATTTTTTGCTTGTACAGCAGTGTTAACATTTGTTTTTATTTAGTAGTATTATTATATTACCATTTATACTGTTACAATGGATGTAATTGAGATCAAAATACTGTTAAATAACATATGCAACTAAAGGAGAAGGTTTCTAGTATTAAAGCATTTAACTCCAAGTATAAACTGGAGAACCGTGAAAGTTACGGTTCTTGTACCGACAGTGTTTACAGGAAAAAAAATCTTTTTTTTTTTTCTTTTTTTTTTAAACACTGCACAAATAAATTAGCATTTGTAATTGAGTACGATGCTTTTCTCTGGAACAAAACAAGCAAAACCACATTTTAATTCTCGCATCAGCAAGATTTTCAGTACTCGCACAGTCTATGGAGATGAGATTGACATGATGGTAGCAAAAATGATCATCAAATAAAACTATTTTTCAAAAAAAAAAAAAAAAAAAGTGTTGAAATAACATTTAAGAACATGGACGACTAAAGTTTCCAGGATTTCTTTTTTTTTTCTAAATGAATCATATTTTTGTAAATTATGCGACATTAACCATTTTTTTCCTGTTTGTACTTCAAGTAACGTTACACAGACCTCTTTTAACCGTCCATCCTCAGAACATGGCTTGTATATATGACAACGCATCCACATTGTGGTTGACCCGTTGACATTTATGTCAGGGATTTGGGCAAACCTGCATTATGAACACTCATCTAAAAAGAAAAGAAAAACACAGGCTTTCTGGTTTCCTCCTTGCATCCCTATCAAACCACCCACTGTAATTTTGTGTTCGCATACCTCCATTACCTGATTACAGGTGGGGCCAATTTGTTGTCCTTTTCAATGCACATTTCTTGGCAATAAAGAAGGGGTTAAAAACCCGGTGTGCTGCTCTAACGAAAACTTTGAAACTCACTTCAGTGTTCTAAGAACAAATATTTTATGCTGAAACCCATTGAAAACTATCATGTCTGTGTATTTTTACATGCCTGGTATTCCCTAGAGTTTTTTTTTAAATTTTTTTTTAATTTGGCTATTAATATCACTAAGGCTCTGTCAAATGAATTAGAAAGCTGAAATGAACAACAAAAGGGGCCTTGTCTGGTTATTGTTCCATGAATCGCAAAGTAGCAAATGATGTCCTATTTGCCAATATTTTATATTGCTTGTATAGAAAGACAAATTGTACATAACATTTGTGGTCGTGTCGTAGGGCTGTTTTAAAAATATATGCGATTCAGGAAATCAGGAGATCATGTCTAGTTAGGTGGATTTCATCTCACATTTATCCAACAAGGATTAATTACGCTGATGAAAATGTGCTTCCGACACCATGAAACCTAGAAACCACGTTGTAAATAAAACTTGTATAAAAACATGTTGTTTTGTCCCATTTATTCAGATTTTTTTTTCACACAGTACATTGTTTGATCAAAATATATGAGCAGTAATACTTGATAATGACATGCAACTATTGTACGTACAACTAACACCCTTAGATGCCAAAAACTACAAAATACAACTCGGTGTTTGTAAAATAAAGCAGTATTTGCAAACGGAGTGTTTTAAAACCGGCCCCGTCGTTCTTGAACGTATCCTCAGCTCAGAATTGGAGCGGGGCTGTACAGTGTTATATTTACCCTACCTTTCCCAACCTAGCATTCCATCTCTAATCTTACAAATAATTCCGCTGTCTTGTTATGTTATTCTCTGTAAGCAATGGAAAAAATCTGTTAGTCCAGACTTTGAACTGCTCCTCTTCTCTGCTGACACAAACTGGGCTCTGCCTGGGAAATGGAGCCTGAACGCCCCCCGAGGCTGCGGACACCGGAACATCCCTGTATCAGTGTCCTATTCTTCATTCCGGAGAGCTCCTTTTTCTCCTCTCTCACTAACCTCAGCCTCTGGGTGCTTCCTGACACAAGTCCCAGCAGAGGTCCACAGTCAATATAAATACACTTCTCTGGTTACCCCCCCTAACTTCTGTCTTTGACATTCTAAGTCAAAAGAGGGGAACTGATGGTTACAGTTCAATGTGGCAATATCAAATTCCATTTCAGGATGAAATAAAAGACTTTTAATGTGGTTAGGTCTGAAAAACACAGAGATGTTCTTGTTCTCTGGAAGTACATTTAGTGTTTAATCAAATGCTGTATGTCTCTTGCTCTCTGCTAATACAACAATCATACAGGTACTGGTCAAAAGTGAAAAATTATACCTCAAATACTTTTCAATTGCAGTTCTTCCCCCAGTTTTAAGTCCAGGTTTTTGTTTTGCTGAGAATTGTTTGTTTTTGTGGTAGCCACTTGACCTGTGGCTCATTCAAGCATAAAAAGGCTCCTAGCCTCAAAAGATGAGCCAAAACGATGTCAACACGTAACAGAAAACCAATTTTAAATTGGATCTTTTTACCTTTTCTACTCATTTCTGTCATTGAACCTTTGAAAAATATCACAACATGGACTGACGAGTAATATTTTGCAACAAAAGTTTCATTCCCATGGATTGATTAGCTGAGAAAAACTGCTATACAGCATTGTGAAATGTGTTTGCTTCTTTATGGACTTTTAAAAATTCTTATATTGTTGGTGTAATGGATTCAAAAACATAAAAAAAAGGTGCAGTTATTTTTTTAAAGGTATATGGCAGACAACATGAAGCAGGCAAACATAGGAGATCGGGTAAAGAACAGCAACTCATTACCCGATTTAAGAAATTCAAGAGCAGCTTTGAAACAAACTATTCACATCTATATATCTGTCTAAGTGTCTAAACCATTGTTTAGACACTGGGTTCTAGTGAATCACAGTGAGAACCAATAACTGAAAATTAACAAACATCAAACACTACTGAACCTTCCCAGTGATTTTGTGACTAGCCTAACAAAATCCCTTTGAGAGTTCAAAAACAACATATAATTCACTGCAGGCCTCTTTTGGCTCTGTTAAGATTAGTGTTTGTTCTTCAGAAAGGGGCTTTGCAAAAACTGCATCCCTTGGAGTTTTCTCAAGTTGAAAACTACTGCTGAGCAAGAAGAGCAGAAACACAAACGCTGGTTTCAAAACTGCCTAAAACCATCAGTATGACTTTTAGGAGATTATTCCAAATCTTACATTATTTTAAATGATTTTCATTCAACCTAAAACTTTGTTTCTGATGGGATATGAAACAGTCTTCTCATGACATAAAATAAAGGAGCCTAAACTTTGACAAAAAGTATTTTTATTTGCAGCTTAATTAAAAAATACATCTTAAAAAAACAGGATGGGTGCTTTCGTTTTTTATAGCAATACATTCAGCTTTTCCTTTAAAAGTGGAAGACATCTGTCAATGTGAGCACTGGAAAGTTTTGTTTTGTTTGTTTGTTTAGAACCATTACTCTTAACGTTGTAAAAGAAAGAATATCGTCTTAAAAACCAAAATAAAAGAAAACGAAACTCATCTGTCCCAGATGTGTGCTGTTGTTTTTTTTTTTTTACTTTTGCTTTGTCTGACTTTTTCCTCTACATTGAAATAATCATGGAAACATTCCACTGAGAATAACATCCTTCTGTGCCAGACTTGTCATCTCTCTAATGAAAGAACCTTTTATTATTTCTTCATTTCTAAGTGCTTGGTGCGCAACTTGGACTTTACGACACTTTCGGTTTACAGGTACGGCCTTCAAGTGGGCATTTTCTAAGACAAACAGACGAACTGGTGCTCCGATAGAGGCCTCAACCCGACATGCGATTCTGACATATTCCTGAACACTAAACATATCAACGAACACCTGCTGATGCTGTAAGCTAGAAGGCAACATCTCCGTTTTTAAATGATCATTTTTGGCATGACTTCAAGTCAGAATTACACTCAGCAGTCCAAGTGTTTAGTCTGTTGACCCGATTACAGATTGAAAGTGCTACAGAGTGGCTGTAGAGTCTACGGACTCCAGCTGAGCAAGTAGACAAAAGCAGAGCAGATAGACAGCTTCTGTGTGTGGGCAGTTAACAGAAGACACAAGTTGGGATCTTTTAAAAACAAAGTTTTTATTTGCGTAAAGACATATCTGTGTTTTTCTTAGACTTTTACCACCTCTGACAAAGTGATAGATTTCAAGACTAGCATATTAACTCCATAAAATGTCACAATCCTTTGAGGTTTTAGTGGTTCTTACTTGGAAGACAAAACAATTTGTCTAGAGCTTTTCTGTGTTTCTTGTTCGCTGAAAATAAAATGTAGCTCAAGCTCAAATCAGCATGTAGTTCAAAAATAGCACTTAGGTCACGGAGGCAAAAGATTCACAAACCAATTCAAGACTCAGCACAGAGGAGGATTTGCTTTCCAAACAGACTTAAAGCTCCACTCATGTGAAAATATGTGCTACACCCTGCAATAGCCTGTGTTCAACATATTTAGACATACAGTGGAGTTCAACAATGCACTGCAGCTATGAGGGGTGCAGGGATGAAGTGGCCGAGGGAAAATGACTAGTAGACATTTGAACTCTGGATTAAGAGAAACTGAATAAACAAAGGAAAAACATCAACAAAAACTATAGATTATTTAAAAAAAATAGATTACCCAAGATAGGCAAGAAATCAAATTTTTCAAACTCTTTTTGCTGAAGAAGAGAGATTTAACTTTTTTTTTTTTTTTTTAAAGAACGGATGTTATCAAAGACTGGGGTTTCTGTCATAAATCTATTCATGTTAATTTGAATTCATAAAACACACAAAAATGTTTTGTTATCTAATTAGAATCCATTATTATTAATGGTGTACCACACGGTTCACCATTATGGTACATGACGGTGTACCATAATGCTTTTCTTCATATGTAAAAAGCCAGGTGTTGTGCGCCAGCAAAATGCTGGTAGGCACCTTCAACATGTGCTGATCATATTGCCTTCACTGTATTTTATATTGTTCCTTAGACGAAACATGGTAAGATATATTTTTTTTAATGTACATTTAAGATGTGCCAATTTGTTCAATTTAGGTTTGCGGGACATTTCCGCACTTCTGAGGGCGGACATACTAAAGGAGAAAATAGGAAACTGCTGTGTCCTTCCATTGCCATTTTTCATTTCGTCTAGTGTGTTATATTCAATTTTCCTATGAAGAGCAGATGGTCTCAAGAAACATGACACTTGGATGATAAAAAGGCAGAAAATTAGATCCGATTCGCTGTTATTTATTGCATCGTTTTTGTTTCATCTCCTTTTCCATGCGATTTCAGTTTATTCCTTCTTTTAAAAAAAGAGGGTTTTTTTAAACTCTGTAAATAAATTAAGACGGACACATCTCTGTCATTTCTCCCTCATACAAAAAAAAAAAGGGGCAAGCAGAGACCTGATCATTGCTGGACCAGAGGGATGAATGTTGAGGTGATCTCCTGTGTGTTTGAGCCACAGTGAATCACGCCGGGCAGTGTGACCACGAAATCAAAGAGCTGTTTGAACAGCTGCATTCCTTCACACCTCTTCATCCATTTCCCCCGTCTGCTCTGTAAAGCTAACTCTGGCTATCGTTGTGACCCCCCTCCGCCCCTCCAGATTCTGTCATTGTGGCTAAAGCTTAATTTAAAATAAAATAAAGACATGAAAAAGTGAGTTAATTTGTTCTTTGTCCATGGCCAGGTGAGTGCAAAAATTAAACTGAGAAATTTGAAAGAAGCTTCATAGGAGCAACTGCTGGTGATTAATGGGCTCATGCCTACTTGAGTGAGTCATTATTTAGCTTCTGTTTCTTTTCATATTTCCAACTCAGCCGCCTGCATTGCTTGGCCGTAAAAGTCTGCCAGTGACAACCATGGAAATTCCAGCTGTTTCGAAAAACAACACCAGTGAAAGACTCCATGTTGTTTACTGAACATGCAGTGACGATAATGTGAAATTGCAAATCTAACAAAAACCTATTTTATATATGCCGGTGTGCATGACGGGTTGCTGGTCTGTTCACGATAGCCATCGGTCAGTTTAGAATAAATATTTGCAGATTTTGAGGACCAGTGTGAATCTTTGTTAAAATCAATTATTTCAAAAACGTAGTATGTTTAAAGTGTAGTTTTAAAAAAAAAACAACTACCATATACATTTCATCAGTATTAGTATGCCACCTGTGATATTCTTCACACTCCACTAGCTGGTTTTCTGTAGAGTGAAGTTTTTTTGCAGAACAACTTTTAGTTTCTATGCGTATATTTGACTCCTCACAGTTTTCAATAAACTCACTCCTTGATTGTGTTGATGTTTTTATGCAGAGCTACTGTATCTGATAAAGTGTTTGTATAGGTTAACACAAGCATTGCTTACTCTGTGTTTTATGACTCATTTTGATGATTTGGTTTGTAACAAATTTAAACACAATTCCAGTTGATAATATACAGTCAAACTTTTACGACTTTATAAACTTTTGATCAAACTTTGGTTCAGCTGCTTTATACTTAGCTTGTCCTAGGACATCTGGTCTCATGACTTTGACAGTAAATGAGCATATTTGTAAATGACGAAAAACACCTCATTTGTGATATTTTTAGATCTACAAAATTATGCATATGGTCTTCAATTCAGCTTTGCACTGCCAATAATTTAAAAAATATATTTTTTCTTATTGGCAGTGCAAATTGTTTATTGGCATTGATTAAATTGCACTACGCTGATGCATGCACACAAAGAATGAGTTGGCCATTTCTAAGACAATTTTTCTGCTTAACCTACAAGTGAACCCGGAGGTAAAAGTGTTACTTTTGGCAAAAACCTAAAGATTGATTGCTGGAAGAATTGAAGCTTGACTGTCTCTCCAATAAAATGTTGTCTTGTAACTCATTTTTAAAGTGGGAATAATTATTCTTGTGACATACAACAGAAAAAAAAAAGTGGCAGGGGAGTGTAATTTTCCTTACAAAGAAATATGAGTTTTAAATGATTCAGCACATTTCCATGGCTTTCAAACTGAGCCAAGAAAAGTTCTGCAAATCTCTGCGTTTGACATTCCTCTATTCTGACAGCGTCCTTTTTTGAATATCTGCTGGTGCAATCCCCAGGGAAGCTGTTGGAGTTCAGATGTAGCTTTTCATCAAGTCGTTACTGAAGAAAGATCTTACACCTGAGGGAAAACACTCTGGCAGAAGTGTCCATTGCAGCACTAATGCTAAACAGATGAGGTCCATCAACTACCATCCTGGATTTTACTCCAGTTTCACATATGCAATTACATTATTACACTGGATCTGTGCAGTGATCCAAAAATAATGAGACAAATAATAGTAATTCAGTCTTGGGAATACACGCAGCAGTAAATTTGGGAATCAAAATGACTGAGACAGTTGAAATAGTTTCCAACGATTTGCTTTGCTTTTACTTGGTAAATTGAAAATAAATGTTGGTTTTAAGAAAGGTCCAATCCTTCAGCAGCAGCAGGCAGCATTTCGTGCATCCTCACTGAAGCGACTTATGTGAAGACAAGTATGCTAAGCATCTTGAACTCTGTTAATAACTGAGGGTGGAGCTGGGATTACGATTCGCGGGAAAGTAATTATCTTTTTTTATTGTCAACTTTTGACCTCATTTAAACGTTTATATCTCTGTGTGCGTTGCATATTTTCCCCACTTTTAGTGCAGGCTACATAACAAACACATAAATAAATAAACTAAAAATAATAATAAAAAAAAACAAGTTAAAATTAGCAAAGGGTTGGAATCAGAAGAAATTTGTAACAATACAGACTTGATTGGCGCCCGACAACAGGCATAGCTCCTGTGGTATGTTTAACTCTGCAGTGGTCAAACCAAACATTGTCCTGTAGTAATCATGACCTCCTATTATTTCATTGCAGGAGCAATTAAAGGGGGGAAAAAAAGAGGTGTTAGCTTGTTTTGACACACACATGCTGGTGGAATGCAACCACTTTAGTAGACTTTTTTTTTTTTGCATCATCACATATTTTTCAATAAAACAAGAAGTTATCTGAAGAAATGTAGAGTATTTTAAAGCTGTAAAAATTTTTTTAACACTTTCATTGTGCTTTCTCAATGCTATCTGTAGATGGCAGGCCAGCGGGTTCATATTTTTATGTTGGTGTGTTCAAACTGGTAAACTACTGTATAACATGACAAATGCCTACCCCTTGAGTCACCGTCACCCCCAAAACTATGACATGCACGATGCATCTATATTTACATAAATTTTGATCCAGTCACGCTTTGAAATGTTTTCTGTTCTGCCTCTTGTAAGTAAAACTGGACCGGCAAGGTGGCAAACCGCGCTAGAACGCCCCCTGGTGGATATTTTGTTATGTTCGGTGACGCTAACAGAAAATAGATCCAAGATGGTGGAACGCGACACTGAACAGTTCGTGTAATTTGGCAATATTTGTTCGTAAGTATTGGTTAATTGTGAAAATAATAACTGTCTCTTTGTTTTGTGTAACGGTGGTGTAAATAATTTGTACGTTTAAGTCGTGTATCAAAATGTTTTTTTTATTTTTTATTTTTGTTTTAGCTCGAAGGATAATTTGCGATGTTCGTTAGCTAATACAGTTTACGATGACCAAAGTGAAGGCAGTGGTCAGAGGCCACTCTTCAATAAACAAGTAAAAAAATAAATAAGTTTGATTATTGGATCGTCGTCGTTTGGCTGTCTAGCTGCTGAAAAATCAAAAACTCAGGGCGAGGACAGCACACTTTCTATCAGGTTTGCACATCTAGTGATTGAAGGATTTACCATTACTTATTGCAAAATAGCTTAGGCTTGGTTATAACTGGGTGGAGAGCACTGTGAACAACAACTGTCATATTTTGCTACATATTCTTAATTGGATTTAGGTCTGGACTTTGATTTAGTCATTCTACAGTTTGATCCAATTCATTACAGTTCCGGCTTTAGGTTTAGGGTTGCAGTCCTGCAGGTATACAAACTTAAAGGTAAATATTTTCTTCCAGCATTGCAATGTGATCAGGTCAATTCATCCTCACTTGCTGCCTTGTCGTTCCTGAAGAAAAACATCCAAACAACATGATGCTACCACCATGTTTTACTGTCGTGATGAGGTTTTCAGTGTGATGCGTTTGGTTTGAACTTACTGGAGCAGCTTCTTCCACACTTGCTGTGTCCCTTACATTGTTAGTGGAAAACTTTAGCTGGGACTTTTGGATTTTTTTCCTGCTTCTCTCCCATAAAAGCAATACATAGGAAGTGCACGACAGATTGTTTCACCACATTCTTTCGTAGCCTAACCCCATTTGAACTCTTCATTCCTGATTTTTTTCCTGACATTTATTGTCAGGCAATATAATTATTAGATTTTTTAGTTAAATGGAAAATTATAATTATACCACTTTTTTTTTCCCTTTATTGCAAATGCCTTTAAATTCAACTTATAAACTGTTCAAATATATTCCTGGAGTCAGACAAGAATGGGAGGAAGGAAGGTAGTGGTGAACTAATTGAGGCCATAAACTTGGGATCAGAGCTTCAGATCATGGAATGCACGCTTGGCCACAGAGCCGCCAGGACACTCCGGATTCCAGTAAATGTTTTTCCCCCTGAACACCATTTGTGCTTTGATGCTGTGACTAATGCCTCTGTCACACAACCACTTCCATCATAACTACTCATGCAGGCACGTATTTTTTCTGCTCTGTGTGCCACTTCTCATTTATGTCATGTTTGGTTTGGAAATGCAAAACTGTGGATGTTTACAAGAACCAGATAATTCAATGTGTCGTGAATATCAGCAACAACAATCATGCGGTTTGTCTTCCTGCTAAAACCAGAAAGCCAGTGTGCAAATGATACTGGACCCGAGCCATATGGACATTTTCTTGCTCATGTTGGGTAGGCACAAATTACAAAAGGTGACAGTTACAGTAAGCAACATGAAAACAATTAAGTTATCTTTTCCCACAAGGAAAATAGACAGTTGCCTCAAAATGATGAAATCACAGAACAACGATGAACAGGCTTGTTTCCTGGATTAAAGTCAACCGGCTAAGCGTTTCTGACTGTTCTGATCAGATACACTCCTCATTGCTATAAAATGTTTAACTCCCAACTTAATTTAAAAACATTTAGGGAAATCGGCGTTTCCTGAAATTGCACAGATTAAGATGTGTACTGTGCACTCCAAACAAGGAAGTTCTGTGGAGTTTCCGTGGCCAGAATTATGTCTGAGTTACTGTTTTGATAGTGAGATCTTACTAAAGTTTCCTTCAGCTGGAAGCAACCTGATAAAAACCTCTGTATCCTGAAAGACGCCGGACACTGGGTGTGATTATTTTTTCTTTAATTTCCACTGGGCTTGAATTAGGAGTCAAACAAAAAGTTTACAGTGGATGCTAATGATTATATTCAGTATTATTTAATCAAAAAATATCTTAACATGTAATTTTCTCTATTTTTAAGTACAAAACTTGTTTGGCATTTAAGTGTACTGAACAAATATTGTTATTTTAAACCTGAAACATCCAGAATATGTGGAGATAAAGTTTGCAACTATATGTTCCACCCTAAGTGATGGAAATGGGGTATTTGGGAGCATTAACTTTACTTAATCAACCACGATGAAGATGGAGAAAGAAAGATGGACCAAATTAAAGCTTGGTGTCAGTGCTTCTCAACACCAAAAAAGTTTTTAATTATTCATTTATTTACTTGCCTCAAATAATGTCAAGCACAAATGTGACAATTTTCACCAATATTAATATACAGCTGTCATGGCAGTAGTTACTATTATTTTATGTTATCAAATTCTTTACTTGATTGTCAGAATAATCGTCAGATTACTGAAATGCTAGAAATAATCAGCCTTATATATATATATATATATATATATATATATATATATATATATATATATATATATATATATATATATATATAATAAAATATACAGGTATTATGCAGGCAAATAAACTAAACAGGCATTAGATGGGATAATTGCACCATTTGTGTTGCATAAAGACCAGAAGTGGTTTGAAATAAAAGTTAAATCAATTTTCTGCCTTTTTACCCATATTTCTTAGGGATGTCATTAACTATGGCCAGCCCTGCACAGCTAAGGCAGGTTTATAGCCAGTTGAAATTAGAGACCAATGTCCTCTTACTGAGCCAGGCAGCTTTTTTGGAGGGGATGAAGAGGTATTGTATTACTATATGATTTCTGAAAATCAAATCCCTTTTAGAGAGCCTTTTAATGTTTATATCTTGGTGAAAACTGCTGGATCCATGTAATCATAATCAGAGCACCAAAACCACATTAAGCTGTTCTGGTATTTTGCATGATATAAAACTGATCCGTCTGGTTTTGTAGCAATTGTCTGTATGCTGCAAGCCTGAATGCAACCTTGTTACAGATTTTTGTTCTGGTTTAGCTGTAATAAACCGGCTGTCGGAAAGCTGGATTTCTCGTATGACTCGGGTCAATAAGCAAGGGGGAAACAAATCTTCTTGAGAGAGAATTGATAAGTGAAAATTAGTCTATTAAATCGATATCTCCTTACAGATTTCTTGTCAATTTCAAGAAGGTTTAGGCAGAATTTTTAGATTTTTACAACTTCTGGCTGTGTTTTCTGAAAACTACAGTTAATCTGACCAAAATGGCAGGTAGAGCAAGTTGCCAATAGAGGAGTTATGTTGATTTCGAGGAAGTTCTGGTCAACTGTCCTTCGATTTCTACTGCGGTCAGTCTGAAAGGCCAACTGTTTAGCGTGACAGGATATTGTTTGGCGTCAGGAGGAGCCAGATGATAAATCAGGAAGACTGAAAAGACGTAACAAGAAGCATATGGAGCATGCTCAGGGAAAAGACAGAAGTATTGGCACCTCATATATGAATGTCAAATATGGCTAAGTGCTTCCAGTGATTTCACTGCCTGAATGGCTACTTTGGCTGTGTGCATTGGTGGAAGTAGTGTCGTCATATCAAACACACAACACAGCAAGGTGCAAACAGAATTGTGTATCCTCACCCAAATTTGATATTATTTTAATGTTCTTTTCAGAGATTATTTATCAAAATAATGTTAGGCAAAAAAAGGTTTTCAGTACGTTTCAACTGAGAGAATCAAATTTTATATATATTTTTTGTCCACTTTATTAAGCAGAAAACACAGTGAATTTACATTTTATATATATATATATATTTCCAAAACATGTAAGCTGTGATCAGTTTCTTATATTGCCATGCCCTTTAACAGGAACAGGGCCGCAGCATCTAATCTGCGGGAAATAAATGTTTCCCATTTATTGTGTTTCCCAATAAATGGGAAACACACTTTCCCATTTATTCATTGTTAATTTTGTTTTGTTTGGTGCAAAACTCTCCAGCATTGTTTATTGCCAAATAGCTCAATCTAAGTGTCATCTGACCAAGGCACACAGTTCTAGTTAAAGTCTTAGCAGAGTTCAGATACACTCACATATGCACGTTTTTGATGGTAGGACAGAAAGGCTCCCAGCATCACCACCAAAACCATCAGTTGGTATATAAATAGTATCTGTTTGTCATACGGACTTCGTGAGCCCGAGATCCCACTAATTTCTTTAACCTCACTTACAATCCTGCCCACAGTCTGTGGTGACAAAACACATCCAGCCTGTGGCTAGAAATAAGGGAATGTCTGATCTAGTTCAGGCAGTCAACTCACAAAGTGCTGCTGTTTCCCATGTTGATATTTCTCTAGCTATGCAGAACGTGTCAAGCATACCCTAATAAATTGAGCGATCTATAGTATTTAAGCTGCAAAGTATTCTGCTGTGCTCTGCGTATCATGTCTCTTCAGACCATGTATGGTCAGAAACCCTCTTCTCAAACGCTGACCAGCAGAAGAAGACAGGTTCATGGATGGAGATGCGCTCATCTGTGATATTTCAAGATACATAATTTATATTTATATGTGAGATATCCAACTAAAACATGCTGAGCTTTTTGTTGCATCATATTTACATTAGGGAATCCAATCTCCCATAAACTAATTGATTCTTTAATAATGTTCCTATAAACATTATTAATCCAGCAGTTGTTGTGTATGTTAGAAACAGACACAACAATCCCCCCCCGATTCTGTAAACTTAAACTAAAGGTTGGATTTTTCCAAATTTGTCATAGTTTATTTGTCCGACTGATAGATGATAAATGCATCTTAAAATCTTTAACATTAATGGCAAACATGCCAAACACAGTATGATTAAACAAATTTGGATATCTTCACTTTGTCACAAAAAAGGTTACAATTTTATTTATTTATTTTTTGTCACAGTATTATTTTCGGGGACAAATTGAAAAGACAGGAGTAGGAGTCACCTGACAGGATGACTCCTACCACACCACATAAGAGACATTCACCACACAGTGCCTATAGGATGATGGCTATGTCGTCATTTCCATATTGCAGAATCCTTTTGAATATTTCTCTAGTGAGGCAGAATCAGATATTTGCTAGGCAACACTTGAACCCCCTTCCTGCTTGATGTCTGCAAACAGGACTTTCTAATGTGAAAATATACAGCACTATGGAAAGCAGTTCTGACATAGGAAACAACTGCAGAGGCTTCATTTAAAATATTTTCTTTTAAATGTATTACAACAGTAAATAAATTCATGTGATTTTGCTGCCATTTTCTCAAAAATACAAAGTAGAATTTTGGTTTACTTGTTTTAACCAAGCCTAAATTTGATCACTAACAAGCATAAATGTACAGCTATCCTAGCGAGATAAGATCTTTTTTTTGATTATTCATCTGCCTTACAATAATCTAAGTTTAGTCTAAGATATAAAGATAGTCCATTGGGTTAAAGCTCACTAATAATTCCATTTTTCTTCTTAGATTTTTTTTTTGTCAAGGAATTATGAGCCGCAAACCAAACCCTGAGTGAAAAGTAAAGCATAAGGTTTTGCTTTCTCTGTAGTCCAGAATCATACATGATATTTGTGAATAAAACATCAGTCAGCAGGTCTTCCATCAGAGCGTATTGTCTGATTCTTAACAGAGCATGAGGAAGATGACAGAGCAGCCTGACAGAGGAGATGAAGACCAGGTGCGTGTTTGTAGCAGCAGATGCACAGATGGTCATCTTTTAATCCCAAACAGCAAAGGGGAAAAAAAAAGACCATCATCAACACACTCGTTCATTTTTGTAGCTCTGTTTTTTTTTGTTTTTTTTTGCGTGAGCTTCTAACAGCTGCTATGAATTAACTTGGCATGCAGTGTCTTCAAAAACTACAGACTACTATTTTGTTTTATGTCTTTCCACTTCTAATGTTTCAACAAGCCAAAAGGTATCTCTGCTGTGATGCTGGTCACTGTACACTTATTGGAAAAATTTGCAAAAGGCCTTAAATAAATGTATCATATAATTCTGCGACTCTCCCACAAATCGTCTTTATTACCTCTCCTACCATCCACCTCACTGTGTGCGTTGATGAGATAAACTTGGGTTCTTGTCCAGCCTTGTTAGATTAGATGAGAAGCCGCTTTTGTGATGTCATTTCCTGACACACATCTGTTTTTCTAAACTTTTGCGTTCTCTCGTTTTTTTTCCATTTTGAAGAATAGCTGGCAGAGACAGGCCTCTAAAATTGCTTCAGATAGATATATTTAGGATATGGCTTATTTAGCACCAATTATTTCATAAAAAAAAATAATAAATCAGTTACAAGTTGCATTTCTAGCTTTTTCTTAATGTGAGAATATGTTGCTGCACAAGAAGTAAATAAATGATTGTTGCATATCTTTACAAGGGCAACCTATAAATGTGGAGAGGGTAAACACAGAGAGTAAAGGTCCAATT
Source organism: Poecilia mexicana (assembly GCF_051168715.1). Taxonomy (NCBI): domain Eukaryota; kingdom Metazoa; phylum Chordata; class Actinopteri; order Cyprinodontiformes; family Poeciliidae; genus Poecilia; species Poecilia mexicana. The sequence continues at coordinate 16,760,528 of NW_028263381.1, forward strand.
TCTTAATAAAACAATTATATTTCCAATGTCTAAAAACCAACCCTTTTATTTTTAAATTGTATTTTTATCCATAAAGAAATGTCCAGAGTCCTTTTCTGGGCAAAACATTTAGATTTATAGTCCACAAACTGGTGTTAGATAATAACACTGCAGTAAAAGATACATTAATTTTAGGACTTTTTAAACAATTTATCAGGGGACCAACACAGTACATTTGAAAAGAATAACAACAGATTTTTTGTGAAGTATTATGTGATAAGGAAACAGGCAGAGGCATGTAATCGTTTCCCATTTTGAAGAGCTGCCACAAGAACAAGTATTTATATTCCAAGACGAGCACAAACATTTCACATGATGCTTGGGTAGTGGACCATATAGCACAAAACATTTAGTAAACACAACTTTCCTTTTCATCCCTCACCATATTTACTCCATTTTATTTTATGATGAATTTTTTCAGTCATATGTTGATTTAAATCTATGCTAGAGAAACGGTTCAACCCCAGAGTATTTGGACACTAGGTGGCGCTTTAACAGGTAAGATTCGTGTTCAAACACCAGTTCATGTAATCGGGTGTGCTCATTGTAATTGTTGTTTTTAATTTAATTATAAGGATAATTAAAAATAAATTAAAACATATAAGAGGGAGTCAGCTAGAGTATGCAAAAATTGAGAATAGACAAACATCGCTGGTAAGTTGATGGCATTCTAAAAGTCAAATTTTTTCCATAATTGGTCAAACTAACTTGGGTGTGGTGAGTAGTTTCACGTTAGGAACTCGTGTGTTTATTCATACGTCTGACGTCACTGCCCCTCAATGATCTAAGGCCATTTTTCAAATAAGAAACATATTGCTCATCTGGTTCTAATCCTATTTCATGAAATCCAAATTCTCAATCAGTGCTAAACCATTGATTTTAAAGCATATTCCCCACACACACACACACACACGCACACGCACACACACACACCCACACACACACACATATATTTATTTATTTATTCTTTTTTTTTGTTTAAACATCTCATGATTGTGTGCACTTGACTGGGTTTCAGCCATTGGAGATGTTGATGTTGATAATGATGATGATACATCTTTGTTTTTTGACAAAAAAAAAAGATGTCCAACATGACGAAGGAGCAGAGGCTATGCGGTCTGAAAAGGCGGGTCGTTGTCCTCAAACACCTAGAATAAAACATTGTCATTGCAGGTTTTCTCATGTTAATAACGCCTGTAGTTTGTAAGTAATCCCCGGGATTTTCTGTCGCCCATGATTGTCTTGGCCCTCCTGGGGGTCACAACAAGAGATCAGTCTAACTTGGAACAACTTGCCAATGTTGGTGTTGATTAAAGCAAAGGGTAAATGGAAAATATGTGGACAATGCAGTTGTGGTGTGTTTACGTGGTTCATATGAACGATGCGCACAAGGTGATGTTTAATCAGATTATTGCTTCTGAGAGTGTGCGTGTGTGTGAGAGAGGGTGGAATGGGGGTCGTGATGGTGGGATTATGCGGGTAAACTAAGGGGGTAGTGGAGCTGAGCTGCGTGCTCTCACACTGACACAGAGAAGCACAAACGCTGAGCAGCGAGCCTGCAGCGCAAACTGCAAAGAAGTTTGGTTTAAGAACTTCTCTCGCTTTCTGTGGGCTTGCAACCGAACAGCTGCAACACAGACTTTTAACTTTGTACATCTTTAACTTTGAATCGCGTGCTCAATTCGGACCTGTTGGATCAAACTCACTTGCAACTTCTGCCTGTGTTCAAATCATCTTTCAAAAGAAACATTACAGAGCTTTTTTTTTTTTTTTTTTTTTTTTCCCTAAGTGAAAAAAAAAAAATCTGCTCATAGCGGAGCGGTGAAAGGATGATCTGACCCTGCGTGAAGCCCCCCCGGAGGACATCTCTCTTCCCTCACCCAGAGCAACACGTGAAACGGCAACAGGAGCGGCAGCGTCCAGGAGACTTCAGTCAACATGACCATGTCCGGCGGTTTTGTCGGATACTTGTCAGCTCATTTTACGTGACCGCATGGTGCCGGGGCTGCGGAAATAAAGGACCGCTCTCCATGCGCGCTGGAGAAATAAACAGAGCTGTTGCAAACACGTTGTTGGAGCTGTCTTGGACAAGTTTGCTGAGAGCTGTACAATGCAGGGCACTTTGGGCGCATTCATTCAGTCCTGTCTCATCCTGCTGGTACGTGCAGACCAGTGGAGGCTGAAGGATTCCTCCAGCTGCGAGCTAAGTAGGAAGGTAAGTGTTTTATGACATGAATTAGTTGGTCTGCTTTGATTAAAATGTGTAATTTAATGAATCTGAAAGCGCCACCTGAACTCCTCCTTGACTATAATTATTCTTTTTTTTTATTCCGAATGTTGTTTTCATTGTATGAACTTTTAATATTTTATTTACTCGTCACATTAGACGTGCAAGAAAATTTGAGTGGCCTGAGAATAATTATAATAAAGACTGCTAAAGTGCAAATTCAGTGGCTTGTAAAACTTTTGCACATTTCACGTCACATCAATCAATGCGATTTTATGGGGATTTGATGTGATTGTCCAAGACAAAGTGGCTCATCTAGTGCAAAGATTATAATAAAACAAAAATAAAAAGTAGTGTGACATATGTATGCATATATTTAGCCTCCATTACTCTCTATAGTAACACAGCTAAACACTGTGGTTAAAAAGTTGCACTGCACATCATCCTAAGCACGCTATCTCCATAGTGAAACATGGTGTTGGCAGCATGATGCTGTGTGGTTGCTTATTTTCTCTGGGTGATGAGAAATTGGTAAGAGTTGATTTATTTGAGATTGTGCTTATGACATGTTAGATTTATCTCTGAGGAATAACACCTCTCAACTGAGTTGAGTAAGTTCTAGTTACAAGTGGGGAAAATATGGCAATTTGCTAATTGTTGTAGTGGTAACTTTCAGTAAAAGTCAAAAACTGCTTTTTTTCCCCCTTCTATTTTATATGTTCACAAAGTAAAGGAACATTTATGAAAGTTACATAGTGAATTTATTAAGCTACATGCTGTCAGAGTCACAAATATAGTCATCACATTTTACATGTGTGGCAGCCAACTTTCAAAGACAAACAGCCAGTGCAAAGGGACTGTAGATTTTATGGTTAGTGTGTCAGTTAAGATACTTAAATACATCATGCTTTAATTATTAGCCTAGAGGAAATAGGTTTCAAGTTAAGACGTCTTCTCTCTATTTCTAATTATTTTATCTGCTCTCTGCTGAGTACCCATTAGTCACTTTAACAGTACGTCTATTTTTGCACATTTTCGTTGACCTTTCAGGGGGTTTTATTCAGTGGCAACAGGAAGGCATAACATTCTGGGCAACAGCCCTTTAGTCAGACAATTACCCACATGTGTATTGTTTCTTTGGCACCCGGCTTCTAAGTGGCCTGTTAAAAAGTCATTATCAGTCTGTTAGCAGTCTAACAGGCAGACAAAGAGGTTCTAGGTGTCAGACAAGTTCGGTGTTGGTTGTAAAGTAATTGCAAATTCAAACCGCGCCTCTCTTATAGAATTTATGTGTTCCTAACTTGCCTTTGAGCACCTCGTAAATTAATTGGCCAATGCGAAATGGCATCAAGTTTAACGACCAGGAACTATTGAATCCAGTTTACATATATCTGGGGATTTATTTCTACACTGAATATTTTGAGTTTATTCCTGTGAAAAGGCGTGAAATAAATGGTGTGTCGCATTGCGTTCAAATTGAAAACATCAACATAGCATTGTTTTATTTTTGATTTTTTTGTCATTTTTCCCTCAGCAAGCAGACCTAAACTCCTTTCTGTGGACTATCAAACGGGATCCCCCTTCCTATTTTTACGGTACAATCCATGTTCCCTACACCCGTGTTTGGGACTTCATCCCTGAAAATTCCAAGCAAGCCTTCCAGGAGAGCAACATTGTTTACTTTGAGCTGGACCTGACTGACCCGTACACCATCTCGGCCCTGACCAGCTGTCAGCTGCTCCCCCACGGGGAAAACCTACAGGATGTCCTACCAAGAGACATCTACAAGAGACTTAAAAGACACCTCGAGTACGTGAAACTGATGATGCCCTCTTGGATGACCCCTGATCAAAGAGGGAAGGGACTCTACGCTGACTACCTCTTTAATGCCATAGCTGGGAATTGGGAGAGGAAGCGTCCCGTGTGGGTGATGCTGATGGTGAACTCATTAACTGAGGCGGACATCAAGACACGAGGGGTGCCGGTCCTGGACCTGTACTTGGCCCAGGAGGCGGAGAGGATGAGGAAGAGAACAGGAGCAGTGGAGAAGGTGGAGGAACAATGCCATCCGCTCAACGGTCTCAATTTCTCGCAGGTGAGTTTGATACTTTCTGAGCGTTGACTTTAAAGCTACTTCCCCTGAACATGCATGTCTTTAGCAGACCTTTAAGAGTTAAAAAAAAACTTAAGTGTAACTGAGCTGAATGTGTTTTGCTAATAAAACCACCTGGATAAAGTGTTTTTCTCTTCTTGAGTAGATGAGAAAAAAGGTGAAACTGACAGGGGAGAAAAAAACCACAGCTGAGTTGAAAGCTCAAAACAATAAAACTGCATAACTTTGCCATTACCTTCCTGTTATCTGCTGAGAGTTGATCTCTCAACCTAAATGAATCTGACACATGTAAAAAATATAATTTCTTCTTTAAATTTGCGTCTTTCATCCACACGTTCCATCTACGTTCATATTTCAACATCTCACTGATACAGAAAGCAGATAAGTTTAAGATTTCCTCCCTCAGCAACAACTTTCTCTTGTGAGCGTTTTTGTTGTAGCCACCTGCTAGCACTGATAAATGAGTCATTCACTGATGTGAACAAAATATATATATTTTTCCTTTCTCTTGAGCTCCTTATCCAAAAAGCCTCCAAAACAAATAATCGACTGATTCTGTTCACCAGGTGATGTCCGAATGTGTCGTCAAGCATGCTGAAACTCTAGTGACAATTAAGTATAAAGCACTGAACACATCAGCTTCATTAGTTTAACCTTAATTCAGTTTATGTATTTTTTTCGTCATAATTAATAAGCATACAGTGTGTTATATTCTTATTCATAGTAACACATTTGTAATTACAGGTCTTTCTCATTTCACTTAATTGTAACGATATTGTGCCTGTTCAAATGTAACCATTAAATCAATCTCTTGATCATATTGAAAAAAACAAACAATTGTTAAGTTTGAAAACTGATGCAGATCAGATGACAGTATAGATAGACGGATCCAACAGGTCCAACTGTTTTTCCAGATTATTAAAGTGGTAGAAGGTGTGCTGTTAATAATCAGCTGTGCAAACATTCAACAACTTTCTCAAAATGTTCTTTAGTATTAAGAAAAAATTGATCTTAACAACTCCAGTCAGAACCACAGAAAAGCAGCCTTGTTCCTCAGATGGCTACACTTAAGTACCCTTGACTGCGTGTCTGTCCGTCACTCGGTGCCCTTGTGACCTTCTCGGGCTTCATAAACATATTTCAGCGGTAGCCATCACTATGAAAGCATGTTCCATATTAGCGAGGAGTTACTGCTGGCCATTTAGCACAACACCTAAAAGCTTCAAGAAGGGTCATCTTAAAGTAACTCTTACTGGAGCCTCAACGGATAACTCAATAATTAGGAAGTATCTGCAGTGTCATCCTTCAGAGGTGAAATCAGAAATAGAGATCTTGTTCTAATTTTGCGCAGCTTTTTGAATGGTTATGATTTCTTCCAAATAGTCTTAGATGAAACGTTAGAAACATCCTCACTGACCTTTATCTAACAAGCTTTCTTAGATTAGTAATGTACAAAAAAATTAAAATGTCATTTATTCATTCATTTTTTTTTTTTATACCAATTTTCTTCAAAGGGTTTGCATGTTTCGTTGCGTTGACACATGAGACTGGCTATTAGAAGTATAACTCGGGTTAATAGAGATTGCCAACAGAAAAAAACAAACAAAAAAAAAAAACATACCTTGCATCATCATTGCTTTGCTTCAATAAGGCATACAAAGCTCCCGGGCTCAACGATGAAATTCACTACCACATAACAAACCCCTGTCCCAACGCTGCATAAAAACACGGCACAGCTTGAAACTTCACAATATTCACACTCAGTTTCCATCTTATTACCAGCAGTTCAGCAGACACCTTCACCCTGCTGTCTCTATATGCCAGTGAACCTCCATCTCCCACTTTCATATTGTAGTTGAAAGGGCCAGTTCCATTAAAAGCCTTTTGGTTTAACTCAACTGTAAAACGTCCATGCGGAGAGTGATGAGTGACAGACATGCTTGGTGAAAAGGTATTGCCCCATCGTCATTCTTGACTGAAAAACAATGTTTTATCAGGCTGCAAAGAAAGAGAGGGAACCCCATTTCTACATTTTTATAGCCTCTGATATGTTTTTACTGGCTAAAAATGAAAAATGAAAATATTTGACACTGTTTTTAAACACATGGGTGCGTTAAGGATATATCTAGAATTATATCATGACTGGTTACATAGCTGGGTTATGATGTGCAATTAAAAAAAAAATGGGGCCACTATTGAACCATAAATTGTTGTTTTTTTTGTAAAACATCAACAAAAATCTGCATAGTTGGTTAGATAATCACTTCATTAGCTGAGTTAGAGTTCCGCACTGGAAAGTTGTGGTAATTCCTTCCCATCTTCCTTTTGGGTTCTGAAATAAAGTTCTGACAAAGTTCTAGACAAGCTGGCCCTGTAGCTATGTTTCATTTTTATATTGTCATGTACAGCACCCACTCAATGTGAGCTTAAGATATGGAGAGTAAAGGGCATGTACCATAATTTTTGCAGTCGTCTTCAGGCTTATTTTAAAAAGCATGACAGGAAGGCAGCTGAGAACACAGCTTTTGTACTCACATTGCGTTTGGGACAAGGGTTTTCAAAGTGTGGGAGAGGTAGCCTTCCCTTCAGAAAGCAAATAAACAACTGAACAACTTAACCATAAATAACCATGGTCATACTTCCTTCATTTTTATTTTCCTTGGCCCGGACTCTGTCTCCTTACTTACCGAAGCTTTAGGTAGTTAAAATCTATCCGTTTTGTTTTTTGGCATTGGCGTGGCGAAGTTGGCTAAATGTTCGCAGTTACTTTTGGTACTTAATTTTTTTCCCCTCATGTCGCGCTCCTCCTGAAGTGCTCTGGCGCCCCTTAGGGGGTTTGGGGGTAACGCCCCACACTTTGAACAACCTTGGTTTATAACATCTAGTTTTGCACTATTATATAAAACTGCAGACACTAAAGACTAAATGGTGAAATCAATGTAAGCCACTAAGGCAAGAATTTCTATGGCAATGTATCTGTTGAAGAGCAGAAAGTGAGGAGAAATGAGGAATCGGCACCTCATCAGGGATTTGAAATTTCTCAGTTGTGACTCCAGTGTGCCTGCATTTCATCATTGTGATTAAGGGACGTCTGTGACAAAAACTCAGCTTTCAGATTAGATGTTGTAATTTCTGCCCTTGTTCTGACCATCGTTGTTACTCTGACATGCCTATGTGTCAGCACTCCAATTACTCGAAACAATTACACCACTAAAAAAAAGAAGCCTATTTCATTTTCTCAAACTATACAGTGTTTGTCAGAGTGTCACTTTTCTACACAAAGCCCTTTCCTTGTTTAGGTAAAGCTGCACTACAGTAGTCAAAATGTTATTCTGAACAGACCGTCTGTCACCACACTTGCGCTCTGTAATTCTTTCTACAGTTAGTCTCCCAGTAGTAAAAAGTCATTTGCAGCTAATTCTGTCCAGAGCTGGGTGGAAGAGAAGGAAAAATACTCAGACAGTATGCGTACATCAAATATGATAGAATAAAAAAACAGATTCTCCAAGTTAATTATTGTTGGGTAAACACACACGAGGATTCTTTGGAGCCAGGGGACATTTATTTGTTCAATCATGGAGTCTCCATACATCAACACACCTTTTGCGACGGCATAAAAATAAAAACCACGGAAAAAGCAATATTTTCTGGCATGAGAAACCTTTTCCTCACAAACAACACTCATAGTAGCTTTCGTTGTCCAGCTGCTAATTCCCTGCTCCAGTTATCGACCCCTGTTGCAGAACTAACTGTCAGAGTCTTGAGTTGGTCCTCTTCCTCCTTATTCAATAGTTTATTGTTTTATAATATTGAACCTTAGAAGCTATTTTTTTGAGGGCTTGGCGAAATCTGTCGTTTTCCCTTCTTGATCTCCACAAAGCTCACCAATGTTTCCTATGTAAACGATCTTAGCTTCAAAACCACTCACTGCATCCTTTTTTCCTGGATGACAAGTAACTGTTGGGACGTTCCTTCGATATATTCAAATATGAAACATCTTCTTTGTCAAGAAAACGGCTCATTATGTGACGCCAGTGTAAGACTTCTGGATGGCACTTTGACACTTTGTCATCATCTATATATAGAGGTGCAGATATGGTTCGATGGGCATGATTCAAAATGTTCAATTTCAAAAAACTGAGCTTTATAAATGACTTGCATTCACTGAAACCCTATGATTTCTGTTAATTTCAAGATTCTTCCGGCAGATGTACGTGATGCAAAACAATTCTCTTCCTTCATCAGTTGGCAACTTCATAGCGTTCAGGTTTTATCACTATTAATGTTTATGGTTTTGAGTCAGTTTTGCATATTACGTTCTATCAAAGGGACATGCAGGATTGCGTTTAGAAGCCTAATTTATTTTTTTCTTTCATAAAAACTGACTTAACTCATCACATTTCACTGTTTTGGATCATCTCTGTCCTAACAAAGTAAAAATGGCCCAAAATATTTTGATTTAGAGGTGAATTTTTAATCATGTCTTCAAACTAAATCATTTCATTGGTTTAAAAGTGAGCGGTTTTGCCTTCCAAGTGATTTGCTAATTTAAGCGTTTGCTTGTCAATACAAATTAAGCCCATTTAGCTCGTTATTACCAAAGCACAAAGATTTTTACTTTCTTTAGTCAGTTCTCTAATCTGGCCAAGCATGACTGCTCTTATTATTGGACGGTGCCCTCTGTCTTTTGAAGAGTGGGCTCAGCCTTGCCCATTACACTAAGTGAGCTTTTCCAGGACAACAATGGCTGCATGAAGGCCCGCTTTCTCTGTCACTGTTGTTGGAAACCCACGGGACATTCCACACCTCAGTGGCGCAGACCTGCTAATGAAAGTGTTGTTTCTTTCCTCCCATCACTGGGTGTATTGGTGCATGGAAACGTGATGAATGCAAGTCTCAGTGTAAGTTTGCGAGAGCAGAGAAGGAATGTTTGAAGCCCATTTAGTTCATTCATTACTGGGAGAACAAGGAGAGCTGAGATACCGACTGAGATCAGTAGATGAGGCATTAAAGGAGGAAGGCTTCCCCCCCATTAAAGGTATGATGACGTTGCCTCTGACATCCTTGAAACCCCTGCACTCCTTTTTTGACTTAAACTGACAGACGACAGGGCTTGTAATCTGCTTGGTCAAACAATGCAAGGTCTGATGAAACTCAAACAAAGCCACATTTACAGCATGCCGCTCTGAAAGAATGCAAAGTATCTGTTTTTGATGAAACAGCTGCAGGGGCATCTCAAGAAATTAGAATATTATGGAAAAAGTTCAGTATTTTTTTTTATTGCTCATTTCAGAAAGAGAAACGTTTCACATAGATTATGGGCGTCCAACTGTCCTCAAGGTCTAGATGCGTCTCTGCTCTAGTTGACTCAAATGGTCCAGTTACCTCCTCAGCATGTCAAAGTTGTGTGCAGAGGTCTGCTAATGAAAAATAATTAGATACAGGTGTGTTGAACCAGTGAGCACCTCCTTCACAGATGCAGAGAGTGAAATATTTAAAGTCTTTATTTCTTGGGATTTTGATGTATGCCACTTGTAGATAATGAAAACCCACATTTTATTGTCTGTTCAAATTCTCAATGTTCATTATATATAAAACATGTTCATCAAAATTACATGAAATAAACATTTGAAATATTTCACTCCATGTAGGACAAATTTATATACATGTTTTATTTTGTGAAACAAGTGATGAAAATGCTGAACGTTTTACGATTCAATTTTTATTTTATTTTTTTACATGTTCTTGGCATGGTATGTGCTGGTATGGCACTTAAATGCAGCAGGCTGAGACATTGAGTAGATGTTAAAGTTTTAATAAAGAATGAAAAAACAAAAAACTTACAAAAAAATGAAGAAAACATGGAAAAGGCAGGAAGACCAAGCAGAACATTAACAGTAAACAAGAAACAACAGGGACGAAACATGACTAGACAGGAGGAGGAACCAGGAGTGAGAAACTGGAAATGAGTTGTATATATACTGGGGAGGTTGATTACTGAACAAAGAACAGATGGCTGATTAGAAACGAGTTGCAGGTGTTATGAGAAAGAACAGAAGGTAGGGTGAGGAGAGAGAGAGAGAGAGAGAGAGATGTTTACATGGGCCATTGAGCTAACTAGTGGCTTCCTTAAAATATGAAAACAATGACTTTCACATGCAACTAGTTATGTGGAAGATTACTTTTAAAGGACAGCTGCTGCAAAAAATATTATTTCATAAGTTAGCTGCAAACCCTAATTTCAAATATTTAAATTTTTAATACGCTATCAATCATAACAGCCTTTCAAAAATAAACATTGTGCTACGCTGCTATTCAAACTTTTGCTGGATATTGGTGCAGCCGGGCTGTTTGCTACGGCTACATATTTACACAATGTGATTCAGAATATGTGAATTTTTGTTTTTCCATCCTCTTCTCCAGAAAACGGTGAACCATTCCTCAAAAATGCATTCCAACTTTGAACATTACTTTTGTTTGTGTACATGACTGAATGGGTAATTGAGTTTGTACAGGAAAGAACAGTATTACACTGTAATAAACAAGACTGACTCCGGAGAGAACTGTTGCCATCCAGACCCTTCATTCAGGCAAGAGTCAGAGCAAAATGCCTGCAGTGTTGAAATATGCAGGATACTTTAATGGCCGTGCGACCAAAGATTTGACTAAGGTAGCCATACATTGTGACCTGTGCTTGAATTTATTGTTCTTATTACAGTATTCTTCAGACGAAAGCTAAATAGACTGCCAAGTAATTGCTTTGGTATAAAAGATACACATTCCTTATTGGGACAAATTATGAATCATGTGGACATTTAAATAAGTAATGCCAAGAAAATGTCACCATGTGAGATATTAATAGAAAATGTGTATTTTTCAATACCCCGGAAAACAGATGTTTAGTGGATTAACGCAGTGATTTAAAAACAAAAATTGTACCATACACACCGAGGTTATGGCGATGACTCCTGGCACGGCTGTGTCGTCATTCTCAGAGGTGCGGTAGGAAATTATTTATCATCTTAGGTCTATATTTACTTCTCTTTTGTCTTAACTTTGGTTATGAGATAATTCATTTTGCATCACACGGCTTTTGAACAGCAGGAATAAACTTTCCATGTGTAATTACAGCGTGGAGCATATTTGTCCAGTGTGTACTGGCTCATGCAATTGCTGTTTAATATTGTTTGCATGTGTGTATGAATGTTTCCATGCATATGTGCGTCTCTCCGAGAGGTCATGCTTGCGTATGAATGAGGGCTTTCTGTGGTTATGCGTATTTTAATGAGCATATACAGCTCTATCATTGAATTTCCAACATGTTCTCACAACTCCCTTTCTCTGTTCTCATGTCACACCAAAGTGCTGTATTTCCTCTCCACTGTTGACCAAACAGTTGCGTATTCTATGTCTGGCATTTCCTTCAACATTATCTGTCCATCTGTCTGGATATGTGACACCGGAGAGAAAAACACGGAGTTCCTCCTGGTTTTACTTCGTACTTTTCCAAAAGGCTTCATACAAGCAGAAATAAAATCATTCCACGGTGGAATGAATTTCTCTTTTGTCAGCTAAATATGTACTTGCTACTTTTAAACTCAGTGCTTGCTTTTTCAAAATTTGACTGCCGTCTCTCCATCCATCCACTTTTGTCTTCAGAGCTTTAACTCTTTCTGGCATAGATTCATAGAAGTTAGACACATTCCTCCGAGATTTTGGTACGCAGTTTCCTAATTGCAACAGCAGCTGCACACCCATTATGCAGATATTTTGTTCCCCGCTGACAATGGACATCAGTAACAATAGGACTGTGGCATGATGGGGTTAGGGTATTATTTAGAATCAACTTTTTTTAGCGCAACCAAGAAGATAGTCAATGTAAATTCTAATAATTTAAGCTTTAAGTTTGACCGATGAACCAACCTCTGCAATCTCTTGTGTGAAACATTTGTAAGTTTATTAGTCTTCCATTTCTTTAAATATGTAGCTTCAGTTTCTGTTCAAACTGTTGGGTTTATTTAACCACAATACCCTCTTCTTTCCCACTGTCAATCCTACGATGATATATTGATGTCGCAAATTAGATTTTCCATTGCTATGCAGGACGCAGTTTGCGTCCCTTTGTTTTTCCAAGATGTTTGATTGAAGGTAGAATCTAATACCACTGGATGGTGCCAATTGTGCGCCAAGAAAAAGGTTTTAGATCCCCAAAAGTACACATAGCAAATGTCTCCCTTGGAGTAGAGAGTGCCTCAGGCTTTTCCTGGTTGTGTAATGCAAGCTCCTGCAGCTCAAAAGAGGATTGAATGGCTTGTTTCTCCGACTTAACACCAGGTCATGAAACTGTGTTCAAGCTCATAGAAGCAACATTGTACTCATACAAATGTTTCATGGTTTGAGTGACCCACTGAGCAATTAGGCTTTGTAAGACCTTGAATTGCAAAAATAAAAACCAAACTAAAATACTGATGATATACAATTGTTGTGTCACAAACAGGCTTTGAAATGTTTAAGCAAGAGAAAAAAAAAGTTTATTGTTATATACTTCTTCTGATACGATGTTTCTAAGCACAATCCAATCTTGAATCAAGACTTGCATAAAAATATACTACTACTACTACTACTACTACTAAGAACGTCAACGGACAATTCTATAAAAATGCAATTTTTCAAAAATATTCAAAATGTCGCTTTTTCATTTGCATCACTTCTTAACAAAATTTTATATTCAATCCAGAGATACAGATTCTGACTGTTTTTACTTTTTACTTTTAAAGTTTAAAGGTTTTGATGTTTTTATGTGATTTTAGCATGACAGCCAGTGACTAAATTATTGTGTTTTCCCTTTACATATTTTTTGAAGTCTGCATTCTTGGCGTGTCTGCTTAGTTAGTCTCTAAAGAGATCGAAATTCAGCTGCATTCCAGTTCTATCCAGTTTATGCTATAATATAAACTGTAAAAAAATGTGTAAGGAAGCCCAGTCAATGGGATTGAATCATTTACTATGAGTCAAATCCTTTTCAATACATGCTTGCGGCAGCATTCACTGAATTTCAACTGGCAACAGACAAATTTGATTCGCTATAAACTGATTAGAAAAGAAACTAAAACTTGGTAAACAGCTATGGTGAAAATAAAGTACACCCCCTGTAAATTATGGGATTTTATGTATTTGATGACATGCTTAAAAAGTTTCCATTTTGACTTAATCTTCGTTGTGAATTTTCTTTAGCACTATGGCAATATTATTCGGATCCTTATTTCCCGTCATCAAGCAGAAACATATGTGTAACTATCCATACATTTTTCTTGCTGATTTCTTTTTCAAATTACATTTAACTCTCTTTGGATATTTGAATTCAAAACCAAACATGTATATCATAAAATGACAAGTTTGCTTGAAAAGCGTAAACATATTGAGATGTCTTTACCTCTTGATGCCACATAGCACTGATTACATGGATATTACACAACATGCTGCATAGGTTGCAGACATACCAGTATAGAATATTTCTTTCACTAAGTCTAATTTTAAATAAATATTCATCTTCAGCTGTAAATATAAAACTCAGATTGTTAAACATGAGAATTTTTGCTGCATGCACGCTCTTTCCACTATTATTTCTAATCTTCCATTCGTCACCAAAATTATTGAAAAGCAATGTTTGAACAGTTAAATAGCTTTCTAACGATAACCGACCGCTTTGATGTCTTTCAGTCTGGTTTCCGTGCTCACCACAATACTTAGACTGGCCTCGTCAAAGTGTTTAATGACATCCACATAAATACAGACTGTGGAAGAACCGCATTGCTGGTTTTGTTGGACCTCAGCGCAGAATCTGACACTTTTGACCATGACATATTACTGAAACGACAGGGGAGGTTTCAGTAACCAACTGAAAGGTTCAGCTTTTCTTTATGAACAAGAATTTCTTTGTTTTGATAGGTAATTTCTCATGAAAGCGGACAGAAGTCACATGCGGGGGTCAATCCTCTGATTCGCTATCTATATGATCCTACTTGCTCAGGTTATAGCAGACGCAGATGATGCACAGCTCTACATTACCACGTCACCAGGTGACTCTGAACCCATCCAAACAATGAACAAATGCTTAGGATGTCTCAGCAAGAGCTAGGGAAAGTCATGCATGCATTTGTCATTAGTTGCATTGATTACTGTATCAGTGTTCTCACAGGTCTCCCTCGTAGCCTGGTCCGCATCCCCACAACCAGAACCGGAGATGGAGAAGCAGCATTCAGCTCCTATTCCTTCTCTTCATCTTCTACCCTTATACCATCGATCAGCTAATAAGCCAAAGGATGTAAAAGTATTTTAGAATTAGCACTCGCTCTTTCTGACTCAATTTCTGGTTTATCAGGTTTTTTTTCTACAAGGAAGAAAACAACTCAAGTGAAACCAACCCTGAATGTACTTGCAGATGAAATAGCAGATATCTTTGCCACTGCTTATTTTAGGAGGCAGTTTCCATCCACTTATCCAGCATCTGATTAGGAAACCTTGCTACGGATAAACAGCTCATGGAAAAACACTGAAAACACATTCTGCTGTTCAACTGTTGTAATTTAAGTAAAAAAAAAAGCTCAGCATCCACAGTGTACTAATTTATCTTCTCCTTTATAAAAATTTAAATCAATGTAAAATAAGTACAGCCTTTTGCTCTATTAATCTATCCCATTCTTTTTAAATATTTTGCTTTTCAGGCTCTTGAACAAAGTATTTCTGTTTTTAGGCTTTGCTTGCTTTAAATAACAGATAATTAGCCACATTTTACTTGTGTTACTCCAAGCCAAGACAATACTTTTGTCTTTTGAATCTATTGAAAAAAAAAAATAAATGAATGAAAAAGAAACATCTTCAGCAGTGCTTCAACTCTTGATGTCGCTGCATGCAGTCGCTGAAGGCGCCTTTGGGATGCATATTTCCGAATTGCAACTCATCAAAACCACAACCTCGAGGTTCTCTATTGCTCAGTGTCATTACAAATTAGATGATCAGAGCAATATGCTCACGTTCCTTCCCATATTAGCATCCTGCAATGGAGACGCATCCAACTTGGCTAGAACAGAAACAGACTAGCTAAAGTGACAATTGACAATGGAGAAAGGACTCTTGCTACCAAAGAGCAGTCTTTCTCTTATTGGCTAGAGCTTTGCCAAAGTTAAGTCAGTTAGCGAACAATCGCCGCGATGGCATATTATTGAAATTAAATGGACATTTTTTTGATACAATTTGACTGCTATGCCAATGTGAGGTTCCTAACTTCAATCCTTGTTAGCTACTACTCTGAAACTTTCCTTTTTCCAACACACCTGAATCAAATGGCTCACTACCAGATCTTTACAGAGCTTACTGACATACCGACAAGGGAATTCAACCATCTTATTAAGGTGTTTTGGAGCAGTGATGCATCCAAAGGGTGCAGAATAGTAGCTCTCAAAGGTTGGACATGGGGGACCCTGTGCTAATGCTTTCTTTATACTGGTGCAAGTTGTGGCAGATATGAATTCAATCCAGCACTTCTAGTAACTTGCCAAACCAGGCTGGACTTGGGCCGAGCAACTGAGTGCCAAACCTGTCCACAAGCTCTAGCACAGAGCATTAATAGTTTCTGCCTCCTTGTAAAGTGTTGAAGGGCTTTGTGCTGCCGCCAAATATGAATCTGGAAGGAATTATTATTGATTATTTGTCTTTTTTTTTTTTCCACAACGAGTTCTCTTTGTAGTTGATTTAAAATGTACAGCACATGGTTTAGATATCCTCCGTGGCCTATAAAACTTTTCCAAAAATGTTGTGAATGTAGCTTTTAAGCAGAGAAGGTGAAGCTAAAGTAGATTTCACACTGATGTTAGTTGAAGCTAATAAAATGTTTCAGTAAATTCATTTAATAGCCCAATAAAAAAGCAAGTTATGGTTTTGAACCAACATGACCATAAATCCACTTGTGTCTCTCTGGTTCCAGTCTGCATTTTTTGTGGCTTTAGTGGAATTTCACAGGTGGGCACCACACAGGAGGGTCTGTCAGGCTCTGCAGATGTTTTGACCAGAGTCGGAGTCAGACAGGCAAATGTCATGATGCTCTTACTTTCAACAAAAATCTGATGAATAGGTGCCCTGTACGTCAACAGGAAGTTTCATTCTACACTGCCAAGTGGTCATTGCTTACCTCTGAGACAGGAGTTACACTTTGGTGTTCTAGTCTTCAACTTGACTACATTTTGGCTTTAAATAAGGAGAAATTATGCATGTCCACAATTTGTTTTTGGTCACATTTATAGATGCATCAGTTCATGTGAATAAGAAGTGCAAAGATTTGCTGTTATGGATTTTCCTACTGAAACCACTTTTGTATCAGGCTACTGTTTATTTATAACAATGACATCTCAAACTCTGCAGGCCTCACTTGCTTTAATTAAAGAGAGTCTTCTTACTGTAATAATGAAACATAAACTGGGTAAAAATGCCATCAACGGCACAGTTCCAAGGCAAAAACTGTGATGCTCTGGAGTTGCTTTCTTGCTTTAGGACTTCGATGATTTTCAGTAGTTGATGGAAACATGAAGATAATTATATGGGCACATTGTGTGTGTAATTGTGCAGCTCTAATATTCAATATGCACTTACTTTCGATCTTATGATAAATTGCGCTATACAGAAAGTATTGTTAATGTGGATGTACAGTAGACAAACTGATTTTGTGGAAATTAGCAAAACATTCAAAATAATATATATATATTTCATATCCAAACTACTTTTCTCTTTGGCTGGCAGTGTGTGAGAGTTTATCTTACAGTAAACCAATGATTTAGTTTTTTAACATCTAAAATTATGCAAGTGATTCAGTCAAATATTAGTTTATGTGGTTGCATAAGGAACAACTTAGGGATCAAAAATGACACCTAAGTGTAAGGATTAGGGCTTGGCAATATGACTGAAAAACATATTACAATACTAGCATTTTATATAAGCTGATATCAATTATCATTGATTTGTTTTTTTTTGTTTTTTTTTGTTTTCAATATCCAAAATACAACTAACCTGGTAAGGTACCGTTTACACTTTTATCCACCGTTTCCTCTTCCATCTGTTGCACTTATTTTATCCTTTCACTCAACCTTGTTCTGTTTTATTTTTAAGCATTTTTAAGGGGCATGAGACCGAAACAAGAAACTGCTCCCACATAATAACGTAGGATGGTTATATTTTGTGGATGGCGGAGATTCTGCACAGACGGTCCGCAGACGCTTGAGATTTCATATTCGAGCATACAGATTGCATACGTTTCTCCCTGAGACTCGTTTCAGTGCAAAGTGGCACAGCATGCTAATTTTGATCTTAATTAGCGGTTTGCAATTTGAAGCTCTCATATGAGGCAATCTGATATTGTGTTTTCTTTCAGGAAAAATACTGAAAGAAAACACAATATTTTCTTAGGTGACTTGACTCTCCTAAGAAAATAGGCGTTTTTCTCCAATTAAAGCTTTAACACGATCTTTTGAAATAGGGAATTAGATTTTCAGTTAATCCACACGGTTTTTCGTCTTTATGTGGACGAAAAGACAATACCTTCATTGCCATTTTCAGCAGTCAGAAGTCGTACATTTTTGATAAGATCTTGTCAGTGAAAGACCCTCTGTGATTAATTCTTCTTGCCTTTTGGAAGTATGACAGATATTGTTCTAAACACAATGGGAAATGTGATGGTCTGCTGCTCTGAGTTGTTTGGAATTCATACAGGGAAGAGATGTTGCATAATCCTGTTGTGTGCATAGCATTGTATATGTCTGCATATGTGTATAGTATTTTTCTGTCTGTCACCAGATTACTGTTTGTGAGACTTATATCTGTGAAATTGTACCATCATGTCAAGAAATCAGACCATAACGATGGAGAACAGTAACAAATAACATGAGGTAAATATCAGGCAGAAACCAAAATGCATGTCGACTTGCCACGTGAAGGGTGTAGAAAGGAAATTAACTGTCGACTTAGCCAGAACAATTTGAAACAGATGAAAAAAAAAAAACACATTGAATAACAGGTAGAAGTCACACTTCTAATGTTTCGATTGTTTGGTTTGACTGTGCCACATAACTACCTTTTCCGTAACTACATACCTTGCTATTTTGAGTTGGCCAGTTCTTGAATTTACCAAGAGATAAATATTTTGAAAATTAAACTTTCTTTTAGCTTGCATCTCATATTTTGTCCATAATTTGGCCCTGATAAAGAAGCTATAAATCAGGCTTGCTTAAGCCATTTGAAATGGACAGTGTATGATAACGATATCCTCTGGTTCCCAAAAATGGTGGGAAAACATGGTGGAGCAAGAATAAGATTGATGTGCAATTACACTGCTGACCCCAATTACTCCCACCTTACAATAGCAAGTAACCCAATAAGAAAAAGTTAAGAAAAGAGGCTATTACCTTAAAACCATATGTGTACTTGCATTCAAGAACTGTGCTTCTAAAAAATTTGTATTTGCCTTATAACTATTAATGCAATCAAAATGCAGTTTTACCCCCTCATCCTTAAGTCTGTATAAGAGGTTTGCAGCTTGGTTTAACCAAAAATATAATACCTGCAATGCTGTTTTGAGGCACCGTTGGGAGACTTTTCTGTAACACAACACAGATTCCATGAGACCTGCATGTGCCTGCATGTCGGTGCTGAAGGTTGGTAATGTCTGCATCCTGAAACTGCCTCTTCACTGGTTTGAAACCATCCACAGTTGGTCATTAGGAAGAATGCAACAATGTTAGTAACATTTTTAAAAGAAAACTCACATTGTCCTTTTCCGACCCGCTCCATGTCTGACTAAGAGATAGGTTAAGAGGAATACACCCACTGGAGGTGAAGTCATGTAAAATCTTCAATAAATGTGACTTTATTCATGGTGAAATAGCCAGTTGTTTTTAGAGAATCTGCAAATCTTGTGTTCTCCTATGTTTTTGTTTGTCTCGCTGATTCTCTCTCCACTTCTTTTTCTTTTTTTAGTGAGCGGCTTTTTGTGTTGTGGCTCTGTCAGCTGTTGTTTTGGTCTTCACATGATACATTCTTGTTTAATCATGTGACGTCTTCATTGAATGCGAATTGTTGCATCTATAAAAACCGAGCAGCATACATGTTGACAAAGTTTGGGTGTTTTTCATACTTTTGTTGACTTTTTACGCGTCTGTGGTCAGGCAGCAGGCCGAACGAATGTCTTCACAGCCATAACCCCACCTTTCTCTTTCTTTTCTTAGTTTTCAGCTCATCAGCTGTTGTTTTTTTTTTTTTTTTTTTCATTTGCAGTCACGGTCTATGGTTTGGATACTTTATACTATTTTTCATTTCATGGAAAATATGATCTTAATATGTGTGCGTAGGTACTGCTTTTTGTACATGAAAGTATATTGTGTTTTCAGTGTTTTCATTCAGAACAATAGAAATGGTGCAAACGATCTCAAAGTGTTTACATGCAAATTACTATAAATGACTGCAGCTTTGTGCTTGTTTGCTTCAAGAATTTGTCTTTTCAGTCGGGGCAGTGGTTTGAACGAATTGCAGATCTTCAGAACCACCACTGCAGATTTTAGCTTCCCGTTGCATCTTCCTGATTTCAGCAGAGTCCAAAGTTGGACACATATTTTTGGAATTGGTTTCTGACAAAAACTCGCCTGAATGGAACTGCACTCATTTTCAGCTGGATTCTGGACTCCAAATGAAAAATGAGGGTTTAAATATAAAAACCTTCTTCAATTAAAACGAGAGATGGAAAACTTGCTTTTGGAGCATTAAATCAATTGGGCTGTAAACCATCTGGTTATATTTTTTTTTCAGTCCACAATATCTTTATCTGATTTATATAACAGGCAATGCTACCATAGATCTGTCATATTTCCTGGAAACACATTTGCATGTGCAGTTTAATTACGACAAGAGCAGCACTCGTTTTTGGGCTGAAGAAACAGATTAGTCCACTTACTTTATAAGAATTATTATGGATGTCTCAACCATGATATCTTGAAAGTGTAACAGACATGTACACATATGGTTGGTATATGTTTACTCAGTGGTTTGCTATATTTTTCTCTTGTGTTTTTTCGCCTAAATTCACAGTTTCTTCAGTCAACATCCAGCCATTACGGCGGTCAATTTCTCTTATGAGTCGCTGCATTTAGAAATTTAGAAATAAAGGAAACTGTGCTTTCAATCTTTGTGGTTTCCCACTCCTCTTACAAACACCTGTGTTTGGTCACAGTCACAGTAGGTTGTGAGGATCGGTGGAGTGTCACATACACCGTCACGCTGTCAATAGGTAGTTTAAAAATGATACTACTAAAATATCACCATGATTTTCTCAAGGTTCTTGGTAACCACCTGTTTTTATAGACTATTACACAGTACTTCATTTTGGCAGATATCTACAAGTCGGTCGGGGTATGTTCCCGGCTTGCTTAGGGTGTAGTGAAGCAGGAAAGTGTGAAAGGTTCAGAAGTTGGCATTTCAATCACCACAATCCCCACTATGCACACACAAAAACACCGCCTCAAACCATCGGCCTATTTGGTTTGAGACTGATTCCCTGTGACAGCCTAAATATTTGGCTGTGTCCAGGCACCAAGGTAAATGCACCCCACAAGAATGTTTTTATAGGGCACAAGGGGAAGACCAAAACGGGGAGGGAGAGAGGTAGGCTTAGGATAGACGCAAAGTGAGAGAAATGGAAGAGAAAAAAAAGAGGCGAAGAGAGCTTTTTAACTTGAATATAAATGCGGTATGAGCGATAGTTTGTGCTTTTAAAGATATCGGTGTGACTTAAAAGGGCCTGACATTAAATCAATTTATTTTAAAGTCGTCTTAGGATGAAACGACAGGATGCACTTTGACATGGATGTTTTAAAGAAAACAGTATATCAAACATATAATTTACATGTTCTAACATAAAACTTATGAAGTGAATATCTAAGGTTCAATTTTTAGAAGTTATTCCCCAGCCAACAAACTGTTAACAAAACCAACTCATTTTTTTTGCGACTCTTACCAGCTGATCAGAGTTCAGCAGATTAGATGCAGAAAAATGGAAAAGTTTCACCTGAATAGCTGAATAAGATGTGAGATGAGGACGGGGCGGTGGTGGGTGGCGGGTGGGGGGGGGGGGGTAGAGAGATGTGGGACACATCTAGGCTGGGTGCACCTGCTCGGATTGTGGAGCTGCCCCCCCAGTGCCCTCACCTGTTACCGTACATCAGAAGGGTCTTGAGGTGTGGGATGATGGACCTTGCAGGCATGGGGGGCCGGGAGAGCATCACACAGTGCCCTCCCCTTTACTGTGTTTGGCCACTAGAAACACATTAAGGGATTTTGGGTTTGGATGGTGGCGAGTTTTCTGTCAGCAAGCAGTGGGGTGTTATGCACCCAGCCACAATATGGGATGTCTTGCATCTCAGCCACAACCCCAATATTAATCAATTTTAGACATATATATCTTCATTCATAGTGCATTTCATATGGCCATAAACACGTCTCCAGTGCCTGAATTGGTGGTGTGGAGATGACCTAGCACTTTGCGGTACATTTAAGTAGATGGGAATGGCTGGATGGATAACTCGGTGGGTCAATGTAGTGATTGGAAAGACCGAAAAATGACTGTCTACTGACACGGTCCGTCCACTCTGACTTTGCTTCAGAAGATCCGTTGAAAATCATGGTAGAAACTAACCAAAAGCAGGTGTACCTAATTTGTAGAAACATACTCATGAAACATACCCAGAAAGATTTAAGACAAATCATTGAGCAAAGCCTGTTAATACTTATCATAAATATGTACTTTTTCGCCAACGTCAGTGTAGAGTTTGACATTTCTTAACACTTATTTTATTGAATATCTAAATTGTCACAGTAGTAAGCCATAAACCAATCAAGGGTTGCTGCTGTGCTATTGTAGAGTTGGAAATAAATTTCCTTTCCAGTCAATGTTGTTGTTTTTTTTGTCTTACATTTTTCTTAAAGAAAGAAACTTTGTGTGTGCACACAGACTTAAGAATTTTGCCTGCCGGAGAAAGTGGCTCCTGTCAACATTCATAGATTGAAATGTTGACGATCAAAAGGAATAGGATATATCAATTATGTCTAGGGATAGATTTCCCTTTCAAACTGAGGGGGAAACAATTTTTTGCCATCATTACTTTCAGAGCTGTGGGCCTGGGGAGTTTTCCCTATGTGGCTTGGCAGTTTCTCCGTTTCACTTTCCCTTTTTTCTCTCCTGTGGAGGAAATCGTGGCCCCATATTTCCTTTCTTTTGCATCGTATTGGAAAGTATTAATAAACTTATCTTCAAAGGGCGACTTTGAGCTCTGTGAAAGCTGCCATAATCTATGATGATGAAACATTTGAATATATCCTCACACATGAATGCACACACACACACACACACACACACACACACACACACACACACACACCCACACACACACACACACACACACGCGCACACACACACACACACACACACACACACACACACACACACACACACACCAGCATGCAAACGCACAGAGAAAAGACCTAATCTTGTACAGGTGTGTGCACACTTACATGCACGGAAACACAGAAATGCAGTGAGGAGGTCATTAGTGACCCGTGGAATGTAGAGGTCAAATCTTTAAAAGACCTGGTTGATAGAGGGGATGTGTAAGATCAAAGGAGAAGAAGAGGAGAGAGAGATGGATGGAAGGAGAAGCATAGGATAAATAGGATCAAAAGAGAGAGGGAGAGAGGAATAGGAGAAAGATGAGTTTGTTAATGAAAGCGGAGGTGTGGCGCAGAAGGAGGAAACGTAAAAAAGAAAGTGTTGAGGAAAGGTATAAAGACAGAAAGGAGGCTGAGGGTGGAGGTATGGAGTGCAGAAACAATACAGATAACTCAGTTTGACAGGTGTGTGTATTTGTGCTTAAATGGTAGGTTTTCAGCCTGAAAGTGAAAGCTTCTGCAGTGATGAGAGATTTATGCATGCGGTGCGTGTGTGTGTCTGTGTGTCTGCGGATGCCTGCTAAATAAGACCGAGTGCATTTCAGAAGCCACAAAACCCACAAGTTATTGGAGTCATTTCTTTCAAAATGTTGGAAAAAAAAAAAGAAAGTCATTTGGGTTTTCATATCTACAATAGGAAACGGATTTTTAACACATTTCACCACACCGAATCAGAGAAAAATACTAAAGCTCAATGAAACTTCTCCTCTTAGGATAGCACAACATTTGTTGGAAAAACTGCCTCATGAGTAAAATGCATTTTCTAATATCTCACTCACATTATTGTAGATATGACTTATGGTCCATTTTTATGGATGGATGATACGGTTTTTAGCAAAAATAACAATCCAACTTCGTCTTACTATGCATCTGACATAGTTAACACGTATAACACCAATGAGCCAATAGGCTCAGTTTTTCATGAGCCAATAGGCTAATAGACATCTTTGGACATGACAACAAAACATCTGTGAAAGCATCTTCACAACTCAGAGTTGGCGTCTTACATCCACCGCTGCTGCTGGGAGTCAGAGCAGCGATCCAAAAATAATATTTCTTAATCCCATTCTACCCTGTACAGACAATTTCCACTTTAAAAGTGCCTTACCAAGACATGTCGGTGTTATTTATAAAGCTAGAAAGGAGTAAAAACCAAAACAGTTTTTGCTCTCAAAAGTTATGAGTTAAGGTCATGGATCAGAATATAAAGAATTTTATACCTTAAAATATTTCTCTGAGTTAAGAATTTACTCCGTAGTTTCACCACACAAGGCTGTTAATAGACATAATTGATGATGATCTAATGCTCGCGGACTATTTCATGTTTGCCTGTACAAACATTAAATACAACATGCACATTGTTTGGATATGACATGTTTAACAAAGATTGATGCGCTCACTGCTGGGTTCACTGCTTTCTTTGTCTAGACAGATTTTATGCGTGAGCCACTGCAAGTTTGAAAGTCCTTAAAAGATCAAATGCATCGTTTTAGGTAGAGACAAACATGTTTGGAAGATAAATATTTGGCGTACATCAACTTGTGCACGACACAAATACGCAGAAGATTTAACATCCCGTCGTGTTGTCCTTGTGAAGCTTCGATGGTAACTAAAGGGGAGTCTTTCTCTTTTCCTTTTCCGTTACCCTTTTTATCGGTCTAATTGATTTGACTTTTTTTGCACTGCCGGTGGTTTCTGGTAGAAATCATTGGACTTCCCCTTTGCCTGAAACATCTTCATGCATGTGCAAGATGGAAGTAAGAGTTGTGTCACTGTGATAACATCACAAAGACAGAGCGATGTTCGGAAGACTTCATTTGTACTTGGGAGAAAGCCAAGGCTCATTGAATCGGCTGGAGTAGAGTGTGTGTGTGTGTGTGTGTGTGCGTGTGTGCGTGTGTGTGTGTGTGTGTGTGTGTGTGTGTGTGTGCGTGTGTGTACTTTGATACACTTGCTACAACACATGGTTTTCTACTCATACGCAGACACACTATCAGTCATAAGACAAAGAAAAACACCCACGCAGAAAGATGTGCTGCATGCAGGCACACACATGCTCCTCCTTAGAATCTCATTAAAACTGCATTGGAAATTAAGTTACTGGAGCGCTCTAAAGCCGATGCCAGCACTTACAATTAGAAAACCCCGAGCCAGCCAAAGGCCTTACCCATACAAGGAGCATATCATTATGTTTACATGTTGTTCACATTACAGCACACTCACTCAGTGACAGGAACCCTCACTCGCTTTTTATTTTCTGTACCTTTGGGTGCAGAGTAAATGCGTTGCCAACATTATTTAGCCTTAATATTGTTATCATATTGTTTCTTGTCGCGGCGCCATGCATTCTGATGTGTCCGAAAACTACATTTTCATGAGTTGAAGTGCGACATTATGAACATTTCCTGAAACATCAGGTTCTGTCGCTGAATGTTTGCAGGTTACTTGGGATGCATTTCAGCTCTGTACCGTGTGTATGTGTTGGGATAAAGGATGTATGATTCAGAATCTGCAGCTCGGGTATTTTATTTGTGAAGTCATATTCTATGATTCTACACTGTCACTCTGGGGATGAAAGCTTAACGCTCTTTACACAGTCACAGAGAGTTAGTTGAAATCATTTGGCATGCCACTGTGTGTGAATATTTATATTGTATAGCATAGAAAGAGACAAAGTAACCTTATCAAGTCACTGCTGCAGTGTTCATATACATTGTGCAGAAGAAGTGAATATGTGGTGGCACTCATGCCACAAACCTTTTTGACATGTCTGAGCAATCTGTGTATTTGCTTAGCTTAGATAACATTTTATATTAACAGACTTGTTGAAAGACATTGTTGCTATTTTACAAAAAGCACTGTATATATATTTGTGTCACATTTTAAAGTTTGCCAGAATTTTTTCATGTTTTACTCAGGAAACATCAACATCTGAAAGGTCCCCAAACCTAAACAGTGGCGCTGCCACACAAAGTCTTCTGACGGAGGCCGACGCATGCTGTGCTTGGACTCTTCTGAGGGTCTTCATCTTATAAAATCAGTCACACGCTGATACTGCACCGTTTCACATGGACATGGACGTTTTTGACTTCTGTGCAGGCTGTGCATGGATAAACAGAGACAGATGCAAGTTGGTTTAAGAAATGGTGGTTTTTGCTAACAACAGAAAAAAAAAATTGATACGCAATGCAGAGTTTTTAAGAAGACGCAACCCTAAATATTTACTTACGGAAGTTTAAACAATGCGCTCAGTTTCTGGAAAATAGAGTCCAGTTTGTATTCAGGAATCACAACTTGAATGTAAATGATCAGACTAAGCTTACGGTTTTATTTCATGTAATGGTCAGTGAATAACAGCATATAGTGTTACATAAAATGCAAACCAGTTTTACAAGATCTGGATTAAAAAAATAAAAACGTTCATATGAAAACAGTGATGAAGACCTAAATGTAAAACAAAAAATGACTTTTTTGTTTGACCACCTTTGTGCTGCAAACATGCACACACAGTGATGTTGTAAAGCTCATAAGCTGCAAGTACAGAAACTCACATTAAAGACATTGTAGAAAATGATCAAAGTATTTCCAGGAAGACAGAAAAGTGACGTAATGGACTGACAGCAATTGTTTTTCATTTCTGTGTCTTAGAAAGGAGTACAGTTGGAAATCACATGATTGAGATGTTATTGCACATGTGTTTCAACTTTCCTCTTGCCTTTTCATTATTTCCCTTTGATTACCTGTCATTTGAAATGATCTGAGCAGAAGGTCTGCGATTGTTTATTTTACTTGATGGAAAAATGTTCCGTTGGCCAGTTGGCGTGTCAGCTTTTGTTACGCCAAAACAAGTTTCATCGTTGTCAGTGCATCGTGTTCGCTCCTCAGGCACTCAGCTGCGTTCAGGGCTTTTGTTGCCAAATCTGCATGAGATTTCAACAACAAAAAAAATTGTTACTATTTCTCTTCGTAATCGGTGATCCCAGTAAAATATTTTTCTAACCGTAATTGATGGAGTGTCTCTTTAAAGACACTCTACAAAGCTTTCTCCCCAGTCTTTTTTGGCAAATCCAACACTAAGCTAACACACTCCAGAGCGAGAGCTTTCAACTGAGCCGCTGAACACTCCAAATCTCCACATGTGGGAATCTAACTGTGATGATGTTTGCTCTAGACGCACACACCCACCCCACTCCGTTTCAACAAGAGGGGACATTTCCATGACAAAGGACAATTATTGACTTTCATTGGCTCCGCTCGCTTTGATATCAGCTAGGGGTGTGTCTGTGTTTCTCTCTGTGTGTGCAAGAGGGGCGGCGAGTTAGAGGACAGCAGCGGAGGAGAAGAAACGGGGGGCTGGAGGGGTGATGAAAGGAGCCGAGTGGGAAAATGCACCCACTGACCCTAAGTGCACTAACAGAACTGGGAGATAACAGAGAAAACACCAAACCAAATGGTCTTAAAGTTTGGTTTTCCTTCCTTTCCTTACATTTTTGCCATAGTTTTTAATCTAACCAATCATTTTGTTGGTTAGATTTTAAAATACAGAAATTTGACTGTTCCTCACCCCCACCACGTTGCCCTCCTCCTTCCCCTCCTCTCTGCTGCCATAATTTAAGGGGCTGAAAGGCATGGTGAGCGGAGAAAGAGAAGAGTAGAGAGCGGAGAAAAAGGGGAGACCCTGCAGATGAGGGCCTTCCTTCACGGACGTGGCACAGATGTGAGGGTGTTTTTTGTGAAACGAGCTCGGGGAGGGGCAGTGATAGGCTAATTTGTGTAGAATAAAGACAGGGTACTTTTCATATGCAGAGCACCACTTTGATGCGCGGCTGATGAAAGCTGGAAGGAGCGCAGAAGAGAGGGTGATGGAGGGCTTCTTTGTCCCGTAACAAGAAGGCATCTGCTCTCTGCTGCCCCGCTCTCTTTGGCAACATAGAGGGTCCCATAATGGGACGGCCCAATAAAAAAGTGTCTGCGGAGCACCTTAGAATACTGAACGCAGAAAAAAAAAAAAACTGTTGCTTTGGTCTGCCTTATTAGCATCCCCATTTTTGTATTAAGCCAACATGTATTTGACTGAAAATCTTACACAATACACCAAGAATACATACAGAGCACAAGTATGCACTAAATTAGAGAAATACATTGATGGATATATTTTACTAGTAATTCAAAGAAGTTTTTTTTTTTTCCTCATGGCCACTAGTAAAGTTATTAAGCTCAATCAAGATCAGTATTTAAACCACAAGCATTGAAAGTATTACAGTAAAAAAAAAATAATTGTGTTACATAGTTTTTCTTCTCAGTTTCAGAAAAGGACAAACTACACGCATGCCATTCAATTACAGCCATGCAATCTCAGGGCGACTGCAGGCATATCAATTTAAATGCAAGTCAATGCAAGTATAAGTTTAAAGTTGTAATGTTGGATATCACCTACTCTCACTACCGTCAAAACTTAAGATAAATCCAGCTTGTATTAACGTTACAGACCTTCTAGACATGTGTGCTGAAAAAGTAAAAAGCTTTTGCCTGAACTCCTTAAATTATTGTTTTTTTTTTGTCTATGTAACCAAAACATTTATTTTCTAAATGCCGTCTCAGTTTTAAAATGCTTGGTGCTAAAGAGAAAAGGTCATCGGGGTTTTCAGCTTGCCTGAAGCCAGGCCACTGTCCTTCTGCACTCCCATGATGGAACATTGAAGCTAAAGCATAACACAGTTAAACATCTGTGTGTTATTGTATATGTGAGAAGAAGGAAGACTTTGGGTGTAAGTTCGAATGGAAAAAAAATAAAAAAATCTATATTTGGTTCCTTTGCTCTAGGTGATCTTTGCCCTGAACCAGACATTACTGCAGCAGGAGTCACTGAGAGCAGGAAGCCTTCGGGTCCCGTACACAACCGAGGACCTAATCAGACACTACAACTGTGGGGATCTCAATTCCATCGTCTTCAATCACGACACATCGCAGGTCTGTCCAGTGAATCTCATATCTTTCCACTAATATCGCCCTGCTTAATACATTTAACATTTTCACCTTTCATCTTTTAGTTTATCCTCCTGACATGGCCATTATCCTTGCTTTCTTTACAGTTCAATTCAACGTTTTTGACGAGTAAAGCAAAAAAAAGAAAATATATACTTTTTTAACCATCATGAAATGAATGGAGTTCTTTATTCACTGTCAAAGGTGCCCAACTTCAACAATGTGACCCTGCCACCGAGCGAGCAGGTGACTGCCCAGGAAATCGATGCCTACTTCCGACAGGAGCTCATTTATAAGAGGAATGAGAGGATGGGCAAGAGGGTGAAAGCCCTGCTAGAGGAACACCCAGACAAGAGCTTCTTCTTTGCCTTTGGTGCAGGTTGGTCTTCAGTTATTATAAAAACTAACATGGAGTCAAAATGTGATCACACAAGTGAATGGGGCTGCAGTCATTCCAGATTTGCAATGGTTGCTTTTGAGACGTCGCTCGATATAAAATCAGACCTGTCCAACGTTAGAGGAGAAACGTGGGATTTATTTCACTTTTACTGCACTTTTAACATTCAGTGTCTCCAGGAAGTGCCAAGTCTGGACTTTTCCAATCGAGTGGGTTAGATGAAACTGATCAGTGATAAATGTGAACACTGTCTACATTAAGCACCTGATCACAATCGTTGGAATTGGCAAAAAAAGTCTAAAGTTTTTACTGACATTGATTTTTGTAAACCTCCCTTCAGACGCATCTTCTAATATACGTTAGTGAATATAGTGGAAAGATTTCGCAGTAGAGCTGTAGATGTTATAACGGCAAAGGGCGGGTCCAACACCATGCTAAACCCCACAGATTAGGAATACAAAGCCAGGTGTGTGAAGGTAAGTCAGCCAGTGGCTTTAGCAATATAAATTATGTCAAACATGTCCCATCTCATCTATTTCTGTATCAGTTTAAATATTTAAAATATATCGGATATGTTTCTGTAAAAACGGAACAATCCAGAGCTTTTGTCACTTCAGCATACAAATTTTGCACATAGACGCTACTTTCACTCTACATCCTCATAAAAAGATTTGTTTTAGCTTCATGTGTTACTATAAAAAGAAATCAAGCATATAGCTTGTTCCTGCTTGAAATAAGTAAAAAAAGAGAAAAGTTCAGTTATTATACGGATAGTTGACAAGTGTCGTTATTACAAAAACAAAAAAAAAATATCTTGGTATAACGTAATGCTAACTTAGTTCTGGACAAAACATTTTTGTTAAATTTAATCTTTTTTTTTAAAGAGAATTATATTTATATAAGTCATGATAAAAAGTGGCTAGGAATAAAGGTTTGGATCCTGATCTTTTTCATTTTTTTTATCCACATACTTTAATCAGATCATTTCTTATCATTTTTAAAACCTAATTTAATTTAAGAAATGAGAAAAATATTTAAGTTTTGTCAATTAGAAATTCCAGCAGAATTCTTTAAATTCTTCTGTTAGTATGTTAGCCTGTAGCAGCCTCAGATATTTAAGTTAAGTCACTAAAATATGTGGTATAGTTTTCCTCTAAATCACAGCTGTGTGTGTGTCGTTGCGTACCCTCAGTGGATTCTATTCATTCTCTCTGGTTAGAAACGTTATACCTTTGGCAGGCAGTCTTTTTTCCTAGTGGCTTTGTGTGAGACCTTTGACTGACTAATTAAAGCACCCATCCCACCAAACACAGCAATCAGGCATAGGAACTTGACAATGACTTACTATTAATTATCGAAATTTGTATTTATTCTACAAAATATGTAACAGTTATAAATATATATATATATATATCTTTCCCCTGTGGAATAATTGTGTTCAAAAGTTGGATTATCAGGCATACCACTGAATGGGGAGACAAGTGTTTGCAGAGTACATCTCATGTGAACTGCACAGAATAGCTAATGGTTTTTGCAGCATCTGCTATTTTAGAAGACGGTATCACGTTCTAGTGGCAGAAAAACAAAATTCAAATTTTCCTGCAATGATATCATTACAGTTATTATCTTTTCCAAGCAGAAAATCAATGGGATTTTTGCAGAAAGAGAGACCTTCACAGTCTGCTGCTCTCTGAACTGGCAGGAAGCAGCTGAAGAAAAGCAGGCACACACACACACACACACAGAGACACGCACGCACACACAAGTCCTAACAAGGAGTATATTTCACAGTGTGTCCCTAAGGAGGTGCCTTTACAAGGGTTTGGTCTCTATAGGTGTGTGGTTTGGTGTGTGTGTGTGTGTGTGTGTGTGTGTGAGAGAGAGCTGCTGAGTGAAACTGATACGGCCAATCAGCCCAGAAGCACTAGCCGTAGACATACAGGGGGCAGGTTAGGTCGACATGTACAAGCAATGGGATGGGGCACATTAGGGTACTCACACACACACTGAGAGCACACACACACACATACACATATACTTACACACAGAAACCCCAGCCAGAAGTCATTTCCAAAACCAACCTGGCTAAAATGTGTCCTTAATTATATCTAGAAGGGTCAAAGGACACACACATACATGCACATAATACAATGGAGCCCATTATGTCAGCATACTCACTTCTCTGTTGCCATCAGCTGTGAAACGTATCAGTCACCATCTCTTGTTCGGTTGAATTAGTGCAAAAGGATGTCTCAACAGATTAAAGGTTTGGCCACCCTCTACAATGCGTTTTCTGAAGTGTCGGCATAACATGCCACAGTAACCAGCCTCTGGGAAAGAAGGGGACTTATCGTCCCTAAACTGTGTTCCATCAAGCTTATGCTAATCCATAATTAGCTGAAATGTACTCAGCATTGGACTCCACATTAGATTCAGTGGAATTTGGAGTTGTGTTGCTTAAGGACCAGCGGCATATGGAGCATATTTCTCTCCCCAAGTAATGGTCCAGTCAGTGTGCAGAAGCTGCCAAAGCGTATTGACTGATGCGCCGTGGAAAATAACTGTGGGCTTTCGTTTTTGCCTGCAGTAAGCCTTATTGCCACAACAACTCTACAAAACAGTTTATAAATGATAATTTACTTCTCGACAAAGCAACAAAGTTTCATACTGACCAGACTTTGCCAAAGAAAACAAAATATATAAATAGGTCTGGGTGTCCTGCTTATCTGTGTTTATGGAACCTGACCCCAATGCCTGCAGTGTTTATGCTATAGTAATTTCTGTTTTCTTTTCATATATTTTCATTATATGCCACTACCAAAAAAAAAAAAAAAAAAGAAAGAGTCCCACTGAACACATAAAACAAGTTATCTACTGTTAGCCAGCTGTGCTATGCTCTCTTTTGATCAAAATTTCAGGCTTTGCTATTTGACGACAAAAGCGTTGCAACATGTTTTTTTGGGGAAAAAAATAGACTACAACACTTGCCTTTGATATTATTTGTGTATTTATGTTTATTGAGCCTGTATTTAACCAGATAAAAATCCATTGAGATCCAGATTTCTTTTACAAGGTTTTCCTGGCCAAAAAGGGACACAGCACACATCATAATAGACAAGACAAATAGACAATAACAAACATAGACCATATAAATATATGGAGTACAAACAAGTTGACAACAAAATCCAGCCCTTATTATTACAGTAACAATTTAAAATTCCAAATACAACACAGTTAAAAGTATCTCTGTCGTTTTTGTTTTCTTAAAATGAAGCTGATATTGGAAAAAAAAAAACAACCTGACATTTAGGTTCGGAAACTACCGTAATCAGTTCAGTTAAATCTAAACTTGGCAACTTTTTCTTTTTCAACCGTAATAAATGTGATATTCAATTTACCTGTTATGACTCAAATTTTGGGTGTCCGCCCCCCTCTGCTGCTGCTGCATCGTTGTGGAAAACCTGGAGCTGCAGAGAAATCTGAGGCTTATATGTGTATGTTTACTGGTTTTATAGTCCGGTGCGGCTTATAGTTCAGAAAATACAGACTATAACCCAGAGAGGGTTATTTGGTTATTATTTATTTCATTAATAGTGTTATTATTTATTTCCTGACTTTATTTCTGTGAAGAACCCAGAGAGAGTTACTTGATTGTCCTTTCTAGAAAACAATACATTTTTACATTTATGCACTCCTGTAATCGTCACACTTTTTCTGTTACAAACTGACTCTGGCCCCCCACCAGAGAAGGGAAAAGTTATGTGGCCCTCACAGGAAAAAGTTTGGGGACCCCTGCTCTAGACAAATATCTTTACTCATTCTTTCATGCAAAATATGATAAGTAAACACGAACTAGTTCATATTGGATCTCGGTTTTAAGGTGAACTACCAACATGAATTATTTAATTTCCTCCCAGGGGAATTTGAATTATGATGTAGTTCTTGTCAATGGTCCACAGATGCAATACTGGACAAGGACAAAACACAGAAAACTGATCAAATTCTCTGTATCATGTTAGAACCGTTATTGCTAACCTGTACTGTGATTCAATCCATTGTGTTATAATCACATTCTCTTCTATACCCTGTGACTGTGGAGTAGAGAATGAGTGTGTTTACATATTGGTGAAGTTGATTTTTTATATTTTTTTTTTTCATCCACTTTAAAAGTGTGAATGCATTCATGTTTTGACTGAATATGCTTAGCACACCATGCTTCTCCTAAAAACTCTGATCCAAAACCACAAATTTAAATGTTTGTGGCAGCGTAATTGCCAGTGTGGCTGACATGCTGTAACAGTTACTATGCACTGAAATGTTTGACTCGTTTCACAGACAATTAGGGTTTGCCTTTGGATCTATCACTATTTAGCTTGGTTGGAGCTCTCTAAAGTGAATACCTCTTGGTTGGTGAGCTGTTTAGTGCTTCGGGTAGACTGTAGCAGATGGATGTCTTGGACTTTGACCTGGCTCTAGGCAGAAGATGACATGAAATTTCCCAGAGCTCTCTGACTTCTGGTGTGTAACTCTGCACTGGAGAGTGGGGAAATACTTACCTAAAATGTGAAACGTCAAACCACATGGGCATGAGCATAATCAAAATAAAAGCTATGGTACAAGTGAAAAAAATAAAACTGGATGGGGTTTGGAACTAGTGTTTAGACCTAAAAAATAATGCTTGCCAGAAGAAAAAAAAGAAAAGAAATCAAATCATGTGTTTTGTAACAGTCCTTCAGAGGAATTTGTTTGGAAAAGCACCATAAAGTGAAACATGGAAATTAAAAGTGTTGGCCCTAGCCATGTACATTTTTCTAATACTATGTTGGATAACTACATTAAAATGCAAGTACTGTGTGTTTTTATTTATTTTTAAGATATGTTTAAATTCCCCTTTTTGTCTTTGGTAATTAAATAAGTAATACATCCCACTCTAAATTATTCTTTTGGCGTAAAAACATTCAGTCACACTGAAAATGTGCCACTGTTCTCTCTGGAGAAGTGAGGCTTTTTTTGATGACTAGAATACTTTTCTTTTCTAAACATTGTTAATTATTGGAGTATATATGGGAAGGTTTAGGTGAGTAGCTATTTTCTTGCGAGTATTTAATAACAAGACAAAATATGAAGAAAGTTATGAAGATACTTTATTTTGTTTGTGTTGAGATAAACACATGAGAATGATTGATAAACACATGAGAATGATTTTTCACTTGCTTTATTTCCACCAGTGCAACAGCTATATGTTTCTCTTAATCTATGCAATATGAGTGGATCATCAATCTTAGGATAAGAAAAATAGAGTCCAGAGTTAAATATGTATACAGAGCAATGCAAAAACCAACACCGGCATAGAAACTTCTGGAAACAACTTTTTAGAACCCCTTAAAGTCACTTTTTATTTGTTTTTATTTAAATCGGCTTGAAATAAATGTACATCTGCAGATTTCAGTTACTTTAAATCGTAAAATATTCAGTCACAAATTGAATTATTTTAAATAATTTAAGTCTTTCTGTTGCTCTGGTCATTAGTCTGTAGGATTTGCAAGACTTTGAGGATATCATGCAGCATTTTGAATATTCGTGAACAGTTGGTCCAGAGTCAGTTTCTTAGACCAGTCAACATACATATTTAAAATAAACAAAACTATGATGCATTAGCTTCTGTCTTCATTGAATGCGAGACAAGTCATAATTTAATAGACATTCTTAATTAAATTTCCAAGCGTAATTTCCAGTCTGAATTTGCTTCGTTCCTGGGCCCAATCCCTCCTGTTTGTAGCTGCTGTGCTCCGTCTCTCGCCTGTTTTTTTTTTTTTCGTTCCCAGATGGTGTGAAACTCAAAAAAGTGCTGTTTTTCTGCAGCACCTCACCCTCATAAACAGCCAGTTTACAACTGTTTGGGGTAGTCGCTGACATGAGTACACACATGTCATCCAGCTCCATTAAAATGCAGACCAGACCCACCACACACACATACACACTGGGTGGGGAAACAGCGACAGGCAGGGACTGAAGCGTCTGCCAAAGCTGGATTGCCTCCCAGATTTAAGTTTGAATGACACCTTTATGTTGGAATGTTTTATTTCAAAAGACTTATTTAACTTTTATTACTGTAGCAATTTTGTTGTTACTCTACTTTTTTTTTTAATCTGTTTTTGTGCCGCCTAATGGCAAATCGTAAATTCAATTGGCTATTCAAGAATTGAATTCATATCTTGCAAAACAGACCAGTCAATCAAGTTTTTCCACATTCAAACCATTCTGATAGAATCCTCTCTATAATAGTGTCTTACAAAATTATCCATACCGGTTATACTTAAAAAAAACAAAAAACATTTTATCCTGTTACAACCACAAACTTTAAGATGTTTTATTGGAATTTTTGTTGTAGGCCAATATAGAGCTCCGCATGCACATCTGTAAGTTGGAAAACTATTTAAAAATAAATGTCTGCATAAGTATAATTAAACCCCTTTTAATTTGACACACCAAATAAAAGTCAGTACAACAACCAACTGCCCTAAAAAGTCAGCTGTTAGCTACCAGAGGGCAGCAGTGTGAAATTTAATGTCACTGTTGTGTGAAGGCCTCTGAGGTTGGTTAGACAACATTAGTGAACAAACAGCATCTTGAAGACCAAGTAACAAACTAGACAGGTCAGGGAGATAAAGTTGTGCGAAGGTTTAAGGCATCCAGAGTTCATTTATCAAACAACATCCTGAGCT
Source organism: Poecilia mexicana (assembly GCF_051168715.1). NCBI lineage: Eukaryota > Metazoa > Chordata > Actinopteri > Cyprinodontiformes > Poeciliidae > Poecilia > Poecilia mexicana. The sequence goes on from NW_028263381.1 coordinate 16,796,551, forward strand.
TTGAAGATTTCTTAGTCACTGTTCAGTCAATCATCAGTAATTTGAAAGACGTTAACAAAACTGCAAACATACTAAGACGTGGCCATTCACGTTAACCGTCCATCCGGGCAAGGAAAGTGTTAATCCCAGGACCCCTCCGCCCCCCAAGAACTCTGGTGGAGCTGCAGAAATCCACAACTCAAGTGAAAGAATCTACAGTCAAAGCAAAAGTGCAATAGTCTAGATGAAAGACCTTGTCCAATCCGTTTCCAGACCTAAACCCCATTAATTTTGAGATTTGAAAAATGTGTTTTCAAGAAACTCTTTGAATGATGTGTAAAGCTAGTGAAAACATAACCTACAAGACTTGCACTGTTTGGACAACTACTGACCCAAGGTGTCTGAATCCAAAAGCATGCCTCAGTTTCCAGTTTTCTATTTGTGGAAATGTCCTTCCACTTTACAATTATGATCATCTACTTTGTGTTGGTCTATCACATAAAATTACAACAAAGGATATGCCACATAGCATAGTATTTATCACTACATCTCTTGGTGAGCTGAACGCTCACCAACCAAGAAGTATTCACTTTAGAGAGCTCCAGCCAAATAAAGGAAATTTCAAAAATAACACAAGAACAGTATACGTAATTCACTGCAACAAGCAAAGCAGAGATGTTTTCCTTCTGGAGTCTTTAATCTTCGTTTTAGTCATATTCACAATGCCAAATGCAGCTCAGATAAAGCTGAAAAGCATTTGACCAGACAGATAAGAAGTCAGGAGCATCTGTAATGTGTCATCAGCCTGCCCCTCCTCCCTTAAAGAGGGATAAAAGGAAGATAAACCTGTCAGCCACTTTGGATAACTAACTGCCTGTAAAGCTGCTGAGTGAAAAGCTCCTAAATATATACATTTCTCTGCTCTCATATGGTTTGAGGCCCCAGTGCCTGTTCTCAAAAGACATATTTCATACAGCCCACACTTCTTCTCTCAGTTGTCACAACATCTTGCTGTGATTTATTGAAAGAGTTGAACTCCTCACCCCTGACCCTATTCAAACCCAGCAGTATTTCCTCATCCACCTGGAACATGCTCTTTATGTGCCTGCCCAGAGGCCAAACTTTCATTTGGACCAGAAATACCAAACTACTATATGAAAGGGAAAAGGAGAAGGGAAATTATATATTAAGCAGGAGAGCAGCCGTCCATCTATTGATGATTTGAAATGGGACTTGTTATGAAGAGGTTGTCCTCTTTCATTTTGAGGATGAAACATAAAGCGGACTGATGTTCTGCCCAGAGGGGAAGGAAATATGAAGAAACATATTATCCCTTAGTCCTCTGATACTTAAGTATTTGTGCTTTTATGGAGGTTTGTTCACATATCAAACTTTATTGTTTCATAAAGTATTATGTTTATTTTTTATGAGTTGCATTCATTTTGTTTTTCAAATTTTTAAAATCAAATCATTAAGTCAAACTCAGTCCAAGGTATAATGTGATGCAATAAAGTTCAACTGATCATTTCTTGTCTTTTTGTGAAAACAGGAGGGACTGCTGGCTGAGTTGTGGACTTTGGAGAAGTCCCTCTTCATTAACATGTTTGTGATGTCAATGGAGAGGAACAACTCGTTTTCAACAGGAATAAACCTATTTGGCAATCAGGCTGTATGAGCTGCAACCTGACACGGCCAGCTGAAGATTGGGAGAATAGAAAATACACAGATAAAGTACAAGAGGACTGAGACAGGGCTACCTTCTATCAGAACTAAAAGAATTAGTCCACAAACGAAATGGCAGCAATTGCTTTTTTTTTTTTTTGATGGTTTTGTTCAGAAAAGACACAACTAAACTCTGAAACATCGAGTCAGGAGTTATGTTGTTTTTTTTTAACAGAAACAAACCCAATGTCAGCTGTAGCTACAATAATGGCTTCATGTAAGAGTACATAACAATAACTCTATGAATGAATCCTTCTAAGAAAGAGGCTTCCAAACCCAAAAAATAGGACAAGTGTACCTTCTGCTGTATGGAAAGACTATTGTTGCACTGTAAATGGTTATGTAAACCTCCTAAAACTCCACATATTACTCTCCCCACCCATGAACAATGAGTTTGATTTCATTGACTGCTTGGACACAACACAAAAACTATCTGGCTTTAACTCCATTTTCATTCCATCTCAGATTACTGCCGCGAGATTTTAAACTCATTTGCAGTTATATCGTGCCTGCATAGTGTAGGCAATTAGACGTTTTATTACTCTGGTAAACATCTGGACTCAGAAGTCAAACTTTGGGAGTGTACAGTCAAATCACTGAAATAACCCCTGAAGTTGGAAATCCGTAGTAATTGGTGTAAAGCAAAGTGATGGCTGCATAATGTCTCATTTGACTTCTGATGATTTGCTGCAGTGTTTTGCACTTGCTGGTAGGTAATGATTTGGTTCGGTGTGGCATCATGATGAAATTATGAACGTTTTTTTTAGATGGTTGCAACACGTCATTAAAGCAATGCAGCTTTCTCTTCTTTAAAGCTTTTTCAGATACTTAGGTCGTTTAGAAATGACCACTTTCCACCATGATATTAATATATTTGCACCAAGGAGTAAGTTGGATGGATTTGTTTAGTTGGCAAATAAAGAGAAGTGATGAGAAACGAAGTCGGGATAACACATGGTTAACTGACAAAGGTAGTTGTCTAGCAGCAAAATCTGCCTGGTGAATAAGAAAATCATTGACAGAACACTAAATAGGGGTAGATTGACCATCAAAAACAGAGCCTGTGGGAATTTACAAGACTCCTTTGTAAGGATCTGCTTTTACTTATGACCTAGACCTAAAACACAGATGATATCCAGGCCTTCTGGGACGACAACAAGATTGCTTGCAGATTAATCAAACTAAACAGGCACAAAATTGCTCTCTGAGCCACATGTTTTAGATGGAAGCGCCGCGTGGAATGCTTTTTAAAAGAAGTGAGAGGGCATCCGACTCCCGTTGCTATCCTTTTTTTCTGGACGGAGACAGTTGACAGGCTGAGGAGGAACTCGCAGCAGGACGTGAGGCCTGCAGAGATATGCGTGTCATTTTTGCGGCTACAGTATTAAACTGCAGAAATGTCATATATAAAGAAAGAAAACAAAACAAGAGTCGTCATCGTCAAGAAGTTTGCAACTGACAGCCTAATCCTAATCTAAATGACGCCAAAAATTGAGTTTGGTCAAAATTAGTGAAGGATTATTTATTTGCCTCAGAATAACCCTCATTTGTATCCCTGCCCTGTCTGTGTTGTGTTTGCTACCCAGACCCATTTGACAAATTGATATCTTGGCTCGTGACCCCTTTAAACATTGCTGTGCCGGCTTGTTGGGCTACGTTGTGTCTGTGTTGCGTCGCCAGCTCAAACAAATATTCAAGCTGTTTTATTTGGGTTTAAAGATGTGAGATTAGCCAGCAGACACAAGCAAAGATAAGAAACAGCATTTGAAAAGCCAAAAATAATGACGTGCACCAGAAATGTGTTATTCTACATTTCTCCCGGCGTTAATCATCCTAGAGCCAACCACCATCACTTCTGCTCATGTGTATAGATGGTTAATCGCCTATTGACAGGGTAATCCTGATGTTATAACTGTACTTACTGAAGGTATAAGGACATGGCCTTTGTTTGTAGAGCATAACTTGCTCAGTATTACGCCTGCTATATAGCAACACAAGAGTCAAGATTTATTTTTCTTTGGCATGAGCACATGGGATATTGTGAACTTAATCAAACTTTGGTGCAAGTTACAAACCTTGTTGCCAATGGAATCCATGCCTACAGGCATAATTCATCCGTGCCAGTTTATTTTTGTATTTTAAATCATTCTGAATGTGAATTTGATCTACATGAAGAATGAATATCATCTGATTGAGCTTGTTCTCCATTAGTGCTTTTACTTGTGTGTTTTGAAGCACTCAGCGAAGACATGCAAGGCAATCCATCACATCAAACTGTGCATTGCTGTGGAAAGTTTTTCTTTTTTTTGCCTCTCTAGGTATTTCCTCTGTTTAATTTTCTCAACAAAGATAGGTATATGATTTTACCCCAGTAAATACTCTTCTTTTTAAAACTGTAAAGATCCATTTCAGTACATCAGCTCGGCTCACGTGCAGCAGTCATGTCTCAGCTGCTGTGTGCGCAGTCACAGTGATTTGCTTTTAACAAAGGGGGAGAAAAAAAATGAAGACCGCACTGACAGAGAGCGCAGAGACTACTTTAGGCTGGCAGATGTAATCCCTAACACGGCTCCAAAGTGCTGTGAGCCACCGCAAATTTTCCGTGTGAACTTATTTAAAAACAAAGCTCGTACCACAGACCTCTCATGCTCCTTGTTTCTCGTTTTTTCCAAACAATAATTTTAAAGCACTTTCTTCAGCACACTTTCTCACTTTCTCTGCCATCTCATCAAAATGACAAACAGCTGAGTGGCTCAGCGTAAAGTTTGTTAGCTTGGGAAGTAACTCGTCAATCATTTTGGTGTGATTTTAAGGAATATTTTGGCAATGCTTGATGATTAAAGTTTAGAAACTTTAAATTATCTGCCTTTGCCCGTAATGCATTGTGTTAAAGAGTATAGTTTAGCTTGATTCTGTTTTGCAAGGGAAAAAAGTTGGTAATGTACGCTCCCTGAATCCATAATATATTTCAAAAAGATAGATTTTAAAAATACATTGGTCTGGAAGCTTTGTTTACATTCTCAGCTTTATATAAATTGCAAATAAAAAAAAGGGTAAGATGAAAGACTTTATAGTTGCAGATGCTACGCCACAAAAATGTATTTTAACAATGAGTTGTTGATGTACTCCTTATTTTTGGGATTTATAATTCATGTAGCAAAGAAATCTGTTTGTTAAAATTATTGTAAGAACTACAAGTTAACAATACAACCTTATTTAAGCTGGATGGCACCCGGAAAACATGGTAAATAATCTTAACTGTTCATTTTTAAAGCTGAAGACAAGATGCTCTTATCCTGCGCTATCAAAGTTTGTCATCTGAGAACTTAGCGTTCCTTTGCTTGTTTTGCTTTTCCCGATTGTCTCCACTTCTGTGTTTTTCCTGTCTTGAGTTTAGAAATCTGTGCTCGTCTTATCCCGTCTGTGTTTATGGGTTTATCTTTATTCTGTCTGCTGCTCTTTTCACCCTCTTGCCTGCCTTCCTGGTGCTTCTCAGATTTTCCATCTGCTTTCTGTTCAGCAAATGGAGATCGGTATCGATATTACAAAAAAAAACCAATACCCTACTGAGTGTGGCTGGTTTCTGAGTCTCGGTCTGCTTCAGAGAAATATAATGAAAGATAGTTTTGGTGTTGGTTGAAATATTATCATTCTTCAGAATAAAGAATCCTTATTTTGTGGAACTGAGGCATAGGTTTTGTGTGCTTCTCATAATCGGCACAGCTTATCTTTTAAACTCTCACAGTCATGTCAAAGCCATATTTTATCGGGACCTGCTCTTATCATTGGCATCTTACTTTCAAAACTATGTCCTGTTTATGTTGGTGTTTCAAAAACAGTTTTTACTGAAGCTGGTTGGGTTGAACCTCTGCATCCTTATACATATATTAAGTGAATTTAGAATGCTGAGGACTCTGAAATAAAGACCAAAATGACAACAAGTCATCATAAATGGGTTCAAGGCAAATCCTTTTTACTTTCTACAAGACTTGTTCATATTCTGTGTAGTTGTAAAGGTTGTTGGTGCCTGTAATAGCAAACATGTGCTACCTTTTTTTGCAGTCTGTAGACCACAAGTTGACATTTTTACACAAATGGAGGACAAATGCAAGATGAAACGACTCTACGTATCCTTGAGCAGTGATTGAATTGTGGCTTTTGCGTCTTATTATGAAGAACTTGCTTGTTGGCTCCTTTTCAATCTGTCTTGATCATTGGTTATGCGAAACATTAGGCTACACATACGTTTGTGTGTGTGAGTGTGTGTGTGAGTTTTGGTCTAGTCTGAATTAGCTCAAAAACTATTTCATGTGGTATCGCATTGTTTTGAAAATACATTTGTATTGAGGTTGAATCCAGGTGCAACGCTGTGTCCTGTGAGTTCAATCAAAAGAGATTAGTCTCAGAAATCGAAAACCTGCATGTTTTCCTCTGCTTACTGCAAGTCATTAAGCAGCTTTTAAATGTCTGGCACAACAACTATTGTAAAAAAAAAAAAAAAAAACAATAAACTCTTCGAGACACTGCTTACAAATTTCCCTCCTCCTCCTCCTCTTCATGCAGGGCTTCTCGTTTACATTCATCACATACATACCTTTATTTGCAAGGGATGGCCATGGCATTGTTTTTATTAGCGGCATTATTGTAGATAGTTTGTCACAGTTGCTTGTGTAGAAATACCAAGAGCATAACGTTTGATACGTTTGTAATAAATAGCTCTCTTGACATGTGGTCAGTCTTACCAGGCTGATGACCAAGCCACGTCTGTGTGTTTAGTGTCGCTCTACATGGATAAGCTCCAAATACAAACTATTTGTAAGATATATAAAGTGGAGTTGTACTTAAATATATCACCCTTATGGGTAGGCCCCCCCCACTATCCCACAAGTCTTTAATCTTTCACACGGTTTCTTGCGGGTTTGTGTTCTTGTCAAACAAGCTCCAAAATGATTATTGATGATGGTTATGTTTATTGTTTGAAGGAATTCTGTGCCCATCAAGTACAAATAACGTTATAAGTAAATCATGGATAATTGACAAAAAAAAAAAAAAAAGAGTCATATTATCAAAGCCTGTATTTCTAGACAGAGCTGGCCTTGTTTGATAAACACAAGGAAAGCTGTGTTGTTTTTGTGCCAGTGAATAACCAGTAATTTTCCTCATATTTGTCTTTGTCACGACTGTCACGTTTATGGATGGTTGACGCTCTCTGACAGTTGAACACCCTGAGGTTTTACTTGGCTGTTACAAACCAGTGTTGGGGTTTTCCAGAGAAAGGAAAAAAAAAATGCTTCATTACATCATTTCTGAAACATTGGATCACAAATGTCTCAGTCCTTTTTTTTTTTTTTTTTAATTTTTTTTAGCTTTGACAATAGTTTACATAGGCTTAATTTGTCTTTTTATGCTCCACAGCGTGGTGACACCTTATGGTTATCTACCTCAATAAAAGGTTTCTTTTTGTGCACAGAGGCGATGACTGCAGGCTGCTGAAGTCTACTGACTAGCAGAACATAATGTGTACATAAACAGCAAGAAAAGTCTGTATGGGGTGGAAAGGCCTCAGTACTGACTATAGCGTTTGTTTATCCAGCGCGCTGTAATGTTATGAGAACTGCTGCTTTGGCCTTGGTTTCAAGCTGTAGTGTAAATATTGAAGACTATGGAAAAGGAAGACTATTTAAGGCTTTCCATATGTTCTAATAATCCGAGCCTCTGATTGCAGCAATTCCACATCTTCCTGACAAGAAGAGCCTCAGTGGCTCTCGTCTTGCACAGCTCTAAGTACAGGTGTGAGGAGGAGTAAAACATAGTTTGCTGAATTTAAAGGCAGACGAGGTGTGTTTGACTTTACTCTTGAGCCTGTACCATCCACAGTGCAATCTCAGGTAATTGGAAGTGAGATTGTTTCTAGGCATATAAGTTTTTTTTTTTTTTTTTTATATGTTCTCCAACATCATCATTTTTGTTAAATGTCCTTTAAGTCTTAATGGCGTTCCTCTTTTTAGGTTTTGAGTTGAAACAATTATCTTGGCGGAGCATGTAATACCACGCTGTCTAAAAATAAATCATAATATTGGACCTTTAATATTTTCAGCTTTTGTTAGTCCTGATAATATATTTCTTTCTTGCGCTGCTAAATTGCCTTGCTTATTCATGACTAATCCACACTTATAGATCTTTTCTAAAAAACAACAGTTGCCTCTAAAATATATTTAACTTAATCATTGATTGTCTTTCAATATTAGAGGCAATGAGTTCAAAGGTTTTCTCAAACCGTAGTGTTTTGGTGTAAAACTATTTATAGCTTTTTCCTTTTTTTTTTTATTGGCCTGCTTTCAAAGCTGTCGCGTTTCAGGAAATTGGACCAAACATTATTAAAATGATCTAATCTGTGCCTCTCTTACTAAGTGGTCCATTTCATGTTTCTGCATGTAAGAGAGTCCACGGTGAATGAAGGCTTTCAGGTCTCTCTCGTATCTTTATCTCCACCATCTCCCTTCTCTTGGTGCAACATAAAAGGCGTACAGTGGACATATTGTGCGTTGGTGCAAATATCCCTGGCCAATTTCATCGATTTAAGATGTATGAAATAAGCCTAAGTAAATAATCAGTGGAAATACATGTCAGATGTTGCTCCAGATTACTCCAGATGTGGACGCCCAAAACTGTGCGGGGCTGTAAATTGCAGGGCTGCAGGTCTGTTTCCAGTGAGAGGCTGTAAATAAATATCAAGTGCAAGTTATGCCGTGAGCCCAAAGCAGGGCCAGAGAAACACGTTTTTTAGCTTAAGGTGGAAAATTCCTGTAACTAATGCATTAAACTTCATATAAAAAAAAGAACAGCTTTGTGATTTCACATTAGATAATATTCAATGTTGCAATTTTTCTTTTTTTTTTTTCTTTTTTATCTGCTGTCTGTTTGATGCCGTGAATTAATGAGTCTAAAAATGGCTCTGTAATGAAGCCATATGTTGAAACCAGCAGGGCACAATTTCATTTAGCCACAAATTAGGAGCAAGGCACTGAAAACATTACATAACCTCTGTGAGAAAGACATCTTGCATTAAAATAAATGCAGATCACCTGTTTGAGAAAGTATTGTTAAATTCTAAATTTAGTATATGCAATGAATCAGACTCATACTTGGACTTTTAACAATTCACCAGTTTCTGTGAATCTAAAAAAATACTTGAAGACTACAGCTATATAACTCTTTCTGTAACATCTTTTAGTTTTAAATTACCATCTAGTGTCTTTTGCTTGCTTTTGTGATGTCTTGGGCACATAAAACCCTCCCACTATTTTGAAATTATACTTTACATTCATCTATTCTCCTCTAAAGAAACACTTATTTTTGCCGTTGTACCTAATTTGCATATGTATATGTATATTGATGTAGGCATGTTGTTGTGTGTATATTAACGAGTCTCTGAAGTTTTGAAGTCCACAGACCTTTCCTTTCCCTTTTCCTTTCCTATATATATATATATATATATATATATATATATATATATATATATATATATATATATATATATATATATATATATATATACACACACACACATTTTAAACACTAATTCCAACTGTTGCGTATTTAAACATTACATATTCATTCATTTTTCCCCAAGTCATGGTGGCAGCAACATGGCAGCCATAGTGCATCCAGGCTGGCCTGTTTCTGTCGGTGGCTCTGGCCCAGATTAAAGTGCTGGGGTTCATTGTTTACACAGCTCCCCGGTGCCACGGCTGAGCAGGCCTAAACAATAGGCCACTGCTCCCTTTTGTCAGAATGAGAGGAAGAATGGAGACCTCTTGACATGGCAACCTGAAGCCTCAATGGCCCCACTTCACCTAGCTGAGAGGGTCACAGCGAGAAAGAGAGGACAGGCAAGTAGAGGGGATGGAAAAGATTAGTATGGTCGTGAATGGAGAGATCAGAATGGTTGGCGAAGGAACGAAGAATCGTCGGAGGGGGATGGATGGAGAACGTTCAGAGACGGAGTCGAGATGAGGACTTTAGCCCACTGAAGCTTCTTGTTTTATCATTTTCAAAGTAACAGAGACATTGACATTAAGAATCATGCCCTTTATTTTGAACTTATTGTGTTTACATTTGATATTATTACTGTTGCATGACTGTAACCTCTCCTCCACCTCAGTCCTTCCTGTCTCCTTCCATGTTACATTCTTGCAGTCTTGAGTCTTCCAGACCTAATTGCTTTATTCCTCCTCTACTGTATTCTGGAGACATTCATATCAAACGTCCTGCTTCTGTTAGCTTCGATGCATCACCATTGGCTTCGGAAAAGGGGGAGTCACGCGTTTCATTTCTTGATTGCAGGTCACTTTCTTGGCAACAACACAGTTATCGATGTGCTTCGCCTCCAGGGATATGAGGTGGAACACACGCCTGCTGGACAGCCCATAAGGAGGTAATGGCAGCAAGCTAAACACAACCACACACTGCAAAGTGTCTCACAGAGATTTTATATGATAGACCGACAGAAAGTTTTAAGTTGCATTCAGGTCAGTACTTGGACTGGGCCATTGTAATGAATGAATATGTTATGTAGCAAACTCTATATTGTATGTTTAGGGTAACTCTCTGACATTTCCAGTCTGTGGCATTCCCTAATAGGTCTATGCCTTCTATTTTGGCCCATTAATTTTCCCATCAACGTTTATGAGTTTGACTTATCCCGTTTTTTTAGTATAATTGTGCCAGGACATTGTTTCCTATATAAAAACAATAACTAAGGGCATCATAATAACTAATAACATTTCCATAACTGAGTGATTGACTTTTTAAAGTCATAGTTGCCTCTGGTATCAAAGTAGACAAGATGAAAAATGAAAAATGAACTGAATATACAGATAACTAACTTGAATTGACTAGTAAAAAATGAATAATTTTGTGTTTTGTCTTTTGCATAAAATCATAAACTGTTGAATTGTTTGGAGAAAATAGTTAGGCTCTTTTTTTTTTTTTGCCACGATTTGTTCAAGACTAGAATGCTGCATCCATTAAATGTAGCAATCAGACCTTTTCTCCCGAGCTGGTTATTGTTTTTATGTTTAATTTTAACTAAAAAAAGATGTGTCTGTTCAGTTGTCTGCAACTATACAACTAGATTTTGCTGCAGTAGCTAATATATATTGTGATGCACTTTCTTCACACCCCAAAGTCATCAGAGTGACACATGTGGGTAAAGGTCGTCCCTTAATCGGACTGCATGATATTGTAGATGCAATGTTTACATTTCACTGTTTCACCAGAAATAATTCTCATTGACAGCTCTCATTCTTTAAGGGATTTTGCAAGCTTCTGTGTTTTGGATCGTGCAGCTGATAAGTCTGACAAATTCCCCAGCGGCCCACCAATGAAGCATTGTTGAAAAGTTCGGCTCGTAGCTCCTCCTGCGAAGCATGTGGTGCAGCCAGTCGAGCGTGGAGCGCTGCGGGTGGCTATCTCACCTTCAATCTGCGTTCTTGTTCCTGTGTGTGTTCGAATGAATGAGTGAATCTACTTTCACACACAAGAGCCTGTGTTTGATATGGGATTATGAGCCTGAAATGAACCAGCATCCGACCCGCTTCGCTGGGTTAACGCAAAAAACCTTTACTGCCCTTGTTTTCTTGTATGTGTAATAATGCAGCTAAAATGAAACTGAGCAATTTATTATGTAGACTGAAAAAAAATAAAAAAAGCTTGTAGGTGACAAGGTTCGAGGAGAGTAGTTGAAGATAAATGCTTTCCGTGCTTCACTTTTTAAAGGGGACTTTAAAACTTTTTTGTCTTTTGCAAAACGTTTCGCTCGTAACACATTAACTACTGCCTGTGGATGACACCCCTGCAGCACTTTAAGGCTAATTTACAGCGAGGACATCGTTTGTAATATGTGCAGAATGTGTTTCTGCTGAAGCAAATGGGCTCTTCTTGAGAAAGACAACATCTGGAGGGCAGAACACACTGCTCTAAAGTATGTGTATATCATTCAGTGTTAAAGACGTGTCCACAGATGTGGTAGTTATCATTGCTTATGTTACAATGCTTCAGCAGGTCAAACATTTAGAAAGCAATGAGACATGTCCACAACTTGGCAGATGTTTAACCTGACAAAGATCCACGTGGAGCCGAAAAGCCGTCAATAAATGTTATGAAGATCAAGTGTTGTAGGCTTCACTACACCCATGTACGCTGTACAAAATGCTTTTAATTTGTGTTTGCATACGCGCGCGCACACATAGGCACATGTATTTTCTATCAAACGTCATCTTGTTTACTGTATTATCTCCTCACCCTTTTTCAATACTTCTGAAATTCATCTCTCCCCTCTTCAGTCTTACTTTTCTCCTTCATCTTCATTTTGTCATGGCTGACTAAAATCGGAGAAAAGAAAAACTTCCTCCCAGGATGGGTGTGTCAACGTTTCAAAAGGTCCACGTGTTCCCGGGAGGAAAAAAAATAAATAAATAAAAAAAGAATATGTCCCTGATTTTTGTTTGCTAGTGTTTGCAGTCTTTAACTGCAAAGATGTGAAGTGTAATTCAATATTTGTGAACCTTTTCAAAGCTGATGGGTCACAAAGTGAGTCAAAGCAAACAGAGAGGAATCAAAGTGTATTAGGAGCATCTTCATAAAAGGCTTAAAACACATTTCCCATTTCTGTTCTTCAACTTATTAATGTGTTTGTGTCGTTTAGGAGATCGTCGTCAAAACCCGCTTCCCCAGCACTGGAGGATCATCAGGATGACTTTACTCTTCTGGAACCCTTCCTCCATGATATCCCACACAAGGAGGAGGACCAGGGAGTTCTCCAGGAAGAGGACCCACTGCCCCACATGCTCCTTCCTGCAGACAGCCTGGATCTTCTAGAGAAAGCAGAGAAGAAGATGCTAAAGAAAAAGAGGCGAAACAAGCAAAAGAAACAACAAAATCGACATTTCAATGACCTCTGGGTACGCATAGAAGAGAGGTAAGGAGACAGAAAGCCCAAAGATAACATGACTACTTTATTTTGGACTTTTAATAACTGACTTAAAGTGTTTTTGTTTGTTTTTTAAAAGGGTGAGAAAATGTACAGCATTTAGCTTGTGTGGTTTTTCAATTCAACGATCGCTTTGAATTCATTATAAAACAAGGTCAAACTTGTACATGAAAGCTAGCGTCACAGTCCACAAAAAAGCAAGTTTTATGCGTCCGTCCATCCATCTTTTACTTTTAAAAACCTTTAAAGTTGTTTATTCATCTCCTCCTTAAAATAGAATAATCCAAAAACTTGTACTAACATGACATTTATGCACATGACAACTGTATATCAACTTCCGATCAAACCAGTCTGGTATACAATTGTAATAGTTGGAAATAGTTGTTAAAGAAAACATTGCAAACGAATGAAGATAAACACGTTACTTCATTAAGCATGTGAGAAGACTGTGGGGAACTTCCTGACGTGATGCTGGGGGCTCAAACAGCCACCGTATCACCAAACAGTCAACATATCAATTCACCATCCTCTTCTTTTAGTTACAGAACACAAACATTAGATCCACGCTTCTCTGGAGCAGGTATCAGTGTCTTACATGTAAAAATAGCAACTTGACAATTAAACCCGACTTGGTTCTCACCATCGCTCTAGGCAGGGACTAACCGCAGAACAAAACAAGCTCACCTTTTTGACAAAAAGTAGCTGTCTGCTGTGTGGAAAAAAAACGTATGTGTGTTTTGTCACAGCGAGATTTTGCTTTCATTTTAGTTGTCAAAAAAGGGTAGGACTCTGTTCTTCCATTTCCTATAGTCATTCATCAGGAAGAACCATTTGTTCAGTGTCTCCATTTCCAGTCATTTGTCATGGGGTCAACCAATACAGTCCACAATAAATAGCACTTACGGGCCATTTAGAGTTTCCAGTTTCGTCTGACATACACAAAGCTGGACTGTGTGAATTACAGTAAATACGACAACCCAAAGAGAAAACAAATACATGCAGAGGATGAAAACGTCATATAAAGTGCTCTTTACATTATGCCAGTGGAAATTATTTTTTCTCTCTTTATGCAAGGCTCTGAATTTTAAATGGGAAAAGGAACAGACTGTTTGCTTATGCTTGCTACAAAGTGCACTCCGTATGCATGTCTGTGTATTTTAATGTCTGAAAAGGAGAAACGGTCAGAGTATCAGATGCAGTCGTTGCATAGTTATGTAGTAAAGAACCTGGTTGCTTTAGTCTGCACAGACTTGCTTTCTATAGCTAGGTTTTGCTGGAAACCCTCTCCCAACATTTTTCAGAAGTGTGACATGATTTTCATTTCAAACATGCGAGATTAGGCTTTACAATTACTGTTTGTTGGTGTTTAAACCATAAACCCAATTAGGACAAATCCATTTAACCAACGTTGGTAAGAAAATGAGCGGGAAAACTAGGATTGTTACGTTATATATTTATCTTGTTGTCTTGTTATTTCCACCTGCAGCTCTATGGTCCAGTCTCCGCCTCCTCCTTTGGTCCGTATCATCAATGGTTACATCACAGTGGAGCCGCCAAACAGAGTCTACAGCCAGCACAACTACCATCACTTACAGTCTTCATCACCCGTCACCTCCTTTCCCTACGTTTTACTTATTTTGCTCTTCACACTTATAGCTTTGGTATTTCAGAGAGGGTCTGCAGTCCTCTAGAAGGACATCAATTATTTTAGTAATAAAAACATTGAAGAGTTTAAATTCAGTTCCAAATGAGGTCTAATCAGGACCTGAGGCCCACCAGAAAATATCTGTCAGGCTTGAGCATCCTGAGTTGGAACCGATGTCAATGGACTGATGTTCTGATAAAATAAATAAATATAATAAAACATTTTACATGTTTTCTTGGAACAATACAGTTTTTTTATTTTTATTTTGAGATAACACTTTGCACAAAGAATGAAAGAAATGAAATCTGAAATATTTTCTCATGCCTCATTTGCGTTTTTGCCAGATGTTAGCTACCCATTAGCCCCTTCAACAGGCATACCGTTCAGAGCATTCTTCAACATTAAACATTCTTCATAGACACAACTTGAACCATTTGTATTTAGTGTGCTTGTATGAGTTAGCGTGTTTATGCTGTGTTTGCTTGTGAGAGTGAGTTTGTCAGCTCTTATATGCCTTGTGTTTGCAGCCAGAAGTGTTCTTCATAACTTAATTTATTCTTTCATTTACAATCTCTTTGATGTTGTCAAATGTATTGGTTGGGGAAAATTGTACATAGTTTTTTTTATGCTACAGTTGTATTTTAGGGCTATAAAAAAATGATGAGAAACATAGTTTTTATATGAATTGATGAATAAATGAGCAGCATATTTCTTAAAGGACATCAGGAACTAACCACCACAGCCCATGTCATGTTTCACACTGAAATGAAAGTTGTGATATGGACAGATGATTGTATTGTATCTAATCTATCAGTGTTATTTCTTGCTTTGTTTGTGTTTGTTGAAAGAACTAATTTTTGTTTATTATTAGGTTTAAATTATTTAACTACATTAGCTTTCCTGTAAAGCATACAGAACATTTTCAGACTTTTTATAAATATTTTTGTTACTACAGTATCCAAATGTGCTTTCTGTATTTTCAAGAAATGACAGTTATAATAAAGCCTGTCCACACATGTAGAGCATGTACAGTGTAGTATTTTAGGACAGTCACGTGTCATCTATGGAATAAGATAATTGTAATAGTATCAACAATAAAATATTTATTTAGACACACTCTTTTGTTTATTGTCATTTTTTGACTGTAATTAAAATTAAAGAAAGTCAGTACTGTTGTTATTTTTTTATATGTAGAACAACAGAAGTCAGAATTCTGTGATTAAAATATTTTGTTTTAAGGCTGCGTTCACACTACAGCCTGAAGTGGCTCAATTCCGATATTTTCCGTAATGCGACCTGTATCCGATCTTTTCATGACAGTCTGAACAGCAGATGTCGGATTCTTTCAACAAATCTCACTATTCTGTGAGATTTGCATATGTTTGCAGTGTGAACGGCCCGGCAAAACAATCCGGTCTGACAAAAAAAAAAAAAAGAATCAGAATTGTGTCACTTCAGGCTGCAGTGTGAACGCAGCCTAATCCATAACAAATAAATTGAGGCAATAAGGAAGGGAGAAACCACAAGAGACAACTAGTTGATCTAAAGATGACTGAGAGAAAACCTGGGGTGATGATTACTAGAAAACAACCGTGAGGGAACAAAACCAAGACGTGAGGAAAACTGGTTGGAAACTAAACATTATTTAGCACTAGCTACATGCAAGTAAAAACCAAGATAACTGTAAAAGTCCAATAGTTTTTGTTCAGGTAAAAGATATAATTTATGCTATTATAACAACTGGATAGCTTTTTGACATGCCGGACAATGTTTATTTTTATGTCTGTAATTCAATTACGCAGCAAAGTTTGACATTTAAATTCTGCGATGTTTATTGTCAGAAATCTCTTGGTCTATCAAAATTAAAAGTGTTAGATTTTGAATAGCAGAAATATGATGAAACTACTTTTAAATGTTGTACCATTTCCATTATAGACTCATTCAAACCTGTAAATGGGATTGTAAACATTGCTGCCATTGTTCTACTATTGATAATTCATGGCATGTTAACCAGCTGTTCACATATTCTCTAATAAACGCTGTTATTATAAGTTGTTTAAGATCTGAGACAAGCTAAACAAACTAAAGACGCTGTAGCAGCAAGGGAACAAACTGGAGCAAACAGGAAACTGGGGCAGCAAGGGATCTTTTCAACGTACAGGAAATGGAAGTTAATAGATTTGTTCTGTCAACAGGAAAAGATAGCTAATTGACTGTTTAGCTTGCACTTTCATTTAAGGTGGAGCTGCGCTTTGGGCGGGCTTATCTACTTTCTTGAATTACATTACTGAACATTTTTGCTATTTTCATCACAGAGATAAATGCTGCCATGAGCCCCATATTAAAATAAAAAATATTTCACTGACCAATTAGCAGCTGGGCCATCATAGTCTGGTTATATCTGACACTAATGAAAAATTCATATTCAACATACAAATGACAGGTAAAACTTTTCATATTTTTTTGTATCTTCTGATTAATGACAGACATTTGCCAAACTGAGATCAAATACTGGAGCATTTCATAGATTGTGAAGGGTAAAAATGCACTTTAGTTGTATCGCTTAAGTCACTTCAGTAAGTCAGTCTTATGGCTCCGAGGCATCAAACTTACATCATGTTAAAGGCAGCATGCAATTCTAAATGACGGTGTCGATCCGTTCCATGTAACTCTAAACGTCTTAAAAACAACAAACCGCGTAAGTCACTCAGTCATTCCGTAAAAGAGCAAACAAACAAAGTTGCAGGTCACTCCCCTAATTGCCTCCTGTTGAGTGCTCTTGCTGACAGATGTTGTAGCTCATTTACTATTTGAAACACAGCTTGAAGAACAGCGGGAATGTCAGGAGTCAAGCCACAATAGTTACCTGCAGTCGAGAATAAAAAAATAATAATCCTTTAAAACTTAAACCTAAGTCTTACCTTCAAACAGGAAAATTAATCATCAGCTGACCTCTTGAGTGATGGATTCTTCAATTCTTTGACATATTTTCACTTTGAGGCTTTTGCAATTAACAAACAACGATGGTTAAAATATTCAATTCAATGCCATGGGAAACTAATGCCTTTCTGAAAGTCGAGAGCTCAGTGGACACTAATATGATGGAAGTAAACTAGATGGAGGAAATTATGTTTACTGTATTCACCTTAAATGCTATCCGACGTATAGCGTAATGCACATTGAGTCACCTCACAACCACATTGAAGTCAGGCAAACAGACAACACATGGAATATATTTTTTTTTTTACCACCAGACCTTCATTAACTTGTCCAAATTACATAAAATATTTAAACATATATAATTATTTCCCTTTTTGCGTAAATCTATTCAGAAAGTCGGTTCCTACAGAAGCACGCCACATCGGACTGGAGGTTGGGTGGCCAACTGAACCTGGAGAAATTAAAAGCAGATGTCTCTGCAGACTCCTGTTTCCTGTAAAACATGAAACTATAGACTAAAATAAAGACATGCCATCAGCCCTGGTCATAAAATCTACCAATCTTACTGTAGATTTTTGCTGCACAAGGTCAACTTATTATTATTATTTTTTTTTTACAAAAAAATTCTTCAGTGTGTTTCTGTTTAACTTCTATGTCTCTGGTCCTGTACATCTACAGTGTGTTTCAGAAATGTCTTACTGGTAACTGCATTCACCTAAAGCAACGGCAATCTAAAAGTCAATGACTTGTGATAAAACAAAAAAATCACAATAAATTACTGTTGGCTGAATTTTATTCAGTCAAGTTTTTATAACAACAGAGTTTAAAACTTTTAACAGAGCTCAGACTTGTGACTAGCCAATAGAAAAGTAGTAAAAAGCAAAATAATCCAAAACATTGCATACTGATAAACTATGAGTATTGATTAAAAAGAATACATTTCATATCTGTTTACTTTTAAAAATAACAAAAAAAACTTGAAAATCAGTCTGATGAGTTTGTTTATTGTCAAAACTAAAAGGATGCAACCAGGGAAGGATTCTGTTACCTCAAAAAATCTTGTCTTTTCACAGTCGAAAGACTTTTTTTTTTTTTTTTTTTTTTTAAAGTAGGCTCAAAGGAAAACCTTATAGAGAATAACTAAAATCAAGATTTCTTTCTGTAATCAAATATTGGACGTCTTTCTTGCAGAAAAAAATAACAGTACTTACCCAAAAGAGATGTCATTCATGCACAGTTAAAACATTCATTTTTTTTTATTTTGTTGGGGTTTCAGAACAAAACCATGTTTTGTGTCTCTCAGTGCTTCTCAAGGTCGGCCTGCCTTTGATTGTCAGTTTATAAACAAATGAGCCGTTTTTGTGCTGGCACGGCACCACAGGGTGTCACTCAGTTCCAGCTCGGGTCAATGGATCCCATTCATGAGAATGATATATATATTTTTTTTTCTGAGGAGTGCTATGAAGAGAAGAAAGCCCACACTTCAAGCTCAAACTCAAGAAATGTACAATCATAGACGATTATAAATGCACTGTTAGTCCAGAAAGCCAAGCACACACTCTCACGTCATACTAGAAGTGAGTCTCTGGGCTCCTAACGCATGCAATCTAAAGCCACCAATTTTTCACGCATAGGTTGACATTTTTATTTGCAGTTTTGCTATTTTTTTACTCTACCTTATATAGACTAAAAACTGCTTCCCTTAAAGTTTCTTAAAGTTAACTTCATACCCAGTATCTGAATAGAGGAGAAAACACTTGTAGTTAAAAAGTTAGGATTTTGGAAGAACATTCTGAACATATTGCTTTGCTCATAACTTTACATGTTTTCCACTGTCATTTATCCATCTCTATAAAGAAATGTGCCTGGTAGCAAACATCAGTCAAACTGTGTCAAATGCCTCCCTCTGGCTGCAAAGTCAGGAACTGTCATTCAGCCAAATCAGCCACTCTGAGAAAGTTTTGGCTCCCCACAAGGATCTAACTTGTAAGATGACGCTACATTTGATGTGCATGCAGTATTCACCTTCACAATTTGCATGTGATTTGGGGGAGCTTGTAGGGGTGGACTGCAGTTTTTTATTTTTTTATTTTATTTTGATTCTCTTCTTTTCCTCTTTCGCCAAGTTAGGCAGGTAATTTACTATCATTTGATTTGTTTGATTGAAGATCTGATGTTGCTGTATACTCAGCTCCCTTTTAGAAGTAAAATCGACAACATAAAAAATAGCATTTAAAAAGTTACATACTAGTACTAGTTATTTTCAGTTTGTTTTTTATTTAGATTGAGGTTCTTTAGTGTTCCTTGTTTAACTTTTTTTTTTTAGTTACAGGTTATATGTTCTCTCTCTCAGCTGTGACCTTTGCCCCTTTCACTTTTCCTCAGCTTACCAGTGTACCTCCCTTTCCAGCTGTTCCTCATATCCTAATTGTTTCACAATGCAATGCATTCTTCTCCTTGCATTGCTATGGCAGGCCCTCATAAAATAACAAAATGCACGACACCTTGAGGAATTTCACCTCTTTGTTTTCATGTCTAAGAATTTGTAGCCACTTGAACTCCAGGAAAGAAAAAAAAAAGATTTTTTTGAAGAGGTACAGAAGTGATGTCAAGGTTTGTCCTACCCTCATATTAATCTTGTATCTGCCTTCTGTGTTTTCTTTTATTAGCTCATTTTGTTCCTCCTATCATTAGAGGCAATAACTCGGCATTCCCCATAAACACTCATACAACGGTATGTACACCTCGTGATCCTAATACCTGTCATCCCCCCATGCACGGACGGCTGAGCGATATTATAAACTGATAACTATTAAAATGCCATTAGAAGAAGCAAGGAATGATGTTGTGCCTGCAAGGAGTTTATCAGAAAGTAAATGTAAGCTCCCACATGTGGAACACCTCATTAACCCTGCAGTTATTTACACCCATGTGGCATCGAGGCAAGGACAAAGATTGAGGCCTCCTTCATCTTAATAGCACCTGAGCTATTAAGAGTTCTTCACCATTTTATACTTGTGCTTTTAATGTAATTTATTCCACCTCTAATGACCTGCTGATTTCTGCAAGCAGGTTGTTTTTCGCTTCAACGACAATTGGGGGAAAAAAAAAAAAAAAAAAAAAAAGAGGCTCTGCTGGAATTCTGCAGATATAAGTTGTGTAGATTTCAGCATTTTGGTTAAGGTAGTATGCAAAACTAAAGAAAGTTATAAAAGGAGAATTAAAACACCCAGAAAAGAGATTATGTAAATACAAACTCTGCTGTTAAAGTAGAATAATCTAGTCTGTATCCTATTTTAAAAGTTTTGGCGTGGTTAGTGCCTTTTGCTAATACGATGTGCCACTTTGATCACGGGTACTGCTGCTTAGGCCTGCGTGTTAACTGTTTTGAAAATGCGGCATTTGAATTGACAAATGCATGAAAAACCTAACAAACCAGTGCCTGCTTTCAAAATGGAATAAACAAGTAGAAAACAAGGAGTAGTCATAGCTTATGTTGGAAAACATTAACATATAGATGAAGTGTTTAATAAGTTGCAGATTAAGGTTTAATGAAACTAGTGTTGGTAACCTGCAAAATAATCTTTAAATCAACTTAATACTTTATTTTGTTTTGTTTTTGCTTATAATATCAATATTGATGGTGATACAAGACATCAATGTATCTGGCACAGTTTTGTCCATTCTATTATATGTGAGGTATGTTTAATTAGTATTTTTCACTCAAGGAAAATATCTCTGAACAGGGAGGGAAGCATAATTTCATTCCTTCCGCATCACTCAGGTCAAATTATCATAATGCACACAACATTTAAATAAAGCAATTGTCTGGAAAGTGTTTGGTAAGCTTGCCCTTCATAGTCATTTAAAAGAATATAACTCATTAAGGTGTCTTCAAATCCTTGCAATGTCACTTATACTCTGAAGTAGGAAGTACCAGATGTCAGAAAATAATACTAACCATTCTAAAATGTCATATTAAACCACTTTTCTTTTGGTTGGACTAGCAGCACGATCTTTTACAAAACGAAAAAAAAAGAAATAACCCTTCCTCCCTTCAACTCCCCATGTCTCCTTGTTCCCCGTCTCTTCACCTCCGCGTCTGTGTGAGCAAGTCGAGATAACCCAGTTGAATATGAAGGAAAAAATGGGAGTGACTCTTCAGCCAGCTAGGAGCAAATCTCAGTGAGAGGTTGTAAAAAAAAAGGCGATAAATGCTCAAGGGTTGAACAGATAAAATCCCATGGTATCCCGTCCAAAGTTTAAATAGTGGTTTTGCTTCTGCAAAATTCTCAGAGTGCAATTTGTTGAAGAGGTTTAAAAGGCATCCTGTGGTGAAATGTTCTCTAAACCAAAGCGTTGCTAAATATGTGCCAAAATCTATCTTGTAAAGAAATGATCTGTGTTAGCATGCCCATCAGACGTCACACCTTTGAGACAGTGATTCAGATGAAGCCTATTCTGACTCTTTCCCACTTCTTCTTCTTCTTCTTCTTTTGAAAGTGACACACTCTAGATGAATGAAAGCCTACAACAGCATTCATCTTATTATCTTGCTGCAAATGAGATAAATGCCAGCTCCTGTTTTTCGGTCTGAAGTGTTTTTCAGCTCCCAAATCGTGGCCACAATACGGTGCAGTTTCTTGACATGTGCTGTGAGATGAAAACTAATGTCTTTGATGTGACACTGTCATATCTAAAGTATTGAAATTAATCTTATCTCTTTCAAGAGAAAGTGCCTCTTTTTTAATTAAATGATATCAGGCCTCAATCAAGTCGTATGAAAAAAGAGCGACTGCCTTGGACATTCGGGCCAACAGAGGGAGCCCAAGAGCCCTCACATTCTTAGACAATGTAAATCAGGTGCTTATTATCAAGCACCTTTGAAGGTTTATTCATGTACCGAATGGAATCATCCACCGGCCACACACCCACTTTGACAACCATTGATTTTAAGTCATCTTCTATGTGGTATTTGCTTGTAAAGAAGGGATGTGATTCCAATAAATCCACCACCAGAGTGTCGCCTAGGTTTAGTTTTGACTTGATCACAGGTCACAAATAGCCTAAATGGGATCAACAACTGAGTGTTTAAAAATAAAATAAAATTGGCAAAATCTACAATGAGGGCTGCACAGTGGTGCAGTTGGTAGAGCAAGAAGGTTCTGGGTTCAATTCCCGGCCCTGGTCTTTCTGCATGGAGTTTGCATGTTCTTCCCATGCATGCGTGGGTTTTCTCCGGGTACTCCGGTTTCCTCCCACAGTCCAAAAACATGTCAGGTTAATTGGCCTCTCCAAATTGCCCCTAGGTGTGAGTGTGTGTATGCATGGTTGTTTGTCTCTGTGTTGCCCTGCGACGGACTGGCGACCTGTCCAGGGTGTACCCTGCCTCTCGGCCAGAACGTTAACTGGAGATAGGCACCAGCAACCCTCCTAACCCCACTAAGGGACAAGGGTGTAAAGAAAATGGATGGATCGATGGAAAATCTACAATGAAATGAAACTGAGAGATTTACGTAATATTGGTCTTGCTTACACACTAATATTTAAGGTATTATGAAGACAATCGTTTGGAGAAACTGGAGGGCTGATTCCTGTAAGTGTCATGTTAACAATGCTGGTCAGAATTGGAACAGAAATTTGCACATGTATTCTGAGTACAGCCTAAACTTTAATGGTTTGAATTATAGATCTTATGTCAAGAGGTCATTCATCACTATTATGAATTACACATATACTTGGCTCACTACTGAGTGCTTTTAAACCCACAGGTAGGATGCCAGTTTGTTGAGTCTTGAAGTTGTAGCTCTCAGACATTTCATCACTGAATAAATCAACATACAAATAGATATTTTTCTGCTACACTTTCTGTCTCTTATTCTGTATGAAAATATTGTGCTGCGCATGACTGCAAGAACAAAGCACAACATTGGAGAAATAACCCAATCTGTACACTTTTATTTGCAGCACAAGGGCCTCTATGTAAAATGTAATGTAAACTGACATACAGACAACGCAAATAAATCAGTATCAGCTCACTATTTAACTCTAAGACATATTGTCTTGTGCAAACAATTAAGCAGGTTGCCACTGTGGTGACTGATGGAAGATCTTATCTGCAAGATGGTTCCCAAATCAAATTCTGTCCGGTGCCCCATTCAACCTTGGGCCAGCTCTGAATGTTATCTGGAGAGTTTTTTTTTTTTTTCCTTTTCTTTTATATCTTTTATCGACTTTTACTGTTTCAGAGAATAGTAGAAAAAAAATTCATTGCAGTACTATTGTCCAAATGGAGTGAAAAGATTAAAATATAATATTGGGAAGAAGATTCCATTTTAATCCATTGTGATAATTTGTGAGTGAAGGACAGAGCGTACAATGCTGCAAATGGAGAAATGAAGAGAGATAACCTGTTGTGACCGGACCAGATTGGCATCCAGAGCAGCTGAAATGGAAAGAAAAATGGCTTTTTGGCACAGTGGATGTTCCTAAATGATGTGTTTCTGTCATCTGCACAGGAATGGCATTTTCTTTGCTCTGTTACAACAACCAATAAGGTTCATATCTAGAATATGAGACTGCATTTTAATTTCCAAAATCCAGAAAAGCGTTTAAGATTTTGAGAACATGTTAACCATAATTTATCAAATTCTCATGTCTGAAGATATGTTCAATTAATTTCACGGAGGATTCTGACCTGTTAACCTCAAAGTGATATACTCCATGGGAATCTGAACAGTGAAGTAGAGAAGAAAATATTTCCATTTTATTTCTGAACTAAAAGTATCACACGCAGTACATTATTCCAAAAATAAATTAGTTAGAAAGAAAAAGAAAATGTCACTCTCCTAATAGTTTAATCATTTTCTCCTCATGCACACTAAGATTCACTTTTAAACAAGATTGATTCTTTATTTAGAGCTTCCACGGCAATGCGCGTGATTAAGCCGCCTGCTCCGGGCTTTTCTGGTTTTCTAGACTGAGGTTGGGATAACTGACACTGACAAGGAAAAGCTGCAGCAGATGAAGCTCATTGACTCCCCAAAGAGACGCTGATCAAAACCATTGCAGAGCTGGAGAGGGGTGGAGGAGCCCTGACAGAGGGCATTTGGAAATGCATGTCAGAACTGATAGGATGTGCAAATCAGGTAGGACTACTACCTCTGCCCAGAATTTATTATTACTTTACGACCTGACCTGTGTGATTTATGACAGCTTGATTTATGTCAACAAGGCAAAGGGGAGAAGAACGATCTCTTAATATAAAGAAAGGCTTCGGTGGTTTTTACTTGTGGCGGGACTTGAATGCTAGGGGGGACTTTGACTTTATGTTTCTGGTGGAAACTTCAGACCTGAAATTACTTTCCCAGCTGCCATGGTAATTGCTGTTGTTTGGTGATGCTGATTGGGATAATACCGCCGTCTAAATGATCACCGAGCCTTGATTGACGTAACCCACAATTGATTTTAGGTTCTCTCCCTGGGATGTAAACATTGCCTCAGTTAGTGAATGCAAATGATGAAAGCACAGAGTAATAATGCAGATGTATACTTTCAACCTAAAAACTGTTGGAAACAGTGTGAGGTTAGTTTACTCCAGTTAAATAAAAACACCCCATTGCTTTCATCTTTTACTTTAATGGTTTTTTTGCAGATTGTAATGCAAAGCAAGACAATTTAGTCATCAACAGAGCAATTCAAAGTGTTTACAAGATTAAATATAAAATTGCCTGATTTTGCAGTTTCACTGTTACGTTTTCTCTGAACGGCTACAAAGGCCCTCATCATCCCTCTAAGAGTGTTCCTAAAAGTGTTGTTGAGAACTCAGACTTCTTAAGGTTTATCTGTACATATCTAAGATTTCCTTTGGGGAAAGTTCATTTGTGATTAAACGCTGCTCTGGGCAAATCAATTTTCTTGTGTTTCCAAATGTTGTGGTGTGACTGGTGAGAAATTTTAAGGGGTCACTACTGGTTACTACGATGATGGATGCTGCAGTGGGACTGACCTGTGAGGAGTTGCAAGGACTTCTGCTCAAGTTAATGTAAAGTATGAAATACCCCGACAAAAGCACTTTGTTTTTTCTTTGCCTCCTCAATAGCAATAACTAATTTCTTTATTTTTGGACATGTGTACCAACCTTTAAGCTTTCTGACTGTATTCAGCCACATTGGACTACTCCAGGGCAGCTCCTTATCACCCATCTTGTTTTTGGTGTTCACAAACCTGATTGTCAAACTTATGGAGAGGAGGGCGCCAGGTTTGGCAGCCTTTTTGCACATCATGTGGTTCTTTTAGCTTCTTCAAGTCCTGACCACCTGTACTGAGGGGGACATAATTTACATATCTCTTCTGGCCTAGAAATATTTTGGGATATGTTTGAGTAAACTGTGTAGAGTTGTTGGGGGTGAGGAATGTCTTGGTTTAGTCTCTTAACCTCGTGAATCAATCTTCCCATTGTTAGATAAGCAGAAATAAACAAGGGTATTCACAAAGACTTGCGTTTCTTACGATGTACTTTAGATTTAGTGTAGCAAAAGTACACCCTTGCAATATCTCTGTAGATATTACAAAAAGTTATAATGCATTTACTGTATATTGCCACCAGTGAGTGTCTTAGGATGCAAGTTTTATATACTTTTTCTTTCGCTCTGTTTCCAGGCAACACAAGCTTTCACAATAACATGTCAAATAAAATTCGATTTGATTTTATCATTGCATAGCATCCTATAAATCCAAGCATTAAAGCTGCGTTATCAGTTAAATCTAAGAGGACTCATGAACACATCTGCCTCTCGGAGTGCTAGTAAAGATCTATAACCTTGATTTGTTATGCATTTTGGATTCAAAACAACAGATTAAAAGATCTACACTGAGGTACTGCCTCAGTTATGCAACAGACCCTTTAGAGAAACACTCAAAAGCAACGCAATCGGCTGAGCTGAGCTGTGAAAATTAAAAACACTTTGAGAACAGGGTAACCTTTAATACACTTTCATTGTAAACCCACAGGTTTGATAATAGAAGCTGTAAATGGGACATCAATATGGAAAAATTGGAGGGACGGCTGTGTATACAAAATAACCTGTTCTTCCTTGAAGCAGTCAAGTGGAACCATTTCATTTCAGTAAGGAATGGTTACATTTCCAGATATTTCAAGTTTCAGCCTCTCATCGACTGTCCCCTCATGTTTGCCACTCACTGAATAGCTCTTTATGTTTCTGGCCAACAGTTACACAATTTATTTAAGTCTGCTTAAAATCAATGCAGGGAGTGTGACAAAAAGAAAATACTGATATATTTTTAAAATCCAATGAGGAGTTGCAATTATTGCGGAGATTCAAGAACAATCTGCTCCGTACAATTGAAGATAGCAATTTAATTTTATTTCTACTTTTTTGTTTGTTCAAAATTACATGTATTTCCATTCAAGCTAAAAAATATACAGCCATTTTTTAAGAGGGTTGTTCATCTTTTTTTTTCTTCTATTCTTGCACTAATTAAAAGTCGATCTCCTTAAAATATGAGTATCCAATATTGATCTGAGTTATTTATGCTACAAAAGTGAGATGTACAATTTTACTGTTCTTAATATCTCTGTATAAATTATGTTTGCCCTCTTCTCTTGTCATGATCACCACATACTTCAATGTGCTTATACATATATAAGAAACAAATAGAAAAGCAAATAATATGTGTACAGTAAAATGTTTTGGCAAAATGCTACAATGTGAGGAAAAAAAACAAAACAAAAAAAACATTGGTAACCCTTTTGTCGATATTTTGCACTCAAGGTTAGAGTAAATAAATTAAGGGAGTAATTAACCATTACTTTTTGCACAATGTCTTCAGCACACACTAAAGGTTTTCTCTCGCTTTTATGACGAAAGGAGTTCATTTTGACTTTTTGGTAAATCGCTGCAGAGTGAAAGTATGCTTTAAGTCATTTCGCTGGTGAAAGCTCTGCTAAACACCTATTTCAGTTAACTGTCAGATGCTGCTGAATTTTAATTGAAAATGTGATGTTGAACTGTTTGATGTTTCAAACTGTTTATGATGCAATATTCTCTAACAAGTTTCCCTGGATCTTTGGAAAAGAAACAGAACACCCTGGCGCTTTTTCTACATATCTCTTCTTTTTTGTTTTGTTTTACACCTGATCCTGATTGGGTGATGAAAAGTTAATTTTCATCTCATCTGACACAGTCACATAGCTTAATGGAAAACTCCTGTAGTGTTTGGTAAATTCTTTCCGCAAATTGTGTTTTGCTGGGACAGAAAATTACACTGTTAGTGTCATTATCTGTAGTTTACTTAGTTTTTTTTTATTTTGTGTTATCTGACTACTTTTGGTTTTGGCATGCCTGGTGTTCAATACTGAGCTCATTTATTTATGACTTCTGAAATTCCAAGTGTTTTCTGGTGTTCTGTTCTTTAATATTTCACATATTAAAATTCTGATTTGTATTGTAATGTTTAGCTTCTCTTTGACTAGCTCATTTCGTGCTCTGTTTAGTGTTCCTGTACTGATCGCCTTCGGCTCTACAGTTTGTATCCCCACTCAGCAGCAATTCATTTAGTTAACTAGAGTTTCCTTCTTCCATTTTAACTGAGTCTTTTATTAGCTACTGACTTTTATTTGGCCCTTACATTGCCTCACTACTTTGAGTTCTAACAACAAATCGTGACATCTTTCGTCACACAAACGCAATTCGTTAGCATGTTGGTACAGTCAGATAGTAGGTGCAGACCCGAATCAACCTGAGGTTTCGGGGTCCAAGTCCACCACATTACAAAAAAATTGTCAGCTAGTAAGTGAAACATAATATTGTGTGTTTATTAATTTTAACATTCCTTATTCAGCTTTTTTATGCATTTCATTGTGCAAATATCAGCCACACTTGTCAGTAAGATCACATATATGAATAATCTGAGATGCACTCAACAGTATTGATTAGTCTTCCTCCATTCATTCATTGGTCCATAAAAGTGGTACATTTAATGAGCTACTCTACAAAGTCAATAAAAAGTGACCATGAGGAAAAAATAACATGGACCTGTATTTAATTAACTCATTTGCTGTGATGTGATTAATGAATTTGGATGAGGAGCCAAGATGGCCACAAAAAAGTCTGACTAATCTGTTTACAAGCATTTGTTTTGTACTAATAAGCAACTCCATATTTTTCCCAGCTCAGTGACTATCTTACAGCAAATTTCAAACAATAATATTTTGTCTGTATACATATTATAACTAATGCATTTGACAATCCATATTGTGTGAAATAAATTTTTCTTGGGGGTGTCCAGACCAGGGGCGCCACCAGGAATCTTGGGCCCCCTGACAAAAAATTTGTTTGGGCCCCCCCATACTGTTACAATTTTTTGAGTTTATCTGACCCATAAAAAGCGTTACAATTTTAAAGGCTTGCATCTGCTTTGCTTTCTTTGGTTCAATACTGATAACTAGCACAATATTTACTGCTCATGATTTTAATATCCAACAGTCCACATCCAGTATGCACGTAGGTTGCTTAATTTTTTTCTATTAGTTTTAGATACTGAAATGTCTCCCTCCATGAGCAACAGTCAAAAACAACGTGCAACTACACATAAAGCAATCCAGACTTCTAAAAATGCTACGTAGTTGCATTTTAATCAAGATGCAGTACATAACTTTAATAAAAAATATGTTTTCTCCATATTTGTTAAAGCTGTCACAATGTCGTAGCAGTATATGAGACACATAATCTGTGAAAACAATCAATCTCCTCCATCTCCTTCCTGAATTACTATTACTGGTTAAAGTAATGCACTGTTCTGACCAAAACAACCAGTCAGAACCAGTAGGACGCTCTTAGCTCTGTCAATTAGCTTCATTCACTCACTGCTAAATGTGCTTATGGTGGAGAAACAACTTATCATGACAAGAAACCGTTTATCTGCCGTCATTGGTAGCTATGCTAACTAAACTGAGCATTCACAGTTTGAATCTGCACAGCTCTGTGCTATGCTAGCTGCAGCACGGCACAAATTGAAGGGGAGGAAGGATGAGCAGCACCACATGAGATTGTGATTGACAGCACTAAAACTCTCCTGCCACTGATTGGTTGTTTCTAGCACTGGGAGAAGGCAGAGGAAATAGATTTTTCACAGATTACCTCTCATACCATACTGTCACAACA
Organism: Poecilia mexicana; assembly: GCF_051168715.1. Lineage (NCBI taxonomy): Eukaryota > Metazoa > Chordata > Actinopteri > Cyprinodontiformes > Poeciliidae > Poecilia > Poecilia mexicana. Next base: position 16,826,015 of record NW_028263381.1, read on the forward strand.
TAATGACAGATTAAAAAAAAACATGTGAAAAAAATATTTATATAAAAGTGACATAATGCAGCTTTAATTTCACTCAGGAGAGGACTGGTCAGGAGGGAAGTGGTAACAGATATCTGTAATTAAAATGCAAGCCAAGGTAAAACTGTGTGGACTGGCTGCAGTCCAGACAGATTCCCTGGAATGATGCTAACTAGCTTGTTATTGAACACAGTGTTGCTCACCTTTTTCACTGAGACAGGGGAGGAAGAGGGTTTATGCTGGTGTGGTAGTTAGAGCTGCTGCTGACTGACTCATCTGTTGTTAAGTGGTAAAAGGTACAAGGAACAAGTTAAATATATGAATATGTTGGTATTTTTTTCCTTAATTCATTAAATGCTAGTGAAAAGGAGGCAATCAGTAGTCTGTAGCTAAGCTAATTATGCTAAATGGTTGATAATCTCACACAGTCTACTCACCTCTCTTGGAGAAAAGCTGGGTTATAAATTAACACTCTTGCCTTTTTCTCTTTCCCTCTCTATTTTTTGAAAACCTGATTTTATAACTTTTCTTAGCAGTGTAGTAACTGCCACAATCGTTCTTGTTTCCTACTGACTGCTGCTCTGAAGCCTCCAAGCAGGAACGAACCATTTAACTCAGGTAGGGGGGTTCAGGGCAAATATGGATGTGTGTTTTTTTTTTATCTGGGAGTGGGAACATTACATATTTACTGCTAAAAACAATCTTTGAAAATACAATGTGATTAATTTTGTAATTAACAATGCCCCGATTTTTTGCATTTGTTTCTATGAACAAAAAATAAATGATTAAATTGTGGAATGCCCCCTGTTGGTCAGGGCCCCTAGAATTGTTATCACTTTCCCCCCCTATACCGCCCCTGGTCCAGACAATCGAGGACCATAAACCTGCCAAAGAGTCTGCAAGTACCTCTGGCTGTTCCTGTTCCCAAAGGGTGAACACACACACACACACACACACACACACCCCCCCACACACACACACACACACACCCACACACACACACACACACTATGTGCTGCAGTTTTCCCAACAGTGAGCTTTGAACATCTTTTTTTTTAGGTCCTTTGCCATCCTGCTCACTGTGTGTGTGGCAAGATAAATATGGATTCTCAATCAGCCAGGTGACCAGTGGCAAAAGGAAATGTGTCTTCGTGTCACATGAAAAAGTACTAAACTCCCAGGGCAGGATCCACACGCAACCTGTCAGAGGTTTAACAGTTTTAAAAGGAAGAATGCAGGAAAGCTGCAGTGTGTAAACATCCAAGCCTGATTAAGACCTTTCTACTCAGGCTCTATGCTGAGTAAAGTGAATCTACTAAACTCTGACTTGAAGTGGTGAATATTTATGCATTTATTTATTTTATCATAAACATTGATATTTAATTGTTATTTTGTTAAAATCAGTTTCCACTTTGATATTTAAGCTTTTTTTTTTGTATTTTTTTGTTTATTTTGTTTTGCTTTGTAAAGGGTAAAACATCCAAGGGGCTGCATATTTTTTATAGACTATACATGTCATGCACCCAGAACATTGGTAACTACTAAATGGAAGTACAAAAAGTATTAAGAAGCACATTTTATAATAATATAAATTGAAAATGCTTCACTTTGGATTTAAAATGAATTAAAAAGTGTGTCAATTTTAAAAAAAAACGTTAATTGTAGAATAAAAAGGACACCTAATTCTCACAAAATATGTCAAATGCAAGATTACACAGTTGGAAATGTTTATATATATATATATATATATATATGTATAAAACAAATAAAGAAATTCAGGTTGAACAGAATGAGATGTTTAGCAAGAGGAAGAAGAAACGCTTCTGTGTTGTGACCTGTTGGTGGCAGTGTTGAAGCTTCCAGCTCCGGTGAGAAGCTGCGCTCTGTCGAACTTCTACCACACACGTGTCCGCTCTGATAAATGATAAGGACAAAACAGTACTGCCCAAGGCTGAATGGGGGGCTTTAAGCTGAATTGATTCAGGGGTGCGGAAACCTTTTTATTTCATGGTGGTGAATCCAGAACTTGCGAGATCAATTTGTCACTCTAATGCACAATAAAGCAGGGGAATAAAGAACATCTAATGCAACTAAGTGCATTGTTTACTTGATGTGCTGCTGATCAAATCCCCAAGTCATTGATTCAGTTTTGAGTATCAATCACTTGCTGTAATAGGAGTTATTAAGGAACCAAATCGACTTCTACAATATCCTTGCTCATGTGTGTCAGTGTGAGATGGGCCAGGGTCGATCACCCTGTGTGTCCCCCAGCATGTTTAGCAACACTAATAAAACAAAGATTCAGTTATACTTGTGTATTTTCGGAAAAAAATAAAAAATTAACTGTATAGGAAAGTTTTTGATATTGGTTGAATATTCCCATCACCAACTTCTCTACAGTTCATGTCATCTGTTAGCTTATTAGGCAACAGCAGTAATCTGCATTTCCGTTTGCAAACAGAACATTCAGAACTAGCCTCTCATGTTGAAAGTCAATTTTTCACACATTCATATTCTTCAATAAAATCAGACAATGTGGGTCATAATATTAAATTATTTTAATTCTTCTGCTTTCAGCTTCTGTGTAGGCCGAGGGAATAATGTTCTTCTCAAAATCATTTTTAGAGCCTGAGTCAGTAATGTGGCAATACTTATGGTTCACTTGCCCCTCAGTGTTCTGAGATCACAGTAACACTCTGGCATTAGGAGGACCTGCTCAGAGTCCAAGGATGTAAGATATGTGGAAAACCCAGACTGGGATACAACAGTGGTAACATGTACACACTCACACTCAAAAAATGTCCAAGTAGTAAAAAAAAAAAAAAAAGGTAACATAAAAATAAATTAAAGATAAAACACTAAACTAAATCAAAAGGAAAGTTTTGAAACCAAATTCTATAAATAGTCTTTTGGTTAAATGATTATATTTGAAGATCTATAAAATCAAAATTGCCAAAACGTGTCATGCAAAAGCCATTTTACTAATGTTTATGTAGAAAACAGAGATTATTATTATTATTATTATTATTATTATTATTATTATTATTATTATTATTTGGGAGCCCTGGTAGGAAGTGGTATGCTAAAAATGAGCTTTGAGATTTATGGACACAAACGGATTACCATAAAACTAAATGAGCCTCCTGAAATTTTCTGAGGCTTGAAAGTCACAAATATGTACAGGAACTATTGTTTATTCCCCCTCTGTCTTCTCTGGTACTAATACAAACATGCATGTCATGATTTCCTTGTTCCTGCCATGTTTCATGCTGCTCCTGTGCTCTGGCTAATCCAGCTCCTTCTAGCAGCTGATTGCTCTCACCTGTGCTGCTGCCTATATAAACTCCTGCTCTGCACTTACTCAGGGTGAGATTGTCTGTAGTCTTCCCTGTCACAGCCTTCAAGAGGCCCATGAGTTCCTGATCATTTACCTGACCTGTCTTCTACCTCCTGACCGTTGCCTCTAAACCTTGCTCCATGTTACCTGAACTCTCATTATAGCCTTGCAAATTTTAGTTCTCTTCTGACTTCCCAAATCTTGTCTGCCATCATATGTAGTGTTATACTCCATGCAGTCCTGCAGGTGAAACAATCCCAGATAAAATTTAATTTTTCAGTATTCTACAGCTACATCTGTGAGGATTCAAGTTTCTCTTTCAAAAGGGAACAGTTCTTCCTGTTTACCATTCGCTCATCTTCCTGTCATTTGTCTGACCAGAAAGTCAATTCTAGAAAAGACCTGCCATCCAACGGTACATTTCGCACATTCTAATTTTAGTCAGTGAAACTTGCTTAACCTTTTTCAGGCTTGTGGTTCTGTTTCATACATTACCCTTATCAACATAGACATACTTTATGTGCATAAAGTTAAGTATTTCACAGTTTCCATCAAGCAAAATGACATTTTGAAAAAAAAATAAAAAATGTCCGGATGATATCTTCAGAATAGCGTTTAAAACAAGTACGAGTGTACTTGTTTTAGACACTGAAACAAATTAAATTTGGCATTAAATTTGCAAGTAAACACAAATTCAATGCTAAATCGTTGGCTAGTGACCACCTCCAAATCTACAATGCTTTTGTCATCATATTTGTTGTTGAACACAGATGAAAAGGCCTTGCTATACATTTACAGTTGCTCAGTTTTATTGTGTTTTTTTATTTTTATTTTTTCTTCTCTCAAGCTGTGTTTTTGCACTTCAAGAGGAGCCTAAAGGCAAGGCTTAAACGTCAGCACAACAGGAAATCAGACTTCAAAGCAGGCAAGCTCTGGCTTTTTCTATTCAATAACATGTCTGGATCCAAGTACTCAACATTATAAAATAAGCTGACAGAAAAAAAATCAGCCCGATATACAAGCTTAGGATTGCATATTGAGGGTAAACACAGAAACACACATCACTGATATTCTGCTTATTTTCCGTGATGCCTCTGGGAACTGATTTCATTATTAAACTATTGCTGTTATTGACAAGCTCCGTCTCACCAAACTATTTATTTTATACATTTACAAATTAATTCAAATCATCAGGTACTTATTGTACAGCCATCTCTCCCACTTCACACCATATTATTTACAGTTGACATCGGATGTTAACATTAAAAACAGAATCATTTTTATGGTCATTTTCTGACACTAAAAAGGAGTAAATGTGTCCCGTTTTAGGGGACTTGGTGAGATCTATTTCTATTTGCAAGGAGTAACGAGAATTTATTTTTTGAGAATTTTTGGTCAGTGCTTTGAAAGTCAGAAATTTACACAGATTTGTATTGTTATTACTTAAAAAAAAAAAAACTTTGGTAAACCCAACTAATGTCATGAAATAGTTAAATTTCCTAAAATAATTACACTTTTAATGCAAAGTTGCTCTAAAAGTTGCATTAAAAGTCCATTAAAAGTGCAAACTCTGCATGATTTTGTAAATAATGACAATTTAATGCTACATCGGCACTTTTAATGGACTTTCAATGCAACTTTTAGAGCCACTTTGCATTAAAAGTGTCATTATTTACCAACTGACACTTCATGACAACAGTCATAGACATTCATAAGGACTCGTTCGTGCTCATGACAGGTGTTATGTCATGTTTATGACAGTGTCATGTCAGTCTTATGCACACCCCTTCAAATAAAGTATTACTGGTACAATTGTAGATGTATTTTAAAGTAACATTGTAAGAATAGTTAACAAGCCTGAGAACACTGGAGTAATCTTCTCTTGTAAATGAGAGAATTAATCTAAAGAGATTTTATTCCTGGATAAATAAATGATTATATTTAATGCGACTTTTGCTGGATAGTCAAAACGGTTATTACATGAGCTATGACTGTTTAAATTAAATAGATTAACTAAAACCTTTTAGATTCAAACTTATCTCACTCCATTTCTCTTCTAATCTACAATGTCCTGTTGAGGAAAGAAATTACCCATCCATCCATCCAAGCTTCAAACAACTGTTTGTTTTCTTCCCCTCCCTTTTCAGTACAAAAAAGTAATTGGCATTCTCCAGGAGTTCAATCCGAGGAGACCCCTGCAATCACCAAGTAAAGTGTTGGGTCATATCCATCAAATCAAGGTAAGCTTATGGTTTGTTTAGTCATTGGGGTCCTGTTCTGTGCAACACTCTCCCACACAAGTTCATTTGTTGTGTTTATGTTTCCCCCCCATCCTTTTAGCTAGATTTATAAATGTCCTTTTTTTTTAGAGTTGTCTATTTCAATGAGCTCCATTTGTTGTTTTTAACCATCTGTTCTTTTTGTTATTTTTAAACACGTTGAGCATATAATTGGCACATCAAATGTACAGACTTGATTAGGCAAAAAAAAAAAAAAAATGTTACAATCAAGTCTTTTTCTACAACCATAAACTTCACAAACGGAAAGCAATATTCATCATCAAACTTTCCCATGCAGCAGCTGGCAGATTAGCTTTGCAGTATGAAGTCTTGTCACAACCTTATTTTTCTCCCACTTTCAGTCATGAATCTTTAATCAGATTGAAAGCAGAGGTGTTTTCTGCCCATGTAATTAAACTAATATTTCTTCCTTGATGAAAAGTTTTCACACTCGGTGATCTGTCGCGCAATGTGTTACCATCCCAAAATACCACTTCATCATCCACCGATGTGTTTTTGATTGATGAAATGACAACAGCGTCCAAGTGTTCAATGAACAGCTGCAAATTTATTGGAAAAATAATGAGCTCTGTCTTCTCTGATCCTGGATATACAACTGCACATCATCAATCAATCACTGTAAAAAATATGCTTGCTTTCTTAAGGATGTCAGCTTTAGGCATTTTTTTTTAGACTTTCTCAAAATAACTGTCTCATCTCTTTGCTAAATGGATATTTATGTTTCACCTTGTAAGACTTTCACACAGCCATCCAAAATCTATGACTTCATCTTTTCAGATCATTGTAACCTTGTTTTTTTTTTTTTTTGTTTGTTTTTTTTTTGTTCAGCATTAATGGATTTTGAGTAGATTTTAATAACGTGAATCTTTGCTTAGCAGAGACTGGAATCACACTGTCACTTCTAACTTGTGTTCATAGAATTAAAAAAAGAAAATATCTTTTGTCAACAGTAGAAAAGCAAACTTTTTCCTTTTACTGTAAATAAAGAAAACACTTTTTTCTCCCCTTTTGAGTTTTAGTGTTAATTATTAAGACTGTCCTGAACTGTATCTGACTTGTCTTAATAAATAATATGCTTCCCTCTATTGTGGGACCAAGCAGATTCAGTTAACCTCCAGTGCCTTCATAACCTCAACTGTATGTTTTACGATGCCGTAATACGTCTTCATATAAAGCAGTTGTGCTCTTTAATTTTGTTCTTAAAAATGAAACATTTGCGTACACTTCCTCTAATAGATGCAAATGACAGACAGCTCATTTTATTGCCTTTACCAAAGCCCTAAATCCATTTTATTTTATGCCATATAACATTGTTTGATTTTTGATCCTTAGTTTTGTTTAATTGATGTTGATACATTATTCTGGAACTGAAGTTTAATAATTGTTAACCTTTGATCACAGTCACACTTTCCTAGCGGATCCAGTGGTCATATGCTTATTGTGTTGGCCCTGCAATAGATGAGCCGTCTGTATCATGGGGAAAGTATCTGCTTATAGTCTGGAAATTATTGTATGTACCGTCATAATGCGAATGTTCTACTTTAACAACAATATTTTAATCCTGATCACATTAAGAAAAGTTTTCTCTTTCTCCTTGTTAGAAATTAGCTTACCATCTTTTCTCATCCAGCATTCTCTCTCAAAATACACATTCAGTTTTAATTTGTGTTCACTTCTTTCTGCATCTGTGATACATAGTCTCTTATGTGCAGTTTACCATTTCTTTCCACAAGTCGCACTTTAAAGTAGGTGGCTACTGTCAAGACTTCTCAGAAAAAAGAAAATACCAAGAAGAGCTTTTACAACATGGAAGTCAAGAGAACAATAAAAAACTAGGTCTCTTTCTTTGAAGGAAGTGTTTGTTTAGTAGGGCTTTTTATAGGACTGAAGAAATGTCACCAAATGAAACTAAAAGTAATGCATAATCCAAACATTTTTCAATATGTTATCACTGACCATTTTTCTGAAAAACCTCACATTTCCTATTGCAGATTACACCACAGGGCTGCATCAAGTTGATAAATCATTACAGCGGTTGTAAAGCTGCCTCACTTGTCTCTTCAGAAGCCCTGAATCTCTTTCAAGTTCCCCTAGCATGTAAGACTCAGCTCAGTGTAGCTCTGCCTCCATCTGGGTCTCTGTAAAAATAAAACCTTGGTAATATGCAGAGATTTCTCAGCAGCCCTAAAAAGTAAAGTAGAAGAAACTTTGTTTCTCTGGTGTCTTGCCTTCATTATGGCAGGAATTATTTTCATATTTCATTCTCTAGATGGAAATGTATATGTGGCACTGTGCATTGCTCATGAAAAACTCTGACCTTTCATCTACTTTAACTATTTGTTTTCTTCCACATCCTTTTAAATAGCCAAAGTAAACCTATTTTTCAACACAGGGATTATCATAGAAGCTTCAATAATATTTATACTTTTATGACCCTGACAGCCATTCTCAAATGCTCTTTCAGGATATGTCAGCATTTCTTGAGGATCAACTGTCTTGTGGATCCATCTCTCCTAAACGGAAGGGCAGACTTTTTGCTCAATGGGTAGAGAAATAATTATTTCAGTTTTTAATATATTTTGCGAGTTTGATTGATTTTAATTTAACAGTTTATTCATTCAACATATCATGGAGAATATCGGGGGGGGGGGGGGGGTTGTTGCCAGTCTACAGTAAGTGAACTGCTAAAAGCTTTTCTGACATTGAACTACACCACTTCAAATGCCCTTCCCAGAGTAACTGGCCGTGTTGCAGCCACCACATATTCTAAAATTACACTTCGCATACGGTCACAAATAAGATGGCTTTAAACCTATTAACATACTTGACAGGAGAATAAAAATTCAGTGTGTTTTCTTGGCCAGCTGTCTGGATGACACTGACTACTAACCTTTCAGTCCTCTGCAGGAAACAATAAGCCACAAGTGCAGCGGATGGCAATTCAATTCACACTGTAAGGGGAGCATAATCACACTATTTTTTTTTCTCAAATTCACACTTATTTTCCTTCCTGTGTCTCTTTTTGTATCAAAAATACATCCACAGGGATGGCGAGTGTATTTGTTTCTATCAGCTGCTGAGTTGCAGGTACCAATGCAACTGTAAAACAGAAGAATTGACGAGTTGAGAGAACCGCTGAGCACCTTATGTGATGAAAAAGAACACGTGGAAGATTGCATGTTGCAGTATAGAAGGGAGAAACTAAAAAAAATAATTTCCTAATAGATTATTGCTGACAGAGAACAAGAGCAGACAAATGACCCTGGATTTCAGCCAGACACAGACTGCTAATGGATTAATGGTTTGTCATTAGCCTTATGTCTTTACCAAGTCTGCTTTAATTACTTTACAGGGTGAGTAAAAACAATGTACTAAAGGACCACTTTATATTTACTGTAGCAAACAGCCGAATTAAAATCATTACGATCCTCTCTTTTCTGTTTGGTCTTATTTTATGGAGACAGTTTAAACCTTAAGACTAGCTAGTATAACCTCATTGACAATATTACATTTTACTTCTGTTTTCAAACATCAAGTAAAAACTATTTCACAATATATTTGCCTTATAATTGGGATTCAAAAGAGGACTTAACTGTTGGACCTATTGCACAAAGGACACCAGCAGTCTTTCAGTCTAATTTAAATCTGACCTTTGAGGTGCTGCTGAATAGTGAGTTGGACCTTGATATTGGATTATTATTAGTATTATTTTTTAAAAGTAGACTTCAGGAGAATATTCTCACAATAAAAGCATGTTTGCTTTATTAACTGTGTTGACGTTTCCTGATTCTAAACTGATCCAGCGCAAAGCTGGCTGGAGTTTTAGTCACAATATTTAATAATCATTCTCAAGTAATTCTATACTAAAAATAAAGTTTAAAGTCTGTTTTACACCCAGCTTTTACTCTATAGCCAAATTTGGTTTGGCTTGATTGGCTTTGTCAATGTTAGCTAAAAGTACCTGCTGAATCTAGATTGATTCTCTGGGTTACAAAAGCAATGTTTTTTTTTTTTTTAGAAGTTGTCAATTTTTTCAACTGAATTAGAACTATTTTGCATCTCTGAATCTAAAAAAATTATATCCGTTTTTATCAATCAGGTCAGGTTTTTATTCTAATTTGACTTAGAGAAACCTGATCTTCTGACTAAATTGATTACATTTTTCTTTCTTCTGAAATGAAAAAAAAAAAAAAAAAAAAAAAAAGTTTTCCAACAGAGTGTATTGACTAAATGTTACAAACTCAGATTTCTGTAAATTGAATAATAAACCCTGATTAGGGGTAAGTACATGTAAATTGAAATACTTCATCTCTTTTGTGTCCTGATGGAATCTCTCTCCCTCTGCTCATCGCTCATTGATCCCAGATTCTCAGGAAACCGATCCACATGCGAGAACAAGTAAAGCATTCTGATGCTCATGTTGCAGCCGCAATTCAGAAAGTTGAACTTGATTGAGCAAAACCAATGTGATTGGTTTTGCTCAATCACATTGGTTTTGCAGAGATACTTTATAACACAGTGGGCAGAGATACTTTATAACTTCTGTTTTACACAAAGCAGTTCATTATCCAGTGTGTATAACCTATTCTAACCTTTGTCGGTTCGGTTTTGGCATCCCTGTTCTCAATTTTTTATCCGTTTGTTTGCTTCATTCCCTATATTGCTGTTTCATACATCTTGCAAACAATAGCTGTGATTGCAGCCTTGGTTTTCTGTGTGCTGCAGACGTACGGTCCACGCTCACTGTTTCTGATGATGTCGCTTCCTCAGCCTTCTCGGTACTTTATTTAGAGATGAAGAAATTCTTACTGCTTTGTTACAGGCTGCTTCTTCTAGTCACAGAGCTCGGCAGCATGCACAGACATGCAGAAAAAATAAAAATAAAAAACACATTTTGATAAGCCCAATATCTTATATGCAATCCTTCACTTCTTGAAGTTAACATGGTGAAAACCTAAAAAGCCAAAATTTCTTGGAATATTATGTATGGTTCAGTCTAAAAGAAAAAAAAAAAAGTCCAGCCATCAACTTTAAAACTGCCTTTAGAAACTTACCAAAAATATAAGCAATATTTTAGAACAGCAGCAACTATAGGAATTTATTCATAAATACATAAAATTATTCATTCACCAAGTAAAATGCTTAAACTTAATTTCCAAGGATTATGCCATGACTCCATCACTCTGGTCGTCTGCATATTATTATCAACTAGCTGAGCTTAAAAAGTGCAGAAGACAATTCAGATTCCTTTCATGTGTCGTTCAAAGCGCTACAAGAAAAAAAGGTGTCCCTGTTTACTTTCAAGAAATTCTTGATGACCCAGCTTTTCATGGTCTCACTCCTACCATAGTGTCTACCCAGTACTTCCTTGCCTCCTTTACTGAACTTCATCCATGTCAACCATGAACCTGACGAAAGGTTTTACTTCTAAGTAGCCTATAGTGTTGATATTACCTGCACTGCTTTGTCCTCATTTGCATTTGTTTTGACTAAGCCATATGCCAAATGCATAACCATAAAACTTGAGAAAGAGAAAAAGTCTAAGGGATTTTATTCCAACAGCATGCAGATAATTCTGAAAAACTGTGGTTCCCCATGAAAATAAAATAAAACAAAAAGAAATATGAATATGCAGGGGACTTTCCCTATGCAACTCAAATTACTCGGTAAATTCTCTCTCCTACATTTCCAAGAACTCTCAGAATAGATTAGTGACAATAATTAGTTTAATGATTGAAAATGCCTTCACAGAGAATCAGCCACTTATCTTAAAATTTCACGGTAACACTTTATTTGAAGGGGGTTGAATAAGACTGACATGACACTGTCATAAACACCTGTCATAAACATGACATAACACCTGTCATGAACATGAATAAGCCTTCATGAATATTTATGACTGTTGTCATAAAGCGTCATTCGGTAAATTATGACACTTTTAATACAAAGTTGACATTATTCAAAATGTCTTTGTTATGACAACTTGACATTAACCAAGAAATCATTGCTGATATAAATTTGTTATAAAAGTATTACTGATTGCACTTTAAAAATTAGGTAACTTTATGTTATTAAAGATAAAGTTTAAACAGCAATGATTTCTTGGTTAATGTCAAGTTGTCATAACAAAGACATTTTGAATAATGTCAACTTTGTATTAAAAGTGTCATAATTTACCGAATGACGCTTTATGACAACAGTCATAAATATTCATGAAGGCTCATTCATGTTCATGACAGGTGTTATGTCATGTTTATGACAGTGTCATGACAGTCTTATTCACCCCCCTTCAAATAAAGTGTTACCAATTCCGCTCTCTCTTCTCAGATTAAAGTCCTTTTATTCTTGTTTTATTTTGAGGAAATAACAGAAACACTTTTCACCTTTTATCTCTTGAAAAGTGTAAATGTGGCCCAGCTCATTGTTCGTTCTTGTGTGCCAGTTACAGAATTTCAGTTTCTCTCTTTAAGATGTCCCTTCTTGAGTAGCTTTGTCTGCTTGTTCTGATTTGAATATTAACTGTAACTAACCACTTAACTGTTACAACATTTAGCTATTTAAATATGCATGACCTGACTTAGCAATGGGTCAGGTCATAGTTACCAATCTGAGCTCTCTGATATAGAGTACAGTTTCATTAAGGTTGGAATTTCTGATTTAAACTCATAAAAAAGAAGAAAATGCACCCAAGGAGGAAATGTATTTGAAAAAGAAGAACATGTACTCTTTTCAAAATTCTTTAGTCACTTTGTGACTCAATGAATAGTCACAAATACCAGCTCTACTGCTAACATGTCAAATGTGAAAATTCCTATTTAGAATACTAGTTTAAATGCTAAAGGAAAAAAAAAATCTGTACTATAGGGAACAATGAATTTAGGATTAAGGCTTTGGTCAATACTGGAAGTTCGCAGAGATGTTATTAATACTGGATGTCAGTGAAATCTGCAGACGCTTATAGAATTGAGTTCAACATAAATTCAGTGCAACGGAAGGAAAACAAAGAGCCTTATCTAATTGACTCCATAAGATCAGAATATTCTATGCAATTCTAGCACAACAGCAGTGACACAACTATCTGAAGGCAGCTTGATTAGAAACGTGTGTGCTGGTGGCGATCTGTTCAGGCTCTGGAGCACCTGAGGCCACTCCTGCCAGCAAAGCACAAAGCCAAAAAATAAAGAAGTGAAATGGATGGAAGCTGGAGAGAAATACATGCAGAAGTGGAGGATATGACAAACAAAGTTCTTATGTTTGTCATACCACAGTAGTGTTCTTGGTATGCACTGAAATGCATGGAGTAGAAATCATCCTGTAATTGACCAGAAAAGGCTCTTTAGCCTTTTCGTAACATGTTCTAGCAGTGGTGTTGTTTTTGTGCCATCCTCTTTACACAGGGTTGCACAGGGACCAGGGCCTTGGCGCAACTGATGCACTCATTCAGAGTCAAGAAGCATAAAAAAAAATAAATTAAAAACAATCCATACTCAGTAAAGCATTCATTGAAACCAGCTATTCATGTGCCCCCAAAAAGATATCTCAAAGCTCTTTCCTCATCGAATAACAGATTACTCCCCATTCACGCAGTGACAGAAAATATATTTAAGCTTCATCTTGTTAGAGTACATTGTTGTAAAGAAGAAGGGCCGTGGATGGCCATTATTTTAACTTATCTTATTGAAAACACAAATGTTTTGGGCCATGAGCAGATATTTACTTTGTCCTCAACTTCGTAACTCCAAACAAAACATTCACAAAGTAGCTTGGTGTCGTTTTCTTACCATATGAATAATTTTTCATTTATCTGTTGAAAATACAGCGATTTAAGATGAATACTAAGAAAGAGTTTTGTTTATTGAAAGATGTCACAATGACGTTCTGAGGAAAAAGTGAGGACAATCTGACTTCTAATTGGTACTTCTAACCCTCCTGACTGAAATAACTTTGGTCGGATGCTTCTTGGAGTCATGTACTTTCTCTACTATCAGTCTGCTTGTTCAAAGCGACTTGCAGCTGTAATTGGTGCAAACAATAGTTCTTCAAAGTACTGAATTCAGAATTTAGGGGGGTGAGTAGTTGTGCACACTTTCTGTCATTTCTTTTTGTCTGTTCTTTGTTGCACAATAAATGGAAATGGAAAAACTACTCGAATTGGCAGCATGATCACACACTTTGGGTTTATTTGTACTTTTTTAGAAAGCAGACATATCAAATTGATACTTATGTGGGGCTTTTGATCAAATCGAATCATCTGTAAAGTTAATTACTGTGCCTTGACACCTCAACTAATCTGAAATGACAGCGTCGTCTCTCAATTTGTCACACGTCTGTGCTCATCCGCACACACCTATAAACAACCCCCGGTGAATTGTTAATGCCAAAGCTTTTTTTTTCTTTTTTCATCTGTTTGCTACGATGTGTTTAATAATTAACAAACAAGATTGTATAAACTCAAAACGTTGTTTGTTTGGTCATTTCAGATAAGGTGTGGCTTATTTAAAGCTTAAGCCTTCTTAATCTTTCCAGCCCGTCTAAATCTGCGAATTGAAGCGGATTGAGAGTTTTAAGCAGCTGCATGTGTGTGCTCAAAGTATTTCACCTTTTTCTTAGTTTTTCATGGTGCATCCAGCTAAAAAAAACATTATTGACATAAGAAGGTTTATGAAATGGATACTATATGCAAAGAAAAAAAAAGAAAAGAAAGCAAACTGAAAGCTGATCTCAGTTTTTCTATACACAGACAAATTTACCAAAATATATTTCCTTATCTTTTGGTAAGGATATATCAAAAGACTTAAATAAATTTCTTTACAGTAACATTTTTCCATTTTATGTCTTTCTTGATAATCATTAGATAATGTATCAATAACAATCTCACGCTCATGGGATTATCATGGCATTTTGGCCACAAACATAACACTTTCGTTTAGTTTGAGATGTTAATGTCACTTAAAAACAGTTTAAAATTGACTGAAAACAGAAGATAATATATTTTTTTGTTTCACTTTCTCTTCGGAGCTCAACCACAACAAATTTGGGAGCTTCATTAGTGTCTCTGTCACTTATTTTTGCAAGGTTCTTCTATCCCAAGTCTGGCTAATATATTCATAGTTAGGTTTTAGTACAATTTTATTTTTCTTTGGATGCCTTTGACCAATTAAAGCTTTGATATAGTAATTCCTCTTAGTTGTTGATTGGTTCTATAATTTTGTGGCTCCCTCCAACTTATACAGTGACCAAGAGTGTTTCTTAACAAATTGCATGAGTTAATCTAATTTACTGCAAGAGGCTTTAAGTAGAGGCATAGAAACAACTCAAAGTTAAATAGTAATTGCCAAGCTTAATTCCAAATGGCTTAAGACAAACAATCACAGAAGCTTCATGTTTCAGTGTTTGTTTAAATAAAGTTTTCAGTCTTTTGTTACTGTGAGACGTTGCACAGGCTGATTCATGGCAGCTCAAATACACAAAGTCTGTTGAGCTGTGAAATAGATTTCAAATTGCACATAATTACTGCATGATGAGCCTGATACGTCCAACATGAGGCCCCTTCAGTTGCATTGGATTAATTAAAAATGTAATCATTAAATCACCATGGGGTATTAGAATATTAAACAGGGTTAATAACATTTATTCTTTTCTGTTTCAGAACTTATTTAGCTTTAGATATCATTTAACTAATTTTCTTTGAATTTTTATATTTTGTAAAAATATGCTTACGATTCCAATAAAATGTAAAATGTATGTAAAATAAAATAAAAAAAAATAAAAAGATGGCAACTAACAACTAAATATGATATAATTCACGTAAAGCAACTACAGCCCTTCAATTTTAGTTGGGTAAAATCATGATTAGCATTGGCACCTTCGTGTTGTTCAAGCATAAAATAATAAAACGGCAACTAAAACTTGAACATATAAAACAATATCTGTAAACATTTGCCATCTTGTGCCCAGAACATTGGTGTTTTTCTTCATATTAAGGCATTTAGACCTACAGAGTTGGCAAAATTTGAATGGAGACAAAACCTTACAGAATACCACAAGTATTTTTCACTTTTTGATGTTTCATAGTTCTTTATGCTTGTTGGGAGTGACAACAGGGGCACAGTGATATAGGCTAAAGAGACATTTCAGGGCATGCTCAACTTGCATGATCCTCTGGGATAGACTCCAAGCCTGCAAAAGAGATTATTTATCTTACTTGGTTCAGAAAAACTGAAGGATTTCCCTGCCGGAGTTGGAGAAAAACAGTTTCAAAGAACAGTTTTCTTTTTACCACAACCCAGTTCTGAATTTTCGACAGAAAATGGATTGGCTAATGGATGTGAAATCGCAAGGTGCAAGCTTAAGGTCAAGGGACTGGGTGATTAGAGGAAACAAACAAGCCTGGCCATGTGTGAGCAGCAGAATGAAATCTGTAATGTTACTGGCTAAGAAAGGATCTTGGAGTCACAAGAGGGCTTGAACCTGTTTGCTGGTAATGGAAACCAGATCAACATTTGTGATGTGATGCAACACAACATGACAGTCCGGGAGTAGAGCTGTATTGAGGCTGTAACACATTATAGCAAGTCATCTGCTATAAAACCTGAGAAAACCACAGAGTTTAGTCACCTAATAGTTTAACCTGTCACTCTAGACTGACAGGTTAAACACAGGAATGTCTTTGAAACCGATACTTAACATGTGGATGATTACCAAGGGCAATTTTAATAATAATTTGATCTTGTAGTCATCATTCCTTCAGCCTTATCATTTACCTAAGGTGGCGTGTTTACCTTTGACCCATCAGGGTGACATTGGTGTTATTCACCACCACACACTGAATTTCTTAATATCAAGGCTAAAACTCCACCAGTTTAGGTTTGTTTTTGGCTCATAATAAGTGGCACCAGGTCACCTGTGTCCAGATCCAAACCTTCACCTATGACAGGATCAACCACCAAACGAGCCAAAGACTACACAGTCAACTAACCCCACACCCGGAGTCTTCCTCTCCTTCATATTGAACTACAGCATGTGATGACAGTCATGAAACATCAGCCTTCAGTCAGAAGCTCCTTCCTAGCCTAAAATCTATTTAAAAATGTCCAAAAGAGTGGGTCAAGCTGCAGTCAGTATTTTAAATTCAGTAGAAACATCCCCCTCGTCTTCCACGTATTAGTGAGCATGTCACCGAAATAATGAACATGGTTTCTTTTTTGTTGATGATGGTTGTTCTCTTGGGACACTTTAATTTTATGTACAACATGATATTTCTATAAGAAGCATACGATCTGTCATTTGTATTAAGCCATGTCAGTTTTGCATCGGCAAATGAATGAATTTCAAAGATAAATAATAATAAAAAAAAAAGCTCTACAAGATGCCACTTCTGAGGCAGACCACAACGTGCATCAGTCAACGGCTGACACAGTGGTAACGTGACGGAAATGAAGTGCTTGGTTTTTACATTCTCTGATATGCTGTGTGGTCTGAAGGCACAATAAATCCCCTTTGCTTAAAATTCTATCGCAGCTTTGCAGAAGCATTAGAAAAATCAAAGACACGCTGTGATGCATTGTCTCCCTGTGTGTACTTACAAGACCCCTTGTGAACATTAAAGATGAAGTTTTAGTCTGAACATCCATAAGAAAGAGTTATGCATCCACTACAAAAAAATCAATAACTCATGCTCTGGATAAAATTGAATGTATCACTGGGAGGTGTTGTAAGTCTTTAAGGCTGTACTCTGCAGTGATTAACTGAGGCAGCTCAGCCGCTGCAGGCTGACTGGTGAGAAGTTCTCTTAACAATGCCACACATGCACATGTTTTTAGTATATATGTATATGTGCGCATTAATCTGTAGGAGCAGTATTTTTGCTGTAGGTAAAGTTGTTATTCCTGTTATTCAGAAACAGACAGTGAGTGTCTTGAAGGGTCATATGGGAGCTGCAGAGACTTTCCTGTTTCTTCATGTAAACCGGATAGCAGTACTTAATTGGCTGTTTTATGTCATATTCATCAACTTTTTAGTAGTTTACTGGGGTTTCGTACCTTAATAAACCACCACAAAGAAGAAATGTCATTTTTACAAAAAAAATAAAATAAAAAAATAAATCAGTTATTTTGAATTAATTATTCAAAATAACTTTAATAGTTAATATCGAAGGAATGTCACCCATTAAAAACAAAAATACAATCTTTGTCAGGATTTAATTTAAACTCTGAATCAATGAAGTTGAATGTTTCACTGACCACTGTTCAATCCAGCATCTGAAAATGAAAACAGTTTGGGACAACCACCTGCTAGCTAAGCTGGACATGGCTGTCCACAAAAGTAACTGACCAAGCAAGATGATCAGTGTTAGGAGAAACGCCCACAAAGCCCAGTGGCAGAGGAGCTGGAGAGATCCAAAACTCGGGTGGAGAAATCTTTTGACAGGATAGCTATTGATTTTACATTCCACCAATCTGACCCTTATGGAAGAGCAAAAGGACATCAGTAATTGCTAAAAGAAAGCTTTAACGTTTAACACAAATGGGAGACAGAGAGAGAGCTGAAGTGTATCTCTGGAAAGATATATGCCCTGTCCCTAACTTTCCCCTTTTACCCTTTTGATATATGAAAAAAAGATATATTGGATATTTTTAATCTGGAACAAACTTCTAGAAAACCACAAAACAACCAAAATACTGAATTTCTTTATATCAAGGCTAAAACTCCATCAGTTTAGGTTTGTCTTTGACTCATAATAACTGGCACACTGATCAATACATTTGATTTGATTTTGATGATGGCACAAAATGTAATGTTTTTTGATTGTTTCATAATTTGTTAATGCATTATGTTTTAATGGTGTAAAGTATTTGAATTGTCTTGTTGCTGAAATGCGATATTCAGATTAACTTGACTCCTTTTCATTCAAAAGTCTAAGTGAAATTGACACTGTGAATATTATGCTAAACAGAGCATGAAGAAGTATTAGTTTTGGTGAAAAGAAGCTTGACCTTGCCAAGATATTTAACTTCCTGATTAAATTGTGCTAAATAAAGCATACGACTTATTTTACTGCTCTGTCATAAGATATATATCGCCAATTTACAAGTGTCATCTTAAGGCACTTTACAAAATAAATAAATGAAAAACAATCAAACCAAGTCATGTAAACAATGATTTCTTGTTCATTTTGCAATCGGTTCACATATGTTCCATCTGGACACCCAGCTGACAGCAGTGAGTGATCGACTTGCAGAGCTGACACCTCCTGGATGAGCATGTTTGCTTCACAAACAGCGATCGTACAACTATATCAAGAAATACCATTAGCTGACACACAAGTTACCTGAGGTCATGCATGCAAACTGCCATGTAAATAAAGAGACAAAACTAGGTACTGTTCTTGCTGAAGTTTTAAGAAGACTCATAAAAGCTGACTTTGTCACATCCCGACGAGTATAAAAACAGCTTTGCCCTCCAGTGGGTGAAAGATATCCACTGCTTTGCCGGAAATTAGATTGCACTGCTGCCAACTGCCGACTTCTTTATTTGTGTTCAGCGTAGCCTTCAGTGCTTCAGGTTAGTGCCAGCAATAGTAAACAGAGGAGTTGTTGGGAAGCATTTCTGTTAATGATGTGGCTATTTACCTAAAAGCCTTTTTGACATCAGCAGCTCTTTGGTTATACTCGACAAGAAAAAAAGAAAAAAAAAAAAGTTTATGTGTGATTGGTTAGCTCGGATTCTCACAATGAATCTGAAGCAGCGGTAAGAACAAAAATAGTTGGTTGTGTGTGTTTTGTTTTTCAGTGCACATTTTTGCACATCTATTACTGTCTGCCACATAACCCGGGGCTGAATATATATCTGTTTTTATCCAAGGACAAATTCAACATCAAGTAGTTCAGACTCAGAGACAAAAACTCCCTTGCACAGTACTGTTTTGAAGTTAATAAAAGCCAAAGTGCCTTATTTCAAGGCAACAAATTAAGGACATATTGGTTTTTGATACAGCTACACTGAGGCTGGAAAAAGTCGACCTAAACTGTTCTGATTCACAGACATGTAACACTATTTGACATCCCGTTCCTATAACAGATATCAATCAGCTCATCACTTTTTTTAATGGAAAAATTTAACTGAGAAAATTTTACTCCGGATCCTTGCAATTAATTTTCTTTAAATCACAACCTATTTTCTTGTGCAAGACCTGCAAAGCTGTACGGCGTTCGATTGTTGAGCAGCAACTCATTCCTCTGAGCCACAGCCTCCCTTACGTGTCCTATTCTGCTTTTCAAGTTGCAAACTTCAAAAGTTTGCACAAATAAAGAAGTCTGCAAATAAAGAATTAGGGCCACTGGTGGGCCAGAATCCCAACAGCACCCATTTGCCAAAGGCGATGTCCAGGTGTTTTTATGGTTGCTCAGCTCCTCTGCAGCTTTACTGACATTCTTTCTATACTGCGAGTAAAAAATACTTGGCTCATCTTGGTTCATGGCTCTTCTTGCAACTGGAGTCATGAATGTTAAAAACAAAATGTATCCTTGCCGGAAAATGGAAACCATGGAGAAGAACTGAACCATTCTCCTACACATAACAAGTACTGGAAAACATGTATACAGGACAAATGACTAAGTAGTAGAATATTTACTGCTTTTGCTCAATGGACCCGGCCTCATTTTCATAGACCATAAAACCACGACTGCTTGTTGTTTAGAGATAAATGAATCCTCAGGCAGGCATAAAGATGGACAGAGCTTCATACTTCACACATCTAAACACTTAATGCACAATGTAAAACATTGTTCATAACAACTAAGGCTTCATAAATATTGAATGATGCAGGAAGGAATGTTCAGCATATCATAAATCTGAATCTACGAGAGAAATACTTTTGATTCAAATCAAACACAGACTTTGTAATGTGAATGTTCTTCTGCTCGGCTCTGCTTTGAAGTTTGAACGGATAAGAAGATGTACATATTTTATGTTTGTTTCTTAAAAATTCATCCTATCTGCTCTGAACTCAGTCGAGCATAATCCAACAGAATTTACATGACTGGAGAAGATTACCTCCTCAACTTTGCTCCTTTAATGGTCAAAGATCCCAGGCTCATTTAATACTCTGTGGAATAAAGCAGCAAACATCAGCAGGATGCCATCTAAGCTTTTGTTAATAACGATGCACTCTGCAATGTCAAGATGGAGTACTCTGCAGGAGGCAGGATGGCTCAGTGGTTACCTCACAGCAAGATGCTCTTATGCCTCAACCCAATGATGATTTGAAATTTGCATGTTCCTCTTCTCTTTGTGACATTTTGCCACCAAAGATTATCCAGGGCTGGATGCTGGGAAAATATTTGTAGGAACTTTATGTGTACGTGCTAATAAGAGTGTTTTTTTTCTTTCTTTCTTTCTTCGTATTAACATTAACGATTTAAAGAGAGCACGACATAATTATGCCACTCTTTTAGAGTATTTAGCTTGGCAATCCTCAGGACAATAGGATTGCAAAAACATTTATACTTTTACTAAAATAATGTGCTTCCCAGTGATGTTTTGAAAATAACAACCTTTAAGAAGATAGTGAACATACTATAGTGCACCCCCAGTATTTCCAGGGATTCAGGACCACAGATGGAAATCTACAAATACCCGAGACTCCTTAAAATACTTAGAACTGCCTATTTCTGTGGTTCAGGCACCAAATATATCCACAGTGACAACCATCTAAATATTACCTCCGTTTTAAAAAATATATATATATTTTAGATATGTTCCATGAAAAATCTGAAAATGGCATTTGCAGATTTTGATTTGCATATATAAGCATTCATTTAAAATAAAACAAAGCATGTATGGGGAGCACAGTTAATTTATTTCAATTTGGTTCGTTTTTAACTTTTTAATTGGTTAAAAAAAAGTTTTCTCGAGAATGGGTTCATCAACTGGGGGGTAATTAAGAGTATAAATAGGAATATAATAAGAAATAGAAATATCCAAAGAGCAATAAAGAGCTCTACTTAACAAAAAGACAAACAGAGAAGAAATAAATAAAGCCTACCACTGAGCGTCTATGTGACAGTGATTGTGAGCCAGTGGGACATCTGATGTGTTGTGACATACGCCTATCATGTCAGCAGTGACGTGACTGCTGTGAATGAACACTGTGATGCCAATCATTCTGAAACGATGTCTGACAGCATAACAATCCAAAGACTATTTCTGACTGAAAAAAGGTCAGGAAAAAGCCAGTGGAATGAACAAATCTTTAACCCTAAAAAAAAAAAAAAAGCACAAAGCATTT
Source organism: Poecilia mexicana (assembly GCF_051168715.1). Taxonomy (NCBI): domain Eukaryota; kingdom Metazoa; phylum Chordata; class Actinopteri; order Cyprinodontiformes; family Poeciliidae; genus Poecilia; species Poecilia mexicana. The sequence continues at coordinate 16,847,958 of NW_028263381.1, forward strand.
TCACCTGCAAAAAGCCGCAAATGCATTTCTAACACAAGCTTCAGCTGAACTGTGGGTTTTATGCTTGCATCAGAGGTAACTAATAAGTTTCAATTAGTTCTTTTCTCAAATGACAAAACCAGAGGGAAGCTGAAGAAAAGCACAATCTGCTGTATGGATGGAAATAAAGACTCATTACGGGGAACATTTCCATGTGGAAAATTACTTTTCTGTGGGTCTGTCTATTCCCGGAAAAATAGGGAATTGAAAACAGACACAGAAACCTGCATTTCTGATAAGATCTCACCATTACTAATGAAGAAGGGATTAAACTGTGCACTTCTTCAAAGGTTTATTGTGTTCATGCAAATATGACTATTTAAATAGTAAAATACTTTTTTTTACACCCAAAACAAAATTTGAAAAGCAAAAATTATTAAAAAAAAACAACAAAAAAACAATCCTATTTGGTGTTACCAATGCTTTTAAAACACTTATCCAACACAAAAAGAGCATTTGGAGTCATTTTTCTCCAAAAACATACCTATAAGATGAAGTGTCTTCTGAAACTGAGGAAAACAAAGAAACGATAAAAATATTAAAAAAAAAAAAAAAAAAAAAAAGCTTTGAAATGGGAAAATGTTGAGTGGATGTGTGACCACCACTGTAGGACAACAGGGAAATGAAACGGTCAAAATGAGAATTTGCTTTCTCGAAAGAAATAATTATGTAAATTTATACTTACCCAGTTTTTTATGCAATTTGTTTGTTTTCTCTTTGTATGCACAGACTCTCTCTGGGTGCACCAATGTCCTCCAAGTATTAATTGGTGAATTGCTCTTAGCTCTGAGTATTTGTGTGCATTCTTTATTGCTATTTGCCTCCATACGGCTGTGTAATTGGGCTGACAGTATATCCAGCTTGTATTCCACCTCTTGCTCAATATCAGACCCCTACAACCTTGCACAAATTAGGGAGCTACAGATGATGGATGTTGACGCTGTTGACAATCACAGGTAAAGTGAACTTGCCGCAGCCCATCATGTCCCTCAGACAACATTTCTTTCAGCTCACTTGTCTCACATCTCAGCTGGAAATTTGACTACTTTTTTCTTCGCTGTTCTGTTGTACATTGATGCTCAGGTTTGATGTTTCCAATCGAATGCCTGTGAGCTGTGCTGAGCTAGGAACACATTTTCTGTCACACATTTTTCAATTGTAGACGTGGAAATAAATACAACTATAATACACTTAAAGCTTGAAAACTGGAAATGAAAGGTTATAAAAATGATGAAAAATGCCCTTTAAAGTGCAACTTTAGCATGGCTAAAAATACATTTAGGTGATGAATGACCTTATGAACAAGTTAAGCAGAGCATGGTGATTAATAATTTTTATCCACTTTGACCTTTCCATTTCGCTTTGTATTACATTAGATGACCCTCCTGCTGTGGCAGGGACTATCGTCTCGCTATAGCCTGGACAAATATACAACGTGATTTTATATGAATTAAAGCCACTCTTATCAAAAATTCTTTTAGTGCAAGGCCGTGCATTATTGACATCATCTGATTGGCTGATTCATAGGATCTACTTCCACCTGACTGAGTTTCTTATAACTGCACATCCTCAGATCACATTTCAAATTCTCTTTATTTTCATCTCGAATCAGGTTTACCAGGACAACTCCCTTCTGGATCACGGCATTTAATTACACTCAATTACTGAGCTCTGGGGCATGAAATATGTTTTTGCCACACTATTATAAACTCTTGACTTTTGACTGACCCTTCAGCTTCTGTTACATCCTTAACTCAGCTTATACATTTACAGATTCTGCCATTGTAACTGTACTTGAAATCAATTGTTCTGGTGGAAACCTGGATGCTGTAGTTCCCTGACAGTGAGCTTTAGGAATTTTTTATTTTATTTTATTTTTTACCTTCCCTACCATAATCCTCACTGTGCATGCTGACAAGATGAACGAGTCCTTGTCTAACCCTGGTTGTCAGTCTGATCTGTTATAATAATAAATGAGTTAATTACTAAACAAAAGCTCCTAGACATTATGAATAAGGGATATGGACTTACAATTGTGTGTCATGTTTTGTAGCATTCATTGTGGCAATAATAAACTTGTGCATAAAAATTAAAAGCCACCTTCAGAGCATTACAAAAAAAATCTAAATAAAACTTATCTGTTATGAAAAGAGTTTCATTTAATTGAGTTAGTAAACGGTAAACATCAAATGTGTTCAGTGATATTTTGAAACATAATCAGTTTGTCAGGATGTTGTGTATTTTTTCAGAATGCCACCAGTGGGAGCAGTGGAGCAGTATTCTCTGCTCCACCTGAGGGCAGGAGTCCTGCTGCACACCTGTAATCTATCTACCTCGTTATCTGGGAGATAAGAGGAGCTAGTTGCCTGAGGGTTTACCATTGTGGTGACTCTGAGCCGTCCAGTGTTTGGATGCCTGAGGGTTTACCATTGTGGTGACTCTGAGCTGTCCAGTGTTTGTTCCTGATCTAACTGCTGCCTGTGTTCTTCTTTAAAAGTGACCCTTTTGTTGTTCCTTGGCTCCATTTTCTGGTCTTTGATTCCAAAATCAAGTCTAGAACAACTGCTGGTTCGGTTACCCTCTGCTGGAATCCCTCTTCGTCTCCTCGTCGCTGCCTACTTGTGTTCATGTGACATTGTTTAAGGAAACAATTATGACTTAATAAACGTAGTGAAGTTATGGGGGCAAAAGAACATTTAGGTCTACCTTGAATGTGGAGCATGTTGTTGTTGGCTGGTCTGAATGTTTCATGATCTGCTGATCTGAGATATTTACACACAACCATCTCTTGAATTTACTGGAAAGGGTCCAAAAAATTGAAAATATCCAGTGAATAGGAGTTTCAAGAAAGAAAATGCTGCTTTTGATGGTAAGGGAACAATTGCTCAAATAATCACTCGTTACAACCAATGTATGCAGAATACCATTTGTGGAAAGCACATGTCAAACCTTGAAGTTAATGGGCCATAGCAGCAGAAGACAACATTGGGTGATGATCTTGTCAGCTAGAACAATACCTGAGGCTACAGTTTGCACAGCCTCACCAAAACCAGATGATAAACGATCTGGAAAACATTGTCTGGTCTGATGAGCATCTACTATTGTTGTGGCATTCAGAAAATAGGAATCCACCCTGCATTGTAACAACTGTTCAAGTTGCTGCTGGTGGTGTAACAGTATGTGTGGCATTTTTCTTCACACATCTTTAGGCCTTTTAGTGCCTTATTCTACCTAAGTGCCATTGCTTACCATGTATAACTGGGTTATGGCTTCTTCTAGCAGAATAATACACCACGTTTCAAAGCTGAAAGTCACTCGAAGAGCCTGCCTTGAACATGAAAGCAAATTCACTTTGCCCTGATAGTTTCCACAGTCACCAAATTATCAATCACCTGCTTCGATTGATTCACTGATTGCTTTATTTTGAGCTATGTAAAAAGAAAAGAAAACATGTTATACATACAGTGCACGTTAAACTTCACACTTTTCCAGCTTAGAGATGTGGTGGAACAGGAGGTTCACTTCATGGGTGTGCAAAAAAAAAAAAAAAAAAAAAATCTGCTTCAATAAATGATAATGTTATGTCAATATGGACCAAAATCCCTGAAGAAATAAGATATTTTCATCACCGGATTAGCAAGGTGGTCCTAATGAAGTGGCTAGAGTAGCTACATACAACTGGACAGAAAGAAATTACATACTATCACAACTTTGAAAATACCAAAGAATGGACTACATAATCTAGAAAAATGGTTGAGATTTTTGTTTGACAATACTTATGAAGGTGCTTTGAGATATATAAATATCTGATTCACTTTCCATGATAATGATGATGAAACGTCATCGTTCCAAAGCTCATCTTTGTCAGCAGCCTTGAATAAAATGCCAGTGTTATTTCAGGTCGCTATCTAAAATAACTGAGACAGCTGCATCTTTGATGCATATAGTTTGAGGTAGATCACACAACTGTTTGTTTGAGTTACTTCAATCTTGACAGATGCATTTCTGGCAATTCATCTGAAGCTCTCCAAACAAAGATGGTTTCATTTTAAAGGTATTTTCAGTCTAGGTTGGTTGGTTAGTAGAACCACAGAAAACTCGCTAATATGCTTCTCTATGTTAGACATATAAACATTCACTATTGCAACAGGGTCAGTGGGGGGGGGATAAGTATTTTCTTCTTTTTATGCTTTGTTAGACTTTGTTATACTCTTCCCCTTACCAAAAATTTATTTTTCATTGTGCATCCTATAAAGAAACCTTCTCTAAGACCTTGCCTTTTGTCCAAATGTACCACAAACTAAATTATTCACAGATACTATAAATGCACAGTTGGCAGACTTTACTTGTATTGTTTGAAACCTTGCTCCAAAAACAGAAATACCACAGGGAAACAGGAACAAGGAGTTCATTGTTGCCAGAGCCGACCTGCTCTAAAGTATCTCGGCTTCCAGTTCTTCCGTGCTCCACCTTCCAACATCAGTACTTCAAGTTTAAAGTACAAAATATAGACAAAAGGAACAGTTTCTCCCACTGAGCTCTATTACGTCCTGTGTACAAAGGACACAAATAAAGGCGCATTTGCATGAAGGCACCCGGATGAACCTGCACTACATTTCTGTAAAATTTGTCAAATATTTCTCTTTTCCGTCCACTGTAGAACTTAATGTGAGGTTTTAACACCCACTTTAGGTGAACCCAGAAAAACAACATCCTGTAAAATGGAAAACCAACAACGATGGGAAAGAAAAGCAGAAAAGGAAAGAGTCCGAACACAGTGACAGGCTGACGAGGCAAACTTGTTACATGATGTGGGGGTGGGGGGGATACCCAACAGGGACAAATTGTCTCTCGTGTCCATGATAGATGAGAATGAAATGCAGAAAGGGCGGGTGGAATCCTGCTGAGTGTTTAAGAAGCGACAAGAAGGAGGACGCAGAGTGAGAATAAATATTCTATCCCTCGTATCGCTCTGTCTTGCTGCGCCGTCTTTTCTCTGTCGTGTGGGTGTGAGCAGAGGCGGATGAAGAGGTCGCCTGTGGTGTGCAGTAGAGGGATGGTTGGGGGTATGTTTGTCACTGTGTGCCCAAACCAAAATGTGCCTAGAGATGTGCCAATGTACAATCACGAGAGGTATTTGGATCTTGATGCACGCTTATTTGTATGCTTCTAAAATGTTGTTTTTTTTTTGGATGCCTGTCCATTCCTGTGACCCCTAGTACAAAATAAACAAATATATAAAAACAGCAAAACAACAAAAAAAAACCCTCTATGTGGTAGAAGAGGGAGCAGATCCATATAGTTCCCTGCAAAGTGAATCTGAAGTGGAAGCTGGCCGACTGAGATATTTGTAATACTCTTCAAGGAAGTCATTGACATTGAAATTCTCAAGACACAACAAAAAACGATTTAACTGTAGTTTAATCCTTTTTTTTGTTTTGTTTAAATTGTAAGCCAACAAAGAAAGTTCAGGGTCATAAACAAATACCTTATCTTTTCATGCACTAATTATTAGAGCAAAACCACAAGTGCATGATGTTTCTATACAAAAGATAAATACGCAGTAGAGTTACTGAGGTGGTTATGCCCTCTTGGGTAGGAAGTGGGGGTCTGAAGGCTGGGGGTACTTGCCAATACCCGCTAGTGTCTGGGTTCCTGGCTGGTTTCTTGATTCTGGGCTGTCTTGCTGCCAGGTACTTGTGTGGCCCCCTGGCCACAACAAAACTTTAACTGTATTTAATCGCAATTAACTGCAAGAATTTTATCATTTTTTTGAAATTCTAAAAAGTACAGTGTTATCTTTGCCAACCACTCACTGGGATGTTGTCAAAAGAAGCACACACATGCACATAATTGTTCATACGTACAGCTTGCTGTGACTCCCACCCACAAGGAAGTACAAATGTTAACTCACCACACTTAAAATGTGAAAATCTAGCAAGAAAAATGAGCTTGTGCTGATAGTTACAAATTTAGTTGCAACAAAACCATGTTGACTCAAACTAATGGGAGTTTTGGGAAAAAAAAACAAAACAAAAAAACATGACGGGTTACATGTAATGATCTCGGATGCATCCACGAAATTCTGCATAATTCTTTTAGCTGTTTGATTTATGAGACAAGCCTAAATGATGATATGTTATGCAAATGATTTAACAGCTTTGAGGAACTAAAAGCAAACATTGTGGTTTCTACAATCACAATAAGGACAATGTGCCCACAGAAGTAGCTAAATTAACTCGAATGCACTAAAAACGAAATGGACAACAAATGCTTCATAAAACTTTCTATGCTGTGCTAAAGGACATAAGTTGGCATGAAGTAGTTTTTAATTTTAATGAAGAAAATTAACACTGATTTGAAAAACCTCAAACTAAATCTGTCTAAAAATATTTCTTTTTATTTGTACGCTTGTAATGTTAAATGTTATATTCTGGGAAATAGCTTTATTTAAATTGTGTCTTGTGAGATATTTTGTTTAATGGTAGATTAAAATCTCATCATTTGCAGCATTTTGATGATCATCATAACGAAAAATAAATTTACTGACAGATGCTGAGTAGCTAATTGCTTTTATCAAGCTCTTTTTAGTAAATACCTTGCTGACATGAGAAATTTAGAAAAGGATATCAGAGGCTGAACGAATCAGTCCACATCAGCTAATTTATTTAAGAGTGTTGAAAGGTGTTTAGGTCAGACTTTCCTGAGACTAAGGAGTTTAATCCTGAACTAAAAACTGCGGATTAGATCATATTCCTTCAGTTAAAGAAGTTTAGTCATCCAGTCCACATTATCATTATTATTCGTTTCTATTTTTGGAAGAAGATTGTTAAGTTGTAAGCATTGCACGGTAATATGTTGTTCTTCTATTGATTGTACCTTGCAGGACTACAGATGAAAAACTAGCCTTTATGACTAACTCTGGCAAAATATGTAATTTGAATTGTCCCTTTTGAAATAAATACACAACAACATATTGTAGAAGGTGTTTCGCAGCTCCGCCCAAGTCAAACTTTTTTCCCAGTGAGGACAATGTCTGGGTCCTTGATCCTATTTATAGAGTTCTTACTCCAGACCTCAAGATGTAGATTTTGAAAGGAGGTTGTCTGGATTGGAAACCTCAAGATTTCGTCTTTTCTTTTTTTCTTTTTTATTTTTTTTTTACAAATGAATTCCCTTGGTTTGGTTTTTCATAGATGGACGGAAACCCAAAATCATACTGCAAAAGTGTCAGTATGCCTGTATGATAATGTTTAATGACTGTGTGGGTGGATTCCCTGTCTAGAGAAGGAAGTGATTGTTCACAACTGTCTGCTTATTGTCCTGGCAAAGCTTAATAGTCTCTGAGATGGTTATTCTCCCTCTCTGTGTGGGTGGGAGTGTGTTTGTGCCCGTAATTATTACAGGAGACGAGACAGGGGTACATATGTGTGTGCATTTAGGTGCAAGCCCGTCTTTGTGGGAGCTTCTTCTCGGCATCACCTGGGTCTGTCTCTGGGGATTAATGAGTTGTGTTTATCTGCCTCCGTTTGCAACATGCCGAAGCTCTGGCTTTACTTAATCAAACTGCAGGTATGTTTTCTCTGCAGGGAAGTTGAATGCTGGGAAGGTCTGATCGCAATGCCACAGAAATGCAAAGTTTTCAGAGCAAACATCATCTGTTTAGCTAAAAAACAAACAAACAAACAAAAAAAACTCACGTTATCAGCAGGTGCAAATTGCTTGTTTACTCCAAGCATCCCTTAAAATAGCTTCACTTGGCAAACATGTTAGTGCAGGAAATAATTATCATGTGTGGGATACACGCCCCTGTTGAATCATTTTCACTGTTGAACTTATCTTGAATAGGGCAATATTTTCAATATCACATTTACATGAATATTATTATGAATATGAGGTTCTAGCCTTGCTAAGAGATTTAGTCATGCTTGTCTTGGATGGGACCTTTTATATGTACAATCAAAACATCTTCCTCACATATGGATTGGTTTTTGTTTGTTTTTTTTGGGGGGGGGGTAGTCTGGTGTCTTGTTACATTTGACTGCTTTGCAACTTTAAACTCGTCTGAGTTTTAAATGTGCATGTGTGATTTTTTTATCCAGACAATCACAATGTTGTTTGAGGTGTCAGCCCAGGAAGGGGTTGTTTTGGAATTGAAAGAGAAATAAATGTGATACTCTGCTTTTTAAATGTTTTAAATGGTGAAGGCATAGTTTAGTCTTACATTTAGTGACATTATCGAGTCATTGCTGTAAAATTTGAGTTGCAGAATATTAGTTTGTGCTGCAGGTGTGCAGTGCACATGACATGTGGGAGCTGTTTCGCTTATATAATGAACATTTTCAACAAATCCAAAATAATCCACATCAGTAGTTTTTGTTGTGATCAGATTGTGTGTGTGAAAGTGATAAACACACACAATATGGGATGAAAATACAGGAGCGCCATCTTACTCACACACTATACCACTGAAAAGAAAGCTTGATACACAAAAGTGTGACATGCGTATAATATTTGACCATGACCCTAAAATGAGGAACAAACCAAACCATAATTTATGCATACCTCAACACCTTCTCGGTATAATACATTATTTTTTTAATATGAACTGACAACGCAATAGTCATTAAAATGAAACATATCTTTGCCCAGTGGTAAAATCTGCTAACATAGTGTTTTCTCTGTCATCTGAAATAAACAATGGTCTTACTTGGAAACCGAGGAGGAAACAAAATAAATCAATCAAATTTTTATGTCCAGTTAAGCATGAAGAAAAATTTTATGTTTCTTTGAATTGTGTTGTAAAACCTTATTAGACGATAAAAAACAAACTGAACAAAAGCCCTACGTAATTCAGAAGTTTACTAGAATCTAATTTTGACAACCAGAAATTATGTTTATAACTAATTATAAACTTAAATTGTAGACTATGGTTGAAGAGAGACAGCAGTGAGCATAAACAAAACATAATTTGTTTATACTCTATACATAATTCAAATATTTATAGAGTTATTTATTTATAAGCAATGTTTCTTCTGAATCGTAATGGCATTTGAGTTACTAGTTTGTGGAACAATTCAATTAAGTGTAATGGCACTTTGTTTAAACCAAATATATAGATTCACTGTATTTAACTCACCATTCTATACATCTACTCTCCCATGTGGAGGTCACAGTCCTGAGAAAACTGATGGTCACTATGGACGCCTTGTGTCTTCAAAACATTTTGATTTTGTCTTTGAGCGCATGTTTTTTTTTTTTTTTGTTTCTTTTTTTTAAGCATCTAGTGAAATTTGAGGAAACCAATTCAACAATTTACATTTCATTATAAACAATGACTTGTATTTGCTTGATAACTCAGTAGCACTAAAGCACAATAGTGATATTTCTAATAGTGTATCTGATTTGACACAGGTAGCTACAGTCTGCTTCTGCTGGTGTTTTACTATTGAACAATCTGCAGAAGTGCACGGCTAATGTGTGCATGTTTGCTTTCTATTTTGATACAGCTTGATTGTAATTTGGCTCATGATGTTTCCTGAGTTTCATGTGTGGCACATACAGAAAAAGTTGTTCTCCCGCTTTATAAATATGACACTTTGCTTGCATCACATAAGGAAATGACCTGTGTTTAAACTGGGCTCTTTTCAGCTTTCCATTTTTCAGCTACCATGACGCTTGATTTAGTAGTCATCACTTATTTCCCAGTCCGGATCTGGAATTTTGACAGGATCTTGGCAGAGCAAAGAATAACACTTCAAAACAACACTTAGGACTGTTCACATATTCTTTTCTACTCACCTTTGTTGTTGAATTTCACCCTGTTGTTTGTTGGATTATAACAAAGTCTAGCTAAAGTTTAAATTGTACCACAGTTTATGCTGCATACATGTTAAATGGTAACCAAAAGAAGCAAAGTGATTGACATGTTAAGTCAACCATAAGGCAAAATGTTTGCATTTGTGAATGTTTGCATGAATGGATGGATGTTGTGTGAAAACAGCAACCAGGAAGAGGCCTTGAGGAAGTTATCTACTGCCACAAAGAGTAAGACAGATGCTTGTGAGCAATGCTGATGATAGCAACATACTATTATGTCAGGTATCAGGTTCTCTGCTGGCAAAAAAAGAGACTAAAGTCACTGATATCACCACAAGCAAGTCACTTACAATGTATGAAGGAGTTTATTCCAGATCAAGTGCCTGATAAGAGAGTTGGTGGCTTCAGCATTGTTCACAAGGGTCTGTCACAGGGTGCAGCTGTGAGGGGAAAGCAGATGGCTGATTGAGGGAGAGAGAGAGGTGGCACAGAGGAGCAAGGAGGAGAAAACAAACTGGGGAATAGATGGATAATAAAAAATAATATAACATATAAATCAAGATATGACACTGAGAGATTTTGTGGTGGAAGAAATAAAAAAACACCAACATTTTTTGCAAAGAAGTATTACATAAACACAGTGATGATCCAACAAGTTTTTCAAACCATGACAACATTTCAAGATATGATGTAGAAAGTGGATTATAAATATTATCGTCTTTCCCTCCTTTGACTGAAACGTCCTTTCGCATGGATAGTTTGGCCAAAGAGGGAAGAAATAAAAATTGAAAAAAACAAACCCTTGAGGTTGATGCCAGAGAGGACGCTACAGGCAGTCTACTTTTGTACGTCTTAATTATTCAGAAAGACAAGAATTTTTGTCATCATTAATCTTCAGCTTTGTTAAAGTTTAATTGTATGGCTGAATCATGGTCTAGGGCTATTCCAGCGGCAATTGTCCAATTAAGATAGAACTTTAAGGATTTTACTTTTTGAAAACAACTTTGGGGTAAATTACTAGCACTGCAGAAATGTGCTATGTTACATTTTTCTTTTTTTAAACCATGTTTTTCAATCACATGTGGAGAAATCTGCTAGTTACAAATATGTCCTGAACTTTGCTATGTTTTGTTGAGAGCTCACTCGTGATTCCATACAGGAAACTGTGTAAAACGTGGTCCTTTCTGTAGTGTCCCACATCAACTGGCCTAGTTGATTTGTGCACAAATAGGAGGAAAATAAGAAAAAAAAGAGGAAAATCACAGGAGGATTCTAAACTGATTTGACAGAGAATTGGTGTGAACTGAAGGACAGTCTCTCCTGCATGCTGAACAGAGTGAATCAGATGAAATAAATAAATAAATCAAGCCACAAATATTTGTTAAAAAAAATAGCCTGTCAGCTGCATCATACCTCAGGGAGTCCATCTATTCTATTTCCTTTGAAATTACTTTTTTATACACTTGCTACAACATGATAAAATAATAATAATAATAAGAAAATAAAAATTATTAAAACATAAAGCGTAATGTTTGTTACTGGTTTATCAATGGGTAACTGTATGTTGTTTTTAAGACTGTTCATTTTTGTGATATAAGGCACTTTGCCTTGTTGCTGAAATGTTCTATGCAAACAAACTTGACTGATTAAACTCTTCAGTCTGCATGCCTGTAAGTGCTACTCTGATTGGTTAATTTAAACTCAGACAGTGCCCAAAAGGTGGTGGTGGTGGCAAAATCATTTTTGCAAATCTGTTTCTCTTGTCACACTTGCATGGAAGAGCAAGATTTGTTGGGTACTACTAATAATTTTACACTTCCTGCAAACCTCCTGAATGCTTCTCTAAATACTGCACTTCTCCTTCTTCATGGTTCCTGCATTCTCTGAAGAACATGTTTCATTTTTTCCTTCCACTTTGTAATTAAACACTACTTTGAGTTGGTCCATCACAAAAAAATTCAATAACACAAACTGAGGTTTGTGTGTTAGAGGTGACTAAAGATATAAAGTTTCAAGGCATAATAATACTTTGTCAAGGCACCGTAGCAACATAAAAAAAAAAATTAAAAATACCTGTTTGGAATAATTAACTCTATAGATTTTCTAACTCTAAAAATGATAGTTGCAGTTGTAGTGTTCAGTATCAAACTGTTGACAGCACAATGACAGTTTTTGATGTCATCCATTTTCAGAGAATTGAAAGATTACTGGAGACTGATCACAGAGCGCTAGAAATTTTGACAACCTTGTATTAGAAGGTACGGTTACTGGCATGCTGTGGTGAATGAAAAAAACACTGGTTGTCACAGGACAGTTACATGCAATAAAAGCCAAAAGCACTAAGAAATGATTTTTAGCCCCATGTGAGCTCCAGTCCCCTGCAGGGAGAAGACCAATATTCAGCTGGGTTTCCACTTTTTAAAGCATTTCAGGGGCCTGTCAAATATAAATGAGCTTCTGTACACAAGGCAAGATGAAACAAAAAAAAAAAAAAAAAAAAAACTTTCACACTGGTAGAATTTGGCAGTATGGGGAGATACTTATTTGCTATTTTGTTATTGTCACAAAGCAACATCAAGAGCTCAGACTATGCAAGAATGACGAGTGTTTTTGCTTAGACAACTTAAAAACACATATTTTAACAAGAACGAAAGGCCAAAGGAATATGGAAAAGTATTCACAGAAACACCCAAAATGTTCTTACAGGAGGAGTGTGTGTGTTTTTTTTTTTTTTCCAGGGGTGCTGTCTGGTAACACCACGGTCTTAGATCTTGAAAGGTTGAAAGAAAGGTATTCATTTGACAAGAGTGTATATGTCTGTATGTTGGCTTATTTATTTCTATTTCCACATTACTCTTCCTTGCTGTACGTAACAACTCTAAAAGAGAAATCATCTTGCCAAATATCAGCAGAGCTAATCATTCCAGACAGCCTTGCAGGAAGATTTGCTCACTTTAGAATTATTTCCACTGTCTCCCATCCATCAGCACCTTTCAGCTGTGGGTTCCCTGTTCATTATCCTGATCTTTCATCTCTGTACCTGCAGGGCAAACAGCAGTTTTTTTTTTAGGGTAATCTCCACAAACAGTTACACTTGTGAAATCCAAATTGCATGCGCAACACATGATAAAACACAAAACGATCGCAGTAAGCCTTGATATTAAATGAGTACTAGCCTCTATGAGATCAAAGGGGGGAAATGACACCATATTTCATAACATGGTGGACAGATTCCTCCAGGCTCTATTCTTGTTTTTAGTCTGATACATCCTGCTACCTTTACTTACCTTGGTTTCAGTAAATTGAGCAAACCGCCGACGCCTCGAGACTCGGGATGTACCCAAGGGAATTCCACTGGTTACATCATGAATTAGTCAGGGAGCTTGGAAGGAAAACAAGAGCATAATTAAGGAAGACCACCAACATGCTATGTATCCTGTAAGGGTTTAGTTTCTGCTGTATATCCGCCAGAAATAAGCACAGGCAGAACAGCTCCTCCTATATGTCCAACACCACAACACTTGTGTTCAAATCAACAGCAGAACTGATCTAGCGGAAGAAAATGAAAGGTGAAAAACAGTTTAGGCGTTCTCATAGTAAATTATCTTACGTCACAAAAAACGTGGTGTTTTAAAAAGGGCCTGGAGGAGTCACTGTAGGAATAATGGCATAGAGGAGCAGTACTACCTCTAGAGCTATCCACTCCATTCCTCTGCCTTCTCAAAGAGATCAACATTTTATTCCACTCAATTTTCAGGCATTGTCAATTAGCTGTGCTGATAAGGAATGTCCTCTTCTTCTCCGTTTGATTAACCGTCTTGTGATAGTGTCTGTCCCCATAGATTTAGTGGCAGGTTGGACTTATCCACCGCCATCTCCATCTGTGTAGTTCCCACCACCGCTGAGCTCCAGCTATCATTCATGATTGGAGCACTCCGAAGTGATACTAAGGTCTGGCCTACAGCATTAAGACATGCTCAGTAATCCTTCATGTCGGCCTGTAATGCACTGAGAGCGCCTGGAGTGATGGATGGTCATCGTTGCCCACACTCCTTCATTTGGTTTCAAGATCTTCTTCCTGCTGTTATACTCCTTCTTTCAGTTGGATCCTTGCTCATTTGTTCCACATTGCTCCATCTGTCTCCAGGTTTCTTCCTATGTTTACCTCTGCCTCCTCCCTCGGGCGTGACTTTATCCCCATGGTGGTAACGACTGGGCCGGTCTCACTGCAGGAAGCACAAAGAGAACAAAAAGCTGCGATTACACAAACCGTGTTTCAACAGCTGCCGTCTGTTCATAAACACAAGTAAAACAGTGTGGTAAAAAAAATATTTTTCTTAAGACTGAACTATTGCTTACATGGTGGTGTTTGCTTTTTTTCAGTTTCTTTTTCAACTCCTGGCATACATTATATAGATTTTAAGATCAAATTCACAAAGAATCTTTCTCGCTATGTTCAAAGATACCTTCTTCTTTATATTTTTGTTTATTTCTCTTTGGTCTGTCTTCACTAGGTGTGTGTTAGCTCCAGAAAAGCCCTCTAATTATGCACTCATTTAGACAGTTTTTTTTTTCCTTGTTGCTTTTTATTCTCTTTGCTAAGGAAAATAAAGAACCATTGAAAAGCTGCAACCTACACATTGCAGATTTTTAAAGATTATGTAGTCTGACAGGTCAGTCTGGCTAAATGTCTGAAAAAAAATGCAGTTTTTTTTTTTTTTTTTTTTTCAATATTTGTACTATAGAAATGGCTAGTTATGTTCTGACCAAGTCAGAACATAACTCCAATAGGTTGGAGAGTACAACCTATTTTTTTTTTGGGGGGGTGGGGGGAGCTTTTAATATGCATTCTCCAAAATTATTTTTAGCATTGTAAAGATGTGCTAAAATTATAAAATAAACAAACTCTTCTCAATAATGAGGATGGCAAAAGACGGCAAATAAAAAGATCTCTAGAGGTGACCGTAGTTAGGTGGGAAAAACCCGACTACAGTGTAAGGTGGCCTGACACAGTCACTAAATGTCCATAACAACCAATTCACTCTATTGATATGTCAATTGTCTGGCAGCCACCATCAACACTCAAATGATCTGGGCTAACAGATTACTGATTCCTGTTTTAATAAGAAGATATGAATCATCAAACAGGTTGATTCAGCCGTACAATATACAAGTGTTCTTACTTAAGTTCTGGTAGAAGTTAAGATGTATTTTTTTGCACAGAATTATGCTGTGTATTAGGATACTTCCTAGTTTCATACTTTGCCAAGATGTTGTTTTAATTCTTTTTGTTGATCAGGAAAAACAAATCCCTTTTAATTAAATCCTTACAGTGTGAAGGATAAAGACACACTGATATGAGTAAAGAGAATGTAAGTGGAATTTCAAGTCTGACAAAGAAGCATAAATTTTCTACACTGCAATGCCAAGACTGAGAACCTAACAAAAGACCAAAAGCATTTCTTAAAGATTTTTACATCTTATTTTATTATCTATTCATAGTAAAATCCCACAGGGGAAACACTTTCTATTTAGATGTATATTTCTGTCTGCTCCTTCCATGGCAGTGCAGCTCTGTTTCCAGTGTGCGACTTAAAGAGCTACTTAAACAGATTACATTTGGAATATTATTTCTCCTGCAAGCTGCACTGATCAGATTGGTCATGGATCAGAGGGCAGATGGGTTTAAGCAGAAATAGATATTGCAAAGCTCGTGTCTTCCCGACGTTATTGCAAACCATTAAAACATTTTGCACTCTTCCCTCTTTAATACCATTTCCTTCCTCCTGAGAGGAATCTAGTTTTGCTTAATGGAATTCCAATAACGGACTTGATGCTGCCTTAATGAAAAGCAAATTGAAGGGAAACAAATCAGGGAGTAGCCTGACTCTCTTTATATTTGAATGCACTTATTTTAAGTGTTATGCTTTAAGGTGAAGTAAAGCTAAAGGTATTAAATATAATAGTCTGGTGTGTTTTTTTTTTCTCTCTATGAAATGAGTGAAAACTGAATCTTAGACATTTTTCATTATGCTTCTCATATACTATGGTAGGGAGAATGTTCCCAAAATCCTAAATAAAATGATCCTATAACACAGGCAGGATAACTCAAAATTGTAACTTGTATCATGCTGGGATTTTCTTTAGTCTTAGCTTGAACTGATTAAATGTTTTACACAGTTAACCTGTCAGTTGTGGTCAAATTATTTTTAAAAAATACATTATTTTCTTGTAGCATAAGCCCCTAAGTGAAAACATCTACTCAATATTGTAACTACCAAAAACTATTTGAAAACAGTAAAATACCTCGCTTAGGTTATTGACTTTTTGATCCCTGTTGCTGCATTGGCTCCTCCTGAGACTGATGGATGTGCCGACTGGCCTTGATTTAAACATCCGAGCTGATAAGGCGGGCTGAATTAAGACCGTTTGCAATCTAGCGGGTGGGAGAAATGGTCCACGGGAGAAATGCTACGAGCGAGTAGTAAACTAGCGAATGCACTTGAAGAAATTAAAAAGAGGAGTGGAGGCTTTAGCAATTACAGAAATGATTTCTGGAAAGTCGGGAAAGCAGGGACAGCTGGGCGGGTGTTGCATTTTGAGAGGCGAGATGTTGTACATCATGAAAATATAATAACTTAGAGCTGTTTATTTCTTAGTCATACTTAATTAGTTAAAAGCAGGAAAACATCGAGTGGTGCCCATGCATTGTTTTTTTGTCAGTCATTTTTCATGTGCAATATAATCTTGCTTATTTCTCTGATATGATTAATCACTGACTCATTTGTTACTGTTGATTCAATTCCCAGAGTGAATGGGCAAACGTTGAGGTACACCCTGGACTGATAACCAGTATGTAGCCAAAATCAAGACACACACGCTCACTTATGAAAGAAACTTTAAGTTGCTAAGCATATCAAATCAAAGAGAAACTGGCAGATGTGATGGGGGAGTTATTTTCTCTATGAAAACAATATGTCAAGATGGTATTCTAAACTCCATCAGGTATAAAAGTAGACAGGTTGTTCAGCCAATCAGATTTGCTTTCGTGCTAAAAAAACCCCATGATATATTAAGCTATTTTATACCAGTTGTTCCCTTGATTTTAAGTCATTACTTGCTTATGTGTTTTTTTTTTTATTATTATTTTTCTCGGGTGGCTTTTAGTTCAGATTTTGTCATGGCATTACTTATTCAAGTTTAACCTTTAAATCTTCTGTTAAGAGATTGAAAGGAACAGATGCTGATAGAAAGTAGGCCTTGAGGTTCATCACTTATGTTAAGGTAACAGATGAATCAAGCAATTTTGGGATTCTTCTTCTTTAAGGCTGGTATTTTTATTTATTTATTTATTTTTTTTACCATTTCTGTCTCCTATTTATTCATATCTTTCTCAGTTACATTTATAGATGTGCAACTAAACTGACAGCATGGACAAGGGAAGTTGTAATCAAGTTAGTAACCAAAGGGCTTTCCATGGTACCAACAAAAATCCACAGAAGAATCTGTTGAAAAGGAAGGAGTCATGCACTCCACATAGATGGCCTTTTATGGCAGGATAGCAGAAAAAAAGCAATTTTGCATGAAAACTCATTTACAGTTTGCCACGAGCCAATCAACACGCGCAGCAAACGTGACAGAATTAGAGCAGATCCAATTAGATCAACCTAACGTTTAGGTTCTTTGGTCCGCATGCAAAATCCCAAATGTATTAGAAAACTAACACTGATCATCTCTCCATGGTGAGACGATCAGTGTCACCATGGACGCTGGTGATGGCAGCATGATGGTGTAAAGATGCATTCAGTTGTTAAACTAGCCCACTCATAAATGTGACCAAAATACCAAAATCCAGTTCACAATCTATGTTGAGAACTGGACATGGATTAGCACAGCTGCTCTTCATCCAATGTAGAGCAAGAATTGTTCTGTTAATTGCATAATTGCAAGTATAAACAATAACAAATGATATTGTATATTATCTACTGGGATGAAGGATTTATGGAGTTGTTCACTTCTAAGCTTTGACTCTGAGTGTGTTTGAGTGTTACTGAAAGAGCTTAAAAGTCCCCACACTGTGGTGCAAAGGACAAGAATGTCCTCCAAAAAGATGCCTTCAAACATTCACAGTAAGTAAATGAAAATGTTTATTTCATTTTAAATCTACTGCATCATTATATTTTGTTTGAGGAGGCTGGATGATAGGCACGCCATTTGTTTCCTTTAAAAGATTTGAAAATAAATTGACCGTGATCCCACTATTAAAGGTCATTTTGTCAACACGCAAAGGACAGCTCCTTGAATTTCAATGCAAATAAAGGTTGACAATTTATCTCTTTTATTATTTTTCCGTAATGCAAACAAACTTAGGCGATTCAAGCATTTTAGATGAGTAATTTTCATGGAAGACACCTTCTGTGAATCTACGCAGACCTTTCAAAAATGCAATGTCAATATAGGAAAAGCTGCATTTCCCAATCACTTTCAATTACTCTGTAGGAGGGCTGTTGCTGCACAGATGCATTCTGGTTATCGCATCAGCTGAAAGGTCAATCTACAGGTTGACTCTCGTTCCATCGTATGCGGCCATTAATGAGCTTAAAAGCTTTCCTACAGGAACACTATCAGCATTTGCTGTTTTTGAGTGTTCTTCATCTAAATGCACTGCACTTTTTTTTTCAAGCACTTAGTCCTTGCTTTTTAATTGCATGTGCTTTTTCCCCCCCACTGTATATAAAATTTACACTCAAAGTACAACAGCTAAGCATAGATTTGAAGCATAAATGAACAACCAGCTCATGTAAATTTATAATTTGATGTTAGTAATATGGACAGCAGGCAAAACAGAAATATTGAACCAAGCAACATTAAATGGATGGGTCACGTTTTGGACAATGTGATCTGGAAATGCAAATAATTTTCCTCTCTCATGGAGAACTGGAAATCTCTTAAATGTAATACTTTCCAGGACCTTCCCAAGGTTCAAGTAAATATAATATTCTTAACTTAATTAAACCTTAATTTTCACAGTAAATTTGCCATGTTTTGCAGGCAGAAGGTAAGGTGGAAAGTTTTAACAAGAAAACAAAAGAGCTGTCACAATGAACCAGCATAAATGTCACAGAGACTCCAGAAAGGAACAAGTGAAAACCAGACGCTTAAAAACTGAGGCGGGGGCGGAAAATGAAAAAGGGACTAATTGAGCTAATCACAGATGTGGTGCAGCTGTGGCAGAAGGAAGCAGGGAAACTGAGAGGGAGACAAACTAACACAAAGATAGAGAAAATGACCAAGACAAAAAAAAAAAAAATACCCAAGGATCATAAGAAAAATAGTTTCACTTGAGATAAATAGCACTAATTTCTTAATGTATCGTACTATACTTAACAGCTGCATAGTAGTTTTGTACTTTCCTTCCTTTTACCTCTTCAGTGTTTGTATCTATCTGGCAGAGAAATGAATCCCATGAGACATTACAGAAGTGTACCACAGAGGCTGAACACAGCAAACTTTAAATCTTAATTTCCTGTGCTCAGAAAGCGATACCGTGCTCTTTCCAAAAATCAATTTCAAACCAACAAACAATGCATTAGCATGCTGAAGCCGGGGCACAGCTTGATGCTGCGAGTCACCGGTGAAACACGGGTGGAGTGTGTGGAACTTCAAGTCATCCTCAAAGTTCATGGTATTTAGATTTTTGCCTCCGTCAAAGCACAGCCTGTTTCACACACACACACACCCCATAAAATCAGTGCAATCAGCTGGAGGAAACGGGACTGGAGGAATCCTCAATCTCGCTGCAGCAACTTTTACTTCAGGAACAAAACAACTGCAGCTGATTGCAAGTAATCTGATCAAGTTTTAAGCATTTTACTAAAAACAGAATATAAGACCATTGAAAAATCCTCAGCAGCTGTACCTGGTTCCTTAGTTTTACCATAAAGGAACCGCAAAAGCTTACCTTTTTCATGTTATTTATTCTTTTATATACATATGCTGTTTATTGGTTGTTGCTATTATTGTTTTTTTGTTTCTTTTTTTTGCTTCATACGTGTTCACAGTAGTTCAGTCACAGAGCTTTCCAGTGCTAAAAGACATCCATTAAACATTAAACCTGCTCCTCCTGTTGGTTTTAGTGCTGGGCTGACCTCACTTGTTATTGAGTTCATTATGCAGAGGCCATTTACAATTGTTTGTGATCTGAATTGGCAACCATGCTGCGCCCTGCCGATGGTGAACGCCGTGGGGGGATGCTTTCTGGTGCAGAATTTGGCAAAAATAAAAACACACCTGCTGTTCTAAAGTCTAATTTTCCAAAATGTTTGATGTGTTAAATGTGGTAGCATGGCATCATGACTGTGAAAATAAATCCGTGGGACATAGTTTGTAGCATTAGCAGCCCGGGCATTCTGTTGGATGGAGCCTGGCAGGTGTCTTCACTCTCTGATTCCTGCAGAGGAGAAATGACTGAAGTAAGTTGACTGGCTTCACTTAACTACAGAAAACCAGTGGGTGATTTTCAGTTGCTTCAATCTCCTTGAGCTCCACCTTATGTCTAACAGAGTCATAATGTTTATTTTAAAAGTTATCATCCTGGTGCAAAAAAAAAAAAAATAGTTACAAATATCTGAACTATTTAAAGTCTTGCAAGGAGTTCTGTATGTTGCTTAATCTGTTTTGTCTTAAATTTGTGAGACATCATTGTCAGGAAATACTTAGACATGGCCGTGATTCAAAATGTTCTCGGATGTGTGTATTAGGTTTACCTTTTTTTATTAAATGTTTTTTTTTTTTCCCTCTGAAATAACTTATCCCGCTACCTGTCTCCTTTGAACAGTCCCATAAAAATGTGACAGTATCAGTCATCTTTGATTTTTCAGGTGTTCATGATGTTGTCTATCAAATCGAATGCAGCTGTCCAACTGCAACAGGTTGTTAGTCTTTGTGTTATAGGTGATTATAGGGGATGTCTGAAGGCTTTTTCCTATCTCACAGATAGGAATTGACAACCACTTAGATTGCTTTGAAAATGTATTCATAACCTTTGAATGTTTTTCACATTTGTCATGTTCCCATTGCAACATACTTTGACATACTTTTTCAAATAAAAGTCCAAATTCCAAAGACAATGGCCCTGAGTAAATAAAATCTATTGAAACTGCCTTCGGAAGTCACCAAATTTAAATGGTTATTCTGTGACGGCCTCAGAGGTTCAGTGGAAAACATTGGCAAACAAACATTATCTTGAAGACTAAAGACAGAAAAAGTTGTGCACTAATATTTTTAATTGAAATCTTGACCTACTTATAAAATGTCATGTTTGAAACTAACACGGAGCGTCAGCTCTGGGTTGGTGGCAGCATGATGTTAGGGGGGGGAAAGCATTTTGTTTAGACGAACTTGACAGAAATAATCAAAGGTTTGTGGTCAGAACCTGACAAAACGAGGAAAAGATCAAGGCATTGCATGAAACATGTTGCTTGGAAATTGCAAAGGAAGATTTTCATTAATGAGGTTCACCAAAAAAAAAAAAAAACAAACAGTGAAAACAAACTTATTCATAGTATGAAGTTGTGTATTGACAGATGAAATCTTTATCATTTCGGAGCATATGTGTCATGTTTTTTGTTTTTTTTAATTTACATTAAACTATTATACAATTTTACATACAAAAGGACGTTTTCTGTCATAATTTACTTTCTTATAATCCTTAAAACTTTTAAAGCTCCTGGCTGTTTTCGATTGTAGTTGTAAATGTACCCCAACGTGATGAGCATGTCTTTTTCCATGTTGAAAGCAGTCCAACTGTTGAGGTCTGCCAAGCCTGCAGATCATTCTTTTATGTTATGCTGGTGCATTGGCATTATGTTCAATCATAAACTCCCATCTGTCCGTTTCACTCTTCACAAGGCCCTTGGTGGTCTTTTGAATCATTTTTGACTGTGATCTACAACTACGAATGTTTTAGTACATTCTTCAACTTAAAATGTGAGCTACGTAGCTGAAATCAGTGATTCGTAGCATTTTGCTTTGCTAACTCTTTCGCAGGTCATTAAGAACAAACAAAAACAAAGTTATGCTGCAAGACACATAAGACAGATGGGAGGGTGAAAGGAGATGAAGATAAAATGGAAATATAGTAATTACAGTGAATGGCTTTAAAAGACCAACACAGTAAAGGAAGTTAAACAAGCTTTGCATTCATTGGTCCTGCACCTGTAAGTTGTAAATAAAAGTTAGCTCATTGTGACAAGTGTCTGTTCATTCTATGCACTATAATGCTTTTAGATTTAGTGCCAGCCACTAAAATGGCAGTTTCTTCAAACCTTTCATATGCAAAGAAAAATCAGAGGGAAATCTCTGAAGAACGCTTCCAAACAAAAAAAAATCAGCTATGAAGTGGTGGAATTTGTCTTGAACACTAAGGAGGATGAATAAAGTCAACATGAAAACTACCACAGAGAAGTTAGTTGATTAATAAACAAGGTTGAGTTGCGATGAAAAAAAAAATACAAAATTACAAATTACCTAAATAAGGCTATCATAATACCAAAAGATTCAGAGTTTATACATCATCATACACAAACATCTGAAGGTTTCTGTCTTGATGTGATTAGCTCAAGCGTTTCAGTAAAAAAAAAAAAAAAATGCAGATTTTGAATTTTGTGTGCATAAAACCTTTATTGCACTTTTTTGAGATATGTGCAAATGGCTACCAACCCAATGTGATGAAGTAATAGCAGCATGAAATCACTTGGATCAAAGCAATTGTTGTTTAAAACATTTATACTAAGAATACTGGAGATTTCAATAAGGAGATTTAAAACCTAAAGCAATAAGAAAATGTTCTGGATGTCAACTTATGTGTAAAAACTCCCACCGCTTGGAGACCCTTCACTCGAAAAGCTCACTCTGCCGATGAGAAGGATCAATTAAGTACAAGGTCAGTAAAGGAACACTATCTTCCAAGGAAGTACAATAAAAAAAATAAAAATAAAAATAAAAAAAAACACACAGCAGGATTTAATAAAAGTTGATTTTATAAGAAGTCTGAAATTTAAGATCTAATAAAGCCCTGAAATATGTCCCCTTTTGATCTTGTGTGTTCTGTTGTCCTGCTGCACTGCGGTCTGATATTAAATCAAGTTGATTCAGCTGTGATGTACAAATTGATCCTACTCTTCTAACACAAACATACAAAGAGGAAGCTTCTCTCCTTTGCCATTTCTTCAGAGAAATACATGCCCTCAGGTATTTTGGTTTCCAAACATGAAGACAGAGAGGGACTTTATTGTTTAATTTTAGTGTAGGTGTTAAAGACGAGTGGCGACGGTGATGGATTTCCAGCAAAGGGTTGAGATGAGAAGGGAATAGGCTGGAAATGCAAAACGTGGCTGAAAAGATAAATGAGAAGTGAGAAGAAGTGCAGTGGCACAGCAGAATAACCAGCTGAGAGAGTTGTGTGTCAAATGAGATGATTGACGGCAAATGAAGGGACGCTGGGTAAAGCTGAGCAAGCATGCCAGAGAAGTGCAGGAATCGTGAGGAAAAAAATAGAGGAGCAAAAAATAAGGAGGCGTTAATCTGTGAAAAACACAGGTGGACTGATCAATTTAAGCTGACATGCTGAAGTTGGCTTACGTGCAGTAACCGGAGGGACGTAAAAGAAAATGGACCGTGTAGACATGCACACATCATTAATAAAACAGAGCAAGAATACTGAAAAGCCCAGTAAACACAAGGAAAAGAAGAAGCTTTTACTTTTAGAATAAAATAAAAGCTATACTGACCAGCTTTATGCAAAATACAGGTTTTCTCACTGCAGATATAAAACAAGGAAAACTATAACAAGGCTGCACAGTGACGTTGTTGGTAGTGCTGTTGCCTTGCAGCAAGAAGGTTCTGGGTTCGATTCCCGGCCCCGGTCTTTCTGCATGGAGTTTGCATGTTCTCCCTGTGCATGTGTGGGTTCTCTCTGGGTACTCCGGTTTCCTCCCACAGTCCAAAAATATGTCTGTTAGATTAATTGGCCTCTCCAAATTCTCCCTAGGTGTGAGTGTGTGTGTGCATGGTTGTGTGCCTCTGTGTTGCGCTGCGACAGACTGGTGACATGTCCAGGGTGAACCCCGCCTCTCACCTGGAACGTTAGCTGGAGATAGGCACCAGAAACCCTCTTGACCCCACTAAGGGACAAGGGTGTACAGAAAATAGGTGGAAAACTATAACAATTTATTCTGTACCATCCTGTGGAAAGTCTGGACCTGTTTTAAGTCAATGCACTGAAAAAAGACTTTAAATGCAGAGCGAAGAAGATTTTTGTCTCTCCTAAAGGAAAGCATTGCTGGGCTTGGACAGCTCTCGCTAGCCACACCAGCAGCAAACATCTGGTGTCATTTGTTCTCCATCTGTGGGCTCCATTTATAACAACTTGCTGGTAGATGTTCCTGTCAGCAGTCTGACAGTTTGGGTTTCATCTTCTCCCCCCCCCCCTCATAATTCTGTTTGGTATTTTTTACAAATATATATTTAGCTAAGTCCTTTAAATTCTTAGTCAGACTTTTATTTATTTATTTAGTTAGTTTTTATTTTTTTTAAAAATTAAAAACCACAAATGTGAAACTTTAAGTTGCCATTCTTACCACTGAAAGTGTATGGTTGCAATAATACTGTATCAGTAATGTAACCAAAGCACATCTCACACAGTCTCCTGAAACGTTTACATTTGAGGCAGAATTAGTTTGCTTGTTTCATAACTTTTTTATCTGGGTTTTGTAATCACAAATTTGACGGCTGCATCAGTTTTAGGATCTGCTTTAAGCCAAATCATGACTAGTACCTATTTCAATTTATCTTTGAAATAAACATTAAATTTGAAAATATATAAAAAGCACCAGGAAGACTAAGTGTCCTATGTGTAGCTTTAGCTTTATCTTACTGCTATACCACTTAAATTTAGCATTTACATATGAATAACTATGTCAAAATGTAGCCACCATGCGTTAAATAATAGAACAAGTAAACAAACACAGAAAGGGAAAAACATGAACTATCAGGTAAAGGATATAAACATATAAAAACAGAAAAAAAATTAATATAATAAAATGAATAAATCACTGAAAAAGCTGTGAATAAACAACACCAACATAAAAAAAATTGTAAATAACAAAACAATCAAACAAAAAAAAACTTTCCAAAGATCTATTCTACTTGCAGAACATTACCAAAATCAGTAAGCCTGATCGCACGTCTCATCCATTTTCAAGGCAGTTGC
The DNA here is from genome assembly GCF_051168715.1 of Poecilia mexicana. NCBI lineage: Eukaryota > Metazoa > Chordata > Actinopteri > Cyprinodontiformes > Poeciliidae > Poecilia > Poecilia mexicana. Next base: position 16,873,087 of record NW_028263381.1, read on the forward strand.
GCCCCATAACTAACAAGCCCTGAGCACCAAACAGCTTGGACACTTTTTCACCTCCAGGGGCGTGTTCCTATGAACTTTAAATAACCTTTAAACTATCATTTGATTGGAGGTCATTTGCCTTTGGGCAGGTTTTCTCTAATTGGCTCATTTTCTCCTTTCCTGATAGTGACATTTTGGGCCCGCACATGCCTGTCACTCGCTCCCCCTTCTGACTCAAAGTTGTCTTTTCCGAGCGCAGGCCCTGCGGAGAAAAAATCATTAGAACTTTCTATGAAGAAATCTCATTGTTACGGTTTGTTTCAGAGTAACTCTGGCTAATTTGTACCCTGGAGTGTTTTTTTTTTTTTTTTTTTTTTTGATTTGTGCTGTTCTAATTGTATTGGTTATGGGACAAATGAGCCAAAACACCTAATATTTCAATCGATATGATCTTACATAACTGTGAAGATAGTTTCTAAGTATATTTTAGTGCAGAAAAACCTCCTACATTTAGAAGAATGCTCAAAAGTAAAATAAATTAATGCTAATACATTTTGTACGGATGCTGTCATTTAATGTATTATGTTGTACTAAAATGACAAATTGTCTGAGGGTTAATTTAAAATAAGATTTATTTTATTTTATTTTATTTTTTTAGTTTTTGTCCATCTTTATAAACTGAAAACAACTGTTCTGTCACCTGTCTGCAGCCATGTGCCATGTTTTGTTGTCTAATTGTGTCCCTGGCAGGTAGCAACAAAAAGACCCTGTGTGCCAAGAGGGGGCTTTTAGCCTGAAACATCTCCAACCAAGAGTAGAAAGGCTGCACATATGGTCACATGAAACACAGGCACAGCAGACGAATGAAAAAGCCTCTTACTTTAGTGCAGTTCTATCAGTTGGCTCTTATCGTGCCAACTTTCTGAGTGCACCTTTCTAAGAGGCACAGCAGGAGAGCAGGCCAAACCCGTTTCTCTGGGTTAGAGTGCTCTACCTCAGGAAAAAGTGGAAAGATGGAAGAAGCCAACATGTTTAGTTTCTAACAGAAAATCCTTCATTTTAGGCAGGGATAACTATTTCTCTTTTTCATATTAAACCACTGTGTTATTAAATGTCTTTACAGGTTCTATGTGTAAAATGATTTCATTTAAATAGTGTTCCCACTCCTTAAACTTTTTGATATTGCTGCAACCTCAAACCTCTATTTTATGTACTTTTATAGTAGAGGAAAGGGGTTTTCTCTCTTATATGAGTATTTGTCATTTCAGGCAATAACACTGTGTTGACAATTCATAAAGCTAATGTGTTTATTATGGAAATTTGTACAAAAGCACACCTCAATGTAATTACAGCCGCTAATGCTCTGTTTTAGCAGTGTCTGAGCGATGCTGTGAGGCATCAAAATACATTTTTAAAGGTTGTCTGTCACTTTTTTTCAGATACTGTCCTGCATCACACTGCTCCCAAGGTAGTTTTTCATAAGTTTTGTATCTACAAAGATTGTTCCGCCTTTGTAGCTTTCTGACAAGTGTTAATTTTCACAGATGTGGACCACTGTTAAAATGCCCAGGGGAAATCCTTCCTCAGTTGCTATCTTTTTCTTTCTTTTTAGATTTATAGTCTAAAATGCGCTGAGATAAGTCTTTGAGCTGAAGTCAGCAGAGACCTTGTCAAAATTAATGACACTTCTTTTAATTAATTCAAATAAGCACTCAAAATAGAACAAAATAATTACAGATAACCGGTCTTACGTTGTGAGCCGGCTTCACTTGTAGCTGGAAGGCTTTTTTTTTTTACGCTCAGCAGGATGTGACACACACACGTTTACAAACACACCCCCACACACATACACACACACACTGACATGCGAACTTTTTTTTATTAATTTCAAATCAAACTAAATTTGAAATTACACGAGGTATAATTTTGCACTAATCAAAACATATCACGGTAATGCAGGACAAGCAATTATCATGTGCACAAGGGTTTATATTTAGGAACAACAGCTGCCCTGGATGTGTCCAAGTGAATACTTTGAATTAAAAAATGGAAATGTAATATCACACTCTATGTTAGCAAAATCTGACTCTGAGCAGAAATAACAGTGTGGCTACAGACATTTAATAAAAGATAGGTTCATCTGGAAAAAAAAAAAGAATTATGAAAAGCAATACAAATAAAAAAAAAAAGACTGATTTAAATAACTGGAATAGTTATTTAGCTTGCTCCATGTTCTAGTTTTTAAAATCAGTTTTTAAAATAATTTTGTTTTTAAGTATTTTGTAGCAGTGTCTCTAGGTGGGGGTTTGAGCAACAAGCTTAGTCAGCAGTAATGACATTGAATGAAAAGAATCAGGTACAAAAGTGGATTTTAAAAGGATGCTTTCTGAGCAGAAGCAGTGATTGTGGGTCCCTGAACAGGTCAAACTGAGAAGAAAGGATCGGAGTTGCATCGAGACCCAGGGACTTAAATCAGAGGACAATTCTCCTTCTTTGGTATCTGCCAAGTATTTGAAGGAAACTTGTACAAGTGTGATTTTTTTTCCTGGCAAGGAAGTGAGATGAGACGTGATTAAAACTGCACCTGGATTTTCAAATCAGTGATAAATGGCACTGAGTCGGTTTCATATCTCAAAAACATAATCAACTGGCTGGATTTACAAGCTCGTTTCATATGTGTGTATGGTCCTTCATTTGAAACGTGATTCTGGCAGCTGGTGAGGAGAAGAAGGGCACAATGAGCATGAAACCAGCATTTACCATGAAACTAAATGCAGGTTCCTCAGAGGATTCATTGTCATATGACTCAGTTCATATGCAGAACTGAAAACCCCCAATAAAAATAGTTTTAAAGGATTGTTGGTTAGCTGCTGAACAAATGATACGAGGAGGAGAAGATGTTTAGAATTAGAACTCACAGTACTGATTCTTTCACATAAAAATTATTTCAACTTTTGGTTTCCGTCCAGAGCCAGCCATGGAATAGTGTTATCAGGAAGCATTTGAATTCTTGTCTTTTTTTATTGCTTTGTTTTCTTTTAAAGATTTGAGTTCAATAACTTAGTGAAATAACCAATTTCTGTCACTTATTTAAACCTTTCCAGATTCTAAATCTCTTTATCCAAACTATTACATAAACTGACTGACATGTTTGTGATCTGATCTGTTTATAGATTTAGTTGCGTCTGGTTCAGTGTTAACTATTATCACTATTAAAGTTTATTTTTGAAAGTGCAAAAATCAGCCAGCAATTACACAAAATTGTATCGTTGTGGCTGATGGCCTTATCTGCAAGTGGGCAGCCAAATGAAACTCTGCCGAGCTCCCTTCAAGCTCAGGCTGGCACTTTTTCTTTTTTTGCTTTTGTCACAGGAAGGTGATAACTCTTTTATTCAAATTATGTCCATATTCACCGTGAAACTCAGATATTTTGTTAGAATCTAACAACAAATTGAGCCCATCACTCAAACCTGCAGCAATAACGTTCTTGTGGAAGTGCGTAAATAGTCAAAACTACACATTGAGAAACAACTGGCTTCCTTTTCTCCCAGTCATATTCAAAGGTCAAATAATTCCTATTTCGATATGGGATCAAAGACAACTTGCAGAACATTCTTCTTCAGTCTTTTCTCTGCGGTGATAAAGACCTCTGAGCACTTTCCTTTCATGCTCGGTTGTCTGCCATCACCACTTTCCTCTGGTGCTTTTATTTTCATTTTATGTCCTCTCTCTACCGCATGAATTCACGGGATCGTGCAGCTGATATCCTCCCAACAGCCCCGTTATCGGGACGTTTTTCAATAGAGCAGCTGAAAATAGAAAGAAATGGTTGGCAGGTTGCCTCACTGTTGTCACCTTTGGGTTACAGATAAAAAAAAAAATAAAAAAAAATCCCGCAGCAGCCCATGGGACTAATGTCATGAAAGTTAAAGAGTTGAAGTACTTTATTTCGAACTTTACTTAAAACATTGAGGAAAGCAAAGTTCTAGCGTTTGCCATTTCACGACACAAACAAAACAGATTGTCACTATTTGGTTCAGAGCAGATGGTAATGATTTATATCACTAGTTTAAAAAACTTAAAAATGAAACATTTCAGTTACGTTCTGTGTAGTAACTTTCCTACAATGTGGAAGTATTTCCCCCCCTCACTCCACCATCTCGTCACTCTCGTCTGCTCTGCACCTTTCATGTCGTCCAGTTGTTCTCTCAGCTGATCCTCATCCTGAGGAACATTTGGATTCTGCACAGATCCACCCTAAATCCACATTATTTTCAAATCATGTTTGCTCCCATTCTGTTCTTCTGATGGGATAAATAATGCAGAGGAAGCACAGCACATGTTAAATATTAAGTTCAGTGTCGAAACAGCTTTGAAAGGGTTATATTCCAGGGATCGATTTCATCTACAGTCTGTCTGTCATTTTTAATTCATGTCAGCAGACATACTGAAGAATTTTAAGACAACCCAAAAGAACAAGAGCATAACAATTATTTGGGCACTACCGTATTCTTTCTGACCATGTGCAGGAACCACACTGTAAAAAAGAGATTTTCTTTGATTTCATATTAAATACATACAATATTTAATAAAAGTTTTTCACAGACTTCAATAGGAATTCAGAGGCCTGATTTAGCATCACACACAAACCCCAATACTCATGCACAAGCATTAGTAAAAATATGATTTTGCTTTTAGGAGTGTGGGTAGCAGCAAAGTGCTACAGCCTGTGTTTTTACAGTGGAACATTAATGCCTTATTAATTTCGACTTCTTATTATGTGCTGCATACCACTGCATATGTATATACTGACATTAGCTCCTTTAAGACTAAAGTTTGAGTCTAATGTGTTAAGATCTAAAATTGCCATTTAACTCCAATGACGTTCTACTTTACTTGTTTCCAGTAAGTAAATAGTTAATAAACATTACATACTGAGTTAGTTTCTGACATCAATGACAACAGCATTGTAGGACTGCCACATATTTCAGTTGAGAAAAGTATTTTTAGAGTTCCCACAAATAAACATCGCATTTGTATTTTAGTAGTCAGTCTCTTTAAACTTGAATTGATATAATGTTATTGCATGGAGGGATTAGAGTTTGACACTTTGAAATCAACTTGATGGAAGAAGAGAAGACAAAGAAAAATAACATAAAATATATACTCATAATCGCAAATATTTGTGGATGTCAGAGGCAAACTTTTGATAATTATATAAATTTTAGAGGAAACTTGTTCCTTTGCTTTGTCAATGACCTTAGAAGTGTGTAGCAGCACAAGCTCGACAGCTCATTGAAAAATTAACTCACACTGAAAATAAAGTAGAGTTCTACAAATAGCAATCTCCTGTTTGCTGCCTTGATGCTGTGCTACTTACTTTATTCTTGCCTTGGGAGCAATGATGGCTGTTTCCAGCCAGCCTCTCAAGAGGATCGACTTTTTTTTAGATGCAGACGCTGAACACTGAGGATAAGGAACTGGATCTATCTTCCCTGCAAATCAGTAAACAAACTCTTTATCTTCTCTACAGTCAAATTGGAAAAATACTCATGGTTACTGCTCTTTAAGATTTGCTCAGATGCTTTGGATGCCTTGACTGAGATTTTTATTTTTTTTCACAGTCCTCTTTTTGCTGACATTCTGTAGATACCACGGACCTGTGATGTTGCTGGTTTTTAGGTCTTCTTGCACACTGGAGCATGTTTATTCGATGCAGCAGATCTTGTTCTGTTTACTTGCAAAATAGACGCCTCCTTCCTACTACATGGCAGCCTCTTCCTTTTCCTCTTTCATCTTCATCACATCCTTCTCCTCCTTCCTCCAGAGGTGTCCTTGATGATCTTCACATCCCCTCCTCTTGCTTAACTTCTGGAGTCTTCCCTGCTGTCTAACACTGTAAATTATGGGTAAATTTTGTCAGCAGCTTGGCACCGGTTTTAAAATTTGGGTTCACTTAAAAGACCCCCGCACACATAATTCACCAAAATTAACATAGGTGATAAGGTGACACAAGCAATTTTAAATTATTTTCCCTATCAAACATACATTCACTCTGGCTGAACTAAAGAATAAGTTATCAAAATTATAAGCTGTTTTTTTTTTTTTGCAAAATGTCAGAGAGCTATAAATATCAACCTCATATATCAGTGTTTACTCTCCAGGTAAAAATGTGCTCAAGATTTAATATATACTCTACTTTTTTACCTCTGAGAATGAGATTTTCATAAGAGCAATCAGCAATAAATATCTTTGCAGAGGTAAAGTGGCAGACATATTTATTGTATTTTTGCACTCTGCAATACTTTTTCAGGCTTTTGACAAAAAAAAACTTATCTTAGATCCCTAAAATCATCAACACTTCATTCTAAATACATTTCTATATTGTTTTGATTTAGGTTTTGTTTTGGTTTTGGCATTATTTTTTTTGGAAAAGAAAAAAATCTAACGAAATGTGTAAATACATCAAGAAGAGAGCTACTTCAAACTGTGATGAACGAGTATAAACACCATGAAAATGTCCAGCCATCACAAATGTCAGAAAGGAGAAGGCCGTTTGAGGCCACAGGAATTGAAAATGTTCTATATTTTACTGAGAATCCTGCAATCTGCTGGAAGTAAAATAAATATGTAACCATCAGTAGATATTTAGAAAAAAGAGGGAATTTTGCAAGTCTGAATAAAACCATCCCATCTGTGAACTATGGGAGTGGCAACATTGTGTTGTGTGGGTGTTTTTCTGCAGGAGGGACTCCTGCACTTTATAAAATAGATGGCATCACAAATAAAGATCAATGCACGAAATAATGATGCAATATTTCAAGGGGCCAACTGGGAAGCTACAACGTGAATATAAATGGGTCTTCCATAGTGATAATGACCCTAAGCCTGATGCCAAATAAGTTACAAAGCCAACAAAGTCGGCGTTTGGACGACCCAAACCTCAAGTCTGCTGTTCATTTTGTGGGCAGAACTGAAAGGTGTGTGTGAGGAATGCTTTCTACAAAGGTGACTCAGTTACACCGCCCTCTGTCAGGAAGAATCTTGTGGTGATGTTCAGAGAAGAGGAGGACAGAAAAGATGAAAAGATGGATGAAAACACATTAAGTCAGTAATAGCCTAAAGGAAACAACTGAGCATAACATACTCAGGTTGTTACTGAGCTGTGGTTTTGCGGATTCTATTTACAACTTAGCAAACAAACAAATGCTTGATTATCTGCATATTTCAGATTTCTGAATCTCAGTGTGGCCAGGGGGCTTTGTGTTCCAAATTGCTTATTTTATTTCATTTCATTTCACAGTTTGCAAGTTTCCAAAGCTGTCAGGAGAAGTGCTGCTGTCATAAAATTGCTTTGCTGTGAAGTCCTTAACACTAATATAAAGATATTCAGCAGGCTGTGAAATCATTCAGCAAAGCAAAGTAGGAACCTGTTCACCTAAACGGATTGAGATGCTGTATAATTCTAAAGATTACGCTACTCATCCCCGATGCCAGCCCCTAAGAGTTTTCAGAAACAAATACATTATTTTAAATGGATTTAATATTATTGCTTTTTAATTTTTTCCAAGTCTTGATCAGTCCGTGGTAAATAAAAAGGCTGGGGACCACTGCAGAAGGGTGCAAATCAGGTCAATTCTTAAATAATCTCAGGAAGTGTATATGGTCTCCTCCCTCATCTGCCCCACTTCAGTTTTTGCTTTCAGAGACTGCACTGGAGTTCCTGAGGAACTTTTCATCCTCCTTAACCTTTCCATAAAACAGCATGCAGGCAGGTGCATCTCAATAAATTCGTATAAATATTGGCAAATAGTTCATCCGTTTCACTAAACAACAGCGTATTTCCTTTCTCTGCATTCCCAAGATGCTTTTGACGTCCTCTAATGGCACGACAGTGGCTTAATACAACGACTGCTACAGCTCTAACTTTGATTCTGGGTGTCTCTGTGTTTACTTGTGGTACTAACTGGAGCAGCAGTCCAAACTCTAGAATGGACTTTGCCTTAAAAATGCTTTCAAGGCTGCCGTTGTCCCATTTGCTTGTGCAAAGTTTTTTTTTTTTTTCTCCCACTCAGCTTTTCATTACCTTGCTTAGATTCAGCACCTCGAGAACAGCCAGTTTCTTTAGCAATAACCTTTTGTGGCTGAGTCTGTCAGCAACTGTGTGCTGGACAGCTGCCAAGTCAGCAGTTTCACCTTGTTGAGGCCCACAGAGCGACCATCAAATAGAATGTCACTTTATGTTTTGTCGTTGTTATAGTGAATGTTGTCACCATTTCCATGGTTCTTCAATATTATCGACCTCTTGTCATCTTTAGCTCTTTTTATTATTTTTGTTTACGTCTCTCCTCTTTAATGTAGCTGTAATTGGATGAAGTTTTCAACAAGGGGAATATTCCATTGTTCCTCTTTTACAGAGCAAATCTGAACTCTTACCGTTATAAACACTCTCATTGAGGCTGGAAACACAAATAGGAATTTATTACGATTTAAATAAACTTAAATAAACCAAACTGAGTGCAAAAATAACAAGCTGTGATGTGCGTGCAAATTTTTTCTCCAAACTGTTGACTGCTCTTTTTTTGTTTATGATTTAAAATGAACAAGAGTGCACTACGGAAATTATATGACAAGAGACATATTTACAACATTTATGACCTGTGTACAGTTTGTTGACGAATAACGACTCAAAGAGTAATCTCCTAACAAACATGGCCTTTTGTTGAGGTGGTGAAGGATCTATTTTAAGAGTATTGTTCTAGTTTAGCAAATCTGCAGTTATCTGCATCGGCTTTTATCCCTATTTTTTAATTTGTCTCCTGAAATTTCCTGCGTCTTTGTACGAGTCAGTCAGTACACCCCCCAGCCTGCGCCTGTCCCCATCTTGATCTTGAATTATGCAGAACTGAGGTTGTGATCAAGGAGAGAGAATCCCAGTTTAGAGAGTGCTTGTGCTGTGACAGTCTAATACAATCTTTTCTATCGTTTCACTTCAGTTGAAGATTTAAAATCAACACAATACAACACTTCACAAAGAGAAAAAAGGGCTCAAGACAAGTGTAACATAATTTACCTGACACACACACACACGCATACACACACAGTCTTTGTAGTTGTTCAAATATGTTCTCTGAGCTGTGATATAATAACACCCACCTTGTAGGAAAAGTACATTTTAAACCAAGGAAATCACTTTTTGCATTGTACGAAATTAAAACGTGCGTCATCAAGACCCAAACTTATTTAGATCTTTAGAGCTTTCCAAAATGCATAATGCTCTTTTTTTCTGTCTTCCTACCAACTCAGTCTTTGTCTTATTTATTTCTAATTTGTATTCCCTTTGTTCATGTTTTTTCTGAGAATTTCTGCCCACTTACCGCCTCCATTGTGAACTTTAAATCTAACCGAATTTTCATAATTGCTGAGCTTGGTTCTATCGCAATAAATTATTCAAATATTCCTAACTAGCGAATGTTTGAACCTTTCTCAGGTTTAAAGCGCTGATTAATTTGGGGGGATTAAGCAAAAAAATAAAATAAATAAAATAAAATCCTTGTTTATAGAGCCTGTTTGCCCTTCGAGGGGTAAAACAGAACTTGATAATGTTCTAAAGTTTCAGACCTCAAAATAACTGGTTGCTCAGTAACTGCATTCAGTGGTCAACATGACAGGAATAATTGTTAGAGAAATAAACTCTCTAGGATGAATGAACGTCACAATACCTCTTATCAAAACCATAGAAAATCTTAATGAGAAAATAAAATTCCATTCAGTAGAATTAATTGCATCAGATTTTAATTTCCGTCCCAGACCTTCTTTTTATCTCCTGATTCTCGTTACATAAATGCACACCTGCCTGTCATTGTGCACTATTACCAGACAAATTTCTTGTCCATAAGTGTACAAATAAAAAGTTCTGTTTTCATGACAAAAAAATGAAATTAGAATTCTTTGTTGCTTTACAAGTCTTTTAACATTCAAATGTGAACTAGCAAAATGTAAAAAACATCATTTTTAAGCTACATTATTGAGAGACTGTCAATAGTACTTCATCAACCCTTTATGGATTTTCAACTTTCACAAGCCTTGTAATTTGATTCCCATGTTGTGGTAAATAATATGAAAGAACAATTTGAATTCAAATGGACAGATAATGGCTCCAAATGTGTTTTAATTATGCAACATCACAATAAGATATGTGTAGATGTTTTTCCAAAGCCAGTCTAAAACCTTTTCATTACATCTTCATCAAATGCCATGAAAATCCCAGTTGCTATGTTCAGTTTTTCATGAGAACTCTCTTTGAACAACCAACATTGGCAACATTCTAAAGACAACTAAGAAAGTATTTTTGATGAATCCCAAAGTAAAGATCCCAGAGGGAGCTGTCCCTGCAATATTCTTCCCTCTATGTCTGCATTGGAAAAACACTCTAAATAGTCAAACATTTGTATTCACACTTCTCAGATGTCTCTGCTTTATCCCTTTATCTGCCTATTTAGAAGTCTTTTTACCACTGTGAATGCAGCCTTAATCTTTTGAGCTCCTCTTCTTTATGGGTGGAACAATGTGTCCTGACAGCCAACAGGACGATGTCCTCCCAAGGGCATACGCAACTGTGACTGCTAACCAGATTAGAAGGTTCAAGATAGCATCTCACGAGAAGACCGAAAGCGAGAGCGAGAAACAAAGATTGTAATGATTTACAAATGAAAAGAATCAGCGCAACACACCATTTTAATTTACTGGAAATGTTGTTGTGTGGTGTACTTGGTACCAAAATATGCACACAAATACATGTAGAGGTGGTGTGCGCATATGAAAATGAAGCTCACTTAAGTGTTATCCCTAGCTTTCTTGTGATTCACCTTCACTTTTACTTGTTCTGAAACTTTCACAGAGATCGTCAAATAGTTTTTAAAAGTGAGCTGATTCAAACATTTAGAGGATAAGGTTTTAAAACTACTACAGAAGCTCCGTGTCATGTTTTTGACTTGCACCATTTGTCTCCTCTTCATCCCTTTTTGTCTATTTTACCCTGATGTTGCTGCAGAGATTACGTATCATCCAACCGTCCTTGCATTTAATCCTTTCCAGTATCGGAGGATTTTCTTTGCCCTAAGATGTTTAAAAGCAAGAGGATTCAGAGCAACAAAACCTTGATGAGAATAGGTAAAGCAGCGAGAACGAGATATAATTCCTTTTAATTTCAAGCGAGTAAGTCAGGTTTTAATAAAATATTAATTACTTAGACCCTTAATGCCATGATTGTCTTTTAAATAAAGACCTTATTTTTGGCGGCGCCCGATGGTAAATCCAATATGAGACCTGAACATGTTTTTGTGTTGGTTTGTTGTTTGTTCATGCAGAACTTAATCATCTGCTTCATCAACATCTTCACCCATCACAAACTAATTACCGTTACCATTATCAACAGACAGGCAATCTTAAAAAAAAAAACAGCTTCTTCATACAGGATGGCCCTCTTCACACTCTGACAAGAGCACAAACAAACACAGCAGAAGCCTCTGCAGCAGAGGTATTAGAATCATGAACCATGTTGGCTTTACCAATTAGATTCAGATTTTCACCTGACAATTGCTCTGTTTTCAAGTAATTTTAAAGCGAAATGAATTCGAGATGAAACACAGTGGGCTCACTCAAAAGGTTTCGGTCAAACGTGTAGGCTGACTTTTGCAGCATAAAACCCGAGCTCTTATTCAGCTGTGTAATTTCCTTTAAATCAGCAGGAGAAAAACTTCAATTGAGGGCATGCACTTTGGTGTTGAAGCTATACATTTGATTATATGCTGTTAATTCACTGGCCTATTTTGAGTTTGGACCAACCACGTCTGGATACCTTGTGCTTTGAAGTGTGAAAATACCTGTTTTTATCCTGAGGCAACTCTGATTAATCTGTTGTTAGAAAAAAAAAACCCATTTTGATAGTTAAAGGATCTAGAAACGGAAAAATGCGTTCGGCAAAAACGCTTCAATCGGCATCACATGGCTATTCAATTACAAATAGGGGATTAGAATTTGGTTGTCTACAAGTGCATATCTATTTGGTTGTTTATAAAACAAATCTGGTTGTCTGTAACATGATATGTGATTTGTTGTTCTGTAAAATACTTACAATTGTTTCCCTCAAGGTATTTTGTTGGGGCTTCTGCTTTGTTCTACGTCTAAAGAAAGAGCGACGACCACATTCTAGGCACAAAGGAAAGCTTTTTACCTGTTCAGTTTGGATGCCATGATCCTGTTCGTGATGATCATGAATAACATTTCAAGGTCTGGTTGTCGGGAAGAGGGAGTCTGGTTTAGGAACCTCAAGGTCCACAACTGTGGCTGTCTTCAGGCAATAGTTCTCAGCGAACAATTCATAGTAGATTGTAGCTGATTCATCTTACAGTAGCAGGATGAATCAGCTACTGTAAACCTGAGGCCATGTTTAGACCCTTGACGGTGAGTCTTTGTCTCAAAAGGGGTGCTTCATTTATCTCAGTTTATTGTCCTTTAGTCATTTTAATCACTGTAGAAAGTAGAATTTACCTGAAACTGAGGAGCCTCGTCATCTGGGGGAAGCTTAAAGGAAAGCCACTGCTTCTCCACATAGAAAGGACATCTAAACATTATGCCTCCTAGATACCCTCTTTGTTTTCTGCGTATGCCTCATTAAAATGAGACTCCAGGACACACCCAGGAGCAGCTGAAAAGATGCTTCGTCATTCATCATTTGCTGTCTGGAAACGCCAAATGAATTAATCTCAGAGAGGAAAAAGACAGTAGATGGAAGATTTTTATCTAGTAGTTTTGCTTTCTCTCCCTTTACAAACTTTAGCATAATTTTAGCTTTTTTTCAAAAACAAAAGCAATTGAAATGTACTGCTTTCATGGAGATTGATAAATGCTAACCAATGTCTTAGCTTTTATCAACATTGCTGCTTTACAAATACATGCCATATTCAATTTTATTTACTAAATCTAGTTGAGTCAACCTGGAAGCATCAAAACTTACAGACATCCATTTTTGAATGGGTGAAGAACAATTAGTTTGACAATGACGAAATATCTTGGGAATTAACTGTTGCTTTATATCCTTCAATTTCAAAATGTGCAGAAAGGCTGTGCCAGACATGTGCTGGCATGGCTTCGTACCATTAGTGACACATTCCAAGATCGGCCTTCTGAAGCGAGGAATTATGAGTTTACACTTCAGACATTGAGGAATTTTTAAAAACTGCAGGTTCCTTGATGGTTGGCCCGACAGTTTCATGCCAGCCAAAGGTAATTTACAAATTAGCCTAAGCTAATTAGCTCCTTGCTGGTGATCTAGCTGGCTTTTTTTCCCAAACCTATGGTTTTGGCAACTGTTTTGTGTCAGCCGTGTTTTCTATTCCAAAGTCCAGGTCGTTTTGTAAGCCTTTGGGATCCTGTGATGAGGCTAATAAGGTAAGGGCCTTTGTGAGTCAGCTTGGAATGACTCTTGAAACTGATTTTGGTACTCTCCGGTAATTACAAAATCAATTTGCCACTGAAATAATAGCTTGGCAATCGTGGCAAAAATATTATGCTCGAACAAAATGGGATTTTCATATCTAAATTACTATAGACTATGGTCTTTGAACAGCTCTATTTGTAGATGTCTATTTAATTGCCAGAGTGTTACATTTATTTTAATTACCCCTACCTGTTAAGAAAGGTCCAATCTACAGTAAAACATACCTTATATTTTTTTTACAATAAAAAATATATGAGGTAAAGATAGATGAACGGTTGATCCTTATAGGGATGGGATGATCCTAATTTGCGACTTTCTGGTGATTAATTTGTCAGAGCCAAAAGTTTTTGCAGTTTTTTTTTTAACTGCAGATATCAAGAATTGGACTATTCAGTAAAAATCTTGCATGATCCTTGAATCATTCAGTATGCTCCTGATGCCACAAGGAAATCATTTTGTTGCTGCTTACCCATCCAGTTAATTGCAAAGGAAGGCATTTCCTCTCACTAGTTACAGTAAAATATATTAAGCCTCCATCGATGCACAGTCAATGCAGTTTCACAAACATCAGATAATCTCCAGCTTTACTTGTTAATTAGAATTCATGTATCTCAATGAGCAACTAAAACTGCAGTTTAATTAAAAGTTTAATGCTCAAGCCTTGTGGGATTGATCAAGTCTGTCATACTGGCAGAAACTACATATTTAGAATTTGTTAATAAAACAAACACATACATGCCTGGGATGATAAAATATGTAGACTCTTTGAACACAAAGGTTTACATGTAAAGTTCACTTTTTCACAAAGACATCTTTACATCAAGAAAGGCTTTCAGTTTGCACTTCTGGGAAAACTCACTGCTGCTCCATCTTATTTTGGAGGACTTTCACATAAATTTGAAAATAAACTACCTGAGGAGTCACAATGCCATCAGTAATGTTGCCAGTTACCAATGATCTCTTTTACCTGTTTGCTTCTGTTAAAATTGGCCCTAACGCAAATGTATCTTGGTGCAAATCCACAGATCACGTGTTCTCTGCTTCCATTATTAAAAGTCACAGGAAAAATGTCAAGTTTAAAGCCAATAATGAATTAAACAAATCAATTTGTGCAGTGTGTAACCGGTCTCTTGAGAGCATGGAGCAATGTGGTGCAGGTATCCGCTGCAGGTGTACTGATGCACACCTGGAAATTACCAGGCTCATCAAGTCAGAGGTTTTCTTTTAAAACTGGTAAAATGCCCTCAGCAAAGCAGGTTGAGGGCAGACCAGAAGATTTAAAGGAAGTCCTTATAATACCTTATATATATTGGATTTGGTGAACTAAACTAACACAAGTCACCGTTTTTTTCTCTTGATTGCTTTTGACATACATAAGAAATATTTAAACTAAAGTCAAGATATTATTTGAGCCCAAATGATGTCAGATTGCAATTACATGACGGTAAGCTTAAAGTTTACCGTTTCCTTTTTCTTTTCTCAGATCTTCCAAACTCACATTCAGACATCAAAACTTTTTCCTTTATTTCATCATGAATGAATTATTCATTAACAAACATGTTATATATTCTGGCTCCTTCATTACTGAGTAACACAGCTGCTCCTCAGCAGCAAATTTTAGTCAACGACACATTAACATTTTACCGCCTACAATTCATCACTGTATTACTAATTCAAAAACAGACAGTAATTGCCACACTCTGAGGCAAACTTCTGACTGTCTAAGCTATCTCACTTGAGGCTTGCAAGCCCCAAGCACAGAAGGAACTTTGCTTTAAAACTGTGAGCTATTAAATAAATGCTCTTTTTTTTTTGTCCCTGGGCCACTTGGGAAAATTAGCCTAGTGGTTAACTTCTGCAGCTCTGCCTCTGAGTTATAACATTCCTTCCTATGGCAATGTGGGTAGCTGTTTACATTTCAGCATTGAGTTTAGATTGGCAAGGCTTATGGGATTTAAAAGTTGCACAAACGGAGTTAAGGGGTTTAAAAGTAGCACAAAGTGTAGTGTGGAGCTAGCAGTGCAGTGTCATGCGAGCCAGCAAGTAACATGAATATTTAGGAATGTGTCTGTGAGCATCCATTTGTAAAAGGCATGGATGGGTGCATTTCTGCTAAAGAAGGGGCTCTTCCTGTGCAACAATGCAAAAATGTCTTGGAAAAATCCAGGTGGAAACTAAGCATTTGGTTCCTTTTTTTGAGCTGCTGGTTCAGCTGAGATATTGCTGTTGAAAAACCTTAACGTTTTATACCTTCAAAAAAAAAAAGGTCACTCAATGGTTAGTACTGACTATGCATCAATTCATACCAATATTAGGGACTTTTCAGTCCCCTTTGACCATCCATGCTTTTCTATAATCTACCCAAAGTCTAAGGGGAATGGGGATTTTGTAACTCATATTGACCAGCAATAGGTTCGAGATATTTTGGTTTAAAAAAAAAACTAAAGCTCTAGCTGCAGATTGCTAACACCTAAAAAAAAAAAAAAAAAAAAAGAAAGCCAACAAAGACCACCATATTGTATTTCTGGTCGTTTCTGGTTATTCTGGTTATTAATCGATGGTAGGTGTGAACTCTTACTTTTAGTAACATATGCATATTTATGCAGCAAGGTGATTGGAACTTTTATTTTTTATTTTTTGTTTGTACACATTTTTCAAAAGAAAGATGAAAACTAGAAAACACAATTTCACCACACATTAATATTAGTTAACATTCATAGTCTGAAGCGATTATAGGTATCCCATGGCTGCTTTGCTGTCTCCTGTCATTGTGTCTGCTGAAGCAGAGGTGTCTCCAGGTAAAATCAGCAGCCTTTTCTTAGCTGTTGTTCATTTTTAAGTTTGATTTCACACAGTTTGTTGAGAGACATCAGAAAGTAATCTATTCAGAATATCAAAATGCCTCAGTTGTCAAAGCAATGTATCATCATGCCACATTCTCTCAAAAATTAAATTTTACATCCCTCCCCCAAAGCTTGTAATGGTCTTAAAGTAATGATGCATTGCAGGGAACTTGCTTCACACTTGTCTTTTTACAGACGTTCATTAAAAAAGATGTTTGGAAGAGTGGATGGGGCTATTTTTGACAGTAGGTTTTTGATGTCCTTTTGATGCCTCTCTGTTGGAGTGGTGCCTCTCGACCAGCAGGGTGCCAGGAGAGGTGTAAATGTTTGAGTGGAAAGTACATGCAGGGCTCTGTAATGTGGTGTGTACTCAGTGCAATCTGGGAGCTGACAACTTTTACTTTTACCTTGTGCCAAGTCTCTGCTAATTTGTTGAAACTACTGAGTTATGTATGTGCAGCCAAAGCACAACAACAAAAAATATCTGATGCTGTTAAATCGAAATTTTTGTTGTTGCTGTTTTCTGTGAACTCCCCATCTCTTTTTGTTGAGTGTGTATGTGTGTTGATGAGGTGTCAATTGAATCACACTAAAACTTTAACAATTGGGAAGCAAGGGACATATTTTTCTGGGTATATTCCCATTCCAATTAACCAGAAACACAAAGGCTGAATCTTCTCATTTGTGTCCAGAGACATGATGTTGCCTTTGCACATAATAAACACAGAAATGAAAATATAAAATAAAAAGGTTTCATCACCTTGATTTGCCATCGCAGTTATTTGGTGTATTTCTGCAGATGGCAGTAGGACCACAGGGAGGAGGCAAAGTAGCTTATTATTATTATTATTATTATTATTATTATTATTATTATTATTATTATACATATTTTTCTCATGTTGTACTATCAGGACACGGGGACAGTCATAACAAATATGCAAAAATCCTATTGTTGAAGCTTGCAACTTTAAATATGAAGGAAAAATAAGTAAAAGATGGATCACAGCAAATATAAAGAATATAAACCTAATACTGCAAAATACTGTGAATTACTTCTTCATGTGCTATGACCCGCATTATACACGTTTTTAGAAATAACATTATGCTAAGTAAATCCTACAAACTATGAATTACTCAGTTATCAGTAAACTGCTGAATGTTCAAGAAGCCAATATTTTTTAAAAATATATTTACCAATGTTTGCCTAATAAATCACATATTGAACATTTAGATAAATAAATTACAATTCTTTTTATTCCAAGGTTGCAGCAGTTTGTCTTGTTTACATATTTTAATCTGTATATTGATACTACTCTGTATCAGCTGGAGTACTAATGGCAAACAGCACATACTAGTGTTATTTTCCCATGTTTTATTATTCTTGAAAGCTTGTGTAGAAGTTTTTTTTTTTTTCTTTTACTAATCTGACAGCCAATCAACCAATTTGAATGACAAGTACATATAAGGGCAAACTTGACAAAACATGACAAGAAAGCTTTGACACATTGAAGTTCATAGACACTGACTCTGCAGTCACACAGCTGTTTTTTATATTTATTTTTAACTTGCACAATATACTGGCATTTGGCTGCCGGAGCTGATGGTAAACGGGCCAACTGAATTACATAGATCAGTCAAAAGCATCCTGCTACGGAAGTTTAGTTTGCTTGATAAACAAGCAATTAAATGAAGACAAATCAGTCTGTGGGGTCTTGTCTACCTTGGGAATCAACCAATTACAGGTGATGGCATTACCATTTATACGATGGATGTTTGCCAAACATGATTGGTTAGAAAGAGACACTTTTTGTAATTTAGCAAAGGCACAAAACAATAATTTGCTCCTCAGAAGAAAAAAAAAACACACAACCAAGTGTAGAGAAGTATAGATGTGATCTGTCTGACACTGAGCAATTGCTCGTCTATTAACTGGCTCTAAAACAGAGACCCCATTGCATCTCATACAGAATCAATTTAGAGCCATTCAATAGTTTTCTCCTCGATGCTTTCACTTTGAGGTACAAAGGAGGCTCTTAGGCCTGTCACAGGGAGCCGAACCAAAATGGTAAATTAGGCCTTCAGCTACATATTCCCTCTAGTAGCAGCTCTGTACCGACACCATATGCTGACTGCATTATACAAACACCATAATAGATTGTGTGTGCAAGACAATAAATCATTTTCCATGACAGTTTCAACAGGTAGTTACAGTGTCTGGAATTATTGGAGAAGGATGCTGCTTTGTACTGTCTTTGGCAGTCCAAGAAGAAACAGCGGGCAACATAAGCCCTATCAATATTCTGAATATTTTAGCAAGTCTTTATTATAAATGAATATTTGACAAACACAGTAGTTACAAAATGGAAAAGAGAAATTTAACTCTTATTTCCTGGCTATTTAGGTAAGAAATTATGATAGAAAATTGGACAATGTCAATACGAATCCACAGCTACACAGCTTGCATTTTATCTTGTAGATCACATGTAAATAAATGTTGGGCAGGACCTCTGGTTTTCATCTTCTGAAAATAAAATTATGATTAACTTTTTGTGGCTTCAAATAATGTTATGCTTGACCTACAATAGTTCCCTGCTGTTGAATTTCACAGTGGATACAGTCAAAATGCAAGAGCAACATGTACAAGCAACAAGATAAAAAGTAAAAAAAAAAAAAAAAAAAAACTAAAATACAACACAATCTCAACACAAAGTCACGTTACACATTAATTTTTTATTCATCATTTATTCCTGATGGTAAAAGGTTTTCTAAAGATGCCCAGCTGATTGTAGTGCAACCCACTCTCTTTGGGAGACAAGATTTTGACATGGTTCAAAATCCATAACAGAAAAGTATTTTAATTTTTGCTACGTTCGTTATCCTTTGAAAATGTGTTCATGATGCCTAGCATCCTACCAAAGATGTTTTACTCAGGTCTTGTATCAGAACTAGTTTTATCTAATCTAAAGTCTAATAATTTAAAGTCTAATGCTTTTTATGATCCTCGGTTTCAGCAGTAATAAGACTCAACAGCTGACATGTTGACTAGCCTCCTTGGAGTTTTAAGAAGAGAGCGTGTTTAGCTTTTAGTTTTACACTACGGACATTGCATTGTACGGTACATCATTTAACCATAATTACTAAATTAGTACAAAATGTATCTCATGTTTGTTACACATCTTATAGCCAGCTTGAATATGTCTGCAGACTCTAATGTCAAGCTACTTACATATTTAATTGAGATGTATCCTCAATTAAATTGAGTTATACTCTGTGATGTCCAGTTTTTGATATATGCCACCACTCAGCCAGCCCTGCAGGCCTTGCTCTGTCAAAGGCCTGTCAGGTTGCCATTCCATTAGACTCCAACCAGGCTAAAGTGAAGAATGAGCTCTCTGCTATACTCTGACCACAGCCCAGTCGAAGCCACTGAAGTGTCCTATTCATCATTTGCTTGAACTAAAGGAACAGGCTCAGCACTTATACGACTGTTTGCCCAGAAATTTTTAGAAGTATAAAAAGAGAATTTCCAAAACTGTATATTAGTAGACATTTTGCCTCTCCCCATATAGTTGTAAGACTTATTCTAGTGATTGTGCTTTGTCATTTATGACTTAACCATTCTACATTTTATGGTACAACTTAGGCTACTGGACCATATTTTAAGTCATTAATGCTTTGGATAAGGCCCTATTCAAACTTTTATGAATATATTAACAGATTGCTGTTTTTGCAAGATGGTTTTGATTAAAAAAAGAAAAAAGAAAAAGAAAACCTGAGATTTCTTCATGATTTAAATTTGAAAACTATGTGGTGAAACCTATTGGAATGAGGTTAGACATTAATGTTGACACAACTTACACTTCAAACACAGTGACTGTCAATTTTTGAGCAAGAAACTACAGGAGTTTCCCACACCCACCTCGTTTTTTTCTGAATTTTGTTTCTGTAATATATAAAATGTCTATCAACTGAAGACGACACACTAAATCAGGATCCTCATTATTATCAGTTTCTCCACCATGACTGAGAAAAACCTCTATTCTCAGTTCAGCTCCATCAACGCCATGTTAAGTCTGGTCTCAGTTTGGTCTGGTCTGGTCAAAGGTGCTTCCTGTGATTAGGTATTTTGGTGCTGCAGTTCAGTGAGTCAAATGCCAAGTCTGAGCTTCATGAAAGCAGCTATATATCCAGAGACACTGGTCAGGATAAAATGCACTTTACTCCATGGTAATTTAATTCTGCTGAGAGCCGCTGTCACATAGCATTTCACTTCTACATGGAAAAAAGGGCACAGGAGAAGGTCAATTCCCGAGAAGAGAACTTCTATTGATTAAAATGATTTTCGAAAAAGTAAATTGTTTTGTCTAGCCTCTAAACAAAGATACAAGATACTGTAGTTGGTGTGTTATTAAGTAAATAAATGTATTAATCACAAAATAAAGGAAAACTAACTTGTGATTCATGTTTTCAAAGACCAGAACTCGAGTTTGTTTAAGATAAATTTAAGTCTATTCACTTTGTTGACTAAAATGCATTATATAAGAGGGAAATTAAATCAATTCCAAGTTTATGGCTTCATTGGATTTTTGCTTATCCTCATTGTAGACAGTGTCAGTGACTCTCTGCTGAAAAACTGTCAAGTCAGTAGCATTCCCCATCATTTGTAGGTGATGTAGGTCAAAAAAGGTTTTATTTGTCTGTTTTATATACAGACTTTCTGGAAACCTGAATTTGAGTTTTACAGCTATAAACCATGTTCATAAAAATTAAGAGAATTTTTTTTTCATAATTTAATATAGATGCCCATGCATTCAATGACAGTATAAACTAGTTGTATAATTTAACTAAAATACAAAACAAACAATTTCAAGAAACAAACTAGAACAAGGTTAAAGTAGCAAGTTTTGACTTTGAAATCAGACCATCTTTTTCACGCCTCTTATCCTATCATTATTTATAAGCTGGCGTTTGGAGACTTTTTTTTTATTCACTGTGTTTTTGCACAGCATGTCATTTAAAGACAAATCATAAACTCTTTGATGATAGATGGCAGTCGCTAATAGTTGCAAAAAAATCTGTCAGAGTTAAGATTTAATCACAGCATTAATCACTGAGATAAGGCGAACAAAGCAGGTAAACAACCCCAAGATGCCAAAGTCAATTTATCTAATCTTCATCTTTCTCAGACAAAATCTTGATTAGAAATGCGCCGTTTGGGAAAGCTATAAATATTCGTAAATTAATTTCATACTTTGTTTAACCCTACCTGAAAGGGTTGGCTCTGTGTAAAATAATGATAAGAGCACGGGGGTTCTATTAAGCCTCCCACTCATCCTTATAAATCCACTCACCACTGCAGTAAAAATCCTCCCTGACTTGTTTCGAAACACTTGTGACGGCTGCAGCATTGAGACATTTGCCCTTGATGGCTCATGTCCTGTCCAACTTGTCACTCATGAAGGTGATCACCTGAATTTATAGCATGAATTTAGGCATGAGTGGTGCATAAGAGATGCTCGGTCTCTTCTGGTGTAGAGTGCGGCATGAAGGGAATGATAAATAGAGTTGGAGAGTCATTTCTAACAGCTCTGTCTGACATCTGCCATTTAAAGATAAAGAAGAGATGCCCCTGCTTTCTGCAGTCGTCCACAGTCATTGTACGCTTATAATTTTGAAATGCTATTTGCTGCAACAATAAATCCAATACCAGTTTTTTTCTGCATGGATGTCATTCTTTCTTTTTCCTCACCCTAGGGAATGTTAACATGCTGCGGTAAGCATAACAAGAAAAAACAAAGTGTCTAAATGTGGGAAGATTTGCATTTTTCACTCATGCTGCCACACAGTTCCTTGTCACAAGAAGATAGGAATCTCACTGTGGGAAATTGGAAGATTTATGTTACTCTCCACGGAAAGGAATCTATCTAACATGACAGTTTAATCCTCTCAGAAAAATCCCTCAAGATCAAAAGCAAGTATTTCAAAAAGTTTCTTTGTGTTGTTGCCATTATGATTTGTTGCTACATAATAAAACAGAAACTCTGACAGCTAATTTTGAAAAGATTTCCTCTGCTGGGTTGTAGGATGCGAGTGAGTTTCAGCTTATTCTTCTTCAAAGCATTAGCTTTTAAAATCCTTACCCAAAACAATAACTTAAATCTCACTTGTGTGTCATTGTACATTTTCAAATTAAATGTCAATTTATCCATTTTTCATTTAGGAAGAAATTACATACAATTAAAAGTAGACATTCAAATATCATTATTATTTTTCTCAGAGTCCACAATAATCTGCCTACGCATTTCTTGTTTAAGGTCAAAAGGAATTATCAAAATTATTTCTATTTATGTAATTCAAGTATAGATGAGAAAGAGATGTTTCGGTTGAAATGTATACAAGTTCAGAAGTTTTCATATATTTCCTTATTGTTACAGCATCATTTAGTTGTTTAAAAGCCAAATTATGGTTTTTCGCATCATTTGGCAGAAAGCATCACTGTTTTGGGTAATTCTTCAATCTTCTCACAGTATTTGGTTGGAATATAGACCCATTTATTCAAATTGACGTCTTCAGGCTTGCTTACCTTTTTTTTTTCTTTCAAATGGTTTGATCATTAAGGCCAACCACTTGCGTTTTAGTTTTGTTAGACACAGAACATATTTCCACATGGTAAGGTTTATATCCCTGAATGCATCTACAAACAAAATTTTTTTTATTGTTTTGAAATGATGAATTCTTCCTCTCTGATTAGCCTTTCAGTCATGTCAGGACAGAACTGCAGATAATGCAGGTCAGTTTGTCTGCATGCTCACAAAGACTTTTTCTTTGTTCTGGGGTTGACAAACACATTTAGCACAAAACTGGTTTATCTCTGTGGCACTGAGCCTGCCTCCTTCCCTAACAGTGGTTTCCATTGTTACAATCACTTGGAATGAACCCAAACATCTAGAAATTGTATACAATGATGTATCAGGCGGGTAGAGATCCACAGTTTTCTTGCTGTTATCTTACCCACATTTATTTGACGGCGTCGCACATCTGCAGCACATATACTGTATTCTGGGAGTTTTAAAATAGACTTTTTATTTTTAATTTTTTTAGAAAACCTTTAATCTCAGACAGTGAGAAAATTGTTTTTCTGTCTATGTAAATAACTTGTTTAACTCTGACAGAAAATAAGCAGTTTTGATGGCTTTTGATTGGACTAACCGTGGCAAAGAGACTAAAAGCCTTTTATGCCAAGCTCTCAGCATGGACTCATGTCAAATCCTTATATGACACAGTAATAATAAGCACTTACTTGCAGTTGGAAATATGGCCACAAAATCCCCTTGTGACTGTTTGGAAATAGAGAACAGCATGCCCCGCTTGTAACTGATTTATTGTATTCAATGTAGCAATATTGAAAAAACTCATGTGTTCCCATTCTATCCTTTTTTTTGTGTCACATGCACACATCAACCAAGTGGCGCTTTCCTGACTATTTTCTACTATGAAAGGAATACATGTGGGGGCTCATCTTGCAAAAAAAAGACAAACATAACAGCAGTCAACATTATTATCATAATTATTGGTGTTTGTGGTAAGTTTTTTTTTTTTTTAACAACACTGATGTGTAGAAGATGAAAAGTGCAAACCTAAAAAATGCAGGTTTTTTTCAACTGTTAAGAGTTGAAAAGAATGGACTCATCTAAATGACCGTCTTCGCATTTGGAGGAGAAACGGGGAAGCCTGCAAGTCTGTGGACACCATCCTGACTGTGAAGATTTTTGCACTGCCAGGTAGATGCTGACAAAAAGGTAATGGGGCTGATCATATTACCAAATTAGTTAAAAATAATAATATCAGTGTTATGGACTGGTCATCCTCATCTTAGTCTTAAGGAAAATTTGTACAAACTCGACTCAGTTACACTGATTCTGTCAGAAGGAGTGACCCGAAATTTCAGCAAACTAATTAGAGAAGCTTGTGTGAAAGATCTCCAAAAACTGGTTAAAAGGACTATTCTGTCAAACTCAGAGGAAAGTAACATAAACGGAGACTGCTGCCTTGCATAGCATCGGTTTTTGAGGCAGTTGTGAAGAAAATCCTCCAAGGTATATCATTAAACTCTGCTAATTAAAAAAAAGGCTTCAGCTAAGCTTGAATAGAGTCCAACACGACCTACATCTCAGCCGTTGTAATACATGCGTGCACACACACATAATCACACACACACACCCACACACACACATACATGTATATGCTAGTGATGGCGATTTCAGAAACTCCTTCTATGATCTCAAACTTGAGAAATGTGGGTGTTATTTTAATGAGCACTCCAAAGAATGAGTACGAATTGGTTTAATGTTTCAGTGCATATCGCATAGGATGTATAATTAATCTTGTAAATCACTTGAGATAATATAGACAGTGTTTAATATAATATTTCAAATGTTCTTTTCTTTTAAGATTAGCTGCAATACAACAAAGCATTGTGTAATCTTTCTGTCTGTCCTTACTATTAGTCCCATGTATTTCAGCCTGTTTATTTCTAACAACAAAGGTTAAGATAATACAGCCAGAGGTTAAACAAATAAGGAATAAAAAAAGGTGAAAACTTTATAGATATACTAATACTATAAAAGTATAAAAGTACTCTGACACCTCTGCTGTGGACTTCATTAGTCTTCCCAAGCTCCTTACATTTTTTTGAATAAATTATTAAAAGAGCAGCTTCTGGGCATAGATAAAATGCCTTATTATGATTATAATAATGCACTGCTTCTTATAAGCACATGGTCATTAAATCTCTTTTATTTATCAAGCAAATTATTTCAACAGATCAATCTGAAAGCATTAAACTGATACAATGAGTAAAACACACACACACACACATATTGAAGGATAGCACATCTTCAAAAATATACAGTAATTATGATTTTTTTTTATGATTAATGTCTGTCTATTAAGTGTTTCTACAAGTTGTGATATTTGGTATGGTTACTCAGACAAAGAGAATGATTCAGATCAATTCACCTAACAAACAACAAACAAACAGCTAAATGAGCTATTTATATCTCTATCTATATCATGCACTTTGTTTCTCATGGCATATATTTTACTAAAGTTTCAGAACTTCTGTTTAGTTGTTTCTTTCCTAGATATTCCCTAAAAGTGCTACTACCATTAACTATTTTCATTTCTCTTCAACATAAATAGTACATAGTCCTGAACCTGTCCTAAAGAGCCTTTATATTTATAAAAAGATATATATGTCTCACAAAATAGAACTGGTGTCACGCAAAAAAGTATTTTTTTAGGAGAGATAAATTTAAGATTACACCACCTGGCTTTCGATGCACTGTTCAGTCAGCTGGAAGAACGCAACAAGAGCAATTATTTAAGGCAGATTCGACATAGAATGGTAATTCAATAAGGAAAACAAACACGAGCGTAATATAAATCAACTCATTTTCGTAGAAAATAATGCAACTAAAAAATATTCAACAATTATATTGCATTTGTTTTATATAAATGTTTCTGAAATATTGCTCTAAGTATGACGCTTTAGCCGAAAGTGCTGTCGGGTTTAGTAAAGTTATGATACTCCCTTCCCAATATGGCGATACGCTGAATGCTATTTGTGCTAATCGTTGCTAGTTGCTAAATCATTTTGACTATATATGAGACATTTAGACTCCGGGAAGTCATTGTCGTGTGACTATTGTTATAGTGTTCCCTTTAGCAAAACTATTTTTCGAGTAACTTCGAGATGTATCGCCGTGGAGCCGCAAAGAAGGACCCCAACAACAAACCTGTAAAGAAGGACGTGAGCGACAGCGATAAATACGCCGACCTCTTGGTTTTTGGTTATGCCTGCAAACTGTTCCGAGACGACGAAAAGGCTCTTTACCACGAACATGGAAAGCATCTAATCCCATGGATGGGGGACAAGAGCATCATGATTGATAGGTCGGTTGAACAAACGTAGACTGAAACATTATGCTAACTGTTTCTGCTATTCGTTAGCCTGTTTCAAATTTCAAGGGACTACTCCAGAGTTTATGTTGCAGAAGCCTGACAAGACCCGAAACAAACGCCGAATGCTTTATTTCTGTCTGCTAACTTTACTTTAGATGTGTTAAACTGAAAAATGCTATATGTAGTTCATACGGTAACATGCTAATATGCAAATGCCACCAGTCCTTGCTAACTTTAGCCATAGCAGAATAACTACACGTCAGTCAACATATTTAACTTGTCAGATAAAACTGCTATAGTACGAAAATTAAACGATGTCAAAAATGGATGAATAAGATTTATGTCGTATAATTGTTTTCTAGATTAAACTAAAATCAACATTATAACACACGTTTGTGTATAATTTCACATTTTTTAAAGCATGTTTTAGATCTCTGCTTTCAGTATTTGAAACAAAATGCCATTATCATTCATATTTATTATGTTGAACTAGAATAGAAATGCACCTCTCAGATTTTGTAGCTGATTACTGATCACCAATGTTCCTGATTAGTTGGTTGTGACCTCAGTTCGCCTTTTCGAATTTTATATTTCAAGAAAGTACATTTCCCCCATGTTCTGGATGAACGATATAAGCTAGGTTGAGAGTAAAATGTTTGCTAAATAAAACTGATGTTCAGAGCACATCCTAAGTTAAAGTTTTCTTTCTCTGCATCACTGAAATCTTCAGATACAGTAAAATCCTATCTATAGATCAAAATGAAGGAAAACGAATCACATAAAATAGAATTTGCCCCTTTATATTTTAGATGAAAAAACTCTGACAATAAAGTCAGCTTCTTGTTATATTCCATAATCAAATTTCCAGTTGTGTATAATCACATCTGTAGATATTACTGGCGATATTTCATTTTAAACCACTCAGCCACATACTCAAAAAAATCTAACTTTGAGTCTTATTCACACATTTTTAGTATCTTAACTTGGCTGATCAGTAATCAGAGCCTGTCCAGGATGATATATGACAATCCCCACCACCAGAACCTTTCTTGGTGCATCTCTGTCTAGAACAAATAGGACTATTTTGGTCAGCTTTGCATACTGGCATGTTATATGAATTTCCTCTGGAAACTTCTGATTGCTAAATAAATATCATGATATTCACTCTGTCAAATTGTTTCTTCCCTTTCAACTGCTTTAACTTTCAAGTGATCAATTTGACATTTTAGTTTGTTGATGGGCATCATCCTAGAGAATATTCCAACCCAGAATAACTTCCTCTGGTCAAAATGATTCAAACCTTTGCATCAGCACTGTTTTCTTGTTAAACTATGCATCTTATTGCTATTGCTATGTATCTACTTGAATCATCTTGGTCTGCAGTGGTCCAGCCTTTGTTTCATTTGTACACGATTTGTATGTGTGTCTTTATCACATAACCCAGTTTTTCCCCCAGCAAGTTAGGCTTAGGGGGTCGTTCCAAACCCTGATTGTCAACAACAGCACCCCATTTCTTTGCCTTCATGAAGAAACTACATCAGAGAGATGCCATAGAGGGACCCTGGAATATATCCTCCATTTGGGTTCTTACGGATAGGTATTTATGTGCTCGGGTTTGTGTGAATGTAACTTTCTTTGCAGATTTAGAAGTAATGATGAGTGTTACAGGGGGGATTTGAACCCTGTAAGGTAAGAGGCGAGTTGCTTTGTTTGTCTTCTTTTTCTTTTTTGTATTTCTTGTTTTTGTTTGAATCTATGTTTGCTTATAAAACAAAATCTGAAATGTAATCATTCTTAATCTTAGGAAGTTTAAGACAAGAATATATGTAGTTTAAAAAAAAAAAAATCCGCATCAAAATATCTTGGTAAGTAGGTCTAGGTTTTTGTTTAAAATGTTTATTTGTTTAAACTTCTTTCACTCTAATCCTGTTTATCATTCAACAGATATGATGGGCGGGGTCACTTACATGACCTTTCAGAGTATGACAGTGGGTCATGGAATACATCCTACCAGCTGTCAGAGGAAGAGGCCAGGATTGAGGCGCTGTGCGATGAAGAGCGATACCTGGCTTTGCACACCGACCTTCTGGAAGAAGAGGCAAGACAAGGTATGCAAGATGCTTTTTCTGGCATTCAGCTATAAATTCAAATATGCAACATAAAAAAGTTAAATAATCGTTGAGACTGATTATGTTTTTAATGGCATACCTTTATGAAAGGAGTGGGGCGAATTAGTGATTAAAGTTTTTCCTGCTGTTGGGTGTAATACAAAGTGCCTTTTTTTTATTCAAAATAACGTTTTGTATAATACTTTCTACTGTGTTTTATTTCACACAAGAATTATTTCATGTTTGACATATTTTAATTTTTCACTTTTTAAAAAGTTTTTAGAACATTTCTGACAATTTGTAGAACATTTTTAAAACAAAATGACAACAGCAGCAATTTTACAACAACAATGATGAAATGTCAATAATGGACAACGTTAACATCCATTATGTGTGTGGGTGTGTGTGTGTGTGGGCATGGGGGTGGGGGTACAAAAGAGCACGTTTCCTGAAATTAGCTAGCTAACTAAACTAGCTAACATTACTGTCTCTATTCTACTATGCTATGTGTATCATGCATCTGAGTGTGTGTATGTGTATGATTTATCCATCCATCCATCTGGGGTCGGGTCGCTGGGTCAGCAGCCTAAGTAAGGAGGCTCAGAGTTTGCTCTCCCCAGCCACTTGTTCCTGGTCCTCTGGGGGAACCCATGGCATTCCCAGACCAGCTGAGAAACATCGTCAGTGTGTCCTGGGTCTTCCCCGGGGCCTCCTCCTGGTGTGACATGCCCGGAACACCTCACCAGAGAGGCGTCCAGGAGGCATCCTGACCAGATGCCGAGTCACCTCAACTGGCTCCTCTCGACATGAACGAGCAGCGGCTTTACTGGATATCTGAGCTTCTCATCCTATCTCTAAGGGAGAGCCCAGACACTCTACAAGGAAAACTAATTTTGGCCGCTTGTATCTGTGATCTCGTTCTTTGGGACATGACCCAAAGCTCATGACCATAGACGAGGGTAGGAACTTAGATCAACCGGTAAATCAAGAGCTTTGCTTTTTGGCTCAGTTCTCTCTTCACCTTGACAGACCGGTCCAGCGCCTGCTTCACTGCAGATGCTGCACCAATCCGCCTGTCGATCTCCTGCTCCAATTTTCCCTCATTGGTGAACAAGATCCTGAGATACTTGAACTCCTCCATTTGGGACAGGACATCCTCCCCGACCCAGAAAAGGCACTCTATACTTTTCTGGCTCATTTATTTATGCATTTATTTCTATAGCTATGCATTTTTATTTTATTTATTGAGATGATAAAAGAAAGAACCTTGAACACATTGATCAACAGGTTTTGTATGTCATTCAACACATTCTCTCTCTTGGTTTTCTCATCCAGGGTGTGAGAGACACACAGACACACACACAAATAATAAAGATGCACAATAAAGAATAGGTGGTAATGTTAGCTAGTTGGTTAGATAACTAGTGTTGGGCAACTTTGAAGAAGGCTAATATGTTGATTTGTGACAATAACGCTGTCACAGTATTAATGATTGACACACACAAACACATTTGTGAGATAAAAAAAATAAAGATAACACTTATAGGTAAGAGTTCTTGCTATGTAAAATAATATTATTCAGGGGCGACACTTAGGTCTCAGTGTGTTTGGTTCACAAAAAAATCTTTTCCTGACGGTAACAATTGGTAAGAAACAAAGATTCCCATTAAATTTCATAGGAAATGAATGCGGGTTATTTTGGACCCACTCGCGGAAGAATGGGGTAGTAACATAAAACATTGCCATTTCTTAAAATGTATAAAAGGTAAATTAAAAATTTGAATTGCATGATATCAGTAACATGTTTCTTGAGGAATACCTGGAATATGAAGTGATGAAAACTTTTCATTACAAAGATATTGCAAAAAGATGACCTCACCGGGTCAAAAAAAACACACAAAAAACCCTTATCAAAGCGTATGCCCGGACCACGCACAGGGTAAAAAGCTTGCAGGTTCAATTGACCCATCTCTTTAGACCGAGGGCGGGTAAAAAAAGGCTAAAAAAACAGGAGAGGTTGCACTTCTTACTCAAATGGTGGATTAAAGCAGTAACATCATATTTAAAATAATATGATGGGCTTAATTCAACCTGAGACTTCTGATTAACTAGTGCAGATTTCTGCTCTGAATGTCGTTGTGAGGCTGTGCGTTCAGACCCTAGCAGGTGAATCGCTCATAATTCAAGTGGAGTTATTTAATTTATATGTATTATATGTAGTTACTGGGGCCTCATTAACTGAATATTAGCTAAACTGCATAAAAAATTAAATCCAACTGAATAGCGTATGTCAATATCATTTAAAAATTGACGGGTAAAAATAAAATATGACATATTTATTCTGACGTCGTCAGTCAAAATGAGGGACAGCAAAAAAGTCTAGCATGACCTCTGATGGGCACATAAAGTTAGTCCTGCCAATAACCGTTTTCTGTGCACCTCCGTTCTTCTGTCTTTAAAGTGGGCCACCTCTGTCTCAGCCTTAATAGCTAATGCTTAAATCCATTTTGACTTTAGGATGTCTAGGACACTTGCATCTCAGATGCTTTACATCATAGTTATACTGATTATTTTGGTGACAAAGTACTTTTTTGTGAATGACAGACTTAATGACTGCCATTGAATTAATACATAGGTGTTTTAAGTGAAATATGGTGTCTTGTGCCCAAACTGACAGCAAAGAATGAGTCAGCTAATGGTTTGAGTCATGCACACTCCTTGCAGACGGTCCATTGTGCAGACTGTTCTGCCCTTGAATTTGGAGGCTTGACCCCATTCGCTTTGTCTATTACCCACCTGACCAGTAAAGGGTCAATATGAGAAGTATTGATAGATGTCATGAATTTTAACAGAGGAGTTTCTCTTCTTAAAGTTTCAAAGAGCCTCCTCTATGAATGTAATTTGTGAAAAAATAAATGAAATTAATGTTTTCATTTTAAAAGCAGCTTTTGTTGGCCACACGCAAATCAAAGCAATTTTTGAGTTTTACTTCCAACATAATGCAAGAGTTTTATCTTAATGAAACACTCCACATCAGAACCAAGAAGCTGTTTTCAGACCAGCGATAAACAAAACCAGGAGAGATTTGTTTGTGTGGGGAAGGCAATCTGACCCAACAGCAGGTTGCACT
This sequence comes from Poecilia mexicana, assembly GCF_051168715.1. Classification (NCBI taxonomy): domain Eukaryota; kingdom Metazoa; phylum Chordata; class Actinopteri; order Cyprinodontiformes; family Poeciliidae; genus Poecilia; species Poecilia mexicana. The sequence continues at coordinate 16,904,611 of NW_028263381.1, forward strand.
CTGCAAGTCTGAACTAAACGGCTACTGCTGCAGGGTACAATTGTTATCCTGGGATGTGAGTGAAATCAATATTTGCTTGCAGCTTGCTGAACTGGTCAAGTTTAGGCTGCTAATGTAATATACTGCCAGTTTTATTTTCAGGCAGACTAGATGTTTGCCTTGTTTACTTTCTTGTTTTCGTCTGAAATGTGACTTTGCAATGAACCCCACCCCCCCACCCACCCGCCACTCTCCTCCCCGGGGCTTTTTCTAGTCCATTCTGATCCTGTTCTTTTTTTTTTTCTGTGAATGCAAACAAAATATCCAAGTGAACAAACCACTACAAATACTCGTTGCTAAATAAACAAATTATTTTTTTAATGCTGCAAATAAGGTCATGCCCTAATATGACTAGCTTTCCTTTAAACTGTGATTCCAGACCTGTCTCTGTAAAGGCTTTATTATTCTGAAACAATGAATTTTAGTCATCTGCCCATATTTTTGACTTATTTTACCCATTTTTCTTTCAGACTAGCCTGTCAAAGTCTAGTCTGAAAGAAAGGAAAGGAAACACAATGTGCATGTCATATTTATTCGCCCATAAGCAATATTAAAAATAGACATCCTGATGGATGAAGTATATTTTCCCTCTTTGTCTTGACAATTTCCATTGTACATTTGGGATGGGTGACTTGGACTCAAAATTTATGACATATTGTGGCATTTATTGCGATTGCCATGAAAGTTATGATTAAAATGTATTTAAAACTTCATCACAGTCATGTTTGGCCACAGGTCTGTCGGTGCATGCAGTGAGAGCATAATCAACACAGACTATGTTGTTGAAATTGAATATGTCACTCTGCGAACGGGCTACTTTGGGACACTAATTAGAATAATTTTACTGTCAGGAGACAGTTACAATTATGTATCAAATGTGTAACAACAGATATCTTTATAAAAGTTACCTATTGCAATTTTAACAAGCAGCAGTTTGCGCTTGTTGACTTTGTAACTTATTGAATATGTTACAAGGCCTCAATTAGTCCTCTTTATTTTATGTGAAAATGCAAATTTTCCTGTATGTATTTCTCCCTTTTACAGAGGAAGAATACAAACGATTAAGTGAGGCCCTGGCTGACGAAGGCACTTACAATGCAGTGGCCTTCAAATACAGCGCTGACTACTACGATCCCTCACAGCCCACAGAAGAAGAGGATGCTAACAAGGAACATGGTGAGAATTTGTAAAGGGTCTATTATCCTTAGAATAGATACACCCATCTGCTTTTCACTGGCAGATACTGATTACTTTCGGATCAAAGCAGTTAAGTCCTGTTTTTTGAAGAACTATAACCCATGCAAACTACTGTGTAAATGTGTTCATTTTAAAAGATTATCCTCATGTATGCATATGTTCCTAGCCTTAATTTTACTGCCCAAACTGTATGCGTGCCATTTGCTTATCTATCTGCAGATATAACATTTATGACTTTTCATTTTTGGCGCACTTAACGAACAGGGAGAAAATTTTAATTTTTAACGTATGTGTATCTCTAATTGAAAGTATAGATGAAAATGATATTTACTTGTGGCAATGACACAACGTACAAAGGTTGACAGAATCAAAAGAAAGTAAGTGGAATGAGAGTATTAAATATCTTTTTCTTGTGTTAATGTTTTTGCTGCGGGAGATCTTCTGTTTTTTTTTTCTTATTCAAGTAACCTTAAAAGTACAATTAAAATACCAGGTTTAACCAATATTCTGCACTATAAATACTGAAATAAAATCAACTGACAAAAGACATAATACAGCAGATAGAAATAGGAATTGTCATAAGAATAACAAATTACTCATGAAGCCCCAACTATTGCAGAACATAAAGAAATAAACATCCTGTGTTAATGCTTTTAAAACTTTAATAATTTAATGACTTCATTTATTAAATCTCTTTATTGCAAGTATTGACATTCACAGAGTTACAGAGACAATCAGCAGCCATTCCAAGAACATTTAGAAAACGGTTCTGGGTATGGAATTAATTTACTGTACATATAGGACATACTGTGATATTATATGTAACTATTGGTGAAAAATGGGAAGAGCGTTTTCCCAATCATCCCATAATGGGTCGCTTTGTAGCAGGAAACAGTGAGTTATTTTGCTCTAATACTTCGGTGTGTTTAATGATGGTAATAAAGAGAAGAGGTGCAGAGCTGTTCTTTATAGCCACTGTTTGGTAATGGCTTTCTTAGTTGCTGCCAGCATAACCTTTAAAAGCAGTGCATCATCCTTACTTAAATCTTCAGAGGTATGCAGAAGATATATTATATGAGCATATTGGAATGTTATATTGCAGGAGAACCTGTGATTTCTGCAACGACTGAGGCTACATCCTTTCTGAAGGTCTAGATTAGGACAGATCCAGTAGATGTGGGAATGATCAATCATTGGCTGCCCAGCAGATTATCTTCCAAGCTTGTGCCCGTTCATTCCTATTCAAAAAATTGCTTCTGGGATTGTTGAATAATTTGAGTTAATTTTTGCCAGCAAACATAAAAGCATTTTAGTATATTCAGCAAACATTGCACTACATGGCCTCTCACTGCCTCAGTCAGCTTTACTTCCCCAACCACAATGTAACTTCTTACGCCTGGATTTGCCTCTGTATGGATTATGTGTGCAAGGTAGCTTTTTGATAGGAAACCTGAATGCTTTTCAGGGTTGTGTTGTAAAAGGATAACAGCCCAACCATGTAGCACTTTGTTGGTGATCAATACATCTTAAAATCTATTATGTAATAAGCATGAACATAAAGTAAGATTCTCTTTTGAGCCAACTGACTGACTGTGCTCCATTAGATTTGAAAAAAAAAAAAAAGTTCACATGTCCAATTAAATGAAGAACATTGAAGTAATAGATACAAATTGATGGCGGGAAAATTAATATGCCTTTAAAATAACTTTCATCACAAGGCCCAATGGCCTAAAATTGAAATTGAACTTCACAAAGTTTGGGGGGAAAAAAGTAGTCTCTGGTGCACTCCTCCAATTTACATATTTGATGTAGTGGCTGCTGGAGGCATTTCCAATAGGCTGACGGGTAAGCAGTGATGCTTTATATTCTCTTCAAGGAACATTTGTTGAACAGTGGTATTAAAAGGTCTGCTGAAAATGCCAATATTTGAATTTGCCTTTTGGGAAAAGGCCTGTGTGGCTCAGGTGGCTGAGTTGAAGCACATCACTGACATTATCAAAAATGCTGATTTATTAAAATAAGCACAGACCCTTCTCATAATAGTACCCTCAAAGAAGTAGTTGACAGCAACAGATGCAGACAATGATATTATAAATAAGATCATTAGCCCTATTTTATGTCCCTGAGTGAAAGCCAAACCCGCTAGAAGGTTAATATCGGTGTAATTTATATGCTCTCTGTCAAAATACAACTAATGGGTTACTGCAGGCATCGCTGGAAAATCTCCATTACTTGGCAGTCATTTCATAACACTCTACTTGATTTAATTTCCTTTAAAAATTAAGATCTTTATTGGATGATTTGCTTTAAATCTATTTGCTTTCTCACTGTCTCAGTTGAGTAGACTTCCCTCTTCAACAGAAGTATGGCAGATTTATAAACACAACAAAACCGTAATTATATAATTTTTTTTTTGACATAACTTTTTTTTTTTCATATTGGCTTTCATATTCACTAAATCTGATCAGAGATTTGACATGTGATGGAATGAATAGTATTCAACCTTGTCAAAAGCTAATTTAAAGATCGTACCCATGGGTACAAGTGTCCAGGCAAATGAAATCCCTTGGTCTGGCAGAAAGTTTGAGGTTTTTTTTTTACAGCTCTTTGTGGCTTTGTATTAAATTAAAGAGCCCCTTTATCATTCCGCAAACTCCCTACAGTACTACATGAAAAATTTAATCTCGTCTCTGTCTGACCTCTGTGTTGTTATCAAGATGAAGGTGAAGGCTAGGGTGGTATTTCACTGTGATATATTCCTGAAGTGAAGAGAATGACAGAAGAAAAGTGTCTTATTCATTTTTTAGATTTTTCTGAAATTCTGTGTTCTCTGCTTTCCTTGTGTGAACCTTGTTGAAATCTTGTATCAGATTTTAATTTTGTTTCAAAGGATAAATAAGAAGGATTCTCAATGTTTTTATTCCATTTTCTTTTCACACGCACACAGAGGAAGCAGAGCCTGAGGAAAGTGAAGAACCATTTGTTGCCCCCCCAGGACTTGCTATCCCACCAGATGTGGAGCTGGTGAGTGCAAATATATCTGCTGCCTCGTGGCTAGTGTAGCCTATTGTAGTCATATACATATATACAGTATTTATGAAGGCTCTATGTTTCTTTTAAGGTGAGGTGCTGCAACACACAACATTCTTGCTTTACTGTGTTCTTCAGTTTTACAACCATGGCCATTTTGTTATTATATGAATGTTTGTAATTGAAGTGAATTGAAAATGAACTTGAAGCCACTTGAGATTTTGTAAATAGAATGACATTGACCTGTACAGTGAGAACAGAGTAATTGTGAGTGGTGACAGTTTATTTGAAATCTATTTTACCTGTACATTTCTACAGTTTGGAGTCCATGATTTTTAAGTATATCCGCTATGAAACAATCAGAGATTAATGTTGTATTCATCTGATTTTACAGTTTCTGATCTACATTAATAATTTGGACCTTGCAGTGGAAAGACCTACAATAAACCCGCCTTGGTAGATTTAAAGTGAAGGATGAGAAACATTCAGGAATCCATGGTCAAAACAATGTGGAGTGGTGGTCAGTGGCCAGAAATCAAAAATTTCCGATCTGTCTTTTTGTAAATCTTTGCAAGAAAGGAAAAAAAAACTGATAAAAATAAACTATGGTAACACTTTATTTGAAGGGGGGTGAATAAGACTGACATGACACTGTCATAAACATGACATAACACCTGTCATGAACATGAATAAGCCTTCATGAATATTTATGACTGTTGTCATAAAGCGTAATTCGGTAAATTATGACACTTTTAATACAAAGTTGACATTATTCAAAATGTCTTTATGACAATTTGACATTAACCAAGAAATCATTACTGACATAAATTTGTTATAAAAGTATTACTGATTGCACTTTAAAAATTAGGTAATTTTATGTTATTAAAGGTAAAGTTTAAACAGTAATGATTTACTGGTTAATGTCAAGTTGTCATAACAAAGACATTTTGAATAATGTCAACTTTGTATTAAAAGTGTCGTAATTTACCGAATGACGCTTTATGACAACAGTCATAAATATTCATGAAGGCTTATTCATGTTCATGACAGGTGTTATGTCATGTTTATGACAGTGTCATGGCAGTCTTATTCACCCCCCTTCAAATAAAGTGTTACCAAAACTATTTTAGTCCATTGCGATTTTTGTTTAAGCACCGCTTTAAAAACATGTCTTATAGCCATCCTGCAATCAGTGGTCATTAATTATTAATATTTGGAGCAGTGTCACACCTTGTGTGTGAGTGAACATCATCGTATCTTTAATCCAGACACAAAAAAGTTGAAAGTTGTCCAATTTTTAGCATTTGCCATTTGTAGCTCTAATTTGTCCATAAAATGTATGGCCCATATCTTGCTGAGATTGTAAATAGCCTTTTTTAACTGGCAGAAGAAAAAAAAAATAATACAAGTTCCTAAAATTCAAATATTTGTTGTTTTACATAAATGGAATAATATATATTTTTATTACTATCTTAAAAAACAAGAAAAGCAGGAACCTGATTTATATTTAGTTTTTCCAGCAGATTTTGCCACATATAATATTTTGGTAACGGTAACTACCTCTAAAGACCTGTGCTACATCCTTCCACACATTTTCATATCAGTGTAAGTTGCCTAAAGCAGAATACAACTTCATGTTGACGTAACGTCTAAAATGGAAACAGTTGTACAGAAGGCTAAAATATTTAAGCTGGTGTTTGTTCATTCTATCCGGTGTCTACAGATGGAACCCCAGTGACTCCCACTTTCTTATGCATGAGAGGAAAGAAAACAAGCTAATTGTTGTCATGGGGTGTGTTCATATTCAACAGCCCAATATCCAGTTCAGGCAATAAAGCTTCAGTGGAAATAAATTGCCTTCATAATAGTCTTTCTAATTGCATTTCACTGGTACACATTTGGTGAATGTTATAAACAAAACTTTATTTAAACATGTTACATTCACTACCTTGACTGAAGCCACGTGCAACACCGCATACAAAGTATTATTTTAGTGTTTTCAGATTTAGTTTTGTGAAGCAAGCTGCCTCCTAATTTCTGTTACTTTGCAAGACCTAATATTTTCATCTGTAACATTTAAATCTCCTTTCTGTGTGTTATCCAGTGTTCTTATTTTAGTTTTTTTTTAATAAATACTTTTGCACATAACACATTTTTCTGTTTATATTTCACTTTTGTTTATATTAGTTCCATTAATTAGATAGTCATGAACAATGCTCAAATCCTATATTATTTAATTTTACTTTTTTATTGATTTCCACGTTTGTGTTGCACTTTGTATCTACTGATCGTCATTCTGATCTTTTTAAGTTAGTTGAATTTTGCAATTATGACCTCTGACAAACCAAAATGACTTTTCTGTAATATGTGTGATCTGTGCCACCCATAAAACTGCATTTACTTAAAGTAGCTTGAAAAAGTCATAGATTAATCAGTGTATACAAAATGTCTCAGCTGTGAAATGACATGATTGAAACAAAATGTCCTCATCCACAGTGCTCCATTGTAGGACCCAAAAAGTGAAATAGTTTAGATCCATTGTGAGGAAAATCAATAAATTGTTTACAAACTCCAAAAACTAAATTGAAAACATAAAAGTACATTTTCTGCACCCTTTTCCCACAATTGCACATTTAAAAAGGGTTCTTGTATGTCAATATGTCCTTATGTGTCCCAAACGCATTGATTTGGTTTTTGCAGGGCGCTGGCACCCTTTTTAGCCAATTTCATGACTAATATTTATATTAACTTTTATCTTGGCGAGATGTTTATTCTATTAGAAATTTCCACACTTCTACTATCTTTCTTGGTAATTGCTGTGATTAATCACTGAAAGCACACATTGTGCAAAAATAATACACACATTTTGGAGCATCTCTCCTCATTCCACTGATTTTCATCCTGAATGTTCTTTTATAATATCACAATTGGCTTAGAGCTCTTGGCATGGAAATGTTTCGGACATCAAAAGCCTGATGTCCTTGGGCGAAAAGGCAGTTGTCACTGCATGCTGCATCTTAATGCTTGCTAATTCATACTTATACAACTTATGCTCAGCTTTTACACATTTTCTTACACGTAAGTTATTTTTGTACCTGTGCAATCAATTTTTATTTTTATTGTGCAAGTGAGAAGATTGGTTTAAACGTTTACGTTACTGCATTTACGCTAATTCGTTTTTCCCTTCCTCCAGCCGGCAACCATCAAGACTCACAACATCATCGAGAGGACGGCCAACTTTGTGTGTCAGCAGGGGGCTCAGTTTGAGATCGTGCTGAAAGCAAAGCAGGCTGGGAACTCCCAGTTTGACTTTCTCCGGTTTGACCACTATCTGAACCCGTATTATAAACACATCTTGCGGGCCATGAAGGAAGGTCGATACAACCTTGTCTCTTCTAACAAGCAGGACCAGTCTCAGGGTGAGTTTCACAAATCCTTTACTGAATCCGCAGCTACGGAACTTTATTTTTGTTGTTTGTATGAGCCAGGAAAATGATTCAAAAGCATCATTAAAGTCATAAGGTTAATGCCATTCATGCCCATGATACCCGTTTCCGTAGCACTTTAGCATATTCAGTCCCAACACAATCTGCATTAATATTTGACGTGTGTCATTCATTCAGTAAAAATCATTGCAGTATTTATTTTCTTGCCAGACTCAAATTCAGAAGATTCTGATGATGATGGAGATGGAAGCTATCTTCATCCCAGTCTTTTTGCGCCTAAGAAATGTTCTCGCCTAGAGGAGCTGACAAAGGTAATTTCAGAATACAGATGCTTCATTGTCTGGCTGATCTCATAGAATTTTTTTTTTTATTGTATATTCCAGGCCATTTTTTTTTTCTTTGTATTTTTAGAAACCCTTTTCCCTCGAGATTCTAAGATATGAATGTCCTCAGCACCTTGAAGCAGATGCTACAACATTTTTAAAAACAAGTACATTAAACAAAATAAAGGGAATTTGTCTTGTTGAAACTTCACTCTCAGAAATGGGAGTTTTATTTGTTGGCAGGCACTTTTGTCCCCTGCCAGTTGCCTAGTTTCGTCATACTTTGTTGTATTTGGACTGATTTTAGTACATTCTTCAGTGAGTTGATGTGTCATGTTGGGAAAAGGGTGGAGAAGCTTTAAGTTTTTAATGTTCTGTTTGCCATCAACGATAAACTGTTAGTATAGCTTTATATTTTATATCTTAAAAAAAGTAACATCACAGAGTTTAAGATTATATATTTTTTTTATTGAATAGTGAGTTTAAGCTACTGTTTAAGGAAATCTTTTGAAAGTTATGTGCATCCTCATCACTGTTTCTTGGTATCCTATAATTACTGTCGGTGTGCTGATGAGACTAATGTGTGATGACTTGTCTTGCATTTCCCTGTTATCAAGCTGTTATATTTTTGTTAGTGCTTTTATGTGATTTGTCATGAAATGTGTTGATCTCTACGCAGCAACAGTGAAAGCATATCTTATTTTTTATGAGGACATAATCAGATTCTTTTAGCAAAAAGCTGAAGAACACCCATTTCTCATAAGCTGGGATTTTCTTTCCAAATGAAGAACACATTTTCTAATTAGGATTCATTGTCCCATAATTTGTGGCTTTATTGTCTAAATTCTTTAGAACTTTGACGTTTAACTGAGGAAGACAGCAATATAGCATAGCTACACTGCAAGAAAATGCAGTCTAATTATGTTATCATCATCTCCGGTTTCAGAGATCTTTAAAGACTTGGTATAAACTTTTTGTTATTGTTACAGTAAAATGTTTTCACCTAGTGATAATTTTAAGTTTTGCATAGTAGTGCACTGATGGGGAAATTTGGGTTGATATTAAAATTTGATGTTGGTGCCTCTGTTATGACCGGCAACAAATAATTACCTACAGTTTTGACAGTGTGTAAAATTGACCGCACCTCTCATAATTCTCTGCTTCCATTAAACAGTCTGCAACCCAAAACAGAAACAAAGTGGAAATAAATATCAGTTATTCATTTTGGCCCAGTTGTACTTGGACAAATTTATTACAAAAATGACTTGCATCACTTGCGTCAGTGTTGTTGTTGAGGCTTCTGAGTGCCTTCCACCCTGCGGTGAAACTTTTGTATTGACTTTCATGCAGTTTTCTCTTAATTGTACAATAAAATACTGACCTCCTGGACAGTGCTGTTGACTTGATTGGCTGTTGTGAAGGGGCTTCTCTTCACCATGGAAATCATTCTGCAGTCATCCACTTCTGCTGTCGTTCGTGGCCCTCCAGTTGATGCCCTCAAATGAAAACTGAGAGTCTGCACATTATGTCCATGGCTCTTACATAACTATAATTGAAACATGTTTCAGTAAACAGATGAACTAAGTTTCAGTGTCCAAATATGCATAAATCTAACTGAGTCTGGAAAAGTGTTGAATTTGGAAATGGAACAAAAAAAAAAAGTACTTAAAATGGCATATTACATTTTCCTTAATAGTCTTGTTGTTCTGCAGCCTCTTAAGGTTATGGACCCAGATCATCCCCTGGCAGCAATTGTACTAAAAGCTCAAAAGGAAAGAAATGGCACAGCAGCTGCAGTCACCGCTCCTGAGGAACCTGCACCCACTCCACCAGTCCAGTACTCTGCTGACCGTGAGTACACGTACAGAGAAAACTGAATCACTTCTATTGCAGCTCTCAGGCTGCTGGTCAAGTCAGAGCTAAATGTATATGTGAAAATTACATTTGCGATAACGTTGAAGAGACCAAATAGTCCATTGTGCAGTATTGTATTCGTAGTGAGATTTTACATCTTTTCGAAAATCCTTTATTTTCTCGTTTACCTGCATCAGTGCTGGTGCTGACATTAATTGAATGTATAATCTGACGTGCTAAAAGCAAATGTGGCTAAGTGATTGTTCCTGTATTCTAAAACCTGGTTTGCAAGATGCCAGAAAAAGCACAAGTGTGACCAGATTTTTTCTTTGCTTGTGTAATAAACCTCACATCACAGCCCCTCCCTCATCTGTGAAGCACTTCACTTTTTAGTTTCTCACAAGAAGATATGAAATAGATGCATGCTCTATATTTTTGTCTTGGGTTTATGTATTCTCATAACAAATATTAAAGACACTAATGTTTAAATAGCAACTAAATATTTGTGAATAGATCATGCTGCTACATTTTGTAGGTTTTCACACCATGAGAATCTCATACCCTTCCTTATCAGTGTTTTTTTTTTTTTTAAATACTATTCACTACTACCATATATGTATGGATATCTACAATTCACTTCAGACCTCCTTTCACAAACATCAGCTCTTAATCTTGTGCTGCATGACAAGTTTGTAAATCGGAGTCCCTGCTTTGACTATTTATTTTCCTAACTAAAAAATATAGTGTCATTAACATCAGCCAGCTCAGTGAGTAATGTGTTAATATCACACTGTCTCTACTTTGACTTTGACCATTTATTTTATCCCTGTCCCTGCATTTCTACCCTTTCTTTTATCAATAAGAGATCTTTCAGATTAAAAAACTTCTGACGACTAATGCGACCTTTTTATACGCATGTGCAATTTTATTACCTCCTTCTGATAGAGTTGTAGGATCGCACGGGTTGCTGTTTTTAATACCTGGTTTCATCTGTATTTACAGGAAACTGATGTCCTTTTAAGCCTTTGGGTTTGTTTGTCCTCTTAACTTGAATCATCAATGAAAGGACTATAAGAGGCATTGGTGTTGCCCTGTCTTTCATTTTAACTTTCCTTGAAAAAGTAATTTTAACACAGCAAATGAGCCAAAAAACAAAAGTGGCATTTGTGTTATTTATAGCACATTTCCATTTCCATCTCCATCAGCGGGTGACTTTTCCTTGACTGGTCCATGCTCTTTAGCAAGGTTAAAATGCAAAGCCTGCATAATTCAAGAGGCAGAAATGATTCCGTACAGTGTCAAATTAATGTTTTAAGCTCATCATGCATCCATTATCGTGACATCAGTGTCTGACATAAAAACACCCCAAAATCACAGCCTAAAGCAAATATTTAAATTATTGATGCCAATCTCAGCAAGAACTGATAATTATTTTCCACTTAAAGCTATTATTTGGTTGTTTGGACAAGAAAATTAGTTGCACGATATTGTTCCTGTTCAAAAGCGTAACTGTGTGTTGTATTCATCAAAGCATCTCTATTGAATGAGCTGAGCTGTTTGTCCTTAAAATGGAGCATTTAGGTTATTCCTAAGATCTGTTATTACAGTGATTTGTAAAATGCTTAATTTGACATAAAACGTTTGGCATGCCTGCATTCAGTCCCCCCCCCGTTTACTCCAATACATCTAAATAAAGACACTGTATTTATAATACTTTCTTCTTTCGTCTGCAGCTGTCTACTACGGGTATTACATGCTTCCAGATGGCTCATACTGCTTAGCTGCACCTCCACCTGGCGTAGATGCAAATTCATACTACAACAATATGACTTCAGCTGTCATTTCGGCCCCTGCTTCCTCTGAGCCTTCGTCCCACAGTGAGAGCACTTCAACACCTGCTGTGACTGTCACCGTGGCACCACAAGCTGCAGCTCCCCCACAGGTTTCCACCCCAGCTGCTGCTACTGCTGCTGTGAACATACCAGAAATCAGGTATCAACTTGATGAGTATATATAGATTTTTTTTTAATAGAATTGAGAAATGCTTTCTTATTTTACATACGTTATCAAATTAGTATGTAAAAATAACCTTTTACGTGCATACTGGCGTGTATCTGCCGTGTTGCCCATTGCTGACTTGCTTTGCACTTCCACATTTCCCCCCCCAATATAGCTCCAAAGTTGAAGCTCCAGTTTCCACACCGGCGCCGCCAGCCATCATTCCCCCGCCACCCGACATCCAGCCAGTCATAGACAAGCTGGCTGAGTATGTTGCGAGGAACGGACTGAAGTTCGAAGCAAGCGTCCGTGCTAAGAACGATCCCCGGTAATTGTTTCTATGAAGCACAAATCTGTTGTGTAATCGGATTGTAATAAAAAAAAAAAAAAAAAAGTGTCACTCCAGTACTACTTCATCATCCTTAAGCTTAACTTGTGCTTCTGTCTTTTGTAGGTTTGATTTTCTGCAGTCTTGGCATCAGTACAACGCCTATTATGAGTTTAAGAAGAATTACTTCTTGCTAAAAGAAGGAAAAGCCCTATCAGAGGTATTATACTATATTATTTAAGATTCTTATATACATATTAACCTAATGTCTAAAAGAAGAGGATTAAGGTTTCCTTACATTTTTTATTCCGTTTGTGTCTTTATTTGAGTCTTTAGTCTGTATGTTTAGGACAGATTTTTATAAAGCTAGTTAATCACTTACTTCGTCGGGAACCTTTAGCTATGTAATATTAAATATTACATAGCTAAAATAGTTAATAATGACAGTATTGACCGTTTGTTTTTAGCAACTGCAATGCAAAACATTCATTAATACCTGAATAAATATTGTCAGCTGTTGATCCTGTTGATCTTGAATACAAAGGATGTTCTGGATTAACATAAAATTAGTTTTACAAAGCTGGCAATGAGCAAGTTCAGGTCTGTTTTTTCCAATGCAGACCAGAGAATCCCCATGTAGTTGTTGCACTCAGTATGTAAACATCTAAAAATGTGACAGATGTTAAATAATCACGTGAAGGCATGTTTCGACAGTTCAACCAGAACATTTTCACATTCCATAGAACGATGCGAATTACATCTGCTGACGCAAAGAGCATCTCTCTTTTTTTTTTTTTCTGCTGGATGAATCCAGCTGCTTTAAAAATGTTATAAAACTATGAGGTTAAATTCAGCCTCTGTTAGCTTTACGTAACCTCTTAATTTTTTTAAATTCCATGTATTTAGAAGTAATTCTCATTATTGTCTGGAGCACAATGTTCATATTCAGCCATTGGTTTAGCTTTAGCAATCCTGGAAGAGGAATTATTGCTAGATCTGAATGTAAAAAAAACAACAAAAAAAAAACAATTATTAATATGAGCAGTTTTTATATCAGTAGGCCTCTGAGATTGAGAAAAGGTTGTGTCATTCAGTGCACTTGGTCAACCCTGAAATTAGTTGCTTTACGTTCCAAATATTCTTGGATCTGACATACTGGAATTGGAGACTTCCTGATCCATAATATTTAAATAAGGAAAAGAAAAAAATACTGAGAGAATGGAAAAGATTATCTGCCAGGGATATGGTCAAAAGTTGCATTGAGTACAGATTGATAATCACTGCAAAGTCGTCTACCTTGAAGATGAAGGTATTTCCACTACGATAACCGAGCCAGCAGAATCTGCTTGGGTCCTGGGCACTTTTCACATGTTTCTGCACACACTGTTGGTGCAAAAATAACCTCCTCACTAAGCAGCCTCGTCTTCACCTTTGGTATTTCATAGACTGACAGAACTTAAAAATAGCAAGTTGCAGAATCAGCTGTGTTGATGTTTGGTGTTGTGCGTTTTGCTTTGCCAGCCCTCTTGTTTCTCTCCACATCTGCCGTTCTGCTGTTCACACATACTGCTGCTGCTGACGTGCAACAGAAACAAAATAAAAAAATAAAATAAATAAAAAAAAACAAAAAACTGCTTTGCAATCGCAAAATGCGAACCTCTGGGGCTGAACAATGGAGCATACATATAATTGCTAAGTGACGTTTTCCTCTACTGACCAGCTCTGAAAAGTGAATCAGTGTAGACCCGACTGGTACAAAGTGGTTTTATTTAGTTTCCCAAATCGTGGCAGCTGTTTTTGGTGAAAACTCTTGAAACTCATCACCTTATATTCCTGTAGCCGCTGTGGTGGTGACGGTGTAGATACGCTTCATATTTTCCGGCATTGAGACAAAACATGCGTTGCATATCACAAATGTGAAATGAAACATCGAGGACAAATATGATTTCTTAACACAAAGTTTCTTGTTTTGGTCAAACAAGTGAGTTGACCATTGCTCAGATCCCTGGTCAAGTTGACAACCGCTATTTTGTCAGTGTAGTTACAGGTGCAGCCCGAGAGGGAGAAGCAATAAAAAAAGATGTACCTATGAGGTCATCGATGTACGTGAATTATATGCTCTCCAACCTCTTCATTGAACAGAGCAATGATAGCTGCACAATGTCCCATTTTATTCTGCAGCTGCAACCACTCCAAAGCCAACCTGCCAATTTGAAGCACTCCTTGACTAAGATGGATCTCATGAATCAGGAGTGCGAGGAACAAATCTGGCATTCAGCATCTTAAATGACATTTTCTACATGTAATACATGCGTGTGAATTATACCTGGTGTCGATGTTACTCACCTTCTGTGCAGTTAACGTTCAGCTTGTTTCCTTTATGGATTATTCACAAATTATTCTTAAAATTTCTCACGCCTCACCAAGTTTTCCAACAGATGAACTGTTGTATCTACTATTTTTTCATCTGTCATGAAATATATCTACGTAGATGGAGTTCTCAAGTGATTGGAGAGTGGATGTTCAGGTTTTAATTAGTTTATAAAAATGTGACTTTCTCAAATGGAGTCTTTTTTCTCTACATCTTCAGAAAAGTAAGCTTGGTTTGTGTGCATAAGTTGGATTTCTAAACGCCTGAAGAAGTCCTACACAGTCTGCCTGGTTGTAATTCCCCCAAAAAGCTCGAGTTCATTTAATGGGTCACTTAATTGTCCCATTAATTAAGTGTGCTTTGACTTCAATTAAGTCAAAGCACTTATTAAAGTGAATAAGTGCTTTGACCTATATTAAATAAAACTAGGCAGTTTCAAACAGGGTTCTCCATGTTTGGTTAATCTGAGTACAACATCTGGTTTCTTCATTTCTTCAATACACTATTGCACACAACTCTGTTCTCAGAATAACATTGAAGACTTTGTAGTTATTGCATTTGAGACAGTCTCAGCCTGTGGTAGATTTAATGTGATGTCCCCTGTCAGTGAAGTGTGTCCAAGAATTATTTTGTGCATTTCTCATTGCTACCCTGATGTAAAGGCTCAACAAAGTTTTTGTTGTTGTTTGTAGTTTAGCGTAAGCTAATAAGGAATGAGAAAATGTGTCGAAACTCTGAATTCAACAATTTTGTGGTCAGGATCTGTAGAATATTTCCGTTTCATTGCAGACATTTCTGCTTTCTGTCAGTACCAATATTCTATCTTATAGTTTACAAAAGCCAAGGACCTTGCAGCTAAAGAAAGCTAACAGGTGTGAAAGGTTACCCTCTGATCTGTTTGAGATAATCTTTATTTTTTCAATCAAGTCTTCCTGGGATGTTTTAATCTGTCTTTCCTCCCACTTATTCAACTCTGAGCTTTGATATTTGAGTTCTCTGAAGAGGTCATGTTCTGGGGTCATTCTGATTTTGTTCACTGACTTTGAAAGCATAGATCACTCACAACCCAGTATTCCTCTCAAATGTTCTTTAAACCTTTTGAAATGTATCTCATGAGGCTACATCTTTCCCTTTCATTCGACCTCCATCACCCCTCGTCCTCGTTCTTCCCACGTATTATATAATGGCCAGATGTTTAAGCTGAGTGTATTAGGTTCTATAGAGGAAAATAGAAAGCTTTTAATAATTAGGCAGGCAGGTGTATAAATGGGGGAGACATGGGAAGAAAAATGCAGCCTTGACATTATAAGAAAGATCAGAATATAAACATGACTATTCTGATAACCATGTTGATTATTTATTAAAAATGAGATGCCATTAGTTTGCTACATTACAGTACCAACTAATATAAACTGTACATGTAACGATTATTCTGCTACAACCTCATTTATCAACCTTGAGGTTTTTGACAAGTGTTGAAATCGCAACATGTTTTTAATTAATCTTTTTTTAAATAATTTTTGCAAGCCTTCATGTTTCTCATTTTAAAAAAAAATGCTTTATTGATTGCACCTCCCTATCAGAACATGCTACAACAGGAAATTAAAGAAATGTCACTAATGAGTCAAACCTAGCTTTCAATAAGTCAGAATTTGACTCCCAGATCCACACTGGGTGGAAACTGTTTGTCACTAATTAGTTTGATGGTTTCATTAACTGAGGAGGACAGAATGGCAAAATAAACAATCTTGAAGCATAATCTAGACGTTGCAGATGGATTTATACTACATGCCATGGGTGAACTAGGTTTTTATCACCTGTTGGAATGGCAAAGACTCCCAAACATCTCTCCATGCCAACCAAAGAGTGGCAGAAGAAGCACAACATTGGGGTCATACACGGGCCAAGTAAAGCTGCAGTTCTCACTCCCATGAAAAGTTGCCAAGTAGCTGGCATGAAACATTAATTTCTTTAAAGCATTGGGTCAAAATCCTGATGAACAACAACAAACACCTTACCCCTGTGCTAACATACGTTTCCCTTCACCTTCAAGGTCATGTTTTGCTGAGTGATAAAATACTTATTTGTTCTTGCAACATGAAAATGAGAATATAGCTTTTATCAAATGTTTTTAGAGCAATATCTGGTTGATTATCTTGTCTTTCACCATTTCACATAAAAATATGGCACTTTTAAATTTCCTTTTATGTGGACCAACTTTACCCTACTTTTGCATTTTCCCAAACATTGCATATCTTTAATGGTGCCCAGCTTCTGTCACAGAAATGTTGCCGAACAGAGAATTTACCTAGGAGTCTCCTTTCGTTTTTTCCACATCAGCTTTTTTTTTCTCTGCTGCAAAATGTTAACCTCAAATTTAGATTCACCCCTCTATGTAGATAATTACAATGATTAAATAAAATGGCTGTAATTTTAGCGTACCAATGAAAAGAAATGATCCTTTCTAACGTTTCAGCGTCATCCATTTGTGGTACTGCACAAGGCGGATGCGTCGCAAACACTTGTATGTGTTGTAAAGCTTTCCTAACTAACTTTTTCCACACGCTGCTGGTGCGTATCTAACCCTGCATTATGTAACAAATGAACATATTCAGGCTTTACTGAAGTCTCATTTTCAGCACCATCTGCCTCTTGTCAAAGTTTTGCCTGTTTTTGTGGATTCATCACAGAAAAAAAAGCAATAAGTTTTGATGGATGCCCTACATTTTACTGATCTGCATTTTAACAATTTAAATTGATCTCATTTGAATTATGTCTTTTGCTGTCTTTTCATCTAGAGTGTGACAACAAACGAAGATATGCTTCAATCAGACGACTCAGCTAATGACTCCAAGCTCACAAAAGGTAACTTATTATTGCAAAACACATGAATACGTCATCTTGTAATGTATTCGTACTCTAAGGTTTTTCCACATTTTGACCTCTTGCAGCTACAAACTTTAATGTGTTCTTTTTGGGCTGCAGAGATATTTGTCTTAGTTAAGAGAATCTTAGTAGATTCTCTTAACTAACTTAACTTAACTCTCAGCTATCAGTTATCGGGTCTTTGCAGAATAGTGGGAAGAAGGAAGTGAATAGCCTCTTTCAGGAGTCTTTTCTTTCTCGGATCTATGCACTTGATAAACTGACATGCTTGGAGATGGGGCTTTGAAGTTGTCTGCCAGTATTACGCCCCTCATCCATCTCAGGATGGTACTCAAAACCCTGAAACTGTGAGGGACAATATGCCAAAGCAGTTTGACATAGCACAAAAACATCTGGAGCAGCTGCTTAGTTTACAAGTGAGAACGGAACAGAGTGCCATATTATCGTCCTTAGTCCATCTGATCTGAGAATTATGTTGATTAGCACAAACCGATGTAGATAATATTATGCAGATAATGGAGCTTAGTGCTGTGTGTGGCATTTCCTCCTAAGGGCAGTGCCAACATGTAGGTGAATACTGCATGTTGTGAGCCACATCCTTTGGTTCTGCAATTTCAGCTCCACGATGTGAAACATCAAAGTGATCCACAACGGGCGCTTCTTCATTCCCCGAAAAATCCTGCCATGGCAACCAAGGAGTGACTAAAAAGCACAACATTAGTCATACACTGGCCAAGTACTCTGGTAATTGATGGCAGCACAGCGTCATAGGGATTCTTTTCTCCACTAGTTAGACTAAGGAAAGCTAAATATAAAAGAAATGTAAATATTATCTGTTGTTGTTGTTTTTATTTCAACATTATACAAGTTGGTGTACCGCACTAAATCCCAATTAAATGTATTAAAATTTGTAGTCGCAGTGTGGTGAAATAAAAACAAGTGCAAAGAAATAAATTTGCACAACACAGTTTATGTTATGCACTTCAGTTGAGCTCTTTTTGTTTTTTATTACCGTCCTTCTAAAATAAGATGGAAAGTCCTTGAGCAAACATGTGCATAATTGCCCCTGAGCATTTAGTTACTTTAATGTGTGTCTGTCTATGAGCTTTATATTGTCACTTTTATACAGGCACCCATGAGTGTGGTTGTGTTTACATTGACAATTTCATTTGATGATATCGGGCCACAAATGTCTATGCAAAGATTAGACTGCTTACCTCTGTGCTGGCGGGAGCCATAAACATGCACAGGCTCTGTATGGAAATGAGGCATTCATGCAGACTGATTATTGGGATGCCACTGATCATGGACCAGGCTGGGGAAAACTAATATCACGACAGAAAAGAGCCCAAGTAACATATACAGCCCTTCACTATAAGGATCTTGGTCCTATATTAAGGATATTGCTTCAGGGAATAAGGCACACAGTCTTCTTTCATCTCTGCTAGAGAAAATTTATTTGGTAATGAAATAGAAATACATTGCATCCTACTGCTTCAACTGCCTGTTTTCCTGGCTGTTTATGATTGGCTATTTTTTTTTTTGTGTGTTGTTAAAAAAAAAGTCCCAGTTCCCTTTTCTCCTTCTGTCATTTGGCCCTCCTTTCTCTCCTCCTCTTTCACCTAATCTCTTTCGTGTTCAGTTTTTTTAACCTTACTTTCCTTCGTTCCAATTTACTGAAGAAACCAAAATAGGCCTGGATGATCAAGTATGCCCTCTTTCGAACCCTCCTTGGGTCTTTTTTTAAATCACTTAACCTTTGTCTTTGTGCTTTCACAGCCTCTTTTGCCCCCATCTCTTTTGCCATCAAGCCAAAGGAAAATGACCTTCTTCCCCTGGAGAAGAACAGAGTGAGGCTGGACGATGATTCAGACGAGGACAAGGTCAGTTTTAGATTTGTCTTTTATATAACATCCACAGTCATGTGTAGATGTTGTGTTTTTTAATATCAAAGTAATCTGACAGTGATTGTTTTTTTTGTTTTTTTTTACTGGTAGTTTTTGGAAGACGAGGGGCTTGATGCTGTGATGAGTGGAGCTATAATGGTTGAAAAAGAGCCGCCTCCTGTGATTACATCTGAAGAGAAGAAACCTGTCCTAACGTTAGAAGAGCTGGAAGCAAAACAAGGTAATTACAAAAAAACAAATTAAACTGATAATCTTGAGCACTGCTTTTTATCCACATTACTTATAACGCAGGTACAATCTGTTGACTGACTTGACCTCGAACTATAATCTTATAAGCGCTTTCAAGATGTTGACATGTCTCATTTTAACCTTTTATGGTGCAGGAAAACATGCTCAGTTTTTTGCCCTTACCTAAAACACATATTTATGTCCTATTATTTATTGTGGGGCTGAATTTGTGGTCCGGGCTTCTTTTGCATGACTGACAGCATCGTTGTGGTGCGACTCAGAAGCCCATCCCCCTGTGGTGTAAAGGACGTTCTTGTATTCTCTCAGTGATTTATGTCAGTCCTGTTGTTTGGACAATCAAGCACAGCATACTATTGTTATTAAGTCACATATTGGTACTTTTTGGAGTTGTGAAAAGCTGCCAGGTCTTGTTGGAAAATAAAATAAGCATCATTATAAACATGGGCAGCAAAGGGAAGCATGAAGGTTCTCTTAAATTTCCACTTCCAGTTAAACAGCTGCGCTGACTTTGGTCTTGAGTTAACACAACAAACCAACAGCAGCAGATGTCAAGCTCCTCAAACCCTTGCAATACTCTTCACCCTTTGATTTTGTGCCTCTCATCTCTCAGTGACTCTAATGCCTTAACTTCCTTTCTGAAAGGAAATTTAATTTTCAATTAAAAACAAGATCGTTGACCACTGGGCTGGGGTTGCAGATTGCAGATTTCTGGCTGATCAGTTATCTTTAAAAAAGCCTGACATGCCAATACCGATTTTGACCAATAGTGATTCTGTTGTCTTAAAAGTCAATAAGTTGGCCACAGTGACTACTGTTAATTGCACACATGCAGAGGTGACCTGGTGGGCAGGACTGTCAGGAAGCCCTCAACTCACAGCAGAGCAAAAGAAGACTGGTTGATTTTCAGATCTTTGCAGAGGTCGATAAGATTGGTGGATAAGCCTACTCTCTCATGTAAGCATCAGCCAATCACTGATCTCACAACATCAAAGAAATCTGAGCCAATTTATTGGTACACTGAACCGCTGTCCAGTCCTCTTTCTTCTTATTCTAGGTAAAGCATGTTTGTTGTGTCTGAATCAGACTTGGTTAAGAAAAAAAGAAATATTACTCATTGGTGGCAACTGTGAAGTGAGAAGTCTTTCCCACTCTTGTGTAGATCATGGTGTAACGTTTCTCAGTTGTTCTTATGTAATATTCAAGTTTTCTAAGAATATCAGAAAATAATTCTAACTTTCATTATCATTTTCCAAGTAATGATATTTCAACCTAAGCATGTTAAATATATTATGAATCTCTAGGCTGTTTCACTTGTTGAAATGAAATTCTGAAAAGAAAGACACCACTTCAAAGTCATTTTCACACGTGATCATTGTCATCGGATGCCAATGGAGTAGAAATTCAGTATTTCCATGAAGTTGATTTATTAAGCAAGCTTGTAGTCAAGCATGGGCCGTTACAGCCTAATATAACCTTTTACAGGCTTTAATTAGTTGGTCATCTTTTATCACTGCAGTTAATAAAACCTGAACAGGTGCAGGGACGGCTGTCCTTGAACTCTTCATCACAATTATCATACTAATTTTCAAATTATGAAAAGGCAAGTAACCAACAAAATAAACTCTTCAGCAGTATCCCATGACTTCGTGCTCTGTCACCATTTTCAGTGCGGTGAATTCGGAATGGCGTACTGAATCTTTATTGCCATGCATATCAGATTTTCCTGATTGAAATCATCTTGTAAGTGGTTTCAACAAACGCCCTTGAGACAGCCTGTTTCTTTAAAGAGAGAAATGTTTTGCATTTTATTATAGTTACCGATTAGATCAAAATCATAATAATGACCTTTTGACTAGAAAGACAGCCGTTAAATTGAACCTTAAAAGACAGATGGACGGTTAAAGACAAATGTGCTACTTTCAGCATCAACGAGGTTGTCAGGTTTCTTTAGGTTCACTGGAACAGTTTTAGAATCTAATGGGTTTTTTTTTTTTTTTTTAAATTGACAGGTGGCCAGAGAAAGAGGCGGCAGCAGCCTAATAAAAAGCTGACCGAATTGCTTCTGCTGTGCAGCAATGTGGCTGTCAGTCAGTGGGCCTAACTTGATCAGATAGCATAAGGATCAGTAGCAGACAGCAAACACTTATCTGTGGTGATGGCGTGAAGAAAGGTCACCCACATTAAATGGTGTTTGTGATAAACAAACTGGAGATGCAAACATTTCCCAGTAGATGTGCTGTTTTGATTGTGGGCAGCTGGAAATGATTATCGATGTGTAAATCGTACCAGATATTTCTAATTTTAGTTCACATTCCAGGGTTTTAAACAGTTACAGACTTTGATGGTGATATAGTTTGACTTATATGATTAACCAACCAAGTATCATCAAAAGTGAATGACTTTCATTACCTTTTTATTTTCATTTTTTTTTTTTTCAGTTCACTTCTCCCCCCTTTTATAGAATGTGATTTATTTTTTTTTATTTGAATTCAGTACGATAAAAATGTATTTTGTTAAAAAGAAAACAATATAAAACCTTTTAAGACCATAAACATTGATAGACCCCACAGATTGAGCTCTGCAGTACTTAGACTTGATTTAAGTGTTTTAGTTTTTAACATATATCTGACTTCAATACTATAAACTTACAATTTGTCTGTTAATGCTTTCATCCACAGACAGCAGTTTACTAATTAAATGCATGGCCTGTATTGCAGTTTTTACAAACCGTGTGCCTAACAGTAGGCTGCTGTTAAAAACTGGCATACCGTTTGTCATCTGCGTCTCATAGGCTGATCATTTAAAAAAATACCTAAAATGAGATTCTAATCCAGTACTTGGAATCAGATCTGCCATCCTTTTCCAGCATTTTCATGCTGCAAAAGTCTCCAAAATGAATTGGATAATAATTAAATACCAAATTGTTGCCGCATTTTCCACAGCTTTTATATTCTCATGCATCTAATTGACGATGATTCTGAAAATACAACAGCGAGACGAATGAATGCCAATATTGTGTTGTCATTGTCTGGGGTACAGATGGATTCTACTCATCCTGGCTGCTGTTCACTGTACTCAAATGTGATTTGCCTCAGCAGCTGCCCTATTTTTAGCGCTTTAGAGATTCCTGTATCCCCAGCGGTTGCATAACCTAAAAAAGTGGGGTTTTGGCATTTTCTTATATATTATGCGTCTACATTGGACTTCCTTTGTTTTCATTTGTCTCTTAGCACCTCATCATTCCTTGGTGTTCTTCTTTACCTTTTTAACCCCAACCTCCTTTTACTTTTACTGCACCTTCTTCTTTCATTTACCAAATAGTTTATATTTTCATTATTACCAACATGTATTGTCTCCCATACCATATTTTCTATCCCACTTTGAATTTTTCTGTATAAACCCTTGAATGCATGACATTATGTACCACACAAATACATTTGGGTGTTACAATTTTTTGCAGAACCTCTCTGTCAAACTTTAGCTGTTGTGAACTCAGAAAATTCCCTGAGATTACCTTGGGTAAATGCGTCAGTAAATGTGGAAAAGTGCTTTTTTTTCTCTCCTTCTTGTTGCTTCACTTTTGATTTTGTCTAAGCATGTTTTTTTTTTCATTTTTCTTCCCTTCTTTCTTTTAGTTGTTGTTATAAACAGGCTCCTATTTTCTACTTCCTGTTTGAATGTCTACTAGGTAGACTTTCAACTACTTTGTAGTTGAATGTCTCAGTGGTCAAAACATAATAGGAAAGTGACTACCTTCCAAACATTTCTCCTGTGTTTCCCTGTTCGTCTTGTTCCCTGCAGCCAAGCAGAAACTGGAGGATCGCCTCGCAGCTGCAGCCAGGGAGAAGCTGGCCCAGGCATCTAAGGAGTCCAAGGAGAAACAGCTACAGGCGGAGAGGAAAAGGAAGGCAGCGCTCTTCCTGCAGACGCTCCGCGGTCCAATCGCTGGAGAGCCTGAGGCCAAGAGAGCGGAGCTAGAGTCGTATACACAGCAAGAGGTAAGAACACAGGTCTTCGTGATGGGTCTTTTTCTCAGAATAAGTTTGGAAAGAGTCAACACTCACTGACAGTTTACATGATTTCTAAGAAGATGTGCTTGAAAAGTAAATTATGTTGAAATAATTTTGTAAGTATTTCGTGCTGAAAAGCATAGAGAATATTTGAGTGTCACATAACACCCAAAAAACTTTCCACGTTTTATGTTTGAGTCTTCCTCCCTCCCTTATTCCCCCCCTTTTTCCTTCCCACAACTTCCTTTTGTACCAAAGTAGCTTGAGGTCAAAGCATGTAGTAACAATTTTGGAGAGTGATTCAAAAGTGGGGAGAGACAGTGTCATGTTTTATTCACGTGGGACCAGTTCCCTTGTATCTTTTTTGCCTGAAGTGTCTTGACACGTCTACCTGGTGACTAACCATATCTCGTCTTTATTGCTTCTGCTGTGCTTCAAATACCTTGAATAACCTTCAACTTGGTCTCACAAAGATTGTCCCTAAAAGTTGGGTCATTGCCAACCGCTTACAGACGAAATGTTATCAAGGAAACTGTAATTATTTGAGTGCAGACTTAAAAGTAATTACTTTGCTTTCAAATTCCTGAAGACAACAATGGAGCTTGCAGTGCTGTTGTACTCTAATGCTTTCTATCCTGAGACGGTGCGTGTCACAGACGTCATCCACAAAATATGGAATACAACATATGTACAATATAGAATGCCACTGTTTAAAGGCGTGATGTAATTGCTGTGTTAAATTCAAAGACATACTTTATACATTGACATATTGAGAATCTTTGTGATTTTGAAAAGATGAGTCTCCTTTTATTTCTTTTTACCACTGCTGGGTGCAAGCCATCACTGTGACCCCTTTTAGGCTTTCGTTGTCATAAATGTTTGGTAAAGCAACTCTTTTCTACAGGAGAGAGCTTTACCTGTGACAACAGGTGTCAAAAATATTGAAAAGGGAAGGTGGGCAATTAAAGCAACTTTTTTTGAAAATCATCTGCTATTTTTTTTTCCACTATAGCACAGAATGCACACTCATACTCTACAAGGCGACAGGCATTAATCATTTTGACATTGCACTTGTGCATGTCACTTTTTACTCATGTTGGATAATAACATATCAAAGTGTCAGCTTAATAACAATTTGCAAGTCTTTTCTAACACAATTTTCAAAACAGAACCTCGAATTACATCTAAGACAGCAATACTTGTATAAACATTAACTTGTCACTCTCATTTTAATGAGAAGTGATGACAAAATCTTTCAGACTGTTTTCTACTTTACATTTGTTTCAAAAACTGAACTCATAGCCTTAAGATGCCTTAAGTCCATCTGCTGAAGTCCCATTTAATGGAGCAAGGCTTTTTTTTTTGCGCTAATGATTCCATCTTTCACTCATTCAGAGGAGCAAAGCAGAAAGTTAATACATTCTCTGGCAGAAATTGCAGCTCACCTTTGATATTCTTTTCCACCTTCTAATTTATACTATTAAAGCTACTATAGTAGGTGTTTTGCTACGTCATAGCGGTTATCGAAGAACTAGGTGGACCTTAGTACTAAGTACCATGTGAACATCAGTACTGTTCACATGGTAAGCTTTATAGACGGTTCACATTGCATGGGTAAGACTCATTGCTTGGGGAAGAACGCACACGTCTTTTCAAAATACACCTTGAACACATTATACGACTGTCTGCCAAAGAAAAGCCCCGGCACCTTTATTCACTAATGATGAGAAGAAGAAGGAAAAAAAAAACCCCATCAGCGATAATATCATCTAGCTATAAAAGTTGGGCTTGCTCCCCAGCTGCTGTTCTGAAACAACAGTGTCTTCCACACTGATGTGAGACAGTGGAGAGCTGTGTGGCAGACTGAGAGTCTGCTCTGAAATTAAAATCAGTCACGGCTCAAGCAGCTCTCTGTGATCAGCTTGTGGTCATTAGTGCATAAACACACAGATATGGATGTTCCTTTTGTTTTGGTTTGTAGAATTTCTTCTGATGAAATGATTTGAACTTCCTCCTCAGGAAGCTGCTTCCCTCAAGTTAAGGGAATACAACTGTTTCACACCCTTCATGAGTAAAGTAGAGATTGTCCCACAAGGAGAAATTCAGCGTAGTTGGAAGCATAAACATTTAGAATTCATGTTATATTTAGATTTTATTATTAAAGTTTTGATCCATTTTTTATCTTTTTATTCTTTTTCCTTGGATGTTAATTGCAATTCTTTTGTTCATTTTAATTTATTTCACATATTAGTCTTACCTATTTTTTTTAGCCAAGTCATCAGATGTAGATATCTTACATTGTATTATTTTCACTTTTTTTACTTGCCCTTTCTTTTCTTCAATTCTGTAATCTTATCAGAATTCCATATTACCTCATTATAGACAATTATGCTTGAGACTGGGCTTCCTTTGTGGTCATAGCCATTTGCAAGTCTATGGGTGGTCATGTGAAGTCTTTGTGTGAATGTGCCTGTAAGTTGGGCGGGAGTTATCCTTTTGTTTCTGTTGCTTTATGTTGAACGCTTTGTCCTACATTCTTTTCTGTTGGGAAAGATCTTTAGAAATAAAGATTGATTTATTTTTAGTTGATGTGCATCCCAATACAATAACCCTAAAAAAAAACATTTAAATTTATAGTACAATAGTCCATCCAAATCTCAATCTGACAAAAAGGCTCGTCCCATTAAACACTCCATCCTGACATTCCCCATTGTACATTTACATAGGAGGCCACATCTGAAACTAGCCAGTTTCATTCCCTCTCTTTGTGTGGGAAGAGCCCTTTTGTGACAGAGCTTTCTTATAGCTTTGGATATAAACAATAAAACTGATTGGGGTGAAATTGAGGGGTTTGTAATATGAGGCTGGCAGCAGGAGTGAGAAAAAAAACAAAACAAAAAAAAAAAAACATTCATTGCCACAGGAGGGCTGTGAAAGAACAGTGGCAAATTTTATCAGAGCAAAGAAAAACATCTATCTTGTCACATTTTGTAATCTAAAAGTCAGAACACAATCCTGACTAGAACTGTCTCTACCTTATCTATTTATATTGTTATTCCTCATGCCTTTTAAATTTAATCCAACTTTTGGTTTGATAAGACACTTTGTGCATAACTCTTGTGCAATTTCATGGTGTCTTGAAAATATACTACATCCTCACCAACATGGAAACTCTTATCCAGTTACTAAACTGGAAGATCCACAGGCGATGCCTGCAGTGAAGCCAGTTTGACATCACCATGAAATGGAAAGGTAACACCAATAAAGAAGAGCCTGCTCAAAAAATTGTGCACTACCCCGAAATTAATCAACTTTTTGCAATTAAAACTGGA
Organism: Poecilia mexicana; assembly: GCF_051168715.1. Classification (NCBI taxonomy): domain Eukaryota; kingdom Metazoa; phylum Chordata; class Actinopteri; order Cyprinodontiformes; family Poeciliidae; genus Poecilia; species Poecilia mexicana. The sequence goes on from NW_028263381.1 coordinate 16,931,581, forward strand.
CAAATGTCCCAAAATCATATCGCAGTTTTGGATATAACTCACAAACATTATCCTCCTAGAATGGCTCCAACCTGAACCCTGTTGAAAAGTTGTGGTCTGCACTCTGCCAAGGAACCAGTCAGTCAATATAAGCTCCAACATTTCTTATGAGAATATAGTCACATGTTCAGGCAGAACTGGGCCACGTTCTCAACATGGCTAGAAAAAGCATGTGATTTCTCTACAGCCTAATAGAGGACAGATTGTGAACATTTGATGTGGTTTATGTTTACATTTGACCGTGTATGTATCATTTTCACACTAGTTTCAGTACATGAAACCTACAATAAAACAGAACTTGTGCAGCCAATTTTTCTTTTAAAACTCTTGAATGTATCTTTGGTCCACCGTGGGAAAAGAGTGGCTCAAAAATGGAGAATTAAACACCCTCAAAAAAAGGGCATTCGTGCACCTGACTCTGTCTACATCTAAGTAGCATTGTAGTGATTCTGCTTGCCTTTTTTTTTTTTTTTTTTGTGACGCAGTGGCAGTTAATAACATGCAACCCCACATTAGCGTATAACATCTCTAAATGGTATCACATAGAAGACACAATTGACATCCACTGCACATTGAAAGTTTTTTTTTTTTTTTTTTTTCATGCAGGATGAAGTGTAGCGCACATAAATGATGAGCTGGCAGGCTCGGCTTAGACACTTTTCATGTGGGCAGCTTTATTCCAGGGGTTTCATTCAGTCATTAAAAAGAGAAGAGGCTGCATTTGTATGCTGAATAAGTTTATCATCCTACAGCTGCTGGCACTGATAATGAATTCTTGCATCTTTTACTTCAAAAAGGCACACTTTTTACTAACAGAACGGCGGCAGAATTAGTCCTAACGTTTTGATTGATCTAGATAATCCATGGAGTTCATGGTATTCTTTTTTTTTTTTTTTGCCTTTATTTCCTCAGATGATTTTGGTGTCTGTACTTCTTGTGTATTCTACACTTATAAAAAGCTTTTTTTTTTTTTTACTATGATGGTACCTGTTTATCTATTTTCCTCTCCAGTGGCAAGGCAGGTGTAGTAAATGTTATTAAATACTCAGAGCACAGTGTGTGGAGGTGGTGAACCAATCAGCTAGAGTGACTCATAGTAATGAAAACTGACGCTTAAATCTAGAAGCTTTTTCATTTAACTAGAGTTTGTCTTTTCTCCTTTAGCAAAATGAGATACGTTTTATATATATATATTTATTTTTTTTTAGGATTCATAGAGGCTTTTCAAGCTTTTGTCATATCAAAAACGTACTAAAAGACAGGAGTTCTTTATAGTGTAAATAAGACACAGCAGCCATTTGATGTGTAGATTGAACTTTCGTATGATGGATGTTGGATGTCGGATCCTCTTGTTATCACGTCAGGTGCACGCAGAACTGGCCTGCTGCCTAAAAGGCCAGGTGGCCGTAGGTTGGCTCTTGTCGCTGCTGCAGCAGCGCGCTCATTCTAGTCTGCGGCTGCTGCAGTGGCCCTCAGGGTGTACTCATCCTCTAGGAGTACAATAAATATTTAGTGTAAGGGCTTAGCGATCAGTAAATAGATGCAGTACTTCATAAAAGCATTCATGCCCCTAGAGCATTTTTTACATTATCACTAAGCAACCAGAATTTTTATGTATTTTATTGGGTTGTTTTTGTTGTTTGGTGTTGCATAATTAAGTGGAACAAGTGATATATGGTTTGAAAAAAGTTTCACTTGTAACAGAAGTTGATACGTGCAGTTGCGTTCAGCACCCTTGACTCAAGCACCTTTCTCTGTGCTTACATATAGCAAGTCTTCTGCTATATGTTTCTATCAGCTTTACACGTCTAGAGACTAAGGAAACTTAGAAAATCCTTCGCAGAGTTGCTCAAGTTCACCTTGTCTGCCTTTACTGCATCTGGCAGAGGGAGTACAATATGTACAAATGTGTCAATTTATTCAATAAAGTTAAAAAGACATTGAACTTGCGGAGAACCAACCCACTTGTGGGAAGTCATTTTAATTCTGAGTGTATGTTTCTACAGGTACATTAATGCTTACAAGATCCTCCTAATTAGAGGACTTGTTCAAAATCAAAGATGGAGTCAGATAAAAAAAAAAAACAAAAAAAAAACTGCAGCCTTGTGCATCGATTTGTTCGTTTTATAGAAGCGCTTTTTGGAGCCAGGTCTAGCTGAATTCAGAAATGCTTAAAGGTGACCGAAGCTGCTTCGTTTTGGCGAAGCGGTGAATCTCGAAACATTTGGATAGCACAGGTAGCGTTGTGGCTTACTGTGAGTGGATTGCAGACCTGAGGGCAGATGCTTGCACCATGTGTTTGCAGGGTTTTTTTTTTTGGGGGGGGGGGGGGTTTCTGCTGTTTATAATATTCTGAAGTAAAAGTGTTTTGTGATAATCTTTAAATATTCCACTCTACAGGGATTTTATATTTTATTTCATGTTTATTATAGAACACAGGGAGAGGATCTTGAGTTTTATAATTGGCTATCAGTGAGAGATTTTACAACTTTTCAGCTCATGTTGGGGTCTTAATTATTATGCAGTGTGATAACAGCTTTTCTCTTTCTCACTGAATCCTTTTGATAATGTCTTGTTAATTAGTAAGATGCCCACTGCCTACTACTTAGATAATTACTGTTTATGGTTCTGTTTTTAATATATATAAAAAAAAAAAAAAAAGTTTTTTTTATACAACCGCCTCTCATCCCTTCTGACCAGGCTCGTCTTTTGTTTTCTAACTCATATCTGATCTTTCCATATGAAGATGCCAGGTATGATTCTTTTTATTTTTTTTAACCACATCTCCCTTTCTACCATTCCATTATTTTTGGTGCTACATCACACACCTAAATAATGTTTAAATTGAGCATTGGAATAAATGTTGCTCCTTTTCTCACTCTATTTATTGTCTTATGATGAGTTTTTGTTTCTCTCTTGCCAGCTCCTTTACCAATTTGCCTCCTTCTTTCATCTTCTTTCATCATCCCCAGCTCACCTTTTTTCCCCGTATGCTCCACCTATTGCTTACAAATTTAAGTTCACGCATAAGAGGTGGCTGAATTGGAGAAACACATCCACTCTGTTTCTATTGTGTTGAAAAACTGCTACTGTTTTAAAGATAGTGTTCAGCGCCCTCTAGGCTTCTTGTCACTCTTGGTAAAGATTTAATGTTTTAAATTGAATTGATGTTTTATTGTGGTTCTATAATTTTAACAAAAAAAAATGCTTTTATTTAGTTGGTTAGGAGCTCCATGTTGAGCAAAATTAGTTTCTACCAAAATCATTGATAACTAAATGTATCTGAAGCATGTTTGTAATTTAAATTTCTAAATTGATGAGTGTCTTGCAAATTATCATTTACAATACTTGATTGTGTTTTCTTGGGGAATGTAGCACAACTTGGAGATTATTATAAAAATAAAAAATGTATCCTACATTTATTTTGTTGCAACAAACGGGGAGCACGATTGTAAGAATGGTAGAAGATCTTTAAAGCTCAGTGTTAAGAAATTAAAACCAAAATAAACCTTTGAGGCAATGAAGGCTGCACGACGACTATTAGACCCATTCAACATGCCAACTTCTTTTTTGGTGGTGAGGCTTTTCTGTCATTTCTGTCTATCTTTTTTTTTTTTTTTTTTTTTTAAGGAAAACGATTTTTTTCATGCACAGACATTGAATCAAAGGTCTTAGAAACTGCCCTCCAAATATGCCCAAGTAACTCATTAATTTTTAAATTGCTCCCCTATATGAAGTTGGTATGACTGTTGTTAATCACCACCAGCAATGAAATATGTATTCACTGAAAATGTTTCACCGTTACGTCCATTAGATGATGCATGTGGAGGTTTTTTTTGCTTACTATCATTTTCACTTTACTTGTGAAAGGGAAAAATTTTATCACATTTTTGTATTTAATATAAATTCAAATGATCAAAAATAATTACAAAAAGTTCTACTCCCAAGTTTAATGTAATGCGAAATAAATATTTTGTGACACCTCAGCATACTTTGACTAGTATTCATATGCCTCATGCATTTTGAAAATTATTGGACTAAAGGAGTAATATTTTCTAAATTGTTTATTGATCTTTTACTATATAGGGTATCCATTTTTAAAATTTATGCACTTCAAATGTATTAAATTATGAATTAATACTGATTTGTTTTTAAATAAAATTTCCCGTGTAACATTATTCTTCAAAAAGAAATAAAATTATGAGGCTTTTTAATGCATCTTTACCAGGATTGCCAGGGAATGTGGAGGATGCTGTAAAACTCACTGTTCATAGTTGTTATAAGACCAACTTCCTTATAATTTGATCCATTATTGTGTAAAATTCCATCTTGATGCTTTTGTCAACATGCCCCCCTGTAGGAATACACACACATTAAAAACGTATTGCCTCTGAAGCACTCCGATGCCGACAGCGACATGTTTATTTCATAGATGAACTAAAAACAGTTTCATTTTTTTCCCACCAACTTTAATCCAGCAGCAGATGAATCTAAAATGTGCAGGCAGGCTCACATCAGGGTAATTAGTTGCAATTTGCAACTGACGGTTGTAACTGTGGATATTCTCAGAGGGGCTGTGATGTCACCCACACTCTTTTCAACAGCTGAGTAATGTTTCCCCCTTCTGAATAATAACTCCCCAAACTCGTATGCGTCTCTGATTCAGCATTTAGGAACCCACGTCTCTTTCAGTCGGTATGCTATGTTATAATGATACCCACTTAAAACAAATCTGCTTCACTGTACATCTAGATTATTTGGGTAATAAAAAGATTGGGTAAAAAATAAGTAATATTTCACAAAGATTCTTTTATTTTATTATAAATTTTGATAAGTTTCTGGGATGCGATTATTTATTAAAACCACCTCAATGAGACAATGGCGCTCTCGGCAGAAAGTAGGTCCTTATTTTCCCCCACTGAAGCTGCATCCCCAATATCAAATAAATGCAATGTTTTGTTGTTTCACCAATTCAAAATTCTGCGATCACCATGCGTTGCATTAATATGTAATGTTGACAAGGCTACACATGGAAGTATTGAATAAATAAATCCTTAATCAGCACACAGCCTTTCATTTCCTGAAGGAGACTGGCCTCAGTATTGATTTTTCACTGACGTACAGAGTTTTGGGAATTCATTGTCGCTAACGTCAATATAGGGGACTGAATGTCTAATCTGATCAATCATTTGTCCAATCTTTTCTCTTTATCTTCAGATTGTTTAATTGGGGGAAAAAAAGCCGCTTGTGCTAAAATGGTGTCGTTTCTTCTCTTTCTCTTTAGCTGCAGGAAGCCTACTCTGCTCTGTCCGGTTCTGGATCTCCTCAGTTGTACAACGTGCCACCCGCGTATCCTCAGGATCAAAAATCGTCCCAAGGAGCAAACCGCTCCAGGGAGCTCCCAACCGGCTCATCGTCATCATCATCATACACCACGTCCAAGGGCCCAGAGAGACACCGGGAGAGAGATCGGGACAGAGATCGAGAAAGAGATCGCGATAGAGACAGAGCGAGAGACAGGGATCGGGACAAAGGGAGGGATAAAGACAAAAAGAAGAAAAAGCACAGGAGGAGATCAAGATCGAGGTCAAAGACCAGACACGCTCTTCCTAGTGCCTACAAAAGAGGTCACAGGTAAGAACCCACAGATAAATTGGCAGAGGAATTATTGTGATAAGTAATAAATATTGTTGTATTGAGACCGTTGTTAACTTATAGCATAAAAATGGTGAAGAAATGGAAAAATGCCCTCTGAAAGATTTATAAACTGATTTCTAAAAAAAAAAAAAAAATTTAATACTGTAAAACTGGAATTTGATCAAGTCTGTAATCAAACTTGACCTTCAAAATATATTAATCATTAGGCTCAGACAAGGAACCCATTCAGTAGTGCTAACTGTGTTTGTACTAACAATGCATAGTTTTGCTTGTTATTCCTTCAGTTGTTGTCTAAATCTACTGAAGCTGTGGAAATCTTACACAAGCCCATATTTAATTCATGTCTTAAACAGTAACATTTGTGTTTCTGATGGGAATACTTCTCCACAAGCATGATTTTACTGAGAGACCGAAGCCAAAACAGACTCGCAAAATCATTTTTCTCCCTGCATTACATCATAGCCAGCTCCTCTTCATGTTCGCTGCCCCCTGAAGCCAAAAGCAAATTGTTAGACTGTAGCTGCTGACACTAAATTGTGCAGCGTATTACAGTGTCACAGTGTAACAGCTGGATGGATGCAGAGACATCTGGTTTATCATGCCCTGATAGTAAGTGTGAAGGATGGAATCTTTTCACCTCAGTCTGGTTAACTATGTTGATTAATGGAATTATCAATGGTTTTGATGGAGCACTTTTTAATAACCATTAAATAGCATTGAGGGGCAGTAGACTTTTTTTTTTTTTTAGGATTAATAGTGCATTAATAATATCTGTCACACTCTTCCTTTACCTTTCACACAGCTCTTATTCACCACTCATTCTTCTGAGCTGCATAGGTTATCCCACTGTTTTCATTTTAGGATAAGGAAGTGTACCAAAGCATCCCACATGAGTCTTTTTGTCGATCATCCTTTCAAGATACATTATGCTTTGGTTTACATGCTAAAAATATATATTGAGGGTCACCTACTGCCTTTCTCCTTGTGTGAAAGAACCAAGAGGGAATAAGACATTAGTTGCTCCTATTCCATGTCAAGATTAGCAATTATGAGGCTTGGATTTTATCACACAATTAAAATACATTCAGAAGATGCATTTCTATGGATATTTAAATGGTAGAATATAAGGCAACTCCACACTGCAAAGAGGATGGTTGCATTTTTTTATTTTTTTATTCCTAATGTTCACTTGTAGTATTGATCCTACACACTGTTTTATAAATGAGGCTCGATTGCAAAATAAATATCAATTTGTGTATTCTCTATTTTATAACTACTTACTCCCCAGACCCCACCCCGTCCAGTATAATAGCTTTAGACTCTGCACAGAAATGTAAGGCTTTTGATTAAAAATTAAATTAAAATGAGAGAAAAAAAATGACCAAGCAGACAAAAAAAAAAAAAAAGAATTTTAATCCCCACATTTAGTTTGGAATGTCTTTTACCATTTTTAATTATTCTTTTCTCCATACATAATTCCTTTTTGCTTGCTGATAAAGATCTGACCCGGACAGGATTTGAAGTCATGTCTTAATACAAGACCCTGTTGTCAGTACTCTGCTCATTTGCGTCATGTTCTGGATGTTTGGTTTTGGCTCTGCTGTTAAAATTGGACAGCAATTTCTTGTTTTTGTGCTTCCTTTACTGATTGATGTTTGCAAAGGATATTTGCACAAATCACACAGCTGTGCATGCTGGCCAGTGGACAAAATGAAATTAGCTCCACCCTTTGTGCAAAGAAACGGAAGAGGGTAACTAATCTCTTAGATTAATATTTCCTCCTTTTTTCCCCAGCATGTTTTATATTATGTAACATCTACATTAGATGCAATGTTTACGAACAAGAACAATCATTTAAAATATGAAAGGTTTTTCACCACTTGTCTTTTTAATAATAAAAAAACCCATTAAATGCATCCCTCCTGATTCCAGGATACCATCTGTTTGCTATTAGACTTGAATGTTTTAGGCTAATTCTGTGTTTCTTAAACGCTGATGTAGTCTTTGCAGCACATATGTTAACATCGTTTATGAAACTAGGTAATTGTGCTCTGTTTTTTTTTTTTTTTTAAACTTTGGGAAAAAAATGTTTACTTCCTTTCAGTTCAGATGTCAAGAATCCATCTGAACTGACTTCTATTAAAGCAATGACATTATTTTTATTAGAAATTAATTCTCATTCTTAATGTAAACTGTGGGGTGTAAAAATTTTAAAATACAGCTTGGTACCTTAAGTCTCCAGTGTTTTGCTTGCTCTTTAAACTGCTACTGTTTTTATACCATTTGTTTTAAATGGATCATATATATATATATATATATATATATATATATATATTAGAGATGTGCCGATCAGGTTTTTTCCTCCCGATACCGATCACCCATGAGGGCCGATCACCAATACCGATCACATAATTTATTTATTTATTTATTTTTTTATCATAAACACTACCGGTTACATTATGTGGAAAAAGGAACCATGAATTCACCTTAGTTTAGACAAAAACTTGTTTTTAATAACTTTTTTCAAGAAGAAAACTAAACAAAACAGGCTAAATAATGCAAAGAGCCAATATAAAACCTCTCAACATTGCCAAAAAATTCAAGTATAAAACTTAACATTCAAAGGCAAAAACAGGTTCCATTAAAATAAACAATCCAGAGTTACTGAATGAAAACTTCCTGTTAGCATGGCGGCTAGCTGATTACTGCTAGCTCTGATTGGCTGTTTCTGACTGAGCGGAGTAATTATGCAGAACAGGAGGAGATCAATTATTTTTTTTAGAGATCATCTGTCTCATGTTAGGACAGCGAAAGTTTTAATACGTATGTAAAATTTATTTTTTTAGGTTAGATGCTGCAGCTTTAATCATAGGTTCGGTTTGAGAGTCACTACCAGGTGGAGCAGAAGCGAAGCTCCGTCTGTCAAATATTACTACCTGTAGCATAGCAGCGGTTCAACAGCGAGAGCAGAACCAGCGTCTTACATCGCAGCTCGAAGACTTAAATAATTTTGCGGGTTATTTGTTTAGCTTTCTGACCGTCATGCTAATCCGGGTGAGTGTTTGTAGCTGTGCGCTGCTTTACCTGCTATCTGATCCTCCTTATGTCTTTTTTACTGCAGTGAGCCTCGATGTAGCCAAACTCCGTCAAGTATGGCACTGTTTTTATGTCGTATTAGCTTCGTTGTGTTGATGCATTTTGACGTGCTTCAATTTTCCGCCGCAACACGCAAACTTCCCCATTAACTCAGTGCGATATAGTTACACATCGCTTTGGATTTGTTGCTACGCGTTTGCGCAGTGTGAAGGAAAGAGGAGACCAGCTGCACAGGCAGGCTGCGAAATGAGATGATCGGTATCGGCAACAAGAGCCAATGATCGCCGATCACCGATCATGCACTTTTTCACGAAAATCGGCCCGATTATGATCGGTGACCGATCGTTCGGCACACCTCTAATATATATATATTTTTTTATTTTTTTATTTATTTTTTTTCCCTCTCTCTTTACGTTTTGACTCTGGCCCATCGTATGTTTTCATTGTCCGTTCTTATTGCCAGATCTCGTTCGCGTTCCCCTGGGAGGAGGGGCAGGAGGGCCCCCTCGCCTGAAAGGAGACGTGAGGAGAGAGATCGTTATCATCCCAGCAGCCGGTCCAACTTGCCCAGGGCACATTCAAGATCCAGGTAGCTTTAACTCCAGTTGCTGCCATTTTGTCCTGAGAGAGCAAGAGTCACTGTGCTGGAGATTTCTCGAGTATTTCTCATTTCAACTGTCAAAGTAGACAAGGTCATTGATGCTGCCATGTCTGATGTGAATTGTCCTCTTCTTTTTCCCCAGTTTAGCATTTATATTCATCTTAAAGTAATAGGACGTATTGTTTCCTTGAGCAATGGTGTAATTTGTTTGTCATACTATGGTCTGTGCTTTGAGAAACATGTCTTTGAGGGTGGCTTACCAGTGTTTTGCCCTTCATCTCAGAATGTCCATTATTCGAAGCTGCGATAAACACGGTCACGCATTCTGGCACAAACTGTTAGGTTAATGTTGTCTTTCTGCCGATTTCTTCCAGGTCCCCTTTGGAACAAAAAAGAAACTTATCTTTGTCAGGGCAGGTGCAAACAGCAGGATCCTCTGTCTCTCCGTATTCTTCACCCAGAGTTTTGTCGGAGTCTGTGAGCCCTGCGTCCAGCCTCAGCCACTCAAGGTTATTCTTTCCCAACTTTTAGTAATCCACCTGAACTTTTAGAGGATTTGCCCCATATGTGCCACAGCAGTGCCTCACAAAATGATTTATATACCTTTAAATTTTTCATGTTTTTCCATGCTTACCACCCCAAACTTCAATGTATTTTATTAATATTTAATGTCGTAGACCAAGACATAGTAGAAGAGAATATTTTGCTAAGACTTGGTAACAAAGTGTTTCCTGGAAGTTTCCTTTGAAGATGTGGGTGTTTTAATCCTTATAATTTAAACCTCAGCCCACACCATGACCACTAATAAAGAAGAAGTTTGGATATAAGATGAGCAAAAACCCTAGAAAACACTATCTCCCATAAAAGAGAAGAAACCAGAGCAGCAGAACGGTGCACTGAAAAATATATTCCGAGGTGGTACAGCAATTTGTCCATACTTGTGTGCCCTTGAGACTGCCAATCAGCAGTTCCGACCAGCCACATGAGGAGGTTCAATTGAAGAGCAGAAGCCAGTGTATTATTGAGGATGTTTTCCATTGCACCATCCAAACTGTTAGGGTTGTAACATGAGAGTAACATCCTTGGACTGGGACTGAACAAAACTGGAAAAAAAAAAGCTATTTGAAGGAGGAGGCATCGACAAAACCTTAAGTATAAAGGATCTAAGAGTTGACTTTCTGCTTTCTGTCGGACCAAGGGTCTGTATATATCACAGCGGCAGACACGGGAGAGAGAATCTCAAGTATGAACAACTGCACTGCACCAGGCCTTGACATGATTAACGCCTACTGAATAACTGATTGCACTCTGGAAACTGCTGCCAGCACAAACGAACAGTTGTTAATGTATGGGATCCCAGGCCAGAGGCATTCCCAACCTAGTGACCTGCCTCTGCAGAGCTTTTCTTGTTTGTTTTTTTTTGTTTTGTTTATTTTTATTTCAATAACATAAAGGCTCTTTTTATGCTAATGCAAACTGTTCATTGAAACTAGCAAAACAGACTGCAGTTGTTTTTAAAAGGTGTTGTTTTCTTCTATGTTGATCTATTAAAACTAAAGTAATATTGAGGTCATTTCTGTTGTCTCAGCTCAAGATGTTTACTTTAAGTAACAATAATGCTTTTAGTTATTTTTTAAAGGATTGGTCTGCCATTAAAAAGAAATAGCTTTCAGTTTCATGTGAATTGAAGACAAGATTGGACTTTTTACCTGTTTCATCATTCTTTTATTTGGTCATCAAATTTTTACTTTGTCTTTGCAGACAACTCACCAAATGACTGAATAGATGGAACTGACTTTTGTCAGTTTGGACCCAATTCAAAATCCCCACAGCATCAGTCACTGTCTGTTCTGCAGTTTCACCTGCTGTGTTCAATCAGCTTGATGTGCAAGTTGCTACCCTATTTTAAAAATACCATGCTGAATTATGAAGCGTTTGGGCTGTAGAGAAAATGTAAAAAAAAGCTTTGAACAGAACCATGATGGTAAAGTTAAAGCCTGCAGTTTTGGCACTGTTTGCCCGATTTTACTTTCGGCTGTTTTTAGCCATGTAGTTTGGCCTCTGGATGGATATTTGTATTTTTACAGGTCAAATGCCGTCGTCTTCTCCTTTCCTTTTCTTTTGCTCTTTTTTTTTTTCCCCTACTAGTACAATGCTTGATGCCTGTCCAAGTTAAGCATTTCAGAAAATATCATGAATATTGCATGTTCGCTTCTGGTAACACAATTGATTTTTTTCTCTCTCTCTTTATTTCTTCTCTCTGTTCTATTCAGGGGTTGTTCTCAGGAGAAAGACAAAGCAGTGTCTTCATCCATAGTGTCCTCTGTGCAGTCCAAAATAACTCAGGTATTGTTCTTTGCTTTTATCTCAGACGTATCCCATGCTGAACTTTACGGCCTACCTAATAAGTGCACTGAGTAGAGTTCTTTGTTTCCGTCATATAAAAAAGGGAAAAAAATGCTAAGTGCTGTGCACTTTAACATTCAGTTTTTATAGCTTTTGTTTTGGGGAGTGCTATTCTTTTTTTTTGTTGTTACATCAACATGTCCTTCGGAACCTACAGAATAATTCTGGAAGACATTATGTTGTTATCTTTGGATTCGTCTTGCAGAGTGGCTGGGTGTGCTCACTTGCTTGTGAGTGATCTCTTTGGAACATTAAGGTCATTTTTGGTTAAAAAAAAAAAAAAGAGAGATCACAATGTAAAAAAAAAAAGGATACAAGAAGCATTCCAAAAGATTTGCACAGTTTTATGCTTTATTACGTTTACAGCAGCATGTAGAAACAGTTACAACAGTTTATCTTCTAGTAATACTGGTGTTTGCCATTCATGAGTGTTTTAACAAAATACCGTCTATTTTCTCTGTGACGAGTTTGCGTTTTGAAACAAGGTTATCATCCTGCTATAAGGAAGCTGATAACACTGTGCAGTGTAGTCATTTGTCTTTCCTTAAAGTTTGGACTGAAGGTTGAAATGCTTTTCATGGAAAAGCCAGGGCCAAGAGTCTAGTTACTTCCATGCTTTTGAGTTTTCAACTATCTAGAGGATCACTGTGTGCAGATCCAGGGGCTGAAACATAAGAACTTTAGTCTATTTTGACTACGGTAGTTTGTTGAACTGTTTTAATGAGAACCTGTGAGTATTTAGCCAAGATGCAATAATTTTTAAGGGTTGTGAAACACCTTTGCTAAGTTGCAAATGTTTTATTTCCGTTTCCATAAATTTGTTTTCCAATTCAAGACATTGTCGTATACTTGTATAAACCTGTGTCCTAGCTAAAATTTTATATGCAAAAAATCAAAAAAAAAATTTAATGGAGCCATGTTCATTAAGATAAAAATGTCTAAATAACAGCTGTGAAACTGCAGAGAATCATTATGTAAACCCTCAGCCAACATTAAACGCTGCATCCCATCTTGGACACAAAACCCAAACACATTGTTTACATTCTGTTTTTTTCCTTCTTTCTTAAAATTACTTTGCTCAAATCTCCTCTGTATTTTCCACACTCATGGTACTATTTTCTCCCAACTCATTTCCATCTGTGGCCATTAGGAAATCTTTCAGAACACATGTGTATCTATTGCGTATTCATTTATTCCTCTATGCAGCCTGTTGATAAATTATTGCAAACAATTAGACATGATGATGAAATCTGACTTATTCAGTTTCCCTAAAGATGTTAGTATTGTCCCATTATGTTATGGCTTTAGCCTGCATACAGGCATTTTAGGCTCTTATGAACATATGACATAATTACCACTGATTAAACCAGATTAACTCTGAGAAACTTCATGGAGGGCAGTGGGCCTTGAAGACCAGGTTTAAAAAACACAGCAGTGTAAAACTTCCCGTAGAAGACATCTTCACTGTCTGTCTTTCCAAGTGAAAGGCCTTGGAATTGGATCCACCGATCAAACCAAAACCTGCTGTTTTAAAACTATTTGAGTATGAATTCTTTCTAACCTATCACAAGATCTTAAGGTGTTTTCTTGCCAACACTGAAAAGAGGAAAAATGAGCTGCTGTAGTTCAATTTGAGGATCCGGTGACTTTTATTTAGACTTGTGAAAAATTCTCCCACACACTTTGTGGTTTCCCCCATAACCATTTTGGAAATGCCCTTAGGACTGCTCTAAGTCTTCACTTTCTTGCCTGCCAGCTACAAACAGATTTTATGTGAGAATGCTTATTTGGCAAACTCAAACTATCTTTGAACGCTGCTGTTAAAGTGTGTGCTGCTTATAACCTCAGAAATGGCAGCAACAAAAAAAAAGTCCTACCCATTTATTTTTCTTCCCTCACTCAAACGGTGACAGGCTACCTGCCAGTATGCTAATGCAGATTTATCTCTAGACAGTCATCACATTCTGAGAGGAGGCAGAAAAACAGGACATATTTATGTCATGTAACGTTGTATGACGAGGTGGGATGAAATAAATGGATGTTGAGTTTGAATCGCATTTTTTTTCCTCAGCCTGACAAATTTGACTAATCTTTTTGTTTTGGGCCATTCGTAGAGCTTAGATTTATTTATTTTTTTTTACATTCAGACAGTTGGTTGATTCCTAAGTATGGAAAAATAAGAAGACAAGATGACAATTTCACAGCAAGAGTAATAGAACCTGTCGTGATGCAGCTGAATATTGTTAAATCTACATATTTGAGTTCAGTAGACATGCACTACTCCAAACACAAGCAACGCATTCTTGAAAAGCATGACATGTCTACTTGTTACGCCAAAAATCTCCTTCATTCCTCCCCGTTTAGACCTACATTACACACATTTTTCAATACACCAGTGAACGTGACAGGAAAATTCAATACTTTTTAATTTCTTGCTAATATCTTTTTTGCTTAATGTAAAAATAGTGTTTTGTTTTAGTCTTCTTGATACTGTAGCATTTGTTGACTCATAAACACCTGGAGCAGTCTTAAAGTAAAACCCAGGAAATAAATGTGTGAATGGCATTTTTTATTACATCTAAGGCGACGTCTGGCTGACATTCTGATTCTTTCATTCTTGTTTTCCCCAGCCTGACATCAAACGTGGACTAAATACCAAAAACGAAATCTGGAAACTTGTGTTTATGTACATAGTTTCATAGTGTGTCTGTGTGGAGATGCTTTTAAAATGATTTATTCATGCCAATCATATGCATATTAATGTATTTGCATTCATAATTTGGGCTTAAGGACCAGGTTTGCAGGTTATTGATGTAAACATTTACTTTCTAAATGAGTACCGCAGATAAAAATGTGATGAAGAGATACTTGTTCCTGGGAAAACAACAGAGACACCCCAGCGTAGACCAGAATTAGACGCTTTGACACTTGATGTAATGAAGGTCAACAGTGTTATTCAGTAAACACTGGTGCTACTTAAACTCTATTCAGCACTCGCACTGCTATTCGCCGCTGCTCCCGTGGGAGAGAAGGAGCTTCAGTCTGTCTCTCTACAGTTTAGGCAATAAACACAAAACAGATAAAACTACACATTTTTCTTTTTGTTTCCCCACTCAAGACGAAACCTAATGTCTTCTGTGTACTCATTATCTCTCACAACCTCTTTCTCTGCCTTCATTCCTACTCACTAAAAACATTAGCTTGTTCATGAACATGCTGCTAGAATGCTTTGAAACTAAACCACTCACTACGTATATCCCATTTGTGATGTTTTGCGAAGGTTTCAGCTTATCTGTGTAATGGCCTCCGCCCTCGTTTTTTTTTTTTCCCATATTTTTGCTAGGTTATTTCTATACTTTTAGCATACCTCTAATGCTGCTTAGCACATTATCAAAAACCCTAACCACTTAGTCTTTTACTGTGTTCAATACCAGATCCAGCACATCCTTTTCTTCTACTCTACAGCAGTTCAAGTAGACCTATATTCTAGTTTAACAAATCTGTTTTAAATGAGATGTAATAAGTCTGAAATAATTTAGTCCCGGTTTGTCTAATTAAGCGTAAGCGCCGCAGTTCTTCAGCAACACCCCGTCTAATGTGATGATAATGCCAAAAATATAACTGAAATGTAACAAATACAGGTTTCAGAGTTAAACTCTTTAATTAATCTTTTATTCATGATTGAATTTTCTGGTCAAATTTCATTTCATTTTATTTATTTATTTTTTATTTTTTCCAGTTTTGAACGAAGAAAAAGACCCAGACCAGATTTCTTTAAAATATTGAACATTCACTAAAGCTGGGAATCACATTCACTTAAAAGACTTTTCAACAGACCCAGAGCCATAGAGGTTAATCTTTGTGTTCTCCAAAAAGGAGTAAAGAATTAGTAGATCATATAGTGGATTTTAAGTCGTTCAGATTAGTTTTGACTGATAAAACAAATTCAGATTTTTGATAGGGAGTGTGATGCTACAAATCTTAAACCAGCCTTCCTAATGTTTGTTTTCTAGCCATACTGTACTGCAGCATTTTATTTAAAGTCTCTCCCTGAAGTTTACTCGTATATGCAGTACTTACCATTGTGAATGTACAAAATACACTCGGAGTTAGTAATGTCTTGACTGACCAGTTGTCCTTTTTATATTAAAACGAACACCAATGATTAATTAGATATGGTGTTACTCGCCCCAGTTGTGATTCATTCATTAATATTACAGATCTTTCCCTAACGTGTCGCATCCTTACTGTAAACATCCTGTTTTCCGCTTGCTGTTTATCTTTGTTGTGTGTTTTACTTTGCAATGTGCAGCAACACATTCCACCCTTGCTCTGTCACTTCAAATGTATCTCTGCTTTATCATGTTGAGCCTTTCCGTCTGTGGAACAGAAAGATGCTTTGATCAGCTCTAAATGTTGGAGGCACAAGTTCAACTGTAAAGACGACCTTTGTTGAGGGACAACCTGGTTATTATCGACCCTTGATGGTAGCGAGTCCTTCCCAGTGCAAAATGCTTATGTGTTCAGCCTCGTCTCACAATCAGGTCATAAATTACCACAATAAAGTCTATGTATTTGTTTATTTACATTAAAGACATTGATGTTAAAGCGATTTATAATCATCCATGTCAACATTTCTTTTCATGAAAAAACAAATCTTATCCCTCATCTTGTACAACCATGCCGTTTTCAGTTACTTAAATCACCTTTTTTTTCTCCACATCCTCATGTTTAGTTTAACCTTCCACAAGTTGTGTTCTCCATGTCGTTGTCTGATTTACTACTTGTGCTAAAACTGTTTGACTGGTAAACCTAATAAGTTAGCCAGTACTCAAAGAATGTATGACAGGAATTAGATTGTAGAAAGACTAATGAGGACTTTAAAAGCATGACATACAAGACTACAAAAATTCAGCATATCAAAACCCAAACTAAAACTAAAATAATGTAAGAAATGTGAATAACCAACACAGGATTTGGGTTTTGCCTGTTTAGCACATTTCATAAACAGTTCACCTCATAACAGGCAAATGTCTCAGTTACAGCTCTGTTTTTTAAAGGGACAGCATCATGTAAAATGGACTTTTGAGCTTTATACCATGTTATATTGTTAACTTATACAAGCTACTTCTCAGTGCAACACTGGTAAAAACGTAGTTGTTAAAGGAGAGCTGTTGTGGTTATTTCCTGAAGGCACAGTGTTGGAAAGAGCAGACTTGTTCTTTGGGGGTTTTTTAGAGAGAGAAACAGAGGTCCAATTACAAGGCGTTAAATGACAAAGTGAAATTTCTTTTTCATCATATTTGATGTTTACACCATTTTTAGAACAATTGAATGAAACCTAGTTACTTGATTGTGCTATTAAATAGCACTATGTGCCTCGAATAAAAATAACACTCGCCATTTAAAAAAGAAAAGGGGGCATTAGTCCTTTGTTGGTTTTATTGTTTTCACAAGATTAGGAAGTGTAGGAATCCATGAAAGTCTTTACTTTAATTGAAGCATGAAGGCTATTACATGCAAGATTATTTTCATATCACATCAATTATTTTTGCCTTATCATTTTCCCATGACAGTAACTGTTCAGAAGAGCTGAGTTACGGTTAGTTATTTGCTCGATTTGGGGGAGATCATGTGTCCCGTGTCAGTGTTTGCTCAGACGCACCAGAAAAAAAATGACCTTTCAAATAATTTGATGTGACAGCTCCTTCCCCCGTGTGATTACAGCTGTTAATTTGTCTCGTCTGTCAGGAGAGTTCAGGGGTGGAATTTTGTCCATGCGTGTATGAATCACTCATGGGACGCAATGCAAATTACCACTTCTTTTTCTGCAGTGCAAGCATTTGGCTGCCAGTCAGCAGAATTAAAAAAAAGTCTACCTGAAACAGAAGTGGGGAAGAAAAGCAAGGTCTTCAAACTAAACTTCTCAGCAGACTTCTGCACTGGATTTTTTTTTTTTTTTTTTTTTTTTTTTTTTTACTTCTTCCGCTTACAACTGCAGCTTTTCCTACAAATTTACATTTTATTTTTTTTCCATTTCAACACACCATTTACTCGAGTTTTAGTAAATTCTAGCAGAGGTGCATAAACATGTTCATAAGAACTTAGTGGGTGTTTTGACCTTTCCTGGTAGATTCAAGATTGACTCCACTGTGCAGCAACAAAAGACTAACATGGTTCTTTTTTATAACGTCCTTTTAGCCAAGCCAATGGCATTTGGCCAGAACCCCCTGCTTTGCTCTTTTCTGAGAAACGCCTCCGTCACAATTTAACGGCTGCGTTTATTCATGCAAGTTTCCAGCAAAGTCGAAACAAAAACAAATCAGTGAGCTTAAGGCCACTGCAAGCTGCTTAGCTGATTCCCTATGGGAGTGGCGTTACTACCAGCCCTTTTCACGCCTCAGGGAGTCATTTGATTAATTATACACAGAATAATTATTCATTGAGGAGCTGTAATGCAGTGCAAAGACAACAGAAAAGCGTTACAACATCAGCGTAATCCCTGTTGTCAGTTATTTCAAGTGATGGTAATTAGTTTACATATCAGTCTGGAGTGTTGCTCTGGTTCAGGCTCTGATTGCAGATCAATTGGGCTTGTAGAGAAAATTAGAGAGCATCCACTATAGTAAATCTAAAGCACATAGTGCACAGCAGGTAGGGGTCTGCATTAGATTCCCACATTATTACCTTAGACCAAAATAAAACTAAAATTGTTTTTCTTTAATCAAACTTTTTGATTAAAAAGTTTGATTTGTGTTCCCTGTCAATTTACCCGTTTTCTCTTTTGAGACATCTGAATGAAATGTGATTTGAATCTTCTATCTGATATGGGTTTAAATAATTTTGGACTTTTCTGTATTTCAGAATAATATTTATTTTTAATTACATCCACAATTACATACTTGAAACATTCTTTCAGGCATAAATCAGTCTTTCTCTCATCCTAGGGAGCATTAAGTTGGATGAGACGAACGGGGGATCTGACCTGGAGGAAAACCGGTGCTGTAGCTGTTCTGTGCCCCAAGCTATACTTTGCCAACTGCTATGCTAGCCACTAATTGTTTACAGTCTCTTCAGTGTGTCTTGTTGTTCAGCAGATAAATGACGAAGGACAGTGTTCATCCTCAGCTCAGTTCTATTTGATCTGTATCCATAATTAGCAGAGTTCAGGAGGAGGCTATAAATGCCAGCACTGTGGCCCCATGCTGTTTGTTTACATAGGTCAGCAAACGTAAATGAATCAGTTAGAATTATAACGACGTCCCCACAGGTGAAGCTTCTACCGAAATTGGTTGTTCTGATCCTTGCCTTAAAAAATGACCACGCCAGCACACATAACCAAATTTTGACTAATAACTCCACACACCAGGCTGTGTGCCGCAGGTTTCTCCAGCACATTTCAGGAGTTCTTCCAACGTTATGCCATGTACATATTACCTGCTCACTACCTCGTGTATTCTGGCATTATCTTCTTTGATCCCCGTCTTTGTGTAAACCCTCATGGTATTTTGAATTACTGCAGCTGAAACACTCCTGGATATCTTCGCAACATAACAGGAAGCCATACGCTGCTCTGTTTACCTCTGGGCGGTGTTCTCCTCGGTACACTGCCTCGTCTCTGACCTAAGGCCGTTCAGCTCTGTCGGGGGTTGTATTTTTGGTTTGTTCTTATGTTTTTTACCGTATTTTCCTTACCTCAAGTCTCTCAAGGATATAAATCACATCAGTCAAAAGAAAAAAAAAATGCGTCATGAGGAGGAAATAAACATATAAATTTCATTGGAAGTTACATTTATTTAGAAATTGTCAAATGTGACGGGGACCTTGTTGATGACATCACCCGGTAACAAGTTGTGTTCAGTTACCTGCTTTTCAATAAACTCATGGAAATTGTCATTGGAAGTCTGCTGGCACCAATGTTTGTGCTCTAAATCAGGGAGGTCAGAAACGACTCCACTCTGCCAGCAAAGTGTGCAGCAGAACGCGGCGTTGAAGCGCGCATTGTCAATTTATGGCCATGCCTTGCATGAAACGATAACGCCAAGAACGCCCTCCTGGAAGGTCGTTTTTTATTCATCTCCTTGGCAACTACCAGGATGAGGAGGTGTAACTTCTGCCTACCTTGGTGGCACCGTTCTTTAAGCACCCGACTCGTTCCTCCAGCTCTGGAAGTCTTCCTTTCTGCCCACCATTAGTTTTCCTCACGGCTGCAGATGGGAATGTTCAATCCTTGTCTCATGTCTGACAGTATGACGTATCGGTTCAAGAAATGCATCTTGAACAGGGAAAAAAAAAGACTTCCGAGTTGCACTTGAATATATGTCGCAGGACTGGTCACACCATACCAAAGAAGTGCGACTCAATAATCAGGACTATATGGCAGTACAGTAAAAAGGGCCAAAATCTGTTTCTCTGGCCAGGATTACATGAAACGTTAAAAAGTGGTACATAGTGGTGAGATAAGTTACTAAAAAAGCTACTTCACCTCTAGCTTTCCATCTGTAGTTTTAAAGCAGCATCAACATAAGAACAGTCATCTGTGTCTCTTTGTAACAGAATATTCTCAAAAAGCCAAATTAAGCTTTTTTCTAATTATGTGAAAATAGCTTTTCAGCCTGCTGACTAGCAGTGCGTATCAAAAGGTGAGGAAGGAGTCCTGCAGTCGTATATATGCTTCACTCAACAGGAGAAAACGTGTAAATGCTGCCTTTTTCCTGGCATCTTATTAAAACAACTGTAAACTGTGGAAACGGTATGAAATAATCTAGCAGCTTTGAAAGTCTTCTGGAATCATGAGTTAATGTGGCCGATTTTAAAAAAAACGCACCTTTTGCTTTTTGTCTTCCAGGATCTGATGGCCAAAGTGCGAGCCATGCTTGCCACGTCCAAGACCTTCCAGCCTCCCACTTCCTAAAGAGGGCAGATCTTTATTCTGTACCCACTGCAGCCTCCGTCGGTCAGAGAGCGTCATTCTCCAATTTCCTGGAGATCCATCTTGCTCTCATCGGTGTTTATCAGCGACGTCTTTATCTATGATTTATTATTTCAGTTATGTTTGATCTGCAGACTCTGTTGAGCCGCAGAGCGTCCTGTGCAGCGTCGTAAGAATGAAGCAAGCTGGAGCCGTAAGTGTCTAGTTTCACACCTGACTGGAGGCGGCGGCTCATTTGCCGGGAGATTAAGACACAGTTGATATGTTTTGGTGCAGCGAGAATCAATTGTGGAAGTGATCCATGTGTTATGCATTCTGTTTTATGATAAACCCGTAAAATGATGTCAGTCATTTCTGCAGCGTTATGTGGAGCTATGGCAAGTGTAATTATCTCCTTCTGTGAAGGTTTGTGTTTGATAATTTCATTTCTCTCACACATTTCTGCTTTTCAATGCTGCTGTTTCCATCTCTCTCTCTCTCTCTTTCTCTCTCTCTCTCTTTCTCTTTGTTTCCCTATCTCTTCTCATTATTCCACCCTCTAACCGGAGAAGTGGTTTTAATTTTTTATTCATTCCCTCAGCTGTACGGTGTGGCCTTCTATTTCTGTTCCTGGTTTGTACTGTAATGAGTTTGACGCAGGGCAACTTTGTAAACTGAACAGTCAATAAAGTCTCAGTTATGAATCATGTCTGGTGTTTAATCTTTTTTTTTTTTAAACATGCCATGGGTCAAACCTTTACACAAGAGATAAGGAAATAAAATAAAAAGTGTTTTAAGCATCTTGAGACTTGGATTTTAAATTAAATTTCAAAGCAATAACTGGAGTCATAGTTTGAAAATAACATGTAAAGGTCTGGAAAGATTCCTGTAATTGACTTTAACGCTAAATCTTTTGATTTAAGATGTTCTAAAACAGACTGTAAAGTTTTGAGTGGTTAAGATTTTAAACTGTTCTGTGGAAGATATTAGAGATGCAGTTGAAAACTGCAAAAAAAAATGGTAGATTGTGCAATTATCTGACTAATTCCACCATTTAGTTTTGTGATCTACTACATCTCCCTGTTAGGTACTTTGTTATGAGCTACTAGCCACAATTAGGATAATTACACGAGGAATATTTCAGCACTTTGCTGATCAGTAAATGGAACAATGTTCGTTCGTTAACTTTTTATGCTTGGGTGCTGATCTGTAGGTTTTTGTTTTTTTTGCAAACCAAGTCATTCAACATGCATTAACAGGTCAGGTGTAGTTATTTGTGGCTGTCGGTCACGGTCTTACCTTTTCCAGTGGAATGCATTCACAAGAAGTCCACTATCTCTATTTTTGCACATAAAAATTAACAGTGATGTAGTAAAAAAGGGTTTGCAAAGCCTATAGATTTAATCTGTTTTTACTTTTTTTCCCACACCAAAAGTATTGATATTGGATTTAAAAAGAAGTGAATCAATACGAAGCACTCTTCAGTTCTGATGTGAGATCAGCTGTGGTTTTGGCCTTGGCCCTCTCTCTCTCTCTCTCTCTCTCTCTCTCTCTCTCGCACTCTCTCTCTCTGTCTGTTTCTTATTGTTAAATCTTGAACGCTGACCTTAACTGAGGCCATTGTGACCACCCGGTCATATTGTTGATGTGCACTTGGAGTAATTTTGGTTGATTGGCCTGTCCTGTGAAGGTCCACCACTGCTTCATGTCTTCTCCATTTGTGGATAATGGCTCTCACTTTAGTTCGCTGGTGTCTCAAAGTCTTATAAATGTTTTTTTTTTACCCTTTCTAGACTGAGGGATGCCATTTACTATATATATATGAGATTATTATTTTTTACTCAGGTTATCTTTATCCTATATTCAAATTAATTTGATGATCTAAAATACTTAATGTTGACAAGAACAACTGAAGCATGAAGGCAGTGGACACATCATGTTCAGAGACCTTTAACTTATTCTCTTGTAGCTCTTCCTGTACGATTTGAGTGAGACCTGAATGTCTGTTCCTTTTGAAGCTTCTGTTTTTTTTCTCTTTCTATTTTCGTTTTTACTGTTTTGCAGTAAAAACAACGTCGTCCGTCTTTCCATCAACTCTGGCCAGTTTTCCTATCCCAGCTGATTCTTCGTTGTGGGGCAAGTATTATTTCGGCTATTATATATGCGGTATTCATTTTATTCCACACAGCGTTTTGCGTGTGAGCGAAACATTTAAATGTGTACGTGCGAGTGCTTTTACTTGCACGTGACAAAAAGTCCATTACCCTTGTGGCTTTACTTTAGTAACGGCCTGTGACTCTGATTACAATAAAACTGAAGTACAGTGCTGTTGGGTAATTCTAGCTTAATTACCTTAGACAATGTGTCAGCTCATAAGGGAAAAATTAGACTGATAATCAATGTCAAGGATGTGTGGTCAAAATCAGTTATGTTGACGGGTGACTCAAGAAAAAAAAAATGTTTTACTTTATGTATCAACCTCTTCTCACCTTTTTGTTTTATACCTGTGAAAATAACTATTTTGTGTCCAAGCACTTATATCATGCTGTGCTATTTATTAGCATTATTGACTGAATTATAAAGAATATTTACTGTAAAAATGCTCAAATCCCACATGCAATTAATTGAACTTAATTATTCTTATCTTAAAGCATTATATTGTTCTCTACACCTATTTGTCTCGGATCTAAACTCCGTTTTAGAACCTTCTGAATATGACAATTATGAAACCAAATCAAAGCAAACTAACTCAGGGAATCAAAAAAAAAAAATTGAAACTGTGACACAACTAAAACTGCGAAGGCCTGAAAGGACAAAAAGGAGCAGCACCTGTCCTGCTATGATTTTGGATGTTTCAGATCATTGCAATGGTGAAGCAACCTGGAAAAAGTCATTGCATCATCCGTAGCTTCAGGGTGTGCTTTGAGAATGGGAGTGTTCTTACACTTGCAAAACTTGTCATGCCCCTTGAATCTTTTCCCATTACAGCACAAACTGCATTGTAATTCATCGGGGATTTATGCAAGACCAACTCAACGTAGAACATTATCATCATCATCATCATCATTTGTGAAGTGAAAGATATCTGTGGTTTCTAATATTGTTTTTTTTTTCCCAAAAAAATAATTAGAATAGTTTCCACACTTCATACTCCAAGTCACCAATGTAGTTTGGTGTCTAATTTTAATTTCAGTGTGGATAGAGCAGAGCGGGGGTTCCCGACCACGTCTCAGGACCCAAAGTGTTTTAGTTGTGCCCTTGGTTTAGCACAACATTCAAACACTTGGATGTGTAGGGATTCCACAAACGCTCCATCAAAAGACGTGGACTCTGGATTTCTCTGTCTTCCTCTTACCATTCCAAACCAACCCCAGACAAACAGAAGACTGTTGGTTAGACACAGAGACATGTGATGTTTAACCAGGTTAAGGTCCTCTACACTTTGTACAACCTTTTGCAAATAATTATAAAGCGCGTTAACAGTTTTATAAAAAGTTGTCCAGACTTTGCTTTCTTCCTCGTTTTTGATATATATGTCTGGTCATAGAAGTCTTGGAACTTTTTCCTCCTTTTCTGCTAAAGTTTGATCTCTTTCGGTCTGACTCTTATGAAAGTTTTCGTTTTGTTGTCAACTTCATATGCAGTTTTTAGAAAACAATTAATGGCTTCCCAAGCTTACAATCTTGACGGGCCAGTCGATCTCGATGCAGCCCGGCCATACGACTGGCGGCGTTTCAGTGAGTTTAGGCTGACTTTAGCGCTTTGTTGTCCAAAGGGTGCCTAACAGAGTGTAAAATTGGGCTGGACTTGTTTCTGCTTTGTTGGCCTTCGTTATCAACTCTGCTAATACTACTTTGTCTTGTCTTTTCATGTAGTTCCTAATAGAAACCTAACAAACTTAAGGGCTCTGTTTATAAATTAGTTGACTTAATTAAACACAGACTTTTGGCTCTGTAGACAAACTATGGAAAGTTTGTCTCAAGAAAGTACATTAAATAGTTTAAAACTTTCCACAAACACACACACACACACCCACACACACACACACACACACACACACACACACACACACACACACACACACACACACACATATATATATATACATCTTTCCAACATTTGGGAGCAGACAATCCCAGTGGGTTACTCCAAAAGGTTGTCTCTGCCAGTCCCCCACAGTCTGATTCCTATTGAACACACATTCATCACACAGAGTTAAGAGTTGGCGGAAAAAAAAAAAAAAAAAACTTCTGCAGCTGGCATGGCTCAGACTTTGTCTTGAAGGTTTGAGTGGTAAAGAGGGACCAGCAGCAGAGACAGGACAGACTGCTGCGGTGTTCCTGTGTGACTGATCACCACATCAGGCCGAGGTCCTCCCCTAGCGGAACATTTTGAGAGCTATCTGACAGATAATCACACATCTCGAGGTACTTGTCACTCAGCAAAGAAGGCAAGGAAAAAAAAAAAAAAAACATGCCTCTCTCCACCACCATCTGGGTAAGAGTGACCTTTCCGCAGCGGATGACAGCATCATTAAATTGCGGATGGGCTGGTTGGGTAGCGAACACTCCTTATCTGTGATCCAAAATGGGCCAGAATTAGTCTCACCAGAAGCTTAATAAGACGCGAGGTCGGGCCGACCGAGTTTGAAGTTGTTGAGGCCGTTTCCATGATGTCAAGTACGTGTGGATTCAACGGAATTTGAAACGGGGGCGGTGGAGAAAAATAACGCAACACTTTTGAAAGCGTTACGTTATGTTTCATTTTACAAGTATTCATTACTTTTGTTGGACTATTTAAAAAAACAAAAAATTAAAAATCGCAATAAAATACATTGAAGTTTGAACTTGTAAGGTGAACGGATATTTTAAGCAAGACACCGTATCAAAAAAGAAGCATTCGTAAACATTTTACACACACTTTCTTTTGCAGATACTTCACATGTCAGTCTAATTGACCATGTCTCTGCTGACTCTGCTGCTTAGCTTTGGCCTGCCGGTATAGTTTTACGACCCCCAGCCTGTCTTGACTCTCTCAGTTTTAATCACACAAGAACTACAAGAACAGTTGTCTGCAATTTCACAACAGTAATTCTGAAGACAACTGAGCAGCTGATTGGAAAGAAGGTGAAAGGCGTTTAGCTACGCGTTGAACACTGATTGGTCAGCTAAATCTAAAATGAAGACTCGACTGACTGTTGTGCACCAATCCCTTTTTTTTTTTTTTTTTCTGGGACACAACGGATTAGGAGAAAAAACATCCTGGGTTAGAACCTCAGCCTGTGTGAAGTCCAGCTTCTGCCCAAGAGCCAAAAATATACATTGGGTTAATTGGTTGCTTGCTTCCACGATGCCCTCTGATGGACTGGCAGTCTGTCCAGTGTGTGTCCTTCCACCCGCACCAGCACACTCGGAGGGGGGAAACAGCAGATGTCTGAAAGCGTTTCGTCTCAAAAATATATTCAAGACAGAAAACGTGTGCTGTTTGCCGCTGATAAACTGATAAACAGTGATTCATGGCAATCACTGTGCACACTACAGTTCTTTTAAACAGCCACACTTACACTGTCTGTGTGGAAGATTGCAGGGGGCAGAAGGAGCAATTTGTGCTTCTCACCAGGAAATAATAAGCTTTAACAACTGAGTGCTGGGAGTCGAGTTCAGAGGACAGACAGCGTACAGTAGTGAGATTCTTTCTTGGTGAAGAAAAAAAAAACTAGAACTGTCGAAATCCAGAGGTTCTGCTTAAAATTTCAGAACACTAAAGGATTTTTAGAATAGCAAAAAAAAAAAAAAAAAAATTATGTGAAGGTGAAAAGAAGGAACATTGTTGAAAATCAGCCAGAGTCTCTGTCAAAAGAGAGCCCTTTCTCTGAGGCAAGCATTTTTCTGATGCTTGACTAAAATAACAATGGTCCCCGTGTGAAAATCATTTTTTATGTATATCAAATCATTATCATGCTAGAAAGAAAAAAAACACATTTGTCACTGGATGCACAAAACTTGGAAAGACATATCTTAAAAGATTTGCCGCTTAACTTACAAATCCTGTATTGGCCCTTCTACTTCACGAACAAGTTGGTTTATCTGTCGTCTAATATAATAATAATAAAAAAAAAATAGTCTCCTGTTTTAATGTGGTCAACTGAGAAACAGCTCAAGGGGAATGAATTCCTTTGCAAGGCGGTGTGCTTGCTGATGAACCTGTTGCGTACGTACTTGCATCTGCTAACATCCCATCCAGTTATCCAGGGATTAACATTAGCAGGGAAACACAGTGGTGTGTCTGTTTCCAGCAGGTCAGACCTAAGCCATGCCTGTACCTCGTTCTGTCGGCTCAGTCGGCTGGGACCCCGCCGCAGCTCGGGATAAAGCTAATATCTGACGCCCAGCTGTCTGTTATCTTCCAGAAATCCTAAAAGCCTGCCGTTGGCCTCACCCTAATCTTCAACTCCTTCCACAGATTCTCAATCAGATCCAAGTTATTACTCCGAGTCACTCCAAACAATAATATTACCTCCAGTTGAAAGAAATAAAAATGGGTCAAATTAAAATATTACATTGAATTCGAATATGCTACTTTTGCTACTATCACAAGTAGCAAAAGAACACTGTGGTCTTACTGGTCTCCTCCTGACAAAGCAAATGAGGCTGAATTGTGTTAAATGCACTGGAGAAATCAAAGAACATAATGTCAGAGCTTGTTTGGTGTAGAGCTTAGATGAGGCTACAGCTTGGATGCTCTGCTTTGTGCTAATCGATCGCCTAACCTAAAATCACAATCGCTTTGAAGTTTGCATTGCAGCATTAAGGGATATGAAACATGTAAGAGCGCTTTTATAAGGCCCTGTACGTGTGAAAGAGCAGAGTGAAAATCATTGAATCTCATGCTTGTATGACTTCAGCAGAAATAAAAAAAAATTGTTGGTATGGTGCATTCATTATCTCACCACCTTTCCTTGACACGGTGCAACCCATCGGTCAGAAACTCAGCCAGTGCTTCATCTGGCCAGTCCGGTTCACGTAAAGGGACACTTCCTTTATCACTTTTTGCCTTTTATCTGGCAGCACAGCTGCGCTGGATTTGATAAGAAAAAGAGGCGAGTGACGCCTTATGTGGCATTTTTCAAGTAGTAATTGAGCACTACTACTGTGGAATAGATAAGTACGAGTCAAAAGGCTCCACTGAAGCAGATTTACATGAAGAACGAGCCTTTCGGTGCCAAACCAGATTGTCTAATAGAGCTTCTAAGCACGTTTGAAGTTTGTTAAATGTAAAAACTCTTTTTTAAAATTTATTTCTGAAGACAAAGAAAAAAGGAGTATCACTGATTAAAGTGTACTCATATCTTTAACATCATATCTGGAAACTGAAGTAAAATAGGTGAAAAAAAAACATTAGACTTAGCAATGGTGCAATTCTTCACATCAGTCATATATCATCTTCAGTTGTCAGCTTTACTTCTCGAACTCTGAACTCTATGAAGTTGAATAGAAACCCATTCACCTCTGACTTTTGCTCTCAGTACTGAGGTGTGACGGTAACTTTCAGTTGAGGTCAAAGGTCATCTCCAGTATTTACAATGTTTATTCTTTAATTCAAAGCTGCACAACTCACAGCCCAGCACTTGTAGTTATCCTTAGCCCCAACAGAGAAGTAAACAAATCGGTACAGAAAACTTTTCTGGGGTGAATTCTGGTCATTCACAATCACCTGCTGGTGACGTCGTCCTTTTAGGAGAAGCACCTTCTTGCTCACACATTGTATATTCCTGCATTAGGTGAAAAAAAAAAAAGACTCATTTTTAGTACAGTAAATCAAAACATAGCAAAAACATGATTTCAAACAAATACAATTATTTATTATTTTTTTTTTTTTACATTTTTTATCATTATTTGTACTTTACATCGTGAAGTTCATCAGACTTTCTATGAACTCATAATTAGAAATCCATGACTCCCCTAGGCTTCTAGACATAAAATCAGGTAGAGGTCATTTTATCAAACTGCTTGTCACTCGATTTGATGAAAACCTGCCACAGATGGTGTGGATGGTAAGGGAGACAAAATAAATCTCCAAAGCTTTATTACCAACGGTGCCTCTCACTGTTAGGAAAAGGCAGCAAAAAAAAGGGCATCTTAGGGGCACCAAACCAGAATAACAATCTTCACACACTAGCAACATGTCAGCCAGTTTGGAAGTGATGGCAGTAAAAACACACTTTCTGTCCTACCAATACAAATGTAGAAGTATCAAGTTTGCTACTTGACTAAACGTGACTTTAAATGAAACATTGTGGGTTGGTCAGGTAAGATCAGGTAATTAGTTTCTTGGTAACATAAAATGAGGCTCTATGTGGAAAAGAACCTCAGGCACTTTGTTATGTTGGAGAATTTGTGAAGCTGTGGACTTGTTTCCTCCTCAAATGACCTGCAAATATTGGAAGAGCTAACTATTATGAAGTTTCTCAAATTTAATAATAGCCCGGTTGACAAAAATATTGTTATTATTATAATATATTTTTTAAGCTTTCATCAGGCTCCAAAGCATGGGGCCAAATCAAGAGCGAAATGGAGAATGAAACATGGGAGAGGACTCGGAAGGCTCATGAGAATAAAAGGAGAAATGGCCCAAAAGCATTCTCTGTATAATCCATCCCAGTGACATGTCAAAGAAGAACAGTAAGTGCTATCCAGCTGGCAAAATTGGACTGTGTGAAGTATTGAAGTATTAAAGTTAACTCTTGCAAAAGTCATAGCTTGGAAACCAAGGGGTCCTACCTCTGTCTTTAAAGCCATACAGGTGTCCATGCATACTTTTAAGTCATTTGTTTTTTAATGTATCTGAAGACATTTCTTGAAACATCCAGTTCTTACAAGAAGGTTTTTTTCTTTAGAAGATGTAATAGAACAATAACTTAATTTATGGGCTCAATTTATTGTACTCTGATCAGTGCCAAAACTCAATTTGATCTTCTTTAAATGAGCTTTGCACACTAACTTTTATCTCAGATGTGTATTTGATATTCTAATCAAAACGTCCAAAAATAGAGTTTAGGACAAAACAATACGCTGTTTGCTATCCAATCTTCCGTTTGAGTCTTATTATAACTGCACAACAGAGCCTGGAAATATTCACACAACTGTTGAATTGTGGCAGATGAAATGGGAAAGCCATTCACAATCGTAATGGCACATTAGTGCCAGTGGCTCATCGAAACAACAAACAATTCAAGAAGTTATAAGAGCAGCAAGTCCATCCTGCCTGTTCAAAGTCCTGCCAGTGGCCACCAGAATAACCACAAGGCCTCAGCCAAGCAATAAATCTGAATTTTATATGTAATCAAGTCAAACTCATCACATCTGCACTGATTGATTCCAGACCAAATTGCGGCCTGGCATTTGCAATTTCATTAACTCATACTGGCAGAGAGCGGCTAAACGTGTGGGGAGCAAGACACTGAAGCAGAAAGAAAGAACGTGCCAGGCGAAGTGACTCGGGCGAGCAGTTAGAGAGAAACATGAGGGCAGGGGAGTGATTTGTTTGTTCTGCGGGATGTGAATGCATCGTAATTCAGTAAGACGTGAAGAAATGAGTGTAGGGGAGGGAAAAAAAAAAAAAAAAAAAAAAAAAGGTCCTGGTGAAAAATAATGATTCCATCCCCAAAAGCAATTCATGTCTTATTCATAGTTTTACAGGCAGACATTTTGGTGAGTCAGGTTTTCTGATTATCCCTGATAGGATTCGACGTCGTGTGCCATATGATTTTTCAGCGCTGCGGCTGTTCAATGTTTAATTTCAAGGAAAAAAAAAAGAAAAGAACAAAAAAACTGCCACACTTTAGCATAATCACGGTTCACAGCTTCAGCGGGTTTTTAAGAACGCAGAGTGAACCTGGCTTTGATGGGTAAAGCTGCTAGAGCTGGCAGCCATCTGTGGACAAAGACACAGTGCTCTAATTAAGACGTGATTGGCAAAGCAAGAGCAGAATTCCCTTTGGTAAACAGAGAGCAGGGGAAGACCGATGTAGACATCTATCTATGAATCCTTCTATCTACCTAGTCTATCTAAAATTAAACTGGAACCTCTTTCAGATTCCTCTTGGTGTTGCAACAGTTGCCACTTGTTTTAATTAGACCAATTTGTCTTGTCTGGGATAAAAGTGCCCTCAGTCTTTCAGTCTTGTAGCTTCGGTACATGGTGACTCAGACTTTCTCTCACTCACTCTGACCTGCACAGAGACAATCCACTTACTGTGATTACAGTCCCTAATACTCTTCCTACATTCAGGAAGGCACACCGGCTTTTCCTTTGTGGTAGTTTGAGTTAAAAGGGATGATTTTGTCTTACTGTATTCAGACTTGCTGTGTAGGATAAGAGACAAGTTGTAGGTTTATTAAGATGTTGCTGAAATCTTTGAAAAGAACGCTTTTCAAAGATTTGAATTTAGAGCTCTGTTGCATTGCTGATGGACCGCAAACCCTTTCATGCTCAGTGTCATTTGTTGTGTTTTTTAAAAGCCATCACAGTTATTGCTGTTTCACAGATGAAGATCATACGCCGTGCCATCAAATAATCAGCCAGAAGAAGGATGTAAAAGAGGAAACAGAAACTCACCAAGTACACGAATCAAACTAACATGCAAACAAAACTGTCTCATGTTATCGTTCCCCGCACACAGAAACCAGTAATGCACTCCCTCCCAGCTGGAAAGATGTGCATACATCTATAAACTATGAATGTTGACAGGTTTCAGGAGGAGCCCTGTGAGTTTGTCATGCACTTCCGATGCAAAATGTATTTGGTCATGCAAAGAGAAGTTTAGCAGTTCGTAGAGGAAAACAAAATTATAAGCAACGACTCATAGAATCTTAACATGTTTTTTTTGTAGAAAAGTCACAGTGACTCATAAAAAAAAAAACACTTTTAGCTTAAGGGCCTCAGCGTGATCGCTTCAAAGTGACCAAACAAAAATGCTGAGACTTTGAGCTCCTTTGGACTAAATTTGCCGAGATCTGTGCAGAGAGAGGTGCTGCAGGTGAACATAATTAGGTGAAATGGCACCTAATTCAGTACCGCGCTGAGAAAAAACCCTTCACCTGCAGTGAGGTTGCAGGGGGAACACACTACACAGGTTGCCAGTCTGTTACAGGGCAGCACAGGAACACACAGGACAGACAGTCATTTATGCACACACTTATACCTAAAGGCAATTTGTATTGATTGACCTGACAGTCATGTTTTATTTTTTTTGACTGTGGGAGGAAACCAGAGTACCCTGGAGAGAATCCACACAGGCAACTGGAGAACAAGTAACCCAATGCAGAAAGACCACTGGCTGGGATCCAAACCCAGGATCTTCTTGCTGCAAGGCAACAGTGCTACCAACTGTTCCACCGCCCAGGAAAACACTTTTAAACCACTGTGGATGTATTTAATGATGTGGAATTGCTCCTTCAATGTTTATTGCAAAGTTGGTTTTCATATTTGAATGCATTTCAAAGACGCTCGGTTTGTGGTTAAACAATCTTATTATAAAAACTGGCAACGTATCATCAAGACTTTATGTGTTACGGAGTAAAGCTTCTTCAAACAAGACGGAGGCTCGTATGTCTTTTACTGAACCTTTCTGTTCAGTTTTTATTGAAGAGAAAAACGGCGACAGCTGATAACGGCAACAGCTGGTCGTAACCTAGCAACCAAAAATCAATAAAAGCAAGATAGTGACAAAACAGAACCAGATCCTGTTAAGCATTCTTCAAAATAAAAGACTTCTTCTATTCAAATAAATCATGTCTCGCACTTAAATATATATTCACTTCACCTTTGTACTTACTATCATGTTCAATTCAATTAATAATAATCATCATGTAAATTATGCTTAACATATAATTGTAACTCGCTCACTTGTAATGCAAAATATACTGAACAACATATCAGTGTAAAAAAGTCACAACATTATGACCTAAAATCAAAGACCTGTAACTTCCTCAAGACTGACCCATTGAAAAGAGACTCTCCTTTTTTTCCATCAATACTATCTGCTTCTCTGCCTGCAAATTACAAGAGCAAAGAAATGACATTGTACTGAAGGCTGTGAAAGTGGGTGTGAACTGGTGTCAGAATATTAGGGCATATGGACGGACGGACAAACAAGCCACTTCAAAATTCACTTCTTAAAAAATAACTGACTGAAATACTAGGGGAAGATAAACTTCTCTTTTTGTGTATCTCTGTGTGCATGTTGATGATTTGAGTCAAAACCACACAAATACTTTTTATTATAAGTTTCAGGCTTACTTACTTACTTACTTACTTACTTATTTATTTATTTATTGCCAAAATCATTATTTAGATAATGATGTGAGTAAAAATAGCCCCACATGTAAGATTTAGGAAAATGGTGAGTCTTCATAAAAATTGCAAATTTTATACTGCAGGATAGTTACACTTGGATAGATTCAAGCCAAGCTAGTGAAATAAATGTTCTGAAATCACCCCAGAGATGGCACAAATACTACACTTTTGTGTATTCCATCAAAAGAAAAAAATAACGTTGGATTGCGGGAATAGATGGTGATTAAATTCTGCTTTTCCGAGCCAGATTTTCAAGCTCTCCACTTCTGCCAGTGTTTACCTTTGCTTTGGAAACCATCTGCAGTCTGAACCGTAGATTTGCTACGTCCATGTTGCTACTGACACCAGAAAAAAAAAAAAAAAAAAAAAAAAAACTCCATTAAATTATTACAAATATGAAAATTGCTCTCTCAAAGTTCTTTATAATTCTGGCAGGCATGTTTGAAATGCAACACTGACAGCTACAACTTGTAAGTATTCCATTTGTGTTCAAGCAGCCCTTCAACAACAGCATCATAAAAGCCGTTGGGATCTGAGAGACAACAGATCTGAAGAATTGCTAAGGAGACCATAAACCACACATTAAAAACAGATGAATTCATGCAAAGAATTGGCTGTTATCTTTAAAAAAAAAGTGATTTTTCAGGACCATAACTGCTTGCAGAGTTTTTTTTTTTTTTTCTGTTTTCCAAATGTTACACATTTAAATAAGCTGAACTATATTCTCATCTGTGTGATCTAATCTTAGCTCCGTTTGTGTGGAACAATTGTTGGCCATTGTTCACAGTAAGAACTATTATCATTACACCTCAATTATGTGCATGCACAGCAGGTTCAACACAAACTGCAAACATTTGAAGTTATTTATGGTATAGTCACAGTGTATCTGTGCAAGTGTACACAGGGAGTTTTAATAAAAGATAGTGAGCAGATGAAAAGATTTATCTTCATATAAATCTAACACTTAAACTTGTTTATTTATGTTTAATGAGACTTTATAGACAATTATGTTGTATGAAATAAATTGTAAATAGGCAAATAAAATATTTGATCTTAATTGCTCTGAAGCCTCAGTGTGGATAATAAACCAGTCTTGAAAACGTGCCCGCTCCTTTATCATTTGTTGTACTTATAATGATAGTGTGATATTAGACAAAAGAGCAATCTGAGTAAATACAAAATGCATCTTTCAAATGATAATTTGAACTGTTTGCGTCACCCTTAGTGGCAAAACCTGCCATTAAAAAGGCTAAGTTAGAAAGTAAAAATTATTTTTAAGTTGTATTTGATACATGCAGCGTATAGTAGTAACATAGTTACTTGATTGTGCTGGAAAATACATGAAACGTCCCCCTACAACTACATCCTAATGTTGTTTTTCTAGCTACTAATTAATATATTCATAATCCTGATGAAAAAATGTCCATCTGATTTTGTTGGAGTTGTCCTGAACCTCACAGTGAAAACAAAGTAAATAAATTTGACCTTTCAATGAACCGAATGGCGAGGTGGGCCTCATTGGTCAGTCGTTTTTAGTTTGTTTTTTTTTTTCAGACCAAATTTACATTTCAATTGATGTGGCCGAGGTCCAAGTTTCAGAAAGGTTGTTCGGCGTTCAGTCAATAAATAAGTGGAACAGTGGAGCACAAGCCGTTTCTGTTCTTTAAGCACTTTTTATTGACAGGAAACCAGAAACCTGGAAGGATTAATTTTGTTCAATCTGACTCTGACCTTTTCTCTTAATTTAAGCCTAGAGAGAAGTTTCCTTTTCACACAAACTTCTCCAATGAAGCACTCAGAATTCTATAGGTGAGACATTTTCAGGATACACGCACGGCCAGACGATAAATCTCTGCTGACCAACAGACACCCTCTATCTGCCACAGAAATTGAAACTGGAAGTAAGATATCAGAGGGAATCTCACCACCAGTTGCAGCTGCAAGGCATTGACACAGCAGTCAGAAATCAAGTGTTTACCCAGGTGTGAAGCAGGGAGAAACAAGAAAATGAAACAACTGGTGTTCAGTATTCTATAGGTACATTTGGCAATAGTTGTACGTAATTTAATCAAAGTATTCCAAATCAGCATTTAGAAAATCCAGCCTTAAATTAGGTAGTAGCATCAGTAGAATAATTTCTTATTTTTTCTTAGCATGGATTGTCATTCAAAACCCTGCAACTGTTTTCTTTTTTTTTTTTTTTTTGGGAGTTTCAAATTGCTAGATGTATTTCTACATAATACTATATTTAAACTTTATAAGTTTACACATTTTGCCATGCCTTTATTCATTTGGGAAAGCCTAGAGGGTTTGCAAGCCTCTTACAGGGTAATTCACAACGTTTGAGTTACTTCACATGTAGATGTTTTTGTTTTTTGTTTTTTTTGTTTTTTTTTAATGCATACCAAAACACAGTAGTATTTTCTCTGACATCATGGACAATTTAAAACAAATCAGGAAAGATATCAGGAGAATTGTGGACCTCCGTAAGTCTGATTCATCCTTCATTTCAAGATGCCTGAAGGAGCTGCTGCTGCAATCTCTTTTTTTCTTCACACAAATCTTTCCAAATATAAACGGCACATAAATGTCTAGCCAATCAGGAAGTAGATGGCTTCGTTGTAAATCCTTTTTTATATCGCATTACTATTTTGTAGGAGAGTCAGTTTTATTTTCTATCAACAGTAAACTTCTTGGTACAATGAAAATGTTTTGAAATGAAACGATAATTGTGGCTAGTTGCATTGTATGATGTCACTGCTTTTTGCAAAAATGGGTTTTGCTGTGGCTGCAGATGTGTGCTTTGTTGACTGTGGTTCCGTCGATATAATGGAGCACAGACCAGGGTTTGTTCAGAGCACAATTCATGCAAGAATCACTGCTGACCGGGACACAATCACTGGACTAATATACCCCATGTAATTCTGATGGAAGGTAGAGTCTGATTTCACTGCAAGCTCAAGATGCTGAGTGTTTAAGTGTATAACCACGGCATTGATTTTGTTAGATTTTGTGTAGTATTGGACTGGGGCTCTGTGTCAGCTGAAGGTTTAATCTTTAATTCTTATTGATGACAAAAGAAAAGTCTTTCCTGAACTAGATCTGTGCACTGGAAAAAAAAAAAATATTTTGTAGCAGCTCTTGTCAAACAGGCTGTTTTGTCAAATCATAGACATAAAAAAAACTGAAAAGTTAAACCCTAATAAAAGTGAGATTGTGATGGTAAATGTATGAACGAGCCAGAAAATATCTGCTTTGTGGATTAGCAGATGTACGATGAGTCACACAAGACTCATGGTTTCACTACACTGTGATTTGATGCGGGCTAATGATTCTTG
This sequence comes from Poecilia mexicana, assembly GCF_051168715.1. NCBI lineage: Eukaryota > Metazoa > Chordata > Actinopteri > Cyprinodontiformes > Poeciliidae > Poecilia > Poecilia mexicana. The sequence goes on from NW_028263381.1 coordinate 16,967,987, forward strand.
CTCAAGGACATAAAAATGGGAAGGCTACTGCAAAGGCAACACAAACAAACCATACCTCTCACTATGTTAAGTCATAGACTCTCACCATGCAGACAATTTCACTAATGATGAATAAAAGAGTGAATAAAATACATACCAGAGCTGCTTTGAAAGGACTGCTGATTGCAATGCAAAGTGGCAGGCAATTTCACCCAAGAATGCATTACATGGTATCTTGGCATTGATTTTTCTCCACTCTATTCAGAGGTATGGACAGATGTAACGACTGAGGAGGAAATAGGGGGGAAAGGGACCAGAGAAAGGTGAGTGGTTTGAGTAGAAACACGATGAGGAGAGACTCTTCCAGAGAATCATTGTCAAGAGTTATGTCAGCATGTGCTACAATGTTTCCCAATGCAAATGTTGCAGTGGGACCCACTGTAAGTGTAAGTGGGAAAATCATATGGTCCTGTGAGGAGAACATTTTAAGAATAAACGCTGCCATTTAAAATGCCATCCTTCTCAAAAGTCAAGCAGAACTTTGTTATTGTTGCGATCGCACAATGTGAGTTCTCACAATGGGACTGTCCTTGAGACAGAAATCCTGGTTTTGCTTTTATCTTTTTATCATTGAATTAGATATATTGCTATTTAAGAAAAAATACTGTGGGCATAATGGGGATGAGAAGTTTAAAAAAGCCTTCTCCCTCTGACAGAAAATGCAATTTAATATCAATTCTATATATGTGCCACCACAAATCTTTCAGTACATGTTTTATTCTGTCTCTATAGCAATTAAATAAAAAAAAATAAAAGTAGACATTTATTATTTTGAGCTTGTGGTGAGAGTTCAGTTTAATTTATTGGGTTGAGTGTGGCTTTTCTTACCCATTTTTAGTTTCTTTTGTTATCCTGCTGCCTCTTGTCTTACCCGTTTGGTATCCAGGCTTCCTAGACCTGAACTGATCTCCCAGCAACTCCCATTGAAAGTTTTCCTTTACTTTTTTTTTTATTAAAAGTAATTTGTTTATCCTCCATCCATCTCTGCAGTTGGGTTCTTTACCAAACCGCGACATGGCACCTGTGCCCTCCACCACCCTAACGCTTGCATGTGCGCACATACCTATGAGCAGTCATGCATATATGCATGGACTTCAAACAGCAAGCTTAGCAAATAAATGTTTTTTATTAGTTTTTTTTTAAGGAGAATAGCTAATATTCTTTCATCAAAAACTAACAGTTACCTTATTATTTTATATTTATATTACTGAGCATATTTTAGAATTAAATTTGAAGCTGCCATAAATAATTACAAAGGATATTTTGCTATGATATCAATCTTTCACTGTGTCATCATGTCTTGTACTGTTAGTTCAGCTCCATCTGGGATCGTGGTGAACCTGAATGTCAGTCACTGGTGAGCTTTTGGCATCTGCCTGTGTTTTTTTTTTTTTTTTTCTCTGAGTATCAAATCCATGTGGAGAAAGCACTAAAACACTCATACCTCTGAGATCTCATAAAATGCACTACACAGCAGCACATGCACACACTAATAAACATATTAATGTAGGTACAGCTGTGGACAATGCCAAGCTTTGTCTCCTTCCCACACACACACACACACACACACACACACACACCTTCTCTCTCCTCTGCATTTATTTTACAGCCATCTGAAAACGTTTGAGTGCCTTCGAGTGCATGCTTCAATTGTTTCACTCCTCTTAGTGTAGGAACGCAGCAGGGACACGTCTTCCCTGGTGCTTTTAAAACCACTTACCAACTTGTGCTCAGTACACACAAGTGTAGTGCCTGGGCGGCCATTAGTTTTGGCCTTTCATTGACATGTTCCTTTACTTCTGATTATGAATGATTTTTATTTTTTATTTTTTTCCTCATCTCATCATGCAGACAACCCTTTCAGGCCACATTTTTCTTCATTCATGTGGTCTTTCTTGCTGTTTATTAAGAATCTCCTTGTTTAGTTCTTCTTCTCACCACGGACAAAAATTCTCCATCTTATTGTTCTTTATTGCAAAAAAAAAAAAAAAGAAAAGAAAAAGGTTTATTAATGTAAATGCATTACAAAGGGGATAGTTAGGATCTCTGGAGGTTTCTGGGACAGAAAGACTTGAAAATATAAGGGAGGAAAATCTCAGAGCAAGAGAACATTAACAGTCAGATGGGAGGCCTCGTTTTAGCTGATTTTAGTATCAGGTATTAAACATCTACACTTTTACTTTTACAAGACCTTGTTAAGTTTGATTTACATCATCAGTGCTGTTGCAGAAATGATGATGCAAACACAGCACATCAGCACTCGTCATCCTAACCACATGGTAAGCTGTCAGGACTCTTCTTCAGCCAGGGAAGTGAAGCTGATGATGTTGCCTGTTGCAAAATCCAAAAGCTAACTTCACTATTTATGCCCTATAGGCAGGCCAACAAATTGGATTTGTACAGCCTTGTAAGTTTACAATGCAAGTTTGTGAACAGTTTTGCTGAGAAAAAGCAACAAATTGAACAAATTGCCTCTTGTGAAACTGTAGCTGTTTAATGTCCTTAAATACAGCATTGCCATCATGCAATGTGAATACGTTCAGTTGAAGTTTTTTTGAATAGCTTAAATTACTACTTTTTTTTTTTTTTTTTTAATTCACAGGACCTCACAAAATGTGAGTTATCCCTGTAGTATGTCTTAGCTGTTATAGGAATTCAGCTGTCAGCCACAGAACCGGACTGGAACCCTTTTTTTTTATTTTTTTTTCCCTGAATCTGCAAACAAAAGCAGCAGTCCTGGTCTTAACCGTTTTGCCCACTCCTCTCCTCTGCGCTTCGCAATCTCCTGGCTGGTTCTCACAGACGGTCCGGTTCACCTGGACCTCTGGATCTGACTCTTGTTTCCAGCTGCTATTGTTCACCCTAAAACGTGAAATCCTTCACAGCCGTTCTCCCAGGCTCCTTTCTTTTGGAACGCAGACAGAGCACTCTGAACAATGGCTCCTGTGTAACTGTGATGCTGGATGTGCAGGCAGATCCACTGTAATTGGAAAATGCCGCTAATAAGCGAGGCTGAATGCTTGTCCACGGGCCACCAGGTCCAGTGCATGGGAGTTAGCATTGTCTTTCTCTGAATGCTTTGAGTATTAGCACTTTGACATTGGTTGTGCGATTGCGTGTGTGTGTGTGAGTGTGTGAGTTGTCCCCACTCCCACCTGCCTGATTTGCATTCACTCAAAAGGCTTATGCTTCTATTCAGTGATCCACTTAGTGGTCTTGCTGTGCATCATAACTACCTGGATTGCGTCTGCAAATCAGTTTGCCTTTAAATCATATCAAAGACTTTTATATCCCCTTTCCAATTATACGCACTGTCAATGAATGGGTACGTTTCAGGCCAGCTTGCCGTTTTCCTTTGAGAGTGAGCTTCCAATCTGAGATACGAGCTTCCAGCTCGGATCTCATATGTCCTGATGAAAGACAAGAGCTAACTTTCTTCTGCTCGGATGGCTGTTTGGCTCAAATCTTTGCGGTGGCTTAGGGATAATCAAAATTGAGGGCAACATTAAAGCTGAGAACCTGCAAGAGGCATATATATTCATATCAATTCAGCTGCCATATCAATAAATCAAGTCGGCAAGTCTTTCGCTTCCTTGTCGTATAATCAAGAGAGTTATCAACCCATCTTTGTGCAAACGTGATTTACAGCAGAGCGGCAGTGGTTGAGAGCTCACAGGTATTACACGCCGCGGTCTCGGCCTGTTTGTGCTGCACTCTGACTGACAGCCACAGCGGATTTCCTCTTTAATTGGTGTAGCATACATCTGATCTGTCTTTTTTGACCGTATGACTAAGTGTCTGTCCATAACTGCGCAACCTCTTCCACCAACGCAGGAAAGCAATAACACGCCTGAGACTCTGAGACTCTATATATTTTCTGCTGTATATCCTTTCTGATTTGACGACTCTCTTATATGGTTTTATTTGTAAAATTGCACACATTTCCGTACTCGGATTCTAAGAATTCATCCATGCATTTGTTTTGCATAATTTCATTTCGGTTAATGAAGCTGTATTCATTTTAAAAATTGGCCATAACCCTGGTAGACTTTTGTCATGCTTTAAAAAAAAAATCTGTAAATTAAAGACAATCTACATGAAACTAGTTATATAAAATTTCTATAATAAAGGGCTTTAACAAAAGAAAGAAGTTTCATAACTGCACTTTTGAATGTCCTGACATTTAAAGATCAGAACTTGCCATTCAAAAATGCAATATGAATTAAACCGAATTAAGCTCAACATGTAGGCATTTTTAAGATCTTTTATCTCTGTAAATAATATAAATACAAACCATTATTAACTATTACATTACTTTTACAAAATAGAATGTTTTTAAAACACACGACTATGACATGAGGATGTTGGGGATATGGTCACTCTGCTTTTTGCTCTAGCATTTTAGTTTTAGACATAAAAAGCACAAATCTTTTTTTCTAAATTTTCTTTCCTCCATGCTAACCAAACACATGGAAGAGCAAAGAACTAATTCAATTCTTTTTAATGATTTCCTAATAAGAGCCCTAATCTGATGTCAGCAGGTTTAACAACTTCACTTAATGCCCTTCCAGTATATTGTTCCAGCCCTTAGAATACTCTCTGGTGAAATATTTATAAAAGTCATGGTTTTATTTGATCCGTCTGATAAAATGTCTTTGTAGAACAGTGCAAGTGTCAGAGCTATAGATGTGTTTTTTTTTTTTTTTTTCTTTGTGCATCACTGGGTAGGCCACAGAGAATTTAATAGACATGAAAAAGACTAATTAGAGAGCCAGACCAAAGGAAACTGCTTGTAATTCTTGTTAAATATTCCTGCGGTCATCAGCTCACTGTGCAGCCTGTCTGGGGGTCAGCAGGTCAGACTGAGATGATAAAGTGCCATGTTCATGTTTCCCCGAGTCAGAATGAGATGTCTTTTAGATGCCTGTGTTACCTAATGATTACTTAGACCATGTTTTTTTTTTTTAGATGAATGGTGACTAATTAGTGTGACGTCAAATCCTTCATACAAAGTCATATTCAATATGTTCCATTGACTTCTTGATTAAACGTGCCTTGAACATACTTTTCATTGCATATTTGTACTACAAATGTTTAATTATTATTATTATTATTATTATTATGGTTGTTTTACTGTTTTTATTATCTTCTAATCTCAAATTTTGGGTTACTTGTTAAAGGAATACCATAATTAAGCAGAAATAATTAATCTGTAATCAATGTAATTAATCTTGCTAAAGTGTTTCACTTTGTGAAATAAGCTATTGAAATAAATGAACCTTTCAATAGTATTCTAGTTCACTGAATGGGTCTGTAATTTGAAATTTTACAAACACTTGAAATCTAAAACTCACTAACCTGCTGCTGATTTAAAGCTTAAAGGCTTCACAGAATTTTCACTTTGTGTTTTAAAATAACCTAACTTTATCCGTTTTGAATGAAGCACACTCTACATTAGCAGCCTTGGTAAAGACTTGTAAAGAGGATCATCAGCGTCACACTGTTGCATTAGAAAAAAATGTGGAAAATTGCTAGCTTTTATTTGAGTCAATTCATTCAGTGGAGGAAAAAGCCCAAGATAGAAATTTAGTTACCCAAAACTATGCTAACTTACTTACAGCCCCGCCTCCAGCTCGCAGTTTGAACTTCCTCACCTGTCTTCACTGTGGTTGTGTCTTGCTGTTGGCGTCTTCCACACAAATTGATCCAAATCGTTGAATCTACGGAGCGTTGTATAGCCAGAATTGTTGGCGCTGTTTACCTGGAACGTTTAGGTCGTTCTTTTTTTTTTTTTTTTTCCTGTTGGACCAGAATCCTCATCTGGATATGAAGATGGTGAGCTAGAAGAAGGACAATGAACTTTATGATTTTTGGAATTAATTTATTCTGAGTCAACTATCTTGTTTCTCTCATTGTGCTACTCTAATTGCCTTATGTTTTTATGCTGATCACTTAACATATATATATATATATACACCAAAACTAAAAGCGCTGCCTCCTCATTCACACCTCAGGCTCTTTTAAAGGACAATCTTCTGATGCTGCTTTTGTAGCCGCAGTTAACTGCCCAGCCCTTAAGTGTTACAATATACAGGTAACATAAATATTGCTGCCCTCCTATTGGCGCTTTCTACACACATATTTAAACAATAGATCTTGGACTTCAACATTTTGCAAGCCTTGAGCACACAGAAAACAATTTTTTTTTAAATCATTTCTCTTGTCCTGTGTTTGTTCTTATGCTTTCTGCTCCACAGCTCACTGGTTCTCTATACTATTTAAGTCTGTGATCATCATGGAAGAAGATTGATTTTATGTCTAGTGAGCCATTGTTGTGTTGATTTGGCCACATGTTTTGGATTGTTATCCTGTTTTCTGGGAACGACCACCACATTTTAATTTGAAATATATGCTATTCCAAAGAGTCTATGATGTGATGGACTTTTAACAAGGTTACCATGGTTTTTTGGAAGACATACAGGCCCACAGCATAATAGATCCTCCATCGTAATTAGTCCTAGGCATGAGTTGTGTTTCTGCATATTTATTTTTTTTGTTTTGTTTTAAGCCAAACTTAATTGGAGTGTCTGCTGCAGAAAAGCTAAATTTTGATCTCACCTGATCAAAACACACAATGTTGAAGTTTATGTAGCATTCAGTAACTTTTTCTGGTGTGTCTCTAAAGTAAACAACTGGCATGTATGTAGCATCTAACAGTTGTTATGGAAACTGCTGCAGTTTTCTCATAGTGAGCTGCTACCTATGAAGGATGGCAAGATAAACCTGGTTCATTGTTTAATGTGTTTTTCATGCTTCCATTTGTTTTGAAATTATTAATTTTCAATTTTAGTTGCTCTGACTGGCCAGTTAGAAGTTTTTTTTTGTTTGTTTTTTGTAGACAAATTCCACATTTCTGATGATTAACACACATTTGCATGAACTTAATTGGTGTCTTTTTTGAAATAGAGAAATGTTGATATGTGCCACATAATATTCAGATCCTAGTGCACAATAAGTTGTGAGTTACTAATTAAAAATGATTGGACACTTTGATCAAACTCAAGAAGTAAATAATAAAGAAATCTAAACTACATTTATTCTTGTTAAGTTACATTTGCCAATTCTTTCTCACTTCTGACATTGTTACAACAATGAATTCTTAATGTGGGATTTTTATTTATTTATTTATTTATTTATTTATTTATTTATTTATTTATTTATTTATTTATTTATTTATTTATTTATTTATTTTTGCCTGATTCATTTAAATTAAAAGTTGTGTTTTTCCAAATTTTCAGTGCTATACAAGGCTGTGCCATTGCAATAAAAGATAATTTATTATTATTATTATTTTTTATTTTTTTTTACATATTTCCGAGTCTGGTTCAATAAAAGTAGATGGCAATGAAAATGTATGAAATGTATAAATCTTTCATACTCGGTAGTATGCCAGTTTTGTGCAGAAACCTGGGTTGTTCTCATCCATCCTTTTACACCCACAGTCTTTAGGGCTGTGTATACTTTACCAGTCCATCACAAGCCAAAGCTGTCTGCTAACTCAACTTTTTAGTCTACTTTTTAACTGAATAAAATGTATGTGGTCATAATTTTTAGGTTTTATTGCTGAGCCATAATTTGGACTCTTTTATCCATCTTAAAACAGATTTGCACGTAACTCTTGAAAGACACTAAGGGCAAGTAATGTGTATGAGCTCTAAAGTTTCCCAGTGTATACATAATTCTGGAAAACTCGGATCTGCAATGCTTCAAGTGATCTAATGCCGACACTCTGCGGCCAGCTAGTGCCTATTAAATTTAATGACATACTCAAACTAACGTCAAAGAAGATTCAATATACTTTACTGAATGCACAACAACAAAAAAAGGTTATTATGGACAATTAAATTAGATAAATCATCCAAGGAGGTGACTAAGAGAAACTGAGCCACACCAAATGGAGGACAGAGAGCACGTTTGTCTCTGACAAAGACAAACCATTCTAAACATAAAACAACTGGAACATAAAAAGTTCCAGTTTCACCAAAGCAAGACTTTATTAGATGGCTGGTGATAGTGCCCTTTTCTGTGACAAATTACGTCTTTTAAACTAAACTCGTACCAAGTTTACAATTCGCTCCAGATTAAAGTTTTATATTTCTTTGTTTGGGTGCTTCTGCTGGATCCGAATGACTGCACAGGCTCAATCGGGTTGGCAAACCGAATCACCCCGAGGGACAGCAGGGAGGGATCAGCCAAGAGTAACGGGACAGCAGGTCATTGAACAATACAACTATCTAGTTTGTGGTGGAGCTGCAGCGAGGACGTGCAGCCGGTGATGTAAATAAGTGACAGTGTTGCGAGAGTCAGTCAGGAGCAAAGATGCACACCAAATTGTGGTGCATTTGCACGAGTTTCCTTGACATTCCCCAAGCTTCATGTATTCCTCATACATTTTGCTTTCACTGCCCCCAAACATTATGCATTCTTCATGAGTGATACATGTATCTATTTTCCTTTGGGAGAAGGAGCAAAGATATAAAGATGTACATAAAGAATGAGATATCAATGTAATTTCTTCTCCCTTTTTAACAGAAAGTTTTCAAAGGGAAAGATAAGTTTAAGAAGAGAAGAAAAAAGGCTCTCTGATAAGGAGTGAACAGGTCACTCCTCTGCTGATAAGCCCATGTTCCCAGAAGTCCTAGAACAGCCAGAGATGACTGATTGGAGAAAGCGCATTGCTACAGAAGAGGCTGAAGAATACTTGAGTTGGAAACCTAACCTTTTGTCTGAGGTTTGGGGAAACATGCCAGAACCAAATGTCTGACCTTCATACTAGCATCTGAGACAAAGCGTAAAACAGAATGGAGGTTCCTATGAACCTTGACAGAGTCCAGAGCGCTTGGAGAATGTAAGGAGATGAATGGAGTTCAGGAGGTCAGCTCATAGTAAGGTCTCAAATCCAATGGGAGCTACTGGACTCATATGATGACAGAAGGAAGACGTTTAGTTTCAGTGATGAAAAAGCTTGAACATAATATTTCAGCTCAGACTGTATCTGAGTTTCTATAAATCAAGACTAAAAAGCTCATTTGTTAGATTAATTCTCATTTTATTCCAATATGTTATGGTAATAATTATGGATGATTTTGATGCGGACATTTGAGATGAAAAGCACTTTTAATTGCTTGTTGCTTAGTCTATATTGTAATTCACGATGGGCTGTCCGTGAAATGGCCTCTTTCTAATAGCGACTATTGCTGGATCCTCACCATACATTCCAGATCGAAATCCTAACACTGACTTGGAGATTACAGTTGTCTGTATTTTGTGTTGATGGCACTTACTCAGGTTATAGGTGACTAAAAATTCAAAAGAAGACACTGGATCCTGGAGGATATTATTTATAGGTTTCAGAGAGACATCTAATAGACTGTGCTGTTGTTTGTTTTTAGGAAATGTGACGTTTTATTTTAACATAAACAATTAAATATGAAGCCAAATACAAATTTTATTCTTATAGGAAAAACTAAATTCTCAAAGTTATTGATTGTAGTTTCTAAAATTGAGACCTAAACCAGATATTGGAAATTTGCCACAAAACTGTGGTCAGTACATTCTTCTTCCTCGTGTGATTTTTATTTTTTTATATTGGAGCATAAATTTCTCCCATCAGTTGTTACCGTGGATGCTGCGTCACTAGAACAGAAACTATAGTCTATCTCAAGCATGTGAAATTTCAGAAAACAGCAGGATTTGGCACTGTGGGAATGGGACAATAGCTGGTCTTAAAATATAATCCATTATTTATTCATACAATACCTGATTCAGAAATTCACATCCCAAAGACTGAGTTTCTATCATGTTGCACAACTCTGAATGTGAAGAAGGATAAAGGAAAGATCCCCCGTAAAATCTATGAGAACCACAGATTATAGTTTTCCTTCCTGGAGAAGCAAGACTGTAAAACTGTTTTGGCTGAGGAAAAAAAATACAATAATTCAAATTTCATCTCGCATATCTTATATTTACACTATAATGCCATAATCTGAACAAATGAGTACTACATGTTTGAAAGTAGTTGTTGCTTAATGCACTGATTTCCTTGTCCCTATTTTGAAATCCTATGTTATTGAATAACATTTTAAAATCTTTTTTTTTTTTTTGACCAACTTATTTAAAAAATAGAGTTGTTTGTAATCAAGCTTTTCCCGAAGGATGACCGAAGTCAAAGGTTTTTAACACGAGCCTGGGAGAAAACAAACTGGACATCAGTAGTTTGAAGTCCATCTTTGAGGTCAATGTGAATTTATGAATACTTTTGTAAATCAGTGTGAATTTTCCTAAGTCAGTGATAATGTGGTGTACCGCGTCATCTGCTGGTGTTGGTCCTCTGCGCTTCAAAGTCAGTGCAGCCATCTCCCAGGAAAGTTTGAAGTACTTCATGCTTCCCTCTGCTTACAAGTTTAATGACGATGGGAAGTTTATTTTCCTGGATGACTGACCATTTGACCACACTAGCAAAAGTACCAATGGCTGCTTTAATGATCTTGGTTCTGAGCATGAGTGGCCAGAAATCCCTCCTTACCTACACCCCACAAAGAATCTGAGGTATTGTCAGGAAGATGAGAAATACCACGCACAACAATACAGATGAGCTGAGGGTCATGATTGAAGGAACCTTTCAAACCATAACTCCTCCTCAGTGCCACAAGCTGATGCGGCAATTCATGCGAAAAGAGCCCCAGCCTAGTGTTGAGCGCATATATCATACAGTACAGTACATGTCAACTTGCTGTAAGTTGACATTTCTCTGCCTTCTTAATGGCCTTGTGTATCATTGTGATTTTCAAAGAAACTTCATTTCAGGATTTGAAAGTGACAGAAACATTGGTTGAAATATTTCACTCTGCGTGTTAAGAGCCTAGATAACATATAGTCATTTGTACATTTCACTTTTTTCTTTGAACAAGATTACTGAAATGTCTTATTTGGATTCACTGGGACACTTCACCAACTTTATTCTCAATCAGTTGAACAATAAACTACCAGCTCTATGTTTTGTTGAAATAATACCTTTTATTCCCAATTGGAAATGAATTATTGATTTCATCACTGTGAGTTTCAGACTGAATCGCTTTGCATTAAAGTCACTTTCACAGGTTTATTTTCATTGCCTTCCAGCTTTAATGTTCTCTTTCTGTAGATGGTCCGTGTTTATCAATGTAAATCTCCTAAGCAACTGAGCTTAGACATGAAAGAAAAGATTTTAAAATGTTCATTTCAAAGACACAATATGACCTGTACAATGAATTACAACTTATTTTGATTATTTTAAACCCTTGAAACCATTTCTTTTTGTCTGTATAACAAGGGCAATGGTCATGGCAGGGATAATTTCCTTGGTTTCAAGGCAAACGGATAAATACTTCTTTACAAAGCTAAACCTTGGAATGTCCTTGCAGATGCATGCAACCAGTGAATTGCTGTTTTTACAGTGGCTCTTATGTGGTCAGAGGAACACAGATTTATGCAGGCAAAGCCTGCAACCAGCTCCACCTATACAAGCTGAGGAAAAGGAAAGCAGCAGTCAGGTCTTTTTTTTTTTTTACCCTTAATCCTTTTCCCCTCAATCTATTGATGTTTAAGCTTAATTTTAATTGAGGAGGGGCTCACTTGACAGAGCATGAGTCCTCCTTTATTATAGCACATTAGAGCAGCTCTCTTTGAGCTGGAAAAATAAAATGTCCCTATTCTCCCAGGTGTCCTGCAGTCATTTTTGAAAGGATCAATTGTAATTTGAGCTCATTGACCTCACTGATGGCTGATAGGCTGCTTACACAAGCTCACAAGAATGAAAAGACTAATATAATTTAAAAAATCGATGTTTCTTTCTTCCTCCAATCAACATGAAACTTATATTTTACAGTGTCTTTTTTTTAAGTATTCAAACCCCTTTAATTATTTCACATTTGGTCAAGCCACAATTGATTATTATATCAGACCAACACAAATAATAAATGTTCTTTTTCTCTCCCCTACCCCCCCAACATAAAACTCTGAAAAGTGTGGTGTGCAGCTGCATTTTCTTTATTCTGAAACGTCTAAATAAAACCAGTGGCACCCAAATTATTCCAGTAGTGCCATAACTGGCAACATCGAGTCAACATGTGTGAAAGTTAATCTCTGTATAAATCCAACTCAAGGCTTGTCAGACTGCAGTAGTGGGAAAATAGACTCTCATGAACCAAGGATGACTCTTCCCATTTGGACATAACCATGTGGAAAATCTCAAGGTAAGATTTGGATATAAAACCATGTTAAAGTAAGGCAAAACAGAAAACCAACCATGTGAATCAGTCCAGCCAAACTGTGAAGCAGCACTCAGTGTGTTCATAAGTGGAGCTCATATTTTTAACAACTTTGAACTAGTCAATGCTGTTTTTAAGTAGAGAACAATTTAATTTCCATTTGGGATCAATAAAGTATTTTTGAATTTGAATGAAGATAAAGCAGCTCATTTTGACTGGTTTTTATCACTGAATCTTGAATATTTCATGGAGAAAAGCTGGTAATATCTCCTCTCAAGCCACATGCTCACTCTCTGCTGAATATGTATGTGGGCGCGTGTGTGTGCGTGGGCGTGTGTGTGTGTGTGTGTGGGGGGGGGGGGTGTAGGTGTGTGTGTGTGTGTGTGTGTAGCCAGCAGCCATGCTGTTCAGTTTTCAGAGGACCTGAGTTAGTGATTTAGGCCAAGTTATTATTCTTCTCTTTAGTATAAACTTGACTATGCAGATATTCACTAAAGCCTTTTGATTACATGTTTATTAGGCATGTTTATTGTGTGACATGACCAAGAGATGAAACAATGAAACTGCAGATTTCCATCCTGGTGGTAAGTGATGTTTTTAAGATTTTATCAGCTATTTCGGCAACCTGAGGTTATTTAGATTCTATGGTTACGTAGTTTTACAAAGGTGAAATGACTGTGTTTTTGCCTAAGACAATTTCAACTTTCAGCATTACTATTGATTTTAATGTGCAATGATATTTTAAGTGGCTAGGAGGGAAAAAAAATATCCCCAAATCCTTCCTGTGCTGACTTCATGGTAATGAAACAGTTACAAATTTCATTTAAATGGATGCTTTTTGGCTAAAGTTTCAGTTTTCTTTTTAGAAAACATTTCAAATATGTGAATAACTGACTGGAATAAGAATAAAGCACAATTTACTTCTTTAATGATATCATGACATGGGACACACCCTCTCAATGGTGGTGGAATGATGCGGTTTCTTCTGTAAAGACTGGAAAGCTTCTCAGAGTTGTTATAAAACAGGTAGGGGTAAAATAAAGGAAATGGCTGCAAGATCCTGACATTGGTTCCAGAGGTTCACCTCCCAGAAAAACAAAAAAAAACAAACCCTAAACATCCACCCAGAGCTACACTGGAATTGATCGAAGCATCAACTTTTTTTTCAAAGAAGAATACTAGGTTAAAATTCTAGCCTATCGACGTGCAAAGTTGGTAAAGTCCCACAGCAAAATGCTGCAACTGCAGCAACAGGTGGCAATGTATTGACTAAGGTGGGTGAATGCATTACAACCTTTTTTGTTTTCGAAGAAATTACAGACATTGGCATTATTTTTTCTTCCCGTCCAAAAATTAGCACTTTTAAGTGATACTCTACCACATAACGTTCTCAACGGATGGTTGTAAAGTTGTACATATTGATGGACTGTGTTTCCCACTTTAAATGGTTTCTAAACCTTGGATTTATTGATGTTTGGGGTATCGTTGATTGATACCTTGCTGAAAAGAAGCAACAGTTTTCTTCAGCTGGCTTTTGAAAAGCACTAAAAGTGTTTTTTTTTTTTTTACAAAATAGACTTTCTGTGGAGGAGAATACCTAACACACTGGATACAGAGAGTAAAAGACATGAAATAAATGTGATAGATGGCAAATTGTTTATTTTGAGCAAATTTCATATGTAAGCTGTTCATCATTGTTAAAAACTCATTTGAAGATCAGAGTAAAACTCTGAGATGACTCTCAAAGCACACTTTAACAAAATTCTCAAAACAACCCGCTTTTGATTTTTCTTGGACAAAGAAACCTATTGTGATCATGAACATTGAAAAGAAAAGTCGCCTTACACAATGACAGCTTTTCTGACCTGTCTAAGCTCAAGATGGCTTCAGTGGCCACTGTGGCGGCTAGCAGAACCTGATTAAGTCATGATTTCAGGGTCAATTTTATGTTAGCATTTATTTCATCTTATACCAGTTTGTTATTATATTTTGTTGTTGTTGTTGTTGTTGTTGTTATAAAGGCCTCTACTGTCTTTTGTCAATCAATTGATTTTCTTCTTTGTCCAGACTTTCTTGCAGGCAGGTGATCATACATTAGTTTGGTGTTTTTCACAATTGTTGACACTAATTTAATAATTAAATTCTTCATAATTTGTAAGTTACTGAACATACTTTTTACTTTTAACTAATTCAACCGTTTATGCTATCTTGCTGTATGAAAAATGTTGGAAGTATAGACTTTTTTTTTTTTTTTTTTTACTGTTCATTTGAATTCTTACACTGGAATAGTAAGGAAAATCTATTGGCACATCAGCCCCACCAACATTTTATTTTATTTTTTCCCACCAGCTGCCATTGGGTCATAAGTAGCAAACAATCTAAGAGTTGACTAGATAGACACTGGAGCATGCTCATGCTCAATCCCAAATATGTTTGTTGTTGATGTGATTAACTGCAGGAACCATTAGGGAGCTGAGGCGTGATATAACCATGTCTCGTGGAATCAAGAGTTGTGGTCTTGTTCAGAGGTGAAATTTGAAGCACACCTTAAGTTCCCTGGTACGATGAGCCAAATAAATATGTTATGTTGTTGTGCAAAATGAGCCGAGCTACTTTGTATTCCAGCTCTGCTTCCTCCATGGGTTTTTATTTAGGTGTGACACCCCAAGATCATCACTGGCTCAAATTTAGCAGTATTTAGAAACTTCCTGGATACACCCCTGTTCAGCAGTATTAGGAGGCATTTCATTTGTACATTAATATCCAAGCAATATCACCTTTAAATACTTTGAATATGACACTGAATTAAAACTCTGTCAAGGGTTAAACACTGCAGGTCTGACATACAATAAATACTGTTAATACAAAGTCTGCCAGACGAGTCTTTTTTCAGATTTGTATAACTTTTGCTCTGTTTTATTTTAACTTTGGTCTTTCAGAATGCAAAGGTATGTTCTCTAGCTGTATTTTACATGCCTGTCATTAATACATGCCTTCTCATAAGTGCACAAACTGTTACAGCGGAGACAGGATATTTTCTTAAAACAGAGACTTAAGCAGCAGACCTGGCTTTCTGCTTGATTTCAGAAAGGGAAGAAACTACTTATGCAAGTTTGTACAGATTTAGCACCTACACATAACCTCATGAAATTGTCCATTTGCTTCTCTCAACAGTTGTAGATTGCAGGACTATTTAATTGAAAAAAAAATACTCCTTAATAGATACGAGCACGTGGGTTAAGAATTTCAAGTATGTGATTTTCTTCTTCAGATGTACAGTACTGCTTTCTCATCTCGCTTCTGCTAATGACTGTGTTTGCCTGGAAAACGCATAGATTAATTAGTGCATAAAATGAGAATTTGAAAAGCACAGTCGGTTTGATATCGCTAAGCTTGGCAGCATTTTGACAGCTCTTCCCCAGAGACACAGAAAGAAAGAAATAACACAATTAGACTAAACTTCTAATGTCTTTGTTCCTTTTTTTTTATTTAACAGGAATATCTGTAGCACAAAGACCAAAAACAAGTTAATTACACCAAATGCATTTTTTTTTTACTGAGTGGGTTAATAACTGACACAACCTACTTTAGGATCTTGTCACAGCGAGGTGTTTTCTTTGTACACTCCTCTCATAAAACCTCGGTGCTTCGTGCTCAGACTTAATCGCAGGGACTAGATCAGTGGCATGTACTGAAAACATGTTCTGCATGCGCAGCCGTCACCAGGGAATTGGATGAAGGAGAAATTCCTTAGAGTTTTATGCACAGATGCAATCGTTAGCTTGCTTATTTTCCAGTGATCAAGCTACCACTCATAGGGGGATTAAAGCTTTAAAGGATCAAACATTATGTGTAAATGCAAGTCGGTCTGCTCTCAAGGTGCTGTTAAGGCATATGTTGGTGGCAGCTTTTTACACATCAGACTGAACATCCATTTGCTTTATATGCTCTCAGCAGATGCACCTTGTAGCTGCTGTTGTAGCTCAGCATCATTCCAGCCACGACCAGTCATGTCAGGATACTGGTAGAGTGGCCGGCCTATTGCATCTATTATTAAAAAAAACCTTGTGTTAGCAGCTGTTCCCTGCCTCATTAAACCTAGATCATAGCGGTACTGATGATGCATGTTTAGCTGTGATCTGACTTGTTCTTTGAATGTTGCTGTACTGATGCCACAGAGCGTATGGGCAAAGCCACAACCAACATAAGACGAACGAAGGGATGTCATTTACTGGGACAGTTTGTCTGCTGTGGTCACATCCCAGAGAGCTTTTCTTGTCTATGCTGTTTCAATAAAATATCAATTAACACACTGAAAAAATTTCCAATTTGTTGGTTGTGATCGTCTGATCTCTGGCTCTGGTGGAAATTCACTTGAACTTTACAATTTTCAAAGGTAGACCAACGTCTGAGATTTTACTACTCTAGGCAGGCTGCAGTAAATTTTCTGACGGAGTTTCTGCTGTGTCAGTGTTAACCTGACCGCAATGCATGGCGCTAAAGTCTTTTATGTTTTTTTGTTTTTTTTTAATTATTATTTTTCCTTTCTTTGGACAGGTTTCCTGAGGGTGCTCGTCCCAGTAAGGCTAAAGAGTTTCTGTTAATGATCCAAAGAAAAAAATAGAAAATTTACAGATATTGGAGCCTGCGGCAGAGAAAGCTCACACTTTTCAGATGTCTGTTTATATAATTAATTTTGTTTCGACTGAACTAGCTAATATGAGCCGACTCTACAATAAATAAAAATAAAAACATGTACTTAGATTATATGGGTGGCAAGCAACAGAGTGTATAAAAAGCAGGAATAAACCAATTCAAGAAACAATCTGAGCAAGCTTTGTCATTAACTTTGTTGTAACTTAAATTCAATTGATTTAAGTTTATAATTTTCCCTTTTGTGGAAGCAATAAACTTTTGTGGGAACTCAAAGAACTGGACACTTCACAAGGGGTGTTTATTTAATAATGTGAGACTTTTCTCAGTATAGGGCAAGGCCAGAGCAAACTGATCTCCTGATTGCAGGAATGTAATTATTTTCATTTTTTTTTTCTTCTTTTCAGAGCACAGAGACTGCTTTAGCCTTTTAACGGCCTGAGGCAAGCAAGAAAACTGCCACTGTTGCTCCACCTGAGGAGGAGGGAACTGCAGTCTTTATGTTCGCTGTCACATTCTGGAGTCGAGGAATTCAGAAGGAAAACATAAACCTTATAGAGTGGAACCTAAACATTTTCTATAGTTTTTCTTTGCTTAGTGCTTCAGAAGTATTAAGGAGTTAGATCAGTGTTTTTCAACCTTTTTTGAGCCAAGGTACATTGTTTTAATTGAAAAAAATCACGAGGCACACCACCAACCAAAAATGTAAACAAAGATACTCTGTAGCCGCCTATATATAGTCATTCTTATCAAAGTGTCTTGAATAGGAATCAAATAAACACAAACATTTATTTTTCATCATATTTTACATTTCTTATTTCAAATTGCACTTAACATGAAAAATACACCTGAACAGTACCACAACACTGTGGTGTGTGATGCATGAAAGTAGTAACATTCATGCATCACTAATTCTCTTGTTTTAATGTAAAATGCTCTGTACCTACTGCCATCTAGTGATAATAAAATTACATGATTACACCGCTAGTCACTACTACAGCAAAGACACTCAAAGATGGCATTATTTGCAGATAATTAATTCGTTTTCAAAAAAGACCAATTACCGTATTTTCCGGACTATGAGCGCACCATATTATAAACCGTACCTTCAAATTTTTTGAAACCGCCCCCCACCCCACGGAAACTTCAGCCGCACCGGGATACAGGCCGGTGGTATCTCTGCCGCTCTCGGTTTCCCATAAGGACCCAGCAGAGGGCAGCAGAGGGCTGCGTCCTAATAACTGCTGGATATATTAAGGACGCAGTTCTCCATCTCCAAATTCGGTTTTGTTCACGCCGAGTTTACGTGCAGCGGCTCTATTTCTCTCCTGTACTCCCAGATCGATACTCCTCAACTTAGAAGCTGGATCATATGAGTTTGAAAACATTTCTCCGTCGTGCCTGCTGCTAGCATGTGCTTCTTCTAAATGAAAATTAACGCGTTCTTCTTTGATTTCCAATTTTGACTTCCAATGATTCACTTCCTGCTAAAGAGCCCCCTGGTGGTTGAAGAAAAATCCACAGAAAAGCCACATGTTCAAAGTGTAGGGAAAAAGTAGCAGCTTATTGTCCGGAAAATACGGCAGGTGAAATTGGATAATTTCCACAGCACACCTGACGATCACTCACGGTACACTAGTGTGCCGCTGCGGCACAGTGGTTGAAAAACACTGGGTTAGATAACATTTTACCATTGGTAAATGCAGTAGAATCAACTACTTTTGATCAAAAAGCACTGCGCTACAACCAAGGATACACTTGCAAACTGAAGAAGCCTTTAATGTCAAATTTGAAAGACAAAAAAAAAAAAAAAAAAAAAAAGACAAATGCTGGAGAAGGGTTGTACCAGCTCTGGACTTTATTAGAGATGCTCTTTGATCCCCCTTGTGTCTTCTCAGATGCTCAGATTGCTGAGGTAATTAAGGAAAAAGCCAGAATCCCCCACAAGTCCTTTCTGGAATGGCCCACCCTGCCATTTACTCATCCAGCTGCTAATTTATGAAGTGCTCTGGAAGGGTCATCCAATCAAATCAATGTCTGAATAAATCAGACTTCCATTCCCATGGGGTGCTTGTTGTGTAATCAAAGAAATTGCTCATAAAAAGAAGCATTAGGTCTTTGAAACGGCAAATTGGGTGTTTTTTGAAGTGTTTGTGTTTTCTCCGGAGTGTTTTTTTGCACAGCAGAGAGTTGCAATGCTACGTTTTTGTTTTGTATGCTCACGTATGAGCGTGATGGCAAAAAGATATTTTTCTAGACTGGCTTATAAGACATTGTGAGTACGAGATTGTACTGCTCAGTCGCACAAAGACCAGGGCCATTAACCGGATTAATTTAGGAGATTGACTCTATGTGAAAGGACAGATGAAGGGAGAGCGGACAGAAACCATCATGGCAAAGAAGGGCAAATGAGATGGAATGGCAGGCAGTTGTGTGGGGTAGTAAAGGGACCTGAGTCACAAACACACACACAGACACACACACACGCACAGGAAGAGAAATGAAGAATGATGCAGAAAAAAAGTAGGATAGAAGGTCAAGATCATCGGGATAAAAAAAAAACAGAAAAGGGATTGAAAACAGGCAGGAGATGGTGGAACATTACCAAGTGAGACACCAAAAAGGCAGGGGACGCAGGGTCTTCCTGTGGATGATAATGGTTTCACTCTTCTCTCTCCTCTGCTCTACCCTGAAAGTCATGAATATTTGTACCCAAACATTGTGAATTAATTCCTAGATAGTTTAGACACTTTTTAGAGCTGTGGGATCCAGGTGCTAATCCAGCTGCTAATCCAGCTAAACTGACAAAAAAAAAAAAAACAGAAAATACAATGGATGCTTTTCCAGTTTTTAATGAATCCTATTTTTTTTTAGAATTAGGACTGAATGAGGACAAGGCTTGCCACACTGTTAACCCCTTGAAGCGCGGGCTGTGAGTCATACATACATTCTTCTGAATAGGTTTGCATTTGAATAGCAGGTTTTAAGTGTGCTTCACTGAGACTTCAAAATAAACAAATTCCCACATTTTGGAGCCTGTCTAGTGTTTAATGGAACACTTAAAGAGTAAGCACAAAAGGTTTAACTACATATTAGAAAGAGTGCACTTATGATTTTGTTTTTCAGCAAATCAGTTGATTAGAGAGACTGTAATTGGAGGCAAAGTCATTGAGCCCAATTTTGTTTTTTACTGCACTTGTGAATTCAGATCTGTACTACCTTTTGCCTTGTTTATGCCGGACAGCTTTAATGGTTTGGTGTGGTTAACGATCTTGTGTTTTATGGGTTTTTATAAGTGCCACAACTTGTGTGGGTTTAGCTGCTATTAAAAGGAGTCCATATTCTGCCAATGCAAGACAGGTATTGGTGACATGCTGGGTGTTTAAGACCCTATCTGCTTGTTTTTAATTAGCAGTGTGAAGAACTGGTTCAGACTGGTCCTGTGAAACCACAGCAATGAAGAGGGAGATATGGTAACGAGGCGAGCACAAATTATTTATTTTAGGTTTGTGTATTCATTCTTCATTCTCTACCATCATGTATCATTTGTTTCTATTGATTTGAATTGTCTTCTTTATTTAAAGAGATAAGTTTATGGCACCCTTAAGCAATTTGGGAAAGCCCAGATGTAGACAAATAAACACTATGGGGAATTTTCCAGTTAGCATAATGACTGAGAAAGAAAACCAGTTCTGGATCCTAGAGATAAATATGTTGAAGTGCCTAAAGTGTGTATCAACTCCAGAACAAAAGCAAAAGGTGTAAAGAAGATTTTGAATGAAGCTGAAAATAATTTTTAAAGGGTCTTTATCTGCAAGTTCTGTACCAATAGATGCTGAAGCAACCTGTCCAAAAGTAAGATTTAAAAAAAAATATTTGATTATAGTTTGAAATTGCACACAGTCGCAAAAATATGTTTTCTAAGCATTGAAGGTTTCCAGTTTCAGTAGTTTATGAATTTCTTTTTTTTTTCTTTAGTTTTAATATTTTAAGTGATTTCACTGTGCAAATTAATCACCTGATAAAATTATCATTTGCCTTCAGGCCCCCCGTTTTACAAAAAAAAAAAAAGCAAAATTTGAACTTGGTTTAGTTGCACGTGAAATTATGAAAAAAATGCAAATATAAATTAGACGTAGGGCATCAGCATATTTTAAAAGGAAATTCATGCTTCTTCTCTAATAAGTACATAAGAGAAAAATACTGGGAGGTTAGAGTAAAAAAAAAAAATAATGGAAAACTTTATTTTTAGAAAAGTCAGTTCACTGACTATTCTGCTAATGAGGAGCTAAGTTAATTATCCAGTTCTGTGTTAATTTTAAGTTAATTATCCAGTTCTGTGTTAATTTTTGTACTATCGTTATTGTTTTATCTTATGAAACCTGGCCAATATTTGCCGTACTTATGATTCCTCTCCACTGTTAAACATTCCCACATGTTGTCATTTGTACCAATGAGCTGTGGTCATCAGCTGTTCTTCTAAAGCTCATTGGATGAGCAGGGAATTTCAGACCAGGTAGGACAGCCTGAGGCAGCTTCTCCCTATGATAATCATCAGCCAGCCAGATGCCCTGCTGAACCCATCTTTTGTCTCCTTTTTTTAATTATTTCACTTGGGAGCCTCCAGGACTATGCTTTTTTTTTTTAAAACTTTTAGTTTTAAGGTTAGCCTTTTGTTTGGTCTGAGGTGGCTTCTTGTTTGTCTTTTAATCAGCCGACATCCTTTTGTTTTGTACGATTTTAACTGTTTACGAGATTAACTTGTGCACCTAATCTGGCCTTCATATTATCAAGACTTAATTTAGATGAACTCAAAAGCAGTTCCATTTTGCAAAATGAGTGTTTAGTAGGCATAAAGTGTCACCTCTGCTGGGCTGTGTGCAGGTTTTGTGTGAATGTGCTTCTGTCATGAGTCTTCCTGTAGCAGGGGTGTGGCTGGCAGTACAAATGGAGTACCAGAGCCATCATGTTTTAGTTCCAGTCTTTGAACCCATATGCAAGAACACAATCAGGAGATGTGCATTTCAAAACAATATAGTTTATTGTAAAGGGAAAGGAGGAAGGGAGTGAGTGCAGAGCAGGAGTCAGGAATGGATCCACCAGAACAGCCACTCTTAATGAGAAGTAAAAGTGAGGTTCTGATAAACAAGGAGTCACAGCTCTTCAGAAGCTGGAAGGCTTCGGGCACAAACCGGTACGTACTGCTGCGTCACGAAGGAATCCACAGAGAACTAAGGACCAGGAAGGGAGTGCTCGAAGAAGGCAACTGATTGGTAATACCAATGGCGTCGAGAGGAAGCAGACAGGGGGTTCGCAGGAGTTAGCATGAACTCCGTTCTTGAGAAACGCTGGAGAACCTCAGGCAAAACCTGACGAGGAGAAAAAGCACAGACAGGATTACTTCGGGGAGCTTACTCAGAGGGCCTCTCCCTGAACGTTTGATTACCAGGATAAACAAACATTCACCGTTTCTTAAATATCCACAGTATCTATCATCTAATGAGCCACAGGTGTGTCTCTAGGTTCTCCCACGCGCTGCTCCAGGGGCTCTGCTCACAGGCGGCATCTGGTGGGGGAATGTGGAAGCAGCAGGCTTCCCAAAACAAAAGAAAACAGAAACCAAAACAAAAACAAAACAGAATCCAACCTGACAAGAGCAAAGAGAAGATCGACTGATTGTTCTCCAAAATGGTGACAATCAGCTCTTTCCTCCTGGAAGTCATTTTTCTACTGCGAGTTACTTACCTCCTGCTTTCTCCGTGTCTTAGATCCTGCAGTCCTTAGTGTTTACACTGAAGGTTTTCTGCTGCTTCCTTTGTTGTTCCAGAAGGTTTTTGCTCCTAAAATCTACCTCTCGTTTCCTCACAGAATATCCACCGATACCTTCGTCACTCAGACTTCCTCCTCAACCATGTTGAGTGCTCTTAATCTTAATCATTCGGAAACCCACTAGTCTGCCTGTCCGCCCTCAGTCAATTATTCCACTATGCAGCAAGGATGGAAAAAACATGACTTGATATACCGCACTGCTTCGTATCAATCAGCTGTGACCAGGTATGCATCTCCCTCTCCCTATGGATTCAAAGATTCTCCATCCCAAATAGGGAGTACAACCACCTGAACTCAACAATCATTTCTTTATTCACAAAATTACAAATCTTCCCAGCTATGGCTTCACCTCTCCTCCCAGTCCTCCTGGACTTCTACTACCAAAGACAACGGGGTAATCAAGCTAACTGTCTTTTAAAGTACTGGGAAGGAAGCGCTACTGATGCTTTTTACAAGCTGTGCAATACTGTAATTGACCGAATCATTCTGATAAGACAAGATTTGCCCTGCAGTACGTCTGTTGTAAATTACTAATCTTTCCCTGAATGGTGGTGCATATTTTGCTATTAAATATGGGGTTTATTACACTATTTGGTATTCAAACCAATTTGAAGCTTTATGCTGTAATCAAGACAGACATTTGCATAGTTTTAGAAAAGAATAATGAATCAATAACCTTGATTTCTGCTCACTTCAAAGACAACAAGAAACCATAGCGGTTGAGTACAGAAAGTATATTAGAAGAAGAAAAAAATGTAAATTACTGAAGCAACTTTTCCAGAAGAAAACATACGTTTTATAATCCTCGCGTCATTTGAGGGATTTTTAATTTATAAATTTGAATATTTGGGGGGTTGTCCAGGATTGTAGCAACCACGGTTGACCCCTTTTTTAATGTGACAAAAACAAAAACTATTCATTATAAGATTTAAATTATATCTATTGCCATTCACTCCAATTATTCACCCCTTACTTGACTTTTGTATGTTTTACCTTCGTTGTCCCTCGGCATGGTTATAATCATTCAAAGCTATATAAGACACTGCAGTCAAGAACAATAGTTTCATAGTATAAAACAAAACTTGAAAGATCGAAACTTTACTACTGACAGGCAGCTGTTGTTGTCAGATCAATATGACTAGTGATCTAACTTGAGCCAATTAATTCAGCACCAAAGAAACTTCAAGGAGATGCGTGGAGTTTTGAAAACTGGCATCCGCTTTTCCGGTGAAGCAGAGATATTCCACTCGCACGATATTCCAACCTTTTTATGGTTTCCGTGTGTATTGTAGCACTTTTGTCAATATTGATTCTTTTGACCTTAAAGGAAAGGGAGAAAGGAGCAAGTGTTTTAAAATACAGCAATCACACTCTTCCTACTCATTTGTGTCTCACGGAAAGAACAGAGGACATTCTCCCCAAGATTTACGAGGGACATCGTCTCATAGAGGATGCTTAAAGACTGCCGGTGGGCTATGCCTCAGTAAATCTAAGAAATGACATTTTGAAGTTCTGACCCTTCTAAAGGGCACATTTATCTTTTCAGGAGCGTCACATGCCAGTCTGGGGCCACCATGCTCTCCATTTCAGAAAAGGTAATAAAAGGAGCCTCGGGAGAATACAGCTTTAAAAAAATAAAGAGGATTTCTGCACAGAATTGGGAGATTCGGGGCAGTTTCAATTTCAGACACTCTTGTTATACACATTTATTTGCTGCAATCAGGAATAAAGTATGGATTTGAAGTAGAAATGCAATACAGTACTTGTATCACCATCCTTAGGCACTTAATTTCCTGAAAATAATTGTCTCTGCGAGCTTGTTTGTTTAAGAAACTCACTGTCTGCATGCACTGAGAAATAAGTGTTTAAAAGCTTTGTTAAAGGATCACAGAAGTTTTTAGGATGCAGCTTAAAACTGACCATATAACTTCTTTAAAACTTATTCCAATAAGCAACAAATAGAATGAACTAAAAAAATACTTATGCTTACTTAAATTTACAAAGTTAGCAGTATATTTGATATCAAGAAGCAGCTGATCTCATGGTCGTGGGAAGGGCAACGGCATCACGCATCAAACACAGCTTTATGTTTGCATCTTGATGTAGGGCTGGATCCTTTGCCGTTTTATACCTGTGTCGTTATATACCTGACAGTCTTCCATCAATTTGAATCTGCCTGGGAGACATTTCATACTCAGTTTGACAACCGCCAGCCATAAGTAATTTCTTTTACCTTCCTCAGTGTCAACAGGAACAAAATATGGTTTGGTGCCCTCAGTAACTAATATCCGACACACGAGCAGAACATTTTGAGTTGTCTGGGTTTGATCAGAGTCTGTTATAGTGTCAGATTTTATAAGAGTTGCTTGGCCCCGCCACAAAAATAAACTAAAACAGGGTGTGAGACGAAGCAAACACTATAAAGTGGGCATAAAAAGTTTATGTATCCCTGCTAAAACACTTGAGTTTTGGTACATAAAAGAAATGAAACCATAAAAAATAACTTCAGAACTTTTTAATCTTTTTTTTTTTTTCACCCATAAGGCAAGTAATATGTAAAGTGGCCTTCCCATTCAGAGTCGTATATACAGAATCTTAAAATGAATTCTGAATGAAATGTGAGGTCAGCACAATGAGGCTGTTACCATAGCGATGTGCTCATGTTTTGGGTGGCACTCAGCAGGCCTGTAGCAGCATTTTGGACCAGGAGCAGCCCCTGTAATTGAGCCTGAGAAATGTCTGGGTAGAACCCATTCCAGTAATGTCATAAATTAATTATGGCAATAACTGTCCATATCTAGACATTAAACTGCATTCAGGTTTGGCAATGATTCTTAGCTGATTGTTAGCTTTGCCATCTGTGATGATCTGTTTACCAGAATGGAAAATCTAGAACACCTCCCATGTTTTTCAGTCAGGCCGTGACGAATTGAGTACAGCGTTTTTTTTTGTTTTGTTTTTTACTATTTTGTAAATGATGTAATAGCATTATGTTTTTTAAAATCTTCCGGTTTAAACCACAAATAAAAAAACTAACTAAATAAGCTACACATCAACTTTAGAATAATAAAAAAAAAAACTTTCTTATAACAAATTTGAACCATTACTGCAGGAAGACCCCAGAGCTTCCTCTTTTCTTCTTCCTTTTTTGAAATTTTTGCATGATTATATAACTTTAAAATCCCAAATGTAAGAAAATTTAGATCAGAAAAGTTAATGTTCAAAATTAGCCAGCTTCAGGGGCAAAGAAGTATGTGAGTAACTGACAGGAGATCCACCAAAACCTTTCAAATGGAGACAATCGTTTGTGTTTACCTTGCGTAGCAGCCGCAACACTCTTGCCGCCTGTCTGTCTCAGACAAGACTTTTTATAAGAAAGCAGACCGAGACCCCAGTGACCACTCAAAGCGTATCACCGGGGTCCTTTGAAGCAGCGTATCAAAAGAGAAATTGTGGAAGACTGGCGATGTTTTGAACACCTAATGGCGTATGACAGTACAGCTGGGATTTGTTGGGCACTTTAGGAATGTTGAACATGAAGGGAACTGTCTTGAGTGCCAGGTTCCGCACCTGGGAAAAATTGAGGATTGTCTATCAAGGATCTGCACGAACTACAAACTGTAGACTGAAGTATGAAAAATACACCGAAAAGAGCGCATCAGCAGTGATAACGAATGGCAGAGCTTTCTAATTGTCCTTCAGTGAAAACGTTAATGCATCATATGAAACAGCAGTCAAAAAACCCACTATACAAGCACTTAGAAAAAGCCAAACGATCTGAACTCTGCATAATTGCAAATACATAAAAAAAAATGTCTCTCTTGGCTTCAGGATCACTTATCACAAATGACAGAAAAGGCCAGAATTTTAATTTTTTTAATTTTTTCTTTTTTCTAATTTTCTCTTTCGGGACCTTGAGGCTCAACAGTTGTTTAAAAGCAAAACAAAGTTAGATTTTTTTTTTCCTCTTTTTTAAAATCAGAAACACATCAGGGACACTAAGATGATGGATAAAAGGCACAGAGCTGCAGACTCGCAGGCAGCATAGAAACGTTGTTCATTTCTCTTTACTTGCAGTCTGATTGTTCCATTAATGTTAAGTCACAGCTGTAAATCAGAAATAGGAAGTGGAATATATCTGAAAGCATGAAACCAAACAGGGTAAAGTTGTTTGAAATTATGATCAGGTAGAATTTTATGTTTCTTCCTTCATGTTTGCATTAATGAATGTGTGCAAGTCCAACTGACAGCAAAAAGCTGATTCAAAGCAAGTTTTATCATTTATTAATATTATTTACTTGCAATTATGGGTTTTCCAGTTCATGCAAACGAGCTTAGTTCAGTCCAACTAACAAAGCACCCGGATCCACAGCAGACAGCAGAGTCATAGTTAAACACACCACTCTGCATCTTCTGCACTGGTCATCCTCCCATTTCCCCACAGACACTGTGTTTTGCCCGCGGCCAGTCAAAACAAACAAACCAAAAAAATATGACTCGGAATGGAGCAAATCATGAAACCCTCATTAAGACTCTGACTGCGCAGAAAAAATATAAATAAAGCAATTAAAATGTGGTTTATTGAAAATAACATCCATCTCTTCAAAGACTTTGATTATTACAAATCAAGTCATTAGCCAACAGTGTGATTTATTCTTCTCGCAGAAACCTGGCTGCAGCAAGGGGATTTTTGTTTGCGCAAATAAGTCAGCTCCTAATTATTTACATTTTCACATTGCTCAAAATACTGAGTGGTGGAAGAGAAGCAGCAACCGTCTTCGAGTCAGAGCTATTGATTAATCTGAGGCCAATTTATTGCTACAGAAACACATCCCTGGGAAGGTGCTTTGACTAGGCTACTGCTGCCAACAGTTTTAATATTCTCCTCCTATGGTTGATAAGCTTGGCACTGTTACCCAGCACTTACCTTTGTCTCTCCTAGACATAACCACTGGCTGAGCTCTTACTGTGACTAACTGCATGTGCTCTCTTTCATCCTACAGAAGTGAAGACTAGCTAGGCGTTTATCTTCTTAGGTCTGTTTCTCTCCTAGTTGAACTTACTAAAAGGGCTAAAACTGAAATTGATATTTTACTCTTCTTCAACATGTAGAATGCTCCTGGATTAGAGATTCTGAGTTTTTTGTGTGTTTAGTCTTTCTTCTCAACTGTCTAGAGCAACACTGGGTTGTATGAAGTACGTAGGTAGCCGACTCCAACAGATAAGCTTTTGGAAACGTATTAGAACATTTTCAGTTTTTAATTGTTCAGAAGTAATGATGAAAAACAAGATTTCATATGGCCTTGGGATGTTGAGGGTGTTTCTTAGCAACCTGGACTCCTTAAATGTTGCATAAAACTCCACACGAGGTGAGTTTTATGAGTGGTAGACTTGAGCGGCATCGCCTTGAATCCTGTGTGTTTGTCCGGGCAGTGGAGAACAAGAAATTATTCCTGGTTAAAAAGTATATAAAAAATTACAAGTTTTCAGTCACAATGTAGTGAACTGCAAATAAAGTGATGTCCCTTAAACGTGTTTCACATTGTGTCCCATCACAACGACAAGCCTCAAAGTCTTGTCTTCACATTTTAGACCAACAAATAGTAAAACATAATTCTGGAGTGACGGGAAGATGATTTAGTTTTGCTTTTTGCTTTACGACATAAACATTGAAAAGTGGCCTTCATTTGTAGTCCTGTCGTCAGCTTCCCAGAGAACTCTGTAGAACTCCTTTTGTTTAGCAAAATACCTCAAGTCTGTCAGCAGCACTTTTTTGTCACACATTCTCAAATTCCATTAGGTCTGAACTTTGACTAGGCCATTCTTTGGTCTAAATTTTGCGTTGTATCTCTGGCTAAATATTTAGTTTTGTAGATCTGCTAGAAAGTCGACCTTTGCCTCAATGTAAAGTATTATGAATTTTAAACATCAGCTCTCATCCGCTTGCCTTACTCTGCTACAGTCTAATACTCCCACAGAATGATGCTGCCAGAATAGAGTAAAGTTTGTGATTATAAAAGGGCAAAAAATGTGGGAATGTTCAAGGAGTGTGGATACTCATGCAAAGTGCTCTAAGAAATGCAGCACTTTTGCATTTAAAAACTTAATGTAGGGTGATTTTTTTCCCCCTGCCATTCTATCTGCCCAGAGCCAATTTAAAATTTTGGTGGCTGTAATTGCTAATGAATAATAGAAACAAAGAAACTGTAGTTAAAAAGTCTTACAGAAAGAGTGCAGCTTGTAGCTGTTCTTCTCCAGATCCCCTTTTTGAGTCTCTTTAATCACAGGTTAGTCCAAGCCTAATCTCCATCTCTAAAGTCAAAAGGGCTTTAACCCCTTAACATGCAGCAGAATGCCGGCATGCCGTTTTTCCATTTCCAGGGGTGAAGGTTAAGATAAGTCTACCACTTAACAGATTTTGGTTCTCAAGATGCAGCTTTTTAAAGCACTACCACTTTATTTAGAATAGTGCTAAATCAGTATACATTTGTGGTTAATTTATCTCAGTTTGAATTGACTGGAATAGAAATCCATATGGGGGAGTATTAATGTAAATGTTTTCATTTTTTTGGCTGTAGTGCCAACAGAAAGGAGACATTAATTACTACCACAATGGCACTGAAAAACCACTTTACATGCCACAAAGACCAGTAGAACCCACTCCACATTTATTTTTCTTGCATGCACACCAGCATCCATCATGTTTCTGTCGTCTTATAGGCCAGTTGACATGGGATCACCTTTGTTCTCATGCAGAAGCTGTGTGAAGGATCCTCGTCTCCGAGTGTGCGTGTCGTGTTTATTTTTGATTTTTCTCAACTTCACTCATCGGAACAGCAGAGCATATGGCAATGTGTAAGAAGTCCTTCACTGAAAGCCATTTCCACTCGTTTACTCGGTTGCGGTGGTAATTTACAAGCACTATTACGTTTTGCTCCAAGAAAAGGACACCCACCTGGGTAGTTCACTACAGATGGTCAAATATCCAGGAAGTCTTAAGGGAATGGCATCCTTATTTACCCCTAACTAACACCATCAGTGCAAGCCAAAACTTTAGCACAGCTTCTTTATCGTATGAGGGGTTTTAATCATTCATGGTGCCTCCGGAGGCTCTTTCTTCAGAATGATCTATAAAATAAAGTTGCACTTGAACGTGCTGCAGTACATTGCTCAGGTTCCACTCTGAAGGATCATTTTAGTAAAGCTGAACAGAACATTGGCAGGATGGGGCATCTTTTCACCTTTGTTTCGTATAACCACCTCAAATTTTAATGTGTTTATGTTCGATTTACCGTACACAAGTAATGAGACCAAATGGGTTTTCCTGCTGCTTTTCATTTTTATTAAGAAAATGCTTTACTTTTCTCCCTTTAAGTTCACATTTTATAGTCATAAATATTATAAAGATCTTCAAACACAACTATCCCATATTTTGGAAAATACTTCTAAATAATTATATAACATAAATAGAGTGTGTATTTTTCATTGCATGTCCTTAAGGTTGGTAAAGCAAGGTTTTATTTGTCAGAAACAAGATACTACTTCTGCTCACAAAAAAAGAGACTGAGGTCGACCAAACATTTTTTACGATTTCAGAACAATAAATTACAGAACTTTTGCTTCTCAAGGAGACTCATCTCCAGCTCACATGAGTTCATTCAAATCCTTCCCCGGCTTGAACATTTGATGAACTCTGAGTTTCAACCTTGTAAGTCACTGTATTCAAAACATTTAAAACACAAACCAACTCCCTGCCCTGTGCTTACAACACACGCCCTTGGAACTTTTCCACCTTTGTCAGTTTACTGCAACCCAAAACTTTAAAGTACTTTAGGTGGTTTCCATGGTACATCCATTAAATTTGCCTTAGCCTATCCTTGGATAGGCCCTCGTTTAAACTCTAGCGCAGATTATAAAGGCTTACTATTGTCGGCATGAAAACATGGGCCTCTGTTTACTTGGAAGTTCACCTACAGAGGGAAAGCAAACAGAAAAAGCATGCCAAAGGAAGGAAGTGACATATGACTGACCGTGGATAAATGTGATCTCAAACGTCAGAATTATTTCAGTGCCTTGCTTGGGGCTGTGTGACATCAGCATTTATATTCTCTCCCTCTTTGTCCTTTTTTGAAACACTCAATTTTGTCCCATAAATGGGCTATGTTCTCCACCATTACATTACAGCCTAGGCAGTGTTTTTATGGCTTTTGTCCTGTTGGAAGGTGAACCACAACCCCATTTTCTAGGCTGTTACGGCTTCTCTCCGCCGCCTTAAGCACTGGGTGTCTGTGTGCCACATGTGGAATTTTGTTTGCAGGACAAAAAAATGTGTTCTCCTCTTGTTTAACCAGACGGCCCCCGTCATGACTTGTGGGCAACCAGGTTTCTGTCTTTCTTTCAACAAAAGCCAGATTTGTGAGTGCACAAATATTGTCTGACCTGACACCAGACTGTCCCACCTGAGCAGTGAATGTCTGCTGCGGATGTCTGGAAATTGGCTTGTTTGCTGTTTTAGGAGGATGGCCTTGTCTAACAAGGCTTTCAGTTGTGTCGTGCTTTCTGCTTTTTATTTTTAGATGATTGATAGAGCAGTTCTCTGTGAGATGCTTAATGCGTATTGTTTTATAAACCAGCCCATCTCTAGAAGTTTCCACAGCTTCATCTCTGCCTCTGTCTGCTTTGTTCCTCGCTGCTGTTTGTTCACTAGCATGTTAACAAACCACAAAGGCATTCACAGAGCAGCAGAGTTTATACTGAGATTAAATTCCTCGCAGGTGGGCGCTCTTTGTTAGTTGGGTAACTTCTACAGCCAAATAAATGCCCTGGGTTTTATTCAGGGGGTATCGCAATAACTGGAAATGAAATCACGTTTCTTCCTTTCCTCAATTAGGCACTATTGCATGTTTTCCTGTCACATTAAAATTCCAATAAAGTTTTTTGCTTGTTACACACAAAATGTGGACAAGTCAGTTAAATTTTAATGACATGACCGTCAGACTTTGGCTCAATGGGGAAAGTATAGCTGTCTTGCAATCGGGAAAGTTCCTCTCACATGTTTAATTTCAAGGCATCTAGAGCCAAGTTGACTATTGGTCTGTTCACTTCTGAAGGAGTCTGGCGGGATGAATGTGGTTCAGGGGTAAAACGTGGGACAAACAAGTAAGTTCAGTCCATTTAGCACTCCAATCCTCCCTTATTGTTTTAGGATTCCAGACTCGCCTCACAAAACTTAAGAAAGACTACTTTCATTGGGATTTATTCAGAGGCCTAATACTGTAACATCAGATTAAATATGTGTCTGTTGTCTTCAGTAGCAGTTGGAGACATGAACCTGGTGGAGCCTAGGGCCTTTTAGTGCAATGCACTGCAAATCTGCTCCTTGTACAATAGCACTCCCAGAGTGCTCCAGGCTGGTAATTAAGATGGAAAACTAAATATCTATTAACCTCATTGTTTTTACTGTTACTTGCTAATATTAGAGTGTTTAATTAGACTTCCCGGGGCACTTTCTTGGCCTAATTCTGTCTGCTCCACAGAAAGTGAGACAGCACTTTTGTGCAGAGACTCATGCATACGTGAGATTTTAGGACACTGTGTAATGCGTTCATGGCTAAAACTAAAAACAGGAAACATCACTTTCTTTCTTTTCATTTTTAATTGTTGCTCTTCTTACACAAGCATTACCTGTGGAAATACCACTGCATTCTTCTTCATCCAGGTAATTGGACAGCGGCGCTCCTTCAGTTGTGGAATGGCACATAACCTTGTGGCACTCGCAAACTGCCTAGCAAATGAGGTAGAACTGATGTTTTCTTTGAACCTGTCTGGTTGCTTAACACTTGTTGCCGACGCTTTTTATTGTTTTGCAGTCGAGACACATCAGGGCCTTCAAAGGCATTCCGCGAACGCAGACAAATACAAATTATGAGAAATGCGTGAACGATGGAGAAGCAAGGCGTCTGAAGAGCGGATGAAAGCAGAATATAGAGAAGCAGAAGGAGTGAGGAGTATTGCTCCCATGATGTATTGGTTTGCCGCATCCCCCATGGTGCAGCTGTTTGTTATGTGTCAGAATCCCAGCACTGGGGGAAGTGAGGAGGAGCGAGCAATGCTAACTAGTCCTTGCAGTGTTGACATTTATTAGCACAGAATAAATGATGCTTAATAGACCACCCGAGATCTAAACATATACACAAACAGACGAGCGGCAATGCAAGATAAGATTTCAAGACACAGCGGGCAGAGGGGTCTGCAGGTGGCTGCCATGGATACGGTCCCTGTCAGCAGCTAGTCATCAGCATGAATGTTGTTAGAATTTGTGGCTTGGATTTAAGACCATGAATTAAAAAAAAAAAAAGAATTTTATGCATATCTTTGAACTTAATGCCCACATAGTAAAAAATGAGATCAGAGAAACCACACACTTTTTGTTGCTTTCAAAAAGGTTTTGTGATCACTTTGACTGGATATTTGACCACTCGGCCTATTAAAATGCGTAGAATTTTTTTTTTTTGGTCACAGTTAGCATGGACGAATGTTTGAGTGGTCTCAGTCAGAATCATTCCAAGTGTCTATCTCCTTTATCCAGATGTTTACAGTCTTGATATTTTGGCGTAAAGTTAAAGAATTCGGAGACAATCCTCATTTAATCTTCAACTTACTTCTGGCAGAGCACCAATGCCAGTAAAACCGTCTCTTACCATGATTCTGCCAGCACCATAAGTGCAACAATATAGTCTGATGTTAGGCCTGAAAGCTTTACCATGAATGCTCCAAGCGTTATTTTGGTTATTATGACCAAAGTGATCCTACATAGGTGCACATCCCTTTGACTTAAGCATGCTACATTTTAGCTGCACACTATTTTATGTCACGGTCTTATCCTTATTGTACAGTAGTCATTTTTTCTTGATCTTATTTTTTATGCATTTTTAACACTTTTTAGTGTTATAAAAGATAATACAGATAACATTGCTTTTTTTTGTAATGGGGCTACACTTTTAAATATTAATAAATTCATCTGAAGAAGTTTAATTTTAAATGTAGCATAGCTTTGTAACCCAATGCACTGAACAAGCTCAGGCAAACAAGTTAATTTGAAGACAATTTTGTACCATGTTGTTTATTTATCTGCAAGGCAAACCTTTCCATGAATAAATCATTATGAATTAACTTTACTATATACATAACAATGCGTTTAATGATGCTCAATTAACGGAACAAAATAAGTTTTGACTTCTTTTGACCAACCGGTTTGCACTGGAGAAGAACTTTGATGAAGACAACACTTGTGTTTCTTTTCTCCAACTGAGTGCCTGTGGTAGTCACACTGAGGGGTCAAATGAACATGAATCCTAATCTTTGTCTCGTCTAAATATTGTTCGAAAACTCCCAGCCTTAATGACAGAATATCTTGGCGTATAATCGTGTAGAAACATTAGTAGGTAATTCCTCTACTCCTCTGTGTCAAGGAGGCTGTAGGCAATCTATGGGCAATCACCTGTGAGTTCGCTTTGATGAGCTGGAGAGAAATCCGCCAACCCAGGGAACATGTGTTTAGATGGTGTGTTTATTAGAGAACATTCTGAGCGGATTCTTACTCATCCCATGATTCTGCACTGTGTGCTTTTTCTGAAGCCTTTTTTTTTTTTTTTTTTTTTTTTTTACAGTAACCCCTCTTATAAGCCTGGACGAGAAGCTTGGCTTTCTGTCTGTTTGGCAGGATGGTGCTCAGACTCTCCATGAGCACTGGGGCGACAGTGTTTTGGGATGTGTTCTGGGTGTTAATGACCTTAAAAAAAAGAGCAAGAGCGAGAGAGAGAGAGAGAGAGAGAGAGAGAACTCTCAGTGGTTGCACTTGTTGTGAATGTACTACAGCATAAGCACCAGTTGACGGCAGACGAAAATGTCAGTCGTCTCATCAGTTTGAATGGCAACTAAATTGGTGCTCTTGCAATCCAACATGCAATCTAGCAGCTTACTTAGTACTTGTGTTGATATGCTGTCATAAATGGCCCCTATCCTCAGATCCTCTCTGAGCACATTATCAAAGAAGGCAAAACAACCTATCAGTGCTCCATGGCTGTTGCATCCGGCCCAAATGACACACAAAATTAACAAAACAACTTTAACCAAACAGTTATCTTGGAGTATACATGTTGGTTTTTATACATCGTTTTTTTTTTTTTTTTTTGCATCAACCACCAACTCAAAGCTGTCATTTAGCTGCAAATTGATATTCTGTTGTCCTAATGTGACAGGTCAGCCATGTGTGTTATTGCCTTTTTCAGTGCTTCATAACCATCACCAGTAACTAAACAAGTTAAATCCATTACGGTTTTGAAAACACATCAAAACCTACACACACACACACACAGTACTAGCTCTTCACCAAAATGTAGGGACATTTGACTTTTGGATGAAAATTGTGGAAAATGTAAATAGTTCATACTACAATGATATATCATTAAATCATGTGTTGAATCAATAGCCAACAACACTACATCACAACAAAAAAAAACATTAAGGTCTCAAAAAGTGATGACACTCTAAGATCAGTGGCCACTTCTGTCTGAGATCATTATGTTTGACGCCTCGCAAAGTTGATGATCAGTGATCAGGTGTCGATTTAAACCCATGATGTCAAAATGTGAACTGGGTGAGAAAGGCTGTTTTAAGTACGAGTTCTGACTGAACCAGGAAGTGTAATGATTGACTCATGGATCAAACACCAATTGTGAATTTTGCTGTTGCTGAGCTCCCTGTTAGAGAGCAGCACGTTGTGCGAAAAGTAATGCAAACACGAAAAGATTCAACCTGAAATTTCATCCATAAGTCAAATATAACTAACATTTTGTGAGGAATGTATGCTTGAGAAAAAAAGGGGGTGGGGGGGAATGTGCGTTGAGGGGGTTTTCTGGTATTGCTTGGACAAAACCTGTTCACTTGTGTTGTGCTGTGTATGCAATAATACAACATGTAGCTGAAAACTCTGCTTTGAGTCTAAAACTCCTTGCAGGTCAGGCATCGTGTTCAACTTTGAAAGGAAAACCTGTCCAAGAGCTCTTCTGAATCATGACTGCATAGAATAAGACAAATAAATAATTTAACAATCTATCCTATCTGTTCAGTTTGTCTTTAGAAAAAGTGTCAGGGTATTAAGTTTAGGTTTTAAAGTTAGGGATTTTGGAGTTAACGTGTAGCATGAAATTATAATTTAAAAACTGCCTGTCCTATTTTTTCTGGTTATTTCTGTCGCATGTGTGTGTCTGATGATCTGAAATGTCTTTGTGCAACAGAAAGAAATCTTTGGGATGTAAATACGTTTTTTCAGCACTGTATGTATCATTCTTATCCTACAAGTCCCCTCTGCTTCCCTGCACAGTTGGTGAAGGTAAAATTGCCCCATCTGCCTAACCAGTGGAGCAGCAGTGGGGGTTAGAAAGGTCCTCTCGTTTTCGGAGAGCTAAAGATTCTCTACATAATTAATGATCCATTTCAAACAGCGAAGACCTCTAAAGGAGCCCTTTAAGGTTGAAGAATAAATCTGATAACGGCATTATCCACTGCAACTGAGCCAAATTTCAATATATTAAATAGTCGCTGTGAACTTCAGTGGCTTTTTCTGCAAAGGATGAAAGGCAGCTATCCTAATTCCAGATACAAACCTCACTGTCACTGTAGAGGAAGTCAAGCAGAACCTCTGCTCCTCGCTTATCCCTCCCGCCTTCAAAGACTCTGCACTGGGACACCTTACAGTGGGTTTGGGTTTGGTTTTCATCCCTTTCTTAATCAATATGTGCAACCACACTTTAGCACTATGCAAAATGCACATTTCCATGAAAAATAAATGTATTCTTTCCATACTTACTGAGATAGTACAAACATGCTGAAATTAAAAAGCAAACCTGCCGCCAATGTCATTACCCACTTCAAGGTGCATTTTGTTAAAAAAGGTAAAACAAAGGTTTATTTTAGCTAAAAAAAAAAACTTCCTAAATACAAACAAAAGACGAGGACAACTGTGCAGCTGTAGTGTCAGTGAAGCTTTTCAATTGATTTCAAATGCAACCTTAGTGAAGTCTGTGTTATCTTCGTCTTTCTCTTGACGTTCTCTCACCTGTTCCAAGTGATGAATTCTGGATGACCCCAGCGCCTCGGTGAGACTAGCAGGCAGAACCATGTTTGAGAAAGCGAATGGATCTTTAGGGCCGACTTAAGATCGGAAGAGGGGCAAGTTGGGAGGTAAAAAGGATATGAAATAAAAATATAGCAGCACGAGGCTTACTTCAGGCTGATGGACAGATAGGGAGGCTCTTTCTGAGGAATAGCAATGAAGACTGTGGCCTCTATTTTTGATGGGGACCTGAAATGAAATTTTGTTGGAGCTACTAGATTCAATTGAACGTTGCATCACTGAGGTATGTGGATCACAAAGCCACTCTGGGAGGCTGGGAGCCTGCCAAAGAACAGCTCATACACAGCGAAACAGAAAGATACTGCTAATTTATCTGAAAACAACAAATAATCATCGCACCAGATATAAAGACATGTAAAGTAAATTTCAAAATGATTTGTACTGCTTAAAATTTTAAATAATACTAATTATTATTATTAGTACGATTATTTATGGGAAGGAAAATTACTCAGTTTAACAATAGTTTTGAGAAATAAAAATCTGGAGGATTTTGTGAATATTTTCTTAGACTAGCATGTGAGACCACTTGCTGCTTTCCTTGAAGTATTGAATGTACATGACTAAATATTATCCTGCAGTCAGAAACCTCCACATGAGCTGTGGAACTTTTTTAGCTTCTTACGAATAACTTTTGGTTTCTTTGGCTGCTTTTCTGGTTATTTTATTTATGCCTAGACCCTCAGTAAAGGCCATGTTGGTAGGCTTACTGCTGTGCCATGTTTTTCTCACTGCTTTTCTCACTGCTTTTCTCACTGCTTTTCTTCTTGAAATGAAGGATTGAACAGTCCTCAATGAGATGATTAAATTTTTTCATTTTTTTTTTAAACGTTTTAACGTTTTCCAGTCACTTTGTCACTGACCTGTTTGCTGTGTCCTTTGGTCTTTACAGTGCTGTTTGCTCACTAATTTTTTCAAACTCGATGACTTATGATCGTAATTGATTGCACTGGGTTTTACCTGAAGTGTCAGAGGAAATGGACAGAAAACATCCCTGTTTTCAATTTACTGTCACCAAAATCTGGCAATTTTGATAATGGTCAGATGAATTTTAAAATATCCAGTTTCAAAAACCGAAAGCTTTTCTGCATGTTTTGTAAATTCTTCCAGCATACTAGATAAATGAATTTTAGAAATTGTAGATCTAGATTTTTTTTTTATTTTATACAAAGGTGTTGTTTTCCCAGTTGCATCAGGACAGATTAAGGTATTTTACAAAAATGATCCCATATGTTTTATAATCTTTTCTGCAAGATGTTTCTTTCATTGTTCACAGGTAAACCATAAAATTCCACACATGTTGCAAGATGAGGATCAGTTCAGGTTTCAATAAATTATCCTGGAGCCACTTCTGTGATTTCTTGCCAGCTTGCTTGAGGCTGTTATCCTACCACCCCCTAAAATGCTCGGCGCTGCACACAATATATTCAGCTGAAATTGTTCTAAAAATTTCTTCATCCATATTTCAGAGTTTAGGTCCTTGTCACAGAGGACTCTCCCACTGAAGACCTGCCGATGCCAACATGTTTGTTTGTTGTTGGGGTTTTTTTTACCCTTTTGGCAGTAGGTTCAGTGCTTTTTCTCAAAGCACCTTGCTGTTTTTTTTTTTGGGAAAAGCAAATGAATGTGTTCCATATGATCAGAAGATTTTGCTTTCATCAAATTCTTCTGGTCATTCAAATACCTAATGGCAATGTCCCAGTTGGGCGGGATACCATGCATTAGAATAATCTTTATAGTCATTTTTACAAGAAAAAAAAAGTTTAGCAGCTCTCTGCATTGCAACATTCATTACAAAGAGATACACAATTACATTTCCCATGAGACAATTAAGTTCCTATTAAGAAGAATTCACAAAAAAGTACACAGCGGATGTGAGCAGCATACGGTCAACTTAAATTATATGCAAAAGATGTTTGCATATAATGTTTTGCTAAATCAATGTAAGGAAGAAAACTTCAAGAATTAAATTGTTTGGCTGCAGTGGTGAAGTCTTCAATGGCACACTAAAAAAGGAGAATCATGGATACAATCTCCACAGTCAAACATGGCAGTAAAGATGACATTTTTGGGGTGGGGGGTTTCTCAGCCAGTATGAGAGGCAACTGGTCAAAGAAAACACCAACATGAAAAGAGAAGACTACATCAATGCTCTCAACAAAAATATCAGACAGCCTACAGAAAACTTGATTTGGTGCAACACTGGAATTTTCAGGTTGACAATGACCCAAAACACGTCACTAAACTGGTAATGACATGGCGACCCCAAAAATGTCTTAGAGTGGCCCAACCAGAGTCCTGACTTGGATCAGCAGAGGAAGTTAAAGATGAGATTGATGGCAAAGAACCCTAACAAAGTCACTACAAAAACAGGGTTAAATATAGAATGATAGCAGCAATTAAAAGATTGTGTTTCATTACTGTAATAACAGATTTCTCATTGGTTATTGAGAAGGATATGAGCTATTTTGTAAATTACATTTTTTTTCATTTAAATAAAAGTAAAAACAGATTTTTTTATTTTTTTATGTTTTTAGAACTTAATATCTATCTTTGCGAGATACTTTTTTTATTTTCAATCACAAAACAACTGCTTGGTTCAGTGAGTATGACTTTAAATGTCATTCTGTCAGGCTTATAGATAATGTTGGGGCTAACTTACGTCCCCCAGCTTCTGTCTGAGTCTGACATCAAACAAACTAAATGGTTTGTTATCATGAGGTGGAAGGACTTCCTTTAATTAGCGCTCATTAATCACACTTCTATTAACAATAATGTTTGTCAGACAGCGAAGATGATTGATAAAAACTGATGTTATGCATTGTTAAAGAAGCAGATTGAAACTGAGGGCCCGCTGCTTGTGGTGCCGCCTTCGGAATCTGGAGGAGAATTCATAATATTCTCGTGATGAATGATGATGCCGGCACACCTGCGGATTGTGCTAAAGAGTGAGGCGAGGGCTGTTGATCTAAATCATTGATGGCTTTCAGTGATGGCTCATGCTGAGGTCCTACCAATGAGGCGAGCGGGTTCCTAACACAGAGCACGTTTTCTATTAGAGCAGTCCCTGTAACAAGATAGGCGCATACGGGGGTCTCTTTCTGCAGCTATCCATTGCTGTAGGACTGGCAGTAACAGATATCCTGTTGAAGCATGTAAGGCGGGAGGGATCCTAGAGGTACAACAACAGGTTTATCGAGCACACCTACACACCACATACTTACACAACTGATTATTCCTGTATGTTGATCTAAAAAGGATTTGAAAGAAATGGAAGAAGAAATAAGCATCTTGTTCTTTTTTGTGTAATAACCTTGTTATTTCCTATCTATATGGAAAATAATAACTCTAAGCCAGATGTTTCCAGCTTTGGAAACATCTGTAAATCTTACATGATTGGTCTAAAATTGTGCATCTTATCAAGGTGTTCAGTTCCACTTTTAAAATGTATTCATACCCCTTTAACTGCTCCACATTTGTCACTACATTGCTCTACATTGCAATCTCCAGTGTGATTTATTGTGATATTATGAGATGAACTAATAAAAAAAAATATATAAAGAGCCCTCCCCCCCACCCCCCACCACATGTAGCTTTCTACATGTGGAAGAAAAACTTTCAATTTCTGTCTTATCTGACAAGAACATGTTCATCCATATATTTGCTATGTCCCCACATGGATTCCAACAAACAGCAAATAGGAATTTCTTTTATCAAAAAAAGCATTTTATCTTTTATCAAAAAGAAGCATTCTTCTTTCCACTCCTCCATAAAAGCTAGATTTGTAGATAATACAGTTGAAACCAGAAGTTTAAATAACCAGAATAAAAAAGATGCATACCCACCTTCTCACTGGCAGAAGTTTAATCAGACCCAATTTATCTCTTATTACTAAAATGATTTATATTATGCTAAATGTCAGGAAACTTGGCAAGAAGATTTCTGTACGACATTCTTCAAATTCAGAGGCTTACATGCATTTGCTCAGTATCAGTTCTAATTGTCTTTTGCACTACATGTCTTGGGGCAATTCTTTTTTCTTTCCAGAAGATAATTGCAATAGTTTGCTGAAAATGTTGCCCTTCTTCCCTGACAGAATCGGTGTGACTGAGTCCGGTTCATAGGCTGCCCTGCTCTGACACGCCTTTTCAGATCTACCCACAAATATATCCACTTTGGCTGTTTGCTTAAGGTCGGTTGCAAGACCCATTTAAAGCCTGATCATGTGCATGTGTTTGGTTAATGTACTTTCCAAACGTATACCTATGCACAGGGCCAATTTATCTTCCATCTTCTATTCTTTATTCAAAGCTAAGCTCTGTGTCTGGCCTGAGTCACATTATGCAACTCGAAAACATTTGAGATTGATTTTGCCACCTTACGCTCAGCACCAAAGCATAAAATCCGCAGATGTCTCAAAATATTGAACAAGTCCCTTAATTTAATTTAAAGCTATTTTGGTTTAA
Organism: Poecilia mexicana; assembly: GCF_051168715.1. Lineage (NCBI taxonomy): Eukaryota > Metazoa > Chordata > Actinopteri > Cyprinodontiformes > Poeciliidae > Poecilia > Poecilia mexicana. Next base: position 17,009,476 of record NW_028263381.1, read on the forward strand.
GGGCAGGAAGAAATTTAATCTTGGGTCAAGTAAAAAATATATATTTATTGATCACACAAGGAAAACGTTTGCTGGCTTTAATATTTGCATTTAAAAGGAAATGCTGTAGAAAAAACTAAATACCCCAAATTAAAGCTCGAGTAGATTATTATCATTTTAGCTTTTCGAAGCCTAAGATTTTGATTTTTCTGAACACAAATAGCAACCTTACAAACAGATTCTCAACACACTTTGCTTAGCTCAAACCATTTAGACCAGATTTATATTTGAAAAATGGAGGACTTAAACACCGTTTTCCAAATTCAAACTTCCCCCGCGGTGACAGATTTGCATTTGTTACAACTCAGTTTCTCCCAAAATCAACAATACTCTCAATCTCTCTGCGATGTTTTCTAACGCTTTCTCTCATGCATGTTTGCATGAAAATGGCTGTATTGTCTTTTTTACACATAAATATGCAAATGTGGTGTTTTTGCTATTTCTTCACTGTTGCAGCAAATTATGTTGCATGCAGACAAAGATGAATGTATGAATGTTACCAAAATTTGCATATACTAATTAAAGGTAAAGTGTGCCACAGTGTCCATGTTGTGAATAATCAATGATCTTCAGGAAAACCAGGCATGCTGGCATTTAAATTGGTATTACTTTGACACTTTACACCCATCTGAAAGATTTCGCAGTCCACAATCACTAACGCCAAAACCACAACAGAAATATACGTAAATCTTTTTTTTTTTTTAAATTGGCATCACTATCTAGACTAGTAGTTTGATTTATCTTATAAGATAAATAATACAAGACTGGCAAAAAGTACAGTATCTTTTACAAAGTACACCTCTTAATCTTTTTTGGTCTTGTGACAACCACAAACTTTATTTGTATAGCACATTCCAGCAATAAAGTAGTTCACATGTTAAAAACATAACACAATGAACAAACAAAATGTCATTTTGTTGTGGTAAAACAGAGAGAAACAATAAAAAAAACCTCTGCTTCTCTGATATATTCTCCTTGTCTTTCAGTTCTGCGTGGTAGTCTGGGTATGCCTGCAGTTTTGCCATGTCCACGTCATCCTTCACAGAACAGCTACATTCATATGCATATTTATGCATGCTTTGAATTACATACAATTATATCCTATTTAGAAATTAGAGGACTTCTGATGTCAATTACCAGATTGAAAGGTGCTGCAAAACAAAATGTTGAAAACCGTCTATAATTTTCCTTCCACCTCAGAGATATGTGCTGCTTTGTGTTGATTTATCCCGTTGGAGTTCACAGTTTTAACAAGATGAGGTATAAGGATGTTAAAGGGGTGTGATTAGTTTTTCATGGAAGACAGAGATTAAGTATGCTTGCGTTGTTTTTTAACCACGTTGGCATGACTGATGGAAGAGCCAATTAGATAAAGTGTAACTACTCGATATAAAATGTGTGGGGTTTGAATTTATTTATGAATATTTCATCTGATAGTGTCTCCATAATATTATATCATCTTTTTAGATTTTATTATAAAGTGGTTCATCACTCTTAAGTGGAAACTGACAGGGATTGATGAATCTCAAAGATGTATGTTTTTCTTTGGGGCTGTACATAACAATGGTTGTCAATAAATCTTGATTGTCAAAGTTTTTTGCTACGGTTCTGATAAAACTATAGTCTCTCAGTTTGACCAATCGTTCTGCACACAGAAGGGGGCATAAAGTTAGCTAGATGAGTCGTGAAGAAGGTGAGAACAAAATTAAGCCGCTTTCATCATGCAACTGTGACAATGGGAACCAAATCTGGCAGATTGGCATTCAGACCATTTAGAGCCTTTCAGGCTTTTCTAATAAATTAAAGATAAATAAAAAACTTAAAGTTGCATATGGCATGCATGGATTTTGAAGTTGCCACCCAATCATCTGCAGCTTGGTGTAGGTCCTGACTTTGACAAAGGCATTCTAACGCAGGTTTAGTTGAAACCAGTTGTGTCCAAACATTTTGTCTTTTGAGCCAACATAACCAAGTGAATGTTCTCATGGACCCCAAAGACACGGAAATAGTTTGATTGTTATTTTGTGCCTGCTTAACAGTAAATTGAACTCATAGTATTTTAATGGAACAGAGTTGTCTGCATCTTGTATCATTAAAAGAGTATATTTCACCTGTTAAAAGAAGAAATGCAAAGTTCTACATTTTTTACATATATTCAGTTGCTTTCTCTTTTCTTTGTCATGCAGGTTTTAGGCCTCAGCTCATTCCTATCATATTCACTGGAACCTTAATGGCACCAACTATCTAGGCTCACAGGTAAAAAAAAAAAAAAAAATGATTGATGTATTTAATAAATAGAAAGCAGCTTGAAATAAAGATAATCTGGGTAAAAAGGATTTTTTTTTTTTTTGTGGACGCTAGAGCCCAGGCGCTTGTTATGCAACTTCTTTTACAGTCCAGGCTGTGGCTGTGGTGCACAGAAGAAGAGCAGTAAATCATTAGTGACAGTGCGGTTAGGTTATGGATACTGTCGATCAAAGTAGATACAGAATGGTTAGGATGCCGGCATGGGCTGCCAATCTTAGGACTTTATACAGAGGTGTGTGTATGCAGCTATATTGTTATTCAGGCCTAAAGCTGATAAGTCACCTTGACACAGCAGCTAACAATGACTTCCCAAAAACAGACGGGGGGGATCTGTTTTTTTGCAAAGCATTTTTTTGTTTTTGAGGAAGGGGGTGGGGGCCTAAAAAAAAAAAATCAGTTTTTTGCTTGTTTGCTTCTTTTAACTTTGCAGTGAATAAATTTTTGTGTGCAGGTAATGTGTTATTTTTAAGGTTTTCTTCAAGTTTGTGAAGTAAACCTAAAAAGTTGGAACTAAAACGTTGCTGACATGAGAGCATTTTATGTGAGTGGAAAAAAGAGATTTATAATCTCAATGATAAATATGTTGCGACCGACTGGCGACCTGTCCAGGGTGTACCCCGCCCCGCGCCCAGAACGTTAGCTGGAGATAGACACTTCCTGATCCCACTAAGGGACAAGGGCGTACAGAAAATGGATGGATGGATGAGAAATATGTTGTTAAATAAAGGTTATAAAAAAACAAAACAAAAAAAATCCTACTGTCTGCATCACTGAGACAAAACATCTTAAATTTTCCACCGTCTCTGTGAAGAGATTAAATTTTTGGTTTCTTCTTAAAGATGCAGCATTATGTATGTTCCAGCCATTTTTTTTTTAGCACAATCAAGTAACTATGTTACCTTCAGTTGTTATAAAAATGCAACATACATCAAACAACTGACACCTTAAAATTTTCGTCTGTCTCTTTAAGAAGCTCCTGCTCTTTCCAAAACTCTTCCTTCAGCTCGTCATCACAAGCTGAAATTTTATGAGTGCTGGACTGAGCAGTAGTTTGTGCAATAAGCTGTCAGACCTGCAGTTCCTCCAGGTGTTTGCTAATTGATGCTGCTGCTAGTCTGTTGGAGCTGAGTGGGTCCTCTGTGAAGCAGAGCCTCGGCTCGAGACTACAGCTCTAAGGAGGAGCTTTGAGTAAATATGTGAAACTTTGTATGAGGAAGCATTTAGGCACCCTTCAGTGGCTGCCACGGGAGGTGGAAGATTCAACGATTACTCAAACATGCATGAAAGAAGCAAAGCAAAACTCCAGGTATGTTTTTGATGTGGGGAGAAAAGCCTTGTGTGAATAAAACTGTTGCAAAGCCCAAGATCCATGATGTGCAGAATAATTCTTGTTTGCACAAGACTGATTGTGAACAGCCCTGAAACAAGCATTTCTTTAAATCATAAGTCCTTGAGCAAAATAATTAAATACAGTATGTGCCACATGTCCTGCAGATTTTTGCCAAATCAGTTCAGATAAACTTTTACTGTAAGGAGACTGAGAGATACACCAATTTTGTTTTGGCACGAGGGACGAGAGGTGCAAGCTTCAGCATATACTATGACTAAAATGTGCTTTTTAGACCATTAAAAAAGACATAATGGATTTCATGGCATCCCAAAATGTTGGCCTCCAAGACCAAATGTTTCCCTAATGTAATTATGCCACTATGCCATTAGACTTGCCCAGGATTATGTATTACATCCCATATGGAAACAAACAAAACAAAACAAAACAAAGCAAAACAAAAGACTAACAGCAGCAGCACCAGTGATCAATCAGCAGTATAATTTCTGGCACTACCTCAGATCACATTAGTAGGCTACTCTAACAATAAAGCCATTTCTTAATTAGCCTTTAGGACACTATCTTTTTTTAATCTCAGATGAATCATGATCAAAGTCAAAAGACATTAAATAATGAACCCCTCCAGCTGAATTTAAATTCTCCAACAGCTGTTGAAATCGACTCATAGCAAAGTCAATGGTAAGTCAAAGGATGCTCGAGGACTAAACTTCAAAATAAAAGCACAATTATTAGCACCATTCAATAAATTAAGCACTTTAGGAAAAATTGTGCTGATCATTAAGTTATGTCTTATTCAAAGTTTTTATTCTTTTCTAAATTGAAAGATTACTTTGGAGGTTTTTGTGTCTCGACAATATTTGATAATTTCTGTATCAACATTCAAAGTGGTCGATCCTCAGATGAACAGAGAATATTTGAAACCTAATTTGAGATTCATAAAATCTCTATTCTCTTTGAGGCCACTTAAAAAAGTTAGATTAAGTAGCGTCTCCCAGTGGGCCAAAGTCGGTCTCCTTCAGACTCTTTTGGCCAGACAGTCCTGAAAAATTATTTTTTTTATTTTTTTTTACTTAAAAATTAATATCTATAATGACAATTTATTTCTTTATTTATTATGTATATGTTCATATGCATTGACAGACATACACATATAGGTCAATGTTTGTCAAAGAAAAACAGAAATTGGTGCACTTTCTTCTCCAAAGTACACCAATTTAGAACACCCAACCTTGCATGTCAGCATAAGATAATGCCCCAAAATGGCCACTGAATATCAGCGGTGAAAGTTTTCTGGATGTGCCTCATTTGATTGAGACCAGCATGAAAAATACAATATAGAGTAACCAAATCTGGATTGAGTACAGTGTTGAAAGATGCCTGTGTCTATCTTTCTGGATCAACTGTTATCTGTATTTTTTTTTAGTTCTTATCATTTCTGTCAGGGCAGTAAGTGCCTGTTGAGGGAGCATGGGGTGGACGAAAGAAGAGTTTGCCCAAGCCACTATTCATGGAAAGATTTCGACTGCTACTTTTTTCTGTCATCATCAAGTTTATAACATTGCATACAGAAATGTACCTACTACATGTCTTTTATTGATTAATTAAAATATGTGACAATATTTTCATAAATATAATCGACAATATTTTTTGCTTTGTCTGTGACATTTCCACAATACATAATTGTGATGTAGTCTATAGGTTTTTCTTCCATCAATATTTTTACTTTGGGATTTTCTTCCGGAATTTGATTGGGTAACCGCGCCTGGCTTGGGGGTCCTACTTGCGCGCGACATAACCTCGCGCAGCTGGCGGTGGCTGCTTACATTTTTTTTTCTCACTTTGTGCTCGAGACTCTACAGCGGAGCGCGGAGCTCGCGCGTGTTGCCACAGGGATCTCAGCTCTGACGGACCTGGCACGAGACAGTTATTTTGTCTCTCTCGCAGACAATATTTAGCTGTTTATTGCAAGTTTTTTTTCTTTTGTTTGTTTTATTTTCGGGTAACAAAGTGTTCTGTTTGCCTAAAGTGTTTTACTGGCAGCGTGTTTCATGTGTTTTATGTGTTTGCGCTCAACAGTGAGGTAGACTTGTACTCCCGTAGTTTTTTTTTTTCTTTTTTCTTGGATTTTTTTTTTTTTTTTTTTTTTTCTACAGCGTCTTTGCTTGTGATTTATCCCGCGGATGGATGCAGCTGGCGGGGTGGACATTTGAGCCCAGCAGGATCAACCTGTCTTAGGGCATCATGAATTCTCTGGTTCTCCGCAAGTGGATGAGGAATATCTCCCATGAGATGCTGCTGCTGCTCCTGCTGCCGCTGGTGCCGGTTTGGTGTTTTCTGCCTCTGACCGGAGCGGCTCCTTCGCTGACGACCGAACAGCTGGACATGGGGGTGGTAAGTTTTTGCCTTATTTTCCCTGCTTACTAATCAGAAAACAGCGGACTTAGAAGTTTCCCCTCCTTCACAGCTTTTAATTTAATCATTCTCACGTCAACCCGGCTGGTTTGATCCTCTCTCTTATCCAGGGGGGTTCTCTTGAACGTCCACTAAAAGCAATTGCCGCCTTCTCCAAATACTTGCTCTGAATTTTAACACCGCTCTGCAGTCCAATTCACAAAGCAGAGAGACGGTGTAGCAGACAGACGGCATGATTAAAAATAAGACCCTTAGACTCCAAAGAACAATCAAGTCATGAAAATAGGCATCAAGTTGTCTTTGATAAATGCATGTATTTGCCTCAGGGACTCCCCTTCCACGTTTCATTTCCTTCTACAGATAGAAAAAATAATAATTAAAAGGGTCCAGTGGACTGTACAGCAGTCTGTGAGAGAACTGAAAATTCACATAAATAAAGAGAGCACTATTGATTAGAGAAACAGGCAGCTGTTTGAGTTGTGACTTCATCTTAGAAGTGTGTCTGTTTTTTCTGTTAAATATAGATTGCACCAGAGCTCTTTATTGATTTTAATGGTTCTAATCTGTCTATGTTAAATATCTATCTATATAATCTGTCTGGACCGGTCTATCATAATTTATCACACCATGTATGGTATACATTGTAGATGTAGACTCATTTGTGTGTGTGTGAGTGTGTGTGTGTGTGTGTGTGTGTGTGATCTTTCCTATGTAGGGATTTTGATGGGGAATGCATCAGATCTGAAATGAATCTGAGTATGCAAGAATTTCTTTGAAAATGAGTCAGTTTATGCCTCGTAAAACTAGATTATCTTCAACATTTCCCTCCAACTAGATGCATTTTTTCCACGTTAATGTCTGACTTAAACTTTTCCCTCTCTCATCTATGCTTATTTCTATAAAGATATCTTTACTTGATATTTCCTTCAAGTTTACTCCGTCTGATCCTGCGCGTCCTATGCATTATATTTTTTTCCGAGTCATCACTTTTATCACACAATGATTTGAACCCAGCTACTTAGAAGAACATGTGAGGAAGTTATGTAATAGGAATACTAGTAATGAGCACAAACTGTACATCCAGCCAGCCTATTACCAACACATTATGATGGTGTGGAATACCGAGAGGCTCTGCTGTTCCTGATGACGAGAAAGCAGACATTGAGACATTATCTGATGCACTTTACCTCCAAACAAATTGTTTCCTGCCTTTCGAAAAGGTTAGTCTGGTCACATCTGATAATGTTTTCACCAAGTGCAAGCTGCATAGCTTTGTACGCAAACTATTAAAGCCTTGATTCAGGGTGATGCTTGAACTGAACAGTTTTCCCTCCCTTTCACTTTTACCTCTATGCTTTGTTTTACTCTCTGGCCTCAACATGACTTTCTGGTTCTGCATCTGAACTTTGAGTCACACAAGCACTTTAGCTACTGACAAAAAAAATAAAAAAATGTTCATTGGAACATTTTTAAAAACAGCTTTCAAGTCAGAGCCACATACTTTTATGTAGCGTAAGGGGATTTTATTACATCCTACCATGTGACCATCAAAGGGTTTTAGCATTTTTTCAAGCAAATAAACTCCTTAAAATGTGCCCCCTTTGATTTAATACCCCCAAATAAACTCTGGTGCTACCAGTTGCTTTAAAACGTAGCTATTTTGCAAACACATCTGTTTTTTGAGAAGGCTTTGTAAGTTTGGTAGAGAATAATAAGTCAAGTTTATTTGTGCAACACATTTCCGAAGGCAGTTCAAAGAACCTTATGATAAAAAGGTGAAAAAATATAAATATAAACAAAAAATATAAATAACAGTGGCAAAACAGAGAGAAGTAATACAAAACTGTAATTCAGACTCGAATTAATTTATATTCCAGTTATTATTAACAATCAAAGGCAACTCTAAATAAGGGCTTTTTAACCCAGATTTAAAGTGTCTGTTATGTAAAATTGAATTTTTAAAGCTTTATATTATATTATAATGTCATTTCCTCATCAAAAACATACCTAGATGGTTGCTTTGATTATTTCATGCATGTTTGAGAAATCCTTAAATCTCCTTTGGCCACCATTTAGGGGTGCCTAAACGCTTCCTCTCACTATTTCCAAAAAGCTCCTTATTTCCCAAACTTCTGCCTCACAGAGCACGCTCCCCCGCACACTCCACACTGGGCTCCACCAGACTAGCAGCAGCAGGAGCAATTAAACACCTGGCGGAAATGCATGGTGTCTGCTGAGCTTAGCATACAAACTGCTTCTTAGTTGAACGCTCCTGCGGAGAGTTGTAAATGAGATGATGACGAACATTTTTGTGGTGACGTGCGGATGTTGATGTTTCAGAAAGAGCAGGAGCTTCTTAAAGAGACAGAGGCCATTTTCAAGGCATCTAATTGCGAAGTCAGATTTATTTTGAGTCATGTTTTTAACATTTGTAACCTAATTGTGCTATAAAAAGGCATCATGTCCCTGGAAAATACAGAAGGGAACTCGGTGTGTCAACAGTTAGTGAACAAACAGGATTTGACAACACCAAGCATGATAAGGTATAGAATTTCAGGGAATTTTAGGCATTGGTATGTTAAAAAAAAAAACTGTATCCCAAATTTTGAACAATTCACCAATCTGTTTTCAGAGAACTGAAAGAGCAGGGCCCTTCCAACTGCTGTCCTCAACAGCTACTGTCCTGCAGAGCTTAAATGCATCGCTGTTCCAACACAATTTAATCTGCATAACTTGATGTCTCACTAAAGACAAAATGCAGCCCTTTTATTCAGATGTGTTCAAGTAGGGATGCATCTAATATTAGCAGAAAAGTAGCACTTGCAATCTAGAGATAGAATCGCTTTAAAAGGGTTTGGCACACTTGCAAAACTTACCAAAACATAGAATGCCACCTAAAGCAGGAAAAAAAAAAAACCCGCAGTGACTTGGGTGAGCTGCAGAATAACAACTCTGGTCGTAGAAAACATCAGCGATAATAGTTTTGCTTTTCCAATGTAAGACATGAAGTTGGTGGTAATAATGTGACAAATTGCAAAGATATAAATTAGGGCAATGAATACTTTTGCGTACTACTCAATGAAGTGTGTTAAATTATACTTAAGAGAACATTTATTGTTTTTGTTGTATTGAAGTGCATCTGTTTTCTCAGACACCAGAAAATTGTGTAAATAACTATACAGTTGTAGAGGAGGGACAAGAAAACGGCAAAAGAGACCCGTGGCTCATCTATGTTCATATTTCTATAGTAAAATTATCAGTTTGTGTGTTTGTATGTATGCTGGATAAAAGCAAGAGAGTGGGAGAAACTCCAAGAGCAAGGGATAAACATTTCAAACAGGAAGTGTTGTGAGCACACAGACACACATAGTTGCCTGTGTGAATGCTCTTGACAATTATCTGTTATATCAACACATTCGGACAGTTTTCAAGCTTTGGACTTGAGAGCTATCCAGGAACTTCAAAGTCTGATCCATCTGATGCAAATGTCTGCGCTCCCTCGCACAGCTCCTCTGAAAAACATCTTGGAAATGTCATTTCTACACAGCTTGCATGAAAGCAGCCAAAGAATAATACTTGACACGGCCGTCTTTGTTCTTTAATTGCTGTTGACTTAAGAGCATCAAGTAGGAGCAGTTAGTAATGGTAAGTCTTGGACAAAGTTCTTTTTAAAGTTGGATAAACAATGATAGACACACACAGCGGTGGGTGCAGATGAAAAAGTAGAAGCTCTTTATGCATTTGTTGACCAAACTGTGCAAACCACTCAACTTCACTGCAGCTTTATGTCTGAAAGACTTCAGTCTTGATGTGGAATTTGTGCTTTATTGAACTTTGTGCCCCTATAAATGCAAAATAACATAAGGTAGTTGTTACGTTCACATTTGTTCTACAGACTTGAGGAATATAAGCTTCAGGTGTGCATTTGATGGAACAGAAATGACACCTTTCTTGAATTTCTCTACTTTCCTCTTGAGGGGACAAAAAAAGCAAAAACATATTTTTATTGCTTTCTGTCACATAAATATGGAACATTTGATATTTTTCATAAGTCCTGTGTGTGCCATTTTTAAAAAAGTTTTATACTTTGATAATTTCTTGCAGTTAAATAATTAAAATGTTTTCCCCATTTCCAACTGTATATACTCTTTTCAACAAAGCTTGAATACAATATGTTTTTTTTTTTTTTTTTTTTTTTTTTTTTTACCAATTTTTATAAAAATGAATGTAACATTGTGTTGTATCACAATTGGTGTCACAATCTTGCCAAAATAAAAAGAGAAATGTGCTGCAAAATTATTTCAACTTTAAAAACAACAGTTTGCACCAGTATGTTTGTTGCTTGCAACACTTTTATAAGCAAATAAGTGGTTTGAAAACCTTAAAAATATAATTTATTGTGGTAGCATAAACTTGCAGGAAAAAAAAATCTAATGCAACATGTGTTTATTTTTGCAATACATAAAGACATATAGTTTCTTTTTTGTGCTTTATAGTTTTTCAAGCTCATCAGAGTGCCACAGACCAAATGTTTTTTTTTTTTTTATACCACATCTATGATAACTTGATGTCGGCTTATCTGCTTTGGACAGCTTGAGGCAGCTTCTGATGAAAAGAGAAGATCAGGTACACTTTATCTGCAAACAAAGACCAGCTTTTGAAACTCCCTGTTTTGAGCGGATGGAGTCAACCATTTTTGCTGGCTAAATGCAACACACCCATCTCTGATGGAATGAATTGGTGAGGGTGCTGCTTGGACTGCTGGTTCTGTTGAGATAGAGATTGTCTTGCTGGAAGAAAACATGAATTCCCATGAAACGCAGCCAGGCTGGATTTTTTTCACTGTGCCATACATTTGGGAAAGAAACAAAACAAAAATGGAAGTTGCTTAAAAAGTAGCTGTGTTCTTCTGTGGTTCACCCTAGAAAGCAAAATGCAGGAAACTCTTGAGCCCAGAAACAACAAAGACATGAAAGTGGCTTTCAGGTTTGTTGTTTTGAACCAAGCTTGGCCATTTCTTACATATAACCATGTGGAAGGAAACCTTGCTTGCAAGTCCAGGAGACATCTCATATCTCTATCCTTTGGGTGCTAGAAAATATTTGGGATGCAGTATTTTCTGCTAATAGAAGCCACAGAATGAAGTTCCTTTATAGATGTAAGAAAACGGTGCCTTTTTAGGGTTAATCTCTCACTGCGGAGGTCAGCAGGCTGCAAAGTAAACTTCACTGCTGTGACCTTTTCACCATGATAAATGATTCTTTTTCCATGTGCATTATCATGGCTTACTGGAGCAAATAGGTGCTGATGGCACAAACTTTATTCTTGTTTACTTAAATGTAAAGCTTGTAGTAAATAATTAGTGTAAAATAGTCTCCTTCAGCACATAAAACTAATGAAATTAAGTAAAAATATGTCATATTGACTGTTTTTGGACTCTTGAAAAACTATGTACCTTTTTAAAAAAAAAAAAAAAAAAGCAGTTTATAAGAATTATTATTTTAATAACTTCTACTATGGTTTCAAATGGTGATTATTTTGATTGCCTACTAATTTCTCAATACTTCTCCAGTTAGTTGGGATGTCGACTGTTTTAATTTCACCTTGAAGCCCCTTTCAATAAATAAGAAAATTTATACAAATACGTTTTCCCTTTCTTCAATCAGCTCTAATGTGAAATGCAAAGTAAAATCAATCGGAACAGGTTTATTCTTCACCAAATATAGATTTGCTTAATCCTAGAGTGTGATTAGTGAATCCTTTATTTTATTTGTAAAGGAATTAATTTAGTTGGCTTGCAGACCACCTTGGATCAGCTTTAGCACAGCAGCTGCAGGAAGCCTGCTAAAATAGATTACTAAACAACAAGCCCTTTATGTTGTCTCACATAGAATGAAAGGTTTCAGAAGTTATTTGGTTTTAAGGGCTATGCAACATGAAAGTGTAGTCTTGATTTGATTTGAATCTGACTGAAAATGAAGGAATTGCAGGCTTTGATCCATTTTTGAGGAAAAGCGATGAGTCAAACTTGATATGATTTTTATTCATTTCAAAAAGTACATCAAATGCATCCTGCTAGATAAAACATTCATGGACTTTTTGTTTTGATGCATCTAATAAAATCGGAAGAAATTTTGATATTTCCAGGATATGATCTGCTAAATAATTCCAATTTAGGGAAAAAAAAAAAGCCAAATTCCAATCACCAAGTGACAAATTCATACTTTTAGACTAATTTGTGTATAACAACTCAGTTCAGGTTTGACCAGTATTTAATAATTTGAACTAAGCTGAACAAAGAAAGGTCAGATTTCTTAAGATTTGATATACAAACAAAACCAGGAACAAACCTCCCTGGGGGCATTTGGAGATATTTTCAGATTCTGAAAGTGTGGATTCTAATCTTTCCAATGGTGTCAAACACAGTTAAAAAAAAATCATCTCTCCACAGCATGACATGTGAGACCCTTTTAAGCTTTGTTCTGTTTTCAAGCATTTCAACATCTAAAGAAACTATCCACTGGAAAAAAATACAAGGCTATGGAATACTTTGTAGCCCATTTCAGTTATAAAACATTTCTGCAATTTTTCAACAGTAAAATATGTTTCCTTGGTACTCGATGTCGTTGACTGGACATTACAGCCATACTGTACCTCACATTTATCAAAGTGATTCTGTACCGAGGCGATTGTGGCTCAGGAGGTAGGAGTTCATCCTGTAACTGGTGGATTACTCCAGAGGAATGATTAGAACCTGGTGAGGTGGTATGTAAAAGTAAAGATTTGAATGGCTGAATGTAGGATAAAGTGCTTGTGGGTCTTCTGGACTAGATAAAGTGCTACACAAGTACAGACAATTTACCATATGTCATCTAATTAAACCTTTTTTGTTCCCTGTGAAAGACAGGAAGGAAATAGGGATATAGCTTTACTTTATTATTTGTTGACCAGTGAGATTTGCCATCACTGTGGGGTCAGACTTGAATCCACTTCACTGAAAGGTCTGTAAAGTGCAGAGATCTTCAGATTGAACACATTGTTTTCTGTCTACAGTGGATATACGTTTGCATGGGTGTGTGCATGCATGTCTGAGTGATGGATGGCCAATCTGAACGTGGAAACAACCACTAAACTGCATATAATTCACCTGACGGCTATCGCTGCAACTTCCAGTCCCATTAAACTCTGCATTCTGCTCGTATGTTGGTGTAGTATATATTGTTTTTGTCTAGTTTGCAACCATGCATTAAGTTTTTTGGAGCTCACGCTTACTTGAGCACATCTCAGGAGTGTTCATTTTACAGCTGCGCAACAATCTAGTTTTATCTATTAGTCATTTGCGATTTAAGTGCTCAAGGGAATTACATCAGCTAAAATTGAATGTGCGCTGTGTTTTGTGCTCATCATATTATGTTTCTCTGGAGGAATATTTTCTCTACTGAAATGTAGCTGACAGCATCTCAGTGGAACTGTTCGCTCACCACACAGAGCTCTCCCTCCAAGAAGAGAGCATGAGCTGACCAGATTAGCAGCTGATAAATTTCCTTAATCACCGTATTTTCAGACGCATGGAGAGTCAAATCGATAGAATCACATCTGAGTAATGATTAGAAACAGGTGAGGCGGTATGAAAAGCTAAAGATTTGACAATGTGATTGTTGTCGGTGGGTGTTTGCCAGCTTATTTGGCTGAGAAGTTCATTTTTTATGATTTTATAATAACACTACATACATACAATTAGCACAATACCTATAAAAAAAATAAAATTCATCAACTGATGTTTGTGACTTGCTTTGCTTTCTAAAAGGGGCATTTAAGCTGGTATCATTGGGAACCTGGTAGATTCTGATGCTTCTCCAGTGCTCCCTGCACACCTTTTTTTAGGTAATAAATTAATTTTAGCGAAACACTTTGCAAGCTCTGAAGGGTAGGGCGACCTTAAATCCTCTCAGCATACTTGGAGTTGCCTCAAGGGCTCCATTGAGGCTACTGAGAAGCACTTTCTGTGTCTGTTTCCCATCATGCTGAGGTGTGGTTCAGTCTGTGTGCTTAAGAATGAGGAACTGGGTGGTAGTGAACTCAATGGAGCTAGATAGAGCAGGATCAATTCCCTCAGGCATCCCTGGGCAGTGGCACTCATATTTACATTCAATGTTACTGCTACATAAGGGTTTATGAAAATTTATCTGACGGCAGTAACTTGAAATGCCAAGCACCAAGCTCTTATGCAAAAACTATTTGAATAATTCGTAGGACTCCTTCAATCTTAACCAAGACCGCACCATGAGGTCTTTTGCGCTCCCCATTTATGGACTAGGGAACATGAGACCAGCCTTCCAGATTGTCTTCATCGCGCAGAAAAACTTCTGAGGTGAAACTGTGTTGGTTTCATTAGTCCTGGGTGCCACATGGAAAGTAGCAGTGGCAGTTTAAATACAACCTTTGGACCTATGCACCTGCATGCCTTGGCGATCAGACAATGTAAAATATTACTGCCGATGCTGGCTTTATCCCAACACTACAATTTAATCACGTCCACAATAAGCTGGCAGTCCTCCAGGAAATTTATTGCACTCTTTGCTCCAAGCGAAGAGGAATCCAAATAGAATCGCACCAAGCAGCTACAATTAAAGATACAAGCCATGCTCAGGTCCCACGGTGAGAAACGCACATACTTCCCACTTGTGCATGCAGGTTGAGTACAAGAAGACTGAGGGAAGCTGTGAGATTTTTGGCTGCATCTCAAAGACACATTTTTTCAATGCTGTAAAAAGATGTCCAAAAATGTTCACTGTTTTGAATAGACACACCATTGACTCCCCCCCTGCCATTTGGAAAAATGTTAAAGATTTTTGAAAATCTATGCATGTCCAAAAGGACACAAAATCCGAAAATTTAAAAAGGGTACATTTTTTTCTAGCATTGCTGCGGTTTGCAACCACTTTTTCTGTGTTTCAAATTGTTCTTCCTAGACAAGAAAAGTCCAGATTTCAAAACTGCATAATCTTCCATTTAACCACATTAATGCCATTTTTTTTAAACGCCTGTGCTTTCCTAGAACATGCTGGTGTACTTGCCCTCTGCCGTCTCTCCCACACAGGAATAATTTAAGTTTCTGTTGACAGTATGTTTCTTCTTGCTCCCATGGGTCTCAGGGAATGTTAGTAACCTCTCCTATGAATACCAAAAGATGGCCTATTTTCCACCTTGTCAAGCACTTATTATTTGATGCTTGAAGTAAAAAAAAAAAAAAAGGAAATATAAAAAGTCAGCCTTGTGAATAGTGAAAAGTCTTTCAGTAAGGACCAACAGGTCTTGCTTAATCCATTTCTCACTTTTGTTCTGCTGATAGATTTTAATAATTCATAGAACGATTAACGTCAAGAATCTGTAACCACAGGATTTTTCTTCTGCTCTCACACCGCGGCCACTCAATGCCCCCCCGACATCTTATTCTGTCCTGATATTTGATATCCCATTGAAGATTACTATGCAAAAAAAAAAAAAAAAGACTAAAGGAGCTTGAGGAGCTTCTTGGATCACTTCATTGATATTTTAAGTTGTTGTTTTTTTTCTCCAAAAATAAAGTTGTAGCTTCAGATAGACCAAATTAATTTCCTTTATGCATCAATATTCGACCAGCCAAAAAGCAGAAACCCGGGAGGTTTTAGCTAAGGGGAGAAATAGATGCTAATATTTTTATTATTAGTATTATTTCCATTCAGAACAGTAGAAATCAGAATGTTTGAGCTGGCAACCAACAGATCTTCCACTTTCATCAGCATCTCATATTTCTAAAAGTTTCTCATTCATTCTGTGTTTCCATTCTTTTATTTTGCTCTTGCACATCAGATTGCACACTTTCCACCATGCTGCTTACTGTCAAATCATGATTCCTCTGATTGCAACCAGGAGCTCGGGGATAGAAAAGGCTGAAAACAAAGTCTAGACACCGATTTGTGCTCTGGAATAACTAGTCGAGGAAAGAAGGTGTCATCTAAACGGCGGGCGCCCAGTTGTAATCTTCAGGGCAAAAGTTCTCCAAGTTTGCAGTGTGTCTGCTCCAACACAGCTGATTTAAATGGTATGTCATAAAAACCTGCAGAGGCCTGCTATTGAAGCATCAGGTGTGTTAAATCAAGGGAAGAATGGAAACATGCAGAACCCTGGCTCTTGAGGACTGACTTTGGACACCACTGGGATTCCCTGAGGACGGCTTTATTACTCATGATAGTTTTAAAATGAATAAAAACCATCCAATGGCCATTGGCCGTATTTTTTTTTTTTCTGGTTCATTACTTCTCATGAAATTTAATTTTGTGGGTTGGCTCATTCTTAAATGATCTATCTTCTTTAATGTGTCAGCTATAAACCTTGATTTAACTCAACAATTAAAGTAAGTAGTTTTCAAAGTAATCTTAAGAGGAAGGCAGCTATACTATATAGAAATGCAAACAAAACAAATCAAAACAAAACTGTAGAACAAATAATTTATCTGTATTTAAATGTATTTATGTATATTTATCAAGTTCAACAATTTTGTCAGGTTAGGAAAAAAAGAAGGCTGAAATTTGTTATTGACAGGAATCCTTTTTTTGTGAGTGCTTCTTTCTTCACGGAGCTGTTTTGTGTTTTGTCCGTGTAAACAGTCTGAAGCTCAGTATCTCTTAAGATTAACTGTGCTACATCCTCTCTTTGTGAAATGCAACAAAAGTAATTCTTCTTAAAAACCTGTTCAATTAGGAATTAGATGAACATCTGGAAATGTCAAATAGTTATTTTATGAGGTAGTCGCATGTTTTTCAGTTTCACTTTTTATTTGCTGATTTGAGCTCATAAATGAAAATGTCCTAATTTCAACTAAAGTATTGAAGAAACATGTTGGAACCAGGAGCAGATGTTTTATCAAACTGGCCTTTTCTGTGTTGTTCACACCTCTTATCCTCATGAAAACCATAGTTTTAGTGAAATTTCCATAAAGTGAAATGATAAAAAAAACAAAAAAACATTTTTTTGTTAGTTTCTGTGTGCACCTGGCAAACTGGCACTTTGGCAAATCAATAACATTACATCCTACGCCGTTCCTGCTCACACTGCTTTTTGTATTGAGCATGTGCTACAAACCACCACAATGAAAACATTTTCTACAATTTTTTCAACATCTGACAAGATTCACCTGTACAATGTCAAAATCAAATTTTCCAGTAGAGTTGGATATGTGCACAATTTGAGGTTTTCCTGGTCAGTACTGAATTTTTGATGTCTGACTTGCCAGAACCAAATTTGACTGATTCAGATTTTTTCCAAATGACTGTAACATAAAAGAGAAATACTTTTCTGCTGGTCCTGTCTTTTGAGTCCAACAACAAATAAACGCATCGATGCACATGTCCCAACCTTCATCTGATCTTCATCAAAGTTCCTGTTGCTGACTGATGCATTTATGAAGCAGTAAAGGAATACAAAAATACAAACCCATTAGGATTTTTACTACGTCACCTGTTTTTTTTTTTTCCATTCAGAGCCAATTACGATCTCTGCTTACTCATTTGGAACATTCACATTTGAATAAGTAGATTGTGCATTTTGTCATCTGATTAATTGCAGAGATTGTCACCACCTACTGGATCAACACAAATAAAATTGTTTTTAAATTTCACCATCTTATCTGGATTGTTTTGCTGTTGACAAGGAGAAAAAGTGTCATTTTTTTAAAC
Source organism: Poecilia mexicana (assembly GCF_051168715.1). Classification (NCBI taxonomy): domain Eukaryota; kingdom Metazoa; phylum Chordata; class Actinopteri; order Cyprinodontiformes; family Poeciliidae; genus Poecilia; species Poecilia mexicana. Next base: position 17,027,299 of record NW_028263381.1, read on the forward strand.
CCTTTTTAAATACTTGATGTGATGAAGGCCTTAGCAACAGCGGCGCTTCTAGGACAAAAGTGTCCACTCACAGCTCAAAGGTCCTATTTGCATAGTTTGAAACATCAAGGTGCATGCAGATATATTTAACGATGGATAAAAAAGAAGAAAATACATTATTTTTATCCTCATCCAAAGCTTGGATCCTTTTGCTGTTCCATTTTCATCTACCAGTTTGACCTCCCGTCTGCAGAAATGTATCATGGGACTCATATTCAGGACAGGGAGATTATTTCAGGAACAGTCACGTGGGATATGATTTGAATCTCGAGGACGCAATATTTCTCCATAAAGATTGACAGGGAGCAATTGTTCAGCATGTTACACACAGAAGACATTCTCAGCTTTGCTGGAAGGGAGAGCAGACTACTTCAGTCAGCGCACATCTAATCTGTCATCCATAGGCTGTGTTGAGCAGTAAAGTTTCCGAAAGGACGTGCAGGTTCCTGAGAAGACTGTCAGCGTTATTGAGGAGTTCATGATACTCCCAGAAATCAATTCAAAATGGATTTCAAGGGCTCCAAAAGCACATGGTTGCCACTCTGTTGCATGGTGATGTTTTATTTATGTGTGGCACTGCAAGACTTTTGCAATTGGCGTGATTTTCTTTCAGCCAACGATTGCATCAAACCGCAGCTAAAACACAGCAGCATGTCCCTGCATCCCGAATTAACCGTCAGCTGTTCTCATGCTGACTTGGAAAAAACAATAGAATAATTTTCCTAAACGAGTCATCTGGATTTCACAAACGCATCCACAAATGACTGTATATGGGTTTTGGCAGTTTGAGATATGAGACGCTGTTTGCTGTCATTGAGAACAGGATGTTTTTTTGGGGGGTGTAGTTGTAAACAACAGATGGATATGCTTACTAAATAAATAGACACATGAATCACTTAGATCTGCTTGTTAAAGGCGGCATGTTGTGAGGAGATTTTGTATATCACAGTTTTTATCCATGTTTGCGCATTGTGTAGGTCATTCAACTCTTATGCCCCTAAATAACTCCAATAGAATTTGAATATTAGGATGTAAGAGTTGGATGAATCACTTTGGTCAATTTTTTTCTTCTTTCCAATTTTGTGCAATCACGTGGAAATACAAATAGAAGACAATATATAGAAGAAGCTAAAGAAAGATGATATTTTATGAGTGAAATCCTTTATATCCGAATGAACAATTACTGATGAGTGTTTGCAGGAACAGTGGGGAAAAAAACAACAAAAAAAAACCCCCATTGTGTTCAATTATAATTTTAAAAGAATAATCTGAATCTGCTTAAATTGGTTTCACCAGCTGGAACAAAAACCATGTACCAGTTACAAATTTTCTATGTGAAGTTGCAAGGTGAACATTTGGAGTATTCTGAGGGAAATGGCTTACGGTAAATTTCAGAAATATGTATCTATTGCAAGTAAGGAGCAAAATGACCGTAAACACAGGGCAGTAGTAAAATCTCCCATGTTGATGGTTAAAGCTTCATAAATTGTTGCTGTGGATATGATTCTCTGTGATTTCTTTATGTCACTGTATAATTGGAAACATGTATGGTTAAGTTTTCAGACTCAAGGAAGTCATCGCATTTTGGTCTCTCTAATTTAAATAACATAATTACTTTCAGTAACACTGCAACTTTTGCTTATTTATAATAACAAAGTTACTGATTGGAAATGTTTTCTTGCAAAATATGCACTTTGGTTCCTATTTCAACATTTCTTCCAGTACCTTGTTGAAGCACCTTTTGCACCAATCGTTGTTTCCAGTCATTTTAGGAAGGATCCTATAAACTCGGCACATCTTTCTTCTGAAAGCTTCTCATCTTTTTGACAGAAACATTCATCTTTAACCAGATTGGATGGGGAGCATCAGTGCATAGCCCTTTTCAGATCATTTCAGAGATACTCTAAGAGTTCAGGTTCAGACTCTAACTGGGTCACTCCAGGACTTTCTCAGAGTTTTATTTAGCCCCTTTGGTGTTTTCTTCTTCATGTGCTTCTGGTTGCTGTCTCATTAAAATGTGAACCTTAACCCGAGCCTAAGATGTCGGGAACTTTGGGGGGTGGAAGGGGGAAATCACAGGCTCTTTGCAATTGCATACCCAAATGCTACAAAGGCTACATCTATGTTGATGCTTCAAAACATGTCCATTAGATGAAAAAGCAGGTAGTGCAGGACATGAAGAAGAGTCCTGAAAATCAGGCGTAGAGTACTAATTGTGTTTTATTTAGGCACTTCACTTGCCAAATTTAAAAATATAATATTTCTGAATATAACAGCTTTGCCAGGAGGACGCCTTTGGGCAATGGATAAAATGGGTGAAAAATTAAACAACATAATTTAAGACAGTTCATAATAATCAAAGTAAATGGTCCAATTTGCTAAAAGTGACCAGGAAACTTAGGGCTGTAGTGATACAATAATCTCACGATATGATACGATACACGATATTCTGGTCACAATACGATATATACTGCGATATTCAGCAAACGATACAATTCAATATACTTTTGCGATTTTCTGAAAGATTTTAGAGGGACAGAGTGATTTTGGTGACATTTTGTGACTGTTATAGAGTTGGATTGAATTAATTTAACTGAAAACTGATTAAAAGCACCAACTACACAATACCTGGCTCTGGTTGGACATGGACAAAGACTTAAAGTCGACAGCTGGACAAAATGAATCAAAGAAGTGGTGAGAAAACATGTTCCTTTTAATTGAAACAGTACAAACTGTAGTTTACATGCATTTGTAAAGTAAATAAAGTGCGCCAAGTACCCTGCTCTGCATAGTCCGATACCTTTTTAACCTTGACACTTAACAAGGTTAAAAAGTTATCAGATGTTACGATACTTGTGGATGAATATCGAATTTTTTCTAGGAAAGAAAATATCGATACATATCGCAAAATCGATATTATTACACAGCCCTACTTCACATGGTGATGATGTTGATGACATATATGCTATAATATTTGGGTAACACTTGCATACGTTTCCATTTAAATACAGTAATGTAAATGTATTGATGGGGAAGTGATTATATCCATATCTCCTCTTAATTACTCCTGTCATCCACTCAGAACAAAGCCAGGTTTCAAGGGTAAAGTTACTTACATGGCTGCTTTATCTGAGGAGATGCTGTGTGCTCTTCTTTCAGCCTTTGTAGCATAAAGAAAACACCCTCTCGGTATACTATAGCTTATTACTGTTCTTTTTTTCCGTCATTTCAAGTACAGAGTCTATGAAGAAAGCCTTCTTTCAAACACTCAGCTCTTATCATAATAGCCCGGAGACACAAGAGAAATGAAGAACCTTCTGTGTATTAGAAAGAAGTGTCTTGTTCTTGTGATCCCAATGCTATGTATCATCCGACCCTAGTGGTGATGCATAAGTTTACTCTTCAGTACAGCCTTCGCAGTTGTAAATCTGCTACTGCATACGATTTAAAGCACCACAAACATACAGTGTCATGAAAAAGTATTTATCCTGATACACATTTCTTCAGTTTTTGCTTTTTAGCCACACCGCAATGTCATAGATTAGGAACCTGAATAAATGCAGAAGTTGTCAAATGGCAACTTTGTTGAATAGTGGCGAAAAAGCTATCCAAACCATCCGACCCTGAGGTTAAAAAAAAAAAAAAAAAAAAAAAAAAATATATATATATATATATATATATATATATATATATATATATATATATATATATATATATATATATCAAATATATATATTATATTGATATTGATATTGCTGTTATGCACAATAATTCATATTATGATGTAAATTTCCCTACTGTTTTGACGCTGTGAGAAAAAACTACCACACTTCCTTTTAGCTGGAATAAACGTCTAACAGAACTGGGCTCTTTAAGACTCCTTATCAGCTGCAATCGCTTGAGGGGTTGAGAGAACAAAAAGGACTTGGTCAGTGAATAAAATCATCTCATTTTCCTTTAAACGATCCTGACAAACAATCCAGTTCATTAGATAGATCAAAACTTAAACATGTCTTTGAATGTGTTAACAAACAGCACGTTCTTAGATTCACTGTGAGTTTTCAGTTCAGCATAAATCAGGTACATATGATATAATGCGTGAATATCGCGTTAATATTTCGATACCTCTGCCAAGGAACCTGCAGTGTGCTCATTTCATCTCTTGTTTTAGTGTTTTGCATTTAGAACTATTGGTCTTTTCAAACACATGAATATTTTATGTCATGGAGCATCAAAGAAGTGGCATAAATATGTTATACATGACTGACATTGCTGATGTTTTGACCATCAGACTTCTACGGCACAACACTGTCATTGTGATTCAGGATGTCTCACGTCTATGTGGCAGTCGGTCTCTGTAGGTTTTTCAAAAAAAGTTCAACTTCTGAGGAAAATGCAGAGAAGTTCACAACTGATGAATCCCATTTTCCCAGTGTTTTCTGTGTCAGAATAGAAGACAAAATTGGGAGAACAGTGCACCTTTTTTTTTTTTTTGTTTTTGCTGCAAAAGCCGGCTGTTGTTTTCATGCGAATTAATCAAAGTAAATTGTTGTTCATGATGACAGAGCTCAGTTGCAGCCTTTCTCACGTTGGAGGCTGAAGATTTATTAACATTTCTTTCTTGCTTGCTGTGTTCAGATGGCTGTAGGGGTCTGAACGAACAAGTTTTGTAACGAGAAAGTATGAAGCTGATGCAGACACTGGATAAAGTAACAGCAAGGTAATTGTAGGCAGATGCAGACTGATTAACCGTCATTACTGTTGTAACCACAATAAACAATGTGGTTTTGATTTAAATGGTGAAAACGGTTTAATTAAAATGGTTAATCTGCACTTTAAGCCTCATTCTGTCTTTTCTTTCTAACTGCTGCAAGTACTTTGGGCTTGATTGGTTTTGGCAGAGGTGATAGATCCATGTAAACTGCTTGGATGAACATTGTCAGCTTCTTCTCTGAGTTTTTTTTTTCCAATTCTTTTTTTCCCCAATGTTTTCATTTTAAGAAAACCCCAAATCAGCTCCATGTGGCCTTTCTATTTTCGGCGAGGTGAACCGCTCTCCTCTTGTTATGCACCACATAAAAGTTGTTTGTCTGTGCCAAAAATGCCCATGTAATCATGGTTGCTTCGGGGGATTTACACACTGCAAGAAACTACCAAACATCTTATACATGATTGATTTTATTCTTCCGCCAGATTCTAAGATGATCGAATGTCTAATCTAGGAACTTGACCAATTTGACCCTTCCTGGAATTAGATTTATATCGAAATAAAATCCCTTCCAATCAGCAGTGATAATAAAATGATTAGAGATGACAAGTAGTGGCAAAGTCTACCATAAATATAGCATCTGCTGTACTTGTGCTTACTTCAACATGACTTTTCAAGTGGGCAGGCTGTTGGGACCTTGCTGACATACACTGTTTACATTCACACTATTTTTGTCTCTGGCATACCACAGCAGTCTCCTCACAGTGTTTTTCAAACCAAGTTGTCTTGTTTTTCTTCCTTCAATCTTGGTTTGACTCACTTTCTTCATGGTCTGCTGTGTGTTTGGCATTTGTTGATTGAGAGTTTTATCCCCGCATATTCCTTGTTGGCCCGCTCATTTGGGATGGTCACAGACATCCGGATAGGAACCCGCTGCATATTTATAGTTTTACACATACTACGTTTGTCAGATGTTATATATCTAGTTAAATCTCACTACAAACAAGCAACACCAAAACAGGTTCTGAGATTTATTCAGCGTGAGAATTCAAGGGATTTTAATGGCCCCCTGCCGGATCGGGGTTCCTTAGCGGCACCTTTGTTTACTCATGCCTTCAGGCGGCGCAGGTAGAACTCATCCAAACAACTTTCAGACTGATGCCCTTTGTCTACTTTCACCTCAATCTTAAGTTTATAGGTCATATGTGTTAGTTACTGATGTATAATGGAAAACATTTTTAGAAAACATTATTTCTCTGTTCATATACATGTTCACACTGTTACCTAAACTAGGATATATGTCCATATATATCCTAGTTTTTAAACAACTGTCTTGCTGAGAGAGCCAGTAGATTGCATCTCATCTATTCTTAATTTGCTTCCTGATATCAATCCTAGATCAGTGAAAGGCAATAAAAAGGAAGAAACAACTTTCTTTTAAAAAGGAGAGATGGTGAGTAGAGATAAGTTCAGGTAACTAGCCTCATTTCGTGGCTTAAATAAGGCGAGAATTAAATTTATGAGCAGGCACATTGACTTGTTTCCAGATCCTCCTTCATCTAATTATGTTTGTTCTTTATAAATATAAGATGCGTAACAAAAAAAACAAAAGCAACATCACTTAATCCACTGTCAGATTCACGTTACATTATAGATTTACGCAGTTTATTTTTATGTTTAAAGTTGTTCATTTTACCAAATGCCAGGTAACTTCTTAAATAGCATTATGTTTTTCAGTTAATAGTAACACTTAGAAATTGTGTATTCGCATTCAGCTGTTCTGCTATTGTTTACTATTACAGCGGCAGTGTTTCCTTCCTTTAGTATGATTGTGCTTCAGTTCATCATAATCCTCCGTCAGATGCTGCTCGCTTCGTGGGAAGTATGGCGCACACAGTTCACCATGTGATCTCATGGTCTATCACACTTACCTGAATTACTTAAGCCTGGCTTGACATGGTCACACCTCCAGAGCCTGGTTTGTCAGGATGAACTGATCACATTATGTCAACCCTGGCTTTATCTCTTATCCTGGATTTCTGGATCCCGCTGTGTGAAACAGCCCTCAGCTATAAGAAAGGGAACAAAAAGAAGAAGGAGAACCCAGTTAACGTCAGCAGTAACCTCTTATGTTGGCGTGTGATTGGTTTGTGATAGGGAATAAGATAGAAGTATATGCTCCAAGTATATAAAATTGTGCTGCTTTGTTATTTGTTTATCCCGTCTTTTCAATAAAAGAAAAGAAAGGTATTACAGGGCTCTGGCCCAGCCAACCAAAAGCAAAGGCAGAACTCTGCTTTACTTCACGGTCTGAAAATGGCTGCATTGGGGAAAAAAGTTTTTGTACATGAGGATATAAAAAATCTGTTTCTTCTCTGCGGCGCAATGCATAATGCTTTTTATATCACTTATTTTTCCTGAGAAGTGATGGGGACTATTGGGTTTTGGCTGTGAATTAGCAACATTCTGTGCAAAAACATAAAAAAAACAAACATAGGCACTTGTCACCTCACAGAAAAGACTGGTTGCATAATTGCTAGTTACATTATCTCACATTTAACGTATTTTGTCTTAATGAGACTATACACATATATGAACACAAACACATTTTACTAGTTTCAAATGTATTGGTCTCCTTTTTAAGAGTGGACCGTTGCATACTAGTGTTAAAGACATTCATGAGTCTAAAAGAATTAGCATCAACTTATTGAGTACTTGACATTTAGTACTCAATATTACGTTATACATTATTCTTATGAGTTAATCCAGTTATAATTTCATCTTAAGTTTTTATTTAAAGCTTATGAACTTTCACCACATTAACCTGTCTGAGCTTCACCCCCACTGATAGATGTTGTTTTCTGCAGATGCAAGTGAGCCAGACTGTCTCTAGTGTTTATGATTCTTTGTCCTTGGTATAAAAATGATGTGCTCTGACAGACTGTGTCTGTCACAGCTTTTACTTTGACCTGTTCATGAGTGTCTGATTTTGTGAGCTCTCATAACATCCACCTGGTATTAATAAACCTGCCTGAGTGACATTCACCTTAATGCCGTTGAAACCAGAAGCTGACATACACCGAATAAAAATACTGATGCATTCTTTCTTCTCGCTGTCTGAAGTTAAAACAGACTAAACTTGTTCTTGGTCAGTTAGGATTAATCGTTAAAAATCACAGATGTATTGGTATCGATGTAATTACTACCTTCCTGTGTTCAAATTGCTCATTTTTGCACTAAACAATGCACTTGAAAGTGTTTAGAGAACCAATTCTTTAAAAAAAAAAAAAAAAAAAAAGCTAACATCAGCTGGATACTGATGCTATTGGTGATTTATTGTGCATCTCTAGTTTTTAGCAAAATTGGAATTGGCTATGATCAGTGGAATTATATCAAAGCTATAAAACAAATTTGTTCTGTTGAAATTGGGTCCTTAGTGAAAATGTTTGTTTGTTGTCAGGTACTCTGTAGGACTGATAGGGTTGCATGTCAGCCTAAAATTCCCCATCATCCATCTCTGATTTTAGATCTTCTGAAAAGGTCTTAAACGCATCCAGACTCGTTTCTTTCTATGCTCCAGCAGCTATTGCTTAGCACACTTATCACGTTTCAGCACAATTATCTGAATTTGCTTTATTTTAAGTTTTAGGGTGCTATATAATTAACCCTCCGTGCCTTTTGCTTTCAAAACGTGGCTGGAATGCATCTGTAAGTCTGAGTAAAATTAAAAAAGGAAGACGGTGAGACACAGAAGCAATTTGCACAAGTGGAAGAAATTCAGAGTTTGTCCAACGTCTGTGAGTAATGTGTTTATTAGAATTGCTATAAAGGCTCGGATACAATAAGCATTAAGGCGTAAAAATGTGTCCTTGCCAGAGAGTCGACTCCCTTTGTCCCATGGCACGGCGCACAGCAACATTAATTTGGAGAGTGACTACTTTCCAGATTGTATCTTGAGATGCGTATTAGCTCAGCAATTTTTCAACGGCTAATTAGATGTTTGCTATGTCTTTTTCTCTCCTCAGCCCATGGGAAAGAAACAAAAAGAGTTATTTCTCAGGATGTCTCTCCCCAAGTAACAATTAAACTAATTAGACATCCTCCACAAAAGAACAAGTAATTTGAAAATCAGTTTTTTTTAAAGCAGCATACTCATGGAAGTTCATGACTAAGAGAGAGAATTGCTAAGCAGCTATTATACACACAAGTAAAACTGATCCCTCTTTGATGTTAATCGAGTGCAAATGTGATCTTAGAGCCTTTGACACTCTCTGAAATGGAAATTGAGAAATGTGATAACCAGTCTGAATTGACAGACGCCTATAGATTTTAACAGCGTTAACAATAGAACTGAATTTTAGCTGGTCCTCTTCCATAGTGGAACTGTAAATTCTCCATTGTCTGTTTTAGGAGTGGAGGAAGCCGTAGAGTTTCGGTTACGATCCCATCCCGATCGATCAGGTGGAAAAAAACCCTACAGACTGAACTAAAATAATTCCCTGAGCAGCAGCTGCACACCAAACCTGCTGTACGCCTCGGAGTGTGTGGTTGTTTTTACACCGAGATGAAATCATGCTATAGCAGAGGGAGACTAACAAAGTTATTAACTGAAGTAATGAGACGACAGTAAGATTAATCTGATACTTGTGCAGCTTCTTGATCTTGCCATGCTTAACCAAAATTAGATAAATAAATATACTGGCCTAGATCAACTCACTGAGGATCCTTGAATAGCTCTTTATGCAGCATTAGTCCACTGGAACTGGATAGGCTTGTGCCTGACTGAGTTTATAGATAGTTATAGTTGTGTATTTTCACATTGGGAATAGAAATGCATGCATGTCAGATTGTACAATAAATGATAAAACAAAGCTATAGCTAAAAACAGATTGTGAAGAACTGCATCATGAAACTATCAAGTATTTCTGCAAACCTTATTGCATTCCCGTCACAACACGACACGACACATCTTCACCAGGTGCTAGAAGGTCTCTCATTGCAGAGCTGGGAAGCCTCTAGTCTGTGTCAAAGCATCACACGCTCCCTGTCTTGTTGAATATTCTCACCGCTGGAGAGCATTCTGATTCTTTCCTACCGACAGTCCTAAAAACAAACAGCAAGCTCAATTTCGCTGCACTTTCATTTGATGCTGCAAGAGTACTGAGGTGGCCTTTTGTCAATAGCGCCGAGATAAACAGCACAATTTGAAGAACCATGACAATCACTTGCATTGCGCAAATGAGCAGCATGTTCGTGTTGGCCTCCTCTGCTCATTCACAGGAATGTAAATCCTGTCATGCAACGCAAGCCTTTACTGTTGATTGATTTTAGTTTAGACACCGACAGTGCAGGAGTACTCAGCAGCCTGTGGAGCCAATGAACTGTAGGAGACGACAGAAATGCAAATAGTACAGCTGTAAGGTTGTGTCATGTGTTTAATTAAAGAACATCTAAGGAGGATTTTGTGGATTTTTTTTAATATACGTGCAAAAACTGTTTATGCTCATTTGGTTTGAAATTATAAGAGGTACACAACAACAATTTTTGTTTAATGGAGAAATAGAAATTCATAGGATCTTGAAATTAGTCATAGAAAATAAATATTTGCATGACTGTCGATGCAGCAATAAGAGAAACTGCAAAGCAGCAAAAGTACAACCTCACTGCTTGCATAGAAAATTAGCAGCCAGATGCCGTTTGTTGAATTCAGTTGATTAAAGGCAGCTAGAAGCAGAATAAATTTCATTCTTTTATTTCACTGTTAAAAGAGAAGAAACAACACAAATATAAAATAAACTTATTTCTCTTCAGAATATTAATGTAGATTTTTGTCTTTGTTAGTTAGAGCTGAGTTATCCAAATGGTTCAAACAGCGGAGCTACATTCAGTATATTCTTTTGAAAAAAACATTATTGCTGTTTTGTTTTGTAATTCTGGTTGTGATCTGACTGCCAGAGATTGTTTGGCAGGTACGGATGACAAAATTCATGCCATTAAAGATTTACTTCTCGATTAGCGAGTTAAATATTACACCCACTGTCATTTACAAAAAAATAAATAAATAATAAGAACTAATCAAGTATGGTTTGTTTGCAACGTTGCTCAGAAAGAAACTCATTGTTTTCTAAAAAGAATATGGTTTCTGAGTTTAGGTTTCAAAAGTTCCAATGTAGCAATGAACGCAATGCTTCCAAAACAATGTTCTTTGAACGGACGAGACTAAAATTTGTTTTTTTTATTTTTTAATGAAGAGCACCAGGGGTGGACAAAACTAAACTTGGCATCTCTGCACCTTAACTGTAAAGCACGGTGGTGGAGACATAATCATATGGGTTTGTTTGGGAACTTTATGCTGGATTGTTCTGGAGATGAAGCTAAAAGTTGACCTGAACTGGTCCAAACATTGATCTCAGACTCAGAGCACATCAGCAAGTCTGTTACAGAACAAAGAAAAGGAAAATAATTAAAATGTTGCAACGATCCAGTTTATGTCCAGACTGTAACCTGGACTATTACAGCGCCGTGAGAGACATTCAAAAGAAAAGCATTATATTTCCATTACGGCGTGTTTTCTTTTCTTACATAGACAGGCTATGTGATAATATTTGACGTTTTTAATGTATTTTTCTTGCATTTTATAATAAAACGATGGTGTTGCTTTATCCCATCGCAGAATCTACTAAGATTTATTTATAATTATGTACATAAGCTTCTCTGTTGTTTGAAGTGCGGCTGAGGAAAACAGAGGCCATAAATAGCACAAAAGTGACAATATTCATTTTAAAATACTGTACAAGAAAAGAATATTCAAAACAGCCATGTCTGGATTATTTTTACATTTGGGGCCACAAAAAAAGAAAAAAAAAACATAAATGTGCCACGTAAAAGCAATTGCAGTAAAGTTTGGATATTTTTAAAGTCCACGCATTGAACAGAATAGTTATTCTTTGACTACCAGTCTGTCATGAGTATAACACAATCTCCGCTTGGATTTGTCGCCTACACAGTTTTATTGCTAGGCAGCTGGATTGTGGTCTGACAGACAAGCTTCTTATTACCTCACTACATCACAGTGTTACTTGGAGCTGTGCTGAAAACACACACACACACACACACACACACCCACACACACATTTGCATGGCTATCTTTGTGGGGACTTTCCATTGACTTCCATTCATTTCTACAGCCTAAACCTTACCTTTATCCTTTTCCTAACTGTAACCCTCACATACCTAACCCTAACCTTAACCAAAACTCAATTCATACCTTAGCCCTAAATCTGATCCCTGACCCAAAAACAGGGTTTCCCCTTGTGGGGACCAGGCTCCGGTCCCCACAAGGAGCAATTGGTCCCCACAATTTAGTATGTCAGGAACATCGTCCCCACAAGGTATTACAACCAAACTCACACACACACACACACACACGCACACACGCACACACACGCAGACACGCAGACATCCAGCACGGCGAAAGATTTATAAAAATTAGAAATAAAGTGAATAACAGAATAAAATGAAGTTGTCCAAATGTGTTCCTGCCCCTTAAACCTTTCCACATACTGCCACATTAAAACTACAGAAGATCATTTTTATTGTATTATGCTTACTTTCTTTTTATTTGACAGACAGGAAAAGCAGAGCGTAGTTTTGAAGTGGAAGGAAAATTATACAATAAAGTTTTTAACCAATAGAACTTTCAAAAGTCAACATTCATTTGTATTAATTCCCAGTGAGCGAATGCTTTGTAGAATCACCTTTTGTTGCAGTGACTGCTGTGAGTCTTTTGGGCCTAGATTTACACTTCTATAGACTGACATTTTTACCCATTCTTTTTATTTATTTTTTTTGCTAAATACCTAAACGTTTTAGACTACATGGAGGATGTCTGTGAATGCCAACTCTCAAATTACAGACTATCCATGGATTTCTGTCTGGACTTTGACTGGACACACTCTAGGACTGGCGGTAAAAATGTTTTGTTTTTTTTTTGCTAGAAGAGGCCATCCAACTTCTTTTCTTAAAGGTCAGGTTTGTTGAATGTACAAGTTATCCTGCCAGTAGATTTGCCCATTGAGTTGTGGATCTCTGCAGTTCCCCCAAAGTTACCACAGGCCTCTCAGCTTTATCTATACTTTGAGGTTGGTCTTAATGATGCTGTTTGTTCTCTAATGTTTTCTAAGAAACCTCTGAGAACTTCTCAAAACAGCTGCATTTATACTGAGGTTCAATTACACACAAGTCTACACAAATTTATAGTTTGATGACTTGTGAATGCAATTATCCACACCTGTTTTGTTTTTTTAGGGTTATCAAAGTACATAATTCTTGAAATGATTTTCTGACTTATGTATTATCTTCCTTCCAATTTACAGCTATGTAATAATTTGTGTTGGTTTATAGAAATCCATAAAAATAAAGTTAACTTTCTGGATGCAACATGGGAACTGTAAAGAAAAAAAAACCATCAAGGAAATAAATACTTTTGCAAGGCCCCATAATTGTGTAAATATTCTGTGTGGAAAAACCGTGTTAGCCGGGAGGAGTGGCTTTATTATATGACCCTACTCTTTTTTTCTTTTTTTTTTCTTTTTTTTCCAGGCTGGATGTAATGCTAGAGTTTGAACTTTGACCCCATTTTCCAGGCTACAGCTATGTCGAGTTGCAAAGTAAAAGTTCCCTCGGCTCCTTATTTTCTCCAATTGATCTTTCCATTCTTCAAGTTTGAAGTTTTGTGACCTCTTGCCGTACAGACTTGCTGCTTTCAGTTTCGGTGTAGGCCGTGGAGGGTGTGCGTGATTCCCAGCCAGGCTGTCATTTCGCTGCAGGGTTGTTATTGCTGTAGGTACAGTACAGCTCCTCTCAGCCAAGCTTCCCTAATGAAACAGCACATATCCAGACACTTCATGGCTTCTTTTTTTTTTTTTTTTTTTGCAAGGTGCAGCACAGATTCGCACGCTCGGCATCATCGCATTTCTTCTTCCCCTCTGGTACTGCTCCTCTTTTCTCTGAAAACCTTTCAGAGCAGTCACAATAACTACTCATCACAATAGATTTCCTTTTTTGCTGCTGGGCACAGAGCGAGTGGGAGGTTGTAAATAAAATACTAACTTTATGGTGTGTCTTTGATGATTTTTTTTTTGTTAATGTAACAGGAAAAAGGTTTGTGCATGTGTTGGTGAGAGGGTTGTTTGACACGTCAGGAGATGATCTGCTCTTTTTGTCAAATCACTGCGAAATCCCACACACAAGCAAATACAATGTTGTTTTCACCCGAGTGCAGCATTTTAGCTCGCTGGATGGCATGGCTGTGTAAAAGTTCTCACAATTAAGCATTGATTGTAGAGCCATTCATTCAGTACTAATGCAGAAGAGTATTTCTGCATCATGAGGCTCAGCTTCAGTACTCAACTGAGCTTTGTTACCAAAGTTTAACTGCCTCTGACAGCCCATCTATTGCCATCATTTCACCTTCTCAAGGCTTTTCCAGAGTCACGGCAAAAGTATTATTCTTTCTTTCCATCCTGCCTTGTCGTTGAAGCAGAAAGTTGCGGAGACGCTGCCACAATGATTCGTGTTTGTTTGAACCCAGCTCTCGGTCAAAGTGCTTCTTAAGAAATACATAATACTTTCATTTAGTACCCAGGTTCTGCCATTTCATTTTTTCCAGTTATTCCATATCCATAGACAAACCATTTTTGTATTAAAGAAACCACCAAACATCCGTTGTTTTGTTGTAGTTACTAGTGGTAAAACCTCTATTATTCTCATTTTGCTTAGACAAAATGTCACAAAATTCTGATATATTTGAGCTCCAGAAATGGGACCGCCCGTTGCGGTGTTCTTTCTAAAACATTATTGCGAGCCTTATATATATCACCAAAAAAAAAAAAATGTCCACATTTGATCTCTCTCTAAACTTTCACCAGCATAATGACTTCCATGTGCAGATATGTTTTACAACTTGGAGGAAAATAGCTACGTCTTGGCATTTAATGCAGTGGTACTCTTTGGTTATTTGGCACACCGCACTTTTGCTCTGGGATGTTTGTGGGTTTTACAGAGCTGGAAACTCCAACATGGAAAAAGATCCGTTTCTGTGTCTGTATTTGTATGACCCTTTTCTACTAACCCTCACTGCATGTTGTCATGTTCTGGCTTCGTACTGAAACCCTCAGGCCTATAAATGACATACAAGCTCCATAAATACACTCACGCTTATTCCTGCAGTTTATTTGAACTTTAAGTCGACAGAGATGCAATTTCTCATTCATATGAATGTTTTATGAGCCAATAAACCTACACACAGAGCTACAGAGCAAAGAACCACATCTGACACTGACTTTCATACACTTAGTGCAGAAATTCCCTCACAATTTCACCCTCTCAGGCCCAGACTTAAAAGTCATCTCTCCAGGCAGGGAGCTCATATGTTGACAGTTGAGCAGATCTGTCAAGAAGTCAAGTGTGTGTGTGTACTTATATGCACATCCATTTGTGAGTTTTGCATATTTCGTTCTTATTCTAGCATATAGAATGAATGCCTCAGCAGGGACACTGGGCAGGCGTTATTTAATCCTTATGTTTGTGGGCTTTGGCTGGATGCCATGCCACATTACCGCCCACGGAAAGCGGAACTTCAAAGTGGGTTTGGGGGCTTTTTTTTTTTTTTTTGTCGCCCAAGTGAAGCCACTGAATCTTCAGCCTGTCAAAATAAAACTTTAGTTAAAGCACACATCCGCTTTGACTCCTAAAAACATCAGTTTGTTTATCTGAAAACCGAGAATAATTATTTTCAATGGAAGCGCACAACGGGAATCCACGCTGGGGTTCATATAAAACATGCCATTCACTGGATAAATGTGTCTGGTGTTCACCATAAGACCACATGATTCTTCCAGCTGAGGGCAAATTTAAACTTTTGTTGTACAATGTGGTTCTCCTTCTATAATAGGATGTACAGCTTCACACTATATCAAATTGCTTTTGTCATTGTAATATCATTGTATCAGTGATTCTTGAGAATAGGGACAAAATGGGTTTTAATTTTCCCATTTTTTTTTTTTTTTTTATTATTTCCCAACCTTATGTATGCAAATATGACAAATGATGTTTTGGAAATGTAAAGATGCTAAGGTGCAGGCTCCCAGTTGCAACATTTTTTTTTTTAATTACATTTTTAATCGACCTGACCCAGAACTTTGTCATCACCATCTGACAAAAATAAATATAAAATGATTTTTAAAATACCCTATTAGTGATATTTTTACTCCTCATTTTACAGACAGATGCTTCTCAAGAAACAAAATAAATATTATTTATAACAAAAAACAACAAAAAGTCCATCTGACGGAGTTGACACAGAACTGAAGGTGGTGACAAACTAGTGAATAAAATCAAAAACTTGGTACATGTGAAGTAATGCAATTCATGTAAAATACATTAAAATGAATTGCATATTTAAGTGAGATTTGACAACAATTTCACTGAAAGAGTCAGAAAAACTCTGATGGAGTTGACATCTGACGGAGTTGACAAAAAGCCAAACTACCTCAATTTATATGATGTTATTCTGAAGGAGGCCATTGTAGCTCATCAGGTCCATGAAATCTTTACATTATACCAAACTTAAGCTTTTATTTCACAAAATTTCATCAAAGTTTTGTAAATTATCAGTTATGGAGTTGACACATCATGGTTGTGACAAACAACTTAGGAATAAAACAGAAGAAAAAACTAAAGAATAACTTAAGCTAACCCTAGCAAAGGAAGAGAAAGGAAGATGTCACGGGGTCCTCAGAAGTTCTGGTGCCCCCCAATAATGCCTGATTTTTTTACATTCTTTTCATGTCTGACAGTGTTGACAAAAACTAGGGACAAATTTCAGCGGAGTTGGAAAATATATAAAAATTATTTTTAATTCAATGTATTGATACTTTGAATTAAGGAAAATATACATTGTTGTGCTCACATTACCCAGGTTAGTTTAGTCAGATATTTGAAAAAAATTATATTTTGTGTATATTTTATTCAAATTTTGTGCTTTATTCATAGGACCTGTTTTGTCCCTATTCTCAAAAATCACATGTGAAATTGCTATTGCAAAGTACTCCTAGATGGTGACATTTTGTGGGCTGTTATGTTTCAAATGTCATTTTTTGCATACTGGAAATAGGCTTGGACAATTTATGAATATAAAAGAAATGGTTTCTAAACTACCTGTACCTTCCCTCAGAGCATTTCTGTGATTTAAAGTTAATTTAATTGGATTCCAGAAGAAATAGAGGGTTTTTTTGGTTATATGTGGCTTAGATTGAAATCTGATGTAAGATTCTTGTTCTTCTGTTACCACTTATTGTGCTTAAGCAGATTTACTGCTTAAAAGTCAATAGTTCATCTATATAGGCACTGTTTCTGCCTCACACGTTGCTGCTAGGGCTACATTTTTTGGGTGAAACAAAGCTAAAGGAGCGTCAGCCTTTCCTCTCATGCAAGAGTGACTGAAAACTAGAGATGGACAAGTCAGTATATTTGTAGCTGAAACAGATTCTCAGTTTACTTTAAGATATCACCTGCCAGGTCAGATTTTTACCAATTCAGATGTACATATATTTTATTTATAAAAAAAAAGAGCAAATTTGCTGTAACCTCTCCAGTAGATGATGTAGCTTTGATGGCACAATTATTTTCAATTGATGCATTAAAGCCCATCTGTGTTACTTCTTTCTGATTTTTACGTAAGTGAAAACATACATGAAGTTGTGGGCTGATGTCTTTTTAGATCAAAAATGTTACATATTGTTCAAATAAATATCAGTATATGTAACATTTGAGGAAACAGAGGATAGAGAAAATGTGGAATAATTAGGTGATATTCAACAATAACATTGCAATCACAATATTTCTTCATTTGCTGTCTTCACAGGAGCTAAACAACAATGTATGAAGTATTAATTTATAAATAGATGCGTGCTGAGCAATTTATTAATTCCCTTCATTGGTAATTTGTTTTCATTTTATTAAACTCCAGCTGAGATCAAACTTATTTAAAGACATAAAGTTGAAGGTAATACTACACTGGTAGTCAGCAGATGTAAAGTGATTTATGTTCTCCCTTGAGATGAATTGTACAAAAATAAAAATAATATTACATACTGTCACCATGTGTGCTTAAAAATTTTGAGACTGATGGTATGGTTCCTCTGGACTTCCACTGTAGGATTTAATCAAACTTGAAGTGCACTGGTCGGGCTATTTTCAGCTGTAACTACAACTGTTCCTTTGTTTCTATGCGTCTCCATGCATTGCATGGACTGCAGTATATGGAAAACACGAGGAAGATAAACAGAGGTGTGCTGTTTTCATCTGCACCACAATAGCTATATGACAGTGTTCCTTAATATTGAACAGGCATCCAGGGTGCTGGAACTCATAAGAAGAAGTGGCATCAAGCCAGGAAACCATCGGTCACTGCTGAGTGAAATAAAGCAGAGATAATACAATGTAGAACCAAAACGATGGTTGCTACATTAGATATAATTCTTATTGACACTTGTTCAAACTTAGGGCCAGACTCTTTGATCTGTCACCTGAAAACTGTGGGTTGGGTGCTACAATGTTAAATGATGTTACTGGTATGCAAAATGTAGTTAAACCAATGGTATAAAGTGGGAGGCAGCTCAAGCTTGAACATTGTGAGATACTTTATCTCACAGGAGTTATTCTGCAGGAAATTCAGTTGCCTGGTAATAATGTTCGGTGTGGTTGAGCTATATTTCGTCTTGGCTTTTGAAGGCCTAATTATACTGAAAGAGAAAGAGCTGTGGCCAATGCCAAGATAAGAAGTGGACATGCTCCTGTGAGCATGCAGATGGAGACATATTTTATATACATGAGTCATAAAAGTAATCGTTAGTGAGAACCACAGCTTCTTTAGTGTTATCTGGCAGAATGCAACACATTAACCATATTGCATTTAATTGTTCTTTGAAGTTCACTTGAAGCATATGGTTGGGAGGCATTAAGTGTTGCTCACAACTCTGATGTGCATCACAACAATAGACTGCAGTTGCCACACTTTAATTTACCTGGTGGGAAACAAATAATGTCTTGTTGCAAAGCCTTGGAAAATATGTAAAGAACTAACTGCATTGCCTTATGAAAAGATTCTTCCATGAGTGACATTAGAGATTTTAGTCGCATTGTGGTCTCCGTAATCATTAGCTAACTTTGCACACAAACTGAGACCCATTAAATGAATTACATTATTGGTTTCTGTCAGTTACTTCCAGCATAGCAGCCTCTCAGATCAATTCCTTCTATTACCAGCTCCCTCTCAATCCTTCCAGTCTTTCGTCTCTCTTTGCTCCATATTTAACAGGATTGACCGAATGGCAAGCTCCATTTAGCAGACATGTCCAGGTCATTTAGTCTTGGAAATCTAGAAGAGAGCGGGTGCCTTTTTAAAATCCTCCTCTCTGTCTCCCTCACTGTCAGTCATTCCCCTTCTGCTCCACTGCCTCGCCCTGCAGACTGCCGTTGTGTCTCAGCACCCTCTGCAGAAGCAGCTGTCATTAAGCCTTGGATTAAATGATTCACTTACCGGCCGCATGTTAATCCTTGATGTCACACTAACTCTCAAACACATTTTGTTGCCTCACGTGGGTGAAGGAAATTGAATTATGTCTGGATAATATTCAAGACAGACACATATATATAAAGTAAAGCCTCGAGGTTTAAGCTGTTGAAGGGAATTGCGGCGAGAAAGCTGGCAGAATGCTTTAAAAAAATGTAGCCATGTGTTTCGGTGCGAGCACATTAGATGGAGGTACTTGTCTAATGAGGTGATTGAGTGCCTCAGCTCACTGCCATCTGCTTGCAACAAAGTGGCTTTGAATCCAACAGATGAATATTAGTGCTTGTCACTTCTTGGCTCTCTTTGCCGCTTTACTTCTCTAGATGTCAGAGTGTAGTTTCCAAATTGATTTCATAATGCTTCATTTGGATTAATTGTTGGAGGAAAAGAACATTCTGGAGTGCAGTGTCTGGCAGAAGCAGCCGCACTGCTTCAAGTGTTTCCCGTTTTGTCATGCTACATTCATGTTTTAGCTCTCACACAGGTAATATTTACCTCCCTGGTCTGCATTTGTGGTTAACCCCCTTTACTCTGTTACCTTATAAAATACTATTGAATAACTCAATGTGGAAATCATTAATTGAGAATTTAATTTAATTCATAAAACTTATTTGAAATGCTGTATTGATGTTTCAGTGATTATTTGGCTCGTCAGATGAACTCTAAACTCTGATTGGTTTATCTGTGCAGCAGCTAAAATCCAGACCCGTCACATTGTCTATTGCTGTGTTATTATTACCCATGAACTTTGGGTAACCTTGATGGATAAGACTAACCAATGCATTTTAATCAGTTAGGAATATGGAACTATAAAATAACTTGGTATATACTGAAAGTGTTACACATTCTTTAACTTTTTTCTATTTAAACCATATTGTATTTAGTAAACATGCTCAGTCGTTGTTTGTTTTACTGCTTCAACATGAGCTTTTTTTAATGTGCCAGCCTGCACTGCTTCTGTTTTCTACGACGTCCCAAGGATATTATATCAGTAAAGTCAGCATTTGGTGAGAATGAAAACCAATACAAGCACAAAACAGACACTGAACACTATTTTCTGCAAGGGGTAATCCAGATTTCATGTGTTTTTGTGTGTGTGTGTGTATTTGTGCACAGATGCTACAGTGGACTCTGCTGCACCATGAGGGTTGTTTACTTGTGCTTCTTCCTGTACTTCAGCAGCATTTGCTGATGACACACTCCTGCCAGCATCACAGATGTGAACCCCGCTTAGAGATGCTGTGCTTTGATAAAACTTAAAGCACAACACACTTAAAACAGTTTTGCTTTCAGTACGGCACTGAATGTTGCTCTTGCTCTTTATTTCTTACAAACATTTCTTGCTTGCCTTTTTCCGCTTGTCCGATTGGGTCAACATGCCTTTGCTGTTTACGCATGTTGTTGAACAAATTGTTTACAAGTTCTGTAAAATCAAAATACGTATTTCATGCATTTATCTACCACCTTTTCTCTGACACCTCTAAATCACGGGTCTCCAACCCCAGTCCTCAAGATCAACAATCTTGCTCCAACACACCTGATTCAAATAAATGACTTGTCACAAGGCCTTTGTCACAAGGCCTTTGTCAAAATGAATGACATGCTGAAGAGGTAATTCAATCCTTTGATTCAGGTGTGTCGAAATATGTTCTGCAGGACAGGAGAGCGTGAGTACTAGTGTTGGCTACCCCTCCCCGAATGAATGTCTTGTGAAACTAATTTGCTACAGAGGTTTGTTAATTTTTAAAACGTGTTTACTTGTGAGTAACATAATGTCTGTTTAATTGTAGCTATTCTGTGAAGACCAAGAAACACAGCAGACAGGTTAGAGTAAAGGTTTTAGGAAAGTTTGAAGCAGGGTTAGGTAATAAAATAATATCTCACACTCTGAATACTGAACACTGTTCCATCCATCATCAAAAAAGTTAATGTAAAGGGTATTACGTAACCACAAACCAGCCAAGACAGGAACATTAAACTGACAGACCAGGATTGGAGAACATTCAGAGCATCCTAAAGCGTCATGGTAACTTTGGAGGAGCTGCTATTAACACCAGCTCACAGGTATGAATTATGCAGTTTGCCACTCATCCACAAAGGCTGCATTTCAGGAGTAAAAGGAAGAGTATTTTCACCAAACGCAAATAAAGGACAAACCTAAAAGAAAACTTTTAGTAGCTACAAAAGTCATGAGACAAGGGCGGAGATTCACCTCAGAATAGGCAAAAAGATTTAAACATAGATCAAGAAATATATTAGAATGGTTTTGATAAAAGGTTTGTGCCTCAGAACTGCTACCTTACAGCAAAAAGGTCCTTGCTTTGACGGCTGTTCAGAGCCTTTCTGCTAGGAATTAGCATGTTACAGTTTCCAGGCCAAACACAATGTAATACCTGCTTACCTAAAAAACACTTATAACAACTATTAAGAACTATAAAACATAACTATTTTCGTATAATTTTTCTATGAATATCTTCTAAAAACCCACCAAATGTTTTGAAAAGAAAAGCAGCCAAAATTCTAATAACCTGCCCAAAGCTGTTTTTCCTAGCCTAGTGTGTTCAAAAGAAGCCCAGTTGCCCAATTTGGCAACATTGCTTGGGTTTCATCCCAAAACATTCTTCCTCAAAAACATACATGCTAAGATTAATGTTCACTCCAAACCAGTCACAGGTGTGAGTAGTGAGTAGTTATGTGCATCTGTGATGATACCGAAGAGAAGCGTTCAAAAATATAAGCAACATTCTACAAACATTTATGAAGTTCCCTACAAAGTCTGACACATAAGCAATTACAGATACATCGTGACATATTTTCCCTTCAAAACTATTTGTTTTTGGTTGAAAATACATTGACGTTTGCAGTTGTTACTTGATAAAAGAGAAACAAGTGCAAGGTGCAGGAATTTCAAAAGATTCCCGTTTAGATTGACAAAACATCTAAATTGTAATTATATAAATTAAGGGGGGCGTTTTGAATTGCTTTATTTGTATGGAAGAACTTATACGTCTTCTGCACAGATCAGCATAACTACTAGCTAAATTTTAAATATACTCCGACGAGATCCCTCCGTTCTTCTGTTCATTTATTTTGCTGCAGAGGAACAAACAAGGCATGAGTGCTTCAGATGAATTTCAAATTTGCAAAAGCAAAAACAGGGTGCAAATGACATTACTGATATATATTCCCATACTTCTGTTTGAACAGTTAACGCCATTTATCGACCAGGTTGGATAAGGACTTTGCTGCAAGGTAGCAGCTGGTCAATATTACATGGCTTGTCCCACACACAGATAATTGCTTTTCACCGCTGTTTTCTGTTTAACTTACTGAAAAGCTGAGATAAAGTGGAAGTGCAGATGCTGTGATTATTTGTTCTCTGGTGACCACTTTTATAAGCACACAGGAACTCATATGTACCATCTCTGGTGCCAACTTTTTATGAGATAATGACTGCAATATATCAAAAGTGGACAGAGAACGCACTATCACCAGTGCACTGCTTACAATCAGGTTTCTCTTCAGGTTCTCCCAAGAGTCTATCTGAACAAGCATGCATAGTAGGAAATATATTCCAAGCCTACCCTATTTCTATCCAGCGATATGTCTGACGTATATGTGTATGCGCCTGTGTTTGTGGAAATGGTGCATATAAACGAGGTGCTATGGGTACAGTGTTTCATGATAAAACCCTGAAACACAATGGACTCAAAGAGCCAAACACTTAGTAACGCCACACAACACCAATGCATTTCAGCTCCCCGCAGACGACAGCACAGCTGGATACATCGAAAAAGATTGATGAGATGCGATGTGTCATTCACAGTTTAAGTGAATAACAATAATGAATAATACTGAATAATAATAATTAACTTAAATTTAAAAAAAGCCTTTAACAAACAAAACTTCTACGCTAAATTTTGGATTTGGAACGGTGAAGTTACCAGCAAAGTCAGACCTGACCTTGCTTTGTGTAACTGAGGTGCAGAACCACCCGAAAGCAAAAGTTTGGTTTTAATTCACCAGGAGCTACAAATAAGCTAAATTTCACCATTCTGGTTAACTTTTTAAAGATCTGAAATCTACTGCCATTAGATAAAAACTGCAGTGTATGAAGTTAGAGGTGTATGAAAAGTTATGCTGTGCAAGTGCTTTTTTTTTTAAATCTTCCACAGTGTGAATGGATTACATGTGACAAGTTGAGAACGCCTAAAGCAGAAGAGATTTGAAGTCTTTTTCTAAAATATTTCATGACATTGCAACCCATTTTCCATCATTTCTCCATTGTTTCTTTTTTTAGGGCTAGAAGTGCTTTTGCCCTCAATTTGTGGCCCACAGGCTATGTCAGCCATTTGTATTATATTTCTTCTTTGTTTGATATCTAATGGATTCTTGTTTGATTTTGTCGACTCTACAGAGTTTTGGAGAAACCAACTTTCTCACCATAACGCATTTTACCCCGAAAACAACTTATTTTTTTTATACTTTGGGTTTTAGCAGTGAGCATTCCCTTCCTGTTTGAGCTTAAAGCTGCAGTAGGTCTGCGATTTTTTTTATTTTTTATTTTTTTTTATAAAAAGATGCTTTTCACATGTTTTCTAAAACTGTTATGAAGTCCTGATAGTATAATTTGAGACAGATGTTCTGTGTAAAAATGGATCTCCTCTTCCTCCTCCTTGTGGTCCTGCAGCCATGAACAGAAATATGAATAATAAAGGCTCAAGAATGCCTGCATTTAGGTGACCACTACCTTTAAATTTTACTGATTCTGCTTTACTCCCACCGGTTAGTGGAAATCATCCTTATTTAATTGTCTTTCATAGAATTTCTTTAAAAGGCATTTAAAAAAAAATTGTTTTGTGCTTCCTTCATTCAGTACAGGAGATTAACAGAGAAACATCTGTGTCCAATATCTGGCAGTAATTAGTTTGATGAAGAGAAATACAACACGATTTATTATTATCATGTCTTTTCACACTTGTTAATAAATCCCTTCAGTTGCTGTATGTTGAATCTTCTGGGAGCTCTTTTTCCATTGGTGAAAGCTGTTTTGTCAATATCCCCATTGTGTTTTGAAGACAGGTACTTTATCTTACTTGCCACAATTCTTAAGTTTATCTGTTTTTCTTAAGACAAAATAAAGCAGGTGGACTTAAATCTTCTGTTAGTACTCTTTACCCTCACAGTCTCACTTCCATTTTGGCCTTTGTCTTTGTCTTGTTGACATGCCTAGAGGCACAGTTTTCAGCACACAAATGAGGCAACTAAACTTTGAGAGAGAACTAAAAAAAAACACTTAAAGTCAACTTAAATAAACATGAATGGTTGCAGTAATCAGTGTGTTTGGCTGGCAGCAGAGTGAGAAACCCCGAACAAAGTTACTTCAAATTGGATAAAAAAAATGTTAACCCATTTCCCATTCACTTACAAGACCATTTTGCTCACTGTGATGCTAAGATGTATACAAGGCAACTTACTTGAATATTGCCAAAATATCAACTATAAACACAACAAACAACAAACGTGGGCAAACATTTTGCACAAAGTCAGCAATAGACACACAAAGTAGTTTAATGTTGGCAGTACATAAAATTCTCATGATAAAATAACCTTGAGGAAAAGAAAAAAATAAAGCAATACCTAACATAATCAATGTAGTTTGAACAATATGACATGTATTTTTTTAAATATTAATGTTTTATTACTAATATCCGTTTGACGTTTATATTTTTTCTTTGAATTTTGATGAAGCAAAAATCTTAATGAGGGTGAAACAGTGAAGCCAAATGTGTTGATGTACTTTTTAAAAAACAGAATTATGGAAGATAAATGGCCACTTTAAATATCTGCTTAAATGCTAAACTGAATCATAAATTCTTCCTATTCTTTTCATTGCTAATTACGGTAAGCAGCCTGACAAATTGGAGTGTGCTGTTTACTTCACGACAGGCACGCCCATTCTCTTTGCTTGCTCCATCTCCAAACATTATCTTAAAATGAGATGCCTGGTCGCTCTCTGGTGGCGAAGCAATCGGTAGATGCTTCTAATAGCAAATTGCACAAGTTGAGTACAGGAGGACTGTATCTGCTGACTGACACACCAAAACACACGGTGCAGCAGAGTGGGAATGTTACTCTACATGGTAGGCATGACACCAGATTCAACTAATCTTGGTTTGGCACAGTGCATTTTCATTGATAATTTGAACAGCAGATATCCTACAAAATAACTGAGAAATGTACTACACCTTGAAATGAGAAACTGCTTCACGACAAGGATGAATTAAAAAAAAACAAAAAACAACTATACAAGTAAGTATGTGTAGATGTGCATTATGGCATTTAAGAATATATCGAAGTAACTCATGCACATACGTATGTCATACAGATTTTTGTTGGAAGACAATGAATAAAATAACATTTTTCAGTTAAAAGATGAGACGGTTCTTGCACACAAGCCTTTCGCTAAACAAAAACACTGCTAAGTGATACTCATTTCATGCAGTTCCTTTCATTTCTCGTCATCAGGCATCAAGTTTGCAAGTGTGAACATCAGACTACCCACACATAGTGACACACTTAGAGGCACATATGGCTGGAACATCTCAGATTAAAAATGACCCAGGGATCAACATATGCTGTTGGTGTTGTGTCTCAGTTCCCCTCTCAATGCTCTTATATCCCCACACTGAAACCTGCGACATGCAGAGACTACTCCAACATGCTCCGGGATTTTGTTGATGTTGTAGGCAGTAGCTAGTTTCCTGAGGATTTGTGTTGAAATTTACAAGTTTTACATTTAAAAACCTACAGTACATTGGAATAATATGTGGTGTTTAAGTGCTACGTAACATTTTTTGTTTTGTGCTCATTAGAATATGTTTTGGTATTAAAAAAAGGCCTAACATGACTGTTTTTACAAGTACACTTTGGCAATGAAATTATGCAATATTAATTTCTTTTCACAAGCAGATATCGAGTTTTATTTTCATGATAGCTTAAAATCATGTTTAAAATAATAAGTATTTAAGCAACTCATTCAAGGTAAAATAACACACAAAGGAAGTAAAAGGGCTTATTTAACGACACCGGTTGTACTCTTTATAAATTAGTTCTTTGATGAATTTATTTCTATCCAAACATCTTTTCTGATCAAGAAAATTGTGCTCAATTATGCCATTTTACATGCATACTGACCTAAGTGGTGTTGGTTGGACAAAAGTCTTCTATTCTACCACTATCTGATGCACAGTGGTAGAGTGGTGGAAAAAGTCTTGTGAATCATTTTTGGTAGTCTCTGTACTGCATGCCAAGCTTAAAATCTCCTACTTACCTTCCCCCCTCACTATTGGTTGACAACCCATGCTAAATACCCTAATCGGACAACAGTTATGAAATCAATACTACGCTTTTGCAAACAAATCAAGTTCTCTTTGGAAACCCAATTGTATATTGAACATGTTCTCTAAAGTATTCTCAGTTGGCATAGCCAGGCAGGGCACAGTGAATTTGGAGTGGTAATTTTCACAGCACTGCATGATTTATGGGATTTTAAGTGACTTTCAATTTGCAGGTAATGATAAAGTTAGAGTGAGGAAGTCGGCTCTTGTTCATTTTTATCTGAACCCAGCTCTCACAAAAGTCAGTCCTGTTTGATGGGAAGACCTGAGACGACTTTTGAGAAACATTCATTACAAAAACAGATAATGTGACTCAGCTTGATTTTTTTTTTCTCCTGACTTCTCCAGCGACTAAAACCTTTCAAAGCATGTTTCTAAAGGATGTGCAACCATCCTTGTATGTCAGCTGCAATACCTCTCTCCAGTTTTCTTATATTCTGTTTCTGTCAGCAGCTCTGTTTGCGCAGGTGAGACGGAATCCTTCATTTCTGCAGGAAACCGTATTTACTTTAAGGGTCTGCCTGTGACTTTCGTTTTTATGAGGTCTTTAGTCAAGCACACAAGCTGTCATCATCTGGCTGTTATATCATCCCAATGTAATGCTTTAAGTAAACGATTTTGCAAAATAAGCTGGTGAAATAAAATGGAAAGCTGCTCCAACTGATTAGGGAATCATAGTGTCACTACTGCTTTTGCATACTCTCCCAGGGTGTAATGGAAATCTGCTTTGCTGAAAGCTGTTGCTTCATGTGCAGATTCACAGCATTCTGTGTGCTGTTCTTCATTATTACACACTACATTTACTGAGGAAGTCTAACCGAACCTTCACTTCTACACATAATAAACACATCATCCTACATCAAGTCTTGGAGTGCAATAATTTCTGTTTGAGATTCGACACAGCAATGACGTTCAGAGGTTGCATCACCTGCTCCTGTTTCAGTTTGGTCTATTAGCTGAAAAGTTGGGAAGTTTTTCAACCAGGTTCTATGCTTACACCTCCATTTCACTCTATTCTGAAAGCAAGGTGTCATTTATAATTGGGAATATAAACTAAAGTGATGCACATTTTGTGGTTTAATGATTAACTATATAAAATTCTGGATAGAAGTTCGGGTAGATTTCAATATGAATTCTATATGAACTTTTCTAGGGTATTTGTACAACAAACAACTTGAAAAATAAAGTTTTTTTTATGAGCTAGAAATGGATTCATGAGTTTATGTAGTCCTTACAGACCCCAAATCCCACAAACTAGCTCAAATACATAGATGTAGTGATATTTCCCTTGTAACCCTAGAAAATTTCCATTGACCAGGCCAGAGGGAGGAAGATAGATAAGAAGCAGCTTATGTGCTTATTTCACTATTTGATTTTTTTTTGTTATTATGAATTAGCAAATTATAAACTGAAATAAGTGTTGTAAACCTTGTTCTGTCAGAATGTAGAATCTGTTCTACATGAAGGAAATAAAAGATGATGGATCATAATCTATGCTTCATTCTGCACTATTTAACTTACATCATACAATTTTCAGGATATTTTATTGCTCAGTAAATTTTTGGGGGGTCTTATCATTGCAAGATAAGACCCCAAAACCATATTTAAGATCAGCATTCGAGAGTTTTTCAATACTGTAGTGAATGATAATTCCCCCCATCAGGTTAGGTTTCAACCTTAGTCATAAAGTTTTTGAAATGCCTCGTTTTCCAGACACCAAAAAACATTCTTACTGCCAGAAAACGTTTGGGTTTTTTAAGGAATTGGACTGTTTTTAGAAGCAGTAGAGACCCAAATGGAAGAATAAAAATGTACAAAAGTGAATTTTGCATATTAGATCCCTTTTGAAGATTATTTTACACTTTTCTGGAAGAAGCAGCAAGCTGTTTAAAAAATACAATTGTTATCCATCTTTTTGGCTTATCTTTATGAAATCAAATGAGGTCTACTCACAGTGATTTGTCAATGGTACACAGTGTGTGGTATCTATTTGAAAAAGCTCGATAAGTATAGTTTTGGCTCCAGAAAAGGTCAAACAGTCGAGTGCTCCACAATATACTTTAATTCTGGTTATTTTCCAAAGTGTCTTTATCGATTTGCAGTCTCTCCATTGTATCATAAAGCAAAAAGGGAAAAATCCAGGCACTCTTAAGTCCCTCATCTAATGAAAACATTTTTTTTTAATCTTTAATGGTTTGTAGCTTCACATTTGAGCAACTTTATCAAGTTGCTAATTTAATACAAATTTCTAACACCAAAGAAAAAAAGTAAAATGTTTCCTTTTTTAAAGATTATGGACATGACTCATTATTTGTTGCAATCTGTGGCATAATTTAAAATATTTAGCTTTATTAATCTACAAAATAGAAAGTTTAGTAAATCAGTATTCTTCACTTCCTCAACTAAGAAAGCAAAAGTGAAACAAATATATAATTATTGGTGTTCAGTTCCAGTCAGGAATGTAATTTTGGTTTTGAAATTATTTCTTATTTGAACTAATTAGTGGGGTTTGAATTCCCACTCTCTGTCTCAGTCGTTGTGTCTTTGGGCAAGACACTTAACCTGCCCTGCCTGCTGGTCAGAGGGCCTGGTGGTGCTGGTGCATGGCAGCCTCTCCTCTGTCTCCTGCCCCAGGGCAGCTGTTGCTACAATCCAGTAGCTTGCCACCATCAGCGTGTGAGTGTGTGTGCGAGTTTGTGTGTGTGTGTGAATGACTGAATGCAGTGTGAAGCGCTTTGGGGTTCTCTGGACTTGATAAAGTGCTATAGAAGTACAAGCCATTTACCGTCTCCTAGCTGTATTCTGGTTGGATTTTTTTCACAGCTCTTGGCATTTTCTCTGTAGAAATGGCTGTTTTGTAGCAACCTAGGAACCACTAGGGGTCAACTCTGCCATGCAAGCTAGTAGAACATTAGTTACTAACATCAACATGAAATAATAGACTCCTGGACAAGGCAGAGCAATCTCCTCCAAAATTGACATCTTCAACTTGACTGACATGTCCTCAATGCACAAGTTAATAATATAATACATCCATTCAGAAATACCGACTTTGTTTTCATATGTAGCGTTTTGTCGACATTTTAAGCTGTGTAATTCTGAAATAAAAGTTTTGTTTTCATTTCAACTATGGTGCAAGACACTAACTCAAAACAAACCAAACTTTCTGTTGTTTCTGGTCAAACCTATGTAGATGTATAAAAATAGGATTTTATTTTTCTCAGCAAAAATCCCAAAAGGCTGCACAAACTACAGCGGGGGAGGGGGGCAGTTAGGTTGTGCCAAATCAAAGAAATTAACAAAACAGGGCCTATCTGTAATCTACTTTAAGTGAAAAATAAAGCTAAAGAAAACTCTGATAATCTGATCTAACAAATAGGCTCTCCAAAACAGTACATAGGTGGCGCCAACCTACTTATCCAGTGTGTTTAACAGAAAGAAACTGGTGTGATGGTAATGCACAGGATACCACAGACTTACCTGGTCCACTAACTCCCACCACAAACCTACAAGTAACCTGCTTGGGCCCTGATTGGTTCTTCTCAAATCCATGAGCCAATCAGGGCAAATTGGCACCAGTTTTTGCTCTGAACCTGTGGAGAGACAGGAAACAAAAAGGAGGGAGAAAAAAAAAACACACAGACAGTCAGGCAGATATGTAACACCTATCTATAATGTTGGATTGAAACAGCAATAATACCCCAAAAATTGAACCACTGTCTGAAGCCACTTCTCTTCAGTGTGATAAATGAGAAATGTTATCCTGAATGGCCATAACGTATACCTGCTTGGAATTTGGTATTGTATCGTATGGAGCTGTGTGCTCATACAGCTCACAGAGAGCAATTTTGCAGCTTTATACATACAATTTAGCTCTCTGATGCATAGCATTTGAAAATACACAGTTATTCACCCGACAATATTGAAGCAATGCTTTTGCAGCTAACTTATAAGAAGCAGTAAATGTCTTGCATTAGTCAGGCGGTGAGCACCGTTACGCTGGAAAATCAGCTCTGTGTTGGTTCAGTTTCACTCTCATGCTTTCTGTAATCCATTTCAAACACTATCTTCTTGATCTGGCACATAAATGCTCTAAGGCAGGTTCTTTTTACTTCAAGAAAATTAGAATATTGCAAAGATGTTTTCGGCAAACGTGGAGAAGGGTTTATTTATGATAAAAGTGAACATAAATATCTTTTTGCCAATCACAGGCTTGTGAGCTTGTGTGCAGTTGTGCATTCACTCCGTTATCTTGTGTTGATGATTTTTCTAAATTCAAACAGCTGCACTGAATCAAACCGTCTCATTAGCAGTCAGATTAAACCACACGTTTAAAACCCACTGCACAACAAATGCAGAGGGTCTCTGAAGTGCTCTCTTTTATTATTATCACACGCTGGGATTATTCTGACCGTAAGTCTTAACTGAACTCTGGTATTTTTGTATTTTTCGGTCCAGAATGACATGTTTGCTCCCCGTGTTTTTGTTTCACATCATTCCACATCACATCCATCTCACTCTAAAATTTCGCCACTGCTTTTGTAAGGGATCTTCTGTTTCTCTTCTCTACGTTGACCTGGGGGTGGTAAGAAGGTCCAGCTGTCTCTCAGTTGCTCACTGTTGTGTTCTCATCAGTCTAGCCCTCTTTCCACTCTGTTTATTTTCTTTCCCCCTGTGCCTCTGTTTAATAGGAAACTGATTCAAATCAGGCCTGTACTGACTGACCTCATGTCAAGATGTGCAGGAGCAAGGCTGAGTCAGTGCAAGAGGAGGTGAGGTGAAAAAAAAACGAGGAGGAATATGTCTGTATGGCCGAGGAACAGAACACATTGATATTTTTGCTTGAATATGTTTCTTTAGGCAAAGAGATTGAAGTTGTGTTTGTTTATTCAGTGCAAAATATGTTTAAAGCAGAGAGAGAGATGCACTAACAGAATGTGCGCGTCTCCTTCCTGCTTTGGTTGCACCAGCTGTGTTTCTTTTTGCCCTGTAGAAAGAACAACCTGTCCATCCACATTGTATCAAAATTATCTGGAAAAATCCAGCATTTCATCTTATTGTGTAAGATATGTTGGCAAAATATACATATTCATTTTGAGCTTGCACCTCTCATCCACATGAAAGCACACATTTTGAGAGAACGGTATCACAAAAACACCTGCCAAAGTCTTGTGTTTCAGTGGTGCACAAAGGCTCACAGCTTTGAATAAATAACACTCCATCATATTCTTATACATCTGGTGCTGTAGCATATCCAGTTTAGTCTCCAACTAAACCAGACAGGGTGGAGTTTTGAACAAATCGAAAAAACTCCAAGGAACAGCTATCCAGCGATACCATTACTTAGTCTCGTGAGACACCATGCAGATGGTGTGTTTTATAGATGAAGATATACTCGCATTGGGTTGAAAAACATTAGAAGTGGCTCCAACAGCAGGGAAGACCGACCTATTTTCTGGCAGTAGTTATCTGACCACTTGGGGGCGTTGAAATTTCGATGATCCTGGATGCAAATAAGATAAACATGAGTGGTAATATAAGATAAAAAATAAATAAATAAAGAGCTAGAACATGTATGAGACCGCAGCAGCAGTAACACAGTTGTACATTTTTATCTGAACTTAAAACTTTAGCTGCATGAAGAAAAGTTTCACATCTGTTGCTGAAAATTCACAAGCTGTCCTCATAATCATCTTCATTTGTATTTTGATGTTGTCCCTCGCATAGATGTTTCAGCATCTTAGGGGTTTCTGCTTTTTTTGAGATAAGAAACAAGGGTGAACCTCAGATTAGTCATTTGATACTAACTCCATTTTTTTTATTTTCAAGAAAGCCACACGTACCGGGAGCAATGTGGGTTAGGATTAATTAGATCAGAACCTCATAAAATGTTTTGGATAAATTGATAAGGCTATGATAGAACTAGATAAAGAAAGTATCTAAATATGATGAGCAAACTACTACAGCAGTTTTCCATTTTAATGCTTTGGTGTACTAATGACTGTATTTAAAGTTACACAATGGATCAATGAACCTTTTATGTTCTGATGGCAGATGCATTGATTTATTTTTAATTTTTAGACTTAATCATACAATTAGGGATAAAAATAATGTGTTTTTCATTTCTATTTTTGCAACAGCTGCTCTGAATTCAAAATTGTTGCACTGTTAACAGATTGCTGTAAATTTTATATTCTCATGGAATTATTTGGGAAATACGACTCAGTATAAAGTATACAGATCAGGTGTTTCGAAGAAAATGCAGGCAATTTTCCAACCTTGACAAAACCTGATCTACACAGTTTACTATTTCTGGATTTCTGTAATTGAAATTATTTAGATAAACTTATTTATCTCTACAAAATTCCAAAGTAAACAGTGAAACTTTATGTATTTACCCTGGTGCATTTTATTTATTTATTTATTTATTGTAGATTTAATAAAAGTCAAGCTGACTACTAAATAAACTGCAAATAAAACTGAAGTCCATGCTTCACAGCCAACATCCTGCATTTGTTGGTTAAAAACATTGGCTGGTGAAGACATTGTACTGGAACAAAACTTTGCATTGAGTTTTTTATTTTTTTTTTGTAAGAGTTTGCTGAATTGGAAACAGGTTTTAATGATGGAAAAAGTAATAAAAACAACCAGTGGAACTTATTTAAGCTGCCTCACAGTAGAAGTTGTTGGGTACATCAACTTGGCCGGCATCATAACACAACCTGGGTGGTGCAGCTACCAGCTGATCTCTGACCTGCCGTTCCTCTTCTCTTTGAAACACCACATGCGTTTTAGGTAGCTCATATAGAGCCAGATCAATAGAAAGCATAATGGCCTGCATAGGTGTGTGTGTGTGTGGGTGTGTGCGTGTGTGTGTGTGTGTGTGTGTGTGTGTATGTGATAAGAGCACCTCTGTGTGTCTTGTCTTCTTTCTTGTTGGCCCGCATTATTGATGCTCCTCATGCATGACTTGCATTTACACACTCCCGCTCTCTCTTGTGGTGTGTGAAATCATAGTCAGTGGTCTGGTTTGATGTTTACAAGGCCGTACAACAGAAAGCTCCCTTGAGCATACGCTGATGTTAAGACTCTAGAGATCTCCTTTTGTTTCACTCAGTGTCTTTCTTCTGCATCCTCCCTTTTGCGTCTGTTTCACTCGTCTGCTTTTACCGCCGTTTTTTTTGTTACTGTGTCTCTGTTCCGTGGGATGGGTTTTAGGAAGTAAACTTTTGACAGTTAGATTAACGACGGCAACTGGGGGGTTTTTCTTAGTGTAGAACAATGACCTTGCTCTCAATACGCAGGCACAGCACAGTGGAGCACCGCTTTCCATTAAACAGCCTCAAGGCCAAACACATATTGGTCAGTTCTGAGCTGAAACTGAAAGTTTTATGTAACTTTTTTTTTTTTTTTCCTGCTTTACAGTTTTTATGTTGTTTACTCTCACTTTTCTGCATTGTGAAGGAGAGGTCAAACTGAGTCTTGCATTAGTCTCAAAGCAAAGCACTGGAGATTCATACAAAAATGTTGAAAATAATTAGCATTTCTGAAGGCATTAGAAAAGTGGATTGAGTGTACCTAAGCCGGTATTTGCATTCTTGTTAATGTTTTTTTTTTTTACTATGCTTTGTTATTGGGGGAAATTTGTATTCCTAACCCTCCCTCCCCCCCAAAAAAAAGAAAGAAACATTTGACTGACTTGTTTATGTGCATTTATGTTTCAGTTTGGCTGTTGGGACTTTATATGTGTCCTTGTGGACATCCTGAAACACAGGATGGAAAGCCAATAGAGGAGAAAGCCAATTCCACATCTGCATGGAACTGAGAGCCAGCATGGCAGCACTCATCACCCCGGATGCTTTTGTGCTCCTCGAAGCACACATTGGGACACAGACACATCTCCTGCTTTTGGTTTCTATGTGAATTCAGAAAAAAAAATAAAAATAAAATTGGAGTGCAAAGTTAAGCACATTGAGGAGGGCTTATTAGTGATAGTGTAGAGCAATTACTGTTTAAAATGGGCTTTGCTTCCAGCAGTGAAGTGTAACCAAATCCATCGTATTAATCAAGACACGAGAGCCTACAATGATCGGGCCTTGTAGAAGCTTACAGAACTCTTGAACCTTTTCACGTCTTTTTGACGGTATGACAAATCTGATTTGGGTTAGATCCTGTATAGACCACGCAAATGTTTTGAGCAAATGCGAATTAAAAAGATTTTAATGTTGAACAATAAAAACGTGAAAAGCACGCCAATGAATAAAGTATTTTACTGGCTTTGGACGTATGCCAGTTAGTGAATGTCTGCCGGTGCAGTAGAAGGCCTAAAACAACAAGTGTCTCAAAATGCTACACAAGAAGGATAAACAAAGGATAAAACACAGAAACAAAACATGATGTAAAGTCTTGCACTCCACAAAGAATGACGAGAAGAAAACCAGTGTTGAAAAAAGTCAAGCTTGAACCCACAAGTTATTTAAGGAACAGGGGGAGTGTTTTGATGAAGGTGCTCTGCTTATACGACACCAAAACTAAACTTTTTGCCCAACATGCAATTTGTTGTGCAAGGCAGAAAACTTGAACCTGTGCATAATCTCTAACAGAAGAAATATGTTGCCAGGGCTACAATTTATTATTTTAAGACCAACATATTGATGTAGCAGCTCTCCATCCACTCTTACTGGGCTTGAGTTATTTTGAGAAGAAGAATTGGAGAGATACAATGTGGAAAGTTTATGTTGACAGTGCCGAAAAGACTTGCAGCTTTAATTGAAGTGAAATGTGCTTCACAAAATATTGACATAGAGAGACAGAATATAAATACAGCACACCATTTTTTTTTCTCTAAATTTTATTAGTGAAAATAAATCATGTGTCTGTTTCCACAAATTCTGAAATATGTGTTATGGATTCCTAATCTGTCTTAAAATCCTAAATAAATTTGGAGAATTATGAATACTTTTACAAGGCACTGTTGATGCACAGAAAATCTTATTATACTCATGTGCTGAGCAGCATTTTTTTTCTTACTATTGTTTTTCCTGAACAATCTTCTGAATAAATGCAAAAATAAGAACCTTGAAAGCCATCTTTTCAGTTATTTGTCTTATTTTGCTATGCTCTATAACCCTGACAAGAAATAAATAAAAAGAAATCCATACTTCTTTGCCAAACAGAGCAGAGTTTCTGAAAGATTTTACAAAAAAAGCGATTGTCCTTACAAACAGAGACAGCAGGCTTGGAAGTTGGTTATAAATGTTTCTCCCTCATTTGAGACTGAGAGGCAAGAATGTTGTATAGCATTGCTTTGAATAGTTGTTGTTTGAGCCTATGTTTCTTAAAGGACGTGTCCTTTTTTTTTGACAGTTTCAGGAGGCCGTACAACTTTTGCCAGTTTCAGGTGGCAGAGTGAGCCACTCCAATCAGACCTACTCCACTCTGCTGCAAGACGCCTCTCTTGATATTATTAGCATGGCTTTGTGCTGCATTGCGAACAGGAACTAGGACACAAATTACACTCATTGCTCTCTGAAAATGATTATTACAATATGAGTAGCAAGAAATGCATTGCATGAGAGCTCACACTTATATTGAAACAGAGCTCGTGGTACAAAATACCAAAGTGATTCATGTACATGCCCTCTGTTTTTTCTTTTTGCATTCTCTGGATAAGTGATGCACTATTTGATAAAATAAGATATGCAGATATGTATATATGTGTTTAACTTTGTTAGAAATCGCTTTGTGTTTACTTCAAATGCGACAGACAAATGAAAGGAGAGAAGAAAGGGAGAAAGGTGGGGTAAAATATTTAGAGATATTTAAGCGATAATAACTCTAGAAATGTGGAAAAAAAAAAAAAAACAAGAGACGAAATTGGTAAGATTGTGTCATGTTGAAGTTGCTCTGTTCCCTGTATTTGTGCCAGCTTAAAAATACATAAAATGTCAATAAGTGTTTTACATAATCGAAATTACAATGCACTTTCCCTCCTCTTCTATTTTTTTTTTTTTTACTTAGGGATGCTAATCAAACATGGCCTGTAGTGTCATTTAATTTCCCAGAATTCATTGCTTTTGTGGCAGCATTAGCATCAGTACTATTTCACAGTCCCCCATTGATCTTTAAATTCAGACATTAATGCATTCGGCTAACTGCTGCAATGTGGCTTAATGCACAATAGACTCTAGATTCTCCCCTGTTATTAGAACATTTGCAATATATTTTAAGGTTTATGGCTTGTGTGCTTAGGCAACATGTTGAAGCTTTATGAGGCCTGCTCATATACTTACCCCTGGGCTCCATGGAAGACTCTGGAAAGTCTACTAAAAATGTTACAAGAATCAATATCAGTATGTTTGATGTATGGCTGAGGTGTACTTTTTTTTTTTTTTGCTGACTTATCATTCACTTTCTGAAAGAAGGATCACTTTCCAATGTTAAAGAGGGTTGTGTTCATAGTTAGACCTGAAATTGAACTAGTTGTATCAAACTCTGTAAAACTATAGTTATCTTCACTCATGTCTCCAGCTTTCATATTATAATCGCCTGGCATAAACACAGATTTTAAGAGCACTGTGTTTATATTGACTTTTGCTTTGGTTTTACTGGCCAGAGTAAAACTTGTTGTATTTATCTAGTAACCGTATTACACACCGTATATAAGCCGCTACTTTTTGCCCACGTTTTGAACCGTGCGCCCGGTACGGCTTTTCTGTGGATCACTGGGAGTCTGAGGCATTGTTTGATTTCTAAGTAACTCGTAAAAACCCGGTTTACCTTATTTTAAAGTCTAATTTCACCATATTTACTGATGCAGAAACAAAAATATAAATTTATGTTTCTGCTCGTGTTGGACAGCAGCAATTGCTTTTGTCTTAAATAGGTGATTTTTTTTTCCGTCTCTGAAGAGCAGGATATCTTGTTCTTCCTCCTGTTCATTGTAATTTTTGTGATTTCAGGTGAAAACATTTGCTGCTCTGAGTTTTGTAACTGAAGAATAAAAACATGCTTGTCATGCTGCACATTAGACAATTGATGGTTAAGTCTGAGAGATTTGAAAAAAGAC
Organism: Poecilia mexicana; assembly: GCF_051168715.1. Lineage (NCBI taxonomy): Eukaryota > Metazoa > Chordata > Actinopteri > Cyprinodontiformes > Poeciliidae > Poecilia > Poecilia mexicana. Next base: position 17,065,149 of record NW_028263381.1, read on the forward strand.
ACAGACTGAGAGAATTTGTAGATTTGACAATAATAATATAAAAAAAAACAACACTTAAAATTGCAGCTACTGGAAATTGTATTCAGTGTTGCCTGACAAAAGGAGTTTTGTTAGAAAAGCTGAATCAAAATTAATTTGCACAGGGTCAATCAATTTAGTTTGTTATTCTTTTTTGTGTGTGTGTGTAAACATGGTTTATTTAGACAATAGAACTGCTGAATTTTGGTTAAATGTCTCTTAGCAGGTTGAACCTTATCTACACACTTTGTAGTTATGAACAAACTACAGTAAAGATTTTAAATATCTCCTGTTCTACAAGTACAGCTCCAAAAGTTAGAATTTTGTGGAAAAAGTTTACAAAAAGAAAATCATATTGTATAGATTTGTTGGACATACTGTGAGCTATTTTAAACTGTTATTTCTTGAAATGTTTATTATTACGCCTTACAGATCATAAAAAATCTAAAATGTAGTGTCTCTGTAAACTATAATATCACATACAATCAATAAAGTATGTCTGTTATATGTATTTAATACTTGGTTGTGCCTTCTTTTGCATAAATGAATGTGTTAATGTGGTGTGGTTGTGAGAGGATTGTCAAGCTAAACCTATTGAAGAATTTGGAAGAGCTTCACAAGGAGTCAGCTGAAGCTGGAGTCAGCACATTGAGAGCTCTTGGTTTCCTTCTAATATACGCTTTTCTATTAGGGCGTCATAATGTTAAGGTTGAAAAAAGAAAATACAATTGCGACTATATTCAGACACAAAAATCACTGTGAACATAAAAACAGCTATTTGTGTGTTGAAGTGTGTCTGCTGCTATTTCTCTTCCAGGACTGGCTGAGTAGGTTTGGCTACCTCCCGCCCCCCGACCCGGTGACCGGCCAGCTGCAGACCAAAGAGGCGTTGACCAAGGCCATCAAAGCCATGCAGAAGTTTGGAGGACTGAAGGAAACTGGAGTATTAGGTGCATTTGTGGGCGTTCAGATGCATCCCGCACAATCTGTTTTACTTTGAGACTGCAGAGGATGTCAAGCTAAGTAACAGTGAAAGGAAGTACAAGTGCTTGACTATAATGCAGTCCTAGCAACAAAAACACAGAGAGTAGCTTTACAAGGAACTGAATCAATATATCTTAGACAAAACACTGAAAGGTAATATTTATTTGGGTTCTATTTACTGGGTAGTATTGCACTGCACAGCTGTCTACCCACCACAGGAGAGCTTGTAAACATGAATCACACTTGCTGTCACAAAGAGAGGGGGAGAGAAGAATGACAATACCTCCACGTGCGTACTGTACGTGATTGATGATGCTTATATGTGGGGAACCGAACAGTATATTGATTAGCATGCGTTCTCCTATTCTCTCCATGCAGTATTCTCATAATTTCCTGCAATTCGCATTGGCAGTCTTACTCACTCATAGGCACCACAACCTTCCTCTGCAAACAGTGCCATTATTTATCTCCCACATATACAGCAATGGAGAGTAGATGCGAGTAATTTTGAGTTGTAGAGGTTTGGGGGGGAGAAAAACAAATAATGTTCTAGATGGCAGACACCCTAAAGAGTTTTGTTGCACATGTAAGCAGATATCTTCAAGAGCTTATGTATTTTATCACTTAAATGGATTTAAGATACATTGTGTTGATGCACATATGTTTGCATAGGAACACCTGAATTCCCAGGGTTGCTGGTGCAGCCAATTATAAATGCAGAAAATGTTGAGGCCATCTTTGCAGATCAGATGTATTCCTCTCCAAAGACACTAAAATCATTAAGTCTCTTTCAGTGCCTTTATAAAAGTACTTATATCTGTTGAATATGTATATGTTTGTATTTTACTGGAATTTTATTTAATAGATGATGTAGAAGGAAAATGATACATGGTTCTCAAAATGTTTTACAAATAAAAAATCTTGACGTCCACAGCCATCCTTTGCTTCTATTACAGATGCAAGTTTATGTAGGAAGTTTTGATCGGTCAGACTGGATAGGGGGGACATCCTGTCTTTTATTAATCTGGCTACAGATCAAATCAAAATCAAATTTTATTTGTATAGCACATTTCAGCAGCAAGACATTTCAAAGTGCTTTGCAGCATGTGACATTGAATAAACAGTGAGAAAGAGATTTTCAACAAAAAAAAGTTTGGAATTTGGAAAAAAAAAAGATCCAGATTTTTAGTTAAAACGCCATTTGACAAGGACTCTTAACCTCCAGATGTACATTTAGGTTTAGGTTTGAACTTTGACTGGGCCATTCTAGTAGATGGGTGTGATTTGGCCTATACTCCTCAATATTTTCAATTTGTTACTCTCAAGTCTTTTGTAATCATGTAACTTTGCTCCCAGTATAGCCCTTTACTTAGCTCCACCCATGCTTCCCTGTCTCTGTCAAAGAAAAGATTCCCTGCAGCCTGATGGAGCCACCACCGTGTTTCCCTGTCACATAGTTCTTTCCACACTGATGAGTTCAAATTTGGTCTCATCTAACCACAATCCCTTCTTTAACATGTTTGCTGTGTCGCCTGTGTGGCTTGTGGCAAACTGAAAACATTTTTTTTTTCTCCTTCCGACAGTGGCTTTCTTGCCTCCCTCTTATAAAGGCTAGATCTGTGGAGTGCATGACTCATAGCTGTCTTCCACCTTAGCTGTAGATCTTCTGCAGCACCTAAGTTATCAGAGCTAAATAAAAGTGCATTCCTAACATTTCCAATTTTCATTTGAAAATAAAATGAAAACTATGTATAATGATTTACCTTCCACTTTTACCACATAAAATCCCTAAAAAAAAACTACATTCAGCTTGTTGTTTGCATCATGACAAATTGTGATTAAGACTTTAAAGGCACGGACACTCTTGAAAGGCACTATAAGCGGATATTATAAAGTTTTAATCATGGAAAGCCATTTTAGTTTTTAACTACTTCCTCTCACCTTCACTGTCCTTCAGACCAAGCCACACTAGGTCTAATGAAAACACCCAGATGCTCTCTGCCAGATGTCTCTGATCCCAACGTGACGGCGGGGCGCAGGAAACGAAGCTTGAACACACAGAACAAATGGAATAAGAGGCACCTGTCGTGGAGGTAGGAACATTTTTTGATCAGCCTACATGAAACCATTAGCTCACGTTCACCCAGATAATCCTTAAATAATAACCAAAGGTTACAAAGCCTTCAAAATGGAGCGTCATATTATTTCCTGCTTGTGGAATCGCTGTAGTGTATGTTTGGACCACACTCAGCAACTTATTTTTATTTTTTTTTATTTTAGATTTACATTTTACAAACAATTCAGTTATTGCTTGTTTCTTTTTTTTTTTTTTTTTACTGAATTTATTACCATCTGGTGTAAAACGGTATCAATTGTGCACAGGCGCAATATTCCAATAGTATTGAAATAATGGGAATCATATTTAGTATAATTCATCTCACACTGTTGCGTATCGAACCAAGGAATGGAGACGCGATCTGATGAGAAGTGAAAGCAAAATAATAACTAAAACTGTACACTGCACTGATCACACTATGACATGGTGGCAGCAGCACCAACATGCTGTACAGACTTCTTTGTTCATCAGGAGCTCTGGTTAGAGGTGATGGAAGGAAAGATGGAGCTAAATGCAGGTCGACTCTGAAAGAAAGGTTAAAGGCTGCAAAGGTCTCGAGGCAGAAGTTCACCTCAGGTGAATAACAGCCCCAAAACACACAACCAGAATGGTTTAAATCACAGGATATGTTTTAAAATGGCCAAGTTCAGAGCAAAATCTGATATACCGTGGAAAAAGTGACTAATATGACTGAGGTTGAGCTATTCGGCGAAGAAAAATGGGCAAATATATCAGTGCAGCTGTAGTAGCAGTGAAGGGGGGGGGTTCTGAAAAGTATTGATTTTTTCTCATAACCTCCTTTTCACCTTTAACGATTTTTATATCTAATGCATTTTAAAAACCATATGTCACTTTCCCTTCACTTCACATTTATGCTTTGTGTTGATCTGCTATATAACATACCAGCAAATACATTTGCGGCTATATTATGACAAAGCGCAAAACCGTTCAGTTGGTATTAATATCTGTAAATACGTCGCCGTCGATGTTCAATTTGAATGCTTATGTAAATGTGGACCTGAACAGATTTTCTGATGAACGTGCTCTCTGTCAGGGGCGACTACGCTGGGAGACGGTTTGTGGGACGTTCATGCGTCTTCCAGCTTGTGGATCGTGTGTCCAGCTGGGCTGCCGAGATCAGTGTAGTATATAGAAATACACGTGGGCTCACCGAAATCAACCATCTGAGGAAAACAAGTTGTGCAGGACACACACACACACACGCATACACACCTACACTCTCAGAGAGAATCATTGTAGAGGGGACAGATGCTCTAGGATGCAAACATTTTCATTAAGTCTCATCACTGTTGCATAGCTGAGAAAAATCTCAGCACCACCTTCAATTTAATTTTTTATTTTTTATTTCTAAGGTTTTGTTTACATAAACAGTTCAATTTTCTATATGATTAACAGCATAAGTGCTAGATTAGTAAATAAAACAAGCTTGCCCGCGGTGTTTTATTGTCTTTGCCCAGATAATTGATCATTTTCAATAGGCAGAAGTCCATTAACAGACAGAATAAAAAGCTCAACGGTTCACTTATCTTTTTGTGATTGCTCTGACTTTCCTGGCAAAACATTTAACTTAAGATTAACATGAAATGGATTTGGAAAAGAACCTCCTGTCTAGATCCCGATGGTGGGGGAGCTATCAGGGTGGCTGAGTCGTCAAATGAGATTTTTTGTGATGTCATGAACAGGTGAAGGTTGCACACTTTGGAGGAGAAATCACAGAACAGAAACTCATTTTAAAGGGCAATAGACTGATAAAACTTTTTTTTTTTTTATCATTTGCCCTCGTCTTTATGTCAGTCGAGGTTTACACAGAGTGTCACGTTGTGAAGTGCTCGTATGTCCATATGTTGCTATTTGCTTTAAAATAAAATATTTTCACATTCCCTGAAACGGAAGGGAAAGCAAAGAAAATTAAAGCCATTTTTAGTTATACAACATAACACAACTACAGCAGAACAAGTGCAGCAGAAAAAATGTGCTTCAGCATTAAAATATTTGTTAAATATAGTATGTAATAATCTGCTGTCATTCATTTTATTCTCGCCAGATACGCCTGAAGTTACTTTTAGTGAGACATAAAGGTGTGAAGGCCGACGCAACAAGCCAGTAAATGATGAAATGAGGAGGCTTAGTAGATGTAAGACAGGACAGAAGGAAAGCAAAGTCAAGCGAGATGAGGCAAGAAAGCGGGACATCAGGGCGCTGGAGGATTGAAGAAACAGGTCGATGAGCGGGAACCTTCAGCTGTAGGGGAGGCTGTTGGAGCGAAGCTGGCAGAGTGTGGAGGCTGTCCTGGTTAGAAGCAGAACAAAAAATGAAAGTAGAGTTACACAGTGGAGATCACAAACCTGTAGGATGAAAACGGTGTTCTGTGCACATATAAATATGTTAATAGAAGAAACAAAATGAGACAATCATTGTACTTTTGTTTAATCACTTTCGAGCAGTGATTCTCAGACTTTTTGAAGGAGAGGGATGATGTGAAGTCGAGTTTTCTGAGCTTTGCGTCATGATGATATTCCGCCGTCCAAAACATTCCTGGACTGTTGCTTTGATTCTTTTATGCATGTTTGAGGGACTCTTTTAATGTTAAATTAGGGTTAATGAAGAAACACTGTTGTGATAACGTTCTGAAGGCAGAGCGTCAGAAAGAGCTGGAGCTTCTTAAAGGGACAGAGACCCAATTTCAAGGAGTTAAATTGTGAAGTTAAATCTGTTTTTAGTCATGCTTGATATTTACAGCATTCAACTGAAGATAACAGTTACTTGACTGTGCTGGCACGGTATGCCTGTAAAATACACACTGCTGCCCCTTTAAGACATGTACCACATCTGTAAATACTAAGGTTTTCAAGTACTGCCATGTTGACACAAATTTGAAAACATTAAAAAAACAGAGGTTTTTGTCAAGAGCATAACAATAAGAGTGAAAAACTCCTGTTTCATTTAGAACAGGTGTGTCAAACTCATTTTCATTTTGGACCATGTTTAGATTCTGAAAGTCCTCAAATGCCCAGTTGTGACAGAACGTATTGATAAAACTACCTATTATCAAACTGGTAGAATATGATTAAATAGCTGTCTCCATATTTGATGAGTACTTCTTAAATTGAAATAAGATATCACATTAATATGTTAAAATTGCAAAGAAAATAGACTTCAACATTATTAGCTTATCATGCTAGTATTATACACAGAAATTAGAACATCCCTCTGGCTTTTTGATTTACAACCAGAACATGGATGAATTGTTTTTGCCCAGATCCATGTTCTGACTTCAGCCTGACTTCATTATTGGATATGCAGCTATGACACTGATAAGAACCAATGTAGGCACTAAAACCAGTATGAAATAGCTCAATAGCTGATGTGTTTGATAGACCACCCCCCTGTAGCTGCAGCGGACATAAATTGAGGAAAATCACCCACTACTGATTCCCAGGGATACACGTCTGGCTCATCCAGCTGGAATCCGTGGAGCCGTGCAAGCGTTTTCAGCAGCTGCTCAGGCTGTGAGAGTGATGAGTTCAGAGGGATGAATCACCTGTCACCAGGGGCCAGGATAGTCATGGCTTATTGAAAACAAATTACCTGGAGACTCTGTCCCTGCAGGCAAGGCCTTGTTGAAATAATCCCACCACATTTCTGAAGGCTCTCAGTCAGAGGTTCAAACAGATTTTGAGGGCATCATGATGGGAGCATGCGAGTGTGGTCTCAGCTGACCTGGAAAAAGAGGTGGCAACCATCCGCCGTTGCTCGCCGTACTGGATCGCTGAAGTCAGCCTCTGCTCGAGGGGACCAGCATGCAGACCGCTGTGAAGGTCTGCTGTTAAATAACTGCAGCATTTAGCCTTTTTTCTAATAGCCCATACCCTGCTTCTCTCCATCTTGCGACTGCCAGCCAACGACTGCCAATCTCCTGACCCGACCCCCACAGTTTGGCTCTTTAAAAAAAAAAAGCCTTTCTTTTTAGCACAGTGGAAGCAACCTCTCTACTTTCTCACCGGTAGACACAGTAGACCCAAAGCGGGCATAATTTGCTGAAAGCTGAGCTCTAAAGACTGAATGTTGTTATCATTATTTTTTTTTTTTTTTAAGTATGAGGTGTTACCTTTATTATAAGCATGTGCTTTATTAGATGTCAAAAACTTAAAAAAAAACGTACTTACATTAAATTTTGTAAGGATGCTCTCTCTAAAACCCTCATTTCAATGTGAGGGTATTAATGATGCTAAATGGGAAAATGAGTTTTTTTGCTGCTTTCTGACTATCCTACCACAAGGCTTCTGCCATTGGGTGCTGGACTGGACTGGGATGTTTTCTTCATACAACCTGCCGTTATTTTTTTATTTCTTATTTTTTGTCCTTTGATCACTGTCAATCAATCACAACAAGCCTGAACTGTGTTTTTAGGATACTTGAAGCATCTGCCATTCAGCTTATTTCACACCATCTACTTCTTGAGCTTCTCCTTCTAATTACTCTCATTCTACATGTATGTATCTACCAGAGCCATTCTTTGACATTCTGACAGTGTGTATTCTTTAAAAACACAAACTTTTTTAGTGCGACGGCAACCAGCAAACATTGCCTTGCGTGCAACAAGGAAGTATGTGCGCTTTTCTCCAACTGGGAAGCTTGCAACACAAGAGCTCAGTGTGCATCAACATCTTTTCTCCAAGGTGACTGATCATGGCGTAGTACTTTTTGTTGTGGAGAAAAAAAAATGGATTATTTGTTGGAGTTGCATGCTTAGATTATTTTTGATTGCATCCAAATCAGCAGCTGGATGCAACAGCAGTTGAGGTGCTAAGCGCGTGGCAGTAACTGTTTTGTGGCAATGCCAGCTGGTGAGCATCATAAAGGCTGTAGCTTTACCACGAGACCAGCTTGTCTAATCCAGCTTCAGATTCTCTGACGACCAGGTAGTATGGATGAGTGTCAGCCCCACCGATTTGAGACAATTTGATGCAACCTAATAATTAATCTCAGCGTCCAAAATAATTTTACACCACGTGCATTCTCTTTTTTTTGTAATTTCTTGAGCGTCAAAAACTGTTGCGATCAAATATAAGTTGTGATTTGTTGTATCAAACATTTCCTGAATAGTTTTGTTCCTTTACCATGACACTTCCAGATAATGTACAATCAATCTAGAAACTTCTACTCTGCCTTTTGTGTTGGTTTCTTTTTGAACGTGTTCATTTAATTGGTAGCTGTTTGCTTGATTGATTTGTCAATTAGAAGTAAGGCCTCTGAGATTTCAGTACAGGATGTTTAGATTGTAATGGTTATGTAGTCCTTCCAGAGATTGTACCTTAATGACAGCAGCTTTATTTGGTTTCAACTCAGCAATAGAAGGCGTCAGTAAGGGGAACCTTTAGCCCTCTGAACCAGATCAGGTTGTAAAAGGTGCACAAAATGTTCCTCCAAAAGGTAGGAAAGCTGAATGGCTGAGACAGAGGACAGGTGATTACGCTCATCATGTATCAGAAAGCCAGAGGTAAGCTTTTATGACTTCTGACTCCTGAAATTTTAAGTAAAAAAAAAAACAAAACAAAAAAAACCTTACGAAAAAATCTGTGTACGTTGAAATCAGTAGACATGAAGATCTGCACTCAAAATGTGTTGCTTTCAAGTTCCTCCTTTGGCTTTTTTTGAAAGTTACAAACAACTGCAAACTCATCCTGATCACTGGAAACTCTTGCTTGCATATTTCATCTCTTTTCTTGCTCTCACCTCCAGCATTCCCCTCAGGCTTTAACAATACTCCCATCTCTTTCCTCTCGGCCTTCTTCATCTCGCTCCTCTCCTCTGCTTCCCTCTGTTTGCCTGTTAAGCTCCATAGCAAATGATCCCGAGTCCGTCCCGGACTGCCGGCTCGCAAGTGTCAGGGTGTTCTTTGATGTAAGCACTTCTTTATGTAGGTATTAAATTTGATTGATGTGGAAGCGTCTGACAGCACACTCTGTTCTCAGATATTTATTTGTTAGTCAATGATGCACACTCTGAAGCTCTTCTGCTGCTAAACAGCCCTCCAGCCACGGAGCAGCTGATGACTCCCACTTTGTACTGGAACCAAAATCTCCAGCGTCTGCGTTTTTGACTAAACCGTGCTTGCTAATGCCTTTATCGCCATACAAGTTTGCCTAAGTCAAGATTAGAATATTATCAAGAAAACAGACTTTAATGCTGCAATTGGAAAGCGATCAGCTTAATCCGCAGACTTATTCTTTTAGAGCTGAATAGCAGCTGTCGGTGCAATCCACTTGTGCTGCTGCCTCGACTAGCATTTCAGGCTATTTAGTCATTCGTTTCACACTGTGCCGACAAGTATTTCTGTAAAAACATATCTCTTAATTATTTAACAAACATCTTTCAATCAGCTCTCTAGGAAAGGATTGTTAAATGGGAATCTGTGTTCAAATGTCTGACTGTGACCTTGTCTCTCCTCATGTGGTAAACTGGAGCAGTGGCCAGCGATGATGATAACTCCTCCTTAGGGAAAGCGGATTCTTTGCAGATGGATGTGAGAATTAAAGCAGGGTTTAATTAGCAGCAGCAGCGACAGCAGTTTTGGTAAGTGTCGGTGTGGATCTGAGGGCCATCCTTGCAGCCATGTTACACCAGAGATGCAACATTAAAAAAAAAAAAAGTAAGCAGACTGCTTAATACCTGAATTATGGTTCTCTTTGTGAGAACTGCATCAGCACGCTAAGGCCCAAAGTTAATTTGCAGCATGCACATATTTGGAGGAAAGGAGCTCCACTAGCTCTGAGGAAACTGAGGATTCCTCTAAACTGTGTATTTTCTTAATTATTAATAATCAGTAAAAGAGAAAAATCCACATGCAGGATTTACATAATCACATTGCATGATTATGTAACTGAAAATTTACAAGTCAGTACACTATCCACCCTCTTTAAACAGTTTTTATTCATTCTGATTGCTTTATTCCGACACACATTCCAGAAGATGTGAGGAATTCGCAGCTGTCCTCCAAGGTGCATTTGTCTTCTGTTTGCCACAGCAGAGCAACAGGAACCACGTTCCAAATCCCATCGCTAGCTAAATAAGTGATGAGGATGTTTTAAATGAGTCATAGCCGATGGAAAATGCAATGAAATGATTCATGCCTGTAACAGGTTCGTTCTAAGATAAACAAGCACTGGCTGATATTAAAATATATTTAATTGTAAAATGATTACACTCTGCAGTCTACCTGAATATGCTTAGCACTAATTTGTGTTTACTATTTTTGTCAAAATAAAAGAAATTAAAGTTTATTAACCTTTAATACGCACTTTTTCCATTTCATAAATATAAAAGAAGATTCTTAGTGTCCGTCATGGGACGGTGACTGTGCTACCACTGCTTTATGAGGATAAATCTCTAACATCTTATTTTTCTTTGTTTAGTTTTGTTTTAAAAACACTGAGCATCAAAATGTTGCATGATGATATGGTTTACTTTTCAAATTTCAAATAATTAACAAAGCTGTACACGCAGGTTAGAGAATTTACTTGTATTAAGTGATAACAAAAACATCACCTCGAGGAAGAATAAATTCTACTTTAGGCAATATCCCTAATTTTTAAAAAGTCAGAATACAACAAGTCATTTTTTGTTAATTTTGCACGAGACAAAAGGCTTTGTTCCTTCATGATCCAAAGATATTGTCTTTGGCAACGTTGAGCAAAAATATGGGCAGACTTTCTTCTTCTTCTTTCCCCGTTTTTGCATAACACATCACAAAGGTGTGATCAAAACTACAAGAGCAACAGAGAGGCTTTTATTGTCTTTAATCATATGTTAATAGCAGAGCAGTCTAACAATAACAAGGATACCAAAACTCTACCTTACAGAAATTCATCAAATATAAATAGTTTTGTGTCACTGTCACTCCTTCCATTTGATCCCACTCTTTCATTTGTTGTAAAATGTACTCTGGCTTAATTTTCTTTTGTTTATAGACGTCACAACTGATATCACAATTTGTTTTCTTGACAGAAAAGATAAGAGATGTCTTAATAAACCAAAATAATCCTGGATCATTGTCTGTTGGTGTGGAGCGGTTTGTTTCTCTACTGCAGTACAAATAGGAAAAAAAGACGACTGATGCATGCATTGAACTGTTGCAATCCTCTCACAGTCATAAAACATAACTCTCAGGTAAACTGGTCTCCCTAAGTGGTCTTTGGCTATGAGTGATCAGCTCTCTCGCAACCCTGCAAGGACAAGCGAGTATATCAAATGGATAAATGGATGGCGTTCTATAGACGAAGCATTATGTTAATTAATTACACACAGACTGAGGTTTTAAAGCCTTCATTTTTGTGAATTATGGTGATTCTCTTCTTAACGCTAATAAAATTACCAATTAATGTCTTAGAATATGAGAATAAAATGGTACAGAAATGTGAGTTCAGTGAAAAATATGTTTAATTCCTGATTAAAGATCATTTTCAAAAGATCCTTTGAATCTGAGAAATGACCGTCAGCTGAATGCATACTCCAATTTATATGTTGTACCGAGTGGTTTGTTTCTCTACAGCAGCATATTTGGACTTTTATGCATTCTTCAGCTGGAGACATTTTTACCTTGTTTCATAAATAAAAAAAAAAAACAGATCTTTTGACTCAGAGTTGAATTACACTGTGTAAAAATATATATATATATTTGTCACTGCAATGATATAATACTGTTTTTGATATTGTCATAAAATCTCAGTGGAAACAACCAGAACGTAAATGCATAGTGTTGTGGGCTTAATTAGAACAAGCTGTTTAATAAACATCAGATCTGACTGCAATTGGTTTCTTGATTAAATGTAATCAATAAGGCAGTTAGAATCAAGGTGTCTGACACACTGGCAAGTTCACACTCTGTAAAGATAATCAAATTTAAAGGAGGCACCATGGGGAAATGACACTTGCTTTAATTTTCATGCGAGTGTTGTCTCGGCATGTGGGCAGAGGCAATTCTCTGAGACTCCTTAGTTCATCTGAGATGCAGCGCAAGAGTGCTCTGACCTTGGCAGTCTTACCTGTAATTGCATTCACACACACACACACACACACGCACACACACACACACAGTTGCACACGCATGCACACACAACATTTAGATGCACATACATGCTTGCATCTGACAAAACCATGCACTCTGCCTCTCCATCTTTCTCTCCCGAATACTCTCTCTCGAAAACGCGCAGACATACACAGTCGCCCTCCCTCGTCAGTCTGAATTAGGACTAATCAGCAGGTGAATTGTCTGTGGAGGCGCTGATCCATTTGCAGTGACCTTGTCTAACTGTGGTTAGCAGCGACGGTCACACACTCAGGTTGTACTGTATGAATAAATAGACGGTGCAGTCCCATTTAGGTAAACAAATAAAGACAAAAGTTTTGTCTCACTGTACGCCACAAGTTTCCCTCCAAACAAATGGTCCGATTACACTTAGCAGCAACTCGCTGCGACTGCATTTGCATATTGATGGAGAAAACCCAATTTTCAAGCACCCCGTTCGTTATTGCTTTGAGCTAACATTGCATCCAACCTACCAGCGTCCATCTGTTTTGTGACAACATGTTGATACAGACATGTTTGCTAATTATTGCATTAATTATCTGCACTAATGAACTCATTTGCATCACTAGATGGATTAAAGACGTTCTGGTAGCAGGAGAACAGCAGACAGCAGGGAAGTGTGAAGTGTAGCTATGGATATTGGCAAGAATTCCTGAAAACCTCCGAAGGGTTTAAGTTGAACAATCTGGTATGAAGTGGTTTTCTTTTCACACCAGATATGTAAACACGCTCATATTATTTTCCAATCTTCTGCAGGGGCATCACAAAAGTATTTGTGCTCCTTGAAATTTCCAGTTGAACTTTTTCAGCACTTTCCTAAAGAGTGTCAGGCAGTTGTTTTCCATCCTCTCTGAGATAAAACTTTGTAGAACAAAGCGCTGCAGCTTTCTGTACTATCTTGTCGATAACGTTCCACGACACTCTAGAGTAAAATGATAAAATGCAAAAACGCTTTTAAAATGTTGGATGAAATAAACTACCATAGTGCAGTTTTCTTATTTACCTTTTGGGATAAGCTTGTTATATACATAAAAGTAGAGATTTAAATGTGTAAAGAGATAAATTGCAGATATGAGCTCCTTTAAGTGTAAACATGATAAGCTACTACTGATTCCACTCATGCAGGTTTAAATAAATGCATGCAGTGGTCAAATTGTACTCAGAAGTTTCATACTTCTGGGTATGAAGTAAAAAAATAAAAATAAAAAATCCCACCTGGACTACAAATGTAAGCCTCTACATCAGGCCTTAAGACCCTCTTTGATGTGAGGTTTGACAACGAATGGCTCAGCTTTCCACTTTGATTTATTCAGACCGGGTGTTACTCCCACTATATGACGGGGCTAAAGGAAGTTTAAGACATGGAAATTTCTGTTTATTACATTTCACACTTAATTACAGTTCGAAATGTGCACAGTCTCAGTGCGTCTGACTGTTCATATCCATTTCCCATTTTAAGAGGAAATCCATGTTAAGGTTCCACAATGTATTTCTCACCAGAAATTGCATTTTTTTTCCTTTTATTTCAATTTACAGTAAATCCTGTAAACATCCTCCATTCTTGTCAGTTACTTAATTTACTTGAATTTCACTGCGTTGTTAAAATATCCTTACCCCAATTTTGAAAAACATACATGCTTTTTTTAACATGCCAAAAACTGGATATGTGAAGAAAAGCAAAAAAAACTACCTTTTTTTCTATGAAAACTGGAGAACATCTACAGCACAAACACTACATACTTCTTTAAATAATTTTACTCTATGCAATATGTTGATGAATAAATGAATAAGAAGCAAAATTCTTCATTTATTAACCCCCACACCAAAAACAAACGACAAGGTCGTTCTGTGTGTTCTTCAAACGCTGAATAATAATGCCGTCTCATCTGTTATTCATCATGCGGTCTCTTATTTGCTTTCTTAGAGTGAGAACCTTCCCCAAGGATTCAGCCTTATTGGGCAGGGACACTGTCCGAGCCCTCATGTACTACGCCCTGAAGGTCTGGAGCGACATCGCGCCTCTGAACTTCCACGAGGTGGCCGGCAGCGACGCAGACATTCAGATCGACTTCACCAAAGCGGACCATAATGATGGATACCCCTTCGACGGGCCTGGGGGAACAGTGGCACATGCTTTCTTTCCTGGGGAGAGGTTCACAGCGGGTGATACACACTTTGATGACGACGAGGCCTGGACCTTTAGATCTCCAGGTGAGGAATAAAGACTCTCTGTGTCAGTTTTAAGCACATGTGCTTGAACATAAATGTGTTGGGTTACATGCTGAAGGAAAAATGTGGGTCTAGGAAAAAAGGATATACAGTGGAAATCTGCTAGACATTTGCATGAGTCTGTAAAACAAAAACGATAAAAAAAAGAAGAAAAAAAAAGCATTCAGCGTCCAGAAAATCCTAAAGAAAAGTGCAGCTTTTATGTTTGAAAACAAAACTCTGACTGCACCTGCAAGGCAAGCTGTGCTTTTGTCTTGTCTGGTCATGATCCAGATTTTATAATTAGCATTTCATTTGTTTGAAGTAACAGTATAACATTCGATGGCCTGTGTGTGGCAACTAAAGCGCCACTGATTGTTATCACAAGCTTATTAGGAGACATAAAAGGTATCCTTTCATTTTCCACAGCTGCCAGAAACAAACAACTCACACGTACGCGCCTGCTGATAGCCATTAAATCTGTTTTTAGCAATCAGCATAAGTAATTGAATTTCACTGTCAGCTTTCATCGATTCCAATTCGTTTTGCCATGGGGTTCTGTTACATTTTGGTCTTTTACCCTCAAGTTGTGTGCAAGACAGAATGCAACTTACTTTGATGGAATTGTGCATTTTACATAGATGGTGTTTTTTTTCTTGTATTATGTCAGGAGCAATTTATCTGTGCTAGAATTTGAAGCAGCCTGGTGAACAATAAGGTCGTCTAACAACTTTGCCAACGTGTGGTCTTCAAAAGGAGGGCACAGTAAAACAGGAAGTAGATTTCCATCACTTTTTAACACTGTTTCGTTCTCAAACCTTTAATTTTGTCGTTTAAGCGAAGATAAGCAGTTCACACAATTCTGTGGCACTCATATTTGAACTTAGTATTCCATTATCTGCTGTCTCAGTTCACATCCAATCTTTGTCCTCAGCCTGCATCAAGGGAAATGCTCAGTAAACTGCAAGACAGCACTTTCTAAATAATCATTACCATACCTGCTACAAAGAAGTAATTCTTCATCCTCCGTCAGAAAGTGGTCCTCCAAAGTGGTTAAGTGCTTTGAAAGGCTTATCATGAAATATAAAGTAATTCTTGTACTTATTTTAGAGCCATATTGTGCTAACATTTTCTCTGATGAACTAGTCCTCGGCACACACTGCTCACTGATTTAAGTTTATATCATCATTTCAGTGAGGAAACTAACCTGAAAACTTCCCTCTGCACCCGGCAACTGGTCACGGAGACATTTTGCAGGCTGCATGTGTAGATTTACTCAGCTTGGAGCTCTCCAAGAGCGCCCTCAGTGCCTTAATTTGATCTAAAGTCAGTGCATGATGACTGTAGTCATTCAGCTTACATATTGGGAAATGTGGTGGAGAAGCAAATTACAAGAGAGCTGAAACCATACCCCACATAAAAAAAAAACTACATCTGCTGATTTTTTTAGTTAATAAAAGAAACATAAGACCAACACATTTGCAATGCTGCTGTATGGTAAACATAAGGTTTTTCTGCATAATAATGCCATATGCATCACCATTCAGGGTGTCCCTCTACGTGTTTCTATAGTTCCTGTGAATCCACTAAAGAAACAGAACAAATAAGCCTGAAAACAGAGGTAGAGACATGAGACACTTGCTTTTGAAGTGAATGTTTAATAATAAAGGGAGACGTGCTTGTTGTATCTGACAGCTCAAAGTGTTGGCTAAAAATAGTTTTAATAAGATCCTTTGAAACATTACACATCATGTAAGCCACACTGTTTAGCAGAATGCTGCTGACCACAAAACAACCTCAGTGAAGGAACTGGACGTATTTGCTCAATAACTGCAAACTTCTTTGGCAAAGTAGCTTTTTTTGTTGTTGTTGGAAATAAATACAGTAAAACTTGTATTAATTTCAGTTTGTGACCAGATTTACTTTATGATTCTTAGAAAATAATAGGGGGAAAATGAAACAAACAAATTATATGAGAATTGTGTAAATGCTATGATACTGTGATGAAATTGACCCAATTCCTACTTTGAAGCACTGAAGTATGTTTACTTGTGTTTTGGGGATGAAGACCCAGGAAGTTTGGTCAGAACCAATGGTATGGTATGATGAATGCAACGTCTGAATAAACACTGGAAGAAGAAAATGTGCACTCATCATTTTGGAGGCTTGGTAAATAATGACGTGGATGTGATCCAAAACACAAGGCCGGTTTAACCTGCTTCTGGCTGCAGCAAACATGTTGAAGGTCCTGGATGGCCATCTTCATCTCCTGTCATTGATTTAAGAACTTGACTGGAATTAACAGAAACAGGAGGTGAGGTTTCTAGCCTAGAAGAACGTGGAGCTTTACAGTGAGAAAATACCAAAATGTGGAAACCAGAAAGGGTTTCAATTGGTCTTGATATTTAAAAATGATCACTACATGGTAACAATGTATTAAGGTAGGAAGTTCCTGCTGTCATTATGATTTAAAGGGGTAGACACAATTGCTTAAACATTCACCTAGCCACTCACCAAGAGACAGAGAATAATGTTTGCATAACAGTTTTGTCCAAATTCCCTGAAAAATGGTCCCACATGTCTTAAAGTCTTAAAGTAATGTAAACTTAAGAGCAAAACTGTATACTTTGTTTACTTTAAAGGTGCGATGATACATTTTTACTAACACTATTACTTAAATTTTGACCTGTAAAAATAAATGCTCTAACAATAAAGCTTCATTTTTACACCCTTATCCATGGGTTTAAAATTTCAGTGACAAATTTTAGTACTTTATACAAAAAAATGATTATTCTAACTAAAATAATTGCAGTGTTTCACTGAAAATTTACATATTCAGCCACAAATTCGTGAATTGCATCCATAGATGGTTTGTGGTCCTTGGCAGAGCATTGGCAAGACTATCAGATAACCTCTGCAGAGTTTCTCTCTTGTTTACCTCCAGTGCATAATTCTTCCATCTCCCCCTCAGATAAGTGCCACGGATGCACTGGTTTATCTACAAGATTCATCAGTCCAAGCCACCCTCTTCCATCAGGCCATGGTCTCACTCTGATGCCTGCATTCCCATTACAGGCGTGAAAGCATCCTAACATCCAGACAAGCAATAACTACTTTGTGCTATGCATGAAAGTCGCTGCATGTCTTCCCATGTGCCTCTGCAATAACTAGTATTATTTTTTAGCCATGCATCTCTCTTCAAATTGAACCACACAGGTCAGGCTTTACTCCCTGTGTGGATCATTAAGTTCCTGTGTCCGTGACCTTAGCCGTAATAACAGACTATCATGGCATCTGTTAGACATCTAGTTTACTGACCAACGCCGCATGTAAAAACCAGGGTAGGAAGCCATATAAATACTGCAGTGATGTACAAAGTAGTGTGTAATTCTGACAAAGGGTTTTATTTCTCTTAAACTGTAGCTCCGTAGCTCTATTTGGGGTTATGGCTCCACAAGTTTTGCACCTGTAGGAACAGAAATTTGCCTGGTTCTATTTGTAAAGATTTGTTTTATTTATTTATTTTCAAAGGGAGAATTTACCAGCAGTCTTTTGTTGGTAGCATTGAACAAGGATAAATATTAAGTGCCATGGTTGTTAAATTATTAAATGCTGGAGAATCAATTAAGCAAACCAAAAATAAATAATTAAAGCTACATGCAGCGTTGGAGGCCCTCGCAGCTTGGCGCCGCTCCGGCCAGAAACACCACCCACTTGCCGTCGTCGACTGTCTCGCGCAGTTAGATAAACGATGCGCTCCAGTTTGTTGAGCACTAGATTTTTGAGATGGAAAAATCTAGGGAGTGCAGTGGGGCATATTGGGTTGACAAAGGTCAATTATAATTATAAGTGGAGGTTATTCTACTTTGTGGGTGAAGTTTGGTGTGTTTTTAGATATAATAAGCCCTCCAAGAAGCTGCATACTTTGTCTGAAAAATAATAATTAAAAAATAATCCCATGATTACAAGAGGCCTTCGCAGCGCTTCACTGCTCTGGGTTAGTAAAAATGTGTTCAAAATACAGAGAGACAGCCTTGGTGACTCATTACCTCATCATTTGTATATCATAATACAAGATGTTTCTCCAGTTTTTTTTTAAAAAATATTATCTATGTTTAAGCAGTTCTTGACTTAGATTTAAAATCTAAATATTATTCTCAGCATTTTTACGACTACAGTCTGGTGTATGTAAAACCTCTAACCTCACACAAATTTTTTGTTCTCTCAAGAGTCCGATCTAAAAGCCAGAGCGAAAGTAAATATGATAATGATTCACTTGAAGCGCTATAGAGCATGTTTTACAATTTCTTCATTTGATTCAGTTATACTAGCACATTAGTACTTGCCCGCAGTTCAAAAGAAGCATTTGTACTTACAGGGTTTTATGAACGTGAGCAGAACAGAAAAGAGGAGAGGGAATCACATGTGTATGTTTGACCTCTGTCTGTTCATCTTTTCGAATCGTACAATTATCTCGAGCCGTATAGAGAACTAGGACAGAGAAAATATTTTCTATCTCTGATCTGAAGTTTCTCACCAGCAGTGACAAGACAGCATGCTGTGCTGTTCAAGAGAATAAAACATGTCACTTGGCCTTGTTTGATTTTACTTCTTTCAAGGCTACTTTCCACTCTGTGACAGAAGGTGGAACATTGCTTTGTTAAAGCATATAAGACATTTTCATTCAGATGCTGTATGAGATATGGCTGAATGAAATATGTCCCTGTGAGATTCAAAGGGAATTCAGAGGTCCTAATACAATTAATCAATTTCTTTACCAATCTGGGGACTTTAATAGGCAGTTGGTTGCTCTTTATTTTATTTCACGGTTTCAGATAAAGGATGCATAAATGTGTGCTGCTTTTTTGAAAAAACATTAAAAACTGAGTTTTTAATGTTTATGTTGGACCTTTTACACCAAATCCCAATAAAATGAGTTAATAATTTTGGGGTAAAAGTGACAAAATGTGCAAATGTTTATGATAAATAACAGGTTTCTTTCATCTAACTCATGTAACTTTTTAATTCCCTATATTCACAGTGTCTTCACTCAGTTTTCTACTTTATTGCTGCTCCTAATGGTTCCTTTTAAGCATATTTACAATTTCCGTATTTGTTTTGGGTAGCATTGAGTGCTAAATGTGATGGAGGGGTAAATTTGTACACATTTCACACACTCAGGAGGCCCTGAGCATCCCTGGCATCCCAGTAAAGCCATTTGTCTGTTTAGCAAATTTTAAACAATCAACTTTTTCTGTCAGCTGTGTGTTACATGCTTAAGTAGTGACTATAGTCAGAGCTTATTAAAATAATGAGAAGGAAGATGGAAACAAAACTAATGGATACTCCACACTTTACATACATAAACTTGGAGCAAAATGGAAAACTAGCTAAAGTCAGGCTAGTTGGACCATCTGCAAGCATAAAGGTGGATCAGTACTGACCTCAATGCAAGAGGAAAGTAACCTTCATGACAGCCATGATGGAATGCTTACAAGACAAACTGAGATATTTTAGTTATTAATTGCTACAAGCTAAGGCTTTATTACTAAGCTCAGACTGTCCCACATCTTTTCTTTTATCTGCCAGGCATTTATCCTGGTAATCAAGGAAATGATAGCTGATTTTAACCTACAGCCAAATCTCAAAGAGAAGTCATCCCAGAATGCAAATTTAGTAACTCCAAATTGGCTTTTATGTTTAGTAGCAATGCCTGACTCGGTGCAATGGGGTACAGTGTGTTATTGGCTGATATCTGCAAATTTCTGCAAATATGCATCAGGAAATTGAAAAACGGCTTCCCAAAATGTGATTGATGCAATTTTGAACAACCGTCATGCATATATTTGTCGACTTCATGTTCCACTCAGTCCATAGCTTGATGACAGTTATGCAATTTCTAAGGTGTACCATAATTTACAAGTGAGAGTTTGAGAGTCTGACTTATAGTTTGGCTTCACATTTCAGAAGTCTGCTGGAGTTCATCAAACTTTGATTATTATTTCAAACTATCTATTTCTCTAGAGACATTTTTTTCATAAAGTTTTAATGATTCAAGTTTCTTTCAGCAAAGAAATGTCAATATTGGGTTTTGAGTTGAACTAAAGATGGGAAGACAAAAAAGACTCTACTTTCCAATAATCTAGTACCTATGTGTTGTGCCATGCTTACTTCATGGATTAAACATGGACCAATAAAAAAAATGTTTTCCTTGAAAATGAATCCCTTTTGTGCAAGAACAGTCTTTTTTCTTCTCTTTTAGTTCACTGATGTATGTAGTTACACTTTCATACATCCTGATCTTGGATTATAAATGACTAAATGGAAACAAATCAGCAGAAATAAACAGGTTTTTCAAATAGGGGCGGGTTGTTTTTTGGGGCAAATTGTGGTTTCAGTTTATTAAATAAAAAAAAGTTTCTTCATTTTATTTACTTTTTTTTTTAAAATAACTGAAAATTATTTATGTACTTCTTAACAGAATCAATAATTGTTTTTCAATTGCATCTTTATCAGGACCAGCTATTGATTTTCTCCTATGTTAATAAATATATGAACACCACACTGGAAAAAATATGTTTCTTTTTGTTAATTTTGTTACTAATGATAAAACATGATGTTTTGCTTGTATGCTTACTTTATGTCAAAATTAAACTATGGAATCTATAGTTTACATTTTTCATATAGGTATTTTGTCAGCAAAGTTGTTTTTTTTTTCTTTATCTTTTTTTTCCCTCCTGTTTTTTCCATATAAACTCCAGTCATCTCCTTTACCAGCTCTTTCCTGCTCAGAGTCTTGGGGGGGCCAGCAGGCAATGAGTAAACCAGTTATTGGTTCATCACAGAGCCAATGCATATGAAAAATGAATGTTCATGTTTTTGAAATGGACCTTTTTTCTATGATGCAACAGTGCTAAGAACTGTGGCAACGTTCAGTGCTGCTGTTCAAACTGGTTAAGTCTCGTTCATCCTCTAGAATTAAAATGGCATATTTTCTTCTCAGGCCCTGCTCTCTCCCTCAGTCTCTACTTTATATCCACCTTTCCTGTCTTCTCCACATAGTACCGTAAATTAGACTTGACTTTTTAGCCTCTGGATGTCCCAAACGCTGCAAGCACAAGCGCACCTCTTTTCTTGCCTTTTACTTTCGACGGAGCACGGCACTAAAATGCTCCTAAAGTAAAGCCAGAGAGAGTTTAACAGAATGTAGATTTGTTCCTAACCACCAAAGAGCTCTAAGCTAGCTTTCCTTGACACGCATGCTCTCACATGTTTGCAAATCTTTATCCCACCATCCATGGTTTTGTCTTGCTTTGCAGAAGCAGACAAACCGTTTTTGGAAGCTTTCCATTTTTTTGGCCCAACATCCATGGAAATGTGCTCTAATGGCCTGCAGCCTCTTTGGGTATCTTTCCACACATAGATTTTGATTGGCAGCCCAGGGGCTCAGGCAGTATTACCACAGTTATCTCACCGCAGCACATCCCAAACAGCACTCATAGCCACCAGAGCTGTCTGTCACGTCGGTTAGTTTGCAACCCCCAGACATCTGAACACTGGGAAGAAAATTCAAACCTACCCTGAGCCGTTTCCACTAAAGACAATATTAAGAGACATTGTGATATTTATCGAACCTGCGATAAGTTAAAGGTGGCTCCTCAGGGAAGGGTTCTTAAAATCTACAAAGTGAGATGTTTGGGATTTTATTCGTCTTATTTGAAGGGGATTCTACTGCTACAAATGAAGTGAAAATCCTCTGTGTTTTACAAACAAAATTATTCCAGAAATTTTATGAAAAGCTGTGTTTTAAAGGATTTTCTGAGTGTGAAACTATTCACTTCAACTTTATTCAGACTAACTTTTTTACATTTTGAACTAGAGATAAGCAAAATAAGTCCAGACTCATTCAAGCAGATGAAAACTTTAGCATTGTTCTGGGCTAGCAGTTACCCTATCTGTGATATTCTAAGGCTGCGTTCACACTGCAGCCTGAAGTGACTCAATTCTGATTTTTCTTTTTTGACGTAATGCGACCTGTGTGATCTTTTCATGACAGTCTGAACAGCACAGGTCGGATTCTTTTCGAATGTGACCCATATCCGACATGTATCCGATTCAAATGCGATTTAACGTTCAGGTCGCATTCATCCGAACTGAACGTCACTGATTCTCAACAAATCTCACTATTCTGCGTCCTCATACGCGCAAGCAGGAAGAAAAACAACAACCATGACGGACTATAATGAGGATTAAGTTGTTAATATGGAGTTCCGGCCGGACAACAACTCCAAATATGTAAGCTAAGCTCCACCGTTAGCCTCCATGTTTACTTCCGCAAACACAGAACACTTCTTCTTTTTATGGCGGTTGGCAGAACACTGAGAATGCTGACGCTATCGCGCCCTCTACTGCGCATGCGGGACACTTTAAGGTCGTTTTCCTGTTCACACCGCAGAACGCATACAGGTCGCATATGTTTGGTAGTGTGAACGGCCCGACAAAACAATCTGATCTGACAAAAAAAAAAATCAGAATTGTGTCACTTAAGGCTGCAGTGTGAACACAGCCTAATAGTGCTCAGAAATCCTCAGAAATCCTAACTTAATTTCGGAGTGGCCAACATGGTTCTAGGCTAACGTTTGTTTCAAGGTTTGTAATCCTAAGAAAAGTCTTAAGTCACTTTCTCTATGAGTTAAAATGGACAGATTTAGAGCAGTTTCTATTTCCTTAAACTCAACACACATCTACATGTACAACCACAGCTACATGTTTTCTTACATTTCCCATCTTAAGAAGGGGTTTGGACAAATATCCCTGTTTTACATAAAACAAGATTTTATGGATTATAAATTAAATGGCGAATCACTCTATGGTCAATTTAAAACTATTGCATGAATTAAGAAAAATAAATGGACATTTTAGATATAAATTGTGGCGATAACATTTCTAACTAAATTCATATGGTTTTCATACTGTTAGATTATGCTTCTCCAAATCAGAAAGTAGTTAATTTTGTGTATCCATCCAGGGGTGGTGATACTTTTAAAAGGCACAGCATTTATCAAATAATAATAATAATTCTCATTGCCTCCATGTGTTTCTTTCAGACTCCCATGGGATGGATCTGTTTGCAGTCGCAGTTCATGAGTTTGGTCATGCCATCGGCCTGGTCCACACCTCAGCTATGGAATCCATCATGAGGCCGTACTACCAAGGTCCTGTGGGAGACCCGCTGAAATACGACCTGCCCTATGAGGATAAAGTCCGTGTCTGGCAGCTCTACGGTAAAAAGACACATCCATTATCTCTGTTTGCGTGTGTGGGTGTGTGTGAAAGGACACTATTGACTCCAGTGGGTGAGGTTATTGATTAATGAGAACATGGATGGAGTTAATTGGAACTCTTTATGGTATATGACCTTATCATACCATTCACTGCTATGGAGAGGACTGCAATAGAGAGAATAATGATCATGAAGGGCTGCATGAAAGGTGGGAAAGACCGTTAAAGGACAAGGCTGCAAGAATGGATGGTTTCTTTTAAATGAGGGAAATTAAAGATAAACACAAGCATAAAGACAAGAACGACAAACATTGTTGCCTCAGATTGATCGCAAAAGATAAAACAAACAAACAAAAAAACCCATCTGTCCTATTGTTGCCATTTTATTTATATGCAATGAATCGACCAGACATTTCTTTACATTTTAACAGCTGTTGTCTCTCTCTCTGGAATAATCGTCTGAAACATGCAGGTGTCAGAGACTCTGTGTCTCACACGAATCAGCCAGGCAGCCCGTCTCAAACCCCTGAGCCTCCCGTCCTCCTCGACCTTCCTGAAAACAGATCCACGCTCCTGTAAGTAAGAGAGACACCTAAGAAACAATGTATGATCTATACTAATGTCTTCAGCTTTCATATGTTCCTATTGTTCTCAACTCAAACTAATTTGATGAATCGGTATTGGGGAACGTTTTACAAGAGGTTTAGTTTAGTTTAGGTTTAGCCAAATAGCCAAGTTATTTTATTGTGATTGCATGTGATATAAACATCAGCAAAGAAGAACATGAAAATTACAAATGAAAAAAACAAACAAATCTGAAAAGTGTGGTGGGTAGCGTGGTGACCCAGTTGGTAGCAGTACGAAGGCCCTGGGTTTCCATCTTTCATGGTTCAGTTTGGCTTTCTTTTTGCTTCTTTTTTACTCTCTTTTATAAGGGTGTAAGAGGAATAAATAAACTGCTATTTTTTTTTTTTTTTTTTAGATTTTTTTTTGCAAAATTAGTCGAACCCTTCAAATTCACATCTATGTCCACTACAGTTCCAATAAGATGCACTGAGGTTTTTGGTTATGAAAAAGACAAAAAGGTATTGCAAAAATATTTTGTATGACACTGTATGAAATGACAATAAGGAACTCCTCCTTTCATTATATGCAAGGAGTTTAAAGATTGACTGAATCTTGTCGTTAAAATTGTCAGATTCAGAGATTATTCATCTCTTGTGCTGAAGGACATATTAGCATGCTCAAGGCAATGTGCTTCCACATACACATACATGGCGTTTCACTGCTAATTTCACTTTTCAAATTGTGTGACCGTTTGGGCATTAACTCATCATTTAACTTCTGGGCCAAATAATGAGTTAAGTCTTGAGAAAAGGGAACATTCCGGTCCGAAATGGCCCAATGAAGCATAAAATGATTGGTGAATATGTATTAAAGGAGATTAAGCTAAAAGAACAGGACCGATTCCATCACAGTCACTTTTTGTATATAGTTTAGTAGAGAATTTTTGACTTGAGCTTGAAGATTGGGCACATTACAGTCATTAGCGATCATCATACATCATCGGACTGGATGTGTTGTCTGAACAGAAGGGCAGTAGACAGGAGGGATATGAAGCATTTAAAAGTCTTTAACTCTGACATTTTTTACATTATGCAAGAGTGCACTGTAAATGTATTAACTCAAATTCTTCCACAGCCTGTGTTTTTTTTTTTTTTTTTTTAATTTAATGTGAAAGACAAACATAAAGTGGTGCATAATTGTGAAGGAAAATAAGAATCACTTTTGGGTTTAAAGTTTTGAAAAGTGTTCTGTCCTTTTTACTTGATCACCCCTAAATAAAATCCAGTGATACCAAAAGTCAATTAAATTATTAAATAGAGCCCAACTGTGTATAATTTAAATATAGCTGTTCTGATTCAGATGCTTACAGAAAGTTGGTGAACAAAGAATATCAGGACCACAGCAGAGCAGATAAAGTTCTGGAGACGTTTGACGAAGGTCAGATTATTAAACAATGTCACAAGCTTTCAATATCTCACTGGTGGTTATTCAGACTGCCGTTTAAAAGATGACGAGACACAAAGCCATACCTGTCTGGTGGTGGCAGCATCATGCTGCCAGGAGTTGATTTGCAGCAGAAAAGGGATGCAGAGATGGGTGAAGCTGTTACATTTACTCACTTACATTTATTAGAGTAACATTTAATACTTCTTGGAGTATTTTTACTGCGCCATACTTTTTACTTTTACTTGAGTAATATTATTATGAAGTATTAGCACTATTACTTGAGTACAATCTCTAGCTATCTTCTCTAGTATAGCACCAGACATAGATGCACACTTACAGTTTATGTCTGAGTGAGACTTATTATCTCTATCTGTTGAGTCTGCTGTACCATTTGAAGGTCAATTGAATATATAGGAAACGATATATAGTCTCAGCTGCAGTGCACTCGACGTCGAATGTACCAACTGTACCTACTGTAAGCACTGGTTTCAAAAGTTTAATGGGGCGAGTAATTTGAAATTGGAAATGTGTTTCTTCTGTCTTGATGTTATTTTATTGTGTATTGTTTTTTTCTTTAAAGAGATGCTACAATCAGACTGTTATTCAGTCCTTCAATAGGCACTTTAAGTACTTTTTTTTCTCTCTTGAGTCAGTTTCCGGATGACAACTTTTCACGTTTTAGACATTGAGATTAAATCAAAGAGTGTGGCCGTAACCTGACTAAAGGTGCACTGAACAGTACCTTAGCATTACAGTACCTCATTGTCTTTCACTTTTAGCTGTTGCCTGTTTTAAAAAGCAGAACGTGTCTCACGTTTTATCTCGGTGGAGGCCGTTTCCCTACTAATAAGATGCAGAGCCCTGTGTTTATGCATCACCGTAAGACGACTATATGCTGCATGCAGACTTCCAATTTGGTAGCAGTATGTTTGACCATATAAATAAAGCTGCGTACTTAACCACCTTTAGTAGCAGAAAGCTCACATAGATGTGTGTTTGGGGAAAAAAAAATTCTTCTGAAGTAATTCACATGCAAATACTATTAAATGCATGTTTATATTCCTGTCACTGAATATTAGCATCGCCCTCCTTGAAGTAACCTTGTTTGTTATTGTTGACATGAAGCACATTTATAATTCGAGTAAACAATGCATTAACCTTCAATTTTTCATACTGCTAAGCAAAAAAAAAAGCAATGCTTAAATATTCGTAACTGCATATCTAATGTTTACTCTTTAGACAAGAAGAATCAAGAGCAGCAATGGTTATGAATCTTAATATATTTTACTATATATTATTAAATGTGGAGAGGAAAACCCATTGGTATGTGTAAAGATTGGGATCATTGTGTAAGATGGACAATGAAAGAAACTGTAATTCCCAAAGTTTGTCAAGACAAGCTGGTTTTAGTAACTAGTTCTAAGTCACTGTAATAGGTTTAGGATTATATTTATTAGTGATGAATGTGGTAATAGAAACAGCAAAATGTTGGGTTTGTATTTAAGACCAAACAAGATCTTTTACACCTTAAATTAGTTTTGAACTCTAAAACAGCTATAAAAGAACTAAATATGTTGAATCCTGCTTCAAATCCAGCTGGACATCTGTGAGGAGAGTTGAAAGCCAATAAATTTTAGATGGCTGCTGCAGTTTGTTCAAAGAGACGGTCAAAGCTACGAACTGAGAAATCTCATAAAGGGTTTAAAAGGCATTAGCAGAGACTGCCTTTATGTGTGCAACAAAATGATGGCTTTGGATGAGCTCCAGCAGTCTGTCTTTTATTTGTTCATTCTGACTCTCCTTCATTCGTTTTCATTTTTCTCCTCTACTCCGTCTTCATTTCTCTCTTTCTTTTTTTCTGTTTTAACCCATTTTCCTTTTCCTTCAATCTTAGATCCTCCCTCTCTCTCTCCTCCATAAACTTTTTCATGTTCTGCCTTCTTCCTTTTGTCTGTCATGATCTCTTCCTCTCCATCACAGTCATTCCCTTTCTCTTTCCATCAACATCTGTATTCTTCTCTTTCATCTTCTTTCTCCTTTCTTCTCTCGTCTTCTCCTTTCCCCGCTCTTCTTTTCCTATATTCTTTCTTACTTTTGTCTTTCCTTTCTACCTACTGTGACTATTTCCTTTATTCTTCCCTCAACTCCTCCCTTACTTCTGACCTTCTTTAATTCCTTTCTTCCTTTCTGCCTTCTTTATTTCATTCCTTCCTCTTTTCCCTCTTTCCTTCCTGCCTTCCTTCCTCGCCTCCTTAAGCTGAAGGAAAAATATACACAAATTTAAAAACCTTTGAACACAACCCTGTTTGTTCAACGTTTCCTTCCTCTTTTCTTTTTTCATAAGCCACGTTCATTTTGTCATTTAAAAATATAATATCAGTGTCTCCTCTCCTCTGCAAGCCCAAGAGTTAATTATTCATCCGGTCTATCACTGTAGTTTTTGTTAATTAATGAACCTTCAGAGGGCAAGTTCTTTGTCGTTGTGTGACCCATTATAATTTTGTATTATTAAGAAGTGTATTTAAACATGCTTGCTGTGCAGATGCAGCCTTGGTTCCTCAGAGAATATTCAGACTCTGATAGAGTATCTAACACATTCATGCTAAAAAAATAAACTACAAATTTAATTCTGGTGATAATACAAAGACCATCAGACTCACAGAGAAGCAGCTGAGGTACTGATGGCTTTATCATTAGCAGACTGATGCCTCAGAGCTCCGAATCACTTACTAATAGAACAACATGTTGCAGCTACTATCTAATGTTTAGCCCATCCAGCTGAAAGAAACACATTCAGTGCAGTTTTATCTTTTTTTAGCCTGTGTATTCAAATGACATTTAACTAATTTAGTAAAACAACTTTAGGTCTTCTAACCCCCGTCACACAGTCACACACCTGTTTTTTTTTGTTTTTGTTTGAAGATACACAGCTGTCAATAGATAATGTTCCATTTCTGCACTTCTGATACTGAAAATGTGTAATTTTAACCTCCAGTCAAGCCAGACAGCCACAGATTCCTTTGGACATGATTTAAAATAACAATGTGGGACGAGCATCTCAACTCAGACATGCAAAATATACATACTGTAAATATGCACCACAGTTTATGTAAGTTCAACACCAATGTTGCAGCAGCGACCCGATAATTACAATGTGCAGCATTATGCAAACACCCTGTTGACATCGTTTGAAGTGGCAGGTCCACCAGGGGAGGTCGTGTGATTTTCTTATTAATTCAGCTATAATTAATACAGCTTTCAGGTCAGGGAGCTTTCTCGGTGTGAAAAGATTGTTGAATTTGGAGCCCTAGATGATCAAATGATTATTAAGTATCGTAGACAAAAATGATACGGGTTACACCTCCGCAAAAATAAATACCAGCATTCTTATGTAGTTGCACATTATATTTTTATGCCTTTCATCCTATTACACAGACTGTATGTAACAGAGGCATAATAACACACATTCATGACAGAATTCTGATCATGTTTATCGTTATTAAGAAAATACACAAAATTCGTAAGTGTGAGCTCATGCAAAAGGCATTTTATATGTTCCGACATACATTGCAAGATAGGTACAGTGATGATGATTTTATGCTAAGCGAGCATAGAGATATGTAAAGTTGGTGATGGGACATGCATACAAAATTATAAATAAAAAAAAATAACTTGGAAGAGTTTAAAGCTCCATGTTCAAGAGCAACGTCTTAACAAGCAAAGGAGGCTCAGCCCACCATAAAATTGATGGTTATATGAAAATGACAATGTAGTGGAAATAAGAAATGTCCTCTCCCCTTTTCTTCACCCAACAACAAGATCGTCTGTGTGTTTTCAGGGTTTGTTTTGTTTTGTTGTTGCTGTTCTGTAATTGCTATTGTTAAGTGGTTGTTTGCAGCCTCACTCTTTTCCCAGTCTGTGTCCACATTTCATACCAACACATTGCCATTTCATCCCAACCTGCTTCCATTTCACACCTTGGTTCTCGTTTATATCTGCTTGGTTCTTTTGTTCAATATTTTAAGGAATTGTGACAATAAATGATCATAAAACCCTCAAATCTCAAATAAAATTTGAAACATTTGTAGGTTATTGAAGGTTTTCAGTTGCACCTTATTGTGGCTCTGATCCTAATTTGGACTGGATCAACTTGAGAAAATATGGCAGGTTATGACATCCGTTTTAAACTAAAGAAACTGATGGAGATCCTTCCTGGTGTATGTTTATCAGATTTTCATAACTAGATTTCATTAAAAAAAATAAGCTTTAAGTAGATTAAAGAAAATTACTTTGAATCATCTCCTGTCAAACTGGGTATGAACTGTCCCATGGGGGCAAATTATTTGTGGCCGCCATGACAGAAAACCCTGTTTTCATTCCTTGCGCTCTTCCAATACTGTTTTGCTCTTTCAACTTCTTACTCTTAAAATTGCTCTGTCTTCGTCAGACTGGCACAAGATGCTCCAGACAGATGCACCAGTAACTTTGATGCTGTAGCCCAAATCCGAGGAGAGGCTTTCTTCTTTAAAGGTAATCTAAAATGGGGGTAGGTTGTGTTTTTCTTTAATATTATTATGATCTATTTTTTTATATATAAATATAGCAGATGGAACATACAGTATTTATCGGGTGCAAAATGATATAAAATGAATTAATTTACAGATTAATTGGTTCAGTGTGGTAAGTAATATCAGGCGAAGATGATATTACTCATGCATTGTCCTTATAATGTAGCTCCTACATGCTGTATTTAATAGATGTTGAAGTATAATATCCAGAAAAGGTTGGTGCTGGAAGAAAAGTGGATTAAGCTGCTTTTATGGCACATAAGAGAATTATCCTGTGACAAGTCATATAAGAGAAATGGAAAATGATAAAAAGGATGACACCTGAGGAGCACAGTGTACCGTTGCTTTATTTTTCATGCTTTACCATTCTAAATATTTTTGTTGTTGCAGTGTAATAAGGGAGATGCATGCATACAAGTGCATGCTTGCTTCAGATTCTTCTTAAGATAACGACAAGACAGAAAACAGAATAACGCAGGTCCAAAGACTAAATCCTGCGAGACACCCGGAGATGGATTATAATACGACTGCCTACCAGGGAGTGTAATGAAAGTTTCTGTTTGCTTAAGCTAGAGTCGAGACACAGGAAACGCAAACCTGCTTCCTATAAATTATTTTTTCATCTAAAGTGTAGGCTATGAACTTTTAATTCTCACTGGTAGTTAGAACAGTATCCACAAACAAGAGACCGATGCAGACGGCAGCAGGTGACAGTTTCTGGATTGGAGGGGCAACAAGAGAAGGGGCAAAAAGCGAGAATTTATTTACAAAGACTGGAACAAGGCTAACAGAGACGCTGAGTCACTGCACTGGCACGATGTGGTAGAAAGAGACCCACAAGACCAGGGCTGATTGGATCGGACTTGCAGGTGAAGCCAATCACTCACACACCAGGATGGTGTCTGAAAATTAAGCAGAAGGGGGAAAAGAGAGAGGGAGAGCAATTTCCCCAGCCGTGGGAGCAAGAAACTGGCAGGCATGACTGTAGACCCTTTGCAGCAAATGCCTTCTGGCACAAAGTACTGGGGTTACAGCAATAAAAATCACTAAGGAGAGGGTTGGGGGATCTTTTGGGATGAGACCATCACTCTTCTGGGCCATAACTCTTCCAATTCACCAGGAATTCAAGGCTGTGTTCAGAAGCTCTGCTGTCTGCCTATGACATTGGGTGATGAGAGATAGAGAGAGGACACAGGAGACTGAAAGAGACCAATTTGAATTGAGACTCATTAAAGGAGGAATGATTGCAAAGAAAAAAGGCAACTTACGGCGGAAGGCTCATCTCTAATTAGTAGAAGAGAAATGGAAAAGTAGAAAGTGCAAAATTTTTGTATTTAACTTTAACAAGTATTTTGATGTCGCTCAGCCTTTTAATAGGGAACTGATTATGTTTCTTGTAAAAAAAAATGTTCATACCCGTTGAACTCTTCCACATTTTATGTGGTGTTGTCGCCATGAACAACACCACATAAAATATATAAAATATACAAAATTGGTATATTTTGTTAAGATTTTATATGATAGACCAACACACAACAGATTTGCCCAAAGTTGAAGAAAAATTATGTTTTACTCATAAAAATTGCATCAGAGTGACATACCTGTGTATCCCACCCCTTTCTTTCCACGGACAACTCTAAATAAAATGCACCACAAACCAGTTTTGAGGAGTCACCTAGTTAGAATATAGTGTGTGTACACTGTCTAATATATTCTCAGTGTACAATACAAGTTGTGGAAAAGTATAAGCAGGGTTAGGTTGTAAAACAACGTTTCAAGCTTCTCGCAGAGCACGTCCAGTTCGTCATTTTGAAAATGGAAAGAGAATCCCATGACTGCAAATCTACAAAGAAATGACCATCTACCTGAACTGACGGGGTGGGTAAGGAGGGCATTAATCAGAGAAGTAGCCAAGACACCCAGGGTAACTCTTGAAGAGCTGTAGAGATTCACAGTTTAGCCGTGTGAGTATAAATCTGACCTTAATGGAAGAATGCCAACCAGGAAATCACTGTTCAAAGAAGGTCATAAGAAGAATTTGCATTTTGTCACAAGTCATCTACAGAGGAAAGAAAGTGCTTTTGCTATTTGCAACATATGTTTTTCCATAAATTATCAGCAAATGTATGTTGGTCTGTCACAAAAAAGTCCCAGTGGAGTGCAAAAATGCAAATGGAAATGTGTTGGTTTTCTTTGTCCAGAGCACTGTGTGGATGTTCTGTGCTGCACAGAGCTCCTTGAACATGACTCTGTAACATCCTGCAGGGCAGGATTGGTCCTCCTCTTTAGTTTGACTCTGAGGATATGATCATACAAACCCATGAGGAGGTACAAAAATACCTAAATACTCTGATCTTTGTGAGACAGGAACCACTGTTTTTACTAAGAGGTCATCAGTTTCTTTAGCTCGTGGAACTTTATAGCCAGAACTGCACAATTTACCCCGTCAGTGCGGTATTAATAAAGAAAAAGATGACACGTTAAAGCCACTATTTGCTTTGTATTTGTATATTACAAGTATACCACTTGCCAAAGTACAATTGACTATGTTCTCACTAATTAATTATTCAACCTTATACCATGTTAAAACCTTACATCTCAGTTTGAAAATGTCAATAATTACAACAGTCATCTTTTACACACAAGCTGATAAAGTTATGGTCTTTGTACATCTTTCATTTTCATACAGCTGTCTGATATCTTAAGCTGAATCTTTAATCCTTTAATCCTCAAATCTTTAATTCTGTACTTTATTTGACTTATTCGTTGGCCATCCTGTCCGGTCACCATTCAGTACTGAAAGATATGACATTTGGTTATGTGCTTTGTCAACCTGACTGAATTAATTTTATCTTATTTAGACTGTTTCCCTGCTGAGGTCTTGATTCTACTTTAGCATAAAGTTTTGTTTCATAAGAGAAGGGGAAGGGGAGATTTTCAAAGGGGGCAATTGTATTTGTATTTCCTTTCTTTCCTCCTATACCTTGAGTTTTTATTTAAGCTATTCGTCTTGATTACATAACACTACAAACTGAGCCAGGAGAATGTATTCTGAATTGCAGCTCCTTATAAACCACTCTCGGATGTTGTGATTGGTCTATTTTCCATCAAGATGAAAGAAGTCAACATCCATCTGCTGTGAGAGATCTGTCCAGTGTCACAATTTCAGAAAAAAAAAAAAAGTGCTTGTCTGCTTGTCTTGAAGATGTTTGAAAAGGTTAAAGTTGTACCTCCTCGGGCTTTTGTTGGATTGTACCAGAAGGAAACAAATAGCGGCGGTGTGGAGGAATAAAAAAAAAGAGCATGGAGAAGATGAAAAGAAAAACACTAGATCTGACATGATGGAGTGAACAAAGTGCCCCCCAGGGAGATTGATGGGTGTTACTCCCAGGGATTGGCTAATACACCATTAGGGTGTTGTAAATAAAAATAACCAAGAAGCAGAAGCAAAAGGGAAGCAGTGTGTGAGTCAAGTAAAAATACTTTCATGACAAACTAGGAAGAGCTCTGGAATTCCAAGAACAATGTTAGAATGAGACCAAAAAAGGATTCACCTCCACAAGCCCAAATGACAACAATTGAAAACAGGATGGCAAAAGTTGTCCAAGAGAAACAGAGATCGATTAAGGGTTTTCTGGATTAGCAGCAGGTGTGCTAATAGCAAAGAGGAAGCTGCTGACTGGTCAAAATTGCTCCATTTGATGCATTTCCTCATAAATTCAGCTAATAATTATTTTGTCACTTGGCGGTGCTCGCGAAATGCATTCGTTAGATCATAAAGTATGGGGGGGGAAACTTAGACGGTGACATGATGGCGGCAGTAACACATCTTGCCATGACACACCAGAAAACAAATTGTATCCAAACACACATGCTGTGTACGAAGTGGGCGTACTTTAAATGTTGTCACACTTAAGTCAAATAAGTGACAGGACTTTTGCTCCTTCATTTCCTGACATTTAAATCTAGTAAAATTCCCTGTTTAGACACAGAAGTGGTAAAATAAACGGTGAGACAGCAGCTTCAATCAGACTCCAAGCCTCACCAGTCTTAAGCACATTATGAACAAATTCTGCCACCTAAAAAAGGTTATTACATTAAACAGTATTTTCTGCCAAAGTAATCTTAATCTTTCCAGATAATTGTTAGGTTCTTTAAGTTGTTTTTATCAATTGCAAATTGTATTTGTTGCTGGAACACCTTACTTTTTTTTTTTGATGAAATAAAGTGCAGCCAGCACTCCATTTGGCAACATTTCACCAAAATCAACTTGCCTTTTCTTTTAATAACCTTGTTTGGAGAAGCTCTAAGCCAGTCTCTTCTGGTTCCTGTAGGGAAGTACTTTTGGAGGCTAACAAGGGAAAAGCACCTGGTGTCCCTCCGTCCTGCTCACATTCATCGCTTCTGGAGGGGGCTTCCTCCCAATTTGGATAGCGTGGACGCTGTTTACGAGAGGCCAGGGGACCACAAAATAGTATTCTTCAAAGGTGAGTATTTACTCCTGATTCAAATTGGCTTTTATTTTGATTTGCCTGTCTGTACAAGAAAAAAAACAACATTTGCATAGCTTTGTGAATTCTTTCTTTTATTGTAATGTGTGTGCTGAATCCTCAGGTCAAAAGTATTGGGTATTCAAAGACAATAACGTTGAGGAGGGTTACCCACGTCCAATTAGTGACTTCGGCCTTCCTGTGGAAGCAGTGGATGCAGTGTTTGTTTGGTTACACAACGACAAAACCTACTTCTTCAAAGATAACTACTACTGGCGCTATGACGACCACCTGCGACACATGGACCTTGGTTTCCCCAAAGACAGCACGCTTTGGAAGGGGCTGCCGCTCCAGCTGGACGATGCCATGAGGTGGTCTGATGGTGAGAAGCCACAAACATCTGCACTTCATTATTTTATACTTTTATATTAGCTGAAAGAGGGTAACCTAACATATTCTGCATGCTATGCAAACCTGTTCAGTGAATTAGAATATTATTGAAAAGTATTTTCAGACTGATGTTTTCAAGCTTTTATTTATGTTAATTATGGTGATTTGTTGTTTGTTTGTTTGTTTACCGTTAATGATAAAAGCGTTGAAGGTTAGAATAATACACCAGATGGATGCAAAGACCATCTTTAATTTATGGGTTTAATGAAAAGTACGTTTTATACCTGAGGTTATTTTCAAAATCTGACAAACGAGACTCATCTGAACGCTGTGAAATGACAATAACAAACACAGGCCACTTAGTAACAAAAAGAACCTGCATCCAAGATTTTCTGATCTGTGCTCCACCTTTTCAATTGAAATTAAGTTAAATTGCAATTTGAGCCTGATTTATACGAACATACAGAAAAGAACTGAATGACATCTTTCATTTCTGATACTTTGTTTTATTATAAAATGTAAGATGTGTTTTTTTTAACTTTCATTTCTGTAAAGGTTATTTTAGCTGCTGGTGTGTGTGCCAATCATTTTTCAATTTCAACAGGAATCCAACCATTTTGACATATATTTATTACTTTTTGATGGGACCAATTTAGGCTCCGATTGGATGTTTTTTTTTTTTTTTTCCCATATTTTACAAACTGAGTGTTGGTAACTGGGATGTTTGTCCCACATGAGCACCGGTTGTTTCCCATTACTTAATGCCCTATGACTAAAGTTGTCTGCTATAATTAACTTTTGGGAAATGTTTGTTGGAAAAAGGTTCATTTGCAGTTTCACATGATTGAACTATATATTTTTTGACATTATTTTTATTCCCATATTATGAGGAGTATTTTTAAGATTTACCAAGTTATGGTGGAGTTTAAATATTTGCTTTTCTTTTGAGATTGGCGTTTCCCAATCCAATACTATGATATAGAATTTTCCCACTTACAGATTTATTCAGGTTTTTGTCATATTTACATGTTTTGGATCGTCAAACACTTGTTAATATTAGACAAAGATAACCTAAGTAAATATAAAATACAGCTTTTATTAAGGACAAAAAAAAATATTCAAACAAACCTGGTCCAATGGTTCTTTGTTTCTTAGTTTTACAGGACTGTCAGTAATTAGGACTGAATATCGCTTGTGAAATTATACAAAAAAAAAAATGTGGGCAATCAGAGTTAATTCATAGTTTAACAATGGGTGCAATTGTATTTCACGCAGAGCCAGGTTAAGTTGGACAGCCTTTTTCCCCCCTAAAAATTGAAGTCATCATTTAAAAGCTACTCTTTTTATTTAATTTGATCATCTTTGTCTCATAAGTGTGACAAACAAAAACAGAAAATCTGAAAATCTGCAGAAAATCAAAGCACAGGAGGACCTAATGAGTTTTAAATATTGCGTCCCGACAAGTAAAAGACGTTGAACTTGCTTTCTAACGTGATAGAAATCTTAATACTCTGCTCACTCTTTAGTTGGGAAAACTTTGCAGGAAGTCTAATTGAAATTCAAATTTCCATTCGGAACTCTGTTTAAATAGCTCAATTTGGCTCACAAAGAACCCCGTAAAAGACTATGGATGAAATAAAAGGAAGTTTAATGAGGAGTCAGAAACAACACATTTTATTACAAAACAGGATATTAAATGTGGTAGAGATTTTGGCTGCAGTTTGCTGGCAGATCACTTCTTTAACAATACATTTAGACCCTGCTGATTCCTTAACATTTTTAGAGTTTTTGAAAGCCAGGTGGTCAATTTCTATTCCAAGCATTGTTCTGTATTATTTTATTTATGAGTGCATTCTTGCACAAACAGCAGTTATTGTACACGCTCTTGGAAAAGAAGATGTGGCCAAGTGCTCCACAACAGAAGCTATAAAGCACGCTGCGGTCCTGGAAAATAAAATATCTGGACTATAAACCTTTTAGAAACTAGCTGCTGAAGTTTAAAGACTGAAAACTTTTTTTCAATTACACTTGGTCAATGTAGCACAAGAGCTTTGGTCTTTCCACCATAAACACAGTAAAAATCTCTTGTCAGGTGTCATGAATCCACTAGGTGCCACTGTGAGCTTAGTGGTCCCACAGGGAGCACAGATGTTAAAAAAAAATCTAAAATGGGGTGACAGGTTCTCCAATCTAATCAAATGGGTGAGACAGGGAACATTTCTCCAGCCTTAACCTCTGCACACGGTTGAGTCCATCATGATCCACTCCCCCAGATCTATCTTCTGCTGCAACGACAAGGAATAAAGCAAAGCTTGTTTCAGACTGTTTGGATGCCACCGAAGCAGGACAAAAGACTATAAAAGTAACGGCTGATTTTGCTTGGCGGCTGCCCACTTGTTTCACTTCAGTTCAGTCCCTCAAACTCTTTAGCCCTTTCATCACAATCACAGTTTGCACCCACACAGGCAAACATCAGCAGAAACACCCTGTTTCTACATTGTGCTGATTAAGCTTAGGTATGGAAATTTCATAGCAAGCATTGCTACAAAAATTCATACTTTTAATTTCAGCCCTCATTTGTCCAGTTGAATATCACTGTAATTGTACGGAGATGTTTATTCTGGCTGGAAATGGCATTAATGCTGCTAAGGTATACAGGTTAATAATTTCTACTTGCATAATGAAACATGACTTTTTTTCTACATTTTAAATGTTTTATTTGCAGAGGTGAGACAATTGAGAGCTGGTTCTCACTTAAAACCCCAACTTTGGAAGAACCAGCAGTAAAAGCAAATACTACAAACATTATAAATTATAAGGACAGAGAAAAAAAAAATCAGAAAGCACCACTTCTATACAATACGTCCAAATGAGAAGAAGGTGCATGGACCATTTGCAGTGAATTATTAAAGGTAATCATTGGGATGTAGGTCTGAAGCTTTAACATGTTTTTGCAAATCATTCCAGTCATTTTGGGCAACAAACTGTAATAATGAACGACCAATGGTGGTGCAAACCTTTGGAATGGTTCTGGTGATAAAATTACTGGAGCATAAATTTCTGCAATTTTTTTGGAAATAAAAAAAAAAAACATGCAAAGGTAAAGCAGAGTTTTGACAATGTTTGCATTGTAAACTAATTGGTACCAACCTGCAAGAATATAGAGATGACCCTGTTACAAAACGGACTGCAGTGACATTCAGTTTATGCAGAAGGTTTTTGGAGGCATTCCCGTAGATAACGTCAACATAACCTAGAACAAGAAAGGTTGTCATTTTGATGTTACTAGACAGAAAATTGGTTGCAATTACTACCGTATTTTCCGCACTATAAGGCGCACTGGATTATAAGGCGCACCTTCAATGAATGGCCTATTTTAAAACTTTTTTCATATATAAGGCACACCGCATTATAAGGCGCATAAAATAGACATTACAGTAGAGGCTGGAGTTACGTTATGCATCCACTAGATGGAGCTCCACTAAATGGAATGTCAACAAAACAGTCCGACTCTGGTCGGCGAGGAGAGACTTCCGCGACTGGGCCGGGGCGTGGCCGGACGATGGTCACCCTTCTCTGTTCGCGCACAGCATGTTCATGGAGAACGTGGTGCTAAATGACCTGCAGACGACCTGATTATAGACCGTCGGTAGGTAGATAGGTCAGTCAAACTTTATTAACAAACCAGCGTTCTGACAACTATCCCAGCATGCACCGCGCAATTCTTCTTCTTCTACGGGCGAAAATGAAGTCGGCGGCTGCTTACCGTAGATACTAGACCTGTTGTGGCTCAATATCGGTCCATATATAAGGCGCACCGGATTATAAGGCGCACTGTCGGCTTTTGAGGAAGTTGAAGGTTTTTAGGTGCGCCTTATAGTGCGGAAAATACGGTACTTGTAATGTGTGAAGACTTAAACCTCAGTACAGTCTCTCACTTTTATTTCAACAGAACCACAGAATACAGAAGTGTTACTTAGATAGTTTTTTATATTTTTCTTTGGTTTTCTGTCACAGCTCAAACCTTTACAGAAAGATTCATTTCTATTCATCTCAGTTTTAAAATAAAGGTTTGTGAACACAGTTGTGCTGTTTAAGATCTCATCCCAGATATCTCTGTTCCTTTTTGTTCCTTGTCAGGACTTGTAAGTTTTGTTATCTTGCAAAAAGGAATGGACAGTTTTTCTTGCACATTTGTCAGAATTCAATTTCGTTAGAGAGCAAAAATCAAGAGATGGTTAAAGATTTTTCTCTTTTTTTGTTTTTTTTTCCCAAGTGTTGATTCTCCCATTAATCAATCCCCAAAGAAGAACCGTATCAAATTTGACAGGTTGATCTGGCTTTGGATGTTAGAGCAAAGAGAAAGAGCTACAGCTAGAAGAAAGCTTGAAATGATGAAGAGAAAAGTGTTCATTGGCCTTAAAAGTCCAAATAAATCTGGAGCAAAATTTTTAAAAATTCCGAATGTCGAGTAATTCTACTACATTAACACTCTTAAAACCTATTAATACAAATGTTGCCCTTACTTCTACATATGTCCTTTATATTCTGCATGCTAAATACTGCGATCTTAGTTTTCTTTGTTGATAGATTGCTATTGGACTAGGTCAAAATGCATTTTTAACAATAGACTGACTGATTTTAAACTAACTCACTGTCAGATCAGCACATTAAATTCATTGCCTATTATTTTGACAAGGACCTAAGTGCTTCACCAAGACACACTGTGAATTTGAGAATAACTTTAAAACTGTGCTGTGGCTCCGTTTGTGAACGTCTGATTATCCTTTTGGCGATCCAAACCCTCGGTTGTTATTGTGCTGATGAAAAGTTTTCTCCGTCTTTGAATCAGCATAAAAACCGGTGAATTCATCAGACCTGGGATTTATGTAATCTTTGAAGAAACGTAAAAGTGATTGTGGTTTATGTGATAAGTGGTTCTGTGAAACAGGGATTTATTCCTCCAAGATTGAGCCTCCAAACATTTCTCGCTACCTTGTTGATGTGTTTTGATGTATTTCCAACCCAAACATTTATGGTTGCGTACAACATTGATTCAGGATGCTGCGCCGGCTGATTGATCTAATTGCACAGAGCAATTATGTCCTAAAGAGTGTTGTTGATTAAAAATGCACCTCTCTACAATTCATACAACTAAGTTATATTGATTTTAAAAAAAAAGAAAAGAAACATCAGTGTGTATCCGTGTATAACAGCAGTGTCTGATGTATTTAGAGCCTGAACTAAACTTTATGGCACAAACAGGCATGTGTTTGTCCTCTTCTGGCTGGGATACATCTGTTGTCTGACTCCGTGGTTCAGGACAAGCACGTGTACTGCTACATTTTTAGAGATTCATGGATTTATTTATTTTTATTTATTTTTTTATTTAAAAAAGCTGCAGGCCATTGGTATTTTGTGTTTTTGATTATCAAAAACCTCAGCAGGTCTGCATGTTCCCACACCACAACAATTTTTGTTGAGGTGTGTTGGGTTGACAAATTCTCCCTCCCGTCTTCAGAAACTCCGCAGCTCCTACAGAGTTGCCACAGTTCTCTCGGCTGCTGCTCTGATTAATCTCTCTTTGCCCAGCCTGTCGGTTAAGGTCGACCACCCTGTTTTGGTAGGTCTGGTGTTGTACCACGCTGCCTTTTTGGATGATGAACAGTCACTTTGCAAGTCAATCCTGCTTCAGCGTACTCCAGAAGTAAAGCCCTGAGCTTTCTGCTGTGCTCTTTGGTCTTCTTCTTTCTGTTTGTTCTCTGATGTTCTCTGTCAAACCTCGGAGGCCTTCACAGAAAAGCACGATGTGTATTGAGATGAAGTCACGCACAGATGGACTCTATTTACTAGCTCAGGTCACCTCTGAAGGCAACTGGTTGCACTGGATTTAATTTACCATTTTCAGAACGCGGGGTGCTGAATAACAAAGACAAGGATAGTTTCTTTCTGAGTGAGTATTCAGTATGTTATAATTGATGCAATTACAAATTTGTAAAGAAAATCTTTGGATTCTTAAATGATTGAAACCAGCATAAGATGCTGTTTCAATCGTTATTGAAATCGTTTTATTTTTGTTCCAACTTGTTTCTTTTCTAGATTTGTCAAACTTCCCAGCTGTGTGGTCTCATAATATTTTTTTTGGTGTATGAATACTCACTCAGCCTGCAGCCTATACTTGTACAGCTTGTAGTTGGTCACAGTCAACACTCCATTGTTTTCAGCACTTATCTGCTGTCACCAAGCTGCAGAGCGATAAAAAAAAAAAAACATTTCATTGCGGCATCACATGTGCGCCCTTTCTGTTTGCGTACAATTAATCACCTTCCTCAAAATGATTATTTTCTGTGAAGTTTCCCGAAAACATATCGCGGGGGGAGCCTCGGAGCCAGATGGATGACAGACGTTTTGTTTACTTCTAAATACCACAAATTGCCTCATAGTTTACTGACAAAGTGCTTGACAGTTGTTCAGAAAGGTCATCACCAATCACCGATGGCCCCTTTCGAACATAATTCAGCCTTTTGTGATCTTTTCTTCGCCGAGGCACACATGGTTCGCAGATTTTTCTGAGCAAGTGCTCTCTGCAGGGACTGTTGCATTTGCATTTTCCATTTAATAAAAAGCAGCACACGCTAAGTCAAGTGAGGCATAAAGATAGTTATTGAAGTCATTTTCACAAAAACCAGAATATTAATCAAAAATAGCTCTCACGTCTCTTATTTTCCTTTTAGATGTGTTGCTGCTTTTAAAATTTTTTTGCTGTTTTTGCAACGGTTCCAAAAACTCCCACATAACACTTTTAATTTTTTTTTTTTTTTAGCATTTGAAATTGGCAAAACATTTACAGAAATCCCTGCTGATTCACCTCCAGGATACTTTACTTCAACCAAATGAGCATATTTGTTGTGTGAGCTGTTGGCAGGTATGATGTCTCCTTCACCTCCCTATAACCTTCATCCCATCATCCCTTAATACTCATTTTGTTTCTCATCAAGTACCAGGTTTTAAAGGAGCACATGAGGCGATGTGTGTGTGTTACCGGAGCTCATTATTCCAGGCAAGGCCAGTAATGTTTACAGGATGCAAATCTGTATTTCTTCTTTAATCTTTAATCTTTGATACAATATCATAATGTACAGAAAAAGGAAAATGTAAATTGGAATGAATAAAAAAATTTGAATTAATTGAATTGATTTTGGATTAAATTGGACTCAGTGCAGTTAAAAATGAATAGGACCTGTTTGTATGACATTGGCTTATTAATAAATTAATTAAAATGTAATTTATTGTATTGATAGATAAGATAAGATATTTCTATAAGACATTTTTCATGTGCAGATTGAGTTATTTTTTGGAGAAAGATGTGACTCAAAAGATGTGATCCATCTGATTTTATTGTTCAAAGACTACATCAAGCTGTCTTTTTGACTTTTAAGCTTACATCTGTCTTACGCTGCTCTTATGCCAACCTTTTGCTCTACAACTGCTGGAGATAAACCCACATAATTCTTATATTATATTTAGACTCCAGGAAAACAAAAAGTCACGAATCGCTTTTTGAAAGTTCATAGACAGTCAGACACAGGTGGCGGAAAATAACTGAGCTTAGATCGTTTGTGATTTCCAAATACGCACGGACAAATTGGTGACGGCCAAACGTCTGGACATTGTGCTTATTGATGAGCAGCAGAGGATAGCTGTTGTGATGGGACTCTGTAGGTGTGGCCATGCTAAATGATGGGAACAGGAGGAAAAAAAGGAACTGCGGAGAAATGCCAAAAGTGGGGGCAGATAAAGGACGCAGTTCTGCTTTCACACAGTTTTGTCAAGAGATGTAAAAGAAACGTTCATTTAATTGTGCTAATCTAAAATGTAGAAACTCCGGGACACATGGACTCGGAGGTTCTTCACAATGCCATTTTTAATGGTTAAAATATTCCTAGGTTTAAAACGGCATCACATCAGGGAGTGACAGTGCTCAGATGTGGCTTTGAATCAACTGCTGTGATAATAAAGTTGATGCACTTCATAAAACATCCCCTCTCTGAAGCATTACCATATTGAAACTTTAAAAAGCTTGCTTTAAATTTATGCCACCACACATCAAGGAAAGACACCCCGAGGTGTGTGCAGACAACAGACTCGGTGCAACCTAAAACAGCCATCAGAGAACAAATAAAAAAGTTTAAGGACCTAATAAACAGGGAGTGAAATGGGGTCTGTGCCTGAAAGTGTTGTAAAGATGGGCGCTGCGATATGAGATATGAATATGTATAAACTTTATAGATGTGCAGGTTAAAATTTATTGATTTAATCATATACATGTGATCATTTGGTGAGAGAGAATGTCTCCCTAAAAAGTGTCACATCATCATGGTTGTGACATTTTCTTCATCCCTCAGATGCTGGAGAAAGGTTACCTGTTATTACCAGGGACTT
Source organism: Poecilia mexicana (assembly GCF_051168715.1). Classification (NCBI taxonomy): domain Eukaryota; kingdom Metazoa; phylum Chordata; class Actinopteri; order Cyprinodontiformes; family Poeciliidae; genus Poecilia; species Poecilia mexicana. Next base: position 17,108,769 of record NW_028263381.1, read on the forward strand.
ACGATAGGTCAAATTTTCAAGTGCCTGCATTGTTGCAGAAACACTTGCAGGACAGAGAACACCGAGCAGAATATGTAATTTACAAAAAAATTTAAAAAATCCACAATGTAACCAGGTGACCCATTGCAGGTGTGCCTGGTGTATTTCTCCTAGGGACACTCATGTCTCTATTTCTCTTGTTTCTATCGGTGCTGTTGATGCTTTTCAGCTGCAAACCTGGCGCTCTGAATGTTTTTTTTTTTTTTTAGACATTAGCCATTGATTCAGGATATGTGTGATTCATAATAGTGTGTGTAAAGCTTTTTTTGGGGGGGAATGATGTCTGCTTTAGAACTTTAACTGCTGGAAACTTTATTGTTTTACTTTTTTTGTCTGACTTAGTTTGATATGCAGCCAGCAGAAGTCTCTCTCTCCCTTCTTCTAAGAGAACTGCACAATGTGGGAGGACCCAAGTTTGAATGCTGGCTGCATAGTCTTTCAGTTTTACTGAAGGGAGCTCTTTATTCTTTTAGATCATTAGACTTTACAAAATGAGCTATTTAATAAAAGGTTCTCAGGAAACTTTTCAAAGTCACCACTATCCTTTGTTTCCTGCAGCAACTCTGAGTTCAGAGTCTTCCACCATCATCCACTGTACTAAAAGTTAAAAATGTTACTTTGCTTCAAATTGGCTGCTTCAAATGACTGGATTACCTTTAAATCTATGTCATCAAGCTCAACAGGAGTCTTTGAGTGGACAATAGTTTGTATTCTGTTAAACATGCTGGAAAGTGAACCACAAAGCTCTGACATGGGGCTCCTACACCCTCAGGGAAAGTAAAGAATTGTAATGGAAGAAAGAGGGGGAAAAAAAGTGAATTTTTATTACCGTCTAAAAAGTTGTGTCCCTCCATCTGTTCCGTTGATATATATCACTAGATAGGGCAGCAGCTATTAGCCCCTACAGCTAATGATATGCAACTGCAGATGCCATTACTGTGCTTTCAGTCATATCGACAAAACCATAGTGTTCCGATGTGGGGTGAGGATGCATCTGTCACAAAAATGAACAAAGCTTCCTTATTTCTTATCCAATATCTAGAAAATATGGCTGAGAAAATTGCCAAGCTTTTTATGTGTGAAATATGTATTATACCTAAATGTAAACTATCAGTTTGGTTTCTGCCAGTCTCTGTCTGTCAAAATCCAAAAGAGGAAAAAGGAAATATCTCTAATGGACAATTAATTTAATTTTACACAACTGCTACTGAAACTGCTACACTTGGCCCTATTTGATGACTGTTATGAATAGTGTGCCTTTCTGCAAGTGAACGGGGCAATTTGTCAAATTTACTATCGCTTATTGAACCACTCTGTTGGAAGGTGTTTCTTTGTCCAGATGGACCAAAAAAATTCAGAAGAAATGTACATCCAGATATGAACTACCATAGAGACACATAAAGTGTGAACAATATGTGGTAGAGAAGGAAGAATCACATTACCATATGCCATAAATATCCTCTTTGCAGTTTTATGATCAGTGATCAGTATGAGCTTGAATCCATTGCGATGCGTTGCAATTCCAGCTGAATTTTTGCAACGTAAAACCCAAAATCTTACACAACGTAGGACTGTAGCTCTTACCATGCGGAGCCCCACTCTTGACAGTCCAGGCCGATATTGAAATAAATTGGAGTTATTGATCAACAGTATGCTATCAAGAGGAGAAACTCTGCCTAGCTGGGTAATTATAAGCATAACAAAGGTGTAAATTTTCAGCTCAAAGCAATTAGTCTGCACCTCTTTCAGCTGTCACCCTCTCTGGAATTCTAAACACATGCCATACAGAGACTGACTTCATTAGCAGTATTCATTAGACCTCCCCGAAACACACACACGCACACACACACACACACACACACAGCCACACACATTGCACCATTGTAAGCTGTCTTAAAGAAAGATGGGAATTTATTCCTGCAGATTTAGTGCAAACTCTCCCAGCCTTCATAAACCCAGGTCTCTGACCAGCTTGCTGATGCTAATAGCTCATTATGTACACTGAGCTAACAAGCGTATTTCCTTCTTGGGATAATGACCATTTTCCGCTCATTACTTTTCTGATTTTTTTTTTTTTTTTTTTGTTGCATTTCTAGGCACAAAATCAGCTCTTTACGTTGGTCCCCTTGTAAACTCTCATTTTGGGTCATTTTCTTCACCTCACCTTTCTGAGAATCTCTCTAATGACATCACTCTGAAACTCCTGCTAATGCATCTACGTGTGCTGAAGTTTTAATGTGGAAACAGCCGCTGTGCTCTGTCTCTCCATCTCTGCATTAAGGGCAAGGGAAGGGTTGCCTAACAAAAAAAAAAACAATGTAGTGCATTAATGGAAGGAAATGGATATACAAATAAAAAATCTGATGGTTTTTTTTTTGTGTGTGAACTTCTATTCAACCCCTCTGATTCTGTGGTGAATCAGTTCTGCAGAACTAATTTGCCACAATTACAGCTGTAGACCTTCTGAGAATGGTTTGCTCATTTATGGCCTGGTACTGTTGCCCATGTCTCTTTGCAAGGTAGTTCAAGCCAAGACAGACTGGTAAAAGAAAAAGAAAAAAAAAAACATTTGTGCACAAAAAAATTTAAGTTACAGATTTCTTGGCTTCCCTGTCCATCCTAAAAAACAAAAAAAACACAGCGTAATGGCACCACCACCGTGTATCGCAGTGGGGACTGTGTGTTCAGAGTGTCAATCTTTCTTCAAACATGTTATTTTGTTGACTTGAGCAAATTATTTAAATTCTTTGCTATATTTTCTTATAATTTTCTTCCAACATTTTTTTTTTCTTTTGTGCCTCTCTTCTACGAAGGCTAGATTGGTGGAGTGCCAGGCGGGTTCTGGATTAATTCAGTATTAACCTAATTCGTAATCTAAGAGTTTGTGGTTGCAAATGTGGCAAAATATGGAAAAGTCCCTTTCCAAGTTCCTGATTTATGTTCTTTTGAGTAACTGCACCCTAAATACAACAAAATCCCAACAATGTTTTCTCTTTCAATCTCTACCTTAAAGGATCATCCTATTTTTTCAAGGGCAAGGAGTACTGGCGAGTGCCAGGCAGCGACATGGAGGCGGAGGCAGGATACCCTCGCCTGATTGCCAAGGACTGGCTGCTCTGCACCGAGATGCAGTCTGACTCTCCGGACACAGAAGCCAAAAGCACGGAGACGAGGGTCAACGTGCACCGGCCCCCAGACCACGCAGAGAATGGATACGAGGTGTGCTCCTGCACCTCTGACACCGCCTCGCCTTTGGCTGCTCACTTACCCCTGTTTCCAGTTTGGCTGCTGCTGCCTTGTTGGACGCTCTTACTGACCTTCCGCAATGAACTGCTATGATGCTGAAGCACGGGGTTAAGTACTTGTGTTGAGTGCAAGAGAGAGACTAATTAGCGGATGCTCTGCAAGAAAGAAAGAAAAAAAACTGGAAGAATTTGATCATATAAATACGGTTTATTTAGTTTGTTTTGTTCTCTTTATTTCTCTTTTTTTTCTTGGGAGTTATTTATTTCACATGCCATCTTATGGTCACTTAAAGAGCTTTGCAGTAGCTGTTTTATGAACAATTATCAGTTAATATCCACTGACAGTGACGGTATTAGATGTTTCATAAGCTGAGTTGCACAGAAATACAAGTTAACTTCACTTTCCAAATGGCCTCATAATACTGAGAGGGCTAAGAAGAGGGGAATGTTCAGATATAAGTGGTTATATCATTACAGATTTAATGGCGACTTACTTTGAGGTATTCAGTTTTATGAATAAGAGCTCGTGGCTCAACCTGCTGGGGTTTGAGAGCATTCACGTCAACACTGACGGAGATTTGGAAATTACAGCTTCTTATTGACAAAATAAAAGCTGAATCTTTTATAAAATGGGATTTAAAGCAGTTTTATTTATCAGAGCCTAATGCTGTAATGCTGATACTGCAAATGTTTGCTTATTGGTGATTTGTTTAGTTAGTTAAAATGCAGCTTAAATCAGAAAGATATTCATTCACAATTCTGATTAATGTTCAAAGATACCTCGATCTTCTTTAGGCATTGGGCAGTTACTGGTATGGAGGGCTTAAAATGTTATGGTTTCAAAACCACTTTTCTATCATACCAATCCTGCATTATGACATTTCTTTTTTTAGATATGTGTTTATGCAGCAATATGAGGCATAGGATAATGCAGTGCTGGCCCTCCCCCACTTGTTGCTTGTTGAATTCTTTTAGCCAAACTGATAAGAGATTCTTTGTGTCAATCTGCTTCACCAGCAGATTTTAAGACCGTTTGAATAATTTCCAAACAACTGCAAGACCTAGAAAGCATGCTAAAAAAAACAAACAAACAAAAAAAACATTTTTGATCCTACTTCACAACAGGTGCAAAATCTATAAATTCACTCCATTGTTGGTGGAGCTACAGCAGACTGATAAGTCCCAAGGTATTTGTTGTTTTGATACTACCAGCAGGCTCAACCAACCTAAATCTGCATAGGAACACAAACACAGTTCTGCTTTAAAAACAGCACTAAACATAAAAGTCTTTTGTAAAATTGTATTCTGTCATATATGCAAATTTCCTCAAAAATAACCTTATCACCCTGAAAGTGACCAAAGACAGATAATGCAGGCCTTCTCTGGTTCTCATATTCCACCACTCTGAGACTATTAGCTTTTGTTGACAATAACTACACAAAACCTCTCAATCTACCAAATCTAAACTGTGTTTATTATGACCATTTCTTCAGTTAAAAAAACCCCACAAAAACAAAACCCCACCTTCTCGACTGAAAGTAACAAAATGCTGTCACGACGGGGACGCTCGGTGGATTCGGTTGTTGCGGAGGGGTTTGTTTATCCAAAACTTTAGCCTCTCGATGTCCACGTGTGCATCCTCAAACTCCTTTAATAGTTTGACGTTCGTGTTCTGAAGCTATCTCAAGCGAGCACACGTTTACCGTTGCCCTGCGCCGTCATCCAAACTGGATCCATATTTGTCTCCGTTTGATTGAACGAAGCTTTCGGCTTACCCCTGAGGTTAGCTGTAGCATGGAATCGAGGGCAATGCCAGGAGGTGAGTTGCCTTTTTTAATGGAATCACTTCTCTTTGAAGTCTTTTGAAGTGTGAACTAGATAAGATTTGATCAGCTTATGCCATATTGACGACTTTAAAGTTTTATGATAAGATGTTAAAGAAGCAGAATGCAGCTGATCAACGTGTGAACGCTTTGTGTTACCCGCTAGAGGTCCTCTATAGGCTACAACAGCTGTTGACTCCAACCAGCATATCTGCTAAATAACTGTAAATCTGAGCTAATTTATTCCCAACACAATAATGAACAAAACGGCAACAAAAGGTGTAATATCTCGGATCCAGAACCAAAATGACTATAAATAAATCCTACAGATAGTGTTACCATACTTGTAATTCTGAACTTGTTCCATTATTTTGACAGCAGCAGGAATAATTGTAGCTTCTACGCTTCAAATAAATCTACCTTCTGAAAATCTGAAAAAGCTGTAATTTCTAAGATGTTTGATCAAGTTGAAAGTGAATACTCTCAGATGAAAGCTAGATTTGTTCTGTACAGTCAGTCTTCATATATATATATATATATATATATATATATATATATATATATATATATATATATATATATATCAGTCTACATGGACAGTATCTTGGAAAAGTATTCGTTTGGCAAAGTGTTTCATGCCTTTCATTGGGATTTTCTGTGACAGACCAACACTAGTGGTCCATAATTGGAGAATAATTTTCTTTCTACACACACACTTATATTTTTTTTCTGATTTATGGGTAACCTCTGCCCCAGACCCAACTATTTTTCATTCTCTTAACAGGTTAATTTTAAGAATTGGATTTCGTATGGCTCAATATTTCTTCTTTTCACCTCTGACCAGCTTCCCTGTCCCACAGCATGATGATGATGGTGTTTTCCAGATGATGTGCAGCGTTTGTTTTCCACCCCACACCGAGTTTTGAGCGATGCCCTAAAAGCTTAAATTTGGTCTTGCACGCCTTGTCTTCTTCATTGCTTGTGGGCCTCTGTAAACAGGATGTCCTATTTCTTTCTTTCAACCATGACTTTCTTCTTGCCACTCTTCTGTAAGGGCTAGATTTGTTGGGTGCACTCCTATTGTCAAAAGCCAAGGCTTCTCCCCATCCTTTCCATGCCCTGCCTGTCAGTTTGGGTAGATGTCCACGTCTACCCATTGCAAATGGTTTGCTTCCCATTCTGTACTTTCCACTAGATTACGTCGATCTATCACACAAAAACCCAATGAAATACATTTAAACTTTGTGGTAGCATGAAAAAGTTCAAGGGATATGACTAATATTTCTAAGACAACGAATAAGCCGGGTTGAGATTCAGATCAGCCGATCCCAGAAGAAGAGACAGGATCCCTATTAATCTGAATATAGACTCCCACCAGGGGGAAGAGCGACATCCCAAGGTGTCATCACTCGACAGGTGACTGACACTGCAGCGCCCGTCTGTGCAGGCAGGTGTAATGTACCTTGGGATGTATTGCAGAGAGATGGTTAGGTTGACAGATCAATGGCTCTGTGGGAGCTTGACGTGTTGAAGACACATGAGTGGCGTGCTGGTTTTCAACAGGTACACGCGCAGTCAAGAGGAAGACAAGGGAACATGGGACGTGGGGGGGGAAGACGACAAATGAATGTCGGACAGAACATTCAAAACCAAGATTCCTGCTGTTGCTTGTTGACGTGCTCCTTGCTTTCTATCCGTGTCCTGCACTCCCTCCCTCCCCATCACACAGGTGGTACCTCCCCTGCTCAGATTTTTCACCTTACACACTCCCTGCCATAACCAGAGGTAGTATTAGTTTGCTGTATTTTCTTTTTGTATTAAGTATGAATATATTGTGAGCCATTGCTTTGACGAGACGACATCCCGTGGAGCATTTCCGACACAAGCCAAAGCTCCGTTCGACGACATCTATCGCAGACCTCACAAAGGCAGCAGATTTGTTATTGTTGCTGATATATTTACCTACAAGTTTAAATATAGACAGATATATTTGAGTCACAATGTTCCATGGTTACTGCAAACCAAGTGGACTGTGTATATTTCAAGCTGTGTTTTCTAATGTAAAATATTTTTGTAGAAAAAAAAAAAGAAAATAAAGATTCTTGAATGGTTTTCCTGGCTAATCATGGTTGCATGAGTGTGCAGTAAGAGAGATTACTTTGAGTACTCTGTCTTGAGGCTGAGGACGTAATTATTTTGCACCATTGAAAATCAACCCATGCTTGAAGACAGATGAAGGTAACAGAACAGCTTGCAGACACCAACTGGGAGTTGATGTCTATCTCTGTGGTGTTCTTAAGAATGTTTTTTTCATACCTTTGTTTTGCAATCATGGGTGTTCATGAATATTGCAAATTGTGTGATGATAATCACCCCACAGAATCACTCTTTTTGCCGTTACCTTTGTTCTTATGTTGACACTAAGGTTAAAACGCTGCATAGTTTCTGAAGATGTGCATGAGCCGAAGAAGACAACAAACCAAAGAGCCTGTATGGACTTTTGGGGAAATTACAGTGGCAATTTTGAGAACTTATTCTGAGAAAATATCAGAGTTTATGCAGCATTTACCTTGCTCATAGGAGGATGTATTTCTATTTTCAGATTTCTTTTTTCTTGTTTGAGAATTCTTTCTCAAAGCGTACGATTGAAGATACCAAGAGATCCACATTATGCTGAACAAAGTTAAGAGCCATCATGTCAGATTCACTTATAACGCGTTTATTCCAACATTCAAATAATTGGTTATAACAGCAGTGAAGTATCTTAACCACAACCATTCTTCTTTCTGCTAATTCATCAGTTAATTTACCCATCCATCCATGTTAAGATTCCATTTGCACTTCTATTTATTATAACATTCTTAAGTAACTTTAAGTTTCTAACTTTGAAAATATGTGAACAAAAAATACCCATATGACATTATAAATGAATCTATCGGTATTCTCTCCACATGCTCCCTTTGACACAGCTTACAGGCCACGGTGTGACAGCACTGAGAGCATTTTTCCCTCCTCTTGACACTCTCGAGTGGTGTTAATTAACTGCCGTGTCCCGGCGGCCACCAGAAGAGCACAAAACTCCCTGGAGCAAAAATGATACCAGGTCAGTCCTTATCACTTTGTCCAGCTGATCCTGTTTGAGCCGGATGCTAAGCGATCAAGTTAGTAGTAGTACCTGCCATACAAGTATTCACTGTTTGTTTCTACTATCAAGCTGATTGAAAATTAAAAAAAAGTTTAAGGGGTTTGGATATTTAATTGAGATTCATATATCATATATATCTAGGTGGTATGGACACATAGAAACAATTTTATTTTCATAATACTTAACTGATCACACCCAGGATAACTTTGCTTTTTTTCTGCAGAGAAATTCTCCACCTGAGGCATCTGTACTTTGGCTTCTTCTAGTTTATAGATGTAATGTTTTATCTCTGCTCTCTGCACTCTGGAGACAATTATTGAACACCTCAAACAATGACTTTTTAAACTTCAGGTCTTCCGCATTGTTATGTCTCAAACCCCTCTTAAAATAGATTTCATTTTACTTATCAGTTCTACCACAATGGGAAAGAAAAAAATTGGATTTCTGAGTGTGTTGGAAATGTATAGAAAGTGGAAAAACTTGAAATATAGCATTCAAAGAGCTTACATATAATTCAAAATCACATTTTCCCTCAAGGGTATCCCCAAGTCTTCAGGGAGTGGAGTTAACAGCGTCCCCAGAGAGGTTTTGCCTGTTCTACCTAAATATTCAGGGAGGATTTATTGCAATTTCACATCCATATAAATTACACTGAAATAAAATTCACTCTGTGCCACAGGGAGTGCAAATAAAACAAAATATAATAACACTGAACAATGCAATTTGAGGACAGCAACTGGATTGGATGCGATGTCAGAGTGCAGCTATTTCAACGGTGCATTTTCCATGGACAATATGACTCGCCGCCAAGGACATCATTCTATCTGGGGCAGCACAAGAATCAGAACCACAGTCCATGAAGACTAAGTGTTGTATAAAATCTTCAAAAATAATTTGCAGTTAAATTATATTAGAAGTCAGATTTGAGCCTTTTTATTACTTATCTTCAAGATTTAAGGTAACAATTCAAACACATAACTGATGGAATGAGTGACTTTCTGAATTGGATCATTTATGGTGCTTAATGATGGGAAACGAGACATAATTAGTCCTTATTGGATGAAAAATCTTCAATGCCGAAGTTGGACATTTCAACCTGTGGCCACTTTAGACACCTGTGTTTATCATTTCAAATGTTGCTGCCTTTCACTGCACATTTTGTACTGACCATGCATCAATTCATAGCCACCAAGTGGATGTTTCTTACTTTCACAGCCAATACTTTAACGCTTCCAGTTTTCTATATAGTCTACTGTTAGAAAATGTAGTTGTTTGATTTAATCACAAAATATCAAAGGTAGGCGACTTTAAATTATTACTGTTTGAACAGAGGACAAAATGTTTCATACTTTATTTGAATCAACATGCCCAGAAAATATAGTTGAACAGAGTAAATACATGGTTTTCAGGTAACTTACATTTGAGTTAAAAAGTGAAATTTGTGTTTTATGACAATTTATGACAACACTTAAATATAACGTGGTGTACTTGGTTTGAAGTGAAATGGGTAGGTACCAAAGAAGTGTTCATCCAAGTGGTTTATTTATCGATGTGAAAAGGAATTAGGAGGTGACAATATAGCAAAACGGAATTAGGAACAGACAAAGAAGAAAACTGTCCCAAAGATTCCCAGAGATCATGAATACTGTCAAAGAGGGTTTTCTAAAAGCAGAAAAAAAAAAATCTTTTTGACTTGGTTTTTACTCCCACAGGACCAGTTTTATACTGTATGTTGCAAAACATAAGATTTGTCAAATGCAAAAGGACGTTTACTGAATATAAATGAGATTCACTTTTGTCAAGATGTGTTTCATTGAAACTTTTCACATAATGGATTCACAAAACCAGTGTCTGTCTCATGGCAAACAGATCCAACTCCCAAACTTTCAGTGACACAGTGAAGAAAAAAAAAAATTCTGATGCAGTGTGGGGGAAAAAAAACCAAAAAACTGACCTACGTACTGTGTATATGTGAGTGTCACACTCCACCGTGGAGATGAGTTGCTGTCAGAAAGCTTAGCTTGGCTTCTTCTTGATTCATGCTTGGTGTACCACTGAGGGAGGAATCTGCAGACTTGTCGAGCTCCGGCAGTTCTCCGCTGTCACATTCCACTAGAGGTCATACCTGATTCAACTTCTGCCCACACATGAGTCGAGGAATATGCTGGGAGTTTGAGTAAAGGTTTCACCTCCACTGCGGATGTAGGGATGGAGTTCCAGGGATAGACGTGAGATCGCTCACTTTAATGAAGCAAGTGTGCAAAGAAGGTTTTTTTTTTATTTTTGTTTTTTTTTTTTTAAAAAGGCATGGATCGAGGCTTATCCTTCTGGACAAACTAACATTTTTAATCAGATAATGAGCAGTTCGAACGCCTCCGACCATTTCAATTTAACTTAGATAAAATGGGAGCAAAGTCAAAGGAGACCAATTTCAATGAGCCACCATACACAACACTACCATCCTGAAATTAGTCCAGCTAAACAGAATGCAGTCTTTATTTGTCAGAGGCACTGGTGCTCATCCAGCATTGAATTGCCTAAAACAGGGGGGTGGGGGGAGAATCCAACAACAAAGATGTTTTCACCTGAACCTGGAGCTACTTATCACCATGTAAAAGCTTCAAATCCAGTTTATGAATACAGAATGCCTCCCTCAAGTATAAGTCTCCCTTGTTTGTAGTAGAGAGTATTGAATTTCCTTGAGATTCTCAGTTTAATTATCTGCCATGACCTATTGGCAGGAATTACAAGGTTAAGCGGCGCAGTGCGCAGACAAAAGTGTTATGCTGATAATGTCTTGTACGTGCATTGCAATGCAGAGTTGGGTATGAAGAGGCGGTGACCTTCCTGGCCAGATTACTAGCCATCTGTCTGCAGGAAAAGCTGAAGAGATGAGCAAGGCACGGCGCCATGAAACCCAACAATGGTTACTCAAAGAAAAGATTGCAGGAGGCAGTCACCCTTTGGCAAGCAATGAAGACAATAAAGCTCATCATAAACAGCTTATAATGCTCAGGATGGGCAGCTGGAGGGATTTTACAAATAGAAAAGAGAGTAGTGAACAGATTAAAGTTAGTAGGTGATACTATATTTCATAACAGTTATAATCGGAAGAGTTAAGATGTAGTTTCTTGTTTGCAAAAAAAAAAAAAAAAAATCCTGCAAGGATGAAAAATTAACTCCAACATTTTGTTGCATGGATTTACTCAATACATAATTTTTACGAAATTCTTCTACTCTAAAAATAGTCAGTGCATGACTATATGCTGACATATTAAACCATGTCACCATATAGCGAAGACTTCATGAACATTTAGAAAAAATAAGTAGACCTAAGGATTAAATAGCTTGTAAAACCTCCTTCAGATGTTAAGTTTGTTTCTGTATGATTTAAACCTTAAGAAGCATTGTCTTCAATTAGAAAACATTCAAAGTTTAAAATCAAACAAAAATAAACAAAAGAAATAGACATTTATGGCCAGGGGGTGGCTCTGTTGAAGGAAGCTGGAGCTGATGCTAACTGCTAGCCCAAGAGAAGCTAATCTCAAAGGAAATCTTTACTGTCTTAAGATGAATTAAGCTTCACTAACATCCCGTGTGTGCAATTTATAAATAACTAAAGTATCATCACATTTAATAGGTGACTATTTGCAAAAGCAATGGAGGACATAGAGCCATTTTTTATCTTCCTGTGTGAAACCTGCTCTTTTTCTAGCTCAGTCAATGTCTCATACAAAAGCAGAGCAGCATAAAATGTAAAATCAGCATAGTGGTTTAAGTGAATGAGCAATTGACAATGTTTAAGATAAGATATTAACTATTTATAAGCGTTTAGCAAAAATCCCAAACTACCCCTGATACATGTCAAGCGAATGCTGTCGCTTTGGGTATGCAGACATGGTTGAGTCATTCGCTAAGGTTGCCCCGGTATTGCAGCAAAATAAGCAGCAGCCCACATCATCATTCTTACACCACCATGTTTTCCAGCTAAGATTTTTGTGTGGACATTGGGTGATCAGTTTTCATCAAAAGTGATAGTTCAGTCGTCGTGTTCAAATCTCTGCGTGTTGTTTTAGGAGGAAAAATGTGCCTTGCACAGTACATCAAAGCAAGCCATGACCACACTAGATCCATGTTTTTCAGCAAAGGACTGAACACTACAGTATGAGATGCAGCTCTCAGATGTCTTTGCATTTGCATTCAGGCTTGCACAGCCTGGCCTACAGGTGGAATCGCAGAGACTTCCGCAGCGGTAAAGGTTGTGTTTGGTGTTCAACACTTGTGAGCAGGTTTCTTCACGGCAGATATGTAAATAAAAGCAAAAGTTTAACAGAATTTTGTTAGATTTCACCATATCATTTCATCAAGTTTTGTGCTAAATGTATGACAACATAGTTGTAAAAAATGTCTACACACCCTGCTCAACTGTAAGTTTTTGAGAAGTAAAACTAAGATAAATAAAATCGGATCTTAGTCTAACTTGAGCTTAATGTACATGGAATTATTGAAATGATAATAAATACATATTATTAGGAAAATATATACCTACACATATTTTAAATTCTAGTAAATCTGATTAACTTGACGTTCAGCAGTCCCAGATTAGGGTTGACAGACATAATTCTTTTTTCTTTTCTCTTTTTTTTTTCACAGAAAAAAATCAAGACCTAGTAAAAACCTAAGACCTTGTGAAATTATGTTTCATGGTCTGATAAAACTATTCTCAAAATTTTGTCTACAGTTATGTTGGGCACCGAAAAAGACGAGGTCCATGTGACATTTTTATTCCCTGAAACTTTATTGAGCGAAAATGTTTGACTTTGCTATCAAAGGTGATAGTGTCTGTAGGGGGCTGTGATTTATTTATTTTTTCTTTACAGGCATGATTGCCGTGAGTGAGTGTAAATATTTCATTCACACACAAGATCAACAAGACCCACCTTCGGAATCTGTATGCAGCGTGCACGCGCTTTGGGACCCGTCTGGCTAGGAATTTCCATTTCTACCCAGAGCGAACACCTGAAGGCTCTTCCGCTGACTGACAAAAACAGAAAGTTGAAGTAGGCCAGGAAGAACCAATCAATCATCCTGTTGGAGCCACAGAGCGACAAAAATAGTCAACACCAAAGCGAACTCCTGCAGAGTTAGACACCTGTAAGGTGGTGTGGTGTGTATCCTTCTGCAGAAACACCAACTGTCCTGCTCAGGCAAAAACTGTCTGGCGTGTTAAATCAAGCACAGGACTCAAAGCAGAATTATCATTTGTTTACTATTTTGTAAACCTGTCACTGTATTTGCCAGACTGCAGCTTGTCAGCTTGCAGCTGTTTTTAACTGAGATTAATCAACGTGACTGCAGGAGTTTTACATAATAATAGTAGATATAAATTCAATATTTTTTTCATAATTTGTTCTTACATTTTCTTTCTTTATGTCGCCTATTGTTTTATATCGTTCATATTTACATTATTATGATGTATATGGGAAAACTAATAAGCAAACAAACAGAAAAATAGCAAGGAAGTTTTTAATGGAATTTAAATGCTCACCATTTCTGGGATCTTCCCAGACTAAGGCACTCAACAGTAAAAATGTTGAACTGAACTGGTTGGCATTACATCACTGCCCTCTTCTGGTAGTTATATGGAACCTTTTTGTAAATATTCATCAGCTGATACTGAATGCATTCATATAATTTGTTCTTGTGCATACATTTGGTGCAGCGAGGGTAAGACCAACTTTTTCCTGTCAGCAGTATGTCTTCTTAGCGTCTAAAGGTGCAGTAAATATAATAATATAAAAACACACCAGAGGTTCTGTAAGGTTGCGATACTTACAAGTCCAAAACACATGCAGTGATAGAAATTAGTTAAATAAGTAAAAATTATGTCTCTTCACTTTGCATGTTTTCTCGCATTCTACCAGTGGTTATTATTGTTTGTCAACGACTCAACTTCGCAGATTTGCTTAGACAGAAGCTCTGTTTTAAGTCTTGAGATGTTATTTCAATATTTGCAGGCGAAGTGCTTTCCATCTATTTTGTTAAGTGCACCAGTTGCTCCTGCACAAAACTCCCTCACAACATAAGGCTGCCGCCATACTTCACAGCTGGGATGACAGTCTCAGACTTGCTACTGCCTTTTTCTTTTAAATCTAATGATGGTCATTATGAGCCAACACCTCAATTTAGTTTGCTCAGACCACGGGCCTGTCTCACAAATGAAGGCCTCTGTACCTGTGTACTTTTCAAACTTGTAATCTGGATGCTTATGTTGCTTTTAGAATGATGGCCTCCCCCTCACTGAGTAGCTTTTAAACCTGTTGTTTCACTTTATGTAAATACACTCTCTTACCAACTTCAACAAGCATCTTGATCAGGTAGTCTGTTCCGGTGTTGATATGAACATTTCACAACAAAACACATTAATTTCAGAAAAATCAAACCTGGCTTCTTCTTAAGTGGGTGGTAGCTGGACATTCCCATACATTTCAATATTCAAAATGGTGAATGTGGAACCTTCATTCATGAGGAAATTTCACCTAATAATGGACCAAAGTTGTGTAGGATTATAGTTTTCATCCTGGTATCTTGGTTTAATTTTAATATTTTTATTAGCTGAAAGTCAAAATCATCAAAATGAACAGAAATAAAGGACAGAAATGTGCGTAATGTACGAGTTTAAGAGCTTATTGGTTGCAGAAAAGAAACCAACGTTTTGATGGCATTGTATCATGTAATGTTTCCTTATTTTTGTGTTGTTTACTTTCTTATAAATTCAAGACATTTAGCGTGTTTTGACTTAAGCTATTTTATCTGAAACATCTGTGTTGTAATAACAACTTTCCTAAGTTGATTTTACACTTCGATCTCGTTTTATGGCTCCCGAAGAAAAACGAGTGACGTCAAACCTACAGCTGTAATTGAGATGCGCATGCGCATTTGCCATCGAAAGCAGATTCTGCTTTGTTGTGAGCGTCGATGCTGTGACTTTCAGCGAAGTCAGCTCCTATTTTGAAACGTATTGAGAGGATTTTTTTTATCGCACCCACTGGACTGTGAATGTTGTCAACCTGTTTTAAGCTCAGTTTGTCGTCTTTTCGCCGGGTGGAAGTCTCAGGCGACAGAAGTCTGGTCCTCCTGTATATAAACAAAACGCAGCAAGCTGCTTCTTAAGGTGGCACGTCAAAGACAGCTGTAAAACTGCTACAGTCGTCGGCTTCCAGTTTGTCAAGTTAGCTAACTTCGTGTTAGTCGCTTTGCCAGTGATGGAAATAAACGTACAGCTCTGCTAGGAGTTAAACTCCAACAGGGAACCGTGCGAACATGAGAGAAGAGGACAATTTGCTGTTGGGAAGCCAATCCATGGCAAGCGAAAGAGGGGGTGAACGTTCCTGCAGCAGCCCCCACTTGACTGAGGAGAAAAGACTATCCAACGTGAAGAGTGACCTGAGGCCCCCTGGTTATTGGTCCAGGTCTTAGTTGGAGAAATTCGGACTTTCGACATGGAGACGGTGGGGAAATTTGAGTTCAGTCGGAAGGACCTGATAGGACATGGCGCCTTTGCTGTCGTTTTCAAAGGCAGACATCGAGAGGTGATTTTCCTTTTACACTTACAATGTAACAATTATGAATGATCATTATAGGATTTCCAAATGCCTGTGATGCATTCTTGAGGGATTATTCTCATTTTCCGGTCATTTGGGACGTTTGTTATTATTGTACGGCCTTAAGAGGCCTGGTCTAAAAGACAGGATATTCCCTGAAAACCACCAAGCTATCGCATAAAATGCTTAAATAATCTTCGCAAATCTTGCAAAAATGTTTAAAGAAGGCATACATGATTGCTTTGTGGCCTTTTCTTGTTTTTGTCGCCATAGACATGTGCAGATGTTGCACGTCGACTTTGCAAATTCAAATATAGGCCAGTAGACTCGTATTGTTTCCCATGAAAGCTCTTTACAAAGGCCAGTGATAGACATGTTGAAACACGTACTGTACACAAATGCATATTAATTATTATGGCTTCATTTACTTAACCATTTTATTTCAGTCATATAAACTTGAAGGCGGCTAAATGAAATAACATAACGTAACTAAGCGAAGTAATGCATGCTAAATTTCATGTTCCTGTGTGCAAACGCTGGACATGTCTAAACACATATCTGTTTTAGTTTTAAATATTTCATTTCTATGTAACTTAAGTTGAATGCATAATGTTGGCAAATTTATTTTGCAGGATATATCGAATGAAAATGCATAAAAATCTGCAAAATTTCTTGAGAACTGCAGTTGTTCCCTCCACCCAGAAAGTGATCTTCTGTGAAATATATTTCCTTCTAGAAACTCGACTGGGAGGTGGCAGTGAAATGCATAAACAAGAAGAACTTGGCCAAATCTCAGACGCTGCTGGGGAAGGAGATCAAAATATTGAAGGTGAGCCAGAGTTATTGGGATTGCTGCAAGAAAATACATGTGGAAACATAGCAATACCAAATTAATCAACAATCCACAATTGTATAAATGGACATGTTTTTTTTTTTGTTTTTTTTTTTTTTTTGCAATAAATGATCAGCATATTGCCATATTTTGCAACATGGTGGTGGTAGCATCATTCTGTGGAGATTATTTTCTTGGGGGACTGCTCAGAGTTGAAGGGAGAAGATGAATAGATCTAAAAACAGAGCAAACCTGAAGGATAACCTTCTAGGAGAAAGAGTGTAAATGTATTGCCGGGGCTACAGTGGAAGGTGTAGATTAAAGCATAGTCTGTGTATTAGAATGGTCCAGTCAATGTCCAGACCGAAATTCAAGGACTTTGTGGCAAGACTTGATCACGGACACTGTCTGTCTAATCTCACGAGGCTAAGCTATTTTAGAAGGAACAAATGTGGGTAAAAATGTCTGGCATGTGCAAAGCTGGTAGTCATATGTACTAAATTTGGCAAAGTATTCATCAATTCATTTCCATTTTACTTTTATTCCCAATTTATGTGTTTGATCTGTTACATAAAATCCCAGTAAAATACTTTAAAGTTGGTTGTTGCAATATGACCAAAATGTCATACTTTATGGCACTGTGTGTCTGTGAATAGTCAAGGCTTCAACCTAAAGCCAATATTTATTTTCTGACATTTCTACAGGAACTGAAACATGAGAACATTGTTGCATTACTGGACTTTCAGGTATGTATGTATGTATTTAATTAGGGCTACAATGCCAAATACAGTTTGGTATTTCTATTTAGTTAGAAATACCATCACATTCTTTCTTGTTGCATTTCCCTTGGTCTGCAATTGGAAAATGAAGATACATTCTTGCATATATGTTTGTTTGACTTCCCACCTTGTCTCTTTTACTGCATGTTTATTTGCATTTTTACTCTGTAAAAGAGGATTTTCTTCATTTCTTTGCTGCAAAAAGTATTGGCTATCTTTTGTCTGACCCTCATTCTTCAGTAGAAAACTGATCTTAGTGTCAGTTTACACCCTGACTTTGTGTCCCTTTGAGCACAGTCATCACTTCCTGTGTTTACATTTTGCACGCAGTCACAAAACCCGATTCTGTCAGTCTTCATTGTTAAGCTCTCTGGGATCTGTAGTGCAAATTTTACCCATAAATAATGCGTTTTGGGATTCTCTGCAGTATTTACATCCAGACAATCGGGTAGCTATACATATTGATCTGTTAACTTACTGTCAGCGCGGTTGCTGCGTTGTTAGGGGACAAGCCTGAGTCCTTAGTGACATTGATGCTGTTGCCTGTAGCTTAGTTACCAATCTGAAGCGGCCTGCTGCAACACCTCCTGGATCGCTGTTATATCACGTCCCTCATGTCTCCTCACAAAATGTTATCTGATCTCAGCAGGTGTTCCTTTTGTTTTTAGTCCATAATTAACACCCTATGAGCTGGATGAAAAACACAATGCTACTTTATATCATACTAGCCTAAGCTATGTTAATGAAACAACAGTTCACTGTTTGATGGATGACTCTTTTTACTTTGCGATGAAGCATTGCTGTGTTTTTTTTTAATCTTTAATCTCTTAAATGAGTTCAGATGTTTAAGAGTTGCATTTTTTAAAGCCTTAATTTGCAAATAATTCAAAAGTGTACCGTGTTGTGCATGTGATTTCTGATTTTGGATGTTTAATTGCCTTGTTGGCAGTTGTTGTTTCCACCTCTGAGAATACCTATTGTTCTCTAAACTCTATTTTTCTATAGATAGTGCAGCAGGACCTGCTGGCTTTTGCATGACTGGTTGAAATGAACTGAGCTACAGTACTGTTGATGAAACTGTAGCCTGGTGTTGTTGTTGTTGTTGTGAAGTATGCAACTGCTTTGTTAGGTCATCATCAGTAGCCTGGTAAAATAAAACAAAAAAATCTCTTTAAAAAAGTTGTCACATTTGTGCCAAGCACAACTGAGCTGCACTCCTCACTGACAGCGGGTGGCTGAGAGTGACAGGAGCTGTTTCTTCATAGGACAGTCCAAGCCAGGCCTCTAAGATTACAGGTTTGTGTTGATGTTCTTAGCTGGGGATTAATCTGTCCATTGATCCACATCTCGGAAGGTCACAAAGAAAGTGACACCAAACGAAGCACTGCTCTCCAGCAAAATCCAGGCTTTCGCATTGAATCTGCTTTTCAGACTGTCCTGCAAAGGAAGATGGAAGCCAGTTTAAAATCTTAAATAATTTTAAATGTCATTTCTTTGAAATACTTCACGTTTCCTTTACTTACTAGGAAAAAAAGGGATTTTTTTTTTACTGTTGCATAAAAACATTGACAACTATTGGCTGGAAGTTTAAGGCTTTGACATACATCTCCACATCTGTGACCTCGAGCTGGTTAGATCTCACAGTCCCTTTTTAAACTATTTCTAGGTCGGTTGACTTACAGTGCTCTACTTAGATTTACAGTTTTTCCTACAGTGTCTTACGGGGCGATATCGAGCAGATTTGAACACTGTTTACCCGAAGGACAGGAAGCACAAAGCAAAATCATTTCTTATCTGAATATTAATGTTGTTTTGTGTTCTTGTGGTTCCTAATTGATAAAGTGCCTAGCAAATCCAAATCAACCGGCTAATTTTAAGCTTGTTTGACTTTCGGTGTTAAACTGTAATAATCAGAAATGCAAAGGAGTGAAATATTCTCCACACTAAATGGAGTGGATGTAGTTAAACTGATAAATGTCAGTTGTATTAGTTGTTTGATCGCAATTTGGTCCTGTTGTGTGATTTTCTTCTAGACAAGAAAATATTTATTGAAAACTCTGCAAAGTGACAACATGGTTTGACATTATGCTGAATGCGAGCTCCCTTTGTTGTGAAACCGTTAGCAACAAGAGCAAACATTTTATCCGCCAGAGATGTTCTGCCTCAATTCTTTGAGAAAGCCTGTGACCTCTGGCTCTCTGCCGGCTCTCTGCCAGAACCTGTTTGCTGTCCTTTTTCTCAGTGAAGCCACAAGCAGCCGGCGTTAGAAGCCCTGACTCAGCTGAGCTACAGAAAACAGTCTGGCCTTTGACCGCTGCATTCAAACAGATACTGAATCGGGGTCAGAGTGAGAGATGACTGTCATCTGTTGCTATGTGATAAGAGGGTGTTTTGAAGTTAGCTGAAGTATGTTGTTGGGCTTTTTTTTTTTTTGTTCATGTTTTCCTCCAAACTGTTTCGAAAAGATTGTGACAGACTAAAAAATTAAAAAAAATTTGGGAGCTTTCAATCTCTCTGAACAACCATATCATCATTTCTTTGTTTTGTTTTTTAAATATAAACTAGTTAATTTAACTTGTTGACATTGAAGTCACCATTTCAAGTGTTTTTATCCTGTTGGCTAAAACAATCGAGTGTTGATCATTTTCCCCTTTTCTTTGGGCCAAAGTTAATTTTCAAATGTAGATCTAAATTGGTAGCTTATCTAATATCATTAAAATATTAACTAGGACTAGACTAGGGTTAAATTCTTATTTTCTCAGTTTTTTTGCACAATTTTTTTGTTTTATTAAATTGTGCACAGAGTCGATTCAGCTTCTAGCAAAGATTTCATGGTTGTCATAAGCTGTGTCTTATCCTCTGTAGTTATTAGCTCAGTTTGTTCTCTTGCAGGCTGTTTTCTCGTTACTGTTTGACTGAAATGTGTTTGTGTACGGCTCTTATCTGTTCCCTCTTTAGGAAACTGCCAGCTCAGTCTACCTGGTAATGGAGGTAAGCTTTGCTACGACACGTTGCTTTGTTTGCTTAGAACTGCGTTGTCTCCATAATCTCAGGGGAGGAGCTATAAGTGGGGGGGTTAAATGGTTTCCAGTCCAGAAATCATCTGTTGCTGCTTTTGCAACTTCTGGGCCAGTTTGCAAAGCCTTCTCAAATAAAGCTCAAACTTGAATGTTTTTCATGCTAAGTCCACCACCACTCAGTTTAGTAATTTGTATATTTTCTGGTGCTCCACATGTTCTAGTCCAGTTAAAAATTAATTATGGATGCTTTTTATATTCTCGTTGCAGATTACTTTTAGTACTTAATTCCTATGTTTCTATCTTAGTGAAGAAAAGTGTAATTAGAGCCTCACTTGCCACACCTCATTAAATTTATTTTAATACTAGGTGTGAATATGTGATCACATTTATGCAGAATCCCTTCTGTTGTCTCCACTCCATTAGCCTCTCTCTGAAATCTGGAGGAAGTCGTAGTTTTAAGATAGTTCTCAACAATTCCTTTTCTTTTTGATCTCAGTATTGCAATGGCGGAGATCTTGCTGACTACTTACACTGTAAGTATAAAGACGGATCTACTGTTCGATTAGCAGCCAATGTATTTCAATGGACATTAGCGTTTTCTTAGTGGAAATGACTGCATCTTTCATGAAAAGTGAATAGGTCACATCAGTAAAATACCAATTTGTATTTGTATTCAAATCCAGGATTTTTTAACCTGCTACGTGGAACATGGTTTCTCTGTTGTCAGGAAAAGTATATGGAATTAGATCGAGGTATTTTCCAGGTCAGGATAAATATAGAATATGGGAAAATATCAATTTGATCATCTTGTGTTTTTTTTTTCCCCCCTGATATTATAGCTATTTCATATAAAAATCTAGAAAAAAATCTTATGAAAAACAAGAATATTTGCAAGAAAACAGGCGAAACATGATGCATTTAAAGTATTGTTGATTGAAGGAGGAGTTTATTACCCGGCTGAAAGTTAATGCAACCTAATGCATGCTTAAGTCGCTGCTCGTCACATGAGCTGGGAGAAGCTCTCTTAATGGTCTTAGCTAAAGAAAGCAGATTTTACATTATAGGAGGATGTTTTTTCTTTTAAATGTAACAGTCTTTAAAACACTGAAGTTCTGCTCTGCTTCAGTGACAGCCTGAGTTTTACAGGGAGAATATTTTTGTAAGGATTCAGCAAAAATAGTACCCACTCTCTCTCTCTCTCTCTCTCTTTTTTTAGCTTTAAGATTTTCATCACTCTTTCGTTCTTAGAAGCAGGGACCTGTTTGACTTAATGCATTACAATGAAACTGTCTGACATTAGAGATTGGTAGCTTCTAATGGGAAAACATAAAGCAATTATTTACGTCAGCAAACACTTTTTGTTTTCCGTCTGGCCTCTGCAGCCAAAGGCACACTGAGCGAGGACACTATTCGGGTTTTCCTGCAACAAATTGCAGGGGCCATGAAAGTCCTGCAGACCAAAGGAATAATCCATCGGGACCTCAAACCCCAGAACATTCTGCTCTCCTACCCACCGGGCCGAAAGTCTCACTCTAACAACACCTGCATCAAGATCGGTAGGTTTCTTATAATGAGTTTCCTCATTGTTGGCTCTCTGTTTTCATTTCGGCTGTTTAGAGCATATCCTAAAAGTGAATCACATTAAAACCTGATGAACAACCAAGAAAGAGGGAAAGAGGTCTGTGACCAGATCTATTCCTACAGTGAAAGCCTCTTCACTATTAAAACAGTTTTTAACTGATGGAAAAGTGTCAGAAATTTCTGTCTAAATGTGTTTACTGGAAATGTTATGACTTTTCTCTTCCTTGATCTCCTATCTGTGTCAGAGTACGTCATGCATTATTATCAAGGCTATTTCCTTCATGCCCACTAGATGAGCACTTCAAAAATGATTACAGCTTTCTTCTGTTTGCTCAGTGTTAATTGGCAGCACTCCCAATTTCTTATGAAATCCTTTTATCGGTGTTTTTATGTAACCTAGATATTTGTTTTCACAACAAACTGGGTTACATGCGAGAATGAAAACAAGTTGGGGTTGAACCAAATACATTTTATGGAGTGCCGTATAACAGGGAATAAAATGATACAGGTTAACAAGCTTGATAACAACTTTCTAGATTTATTATTTTTATATTGAGGTCCAATTCAGTTTAACATTTATGTATTTATTTATTGTGTTCATACTCTTGTTTAATTTTTCTGTTCTTCATATGGATTACACACTCTTCCTCATTGTAAAGGAAGAGTTTTTCGCAACTTTCTGTAGGGAAAGACATTGTCTATTTATAAAAGTCTTCTCCCAATCACTGTTTACACTTCTAATCATGTAAAATGACTACTTGGCATGTTTCACAGTATCTCACCTGAAACAGACACAGTTTGAAACTTCCATGATCCGCTCTTTCCTTTTACAACCCTGGCAAATCCGTTGTGTGTTCCTGTAAGATTAGAATAAAAAATTGTTGGTAGAAAATTCCCCCCCGCCCCCCCAGCCTTAAATTTTGAGTCTTATCCCCGCACCTGTGATTAGCAGGGTGATTCTCACGAACCCAGTCATTTGAATGTCTAAGAAGATTTTAAAGTCATACTCATGAAAATTAAAAATAATTCACTTTTATTTGAACAATCATCATTTCTAATATTTGGCACAGTTAATTGTTAGTTACCAAAATATTTTTTTAAATGTTTTTTAACTAATTTTAGAGTCAGAAATTCATTACCGTAATGCGTCCACAGTAAAAAAAAATGCTTTCACCTCAATTTATCATTGTAATTATTCAAGCTGGTTTATAAAAAAATACTACCAACTTGTGTAAAATAATGTAAACTAGCTCAATATTGTGATATCTAATGATTTCCTATTAAATAATAAAATATATTTTAATAAAAGTGAGTGTCCAGAGGTGCAAAACTCATTACCGTAGCACCTTGTTCGAAGTCCTGTTAAATTTATAGAATTTTTTAAAATTGAGTTATTTTGACCCATAATGTACCACAAAGAAGAGAAGACAAAATATGGCTAAAAAATAAGATTGTTTGACATATTTTGATTATGATAATTGTTATGTTTCTCCTTGCATACGCCTATTCGCACACCACAGCCGATCATTACCGTAATGTGCATTACCTCATGTGCTTAAAAAGTAAATGATTAGATATTTTTCTGTAGAGAAGATATCAGGGAATTTGTATTGTAGGTGAAAAAATTTTAGCTGACTCACCATGGCATGCTACCATTTTAAGCTATCTCATGCGAATTTCACTCATTACCGTAATGCACAACTTTCATTACCGTGCAATTTTAGACCTGTTGCGGTAATGAAAAACAAGATTACGGTGATGAACAGTGTCTTTTTGAAATGAAAACATAGATAAATACATAGTGCATTTAAACTTTAATGCTCCTTCTTATTGTTTTTTTTACACAATTACAGCAGTTTTTTATTTACTTCCTACTTATGAAAAATGGTTATACTATTTTATGGCAACAAATATTAATTACCTAATGTGAAGGGAAAAAGGAAGTAGTGCTGGATATCAATTAAAATTTCCAAAAATGCTTAGATTCAGAGGGACCCATTTCAACTCATGATCCAATTTGATGGTTTTTCGATTCAGTTAAGGATATTCCGCTATCAAAATTTTACTTGGAAGGTGAATGAGTGAAAGAAGATGTATACTGGGGGCAGTTCTCCTGGACTGGCAGCCCAGGGGGGTGGTCCACCTACAGAGTATGCTCCAACTACAGAGGGTTCTTGGGCCTCCCTGGTAATGTCTATTCTGTGGTTCTGGATTAGTCGAATCTAAGCTTCAGGAAGAGCAGTGTGGGTTTTGTCTTGGTCGTGGAACACTAGACCAGCTCTACACCCTCAGCAGGTCCTGGAGGGTCCGTGGAAGTTCGCCCAATCAATCTACATGCGTATTGTGAACTTGGAAAAGGTGTTCGACCGTGTCCTTCAGGGAGCCCTGTAGGGGCTGACAGTAAGTCGGGCTGGTTTCCGGTGAGAGTTGGACTCCGCCAAGGCTGCCCTTTGTCATCGATTCTGTTCATTACTTTCATGGACAGAATTTCTAAACGCAGCCAAGATGTGGAGAGGGTCCGTTTTGGTGGCCTTAGGATCGCATCTCTGCTTTTTGCAGATGATGTGGTCCTGTTGGCTTCATCAGGTCATGATCTACAGGTTTAGTTCTCAGTATATCTGTAGTCATGGATGGGAAAATGGAGTGAGAAATTGACAGGTGGATTGGTGCAGCGTCCACAGTGAAGCATATACTGCTTTTCATTGTAAGCAGTAATGGCTTTCCATTATGGTTCAGCAATATGCAACATTTTCTCAGTTGCACTGGTCTGCCCTGGTGAAGAGAGAGCTGAGTCAAAAGACAAAGCTCTCAATTTACTGGCCAATCTACAACCCTTCCCTCATTTATGGGCATGAGATTTGGGTCATCACCAAAAGAACAAGATCACAGCTACAAGAGGCTAAAATGTTTTTTCTCTGAGCTCTCCTGTAGAGACAAGGTGAGGAGCTTGGTCATCTGGGAGGGACTCAGAGTAGAGCCACTGCTCCTCCACATTGAGAGGAGCCAGTTGAGGTGGCTTGGGCATCTGGTGAGGATGCCCGAGCCACCTCAATAAATAAATCACCCTTACATAAAAATAAATGAATAAAAATTAAAAAAACACCCAGTGAAGGACATAGCCTATTATCCAGGTCTGTGTAATATCGATTTTTGCGATATATATCAATATTTTCTTTCCTAGAAAAAAATCGATATAGTAATGCAAGTATTGTAACATCCAACTGTCATCTTGTTCACTCACTGCTTGCTTCGCCAGGAGAGTGATTAGGTCATCAGGCTTAGAGTGATTCCTTCAGATGTTAAGTGTCAAGGTTAAAAAGGTATCAAACTATTCAGAGCAGGGTACTTGGTGCACTTTATTTACTTCACAAATGCATGTAAGCTACAGTTTGTACTGTTTCAATTAAAAGAAACATGTCTTCTCACCACTTCTTTGATTCATTTTGTCCAGCTGTTGACTTTAAGTCTGTGTCCATGTCCAACTAGAGCCAGGTATTGTGTAGTTGGTGCTTTTAATCAGTTTTCAGTTAAATTAATTCAATCCAACTCTAAGTCACAAAATGTCACCAAAATCACTCTGTCCCTCTAAAATCTTTCAGAAAATTGCAAAAGTGTATTGAATTGTATTGTTTGCTGAATATCGCAATATATATGGTATCGTGAGCAGAATATCGTGTATTGTATTGTATCGTGAGATTATTGAATCACTACAGCCCTACTATTCCTGAGGATTGATGAATTCGTCCAATTGCCCAACCTTCATTCCAAGCAATAAGCAGAGATGAAAAAAAGTCAGTTGTGGGTTTGTTTCCATGGCTCAATGTTGGTAAAATGTTTAATTTGCAGATGTATGTTTTGTTACATGCCATTTTATTATTTATGTGTAGTTAAATGTTAGTGTAATTATAAAGTGTTCATTACCGAAACATTCTTATTCATTACCGACATACGTTTTTTCATTACCGCTATGCTCATTTTATGATAATTTATTTAGATTAGATAAAAGAATTACATGAACTTTTTAATTCCTCAATGAAATGGTCAGACTCTTTTATATTATGGTTGTGTTGTTTTTTCAATTTAATGATTTAACACAAAATTAGAACAAAAATAGATTTTAAAATTGTATTCATGTTACGGTAATGAAATAATTGTTTACATTAAAATAATAAATTTTGTTATTAATGACTATTCTTTGTTGGTACCTTCTCCTTTGTGGACACTGAAGTCCATGGTGTCCAAAAAAAGTGGAAAAATGTTTTTGTGGTTTCATATTTCTTCATCAAAATTGTGTTACGGTAATGAATTTATTTCTTCAAAGTCAGACTAAAATGTCTAAAAATACCTTTAAAAATATGCATAGAGGTTATAATTTTACATTGAAAGATAAAATTAGATTCTATTTTATAAAGAAGGTGTGTTTTTGTGTGCATACAATGCATTTTTATTTTTGTTGTAAGTTGTACCATGTTCGTGAGAATCACCCAGCAGTGTTGTGGCTCATTCTGTATCTGATGAAAGTCAGTGCAACTGGGAAATTTAGAATTGAACATTTCTGGTGATAACCTGAACCACTTTCATGCTTTTTGGGTCGCTGAAGGTCACCTGTGTGTTCATTTTGTCGGTGATAAAATAACTCTGGTGTGTTTTCAGTGCTCTATTTCTGGTATTTATTACCATATATCATCTTAAAAACGATCTAATAATTAGAAAGAAATGCAACATTACTTATGCTGACATTTTTATAAAGTTCTGCATAACTGTACTCGCATCTCTCTAGTTATGTACGTAATTTGTTATGATACTTTTGACTGGCTGTCTTTGGACATAAGCTCCAAGTCTTTAAAGTTGGAAAACCTCCTAGAATAAGTTTATTCTACACTCTCTCAATAAATTCTGTTTCAATTTGAAGTTCCACTGGGGGTCTAAACATAATTTGAAGCAATGTGCAGCTTTTCTAGAAAGTTCTTCTCTTTTGTGCATCGGATGTTCACTTGTCCCTCCTCTCATCTTTTTTCTGTCTCTTTGTAGCGGACTTTGGCTTTGCCAGATACCTTCAGAACAACATGATGGCTGCTACACTCTGTGGCTCTCCCATGTACATGGTAATGTCAACATCGATGAATGAGTCTCCCTTTGACTCATTTGTATTTACTGCACTCGCCTACAAGTAATCATGCGAGCAGAACTACATATTGTTAAATCTCACGTTTTATTTCCCCAATAGGCTCCTGAAGTGATTATGTCCCAGAACTATGATGCCAAGGCTGACTTGTGGAGTATAGGAACCATCGTATTTCAGTGTCTGACTGGTAAAGCTCCTTTTCAGGTAAAAACACACTTTATATGTTAGAATGCCATGACAGACAAAAAAAACCTTCAAGTTTAATGTCTGTCAAATGATATGATGATACAAACTGTTTTGTATTCTGTATTATTCAGATCAATATGATTGTTCAATGAAGGATCTTCTACATTTCTTACTGCATTGATTGAAATCTTAAAAGCTTCTCAAAGTGCTTAAATGTTATCTTTTAAAGTAGAACAGCAGCACAGTCTGTGTTGTGGAGTATCGCAGCTCCTCCTCCCTGTGGAGGAAACCTTTAGGCATCATTCTTCTAAGCTTACCAAGAAGGAAATACAGACTTGACTATCCAGTCCTTCCAGTCCCTAAGAGATTATTTACTAGATAAGATAATTGACTGTTATTGTTATTTGTGCTGATTTTTTTTTTTCTGTGCATCTGAAAACACATCAACAAAATTGGAAACAAACAAACAAAACATTATCCCAGCAGCATTTCTGTTATTAAATACTTAAAACAAGACAGGACTAAAGGTCACACGTTACTAAAGGTCCATTACTGCATGGACAAATGTCTTCTGTCATGCGGTAACAAGTATTTTCCCCAGCTGGCAGAATGAGTATCTTCTCATTTCTTAAACACTCATAAGATCGATCTTAGCCTGTTCAGGAAGGGTCAAGTTATTGGCATCAAGCAGAGAAAACGTATAAGAATATTGCTACTATCTACTAACATTGGGTTGAGAACTGTCCAATGCATCGTTAAAAACTGGAAGGATGGAGGGCAACCATCGTCTTTGACGAAGAAATGTGGTCGTAAAAAAAATCCTAAATGACCGTGATATCTGGCAACAACAGAACTCAGGATAATGTTTAATAGTGAAAGCAAGGGCATTTCCACATGTTCTGGAAACGCAATCAGGGAGGCTATCTGGAGGAAAAAAAGACTTCAGTGTGCGGTGGAGTATAAAGATTGGACTCTGGAGCAAGGTCATGTGGTCTTATGAGTCCAGATTTACCCTCTGACAGAGTGATGAGCGCATCAGGGTGAGAAGAGAGGCAGATGAAGTGATGCATCTATCATCACTGGAGTCTCCTAGGTTCTATGTACTCAAAGAATGAGGTCAGCTGGAAACACTGCACCACCAGGTTATTCCATCAATGGATTTTTCCTTCCCTGATGGCACGGCCATATTCCGAGATGGCAATGCCAGGATTAATCTGTCTCAACTTGCGAAAGAGGAGTTCAGGGAGCATGATGCATCGTTTTCCACACATGGAGTTCAGACTTTAACCCCATTGAATGTCTTTGGGATGTTCTGGAGACAGTTTTGCACAGTGGTTGGACTCTCCCATCACCAATGCAAGATCTTGATAAAAAATTAATGCAACACTAGACAGAAATAGATCTTGTGACATTGCTGAAGCGTATCAAAACTGCGCTACAGCGAATGTAGTCAAAGCCTAAAGCGTTCCATGAAATATTGGTGTGTGACCTTTATTTATGTCTAGCACTGCATGTACTGAATCAAAAGTAATACTGTTTACTGATCATGTACAGGGAATAAGAAAACTTTATAACTGAGACTTATTTACAGTTTTATTACATGTTATGAATTCATATTCTGAATAAATTAGCATATTTTGCATAAAAGTGCATGTGGGCCAGCACGTTTACTTGCTGGCCCAGCAGCAAGTAAACGTGAAACATGTCTGTTCTTTCGTATCTGAGTGTGCTGCATTAGAAACACAAAGGAAGGATGAGTCGTAACAGACAGAAGTGCTCAATAATAAACTTCCCTTGTGCTGTGCAGTAGCTATGTGTCGACATGCCATTGATATTTGCATATTTTGCATCATCGCCTTTAGGCCAGCAGTCCCCAGGACCTCCGGCTGTTCTATGAGAAAAACAAGAATCTGAGTCCCAAGTAAGAGCTGCAGCTTTTAAACTGAACAACGAAATGTTAGCACAACAGTGTTTTGTGGTAAACAGGAGTAATGAATGTGAAGTCCCTTGGTTTGTTCCTAATAATTGTTTTTCATTGGCTGCCTTACTTTTGCTTGAATTTAGACTTGGATTGCGAACTAAAATGTTACAAAACAAGTAGGTCAGACATACCAGCTGCTTACTGTGTCTCATAAAAGCTGACACTGACAGCCATGTTCATAGTTTTTGAGATTTCTTTGTTAATGAACATGATTATTTAAGGTAGAACATTGAGAGCAAACAAGGCTATTAGAAAAATCCCTCCTTAGATTTTAATGTTTTATATTTTTGCAGCATCCCCAGAGAGACTTCTAGCCATCTGAGGAACCTGCTGCTCGGTCTGCTGCAACGCAACCACAAGGATCGTATGGACTTTGGTTGGTGACAGTCAGCAGTTTTAACCCTTTCAAAATGCTCTTTCTGACAGATGTCACACTGTCATAAAAAGACTCAGATAAAACTCTTCCATATACATGAAACCTGATGAAACAAGTGCAAACACTCTCTAAACTATTTCTATTTATTACTTTGAATTCTGCTCAGCTTTTTCACCATTGCTCAGTACTTATTCTTTATTTTCTTCTCTTTCTCCAGATGAGTTTTTTACCCATCCTTTCTTGGATGCAAGCTCATCCATTAAAAAGTGTAAGTAAAAGTAAATATTACTCTATTTAAAGCTTGGTTGGGTGTGATCTGGCATATTTTCATTTCTTTTAAACCAAAGGTTTGATTAAAAAGTGATTATGATTACTGCTCACGACCAAAGTTGTTGTTTTTTTTTTCCTTTTATTTATGCGACTCATTTTAACAATTGTTTTGCGTTGTATCACAGCCGTCCCTACAGTGACCATGACCTGTTTGCCCAGTTCGGCATCAGCCAGCTCTTGTAGCAGCTCCTCCACGTCTCACCTTGCCTCACCACCGGTTCGTACTCACTTTTTTCTCTTATTCCTCTGCTTCTGTTTGCATGCAATTTATGAGTCTGTACATAGTCTGTGCCTGTTCAACCATTCCCAAATGGTATGCATTTTACACTTTATGCTCACACTCTTCTTCTGGTTCTTTTGTGTCCGCTTCCTTCTGCAGCAGTCTTTAGCTGAGACTCAGCATCTGCGTGCCAAAGTTCTGGCCTCTCCAACGCAGGAGGCTGCAGGTTTTCTCCTGAAGGACTCGTCTGGAGCAGGCGGCAGCAGCAAGAACTCCTCCTCTTGCGATACAGATGATTTTGTCATGGTGCCTGCTCATTTTACAAGTGAGGATATGTGTAAATGACATCAGATGAAACTGTAAAAGTTATTCAATATATTGTTGTAATTATTGCCAAAGCTTTTTTTTTTTAATTGGTGCGTTATTTTCATATGATTGACTTTCCAGCAGGTGAACTGACTTGTGAGAGTAAAGTGCTGCAGGACAGTTTGATGAACAGTGGGTGAGAGGCACTGACTTTATTTATCATGGAAAATAAATGTCTTTCCATCCCAGAACATTTGCAGTTATTTAAAAAAAATCAAAGGAAGTACAGTTCTTTATGATCTGATGTTCTCTTCTATCTTCATTTTTTTTTTTATCTTCCTTAGCTCTCTTTTGGCTTCAGCTGGTCTGTGTAACCAAGCAAAAACACCACCACACTCTCCTTCTTACAGTGGCTCTCCAAGTCCTGTCAGGTACATGTACTGAGTTAAAATGTTGAGATCTAGCTGTAAAATGAAAGTTAAGCACAAAATGATATTGAAATTTTAAAGTGAAAATGTGTTTGAATGACTCAGTCAAAGTCCAGACGTCAGTCATATTTAGAAATTTTGGCGAGACTTGAAAATTGCTCTTCACAAACGCTGACCGAGTTTGAGCTGTTTTGCAAAGAACGTTTTGCAACGCTGGTTGAGACATACCCTAAAAGGCGTGCTAAAGCAGTTTAACCAAAAAGAGGCTTCCAGGGTATTTGTTCATGTTTTTATTGGTCAAAGCTATTCAAAAACCACCTGCCATTTTCCTTCCAATTTACAGTTCTGCATTACTTTGTGTTGGTCTGTTTCATAAAATCCAATAAGATGCATTGGAATCAGTAGTTGTAAGGTGACGTAAAAAAAGTTCAGTGGAAATAAATACTTTTTCAAGGCACTGTGTGTGACGTTATCCAATGTGAGTAGCAACTTCATGTCTTGAGCCCATAAACATACAGAAACTGGTTTTTAAAGATCAGCTTCTGGGTCAATTTCCACTCTTTCTTTTCAGAGTTTGAAGAATCCTTTGTTGTGATTGAACAGAAAATAAATCTTGCGATTAAAAAAATCCCTGTCATCAGAAGTTTTGGCATCCGATCTCACTTTCTGTTACTGAAGCTGACTTTTCAAATAAACTGCAGATATTAAAACTACCAAAAGAAGCCTGTGCATAAGACTTGAAGCATAACCATTTCATCGCTTTATTTTTTTCTCTCTACAGTTTGAAAAACCCACGACTTTTTCTTTTTTTTTTTCCCCACCCACATCCTGACTTTATCCTCCTTTTAAAAACTGAAACCTCTAATTTTCAAATGAACTCAAATATTGTTTTTCTTTTTCTGAAGGTGAAGCAGATGCCAGTCCTAAAACAGAAGCTTATCCTTGCATTCCACGTTGACATCCTTAAACTGTTCAACATTGTGATTTACTTTCATTCAGCATTTAAACGAACGATGTTAAAATTGCTTCATTAAAGTTTACCGTAAGCCTTCGGGTGTGAAGACTGGACGGTTTCAGCCCAATCTCGTCTTCAGAAATCTTCACAGCTGTTTGGTGTGTTTACAACAGGCCTGTAATTCAATCCTTCTCAAACAGAGAAAAACATTTTCCACAACCTGAGGCGATATCTTCCATTTTGCGCCTCTAGGAGCCTTCAGCTGAAAGATAATATTCCCTACCTAGTTGCTTGACTTTAGCCTGGCGATGACCTTTAATAGGGATTTCAAGAGTTTTGGTTTTAAACCCATTAGTAACCTCTGAAAGCTCTGACCGTATATGAACAGAATGCCACATCTTCGAGATGATGCTGGGCTTTCCCAAAAAAGCTGTCATAAAAACATAACTGTCTGCTGTTTGTGCTCTGAACATCCCCTCCTCATGCTCTGCCCTTCTCTCTGCTGTTTCCAGGCCCACCGAGTTCCCTGGCAGTAATTATTGTGGTAGCTGTGGAAACCATGTTCACTCATTGCCTATCCCAGTCCCCACTCAGGTCCAGAACTACCATCGCATGGAGCTGAACCTTCAGTCTACCAAGCAGGACGGCTCACCACGGTCTGTATCCTAACCAGCACGCAATCCCACAACCAAACAATTGCACATATGAAATTCTGAAACTAATGCTGAAGTATTTTTTTTTTTTAGAGTTTCTCAGATAAACTTGAGTAATGTACTTCTTTTTTTTTTTTTTTTTTTTTTTGTCAGGTTGTCAACAGCGGTGCGTTGCGGCAGCAGTGGGAGCCTGGTGGGCCACGCTAGAGCAGGACCTTCGGCCCCGTGGCAGGGAGCGGTCCCCTCCTCCCGTAGGCTTTCACTGGGAGGGACCAGAACATTCCAGATTTCTCCTCAAGGTACTAAAGGAAGCTGCATGTTATAAAAACCGTTTCTTTTAGGGGGGGTTTTCATGTAATGAATAGATTTCAAGCATTTCTCTTTTAGATACATTTAGGGTTAACCTTTTTTTGTATTCTGACATGCAGATAAGGAATTATTTGAATTGATAAATCTGTAAATTGAACTTCCCCTATTTTTTTTTTCTGCTTTTTTGCTTTAATATTATTTTAAATCTACATAAATAAAAACAATTCCAAGCATTGCACCATACTAGAGGGTCAAAGTTGCTTTTCGCTCTCCAGGCCCGCAGCACGTTGAGTCGAGGCAGACGTCTCAGCAGCAGCCACAGGCACCGGGGCTCGGCACGCGGCTCCACAGTGCCCCCTGTCTGTTGGACTGCGCGACTGGCGGCAGCAGACAGAAAATCAAGAAGCAGCATTCAGACCCCGTCGCTGTCCCTCCAGCCGGGCTGATGACCCTCCGGCCGCTCCACTCTTCCCCCAGACTCAGCGAGCTGATGCAGCGCAACCCTCTACCGACCATCCTGGGATCCCCGTCCAGGGTGAGACGACCGTCTCCGTGAATTTACCCCACACGCACAGGACAAAAATAAATTTAATGTTTCCT
The DNA here is from genome assembly GCF_051168715.1 of Poecilia mexicana. Taxonomy (NCBI): domain Eukaryota; kingdom Metazoa; phylum Chordata; class Actinopteri; order Cyprinodontiformes; family Poeciliidae; genus Poecilia; species Poecilia mexicana. The sequence goes on from NW_028263381.1 coordinate 17,142,306, forward strand.
TACTTGTCCGCCTTCTCAGGCTATCCCTCCTTTTGAATTCCCAAAGCCGCCAAGTTCTCCAAACCTCGTGACGTTCCTGACTCAGAAGGGCTTGGTTGTTGGTTCGCCCGGTAGCAGGACCGCCCCGGGAGAGCTCAGAGACCTGGGGCAACAAGCGCCAGCGCCGTCCACCCACCCAGCCTGCTGCGTCCACAGAGTGAACGACGACGGCAGGAGCTTTGGAAGGTCAGGCTCATTCATTCACTGTTTATCTTTTCAATCACAAACGAGTTGTTTAGACACAGGAATCTTCTCTTTAGGTATAAAACTAGTCATGAACAGGACAACCATCGTTATCTATTAACTGCTTCTAACTCGTTAGTTCTAGTTCGAAATTAATTATCATTTGTAAAACTGCAGTTGAAGTGATTTGTCTTTTTTTTTTTTTTTCTGGAATGGAAAAAGGTCAGAGTAGTGTTTAACCTTTTCAGAGTAGATGGATATGAACGAACCTAAAGTAAACAGATGAAGAGAATTGATGGGAAGCGGACAGATTTATGAAAGCAAAGCTGTTTCTTGTCTGCTTGCTTCAGGTCACAGAGTGCCGGCCGTCTGTCTGACATGCTGCTGATGGCTGCGTTTGGAGCAGGACATGCAGGAGAACGAGGCAGCGCGGAGAACCTGGCCTCAGAAAAAGCCATAGACATAACAGGTCTGTGTGTATCTTACAGAGGATGGATTAAAATGTTGATTTTATTTTATTTTTTTTCTTCTTCTTCTTTCTGCTATGACAGTTCAGGATGAATTCAGGCTGCATCTTCAGCATTTTAAAAGCTTAGAATTAAATGGTTCCAGACATCAGCAGATTTCTTTCTCTATTTTGAAGCCTTGAGTTTGAACTTTTTTATAATTTTCAGAAGAATGCCAGTAAAAGCGTGAGGGAACTGTTTTATCAACACTGCCATTGTTTTTTTTTTTTTCTTCCTAACTGATTCTTTTGTTTTTTCTCTAACATGAAGTAAACAAAGCCAATGTTTTTCTGCTCATTAGCTCCTTCTAGTGGCGGCTTTGCACCTGGTTCTTGCAGCCCCGCACAGGTGGTTTTCACTGTTGGCTCTCCGCCAAGTGGCAGCACCCCACCTCAGACCTCCAGACACAGGAAATGTTCAGGTAACACAATAAAAATGTCTGAATAAGTTCAATATTCAAAAAAAAAAAAAAAAAAAAACCTAGAGGTGAAACATTCTTTGTTCTCAAGGCTAAGATCTAATTTCACATATCTGGATAGATATAATGTAAAGAAAAAATCCTATTTAAAACTGATATATGGTTTAGTAATCAACAGCAATTTCCTCAGAAGGCTTATACATTGTAATTGCTTAATATATATATATATATATATATATATATATATATATATATATATATATATATTTTTTTTTTTTTTTTAATTAATTTCACAGTAGATGAATTGAAGGAAAATGTCTTCCTTTTTTTTCTGACTCATGCAGGCTCCTTCAGTTCAGGCAGTCCTGCAGGCTCGTTGACCAGTCGCTACCCCCCGACAGGCACCTTTCCCGAAGGCTTTGAGGCCCCGCCCAGCCCTCGCTACAGTTTCACTGATCCTATCACCGCTAACATGGGTGGCGCTGTGACCTTTGAGGCCCCCGAGCTGCCTGAGGAGACACTGATGGAGGTGAAGAACTAGTTTCCCCACAAACTAGTGAGATTGTTGACACTTTTTAGGACTGGAGCTTAGTTTTAGGATTCATTTACCTACAAAAATGAGGAATCGATGTTTTCTTTCCAGCAAAGCAGATCCTGTAACATCACCTTCTGTTGACGCATGATATAAATTGTCTCTAAATTACCGCCCCTTCCCTCTTTTTCTGCTTTCGCCGGGAGTTCAGCAAGAGCACACAGACACGGTGCAGCGCCTGCGTTTCACTTTGGAGTTTGTCCTCTGTCTGATGGAGGTGGCTGGCTCTCGCGGGGCAGTCACAGCGGGGGCACAGGGAGACGGCTCTCACCCCGCTGTCCTTCAGCAGCAGAGTCTGGTGGCAGATCAGATAAGCTCGCTGAGCCGAGAGTGGAGGTAAGGTCAATGTCACTGTTGATGATTCAGTTTTGCTCCATTTAGACAAATAAAACCACCCAAAAGCCCCAGACATAAGCGACGTGTGTTAAAGCGGCTACTTAGTTTGTTTTTGCTTATGACTCTGATGTGTTTATAGTAATAAAAGAACAGTGACGTTCTGGAAAACAAAAAACAACTCTACATTTTCTGTAATTACTAATCTAGAAACGATTAAGTACTGTGGATGACTAGCAGGAAGCTTTGATATGATTGTGTTTTTTCACTTTAAAACTGTGTAACAGTCTTTGTAAATGATAAGATTTAACATTTAAAAACACAATGTTTCATGTTTTTGTCTGAAATGGGTGTCAGATATGTAGTTATTAAAATCTGGCAGTGAGTTTATTTTATCACTTCACTGAGAAGCAGTTGCTTGATATTTTTCTTCTTTGCCATTTCATACTTGTACAGTTTTGGGGATATTGTGTATCGTAAAAAAGAGGAAAAAGTCAGAAAAATCATCATGATTGAAATTTTAAGCAATCCAATTTTTTTATATTACCTGAAAAGGAACTTGACCCATAGGTGTCTAGAATTCATTTAAATACTTAGTCGAGTGAGCTAAAAGTGAAACTGCTGTGTCTAACGTGTGTGTATGCACACACTTGTAGTTCAGGATTCAGGCCCAGAAAGTAGTGATTTTTTTTTCCCTGACAGTTTTACAACACTTAAGTTTTAATTAAGTCTCAAGTGATGTGTTTTTGTGCTTCTCTCCTCAGTCACGCAGAACAGTTGGTGCTCTACCTTAAAACCGCCGAGCTATTGTCTACTGCCTTACACACGGCCATGGAGCGAGTTAAACAGGGCAAACTCTACCCCTCCGCTACTGTCAAACAAGGTAGGAGGCTCTTCATGTCACAAAAAGTCTTTCAGATCTCCTTTTCTTTGTGAGCCACACAAAAGCAGAAACCTCTTTTCTTCCAATCTCTGTATTCGCAGTGGTGAGGCGGCTGAATGAGCTGTACAAGTCCAGCGTGGCATCTTGCCGCTCGCTCAGCACTCATCTGGAACACTTCTTCTCCAGGAAGCATCGTCTAATGGACCAAATCAGCTCCATCACAGCTGAGCGTCTGCTCTTTAGCCACACAGTGCAGATGGTAGGCTAAAAGGAAAAGCAGAGAAAAGCCGTTTCACATGGCTCTTCATTTTACGACTTTCACAGAAACCCAAACTAATCATGTAAAACACCTTATGTGGCAACACAACGTAACCGCACACCGTTTCTACTGAGAAATGTAGCGGTGCAGCAGCGATGAGGATGCTGATTAGAGTTGAGAGTAAAATAGATTAAAAGTCTGAGGCAGGACTTGAAAGTTTGTGTTTACAAACTCTCTCCATCGGATCGGAGAGATTTTGAGTTGTTTTGTAAATTAAAAAGGGGTAAATGTCAGTTTTTAAATGTGCAAAACTGGTAAAAGAAAAAAAAGAAAAAAAAAAAACCTTCAGCCAAAAGTAGTTCTACAAGTATAAATTAGGGTAACAAAAACAAAAACCCACTACACTTCTCAGTCATTTATTTGTAAAAAAAAAAAAAAATAAAATAAAATAAATGTTTTTCACTATTTTTAAATGAATGGAACAGACCATTAATGTCCCCCCTCTTTGTGATGTTAGGTTCAGGCTGCTGCGCTGGATGAGATGTTCCACCAGGGGGAAGCGTCGATCCTGCGTTACCACAAAGCTCTCCTGCTAATGGAGGGCCTGTCTCTGCTCCTCACTGAACAGGATGACATCCTTAGTGTTAGCAAATGTGAGAATCTCTTTCAGCTGCTCAACACTTGTAGTATTTGTTGTTCTTTGGGTGTTTGGGGGAGGACAAAAAAAAAAAAAAAAAAAAACTGGTTCAGTTTAGAGAACTGGAGGCTTCTGTTTACGCTGCACTAAATATTCTCTGTCTTTCTTTGACCCTGTTTCTGCAGGCAAGGAGTGCATTGAACGCCGCCTCACAGCTCTGCAGTCGGGTCTCTGTGTTTGACTTGTGAAGCCGTACAACCCTCCATTTGCACTCTGACACCAAATCTCCACCCACATTTCATGGTTTCACATAGAAACGCTTTCGTTTTCGCAAGAAAACCACAAAGTTTACTCAGACGCCGGAGGGTTCCGCGCATGGAAGATCTTTCAGTTTTCAGGGTTGGACTGTGACAGAAACATCTCAACTCTGGAGGTTGGCCCAGTAATGGACATGGGGAGGACTCTGCTGCTGAAGATGGAAATGCCAAGAAAAAGATTTAAGATTTGCACCTAGTTACTGTCGGTCTAATAAGAAGGAACAGTTTTTGCCAAGTAGTCACATTCCTTCATGTTGTGCTTATCTAGCATAAGAAAACAGCTTTTTAGGATTCATGCTAGCTGCAGCGGGATGAGACGATTAATGCAGTAGAAGCTGCACAGCTGGTGACACGTTCTGATAAGGACTCACTGTGGCTAAATGTTCCCATAATGTGTTTTTTTTTTTTTGCTTATATTTCTAATTTCCTCCCATGTTTGTTCAGTATCTTTAATTCTTTCATGCTTATTGACAGAAAGTACACATTTATAAAGCATAGCGAAATTTAATCAGCAGAAGTACATACAAGCATTATTACACAAAACCACAACCAAATTACTTTCGAAAGACTTTTGAAGTAGATTCAGTGTCTGCCTCTGCTGTTTTGATTTAAAAAACAAAAACAAACAACGAATGAATAAGAATTTGCTCATTCAGTATGCGCTTAAAATTATAAGGCCACAACCTGCTTTTCACACTATGAGGTTGGGAGGGAAGTATTTTGATTCTGTTCATGAAAATCGTGGCTTGCAATAAGCACAGAGGAAACAGGTCAGGTTAACGCTCAAGACATCTGCAGTTCAAGTGTAGATTTATATGCAGACGGGGCTGAATCTGATTCATCTACATCTGCCATCGCAATCATGTTAGCAAAAATGTTCCTGTACAGGTGCACCTTAATAAATTAGAATAACATTGAAAAGTCCGTTTATTTCAGCAATCCAGCTAAGAAAAATGAAAGTTATTAATTTCTGTTAATTTTGATGATCATTGCTTACAGCTTTTTAGATTCTTTTAAAGGTTGCTGTTACCGTTTTGCCAAATTTTGTCCCTCCAGCTAACTTTGGTTACAGCACTCTGAGAAAACAGTTTTTTGGTGATTTCTTCACTGTGAGGAGGATGCCAGTGACTGTGTGCTGAACAACTTTTGCCTTTATCTATTTTGCGTCATTGACTCTTGTGTGTCTCATCTTACTCCACACCTTCTCTGTGTAGTTTAGGTCAGGTGATTTTGCTTGCTAATCAACGACAGTCATTAAAAATGGACTATGACAGTTTCTTCCTTCTACCCTGGTAGCAGCTAGCTTAATCTTTAAAACTCAGCTCATTTTGCTCACACGCCGCCTGTGTGAGCAAAATAAATAAGTTTATCTTAACTAAGATAAATGCTTGGACAATATCACATTGCACGAATGTGTAGAAAATATGAGTTTAACCAAATTAATTTACTGAAATGACTGGACTTTTTAGTAACATTCAAATTTCTTGAGCTGCACCTATGTTCATCTGATACTCATAGGCTTTCACACTCATTGCTGGTGTTTTCTGCAAATGATTTCCAGACTTTTGCCACGGGGATTTTTTTTTTTTTTTTTTTGCATTTTATCTCTCAATGTTGTGGGTGTTCAGCGAGTCTAGTCAAATATGAATGTAGGGGTGTCAGGAAAGAAGCAGCATTAAAATCAGGCTGAATGTCGAAGGGAAGGTCAACATTTCAGCTGATCTTAATGGCTGGATGTTTTTTGCACTGTTGATGTACTGTATAGATAGAGGAGTATGCAAAACGTGTGCAGTCTGTGTAGCCGTGCTCATTTAGAGACTTCTGCTTATTCGCTTTAGTGTAGTTTTAGTTGCTTTTACATTTACCGTCATAAATCGTATATGTTTTCATGTTAAGGAGTGTTGAGAAGGAAGTTGTATAAGCTAGTTTTCTAGAAGACGAAAGAAAAAAAATTCACACTGAAAAAAATGTTGCAGTTCTTGTTTTGTGCTTTATTTTAACAGTTATTGTTTGGTTTGGGTTTTTTAAGGCTTTATGCCGTTTTCTGCTTGCTTGATTCATTTTAATTGTGACTGTTTTACTTAACCACGTGTTTCCCCTCACCCCCCCCCTTTTTCTTTTTTTTTTTTTTTTTACTCTTCTAAATTTGATTGACTGATTTTTGACAGTTTAAGTCCTACAGTAGTTGTTTTTCATGCTGTGTGCATGCAAGTGTGAACTGGTAAGCCTGATATTTAACACGGTAACGTCAGTGGGACACGTTAAGCGCAGAACGTGCTGCATAGATCTGCTCTCGTGAGAAGCAGAACATGTCACTCTGATGTAATTGACATCGAAACCCACCACTACCTTATTTTACTCGAGATGTCATTCCCTCTGCTGCTCAAGGCAGAAATTGAGTGCATATTTTATATAATGCTTGCGTGCGATTTTGGCTCGAGAGGCTGAACTGAGACGCCTTTTTAGCGTTACAATCGGCAGGACGAACTGGATAGATAATTTATCTGAGCAGACATTTTGTGTGTTTACTTTGTTGCCTTTTCATGTTGTGTCCTAAATGATGTCTTTGTCTCTTAAGTATACATTCCTAATATTAATTAATTAGTTCCTCCGCAGACGTTTTGTCACTACACTTGCTGTGCTGTCCTTCGACGAATCAGATGACAGAAAAAAAACCGACGCATGTGTCACTTTTTATTGTTCCATACAATCTTTCTTCAGATTAGGGAAAACAATTTCCTTTGATCATAACCATCACGTCGATTTTATTTCAATTTGTTTCTTTTATGTATTTTCTAACATTCCAGGATGTTTCTTTTTCCCTTGACTAATTCTATGTTGCCTTTTATATGTCGTCAATTAAGTTATTGTATTCAACTCTGGGGAGACGATGGGCCACCCGAACATTCCCAAAGACTATTAAGCTTTTTGCTTGTTCTTCCACATTCTCTCTCTTGCTCTTGCAAAAGCAGTTTTAATGTTTTCATATCCATAAGAGACGCACTATCTCCTGTACCACTGCTGGTAATGTAATCTTTACTGTTTGGGGATCTTCGTCATGAATAAAGTGAAAGGACAATTTCTTCAGGATGTTGCGTTTTTGTTTTAGTTGAAAGGAAAATACTGCATGCTTTATTAGAGTTGGTTTATTTCCTTGTTTTAACATCAAAACCTCAGGCATGATGTGATTCATGCAAAAGGAGCCCTGGCCAGCTGTCGAGTACATTTACTAAATAGTACATAAACATACTTTTCAATGAGCTGGCTAATCTCTCTCTCAAAGCTTTTTTTTTTTTTTTTTTTTTTTTTGGAGAATGTACATAACTTAAATTTTAATAGTACCTTAATTTTTGGTTTTCATTCGCTGTATAACATAATCCTCAAGCTAATATTAAAAAAGCCTTTTAAAATACACCACTGTGATTTGTGAACCTATTGAGTTTCACTTTTTAATTTATTAATGTTCCTATTTATTTAGATGCACCCATACGAGTTATGTTTTTGTAGAAGATAAAAACTGATTTTACTGAGATAAAAAAATAATTATATCACCCAATCCTGCTTGTAAAAGAGAACGATTAGAAATCAAATAGTCACTTTTTAGTCGTGTAGAAAGAACTTTTTGTTGCTTGTGTGAAGCTGCTATATTCTTCCGTCACCACAAGGGGGAGGAATACAACTCCAAACTTTCCCCAAAGAAGAAGGCGAGACATTTCTGCAGCTTGCTGCGCGTCGTCATGGCAACGTTGTTTTTCTCAGTGCACTTGCAGTTTGAGTGCAACGCAAGTCAAATAAGAGCAAAAGAAACCCGGGAGACTCACTAAGCCGTTTACTGCTTTTGTGCTGACTAATTGGTTGTTGTAACACAACAATGTGGGTTAAGCTGAACTTTAACAGGATGTGGAAAAGACCTGCCAGCTAAACCGTGTAGAAAAGAAGCCAACTAGTTCCATTGAATGCTGCAAAAAAGGAGAAAAAAATGGCAGGTAATGACCTCCCACCCATATTTCAGTCGACATTCAGGACCAGATTTGAATTCAGCAGGAAAGCGAGTTCTCCACGATCTCGCCCACCGGGACACTCAGTGCCTGCTGTTTCGCTGATTGTCAGAGGAAACGCGCCAAATACTACCCAGCTGAGCGACGTGGATCCCCGAATCATATCCCTCCAGAAGAACATCCGATATCTGCAAAAGCAGCAAACGGAAACTCTCGAGAAGCTCCACGCAGAAATGGACTTTCTCAAAAGGGAGAATAAAGGTGGTTTTTCCAGATTTTTTTTTTCTTAGAACGTATCCTAATCACTGAATAATTTAATTTTCTATACACAACATATATTGCTATCAAAGCACCCTGGGTTTGTCCATAATGTTGCAAATTTATGTACTTAAGAGAAAAAAAAACAGAGCAAAGCAAAAAACGTGCATTGTGGTAAATGTTAGTCTGAAAGTGTTATTTGTAATTTTTCCCATTTGGCTGTTTCATGAAAGATGGCTAGATAGAATTTAGTCATTCCCAGTGGGTAATCAGCAGGGTTTTGACATTCATTAATGAATCAGCCAGCTTCATTAACCTGATGCCTAACAAATCAGCCGCCGGCTGTACATCATTATTTTCCATCTACAAGGGTTGGATTTGATGACTCAGAGTATAATGAATTCAAGCCAGAGACCTGACTGTCCCAATGATAAAGTACTCACAAGAAAAACACTCAATCTGGGCACTCTGGTAGCATAGCAACTCCAGGGTTTTGACTGGTCCTCAGCTGGGGGTCCATGAAGGGTCTGGTGTCTGAACAGGTCTAAGTGTCTCGCCACCTGTGTGAGACATTAACTCCCCAATTTTTGCACCGCGATCTTATGCATTGGCTGTCCCTCAGTGCAAACTGTTGACACTGTTTTCTTTTATGGCTGTTGCAGAGCTGAAGTATAGATTGACTATGGACTCAAGCAAAGGAGGCAAAAAAGGTAAGATGCAATCCTGATTTATTATTGTTTCCATTGCACCTTCAGTGGCAGTTTTGTTACATTTTAAGTTACTTTAACCTTACTCACCTCCCTGAAACTTGTCATGTTACAACCACAAAATTCGATGTATTCAGATTTTGTTAGGTAGGACAATAAACAAAGCAATTATCTGAAAAGCTTGACCTTCATTTTTATGAGTTAATACTTTGTAGAGCTACATTTAACTAAAAATCAATCAATCAATCAATCAATCAATCAAATTTTATTTGTATAGCACATTTCAGCAGCAAGGCATTTCAAAGTGCTTTACATAATTAAAATGCAAACAGCATGTGACATAGAATAAACAGTGAGAAAAAGAGATTTTGAAAAAGATTTTAAAAAAAAAAGATAAAAACATTAAAACCCGCACCCCTTTTAGAACTTGAGTTAAACGTCGTTTAACTGGGACGTTTTCCGGGGGGCTTTACATCATTAAAACATGATGGATGGAGGTAACAGGTTTGTAACATGACAGAATAAAGCTTGGGGGTAGGAGTACCTCTAGAGTCGCTTTAGATTCTTAAATCACTAAAAACCCCACAGGATTAGTGATTCCTGATTTGCAAAGAAGCCAGACGTACTCAGCCTTTACTCATTTGTTGCTGTAGTTATTGTTAATTTCTTTAGCTAAACGTCGGTAAACCACATAGCCTTTAGAAAGATTGCTTCAGCTTAGTCATTGGTTTTGTAGGAACAACGCCCAACCGAAATGCAAGATCTCCCTGTCAAATCCACTCCGGACTCTACGGGGAGGAGCTGCTTGAAGACTCACTGTTTCAAGACCAAGCTTCAAGGTGAAGTTCTGTCCAACCACCATGGATTTGTACTTAAACTGTATCCTGCATTGAAAATGAGATCCAAACTGCAGATGTGGTCAGATGGATATGCAAAAGAGTCAGGGGCTGCTGAATGTTTTATTACACCCAACTAAGAATAGGTTTCTAGCAGTCATACATGACTTCTAAAACTTATATTTAACTAAATGAGCTCACTGTTTTGTTTTTACCAGGGAATTATTTGCCTATTAATAGCAGAGACCAGAGCAAGATGCAAATATTACTATGTGGAAACATTGTGCAGTGCTATTTTGTTTTGACAACATGGTCACATTTCCTTGGCTGTTTTTGACATCAGTGTAATACACTGACTCCTACAGTAACACATAATTGCTTATTTGACTCTGGGACGTAATTTATTTGCACATAGAACCTGCCAGGAAAATCTCAATAATTATTTACTTGCTGAACACATAAAAAAGAAAGGTTAATGTTTTTAATCCCAAGAAGACATACAGTTTGTGTCCAATTACATATAACCAATCGACTAGGCTCTAATTTATTTCATATTTAGATTTATTTCAAGATACAGCAGAATCCCCCACGTCACCTGTATGTCTATGAAAGTAAAACTCCATGATGACAGCATAACTTTGCGAAAGAGACGGTGCCAAACACAGAATCCGAGAGTCAGGAGAACTTTATTTATTTGAAACAAAAACAAGGTGAGAACACAAACTGGAGTCGCAGCAACAATCCCGTCGACGAGTTTGTAGGAGGAAAAACATAGCAAAACACAATCACTTGGCCGGGTGCGTCTTCATCAAAAATCGCACATTATTCACACTTGGATAATGGCGTTAAGATGTGACAAAAAGTGGAAAGTATGTCCTCCAATAGTCTAAGCCTGGAGTTGCGTAATTACACAGAGAGCTCTGGATATCCTACTCTACTCTATATGAGTTGTTTTAAACAAATATGCTTGGCATAGTCTTAAAAAAAATTTGTGGATTTTGGTATTTAACTTACACAACCAAAACTGTCATTTTTCATGCTGGTTTTAGTTTACAACATTTTACTCCTCTTTAGGGAGGTTAACGAAAGTCCGCGATCTGTACAACTAAACCACGGTGGGGAGTTAACAGGGCTGCGAAAGACCGTTTTAGAGCCTGTGAGAATCAACAGCATTCGCGCGGCAGGTCCGTCCGACCTGCCGCCGCGTCCTTCTACAATGCAGGAGTGTGAGGCCATCATCCAACAGCTGTACAGTGAAAACAGTTTACAGACTCAGGAAGTAAGTGCGCATTGTTAGATGCTGTAAAGCGTCCCTTTACGCGCCTGAAAATGTTGTAAAAATGCACTTGACGATGCGCTTTTAGGACCTTTTCTATATTTATTTAGGAAAAACTGACTTGAACCTATCTGTGTCCGCTGCATAGATTGCACGTCTGAAGGCGCTGCTTAGTGATATAATTCTGAGCAAGAAAATCACCCGGGAACACCAGAGTTTGAGCAAAGCCTACCTTGCTGTTGAGCCATGGTAAGGTGACATAAACATGTGCTTTATTTGTACCATAGAATCAGATTTGAATATACTTTAATCTTCCTGCTAATTTGATCTCTGTTGCATGTTGCAGCAAACTTGGTGAAGAGAAGAAATTCCGCACTCTTGGTTCTCACCCAGTTCCACCAATAGTGTATGTGCTGATTTGTCTTCCACTGGTTCTGTGAAGTTTAGGTCTAGGGTGATGCCCAACTAGCAAAATGCAATGTCTTATTTATTTATTTATTTATTAAATATATTTGTATCTATAAAATACACAGTTATTTCTTTGTTTTCAGGTTTTCAGACGACCAAAAAAATACGATTTCAAGCAGAAATAAAGAGTATTTTTTTTTTGTCTAACAAAATGTATCCTTTAAGTTAACTCTACTTATCTTTCCCCAGTGCTGGACCCTCTCGCGCTGGTGTAGTTCCCCCTGGCCTGAAGCAGCGCCCCGATTCCAGCGCTGCAGACAGACAGAACACGCTCCTGTCAATTCAGCAACTCCACATCCAACGGGGTTTCCGCTGACTGGCAAGAAAGACCAAAGTCCGGATGTTTTCCTTGGTCACCAACGCATCTTTATTAAAGACTCATTAAAAACAAATACTAAGCCATAAGAAATATTCTATTAAACTGAAATATTATTTTTATGTAACTTTGCAAACCTATCTCTTGGTATCCTTATTGACGTTTGCTCTTCACAGTAAACCACCACCACAGTGAACCAACAGTTTGTACAGCAGGACCTCCTATAAATGGAGCACAGCTTTTCAAGCTTTAACATGTGAACGTATAAGTAGGTAAATAAGTCTGTGACCCAATCCTATTCTCCAACCTGACACCTAATCACTGGACCCTTACACACACTGACATTAACGGTGTAGTGCTGAAGGTCATGCGGACTTTAAATGGAATTATTTAGCTGCACGTTGAAAACCCTGTGTTTTGAAACAATGGGGCAGTATTAAGAAAGAAGAAACCCCATCTCTAAATACAGGTCTGCTGTAGTCAGTGTCAACGAATGTTTGCATCAATATGTCTATCAATCAATCAATCAAGTTCATTTGTGTCAAAAAGTGCAAAATTAGCAACACAGCAAGAGAAAACTAAAACATGGGGATACAAGCTAAAATAAGAGAGAATGAAAAAAGAGAGAAGGCATACACTATTTAAGTTCCTTCCGTCTTAGTTTATGCACAGTTCGTGATTTGTAGAATCCAGAAGAAATCCAAGTTTGATAAAACACTTTTTTGGGAATTAGAACAGATAATCCAAAGTTTAGGAACTTTGGATTATCTGAACGTCTGATCAAAGCTTTGTCGTGAAGCCTTGATCAGACGTTTAAAATCTTACTGACAAGTCGATGGAAGGATGAAAGTAATGAGATCCATAAAAGAATTATACAGTAACATGGGGAGTGTTAAAAACTTCTTGTGTGACAAACAGTTTCCAAGTTGAATCAGCCGCACTTCTTCCTTAGAAGTCCAAAAACATCTGCTCATTATCAAATGACTCAGGTCCAATACCTGTGTTCATTTGTTAGACAGTCACCGGGTTTGGGATTGCTTCTGATAAGCAGCACCGACCCAGAGAGCTGAGTACGAGACTGAAAGTGTGACCTGACATATTTCTCAAGGCCTTTCGCTATTTATTATAATAAAGCAGATTGCATCTCTTAAGAATTTTCCTCTGCTCAAGCAACATAACGACGGTTGCACCGCTCTAAGAATGCATCTAGAACTTTCCATACCACATCGTATGCAATAAATATGACTAGTTTATCTTAGGGTGATACCTCATTATCAGCTCACATCAGTGATATCTTTCTGCACACCTTCTACAATACATCCTCCACTCTCTCCTCAGTGCTGCCATAAAGCTCACTTATTTTTCAGCTAGTAAGTGACGCAGTCATCTTAGGTGTTTTTAATGAGAAGCACAGCTGAAATCATCCTGCCAAGCTAATGGCGTCACCTGCAGATAGCAGGAACATAGGAACATACCGAACAGGCCAGAGTTAAGGTTGTAAAGAAGTGCATAGTGGTGCTCGGCTATAAAACCATATTCTAACTTTGAATGTGTTAGAATGAGCTAAAGTACCTAAATAAATTCAACTGGAAATTTCTGCTTAATGACGCTTGAGTTTAATGTTTTCCAAATAAGCAAAACTTTAATCGTTTGGTAGGTACCCAAACCTGTAGAGCCATGCATAATACAAATCTGTGCCACATGTTTTTTTTTAAACATTTTTTTTTTCCTACTATTTCACAATTATGCACTAGTTTGAGTTTTGTCTATCACGCAAAATACTTTGAAGTTTTGGATGCAAACATGACAAAAACAGTTTAAGAAGAATTCATCCTTTCCAAGTATGGCTGATGACTTACTGGAAAGATTTATCATAATTTATTAACTTATTTTGATTTCATTGTACATATATGGAGAGTATATATATATATATATATATATATATATATATATATATATATATATATATATATATATATATATATATATATATATATATATATATATATATATATATATATATATATATATATATATATATATATATTTATTTATTTACTGGGAACGAATGTTTGTATAACTTTTCATAGCACAGCTGCACATTAACAATCTATGTTTCATGAATAAACCCAATAGTATTGCCAAGCTTAGAATAGAGAAAGCCTTCATTGTCTCCTAAACGGAAAATTCAAGCCTGTCGGTGTAAGGAAATAAAATATGAAGTTTTAGTAATAGATTAACCTCTTATCAGATAATCCTCCACTAGATGGTGTTGTTTTTTGAATGAATCTTCAGTGACCACTGCCTCGGTAGAGTAATACGCATATGTTCCTCAAAAATGTTTAATTTGATCTTTAAATCTGTCCTTGTGACTCCTTAAAACAAACTTTACTAGTATTTGTCACAGCTTTGTAATAAATTACCTCAAATAAGTAGATTGGAACCCAAACTAGCAAAAAAAAAAACAAAACTATTTTTATCCATAATCACATTTCTAAAGACTATGAAGCTTTTTTTTCCCCAAATGTGTTTCCTTGACCCTTCATTGTTAGAATGTGGGAATTGGCAGACATTAGCAGTTAAGACACAGTGGGTACAGAACTATTAACATTCAGACAGTGTTCCAGGGGTGGGAGCTGCTCTGTGCCACCTCTAGTCTCATGAGACATGACCACTAAAACCAGAAGCACAGGGCTACTGCTTTGTTTTTATCACTAGGCAGCAGTAGCTTCTCTGCGCACTAAATATCTTGTCACACTCAACCAATTTTTTTGTCTGATGCATCATTTTATCCATGTTGCATTTTATCAAGGCTTTTTCCCCAAGGCACTGCCCTGTGAATTTAAATAGACTCCCACCCTTTCAGCACCCTGCGGTAGAGAAGTAGCTCCAAATCAATGTGTCGTAGTTCTGTGCCAAAGAATTCACATTATGAGATTAAATGGAAGGGGAAGTTGGAGAGCAACAGGAAATGAAAATAAGGAATTATGTAAAGATGTTTTACTTGTGGCATGAAAGAGTTTACTGCAAAAACCTACTGTACGCTTTACGGTTGGGAAGTGAGGTCAGCTAATGTCACGATTTATCACAAAGAATCGCCACTATAATCAGCAGCATCTATTGTGGACATATGCTCTCCTCAGTCATGTTGTGGTTGCAATTCATGGCATGTTTCTGCTAAATGTGGCAGTCTGGGTAAAGCATAATCCTGGTTTCATTCAGATACGGCTGCATAAAATAGGAGGAATTAGTTTTTAATCACAGAAATACTTCTGTATTTTTAATCTATTTCTGATTAGTTTTCTTTTGATTTATTATGTAGTTTGATTTATTTTGTCTTGCAACCTTGCCACATACGTTGTCAGTAGCTCCCCAACCCCCCCCCCCCCCCCTCGTCACACTAGTCTTTCATTTATGATCAGTATAATTGTCCTCACTCAGTAATCTCCTTCCTCAGCACTTTTACTTCCTGCTTCTCTCGTGTGCCTTGGTTTGTCCAATCCTCCTATTTTCTGAACATGTATTGTTTTGTTTTGTTGTACAAAGTTTTTGCTTTTTTTTTGTTACCCTTGAGTCTCAAGTTAACGATTAGAATTTCTCCAAATATCTCTGGATCTGTTTCTTTTCTCTAGCAGAGTGCCACAAGATTATGTTTTGCTTTTTGAGAACCCGACAGGTCCACCAGTCCATAGCAGTGCGACAGACAAACAGGACACAGAAACATGCACACACGCAACTCGCATCTAAGGACAATTTTAGATAAACTAATTTGCTTAGCAGCTACCTATTTGAACTGCGGAAGGAAGCTGAGTATGTATGCAGTGAGAACATGCAAATGCCATGCGGATAAAGCCCGGGTTGGGATTCAAACATAGAATGACTGGAAGTAGCAAGAAAAATATTTGTGTTAAAGAAAAGCCATGAGAAACCCCATTTGCAGTTTTCAACAGACCATGAAGCAAAATGTAACTCTTTGGCCAAGATGCAAAATGCTGTACATGGTGGAAAATGTACACAGCACACCACCTTGAAAGCACGTGGTTATGGTGACACACAATGGTGGCAGCATCATAGTATGGGGGAACTTTTTCTCAGAAAGTACATGGAAGTTGGTTAGGGTTGGGGAAGCTAGCTTGGTAAAAGACACAGCCCCTTGTTGGCTTCATAAAGAGGGCCGGCATTCTCGGCTATTGAGAAATGATTGCTTGCTGAAGGCGTGGACAAGCCACTGAAGTTGTAAAGGATTGGATCTCATTTTAAAAATGCATCCTGAAAAACGCAGCTCAATGAAGCAAATCCCAGATGGAGCACTGGGATTTGCTCCGAGAAGAAAATCAAGCGGAACTGCAGGAAGGAAATGGCCAGGGGAAGCTGGAGGAGGTAAAGCCAAACTTAACTTGTTAAAGGGTGACAAAACATAGAGATTGGAGCCCAGGTTGGATTGCATTCAAACAAATCACATCACATAGCTTATCAGTTTATTTATGATTTATAATTTGAAAAGAAATACTTTTATCTCATTTGGACATACCTTTCCTTAAATTTTTTTCCAACTAATTTGTACAGCTTTATTTCATGCAGATGCTGTGTTTAATTTGACCCTGATTGCACCTTTGTTTACTTCAGTGTATTTGATCCACTAGAAATGTTAAATCAGTGTCCGGAAAAAGTATTTTTTTGGACACATGAACTGTTTTACTTCGACTTTTTAATTAATTATTATCAGCATTGTTATGTTATTGTTCTTGTAATGTTTTTTTTTAATGCTACTGTTGTCAGCTTACAATTTTAGTTGATAGCATTTAAAATAAAAGACATAAATACAAAAGAAGCTGCTTTTAGAGGCTAGCCTGGAATTTGCACACTCTTGTTATGCATTGGTGAGTGATATAGCAGCTTGCGATTATAACACTTTTCAGGCTATTTCATTTTTCAATGCAGTATTTTGGAAATTAGAGTAACATGAAGCCGTATCTATGAACGTATCCCCACCCCCACCCGTGCTCAGTCACCCAGCTGCCCACCCCCCATTTTCTCAGCCAGTCCTCACTTCCTCCGCCCGCCTCCCCCTCCAGTCATCGAGTGACGTGCTGATAGAAAGCGGGACCAGCCCTCCCGTCGCCATTTTTTTCTCTTACACTCGCACTTCTGGTTTCTCGAGCGAGCGGAGGATAAAATAAAAAACAACGGCAAGTTCAGGACAAATACTCGTCTGGTCGGGATACTTCGCTTGCGGTAAGGGAGTGCAGCTCCTGAGATGCACCAGCAGCGGACAGACGGCTGCTCTGAAGTCACTTTTTGTGTGAAGACGTGTTGCGGGCCGCCATTTTTTTCTTGCGCTGCCTCTGAAGTCTGCTCGAACCCGAGAGAGGGAACTCACAGACCTGTTTCCGTGCCTTACCGTTAAGTCGAGAGGATATAAAGTAACTATCTGTGTTTCCCCACCTGCGGCTAATTGTTGGCCTTTTTTATTCACAGCTATGATGATTTCTCAGTTAGAAAACTGAGACCACCTTTTCCGCTTTTATATTAACTGACACTGACCGGAGGAGATAATTATTTGAAGCCTTGTGTTTTTTTCTCGGAAGGCGGAACGAAAAGGAGGAAGCTTAATTGATCATTTCTTGCTTCGGCCTTCCTCGGCGTTTTTCTTTCGTAAGTTAATCATTTTCTCGATTCTCAGCCACTCAAAGCTGAGCCAATATGGTCCAAAGTTGGATCAAGTCAGTCTTAACCTGTCCCTAAAGAACCACAGGCTGTTTTTTTTTTAATCATTTTTTGTTAATTTTGTTTTAATCAGGTCGAAGAAACCTTCAGTGGTTCTGCAGAAATTACTCGAAAACCGCACAGGGGCGACGAATGCCCTGCCCTGCACCTACTGAATCATTCACTTTGGATCAACGCTGAACTCTTATCAGTCAATTTCTTCATTTATATACATCTACTAACTTATTTTTTGGGGAGCAGACATGTCATCGGCTCGGTTTGACTCGTGTGATCGGTCCGCCTGGTATTTTGGACCCGTTTCCCGACAGGAGGCACAGAACAGGTTACAAGGACAGAGGCATGGCATGTTTTTGGTTCGAGACTCGTCTACCTGTCCCGGCGACTATGTCCTGTCGGTGTCTGAAAACTCCAAAGTGTCTCACTATATCATTAACTCATTACCCAGCAAGAAGTTTAAGATAGGCGATCAGGAGTTTGAGAACCTCCCGGCTCTCCTGGAGTTCTACAAAATCCACTATCTGGATACGACTACGCTAATAGAGCCTGCCCCCAGGTAAGGAAGTCACGCAATACTCCCTTTACTAACTATTAACCAGACAGTTAGTTTATATAACAAGCAGCCTACTTTCAGGGAGCTGTGTCATAAAGCAGAGTTTGCTTAATTTGCATTGGAATCATTCCGACTACTGTTTGACTTGAGCGTTCTGCTTCACAAAGACACCTTTGATGGAAGTAAACATCTCCTAGGAGACTGATTTCAATTTATTTTGGACTTCACGTTAAAACAAGTTTTTATTTTAAGCCAGTGCAATGTTTGTTTGTGTAACTTCAAATCCAGCTCCATTCAACTAGACCTGGGTAAGTATGGTGACATTGAGTCAAAAATATTTACACAAAAATGCATCTACTACATTTATATGTCCAAGGGAGAAAAGCAGCAGCTACAAAATGTAAAAGCTGCCTTAAGATTGATGGGTGTTACACGCCTTCAGTTTTCACACCATGCCTATGTGCACATCAACGGGGGGAGGAGGAGCAGCAGCACTGTGGTATTGGGCTTTTGTTTATTTTCTAAGTTTTCAATTAGAAATGCACTAAAAAAAAGTACATTATGTGGAGTAATCTTGAGTTAAGATCCATTGTGGCTGATATTGAATATGGTCAACTTTACAGGTATAAACTAGTTAATAATTGTGAATGCATTCTTTTGTAAGTGGGGAAGGCATGTAGCAGGCTTCTTTCAGCCAGCTGACAGACAGTACACAGCAACACGTTCAGGAGGGGCAGTACTCTGTCGACTTATTCTGAATAAAGTCAGAAAAACGTTGTTTGGATACATTTCAAAACGCCCTAGTTGATCTTGAAAGTCTTGGGAATAAAAGTGTAGCAGCACATAGGGAAGGTGTTACGGTGCTATAATGCCAAAATTCCTTTAAAGGAATGTTTACTTATCTTTTTTAAACAATTTAAAAAAAAAAGTTATTAGCCCTAAATGCACAAAGCTATCCTAGTGACTAATTGGCATCTCGTTTTGACTGCGTTGTCTTGCCAAGGTACCCAAGCACGATCACCGGCGCCATCCAGACCATGGTTGGTCCTGAGGAGAACCAGGAGTACGTGCGGACATTATATGACTTCACAGGAAGCGACGCAGAAGACCTCCCGTTCAAAAAGGGGGAAGTTCTCATCATCCTCGAGAAGCCGGAGGAACAGTGGTGGAGCGCCAAAAACCGAGAGGGCCGCGTCGGGATGATCCCCGTCCCATACGTGGAGAAATTGGTGCGACCGCCTCCCCATCCCGGCCAACCTACCCACGGATCTCGTAACTCCAACAGCTATGGGATCCCAGAGCCTGCCCATGCCTACGCTCAACCCCAAACGTCTTCGCCGGGCACGCCAGGCGCGGTCATCACACCCCTGCCCTCCATGCAGAACGGCCCAGTCATCGCGAAGGCCATCCAGAAACGAGTGCCTTGTGCCTACGACAAAACGGCTCTTGCTCTAGAGGTATAGTAATGTCTGATTTTAAAGTCTTGGAACAACTCTTATTTGTACATTAAAAATCTTCCAAGGCTGATACAAGGCTTTCTGATACCTTGTATGAATTGTTCTCCAGGATTTTTCTTTTTGGAAACTTAAACTGTTTTTTCAGTGTTTTTTTTTTTTTTTTTTCTTCTCTCTCCTTATGGTCAAATTTGCCACCGATGTCGATCTTCATCAAGCTTTTTTCCAAAATTAGCCAGCACATTTCAGTTTTTTTCCCCTAAAATTGTTTTTGCTCAAACCAAAACCCTACCAATGACAATCCTCTGCGTGTTTTTTCATTGTGAATAAATGTCAGATAGAGAAGAGGGATGAACAGCAGCACTGACGGGCGCAGTTCTGCGGGCTGAAGGTGTAAAACTGTCCCATTGCGTCTCGAGTCATTTTTCCAGTGCTCTGGTGTTGGTTACCATCACATTTTAAGTTTGTGGTCACACCATAAGATGTGACTAAATAGCTACTGCCTAGGTGCTGCATGTTTATCTGTTTTTTTCTAAAACGGTAAGAATTTGCATGCATGTTTTCCTCTCTAATCTTAAGTCAACCTATGTGCTGCGAACTGTGGCTGCTAGGTTGCGTAAAAGCCCTGAAATCTTGCCTGCAGTTAAATACGTTAACTCGAGGAGAGGTTGGTCAGTTTTACGTTTTAGTTTCTTTTCGTTAAATGCCGAATCCAGAGCAATTCATGTGTGTTTTCTTTGTGTCTGATGCTAAAGGAAAGGTCCAAGTCTGACAGCAGCATTGTCGTATTTCTTAGCTGAGTCCTCTTGGGTTGCTCTTTTTATGACGGCGTGTCTAAACTTGCGACGCGCGGTGTGCGCTGGAGAGCTACAGCAGCTCTCTGTCTTGCTGTGGTGATTTCCCCAGGCGAGAGATGAGAATGGGAGTTATTTTCGAGCCAGCTCGGCTGCCATTCGGTGACGTCGGAGTGTGTCAGCAGTTAAGAGGAAATGAACTAGCTTGCTGAGAGTTGTGTACAAAGATGCACTTGGTCCCTGTGACTCTTGCACACAACTCTGTGGAAAACATTAACAGAGCAACCAAGATTTATCAGCTACATGTCAAAGGTTAGTTTGCTCTCCCTAAAAAAAAAAAAAACAAGACGGTACTTTTAGTAGTTTGCTGTGTGTTCCTTTGAAATCTTAAGGCGTATGAAGGATCAGATAAATGTCCTATAATTTATTCAATCTGCAACTGTGACCCAGTCCCGTTACATTAATGAAAATTATAAAATACATGAATATAAGTACAGAAAGTAAATGAGTGCACCATCGTTGAAGCAGCCATGTATAAACTTGATTTACATAATTGTTATATTCAAATATATTTGGACTTTTAAATAGTACTGTGCATGATGGTACTTAGTATGCTCAATACTTTGTTAAATAAAAAAATATAATTATTTATTCATGAAATCCTGCAATTCTTAAAGCACTTAAAGGTTTAGTTAAGTTTCAAAAAATAAACTTGATGAGTTATAAAAGTTTTAGAACCTAGTCTAAGTTTGCATTAATATAGAACCTAGTCTAAGTTTGCATTAAGATACATAAGATCCTATGTATCTTAGGATCATAGGATCCTAAGATACATAGTATCTTAGGATCCTATGTATCCTAAGATACATAGGATCTCCTAAGATCCTATGTATCTTAGGAGCAAGACTTTTAATGTGAAGCTGTTCAATACAAAAAACAACTATTGCTTTTTTTTTTTTTTTTTTTTGTCTTTGTTTATTTCTATGTAGAATCCGGAGCTTCAATAGCAACTAGATGCTGTAAAGAAGTGATCACATCTTAAGAGATTAGACAAGGCTTTACAATTTTATTTTATTTTTTTTAAATTTTTTATTTTTGTAAAAAAAAAAAAAACCTGTAATGACCTTGTTACCGTCAGTCCTGCATGAAACAGAACACATGTTGTAACCTTTTAGTGAGTTTGACAGATTAAAGTCCAGACTTTAATCTGTTTTTCCACTCAAGTTTATTAACGGTTTTGTGTGAGATGGTTATTCCCACTGCTGCAAGAATCCAACTCTAAATATGACGGTTGCAATGTTATTGATGTTGACTTTGTAAGAAATCTAGAAGAAACAGCCATTAAATTGCGCTGTAGTGTTCAAGTGCTTTTTACAGCAAATGCAGTGGTGGTTTATTATTATGTTCTTTGTTAGTCAGGTTTTCCGCTTTGGTAACCACTCTGCTGCTGTGGGCTTCTATGCAGTTATCATTAATAATTTCCTTACCTTTTGTGCAAATATGTAACATGCATCATCAATTTAGCTCCGATGAGCTAAAGATTGTGTAAACTTTTGGGATTTTTGCACCATTTGTGCAGCAGCACTGAAGATTGTATCTTTCAGCGTTTCTGGTTGGTTGAAAATGATCTTGATTGACTCACTAACTCTTAAATACAGATGAGTGGGGCTTGATTAGTTTCCGCACTATCACTGTAGCTGTTTTTTCTCGCACAATATGTCTAAACAGCAAAGTTGTTTCTTTTTGAGCAAGAGAAAAGTCTAGTGCCGTTCTTTCACCCAGCTGAAGGTGAACAGCAACAACTAATAGAGGAAGGACTAGGCATTAGTCTGTGCTTTATGCACTCAGAGAAAACTTTTTTGTCTCCTTAAGTGGACTTGGACGTTAAGAATGTTATGATTGAAAATCATGCCAAAGCAATTTTTAGACTGTCGTCTTTTAAAAGCCTTGAAATGCCCAGATATAGCTGACTGCCTCACCCTTACATCGCTTTTATGAATACCACTTATTTTAAAATATTTTTAGCGAAGTCTTCCTGTAAAAACCTTGAAACTTGTTCCCTGAAATTTAGAAGAAATTTGCCTCTGGTTGTTCGGGGACCTCAGGTTCTGTTAGACAGCAGAACTTGCATGACTCAAATTGAGATCAGTGGTTGCAGAAATTGCTTTTGTATGGTTGGTTTCTGCTTTTCTGCTGGAAAATCAAGAGACTACTGTTGATGGAATATGTGTTTATGGGCATCTAATCAGCTTTAGCAATACTAGAGGTTGGCTAGAGTAAGCCATTAGCTCAAAGTTCCTGTAACTTTTTTACTTCCCTTTCTGTAGTTGTGTCATTAGTTTAATGTGTGTAAACTGCACATTAATGATGTCTGGTTTCACTGTTGGCAGTAACGAAGGGAGTTCTGTACTCTATATTATGATACAACTCTGCCACACACCTGCCCCTTCTCTGATTTACCTACTTTCTGGTCAAAAGAATTCAGAGTTTGTTTGCCAAGGAACAAAACACACACTTTGTTGCTCTTTTCTTGAGATGCGTTCAGCCAACAGCCTGCTTGGAAACTCTTCTTCTGTTGCAGTGTGCATTATGGTCCAACACACTTCATGTGCATAAAGTAATAATCCAAGCAGCCATATGTGCACCGTCACTGTAGATTCCTGGTTCACTTTTACTTTCCAGTAATGGTTCTGACATTATGTGACACTAAAGGAGTATTCAGACAAAAAAAAAAACTAACAAACTGCTGGAACGGTTCGGATCAAGTGAAACTACTAGGGAGCAGCCTCTGAAGACATTTATACTGTACTGCATTGCAGTGCCTGGACAGTCACTGTCCCTCTGGGACACCTTTGTTTCTCCTCAACTGGCAAAGAAAGCATTAGGGAAACGGTTTCCAGGCTTTTTTCTTCTGTTTGTATTAATTTAAATTCTCTCTTTTTTGTAGTTTTTTTTTTTTTTTCTCATAGTGTTGGTTCTAATCTTTAGGTATTAGCTTTGTGGGAAGTTTTGTTCAATCTACCAAGAGTCATTTCAATTGTTGATCAACCAAACCTTAACTCTTATTTAGTGTTTTTTAAAGTTTCAATTCGCTACCAGTGGTAATTAGCGACAATGCAAGCTTAATGGTACAATATAAACCAGAAGTTTATATTATCTCTAGTTAATTTAAACTGGTAAAGTTTATTTTAAGTTTGTATTTTAGCGGAGGAGGAAGCTGCTATGATAGCAAACTGACAGAGAAAGGCTGGAGAATCATTAGGGTTTTTGATATGCAGGCTGGTGATTTGCTTCGCTCTGTGACAGTTATTCGCTCCCAGGCTGTTGCGTCGCTGCTGCTTGACTGCTTTAAGCATCTGGTTCCAAACACATCACAGATTCCAGAAAAAAAACCTTTAGATCTGTGCCGTGGCTACACTGGGGCCTTTGAAAGTCAGGAAGAAGAAGCAATGAGTCATTTTACAGCAAGTCAAATTCAATGGTCTCTTGAATTTTTTCCTTTTATTGTTATAATATAGTTGAGTAAAAATAATTCATCTTCAGTTCACAAGGTTAGAAATTCTATAAACTGCTCAGATTAAATACTTATAGTTTGTTGTATTTTATGATTAACTATTGAGATTTCATATGCTAAGCCAATACAAAGCAGCAATAATTTTGAAGTGGTTGGAAAATGATCGTCACACTCTTTGGAAAAAGTCCTTTCTTTATAGAATCATGTTTTGCAGCAGGAACTGAGTCCAAACTGTTCCGTTGAAGTTCTGGTTGTAGTTTATAACAGTTACTGCATTTCACAAAATTTAAATCTTTTTTCATGCCTGCTGATGAAAACCATCTCCACTGCATGATTCTGCTGCCATATTTTGCTGTGGGGTTGGTGTGTTGTGTAAATCTCCTCCAGGGTTACCATTGGTTCTCTGTCGCCCCTTTGACTTTCAAAGCCTTCACGGTACAGACGGGTTTATTTTGAGTTTAAGGTGGACCGGTTCAGTCTGTTTTGTCAGGCTGATATTTATGTATCAAATATTTTTGGTAAATATTTAATTTTTCGAAAATCAGGATTGTTTTATTTTTATTCACCAGTGAAAGTTCAGAGTGTCAGCACGCCCTTAGCCGCCATCTTGTTTGTCACATTTTTTTAATTTTTTTGCAGCTTCTATTTATTTGGACTTTAAATCAACTCTACAACAGGCTAAGATTTACTGTAATGTTTTTTAAAAATAACTTCAGGATGTTACAAGATTACAGTAATAGTAATTCTAGAATAAAGTCATAACATCACCAGAATAAAGTTGTAATATTTGGAGAGTGAAGTAGTACTTTTGCAAGGATTCAAACACGAAAAATAGAAAAAAAAAGTTAAGCTTACTAAAATGACTTTTCTTGCAAGTTTAAGAGATTCTTGTGGTAAAATTATCTTTATTCTGCTAATATTGTGACAACATCCTAGTAATTAAACAAAAAATCTTGTATCCAGGCCACAATACTGGTTGTACAACTCACAGAAGGAATGATTTGAAATAAAAACAACTTTTTTTTATGGAAAAGAAAGCAAGAAAAAAGTCTGTTAAAATATTAGCTGGTATGAAAAAAATCAGAGATTTTGTTGTTAACTTACTTTGGAGCATCAAGAGTAAAAGTGGGTGAATTAAAATGCATTCCACACTAGACGTCTCATATTGTTGTTGTTTGTGGTTGCAATCTGTAGATGAATTTAGGAGATGAATACCTGGCAAGTTACTACAAACTTTAAATTATTAGGATTTCATGTAAAGCTAACCCCCCCCCCCCCCCAAATCGGATAATACTTGCCTTACCCGTTTCTCTGATAAAATGCTTCAGATAAAATTCTAGTCTGTACATCTTTATTTATTTATTTTTTTTTAAGCTAATGTTGTGAGTAATCTAGTTTAAATTGAAGATTTAATCTTTGTTTCGTTGGAATAGATTTCTGCTCTAATCCTAATCTGAAGGGAGATTCGACCTGGTCAAATCAGGGTCACGTTTTGGGCCGTGCATCTGTTCTCCTGCCGTCCGTTTTTAAACCGCTGTGTAGAGTGCAAGTGGAGATCTGACATGAAAGTAAATCTTCCCGCAAGTTGTGTAACATTAGGTGGATCATTGCATAACTTCAGGACGCACCAATGAAGCCCCCGACTGTTTAATGTGTTTAATGTATGGAAACGTGTGGAAAGACTGAAGCTTTTTGTCCTTCCCTCCTCAGGTCGGCGACATCGTCACGGTCACACGGATGAACATCAGCGGCCAGTGGGAGGGAGAGGTGAACGGACGCAAAGGCCTCTTCCCCTTCACGCACGTCAAAATCATAAACCCTCAGAATCCGGATGAAAGTGACTGACGCGGGGGCTCGTCCGGAGCCTCTCGGCGGTGTTGACGTGTACCTCAACCCGCTGGCCCCTCTCCACCTGTCCCGCCAGTGTCCTTGTTATCCGCTTTCCTGCTTTGAGAGGAAATAAAAACAACCCCCACCTCCTCTTCATGTCCCTCCCCCCACCGCCGCCTCTGTTGCCGCCGGCCTTCGCAAGGCTTCCTGACTGTTTACAGCTGTGGACTCCAGACTTAAATTAAAAACCAGACCTAACCATTGCTAGTTAAATTTTCAAGCAATTTTTCTTTTTTTAATTTGCAGAGCTTCACTGGGCATCAGCGTGAGTATGTGTTTGTATGTTGAAGTGCATGTGAGCGTGCTCACAACAGATTTCTCCCACATTGCATCACAACATGTCGGTCCTCTAAGACTCTGAATATTTGTCATGTCTGCTTTTTTTTTTTTTTTTTTTTTTTTGGGGGGGGGGGCTCTGAAAATGTTTTTGACTGTGTGAGAAAAATTGTGCAGTGAGTGGGATAAAGCAGCGTCCACACGGATACAGGAGAGCACTGAGACACCGAGGAGCTGGCCAGCCGATTAAACGACATTACTGCAAACAATCAAGTCACTGTTGTACCTTAGCTATCAACTAATTGGTCATGGGGTTGGACTTTTACTTTTTTGGGAGGGGGTGGGGTTGAATTTTGATAAGTGTTTTTAGCAATGCTTGGAAACCTGTCAGTAGAAGAAAAAACACGGGTGGGAGTCCTGGAAAGATTTCATTATTGATCACATTCTCAAATCCTGACTGGCTATTGAACTTATTTATGCTAGTGAGAAACGGTGTGGCCAAAATTTCATCCTGTTTTTCTCTTGGTGTGCCAGAAGATACATTTACCTCTTCTTGTTTTGAGACCTGAATGCATGTTTGAGGCCAAGTCTACCTGCCTACTTTGAGTTCAAACAAACCATTGGAGTAAATTTTTTTTTTTTTTTTTTTTTTTAAAGAAGTGCCAAGCAAATTTTTTTTAGCTAAGCAGTGGCTGTAGTCTAGATCAGCAACTTTGCTAGCATTTAGCGGCCTGTCGAGCGTAAAAATGGAACTTTGGCATCTAAATTTTCCGTTTTCTTCAAGGTTAAATAATTCTTACGTTTTATTTAATGTGCTGATTCTATTGAGTTGAGATTATGTTTTGATTTTCACATTTCTTGAAACAGGCCTGAGTAGATGTGCAACAGGACCCCCAAAGATTAAACAGTTCTGCGGCTTTCTGTAGAAATACAAAACCATTTCTCCATCGATTTTATTTTTTTTTTTTTTTTTACTGCAAAATGTTTAAATCGACGCTCGGCCAAATACTCCAAGGTATTGTGCAACTTTGAACTGTAACTTTTCTCTTTGGTCAGTTTTGAATCAAGTATTTTAAAATGAGTAATGTTATTTAAAGGGTGACTTACTAAAAGGGAAAAAAAAAATGCCTGCTGGTTGCCTACGTGCATGACCTCTTGGCCAGCATCGGTGGTCTCGCCTGGTCATATGCTGCTTATTGTCATTCATTTCATTACTCAAAGTTTTCCTTTAATAAATCCAGAATGTTTTTTTTTTTTTTTTCATGCCAGGATTATTTAAATCTAGTTGAGCAATACACCTTGAGTATTTCCCTACTTGAGATGAACTTATTTTCTCTTGCTTTTGACTTATTTTGTAATGGCATTAACAGTATTACTGTGCTCATTTTTTGTTCCCTCATAATTCTAATTCCTCAGTCTTTTTTTTTTTGAAGACTGTCCTTCAAAAAAAAAAAAAAAAAATCAAATTGTGCCTTTTTATTTTCTAATACCATTTACATGTGTTAATATTTCCCATGGTTAACACCTGTGCTGGTAATGACCCTTTATGTACAGAACAAGTAAATAAAATTTATGTCTACTTCTTTAAGCTGCTCTCTGGTATCTTTTCGCTGTGCCCTACATGCGACGTGACAGATGGGTGGGTGGTTGTTTGCAGCAGCTCTGGCGTCACCGCTTGTGTTTCTGGAGCACAGGACAGTTTTTTTTTTTTTTTTTTCTTTTAAAGAAAGTTCCAGTTTTG
This sequence comes from Poecilia mexicana, assembly GCF_051168715.1. Classification (NCBI taxonomy): domain Eukaryota; kingdom Metazoa; phylum Chordata; class Actinopteri; order Cyprinodontiformes; family Poeciliidae; genus Poecilia; species Poecilia mexicana. Next base: position 17,170,278 of record NW_028263381.1, read on the forward strand.
ACTCTGCCTGCACCCAGGAGAAAGAAAGCAATTAATGAATTTTAATGAGGTGCTAAGAAAAGAACGTCAGCTGACCCAGAGACGGGAACAGGAAAAGTTTTTCAAGGGCAGCGTCGCGCGCGTGTCCATGTGGCGAAGTCTGTCTGGCACTTTGCATTTGTTATTCAATTTGCTGAAATGCTGGTATATTTAGATGGTACAGTTCGCCACACAAAGATCTGAAATCAAGCTTTGAACATTTTGACAAATGTTGGACATGTTTGTTAGACGGCGACGTCTGCATGCGAGCGGGTTTAGAAGGCACGCCAACAACGTGGCATTTAACACCTGAGTTTAAATAGTTTGTTGAAAGAGTTTTTATTAATCTCCACTAACATTCACTTGTGGAGATTAAGAGGAAACGAAACCTTGACTCCGTTTTTGTCATGCGAGAGTATCTGACTGAATTTTCATATCATTAGGTCAGGAGATGATTTTGTAAAGATGACTAGTCTCAACGCTTTAAACAAAAATATTTCTGCAACGCAGTCAATTTATTTTTGTGCTAATCATTAGATGTGCCAGTAAAAAGGGAAGCAAGGGGGAAAAAAATGAAATGATTATGCATTTGCTACCTTTGCTTTAGTGATGAATTGACAAGAAATGCTGACGGCTGCAGAGGGCTGCAAAAGTATTCATAGCCCTTGAACTTTTCAAGGGCTATGAACCACAAGCTTCGTAGTATTTTTACTGGGACTAGAGGAGTGGTGTGCAAACCTGCCATGCTTGTCAAAACTGGCAAGTTGAAAGTACTAGAAAATTTATGATTTTTTGTTTGTCTTATGCTACTCAATAAACTAAACATTTCTGAGGCAGCAATAGCTTTTATTTGCAGCACTTAGGAAAGGAAATGGGCAGAGAGAGAAGTGGGAAGACGTGCAGCGAAGAATCGAACCGAGGACAGCTCCGCATACGATGCTCCCACTTTACCACTACACCACGCACCGCATGTGTCTTTTTGTTTGATTATACAAAGTCGTCGAATTTGACTTGAAATGGTTTAAATCAGAGATCCAAGACATGCTGGTCCTGTTAAAAAGCTATTTCCTATATTTCCTTCGTCTAGAAATGTATTTCTAGTTTAGTCTTGGTAACAAATTCAATGATCTGGGTCACTCCTGCTTCAGAAAGGTCTGCTTTATTGAGCAAAGTTTGGGTAAATAACAATGTGTAACTGGTAGAGATGGATGGTAACTGGGTTTATTTAATACATGCCACACTTTTCAAATTTTATTTGCAAATATTTCCACATGACAGTCTTTAGCTTTGCTTTTACGTGATTATCTCCACAGTTTGGGTTATAATATAAAATATAAAGAAGTTTAAGGTGTGTCTGTGAGCTGCATCTTTTAAAGTGAAAAAAAGTGTTAATCCTGTTTCTATATTTGCCCTATATTGCATTCTCTGTGTGTATCTCACAGCGGTTTTTATGTATCGAGCCGATTTGGTATTGGAGCAAATCAATGTGTTCCTCAGCACTGCATGTGATTGGCTGTAGGTCCGGAGTAAACAAGCTTAATGAATCCAACTTAGTCGACTCTGACCTCTCCTCCGGGCACAACTTGTATGCGTGTGCGTGTGCGTGTGTGCGTGTGTGTGTGTTTCAGGGTCGATGTGCTGCAGTCCATTAGTGCTGCCTTTAAGTCAGCTTCACTGCCTGGGAACATGCAATTTGACCAAGTGATGCAAGGTTACTGTACAGAAATATGAACAGGACTTTGGATTTTGCTTTTGTAGTTGTGTATTACATGGAAATGAATGAGTAAAGTCAAAATTAAGGTAAAAAATAGAACTGAAAATATAAATCCCTACCACAAATGTAAGAGTGGAGATTGGAGATGTTATGAATGTTCATTTTCACTCCTCCAAGCTAACCTTGTCAAGGGGTTGACTTGTTTTCTGCACACTTTGCAACAAGAGGAAGTTCAAATTATATAGCCTGGTTTATAAATATGTTTACCAGAGGTGTCGTCATAAAAGTTGAGTCTGACTTTGTCACTGTATGAGCTTGAAGCTGATAGTCTGTACACTTTTTCACTTGTAGCTCTTCCTGACAGAAAAGTGCTAAAAAAAGTCGGGGATTTTTTTTACAGGGTGCTTCAAATCCAGTTCATACTATTTAGTTTTATGGGATGATGAAGTAAAACTTTGAACCGCGATGTACTGTTAGTGTCTGTAACTGTAACAACTGTAACTATGCAGTCTGCTGGAAAATCATAAGTATTCTTAAAGTTCTCAAATCTGACATTCTGAAAATATGAACTCTGCCTGTAGTTTCTAAAGAAATGCTTCCCCACATCATGATGCTGCCACTACCGTATTTCATGGAGAGGACTGTCTGTTCTTGCTGATCTGTTAGTTTTCTTCCACATGTAGCATTTTGCATGTGAACTAAAAAAAAAGTTCAATATTTGTCTTGCATAACCAGAGAACCTTCTTTCACATGTTTTCTGTGTTTCCCTTCATGACTTGAGGAAACATGCAAGCAGGTTTTCATAATGGCTTTCAGTTTACAGTGGCTCTCACCGTGCTCCTCTTCCATGAAGGCCGATCTCCAGATGTCTGCAGCTCCAGAGTTTAGGGAATTGGTTGCTTTGGATTTCATTTAGTAAAGAAAAACTGCATTTTCAGATTATTTGGTAAAAGAAAGATAAGTATTATTTGATACGCTACTATAACATGAAAATCTAATAGAATACGTTGAAGTCTGCTGTGAAAATATGACAAAATCTGGAACAGGGGTGTGAATACTTTCGTGAGGAACTTCATTTCTGGAACACCAAACAGTTACACAACCATTGTGTAATCAAACTCCCTCTTATTCACGAGCCGCCATGTCTTTTTGTTAAACCCTCAAACTCATCAAGTGACTAAAACCAAATGCCCTCCGTAGCTGATGCTTCTCTGAAAGCACTTTGTATACAACGATGTTAAAAGTAATGGCTTTCACCGAAAAACATGCCAGTGAATGTGCTTTAGAATATCTTCTGTAGCAACCCAGTTCCCTGAGGCTCTGTGTGTGTCCCAGATAGAGCTTCTCTTCTCCATCTTGTGAAACATTTACGGTGGCAGACGTTCCGGCCGTCTGCTGGGGGTAGAATGCCAGAGCGTGAGGGCGACTCCACGTTGAGCTGTCTGTCATCTCTTTCTCAGGTCAGATGCTTTGCTTTGGGAGAATCTAACTGCTTTTATGCGTCCTCAAGCCTCAGTAGTGTTATGTTGCATCTTGCTTTTACACAGAAGATTTTAGTATAGGTCTTTTTTTGCGATATCTAAAATGTGAAGGCACTAATAGCTACTCGGTTTCTCCTTTCTATAAAAACATTTTTTGGGGGAATTTATGAAGCATTTATTTTTTATTTTCTTTTGTATTTCATAGTCAACTCAAACTTAAATCATCCTGGTCAACATACCGGGAAGTGGGGAGGTGGTCTCTGACTTTGGAAGCCAAAGAGATGAGGTTGGGTTGGGTTGGTGGTGGAGGAGCTGAAGAGAACAAAGCAGAAAAGCAGGCAAATAGAGTGCACAATACAGCTGGACGTTTTGCAGCTTAAATAATCCTTAGGGTACGTTTGATTTATCCTCAACAGTTAGACAAAAGTCACATTTAAGGCAGCAGCGCGGCTTGAGATGACTGCGTGACTTGCAAACGTCACCTCGTTAGTGAAAACATGCACAAAATCGCATCCACTGACCCATCAGTTTGCATCAAATCAATACTCTTGCCAGTTGCCATTGCCTCTGAGAAGTTAGGTAGTTGTTGAATATCAAATATAGATTTAGGTGGCACAGGATGACAGCTTAGCTTGTAATATGGTTCTGTTGCAGGTGTCGGCAGAAATGAAAACGGGAGCTTGGTGTGACTTGCAAAGAAAGCCGTGAATAAAACATAAACAATACCAAACATTATTAATCATAACTGAATGAAAGAGAAGTTTAGCCAGTGAGGTAGATGTATGGTTGAAGAAATAAAACCTTAGCATCTGATTGTTGCAGAGGGTCTATGATGGCACCTTCACGCCTACTAGCATGTTAACAAACATAAACTATTTTGAGTTAATGCTTAATAGACATTTTCTGGTTTTATTGTTTTGAAGCGGTTGTACAATCACCCATCATGTAGGTGTGATACAAATCAGCACATTTCATTTGCCTATCTAGCTTTAGACTTCAGAACAGAGTGGCAGCTCAGCAGGCTGAATACATTCTGAATGCTAGTGGTCAAGAAACAGATTTAACCCAAAGCATGTTCCATTAAACACCCCTCATGTTAATAATCCAAAATAAAGCCAATAATGTAAAGCCAAACAGTGCTTTGTATTTAAATTTCTTCACATTTTGTCTCATCACAACCTCAAACTTTAGTAAACTGTGTAGATCAACAGAAATTGTGAAGTGGCCAGAAAAGTATTGAAAATTTCCAAATTGCAAATACTGAACCTGAAACCTTTGTGTTCGGTTTCAGTGAAGCCAATCACCTTCAAAAGTCACCCGCTAAATAAAAATGTCACCGACGTGTGGCTCAAACTGAGCAGGAACGCAGCCTCACAAACTGTTGAAAAGGCAACACTTTCTGCAAGCAGTGTTGTGCAATATGGAAGAAATGTGGGAGAATGTCACCAGCATTCCTAACTGGAGAAAAAAAAAGATAAAAAACAAAGGCAATTCTTTTCAAAGTTTGTCAAATTTATTTAACTGTATCCAAATGTAGTTGAAGGCCCTCTTCTGACTAGGCCGTGACTGAACGGTGTCCAAGTTCACCAGCAGGAATAGGAGAACAGCGGGTACTGGCTCCAGTCTGCTGGGTTGCTGTGGGGGCCCTGCTGGTTGCCGTAGCGGCATTCCTGTTGCTGGGTGCCGGGCTCCGACGTGGAGAGAGGATGAGGCGGCGCGTGGAGGAGCAGCGCCTCTGTGGGATCTCGGTTCCTGGGAGGCAACGGGAATCTGGGGTACTCCACTGATCTGAAGGGAAGAAACAGATCCAGTAACATGTTATACAGAACATGCTGGCATTTAGTTAGCTATTTCTGTGTATTGGTGTTGCTTGTCATCGTATACTATCATGACTGGATGCTTATTTGTCACCTATATTAGATTTTCAAACCTGTAAGGTTGGTAGGAGGTGGATGCAGGCACCAGCTGTTCTTCGCCGCCGTAGTCGTACTCCCGCTGCTCCTGGCGCTCAGTGTGGATGCTCTCTGACAAGTCCTGCTCCGGGGCCCAGGGGGAAAGGTGACCCGCCTTCGGTGACTGCTGTGTGGAGGCTGGCTTCTTTCTGACCTGTGCTGACTGAGAGGTAGAGGGCATCCTCTGCAGGCCTGACGAGGAAATACAGCGTCTGTTTGTGAGATATATTCATCCACGCTACCTTGTGGTCATTTCATAGCCTGAGGTTTGAACGCAGGTCGCCAGCTCTGCAGGGAACCTATTGTAATCACAGTACATGACTAATTTGGTGCATTAGCAACAGTTTGTAATCAGTTTATTTGGGTAAGATGAAAAAGAAAATACCTGCAGCACTGTGAGAAGGACTTTTCTTGTCTTCTATGTACTTTTTTGCAGGAGAACCTTTATTTGAACGGCATCTGAAAACCCCCCCGAAAAACACAGTAGTGTCATAATTACTGTAATTTTACCAGAAACTCTTAAGGACACATACAGGCAGAGAAAAATACCTGAAGAGGCAGCTGCTAATGTCTGATAAAATGCCAAAACATGTACCTTTTACTGTGGGAATGGGTTCCTCCTTCCCTAAATCCCTTTGCAAATGGATTGTGATCAATCTTCAGCTTGGTAATCTAAACAAAGACAGGAGAAAATAAATCCCATTGCATTCGTAGGAAACAGCCATACAAATGTGAAGCAAATCATAAAATCTGCTGCCCATCTTCCAAACGGCCATCATTCAGTCTGGTTTGTGCACATCTATCTATCACTGTGTGGTTCGGCTCCGAATGAATCCAAACTGCAACAAACAACCAGACCTACAGAGGGAACCATCAGCCCTGACTTTCTCTCCATCTGTGACTTGTACAGGTCAAAACAGGGCAGATAACATCGCTGTAGACCACACACATCCTGGACACAAACTGTTTGGACGTTTACTTATAGGTAAGCACGGAAAATTGTTATTTGCGAAAAATAAGTCGCCACAGAGACGACTTCTTTCCCCAGGCTGTCTCTCCGATGAAAACTAACCAGCATTTCCACATTGATTCCATGAATGTTTGCACTAATTTAAACCTGTTTTCCTCTTTTGTAAAAACTCTGCATATATAAGAAAAAAATATCTCCCAAAAATGTTATTTATACATTTATATTTAAAATGTCAGGAAGCACCGTGCAACCAAAGTGAAATTCCTTGTGTATGTGCACCAACTTGGCCATGTTCAGATTCTTGATACTTTCAGATAAAAGGTTCAGATGGTCTCTACATACTTGTTTTATGCACCGTGCATGGGAAGGACGTGATGTCTTTTTGGTACCTTTGGATTTTGGTAAGCGGTAACAGCTGTGAAAACCGTCTCTGGGAACGAGAAGGTCTGAAACGATCCCCAACACACAGTGTGTGGACTGTCCGCCTGTATCACATGAAACCGTGGGTAGTAACGATGCATGGAGTGGAGGATAATCTAAAAGGCAAAACAAGGAAAGTGAGAATAAGTCACTCAGCATAAGGAGAGTTTAATGTTATATCTATTAAGATTTAAGGTGTGAAACTGTGTTTTTACATGACCATGCTGATCCAAGGTGTTGTTGGTGAGCTTCATCTTGAGGAAGGACAACGACTGCTTCATCCAGTGACTTCCTACAGCCGGGGAGTCCGGGTGAATGTATGTCCGACATGGGGGCTGGGGCTCAGACTTTCCTGCGACCTCCCACTGCTCCTTCTTCCACTACAGAGAGACAGATGTGGGGGGAGGGAGAGGTCCAGCATTACCACATGAGAGACCTCAGGATATCAGTAATTAGTCAAGATGCTCCAAGTAGCCAAAAAAAAAAAATCCATTTTAATTTCTCTTAATGTTGGCATATTTCCAGGACTCTGACAATACTTTTATTTCTCTAAAGGAAAGTAATCACTCAGTTTTACATCTTGATCTTCACAGACCCTCCATTCGCCCCCCCCCACCCCCACCCCCCCAAAGCTCTCCTGGAGAGGTCTGATTTGCACTACACTGTCTTCAAGTGCGTGTTGACAGCAACCGCTTCGACCAAATGGGCTGCGAAAAAACGACAGGGGCTGCTGAATGTATGGGATGGCAGACTGCTCCCCGTTCATCGACTGTGAATGAGGCCGGGATGCTAATTGATTGGGCTTCCAGCCGGGAGTGCACAAACAGGAAGCAATGAAAGGCTTTGATATGCGGCAGTGAACGGTCGCAGGCAGACAGGGCAGAACTGTGTCTGACTGCCAACTGCTGTCTCTTATATTCTGCAGCCTGGTGGGTTTAAATCCACAGGGAGAGGGGAGAAAAAGAACATGCTGGGGATGTGTTGAATATGATCATACCTTGTATTTGAGATTGTCTGCAGGGATGATATCCACCATGACGACATAATTTGCAAAAGGCTGAAGCCCAGATAGGCTTATGCTGCAGTGTGGAAACATTCTCCTAAGATAAACAGTGTTAGAAGTTGCTTTAGCTGTTTTTTTTTTTATATATATATTTTTTGCAAATGTTTTCTTCTTTAAAACAGAAGGCTGCATAAATTAGAGTTCATTGGAGAAGCTCACTACCTTCCATGTTTGGTTATTATCATCTCCGTTCCAACGGTGTGGAAAGACTTCCATAGCTCCGAGTCCTCCAGGGTCATCCGGATGCAGCCCTGCTGGTAAGAGTTAGCGGCTGATGAAGACAGCGGCATACCAGGATTCAGTCTTGGATCTGCTGGAGAATCGGTAAGAAGTGCAGAAATAAATTGACAAGAAAAGTGAAAATAATTCGTGCAAAAGTATATTAGCTACATTTGTCGTCCGAATGACCTAAATGTCTTAACTGCAGTGCAGAAGATTTTGTGTAATATGCAAAATGTCTCGCAAAGTCTGCTAAACTGGCATTTGTCTAAACTGTTTGTACTTAAATCCTGATAAGTTTCAATAAAATTTTGATCAGGTTAGTAAGACATGAAAATAATTGTGTAGTTAAGCAGCTTTTTTGGGATAAAAATGTAAAAAATAAAGAGTTAATTATACAATTACTTTAAAGCCAAATGTATAACAAAATCAGTATTAGTTGAAACACGTAGGGTCAGTGTCAGAGAGCATGCTTAAAATGCATATTCATCCTTTCAAAAATCCATCTTACCAGAGATGTTTGGATTGTTACTGCATCGCGCTGTTATCATCACCAACCAAACCACAGGGGAAACACTGCTTTCAAATATTTGAATAGGGTTGGGATACTTCAGGGACTTCTATCCTGGAGAGGTCTGGGAAAGGTTAGACTTGATTGGTCATCACTGAATAGGTGTGGTCTAACCCGCCTGGAGGGGCAACAGAAAATCAGGGAGAGGGACAGAGGAGGCATTTGGGAAAAATACTTGTTCTGTGCAAATTCAAACACAATGCACAGTGCTGATTTTTATTAGAGATACAGCTGGTGCCTCAGAGGATTGTTAGGGAATATTGGTGCACAAACGTCATCAAGGAGACCAAGAAACACTGGGGACATGTCAAGGATAAAGCTGTGGAGAGGTTATAAGCAGCATTAGATTATTGAAAAAAATATCCAGCCTTGAGATAACATGTTGGGATCTGAAGCTGTATAAGTAAACTGAACCAAACTGAATACTCTTGCAAGGAGCTTTATTATTTGCAATGCTGAGAATGCAAAGACTCGAAGTGATCTGGCTTTTAAAACTTTCCGAGGAACAGGAAGGCCTCTTCCCTGCTGCTTTGAATGCGTATTGGGTGCAGGATGTGAAATCACAGAGGCAGCTGAAGTTTCAGGTCTGGCCTTGATAATGGCTAACTCTGCTTATCCCGCCAAATGGCCTCACCACATCCATCCCCCATGTCTGCATCCTCATATCTTTCAAGTATCGTGGGGAGGAGAGCAGCCTCTCTCCTGCTTAAAAGCCAGTTCACAAGGATGGGTGAGAAGAGGAAGGGGACAAAGGCAGGATTGTATGCAAGAATGAGTTGATCTTTATGTTAAAATCTTTACAGTCCGATTTAAAATATTTTCTGAAAGACTCACCTTGAGCCTCAGAGGTACTGACCAACTTGTAATAGTGTATTAAAACATGAACTGGTGAAGAATGACTGATCATCCATAGGTCTTATTCTCAATACATTTACTTTAGTATGGTGCTTTAACATTGAACCTCCCTAGAAGAGTTTTGATATGCATTATAATCATAGATGCATTGTCTACTAGCGTCGCTTCAACCTTTAAAAAAAAGATCCTTTGGGTCTACTTACTTTTTCATAAGATTACAGATGTGGGTATATGATTAAAGCAGACCAAGAGTATTCATCTAAAATAAAATTTATCTTTCTCAAGAAAACATCTCTTGCCTTGGGTGAGGTTTTTAAAGCATAAAACCTGATGCAGTTCTGTTGTAGCAATGAATTACGTTGTTGTATGACTGCTGCGAAAAGCACATTCTCTACATTTTAGAGTATCCTTTGAATTACTAAGACGCTGACTTGGTGTCCTAACAAGAACTTTTGGTTTCAAGGAAAGACAAGTTGGAACATTCCTCTCCTGCCTGAATCAACTTTAGGCCTGAAGATGGAATTTGTTCTGTTCCAGCCTGTGGCGGGTGTCACCTCTTCAACTATGCAATCGCATCTGCCTCTGCTAATGATGTTCTGTCAGACAGAGTGAAGAAAAGAAAAGGAAAAAAAATAAGATTGTTTTAAGAGCAATGCATGAAATGTTTTGTCTACATTCCACAAACTGTGTAGCTAAATTGTGAAGATGAAACATCATTTTGTTGCAATCCCCTGGGTTACGGCTATTCTTTGTTATATTTATTCTGCATGCTCGGCTGCGTCAGAAGCCGCTGCACTCAAAGTATCTTATAACACAGGAAATGCTGTGGTAGCATGTTAAGCTGCAGTTAGAAGATGCAGAGCATAGGTTGTGTGTTTTGGTAGAGCGTCAGATGTGGGGTGTGTTTGGTTCACCATCTTTGGATGCAGTTTGAATGAAAAAGTTTGGAAGCTTCTGAAATGCTGAAGTGTTCCAGAAAAAAAAAAAAACATTTAATTTACAGAGAAAGAGGCAGATGTGGGTGAGAATTTGTTTTTTTTTTTATTCTCCGAACCACAATGGAGATTGGCAACAGATGATGGTTTGGCTAATCGATCTGAAATGATAATTGATCATAATAGAATAATGAAAGCTCTGAATGAGCCACCAAACGTCAAAGTGAAAGTGAGGGTCACCAAAAAACAGGATGTCCAACATGTTTCAAAAAAGAAAAATCATATGACCAAAAGCTGCAGTTTGGTGCAGCTAAAAACAGGAATCGGCAAAGTCTAAAGAGTAAAACAGGCTCGAGCACGTCCATTCTAGATTAATATGTTCATTGAAACTCCCTAGTAATTACTGTAAGCACAATGTGATACATCAGAGTTGGCAAACACATTTCAGAGAACAGAAAAAAGGCTGAGCAATCACAGGAAAGGTTCACTTAAATCTTTATTTGCTGTTAATGCCACCTGCTGGAAGACCCTGAACAAAGCAGTTTGAACATAGATTTGAAACAACGGAGGATTAAATTGAGGTTTTAATAAAGACAGTTTAATGGTTTTTTGTACTGCCACTTTTCTGACCCCATCTTGAGGATAGCTGTGTGGCCATGCTAATGCTAGCTTGTACATAAACAGGAAGTAGGTAAATGGCTATAGTGTGATTTCTGTAGAAACGGTTAATGAGACGTACTTTTCTAACTCTCTATCTTGAGGGTACAGCTACGCTGCAATGCTTAACAAAGTGGGTTTGTTATTTGTTATTTTGCACTTCTCTATAACAGAAGTATTATTTCTGTCAGCATTTATGCTTCTAAAAATATTCAGTATCGTTTGCTGCACTTTGCTAATGGCTGTTAAGTTATGCATCAGCCACCACCAAGAGGAGTGGCTGCAGCCTTAGTCGACTCCCTCTTCACAGCCTAATTAGTTTTATTGATATAAGATACACATATTTAATTATAATATGTATTTAATGAGCACAAGTGACAGCATCTCTACAGTGCATAATCCTGAAAAATAGACATCAGGCAACAAACCACTGTGTCTATTATTCCTTGTCAGGGTTGCAGCAAAGAAGGTGCTTATCTCCTGAGGTCAATAAGCTACACTCTGGACAAGGACCACTCAGCAGTCCATCCATCACAGGGACACACAGCAATGCATGCAAACATTGTTCCGAAGAGTGAATTAGAATCCCTGGTTAACCTAACAGGGATGTTTTGACTTTGGGACGTTGGCGTATGTAGAGAAAAACCCTTTCAACCCAAGCAGTTATTCCAACAACAGGGCCAGATAAAAAAAGTGTTAGCAAGAGTCAAAAACAATTGCAAGGAAATTATTAAGACATCACTAAATAGTATGCAACACTAAACTTCAGGATTAGGCCTACAATAGGCTTCGATTGATTAATACAATTTAATTATGTTGATATCTCATGTCATATAGACTTTTATTGTTCTGATAATCCAGTCAAACATAGTCTGTCCAGGAAGGTTCTCACTGGACAGACAAACAAAGCCAGTTGACGCAGTGCTTTGATAAATCATTATGTGAAGACAACAGTTAGCAGAAAAAAAAAAAGTTTCCTGACATAAAAAAGGGCTGGCTGAAAGAGACCTGTGAATGATAATGATGATGATGATGATGATGATGTGTCACTGTGTTAGAAACCTTGTCGGTGTATCCAGTGATGAACACGGACAGAAAGGTATGAGCAGAACAGTGGAGCTTAATGTTGACATTACAATAAAAAACACAAATACCTTCTACATGTATTTTTGTATCATCTGTGCTACCAAATACTGGAGATCAAGTGGAAGTTTACAATAAATGTTGCTAGAAAGAAATAGTGAAATTCAAGGGGAAAGAAAAGAACTGTAACAGGTATAAATATTCACGTTGTAACCAGCAGGGGGCAGCACAACACAGAGAAAACATGGAAAGAAGTATTTGTAGAGATTACGGTTGTTACTCTATTTTCACGTAGGAAATTTGTATTTTTTTAAGTCTATAGTTTTACCAAATACAAAAGTCCAAAAATAGTTTTTAGTTGGACAAATTAATGTCATACAATCAAAACAATCAAATTTCACAGTTATATTTACACGAAGACAACATTTCTGCTCGTTTGATTTTTGTTTATTTTAACAACAGAATGACTGCTACGGAAAGGCCTCGTTTATATCAAGAAAATTCTTCCTGTGAGTATTGTATCCCACAATTAACAGTGTTACACCCTTTTACACCAACACTGGTTTCACAGGAAATTGCTCCAGCAGCAAATATTTCAGCCTTCGTTTGCTTCTCTTCAGACTGATCGATTGGCTCTACCCGGCCTACAGGAGCCCTGCCAGTGATAACAGCAGCCGCGGGCCTTCAGGTGCCGTTTCCGATTAAAGGAAAGGCTCCGTGCACCGCCAGAGGTGCCTTCGCACATTTAAATAAATTTCCATACCTGTGGTGATCATTATTTAAAGCATACTATCAGAGGCTAATAGGGAGTCAGCTGTTTTATGTCGAATCTTATGAGCAAGGATTGTGAGTTTCTTCCACTTAGTATTCATTTATACAAGCGCCCCCAAAACCCCATTACCTCAAACAATCTCCTGCAACTCAAATGTCGCTCTTTGTCAGCCGTTCAGAGGACAGCGCTGTTTATTCAGCACCTGCGCCGACTTCAGGGGTCCCGCTTTGATGTGCATTTGAGGGCAGACGGAGAGCTGAATGGGCAACGAGAGCGACAGCTGCTCCTCTCCCCAAAGAATGCCACCCAGACTTCGTTAAGGGGTCATCCCTTAGAGCCCAAATCTTAACATTGTATCTGCAAGCAGAGAAACAACCAACTGAGCATAACATGAGACTGACACAGGGGGGGGGGGGGGTTGCTCAGAATACGTCTTTGGTTAAAGATATGTCTGGACCTCACCATCATTGGGATCAGGGTGGGATAAATGTTGGCCAAGCAAATATAAAGATGCATTAGTTCCAAGCTAAAATCTAGTGGAATTTGTTTGACACGACCAGGCTAGCAACAATTATCAACACAAGCCAATAGCAATGGGTTTCCTAGCATTTCTCACTCAAAAAACAAAAAAAAAAAACTCAAATCCACAAACTTGTTGTTGCACCTTTGCTTGTTTTCACTGTCAACAAGTCAGTCAGAGGTGATGGATTTTTTTCTTCATTCTGTCCCATAGCAGAAAAACTGCAGAAAAAAAGTGAACCGAATCAAATGAAGGAGTGACATTTTTTTCATCATTCCCAAACCAAGCAAATAGAGTCCCCTGGATTCTCCGGGTTATGGATGTGGTCTGGTCCTTTTCTCAGCATGGTCGGAGTCAGGTCTACTTGGTTTGGAAATGTTTTCCACTGGTGGCAGCTGTGGTACCAGTCCCTGTTTAAGAACCTGCGTCACTGGGGTTTCAAGAGAGCCATGTTTGCCTGAAAACTCAACATTTTAACTTTTTGGCTAAAGGAGTTGAGTCACTGATTGCGTCACTATAGCAACTTTCTCTCTCTCTCTCTCTCTCCCTCTCTCTCTCTCTTTCCCTCTTTCTCTCCATCTCTCTGCTGCATTTGCCTCCCATGCAGTTTTCTTTTTGGCTCTCTTCTTTGAATTAGACAAAAAGCAGACTGAGCAGAGTTTTCAACATATCCCCCATTTTTACTCTCTGTTTGTGTTGTGTGTAGATTATGTCACACTACTTTTCAGACTCTGGGGCCAATGTACTACCCACTATGTGATAACTCCACCCACTGCTGTAATGGGTGGAGTTGCTATTTTTTTCACATGGTTAAAACCAAACCTGACTGAAGACTTGTATGTCGTTGTTATAGCTTCCTAACAAAAACAAGACTTTTCCAGTTCAGACTTAATGGAACTTTTTTTTTTTTTTTTGACGTTTCAAGTGTAATTTCTAAGTGAAGCTATCAGTTCTCTAAGTGAAGGTTCCAGTCTTCTAATTCTGCCGTGATATACATAGCCTGCTACGGCCCATTTCACCTGTAAAGATGATTTATTTTTCAGTCCCTGTTTCTGTTAGGGTCATTTAAAAGAAGGAAAAATAAACCTAGCATTTGGCATTTTACATTTTCTAAAGCATGACCTGAAAACCAGAGAGCGTACTGAGCCGTAATTTAGATTTACCTTTAAGTTCCTACCTTAAAGCAAAGATCTTGGCCATTGCAAGCCGCTCTATGTGCAGTTTCTATGGTTTCAATACACAAACAAGAAACACTCAAACTGAGTTTATGTAGAAATTTATTGAATTTCATGGCTCAGCATCTTATCATACATCTAAAATATATGATCTAAAATTTATGAAGTTCTTCATGAATTTAACAAAAAATGGTCTCTGTGAATCTTTTTTAAACCTGTACTGTTTACTCAATCTAATATTCATGACCAACTACGTTAGCTAACAAGGTAAAAAAAAATACCTTGTTTACAACATTGTCATCTTAAACTTCTTAGGGGGAAAAAAAAACATCATCATGTGAAAACATTTTCTCCATCTGCCTCTAGGATTACATGTGCTAACAGTCAGATAGCTTTTATCTTTCCTGAGGTCACATTTCATGCCTTCCATATTTTTGGCTTCACTCATTTCTCTGTTTATTAGTCGTTTTTGCTTTCTGGCTTGCAGTTTTCCTTTTGCTTGCAAGTCTGTGTCTAACTTCTATATCAACGAATTATGCCGACTTTCAATTTTTCCTGCACTTTCCTGCCTCGTTGTTTCTGTTTGCTCTACCCTCCACCACCCCCGTGCCGTCAGCAGTTCCACTGCAAGGCTCTCGGCTTTGCATGCAATTTTGCCAAGTTCTGAATATTTTAGTTACAAAGTGATTGATTGGTTCTGCCCTGCCCCTCTTAAGCCTCTGACAGTGAAAGTGTTAAAGACTGAGTATATATTTCCCCTCGAATATATTGAATTATTCTAAATGTAATATGTGGATTCTTAATAATTTTCCCTATTGAGGAAAATTATTAAGAATCTGCTAACACACACACAAACACCCTGTGTTTGCCTGTGGGTACAGGTGCTCTCCACCAGTTAATTAACACCAGTGGAGTGTGTCAGGAGAAGGAAAGGAAAACATGCTGCTGTCGGCAGAAGCGGTGAATGAGTGACTTTGTAAACTCTTAAACTTAATTTTACCTCTAAAGGAGTAAAGTTGTGAGACTGCATTTTGCAGGGTTGGGTTGAATTTCTAGCCGTGGGGCAAAATACACACTCAAAAATCCTTAATGACGCTACCGCTCATCGGCATCTACAATCTGCACTTGTTATTAATGATGGAATCTTAAAATGGTTGAATCGAAATAACTTGTGGTTCTCACTATAGGTTTTTGATTTGTGCTTTATATGCCTGAAAAATCTAGAAACACTTGACATCTAGCTGAATTTGATGCACAAGTCGGATGTGTCAGAGCATGCAAATATTTTTGTATCATTTTTTCCCCCTCTGATTCCTATGAAATATCGGCATTCTGTACAATATTCTGTCACCGGATCTCTTTCAGTGTGACTGATATGGTGCCATTTACAGTGCATTCTTGTAAAGCACCAGTTATCGCCTTAGAAAAAAGTGGAAGGACATTAAAGTGATGGAGAGCAGCTTTTGTCATCTTCATCTGCTTAAAATGTTTGTCATGGGAATAAATCTAATTATTTTTGGACTTTTAGCGATTCATTTCATCTAGGGTGGATTTACCACATGAAAACATCAGTGAATTTAGTGAAAAAGTTTGAACCTGTTGTGGTTTTTCACTAAACACAAACGTATGTACAGGATCAAATACAGCAACTTCTAATAATTGTTAAACTGTAAGATTTTGGGGAACATTTGACATGCAAAAAGCACATTGTTGAGATATAAGTTGCTTGAGTCTACAATGAAACTCCAAAGGTTTACATATGAGCATCGTTAGTGCATGTAGAGGTTGGGTTGAGTCTACCCAATAACAGCTGACACAGCCAGAGGTGTGTGTGTGTGTAGGTATGTGTGTGTGTGTGTGTGTGTGCGTGAGCATGTGTGTGTGTGCTCAAATGAATTCAAATTGAAATCAAGATGAATACGAATTCACAAACGTGAGTCGTTTATATTATTTTATTATTTTTCTACAAAAATATTATACATTAAAAACACAGCTTAAAATATACACAGTCCACTTGGTGATGCAATAGCTGCAAAAAACATCTCCAGTCAAATATATCAGTTTATAGGTAAATATATCTTTACAGCAATAATAAATCCAGCACCCACAATGATGCAGCTGCAGGCAATAAAATAAGCAGGAAGATGGAACCTTCAGTTGACAGCAGGGAGGTTGCGAGAAACGCTTGCAGGTTGGAGATGAACAGGAGGTCCTCGGTTTGAAGCGGCGACAACAGATTATGGTGAGAGGAAACCTGGTCCACCAGGAGGAGCAGCTTTCAAACATTCATCCTCCTCAGAAGCAGTGAGGAACTGTTGGTTCATATATGTTTGAATTAATTGTAGATTTACCCAAATGTCCACTTTGAAAGTTTTTCTTGTTTTTTAGTGATTTAAATATCTTTAAAAAAATGTAAGTGCAAATAAAATATTATTTTCCTTTGAAATTAGATGCCTAAACTTTGTTGTCAATGTCTTAGGCCTGGAGCACTTTGCAAGACAAGAATCTGAATTTATAGTTTTGCAAAAATTTGTTTACAGATTTTCTTCTGTTTTTGTGTTATTTTTGTCACACATCAATGTTCCCGGTCACAGTTGTTGGTTCAGTTTGACGAGGCATGAAGTAAGGTAAAAAAATAAATAAATAAAAATCTTGTAAAGCAACACATTATGCTCTTATCTAATGAAAGTCGTTGAAATATATCAGTCTGGGGCAGGTTATAAACCATTTTTGAGGTTTTGGGACACAGTGTGAGCCATTGTCCACAAACGCAGAAAAAACAAAACAAAAACCAAAAAACAAAAAACATGGAACAGTTCGCTCCTGGTTGAATCCAGGAACTCACAAAAGAGCCCAGAGCAACATGTAACACAATGCAGGCCTCATTTGCCTTTCAACAATCAAAAAGGAATGGTCAAAAATGGCATCCAACTGGATAATTTATAAACCACTACTGACCAGCAAGAACACAAAGGCTCATCTCAGTTTTCTTCATCCCCCCCAAAACATTTTGGGAATAGCACAAGATGTATAATACTGTTTTTTTTACAAATGGAATAGAACTAATAGCATTTCCAGAAAAGAACATCATAACTGTGACTACTTCACTGCTTTGGGGACTGGATGTTTTTTTTCAATTGATGGAACCACAAATTCTGCTCATGCTCTGAAAACCTCGAATGTAGCTGAGTTAAAAAAAAAAATGCTTAAAGAAAAGTGGGGGGAAAATCTCTCCACACTGATATAAAAGACAGATTGCCAAATACGCTAAATGCTTAATGGGAGTTGTAGCTGCCTGAAGGTGGAACAACTAAAGGATATTAAACCATAAAAAATGTGGCTTATCAAAGTTAATTCATGATGTAAGAAAACGAAATCATCTTTTGATAACTGCATTTTGTAGATACTTTGGCTATTTATTTCTGGTGTTCATATTTGTTTGACCAGAACCAGTGATGTGTGTCAGATAATCAAACAGAGGAAAAAATATGTAAGGGGAAATACTTAGGACTGTATAATGTTTAGGTGTTTTGGATTTTTCTAATTCCTCCCACCTATTAAATTGATTTTCTACCCCATATATTGAAACGTGGCTCACTTTTGCACGTACGAACGCTTTGAATGAATAAACTCTTAATGCTGTAAGAGTTCACTGAGGTAAACCAGGTGCACATGGAAGCAAAACAAATCTTGAAAATGCTTGTTTTGCAAAACCTTTCTAGCTGAGACGTCGTTGATCATTTTATTAAAAATGCCAAAGCATTAAAAGTCATATGGTACCTGTGCCTTTGCTGACAGCAAACCCACACCCCTCCACCTGGGGGGAAAAAAAGCTATGCTGAATAAATAGCTGCAAAATAAGAGCAAAATGCTACAAAAAGTGTCATGTCAACATTAATTATTGGTCAGTCCGCTTGAAAGAACTTCGTCCCGTGCTTCAGCATCATAGCAGTTCAGAGCAGAAGCTCAGAAAGAGCGTCCACAGAAGCGGCAGTAGCCATAGCGATGACGGGCTGGGCCGGACGCCCAAAGGCGAGGCGGTGTCAGAGGTGCAGGAGCACACCTCGTATCCATTCTCTGCGTGGTCTGGGGGCCGGTGCACGTTGACCCTCGTCTCCGTGCTTTTGGCTTCTGTGTCCGGAGAGTCTGACTGCATCTCGGTGCAGAGCAGCCAGTCCTTGGCAATCAGGTGAGGGTATCCTGCCTCTGCCTCCATGTCGCTGCCCGGCACTCGCCAGTACTCCTTGCCCTTGAAGAAGTATGTTGAGCCTTAAGGGAGGGAAGATAGAGGGTTTGAATTACTGTGAAGTTATTTAAAGTTTAATTAGTTAAAAATGCCATGTCTCTTACATATGCATAAGTATTTCTGAAAGTATGACATCACATCACAGCAAACTTGATATAAACATGTAAATTTGCTGAATTTTCATCTTTAGGCATATCAAAAACTATTTTTTGGACATGTGATTTTATTAAAATGTTTTTTTTTTGTGAATGGAATAATTTTTAAACATGCAAATTCAATCTTTTTTTTAAAAATTACAATTAGGTGTGCAAGTTCTAATTCATTATGGATATTCTACAGTCCACATGGGGTCAAAATAGCACATACAAGCTTAAGCTTATATATATATATATATATATATATATATATATATATATATATATATATATATATATATATATATATTTCTATATATATATATATATATATATATATATATATATATATATATATATATATATATATATATATATATATATATATATATAAATATAAATTGCACCTCCAACTCTTTCCATATGAACCACCTTAACATTAATGAGCCACTGATTACATTTGTCTGCAATGAAATTGCAAAAACAATCCAGTAAATTGTGAAAGTGATTTGTTGCAAAACCCAAATTCAAGAACAACCTTTATTCAGCTGATATACAACAAATAATAGCCACACCAGACAGGATAGTGTTACACATAATGTGCTTTCACAAGCTTGTATTTTGTATGTCATCATTAGATGCACTATAGCACAGCTGTCATCCAGCCGGAACAAACAATCAACACCAAATACCTGAGTAGAAGAACGTATGAAGAATCCTAATTAAGGCAATGTCACTATCACAAACACAGTAAAACAAGTAGACATACAATACATGGGTATCTGTTTGCCTTTGTAGAATTTTATCTACGTTCCTCTTATCTGAAGAACAGCACTGCAGCTTTGCTTGGGTAAAAGAAATTTGGATAATTTTCTTGGCCAGCTGACCAACAAAGCCAAACCTGATGGGCAATTTTCCCCTCATAACTGCAATGTTTCATCTGACTGTTACTGATATACTCAACTCTCCGTCTGTTCTTTCACCTTGGGGCACTGAAGTTAATTGGAGTTGCCAAAATACCAAATGTAGTCTGGCTCTGTCCACCGTGGATGAAAATGCCACTTTGTTGTTGTGTGCCAGTATGTGATGTGCTGATGTCGAATTTTAGGTCAATATTCCACAGTCAAAAGTTGGTTCTTTTTTTTTTGTAAGAATGTTTTTCTGGAATTAGGTCCACAGCTCCCACACTGACCGATAAATTTAATAAACTCTGTTTTACCAGAGATATAACTCATCCGTTCTCCCATAGAGCTGAAACAGAGTGTGTTAAGTGGAAGTCAACCGCCTTGGCCAAGGCCAACTGAGTCACATACATTTTCTCCATTAACTTATTGACTAAGCCAAACAAGCAGAGCAGGAAATAAACAGGTTTATTATAGTATGCTTCATTAACAAGGGTGCACAAAATAAACAATGGGAGCGAAATGAAAAATGTCCTCTCACCAGTAAGAGCTCACATTGGAAGAAATCCAAGGTCTGTAACACTTTAGTACTTGAGTGAATAGTTTCTCAGCAAGGGAGATGAGTAAGGGCGGATGCCTTTGATTTATAACGCCACGCTTTTGCCTTGAAATTAAATGGCAAACACACGTCACACAGTGAAAGCAAATTTTACACAATAATTTTGCTTTATGGGGTCTGTGACATTTGCATTGGAGAGTGCCCAAAAGTCAGCGTTTGGCCTCCGGCCCCTACTAACCCATTGAATTAAGATATATTGAACACAAGTTAATCACAAGCTGTCAAAACTGCCTTAGAGCTTATAGCTATAGAATTTACTAGACCTCCATTCATCCTGTGGAGTTCTGCATTTTTGAGATGCACCAAGTCATCTGGTGACTGAAACCAGCTCATATCCAGCTCAGTGGCCCTGACTAGGGAGCTAAAATAGACCCTGTTTCCATTGGTGAACACACCAAACCCAAACACTAACAGCAAAGTTCCTTAGTATGGAAGCTGTTACTGAGGGTAGAGGATTCAGTTGGTATGTTCAGGACCATTGAGGTGTTTTAATCAGCTATGCATGTCTAAACACTTGGTTAGTCAGGTTGAGAGATTATGACTTTCAGCAGATAATACCAGAAAGTACTAAATTGTACAAAATCAAGTACAAATAACTTTAATATTTCTTGAACAATAATTTCTCCCTGAATCCATAGTTTATAGAAAACAATATGTTCTAAAGATGATATAGTACCGCTGTTCATTCATCAAGATTAGTACACAAGAACTTTAAATCAGTAAATATGTCCTTGTGTATTTTCTAATTTAAATTGAGATCAACTTATTTCACTGAAACAGTGACATGGACTGGGAAGGCAGTAAAGTTATAATGATTCAGCTGCAATTAGACAAATAAAATGCATGTTTGTTCTTGTTGGGTCATCCTGGAGTGTGAGTAGTTTAATGTGCCTTACAACTTAGCCAATGTTAAACAATCAGGCCCTATTATTTTACTAAATCTTTGCTATGTTTTCAATACTTCTGCTGCCTCTTCTCACTTATTCTTGACTGGTTTTAGAATATGAATGGAAATTACTGACCTCACATAAACCCTACTGTTTATGTGCGATACTTTATGATGGATACGAGTCCTTTCATGTCTCAGAGGACCATCTGTGACATCCGTTTCTCTCTGCATTTTCCCTGAAAAGCAGCTTTCTCAGAAATGATGACTAAATGTTATGCATTTTGCTTTCCAAATATTACTCTACAAAGGTTTAGATTATGAAAAAGAAAATGAATACAAGCCCATGGAAGGTCACCATCACTTAAAACCTAAATGCTTATAATTAAACACAATCATTTCTTCTTCAACTTAGACCCAGAGCTGTCAGATGTTGCTGAATAAATTTCGTTCACTTCTGACTGTTAGCTGCTACTTTTTTCAGAATAACCCCATCATGCCCTCAATGTAAGTTAGCTTTATCTTCTTTACTGCTTTCTTTACTAGCAGTACGCTTATTTAAGTTTGCTTCATAAACTTCAACGTCTGCCTGTTCATTGCAGTGAATTTCTGACATATTTACTAAGAAATCTACAGTCACAAGTTTTGCCAGTGTCATGTTTTTGGGCCTTTTCCTTTTTGGATTAAATTTATGTTTCAACACTTTACTAAAGAAGGTTTAAAAGCATTTCATAAAATACAAAGGCTTTTATTTGTAAATTCAAATGTATTTTGATGTTAGACTTACCGTGTTTACCCTTTGTCTTTTGAAATTCTGCAGTTCGCTGTGACACACTGGAACTGACGCAGTTCCGTCTGACCCGTGTTTTTTTTCTTTTTTTTTTTTTACTGATCACAAGTTGTTGGTTTTTGAGAAGTGGCTCAAGTTAACGACTGGGTTAGAAGCGTCCTGGCTGCAGTTCCAAAAAAAAAAAAAAAAAGGCTCAGCTCTTGGTCAGAATTGAAAGTAAGTAAACCCACAGTCATGGATAAAAAACCCAAAACATCCAAGCAAAAGGCTTCACAGTTGGCAAGGCAGGAGTAATGCTAGCTCCCAGCTTTTCTCCTCTTAACAGGATTTTTTTGCAAATGTTGCAAACTAATGATTATTTATCTCACTTTGCTTAAAACCATCTTTATACTTCCTGGAATTTCTTTCTCCCAGACAATAAATATTTCTTGCCACAAGGTTATTATTTGAAAGATTTTCCCTCACTCTGAGTAAACGGGCCCATACTTTTAGTTTTGCGTAAATTCTGCATAGATCAGCAAACCAATTCTATAGTTGACCCCTAATGACTACGTCCAACATTGAATCTTGATTGTAACCAAACCTGTCACTTTAAAGCCCTTGATGGCCTGAGGAAGTTTTAGTTGTGCTAATTTTATCGAGGAATCCATTTCAGTCACATCATCCCCCTCTTTTAGGGCATCTATCCAAGTTGCATGCCATAGTTACAATGTAAAGCTAATAAAGCTCTTTTAATGATTCAATATGCATCTGATCACACTGTAATAGTTTAACAATATGGTCAGTCAACATAAAAATCTAAACTAAAGATGACTGCATAGATTGTGCCAATTTCTTCTCATCATCAGAAGTCACTAGTAACACTCCGTTTGCCTAAATTAACATAATTGCTAGAGCATATAATACTCTCGTATCCAACATATTATCAGTTTCTCCGTATGATATCCTTTGGTAAAAACCCAAACTCTATTTACCAGTAGCTCCTATCTTTATTATGATATAGTTAATAACATACTTCTTCCTCCTCCTTTTGATCCAACTCTTTCCCGTTATTGAGTTTTAACTCCCGGCTGTCTATAAAATATTGGCTCTCAGAACATAATCCAAATCATCCCCTTCCCATAATATTTTCCCACACGTTCAGGTTAATTGTGTCTGCGTTTCATCATCCTCTTTATGAGGTCATAATTTTCCCACAAATGTTTTTATATTTTTTCACTCCTGCAAAATTCACGTGAGCATAACTTCTGTTTTTAATAAAATATCATAAATATTATTATATATTTTTATTTAGTAGGAAATAGGAAACGCAAAAGGTTGAAAATTATTTAATTAAAATAAGTCTTTCTAAACAGCAACAATAATGTTCCCCGTCAGGGGGCAAAAATCTTCAGATATTTTCAAGTTTTATAAAATTAGAAAGAAGCAAAGAAAGGGTAGTGAAAAAAAAAAAAAAAAAAACCATATAATATAACTGAATATTGTTTATTGGCTATAACAAATATATTAATATTAAATGGTCTAGATTTTTTCAATCTTTATTTGTCACATTGACGAACAAATGAGAGGCCACCACACCTAATGTCAATACGCAGAGCCTGATTATGAATTCTCGTTAATTTCAAAAGTGTTTTTTTTTTTTTATTATTAAATATATGAAGATCAAACTACTGTTCAGCTTTGCATACCGACATTCTGTTGTGTTCCTGTCTCCTGTTTCTGCTGCGCTATCACTCTCTTTTCTCCTCGTGTGCCTGTCACTGGGTTTTCTCTCCTCTGTTCTCTGGCTGGTGAAACAAACTGAGAACAGGCTTTGATGTGGCTCCAGTTCCAAGGCTCCCTCTGATCTGTCTATGTGCATTTGTGCGTGCAGGTTTAACCTTCCATGCTCTGCGGTGATAATGGCCGGAGGTGAGACCGAGTGAGAGCCGTGCAATTGACTGGACTCCACTCCCTCTCTCTTTTACTCACACACACACTCATACAAGAGCGTTCAAACCTCAGAGTCTGTAAGCTCAGTCAACAGAACATAACCCACTGAACACCTGACAGGGAAAGGACTTCCTCCCATGCAGCTGCAGTTAGACGGGTAGCAACATCCTGGCAGCAGATGTGTGACCTGGGAACTGCAAAACCCATTGGCTGATTTTTGAGGGGAGGGTGTTTCAGATCACACCACATTATGAGCACAACTCCGATCCTAAAATACCAACCTATAAACCTAGAAACAGAATAAAACCGCTCCCGATTCTTGATCAAAATGTCCTGAACCATTTTACAGCTCTTGCTTTCATGGGGCTAGATAACTGTAAGTATAATGCTCCGATGGAGGCCGTCACTGTGACCTTGGTGTGGTGGAGCTGCACAGTGTGCAAACTGGGCGAGCTCCAAGGTTTGAAAATGTTTGACTCTGTGAATGTGAAGCCTGGGTGTTGGTGAAAATAAACAAAAATTGATGGAAAAATAAACTCTTTTGACACACAGCAGGACTCAATAAACAGATACGTCTGCACACTGTAGCTATTCCAAAGAATCATGTAAACTGAAATTAAAGTAAATCAACTGCATGATTGCTGATAAACATCATCGCAAACTGCTTATTCTCATGAGATTTTTATTACTACGAAAGACATAAGTTCTTAAACACTATTAATTCTCTAGATTAGTATTTTTTTCAAGCAGATTTTTGAAGAAGTGTTCAGGGTCAAAGAATTAAAGTATTTAGACTTGCTACCGGTAGCCAATGTAATTCAGCAGAAACTAAAACATTTATGGTCTGGAAGTCTGAAGACCTGCTGATGTGACGGATATGTGTGTTTGTGTGTTACTTTATTCTTTACTTATACAAAATATGTATATGATACATTTTATTTTTAGAATCTGTAAGGCATTGTCCAATGCTCCGTTGTGCAAAAAATTGATTGAATGATTGATTGATTAACTGATGAAGTGCTGTCTTACTCACCATCAGACCACCTCATGACATCATCAAGTTGAGATGGCAACCCTTTCCAGAGGATGCTCTCCTTGGGGTAGCCCAGGTCCATGCGCCGTAGGTGGTCGTCATAGCGCCAGTAGTATTTGTCCTTAAAGAAGTAGGTTTTGTCGTTGTGAAGCCAAACAAAAGCTGCATCCACGCCCTCCATGGGCAGACCAAAGTCACTGATTGGACGTGGGTAACCCTCTTCAACGATGTTGTCTTTGAACACCCAGTATTTTAGCCCTAGACAGTAAGAACAGAGAAACGTGTTTAAGAAATGTGGCATTTATTCTCTCAGCATGTATTGGTTTCACTACTAGAAATGTGTAAATGCATAAAAATAAATGCATCTTTCATTGAAGTGCCACAATCTCCCAGTGAAAATTCAGCCTTAATCTAAAGTACATTTATGCAGTGGGGGAAAAAATCCCACTTTAGAAAGTAACTATTTTTTAAAAACAACACCGGGACTCCTAATGAATTGCTTAAAATAAATGTAACAATGCCATTTTTTTAAATCCATCATTTTATTTCTTAAGTGTATCCAAGTGTCTAGAAAATGGAGTCTTGACTGAAGTTCAGGCTGGAAGACTCTTTTGGCGCACCTGGCCCTGCAATCAGTGCCTCCCCCTCCGCAACCCGGACCTATCAACGCAGGTCCAAGCCTCACTCCAGCCAAGCATCGTCCAGGCTCTGGTTCAAAAGGACCTTCACTCCCAGCCTCCTCCGCTTACCAGCCCCGATCAACCCACCGCCACCCCACCTCCACCTTCAGCTCCCGGCTCTCAGGCCTCATCATCCTCTGACCGCCGCCACCAGCACAGGCCCCGGGGGGTTTACATTCCCTCGCTGCATCAGGAATGTTCATCGAGCTTATCGAAGTCCAGCTCGACGTCCACGGCCGGGGCCTGATCGCCAAAGAACTTTGTGTTTATTTTCACGTTATTTTTGTCATTAAACCCTTTTAACTCCTTCCCTCTCTCCGTCTGAGTCTCTCCAGATTGAAGTGTTTTTTTTTATTTATTTAACAGTGTCTGAGTTCCTGTTTCCCTAGTAAATAAAAATGACATGACGCAGAGACCGATTTCTCTTAGACACACTTCAAAGTGGGGAAACATATGAAAATATGTTACAGTCTCAGTTATTATTTATAATGATGAAATGATTCTAAACCAGTGAAACTGTGACAAACGGAGCTGAAGGGGTACCCAAGTTTCTTTTGCCGTGAGTGAAGAATATGATAAGGGAGAAAAGAAAAATATTCTGCAGCAAAGGGAGGAATCTTGGGTTCACCATTTTATTTTTTTAGGGCTTTCGCTGACATCTTTACCACAGGCAGTAATAATAACTGCTTTAAAAAATGAATAGATGTTACTCATAATAAAAAAAGAAACAAACTTCTTACTGTTAGAGATCTAATGCACAA
This sequence comes from Poecilia mexicana, assembly GCF_051168715.1. Taxonomy (NCBI): domain Eukaryota; kingdom Metazoa; phylum Chordata; class Actinopteri; order Cyprinodontiformes; family Poeciliidae; genus Poecilia; species Poecilia mexicana. Next base: position 17,196,666 of record NW_028263381.1, read on the forward strand.
CTCCTAATGATCTAGAACAGAATTAATTACAGTGGTACTACTGAAAGTTACCACCAAATAAAATAAAAAAAACTTCATTAAAATGCTCATAAATTTGCTACACAATTAGTTGTATTTGTAAAATACAGTCACTTGTAAATGTACCTTTAAAGAATACTATTTTGTGGTCCCCTGGCCTTTCGTATACAGCGTCCACGCTGTCCAGATTGGTTGGGAGGCCCCTCCAGAAACGATGGATCTGTGCAGGTCGCAGAGACACCAGGTGCTTCTCCCTCGTTAGTCGCCAGAAGTATTTTCCTGACAAAGTGCACAAAAACACTGGTCTGGATGTTGATTCATACGTCAGTCATAACTACGCCTACTTAGTAATGTAGCTGCAGCTGTACGTTTTTATTTATTTGCTTGGGGCCACCCATGTAGGAAGTTTATTAATGTCCAAATGAACGTACAGCACTTTGCAAAATATCTCTTTTCGCCTAACGTTTTTCGCCTTATGTCATGTGACAACCACAAACTTATTTGTATCTTATTGAGTTCACTGCCTTATGAATATACCTAATATGGATTGATTAAGATCTAAGCGAATTCATGGGTTAAAATGGTCCAGTCAAAGTCCACGCATAAATCTTTTTGACAATTTCACAGTCACTTCCCATCCATAGCTTGACATACTTTGCATAACATCATCAGCAAATTTCCTTCCGTAAACGTGAAAATCTGATGTGGACGTACACCAAAATATTTGAAGTGGTGGTAATAAAAAGTATTGACTCGAATGTCTTGAAAATATGTATATTTAAAACCAATCAAGAAAACATTAAATTGCAATCCTTTTACTGAAAATAACAATGATGATATAAATTATGATTAAGCCACAGTTTTGAATGTCTTCTCTTTCTTCTTCTTTATTTCAATCTCACAATCTTTTATCACCCAGGCAACTTAAGAGATCTTAAAACTGGTCATATTATTGGGATAGAAAGTGAAGTATGAAGTATGATGTCCAATCAAATTGCAATTTTCCAAACATCGATATCGCTACGGTTTTAGTCTGAACCAAAAATAAAACTGCCATCTTTTTTTTTGTGTGTGACTTGTCAGTTGAAACCACATTTAACGGACAAAATAAAAGCAGCAATGATGCATAAAGTTTTAATTGTTCTGTCAGCCTTATTAAAATACAGGAGATTAAAACAGGTCTTTCAGCAGAGCTAGAGTTCAGCACGCTTCACTGACACTTGTGCTTCTGAAAGTTTAAGTCTATTTCTTGTTTCTATTGTCAGTGGGAAGCTTGGGGTCATTCCTCCAGAGAGCAGGCATGAAAGCCTGATGTAACTTTTGGATTGCAGTCTTTCAGCTGCCCGCCAGCTGCAGTCGGGCATCTACATCTACCGGCCCTCCCTCTCATAGTCATTTTGATCCATTTATGCTCTCCTTTACTTCTACTTCTTCTGTACTAATTTAGCTAAGCACTTTTTGTGATTCCCATACTGTTGTGGTGCTTTGCGTCTTTATCTCTCCCTTTGTGCTCCTGTACCTTTGAAAAAGAAGGCCTCCCCCCGTATCTGGGCCACTGCATCAAAGTGAGTGGTGCATCTGTCTGGGGCGTCTCGTGCTAGCCTGGGAGACAGGGCAGAAGAGCAGAAATGAGAAATGTAGGAAGAGGAGAAACAAGAGTATTTTAGGAGAAATTATACATTTTTTTTATTCTGTTACCAACTATTTGGGGAAATATTGGCACCACAATGCATTCAAGATGTGCTGCTGTTGTATGAACCTTCCAGACCTCTCAGGTCTTCTGGTTCCGGTCTGCTCTGCATCCACAGAACCAGAACCAAACACAGAGAAGCAGCATTCAGCTTCTATGCACCACAAATCTGGAACAAACTTCCTGAGAACTGCAAAACAGCCGAAACACTGAGTTCCTTTAAATCTAGACGTTACAATGTTTGCTTTTTAAACATTATAAACGAGACATTGATCAATATTCTGATGCGTAACGATGGCAATTGACAAAATGTAATGCTTCAATTATTGACTGTGGGTTTTATGTGTTTTTACAACGTAAAGCACTTCAAAATGCCTTGTTACTGAAATGTGCAATACAAATAAACTTGATTGATATTTTAGGGATGTTTTTTATGACGGGCCTCTGCAGAAGCTGGTGATACTGCACTAAACAAAAAAAGGAAAACCTATCAGTCAGACCCAGCAGAATCCCTAGGTGCCTTTTTCCCTGGGGTTCTTAAGTGATTTAAAGCGCCGACGTGGCCTGCCTGCCAATGATGAAGTTAATAGCACCACAGGGCCGGGAGTGGGAGCTGGCCAGGCCTTATATTACCAACAAGGGTCTCTATTCAGAGCTCTATTAAAACTACATCACTACCGAGTCAGGCCTTATTCAGCCGTCTCACTCATTATCGTTTAATGAAATTAGAGAATATTTAATGATTAAAGTAATGGTTTAAACTAGCAGGGATATGTGGAGACATATTCAACTAACCACCTGTTTGGTGGCATGTACGTGTGTGTGTGTGTGTGTGTGTGTGTGTGTGTGTGTGTGTGTGGGGGTGTGTGTGTGTGGGGGGGTGCGTGTGCGTGTGTGTGTGTGTGTGAGGTGGCAACCAAAACATCAGACTTTCATATTAAGGAGATCATTAATAAATATTTGTTTCTAAATCTTTTAGGCGAGATTACAGTTGGAACGTAGTTTTAGAGTGTTAGTGTGGTCACCTGGAAAGAAGATGTAAATTAAACAGACAGTCCAAAGACACTTCAAACAAGCAAACCCATATACATTAAAGCTGCCAGATCTTCTTTTGGTTGTTATTTTTTTATATTAGTAAAGCAAATTTAGGTTTAGTTACAGCCTTTTGACCAAATGGTGTGTAGAAGCCATTGTGTTGCTGATACAAAAATAATATCTCAAAACGAACAAACAAACAAACAAATATATAAAAATATATATACTACATCTGGTTATAATTTAGTAAGGTTTGTATAAACTGTACATTTGCAACATGTGTGGAAGAACAAATACAAACGTAAGGAAACAAAATGCCCAATGCTCCCAAAACACTAACAGGCTCATACCACTGAAGTGAAAGAGGATGTATTTTCCTCTTATGACGACTGTACCTGTATCAGGAACATGGATTAAACTAGAAACCCACCAAAGGTGCAGCTTAAAAGTAAGATATAACGAACATGGTAGAGATTTGTTTGGGTTTGAGTTTATTAGCCTTTATCAGTTCCAAGCACCGGGAGAGGAACCAATAAAACATGGCTGAGCCAGTATACGCTCCAAACTGAAACTGGTATTGCATTTTGATGCTAAAATTTCACAAAGCCAATTTTCTTTTATTGACATTCCCGTCTGCTGCACTCCTCAGGGAGATTGATGATGAATAACATTTACTGAGAGAATATTTGAAGGTTTAGAAATACTTACTCTACTCCAAACAAGAATGATGATGCAAGAACAGGTCTCATGAATGTTGAAGATATATATATGAACAGGTCTCATGAATGTTGAAGATATATATATGAACAGGTCTCATGAATGTTGAAGATATATATATATATATATATATATATATATATATATATATATATATATATATATATATATATATATATATATATATATATATATAGGCACATGAAAAACTACAAATTTTAATCTTTTACTTACATGACAGTGGATCTGTTTTCAGGAAGATCAAGCAGGACAGGAGGCTCAGGTGTAAGAGAGGGGTTTCCTGGTTGATTCGTGTGGGAAACTGAGTCTCTGACACCTACAAGATGGGATGAAAAAAAAAATGTTAGAAAATGTTTTGATAATTCTCAGTAATATAAAATCCTTTCATTTCTCACTTCATGAATATATTTCAACCCACTCCACTTTTGTCCAATTCAATTTCTTTCCTGCCACATTCCCTAACCCAGCAGTACACACTTTGCATGCAGATCATTTTCCCCTTTTTTATTTCTCATATTGACACTTCCTGCATAAAGGCAAAGCATGATAAGGTCACACTCCATAACAGGGTCCAATTAACTTCTTCCGTGTTTTTTATTAAATCAATATCCACGCTCTATAAAACTCATCAAAGGCTGCTTCCTCCACAACAAGGCCTCTGCACCTCGAGTCTCCTGAGCTGTCCCCCATAAGCAGGTGTTCTTATCTGATAGACTACATAATGACAGCAGGGGCTTGTAAGTCAAGGCCAGTAAAGAAGGGGAGTGTGAAAGCACTTATGGGTCGGAGAACACATCATCTGGCCAGAAAGCATAATGTTAGAAGCACTGGAAAATATGAGTAGCAGTAAAAATGACACAGGCGTATTGAGGTATAAGGAGGTGAAGTGGTGTAGGACTTTAATCCCATATTGTTAAGGTGTCCTCCACAGCTACAGGGCAGTGAAGGAGAATGTCCTCCTTTCCAGTTTCTGTTTTTAATTTGTTGCCAAAAACGTGTTTTAGGTTTTTAGCTTATTATAATATCAGACAGATTTCATATCATAACGGGGAATTAGTCTTTTGATTGTTGACCTACTTTAACCTATTAAAGTAAATTGAAAATTGTTTTTTTCATGCCAGTTGGATTTAACTCCAGGTTCTGACTCTCTGGCTACAAAACCTTTATTTTATTTTCGTGCATTGGTAAAGAAGTTGCTTGTCTTGCATAACACAAACTGATGGACAGATAATTTCCTTCAAATTTGTTTTTTTTTTTTGTTTTTTTTTTGGCAGAGAGCAAAATTTGTGGTTCTAACAATTACTGAAAGTCATCCAGGTCCTGAAAAAGCAAAGCAGCCACAGAGCCCCACATTATGACCACCGTATTTGAAATGCTGTTTTAAATTTTCATCGGACACAATAAGACATAACTTCTTGTCAGTCCAAAACAATATATTCTCAAAACTCTTGGGGGATCATCAGAATATATTCTTGGTAAATATGAAGCAGTCCTTTATGTTGTTCGTCCTGATCAGCAGTTGTTCTCACACTGCAACTCTCCCAAGGCTGCCATTCTCGCCCTGTCTGCTTCCTATTGATTGATCATGAATACTGACCTTAACTGAAGCAAGTCAGGCCCGCAGTACTTGAGATGTTGTTCTGGGTTGTTTGCAGCCTGCTGGACAAATTGCCGATGCACTCATGAAGTAATTTTGGTACGGCGGCCATTCTTGGTAGGGTTCATCACTGTTCGATGTTTTCTCCATTTGTGGATAATGACACTCACTGCAGTTTGCAGGAGTCACAAAGCCTTAGAAATTGCTCTGCATCTTTCTCCAGACTGAGGGGTGTGAACAACTGTTTCTCATCTTCTTGAATTTCTTTAGATCAAGATACAATTTGTTGTTTTTTAAGAGACTTTTATTCCTTACATGTTATCAGGTTGAAGTTAGTTTTTTTATTTTACAATTCTTGTGATCAAGTCTGGGCATGTATAAGTAAACTAAAAATATAGTTAATTATAATCAATATGATTTGGTAAGTTATGCAGATGTTGTTTCCCTAAAATGAAGTCCTCATTTGAGTACTATTTTTACAATTTTAATCAGGTTATGCTGTAAAATTTGTTTCTTAATCTGAAACATTTATTGTGACCATAAACAATCCACATACCTAGTTCACTTTATTTTCACCAAAATATCTTAAAATATATTTAACATTTAAAATGCATGTTTACTTCAACTGTTTAACTTTCCCACATACGGCTCTGGAAAAAATTAAGAGACTTAAAACGATCAGTTTCTCTGATTCTACTCTTATTACGTATATATTTGAGTACAATGGACATTGTTCTTTTATTCTATGAACTACCGACAACATGTCTCTGAAATTCCAAGCAAAAATGTTGTGCTTATTTTGCAGAAAATGAGAAATGGTCAAAATAACAAAAAAGATGTGATGCTTTCAGACCTCAAATGATGCAAACAAAACAACCTCATATTCATTTAGAAACAACAATACTAATGTTTTAATACAGGAGGAGTTCAGAAATCAATATTTGATGGAATAATGAGGTTCAGTGCAGGGGGCTCTTCATTTTTTCCAGAGCTGTATGTAACGGCACATGCACAACAGGGAAGTTCCTCTTCCTTCATACCGTAGAGTTGCCACAGTCGTACTTTGTCTTCATAGGGTAGATCGTACTTCAGAGGGTCCCCTACAGGGCCCTGGTAGTATGGCCTCATGATGGACTCCATGGCCGAGGTGTGAACGAGGCCGATGGCGTGACCAAACTCGTGGACTGCAACAGCAAACAGGTCCATCCCGTGAGAGTCTGACAGACAAGAAAACAAGAGGTAGGATGAAAACATGACATAAAGGAGAGAAAAAGAAAATCTAAAGTTGTTGCATATTGAATAATACTTGATCCTATGTGAATCTGTTACTATCATCTCTCTCACAGTTATTTTGGGTCCTGTTCCACAGAACTCTGGTAGATTTAATGACACATTTGAGTTTATTGGAGGCCCACCTGTCACACACCTGTGGAGAAGTTGTGGGTCGTTCTGAACAGGTGAGTGAGGCAAACTACAAACCCGGCTGAGTTACGTCAGTTCTGTCAGAACTCCACCAACACAGGAAACATCAGCAGCAAAATTGTCTTTGTCAGAAAGTCCTGTATGCAAATCACGCAATTTGTCACGTAGTTTTTTAAGTGTAAACATCTCATCATAACATTCATCTGTTCTCCCAGAAGTATCTGGTAACAGACATTAACTGTAACTACAAAGTACTTTGAAATGATTAAAGTCTGTTTAAAATTGTTTTGCCTCAAGTTGAGAACCACTTTCAAATCAGCAATGTCTCCCCATTCAACGCACAGAAGCCTTACACAGCTCTACAGTCAGATTGTCACAGCGTTGTGCTTAATGTGCTTAACAAGCCAACATGACGTGCCCTCGAGAATAACTGAACTAATAGCTATCTAGAAAAGCATAAATGGCAAATTATCCTCAGCTGGTGATCATGACATTTCTGAAATGTTAACAGAATTGAAAAACTAATCTTTGTAAAACATAAGAAAATAGATCATTGAAAGGTAATTAAGAATCATAGTGTTGAATTTTTATCAGTATGACTAAATATCAAAAGGGGCGGCAGAGGATTCAGCAACCAAAAGTTATGCTGGACGTTGGTGTTTAGGCAGGACTACTGGGATGTGGTATGTGACTTTCTCCAAAAAATTGTATTTATTCTTATTTCACAAAAAATAATATGATTTATCCTGTTATTGAAATGCCAGGCAGTCAGGGAAAAAAGGTTATGCATCTTTACCTATGTGTGAGCGTATGTAAATGTAACATTGCACTCGCTTAATTAAGAAAATAAAATCTGTTAGCTGAATAAACAAACTATCTAAACAAAATCTGAGAAGCTCCATCTTAATCCCCAAAACTGACTGATTAATGAAAAAGAAAAAAATCTGTTAAATAAAAAGCTCCATGGTGACACTGACCCATCACCTCTGACCCTATGCCCTAAATTGACCATTTTCAGTTACTTTTCATCTGCTTTTTATAGAAATTAACAGGCGTGACAGACAGCTCAAAAAATAAAAAATTATAAGGGCTATAGGCTGTATGGCATGGTGAGATAACCACAGTAATACTGCCTGAGTACTTGATCCGCCAATCAAAATCTGAGTGGGAAAAGGTGCCTAAAAATGCTGTGGGCTGTTAAAGTGCATTTCCTTCATGTTAAGCCAAAGCATGAACAGAAGCCCCCAGAACTCCTTGTCTGAGTCTGTGAGGAAGCACAAAACCTTGAGCTTGGAGCTGTAGATTTGCAAACAAATGGTGAGACAGCATGGCAGGCCAAGCTAGCTTAGAGTTCCTCAGCGACTTGGCTAAAGTCAGCATTTCCGTTAACCTAGCGTTAGCTTCAGCTTGGGACATGCAGTCATGCTTGGAGTATTCACCGGGGGCATCCGACAGACAAATACCAACTCTAATCTACAGGAGCACATGGTGCAGGTGAACAAAGGAAGGATAACAGAGAGAGAGAGAGAACAGAGGCTCAGAGCGGAGGATCTAGTGTGTCATCGTATTTATGGTTCATGAGAAACTGACAGCACAGATGTAACGCCTGCTGGACAGAGGCAGAGCAGGAAGTGTTGTGAGGATGAACCAGATTCCCTTTTCTAAGGCAAAGAACAGAGACAAAGTAGAGTTTTTTTGGAGCTCCACTGACTGCTGAGGTCTCTGGGGCTCCAGCTTTGTTCTTCTACATCCACCAGTGACCCATTAAGTAGCTTTTTACCAAACCAAATGCTTTTATTGCACAGTGCTAAGAATAGATTAAGTGTCTTATTCACCAGATACCTCTAAACCTTCCCTTCCCTAATTGTTATATTCTTTAAGTCTTAAAAACGGCTTTGATCTTGGTTGGAAGGACATATGAAAGACTTGTCCACTAAGTAAATGAGTGAGTGTTTCAAATAAGCACCATCGTCAATAAAGCAATTAAACAAAAAAACCATTTCAATGCTATAAATTCATATGAGGTCAGAAATATTTGGAACGCCTTCTAAACATGAGCTCTCACAGAGCATCTAGAGGTTTGCATGTTAGACAAAAAAGTTCAGTTTTGGTCTCATCTGACCAGGGCAGCTTTGTGAATCTGAAAAGTGTGGGATGCATGTGGGTTTCTATCCCTTTACTTTAAAACTCCTAAGTAAAACTCAATGGAACCTTTTTACTTCGACAGGCACCCAATTAGTAAATATAACTCAAAATGAAATGTAACTTAATCTTAGATAATTAGGCTTGATAGGGAACATTTGTGAACAAACAAAATAATGAAGACCAAGCAACAAGGCAGACGTATTATGGGTAATGTGGTGATGAATAAAGCGATACCAAAAATCAATATACCAAACTTCAAACATCTCACTACTAACGACTGGTCAATCTGTCATCTGAAAGTGGAAAGAGTATGGGACAGCCGCACACTTCTAAGAATTGACTGTCCAGCTAAGCTGTCGGGCAGGTAAGGAGAGCATTAATTAGAGCGGCAGCCAGGGGTAATTCTGGTGGAGCTGCAGTGATCCACAGCTCCGCTGACAGGACAGCTATTAGTCTTGCAATGTCGAGTGCGGGCAGAAGAAAGCCGACATTGAAAGGAGGCCATTAGAAGTCAATTTAAAGTTTGTCCCAAGCCATGTGGGGGACACACCGAATATTTCTTAGAAGATGTTCCGCAACATAAAGCACTATGTGTGGGGAAAAAAAAAAAACTAATACTGTTCAGAGTGGTTAGAAACCCAGTCAAAGTCCAGACCTAAGTAACACTGATTCTGTGGTAAGACTGGAAATTGTATGTCTTAGACAACAATGGGGAAAACTATTTGTCCATAATCAAATTGTTACAGGGGAGATTTTTTCCAAAAATAACAAATCTAGGAAGGCTGAATATATAAAGTAATTTCTGGATTTTATTTAGGGGTGTCAGAGTAAAGGTTTTTTTTCTTTTTGTTTGTTAAAATGTATGTGTCTAGATAAGCATACCCAAAACAACGTGCAGCTGTAATTGCAGCAAACTCTTTTGTTCCATCACAAGATTTAAGATTTTAAGATTCAAGGGAATGGAGTAGATAAACAACTCTGAAAACTACGTATCATTTTTCCTTTCACGTCACAATTATTCACCACTTTGTGTGGTTCTGTCACATAAAAGCCACCAAAGATGTGATACGGTTTGTGGTGGTGGTGCGACAAAATGCGTGAACGTTTAAGTGAAGCACTACACCATTGATGAAATTTTATATTCCATGTATGTACCGAAACTTACAAAGCTTTACAAAAATATTGTAGTGATAAAACCTTGTTTCATATACTCACTACAAAGTCCCAACAAAAACACATAAGAAAACTTTTGCTTTTAGGGCTTAAAGCTTCCAACAAGTGTAACAACAATATTTCACCTTTCCTGAACTCATGAAGTGTGATGACAACACACCGGCTTTCACCATTTAGTGCTTCGGATGAAGCGACTGACTTTTTTGACACTGTGACGTAACCGTTGTGGCCTTTGGTACTTTCTCAAGCAAGCAGCCTAAGGTGTCTTTACATGAAAATGTGAATCCTTGCAGTGATGCTGTCAGCTGTTGCAACATTTTTGCCTGATTTTTTTCCAAGCGCTAAAATGTTCAGCAATGTTTTTGTAGGTTAGTTTTTCACTGGTGTGTATGATAGAGTCTCTGTTTGAAATATGGCAAATAAGTTAGGGGTTTACTTATGAAGAAAGAATAATATCTCTTATAGGGTGTATGCCCTTTGTTTTAGAGGATCAATAAAATAGATACAGTACATTCTGTAAATAAAGTTCAGTGAAGCAGAACGTCTCTCTCCCGACGCCCCCTTGGTTTTTTTGTATCTGCAATAACAATGTGGTTTGTTTTTATTGTCTATATGGATGCTGATCCTGCTTCTGTTTTCTAGCACTGAATTGTTCTGCAGAACTCTCTGCTTTCTTTTCTTAACTTGTTTGCGCTGTACTTGAGTCATTTCTTTTTGTTTACTTTAAAAAAAAAGAACATAGAGTGAAAACGAAGGCAAAAACATGACAATGATGAATATAAACTGCAAACCAAACTGCAAGTGGAGCATTGTTTTTTCAAAGCACAACGTAAAATTTTGAAGTTAGAAGGGGTAAAACGCAGGCCTACCATTCTTGAGATACACCTATCGGTAGCCCAGGTACTTTTATTTGCGAAGGTAAAACTTTCTCTTCTGTTCTTGACCAATTAAAAACAGAAAGGAATGGGGAAAACGTAGCCCAAATAGTTCCTTAGACACATTTCAGGCAACTAAGCCTAACAGAGACAATAGAAAGAAAAGAAACAAAAAAATAATAATTGACAGTGTCTGTTGTATGCACTTAAATTGGCTGTATCACAGCTCTACATTCTCTATGCTTCATGGCACAGGTCTAAATGGAGAAAATTAAATACTGAAACTGAATCAAAAGGTGGATCAGCATCAGTTTAAGAGCGTGCAAACCTAAGCCATCAAGTCACGGCAGCCTCTTTCGAAAATGAAACCCCCAAACCCATATGCTCTTCTACTAATTTGTTCCAGGTTTTACGTGGGGCCTTGCAGCTGAAAACATACTTTGAAATATTGAAATGTAATCTAATGTAATCATGTCAGAATTAACAGGTGTTTTAGCAGTGCTGTGTATGCTGGGATTCACTGTAGATTTGTAGTAAATATGTGCAGCTGGGGCTCCTCCACTGATATCATCCTCACAGTTGTTTGGCAATTCGACGAGTGCAGCTTCTCTGGAGACATTTGCGGTAATCCTCTGAATTAAGTTTCCTGCATCATAATGCAATGTGTGGAGTGAATGCTGACTTGGCTGAACATGGAATCAAATGAGTTAGCCTGTGGGGTCAGTCGTAAATGACTGACTTTCTCAATGTTTGTCTTTATTTTTTAGACAAAAAAACCCACATTTGAACCACTGTGACCATTGCGAAATTCTTCTTAAGATCTAGTTACAAGTTACATTTTGAACTGGTGACAACACTAGGAACTCAATTTGGCTTTGAAAAACAGAACAACCCCACCTGTCCTGTGTAAAAATCTCACTAATGAGCTAAAGCTTGTGATTAATGATGAACAATGGATGAATGGACACTGAGAGAAATGTATGGGAATGGAACAAATATGGGAGAAAAAAAACAACTTTTCAGGAACTATGATGACTTTCTCACCTTTCAGGAACTTGATTTTTGTTGTAGAATTATTCGTTTCCTTGATCCCGGTTGTTACCATGGATTTTTTGTGTGTATAAACACGGATTAGGTGCTTTGAAATTTAAAGTAAATACCGACAAGGCTGGGATCAAAATTCAACACACAGGAACATATTTACAAAGGTAATGCACGCAGATGTGTCTTTTTTTTTTTTTTTTTGCAGCTTGTGTGCAAATGAAGCTTAGGTTTTGCAAACGATTCCTTAAAACTCCTCTGCACGTAAACATCACAAGCCTCGCATGTGTTCCTTCCCAAACAATGCTCTGACATGAAAAATTCACCTGCCTAATGATGCTTTTGTTTTACTTGGGTTAATTCTGCAGAGGCAGATTGTTGTCTGAGTGATAATTAATAAAAGCAATCTGCTTCCTGTCAAAGCACAACAACAACGCTCAGCCGAAACTTTTTTTTTGATGTTGCTAAGACCCCCCCCCATTCTTCTCCCCACCCGACAACTTTTAATGGATACGGGAGCTATCAGTCTGCACAGCAGGGGTGAACTGTTCTCCTAAATGTGGTGCTTAATTTCTACAATTCAGCATCATCGTGCACATTAGGGAGACAGACTTAGTGGACCTGGATTTAGGCTCCCGCTGAGAACAATGCAGCAGGAAATGGGGGGAAGGGAATTAGCAAAGGCAATTATTCAGCTACGGATTTGTATGATAAGCTTCATTTTGTCCCCCTCAAGATTATTACACAGCTCCACAATTTGCTGAAGCACCAACTCTGACTTTTTACCTCCCGCCTGACCTGACCAGGTTGCAACTTTTCAAGGGATTTTCAAAGCTCTGAAAAAGTTACACAGGTCAACAGTACGGGTCTGTTCTGGCTGTGGTAATGCGCTTTTGTGTCGCCTTACGAGAAAATGGATATGCAGAAGCAGGGACATTGCATCAACTGAGCAAAGTCTCAGAGAGACACTGACAATGTTAGAGGAGGATGTGAGATAGCAGCGAGGTGAGACTGGCAGAGTGTGACATGAAGAAATTAGGGGGCCGTTTAATTAACTTTTTTCCCTGAGGTTTAGAACATCAGGTTGGCAGCTTCACTGTGGTAGAATATGAAAAATTCAACAGCTAAACCAAATAGTAAAAGCCAAGATTCCCCCACTATAAATCTCATTGTATAATGTGGGGCAATTTTGGCTCGTTAAACATTTATCTCACTAGTTGTTTCAGCCAAGTTGATATTAACAAGTTATGGAGATAAATGAACAAGAACTGAAAGGTGTCAAAACCTAAAAGAGAATAATAATAATAATAGGTGCAGAGCCTACCATATGTGTCCTTTATAGAAGGCTGGATGTTTCAAATATGATTCTCCTTGCTTTATTGATGAAAAAGATTGTCGCAATGAAAAATATTCTTTTAAAGAGCTAAATCACAATGAATGAGCAGAGTATCCTTGAACATCAACATCTAAAAAGGTTGGCGACAGTGCAAAGAATCCATCAGGTTTTGCACTTTTTCCTCATGTTGAAGGCCAGTTGGTAGTTCCTGTGCAACCATCAGTCAGTCTGTCAAATTCTTTGATTTAAGTCAAAAGTAATATAATATTACAATCTGTAGGTTTACAGCAAACATGTTCATCACTGTGACTTAACGGAGTTTAAGATAACATTAAGAGGTCATACAAACAGACTTATACCTTCTTTTTTCTCCCCCTTTCTCTCTCCTTTGTTCCCATGAATCAAACCTTCATCTGCACAGCTGTTGTTAGGCCCTGCCGTCACTTCAGACACACATCAAAGCCAGGCTACACTTCTGCATCGCCTCCTCGTAGTGCTGCTGGTGCTGCAGCCTGGTGGGAGGTCTGATTGGAGCAGATTGAACTGCTGTCCTGCAGCATATGGTTTACAGCCCCGGCAGCTCAAAACAAAGAGGGGAGATCAGCAAAAGGCTGCTGGCCTCACCACAGACACCAGCTGGGTTAGAAAGCATAAATACACTCTCCGCTGCTCAGACTGGGGTTTTAAATGCACGACGGCCCACTGAAGCTTTCCCTTATTATGGATAGCTGTGATTAGAATGGAATATGATTACCATGCTCTGGATTTATATGTGAAATCTGATGAATTCTCTCAGTGCAAAACCTCTTTTCTACAAACATTTATATCATCTTATGGGGAGTTTTGATCAAATAAACAAATGTATGTGGAAGCTCACACATACCTCTGAAGCGAGTCTTCTAAATAACTCTCAAACATCCACATATATGCTCATCCGTAAGCTCCCAGTCAATCTGTTTAGACAGCTGCTCAAATGGAAGAGTGGTGATATTGGAGGTTAAAATGGAGTGGTTCCTCTCCACTGTCACCCAATGCTTGCTCAGGATGAGGCTGTTGATGCAAAGTCAACAACTCAATGCGTTCAGTTCGGCTTCCTTAGGTGCAATTGGCATTCATTTTCGATTGAACAGGGGTGAGTGCAATTTGATCTGAATCTGAATTTTTGATTAGACGGTATTAAAAAGAATCACACTGATTTGATTTCAGGTCGGCTGAACTGGATTATGTACAAATTGATACGAATCAGACCTGTTTAATAAAATACCTTGAAAACAGAGATGCCATTTGATTGTAGATTTCTTTTATTGTCCAAGATCAAATACACATGCCATTAAGTCATCCATCAGTCAGGAAATATTTGTGAAGGTTGAGGGTTTAAAGATTGTGTTAGAGACATTTACCCAGATGATGTGACCCTGTTCCAAGTAAAAAAAAAATCTTGAATGTAGAGCAGTTTTGATCTTCTTTACCCACTTAAAGTACCATTTTAATGAGTGGTGGTACGGCAGAACTCTGAGAACAATTCCCCCTGCCTTACCCCGCTTGAACACAGACATCAATAGTAGGCAAAACTATTTCAGATTAAAGTTAACCAATCTGTCATGTACAAATTTAATGAACTTAACCTGCAACATCACCCACTGACTTTCTTTTCCTTCTGGAAACCAAATCTGTTCTAGGCAGTCGTACACTGTTCGCTTACTTGTTATTTCACGAGATGTGAGATAAGCTTCTTGGATCATTTATCAATGCCACAACCTATATCCAATTAAATTTGAGTACCTGCAGTCAAAAAAATAAATAAAAAGAACAAAAAAAGCAAAACAACTTAAATTTAACAAGCATTGGTGTGTAAAATGAGGATGGATCTTTGGATCTATCCCTTCCTATCTACACACACTATCCTCTCTGACTGTGCACTTCTCGATCTTTATCATGATTGTCTAACTCGCACCAAAGGTGGCTTCTGAATCTATCTTTGCATTCAGGCAAATATGAATGTGCTGTGAGCTTACTGCGTGCAAACTCAGGCTGCCCTAAATTTGAAATACATAAAAATGTAAAAGATTTATTCCACAGAGTTATCCAAACTAACTTGTCGGGTTTTTATATTTTTGTGATCCCGTTTGGAGAAATGCAATAGTTTGGTTGTTTGTACATTATATACTTAAACGTATCAAGGAACATCGCAAAATGTCGAAAGCAGTATTTCTCCCCTTTTTCTGATGCTGGGCTGTACATCCCCCTCTTATAAAGGAGAAGACAAAAGGTACAAAGGATGTAAAAAACAGGGGTCAACGTAAGTTCAGTGATCCAGAAGAAAGGAAGAATAAAAAAAAGCAAGAGAACTAGTGATTAAGGCTGTCAATTGTGTGGCTGTACAGAGACAGCCCCTTCCTGGTGATGCATTCAGTAGACTACATCACTCCACCCGGTTATTTACTTCGGATGAGTGGACTCCTAATGTTGCCCCACCTTTTACCATTTCCCAGCCCCTCTCAGCACAGGGAAGAGAAAGGTTAGGGGACACAAAATGAGGTTGATGCTTAGTGACAAGAAAATGGTCCCATTGTGCCATCAGCCTTTTTATTTTTATTTTTTGCAGCCGAGCACGCACAGAACATTCTTCAAGTTTTAGCAGAAGTGCAAAAAAAGTGCAAACCAACCATGAAGTCCGTAGGATGGGATATATTTTGTATTGCATAGTTAATGAGTGAACAAATGAATAATAAATCAGTTGTTATAAGTGGCTCAGAGACCACGGCTTGCTGTGTTTTCCAGAACTGTCTGAGAATGACGGATATCTTTAATATGGGCTCATCTATTTTTGATTGGCAGATCTGATTGAATTCTATTTTAGAGAAGCAGTCACTACATCCTCATTTCAAACTCGCACATCTCTCATAGTGTGTAATAAACCTCTTTCAAAACAGTTTGATGAGACAAATTAGGCCAGATCATTCAGGAGGCCAAGGCAATTTATTAGCCCACACAGTACAAAGCAGAAACACACAGAATGAACGAACATGCATCATTGGCATTATCACGGGCTTTGTGTCTACGGCAGCTTCACGAAACCTTTCCATAAAGTGAAATGCTTGAAATAATTTAAATAAATTATAAGTGGGTTAAGTTAGAAATGTTTTGAAATGTTGATTTTGTTTTTGTTTAACAAAGCAGTGTCTGAAACTGGGACTGATAAAACACTTTCAGTCTGTAGCTGCAGAAGGAGCAATATTACTGTCATTACAAGAAGAGTGAATCATCATCCATTTTTTGTCTTGCCTGTTTCTCTCTTTGAACATCTCTCATAAAGTGAGGCATACAAGATGATAACAATTGTGAAATTACAAATGTTTTTTTTTTTTTTTTCCATAAACTGAATATTGAAATTATGACCTCACTGACACCTCTCATTGGGCTGCCACCTTATTGTGGTGGAGGGGTCAGCCCGAAGAGAAGACGTGGGTCCCCCTTCCAATGGGGTCACCACCTGTCGGAGGGGCCAAAGGAGTCGGGTGCAATGTGTTACGGGCGGCAGCCGAGGGAGGGGACCCTGGCGGTCTGATCCTCGGCTGCAGAAGCTGGCTCTTGGGACGTGGAACGTCACCTCTCTGGTGGGGAAGGAACTGGAGCTAGTGTGCGAGGCGGATTGGGGCAGCGTCTGCCGTGAAATGGGCGCTGTACAAGTCCGTCGTGGTGAAGAGAGAGCTGAGTCAAAAAGTGAAACTCTCGATTTACCAGTCGATCTACGTTCCCACCCTCACCTATGGTCATGAGCTTTGGTCATGACCGAAAGAACAAGATCACGGATACAAGCGGCCGAAATGGGTTTCCTCCGCAGGGTGGCTGGGCTCTCCCTTAGAGATGGGGTGAGAAACTCGGCCATCCGGGAGGGACTCAGAGTAGAGCCGCTGCTCCTCCACGTCAAGAGGAGCCAATTGAGGTGGCTCGGGCATCTGGTAAGGATGCCTTCTGGACGCCTCCCTGGTGAGGTGTTACGGGCACGTCCCACTGGGAGGAGGCCTCGGAGAAGACCCAGGACACGCTGGAGGGACTATGTCTCTCGGCTGGCCTGGGAACGCTTTGGGGTTCCCCCGGAGGAGCTGGAAGAAGTGGCTGGGTAGAGGGAAGTCTGGGCCTCCCATCTGAAGTTGCTGCCCCCGCAACCCGACCCCGGATAAGCGGAAGAAAATGGATGGATGGATGGATGGATGGATGGATGGATGGATGGATGGATGGACCTCACTGACAAACAGAAGAAAAAACCTGCAAAATTAGACAGCTTATTCTACTGTATATTGCGATTAACTGAATTTGTATTATACCTTCACTTGCTTTCCAAAATAGCGTGTTACACACTGGTTGCACAAATGTTTACGTTAGACCATTTCAATGGTATTTGAAAATTCCTGCCTCTTAGTGAGATTTATGTTCCACTCCAATCTTATCTCTTCTTGTACTTTTGGGTCCACCAAGATGTTTTGCAAAAAAGATTTGCATAAAAAAGCCTAGATTTTTGTGACTGTATTGTTAAGGTCGCTCATAAACCTCCCAGTTAAAGCATGGGACCAAAAACAAACAAACAACAACAACAACAACAAAAGCCTGTTTGCAACAGAGATCTGCTGTTAGGTAATTTACAGCTCTGGGATCACAATGACACAAAAATTGCACTGATATCACACAGGGGAACACTTTAGTCTTTTTCTCTCTCTAAGTAGACAGTTAACAAATCAGTGCATTAATGCCTCACATATGAATGAATGATTGTACTTTATTAATGCCAGAGGGAAATCCCCATATTTCAGTACAACTCATCCAAAACAACACACAAAGAAACCTCAGACATTTAGACAAGTGTATGAGGTTGCAGCCCTTCACCCAGATGAGAGGCACTCTGGGCACATTTATGAATTTACTCATTTTCTCTATTTTATTTAAAAAGTATGTAAGTAAAAACAATAAGTAATAAAAATAGCAAAAGTACGCAAGAAAATCCAAATGACCAAATTATCCACAGATGCTGACTTGTGATTATTTCAATTAGCTAAGACAAATTGAAAAGATAAAAAATTTCCTTGGGAGGAGTTTTAGTCACTGTGGTTTAACACACTGTCCTCTTTTTAAGTGCTGTTGCCATGGGGGATGAGCTGCATCCTCTCTATGAATGTGTAGGAGGGCGATACGTGACAAAGTAAAGAGTGAGTAAATGCCAGGATGCAGAATTTTGAACATTTTAAGATCAAAGTTTTCCACATCACCTATGAGGTGTTGAGCCCAACCAAAGTATATTCTAGAAAAGCAAATGTTAAAAGAAAATGCATTCCACTTTCAACCAAACTTCTCTAATCCCCAACACATGGTAGCGTCACAACATGTACTCAATGGCTTCATACAGTAAAAGAGCTAACTGTATGGTAGCAATTTAGTGCAATTAGCGAAGACAGTTTGCTGAAGCTCAAACCAAGGATCAGAAAAGGAGAAAAGTGACAGCAAGGTTGTTGTTTCCCAACAGACGTGCCAGATTTCTCAAAACTGCAGATCTGCTGGGATATTCATGCACAAGTATTTCTAATATTTATAGAGGATGCTCAAAAATGAGGGAAAAAGTGAAGTGAAAAGAAATTTCTGATTGGAATGCAAAAATGCCTTGCTGATGTCAAAGGTCAGACAGGCATGCACACACTTGTTAAAGATGACAGAAAAGCAGCAGTGACTAAAAAAAATCACTCTCACCTTCCAAAGTACGTGGAAGTAGGCCTGTCACGATAACAAATTTTGCTGAGCGATTAATTGTCTAAAAAATTATTGCGATAAACAATAATATTGTTTCAAGACCTTTTTGACACTGATTTAATGGAAATGACGTAATAATGCATGCTATTTCCTGCCATAGATAGATACACTTTATTTTCAAAAGAACACATAACACTCAACTGATAAACTAAATAAACAAAACAACCAAAAACAAAAATAAAATGGATTCTCAGTCTCCATGAACAAAAAACATACTTGAATAAAAACTAAACATAAAGCCAAATTGGAAATAAATACTTAATTCAACCAAAAGAGTGCAGATTATGAAGTCTGTAGACTGTATTGCCCTTCAGTGATCACTAGATTTAAATAGAGAAGATGGGCACATCCGACTACCTAATGCAGTAGTTCATACTACACGATTTTTTGCCCCTATTTTCCCCTTTCAATAATCTTAGATTGTTGGCCGATCTAAGATTGTCGCTGGTGATTTCGTAACCGATCATCCTGCAGTGTGTGGTGAGTTACGGTAAATCGAAGTCCAGCAGACACTGGAGATGATATGTGGAAACAACATTAATATTAATAAATTAATATTAATATTCAACGTTTCGTGCAAAGAATATAGAAATGACAAGGGGAGGAGTTGGAGCCAAATCGCTACCACAATTGATAAACCCAGTAACCTTTCAGCTGTTCTTCGTTAACGTGACATAAATAGGTTATAATGATTTTCATTCAGTCAGAACTTTACGCTGACTCTAGCCACATGCATCATAGGTAGATTCTAATAAAGCATTGATTAATGCCTGATTTTAAAATTCGTTAACTGGACTTGTAGCCATTATTTTGTGCCCATGTGGCTGGACACCACAAGGCCCGATCGAACCCGATCGAACCGTTATACCTAGGATTTCTGTCAGCTAATGTGTGGTCTCAGGTTTCGAAAATGACTACAAAAAGATTGTCGGCCGACAATCAGCCGACAACTCGTGTAGTGTGCGCTGGACATTACACTAAGGAAATGAGGAAGGGAGGGTCAGTGGAGAGCACCGGAGCTGAGCCTTTTTTCATTCAGTGTCATCAACAGAAAGAAAAAAGGGAGGAAGAGACGATAAAGCCGATAATTAAAATGAGGTCTATAAGTTTAATTTATCGTGCGATTAATTGAGTTATCGTTTATCGTGACAGGCCTACGTGGAAGGTAATCTCTGAATACTCAACGTAAACACTGAGACAGAAGGGCTACAGAAAAATACCACTATGGTCAGGTAAGAAAATAAAACCGAGGCTCACAGAAATGGACAATAACTTGTTGAAAACACGTTTTAAGTCCAGCCATGGGATTCAGCTGGTCGAATTTAGCATAAACGATATAAAAACAGATTCATTCTGGTAAGCATAGTTCTGACTACGCTTATCTTCTTATGACAGTGGTTCAAGTTGGTGGTATAAGAGTTTGAGGGCTATTTTCTTTGCACTCTTTATGTCCCTTAGTGCAGACTGCTGACTTAAATCCTTTTAAGCCAGTTTCTTTAATATGAGAATTAATTCACTGAGCCCAAGTGATCTCCACAATCACCAAATCTCAAACCAGCAAAGCACCTAAGAAATTCAGTGGAACTGGAGATTTTAATGATGGATTAGTTGTAGATAAACTCTATTTGAAGCTACTGTATGATTTCAACAAGCATCAAAATCAAAATCTCTCAGAAAAGCTAATAACAATTGAACATCTTGCTCAATTTTTACCATGAAAGATTACCATAGTACTGAGGGCAAAACGAGGCCAAATCCTGAACTAGATAGATGCACATAGTAGGTTTCCAACATGTGTATGTTCAAAAATCACAGCTTGACTTTCTACAGTGTAGATTAGACCTCTTCTGACATAATGTGAAACACAAAAGGTCGACAGTAAATCATCTCTTCATACTTTCAAACTCTTACTATAGAAGTTTTGTTGTAGAAACTAGGAAAGCAAAACACAATGAAGTGAGTGTTCTCAATTAAACAAGAACCTTCAATTGATCAAAATGCAGGAAACAGGAAAAAACACAATGAGAAAGTTCAACGAAAGCTTTTATGCAACAATTTAGATAAGAAATGTTGGGTAAGCTGTGCTTTATCTAAATGTGGCTGTAAACACATTACTCACACCTCAGTCATATTGTTTTTTGTTTTTTTTTTAAATCAGCATCTTGCTATTCAGAAGTGAGATTCTTATTCACACCTCTCCAGATGAACCAGACTTTCTAGGCTAACCAAGTAGAGTTTGACTGAAGTGGACTAAAGAGGGCTGGTGTGAATGCGTCCTAAGTTTGAAGTTGCGCATGACCAGGAACAGCACCTGAAATGAGGGACCAACAACAAGTTTTAACTTCTTTGAGAACCAGTGCACCAAGTCTCATTTGAGGCTGCAAAGCGTAATTATTAGTTTTTTTCTTTTTCTTTCCTGCATTACGTCCACTTTAAAAATCATGTTACATTAAAATGTTTCCCACCTGGTGATCTGAAGGTCCAGGGCTCATCATCATCAAAGTGTGTATCCCCAGCAGTGAACCTCTCTCCAGGGAAAAAGGCGTGTGCCACTGTTCCCCCAGGCCCATCGAAGGGGTATCCATCATTATGGTCTGCTTTGGTGAAGTCGATCTGAATGTCTGCGTTGCTGCCGGCCACCTCGTGGAAATTTAGAGGCGCGATGTCGCTCCAGACCTTCAAAGCGTAGTACATGAGGGCCCGAACTGTGTCCCTGCCAAGTAGGGCTGAATCCTTTGGGTAGGTCCTCACTCTGAAAAGAAAACAAAGGACACATCTTAGATGTAAGAGAATAGATGAGCAGAAAAGGGAACTAAGATGGAAAGAGTGAAATAGGATGGCTCACAAGAAACAGAAGGTTAGACTTGGCATATTAACAAAGTAAAGCAGAGAAGAAATGAAGTAAAGCAGCGTTTGGGAAACTTGTAAGGTTAACATCAATGCTTAAAAGAGGGCGTCGTCATGTAAGTGAGAGAATTATTCATGAAGCAGAGAAATCAAGTTCTTCATATTGTGACATGAACAAAGATCACTTCAACATGAATAGCAGTCCATTAAATGTGTAAACTGTCTTAAAATGAAGCTATCATAAAAAAAAAATCATATTGATTCTGGCACACAGAGATACCAATTCTGATTAATTACTTTACAAAATGGGAAGGATAAGAGAGCATGCCATCAAGTCAGAACTACGTTTATCTTCGTACGTTAGGAAATTAAACATTAAAAAGTTAAAAACACGAATCTTCTTAAAATTCATTTAAAGATGGATTTGTCAGTTCAACTTTACGTTACTGCAATAAAAGATTAATTTATATTTGTACCCATCCCCATCAGGGTTTCTGTTAATGCTTCAGAGCTCAACCACATCTGCACGCTCACTGTAACGTAGAACTCAAAATGTAAGGTTTTGATAAAAAGTGAAATGTTGTCGCTAATCTAATCAGGCGAAGTAGATTTAAACATGTAAAGAAATGGATATATTGAGTCGTTCTTGCTTTTACTGTCTGCAGCTCCTGCCGTTCCATTGAAGTTAAACAGCCGACTGACGACTGTAGGATGTGTTACATTCGCACCATCTGATCTGAAAGTGGTGCCATTATGCACACCCGTCAAGTGTGTTTAACTGAACTGTCTGAATGTTATACAATGTTAACCACGGACGATGTCAAATGCAAACTAATTAATTATGCTTTGTCTTGAAAAACAAAAACAAGAGAAACTGTTTTCTCACAAATCTTGTAATTTGGATTGTATGCATTTAGTTTCATTGTTATGCCTTTATCCTAAATATACAGGTTTAAGGTAGATGGAAAATGTTGTCAATTCCCAATCTGCCTACAGGCTCACGGATTAAGAAAAGTGATAGAAAGTGCCGCCAAAGAAGCAGAAAAATAGGATGAAATGCAAGAAAGGCTGGCAGCTAAGGAGATGGATAGAAATTGCTCTGAATTTAAAGCAGCAAAGGTCAACTACACAATGTTTGCCACTGGTGGAGAGCTGCACAAAAAGTCCTGTTTGCATATTTCTAGCAGTACCGTTGGCTTCAGTATTTCATGCTCAGGTGCTCCTGCTGCTTACACATAATATGCTGAGCATACAATGTGCCTTTGAAGAGATTATAGAGTCAGCTTTTGGGAACAACTCATAAGTTCTTTTCCCATCTTTCCCATTTCCTTATTAAGTTTTCATTCTTCCTCACATCACCTCCAAAGCTCTGCAGCCTTTTTCTTTCTGACAGCTACAACAGAAATGGGACATGTACAAACTGAAAACCAATCAGACATCATACAAAGTTTTCCATTTTTCAATTCTTTGATGGTCTCTTTCATCCAATGTATTTCCTTTCCACTCATTGGTCTTTACATCCTTCTACGCCTTTGCTTCTGTGTGAGGGACTTGCTTTCCGTGTCCCTGCAAGTGTATTTCGGTCTAAAACTACGGAGCCGTGCGGTTCTTACAGGCTGCCGTGGGACATTTAATCAGTGACAAAAAAATATCAGCGGAGTGATCTCTGCCTCAACTAGCTTTCAATCTGCTCGGAAATCACTGAAGTGAGAGAAAGTTGTGACTTATCAATGCAAAAAACATGCACAAAAAAGACAGACTCAGAAAATGCTAAAAAAAAAAGTGCTGAAAAAATAACTGGAACTATATTGTCCTGCAAAAACAGCCATTCTTCTTGCTTTTTCACATTTTGTCAACTAGGACCACAACTCTTGCTGTGTTTTGATGGGATTCCACCTGATAAATCAACACAAAACAGCCCATTCAGCCCGAGCCAATACATTGCATAAACCCCTTTTGCTGCAGTTCTTTGGAATACTGTCTCTACTAACTTTGCCGGTCTGGAGATGGATATTTTTGCAGATATTATTTTTTTTTCTTTTTACAAAGTAGCCCAAGCTCAGTCAAAATTGATGAAGAACGTCTCATTCCAATTGTTTTAAAGTCTTGTGAAAGATTCTCAACTATGCTTTCATCTGAACAGTTTCATTATGGCTCTGGCTGTAGAATCACTGTGCCGCTGGAAGATTAACCACCCCACTAATAGATAGACTCTCTTTATAACAAGATTTTAGGGATATCACATGCTTAATCCAATATATAGCATATTTTTCAAGTTTGTGAATGCAAAACAAGGGTAGATGCGTTCACAAACATACAAGGCACTTCATGTAGTGGAAACGGCCTTAAAACTCAATACATTGTTGGTTTGCACAATATAAATATACAACAATGTACAGGCCGTGCAAACATTTCAATTTAGATACATGGTACTGGTGAGGTAATTAGTATTATAGTAAGTTCAACATCTTATTCCACTGTTGCATCTTTCATCTAATCATACAATAAAAGCATAAATGTAGATTCACAGACTCATTTTTAAATGCAGACATCAGAATTAAAATTGTAGTATTGTAAGGTCAGAGGTCCTACCTTTCAGGAGTTACATTATGCAAACTCTAACAGGAGTTAAGTCTGAAGGGAAAACATGCCCAACACACAATATGCAAAGCGAAAGTGGGCGAGTGCCCACATTCTGAGTCTCAGCTTCGCTCATACCTGCACCAAAGCTTCAGCAACCATCTGTCAGAACACCTGCATTACTCACTTCTACTGCAATTTACATAAAGGAAAAGACAAGAACACTGAAAAGGAAAAAGCCAAATCTGGATGACAGCTAATGTGTATTATAAGGGGTGAGATGAAGGTAAGTATATATTCATGTGAGCTTAAGTTCTATTCATAAATCCTGCGTTAATTCGGCCTGTTTAGTTGGTATTTTAATCCCTCCTTTTTCAAGAAACCAGATTTGCTCTCCTCTGAATGTGTGTCAGCTTCATTTCAGAGAACTAGATTACCTAATTGGAACAGGAAACTGGATAAAAATAATTCTACATTATCAGGTTGTGAAATACAAACAACCTAGCCACAAATAAAGCTAAACAAATCTGTCTTGTCCATTGATATAATCGGTAATAATGAAACCTCTCAGAGCTGTAACAGTGCAGAATGTCCTAGCTTTCTACATGTACAAGTCTAGGATACTATAACAGTAAGACAGGTTGTATCGCATCATTGTAACACATACAAAATCCTATTGTAATTCCTAAAAATGCACCAATGCCTATAATGCAAACATACAAAGTTATTTTCACCAGGATGCCTGGATAAAATGATAGATAAGAAAAAAAACATGCTACATGTTTATATCCCTACCGGTAGAAAAGGAAAACTGAAGACAGACTTTTTACAGCTGGGGAAATGTGACGTTTTCCATGTGTTCGGCGTTGTGGAAGGATGTAAAATGGTTTTAAAACTAGCCCACAAATTAAATAGACAAATCAAATGGAAGGCAAAGTCTCGAATAAAAAAAGTGAACTGTAGTCCCACGAATTAAAATGGCTGCAATCGAGTAATAATTCCAGCCTTGAATGAGCTGTAGTTTACACTTCACAGAGCTTAGTGCAGCTCTGTAAAGTGTAAGCTGCTTGGCGCAGCTCTGTGAAGTGTAAACTACATTACCTTGAATTTAATGTCTTAGTGTTGCCTCATATTAAAATATTGCAATGCAACAACAGACTGGTGGGTTTTAATGAAAAGCAGCAACTGTGATTTGCAAGAACAACACGATCAAGTTCGGCACGTCTTGGCAGTGGTTCAGTATAATAATAATAATAATAATAATAATAATAATAATAATAATAATAATAATAATAATAATAATCTTTTAAGATTCTTTGCTACTTTATTCCAACTTTGAAGTTTGAAGTTACATGCACTAAAATTACTATGTCATTTTAGACACACAATGCAAGCTTTTAGTTAATTCCCAACTCTTATGTAAAGGGGAGACACATCTGTGGATGCATTTTCAAGCAACATCTCAAACTGAATGCATTAGATTGTCTCATTATGAACAAAATAACAAAAATCAGCCAATATGTCAAACATGAGAAGGTACAGTCATGATGGAGACAGGTTCTGTGTCTTAGAGATAAATGTGTTTTGGTGCAAAATGTGCAGATTAACTCCAGAACAAAAATAAATAAATCACGCTGTGAAAGAATTTTCAAATACTGATAAATTAAAATTAATATGTGTAAAAAATATTGCGGTAGCATTCTTTCATAATGTTATCTTGTTGAGCTTCAGAACAACCTCCTTTGTGTCACCAATCACAGGTGTCATAAATCATTCAGGAATGAAAGCCAACAATTATTTTGCAAGGACAGGGAAATTAGCTCCTCCTAAGTCTGACAGAAGCAAAATGTCATTTATTAGGAAAAGAAAAAAACTATGACAATTCCCACAAGTTCTGCACTTGAATTCTTGTGAAGTATGAAATGTCCCGGCCAGAGAAAACATTGTTATTGTTTATGCGGCATTGAATAAAAGAACATATTTCTGTGTTCTAGAGGACTAAAGGCCATACAGCTGAGAATGTTGCTTCCTTTGTGTTCTTCATAGCACACACAACAAAAGCCTCATTATTTCTGATGCTTTTGAACAAGCTGATCTAGCTGTGAAGGTGTCAAATGCAAACTATGAATATGGTTGTAAATATTGAGGTCACAAATAGGCTCAGGCAGAAATTCTGACACTACAAACAATCCCTACAAGGAGTGTTATGCCAGTTCTCTGTCTTCTTTTTTTTTTTATCTATTCAGACCTTATTTCCTGTCAAAAAATAAGAAAATCGTTCTCTTTGTGTTAAAATCCTGATCAAAAATAACTTTTCAACAAGTTCTGATGATTCATGTGTTTGAATGACGTTTCCTGCCGTCGTTTTTTGTCAAAAAAAGTGGGTGAATACAGAAAAGTTCCCCCTGAACTTTACTGAAGTAAACCTCAAATGGAGTGGTATTATGTACTTTGAAGGGACATAGTGTAATTTCATACTGCACAATAAAGCAACTGGGTTACCTTCATTTGTTGTAAAAGTGTTCTATATATCAAAAATAACTCAAGAAATTTGAGCTCAAAATAAGATGCCTTGAAACTGGAATTGGGCATTTGTCTCTTTAAGAAGATCATACTCTTTATGACACTTCAAACCTGTTTTAAAGGCAATCACTATGTCCCACATTGAATCTAAATCCTAAATCATCTGAGTGAGGCTCGATACAAAGTGTGTTTAGCAAAGTAAAACTGGTTATTAACATGCTTCCAGATATCTGCGTTGATAAACTCAAGTTATGGGATTTTAAATATATATGAATCTTATACAAAATACATGCAATATATGACCAATTGTCAGAAAAAAAAGGAAAATAATGTAAGCGGTAAGGATGCCAGGAGAGTAAGCAAAACAGAGAGCAATAAGCAGAAACGCAGCAACTTTCCTATTGCAGTCATATTTCTGACAACTCCCTATGGCTCCATGTACCACGGCTCTAACTTTAGTGAGAATAATGCTGTGTGTTCTCCAAGAGAAAGACGTCGTCCTTGTTTCAGCATTTCTCCCGGCTACTCCAATCAGATGGATCAGTGATCACACAGGCACATTTCTATCTCTGACAGACGGGCTGATGCCTTCATTTCTCACCAAACTTAAAATGTTCCTCACAACCTTTGCTAAAGATGTATCTGGTGCAGAAAAGCAGTGCAATGTGTACTGTAGTGAAACAAAAGTGGGGAAAAAGTCAAATGATGAATATTTAAAGCCTTAGAGATCTCAGCTAAACATTTAAGGTTCATTTGAAGGGAAATACTAATCCTAAGCATCATGATTACATAATGCTTTTAATTCCAAAAAAGTGCATTTCCAAAACAGCTGAAAAGTCTGCTTATGTCAGGAAACGACACATTACTATTCAGCACAGAATGCAACAAGCTCCTCCAGATGGTGAGGGCAGCCTGTACACACCCCCAGAAATGAAGCGTGTTGGGTTTTCAGTGAAGCGGAGAAAACAGATTCAAATCTGTGCGACCTCGATGACTGTATTATTTCTAGACTGAAAAGTAGTAGATTTCATTTCCTAAACAAACGCAGACCATTTACAAAGCCCATAGATTAAAAAAAAAAGAAAGTCCCAAAGGTTAAATGTGAAAATGCATTAGTTTAACTTGGTCTGAGTCAGTTACTGACGATGGAGAATAATGTTTTCCTTTTGGATTCATTCACAGTTTTGTTCAGGAGCAGAATGTTTTTGCAGGAGTTTGTATACTCCAACAAATAATGTGATGATAGTGAAGCACGGAGGGGGCAGCATGGTGATATGGCGCATAAAGGAAATGGGCAAAGCAGAAAAGCAACTTTATCACATCGATTTGACTTCACCAGCAATGAGAGGAGAGGAAGTGAGGCAATAGACGGACGAGAAGGTTGAACTTTGCGGTTTAATGGAAACTTATAGTGGAAGCTGGTGAAGCGTTGCACATGATGAGATCTGTATCACACACACATGGTTTTGTGTCAGTGGCTCTCTAGTAAGGTCAACTCAGAAAAAAGGAAGCCAGAAATTGCAAGAGATATTGATAGGAATGAACAAGGACAATGTGTTGAATTGATTTATTCTTGGTAAAGCAAATTAAATTTTCATAGATTAAGAGTTTCAAAGTATTTTCATTTGGAAACTTTTTGGAAGTCCGATCAATTGGAAATAAGTCCCTGTTTTTAAAAAATAGAAGTAAATGATTACTAAGAAGTGGTGAAAGGAAGGATCAGGGAGGACAAGTAGGATAAAAACGGTGGGGGGGTCATGTAAAGTAAGATGAAATGGGGTTATGAGAGGGAAAGTAGAGAAGTAAGGTGATGCAAAAGGATTGTAAAGTGGGGTGAGTAGCATGAAGTGAACAAAATGTTCTTTTTATGAAAAAGAAATGGACAAGGTAAATGAGGGGAATAAAAAAAGTCCATAAAAAATGATGAAAATGTAAAGGGAAGGAGAAAGTAGAGAGGGATGAAACATATGAAGGAGAAGAGGGATTAAACCAGGTTGTAAAGAATGAATAGAATAAAATGGGATGAAGCGAATTGAGAAAAATTGTCATAAAAACTCTTGAACAGAATAAATGAGATTAAAAAGGTTAGTAAAAACAGATCAAATTAAAAACAAGCAGATAGCCTGGACTAAAAAGGGTTATAAAGAGAGATGAGGACCATCAACAGCAGCACAGAATGCATGTGGTAAAAGAGTCTGATATGGGCAGAACTGTTTGTGTAAAAGGTGGAATGAACAGGGAAGAAAGGATAAAAACAAGGATGAGTGAAATAAAAACAAGTCATAAAGAAGGAGGAGTTATAGATGAAAAGGAGTTGTAAAGAGTCGTGGGAAGTGTGGAGAGGATCAAAAAGAGGTCACAAAGCAAAGAGGGATGAAAAAGTGACTTATAAAGCGATGGCGTTAAATAGAGTGTGAAAAAGGTAATGAGTGAGGAAAGGTTAGGAAGAATGGGGTAAAAGGTGTGTGTAAAAATGTGATGTATGGGTGAAAGGGACAAACAGGAACAGAAGACTGATCCAGTCATAAAGAATGAGGAACGGGAGGAGAAGTGGTTGTAAAAAAGGGGGAAATAAGATAAATGAGGTAAAAGCCTATCGAGTGAATGAAGAGGGATGAGTGGGATAAAAAGGGATGATAACGAGAAATAATGGGAATAAGAAGGGATTTTTAAAAAGGATACAAGTAAGATAAGGCAAAAAGAGAGTAGAGTGAAAAGCAGGATGAAAAGGATTGCATGGATGTATTGGATGAAAAAAGGTTTAGTAAGTGCTTAAGGTGGATGGAGGGATAGACAACATGAGGTGAGGGCGAGTGGATGTGGGAAGAGAGCGTGAAGTTGAGCGTCGGTGATGTAATGGCAACCAGGTTCGTCAAACAATTCAAGTTATTGTTAAAATGTCATAATGCGCCCTTGCTTTCAAACCTCATTTAGCACAATCAATGCATTTAAAAAAAAAAAAAAGTAGTTGAGAGAAAAAATGACTCAGTTCCCAGAAGTTCTACAAAATAAAAGGCTAAACCTGAAAGACTCTGAATGGAAGCCCTCTGACCTCCCTAGTTACTGAAGTAACCTGGGATGAATCAATAAGTAAATAGTTGATCCAGTGACGTACTGCCAACCTGTACACTGCGCACCTGGAGACTGGCAGAAGATGACCTGACTTGTAAGCAAGCAGGTGTAGACAATGGATGGATGAACTGCATAGACTGAGACTCAAATTTCTCTCCCAAAGTAACGCAGGATCAACCTGAAGGAGCGTATTGCGAGTTGTTTAGTCCTCCAATTGCAGCGGGAAGCTCAAGAATTTTGAGTATAGGTTTCCGATGAACCCCTCTAACTTCCTGCAATAAATGTCAGGGTAAAAGGGATTAAAGCGACTTTGAAATTAGCTGGATGTGCAGAAGCCTGATTAGGGATGACTTCATTTTCCTGACCTACTTAATTCTGAGACGTGAGTCTCACCTTGGTTTGACAAATGAGTCAGAGGAAACCGGGGATCAGTGGGAGGTAAATGTTTGCATGCTTTCTCAGATATAGACACACACGCAGATTTTCGTGTCACATTTCACCTGAATGACATTCATTTACATGCGACTTGCTTCTTCTGAACATCTCCACTGTCAGTTATGATTCAGATAAAATGTGGCAGGAGGGGAAAAAAAAGAGCAAGAGCAGTAAAAAACAAAAAACCTTGTAAGATTTTTTTGCTGTCCCCTGCCTTCATCTCCTCTGCAGGTTCCTGCCTCCTGTGGCTTCAGTACTCCACAGACATCAGAAGTGATGATAAAAAGTACACACAGGTACAGAGACTGAGGGACCCAATCATCTCATTTCATCCTTCCCTACCCTTTTGCAGACATAACCTGACAAACGGGTGGTCAAATGGTAACGGTCATGCATGCTCGTGTGCATTTATACCTGCATGTAAGACAAACGGACGAGAAACAAGCACTGAAAACTGCTGCTGGCATTCTTGCAAACACACTCACAAGCCGCGTCAATCAGGCTGAAGATAAAAGACGTTTTATTAAAAGGCTGTGCTGAAATCTCTCCCCCTGCTAAAAAAAAGAGACAAAAAAATATTGCTTGCCTTTTTCTTTGTCTCCCTGTTGTCTATCTTCCATTCTTCCCTCACCAGCTCTGTGACGGTGATTTAAAATATAAAAATAATATATATTTTTGACAAGTTTCTAATGAGATGACAGCGTGATTATACTTAAGGCTCTACCAAGTAATTTCACAGGTTAGTGGCCTAAAGTGACGGCAGGGAAATGATAAATGAGCAGTTAGAAGAGAGATAAGGGGCTTTGCTTTGGCTAAAGATTGAAAAAACTTCTGAAAAAGACACACATCGATCAATGGTAAAGATAAGAAGGATTGCAACGTGCAGAAACAGTTCAAAGCTTAAAGTTTTGGTGTTGCCACTAAAAAAAAACCAACTAATCAATTTTCTTTTCCATTATTCCGTTAAGTGAATCTAGTATTGATGATATTTATAATTGTGTTAGGATTTCTCATCCCTTCATTAATATTGAAAATAGCTTTTCAATATTTGAACGGGTTTGCCAGTACTAACCTGTCAATCTGACTGGCAGGATTTTGAAGCCTGTGCCTCAGAGCTCAGATGATTCTGCAGCAAAAATTCATTAAATATTCTCTAATGAGGCTATGTCTTAAACCAATTTTATTTTTTTTGTTTATTCAGCACAGGCTGGTAACTAATGTTTTAATCTGGATGTTAATCTAATGTTTGCTTTATGTTGTGGGTGTTTTAAACTAATTTAAAAACTGAACCTGATTCACGGTTTGCAAAGTAGGTCTGGATTAAAATTACTTTTTTTTTGTAGTCCCTTGAGATGAGGTTTTGTGATGATGATTATGATAAAATTGTTTAATTCAGAAGTAGTTTCCAAGAGCTTATTGGACCAAATATTGTACATTTTTCTATCATGCTGCTCTTTCTAAAGCAACACAAAGAAAACATATTAGCAAACCAGTTGCTTAACAGACATGCTCCTCAGAGGTTCCTAATTGTAATTGAATTACAAGATAATATTAATACGAACCAAAGTAAGTCTGTATTGCTAAAATATTTTTGAACGTTTGCCAGCATGAAGCGAAGGGGAAAAAACACAGACTAACATTCGGAAATTGAAATTATCATAATTATACTCTGTTCTTTGCAAAGAGCTATTTGGATTCCCACCTGCAGATTTCTAGTCATTAAGTACGTTGAGCCTCCTGTTCATTTTTGGACTTAGTTGATTTATTTGATGAAAAGGAAGGCAAGTCAATGGAGAGATGAGTCTTGATGAGTGTGGAGTCCAAGTTACAAGTAAAACTTAACTATTTTATTACATTTGGGAAATAAATTAAATTAGACAGCTTCCTCCTCATGTTCCCCCCCCTACCCCCTCCGTCCTCCTCCACCTTCTCTCATCCTCCACCCCTTCATTGTGCCTCTTCGCTCAGCTGGCTACACCTATCTGTGTGAGTTATCAGTCAAGCTGCTAATGACTGCCAGGCTGTCTGCTGTGATAATGGCCCAACAATATGAGGTAATGGGCTAACAGTGAGCCATTACACCACTCAGCTTTTAATGTCAGCGACACATTCGACCAAACAGACTGTGGAGAAGCGGGAAAAAAACGGAAAAGGCAGAGTGGAGTTAAATTGGGATTAAGGGCTCAGCCTCGTCACAAAAGCTCTCAGACGCCATCAGGAAAAAAATAAAATCATTTACTTATTTCGATTAAGAAAAAGACATTGTTTGAATTTACATCCAGCGAATGAATAGTTACTCGCCTGAGCCATTTATCCTTTCTTCCTTTCTGTGAAATAACAACCACTGAGCACAAACTTTTTCCACATTTTCAGAACATAATGATGTGAATGACACGTGAGAACAAGCAGAGAAGAGCATGAAGTGCCAATCAGCCTCTTGTCAATTGTGCTGTGGCGAGCTGAATCAGGAGGGAGTGGGCGATCCTGTACTTCCTGCTGTAAGTAAATGGGCTGTTTTAATTAAATACACGCAGATAATGCTTCAAACTTCCGTTTGATTAGGTAATTCCATTATGTGCAACATTTTACATTCTGTACTGAAAATAATGACCATCCCTTTCTCAGTAAATTTCTAAATGCATTCTGCAGAACTTCTCAAGCATTAGTATTCAAGACAAATTTATTTTAAGAAGGCATCTGCAAGGACGGACATAATGTACATGTGAAAGACAAGTTGTTTACAACTACTATTTTTACAATGTTATGCAGATCATAATATCCGAACAAAACTGGATAGGCCGTGGGTCACTTTGTTCTGCCATTTCGCGCTTACCCTTTGTTTCATATTACTTTTCTAGCTCCATTTTCTACTTGTAATCAAACCATCTTGTACCAATAGGTTGCAGTTCAAATCAAGTCCCTTAAACCGGCCAAATTTAAATACTCAGATACATCAACAAATAAGTAACATTTTTCCAGACAGACAATACATTACCTTGGGTTTAAATTCAGTTTATTATGCCAACCGGTAAAACAAATAAATAAAGAAACATATATATTGTAGTTTCCACTATATCCCAAATGTTATGTGAAAATAGTGTTTCAAAATAAAATATCACTTACAGAACCTCTCCTTGTATGGTGAAGTTCTTCAAATTTACCTTGGCCTTTGTGAACCTTACTTGTTTTCTTTTTGCTGGGATACTTCAGGCTATTGATGATACATAGACAATTGATCAGATCAATTGTGAATATGAATTTTATTAATTCAAGTAGCTCCGTTATTTTGAATGCTGAAAGTGTGGAGTTTGTTTTTGATGTTTTGGTACCATGACACCAGATAGCTTTGATCTTCTGTCAGTTTCTATACTGTTATCACTACGTGTTAGATACTCTGTATGTTAACGTAGGTCAACAGCAAGCCAAACTCAATTTCATGAGCCAGGAAGCTGAGCGTCTTGCTCCTTTAATACGTTTTCTTGACACAACTTGAGCAGTAGTGTAGAAAGCTCAATGAAAAGTTGAGTGAAACTACAAGAAACAGAAAAACAAACATACATCAGCTCTGAATACAAAGAATAAACCTCTTGTGTCTGAACAGAATTAACCTGAGCTTCAGTTAAAAAGCAGTTATGTAGCAACTGTTGCTATGTAAATAAAAACTCAGAATATGGCTTTTCTAGAACAAAAACACATTTAAAAAACAATCTCAAAATAAACCAACAAAACAGACAACACCAAAACAGAAGATTGACTCACAGCCATTGCTTTCGGAGGCGCAAGCAAAGATTGACAACAGAGGAGGTGCAGTTCACACATTAACAGGCAGGCTCTCTCTCTACCAACAGGTATTCCAAAACTGCAACAGCCTCTGCTACCCACAATGCACTGTTCTCTAAAAATTCTCCTCCAAAATAAAACAGAGAAATCAATAGAACTTTCTTAAAACTAATCAAAACATCCAGCCTGGGCAGAACAGTTTCAAATGTCCAGGTCTTAATTTATTTTATTTTTTTCTCAGACGACTAATAGTTTAAAAATGTCAACGCTGCCATTTGTGCCCGTAGATACCAAGGATGTAAAGGTGAGATGGACAAGAAAGCAACAGGCAGAAAGAAACATTGTCATGTGCAAATATATGTATGTTTTTAATGTAAAGTACACAAAGAAAGAACTCTACCTGCATCTACTCTGCTTTTAGCTATTGGCAAGGGAGTTAATGTTAGCCAGATGTACGGCCTCTTCAGATTTATCTATTTTCAACTTGTTACCAGCTTGTCAGATTTATTGGACAGGTGGAATGTAGTTGGGAGTCTGCTTACATACTAGTTTGGTTTCACCTAAATATTGTGAAAGGGCAGCTAGAACAGTCAGTTAGACTGAAGTGTTGTCAGGTTAGCTGGTTAATGAGCTGCTACTTTTAGATATTCTTTAAACTTTGCAGCAATAACTACATTATTATGATTACAGAAATGTTTTTTTTTTTTTTTTCATTTTGGGGCGTGTCTCATCAAAGTTGTCTTTGTCTTACTTGGTCTTGACTACAACACCAATATTATTATTATTTTTAAATCTAGACATTAATTGGAAGTAATTAGTATCTTGCTTACTTTTAGCTTTTTTTACACAATATATACTAAGCTAAATGTGAACAAACTTTTTGAACAGATACAGAGAATGTTATGTTTTGAAGTGGGTTCAAATTTTTCCTTTAAAATATACACCTAAGACATACGGTAATATTATAAAAGAGTTTTGTTTTTGTATGTTTGGTTTTTGTTTCATTTTATCTCATTCTTCTGTTCCCCCACTTGAGTTCGCCAATGGAAAATTACTTTCTAACGCAAATTGAGATTGAAAAACAAAATATCTATTTCATGGCGATTAAAAGCAATTATTTTTTGTGATCTCTCTGAAGTGTTGCATCACTGCAAGAACATTTATTATTTGTGTCAGGTTACACCTCGGTCATTCATCATTTATCATAGCTTTACTTTATCACAATTCCTAGATTTTACTTTCACATTTATTGTAATAAAGCAGAGGTATTGTTAAATGTTGCATCATGAAACCAGGCCGCGAGGTGATGGGCATGCAAGTGGAACAACATCCACTTAACACCAAAGGGAGGAGACAGAGAAAACTGCCGGGCCAATCTGAGCAGAATACAAAGGATTTTCTTCAAATCTGCCACACGTGAAAATCTCTCCGGATTAGAGCCTGGTACATAACCCACAACGGTTCCTCTGTTCACTTTTACAAATCCAACTGCTGTGAATATGAAAGCGTTTCATCGGACTGAAGACACGGCTGTCTTATTTTAGTGTGCAGCACGCTGACAGGAGAGCTGAATGATTGGCAGGAGTACAAAGGAGGAAATGAAAGTTAAAGTCCACCAGGAGGAAAGCACACATCTGCACAGGGGAATGTATACTTCATTTGTGAAGGTGTATTTTGGATTTCCCTGTTCCCCAATTCACATGTGTATGTTAAATATGTATTGACTTGAAGAGATACTTTCTACCTCTACTGTTTCAAGGCAAAATATCCTGCTATATTTTTCATAAGGTGACACAATTTCATGCACTTTAGTCTGGATACCTCTGAGAGGAAGAAAAATAGCTCTTTTTCTAAACATAGACCCTTTTTTAAAGGTAATGCTTATCTTCTGTCTTTACATTCAGCCCTACACAATAAAATACAGAATGAACTGCTTGCAAGTCTTAGGTTTAGGAAGATCTGCCATTAACAGCAATGTAAAAAAAGAAAACTTAAATTAACTTTGACTCCAATCGACATCTACGGTAACACTTCTCATTGGGCAATATGAGATTCTTGTTGGTTGCAAACAGCAAGTAAAAACCATTGAAAACAAAATTGCATCAGATAATATAAATGCTTTAATATGAGGCAGATATATAAATATGCTATTTCTCAAAATCACAGATGGTGATTTTAATATTATTAAAGGGCAGTCTTCTTGATGAATGTCCCACCGTAAGTCTGGTGTCATATGGGTTATTTGTTATTGATCAGCTGCCAAACAGCAATGTGCAGGTGAGAAAACAGACGCTATGAAGGAGCAGGAAAAAAAAATGGCTGCCGAGACTGCCTGAAAGGTCACTGCATAACTCTCATCCCTGAGCGCACTGGGGTTTAAATCATAGCAGCCTGTTTGCGTGACGCTGTTTACATTCCAAATAACACTTTAGGAGCACTTTTGTAAAGAAATGCAACTGCAGGTTCCCTGATAGCCATGTTTCCTCCCATAGTCCAACGATAGGGATAATAGAGTTACTGATGATACTAAATTGAACATAATGAGAGTTTGCATGGTTGTCTCTATGTGTATTTGACTGGCAATCTGTCTGAGCTGCAGCCATCATCTTGCTCAGCCCCGAGCAAGATGAATGTGATGAATCCAGAGGTACGTCCCCCTGTGGGTGATTATGAATATGCATACAATTTTAAAATCTCAAAGCACTGTTGTACAGTTAGTCTCTGCTGGTGGGATGTCCTGATTGCTCTAGAGCATTTTATCTTTTAGATAACAGCTCCTGTCACACATATCAACCAGTTTAGGCAGACTTTCCTTTAAGTGAATTTACCTAAGCCTAATTTTCTTTAGAACAAAGTTCATTGACACAGCAGGAAGGGTTGAGTTTAGCTTTAATTGCATTATACTTCCTCTAAGACAGAAAGAAATTCAAGATAAACTGGAGTGACTTCAGAAAAGAAATCTTTTAATTAAAACTTTGGCATGAGCTTGCTATTTAATATTCTGTGAGTTTATCAAATGACTATTGCAAGTCTTTTCATGGACTTTCTGTACTTTTCTGATCCAAAGAGAGAGGTTCATGCTGAAATTTAAACAGGTATCCTACTGGGGTGATATGCTCATTGCCCTTTTATTAACATCTTTCTGGTCAGAATGTTGGAGTTATAAAGTATCTTTACTTAGATTTTGTTCCAAGGATACATACACTAAGGAAACACTTTGGAGCTGCCAAGCTTCAATTAAACTACTTTTATTTTTATTTAGATATACTTCCTTTATAATGTCAGTTTGCACTATATATGAAGGCACAATTCCAGGTAAAGCCGGGAATAAATTGAATGATGTAAGATGGAGTTATTGTCGAATGGAGATGGTCGGTTGTGCCTTACCTCCAGGAAAGATGCCTCTTATTCCATTTGTTCTGAGGAGTTGGACTTCGTTTTCTGCGCATTGTCATCTCCGCCTGAGACATGTCTGGCAGGGAGCACCTTGGTGTTTTCATCAACCCTAACGTGGCTTGGTCTGCGAAGAATAGAAAGAAGTATGAGGTTTGGATTTTGGTAGCAAGGTGGTGAACCAAGTTCAAGGTAACATTTGAGACATGGGTAGATTTTGCAAAACATACCTAAAACTCCAGTCTCTTTCAGCCCTCCAAACTTCTGCATGGCTTTAATAGCCTTGGTCAAGGCCTCTTTTGTCTGAAGCTGTCCGGTCACTGGGTCAGGAGGCGGGAGGTACCCAAACTTACTCAGCCAGTCCTGTAGATGAAAATAGTAGGCATACAAAGTTCAGCGGAGTTCATTTGAGGCATTTCAAAGAGCTCTAAAGCTGCTGAGATAGCAACACCTGTGCTTTACTGTCTGTGGATACTGTGTTGCTATGTGTTTGTATATAAATAAAGATCCCAGGATCCGTGTGTAATCTTTCTCAACCACAGATTCACACCACTACTTTTCAAAACCCCAATTCATGTTTAAATTGATGTGCAGATAGATAACTTTTTAGAACTTGATGGAAAGACTTTATCATGTTTTTGTGCCAAAAAATCTTAAAAATCTTAAAAGTAAGAAACATCCACCTTTTGATTGCTACTCAGCGGAAATATGCATTTCTGACACAAAAGACTGTTTGGAGCAATGCCTCTGAAACAGAAGGAACTTTATCAAATATAAATGATAAAATTGCACATTCAACAAGGGACCACAGCGATCAATTCTGTCTAGAATAAATACTGCCAGTATTTATTCTTTTTCGGGTAAAGAAAAAGAATAAATACTTTTCCTTTACCCGTTTTCGGGTAAAGGAATGGAATAAACGCGTATTTTCCCCAGAAATGTTTTACCCACAATACTCAGCTGTAGAAGCAATTTTTTTCAGTGTGTAAGCTGAATGAATGACAAACTGTGCATTTCTACTCCAATTTTCCTTCTAGCCACTTTTAACACTAAACCAGAAAACTAACCATAGATGGAATTATTTAATTTGATCGCCATAACAGACGATCAAATGACAAATCATAGCTATATTATCTTATGCAATTAATCTGTCATGACTGTGCTAATAATATGTAGAAAAGCAAGATGCTACCTCTGTACATTATGAGTTTCGAAGAAAATTGGTACACAGGTGGGTCAGTTGCAGAGCAGAGAGTAAAGCATCTACATAAATACTGTTAGAATTCAGGCAGTTGATTGATTAACAATTTGGTTTGTTTGTTTCTTTTTATTTGTCACAAGAGGTCCTTCAACAAATTGGTAAAATACAGCTTCATCATGTAACCTTTTTCAAGTCCTGGGAAGGGTGCCAATCTGTTAGATCTCCAACTTCTGCTCTCTGACACATTTTGTCCTCCTCATCAACAAACCAATCACAAGCTGGAGACTTCGCTATTTTGAAATGACAATTGCTTCTTGTGACATCCATATAAACACCACATTTATTTTTGACTTTGCATATTGTTAAATATGCATAAACATAACTGAAAAGAAAACTTTTAAAAAACGCATTTGTCCTTTAAGTGCACGCCAATATTTTGTATTTGTTTCTCTTCACCAATAAGTTGTTTGATTTCATATGAAAGCATACTAGAGATGCAGCCAATATAAGCTGTTTCATGCAGACATATAAAGTAGCAAGGTTGAAAAATGATCAAAGCAAATCTTAAATTTTAAATAATAAATTTATACTGCCATGCCTAAGAGGCATAATATCTATTGGGCAAAATGACAATACAATCAATTGGTTTGGAACTCATAAGATGGAGGTATGGGAGGTAAGTTTCATTCTCCTCTCTCACTGCTATTGTCTCCATTTTCCCAGCTTCTCTTTCTTTTCCTCCTACCTTTATTTGTCTCTGCTCCATTAAATTCCCCTCCTCCTCCATCGTCATGATCTGACAGCTAATCAGAAAAGGCAGATTTTAAATAGGTTTTTGATCAGCACTCATTGGAGGTGAGTGACACAGATCGATAGCAAGGCACCCCCTCTGTAATGACAATGCTGGGAAAATCCCATTTACCCAATGACTTCAGGTTTACAGAAGTACTGCTCTGCCAAGTTTTTACCTCTTCATGCTTTGCTTCACTGTCTGTCCAAAGGGGCTTGTAAGAATCGACACAAGAACTGAACTGAACCCTCTGTAACACTGCAGAAGCTAACAAACCAAAGTTTCTGGAAATAATATGACGTGAAAGTCAAATGGGGAGGTGAGAGAACATAAGCTGAAAAGGCTGTATGAATTGACAGTTTGCGAAATTAAGTGTCTTAAATCATTCATATTACATATGTGCCATTGAGACCAGAAGTATTTTAGATATCTCTCTGTGCTTCCTCTCACAATGAGCACTATGGTCGCTTTTCAGACGCTCTAAAACCAGAAGTATTTTCACAAACAATTTGGAGTTCTGTTCTACAGAAAAAAATATGCAAATATGTGAATTATGAATAGGTGGGGTTTTGTTGTATCTAAACTCCAACATCTAAATCCAGATATTTGAGTCAAAATAGAAGTACAGTCTTAATGTACTACTAAAGAAACAGTAAAAAGTATCTTCCTTATTTTCTTCTAATTTTAAACCCCTTTTAGCCTATATGATTAAACATATAGACAATAACAAAGCACTGGCTGTTTATAGGCACCCCAGGAATGTTGGGTAACAAATTTGTCTGCGGTAGCAAAATGGCACCCTGAAAAACATGTTCAAAATATAAAAAATAAGAGTGCATGCCATCCAAACAAGACAGATGTGTGTTGATCTTTATGAGTCAGGGAATCAATATAGAAAAATAACATTTTGGCTAAACCTGCCATAGTGCTGAACCTGATGACAATGTATTTCTCATTTGATTAAGGTGTGAGCCTAAATCTGAAGACCTCTAAAAATTTACGAACCAGATAAGTCCTGATGTTTAGATGTGGTACACTACATGTAATGTTTTATAACTTCAATGGTTTCATTGTTAGCACTACAAGGTGTCCGGTCGACCTTGAACTAACTTGAAAGAAAGAATATGGATTATAATGACTGTTGATGGATAAGTGCTTTTCTCTTTCATTCCATCCATGTTTATTTGGGCTAATTCACAACTTTACAGGAAAAACTAAACCAAGTCATATTCCGTCATATAGGAATATACCAATCAATGCAATAACGATATTATATAAACAGATTCAAATCTAATTACACTGAGAACCCTTTAATCCTGTATGATAGTGCATTAAAGTTAGTGTAGTCCTTCACAACATACTCAAGTGGCAACACAAAATTACAGTTTACATGCAATAAGACGTTCAAAACAGTTTCCCAGGCAGCTTCTCAGTATGCTCTGCGCGCCTCTTTAACTTGGATTGTTATTTGATTAGTTCCATCTCTGCACATGCTGACATTGGCATAAAGTCTCTCTCTGCAGCCATAAAAATTAAATATTTTACTGATTAGCTAAAAAATAAATAAATAAATCTCTTAATGACCTTCATATGACTCAGCTTCTGACTCTGTATTTTCTTTCTCTTGTTTTTAAATAAAGTCTGAGGCACCCATCCATGTCTGTTATAAAACTTACATCAAACTATGGGAAAATTAAGACAGACACAGGAAAAGATCAAACAGTAAATACAATGATCTGAGATTCCAACTCTCAAAGTGAGCAGGGGACAGATGACATAACTGCACTGTTTTCACTTTCAGGCAAAAGCCTTGCTGCTCCAGCAGCTTCAGTAGGACTTTCTAATGAGATAAGGAAAGAGCAAAACCTGCATGAAATCGTGAACTTACTTGTAGACCAGAAGGTAGGTTTATGGTTTATAGTAAGAGTACAAAGTGTAGATTTCTTTTTGCCAAATTTGTATAACAATAGCCCCTGAACTTAACTGAGATTTATCCAATTTAATTAATAACATAAATATTGTTTTGAGGTGGGAGATGACAGTTTGTGGAATTAAATTTTGCACCAAGAAATCCAAAAACAGGACAAGCGATGTTTAAACTTTTCAAAGAAAGACCCAAACATTCCAAAAGTCACCTCGTTACCAAGTCTTCAATTCTCCACACCATTTGTCAACGGCATTTTATATTGTCTCCTTAAATATAAGGAAACTCACCTCGTAAAGATACACCCACATAAATAACTATTCAGACTGTATGACGTGATTAAGCAGGTTTGGTTCATATTTACCCAGCATTTATGCCTAATTTTGGTCAGGACAGTTATTATAAAATGAAAACAACTTACATACGGTGAAAACAAATCATATTTATTCAGTATTACTTTCATTAACCATATTATAGTAATCTCATGCAAAATTCAGGATATTTTTTGGTTACATTCTGAACTACAGTCAGTTTCTCTAGAAGCTTTTCTTAGCTGCAGCTGTATGAAATCAATCAAAACCATATTTAATCACTGCAAGTGGGAAGACTGTTTTTAATTTCTGTACACTTTATGAGACAGAAAATCGTGATTCCCTGTGGTCCATTAAGCTGCTATAACATGCATTAAGCACTGAGCGCCAATTTAAGGTAGCTTAAGGTGGAAAAGGCTAATCAGAGGGTGGATGACCTTTTTTTGATTAACAAGCATTTATTGGATTAATTTCCTCCAATCAGTTTAAAAATCTCAATATACTAAAATAACAAAGTTCTAGTTACATATGTGTAACTTTCTACAAACCCTAAAGAGCTCATGGTTTTGTCTTCAAAATCCAAACTAAAATGAAAAACAAAAGGTGACACTACAGCCGTTACTGTTGAGAAACAAGCACCGGGTCTTTATGTAATGGATTTTTGGTGTAATGAGATAAAATACTCTGACCTTGGGTATTCATGTCACCAGATTATCTGAAAAGCAATTTGTTATTCATATTCAACAGGTTCTCAGTTAACACGCTGGGGCATGAGTGAGACATCAGTTCACCGATTCATATCACTTGAATGTAGAGCAGTGAAACCACAATGTAATTCGGAGGGTGTCTGAATGGTACACAAACGAAAAAAGGCAGAGTGATCAAAAGTGAAGCTTCTGAATTTCCAGAAGAGAAACTGCAGATGTAGG
The DNA here is from genome assembly GCF_051168715.1 of Poecilia mexicana. Taxonomy (NCBI): domain Eukaryota; kingdom Metazoa; phylum Chordata; class Actinopteri; order Cyprinodontiformes; family Poeciliidae; genus Poecilia; species Poecilia mexicana. Next base: position 17,239,320 of record NW_028263381.1, read on the forward strand.
GGACAGCTATAAATCTCTAGGAATCCAAAGGGAATTGATAACCAAAACTAAGCCACAAGAGCTGTGAGAAAAACAATCTACAAACAATGAGGAAAATGCTAAAGGGGGATACTAGAGAACCAGCTACAATCAGTCATGTCCTGTCAGTTTTTCAAGCAAAGGAAGAAGGTAGAAGTCACTAATATCAAGACAAGAAAGCCCCTCAGAATGCACAGTTCCTTCTACCAAAAGTCCAGCAACCTATGGCAGTGGGCAATCAGGAGGATTGATGGGTTTTATGTCTCAGGCAGCAAAAACAAACCATAGAAGTGGTAGAAGAGAAGGAACCATCATGAAGGGATTAGCCTTGATTTGTCACTGAGCGGCTGCTGAAATAACGTACATGGAGAAACCAGACTCAATGGAAAAGAAACCTGGACAAGAGGACAAGACATGGGCACTAATCATTGTAAGACAAGGGTAGAAGAGACCTGGCTGTGTCACATCAGAAAAGACCCAAGATGCAGCCTGGAGACATTTCAATACATATATGGTTGTACCGTGCAGACTGATAAGAGTATGTACAGAACTGCATCTTCAGAATGTTGTAAAAGCATAAAACTGTGATAGTATTGTTGAACATTGTGACAATAACATATATTGTAACTACCTCTATTTTTTCCTCATTCCTTTCATTGTTTGCCATCATCATAACGCCCCTGTCACGCTCCTGGATCTTCACCAATACAATCTAGATTAGGTGTAGGCAGGAAAAGCAATGAGAATCTGTCCAATTAACCAGAAATGCTTTTTCACAAACTGAACTTGAATGGCATCTGAAATATTTTCGCCTACCAATTACTGCAACCAAGAAATACTTAGCAAATGCAGTATTTGACATAATAAGATTGTGATGATAATTGCAACTCGATGTACTCTACTGCTCTACTCAGAGCATTATAAACCAGTGGCTGGAATTCAAAGAAGGACATAGTACCAAAAGGTGAAGGAGGGCTAGAATCCTAAGGCCCAATCAGAACCAAACTGTTGATGAGAAACCAACAGGTCAATGACAGACTCACTGTAGAGATTGACCTGACAATAAAAAGCGATCACTGCACCCAGAAGAAGAAACATAAGAGGCTTGACAAATGCCTCAGGCTCAAAGATCCAACAGCGAAGTTGTAGAAAATCAAGGCCTCAGTGGTCATTGCAGCAGGCAGGGCTGTGATCAGCTAAGGGGAAAGTGATTCCACCAGATAACCAGAAGAACACCAAATGTTTTACAGTCCTACAAACAGCTAAGATACTGTGAAAACCTTTAGGAAGTAGAGGTAAGATGCAAAAAATAAATCTAATTTCTTAAAGGTTTTGGAAAAAAAAATATTTTCATTCCCACTTCATGAAATTGCAATATTTTATAAAGTGACCAAACTGTTTTTCAATTCAAATAAACTGGTTGACAACTACATTAATATGCTGACATGTCTGAGAGCTTGAAAATTCAGACTGGGCAAACCCTTGTTTTGACCATTTCAAAGATTGTGGCTGTAGCCACAGGGCAGTGCTCACAGCAATATGTCTTTGATAACAGTTTTAAGAAATATGTAAAAAAAAAAAATTTAAAAAAAACATTTTTCTAATAAAAAATTACATCCTGTAGCTATACATACCATAAACGTATGAAGAAATCACCACTCTTCAGGGATTGAAGCAAAAAGAAAATGCAGGAGTGCTAAAAAAACTTTTTTTTTTCTCAAATGTTTGTCAAACTGTTTCACCTCAAGAATAAGCAGGATCCAAATAAATATAGTCTGTATTGCTTATTTCTTTTCACTTGACAACCATATGAATATTCACCGCATTATAAATCACCTGAGTAAACTGAAGATGTACTTTTGCAGAATTAAACTTTAAATGCAAAAATAAGCCAACGTAGGAGTGAATATAACAAAAAACAAATGTACCGTCTGGATTGAAGAAAGTACATCGTAGGTGTCTGGGTACCCAGTTTAATATCCTTGTATATTTCAGTCCAAAATCTCATAATAATGTATTTTGACAGGTCAGACTTGCTTCATGTTACACAAGCCACCCAGTAAATTGCAATCTCAAATTATCGTACCATATTCAGACACTTCTCACATACTTTGCCTTTCACCGGCATACAGATAAAGATATAATTGAAGCACGAAGCAAATATTAAAGGACCTGACAGCTGCGCAACAGACTGTACATGTAAATAATAATTTACCTCAACATTCCTGAAGACTTGTCCCTGTGATCTGCTGTTTGAGGGGACCTGAACAGAGAAAATGCCGCTAATTTAAATAGCCAGTTACAGAGCAAAGGTACAAGGAGACAGAGTTTCTTACAATGCTTGAGGATTGTTTTAATATTCAGAACAAGTGGGACGACATATTTCCTGATGTCAGTGGTGATGATATATATTCTCCCTAGATAAGTTATTGATAAGACATTATGATGTGGTGTATTTATAGTATTCCTTTTTAGGACCTGTTGGAGATGGGAGGCAGGGCTGTCTGGCACAGAAAAATGACCCAGACTTACCCTAATTAAAGAGCTGTGAACAAAGAAAACAAAGTGAGACAACTGCTCATTCTCTCCCTACAACAGAACTGCTTGTTCATTTCGGTAAAGAGAAGGGGGCTGAAAAAGAAAAACCAAGCCTCGTGCGTGAATGAAATATTAATGAACTGCTGATGCGTTAGTTATTAATGATGTGAGTGTGTGTGTGTGTGTGTGTTTGCATTTTGTTGTATTCAATCAGAAGGAGGTGAAGTGATAAACGAGATACAAAGAAAGACGACCAAGAAAAAGCCGGTGATCTGGATGTGACTAGTGGGTTTTCTGATTATACTGAATTACAACAGAATTAAGTATTTATGAAATATAGCATCTAAAATGCTATATTTCATAAATACACCAAGGCCAGTGTTTTCAAACGGTGGGCCCAAGTACTGTGCATAGTACTTGGACTAACTTTAATGGTACTCCCCAAAAGTTTGATCTATTCTGAAAAGAGAACCAAATTGGTTCTCTCAGATGTTGAGCTAAGAATAACATGAAGGCTACACAAATTGCTACAACACAATAGCATTAATTTCAGTCAAAACCAACTAAAAAAGAGGCTCAGCGTGGTAAAATAATCAGAAAAGATAAGTAGATGAAAGTGAACAACAAGCAAGTGCTGGTTCTGCCTATCCAGGATTATGTTCAACTCTGAAGTCAGAACTTGGCCCTGAAAATGAAATATTTGCTAATTATTACTATTAGCTCATTACTATAAGCCCTAAGAGGGAACGACTACAATGCAGTTCTCTGTATTATATACAATTAAATGCTGTAGCAACATGTCCATTAAACTTGTTGCCTTCAGTAAATGACTTAGGGAAACTCAAGCTGACAAAATCATTTTATTTCTGTAACGTTTTAAAAGTGGGGCAGCCATTTTGGATTTTAATGTTTACTGCTGATAAATAAACAAAATCCTTTGCCATTTAGGATTTCTGTTTACTTTAATACACATGGGATGTACAATAAAATCGTATCCTTCAACAACTCGTATAGCAGACACATTGAATTAGTTTTTTTCAAAACAAAAACACTCTTTACTTATTTTCTACTGAAGTGGTACTTGCAATAAAAGAGCACACTGCACTTAACCAAATGTTAGATGTAGGGCATAGTTATTTTATTTTATTTATTTATTTTTTTTATATTTTTTGCCAGACCCAGTGAACACAATAAACTGTTAGTCTTTCTCTTGTTCTTCAGGCAGTTCGGTGTCCCTGCATGTGGATAAACTTTTCTAAAACTTTTTCAACTTCTAGTTCTCACCAGCCATATAAACATTCCCTCATCCTTTTTTGACTAGAAGTGAAACCTTAGCACCTGCCGAACTAAAGAAAATAAGCTGCAAGTATCAATGTTGCCCACACCTTAATATATACAAAAGTAGTCCAGTTATTCCTATATAGATTAGTCCCAGGCTTTTCAAAACCACTTAACATCCCCTCCATTGCTAATAGCCCATTTGGGATATAGTTAAAAAAATGTACTATTTTTTCTGCTTAAATGTTAACATTTCAAAATAATATTTTAGAAATATATTAATATTAGCATTTATTTTTTTCTGTAGCAGTATGGGAAATGATTTTTTTTAATTATTTGCTAAATAAGATAAAATTATATGTTTTGTTTTAAAGATTTGCATTGAAGGATCTCTTGTATTTTGACATACACTGAACATCTTTTCAATCTTGTCTAGTCACAAATTAAGTGTTTTTTTTGTATTTGAACAGCTAATAAAAATATAAGATGATTTGTTAGCAAGTCTACAAAGACCCTTATTCTAGGATCCTTCTTTCAGAAACATCCTGTAACATCATCCAATTTGTAGTACATCAGTATTCCACAGCTGGATCATTCTCAAAGCGTCACTTTTAACGATGTTTGACCCGTGGCATCATTTCCTTTGGTTGTCTATGTGTCATGAGGCTGACAGTGGACAGACACTCACTTAATGAGCTATGAGACTATTCACATCGCCACATCAACTTCCAACTGGATTTACATAAATGCGTGTGATCTCTATCATCTCACAATACCTCCCTGTTTAGCCCTGATGAGCAGCTGCCGAGTTCCCACATCTTTTCCATCATGACAGGAAATGACTCTCTGGGAGGCATTTAACCCTGAGACCTCACTGACTCTCCAAGGGTCACAAAGTAGCACACTCCATTATGGGGTTTTGTTGTTCTTTAATACCTCAAGAGTGAGGTCAGATCTGTGAGCCACCTCTTGGTCTTTTAAAAGGTTAAGAAGCTACATGAGGTAGAAGAAGAAAAGATTTTTTTTGTTGAAAAAGTCAGAGACGTATTCACCGTTTTGACATACCATTATTCAGGTCTATTAATTAATGCCACTTTTAGTACTTTCAAGAGCTACCCACATGTCAAAACAATCTGAACCTGCTGTACTTCACCATTGGCATAGTTTCTTACAGCTAGCAGTTAGCAGGTCTGTAAAAGTCATTCTGATAAAAACCCCCATATAGCCAAAAATCCCAGAAAGTAAGCACTTTATGATCTTTTACTGTGAAAGATCAGAAAATCTTTCGCAGCCCACATGGACCATACCACAGGAAAGAGACAACCTCCATCCTACCACCGCTTGAGGACAGGACTCCACAATGCTAAAACTCTTCTGCTTGAGGAAGAAACTGCCTCCAACCCTTAGGAACCAATCCCTTAGGGTTGGTCCCAATCCACCAAGTGAGAACCATGAGCTCAGATGTACAGGAGCTGACAGCCACTTCACAGCCTGCTTCAAACCACCAGTTTTACAAGTAAAGGACAGCCCCCTAAAATAAACCACAACATTGCACCAACTGAACGGCCACGATGTGCTCTGTGGGGGAGAGTCACAACGCCTTTTCCAGATCCACAAAACACAATTTGACTCAATGACTGAAGTCCCACAATGCTCTCAGAAACTCTGTAAGTTTATTTGGACTAGAGACTGGAATGAAGTAATTATATTATTTTAAAGTGACTGAGCTGTAGGCTTAAAGTTTTATACTTCAGTGAAAGTTATCAGATTCCTGTATCTGCTTAAAGCCCCAGATTCTCGCCTCTGAGTTGCTTTGGAAAATTCAGCGCAGGGATGTTTTTATTTTACAAACTCGTGCATACCACTACAAGCGTCAATATTTGAACTGGAAACATCTGACTCCTGTAATCAGAATAATAGCTAATTTGAAAAACATTACGCACAATCAACCAGCCTAATTGATTTTGAATAACTGAAGAGTGCTGACAGATGCAGTTTTTGTTCTTCTGCTTTTCATTTTGCACTTTAAAACAATTCCTACCAAATTCCACATCGTGACAACACATTATGATGTCCATGTCACAATTTTATATGTCAATATTGGAACTAAGCAAACATTACAATGTGGAATGTGGGAGCTCAGAATGAAGATGAGAATAAAAGAAAATCAGACAAACTTCAAGCAAAAAAAAAAAAAGAGCCCAGATTGATTTTTGATTAGTAGCAGCTTAGACTACACACAAATCCTAATCTTATCTTTTATTTAACACAATCTTTAACTAAAAGACATACCGGGTGAGCCAGACAGAAAACGCCTATCACATAGATGTAAATGCCTCACATCAAGCAACCACAGACGTTAGATGCTGCTCTCCACCGAGATCATTTCTTTCAAGCAGCTTCTATCAGAACATCCATGAGCCTTGCAGCGGATTCAAAGATGCTGTCATCATTTAAGGCAGCTGAGAGAACTTCCTGTATTATATCACCAGCGAATACCCCAGGAGAGAGTTTACTCTATGTACCACACTGAGACGATGGAGGATCCAAGGAACGAAAGCCTCCTCGAGTGTGTTTGACTGAGAAGCTCTTGAAAGCAATCCGATGGTATGAAATGTAAACAGTTTAATGAAGAAGTGAAGGATTTAGTCTCATTTGTACGAGCAGATAAGTTCAAAGACGGAGAGTGGCAGGGGGGAGAAAGTGAGAGAAATTGGGGATGACATGCAGTCAGAATGACAAATTTAATGGAAGAGAAAAATTGAGGCAGGAATGTCAGAGGGAAGAAGCGCAAGAATCAGTCTGGGCCTTTTTCTTGAAGTTTGGCATTAAAAATAATTAACAAGCATTAAATCATTTATCACTGATCCTTGTTTTGTTTATCATTTTAATTAGTTTCCCTGTGTGACGGTCTACTGACAGAAAGAAAACAAATGGGGTTTTGTATCAGCCTATATTCGGGTCAACAGCTGCTGCCAGTGCAACTGGATCAGTGAGACAGTGATAGTTTAGATCATGATGGCCATTGATCTGGTCACTGAGTCTTACTTTCAAGGGCAAGCAACCAAACATGAACTCGCTGCCTGAACTTGCTGCTGCCGAAAAAAAAATATATACATAAAAAATAAAAATCTGGACTCATTTATTTCAGGTCTCAATATTCTTGTCTTAAAAACAGAGCAACTTTCTGACAGAGACATGCGGGGTTTTTTTGTTGTTTTTTTTATTTACAGGATAAATAAAACCCTTTTGAGGTTGATTTCAAGCTAATTAAGGACTTGAGAATTTCTAATGTACCAGGAAAAAAAAAAAATACAAAAAAACAAAAAATAAAAACAAAAGTGAAACAGTTTCCAGATTCTGTCAAACCATTTCTGCAGTTTAAAGTCATAGCAAAAAGATAGCAGAGACAGCGTGGGGTTTTCTCTGGTTGTATGGAGCGTAAAGTAATGCTCCACTGCACCCACCTGCTACTTCAAGCCATCAGTCAACTGTGCATGATGACTGTAAAAGACAAAAACTCCAAACTTTTCTCCGTCTGCGCAATAGTAAGGCATTTTCTGTTTTTTTTTTTTTTTTAGGCTAGCGCGTCCTGCTCCTCCACTGGATGGTGTGAATTACCATCAGCTGGAACAGCAAGATCAAATTACAAACGTTTTGGCCTGCTGTTTGATTTTGTTTTTTCTTTTCAGTGGTGTAAAACGGAGCTATACCACAGGAGCACAAATTATTACTCTTAGGATGTTGGTGGTTTGAAACAAAACTTTTTTTAAAAAGAAACACTAAAGAAGAAAAGCATACCAACTCCTAGGACTTACTGTAGCTTCCAAAATATAACCAGCTACCATCAGTGTTGCTTCACATTCAGCAACCTATTTTTAGGTGTTTGGAAACACTTAAAAATGATCCCGTCTTCAACATGTGTTCAGTTAAATGGTTATTAAAATAAGTGATGGTCAAGCAAGTGTGCTCTCTACCTCTAATTATGTGAATCTATGAATCGAAATTAAGAGATGGTGTTTGGTCGGTGTAACCATACAGAGAACAACATGGAAGAGGTTTTCTTAAAATAGTGCAGGAACATTTTGAAATTGCCACTGTGGTTTGACAGGTTAAATGTTTTTGGAAGCAGTAAAATGCAATAACTACACCGTCAAAATTATAACCTAAAATGCATTCCCTTAAAAAAAAAAAGAATCTAATGTCCATGACAGATAGGTGTAATAAATTGTTTTATATGTGACAGAGTTGACATTGGAGATAATTGCACCCACTCTCTTTTCTTACTTTGTTTAAAGACTTCTGTTTTTCTTACTTTACTTAAAGATGTTGACTGTACTCTTAAGCTGCACTTCTGCTCGAGCTGGGATGTACATTGGACTGCAGTTGCAGCAGTTCGCCACTAGTGGGCACATAGAGCACAGTGAGCCCTCCTAACTCAGCGGGCCAACGGAAAATTTAGCCCGGTAACGGCTGGTCACCGGAGGCGCTCACTGCGGCTGTTGTCTATCAACAGGTAAATGTCAATTAGCGCTGCTATTTGTGGGGGAAGTGAGCTGGAGTGGAGTGGCAAGATATGTGTGTGGAAGTTTTGAGTGAACAATTGTTCGACTTATATTGTAAATATTTGTTTGTGAGGAGGGCCAACGGCAAATTTAACCCAGTAACGGATGGTCAGAGGAGGCGCTCACTGTCGCTATTGACTGTCAACAGTGTTCAACAAATAAAGAACCTGCGAAAAACACACTGACTAATCATTAGGTGTGCAACATACATTTTTCAAAGTTTTCTCTTGAGTTTTGACACAGTGTTGCTAAATATTACATGCATTTCTTTCCACAAAACTGATCTTAGCTCCACTAGGAACTGCAGCATCCTCTTGTTTTAGTACAATTGTTTTAAAAAAAAAGTCTCAGGATTAATATTTGCAAAACATAAAGATGCAGGAAACAATGAATTGCTATATATATTTAGACCTCTTCCACTTTACATGCTTTGTAATAAAGCATTTGCAAAGTGTCTACGTTGGATCAGGCACATAACACCACCTCTGCCTAAAATGTATGTGACAAAGCCTCCCTAAGAAGTGGGTGTGAAAAAGAATACAGTATACAGTAGGAGTGCATGCGTTTTTTATTCCCAAGCATTTTCCTTGTAACAGTTTCATATCTTGGATGTAGTTTTTAGCCTTAATTTAATCCTTTAGATCAATTACAAACAGATAACAAAAGATAAAACTCATCAATATGAGATGTGTTCAGTGAAACGAACTCAAGCTTAATTTGGTTATTTTTCAACATTTTGTTAGCAAATCTACCTAATCTACACTTAGAGTGAGTTACAGTTTTATCTTTTTTCGCTAATTGTATGCATGCAGTGAACAGGAAACAGAATTTAATGAAGTAATAATGTCATAAATTGGGATTCCATGATGTTCCACTGAACTGCTTTGCAAGCAGATGGCGCATGAACCATCCACTTGAGAACCCATCACTCTATCTTTTTTGCAGACACAATGTGCATATAGTGTGACACAAGTCTGCCTCGTCGACAGAATGTAATACATTTTCATGGACTTGCCTATTCTAACACCCAATTTCCATGCTGGTGAATCTGTGAGTGTTTGGATCCTGGACACTTTGGAAGAAAATCAGTCCTAGTTTGCCTGTTTGGACATGTGTGGACCAGGATTTTAAAATGTGTGTGTAATCCTTAACTTAGAAACAGCTTTTTGTCTACAAAGAGGTGAGACTGAAATTCCTGTCTATTCCCAGAGGATGCAACAAGAAAGGCGAAGAGAAAGAGATTTCAAGGAAAAGAAGAAGACATGTCAGAGGAGAGAAAAAAAACTTCAACAAGCATTGATACAAGGGAGATAAAAAAAGTAAGTAAAATATGGATGAGAGATGGCCAGAAGAAGAGAGGGATTTTGTGCAGCATCTTATGAAATGTTTGACTGGGAAGTGAAAAAAATGAAAGACATAAAGGAATCCGAATATAAAATTGCATGAGTCAAATAAACTGATGGAGTCAATAAAAACTACACTGGATTTGATTTAACAGTGACTGCACTCAGGGGGAAACCCCCCAAAACCCTTCTTTGAAGTTCTTCTCTCTACGGGTGGTAATGTGGCATGGTACTGGGGGAAAAAAAAAAAAGACTGAAAGAGACAGGAACAGAAGGGTTGAATAAAACTCAGTCAGGGTCCACTGATGATGAGGATAATAGAGGGGGTCGTGACGTTACACATAGAAACAAGCACAACAGCTCTTAACTATTAGTGTCAGTCCTCAAGACATTTCTTCAGAGTACCAACTCATAAATGTTTTATGGACAGAATGTCCAGCTGTAAATCTTTATTTTATTAAAGAACCAATAGTGAGAATTTCTATCATGGTGTTTAGCTCTTCTTCTAGAGAGAAAGAGCAGCTAAGTGAAAACTGCCAAAATGTTCGATGGTGTAAATATGAGAAACTGTTTTGTAAAAAAAAAAAATAAAATAAAACAGTTGGGTTTTGTTGAAAAATTGTCAGAGAACGTTGTGTTTCCTGAAATGCAGTTATCAGTTTGTCACTATGCTTATCTACCTGCACCCACTTTTCTGTGAAAAAATAAAAATGTTGGATTGATGAAGTGACAGGCTGACTCAGGAATAAGAAGTTTCTTTACTTTTAAATGACAAAACCTTAAAAAAACATAAATTGGAAGAGAGGAAGGGAGCGGCACAGCAGACCTGTGGATATTTGCATTTCAGTCACTTGTTTATTTATTTATTTATTTATTTATTTATTGTTTTTTTTTTCCTGTGGAACTTAACTTCCAATTATTCACTGAAAATATGCCTTTTCGGAGATTTTTCCATAGAACATATGTAAAATATTCAAAACAAAATACAACTTGGGAGGCTGCTATGCTAATTATTAACATTTCAAGTTGATAATTAAGCTTGATGTGGAGCCAGCCACAAACATAATTACTGTTAAATGCCAATACAGTGTTTTTCTTCAATCCACCTTACTTCCTCCATCATCACTGAAGTTTTCAGTGTGTTGGTTTGAAACATCGAAGGAGTCACAATGAAAATTGCCAGTACAGGTACATGTGCCTTTACTGTCATGCACATGTACATTTTAGTTGTCTGAACTGCAGGTGGGTCAATCACCCTTTATTGTTTGTTTGAAAGAGCAACTAAAAAAACAGGAATGAAAACTCCTTAAAAGGAAAACACAATGCTGTGTTTATATTGCTATATGCAGTCGAGTTGTTTCCTTCATCCAATTACAGATGCACCACTGCTGCTTTCTGGACTGGCTTGTTTACTTGCACAGGCGCAGATCATACATCCAAACTGACAGAGTGAAGATGTCTTTCTGGTGTGTTAAAGTGCTATTTTTGCCAACATGCAGTCAGCGTGAGAATGCTCAGTAAGGGGCCTGATGTTGCTGCTCGTTCCTAACGATGGTTTTGTGTATAGCAGCCTGAGGACCTATTATAGTGTCTAGTCAAAGCTGACGTAGGGCTTCGTAGGCTGCTTTTTTTTTATCTTTGCAGCAGATCTGTGACTAGGGAAATATGTTGGTCTAAAAATTTTAGAAGAACACCATGTTTTTAACATCTTTGATTCAACTTAAACAATTCTTTAGCCACAGCTGAACTTTTTAATTTGTGTTTATTAAAAAGTCTTGGAACTTCAATCATGTTTAATTGCTGTGACCTTTACTAACCTGCTAAAAATAATTAAAACAATAGTTGTAAATAGAAAAAACTGAAACTATAATGTGATCTAATACATTAACGACAAAAAGGAACTAGTCAGTGTAGATAGCATGTCAAAAATGTAAGTAGATTGTACACTCTTTAAAGAAACATTTAGTCCCAGTTTGATCTGGCAAAATGACAAAAAAGTCACTCTGTATCATAGTAAAATATTTTGAGGTTTTGAAACAGCCCATTTTCTAATATTTGGTGATGCTTACAAACATTTATGCATGCTGAACCTTTGATTATGTTTTATTTGAAGGAGCAAAAAAATGATGAGTCAGTGCTCCTTTACTAAAAACATCTATACACATAATTTCATTCTTTACAAGAAGCAAGCATTCCAATAAAAATGTTAATCACTTCTAGCAAAAACACACCACAGTGCAAGAGAGTTGCGTAAGGCCTGCGTATTCCCAGCAAAATTAATTTTTACGTTGCCATGTTGGACTGCATGGTGGATGGCAGGCTTCCAGTCGTGGTTTCAAGTAGCGTTAGTATGCATCCTTGGTGATATTTTTATTTTATAACTGAATCTGAATAGTTGAATCTCATGGAAGATTCAGCTACACAAATGTTATACAACTCTTGTGAAATACAAGCAGCGGACATGCGGAGGATTAAACTTTGCTGCTTTGCAGATTTGAATCAAGTCCTCTCCTCGTCATTGGCAAGGTGAGTCTAGTCTGCCGCATCATGTGTCGTCAAACTTAGCTCAGTAGAGCCAAAAACCCAAATAGGCTTAAGGTTAGATGAGTGATAAAACAATATGCAAGCAAAGATTAAACAAAGAAGCATAAGTATTATCAATTAACAGAAAAACTCCACAGTCAAGCACATCTGAATAAGTAAGACCTTGTAGATGTATGTGTGCAATCAAAACAAGCATGAAAAATATATTTTTGTGTCAGGACGTTTCTGACAAGTTAAATATATTTATCATCAAAACTACAAATTGTCACAAACACATAGAGTACAAGTGATAATTCTGATCTTAGCCAGACAGGAAGTAATGATGGGGTGCTTGTTATTTTGCCCATTCTCCTCTTCATACTTTTGCAGATTCAATAATTTTCTATCTTTTTTTTTTTTTTAAGTACCAAAACGATCCATCCATAGCAGATCATTTCATACAGACCATGCCTCAGTTCCTATCTATGTTTATGACATTCTGTGCCCACTTTGACAACCAGTAATTTACAGGCTACTATGTGACTCAGATAAGCTAGCAGCAGGGGGATGGTCATTATTATTTTAGCTTTTTTTATGGACCATGCTCTGTCATGTCTGATTAGAGTCAAATGCCCAAAAATTGTCTAGAACCATTAATAGATGGACCAGTCAAATCTGGAGTAAATTATTCTACATGAATTACATATTCTTTAAAAGTTCTTTAAAATATTTGCCATTATAAAACCACATGCCTCAATGTGTCTCTGAAAACGAGGCGCTGCAGAATTTGCAAGTTGTTGCATTCTTTCTTCTGGATGTTGTTTTACAAATATGTTCTTTCTGATTTTTGTGGCTGATTTGGATTACTGAAGATTTGGACTCCCGGACAAACACGGCTCACTTTCTTGGAGAGCGAGTGAAAGCGGGTGGGGATGGGCGACAGCCGCAACAGAAATACACAATCAGCAATGAGTCTTGTTATTGCTTGGATTTGAATCAGCGTGTTTTACATCCAATGAAAGCATGAATGTTAGCAAATAAACTGGGTCTATATTCTGGCAATATAGTTGTGGTTTTAACTGGTTTTTAAACAAAAGTGGTCTCGAGACAAAGTACTACAATACAAGTTTGCACCTTTTTATAGCTGTTCACAGGGGAATAAGTAATATGTATGTCAGGATGTATTTATAGACAACCCCTATACGCACTTCATCGAGCTCTGAAATGGGATGCTCCATGTTACTATAGCAATCTTTACAATGTCTCGTGGGGTTTAACTGTGGAATGCAGACAACTGGCATCTCCAACAAGCATATAGACAAACACACAGCTGACATGCACGCACTTGCATGTGAAGGTCCAGTTCAATATGTAGTGAGCTCTATTTTAAACCCAGACCCCAAAAGAGCAGAGACCCACGCTGAACAATAACTCAGCTGCAGAACGGAGCTCAGTCCAGACTGTCCTTCATGCAGTCAAATGCAATATGATTCACACAATAATGAGAGCCCCTTGTATTTCTGGGGACTATTAGTGCCTCATTAAATTCACTTGAAAGGAAGTTAAGCATCAACTCTGGACTGAAGAAAGTTGGTCTAATTGCCAGTGATAGCTGGACAGAGAGGAGGCTTATCTCTGCCACCCACTCAATCTCTCCTGTTCTTCCTTTCACTCTTCCATTCACTTGCACCTTCAGAAAAATGGGATCACGAACAGACAACTTGCGAACTCCATGAAGCTGACTCCAAAGACGATAAGCAATCATCTTCATCTCTATTTCTCTTTTTTTTTCTTTTTTTTTCTTTTTGTTCTATCATCCCAGCTTGCTAAGAGCCTGCTATTTAGAGTCAAACTATGAGATCACTGGTATAACAGAAACCATCACACACAAACACACGCAGTCATGCATATACCGACACAAAAATCACACAGGAAAAACATGCATACACACACAAAACCACATTTATTATGATTCCCGGAGCTTCTGAAAGTAATTTCAGAGTAGCTTTGTTGTTGCTTTTGGGTTTTCTTGATCCAGCTATTAAAGAAGTCTATTGGCAGCTCAGTTGGCAAAGCTATAGATTATTTCAGGCTTCAGCGTATGAGCCAGCACAACACCAGAAACCACTGTAATTACAAGACCTAGTCGGCCTTTTGAATAGAAATGGCCAGTGAAGTCTTGATGTGGTCAAAGACAAGGAGGAAGGCGAGGCTCCGTGGGTTAAAATAGAACTGCCCACATGGAGTTGATTTGAGGTTTTCTATATGGGGAGCCCTGGAGTGGGTCTGCAAAAGTAATGAAGTCAGTTAAAGCTAGTGGAAAAAGACCACTGCAATGTGTCTCTGTAGAAAAAAAACCATCACCGGCGAAAAAACTACGTAAGAATAGATGGTACAAAACTACTGTGTTAAGACTGCAGATTCACAAAGAGCTTAGAAATAGAAATCAGACAACTTCACATGAAGACTAAATTCTGCAGCCAACCCAACATATTACCCCCAAAGACAATCATATGTTTTTACAATTAAGTTGTAGGCTCTAAAAGAAACCACACACAGTTTTATAGAGATATTCAGATCCTTTACTTTGGTTGTCTTAATTGTCTTTCAGCTAAAGACAAATTAAGTCAGACAAAGATCAGAGGGTCTTGGTTTTATTACAGACTAGCAATGTAATTATATTTCAGCTTCAACTTTTCCTGTTTCTGTCAAATGCCCTTGTTAAGTGATTTTCTTTCCAGTTTCCACAAACATCGACAAAGCCATGTGTTTTGATGTGGCGCGTGGTCAGCTGCGGCTTTTAGGCTAGGTTTGCTTTTCTTAAGAATGTTTCCCTCCAACACATTCGAGTCCAAGGCTGTCAAATACTGCTGTTTAAGCAAAGACAGCAGTTCAACTCAAAAAGCCCGCTTGACACATGAGAAACATTAATATTCACTACATTATAAATCAGTTGGATTGATATATTGGCTGCATCATATCATTCAGTTTGGCTATTTTTTTTAGATGTTCCTCGCCATTCATTCAGGGATATCTGTAAAACAGGAATGAAAAACTGTGAAAATATATAGAACTCTTTTTACTAAAAGCTTCTTAATATCATTTTTTCATGGCATTAAGTTTTGCCAGCTAACATTCAATTGCAGGTCACAGATCAAACTTTTTATTTTTATTTATTTTTTTCCAATATTGTCCTCCACATCCTAACCTCATATGCCACACTTAGATAAAAGACAGGCTGACAAACATCCAAGCTTTTTATGAAGCTTGTTCACCTTTGCTTTGCACATGAATGTCTTAACTAATGTCTTTGTTTAGGGGACCTATGCCTCAATGTGGAAAAGTAACGACTACTTCGAGTAGTGAAGGTATGGCTTAAACACTTTGTGATTCCTTCCAAATAAAATCGCAATTTCAGAGGAAGATGAACGATGGTGGTCAGTTTTATGACTCATCACTGTTCTGTGGTAGCATTCATAACAACACCAGGTCTCAGGGACAGAAATGACAGCTTTTCAAAACAACAGCTGCATTCACTTTTTTGATTATGCCCACATTTGTAGCGGCCTCTCTAGCCCCAGGAAGAATGCATTTATTTGTCCATCTGCTACAAAGAGGAATGATTTTCCAGCTTTCGACCGTGATAAAGGTAACCTTCTGTATATTGCAAAGAACATAATACAGATGTGAAGGACGACCTGCACGCCCAGCTAATGAGACCAAGGGAGGAAGCAGGGAATGTGTGCTTGGAGATGGAGGCTGGCTGGTAGAGCCATTAGCTATGCACAACAAAGAACTGATACAAATACACCAATCCCCGTTCCTCCTAATGTTTAAACGGTGTGTATTAGAAGTAAATGTGTTGCCTATATACACCCGCAAGAGACTGCTGTGACTTTTTAATACACTTCATAGCCCAGTTTAAAGCACCATTTGCTTTACTAAGTAAAACTAACTGAGTCAGTGCTACAATATTAAAGACATAAATGAAAGTTAAATGGTACTGGTAATAATTTAACTACACAAAATGGTAAGTTCTGCTTACTGTTGAGCATTTACATTGAACATCCAACCTCACCATATTGTGGAGGTCCAGTTTCACCCTGACTAACAGAAAAAAAAGCACATCTGAAAGAACATAATTTATACTTTGACTTGTGTGTCTTGACCTATTATCCACAGCATTATTTGACACCTAAAGTAAATACAGACTGGGCTATTTATTTCTGAACAAATAATAAAGCACTTTGAAGAAGGCTAGAGGGAGCTGTCACAGTACCTAAACTTGAAACCAGCTTAGGGCATTTGTTGTTTTCACTTCTTTGTTTCCAATTTCCTTTTCTCATCAGTCTCTGTCATTCTTTCACCAACTGTTTGTTTCTTTTTGGCACTAATACAACTTCAGTGTCAGAAAAGGACACTTGGATTTAGCTTTTCTAGCACATTGTGGAAATAATATGTTTACATGTCTCATTGAAAACAGTGACAAAGTGACAGTATGTGATGTCATCAACCATTTGTCTAACAGAGAATGAAACAGGCTGTTCCAATTAATTTAGGAAAGAAACAACCCACTGAGCTAGCTTTATTTTCAAAATTTCACAACCTCTAGTCCTGCAAAGATGTGCACAGTGTTTTATGTACAAATATGGGCAAAGGAAGAGCCTCGACTCTAACAGCCTTATTAACTAGACTGAAGTAATGACAAGATCTGTCTGTAAATCAGGTCAGCCAGATTGATATTTGAAAGGAGTGAAAAGACAAAAGCTGACTACTTTGAAAAGAAAGAAATCAGGAGCTGCTGTCTTCTAGTCTGTAAGCTGGCATTCCTATAATATCAATTTTAAATTATGAATTCATAGGAAAGCATCTTAAGTTTACCCAGAGAGAAAACATCAGGTAGAAGTGTTGTCACTGTCACCTTTTTACTCCTACATGAGCCACTTACGAGTCTGGGCCGTTAAGATGTTTCCTCAGATTGCTTCTAAATTTACCAAAGACTTTCTTCAGAAAATCTCAAGAAAAAAATACACTTAGTATAGCTGTGGTCACAGATATAGGCTTGGAAAGATTTGAAATGGTTTATTTCAACAGAACCTGGAAATATGCTATATTTTACACGATGAACTATCTCTATAGCAACTGTTGGTACAGTATGACATATATTCTCCTCCTCCCTGCTGTATGTATAAATAATAAGTCTGAGTGTTAAGAAAAACAAGCCAAAGACCACAAGGCCAAATGAAGCAGCGCTGAAAGGCTTTGACACTATTGTTTCTAAGCTTTTGATCATAAATACCACTTTTGTAAATAGTAAGGTTTCTTGCTAATAACAAGGGCTTGGATGATTTCATTTTGGGACTGATAACGTTTCCTTTTGGGGTTTTGTCTGATTGACCTCATGCTGTAGGTGCTGGACCGTGGTCAGATGGGATGTGTCCTTTCTCCCAGGTTCCCTTGGCCTGTCTGACTAGGTGGGATAACCCAGGACCCTTCCTTCCATCCCTCACTCCTTCTTAGGCCTAGATGTTTGGATGGACTCATGTCTGCCTAGTGATCTGGGGCTCTGTGAGGGGTTTCCTCCTCTCTGGCTGGCCTGACATGCTGCCATTGGCTTGTCAGGGACTCTGACGTTTCATCCCAATCATGCATTAATTTGTAACCATCAAAATCATGCACCAACTACAGATGGTTCTTCTTTAATCGACATGGATTATTGTAAGGAGATGTTCTTTTATGACTCTAATAAGTAGCATATATTTTAATGAGGAAAAGCATAACTGAAGGGACAGAGTGAAAACAGAAGCAGCAAGTGTGGAACACGACTACGATGTAGCAAATATTGACCTACAGCTTTGCCACATGAACTTGGAACATGTTTAAATGGTATTTGATGTCGTTCCCAGAATGATGTTCCCACTTCAGAGGTAAGACGCTGCCTAAAGCTCTTGTTTTTGGTTCAGTTCAGTGTTCAACACTTCATTTGAAGTTCATGGGCTCTAAACAGTTTCCGATTGAAGCAAAGACCGTTCCTTGCTTGAACTACTCATCTGTTTTTGGCTATTTTGAACTGTGTATTAGCTTTACATCACAGTTAATGAGCTTCAATGGTTGATACCAAAACATTTGTCAGTACTACTAAAAAACAACCTAAAAGGTTCTGCTACTCATTCAGCATGACACTCTAATCAGCTTAACTGTAAATAAAGTGATATTTCTACTATTGGACACGATTTATGAGAACTAATTTATCTCCAAAAGTTACAAAATCAATTTGTCCCTTAAGTATGTCTTATTGATCATTCTTTTTGTGTGTGTGTGTGTGTGCGTGTGTGCGTGTGTGTGTGTTGCAATCCTTCTATTTGTGAAACTGCTTCTGCAGCCGATTTCCTCAGCTTTGTCTATCCCTGGGCCTTCAGGAGTAATCAGAAGAACCTTGATGAGCTGCTGAAAGGAAAGCCTCCAATCCAACCTGGATTGTCAGACGATAGCTAAAAGAAAAAGACCAAGAAGCTGAGGGGGAACAGAAAATAATGGTGGCGAAACACACACTTTAGGGAGGCAAAGACAGAGCTAATGAGGAGCGGTGGCAGTGGAGCTGAGCAGGCTAGTTGCATGAGAGTTCGGTATTATGAGGTCTAGTGGGAAAGGGAGAAGATGAGAGGGTAGTGGTAGAAGTGGGTGGAGGAAAGTGGCTTGGAATTGGGTTTTTCTCTTTTTTCCCCCCTGTTCTACTCAATGGACAGAGCAGATGGTATTCTCATTGAGGAAATTAGGAGGCAAAAAGGAGAATTAGAAGCAGCCTGGCAGGGAATGGTTGTCCCCTTAGGCATACAACACACATTCATTTGCTTTCATTTCCTGTAACACATGGAGTGCAAGAATTAGACAAACCTAATATTATTCACTGAAGGTGATTTGATACAATGAAAACATTTTTCAAGTTTTTACAGGCTCAAATAGCTATTGAGGCACCTTGAAAAGCAGTGGGAGCTCCGATGAGACTCTTTTTATGTGTGAGAGAAACCTTTAGAGAGACATGGAAGTAAATGTTTAAAGAAAAGTTTAAAATAAAAAAAAAACTAGACTAGAAGATTAATTATTGATTTTGAAGTATTTTTCAATAGAAACCAGACTTTGCAAGTTAACTAAATATCTATCAATCATTGTAGACTACGCACCTAACATTTGCAGCACACAACACTGCTTTAAAAGCTGTAGAAATCAAGTTATTGTGTAGAACTGTGTACTGCATCCATACACCTATATGTATTTGCAGGTGCATCTGCTCAGTGCAAATTGGAAGGTAATGGACCAAACAAAAAGCAGTCTGGATAAAATTAAAAACATATTTGATTTTAATGAGTCGTGGAAGAAAAGAAATAAGAGACAGTCCTTCTTTTCTTTACATTAAGCTGTTTAATGTCATGGGGCATAGCATGAATATTTCATTATTTAGATGTGTTTTGGCACACTGGTGTTCAGTTTTGAAATTGCATTTTTTTTCCCCTCAAACAAGCTTGACCACCCAGCATCATAGTCAATGAATGGGGATGTAGAATCTATGTGAACTATTTACTTGGCTCTATTTCTCAAGTGACACCATGAGAAAACTGGCTTACATAGAGCACACCCACTTGTCCAACTCTAAATATTCATTCGTCTATTTATCTATTCCCAATCCTCTTTAAAAAACAAAAACAAAAAAAAAAAAAAAAACTCATTGTTGTGACATGATTGTCTCCACTAAAGGTGCAAAAGTTGGGATATCTTGTCAGCCTGATAGTTAAATGTGTTTTTGCATCACTAATGAGCTTGCAGTGAACTCTATCAATCCAAACATTTGTAACCAAGCCTTTCTAAAGAGTGTGTAAATAAACGTATTTGAATCTGCTTGGTTGCAATTTTTGGTAGAATACACTCTAAAAAGAAAATAGTTGAACCAACTTAATTGAATTGCTTCTATGGGCAACAAGCAATTAAATTAAGTTTATCCAACTTAATTTATTAAGTTTAACCAATTCAATATATTATAATCATCCAACTCAATTTGTTATTTTTTTTTAACAAATTTATTAAGTATGTTTAAGATAACAGATTTAAGTCAGTCTTACTCAAATCATTTACTTTACTTCAAAAAATGGTAAATGGACTTTTTCAGTCATTTTGACACTCAAAGTGCTAGAATCACATTCACCCATTTGCACTCACACACCGATACGCAGATTAGCTAAGTGCCTTGCACAGGGGGCACATTGACATGTGGCAGGAGGAAGCTGGGATCAAACCTACAACCTTCCAATCACAACCCACTACCCACAGAGCCACAGTCGCTTATCTGTCCCTGGTAAGCTTGAGTAATGGTGTCAGACGTGGGACACAAATATGGTACTGGACTTAATTATTTCAAGTAAAGTCAAAGTAAAAAGGTCATTTAAGGAAAAGATTTGTAACTTTTAAGTTAGAGTGTATTTAGAGGACACTGTAAAAAGAACTCTAACCCAAAATATTTAGTTTGGAGCTACTTAAAAGTTTGAGTTGACTTTCTGTAGAATTAAGTCAAAGAGATTTTAAATGTTTATTAGAGCAAAATAAATGATTTGAGTAAGAGTGACTTAAATTTGTCATGTTAAACCCCCTCATGAATTAAGTTATAAAAATTTAGCAAATTGAGTTAGAAGGACTTAGTGAATTGAGTTGGATGATCATAATAAATTGAGTTGGTCAGACATAGGATACGAAACTGGCATTGAACTCAATTGTTTTAAGTAAAGTCAAAGTGAAAAGTTCCTTTAGGTTAAAGATTTGTAAGTTTTGAGTTAAATGAACACAAAAAAGTAAGTTGTCATAGCAAAAGCAAAAGAATTAAGTGAAATTAATGTAAATAAGTCCATAAGATAAACTGCAGCCCAAACACACTGTTTAGAGTGTACTATCGCTTAGGTGCCATGCATTCACATTCTGCCTTTCGAGGACATAAATGGCCAGTTTATGCCTACATCTGATTCATATTTTTAGTGGCTGAGCTGCTAAAGCTCATGTAGATTGGTGGTGACATTCCATAGTGATAAAAAAGAAAAAAAAAGAGGTTTAAAGAGCTTACAAATCACATTTTTTGTTGCTTTTGAGATGAAATTCTATCACCTCTGGCACCTTTGTGAGAGGACAGAATGATGGATAAAAACCTTGTGGCAAACAAGATAGCAGCAAATATTTTGTAACTTCTGTTCTGTTTCTACAGTTGTGTTGTGCTGATATCCATGTTTGCTGCTACAACAAGTGCAGCAATGTTTCTGGAGGCAAAAAGGAAGTCAAGTCACTCATTCTAAATTAGTACTGAAGATCGCCCTGAAGGATTAAGTGACATTATAAATGGAGCACACATAGAGGTGATTACATTGTAGCTGCAGTATGGAAGCTGCTGTAAAGGCTATATTGCAAAATTGGTGCTTTGCAGTCATGTTCAAGGCTGAATCTATGTAAAATTGGAAACTGGATGCCTCAAAACCACACTGAAGTTTACAGCACAGCTAATTATGGTCACTGAGTACAGTGGTTAAAACGGGGGGACATCTAGTGCTGTAGCTCAGCTAAATGCCTTGTCAGGGCTTTGAAGTGTGACAGGACTGTGGAGCAACAAAACTGAACATCAGGACACGCTTCCGCGGGCAGACGACTGTTTTCGCCGGCTGAGTCCCAAATGCATGGCAGTTATGAACACAAATGGACTGAGATGCAGTAGGCCACTGAAACCCTCGACAGCCAATTATCCACCTGTTCTCAACAGCTGAGAGCAATTTCATCAATGTGGGAGAAAGTCTTATTTAAAAGTCAATCAGCCGGTCGCAGGGGAGAAGGGCGCACATCTGTCAGTCAGCTTGTCTGGCTCCCATGATCACAGTAAACTCTCTAAACAACAACAACAGCAGACATACCTGTCTGTCCTTGATAAAATAAACAGTATTTACCCTCACACTACAAACTATGAATGTTAAGTAAACATAGTAGCTTCTAGCTGGTGATGAAATATATAACAAAGTAAGAAAAGGGAAAAAGTGACAAAAATGTTCTTTTGACAATTGCTAAAATATGTTTTTTGACAGAAAATCTTTTCATATTTTTTTTTTAAAGTTCCTGGGAAAGAATCGTGATATCTGAGCATGTCAGTAAAGGACCAGAGACTGTGAAAAACAGCCATTGTTTGTTTCTCTCTTAGCAGAAAGTGAACATCTATTCTTTACACCCTTGTCCCTTAGTCGGGGTACACCCTGAACAGGTTGCCAGTCTGTCACAGGGCAACACAGAGACACACAACCATGCATACACACACTCACACCTAGGGGCAATTTGGAGAGGCCAATTAACCTGACAGTCATGTTTTTGGACTGTGGGAGGAAACCAGAGTACCCAGAGAAAGCCCACGCATGCACAGGGAGAACATGCAAACTCTGACCGGGGCCAGGAATTGAACCCAGAGCCTTCTTGCTGCAAGGCAACAGCTCTACCAACTGAGCCACTGTGCAGTAACCCAAATAATTGAAACATATGTTAAAAACAAAATAATATTTGAATGCTTTTTAACAAATACCCATGACAAATATTTCTAAATTGGTCAAAAGCAAAGATAAACGTATCATTTTAAAAGTCTATTTGATAGGAAATAATCTAAAAAGAGCATCTTTAGTGCTTCCATAAAATTAAAAATATATATATTTTAGGTGTAAGGAGTTAAAAAAATATTCCTTGTAAAAGAAAGGATAAAATAAAAACTAAAGTCACAGTGCAACACAGTCAGCTGCCTGAGGCTGCAAGCTAATCTAAGCTACTGGTTTTAGTTCCTAAAAAAACATGGACAGGTGCTTCTTGCAACTTGCCTCATACAAACCAACAACCCAATAAATAGTTGCAAGAGGACGTAAACACGTCAGGATAAGGGAGTTAGCAATTGTTAACCTTCAGATGCATGAGTGACTGGACCCTACACTCTCCCATAACTGGGTAAAAATGGACCCAAATTAAAATCAATGTGTTTCAATCGGTGTGCACATGCACACACAATAACAGAGTCTTTCCTCTCCACCGTTTCTAGATGCATACTCTGTAAGAGGGATCTGTTTCTGTATCTACTCAGCACAAAATGCATGCTAATATCAGTGGAACCTGTTATTATGTAAACCAATAACCATTTCCTCTAAATGTTCCTCCTGTATCTGTATCAGACATCAGATGAATTACAGATTCACATCAGGAGTTTGACTTTTTATCACCAATTACGTATGTATCATTAGATTCAGGTGACTTTGTAAGGCCAAAGGACATTGTGAGAAAAGTAAACGCTTTCCAGAGTTTGAGTGAAATAACACACAATTCCCTCAGAATAACCTTTTGACTTCTACATTACTGCAGTACAGTTAAACTCTCCTGAGTAAAGCATGGACAGAATGCAAGTAGAAAATTGAGTGTCTTGGCTATTTCAGTTTAGTACTGCTGCTATGCTTTACACAACCACAGTTTGTGATAGAAATGTATTATTTTTTAATCAAAATATCCCATGTGTATCACAGTGAAAATGCAGGTCAGAACCAGAGCAGAAATTACACCATCTACCTGATGCCTGCAAAAATTCTAGTTTTTCATACTTGAATTTTTTTTACAAGTGTTTCATCACAATAGCAAAATACAAGTAGCAACTGCTTAAAATAAAGAGCTTTTATAAATCTCTGGTTGTGTCAGGAGTCAGGTCTCACAGCTACTGCTCTTAAACATTTCTCCTCTATTTTTCTCCTTACTATACATATAGCCAGATACAGTTTTTGGTTAATGATCTCACATGTGGGCTAAACGGCAAGCATGACTGAAAGTTCTGAAAATCTTTGAAGATGGCTCTGCGCAGCACAATGTAATCCTCAATGGTGTGAAATTGTGGTCAAGTCGTCAAGTCATGTCTGCAGGTTTGGTAAACAGAAGAAGATGAATGACTTTTCCCAAATCAGCTCTCCTTGACTGGGATTATGGAAGCGGGTCCACCATCAAAAATACATTCCCAGTTAAAGTACGATACAAATCCAGCCCTGCGGCTGATGACAGCTGGGTTGTCATCAGTTGACAAGAATGGGAGAAGACGAGAGGCAAGAAGACGAGAAACAAGAATCCAACAGTGATTTGAGGAGGGAGTGTGTGTTAAATGAGTCATTTTCATGGTACAGAATTATAAGACAATCTCTTTAGTCAAAAAACAAAATTAAGATGTTGTATCAAGAGGTTTCAATTAGAAATGCAAAGATTAGGCTTTTCTCTTCCAATAAATATTTCTGGCTTTTATTGAGGTCTGACTTGCCAATTCCAGTTTCAACCAATGCAATCAAATAAATGAAAAACAATGCACTGTGAGTTCTTAAATAAAGGATATAGACTTGAATCCAGAAGAAACAGAAGAAATGACCAGATTACCTTGTTTATTTAACCAATGTATGTGCCCCTAATATAAAACTTAAGGTCTCATCTTTGCACTTTGTAAGTAGGGGTTCCATTGGCATCAACAAGCCATGACCTTCAGTTTGCACTGGAGCAGTTTGCAGACAAGTGCAAATTGGCCAGGATGAAAAAATTAACGTCATGGTCCTCAAATGGAAAAAAAAAAGAAATAAAAATGGACTGCTCCATCCAGATCAGAGGTCAATCTCTGCCTTGAGCAGAGAAGTTCACAAGTGGTGTCTTGTTCACAAGTGACCGTAAGTTTCTGTAACCATATCCCAAATACAAATTGTTTAAATAAGCTTCTGGAATAGGGGGGCAACAATTTGTTTTGGAGACGGAGTGAGCCGCTCCATATCCCTGGAGAGTTTGGAGCCGAGCCTCTGCTCCTCTGCATTGAAAGGAGTCAGTTGGGTTGGTTTGTACATTTAAATAGTATTTCTCCTGAAAGTCTCTCTTTGGATGTTTTTCAGGCTGAAGGAGCTACCTGGTTAAGTTCAAAACTATTCATACCACTGCATTTGCAATCTAGGTCTAAAACATTCTTTCAACTATATACAAAATATTCTGACTTAGAATAATAATATTAACATTGTGTTGTCTGGACTTGAATCTCGTCCCTGAAAATTAGAGGAAACTGCAAATTAGAAAGACGATGAGAGGCCTTCCAAGGACTGGACTTGTTAGCACTCCTTACCCAATCTTAAAGGAATACACGATAATGAATGAATGGAAATTAAAATTAACATTTTTCAACTGTCAGTCACCATCAGAGTCAATCATGCGAAAATTGGATATTTCCGATCTCTGTTCATTAATTGGTGCATCTCAATTACCACAGCTGTCCATTAAACTACTAACACTCATTACAAGCTTGCTTTCTCATACCTCTATACAAGCAACTTCAGATACAAAGTGAAACAACTTAGTACTTTTTAAAAAATAACTTCATAAAAATAATATCCTTTTGGGATGTTGTACAGGAATGTGAATGAAATTAGTTACACTCTCCAGACTTCAACCTGTAAATCACAAAATCTAATCTATTTCAGAGCCAAATTGTCAGCAAATAATACTTTATCGCACCTCGTTGTCAGTAACACCGCTTGAACTGTTGAGATAAATGTTCCTTTAACGCCCTCTGGCTTGGGGCGTCTTTGTGCTGGAAGTGAGCCCCGATTGCAATTCATCACTGCAGGGTATATATACTATGTCAGCATGCTGTGGGGGAGGTCGATATCCCGCCTAGGCAAATAAATATATTTACATTTATTCATTGGAAGCCATTACATGAACCGTGATTTGAACTCAAGAAATCACTTTTATCCCCTCAGTTCTTTCAAGCAGCCCGTAAGGCAAAGATCCCCCGCCGATGCAGAGACGGTCTGATGCGGGGATCAGAGAGCGACATCTGAAAGTAATGGCAACTGCACATCTAACACTTTTAACTGCACTGGATTCAACTTCTTTCAGCCTCAAAGAGCAAAACTTCCCACCTCCGCGTAAAAATAGTCACGTCAACTTACCACCCCCGTGTCCAGCTGCTCGGTGGCCAGAGAAGGAGCCGCTCCGGTCAGAGGCAAAAAACACAAAATCGGCAGAAAAATCAGCATCTCCGGTGAGATGTTCCTCGTCCGCATGCGAAGAAGCAGAGGAACCATGATGCCCTATGACAGGTTGTTCCTGCTGGGCTCACACAACGACCCCGACGACCGCATCCACGGGATAAAACCACACGCCGAGACACGGTGAAAATGTGCCAGTTTACCTTACTGTGGAGCGCAAACACATAAAACACATTAAAACCGCTGGCGGTGGGTGCGTTCGGGATTTATACAAGTTTGGTTTTCCTCAGAACGACACTTGGAGCCATCAACTAATGGGTCATGATCGCGGGGAAGGGCTCGATCCTTCTCAGATTAGTCCACTGGAGGTGAATATCCCAGCAGAGAGAGACAGAGAGAGAGAGAGGCGCTCCACTCCTGTCTGTGCAGTCTCTTGCACTGAGGAACCACAGCAGCTGCGTGGGGCTTCGTCCCGGGCTGAAGGAGTCCGCTTGTTGACGCGCGCAGCAGTGAGGAGAGTAAATCCACGGTCCTGAAACACTCAGGGGGGGGGAGGGGGGAGGCAGGCAGGGAGGGGGAAGGGAGATCCAGCGCTTTTCTCAGCCACCCTGGAGACGGGCGAATTCCTGATGCGCGTCCTGAGTAATCTGAGAGCGTTGCTGGGGTTTTCACTTGAAACGTGTCGGCGCTGTTCATAGTGAGACGTACATTTCAATTAATTTCAATTCACACAAAAAGAGAAAGAAATGTTGGAGATTAAAAAAGAGAAAACTTTTTTTGCTTTATATGTTGTTATGTCTTGCTCTTTTTCTCCAGATTGCATGTGATATCAGGAAGGAGAGGCACAGAAGCGTCTCAAAGGTGTTCACACCCCTTTGGCACGTCATAATCATTAACTTTGACGTGTTTTAATTGGTTATTATATTATAGACTGACAGTGCAATTGCTAACTGAAGGGAAAATAATTGGTTTTGCTTTTTTTTAGCAAATGAAAAAGCTGAAATCCTTGAAATCCTGCTTGACCAAAACGTCTCTTGGAGTATATGTCTAACACCTTATAAAATACGATTTTCACAAAGTCTCACACTCAGATACTTTGAATGGAGTGTGAACATCAACTTTCAAGGCATAGAATCACAATTATATTCAGGTCTGGTTTTTCTTGTGCCATTCTAACACATTTACATGCTTTAATTTAATCCATTCCACCACAGCTCTGGGTCATTGTCCCATTTGAAAGGTGAACCTGTTTCTCTCTCTCTTTTTTTTTTTTTTTTTGCAGCCTCTGACAGTTATTTTTTTATTTTTTTTCCAGAATGACCTGTTTTTAGCTCATTAACTCTGAGAGGCTCTCCACCGCTTTCCCCCTGATATTTTTGCTGTGCTCCTTGGTCTTCATGATACTGTTTCTCTCCCAACAAATCACAAATGCTTTCACAAAACAGTCATATTTGTAGTGGGAATAAAATACACATGTAGGTGGTTTCTGAATGAAATGATTGCGCTGGTGCTCATCCAGAGGTGTCAAATCAAAGGAGGCTGAACATTTCTAAAACCTTGAATCTGTTACTTCAGAATTAGGTGCTGCTCTGTGTTGACCTATGGAGTACAGAGTGTGCCAAAAAATTGAAATGATCCAACTTCCACACACTGAAGGCATGTGGCTTTGGGCTGCCAAAATGTGTATATTTAGAGGGGTAATAATCCTTTTTGTAATTAACAGTACATTTTTGTGATTATTTCTATCCACTTCCAGAAGTGTTTTGAATAACGTCTGCCATTTTGTAAGTCAATACTGCCTGCCAGCTGCAGGAACATTTAAAACCGTTAAACATACCCACTCATCAAAATCTTTAAAGGAAAACAAAGTTCTTCAAGAAGCCACAAGTGTCTTGCTGGAGCCTTTTTATTTAGGGGTCAAGTGCAAACTGACAGGTAAGGCTCAGAAACAAAGTTTAAATGCAGACTTTGAATGACGCTTTTATACGTCTAAGAGAAGCTGATAATCCTCAACAGCTCTTGTAGAACAGAGTGGAATCAGTGACCTTGTGGATGATTGACTGAGTTGTATAGTATATTCGGTAAGGTGACTCTTACTTGTTGTGGAGTTGCTACATATACAGGAAAAGGTTTGTAGATCCCAGAATGGCTGAACATGTTGATAGAGTTCTTTCTTACACAAGTATCTTTACTTTTGCCTTTTTTTTTTTTAAATAAAATTATATTCCATGATTGAAAGCCTTACAGAAAGGAGGGCTGGGTCACAGAATCTTTTACAAATAGGAGTCCTGTTGGTCGCATTAGGAGCATCTCAATAAATTGGAATATCATTAAAAAGTAGTTTTATTTTTAGAATTCCATTCAAAACATGCATTTTTCATTACACTCACTGTGATGTACTTAATTGATTTGGTCTTTCTGACCAAATGACTGTAACATAAAAAAGAGATTTTGTTCATAAAATTCCAAACAACACTTTCCAAGAAAACTGGTATATTGCATAAGATCAATGAAAGATATATTTAGCATGGAAATGCCAGGTTACTGTCATAATATGGCCTACAATTATGGAGAAGACTGCCAACTTGACATTGTCCTGCAGACACCCATCCATAAGGAGGCTAAGCCACGAAAGGTCACGGCTAAAGAAGGTGGCCTTTTACAGAGTGCTGTACCAAGCATATTGATGGGTAGTTGAGGAGAGAAAAAAACATGGTGGAAGAATATGCACAAAAAATATGGATAACATATAAGTAGGCTTATAAAGCAAAGACCAGTCAGGAATTCCAGGGAGATTCACAAAGAGTGGCTGGAATCAGTGCTGCCACACACATAGCCAAAAAAATAACTTTATAACATCTTGGTTTAAGCAACTGGTGAACCAGAGACAATGGCAAAAGCTAGGCTAATGAGAAAAAGACTGGCCTTCTGTTTTATGGTAAAAAGTCATTTTTTAAGCTTAAAGTAAATGTTTTATTTTCTTTATGTGTCAACGTCCCAGAGTCTGGAGGAAGAGAGTAAAAGATACATGAATCAAGTTTTGTGAGGTCCAAAGAGCTTTCTGATTTGATGAGTCATGCAATCTGGCTCACCATCGTCTCTCCTTTTCTAACATGCTATTTCAGGTAGCTGTGCTGCAGAACTAACAAGATTATTTACATAAGCTGATCAAAATCTAGAGGCCCTGGTTTGAAGTGAACTGGCAATTTGTGCAGCATTTTCATTGCATCATTAGGAAATATAAAGCAAGATCACAGCCCAGGATATCCAGGTTTGTTTTTTTTATTTTATTTTATTGTGAATATTTCAAGCCAATCAACTAAAAGTATCGATTACAACTCAGACTAGATCTAACCATGGTTAATAAGAAGAGCTACAGTAAACAGAATAAAATACATTACAGTAGAAGCTGGGTCACTAAAAAAAGTACTGTCTGAAATGCATAGATGTTATTTTTCCACATCGCTCGTTAATTCTTTATCTTTTAGTGGACATCAGCAAAAATAGAAAACACCATGGGGCAGCAGGTAAAATCATACAAAAAATATTTTGTATCGGATGACTTTTTTTTCTTTACAGGAAAAAAATAATTAGTCTAATTATTTTTCTTGCTTAGCTGTAAAATCCACCACGTATTGGAAGTACACACTGTAATTATTAGCAATTAGAGCCACATGCCTCTGCAGTACATTTTAACTATTTAACAGTCAGGAAGTTAATTTAAGGGAATAAATTAAAGAATTTTAATACACTTAAAGAAAAAAAAACAATAACTACAGAGAGAAATACTTGTTACTTATTGAGACCTCATCTCTGGTGAATGATGGCTCACATGGACGCATTTCCCTCTCAGCAGTCATTTATCACAGGAAGAAGAAAATCACATGAAAAACATGTTTTTGCTCAGCAGTGTTGCGTTTTTCTGTGCTACCGCAGAGCTCCCAGCCTCAGCTAGACTGGTTTCACAGCCACAACATTACAATAATTGTAGCATCTGAACATTGAGTCTCTCAGCATGCCTGCTGGCGAAAAAAAGCTTCGCTTTATTCGCTTTCACATTAAGAGAAGGTCAAAATAGCCATTTGCGCATCGCAGCCTGCTGTGTGCGTCTTACCTGAAGTATTTCACAGTTTTTAGACTATTTTTCTTGCAAATTTTAACTATGGTCTTGGTCAGATTGGGAAAAAAAGAAACAAAAAAAAAAAAACACCTTTTGGCCAGAGTCTGTGGGGGCTGGGTGGAGCTTTTGAATGGTGTTGTAGTCTATTTCTGCTATAGAACAGAATATTCTTTCTGTGCAGAGTTCTTAGAGTTCTGGAAGTCCTTGTGCTATATGGTAAAATAGAAATATTGCCTTTCATCTATTTTTTAGCACAATATATTACACAAAGAATTTATATCAAGTCTTGGACGTGTCTGTGTTTGATCACTGAAATGGAGTTAGATTATGCTTGCTCGCATTTTTAATTCATAAATCAGAAATTATTTAAAGCATACTAATTATGTTTCATTTTCCATCTTATGCGTCTCAATGTGGAGAGGTTGTAGGTTGCGATGCTGCAACATGCGAGGTAGCCTGTCACCTTATATTTGGACAAATTGCGTCCTTTTTTATGCATCACATAATCAACATGCAATGGTTGCATTTATGTTTGTAATGGGTATGTATTTTTGAAGTTTTTACAAAAAAAATCAGCTTTATTCTTGAAACTGAAAATAGTAGTTTCTTTGATGATTTTTGCCAGCGTGAAAAGATCAGTAAAGGGGGACGGACTCGTCCCATTTGGTCAAAACAACTTGACTGTAATTTTTTTTTCATAAAAAATGAACATGCAGTACCGTCCATTTCCTGTTGGCAACGAAACAATCAAAAAGAGACTTGCTTTTAAAACTAAAGGTAGAAAATATGCATGTCACCAAACTCCTCTTTTCCCTTTAACTGAGTTATGACTGCCTACTAGAGATTCATTAAATGTTTACAACTTTAAAAAAATGGTTTATTAAATCTGTATTGACCGTCTCTGACGGAATTAGTTTGAAGACTCTAGTGGAACGACAGTGGAACCTAAGCGCTTCCGATAGTGGAACAGATTTCAGCCATGTAAGAAACTCCAGCAACAAAAGTAATTCATCATACTTCATACCTACTTTATGTAAAGTCTTTGAGTTTAATTAATCATGTCCTGTTTTAAAGAGAAGAAAAAAGTGGCATCTGTTCCCTCCATATGCCTTTCATTTAGGAAAATACAACCACATCTGCTCTCTCTTCACAGCTTGCAAAAAAAAAAAAAAGCATAAAACAAAATTTGTTAGGTTTCGGATGCTAATAGTAGATTTATTGACTCACATCTAACTTAGATAAACATTTAAAGTTGATTATGCTTCTTTCAGAGCTTTGTTAGTTATCGTTTACTGTAGAAATACAGATACGTTTGTCTCTCTCTGGCTTGTATAAGAGGCCTCAAAGCTTAAATTTAAACCCCAGAAAGATCTTATTTACTTTAACTGTGTGCACAATCTTTAGGCAAACTACGTATGTTCCCACAGACTTTAAAACACTTTAAAGCCATGTCAATATCCTTACTAAGTGTAAAATTCAATAATAGTATCCTGCTAGTTTAAATAAACAAATGTAACAGTGATGAAGTCCTTCTGATATTTGTCTTTCTAAGCCCAATTGAAAGTCACACTTGCCTTTTTTGATCATGATATATTCCCAGTCTCAGTTATAGCTCTAGAAAGTTTGCAAGTGCTCAGAGCTTCCCAGCATTAACTCTGCAATGAAAGCTTTATTGTTCCTCTTGTGGCTTCTCTCAGCTCTTTGTGCTAACTTTCTGTGAGAAGACTTTGCTTGAGGTTATATTTCATAATTCACATGTTCTCCCTTTTGAAATGGAGAGTAGAAAGCCTAAAGGTGATATCATCAAGAAATCAAACAGTCCTAGACTGAACACTGATAAAGGTAGGATTTAAGTCAACGTTGTTTGGTTATGTTTGACGTGCTTAATAGCTTTTTTACATTCTCAGATTTTTAGTGTATCCCAAGTAGACCTGCATTAATTCTGATGTAGACCTTCACGCTGCAGAAAAAGCTTGTTTTTTGTAAACCTCAGATGCTACAGAGTCAAGCTAAAAAAATCTAATCTATGTTGGGGGTTTTTTGAAGCAATTTCAAATTCTGTTGTCCATTTTCAAAGACTATGTTAGAAAATTGTGATCATTTCAATGTAACTGCACTCTTCTGTCTTATTATGACACGCCTGCCACTTCTTATAAGAACATCCATCCATCTATCCGTCCTTGGTCATCTATTCATGTCTATCCTTGCAATGTCGAGGGGTGGGCCCCAGAAGTCGTTGGGCGCGAGTGGCAAGATACGCCCTGCACAGGTCGGCAGTCCATCACAAGGTCTTGTGAGGTCAGTGGAGAGGAACTGATCATTGATGATCAGTTCCTGATGCAGCACCTTTTACTTATACTGCTGACAACATTTTTTTAAGCATAGGTCAGCCTGATTATATATATATATATATATATATATATATATATATATATATATATATATATATATATATATATATATATATATATATATATATATATATATATATATATATATATATATATATATATATATATATATATATATATATATATATATATAATTTAAATCCAAAAAACATGCTTAACAGAAACTTTGAAAAGAGATAAACTTGAGAAAGTTAAAGAAATTACAGAAGTTCAGTGAGTTGCAAACCCTATTTTCTTTTTTCTTATGTGTGAAGGGAAATCCTAATGTCCGCTGGACTGAGACGGCAATAAACAAAGCTGCAGAAGAAAGCATTCTGTTTCAACTGGAGTGAAATAGATGGAATATTTGAACTTTATAATCTCTTTGAAACAGGATAGCAAACTCCAACCTGGAGCTTTAGCTATTCAATTTCCTTCCCATCACAAAAAGAAGTGGGTTGGTTTTGTACTTTAAATTTTTAATCCCAAACCAGTTCAGCAAATCCTGAAACAGTAAGATGTACAAATATTTTAAGTAAAAAAAAACTAAAAAAAAACATAATTCTCAATAAGGTACAAAGCTTTCGTACCACTGCTGACTTACAACAATCTGTTATACCTTTGTGATTTCATGTCAGATTTCCCTTTGGAGTGTTTTGGAGGCATAAAACAATATTAAAGATGTCTACAAGTGCAGATTTCCCTGACAACAGCACATTTTAAATGAGAACCTTTGTTGAATATAAGAGTCAAAAACTGGCAGTCAATTAAAGCTGCGTCAGGCACAGATTGAAACTCTAAGTCATATGCTGACGTAGTTTCATTCCTCTGAGACGGCAAGATCTGTGTTGCAAGAACATGATAAGTATCATTTGTTAGCTTGACTGTTTCATCGTCATCAAGAACCTGCTAAGTGAATATTATTAGATTTGTTGGGCTGTTCAGTGTGCCCACACAGGCTTGCCGAGTATGGAATTGGATTTTGTAATCTTGCGAGCTCGGATACGTGTGTAAGAGAGTTTCCTGATGATGGGTTGGTTCGAGGGCAAAACAATCAAGTCAGGCATGCAGGTAGATTGTTGTGAATTGGACCAGGAGCAACTCTAATGACAACATAGGTGATTCAACTGAGCAATAATTTCATATAGTTTCTTAACTACTCATGCAGATATACGGGTGGAGTAATTTTAAAGTGGTTGACAGCTGTCTTTGACTTTGTGGATAATGAGACCATGATGGCGAGGCTGGAGAAGTGAGTAGGCACCGATTCAGCTCTGCAGCGGTTTTTGTCTTCTGTTTTAAATACAAGTTTTGTTGTCTCCATTTTAATGATTTTCATCTTTCCCTCTGCTTAATCAGTCCGAGTGTTTTCAACACGGATCGATTTTACATCATTTAGGCATACAGAGATTGCAGCTTGCATAATGAGGTCAGAATTTAACCACATAAATGGTTGCTTCATGTTTCTTTTATACGTGTACATTAAGTTTAACTAATCCTGTCACTTTTCTTTTCAGTGACTGTAAAGCTGCCATCTGTCCACTCTATAAGTAGATAAGCTCTCTCTCTGCCAGGCATGCAGAAGCAAAGTATAAAACACTAAATACTTGGGTGTTCTGAAGCTCACATCATACTATCTAACATTTCCTTGGATATGTACAGTTTCTGCCCATGCCCAATAAGTATAAAAAGCTTAAAAATATACACTCGCTTGCAGAGAAGGCCTTAATTTTAGATTTACGTGTCATGCTACATACATGTTTGAAAGGCTTATGAATGACGTATATGTTCAAGAAACAAATTAATAGTTGCACGATGTAACCCAAGAATGCTTAGAGAGACTTGAGATGAGTTCCAGGATTATGGTGACCATAACAGACGGTGAGGCGTCTGCTGCAGAGGGCTGCCAATCCTCTATACCCGGGACTTGAGAAAAGATGATCTTCAGGTGAGTGCGACCCCAGGGAGCAGCCCTACACATCGAGGAGATGAGATGCACAGAGACGGGAGAGGAAACCAGGAAAATAAAACACAAACAAACAACTACTATCACAGAATCTGCAATCAGAATCATGACAGACCCCAAAGGACAGAAGTATCGCTTATTCTTATGGTTCAAAAGTACTGTTGCCGAGCTATGGAGGCCGTAGACAGTAGTACTTGAGAATCTGATGTGTGCTTATTTTACATTTCTGTTTGAAGAAGTGGTTCAATTACAGAATCCTTCTGAGTTTGCTTTGTAGGCAATTATAAATGCTTTAGATTATATCAGATAATACAAAATGCATCATCAGTTCAAATGATGATTAAGAGAAAACAAATGCTCCAATGGGAATATTGCATTGCTCCGTAATTATCATAACTATGTTTGCTCACTCTTCTCTGCAGAGCTTATGTTTTGTGGCACAGCTGAGTCGATGATGCTTGATAAACAAAACTGCAAACTTACAAAATGCAGAAAGAAAAAAAAAGGATGGAAATCCATCCAAAATGCAAGAACGTCACAGAGAGCAAAAACCGTCAGGAAGAAACAGAAAGTGGCACAAAGAACTGGCTTAGCAAAGAGGAGACGGATGACGTTTCAGTGAGATATGAGAGAACCCTGAACAGTAATAAATGTGAGGGAGGTGCAAAATGAAACCAGGTGAGTCTAATCAGTAGGATGAAAAGCAGATGTGAGACTAAAATAAAAAAAATAAAAAAACCTGGATATCACAAACAAAATAGTAACTCAAAACTTAAAAAAAAAAACAAAAAAACATTGTATGTTGTATTATTACTGCATTTCAGACATAGGATGTTTTTCTAAGCATGAATAGTGTTCAAGATCACACTACACTACAAATGTGTTGGGGTTAAGATTTTGACTAGGTCATTCCAAAACCTTTATTATGTTTTTTTATTTTTTATTTTAGTTTTTGAGGAGCAGTTCTCGCCTTGTAACTTTCCATTAATGTAATTTTTGCACAGTGTCTCTCCTAGATCTGGACAGACCATAAACGCTGACGTCAGCTGATGAAAGTAATGTCTGCAGCACTTTAAATGTCATTCTGGGTTCTTTTGTGACCTCCTAGATGAGACATTTATTTGCTCTTAGAATAATTTTAGATTCGATTCGCCAGTTCACCATATGTTCTTCATTTGTGGACAATGACTCACTGCTGTTCACCCATGCACTGGTAGACTTACAATTGTCTTTGTAAGCGTTTCCAGACCGATGGATGCAAATAAATGGAACAAAACCAGTTTGATCATGGTGTAGATTTTTGCTGTATAATTTTGTGTAAATGGCACGACAGTGTAAAACTGTTGTACGTTTACTTAGGGCTCTCTCGATGTAAGGTTCTTTAACCAGGCCGTGTCTACTCCTCTGGTCCTAATTGGATCCAAAACATTAAGACAACTAAACAAACTCTTATTGGACAGCTTGAGCAAAACTTTTCTTGCACAGTGATTGAGAACTGTCATGGTGAAAACAGCTAACTATCTACAATCATAATAAAAACAAAGTACCTCCCATTTGAAATGATGTGGATATGTTTTCATATTAGCTTCGTCTTTGTTTAATGAATACTGACATGGTGAAGTGTGCTTTATGCATTTTGTTAGATTTAAGAATTCTGTCACGGAGACAGAGGGTGTACTTTCTTTTCACAATGACTGTATCTGGGCCTGAATATAAATTATGGATAATTTTTTTTTTTTTTTTTTTAGGGATCAATTTACTTTAGCTACTGAGGTGTTCCACCAGTCATTCCCTTTTAATTAATGAGCGGATTAATCCAATTACGGCTCACTTAGTAGATTTATAGCACTCTAATGTATTATTCACTAGGTTACATTTGTCGTCAAAGAATGCAGGAGGTTTCAGCTGTGCCAGTATGATTTTCATGTTTAATTCATGGAACACTCCAGCTGCTTGATTTTTCCACAAGATGCAGCGCACTATGCAGTGTTTTCTGCAAACGGGGTTCTGCATGTGTGAAATGCATATTGATCTCGAGACGTATTTGTGATTGGTTGCAACAGTGTGATTAGACCCTTGATTAAATCCACAACAGCTAGAGCAGAGAATAATGAAATCTTAATGCTGGCCGGACAGAACGCTGCCTGCTGGCATAGGAGTTATAAAAAAAATATACGTGTGATGGACAAGAAAATGAGAGAGGCTAAGTTGTGCATTCGATATGCGCGTCCTCTGTTTATGTTAAACAGGATAAAGAGTAATCCTGAAGGTCCCTCCAGCCCAGAAGCTTTGTGTTTTGTCTCCTAGTTTTGCAAGTAGTTCATTGAGGCTGCCTGAGGCTCATCTACACCTGCCCTGAGGTAATCTTTTTTTTTCCCACAAATTTTTCATCTTTCACTTCTTATGTTAGCAGATTTTTTATTGATCATATTTAAGTTTGTCTTTTGGTCAAAACACAACCCTTATTTGCATGTCGTGCTTTAATAAAACATATCCTACATCGATCTCGAAACTCTTTTCTATGTGGTGGCCCGGTTCATGCTTTTTTTTTTTCTTTTCATTAATAAGTGTCAGCACAGGAAGGATCGTTAGAGTTGCTTGGCTTCCTGCAGTTCCGCTGCACAGTGACCCTGAAAAATACAAAGAGCTGCACTACAGGGGATGATGCCAGGCAATGCATCACATGGGCTACGCTCTGCAGTGAGCTTTTCGTCTTCCTTGTTCATCTTCGCTATGCCCATCATGTCCTGCTCACACATTTTGCAGAGACATCCGCTGACAGGTTGTGTGGCTACATTTATCATAAGCAGTCGCAGTGGTGCTCGGATACCTCAGAAAAACAGAAGAGTTTGTAACTTTTAAATCTTTTTTTTTTTTTTTGCTGATATACTGGATATTTCCTTGTAAGTATTAAAAAAAACAAAAAAACAATTGCAATTCAGTTTAGCTTACTGATAAACTGAATCCACATAAAATGATACTGAAAGCGGAGCTGAGTTTCACAAGCAAAACCGAGGCCTGACCCAACCTCTACTAAACGATTGAAGTTGAACCTCTCTAACTGAAAGATCTCAATGAGCAACACAGCATTTAAAAAAAGTACAAAAAAAAAACCAGAAAAAAAAAACAGTTATTCACAACTGTTAGTCTGTAAAAGGACAAAAAAGTCATTTCTAAGAGTTTGTGATTCCAACAAATCAAAGTGGGAACTCTAATCAACAAGTGGAGGAAATAAGAAGCGGCGGTGAACCTTCCCAGGAGAGGCCAGTCAACCCAAATTACACAAGGAGCATGTCAGTGATTCAACTAACGTCATAAAAACACCCGGAACAACATCTAAAACATGACAGCTCAGTCTTGCAATATTTAAAAGCATTCCCTTAATGCTCTATCCATGCTCTTGGATGATAATTGCAATTTTATGCAGGTTCAGTCAAAAACAGAATCAACTTATACTGTGACCCCATGTTAGTGGGATAAAAGCCTCTGCTGTAAAAATCAAAGTAGGTTTACATGAAATAAAATTCTTCACTTTATTGTTTTAAAGGTTTTCATTCTTTTTTTCTTTTTTTTTACCCTTACTAAAATGCCTCTAATCAGGTGGGCACAACTGTTGACTTGAGCACCATTCAGAGCACAGATTGAAGTAGATTAATGTAAAACACAGCTTTCTGGCTTCCCAAATAACAAGACCCCAGCCTTCAGATAATCCAGTCACAGCTGAGGCAGTTCGGCAGCACCCTGAGAAACCTGACACTAAGCCAAGTATGACATAACCTCCCGCAATATTATATTTCCTGTCTGGAAACTTTCAGGGGTCTGTTGAGAGACCAATGGGTGGAAATTATGTAAAACAATATTCAGCAAGCATGGAAAACCGTTCAATGTTGGCTAGTGTTGAAGGTCAATATATCTAAGGCATCCTTTGTCCTTGGCCTCAAAAAGTTAATTTTGGGTTGCGTTTAGAAGGAAATGAAAGTTCATTCTCGCTTCAATTTTGTGAACAATGCCTAATCAGTCTAATGCAGTTAACGATGTTTTGTTCCGTTTGAGTCACACAAACAGTTTAACTGCAGCACAACGATTGCTTGAGCGAGGCTAAGAGAAGATTGTGGTTTGGTTTACAATCCAATCTCTCAGCAATCAGTTGGCGTTCTCTAAGGAGACTTTGAAGTGTTCCCCTGGTATTCCTATCCCACCAATGTGTCATAACAGTGCAGTAATTTCAATCTATGACTTTTGCAATTTAAAAAAAATAAACCTAAAGGCAACATTTTTTTTTTTTTCACACATGGCCAACTTCCTCTGATTTTAGATATAATTAGTTCTGTCTGTTTTGCGTGTATTTTGCCGTGGCACGCAGTGGCTTTAAAGGATTTCAGTTTGACAGGCTTGCACGGTTGCGGGTGGGGTGCTGGCGCCTGCCTTCAAACTTAAGGGC
This sequence comes from Poecilia mexicana, assembly GCF_051168715.1. Lineage (NCBI taxonomy): Eukaryota > Metazoa > Chordata > Actinopteri > Cyprinodontiformes > Poeciliidae > Poecilia > Poecilia mexicana. Next base: position 17,278,541 of record NW_028263381.1, read on the forward strand.
AATTCAGAATCTCTAATTAATCTAAGACATATGGTTTTGGACTGTTGGGGGAAATCACAGTATGACAAGATCTACGAAAACAGTTTTCAGCCAAAACTGAAGTCTACGACCACTGAAGCAAAAGTTCATTTTGAAATAAAGAACCATGTTTAAGTAATAATATATAATACATGGAAAATGAAAAAATCATTTGACTTGAGGTCTCATTATTGCACAGACCTGACCTAAAACAGACCAGTCACTGACTGACTAAGTAATTGCAGACATAAGTGAAAGAAAATAAGTTGTAGCCATTCCCCTTGTGGCTTTACAAGCCAAACACGGTAGACATTGTGTTCATATATATATATTTCACAACTCACTGTTTTGAAAGGTGAAAGTATGGTATGGTATTTTTATACCAAATTAAAAAAAGACTAGCTTGTCTGCCTTCTCGCAGAGTTGAGTAGAAAAAAAATCACAGCCAAGAGAAGGCCAGTTAGCATGGCTGATAAATAGTTTTCTAGTTGTTTCTCTGCCATTAGCACATTTAGCAACGCATTCTAGAGGATGATTGACAGCGCTAAGACACTCCCCCTGGATCTTATTGGTTGGTTTTGGTTGGGAGTGATGCATTTCGTCAGACGGCAACAGAAGCACAGAGAGGAGGTGGAAGAGACAGATCTTTTCATAGATTATCTGCCTCATATTACGCTGTCACAACATGGTGACAGCTCTAACAAATTTGTAAAAAAAAAAACAATTTTTTTAATAAAAGGTGCATAGTGCAGCTTTTTTGAGGTAATAGTTAATGAATAGATGAATCTCAGAGAAGGTGAGCTGTCACCTTAAAACATGCTACAGGTATACAGATTGTTAGAGAAACGATCTATAGCTAGTGGACCTGAAGTACAACCTTCATTAAATATTAGGGTGGCAAGTGCTATTCACTTGCTATCAGCCTGTGATTTTGTCTGGTGAAATAAACATAAGCTTTTTTAATGAGCCCTAGATCAGACGATGTATGCTTTGAAGGTGACACCCTTGATCTATTTATAAGAGTTGTATTTTAAAGAAAAAAAAAAAGTAGTTCTCAGTGGCAGTTTTAGACCAAATTTAGCAGAGGGGCAGTGTATTTTCATTGGGGCACATATCAAAAGAACGAACCCCCTGAAAGAGTCCCTTGCAGATCCAAACTTTCATGATGCAGCCCTACGTATGTTAATACTTCTAATTTTTTTTTTTTCTGACTACTTCAGATTTGATTGAGTCAGAATTGCTTAGGAGAGTTTAATGACGTAACCTAGGTAAAACGACACCATTTATAATTCAGTTTTTCATAATAATGGCCTCATATTTGATTCATTTTTCAGAAGAACATACTTTAATGAACATGGTCGAATTTTAGCATATTCCATTTTACTGTTTGATTTCTCTGTAAAAGTTACATAACAAAAGGAATCTGTGCAAGTAAACAAACTTCAGAGCATTTCACTGAAGCTCAAGAGGATGAGGCACAGTCCTTGTTTTCTCCACGTCTTATTTTTTGGAGTCCAGACTGTGACTGAGAGGGTTTCTCATTTGGATGAATTATCTATAATAATGATCAGGGAGATAAGACGGCACAACAGTCATCCTGGGTCGCTAATATATGTCAGTCATTGCAAGTATGTTTGCAGAAAACAGAAGATTTCAGTGGCTCATGGCAAAATGTCGTTTTGGATGTTATAAAATTTGCTACTTTATATGCATTAGGCTGTTCTTAGTTTGCATCCCACTCATTTTCTTTGTTTTTGTGTAAGATACACACTTTCTTGTTTCAAAGTATTTCAATTAATACAGGGTTAGGATGAACATAACCAGGTCATCAGTGCAGCTAATTAACCCCAGATAAAGCTCTTACAGTGAGATCTATAATCACTTGCTTTCCAACTTTTAAATTACTAAGCCTATGGGTTTAAACAGAAGCTTCATCAAACACTATTCTACCTTTGCAAATCCTGGAACAGTTTTGTATGTTTTCATAGTTTCAAGTTTTATAGATTTTAACCAAAGTTGATGAGCTTAAATTGACTTTTATAATTTAGGAATTCATAAATTTGCACTTGTTTTTAAAATATTGTCAGTGAGAAAATTATTTAATACACCCTAAATGTGGCTTATTTAGGGTATTTATATTATCTTGATGTATTTATATGGGTATTTACATCTACAGGCATTTATTTATTAATTTTTTTTACCTTTTTGAATGTTGAGTTTCTTGCCTCTCTGGATGTATGCTGACGGCTTATTGTCAGGCTTGTACACAATGGATCAACGAAAGGGATTGCCGTGATTGGACTGTATATGTTTTGTTTAATCCAGTAAGTGCAGCCTTAGGACATAAAAATGGTGTTAGTAGGAAACAGTTCTTAGTCCTATGCATCTCTTTAAGTGGTAAAACATTTGTTTCTCCTCATCAGAACAGAACACCTGTGCTCCAAATGTTTGCTCTTTCTTGTCTATACGGTAATAAGGGTTCTCCAGTTGTTTTTGCATTTTGAACACTACTTCAGCGCCACAGTAGCTCATAATTATGTGTCAAGTTACTTGTCAGGTAAACCCCAATGGGATACACTGGAATGCCTGCCTGAGAGTGAGATGATAGAGAGCATGATTATGATGTTTTTGTCTGAAAACACACTTTAATTATCACCGTCTCTCTTAATAAATGTGACATTAAAATTTGACACAAATTGGATTTTGGGTTTTACATTTTATGCTGTTTGGCTGTTTGGCATCGTCTCGCATAATAAATTACCACTATGACGCATCGAGCCACCAGCTAAACATGAACATTTAGACAATGACTGCTTATGGACTTGTTGTATGTGTGTAAATAATTCAGAAGAAATGCTGACCCAACGTACTTAACCCTAAAATCAAAATCTGACAAGGGTATGAATAAATATGGGCTCATGCACTTAGTACACTGCAGAAGACAAGGTCATCAATCATTAATTTCCAGGGAAAAACAACAATTATTTCAACTAATGGGATGAGTTTATGTGCTTTCAAGGTGAAATATTAAGATATGGATTCAGTTTATAATGGCTTAACTTCGTTTGACTCCTATTACTTACTGCTCATAATTTTTCTAATTGCGCCCTTGCAAGATGTCCACCGTTTTGAATATTAAATGTTCCCTCCAGTATGAAAAACTGACTCCAAACACTCCTGACATTGAGGTTCACAACTGAATATGAATCTGGCAAACCAAAGTCCTTATTTACTTAACACTCATGGGTGATATAAATCTCTTTTAAGTTTGCAAAGCTTCGGCCCAACTGACTGGTCAGAGGGCCGACAGTGAAAAATGTCTTGTCCTCGCCTAATCTGGTTCAGCACTTCTGTTCTTCCCTCACTGGATTTGTGAATCCTTTGTGCATTCTTGGAGAAAATGAGAATCTCTGAGGTGTTCTGCCAACATAATTGTGCTTTCTATCTATTTTTAGCCATGCATTGTCACCCTTAGCCACTCGTTTCTAATATCCTCAAACGTTGTCTGAGTGTTTTTCCACGTATATATTTTGTCAGACAGAAATCTTTTCTATAGTCCATATTCTATGTTTTATTGCTCATAGCTACACCTCATTATCTGGGTTTTATACACCGAGCTGCTAAAATATCGTCACATGTATTTAGACACTTAAAACATCCAATTTGTAGTAAATCTTCCAGTCTGGTGAGGTTTACTCAACCTTCTGCTATTCACTCTCTATGCCTTATATTGTTCCTTTAATCCTTAACCATATCTCCCAAATAATAGGCAGTTTATAAGGTAATAAAAAAATAAAAGTCACACTCCCGTACCGTTTCTGTTTCTGGATTACAACTAATGATACAATTCAAACTAGAGCTTTCCACTCAGGGGCTTGAAGCGTTATTAAGATTAAAGCCAACTTGATAATTTAGTCTGAGGATTGATTTGTATGAATAAATAAGATCAGCATAAAGGGTGAACAGACAGAAGCATTAAGAATAGAAAGATTGGGCAGCTTTATTCCAGTTGCAATAAGATAAGCAGAGATTCGATGGATTCCTCTACTGAGGTACCGTCTGACAAAACGCTGCTCTACATCTACAACCCCACAAATGTGCTTAATGGTGCATCAGTGGTAATATAAAAACTGCAAACATGTGATAGAACTTAATGAAAAATATACTGTACTGACAATGTGAAAACTTATGTTTCTGTGCATTTGTCTGTGCAAATAATTTTGTTTATATTTTTTGCAATATTTTGCTGTGGGATTCCAGTAATGTATCCACTTTTGGTGGGCGTGTTTACATCAAGACCTCAGATTTTTGGTCTAGGCTGCAAAAGATTTCAATTTGACCTTTGGCAGCTGAATGCGAGATGCATTTCTAGAGATCTTTATGCGTGACGGAGGGAATAAAAAGTAATTTTCTTAATTAGTTCTGTCTTTTCTGTCAGCCCCGATCAGTCTTACCGTTCTTCTCTGACATTTCTAATTAACCAAGTATTTTCCATAATCAGAGCTGCAAATGCCACCAGCGGTCACACTGTTGTCAAATCAGCAGCTTCCAGATGTATATGAACTGCATTTTACACATTACTACCACATGATTGGCCAATTTTAATGTAGCAGTCAGACCCTATTTTAATGTTTAGTACAACAAATTAGTGCTCATTAAAGTCTTAAATATAAACGCTCATGCTCAGACAAAAATGATATTTTATGATATTTTTCAATAACAAATCTTGGGATACATTTAGATTCTTTAAGCAACAGAACAAAACCTTCAAGAGTTTTATATATATATATATATATATATATATAAATTTTGTACATCGTCCACCTGTCTCATAGTATGAAATTAAATTAATGAAACTGGCAACATCACACAAAAACAAGAAAATAGCATATACACCAAAGCCCCACAATTTCATATTTGCCTAAATGAAGCTTCTGTCACAGTTTATGGTGTGTTTTGTTCTGTCATTCTTTTTTCTCTTTTTTTTCCACCATCATGCACCCGTTTGCGTCATCTATTATGGCCTCATATATCTGCCCCACATGTCAGATTGTCATCATCATTCTGCCACTTCTCTGGTCTGTCCAGCCATGATTTTGAATGTGCTATCCAGAGAACTCACTTGGGTTCCCTGAGTTAAAGCATTCTTTATTCTATTTGTTCAGTTAAGACTTTTATTTATTTCTTAAATCCTATCTTTACTGTCTAGATTTTGACTCCTCAGTGATTGTGACTTTATTGTTTTAAATACTGTTAGTAACCAATCTATAAATTAGCTAACAGTTCACATCGTTCTATTTATTTTATATATGTATTTTTTCCCATTGAGTTCCACCATATACTTGTATTTTATGCAAAGATTAAGGGTAAAATGTTTGTTGTACATCACTAAAAAAATGCTCTTTTGCTACTCCAAATGTTTTTGTGTTGCTAAAAATAACTTCATCATGCTTTTACTTTCAAAGGAAAGCATGGGATTAAAAAAACATATATGTCTTCACAGCTTTTCAGCACTCATCAAAGTACAAAACTAGAACATTTTTCAAAGAAAACTCATAGTGGTTGCATTTGTTTTCCTGATCACATTTTAGTAAATATGATGCTTTATATTAAGAAAATAAAGATATTAATGCACTGTCGCTTCATCCCAGAGAAAAAATGTGTTCAGTGTAACATCATGCTTTGATGTTAAATGCAAAATTAAAAGCACACCAAACAAACAAGCTATTCAAACTAAATTGTCTAATAATGTTGTTAAAATGGACAAAAAGCAGAGGCTGTTCAATATGAGAGTAGCTACACATAGTGGTCAGTTGTGTGGATCCAGTTTCCGCCCTCTGTTGCCTCAGGTCTGGGCAGAATTTCTGCAAGAGTGTTGACTAGGGGGCCGGCTGGTGGCCCTCTTCAACGCTTTGCAATCAGTCACTGCCCTCAAAGCTGCTGTCTGGAGTGCAGAAAGAAATATTTCAAATGCAGCCTGCAGGAGCGTCACTTAGATGGTTAGTCCATCAATAGTTCTACTATTTTTTGGAAGTGTTGGCTGTTTCTAGCTCAATCCAAATATCTAACAACAATTTTACTTTAGATTTATGCTGCAGTCATGGTATTTTGCATGAGGAAGTAGTTGCTCTATAGTGTTTATATTTATGTGTGGCACACACTCATTGCTTGCATAAACAGGGTAAAGTTAAAATTTTAATTACTGTAAATTACTAAAATTGTTTGGAAAAAAATGCAATTGATTGGAGAGAAAAAGAAGCGTTTCACTAACCCTTAGGTGGGAGAATCTGCTGACAGAGCAGCTTTTAGTTTTGGACGCCACAAACCAGAGAGTTAAAGTTGTGATTTCGCAAGAGGTAGATATGCAAAATATTGACTCAGAGGGTTAACTATACCACACGACATTTTACAGTTTTTTCCCTTCTTTTTTTCTGGAAATAATCAAGCATTATTTTGTGTTTATCAAATGAAATCCCAAGAAAATGTATTAAACTGTTATTTAAGAAGTTCAAGAGATATGAATATGTCTGCAACAGTACAGTTCTTTACTTTCAGTAGTAATCATCTAATACCAATTTTGAATAAGCAGAAAGTCAATACTTGATTGTTTTTGATTAGAAATACTAAACAATGCAATTGGAATCATGAGGGAAACAACATGCAAATCCATGTCTAATATAAATGCTTTTCTTGCTCATTTCTCATAACCCATTTTGTTCCTGTAGATAATCAAAAGCCTGTTTTTGATGCATAAACTAAGAGTGTAGGTGAAGTAAAGCAGTAAAGGAAAGAAAATGATTATGTCAATAGCATTTGCATGTAAAGCTCAAGGTCACACAGTTAAAGGTTTCGTGCAAAAATAATTTAATTTACCCTTAGCTGTGGATGTTGCAGGAATATGACCTGAATAAGCCTGATATTTTGTTCCTTTATGATATTTCAGTCCAAGTCTGATCAGTCTATATTGGGCATATTTGTGATTCTTTCAGGGTGGTCCTAATGCTAAAACAACTTTGGCATTGCTTGCTTTGTTGTTTTCATGAGTAAATATTTTTTTCCCCTTTTTTTATTTATCTTTGGTCAGCGCAAAACATCTTGCAACAGATATTTATTTATTTTTCTCATATATTTATTTGTTATTTGTACAAAAACTCTTCAGATTTTTAAATACAGGCAACCTTTAAGCAAAATGGAAAAAGAAAAAAAAAATTACAAACAAGTCACAAGCTGGGAATCAGATAGCTTCTTCAGCATCGTTACCCAGTCAAGGTGCAAGGTGATAGCTTACACTGTGAGCAACACAGCGGGTACTAACTTCCTACTGCCTGGACATGTAACCAACAAAAGACAAATAGTTTGAGCTGCGACTGACAAGTACGTAGCCGTCAGCAGAGCTCCTGTGCCTCCAGCAGCCCTCGTCCTCATTAAAAATGAACTCCCTTTGCCTTTCCCATTTTCCCTAATAAAAATGTATTTTATTGAGCTGAGCCATCTTTTAAATAAATGCTCAAAATCGTCAAAGATTTATATGACCTCTTGAATACATGAGCATTGAAAGAGACCTGATTTGGGGAAGTTATGACCATGGAGGAATTTAGGGCTTGAGGTCATTGGTTCATGAACAATTCAAGTCTTGAACTGAAGCAGGATTTCTGAATGCGAGGTCTCCATTATTAACCAGGGTTGCATGGGTCATAATGCTAAGTTAAGACGGGGAATCAGCACACCCACTGATAGACGGTAGACCCACTGGAAACACTGCAGGTTCAGCTGATCTGCTTGATTTGGTTCATTTACTCCACTCACTAGAAAAACAAAGCAGTCTTGCCAGAAATACTGCTGACAGAGATGATTCTGTTGAACTGGTTCTCTTACTTGAGGTAGGGACTCACTGCAAAAACCGACTAATGAAAACATGGCTGACTCAAATGATTTGGTCAAATTAGCTTGCTGCCAGAGTAAGTGCACACTGTGGAAAGACGGCAGACTCAGTTTACGTGACTGCACTCACACTGGCTATCTGCATACATGATGACAACAGAACTCAGCTTAAGGATGAGAGTTCAACACACAACAGATAAAAATATGAGTCATATCAGGAACAAAAAAAAGAAAAATATCAGAATGTTGTTATATACATACATATATATATATATATATATATATATATATATATATATATATATATATATATATATATATATATATATATATAGTGTGGGAAGATATGCTTTTCTTCCATCTGAGAAAATGATCAGAATAATAAAACGACTTTGATTCGCTGGTAGGAAATCAGTTCATTCCTTCTTTTCAGTCTGTACTTTGTTCTTCTCTCATTTCATTAAGCCATGGCTCCAGAGGAGCTTAGCATGGGGGGCATTGGTTTATTTTGGGGGTGTAGGGGGATCAGAGTAAACAAGCTTTAACTTTAACATAAATACATAGACAAGCCTTTATGCAATCTTTCAAATAAAATAACCATGTCTGTTAATACAAAAATAAACAATAAGCATGTAAAAAATGTTGAGTAATTAAGCTCAAATTTGCATAAACATTAATTCATAGATTCTGGAAATCTAAGAATCTAAAGTTTCCAATCTCTGAAGTCCATTTCTTTAAATACAAAATCAATCTACTTAAGTATGAATAGAAATAATAATATTACTCAAGTAAAAGAAAAAAACGGTTGTAGCGACTGAAAAACGTGCAGGGTACAGGGGGCACGAATCGAGATGTGGCTGACTCTTTAGGTGAGAAATGGCCCCCCCATCCTGCCAGGCCTGATTTCATTGTTGACACCAGCAGAGGGTGCTTAAAAACAATGACTCAAGCTACTTAATTTAACTGGATCAATTTAGCGAACGACTCAAATTAAACCAAATACATAAAATGAACAAAGTTTACCACCCGTAGGACTCCATCTTTATAGAGCAGTGAAAGTGTTTGCAACATCTTAAAGAATCTGATTTTGTTTTGCTTCTGAGTGCTCTGACAGTGTACAGATTCTGAATTCCCTCTGAGTGTAAACGTCACCTGGAATGATCCCTGCCACTTCCAAGTCAGCTTAGACAGACTCCCAGCCAGCGCTGGCATCCTTAACAAGATAATTATGCAATGCCAACGGATGGATGTTTTATTCAGCATCAAAAATATGTTAACAATTTGTGACACGCTAAGTATGTGTCGGTATCTGCCCATTAATTCAGAAACAACTGTGAAATTTCTACAGTCTGAGACAGATTTGAGTGGTTTAGCTAAAAATAATATCCTCTTGTGTCTCAGATAGAATTATGTAAGAAATACATCTTTTTCTTTTTTCTTTTCTTTTTCCACAGGGCCTTGCAGTCGGTATTGTTATAGCTCAAAGGCAATTTAAGGAGAATTACTTCTTGCTTAAATGGACTGAAAAAATCAACGAATTTCCAGAAACACACAATCTGAGCAAGAGTTCTAATGTTTACCAGGGCTGAAACTAATTCAATACCGATTCCCCTCAAAGCCTTTGCTTTAGATTAGGAAACATGCAAGCGGCATGAAGATGGTGTGTGAACTGGATATATGTTTGCGTGCGGGTAATCCAGCGACACCAGCTGACGCTCATTCTTGGTTAGCTGTGTAACAACATCCAAGAGGAGAAGCTTTTGGCTAAGAAGGGAGTTTCCTGCCGTTTGCTGATGTCGTGGAAATGGCGATTAAGACGCACAATTTATTCAGGCTGGCCAGGGGTATGTCCGTATCTTCCACTAACAGCCCCTTAGGGACGCTGCTCAACACCAAACACAAATCATGGGCTGCTGTCAATTAACCAGAGTGCCTTTCTGTAACGAGAGAGCGCATATGGCACAAGGCTGTGTATGCATGGCAGTTTAGTAGATTCTCATTTAGTAGATGCATCTTGATCCAAATAAATGCAGAAATCAGGGAAAGGCTCATTTTAGAGTGAAAATTGATAAAACAAGATAGAAAATAATACATATAAAAAGAACATCCTTAGTGGATCTGAATGTAAAGAAATGAAGGTCATTTACAAATGACCTTCATTTATAAGGTCATTTATAAATGAATGATGTAGTTATAAAGGTAACTACATCAAAGGGTAATGTAGTTACCTTTTGATGTAACTACATTTTCTGTATTGTGTTTGTATTGAGATGAATGTGTGGTCCTGCTTCTGAGGTATATTTGCCATGGCCCAATTGTCCCATATGTCCAGTTTTATTATTCTTCACATTTAATAACTGTCTTAATATCTTAAATATACAAGTGTAATGCTTTAAGAAGTAATCAAAACATTGGCTTAATTACTAAAAAAGTTTTAAATTGATAGATTGCATGGCGTTTCATTCAATGACATATTGTTATCATCTGGTCATTGCTGCAAAATCTAGGTACCACAGAAGAAAACTGCATGTAGGTGGCACCTGATTGTTGGATATAGATATGGTGTTTTACTGTTGTGACAGACAAATTGTTTATGCAACATCAGATGCATGGAAAGCCAATGCAACATTATTCAACCAAAGCAAACGTATCCATGTGTGCAGCTATCAGGCGAGGCAAATACGCAAAAGCTTTAAACTCACCAGAGGAGAATGGATGTAGGACTGTGATCAGAGCTCAGCCATCTCAGGAAAATATTATCAGACCTCCTGGAAAATGATTCATATGATGGTGGAACCTCAGCTGGTCGTATTTCCTACGAAAAAGGTTGCTTATGCCTAGACACAGCGCATAAACCTTAGAATACAATAGAAATGGAAGATGCTGACTTCACCAGTTATCAGTCAAAGCATGTGCATATGGGGAAAACTGAAGACCATTTGCATTCTTTCTAAAGCTGGGGACACACTGCACATTTGATTTCACCTATGATTTTGGGGAAGATCTACACCAGTCAGCAGTAGCTGTGGTCAGATGACAACATGAGTTGGCTCGAAAAATCTTGTTAGTGGTGAAGACTGGAGTCTGCCAGTTTGATTGGGAAACTGGCCTGACAACTTCAGTTGCATTTAAACAAATATTTGCTTTTTTATGTTTTTTTTTTGCATCTAACAAATTGAACATAAATGAATACATAGCAGTATTTGGTATAATACAAACTGCTTTGTGATTTCAGTTCAAAGTGAACTACTTTCTTCAAATACGTCATGCATACCCGTAAATAATCTAACCTTCCTAATCAAAGAAATTATGATTCCAACAATGGGTTGTGAATATAAAACAACGTGAACCAATTAGGCAGTATGTAATTACAGATAATATACTAGTTCTGTGGAAAGCCACTTATAGCATTACTCAAAAGTAAGAGTTTAATATGAATAATGTGAAACATACTGTTAAAATAACAATAGCATATGAAACAGTCATCACCTAAAAGAACATGTTATCCATAATAGAAAGAACTGTGGATGTTCAGAAATTGCACAAAATTTTTAGTTGTCTGTGCATGATTGGCATTGATTTTCTTTCATTTTTAGATAAAGTCCACTTCCACCCGTGGAAATATTGCTGTTGGGCAAAACCTTGTCCATGATCAGTCACCACAAGCCTTTCCAGTCTTTTCCTTTCTTCTTTCCAGCTAATGCAGTCTGGATCTGAAGAAAGTTCCGAGACGGTAAGAGGAGAAAGCACCAACTCACCACATCTATTATTCACAAAAGCATGAGTGAGCAGCTGTTTCCAGTCTCATTAGTGAGAAATCAGGGTGAGATTTATGATAGCATGACTGATTTGATTGGACCCTTAAACACATTATATGATGATCAAGGTAGTTTCAAATAGCTTGGCAGGCAGCAAAACAACAAATGTCTGAAAGTGATTGAACTGTAGTGTGTTCTCTGTTTGGCCCTGGTTTTTCATACATACATACATACACACACACATACATATACATATATATATATATATATATATATATATATATATATATATATATATATATATATATATATATATATATATATATATATATATATATATATATATATATATATATATATATATATATATACAATATGGTAATACTAATGCATTTTATATTTTATGTGAAATACAAATACATGCAATATTTTTGTGGACAGGACATGCAAGAGGTAAACACAAGGGGAAATATTTTGGAAGAAAAATTTGTGAATTCGTGAGACGTGATCTTTGCTGCTCAGTTCTCTTTTGCATCTCTCCTCTCCCATGAATAGAAGAGGAAACATGATTCTTCCACACCATCCCGGTTTTCCACATCTTTCCACCCAAACAATATTGCTAATTAAGAAAATTTCTTTCACCGTGAATCTTAAGTGACTTTATTCTTTATTTATCTGCTTCCGGTGGACAGAGTCTGTTTTTTTTGTTTTGTTTTGTTTTTTTATTACATTTCCTCTAATTGCCTTGTTCCTGTTCATGTTCTCTTGCATCCATAGAGTATAGCATGTCATGGTGCCCTACTTGGAACTAAATTTAATCATTTGTAGGAATTGGATGAAGATGTGACAGGCAATGGTGGACAGAGTACTACAAAGGAGAGGAAGCGCAAGCTAAACAAAGAAAGGTGAAGAATGAAAATTGGCCCTCAGCAATTTTTCTCAAAAATTGATTTCCAAGAACCTTTTGCTTAACTTGGTCATTTATCTGTAGGGTTTAAACCCACTCTACTGATGCCAGGACATTTCTGGACATTTCTGAAGATGAAACTACGTGGCATTTAAAGGTATCTAAAATCAGAATTATTGAACCTTTTACCTTACAGAATTGCAGAATTGTTTTGATCCATTATGTTTGAAGCTGCTTGTTTAATTATGGTAATACATTTTGAATATAACTGTGACAAATCTGTTTATAATCAGATAAGCCTTAGTAAACCCACACTTGAGCTCTACATGATACCATCCACAGCTGTGGAGACACTTCTACAGTTTGTTATTACATTTGATGTGACTTTGTGATTAATTTGATCTAATCTTGTTTTTGGATAGTTGTGGATGTGTGTCTGTCTGATTGTTTCTCATTTTGTTCTGTTTTTTGGTTTTGTTTGGACCTTGAATCTGAAATAAATGTTTCTATGCAAGTTACAGCTTAAGGCAAAAATATGCTGTACATAATTATATTACAAATCATATATGTTTATTTCTTGGTTAATATGTTTCTATTTGACGAAAATGTGATGAATGACAATATTAGTGTGTGTTTTAAATTGTTTGAATGAACTCTACATGTGAATAAATCGACATATATTGCTGTTGCACTTGTGTTGAATGAGGAAAAAAAGAACTGAATATCGCAGGCAGAGGAGAGACAATAACACCAGGTTATAATATAGTGTTTGTGTTTGTTGCGCCTCCATTTGTATGTCAATGCGTGAACATCCTGCACATCAAAATTGGTATTTGATTTAACATTTGCATAGCATTGCTATAATTCACTGCCTGACGCCGTAACACATCCAGAGAGAACTGCAAATCCTTTTTTTTTTTTTTTATAAATAAATTTAGTTTAGGGTTAAAAGAAGCTGATATGTTTTATTGCACTAAAGGTATAAATCTGTACCAAGCTGTTATGTTGCGGCGTCAGCAGTGGTTGGTTTATTTGTTTGAAATCCTAGCATGGGGATGATTGTGCACATGGTTGTCTAATAATTTATTTTGCTTGAAAGGTTTTTTTTTTTTTTTCACAGCTTTGTCATAAAAAAAAAAATCATAATTTAGAAGACCGTCTAGAGTATAAAGACATGTTTATGTCTGTCACTATGAGCAGGCAAAGATAGATTTGCTGGAACCTCCTCCACTGCAAATCAAAAAGCACCAGAGCACCGATACTAATGAATATTGAACTCTGTGAGTGATTTACAATGACGCAAAGACATTTTAAATATATTTCACACATTTTCTGCAGGTTTTCAAATACCACAGAAGAAACTGAACTTATGATTATGCACAAGTAAATCTCAGTCTGTCATAATTAGCTAAATGAATTAGAGAACCTATGGAACGGTGTCTTGTTTTGTAATCGGTGTGTCACCGACACATCACACACTGCTGCTTAGTCTTGTGTGTTCTAAACATGGTGTGTAATGCAATTATATATATAAAAAAAATCTTACCTACATAATAATACAGATAAGCTTATAGTTAAATTATTTGAATACTGAAATACACAATCGTTAGAAACTATAGACAGCATTACAAAAAAGGAACCACATGATGGTTTTGAAGGATGAAGATGAAAGTGTCATAATTAGAGGTCATGCTGCAGCAGGATCTGGGTAGCTCTTCATCGTAGAATGTAAAATGAATTACACTGTATCAGAGAAAGCTAAAGGAAAATATGCGGAAAAAACCAAAGCAGAAACCTGCAACATGGCAGTGACCCAAAGCATACCATTAAGTCTACAAAGGACTGATTCTAATGTTGTTGAGATTCTATGGAGTGACTACAAATGGGCTGTATACTTAAGGAGAAACTCAAACATCTCACAGCTGACGGGTGGGAGGAAGGCACATCTCCCTCATACTGATGTCAGAGACTGATACAGAGCTAACAGATCCAGGTCAATTACAGTATTTGAGGCAAATGGATAAAAAAAAACTGCTATCAGTTGGTGTCCTAATGTTTTCTTCAGCTAGAAAATGTATTTTACTGATATCTTTGTTTAAAAATTAAAAAAAAGTTTGTTTCTGCTTTGTAAGTGGTATAATATTCCCTACTTTTCTGGGGATAAACAAGATTGAACATCACTTTGTGAATATTTCTAACTAAAGAACACTTAATGAGATGTGTGGGCCGCACACTTCACCTTGACCCGTTTAATGTGTGTTAATTGTAAGAAATGATGTGCCTAACACACCACACCTCAGTGGCCCTGGTGTCACTTTGTCTAAAAAGTCACACAGCCCAGACATTTATCACCACATCACACAGTGAAGCTGCAAAAAAGAAGTTCACTCCTACAGAGATGACAGATTGCTTGGCGGCTCAGAGGTAAAACAGAGATGGGTTTGCTTTACCACTCCTCGCTACCTTAGTCTTGCCAGTAAACCCACAGAGAGGGCAAGAAAGCGTATAAGTCTCAGCTTCAAGTGTTTTGAGAAAGGGACTTTAGAGACACAAGGTGAAAAAAGGAATTCATTCGGAGCGAATCAACGCCGAGAGCTTGATTACCGCGACCACGTTGGGCAAAAAAAGTCCTGCTGGTCCTTTTAAGCTGAGGCTCGATGGGGTGAGTCTGAAGCACAGCACGGTTAACAAGGGTGTTACAGATCTGAGACAGTACTGCACAACGATGTTACAAAAAAAGCACCCAAGAGCTTAACAGAACTCACACACTTTCTGTAAGCGGGAAAATGCACCACTCCTGCTTTCCCCTGCAAGCACAAAGGGGTCATAGTCGTGGTTTGGTTACTTCCTCTGCCACTCTCATTTGGGGTAAGCATTTTTATTGCTAGTTCTGCTTCATCAAACTCAAAAATAATTGCAATCACCGTCTGGTAGCCCAGCATATCTGCAGTGAGGGTGAAGCTTCCATGAGTTGTAACCTCACTTTTCCTCATTTGTGAGGAGGATGGTGGGCCACTCAACAGCTAGCAAAAGATACAGCTGGCTGATGTATCTGTCAAAGAAAAAAAGAGAGAATAGTTAAAAAATTTGTGTATTTTTATAATAATAATAATAATAATAATAATTTAATAAATTTATGGCATTATTAGTATTATTTGGTTTCATTAACTATATTTGTAAAATGCTAATGCACATGGAATAAAAAAAAATGTCAAAAGGAAGTAAAATTGCTTGCATTTACAACTGCATATATATTTCTCACCTCATTCTAGTGCAACACAAGCTTAACCCTTTAGTGACTCATGGTCTGGCTGCAGCCACACTTATTAGAGATCTTTCCAGTCACGGAGGAGCTGCATTTTTTTTAAAGCCACATTCTTTCAGAGGCCATTGTGCTGCGAGCTCCAGAGGTTGGACAAAAATTCATTGGAGACAGTTTATGTTTTAAGGGAACAATGGCCGATTTTGTTTCCATGGGTTCTCACAAATTTCTGTCACAGTCCAGTTGGTCAGTTGGCACTCTTGCAAGCACCGTGAACCATCCAGCTGAGACGCTGAGGGGAGCCTGCTCTTCTGTACAGAAACTGCAGCCATGTAGAAACTGCAGCCCTCATACTACAATGTTCATTTGGACTGAAACAATTTGCTTTTATTGTTTTTCCTCTGCCTTTGCCCAAGTCACAATGTGCAATCTTCTTGTTTCCCTATCTAGCTGATTTCACAGTCAGGCCCATCTACTGTTTCTCTTCCTTTTGAGGGAAACAATTACACCAACACACAACAAAAATATGAAAAAAAAACAAAAAAAACAAGGGAAAGTGGAGCAATCTGGCAGAGAAACAGATTGGAAGACAAAGAGAGACAAAGCATGAGAGCCTCAAACGACTGTGATCACAACAAATGCTTTTATGCGAGAGCTGCGGAAACATCACATGAACACGAAAAAAGAAATTAATGGCTCTGTAATACATTGTACATTGTGCTTGCAGAGTGCACAAGCTGCTAAGTGGTTTGAAAAGCGCCAGAGACGGCGTGCTCCCACAGTGTAGCTCTGCTAGCAAGAATGAAGCAGCTGAAGCGTGAACTGAAAGCACTTATTTAACTGCAAGACGCATAAGGCAGCAACTCGAGACACAAAATAGAAATATTACCGTAGAATCTGAATGTTATTGTTAAAATTACAAAATATGACAGGATCAGTTTACTCTTGATTTTCAAAAGATTGAAATCTGAAAAAAAAAAAAAAAAAAAAAAACTAAAATAAAATAAAAACACTAAAATTTATGAATAAGTCACTCAAACAGTTTTGGTGACCTTCACAACGGGAGCTGAATCAAAAGACTGAGGGCTCACGGCTTAAATCCAACACTTCATGGTTTAACACTTTCCATTTATTACTCATCAAATCGTAATTAATTTGCGATTTAGTCCTCAAAGTAAAATATGATTTCAGTAGTGTGAATAGTAATCAAAGATATTTCTTTGAGATGATATTTTTCACATCTACAGTTTGCTCTGGCTGACATCAGGGGCTTAGTAAACTTGGGGTATTTTGGTCATGTTTTTGTTTTTGTTCACTCAGAAAACCATCCAAGCTGGCAAGCACCCATTGTTAGAAACCATGTGAGGACATTTGTTGCACTTCTTGGTCAGAAGCTGCTTGGACTCATGCTACAATCCTCAAATTGGCTTAAAAATAATAATAAATGAACTCTTTTCATAAGAATGGAAAATAAATTACCGTAGTGTTTACAATCAAGATGAGCTTCAAGTCATGAATAAATTATGTATAACAGCTGGAAAATGAATTAATGTCCGAGTAATTTATTTCTTCTCCATCCAACTAATTTGACCGATTTGACTTTTTCTCTTGTTAGGGGGAAATAGTGTAAGCAATGAACAAGGTGCAATTACCTGGGATGTATGTAGTGTTTATCCTAAAATCATAAAGATCTATTTAATTCACTTGCATCCTTCAGTCTCCTTTATCTGTCAGCACGTCAAATATATTTTTTGAAATATTTACAAACCAAACCTTACAAAAAATCCTGAAAGCTGTCAGATTGATCTTGCATTTCTATGTCCACATGCAATAACCATGGTGTAATTCTGACCATTATGCATGTTTATGACCTCACAAATTATCTGTCGTGTTTTCTTCTTTGCCAGGCCACATAAAATGTTTAGTTTCATTTAGTGAGGGCATTTTTATATATTAATTTGTATAGAACATAATGTATGATGGCATTCTGGCACTTTGGCCATAAAGTGCCCTTTCAGAAATGTTCAACCGTGGAAAAAAACTTCATTAAATCTGAAAATAAAGTCACTCGGCAGCACATGAATTCAATTTTTTAATGACAATTTGCACCAGCAAAGTTTTATATTTTTATTTTAGAAAGTTATTAAACATGCATAATGGTCAGAATTACACCATGGTTATTGCAGGTCTTCTTCTGGATTGGTTAAAAGGGGCGTAGCAGCAGTTTGGGGTAGCCACACCCCCTTTTAATTTTAGTATAATTAAAGTAAGATGTTTACCCAAGAAGACTAACTGATTGACCACAATGTGCTTTAAGAAAGAGTTAAGCAAATGATTTGCATTCATAGGCAAACAGGCAATTTTTCTAATTTTTGGATACCTGAAATAAGTAAAAAAAAAAAAAAATTGAGTTGAATCATTTTGAGGGAATATGAGACACTGGAAAAAGTTTGGGAATGTGTTATTGTGGCTTCATTTGTTCAATCAGAAAAAAATAGATATATTTTGACAGTAGTGTGTACGCTCACAAAATAAGAGGTGAGAACAGAAACTTCCAAATCCAGGGTCACTCATATATGAAATGACTCTACAAATGCAGACATTTATAGAGCTAGCAAGCTGATGATAATGCAAATACAAAGTTAAGAAAAATTACTCAAATGAACACAAATTGGTTATTTCACACATGAATGGATTCTGAGAAATACATTAGTTCAAAGATCAACAAACCGCTCAAACAAAACAAATCCATCACATTAGCTGTAAAGACTTTAAATACTCAGTGTAACCTTGCTGACTGTCCAATACCCACTTACATGCTCTCCTACAATCACTTTCCCTTTCTTACAAAGTGTAAACATGTCTGATGTAATTAAAATGCAACCAAAAAAGGTATATATAAAAAAAAATTAAAAGAAATAATTTTTCATCAAGCATCATTTTCTTGTACTTTCGGCTGCATGAGCTTGCAAAGTTAACTTTGTTATCAGAGCTTATTAAAACCACATGAAAACCTGGCAAGGAAGTTTATATCGGAAGGAAATTTGAAAGCACATAATATAAATAAATCTCGACTTTACAACCTCAGCCTAGGTTTTATTCCCTATAGCATTTAAGGGTTGCCACTTTGTGCAACTGAGAGTTTTCCTCCCTCTACTCTACTTTTGACATCTGGGATTGTGACTCAAAGAGCTGAACATTCCACAATCTTTCCACGTCCGAAGAGGAAATATATGAACGTCTGCTTTGGTAAGAAAAAAAAAAAAAAAAAAAAGATACCGGCTTATTGCAAGAAAGCCACTTCACTCAGCTCCATTCGACTCAAAGCTATCGTCTCCACAGAGGCGGTGGACAATTACACGTCGAAAAGCTTTGCGTCTTTGCTTTATCAAAGCTAGCACAGCTGTAAGAGCAGATAAAAACCAACAATAATCAAATAAAGCGCCTTTGACACACATACACTGATTCCGGCAGGAGACTGCCAGATTTCTTTGACCTATGTGTCATGCTGTATCAGTGCAATGCACTCACAGATGTACGCTGAAACAGCCAAAAAGAGAGGCCTGAAGGGCCTTTGAGATCTCATATACTTTGGAAGTTCTGGAGCATTTGGCTGCTAAAATCTAGATGGAAATCATCTGTGAGGCAGGCTCTGACTGTCACTTGTGAGTGCCATGAGAAAATGTGCTTTCATAAATTCTTTCCAATTTTGAAATTGTTTTTTTTTTTTTCCTGTTGGAATAATGGTCGAGCAGGAGCTCTATGTGATGAGTTGAAATGCAGGTGAAACAAAGTTCTGAGAAGAGTCAGAACAGTCCAGAGCAAAACAGGCCAGGACAAGTTGGACCTGCAGTTATTTACATCCTTTCACCTGCACATGTGTATTTTAGCCAATTTTAATTTTGATTCACGATAAGATTAAAAAAAAAGTAAAGTCTTAAAACTCTTCAAATGTTTCTTGTTGTTTGCCTTTCCTACTGTGAAGAGTCTATCTCTGCGTATCAGGAGACGTCACCCTATTGTCTGCAAACTGCACAAACTGCACGGCTAACATTCCCGACTCTTTATTGCTGTAAGATGCAGATGTTTACAGTAAGTTTGAGAGAGTGCCATCAGTTCCATGTCCAGCATGTTCCATTTGGAAGCTCATAAAGTTAAAACATAGAAACGTTGCTGTACTGGAATCATGTCATGTCTGTGTTAAGTTCTTCTCTCTCTCTCACACAGTTTCCTTTAGCGTCTGACATTCCTGTGCGCTGGTTTCATTTTAAACATCTTGCTGATTCTGCTAAATTTGACTATTCTCCACTCAGTAAAGACATGTTATGGTGTGGGAAGATACTAGAGTCAGTTAATGTTTCTTTAACAGATGGATGGTGTTTGAATTTCACATTAGAGAGATATTTGTCTTCAATCTCCTTTTCCAGTCTGCTTAATGACATCATCACGGCATAATGAAAAGTTTCAAGTTGTCTCAAAAATAATCAATTATAGGATCATTTATAAAATTATAAACTTTACAGATGTCTGCAGCATGTAAGTTGTGCCACATTCTTCTTTCCTTTTTTTAATCTCAAACATAAATGATTAAAATTGAAGAAACAATTATCCAAGGTCAATCAGAGAGCGGGCAACTCAATAGTTTGCTAATTGCAGTAACATACAAGTTTTTAAAATTCCACTTGAACATTGTCACAAAACTTCAATGCATATTTTGGATGGGGATTTAATGCTATAGCCCAAAGATTTATCAGTTGGCTTCAGGTCTAAACCATGATCCATCAGCTCTGACCAGATTCCCTGTACAGAAAATTTTTTCCCAGCAACATGGTGCTGTTTGACCAGGGTGAAAGTGTTTTCAGGTGAATGTGCAGTGTTGTGTTTTTCTCAATAATAAAGTATATCTTGGTCTTAATTTTGCAGTTGATTGTTCAATCAATTCTGTGGAAATCTTGAGCAGCCAAGTAACTGAAATGATACATCAAACAAAAACGAAGACACCAACCATTGATGGCTTACAACTATTATTACTGTAATAAACTATAGAAAACAGTGAAACAAAGCTAGAGAGAAATGGCTATTATACAGCAAGACAAAAAAAAAAATCTGTGGCTGCTTTAAGCAATCTTGGAAAATACTGTCATTATTTTCTGAAAGAAAGCCAGACATATTTTTTAAGCAGGATCCAAGGCTCTGCGGTGTATAAATTATTTACCCTACTTAAAATTCTCTGCACCCAAACACATGTCAGACACTCAGCAGATGAAGGATTTTACCACTAAGGTATAGGAAGAAAATTGTTGTGCTTGAAGATGATCTTCATTAGTTTCCCCAAAAAGTGTTTCCCCAAGCATAATATACCCACGATCAAACTTCTTAGGCTACAGATGAATCCGATTTATTATAACAAGTAAAGGAAACGTCCGAGAAAAAAATTGAATTTGAGAATTTGAGCCTTGCAGCAAGAAGGTTTGGAGTCCAAATTATGAGACTTAGTGTTTTGTTCCCATCACTTTTTTTAAGAGTCTGATTCAATAAACACATGTGGGGAATGATACTATTTTATTTTTCATTAGAACAGAAATGCAGTAAAAAGAAGCTGAGAAGAAGTATATAGCAAAGTGGAAAATTGCTTTGTTGATGGTGGAACATGCAGATGCATCACTTCCAATCTCTTTTTATCTTTTTGTGCAAATTATAATTTCTTTAGTCCAGATAAAAAATAAAAATCTTTTCATTCCCAGCAGAACAAATATAATATGTCCTTATATTTTTTTTCTTAAGGGTTTAGTCATGACTAACTATGCATGCAGTAGCTACAAAAAACCTTTCATTTCATCTATTTTAAGAGTGATCGCCGACGTCAAAAGCAAATAAAAACATTAAGATGAAGGAAAAACAAGAAAATTGGAGAAATATAAATAGACTTAAAATAATTGGTAACATTGAAGTATTTATCCTCCAAGAGGTATTTGGCAGTTTCTTCCTCCTCTCAATCCATTTTGCTTCCACGTTTATCAAGATGTTGATTAAGCCAAATAAGAAAATGTTCTGAAAAATCACGAGAACCAACAAGAGGAAAACGGAGCAGAGTTTTCACTTCAGTGAAAGGTTTTATTTTTTTTCATCTGAATCTCGTGTATGAAATCAAGGACAAATCAAGGACAGTCTGATTAAGACGGTGCCACAGAGCAAAGAAAAGAATTAATTTAACTTGATGAGAACAAGCCATTTTTGAAGCATGTAGAAACTCCTGCTGACATACCGTCATCTGTTCATCAGCTGCAAAGGACAAATCACATGAGGAAATCAGATTGCATGAGGCAAATTACACATAAATAAAAGGAATAGTTGTAATACATGCAAGCAATGCAAGTAAAAGGGGTAAAGTACGACACAAATCTTTAAAGAGAAGTGTCTGAAAGTCAGCTTATGAAACAAAATGGCCCACATGTAAAGTGACGTCCTCTGAATAAAGGGAGGTCTGGTCGCCTGTCAGCTACAGGAAACATAAAACTGGCATTCATGTGAAAACAGACGATTTAACCAAAGCTAAGCAGAAGGTGACAGAGCAGCTGGAAGTTAAACAAGTGGAAAGGTCCATTCGCAAATAGGGAAGTGTGGGTACAATCCCGACACACAAACACAGAAACGCACACACAATGCAACACATACTGTGGCCCATTGCCAAAGGAGAATATCCTCAGAATTCCATCTGGTTCACAGAAAGCTGATCCTGTGTTTACAGAGGGGCTGCTGCTAAGAGCCTGCTGGGGCCCAAAGCAGACTCTGCATTCACACTCTGCTGACCTCCATCAGCTGGAGCACAAAATCCTTTTGGAGTCTCACCTAACGCCGCAGGGTCTCTGCATTCGGAGCTGCAGTGGCTTCTTAGACCTTGTGCACTTTTAACTGTGTTGAAAGCGCTTCAAAATTGTAAAGGGGGTGGGGGGATTTGTTTGAGTTGATGTCTGATTAATGAATATAAAATAACGAAAGTATTCAGACCCCTTGAACACTTTGATTTCTCACCATGTTACAAACTCAGATTTTGATGCATTTTCGTGAGAGTTTGTGTCGTAGACCAATGCAAAGTACTGCATAATGTTGATGGCGACGTAAAATGACATATTATAATATTTTCTTCAAATTAAAACTTTGTAAGATTTTTCATGTAACTATAATCAACCCCCATTAGCTAGTCTATTATTCAACCATCTTCCAGAGCACATGCTGTCACTTGTATTTCTCTATCATTTATGAATATTTAGGGACTAAAAGTTAAGACAGATTCTCAGTGGGGTTTATGTCTGGACTTTGACTGTTCCATCTGTCAGACTCTATTGCTCACTATGATCTCAACTACCTCAGCTTCAGTCAAGTTTTTTGTCGCTTTTGAAAGGTTTTCTTCCAGATTTGCTCTGTATTAAACAGTTTTCTTTTAATAAAGGAGTTTCCTTAATATCCCTTCACAGTTTTCTGGCTGTTCCTTATTTAATTTTTTTTTTTTACTAATTAGGAAACTTCTCAAAGGAGTCAGATAACACTAGATTTTATTATAGTAAAGTAAACAAATACACTCTTTCATTTATAGGTTTTCATTTGTAAAAATGTAAAAAAAATAATCACAGTTTTGGCTGTGCTTCACAAATATGCTCAACTTTTTGTTAGCAAATGACAGAAAGGTTAAATGCAATAAAACACATTTCACAAATTTTTGAGCTTGCAATGTAAGTATAGGAGGCATCAACCTTTCTTGGCTAAATGTCAGCAGAAATGTGATGCGCCAATCATAACATGTATATTTCTAGTGGTGTAGAACGGCATGACAACCGAAATCCATTTGCTGAAACACGAAAATGTATGTTTAAGATTCCGTCTGCAGTTTTCTTCCCCCCTCCGCCATTTATAACAGCAACTCATGGGGGACATATGAAAAATTTGATTTGAAACAAGTCTGTCACTGTCTTCTTGAGCACTGCCTTTGGGGAACGAGTGGAGGAGTTCAGTCGGTTCCAAATTGCTGCCAGATGTCTCCACATTCTACAGCTTCTCCACTTAGCATATAGATGGTAATAGGAGTCGATGATCTGACCAATTTTGAAGAAAACGTAGCTGCTGACAAAACTTTCTATCCAGTAACATACAGCTACATATCTGACATTTCTTAAAATTTAGAATTCAACTGTCTAAAATTCATTGACTTGTCATCACTTTGGCCTTTGTCAAGACATAATCATGATAATGGTTTTGGGAGCAATTACTGCAGGACTGTGAGGAAACATCGGCTGTAAAATACTGCTGATGTTTGGTATTTCTGTTTAGAAATAGTATAATGAACCTCATTAACTAAAACGTCTAAGAGGCATTTATTGAACGTGAGTATTAAACTTTATGACGTAGCAATAAAAAGGATATATATGAAGTATATGAGTTACAAACTTGGCAGGGCGACGCTGCGCAGGAAAAATGAATCAAGTATCTTGTTTTAATCCTATTTGTCATCACAAATTATAAACTATAGAAAAAAAATTTAAGAAACCTTAAATAAGTCCTGAATAAAGTGTTCAAGCCGATGAAGGACTGTGCATTTACAAATTAAGAATGAATTGGTACTCTTCTGAATGCAAACATAAACCTTTAGGAAATTATATAAATACGCAATTACACCTAGACCATGGATTTATTTTTATTTATTTAGCAGAACTGAAGAGCAAACTTGATGTGTGACAATTTACTTGCATAATTTATTAAGATGGAATGACAAAAAAAAAAAATCCCCAAGTAGACAGGTATAACTCTCACCGAACTGAGCGACTGTAGTTTTCAGACACACCAAAGAGGCTTTGGTTGTCACTCTGTTCCTTTTGAAAAATCAAGGAAAAACTCTGGAAATAATAGCATTTGAGGGTATATATTTTTTTAGCCTTCCTCTACTGAGCAGTCAATAATTTTCAAATTAAAAGTATATGAAGTACATTCTTTTGAGCCTGAGTGATGATGATAAATGTGTCTTGCATTAAAGCCATCACATATATTTTTGGGGGATTTTGTGTTATATAATCTGTACAATGGTCAACCCATATTTACATTCCATTCCCTTGCCAGATTGAATCAAAAACCGTCTAAGTCTTTGCCAGCTTGACGGCTCACAAATTAATTTTCAAACTTGACGTGGCGAACATGCTTGAAATGTGAGATTGAACTGATTTAAAATGCCTCATTGTGATTTAGATGGATTCAATCCAAGATTCAATTTGTTGGTGCAGAGGAATTTTCACAATTTATTCCAGACATGATGTCACAAGTCGACTTCGAGGCCATCAGTGTGTGTGTGTGTGTGTGTGTGTGTGTGTGTGTGTGTGTGTGTGTGTGTGTGTGTGTGTGTGTGTGTAACAGCCAAAATAACAAAACCAAAGATATGTGGTGAGGATAAACATTTCAGTCAAATCATCTCAGAAAATAAAGCATATTGAAGCTCACGTTGAGACAGTAATTGTTACTTTGTCTCAACTTACTTTGTGTCATTTACAACTCAAAGACTAGAGCGATATAAGATATTATATTTTTCAAAACGTTATTACGAAGCTATTAATAATTTGAAAAGATAGATATGTAATTGTAATTAGACAAAAATAATTAATATGCAAAACATCTTCCCCAACAGAAGCTGAAAAGACTTAATGAAACTGTGGGTAGAAATCAATATAATGAGAATGAGTTAGAGAAGGTGAAAACGTGCTTAAGTATTTGTTTTAACTCAGTTGTTATTGTCTGCCAACAAAAAATAAAGTAAAGTTGTCAATTTGACCAAAAAACAAGCAAATAAAAATAAAAAATTATATGTATAAATATTTACAGACACCCAGATCAATTTAAAAGTGTATTAATCAGGACCTTGACTGCATTTTTTCATGTAATGAATCCATATTTACATTTCACTAAATTGTATAAAACATCTGCCCAACTGGTAATGTTAATATTCTGTTACAGCCACGATTTACTAAAAAAAAAAAAAAAAAAAAAATCCTCTGGTAGTAAATCAATTTGCAAAATAAACCAGGTTACAGAAAGAGCATTAAAGTGGGAGGAAGTTGGAATCCCATCTGAGTCCTTTAATAAATAAAACAAGAAATTGAGATAATAACTCACAAATGAAGTTATGATCTTTCCATAACTCCATTTATGAATTAAATTAGAAATTAAATAAGTCTTTTAGAAATGACATAAAATAAGTAACTGAATTTGTCCGTGGTATACCCTCTACAAAGAAATCTGGAATATGAACTACAAGACCGCACATCAAAAACAACCAATGTAACAGTAAAAGTAAAAAATAATAATAAAAGAAGCTGCATACCAACCATAAAAAATACAATATCATGTATTGATAATGCCCAACCTTTGCTCATTTGAAATAGACATCAGGAAAAGAATACACACGAAAAAAATCTGAGATCAATGATTGGAGAGGTCGAAAAATGGAAACTGCAAGAAGAGAAAGAGATAAAGAGAGATCCGTCTGTTTAAAACAGAAATGAAAGCAGACGGAGGATATCTGGAGCAGGAAACATATTAGCAGATAGAGGAAAAGAGTGACTCCATCTTCAATCTCCCTAATTTCTGGCAACTTCACACATTCATAAGTGTTATGAAATCCCGCACTTAAATGATTCCATTTGTAGAATTTACTCAAAGGATCTTCTGAATGCCACCATTAAATATGCATAATTACATCCAACTGATAATGACAAATTGGCTTGAATTTCAGAGAGGAAATGAGCGTGAGGGAAGAATGGGAGGAGAGCGAGTGGAATCTAACTTGCAGATGGGAGAATTAAATGAAGAGTTTTGCATATTCATAATTCAAATGTGCAGTTTTTCACGTGAAAGACTCGAGACGTGCACAGATACAGTGCAGATTTGAAATTTCTCAAAACCATGAGACATATTAGGCTGACAAAGTTATTCAGACAGTGGAAAACCCAAGATATGGAGTTCCTGGAAGAACCTTATAAGTAACGGCAGCGATGTCTGAAATGGTTTCTGAACTTAAAGACTAAATGTATGACATGCTGCACTCTTATACGAAGAAGGAAGAAAAGTTAGCTTTTGATCATTTATTAATAGAGCTTCCACCTAAACCATTTTTGAAAGTGTTTTTTTTTTTTTTCTTTTTGTTTGCAGCCATATAAAGAGATAAAAAAATAATAACCATCTTTTTGTCCTCGTGTTGAACCATTGAGATTTTAAAGAATTGACTCAGCATGTCATGCTGCATTATGCTTGGTAAAAACGCTGACTCTTTGACTTGATCACTTTAAACCAGAGGCAAAATGTGCTCATGTTGCCATATATGGCTAAACATTTGTTAGGTAATTTACCATAGTCAAAATGTTAATTGTTTGCCAGATTACAGAAGCATTATTATTTGTTTTATTCTGCCTTTTGGTAATAATAACAATGTTTCACCATTGGTTACTGTATTATGTTTTTAAGGCACTTTGAGCTGTCTTGTTGCTGAAATGTGCTACACAAATAAACTTGACTTGACTTTGCAACAGTTCTATATGTTTACCCTGGCTTATTTTTAGTTTGTACTTTTCACTTTATTTGCTTTCCTTTACTGCTTGACCAACTTGAAATAGTTTATCAAGACTCCCTGTAGGTTTAGTAGGAAATATATAGCCAAAGGCCTCAAATGGATTTGGTTATCAATAAGTTTTTTCAATAATTGTTTATTATTATGTTTTTCAATAAACAACCAATACTGATTATAGGTAAGAAAGATCGCAACCTTAGACTGACTGAGAAAGATAGTATTACTATATATGAGAACATCTCGACACCATAATCTGAAATATGCATACCAATAAACAGCAAATAGATTTAAAAATGATAGTTTCGTGTTTAAAATATTTATATTTTCTTCTATTCAAAATTATGCATCATTTTAGTCAGTGCCAGAAACCACAACACACACACAAGGTCTGCTTTGTCCTTTTTTCTTCAAGATCTCAGACAGATGCTTTTTAATAAACACCAGAAAACTCACACAGAGCAGCTTGTTTTCTTCTCCATATTACTATATAATTTCTGATATAGAGTTTACTGGTCTAATACTTCATGCCCTCACAAAAAAAACTATAATATATATATATATATATATTTTTTTTTTTTTTTTTTTTCCAACTGCATACTGAAACTGCTCACTCAGAAGCTCTTAAAGCAATTGATGTATGTGAAGTAATTTGGGTGAGACAGTCCTGCTGAACTGAAATGTGATTTTAATCGCGTCTGTCTCTTCGCTTGATATTACATCTCCCTGTAAACCTGAGACAATTAATCCTGACTAAAGACCCCTGAGGATGAATGATCAGTCTTATACGCTCTATTACATCTCCCTGAGCTTATACCTATAGAATCACAAACCATGACAGATTTTCGTCTTATAAACACTCCTCCTGCCAACTCATTCCTTGGCCTGCAAGAAACTCCTAAACTTCCAGCTGATTATATCTGACAGATTTATGACTTCTAATTCAATGAAGAACTGGACTGTCTCTAATTTTAAGGTCTTACAGACATCACGTCAGACATTAAATCCCTCGTTGGTATGTTATTAGAGGACAGAAAAAAGGATTGGACTATTTAAAGACCATCAGTAGCTCAGACTCCTCTAATGAAAACGACAAGCTCTAATACATCACTCTTAAATATCTTTAAGCCTTTTGTTGAAATAGCTTTCTTTCGGCTGCTAACTGAAAAAAAAAAAAAAAAATCCAAAAACTTAAATGATCTCTCCTCCTGATCTCTTAAATGGTACTTGCACATCATGATTTATCTGCGTAAGCCAGAGAGCAAAAAGCTTCTGTGGTAGACTGAATAGAAAATACCCCCATCAGTGACTATTTTGCTGATGAAGTTAAGACTCTCCAAATGCTGATTTCTTTACAAACAAAAAGTGTTTTTAGGTGAACATTAAAAAGTCTTAACCACCTTAAAAGTAAAGAATTATTTCATGTCACTTATTCTCACAATTTATACAGAATAATTGATAGAAATTTTGGCTTTCTTCAGGCCAAATCGACGGTGAAATATTAACATAAACAACCTTTTTGCGACCACATTCATCATTTTTCTTTCCCTTCAATCACATAAACACATTACATAGGGAGGGGGTGTGAGATGTCAAGTTGAGGCTTCACAGTTAGTTTTAAATGTATAACCCCAAATGGTTTTAATTACATAGAATAATCGCTGCCAATCCATGCATGACTGAGGATAAAAGGACGCCTGATTGTGTTCTAATTACAAACAAGTAGAAAAAATACAATGGATCAATTTAATTGCAAGACAGTAAAGTGATTTAATTTTCTGATTAAAACTTATATCTGTAGCACCAATTTGAGGCAGGTTTAAGGATGTGATGTTGGAAACGAATTTACTAATTTTAATCACAGTTTCTAATCTATATATAGAAGTTTATAATTATGTTGGCTGACATTGAACCTTTTGGATCTGCTGTAGCCCAGAACAACATGTTTAAAATGTTGCCTAAACAAAAGGTAAGGCTTGGTGGAACTGCACATCCGCTGAGCTCATCATGGCAACTAAGTCTCTTTGCAACACTGTAAATGGCAGAAACGCTGTTGTGATGACGCACTGGAGGCAGCATGTCAGAAAGAGCAGAAACTCCTTAAAGAGACAGAGACTCATTTTTAACGTTTTAAATGGAAATTTTTTTGTTTTTTCAGTTATGTTAGACATATGCAGCCTTTTTTAATGACTGAAGATAAAGTTGATTGTGCTACAAAATGGCACAATGTACGTACATACAGTATATGTACAATATACATAATGCTGACACTTTAAAGAAGGGGCACTCAGGACAATTGTTGTAAACCTTTTCTAGATTAATGCAACAAATATGAATTTGACAACCAAACTTTAATGAACTGCACAGCACCACTAGTCCAGTGTCAGGATGAAAGTCACACTGATTCTGTCCTTTGTTTGGTTTGAAGTTCTCAACTGTATTGAGTTATTCATAAACATCTTCATTTGACCAGATTTTTTGCCTTTTACTCTTCAAATAGAGCCATTTTTCATGTCAAAATGTTAATCTGTTGGATTCATAACTTATTCATCATCTACTTTGACCATGTATTGCTGATTTGATCCCCGCAAACTATTGATTCAAACCAGTCGGACGCAAAACTGCTTACATGTCGATTACTTATATTTCATTTTAGTTTGCTTAATTTTAAGGATATATCTAATGAGACATTTAGGAAAACCAAGTAACGGTGCTTGGAAAACAGCACCACTGAGTCAGTAGAGGAGATCAGAGGTTTATGTTACCTCTGTATTTGCGTAGTGTGGTTGTGTTTGGGCTGAAGGAGAGATAATGAAACAATAAGAAGACGAGTCATGGATAAACTAAGAACTGGCATTTTGACAGATTTTCTTAAAATCCCACTGAGATGCATCATTCCTTCAAAAACAACTTTGGAAGACAAAAGAATTTAGAAAGACAAGATCAGAGCAAAGAAAACTGATGGGGACAGAACAGACAGCCATCTGAAAAGTCTTAAAGAACACTCAACATTATTAAAGGGAAATCTAAGTTCAGTGAAAACAGAAACACACGATGTGATGTTAAAAACAAGGAGCATGAGCAAGACATAAAAAGGATTTATAATTGCATACCCAAAAGTAAAAGGAAAGAAAAAGGTAGCACAATAATAGAAAAGGAGAGTGGCTTTCAGTTTAGTTTTTAAGAGGCATTTGTCATAGCTCATTAAAAGACAAAAATAAAACAACTAAAGAAGAAAACAAGCTCTAAAGAGGGGAGGTTGAAGGATGTGATAAAAAAATTAAAAAATCTGAAGTTATTGACTTACATATTAGACATATTGTGTTCCTCTATCTTCCACAGTGAAGGCCGTCCACCCCCATTTTTGGAACATTCAAATAAACAAAAACAAAAAATGTCATTTTGGGCACAAATGACCAAACTTTGATTTCAACAGCACCTGGCAATACTTCACATAAACTAAAAACTAGAAAAGTTAAACAAATATGTATACATAACATTAACATAATAATGTAACATTATTACATATATATACATACATGCATGTATGTATATATATGTAATAATGTTACATATATTAAAAAGTAATCTTGCAAATTATAAAAAAAAATCCCCAAATGCCAAAAAATAAATGTTTTCTTTCAAGACAGGACTAACAACAGGCTTTCCACAGCAGAATACAAATGTGAAGGTCAAAGTTTATACTTGAGCCGGAAAACCGAAAACTCTGAAAAGCATAAATCATAAATAAATGATCAGTTCCAGGTAAGTTTAAAAAAAAACATTTTCTGACATGAAGACAGTCTGTGGAGCCAAGCCTGCACAACAGAAACACTAATCATGTTTATGAATGATGACATGCAGCTTCTGCAAGAGCAGAACATAACTAATAAAACCGAAAATGCATTATTTTCTTCAATACCTTTGACTTGTGATATATATGAAAATAAAATGGCACATATCTCTCTTCACACAACAAAAAACAGTCTCTCTGCTCTGTGGTGATTAAACAGCTGAAGCCTGGCTTTTACGGGAAGAAAACACAAGGCTGAGTGTTAAGGATATCACTCAGTGTACGACACTGTAAAGACATAAAGATTTAAACTTTCCTGTTTGTGTCAGTAGAAACTAAATGCTTGAAAATATGAACTGCTTAGATCAAAACCAACTGTCCCAGATCATATATCAACATTTTGACTCCTGTTCCTTCCTTCAACTTGACATGACTTTCTTAGAGTGAACAGACATATTGCAAAAAATGACATGCCAAGTTTATAAACTGTGACAACATTTCTTTGGACAAGTTGTGCAATTAAATATTCATAAAAGTTGAAAGATTATGTGTGGAAAGTGACACGTTCATCCAATTCCCGCTGCACAGTTCTCCTCATATGAAGTGTTTTGATTTAATGAGTTGTTAGGAGAAATAAAAGTGGAAATGCGGGAAATCCTTGTAGTTCAAGTGGGTTTGGCTGTCCACCATTAATCCTGAATCTGACATCATTCATAACCTCTATTGTTCTAACAAATTTCTCATGAAAATTAAACCTGAATAATACTAAAAGAATTAACTGAATCAAAAGCTTTTTTCAGCATCAAGACTGTGATTGTTTCCTTATTTTGTTGCTTATGCTTAATAAAACCTGTCTGATTGAAATTATTTATGTATGGGAGATTTTTTTTTCCTCCTAATCTTTTAACTCCTGCTTTAGTATACTGACTCTCTATGACATACTAACTACTTTACAATGTCATTTCAATGTTCAAGCAATAAGAATTTGCTAGTTACTTTAATTGAAGAAGAATAATAAGAGGAAGGAGAATCAGATGAATTCCATTACGAGTGAAGCTGAAATGTTTCACTGCAGATGATGCAGGTTCTGCACAGCAGTTCGGAAAATTAGGTTTATGCATAATGGACTGAGGGGCCAAGCTGACAATCTCACTCTACAGTTGATGTAAAAGAGAACGTTTACGTTCCCACAAGAGTTATTTGGCAAAAGGCAAAAGCTGCAGTTAGAAGGTTAGTGGGTTCTGCATTAAAGGACCACAACGTGAATACTTCTTTGCTTACTCATACTACTTCTTGCAGCTGTTTGCTGCAGTTATAATGTAAAATTCTGACAATAGCTTTAGACATTTTCTTTTCTATTTTTTTTATTTATTTATAAAAAAAAATCACATACAGTTGCAAACATCTAACAGAAGTCAGATGTTGCGTATACAGCTATATAGATTAATATACACAAACAATGTATTGCTGAAAGACATTATATACTTTGGCTTTCCATTTCAAAAGACAAACACAGCTGCTGCCAAAAGCAGGAACAACCAAAAGGACCAGAATCTGTGAAGTCCTGCCAAAGCACTGCCACCCCCATTTTAATAACTCACTAATTAGCTGAGTCTGACAGACTGTTGATTCAAAGCAGCTAAATGCTTTGCATCTAAGAATCACGCACCGACCTCATAATCAAACCAGAATGTCATTAAAGCAGAGAGCTCTGAATTGCAATTGTGCACAATCAAAAGAATCAGCCGAATCAACAACAGGCTTTCTTTTACTTCTCACAATAAGAGATTCAGCAGTTTGTTTCCGTAGTAGCTTTGAAACAAGCATTCAAATTTAAAGCTGCAGTCACATCTTCCCTCTCTTTTTCCTTTTGTCGGCTTCTGCACATGAAGCTTTTTAGACATTCACAAATGAGGAGAGTGAATTTCTTATTAAGTTCACTTGTGAAACATCGTCATCAACATCCATCATCATGTATACTTCTGAATGAAATAGTTCAACCACAAGGGCAATTTCAAGTATTTACATTTCGTGTTGTCGGGTCGTAAGTAGATCGAGTAGAGTTTCAAAATTCAAATGGAAGAAAGAAGCAAAAATAAATCAAAAGAGTTGGCAAACGATTTGAAATTTCATTTCATCTCAAACAAGAAGTTCATCAGTTGATCAAAGGTTTCAGGCCACAGCCAAAACATGTGAAAAACTGGGAAAATATTTGCTTTCATGCCATTTTCCGTCACAGTTGCATAACCCCAAAGACGAAACGGCTTTTTGTGTTTGAGCAAAGCAGGATGGTTGAGACCCTGTGCAAGACTGCTTCAGCAGGTTGACTCACGTGTTTTAAGAGTTCTTAAACCATCTTGAGGGCTATAAGACAAAAAAAGCCAAGAGGTAGAGTTGACAAAATAAAACAAAAACAAAACAAAAAAAGAATTTGCCTTTCTAGGCCAATTAAAGAAAAAGGATAAACAAATATAAGGCAATCCCACAAAGTTACAGACAGTAAAGACAATTTTTTTAAAATATTAGTTGAGGTTTCTAGGCTTGATAAAATGGGCTTTGGACAAATGCAAGGTTAAAAAAAGCACTTGTGACAGATATGAGAGCTAAATTGTCATATTTAACATTACCACAAAGTGTGAGAAACTGAGTGACCAAATATTTTTATTTCTGTGAAAATATACTGCTCAAAAAAAATAAAGGGAACATTTCACTTTAATTTTGTGTGTGGCTCCAAATCCAGGCCTCCATTGGTTAATAAATTTGATTTCCATTCATGATTTTTGTGTGATTTTGTTGTCAGCACATTCAACTTTGTACAGAACAAAGTATTCAATGAGAATATTTCATTCATTCAGATCTAGGATGTGTTATTTGAGTGTTCCCTTTATTTTTTTGAGCAGTGTATATTGAGTAAGAACATATAGTTCTCAAAATCTATCTGTCATTAAGGACACTTTCTCTGTCCGGTTCCACATAACAGGCTGATTGGGGTCACTAGGTAAGATTTATGTCCATACCTGTCTAAGCAAATAATAAAACCTGCCCAGCCATGTATATAGTTGATTCATTGCCAAACTCACCTTGGTCAGATCCTACAGGAGTCCAAATGGGAATATGCTGAAACGTCTAGGCTTAAACTAATTGAACAGATAACCACACAAAACAGAATTGGACTCTGATTCTGTTTTCTTTCATGTATTTATAATTTATTTATCTGTCAAAACGTTAATATACCCAAACAATTTATCCTATATCAACTACAAAGTTAATTCTGAAGAAACAAAAAAAAAGGAAACAAGTTTTTTTTCCTGTGTGTCCGCGCTGCCCTGTGGGTTTGTAATGCAGTTCATTAGCAGGCTGAGTTGTGTCAAGATGTTAAAGCAGCCCGCCAAAACCTTGAGGCCTTTGCATGAAGCTGCCTGTGCAGGGATGACAATTTATCCCAAAGGGACGGTGGAAAAAAATATAACAGACACAGGGAGCAGTTATTTCAGCAGCAGCATTCTCACACCAAAGCATCTTCACAGGAAAAAACAAGGAAACAGGGTGACACACATAACAGACCACAAGGACCCTGGGAGTTCAAACTTCACAGACTCATAATTACAGCTGTAGAAACAGAAAGTGAGTCATACTTCATCTTTTGACTTGGATAAATGGTCTGGTAAACCCAAGAGTTTTCATTACAAAAGTTATATATATATATATATATATATATATATATATATATATATATATATATATATATATATATATATATATATATATATGTAACATAGTTAAAATGGTTGAGGTTAAATCCTGCTAAAATGCACCATCTGCTGGTAAAAAGTTGTATTGCATTCACCCTAGAAAGAGCGAGGTATTATGGGTAATCCTCAGAGCCATGAGGATCACTGACGAGGTAACGTGTCTCTGTCATGTGTTAAAGAAATATTATTAATGCATTTTGTGAAGTGCGGTTGTGGTTGTCGTTTTTGCATATTGTTGAAATATGTTCGGTCTGGGTCACGCTAGTTCTGTTATTATGTCGTTTTTGTCGTGTTTGAGAATGTTTAGTTCGTGGGAAAGTGCAGTGGGAATTTCCCACGTGGTAACATTATGGCTCCTCCTTGCAGGAGCTTGTTTTATGCCAGAGACTGACCTTACCTCCATGCCCGTTCTGTGAAATGCAGGTATGTTTTACCAAATCTCCTGTAGCAGATGGTTAGCATGACACTGAGTTTTATATTAACAGTTTTATACAATGATGTGGTTAATTTATGTTTCTGCATTGTTCTAAAATGCAAGGTTATATAAACTAAAACATAAAAATGGCATCCAGTAAATAAAATGTCAGCATTTTATTTTATTTTTCAGAACATTTTAATTAGTTACTTTATTTTCTCTAAAAAGGAGACTCACTGGTTGTCCTTTTATTGTAAAACAAAATCCACTATACGATCACTGTAATTTTAAATTATTTTATTGTGGTTATTGTATTATGGGTAATCCTCAAAGCCATGAGGATCACTGACGAGGAGCTTGTTTTATGCCAGAGACTGACCTTACCTCCATGCCCGTTCTGTGAAATGCAGATGGAGAATTAAAGAAACAGCTGATGCCAACTTGAGCAGCTCCTTGTCGTTCATTACCACACCGATAGAAGCCACCAAAACCACATAGGCCACAATGGTGCCGTGACTCGTCGAGAACTACATCGGACCGGGCTGGTGACTTCTGATCCTCACGTCGCTGGAGCTCCACTGTGTCATCTGAATTTGCAACGGAAGTCTAAGTAGCGCATCTGAGTGTGTTTGTACATCTTTGTGAAAGGACATTTCTTTTGAATGCTCTTGGACTTTTGTCAAAATGAGTTACAGTAATTTTGGACAATCAAATGTGACTCCACTCTGTATTGGCTACCTTCCCACAACCAACAGGAAAACTGAAAGATCTGCGTGGAGGGGAGGACAGCGCAGATCCTCTTAGTGACACTCCCACCTTGGATTCTTCTGATGAGGACTGTGAGACTCTGTACATTAATTACAGCAGCAAGGTTCCACCACAAAAGACACTGATTGTGCAAGCCCCTCAGAGACTTTCTAAGACTGACAGCTTGTTCTACACGGATGTGACTGTTGGAGGCACACATTCCCTCAAAGCCTTGGTTGACAGTGGATCAATGGCATGCACCATGAGTGAGGAAGCAGAAGCAAAACTTTCAAACTATCTCACGAACCTGGATAAGAAACCAGCCGCTGATTTTGTTATTGTTGGATGTGGAGGTCATGTCGTCACACCTTCTGCATTGTATGAACTCACTCTAACAGTTTTTGGCTTTAATGTCATGATCCCTGTTCTAGTGGTTCCGGGCCAATCTGATGAAATGATATTGGGCAGTAATGCTATCAGATGGCTGATTTCACGAATGAAAGTCTCTTTTGATGAGACAACTGACTGTTCCTCTCAGAGAGACATTCACAAAGACAATTTGCCCTGTTTAATGTCTCTGCTGTCAGACTCGATGTCCTGTGACCCAGGCATGAAACCCATCAAAGTGGGCACAGCCAAACTCAAAAGGTCTGTTACTCTCCAGCCCCTAACTGAACATTTAGTTTGGGCCAAACTGCCTACATCTGATGTTTCTTTAGTTGGATGTTCAGTCATCATTGAACCAACTCAGTCCAAGTGCAGACCCAGACAAATCCTAGTGGGGAGAGTTGTAGCATCATTGTATGCTGATGGTTGTGTTCCTGTCAAGATTGTAAATCCAACTGAAAAACTTCTCACTCTGAGAAGAAATGCAAAAGTTGCCGATGTGTCCACTTGTGTTTCTGTACATGACTTCACCAAACCTGAGTGCATCCAATCCAACACACAGTACACCAAAGACCCTGTAGAAACACCAGTAACTGACGAGGAGATGTCTCACATTCTGAGTGACATTGGACTCCAGGACTTGGACTTCTCATCTTGTGAAGTCTCCCTTGAGTGGAAAAATAAGTTACTGCAAATAATTCAGCAGTATGAATACATCTTTTCTCGGCATAAAATGGACTGTGGGGATGCTACAGATTTTGTGCACAGAATACGTCTGGTGGATGACAAGCCCTTTAGGCTACCATACAGGCGTGTTCCGCCTTGTCATTATGAAAAACTGCGCACTGCTCTGAGTGAAATGGAGGAGTTGGGAATTATTCGTAAATCACAAAGCGAATACTCCTCTCCTCTGGTTCTGGTTGTGAAGCCGAATGGAGATCTCCGTATCTGCAATGATTTCAGATGGTTGAATGCGCGAACCGTTAAAGACGCGCATCCATTGCCTCATCAAACAGATGCCCTCGCTGCACTTGGTGGGAATGTATTCTTTTCCACCATGGACCTGACTTCAGGGTTCTATAATGTGAGACTACACGAGGATGACAAAAGGTTTACTGCCTTTTCGTCTCCTTTTGGCCTGCATGAGTACAATAGGATGCCTCAAGGCTTGACCAACAGCCCCGCAACTTTTATGCGGATGATGATGTCTATTTTTGGGGACCAAAATTTCACTAGCTTGCTATGTTATTTGGATGACCTGATGGTCTTTGCCCCATCTGAACAGGTTGCGCTTGATCGGCTCCAGATGGTTTTCTCTCGTCTGGCTGCAAATAACTTAAAACTGTCTCCCAAAAAGTGTCACTTCCTTCGTAGGTCAGTGAAATTTTTGGGTCATGTGATAAGTGAGGATGGTGTAAGCACTGATCCTAGTAAAGTTCAGGCTATCAGTGAGGTACAGGAAACTGATCTTATGGAGCCTGATGGTGAGACACCATGTGCCAGGAAAATTAGATCCTTTCTTGGGATGGTCCTTTATTATCATCACTTTATTGGGAAGTGCTCCGTTAAAGCTAAACCACTCTTTAGCCTTGTAGCTGAGCCACGAGTGACAAACAAAAAGGGGCGAGGCAACAAACCCAAATTTAAAAAGGGTCGGGTTAAACTGTCCCCATCTGACTGGACTGATGAGTGCAAGGAAGCATTTAAAACTTTGAAAAATGAGTTGATAAGTGGTGTTACCTTGGCTCATCCAGATTTTAATGCTCCATTCATCCTTGCAGTTGATGCCTCTTTTGATGGCATTGGAGCTGTTTTGTCACAGCTTCCTCCTGATGGAAAGGTGGCTAGACCGGTGGCTTTTGCCAGTAGGACTCTCTCACGCTCTCAGCTAAACTATCCAGCACATCGCTTGGAATTTCTTGCTCTGAAATGGGCAATCTGTGACAAGTTTAGCCACTGGCTTAAAGGGCGTCATTTCACAGTCTGGACAGACAACAACCCATTAACGTACATACTAACCAAACCAAGGTTAGATGCGTGTGAACAGCGGTGGGTGTCCAGGCTCGCTCCCTATAGTTTTGATCTGAACTATGTTCCTGGTAGCAAAAATGTTGTCGCTGATGCCTTGAGTAGAGAACCATTTGTTCAGTCATGCATGAGCCATCGCATTGTAACTGAACCATATACCGCACTACTTAACCAGGTGAACGGTGTGGTGGAGAAAACGGTCCAAGACGCGTTTCGTTGTACGACCAACTGTCAGTTGGTTGTTGAATGCACAGATGACGATGCTGAGGTGCCCTCACCAACTTCCCAGACATCATTAACATCACAAGATGTGTCAGCTGTTCTTGAGGCACATGAGTCTGGAGGTTTCAGTCAGATGAGAGCCACTGATCCAGCTGT
The DNA here is from genome assembly GCF_051168715.1 of Poecilia mexicana. Classification (NCBI taxonomy): domain Eukaryota; kingdom Metazoa; phylum Chordata; class Actinopteri; order Cyprinodontiformes; family Poeciliidae; genus Poecilia; species Poecilia mexicana. The sequence goes on from NW_028263381.1 coordinate 17,317,466, forward strand.
CTTGCAACTCAGTGACACTGATCAATCTGCCTTGCTGCCAAAGAGTGAACTTGCTAATTTACAAGGTCAGGATGGTGTGCTGGGCAGACTTTTCTATTATATGCAGCGTCACAGGAGACCCACCAGACGTGAACGAGCAAGTGAGTCACCTGGTGTTTTAAACCTGCTGAGACATTGGCCTAAGCTTGTCATTAAAGATGGCCTGATTTACAGAGTTAAGAAAGACAAACAAATGAACATGACAACTCAACAGTTTCTTGTCCCTGACTCTTTAAAAGCCAAAGTCCTCCAAGGAGTGCACGACTCAGCTGGTCATCAGGGCCAGGCCCGCACACTGTCTCTCGCCAGACAGAGGTTCTTTTGGATTGGGATGGAACGTGACATCATTAACCATGTCAAGTGTTGCTTTCGATGTGTGGTTGGCAAAACTCCAGAACCTAATGACAGAGCTCCCCTTGAAAGTATTCAGACCTCTGAGCCAATGGAACTGGTCTGTATTGATTTTTGGACAGCTGAGCTCTCAGATAAGCGTAGTGTGGATGTCCTAGTTGTAACAGACCACTTTTCCAAGATGGCACATGCATTTCCATGCAAGAATCAGTCAGCCAAACAAGTTGCTCGTCGTCTGTGGGATGACTTCTTTTGCACATATGGATTTCCTAAACGCATTCATTCAGATCAAGGAGCAAATTTCGAAAGTCTTCTCATCAAAGAACTTCTGGAAATGGCTGGCATACAAAAATCTCACACTACACCGTACCACCCGATGGGGAATGGCATTGTTGAACGTTACAATAGAACCTTAGGAAACATGATACGTGCACTTCCTCCCCAGTCCAAGGCAAGATGGCCTCAGATGCTCAAAATGCTAACATTCTGCTACAATTGCACTGAGCATGAAACAACTGGATTTGCACCGTTTTTCCTTATGTTCGGCAGGATCCCGCGCCTGCCCATTGATGTGGTTTTCCAGCACGCTCTGTCAAATGGCCCAGTTGTAGACCATCATGAGTTTGTCTCCCGCCTCAAACATGACCTCTCTGTGGCTGCCCGCATTGCCCGACAAAACAGTTCATCAGAACAAGCCCATCAAGCAATGTACTACAACCGCAAGGCTAAAGGTTCTCCTCTCGATGTGGGTGACAGAGTTTTGGTTGCTAATCGTGGTGAGCGAGGGAAGAGGAAGATTGCAGACAAATGGGAATCAACGGTATATGAAGTGGTGTCTGTGAAGCCTGATATCAATGTGTATTGCATCAGAGACCCTGTCACATCAAGGACAAAGGTTCTCCACAGAAATCTTCTCCTCCCTGTCAACTTTCTTACTGCTGCTGCCGTTTCTGATGATGTGGACAATTCCTCTTGCCCTTCCACAGCAGGAAGTGGACCTTCTCACCCTGTTGTGCCTGATGAGGTACAGGACAATGAAACTAAAACTGTGAACTGGCTTTTGCAGATGGACGGAAATGGTTGTATGGATGAAGTTGTTGTAAATCACCCTGACTGTGCTTCTGACATTTCAGTATGTGGTTCTTCAGTAGACATTGTGTCTCCTGTCTCAAGTGATGTGACCAAGGATTTGCCTGAACCTCATCTCCCTGAATCTGTTGCACTGTCAAGCTCTCCTGAACCAGTTTCCAACCTTACAACTGCAGCTGTCCACTCTGAGCTCATTCAGCATGATCTTTCAGCTGAACATAGTATTGACACAAAACTGGACTTGCCCGCAACTGATGTTATTTGCACTCAGCCTTCTCGGCTATGCACTAGGTCGGGTAGGCCTGTTAAGCCTCCGGCCAGACTTATATGTGAAATGAATGAACAGGTTGTGGATGATTCAATGTCGACTGTGGACTCTCTGTTTTCCTTTGTAAAGACAATGTTTGCTGGGTAGATTTGTGTTAATTCAAAGTTTTTTGGGGGTTGTTTTTTTTTTCTCGGTGATTGCCTTATAGAGCAACGGTTGAATATCAAAAGGTGTAAATGGCATCTTTTGGGTCTGTGTTGGTGAGAGTATTGGCCACACTCTTGCTAGCATTATTCCTTAGGGGAAGTTTTGAACTGATGTGACAACTATGTGCTCTCTTTATCGCACTTTTATTTTAGTGCTGTGTGTGCTTGTTTGATGCAACCCCATTTTAGCAGAATTTAAGGGGGGTGTATGTAACATAGTTAAAATGGTTGAGGTTAAATCCTGCTAAAATGCACCATCTGCTGGTAAAAAGTTGTATTGCATTCACCCTAGAAAGAGCGAGGTATTATGGGTAATCCTCAGAGCCATGAGGATCACTGACGAGGTAACGTGTCTGTCATGTGTTAAAGAAATATTATTAATGCATTTTGTGAAGTGCGGTTGTGGTTGTCGTTTTTGCATATTGTTGAAATATGTTCGGTCTGGGTCACGCTAGTTCTGTTATTATGTCGTTTTTGTCGTGTTTGAGAATGTTTAGTTCGTGGGAAAGTGCAGTGGGAATTTCCCACGTGGTAACATTATGGCTCCTCCTTGCAGGAGCTTGTTTTATGCCAGAGACTGACCTTACCTCCATGCCCGTTCTGTGAAATGCAGGTATGTTTTACCAAATCTCCTGTAGCAGATGGTTAGCATGACACTGAGTTTTATATTAACAGTTTTATACAATGATGTGGTTAATTTATGTTTCTGCATTGTTCTAAAATGCAAGGTTATATAAACTAAAACATAAAAATGGCATCCAGTAAATAAAATGTCAGCATTTTATTTTATTTTTCAGAACATTTTAATTAGTTACTTTATTTTCTCTAAAAAGGAGACTCACTGGTTGTCCTTTTATTGTAAAACAAAATCCACTATACGATCACTGTAATTTTAAATTATTTTATTGTGGTTATTGTATTATGGGTAATCCTCAGAGCCATGAGGATCACTGACGAGGAGCTTGTTTTATGCCAGAGACTGACCTTACCTCCATGCCCGTTCTGTGAAATGCAGATGGAGAATTAAAGAAACAGCTGATGCCAACTTGAGCAGCTCCTTGTCGTTCATTACCACACCGATAGAAGCCACCAAAACCACATAGGCCACATATATATATATATATATATATATATATATATATATATATATATATATATATATATATATATATAAATAAGTTAGCTAGTGTTTATGCTGTAACAACATGTAGATAACAGCATTCTACCATAATTATATGTTTTATACATATGCAGTATACCACACATATGTGTATTCAACAAAAAAAATACTTCAGCAATTCCTGCTTAAAGACAAAAAGGTTTTGACTAGAAGTCAGAAGATCTGCCAAAAACTGTGTGGCATGTGATTTTCTGTCAAAAGGGCATTATAAAAAAAATCTCAAAGGTTTTCAGTTCCTTGTTCACACAATTGTGGCGTTTAGAGGTGAAACAAAACTTTGTTTCAGGGTATTTTTCTGATCCACATGCAGACTAACACATGGGACTCAGAATAAAAAGATATAAAGAGGTTATTTTCAAAAACAACGAAGATTGTTTTTGAAAACTATTTTCAGAATTATTTTTGTCAGACTTCTGACAAAACGTGGAATAAAAGAAATGACTCCACTCCTTTCTTTTAAAACTACTAAAAAGACAAACATCTGAATACTGTGAAGTCTGGCTGTATTACACTGCATGACATTTGCATAAGAAAACCCGTTTGTGGCTGAAAATTATTAATCATCAGTTCAAAACAGGAATGAGTGGACTACAACAGGCCGTGCATTCTCATTGTCATGTTCTTACATTGCCTGCAATTTCTGGAAAATCGTGTTTATGTACGATACCTTGCAAAAATACTGATACAAATATTTATCAGTTTCCAGCCATAAAATTCAGGACATTTTATGGAAATATTAAAGTGTTTAACCACAACATAGCTTAATAGCTTAATATGTCATTCTAACGTAAATGTGATATCTTCAAATTGAAATTTTAAGGAGTGTAAAGATATTCAGAAAATATAACAGATGTATATTTAATAACATCTGTTATTAATACAATATATATATATATACACACACACACACACATATATATATATATATATATATATATATATATACACACACACACATATATATATATATATATATATTTTTTTTTTTTTATTGAACTGGGATTTTACATAATCACTAAAAATTTAACTCAGATTCCTCCTTTTATGGAAAACAATTTAGTTCATCACTATTAAGGTATAATGAAATTATGTTAGCTTATTCTGTGCATGTGAGTTTACTACCAATTTCATAAAAATCAAGCTTTCCACCAGAATCTGCCGTCACTGAATATTACATTATTGCAATAAAGTGTGATTAAAATAAACATTTTTAAAGTTTTAACCTACATTCCTAATTAACTTTTTTCTGCACACAAATTTATGCCAAGTAGAAATAATACTGCCTCTCAGTAGAAACTGAGAGGCATTACAAGCAAATGAAAAGCAAGAAAGAGGTAGCAGGCTATGTCAAATGATACAGCAACGTAACCCTCTTTGTTACATCAGCTCTGTCAAATCAATACAATTTACAGCATCCTGTATGCATGTGCTACACATAAGAAACAGCGGTAAACACAAAGTCGTCTCTACAAAGCCATCTTAAGGTAAAGTAGAAAAATAATTGCATTTTACATTACATTTGAATTACATCACTTTTGTAACTGAGTGGAAAAGAGTTGAGAAAAACAGAAGCTGAAGTGGTTTTATTTTAACCACAGACTGAGTGCACCGACTAATTTTTCTTAACACCCGAACCATGTCATCCTCCGAAGCGCCGCTTGATGAAATACCAACCAATACCAACTACGGTAGAGGTAAATATACTTTAAATTCATTTCTATTTGGTTTTAAGGTGGTTATATGAAATGTATAATGACGACATCCATATAACAGTGAGTCAGTGCCGTGTTGAACTAATAAAATTTTCTGTGTCACTCATCCCTGCCTTTATATATTTATATTCATATGCATCTTGGCTTCTGCAGGATCCAGTAGGGAGAAATACTTTTTCGTCAATTATGTGTGTAGTTCCGAGGACAAATCTCATCCCGATTTATTCAAGTTAGGTCAGAGAGGCTAGTTAAAGGGAGGCCTCTTATATTTTCCAACGGCATTTAGAAATGAATAAACTAATTAAAAGCCCTCCGAGGCTTGGGTCAGTAATTAGTGCAGCGTACAGCTTTCTGTAAACTTTTTTCTTAGCGGGTCAACTCCTCCTTTCATTTGTGAGTTTGTTTGTTGTTTTTTTTTTTGTTTTTTTATGTTAAGAACCCGTTCATTTGTGAGTTTGTTTTTTTTTTTGTTTTTTTATGTTAAGAACCCGTAAAGTAGAACAACCTCAAGATTTACAGACTGAGAATAAAGGAATAAACTTTTTTATCTTCTTTTTTTAATTGCCAATATTTCTAAATGGGAGAACGGAGAGAAAATAGGATGAATATATAATTTCTCTTTTCTTTCTTTGATTTAATAAACTCTTAACTGGCTGTAAATGTGTACTGGGGCAGAAGTATGCTACCATAGAGACCAAGAGGTCTGTCATCTGAACTGTCCTGTGAATATCTAATTTTACACCAGAACTGAGGGTCAGCCCTCAATTTTACAACACTTTACGGCTGTTTATGTAAGTGAATGTGCTAAAGTGACTCCTAGGTTCTTGTTAGAAAGTAAGCAAACTAAAAGAAGCAACACTGAGCCTGAAACCAAATCTAACAGACTTCAAAGACAGAACTAGCAAAACTGGGTCATGAAGAAAGATGGGAATAAATAAGTACATTAATGGGAACATCTGTGTCTTAGGTCACTGACAGCTTTAGCAAAAAGCTCACAAGGGAATTCATTTCTGCTTGAAAGACAAACTCAGAGATACGGCCGATTTCTGACTGAGAGAAAGAAATATTTCCATAAAACTGTGTGATTTATGGTGTGACCTTTGAGACCACTCTGTCTGCAGACACATTATGATATTTATATTCCAACCCTCACTTGAACTTGAACCGGTTTATTCCATATTCGCGCTGGACTCAGACCACACAACTATAAAGGTGGACTTCTGGGGAGCATCAGAATGTGTGCTTCCTATGACGTGATGGCGCACAGAGGCCACCATCTGTTTTGACTCTGAAGCAAACATGACACTGGGCTGATTCATCAACATGGTGGCAGAAAATGGTAAGACTTCAAAGGACGTCAGCCACGCCTGTATGAGGGTGTGCCAGACAATGGCTGCCCTAGTACTGAAAAGTCACTTTTCAATACTATTGAGATGCAGCTGGACTGTGATAAGTTTTGAAAACCAATTAGAGTGCAGGTAACAGTGACATTGCTGCACTGTCATTTATGGTAGTGCATACCAACTAGGTTTTATTATAATGCTTCCACAACCAAATCATTATGTAAAACTGCAGTCAGGAATTCATCTGCTTATTATCCAAGGTTTGGGATAATACCTTGGATTATCTGCACTAGTTTTCTTGTAATCTTGTTTTATGGATATGTGTCAAATTTCAACAACAACAGCATTAGTTTAAACATTGCAATGCCTGAGGAAAATACATTAATAGTTATTAGATTAATGAGACATGATAAAATGAATGATGAAGGTGAATAAGGGTGTGCCAACATGAGCAATATATTTTATGTGGCACAGCTTTCTGTGCACATCGAAGGCTGTTTAGTGTTTATATTACACCCTTATAAGCCTCAATGCTTTTCCCCCCCCTCTCCCAGTAACCAGCACAGCCAGGTCTATGCACAGTGTGGAGGTATTGGAGCATATTGAGTCTTCTGTGTAAGAGGCTTGAACACTATGATATTCGCATATGCAGAAGAAGATTGAGGCTACACAGCAAAGGCAGTGTTTACAGAAGTATTAATGTATCAACTTAAAGTTATTCAGCACTATTGTCAGAAGATCATAATTTGATGGGAGCCACTAAAAGAAAACACAACAAACTGCAATGGCTTTTTGTGAAGCACTGAATTCAACTCCTCTATAGAAGTCTGTTTGGTTGTGTAGTCAGACCCGAGAGCGGCAGGACTGTGATATGATGTGCAACAAGGTCCTAATTTTCATAATTACAATTTCCAGCCATTGTTCATGTCCGGATTCACTGCGTCTGGCTTCGGTTGGTGCAGAAATGTGATGCATGTCTCACATCAATGACAACAAGTTGCATACACTGTTCCAACTGCACACACTGAAAATTATCAGACATTTATTTGATTTAGAATGGAAGTGGTTCAACTCAGATCTTAGGGGGATGAAAAGATTGGAACTGGGGGGCTCAAACTGTCGTAAAAAAAGTCAAATATGTCCTCATACGGGCAAAAAAACACATATTTGGGTCTCATTTGCCTGCTGTGTGAACATAGCCTTAGATTGTTCAGCTAGCTTGCGAGGATCGTTTTGCCAGTTGTCAAAACTGCCACCTGACTGCTGAGTGAATCAACATAGATCTTTATTTTGCAGCCACAATAATGAAACTGCAACCCCTCACCAGTTTTTTGCATGCTCAAACATTTGGGGTTATGTTTAAAGGGGAAAACAGTACAGTGTGTTCTTGTTTCACCCCAGAAGATCCTGTCCAAAAACCTTGAGACAATCTGCTGTCTGGCAGATGTTTTATATCAAGAGCCGTTTTCATTCAGCACAAAGCGATCCTAACAAACAATTGTAAACTGATGTTATGAGATGATTCTGGCCTGACTAGTTTTTTGAGGTATGATGGACATGAGGAAAATCTAAGAAAGCACATCAAAGTATACTCCATGTGGCAAATAACTTATACACACAGCCATGTGATGCTTTAATGTTGAAGTCTATAAATCAAAGCATGACACAAATATGCAAAAATCAAGTTAAAAAAATAAGTCTACCATCCAAATGAAAATGTTTTTGTTGTTTAATTTGCTGATTCTTCTGTTTCAGCTTACCTATAATAAAATAAAGAAAAATAAATATTCACAGAAATCTTTGACTTTTCATTCTCAGTTCACATTCTTCCTTTGCAAACGATGGAAGTTGTGTTTTGGGACGTGCATTTATCATTTACGCATCTGGAAAACAACCTGAAAACAATCTGCCAACTAGTGAGAGAGGAGGAGGAGGAGGAATTTGTCGTAATTGAAGCAGAAGTTTTGCGTGTCATATCAGCCTTGGCAATAAACCAATCCCTTGCAGTGTATTTCTCCAATTTCATTCCAAATAGATTCAACACATACACAATGCACGCCTTTGTTGATATCTTCATTTCAACCACTGCTGGCCAACACGTAACAGAAACAGTGTCCTGCAGTCATACGCAAAGATCTTACAATATACTCTGCTTTCCAATTTTCCATCTAATATTACACACAATCATTATCATCACATCTCTGCAGAAGTGGATTTTATGTGTGTGAAGACTTGCCTTGCATTGTCCTGAGCACCGCTCATTCGAGACAATCTGGTGGATAGCTTTTCTTTATGTTACAACCTCAGGGGTTCCATCTTACAACAATCATTGTACTTAATAGAAAGCATGTAACTTATTGTCTGCCTTTCCCTTTGTCCCTCAGAGTGTTTTCTTTCTGGGTATTCCTGTTCTCCTGCATATTACTGGAGATCTTCAGTGCATCAATCTGTGATTCATTTGAGTCAGTTGAAAAAGATAAAGGCTTAGACCAATTCTACTTACTTTTTTATGCTGCTAATGCCGCCATTTTTTATATTGTGACCTATTGTAATCTTGTTTCTGCTGACTATGCAAAGTTAGTCAGCAGGAGTTGGTGCGAAGTTGGCGCTAAATTTAGTACCATGTAAAGTGCCAACAACTTTGAGCTCTTAAAATACAAGTACAGTTGAGGTAAAAATTATTCATGCACTTTCAGATGTAGGTTCAATGCAATCTTTTAATTTCACCATCATGTTACTTCACACTTGAAGCTACATTGATGTTATTGGTTTATATGCATAAGAAGCATAATCCCTTTATAAATCAGTTTGGATATCAGGTTGCCGACTTTCCAAGCCTCTTTGTAGTTTAACTTTTAATCCATTTAATACTCATTCCATTTCCAGTTTATTGCACATTAATTAAGATGGACAAATTTAGTGTTTTCTGTTTTTGTTACCAGATTACTTGTGTTACAATGAACATCTTGTGTTGATTTCACTTCAAGAGTCTCATAAGAATTATATCTACTTTGGACAATGTTGTTATAGTCAATATTAATTCTCTGTCTTAACATTAGTAAGCTAAAACGAATGAACAACAGTTCCATCAACATTTAACAATCCACAAATAAATTGTTTCCGATAAAAAAAGACAAAAAACATCTGAAATATAAATTGATAGGACTGAAATCCAGATAAGTGCTCCTATCAATAATGTGGGTATAGAAATGGAGGGATGTATAAAATAACTGTAGGATGACACAGTATATGAAACCAACAGCTAGTTTGTCAATGTTCTCAATGTGAGCATCAGATTAAACCAGTGATCTGATTTTGGTAGACTTGGTGCTGCTCTTTGTCATATTATGCAATACAGTGACAGAATACTTGTGGGGAATTTCTCAAGAAGATGGCAATCACTCAAAAGGCATGACACCAAACACTTTATAATAAAGAAAGATCAAAATGGAAATTAATTTTATCATAACCACGATTTTGTCTGAAGGAGAACATAAAAAAAAAATGGACTGGACGGTAAATTGGAGGAAAAGGTTACATTTTTATCTGCCAAATGCTACTAGTGAAAAATAATATTAAAATTACACTCTGAAAGCAGATACGGGCATCTGTGGTAATTCTCAAAAACACTTGTGTGGACACTCACTTCCACTTTAAAAGGCATCCATGAGTGAAATTTGCTTTGGCCACTCAGGCCTCTCAATCCTTTTCCGTCTTTTATTGCAGCCCTCTATGTTCTTTGAGTGCCTCTGAAACTGTCTGCTTAATCAAATGTGATTTTCTCTTGCAGAGAAAAGCGTCCTACAAATGTCACAGTCTGGGCTTTTCATCCGCTCACATTCAGAACGGGCAAAACCAGGCCATATTTTGTGTTAAGTGCTCAGCATGCTGATGATTGGGGATTATACCTTGCTGATGGTTAATCCCTTCCCCTGACAGCAGGTGTGTATATTGCTGTTCTTTGGTTGCAGTTATGTAGCAAACGGAAAGGATTTTTGGTTTTCTTATACAAACCTTGGTTAGAAATGCACATACACCAACAACAAGTAGGAATGCATGTAAATTTATTGTGGATTTTAATTAATCCACGCAAGATAAAAATTAGAAATATGGAAAACAGGCTATACTCATAACAGTGATTCTGGTATCCCAACATTACCCAGTTCACACATAAGTTGTTCCTCGATATGTTAACCACTTTCCTTCCATCTAAGGAACTACATTAATGGAAAATATCAATTTTTACATTTTCAGTGAGGACTCTGAGTATTCTTCAGTCTAATGTGTGCTGTGAAACCATTTCATTTAATCATTGAAACGATAAAAGGCCTTGGCAGCTTAAAAGACTCTTCTGCACCATTTAGTAAGGTGAATGTATGTGTATATGTGAAACCATGTCCATAATTATATATATACAAAATCCAAATTTGATCATTTCTTATGCTTATGAAAAATTATCTAAAGTTGTTTACTTTATCATTTCAAGCGGTTTAAAAGTTAAGCAATAAAATGTTCTAATTATTTCGTATTTGTTTTCATGATGGGTGCATGGAAATATCTCACCAGAATTGATTGAGAGGTGGAACACTACATCATTATCAATAATCCAGTTCTCATTATTTTTGCCTCTCTCTATACATTACTAATGGAAAAAAATTTAATAGTTGTTCAGAATTCCCTTTTTCTTCTTAAAAATTATGGACTATGGGAAAACCGTCTTCTAATTACTATTTCTATCCCGTAACATGCTCTGATATGAAGTATTATACATTTTTAAATAAAAAAAAATCTGATTTAACTGAAATTATCACCCAATTATATTGTGTCCCACAATGCTGTGTTTTTGCAACATTTTCCCAGCATGCTGGCAGTGAATATGCTGCATTTCTTTAGCTGCTTTGTACTTATCACTAACACAACACTGCAGGCTGTTTGCTTGGTCACCTAGCTGGCAAACTCTGTTGATAGCAAAAGCTAAGAAACTCCCTTTCCCTGCACATCAGTTGAGTACCTACACATAGCGCATATCAGTAGCTCGCTTGCCACTGAAAACCTGTCTGCAAAAACCAGATAAATTGAAACCCTTCCCCCAAAATACTTACAGAACACAGTAGCTCGACTCCTAAACCATAAACATCAACTGCTGAGGGGGTGAGAATGGAAATGTCATGATATGGAGAACAAAAAAATAATAAAAACTAGCTAGAGGGAGAAATACGCAGAAATACCTTTACGGTAAAGCAAGTTAAATTCATTTGAAGTAAAATGTAAAAGCTAAAACAATATTTTGTCACCTTCCTAAAAATAATGGCCCGAGTAAAATCACCACCTCTTTCTTTCCAAAAGATGTTAAAGGCAAAACAAAAGATTAAAAAATGATAAAAGATTTACTCTGTTTTCCACTGTGGCCTTCCTTGCAGAATTAAAATAACCAGTGATCACTAAACAAGTGATTTGAACATGTGTTGAATGATCACAGCTTAATGTCCACAGCTTAAAAGGCTGTCAGAAGGCTGCTGCAAAAGAAGCATTAAGTACTGGAAATTAAACTGCTTTAATTATAACCGGCATATGTTTATAAACCTGATGTCTAATAACTGCTTAATTCTGAGATAACTACATTTTTGAAACATATTTTTAATTGTCCACTCAGGATTATTTGAGGCAACCATTAAACCGTAAACATACTTTGCTTCTTCCAGCCCTGGTTTCGGAGTTCGTGCAGTTTGACGAATCAGTTGTGCAGAGCTTTTATTGTCTGGTGTCTGACAACCACTGTGCGATTGGCATGAAATTTGAAGTGGACGATACTACTAGATTGACAAATGCTGCAGTGGGAAAAACCTACGTCGATACGGCAAAAAATTCTCCATTTGAGTTCTTCTGAAGAATAAAATGCTCAGTCTAGAAGGAACCTTATACTTCTGTTTACCACTTCGAGGAAAAGTACAAATTGCTCTCTTCTTGCATGATATGGCTTGGCCTTTAGCTGAAATATTTATGTACCATCACTTGGATACATCAATCCAGTGAAACTCAGGAAAGGTGTTTGATAAAGTTTGTGTGTTTGTGTCCAGCTCATTCAGGTTTAGCTCAGTGTTTGACGTTTGTAAGTTTCTATGTTAAGTATGGCGTTACTTGTAGTTACCAATGTTGCCATTCGTGGGGGAGAAAAATTAAATCTTTTGTTCTTTTCTTATCGTTTTGGAAACGTGTTCAGTAATAAAAACCATATCGTTACGGCCCCTGGCCTCTTGAGGCTGTGCAGGCTCCCTTCTTGTTATGCAGGTTCAGCTGTGAGAGCACATCTCCCTGACTGGCTGCAGGAAAGCAGCTACACCATTGGACCAGCAGAGGATTGTCAAGCCAATCAGACGATGAGGCTCACCTGCACCCTATAAAAAGCTCCTGAATCCATTCCTCTAGTGGGGCAGCTGGTTGGAAGAGGTTTCGTGAAGCTGTCCCCCTTGTTTGGTATTTGCAACTGTTTTGAACAATTTGGTCTTGTTTGTTTTTCTGCTTGTTCAGTTGAGCGATTTTGACTTTGCTCTAGTTTAATTTCACTAGTCAGATGCTTGTGTTTGGGAGGCTTGGTGCTCCCTTTGACATTCCCTTTGTGTGTTCCCTGTTTTCCCCTTTTGGGTCTTTGAGTTTACTTTGAATTGACTTGTTTGGACATTTTTTATAACTTTAATTTGCACCTGACATTCTTGAGTTTGTTAATCCCTTTTGTTTTGTATTAATTGGGTTAAATTGTATTGTTTTGTGAAACTTTATTTTTGTAATCATTTTTACTTTACACGTTCTCTCTGGACACATTTTATGTTACCGCCCCTGGATCCCTAGACCTTGGGGGCGTAACAATATATATATATGCAATTGTGTTTTTCATTGCATTTTTATGCTGAAGTTTTTACAAGTAGTGCAGACTTTTTGCAGCGGAGGTTCTACTTGGCAACACATCAGGTGGTTTCAGCAAGTTGCAAAGTTCTGTAGAAGCATTCAAAACAATACAGCACTGTACTGGTATTAGAAAATATAATTTGTACTTTTGCACACTTGAATTTACTTTTGAATAAATATGTAGCCTATTTTTAAAAGTCTTCAGTTAACTTTCTTCTAGTTGAGTAAGATTTGACCCAGAGTATCAATACTAGAGTTGAGTACTTTGTCCACCACTGATCTGAACTGCTGTTTGATGGATGAAATAATGCCAAAACTCTCTGCTGCAGCTTCAAGCCTCAAAAAGGCGGTCTCTCTCTGTGACTTAATAAAACTCCATCAATGAGCCACTCTGCCACAGGCATGCAAGTGTTATTAAACCCATCGCGCCTCTCCCAGGGTAATTAAAGGTGCCTATGACGTCGCAGAGTTTCCTCCCACAAACTCCTCATTTTCCTGTTGCTGGAATCAAGAGTTAATGGAGTTAACTTTAGTTGATGAGAGAGAATCCAAGCACAGAGGACCACGTCTGAATCAAAGCATGCTTTTCAAGTGCAAGTGTGCTCAGTGTTTGGGGGCATGTTAAATTATCCTCTCTGCCTCATCGTGTGAACCGTCAGCTTCTGATGCCACAAACAACACTACACAAGCCAGACGCCACTTTTAACATGAGGTTGATAACTGTGCACACTTTTATGTTTGTTGTCCACTGTTTATGACTTCCGGCTTTATCCTCCCACATCAGATCATACCAGGGCTTCTCCCACCTGCCTCTGATTTCTCTTAAATCAATGATTTAATAGACTCTGTGAATCTGCTCAAAAAGGAATGTCTTTTGTTAATCAATACCATGCTACTATTGTGAATATTTGTCATTCTTATATCAAAATCAAAGCTCTGGCAGAGACCAGACACTGCAGCACAATTTAATCTTCGACAGAGGATTAACACCGCCAATCTGCAAATGAAAGAGTAAATATAAATACCATAGAATGAAGTAACTGGGAAAATCCTTTCAACACATCAAGGCAAGGCTTTAATGAACAAACACTTTATCCATAAGGCTGCTTCAAAGACCTACAGAGCAACAACTAGAAATGCGTTTGTAGGATGGATTATGTTTGGACGGCTAGTTTGTAATGAAACAAACAAAAAATAAAATCAGTGCATCTGGACGACAGCCAAATTTCTACATGCATACTTCTGTAAAATATTTGTTCTTGAGTGCAGATACTCATGGTTCAAAGAGCCTGGAGGTTCTGCTCTTCAATTTTTTTTATTTCAGGAGATAATTTGACTTTTATTACAGTATAAATCAATAAAAATGCTTAAAAATGTATTAGGGTCATAATTAAAAACTTGTAGGAGAGTCATAAACACAGGCATTTTTCTATGGAAGAATCTGCAAGACTCCTAGTGGAGCGCTTGACAACGTCTTCACAGGCTGGACCAGCCCTCCTGTGACTGAAAGTATAAAATATAAAGTGCATAAAAATATGGATGAAAAAGCTTCAATAACTTAGATATTTTTCTAATCTTTTAATGTGATCTTGAGTAAATATTTTTTTGGAATTTTCTTTAGGTGGTTTATTCTGATTCATGGATTAACTTTCATGTGTTTCGTGACTCAATTCCTAGCTGGGCACAGAAGAAATAAAATATACTTTTAAAATAATAAAAGGCAATTTTATAAATATGAAAAATGTATAAAAGGAAATAAACTAATTTAAAATTATGATGAAAATAAAAACTGTTTTCTAGTTTTCCTTATTTTCATTTTTACTTAATATTGTTGTTTATACAGCTTTTTTAAAAATGGCATTTTTAAGTTTGAAATGGAGGAAATTAAACGTTTTCAATCTGAGTTTATTTATATCATCAGAGTACAAATGTATTTAATCCAAGCAGCCGTGAAACTCTCACCTGGACAATGCAAAACGCCAGCAAGGGTTAAATCTGTATTACATTAGTGTGAAGGTTTAAAAAGGTTGTTTGGCACTGAAAGAAAAAACCACTGACATCAATGCAACCTGGTTCATTGTCTGACCTGTCAGCTTTTCACACACAGCAGGAAACAGAGACCCAGCAGTGACTTTGTAATGGAAACACGAGTACTCACAGTATGACTGCTGAAGCATGTTTTATTGTGAAAGAAAAGAAGGTAAGAGACACAGCACAATGCTAGGAAAATATAAGTCAGTTACCTCATGACTTTACACACAAACATCCCAGATTTTTGTGGAACTTTTTCCTAATTTATTAAAAGCAGAACCACATTATGTAAGAATTAGTCGTCTTTGCCATGAAGCTCTAAATGTAGCAGTTCCCACTGATCATCCTTGAGATGATTCTACAGCTTAAATGGAGCTCACCTGTCATAAAACAAGTTGATTTGACTCGATTGGGAAAGGCACACACCTGATTTCATGAAGTCCCACAGTTGTCAGAGCGCAAACACAAAGCACAACATCAAAGGAATTAGTCGACCTCCGAGACGGGAAAGTCTTCAGGCACAAATCTGTGGAAGGATATAAAAAAAAAAAAGATTGCCACTATGAAGATCCCAACTGGAACAGTGACCTCAATCATTTGGAAATGGAAGAAGTTTGTAGCCACTGTGACTCTTCCTGGAGAGATCTGACGATGGCTGTGCACAGATGTGTCCCATCCAACCTGATGGAGTCTGAGAAGTAGAAGAAAGGGGTGGGAAAAACTGCCTAAAGATATCTGAGTCAAGCTTGTGGCATTATATTAAAAAATACGTGAGGTTGCAATTGCTGCCAAAGGTGGATCAACAAAGTATTAAGCAAAGGCTCTGAACACTTATGTAAATATGATTACCTGTTTTTTATTACCATTATTTTTAAATGAATTTGCAAAAACAATTTTTTTTTCCGCATTGTCATAATGGGAAAAATAATGGGCAGAATTTTGTGGAAAGAGATTAATGTATTACAATTTGAAACAAAGATGGAACAATAAAATGTGGATAAACTGAAGTGATGTGAATACTTTCCAGATGCATTGTATAACTCAATAATATATTCATTTTAATCTCAAAACCATTGTAGCCAAAATGAAATTGACTTTAAAATGTGTATCCATTGGATATGAGAAGGCTTCAAAAAGGGACATGGTATTTAAAATAATATTTTTTCTCTACTTGAATATATTTTAGAGCATAAATCACTTTATTCTAAGAAAGGAAATCATGTTTCAAACTAATTAAGTGAAGGGTTTAAAGGTGGAAAACTAAGTAAATACTTAAAAAGTAGAAATACTGTGGTGTGTCCAACTGCTTGTTTTAATTATTTCTTAGCCTAACCAATTTCCGTCAGAGTCAGTAAATTATTTAATCTGTTCAACACTTTTTCAACACAGATTCACAGCAAGAATCCACTCCCACCTGAACACAAACAAATAATATTAAAAGGCTTTAAATACAATCAAAGGCGTAAAAAAAACTGCCCAACCCTTTTTTTAATGACAAGTTAGCTTTACTATTTAAATCAGCTTAGAGAATACCCCCATCAGGGTCTCCAGGCCTAATTGTTACCGACAAGTTTTAAGCCAACTGTGGCTGTTTGCCAAGGTCTTAGCTTTAAAGCATATCTAATTTTCCTCCTGTGGGTCCCCTGTCCTCCAAACCTTGTATTGAAAGCTGATGCTGTGAGACTTCTGAAGCAGGAACCATTTGCTCTTCCATGCAACCACAGGCAATTATGATTTGACCCTGTCAAATCAAAGAAAGCTGGGAGGGCAGAATAAGAATGAGTCAGGGCCAGTAGCACCAACTAAACTTTGACAAGTTTTATGCATGCAACTTGGTCATCATTTGAAGGGTGTTCAGACTTATGAATACCTTGGGATCTTTGATCATCACTAAGCAAACCATTAGGGTATTTTAGTAAATTTAATCACAAAAGAGGTGGAATGAACTCTAACTCGCAGTGCAAAGAGGTGGAGTAAACTTTTTTTTTTTGTAAAGCATAAAGCCTTATGCAACTTTTATGAATTCCCCATTCTGACAAACTTTTCATGACAACGGGATTTAAAGGCATCCCCTGCTGCAGAAACATCCAGCAGAGCCAAGGTCGCACCACACACTGCCATGATTAGCACTCTCCATGGGCCATGACAGTCTCAGCATTGCTACCTAGTGCAGAATATCCTTCATGTGCAGATGGCTGAGTGGGACAACTAGTATTGTAGAATCTATCAATCCCAGCAGCAAACAGCACAGCCTGAAAGGGACAGGCTGGTGGAACGTAGTGAGGCAGAATATCAACATGTCCCCCATGTCCACTGGCAGAAAGGTGGTGAACACAGTCTAGTACTAGTCCCAGGAAGACAATATTCTCTGCTGGGGCTTACATGTTCTCGTGGTTCATCATGAAACCCAGATTGAGTAGCTGCCAAAATGAGTATCTGTGTGTGACCATTTAGTAGGTATTGTAAAACTTCAGAAAATGAGCTACATCAATTAATCAGGGAAAGTGTCTTCAAATAAATTTAATTTGTAATGGCTTATGTTTTTAGTTCTTTTTCTGGATTTTTTTTTCCTTCTTCCTGACAGTGCAAACGTATGTGATCCAGCAGCTGGTTCATGATTCTTGTCATGCAATTTGGAAACAATGGCCAACAGAGCTGGTGTGAAGAATGCAGCCTGAGGACGCCGATTGATTCTGAAAGGAGAGACAGATGTACATGTTTTTTGCTTGAAAGATTGCTGGGGTGTGTTAATCCCACATGCGAGTCCGGGGCCCCATGACATTGATTAAAATCACATTTTGGAGGCTGGCAAAATGAAACCATCTGATCCATACTTCAGAATTGAGACCTTTGAGATTTGTTACTTAGCTTTTCCCTCTTTTGTTGTTGCGGGGGAGGGGCGCATTGTTGATTTGGTGGGGAATGGCAAATTGTAACACCACATATAATTAAAAAATGTCAATCTGTATTACTTTTATTTTTCCAGAGGCCTTTCGAATCCAGTGGAACCAACAATGAGTTTCATTCTGTTGAGTCAAAACAAAGTTTATATATTCCGTATATAGTTTCAATGCTGACTGGATGAAGACCAATCTGCCAATCATGAAAAAAAAAGTATATTTTGAAGTCATCAATCTAAATTCTGATCACTTTTAAACACTCATTTGATTCGATGGGTCATCTGTAAAAATATATGCATTTCATTCATCACCGTTAGGGATTCAAAGCATTGATGAAGCGCTTTTTCTAATTTTTACCTCACCTTCATCAACAGCAGAGGATGTAGAAAATATTACTAAATATTCACATACCCACCTAAATCATTAAATTAAGTGTTGCAATCACTTCCATGGCAACACATGTGTAAATGTCACTGCTGAGGCATGCAAACTGCTTCTCCAAACTGAACGTGGAACCCTCATCAGTTTCTCGAAAGAAGACTGGCTGAAAGAATAACTATGTTACAACTCAGACAGTTCAGTCTGAGCTTCTCTGACACTCATTGATCCCTCTCCCACTGACTTCCACCCTGTAAGCCCTTCTCCCTGCAGAGCTTTATTCCCCTCTGGAGCTCCATCACTGTGTGCTGGAGACAAAACAGGCTTACTGTAAATCAGAGACCAAATCCCACAGGCAACAGGGAATCTATCCAGCGACAAAAAAAAAGAGAGCACCTCTTGAAATGAGCGACAAATCAAATCAATATATTTTTTCCTCATCTTATTTCACAAGAAAAGCTTAAAAATAATTTTCTCAGAGGAGATGAATTTTGTCAATCAAAATGCATTACATGGTGGAGTGATGTAATGCATCATATGCCGTTCCTTTAAAAAGTAATGAGCTTAACGGTAAAAAAAAAAATGATGCATGTTTTCCAACAGGGATGCAGGAGATTCTCAACATACAATAACTTTAAACAAAATCACTAGTTAGGCTAAAAAGTAAAACACAAATGTAGAAAAAAATATATAGAAAGTTACCTTATTTAGCCTTATGTAGGCCACATTGTAAATTTTATCTCAAACATGCATGCTTCACAAGTTAAACCTGCATCACAGATGCTTAGATTAATTAAAACTATGGTGAACATTGCATTGTTCTTTGAACGTCTTTATCAAGCATCCAAAATAAAAGCACACAAATCAACTGTGTTGTCCAACATGAGAAATCACTTAGCAAAACATCTGTCCACATAAATTGTCCTGTGTTAATAAGTAAATTGTGAGCAACTGAGAATAGACATCCAAAAACAGCCTAAAGGAGGTTAATGAATATATTAAAATTCCAAAAGAATTAAGCTTATTAAGAGCTTATTTGAGCTTTTACTTATCTGAGTTGTTACCAGCAGGGCAATTTTGTAATTGAATTCCTAACAATGAACCGACTATAAAGTACACACTAAAAGATAAACAATCCAAGATGCAGTGCCATTAAAAGGCAAGCTGGTGACACAATTTGAGAAATTTACACCAAAGAAAAGGGATTTAAAGGGCTTCTAGAAAAGGATCATTTTATCTTTAGAGCTGCAGGCTTTTATTGCCATTGCTCTGTGGAAAAAAATAGAATAAAATAAAAAAAAAAAACATACAGATTTTTGTGGTGAAGACATGTCGAAGCTTTAACAGAATGTAGACCAGCAATGGAACAAAATATATTTTTTTTAAAAATTGACATTTTGAAAAGAATAAAAATGAAAAGAAAAACTGATGTTTTAATGAAGACATTAGCAGAAACCTCACTGTAAAAAATACAAATATCTAATGGGAATGACAGATCCAGCTAAACTAATTCCATGTTGCCCCCTAGTGAGTTAATTGTATTAACGGCGAGGTGTGTAGTATAGCCCAGATTTGTACTCACGTAAAAGTAGTACTACTTCAATATATTTTTCTCACGCTAAAGTAAAAATTGATAAAAGAAATACTAAATTAAAAACATTAAAAAAAGCTACTCAAGTGTGTCAAATTTGTTAAAATTACTTAATCAATTAGCCAAACTAGCCAGATTCTGACACTAAGAATAATCAAATAAACAGATGAGCGAAAAAAAAAGTCACATACCACATTGGAGCAGAAAGACAATTCCTTTTCACAACATAAAATCAAGACTTACACTACATAATTTGTGTAAATTAAAACAGTGCTTCAAGTGACAGTTTTTCCTGTTCAAGTAATTTTGGTTAGATGTTGCTTTTTTGGCATTCAGTAAAGTAATTATTCTTACCTGACAATACTGTGGCACTATTAATACTACCAGAAAGTGCCTCTATTGCAACAAGTGGCTACTATCGTATTTTCAAGCTGTAGATCAACACTTTACAAAATCAGAAGAAGGTGATTCCATTATTGCTTTTGAATCTGCAACACATTAAAAATGACTCCACAACTTAAGACGAGTCGCATTTTTACTGCCACAAGACGCATCCATGCTTATGCAACGTCCCATCGAAGAGATGAAAAATGTACATCTCTATGATCTCACACCACTCGTTCCAGTCAGAGGTATTTATATAGCAGAACTGGGAGAAAATGTATTCTCTTGAAGATGGATGCTGAAGTAAGACCAAAACATAGGCAAGCAGGGGGGAGACTGGCAGAGTTGGTATAAAAATGAAAAGTCCACAAACAAGTTGCAAAGAGAGAGGCAGAACCCCCAGACGGTATAAAAATGGTTGTGTAAACAGGAGGATCTCATAATGAACCAAATAAACCATAATGTATACTGTGAGGAGGATTATTGGAGGGTGAAACAGGTGAGACTAATTAATTGAGTGGAAGGAGCTGAAGGCAAACTGAAGAAACGAGCAGCAGGGATTGGCTAAACGAGTGTTAGTCTATCCTGAGGACTTACTGTCTTGCATGTTTTATGTGTTTCTCTGCCTCTGCACACCTGACTTCATGCTTCATTTGACTCATGTGTGCTGGAGCAGGGAAACATCTGAAAGAAGAACAACTGTGGGTCCTGAGGCCCAGGATTAAAAACCACTGGGCTAGACAAACACTGCAAGACACACAGATCTGGAACACCAACAAACAGGCAGAGTATCGATACATACAATGCAAATGTAAAAGAATTAACACAGAACCCTGCAAACAAAATAGAAAACCAAGGTCAATGTATAAAGTCTAAATCAGGGGTCCCCAAACTACGGCCTGCCACGTCATTTGGTCCGGCCCCCTGAACAATGCCAGATCCGGCCCGCCTCCTCATACCAGAGAGCATTCAGTGTTTTTTTTTCATATATTGTATTTTCCGGTTTATATGTGGAAAAAACGGTTTTTTCCATTTGCATTCTTGGTAAAAATCTATCTAAAAGCGCGAATGTGTCGTCGACCCCCCCTCCCCCCCGCTCGACAGTTTTGAAGACAGAGCAGGGCACCCCCCCCCTCCCCCACCCCCCGGTGGACAAGAATTTTCTAAGGTTTCTTTCTCCAAAAACTAAGACCGGCCGCCGACCAGAGAAAGGAACAGCTATGTGGCCCTCGCAGGAAAAAGTTTGGGGACCCCTGGTCTAAATAGTGAATACAAACTCAATACCTTGTATCGAGGGTGTCCAGCTCTAGTTCTCTAGTTTTGGCAAATGGTGCAAGTGCCTCCTCTGCATGTCAAAGTTCTGCAGAGGCCTACTAATGAAACACCACTTTATGCAGTTGCATAAAAATGCAGGACACTGGCTTTGCAGGACTGACATTGGACACCACCTCCTTACATATCGACACATCAGTGGTTTTTAATTGGTCGACACATCACGGAAATCCCCTCCTAAACACGCCATCAGTTTTTGCAGAACGCTTCTGCAGAATCACTAATTCAAACCAGGTGTGGTGAAGCAGGGTTAACACATGAAACAATTGGACATGAACTATATCTACCACATGTCCCCAACTCTAACCACATGACATATGATTCTTTCTTTTTTTTAAAGAAAGAGGATAAACAAGTCATCTGAACAAGGGTTGAGTTTACTCAAAGCTTTAACACAAAATGTTCTACTGACTGGATAATGGAAACTCAATATCAAGAAAGAGTCTTTATTAACGGTCGCCCCCCAAAAACCTTACATGCAAGTCAATGGGTTCAGAAGGGCACCGGGGACTTACTGACTTTTTTCAGGTTTTAATAATCTCTTTACGTGATCTCGCCTGCCCCCAGTGTCCCATTGTTCAGGGCCACACAGGGGGGACATTTGAGAGCTTGGATTTAGACTTTACAGCACGAAAAAGTACCCTAATATATCCTCCATATCAGTAAAAAGCATCCTCATAATGAATGTAATATTTTGAAACATAGGGTAGGCTTTATGCGTTCAAGACAAGTAAACAGCTACTCCCAGCCTTGATTGAACGCCTACTTAGTGTGGAAAGAACTAAAGCAACATCAGTGGCAATAATTCCACTTGAACTGGATTAGATATCCACCTCATATATTTGGCTTTTCGATAAACAAGCTCTCGGAGAGTTGCTGTGGGAGAGGATCAACACATTAATAAATGGTGAAAATGATTTGAAATGAAAATCCAAGGCTGCTTTTTACCCAGATGCAGTTTAATAAGTAAACAAACTGGCCCTGCTTGGTAAATCAGAGAGGGAAAGTTTGTACAGAAACAAATAACATGGCAAGATATTTAAAAAGAGAAAATGTAGGACAGAGGATGAGAAACCTTTAAAGAGCACATAAATTGACATTAAATCACAAATTATGGGGATTTGGACATATGTTATAATAAGTGATTCTATTAAACAAACTTTATCATTTAGATTTTAATTTAGATATGCAGTGTTAGTGCTCATTAACACAATAACCTAAAGAGTAATTTCCAGCCAATCAGCCTCCTAAATTACATTCCAAGCGTCTCTCTTTGCTGAACTCTAATGAAATTCTGATAACTTGCAAATTAACAAGAGAGGAAGGAACACAACAGTACCAAAAGAGGGTAATGTTGCTTTGTGATCTCTGGAAATGCAGCAGTTCTGATATGTTTGTCCTAACAAGACACCATAGCTCATAGGTTTTTATTTATTAAGACTCTAGTGGCCTTCATTTGATAGTGAATTGACAGGAAGGTGGGTAATGAGAGAAGGGGGAAGACATGCGGCAAAGGTCACCAGGCCGGGAATCGAATCCATGACAGCCGCGTCGAGAACTAAGGTCTACAGATGTGGGTTGTGCTTAACCCCCTGTGCCGCCACAGCTCTGAGGTTTTTGTGCACAAGCGGCCACATTCTTTGCAGTTTGCTTTTATGCCATGTCCCATTTGCAGTCAGTAGTCCCGACTTCCCAGTTGGAGAAACCAACTGGAACGTCCCACCCAAGTCAGATTTCCCACTCAGAAAGTGGGGGAACTCTTACGACCCCAAGTTAGGATTTCAGGATGGATGCTAATTGCAACATTAGCAGTAAAGTTGATTACTTTTACTGTTGATGTTTGTTCTCCATTGTTTTTCTTCATTTAATCAGCCTGTACAACAAGTCTTTGGGTAAAAAAAAAACCTCGGATAATATGAGGAACAACGACATTAAATCTCTGTTTGGGATTAATAAAGTATTTATGATTTAACTTGAGCTGTTGCATAGAGAGGGACTTATTAATATCCTCTGCTTACCAAACTGCTCAAAGCTTTCTGGTGCCACTCAAAATATTGCAACACGTTTTCCAATGTCTTTTTGGAGACCTTGGATAGCCTAAGCTGTCTTGGCCAGTGACACAAAGATTTTTATTTTTTTTTCCTTAACTTAGATTTTACAAAGAAGAGCTTCAAACAGTGCACATTGCATTAGAAGTCTGCAGTGGTAAAGAATTAATCACAGTATTTCCTTGAAGAAGAAGGATCAAGTCTCTCCACAGTGAGTCTCTTACATTAGGGGATACATGAAAAATGCATGAACTCTTACTCCCCACTGGACCCATGGCATTTTGTTGCCAACTCCGAACTCACTTTTCAGATAAGTGAGGTTTCTCTAGTTCTGCTAGTTTAATTTCTTTGCGAATGAAATGCTGGTATATTATTCTGGGAATACTTGGAAATGCCAATAATAAACAGAGCAGCCATACAGATTTTTCCCATGATTTTCCATGTTGTCTTTTTGCACAATAAAGTGAAACAGGGCTTTACACAAAACCACCGTCAACATGTAAATTACAGTTGCTGGCTTGGCTTGAATATCAAACATTTTTCCATTGGATTTTTTTTTAAAGGGGTGGGAATTTTTACCTCAAATCATTTTCCAAGCATTTTCCAGTGGATATTAATCCAACAATACTCTCATTCAGAAGCCACTTCATACTAAAGAAGTACTCCAGCGCAAACGCACTGATGTTGTATATGCAGCTTTGAATGTTTTGGCTTCTACACTGGAGAAATTTAACTGCAGATACCAAGCTGGTCAAAACTACTCACAGTTTTCTCTTTAATGACCAATAGTCTTATAAGCGATTATTCTATATGTCTGTTACTTCCCATCGTGTTCAGAAGTGAAGAAACCTCTTAGTTGGGAGACAAAATGTTGGTGGCAGTCACAGTTCGAATCCAAATCTCACCTGTGAAGCAAACATTGTAAAACTAAATATTGTGTTTAAAAACTGGATTTGTTAAGTCAAAATGACTTTGCACAATAGCTGTAAAACCTGGCATTTCTCTATTTCTTGCAGCCATAGCTTTGTTCCTGTCATTTCAAATATACAATTAAATACTCTGGGGGGCAGCACTGGAGATCAATAGCTTGCCTTCACCTCCCCTTTCTCAGTGTCAAAGGTACTATTAAGCTGCGTGCAACTCACAAACACGTGGGATCTCCATCAGTCTTTGTGTCTGCAAGTGTCGCAGATTCAGCAATCACGACGCAAGAGCCAACCAAACAGAGGAAGCTGAACTTTAAACTTCGTTTAACATCAGAGGAGATTCAGTTTTAGGAGACTGGCCTCCTCTACACACTCACTCAGGAAGCAGCCATGACTGCTGTAGCAGTCAGTGTTATTCAATATAATGGATTAAACAGCACTTACTTTGGAAGAGTCAGCTTTAATTGACAAAGGAGTCTGTAGAACGGTTAGTTAAATACATTGATATTTTTGTTACACTTAAAGTTGTTAGTACTTTGTTGAAGATGCACATCCTTCAATATGATCTCTTAACTCTTGATTTCTCATCTCAGTCTTCAGTTACAATTTATATCCAAGCTTAACATTTTTCGTCAGAATTTACCAAAACAGAGCTTTACATACTTTAATAAAAAAAATACCGCAATTTTTTTTTTGTCAACGCACCAAAATACACTTTAATATTGATTGTATTTAATGAAGGAGCCTGAAAACAAATAGATATTAAATTTAATCCTGAATGTCCTAAGACTAATTAGATTTAGTTTTTTTTATTCTGCTGAAATGTATTTTCTTTTTCTTTTTTTTTTTTCTTTTGCATTATTTTGCTAATAAGTTGGCACGGTTAACTTTCAACTGACTTTGCACACTGAATATATAAACATCCAAGAAATCTTTCGAAAGATTAGGCAGCAGTGAAGGATTTAGGGCTTAATTGTCAACATCTCATCTCTCCCTGCTCAATTTTGAGGTCCCAGTTGAAAACAACAAACATTCAACCCTGTGCTCTCCTTTGCATTCAGTATGTAGACACTGAATGCAGTTAGTTCAAATTGAGTGCTACTATTAAACAATTTATCATGTTAACTGCATTAAAGATCACAAATACAAAAATATATATATGAATGGTGATTATTCTGTTAATTTGTCCTATTGAGAGTAAATACATCTCCGAGACATTGTCATAAAAAATATGTCTGTTGATGTTTATTTTTTACACCCCATTGTAAAATGTAAAGAAAAAAAAAAAACATGAGTTCAAGTAATTATAGTTTCTGATCAGAGACACTCGACAGCAGCGTAACACAAGGAAATTTAAATGCCGAAGTCTTTTCTTTGATCACAGTTAATGCTTTCTCTAAGAGGATTATATTGTCATTAGACAGATCTGCCTTTGAGGGGATAAATATAAATCCTCCAAGTCTCACCAGTGAAATCTACAACCTTTTGTGTCCTGCCACATGTGGCAGATGTACTAAAAAAATGCAAGCCTTCACTGTTGGGTTTAACATTGCTGGGGATGTATCAGGTGGAATCATGCAGGGTGTCTGATTTCATCTGTGATTAGAAGATTTGCAGGCGTGACTTTTATTTATCAGCACACTTTTTACAAAAGTGTACCGTGCAAACCGAAGAGTCTTCTGGTAAAAATAAAGTTTACTTTTTTAAGCCTTTCTTCCATAAAGACAATACACAAAAATATTTAAATCAGGGTAGAACAGTTTATTTTTTTTTTGATGGCCATTTCACGTTGTGAAAAGTAAAACAATTTCACTGTGAAGGTGCAGTTGCCTAAAAGGAGCAATTAAATCAGTTGAGGATACACCAAGAGCTTTTAGTCCCGTCATCTGAGAAATATACGTTTTAAACTGGTCCAACAATATAGAGAAGTCTTGTTATGCAGAGCCATTTTGATTGACCATAAAATTGGATTCTGTGTTACTAAAGAATATTTATATCTTGATCTTGTTTGTGCAAGCTTGAACATCTGACATATTGCAGACCTTAAAAAAGAAAATCCTACACAGGTAATATCAATTTTACAGTCAAAATTTTCCTAATTCCATTATTGTTTCAAAGTCACATTTTGCCAAATCAAGGATTTTGTTGATATTGAGCCATTTCAAAACTGCTGAAAAAAAATCCCATCATACTATTCTTACCGTTCAAAGTCCTTTTAGTGAAATACCAAAAAAAAAAAAAAACAGGGTTTTCTCCAGCTGTATGGGTCAAACAGTAACAAAGCACTGCTTCTCTATTACTTGTTGCTCAGAACTGCAGAGCAGACGAGCTGGCACACCTGCAACTTTTAGATGCTTCCTTACTCCAACAGGCCGGAATCAAATGGCTGAATTCCTTCACCAGCAGTCATTCGGCTCTGAACAGCCGTGGTAACGAGCCATTCATTTGATTCATGTGTGTTGGAGCAGGGATGCGTCTGAAAGTTGCAGGACGGTAGGTCTCCAGGACTGGACTGGCTCTAATCAATAATAATAATAAAAAAAAGTTCCTTCTACAGCAGCCATTTCAGCTGTAGCTTAGCGTCTTGAATGATGTGGGTGGAGCTCCACTTGGGTTGCTAGGTGAGGGGCTGGACTTGACTTGGAGTTGCTTGGTAACAAATTGTGACTCAACAATTTTTAGAGGTTTTTGAAACAGACTTCTTTGCAGACACCAGCAGAACATTTACTTATTCCCAAAAACAGATGGGTGTTTCTCTTTTCTCTCTCTTTTACTGTGTCTAGAAACAGACGATACCTATATGGTTACATTTTGGGTTAAATTATTGTGTTAATACAATGAAAGGATGTAAAATTTTACTAGAGAATCTCACAAGCATGTCTAGACTGAAAACAGCTAGTTTCTATTGGTTGTAATCTGCTATTTTATTTAATGAGACTCAATGAGTGAGCTTTTAAATTGCTGCATGTCATGTTTAAGTGAATGTCTTTAAATGAGCAAAATTGATCACGTGTTACACATTTTCACCCCCTTTCAAGTCTGCATTCTCATCCTCAGTTTGTTTACGATTTTTAATAATAAAAAACAAGCAAAGTTAAAATTTTATAAACAATACACTGGCAAAGCTGAACTATTATTCCAGTTATATTGCAGTGCTCTGGAAAATCTTTTGTAATATCTGGACAGTGCAGAAATATGTAGTTGCAGTTGGGGTCCTGCACCTGCCAAATTTGTCTTCCTGTCTTTATCTGACACTTCACAATTCGCTGTCTGAAGCCTTTTCTCTTTCTTCAGTTTCATGCTCGTCATCCTTCCTCTCATTAATTTATTCACCTCTTATGATTATTTCTTCCCTCTACGGTTTTGCCCTCTCTGTCAGCCACGCATTGTCTATTGTCATTTTCACTCCTCCATAGCTTCCTCCTGCCCAATCTTCAGCTTTCTATTTCTGAAAAAGCAAAAGAGAAATTGTCTGAAATTCTTCTCTGCTACTAAGAAGAAATGCTTTTCTACTTAAAGTGCAGATTGTGCATGTTTCATTGAAGTAGTTGGCATAAAGGCAACTTTATACTGCAGCAATAGGATGCAAAAACATTAACATGTGAAATTGTGTCTGTTTTAATGATGAACCTATATAATATGTTGTTTTTTTCATTGCTGAGAAAGTTATGTCTTTTTTTGTGGTTCTGCGGTTTTTAAAGTAAAAAGAAATTAAGAAAGGAAATTACCATATTGAGAATGCAATCAGTCACTCGCCTAACAGGAAAAGCCGCTCCCAGTTTGCCAAATGTACTGTAAAACAATCTTACCTTAATAAGACTGGCTGTGTTTTATGTTATGCAAATGAAAAAAATATTAATTCTAATGCCTAAATTTGTGTTTGTGGTTAAGTGAGGAGAAAGTGTAGTAGCCTTCTTCCTGTCAGCTGATTACTATCTGCAGCAACAGATAGATGACGAACATCCCCAATGTTGCTCCAAGTTCCTCACAGGCCTTTTCTCTCACAACCCATTTAAACCACTGGAACAGCATGGCACACTGTTGCCTTTTATAACTGCAAATTCTCAAAGAACTGTATTTTATGAGGCATTTTGACAAACTTATCCAGATGTCTTGGCAAAGAAATAGTGCAAGTGGGCGGCGAACTGTTGTGAAGCTACAAAAACACACATCAAGTCCAAGTTTTGCTCTCAAATTTGTGAATGGCAGAGAACTTGTGTTTTATATTTAGCTTTGTTAACTGGACATCTTTGAGTTTACTAATATTCAGCTGCTCTCACGCAAGGCATTTTCAGGAACTTTATCTTTCAAATTTAGTTGATTTAGCAAATGCAAAAATATTTCTTGATTATTTATGAAAATCTGCCTTTCCTTACACACAACCAAGGAGAACCCTTCAAGTGGATATTATCTATTTTTCAATTTGAATAGGTATGTAAACAATCGTTTTCTTAACTGAAATCCACTTTCAGCCACACTAATGATGTCCTCTCAGTTATCAGATGACATCATGGAAACATTTCTTGGTCATATATATATATATATATATATATATATATATATATATATATATATATATATATATATATGCTGCAGCCTCTTCATGGCCTCAAAAAGAGAAAAAAAATTCATTAAGTGTGATCAAAGGAGTGATGAATCACTGGAGCTCTGTTACCACTGCATCTGTCAGAATACAGAGCAATCAATTGAATCACTTCCCCTTCATCTGTCCCCCCCCCCCCCCCCAAAAGCTGCTTATAGACAAGAAACTGGTAGAGCTTTGGTGTCTGGTCACACAAAACCATTTTCTCATTGTGACAAAACAAGACAACTCTCCGTTAGCGGAGCAAAGGAAGAGAAAACAGATAAGCAAGACCAAACTCACAGCAACTGATGCTATTAAATGATTGAGTCAGGATGGTTCAAGGTTGACAAGTAGGTTGATAAATCATCTCATGTCATGAAAGGAGAATTTCGTTTGCCTTAGTTAAACGCTGAATGTTGGAGAGCAAACATGACTTCAAACACATCTCTGTGACAAAGTAACTAAAGCAACAACTTTGCAAATAAATGACTAACAATAGTTTTATCATCAGAGACAAAACACATATTGTCTTCCTGCAGAACTAGCTATTTGATATAAAAAAACTAACTTCCTTTAAGTCAATGTATCTTTCTTCCACCACATGTCCGTAAAGGTTTTCATTGTAATGATTTCACAAGTGACGCATAAAACACGGACAGTCAAATGACCCCTGTTTCCATTTAGTACTTTCAAATATTTGGTAATCCAACACATGCCTCAAAGGAGTCGTCTGCCATGGAACCTTTTGGACCAATCTATTTCCAATTCTAATTAAGTTTTGGAACGTCTTTTACCCATATTGTTGGGTAAATACAATATTGTAAACTGATAATAGTCATTTATTTATTCTTACAGTACAAAAACTAAAGAGTATGGAATTAAGGGACTACGATGGAGAACACCTACCAGCAGACAGTTTTTCATATTTATTTTGAGATCAGGGATCAGATTACCTCAGCATACAGTAGCTTTTAGTTGTAGCTGAGACTGGATAGTTTTTATGTCTGTTTGTTGCCATAATTTCATTAAAATATTTTGTTGGCAAGACCAGGTTTTTTTTTTATTCGTGGCTGCAAAAACATATTCAAGGTATAAGAAAAAGAGCTCATGCTAATATCACCATTTTCACAAAAGTGTGCAAGAGAATGGTTCTTCCTGCACTTGCATCAGGTTTGCACAAATGTTGCATATGAGCACTTCACAAAAACGACACTTATCAGTTTACCTGTGTTTGATTATTTATCTTTCTTGGCGTCCAGTTGCTTTCATCAATGAGAAGGTGGTAATACCAGGGACAGTTGGGGCAATTGTTTTGGTATTCCGGTGTGACTATTGCTTAGAAGGAGGACAGTTTTGGCTAGAAATCTCTGCCCAGGCAGGTGGGTTGATTGCTGGTTTAATGAACCTCCCATGCACCAGCGATTATTTTACACAAGAGACAAGCTGTTTGCTAACTCAGGTTAAACAATGTGTGAAATTAATTTATAAATATTAATGGGTCTCGTGATGAAACGCCTATAATCCTCCTGGATTTTGTTTGCATAGGTGGTGTAGATTAGGTGTGTCGTGTGCTGGCTCGTTCAGGCTGCATATCTCAGGTGTTTATAATGAGAAGGGGATCAATGCATTGATTAAATAACACGAAAAATATATTTAGCTTTTTATCAGTCTCTTAACACTGCTATCTAGGCTTTAGGTTGGGTCTCCTAATGAGACATAATTAGAGGCACACAGGAGAAAAATGATCCACAAATGCTGCAGAGGGTGACTAATAACCCAGGCTGTATCTCCAACTAACAGTGGCCGTTAGGGAACTGTATTTGGAGAGAATCGCTAATTGGTGATGGAAAATTACAAATTCTAAATGTCAACATTAATATCAACCACTTAAAATTTGCACAATGTCTACTTACATTTTACAGAATACCGGTTATTCTTTATTATCACATTTAGCTGTTTAATTCTCTAAAATATTGTCTGTTAGCTAAAATAGGGAGGGGAAAAAAAATTCAACTTTTATTTGCCCCAATCATCACAGCTAATGAAAGGTAACCATTTTATTAATAAGCTCAGCATTCCCTCAGTGCATCAACCTTCTCCTGTGGCCTTTTCCCATGAAGGATGGAAATGCTGCAAGACAGCAGCTCTTAGCAGGATTAATTTGGTGCTGAGTAAAGCCTATTTTATCCCAACCGCTGCCTCAGGACGTGTAGATGCTATCATGAAGCCAAGACTTGGCATTTCTTTCCCTGAATAGCAGGTCTAAGGAACTCTCACCATGGTCAAAAAAAAAAAAAAAAGTACGATTACACACACAATAGCACCTCTTTTAACTGACAGTGAACATTAATGAGGTGGAAATATGGTTATTTCACAAAATGCCAAGCAGTGATGTTGTTAAAGACGATCTGAAAGCATAATATGCTAAGTTGTCGATTTTATCTGGCAACGATGAAGAACTTGTACGAAGATTTGAGAAGAAAAGAAGGAAAGTGGGAAATACAGAGACATCAAGGCAAACACAATGAATGAAATGAACAATAGAAAGCGACACCAAACAAATAGACTAGCAGATGAATAGAGACAGGTAGCAGACCAGCATACAGTCTCTTACTATGTGTACCTGTGCTAATGGTACATAAAACAATCTGGATGGAACAAGATCTACTCTCAGTGCAAACCAAAGACCTCTTTTACAACATTACAACAGTCTGTTCTGCTAGTCATCATGACCACTTCCTTATGTCAGCCTTGAGTTTAACACTCGTATAATCTCTAAGTGCTCATTCCACCTATTTTTAGATGTTACAGATATTCTCCTTTTGTTTTGTAAGATTATTTTTTTCAGTTAGAAGAATAGACGACTGTATTTTTGCCATATTTTTTGTTTTCTGCTTGAATAGGTCCCATCAAAGTAAGCCCTTGTTTCTTCTTTCCTTGTATTAATGCAGCGTCCAACATTGCCTGTAAAGCTCCATCAATCTGACCTTTATTAACAGCGGAGGTCCTGGTTTCGCAACATGTTTCACGTTCTTAAATAAAAGTGACAGAAAGCGTGAAAAAAATTAAAGTGGAAACAGAGGCGAAACCCTGCAACATGTCATTGACGCAAAAAAAAAAAAACTGCATTCAATCCACCGAGGACAGGATGAAATCTAAGACATGGGAAGTCAAGTTGTTTGTCCTTTTCAGATGCTGAGGGGTGACTTGAGATGAGGTGTGAACACAAGAAACCCATCAAACATTTTATAGCTGAATGCGAGGAGTTTGGCAAACGGTTCCTCAGCTTGAGGTCAGAGACTCGTTGATTGTTACAAGAAACGTCTTAGTGAAGTTCAGCCAAACAGGGTAACAGTAGCCATTGGTCGTAGGTTCTCATCCTAAAACATTGCTTAAGAAATGACTGTCCCAGATTTTTATTTATTTAACTATACTTGTATTTTTTATTAGCCACCCACCTTCAAATAAATGTACTAAAATTATAAATTGAGGCTACTACTTAAAAGCTACTTTATTCTGAAGATTTTAATTTATCTTCACCAGAGGTTGCCAACAACTGAGCATAGTTCCGTATTAATGAAAAATCAAAACTTACTATTCAAATTATTAAGTCTGTTCTTTTGATTTTTGTAATCCGTACTTAGTGGGGATAGGAAATATGGAAATGTGATCATTTAAGGAGCATCGCTGAAAACAAGTAACATATTTCATCAAAGCATTTCTGGAAATCTGCTTTTCTGCAGCGGGTTCAAACACTTCTAGATGCAAACAGGTAGGCTGTGATTATTTTAACAGATTAAAGATGATAGGCTTTATTGATTTAAAAAAAAATGCATGTTTATTTATCTCTTCCGCTGTTTGAAGTGGAGAATTCTTTTAATGTTTGAGATTCAAAACGTCAACTTGGTTCATCACTCATGAATAATGATTCTAATGAATTCTTCGTGCAAGACAGCCAGCGTATGGTGTTTCACACATCTAATGCCGTAACAAATATTAATCTACAGAATTCACTTAATGCTCCAAATGACAATTCCTGCCTCGTGCGCCAGAGTGACGTGAGCAAGGAAAGGAGACAAAGTGTAACTATGAGTTTGATTCTAAGATTTTGAGGCAAATTTATTTTATTGCTTACATTGAGCAGCACATAGTTTGACTCGGCCCCAGCTGAGCAGATGCCTTGTTGTAATGAACTAACCTCTATTCAGAGTTTGAATCCAAGTCAATCGATGTTCTAAAACGGCTGAATAATAAGGCAGTTGTTTTTTTGTTTTTTTTTCTGGCTCATCAAATTGTTGAGGTATCTCTACAAGTTCTGTAGGCTCACATTGCTTTTCATGTCGCCCTGGCTGTTTAATTTCCCCCTACCGAATAAATTGGATTTATTTGCTTTCAAGGTTATTTTGCATTGCACCAGATGCTTTTGCGACTCTCATTGTAAATCTTCCAGCTTGTTGAGCTAACATGCTTTGTCATACCAATAACATCACCCAGCGGCTTCAGTAATTTGCTATGCATTGCTATTTGTTTGTTTCCCAGCTTTGTGTTAATGGTTGGTATTCCAGTCCTACCATTTTATTGTGGAGTAACTCTGACAGGAGCCAATGTGAGACGCATTGAGAGCATTAAAGCCCCCTGCTGCACCTCTTTGTGGTCTTAGATCAGCCCCCCGCCCCCAAAAGCATCAGCTTGTGAGGAATGATCACTTTTTGTGGATTGGCCTTGGGATGCTGCGAGGGCATCATATAGATTGAGCAGTAATGAGGATTGCTTTCCAAAGTCCATCACCTGAACTGGAAAACGTGTGAGGAGGAGAGAAGCAAAAGGATTGAACTAAAAAGGGATGGAGATAAGTAGAAGAGAAGTGAAGGAGGATATGATGGTGTTTGTGTGGTGCCACTGTGTCCCTAGGCTCTGTCTGGACCCAGAGGCAACAAAAGTACCATCTGCTCTGAGCTACTCGAGACGCGGGGTATAATGCAGCAGAGATAGAAGAACACGCTCCATTAAATCCATCAGTTAATCCTGTTTTTCCAAAGAGTAACCATGATACTGATGAAGCTGAAGGAGACAACGAAAGAGACAAGAAATGTAATTTTATTGAATATTTCTAATGTAACAACATAATTACAAGATCTGTTTATGTTTATGCGTTTGGCAGGCACTTTGTATCTGAAGTGACTCATAAATGAAGATGCAACAATGCAGAAAATATCAAAGCTAACAATAAAATACTTGGGAGGATGACCAGCTGTCAGGCTCTACCATAGGCAGGGTTCCCACATGTCCTTGAAGCTCTAGAAAGCTTGTAACTTTGAAAAAATTAACTCAAAGTCCTGGAGAGTTTTGACAAGAGCTACAAAAAAACAAAAACAAAAAACACCTATCCTTGAAAGTCCTTTAATTCTTTTTGGCATTTGTAATTTCACACAGACGGTCAGTTTTTTAATTTTTAATTTTATTTTATTCACCATTGTTTGTTATGAAACCCTATGCAGACAAGCTAGCCGACGTCTAAAGTTGAACTAGACTTACCGATTGTAGGGAGGAAACTTTGCATCCACAGAAATTTGAAAGTAATCTGCTGTAACTCTTGTCAAAAACGTAAAACACAGAAAACCATGCAGTCATAAACCAGATTGTTATTATACAATAAGGCTAAAAAAAGCAGAAGCTCACAGCATTGTCAAGTGTTAAGTAGAGCATTTGTCTTCACATCTACGGGAGGTGCTAGTTACTTAAACACATTCTTACTGCGTGAAACATGCTGAGAGCAGGAACACATGACATAACGAACATTGGAAATACTTTAATCACCGGTGCCTACAGGGACCCAGTCTGTCAGCATGTCCAGAGCCTGTAACATAAGCACCAATGGCAAAATTAATCTCCCAGAATAAACTAAAGTCTGTGTTTTCTCTATGTCATTTTTCAAAATGACACAAAGAAAACAAGACCAGCCCTAATGATTAAGCACATGGAATCCAACTCCTAATAACGCTGACATCTGGTGGATGTTTGAGAGAGATAGAGGGCAGAGTGGGCAGAGCAAGTAAAAATGATGCAAAAGGAGAGCATAACGCCAAAGGCCAGTGGAGGTTTTGATCTCGCTTTTTGTTTGCGAACTGTTCAATCATGACTACCAAGTGCTTCACAAGCTGCCCTCTCTTGTCTGATTTTTGGTGTATCATGTCTATCTCCCCTAAAGCACCAGACCAGCTGCCCCAGTCAGAAGTTCTTTATGTCTTGATTGTACCATGTCATGCATAATCAAAATGAAATCCTTGAACAATGGAATCTGTGGAATAAATATAAATTATTCTGATTGCAGTGTGATTCTTACCATTTTTATCACCATTGAGTTTAATTTTGCGATTGTCTCATTCATTATGTTGTGATTTCTATCTTAAATTTTAATATCTTTAGAATTGAGAATAGCATAGAAGTAAATATATGAAAAAAAAAATCCTGGTGACACATATTTACTTCCATTGGTTGTTGCTTACCGGGAGCAGCGTATTTCTGCAGATGGCAGTAGGACAATAGCAAAATATTAAAGGGGAAAACTAGCTCTGAATTTTAAAAAAATGGATCTGTTGATTCTTGATTAGTGAACAGGATCCTTGGGTGAGATAAGGGACTGAAAGAGACCTTAAATTTCAGAGAAGAACCATAAAAGAGAAGCTGCCTTCAACAGATATTCCTTTTAGGTTTCTCCAGTACAGAAGCTTGCTGTCATCAGTCTCCCTTCTCCGCTGCTTCAGGCACAAGAAGAATTTGTCACAAAGGTGCAATAAAGTTTCTCGGCACTGTAAGGGAGTCTGGTCTCTGTTTGAGCTGTCTATTGGTGAAGAATAGTGGTCGATTTAAAGTTGTCCTTAATCTCAACTTGCGTCTTCTTCATGTCAGGATTCTGTCGTTGTTTTAAATAAAAATGTAGACACTTATGCAGACAGTACTTTTATTGACTGATTTAAATTTCATGATTGCCAAGAAAATTAAGACAAAAATAGATTGTCTTTACCTTAAAAATTTTAGTTGATTTGTGCGGCACTGCTCTCAGATTGTTTGGTGAAAATGACTACATCACAAAAAAGCACCTTAGGTTCATTTGGGGAAAGGACTGACAGACGCTGATGAACTATTCAGGCTATCTTTGGAAGAATTAAAATAGATCTATGCAAATACTGTACCGAGTCTGGCAGGACCATATATGACTCAGACACAAGGCTAATAACAACATTGCCTACAGATTGAGTTGTTTTCCCTTTCTGTCATGACAGCTTCGATCTTTGTTGTTTTTTTTTTGTTTGTTTGTCTGTTTGTTTTTTGTTTTTCTTTGTCTTGTAGCTTGCTCACCAGGTTTGTGATTACAACTTGCTTTTAAAATAGGATGAGACAGAGCTCATGTTAAATATTAATTCTGACCTCTGATTATCTTAGTGTTTAACCTTTTAATCTCTTTGCACGAGCCCTATGTAGGATCACATTCCTGCTGCAAAAACCACAGAATGTGGTGTAGTTTTGTTTATCAGACAATGCAACATTGTTTTGGCTGCAGTTCTGGTCATGGACCACACCCTTACTCTCATGATATATACACCTTGAGCAAAGAGCAAGATCAGGGATACGAGCAGATAAAGTAGCATTACTGCTTTGAGTAGCCAGACTTACATTTAGTATGCTTTTACTCCAGAGAACATGGTTAGAATGGGCTGGGAAACTGGAAAAGATCCACACTTTCATTTAGTTTGGTTTACTTTCACACTACTCCTTTGAAAACAACCAAACCACCTGGACAATGTCATAAAGATACCACATCTGCTTCTCTGGGCTGCTATCACATAAAGCTGCTCAGCATCCAATTCCCATTTAAATTGTAGATATGTGAAATAAACATTTGCCCTATGCAGAATTTTGAGGTAAGATGGGATCAATATATCTGTAGATAAGCGCATCCATAAACCAATAAACAGGAATAAAAAATGTGAAGTCATTTGTCCTGGGAACAGCTTAGATTGCTGAAATGCTCACTGGCATTCAGCATGTTGAGACAAATGCTTCTGTAGTAATTTGCCAATCCAAGATTTAAAAAGGTCTTAGATCACATCTATAAATCATATCTGTAGACGACAACTTCCTCTCTTTAGGTGGCTTTCTTGTGGTTGTTTCTTAGTTTTTTTGCTTTCACAATGTTCACTTACAAGCAGCCTAGCCCATCATTTTTCAGGTGGGCTATAGTGTGGCAGAGATTTTGAAGAAAAACTGTCTAAGGAAAGAAAACTTTGATTCGTTGTTCCCTTCTGTATGGCCAAGTTATAGAACTTGGCCAGAGTGTATAGTCCTGCCTCTTTACCCAATTTCCAATAAATCTAATCAACATGCTTGAACTAATTACATTTTAACTGTACCAGTAGCACATAAAAGGACTGTAGATGTAATATTAGGAGAACACAAGCTTCACTAATTAACATATACGGAGTAGCTGTAGAGTGCACACAGACATCGGCTCTTGGGAACCAATGAATAATTGATCTGGAAAGAGGATAATGTTACAAGGGTGACAAAGAGTAATTCCTGGACTTTTGCGAAATTAATTGAACGTTCAGGCTGTAAATATGTGGGCTAAAGTGAATACAAATGTTGACCTAACACAAAAATTGTTTTCTATTTCAAAGGAGCATATTCAGCTTGTCTTTAAGAACTTAAGTGGAAATCTAAAGAGTGACCCGTCATTGCAATCTCTTGTGTAGTGTGGCAGCTTCAAGAAGCTCCATGCTGTCAACTACAATGTCGCCCTGCAACCGAAACATACAGTGATGGTTACGGTAATGTCCCACATATACAGTGGACACCTGTCCAAACGTATCCATGTCATTATGATCACAACTCAACAGATAAGCTTACAGTATCGATCTCTTAATATAATAAAGTTGGCCACAATCGAACTAGACGAGAACCTCTGCCACAAGTCAAACAAGAACATCAGTGGCAGAAGTATTAGCAGGTGTTTAGTATGGGGGAAAATGTTGCCTAGAACAATTTTTAAAAAAGACAAAAGAAAACTGAAAGGAATAAAAATGGAGGATCGGGTGCACCATATGCTGAGGCTACAGTCTTTGACACATCTCTCCTGAGTTTGAGCCCTGGGGCTGTTTGCTGCACGTCTTCCCATTTCCTCTCAGCTCTTCCTATCCTGCTACTAACAAAGATCACTTCTGCCACAAATCTCTTTAAAAAACTAAACAAAATTGCTGCAGGCTACAAAGATTTATTTATTTATTTATTTTTAAAAAGCAATAGAATCACCAATAAATTAGAGGAAATGCTAATTTTGTATAGTAGATGGAGTGACAGTTGAGGGGAAAATACCCAAATTTTAGCATGCAAAGCCAGTCTTTATTCTGCAACTGTTACTTTAAAGGAAGATGACATATTGTATTCTTTTGGGAGTCCTTTTGGCTGTTTCAACCAGCCATTTTTACAGTTTTTTTTTTTTTTTTTTAAGAAAAACAATGTTCTTCATTCCAACAGATGATTAAAACCATGCTACAGTGTGCCTGGCTTGTTCTCAAGTAAGTGTTTGGTTCTGGATGTTTTTAATTGTACTTAAACACTAAAATTAGCTTCATTCAGTCCAAGTCTCACCTCCCCAGTCTGTAAACAATACTGTATTTATTTATGTACTTATAGTCAATGTTGTGTAGCTACTTCTGATTATGCCGCTGTCCATATTGGTCCGTTAGCCAAGAGATTTTGGCAAGCAGTTTAAATACCAAGAGGTTTATTTGGTAGATAAATGCAGGTTAAGCAAACTATTCTTTAGAGGGGAACAAGGCATTTTTATACTGTCTGGTTCGTGCCAATTGCCCATTTGTTTCCTCGCTGTAGACCATGTGTCAAACTCAAGGCCTGCGGGCCACATGTGGCCCGCCATGTCATTTTATGTGGCCCGCCCCCAGCATTTTATAGGCCCATGATTGATTTAAAATAGGTTTTGAGCACGAATTGACTACAAACTACATCTCCCACAATGCATTCCGATTGTTACCAGCCAACATTACGGCTTCTCGCCACTAGAGAGCAGCAGAGTCACCTCAAGCTGCTTATTGATTTTCCCAGCAAATAAAACTGAGACATCGACAAGCTAACATCAAAACGTCCAAGAAAAGAAAAATCGATTTACAAGTAAGACTGTGAATGAAGATGTGTGTGAGTTGGTGTCAGGGCGGCAGGTTGAGCTAGACTTTTTTTGTTATCCTTGTCTTGACCGACAACATTAAAAAAATCGGTCATGTACTATTTTTATCCGTGAAATTACAATCATATTAACATCGGCTATTTAGCCGCATTTTATGCGGTTTAGTTAATATTCGCCATGAATCCAGATCCCATCACAAATTAAGCAGATAAATGTATCTACATTTACTCGTAGTGACAAAAACCACTGACTAAGGCCCCAATTACTTTTAATAAATTAAATTGAGCGACTTCACTTAAATTAGTGTCACTGTCCTCCAGAACGCCGCTCTCCTGGGCGTTCTGGACTCTGTAGAACCATTTGTCTCTGCTAATGACATCTTCAATATATTTTTTGTATCCCAGGCTTAATTTATGGAGTGAACAGACAGAAACAGTTACCATTTACATTTTGAACTGTTGATTTTATTTTTGAACCATTTTTAATTGTAAAGTGTTGATTTTATTTTTGAAACTTTTATTGTAGTGTTGATTTTATTTTTGAACCATTTTTAATTGTAAAGTGTTGATTTTATTTTTGAAACCTTATTTATTGTAGTGTTGATTTTATTTTAGAACCATTTTTAATTGTAAAGTGTTGATTTTATTTTTGAAACCTTATTTATTGTAGTGTTGATTTTATTTTTGAACCATTTTTTTTATTGTAAAGTGTTGATTTTATTTTTGAAACTTTATTTATTGTAGTGTTGATTTTATTTTTGAACCATTTTTAATTGTAAAGTGTTGATTTTATTTTTGAACCCTTATTTATTTTGAAGTGTTGATTTTACTTTTGAACCCTTATTTATTTTGAAGTGTTGATTGTCTGAAAGACCTTACACATGAATTGCCCCATATGGGGTTTGAACCGATGACCTCAGCATTACCAGCACGGTGCTCTAACCTGCTGAGCTAACTTACCTACCTTACAAACTGTTGAGTTTCCATGGATTTAAGAAGAACTTACATGATCTTACCACAATGAAGATTTGATAAAAGTGCTTATATTCTAATGTTTTTCAAAACAACATACATCATATTTTATTTTCCAGAGATTTTGTATTTTGAAGTGTTGATATTATTTTTGAACCATTTTTAATTTTCAAGTGTTGATTGTATTCCAGAGATATTTTTTATTTTAATGTATTAATTTTATTTTTGAACCATCTTTTATTTGTAAGTATTGATTTTATTTTTTAGCCATTTAGCCAAGTCTCTGTAGAACCATTTGTCTCTGCTAATGACATTTTCAATACATTTTTTTGGTCTCAGGCTTAGTTTATGGACTGTAATGTGAAATTAGGCACAAGTATAAGTCTGGCAGTTTGTTCAAGTTACTGTGCTCTCTGAGAGGATCTGTAAGTATTTGACATTGTTCCATGCCCATCGTTGACATTAGTCTCTAACAAAATGTGGATCATCTACCAGGAACACTGTAAACAGCATGAGTTTCTGTAGTGTAGTGGTTATCATGTTTGCTTCACACGCAAAAGGTCTCTGGTTTGAAACCAGACAGAAACAGATTTTGCATGTTCTCTTCATCACAGGTGTTTACTAAAGGTCAACAAGGCTCTGTGGTGTCATGGTCTGTACTCTGAATCCAGGCATCTGAGTGCAAACCTCAGTTGAAATTTTCATGCGTTTCATCTCACATCATCAACTTTGGAACCTCAAACTGAAACAAAGCAGACAAGTTCAGTTCCTGTAGTGTAGTGGTTATCATGTTTGCTTTACACGCAAAAGGTCTCTGGTTCAAAACCAGACAGAAATGGTTTTTGTAGGTTATGCATCTCTTGGGGTGCAGTGAGACAACAAGAGCCTTCCTCTTTTGTGATGGTTCATTTACCAATCGGCTTCTTTGAAATCGAAGCTACTTCAGTTACCAATTGGCAGTTCTATGGCGTAATGCTCATGTGTCAAACATGCATTACACCATGCTTGACACATGCACCGTGCTCATGCCACATGTGGATTTTATAGGCTGATGATTGACTTAAAATAGATTTTGAGCATGAATTGACTACAAACTACATTTCAACCAAAGGTTTGTAATGCGCTTCCTAACCAGACGCTCCAAAGCGTCCGGTCCATAACTCTTCAACACGCTGTCAGCTCCCGGTCAGAGAGACGCAGTTCAGAGACCATGAGATGATATTCAGAAAGGATTTTTTAAATTAATTGGTTTCAGTTGCCTCTGAGACTAAATCTATGCGTAAAGTTTATAATGTCTGCCCATGTGACTTGTTTTTATTATTTTCTTGCTCACCTTTAAACACTGATTTAAATATTGTAATTTTTAAACTGAGCAGTAATTTTACATCCATGGAAACTCAAATGTAATATTTAAAACTTCAATACATAAAATCAGTTATTTGACAATATGAGGTGGTGTTTAATTTATTTTTAACACTGTATTTTTATACATTTATGCTAGAGGTGCCCAAGTCTAGTTTTCCAGAGCTACCATCTGCAACTTTAGATGCATTCCTTCTCTAACACACCTGGACCATTGACACATTATAAGCCTC
This sequence comes from Poecilia mexicana, assembly GCF_051168715.1. Classification (NCBI taxonomy): domain Eukaryota; kingdom Metazoa; phylum Chordata; class Actinopteri; order Cyprinodontiformes; family Poeciliidae; genus Poecilia; species Poecilia mexicana. The sequence goes on from NW_028263381.1 coordinate 17,359,499, forward strand.
TACAGAACTGAATGAGGGAAGTCAACCTTTTGTCTGGGGTGTTTTAGCAGGGATGCACTCCTGATTTGTACCGTCAATGTGGCCCGTTGAGGGGGGCCAATATGCTGCAGTGGCCCTCGGTGAAATTGAGTTTGACACCCCTGCTGTAGACAATTATCTTAAACCTCTATTTGCTGACATTTCACATGGTTACAATGTTTCGTTAGTTATTTAGCCTATAAAACTGCCCATTTTTCTTTTCGTTAATAGAAAATAACCTTAGAAAATACGACAATGCTGTCTGTTTCCAAGTTAGGTGGAAACTTCTGCTGTCTTCCATTCAGAAAATACTCTTTTCAGAACATTTTGTTCAATTGTCACATTTTTTTTTGAAGGGCTGTAGTTCAGAGAAGATCTCACAGTAAACAAATCTCAGTTTGCATCAACTTCCTGTGCAGCTCTTGATTTGCCGTTACAAGCTATATGAAATTACTCCATTATTATTCTGATATTTAGCACAGAAAATGGACACAGTAATCCTAGCTGATTTAAAACAAAAAAAGCTTAGTCTGATTCAACGTCAGTGAAAACGTTAGCTTTGATCTCAGTTCAGATTACTGCATTATTCAAACCATTTTTCTTTACTGAAAGTCGCTATCTAAAACGGTAAATGATAAAAGTTTTTAACTAGTTTCAAACGTTATCTGTTGGTCAGAATCTGTTTTATCTATAATTTACAAAAGTCTATTACACTGCGAGTCTTTGTACAATTTTTTTTTTCCATTTTGACTTAATTTTGAAGCTTCATTTAGAGAGTCATTGATGTTGAGGACCAGAGGAACTGTCTGAGAAAAAAAGTGACTTATGTCTATAGACGGGCAAAGAACAGATCAGATCTCACATTCTGCCTGTTGGATCTCTATCACCTGAGGGGAAAAAAAATAGAAAAATAAAGTCAGACAACGAGAGCATTACTGATAGAGACTGATTGATCAACAGAAAGACGTGAAGGTAATGGAAACCGGCAGGACAGATAAAGCTCTGAAGAAATGAATGGGGAGTTTGAGGGATTGCTTTACATTCACTGTAAATTGCAACAATGAAAGCAACCGTCACAAGTGCAGATCATTCACACAACAGTATATATGGATAAAATACATAAAAATATAATACAGGTATTCAGTGGTTACCAAGAATTTTTTGAGTAAAAATCTGGAAAGCCTCTCAGCATTTGCCTCACTCTACACAGGGATCTAAAACTGAGTTTCTCAATCCCTGGTCCTCAGGGACGACTGCCCTGCATGTTTGAGGTGCTCCCCTTCTGCCACACACCTGCCCTGAATAAATGGGTGATTAACAGGCTTCTACAGTCTTTATAGCATGCAGGCGCTACTGCTATCATTTAAATCGGGTGTGTGGAGCAGAGCCACGTTAAAACATCCAGGTCAGTGGTCCCTCAGGACCAGTAATGAGAAACAGTGGTCTAAAACATTTCAAAATCTTGAATAAAGTTGAAATATGAGTTCTTGTTTTGTGCCATTATTATACTCATCATAATTTGAAAGTAACCGTCTTTTCAGCTCCTTGTTTTGGTCTTTATGTTGGAAAAAGAGCAACCGTTTACCATTTGACCCTGACAGCAGAGTGAACAAGTGAAGAAAGGCAAACATCTTTGCACTGTTTTTTTGTTTTGTTTTGTTTTTTAGGCTTGTTCTGTCCGTTCAAACTTATTCCAGTGGAATTCATTGCAGTTTTCTTCTTCTGGGTTACTGGAATTCAACTGTATCTGTGTAAGTACCTGCTGCAGCATGATTCCCGACGGCAAACCCTCAGGGTAGCCCAGTTTTTGGAGTGAACATTTTTACCTGGCTTCGGCATTAAGCTCCTGCAATGCATGCATAAGGCTGTTTGACAATGGCACAAACATTCAACATTCATTCATTTTAGCTAAGTAAGGCAAGTCATACTTTTGCTTCTTTTGTTTTAAATATAGTTCTTTACGTTTTTGTGAAGGTTTAGCAAAAGTGGGTTGAATCAAATCAAGTCTTCTGTCATGTACACATGCAGGTTTCTGTGAGTGCTGTCCTTAGTGCTGAGAATCCTCCTTCAAACTGAACCAAAAGGTAGATGGTGAGCACATGTTTCAACCTAGTGCTGATTGTGGAAGTTCGTACAGACGGTAAGTTATTAGACTATCTCAGATATGATTTTGGAAATAGTCTGTGTCTGTGAAAGAAACACAATATACAAAAGTCTTGATCTCACACAAAATGTTCATGTAAATAAATGAAATAGGTTGAGGATAGAGGATCAGTTTGATTAGCTCTGGATTACCATCCTAAACTCTTACGGCTCAGGTTACGTGGCCTCTCGATGAAGTTTACCTTCACATAGGGGTTTTTGTTAATCATCTATTTTGTATCTTCTCAACTACTTCAATATATATATATATATATCTGTTGTTTGTTTTTTTGTGGCTTGTTGATGAATCATAATGGTACTCTTTACATGTTAGTTATTTTATGACCTTTGCCATAAGGAAGTTTTCATTCTTCTGTTTTGTTTTAGTTATCTCTGAAGACCGGCAGCTTCAGCTGTGTTGTCAAGTTGTGTTCAGTGAAGTCGTTCTTTCTCAAGCCAGCTGTCTTTTTTTCTGTGCCAACTGTTTCCTGGGGCTTTATGTTTAGGATGTGGTCTCTCAAGTGCCTGGCTTCTCTCTTGCTTTGCCCCTAACATTCATTCGGCTCTTCCTCTTTTTCTCTCTCTCTCTTCTTATTCTTATTTCTTTGCAATGCCCCCCAAAAAAACAATAGGAAATTTATTTCAAATGTTCTTACCTCAACTAATAGTTGTGCAGCTTTTTCATGAACTTTGAAAACTTTTTTTTTCTGCTTTAACACCATTTAGTTATTTTTCTTTGTCTCTACTAACACAATTGTTTGCCCCCTTTTGTTTCAGGAACAATACAAAAGCTTAAACATCAACTTAAAGGTGACAATTTTCTCCATGCCAAACAAATCAATCCTAAAATAATCTTGAAGTTTGCAGAGACAATTCACCCGCATAATATCTAGGCATAATCAAAAATGTGTGGAAACTATGTTGTTTAAGTGGGAAAAAGTGTTTACCAATGTTGATAATGACTCAGGATTTTTTCCATATCTTTGCACATGCTTTAGATTCTGTGCATATCACCGATATATTTTGAATTCTATGCCTCGGCTTAACTTCATAGTGATCTCCATTAAGAGAACAATGCAGGACGATCAAAGATGAGAAAAACAAAACAAAACAGAGAAAATGAATTGGTATTTTTCTTCTAAGCGCACCAGCATGCAAATAAGATTTTCACAAAGTCACAAACTAAGAAACATATGCTAAATTGGATAGAAAGAGATTAATCTCTTATTATTATCATCATGCAAACTTAATCATTGGCTTGTTATGCAGCTCCTGAACAATTTCTGTGAACATTTATGATTTTCATTGCTGTTGAAATATAGATTATATCAAGATACAAATTCAGACCTAAACACGAGTCTGTTGCTTACTAATTTATTTATCTATTACAAGTGGCTCTTAAAAGGCCTGCCACAGATGGTCTAAACCATTGAAACCACTGAGCTCTTTGAAGCACAAACATTTGTGAGCAACTCCAAAGTGCGGTGAAACTAAGTTGGAGTACAGACGTGTCTCCAGAGAAATTTAGCTCGGGTGTGATGGGTTATGTTTTGGGTGCCCAATAAACAGGCTTTTTTTTTTAATTATTTAAAAACTTAAATGAACATCTATGTAACCTTTCAAATGAAATAGCAAAACGGTGACATGTGTGTCACCGTGTGCATGAGTCACGAGAAAATTCAAAGTAGTCATGCTCAGATTAGCATAAAAGTTGCAGAAATCTAAGAAACTAATATTTCCAGTCTTTAAAGTTTATATCTTTAAATACAAAATCACTCAATGATGTGTGAGAAAAAACAGAAAATGATATACTGCCCATGCCAGCTTTTATTTTGGAGTGTGTATCAAAGCAACTTTGAAATATGGTCTTGTATATGTTAGGAAGAATCCTCCCTGTTGGAGATTTCCTAATTTGAACAGAAATTTTAAAAATAATTAGACTTCTCAAGAGAAAATAAAAGTAGCTAAATAGTCTTAAATACTGGTTCAGACTTTGCTCTAATTGAACTGAGAGTCTTTCACTTTTTTCCGCTGCTCTTTGGTGTGAAGAAGTTTCTGATGAAGCAAGAATGAGTGTGATTGAACAATTCATCTTTCTGCTTGTTGGAGCTCATTAGCTCTACTTTGCAGTTAATTTGTTTGCTTAAAGCTTGAAAAGTCATCCACCACTGAATCTGCTAAAACCAACTGTTTTAGTTTGAGAGCCACGGCTCTAAAGTATGATAATTGGTTTAGTGTCGTCATCCATTCCCCTTCTCTCCGTTATTTTAATGGTTATACCATCTTGGGATTTGAGGTCTGAGTCTGCTGCCTCCTCCCCCCCACCCCCCCTCGGTCCCAGTCCCTGCTGCCTCCTTGTGCTCCAACAATCCCACCAGCAACTTTGCTTACAAGATAATGAGGTATGCAGTGCCAGGGTTGGACACACAGTTGCCGTCTCCTACACTTGTCTGCTCAGTGTTTGGGATTATGTTAATTGCTTTTCTGCATCTATGTCTCATGCAGATATGCAACACACATGGACATGCACACAGAGTAAGCAGTGCTGCTGAAAATCACCACTGCACTCACACATTGATTTGACCATAAAAAAAAAAAAAAGAAGAAAAAAAAACATCCACATTCATGTCATTTCCATAGGGACATTATTGATTCAGACTTGGATAGCAATCCAGAATTTATAAGTTTTTGCAATAGCAAAGTGGCTCAATACTTAGATGACCCAGCAGAAATGTGCATCTGTTTGCTGGCAGTGGTTTTAATGCCAGCAATGACTCTCTCCTGAGGTCCTCAATGCAGCCACTGGAGCTTGGCTTTGCTTTTTGTTTCATTGTAGTATTTACCCAACCTCTGCAATACCCCTGTCACCTTCACTGATTTTCTGTCACTTTCACAGTTATTTAAGGGACCACTATTGCATCAACTCTCCAAAATGGAAACGGCAATTTATTGAATTGTATAGTTAGTTTGGGGGTCTCTTTTTCAATTTCATTTGAATTATTTGTCAACTTCCTTTTGGTTACTGAAAGCTGTAGTGATGAGGAATGATGGGAGGATAGACGCTTTATCTAAAAGAGATGCAAGTGTTCAAATTTTTCGCTTGTAGATCCAAAGAAGGTTCAGTTAAGTGTAAAATATTAATTAAAAATTAAGAATATAATATATATGGCACTGTTTTTCCCCAAACTAACATTCATTTGTAAACCTTTTTTGCCATCCATTTTGAGGAAGAATTGAAAAAAAAGGCTCTCCACTGTTGTTTTGATTCTATTTTCAGTGATTTGTCTGTAGAAAAGGAAAAAAAAACAAATCCACTTTGATACTGATGTTGCATATTTTTAAAAACAACTTATTTCATTTGCTTTGAAACTGAAAATTCTTTGAAATGGTTCATAGAGAAGCTGGAACTCCACATGTTCCCCACTCATTGGACAACAAACTTGACATACTTTGCATTAAGAAACTACATAAAATGCATTTTGCATTATTAATAAATCCCATTTATGAGTTGAAATCATTTCTATAACTTAATATGCTTTATTTTTTTTAATTGTGTGCTTGCCTAGGATGCCGTAAAAATGTTTTAATGGCTGCCAAGGGAAAAGAAAGGAGGATCATCAACTTTAATACAAATGGTAGATATTCATTTTGCTGGGTAATGCGAATGTCTTGGTTCCGCTTTGAAGAACATTGTTTAATGACATGACACGACCAATGCATTAACACCTTTGAAAAGGTGGAAGCAACCGCCTTCGACTCTTGCTGGTTAAAGAGGTCATAAGTCTATCAAGAGAAAAATGTTCTTTTGGGGTTTGAGAGGTTTTTGTGAAAACACTTCATGGCTATTTGACACTTTCTCTTGCTTACATGAACTGAACCTTGGACTACATGGACTCTTAAAATCTGTGATGTGCAGGACAAAATTAATTCTTTACTGAAAAACTTTTTAAAGACGAAATCCAAATCAAAGCTTTTGGAGTTCCTCATTTCCCTGCATTAGAGAGTTTTCTGACAACAATCTGACTTTAAATGATTCAGTCAGGGACAACATTATTGCAAACCTCATTTTCCTCAGACAACAGTTCTTAGAATATTTCCCTGTGACATCCAAACCCAATAACTAGATCAGCACCAACTTCTCTGATATTCTGAACGAACCGACTTTTAGAGAGCAGGAGAGTTTGATGAAACCAAAGCTGCCTGAGTAAAATGCTGCCACACTTGCTTGGGTTATGGCCGACACAAAATCTGACAAAACATCAGGGGTAGAGTTTGGTCAGGGACTCTAACATTGATTATTTAAAATTGAGATCTCGAGAACCACCTGTTACATTTATTGTAACTAACAACTCATTTTAGGAAATGTACTTGAGGTTCAAGAAAAAAATCTTTGCTTGGGATTATTTGACATAAAAGATCTGGGATCCTAAAAAAGTGATGTGCATGAATAGATTTATGATGACAGTGAAATGTCTTTATTATAACTTTGTGTTAAGGAACTTTTATGTTGGACTAATTGCCCCTATTAAGTCAAACTATATAATGAAGAGATTTGCAACCATAGACACCACATTAAATGTCATAAAATTTGTTCTGACATTAAATCAGACTGAACTTTTCCTGTTTTAGGTTAGGTAGGATTATGATTATTTGCTATTCTTGCTAGATGTGGACTGAAGATGTTACTTTAGAGATTTTTTAAATCTTTTTTTTTCTTTTTACAAAATATTTCCTTTTTAATATTTGATAAACTTTCACTTTAAACTGTTGCTGGAATATTGGCCCCTTTCTGTGGAAGCCCACAATTTTCTTCTTGATATCTTATTTGATACCTTTAGATTTTTCATTGTGTTTTAGGTGGTGCTTTAAAATAAATTCACATGTGTGATTTCATTTAACTGAAATGTTATGAATTAAGAAAGGCAAAACATCACCATTGAACATTTTTTGAAATTGCTTAAAGACAAAGATATTTTAATGTATGTAAACTTCTAACTTTGAAGAAAGTGATTTTATAGCAGCAATAGATTATTGATGATAATAATAACCCTAATGGATGAATCACTTCGATTTAATAAATTATGTCCTTTTAAATACAGCGTATGGAAATAATTTATTTCGACTGTGTGTTTCTAAGATTTTTCACAAATCTCTATATTACAGTCATTTTTTTTCTACTACATAGCTTTTCCTGTGTTTTATGTTTCTGACCATTTCCTATTTTCAAAGGGAGACAATACACTGTATTTTTTTATTTTTTTTACATTGTGACAATGGCTATCAAAGTATGCTTGTACACTGAAAAATGACATGTTTATAATTTAATAACAAATTTAGATTTCTTTCCATGTTCATGTCAGGTTTATATATATGGAAGAGAGGAAGTGTCATGAGTGAGGCTGCTGAACTAAATGTGCTGTCAGGTTGTTGTCTCCAGGCAGTTGCTGAGAATTGCTGATCTAACACTAAAGTCTCACACAATATCTCCCAGCCCTGAGCCAAGACAAATAAGAAATACAAAGCCCTGCGTGCTACAGGCAATGCTGACAGAGGATCAAGTGTAGCATATTGACCGAGCATGAGCTGCTCCATCATTTAAAATCACACCAATATAATCTGGAACTATTATTCATTTGTGATTGCTAAGGGTTCAGGAGGGGGGGGTTGCCTCTTTCTGTCACGACTAAACTAATCTAATCTAATCTAGCCATTAATTTATATTAGGACCAGAGGAAACATCAAACTGAATGTGTGAGAGAGAATTCTCTGTTAAAAAAAAAAATAAATAAAAAAAATTACCATAATTTAAACACAAAAACAAAGTTGTTATGAAATTGACTTTTTATGCCGTCTTTTGCATCTTGTCATCACAATAAGGACGGTTAACATCAGTAACCTTAAGAAAAAGTGTTTTGATCTTCAGCTTACCCTCTGAAATTGTGCTATGAAGAAGAATATTTGCATAATGTATATATAAAAAAGTTATGACTCCTGGTCACTGATTATTTTTACTAACCAAAAAGAACAAAAGATTGTTCAAAAACTTACAATAAAATCAATCTATTGTTTATGAAAAAAAAAAAAAAAATCTGCATCTCTTTCACAACTGCAGCCAAGTTCATGTGAACAGAAAAAAGATAATCCTGGCATTTATTTTTCATTTACTTTACAGTTCATTGAAAGTATATTTAGTTTTATTCCATCTTCATGAAAAATGTCAGGATAAAATACAGGGGAAATTGTTTATACTCCATCTTGAGGATGAGTTGATTTATTTGGAACACCCTCGTCATTTTAATACCATTTTGTGAAAGTTTTCCTCTGCAAATGTCGAAATATAATAATGTACCTTTTGCATGATTTACTGTTCTAATATAAGGAAAGAGGCTTGTGCATTATTAAAACCTTCAGAATAAGTGGGACTATCAGAGCCTGGGTCTTTTGCTCAACTGATGCTGGATAGCTGGTTCACAAACAAGCAAGTAGACATGCGTGCAAACTCACACACACACACGCACACACACCAACATATACACACAGGTTGCTTTGAGAGGGAAATGAAGTGAAGCAGAAAATTGGCAGGAATGTGAGAGGTTTGCTCTGATATGATCTATGAGATGAAGCAGTGGAGCTTGTCGCTCCATATAATCCAACATGACAGCAGCATCTCTAGCCACCTCTAATCCATTAATCACACAAAAAAAGCTCTCATGCATCCGCACGTAGTTATACACCCAATCATGCACTAATACAAAAACAAAGAGGCACATAGTTACTCCAGTGTGATGTCACAAAATTGTCCAAGAAACTGTACCTTCACCTGTCAACAGGCGTTTTTTTTTTGTTCAAACTATTTCACTTTCTTTTTATTCCACATACGTAAATTATGTTTACGTTTTGGAAAGCTGACCAAAATCCTGCAGTCAATGTACTTGTAGAAAACGTTCATGCCGATTCTAACTAGTGGCGAAATATATACAAAATATCACACTGCATGAGCTCAGTACAAAGTCACAAATATATAAGAATTAATTTTGGCTGAATTATCAAATCACCAGTAGTAAATACTTAATGCCATGTTTTTGTTTACACAAAACGGTTACAGCTGTACGTGACTTATGGATTTGCACATTTCGAACCAGAAATATTTCTTCTTCTTCTTCTTCTTCTTCTTCTTCTTCTTCTTCTTCTTCTTCTTCTTCTTCTTCTTCTTCTTCTTCTTCTTCTTCTTCTTCTTCTTTGCCAAATGGCTCAAGTTCAGTTAGATTGGATTAATTAGATTTGAAAACATCAGATTTCAAACCTTTTTTTTTTTTTTAAACCCACTAAAAGTTGACATGAATTAAAGCCTTGTGCTGCATATCTCAGCAGTAGCCCCAGAGTTGCAAACTTGATTCACTTCCATCTTTGGAAGACTTCATTTGGGTCAATGAACACTGATACCAGCAAAATGACAGATTAAGTCATTTTTGTGTTTTATTTGTAGGTCTCTTCATTCCAGGCTTATTCACGTTGCTAAAAAGGTAGAAATCAAAATCAGATTCTCCTTCAAATTACAAAGACAGAATTTACCTTTGAAGGATGATTTTTTTCAGTGAGAAAACTAAAATGGCACAAAGGGCTGCATCTCATCTTGGAAACTTGTCAGACAGATTTGATATTACAAGTGTAATATCCAATCAAACACAAGCGTTAGACACTTTGATGCTGCTAAATTGACTGGCATGCAGTGGTTTAATCACCTTTTTGATCACACATAAAGATTTCAGTCCTCTCTTTGAAGGATGCTTGCAAGTTGGTAAAATTGCTTCACTTGACAAAGAAAGCAACTATGTACTCTGGCTCTGAAATCTTGAGTTGGGAGGACTCTATAATATCTTCTTGTTATGAGAATTGAATTTTATGTGAAGGAAATTTATAGATGCTGACAGAAAAAAAAAAAAAACTTGCCAAACTCCCAGTTTCCTAACCCTCTAGAGAAATGAACAATGGACATTCAAAAATAATACACATAACTGAATTAAACTGCAGAGCAGCTGCCCAGGTTTGCATATTGTTACTGTCTTCCAAAACAGCTGTTGATGTACAGTACTAATTCAATACTGGATGACTCATTGCTAACAAAAAAAGAGTAACTCAATCACCACGTTTTCTGTTAGTAATAGTAACTGAGGATTTATGCAGTAAGATCACATTGTCATTTTTTCCCCTTTTTGACTCATGTAGCCACAGTTGCTACTGTTGTAAAGTAATAAAACAACACACACACGTTGTGACACATTGATTATTTGGAGAAAAAAAATGATGAAGCTCATTATGCTGTTTGTGCATATTTTGATACAAGTTTATTTTTTTGGTCTGGCATTTGATCTATTCCACAATTACTTGTCATTTTCAAAAGAATATGGCAAACAACCAAATTTCCACAATAGGAAAGTGATTTACACACTATCAACTAGATTGGAAAGGCATGCAGTCACTTTGACAGGGCAAGTCAAGATCCTTTTGCAGTTCCTGATTTACTAATTTGTATATAGTTTATATTTGTCTGTAAAATAAAAAGTCTGTTGAGAGCATAGATTGATATGATGATTAAAATTAAGAGTGTTCAGTCAGAGTCACAGATGCAGCAAAACAAACAGGCAGCTGTGTTTTTGTTTTTGACTAAATGGAAGTACAAAGGAGCTGACAGACAGCATTCGACTATAAGACCTTAAGCCTGTGGCACACATCAAACCTGAAATGGTAATGGAAGCTGTGAGGACTGCCATCAGCCAGCAGACTGGACTCAGGATCGTAAATGGATACTTCCGACCAAGGAGGAACAGTGGCTTCTCAAGGAAATCTCCCTGTCGCTTTGGTGAAAAGTGTCGACCCCAATATAACGATCGTCTGAACCAAATTAGATGAGTTTATTTGTAGATATGTGTGAAGAAAATGTTTTTTTTAAATAAGAGAGAGGCAAATGTGCTCCCCTGGTTCTGGTTACTGACTTCCAAATGTTCATCAGTGTCACTGCAAGAAACTATTTCTCTGTTGGTCGTTGGGAAGTTTCGTTTTTGACCGCAAATGATCCAGGACTGTTGCGGCACTAATGTCTTTGAATACGCTTAGATGATGTCAAACCATACTGCCTCAAAGTTAAGCTCCAGTTTAACTGAAAAGCTCACCTCTCTCACACTGCCACAGTTAAAGCTTGGCATTTATCAAGGCAAAAACCCTACCCCCGTAAACAGCCACAGCTAATCCAAATGGGACATCGGAGGGCAGACACACTGAGAATGCAGCGAGTAAAATAAAACGTTTTATGCATTCCAATGTTGACTGAAGTGTTCAGAACGACTGTGCTGGTTCACAAAGGTGCAGTTGTGCAAGACTGAATAAAGGAGATGAATGTGACAGCCTCTCTGGCAGTCAGCAGCCCCAGAATATAAACAGCAATAAGCAAATAGGATCAGAGTCATAATAAATCCTTTGCATGTATCATTATGCACTTAGTAACTCTGTGTCATCGCAATGAAGACGTGTTTGGGAATTTGTATTTTCACTCTGGCGAGAGTGAAATAATTGGAATCATGACTTGGAGCCACATGGAATCGTTTAATTTTAAAAAGTGGAAAAGTAGAGTGTTTTTTTGTTGTTGTTTTTTTTTTTTCTAGTAGGACGCATAATAAAACTTTTATATAGATTCTTTAATGGTGGACAGTATTTCAAGGAACCATTCTGAGAGGAGATATCATGTGGCTCAAAACATCCAGAACAAAGTCTTTCAAAACCCAGAATCACTGTGGGTATGATGCAGCATTTTGTAGGCAGGCAAAGACTTTCCAAATACCTGAAAGTAAAATCTACTGGTTATGATCCTTGTTCTATTGGTCAGTTCAATCTTTCAAAATCATTTGAGGAAAACTGACAGTTTCTTATGTTTGCAGAGCTTTTGTTTTAATTACCGTATTTTCCGCACTATAAGGCGCACCGGATTATAAGGCGCACCTTCAATGAATGGCCTATTTTAGGACTTTTTTCATACATTAGGCGCACCGCATTATAAGGCGCATAGAATAGACGCTTCATACTCTATTATTACACATCCACATTAATAAAGAAATGGTCCCCGAGTACTTTATATAGTAGGCTGGCCCAGCCGTTGTTTCACTCACGGTGTTGGTGTTGCGATATTATGCCCAACTGCTTTCTGGGTAACACAGACCAACCGACACGCTGCCGCTGCAGTCTCTGTCTCTCTTCCCCTGCCCCTCCCCCCCTTTAAATGTATTATCAAACTTTATTAACAAACCAGTGTTCTGACAACTATCCCAGCATGCACCGCGCACTACTTCTTCTACGGGGGAAAAAGAAGTTGGCGGCTGCTTACCGTAGTGGACCAACTACGTAAGCAGCCTACTGCATGTCTGTGTAAACATGAAGTCTTTCATTTCGATCTGAGTTAATTAGCGTAGCATTTCTGCCGGATTTTCACAACATATCAGCCACGACAATGGACAGGGGAACAAACAAGTTCATGTCATCTTTTTTGGACGACATCAAGGTGTTTGAGCCACTGGATGCCTCCAACATTGTGCGCGTCACAGCTAAAAGCTACCGATAGATGAGGAAAACAGCAGATCCTCACACCCTCAGCATAAATATAGCTGTGGACAAGATCACTGATGCCTATTGTTCTTGCAAGGCTGGGTAAGTCGGCATTCATGGTTTTGATGGTCCACAATGTACATTAGCATATGTTTACTACTGTAGCTTGTGTTTGTGAGACGGTCACGCACGTGGTAGCTGCACTGTGACCTAAAATGGGCATTAGCCAATGAAACGCGGCCCCTGTGGTAAGGTCCGTTGCTGGACCTGTTGTGGCTCAATATTGGTCCATATATAAGGCGCACCGGATTATAAGGCGCACTGTCGGCTTTTGAGGAAATTGAAGGTTTTTAGGTGCGTCTTATAGTACGGAAAATACGGTAAGTTCTGTTTAATGTCCTCCATTTGCTGTGTAAAATCTATGAGGTTGCAGTTAAGACACAGTTTGACAAATGTATTGATTTTGCTTGCTGTTTCTGGAAGTCTTCTTAGAACAAGGTTGTAATAACATTGTATTTTAGTGTTGCCGATTTAAGAAATATCCTCACTTTTGAATCTCCAAAAAGGAAGTACAGGGAGAACATGGAAACTTGGACAGAAAAGCCATTGATATTACAGCCTGCAAATTCCTCAGCTTCATGCCAACGCTGCTAACCACTTTTTCATAACTGTAAACAAAATAACTTTGAAGGCTTAAGCATAACCATGTTCTTGTTGATGTCTAAATCTGACCAAACAGGAAATGCTTTCAAAAACATAAATTATGTTTTAAAGGTTTTCAACTTTGTGTGCCTCTCAAAAGCCAAGTATTTTCATGTGTAATCACCCAGTAATCAATACAACCTTCAGGGCATTGTGTATTTCTCAGACTTTAATTTTCTTGAGTGTTCAAAGTCTCATTCAAACTTATCGAAAAATTGTGTTGTCAGCGTGTATGGCAGAGGCCAGGAGTTGGTCTGTTTGCTGCTTATCACGGCGCTACAAACGGCTTCTGGTGGCACCTTGGGGTGTCACCAGAAGAGGTCATCTGACAACACTTTTAAAATGTCAAACACTTTTAAAATGTTGAATAAAGTCAAAGTTAGACAAGGAGTTTATTGCACTTAAAACATTCAAGTGTGTCCTTCAAATTGTTCAACTTTGCGATGGTTATTTTCTAATCAAGTCTTCATTTCCACTTGTTAGCAGATTTGTGGAGAGCTAAAGAGGCTAGAGATATGCTTGTCAGGATCCATCCCCTTGAGTGATTGGTGTGTGTGTGTGCGTGTGTGTGTGTGTGTGTGTGTGTGTGTGTGTGCGTGTATATTAGCGTGTGAGTGACTGTAAATGTGCATGAGTGTACTGGGGCATAGATCATGATCCTTTAATAAATATTTGTCACTGTGACTGACATTTCCCGCCAGTGCTCCGATAAAAGTCTCTGTTTGTTGCTGTCCTTTTGTGAACCCAACATCTCTCTTTCTCAGAGAGGCTGTTTGTTTCAGTCAGAAACAATAGAAAGCAGCGTTGGCAAGAAATGCAGTGGAAGGGGTGCAGAACCTGAATGCTGTGCTTTTCAGCCACATTCCGAGGGAAAAAACAATGTGGCAAAATGTTGGGATTTTGTTTTATTTTATTATGTAGAAAATGTTTCACTTATCTTTTTCATGCAAGAATACAAATATGGTGACTTTATTTGTTATGAATTATAAAACTAAAGTCTGAACTCATAGAAGAAAAATAGGTAACACTTTATTTGAAGGGGGTTGAATAAGACTGTCACGACACTTTCATAAACATGACATAACACCTGTCATGAACATGAATAAGCCTTCATGAATATTTATGACTGTTGTCATAAAGCGTCATTCGGTAAATTATGACACTTTTAATACAAAGTTGACATTATTCAAAATGTCTTTGTTATGACAACTTGACATTAACCAGTAAATCATTACTGTTTAAACTTTACCTTTAATAACATAAAATTACCTAATTTTTAAAGTGCAATCAGTAATACTTTTATAACAAATTTATAACAGTAATGATTTATTGGTTAATGTCAAATTGTCATAAAGACATTTTGAATAATGTCAACTTTGTATTAAAAGTGTCATAATTTACCGAATGACGCTTTATGACAACAGTCATAAATATTCATGAAGGCTTATTCATGTTCATGACAGGTGTTATGTCATGTTTATGACAGTGTCATGTCAGTCTTATTCATCCCCCGTCAAATAAAGTGTTACCGAAAAATGTTTAGACTGAAATGGAAAAGTCTTCATGGTGGGGAAATAACATTTTCTTGTTTTATTTCCTCAATAAACATATTTCTAATGTTCACCTAGATCAATTTCACACCTTTTAAAGTAGCACAAAGACAGATCACAGATGCAAACATTGCTAACAGTTTAGCACCTTACTAGTGAATGTGAGTCTCTGTAAAGAGCTTCTTCATATTTTATGTGTTTTTACATTTTAAAATGTAATTTTACAAGTCTAAATGTGAAAACATCAAGTCCTGTTAGATCTATGAAGCATGCGTGGTGCTTATGATGTACCCCTGTTTTGTACAATAGTTATAAAGTTTCTTTTATCATGACATCAGGGTTACATCTTTTTGTTTTTGCTATTTAACAATCACTCTACCATCATGGGATGAAAGTTCTGGGCTCAAAATGTTGTCTAAGAGTTAATCGAACAGGTCAAATAATAACTTGGTGAATTAATCGGGTAATGAGATTGCCATGTCTGTTGAACTTCTTTTGCACTCTGAGGTGAGTAGAAACTTCATCCTTATGAGATAGAGTGAGATTAGGAAACAGCATTATTGGGTCATTGCCTTATGGGATACACACATCTGCTTCTTGCGCTATGTTGCAGCAGTGTTGCATATTTGTAGTTTATGCTGAGAGTCTTTGTGTTGCTCTTGAAATCTTTTGGAAATTCTTAGGGCGTTGGAAGACTGTCATTTACTTAAAGCGCATTATTCTTGAAATGCAAGGTTGATACACAATAACGTTACAGGTGTAGAAAAATTTGTACATAACACCTTTTGTTTTATTCAATGACATGGCACTCAAAATGAAAATGAATAAGCAATAGTGATGTAACTTTGTTTATAATTAAGCTTTAGTTTGTTGACAGGACAGAAAACATTTTGCAGAGATTTCATGAGTTTGAAATAGTGATTGAATATAGTTTGCTTGTAATCTGAGCAAAATACACTTGATAACCCTTAGAACTGTTGGTATTTCTATGACAGAAACAAATTTGCAAGGACTTATGAGCTGCATTACCCAATGCCATCTGTGACCTTTTAGAAACTGTTTCTTTAACTGTTTCTAAAAGGTATTTTAAACTTAGAGAAGAATTTCAAATGCATATTGTGTAACAAACTCAAATAAAATTTAAAAACAATATCAAGGTTTGAAAGTTCCTACAGATGACAATTTGAAATTTTCGTCTAATTAACAAGGTCTTTCTTAACAGCTAGTCGAGTCTGCTGTCTTTTTATAAGCCAATACTCAAATCACTGATAGATTCCAAGCCTCCCCAACTATCTCCTCCTTATTAGGTGTACACACGTGCTCCTGTTTTCAAATATATGCTGATCCACTCTGCTTATGCAGCGGCTCAACACCAGACTGCATTCATTCTCTTCTAACTAACAATGTGTTACCACTCTGACTTTCTGCAGAGTCTTGCCCTCGCATAGCATGAGATCTAAAAGCATAGACTTTGAGCATCACTAATGCTGCAGCCAACACTTTAAATTAGACACTCTGAGACCAGGAAAACTTTCAAAGTTCTGGCAGTTTGGGGAGAGGGTAGGTACCAGGCCTATTTTGGTGCATATACTGGAGCACTCAAGTACAGCTGTACTTTATACTTTATGTAGTGTCGTCAAGGCCTCCATTCTGAACATCACCAGTGTTTTTTTGACCAGATGTTGACACTTGAAGGCGATCTCCCAACATTTGGTTGTTTTATTCTTCCTCCTAAAGCCCTGCAATTTGAGCAACCATAAGTATACGTTTGGTACACTTTGATTTGTTAACTCAAGGTTCTTAAACGGTTGTACATGCACCACTGGCTCTATTGCAGATGTCTTCAGTGAAAGGAATTCTGATTTCAAAAGTGCTTTAATGAAGAAAGAAAAATACCTGGGGAAAGGTCTGCTTTCCTTTAAAATGTTCCTCAGTATCCTGGTTCTTGGACTATTCTCCAAAGGTAAGACATGGATGTGAAATCTTGTGTGGGACAGATGCCTACTCAAGGTGGAACATAAAAATTTACTCATTGTTGAATTTCAAAAGACAATAATAAAATATTGATGATCCTTGGCTCTTGCTGTTGAGGCAATAAAGAATAGATTCCTTCCTTCAGCATTATTTGAAAAAGTTGCTGATGCCAATTGATACAACAATAGATCTCAATGATTCTCCATTGCTCCATCGTTGCTAATGTTTGCTTAAGGCGATGCTGGAGGGTGATGCTTTAGAGCTCAGTATATGTGCCTTAGAGAATTTTTTTCTCAGTCTTTTTATTGTCTTACAATCATACGGGTAAATTGAAGCGAAGCATAAATGTGTCTGTTTATTTTAAGTTAATATATTTATTCTAGAGAAAGTTTACTTCATTCAAAGTTTAGACATTTGTAAGGAAAGTTAAACTCTTCCCCTTCAACTGCTTTATTGGAATTCTGCTGGCGACTCTGACTCTTTCAGGTAAATTGAATTGTGAATGTGTTTCAAGACCTTGTCACTCAGCAAAGCAGACTTATCCTGAAGTCAGCTAATAGCCTCTCTGTCTTTAATGCTGCCCTACGTCAGTTCGTACCCTGAACACATGGAGATTTGATGTTTAGCCCTCCAGCAAAGCAAGTTATTTTTCTTTCTGTTTCAGCTGTAGAAAATATCCCAAAACTCTTCTCTGTGCTCAAGATGAGCTCCATGTGCAGTTCTTGTTCATGAAACTCACTTTTACATTCTATTTTCATTAAAGGTTGCAACATTTTAATCAACCAAAAGTTATAGACTGCATTAAATTCTATGTCTAAAACACAATTAATCCATGTTTATACAGTATTTGCTCTAATTATACATGAGCGACATAAAGACAAACGGATGAAGACCTTAATTTTTGGAGACATATCCTTTGGTCTGATGAAATGTAGCTGAAGTATTCATCCATAAGGATCACATTACAATTGGACAAAAGAAAGACTTGGGCTTGCAAGTCTGAGAACACCGTCCTGGCTGTGGCACGAACAAGTTGTGTAAATATTTTGTTGCAAAAGGGAGTTTCGTGCTTCACAAAATAATTGGCATCATTAGAAACAAATATTTGGAAATATTAAATCAATATTTCAAGATATTAGCCAGCAAATTAAATTTTAGGTGAAAATGGGTCTTGCAAACGATTACTGACTCTAAGCCAAAACACTTGCAATGTGTTCTTTGGAATAGTCATCACACAGCCATGATCCCTCAGAAAGTATTTGGGCAGAGGTGAAAAGGAGCAGACAAGGCAACCTATAAACCGGACTCCATTACATCAGTTTTCTTCAGAAAATTGCGCCAAAGTTCAAGCAACCTTTGGAGAACAAAGGAGCCTGGTAAAAACTCTGAATCCCACAAAGCACTATGTTTCACAACTTCAAACCCTGTGACATCACAGAGTTAAAATATCACTTTTTAATTGTGATAATCCTTACTGATCTAAAGCAGACAGTTTCATTTGTTAATTTTTTTGTGACGTGTGACATTTCTGCCATTTTTATACACTCTGTTGGGCAGAGCAAATTCCCTTGTGTCCTTTTAATTAAGGATTGTTATTTCTATTATTATTATTATTCCAGTAAATAAGACAGGGAGTTGAAGGCACTATTTAATTTCTAATTCCTCGACTGTTTTATCATTAACCTTTAAGCTCTTGTTTATGAAATGGATCTGCAGCGGGCATTTTTGTTTTTTTTCGTATTCATGTTGGCCTCATTGGCTAAGGTCCTACTGCAGATGGTTCAGAAGCTTTTTTTGTTTTTTTAAATGGTGTTATTTGTCACACTTGCCAGACCTTCTTCTCCAGTGTCAAAACGGTGGCTCCTCTGCGCTCTTTTAAAGAGTGAGAGGTTATTTAAATTCTCTTCTTCATAAAAACTGCACATTTGGATGAACGGAATACAAATGAGTATTATTCTCCTCTGTTTTCACTTACCCTCCTCTCTGCCCCTACCATCCATCAAAGGTACGTGACGTGACGACGACAAACACAGACTCCATATGACCTGGCAGGTGTGAGTCAGACTCCGAACAGATTCTTTCAGAGGGATTCTCCATTCATGTGCACTCATCTTCAGCTTTGTTGTTTTATAAAGATTTGGTGAAATTGGATTTCATCTGTCTCCGTCTCTTTTCTACCCAACATTAATTCTCTGTCTGTGTTGTTTCCGTCTGCCTTTGCCTCTGTCATTTTGCTGCAGGCAAAATGAATAAAATATGGGAGACCAGTGGAAAACATAAAATGAGATCATTAAAAGTTGAAATAATACAGGAAAAGGGGTATTCTTAGAGGTTGAAGCTTAATGATTTTTCATCTAACTGCATAATCAGGTCATAATCTCTCTAAGTCCAGTTCACCGGTTTGTGTACAGAAGTACTGATGCAATTTTTCTTTTTTCTAAATCATTTTTAAAAAAAGGGTCTAAAACCATTTCAAAAGTCCAGTTAAAGCGTATTTCTAAGTTCTACAATCATTACAGTTCTACGAATATAAAATGGTGTTTTCCTACACACTTCAGGATATATAAATACAAGAGCTATACTGTCTAGTTAAAAATTCAAATGATGATCCAGTCAAAAAGTCAATATTTAACTACATTTACTCAGCGGTGAAAATATCACACTAAGAAATAATTGTTTTTATTGAAATGACTGGAGCCACAATCATTGAAACCTCTTTTTCTTAAGACACTAAGTAGTCTCCGATAAAATTAACTCTTGGATCATGAAGAGAAAGCGACCTGGGTCCTGTCATGATCTCTATTCTTTATTAACTGACGTCATTTTCTCATTCACAGGTTTGTAACGATGTTGCCCATATTTCTTTAAGTATCTCTTTCGGTCATTGAGGAACTTTGACAAAAAAAAACCTTTTCCAACTGTGTGCTTTAAAGTATCATCAGCCTGAGGATCTTATACTTACCGACTCATAAGATAATACTAGAAAAGTCAGATAAATCAAAAATTGAAGAGAAGCTTTTAAAGACAATTGTAAGAATAAAGACGACTGATATCCATCACAGAAGGTATAAAAGAGAATTGGTGAGCTATCAACTCCTTTTATCTTGTTAAAAGCCTGCCAGCTGAATTCTGTACAACTCGATACGATTAATGGGTTTTTGGCTCAGGCAGGTGAAGAGGCAGCTGCTGTAGGAAAGGAGAGGGGAGACCGAAGTACATAAAGTGATTTCCATTTCTTTAAAATCCCACTTCAGCACTCAATAAGTCCCGTTAAACTTGCTCTGTAATATTGAAAGTCATATCTTTCAAAGTTTAGCCTTGAATTACATCAACATGTCTTTAGTCTTCGTTGTTTAATCTAGTCTTTTACACAGTTAATTGCTGCTTAAAATAAAAATGCTAAGTTAAAATGATTTGGGATGATGGAAATCATAATTGTTTCCTCTATCATCTCAGTTTTCTAGCTGCTTTCTGCTCAAATTACACATGACAGTAATTCAAGACACAGCCAGACACCATCCGTCCAAACCGATCCGTTGTGTTTACCATTGAACCACCAGTCCTTGAAAGCAATATCATTCTGATGGGGTTTCAGCAGGAGGAAGACTCTGTTTCAATTAGCATCATAAAATGAAAGTAAGCTACAACAAGGACATTAATTGGTGTTGGTTAAACTTCAGTGTTTCCTCACATAGAAGCTAAGACTATGTATAAAAAGGAGCCGACACTCCTCACACAACACTGCCATCTAGTGGCCACAGCCTTCACTATATTGATGTAACATTGCCCACAAATTGAAAGCCCATGATTTCTTTTTTGAAACCACAAGTTTTAATAAGTAATTTACATATCGCCTTCAATTTGTCATTAAAGAGTATTTTACAGCTGTTAACCTGTTAAGATATGGCCATGCAAATAAACAGACTGGTTTGGCAAGTGTAGCATTAATCAGAGAAGAGGCCAAAACGTAGGTGGGAGAATATGCTGACAAGACAACTATGAGTCGTACACTACACAAATGTGGCATAAATCCACTGGTGGTGATGTTTTGCCTCTTTAAAGCTTCGGAAAGTTGAAGGATGTAGCTGATGCAATCCAGCAAGACAAACTCTGAGGCTGCAGAAGTTCGCCTTCGACCTGGACATGGACACCAAAAGCAACAACAATGAAACTGCTTTAAAGCAAAGCATAGCTGTGTTTTAAAATTGATGATACAAAATAAATGTGCATGGCCTTTGGGATCATTTTATGTAAAAGAAAATGCCTGTGTCATACTCAAACATTACTACTTCTGGGTAAACTTAAATTTATTTTGTTATTTGATATTTCAGAGTCAATTTTTGATATAAACTTTTGTATTTGTATTTGATTATTTTAATTGCAAACCTTTACATTTAATATAAAAATACATGCAGAGGTGGGGAAGACAGTTAAATTAGATGTCAAGTTTCAAAAAGTTTCAAAAAGCAGACTTGGGTTCTTTTCGTAAACCATCTTCAAGTCTGAAAACAAAATCATTTGTAACGAGAGCTCTACAAAAAAAACTTCAAATAAATTGCAGTCAGTTTAGTAATAATTTTGTTGGCAATGTCAAACATCTTTCATAGATTTTGTTTTATATTTTGCTTTGAACAGCTACATCAAAAATATATCTTTTGACTAATGCAGAAAATAGTGTTCCTCACCATGCAGAGCAGATTATTTTAACTTAATTCTCATTCTCATCAACTTTTTAGTTTTACCTTGGCCTTGATTCGCTGATTCAGCAGCAAGTGAAGTTCAATTTTAGTGAATCTACCTTAATATCTGCCATTCTTGATTGTCGGAGGAATTTTCTGTTACACTCTTTAGATTCCAGTCGCCATTTTGCTTCATCCCTAAATAAGGAGCAGTTCATTTTAGGGCATAAAATGGATTAGTCATGCTTTGTGAATGAGCATATAATTATGAAACTCACTTGCTACATACACAGTGGCATTTGTGTGACTTATCCAAAGAGAGCACAATATAATAAAACCGGAGATTTGGTTTTGAATAATGAGATTTAGGGCCAGTTTGTCCTCTGAGGGTTCATCAGCCAGAAGTTTTAAGTCTCTTGAGTGGGCCATAATGACACACAGTGATTTACTGTGGAGCTATAATCTGTCTATGAAAAATTAATTTATGAGTAGCCTTTTCCATGAAAGGATCCTGTTGTCTGTTAATTAACCTTTTTTCCCCCACAATGGAAGTGTGTATGTGGACTTGCAAAGTGTATTGAAGTCGCTTGCAAAAATATTAATTCTTAAAATATTTCAGATTTTGTCAAATTCTGCCTCAGATCTTACTGTATTTTAGAAGAATCATGTGACAGACCAGCAAAAACAAAATTTCACTAGAGCTGGGAAGGGGAAGGAAGATATATGCAGATTAGATCTTTACATATAAGTCTGAAAAATACGGTGTATAATTGCATTCAAACCCCTGGAGTGAATATTCTATATAAACGTGTTTTGCTGTAATCACAGCTGCGGGTCATTTGGGGTTTGTCTCTAGCAGCAGCTTTGTTAAATCAGAGTCTAAAATAATTTGTTTTTCAAAGTGTCTGAGGCCGAGTGAGGATTGGTTCGACAACATCTGAACATTAATTTTCAAGTATTATCACAGACTTTATGGGGATTTAGAACTGCTATTTGACTGAGCCATGCTTACAAATCCTGGTAAAGCTAAATAAAATTAAATATTGTGAAGAATGTTAAAAAAAGCATTAATTTTGAAAGTGAAATCATAAACTACAAAACGTATTTGCGAAAGAAGCTGGCTGTAAATACAATCCTGCATTCATAGAAAATTGAGTAGAAGGAGAAAATGTACTAAGGAAAGGCACACCACAGCCTGGGGAGGATGATTTGGGTTGACATGTAATTTGAAGGTGTTTGTCCACTGGTTTGTCTGAAGTCTACAGTCCAAAATACCTTTTTAGAGCACTGCTTCCTTCTGCTGACACACTTTATCGAGATTCTAATTTCATTTTCCAGAAGGACTTGGTATATTCACAGAGGTACTAAAAAGTTGATTCGGTGGCCACGGTGTTACTGTGCTTAATCGAACAGCAAACTAACCTGACCTGAACCTCTTAGATAATCTATTATGTATTGTGAAGAGGAAGGTGAGAAATCATTTGCCAGACCCAAGATGCAGATGACCTGCAGGATGCTGCCAAAGGAACGCTGCCTTCCATTATACCTCATCAGAACCACAAGCTGATCACACAGCCAAATATTGAGTGTATAGAAATGAGCATACTTTTCAGAAGTTTTTTTTTTGTGTAAAATATAATTTTTATATTAATCTTATGAATACTGAATTTGGCGTTTTTGTTACCTGGAAGGCATATTCATCATAATTACAAGAAATAAAAGCACTCTATGTGTAATGAACGTGCATAACAGGAGTTTCACTCTTTAAAATAAGTGACAGCACTTTATTATGTTATATTATTCATTTTCATTACATGTACCTGTGCTCATGTGCAAGAATTGAGACAAAAAAAGTCCAGTTTACCATCAGTTTACCATTCAATTTGAATCTTTTGCAGACGTCTGTTTTCTTAGCCTGCTTGTATCACGTGTACTACACTCATTCATTCACTGAATCCACACGACAGAACAAAACAAAATGGTAGCTTAATTAATACACACTGATACTCCAAAGAATTGATCTTTGAAGAGTTAGCATCACTCTAGATTTTGTGTAATGAATGGTATGAAGGGAATATGAATGCGTTTTGAAGGTGGCTCATGCATTATTGTCCACATGGCACAAAGTAGAGACTTAGGTTTCAGTTAGTTCGACTGACTAGTCTGCCAAACACTAATTTTCAACTTGATGTCTGAACCAAATGACATTGGGCAGGGCTGTTAGCTAAACTGAATGGAAAAATGGGATTTCCATGAAGCATTTCTAGCAATTTAAAAGCTCATAATTTCATATAGTGACGGATACAGTTCAGCAGCATTTTATTGGTTGAGAATACATTAATGAAACGAGCATTCGTGGAGCTCTTTCATGTTGGTTACTTGTAGAATTGACCAGCTGACATTTTTATATGATTTTGCACCTACTGTATTAACAAATGTGTGGTGTGATGAGTATGTTCAAGAAAGCTAAAATAAAAAAAACATATTTAAAAATGTATTTTGAGGGGAGATAAAAACTGAGTAGAATACAAAATAACAAAAGCAAAAACAATAAATGCATTAATAAATAAAGGTTGAATCTCCCACTTTTACAGCCACTGAAGAAACCCCTTTGTGTCCTGCACTTTGGAGAATCTTGCTATATAAGCTCAAAGCAGTCTTGCCCAATAAATTGCTTTATTGGTGTTGCTGAACTGCTTATGTTGTCTTCATGAATATTTCATCTATGCTTAAGATAAGAGCAATAAAGTGTTTATTTGGTATTTAGCTACTGGAGTTTATGTGTTACTGTCTGTTTAATTCTTTAGTATTCTGAACCAAGCCTGTGTTTTGAAAATGTATGTTTTTAATAATGGTAAATGTCATACATTAGACCCTGATTGGAAACAAAACAAATGGAGCTGTGTATCATTTGTTCATTACAGTCAGCATTTGCTTCCAGGCTGACTTCCTGCATAGAAACTGCAAGTTTTGTCAAAAAAGATAAGTTATTGTAAGAAACAGGAAGTTAATGACTGAGGCAAACATGCGAACAATCACCACAAAACAACACATTCTGGAATACAACATTCTGATTTAACATTGATGAAAAGTGGACCAGAAACTACGATTTTTGAAACCTGATTCCAGAGTGAATACAGAACGTAGGTTTCATGTGTCTGTTTCCAAGAGTCCCATTGTAACTCCGGTGGAGGTTTTGTAGAGATGCACTGTTCATGTGGGAGAACTTGAAGAGTGGATGGCATAGTTGTGAACAATTCACACAAGTAGTAATGGACTCTTATGCAAGATCTGCAAGAAGAAAGCTGTAAGACCTGCTTAAAGTGTGCTTGGAGCAATGTATATACGCTACATTTATATTAGTACCTGCCAATGCCATACACTATATATATATATATATATATATATATATATATATATATATATATATATATATATATATATATATATATATATCTCGACTGGACATGCCCCTGCTGCATCCCTGGCACCTGCCTCACCGGGGGCTCATCATCAACGATGTAGCAAAATTGCTTCCCAGCTGCCTGCCTGTCTGCCTACTCCTGGGTGTACCAGTCTGTGAAATCTGACTGGTACACCCAGTCAGATTTAGCTGGCAGGCTAAGCACCGCTGAGCCTGCCAGCGAGCATGTATTATTGATTTATATTGAAAACTGTTAACAAGATAAAGTGTGGACTTGCACTGCTTTTACCGAAAATCGCGACAAAAGAAAGTACCAGGTCTGCTGTTACTTTCTGCTGCAGGTTACACATTCTGAAAAGTTACTCGTTTACATTTTGTTGTCTTCTGTAATAAACATAATTGATCCCATATTTATATGATGCATTAACATGTGTTAACTTATAAAGCTTTGTAGCACGCTATTGGACATTTCAGCTCCAGGTAGGATTTTTAAACTTTTCTCAATAATGTAAACTCCTCCACAGTCAAAAATTCAGTGTTTAATGGGTGAAACAAAATGTTATTAACTTTCATAGATTTTAGAGTGTAGCACGGTTGTTTCACCGTTATCCTATCACAAAACTATCAGGAAAAGGCAGAAACAATAGAGCTGTCTATAAGAGCTGGGGTAATAGCAGGGTGCCACAATAATAAGCATCCCTGCTGTTAATATCGTGTAAAGGCTCCTTTTGCCAGTAGAAAGAGAACTTAGTCTTTTCCTAGTATTTCAAAACAAAGATGGGTTTTTGATCATTCCTCTTTGCACAATCTCTCTAGATCATTCATTATCCTCTCATGCTCTTCAGCTCAACCCACAGGCTTTCTGAAGGATTCAGGTGTTGGAAATGAGATATTCATGGAAAAAGGTTGTTTGTGTTTATCTTAATTCTTATTAATTTGGACCAAATTTGAATTATTTTTATCTGTTAAAATGTACAAGTATCACTTTTTGGTCAATGGCCACCATATTTCTGTTTAAATATCCTGCGAGTTCAAGGAACTCTTGACTGTATTTACTTTAAGCAGGAACTTTTAAAGTGAAACAGGTTCTTATTGTATTTAAGGTGAGCATGAGGTGTTTTACCACATATTTAGTCTTTGTTTGACACTAAACCAACCAGAAGTGTTTGGTCCTGACCAGCTCAATGTCAAACTAATCTAACCAAACCACAAAGTTGCAAATCATTTTCTGGTACAATTTTGCCAACTGCCTTCCAAATAACCACTACTCATATAAATATCATTTAGTATTTGCAATGAAGACTTACTGACCTAAAGAGGTCACACTTTGCCAACAACAATGTCCAGCCTAATTTGTCACAGTCCCAGTTATTTCAATTTTTTTTTTCCATTATAGTTCAGTCTGCATATATGGGTGCATCTGCCTCAATTCAATTGCACTCTCTACTATGTAATATTTTTGAAAGTATTTTATTCGAAATAGGCATCTGGGTCACATGGATGAATAAATGAAAGTCTCAAGTTGATTAACAACTTAAAAATGAATAAAATATTATTAAAATGCATTACAATTTTATAGAAATTACTAATTTGCCAATAAACAATTTAGTGAAAAATGTGTTTTTAAGTCAAATTCATGAACAAGTTCAAATTAAAGAATGTTGTTTTTCAGCTGTTTAGTGTGAGAATATGCCACTGAAAAAAGTCACATCTGAATGAACTGCTTAGAAATTGTTGAATACTACAACTGGTTGAAAATTGGAACATCATTTATTAAAACTAAGCTGCAGGGACAAAGCCGTGATTTAGTAATGTTCAAGCTACCTCTAGTGGTCAAAAGATGTACTTACATGATGCATACCTAATGCTAATAAAATTCTAAATACTGAGACAGTAGACTTGTGTGTGTGTGTGTGTGTTTGTGAAAATACAATAATCTGTGTTTCTGTGTGCTTTATTGCTTTTTCTGACAACAAAAGAGACTGAAGAGCATTGCATTGTTTTATTTGCACATCTCACAAATGCTGACAAAGTGTTAAAATACAACCATTTTAAGGGTTTAGAGTCTTCAAAAATTAAACTAAATGACAGAAACGGTTAAAGCTGGGACTTTTTGTAAAGTAAATTTAGTCACCAGTTTCTGTTGCTCCAACTTCTGGGTTCCAAAAAGTTGGAGAAACCACAGGTTTATTGTACTACAAAAAAAAATGAGATAATGTTCAGCTGAACTCACTCCTGGTGCAGTTGCAGGTTGAAAAAAATTAAAGATGCAGTGTAGCATCCTTTGAGGCTAATAATACGGTTCTTTAATCACTTTAGCATATTATTATACTTGTCTATAAACATTGTCTATACAATTAAAAACTAAGAATTTAAGATATGTTACACAGTAACAAGAAACAAAAGAAAATCAGGATTACTTTGTTTCATTTTGGTAAAAAGCTTCACCGTTGGGCTTTGAGAGAAATATATTTTTTCTTGTTCATTGTTTGAGGCTGAAACACACAAACTTATCCTCAGCTCTTTGAAAGAAAAAAAAACAGAGCAAACCTCAGGACCTGTTTTGACATAAACTGCAGTAGGCACATCAGATACCGTTTCGGAAAACGAGTACATTTACAGCTTTGATCAACGATTTCCTGGCCCGAGCATTATTAATCGCTGCGATTACAAGAGCTTGCCACTTTGTACACATCAAATTCGTTTTAATGGCTGCACCTGTGTCCCTCCCGCCTCCACCCTGCTGTGATAAAAGGTTTGCCAAATGTGCAGTGACACCAAAGTGAAGGCAGTAATGGCAATTTGTCAGCTGAGAAAGAGCATGGACAGATTTTTTTTTTTTTTTTTTTTTTGGCCTTCTGTACATTGCAGAATTTTTTTATTACTTTTTTCTGCATGAAATAATTCTCTCTTTTGTAAAATCATTTTCAGTTGAAGCACACTGACAACACTGGAATTAAACACAAGACAGGAATAGAGGATAAATCTTTATAATTCAGTTATTACATTTATATCAATAAATGTAATAATGATAACTAATACACTACCAAATTCTACTTAGGAGTACAACTATTGCAAATATATATATATATATATTTTTTTGTCAATACATACAACTTTGACACCCTATAGGCATTTTTACCTTTGAGAGTTTTTGGGGACTTTTTTTAATAGGTTTAAATCTGTTCTTCTGACACTAAATGAGAGGATTGTAAGTGAACTTTTGGATGTCATCTTAATACTGGAGGTTAAAAAAATTGTGTTAAAATACTCAGATATCTAGAGAGAAATCAAACCTTCTAAACTGGCAGATTTAAAAAAAAGTTCATATATTTCTTGTTTAAGAAAAATGTATAATCTCTAATCAAAGAATAAACTAACTAAAACCTTCCAGTTTTTTCCCTGCTTTCTCCCTGTAATTATTCTGTTCAAACTATTGAGAATCTAGTTTTGCACTCTAGATTCCCTGCTTTTGAAACCTACTTCTGCATGTAAACATCTACTGTTGCCATGGTAATAACACTGTTAAAAATGACAAACAATGCAAAAATCGCACAGAACATCAATAATATACAACAGTAATGTGGATAACTAAATTACAACTACAAAACAAACAAAAAAGAAAACAATTTTAAAAGCATCAACCTGCGACTGGAACAGTATTCTAGAAGAATACATGAAAACAAATAACCAGACTGTTGCTAAGATATTTTCAAATTTCAAATATGCCTTGTTTTCCAATCAGATAATAACAAATTTAACTTCAGGTTCAACATTAACTGGGGTCTCCACCTGAACAAACAAAAGAGTAAGTGAATCTTTCCAAGGGGTTGTGCTATCAATGTTTAATCTTACTCATAATGTACATAGGTTTTAAATCTGGTTAACAAAATTGATATGCAACTTTCAAATATTTAGTAAACTTCTGGAAGAGTAGCTTATCTGTGTACCAGACTGTACATGTGTATGGGTCATGTAAATATGTTAGGTCCTTATAAGAAATATAATGGCTATTTTATGCTTGTTTAAATGAGCTTGAAGCCTCATTCTTGTGTAGAAAAAAAAGCTGTTTGCCTCTTTGCATTTTGGTCACAAAAGGCTTAAAGTCTTTAAATTATATAGAAGAAAAAATGTGTGAATGTGACTCCAGATGCATTCCTTTAAATGATTTCCATAGATAGCATCCCACTGTTCATCTAAATAAAAGTTGTTTTTTGTTTTTTTTGGAGGCACATTGTATGAACAAACACTACAACATCAGTAAAGTATAATTTAGATAAAACTGTTTCTCCTTAGATTTTTTTTTTACATCATGTTTGGTCTCAGGTTTAAACATCCATTCCTTAATACAGGAAGTGAGACATCAACACAGACACACAAAAGGACTACTAGCTTTTTAAAAAGTATTAAATACATCTAATTTTTCCTTGTTTAAACAGAAAAAAAACTGGATGAAGCTGAGGATCTGCAACTGAAGTCTGATACACAAACAGGGAAGAGAGCATCAGGTGGCCAGGACCCAATCTTCTTATATACTAAAGTAGAAATGGAAACACAAGTCAAAAAAAATATTCTGCCTCGTCGTAAGAGGGCAAAGTCATTTCAGAAACTCAAGAAAAAATGGTAATCAATTGAAACATTAGAATTATTCAAGGTTTATCATGAAAAAACATCTATTAATTATAGTGATGTTTAAACATTTATTTCCACAGGCAATCCTGAGTTAGTCACTGAGACCTTTTATTATCCTTTTCTGACAGATTAACAGGATAAATGCTGATATTATTTTTAATGTATTTAAAGCTTTTATTTTATTCATGCATATTTCAATCTAATCCTTGAACTATTGGCAAAGATTGTAGATCAAATAAAATGAATACCCAATATACCCAATATATCATAGATATCTTTGGCAGTGCTGATGTAGCACAATCACCACCATTTATCAAGTTGCCATCTACACAGGATTGAAGAAACCTTCAAACAATATAAACTCAGAATGACTTCAAGACACTGTGCATTGAAAAAGAAAAAAATTGAAAAAGAAAATGAGGTGAGACCAAGCTAAGTAACAACTCTTAAGTTTGATTTGGTATTTTTAAAGCATTGGTTTAATCCTTCAATACTAATCAAATTATCATATAGCATTTTATCATAAAAACGAACTGACTTTACTGGCTTTCAAAAAAATTTGAAAAAAATAAATCTAAACTTTACCCCGTTTAATCAGAAAAAAATGGATGAAACTGTGGATCTGCAACCGAAATTAGAGAGAGCGTCAAGTGACCAGAACCCAACCCACTTATTTACTAAAGAAGATATGGCAACACAAGCCCAACAAGACATTCTGCTTCGTCAGCAGATGGGAGAGTCATTTCAGCAATACAAGAATAAATGGTAAGCAGTTGAACCATTAGAAATATTTGAAGTTTAGCATGTTAAAAAAATCTACTAATTGTTATTGTTACCTTGCTACAACGGATGGGCTGAGGGTAAGGTGGTTACTTTGTCCTTTCCCTATGTGATGCTGCGATAGAGAAAAGATGAGACTCCATTAGCAAATAACAGGAAGATTTCTTCTTCTTCTGTGTAATGAATATACTCAATACTTCAGGTACCAAATACTTCAGGTATCACTGAGTAATTGTAGTAGATAACCCTGAGATGGTGTGCATCACAAATAGCCATAATATTATTTTAAATCGAACGATTTAAAAGAATATTCATAAAGACATAATGAATGTCTTTACAAGGTCTATGTAAGGTCTGAGAAAAACCTTGTCCATTTTTCTCAGACCTTCTGTATTTTTAGCTGTCAAACTTAAAATACATGACTTTGCTTTTAACTATATTTAATAGCTTTTACGAGTTTTATTCTGCACAAATAAAACATACTTTTTTTTATAAAACAGTATGTTTTTGTCTTACATAAAAAAAAGTAACTACAAAACTGTAATGCTACTTTAATGCTGTGTCTTTTTACTAAGCTTCACACATAGGCAACCATTACTTACTCACCAAATGTCATGACAATATGGTTTGGACAAAGAATTGTCCAAATTACAAATAAAAATAAGAAAAAGGTTGTCCTTTGTGGGAGAACACTTTCGAAAAGTGCACAAATACAGAATGAATTCTGTAATCATTTAGCTGTTTGTCAGCTAGCTCAACACACAAAGTCCGCTAGCATTAGCATTATTTAGCTTCCAAAAATATGTCCGGTTTTCTGCACGATACTGATCACAAACTGCATAACATGGCTCACTTTTTGACTCTCGATTCAATAATCTCTTCAGCTCTAAAAGGTAAGTAACATATGTGCATCAAAATACATTTTTACTGACCTGTCATATAAGAAAGATGACACACACTTTGAACTTCCATTAGCATTTAACAGAAAGGTTCATTCTTCTTCCGTGTACCGACGCCTTCTCTATGCCACCAATGCGACAGGCTCCCCTAGCGGCTATATGTGGAATTGCACTGAATGACTGAAATAACACTAAAGAATGAAAAATTAAGGGATAGAAAAGAAAAATAATGTTGGGGTGCCTATTTTTATACTTGGTTTTTTTATTTACTGATTATTTGTTTTTCACCTCTCTACATCATGTTCAAGCATTTATCTCCATAGCCAATCATGAATTGGTAAGACAGACTTTATTATAACGTTCTGACAGATACCTGGAATTAATACTGCTGTGATTATTTATAATGTGTTAAATTATGTACTTTTTTATTCCTTTGCATATTTCAATCCAATCTTTGTGCTCCTGGTTCACCACAAATTTGAGACCAAATATAGCAAATTCTCAATCTGCTAGCAAAATAATGGATAGCTTCAACAGTGCATTTATAGGACGATGATCATATCTTTTTTTTTTTCACCTTGCCATCTACACAGGGTTATAGAAACCTTCACAAAATATAAACTCAGAAGTGCTTCAAGATGTTATGAAGAGGACAAAAATGATGCTACTTTGACAGAAAACAAGGTGAGACCAAACTGCGTAACTTTAATAATTTTTAAGTATGATTTATTTTTTTTAACTTTAAGGTTTTTGGAAAAAAACAATCACACAGCATGGACACTGTCTCCCTCCCTTGGTGACCCATTGTTACTATGTTCTATGTGCTGTATTAAATGTCTGTGGCTTTGTATTTTTAAGACATTAGTTTAATCCTTCAGAGAACATTTCAAAATTGATCAAATAATCATGTAGCATCAGTCAATTCTGATTACCTGGAAGTCCTTATTAACTCATAAAGCTAAAAAGAAAAGCTGGACAAAAACATCTTACAATTTTATTGAACTATTCCTTTCTTACTTCAGAAACAGATGCATTAATTGTCACAAACACAAAAACACTACTGCCTTTCAAAAAAAAGTATATATTAAATCTACTCTTTACCTTGTTCACTCAGAAAGAAATGGATGAAGCCAAGGATCTGCAACTGAACTCTGATCCTCAAACAGGAGAGAGAGCATCAGGTGGCCAGGATCCAACCCTCTTACTTGCTGAAAGTTTGGCACAAGCCCACGAAGGCATGTTGCGTTGTCAACAGTTGGCAAAGTCAATTCAGAAATACAGGATCAAATGGTAAACAGCTGAATCATTAGAATTATTTGAAGTTCAGCATGAAAATAATCTCGTAACTATTGTCATGTTTAAACATTCATGTCCATACGCAATCAATAGTTAGTCAGACGGCTATTTTATTATAACGTTCTGACAGATTTAGGAGATTAACACTTATTATTATTGATAATGTAGTAAAGGCTTTTCTAGACTAGAGGTAAAATAAAATGAACTCTCAGTATTCTAGCAAAATTGTGTATATATCTGGCAGTGCAATTGTAGCATGATGATCAGATGTCTTTTTTACCTTTCTATCTACACAGGAATGAAGAAAACTTCATAAAATATCAGCTCAAGGTGAATCCCAGATCTTGTGAAGAGGAGAAAAATGTTCTCTCTGTGACAGAAAATGAGGTGAAACTTCAATAATTAGTATGATTTCATATGTTAAATCATTAATCCTCCCAGGAACATTTCAAGTTACATTAATGAAATAATCATATTGAATTTGCCTATTCTAAATGCCTGGAAATCCTTCTTGACTCATAAAGCTAAAACAAAAGACTGAACATAAACATTTTACAATTTTATTTTAATGTCCCTTCTTTCTGAAGTCTGATACACAAACAGGAGAGAAAGCACCAGGTGAACAGAAACCAACCCACTTATTTACTGAAGAAGAGATGGCAACACAAGCCCAACAAGACATTATGCTTCGTAAAAAGATGGCAAAGTCATTTCAGAAATACAAGAATAAATGGTAAATGGTTGAAATATTAGAAATATTTGAAGTTCAGCATGAAAAATAAAATCTACTAGTTATTGTCATGTTCAAAGATTTATCTACATAAGCACCCTTGTTTCACCACAGATTAAAGGAATACTCAAGCAAAATTCTGAATATGTATTTTTGACATGTAAAGCAAAAAAGTAATAATAATAATCAAACTTACAAAAATGTTTCTTTGGTAGTGCAGTTGAATGACCAAATGTTTTGTTTTTTTACCTTGCCATCTCACAGGTTTGAACAAACCTTCCAAAAATGTCAAGTTAGAGTGACTTCAAATCCTTATTCAGAAAAAGAGAAAATTTCAGTCACTGTGACAGAAAATGAGGTGAGACCAAGCTGATTAACTTCAACAACGCATTACTGTATATGTTTAAAATACTAGCTTAATCCTCCAAAGAACATTAAAAATGAATATGGCACTGATTGCAAATGACGTCTCTGTTGCCCGGATGTTCGGGTGACAGTGCAGGAATCTTGCCAGGTTTTTGCTCGGCAATTGGTGTAGGTAAAAATATTGATTCATCAATGTAAAAGCAAATGAGTGCAGTGAGCAACACTGTTGTGAGCAACTCATACCAATGTATTAGTTCGGTGTCATGAAACAATTTTTCATCTTGAGTTTATTTGCGTTTAGCAAACAACAATTTGGTGGGCATTAGATTGATCATATTAATAGCCTAAATCAGCCAATCACATGCAAAATTTGTTTTTCAGACACACAGACATTTCCCCAAAAACACCGTTCTTGTTTAAACTAAAATTGCTAAGGTGCAGTGATCTAGATTTGGTGGTTTAATGTAATTTGTGATCAGTGCCATTGAATCTTCCAATTATCCACAGGCTCAACATTTAGATATTTATGAATTGTGCCATTCATCCCTTTTATTGCAGTTGTTAACAACTTGACAGTTGTTCTTTACATAAATACATACACACATAATACATACATTTTCAGTTTGACAATATGTGCTTTCCTGTGACTGATGGTATTGAAGTTATTTTGTGAGATGTTCTCTCTGTCAGAAATTTGTGCCGTTGAGCATACAAAACACTGGAGTCAAACGGGTGTATTTCACCTTTAAGACCTTTGATTTTGTGAAAAACATTTTCACCGTCAAAAGTCAGGATGGAGACATTATCAAAACTATCAAAGACCACCTTCTCAGGCCAGGTATGTAAACCTCTGACACAAAGCATTCATTCCACATCAGTCTTTCACATACTGTAATTTTAACTCTGAAATTACAAAATAGGTGGATCCAAACTTATGACAAGCTGCGCTAATGAAATGAAAAATGTTTCCTCACATTTTGGCTCCAGGAGAATCATACAGAATGAAAATTCATATCTCCTCCGACCACTCTGGCATCTATGAGCAGCTACTGGTCTTTAAGTTTAAAAGAGACTGTGAGCATTCAGAAACATTTGACGTTATGCGGCTCTTGGAGGTCATCCGTCAAACACCTCAGAATGAGGACTCTCAAGCCAGGTCAGAAGCAGAGAAGAAATTTCAGGCTGCAAAGAAGAAAACTCTGACAGGGTAAGTAGTGAAACATTTAGCAGTTTGTTACTGTCATTTCATGTAGCATAATGTAACTTGCTTGTTTTTCACTTCTGCAGATGTGAGGTCTTCCTCAGACCAGAGGTGTATCTCAGGAAATATCCATTGCCTCAGAACATTGCAGACATGAAAGACATAGATATGTCTGTTCAATTTTTGATCTCTCACATTTTTTTCTTTTTGTTGTTGTTCTCAAATGTTTAAACATGGGGGTTATTTGATTATATTAATCCAATACCATGGACTTTTATTACAGCTAAGACTTTGGCCTGCTGTTAATTGTTGTTACTGGAAGCTATGTGGCTCTAAATGTACTGTCATTTTTGCCTTATCAATGGATTTTTTTTTCAGAGATTTGGAGAAACAGCCACTTAACTGGAGGAACTACTCTTGGCGATTTCACTTGCTCCTTTATCTAGAGGAGTACGCAATTTCTACCGCTCTTCAGGAATGCAACCAAGAAGATATACTTGTTGTCACTCATCCAACTGAAAAACATATACTGATTTTAAAGGTGACACATATAGCTGGGACACAAAAGTCTAATAAATTGCAACCTTGGGTCACATTAACAATAAACTTCAATCTTTTCGCTAATGTTGCATCAGGCAGAAGATGTCTCAAACATGTCTAATGTTTCTCTGACTGGGTGCATGGCACTGGTGACTCCTTTAAACCAGCAGTTTGAAAGGACATACAAAGGATGGGTGGATGACGTGGATGAGGAGGAAATCTACATTAACTTTGAGGAAATGTAAGGATGCAACAAAAGTAATTGGAAAGTAACCTAATTGTTTTGTCTTTATAGTCTTGTCTAATTTCAGACTGTTAATTTAGTCTCTCTCTGCAAAAAGAAGAATCAAGTTAATAAAAATGAGTTTAAACTATTTCCCAACAACCGAGTGAGATTACATTTTAAATGTAGGCTTGGGAGTGCAGACACTCTATGCAGTTTGATTGAAGTGGAGATATTTTTGCAAAGCACAAAAATCAGTCATGAAAAAAAAAATTAAAACAATAATGTTCTTTTCCTTTCAGTTTATGGTACTTCTCATTAGTTTGTCACATAAAATACTATCAAATAAATAGCTGTTTGTTGTTCTAAAATGTCAACAGTGGAGAGTTTCCACAGATGTGAACATATTTGTGAGCTACACTATATTTTAACTTTTTTTTTGTCATGTTCTTGTTTGGTACTAACTCAGTTGCTTTTAATTTAAATTCAGCTTTCCAGAAGAATACAACATAGGCGTGAGGTGCAGCATTGTGTTTTCACTTCAAAGAATACCACTACGTATGCAACACAGAGCAGCAGCACTAGCGCGCAAGCATTTACTGAGGGACTTACTCTTCCCTGTTGGGCTATGTTCTGCATACAATTCATGCCTTGCGCCTGTAATCCCAAACTGCACCCGGTCAGTATGTAGTAAAGTCAACACTACCTTGAAAATCAAGTTGCTTTGGCACTAAAGTAACTACAAATGATTCCTCTATCTCCAGTACACCAATGACTGAAAACAACCCAGAACAGCAAAAGGCTATTAGACACATTCTGGCCCGTTCTGCAAAACCTGCCCCTTACCTCATATTTGGTCCACCTGGTACAGGTATGGTATGAGTTTTTGTATGCCAAGACCAAACTGATTGGCATCTAATACAATATGCATTTCTCTTATCCATGGGTCAGGCAAAACAGTAACTTTGGTTGAAGTCATCAAGCAGATTGTGTCAACTCAAGACTCCAAAATCCTGGTTTGTGCACCGTCCAACAGCGCAACAGATTACCTCTGTGAGAAGATCCTGGAAGAAAACATTGTACCCCACAAAGTGTTTCGCCTTTACTCCATAAGCTACAAAGTGGAAAAGATCCCTCAACTTGTGAAGGTCTGGATTCTGTCTGTTTTTATTTTGTTTATTACAACTGAAATGAAGGGGAGAAAAGACAGCATGACATATAATGCTCAGTATTTTAGAGGGACAAATACCATAAAGCATTTTTTGTACAAGTTAACTTCTATCGTATTCATATTAATGTGTACTAGACATGCATGTATGTGCTTTCTGTTTTAACTACAGATGCACTGTAGCTTTAATGTTGCAACAAACTCGTTTGAGGTACCGACCAAAAAGGAGCTGATGACATACCAGATCATGGTCACCACCCTTCAAACTGCTGGAAGGTATGATATTCTCCTGGAGATGTCACAATCAGAGTGCTTCTTTGTCCCAAATACTAGTCAAAGTGATTTTAAAACAGGAACTAGCTGATAGAAAATCCCAATTTAACATTTTATTAAAATGGTCATGATGCATGAGATTGAAAAGTCAGTAGATTTATAGTGCATCAAATTAACATTCTACATTTTATCTGTGCTGCAAATGTTACATTCAAATCATCCATCAGTGTTGGTACAATTTGCCAATAATAAAAGAAATAAAGTTTTATTAGGGAATATGATACCAAACATTAAAAACACAAAACCTTCATAAGTATGCTGAGCCTTACTTTTTACTGAACTAGTAAAATATTTCAGTTTTTTTTTTTTTCTGCCAACTTTCTGCTTCAGAGAAATTATTTATTTGATGATGACACGATTTCTACACAAATTCTCACACATTCAGCAAGGCTGGATTGATTTACTGAGCTGATGTTCAGATCCGTGGTATCTCTAGCTGATCTCAAAGTTGTCATCTTTCCCATGTTCATTCTGAAGGTTCTTATTTGTAATTTATTTGATCCAAAGAAATTGGGCCCATTTGCAGAGGGTTGAAATTTTCTGTGAGAAATTCCTCAATGAAACAAATGAATTATGATGTTTGTCCAATCTGCATCGCGTGCAATGATTAACCTTAAATTACTGAATGTAAATATACACTTCCTTTTTTACAGGCTAGTGACAGGTGGCATTCCTCCAGACTATTACAGTTACATCATTGTGGATGAAGCCGGCCAGGCCATAGAAACAGAGTGTTTAATTCCAATAGCTGGTGAGCAAGGTGACTTTGTTTAAAATACTATATACTAAGTATATATTTTATGGTGTATTCAATGGATTTCTGACAGGATTGCTGAAACCATACAGTGGCCAAGTGGTTCTGGCAGGTGACCCGAAACAGTTGGGACCCATTATTTTATCAAAGATAGCAGAGAGAAACGGCTTGGGTGAGCACCATGCATACTGTGTGATCAATACGTAAAGGTCTATAAACATAATCGAAATATGATTCAAAACATGCCAGGTTGCTTTTGAATTACATCTTTTTTGACTAGATCTATTTATTTGGTGCAAGTTTTGTTTGTTTAAAAAAGCTTTTAAAGACATTTCACTACTTCAAACATTCCAATGAAAATTTTAAAATAAACCATAAACAAATCTAAATTTGGTAAATAAAAGACTAAATAGAAATTAGGACCGAGACAACAAATAAGATGTTCTTCTAACACTCTCAGGTTGAATGCAGTTCTTACTTGGAAGGATAAAAATATTTTTCTTTTCATACTAAAATACCACAAAATTCCAAACATTTTTGGATAAAAAAAAAACTTGATAAACTGCTTTGGTAATTAGATAATCTGACAACCTTAAGAAAATGGAACATATTATCTTAGCCATAAATGCTGCAAACTTTAAAATTTCTAAGCTCAGTTTTTGCCTTTTTTATAGGATAATGGTGTTCACTGTTTTCAGGTCTGTCCATGCTGGAGAGACTAATGACAAATATCAGACTGTACAGACAACGCAAGACCAACGGCTTCAACAGTCGCTATATGACTAAACTGCTGAGGAACTATAGGTTTGCTTTTTGTGAAGATTTATTTATTTATTTATTTATTTTTTGTGGCACAAATTAGTTCATCTCTTTGCCAATTTGAATCTGATTAATTCCTACTTCATCCCAAACTTTTACAATTTTCAAGAAAACCTTTTGTATCCGCTTTTTGGGGATACATAAGAGGCTCAGTCTTAAGTTACTTTTACACTATACAATATATATGTATCAATCTACATTGTTTCTAATCATTTCAGGTCTCAAGTCTGTTTTGAACCAGCCATATTTCCTTGTTCCAGAAAAACAAGTAGATTATAATTTATTTTAGATCAGTGGTTACCAGAGTGGGTAAGCAATAATTCTGAAGTTTGTGTAGATTATTAGTGTGAAACATCCAATATACTTGAAAAAGTTACAATACAATAGTAAGACATGACCTAAACTACAGACGTATAGTGGCATAGGGTGAAATGACCATCTCTGTTTTCTTTGTTACTGTATCCTATCAACAAAAAGCCTCCTTCCTCAATTCTCCCCAAACCTTTCCACATCTTCTTTGCTTTTCCTTAGGTCTCATCCTGCAATTCTGAAAATCCCCAATGAGTTGTTCTATGACTCCGAACTCCAGTTTTGTGGTTCCCTTGAGGATTGCTTGTATAGTAACTGGGAACTTCTGGCGAGGAAGGTAATCAGAACCAAGATAAAATATCTTGCCACCAGTTTATCTCCATCTCTAATCTCATCTTGTTTCTCTGAGGATCAGGATTTTCCTGTAATGTTCCACGGGGTTGCAGGCATGAAAGAACAAGACCTCAACAGCCCATCTGTTTACAATATGGCTGAGGTGGATGTACTGAAGGAATACTTAAAATCCCTTATCAAATATCGCCGCAGAAATGGCGTAGACAAAATTGGACCAAAGGAAATTGGTATTATTACTCCATACGCTAAACAAGTAAGTATTTAAGCTTTACTCTATGTTCATTATTAATGTTTTCATGACTTCTATAACTGAGGTAAAGCTTTGCTAATTAATTGTGTCAAATAAAGACTTTATTTGGGAGAGCCTTTCATTACCAAAGCATATTTGCTTTACAGCAGCATAATTTGTAATTCTCATTGTCCTGTTTCATGTTCTGACAGGTGGAGAAGATTAAAGCAACCTTTCGCAAAGACAAGGATCTAGTCAAAGAAGACTTGGAGAATGTCCTGGTATGACACTTTTCAGAAATTACTACAATTTTGCTAGTATATTAAATAAACTCTAAATTTGTTTCTTTTTTTTTCTGAAGGTTGGCACAGTTGAGATCTTTCAGGGTAAAGAGTCAGATGTGATCCTGATGTCCACGGTGCGCAGCAATCCCAGCCTGACTGAACCGAATCAACATTTCAGCTTGGGCTTCGTAAAGGATGAGAAGGTGAGAAATATCCCACCTTGTACTTTTCACACATTTTTCACTCGTTGCCAGAGTGGTGGTAGTATATATAATGCAGCAGCATCAACAACTTTTACTCTGCTAAAATTAAAAAGGCTTCATTTTTCTCTCATTGCAATAGCACAATCTTACAATTTCTATGACACCATCAGAATGGCTGGAAAAACTTTAAAATACTTCTCATATGTGCAACTTTTTTTGTTTAGTTTCGAAAATTATGTTTGTTACAAGTCTTTTAATAGGATGTACTTGATTTTCTTCTGAATCTTCCACAAGATTTGTTTGAAAAGAAGATCTTGTTTTATCATTTAGTTTTACTTTTCAGCCTAGTGAGCAATTTACTTCCAACACAATCATTAAGAGTTCCCACTACATTTATTTGCACTCAATCTAAAGATGTGCAAAAGCCTGAAAATAATTGAATTTTTTTTTATCGCAGTTACATAATCTTACCCTGTAGCAAATTTAAGGACCATAAAATAAATCTACTTTTATTCAGATTTTTTAAGTTTTTACTATTTTGATAAAAGATATGTTTATTGGAAGACCTTTGTCATTGGGCTGTCAATATATTATGTATTTACAATCTGAATCTCTTCAGAGATTCAACGTGGCAATGACTCGAGCCAGAAACCTGCTGGTTGTGGTAGGAGACCCCAGAGTCCTGGAAATAGATCCAGTATGGAACAAGTATGTTTCTTTATGTTCTTCCAAGTACGAGTAAAAAAAATTGGCAAAAATCAGTCTGACATGCCTCGTATGCTAACCTTTCTCTCTTAGGCTTATCCATTACTGTTTAAAAGAAAGAGCATACCGTGGCATCAATATTTCTGATCTGAAGGCAGGCACAGGGGTCGCTAACCCCTCATCAAGCTCCGGGTAAATAGCAGATTTGCAGATCCAGAGAATCTGTTGTCTGCTATTTATTTTTTAATAATAAATGTTTGTGTTACAGCCCGCAGCAGAAAGTGAGACCAAAGGTTGCTTTCAGCTGGTAGAATCAAAGGCATTCAACACAGAAATAAACTTCATCCAAAGCATGTTTCACTATTTCATTCTGTCTGAAGGCAATCAAGGATCTGAAGTTTGGTGCATATTTAATGAGGCACCAAACTCAAGACATGCAAAACAATGTACCATTCAGACAACACAGCCGACCATACAACTACAAAACTGTCATACAAAACCATTAGTATCATTTCATGTCATGGAGACTTTCAGACCCCAAAGTGAGTATTTTTACCTGCCTTTCTATCCTTCTTACTATGTGAGGTGTTAAACTAAACCCACATCCTGGAAAGAAATGAAAGAAGCTATTATCTTGTGGCTTTTTTATCTCCCTTTTAACCCATTTTGAATATTAAATAGGTCATATAGGAATATTAAATATTAAATAGGTCATGTCAGATGCATATTTCAGGTAAATACAAAGACATGGATTATAGCTGAGAGTTAAACATTCAGATCAATTTAAAAGACGCCATGCAGTGCAGTAGTAAATTATTTAAACCCAAAAATGCTTCATTTATTTTTAATTGTATAAAAATATACTTTACTTTTAAGGTTGCCAATAAATCAAAAGAAACAATTAAATTGAATTTATTTATCAACAATTTCCCCAATGATATAAAAAAATAAACTTTAGAGCAGCTAAAATTGGAGGAATATACGCAATTTGACTTTAATAATCATATATAGTTTACAAGAACCAGGGGCGGATCTAGAAAAATATTTATGGGGATACTCCTGCTAATTGATATGTATTACAGGACTGGACAAGCGCTTATTGGTCGCTATGTGATTCATTGTGTCCAGAAAACCATTTTATCCCAGTACAGGAAAAGAAGAAATCTGTCACGAAAATATTAGCAGCGCCATCATTTGTTATTAGATATATCTATTAAATACGACCTAAAATAAAGATTAGAAAACTGATGTTTGATAAATTCTCCATGAAACAAATCTATAAACAGTTTAGTTTCTGATAGTTCTGTCAAGATGCAAGAAAGAGCAAATTTCTATTTATATTGGTCAATCGTTTTATTTTAAATATGCTGTAGGAGCCGTAGTTTGACGACTGTTATAAATATCACCACATTTTGCGAACACAGGGGATTAGCTCAGTTTTTGTCGCTTGTTTTTAGGAATTGCAGCGGCTGCAGTGCGCCACAATAAAGGTACAATAAAGCTGATAAACAGGTGAGGAACAAAACTAGACAGAACCACTTCTGATTGTTTGCCAAGCCAAACATCCAATAAAAGTTCCACCAAGCCTCTACTAAGGCACTGGGTTCATGTTTCTCGACACAGGCAAAACAAGTTTCAATGTCCAAACTTATTGATTGTTCTTGGTGATTTATTTTCCTCTTTCACCAAACAATTACAGAGATCAAACTTTCATTTGTTCTCATGCTACCACTCTTGCTCTTGTAAAAACCATCGGCTTCAAACCCAAATGCCTGCTGGTCCTTCACCAGGCCCCTGCACCTATAGAAAGTGGACTGACCCACATTACTTCCTGTCTAAATTTAGAAAATAAATAAGAAAAATAATAAAACAAAAATAAATAAAATCAACAATTATCAACCTACAAATAAACTCTCTAAATAATACAAAAAATGGAAATTTAAGAATAAAGTAACAAAATTCAAATGGATAAAAAATAAAGAAAAAATAGCTCCAACTTCTATTCCGCCTTTGCTCGCTCTGTATGTCGGTATTACGCACGGCACGTTGCCTTGGCAACCGACAAACAGCTCAACGAGCAGATAGAGCAGAGATTACGGATCAGGGGAATCGACACCAAAAGGCAAACATTTCCCACACAAAAAAGTAGGAAAAACACTAAAACAGAACATCCAGTCTGTTACATTATGTTGTCAGGCTTAATGTCTATATTGTGATTATTAATAAGTTTTCGCCTGAACACTGCGGTGGTTGATTAGCTGATTTAAACAGCTGCTCTACTGATGACTTGGTGGGTTGTTTAGTGCTAACGGAACCAAAACACACCGAACTGCGCAGCACATGCTAAGTTTATCAAAGTCCATAGCAGGCCAGCAACAGTTAGGCTAGTATAACTGACCCACTGAATAGGCGCCTCATGGACCGCTCTTACCTACTGTCGCAGATGTGATGTAGGGCCGCCATCTTGGAGTGGTCGCCCATTCCACTCAGCGTTGTATGTTTGAGGCACAATTAAGTGACATCGCATTTTAATTATAAATCGCTAAATCCTAAACGGAATTTCACGCTTTTTTACTAGAAACCTTATTCAAACAACTATCATAGCTACATTTATGAGGAAATTTATCTTTTAAAAGTATTTTTAAATTGGATTAATACATGGGTCCGCATATTTAAATATCAGTGAGGACTACTGATGTTAAGGAGACAGGGACTATAGTGGTGGTCTTTAAGCTGGAAAGGACAGGTGCCAGTAACAGTGAGGTGTTGAAGATGTCTCAGACAGTTGATGTGCACAGTCACTCAGAAACCGCCCTGGGATGTTGTTAGGGCCAACAGGGGTTGATTTCCTGGATGGATTTCCTCACATCTGCTGTGGTCACACAAAGAGGCATGTCACCAGGAGGTGGTGCTGAGGGAAGTGTTAGGATGCTCAAAGCGAAAATAGAGCTTAAGTGCAT
Source organism: Poecilia mexicana (assembly GCF_051168715.1). Taxonomy (NCBI): domain Eukaryota; kingdom Metazoa; phylum Chordata; class Actinopteri; order Cyprinodontiformes; family Poeciliidae; genus Poecilia; species Poecilia mexicana. Next base: position 17,403,366 of record NW_028263381.1, read on the forward strand.
CTGGGAGTGAGGGGGTTAAGAACTCTTATTGTTGTTGTACGAAGTCGCCCTTGCAGAGATCATGGAGAGATAGGGTGCGCCCCCTTACTTCTCCAGAAAGCAGAACTGTCTATCGACTAGGCGGGGTTTATAGCCATTTTGTATTTGAAGCAACTCATAGTTATCATCAGTTGAGAGCGGTGTCCAGACACTCAAGTATATAACTGATATGAAAGCAATACGATAGTATTTTTTCATTTTTATGTTTTTTTTTTGCTTACATAACATCATCGTCTAAAACAATGAATAAGTTAAATGATTAACATGACAGTCAGTGGTTATGACTTACGGAACTCAAATCCCACTAACAAGTTGGTCTCGACGTTACATCTCCGGCAAAAACTCGTTTTCCTCAGGAAAACTCCTCTTTCATATTTTGGTCATCACTTATTCCTAGGTCGTTCGGCGGCTAACTGTTATGAAACGCACCCAGTCGCTGTAACTCGTCTTCTTATTGGTTAACCCGGCTGTTTACAGGTGTGTCACTCTTTCAAAGTAACCAATCCGAAAACGGGAACCGGCTGCATATTAACGGAAAAGTCTGTAAGTGTAAGAGTTTGCGTTTTCGTTAATATTTCTCTACACTTTTTCACAATAGGCGTAAAGCTTAGCGATAAATATCCACAGGTTCGTTTAAATATACAGTCATTTTGGCTTGAAGAAAGGTGGCTTGCTGAAGCTGTCTTTGTTTGTTCAGACGGGAACGCGCCTGCGTGCCCACGCCCTTTATTACAGGTGCGTTCGATGACCTCATCCCCCAGGAGGAAGGACAGACTTCAGGTGAGGTCGAGTCTTATTGTGAATCCCGTGGGTGTCCTGACTGTTCGTGTAGTATTTTGTAGTTGTGATAAATTCCACCGAGGAGGAGTAAAAACGGCTTTTCATATAAAGCTTTAGAAGAGAAAAGAAGCTAGTTTTGTGTGCAACGAAGCGCTTTTTATTTATGCCAAAACATTAAAGTGGCGTAATAAATTCACACTCGCTTTTTTTACTCGCAGCAAACGGAAACTATGAGCAATTCGACAGAGAGAGGAGCCGAAATGGAGGATTTTTTTAAAACGGTAAGCTTGCACGTAAAACTGCTTTAGTCACAACATCTTTGAAACCAGAAGCTTTGGCCACATTCTGGTTGCAGTCATTGTCATTTGTTAGTCTTAGCAACAGATGCTTCTTAAAGCATATGATTAAAGTTACATTTTACAACAACTTAAATGGGCTGCATGGTTGCCTCGCAGCAAAAGCTCCTGGGTTTGAATGTTGGGCAGTGATAATTTTGGATGACTTTTGCATGGTTCTTTCTGGTCACTCTGTAGCTCCCACACAAAAACATGGCAATGGTTTACTTTGCCATGTTGCCAAAGTTTACTACTTATATTCATTTGCACATTATATTGGGTTAAGTATTAGGAGACCACAGGCTACCTACTTTCTGCTTGATAAAAATTCTAATTGATTGGGCGCAATGAAGCCTCAAATGTGTTAAACTATTCCTTTTGCAGCTTAAATATGTCATAATTTTATATATAATTTTCTTTAACCAGATCAATAATGCCAGCTGATCTACTTTAAGTTCCTAATGTGAAGTGATGGACCACAATATACACAGAACTTAAGCATTTTGTTTTCTTTTACTGTCACAGATTCAATGTAGTTTACCAAGAATTAACACTTGCAAAAAGAAATGAGGGAATGCGAGTTTGTATATGTATAACATCATTCACATAAACATTAATTAAAAGTTCTCTACAGAAAATACAAAGAACAGAGATGAAAACATTGGTGTTTTTTGTTTTCTTTTGTTTTTTTAGGCTTGTTCTGACATTTCAATGACTAATGTTGATGGGATTTTTGTGTGTAGGTGTGTGAGGTAAGAAACCTCATTGAAAAAATCTCCAGCCAAACAGAGGACATGGAAAAAAGACACTGCAGCATCCTTTCCTCTTCAGACAGTGACAAAGGTAAGACTTTCTGGAATATTTAGTGAAACCTTTAAATTGTGTAGCGACTCAATGTTCTGTTAAGCTCCCTAAAGATACACACACACACAAAAAAAACAAGAGCAACAGAAATATGAGAAGCTTAACAGAGCTTTAGTTGTTTACAGAAGAGGCACAGAAACCAATATAGCAATGCCCTGTAAGCATATCTGTGCTATTTAGAGGTGAAAAAGATTATGTAGCCATGCTTACAGAATTTAAGAGGTGAACAACCAGTGTTTTGGGATGTTTCGATACATTTTCCTTGCATTGGCTAGATTTAGCTTAAATACACTGTTTTATGTTGTTACGCAAAATTACTGATAACCACAGTTCTACCATATAGAGAAATGTAGCCTAAGCTTTTTAGATTGGTTTAGACACAGAAAAAAAAGAGTTCCTCCTCTTATCAGGTAAATTTGTTCAGTCTGTTTGTTTTGTGTGTTTTTTTAGGAAGTAAAGATGAACTGGAGCTGATAAACAACGAGACCAGACACAACGCCAACCTGGTCCGAACCAAGTTAAAATGTAGGTGTTACAAAATGGAGTCGAAATTGCTGGAACCCATGGAATATTTGTGTACATTTTTAATATTTCCCTTTGGACAGTCATTTGAAGTAAATGTAGCTTTGCCAAACAGCAAACTTGCTTAAATACTTGGAGTGAAGTCAGAATGGTATAATTTGACTGGCAAATGAATAGGAGAGGAAATAAAGTGCGTCACTGTCCACTACAGCTCATCGTCATTCAGTCATTATTAAAAGCTCTCAGAATATTTTTGCTTTGCTATGTAAATTGTGAAGAGAAACCTGCAGCGTACGTTAGTTCCTATCTGAGGTAGCTTGTAATTACACTGGATCTGTCTTGTGTATTTCAGTAATGCAGAAGAACTGTTCATCAGAAGACAACAGAACTAATAACTCTGTAATCTATCGAATTCAGAGGAATCAGGTTTGTACCTAATACTTTAATTTTTCTCCATTTATTTGTTAAAATCAAGTCATTCCTTCTATTCTGATGTTCTGAGAAACTAGTGCCCTCTCACTAGCTTCTCAGTCTCTTTGAAAAAGAAAATTATCCACAGAATAACACCATTGTTTTCAGTGAGCATGAGGTTCTTTCATACAAAGTCATCCTTTGTTTATTGCCAAACCCACCAGAAGCATTATTTGTTTAAAAAGCTCAAACTTGGTCTCATCTGACCAAAATAAACTGTTGCTTTCAAAGTTCCTGCAGGGATTAGGAAACTCCACGTTTATGTTTGTGATGGTAGAAGAAAAATGGTTAATGAGTTCAGTGCAGCTCAGCAAACATCAGCGTCAAATGGCATTTTTTAATCTTCCACATTTTGTGGAAAAACAAATTGGTCTCTATGCCACAGCAAACAAAATAAAAATACACTATTGATTTTTTTTGTGAGATTATGCTGCAACAATAATCCCAATGTCACAGTGTAATTTCATAAAAAAGAGAAATGAGCAAATATAAACCCTTTATCATACCAGTTTGTGATTGTAATTGCATATGGCCTGCTTTGTGTCATAGGCTGTCATTGTACTAGTCATTGCATTGCAAATTTTAACCTTGGCTTCCAAATAAATAATTTTGCCAACTCCCTTCTGCCAGCACTCACACCTGACTCGTTGGTTTTCTGAAGTCATGAAGAGTTACCATAAGATCCAGATTTCTTTCAGAGAGAAATGCAAGGCCCAAATTCAGAGACAGCTCGAGATTGGTGAGTCACTATTGCAATAATAATTGCTTTTTATTTCCAGTTTCAATGCTTTTCTTTGACAACAAACTGAAATCAAAGTCAAATCTCTTCTTTGCATTCAGAAACTTGGCCAATAAAGCAGATTCTGGTCTTATTCTTTACCGTTTCTAGTCTGATTGTTTTATTTAGCATGTAAATAAGATGACTTGCATTTACTCAATTTCCTGCCAAGATTGTTTTGAGCATTGTTATTGTATGTATCACTAGGCTGGAAAAGGTTGATGTATTAAACCACATTCCAATAGAGTATTTGTGTATCTTTTTATCCAGTTTGTTTATTGGGATAACTTTGAAGCAGTGTTATGTGTGCAGGTATGTTTTAGAATAGTATTTTGCCCTATTTGTGACATTCTACAGTAAACTTCCAGAAGTGCATATCATTTTTCAGTTCTTTTACTGCAGTGATTCTGTTGCTTTGATTTTGTAATTTCTAATTTCAAAATGAAATAAAAAGATTCTAAGTGCCAACTTCTCATTTGTTTCTCATAGTGGATAAAGTCACAACAGATGACGAGCTGGAGGATATGCTGCAACGTGATAATCTTGCCATTTTCATAACTAATGTGGGTGAAATCCCAGATCTATTTCCAATAGAATGTTGTAGTATTTGAATAAAAAAAATATAAATAATGTCCCTTTTTTCCCTCCAACAAAGATTCATTCTGATGCCCAATTATCAAGTCGGGCTCTCTCTGAGATTGAAAGACGTCATCAGAACATCATCAGCCTTGAGTACAGCATTAAAGAATTACATGAGATAATTACAGACACGGCCATGCTGTTGGAAATTCAGGTAAAATGGCTGCCCCAAAAATAAATGTTTGAGGACAGATTTAAATATAACTGATGAAATGACTAACATTGTGTCTTTTTTTTTTTATTTCCACTAGGGGGAGTTGATAAACAATATAGAAAAGAACGTCACCAGTGCTGGAGAATATGTACATGCAGGAAAAGAAGAAACACATGAAGCACTCGGATACAAGAAGAATCGTTATAAGGTTGTATCTCTCCCAAGTTTTTTCAAATCCTTTAGGAGACAAGCCAGTACTGAAGCTGATGATTAAAACTCTACTGAAGACTGCATCAAGCCTTCCTGATGCACATCGAACCTGTCAGAGCCTTGGAGAATTATTTGTATCCATTTTTTCCCCCATGTAAAAATCTTTAACTGTTTTTTGTAGAAGTGTAGTTTTTTTTTACCCAGAGTTGAGAATTCAAAGTTATGTAAAAATAACTTGTCACTTTAAATGCTTAAAAAAAAATCTTTCTTTGTCAAGAATATGATTTCAGATATGGTCCATTTCATTACAATACTTTTTATCTGTTCAACCACCCATAGATTCATTTACTCACTTGGTCACTAGGTGGCACTGCAACAACATTGAAATACCAGGCTGTACCTTGTCTAAGGTTTCTTCTTATGACATTGTAAAAATGTCAACTTGTGCTCATAATGAATGCTGTGAAACAGAAGATTTTAAACTTCCTGGTCTCCTGCTGTGATCAATTAGCATAAAGTGGTTTAAGTGAAATGTAAGAAATCTGCACAGTATAAAAATTGCTGTAGCAGTTCCAGTCAACTTGTAAATTAGAAATGTAGTGATCAGAGTTTTACTGGCTTATGTCTTGTTTTGCCTTTTTGTAGGTCTGATCTGCTGATTGTAAAATGTTTTGTTTTTAAATTAGCAATGACATGTAAATAAACTGCTTGGAAGCAAGGAACCAAAGCTGGTATAATCAACAAAACAGGTAAATAAGTGGCTTAATAAAATAATGACAATGGAAGCAAATGGAACAAAAGTGATTGGATTAAATATTTTTGATCTATAAAGAGTCATGCAAATGTATATTTTGACATCTGATGCAATACTAGACACTGATGTAGCTGTTTTACCTACTTAATATACCCATTAGGCTTATTATCTTCAAGTTCCTGTTATGTAAACATCATTTATCCATATTGCTGCTTCACTTTTTTCTTTTTTTGTTTTGTTGTTTAATGCAGAAACTGGAGAGGTAATGTTCACTTATGATGTATTTAATAAACAAGAAAAAAAACATCTGATTTTTCAGTGTGGCTTCCAGTTTCTAATCACAGACTGCTCAGTTGGTAAATCACCTAGGAACTGCATGGCATCAAAAAAGTGTCTCCAAACAGTGTATGCATCGTGTACATGGAGTCACTTCAGTAAACACACTTTGATATTGTGACCTTTGTGAAAGTGCAGTCTCGGATAGCATTGGATTTAATTTGATGCTCCACTGGGAATAAAGTGGGACTAGTGTGGCTGTAAATGCACCTTTTTATGGTTGAAATTATTTTACTCATGCCTTAAGGTAAATGAACTGTTAATGCTGTAACACTTCTAATAGTCCACATTAAGTACCACATGGTCTCTAATGCTTATTAACAAATATAAATAGTGAGAATTTACATCAAGGCTTCACTTGACTTTTATCCTCACGACTGATTCTTATTTGTGATGTTGTAGGACAATCGCATTAGGCATAGGATACTTGTAGGTTAATAATTGAATGACATTTGTGTAATTTGCTGCTGCACTTGCTAAATCTGCAGGCTATTGGAGTGATAACAGGAGTGATGCCATATCTATGTTTAATGCATTATTTCCCACATGATCCATATGTCTTAAAAGCTATTGACTGGCTGTTACTTGTGTGATTTGTAGTTACTTAAAACCGTTTTGTTATCGCATTTTTCTCTTTGATCTGATTAGAGTTGAAAACAAACAAGCCTGCATTGTGGGAACACTGCCAAGATGAACCCATTGACTTTTCTCTCAGACTGCATTTCACATCCAACCCCTCCCCCCCATCTGCTTGTGCTACCTCAGGATAAAATTTCACAGCACCTTTGTGCTTTGCTGAAACCACTGATTTCCAGATTGCTATGGAAAAGTGTGGGTGTATAGAAAAAAAAAGATGACCGCGTATGTGGGGAGAAAAAAAGGAAAAGATGTGAGGATAAGAAAAAGGCAGACGTACAAACATGACTTATTTATTGGATGTGCCAGAGTGGTGAACCCAAAAAATAGAGCTTGACCACAATTTAAAAGGGCTGAGTGATGTGTGGCTGTGTAAAATGTGGGGGCCTGGCCCTCCTCCCAACCATTAACCATTTCCCCAATCTGGAATGAAATATGAGGAAAATCTGGAAGAATTAGGGGATGAAAAGTCTCATTTTCTGCTTCCTCATGGAACCTCCATGGCCGGCTTACTTCTTGGCTTTTCCCTGGGCAGCCACAGCCTCCATGGCCTTCTTCACGGTTTCCTCATCACCGAGGAAAGACATGGGCTTGACCGGCTTCAGATCTGCATCCAGTTCGTATACGATTGGGATTCCTGTTGGCAGGTTCAGTTCCATGATGGCTGCATCAGACATATCTGGAAAAGACAACACAAACAAACCCTGAAATCAGAAGTAGGAGCATTTGAACTGGATAACAGTACTAATTGTCATTGTTCCCGACAAATTGCCCCCAGCTTTATGTTGGTTAAATGTGCACAGGAAGTCTGAAGCAGACCAATTAAACTGTATAGCACAGCCTTTGCCCGTCACACTGACTTTTATGTTATGACAGACTGTTTAAATTAAAATGTATGTTTCGCACATAGTGAAAATAAAAAATACTTTACAAAAATACATTAAAATATTAGATGTTTCTTGTGAATAAAATAAGTATTTTATTAATGGCACATTCAAATGATCTGTGCTATTTTTAATGAATTAGTGACAAATTTAAGTAATTAACTATTCAGTTTTTTCACATTTATTCTGTTATAAATGAATTACATATTTTTATATACATATAAAAATAATCTGCCTTTCTTATTGTTTGCCTGACACTTCTTCTGTTATTCCCAGTGAATGCTAAACTCCCCTATTCATCCCTGACCACTGCTTAGAAATGTACAACCTTTCGACATAAAGGTCGTGACTGTAATGGGAACCAGACTCATGACCCTCTACCCTGCACTTCAGTGCAAGAGTCTTTGCAGGCTATTTATAAGCAGTGGAATCAAAAGCTTAGTATCTCAAGGCCTTTTCTTCTATGCAGATCTATTCATAGTTGTGTTGTTCTCTGGAATTAAATCTCTGGAAACTATTTAAGAGTTTCAGATTTTAAAAACAAAACGACTGTGCCCGCTTGCTGACTGCGAAACTCACCCTCCAGGTGCTTGACTATGCCACGGAGGCTGTTGCCGTGGGCAGCGATGATGACATTCTTCCCTGCTTTGATTTGTGGAGCAATAACCTCGTTCCAGAACGGCAAGGCACGTGCAATGGTGTCCTTCAGAGACTCGCATGTAGGCAGTTCACCAGCCTTCAGTTCTTTGTAACGCCGGGACTGGAATTAACCAAAACAGAAGCAGACTGTTGCACTTGTAAGGAGCTATATGATGGTTAAGTTTAGGCGTCTCACCTCACTGATGATTTTGTGGTAAGGGTGATCCTTATCCATAGGTGGAGGTGGGATGTCAAAAGATCGACGCCAGATCTTCACCTGCTCCTCGCCGTGCTTCTCGGCGGTCTCTGCCTTGTTCAGACCGGTGAGGCCTCCGTAGTGGCGCTCGTTCAGGCGCCAGGTGCGAATCACAGGCAGCCACATCTGGTCAGTGACCTCCATTATGGTCCACAGGGTCTGGATAGCGCGTTTCAGCACTGAGGTGTAGCACACGTCAAACTTCAGGCCTGCCTCCTTAATGGCCTGGGCTCCACGCTTGGCCTCCTCCACACCCTTCTCACTGAGGTCGGCGTCAAACCATCCGCAGAAGCGGTTCTCCTGGTTCCAGGCACTCTCTCCATGGCGGACAATAACTAAGCGGTGGACAGCAGTCATATTTAATAGTTTTCCTTGGATTTTTAGCTCTAAACTAGACACAGAGCCCTCAGCCGTTCTAAGTTGCTCTTTCACACACTTACTGGCTGCCCAACAGTGATCCCAGACAACATACCGAACTCTTTTTATAGCGGACCAGCCCCCCAGCATTCCACCTGTGAGGGCATTTCACCCTCTGATGGACACACAAAGCAGGCCAATAAACCAGACAGCAACTGGGCTTATGGGAAGGCCAGAGGTCAGGGATAAACCAAAATAGCAACATGACTTTTAAAATGAGATCTGTGCAACAAAAGTGTAAAGAGCAGAGTTGGTGGCACATAGCTTCCTCATCCTAAAATGAATTGCTACAAAGCTGACAATAAAACTACTGTGAACGATTCATAGTGACTTTTACATTTCCAATCCATTTGTTTGAAAACCTTTGACCTTTTATCAATCCATACGTGCATCATCCACCTGTCTTTCCATTTGTCCGCCATCCATCCATTCTGCATTCATTCATCATCGACTTGCCATGCATACATTCATTTTTTGTTTGTCATTCATCCATTTATCCATCTGTCCTTTTTCTAATATTCACCCTTCTTGTTTCTTTGGTCATCATCATGTGTCCATTCATCCCTATATCTGCCCATTTGTCCATCATTCAGTTTTCATTTATCCATCCAGGTTCCATTGTCCACTTTTTTTATCCATACATGGTACTTTTAAATCCATTGCATTTTGAAATGTATACTTTTATATTTTTATACCATATAAACATTAAAACTTTATGATTTTCTCTCCAAGGACTAAGCAACTATCTACTACAACTTAATCCATTCATTCATCTGTAGTCCATTTGTCAATAAAGGAAATATGCAGAAATCATTATTTATAGGCTTAAAACTGTGAACGTGAAATTTTGTACAAATTCTGAGTTGTTTCAAAATCTCTAGTTTTGCAACATAAATCCATGAAATTCTTGACAAATATGTAGTCTGATTTTAATGTTGTGTCTTATTATGACCACTAGGGGTTGATCTTGTAAAGAATAAGCAAGTGATGTTTGTTTTCGGTATTATTCCGTCTTTTTTAGCTTTTAGAAAAAATGAATTGCACAAAATAGTATCAGTACAGTATACAGTATTCTACAAGAACAAGTCTCAGAAGCTAAATATTCTGCATCATATAGGAAATGTAATGCCAGGAAGGAGCAATGAGAAACTCCCAGAACGGACATAATGGAGCTGGCTTGGAAACTGAACCACAAAATCCAAAAGCTGAAATATGAAGCAAAGTGTTCTGTCATCCTCCTGTGAAATTATGATCCACTAGAAAGGCAGAGGTCCAAAAAAAGAATATGGAATTCTAGGATTAATGCCAACCTGCATCATGTGACCTTGAGTTGTACTGTATATAAAAAAACTGCATTGTAAGGAAAAAAAAAACTCCTTTGCCTTAAATTTCTCTGGTTATATTTTTTTAACAACCATATTAAATTTCAGTAGTATTGGGAAACTGGTGACCGCATTCACCCATTTGCTAGTTACACTTTTCGTTTCAAGTTGGTATAAAACAATGTAGCCTGTTTCATGTTTTTGTTAACTATCAGTGTTTGTTAATACCTGACATTCAGTACTCATCATCTCTCTTGACCTAACAAGCCACAAGTTTGTCATTACGCCTCTAAGCATTTTCATTTGGTTGAAGGGGCGACTTAATGATCTGCTGCCTCGGTTGTGTCGCCCAGAGTTCTGTAAGCATCTTGTCTGCAACAAATCGCCTCGGTGCAGATTGCGAAGCTGCTGCTAGAGATGGAAAAAGTGGACACAAGGGAGTTTGCGTGATCACAACTGTTCCGATGACTCAGCTTGCGGTGTCACACAGCTTTCACTGTATATAGAAGCTCCGAACTGCCTTTGAGGGCTCTACTGGCCTCTGGTGCAAGGAAAAATTACACAAACAGCACTGGTTACAGATCAAAGCACGGTCAAATCCCACACACCGCACTCACATTCAAACTCTGTTCAGTGATATTGATGCAAAGCACTGCAATGAACAGCAAAAATATATGATGCTGACTGGGTGAGATGAGTCTTCATGTGCAAAATGCTGAGCAGGTCATTGCACATTATATGCACAGATTCATGTAATCATCAGGCATAGGAAAATAAAAAGTCTAAGTCAGCATTTAAGGGGCGTCTAAGTAACTGCATGTATAGGCAAGCAGCACTTGACTAAAATAGTTTTTGCAAAATGAAAGTCAACAGACAGAAAACAGGAAGACTTGCCTTAAATAATTTAAAATATGCCTTTTGAACATAAACATGCAGTCCACAGTATGTATTCACCGCAACAGATAGAAAACAAAGTATGAAAATGCAAATGGTACAGTCTGCACTTAAATTCAACTCCACTTTGTGGAATATTTTAGTGCAAGCAGCAATTGCTTTGAGGTAAATATGCAAATTTAAATTCTTGTCCAGTCCTGCAAAGCTGTCCACGCTCAGGCATGCTGGACGGCGTTAATCTGTAAACATTAACATTTAAGTCTTGCCACACATTGAATTTCTGTCTGGAGTTTTAACGGGCCATTCTAAAGTGATATATTGTGTTACTTGTGAGAGGGCCAAATGCAGCCAGCGGGTGGAGTAAGTTATCTGAGGATAACTTTTAAATTTTGCACTTTTAGTATAATAATTTTACACCAATTATTTCTCATGGATTATCTTTAAGGATGATTTATTTCCAGTGATCTATCATTCTTTAAGGAGCTTTCGACAATTTTTTTTTTCCAATACAAGTTTAACTTGGTTGTACAAGGCTACTTGTGAACAAACTATACCACCACCTAAAACCTGAGTAGCTTCTTTTTTTATTTAGAATTGACGACGTGGCTCGCTGCGGCTTCAAGAAGTCAAGAAAGGCACAACTCGCTCTGCTCCAAATTTCTGCTGAGGGAGGAGCTTACACAAACAGCAGCCTAATTCTTTATTTTTTCCTCTCTGTGATGAGGCTTGGGTTGTTGTATATTTATCCATCCATCCATTTTCTTACACCCTTATCCCATTGGCTTTGGGAGGGGTGTTGGTGCCTACCTCTTACTGTCAACAGGCGGGAGGCGGGGTACACTCTGGAAAGGCCGCCAGTCCATCGCAGGGCAGGTTGTTGTATATATGCACTTAAAATTTATTGTGTGTGGACAATTCTTACCAACAGAGCAGTCTTCCTTCTTCACAAGCAAAACCCTTTGCCTTGCAAGTTGTAGTTATTAACAATTTATGGTCAGCTGAAGTCAGGTCTTCCTAAAACAACTGGCTGGTCTGACTGAGGGAGAACCAAGCTTGAGCTTTGTGGGTCACAAAACAGACAAACTTGGAGACGACAATCTGTCTCTGTAAATGTCAATGGAAGGATACACTTTGAGCTTTGGTTATGTGTAGCATGTAATGCAAAAAACACCAAATTATATCATATTCCATCATTTGTATGCCAAATTCAGTGATTTTGGACTTGACTTGCTTGATCTGGACAGTAGTCAGGATTTTGAGAAAGACGGATGGCGTCTATGCTCACCCAGACACTTCTGGGAGTTAGTAGAGAGTCTCTGACCCTAAGGAAGTGCTTAGGTGGTAAAGAAGCTGAAAAGAACCAAGCAGAAGCTGGCAGCAGGCAGAAGCACACAGTGTAGCTTTTAGGTTTTCAGCCAAATTGTTTGGATATGTCTGACATATTCAGCAGAGAGTGAGAGCAATTACATATGAAGCAGCTGAAGTGACAAAAACCAGGAACAATAGGAAATAAATCAAACCAGACATCACGGAAAGGCATATTTCAAAATGAAGGAGGAAACAAAATTTACTCTAAAGAAAATTGTGACTGGAGGCTTCATCATGAAATCAGATTATCAAAGATTTAAACTACACTAAAAGTATAGAAAATGAACCTGCAAAATGTCTAGTAAGCCAAACCAGCACATAAATAGGCTTTGATATATTCCAATGTAATTTTGTGTGCATGTTTAGACTTACTGATCTACTGGAATGTGATGGTCTGGTGTATCTCTAGCAGCTTCTGGCAGTTTGTTTGTGAAAGATCACTGTGTATTTTCCTCCATCTATCATTCTAGATGCCTTTGTTAGTGTATCCCTAACTGCAAAGAAAAGTATCCAAAAGGAACATCTTATGGGATTTTTTTCAATAAGACCAAATTTGGGAAATCCACGATTATCAGTTGACCTTCCAACAGATTTTCCCATCTGAGCTGCGGATCTCTGGTTCAGCTTGTGACCTCAGGACATTTGATACATGTCTTCCTAGCCTCTCTCTCTCTCTTCGCTTGCTTCATGTCTGATAAATGTAGATTGGTCCACTGGCCCAACCAAAAATATCTTACGGGGAAAAAATGACATAAACATCAACTTCATCCACAGTTAAGATGAGGCAATTGGTGGTACTATTTTTATTATTTAGGAGTATGCCAGTAAAGGAGGCTGAATACACTTTTCAGTTTATCTATCATTTTTTTTTGCTTTTACTTCAAAATTATAAATTACTTTGTGTTTGTGTACATACAATCCCAGTAACTTATAGCAAAGCTTGTGGCTCTAAGCAGACATGTTCAAATTACAGCTGAAAAGTTGACACACGCCTGATGAATAAGTTGAAAGATGACGACTCTCTCAAGTTTTCGCTGGACTCTCTTGAGAGACAGTTTGTCTTATTTAAACCTTGCAATTTGAGCAGAGGTATGTTTTATTAATAGTTTTAATAATGCTTTGCTCTCTTTATGCATCCATATTATTAACAATACGAATTCTGCACTGGGACAAAAATAGGAAGAACCAACTTAGTCTTAAAAAAATACATATACAAGAACTATTTTTGCTGCTTTCATCATGTCATCGTTTTTGATGACATGATATAACAGAGCAGGTTTTTGATATCACAACTGTAATTCTCGTCTCTGCCAGGAGAAGGCAAACTAAGTCTTGACTGATGCATCAGGAGAGCCCATCTCTAGTTGTATATATGCAGTTTGTTTCTTCCATATTTTAGAAGAATATAAATAATGAAGACAACAAACCAGCTGTTTGTGATGCTGTAAAATCCAGTGTCAAGATTTCAAATAAATCTGGATGTTAATTAATTTTATTTTTCTTTACCTAAAGAACCATAATATGATTAGTGCCTAAAAAATGTAATACCAGTTTCACAGGAGTCTATCTCCTCCTACGCCTATGTGCCCACAGCAGCTCTCTCTGATCTTATGCTGCTGCAGTGAAAGCCTAGAGAGGCTGCATTGTCAGAGTTTGGAGAAAGTGCTTGCGTCAGACTCTGTCCTGCTATAAAAGCTCAGCCTGCCGCTGCAGCAAGCAGTCGGGGCTTAAAGCTGAGCCCTCTATACACCTCCCCACCCACACAGACACAAAGAGAAGAGGGAAGAGCAGCAAGTCCCTCCAACACTCAGCCATGAGTAGCATCGGATATGACCCCTACTATGCCTCCTCGTTGTACAAACACCTGTATGTGGAGCCCACCTCTCGGGTGGTGGTGAGAGGGAGGACCCATGCCGGCTACTCTTCCCGTGCGTCCCCTCAATCTTCCTCCCGTCTGCAGTACTCCTCCCCCAGCCGGGTGTTGTTCTCCTCTTCCTCCCCGGCCTCTTCCTTGGAGCGGGAGCTCAGCCAGGCAGCCCAGATCAGCTCCGACTTTCGAGCCGTACGCACACAGGAGCGCGGCCAGCTGCAAGAACTCAACGACCGCTTTGCAGGCTTCATCGAGAGGGTGCGTGAGTTGGAGCAGCAGAACCGTGCTCTGGAGGCAGAGCTGCTGCTGCTGAGGCAAAGGCATGCTGAGCCATCTCGTCTCAGAGCATTGTACGAGCAAGAGGCCAGAACTCTGAGAGCAGCTGTGGATGAAGCAAGGGCAGAGCAGCAGACTGTCCTTGGTCAGAGGGAGAGGCTGGAACAAACCCTGAATTCACTGCAGGGTCGATATGAGGAGGAGATGTTGGCTCGGGAAGAGGCTGAGGGCAAGCTGATGGAGGCCCGTCGCGAGGCAGATGAGGCCGCCTTAGGAATGGCCGAGCTGGAGAAAGGTGTTGAAACCCTGCTGGACGAATTGACCTTCCTCAAAAGGATCCATGAGGGGGAGGTGGCTGAACTTCAGGCTCAGGTCCAGCTGGGGGTCCAGGTAGCAGTTGAATCTGAAGCTGCTGCTCCAGATCTGTCCGGCGCTCTCAGGGACATCCGATCCCAGTACGAGAGGCTGGCTGCAAAGAACATGCAGGCGGCTGAGGAGTGGTTTAGGGGGAAGGTGGGCTCCCTGACGGAAACTGTGGCTCAGCACAGCAGTGCAGTCAAAAGCTCAAAGGATGAAGCAGGAGAGTACCGCCGTCAGCTGCAGGCCCGCATACTGGAGATTGATGCATGCAGAGGCCTCAATGTGTCCCTGGAGAAGCAGCTGCACGAGATGGAGGAGAAGCAGAGTGCAGAGATAGCTGCTATGCATGTAAGTACAGGCATGCTGCAGTGTGATGCTTATGCAGATCTTATATTATATTTAGGCTACTCACCTTGCTTTTCTATTCAGGACACGATTGGAGAGTTGGAGAATGAGCTGAGGGGCACCAAACAGGAAATGGCACGCTACCTTAAGGAGTACCAAGACCTGCTGAATGTCAAAATGGCTTTGGATATCGAAATCGCAGCATACAGGTGAGATTCAAATACAGATGCATAGATCATCAGAGTGATGATTAATCAAGTTAAAGTCGTCTTTGAACCCTAACCCTAACTTAGCTTATTCTTATGAGTTTTTTTCATTCAAAAGAGCAGATTTGAAACGTTGAAGACACAATGTTCAACTTCTATCATTGTGTAACAACGGTACCACAAATCAACATAAAGTAACTAAATATTAATATACATGATAAATTCTTTTAATAAATATGTAGAATTGTATATACTGAATAATAAATATCTCAAATTCTTTAAACATTTAATTAGTTTAATACATAATTAAATGTGAAAATAATTTATTACAATTTTGATTTGTTATATTTAAAACACAATTTTATCTATTATCTGAGGATCATTGTGAATTTAATGAATTGGTCGACCGTATCTGTCAGTGAGTGGGCGGGGCTAGCCCTGCTATGGACACAATGAGTGTTTGTAACTCATTAACTATACAGGTTAACTAACATGTGCTAGGTTCTATTTAATTTGACATAATGGCTGTTTTCTTTTTTTTAAATTGCATAAAATTAAACAATTATTGTCTAATATTAATAAGGTAGATGATGAAGACATAATTTTTTTTGATTAAATACTTATACACAATATGTTTTTAGGTATGTATTTATTCATGTATTTAAATTTCATTTACATCACATATATAAACATTGAGCAAAATAATTTACAATTGAAAAAACTAACACATGCTTTTAAATTATACCATGAATCAATTCTAACAAATAATATTTACATTTCATTAGAAACTATTGAAAATCTTAGTTTCAATAATGACTAGAGACGATTTGCCTCTTCCATGTTTTTTTTTTTTTGACTGAAACAGGAAGCTTCTGGAAGGGGAGGAGTCTCGCTTCAGTGTTGGGTTTCCTGGGGGCGTGGCCTCCCTGTACAGCCACAGTATGGTGGCACCATCCTTCGCCCGGCCCATGCTCTCCAGTCTGAGCTCTGGCACCTCGTACCTGATGACCTCCCGCCTGCTCAGCTCCAGCACCACTGAGGGCATAATCTCTGCCAGCCATGCCCAGCAAGCAGAGGCCAGCCCCCCTGCAGAGGAAGAGGAGGAGGAAGAGGAGGCTGAGGAGGTAAAGGGAGAAGAGGAGGAGGAGCAGGAAGAAGAGGAGGGTGGAGAGGAGCAGAAAGAAGAAGAGGAAGAGGAGCAGGAGGAGAAAGAAGAGGGAGGAGAGCAGGAGGAGGAGAAAGGAGAGGAGGAAGCAAAGGAGGAAGATGAAGAGGTTAAAGAGGAAGAAGGTTAGTGCTTTTATCTTCAATATTTATAAACTCAATAATTAAGACTAAGAATAATTTGAAAACTTAATGCGTTTTTTTCAGGTGGTGATGGAGAGGAGCAAAAGGGAGATGTTGAACAGGCTGAGGGAGAGAAGGAAGAGAAAGGTGAAGGAGGAGAAGCAGAGGTCAAAGCAGAAGCACAAGAGGAGGAAACAACAGAAGCAACAGAGGATGAAGATGAAAAGGCCAAAGATGAAGAAAAAGAGAAGGGAGAATCTAAAGAGAGCGAAGAGAAAGAGGTGAAGGAAGAATCAAAAAAGAGTGAAGAGAAAGAGGAAAAGGGAGAATCTAAAAAGAGTGACGAGAAGGAGGAGAAAAAAGAATCTAAAAAGAGCGAAGAGAAAGCAGAGAAGGCTGATGCCAAGAAGGAGGACAAACCTGATGTCAAAGAAGCTGCTCCAAAGAAAGATGAAGCCAAAAAGGAGAAAGTTGAAGAAAAAGCAGCCAAGCCCGAGCCTGCTGAAGAGAAAAGCACAACAGGTAAAAAGTGAATTCTTTGGTTGCGACAGTGAAAATCTCAGCTCATTAATCAGATAAGACAAGATAAGACGCTGGCAATGCTGCTTGGTAACATGGTGCTCAATAAAACAGTCTGATAGCCATTTACAGCAACAAGTCAATCTAAACTGCTTCCCAATATCAAGAATAAACCATAAAAGTCTGACTGCACAGTTCCTCATGTCTGTAAGATGTTTAACTGCTGAATGCTAACTTGAGTGTTTGTGTTTTGGGTGAATAAATAAAGAAATGCCTCTTGAAGCCACGTGTGTGGGTTATTTTGGCCTCTCTGTTCAAATTTTGAACTTCCATCAGAACTCCTTCATTTAAGTACATTTCTGTCTGTATCTTTCAGATCATCAGTTACAATATATGTTAAAAATGCATTTTAAAATGGTGAAACTTCCTGTTTTAATTAGACAGAATATCTGAGCTCCAATGATAAAAAAAATACACCCAGGTTTTGTTTTATTGGTGACTCTTTGAAAACTTAAAGTTGCAAGATTAGGTCAAGCTGATGACCCTCCATTGTGATGAAACATCTGAAAGCCTTTTTGCTGGTTAAGTTGGTAACCACTTACGTATCCTGCAGAGGTGACAGAGATAAATAGTTTTTAAATCACTTCCCGCCCCTGGCCTTTCTCCATGGCGTTAGCATGTTCTTCCTGTGCATGTGTGGGTTTTCTCCGGGTACTCCGGTTTCCTCCCACAGTCCAAAAACATGACTGTCAGGTTAATTGGCCTCTCCAAATTGTCCCTAGGTGAGTGTGTGTGTGTGCATGGTTGTTTGTACTGTGTGTCTCTGTGTTGCCCTGCGACAGACTGGTGACCTGTCCAGGGTGTACCCTGCCTCTCGCCCTGAATGTTAACTGGAGATAGGCACCAGCACCCCTCCTAAACCCACTAAGGGACAAGGGTGTAAAGAAAATGGATGGATGGATGGATGGATAAATCACTTAATACTCTTAAACTGCACATAAGACACAAATATAGCAAAAGTCACTACTTAACCAAAATGAAAGCAAAAGTTCATACTTCTAGAAGTAGGATTCTGTTGTGACGTAAACAATCGATATTACTCACCTGTATAAGACAGGTGTCTTGTCATTGAGCTGACTGATACGCCAGCAACTTTCCCAAAGTAGCATAAACGAGGCTAAGTGGAAACCCTGTTCTATAAATCTCAAACCTGCTGTCACATTTGAAATAGATTAATTTATAGAGATCCTAGAATTTGTTTTGGTACAATTAAGACAATAGTATTGTGTTTGCAAAAAAATGTGAAACACGTCTAAGCAAATTAGGCAATTGGGAAAAATTATTTATTTTATTTTCTAATCAAGTTTTGTTGGGAGGAAAAACACATACTCCATTTAGAACTAATCCCTAATCAGAGTGGAGCAGAGATAGATTCAGACTTATCCCATGTTAAAAAGTCTCAAATCACAGAAAAAGCATCAGCAGTCAGTGTGATTGCTATTTACTATGCCTACAAACTATTGTCAGGTTTGAGTCGGATGACTATTTACATAGAATTAAAAAATAAAAAAAATTGTGCAATTAGGCTTGTAGTTGTCTGTCTTTTGTAGGAACAGCCTCCAGTGTAAAACATACCACGACAAAAAAAAAAACCTGAAGGTTTAGTTCCTTATTAAATTGAACTGCTTAGTTTAAAAAAAAAAACATTATGACCAATAATATGTCTTACTTGCAGTAGACAATTAAATTAAAGCCATATCAGAAAAAATAAATCAGACTGTCAACCTTGGTTGTGGTAGTGTGTTGATCTAGGGCTGATTTACTGCTTCTGGACCTGTCCTACCTGCTGCAATTAATGATGCATTGATTTTCAGTCTTCACCACAATATGCAGAAGAATATCCATCCACCAATTAATTCCCCCTAGCTCACCCAACTATGAAAAGCAAAAGAAATTTAGGAATCCAACTGAAATGCAGTGGCTTGACCTTCCACGGGCCGTTTATGCTGGAAGAACCCTGTAATGAGTTTGAATTAAAACAATTTAGCAAAGAAAAGTGGGCCAAAATGTATCCAATGATATAAACAACCGATAGCCATTTATTCCCTTTGCAAATACTGTTGTCAAGTGTGATACAAATCCTTCTTCTGTTAAGGGGGGAATTTTTTTTTCATATAGAGCCAAGTTGGTTTCTATATCCGTTTTGCATAGAATGTGAAATCAACTATTGCAAATTGCTACTCTTACGTACTTAGCTTAAATTTCCCTGATAATTTGTTTGATACTCTGAAACTTATATGCATGACAAAAAGCAAAGAAACAATTCAGCTGTATGTTATAAACCTTTACAGTCTGTTATGGACTAGCAGCCATCTATTGATTTATTTTTTTAAAAAGTCTATATCAATGATGTCTACTAACTTATGCATTCATATAACCATGGATAGACTGCCGCACTCTTAATCAGACAGGCAACACAAGGTTGCCTTTGTGTTTTTTTTTGTTTTGTTTTTTTAAACGCAGAGTCTTACACACTTTTTGCTGACTAACGTCTGGACATTTACTTTCTCTGTGATCAAATCAATCATGTCTTATTCGGCTTATTTTAATACTTACAGAAAAAAAATAGTCCTTCATATATCTAAAAATAACCAATAAAACTTCATTTAAAGTCATTATTTATATTAAAATAAAGAGTAAAAGAGTAAAAATATTTATTACATGAAATAGAAACCATTTAAAAAATAACCCAGTATCAGTACAAAAAGGACAAGAGACGATGTTCTTTTGGTTTTGTTATGATATTTATTGAGCAAAGGCTGCTGGGAAATAGTTCAAGATGAGTAAAGTTATGGGATTGCAAACAGTAGCACCTCATTTATTTCTGTAATTAAATTCAAGTTCATTCTATGCATACAAGGATGCACAATTACATTTGTCTAAGTTGCTCTCAGGTAAACATAACAGACAGTGATAAAAAGCATGTTTAAGGCTAGGAGTTTTCTCAGATTTGTTAAGCTGTCATTGCTTCAGTTACTGGATGTATACTGGTGTGGTTATGTGTTTCTCCGACTCATGTTTCGTGTTTATTGTTTGTCACTGTTTCTGGCTCAGATGGCATCTTCACAAGTCAAGTAAGGCTTCTTCAGTAGAGTGCATGTCTGCGCCGAGGACCCTCCGCCTGCCCACACCCACCCCGACTACTTTAACTCAAAAATCTCCTCAACAGTCTCATGTTATCTCTTTAAAGTGCATTTCTACCAAACAAACAGATAAGAGAGGAAAGTGCTCCACTCTTCTGAGCTAGCATGCAGATACCCCGTCCCTTCTTCCTACTCCTGGGATCACCTTATAAAAGCAGAAAGAACCTAAAAGAGGATAAAATGTCTCAGTCGCTTGCTCTTCGCTGCGTCAGCGGCGAAGCTCGCTTTTAAAGCTTTCACTCAACATGCAGGTTTGAAGTTTTGTCATGTTTTATTTTGGCTTCTCTCTATAATTTGCTTTTAGTGTGGCTTCGTTACATCGCTCTAGCTGTATGGATTTCATTGTTACGTTAGTTCTTTGTGAATTGCTTATGTTCTCTCCTCTAACTTATGCCCCTCTCACGATTGCCCCCTCCTCTCCTTCTACTTTAGCTAAGCTGTCCGGAGTCTGCTCATTCGGCTTCTGCCACTTCCTTGACAGACTGGGTAGACTGCTTCTCTGTCTTCTTGGTGGAAACCAGCTTCTCCTGTAGCACCTCCTCCACCTCTTTCACCGTTTCTGTCACTGTGATGGATTTTGTGACGTGCTTGGATCCATCTTCTCCAGTGGTGATTGTCTCCACGGTCTTAGTGATCACCACTTTCTGGCTGCCGTCTTCCTTAACAGGGCTCTCATCTACACCGTTAGCAATCACGTCTGCATCTTTCTTCTCTTTTTCCTCTGGGCTGCTCTTCTCCACCTCTCCATTCATGGCAACATCTTTCTTTTCTACCTTTTTATCTTCTGTTGAATCACTCTTCTTTTCTGATTTGTCATCTTTGGGAGCCTCAGCTTTGGTGGTGTCAGACTTGGGGGACTCAGATTTGGGGGAGCTAGGCTTTAGGGATTCTGCCTTGGGTGAGCTTTCTTTGGGTGATTCAGGCTTTGGAGAAGCAGACTTGGGGGACTCAGCTTTAGGAGACTCTGGTTTTGGAGATTCAGTTTTAGGAGAAACTGGTTTGGGTGATTCAGACTTGGGAGAACCTGGTTTAGGTGATTCAGACTTGGGGGAACCTGGTTTAGGTGATTCAGACTTGGGGGAACCTGGTTTAGGTGATTCAGACTTGGGGGAACCTGGTTTAGGTGATTCAGACTTGGGGGAACCAGGTTTTGGA
Source organism: Poecilia mexicana (assembly GCF_051168715.1). Lineage (NCBI taxonomy): Eukaryota > Metazoa > Chordata > Actinopteri > Cyprinodontiformes > Poeciliidae > Poecilia > Poecilia mexicana. Next base: position 17,424,885 of record NW_028263381.1, read on the forward strand.
GATTCAGACTTGGGGGAACCTGGTTTAGGTGATTCAGACTTGGGAGAACCAGGTTTTGGAGATTCAGACTTGGGAGAACCAGGTTTTGGGGATTCAGACTTTGGAGAACCTGCCACTGGAGATTCAGACTTAGGGGACTTTGATCCCTCTGGTTTTGGGGCTTCTTCCTTGCTGGCCTCAGTTTTTGAAGCTTCTGACTTTGGAACAGCTTTTTCGGTTTTATCTGCTTTCTCGTCTTTTACCTCCTTTTCATCTTCCTCTTTGTCCTTCTCTGCTTCATCTTTTTCTTCCTTCTCGTCTACACTCTTTGATGCTTTGTCATCTGCACTCTCCTCTTCTTTTTCAGCACCCTCCTCTTCGGCTACGGCCTCCTCCTCTTCTCCTGCGCTGCCTTCTTTTTCTCCATCCTTCTCTTTGTCAGGAGAGGCTTTGGACTCTGGAGCTTTGGAGCACAACACTGTTTCCTCAACTTCTTCCTCCTCTCCTCCTTCTCCACCCTCTTCATCACCTTCCTCTGCCTCACCCCCCTTTTCTTCTTCATCCTCTCCCTCCCTTTCTTCCTCCTCCTTTTCTCCTTCATCACCTTCACCCTCACCTTCTTCTCCCTCATCGTCACCTTTTTCCTCCTCATCCTCATCCTTAGAAGGAGCGCTAGCACTAACTTTGGCTTCGGTGGCAGCTACAATTTCCTCTTCTTCTGCTGCTTCTTCCTCAGCATCCTGCTCTTCCTCTCCCTCCTCATCTTCCCCTTCTTCCTCCTCGCCTTCTTCTCCTGGTGCAGCGGAGAGCTCCTGTGCTATCTCTGCCAGAGCCTCATCAATGTCCACCTTATCGTCCTCCACCCGTGTCTCCTCGATGATCTCCTCCACAAACTTGTGTTGCACTTTCAGCTTTGAGGCCTCAGATTTAGGTTTGGAGATTTTACTAGGAGTGACGGCCTGGCGATATGGGAAACTGCTGAAGTGGGTCTCCTCTCCCTCAAGGAGTTTCCTGGTTAGAAACAGAGTCCATTTATTGGTCATTTAAATTCTGGTTTGTGCCATGAGAGAATTAGGAGCAATGTTTCAATACTATACCTGTATGCAGCAATTTCAATATCCAGGGCCATCTTGACATTCAGCAGGTCCTGGTACTCACGGAGATGACGAGCCATCTCCCACTTGGTGCTCTTCAGTTCATTGTCCAGCTGGTGGATTGTCTCCTAAGAAAAAGAAAACAACAACAGAGAAAAAGCAACCGGTTTAAAATGACAGCGCTATTCTCTTATGTACAACCTGTTGTGTCTTTGGGACATTCTAAATTTTCTGTCTGAGCTTCCACTGCAGTAAAACTCCTTCGACTTTTGCCTGGACTGAGGGTGTTGGTCTAATATATTCTGACGCAATTCAGCATTCTAGAGATGCTGAGCCTCTGTTTCAAGGGTAGCCTCCGCCGCCCCCACCCTCCCCCAAACTCTGAGCGGTGCGATGCAAGGACAGAACCAATGAAGGCATCGATCCATGCCTCTGACTCAGCAAGGGAGAAGGGAGGGAAAAAGAGCGTGCACTGCAGTCTGCCTTTAACCATCTGGAAATCTCCCAAGCTCATAAAGAAATAGGAAAGTCCCGCAGTCGTGATGCAGCGGGGAAAAAAAAACAATTGAACATGTCTGATGTGCTGATGTGTTACAATTTTGATATTGCTGTTTGGGGAAATGATTTTTGTTTAAATGTGTCAAATAACAAATGCGTCATCATGACAAAACAGTGAATATTAAGTTATTCCAAAACATCATATTTTATCGCACACTCACAACATTAAGACAGTTCTTCGAATTTCAAAATATGCATATATATATTTCCTTCCATGTTATTCTCTATAAATAACTCTGTTCGGAGTGTCTCCCTACCTGTAGGCTGGCCAGATCGCTGTTGTGCCGGTCTTCAATATCATTCAGCTGCCGCTCCAGGGAGTCCTTCATCCCGCGGACGGACTCCAGCTCCACTGTCTTCGCCTGGAGCTGGCGCCTGTAGTCGGAAATCTCGTCCCGGGCGGACTTTATCGCGTCCTTGTTCTGCTCCGCAGCCTCGGTGAGCTTGGCATAGCGGCACATGAACCAACTCTCCACCTGCTGCAGGTTCTGGTTGGAGTGCCCTTCCAATTCGGTGCGTATTTCCCGCAGAGCCTCTGTGATGTCGGTCTTCTGGAGGTCCTTCCTCTCCACGGTCACCTGGGACGCCTGGATCTGGGCGATGAGGTCGCTCACCTCCTCCTCGTGGTTGTTGCGGATGAAGGCGATCTCGTCTTGCAGTGACTGAACTTTCTTCTCCAACTCGGACTTCACCAACTCCGAATCACCTGTGTCTTTCTTCAGGACGCGAATGATGGCCTCCGTCTCCTCGCGGATTCGAGCCTCCTCCTCGAAGCGGTCCCTGAGCCGCTGGATGTCCTCCTCGATGTGCTCGGTGTCGAGTTGGACCTGCGCCTTGTCGCGGTGGATCTGCTCCAGAACGGTGCGCAGCTCTTTCAGCTCCTGGTCGTAGAGGTCGTCCAGCTGATTGCGGGACACCTGCTTCTGCCGCAGCGCCTGGATCTCAGCCTCGATCTGCTTGTTCTGCTGCTCCAGGTAGTGCACCTTGTCGATGTACACGACAAACCGGTCGTTGAGCCCCTGAAGTTGTTCTTTCTCGTTAGATCGTTTGTAGTCACCGTTAAGGATCGAGGTTTGACTGTAATCAACGCTGTCGGCGGAACTCAGCACAGTTGAGCTGTATGCCCGGGGAGCTGGTGCGTTCACGGTCCTCTTGTAGGATGCGGTCATGGTGGAGCCCGGGCTTGTCCGGGACCATGACTGGGAGCGAAAACCGCTTGAGGGGGTGCCGCTGGGGCGGCCGTAGCCGTAACTGGTTGTTCTTGTATCCATAACTCTCCTGAACGGACTTCCTATCGTGTCCACCGGGTAACTCATCCGGTCAGACTAAGGTAGAAGATGCACACGGGAATGAAGGGAGACAGTGCTGGCGGTGCAGAGGCGTGTGGGTGTCAATGTGTGTATGTGTGTGTGTGTGTGTGTGTGTGTATGTGAGTAGGTGAGGGGTGTATGGCTTTCACAGCGACTGAGAGAGGCTCCGTCTTCTCCTTATATACCGGAGCTTCTGCCTCTAACACGGTATGTCCAAGCAGTTTTGTTTCGTCCTATGAAGGAAGGGAGGGGATAGAGAGGAGCGTCAGCTGATGGTCCTGGGACCTTGCTCAGCCTGAACCACGTGGCTCAGAGCTACGTGGGTGTGGGATTTAGAATAAACTCGGAGACAGTGAGGCGATGTGTCCACTTACGTTCTTTCCAAATTGTAACCGCTGACTTGTTCCGATCATTTCAGCACCACAGACAGCGACAGTCAACTGTCAGTCGATTCCCCGCTGAGGGAAACGGCAGCATTTCCGTATCACAGAATATCGACAACAAAAGAGCACTCCATCACAGCTTTGCGATTCTGCTGACTACTGCTGAGCCAAGGTCTGCAAGCAACTCTGCTTCACTTATCTTGTTAGTTCAGTGACTCAAATCAAGGTTAGGCGAACATACAGTTTTTATGTGGTGTGCAGCCGTATTCAGCCCTCTTGAATTACTAACTTTTAGGACCTACTTTCACGATAATTACAGTTGCAACTGGTTTGGGCATAAATAGCTTACACTTAGTCAAAATGGATAAGGTATATCTGCAGACAGCGTTGTTCACATTTCACCACTTATTCTGGATTATGACCAAAATTTAGCTCCATTTCTCTTGCTATTTGCAGACTTCCCTGTATCAGGTGAGAAAAAGCCTTCCCACAGCATAATCTTGCTTATGTTACGTTTTACCTTGGAGATGATGTCCTCTGAGTGTGTAGAGACCAAAGTTATGAACAATTCGACAAATTCAAATTGCACTAGAAGTAAGAAGACAGGCTACTGCATTCTGCACTAGTTGCAGATCAATAATTTCTGATCTATGCCAAAGTATTTTGAATTACCGTAGCCATGATGGTATTTCAGTATAAATTTTATTCTCTAGATCCATGTGATGGGTGCCATGTTTTATGTAGCCTTTTGTTTATCTGCTAACCTAAGGTGGTAAGCCTGATTTAATAACAGAGCTCACCAGCTCTTCAATTTTAAAACCTCCATTAAAGGTCACAAAAAATGTTTCTCTACTAGAGGAACACTGAAATATCACACACACTCACACACTCACTTTGTCTACGTTGAAACATCATATCCAACCTTTGCACTTTGGGTGGAATCGATGTTACCCCCCCTTTCCTTTTAAGCTGTGTTGTCTGAGAGTTTTCTCTGAAGGCTTGGCCTCATTAGCCGATTATTGATCACCATCAGTCTTGATGCCTTTGTTCATTATTCGGTCACTTGGATCAATGTGAAACCATTAGTAGTTGTTAGAGGTAAAGTGTTTAAAAACATGTTATTTCTACATGTTTGTTGTGTAATTATTTCTAAATCAGCAAGATGAGAAAATTACTTAATGAGACATTGATGAATAAATGTTTCCCAAGAATTATACAGATTTTGAGATTTGAGTTAGTTTTTTTTTTTTTTTTCCAAATAGAGCAAAGACGACCTGCATTCCCCTGCTGTTCTCTCATTGGAATTCCCCTGGAAGCTTTCAAGAAGCACAACTAATGCATCAAGGTTAGCCAAATTTAGATTGCTCCAGAGACAGGAAGGCAGACAATGAGAGAGAGTGAGCTAAAATACAAAGAGGGAGAGAGAGAGAGAGAGAGAGAGAGATGGACACAGTGACTTCCTCGCTGTGTGTGTGTGTGTGTGTGTGTGTGTGTGTGTGTGTGTGTGTGCGTGTGTGTGTGTGTGTGTGTGTGTGTGTGTGTGTGTGTGTGTGTGTGTGTGTGTGTGCGCATGTGTCTTTTTAAAACTGTGATACCTGTAGTAAATTACTACACTTCACCAACAAGCTACTCTGTTGCTGATGTTGCAGTGTCCTTTGCCTTTGTCCCATGACTTGCTTTCTCTTTTCTTCGACGTCATGCTGCCAGCTGTAGGATTTCAGGTCTAGTTCTGCTTTCCATGTAGGATCTATTAAGGGCAGTGGTGGCGTGATGAACATGATGCACTGAGGGTGTGTGGGTACACAACAGTTCTAGGCTTCAGCGCATTGCAGGAGTGTTGGAGTGTTTTAAAAAGGCAATGCAGCAGAAACCAGCTCGAACAGCTAAGACAAGCCCATCCTAGTCGGTGTCAGTCTGTCCCAGCCTGTAACCTGCGGATGCACATCCATGGGGGTAGAGAGGCTATCGATCCTCTGACTGGGGTCAAGGCCAAGTATTGCTGGGATGGGAAATATATGCATTCACATTTGTAGGCTTCAAAGTCAACACGACCTCATCTCCACTTCGTGTACTGTTCTGAACAGCATATCAGGTCCAGATATTAGGTTTTAGACAATAAATTAATTAAACAATATCAAGCTAAAAAAATAAAATGGTTATACAATATATCATGTAAATTCTCAGTGTTAAAAAATAAGCTTTTCCCATATTATTTTCTACAATAAGCTCATTTTTATTTGGTTTAGTTAATTTAAAGTTTTGATATAGAGCTACACAGCTTGATAAAAGGCTCTGAAAAGCTATTTGTGATGTTTCCACTGTTGGCTGCTGGTTTCCCGCTTTGTCTTAAACATTTTCAGGAGCAGAAACGGGATGATGCGACTCCGTGGAGCGGAAGGAAGGACACATTTGATAAAGTCATAAATAAAACAGGATTGAAGCAGCTCAGTGCTTCCTTTTGACCTCGTGAATGCTAACGTCTCTTTATACGTGCAAATGTGTTTAGAGATGATTAAATAGGCAAGTCAGTAATGATATTAGTACAAAAGCTGCACCAAACTGCCTTTATATTTCTCACCACACATAACTGTGTGTGGCGCCGACTGTGTTAAACCACAGTCTTATTTTGCCTGCAGTCATTATGCAGGTGTCCTTCACCACAGAGTAGGTTATTGTGTCCAGACTGTAACTGCTGTGTGTCTTCAGGCATTATTGCACCTATAAGGCTGAGAGTGAAGAGTAATAGCACGAGGCAGACAAAGAAATAATTTATAATGTTGAGGTTAACTCATCCAATCCTTCAAATCCTTCAGGTTATATGCATAACTTTAAGAACCATAACCATAATTAAGAACCAGTTTTTCCATTAGTGGATCCATAAATGTACTTATTTGACTAATTTACACAATTGTTGCCTTTCTAAACAGTCCTGCATCAAAAACTTTAAAATTAATAATTTACTTTTACTTTTTCTTTTGTCTTTTTTGGATATTTTACAATAATTTTTTTATGTATTTCTTGCCCTGTGTATTGTTTTAGTTTTTCTCCTTTTGTACACGATAGTCATAATTTCATCCTCTAACATCAAACTGAAATTATCCTAATAAATTTGATAAAATATGCCTAGTGATTAATAATGTGTAATTATGGCTTTATTAAGCACGTGGAGTTTTTCCTACAGTATAAAATAACTTTACAGATGTTCATGGCTGTGTGAACAAATATGTAAACTCTAACACTTTACGCATTAGGACCACAAAGGCTGAACATTTCAGCTGACATTAGAAGAGAAACCAATAGATGCCAATACTGTTCACTTTTCAAATTGAGTTATTTGAAAACTAGCTCCTTTGCTTGCTGATTAGGCTAAGCTCCAACGATGTGGTTCAACATATTCACACTGAATTTGCACGTTAATATCATTAAGCAGATGCCAAGGGATCCAGAACTTCTTGCCTACAGAAGGCTGGCTCAGCATGCAGCTACTGCATCTGGGCTGCAGGCAAGCTGAAAAATTGCAGCTGCCACATCTGTGACCTTTTCCCATCATCAATAAAAATGAGGTACATAAATTTGAAAATTGAACTGTAGAAAGTTACAAAGTACGACATACTGTCTATACGCTGCATTTGGATGAATGCAACATTAATTTTGCCTATAAACTTTGCAACATCCTTCAGACTGATTCTTCTTTCTAATTTTACTGTTACACACTATTCAATGCTTTGAATAATTCGTTGAAACATAAAAAGTCGTCCAAAAACTGTCTACAAATATTTTTATTTTAAATACCAAAAGTTAAAAGAAAATGAAGCTTTTATTCAGCGAACTGATTTGTAAAACAGTGTTCTGCAACTTGTGCAGTGAAAAACTTTATTTCTTCACGGTCGTTTAAAGGACTAAGGTTTTCTCGGTTTTCTGAGATGGATTGGTTGGACTTGTGAGGGCAACAGGATCAGGTGGTGAGGTGTGGCAGCCTGTGGCAGGTTGTAGATATCCGTGTGGGGTGATGATAGTGGGTGGGCTGAAGGCAGTGATGTCACCGAGTACATCGGCGGTGGAAGGGGGGAGTAAAAGAAGGAAAGGAAGGGAGGGGTTGCACTGGGATCTGCAGTTTATCTGCAATGCATCAGTAGGTCCTCTCTGCCTCCCCCACCTCAGAGAGTGAGCAAACGTAGATAGGTCTATTTCTTATAAGTGATCCACTGTGGTCGTCTCGGTAGCAAGAGAAATCCTATTCTTTATTTGTGTGTTTGTTGAAGACGGCTGGCCAAACTCCAAGCCGCGTTACCTCAGACACATATCGATTGCAAACACATGCACACACACATACAAAAGGGCTCAGCCAAATGGGATTTAACAACCAATACGCAGATAATTTATTGTTAGGACTGGCTGTTGTTAATCAGCTGGGTTAATATTCTAAAATCAATAATGCAAATATGTAGGAAATGGATACCACCACACAAATCACCTGCTCATTTACATTCACTTGTCGGCCATCACTGTAAATCCCCCAGCTCTACCTGTTTAGTTGTTTTCTTCACCAGACAGGAAAAAGAGCGTCTGTAGGGGAGTCTCAGGTGCCTCACTTCCACCAAGCAGCCCATGCAACTGAGCCGCATCTCACCACTCCAGGGGCTCCTTTAGTTCTAGGTTCATAGGATAATGTTATGGTATGGTTAGTGCATCACATAACACAGTCCATTGACTGGAAAAACATAAAACGTCACTCCTTGTGACAAGCACAAGACATGCTAATGCGCATGTATTTGTCACCAGATTAGTATAACCCACCGTTTGGTGTTTGCGTTTGATTTGGGACAACGTAGCATCAACACTCCACCTCCTGGAGTCTCATTCTCAACTTGTGTTCAAAGGGGAGATTACAAACTGCACACCGGTTTTTTAAATTGTGTTACTAGGCCAGGCAAATCTGGAGTAGTGCTAAAATATTTAAACCATCTTCTTATTCAGAACATCAGAGAGCAGATCCAACAGAGATGTGAATGCAATTAAACCCATTTTCTGTTTTAATGCTCTTAAAATTAGAGGTGGATTCTAAACAGAAGGACATGAGGGATGAGGAAAGTTATGGAAGAACACATGGCTGGGCAAAACAGGAACGCAATACACACACACATACACATAAAACGAGTGCTAAAAATATACTGCTCACTGAAAGGTGATACTAAATTTAACATCGTCTATCACTAAATTAATCATGTGGATCAGAGAAAACTTTTTTTTTTTCCTTGTAGCATTCCCACCAGTTGTGCTGTCCTACAGCTAAATACCATATCATAAGCTGCCAATGTGTAGGGCTACTTTAGACTGATGTAGAGCTCGAGGTGCTGCAGTGGTGCAGGGAGTAAAGCGTGCAACCTAAATAATGGGTCGACTCCCGACCTTTGCTGCATGTCCGTTCCGTTCTCTCATACCCCACTTTTATGTCTGACATCTGTCAAATAAATAAGATCACAAGAACAAAACCTTTAAAAAAAAAACAGTTGTAGATCTGGTTTTAATTTAACGAAGTAAATGTTATCAGCATGAACGTAAATCCCTCACATTCTAATGATCCTCCACAATCAACTGTGTGTCAAATTTTAGAGCAGAGTCTCCATCTGTCAGTTTACTGAGCAAATGAAAACCTCATCTGAGATCCAAAAACATATGTCACAAATTTGTTTCCTTGTGTCTCGGCGATGAGAAACGACAAATAATACTGTTATTTAATCTGCCATTTATTCTGCTGTTTGCACCTTATGCAGCATTTGTGGCCACAAATAAATGACTTTGGAGACTAGCCTGGTAATCACAGTGTGCATTATGTAGATGGATGGTCTGACTCGTAGCAAAGCTACCATCAGTTACTCTGAAAGCTTTCTGCTGTGTGTTAAATGTGTTACACACTTAATGGTCACACAACAGTAGCATGTTGATTTGGCAAAGTTGTGTTTTTTTTTTGTTTTTTTTTTGAGTGTCTGGCATCTTGCAGACATAAAACATGGGAGTGCAAGTGAAGTGGACTTACTTCACATAAAGAATCATGCAAACACTGATTTTAGTGTTTACAAAACATTTAATTTTGACAGTGGAGCAAAACCAGAAGGAAATCCACATGGGGTGCATTTCTTTGCAGAATCTATTTCTTCCCATGACTGTATTACATTTCCGGCTACGTGCATATGAGACCCTGCCTCTGAAACGGGTGTCAGCAGGTATTGTGTGATGGTGTAAGTTGTCGATATGTCCTGGCACCAATGTCACCTGAAGAAATTTGTTTACGCATGTTAGTTTGTAAATAGACGCATGCAGCACACCCGCAGACTTATAATGTCTGTGTGTTGGATGTGGTTGTTCAGGGCTGAGACAGAGACATGGTCCACAGAAGATCAGTGGGTTTTTGTTTTGTTTTGCTTTTCTGTCTACATCACACGGTTTGACCAAGATTTTCCCTCTCAACTAATTGCCAAGCCGATTTTAGCAGCTTTCTCTCAGGGGTAACCGACATCTTCTTACCATAAGCAAAGCACATTAAACTCCACTGAGGGTGATCACCTGAGACGCCATAGTTATTGCATTTTCCTTAAAGAAAATCCGCCTGACTCAGGCACAAAGTTCTCTTTATAGTTTAATCGAGTCAGGTACCTGGTGGGTCATCCAAAGGGGCACAACTACTATAAAAATGAACTGAAAGATACAGTGCTCTGAAGATGGCAACCCCACGCATCAAGAAACCTTTCTGTTAATCCAGCCTTCTTCCCTGTTATCGCTTCTAGTGTTACAGATTTCCTCAAAGATGTTAACTGGAAGATACTTTCTGGTGTTTAATGTCATCCATTTACGTACCGGTCACCCACAGTCCCCCAGAAGTCAGGTACTTATCATTTTTGCAAAGTCATGCATCACTTTCTTCTCCTGCTACCCCTGCAATCCTTTCCCTCACTGCCCAGACACAAGCAGTTTTGCAGTCTCTTATTTATGTCTCTGTGACCTCCTAAATCATTTACTGGACATTTTAATGTTATACCCCTCCGCGAATTGTCTCCATGCGCTTCCTCGGAAAATTACTTCAGTGCGTATTTTCCGTTGCCGAGAGAAACCTGAAGAGAAAAATAAAGACTTTTAATGACACTCGCACGTGTAACTGCAGCAAAGACTGGGCACGCCTGCCTCATAGCCAAGCCCGACTCATTGACTATTTTCTCCGATTTGAGCTCACAATAACAATGAAAATCATTCGGATCAAATCCACAGTCACACAGAAATCAGTATAAACTGTCATAAGCATATTCTCACCACATCGAAAAGATTTTGCTACAAGAACAAGATTAGATAGTTGCACTCTAATTGTATTTAATTTTGACTCACCGAATATCAGGAGCATCTCTGGTCCACTGGGAATCTTTAGATCAAACTGTTGACCTTTTATTGAGCCAATGGTCATGTTTACTGCATCAAACTGAGCAACACATCATTTTACTTCAGATCAGCATTTTGAAATAACTTGTACTTGTTAAACCAACGGCTAGTCTTTTCTCAAACAGTGTGGTGTTATGCTGAATCATTCTGGGTGCAACTGATCAGTTATTCTGCATCTGTTCCAACAAATTTAATGCCTGTCAGAGAAAATACATTCACAAAGGCCAGAGAAGGATGGTGTACATTCACTTGAGAGATTTTGCGAAGGCTAAAACGAGCAGGAGCAAAGTTAAAAACCTGAAAGTCCGAGTCACATCTTTGACATCTTTGACTAAAAGATCTTCAGCAGCAATTACCAGTTATGAAAGAGATAAGCTGCGATATGCTGAGACCTCTGTACGGTTCGGCTGACATTGCTCCCCAGTGACTTGTGGAGAACAAGGACACTGCCTGAAAAGGGTTTGCTGTCAAGTATTGGTAAAAAAAAGAGAAGGCATCAAACCTCATATTTAAGAAGCAGTGATGAAGAACATGACAAGGTTTTCACATATTTCTCGTAAAAGGTTATGAGGGTTTGCCTGTCTTAAATGTAGATGATTTAGGGTGGAGTGTCTGCATTATCCAAATGATGGTCTTAACCAGAATCTGACACAAATATGAAACTGAGAAAACATTTTGGGTTAAAGCAATGGAGCCTGTGTGTGTGTGTGCCTTCTGTATGTCTGGCTCCCTTCAGTATTTCTCAGACCTGTCAGGGGTTTGCCGTAGAGGCTGATTGAGGTGCAGAGAGGAAAGTGGAGTCATGCTGCAGAGGCTGAGCTGCAGAGTCATGATCCAGCTGATAGAGAGGGGATATGAGGGCGAGGAGGGGGTGATTCAGGAAAGGAGGAATAAAATAGGGAGAACATTGTGTTGTGTGTGCTTTTGGGATGTTAACTATAAGTCTAAACCTTGTTATGTAACCGTATCTTTTGCTGCAGAGACAACACTGATGCAGTGAAAGTGTGGTCTGTCATTTTTTATTCTGACCTTGTAATTACTGCTCATCTGTTTATCAGACTTTCAGAGTTATTGTGTGGTACAATTTGGATAAGAGAGAAAGGGTTTTATATGACGATGATGTCTGACTCTGTTAACTGCACGAAGCAGCTAATAATAATAGTGTATTTTAGAGAACTGTTTTTCCAATGTTCTTTCTTTTTTATTTCCTTAGTATTTAGTGGAAAAACCTTTTAAAATGTATGACTTGTGTCCAACATCTTGGGTCTCTGTGGTCACCTAACCCTCCACACCAGCATCATATTTCAGAACCAGCATGAGGTTCACAAGCTTGCAAGCGATACACTTTTGTTTGAAATGCAACAGCAGTAATTATAGCCATACACTCCAAATCAAGGCCACAGATTTTTCTAAAAAAGCTTTTCGTTTTGTTGAGATGCTTCGTCCTAGTCACTTACATTAGTTCTTGTCATGTCCTTCATATCATTTGATCATCCTAGATAAAAGGAAAATGCTTGAAATGTGTTTAAAATTCTGTCTAGACTTCACCTATGAGCAGACACATTTTTTACAGAAGACATCTTTATCTGTAAGGAGGCATTTTTCCACAACACAAGAACCAAAACTGTACTGTAACGCATAATCACTCTCTTCTGACTCCCTGCAGTAGGGCATAGATCAGACCTGGGTATAAAAGCATTTGAAGCTTTTAGTGGTCTCTGAAGTAATGTGAGCTCCATTGCTCGGAATTTTTTTTAAAAATGGAAAAGATTAGATCTGTTACTCGGACTTGCCTAGGTAGCCAAAAGGGGGGCGGAGGGGTGGGGGGGGAGAGAAAAAGAAGCATGTTATTGGTCTGACAGGTGATGATGTATTGTTTGATGTAACATAAATCAGTTACAGTATTTTAGCTCTGGTCCCATCGGTAAACATTTAGATTCTTCTCATAGTGAAAATGGAAATTAACTGTTTCAAAAACGTCCTAATTACTACGTCCCAATCGGCGGGCACTGGATAATTACCCAGCAACAGCCATTCCAATGCGGAGCCCTGCTCACTTCATTATTTGAAAATGAGCACTTTTGGTCAGCTGGTTTTAGCATTGTACAATGGCTGCTGGAAAACCGAAGCATCTTGTTTTGTTGGCTGCAATGAGCATCATGTGTTCATGCTTTCTCACAGTCATGAACAACAGAGATACCTGACTTCATTTTGTTACTAAAACATGTTTCTGTACATGTTTTTTTATGCGCATTTGAAGTATTGCTCTAGAAAAAGGTTATTGGAAACGGCAAAATTAAAAATGGCATTATGTTCAAAAACATTTAGACTTGCTTGAGGTAGATTTTTGCTTTCCTGAAAAAGAATGACTACTCTGAAAGGGCACATGGAAACACATTTGCCAAATAAACAACTCCCATCCAATGGTGGGTCTGTGCCTTACCACAGGCACGAAACTGAAAAATTTCTAAATCCAAACCTCCAGCACAGAGAGGAGGACTGTCCGCCTGGAGTGGCCGACTGGAGGCACTCCAGGTTGGGAGGGGAGTGGAACGCTCCCCTCCACCGGTTCATCTGTTGGCAATCTCACAGCTACATTGCCAAAGAAAATTGTAGTTTGCACTAATCACTCCCTAAAAATGCATGAAAAGGATGGGTTGTTATCCTAATAGAAATTACTTAGAGACGTTTGAAGCCTTACATCATGTTTCTGTTCGAGGTTTGCTCCTTTATGCTGCTTCTCTTTGAAGTTAAAGTTCTCATATTTTTCAACATGGTCAAATTCCACTTTTCTCTGATCCCACATCTACTCACACTTTCATTGTGAACTGTGGATTGTAATTATTTTTTACATTTTAGAGTCCAGATTTAATATTTATATATTCACTGCTCCTTTAATCCTTATTTCTACAGCTTTATTGATTATCAGCTTCTCTTTGCAAAGTGTAGTTTTATAAGAGCAGCAAGCCAAGTGACCCACTGCAGCAGAATATAATGTGACTTGTACTTACAGCTTAGTGTTTCGTAGTTCTCTCCTGTTTTTTTCTGTTATCTTATTGAAAATTCAAAAGCTTTTTTTATCAGCTTGCTTGGAGTAAGGTTCTTACTATGAGCAGTGCTGCAGTAGGGTCACGGTTGAGTAAGTCGTCTCTTTGGTTTGGGTCATGAAGCTCAGAGTCACGCAACCTCTGCTATTGAATGGCAGTGGCTACGGGTAATTCTGCATATTTCATTAGATTGATGCAGCCTGCAGAAAACTGCTGTACTCTGGCAAAATGCGTATTTTCATGTGTGTCTGTTTTAGACAGGCCTGCTAGGATATGCTATAAACTCTTTAAATAACATTTGATATATTTTTTTCTTTTTAACAAAGTCAAAATTAGGAAGTGGTGATTTCCTTCCATCTAAGTCCTTTTGCTGATCCACAGTCAAAGGTAGTACTTTTTCTCTTGGGGGATAGATCAGAAGGTCCGAGGCCTACCCGAACATTTTTTTTCTTGCAGGAAGTACTGTGAAACTCTCCAAAAGAAAACATCTATTTAACATATGTCTGAACCACATCACAAAACTTTCCAAAATAGGGAGAAACTATAATGTAATGAGGTTCCCACAGCAAAACCTTGTTCCTACTAAGACTGTATTTTTTTCAGTAGTTTGGGATCCTTGTCTTCCAGGTGAGGTTTGGACTTCTGGTAGAAATGAAACCATTCCTGAAAGTGAATCTCTAAGTCATCCAGGACACAATGCATTGGTGTGTATGCCCAGGGGCAGAAGGAAACCAAACCTGGAGAAGGAAGACTTTCTTCTATTGAGTATGGTGTATGTAGAATAATATAAAATGTTGCCGACATAGTGGGTGCAAAATAATGAATAAAATAAAATGTTGTGCTACATGACTGGCTTTATTTTTACTCTTACATTTGACTTTATGACACTAAAAATTACGAGGATAGCCAATATTGTCTCCAAGTGTATTCTGGGTAAAACTTGTCACCAGCCGTCCACCAACGTCATCATCAGTCTCTTGGCAACAGATGGCAACTAGCTAGAGCAGTTTTACGGACTAAGTTAACATGAGTGGAGCTCCATGGAGCGGCAGAGTGAAGAGGATGGAAAAAAGAGAGCAAGGAAAAGCCAAAAACTGGACGCATATTTTGTCTTGGAGATGAACCGGACTTTTTTTTGGCAGCGATTCAGACCCGCCAAAACTGCCAGCCCAGCGAAGGAGCCAGGCTAGTTACAGGTAGCAACTCTGACATTATTCACAAAGTGTGAGTTAACTAGACTGTAAGTTGTATCAGCCCAGCCGCCTAGCTTACATCCCCTTTTTTCTGTCGGTGGTTCAGCGGTGATGTCAGGGACTGAAGGCTGAGTTATAGTCGCGTTTTGACAGTTCGGGTTGAGCGCGAGCGAACCAAGAGAGCAGTATGGCGTTTATGGTTAAGGTTTACATTAGAGCCTCCTGGGAGAGCATCGTCCAGTTTGTGCGAACGGCGGCGCGCGCGATCCGTGCCGAGTTACAAACATCCAGAGGAGCTCGCGGATGCGGCGCGTGCCTCTGCCTGTCCGCTTCAATACGCGCTGCTGCGTGCTCGGTTCAACGCGTTAACAATAAACCTAGCTTCAGCAGTAGCTAGCTGCTACAGGCTCTGAGTTGAAATTGATCAAGTGTCAAAATGATCCGATCCTATCCGTGGTTCTGAACTGATTTTAATTTGTGTTGTTTCATCACTAGTGACCAGTAGCCTCATGTTTCTGTTCTCTTGGTTTGTTGTCTGATGGATTTCAGAAATGACATAGTCGCTCTCTGTGGTAGTGAAACTTGGAAGCTCCGCTGTTGCGGGCATGTCTATGTTGTAAAGTTATATTATCATGAGCTTTTGTATTTGTGTATATAGGGCCCTGTTATTAGCCCCACACCCCGGCCCGACTCGACTTGTTCCGCTAGGGTGTATGCCTTGACATTCTGTACATAAGTACCACTAAAAGGCATGATGAGAGTAGATCGGTATGACGGAGATCAATAAACATTGGTAACAAGTTAAGAACTCCACTGAGAACTTGGGATTTTGGCTATACAAGGACTGAATGACCTCTAATAGAGAAAGCAGCCCACTGTAGTGTTAATGCAATCCCTTTAAAGGCCTAGACGGAGACAGTCATAGCTTTGCAAGAAAAAAAATTAACAGCTGCACCACAACCTGGTAAAAAAAAAAAAAAAAAATCTTTTTGAATTACATATTTGCTTGCCCCCTTCCGTTTTGACAGTGATAGACATTTATGTTTGCATTTATTACAGGTTTCCAAGCGATAAAATGGTCAAATAAACAGTGCAGCAGAATATCTAAAAAAGCATGACAAGAGATTTGGCCTTTCCTTTGAGAGACTCAAGCTATACTCTCACCCTCAGTGAGAGAAAAACAAAAGGAAACTGTCAGAAGCTGACATTCTCCCCTGGCTGACTTACTCCGATGGCTCTGATGTGCTAAAATGCTTCGTCTCAGCCACATGAGGCAAGCCTTCATCAGCATATTGGGTTTCCTCTGAGGATGGAGAGGTAGATGAAAAGACTGCAGTATGAAAGATGTGAAGTACTTTTCATAATGCATAAAGTTTCTTTTCTAAATATACCACAAAACATTTACATCTTTTTTCTTCTGTTTTATTCTTGCCCCTGTTTTTTACTAACTCTTCAAAGATAAATGATGTTATTTAAATGTAAGTTGCACTGTGGTATTGCAGTTAACTCTCCTCCCTGCAGTGAAATGGCCTCCAGTTCCAATCTTGGCTCATCTGCCCTTTGTATGTAAAGATTGCATGCATTTTAGATTAATTTGTGATGAACTCAAGACCCCTCGTTGCCTGATTGACTTATAGTTTCCCTGCGACCCTCTATGTAAAAGGCTACATAAAATTAATATTCATTGCCTTGCAGAAGTATTCATAAACCTTTAAGGTTTTTACATTGTGTTGTATTACTATCTCAAACTTCAATGTTCATTATTGAGCTTTTGTATGAGAGAAACTAATACGAAGTCCTTTACTGTCTCTAAGAGGTTTTTTTTTTTTTTTTCATGTTCATCATTGTATTAGAGTAGAACTGATTTGCACACAATATTCTGTTTCTTTGTTTTGTTTTGTTTTGTTTTGTTTTCGTTTTGGTAAGACAATTTGAAATGTCCATATTATTTCCACTGTTTCATAGTTATGATCCACTTCAGGTGTATGTTCCAAATAAAATCCCCAAAAAGCAAGTGGAGTTTGTACCTTAACCTGACTAAATGTGAAATGGTTCAAAAGGAATACTTTTGTAAGGGGTTATAGTTCCTTGTAATTACTATGCGTTTTTCAATGAAACTTTTTGAACTGTGCAATGTACACATTGCGTTTGTGAATTTGTACTACATCCACTCACTTGCTTTGTCCCATCTTGCATTATGCACGTTTACATTTCCCTTATAGTTCCAACCTGACGTCACTAAGAGACTGAACTACGGCCGTACATATCTCATTGATATTTAGAAACACACATTAGATCAGGTTTCATGCCATCATGTAGCGCAGAGGTTCCCAAACTGTGGGGCGTGCCCCCTAGGGGGGGCGCCGTGTCATTGCAGGGGGGCGCGGGAAGCCGTCTGGATGAAAAAAAACCCAAAAAAAACATGAACACTGTATGTGCTGGGTTTTTACCTTAGAATGGCCCAACTCTGTTATTCCTATGTCAATTTGATACAGTAGAGGCTTCCACACTTCCCATATTTGTGTCCTCTGTCACTTTTATTAGCAGTTAAAACTGTTTAATCCGTTGTTAACATGTTGTAACCTGTTTTTCCGAGCCGCCTTTAAACGCAACATGAGCGCTACGACGCTCGCGCTGGGTTTACACCTGTGAAGGAGACCTGCTGCTGCTGGGCGGAGCTACGTAGGTTTGTGTTAGAATCACGGCAGCAAACCAGCAAAACGCAAAGAACTTTTCACAGTTTTTCCCTCCAAACTAACCGACTGAGTTGAGTAAAGCTGTTGGATGCAGGTAATGTTAGCTAAAAGATGACTAGCTAATATCAATACAGAACCTTTAGCTTAACAAGTACCTTGTAGGCTACCGATGTTGGCATCTATTTTCAGCCCCCCGTCACACGCATCCTTTCAACCAGACAGCCATTTGTAATCCATGGGGGGGGGGGGGGGGGTCGCAGAAGAAAAAGTTTGGGAACCACTGGTTTATGCTATTCTTTAGTTTTTTCCTAAGTTGCTCGTCACCACCATGATGTGTCAACTCCATAACTGACAATTTACAAAACTTTGATCCCCCCTAAATTTAAGATAAATCAATATAAGGCCATTTTGGGAAATTAAGCTCCTTTTTTATTTGAAGCTGAGATGAAAACCTCCTGAGGGGGAGAAGAGGAGTCTGCCAAGAAGAGGGAAACACGGTGGAAAAAAGTCAGGTAAGCTAACTATGCAAATATGCTACCTCCCTGTTGGAACAAGTCTTAGTTTCTTTACCAACAACCCAAGTATTTATTTTATTCTTTTTTTTAATTTAATAAATTTTTTTTTTTTTACAAACTGCCAAAGTATTTTGAAAGTGAACTGGGCAAAGTGCTAATTCTTTTCCGCAGACCATCGGTGTCACCGTTAATTATACGACGGTAACGATCCTCGGCTCTGGAGAACCCAAACAACTCTAAGTTTGTTTTTTTGTTTTCACGACATGAACTATTAGAACCAAGACCAGAACCCGCTACGAGCTGAATAATAGAGCAGGAAATGTCCAAAGAGCTAGCAAAGAAACCACAGGCATAAACAATAGACGCCTCATGGAGCGCTCTGGCCTATTGTTGCTGACATCACGTAGAGCCGCCATCTTGGAGTGGCCCGCTCCACTCGGTGCTGTTAGAATGAAGTATCAGCACATTTAATCAATCATAAATCGCTAAATACTCATTCAAGCAGCCATCGTAGCTATTAATTTTTTTTAATAATTAAAAAAACACACCGACTCCAAACAACTTTGAAGAACTATTTGTTGCTCTGTTCAATACTCCAATCCCTCACTTCCGACCTCCATCGTGGCACCTCGAATGATTAAGTGAAGCAGTTGCAAAGGGTCAGTAGTTTGGGTTATGCAGAACTGATCTGATCGTTTCCATAGCAACGAGGAGAAGCAAGAACTACAGTGACCTCATTGTACCTATGACCTCATCTGTGATGTGGTAAAAAGATCAAAGAACTTCTGAGGTTATGAATGCTTGTATTTCAACACATCACTTCATCTAGAATCAGCTCCTTGAAAGCCAACACTCGACCAAGGATTTCTAGTACAGTGGACAATTAGCCAACATGATTTTTCATCTGAGTTTTGCCATTGGCTACTTAGCTACAACTGGGATGAAGAAGCTTTGTGATAAAGTTTCCCCTGGTAACAATTCAGCCGAAAGTAGCGCGAGGAAAGAGAGCACCGAGTCACATTACGATGCTTTTGACGCATTTCTGTTCGAACCCTCCCCGGCTGGGGAGGTTCGTCAGGAATGTTCCTCAACTGAGAGGCAAGCTCCCCCGGCTGGGGAAGCTTGCTTCTCACAGTACGATGCTTTTGACGCATTTCTGTTCGAACCCTCCCCGGCTGGGGAGGTTCGTCAGGAATGTTCCTCAACTGAGAGGCAAGCTCCCCCGGCTGGGGAAGCTTGCTTCTCACAGTACGATGCTTTTGACGCCTTCCTGTTCGAACCCTCCCCGGCTGGGGAGGTTCGTCAGGAATGTTCCTCAACTGAGAAGCAAGCTCCCCCGGCTGGGGAAGCTTGCTTCTCACAGTACGATGCTTTTGACGCCTTCCTGTTCGAACCCTCCCCGGCTGGGGAGGTTCGTCAGGAATGTTCCTCAACTGAGAAGCAAGCTCCCCCGGCTGGGGAAGCTTGCTTCTCACAGTACGATGCTTTCGACGCATTTCTGTTCGAATCCTCCCCAGCTGGGGAGGTTCGTCAGGAATGCTCAACTGAGAGGCAAGCTCCCCCGGCTGGGGAAGCTTGCTTCTCACAGTGTGATGCTTGTGACACCTTGCTTTTCGAACCCTCCCCGGCTGGGGAGGTTCATCAGGATTGTTCCTCAACTGAGAAACAAACTTCCCCGGCTGGGGAAGAAGTTATCAAGAAAACAGAAACAGAAATTGTGTGTTTTCTGAAAACAATATGGGGACTTTTTTTATTGTTATTTGTTGGTTTGTGTTGCACGTGCTGTTCATTTTTAGTTCTAGTTTCTGTTTACTATCGTGATTATTTGTGTCTGTTATTTTTTCTATGTGTTGTCTGTGTACTTCCTTATGGAAAAGTATGGAGGAAAAACTATGCCAATTTTATCAGTGTGAAGAAGACAGTTGTGCCCATTGCCCAAGGGAACGAGTCCCCAAAAGAGCAAACTTCTCCGGATGGGGAAGTTTGCTCCAAAGATCTGGTGAAGAAGACAAAAATTGGGTCATTTCTCAAAAATATATCGGAATATCTTGTGTTATTGGCGTTTTTTTGTTTGTGTTACTGGTGCTTTTCATTTTTATTTCAAATTTTTCTTTACTGTTGTGATTATTTTTGGTTGTTATTTTTTCTATATGTTGTCTTTCTACATGTGTATATATATATGTATACATATAGGTTAATATAATCTGTCAAGATTAAGAAGGAAGCTCAGGGTTTTCTCTATCATGGGTCCTAAGTTATGGAACAACTTGACTTTGCAGGTTAGAGAGGCCCCTTCACTGTTCACTTTAAAAGCTTGTCTTAAAACCCATCTATTGTACTTGGCTTTCAACTCCAGCGAAATCTAGTTTTAAATTGTATGTTTGTTTGTTTTTAAATGTAAGTTTTTATTTTTTATTGTTATGTTGTGTTTTAATGTACAACACTTTGTATCAACTGTGGTTGTTTTAAAGTACTTTATAAATAAATTTGGTATGGTCTATAAAAAATTCCCTTCTCACCCTCCGCGGGTGGTCTCTTTCATCCTCTGAGCTCGGGTCCTCTACCAGAGGCCTGGGAGCTTGAGGGTTCTGCGCAGTATCTTGGCTGTGCCTAGAACTGCACATTTCTGGACTGAGATGTCTGATGTTGTTCCTGGGATCTGTTTGAGCCACTGCTCCAGTTTGGGGGTGACTGCCCCGAGGGCCCCGATGACCACAGGCACCACTGTGGTCTTCACCTTCCAGGCCTTCTCCAGTTCCTCTCTGAGGCCCTGGTATTTCTCCAGTTTCTCGTGCTCCTTTTTCCTGATGTTGTGGTCACTTGGTATTGCTACATCCACCACAACGGCTTTCCTCTGTTCTTTATCCACCACCACAATGTCCGGTTGGTTCGCCATTACCATCTTGTCTGTCTGGATCTGGAAGTCCCACAGGATCTTAGCTCGGTCATTCTCCACCACCTTTGGGGGTGTCCCCCATTTTGACCTCGGGGCTTCCAGTCCATATTTGGCACAGATGTTCCTGTATACTATGCCCGCCACTTGGTTATGTCGTTCCATGTACGCTTTCCCTGCCAGCATCTTGCACCCTGCTGTTATGTGCTGGACTGTCTCAGAGGCCTCCTTGCACAACCTACACCTTGGGTCTTGTCTGGTGTGGTAGATCTGAGCTTCTATTGCTCTGGTGTTTAGGGCCTGTTCCTGGGCAGCCAGGATGAGGGCCTCTGTGCTGTCCTTGAGTCCAGCTTTCTCCAGCCATTGGTAGGATTTCCTGATATCAGCCACTTCAGTTATATATATATATATATATATATATATATATATATATATATATATATATATATATATATATATATATATATATATATATATATACTTTACACACTGGTACACTGGTGTGCATATATAGTATATTAATCAATATATAACTAATGCTATTTTAAGAAGAGCAAAACATGATTATTTAAACAGTTGGATAGACATAAAAATAATATTAAAGATATCTGGAATAATTTAAACAGTGTTATTAGAAAAAACTTCAGGCATATTAGTTTTCCTGAACTAAAACTACTTGAGGAAATGTTTACAAACATTGGAGATAAAAATTTAAATAGCATGGAAGAGATAGTTCATAATTTTAATAAATATTATGCAAGTGTGGGCCCTGAATTGGCTGAAGAAATCCTGCAGCCCACTGAACACAAAATACTTAATGACATATTAGTTAGTAGAAATCCAGATTCCATGTTTCTCACAGCAGTGGAGGAAAATGAGATCAAAGATATAGTAAATAAATGGTCAACTGACTATGATGGTATTGGCATGATAATAATTAAGAAGGTGATTGTGGAAATTATTCGGCTGCTAACCTATATCTATAACCTGTCAATTCAAACAGGAATATTTCCACAAAAAATGACAATGGCAAAAGTCATCCCACTACATAAATCTGGGAATAGACATGATTTCACAAATTACAGGCCTGTTTCATTACTTCCACAATTTTCCAAAATTTTGGAAAAAATATTTGTTGTTAGATTAGAAAGAGTATTATTAGTAAACATCAACTACTCAAAGAAAGTCAGTATGGATTTAGGTAACAAAGATCCACAGTTCTTTAATTAATAGAAGAGATGACCAGTGCATTAGATAAAAAGAAACATGTTGTTGAGGTCATTATTGACTTTAAAAGAGCATTTGATACGATTAATCATGAAATACTCATCAAGAAACTTGAGTGTGATGGTCTAAGAGGAGTAGATTTGCACTGGATGAAAAGTTACCACAGCAACAGGCAACAATTGGTGCAGTTGGGTGATTTCCAGTCCTCATGCTTGGACATTGTTTGTGGTGTTCCCCAAGGCTCAGTATTGGGACCAAAATTGTTCATTTTATACATAAATGATATATGTAAGACCTCCAAGATACTAAAATTTGTATTATTGGTACGGGTGAAAATTTACGGCAGCTTTTGTTTGAAATGAATTTAGACTTACTGAAAGAGTGGTTTAATATCAACAAATTATTAAATTTAGAAAAAACAAAGTTTATGTTATTCGGTAATTGTAAAGGGCAAAGTGATTTACAAATAAGAATTGATAATGTGACCGTGGAGAGAGTGACTGAAATCCGGTTTTTGAGAGTATTGATTCAAAATAAGATCTGTTGGAAACCTCGTAAAATATGTCCAATCTAAAATGGAAAGAAGTATTGCAGTTCTTTTTAAGGCTAGAAAACATCTAAACTCCTCTGCCCTACATGTTCTGTACTGTTATTGCATGGAAGTTTGGGGTAACACTTTCAGAACTTCAATTCTTCAACCATTATGCACGCTACAGAAAAGAGCCATTCGTTTAGTTCATAAAGCTGATTTTTATTGTCATACCTACAATTTATTTATAGATTCTTATTTTCTGAAACTCACTGATTTGGTAGAGTTTCAAACTGCACAGTTCATGTACACTGCTCAAGAAAATAAAGGGAACACTCAAATAACACATCCTAGATCTGAATGAATGAAATATTCTCATTGAATACTTTGTTCTGTACAAAGTTGAATGTGCTCACAACAAAAATCACACAAAAATCATCAATGGAAATCAAATTTATTAACCAATGGAGGCCTGGATTTGGAGCCACACACAAAATTAAAGTGAAATGTTCCCTTTATTTTTTTGAGCAGTATATAAAGTCAGAAACAAAATATTACCAGAAAATATTCAGAAATTGTTTTCTGATAGTTAGTGGGATATAACTATAGAGAAAACCTCAACATCAGAACTTTGAAGGCTCCAACAACAATGAAAAGAATGTGCATTTATGTCATTGGCATGGAGATCTGGAATAAAACTAAATATTCATGGGGAAGGATAGATGAATGAACTTTGTGTTTAAATGCAGATCTCACACAATGTTAAATGTTTGTTAAATAAACGAGAGAGATCAACAAAAACATGTATTTTTTTAAATAAAGAATTTAAACCATATTTAAACCATAATTACAAATAAACATTTGTTTATTTGTAATTAATGCTTTTAAAACAACTTAATGTTTCAATAGTTGAAACTATATTGACATAGTTGAAATTTCAATAGCTGACATTTTATTATATATATATATATATATATATATATATATATATATATATATATATATATATATATATATATATATATATATATATATATATAGCTACTGTGGATAAGTCACCAGTCTTCCATCCAGGCTGGGGCAAACAGTTACAACAGTGAAACTGAGCTATGCAGTGTGGGTCCTTAGGCAAGACCCTTGGAGCTATATAGCCTACCTCATACCATGAGAGACATTGATAAGCACGACATGCCGGCTCAGACGTCGCCCGGCCAAATAAGGTCTGCGTCAGGTGCTGGGGAACCAGAGCACCTTGATGAAAAATGGGCTACTGGAACAAGACGGAAATGGGCGAGAGACGAAAACATGGATCTGTTGGAATGCTACTACTCAAGTAACCCTAGCCAGAGGGGCCAGAGGTTCCCAAACTGTGGGGCGCGCCCCCTAGGGGGGGGCGCCGTGTCATTGCAGGGGGGGCGCGGGAAGCCGTCTGCATGAAAAAAAACCAAAAAAACATGAACACTGTATGCGCTGGGTTTTTACCTTAGAATGGCCAACTCTGTTATTCCTATGTCAATTTGATACAGTAGAGGCTTCCACACTTCCCATATTTGTGTCCTCTGTCACTTTTATCAGCAGTTAAAACTGTTTAATCTGTTGTTAACATGTTGTAACCTGTTTTTCCGAGCCGCCTTTAAACGCAACATGAGCGCTACGACGCTCGCGCTGGGTTTCCACCTGTGAAGGAGACCTGCTGCTGCTGGGCGGAGCTACGTAGGTTTGTGTTAGAATCACGGCAGCAAACCAGCAAAACGCAAAGAACTTTTCACAGTTTTTCCCTCCAAACTAACCGACTGAGTTGAGTAAAGCTGTTGGATGCAGGTAATGTTAGCTAAAAGATGACTAGCTAATATCAATACAGAACCTTAAGCTTAACAAGTACCTTGTAGGCTACCGATGTTGGTGTCCATTTTCAGCTACGTACATTCATTTTGCCCCCAAAAAAGTCGATTGCTGCCCCCCCCCCCCCTCACACGCGTTGTTTCAACCAGACAGCCATTTGTAATCCATAGGGGGGGCGCAGAAAATGTTTGGAAACCACTGGGGGGGGCGCAGAAGAAAAAGTTTGGGAACCACTGATGTAGCGTATTACTCATACCACTGAACCACTCCATCATAGAGTACCGTTGGGATAACAATGGATTTATTTTAGCTTGTGTTGAACTTGACATTTTACAGATTACTGTCAGATCCAAATTGCTCTGCTTTTCTTTTTTAAATTGCAGCAGAATTTGATATGATCCATCAGACTGATGTAATGGACACAGACACAACATTAATATATAGCTTTACTTGAATCATTCTTCTTACATCAGTTAGTGCTGTTACTTCTTTTAATTTCCCTTTTGGAATAACAAAGTATTTTTAATTGTGTTGAATTACTCAAACATTGAGGAGACAGAATTGTCTTCCAGAACTTTAATGCTAAAGTTTTTCTAAATTAGTATTAAAAGCATTATTTTTTTAACAATGTTCAATTCTCTGTTTATGCTGCATAAAAGGAAACATTTCATATGAAACTGTACCAAACTAGAAGATGAAAATCTGAAAGTAAGTGACAGAAAAGACCAGAAAAATATGTCAATCACTGAATATTTTAGCACACTATTGTAGAACTAAAGGAGACATAATTTCTCAAAGATAGATCTCAAGCCAGTACCTTCTTTGATATTTTCTATATGTCTGAATGTTAATAATTTAAGTCTTCCTTCTTTTCTAATACATTTTTCTTTTTTTTTTCCTTTTTGACGCAGTTTTCCTGACTTTTTTTTCCATCTCTTTTTGTCATGTGCATGGTTTTTTTTTTATTTTTTAGAGAAAACAAGGTTACCTCGCTAGCAAAGCAGCATTATTGTCATCTTCTGCACCACGGAGAAAGGGAAAGAAATGCCCTGCAGACATAGCACTTTTTCCTCGATGTAAAGGAGAGCCAGAGAGAAATGAATAGATGAGAAATGAAAAAGAGATGCTGAAAGAGATTACATAACAGAATACTGTGAAACACCTGAGAGTGATAAAGAGTACTCAAAACTTTTGAAACTGATTATTTCTTTACAAATCCTTTAAACTTGTTTCTTTAGGTTCTCTCTGAAAGCAGAGTAATTTCAATTCATTATTAAAGTGGAAAAATTGATATTATATCCATGTCTGATGATTAGTGGATTTCAGCAGCTGACTGAAACTGTGGCTTACATTTGTAGTCAGTTATTCCACAATCCATACTAACCTTTTTAGGCAGCAAATAAGGAGGATATTGATTCTTAGTCTAACTAGAAACATTCAATTTAAAAAGCAAAATGCAAGAAATAAAAGTAAGAAAATGAGTACTTTTAAAAACTTCATGTTTTGCAGCATAAACCAGCTTTCACAGTTATACAGTGATCTATTGCTCTATTACCTTGCTTTATTTTTGATGGTGTTATTAGTGTTTCACATATTTTTCACAGATAATCTAAATATTTATTTCGATTATGTTAGAGTTAAGATTAACCTTATATTGTGATCAAAGTGTGTTTAGATGATAAAACCAAGTCATCTGAAAGAAACTGTTAAAACGGGATGATCAGTTTTTGCTTGCAGTGACATTTTACATGCTGCCTCGCCTTCCCTCTCCTCTGTTTTTTTTTTTTTTCTTGCCTCCCTCCATGTACCGAGCCAACGCCCCGTTGCTGCAGTGCAGCTCCTTTCTGTCTCTGCAGTGAGACAGTGAGGAGGCAACGGGACAGGTTTTACATGTTGGCAGTTTATCGTGTTGTAGTTGAAGAAAGAATGTTGCTGGGACCTGTTTTTTTTTTTTTTTAGTTGAATCAATCAGGGTACTGCCTCAGACATAAGGGAGATGTGTGTTTAAAGGTTTTTTGGAAATTAATCTGAAAAAGTCCTGCAGCTCCAGCAGGTCATTTCACTTCAATCCTCCCACTCCCTAAAAAAGCTGTTCTTTTTCCCCTCAAGTAAAAGGAAACATTGAAAAAACCATTGCATTTGTTTCCTTTTTTTTTCTGGCATCCTTGTCATTGCTGCAGGTAAACTGAAGGAGCCCAAGTGAACATCTCCTCCCACATTACATCACCCAGCTGTCTGTAAATTCTAAGTGGGATAGATGTTTTTTTTTTTTTTTAAGCAAGCAATAAACCATGGTTTTGGGCCTCTGAGAATAATTGAAAAGCGAGACCAAAAGCTTAGATTTTATCTTAGAAGACGGATGAGGCCATCAGAGAGTAAGGAAGAGTCGGATGCTTGATGACGATGCTACATGGAGATAGCATCGTATGTATGGAGTTAATCAAAGCCTCACAGAAAAAAAAAATAGGAAAAATCTCAGCAGTTTTTAAACTAACACTGATTGCAAAAATAAAGCAACTGAGAGCTGAAGTCTGTGTAAAGTCGCTTAAAAAAAACTTACAATTTGTATTGCTTAACATTTTTCCAATACACCAAGATGTTTACAGTAATTTAATTTAGTATTGAATATGTGTTTGGAGTCATATCTTAAATTTTGATATTCAGACTGGAGCATCTACAAAGTTGTATTCTATATCAAAAGCAAGCAATCCATGAGCAGAACTTTTTGGTGGTGTCTATACTTAAAGCTGTCATGGTCACCAGATTGGTACAAATCCTCTGTTTAGCAACATTTTCAAAATCCAGCATTTTACACGTATTTTATAACCTACTGATACTCAGTATAGCCTCTAAACACCTTCTGGTTCTGGGAATAAAAAAAAGTACATATTTTGCTGAATCATCAAAGATCAATAATTTTCTACATAATACAACACATGGCAAAAATATAAAAATCTTATGCGTCAGCTTGCTGGAGTGACTTGAGTCTGATGCAGTACTTTTGATATATCAAATAGCAACGTTTTTCTTTAAAACTGGAATTATGAAAAAAAAATTGCCATGCCAATTTTGAAAAAAACCTACGTTCTTCTATAAAACGTTTTTACCCTAGGTGAGGTGGTTTTTGGCTGTATCGAAATTAGTATTTTGCAAAACTTCAATGGAAACACTTTTTTTTTGTATCGCATGAGTCACTTGATCAAGTCATGTTACTACTGGTGGAAAAGACAAAGTTGACTGGAAGTGGTATGAGGATGATGGCGTGGCATGTGTTTTATTGACATCGCGTGTTTCACCTGTGACTTTAATTGCATTTCTTATTTGATGGAAACTTTGGAAATTTTGGGAAAACACCTAGTGAGAAGCATTATCCACAAATGGGGAAAAAATAGAACAGTGGTGAGCTGACTGGCTTACCTACATTACTCCACATCTGGTTCATGCATGAGGATCCAGAATAACATCAAAAGCACTACAGACCTCACCTGCATCTGATAACACCAGTGTTCATAGCTCAACAGTAAGTAGGAGATAGGCATATGGAGTACATCTGGACTAAAAGCTATAGCTACAGTTTTTCAGGAAAAATAACAAATTACCAACACATATTTTGGGGATGCCTTGTTACTTTTCTTAAATGGCCTAGTCAAAGTATGGATTCAAATATAATTAAGGTCTAGGACCATTAAAAGGCCCGTGAATGTTGTTGAAGGTTACAGCTGCAGTAAAGAGAGACGCCCACTCTGTCAGACTGTGCGACTGGAACAGGACCAGACTCCTGGCATCTCTGCAGCACCTGCTAATCTATGGAACACTGAAGTTTGCTGAAACACTGCATGGCAAACACATTTACTGTAATCTAGCTCTTGTAAAATTCAAAAGGAGGAGAGAGAGGAGATACAAGGCACTATAGATTAGTATTGATTGGCAGCAATGCGGGTCTTGTCCTCAAGTGCTTGTGAGTTGCTCTCTCAGGGCGTTGCCAGGTAATCCAAGCCTCAGAGGTCAGCAAGATTCCTGGCAGGTTGAATGAGGCACTCCTGCAGCACCAAAGGAAACAAAGGCATAGCTCTTACGACTCTTATTGACTGTTTTAGAGATAATCACCTCATTTGACTTTCATTTTTGTCTTCGAAAACCATCACAAGATGCCTATGCGGTGCTGGATGGCGTCTCTTTAAGGGGAAATACAATAAAGTTGATGAATATGCAAGCTGAGCTTCCTGAAAAGGTTTTGGCAATAAAAAAGGAGTCTGCATTAAAACCAGGAATGATTTCCTGTGTGTGCAAGTCTTTCCATCAGCAATTCAGGGCAGAAAGAGAGAAAGTTTTCATTATTCCTCTGCTGGGCAGGACGAGGATCTGCAGTACTGTGATGCCTTGGCTTCAGCATGGGTGACTCTGAGATAATTTGTTGGGTGACTGCCAAATGCATTTCACCCCCCAAAGCACTTTGATTCTCACAGAGTGCGTCTGGCACGCTCTGCTCCAGTGATCAATGGTTCCTAATGGAGGGACGCTCGTGTGCAGAAATAATTTTAATTAGAACACTTTTTTTTTCTGAAGCCATAAATGAATTTAGACAATGATTTCTGTCTTTCAGATGTGTGGGAACAATTCTGAGTTGTCTGAAGGCTTCACAAAAAAGCTCCACCAGACAGTTCAAGGATTTCACCAATGATGGAGCAATTTCTAAAAATAATTGATTAAGAAGTAAAAAGTAGACTAAGAATTATTTAATTTATGTTAATGTAAGTTATTTATGGATCCTTGTGCTGCCAGTTTGTCTGTCTGTCTATCTATTTATCTATCTGAATGTATATATTTGAAATATTCCACTTGACAAAATCACATATATAAATCATACAACAGAAATAGGAAAAAAGGTTACTTGTTGACAAAAATATTTTTTTTTTTTTTTTTGGGGGGGGGGGAGAAATTTAATTTCCAAAACATTAATTTAATAATGTAAGAAAACAAATTAGGTAAATTCTGTTAAAATGCATTTTTCCACTGGTCTTTTGGTAAGATATGTATAAGCCTTTAAAAATAAATAAAACTGGAAAAAATGCACCATTCATTTCACAGGACAAATTTCTTTAAGAATAAAAACGCAGTGGTTCAACAGCTGAAATGTTTAGAAGACTAAAGTCCTTTTTATTACAATTATGCCTCAATGCTATACACTAGAAATAAACCATTACTTAATTGTTCTGTATATTTGTGAATTTCAGCACAGCTTAAGTCAGAATTCAAGGGCTTCCACAGAAACAGAGCAGAGACAGAGTTTTGTTGCAAACATTTTAAAATATGCCCTGTAAAGGGCAGTGGTTGATCATTTTTTCACAATATGAACATTAAAACTTTGCTGCCCCCTACAGTTTAAAGTATGTCAGTGCATGGACTGACGGAAGCAGTCTGTCTATTCTTATCCCACTAATAAGAATAGAAGATATAAACAAACAAAAAAGAAACACAAGATTTTAACCTCTTCTAAATAAAAGAGTAACTAGGATGTCACATGTATTGGCAGCAAATTAAGAGTGTATTAAAGTGAAGAATCATAATATATGAAGGAGGAGAACATGTTTTCTTTTGTTTTTAATCTGGTACATGTTCCCTTGTAAAGGTGAACTAATATGAACATAATCCTGAATAAAAACAAGAATAAAGCAAGCGAAACCCAGAAAATGTCTAAAGAGAGTTCCTCATGTTTTCGAAATATTTTTTTACTCTGACAAAACAACAAACATGTTTTTTACTGTACATTTTAAAGCTTTCAAAGCTTTATAATACTATTATATATACTTCTCCAAATCTGACACTCTCAAGCAAATTCAGTAATTAATGCATAAGTAAATAGACAAACACATTTTAATTAATTTGAAAATATCAAAAATAGAAAGTCTAAATCAAGGTGAAGGGGACAATATGTCCCTTGTTGCAGTGACTGGAGCTTTTCAATCTACTTTTTGCACTTTACATTGTCCAGAGCAAAACTGGCTGAGTCCCAGCGCGTTTAGTGCTGAGGTAAGCACACGTCATCGTCAAGGACAAACACTTCAGGACACTCTGTGTGTTTTGGAGTGAGGCCAAATGGCATATGACAGAAAGGTAAGGGTGGTGTGAAGGAGTTTTAGGACATTTCAGAGACATTTTTAACATAGGATGTAATATTTGTGCAAAGAAGAAATATAAATTTAACTAATGAGATCTAGGTATGAAAGAATCAGTGATGCCAAAAAGAGAAAATGTTTTGAAAAGTTTGGTAAAATAACATCACACTGTCAAAAATAAATGTATATAAAATAAATGATTTTATGTTGTTTATATGAACTTAGGACACATAATGAAATACTACAAATAAAATGGCATTACAAATCCAATCACACTGTTAATAAAAAAAAAACATCTCTTCATTCAAATCTCTCTAAATATTACAAAATAACACATTTTATAAAGAAGCTACACAGAAGTTAAAGATTCATTAAAAACCTGAGCAGTCTTTTATGTTTGGAAATAAAAGCACAGTGAGAGTAACAACAGCTTTTGGCCACCAGGTGGTGCAGTAATACAAATAATGTCATAATGCAAAAGCTGTTGCAACCTACCGTCAAGTTTCAAACAGCAGTACATCATCGACTGGAACCCCTTTCGTACTTAAAGGTGTAGAGCATGACATGCTGGAGATGAACAAAGCACCTCTGTGTTCCTAAACATAACTCTTTCCAGTGACAGTGCAACACTGTGATTTAGCAAAATCTTTCCTGACACATTTTTTTGTGAATAAAATCTTAAGGCTGAATCATGACAATGCAACTTCTCTTTGAATGTTCAGCAGCAAACTCCAAACATCAGAATTGTTCCTTTATGCTTAAAATGCAACATTACCGTGGAAAAACAAAAAACAATGCTAGGTTATGTAGCAGTTTTTAGCTCTAATTCTGTTTGGCTTTGTATTTTAAGTCTTTGGGGTTGATTGATGTAACGAGCTCATTAAACTGGGTGTTACTTCACATCTCTGCCTGTCTGCATTTGAGTCTACCAACAAAAAACACATCATGACGGAGACTCACCACCTTGAACGTATGGGTGTTACCATGGAGCACTAATAAAATATTACTGATCATTAAGATGATACAGTATTCATATTCAAATTCCTTTTCAAAATGCTATATAGACCTGGCAGGGTGAAGTGGAATAAGTTCATATTATCTTAATATGACAACAAATTCATCAGGCATATAATATATAACAGGCCTGACTGCTTATGTTTTTATAGCAAGTCATCAATAAACACAGCTAAAATGAATGGGGCCAAAGATGCTGCTTGTTCAACATTATAACAATTACTTTAATTAATCATTAGATACATTTTAGCCCCATTCTATTTTAAGCTGCTGAGCCAATTAGTATTCATGTACTCAAAGCAGTGGTCAATAAATTTTGCTTCATGAAATTTTTAAAGAGTTTGTTAAATGTCTCATCTTTATGCCATCTGAAAAAATAGAATGAACATTGGTTCCATTCCATCCATCCATCCATCCATCCATCCATCCATCCATCCATCCATCCATCCATCCATCCATCCATCCATCCATCCATCCATCCATCCATCCATCAATCCATTTTCTTCTGCTTATCCAGAGTCGGGTTGCTTAAGAAGGGAGGCCCAGACTTTATGTGATTTAATAAACTATTGTTACCTTTAATAGAAATGTACAGTCTTTACAGATCCTTGTTTTGTCAGATGAAAAAAAAATGAATTTATTGGAGATGAACTTTAAATGTTCATTTTTGTGAATAATTATCTGTCAAATATTGAAATCTGTGCCAGCTACTCTCTGTTTATTCATTTCTTTGCATGTCGGCCACTGAACTCCAACATCAAACATCCATGTGGGCATTTCTGATGTGACGGTAAGGGGTGGAACAAAAAGGGAGAGGGAAGACATGCAATTTTAATGACCAGTTCATGTTGCTTTTATTTTTCTCCCTCTTTTCATTTCTCTCACACAAAAACGTGGTAAAAGCAACCTGACATTGTTTCCATGCCGACACAACATATGACATTCAACGCATGACCAAGCTACTTAAGATAAATACTGTATTCTGTCACCTAATGTGTGTTGTGCACCTATTTCATGCATTTTTTTCCCCCCTCTCTCCATCTGTTCCCAGGAAGGAGGTGCCACAGTCAGAGTCGGGGAAGACGTGAGAGCATTTGGAGGCATTCCGTGTCTTTGGCGCCCTTTTCCCTTTGTACCTCACTTATGCAATGTGCAGCAACAGCTCATGTACAAGATGCGTCTCACACAGAAAGAAAAGACGCGGAGCGGCTTGAGTAGAAGGATGCTTGACAGACAGAAAGGAGAGAGCTCTGCAGCAGGATCCCCACAGCGCTGCTGAACATAAAACTGCGTGACTGGTCTCCGCAAGCAGAAGGGAGGAGAGAGGAGAGAAGGGAGGAAGGCAGAGAAGAAAGCAGGGGGAGGGGAGGCAGCTCAGTTCAGTGCGGTGCTGTAGCTGAGTGGATGAGGCAGCAGCATCAGCACCACTAGCTGTAGCATCGTCTCCTTTTGTGGAGGCTGGGGCGGGGGGTTGGAGGAGCTGTCTTGTAGCTGCTGCAGGATCAACATTATCTGCATACACAGAAACATATCCGGTCACCTCGTCACACGCACCCATGCCGTGGCGGCCAGAGAGGAGGAGGTGGTGGTAAGTGACGGGGTAAGCTCGGGGGACAGGAGGAAACAGGGACGGCTGGAGGGATCCCAAACGTGAGGAGGGCTGGAGCGACGGTGACTGGAGCAGAAGCAGCAGCAGCAGCAGTAGCAGCAGCGGCACCATGGCGCAAGCAGCCAAGCAGCTCCGCAAGACCAAGGACCTCGCAGAGGCCGCCGCCCAGGAGCAGCGGGAGAAGGAGGAGGAGAAGATCAAAAAGAGGAATCGATCCCGAGACCGCAGACGCAAGGTACTGATGTTCTCTCTCAGGAGGCTGGCAAGGTGGTGCTTTACATCCTTGTGTCCATCTTTCCCATCAGACCTGTCGTTTCCCCCCTCGCAGGCTCTGTCACACTGCAAACATTGTGCATGATTGGTTGGAACGCAGTTGCACAAGTATAATTGCACAGATGGATTTGTAGGCTCAGGCGTGTGTATTTGTTCGTGTGTGTGTATGCTCGAATGTGGTGTGCGTGTGTGTGTGTGTGTGTGTGTGTAACCAGTCAAGCATTGATGCTCTGGTGCAGGTTTTGTCTGCTCCGTCAGATATTTAGCCATCGGGGGAAAAGGCTCTTAATACCAGTGGGGATGTGACTAATACCTGCTGTTTGCAGAATAACACACTATGCCAGTCATTTCTTTTACCTGAGAACCCTTGCAGTGGGTGCAGCTTTTTCATATTAATGAAATTCAGTATTTTAAATGCATGTGCACATATTGTTTCCTTGCATAAAACCCTAAACAAGCTCTACTCTCTCTCTCAAACAGCTCTGCCATAGTTACATTTGCTGTCTTCCCCCATATTGCATTTTTTTTTCTCACTGGGAGAAAATGGAGGGGGAAGATGGAGGTACAGTCTAATAATAGATGCAGTTTTAATGCTTTTGTGCATCTTTTTGGGCTGCAGGTGTTATTCGAAGAAAAATATAACAAATGTTGATAAATTAACGTCTAAACCTTTTGTTACAAACTTGATGCATGGAATAATATCAGATAAGTGTGAAGCTTTCAGTCACCTTCACATCCCATGCCTCCTGTTCACTCTCCTGCTCTAACTGAGCCAATAAGTACAGATTTGACTGAGGTTGTGCTTCCTTGCTTTTGTGTTCGGATGATTTGTAATGATATGTTTGAGAAAAGTTGGCTGTTTGTTTGTGGATCAGTCAGAATCCTGATTGTGACTGGCTAGAGACACATGACTTTATTCTGTTTTTAGCTAACACATGAGTCTGATTTTATGCATTTGTCGTGTTTGTTCAAATGCATTTGGAAGTGAGTGCATGCTTTCACAGGATGACAAAATTGCACCAAAATGAGTTGTATCGTATTCATTTGATGGAAACTGTGGAGTGTGCCAGGTGTTTGCAGAGAAGAAAGCTGCAGCACTCAGGGATCACAGACTTCTTATTTACTGGCTCTCCGCGTAAAACGGATCATTTGTTCTAAACGCTAAACTGTGAGGGTGCATCTGGCATTCTGAGGCTTGTTAAAACAGTGAGAAACTTAACTTGTCAAGCTAACCAGAAAACAAAAACATTGTTGTAGTTATATCACAATGTCTGTCTTTCTAATCTAAAAAAAATAATGATAAAAAAACTACGATCAGGTGTTTCATTTTAAAGTAGGACTGATTTTACCAAATGCTGCATGCTCAGTCTGCAGAGCACAGAAAGTACACAAACAAGCAAAAAAGAATCTCTGAAACATGCATTAGTATTCTGAGATGTCGCAGATGCTTGAGCACAAGCTTTGGATTGCTGAGAATGAATTTGTGTGCTTTTTGTAGATGCATTAAGCCCAGCCAAGCAGACAATGGCCTCTCTTTGATCACTAAGCATCTCTGCCTATTGGCTTATTTTGTATTCTCTGACCAAAAATAGACTTTGTACTTGAATTGCATGAAAGCTTCATGTTTCTGCTCAGCTTAACGAGATAACTTTTCTTAACAAATTATTCATTTTTAAAAAAAAGGAGATTGTTAACAACACATTTACTGTAGTAACTAAGTTTCTCAGCATCTGTTGATGTTGCACAGGATGTTGTTTTAACCTTGGTAGTTTATTGCCTTCATGATAAAAGTTTCTTTGGCAGTGAGCCATATTCCAGAGTTTGCATGATCAGCAATATATCGATGAGCTAAAAGTGTCCAATAACTTATCTCTGGGAAGCACAAGAAACTGCTAATTTGTCCACAGCTCCTCCTTAGGAAGTTAACCTCCTATCTGTTTGTATATTAATGCATCATATAGTTGTCTAAGATTCAACAAATCTGTCCAAATCTGACTCTGATAGTGTCAGATTTGGACAGAGCTGTTTATCTGAGTTGATCTGATTTTGCTAACTATGTCTATTTGTCTAATAGAGACATACCCTATAGCACCTGCATTTGCATCTGTGACTCCAATGAAAGAGGATTCTTTAAAGTGTTGATTGAATGCAAATTCACGCCACTCTTAAAATGTTTTATTAGATAAGCAAATAAGAGAATCTTGAATCATTTCCCATTTACTTCTCAATACTGCGAAACCTTGTGTCGATTTATCAGATACAAGTACTTTTGTAATTCTCTGTAGAAACAGTAGGAACAGAGAGGTTTTGGCCATTTGTTTAAAGTGTTTTGCTGGGTTTCATAAGCTCAAGGCGTATGCAATACAGCAATAGTGGAATGTTCATAGCTAAAATGCAGCTCTGCCTGTCTGACTGTCCTCCCTCAGCAAAACCACTCTCAGCAGCCAGGCTTTTTCACTGTGTGTTCTCAACATAAACCAGTCTTCCTTCTCTCTGAAATATTTGCTACGTGCCCTGAAGTGCAAAGTCAAAGAGACAGAGAGGAGAAGAGGCACGCGCAGGTCTTAGAGTTCAGAGATATTAATTAGCTCCAGTCGACGTAAATCAAACTCAGAAGCATGGGATCTCTCTTCCTTACTTGTCCCCCTTTAACTAATCCTTCTGTCACTTCCCTGAACTGACAGAGGCCTGATATAGCAGCAGGAAAAGTTCTGCTGGCGAAGGTGAATGCTGTGCAGATGCAGAACAGTTTGCAGTCATTTGTTTTTTTGTCTCCACACCTTTAAAAATAAAAGTGTAGACCATTAATGTTTGCTAATCTTGGTCTACTCTTAGTCAGGATTACGTTTTGTGTATGATTGTCAGCTTTTGATATGTGTGAGATGTGTCGTACTGAAGATTTAAACTGACGTGATTAAAACAGCTTTACATGCAACACATGTTGTGGTTTTAGGCATGGAAACTTTCAGTCCAGGGAGAAATAAAAAGTGATGTGGACGAGGAAAAACATGACATTTTTTCTTTTTTTAAATTAAACCGTACTACCATGCAATGCATTTGATATGATATTCCATACTATTGCTGTGATACTTGGACCCTAGTTTGGTTCAAGTTGTTAAATTGAAAGGAGCAATGGACTTGTACGACAGGCAGGAAAACAGCCCCACAGCATAAAGCTACAATCATTATGGTTGGTAACATTTATTAGTTTGAAAGAACAGACACGTATCTTGTCTGGTCAAAGCAGTTTCTTCAGAAGGTGTGTAAATTAATTTTGGTGGAGGGACGTGTTCCTTTTTAGATGCCTTTTGTCTATTGTAATGTGAAACCTATGTACAAGCACATTCCAGTTCACTCCAATTTTCTCTCTTTTTTCAGAGTGACAGTTTGGATCAGATGCCTAAAAGTTCTATCAAATTTGGTGTTGCAACAAAACAACGGTTTCAAATACACATCAAAACTGATTTTGGAGTAGACAAATCCATCTATTAGACAAGACTCCCACTTACACCTTACTAAAAATGTTTGATTAAAACCCTTTCCGGAACTGGTCAATTTAAATGAGCTCTACCAATTCTAGCAGGAAGAAGGGGTTAAATATCCAACTAGAATTCGTTAAGAAGCTTATTGGTGGCTACAAAAAGGATGTGGTTGAGGGACAACTTGGTACCAATCCTTGTTTGTTGCACAGTAGATCTGTCCCTTGTCATTTTTGATTGTCAGCAAAAGTATTTCCAATATTCTTATACACTGCTCAAAAAAATAAAGGGAACACTCAAATAACACATCCTAGATCTGAATGAATGAAATATTCTCATTGAATACTTTGTTCTGTACAAAGTTGAATGTGCTGACAACAAAATCACACTAAAATCATGAATGGAAATCAAATTTATTAACCAATGGAGGCCTGGATTTGGAGCCACACACAAAATTAAAGTGAAATGTTCCCTTTATTTTTTTGAGCAGTATATAATATATAGAACATTCCCACATTAAAATTCCACCTTGAAAGGGTAGACATTTAACTCAAGGACTGTACTCAGCAGAAGTCTTATGCATTCCAGTAATACATAATTTTATCAATGGAGTTCATGAAAATGATCAAGACAGCTCTACTCATGAGGTTACTCTGTAGCATGAACCTACGAGGGAGATTAAGCTTTTACTGTAATGCTTAACCTGAAGCTCCTTAGGCCCATACATGTATTTGTTTGTTTGTATTTGCTCCAGGCTTGCACATACATATAAGTGCCAGATCCAAATGGATCCAGGATTTCGTAATGGACATTGTGTGCTCTCTTTGTTTCATCTTTTTAGTTAACTTTTTGTGTGCACACATGATATATTTTATTCCAATTGTATTTATTATTTCCCACAGTAATTAGCCAAAATTCTGTCTGATATGCCCTTGTACACCATGGATGGCATTATTATTGACATTTTAGAGAAACCATTTAAAGAAGAGGCAAAGATTACTATTACAGAACAAGTCAAAATTTTTAAAATTAAAATTTTCTTCAATAAACTGTAAAGATCAAAAGGAAATTACGATGACAAAACTGCTACAATGTATCCCACTCGCCTCCATACGAGGTGAAATTTTCCATAATGGCACAATATTGTCTCACGACGTTTTAACAAGTTCCCAAAACCAATGGTTATAGATTATTCTACCAAAAATAAAGCTTTCTTCAGATATTACTAAAACTATATAAATATTTTTAAGACAAGGTAGATGCAGGAGTATGTTTCTACATTTTTTAAAAACATGTTAAAGTTGGTTCCTTTGAAAAAGTCTCCAACAAAGTGATACAGCATTATTATTGGGTCCTTGTGGCTTAACATTTTTTTTAAAAATATATTGGCTAATTTAAAAAGATGTAGTCAGAGAGTGAATCTATACTTTATACTATAAGGAGGAATCTTATAGGAGATTATTTGGGGATTTAAAATCAAATTGTTCTAGGTATCTGCTTCAAGCTCTGTTATTATGAAAACAGTGTATAACAAGATTTGGCTTCAAAATGTTCATAAGAACCATTACGAGGCTTATTGTGTAAAGTCTTGAAGCTAGGCTAAGGACAGAATAAAAAAAACTTGTATAGTTGTATAGATTTTTAGCTGTTTAATATTACTTAATACTACATAGACAATAATGTGGGGTGAGGGGGAAAAAAAGCATCCACACAGATTCATAGAAGTTTGACATGTTTTTGCTCAGCAGTGTACGTAGGGGGCACTGCTAGTGATTGTGTTTTTTCCTCTCCTTTGAGGAGAGGAAAGGTAGATGAGCCAAGGTCGAGCAGAGCAGACAGCACTTATGACCAACCCAAAGCTGCCACAGGCTATATTTACCTGGCTGCCTAGGATTACACTGCATCTGAGAGCAGAGCTTTCTGTCGGTCTACACACCACTACAGTGTGCTAGCTAAGCACCTGCTCCGATACTTTATCTGATGTTGCCTCGGATCTGTGCCTGGCGAAACAACATGGATGATTCCAGAACACAAGCACAATGGAGGATAGTCATCAAACCTCTGTGAAGTTTTATCTGGCGCACTGACACTTTTTGATCTGCAGATCAATAGCATTGCATAAAAGTATGTCTGGTCAGACATCTTTTCTCTGTGGAAGTCATTTTGTTCTGTTAACGCTAATCTTAGTAGACATTTTTCAGTTATATGCCTACAATACTACTCCGTAAAATATTGAAGATTTGCATCTTTCCACAAATGAGTGTTCACTGTCGCTGCTTGAAAGTGATAGTGTGTAGCTCTGGCCTGGTGGGTTGGGATAAGAAAAGGATGGGAGACTTTCAGCAAAGTCTTCTGTAATATTTAGGTAATTTAGAGTGACAGATGCCCCTGTAGTAA
The DNA here is from genome assembly GCF_051168715.1 of Poecilia mexicana. Classification (NCBI taxonomy): domain Eukaryota; kingdom Metazoa; phylum Chordata; class Actinopteri; order Cyprinodontiformes; family Poeciliidae; genus Poecilia; species Poecilia mexicana. The sequence continues at coordinate 17,464,467 of NW_028263381.1, forward strand.
TTATGAATGGACTCAGCACATGGTGGATGGTTGAAGAGGTGGATGGGCGAGTGTCTGGTTGATGCAAGATTGTACTTTTGACAAATTACTGGTAAAACACAAATTGTTTTTGGAGCCTCCTACACTGTTGAGTCCTGGATTTCTGCATATTCTGAGCAGGAGATCTTCTGGAGTGTGTCAAAAAAAGATGTACACTCTCCATTGTGCATAACTTACCGTGCCCACAACTTCCCCAGTGAGATTGTGGTGGTTATTATCGTTATTAAAGTTAATATTGAGTCCTAGATGCAGTGTGGAAAACCCTGGTAGCAGTGTTGGCAGCTAATCCATGACATGTGGCTCACAAACACACTGTGGATCGGTGATAACTTATTGTCTTTAAACAACGATCTTTAAACATGATTCATGTAAACAATCTCGAGCATGTATTTTTCCCTATTCCTTCCACATGTGAAAATACTCACATTAGTGATCTGTTTGACCCATCTGAGCTTATTAGCAAAATCCCTGACATTTTTTTGGGATTAATTAGAGGAAAAGTGAAAGTGAGTGATGTGGACTGGCACAGTGCCACACACACTCTAGCATATAGACAAAGAACGTACACACGTGCACGCACTTAGAGCTGTGACAGGGCATTATGTAATGGAATTAGAGCTCCTGAAGGTCTGCAAGGATCATGTGGCTTACAGGAGCCAACTAATGCACTGAAGCAGCCTCTCCCAGGCACACCCTGACTCCATCATTTTCCTCCACCGCTGGCCTGAACACATTTTATAGTGCATACCATGGTTAATGGATGCAGTGGTTGCATGTTCAAAAATCAAAAAAAAAAGTTTTATGGTGTTCTTCAAAATACCATAAATGAAATCATGAGGTTGTGCATAGAGTATATTGAATAGTATGTTATTGCATGTTTGAGTTTATTTTATGGTTGGACAATGGTTGGAGTTTGACTTTGAAGCAATAAAACTCCAGATTTCTTCCTACTTTCCACTTCTTCAAACATACGTCTATGTAACTGCCGTACCTGATTAGATTTTTGTCTCTCTGCACGGTGAAAGGGGGTGTTACGTGTCAGAGGAAAAATGGAAAGCTGTCTCCATTTTCTGGCTTCATCTTTCACCATAACCAACTTTCAGTTCTGAACAACTTTTTCATAAACGCACCCAGACAAAATAAAGAAAAACATCGATAAAAAGCAGTCCATTTGTAAATTGTTGTGATTTCAGTGACTGGGGCTAACAAGGAGGTCTAAATAATATTATATGATTATCTGACCTTAATTCAAGCTTTTCTCTCAGTGATAGCAGCTGGGTTAATGGAAACACCAGGTTACTGACTCAAAGCAGGAAAAATAACAACTTTTAAAGAATTTACTGAGGATGAAAATGAACAAAATGCCGTGTTTGCTTGCTGTATCGTCGCGTTCCACTGAACACAGAGGCATCGAGCTGGAAAATCCACACTGCACTTATATAAATACTTCATTGTTAATTTAATTTTAAACTCTAGATGGAAAACAGAAAACTACAACTCTGTTCCCTTCGTTCCGTCAGCTTTGTGTCTGTTTCTCCGGTGTTCCTGCTCTAAGCTGTTGTACATCTAGCTGCATTCTTCCATTTTAATCGGATCACTTTCCACTCTCTCTGTTTCCAACACTCTGTCTGCATCGTCCATCGTACTTCATTAACTGCTCTCTTGATTGCTCTTTTATACGGCAAGTGTAAAGTGGTCAAATCTTATGCTCTCGGTTTTGCTAACTGAAAGCAGCTTCACTGAATGAAAAGATTAATGACAACGTAAAATATTTACAGTGTTTCAAATGTGCAAATGAGTTGCAGGGACATGAACAGAACAGCTGAATAAGTTTCCTTCTGTGCATTTGACAGTCTTTTGAAAAGAATAAATCAATTTACAAGTCCGTAGGAAGAATCTATGAAAAGTGGAATCGAGTTCGCATTTGCTTTATTAGTTTAAAAAACAGAAATAGTTATGTTTTTGTTTATTCATAAGTAACGGCATCAATAAACCAATATTTTCAGCTCAGAAAAGTTGAAAATATAGGAACATTTATTCCTGCTGACATGAATGAGTGCTCCTGTTAGCAGGAACATTTATTTGGGTTTTTGTGCTCCATAGTTTTGACCTAACACTAATAATTTGCCTTTGTTGCACACAGCCAGATAATTTCTCATCAGCATAATTAGCCTTAGCTGTCGCTCTATGATTCATTATATGAATCACTCACAGCAGCACTACTGGTTTTAAAAAATCACTGAGAAAAAGTATGGTTATACAGATGAATGAATATCTGACCAAACCATAGAGAATCACACTTCATCATTTGCTTTGCCTCACTTGAGCTACGAATTTACTTCAGAGTAATGTTCACCAAATTTTCTCCAAAGTTCTCAAAACTGTTTTGTCTTGTACTTGTGACTTACACAAGCTAAAACCGCCATTCATGACCTGATTGTAATGAAGCAGCAAGACTGAGTCAGCTTTTTTAAGGTTATATGACTGACTGACAGGGTGACAGGGTGTGTCCTGCTGGCTCTGCACCACTACTCCCAAAGGGAAGACGACCAAGGTGAGAGGAAAAAGCACACAAAGACTTAAATATGCATGTAGCATAGATTAAATCAACACATTAATCTTAGATTTGGATTGTGACCTACTCGCCTTCATTGGAAGTCAGAGACACAGCTCAGGGAAGCATGCAAAAAGACTAAAATAATTGAATACAGAACAATTTACATGACTTTTTTGTAAAAAAAATAGAGAAGATGACTCAACTTTAAAACATAACTAAAAAAAATCAGTTTCTGAGTGCGTAGAAATGTTTGAAGTAATATACTCATGAAGGATGAATGTTATTCTTAGCTTCTTTTTTTTTTTCCTTTTTTTTCCCAGCAATGCAGTGTCTTATATTTAGGACGAAAGCAGTAGTAATTACAGGTTTAATCATTCTGGTATTCTTGCATGTGGGGGGAAAAAACCCATTCAATTTGTCAACCTTCTTTGTTTTGCGCAAACCTGACATTTGGGACTGTGCAGCCTGTTTCTAGTAGACAGCTGCACACTTTTCTGGTCACATGTTCAATGCACAACTCAGAGAACAGGCATCAGCGACGGGTGAAGGATGATTGATGAATGAAGTGCAGCTTTCTGTAAATGCAGTCTCAGCTTGTCTTGCCCATATTTTTAGCTTTCCCTTGAGCATAAGATTTATTATAGCCTGAGCTTTGAAAATAGCTCAGTATCTTCCCATTGTGACACTATGTGACTGCTACCCTACTTTTCACTGTTCACAATGTGTGGGGAATAGTTGATACTGCATTTCAGTGAACTTATTTAACCTTAAATTAAATGCGTAAAGTTTTAAATCACTTAAAATTATGAAAATATGATTGACCGGAGAATCTCCATTTTTAATATGCCATATTTAATGTTTAACGTCTTAAAAACTTGTTCTGGAAGCTAGGTCGGGTTTATTTTTTATTTAATTCCCTCTATTTATTTGCTTATTTTGCAGAAATTATCAAACATGTCACCAGATACTCAATATCCAGCCTATTCCAACACTATCCAATCATGCAGTGAGATTCAAACGCAACTATGCACAACCAAAGTTAAAATGCAGCGCTATCAGATTTAGTTGATCATTTGATGACAAGTTAACTATTCAAGGAAGACCAGCAGATTGCATCGAGTCATTGGCTTTGTCAAAATCCTTAATCTTGAGCAACCATGTGGTGACAGTGAAAAGTAAAAACTGCCTTCTAGCAGAACCAGTATGAGACTGACTGGCTGTCAAAAGGACAGGGAAGAGACACAGACAAACGCAAAGACACATTTCTAGAAGTCACTTCAGTGAGAAATAAAAAATAAAGTGAGTGCCCAATGTACATTGTAACAAAAAAGCATGTATGTGAAAAGTGGCACCAAATGTTGGATGAGCAGGAGAAAATATACTGTGTTAATATTTTTGCCCCCAAAAAAGCACAGAATTACAGATCTGACTTTGTCTGCCTCTGAATACCTTTATAAACTGGCCAATAGTTTGTTAATATTTAGATTTTTCTTTCCCACACCAAAACATTGTTTTGTTATCTAATACACAATATTTACCAGTCCTTCGTTTAAAAGCAATTTCCATTATAATAATGGAGCGAAGTAACAAACATATCTGATTTTAAGTTCTTCCTTTAATAATTTCTGTAAAAAACAAACAAAAAAAATAACCAATGTCTCATATACTGGTCATCATCAAGCCAATCAAGTTTAAATCCACCTGGTTTCAGTTTCCTACTGGGCAATCAATGCATTCCTAATTTTAATTGCACATATCTGTTCCGACAGGCTGTAGTTGCAGAACATATTGGACCTTGCACATCCGTCCTGACCCTGCTGTCTGGAGCTGGCTGAGTTGATGAATATCTCCCTGTTGGCTAAAATGACCCTTTCTGTGTGAGCCAGAATGCTGAGTCATGAGGAAATGTTTCAGTTGATTGATTTGTGGAGCAGTGAGAGTCTTTTGAATTCAAACTATCAATTGCAGCATATTTCTTTCGTGTCGTCATGGATGAAAAACCTTTCTATGAGTTTATGTAACCAACTTAACTGCATTGCCTAATAACCAGGAATGCAAGTAATTGACTTTATATGCCTTAAGATTATATTTGTGGTAAATCACCCCTTTACATATAAACTGAATTGAAAGTAAATTTAAACAGCGTAATTAGCAACTTTAATTGCAAATCTCAAATGTCTGTGATTAAAACATCGCTGTGATCGAGGCTGATGTCCAGAGCATGAACAAATTCTGCTTTGCATTATATTCTGTAAAGTAACTGCTGTGTCATTGCTATTTCTAGCAGCTACAGGATTCCTCATAGTCATCATGCTTGTTGCAGCCTCACGGCTGAAGGTAGTCATGTCCTCCTCTTAGCTTGTCCTCTGCCGTTTCTTGTGACTTTTTTCCTCCTTGATCCTCCATCAGCCCCCCTACCTGTACACCCATCAGTCTCTCAGAATGATACTTACTGGTGTGGATCTCCACCCACTGGGTGATTAGTGATGACCTGCTGTCATTTACACAGACATGCACAGCGGGGAGGCCTTGTGCTCATTTGCTCAAGCTTAAGTGTAGGTCCTCATAGGTACTGTAAACATGTCGCTACAAACAATGGTGTTTCCTACAAGCAGAATTGATTTCTTTTCCCTTAGCTTGGCAGCAAAGCTTCTTCAAATACAAATAGTCAGTGATGCATTTCAGGAGGCCGTAGGTTCAACCTGCAGTTCTCTGAACTGTAATGTTGAAGGATTTCAGGTCAGTTTATTCTCACTTAAAATACAAGAATAAACCCAGAGAAGCAAAAGATACCACAGAAAGACAGAAAACGTTTCAAAATTAAAAACTTTATTAAGTGCACCAAAAGCTTGTTTGTTTGATCTGTGGTTTTATACCTATCTGGACTTTGTTATTTGTATTTGAAATTTGAACATAAAAAACAATGAACAATTTGAAATATTGTGAATTTTAAAATAGGGTATGTAGGAGACACTGTCTTGTTTTATTTTGGCTCATCTTCTTGAAGTCTTGAAACCTGCAAATGTCAAGTTTATGTATATAAAATAAATTTAGATTACATAGATCCAATGTTTTTTTTGTTTGTTTTTTTGTTTTAGCTCGGTTAACATTTTAGGAGCATATGTTAAGATTTCTTTCAGTTTTTACAAATATGTTGCTGGATTTGCTACGGGACCATTGCTGCTTTAAAACTTTTATCACATTCTTTTTTCATATTTTCTCTTTTTTCTCTCTTTTTAAGTTTGTCACAATATTTTTAGTATTAATAAAAGAGATCATGCAAACTATTTAAAAAGACTGGATATGAATATCTAACGGCATACAGTCAGAGACTTACATACACGGAAATTGCTGTAAAAATGAAAAAGAACCCTTCAAAAGTCCCGTACAAAATAACAATCTTATTTACCATTTATTTGACAAGCTTTTAAGGTTTGCAAAAAATCAGTAAGTAGAAGGCTATTTATCCAGGTGAACACCATGGTATTTATACTCCTCCACCACCTCCACTTTTTCTTCCACAATAGGGTTTGACGTAGAGCTGAAACGATTCCTCGAATGATTTGAGTACCTTGATTATTAAACTTCCTCCAGGAAAATTTACCTGCCTGGAAGCTTTGTTAATTTATGTTTTATTATTTAGCGCATCGTGTTCTTGCCGGAACATTATTTGGGTTGCGCTGAGCTCTGACTTCCGCCTCTGAGTTGTTGACGAAAGCTAAGTGTTAGCGGCATAACGTCCAATTTTCAAGTTCGGCCCGTGGGGATTTTATTTATTTATGAAAATGCCCGGGTTTTAATCGTTTTTTGGGGGACCAAAAGACATCCTTAAAATGACTGGCGCGATGCCTGGAGTACGGCAGCCTTTTTCCTCTTGGACCTGCTGGTTGAAAGCGAAGGGCAGGAAGAGTGCTGCGGGAGTATTTATACAGGTAAGCGGATAGACTGAACACGGCGGGCCGCTGAGTAGTTGATGCTTACAGTGTAAGTCTAGCTTTATGGACGAACCGCACAATACATTTCATATCATGCAAGTCTGAACAAACTGGTGGCGGTACATGGCTGGTCGATGAGTTTCTGAGTGTGAGAATGAAGGTGCCGTAAACATCCCGTATCCCGCCTCCCCCCTGAAAATTCATCTATTTAACTGACTGAAGATGAATAGATAAACTAAAAGCTGGAGCATTGACATTTTTTATTTGTGAGCCTGCCTCTTTATTATTAAATTGAATATAATTTCAGATCTTTGTATACTTTTTCTTCAGGTTAACTTAGAAAGTGAGCCATTATTGTTACCGGTTAGTTTTCTTAACTACAAAAGTAACTGTTAGGGATGCTCAAATGTGGAAAAAATGGACTGATATTGATATATACACCAGTGTTATGCCAAATTTATCAATACTTTATTTTATAAATTTTTTTATCCGTTTACTCGATTAAGAATAATCGATAGATTACTCGATTACTAAAATATTTGTTTACAACGGCCTATTTTTCTTAAAATGTACAATAATCCTTGTTTTGTTTACATTCAAGGCTGACTCTTACAAAGCAGTCCACTCTGTACTTAGCTTCTTGATCATGTCTGATACACCTGATGACTGCAGAGTCGTCAGAGTGCTTCTGTAGATGACAAGAGTCTGTTTTGTACGGGAAGTCAGAGGTGTGCAGAGTGAAACAAACAAAATGGTGAGAGTACTATGTCTATTGTGTAGTAGTGATAGATCCAGGCGATTGCTGAGGCCTCCACTTGTGTCTTTTGGAGTTTCTCACAGAGTAAATCAGACTGAATTGTATTAACTGCACTGGTGAAATCATAGAACATGATTCTCACAATTCTGCCTGCTTTGACCAGATGACAGTTGGTTTGTTGAAGCAGTTGGTTTGTTTGATGGCGTCTTCAACTTTAGCTCCACAGCGATAAGCAAACTGCAGGGGGGTCTTGACATGTGACTGTCTGCTTACTTGGGCGGGGCAGCAAGATTCTGTCCAGGACCTTCATAACGAGGAAATGTCAAGTACAAGACGGTACATCTTCCACAACACTGGGGACCTTCTCTTGGGTCAGGCTAAGGTTGAAGCGTTGTTGCAGAGTCCCACAGAGCTGCTCTGCACAGGCCTTCAGGACTCTGGGGCTGACACCATCTGGACCTGCAGCCTTGTTCTGGTTCAGTTTCTCCAGCTGCCTCTTCATCTGACTTCTAGAAACACGGGAGGTGGGAGGCAAAGAGATCTGCAGCGTCTCCTGATCTGGTTTAAGACGCACTTGAAGAAACAGAAGTGTTAATGGCCACGGTAGATAAAACATTTGACATGTGACAGGAATGCTGCGGGTCAAAGGGTAGTGGAATCATATGTCTACTGTTTTTGTACTTTAATCATAATAAATATAACTGTTTAGAGACTTACATCAACCTTTATATATACAAAATATACTTTTTAATTGTAAAGATGAATAACTCCAATTTACGTATATTTTACTATAACATTTTTGCTCAGTAGAAATTTTCAAATAAGAAATGAGAAAAAAAATCTTATATTTTGCAGAAAGATGACAAAAAGTAGTGAATAAAAATGTATTTCGTGGAGTGTTGTCTTCTTGAGGGATTCTACTATAGCCAACTGCTAGCACTAGGCTAAATGTAAATGCTAATGGAAGACATTAACAATGTTGCTAACCACTGGTGACTTGAATGCTTTTAGGGGATGTTACAAATATGTTACAGTTGGTTTGGGTTGCTTTGGACCATTCTGTTTTGCATGATGTGTCTCTGTTGTGTGCCCAACATTCTGCTTAGCTGACATGCAGGCTTTTATATGTTGGAGTCAACATCCTGCAGTGAGGAGCATATGTCAGCTTCTGTGACCGCCTGTTGGCATAGAAGTCAAAGATGATGTAGCATGAAAGTGATGAAAGTGTGTTTATGCAAACATGTCTGCTGTAAGTGTATGTCGTCCAAAATCGTGATCATGCAGGCCTGTATATTTGTACTTTTTAAGCCTGTTAGCATCCACATGTTTAGGAGAGTCTCACACTAAATAAAAGCAACAAATGTTACATTGGATTTAAATGTATTTATTAAATGACAGGAAAAAAATAAATCTCACATAAAACTGGGCACTTCTGGTAGGACAGGAAAACATGCCATTCAATTGCTACAAGAAAAAAAAAAGCTTTGCAACTAAAGTTCCCTATGACTACTATTACATCTTTATATTGAAGTATAAAGAGTGGCATCTTGAAGTCATTAAGTCCTGTTAAAAAAACATTTGCTATCTATGTGAGCACATGTCTCCAGGGAGGCATGTCAGGAAATGTGTTTTTTCCTACCTCCACAAATGTAAACATGTAGAGTTAAACAAACTCTGCACAGACTTTATCTTAAGATGTGAGCTTTGATGAGGTGAGAGTAAGATATCCAGTGTTTCCAAAGAGCCTGAAAACCTTAAAGTCTGTGATATTGTCAATATGTAATATCGGGAAATTTTAATTTACTGTTAGCTTCTTCCAGTGAACTGAAAATGAGCTGTGATTGAATCTTTTGACAGAGAAGTAACCCAAAACATTTGATAAAATGAAGAAACAAGTGAAAAATACCACACACTTAATTATCCAACTCCAAGAGTCTTGTATGCAAATGCTGTCCCAGGGCGAAAGGGAGTTTTACATTTAAGAAACTATAACGCAGGGGTAGCAATAATACTGACAGAGGTGATTTTATTAAAAACATTTATGTTTTGTACTTTGTTGTACGGTCTTATTTCAATAAAATATGAACAAATTTCAAGTCTTGACATGCATCTTTACCCAGATACCGGCGGAATAGATTAGTTGGTATGCACCTTACACAGCTTTAAATCTGAGATGATGTGGTGGTTAATCTGTCAACCCTACGATGGGACAACAGCATCTGCAGAGCACATCAATCAGACATTTCTACCTGTGGACACACACACTCAAACACCAGGACAAAGCCACAATTTCTCATGATATCTACCATGTAACAGAGGCTTCGTGTGACTGAGTGATACCTTGATGTTGTTAAAGTGTCTTTCCTAGTAAGGAGGTTAATTCATCTGGAGAGTTTTTTTTTAACCTAGCTGTAAAAAAAAAGTTTTTGTTGCCATACTGACGCTAAATTTTGAAGTCTTTCAGTTGAATACTTGACTTTCTTAAAATCTGAAACGTTTTTCAATGCAATAAAAACAGGAATATGCAAGATGATTCACAAAATGCATCACAAACAAGTCTCTGGCGCTTTTAAAATATCCCTTTGTTTGATATGTTGAAGGCCAAATCCAATGACACTGAACTCATAAATCAGAGACAGAATAATATGATCACTGAAACCCAAAGTGGGAGCACAGACTGAGCCGTGACAAAGAGCTGTGTGAAGCAGTTTATTTTTTCTGTCTCGATTGCAAAAAAAAAAAGCTATTCACAGAGAAATGAACAAGTCGATGGACTACAGATGCGTTGCTCCAAATGCTGAGGTTATAACTTTAAACATACAAATTTTACCAGCTGGAACTGAGTCACGTTTTAACTGCCGTAGCAGGACATTAAGATCTGTGTAAATTCACCTCCTGGCCTTTCTGTCAGGATACCACTGACCTTGGTTCAGTTTTTTTGTTTTTTTTACAGCGTCTCCTCAAGCCGGTGGAGCCGCTGTGTTGTTTCTGACCATGACCCCCCTGACATCTCCCTGTCAGCGCAAAGCGAGTCAAGAAGCGAACCTCTATGGGGATTCATCGCTCTGGGAAATCCATCTTTGCTATCACACACAGACTTCAGCATATTACTCCTGTTCTATCGCTGTTTTGTTTTTCCGTACTTTATTTCTAAAAGCAAGTACAGTTTATAGCACATTTATCAATACTTCAGTCTTCCTCTTTCACCAACACGTACAATATTTTTGGCGCTCACCAAATTCTGAAGATTTGTTTGCAATGTATAAATGGCATTAAGCAGGAAAAAGTGGCAGAATGAACAGGAGTGTTCGCGCAAATCATCTACTAAAGTTGTGTTTTGATCTAGTTTTCATTATTTAATATCATGTTATGTCTTTTTTTTAACCTTCATTTAAAGTGAATTATTGTTGCAAAGCCACAATTTGTCTTTACGTGTCGTTCTTTGCTACCTCTTCTTTATCACTCCGACTCCTCTCTTTGCTGACTGCTTTTTCCTGTCGTAGCAGATGCGAGTCTGATGGGGAAGTATAATGGAATCGTAGTCAACGTGCAGCTGAGTGCTGTGCATTAGTTACACACGCAAGACTTTCAGACCCAGGGGTTCTTAGTTGCTCTGTCAGTGTTTTTGTTGTTTCTGCATATTTGTCAGGTGTCAGGTTTAAAATAAAACTGTCTCCAGCTGATGAATACAATGTAAAAGTTACTTGGAAATTTCAGAAAATTCATCCATCGGGTTTTTCCACCATAGAGTTTCTTGTGCAACAGAGTTGATTTAAGAGGTTCTATGAATGAAACGGTTAGATATTTTTTCCCATCCAGAGAACCAGTCTGGTGCTCTTCATTATGTGATGCAAAAGATCTCTGCAGTAAATTTCTATAGAGGATCGATCCACAGAGATGCACTTTACCAAATGAATCAGATGATTTATCTCAACACCCCTGGAAAAACTCATCAAAACAACACTCAGCTGGGGAGTGATTGTTTTTTGCCAACTTTCTGACAAGGTTGTCAGAAACTTAAAAATAAATTGTTTCCAGTCATAAATTAGAATTAGACTGACAGCACTCTTCAAGGTGGAGTTTGTAACAGAGAAAAGAAAACTCAGTTATGTATTTTCAGTAGGAACGAGCTGCTTAAAACTGAAATCAGAGAGACCACAAAGCTACTTAAAATGAAAGAGCATTTTAAAATGATTATACACTACTAACATTTTCCACAAAGGCACACCAGCTGCTCTTTTAAAATGCAATAAAAGAGCATTAAACTCGTGGGTGCTGGTCAGCGCTCCATCACTTCATTCTGTTGTTTGTTTTGGTCGTTTGTTACTTGACTTTTTTATATAGATGTGCCATCTGCCACAGATGCCTATTTGTATTCATCCTGGGAACCTTTCATCGAATTGGCAAAGGAGTGAAATGACCTTACACTGCCTTCATTCAGTCTCAGTAAGGTTAAACATCTCGCAGAAAAGATACTTAATTCTTTTGAGTTTTCCACCGGTCTGTGTCTGACGGAAATTGATGCATTGGGAAATGTTGGCAACCTTTTGGAAAGAAATATTTCAGATTACTTTTAGCTACAGTTCCAAACAACAAATTGGAATTGGCTAAAGTTGGAGAGACAGTGAGATTCTGTTATTTTGAAAGTTGTTGAAGCTTTACTGACTTTACCGTTCGTTGTAGATACACAGCAGATTGTAAACAAAGCATTTTAAACCATAATGCTCACAGCATTTTCATTTTATTTTATTTCCTCATGAAAGCTTGTTTTTGGTTCAATCAGCAGTAGTTCTTCAATGCCAGAGTCGGTGCATGTGGTGCAGGAAACAGAAAGAAGTGGTGATAAGCAACTATAGTGTCACTCTTGCATTGAAACCCAAATGGTTGAAAAACCTCTTCGACAGCAGGTTTTGTTTTGTTTTTTTTAAATAGAAAGTAAAGAACAAACTAAGAAGTAAACTTACAAAAGCAACCTCCATCTGATTTGAAAGGCATGTTTTGCAAAGCAATGAAAAAAAGATTAACAAAAAAAAACCCTAGGGAGTCATCACCCTGAGCTTAAGAGGCTTTTTATGTGAATTATCAACTAGCAGCTTAGCAAACAAGCAAAAAAAAGTATATCCTTATGCATATTACCTAACATGGACAGAAACAGGCAAAAAAAAAAAAAAAAAAGCAGTAAATTCACATGTAAACTTTGAAAATCTCTCAGAAACACTGCTAATTAAATTTTGCGAGACAGTCTAGCTCTTTGGAAACTAAATACAAAAATACTGCATTCAGCTGCAGCTTTGTGTTTCAGGAGGCTTATTGTGTAAGAGGCGCGTTTCCTAAAATATCAAGCTCCTGCTCACAATGAGACGGAGACGGCAGACTGTCTTCGGTGTGGTAAGATACACGATAAGTTTTACTGATTTTATGTAACTGTAGTCACAAGTATCAAATGCAGTGACTCCAACTGAGCGTGTCCAGTGTTTAACAGAGCTCATCATGGCTGACCTTCAGCCACAAACGGTTTGAGGAAGTTTGGAAGTTGGTTAGCAAGGGAAAATGACCAGCCACTAACAAAATCAAAATCAGTAGAACAAGTCTGCCTTGTGGTTATTTCTAGAGCTGGTCGATGACACACTGCTTCCTGTGTGCTGCTAAAATATATCAGTTGTTCTGGCAGGGAACTTCACTTTGGTAAAGACACTGAAGCAGGGCAGGGAGCCCAGATTGTCAACACTGAGTAATGACGTCAGGAGCAGGCTTGAAGAAGCAGCTTTACCCAGCATGCTTTGCCAGCAGCATTTCTGCAGTGCTTATAAATATTGAAAGATTACAAAAACAGAAAGAGAGGGCGGAGGGGGATTGGAAGGTGGAGGATCGGAGGAGAGATACAGAGGTGAAAGGAGTGGATAGATAGCTAAAAAAAAAACTGAAGAACTTCAAGTGAATTGGGGACTCCAGAGTGGGGTTAATGCTTCACTTTGCTGCTTCTTACTGTCACTTTCTTTTTATGTGCTACAAGGAGAAATACTCATAACTGTAACGGAATAGCAATCCATCCAGCCAGCCAGTAATTTCTGGCACATAGAGCAATCATGGTAATTCATAAGTGGCCCTGTAGTTCATAATTTTGATCATTTAAATGGTTATTCAGAGCACAGAGATGCATCACAAACCTTTTAAAAATAACCACGTTAGGAAGCTTTTAAAAAAAAGTTGAAACATTTCTCATCCACAATCCTCCTTGCATGTGAAAGAGACAGAGATGATGACTAGACTTTTAGTCTTAGACTTAAGTTGCGATTAACGTGGTGGAATTATGCATTATATTACAGACACATAGTGGCATTTTATAGCACGATCAAGAAACCGTGTTAACTTCAGTTATTATAAAAATGCTGTGTATCGAACGTGACTTAAAATAAATTCGATTTAGCAATTTGACGCCTTGAGATTGGGCCTCTGTCTCTTTAAGAAGTTCCTGCTCTCTGTGACACAATCCTCAAAGAGTGAGAGCAACACTTTTAGATGAGGAAATAACATTATAACATGACGTAACACTCAAGACTTAGACTTGCACTCTAATGACTCAAGACTCAACTTACAATCTTGGTCTTGTGTAACAAAGAAGTGAAATCAGTCTGTATATATTCTCTCCCAGCTCTGACAGATGATGTGTCTGATGCTGAAAACGTCCTTTGAGATTATGCCCTTGAATTATTAGCCAGTGACATTCATGGAGTGTTGACAAAATGTGGCTCATAATCTGTTCCTTCTTGCTTTATCTTTATAATGTTGAGCATTACAAAGGCCTTCTGGTTTGTTATAGTTACACTCTGCCTTCAGACATTCGATATTTTCTTTCAGTTACTCTCTACGTTGCTCGTTATGTTGTGATTTATTTATGAGTACCTTTGACAGTGTTGACTGTGAAGACTTGAAAACAAAGGCTTTAAGTATAGACGACGAACACGGCTCAGAATAACGGTTTTCATCTCAATCTAAGAAGAAACAAATCCTCTACAACCTGTTTAGTACAATAGTAAACGAGTAGCTAATATATGAACACGGGGATTAACAGGTTCTTACAAAGTCATTACAAGAACAAAATTAACGCAGTTATTTTTCTTGGAATGAATATGCACATTTTTTTAACGGGTAAATATAGACTTGAATGTTTTGTTTTTTTAAATAATAGAAAGCAGCTCATAATGTCATGATCTGGGTTTCTGTGTGTTTATTTTTGAGTTCTTCTGTGTTCAGTCCTGTTTTCCCTGTGTAGTCCTGTTCCCTGTGAGTCTCTGTCCTCCCTGTTGATTGCTCCCCAGGTGTGTCGTATCCCCCTGATTACCCTGTGTGTATTTAGCCCCACCTGTTGTCTGTGTTGTTGGTCGGATCCTCGTCATTTGTAACTGTTTTCCTGTGCCGTCAGTCGACGTCTGTTTTTGGGTCGTACGCAGTTGAACTGTTAAGTCCTGCATCGACCTAAGCTCGTGTACATGTCTGTTATCCAGTTGCTACCGGTATTAGCTGTGTGCTAACTTTCTGCCGTGCTGCCTGTTCAAGACTGTGAGCTACAAGCAGCCGCCCGAGCTCCCCGAGTCCGCTGCCGGAGCGCAGCCGCCCGAGCTCCCCGAGTCCGCTGCCGGAGCGCAGCCGCCCGAGCTCCCCGAGTCCGCTGCCGGAGCGCAGCCGCCCGAGCTCCCCGAGTCCGCTGCCGGAGCGCAGCCGCCCGAGCTCCCCGAGTCCGCTGCCGGAGCGCAGCCGCCCGAGCTCCCCGAGTCCGCTGCCGGAGCGCAGCCGCCCGAGCTCCCCGAGTCCGCGGCCGGAGCGCAGCTTCCAGTTCCCGAGTTTCCAGAGTCTGCTCCGCCCGAGTTTTCAGAGTCTGCTCCGCCCGAGTTTTCAGAGTCTGCTCCGCCCGAGTTTTCAGAGTCTGCTCCGCCCGAGTTTTCAGAGTCTGCTCCGCCCGAGTTTTCAGAGTCTGCTCCGCCCGAGTTTCCAGAGTCTGCTCCGCCCGAGTTTCCAGAGTCTGCTCCGCCCGAGTTTCCAGAGTCTGCTCCGCCCGAGTTTCCAGAGTCTGCTCCGCCCGAGTTTCCAGAGTCTGCTCCGCCCGAGTTTCCAGAGTCTGCTCCGCCCGAGATCCCAGCCGGCCTTCCTGCCGGCCCGGCGGACCCGCCTCCACGTCTCGGCTTTCTGCGCCGGAGACGCCGCCCGCCGGACCCGCCTCCGGGACTCCGGTTTCTGCGCCGGAGACGCCGCCCGCCGGACCCGCCTCCGGGACTCCGGTTTCTGCGCCGGAGACGCCGCCCGCCGGACCCGCCTCTACGTCTCCGTTTCCTGCGCCGGCGGAGGAGACCGCCGGACCCGCCTCTACGTCTCCGTTTCCTGCGCCGGCGGAAGAGACCGCCGGACCCGCCTCCTCGCCTCCTGCACCGGCGGAAGAGACCGCCGGACCCGCGTCCTCGCTTCCTTGCTTCCTCGCCCACCCTGATGGGTAGTGTTTTGTGTTGGACTGTTTTTGGTTCTGGACTCTAACCCGCCTCCCGTCGCCCCTCTGTCCCCCCCGTTGGGATGATTTTTGTTTTTTGGGACTGTTTTCTGGACTCTAGCCCTCCTGCCATCGCCCCTCCGCCCACCCTGTTGGGTCGTTTTTGGTTTTTTGGACTCTTCTGTTGGGCGTCTGGTAGCCGCCCCTTGAGGAGGGGGTACTGTCATGATCTGGGTTTCTGTGTGTTTATTTTTGAGTTCTTCTGTGTTCAGTCCTGTTTTCCCTGTGAGTCTCTGTCCTCCCTGTTGATTGCTCCCCAGGTGTGTCGTATCCCCCTGATTACCCTGTGTGTATTTAGCCCCACCTGTTGTCTGTGTTGTTGGTCGGATCCTCGTCATTTGTAACTGTTTTCCTGTGCCGTCAGTCGACGTCTGTTTTTGGGTCGTACGCAGTTGAACTGTTAAGTCCTGCATCGACCTAAGCTCGTGTACATGTCTGTTATCCAGTTGCTACTGGTATTAGCTGTGTGCTAACTTTCTGCCGTGCTGCCTGTTCAACACTGAGGTACATCATTAAATTCATCATTCTCATTTTACCTGGGTCTACCTGCGTTTCCTCACCACCGCAACCACATCGTTCATGACACATAACAGTTTGCATGTTGATAATGTGAAACCAATAAGATTTTACATTATCCAATTTCTCAATGCCAGCTAGCATTTTCTTAGCTCTAAGAAAATGCTTTTTTTTTTCCAGTCATCGGAGGCTTCACTTCGACTTGCTGCAGAAAAGAGTTGAGCTTTGAATTGTGCATCTCATTTTGCAAACAGAGCTTATTTCTAGTATTCGGAGAAGAATATGGGGATAAACTGTCATTGGAAACTGGTAATAGAATGCAATTTAAATAGTAAGTGGTAAGGTTCTGCACTTAGATGATTTTAGTAAACAAGACAGACGTGTTAAAAACTTCAACAGGGTTGTAGTATTTTTTTTAGCATACAGTGTGATGTTATATAACACATTTGGTAAAATCTTCCTGCAATTTCCCATGATTTTGTAATTCATTTCCAGATTGATTGTTTCACAATTTGATGGATCCTGAATATCAAAAGCAAGTTTTGTAAGATAAGGACTGTGTTTATGTTTGAAGTGAAGATGTTTTTGACTCCAGTTATTTTGGCTTCTTGCCCTTTCCACGTGTGATGCATGTCTGCGTGAGCATTAGCATGCAGTATGACAGCGGGCACAATATGCGTGTGCGTCAACGTACAAAAACAGGAAAAAAAGCATGCTTTGATTGTAATGGGCTGCAGAAGCAGTGGCCTGACAGGAGCTATAAATAATTTAGCGGCTCTGTTTTAGCACAGAGACAACAGGAAGATCCTCGTTTTGATGTGTCCCATCTTTTTGGAGGAGGAAGGAGAATGTTGTGTTCTGTGAGATATATTAGCCTGAACGAAGCGTTTAATGTTTTATTCAGTCTGGGTCTGCTTTCAGAGTGTAAGATAAAGTACAGATCAGCGTAAAGTGGACACTTCTGTGAACATTTTATCCTGTCTGATTGAGATGTTGGGATTTGATGTTATTTATTACTTCAATTATTTTAACTTGTTGATTTTTGTGAAATCTGTGCTCCATTGTCATTCTTTCTGCTGCCATCTGGGCGTCTCTAAATTAACTCAATTTTGAAATAGAAATTTTTTAAATTATCTAACCCGTACGCCTCAGATACTTCCTCCATTTACCCATCAACTCCACTGAGTTCACTTCCATCCTGCTGACTATTGATTTTTAATTTTTGTTCAGACTTCATCTTGTCAGTCATACTCTTTCTCCTCAGCTGGTTTTATATTTCCTTCGATATCTGTCCAAGCGGTTTTGACCAATGTCAAAAAGTTTTTTAGTCTAGCATACAGTGTTTGCACGTAATAGGACCAGCAAAATAAAAATAAATAAAAATAAAGAAATCTCACGCTAAGATTTCAAACAAGATTCAATTTCTCAATTTAACTAGATTTATTCAACGAAAAAAAGAAACACATTAGGAAGTAATTGTTTGGGTTTTCTTACACATTTTTTCCTACGTTTTAAGCTAATCATTTTGTTTCACATTCAGTCTTCTAAAAGAGGAGGTGGAAAAAGTTACACAGCTCCCTGTTAAAGCTTCAAGAAAAGTGGCATCTTTGGGTCTCAGCGCTCAAAATCTATAGTTATTTTAATATTGTTAAAAATCAGTCGTGCAAGTAATTATGGCAAGTGTGGTAAGATCAAACATGAACCCCTTCTAGATATCAACATTGTTTCAACACAAATCAGAGTACAGACACAGAAAACCTACCTATATTTATATATTTCCTGTGACTACAGCAATCTGGATATTATTTAGCTTAAGATTTTCTGAACAAACTAATATTTGGAAAACTACGTCGAAGGAATTGGTGAATGTTTCAAACGACCGAAGGGAAATAAGTAATGCCAGGAGTAGTGAAGTGATGAATTAGGTTGCCTCTGTACATTTGTTCCTGTGCTCCACATTTCTGTTTTTTTTTCCCTCACAAATGGCGTCGCCAGGTGTGGAGGTTCCTTTTTCTTGTCCAGACTCCGAGCATGGCGTTAACTCGGGGGTGTGTGAGCAGTCCTGGTAAATGATTTCACACTTTTCTATAAGGGGATGATACCTTGTTTTACACAGAAAACAATCCGGAAACCTCAATATGATTTGATCAGATTTAAAGCAGAATGGTAGAGCTTTTAGGGGGATGCTACACATTTCTGCAGATAGGTTATGTGTAGTCATTATCTTACATTAATCACTACAGGATTTCTGTCTTCTTAAAGACACTCCTGTCATATATATGTCGTAGCGGTTTATGAAAACACTGATTTAAAAACATTCACAGATCTTTGTGCTGCAGATTGTTTTTTAGATGGAAGTTGAAGGTCATAGACTAGAATTCAGATGTCATTTATTGTTTACAATAAGTTACAAGTATTGAAAAAATGTGCAAGCATCAAGAAAAAAAGAAGAAAACAGAACAAAATGCATCAGGAATGTAAACACAACACGTGTCCTTCTGAAGTTAGAGTATTTCCTGCCTTTCTGTCAGTCATTTAAAACCGTGATTCTAAAACCGTAAACAAATATGAATGTGGGATTTTACCTCTTTCTTTGCAAGACGAGGGATAAATGAGAAATACTTTGTATTAAATAAATGTATTTCTCATTTAGGCAGCTGATAACCCTGGTTGTGGATGCAAATCCACTTCCAGGACTCATATATTGAACAGAACTAACATGTCATGTTATCCAGAGTGAGTGTATTTAATTATATGCTTTTGTTAATTTAAAATCAGTTTCTGTGGGTTTTTTTTTTTACTTTTAGCTCTGCATGAAACCAAGGCCTGGAAGGCTTAAAGTTGTTTTCATCCTGTTGTCAGAATCATAAAAAAACTTGTTCACTGCAGATTTGCGTGTGCAATAGTTGCATGTTTGCAAATGCTTGTGACAACCTCGCTTAAGTGTGTGCGTGTGTGTGTGTGTGCGTGGGTGTGTGTGTGTGTTTGTAGGTTTTCTTGGGAATCTGTCTCCTGTAGTCGAAGTGTGTCTTAGCTAAAGCCCATGAGGGTTCATTACTTTGATCCATCTCCCTCCCTGTTGCTGCCAACACTAACATACCGTGGCGTTGATGCAACTATTTTTAGTTTTGTCCACATGTGTGAGTGTATCTGCGCGAGTTTGTGGCAGTAATTTGTCTTAATTTGTGGGTTAATCATAATGAACGATTTTCTTGTTTATGCTCTGAGCCACAAAGAACCGCCATTCCTCCTTAGACAAACATAATCAGTTAATGTCCACTGGAGTAATTTAAGAGACCAGAATCCAGGCTTTGGTTTGTGCGTCATTGGTTTCAATCTAACAGGCACAAGCTCTTTGATGCAGAGTCCACTGCTCTGTAAAAGCCTTTTGATTTCTTCCCTTCCATAAAAAGCATGAATGTCATCCCTTATTTCGTCTGAGCTTTTTTAAATGTTATATTCAAAATCACATAAGTAAAAAGAGCCATCCTAGAGTTACCCAAGTCCTGTGACTTGAGTGAATGTTTAAACATCTTACTTACTTTTTTAAGACAGTAGCTTCTTGTATCTCTTGTTTCTTCCAAATCTGGGTGCCTGGCAGATGAGATTCATGTTGAAATGCACGGAGAGGTCAGAGCTTGAAGTGACACAAGAAGTTATTTCAAAATCAGAACTGACAGGAGCTGTCACTGGAAAAAGTTTACATATTTAGGATTCTGCCAATGACTTCTGTCAGAGGAGAGCCAGAGTTCACAAAGTCATCAGATATTTCCAGGAGAGGCAGTTCACTAAGTCTCTGGTTGAATTATTGTGTTTCTAAAATAATGACAGCTTTGACACAGAGAAATCATTAAGCTCAAGAGGACAAAACACTGTAGTATCGTGCAATAGACACATCTTAAAACCATTAGCGCTTTAGTACATTGGCTACCCCCTATGAATCCATTCAATGTAATCCTCACCTCAGGTGATCGGTTTGTGTGATCGGCAACAAGAGACCGTGATCGGCAAAAACCGATCATACACTTTTTCACGGAAATCGGACGATTATGATCGGTGGCCGATCGATCGGCACACCTCTATTAGCGATCTATCTTGTGGTTTCTGTCTAACACTGCAGCATTTTATGCTTACTTATAGTTTTAAATCAATCTCCATCTGGGTTTCTCTTTTTTCACTCCTGCCATTTATGTGACCATGATTGCGTCATTTAAGCAAATCTTTTTCTGTTCGAATGTCTACCAGTTTCTTTTGCTCCTGTCTCGGATGTGTGGCTTGGCTTTGCATTCCTCCATGTGTCAGTTCTCTGGGTTTTCAGGCCTGCTTAAAAAAAAAAAAGTTTTTTTTTTTTTTTTTTTTCAGTTTTGCAGTATATACCTATCACTTACTTGTTGCATTGCTTATTTCTGTTGGTT
This sequence comes from Poecilia mexicana, assembly GCF_051168715.1. Classification (NCBI taxonomy): domain Eukaryota; kingdom Metazoa; phylum Chordata; class Actinopteri; order Cyprinodontiformes; family Poeciliidae; genus Poecilia; species Poecilia mexicana. The sequence continues at coordinate 17,485,225 of NW_028263381.1, forward strand.
ATCATCTGAGGTGGTATTTCTTGCCTTCAGGCAGAATTTATTATTTTCTACATGACAGTTATAATGGTTTCTACCATACTGAGTTTGTCTAGTTCTACCAATTCTGTTTCAGTAGATCACTTCACACATTTCTTGAAATTTAAGTACCGTATTTTCCGCACTATAAGACGCACCTAAAAACCTTCAATTTCCTCAAAAGCCGACAGTGCGCCTTATAATCCGGTGCGCCTTATATATGGACCAATATTGAGCCACAACAGGTCCAGCAACGGACCTTACCACAGGGGCCGCGTTTCATTGGCTAATGCCCATTTAAGGTCACAGTGCAGCTACCACGTGCGTGACCGTCTCACAAACACAAGCTACAGTAGTAAACATATGCTAATGTACATTGTGGACCATCAAAACCATGAATGCCGACTTACCCAGCCTTGCAAGAACAATAGGCATCAGTGATCTTGTCCACAGCTATATTTATGCTGAGGGTGTGAGGATCTGCTGTTTTCCTCATCTATCGGTAGCTTTTAGCTGTGACGCGCACAATGTTGGAGGCATCCAGTGGCTCAAACACCTTGATGTCGTCCAAAAAAGATGACATGAACTTGTTGGTTCCCCTGTCCATTGTCGTGGCTGATATGTTGTGAAAATCCGGCAGAAATGCTACGCTAATTAACTCAGATCGAAATGAAAGACGTCATGTTTACACAGACATGCAGTAGGCTGCTTACGTAGTTGGTCCACTACGGTAAGCAGCCGCCAACTTCTTTTTCCCCCTAGAAGAAGTAGTGCGCGGTGCATGCTGGGATAGTTGTCAGAACACTGGTTTGTTAATAAAGTTTGATAATACATTTAAAGGGGGGGAGGGGCAGGGGAAGAGAGACAGAGACTGCAGTGGCAGCGTGTCGGTTGGTCTGTGTTACCCAGAAAGCAGTTGGGCATAATATCGCAACACCAACACCGTGAGTGAAACAACGACTGGGCCAGCCTACTATATAAAGTACTCGGGGACCATTTCTTTATTAATGTGGATGTGTAATAATAGAGTATGAAGCGTCTATTCTATGCGCCTTATAATGCGGTGCGCCTAATGTATGAAAAAAGTCCTAAAATAGGCCATTCATTGAAGGTGCGCCTTATAATCCGGTGCGCCTTATAGTGCGGAAAATACGGTAAAAAGACATACATCTAGGTTATGTGATTGGTGGTGTAGGGGTCTGGCCAACACAGAGACATAAAGTTGGAATTGTTATTGTGTGGTTGTTTAATGATAGATAAAAGAAACACTGACAGCAGGAGTCTCCAAGACTCAAGATCTACTTTTTTGTGCTTGTTTAAGATGCAAACCTTCTCCAACACACCTGAATTTGAACAAATGGTTTGTCATCAGGCCGTTGCCAAACTTGATGGCATGCTGAAGAGGTAGTTTATTTATTTTTGTTATTTTTATCAGTGTGTAGACTGTACTGAAAACAAAACATACCAACTATAGTGGTGTATGCAGAAGTAAAAACTGATGAGCTAAAAATGTAAAAAGATGAAGAATGGAAGTCCCCTGAAGGGGGCTTTACCATTTTGGAGAACAAGCGGTTCTCCAAAATGGTAAATGCATTTGCACTTCTGTCAGTTTGTGTCTCATTAAATTTTTCAAAAAGATACATAGTACTACACAACCTCAATTGAAGTGTTCGAATGCATCAAGTGCAAAGAAATACATGTACTTTTTGCTATTTGCCCATATGCTACTATTAACAATAGATGAGGTATCGGAAACCATAGTTATTAAATCATAATAGCTTCTATTGCTCCTGGCGTACAGCTTGTCAATGACCACAGTGGTTAGCTGTTCAAAATTACCAATTTGAAACTGAAACATGGAGAATTTAAGTCGAGTCTAATATAAACTAGGTTTTGCATATTTTAAGATCCATGTTCTGATTTCAGAGGTAAAGAAGGAACCTCAAATAGTTGTTGCTCTTTGTTCTCTGCTTTGTCTGCTTCCGTTTATATTAGGAGTTATGGAAATAGACACAGCTGCTCTTCTCTTTTTCTGGTTAAGGGGAAAAATCAATGTGTTAGAACAATTCATCTGTTTAGTAGTTAATTAGTCACGGATATTTGCTGTCTGTGGATTACACAAATATCATAGTTTGATTATTTTATTCATAATAAAACTTTACTTTCCCCCTGCTATTAGCTGTTAAATGTTTTGCAGGTGGGGAGAGTTTATACACCTATTTGTGTGTGGATTTATTTATCGTATCTTCTTGCTAGATGCAGAAGAAAATTTCTATTTAATGGATGATAAATCGTCTTATCTCAAGCATAATAATCAGTCGCACTATTTGCATGTTAGACAGACATAAAATTATTCATTACAGTAGTCAGGCAGCAGTAAGGCATTGTAAGTCAACATTGCTAATACGGTGAATTGTTAAACAGGTGAGTCCATAAAGAATTTGATTAAAAAAACAAAAAACATTGCAAAGCTTTATAGTTTTGACTTAAACATAGGGAATTTAAAAAAAAAAAGATTTTGTTTCATTTACAGGAAGGTGAGAGAGAGAGAGAGAAAGAGAGAGAGAGAATTTATGCTGTTCACAGTAGTGCAAAGGGAGGGGTTCAGTTAATCAAATTACTTAATGCAATTGACAGCTTGATTGCAAATAGAGTTAAAGAACAGAAAAGAGAGTGAAAGGTTGGGTGATGGCAGCAGAGAAGAGTGAAATAGGAGCGTCAGAGATAGTGGTCAAACAGGAAGGAAGATGGATTGTAGTCTTGGAGCAACATGAAAACCAACTCTCCTTTGTGCTTTTGAGGGCGGTGCTAGATTTTTGTCAGCAACACAAACCAAGACTCCTTAACAAGCTCGAAGCCCGTCTCCGCTGAATTCAGACAGAAGATGTTGCCTGTCACCAGGCAGTAATGTGGCGTGAATACCGGAGCGAGGAGGGTTAGGAGTGACACAGGTGGAAACTGTGGACGGGACAGTAAATGTCACTAACAGAACAAAGCAGCACGAAGAGAAACATCAAAGGAGTTACCGATGAACAGGTTTTGGCTCTATATTACTTGTCAAAGCATGTAAATTTATTCAACTTTGGAAGAAACAGAATGAGCTGAAAACTATGTCTTCCATGCACTTAAAAAAACAACACGTCAAAAGATTCATTTTTAGACTTGATTGTTTCTTTCTTACAGATTATTTGTCTCATACTATTAACAAATCTGGAAAAAAAAACATATTTTTTTATACAAGCTACATTCTGTAGCTTTAAAGTATGAAACATGAGAAAAGGAACTATAGGAACTTAGGCCCTATGAGTGCAAAATGAATCCACTCACTTATTCTCTTCAAATGATTCCTGACTGGAGCTAAAAATAACAGTTTGTGCTGCAGGTTAGTTTAATTTAAGTTTTAATGTACATATATATATATATATATAATTTGTAGAAATGAATAGCTGTCTGATGCATCCTCCACTAATGAATTTCTTACATAAGTCTGACATGCGAGGAGAGAAGAAGTAAAATGTCTTTCGGTCTGAAAAGGGTTTGTGCTTCTTTCAACGATTCAGTATAATTAAACCACTCGGGAATAAAAAGCTCCAGCAGATTCATAATTTAGTCGGTGACAGAGGCGGAGGTGGGGTCAAGATTACAGCACAGGCATCAGTTATCTCCTCTTGAGGAGAAATGAAAATATTTCATTGTTCAGGGCAGCCGCGTTACGCTAGCTGTCAATGAATGAACTTAGGAGTGGGCGTACAAACACTGACACAGGCCAAAAGACAAACCACAGGAGTTTTTTTCCTGGCTGAGATCAGACACGCAAGAAAAAAAGCAGAGCTCGTGGCAGAACGTGCTGAGATGGCCTGCCAAACTCGTAGCGTGGGCACAAGTGGGCTGCAAGGAGTCTGACATTTTTGTGCTTAAAGGAGAAAGGAAGCAATAAATGTATTCTTACTACTGCGGTCCTTGCAGACTTACTTGTAACCTTTGTGGCTTTATTAAAAAAAAAAAAAAGAAAACTGGCAAAAAAATCATTCTGGTCGTAACCTTGGATGACGGCAGAATCTGTTTCTGCAAAGGGCTTAAACACATTTTTACCAACAGGCTCTCATCGTCGTCTGTTGTCTGTTTCCGTCCCAGGCGGATGCAGCCACCAGCTTCCTGCGTGCGGCTCGATCAGGGAACCTGGACAAGGCCCTGGATCACATTAAGAACGGGATAGACATCAACATCGCTAATCAAGTAAGATGTTCTGTGCTGACTGAGTCACACTTCTGCAAAACAATATGAGTATGTGTGTCGGTGAGAGTAAGACTTCATTAAACATGACAATGGATTACATGTCAAAGTAGATTAGAAGATTTCTTTAGTTTTCAGAGGGTTTAAAAAAAACTTGAAACTTTGACTTAATGTATTTATATGGCTAATATACAACTAGTATTGTGTTTTAAATTAGAATATTCTTTTGAATATCACCAAAATATTTGTTTTCTTTTCACCTTTATGTGCACTTTGACATTTTTACTTCTTTATAACAGAACATTATTCATCCTTACTAGCTGAGACTGTAGTTAAATGAAAAAAATGCTTTCCACCTACAAATGGAAAAGTTAAAAACACTGTTAAAGCAGAGCGTGTTAAAGCTGCCTCCTATGGCAGGAATGGTTTATTTCTGCAGTTATTAATGTTTTACGTTTCCACCGCAGCAGAGGAGACGTGTTCACAGTGTCTGTGTTTTTACCCACAGAGACAAGTTAAGAGTTTTTCCTCGTTGCTCTCGTCTATTGGACTTGTAATTTCTGTAGGAAAAGGCTTTTTCTGTGTCAGATCAGCTGCTTTATCTTCACATTCATTTTTGAGTATTGTAGATACCTTTTGGCAACCATACAGAAAACTTTCCCTTTTCATTCAATCCACCCATGGCGGTTAATTTGTTGTAAAGATTTGACCTCCAACGTTATATTTGCCTAATTTGGTTGTGTTTTGATTTTTAGTTTTTTCCTCATTTTTCTTCTCTTGTTGTTCATCTTATTTGATGGCCGGTCCAGTTGTGATTTACAACACTTTGTCTCTGGTTGTTGATTTATGTTGCTATGCTGTCTGCCTGTGCAGCCCATTTGATTTGTTTTCTGTGTGTTGTAAAGCATTTTTAGCTCCTCACCTGCTTCATCCATAGGTTTCTGATTTCATTTTGACTCCTATAATCATTTCTGGATTTCAGTAAGGCTCTGCATTCCTTATTATTCTGAGTGATTGTTTTACTACCGGTAAAACAGTTTTATTTTTGACAAATATCAGGAATGATTACTGAAAGCAGGATGAATCATTTCTAAGAGATGTTATCAACCCAGAGTAGTTTATGTTATTTAATATAATGTTTCAGAAAGAAAAACTGACAATGTAAGTAGCAAAACAATAACATAAAAATATTAATAACAAAACAGAGTATTTTTAACACTAGGATGAACCGATTCATGAATGTTTTCATCAATGAATGTTTGAAGTAACTTGTCGTAAAGTAGTTGTCTTTATACAGCTTTTTATACCACATTTAATGCTACATTCATGCAGAAAATATCTAATCTTTTCTCAGAAAACCACCATCTGTAAAGTACCATATTTAATATGTTACTTTAATTGGCTAAAATATAATGTTTATGATGCATCTTCAGTAGTTCCCAGGAAGAAGATGTTATTTTAGTTTGGACACTGCCACTGCAGTAAACTGAACCTCTGTATTTAGTTTAAGATTTAGAAAAACTGCTCGTCATATAATTCTTATGCATAAAAAAGGTCTAGATGTATTTAAGTTAGGCGCATGCTTTAAAGTAGAGGTGTGACTTTAGAAACGTCAGACAATAAATCTAAGTGGAACGCTCGCATGGAGAATCAGCAAATTGAGTCAAATCAGAGGCTATGAAGACAATTAAAGATTCATGCTCTCCAGATCATTTTTATTCTCTGTCTTTGTCTAACATGCATTAATAATTGAGATATTAAATTATAGTTTCATAAATGTTTAGTTTTACCTCCTGTTCTTCTGCCCCAAGTTGCTGAATCAATGTCATGAAGCAATGAAGTTTGACCGCACACACAGGGAAATTCCTGGTCTTCCAAACGGTTGTTATTCACAGGACTGAAGTCTTATTGAACACCCGACTTTATCTGCCACTGTTGTACTGTAGAGACTCCAGATTAAAAAGTGCAGATAGTGCATGTCTGTCATGTCGGCCTGAATGCAAAATGAAGTCTTCAGCATCTTCTTCAGGGCATCACATAAATACAATGATGTCACATAATTCTGCATCAGAAGCCAAACATGGGATTGCAAAACCACAAATGCGGAAAGTAAAAACAAGCCTCCTGTTGGTCTTAAATTTTATTTGAGCCATAATCTGATACGTTTTTTTGTTTCATTTGTTCAGAATCAAAAAACGCTAGCATCCACAATGACACGTTATGTTAGTTGTTCTTTCACATCTCCATGACTGTGTAATCAGAAACATAATCTGAAAAAAATAAATTCACATTTTCACCACCTGGAAAGAAAGTTTGTATACATTATCAACGACCTTAACCCGATATAAAACCTGCATTGAACCCCAAAATCAGCTAAATTACTCTGATTACTCTAAATTACTCACACATTTCCAGATTCACAAGACGTTCCCCAAAACACCCACATTTCCCTGTATTTTCTATTCCTTTTGTTTCTTTCCTGCTTTTTACTCCACGTTGAGACAAGGGCAGGTGCGGTATTTTTATTTGTGATTTATTGGGCTCTGTGTCCTTGCTATAGTCGCAAACCTGAGGGCTATTTTTAGGATTCTCCTTTTCTCTTTTTGTCTTCATGTTCTTGCCATCACCTGAATTTGTTCAGACATCTAATTACCTTTAATTGTTACACAATAAGTTTTCTGACTGTCACTAAATACATGCACATATTTTAGAAAATTAAGATGTCTACTATATAAACTACACACAACTATAATAAAAGAATGTTAATCAGGTCTTGCAGTTGTGGAGGAAAGAGTTTCACATAGCAGGATGTAATAAATACAATCTGGTCTGTAGGTTCTAGAGCAATTTATATCTTACTTGATCAAAAACACACCATTGATTCCACACTATTACTCCTGCGGTAAGGACAAAGCCAAAATGCAAAGAACTGAGTATACAACATAAAACAATAACTTTGGCAGCCATAATCTGAAATAACTTTTTTATTTTTTCTCTACATTGCATAATTAACAACGCTCCAGTCTAGTTAACAACTAACCTTTTGTAACATCCCCAAAAGAAACATTGAAATAGAAGTGATAGTTGTTTTTCTTATACTTTTCCAATCTTTCTTTCTTTATTTCTTAAATTAACCAGGAAAGATAATATGAAAAATATCATTTACAAGGATGATCTGGACAAAACACAGAGACATTTTTTTTTTTGTCTTCAGCTGATTAATAATGCCAGTGTGTTTTGGTACATTTCAGTTCAGATTTAAACGATTCTATCACATCCTGATATGTCTCTCTTGGGTTTACATTTTGCTGACGCATAATTACATTTCATATTTAGCAAAACTTAAAGTAGCAATATGCTGAAGTACTCTCTCTTCAACAAAGAATTTGATGTATGCGAGGCGATTTTAGCTGCAGCAGCTGAAGCATTTATCGTCTATCTGTCTCCAACATTGTTATGGAAAATGTTTTGCCCATTTTTCTTTAAAACATTTCCCTATTGGGTTTTGCAGAAACCAATTTTTCAACAACTCTCTTTAGGTTTTGCTGCTGTTTTTTAACCACCGATACATTTTTCATTCCGTTGCAGACGAGTGTTTGTATTTTGTGTCTTCTAACTTATAAATCAGTTTAGACGTGTGGCAGACGGCCTCACATTTAACTCCCAGAGTCTGCGGTGTGAAGACGGGATAAGAGAGTGTGTAACTGAGACTGATGCGCAGCTTTCTCCCCATTATTGTGTGCAGACTTTACACAGGGTGCTGCACGTTTGAAGTGAGTGACACTGCAGTACGATGAAAAGGCTGAGAACAGAACGGATCACAGTGACCCCTTGTGGAGAGATTGATTACAGCAGGCTAGCTGCAGCTGAAAACATCAATAATTCAAATTATTGTAATAGGAAGATAAAAGAAGTCTAGCCATGAGCTATGTGTAAAACAGCTGATAGTAAAATGATAATCACTAGAATTGAGTAACTTATTGTTTTAATTTACTGATATGAGTTGACGTAGGACTTTTAATTATTTCTCCTCTTGCACCTTCGTCTCTCTTTTCTCCTAAGAATGGTCTTAATGGGTTACACCTGGCCTCTAAAGAGGGCCATGTCAAAATGGTTTTGGAGCTGCTGCACGCTGGCATTGAACTGGAAGCAACCACCAAGGTAATCTGCCCACTTATCACATTAAAAACTTTAACTTTTGCTCTAGGTCACCGACACTGGATGTGACACCAGAATTAGATGACCTGTATGAATGCAGATTATTTATTCCATTGTTTTTTTTATATATTTCAAAAGAGAGATGAAAATCATCACCAGTGTCAGTGATGTATTTCTATGTAATCTGTGACTTTTTTTATTTTATTTTATTTTTTTTGGTCAGATGGATTCAGGGAAATTGTCCACTTTTCACCTTTATACTGTAGCTCGAGCGGCGGTATTTAGTACCTCCACAGAGATCTGAGTAACCTTGATGCCTAAAATGTAAATTTAATTACACTGGACCTGTTTCTGGAGCTTGTATTTCAGTGTTAAGTGTGGAGATCTAGGTCATTAGGCTGCCATAATTGTCTTCTCACTCTCTTTAATTTCCTTTTTTCTGACCTTCTGTGTTTTTTTCCTGCGTGTGTGTGACCTCCAGAAAGGGAACACGGCTCTCCATATCGCAGCTCTGGCAGGGCAGGAGAAAGTGGTGGCTGAGCTCGTCAACTACGGTGCCAACGTTAATGCTCAGTCACATGTGAGTCTCTCAAAGCTGTTACTCAGTTAAAGCTGGATGAGCGAGTGTGCAGACATTTGTCTCGTGTTTCTCGTCTAACTGGGACAAACCTGAAGAACTGAAAGTGAAATCCTGTTTGCATACGTATGCGGTGTCCTCTACAATTAGGTTTACGGGTTGTAATGAAAATGTGTCTCTGAGAATGTCGCTCAGGCAATCCCGAGAAACAAATTGACACAGAAATCTATTTGCTTGTGTTTCATACATGATGTTTTGATGCCCAAACAGAAAGGCTTCAGTCCGCTCTACATGGCTGCACAGGAGAATCATTTAGAGGTGGTCAAGTTTCTGCTTGAGAACGGTGCAAATCAGAGTCTCCCAACTGAGGTATGTGTGTATGAGGTTCTCACGGTATGAAAAGCTTGGACAAAAATCCAACAATTTCCATTTAAAAATATGAAGCAGAATGGAATAAAACAATCTAATATCTTATATTTAAACATAAAAACATAAAAGCAACATTTATTCTTATCAATGTTAAAATGATGAAAGTAATGGTTATGTTAATGTTATGTTAACTGTAGTGTTGCAGAACAATTCAATACAATTAGCATACTATTTAAAAGTTATTTTATTGCAACTTTCCATTTCTCTGCATAGAAAAACTCCAGTACCTCTGGTTTTTGTTTGGCATCTTAATAAAAATGGACGTATGGGGGCAGAATATTAAAAATTTTAAGTGTATGGTACGTTGAAATGGGCCAGTCATTTAAAAAAAAACATTTTTTTTATTGTGGTTGAAGTCAAAGATGAAAGCTGGAGTGTTTTGCAAAGTTTTAAAAATAAACTCTTATTAGAAACTGATGCAACATTGAATCCAAATGTATTGGAATCAAGCAAAAGTGGTAAATGTTTTCTTTTGTAATAAATTATAAAATTTTTCTGAACTGTTGCATTTCAATTAAAAACTTTAATGCCAAAATCTTATGAAGATCATCAATCAGCAAATAAGGTTCAGGGGATGATAATCCTTTTTTTTTTTTTTTTTTGGTGTTTTTTGTCACATTAGATATGTGACAAAAACAAAGTTGAAATGTGATTAAAATAGATCATCTCCCTTTTCCAGAAACGATAATGGATTCTCCTGGATAAAGTTCAATTCATTTTGGCTTATTAACACGGTTCCAGCACACAACAAAACTTCAGCCTACAATAAACAGGTCCAACTTAAAGTATGTAGATATCAATCCAGTCCAAAGTCAGCTTTGATCAATACAATTTATATAGAAACAATCTAGGCAGTTCAGTTAAATTTAAATTGTAAGTGATATTAAATTCAAAGCAGTTGGTAAAAAGAAAACTTAGTCCATCTCATTAATCACTGCATCAATTTCTTCATCCAAAGCAAACATTTAGCGACTGTGGAGTAGAATTTCACATTTAAATTCAAAAAATACTTTATTGATCCAAAATGGAAAATTAAATCATGATAATATTTTACAGGAAACAAAAACAAAGAGTGCATAAAGTTAATCATAGCCACACCTCATTCAGTGACTCTTTTACATTCACTTGAAAAGAGAGATAAAATCATCACCAATACCTGGCCAAGAGTAAATTTATTTTATAACAATGTTATGAACACATTACAAGTTCATTTTGGCAAACAGCTCATCTGAAAGCTTAAATATCTTGCTGTAATGATAATAATGGAACAGGTTACAGAAGGAAAAATACAAATAGCAGTGTTGTATTGTACTGGCATATGCTCATAAATAATTATTATACATTATATTTGTGTTATTTTAAAGCATCTCGTTTTTCTCTCCTTACTTCTTCCCCTCCATCGTCTGTGCCGTCCCTCAGGATGGCTTCACGCCCCTCGCGGTGGCCCTCCAGCAGGGCCATGAAAACGTCGTGGCGCTGCTCATCAACTACGGCACGAAGGGGAAGGTCCGCCTTCCAGCACTCCACATAGCTGCCCGAAACGACGACACTCGCACTGCCGCTGTCCTCCTGCAAAACGACCCCAACCCCGATGTACTTAGCAAGGTATGCGCTCCTTCACATTGGGTTTGCTGTGTAAAGAAAATAGCAAATGAATTAAACGAGGTGAAGAAATAAAACCCCAGTGCAGGAGTTTTTAAGTAAGTCTGAGTGGTAATGTTGCAAGTGTGGATTATGATTATGATGTGAAATGTGGTTCATCTCTCACTAACCGTCATGCTCTTGCTTCCTTTTCTCTGCAGACTGGTTTCACCCCGCTACATATCGCAGCTCACTATGAAAACATGAGTGTAGCGCAGCTGCTGCTGAACAGAGGAGCAAATGTAAACTTCACCCCCAAGGTCAGTTTTCCTCAGCCTTGATGCATTAAACATTAGATCAAGATGCTGCAGGGTCTTTGCATGAGCCAGGTACAACAAAATAACAGCGTCTCAGCAGACATTCACATATAATAACCATCTCTTACGCTCTACCGTAGATTCCAGAAAAATACAGATTCCCTTGCTTCTTCCACTACCGACCCACAGATTTCATATAATTACACATTCACATTGTCCAGCAAGATGAAGGAAAATTGTTTTGCTCCTCCAGTACATGCTGCATCCATTAATTCCTAGCAGAGGAGCCCATGATGATTATGGGTGGACTGTAAAGGCTGTAGAGAAATGGATAAAAATCCTCCTCATCACTTCTGTTAGAGAAGAATTGCTCACCAGCTATTTCCCTTCTCTTTCAATAAATATCATAGTAGAAATCTGCCAAAAAAAAGGGGAAATAATTACTATTATTATTATATTTGTGATCATTGTTTTGTGATTATTCTCATTGTCACTAATGGTAAAAATGTCCTATGTACGCAATACCATTAAACATATGCAGTTTAGGTGTCAAGGACCTGTAACATGTCAATAACGCCGACACAAATCAGTCAGATTCACCATTTATACCTTTAGAAATATGGCGAGTATATTGAAATTTTCAAAGAATCACTATTGTTATGCAACACGTTGGCAACACGTAGTTATTTACTACAACCACTCAACCATGTAATGAAATGTGTGAGAGCTTCACGAACTTAACATAATTGATTTTTGAGAATCAACTGCAAGTGTCAAAGAAAACCAAGCAGGAAAACCACATGTTCAGCATCCAGATTCACATTAAAGTTTTGGGCATCATGGAACCCCATTGACTGGTTGGTAGAACTCCATTATGTGAGATTGAGCCGGACCTCTGGATGATCGAGTGGTATCGGATGGTTCTAAAATCTTCTGAGGTGGCGTAATGGCTGCTGGGAAGGTTCCCCGGAAAGTGACTTCATAGGTCAGTTGACCTATGAAAGGTTCTAAGTAAGGTGGAGGATCTACAATGCCGGACGTCTGTTTCTTTTCCAAAAGCCCTGAAAACCTCATGTGTGATCATGACATTAGGGATTCCTTGAAAACTCAAGAGATTTTACATCAAAGTGTGTCCTCTGTAAGAAAGCTGAAAAAAGTAATTATTGAGTATTTTAACATGATGATGATCCAAAGCAGAGATATACAAAAGTTTAGACAACTGCTTATTCAGTTCAATGCGAAGTTGTATCCAAACTTTCGTCTGGTATTGTAACAAAAAAAAACAAGAACTTAAATTTATCTCAAAGACCTTTTCAACATTTTCTGTTTTTCTTGTTGTGACCTATAACATGCAGCAGCTTGTGTAACTCATGTGTTCTCCAGAATGGAATCACACCTCTTCATATAGCCTCCAGGAGGGGCAACATGATGATGGTCAGATTACTGCTGGACAGAGGAGCTCAGATCGATGCCAAAACAAAGGTAAGCATTTCAGCTCCAGTCTAATTACGTTTTCATGGGAGCTTGTCGATGCACAAAACCATCCCATTGCTTGCTGATTATGTGTTCTGGTGAATTTTCATGCTAAATGACACTGTTATTTAACTGTTTTTCGTATTTGCATTTGACTTCATTTATCCCTTCGCAGGACGAGCTGACTCCTCTTCATTGTGCAGCCCGGAACGGTCATGTTCGCGTTATTGAAATCCTCCTGGAACACGGTGCTCCCATCCAGGCTAAAACTAAGGTACCATTATTGCCACTTTCTCTTCTCTGTCAGCTGATGATCAACACAAATAAAAACTTAAAGTGGCAAAGCGACCACACAGCAAATGAATGAAACTTTGGTTAGAAATATGCCTCTTTGTCCTAAACCAAAGACCAGCTGCCTTTGATCTTTCACTAGCTGCAGCGTACTATGAAGTCTCCCTGTCCCATTTCTTTCAAAGCAATGATGGTGAATTTTAAATGCTTCAAAATTTAAGTGATGCATCTCTCCTTGCTGCTTCTGTTGTCAAATGTTATTTCTGAGTCTTGTTTATGCTCTTAAATCCTGTGGCTGACAAACTGCACTTCATCACTGCCTCACTTCTTCAGTGCACAAAGCTGGCATGCTCTCTTACAAATCAGCTGGTGTGGGTCTGTGACTACTACTCTCGTTGAGTTAGGGGCATAATAGAGGAGGGTTGACCTCGGCCTTCCTCACCAGATTGGTCTTTCACATTGAACACATTGAAATAGCAAAAAGGGGCCATTATCCCACATTGAAGTGTATTTTTGAAAGGGACTAATAACTCTATTCAGTGAATACTAGGACTTTTCTTCAGCTGATTTTCAGAATAAATTTTCCACCATTAAGAAAAGCTACATTCAGACCAATGTTATGTTCCAAATTTACCCTTTTCTGCTTATATTTCTTTATTTCTTCTGTAGAACGGTTTGTCCCCAATTCACATGGCAGCTCAGGGGGATCACATGGACTGCGTCAGGCAGCTACTGCAATACAATGCTGAGATTGACGACATCACACTGGACCATCTGACCCCGCTTCATGTAGCAGCCCACTGCGGTCACCATCGCATGGCCAAAGTCCTTCTGGACAAGGGAGCCAAAGCTAATGCTCGTGCTCTGGTGAGCTTCTGTTTTGTTTTGGGTGAAGCATTCGTACTTAACCCAGCCATACTACATTGAGTAGTCTGAAAGTGATCATTCCTTAAAAGTTTTTTTTTTCTGCTGTTGCATTAGGTTGTTTTTATAAAACAGAACTTGGTTCAAAATGAGTCCTGAACTTTTTTTTTTTCTCCTGTGCCCTCAGAATGGCTTCACACCTCTTCATATTGCTTGCAAGAAGAACCACATGAGGTCAATGGACCTGCTGCTAAAGCACTCTGCTTCCTTGGAAGCTGTCACGGAGGTGAGATGATGGGCCCAAATGTCATGTCAAAGTTTTCAAATAGAAAACAACACCTGGCAGTTCTGTTCCGCAAATTTGAAATGGAACTTCATTCAAACATGTAATCATAATCCTACTCAAATAATGTTAAAAGTACTACATTAAAAAAAACATTAATTTAATGTTGTTTTCATTGTGAGAAAGGATGGCATTAGATAGGATGCCTTACAGTTTTCTGTTGCTTTTTATGCATGCATTTTAATTTAGGAGCAAGCACACGCTGCCCCAGACCTTCATTTTTGATTGGTTGGGAAATTCATTCAAGAACTGACACAGTCTATTTAAATTTTTCAAAGTTTTACAAAAGGTCTCCGCTACCTGAATGCACAATAATAAAAGAAAAACCAAGAATGCTTCTGGTTGTAATGCTCCCTATTTAAATCACGGTGATTTTTGTTCTGTCTCTTTCTGTTCTTGCGTACAGTCGGGTCTCACTCCTCTTCATGTAGCAGCATTCATGGGCCATCTAAACATAGTAAAGAACCTGCTCCAAAGAGGGGCTTCACCTAATGCTTCCAATGTGGTAAGAACCATTGATATGCTGAACCCAAGCAGGCTATTTTCATCAGTCAGTGATTCTTATCTTTATTACATTTTTAATACTATCCAGAAACTTTATGTAAAAGATAAAAGTATTGTATTTACTTTTAAATATCATGTATGAACTTCATAGATGGGTGTACCTTTGGTGTGATTTTTTTTGTTTTACAGGAGTATGAGTGGACTGCCATAATCCTTTTAAAAAAAGAGATAAATTATTTATTTGATTTAAAAGGGGGACTGTGGTACAAAAATAAGTAGGTCTTGTGTTACATCCAGTTTCATCACCCGGCACAACACTGTCACAACCTGGCTCATTGGCTCTTACAAAAATGTGAAAGAATGGTTTCCAGTGATTCATTTTAGAGAAAATAGCAACAAATAATATGATGTATGAAGTCATTGAAATAGGTCATGTTGATATAAGTGAGTGAACGTGCTCGATGTGAAGTGAGTGAGTGATAAATTACAGAAACCGTAACGCGACCAAAATACAAAGTAAACAAATTTGGGCCTTGGGGATGTGCATGGCAAAGAGAGGGAAGCGAAAAGCCTCCACCCCAACATCCGGTCCTCCTTCCCTCTACGCAGCATCCAGGCACTTACATGGGACAAAGGTCTCATAAAGTCTGTTGCAGCCAACAGGTCCATTCCTCCAAACAACCAGGTCTGTCACAGGACTGAGTGAGGATTTACATCAGCTGCAAATTTCATCTCAAGAAAATAGGCTTACGAAATTATGTTTTTAGTTGACATTGGATTTCCTTTATTTCAACATAAGTTTAACTAAAAGTTTATTTGGGAAACAAGCTCCAGATAATATTGTTTGAAATGATTACAATCACACAATTGGCCTATTTTTTATTTATTTATTTTATATATTGAGCTTATAGAACCATTATCACTAAAAAAATTGTGCTTGTTTATTGAAGATAATGAGATCACCAAATAATCGGCACAACAAAACAAAGTCAAGGTTTTTGCCATACCAAAAAAATGAAATTACAAAATTGTTATCAAGTTCAAAATCTCAGTATCTTGACATAATGAGAAAACTAGTCATCTAAAGACTAGAAACATCAGAATTTTGAAATTGGCTGAATTGTGAGAACATTGGGTTCTCTGCATTATCCAATCAGTATCTGATTTTAGCCATGGTTTTTCACTGATCAGCAGAAACAACCGTCTCTACTGTTTAATAGATCAAATATTTCATCAGTTGAGTATTTAAGCCGTTCGATTAAGTGTCTCTTTGTACTGCATCAGAAAGTGGAGACCCCCCTCCATATGGCATCCAGAGCAGGACACTGTGAAGTGGCTCAGTTCCTGCTACAGAATGCAGCGCAAGTGGATGCAAAAGCAAAGGTATCATCATCATTTGTACTCTTATTATTAAGAAAAGCACATTTTTTTCTCATTAGTGGCTCCTTTAGGCATTCACAAAGACTTGCATTGAGTTCAGGTTCTGAATATCAAGTGATTAATCTCATCATTTAATTTGCTGTGTAAAACAATTTCAGCGCTGTTGTTATCCCCCTGCAGGATGACCAGACACCCCTACACTGTGCGGCTCGTATGGGCCACAAGGAATTGGTCAAGCTGCTCCTAGAGCACAAGGCTAACCCTGACTCAGCGACGACTGCAGGTCACACGCCCTTACACATCGCTGCACGTGAAGGACACGTCTACACCATACGGATATTATTAGACGCAGGAGCCCAACAAGTGAAGATGACAAAGGTGGGGTGGATTATGAAACCCCGGTGTCACATTTTGCATCGTCAACGTGTAAATGTATCTGTCAACCATTTTTCGTGTGTTTCGTTTTTCCCCGTCTCTGGAGCAGAAAGGTTTCACTCCTCTCCATGTAGCTTCTAAATATGGAAAAGTGGATGTAGCGGAGCTTCTTCTGGAAAGAGGCGCCAATCCAAATGCAGCAGGGAAAGTGAGTCATCGCTTAACTCCTGTACCTCGATAGTCAAACCTTAGTGAGGAAATGTTGCTTTATCAGCTTTTTACCATAGTACGTGTCCCATACATACGCACATGTTTCTGTGTCATATTTGTGTATGGTTTATATATGTTTACATGTCTATGTGTGTGTGGTTGACAGAACGGTCTGACACCCCTTCATGTGGCCGTGCATCACAACAACCTGGATGTTGTTAAACTCCTGGTCAGCAAGGGAGGATCTGCACACAGCACTGCCCGAGTAAGATGCTCACCGATGAGTGTGCACATGCTCACACAGCCTATGGAGAAACTCTTGAACCTGTCCTTGTTCTTGCTAGAGCTCTTTTGCAGAAGCATTCAAGTATTTACTGTGAGGTGCACTCGGATAGGCGTTCCAAAGACCAATGTCCATGCCGGTGTGTGTGTGTGTGCCTTTGTCTATTTCTCCAGAACGGTTACACTCCTCTGCACATAGCTGCCAAGCAGAACCAGGTGGAGGTGGCCAGCGTTCTGCTTCAGAACGGAGCGTCCCCAAATGCAGAGTCCCTCCAAGGCATCACGCCCTTGCACCTGGCTTCACAGGAGGGGCGGCCCGACATGGTGGCTCTGCTCATCTCCAAACAGGCAAATGTAAACCTCGGAAACAAGGTAGGGTAAAATGGAACTAAATGTTTATCTCTTGAATTTGAATATACAAAAGTTGCTAAAGGAGGCAAGCTAAACTGAACTTGGCTGGTTCTTTTTTGCCGTTGCTTCTCAGAATGGACTGACTCCTCTGCATCTCGTAGCTCAGGAGGGTCACGTGGGCATCGCAGACACTTTGGTCAAACAGGGCGCATCTGTTTATGCTGCTTCACGGGTAATTCACACCACCGGACAAGGGCATGGGTTGACAAGATTCGTTGGATCTGATAAAACACAGAGGCTGACATCAGAATCTCAGAGTGGAATCATTAGCTCATTTAAACAGTATGCTGCTTCATAGTTCTTTGACTAATCCTCATTTTTGACAGAGGTCAAAACTGAGTAAAGGGACTTGAGATGAAGGAAAGTCTATCAATCGGATTCATTGTTTTCATAAGTAGAGGTGCTAACCAAGATGATGTTAATCAAAGCAATGTTACAGAGGAGAAAAGAAATGGAAATTAAGACAGTGTCGCAGTTTCCAAAAAACAATATTCCAACAAAGGCCGTGGGTGTTAACAGGTGGCTTTTGATTTGAACGCACTTCCGACTTAATTTGTTTGAAAAAATATATTCTTTATTCCTTGTAAAAAATTTGCGACAAAATAATTACCAAAAATGTCCTACAACTTAGCCAAAAACGAAAGTAAACTCAATGTGACGTTTCAAGTACAAAAAAGTGGAAAGTGGTCAAAAAAATCATTTACAAAAAACCTCCCGTCTCCACACACCAAACATTTGCCAAACAACGCCTCCACCAAGCACCCGGTGTGTTTTTAATTACTCAAATTAATGGGAGGGTCTAACCAAGTACCAACATAATCTAATCAATTCAAATATACAAATTCACTACATATTTTGGATCTAAACCAACTCAAATAAATTCTAACTTCCCAAAATAAAAAAAACTAAATTAGTAGAAATTACAATTTGCAAACTTTACATAAATGGCCACAAGTGTGTAACAATCGGGTTTTTTTTTTTTGGTTTTTTTAAGATTCTTCTTAAATGTAATATTTTAAATTATATTTAAGCATGAAACTACGTGATTTAATTCGATAACCTACAGCTAGGCATCATCACCAGCAGACTAAACAAAAGGCATTTGATAAAATAAGGATTTTTCAGGCATGAGATTTAAACCAACCAACCAAATCAGCACAAAGGCTTGGCTTGGGCTTGAAAAATGTGAACTGTAATTTCTGTAATGTAGAATGAGCCATTTGAACGTAACGGATCGTCATCAGATGGAATCCTTTTTTTTTTCATAGGCAGTGAAATGAACAATCATATTAACTATAGCAATGTTTTTTAAGGAGTAAGTAAATGGTACAGCTAAGACATAGTCTGCACTTTTTTTGGTGAAATTCAAAAGCTGTACAATCTTTATGGTTATTTTGTTATTTTTACATTGTGTCAAACAGTTAGGAAAACATGTAGGCTTTTGGAAATAGTAGGCAAAATGACAATAGCTAACAGAACTACAAACATATTTAAATAGTAAAGTATTCATGCCAATGTGCTCATTAGTTATCATGTTTTATAATTGAACTGCTCTTAATAAATAAAGGTCTTTTTTTGTGTGTCCTGTTTAGATAATGCATTTTTTGTTGCCATGTCTGAATCATTTTAGATTTGCTAATCATGTTGAATCAGACAATTAGAAACTATCCATAAAGTCTTTCTTATCTTCCCTCAGATGGGCTATACCCCCCTCCATGTGGCCTGTCACTATGGAAACATAAAGATGGTGAAGTTTCTTCTGCAGCAGCAGGCTCATGTGAATGCCAAAACAAGGGTAAAACTCTTCTTCTACTTTAAGAGCTAGAAACATTGCTCTTTGTCTTTATACTTTTGAATGAATGTACATTTGTTGTTTTTATTCCTGCAGATGGGCTACACCCCTCTGCATCAAGCAGCTCAACAGGGCCACACTGACATTGTGACTTTACTACTAAAACATGGAGCCATGCCTAATGAGATCACATCGGTAAGACATTCAAATCTTTTTTTGTTTTATTTACTTCCACCTAACAGTTTTTAATTCTAAACTCTGCATAGAAATTAAATATGCTGATATTTTATTTGAAAAAAGAGAAAATTCCTGAAGTGTGTTTCTCTGCAGAATGGGACATCTCCTCTTGGCATCGCTAAGCGATTGGGTTACATTTCTGTCATCGATGTGCTAAAGCTGGTTACAGAGGAGTCTGTTTCCACTGTGAGTAACGCATCGCCCTCTGTGTACAATGATTTAAAAAGCAAGCTTCAAAATTAGGTTCACAGCAAAACTACATCTTTTTTTTTTATCAAATTCTTGGCAAAAGCTGAATCCAAAGTTTCCTTTCTCTACTCCCGCCATTCATCTTACTTTTAATCTCTGTTTGGGGTTTTTCACAGATGACCACAGAGAAGCATCGGATGAGCTTTCCTGAGACGGTAGATGAGATTTTGGATGTTTCTGAAGATGAAGGTAGGTTTTCTGTTAGAATTATGTTATATCGTGCAGTTTTCAGCATCTTTCTCGGTTATTGGCATCACAGCAAACAGATGTTATATCTAGTCATCATTTAGACATGTTTTAAATTAATGGCACACTTACATCCCATGGAAACTGGAAGTCATTGACATTGTAATTGTAGTTCCTAATCACTACAGCTTTACAAAAACAGAAATAATTTAATTAAGTTTGAATCTTGCACTTTATCATATTTCTGTTTTGTTTGTTTATAAGATAATTTTATGATGCTTCAACTATGTGTACCTTTTAATTACTGTTTTGAATGCTGCGTGCCTCTGGGCCATATCTCACTCAAAAAGTAGATTTTATCTCAAGTTTTTGTAAAAATGCACATTTTTATATCAGAATTGTTCAGTGTTATTGATAATTGTGGCTTCAGTGATTTTTTTGATTTTTTATAGTTAAAAAATGATTTTCTAAGGTAAGCTTTGTTTCGCCCTTAAATAAATATGTTTTTGCAAAGTGTGATTAATGTGTTTTTCACTCATCTTTGCCAAGTATGCCAATAATTGTGGAGGGTGCTGTTGCTTTTACTGTGTTTATTTCCAGCTTTTGCCTTATTTAGCTAGAAGAAAACTTCATGGGAAGTATAAAAAAAAATGCCAGTGTAGATATTTCTGTTTATATGCTTGCAGTTTATAATCTTTCCTTCTATTTGTTTTGTAGGAGTTTGCCAGCTAACTTTAGGTATGATTGTATCCATTTCTCTGCCTTGTCCGGTCCGGTGGCTAGTGAATGTGTGCCGTCATCGCAGTTACTTTCATTATCTCTGTGTGTCACTAATTGTCTTTCTAATTATTCTCTGTCTTTCAACTCCAGCACTGTTTTCTTGTCTTTACCTTCATCCTCTCTATTATATCTCTGTTCTTTTTTTTCTATTCCAGCTTCTTCAGAAATTTATTGAAAAAATATTATTCCTGCTTCTCATCAGCATGTGTAAACGTCTCATTTTGCTTCCACCGGCGTCTGACGCAAATTTAAACGGGTTTATTACGGACAGTATTCCAATTTGTCAAAAATGGCTCTCTTCCAATATAATGTTGCTCTTCTTTTTTGCAACTTAGTTAATTGACCCATTAGCTAATTAAGCACATGCTGTGCAGCAGCTGAGACTCTCCTGAAAACAACACACAACCCCATTTGCTGTTTGATATGAGCACAGGCAGTTGCACATCAGCCTCGTTTTTCAATCCTCTTGGTCTTGTTTAATGTTTTTGGCGTTTGCGGAACAGCCTGTCCTGGTGGATGTCTGTAAACATCTCTGTCTGTGTTAAGTGCCTAATTTAGAAGTCATACATATTATTTCTGTTTAATAACAAAGTTGTTTTCTCCTACACAGAACCACGTTATTCCATCAGTAATCAGCATGCTCACAAAAAACCCGGCTGTCACCAGGTTGCCTTGCAGTCTCCCTCCCATGCCGTGTACTAAGCTGTCCTGATGATCACTGTCTTACCACTCTTCTTTTTTCCACTTCTGTAGTTTCCATTTGTTCTCAGTGTTGTTGGTTTGACTCCATTGCTTGGACTACAATGTTTACAGTTGCCTTGTAGCCGTTGTTCTCTGTGGTTTCTCTAAGGCGAAGGGATGGGAAAGAGGTGTATTACCAACCATCTTAACCTTACGGATAAAATCAGCTGAAATTATTGACATTTAAGTGTTTATAGATAAGATTTTAAAATATGCAACAAATAAATTAGATTGGCATGCATCTATATATAATTTTTTTTTCTTGCTATAGGAAATTTGTAGAACTTGGGAGATGAAATCAGCCACCATTTTGCATGGGCTACCTTGTTCTTTTTCCTAATCCTGTTCTCTTTACAACCAGTTTTTTTATTTTTTTTTTACCTTTTGAGATTTTTTTTTGTCTAACTTTTCAGCCTTCCTCTTCCTTTTTATTGTATCAACAGGAGATGAATTGCTCGGGCTGGATGGTGCACGCTATTTGAAACTTGATGACTTCAAAGACCAGGATGACGACTTTCTCTCCCCAAAGAAAACCCTGAGAGATTTTGAGGGTGGGACGGGAACCACGTAAGTCAGGTTTCTGAGGTTTAAACCACACATGCTGATTAAATTAGGCTAAAGTTATGCAGATGGTTAACTGTTTAAGGTCTTTGCTGTTTAGTGAATATATTGTTGATTTCTCTACATGTTGAATCAGATCTCTGGATTTGTTTTTGTCAAACAATATGTGGTATCGTTAACCGAAATTTCATCAAAAGTTTAGTTCAACCAAGTTTAAGACCTTGTAAGGATTACAAACTGGTCATTTATTTATGACTAGTTAGAAGTCAGATTCTGCTGGTTTTTCCATTATTGTCTGTCTATAAAACATTAGCATTGCTTGCACAGATAACATCATGCATTCCTGTTAAGAGCAAGCATGCATATGGTTGTTCTTGATAATTAGATACAGAAAACGTAATTACCGTATTAATATTTTATTGCATAGCAATATGAAGTCGCTGTGTTCTGCCTTCGATTTTCCTGATTTCCTCCCTCACAGGCCATACTCCCCTGCTATTCCCAGGATTCCTTGTGTGTCCCCAGAGACGGTGCAGCTCGACCAGGTAGCCTTCAGCCTCATTCACATTTAACAAGCTTATGTTGCTCATTAAAATATTAATATAAAATAGTTTTTCTGGCTGTTTCTGTACTTTCCTTACATTTCTTACATTATGGAGCATTTTTAATCATTTTATTTTCTTCCTTTTTCCTTTTCTGTGTCTTAATCTTTACCATTCGTGGTTGTGTATGTTTTATTATTATTATTATTATTATTATTGTTCTCAGCACACGCCCATCCCTTTACCAAAAGAGTATGATGAGGATTCTCTTATCCCGAGTAGTCCAGCTACAGAGACCTCAGACAACGTCAGCCCTGTGGCCAGCCCCATTCACACAGGGTGAGCTAATCAGTTAATAATCCTTTAATTGCTTGCTTTAAAAGCTCCTATCAGTACTATTGCATTAAAACCACGTGTCTCCCCACAATGCCCAGGTTCCTGGTGAGTTTCATGGTGGATGCACGTGGAGGCTCCATGCGAGGAAGCAGACACCACGGCTTGCGGGTGATCATCCCTCCCCGCACCTGCGCCGCACCGACTCGCATCACCTGCCGTCTTGTGAAACCCCAGAAACTGACGACGCCTCCTCCACTGGTGGAGGGAGAGGGCCTGGCTAGTCGCATCATCTCCCTGGGGCCCTCCAGCATGCAGTTTCTGGGGTGAGTCGAACTCGTATTTGTGCTCAGCAGTCTTAAAGTTTGCAATTTTAAGTATTTCTCAAGCATGAGGAGGTTAAATTAAGGAAAATAATGAGTACTTTCAAAACACATTTTTTCATGTCCATCCATTCATCCATTGCTTTTCGCTCTCTGGCTTGTGCAGGCTTCAAATTTAAAGGCAGACCACAGTAAAGAAATATCTATCGCAAAGTCGGAACAATATGGATAAAAAATGAAAATAAAA
Source organism: Poecilia mexicana (assembly GCF_051168715.1). Lineage (NCBI taxonomy): Eukaryota > Metazoa > Chordata > Actinopteri > Cyprinodontiformes > Poeciliidae > Poecilia > Poecilia mexicana. The sequence goes on from NW_028263381.1 coordinate 17,508,659, forward strand.
AAAATAAAAAATCTGGATTTAAATTAAAATCTATAAAGTTTGAATATTTGACCTGAAAAATGTGCAGGAAAAGGTGTCAAATGAAGTTTTACACACAAATATGCATGTCCAACCAACGAATTTGTTGGGCAACCCATTCGTTTCTTTATCAATTAATAAGCATAATAAAACTTATATATATATTTCTAACATCTGCATCAATTAAAACTTGTTAGTCTACAAAAGAAGTTTCAAGTTTTCATTGTTATTGTTTGTCTTGTTTTAAGTATCGTTTGTGTTTAAATGCATTAAGTCACACATAGCTTTATGTGTGACTTAGTGCGGTCACTTGCATGTGAACTTCACATACAAGTGAAGTCAAAACATTAATTTTGTCTTCTTTCTTGTACCTCTTAGTTGTTGGGATATATTAGATAACCAGTAACCACTTTGTCCTTGACATTAGAAGCAGGGAGAACGAAAGAGCAAGCATGAGGACTTCAGCCAGTTTGACGAGACACATTTCTGCGGCTGTACGGCCGATTCAGAGAATCTCCATATTGACTTGTTGTTCTTGGCCTGCAGAACTCAGTATCTTACAAAAATGTCCCTGTGAATGAGCAGTGATGCTCAGAGAGGACTCATTAAGACAAGTGGAGAGTGAAGAGTAGCCCCCTTGTGGTTTGACCCATTATCTGCTAGGCGAGCTACTCTGGCTCAATTAAGGAATGATCACAAAAACAACAAACATCCTTATTTCAGTTTTCTCTTCATGTTCTCTCTCTCTGACCTCTACCAAAGAGTTCTATTTAGAGTTCTGCTAAGAACCCCCAGTGATCCCAGAATGCAATACAGAAGGACATCCATATCTATTCTCTATAAGAAGTTAATGCTCTAAACAAGTCCATGCTGGTTGCAATAAAAACATTCTAGAACAGACTGTGCTCCGCAGTTTGCAGCATTACTGCATTCTGGTCATAATGTTGTGCCTTATTGGTCTGTTACTCGGACTTTGGGCAGCGTTGTTGGTCCGTTCATTTTGGCTTGTTGTAATTCCTACTGTACCCTTGCGATGTCCTCAATTCTCCTTGTTTCCAACTCTCACCACCTGCATTCTTCACCTCTTTCCACTCACCTATCATCCCTGCAGATCCTCCTCCTCATGCTTGTCATGGGTCTGGTTGTGGTTTGTTTGCCTTTGCTTTACTGAGGCCTTTGTTCATTACAGAAGTATCTTGTATTATACAAGATACTTCTTGTCTTGTACAAGATACTTCTTGTATAATACAAGAAGTAAGTATAATAATTGTATAAGTATTATACTTTCCAGGAAATTCTTATACAAATATGTAATCGCCTCTAACTCACTGAAGACTCTTGATTCAAACTGAAAAGTTTATAAAGACGTTAAAGACTTTTAAAAGTACTTTATACCTTCGCAGACCTGTCATAGTGGAAATCCCCCACTTTGCCTCATTGGCCCGTGGGGACCGGGAGCTTGTGGTCCTCCGAAGTGAAAACGGCTCCGTTTGGAAGGAGCATCGCAATCGCTATGGAGACGAAGTGCTGGAAACCATTTTGAATGGCATGGATGAAGGTGGGTTTCATTTGAACAGGTACTGTCTTCCACAGCAGCTTGCACGTTCTCAGAAAAGTCACTTGCCATCTTGAGATGCAGCCGTCAAAGGAAACTTTCTCAAGGCCGCTGTCTCAGCAAACTTTGAAAGTCAAGCTTCTCCTGATTTACGTTAAGCCAATAAAAATCCATCATTTTGCCTCCCTCTGACCTTTCTTCACTTTGCTGTAGACTTGGAGAGTCAAGAGGAGCTGGAGAAGAAGAGGATACGTCGAATCATCTCCACCGACTTTCCCCTCTACTTTGCTGTAGTCTCTCGCATTCAGCAGGAAAGTGATCTCATCGGCCCCGAAGGTGGCCGGCTCACCAGCAAGCTGGTGCCCCACGTGGAAGCCATCTTCCCTGAGACGGCCGTCACCAAGAGAGTGAGGCTGGGACTGCAGGTAAAGAGATAGGAAGACATTTCTGCAGCAATGCATAGAAAAAGTAACTGCTGGGATGTTTGATGTTTCACACTGTCTTGGAGAGAGAGAAACTCTGTGGTCTGTAGTGGCACATTTACCCGCTGGATTAATGTTGGCTTTCATTGACTTATGTTTTTGAGCTGCTCTTTTTGGCAAATAAGGGAATATACTATACTTTTAGTTTCTAGGACTCATGTTGATGTTGACACTGTGCTGCCCTCTTAAGAATATCTAAGTATCGTAAGTGACTTCTTTTCTCATCTGTAAATCGGTGTTTCAAGCACAACATTAAGAAATTTGCCAAACTCTTTAGTTAATACCCCTTTTGACAAATCTAACACAACACATGCACTAGAGTCTAAAAATAAAAAAAACTAATAACAACTGGTCACTCTATACCATAGTTATTCCTGGTTGCAGTGAACATGAAATATGTGAGTGAGTGAGCAAGTGAACATTTCAAATAGCTTGTTTAAACTGCACTCCTGATTATGAAACCGTTTGAAACCAGTATTATTTAGTAGACTCCTGCTTGTAAGGTTGACACACATAAAGTCACCAGTCAGGCAAACCTTTTTTGTTGTACACAACATGGGCTTTCATTGTATTTTTTTTTCTTTGTTTTGGTTACATACCTTACTAACTTTTTTTTTCTTTTTGTCTTGACAAGTCAGTGTAAAATAAATTGCATGAGTCTGCATTTTTGCTTTGCCTGACATTGGTTTGTTTTATGTTTTGCTTTTATCCAGCTGTCGTTCGTCTCTCCTCAGTTGCCTGATTTAAGTTGTGAGCCTCACTGACTGAGCTGATGCACTGGTCTGAGTTGGGTCAGATGTGAAATATGACTTTGTTGCATGTGTGAGTATGGCTGTGAGTTTGTCGTTTCAGTTTTTTGCATTTTTTTTCCCCTTCAGTTCACATTTTAGCATTAGTTCCACACTTATCCTTTGAAACTTTATATGCTGTTTTTCTTTTTTCTTTTTTTTTTTCTCAATGTTTTTTCTCTCTCCTGCGGTCATGGTTTTTTTTTTCTGGGTTTTCTTAAGAATCTTTTGTCCCCCTGAATAAATGTCAGGCACAACCAATCCCTGATGAACTGCTAACTAGGCAGCTGGGAAACCAGGCAACCTTCAGCCCGGTGGTTACAATCGAACCCCGGCGGCGCAAGTTCCACCGTCCGATTGGTCTGCGCATTCCTTTACCTCCATCCTGGAGGGAAAGTCCACGTGATGCAGGGGAGGGAGACACCACCAGCTTGCGCCTTCTCTGCAGTGTCATAGGTACTGTTAAACAAACAAAAAAAAAAAAGTCCAACTTCGAATTGCTATGGACTGTAGGAAGCTGTGTCTTTGCCGATTAAACTCACTGTTTATTTTTGTGACTTAGGTGGAACAGCTCCAGCTCAGTGGGAGGACATTACTGGAACCACCAAGCTGATGTACGCGAGTAGCTGTGCCAGTTTCACCACCAACGTGTCTGCAAGGTAAGCAACTCAGCACGAACTTTGTGAAAAGAAAAAAATCTATTACCACCCTTCTTTTTTTTCCCCCCATTTTGATGTGCAGACATTTAGTGTCTACTGGCTTGAATCATTTGTTCTTCTTTCCCATCCAGATTCTGGCTGGCAGACTGTCCACGTACAGCTGAGGCAGTGACCTTTGCCAACTTGCTGTACAAGGAGCTCATGGCAGTCCCTTATATGGCCAAATTTGTCATTTTTGCGAAGATGAACGAAGCTCGGGAAGGTCGATTGCGTTGCTACTGCATGACAGATGACAAAATGGACAAAACTCTGGAACTGCACGAAAACTTCTCAGAGGTGGCCCGAAGTCGAGACATCGAGGTAAGAACAAAGGAGAACAGTGATCACGCTGACAGGAAGAAAAAGTGGCAAAGAACTGACTTTTTTTTTATGTTCTCCCTTATTATTTAAATTTTAGTAATTTATTTAAAAGTGGATGGTCATAGCCTGCTTGTTTTCTAACATTGGGATGGTTTTCACAGCTTATGGAGGGCATGCCGCTGCACCTGGAGTGTTCTGGGAATTTAGTGCCCATCCGGAAGGCCACTCAGCAGCCTCGCAGCTTCAGCTTCCAGGCCTTCAGAGACAACAGGCTGCCTGTTTCTGTCAAGGTCTGTCTCTATGTGGCTGTTCACTTGCCTAACTTTCTACCGCTTGCCATTCATTCCATATGGGTTTTTGTTTTAATTTTATTAAGTTTTGGGGTTTAACACACCAAGGATCCTCTCTACAGATGATCAATATTCTTCCAATATTCCAGATTACTTATTAACAGACACCTGACAGTAACTATTGTTAATGGTGTCAATATCATGAATAGTGCCATTGAAACAAAAAGACTATTGCCCACCTGAAAAAATTTTCATAAAGCAACATACTTGGTTTTTAAATGAACGTCCTCCAGACACAATAATGGAGTGAAAACTGTCACTACAAAGAACAAGAACAAAACCAACTAAAAGAGAAACTTTTGTAAAATTGAACAAAAATGCTTTTTTATTTTTATTTAGAGTAATGGTTGGGAATGTTTTGCTTTCCCAGGACCTATAGCAAAACAAATGACAAAAGATGGACAAAATATCATCCCTGCAATGACACGTTCATGAAAAGTTATCCGAATTTTTGAATTTTTCTGAATTTTTAAAAGACTGCTACCATTTTTAGTTGTCGGCATAAACACCCAGCAATGTACAATGTAGTCTCCTTTTTATTACCCTCTTAAACCTTTACACTCCACTGACTTACTGTTTTTACACCTTATTTTTCACCAGTCTGCATCTCTATGCTGGAGAGGTTTAAAAATACCTGCGGTTTGGTTTTAACTCTTAATGTAGTATTTCAGACAAATCTGTATGTGCAGAGAAAAGAACAATAAACGCATGAATGATGTGTAAACTGATTCAGAAGAGTCAGCCCACAGGTTGATGGAGCTCCGAGATTAAATGTAGCTCACACTTGAGAGCAAAGTCTTTGAAAACTACATGGAACTCTGTGTATAAACCTTGTCTTGTCTGTCCTGTGACCATATTGACGTAATTTCATTGTGTTGTACGGTGTTCTTTTCCCTAAATACATCCAATTATTTTTTTTTTTGTTTTCATCCATATCTGTCGGTGTGACTTATGGTACTATGTAGTATCACCTACCTAAATTCTTGTAGCCATGCAACAAACAACTTACCTATCTATCCCCCGACTCTCTTGGGTAATTGTTTGCATGCCCTGTGTCTCCCTCACTTTCTTTGCCTGCCTTCCAATCTTTGCGGCCTTGCCTGTCTGTACGTGTCTGTCTCACTGTCTCTCTTTCTTTCTCTCATGGTCACTCTGTAACTGTCTGATCTGACAGACGCCCAGGTAAAATGTGCAGGTAAATCTCTCTCTCTCTTGCCTGCCTGTGGACTGCTTCCATCCCTGTTTCCCCCTGCTTCTTGTCCAATGTTACTGCGCACCAGCCTCGAGGCTCTGTGGAGAGATCTAACGCCTCTTTCTGATCTGTTTGTCCTTTCCTCCCTTCTTTTTCTCTGCTTTCACTCTAATATTTTCCGATGTGCATCGTCTTGTGCACTCTTTCTTTCACATTCTTTTCTCTGATCTGTTTTCCACCTACGTCTATCTGTTTTTCTGCTCTTTTCCTTCTTTGTTCTGTCATCTGTATGTGCCAGGTGAGGGATAGTAACAAGGAAGCCACTGGGTTTCTGTCTTTTCTGAGGAAATGCACAAAGTACGAGGATTCGCAACACGTCTTGTGTAACCTTAATATAACTATGCCACCTTGTGTCAAGGTAAGAACTTGCCATGATACATGAGCATGCCTTTAAACATGAGAGCTTAGAAAATGAATACAAATGAAGGTTGTGAGGCCAAATTCTTACTGGGTTAAAAATTAGTACACATCTCAAATAGCACAGGATTAATAATGAAAAGTTATTTTTAGTTGACTGAGAATTTAATAACTAAAAAATGTCACAATAAAAATGTGACCAGTTAGAACATTCTGATAAATTTGCAGGAATTCACTTTTACTGTTGGACCTAGAGTTCTTTGAAAGTACGGAGACATGCATTTTTGAAGACTTTTACTTATAATTTGCTTTCCATATTGGCAAAATGCATTTTTGTTTATGTAGACCTGTATCTATATTTCTTTGTAGCAAAGATAGGATGTTATTAAAATAATGACATGTAATTTATTTCAAAGTTTTTGATGCATTGGTTTGCACCAGAGATGCAAACCAATTTAAAGGCTGCTTTATTCCTCTTATAGAGTCAAATGTTTTTATTTTATTGTTGTCGTTTCCATGTTCTCCAATTAAGATGTTTTCCAGACAATCATTGTCTGCCATAAGAAACCATTATTTGGTCCCTATTTTAGGTTGCTGGGAGCGAGGAACGCAGGCGAACTTTGACCCCTCTGGCCCTGAGAGAGCGCTACAGTGCACTGAACGAGCCTGGTGTGGGTACGTTTTTATTGTCTGCACTTCAGCCCTCTCCTCATAGACACACACTGGAGATGGGCACAGAATGTTGCGCTGCCCTTTTGGCCAGACCCCCCGCTTCCCTAATCTGCCCCTACTCCACCCTCTCTGCCCCCATTTGTCTCATGTGCACGCATGGCACAAAGACTAAAGCCTTGGATGCAATGCACTGCTGTACAGTATGCCCCAGAGTTTGTGGCAGTGCAGTTTGATGAAAGCACACAGAATGTGAGGCCGAGAGACAAGCAGCCGTCTGGAACATGGCCTGCAGTCCAGTAGCTCCATGGCACCTGGAAAGTCTGACTTATTCTTTCCTGAGTGTCTTGGATGTTCGAACAACGACTTCTGTGATTGGTTAAGCATGGCGCTGGTGTCTCCACTGCGACATCCAATGGCATGGCAGCAGATACTATTAGCTTATGAGCACTGAGAATGAGCAGGACCTCCCAGTGGAGCTAGACAGAGGAGCCCTTTATACTGGTTTTTGGTAAATGCGTAACGGTTTCTCTTAAAGTTAAAACAAAAAAAGTGGTTTCCTGATGGAGGAGGAAGGAGAAAAGGTCTCTTCTGTCTATTAAGTACACAGCGCTGCTACATTGCACCTTGGTCCCTCTGTAATTGTTACGGAATGCTACTATGGGGCTAACATTTCAATGAACCCCAAAGTCTTACATCTTATACCCACACTCAGTCCTAACCGTGACAATTACTTGGATAAAAACACTGTTGTGGTTAGTGCTTATTTGGCTGCACAGAGAAGAAAAGGTATGTATTATCATTAAATCTCAACAGAAACTTTTCTCAGTTTTAAGTCTTCTTAGTTCACACATGATGAACTGTAATCTTATAACTATTTTTATAGCTATACTCTACTTAACTTCATAAGGGTAGATCAAATGTTAGGATGCTGGATGTCCTGGTCAGGATGTTTTAGCCCCTGATACAGAGGAATTGAAAACGAGACATTTTTTTATACTATGTTCTTGAGAGCCTTGACAAGAATTCACAAACCTTATTTAATAAGTGTTATGTGGACTACAATAGTATTCTGATTGCACAGCATTTTACTCACTCCCCAATGACATTGTGAATGGTGAAGTTTATTCTTTCTGCGTTTCTTGATTGTGACAGATTTTTTTTGTTTAAACTTTAGTTTCTGTAGGTCAGACTCAAAATGAGGGAAAAACCTGATGTTAATTTGAACAGGAACGTTTTAGCCTCAAAGAGATTGCCACAAATTCACCTTAAACTGCCACCAAGTCAAGTTGGTGCATCTACTGCCTATTGATGCAGATACTACACATACAAAGGTTTATACTGCAAGCAATTTGCTAGTATTTTGAAGTTGAACTAATTCCCAATAATTTTACTAATATCCATTGTGTTATAATTTAAATTATTTGCAAATTAGATTAAAAACAAACAAACAAAAACACATTTTCTCCTTTATAAATGAAAAGAAAGTGAGGCAGTTATTGGTTGTTCAAACAACCGCCTATATGGTTTGTGCATACATTTAAATTCATGCAGGTTGCTGAAGTGTTAGGCTAACAGTAACACGCTTAGTATCTCATTTAGTGACTTTAATAACTCAGCTCATGTTTTAGTGCTCTTCCAGTTACTCATGACATGAAATCTTAAGAAAACTGAAAGAAAATGTTTTAAATCCTCATAAACTCAGCACTTTGAGCCTCATAAAAACTTCTGGTACATATGATGACAACTAAGGACAGTGCACAGAGCAACATCTGGACGCTGCTAGACCAGGAGCTGCAGCAGCCAATATGGTCTCTCCCTTCCACATTTGTGAGATCAACAAAATAATATTCACTGTCAGATATGTTCACAATATGAAGTTAGTTAAAGTTAGTTAAGTTAATATGAAGCTAGTTATGAATATAAATATAGGTGGAGATCTTTAAATATCACCAGCACAAAACTTGACGACAAATCTTAGGGAATCTAATACTAATGAATGTATTAAATCGCGATTTAGGATTAGGAAACCTGGAAACAAGACATTCTTGATTACAATCATCTGAGTTCAGAAATCTGGTGTTTTTGACACTGTCTTTTCATGATGTTTTGCGGGTCCTAAACTGCTCCCATTTTCTCTTTAGCTTCAGTGAATGCCATGGAGAGAACCGAGATCAAAATCAACATCATATCTGATCAGCTGGGCTTAAGCTGGGCAGGTTAGTAACTTCAGATTTGTACAAGCTTGAAACAAATACAGCGAGTAAACACAAACTAGTGGTGGATCTGATTTAGTCTTGACTAAGAAAGAGTTCCCTTGTCAACGTTGTTCAGGTCATCTTAAGTGAACTTACAGTTTACAGACCAGGAGATAACCTGTGGTATTTATTTCATTTGTAAGAGATCGTAATGTCTTTTATTTACTGGTGCACATATCCAGTTTATTTTATCTGCTCTTTCTTTCAGAGTTGGCGCGAGAGCTTCAGTTTAGCGTTGATGACATCAACAGGATCCGTGTAGAAAATCCAAACTCCCTTTTGGACCAGAGCTCCGCCCTGCTCAACCTGTGGCTCAGCAGAGAGGGCAAAAGGGCCAAAAGTGAGTCCAACATTTAAAATTCTTATTAAACTGACTACAGATTTACTCTGTAGGGGATTAAATACAATGTTTAAAACTCTGGAAAGTTCTTTAGATTTCAAGCAACAGCACAAACGGATCTGTGTTAAAAGAAACTCGGAGAGAATTTGAAAGTGTAACTTTACAGACACTTCACTTCTCATTTTCTATCTCTTTTGTCATTTCCTCTCTTTGTCTTTCACTTTGGTGTGTGTGCTGCCCAGTGGAGAGCTTGTACACTGCTTTGAAGAACATTGACCGTGCAGATATCGTGTCTTCACTTGAGGGTCAGGCCCCACAACAGGGGCCTGGGTTGTCAGAAGAGGGGGCCTGTCGTCTGGCGGACAGAGACTCTACATTGTTGTCCCCCAGTGTCATTAATGGTAAGAAACACAAACACAATACAGCATGAATTCAAGAGAAACAATTTTATGTATTAGCAAAGTGTTACCTTTTATATATTTAAATCGCAATGGCTTATGCTTGCTCGTGATTATCTTAAAGATGATGATGAAGATGATCACAAAATCCCTTCTACTTGGATATATGAGTTTAAAGGAGAGAATGAAGGTTTCTTTGTTTTCTATTTATTCTATTTACTATGGTTTGAAATTACAATTTTTGAGAATATCCCAGTGTTAAAAATAATTTGGAAGCAAAAGTGATTAAAAAGAAAAGTAAGTAATTAAAAATGTGTCGCTCTAAGGAAACAGGCATTTAGCCAAAATAACTATTTTCAAACATCGACTTGCTATTTAATTGAAACGTTTGCCCTGTTTGAGCCCCAGAAAGTGCCCCTCCGTTCCCCTTCATCTGTGGAAAAATTGCCTGCTTCGTTAGAGTGTGGGTAACAGCCATTGTGCCTTGTTTCTGTTGCCCCACAAGAGATCACGGACACAAGGCCTTCACGCATAGTGCACAAGCCAAGAGTTATTAGACCCCCGTTTTTCAGAAGGGGTAAGTTGATCAGAAACTGGGGCTGCATGGTGGTTTGCTGCTCTTGATGATGATGATGATGACGATGAGTCTCAGACGATGATTTTGAGGTCTGAGGAATGGTGTCGTTCTCCCACCATGAAAATGGCTTTTATTAGCATGCACTAACACCGCCTCTGTGCATTTCTCACCGGGACACAAGTCATCTTCTTTTCTTTTTTCTTAAGTTACACTTTGTTGCACCTCATAATTTAGATATGAATTACAATGTTTCTACTCATCTAGGAGAACCATCATAGCTCCCTTTTATATTTTGGATTTTAAGGCGACACAGCCATAAAGGTATGAATCTGACGAGCGCAGTGTCTTGTGAACATATCCCTTGAAGTTTTTTCACATTTTTTCATCCTACATCCACATACTTCAGTGTATTTAATTGGGATCTTATGTGACAGACCAAGTAGTGCATGACATTGAAGTAACGGAAAGTGATTAATTGATTCATCTCTTTACAAATAAAAGTCTGAAAATGTGACCTAGCTGCATTCATATTCAGGCCCCTTTTACTCTGGAATGTCTCCCAAAATTACCAAATTAAAGTGCAGGATTGCTAGAGAACATTAGTAAACAAAGAGCATGAAGAAGGGTAATGTTATGGAAATGTTTAAAACACGGCGAGGTTTTAAACAGTAGCCAAGGCTTTACATATTTCATGAAGGACTGCAGAGATCCATGGTTCAGGGGGGGATAACCTGTTCACATGGCAACAACGGAAAAGTCTTTGTTAAACGAAAGCCTTAAAATTTAATTGCAGTTTTCTACCAGCCTTGTAGGGCGCAGACCGAGCATGAGAACATTTTGTTCCACGAGCAAAATACTGCATTTGGCAAGAAAAAGGAAGGAAAAACAAAAAACAGTACTGGAGATCAGCCCATTATCACCATCAACGTATCAAACAGAGACTGGGAACGTGGTCTCAGGTGACTGGAAGATGATGTAGCTAAATTCATCCAGTCCTGAGAGAAAACCTGCTAGGGGCTGCAAGAGACATGAGATTGGAGTGGAGGTAGCTTGAAATAAAGCATTTTTATATTCAGGTGTCCTAATGGTGTAAGGAAAGTTCAGGCGCAACAACAGGAGAGAATTTCTGGCAAGACTTGAAATTTTTAATACACGAATACTTCCAAACCAATCCGATGGAAGTTTTTTGCTTAAAAAAAAAAAAAAAAAAAAGAATAAAGCTGGTGGAGGCATACCATAGATGATGAGTCCAAGGTATAGACTGATAAATACAGATTCTCATCACTCTTTTCAGATTTTTGTTTTAAAAAATGTTATTCCTCTTTATTATTATGCACTCTGTTTTGCCGGTCTGTCACATAAAAACCAGATCAGACATTCTGAAGTGTTTGGATTGTGATTTGAAAAACAAATAAAAATAAAAACTAGGGTATATGTACCATCTCAATGCACTGTGCAAAAAACTCCTTCCATTTACTATGGATGTCTGGATTACATGTGGGACTGGTTGCGTATGTGTGCACATAAGTATGCGTGTGTGCATACATATCTTCGTGTGTATGTCTGGGATGGATAAGAGTCACAACTGAACAAAATGAAAATGTGCTCTGGGCCTTCATTCCTTGTTTCTGTCTTCCCCTCTTCCTATCTCGCTCTTGCTTTCTTTTTTTAACCTGAGAAAAAGACAACATTCCACACATCTCACCACAGATGGTGTTGGAATTGTCTCTCTTCCTCAGGATTCTGTCCAACCTCTTCCTCTTTCTCTGAACCTGTGACACAACATACCAGCTGCCCAGCTGCCCTGCTCCTTCCTCTTCCTTCTCCTCCTCCTCCCTTCTCCTCTTCTTCCTCCTCACAGCTCTACCTGTCCGACCTCTGACCTCATAAGAACCTCATTTTGACCTCTGGGCCTCCTCTTCTCTTGTCATCTTATTTCCCCCCGTGCTCCTCCCTCGTTCAGTCGAGTGGGGACCCTCTCCTCCTCTTTAAATCCACAGCTCAGTGTGTGTACTACTGTTTGTGCACGTGCATGCTGCATGCCTTGCTGTTACCGTACCGGAGTGTGAGTTTGCGTAGACGTTAAAAAAAGTGAGCTTTTTGTTTCAGACTAGCTTTTAAAAGATACATTTGTTTAGATCCAGTCACTTAGGTTTGAGTCTTATTCGCACAGCAGATGAATATTGAAAATTTGCTGGATTAACCGAGTGAGGTTATTATTTCCAAAGCGTTTTTTACGTACTGGTCAAGAAGTCAGAAGTTTACATGCACACATCAAAGGCATGAGCGTCATATTAATTTTTGGGTTTTACTCATCCTTTCAATCCCTTTTCATAAAGTTTGACTGATGAGGTAAAACACAACTTCAGCCACTCCTCAAAACAAGAACTAGTTGTACAAGTTGGAAGTTGTTGGTTATTGTTTATCCACACAGGATTTTTCAAACTGGCTCAAATCAGTTCAGTTCAAGTCGGATAGTTGCATACATTGTATATAAAGACGCTTTTTTTTACTGATTTTTTTCCTCACAAGCCTTGATGATGATGGCTTTATAAGCTACTTACACTTTTGTTCACAACATTTGAGTTAAACAGAGGCATACCTGTGGGTGGACTTTAAGGCAGCATGTCAAACACTACTTCCTTGTGTGACATCATATTAAAAAAAATTAATTAAAATCAATCAAGAATTCAGAATTAGTACTTTTTGCACAATTTCAAGATGTTCTAAAGGTACCACATTTATCGACTTAACTTAAGTAAATAATTGTAACTACATCACCCGGTTGTATTTGTTCTTATGCAGATGCAACAGGGTGAGGCCACACATCATAACCAGTTTTGAAAATCACATTGCAGGTTTACATTGAGCTCTAAATAGAACACATCTATGTCAATATTAGTAAAATGTTTGTATATATTTGGGCCTGTATTTCTAATTTTGAACCCGTTTGGAGTATAGAGAAAATTGACCAAACAACAACAACAAAAAATCAAATTCTTGGATCTTGCGTCCGTTATGTTTCCAGTCCAGCACCAATAAAGAGGGGTTTAAGGAAACGGCTAAAGCTCAAAGATAATATATTATTAATGCTGATGATGAGTGTGTGTACATTTCTGATAAATACTGTATGTGAGTGAGGGAGGATTTTGTACTGATGAACTGTGGTGTCTGCAGTTTGCCGTTTATGTTCTTGACATCAAACTGTGCATGGCATGCCTTCAGTGTCTGAATTAATCTTTGCTGTGTATAACGTTCTCTCTGTTCAGTGGGTGTATTCTAATCTTGTTTTATGCTAAATTAACTCAAAAAGTGTTTCCTTTTCTTTTACTGTGAAACAAATGGTGTCATTTTAACAATATGCTGTTAACACATTGACTTCTGCATCGCACATAATGTTCAGAGAACAATGCTGCTGCAAACATGAAGTCTTTCTTTCATGGGCAAACTCATTAATCATACAGTTGTCTTTAAGATTTTAAGAGGTCGGTGTTACCGAGGAGGGTTTGTTTACACTTTTTACTGCTCTTAACACAAAAATTTGCCCAAGTCTGAAGGACTCTCAGCATTGTTGAAACATTATCTGCTGGCAGGGATACTGGTGTGAGGGTGTGTGTGTGTTTGTGTATGGTTTGGATGTTCAGGATTTATTACCCTACATTTTAACCTCACCTGTGACCCAAAAAAATCTACTTCATTCATCATATATAAAGGAATACGAGTGTAGTTTTGTGTGTCTGCGTTTTTATTTGACCGTTGTTAAAACACTTAGTGTATTGTGAAGCGTGTTGTGAAGTGTGCCGTCCTTTTTTCCGTTTTATTTTAGGGCTTTTTTTTAGCCTCAGTAGAGCTAGTCTGTGCTTCACCATGTGTTGTGCCTTGGACACTTGTGTGTGTGTTTCTTTTAAACAACAGGAATAAAAAGGAAGGACTAACCCTGACTCAACTAAACTCATTCAAGCTGCCATTCTAACTCATTCCTTCCTGTCCACCCTCATTCTGATGCCACCTCTGACCATCCTGGCCCTGTTCCATCCCAGAGACACACACTGTAGTTCATAAGTCAATAAATTCTGGGAATAAAACAAACGCATCATAAAGAAGTACTTCACTCGTATACGGAGCTATATGAATTGATTGGTGCCGCTTAAAAGCCTTAAAATACCTTGAAATCCTTCTTTTAATGCAGTAGGTTTGCGTCACACTGAAAAATGTAGACAAAATTGATCTTTGCACACATTCATTCAGCAGGAAGAAAATCCCATGAAAAATAATTGCTTTTAACAAAATCAGTAGTGTCACAATTGTTGGTTCATCGACTCTTAATTCTCTTTACAAACTCACAACAGGTTTTGGCTGTAGGATACCACTTGGTCTTTGTCTAGATTTGTGACCATTCCTGGGTCGTCTTGTTTTCAGAAAGAGCTTTTAGAGGTGGAACTGAGATGTCCTTGGTCAAAAAGTTGATTTTTGTGTCTGCTGAATTATTCATGTGTAGATTTGACCCATATGTTTTGCATCATTATCCATCACATTTTAAACAGTCCAGGTAACACACTCTGTTATGTTTATCTGTGTGAAGGCGGAACATAATCCACATATTCAGTTGGCCTATAGATAGATTCTAATGTTTTTATTGAACATCAGAGAAATGCTCTGGTCAGCTTTAGAAACTAAAGGATAACTTAAAAATATTCTACAATTACACGTATATCTCCAATGAATTCGTACCAGTCATTAGGATGGCAGTGTCATTATGAGAAACGCATATTTTTTCCCAACGGAATAAATGCACTGAAGTTCTTGCTTCTGTGCTCAGTGTGACATTAAGCTCCTGTAATAAAAGCTGAATTTGTGTGAAGGCTTTTTGCACACCTGTAGTACGGGTACCAAAAAGTGCCGAGGTTATATAATAGATTGTCTCTCTAATAACATGTGTCAGCTGTTCTAAACATTTAATGAAGCTGTAAGGCTTCAAGGTGCTTCTTGCCAAAATGTTCACATCTCCATTACTGGGCCATAATGGGTGCTGCTTTATACATTAAAAGTAAGACCAAATAAATTCTGAGCTGCAGATCTGCTGAATGACGCATTAAGCACCGAAAACATGTTATTTATGCTCAAACTTGATAGCATGTTGGTAAAAAAAAAAGTCAAGTTTGGGAACCTTTACCACATCTACATCCATTAGTATTTCACTACTGTGTATGCCTTTATTGGGGTTTAGTTTTTTCAGTTAATGACTGACAAAATCATGTAAAACATGTTTTCTGAATCCATTTTCATTCCTTTAGCTGACAGTCAATAGATTTTGCTATTAAAATTAACATTTTGAAAATTAAGATTGAACTAAATGTAGTTTAAGGCTTTTAGTGAGGCCAGGTATGAGGGACAACATTTAATTTGCGTTCATTATTAAAAGTTAAGCTGAACCCTTGCATTAAAACCTGCACTAAATGTACTTTTACAGATATTTGCATGAATATGTTTATCACAACTATACTTTGGGCTTGATTTTTGGATGAAGACCTTTTCACTTTTATTAATGTAAAAAATTGCATATGTTTAAATAAGAAATCCTAACTGCAATCCTGTCACGTTTTTCATGTTATGAAGATATTTTTGACTCAAGTTTTGCAAGAAATCGGTATAAGTGACGTGCATCATAATTTTCTAATTCTGTCCATTTTTCCAGCTGTTTGTTTAGCTAATATTTTAAGTAATACAGAAATTAAAATTCCCTAAACAAAATGTAAAGATGTAAAATTATTTTAATTTCCCTTGCTTATTAATGCCTACAAAAATTGTTTATTGTGATTCAAGTGAGATTCGGAGTGCACATGGTGTTCATAAGAAAAATCATAATAACTCTTTGAACTTTAAAATTATCACCAAAAACTGTATTAATACAATTTTGTGTTTGAATGTGTACGTTTGTGTCTTTCATGTACTGTCTTTGAAAAGCAAATGAAAACCTCAGTCACCTAAACTAATTATAAGTCGCACTCGAATTAATAATAAAAGTTAAATGGCATTCAAACACCAAAAAAAAAAAATCTTTAAAAACATGAAATATCTTTCATATACTTAAAGAGACGGTTTGGATTTTTTTGAAGCGGAGTTCTGCGAAAAGGTGTTTTGTGGTTATCTTAGTTGCAGGAGATAACTCTTTCAATGACCTCAGACTAAGCAAAGATATTGTCCATAATTTTCTGATGACCTAACAACTATTAGAGCGCAGATAAAAGTGGATTTGCTCCACTGTTGATCAAAAAGATGTCATTTCATTCACACACACTCTTAGAAACCTTTAAGCCACCGCAAGGGTTGCAATGATGAATATCTGCATATTGGTCTGAAGTTATTCACTATGACGATCGTATTAGCTTATGTCGTGTAACAACCGCTATAAAAGCGACGCACTACAAAAAACTAAAATATGAGCTAAGTTCACGTGAATGCTTTTCATTGATTTTTACCTTTCCATTAGATTGTTATTCTGGTTAAAGTATGCAATGCAACTTTTTACTTCTTCAATTGTAACTGGAAGTGGAGCCCCAGATATGTTTTTGTTAAGGGAGCCATACAAACTGGTACAGCTTAAAGGAGGTGTCTTCTGCAGGTAAAATACTAACTACTCCTAATGACTCCACCGTTTATCCAAATTAAATTAGTTTTAAATCTATTAACTGTGTTTAACGTGAGTATGTATAATTGTGTGTGTGTGTGTGTGTGTGTGTGCGCGCGTGTGTGTGTGTGTGTTTGTAGAGGGACTTATACTTAAATGCCTGAGGTTCAGACTAGGATGCATGTTTCTGAATTGCTGCTGAATTAAGGGGAATGCAAGAACAACTGTAGCTTGCATTTTTCTTAGCAAAGCCTACTGCTGAGTCCCACTCAGGAACTTATGACATGGGTTGGAACGATAACAGATATTCCACAGCAGTTTTGTGTATTGTGTTATAACAATTCCTCTAAGCTGTTTTGCTTAGTTTCTGATTTGGAAAGGTCTTTAATTGGGCCAAATTAAAAGACCCATCTACAAAAACGGACATCCTTGCTTTAATGTAAATGAATATCGTGCCAACCCCAAAATCACTCACTTTTCTTTCTTTTTTTTTCTTTCCTGGGATAGATTACGTTCTGGGAATTAATTTTCTTTATTTGATTAAAAAAAATCAAGAGCCCTGCATCATTCACCTCACAAACAAAGGATGATCCACGAAGCTCTTACTGTATGCCCTCACAACTTGCACATTTTGCTGTGTCCCAATGACAAAGACCTGGACTGAATTCTTTGCATCAGACTAACTCTCTTACATCAATTGGGCAAAGTATTACTGCAAAAAAAAAAACTTAATTTAAAATGTTCTTGTGTTCTATTCAAGGGCATGCAGATAAAGTATAATTGCAGGAGTACTGCAGTTCTCCATTAAATAACTATTTTTAAACATAAAAATCAAACTCGGATAACAGGAACTTTGAACCAATTTGTCCTTCCATCATTTGAAAAAGTTACTTCATCTAAAATAAGATTTGCATGAACTATCTCTGTTTTGTGACTCGAATTATTACAACTGTAGAAATTAACTTTTTGCTTTTTTGCCCCACTAGTCATGAGCTGGAAAGCTAATCTGTGTTTCATCACCATGGAGAGTCTATGAGTAGAAATCTACTGGATCAGGATTTTGTGGTCAAGCTCCAATCTCTGATTTTACAATGCTTTGACCTGCCAATGCTTTTAGCCATTTCTCATTTGTTTTTAAGAATTATGATATCATTCAAAACACTCTTTTAGCCTTACACCTGTTAGTGATTTATATCATGTGTAAGAACGGAGTATGTAAAGCTGGATTTTACCATCCTATTATTACTAAAAGATCAAATGAATATTGCATTGATATTGTAAAGTTTCTTTAGCAACGTATGTTTCATTTAGCACGACTAGCACAGATGGCAAAAACTAAAACAGCAATCTTTGTGTGTTTCACAAGGTAGATCCTTACTTTAACTCTAACATTAATGAGATGCTGCCAACATTTCCATGTTCAGCATTTTTTAAAAGTTTTGCCGTCTCGTTGCTTCGATGAGCCTCAGACATACAATGGCATAGAGTGACATAACACACTAAAAATGCAGCTTCTTTATGAGTAGCGTTCGCATCTCTGGACATCATATGACTTCCATTATCAAACACCTCAATGATACACAAAACTTTGAAGTTTTTCCCCTCAGTAACAGCATCCACTCTGAAGGTTGTCAGTGTGACCTGATAGCTCTTCCATAAAGTGACTCTTCCTTTTCCAGCATTTAACTTTCAAAACTTGCTTAATGTTTTGATTTTTGCACATTGCAAGAACGCCTCTTGAAAATTCCAAGCATTCCAACATTTAAAATCACTGAGGTTTTCAAAACTCCTGTTACCTGAGCCTGGTTTTAATGAAATGCAGTACTGGACAAAATGTATTTCTGACTGATCAGTCCAAATTCTTAGAATGTAGAGTCTCTGCTTGTGTATTGGGACACGGCTAAGCTCCACTGTTTCTTAAGTAGGTTGGAGAAACAGTCGACATGTAACCTCCCGACCCTCCCCATGGCTGTGCCTGCTTGGTGTTAGTGTTTCTTTTGTCTCGCCCCTGTCTTCCTTCCAGGTTATGGGCTGGTGCAGGAGGAGCTTGTGTCCCCGGCCTCCATGCAGTACAGCTTGCCCTCTCCGTTGGGTGTGGAGCCATACTGGCAGGAGGTTTCCAGCCTGGAGTGTGCGCCCATTGCCACCACGGAGGAAGACACACTAATGGAGATGTCGGATGTTCAGGTGTGGCCAGCAGGGGTTAGCCCCTCGCTGGTCACAGTTGAGGACTCATCGCTAGATGGTAGCAGTCGAGCAGATGACTCTGAGGGCGCGACGCTTTCCTTGCCCTGCAGCTTGGGCCGTCCAAGCAGCGGAGCCAGTGGGGCCAGCGGTTCCATCATGGAGCTGGAGGAAGAGGAGGAGGAGGAGGAGGGGGGGGAAGTAGAAGAGGAGGAAGTGCCACAAGAGCCAGCGAGTGCACTGGCAGAACAGGACAGGGTGAGGGCCACTGGCGCTGTTCCCAAGGTCAATCTGAACGGGCAACCGGGAGGTCAGAGGTCAGACGCAAGGAGAGGGGACGGTGTGGCGGTGGGAGGAGGAACTAAAGGAGTTGGTGGTGTGGGGCTGGGCTCAGTGGAAGGGATTTCTCTTGTTGCAGGCCAGCAGGTGTATGCCCAGCTTGGTGAGATGACTGGGCTCAGGCCACCGGAACACAACGGGGACAACCGGTACGTCGTCTTTAAGGTGCACCGTCTCAACGCATTACGAGATCATAGTTCCCCCTGCTGACATCGAGCTGTGCTTCATTCTTTGCAGGATGGTGGGAGGTGGAGCATTTCAGCCATACTTACCAGACAAGGACTCCCTGCAGGGCTGGGTGGGCTCGGCGTCATCCGGACATGGCGGAAGTGTGCCAGGCTTGCACACAGCCCAGGAAGCCTTACTGACTCCGGTGTGTGATACGGGTTACTCTCATGTGCTGCGTGGGCACTTCCTGAAGGGCATGCAGCCTTTTGACAAGGGGCTGGGCTTCTCCCATCAGGAGACCGGGCAGCAAGCTTGGGAGCAGGAGCAGAGGCGAGGCCAGGTCAGGTTGCAATGCCGACCACTCGCCGCTTCCTGCGCCTGGAGAGGGAAAACATCTTCATTTCGTTAACTTTTTTTTTTTTTTTTTGAATACTCAAATTTATATCCAGCCATTTGCACAATCATCTGTACTTTTTAATCTTTTTAAACGACTCAACAATCATCAGGGCTGATGATTGGTCATTTTGATCAATTTAAAGACCCAGGCTAAAAGGATTTTTTCCAGACGAAAAAATTGTTTAACATTAATTTCTCAGATTATAAAAAAGCATCTTAAGCATTCTAAGTTGATATAAATCATTACTTGATTGTATTTTATTATCTTTGTTCAGAAAGAAGAGAAGGCGGACTATTCTGCCGAGGCAAAATTTGTTGAGGAACGCGGAATTGCGCTCTCTAGAAAAGTAAGATGACTTTGTTTCGCATTTTCCATGAGTCACACATGAATTTTCAGCTTCATGTATGTCGTTATTTTCATTCCACACAGTAAAATCATTAAAGTAGCATATAGGACATTGGTCTGTTTTAAACAATTAAACAAATACAGCATTTGTTTTCAAGGACTACAAATTAACTACTTTAGGTTTTACGTTGTCAGATAAATATACCGTAGCCAGTGGAAGGACAGGCTTAGTCTCTGAACTAAATACTTGCAGGTTTTTTTAAAAATTCTGTCAGAAATATACAGGCAACTTTTTCATTACCCTTAGTGTGGTTTTGTGTGCACAAAAACTTGTCAGCAGTACAGTTGTTCAGTTTAACTTCTGAGGTTTCCTAAACATTGGAGGACCTTGTTGAGTAGAAAAGTGTGATCAATGCTTGAGTAACATTTTACCAACTGAGCAAAATGAATGAGAATGAGTTGTGAAATGGATTAAATGTGATTGTGTAAGAGACTTATTTAAACTCACAGCACAGTAAAAGCATGATGGATTTGCTCAAGGTTATCATGATACCAAAGTCTCACACTATCCATACCTTCACACAAACGCTACACGTCTGAGCTCACACCTTGTCATTGAAGATCAGCCACACAGAGTGAAACACACAGAAGGTCATACATAGAGGCCACAAGGATTTCGGTTCATGTTGGTTTAAGGAATTTTGTACAGTTAAAAGGATAAAAAAAAATAACTATGACTCAGATCATCAAAGAATGAGAAATTTGATATGAAACAAAACACAAAATGAGTTAATTTGGTGCCTGATTTGGTTAGCTGACTGCTAAAGCCCTTTGACACCCTGAACATGTGAGCCATAGTTAGTTTCCTACTCTGGTTTAAGCACTTAACTGGTCCAAGTGTTGTCTCCTTCCTTCCTCCTGCCCTCCTTGCTCCAGGTGGGGATGGATGTAAGAAAGGGTGCTCAGTCATTGCAGCGCACCAGTCTCCGGAGAGTTAAACACTGAAATACACATACTGCCCGGTCCTCCAGGTACGGGACAACAAAACAAGCACTTGTGCGTCCCAGTGCTTGGACAATAACCTGTGTGGTGACTGCTACCAAATCTGATAGAGCCTAATAGTTTCTTACACCAACTTTGTTTTTATTTTTTGGGTTTTTTCTTGTTCTCTTTTTTTTTTTTGTTGTTGCTCCAAGTTAGATTCCCTTTTTGTAATGCTTTTTGAATGAAAATGTTTGGTTGTTGTGTAAAATGCACAGTCTGCAATGATTTGACACTCATTTAAATTCTATACTTTCCTGTCTTTGAAATACAAAGACAGCAAGGTTTTCCTTTTTAATTTAAATATCAGTGGTTAAATTCTATGATTGCCACGAACACGCTTCAGAAATGACAGACTGTTACTGGTCAACTTTAGAAAACAAAGTAGGAAGGAAGTTGTTTTAAGCCTAAAAACCTTACTACAGTTGAGGCATAGAAGGAAAAGAAGTTAAGAAAGAAAAACAAAATGTGGCAACGAAGTAAGCTCAAATCTGAGTATGGAAAATTATGGCATTTGGAAATGGAAATATTGTGGGAAACCTACAAAAGACTTTGCTGTGTTTTATTTCGACTTCCTCCTGTGAACATATTGGCACTGGTGGCAGCCTACAAAGCAGTATCCGTGCTATAGTCAATATGTGGGTGGCACTACTACCACCTATTGTCAACTACAGTGGTATTTGTCAATGAATATATTCAGATTTTTTTCATTTTGAAATTCATTGCTGCCAATTTAGCATGTTTCTGTTTTCCATGTTTCAGTGTTTTCAAATCATGACCTCCTGCTGTTAACAGCATTTTACACAGCTTCCCAGCCTTTTCTGAAAACTTGTCATTGTCTACACTTTCATCATAAAATTTTAGAAGGCCAAAATAATTTTGTATGCATATTAAATCTGTTTTTATATTTCTATTGTGTTTTTTTTTGTTTTGTTTTGTTTTTGGTTTTTTTGTTTTTTGTTTTTTTCAGGACCGGAAACCCACTGCCAAAACACCCACCACAAAAACACGACCAGAACGAAGATGGAAATGAAGAGTTAGAAGATGTGGGGAGGAAGTGGAGAAAACATACCAGGACAACCAGAAACATCCTCAACCTGTGATCATGAAGCACCACAAAACAAAAGAAGACGAGAACAAAAAGAGGAGTCGAACTTGTAGTTTTATAACATTTGTAAAGAAAAATATAACTAAACAGAGGCATGGTAATTCATTTTTATACAAAAAAAAAAAACTATAAATGTTCGTAAAACAACTAAAAAAAAAGCAACAAAGTGCTTCCTGTGAACTGTAATCGCATGATAACTGCTGGTGCATGCCCTTTGACCTTTTGAACTGTCATTATCTACAAACTGAAGGAGTAAAAAAACTGAAGGTACAGGGGCCGGCCCGTGCATGGGTCATAGGCCTTTTTAAAGGACCTCATGCCCACTAACTGGAGCCGTTTGTCAGCGAGTTGAGTCCGTTAACACTGCAGCCAAAAAAAACCGACAAAAAAACAAAAACAAAAAAACACACAACTCCCTCAAAGGACGGCTGAATATGCAGCAAAGCCTCTGCTGAGCCAATGCTTCTGTCATCGGACCCTTTCTCCTCTTATTCTTAATGTGATATATGCACTCTATGCTCTGTGGACATGTGTGTGCGTGTGTGTGTGCGTTTAAATTGCTCTGCCGCATGTGTTACCTTGCTTCGAGCTCTGCGTGGAGCCTCGCCCGCCCCCTCCCTTGATTGGCTTGTTGTCTCTGTGACATCACGGCGTGCTCGACCTCTGCCAAGAGAAAGCCGCCGGCTCTTCCACCGCTTGTGAGTTCTCGTCTGCGTGTATCTATGTTTTTATTTAGATTTATCCTTAGACGAGCTCGCTTCCTCTTCGGTATCTGTCCGCTTCTGTTCTCCACTTTGTTTGACTTTGGTAGAAAACGGGATCTCTTTAATTCCCTCGTGTCTTCAGGGGTAATGTGTTCTAAAGACATCGGGATGTTTTCCTTGGAAATGAATTGGTTGCTTGACGGCATTGCACAGCAGCTCTACGATAAATATCTTGACTTTTTCCTTCCTTACGAGCTTTTTCTGGTTTTTCTTGGTAGCATATCTCATTTTGAGCCATCTTTTATTGGTAGCCCTCGTTTATATGCAGTAAAAATCGCAGGTATCCTCTATCTATTTTACTTCTATGCTCCATCCTTTTTTATCTGTTTGTGTCAGCTGTGGCATCTTGCTGTCAAATTTTTATTTTTCCATTCAATACAAAAGACAGAAGAAATACTGAAGAAGTTGACTTAAGACATTGCTTGGAAAAGTCCTGGCAAGTGTGAAAATTGCAAGTGACAAAACATAAAGCGTGGACAGAGAGGTAGCACTGTGACTGTCCGGTTATCACTGACCCCAGACTCGTGAACTTTCTATATGTGGCTTGCAAAGGCATTTATTACTTTGTGAACATCTTCTCATTTTAGAACAACAAACTTCAATGCCTTGTATTGAGTTTTTATGTAACGGTGAAACGGAAAGTATTGCATAGTTGTGAGGTCAAAAGGATAAGCATATGTTGTTGTAAATGTTTTGTTACAAATCACAAAAGTATAGGTTGCATTTTCAACAGCAACCCTACAATTACAGGGTTGCACACATTTTTTTTTTTTAAGTTTTCTCATTTAAAGTCATAATTTTTCATTTAAAGCACCCCTTGTAGGCTTGTTGCTCTTTCCATCTACAAATGACAAAAACAGTGCTGCATGTGTCAGAAAACATCCCCAAAATATACCCTGAAGTTTGTGGTTGTCACATGACAAAATGTTAAGATGTTCTATATAAATACCTTTGCAAGCCTCAGTACATTCAGATGTAGAACGTGAAAAAGCACATAAACAAACAAAAGAAACGTATGGTTGAAATGTCAGAATGTCAGACAGCTTTGCCACAGCAATAATACCTAACAAAAAGAAAAGATGGATTGATTGTCCAGCAATTATGATCTGTGGTGTATTTTTTTTATATTGCTATTATCGTTATTCATTGTTTAAAGCACTAAAGTAGAAAATCTAATTTTGCTTTAGTTATTTTTAAAAAGTTTGATTGTTGAGATGGAGTCACCCAAAATCAGTTTTGCTTTCACCGAGTTATTAAGGCTATTAGTGTTTCACACATGTTAAAAAAAAAAAAAAAAAAAATCAAGCTCACATTACTGAAAGTCATGTATCTTTCAACACTTTATGCAGAAACCAGACAGCAGCACTATGTAGACTTTGTATCACAGTAGCACACGTTTCTGGAGCGTCTCAACACTATTTTATCCCACAAGTACTGTAAATGCTACTGTAGCCTGAATGAGTGCAGCACAGAATGAATGCACATATTTTTCATATGCTCTCCATGCAAGCAACCTTCATCAGATGATAGCACGTTTTATAACTTATTACATTTTACACTCAGGTTTTTTTTTTTTTTTTGTTTTTTTTTGTTCTGCTATGTGAAATGAAAATGATGTTGAAATACGGATCGCTCGATGGGAAATGAGTTTGAGTCTAGGCAGGCGTACCGGAAACGAGGGTTGTGAGTTTTGTAGTCCTTTTGAAGAGGGAAATCTGTGTAATTTTTTTTTTATTATTATTTTATGGGACAGCATGAAACAGAACGGTTTGTGTATAGATGTGTGTCAGATTCTATTGATTCAGATGAGACCAAAAAGTAGTTTTTAATGCATCTGAGTCCTCCTGTTGCAGCCCTGGCAAATGGGTTTTGTTTATCCTACTTCATTTTAACACCTGATGAACAAAAGCTAACCAGAAGCACAGAGATGACTACATTTATTTATTCATATCTTTTTTTTGTTTGGTTGGGGGTTTTTTTATGTTTGAATTGAAATCCAGCACTTTCTAAAATTACTGGCAGTAGCATAATCTTACACTGAAGATTGTAGAGATTGTAACCTTGGGGGAGGCAAAAGCCTGTGCCACAATTACTGGAACCTTTGTCAATTGATATAGAAATAAAATAAATTTTAAGCTAAGAACAGCTTCAACGAGTAGCATTTTGGGGTTACTGTGTTTCCATAGCAACCACTCTACGTTAGCCACATGCTAATGTGAGGCATGGCGGAAGAAAATCTTCTCAGTCCATCTGTCACAAACATAAACATGTAGAGTTTGCTAGGCTCTAATGTAACTGATAAATGTAAATGTACTGCTCTGGCAGTCGTACTGACCACTGTTTCTCTTTTAACAGCACTGGAAGCCTTGTAATAGTGCATTGCATCATCATCTCTAACTCTCTATTAGATTATGCTACTGCAATAAAAGATTAATTTGTTTGAAAGACTTTTATGTATCTTTACCCAATGAATGTGGAGAATGCTCCTTGGAAACATTGTACAGTCTCACCAAATCAGCTTTATCTGGATGAAACGGGGCCCAGATTCTCACTGTCATTCAGCTATATTTTATTCACAAATTTTCAGAGTACAATAATATCAGTCATCGCTATGTTAGCCTGCACTCCATTATAAAGTGTATTTTGTGTTGTACTTGTGTTAAAGTAGCACTACCACCAATATTCACTCTGTACCCCCACCATTTAGTGCTTTTATTGATAATGGTAGCTTTAAAAGGAAACCATTTGACCTAATAATACATGACCTGAGGCACGAAGCCAAAATTTGTAGATCACTTTCACAGATTGTGTAAAATAATTTGTAACACTTTTATTTTTTTAGGGAGAGTTGAAACTGTCAGCTATAAGTTTGAGAAGGTTGACAGCTGTACAGTTATTTAGGTCAGTGGTTCCAAAACTGGAGGTCATGACCCTTCTATGGGTGATGAAAGACCATGTGGTGGGCTCTCAATAGAATCTCCAACATCAACTTTATTTTAAAAAGGAATGAGCCTGGCTTATTTTTGAAATGCTTAAATAAAAACAGTCCTCGGCTTGAGGCTATCCGTCATCACCCATGCCAGTCCCTAAGTGGTAAAAGGATACCATTGTTGTTGATCACCTGTAAGCTTTCACTAAATTAAGCAAAACTAAAATCTCAAAGACGTATGCATTTGATATCATATTAATTTTGTATTGCACACCAGATTTTTGCTTCACATTCAGTGGCAGCTCTGGGATGGGTTTCAATCTGCAGCCAACAAACATGCAGACAATTGGTTTAAAACTTGCAGAGAGCTTGTGGCGCCCATATTAAGAACCACCACTCCTCAAATTTCTTATCCTGCTCACTCGTAAGAAAATATGTTAAACAATTTTCTTGTTCTTTAAATTTGTTTCATCTCCGAGAAGAACTCTCTTGTACTATGGTAAGCGTCCCTTCCACCATGTTTGTGTGTTTGGTGTGAAAGTGTGTGTGCATGACAACACTTGGTTCCAAACCTTGTCGGATCAGAAGAAAGAAAGAAAGAAGACATTTCTACCAAGCATGTGAGTGAAGAGGGTGTGTAACCTACGACAATGTATTTTAAAATGAGTATTGTAAAATATTAACTGTTGCAAAGAATAGAGATCACCTATACTCCTTTAGACTGGATACATGACAGTGTAAACGCAATATCATATAACTCTATCCTAAGGAATGCAACCGCACACATGCACAAAAAAAAGATGGTTTTTATGAAAATGTATGTATAAATATATGACAAAATATATTTAATTAGAATGCTATGCACCCTCATAGAGTTGTTATGGATGTTCTTTAAGCGTTATCTAGTTTAGGCCGACACCCACATCATGGGGAATGTAGAGGCTTTGTAGCTATGACCATTTGTTTTCTTTTCTTTTGTATTGTCCTGGAGAGGATAAACAAACGTGAATATGTATACAAGCCTTTCGATCAAACATGAAGATATGTATAGATCATGTTACCCTGTACACCAGCTCTTACCATTTACAAGACTTAATAAACAGAAAAGATGGGACATAACTTTGTGAGAGTTTCTTTTGTAGTTAAATGCTTAATGATCGTGTGTTTTTAGTATTTTTAATTGACAAAAGTTCTGGGGACTCCTGTTAATTCAGTTGTGAATTTAAATCTAAAACAAATGTTTAAATGATGATTTTCAAGACTTGCAAATTGATATTCCCAGATCTTTTGTATCCAATGTGCCCTATTTTGGAAACAAGTATGGACAGAATTTATTTTCTGAATGTGCAAGACATAACAATGGGAATATACAGATGTAATTACAGTAAATTACATCTAATTATACATAATGGCTTTATAAAGTATTAACTCAAATACTTCCTTACCCTTAATTCAAATCACCGTGATTCTCTAAAAAAGTAAAATTAGGTGTTTAATACAAATATTCATGTAAATTGTTTTTTTTTCAACACACCAATGCTTAGCTGGTTTGACAGCTAGCAAAGGGGAAACTACATATCCCAAAACCATCGTCTTCTGACGCCCCCTGTTTTCAGCCAATCAGAGCGCTGCGCTCACGTGATGTTTTGTAGGAATGCCGTCACTTGTTTAGAGTTTTTCCTCTCAACCACGTGGAGTGGCGGCTCATACTCATTGAAATCAGACGTTATTATTATTTTACCGTGCGCGGCATCGACGCTGCTCCGTGTGTGAGATGTCAGCAGCGGGACAGACCTCAAGAAGCCTGGAGATCCCGGCTGTCCGGAGGATCGCCATCCACGATGCAGCCCACATGCCCAAGGAGTACTCCACGACCCCGGGAGGAACTCTGTTCAGCACCACGCCAGGAGGTAAACATATGCGTTGGACTCTGACAGATGGTGGAAAGTTTAGGATTTGTTTTGTGTGTGGGTTTTTTTTTGTTTTGTTTTGTTTTTTGTATTATTAGGTTATAAACTTCAGATTCAGTAACATTAACCAGGAAAACATGCTGTCAGTCATAAACTATTTATAGTGCGGCTCTTTCAGCTGCTGCAGAAACATGTTTACAAGAGGAGGACTCAATGGTGTAATACTAAAACATTATGGAAATTAATTCAGTTGTCTTATAAAAACTAAAATGTTTTTATATGAACTGTTCTTCAGTGATGAAATGGACAGTATTTTTGCTGTAGATTTTGAGTTTTTCCACAGTAGAACTATTTTATTCTCAGCTGTTGCGTTTTTGTATGTTGACACAATTTTGTAAGAACTGCGAAAACTGAAATTACTGAAAAGCTCAACCATTATTCCACCTTAAAATAAAATGGGTAATGTATTTTTCTGAAATAATTGCAGAAGGTTAAACGTTAGAGATGCATCATGTGTTCACAGTCAATGCTGTCTTAAACATAAAGCCTTTAAATCTACTGCTGTAAAACAAAAATAGTGTTTTACTCTTAGTTGCATTGTGTTTTTCATCTTACAGTTAAAGTCTATGTTTGCTGATGTTGGCAATGAAAACTTAAATAAAAAGAGTTTGTATATTTATATTTTTCTTTTAGGATTAATGCTGTTGCACAAAGTCCTAACCAGTCATCAGTAATCTCTCAAATAAAGACATCCTGGACCCTCCTGGGGACATTTCCAGCATGGGGCCTTTGTTAAAGAAAAGTGTTATCCCGTCCTACCCGCTGTGAAAATTTGGCTCAGATGCACATGCTCGTTTTTCACTGATAACATGTTCTGTAACATTACCAGCTCAGACCGGTTCAACAGATAAAACACAATGTCATTAACGTTTGGTACTGAAGTCTAGATTCTTGGTCATATAGAACAGAAAATAGTAACTCACTTGTCACTAACAGCATTTTTCATGCATTTAAACATTTTTTTTTAATCTTTTCTAGATTACAAGATTTATTTAACTCATTTGTATTCCTCTACATGCATCCCTGAACAACTACAGTACTTGCACCCCTATCAAAGATTTTCTAAAAATGCTGTAATAAATTAGTTCCTTTGATTGTAGTAGAATAATCACTGGAAAAAATTTGGTGCACTCTGAACCTTTTTATTTTTATTTTTTTTACTTCCATAATTCTCACCACATTTGTTGGAAAATAAAGCTGAAATATATAAAATGCCTGTTAGATTGTTAGAAATCAAATGGACTTTACCACATCTGTAGTTGGGTATTAAACATGTAAATAAATGAATAAATACCTGTTTTAACTCATGTTCTGTTTAAATCCTGATGTCAAAACTGTCAAATTAAGATTTGAGATCTAAAAGTTTCACCAACTATCCAAGGTGCATTAAGAAAGACTACTTCTCCAAATTAAAAGTTCTCATATGCCACAAATATTGATGGTAAATAAACACAGCATTTTACAAACTGGTCAGATTGTTTTGGAAAAAGGGGATCCATAAATCACCTTTAGTCTGAAACATTGAAAAAAAGGTCTTACTTGCTTATCTTTGCTCTACAAAAAGGCGATCTCATGGTGGTATCCTAATTCTGTGTTTGACTTTATGAAATCAAGGCTGCGTCTGGCATCATTGCAGTCACACTGATGAAATAGGAATCTGTTTGTCTGACTCTCGTATGCATGGGTGAGAGAGTGCGCCCAAGTCTGCTTTTGAGATAAAGTAACAGCATGTTTGTTGTTCTGCATACTATGAATTTAAGAAGATAGCAAACCATGTTAGAAAAAGCCAAACGTCTTTTGTTTTGTTTATTTTTTGCCATCAATTGTTTTATGAAACTGTTTTACTACAGTTGTGAGCCAAACTGGATTATTCTGGGAGCATCTAAAACTTTGTAGCTACATTTTGGACAAAAGTAAAAGACATTTATTTTAGACAGCTTTAAAGATGTGATAATAGGTGAAGTTGCACCATAAGTTATTTTGAATTTATCCAATTTACTATGGATTTTTAGATGGTTGTACTATTTATAAAGTTTTTCTTGGTGGAAAAGAAAACCTACAATAGCACACTTTAAAATACTTCCATAATCAGCTGCTGGTTCCTTTGATTTTTATAGTCCTGTTTGAAATACATCTCGAGAATAAATGTTCATATACATAACTTTTGCCTGATGTGTTATCGCTGCCACCTGCAGGCACCAGAATCATTTACGACAGGAAGTTCCTGCTGCAGTGTCGGACCTCTCCTCTGACCCGTACGCCTCCCAAACTTCCCGATATTCCCGGAGTCACAAGGCCGCTTGACCCAGAGTCGTCCAGTAATGAAAACCATCCTGAAGAATTACCCAGCAACAACGCAGATGACCACAGCCTGAACACAGAGGAAAACTCTGGTACTGTTTTTTATTTGCCAGCTGACTTTGTACTTTCCTGTTTTTCTTTGCTAAATGTATCTCTCTCTCTCTCTCTCTCTCTCTCTCTCTCTTACAGCGGAAGACGCCCAGTTTGAAATGGACATCTAAATGTTAGCAGCAATGAAGTAATGCTAACATTTATGTGGTTATGAAATGGTTGAAATGACAAATCCAGTCTAAGTCAGCTTTATAATCCGACAGAAAACAACCATGTCTTTTCTAATGTCAACTATTTGCTGAAATGTTGAACCTCAAACATAAACTAACTAAAACAGTTTTTTTTCACTTTGTTAAATACATGTATGACATGTAATTCCTTAAAAAGTTTTTTTTTTTTTGATGTGACATTTACTTTGAAAATAATATATGAAGTCTAGTGTAGACTTGGAGCTGTAGTGTAGTTGGGAACCTAGTTTTACAATCTGTGATTACTTTTATGGCCACATGAGGGCAGCAGACACAAGTTCTATACTTTCAATTTCAAGTCAATTTATTTGCGTTACTTATCAGCAGAGGTCTCATTAATATATGACTGTATTTTATTGTCACTCATCAGTTGTTTGTTCCTTAATTTCCAAGATCATTTTAGAATCATTACATGCATTTTTTAAAGAAAATGAAACCTCAACCAAGATGGTAAAATTAAATATGTTTTGGCTGCAAAATGTTACATAATAAGCTTATAGTTTTTACAAACCACTATGTTGGAGCTTTGAACTTTTTTTTGTCACTGTGAACATCATTAAAAGTCACTGTTAATGCATTCTTTAACCAAAACTAAACTATTGTTTCTTTTCTGCGATGTTGTTTTTTTCTTACTATGTATCAGAAAGTGCTTGAAGAAAATATGCAACCATTAAAAAAATGTGTTGAAGCAAAACTGGACACTGCAATATATTATTAATCCAAAACATACTAGTATATCCTCAAGGGCTGGCTGAGAAATAAGAAACATCTCACCACTAAGACTGACCAATGTGAAAAATTAATCATAATCCACAATTTTTGGTTGGGAAAAGCTGATAAATCAGGGTCAGTTCTATACAAACTGTTCTAAAACCATTTTTTGTAATAAAACACATAACAGTTCTCATTCCAAATTATCCTAATTTATTATATTATCAAACACAGCAAACATACAGATGGGTTGGTATCAGGGCCGGACCAACCCTCCATGGGGCCCTAAGCGAAATTTGGTATTGGGGCCCTCTAGTTCTGCTAACAATGTGGACTGGCTGCAATCAGCAGACCGATCATTAGATCATTCACACCTGCGATAAATTTATTGCATCTCTGGCAGTGCTGTTTACATTATGTATAACATAGGATACATTTATTGGCCAACTGATATATCGACCAGTTGATTTCTGGGCGCCGATTTCCTTAATTTTGGGGGATCGTGATCTGCGGCTACTTACATGTGAAGCTGATCTTATACCCTAATCTTTGTCAGCAAAGGTTTATAAATCAGCCTCTATCCCCTTCTGCTCTGCAGTGAGAGGTTTGACTGACAGACCAGGTCAAGTCTGCATGTTTACAGTTAACAATATTCACCGCACTGTTGCAACTCAGTGACTTTCTTGCTGTATTTAGCAACATTTCAGACAAAAGAAATTCATATCAGCAGGTCAGGCTTTTTAAAGATTTTAAAGATTGGCCAGAAAACTGCAATCAGTGTAGCCAAACTTAAGATGGCATAAATACACACATATTCATGACATTCTTTGATTAAATAAATTTCTCTTAAGCGTTACTCCAGTAGCTAAAAAGTTAATTTATACCAGGTGAGACTGATTCTGTGCCTTCAAATGATTTTAACAGAAGTTTCACATAACTTAGTAGTTGATGTAAAAATAATGTTTGTTTTAGCCACAAAATGATTATGCTCAGCAGCAAACAACATATCCCCAACTCCACCATGAAGCAGCTCATCGATGTAGCAGCTATGTAGCCTGACGTAAAAACATTTTGCTAGACAATGTCAAACATTGAGAAGTTTTAATTGTTGTTATCAAACACGGCGTTTTGAAGCCGAAAAAAAACTCAGAAATATACAGAGCCAATCAGGAGAATCAACTCATTTAAACTTAAAACTCAGTTTCACACAAACACAAAGACCCTAGCACAAATGCTCGGCAGTTGAACTGGACCGTTCAAGCTAATTTTCTATTAGCAGCTTTACAACTCTTTTACATTACATTACATTACCAAGGCACATTAAAACAAACCTTCATCTTGGCTTGTTTCTATTCTTCCTCTTTCTTTTCTCCCTCCCGGACGATAAGTCATTTTTGAGATATTGATTTGCTTACTTAACTTTTGAACGGAGCTTTGGACGTTTGGATGCACTCTACTGATACCGGCGAAGCGTGCGGTACCTACCGCGACCACCAGGGGGTCCCAAGAGCTTTTTTTTTTCTTTTTATCAATAAAATAATAATTTCTACATGCATTATCAAATATGTATTATTGTAAAAACAAATCACTTCATAGTGAAATTGTGTGTTTTTGATATTATAATGACATAAATTATTACTAAAAAAAAAAAAAATCAGCTCCACTGAGGGGGCCCCTTGGTGGCCTTGGGGCCATAAGCGGCTGCTTTAGTTTGCTTATGCTTTGGACTGGCCCTGACCATTCTTATTTTTTCATTGGCATTAAAAAAATAAGTCACTGAACATAAAATGAGTACAACTTGTGCATAAAAGGCACAACTAGATGTATTTGTAAAAATCTAATAGTGCTTCTGTTAATAGAGTCCATCTCAAGTCCAGCTGTTACCTCCCTGCTGATTTCATTTCTCTGGCTCTTGCTTTTTTTATCTACTTTTTGTTTGTCCTCAGTGGCAGCCACACTCCTCCACAATCATATTCTCATGATGCCTCATCACCATCCTCCCGTTCTCGTAGTACAGCATTGAAAGTGGTGCCAGGCGTGTGGGCACACAAGAAAGACTTGGTACTTTGTCTGGTTGGTGAAGATTCAACAGGCTCTGTAAGGAAAAACAGAAGGTTGTTAGATCATATCTCCTCAAATAGGCATTGGTATCATTAGATATGTATACTGCAGCATTTTAGCCTTACCTGCATGTATGCATGGTTAGTTGGAGCGAAGATCTCATCTACAGGTGTAGGACATGTCCCTTCACAGAGATAAGCATTGTACCGCTTGGGATAGACGATCCACTCGCTCCAGTTGAACTTATCAAAGTCCACCCACATGTCCACTTTCCTGCAGAGATTACTTTGCTCCTCCCTTGCAATGTCTCGCTGTCTCTGCCATTTCTGTCCGTGCCTCTTTGCTTTGTGGCTCCTCATCATGCCGGTGGCCACCCTGTCCAGGTTGATGTATTTGGAGTGTTCTGCTGTGCGGATCAGTATTGGCAGTCGCTGACTGCTTGGGCTCTGCCGAGAGAAGACCACTATCATCACCCTATTGGCCGTTGGGTGCTGGATTCTCTGCTGCTCATGATCCTCTTTCACCTGAACTACATCCTCCTTCATTCTCTGAACTGGGGGTTTCTGATAAAACCAGCGACGGATCATTTTGGTCATGTTGAATACTCTCCATGCTGAGGTTGAGACCACTGAGCTTGGATGAGCTCTCAGGCGTCCCAGAAGCAGCCTGCTCTCAGAGCAGTCCGTATCAGAACACCATTCCCAGCTGGAGTGATAGATGTCTAGAGAGGCAATGGAAGACTTTGCAAAGGCAGGCTGGCGGATGTGGAGCTCAGCCAAGTGGATGTCATCACTTGGAGACATGGAGGACAAGTTGAAGGTAACTGACCATTTCTCACCGATCTGATGGCAGCCTGGAGAAAAAGAAATGAGAATTTTAGACAAAGATGCAAAAGAAGACTCTGTATTTTCCATATTATTTGGAACTGGTTGGCCAAATAAATTTTTAAAAAAGGAATAGAATGCA
This sequence comes from Poecilia mexicana, assembly GCF_051168715.1. NCBI lineage: Eukaryota > Metazoa > Chordata > Actinopteri > Cyprinodontiformes > Poeciliidae > Poecilia > Poecilia mexicana. The sequence continues at coordinate 17,542,933 of NW_028263381.1, forward strand.
ACAGCTTTTCTACCTACTAACTTAAGACAATAAGACAGATGTTCCACTATAATGTTGAATAGGAGTACTACTCACTTTTAGCGACTAGGCTGGTCACAGAGTCGGATTCGTGGAGGACGGGGATGTCCTGTCTGGTCCGATCCTCGGTCCTCATCGTCCGATAGAGCTGCATCATGTAAAACGGAAGCCTGTTTCCGGCGCGTCTGGAGCCGACGGAGTGACCCGTCATGCCTCGGAACAGCGCGTCGGGAAGCATCCTGTGGAATGGCTGCCCACAGGGACTCAAAACCAAATCCACCATAAGAAAAAACGCCAACTCCACAGCGAGACCGGTCATAGTTCCCATTTATGATGAAGACACTTTCACGAGCACATGCAGACTGGTCCCCGCGGGATGCTAAAACACAGTTTTATAATCCCGCCTCTTCATCTTGTAGTCCTTTGAAGAGACGCGTCAAGGCGCGGATGCCTCTGATCCAAAGACCTTGATGTGATAGATCGTGATGAACCGAAACCAAAATGCTCTTTGTAGTGTACCAGGTGTGAAAACTCTAAAAGGCACTGATGGCTGCTTTTCTTGATAAGAAGCTCTAACAAAAAATATTGGTTAATGAGATTACAGGCCGTAGAACGGCAGTGATTAATGAGATGATGAGTTAATCAGGTGGAGGAGGAGCGCTTTCTGTATTAAAGGCCTTGACATGTTTGGAGTCTGTTGAGAAAGAGCTTGCAAACAGAGAGAGACATGGGGACTCAAAAACATAACAAGAAATCATAAACATATTTTTAATACAAATTATTTTACTTAGAGTCTATACTCTGGCCACTAATTATTTATGTAAACCTACTTCTTGAAATAAAATTAGTTAACACTATAAAAATTGTTTTAATAACACCTCTAGAAAAAGTATGTTCTTTATTGAGTCATGAAATTACAAATAGCACTGCTATTCCACCTCATTTGCTTTTGGTGCTGCTCTTTATATTTCTGTCTTGTCATGTTGTTGGAAAGCCGGAGTTGGGAGTATGCGACTTAAAAATTTGATTGGAGAGATGGTTTAAATTTTCTAAGCAACACTATTTTAAAAGTTGTGGTACAAATGTCAAATTCAAATTAATGCTTAAATACACTTAGAAAATGATTGAGTGTAGCAGTTTTGCTAGTTTTGATTTCCAAGGCATAAGGTGGCAGTTTATCATGATTCAGCCAAAGTAATGAAATAACAAACTGTGGACTGATTTTTATTGTCAATGTGTTTCTAACTATAGAGCAGTGCTGCAGAGCCACAGCAACAGGTAGCTCCTCACTTCAGCAGCTGCTGTAGTAGTAACAAAACAGCAAGATTAAATGCGCAAATACGCCATTGTGCCTGCCAAACGTATAACGCTGAGTGGAGCGGTCGACCGCTCTAAGATGGCCGCCCTAGATCTCGTCAGCGACAATAGGCGAGAGCGGTCCATGAGGCATGGGAGGTGCCAGTATGAGGTCGCGGCAGTCCTTGGAAGATGCCGAGGTCAGCCGAAGTCAGTGGCAACCTGGCAACACTGACAGCTAGCCCCGAAAACAGTGGCACTTGTGACACCTAATGACACCTGCTACCGGAAGTGCCATTAGTAGGTGCGGTGTGATGATTTGAGCTCGGCCCTAATGTTCAGGTTCCAACAAAACAAACTACAAACCATCTTTACAGTGAAACACTTTTGTGTAACTGTTTTTTTTAGTTCTGTACTAGAAGAGTTTTCTTGGTTGTCATTGTTATTTCAAACATATTTCTTTTTTTTATTTGTAACAATATTCAACTTTGCTATGGTCTCTGTGCAAAATGGGGTTAAAACATGAACAGCTCCCTGGGGGGGAGGGGGGGGCCCCCCACACTTTGAGAACCACTGCCTTAATCCATTACATGCTAGTGAAATAAACAGTAGTCTGTTGCTAAGCTAACTGTGCTAAATGGTTGATAATCACACACAGTCTACCACCTCTGTCATGTAGCCACAGCTTCTGTAAGGAGTGTCTGCAGAAATATTGGAGAGAGAAACTAGGAAGAGTGTCCAGTTTGTAAAAGGAGATCTTCTAAAGCTGAACCTCTTGTTAATCTGGCTCTAAAGAATCTGATTGAGACGTTCTTACAGCAGAGAGAGCAGAGAGCTTCAGAGGGTCTCTGCAGTCTGCACTCTGAGAAACTCAAACTCTTCTGTCTGGACCATCAGCAGCCAGTGTGTGTCGTCTGCAGAGATTCGGAAAAACACACCAAGCACAGATTCAGACCCATCGATGAAGCTGCTCAGCAACACAAGAAGAACCTTCAGGAAACTCTGGGGCCTTTAAAGAAGAAGCTGGAGCTCAGGAAGAAAGTTCAGGAGGAGTTTGATCAGACAGCAGAACACCTGAAGGTCCAGGCCCGACACACAGAGAGGCAGATTATGGAGCAGTTTAAGCAGCTTCATCAGTTTCTAGCAGAGGAAGAGGAGGCCAGGCTGGCTGCACTGAGGGAGGAAGAGGAGCAGAAGAGAGGGATGATGAAAGAGAAGATGGAGGCTCTGAGCAGAGAGATAGCAGCTCTTTCAGACACAGTCAGAGCCACAGAAGCAGAGTTGAGAGCTGCAGAAGTCTCATTCCTGCACAACTACAAGGCTGCAGTGGAAAGAGTCCAGCACTGCCCCCTGCTGGAGGATCCACAGCTGCCCTCAGGAGCTCTGATAGACCAGGCCAAACATCTGGGCAACCTGGCCTTCAACATCTGGAGCAACATAGAGAGCATGGTGACCTACACTCCTCTGGATCTGGACCCAAACATGGTTGGTCCAAACCTACATCTGTCCGAAAATCTGACTAATGGGAGAAAAGGAGAGGATCAGCAGCTTCCTGATAATCCAGAGAGATTTGATTTATGGCGGCATTCTGTTCTGAGTTCTGAGGGTTTTAACTCAGGGAACCACAGCTGGGATGTTGATGTTGGAGACAGTTCAAACTGGGAACTTGGTGTGTTAGAAGAGTCTGTTCAGAGGAAGGGATTCATACGGTCTGGATTTTTGGTTTTTGGGTTATCTTCAGGTAAGTATTCAGCATATTCTCCACCAGCTCCTCCCACACATCTCTCAGTCCAGAAGAATCCTCAGAGGATCAGAGTGAAACTGGACTGGGACAGAGGAAAGCTGTCCTTCTCTGATCTGGATACTAACACACACATACACACCTTCACACACACCTTCACTGATAAGATGTTTCCATTCTTCTCCACTGATAAAACATTAAAGATCGTACCGATGACAATCTCAGTGATCAAGCAGCAGCTCTGATGATCTCAGCATGAAGAACACAAAGTTCAAATAAAAATGTATTGATCAGATTGAAGCTCTGAGTTTTAAAGAGGAAACTGGAGATAATCTGATCATCTGGAGACTTCTTCATCTCTGACTTTCCATCTATTGTTTCCATCAATATGTTTAATTGAATGCAGTCTATTTTTAACTGCTTAGTGATAAAACTGAACTACTGAATGCATCTGAAATGGCTTTTTCCATCGTTTGTAAATTTTCATTTGTGGTTTGATTTTTCTCAAATGTGTGAGGTTTGGACCATTTCCATAGAAAGACCATATGTTTTCTATTATTACTTTTATTATTATTACACTAAATACAAGGAATACTATGATAAACATTTTAGTCCATGTTGCCAAGACATGATCACACGAAATTTTAACCTGGTCTAAACAGTTTCTGTAATTTTCATGAATTTTATTTTATTAATTTCTTATTCTCTTGATTTACATTGTAGCATCATAAATAATAAATAAAAAAATATTTTATTTTTTTCTAAGTAATCAAGACTATTTAAAGTAAAACCTTGATTGGTAAGTATTATATAAAATTTGTTTCAAGATTTTGCAACAAGAAAATTTTACAATGTCAATAAAAGGCTGCTTTTTCTGTATACATTTGTTGTTCTAATATTTTTGCTTCAGTTACCTGAGGTTAAATTAAAATTCCTCATATTTTGGTTTAATAAGTTCTGCTTATCTTCTGACTTACATACTTTTTTGGCTTAAATTAGATCATACATTGCAAACAACAAAATTTATTTTATTTAGTCACCTGACAGGGAAATCTTGTCCTCCAACTCTGCATCACATGAAAGCTTTACTGTGACAGCAATATTAAGGGCTGATAATTGTCACTCTCTTATAAGGCAAGCATCTCACTTAACTTCTTAGAAAGAGTAGGACTGCTAAGCTTTTATTTTTTTCATTGCAGCCATGAAAAAAAGTAAAGGTAGTATTTGTACTAAAGAAGCGTCGTGCTTAAGAAACTCTTTAGGGACGAAAACATAAAAGAAAAAGAGAACTGTGATGTTGATTCAAAACCATTTCTTTTGCTTTTCACAAACGTGAGTTTTGTTTTAAGACAAAAGATGTGCCAGATTGAAATGAATGAAGTCAGTTTTTAAAAAAATCAAGGGTATACAATTTGGGCCCTCAGATTTGAACACAAAACATGTAATTTAAAAGCATTATAAATCCTAAGAAAATAGAAAAACTGGAGTCAAAATGACACAGGCTAACATTTCTAGTATTTGGAAACCAATCAATAGCATGCAAAAATGCATTTATTTTATGAGGACAATATTATGTTCACACAAGAAAGAAGAAAAATCTATACATTTTTAACTGCATGCTAATGAGATCTAGACTCAGCTGTGGCGTGATGCATAAACTCACAATAACAATGAAGTTGATTATTAAATCTGTGCTTATAGGATGTGATCTCTATAAAAATATTCATAAATTCCTTAATTTAGACTGATAATGTAGAAAACATCATAATTATCTTTCCCAATGTATTCATGAATCAACAGCACAAAGAACCCGAAGCCTAATTGGCTACTAGTTTGTTCTCGTCGAAGAAATTCACTACATTACGTTCAAAATAAAATAAAAAATAAAAAAAATAAAATATTTTAAGTTATTCCTGAAGGAGAAGGGGAGCAATTCAAATGTTTCTTTAGCAACCTTCAGAAAAAAAGATAATCACTCTGATATATTTCCAAAATGTTTCCCTTCCTCTGAGAAATAATTAAATCAGCGTTAGGTATTATTGTTGATATAGCAATGACTGTTTCTCTCAGAATGTGCGCAGCTTTTATTTGTCAGCCTCGTCCGACTCTCACTACAAACAAAATATGTCAAGATTAGCGTATACTCCATAGCTCCTTATGAGATTAACAATGATGGCCTATAGATAAATAAATAAAAACTTTATATTTTCAAACATTTTTCTATTTATTTAATACTTATAAATATGTATTTGCTTCAGGCACATGTTTCAGTTGCATAATTTGACTTTTCAATCATTTTACGAGGTAAATTTGACCGGAAGTCAGCTTCTCTGCGGTAATCACGAACACACCTGCAGCAGCAAAAACTAGTTAAAAGGCTCCTCTCAGCTGTTGGTGTTTGTTCGAATGAGTCGCGGGGTCGACATGGACCTGCGCTTGGTCGTTTGCTTATTTTTTCTGCCGAATCTAAGATTTTCCTCTGGTAAGTTCAATTTCAGTCGAAAAGTAATCTTTTTCTAGCTTAACGTTCTTATTCTGACACAAACAACTCAAAAATGCGCTTGGCATCTGCAAGGTTCTTGATGTCTGCATTGTTTTTTGTTTTTTGTTTAATTCACCGTTTAAAAATCTAAAAGACGTCGAGTTCATGATCAGTAATAAAAGGAGAAATGAGTCAAATGGGCAATGTGCCTGCGATGTCTCCGGGTTAGCCCACATTATAAGTGCTAATGAATAGCTTACACAGTGACTTATTTAACATTTATCTCTCTTTTTTTCCTATATGACTGGTACGTAATGAAAACCTAAAATTTATTTTCTCAAACTTGAATTGTAACACTAATTTGAAGAGTTTTTTCCCCCTCATTTGAACTTTCTAAATGCAGAAATCTGTATACTAAAAGGAATTTTGGTACCTTTTTATATTTTCAAACTTCTTTCTATTAGAAAAATTAAAGCAACTAGTGCTTCTCTTAAAGCACTGGATGCTTTAAGATGAGCATTTAGCATATCTTAATTGTGGGCTCCACTATCCCTGGTGCTTCTGCCCCTTTTATATAATTTTTTCTTCCACGCAACTTTTAATATGCTTCCCCAGTTTTGTGAACGGTGTCAAAGGCTGCCTGGCTGCACCACTGTAAAAGTTTTCCCCAGGATTGGGTCAGACATAACATTTCTGTTTAATATACATATATATATATTTTTTTCACCCCCAGATGTCAACTCTGAACAAGTCACTTTTTGTGACTTTGTAACCTGCTCTTTAGAAAAACGCCCAAGTGGGAAAAACTCTTCACCTTTTTTTTTTTTGTTTGTTTTTTGCTCAAGCAAGCAGTGTTTCAAAATGAGATAAAATCGCACTGTGCTTTGTGTCATTAAAGTGTTAACATAATATGTACCGAGAGGCTATGATAACTTTTCTAATATGCACTCTAACCTTGTCTTTGTCTGTAGCCCAACTATTGACTTGTCCTGAGGGTCAGTGGCAGTGTGATGATGGAAACTGTATTACTGCTGCGTGGAGATGTGATGGAGAAGGAGACTGTCTGGATGGATCGGATGAAATGGATTGTAATGGTATGTCAAAAACTCTTAAGATGAATTTGTCAAAGAACCGTCGCATTTTACATGACGTGTGCTTTGACTTTTTCTCGTTCCAATTAGCCGCCACAGACTCGGATTGTCCAGCTGGCCAGTTTCCATGCATGGACTCTGTTGGCTGCGTAGACGCGTCAGCCCGCTGTGATGGCCAAAAGCAGTGTCCCACTGGTTCTGATGAGGAGAACTGTCCGGCCACAGAGGGCTGCCTGGATTCTGAGTGGATGTGTGGAAACCGCATCTGTATCCCCAAAGAACTGCACTGCAATGGACAAAACGACTGCGTGGACGACTCTGATGAAGAAGACTGTGGTGAGAGACATGAGGCTGAAATGGTTTGTGTGAATCTATAGATTGTTAGATTAACTTAAATGAGTTTTCATAAGAACTTGCTCTCTGGGAAAAAAAATGTGCCAAATGGTTTTCATTGGCTATGTTTGAGAACTTTCAGATTGGAAATGAATATTAGAAATATTGTAATTCCACAAAGGGTACCAAACCTTTGGATGCAAAAAACACCATAATTGGTAATCGCCAATCAAATCTTCCGTTAGTGCTTGTTTTGAGTCTTTGTGATGAAGAGATCAGGGTTTTCTGGGGTAGATGGAGAGTGAAATATTAAACTCTTTAAGCATGTATTAATGTGTTTTCTGACTTGCAGTGATGGAGGTTTTCAGGAGTCTTTCTTGGTTGGGTTGTACCAACAGGGTTTTTATTTTATTTTTCCAGGTAAATGTAGTGAAAATGGCCTTCGGTGTCCTGAGGGAAAGTGTCTGTCAGCTGAGCATAGGTGTGATGGACAGGTTCACTGTTCTGATGGCAGTGACGAGCCCATAACCTGCGGTAAGACTGACTACATGAACTCAAGTTCCGTAAAACGCGACTCTTTGCTTTGCAACCAGTGTTTGCGTTGCATCCGCTTTAGGTCGTACCTGCTCCACGTACAATGGTGGCTGCAGCCATATATGTGCAGATGAATCCTGGGGAGCTCGATGCATTTGTCCTGTTGGACACAAACTCTCTCCTAATGGTGCCGTCTGTGAAGGTGAGTGGGTCGTCGTACTCTGCATGTCATGAATGACCTTTCCTTTGTGAATGTGTTGAATTAAAATGTCACTGGTTGCTTTATCCATAATGCTTTTGGTGTTCTATGGTCTATCCTAACCAATTTCAACCTTTTTGCATTTGAATCTCAACCCCTTTTTTTAGATTTGGATGAATGTGCTTCATCTGTTCCTCATTGTGCACATTACTGCACAAACACCATTGGATCTTACTACTGCCACTGCAGAGAGGGGTTTAAGCTCAATGGAGACCATACATGTCAAGCTTTAGGTAAAATGTGTTCTGTTTTTTGTCTCCCCATCAAACGGTAGACATATGGACAAAATATGCTGGATTTAAATACTTTTGCAAAAAATAATAAATTGGAAGCCCAGAGAAAGCGCTAAAGTATCCTACCAAATTTCACACACTTTGTACAACTTGTGCTCTTTTTGAATCCATCAGGTAATGCTACCAAACTGCTGATGGTGCAGAGGAACAGTATAGGACTTCTGAATGTAAAATCCAAACAGTTCACAGCCATTGAGGCTCCAGTGTCGGATCCAGTGGCATCAACATACGATATTACTAGGGGGTGGTACTACTGGGCCGACGGTAGCGGCAGCATTTACAAAACTAATGGCTGGAACACCTGGACAACATTTACTGGTGGGTGCATGCTTACTTTAAGTTGTGTGTGTTGCCCACCAGGGTCATTGTTGGATTCCTGATGAGGCTGCCAAGTAAAAGGAAACAAATGTTTGTAATAAAACAGGACCACCTGGAATCAAAGGTCTAGCCTGTGATTGGCTAAATGGATACCTGTTCTGGACCAATAAGAAGACTGAGTCAATCTACATGCAGTCAACTGATGATAAAAGCTTTACAACTCTGCTGAGCAAAAATGTCAGGCCATCAGAATTGGTGCTTCTACCCATTGAAAGGTGAGTACAACTACCTGTTTAAATGCTCAACTATTAAAATGTTCAAACTTATTTTTATATATACATTTTCTTGTTAGTCTTATGTTCTGGATCAATGAAGGTCTGGGTGACAGAGTGACTTTAGAGAAGTCCTGGATGGATGGATCAGACAGAAGCACTCTCGTGGTTCTCACTGCCCAGTTTCCTCACAGCCTCACAGCTGATGTAGCTGCTAGGAGACTCTACTGGATCAGTGACTCAAAGAAGGCAAGTTCTGGAAAGAAACATTATAGGATGGTCATCATTTGAGGCATATTTAGGATGATTTTTGGAAATTCAACTTGATTGTAAAAGCCCATTCAAAAACCCTAAACTGGCTATTTGAATGTCCTTGTACCCTTCACCCAGATTTCCTACTTAACCAATCTTTAGGTAAATGTGACAGAAAAATTCAGAAGCAATAACACTGGTATACTATCTATAAACGGTGTTTCACTTTCAATGTCTTGCTTTGCTCATATTTTAATTCAGTATAAAGTGCAAGTTGTCTCAAAAGTCTTGAGACAACTCTCCGGCTATTGCTAGAAGATGTCTTGATATTTTTGTAGTGTTCAATACTTTTCTGGGTATTTTACTGGCTTTTGTTGCATTTCCAATTTAAGAACCCTTTTGGGGGGAGGGGGGAAGCAATTGGGTCCAAAGTGATTCCTTTAAAAAAAACAAGGCTGTTTTAAAACCTTCAGACATTTCTGTAGACCCTGGAAATGCTTGAGCAGTGGCCTAAACTACTACACTTTGTCTTATATTCTCATGATTTCCTAGACTTGGACCAAAATGTCAACATTTTGAATATGTTTCTATTAAAGACCAAAGAAATGTGCAAAAATACAGCAACTGACAACCTAAGCATTTGTCTTTTTCAGTCCGTAGAGACGGTGAAGGCAGATGGGACTGGCCGACACACTTTCACAGGACTCTTTAAGAAGAGACCAGCTATCAGCCTCGCTGTCTTTGAAGGCATGTTCTTCTGGGTTGATCAAAGGGGACTTTGGCAGGCTCCCCAAGACCAGTCAAATCCAAAGAAGCTCATCAGGAAAACTGACTTGGCTCTGCTGTCGATCTACCATGAACTCCAACAACCAAAAGGTAGTTTGTGAATTTAAAATTGGTCTTTCTATATGTTGATACTGATGAGGAGAAAAATGCCGACTTGTAATACTAAATTGTTTTGTAATGTACTGGAATGTCTGTCTTTTTTTCCTCAAACTGTCTTGAAAAACTTTAGGCTCTTCTCCTTGTGCCAAGACTCCTTGTCATCTCTGTCAGCTGACTAAAAACAACCCTGCTGGATTCACCTGTGCTTGTCCATATTTTAAAGTACTGCTACCTGGTGGGACATGTGAATGTAAGTTTATTGTAACTTAGCAAAATGTACAAAATGAATCAGATTTTGAGAATGATGGAAATCTTTAGCTTTTAAAGCTTGTACTATCACACTCATTGGGGGCTGCATTTTCAGAAGACTGTACTTTATTTTACAGATCCACGGTTTTTATATGGCACTCTAACGACAATCAGCTTGTTGGAGTTTAAAGGCAAAGAGTCCTCTGAAACGGAACTATTTTCTTCAAAAGAAGGAATTCTGTCTTTTGATGTCGACTGGAACAGAAACTGGTTGTACTGGGCAAACCGAACTGGCCATGTTCAACGCACCAAGCTAACTCTGGACAAGACTGAGTTCATTTCAATGCCTTTGCCAGGTGTTTTCTTATTTGCAATATCTCTCTTGGATTCTAGAAGCCAAATTGTAGAATAAGAAATGTATATTGCCATCATGCAATTTAACTGGAATATATTTCATTTCACTTTTAGTTTGTCTGCTGTCTGTGGAGCAGAGGAGTGGCAACCTTTTCTGGGTGTCATGTGACCAGAACATCATTGGCACCAGTGCACCCAGTAGTAATTACCCACAGCAGCTGTACCACACCACAAAGGAGATCAGCAGCTTTTACCTGGACTGGCTGAGAGGTGGAATGTTCTGGTTGGAGGAGGGTAGGGTCTTTGGCATGGGGATGACGGGAGAAAAGGCTACAGAGCTGCTGCAGATAGCAGGAGAAGTCAGAGGGAATGTCGCCTTTGACCTCAGAGCCAGCAGTCTACACTGGAACTCTAAAAGAGGAGGTTGGTACAAATTTCTTAAATGTCCTGATTTGCTTAAAGATTGTGGTATTTAGCAGGTTTTAGATTCCAAGTACAAAGTTCTCCCCTGTAGATTCTGCTTGGATTCTGAAGCAAGATGAAAAAAATTTTGCTTTTAATCACTGCAGGGACTTTTTTTATGGAACATTTGTATTGCCAGCATTTAAAGAACTGTTTTTTTTTTTTTAAAAGGTTGAATTTTATATCTTGGCATTTCTGTGTACAAAGAAGTTGTTTCAAGGTTAACATGATTTAGGGAATCAAACACAATGTTGGATTCTCGGGTGCAAATAGTTGTGTTGCTGTTTTTAGCTCTAGTAATTATTGGAGCATTAGATGTCCAACTACTGAATGAATTTGTCTTGAGGCATGGAAAACTTTTTGTGGGTGTGACCTGTTATGGTTTTATGTGTGATCATATTTTCCAGGTCTGACAACATTGAGTTTGCTGAAGGAGAAAAGCCACCACACAGGAAGAAGGTGGAACATCTCAGGCTCAGTACTGGCTGCTTTTGAGCCTTTCCTTTTGTCAGTCTCCAACAAAGTGATAACTTTGTGGGATCGGCGGGATGGGAGCAAAATTCAGTCAGTTTCTGTGAAAGGTCCAGTGTTGAGTATCGTCACTGTACTCGGAGATATTCAAACAGGTCAGGCATCGTTCTGTTCTCGAGCTTTTACTTTTTAAGTAAAAAGTAAAAAAACTTAAGTTTAAAAATCTTTTTTGAGGTAGTTTTGAAATTTGAATTTCCAGGAATGTAATGTGATTTCTGTTACAAGTTTTTATCTTGAGCAATTTATACGACAAATACTTTCAATGTCACTTGGTCCAGATCATAATCAGTCCAATTTATTTTAGTACAATAGTCATGGAGTCAGATTCTTGCGTTGTCTACTTGAGTCATCCCTCTGTATCAAAACACTGGCTTTGAGCAAACGGTGACGGAAAGGAGTAACTCCATGCTTATCAAGGAAACTCTGAAAGAGAACAAAGCTAAAAAAATAGTGGCCATCTACAGACTCTGCAAAGGGTTGTTTTGCTGGAATGAGTGCACATTACTTTCTATGAACCAAAATAACAGACAATCCTATTGATTGTAGCATTGTCCAAGAAGGAAATAAGGAAATCCAGCTAAAAAGACAGGAACACTATAGAAAAATGGCAAAAGTTGTATGGCAGTGGATAAACCAGATGAATACTAAAATGCTAACTTAAGCCCATTCATAAGAAGTATTGTCAATTAACTTTTTTTTTTTCTCTTGTAGTCCCTGACACCAAAGTCTGCAATGCGCCGTCTTGGTTGTGCCGTCAGTCGTCCATCTGCCTTCCACAAAACCTGCTGTGCGATGGCAAAAGGGACTGCCCTGAAGGAGACGATGAGGAGCTCTGTGTCAACGCCTGTCCTAAAGGTAGATCTATATTTGATAGATTTTCATAGCAAACTCGGGTTTTAATCACAGGAATGTGTCTTCACAAAGTTACTGAACATTTTGTTTACTTATTTCAGAAGATTTTATGTGCATGGATAGAAGAAACTGTATTCCCAGAATCCTTCTGTGTGATGGCCGTGCACACTGTCACGATGGCTCCGATGAAGTTGACTGTCCGACGGTTGCAGCTCCTTTATCACGGACAAACGTCTTGAAGTGTCGCAGTGGCTCAGTGCTGTGTCAAGATGGCTCAGAGTGTGTCCTGTACAGTCATGTCTGTGACGGAGAGGCAGACTGTAAGGATGGATCTGATGAACGGGGATGCGGTAAATTGAGCAAATTTTGGGGGTTTTTGTTTTTAAAACAAGTAACGGAACTTAAAGCTCTTAACAAATTGTTTCTGCTTTGTTTTAAGATGCAACTCAGGAACCCATAAGTTCTACAAAGCCAAACAAAAAGCTTCCCATTACCAAACCTCCTGCCTTCACTCTGCCAGCCTGCCTCAGCCCTTCTGTCCTTTGCCCTTCCTTTAAGGCATACATTTGCATTTCTCAGAGCCAGTTGTGTGATGGCATTAAAGACTGTCCAGATGGCTTTGATGAACAGAACTGTGTGAAGAGATGCCTTTTAAGAAGTAAGCCCTGAATATTTTTGCCAATGCTTTCTTCTTTTGATCTTTAAATTTTACAGTGCACACTAAATGTGTGTTTTGTAGGTGATTTTCGCTGCAAGGATCATCGGAGCTGCGTGCCAAAGAGTTCAGTCTGCGACGGCCACCCGCACTGCCTTGATGGCTCAGATGAAGCAGACTGTCCAAACGTAGCTCATAATGGGTTAAAATGTCGCTTTGGGTCCAAACGTTGCAGAGACGGCCTGTCATGTGTTCTCATGAACCACATCTGTGATGGTGAGAGGGACTGTCAGGACGGATCAGATGAAGATGGATGTGGTAAATATTGATAAACACTTATAAAACCTAAAGCTTTAATCCACCTGGGATTTTTCATGTTTGAAGTCTTTTCAGATCAAACAATAACTGCTTTCATGTTTGAAGTCTTTTCAGATCAAACAATAACTGCTTGCATCTTAAAATGTTGATGGACATTTTGATATTCATAATTGTGCCAAATAGATGGCATTAAGAGTCTAAAACCTTTCCATTCTCTAACTTGGTGATGGCAGAAAATGTTGCATGTCTGTCTTGTAAACATTCAGACGCATCAATTCTGAATGCAAAGTGTGAAAACACAAAGATGTATCATTAAATGAACCAGACGTTTTCTAATCAGACGAGCTGAGAGACGGGAATATTGGTAATGCTTAGAATGAGCTAGTTGGTTCCATGAGCAACAAATGAACTGATTCTGTCCCATAAAGTAGCCACTTTATTTTTTTCCCAGTTCATGATCTGCCATTGGTAGTTGATGGCTCAAATGGTGAATTAAATTCCTCCTCCCAACCTCTCCCTAGTCAAGTTAACATGCAAAATTCAAGGTTGCGAACAGCTTTTGTTAAATTTAAAATAAAGTTTAAATTACAACATTTATTGGTTCTTTTGTATAATTTCTAGACATTCCAGGAATTACAACAACCATCGCTCCCACCACACCTCCCTGCACCAGTCCTTCAGTTCTGTGTCCAGGTTCTTCTATATGCATCAAACCAACACAGATGTGTGACGGGCGGAGAGATTGTCCTGATGGATCTGATGAGAAATGTGTGAAAAGGTGCTCCTCTAAGTGTAAGTGATGTCTTAAGCACTTTACTGTTGCAAAAGATATTTCATATCAAAAAGATATTGAAACTCATACAAATTTCTTCTTGTCCTCAACAGCTGATTTCCACTGCAAAGACCGTCGAAGTTGCGTCCCACTGAGCCAAGTGTGCGATGGTCGCTCTCAGTGCAACGATGGCTCAGATGAGCTCAACTGTCCAAGTGAAGCGCCCCCTGCAGCTCCAAATAAAATCCTAAAATGCCACTTTGGCTCCACACTCTGTCAGGACGGTCTGACGTGTGTCCTTCTCAGCCACATTTGTGACGGAGAAAGAGACTGTCAGGATGGATCAGATGAAGACAGATGTGGTATTTGTCAAAAAAACTACTTCTCCGATGCAAATGTGAGATTTGGACTTGATTTTTGTCCCTTTTTTTATCTAGATGATGCACAGAGTGGTGCTGTTGAAATTGAGCCACTTATTAGGTCTCCTACACCCACTAAAGAAGAAACTCGGCCTCCCACCATGCCTCCATGCACCAGTCCTTCAGTTCTGTGTCCAGGTTCAACAATATGCATCAAACACACACAGATGTGTGATGGAAAGAGGGACTGCCCTGATGGGTCTGATGAAAAATGTTTCAAGAGATGTACCTCTGACGGTAAGTAGTTTTTCTTTTGTACACATCACATTTTTATGCTTTCACTTTTTGTTGCATTATAACCAGAAACTTAATTGTGAAGGAAATGGCTTCAGACTCTTTCCCACATCTTGTAACCATGAGCAGTGTTGAGCCTCTTGACTCTGATGCCAAGGGAAATTGTGCAACAAACTGCTCAGGAGTCAGTTAATAAGTACATGACCTCTTAAATCGCACCTGTGTAATTTAATCTGTAAACATATAGTTACTTGAAGGTCTGAGGTTTGTTGAACAAACTGCCTCCATGAAGATACAGGAATGCAGACAATTCAGAGAAATGGTTGTGGAGAAAGTTGGAGAACAATCCCTCACTTTGAAAATCTGAGTACAGTTTAATTATCTGAAAATGAAGAGATGCAGAGATTCTAAGATGTGGTTGGAGATTTATCTAAAAGTATAAGGGTGATCAAGTTGATGCCATTTCTTTTGTAGCCGACTTCCGATGCCAAGACCGTCGGCACTGCATCCCACAGAGCCAAGTCTGTGACGGGCGTTCTCAGTGCGCTGATGGCTCAGATGAGGCAAACTGCCTGAGCGAAGTGGTTCAAGAGGCTCCAAAAGAAGTGTTGAAATGTCGCTTTGGCTCTAGACTTTGCAATGACGGGACGGCGTGTGTTCTGCTGAGCCACATCTGTGATGGAGAAACGGACTGTCGGGATGGATCAGATGAAGAAGGCTGCGGTATGCATCTGGAAGTTTTAATTGGACCACAAATGTTTTCATTTATTCTTTAAAAATATATCTTGTCTGATTTTTATTTATTTTTTTACCTTGAAGATTCAGAGCATGCTCCTGGCAATTCTATGGGAAGTGATCTCTTAAGTAAATCTCATGAGCTGACTAAAGGAGTAACACTAGCTCCCACTAAGCCTCTGTGCACCAGTCCTTCAGTTCTGTGTCCAGATTCATCTGTATGCATCCAACACACACAAGTGTGTGATGGAAAAAAGGACTGTCCTGATGGCTCGGATGAGAAGTGCCTGGACAGATGTCCTTCTGAAAGTAAGTGGAGTTTGAAGATGTAGTTAAATTAAAACACGTTTGCTATTTAGCAGTTGACTAAGAGATAACTTGGTACATTTAAAATGTGAAATACTCCAGTGAACTGAAAACTAACTTGTGCCCTTTTCATTTTTCTTCTGTAGGAGACTTCCTCTGTGGAGACCGCCGGCACTGCATCCCACAGAGCCAAGTGTGTGACGGTCGCTCTCATTGTAATGACGGTTCAGATGAGGTTAGCTGTCAAAGCGTAGCGCAGCCTGAATCTCCTACCAAAATCCTAAAATGTCGGTTTGGGTCCAAACTGTGTCGAGATGGGACAGCGTGCGTCTTTTTAAGTCACATTTGTGATGGAGAAACAGACTGTCAGGATGGATCAGATGAAGAAGAATGTGGTATTTACCATTGGTTAACTTGCACTTTATTATATTTTATCAATTTGATTTGGGATGAACATTAACTTTGACTTGTAGACTTTTCACGGGGCATTTCTTACTTTCTAGACGAGAGCTTGACTCTGTCTCCAACACCCACAAAAGAAGTAACTCGGATTGTGACTAAGCCTCCCTGCACCAGTCCTTCAGTTCTGTGTCCAGATTCTTCTGTATGCATCAAACCAACACAGATGTGTGATGGAACATGGGACTGTCCAGATGGATACGATGAGAAATGTGTGGAAAGATGTCCATCTAACCGTGAGTGTTTAAGGGCTTATTCATTGTTGCTCAACTCCTGCTTTAATACAATTGGAGGCATTGACTAAAGATGTAACATGCAAATGTAAAACTGCATCTTGTGAATTTTCTCATTGAACTCATTGCAGATTTCCACTGCAAAGACCGTCGCAGTTGCGTTCCACGGAACCAAGTGTGCGACGGTCGCTCTCAGTGCAATGATGGCTCAGATGAGGTTAACTGTCAAAGCGCAGCGCCCCCTGCTGCTCGTACTAAAGTCTTGAAATGCCGTTTTGGGTCCAAACTGTGTGACGATGGTACATCATGTGTCCTTCTGAGTCACATTTGTGATGGGGATGTGGATTGTCACGATGGTTCAGATGAAGAAGGATGTGGTATTTATCAACTAGTCGTCCTTTTTTCTTTTATTTCCTCATTTAATTTGCAATATATTCCAACTTCAACAAGCCTTTTAAGACTTTACAGACATTTTTCCATTTTCTCTAGACAATGGGAGCTCTAATCAAACACCCACTAAAGAAGCAGCTCTGATTCCAACTAATCCTCCCTGCACCAGTCCATCAGTTCTGTGTCCAGGTTCTTCTATATGCATCAAACCAACACAGATGTGCGATGGAACGGGAGACTGTCCTGATGGCTTTGATGAGAAATGTGTCAGTCGGTGTCCCTCTGACGGTAAGTAGAGCCAGCCAAAATGAACTTCTGGTTATCTATAAGAAATTGTAAGAGATGCACCAAACATTAAATGCTCTTGATAGTTTTGTTCATGATGCTTGGTTAGGCTTGACCAAAATGGCAACAGGAAGCCCTGTCCACCCAGACCCATAATCTCCATGTGCAATGTGATGGTGGACTTGCCAATCACTTTTATTTGGCTCTCAGGACAGATTGGCATGAAGGGGTCTGTAACTTCAGCTTGCTATAGGTGGAGTTTTCTACACAAAGCTTGAATTTTTATGCTACTTAAGAGGAGATGCACTCTTACACTGGAGTTGCCCAGGGCATTGGGTAGAGCATGCTCAGAAGCTCCTGGGAGTAGCTTGAATTTGCAGCAGGGAACATTTTAAATGTTTGTGCTCATCTGCCTAACAGCAGAGTAGTTGGCCTTCTTGCACTCAGAATAATTTTCTAATCAGGTTATCCTGCAATACTTCAGTGCCCATTTTGGGCAATGATGGGGACACCTGGAGGGGTATGACTGACCGTTGTCTTTTTCTACAGCTTTAAATTGGGGGGAAGTCACTCAACTTGGTTTTTAAATTTGTGCCATCAGATCTACAGCTTTTGTCTCTCACTGAAGATTAACCCAAAGCTCATATGTCATGTAGACATTGGAAATATGGTAATTGTGGCCTGAATATCATTGGTGCTTGGTGTTGCAGGGATGAATTTGTAGACACTAGAGGTCCTGGAAGCTGTTGAGCAGAAGGTGTTGGACTTGATGGTCTTTGATTAGCATAAAGGTAGCTTGTGAACAGACTGCAGAACATTTTTTTCTTCTTCACCACAGCTGATTTCCGTTGCAATGACCGCCGAAGATGCATCCCTAAAACCCAAGTATGTGACGGGCATTCTCAGTGCAATGATGGCTCAGATGAGGTGAACTGTCACAATGGAGAGGCTCCTCCTAAAACGCCATCAAAAGTCCCAAAATGTCGCTTTGGTTCCAAACTTTGTCGGGACAGGATGGAATGTGTCCTTTTGAGCCACGTTTGTGATGGTGAGGCAGACTGCCAGGATGGATCAGATGAAGAAGGATGTGGTGAGTTTATCTAGAGGCTGATTTCACACTCTAAAGGATGAGATTCAATGTCTTAATTGCTCATGTCACTTTAAGATGCTACAGAGACCAGTGCCCCAAGTTCTGTGGATAATGACTACATGAATGAACCTCCCAAACCAGTCAAACGTTTTAGTCAGCCTACCACCACTCCACCATGCACCAGCCCTTCAGTTCTGTGTCCAGGGACCTCCATTTGCCTTAAGGCCTCACAGATCTGTGATCGAAGGAAAGACTGCCCTGATGGGTCTGATGAGAAATGTGTGAGAAGATGTCCAGGCAGTGAGTGGTTAAAACACAATTCTAGGGTATTCATTTACCCCTCAAAGCTTAATTGACTAGTTATAACCATATTAAACTGTAAATTTGAAAAAAAAAACTTTTTTCTCTCTCAAGCTGATTTCCGCTGCAAAGATCGTCGAAGCTGTGTCCCAAAAAGCCAGGTCTGTGACGGCCGCTCCCAGTGCAATGACGGCTCAGACGAGTTCAACTGTCGGTCAGTAGAGTCTCGACCATCTCAGACAAACCCCCTGAAATGTCGCATGGGGTCCAGAATGTGTCGCGATGGGACAGATTGTGTCCTCTTCAGCCATGTCTGTGATGGGGAAAGGGACTGTAGGGACGGCTCAGACGAGGAAGGCTGTGGTGAGTCTGATTACCCAACATGTCGACGTTGCCAGTGTTTAATGGTAGATAAAAGTGTAAACTTTAAAGAAAACTTTCTTGTTGCTTGTTGCACAATTAACCGTTTTGGATATCTAGGCCTAGGGTATGTTAAGATTGCAGAGAACAATTTTTTAAAATGGCTATATATTCTAAGAAACTTTCAACATTAACAGCAATCACTAAGCTTTTGATACAAATTTTCTGATCCACATTTTTAGATGCTGCAGAAACAATTGATGAATCCTCATCTCCCAACAAACAGTTCTGTAGTTTCCCTTCAGTTCTGTGTCCTGATTCATATGTATGCATCAACCCATCTCAGTTATGTGATGGGATCAGAAACTGCCCTGATGGATCTGATGAGAACTGTGTGAAAAAGTGTGCTGACAGAAGTGAGTTTACAGCCATTTTGTTTTTTGTCTCAACACTTTTCAACGTATGCATAAAACATTCTCTTGTTTTTGTAGCCGACTTTGTCTGCAAGGACCGTAGAAGCTGCGTGTCTAGGAGTCTGGTTTGTGATGGGCGCGCTCACTGCTATGATGGCTCAGATGAGGCCGACTGTCAGAGCGTAACTGCTCCACCGCTTGAGTCCGTTGTATTAAAATGCCGCATGGGCTCAAAGCCATGCAAAGATGGCAGGGAATGCGTTTTATTTAGTCATGTTTGTGATGGTGAAATCGACTGCATGGACAGGTCTGATGAAGAAGGATGCCAAGAAACGTGTGATGAAGGTTGGTTATATTAACTCATTTGTAAAACAGAAATCTGTTTCTAGTTGGTCATGTTTGTTTGTGCGCTACCTTCAGGAGAGTTTCAGTGTGCCCACGGGAAGCTGTGCATCCCTGAGGCTGAGGTTTGTGACGGCAAGCCACAGTGTCGGGACCACTCTGATGAGGTGGACTGCTGGCAGCGAACAAAGAGCTGTGAACACCGTTGTGCTGATGGCAAGCGGTGTATCCCAAAGAAGTTCCTCTGTGATGGAGAGCCAGACTGCCTGGATGGAACAGATGAACTGAACTGTGGCAAGTTTTCAGTTTTTTACACAACTGATGATGACGATGTCAATTAGTAGGTTAAAAGTAACATTTGCAGCAAGAGTAAGGCTTGCTTAATTGCACAGCATGCAAAATCCCACCATTTAATTTTTGGACTTTCTATTTCAGATTCTGCTCCAACAGATTTCCCTGTTGTTGCTTCAACATCAGCTTGCATCACTCCTTCAGTTCTGTGCCCAGGCTCATCACAGTGCATCGCTCAACACCAATTGTGCGATGGACAAAGGGATTGCCCAGATGGCTTTGATGAAATGGAATGCATAGTTCAATGTGAAAACCCAGGCAAGCCCACATCATTTAAACCATATCCTGATGGCATTTCTGAGTTCTGTACAAAGCTTTTGGAATGTTTGGATTGATTTTCATAAAGATTGACCATTTCTTCTTGTCTGAACATTAGCGGACTTCCTGTGCAAGGACCAGAGGAAGTGTATCCCAAAGACTCAACTGTGTGACGGCCGTTCCAATTGTCTAGATGGCTCAGATGAGAAGCAGTGCCAATCAGAACTTGCATCTGCATGTAAGGGGAAAAATACTAGAATATGTAATGGTACACATGTTCATAAAATGGAAAATCAAATATAAATGCATTTCCCAGCAGTGAGTGTCAAACTAACTTGAGTTTATTCAATGCCTTTGGACAGAAATGGCTTTTTCTGGCATTCTGAATAAAAAAAATCCTAAAGTCTACAATTACACCTTTACATTTGATTAAAAATGATAAATTAAGGCAAAGTCATGTTGCAGCAATAAAAATTGGGTTTTGCATAATTTAAATAGGAATGCTAATAGGACACCTAGTACTGTATCTAAATTGAAATGCCTACTGACCTAAACCAGCCTCATCACAAGCTAATGTGCTTTTTTTAAATTATCCTCACCAATTGCAACATTCTAACCATTTTTTTCTTCCTGCATTACTAAGCACCACATTAGCAAACATTTAATTTTGCATTTGTAAGGTCCATTTTCCCCATTAAATCCCCCCAAAAAAGTAAATTTGGAGAATTGCAATCAGTTCATCTAATATAACTGAGCTTCTCTCTTTTTAAAGCTTCTCTTAATGCACCAAGAACAAGGCACGGGCCTCTAAAGTGCCGCACGGGTTTCAAGCTGTGTAAAAATGGCCTGGAGTGCATCATGTACAGCCATGTCTGTGATGGAGAGCGTGACTGCCAGGATGGGTCTGATGAGGAGGGATGTGAGAAGCAATGCAAGCCAGGTTTGTGTTATGCAATGGAAGAAAATGCTGAGTGTGTATGAAAGAGGACCAACATGGATGTTAAAAATGTATATCCCCTCCCATCAGGACAGTTCCAGTGTTCTCATGGGAGAAAATGCATCCAACAAGGGCAGGTGTGTGATGGGCAGAACGACTGTCAGGACCGTTCGGATGAAAGGGACTGCTCCAAACAAATTGAAAACTGCCATCACCTCTGTGACAATAAGACTCGCTGCGTTCCAAAGACCTTTCTTTGTGATGGAGAAAAAGACTGCGCTGATGGCTCAGATGAAGATGAATGTGGTGGGTGAATTTTAGCTGTGATCTTTAGACACTTGACACACGAGTTTTCCAGAATCCATTATTTGAGTTCATCTTGTCGCAGGTTCGGTCATCTGTGCTCCGAATCAGCATCGTTGCGAGAGCGGGCAGTGCATTTCTGAGGCGTTTAAATGTGACGGTTATCCTGACTGCCACGACCACTCGGATGAGGCAGGCTGTCCAAGAGCCCCTCGTTGCCTGGCACACCTCCGATGCCCACACAGCCATGAATGCCTGCAGGAAGAGTGGCTTTGTGATGGAGAAGAGGACTGTAAAGATGGCTCGGATGAGAAGGTGAGAACATTGATGGTCTTTATTTCTTGTGGAGAGAGTCTAATATTAATCCTCTATTCAGAGCTGCAACAACCCTCCAACAAAGTGCAGGAAGTACCAATTTCAGTGCAGAGACGGTGGTTTGTGTATTCCTCAATCCTGGAGGTGTGATGGAAAAGAAGACTGCGACAATGGAGTGGATGAGAATAAATGTGAGTAACTAGTTACAAAACACAGGTTCCACAGTTATGAAACAAAGGTGAACATAAAATGGAAATGCCTTATGATTCAGTAACTTGTAGAACCACCTTTAGCAGCAATGTCTGTTCTTTGACAGAGTAATTATTTCCTTCTACAAAATTGCTTCAGTAGTTTGTACAAGCATTTTGGTTGAGGTCTTGAATTTAATTGGGAACACTGTTGTGCAACAGAGATTGACGGCTGCAAAATAAGCTAGTCTTGCAGGAAGTTTCAAATTTCACCTCATGCAATAAGCTGTTTTTGTTCTGATCACTGTTCCTCTTGGAATTTAGGTATCTAATGTCTTGGATGACTGAGAATATACATCTAGTTTTAAGTAAATCACAAACCCTCCATCTCTGCTTGACAGTTTGAGATGCATAACTCTGCTTAAGATGTTCAGCCATATGCTGTTGGGAATTCTACCCATCAAAAAACATTGTTCAAGAAATCGTGTGGTTCATTCAGATGCAGTTTTGTGTAAAAGTTCTACCATCATTTATAGTAAGGAGGCTTTTTTCCTCATCTCCCAAACAAAATACCTGTTCAGTTGTCAGACTGTCTTGTCATGAATTTTAACATGCACGCATAATCTAAAATTAACTTTTGTTTTTTTAAACTCCCTTGAATATTGTGCAAGGTGAACATTTATCAAAACATTTGAGACCAGTTACTCTGCAAAGAGTTTTACAGAAGCCATTTGAAAATTGCTTTCACTTCCGTCTTTGACAGTAATGCATAACTGCCTTGGGTGTGTAAAATCTGTAAAACTACTTTACAGGCATCCAAAGGAAATGCCCCTACCATCTTTACCAATGTGGCAGCAAAGAATGTCTGGAACCCAGTCTGGTGTGTAACGGCATCGCCAACTGTGTTGATGGCTCAGATGAAGGTGTGGGATGTGCTCAACGCAACTGCTCAAGTCCTTCAGCTCCTACCTGCGACCACAGATGTGTCAGCACCCCTAAAGGACCAGTGAGTGAAGAACTGCTGGTGTTGAATTTCAGTCCAGAACATTTGAATCTTTTTAAAGTGGCACAAACAGCAGGATTAATGCACATATTTGGTTTTATTTTCCCTACATTAGAGGTGTTACTGCGGTGCTGGTTTCAGGCTGCAGTCCAGCTCCAAGTCCTGTATGGACGTTGATGAGTGCACTTCAACACCAGCTACTTCATGCAAGCACCTTTGCCA
Organism: Poecilia mexicana; assembly: GCF_051168715.1. Classification (NCBI taxonomy): domain Eukaryota; kingdom Metazoa; phylum Chordata; class Actinopteri; order Cyprinodontiformes; family Poeciliidae; genus Poecilia; species Poecilia mexicana. The sequence goes on from NW_028263381.1 coordinate 17,566,043, forward strand.
GAACACTCGGGGATCCTACAGCTGTCTCTGCCACCCTGGCTTCTACCTTGAGCCAGATAACAAAAGCTGCAAGACAAAAGGTGCTGTTGAATCAAATCTCTGCATTAAATTAGTGGTTTTGTGCAGCATGTATGTTAATTAAAAACTTGTCTGAATATGTCCATGGCTTCTAGCATTAAATCAAAATTACAAAATTTTGTCTTTATGCACCTAAATCAAAGCATTTAGGTTTGCAGTAATTCAGTCTAATTGAAAAATGGCTGTTTTTAGACAACTGTCAATGTTTTTTGCAAAGTTCAAATTTCATGACACAATTACAGTTGGTTGCCATTTAGATTAAACAGTTTCGTTTATGTACAGATTTTTCTACTTGGGAGGGGGGGAGTAAAACTATCAAATGATTATTTTACCTTGTTTAATTAAAATCATGTTTTAAATTTGTAGATGAGCCTCTGCTTTTGGCTTCGGTGCAGTCCGAACTGCTAATTCTTGGAGTCCATAGTGGTACATTGCAGCTTCTCTCCTCTGCTGACCGGCCCGTTTTTGCTCTGGATTTTCACTGGGCTGAGCAGAGAGTCTACTGGCTGAGCCCTGACCACCAAAGCATCCGCTGGGCTGACGTGGAAACTAAAACCAAAGGGACGCTGACCAAAGGTAAATCTGTTTTCTTGTAGTCCCACAATTATTTCAAGGTTTCACAAATTAACTCTTTTTTATTTTTTTAATAAAGGTGTGACATCTGACTCGATCGCAGTGGACTGGGTTGGTAAGAACCTGTACTGGGTGGACAGACTGGCTGGACAGATTCTGGCTATAAAGCTAAGCAGTTCAATCGTGAAATCTCAGGACTACACTGTAGTTCTTGGAGAAAACCTGGAGCAGACAAGCTCACTGGTCCTGATATCAGACAAGGGGTATGACTTATTTATTAATTTGTCAGGTTTAAAATTTGTGGAAATATTTGAGCATTTTTGTGTCATTGCTCTTCTCAGATTGATGTTGTGGTCCGAGATTGGCAGCGTCCCTCAGATCGAGCGGTCTGGGATGGATGGCTCACAGAGGAAAGTACTGGTGAGCCAGGACTTGAGCTGGCCAGTCAGTCTGGCCTATGACTTCCTGGATGACAGGGTCTACTGGGCTGATGAGAAGCTGCACTGCATAGGCTCAGCCTCGCTGGACGGAAATGACATAAAGGTGGGTGAAAACTGGTAAAAGAAATGGCTAGTCCATTTGGTTGAAGATCTATTACGCCTCAAATGGTGTGCTCCACATCACTGTTTTGGTGTTTAGGGTGATGTGGAGTTTTGGTTTTCCACCACACTGAATATTTTCCTAAAAGTTCATTTTCACTCATTTGATCAAACTAGAGGACTCTCTTCCTCAGGTTTGCAGTCCCTATCCCTCCCATGAAGTAGCAAAATCCAATAAAATGTGATTTTTCTTTCAATAATTGACTTCATTAGCAGTTTCTACCAGATTTTTTTGAGTTTTTACTTTCATTTTCCATGAATCACACAAAATCCCATTGGCTTTCTTCTACCAGATCCTCCAGTTGACGGAAACTCCAAGCCCTTTTTCTGTGGCAGTTTTCAGCGACCGCATGTTCTGGTCCGACACAAAGAGAAGAACTGTTCATTCAGCTGACAAGAAAACTGGCAAGGATCAAATGGTTCTTCTGAAGAGACCTGGGCAGCCATTTGGATTAAAAGTTAGTCTTTCTGATTTCATTTGTACGTGGGAAAAGTTGTATTGTGAGTTCTGTAACTAATGTCGCCATTTTAACTTTGTCTTCAGCTGATGCATGCCCTCTCCCAACCAGCTGTATCAAGCCCTTGTGATCATCTTCGATGCTCCCATCTCTGTCTTTTGGCTCCAGCACCAGGAAAATCTAGAGCTGGAGCTCCGGCAGTAAATGCTGCAGTTTGTCGATGTCCAAAGGGTCTGCTTCTTTCTCAGGACAGAATGACCTGCGTTCTTCCCAAAGAGTCATCTTTCATCCTGCTTTTGTCCCGCAACAAAATAGCTCAGGTAGTAGAAGTACTGCAAAGTAGTGGTGTGTTTGCTTATACATTTTTTTGTGTGTAAAATTTACTCAAAATATATACTTTTTTTATTTATTTTTTTTTAGATTTACTTGCGCTCTATGCGCCGTTTCGGAATCGCACTGAAGAAAATGCCAAATGGCAGAGACTTCAATCTCCCAGGAGTACCTGAGGCTATGAGTCTGGACATCAACTTCGTGGAGCTCTCTGTGTTTGTTACTTATTTAAGACACGGCTCTGTGGATGTGCTAAAACTCTCAAACTCCAGATCAAAACCAGAGCTTGTGCTTGCTGGACAAATCGTAAAGTTACAGGTATGAATAAAATTCCTGAGAAAAATCTTAACCATTCAGCTGCAGTAAGTAACTTATAAGTGCTTTTTTTACACATTTGTTAAAACTCACTGTTCTGACCGTAAAATGAAATGGCTAGTCTTGTTCTGAGCTACAGCGCTTCACCCCAGTGTAGCCTGCCATGATTATGCAGGCTAGTAAGTGTGGCTGCAGATGATGGTGGCTAAATGGTTCTCCTGTAACATCAAGTTCTTTCTCTACCATTAGCATGGCTGCAGTAAACTGGAAATCTAGGGTTTGTATGAACACTGCAGGGGAAGGTGTGAGCAACATGTACACAAGCATAATTGCATATAGACCATCATTCAGACACTAATTGGTATTTTCTGAACACCAAGCATTTCTACAGTTGGCAGTAGGACCACTGGAAGGAAGCGGAGGAGCTTTTTTTTTTTTTTTTTTTTTTTTTTTTTGTTCCCCCAGATTCATGTCCTGACAAATTACAAGATTTTTAACAAATCTAAACACAATTTTATAAAAGTTGACTAGTGCAGCTTTAAAAATGCAGTCTGTGGTTTGTTTAAAATTCAAACTTTTTTTTTGTCTTCCATCCTAGAAGGATGATTCAGTAACTGCTCTGGCAGTGGACTGGGTGACCTCCAATCTGTACTGGAGCAGCATGACGAGGCCGGACATACATGTGACGTCGCGTCATGAGAACCACACCACCTCTCTGCTGCAAGGACCTCTCATTGTAAATTTTCATGGCCCTTGGCTGAAAATTTACAATCAGCCAACTTCAGATTTTCATTCAGGGCAAGCTGAGGCTGTAATTGAGATTTTAATTCATTTTTGTTCAGGGAGTTGCATCAATTGCCCTCCATCCTTCCTCGGGTAGGCTCTGCTATTTTGCCATAGTAATGATGGGTTCAAGGAGCCAGACGGAGATCCACTGTGCATGGATGGACGGCCGTAATAAAGTAGTGCTGTGGAAGCGGTTAAGTGTTCCTGTCTCCCTGGTTTTCACTAATGATGGAACCAGAATCTATTGGGCTGACACTGGTGAGATGTTTGAATTATTCAATGCTTCCATTGCCTTCGTTCCTGCATTATCTAAGTGTTTTGTTTTCCTCAGGTGAAGGATTAATAGAATCTATTGGAGTGGATGGATCGGCGTATAAGGAGTACAAAACGGGACCCAATCTGCTTGTGTCTTTCACATTTATTGAGAACTTTTTCTTTTGGGTCACTCAAGACAAAGGTAAGAAACAAACATGATCTGTTAGAGATGCTGGAGATGCAGTTTCTAATTGGAGCAAGTTTGATCCTTGAAGTTGACCTGCATTTCTCCACCTCTTCCAGCAGATGGCATCGCAAACAAATTTCATTTTTATCCAATTTCCTTTTCCCCTGAAACCTTTTTTTTTTTTTTTGTACTGCAATTCTTTCAGAAATTTTAAATGCTCCTTTTATCCTATGTAGATGTCAGCAAATTGTGGTTCAGTGATGGACTCCAACCAAAGCAGCTGTGGTTCGAAACAAAGACAAAAGTATCTGAAATCAGGTCCTACAACAATGAAACCCAGTCTGGTAAGTGTAACACAGTTTGTAGTTTGCGTCAGAAAATCCCTCTTGAAAAGCAAATCCAAAATGGAGGTCTAAACTGCCATGCAAATGCTTTAGATTAGGGAAAAACCCAAATTTCCATAAGTATTGCATCCAACTCCATCATTCACCTTGCATTTTATAAATCAGTCATTTTTGGGGGGTTGTGGTCACACAATGCTTGGAAACACCCATTTATCCTAAAGGCTATTCATCTGAGAATGACCGGACGAATACTGAATACAGTATTAATCTTTTGAAGTTCTTTCTATGCTAATGTACTTTAACTGTCAAACTCTGAAATAAATGATTGATTTAATGAATATGTGGTCAACTATATTCACACCATAGAGGCCAATAATGCATCAATCAGCTTTTAGTGCCTTCTATATATTTCAAATGGATCTTTGTGACTTGTATTAAAAGCTAGTGGAGATATGTCGTAAAACATGAGTTTGGTGCAACAAGTGGAGTTGGTTTTCCTAATAATCTGGTACCCTGATTAAGAATCTGCATTTTTTTTCTGCAGTTTGTCAAATTATTTCATATTAAACATCCTCTTTTCAGCTTTTTGTAATGCTAACAAGCAAGCTAGCTGGTCCTGCTGCTAAATTAAAGCTGAAAGCATAGCAGTCTGTCACAATGCAGGAATTGTACCTGCTGCATGCTCATGTTTTCACACAACTTTCTGAATAGAAGGAACTGAGGACAGTGTTACTGGACACTGCAACTAGGATAAAGACTGACTTGGCTTCAGTTCAAGCTGAATGAGTGATGTGATGCCTGCAGGGGCCTGGTGAACTCAGAGCTTGGCTGGTTATCTGCAGCAGTGTTCACTCCTTCTGCTGTTGGTGCATGCAAGCAGGTCTTGGTAGTTTGTAGAAACTAGAGTTCAAGATATGACAGATTTCAAGATGGCTATTAACTTTTTTTAAAGATTTAAAAATTTCCAGAGTTTTTGTGAAAACTCTTCAAAACTTTTAAGTCCTACAAATCCAGAAGTTTGAGAACTTCTGGATTCTCAAACTTCTGTTGTATAAAGTAAGCAATGGCTCCTTAGACCCTATAAACACTGTTCAGATTCCTGATGAATGAAGACAAAGTTAATTTAAATGTTTGTATCAGATCTTGATTTAGTGAGTTTCTGCTATTGAAAAGCTACAATTCTGTTTATCCATTTCGTTTAGGAAGCAACCATTGCTCAAACAGCAACGGTGGATGTGTCCACCTCTGCCTGCCCTATCCAGGAGGACGGACTTGTAAGTGTGCATGGGGCTTTTACAGTGCCAATGACACTTCCTGTGTCCCACTTCCATCCTGCCCCTCTGGAGAGGAATCCTGTCTAGATGGCAGCAAGTGTATCGGGAGCGAGAGGTTCTGTGACGGGAGTGCAGATTGTCCAGACCAGTCGGATGAACAGGACTGTGAGTTTAAATTTACGAGGAATAAAACATTTGTTCCATTAGTAAATGGTTTACTAGAACATCAAGATTATAAGATATTTATGTTGGGCTAATTTAGAAAAAGTTCTCCAATTCTGTTGTGTGGCTTTAGTAATTAACACTCTTGAAGTAATTCAAATATTACACTGCAATGATTTTTAAATGGGACATTGATGCAACTGCAAATACATGGCCAATTGCCTACTAGTTGCTATTGGTCTTAAATGTCTGTGTTAGGCTGTTAACTTTTAAACACTCTAAATCTGCCTTTAGGTCCAGGATCTGCCTCGTTTGGGACCACAGTTGGTGGTGACCAGTCTCCACAGTCTTCCCCTCACCAACCTGACACTCAGAATAACACCATTGTGCCTGAAGACTTGGCGTCATGTGATCTCCAGCGCTGCAATGGCCACGGCAACTGCGTCACAGAGGACAAAGTCACTCGCTGCCACTGCCTACAAGGTTACGAGGGAGAATTCTGCCAAAATCAACAAAGACAAAGTCACCCAGTGATCATCCTGGTGTCCATTTGTCTGGTCTCTGCAGTGTTAGTGGGTGCACTCATCTTCACTAAAAGGTAGCCTGAGTGTCATGTCTTTGGCAGGATCTTTGCTTTTTGTAGCAAAACTAGGCAGCATTTAATTTCCAGCAGCTCGTTACTAACCACGTTTTATGTGGCGTCTTCACTTTGCTGCTTTGATATTACAAATTCTCTTGCACACAGTTAAAATTCTGTGTGAAACGCTTTAAAGTACACTCTGCCTTCCAAATCAAAAGTAAATTGTGACAACTTGCTTTGTTTAAACAGAAGATGGGGATACATGAGAAGTAGATCTGCCGATAAAGAGAACCTAATAACGAATATGGTTATTCCAGGTGAACAAGATTCTGATTCTGAGGTAAAAACCAATTTATCTTTAAGAGTATAGCATATGCTGTCTTACACTTTTCTCTTAAGATTTGCAACTTGTTGGACTTGCAAATATCCTAATGGCTCCAACCTTTCTTTTGCAGGAGCTGGAATCCCCTGTAGATGCAAAGAACCCGCTGCCAATTAAATGAACAAACTGCAGATGAAATGAACTAAACTTTTACTGTATAATAAAAACATGAACTGAAATGATTTTTGTTGTGATTTAGAGAAAGCTCTACCATAAATAACTGCCCACATATACACCAACTGCATATTTCGAGAAATGGGCTTTAGAGCAAAGACATTTTAACTGGTCAGACCATTTCAATGATTTGGCACTAAGATTTTCAAAACAAGAATATGCTAGAACTGAAGTTTTCCTATTCAACCCTTGCTAGTAATCGCCTGTGATTTGGAGGCTTGTTTCCTCTTACAACCAGTTTAGCCTACATGTTTAGTAACACTTCTGTGTCAACTTCATGTTGTCATGAAGCTGTCAGTTCAACTTCATGGCAACGTTGTCTAACAATATGGTTCCTGTTTCTACATGTTGCCCATTACCCTGAAATTCATAGGAAGTGTCGTGGTTTCTGTGCTGCCCTCATAAACACCATTTTATTAGAGAAATCAGTTTCAAGTATTTCATGGATGACTTTACTTCAACTTTGTTCGGCACAAGAAGCATATGTGAAACAAAAGGACGCATGTAAATCATGCTCAGTCACACAGATGGTATGAAATCAGATCCTGAGGCTGAAAAAATAATTCCTGACAAAGTGGTTGATGCCTTGTAGCTAATAAAAACCTGAAAATCAGGTTTTAAACTTGGATGGGGCCCATGTTGAATGGAGTATTCATACACTGAATGTGCCCTTAACTTGCTTGCAACTTCTTTTGCATGAAGGCAATAAGTGTGTGGTCTGTTCTGAGGTTCAGGGAAGTTTTTCTGAAGATTTCATGATTATTAAAAGCAGGTATGTGAAATTCTGACGATGTAAGAATGTTCTCTAAAATGTCCTGGTTGATATTGTGCCGACTTTGGACAGTCCTATTTGACCCAGAGTGACTTGGATTAAATTTAGCTGTCGGTGCACCTATCTATATTTTAAGAGGGATAACTCCAAACAGCCACAAGTTTACCAAATGATTGATATCCAAGTATGAGATCTATTTAATGCATTTTTCCACTTGTGTGAAAGAAAATGTTATGAAACCTAGATCTGTATTCTACTTTATTTGAAAAAAAATGGTGCCTATTGTTCCTCATTGAAGTTCACTAATCTTCAGTAGTCGATGCATGTCTACAATCCTCCAAACGGTTTGTGCAGGAGCATGCATGAGTTGAGTCATACATGATCCTCTCTGGGCTCCACCTCATCCCAGAGCATGTGAAAACAAACATCTGGCTTTAAACATGCTCAATAGCCTGAGGTGATCTTGAAATAAACTGGTCTGATGAGGCAATATCTTTTCACGTCAACGTTGCCAGAATGGAAGTGTCTTTGAGAGGAAAATCCCTTAAGTAACATGACAAAAACTGGCTTTAGTGACTAAGTGGCATTTTATCAAATGTAGCTTACTTTCAGAGACTTTATCTTTCTTTTGCTGATGGCTAGCTGGTTAGCTTATCTCATCTCTTCATCAAATAGCTACTTTAACCTGAAGATTGAAATGTCTGCCAATCATCTGTGAAGTCATGAACAGACACTTGTGCTTATTTGGTTACTAAATGATATTTTTCAGCTTGTTAGCTTGGACTTTTAAATGAGAATCATGTTTCAAGTAAAAATGTGACAAACGCCCGGCTCAGTGAGAGACGGGTGTTCAACTGGCAGAAGTGTCCAGTTGAACCCATTTAAGGCACTGGGGTTGTCTGTTCAAGAACTGAATGAGTGGCGCTTATGGGCGTTCACTCTGACTCTGTTCTCTGTAAGGAAGAAAGAAACTGTTTTAAGATGCTAACATCTTAAAAGTTATTCCAAAAATATATTTTCTTTGCTTTTGGTCCTTTTGTCATTTCTAGGTATTTTTATTTAATATAGAAACTATATGCAACACTCATTTTGAAATGTTTTATTATTGTTAGCTCAAGGCTGCCTCTTCTTTTGAATTTGAGAAATAAAATTGATATTGTACAAACACAAAGAAAGCTCTAGTTTTATTTTATAGGGGCTGTGAGAACTCGACATCGTTTCATTGATACATAAAACTGCATTACTCAACTGCTTAAGCTTTTCAAAGCATTGCTAGCACTTTGAGAATATGACTCATTGATGGAATAACTTTTTTATGATCATTATTAATCTCTAGTATTGAAGCAATGGGTGAGCAACACGAACTCATCAACCCTGCTTAACTGTTTAGCACTAAAATCGGAACAAATTTTAATGACCTACCAATAACTCATGTTTATTTCAACTATCTTTAGCAACTTCCTGTTGCATTTTTGTTTACTTATTTCAAACATGTTTTTAAAAACAATACAAGCAATCAGTTGGACAGAGAAAACATGTACATACATAATCAAGATCCAATAAGTGGAGGTTGGATTTCATTTCTGTTCTTCCCTATGAACATTTTTCTTTCAACATTTTTCATAATGTTTCTTGTAAAAGGAATAAAATGCTCACTTTCATATTTAACCATGTATGTTGGATGTATACATGCATGACTTCCGCAACTCTTCTCTATGTCCAAGCTATTTTAAAAGGACAAAAGGGTGTCATGTCTCATTTGAACAATGCCCATTGTCCGGAGGGTATTTGTTACTGAATATTGCTTCGATGTGGAAATAGTTTCGTTCCCTTTAATCGTTCCTTCCACCTTTTTTCTGTCGACATCAGAAGTGCTGATGATCCTTGTCTAAGATTACTTGACCAGAAGAAAAGAGGGAGGGAAGTGTGACAACAGTAGACGCCAGAGATGAAATCAGATGCACATAAAACCAGTTTGCATCCTTGAGATCATCTTCACAAATAAAACCATGTAGTAATAAGGAAAAAGGTAGTCCATGTTGCAGTCTTGTTGCAATGACCACATTCTAATGACTGTGATTTGTGGTGGCTAATTTGTGTTTGGATTCAGCAGTGAGCAATTACAGAGCCAGCGTAGCACATGTGGCACTTGGTTATGGTTTGACATGGACATATAAATGCAGTTCAAAAGTGCAGTACTGCTGTCTGAAGAGTTCACACAAGCTTAATTAGATTTTGCCTCTGTCTGGTTTGCATAAGGGCTCCCTGGGCTTACACAACACTTGTGTGTGTGTGTGTGTGTTCACATAGATATGTTGATTTTGTCATGTCTTGTAAGGTGAGTCTTGCTCTGACTTGTCTGCTCCTCCCACGCCAAAGTTTCCTAACACACCTACTGTTGCCACTCTGACCAGGATATCGTATTTTCAGTAAGTACGAACCTCTCCTGTTCTTCTTTATGCTCATTTAAGTTCTTTCCACTTTCACGCCAACGTTCTTGTGACGGTTATTTCCTAAATTCCTGTTTTTTTCCACATGCTTTCAGTTTTAACTGGAAATCAGGATGAGTCACCAGCAAACCGAAATGTGTCACAAGATGGATTAAACCTTGTAACATGTCAAATTATGGCATCCCTGACCAGGGATGTTTGTGTGACGTCGTTCATGTGAAAAGAGGGAGGAGGGGACTCTCTTTCCTTGTTTGTAGGGGGGGAAAAATACAGGCATTTGTTCACAGGACTCAGTTTTCGTCTTTTGTTCTCCGCCCACTTTTTTTTTATTCCCCAGGTGATCAAACTGACGGGGAAGTTGAAAGAATCTTTAGCAAGACAGCAGACGACTGGACGAGCCAACGGCAGCAGCAAAACCACCAGCTCACACGTTTGAAGATCCCAGAGTTTTCTTAATTGTTTCTGTGAGTTTTTTGGTGTTTTTACATATATATATATATATATATTTTTATTTATTTTATTTTTTTTAAAGCTTCTTCAAAAAAGGGATGCAGCACTCTAAAGCTATATTAACCAAAACAATACTATTTCATACGTGGAATATTGACACAAATTGTTGGGTAGAAACTGATATACATGTTTGGATTCTGTCTTATTGTGACTTCAAGTTACTGTAGCCCGTTCAGACAGAAATCTCGTGTTATAGATTGAAATGGCATGCGTTAGATTAGTCTACCAATTAAGTTAGGACCATAAGCTCAAAGCAGAAATGGCAAAAACTGATGGCATTTTGTAAGGCCAAAAGAGTAAAGTCATTTTTAAATGTATTTTTCTTTAAATGGACTGGTAAACTTTGCAAATAATTTGTTTGTGATGTTGCCTTTAAAATATTTAAGGGCAGGGTGCCAAACAATTTCTAATTCTGTGAAGACAACGCCTGCACTAATTCATTGTATTTGCCTTTCTGAGAAAGACTAATATAGTAAAAATTTGCATATGAAACTCTGTGAAATTTTAGTTGCATGAAAATTTTTTGTACCATCATTGACGAGGAAAAAGTTTAGAAGCGCATTTAAGCTGGCCCAAAAACAAACGGTACAGATGGTAAATTTAGCTGAAAGGCTTATTGTTTAAAATGAGATCCGGTTTATTATGAAATTAGCTTTTTGAGAAAAATTTAACCATTTTGCAAGACAAAGTGTACAAAAAAAAAGAGTTGAGTTCCACACTGTCCATTTTGATCACGCTTGTCAAACCGGTTTTCTGACTAGTTTTATTTTATTTTTTTTTTACAAATTCTTTGGCAAAAAAGTTTAGCTTTTGCACGATAAAACATAGTGGCATTTAAGAGAAAATTTGCTCTACTGTTTTTTTTAATTATTTGTAGAAGTGTAAAGATTGTTCATGTATTGCCCTGACCTGTCCTCAAGACATCAATTTCAGCTCCTGTTTTTGTCTTGCTTGTCATTGTCTTTTAGGGTGTGTTCTAACCAATTATTCATAATCTTTTCTCCTTCTGCTTTCCACTTAGCTTTACAAAGTTGTAGTGTGTTTTGTCCTCCCCTTGAACTTCTTCTAACACCATGGAGGACGACCACTGCAGACACAGCCAGTGCCACAGCCACGGGGCCTGCGAGGCTCCTTCGGACGGCGGCGATAATCTGGTTTGTACATGTGATCTGGGCTACAGCGGGGAATTCTGCGAAACAACAGTCAACGGGCATTTGAGTGTACCACTGACCATAAGCGTAATTGTTGTCATCGTCGGGCTGGTGATCCTCGCTTTTGTCTTTGCTAAGATAAGGCAAAGGCAAAAGAGGAACAAGAGGTACTTGGACTTATCATATAAAATACATTGTTGCGGTTTAGAATGTGTTGAAATGTTGTTGTTGTTTTTTTTTTGTTTAATTTAGTTTGCTTAAAAGATTTATCCATTTTTTTGTTGAATAAAATGAGAACATTTACTGGTGCTTGATTTGTAGCATTCATTAAATATTTTTGAATTCTTACTTGATGTTTACCAGCATTTAATTGTTTTTTATTTAGGATTGGGAAATTCTTTATTCAAACTTACACCTCAGTTTGTATGTCCTGTATGGTGTTTGTAGTTTTTTGGGGAGAATTTGTTTGCCTCTCAAGTAGACTTGCCTTAGTCTGCCCCTAGAGGACATTTGTAGTTTTGCACTCATTGTTTTGTGAGTGCAAAACTGCATCCCATTGGTGTGTTGAATGGAAAGTATGACAATACTGAAAAAAGAAAATTAACTCAGTCCCACTATGTTTTTTTTTTCTTTGTCAACAGAAAACAACTGGCAGCACAACAAGGTTACAACGTATCACCTTAATGTGGATAAATATGGAATATGTCTAAGGTAAGCATGTTTTGACCTAACCAGCTCCTTATTTTTGAATACTGATTACAAGGAAGAGGAAAGTATTTACATATTTTTTTCTTACTTGGGTAATGTGGGTAATCAAATGTATTAGCCTAACATTACACATACTGTCAATATTACTACCAATAATTTAAAAAAAATGCATCATGTGTCACTGGATCACATTGCTACAAGCCTAAAGTATTTAACTGTTAATCTTTCTAAAAGTAAAATATAATAAACACATCATCTAGATGCTAGTTTGTCAGCTGTTTTGCTCTTGAACTTTATATTAATTGATTAAAAAACCAAAATGTTTCTCATTCTTGTCCAGGTAAAAAACGTCTTGGATAATCCCCCCCCCATCGTGTTCCTGCTGCAGCCTCTGAAAGGCACAAACACTGAATTTACTGAAGCACCTTGACTGATGAGCCCGTTTGCTTTGTTCAGCTGACACAAATAATATTTTCTGCAGGACAAATATGAGGTTGTGTTGGATTTTGTTTCTACAGTCATGGCACTGTCCATGTCTTTATAGTTGAGTTAAACTCACTCTTTGACATTTATTTCATGCAAAGTCGTGCCAAGCACAATGATGCAAATGTTCAACCACTTTCTATGATGAAGCAGGAGCTTTGGCCGGAGGCATTGATCTCATGACAACCAGCTTCTTGTATTTAACTGGTGTTAGCAAGGATTTTTCAAGGTCATAAGGTTTTTGGTATCTCTACAAACGATATATAATTTACCCATAATTGCATAGTTTTATGTTTGAAATAATTTATGTGCTGTGTAGTTCACATTTTAGTGCTTTTGGTCTGTTTTTTTTTCTTTTGGTCTGTTTTTTTAAGCTAGATGAGGAAAGTTTTATTATATTTTATGTCCTGACACAAAATATGCCACACCTTGCAGACTTTTTTATATTTAGAAAAATATGTGGGTCCATCTGATCATTGTCTAATGCTTTGTCATAATGTTTTTTAATCCATTTTATTTCCTTGATTATGCACACAGCTGATAATTTTGTGTCCCATAATAATCACAACCACTACCAATGCAAATCCAAACTGCATAGTTATCTGTCCTTCTGTTTAATTTTTTCTTTGTTGTTAAGCAGAACATTTGTTTCTGTTTTTGTTCTGTGGAGCATTTGTTTGGTGAAAGTATCCAAGCAATTTTTTATTTTTTTTTTTAAGTGGTAGTGTTTACAATTTTCCTTGTAAATAACTATTTGATCCATGTAATGTCTTAATTCATGGATCAGATCATGGCTCTGTCATGTCATGTCTCCAAACTTATGGTCCTTCAGATGGTTGTTTGCTATAGGTAAGATGCTGACTGCATTCAATGTCCCCACAGAACCCTTGCGTCAAAGATCTAAGTAAACCCATTTTAAAGTAGCGTAGTCACTTTATACACTCTACAGCACCAGTAAAAGAAAAGGTTTGTGTGTATATAGAAGACATTGGCCATGTAAATTATGCTTGAAAAAATAGCTTCTTTTTTTTTTTTTTTGTACAAAACTGAACTATGAATGTTAAGCAGATCATTTGTGGATGTCTGCTTTAATAATTTGATTTCGACAAACTGCAAGACTTGTTTAGTTAGTTATTTTTATTGAGCACAAGACTAACAATCTTTTCCCAACAAAACCAAAATCAAGTCTTTGTTTTAGTGACTTGTTCTTTTTCTTTTTTTTCTTTCTTTTTGTTAGTAATTTTTTTCCCAAATTCCTCTGAGTAGACTGGAGTTTTCACATTTCTAAGCTCTGCTGCTGAACATCTATATTGTCACAATAGGGTAATTAGTCCTTAATTTCTCAGTAGATATTCTGGTGAGTTTAATTTTATACATCTATAAAGGAAAAATGCAGTAAACTTTTTAAGTGCTTTTTATATACACTGTTAAACAGTTGTACACAATATAACACTTGTCCTTTATTTTATTCTAATAAAATTTATTCTAATAAAATTTATAAAACCGTTTCTTTCTAAATGTCAGTTTTTGTATTGTTTTTGTAGCTGTCTTTCAGATTTCTTGAAGCAGCACAGCTATAGGTCGGTCTCTAATGCACAGTGTCACTGCAGTTAGAATTTAACTTCTGAAAACCATTCAATAAATCACTATCCATTTTGAATTTGCCCACAAACTTACTTATTAAAACAACTCTTTCTTTTTTTCAAATTTACCATGCAATCTGTCATCTGACAAATTTGGTGGTGAAAATCCTTTTATAATTCTAGACTTTGATTTGGCCATTCTGATGCATATGATTTTGTCCAAATCGTTCTATATTTATATTCTCAAGTGTTAAATTTTAGGGAATAACAGGAATGTAATTTGTATGCAGAGCTCATACAGTGGGTATAACATTTTTTTCCAAAACTAAATCATGCCAGCGTTTAAAAACTGTATGTTGTATCTAGTTTACCTCTGCCTAAAACTACAAAGCAAAAACAGAAGTCATCTTTATCAAAACCCTGGAAATGCACAGCACAAGCATGAGAAACTGTGGATTACCATTATGAACAGGCATGTTGGGTGCATGCTGAAAGATATCCGATTTCAGATGCCTCCTGCTCAGCTGTGTTAATCTCAGATTTCTGCTTCAAAAGCAGAAGCGGTTTTTGATATGGCAGATATGCCTCACAAAATGAGGTGGCATTCATTCAGGGACAGTACAAACACTTAAAAAAAATCTATCACTCGTGTACTAAACAAGTTTCCTGTTATCAAATCCTCTATATTCTGTTTACCCTCCTTGTCAAAGCTTGGTGTGTTAATCCTGTCCTTGCATACTCTCTCTCATCTGCTTTGATAAACTACCAACCTGCCTTGACATGTTTGTACAGCAGCCACAGAACCTACCAAACTCCTCCAGCAGGTGGTGCCAATCTGCTTTAGGATTGATGTGGGCGACACTGGAAATATCTGCTGCAAAACGGTAAAGGGGAAGTTACGTAGGTCTACCACTGACCATCATCATCTTCACTTTTGTTCTCGCCAAGAGGCTGAAGAGGCCAAAGCACAGCTTCAAATCAAATTCTCATTATTAATGTGTGTAGAATTAAATTATTAAATTAATTTTATTAAAATTATATATAAAGTAGAAGAATGAAACCTTTCGATTTACTTTCGATTTGCTTTTGCATGCAAAAGCAAACTCAGGGTGTTTTGTCAATTTCTACCTAATAAATTTGGTATAGACTTTCATATAGCTTTCTTAGAATTGTGATATCGGCATTGGGCCTTACTTTCCTCAAGGCCCAATGTCTGAACTTTTCTTTGTCCATTATTCATATATCACTCACATATATTATTTAATTTATTTTTTTCTTTAAACATTCTCTTAAAGTATATTTACCCAAAAAAAGCCTCATGGCGTTTTGTAGAAAATATCTTGACTAAAAAACGTTTTGTGGTCTCCCTCTACAGGCGAGCTGGGATTTTGCAATTAAAGCAAAATTACAACATGGCCTTCATATTCCTCAAAATTTACTATGTTTTTGTAAATTGGTCTTGTTTGTTTTCTCATCTAGTTTGATCAAAATTATCAGTGAGATTAAAAAATTAAGAAGTTTTGTCTTTATAGAAATGTTTGTAACCACAGATTTTCTAAAATTCACATATTTTGAAGCTCTAGGTAAGATGTATATATATGTGTGTGTGTCTATGTATGTGTAACCTACTATATAGGTTAAATGGGTGAATATTTATTATTTTTTAACAAAAAAATGGATGCCAATCAGATTTTCACCTTGCTCAACAAACGTGAAGACATGTTTCATATGTCTGCTTCACTGCTCTCTCTGGGGATCAGCCAAATCTTCACTTGCAGACAGACCAGTAGACTGTGACAGAATAACAGGTCTAAGGTCTCTGCTGAAAATGAGAAAGCTAACAAAACACATTTGTTTTTCAGTATTATAAGTGTTCTTTTCTGATTTTTTTTTTTTTTTTTGACTGTTTGCCTTTCCTCAGTAGAGGTTGTGCTATAACCTCTGCTCATAAATATACATGCAGTTATGGTGATTATATTTTGCTTTCTAATTTTGCTGTTTAAGATTATGCCATTGTTATTGACATGTCTTTGAGAAAAATGCAATAAATCCTCTGCCTAAATATGTTAATGAATACTCTACAGTTTACTTTTAAGTGCCTTTAAATTCTTTAGACTTTATGTAAAATAGTGTTCTTTTTAACTAAGGAAAGAAATATTGTGAGATTTCAAATGCTTTTTCTCCCAATTGGTCAGGTAGTTAGATGTTGAAACTTTCTTGTATATTACATAAACTACTACAAATACAGGGAATCAGATAATGTAGCAGGGTGCTGCTTCATTTAGACTTTAAATGACTAATTATTGATTAGGATAGTTAGATGGTGTATGTACAAGCTGCATTTTAACGTCATTCTGTGTTTGATTGATGAGCTAACATAAACTCCACTACATAAACTCCAATAGTCATACAAGACCAGAAGCAACCAACCTTGGTAACCTGAGAAAGTGTCTGAGACGAGATCAAACTCATGTCATGTCCACACGTGTTTTTAAAGTAATAGGCAAACCTCACGAGTCCGGTGCGTACCGACATGAAACTTGAAACTTTATGCTAATATTGACTCTTCTGGATACTTAATAGGAAGTTTAAAAGTATTATGGTACTTTCATTATGTAACTTGCTGTTACAGAATATATTTTTGTGAAGAAACAAAGTTGACTTTGATCACAATCCAAGTGTAGAAACCTTGAGGCAAACGATGAACTTTCAACAGAAAGTGTTTTGGATCGCGTGAAAAACTTGCCACTGGTTAAATAAAGGGGGATGATGATAGACGTGTTTCATAAGTGCTTTGTTTCATATTATGCCATTGGTTGATTTTGGCAAACTTATTGCCAAAATCAAATGTAACTTCTATTTACCTCCTGCAATACATTCTTTTATAATAATTCTATGTTGTGTTAGCTATTTTAAGTGAATCGACTTAATAAAGTTGATTCTGCCTCTGAGTTACTGAGAAACTTTTGAAAATTTTCAATGACCCCGTTAGTCATGTGTTGGTGTTTATTATGCTTGGGTGGCTGGGTTTCTAGCATTTAGATTTGTGTTTTCGTTTCTCATTCGCTCTGTTTTGGATAGTCTGTCTCTTTCTCTTCTGTCTTCCCTTTACTTCCTGATTTCTTACCGTTTCTGAGTTTCCCAGTCGTTCTATCAAAATTCTTTACAGACCATAAACCCTGCAGTGAACCAGTAGAATCTGGATAGAACTGAACAGAAGCTCCACCCACAACCATGTTTATCTTCAATGGTTTCATCCAAGAAACAATCACAACCTAAGTTGGATTTAAAACTGTCATTAGCACTAAGAGAAAACTTTATTTCTTAAACATCTGGGTTTTAACTTTGTTCAGGTGTTGGTGTGAGAAAATATGCTTGCCGCACCCCAGACACCTCTTGCACTTGTCATAAACTAGCACTCTCCTGGGTATTCAGTGTATAGATAACAAACAATTTACATCTGTAAAGCGGAGAGTCATCACAATGTTTCATTATGTAGGTTTACTACTACATACTTTGCCAGCATAAAAATCGTAATTAAAATTGTTTTACTGCATTAGTATTTCTTATGTTGTGCCTTCCTCAACTTTCTCACTAAAAATATTCCACTGACTTCCATGAAATACACTTTAAAAAAAAAAAATCTCATTGTGGTTATATTCAACTATTAATTCTGCAATACATTTTTCATAGTATTCAACCATCTCCATATGTTAATACTGTATAGTAGGTTAATCCTGTATAGTAATTTGACTATCAGGAGGTCCTAGAGAATAAACATCTGATTCATATGTATTTAAAGAATTTAGGAAATATGTCACTGATCAGGGCTGAAGCATACTTTTTTTCTTTGACCCAAAGCCTGACTCCTACTTGTGTGGAGGAAAATATTTCATATTTTTGAAATAATATTTCAAATAAATAAACTCAATTTTGAATATACTGAGTTCAGTAGTTTTGAAGTAATAGTTTTTAATGCATTGCCATGAAGTTGTAAATTTGAGAAGAGCGTATGTATTAAAAAAAATGCTTTCACTTAAGCTTGACTGAGACTGTGCCTTAAATAACAGGTCCTGCAAGAAGAACTGCATTGCAGTTTCCTGCAGGACTGTTGAGTGACAAAAGACTCACCAGGAACCTCACCTTTCTTTTTAGCTTTAACAAAGAAAATAATGCTGTTGTACAAGATGCATAAAGAGCCCAGCCTCTCAGACAGGTCAGACTACATTGTCTGTATACTTTGGGAGGAGAAGCCAGTAAACATGTGCGACTGAGGAAAAGAGAAATATAGAATGCAACTTGGAAAGAAAGCTTTGCTTCTTTGTGCAGAGGGAGGCCAAAACATTGTCCTTAGCCATTTTTTTCTAGCTTTATCAGCATCATTGCAAATATTTATTTTCATCATACTTTACTCCAACAGCAAATGCGCCACACAGCTTTAACCTAAACCAATAGACATATGTAGCAAGCACAAATTTCTAGCTAAAGAAAACGTCTCCAATTCTTTGCACTTTTAAGTAAAAAGGGGAACTCAGTAAGGAAGCAGAGTGCACATTTAATAAAGACATTCAGAACAAATGGCAACACGTTAATCACTTTGGGATGCTTCTTTCAACAGAGACTGCCTTTTATAAAGTGCTTAAGAACACAGTATTTACATAAAATAGAAGTACAAAAGCTGAGAAGTTCATAGACAGCAACATATAAAAATGCTTTCTTCATTAACAACAGGTTGATCGCCAGACATACTCATTTTTGTTCTCCAATTACAACAGATGTAACTTTTATATTTGCCTATTTAAAACCTGCAATACTCTTCATTTTATGTTCCCCATCTTTTCATTTTCCCCGTTTTATAACAAGTCTCTAACTCAGTCAGTTGCCTAACTCAGATGAGTCTCATAGATCAGCATCGTAGGGTCTGCCGGTGAAGGAGGGGTTGCTGGCTCCTGAGCGGGCCCCGGGGCTCTTGGCCCTGGGGAAGGACACATCTATGTCATCATCGACGGATTCCCTGTTGGAGGCCGGATAGCTGCTGGCGGCGCTGCTCCTGGGTCGGCTCAGGCTCGGCACCTCCACGCGTCTCGGCTCCCTTTTCGGTTGGCTCCTGGGGCCGAGGACATCTTCAATCGGCCTCTCTCCGCGGTTCCTCCCGCCACAGCAGCGGCAGCAACCGATGGACATGACGATGCCGCCCAAGACTTCAAATATTCCACCGATGAAGCCCAGTACAAGACAGTAGCCGGCGCGGGTGTCAGTCCGCACGAAGTCTGTAGAGATGTCTTTGAAGATGTGCGTGTACCAGGAGACAGGGATGAGGGTCAGGACGCCTGCGCAGAAGATAAGAATGCCGCCCACTGTGCAGAGGCCCCACCGAGGTTGGTCTTTCCAGCAGCGCACCCCCGGGATGGCAAAAGCAATCCCCACCAGATTCACAATCAGGGAGGCCAACATCAAACCCTGAGAGATCTCAATGATGTTGTTCGAGTTGTAAGCGGTGTCCGTTACTGCACAATTCTGTCTTTCAGTGGCTGTGGCGGCGATGCAGACGTCAAAGATCCCTTGCTCGTAGACCCGATCAACTGGAACGCCGGTGACCCCATGAAGAGTCCTCCAATTTGGGGCCACGGTAGTGACGAGACTCAGGATCCATCCGCAGGGAGCCATCACCATCCCGAAGATCAGGATCCCCGGGGTGCGCATGCTCGTGCGGACCCATTCTGTATTTCTTCTTCTGAAGTTATCCAAGAACGGCATGGTTGTTCTCAGTCCCTAACCTCGTGTTCAGAGATGGGAGCGACTGACTTTTGACAGCTATGAGCGGTGGCATTAAAAACAAGTCCGACTGAAACTTTGCAGTGGGCGGACACTTTCCGGTTTGTCCCAGTCTCTAAACAGGACAGGTGCGGCGCACCGCGCTGGAGGCGGGCGGGGCATTTTTTATTTTTTTTCATCTTCACCTGCTACCAAGAACAAGGACGAGGGCAGTTTCGACGAGGCTTTTTCTGTTTCAGATATGCGTATCTGATAAAGAACACGCCAGTTATTAAACACGTTTCAAATAGAAAGTCAAAATGAAGATAGAGCCTCGTTATTTTTCTAAAATGCAATTAAATTTGCGCTACTGATTGAAACTCACACTACAGGTAACACCCAACTAATCCACACAGGCTACAAGATGAAAACAATTAAGCCAAACAGAAATTAAGCCATTAAAAAAGGAAATAAAGGAATGAAGATAAAAAGGTGAGGAAAAGAAAACAAAAATCCTTACAATCTGTCAGTATTCAGAAAGCACTGCTTATCAGCTTAAATTAATAACAACTGGTTAAGTTGATGGCCTTTAAAATACATCTCATATTATCACAGCATGGCATGGGTAAAAAGAAAAAGATGAGTGAAGAAATCATCAAAAATCTGGAAATAAAACAAGAGTGGATTTTTCTGCAAGACCATAACAACAATCTCACAGTCATAGCAACTTTCATCAGGTTTCAGGGAGACAAAGTGAATGGCTGTGTAAATGATCTAGTTTGAATTCAATGGAAAGAACAATATCATAGAGATTACATTGGGATTAGATGGCAGTTTGTGTGGAAGGACATGCCAAACTCACACCTTAGCAATAGTTCCTCCACACATGAGAAATCTTAAAGCTGTCAGAACCAAAAAAGTATTATTGACTAAGTATTTAGTAAAGTTTTATAAGACAGGCTCAATAGTCTACGAACTGATTTGTGTGAGATTTATTATTCATTCAATTTATTAATTTACATTTGTGTATATTTGTGTGTGTGTAAAGTTTGCCCATTTTATTACAGCAGCATTTCACAGCCTCAGACATTTGTTAAGGTTTTTAGGTTTGCTTTACCACCCCAAGATTAGTGATCAGTGGTCTCCATCTTGTCAGTGTTTTCAAAACTTTTCACAAATTCATCTAAAGCTTCAGAGATAAAGTCTTGTTTTGACTATAGCTTGAAAAGGTCAAAACGGCTGGAAGAGAACTATTGATAGAAACAATGCTGTGCTGCTGGATTTTCTTGAAATAACTTGGGCTCATTTGTGCTCCAGCATCTTTCTCTTTCTTGTAGCCCCTTTTCTATCATCGTAGAGTACCCTGCAGAAAGTATTTCTGCACCTTTTATTTTATTCATTTATGTCTCCCAATACATGAGTCATAGTGGGTTTCTTGAGGATTCGTTTCTTCAAGTTAAGCATAAGCCTCAAGGGTAACTGGGTGTTTCTAAAAATGAAAATAAATACTCTTTGTGAATTTCAATGGGCTCAATAAAAGTAGTCAACATTCCAAACATAACAAGATTCCTTCAAAAGCATCTGTTAAGTTCACACAGCTCTCAATCAGTCTTTAATTATCAACAAAACAGATTAAGTTCTAGGGAGGACAGTTAGGTTCTAATCCAGTGCAAATGATCTTTTTCTTATTGTGGCTTAAATCGTATAGTTGAAAAATAATTGCCTTTTTTAACTGATTGGGATCAATCACTGATTGAATGCTAATTTATGCTAATGTTTTCACCAAAAGTGGAAAATTCCAATTTTGAGGTCACATTTTTCTGAAGGTGCGTGAGGTTGTTTGTAGTTTTGTTCCCAGAACTTTGAGAGTTTTGATACTTAAAGAGCAGCTGGCAGAGGAATGGCAGGCATGTCAACCAACCAGACTGACTTTGGATTATCATGGTGACGTGGCCTTATTTTTCTGTCCACATTTACAAAACTGAATCCTTGTCATGGTGACTGTTATCAGACGTCACCAACTTTTTAAAAATTATTATTAACATGAAACCATAGCTTCCCATCAATCTGGAATACGTTATAATGTCATCTACAAGCAATATGAATCCATCAACAAAAGGTGAAAAGTGTTTTCCAGTGGAAAACAGTTCTGATTTTCTCAGGAGGGAAGGTCCAAGCAATTTGAAGAGATGATTTATGCTATATAGCTAACATAGAACCATGACACATTGGAATCGTTAGGATGACCATAAAATCCTCTGAATATTAAAGTATTCTGGAGTCAAATGTGTGACCTGATGGCTGAATCGTAGCTAAAACTGAGTCAGTAACGGGACAGTTTTGCCAAACACAGTAGAAGAGATAGAAAAAGAATCACAGTGTTGCAACGACCCAGTCAAAATCCAGAACTCAAACTGATTCAAATGCCATTTTCAAGCCTTCAATGATCTGTGAAGAATGTGTTGTCTGTAAATTTCAGTGAACTGAAGCAATGTTACAAAGGAGACAATCTGGGAAACTTATAAAGACACACAAAAAACAGCTTCAAGTTACTGATGCTAAAAATAGCCCTACCTGCCAACTGACCATGGGATAAATATATATTTATGTAAATAAAAAATAATTAATTTGTATTTTTTCACATGCATTATTTTAGTTTTTTTATATTTACTTGAAAAATACAACAACAACAACAACAACAACAACAATAACAACAACATAAAAGTCTGCCTTACTTTACCTTAAAAATATTAATGTGGAATTGGTTGTGCATATGTTCTGATATGCAAAACACAATAACTAAAAGAGGGTGTACTCATTGTATGTTCTACACCAAACAGCCTAACAGATTTTTTTTTGTCTATGTTTTGATTTTAAGGTTAGCCCTGCAAAAGTAGGTTGATCAAGTTGTTTCCTGTAACTGGTGCCAAATATTTACACGTTTACAGTTTCGACTGACGAGCTGACTGACGAAGTGTTCAGATGCCAATGATGCCATTTTAGATGTGTCATAATTCATTTAAAAAGTTGTTAGTAAACAAAAGACATTGGACACATATATTATTAATTTGTAGTCATCATTTTTGCTTAGCTGTGGGACAATTATTGAGCTTGTTTATAAAAATCTAAAGAGGTAACTGACAGACACATTAGTCTAAACATATATCATTACATTTTGTTTTAATGGACTGCATAATATTCCAACTTTGAATCATGAATTTTCATTTGTTAAAACATTTGTTTGAGTTCATCTTTTACATTTTCAAGGATTGCTGTGAAAGCTAAACCTCACAAGGCTTTACCCTAGAAAGTCTGCTGCCATCTGATGGCAAATAAGTGTAACAGCTGTAACATTACTGGATACTTGCTTAAGGTTTATGTTTCAAAAGTGCATTTAAACATCCTTTTTGTTAATATTACAGACACCTTGGACCATGTTGTTTGTCTACTCTGGTTTTAAGGATTTATTTTTTATTTAATTACCTTTAGAAATCTGAACGTGTAAAAGAAAAAAAAAGCATTGGTTTCTACACCTGGGCAGATGGCCAGTCAATCATAGGGCAACACACAGAGGCACATCCAATAACCATGTACGAACAAATTCACACCAAACTGGAATTTAGAGGGATCATTTAACCTAAAAGTTCTGTTTATGGACTTTGGGAGGAAGCCTGGGGAAACCTAATTGAGCCACCGAGCAGTCTGTAATTATTTTTTTGAAAATAAATTGAACTTTATGCTCCCAGATATGTCAACATTGTTCAATATAGCAGCTATAAGCTACTGAAACTAAAGAACAACAAATTCGCGCATAAAATAATCACAGAATATAACAGAACAAGACATTATTTAGAAATCTAACGACGTAATAAAGTATTTAATAAATTCCTTCACAAAGCCTAGGGTATTTTTTCGTTTTTATTAAATTTTTATTTGTTTCCGTGAAGTTTTTGCCAAGCAGCTGTTATCCTGGTAATCCCGAGCGGAAGTTTGGTTTTCCAGGCAGGAAATTGTCAGCAGTGTTTGTGTTGCTGCTGGGGACTGTTGTGTTGTGAAAATGGCGACGCCTCGTCGCTCCTCCCAGCAGCAGCAGCAGCAGCAGCTGAGCGCCCTGCTGTCCTCACCCCCTCGCAGCGCATCTGTACCCGTCAGCCCGCCGGACTCGCCGTCTGCACCCGCCGAAGATGCTTCCCCGCTTTCCCTTGGAGCAGAAATGGAAAACGTGGCTGATGGTGAGGTAGCGCTGACCTCTCCCAACACCACTTCCCCGGCTCTGGCCCTCACACCCAGCAGCAGCAGCAGCAGCAGCAGCACTACTACTAGCTCCCCGACCACCACCGAGGGAAGCGAGACTAGCCCTGGCTCTACGCCGGACTCTGGCAGTTCTAACCCCCGCAGCTGCAGCAGCACTATTAGCGGCGATGCAAACGGCGCTTTTAGAGAGCTATTTGAAGCCTGTCGAAACGGGGACGTTTCCAGAGTCAAGAAATTCGTAGATGCGGTGAATGTGAACGCCAAAGACATGGCTGGACGGAAATCTACACCCCTGCATTTCGCTGCAGGTAACCATATGAAAACATAAAAAATAATAAAAAAATCAAATTTGTTTTGCTATGAAAAGATTGTTTTTGTCGAGCCAAAGAGCTACAAGAACAGGAAAAGTGTGAGCACCGAGTGCATTTAATCGCACGTGCAACAAGTTTTCTTCCATAAGCGGCAACGTTTGGAGAGAAAAATAACAGAAATAAAGAAAGTACAGATTTATTTTTTTTAATTCACGTCACTTTCAGATTTGTCGAAATTTAGTCAATATTTAACTTTTGGCTGATATGGGTTTCCCTGGCCAATGCCGATATTTATTGATCAGGATGGTCAATTCTGTTGTCCGTCATATTGACCGATGGGATTTAAAAAAAACGTCATAATCTATTTTACCCGTCATTTATTAAACATAATGACATCCAATTACATTTAATTTTCATTTAGTTTATTTAATATTCAAGCTGAACAGATAGTCCACTAGGGCTGTAGTGATACAATAATTTTACGATATGATACACATTATTCTGCTCACGAAACTATATATATTGCGATATTCAGCAAATGATACAATTCAATACACTTTTGCGATTTTCTGAAAGGTTTTAGAGGGACAGAGTGATTTTGGTGACATTTTGTGACTGTTATAGAGTTGGATTGAATTAATTTAACTGAAAACTGATCAAAAGCACCAACTACACAATACATGGCTCTGGTTGGACATGGACACAGACTTAAAGTCGACATCTGGACAAAATGAATCAAAGAAGTGGTGAGAAAACATGTTTCTTTTAATTGAAACAGTACAAACTGTAGCTTACATGCATTTGTAAAGTAAATAAAATGCACCAAGTACCCTGCTCTGAATAGTTTGATACCTTTTTAACCTTGACACTTAACATCTGAAGGAATCACTCTAAGCCTGATGACCTAATCACTCCTGGTAAAGCAAGCAGTGAGTGAGCAAGGTGACAGTTGGATGTTACGATACTTGTGGATGAATATCGATTTTTTTCTAGGAAAAAAATATAGATATATATTGCAATATTGATATTATTACACAGCCCTAGAATCCACATAGTCCCATCACACATCAAGCAGATTAATACGTGTCAATTTCCCTACAGTGATAAAAACCGCTGATTGCTGCCTCAATGATTACAGAAGAATTGAGTGCAAACAGTGAAATAGCCCTTTATTTTAGCACCAAATAGCAATATTGAGTCAGGTACTAAAGTAGGGCTATTACCCCATGTATTTCTCCCCAATTATTTGGACCAATAAATCATGGTTGTTGTTTTTTTTCCAACGACTATTAAAGTTCTGATTTTATGTTTTCATTGTTTACTTTTTATTCACTCCAGATATTACAACCAAAATATTCAAAATAACACAATTTTAGCAACATGATTAACTCCAATAATGAATTCATTAGAGTATTTTAGCACAGTTTGGATTAACTGTTGGTCCTTTGTTGTAATTAAACATTCTTTTCTATTTTTACTCAAGGTTATCATGCTGTGAGAATATTATGCAGTTAGCATATGTAGCATAAAATGCTACATATGTGTACTGGTGGGCTGAAATGAACTCCCTGAAGCAGCTGCTTCTTTCTGCTTTTTGGCTCCATAGATTTGGTGGTGGAAACGTTTTAGGGGATTCACATCCCATCGTCTTTCCTCACACACCCTCCAAAAAAAAGAATGATTTCATTGTCTAGCTGAAACTGTCAGAGTTTCCATCCTGAACGCGTTGTCTGCTTAGATACAGCCGACTCAAAGCATGCTTTCGCACAGAATCGATGTGTAGCTGATCCTACTTTTAAATATTGGTCAAATGTTAGCTTTATCAGCCAGCATTTATGCTAGCCCTGTTTCTACAGTGAGTCATTATGCAATTCTGTACTTGACTTCTTAGTAGTTCAGCCTGAACAGTGTCATAAAAGTGACATCACACATCTCTAAGTGTTACCTTTGAGTCAACACCCTGATCAAACTGTGTATATTTAATATGGTCATCAACATGGATGACACAACTGGCTGATTTGAATGTGTGCAAATAGATCAGGGTTAGGGTTTTTTCCCCCTTCTAATCAGCACCCTGCCCACTTTCATCTTTTGTCTTAGGTTTTGGACGGAAAGATGTGGTGGATCACCTGCTCCAGACAGGCGCAAACGTGCACGCCCGAGACGACGGGGGGCTCATCCCGCTCCACAATGCTTGCTCTTTTGGTCATTCTGAGGTGCAAACTTTTAACTATTTCACCAATACTTTTTTTTTGCCCTTCTGCTTCTAAGATCAGACTCATGTCTGTGGTTTTTGATGTTTTAAAGACATGGTCAACAGGGTTGGGAAATATATATTACGTATGATGTATGCGTTATCGATAATATTAGTTATTGACCACAGCAGAAGTATTGATATCGGCCCAAATTTTCATATTGGTTCCCTACATGGTTCTATTAAAAAAGTTGCATTTGGATACATTTGATTAGCAACAGCTGAGTTGTAGTTTTGTAATGACTCTACAATTGCATTCTTATTAAAACAAGAATCAATCTGTGTTTTTGAATGCATTCTACTTTTGTAATTAGCTTAAATATATCCAGTTAAAGCATGTTTTTTTGTGATATTAGCATTGCATACAGTCATGCTGTGAAAACAATATATTTTCTGTGCTTTGTGCAGCCCTGCTTGGAGCCTTGCTGATACTTCGGGATACCTAATTCTGTAAATTTGTAAAACCAAAACATTGTTCTTCAATAGAGTATTGATGTAATTCTAAATCTTGTTTTAGGTGGTGTCCTTGCTTCTGTGTCAAGGCGCCGACCCCAACGCTCGAGACAACTGGAACTACACGCCGCTACACGAAGCAGCTATCAAGGGCAAGATTGATGTATGCATAGGTAAGCCCACAGAAACAGATGCCAACGCCTGTACCTTACAAGTGGTTGTGTGAATGGGAGCCATTTACTGTCTCACTGTCCGGTGAATGTAAATGTCTAAGCTTATTGTCTTTTTGCCCTCTAAGACAAAAGTAGACCGTTGTGCGAAGGCAACAAAACGAGAAAAAAAACAAAAAACGGTGCTGCTTTGTTAATTTCAGCACAGTAAAAGCTGTTGGCTCCTCTGTGACGTGAATAGATCCCTTCATTGCTTTAGTTAACGCCGTGCATAATTTCTTGATATTAAAATCTGTATTGGCATTAACATAAAGTGTGCGTTTGCGGTTGTCTGTCGAGTTGTGTGTGTGTGTGTGTGTGTGTGTGTGTGTGTGTGTGTGTGTGTGTGTGTGTGTGTGTGTGTGTGTGTGTGTGTGTCAGGACACAACCTTGAGTTTTGTGGCGTCACAGATTCGTTTTAGAAACTGTAATGAACCACCCACAGGCTGGATGCGTTCATTTCCCATCTACAATAAAGCATCAAATATCCTATAAATTGCAATTACCGCATCAGTGTTTATACTCTTCGTGGGGAGAAGAGGCCATTGATTTTTGTGTCTCACAGGAATTTCACATTAGTATTTCAGAGGCTGCCTCAAAAGCATTACAGAGGTGTTTGGTTCCTTCACTCCACGGCAGCCTCGGCCTTTGTTTGGACATATCTGACATCACATCTAGATGCCTGTCAGTCAGACATAAACTGAAGCTGGCAGGCGAGAGCAGACTGACTGACAGTAGACAATCTTCTGAACAAAAATAATCTGTGAAATTATACTGGAAGGAAACAGATTTGACAATATTGATTGATCCATTCTTTTCATATCCCCATCCTCGCAGTTTTGGATTAGCAGAATGAGTCTTTGGTAAAATAAACAGATGAGCAACAAACATGTCTGTCAGTGTTTTTGTTTTAAACTGCTTTTGTTGTAAAAATCACTAAAAATCAACTGAATGTCCTTTAGAATCCATCTCAATCCAGGATATCTGTGCATTCTTAAAAACATCTTAAAATAATTTTTTTTAAAAGGAAGTTGGCCTTAAATTCATTAACAGGTGTTAAATTTTGTCATGGCAGCACTATATAATGTCGTAAATTTATTTATTTATTTTTTTTTAATCTTGCTGGATGTTTCTGTCGGGCAAAAGTTTGAGTCGTGCGTAAACATGTTCATTGGCTTTTGTGTTAGCCGTTTTTTTTTTTTTTTGCGTCCATCATGGGTAAGTGAAAATATGTCACCAGTTGGCTGAACTTCTGTTGCAAACTCTTACAAGGTGCAGTCAGTAGGAAAAAGAACAAACTTCTAAGACTAGCACTGTTGGGGTTAAGGCTGTGAAAAGCACAAAGCTGCTGCAGGAGGCATAAACAAAAAAATTACAGTTTTTACTATTCTTGATTTTAATACAGAAGAACCAACCATACCTTATTTTTGTAATGTTTTGGTTTTACATTTCATTCACAGTGGCATCAAAAGGACAAAAAAAGAAAGAAAGAAAAGAGGGGGTTCTTAAAATCTGAATCTTACAAACTTAGTCTTGTACAGGAGAGTGCAAAGCCAGGATTTAAGATTTAAATAATTGATACATGACATTAAGTTGTGGGTTGTAAGTTGAAAGAATGTGGAAATGCAAACCCATGCACATTATGCGAACAATTGGATTTCATCATTTTGGAGAATATCAAGTGCTGGCACCTCCATGCAGTTCAGTCTGACAGAAGTTCAGAACCTGCTAAAAGCAAACATTTTCAGGTCACATTATAAAATAAAATTCTGGCACCTACAGGACTTCAAGGTTCAGCGTTCATCGTTTTCACCCCTCTGGCAAAAAAAAAAAAAAAATCTACAATGCACTTTCTACTTGTCATTCCTCTGCTGGATCTGAACGTCCTTGACTGCAGTAGCGGGAGGGTGGTGGGGGTCCGTCACTGCAATACCATGTAGCAATAAGGGAGCAATGGTGTGCTGTGTTGAATACAAATACTCATGATGATGATAAATGTGTTTTTCTTCAGTCATGTTTTAAAACTGGTTTTCTCATATTTGTGTACTTTTGTTGAGTTGTGATATTTCAGTCTTAATGCCAAACAAAACAAAGCATGTACAACCTTCATCAAGTTGTTTATTTTTAAAAGAAGAAAAGTTATTTTTCTAGAGATTCAATAATTGGAAATCTTCCAGCTGATGCCAAATTTTCATTTTGGCATTTCTTTGACCTGTTCATTTTTGGAGGATTTCAATTAAGGTCACTGAAAAATATTTTTCAAGTCATTTCTTGGTTTACTTAAAACCCTTGTTCAAGAAATTTGAGCCAAAAGAGCACAATTAACCATAACAATTTGTTGCAGAACTTTGTCTCTTAGTTGCTGGAGGTATAATGTCATCTAAAGTTCTCGGTTTGGAAAACTTAAAAAACTTTCATTTTCTTCTAGTGAAGCTGTCCTTTTTTAATTCATGCTGATAAATGAAATCCTTCTCCATTTTCAGCTTTATTGGGTTAAAACTAACCAGTTCTCAATTTCATTACCCTTGACAAAATAAATCATTTTTTTTTGTAAATCCTATTATCCAATGTTCTTCAAAGAGTAGTCCTGGGCAGTCAATATTACACCGACTCTGAAAAAGCCTCTGACTGAAGACTGTTGTTGTAAATCAGTCATTTTAGGTTTGATTACTGCATAAATTAATATTAATAAAACACAGAGGCACTGTTGGCTTTACAGCTACTCATTTTGAACAGCTCTACTTATATAAAAAATTATAGCATAATGCAGCTGTACCTATAACTAGATGTGTGTTTTTAAAGGGTTAACACAAAGATTAAACTTTAGCTAGCATTACTAATAACGAGGAACACACATGGCAACTTTTTATCTTTTAAAATTTATTTGCTAATGTTAAAAGTTTAGTGGTTTACTGACCAGTTTTACCTGCATTTATAATAACACATATGTGACTTTATAGGCCATTCAACAGTTGCTTTTTGCTTTTATGCTGTTTGCAAGAATTTTTTAACTTGAAGTTGATTGGCTACATAATCCTTTTGTTTTCCACATTCAAGTGGAAGTAAAGCCACTAAATTATGTCCATCAGTCTTTTATAATCTGGTTTGAAGCCAAATGAAGAAGGGGCACCCTGCTTTATTGGAGGCGTTAATTTATTGGATTTGAAGAACAAGGGGTTCTTCAATTTCAAACAAAGGAACTAATGTAAAACCTGGCACTGATGCAACAACAAAACTGTTGGTTTCTAATTGTTATTATTGCCTTATGCTGCAGGATTACATGCAGTTAAAACTAGTTAGTGGCTTGGCATAGTGGAATATGTTTGCCACTAGTTTTCAGAAGTCTAGAGTGAAAACTTTATGCTTTATTTAGCACATGAAAGATTTGAAGTTCTTCCTTATTAGGGTATGAAGCCCCCACACTCTAAAAAAAATCAGATGTCATTTTCATATTCCTGCATTTAAAAGTTGGAAATAATTGGTTATTTTACAGTAGAGATAAGTAGTTTTACATTTTAAAACAGCTTTAGAAGTTTTTTGCTGTTTAAACACCTGAAGGCTTTCATTTGAACTCTGATCAAGACACTCGCTCCACAGCACAGCGTTTTCTCACTTCTAAAAGTGTGATTGTACTTGAGAAGAACTGCTTTCATTAATGTCTTCCTTTTATCATTTTTACACATTTAAAAGCTGCAGGACTAGGAAGCCCATCTGAATGTGTGTGACTTCTTTTTGTGTCGACTACATGTGCCTTAGCACAGACGTTGTCCATCAAAAGGCTGCAAATCTGACATTGTCCTGAAAACTAATCCCGCACAAAAAAAAAAAAAAAAAAGGATTTGGGTTGTTTGGCGAGGGCTTTAGCAGCTATTATGGGAAAAGCATAATCTTTGGAGACTCGACAGAAAGTGAGTTAGATGTTGACGGTTGTTGATGGAATTGGAGTTGTTAGCTTGCGTGAGGATGTTTTGCTTGAAATCAGACTTCCATTTTTATAGGCATGGATTTATCCTGTGGATGAGAGTCGTAGACCTGCAGTGTCATGGCACTTTTTTCTGATCTCGTCACGTTACAACCGCAAATCTTATTGGACTTTATGGGGATTTTGTTTGATGGGCCAACACAAAGTATTGCATTATATAAAATTTAGATGCAGACTCCCACTCCACACACAGTCAGCTTCATCTCTTTTTGTAGTATGTCGTTACCAACTTTTCATAACTATAAGAGGCAAAGACTACACAATATATTGCAAATGTATTTTCATCCCAATATCAGTGTGTGGAATATTCATATTGCAAAGGACTGTTTGGAGTGCAATAACTTTTGGCTAATGTATTCAAAGTGCGATGATCCTGTGTTTTACATGCTGATGTAATATTTTTGCCAATTGGAGAGAGACTCACTGCAGCAGATGCTCATAAATGACTTTGACCAAAAAGCTAAAAATGTAGGAAGCACAATAAGAAAAAACAAGAGAAAATAGTCATAAATCACAGCTGATGCAGCCTATGGAGAATTTTCTAATGTTTTGTAGCCCTGCAAAAAGATTTACATTTTGTTTTCCAGTCTTCTTTGCTACATAAAGCTCAGATTGGATTGAGAACATATGTGGAGTTTTCAAGCATTGACACAGATTATTTGGACCGATCGTATATTCATTTGAGCTACTTCTGGATTTGATGGGATGCAGCAAGGCAACGCAAATAAATGATACAACACCATTACATAAATCTAATCTACATTTCATAAATGGGTGTTCTCCAATAATTCTGGTGCACTTTTATAAAGCGTGAATTAAAATCGACAAAAACAATGAAGCTGAGCAAAGTTTAAACAAAAATAAAAAAAATGGCTGCAGTGCTAAACATTCATTCAGTCACACTATAATGAGCAGCAAAAATGCATTTTCTAAATTACGAATAATGATGTAAGTAAACTATTTTAATTACAATACCAATTTCGCAAATTTTGACCATATTAATTAAAATTAACCAAAGTCCACTATCAATTTTAAGTCACAGTGAGGCAATAAGAGCCCTATTCTCATTAATTCTCTGATGTGGGATATGAATAATAAAAAACAAAGGCAGAGGTGTTTGTAAATGTCTTTAAATCTGTTAGGCTGTAAGGAATGAAAGCTTTAAAAAATTGGAATACTTTGATATTCCAATTTTTCTGAGCCACATTTTATGTTGTCAATTGTGTATGTATCATTTCTTTTATTGCATTCAACGCATTTAACTTATTTGTTGTAACATGCGTCCTGTATGCTTCTCCAAATTGCTTTTTTCCAGTGCTTTTTTCCAAATGGTCTCACACGTGTCGCATTTATCCCAATTGGTTGATCTTAGCTTTGAAATTAGGGGTTGTTGTCCTTATAGAAGGAGAACCTTCTCACCCATTTCCAGCCTCTAATGGCATCTAACAGAATCATCCAACATTGCTCTGTATTTAGCTTTGTCCATCTTCCAATCAGCTGAAGAGCCGTCTCACTGCATGAAGCTGTCATTACCTCCAGGGTCGTGAGCGGTGTTGGTTTTATGTCACTTAGCGTTGTTGCCTTCCAGTTCAGTTGTGTGTTACTTTGTGTTGCTCCGTCACTTCCTTCCCCATTAACACACAGCGATTCTGACTCTGAATCCTTTTTCTAGGCGTCTAGTTGTTGTTAAGCAGCAGTAGCTATGTTCTGCCTCGGTCCGAGAGCAGAAGTCTATGCCCGATCGTCTCTGTTTTTCCTTTCCTCTCTGGCGGATTTTAGCAGTGCATTGTTAAGTGCCTCTGAGTCAAAGGGCATGTGCAGTGGGAGCCGCTCAACAATCACAATAGTGGCACGTCGGGAGGCAGAGAATCGACACCGGTGCCCTCAAAAGAGCTAATTTACAGCAAAACGGAGTGCGGGCAGAGTTTGTTATTCAGCTCATACCTGTTTGCAAGGCACACGACTCTCTTCTCTTCCCTCTTTCTATCCTCCCCTCCTTCAATCTAATCTGAATCTTTCTATCCGCTCTGCCGCTATTTCCCAGTCCTCTTGTTTTTGCTTTCCCTGTCCCTTCTTCTCATCCCCTCTGCCCCCTCCCTCCTTCCTCTTTTCTCCTCTCTCTCATCTTCCTCTCCGCTGCATCGCTCACTCAGTCGGAGAGGCGAGAGTCTCTCCGCTCGCACTCCTTCCTCGCTGCCGATGCCTCGATTAGCTCCCCCCCGGTCCTGCGCCTCTCTACTTGTCCGTTTTGCTCAGTCGGAAGCTCCCTCTTCCCGCTATCGTGGAAGTGCGATGGCTTCGGTGGTCTGTCACGTTGCCGCTTAATTAGGTCCCACAGTTATTTTTGCGGCGGAGTGCCTCAGCGAAGCAGTTCGGTGCTGTTTTGTTTTGACATGTCTGTTTACATCAGCGGCATGGCTCGCAGGGCAGGGGCAGCTGGGGGCAGCGGAGGGATCAGCACTAGCAACAGAGGAGGAGCAGCTGGGGAAAGAGGAGGAGATGAGAAGCGCGAAGCAGGGCACGCCGTAACGCTGCCCGGGGGTCCCGGAGTCCCGGCCGTTGGAGGGAGAGGGCCAGCGGAGGAGGAAGCTGGGGAAAGAAGTGGCGGCTCAGCCAGGGCAGTGTACGGAGCGGGAGGCGGAGCGTCAGGATGGGGACTGAGTGGAGGTGTTTGTCGGGGAGTTTGCGTGTCCGTTCAGGAGCTCAGCTACTGTCTGTGTCTGCCCTGTTGTTGCACAGTGCTACTGCAGCATGGAGCAGACCCCAACATCCGCAACACCGACGGCAAGTCCGCCCTGGACCTGGCCGAACCCTCCGCCAAGGCCGTGCTCACAGGTCAGTCATCTGCAACACACACACACACACGCACACAGAGACTTCCGACAAAGTTTGGGAGAGTCTTTAAGTATTACATTTAGTGGGAAGTGTTTTTCTAAACATAAGACAAAGATCCATTCATGAATCATCATCATCATCAGGATGAAAACTTCTTGAGATGAGAAATCTCTTTTACAAGTGCGTCCTGGTAAATATGTCCATCTATCCCTTACAATCCATCCATCCATCCATCCATCCATCCATCCATCCATCCATCCATCCATCCATCCATCCATCCATCCATCCATCCATCCATCCATGGGCCACTACAGTCCATCCATCCATCCATCCATCCATCCATCCATCCATCCATCCATCCATGGGCCACTACAGTCCATCCATCCATCCATCCATCCATCCATCCATCCATCCATCCATCCATCCATCCATCCATCCATCCATCCATCCATCCATCCATCCATCCATCCATCCATCCATCCATCCATCCAATGTTTTACTTGTAATTCCATCCAATGTTTTACTTGTAATTAAAAATGGTCTGTAAGGGATTCTTAAAATTTGAGCCTGGAAACTGAACCTTGTACAGGACGGTGCACATATAAACAGATTCTGTTCTGGTTTTTCCCTGTGTTCTCCTTTGTCCTACTTTCTTGTTTGTTGTTTTCCCTTTCTGCCCGTTTAGCATTCTGTCCATAACTGTGGGGCTACAGGCAGTGTCACCTTTCCATTTTATCTATCATCCATAGACACAATCTTATTGTCATTCAGACTATACACCATACAGCACACACCAGGAAGAAATATTGTTGCAGTGGCTTTGAAAGACAAAATCCTAAGTTGATAAATAATGAAAAACGTATATACCAATTCTTATACATTTAAACATTGCACCTTGGATTTATGAGACATATTCAACTGTTACAACTGTTTAGGAACAGGGGCCTTTTTCCCATGCTCTGCGTACACTATGCACAGTTTATTTCTCACAGTTTCCATACCTTTAAGGCTCCTGTTCCCATTTCGAGGAGCTGCTTTTGCCTCAAACAGCATGCATCAGTCTGCAGCTCAATAGAACCACTGTCTATGAAGGAACTTTCTGTTTCCTACCTTCCCGGTCCGTCTCCAGTCTTTGCCTCGCAGCTTCTTTTGTCATTCTGTAAACAGCATGGAAACAGTTTGAGCCCAGAAGGAGTTGGCACCTCTCATTCATTACACTGTTGGTATGTGGAGCAAGGATCATTATCATGACTACCCTCATTATCATTAGTGTGCAGCTCCAGCTAACATGATGCGACCTAAATGATTTGAGTAAACATTATGCAAGTCCTGGTAAATAAGGATAATCCTTAGGAATAAAACAACTTTTGCTGCAGGTAAGTCCGAACGAAAATAGCAGCCTGAATGGCCTGTGTGCACAGGAATCGAGTTATGCATCTCAGTTTAGTTCATTTGTATAAATTGTTTCCACAGAGAGCACCATGAACGTTGCAGTCTTTGGGTTTTCAAAGGGTGCCGCATCTCTGCTTTGTGGCTGGTGCAATATGCATCTTAATACCCAGTTAAATACATTAAACATACAAAAGTAGCAAATTAAAGTTCCCCCTCATTTGGCGTTTTATTTGAAAAAACTTTAATTTGGATGGAGCAAACAAAAAGCCTTGAGAATACAGTTTTAATTCAATTAATTTGATTATTACTTAATGAAATAAAAGCTTTCTCTAGCTGGCTTTGCATAAGAATTCAAGAGCAAGTTTTAGTGCAATACGGAAAATCAGCCATATCAGTCTTTTAAGTTACTCAGCAGGGAGCAGAAAGATGTATTTTGTAGATTATGAGAAAGAAAAGAAAACTCTCAGTGAGCGAGTGATTAGAATAATGCATATGAATTTACACATTTATTCCCACTGCATTATAGCCCACATGCCATTTAATGATGCGCTTCTGCAGGAATACTGGTTGATCCGCTTACTGGTAAATATTCAAGCAGAGATACATCAGCCCATCAGCCAGAGATTTAGATTAACTGATTTTATTTTGATCAGCTCTGATTGGTGACTGGGAGGGAAAACACTGGCAGACTCAAAGTTAAGACCATCCAGCATTTTTGGTCTAAAAAACCAGCCACATGTAATTTGCTTTGAGATTTATATAAAAATGGATAAAGGACATACTACCTCTATCAACAAACCTGGAGCGTAGTTCTTAGAAAAACTAGCTTCACAAGCTAGGTTTCATTAAGCAATACTGCCCTTTTAATTTGGTTTGTTTTGTTGCTTTTGTTTTCCTTTGTTTTGAGGTTGAATTTTTTGAGACACAATGTACTTCAAGTGCAAATTATTAGAAACTTTCTTAATCTTGATATTGTTTGGAAAAGCTGCACACAAAGAGTGCAATTAAGAGATTTGTTAAAAATGTTATTGGGAATAAATTCTCTTTTGTGATTTTGACATAGAGTTAACTGTGATAAAGTCACCAAGTCATTCATTGACTTGTTTTTGAACATAAACCACCTGAATAAGGTTATTTTTCAGCATCTCAATTGTATTTGAGTCAAGACTTTTACTTTTTTCCCTTCCAAAACTTGCACTTTAGTTTGTCATTTAGAGATGCTCTTGCTGCTGTGTTTTGGACTGTTGTCCTGCTGAATAAGCCAAGAGTGCCAGAGCTTATTTACCAAAATTGATGGCCAGTCATTTAGCTTCAGGACTTTCTGGTTGAGAGCAGAATTTATGGTTCTGTCATTACAAGTTGTCCTGGTCCTCAAGCAGCAAGTCTGCCTTAGACCATTAAACTACCACCACTGAGCGTTGTTATTGTTCTTGTTTTTTTTTTGTTTTTTTCAGAAATGTTTTCAAGTAGATCAAACGTTGTGTGTACACCTTTCATAAAGTTTACCAAAAGTTAGGTTGATCATCCAGAAGCTTTTGGCAAATATGTTTTGGAACAGTCTCTCTTATGATGCATGAAAACTGGCTTTATCGCAGGCAAGTTAAAGTTATTCAGGGTTCATTTATGACCTCGTCGTTTAGTCGTCCACGAGCTCCTGGAGTAATTTTGCTTGTCTGCTGTTCTGTGTTTTCTCCATTTGATGGTAGCGACTCTCACTGCAGTTCATTCTAGTCCCGAAGTCTTAAAAATGACTCTGCAATCCTTTCTGCACAGATGAAAGGTCAATGATGTTGTTTGTCATGTGCTGTTGAATCCCTTTAGATCAAGGCATGATGTGTTGCTGCTTGACATCTTTTAGCCTTCATGTTATTGGACACATTCTATTGAAGTGATTTGTGGGTTTCTGCATGGCTGCCAGCGGTCAGATCTGGGTGTGGCTGGTGAAATTCACTTCAGCTTTCCAAAACAGTGTAGTTGATCGTTTAATTAGTGAATTAAAAAAAGTGGAGATTATTACTTGTTTTAATATCGCTTAAGAATAATTTAATAAGTTACTCATCATTTAAAAGCCACTTTCAGTTTGATTTAAAAGTTGGCAGAGTGAAATATGTGAGAGGCCAAATACTTTTACACAGCACTCTAACTAAATTATCTTCATTTTGTTAGCTACACAAGTAAAAATACATTTAAATCCTGAAGTTCTAACAGAACTCATCAGCTCTTCTTCACTATGGCTCTTGACATTGACTGTATTGATTTTCGCAGCATCAGATCTGTTTTGCACACACTTGCATCATCGGTCCCCATTGTTCTGCCTCTGTGGTAAATGAGGTGGACCTGTGGACACTTCAGAGATGAGCCAGACTGTGGCAGAACATGAGGGCCAATGATCCTGTGGAGAATGATTTATTTATGCAGGCGAGATCTGGTGTTGGTGTCAGGATTATTAAATGTTACCACATCTGTAGCTAACTACACAGCTGTTGTCAAAGTGGATTTAAGACGAGGGGAACTAAGTTGGTACAGAAAGTGTTGCCACATATTACATGCTCAATGAAGTCAATATGAGTGTGCTTGTGGAATATGATGGCATGTGGTAAAAGTTTCAGATTTATTTAAACATTAAGGAAACTATAAGCAGAAACCTCTGCAAAACAATATTTTTGCTTTGACAAACTGAATCTTCAACTAAGAAAGATGTAAGATGATGATACAATGGGAGCCACAATAAACAAGTCCATTCTTGTCCAAAGCAGTAACCCAGTGGTGATTTAGTTATTGTGGATGTCTGTGCTGATGTAGTTTATGTAGAAGCAACTATGGTAGCTACAACTGGGACAGCAACTCACGGAGGCAATTAAAACGTATTAGTCACCTCTAGCATTTCTTACCCCTCAAACAATATTAACGTTGGAATCTATAGGGGCAAAAGACGATCTATAATTCTACCTAAATTAGAAATGGCAATGAAAACGGTGGCTACACCTTCATTTGGATCAATAAGCAATCAAATGCAGAGTGACTCAACTTGAAAGTGGATTAAAAATACAGCAATAATGATCGAGGAATCAGCACAACCAAAGTTGACCAAGCTGGACTTTAATATTCTTAAAAATAAATAAATAAAGCAATATCAGTGGAGGAGTAAACGGAAAGCAGCACAGATTTACTGTCTATATAAACAAAACAATCAGCTTAATATCTTAAACGTTTTGTTTTTGCACAGTTAACACTTAACCATTGTAAACTGAACACTTTAGGCTTAGATTTAAGAGGTCCCATCCTTCCAATTTCTTCACTCCGTTCATCCATGCATCGTCTCTCGGGGGCTAGTGTCTACCTCCAAGCAGTCAGTGGGGGGAAGGTAAAACTAGGTTGTCTGTTAATGTAGGTTCAATGCAGAGACATGTGAGACAAGCAAGTGTTCACACACAGATTCAGAGGGCACGGACATTTAGGAATCTATAGACCAATGTAAACGGCACTCTGAAAGTACTAAACTGTCACTAAAGGAGATAGTTGCTACGGTTTTCTTAGTATGTCATAACAGAGAGCACACAAGACCACAACATAAAATAAATTGGAGAAAAACAAAAAATGGGACTAATCTGAAAAGCTGGATTCAGTCCAGAACTGTGTGATGTCAGTCTTTGGTTGCCCCGTTGCACATGGCACAGATCACCAGGAAACACATCAACAAACAGGCCAGAGAGAGACTTGAACTCAACTGTCCTTTAGCCATCCATCGGTGGGAGTGGATGTAAATATTTGAGCCTGCATCTCTAATTTGAACCCTTTTTTGGATCAGAGAAAATCTTTTGTACATCATCAGAACTTACCGAACTGAAAATGTTGTTTTTGTAACATTTAGGAAGCTATTTTGAGCGTAGCCTTTTGTATGTAAGGTTGCTCATTACAATGCCTAGTGAACTAAAGTAGGTGTGCGATTCTGGAAAAATGTCCATTTATCCCAGCAGGCCCTGAAATATTCTCTGATCCTGTAACTGAAATGTTTCTTATGAAAAATAATTAAAACATTTACTCTTGCCCGCTTGAAACATCTGAATCAGCTTTCCGTTGTCGCAGATGACGATTGAAAAGTAACTATCTGCGTGTAAAGACAGACGTTTGTTGCTGTTCTTCTTTGATTTCAGTCAGGTAACATCTTGAAAGTGCAACCTGTCTTTTTACTTGTATTGAAGGGCGCTAATTACATAAACTATCATCCTGCCACACTTTTTGCCATTCTGGTCGAATCCTACAGTTGTAATTACCGCAGTAAGTGGTGCGTTTAATGCAATGCACAGAGAGGTTGTTTTATTAATGGACAAAGGGTCACGGTTCCCTACAAGCTGTTACATTTTTACTAAGTTTTCAGAAAAAAGTCCGATCAAATAGCATGTGTTTATCTGAAGGATAATTCTACCTCGGTAAAGGTAAGGGCTCCATTTTGTTTTCTCCACTTAGAAGCTTTGCTCTATTCTTCATCCTCTGTTGCAGCGCAGCTTTCTGGTTCAGTCTGTAGCAATGAAAGCTCATATTGAGTCATAAATTAGCTATATTGCTCTGCCAAATCCA
Organism: Poecilia mexicana; assembly: GCF_051168715.1. Classification (NCBI taxonomy): domain Eukaryota; kingdom Metazoa; phylum Chordata; class Actinopteri; order Cyprinodontiformes; family Poeciliidae; genus Poecilia; species Poecilia mexicana. Next base: position 17,606,219 of record NW_028263381.1, read on the forward strand.
ACAGGCTGCTCTCAGACATGATAAACTCAGATAGAAATGTGAAATAAAATGTGTAAGAAAATGTCTTCTCTAAGTGGCTCTAGTATATCGCAGCAATATCATAAAAAAAAAAAAGGTTTTAATTCGATGCATATGCAATTTTGTTCAGCTCTGCTGTCACAACAGTTGTTTTATTTGTGGTGTTAAAATGGAAACCTACCTATGCTTACACTTTATCAAGTGATAAAAGAGAACATGCCCAAGTTTGCTGGCAAATTATTAAACATCTCTGGAGCTAATTATGGATGTTTATCAGTTACTGGAGTGAATCTGCTTTGTTCAGCCTTATTTAAGGTGAGGCAGGTTAAAGAAGCCTGAGCAAATTAGCATTCTGTGATCAAGCAACGCAATTTTCAGCACGACCTCAAGGAGCTCCTGTCTGTGGAAAAGGTGAATGAGAATGTTACTCTAGAGGTGCTCATTTAATCAATTATGCACAGCAGATGATGGACTGCACAGCTAGAATTGTAACAAATACTTTTCAAAGTTTAGGAACAGTGGAGTTATAAGAACACAAACCTATAAAATACCAGCTAGGAAGACGCGGTTAAGGCTAAACACAGATTGCATTTTTCTGACTGATCACTGGTTTTTAAAAAGCCTTACTTGTGGAGGTGGATATGATCAGTTTTATCTGCAAGTATTGGACAATTATTTAGAAAGGCCCAAAAAATCCAACCCAACCCGACCCAAGCCCGTAGACGATGTGTCGGAGACCCGATCCGACCCCACTAATTAACTTTAATTGTACGTCCGAGCCGGAATAAACCCGACAATTACGTTTTTACTGCTTTTGTTTTTAGGGCATAATTTGAGTAAGCAGTGTAACTTCTCCCATTTTTAGCTTTTATTTAACATCTTCCGGCACCGTTTTGTGGCATGTTGTAAACGCAGAGTGATTGATAGGAGCGCAGCACGGTGGAGCTGTGTGTGCATTGTGCCAGTGTGCTGCGCTTGTTACAGTCTAATGAACTTCTGCCCCTTTCTTTCCTCAAAGCTGCCAACTCCTACATTTTGACAATACATTAACACAACTTTGTATTGTATATTCTTGTTTGGTTTTCACTGTGCTGAATGTATTGTAGGCTTTTTAAAAGCACCACAGAACCCAACTCCACCTGACCCGACCATCAAGCAAATCATTTTGGTCTGGTCCAGTCCTGCCCGAATTATGGGTCATGTTCTGGCTCGACCCATAAATCTAAACTCTTAACACCTGATCGCCGATCATTCAACATTTAATAAATCAATGCAGATTTATCGATGTACCCCTGAACTTTACATTTAATTTTAATGCGCCATTGTTTTGTTTTTTTCCTTTTTGCAGTATGTAACATTTCATGACATCTAAAATCTTACTTTTAGACAGAAATCCTATTCAGGATATTATTTGAATTTCTTAATGTTGGTGAAATTTGTATTAGCCAGGTACCTTTATGTTCAGATATTTTTAGACAATCAGGCTGTTTTATGGTGTAGTAATTTTTATACATCCGTTTCTGTAGCATGGTTGTGTTGACATTTCCTCTTAGATTTTTTTTGCAGTGTTTATGTATCAACACTGACCTTTTATTTACCATCTGTAGCATGATGGGGAACATGGAGCTGTTACACAATCAGTGTATTTTTAAACCGTGCCTTTTCTTAACCCCCCACATCTCTATTCAACTGCTTTCAGCTAATTACATAAACTGTGTTTTGACTGAGTCATGTTTGTTTGAATCATAGCTTTGATTCACCTGATTCCTATCATGAAAAAAAAAATCTGTTTTGATCTTAGCTGCCTTAGAGCTTAAAAACAGACACAGCCATTACTTTTCTGCCTCTATTCACTAGTGTGTAGCTGAATTGCTTTCATGCAAGGTCAAAGCAGTGATTTGAAGTGCTTTTTACAACTCCGAGGCCAAGGTTGCTTTCTTACTCTCCCATTCTTGCAAGTAAATGGGAAATTATTAGTGATAAAATCACAACGTCCATTTTTTTTGTCATTGTAATCATAAATGGTGAGTAATTAGTTCTGCATGTTCAGCAAAGTTTATAGAACGGTTTGGTAAGATGCTATGATAATTTGTAATTAGCTGGTAAAATCTAGAAGAATGTTCCTTAAAGGTGCTTGGGCTGTCATCAGTTTTGGTATCAAGTATTTATGAGGCAATGGAAAGCAAACTACTCACTGAAGGTAAGGAGCCTTCAGTAGAAACTAAGTTCAATGATACTGAATGGTGAATGAGTTCTGATGGCTACATATGAAGCTGTTCTATTTATTTCCAAAGGCAGAACTTGGATCTGCTTTAGAAGATCCAAGTTCTTTATACTGTAAGAGACTCGTCTTTTTCATATTAACCTACGTCACAAAAATATACAAAGGAAAATTGGTTTACATACTCCTCGTTAGGGTGTACAGAGAAGTAGACACAGTGTGAGCATTTGAACTGCTACGTCACTGGTTTGTTCCAACGTGTTTCTTTGTCTTATCACTTTTCTGTTAATGTGAAAGTGACTCGACTCGGTTGTTTGGTTAATTAAAAATAATTTCTAAGTACTGGCTTGTGCTGGTATTCAGTTATGCCTGCAGCTTGGGTTCATTCCAAGTGCAACAGCTAGCTAAGGCACTTGTACACTAACAGCCTGAAAAATCACTTTAGCAAACTGTGGATAAGTAATTGGGGGAAAAAAAAACAAAGTAATGATGTGAGAAGTCTCAGGGGAGCCAATGTTGGATCACCGCAGGAACTTTCCTTTACATCAGTCTGCTCTGTCGCTGCTGATTGATCTTTTTCTGCCCAGAAAGCAGTGATTAGGACACTTTCATCAAGTTGCGTCTACCCTTGAACACTCCCCCCTTGGATCCAATGATCTCTCAGACACTTTTTTTTTCTTCCTCCTCATCAGCTAATGTGGTGTTTAATGAGCTTGCAACTACAGCACACGTCCCCCTTTGCTCTTCATCTTTTCATCAGCCACAGTATCTGGTCTCACTCTCTTTGACACTTTGTCCATACTTTTTTTTATTTTCTCCCCCGCTGCTGTTTCTGATTACTTTCACTTATTCCATTTCAGCACTTGAAATGTTACACTTGGCCCCATCCTCTGCCAATCTGACAGGAGCACACAACTCGAAACCCTGTCAGTTGAACTGTTGGGTAATCTTCAGCCAACCACCCACACGCTAAAGTGAAGATTACACTGCCAAACATCGCCGCCAAAATGTTATAAATCCAGTATGAGGATAGGTGTTTATCCAGCATATTCAGCCAAATTAAGTGATTTTTACTGGAGGGGAAAAAAAGCCTGCTGAGCTCATTACATCCATCTGTTACTGGTTGGGTTAATAATGTTGTTAAGCTCTTGGTGTTTTAATGCTCAGTTGTAGAAAGCTGATTCTATTAAACTTCTAAAAACCAATAAATAACCTCTATTTAACAATATTTTATATACTATATATACATATATATTACTATCCGAAAGAAACAAGTGAAGCAGTGACTTCACCACTGCTTCACTTAAATAAACTCCCCACAACCGTGCACTGCATCACAAACCAAAACTACAATGACCAGGTGAAAAACCGCAAAGTGCTTGTGTTCAACTCGAACACAAACGACGCGAATAACATTTAATGCATAAATAAATATCTGGAAGCCGACTGAATCTCTATGGCTTCAAAATCTTCACACTGTTCCATTTTTAACGAGCCATAACAAGCAAAAAGTGTGAAAAACAAATGCAATGCGAGGATGTTTATATTCACACCTTCCTGTTTCTTTATTTGCATTGCTATAATTACCAATAAACTTTCTCAACTTAAAACAATGTAAATAAATACATTATTTATTGTCAGTGAGTAACTTATGTCTTTTCTTGTGGGCTGTTTTTATTTTTATGAGAAATATTTTTAGTTTGAAAGGCTGGTATGCATATCTGAATGGTGAAGCAAAAACAGAAGGAAGGTAGCATCTATATGTAGTATGTTTAGATTTCTGAAAAAACCTGATCTTACATAAGTAGTTTTTAATGGCTTTTTTTCTACTCGTTTTTGTAGTTAGTATCATGTAACATGATGTTTCCTGTTACAGAAGAAACCCTACGATCCTAATTGAGGCTACCTACAAAGTCTTAACCACTCCTGAAATGTTCCATTCAAAGTAAAATATTGAAGTTTGAAAAGTTTTAATGTAGGAGACTAAAAATGACAATTAATATTCATTTGTGTGAACTGTGAGTGTTCAGATTTTAGGAGTGAACGAAATGCTGGAATGAATATTCACTCAGAAGATAAATTTGACCAAAAAGAGCGACAGTCCATTAGCTCTTCTTAATTACCTCCATTGCTATTCAAAGATCAGCTGCTGCTTCGCCTTGAAAATCAATTCTCTTCTGTAGGCCAAGTCAACACACACACACAGACAGACACACACACACACACAGAAGTATTTCTCCCTGATCCTCAGTTTTTCATACTGGATCCACAACTCAAGTTCAACTTTTTTTTGCTCCAGTTGCCAAAAAATGTAAGTTTACTTAAAGTGACAACAACACAGAAAAGAAAAATAAAATGCTAGTTTTTATTTATTAATTTGTTGCAAATGGTACATTTGAAAAACTCTGTTTAGAAATCCACCAATCAAACTTTTATGGTAGATTTCCAATTGCCAATTTTTAACCTGGACTACTATGGCGTGAGCACTGATTTGGAGAAACAAAATCAAATGTTTGAGTTTACGACCAGTTGGTCATCAAGCAGACCAACTTTTTGGATCCAGCTGAACTTCATATGGCTGCACCAGTGCAACTAAGATGTCATATTTGTCAATTGGCAGATCTGCAGCCATTTTGTAGTTCTTAAGTTCCCTTCTTTTAATTGTCTGACCAATTTAAGTGTCTCTGTAGCTGATATTTGTACCCTATGTATTTACAAACCAGATTGACTCTTGTACCCATCCTCTATCATTCTATTGTTTTATTGACTTGGGTTTTTTTGTTGGCTGTGAATTGGGTGGCTATCTGGTTAAGCAATGTGTAACTAGTTTGTGTTTTTGAGTGCTGTGGAAACAACTGAAGTGTTCATTGAGTGAAAACACTGTAATCTGGATGACAACAAAGAGAGACGTCGTATTTTGAGCCACAGCTGCTCATTCAAGCTGAAAGAATCACAGCGACCGTCACATCAGAGCTGGCATATCTCAATATGTCCGTTCTAAATTGGTATTGACAAAGTAGGACTTCATCTTTTTGCTCTCCGAATTGATCTAAGGGAATAGACTTCAGATGAGGACGACTTTCTCTCTCTCTTTGATGCAAAGCTTTAGACAGACACAGGGGGTTGTAGGGCTGCTCAGTATCTGTCAGAAACTGCAAGACAACATCAATGTGACATTTTATATAACCGGTTTCTACAGACCTGTGAAGGTCCAGGATTCACTTGGGAATAATATGTCAAAAAGTGTGACGGTGTTTTACAGTATTGCAGCCTTCCTTCAAGGTTCCACATACTGAAGCATGCTGGAATAAGTAAACAGATCAGAATTGTTCTCATTTTTTTGTTATTCCACCTGGTTACTTAATTCCTCTACAACCTCAACACTTTAATAGTGCTAATTCTCACATGCCACAAAATAGTACCTAAACAGATTTGTTCAAATGTGTGAAAAGGTAACAGTGGATGCATTTTTTTCTGTTTCTTAAGTCACCAGGTAGTGACACACTCCTGACCCAACTACAAAGTGAACATCATATGCTAATTTGTCAAAAAAAACTGCTTTGTTGGAAAAAATATGTATTTTTTGCTGCTAACGTATTTTTTTAACCAGTTTTTACAAACTCAAAACTGTTGTCACTAGCAACGTTCAGGATCAGCTACAGCCACTTATTCGTTTTGTTTTACCACTGATGTGCCCCTGCCAATTGTTGAATTTGCACCATAAGAGTAAAAGGAAACGTAAACATAACATTCAGTAGATAGCACTTGTACTGAACAAATGCAGCATTTTTATAAATTAACTCTTGCAGAACTAAGTGCAAAATGCAGCGTTCTGCTTCTTAACTTCAAAAAGTGACACCAAACCAAAGATGACCCCCAGATGTCGCTGAACTCTGCTACGCAAGTTTCTCATGCGGCCATTAAGATTAAATATTCAAAACTTCTTTTGAAACTTCATCTGAATGAAGAAAATATGAAAATAAACAACTTTAATTGAGCGTTTTTGTTCCTCAAGAATTTACCAACAGATGGTCCCGGTTATCTTTTCAGCTTCTGGAGAAAGTTCCAGATGACAGAAACACAGAAAAGTTGTCTTCATGGAGATGTTAGCTGGCATAAAATGGACAAGAAAAATGTGTCCTCTGAGTATTTAATGGCTCTCAGACATTTTTATATTGTATCCCTGTCATCTTGTCACAGCTGGAACATCTACTAATCTAATTTTTTTTTTTTTTTCTCCTGCCAGACAAATTTTTTTTCTCATCCCTTGGAATCAATTAGAGTTTGTGTCCACCCTGTGCTGCCTCTCACACTAACAGAGCTCAATAGAAGCTCCTGGTGCTGTTCGACTGGAGCAAAAAGGGAAAACAAATATAACTTAATCGAAGCTGCGTTCCTGTCTCTCCATGAAGGTTTGGTGCTCCTGCGGCACCGAGATTGCGAGGATCCGACATGAGCAAACACTTCTCTGCTGTAAATAACGTGAAAAAGAAATTGACGCTATGAGGAGAGGCCCATAGTGGGCAGACAGATTCAACACAGAGGAAAATTGGGCTGCGCTCTTTAACGAACGCAGGCGGAAAACGATCAGATACTGTAGTTAGAAGTGCCACGGGCGTCCACAAGATGGAGAGAATGCCAGTGGAGAGGGAGAACCTTTATTGATGTCAAAAGAGGGAACAAAACAATGTCAGGGGGAAGAGAGGAAAGCCTGACGGGGGAGGAAAAAAAAGATGAAGATGTCTTCTGGTCTGGCTGACAGATAAAGAGATGAATTGATGCGACTTCCAGTGAATGTGAAGAAACTGGAAGAAAAGGGCTGGTTGACGGGAGCATATGGAAATCATGCGCACAAAGAGCTGCTGTGAAAGCTCCCTCCTGCTAATGCACAGATTAGTCTCACACCTTTGAGTGCGTATGAGAGAGAGAAAGTGAATTTGTGTTGCTTTCAGCTCCTTATCTGAGACAAACCCATTGATTACCATGAGGACTGCTGTTCGATTGGTCCCCTGTGATGAATGAACCTCAGTCTCAGTCCCCCTGAGATGCTCTGTCTCTTTCACAAACCCAGACAGATTTTTCTTTCGCTATCTTAAAAGGAAGAAAAAAAAGGGGATGGCCTAGTGAATAGAGGCAAAACAAAAATAATATGTATTTTTTTATTATGTGTGCGATGCGTTTCCAGAGTTCACTCACCCCATTTGGGCACTCTTCCTGCAGCTGAAATTGGCTAGTTTTCCACATCGCTACACAGCTCCACAACTCAAAATGAATGATGGTCAGCCGCTATGCAAGAGTAGACTGACAATAAAACGAATTAAAATAAAAGTTCAGTGAATTTACATGAAAATGAAGACAGAAACTTGAGTGCGTGGGTATAAAAAGACATATCCATATGCATCACTCATCCTCGTTCAAGATTCTGCAGGTTTGAAATTGATCCTCAATATAATTCGAGTGGGATGAATTTGGAAATATTGAATTATCATGAAATTTGGAGACTATCTTTTGTAGAAAGAGAACTATGTTAAACGTGCCATAAATCTTTTTAATGGTTCGATTGGGATTTTATGGAGTCTCATTGTGTTGAGCTGTCCCGGTGTGGTTGGGAAGCTGCTATGAATCAAATGGAGGAAATCGGTTGCGTGACTCTTCGTTTACGTGAATCAGTCAGGCTATAGTCTAATCTTATACAAGCTCATCTGTCCAAAAAAATAAAGTAAATAAAAAATTGCTGTTTTTAGTTATTTCAGTGCAAAAGAAGAGACAATGCTTTTGTGGCACACAAAAGCAGACAAATGTATTTGTAGCCTTACTTCTCATTGAGTGGTTCATTTATCCTGAAAGTAGTATAATTAAAAGGAAATGTCTAATGTTCATCTGCTTGCCTTTGGGCAAGGTTATTTTATTTGTGTTGCACATTTCAGCAATGGGTAATTCAAAGTGCTTTACATGATTAAAAAGAGGAAAAAAAAGTGAATGCTGCTTCTCCGTGCTTGGGTGTTTATAGGGGTTAGCGCTCGCTCTTGTCTGGGGTTGTAAAGTTTTACATTTTGCCTGCTCTGGCAGATGCCGCTGGTTGAGGTGGTAAAACAAATCGGTGGTATTATATGACCTCGTCGGAACATGTGCTCAACCTAATTTGCAGGGCACACTATTTTGCTTTTTTTGTCCAACTTTACGTAGCCAATTTACCTTCTGTTCTGGTCCTTCTTCTTGATAGTGAATAACATGTCATTCACTGTCTTCTCTGTCTTCTTTTCCTTTGGGATACACTTTTTCTTTTTTCAGTCTTGTAAAACCATTTACCCGTAGCTGCACAAACATTAGACGTTGGCGCATCTGACTGCTAATGCGCTGTAACTTTACGCGGCTCTGTTCCAGAGATTATTCTCCAGAACAGCACCTTTGTTTGGCTTTGACCATATCTACACCTGCTGTGCTATGTTAAAGTTTACATTTATCAAATCACAGAAATCATTTACCTTTAATAACATAAAGTTACCTCATTTTTAAAGTGCAATCAGTAATACTTTTATAAAAAATTTATATCAGTAATGATTTCTTGGTTACTGTCAAGTTGTCATATCAAAGACATTTTGAATAATGTCAACTTTGCATTAAAAGTGTCATAATTTACCAAATGACGCTTTATGACAACAGTCATACATATTCATGAAGGCTTATTCATGTTCATGACAGGTTTTTATGACAGTGTCATGTCAGTCTTATTCACCCCCCTTCAAATAAAGTGTTACCGAAATGTTTGATGATTCTTTAAAGCTTCCACAGAGGTATTGAGTCCTTGAAATGTCTATTCAGGATTAAAAAAATGGGAAACCCAGCAAACTCAACGTGGCTAACTTCTGGATGCACTGAACAAAAGGTTTCTCTAAGGAGATTTAGCTGCTGTACTCTGATAAATCCCACAACGGTGGTTTTTAGTGGCCAGCATCTACATTCAAATGAGAAGGTGGGAGGTGGTGACCAGAAAACACATTATTAATCCAGAGCAGCTCTCCTTGGTGCACTTTTGTGGAGCAATTAATCACATGGTGTAAGAGGGGAGTGCTGAAACAACAGTCTTTCACAAATTTCAGTCCACCTCCCATTTATTCTCCCTCCCTCCTTCTCTTTGAAGGGTCTCCTTCCACACAGATCCACTTTACAACGTCAGCTCTTGTGACCTTGCTGCGGCTCCAAGTACATCGGTCATCTCCTGACTCAGAGCCGGTCATTGTGTAACAGCAGATAAACCGCTTGTAGAATAAGTGATGTGTGATTTAGACACACACACACACATGCACACACACACTAACCTAAGGAAGCAGACAGCTGGGCCGTGAAGTTACTTGTTTCTCAGCGAGCATCATCTGCTCTGGTGGAGCTGCTTAACACACACACACACTGTATACTAGGCCGATAATGAAAAATTAAAGCTCACCTTTGCAGATTCACATATGGAAATGCACAATCAGGCCCTTCGTTGCACAAGAACTGGGATTTAAATTATGGTTGCTGATGTCTACAGGAAGTTACACACACCCACACACAGTACTCGCACACAGTATCATCATTCAGAGGGTTGCTGGCCTGTCCTGGGCTTTAACATGTCCTTGTGTCGTCTGTTTGGGGTCAGCCTCATGCACACACTTTACCTCTCTGGAACATGTTCCTCCATACCCCCTAAAATTCAGCTTTACATGATGTGGAACACCAAACACTTGCATATGATTTGCTTCTCAATGTGATGCACCTAGAATTTCAATTAATATCCTTAAATTAGCATGCGGTTTATGACTTGTGACTCAGAGGCTCTTATCACACTATCTGGTTTTAAAGATGCAAGAGCCTAACATCGTTCTCTGCTTCTTTTTATTTTTATTTTTACCCTTGTAATGTCATGAAACATGTTTAATTTGCCTTTTTAACCTGCCTTCATGTTAACATTTCAGAGAGTCTCACCAACTTTGAATAATATAAATTTTCTCCCTTTTTGGCTTCACTCAAAGATTAAATGTTGAGCAAATCGGAAAGGGTGGGGGGACTTGATGGCGCAGTGTTTTCATTTATAAACTCACTTTCATCTTCATCCATGTGTCTAGTGGGGAAGGACTAAAGTGGAAGATAGTAACAGCATATCTGTCCAAGCCCCTCTTTGCTGTTTAGTGGGTGTATGATATGACTAGAAATGAAGAAATGACTGCAGCACCACAAAATACTAACGTTAACATCACAAAGGACAGTTTCTAGAACTGTCTAACATTTATTGATAAAACTTGCATCTATGGTAAAATAACTTCTTTGAGTATCTCTAAAAAATATGAATACTTCTAATCGGAATGCAGAACGTAATTTCTTGAGACTCGAGTGGAAAAATTGGTGTAATTGATTTTTTTTATGAATATTTTTGAAGGAATTTTTGTAATAGAGAGAGAGCCACCAGCTTTTTAAAAACCAGGTGTGAAACCAACACATAAACTGACGAAAATATTTACTCAGGTGACAAATAAATAGAGAATTGTAATTATTGTAATGACAAAACTTTCCAGCAAGATTTTCCCCCTGCTGGCCACATAAAAGCACACAATGCAGGTGAATTTCTATTGGATTTTTAAAAATTATTTCTGAATTTGCAAGCCTTGGAGTTGGATTCCAAGGCTGTAGTTTTATTTCCAACGCAATTTGACTGGCAATAAAATTGTGGCGGTGAATATACGATTATGTAGAAAAGTTAAATGCAATCGTTTTATGTCAGAAAAAAACCCCATCACTGACGGTGAGGTGGATAATGATTTGCATAACAAATGCAATCCAACTTGATTCAAAGGCTGTCGGTTTACTTATGGGAAATTGAACCTCTCAGCTTAAAAATGGCTTAGAAGTCAAATTTAGTGTCTTGACCTTTTTCTTGTTCTGTCTGTTCCTCCCCCTCTCTCTCTCCCACTTTCCTCCGTCTCTCCCTGTTCAGCTCCAGCTTCTGTTACACCAATTATACTGTGTCAAATCCATGCATGTCAGCTTCCAGATCCCTAATCATCCCTTCTCTCTTTCATCTGTAATCCTTTGTTCCATCCTCCTACCCCACTTTTTTCCCCTCGCTGGTAACCTCTCCTCTCTTCTTCGGTCGTCACACATCTCCACCCCTCCGTCTGCTTCTCGTACTAAACCCATCCTCTCCATCCTCCTTTCATTTAGCTCCAGCATACCGTAGCACCTTGTCCTCACCCTTCGAGTTTTTGATTCTATTTCTAATTTCTGTTTTATGGCTCTTCCTGAGACTTGAGCAGCTCTGGATTTAGAAATGCCCTCTTGTTAATTTTTTAGTAGAAAATAGCAGAGATAGTTTTAATAGGTGTGAAATCGGAAAGCTTTGCATCGTCGCTATCACTTTTTGTCCCTCTCTGGAGTACATGAGACCAAATATGAGCAAAATTAGTAATTTTCTTTGGTAGTGTTAGTTTTCTGCTATGATTAATAAGTTGCATCATAGTTAAATATTTCAATTTTAAAGAAAAACCAGTGCTGTATATGTTTAGTTTCTTTTACCACAAAACGACAGATGTGCACCACAGAAATACCAACTACATTTCAGGAGAATATATGGTAACAGGTGGTTTTTATTGTGATGACAGGGGCATCAGTGGCTTGGGTGGTGGAGCAGGTGGCCGCTGCCTCGAAGATTTCCGGTTTTAATCAGATTTTTCCTGGGGAAAATCAAGGGGGTCGCACCAAGAAGGGCATCCGGTGTAACATCTGCCAAGTCTGTGTGCATGCAGCTGTGGTGTGGGGGGAGGTGCTTTAAAGCAACAATGTTTATTTTGAGAACAATAAAAGTTGTGCTAAAAAGTTATGTTTAAAAACTATCCGCAGTCTTTTTTTGGTATTGGCCTGGTTGTGGTTTCATTTTACTGCAGTCACTGCAATATTTAATGTATCCACCAGATACATTAAATATTGCATTTTATCATCAAACAATTCAAAATATTCTCAATTTGAGTATATTTTTAAAGATATTGATGCTTATTATTGCTCTATGAAACCAATAGGAAAAATATTTTAAAAATTCCAGAATACATTGCTTTCATGATTTGCAAACATCATACTCTACAGTTTGTCATCACAATAAATCAAAGTTCTAATAACGATGAGAAAAAGTCAAGATAACGGAAAATTTGTCCACCCCGACACATTGAAGCAGTCCGTACTGTCTCCAGTCATAGTGCTGAATAGATTTCAAAATTATGAGCAGAAAATCTATGGAAGTCCAAATGTGTCACAATTAAATAAATCAGTTAGTTTAGCAACTAATGAATTTTTAATCTTGACGATTAACTCAATGAGAATTCACATGTAAAGTCGTGTATTGTGTTATTTTTTATATATATATATGTGTATATATATATATATATATATATATATGTGTGTGTGTATATATATATATATATATATATATATATATATATATATATATATGTGTATATATAAATATTTTTTTTATTTGCACAAGTAAAAATAAATAATTTAAGCAGTAATTGAAGCTCCTCATCACTGCTGAAAAACTCTCATGGTTTGTCCCCCTTTTTTCCCCATCATCATTGTACCTGAATAAGAAACATCAATGTCACTACATAGCAGAGTTTCATGATGGGTAGGAGTCAGTTGAGTTTAGTTTGTACATGCATCGTGGTGCTTGATGTTTTTTGCCATTTGACATCAAAATAGGTTGGATTAATCTTGACACAGGGGTGAACGATATTAATTTAAAATTTTATCGCGATATTTTGTGGTACTATTGTGATAATAAAAATTATGATTACAGAAAACTATTTATTCTTTTTTAGGTAACTGTATGGGTGTGAATGGATGGCACAGTATTCACAACCCACAAACACAAAATGGCATAAGAGAAAAACATTCACACTTGAAACGGGCTTCTTCATGACGCTACTTACTCAAATTTGTGAAATATAATCATACTGATTTTTATTGATGCTCTTGTGGAACAAATAGTGGAGAAATTGTAAAAACATTTCTGATGTCAGTTTTTTAAAATTTAATATCAAGTATAAATTTATGGAGACAACAATAAATCAAAGTACTTCATCACGATAAATGATAAATGATATGATAATTGCCCGCCCATACCTTGACATAAGTTGACAAGAAAGCAATTTGACCATAGAGCTTCAGGAAATGTCTTGTTTTCCTATTTTAGCAACTTTTTAAAGAAATAGTTCAACCAATGTTATTTTGTTTAACTTGCCTTTTTACACGAGCAGTTTCTAACTAATAAAAAGAGAGAATGCAATTCGAAATTAAAAGGACATTTTTCTTTTTTTATTCTAGTTAAATAATAAAAAAATCTTCCATTTTCTCTCTGATTATTATTTTCATAAATAGATGAATAAAAAAGATAATTTGTGGATGAGGCTCATGTCTCCCCCCCTCTTGTCCCTGGCAGCAGAGACGCATATGGGAAGGTGTAAATGTTGTGGCTGTAGCAGCAGGGAGGCAGGAGATGGAGAGGGAGTCATGGCGAGGGAGATAAGGGGGAGGGGTTTGTTTATCTCCCTTCTTTAAAAAAATGATAACTGCGCCCCCAGAGTCCACTGGAGAGAACCCCCCCGCCCCCCTCAAAAAAAAACAAAGGTAGTCGGACGTAGGGAGACGGGGAAGACGGATGACTGAGAGCCGGGGACAATGGGACGCAGCATGAGCAGCGGCCGAGACTCCCCACAGCGACGCGTTAAAGACGGGAGGGACGGACGGACATACGGACTCACGGAGACGGCGCGCGTGCTGGACCGCCGCTCGTCGCCCAAACAATGAACGTGCTGTGGTCGCTGCCGGCAACACATCGTAGCCAGAGGGGTGCGCACTGAGTGAGAATGGCAGAGACGGAGAACCGGAGCGGGGGGGTTTAAATAGAAATGGGAAAGATGGTGTCTTCCCCCCCATAGATAGCATGTGCTTTTGTTCATGGTGGTTCTGTTTGCTCAATCATGTGTGTCTCAGTGTGGCTGATGTGCATTACCGGGAAACTGTCTGACACCATGATCTTCTGTAACCATTTAGGTGAATACAAGAAGGATGAGCTGCTGGAGGCGGCAAGGTGAGTACCAGTCTCTCTGCATGCTCTTTGTTTTCATTTCTCTCCTCTCTTATCCTCCTTTCAAACCTTTTAATGTGTTTTTTTTTAAATACTTTAATTCATATTTGTTTTCTCCTCCTTTTTTAGTCATGCTAATATTTGTTTTGTTTTGATCGTCTTTTTTTTTCTTTTTTCATCCATAAATCTTCCAACCTTGTTTTTATCCTAATCTTCATCCCTCTTTAATCTGTCTTGTCCTTTTTCATCTTGTTTGATTATATTTTTTTTCTCCACCTCAGTGCATGCACACACACTTGCACACACTCAGCTCCCACACCGGTTCTGTATTTTCAGATCCACAGAGCCTGGTGCTTGTGGGCCAGCGACACTTGTTCGTTTTCGAGGCATGTTATGGTTGCAGGCAGTTCATGTGGGCTGTGTGTGTGTGTTTTTTTTTTTTTTTCCTTTTTTGCCAGGCTCTCCCATTTGGAAATGAAGTAGCTCTCGATTTGGGATTGTGTGTGGGTGGTGGAGAGCTTGATGCCTCAACAGAACCCCCCCCTCCCTCGCCCTCGTTCCCCTCCATCTCTTCAAGCTCAGCACACACACATATAAGGAAGCATCTGGTTTAGAATGGACGTACCCCGGTGTATTGGGGGGTCAGAGGGCTGTTTATGTGTAAATCCAGAATGGTCGTCTCCCAGCTGAGCCCGTGACTGCCTTATCACCCTGTCATCATGAGGAGCTTCCTCTTATTTTAGGGTCATGCTCAGTCAGTTCACTCCCACGTTTGGCCTGCAGAATGTAGATGTTCGTCTAGTTTATTTATGTATCTATTTGTGGCCCAGATAGGGTTTGTGCAAAGTTATGCATGGCATGGGAGGAACCCTGTGGCCCCACGCACTGCTTGGAGGAAAAATGTTGCATGGATTAGAAAGCTAAGGTTTCTGTGCAGACTGGAAAAGTATGGAATTTGAATTCAGCATTTTCCAGGTCTGAATAAGTAAATAAGTAAAAAATAAGACACTTTTCTGATTTTATTCCTTTTCTCATCTATTAAAATACCAAATCCTCTCTTCTTTGTGTTCATTTTTTTCTTCCTTGTTTTTTCCCTTCATCTTTCCCCATCCCTTTTTCTTGTGTCCTGCCTTATTCCTTCCTTGGATCCTTTATTCCTTGTTGTTCCTTGCCTTTTTGTTCAATTCCTTCCCTCCTTCCAGTCTTCCTTTTTTTCCTTCCTTGCTTGTCTTCCTTTCTTTCTTTTCATTCCTTCTTTCTTTCATCTTTCCCTGTCCCTCTTTCTTGTGTCCCATCTTATTTCCTTCCTTGCATTCTTTCTTCCTTTTGTTGTTCCTTTTTGTTCCATTGTATCTTCAATTTGTATTCCTTCCTGTTTTCCCAGCCATTTTTCCCTTTTCCTCTATAATTTTTTTCTCTCCTTGTATCTGTTCTTTCTCCTTTTCTTGTTACCTTTATTTTTTTCTTTTCATACCTTCAGTTTGTACTCCTTCCTCCTTCATCTTCCCTACCTTCTCTGCCTACCTACTTTCTCTCTCTGATACTGAAACAAGCTTTTTCCTTCCTTCAGGCCAGCTTCCAAACCAAATGTGTCGCAGTTTGTGGGACATGTTAGAACATATTTTTGGCATATTCACTGGTCAGGAAATTATTTGATTTTTGAGTTTTCAACCAACTTGTCACCTGTCAGGGCTGGTCAAGTTGAACATTTCTGTCGCCAGCGGGTTTCTTGATGCATTTTCAGCTAAAATAGTTTGGACTGTAGTACAGTATGTAGCAAAGGAAGACAGAAAAGTGGTAATCTTATGGCACAAAAGATTTTCCTGCAGCATTAGATTTAAATATCAAAAGGATTAGTGATATTTTCAAGTTTGAATAACTGCATAATCACATCTAG
Source organism: Poecilia mexicana (assembly GCF_051168715.1). Lineage (NCBI taxonomy): Eukaryota > Metazoa > Chordata > Actinopteri > Cyprinodontiformes > Poeciliidae > Poecilia > Poecilia mexicana. The sequence goes on from NW_028263381.1 coordinate 17,622,467, forward strand.
ATGTAAAGTAAAAGCCTGCTTTTCATTTTTTTTTATTTGTTCAAGTCGGTAAGTAAGAGCTTAGGTGGTTTGAAAGACATTAATAACATGAAAGTCGGAGGGAAGAAGCTTAGCTCATTTTGTAGAGACTGAACAGACTGAGTTCAAGAACATCACCAAAAGTTTTATCTTGTAGTTGCTGCATAGAGGCATCAAATATGAACATGCTTGTTTTATTATTTCTAAAATGTGCTAGAATGTCACATCATATTTAGCAGGATTGCACAACAATTGATTAGGGTGCTTGATTGGAGTAGTCTGTAAAGCCTCATATCTGTCAGTAATTTGGAACAGAGTTTAAAGAAGGGGTTTTGGGTGAAAGCAAAGAGGAATGACCTCCAAGTCAGCCACCATCAGCAATGATATGGATCCTTACTTTGGTCCAAAATAAAGTTCCCAAATCTACAAATATCTTTCCACAATCAGCTATTATTGAGCTGAGAACATCACTCTAAAAAGAACACCACTGCTAAAACTGACCTCTGAATGTCTCAGTTGTTTCCCTTGAACTTCCAAACCACATCGTGAGCAGCAGAAAAGAGAAATCATGCTCTTCTTTCTTTGGGAAGATTTTAAAGAAAACGCAAGCTGCCCAAAAACACTACGGTTAGAGTAATTATATTTAATCTTAAACAGACTGATCTAATCTGATTGAAGCAAAAGCATTTTATGGTTTTGAATCTTTCTTCACCTTTCCCAGACTCCCAAAAATTAAACATTATGGCGTCTCCAGGAGAGAATTGTGTTTGTGGCACATTCCTCGATGAAGACCACAGCAAGATCTGTTCTTTGCTTTGAAACCTTTTTGGTTTTTGAGGAGATAGAAAACACAAGTGCATTACATGCTCCAGATTACCATCAGGTAATATTCGAAAGAGAAACGAACACAAGAATACAATCATTTCAAAAGCTTTCTGAGTTCTAAACTGGCAGAATACATTTAGTTCAAGAGCATTATTTGACATGGAGTGCTTCTAAATGAACAGTTTTCACAACAAACTAGAATCATAAGCATTAAGAGCATTAGAGATTGTTAGAAATATCAGGGTGAAAGAGGTTTTGTTGAAAGTCCTGATGTAGGCCTTCTGTAAAAGTTGTGAGACAGCAAGAATGTAAAATGAGATTTCTCAGGTTCCTAGTCTCTAAAGTTGTGATTGGCTTTTAATTCTGTAGTCACACTGGGAAGATGCTGGGATTTGAAGCAAGGTTGAGCAGGGAAAGCTGTGAAAAGAGATTGAGGGAGCAGATCAAAAGAGGTAGAGTAAGAAAGAGGTGCAAAAGGGCAAGAGAGATGGGAGGTAGATTTGATTGAAAAGGGAGAAGGAAGGCAACCAGTGTTAGAAAAAGATGGAAGAGTGCTGGCGAGCTTAAAGTCAGAGGAGAGGAGGATATAAATGTCAATTTGGCTGGTGGTTGTAATCAGAATTATTGAAGCAAAGAGAAGTAGAGAAGACAGACGATAGTAGATGGTTATGGCATAATAAGGCTGCACTACTTTTTGTTTTCCCCCCAACATGTTGAAACCTTCTTCCTTTAAGACTGTCTGGGGGATGAGGCATGACTCCACTTGTCCTGGCCGCATCTCCCGACGGCCAATCGAGTTCCAGAGCAGTGACCTTAAAAACCAAAAACATAGATCAACATCAAATCTCTTTAGTCAGGCCAAAATACTCTGGGGCGTTTCGGCATGACAGAGCGCCTTCAAATCATCCCCCGAACATTTTCCTGGGTCTCTTCAGTCTCAATCTTCTGATAACATTTTCCTCCGATGTTTTTCTTCCAGTCTCGCTTCTTTTCTAAACCTCTGTGGCGGTGGTTGTAGTTCTACTTAATGTGTTGCCTTGGTTTGTGCACATTTTCAGGAGTGGAAACGAGGAGAAGCTAATGGCCCTTCTTACGCCGCTCAACGTCAACTGCCACGCAAGCGACGGCCGCAAGGTAAGAGTCAAAGTGCGCGCACAGAGGGACTGTAAAGCTGTAACGAGCTCATCACTGTCAACTACGCAACTGCATTTTTGGACGGTCATTAGGGTTACAAAGCCAGTCGGCTAGTGTTTTTTTTTTTTTGTTTTTTTTTTCCCCAAGAGAAACAAATGCTGGTATGACAGCTGTGAGCCTGTTTTAAATAATATGAGCACTCACCAGCAGGCATTGGTGTCCTTTCTTGGCTGTCAGTCATTTAAATGAATAGATGGAGACACAACTTTTTTCTGAACAAATTAGCACTCATGCTGAACAAAAATGATGCATCACAGCACACAAAAACCTGTCAGAGTCACGGCCAGAGCCCTGGAAAAATAAGCTTTTTCTGATGTCTTTTTTTCCCCCCTTCAGACAAGTTTTGTCATGTTGCATGCCCATTAGGGGTGCACCAATTTTCTGGCTGATTACTGATATTTAAAAAAAACCTAACCTGCCAATTCTGATTTTGTCCGACACAGTTTTTTTTTGTCTTAAAAGTTGCTAAATATAGCAAAGAAGTTGCTAAGTTGGCAACAGTGGGGCAGTGTTGGCAACAGCCCCATATTCCTTAATTTTGGGAGATCAGCTGATATTTTATTGCATCATAATAAGAATTTTTATTTGCTGTTGTCCTGATGAAATTTAAATTAATGATGTCAAAAATCTTCTATTGAAAATTTTATTTTTTATTACTTTTCCTACTTTACTCCCCAAATGTAACGTAATAATTAATTGCACTTACTTTTGATAAGTCCAACTTCTTTAAGTAAAATCCTGATGAAGCCTATTTCATGTAGGAATGTTTTTCAAGAGCAATATCCAAGCTTGTGCCTCTATAAATGCGTTGCCATGCATTCACAGACATACAGTTATCTAAAAATGAAGGAATAAATAGTGTTTTGTCATTATTTGTATCATTATCACAATAGTACCATAAACTATCATAATGTAACTAAATCCATATCACCCACCCCCATAGAGAGACTGACGGATCACCAGGTCAAATCTGCACGTGCACAGTTAACACTAGTCATCTCACTGTTACCAATTTAGTGACTTTGTTTTTAGATTTAGAGATTTTTCAGACAAAAGAAATTGGTAACATCCAAATTTGAAATCGGCAGACCAGGCTTTTTAATAAATATTGGTGATCAGTCAGAAACTGCAACCGGTGCACCCCTTCTTTTTAATAAATTTTGGATTTACTTTTATTGAAATTGCACCAATTGCAAGATGCTCAACAGACGACTCCTACCCAGTAGCATAGAATCTGATTGGTCCACACTAATCTTCATCTTCAATAGATTTTATTTGTTTGCAGTGGAAATAACAATTCTTCGTCGTAAGTTGCAGCGGACATCTTCATGTGTCCAAATACATAACCATGCATATTTGGCTAATGCGTCTTCACTTCCTAAATATGAGTTCCAAGTACAGATCTAGAAAAGAAGCAGATTTAAAACGGGTTTCTTGTCGAATGGAGTTAACTTAATCGAGTAGTTGAACCAGTCTGCCTTCGATTTGCTGCTGATGAGCCGTGAAGCAGAAAGAATCCCGGGGTTAGACTTGAGGGCATGAGGTAAATCTGGGTTCGCTAAATGAAATTCTAGGTACAACACAAGTACGCCGACCTCTGGAGAGAAGCTTTGTGTTATCGTCCTGTGACTCCAGCATCTGCAGGGAGCCCTGAGCTTTGGGTTTAGTTCTGCTGCTTTACAGCAACACGTCTGGCTTATGACTGATTAGTTCCCTGGATGAATGGGTGGAAGGAAAAGCAGAGTGTTCTCTGGTTTTAGTGGCTTCTGGCTTTAGTTGGCGAAGTCCCTCTAGTCCTCCACATCATTGCTTTCCAAGCTGAGAGAAATATAAAGCCCTGTTAGTCTGGTCTTCTCGTCTTATCTTGACGGCAGAGTGACAACGAGGCTCCACTCAGCAGAGATCATTATCCAAACAATTTTAGGATCCCCCAGTGGATCCTCATTGGTGTCTCTCAGGCATAATCTCTTTACATTATCAAACATTTTCTGAAACGGCGTTTAAATCAACCAAGCTCAAGTGGAAAAAGTTAAACTCCAGTCTTTTTCAAGCAAGTCATAGCTCAGTTTCAGCTCGACGATCAGATTCTAACTTTTCTTTTAAAAGATCACTCTAGTTTATTGGACACTGAAGCGAGGCTCGCTGAGTTTTATAGTGGCTAAGACAACTGCAGGGCCAATCCGGGACCCAAAGGGAGCGTTTTACCCTTTACTCTTGGTGGCTGTCAAATAAATGCCACAGAAGCCCAGAAGAGGCTTTTTTCTCTAATTATGGGTCCTTGAGTGATTCGGATGGTGCTCAGCTGCAGCTCGTGTTCATCATATTGCCTTCATATCCATTTGTGAGAGAGCATCTCCTCGCCGCGATGGGTCCGCGCGCCCTGTCGGGGAGGTGATGCCTCCGGGGAAAACCGTGCAATATGAAAACCTTCTGAGATGCAGGAGACACGCTCATGAGATCATTTCCAATTGCTTGAATTTAATGGAGCGTGAGTACATTATGGCAGCCATATCCAGAAAATAAAAACTGTCCCCTGACAGACAGTGAAGCGACCTCTCCTGTACAGTCTTCATTTGCGCTGCTCTTTAATTGCCCCGCAAAGACATTGTGCAATATGTTTTCCTGCCTAGTCTGTTTAATCCACGCTGCGTACTGGGAAGTTACTGCTAATTTAAACCGCAGTGGAGCTGAGAGGAGAGATTTACTGAGTTATACTTTGCGGGTAAAAGTATTAGATTAATTACGAATGTTAAAGAAATAAGGCGTCCATGTTGAAAATATATTTATTACGTTCCTTCACCAAGCTGGACTAATACGTGTTCTTTCAGTTTTGCATTGCTTTCTCGTGTATGCTTGATAACTGAATTGTTCACCTTTGCATCTGAATTATGCCTTTATTGATTTTCTGGGCATCTTGACTTGGTTTACTGAAGTAATGTGGACGTTTCTAGGAGATCTGACACTTTGGACTGCATTAGTAATTACAGTAGATCAGAATGAGTGTAAGGGTGGAGTTTCAGCGGCTAATCAGAGGGATCGACCTTCCTGTTAACTAAAGAGCAGCACCGTTAAATATTAAGAAAAACAAATACCTGCAGCAAACAGGTGTGTGTTGTCAATTTTTGATGAATGGAAAAGGAAAAATGATGATTAGGACTGTCTGAGTTACAAATAAATTGTGTAATATTAGAGAAGGATCAATCTGCAAATACTGAGAGCACCTCTGAAAACACAACTGCATGTTTTTATACCCTAATGTACACTAATATGGACTGTCAAGAAAATCTTAGCACTACAGCAGAAGCTAATATCTACAGTTTTTTTGTTGTTATTTTTCTTATCTCAGCCAATCAGCTCTAAGGAAAATGAGCAGCACCACTGATTTCACTGTTTTGTAAATGCCAGCCAATAGCATGTCAGGTAGCGTTGCGGCAAAAATATTTCAGCTTCCCTAGCTGAATTTTCTTTTGGGTATTTTAGATTTCGTCTATGAAAAAAATATGTAATTTTTCTGAGAATAGTTGGGAGTTAATTGCCACAGAAAAATCTACAAATTATTGAATTTGCAAACAGGCAGAGGGCCACTGTAGCCGCAATCAATGTGGCAATTTTCAGCAAGTATCAGTGAAGTCGTGCAGCCCAAAATTACATTTTCTCCTGCTACTAACTAGATGGTAGAACACAGTTCTTTGGTGTACTGTCTGTGATTTTGTTTAATATATGTAAGTTATAACAGTCACATGTTATCTAAGCTATATTTTAGGCTGACTACTGTATTTTTATTTCATCAAAGAAATCAGACCAAAACCAAAATGTCATAACCACTGATGGGGAAACAAAATCTCAGAAAATTTGTGAGAGGTGGTGTGTTATCAGAACACCAGAGTCACTCCTCTGACCCATATTAGAGCAGCATGTTGGAGCTCCTGCAGAAACTCCTGCTGGGAGAAACATATCTAAAGAAAAGAAAACAGCTTGGAGAAACTGCAGCATCATGAACATCAATAGCAAGTAAGTGCAACTCTGATGAAATGTAGTTATTTCACTGTGCTTGAAAGCAATAAAGTTTGAAAGCATATGCATGCCACTGATTTTATTCATTTTAAAGACTAAGACTCTAAATGGGCAAATGTTTAACTTAAATAATTTGTTCATTATAAAGGCAAGGGACGGGGGCTGGGGGAAATGGAGTGGTCACAGCTGCATCAGTGATCCTTAGATTAAAGAAAAGTAGATCTTCTCCAGCTCCTACACATTTGTTTTAGATGGCGTCTCGTGAACATTTGCTAGGCAATCTAAATAATAGCAAACTCATAGTAATACACAGAAAACCTGAAGCCATTCTGGGATCACTTTCCTGCTTGTAACACGGGGCCATTACAATGCCAGAAGTAAGCTTGGAGAAACTGCAGCAGAAGAATCATTCTGTGATCCAGTTAGCCGTCCTGTTGTTTCCTAAAGCTCCTCCATGTCCCCTATAGAGCAGCAAGTGTAGCAGAACAGAGTTTCTGCCTCAGCTGCAACTCTCAAAACATAAAAAACAGGTGCCGTTTCCCTCTTAATGCTAAAATATGCACAACATGACCTTCTTATATCTGATTCAAAAAGGCCAAGTTGTGCAGCGGACTGTTTGCCGACAGCGAGACAACGTCTGCCTGTATCTCTAAACTTTAAGCAACCTGGGATATCACATGTTCTATCTATTTAAAACATCTGTTTATAAGCAATGGATGAGAATGCTGTGTATTTTTCAGTGCCTGAGTGTACAACAATGCTTAAAATTCAAGAGAAACATGGGCCAAAGCACGCACAGGAGGATGGAGTCTGGAGTGGTGGATGAATCAGGGGCTTCAGCTTGATATGACATCAGGAGCTGGACAGATACTGATATTGGATCGGAACAGCCTTTACCACCTTCGTTTGTTGAAGCACAGATAGCTTTACAGTATTTCTGTAATTCGTCACGGTTGACCACGACATATTATTGTAGATCTGACTCTCTGGTCCAGATCGGACTCTCTGGTCCAGTACTCAGTTGGTTCAAAACTTGCATTGAAAAAAACAAAAAAAGAGAAATTTCTTTGTTTTTATTGGCAACTTCTCACCAGAGCAAACAGATATGAGGTACCTCAAGGTTCAGTCCCCACTTATTCAATATCTACATGCTCCCACTATTTCAGGTTATAGCAAGAAATTAGTCACCATAACTACTCGGTTGATACATAGCTCTACCAGGTGACTCTGAATTAATCCATGAACTGAATGCTGAGAACAAACAAATGCAAACAAAAACAAAACTGAAGTTATTATCTTTGGGCCTACAGAGGAACAATCTACGATCAGCACACAGCTTCAGTTTTTACATCTATAAACTAGCGATCAGGCCCAAAATCTGGGCATGCAAAACATATGATTATATATTTTCATGATTTATAGCATTTTGTATTACCTTGTTGCTGAAATGTGTTGTACAGTTAAACTTGACTTGATTCACACTCACACTTGGAGCTGCAAGTTAAAAGTAGCTGCTGTACGGAGCCTAACAGGATTTGTTTTGGCACCATAACAAGTTATGGTCAAATTGCCACTCTGAGACGATCCATTCAGACACATACAAATCCTCATAATCTCTCCAGTAGTAATCATCACAGCCACAACAGAGCATTCCAAGATTCGAACGATTGATTATAATGAAGCTTTGCTGTAAACGTGGAGAGCCACCTAATGTTCAATTTTCATCTTTTTGGCTTTCCTGCACTAACAAACCCAGTTCAGGTGATGAAATGTAGAATTTGGGGAGTCGAGAAACTGATTGGATACTTTATGCTCAGGTGACTAATCGGATAGCTGTCTTCCCTTATATTTAAGTCCTTAATCACAGCTAATTCAAATAAATGTGTTTTTAGTGGGCTTCTGCAGAACCTGATAACAAGCAGGTTCATTTATTGGAATTAGGTGCGGCGAAGCAGAGAGGCGACGTTGTGCAGAGCAGAGGGGTAATACCGTCTAAACTCAGCTAAGTTTACTCATGTCAGTTTGTTGGGTAAGTGATTTGTTTGACCAGTTTTGATGCTTTGGAGCCGAGTTCATTTTGACAGCAAAGCAGAGATAATTGGTTTCTGGTAGCCATTTTTATACTTGCTCATGTGTAGCATATCTACTCAGCTGCAAGCTGCGTGCCTCCTCTACCTACCACTTGTAATCAGTGTAACTCATGGGGGATGATTGAAGTTGTTCCCGATTTGAAGTGAGTGAAAACCATGGTGAGATGGGAAGCTGTGTGAAACTTTCAGAAAGAAGATTATTTGGTAAAAGGCTTTCATGACGTTCTGGAATAAACCAGATCCGGCATTTGAGGAAAAGAACCCCATGCCAACTATAGAGCACGGAGGTGTAAGAGTCATGGTTTGAGAAGGATTGGCTGCAGTTAGGACCTGACCAGTTCACCACCTTAAAGCCTACCTATTAAATGGTGCTTTTTTGTAAAATATGACATTGTTAAAGAAAGTAAAACCAAAAACGGAACTGGATACCCTAATATAACCTGAAATCCATACAAAAAATGTCTAAAAATGAAGAAATGGGAAATACTGGGAAGACTGAAATCTGAGGAACACATGGCTGAAACTTATAGAGAAGGTTTATCTAACTTCTTCCTTTACCGTATATACAAAGACAATTTAGTCTGGTAAGCACCATTGTCTAATTAAACTAGAAAATAAAGATAAAGTGGCTCATGCTGAATATAAGTTTTAATATGCATGGGTTGGCTGCTGGAGTACAGGCTTATCAAGGATTTTATAAAGTTACATTAAAAGTTATAAAATGAAGAAAAAAAAAACATTCTATTCATAGTCCTTTTACTGAGAAGCTATAGAAAGTGAGAAAATTATTTTCTACCGTTGTGTGACAGTCAAGTAGCGCTTTTTCTGACATATTGTTCGCAACTGCCAATCAGCCCATAAGAAGGCTGCAACACTTTTCCCTCACTAAGAGCAAATTGACTGTTTTGAAATATTTCTATGTGAGAAAGACTCTGATAATCATGCTGTAGACTCTAATGGGGTACTTCCCGTCACTATTGTAATTAGTTCCAGTTCTTTAGCTTCTGGGACAGATGGCCTGACTAATTTGTCAGCTAATATAAGGTAGCTGATGAATTGGTAGTATAATGTCCTATTCAAAACACTTTTACACATTTTAGTGAATCTTTATTCCGAATTTTGTCTGAAGTCCCTGAATCAGAAGCTAAATAAAAGTGAATTTCTTTTATAGATGACATGTAAAAACAAAAGTGTTTTGTGCTGTTGGATTGCATGTCACATCTTGTTTTATTGTCATATTTTTACTTGGTAGAACATTAGAATATCCTAAAATTGTTGGTTGCAAATAAAGAATAACTTTACTTTGAAGCAACTCTAAAAGTGTGATTTTAAAGGAATTAGCTTAATTCCTCTCCAACCACTTCAGAAATTATGTAAGCTCCAAATTTTTCCTGTTTATTTTGTAACGGGAAACGAATGTTTAGGGCAAAACGGGGACTGCAGCTGGACATTTTCAACATTTATCCCTCAGACGTATGAGTTTTATTTTGAATGCATTTCTTTATAGTACAGCCTTCACCTGTTGAGTGCTCGCGTGTTACCACCATGCACTCAGATGATTGAGGACCTATCGCAGAACGCTATTATTACCTCAGCTGAGTGGAGAATGTTATCAACCTACCGCCACTGATCCTGCTGCTCACACAGACCTGCTCATATACCACCAACAGCGCTTGCTCTTTAAAATGCTTCCTCCTTCCTGTCCTCCCACTGCTAGCAGTGGGGCCTGTTTTGTGTTTTTACCGTCCTCTTAGTTGAAGCTCCTCAAATGCGTCACCGGCGTTGTTGATTCTATATTCTGCTTTTTGTTTTAATTAGCACACTTCTAGTTTTTTGTCAGTCTCCGTCTGTTTTGGATGTATGACTTTGCAGAGATCTTGTGAACTTTTGATCCGTTGGCCAACCCCGGTCCTGTCCTCGCTGGTGGAAATATCAAAGCGCCAGCTGACAGAAAAGCAAATTTTAAGAATCTGAAGGAGAAAATAAAAGATTTTCAGTGGAGCGCTGTTTAAATTTTAATCATAGGCCAGTCCCGTTGAGAGCTTCAAGCTTACTGGCAGGTTTTATAATTTCTTTTTGATGAGAGACGTAGATCTTAGGGGTGAACTTTAACCGCAAAAACAATGGATATTTGACATTTTCTAAAGAGGTTCTCGAATATAGTTTTTCTGTTCTGTGAAGCCCTACAGTATAAACTACCTTCTAATATACACTCAAGCTTTCACAGATTGCCGATGGAGAATTTCATGCAATGCCAAACACTTAGCCACCACCAACACCTTTAGATTTACTATTTTCTGGCACCACACCGTTTTAGTTGCCATACCTTCTCTTTGAATCGCTAAGTTATCGAAAAGCTTCATATTTTCTGCACATTTTGCTCTAAGCTAAACTTTTACAGGATTTGGTGACTCTACTGCAAAAATAACAGTTAACAGCTGCTTTAGTTTTCTGAAGCAAATTACCTCCTAAGAGTGCGTCGTCGCTGCATAAGCGCACTGCTGAGATTGTTTGGTAGCGTTTCGGCGTTTTTCAGAAGATAATTAAGGAGGCACATAGCTAACATTTCCAAGCTGGGGATTGTTTCCATAGTAATTATGCTATTTAACTGAAATTGTGGAAATTGAGCACATTATAGGATAACAGTTTTAACAGCGATGTTTCGGTAGATAAGGACTTAACAACTTTAAGTGGTGGAAAGGCTGTTCTTGCCTTCCAAAAGTGATTTTCTTAAAAGCCTGAACTGAACTATTTTTTTCATGATGTCCTTGGAAAGGCAGCGTTTCTAGGTGGTAGGCAGAGCAGATAAGATAGACAGGTGTAGGCTTAGACACCAGCTCATGTGCTTTTGTGTCCCGCTGCATGAGTGCACAAGAAGAGCATAAGATGAGAGCTCTGGCTGCGGGTTATTTATCTTCCAAGATACTGGCAGGGCAGAGCTGTCAGCGGCTTTATAACGTGTGTGTGTGTGTGTGTCAGTCAGAGGAAGCACAGACAGTTTTGCTAATATGTTTATTGATCCAGTAATCTGACACTACTCATCTTGTTAGCGCATCCACCTACTCATGTCCAGCCCTGGCCTGAGTACTAATGCTGCCGAAGTCCAAACTTTAAGAACTACTCTGTTCTTAAAGTTCTAATTTCATGCCTGAGATGATCCTGCATTTCACTTCACCTCGGGTGTGGAGCTGGGGAGGGAGGGCGTTCCGTCAAACTGGAACAGATGCAAAAGCTGCTTGCTCAGCTGTGCTTCTTTCTTGTTTAAATGAGTGGCACCGACTGCTGGTTATACGTTCTGCTAAAAACAGAGCAAGTCACTCTGTATCCGTAAAGATCATAGGAATGCCATTGTAAAAGGCTTTTACAAACAGCCAAAAAAAAACTAAGATCCTTTGTACTTGTAGAGTATAAGTCAGTGTGTACATTACTTCAACTCAAACATTGTTGGATCCCCTTTTCATTTCATTACATCATTCAATTTTCTTTATTGTGAACCTGTCGGCATCCTACATTTAGAGTTGGCAGTATGCGCCCACTGTAGCCTGGAAAGAAGAACCTTTCCAGGCTACAGAAACCATGATGTCTGCTGACAGTGCGACAGTTTTGAGTCTCATTCTTTTGTCTTGGTCATTTGTAACTTTTTCTTTGCAACGGAGGCGTTAGCCATCGGATGCAATTGAACAAAAGTCCAGAAAATCCTACTAGGACTGTTGAACTTGATTTAAATATCACTGGATTCTATTTAATCGATTAGTCGTGTTGCCAAGGCGACTGAATGCTGGAATCAAAAATTGAATTAAAAGGTTTTTGTTTAAGGATGCAGCCAGTTTATTCAACACAACTCAAAAATTCTACATTTGTCCCAAAGGGAAATTGAATGTCGTCACAACCGACACCATCCAGGTATCTCCAGTGAGTCATGGTGGGCAGTGATGCTGCGGGCAGGGGGGATCTTTCGTAGCAGTCAGTCGCAACAGATGTGAAAAAACGCCTCTGACTGAAGACTCTTACTGTGTGACAGCATCACGACTGTCACAACATGCTATCAGCTCAGTGACATCATCACATGTTGGCATGAACTGCTAATCCACCTCATTTTCTTTTGATTCTCCTCTTTAGATCACCATCTGGCCGTTAGAAAAACAAAACGAGAGACGTTACAGTCAAGTATGTGATCCTTTCTGATTATGATCAGTGAAAGAAGAACTTCGTCCTTCTTTCACTGTTTTGTTCTTTGGCATCAACTCTACCGGGATTTGGAGTCGTAGGTCAGGTCTTATTTGAGTGTTTGACATGCTAATCAGCTTGTTGCTAATGTTACATGTTGCCTGAAAATAAAAACAAAAAGGTGAGTAAAAATTCTTCCAGCTGAACAGTATCCAAAACCAGAGGGAATAATTGTCCAAAGAATGGTGCTTTCACCAAATGTAATGAATAAATGTTGGAAATGACTTACTGTGATTCTGGTGGCATTTGTCTTGTCATGGTCAAAATTTCCCTGGGCTGAAAATCCTGTAATTTTCACAGGGCTGTGTACACTTGTGAGACCCACAGTAGAAAAACCATAACACAGAAATGTTTTGTTTTTTTTCTGCCTCATGATGCGCAAAAACCAAGTAGTTTCTTAGCTGCTTTAGTGTTTTTTTTTTTTTTTTTTTTTTTAAGGAACCAGTTAAGAATGAGCTTCAGCCCTGATCTGAGTATAGGGACAGTTTTTTGTGCGACCTTCCTTCCGTAGTGAGTTCCTGTGTTAGGTGTCGAGTCGATAATTCGCTGTTCGAGATCTGAAAGGGGAGACCTGAAGAATAGCATCCTGGCTGCACACGCAGGCGCTTCAACCACACTAAACAGAATGGGCCAAATCCACCCACCGCTCCTCAATACATCATTTCCCATTGCTATGGCAACTGCTGACAGCCAGCCGTCACCGTTGTCATGGCAACAGCTTGACAGGCTCGTAAGGAAAAACAGGGAGAAGGTAGGATGGAAAGAGGGATGAGGAATAATGGGAAACAAAGAGGGGAAAGACCACAGCTGTAGATTTAACATCCGGTTATTTTGAGAATAGTTTATATGCAACTCGTTTAAGATGAAAACAGCGTTACGTTTTCGGTTTGCGTTCAGAGGCGGTGTTGACGAATTCCAATTCAAATCCCAACAAAAATGATTAGGAGTCGTAGTGTCCTGACTGAAAGATGTCCTCTTCTCCTTCCTCCCTAATTTGGCTTTTCTTCCCATCTTCTTCCCCTCCGCCACTCCGGCCATCCTCTTCACTGAAAAGCTTTTAGATGATTAAAACTTGGGGGGGATTGCTCTTTTTATTGTTGGGTGGGCCACTGTAACTCTTGGTTCCACTGAAACATGTCATACTAATTTTCATTTCACAGTGGAAACACAGCACTTTTGGAGTGCAGAAGAACGTTATGCAGGGTTACGACACGATCTGGAAACATCTGGAATCGGTCGTTTTCAGCTCTGGATAGTGTGGTGTCAGTCTTATTTATTTATTTTTTTTTACGGATAAAAACACAAACATAAAGATGTCTGCATGGTAAATATAAAAGGTGAACATCCATCCATGAATCTTTCACGTCTATTGATCCATCAGTTTAGCCATCCTTGCTGTTCATCAGTCTTTTCTCCTTCCATCCATCTTTTGGTTCCAACAACCAACTGTTCATCGAGCAATTTATCAGTTTATCAGTCTGTTTGTCCATCTATGCATTAACTCATTTATTGATCTTTTGTTCTGTCGCCTCATTAGTTCAGCAATTGTTTTGATTATTCATCCATCGATTAGTTTATCCATCCGTTTGTTTTTATCCATTCTTTCTTCAGTCAATGCATCCATTCTTCCCTATCGTCATTTCAGCCATCGGGACATTTCCGTCCATCCTTACGTCCTTCGGTCAAATATTTTCTGCTCCATCTTCTTTGAACCAGTTGCAGAAACGCATAAACCCAAAGCTGCTGTTTTCATCAGTCTGTAAATGTTTTAACTCAGGAATCCTTAATTTATTTATGATGGCGTTAACTTTTTCTGTTTTCCTCTGAAAGTTCTGCAAACTGTGTGCTGCTGCCAGTCTGGGCCTGGATTTTCTCTTAAAAGAGATTTTTAGACTCAATTGGATTTTCTCGGTGAAATTACAGTTAATAATAGTTATAATAATAATAGTCAATCAGTACATATATCTCTTCATGCATGTGTTGTTCTCTTTAATATTTTGTTTTGCGAAGTATGTAGCTAAAGTCTGACTGTAGAAACATCCACCATAAAGCTCTGAATGTTTTGAAAACAAAACTGTTTTGGAAATACATTATTACATTAAGGTTGCTGAATTATTTGCTTTTAGAGCATTCTGTGTCTGTGTTCTCCTTTTGAATGATAGAAGTGAAAACCAAACAAAAGTTTGCCGTACTTTCAGTGTGTCGGGCTGAATACTCACCTGTCGCATCCCTCAGGATTTTAACACACACATCTCTTACGTAAGATGTAATATTTAGAGAAATATTCATTTCAGGCAATTGTGCAAACGGCCTAATCTGATCTTCTGGCGATATTGGCACCGGCAGAATTTATGTGCTTATGTAAACACAGAGGCAGTAAAAGCTGCTTTTTCTTTTTTCTTTTTTTATGCTCTCGCAGCATGGCTTCTGCCCAATTTCCTCTGAAAGCTTTAATTTAGGAACAAAAAAAAAAAATTATCTTCTTTTTCTTCTGCCATCTTTCATGTTCGGTAATACCTGCCTGTAGCTTTAAATGACAAACATCTTGGCTTCCTTAATATAAAACAAGATCACTTAAACCAGTTGTGATTTTTATAAAGAGGCAGCAGGCTCGAGCTCGCACACGTATGTAGCGGCTCATACAGGGTTGCCAGATTGAAGAGGCGGAGCTGAAATTACTCAGTCTGACCCTGGCAACCCCAGCATTGTGATGCAACTCAGGGCTCATGCTTTAAGACGGACTAAAATGCAGGTTTTTTTTCTTTCAGTTTACTTCTGTTTATGTATTTTTTTCAAGCTATTTGAAATAACAAGTGCTAAGGTACAGGCATAGAGAGAGAGTCTCTCTCATCTCTGCTGAGAGAGACTCTGCAGCAGAGATGAGGATGGTGAGTAAGCACTTGCTGTGTCCTGCTTCCAAATGCCGCTGTCACATCCTGTAAATACGTCTCCGCCATCTGTCCCTGCAGCAATGCCTCGTTCCTGCTGGCTGTCGCTGCTTCTCGGATGAACTCCTGAGCTGGCAGCAGAGATCGCTGAACATGATTTATTTTCTAGTGTTTTTCTCTGACCCTCGTTGGGCATTAAGAGTTCACCAGTGTTGGAAACGTGCCGGCAAATCTCAGCAAATTGGAATGTCATGTAACAGCTTTTTTTTTTCTTTTTTTTTTCCCCAAACTGTTCCAAGTCAAAATATGAAACTCATAGATACTATAGATTTATTACATAGTCATGTTTATTTTTTTTTAAATTGCATGTTTCTGTTAATTTTGCTGTAAGCTGAAAGCTACTGAAAGCCTTCAGTAACAGGCTGTTACATAAGACCAGTAAGAGGATTTTTAATTCAGAAATGTTACATTACAGCCGGCCATTAGCAGCTCATGCACAAGGAGAGCAGCCACACAAGACTGCTGCTAAGGCAGGATTTGCAGTATCGAACATATGCATGGAAAGTTAAGTGGAAGGAAAATGTGCGTTTTAAAAAGGCGCAAAGCCCAAAAGGGATAACTGCAATATTGAGTGGATTGGGAGTCAAAGAGCATTAAAAAATTTAAGAGAGATTCACAGTGACACTCCTGAACCAGTGACAATGTCAGAAGTTTCCCACATGATCTGAGAAGATACTGAATTGGACTGTTGCTGCAAAATCCTCTTTTGTATATATATATATAACACCAAATTTAGCATTTTATTTGGAAACTGAAGCACAATTTAATTGAATTAGGAAGAAGAGACACAGAATTCTAACGGCTCGAGGTCCAGGGTGAGGTGTGTGTTGCTAGAGATGATTGGGTTGATCCGCTGTTTTATCATTTCCAAAGTCGGCACAGAGGGCTCCAAATAAATTTTTGCTCTGACAGAGATGCTAAGTTACAGAACGTGGAACCTGCTCACACCTCCAAAACGACTAATGCTGGATTTAACGACCAGGGTATATCGATTCGCTTGATGGTCGACTGATTTCTCAGAGGTAAACCAAACAGAAAATCTGTACATGGGAGATGGAAGATGAGGGATACCAGAGACAATTTTGTGTCAGAATTATATTTTAGTTATTTTTTTTCCAACTGCAAATGTGTAAAAGGAGTTTTTGAACCGAATGGCTTAAGTTAACCAACTATCCAGTAGTGTAGTTATTTCTAAGACGCAACAGTAAAACTGATAGATGTTTCACTCCTGCGGTTTTTATCTCATCACCCCAAGTTTCTTCCTTTTAATTTGAGTGCAGAAAACTGTGGAATTATGACCCTGATTAAGTGTCTGTGGAGATAAACCTTTGACCTTTTCTGAAGGCATGCACCTGAGTCCAGTGGATTATTTACTCCAAACTCAGCCGCTTCAAGTTCATGCCTTCACAGATTGCAGTTGACTGATATTGTGATCTTTGCAACTGTGTTTTCATGGTCCCAACTGATTCCTTCCTGGAGGCAGCTGTGGAACAAACACAAGCAGAGTGAGTCGGGGGGATGATGCGACTGCACTGAGATTTAGACCGGCTTATGCACCTTTTAAATCTAAAAAGTAAACAGCAAACAAGCTAGGACATTGTGCTAGCTTTGTGATATCTAAATTTGAATAAATGTGTCGTCTTGTTGCGGCGCCATACAGAGTTGTTTTGCCGCACTCAGTGTGAGTAAATCAACAAACATGTTCATTCAGATTTTACACGCTGTATTATCTCCACCAAGGAGTGCATATGCCGCGCTCCGTTTATTTGATTATCAGCGGGACAGCACTAAAAGTGGAGACGCGTTCACGTGTTCCCGTAGATTTATCTGGCTGAGCATTTTCAAGCGTGTTTGTGTTTCACGTCAGTCTTGATTCAGATGCGCATAAAATCTACCAAGAAGTTGTTCGGTCATTATTTGAGGAAGAAAGTTTAAATTAGTTTGGTCACATCTGATCTGGGTGTTTTACGACACTGCGGTTCCTATGTTTATGATTCCTAATAACTCAGACTGCGTTGTTTCTGTGTTTGCTCATAACGGCATGCCACAGCGATAGGAATCTATTATTTCTTTGCAGCAAAAGTAAAATAAAATGACACAAAACAACCTCCGTTAGAGTTATCTGTATGAAAGCCAATAAAAGCCTTTATATCTTTGCAACATTTAAACTATGTGTTTCAATTCAGTAATAGTCATCCATATTAAGCAAGTCTATTAATATTTTCTTGTTTAATTGCAGAGCCATTGTAAACGGGAATTAAAAGTTCCAACACCCTCAGATCAACTTTAAAAGTAAAATATAAAATTTCTTTTCTATGTGTATTTAGCTCTGAAAATAATCTGGGTACCTGTGATTTTGTAAAAAGGAGTTATTGCATAACAAGATAAATATATCTTTTTCTTGTGTCTGATTATGGTACTCCAATAAAAGCTGAATTTTTAGATAAGCTTTAACATATCACAAGGTGAATGATGTTTAATTGATTTTTTTTTATTGGTAAGGTTGTAAAATTGTTAAATATCCAACCTTAAAACTGCTTTTTTTAAGGGGAAAAGGCCCCCTTGAAGTTCAAGGAAATCTTTTCCTCATAATGTCACTTGGCATAAAGCAGTTGGCTGATTTGCTGCCCAAATACTGTACTATGCATGAAAGAGCTTTACGTTCAAGCTTCTACATGGATCTCCCATAAACTGATTCTGTTTCTTTTATCGATTTAATATTCCCCACTACCTGCTGCGTGTTTCAGATTTAAACCAAGTCCTGTTCACAGTTGGTTCTTTAGTTCATGCCGTTCTGCGAAAAGCTGAGACTTGGTGGCTGTTTGACTGGAACCTTCCCACCGCTGTAGGTTTTCCCTTCAGGCTGGGTGTTGCTCCTGCTCTGAGGAAGTCTGGCCTTTAAAGGAGCAAATGAAGGAAATGCAGCACATGGAGCTGAAAGTATTTCATCCGTCTTATCTTAATGTATTGAGAGGTTCGGCTTTTCATTTACTTTTATAGGAAATTATTCTCAGAGTTACGGGCTGTAGATAGGATTGGGATAAAGACCTGTTCGCTCTTGCAGAAGCTCACTGACTCTAAATTAGCATTTTATCAGCACACTCTGTAGAACAAACCTATTGGCTGACATTTATTCTCCATTTTCTGCCGTTTTCCTGCACACTCTTACTCCTCCTGTCCTCTCTGTCTCTGTCTCTCCAGTCCACTCCTCTCCACCTGGCAGCAGGATACAACAGGGTGAGGATAGTTCAGTTGTTACTGCAGCATGGAGCCGACGTCCACGCCAAGGACAAGGGGTACGTATGACAAAAGCTGTTTAAATCCAGTTGAGGGTAAAGACGGAAAACATTCCTAGAGATGCTCCCAGCAGTTGTGCAAAAAAGATGGGTTTTTTTCTTTCTTTTTTTTAAGAATCAAAACATCTGATGTGAGAATAAATTTGTTTTTCCAAGCAGCATTTAATGCACATGAACTTTAAAGTAACACCTGTTACTTTAACACCAGATAACCTCTAAAGTTTCTCTAATATCTAAAGTTTAAGATTTTTTATTTCCTTAGCCATCATCTACCTCACATAAACTAAACTGCCCTAAGTATTAGGTTCAATCGTAAGAAATTACTACCCTACTAAATATCCCACCACTTTGTTAGTGGTGATATAACAAAGTGGAAGTCATTGAGAACAACAGAAGGTCAGACACAAAGTGCCGGGCCGTGACGGAGTGAGGTCTGCAAACCTCCAAACTTCATGTGGCCTTCCCGCTATCTTAACTGTAGAGAGCTTTATAGGATTGGTTTTCATGGCGTCCAAGCATTACATCAGCTGGTACAAAGCAAAGTGTCGGATACAGTGGTGTAAAGTACACCGCCGATGAACTCAAGAGCATTAGAGATGTGTTCTCGGGCGTAATGAGTCATGCCTTTCTGACGTTTTAATGAACAAGTCTGGGTTTGGCAGTTGCTAGGGCTACGGCATTTGTCCTGACTGTAATATGTTTAGTTGCGTTGCTTGGTGCGGAGGGGATTATGGTTTGGGTCTGAACTTAGAAAGGAACTCTTAATGCCTCAGCAAATGGACAAGTTCATTCTCCCAACTTTGTGGGGACAGTTTGGGGATGGTCACTTCCTGTCCAACCGACTGAAACAACGCAGGGCAGCAAAGTAGAAAACCTTCACTTTAGAGCGTCAAGCCAGACCTTCTCATCCAATATCGGTGTCTGACCTCACCAATGCTCTTACACCAGAATGGGTCAGAATTACACATAAACATATTTAGTAGAATTCATCACCATACGAATTTAGAATGAGGTGTCACTCATACACACTCTTTGTGTTTTGCCCCTTCCAGTGGACTGGTGCCTCTACACAACGCCTGCTCTTATGGACACTATGAAGTTACTGAGCTGCTGCTAAAGGTACAAATAAACACACAAACTGGCTATTTTTTTAAAGGTTTCCTAACAGATGACATGCAGCTGAATTGATATTGTTTGTAAATAGAAAAATTATATCTAAATTAAGGCTGAAAGTAATGATTATTTTATTAATTGGTTATTTTGATTATTAATCAGGGATTGGCATATTCTTCAGATCTTTCATTTAACCACTTAAGCCTTTTTACTCAATATTAAAATACATTAAAAGATGCAAATAAACAAATCAATTTATTTTTTTAAATAAGAAAACAAACATGTTGGTGCTTAAAATGCAATAACATAGCATTCCTTTGAATTTGAACCACATGGATATAAAACTTTGCTTGAGGAAATTTGGGTAAAACATATTTACAGATAAATGTGTTTTTTTTCCCTTAAATTCAAAATGTAAACATATTTGCCTTAATTACTGCTCTAATTATGATGTTTTTTGAGCAAATGACTTTATTTTGAGTGTGTGTGCTCCATTTAGCAATTAATCGACTATTAAATTAGTCGATTAATCTGATTAATCCTTTCAATCCTTGCCTAAATTGTTCATTAAAGCCTCAAAGGATCAAATTGCTCTCCATTCTTTTTTTACATTTTCACTCATATCGTGTCGTTTTTTTCGCTTTGCGTTCAGCACGGAGCTTGCGTGAACGCCATGGATCTGTGGCAGTTTACGCCTCTGCACGAAGCGGCTTCCAAAAACCGGGTGGAGGTCTGCTCTCTCCTGCTGAGCCACGGCGCTGACCCCACCCTGCTGAACTGCCACAGCAAAAGCTCTGTGGACATGGCGCCCACTCCCGAGCTGAAGGAGAGACTCACATGTGAGCATGGCTGAATGTGACGCTGGAGAAACGAGCGTTTCTCACGTTGGACTTCTCAAACCGACAAATTGTTAAATTTTTTAAGCATATTTATAGTTATTACTTCTCTTTCTTCCTTCAGACGAGTTTAAGGGCCACTCGCTGCTTCAAGCGGCTCGAGAAGCAGACATGACCAAAGCCAAGAAGACCCTCGCTCTGGAGATCATCAACTTCAAACACCCTCACACGCATGAAACGGCGCTGGTGAGATCTGCACCTGTGCTGCTCACATGCTTTTTTTTTTTACACACTGAAGGCACCTGATTTGCCTAACACTCTCTTGTGTGTGCTTGTGTTAGCATTGCGCGGTGGCGTCTCCACACCCCAAACGGAAACAGGTCACAGAGCTGCTGCTGAGGAAAGGTGCCAACGTTAATGAGAAGAACAAGGAGTGAGTGCTCTTTTCAGCTTCTTGCGCCGTTCGCAAACACCGAGAGGTTATTTCAGACGCGCCCCGACGCTGATTTATTTCAGAGGTGAAGATGACAAGTTGCTTTTCTGACGCGAATAATCAAAGGAGAGTTTGTTCCCGAGTGTCTTCAAGGAATTAATCAGGAAAGTGTGATGCCGGTCCAAGATTAATTTTGGTACCAAGACTGTAAGCCAAGCCTGAATTCAGTTTGAAGCCGTAAAATTTGTTTTGACTTGTTTTACGAGGATGTATCACCCTGTGGGTCACAGGCTGGGTTGAAAATGGTGGTCTAGTTTCTAGGTACGCCACAGTTTTAAAGAAGCGTGAAGCTTTCAAAACCACATAACCTCTCAAGTTAAGCCCTTTTTTTTTTTTAAGGATTTACCAAAGACAACCCCTCCTCACCCTGTTGCTGCAAGCACAGTTCTTTAAAAAAATGTTTCCTGAAATAGATCTGGGTTGTTAAAAAAAATGGATAGGAAAGTCAGTCGTGCTGTTTTTAGATAAAAAGCTGCAACACTTGGCTCGTCTGCTTCAAATTCATGGTTCTTTGTCCTCAAAATCCATATTTAAATGTCTGCATTTCAGTCAAGCTTGTTTTCCCTTTGCAAACTGTGATTACACACACTTTGAGCGTTTACTCTGGAGTGACTGAGCAAACGTAAAGAACAGACACAGACATACAGCATGGCAACCCGCCACGAGGCTTCACTCAACAACAGAGATATTTTATCTGTATTTAAATCTGTGATGATGCCGTTTAAAGGAAATCAAACAAAGTTTCTGGGAGGCGAACAGTTGGTGTTAAACTTGCCATATCTTCTTCTCTCTGGTTCCAGTTTCATGACGCCTCTTCATGTAGCAGCGGAGCGGGCTCATAACGACATCATGGAGGTGCTTCAGAAACATGGAGCAAAGGTAAACGAGTCATTTTAAATGCATTTTCCATATCTATGTTTTTAATTGATAAACTACAGGGTTTTATGCCATGTTCATATCAACAGAAAGAGATCCTAAATCTCTTCTGTTTCAAATAAGTTTGACCCTTATTTTGCTGTTGAATCATCTTTTTGAAAAGTTTTATTCTATACTACTACCTGTGATGGTTTCTTAAAATTGTTATTACAGGGGAAATTTATATTTCTGCTGTAAAATTAGCTAAAACCTCAGCAGATTTACAATACAATAAATATATTTGTTACACTGAGTCAAAGACAGACTCATAATTTAACCTTTGCTTTTTAAACCCGTTTTTTCTCACAAATCTCTAAATTTAGCTACTTATTCAACATTATAAGTTTGACAAATCAAAAAAGAAACATTTTACTGATCTTAAATATCTTCTTAGATCAAACATCATATTTTTGTAATATAGTGTGGTTGATCATCATACTCCCACCTCTAATTTACCCAGAAATCATTTCCCCAGCACACATGCAAATCTTTTTTTTTTTTTTTTTTGCCAAAATAGATGTAAGTCATTAACAATGGGAACATTTCAGTGTATTTTAAGTACATAAAGTGCAGCAGCTCCTTGGAGAGTCCTAACGGTGAGATGTTTGTGTGTTCAGGTAAACGCCCTGGACACGCTGGGCCAGACGGCGTTGCACCGCGCGGCGCTGGCAGGCCACCTGCAGACCTGCAGGCTGTTGTTAGGATACGGGGCGGACGCCACGCTGGTGTCCCTGCAGGGCTTCACCGCCGCTCAGATGGGAAACGAAGCCGTGCAGCAAATTCTCAATGGTATGCTGCGCTTTGTGTGGGCGGGGGCGGCGGGGTAGCAGGAAGAGCACATGTGTAGGTCGTGCTGGCGTTTGGTTGCTAAGCATCAGCTGCAGATTGGAGGATTATCCGGGAATTGTTCTGAAAGGTCGATATTGATATTTTCGCTGTGAAAGAGCAGGGAGGTAAGCAGGCTTTGAGTGAGCCGACTAGGGATTGAAGAGACTTGGCGTTACAAGTTCTCACAGGATTTTCTGAGTATAATGTTCTTTTTTTTTTTAATGAATGAATTACATCAAAATGTATTTATCCTCATCTAAACCCCTCATGTTTTTACATTACTTTATGAGCATTAAAGAAAAAAGGCAATTTATCCTCTACAGTGGATCATCGCCCATGTATAAATTGTTTCGCTCGTACCTCTGTGTACATGTGAAGAGAATCCAAATGCCTTCCTTCTTCACTTCCTATAACAGGCAGCTCAGAGTTTCAGGTTATTTTTTTTTTGTTGTTTTTTTTTTTTCTTCCCACTGATGTTTGTCCAAAGCATATTCAGGCTCTGACGCCTCCATTGATCTTCTTCTCTACAGAGAACGTCCCGGTCAGAAACTCTGATGTGGACTACAGACTTCTGGAAGCTGCCAAAGCTGGAGACCTGGATACCGTCAAGGTAGTTTATTTATTTCATGACGCATTTCTGTTAAATGACGGATGACTTCACTCAGTCTAACTTCTGAAATTAAGTAAATATTTACCTCAAAAACATAAAGGGACAAATAGATGTGGTACACAAGACATAAGGTTCATAAAAAGGGAAATATAAATACACATCTTGACTTAGCATAGTCAAAATTAGCAGCTATAACACACTAACTTGCTCTGTCTCTCATGTTGTTGAGGAATTTTAGTCATTTGCAGCATTGGTTTAACCTACTGAAGTTTGCAGACCTTTGTTTTTGCACAGTTAAGTTGTTAAATAGTAATTAAAAACACTTGAAGGTTTTCTAAAGTAGATGCTTACTGAAACCTGCATGTTTCAGCAAAATGTAACATGAATTTTATCCTATGTCTTTGTCTCAGTATTTCTTTTATGACTTCAGCAGTGTTGCTAATATTTGGTATTTATTGTATTGTTCTTATTATGCTTTCTAAAAGTGTGTTCTTAATAACTCACATGTATAAATAAAGGTTAAGTTAACTTAGGTTGAGCAATTATAATCCCTTGATTTTCTGTTTTTTTTTTTTAAACAGGTGTAGATTTGCTCCAGAGTTTAGGCTCATTTTCCTGTTAACGTCCCAGTCAGATCGGCACTTTAATAGTCATTACTGACTTGATAAATGCCAGATGTTAAGGCTAGCTAATCTGCAAAACAATACTGTGTTTGAAAGTAGGCTGCTGTTTGTGATTTTCTGCAGGACGGCTCTTCGGTTTTACCTCTGAGATCGACATTGTTAATTCTGGGGCAACTTTTCTACCCCACTGCCATGATTCTAGAACCGTTCCAAACAAGAAACACTTTTCCAATCTCTTACTAACATGTTAACTAAATCCTGCAAAAAAATTGAAGCAATGGGAAAGTTTTTTTTTTTTTTTAGCTTCTCTGAGCATCACAGTTGGTGTGTTTTTTTTCTTTTCTTTCTAGATTTACGTATTTGCTTTACGTCAAACACATCCATATTATTCAGTTTTCGACTCGTCTGTCCAGAGAACCCCATTCCAGAAGTTTACATCGATCTGGTTTTTATGTTTTTCTTAGAGAGGAAAGGTTTCCTCCTTGTCCATCTCTGAAGGAAGTCAAACCAGTGCGGCCTCTTTCTGGCTGTACAGTCTTACTCTCTCATATCCACATGAGCAGGAACCTGGTGGAGCTTGATCCAGGATCGTTCAGGCCTCTTGGTCATTTCTTTTAGCATCTTGCGGCCTTCATCTGCCAGACTTAGAAATATTTTAAATGTCCTCTATTAATCTCTCACGAGCTGCTCCTGTCTTCTTTCTGCAGGCTCCAGACATCGCTCTCAGTCTCATTATTGTGTTCGTTCAGTAATGAGACTGAGTAATGATGTTCTAATCATGTACACCCGGTGTGATACTCTTGTGTGTGCCCAGCTGTAAACAGTTTGATATAAACTGGTTTGTGAACCTTCGGTTACAGTAGAGCCAGTGGTTTCTCTTGTTCGGTTTTAAATAAAAATGCCCTGACCTTTACAGCTGTTCCTTCTGCTCTGGTAAATGTCAGCTGATTATTGTTCAATCAGAGCTAGTTTATTGTTGCCCTTTTCTGATTTTAAGAATAATAAAACCTTTTATTCTCATGATTGAGTGAACCATGCTGCAGTTCATGTTTTCTTTTTCCAGTAATGAACAACATACCAGAGGAAGGTAAGAGTCGCTCCGGGGAGACAGAAGACTGATGCCTGGCTTGTTTCCATGTTCGTTTTTAGACATTAGTTGTTAAATGGGTCAAAAAGAGGCTCTGAGCCCAGAACGGATGATGATTTGACAGATTAGCAGAGGAGGAGACGAGATCCCCTTTATTTATTTATTTATTTGTCTTTTTTTTTGTCACCCACTGTATGTTTTTCTGAGCTCAGATGCAGAAAAAAATATAATCCTGTGTTTATGTTTACGAAGCTGCTGTTGATGCTTCCATTAATGATCAGCCTGTTCGATGACACTCGTTCAGAGAGATTTAGACTAAAGAGATACAAGTGGGACGCAGCTCAGCCAAGATTGCTGTTGCTCGGAAAAGTATAAATTTAAGTGAAATGTTTTTCAGGTTTAGATAAGTACATAAAAGGAAAAGTCGAACATTTCAGTTTTTGATTTTTATTTGTGTATTGTCTAAAAGCTAAATGTATTCATTCAGTTAAGTTTTACTTACAAAGTAACTTGCACAGATAAAAAAAAAATCACTACATTGAAATATTAATGAAATAAATGAATATCTTGCTGCCAATTCATCTGCTTTTCTGTCTGTTTAAAATCTCTCTCTTCATCTTTAAACGTATCCAGTGAGCTAAACTGATCTTTAAACCACTGTAAAAAAATATTTGCCATCCTGGTAAGCTTTTGCTTTAATATTTAAAATTTATTTCAAAATAAATGATCTCTTGAAAACTTTAACGTAAAATGTTATTTCACGTTGACGGTACGGGATCCTTGTCATCTTTTTAAGTTTAAGTTCTCTGAAACAAAGAACTGAGTTAGTGCAATCGTTTTCTAAGCATTTGTGTGCGTTCAGTTCGGCGTGCATGCTGATTGAGGATTCTTTACTCCTTGTTTCTCTGCAGTCGCTGTGCACAGCTCAGAATGTGAACTGTAGGGATCTCGAAGGACGGCACTCCACTCCTCTCCACTTCGCTGCCGGCTACAACAGAGTGTCAGTGGTGGAGTACCTGCTGCACCACGGGGCCGACGTGCACGCTAAGGATAAAGGGTGTGTGAAAATAAGAGAAACATTCGACTCATTACTTTTTTTTTTCATACATAGTTTTAGCAAAGCAAGTTTTATTTTTGACTCTGCACCCCCCCGACAGCGGCCTGGTTCCTCTTCACAACGCCTGTTCCTACGGTCACTACGAGGTGGCCGAGCTGCTCGTCCGGCACGGCGCCTCGGTTAACGTCGCCGACTTGTGGAAGTTCACGCCGCTTCACGAAGCTGCAGCAAAGGGCAAATACGAGATCTGCAAGCTGCTGTTAAAGGTTGGGCTCAAAAAAAATCCTTGTCCGTCAAATACAATTCAGATCTTTTAACAATCGCATGCAAACCTGTGTCTTTGGAAACTAAATCAAAGTGACTTTGAAGCACAAGCACGCTTACTGAAATTCAACAACATCTCCTGCCTTATATTGATAAAGCAATCAATTATTCATTGTTCAGCATTAGTGGAATGTTTGCCAGCGAAATCACTAAATAAGTCATTTTCTTGACCGGACTGAAGACCAATTAAATCAGACTAAAAGTAACTCTAATTGGAATAACTGCTTCCTTTTTCCCTGACACGTCCACACAAGTCGACACGGCGAGAGTCTAGTGAGAGCTGCTGTCAAAGCTGTGAATTAAACTACCACTCTTAATCACATCTGATGATGTTTTATTCTGCTCATTAAAAATCAAGTTGCACGTTAAGACTGTTTTCTGGTTGAACTACTGAAATGCTCTCTTTGATTTCAAATAAGAGGCAGACATTTACAGGAAAGCCTCAGTCGATCTTGTTGAATTGCTGCTCTTTCACAGTTGTTTTAGGATATTTATTATGCAGAAGCTGCCAAGTCTACATAGTCGTTTAAAAAAATGTAAGTTGGCTTTAAATTCACCAGTCCCAGGTCTTAAATTTGGTTTGTCACCAGTTGCTAATATAGCTTTGGCAGCTAACTAGTTATCACCAGATGGCTGAATGACACCACAAGCATCCCATATATTTATAGTTTTTTTTCTGTCTTAAATTTTAGCTTAGCTGTTGTTACAAAGGCTATAAAAAGTTTGAAATTTGTCTCGAATTTGAATCTTGAACCTGTAGATAACCCTGATAAAGCATCATGAAATTAGGCGAAACTAAAGATCAATCTGTGTTGTTGGACATGTTTGATGTTTTCTGAAAAACATATGTTTTTGCTGCCAGACTGAATCAAGTAGAGATTTTTTATTTTTTTATTTTCTACACATTTAAATTTCAGTATTTAAAATTTCATCTTTTCTTTGTCATTTCCTAATGATTTTCCTGCTGTTGTTTTCCTGGACAGGTGATAAATTACTTTGTCAGAATGAAATCAGAAAGTAGGGAATAAAACTCCCACTAGACTTTAGGATCCAAACGGGTTTAAAACCAGCAGTGGGGTAGTGGACAGTTCCAGGACACCGGTGGACACCCAGTGGAGCGGTCCCACAACATCCAGTCCTAATGAGGACATTTTAAATTGTCCATTGAAGTGACAAGTAGAAACTGTAACCCGTGAGGACGCTGAGCGATGAGAGTGTCTGCTTTGCCTTCTTCCCATGCGGTTTCTGCTTCACTTAGCGTCTCGTATTACCATTTCTCCATCTCACCGACTCCTTGAGGACCGTCCAAGGTCTTCATCTTACTCATCAAATGTCATCCGCTTATTCTTATTGGCATCAGGGCTCTGGCATTTGAACTGGCTTTGTGTTTCTTTCTGACGATGAATAATTTTGGAACTTTTTCCAACTTTTGTTAGCTGAATGTGTTTTTTGTTTTTTTTGTAATTTCCCCACCATTAGCACGGCGCAGATCCCACCAAAAAGAACCGAGACGGGAACACGCCCCTGGACCTGGTGAAGGACGGCGACACGGACATCCAGGACCTGCTGCGGGGAGATGCTGCGCTGCTGGACGCCGCCAAGAAAGGCTGCCTGGCTCGGGTGCAGAAGCTGTGCAGCCCGGACAACATCAACTGTCGGGACACGCAGGGTCGCAACTCGACGCCGCTGCACCTGGCAGGTAGTGTGTTCTCAAACGCACAAGCACACACACACGTATCCCCGTTAGTGGGTGAAAATACAATGTTCCAGTCGAATGAGCATCACAAAGGTTTCCAATGCACCGTAGATCAGAAAGACCCGTTAAAGTTCAGATTTCATCTTGTCGGTAAAATCAGGTTATAAATGATATATGAAGATACATGGAACATTATTGCCTTTTGAAAAGATGGATTGCAAAATAATATAAAATTAAGCATTTTGTGTGTGTGTGTTTATATATATATATATATATATATATATATATATATATATATATATATATATATATATACTTCACAATGATAGTTCTCCAAACTGTCAATATTATCAAAGCTACTCATGCACATTAATTTCAGAAATGTTTACATAAATCAGGGATATTCTCTATGGAACAGTTTTTATAAATATTCATCAGGCAGACTGCAGTGCTGAACAAGGCATGCAGTTGCAGTCAGAAGTTTAGATAAACTTCAGATTTAAAATTATTTCTGTGTTTTTGGAGTTTTTAATGAGTTCATGTTATTTTTTGGTGGTGTGATATTGCTTATGTAAAATACGTTGGCAGTGAATTTTAAGAACTGGAAACACAGATTTCAGTAAATTCTGCTGTTTATAGTCCTGCAAGGTAAAATTATTTACACACACACACGCACGCACGCACACACACAATATTAGTGTAGAAATATAATTTTAACAGGCTTTTTCTATTTAAAATGACTTCAAGGTGTGTTTGAAATCTTTTTCCTGTTGGAACACCCAGTTCATCTCCAAGTTTCAAACATATTATTGTTGAAATTCAACAATACTGTCCACTTACTGCAGTGTATCAATAGCAGCCTAACGATATTATAAAATTACTGCAACGTCTTGGAAAGTCTGCCGTCTCCATAAATGATTAATGTACACACCTTTTTTATATACAAACACAATGCAGTCAAATTGCTTTAAAGTTATTATTTTGTCTTTTAATGATGTATTTTTAAGGATTTTGACATTAGTTATTACACTTTGTGCGATGCTCCATCATTACAGGCAGCAAAATAGTTCCTTCTGCTGCCAGAAGGCAGTCTTGAATTTAAAATCCTCACGTCGATTCCTAAAAACAGGCTTTTCGTCACCGAGCCCAAAAAGCTCATTTGCTGTTTCGTCTGAATGTAGAAGATTTCTGCAGAAGGTGTTTGGTTTGTCCAGTGAAGCTTCGACATCCAACCAAATAGAAACATCTAAAAAGGGCCGAGAACGCTGCAGCATGTAGATGGAAATGTAGGTCACCTCGTCTTAGACTGGAGCCAAGAATGTGTTTTCTATAACGTGTCAGAAAGTGAAAGTAAGTATGTTTTTGGTGCCAATCGCTCCCTCAGTCTCCTCCAGTTTGTCTGTCAAAGCCGCCCTTTGTTTTCTGGCGCTGCGTCTTGCCAACAGCGAGGAAGTAAACACAACCACGCAACTGCAGCCTTCAGGATGGAGTCGTTCTACCGGCCAGCAGGCTCAGTTATGTAATTGCATCTAGATCAGAGTTTTACCAGATTTGACACTAAATGTCTTTTGTGGTGCTATAAATTTTCTAGCAGTGAAAATGAAGCTAAAAGTGGAGTCTTTACCTGTTTGTCTGAAAGCTGATGTTCTTTTAGTTCCTGCTTGCTGATATCATTCGGACACAGCTGGTTGAGGGCATCTTGTACAATTTTTATCTCAAATATCGGCTACAAATGTAAGTATTCATTTAAAAATTGTGCTCCAATTAGCCAAATGTTTAAAGATTTACATTTTTGTTGTGCTTACAAATAAGGCGAGGCGACCTCAAATAGTCTCACCAGCCAGAAATAATGTTATTTTGGCCCCGAGGCTCAACAAGCCTCATTGTTATTTATATATTCAGCATCTGTAATCATCGTGTCATCAGTTAGAGCGATAACAAATCTGTTTGTTCTACCAAAGACACCTCTCAGACTCCAACAGGCACAAGCAGCGGCTTAATGAGATTCATACCTAAGTGAACATCCGTCTGTGCAAACCAGAGAAGGCTTTCGTTTCTATAATAGAAATTATAGACGTATAAAATCAGAAAGGGTTTGTTTGGCCTTTAACTGGCTTTATTGCTCTTTTTGTCAGCATTAAGTGGCTTTTAGCGCCAAACTCTGGCATAACAATCTGTGCTGTAAACAGGTTTGATGTAAACACCGACGAACAGCATGAATAAAAAATGAACAAAAGAAAAAACACTTTTGAAAACTAAACTGCATTTTTTCTTTCCACATTTTTATTTTTTTCTTGTTTTTACTTCTATAGAGCTTCTCTCGAAATGAGCATCCAATTTAATTGCTTGGTTGAGTTTTTTTTTTTTTTTTTTTTTAGAAGAAATTGTCTTAGGAAAACGTTTCCAAAGTTTATGACCCAGAGTGTTTAAGGTCCTTCAAAACCTTTTTTTTCTCTCTAGTTTTTAAGATTTCCATCAAATTGTATTTTCTGTCAACATATGAGATTTTAACTGTTTGATAACCTCTGTTTACCTTACACTTAGTATTGTTCAAAATTATTCCTAACACTTGCAAATTCAGGTTTTAGACCTAAAGACTTGGAATACATCACCAGAAGAAAAAAATGATCAAAATATCACCTGAATCATGCAAAAAGCTGATTCTAACAGAGATTATAGTGTCAATTGTTGAGAAGAATATAAATAAATGTAGACATGTTGATTTATTTTTTTGTTTTTTTACTTTTAAAATCCACGTGATATGCTTCCCCCGACTTCATTCTGACCTTTACGAGTTTTTTTATTTTTTATTTTCGCTGCGGAATAACTTCCACAGCGTAGCAGAGCATCAGATCAGACTAACTAGTTGGTCAAGCTGAAAATCAGACCAATTCTCTGTCTGAGCATTCGGTGCATCCATAGTTTCTGCAATCAATCATTCATACATTCAGCAGATCTTAAAACACCGACACACTTTCTGCCTCAATACGCTTTCCCGTAAAGGGAAACAAAACAAAAAAAACATTAAATGTTCTGTTACTTTTTCAGTTCACACAGATTTGATCCAGCTTCCTCGCCTCTAACGTCACAGTGTTGCTTCTTCTCTCTTGTCTGCTGTTTGCTGATTTCCAGCCGGCTACAACAACCTGGAGGTGGCCGAGTATCTGCTGGAGCACGGCGCCGACGTGAACGCTCAGGACAAAGGAGGGTTGATTCCTCTGCACAACGCGGCTTCGTACGGGGTGAGACTCAACGAGACGCTTCACGTAGCGTTTCTGTGAGATCAGGGATAAAAGTTATCGACACGTTCTCCCTGATCCTTCTACAAACTACGCTAATCAGTGCATCTGTTTGAGCTGCTAAAAACCCAAAGGAGAAAATTAGCATCATGAACTTTGACCTGTGACTTAAGACTTGGTAACAAATTAGCTTTATCCGTTGTGAAAATTGCTTTGCTGCTGTAAACCTTAAGGGTAAATCAACTTTATTTTACTGGAGTCCTTGGAAAAGCAACAAAGTTTTTAATTGAAGTATGTTCATCGGGTTGAATTATAAGCAAAAATCTGGTGTGTAAGTTTTCTCCCTTGTCACAACTATTCACTAAATTTTTTGGTCTTTAACATAAAATGGTGTAATGTGATAAATATAGTAACGAATTTGGTTATTTCTTCTTTAATTGTCCCCTGAATGAATCAGTGCTATTATGTGTAGATCCTCTAGAAAAGATGCGTGATTTAGTCTTTTTTTTTCCCCTTCATCTGGATTCCCACGAGGTTTCGGAGCGGAACAGTTCTCCTATTTAGTCAGCACGGCGCTACTAAAAAACTTATGAAGCACATGTTTGCATGAAAGCTTTATGAGCTCTGCGTAGTAGAACACAAACGTAAACCCACTAGGGCATCCCCCCCACTGTTCCTCACAAACACGTTACAGTGCGTTTGATGCAGAGGAAGGAAATCGAGGACAAACAACAGAGGGAAGCCACGTAGTAAAACAAGAATCCTGACCATTTTTCATTTTGTTATTTTTTTGTTCGGCATAACATCAGACGTCACAGTTACCAGACGACTCTGATCCTTTCTTTGTTTTCCATCTGTCTCGCTCCCCTCTCTCTTTTCGTCCCTCTTCCGGTTCTCCGTCCAGCACGTGGACATCGCCGCCCTGCTCATCAAGTACAACACGTGTGTGAACGCCACCGACAAGTGGGCTTTCACGCCCCTCCATGAAGCGGCGCAGAAAGGCCGCACCCAGCTCTGCGCCCTGCTGCTGGCCCACGGAGCCGACCCCACCATGAAGAACCAGGAGGGACAGACGCCGCTGGACCTCGCCACGGTAACGGCAGGCCGTCCAAATGTCTCCTGTGTGAAAATGTATCCATCTCCAAGTGATTACAGCTCACTATTTTTACCAGCGGAGCACCAGGAGAAGAGCGCGTAAGAGTAAGGATGGTACTTTTTCCACTAATGAGGCTCCCTACCTTGACTCCATGTTTGATTTGAGGAGCTGCAGCTCGTCTCGGACAGAAAACTTTTGCTGCTGACATCCGTGGGTGTGAAGTGTTCCCTAATTACAGCACTTCGTAAAAAACATGCATAGCCCTTTAACTTTTTTTTTTTTTTTTTTGCATTTGTTTTCCACAAACAGCAATATGTTTTATTGGGATTTTACGACAACCTGCGGCTCCTGAGCCACGTGTGGCTCTTTGGGTGCCTCTGCTGTGGCTCTTACATCATCTTTAGGAGTTTTTCTGTAAATTCTTGTTCAACAACAGACTTTTAGAAGTAACTAGCTCCAAACTAAGCTACCTAGCTTTCTTTATTTTCCATATTTATAGAAAAATAGTTGTCATTCTGGTAATGGAGGATTGCATTTTGTTCTACAATCTTAACTTAATTTTTTTTCATAAAGCATTTTATGTAGTACATATTTAGAAAACTGATTTTTGGCACTCTAGTCGAGCTTTATTTTGTAGCACCAGGGACAAAAGTGGCATTTGAATGGAAAAAGTTGCTGACCTCTGAGCTAGATCTATAAAATGTAGATGTGAAGCAAAAGAAGGTCATTGATACAGGTTTGTTAACAGTTTTTTTTTTTTTTATTTAAAAGTCTGAAAGTGGTGGTTTAGATTTGTTTCTATCTGAATTAATAGGTCCTCTGTGATATCTTCAAAGCTTATTCACATTGTTTTATGATTCATCTCTGCTTTAAAGTTCTCGTTGTCCCTGACCTGCGTAATGGGGCCCAATACAAATATCGGATTCCTCTTTGAATAATTTTCCTCCTGAGCTACTTTGGGTTAATCTGTTCCACAAAACACCAATAAAATACATAGAAACCTACAGTTTAAACAACTGCATCTAGTTTATCTGACTTGCATAAAAATCAAAGATGGAATCTGTGTCTTTATAAGTTTCCAAGTTCTCACACTTTTCCTTTCTTGCCGCTGCAGGCGGATGACATTAGAGCGCTGCTGATTGACGCCATGCCACCAGACGCCCTGCCGAGCTGTTTGAAACCGCAGGCCACTGTGGTGAGTTCCCATCAGCGGTGTTTAAGCGAAGGCCTGAAAGCAGGCGGTTAGATCTCAGCATGTGCAGCCGTCTTTAGGAGGCAAACTTTGAGCTAAAGCACAAAAAAAAAAAAAGAAGAGTCAGCGCCAGCGTAATATCTGAAAGGATTTCAGACTTGAGCTTGAACTCTACAGACAGTTTAGTCGGGAGCAAAAGATGTAAACTAAAAACTAATCGGACGTGTGAAACGCGCAGAAGCGGGAGAGATGAAAGCAGCGGAGCCGTCAGTCAAACTGGCAGCTCGGCAGCAGGACATGAAAGCTGCACAAACTCCAGCCGGAGCGTCAAACTACTTGGTGCATGCGAAGTTTCTCTGTCGGTTTCAACTTCCAGCTTCGGCGAAAACAACCGAATCTCCACTTTTCTCACGCAGGTGAGCGCAGGAGTGGTGAGTTCAGGCGCAGCCGGCGGCGTGGTCATCTCGCCGTCTCCGTCTCCGTCCTGCCTGTCGGCGGCCAGCAGCATCGACAACCTGACCGCGCCCCTCGGCGACATCGCCGCAGCGGGGGCGACGGGCGTCGCGGACGGAGCTTCGGGGTCCGACAGGAAGGAGGGCGAATGTACGCCAGCGGTTTCAGTTTCAAAAGTCTCAGTTGTGTTGATTTACTTATTTAACCAACAGATGTTTATTTAAGAATTAAATGGACTAAATGTGAACACATGTGGCGTCCAAACCTTTTGCCAAAAGTCCAAAATCATTTTGATTCTGTTTAATATAAAAAACTATAAAAAATTATTAATTATGACTTTTTTTCTATTTTAATCAACTCAGTAATAAACTAAACATGTAGTAAATCTATAAATCAATGCAGATTGAAATCATGTAAATGGGTCAGGCTTATTTTTTGGGTCAAACTCCTGTAAAAGTTGCTGGAAAGGTCGTCTTCTCTTCTTCTCCCTTGTTGTTGTGTGTAAATGCTGTTTTCGGCTGTTTTCACATGAGCAGCAGCCTCTGGTGAACCTACTGACGTGTCTGTCTGTGCAGCTCTGCTCGACATGACCATCAACCAGTTCCTGAAGAGTCTGGGACTGGAACACCTGCGGGACATCTTCCAGAGAGAGCAGGTACCCTGGGAAACGTCCTCATCCAACTCATTCACTTCTCCAACTTCATTTGTTTTGCTTCCATTTTACATTGCTCATATTTGTTGTTAATTACAGGGAATGACTCTTTCCTCTGGGATTAAAAGGAAAAAAAAAACATTTTAAATCCCACAAACCTGAAGACAGTGGTTATCTTGTAACTTTTTATTCTGGGGCTATAAACATTTTAATGAGTCTTCTGCATTTATTATTTACTACGGTTTGTTTTTGTGGGCACGCATCTGCAAACCTCGTGGCATTCCCATCTGCCTCATCTGTAATTTGTTTTTAGTCCTAATTAGAAAATTCTAGATAGGAGAGACGGGAAGGAGACAGATGGAGAAAAACGAACAGGAGGAGAGGAAGACGACCGTTTTTCCACAGGAAGAAAAGACCGGGCCGAGCGCCAGAGTAGATTCCCCACAAACGTGGTTCAGGAAGCGCTGATTTACTCCCGTTATCAGCGAGGAGCCGTATCTCCCATCTGATCTCCGCGGACAAATTTGCGGAGCAGGAAGAAAAAAAATCCGCCGTAATTTATTTGCATATCAGTTCTGTGATTACCGCCCACCGTTCGGTGACCTTTTCATCCTCCCTCCTTCCCTTTTCATGAATATTTGCCAGCCCTATTTCCTCCGATATGTCACGGATCTCTCTGGCTGTCATTATTAATGACTGCTGCTTTTTTACGATCGGTTTAAAATGACGCGCACGCATGTGTTTGTCAAACGTACAGCCACCGTGGGTGTGGCGGGTCCATCACAGTGTGTTATTTCCCACTTTGCGTTCTCTCGGTAGCATAAATCTGACGAGGCGTGTCGTTTGTCTCCGGGCAGATTTCGCTGGATGTTCTGGCAGACATGGGCCACGAGGAGCTGAAGGAGATCGGCATAAACGCTTACGGCCACAGACACAAACTCATTAAGGGCATCGAGCGGCTGCTGGGCGGCCAGCAGGGTCAGGAAAATACACCAACACACACACATTGCTTAATTACTGCTTATATAAGCTCATGTTCCTGGTAAATGTTGGAACAGTGACAGATTGCAGCATCATCTGAATCTTAAAGTGTCAGTTTATGTTTGATAAAGTTTTTTATGGTTTGCTGTGTTTGAAGCCTTAAAGGTCAAATTAATTTTTCAACAAATTTTATTCCCAGTGTGGGGGAAAAAAAATAAAATTGGAGAAATCCACACAACTTTGCCCTCACTTTAGCTTTTTTAGCTCTTAAGCTAAAAGATGAAGCATTTGAGTCTTAAGAGTGCAACAGAATCCTTTATGTAATCTCTAATTCTATGCTCAGATTTTTTTTTTTCCATTTGCCCCATTTGAGTTCTAACTTGTGTTTTCTAAACGGTGCGTTCAGGTGGAAACCCGTACCTGACGTTCCACTGCTCCAGCCAGGGCACGGTGCTGATCGACCTGGCGCCGGACGACAAGGAGTTCCAATCTGTGGAAGAGGAAGTAAGCACGTCCTCACATCTCACTTCACCACCCGCCTGCCTGTTTTGATTTCAGGTATGAATATGCGTTTAGCTTATACCTCGGAAAACACTCGAGCGAGTAGACGAGACACATATAAAACAAAACGGCGTCACAGCCGATCAGAGTATCAGTGACTGAATTACTCCGGCAATGGAGAAGAAGTGATTGAAGGAGACAGCAGATGTCTGTGTAAACGGGCCTAAATTAATGAGAAGTGACAGATGTTAACTGGAATTTCACAGGTAATTTTCCACGTAAAATGACTCGACTCTAGTTTGTGATTCTCTCATTACGGCTCCGTTTCCATCCTCACTTTCCTTACTTTTGTAAGTCTGCGCAGCACAGTTCTCGCATTCCTGCTGAGGCTTCACCTCTGCAGCTGAAATGCCTCTTAATTTCCCTCGAGTCCCATCCAGGTATTTGGTTTAATGAGTTACTGCTCCACATCCGCCGTAAATATATGGATTCTGTAGCAGCTGAGATAGCAGATAAGCAGCACGTTTCCCGCCTGCTTTGTTCTTGGTTTTTAATGCGCCGCCGCTTGTTGATGTCGCCCTCAGCTGCAGAGCACCATCAGAGAGCACCGCGACGGAGGCAACGCAGGCGGAGTCTTCAGCCGGTACAACATCATTAAGGTGCAGACTGGAAAGCGCGCTCACACTCAGCCTGCACTCGCACATAAAGTGCCATCACTTTTTTTTTTTACCGGTTTACTGTTTAAAGCTTAAGATTTACTCAGATTTTTAAACTTCTGCACAAACTTTCTGCCAACTTTCCCCGCTAACTTTCTTCCTCTCTGCAGATTCAGAAGGTTGTGAACAAGAAGCTGCGTGAGAGATACGCACACCGGCAGAAGGAAATCGCAGATGAGAATCACAACCACCACAATGAGCGAATGCTGTTTCATGGTAAAAAAAAAAAAAAGAAAAAATGAGATGAAAATAATTATGTATTTAATTAAAATAAAATAAAATCCAAATGATATCTATTTTTATATTATGGATTGAAATAAATACACATATTTTATTATCTAGATCATTAAAATATATTTTTACTAGTGCAAGTTTTTAATAATTAATTTAAAAAATACAAATACAATATAAACATTTTTAGAAACATAAAAAATGGTGTATAATTTTATCTAAAACAATGAATTTATTTGTTTATGCTTTTATAAAAATCTTATTTAATTTTAATTTTGTTCAATTTATGCATCGATTTAAGTTATGTGGTAACATTTTGTATTAATAGAAAACATATTAATGCTTTATAAAAAACAATTTCATTTAAACATTATCATATAGCATATTATGGCTAAATACATCTAAATAAGTTTAGATGTATTTAGATCTTTGACATAAATGTCAATTGTTTGGTCAAAATTGACAGTTATGTGTAAATGTTTGGATTTCCTTGTGGCTCAATTATTTGTTTATATTTAAGTGAAGTAAATTTAACAATGCCAGTTTTTGGCCAGGTTTTTTTTGGTACGAGTGATTTTTACTCTACACTACAGTAAAGTGAAGGTAGGAAATGGTTACTATACACTTCAAGGTTCTAAAATATATATTTTTTCTGATTTGATCCAGAAAGAAAAAAAAAAAAAAACTACAACCATAAAACAAGTTCAACCTCAAAATTTGTTGCAAGCTACAAACTTCTCACTATTTGAGGGGAAAAAGCAACAAAACGAGGCAGAATTTTCCCACCCATGTTGGAGATTCCCGGGAGTTTGTAGTGACTTTCTCCTGTTTGACAGATACAAAACGCAGTTTGGCCAAGGTTCAGCCATTCGTGCTCTGGAAGATTAACTTTGTACGCCGACGTTTTCTTTCTTCCAGCTTGACTGGAAGCTTGAGCGGATCTCGCTTATCACCCTTCCCCTTTCGACCACACGGCTTACTGGGGACGGCGCCCTCAGGGCCGCGGCGCAGTGCAGTTCCTTTAAGGCGGCGCGCGGCAGAGCTTGAAATCCCAGAAAATAATCTGGCTTCTCTGATGCCTGAAATGGCCTGTCTGGCTCCAGTCGTCTTAGATCCTTCTCAGATTGTATATTTCCCAGGAAAAACACCCCCTGATGCGCCGCGTCTTTCATACTTCGTGAATCAGAGGGCGATCCTTCACGTCATTTACCGAGGCATTCAGAGCAACTTGTGTTGGAGCTTCCGACTAAAGCAGACAATTAGGTTTAAACAGATTTGTTGTGGAAAATTAAAAAAAAAATTAAAAAAATGTCCATGAGGAGATAAATCGAGAGGATGTACCGGTTCAACAATGAGTTTCTCACTTCCCCAGGTTCCCCCTTCATCAACGCGATCATCCACAAGGGTTTTGACGAGCGACACGCCTACATCGGCGGCATGTTCGGGGCGGGGATCTACTTTGCAGAGAACTCCTCTAAAAGCAACCAGTACGTCTACGGGATCGGTGGAGGGACGGGGTGTCCCACTCACAAAGACCGCTCCTGCTACGTGTGTCACAGGTCAGCCACTCCTCTGGACTTCAACTCTTAATTAGTGAGCTGAAGACTGAAGCACACTGGATGGGGAATATGTTTTTTCCTTCTGCAGACAGATGCTGTTCTGCCGGGTGACTCTCGGCAAGTCGTTTCTCCAGTTCAGCGCCATGAAGATGGCGCATGCCCCCCCGGGTCACCACTCGGTCATAGGGCGACCCAGCGTCAACGGGCTGGCGTACGCAGAGTACGTCATCTACAGAGGGGAGCAGGTCAGGGATTCAGATTAAATACTTTTTGTTGGACTTTCAGCTGTTATATTGTTTGTACTAGTAATGTAATTCACGATTATGTTAGTAATCAATTATTCCGTTTTGTTTAACCATTTAAGCTTTTCTACGTAGTATCAGTAATGCATTAAGAGACGTAAATGAACAAATTCTTCATCTCCTTTTTTAACTATGACACAAACATTTTAGTGCTTAAAATGTTTTCATTAATTTTCACTTCTACATCTGGAACAGATTCGGTTTGTGCTGAAATAACGCAGCTAAGATCCACATTCATGTTTCTGTGTTCTTCAGGCTTACCCAGAGTACTTGATCACCTATCAGATTATGAAGCCAGAGAGTCTGGCTGCGCCCGCTGCCACTGCAGAGCAGAAGTCCTAAAGGACCGTCACAGCTGGAACTGAAGATGACCAGAACAATTTCCTTAACGGACCGTAAGCGAAGGAGGGGGGGGGAACAGTCCACACCTCTGACGTCAAGTCTCTGGAGCTGAGTCCGAGGGGGTTGATGTGAAATAATCCCTCGAAAGATGCTGAAATATGCTAAAAGAGCAGACTGTAACCTGTAAGTTCAGTCCAAAGTCAGCAGACGGCAGAAATCCATTCTTATTTAGTGTGATGATATGGAGGAGATGCAGGTTGTTCAGCCGTTTAGAGGCTCAGTCACAAAAGCCACAGACTGTTTGCTGTTTTGGTACCTGTGTGCCGCTCGTCCGTTCTGTCCTCACATCTTAATGGTTTGTTTTGACAGCCGGTCCCTCTTTTGCTGCTTTGAATCATTCACAATGAGAAATTTAGCAACGGTCACGCCGAGAGAAAAGAAATTCTGAGCGTTTAATCTAACATTTCCACCCTGTGGGGCTGAACAAGACAGAAGAAGACAGCGTGAAATGAGTCTAAACAGAAATAACAAGAGCACTGTAGACAAATTACACCCCGGAGGCGAAAAAACCAAAGGCTAATGGGACGCAGTCGGACCACAATCCAACGCTGCGGACGTTCCACTGCACTCTGTTAAAGGGACCAGCTTCGCTTTGCAACCAGTGTTGGGATAAATCAGCTCATTTACAGAGCAGCCGGAAAACATTGAACCCAAAAATATGGACGCTAATAACAAAAATAATAACAATACACACAGTACTTTTGCAAAAGTATCCAGAGCCGCTGAGCTTTTTTTGCAATTCCACATTATAACCACAACCCTCAATGTATTTAATTGGGATTTTATTTTAAAGACCAACAGGAAGTAGTACGTTATTTTAAAGTGGAAGGGTACGTTACTCGGTCTGTCTGTTCTCTGATGTTCCCCAATAAACATTCAAGGCCTTCATGCACAGCTCTCTCCACATGAAGAGAGTTGCTTGCATTTGATTTTATTTTGAAGCATCAGGGTAAAGAGGGCTAAATGCAAATGAATGCCACACTTTTCAGATTTCTATTTGTGGAAAACCTTTAAAACTTAGAAGTTTTCGAGGACAGAAAATGTTGATTATTCTTCCGTCTGCCAAACTGTTATCCGCTATTACTTAGTTGGAGTGTCACGGAAATCTCTTGAAATTCATTGGAATTTGTAGCTGTACGATTTGTGGTGTAAGAAAGTTCGACTGGTTTGAAGACTTTTGCTGCGTACTGTGTGTTCTTATTGTGTTACTGCTCAATTTCTGGTCTTAATTTGAGAGAATATGAGATTTTTGAGGTGTTGAGTGTTAAATCTCTCCTCTCTGCTCTTAGAATCACCTAAAATAGTTACAACTTTATCAATAAGAATGTTTAGAATCGTAAAAATAAAAATACACTTACTGCTGCCTTTCCAGACCATAACTAATATTTGCACACAAGCACCTACACACAGTTTTATTTGGCACAAATTAAAGACACTACTGAGAAGGACTGATTTTAAAAAAAAAAAAAACTTCACTTTTTAAGCTTTCAGTGCAATCACTTTAACATTCGCAATTCATTTCAGTGTAAACCACTCCGACATCCTAAATGTGGATCTTCCACCAGTAAGTGTTTAAACTGCAGTAGCGGCTTAAACCAGCTCCAAGTTTAGTCACTACAAATGCTCAAATTTGCTGTAAAATGCCAGAAACACCCAAAACCCAGAGGTGACATTTCAATTAAGTGTAATCCTTTCTTGAATGGATCTTAACTTTTTAAAAGAAAAAAGTTTAAGATCGTGATGAAGAAACTGAATGTACCGGATTTAAAGATGGAAGATAAAAGGTGCCTCTCCTCAGTTACTCATTTAAATTCACATGTAAAGCAAGTTTTGTATTATTATTATTATTATTATTATTATTATTATTATTATTATTATTATTATTATTATTATTCTGTATCACGTATTGTCTCCGAGATGTTTGAAAGGTGTGTTTGTTTACATGAACCAGCTGCCTTCTCGTCCCTTTCCTCTCTGGCTGTTATCTGTTGCCGCCCCCCGGTGGCCGAACAGTGTAACTGCCCGCTTGTGCTAACGAGCGAAAGGGTACGCTTT
Source organism: Poecilia mexicana (assembly GCF_051168715.1). Lineage (NCBI taxonomy): Eukaryota > Metazoa > Chordata > Actinopteri > Cyprinodontiformes > Poeciliidae > Poecilia > Poecilia mexicana. The sequence continues at coordinate 17,664,040 of NW_028263381.1, forward strand.
TATTTTCAGTTGTACAATTCAGGAGGGCATTACTGTAAAGCTGTGGGGTGGTGGGTTAGTTGTAAATAGTGACGTTTTCTCGCTGTATTTCACTGAGCCATTCAGATCACAGACTGAACAGATCGCCGGTGTTTGTTTATGCCACAAGTTCTCAATAACGTGAAGCAGAGAGAGTTTTCCAGCGTTTTTTTACCAGGTGTAGACAATACATACTGCTTATTTTTATTTTCTGACCATATTCTCCTGTTGATCGTTGGCTGTTTTCTAATGATGACACTTTACATTAGGTGGGACCACATTAAGGCAATTGTAAAGTTAAACCAGACTATGTTTATTCCTGCACAGTTTAGAAAAAAAAAACAACATAATTTGACTTCAGCATTTTCCAGCTGTGGAAAAAACACAGATTTTATTTTCTATACTATTGGCCCTCCCTTTCATCCACCCTGTGTTATGTTCTTCCTTTATCTTTTTCCACTTTTTATTTTTCAAGGTTTCATATGAAGAGCCTGCCACAATTTTTTTTTAAATAAAAAAAAGTCTGGAATTCCAACATGATGCTGGTCCTGATTTATGATTGCTGGTTTCACATATTTTTTTGTTAAAAAAAAAAAAATGACTGAAAAGTTTCTTTGCTCCAATAGGATTTCATTCATGTTTATACTATTTGTGTGTGTATGTTTTATTATTTTATTTTATCTTATTTTATTTTATTTTTTTTAGAAAGTAAAGTTCTCACTTCGTTATTTGCCATTCCAACTCTTGGGGAAAATCAGACGGTTTTCCTTTACGACATAAATCCAGTGAGCAGTGAGACGATGTGACAAAATAAAAATTCAGTTCATTACGGAAAATACCAGAACGTTAATCAACCTGTGGACAGAATAAATTACCGCAGGAGAAAATGGGGAAAAACTGATAAGCATGAAATTAGGTTGGCATGGAAATGTCCATCTGATGAACGCTGCTCACATTAAGAGAAGAAGAAGGCTGTGTAAACAAATCTTTTGTGTACCGCCATGATGTCGGTCTAAAATTTAATTAGTTTTTGGTTCATACAGAATTTTTAATGACATTATTAAGATGAGCATTGTTTCATTAAAAATTGGTAAAACTCCAGATGGGCCTTTTAATGGATTTGTCTGTGAAAACTGTTTTTATGCCTAATTCCTGTTCAGTTTAAATGGTCTGTCTCTTGCTGATTTTGTCTCTGTCAGCCATGTTTTTGTGTATATACTGGAGGGACTGTGTGTGTGTGTGTGTGTGTGTGTGTGTGTGTGTGTGTGTGTGTGTTTGTGTTTGTGAAATAAATCTGTGTTCACTTTCTGGCTGCCCAAAGCATCAGATGAAATGACGCGTTTCCTTATCCGTTATGTCCGACCTGCTGTTGTACAAATGGTTGTACAGATCTAACGTGAAACACAAAAACTCCTGTACAGAAGAAAATCCTTAATAAAAAATAATTTTAACTTTATTTCACAGTGGAGGTTTCTCTCTTCTTTTTTTTTTTTTACCTTTTTTATACACAAAGCAGTTGATAATTAAGGAAAAACATTTGTTGGAACTACAGCTGTACCTAATAAAGTGGCAGGTTAGAGTATATAATTAGATGAGTCAAGATTTTAGTCTTGAAAATAATCTTTAGGAAAATGTTTGCAATGTAAATACGTTGAATTTAACAATTTAAACTGTGATCAAAACTTTTAGACAAGTTGCAACATTTAACCTAACAGCATCATGAAAATCTTTTTCCTTTGCCATCTTATAACAGGCTGAAGTTATTACAGTTACATGTTCTTGCCAGTGGGTGGCGCTGCTAACTAACAATTACTCCAGAATCATTCAGGTCTCAAAAATAATGGCTAATATTACCAGTTTTTCAAAGGGAATCATTTTTCATGTTAAAATGTTTTCCTTTTAACATTTGCTGTTTTTATTTATTTTCTTATCGATAAGCCATTTCAGACTTAAGACTTCTAATAGTTGTGGAAAGTGATAAATCTGTACCTTATTGTCTCTGTTAAAATATCACAATTTTAATCCAAAATGAAATGACTGGAAGTTATGTAAGTAGCAAGAAAAATATGTGTAAATAAATCAGCTGGTATAGTTATCGTTTGTTTGCCTGAATGCTTATATGACTGATAAACTATTTGCTGCATTTATATCACTTTTAAATGCCATCATTTAGTGATGCCAAAATAAAAAAAATGGAATAAAACAAAACGTTCACTTTCAAGTTATGTAAGAACATTATTTATTCAACAGTAGATCTCCAGTAATAAATAAATGCACAGGTCATTCATTCCACAATGAAACTGAGGGGAAACATGTTTCCATTTGAAGGGTCGATATTGCCATGGTGAACCGGAGAGAGAGATGCAGATGGGACTGAACACAGAGAGGCATATTAAGACGTACAGATACAAACTACACACATCTGTACAAAGTATTGCATTTTTCATCCACTGGCCCCCTTTTTTTGTCCATCTCTCAGTACAAAGATCGACTCGGTCCGGAATCACCAACGATGTGCAAATCAACCAATAAAATTACAAATACAGTATTGCATCACTTCAAAGTGCTACACAGAGAGAAAGAGGTGCTGACGATCTTTAAAAAAAAAAAGTGTAGAAACCTTAAACGTGTGTGTGAGTCTGTATGGGCGTTCAGCTTTGAGTCTAGTATAAAAATGAACTTTTTTGCCTTTATTGGTCTAACACAGTGTTCATCTTAGCCTGAAACTTTAGTAATGCAGGAGTGCCCACGAATTGTGATGTAATGATGTATATATTTTTTTGTGCTTGACTGGTTTTGAAGTACAACAGTCAATTCCTGATTGTGTTTTTCTATGTATATAAAAGTGCTCGTTTGGGTGATTTAATACCATTAATAACCAATAATTACTAATTTACTATGTTGATGAGAAATAGGCATGGGTCGGGTACCAATTTTAAGGGATGACAAAGATACAATTTAAAAACTTGTAAAATAGTTTCCATATAATTCCTAGGGGTTAAAGTCTTTATTGAGAGATGCCAATAAAAAAGGGAAAGAGTAGTGACGCACCAGTGTCCATCCCCAACCTGTTTCTGTTCACTTCCTGTGAAGATTTGCAAGAAAGCTAAACTCCTCTGTTTTGAAGGAACACCACCCATAATTTATTAAGAATCAAAAGCTAATATTTTATAAAGATAAATTGTCTTATGGTCTCTTTCTGTGCTTTGTGTCATTAAACTTGTGTAAGAATTGTACCACTTGTTTAGTGAAAATGAATTGAAATTTAAGGCAACGTGCTAGCTGGGCCTATTTGGGAGCAGGCTAGCACTCTTTAAGTAGGCTAGCTGTTATTTTGCTGTTGAAATTAGACTTTAAAACTAAACTAAGCATTTTTACAAACATCAAAAGTTTAAATCCTGAAGTTTACTCCAACTTTATCTTTAAAACAACATTTAGTAAATCCACACAAATTAGCTTGTTGACTCTAGCTCTGGTTCTTGGTTAGCTAGTTTGCAAGTGAATTAATTTGTTTAATCATCTATGAGGTCTAATAAAAGTAGTACGAAAAACAAGAAAATTGTGCAGGTGTTTATTCTGGATATTTACTTGCACTTTAACACTATTTTTTTTTATTTATTTTTTTTGGGATAGTCTACCACAAAACCTTGACTGTGAGAATTTCCTACCGGCCCATGCCTATTGAGGATTCTCAGGGGTCTGCCAAACATCCATCAGTCTACTGTCTTGCAGTTACAAAACAGAAAATAAATGCCAAAAAAAGAACAACTTACTGGGGGATACCTTAATGAACAAGGCACAAACATCTTAATGGACCATCCACTGACACTGATGCTTATTTTTGCTTTTTATCTGAAAAAATCTTTTTCAAGGCACCAAGCAGGAGCCACTTTGTTCTTCATGTCAAATCACTGTAAAGAGATAAAACATTGCTGAGAAGAAGTGAAACCCAGTTCGTTTTAACTAAAAAAAAAATATGAATAGTTTACCACCCACGTTTAAAAGGAATGGTATTTAAACAGACTGTCTTCCAGGGAGTTTCATCTAAAAAGAGAATCCCAACTTTTCTGCAAAATATCCCCAAAATCTTTTCACTCTTCCCATCAGAAAACACCTCCTATTTCCAGAAGTTTCGGCCCTTTTTGCCTAAAAATATTTATATACGATGCAGAAGGGCTTTTCTGTGGTGTCAGGGGTTTCCCAGTCCATTTACAAGGGGCCCCAGTCTTTTTATTTGGCATCTAGTTCTATTTATTTTTAACATCCTCAGTGAGAAGACGAAGAGCAGAGAAGAAAAAAAAAAGAGGGAGGGGGGACAAGTCTGACATGAGAGGCAGAGATGAGAGGATGAGGAGGAGGGAGGAAGCATAAAGGGATGAAAAGGGAGATGAGAGGAGAGGAAGAGGACGTGTGAAGGGCAGGAAGCTCCGGTCGGATCCCCGGCAGAACACCTGTCACTGAAGAGGCTCCTGCTTTCTGTCACCCTCGTTTTTTTTCCCCTCCCTCTTTCCTTCTCCATCCATCTCCTTTGTCCGGCGACAGGAGGGACACCCGAGGAGGAAAGAGGGAGTGCTTAAAATTCCCCCCTTCCTTCCTGTGTCCATCTCCTCTCCTAAAGACCTCGTCTCCATAGAAACAAGCTATCTTCATACTGAGCTTATTCAGTCGGCAGGCATGAACGTGTGCGTGGGAGAGAGGGGAAGATAGGTTCGCTGCTGCTCAGGCCTCACCGTGTTAGGTTTCTGTGTGTGTGTGTGTCAGTGTGTCTCTGTGCATGTTGGAAGAAAAGTGTGTCCGAGTTAATGTCAGTCCAACACTCCGTGTGAATGACGAACAAGTCCAGAAAAGACATTTCGTTTTTGGTCAACTGGAATAAATCTCTCGTGAAAACTGACTGAGTGTTGGCTGGTTTGTGAAATTAAAAAAGACGAAGAAGAAGAAAAAAAAAGGTCCTTTTCAGGCACCGTGACGCTTCTCGCCTCCGTGTCGTGGAAGTACGGACACACCTCAGAGGTCAGTGACACCGAGAGCTCCTCCAGCCCAGTCCGCTCTCGCTTTGAGTCAGGATATGGGGGTAACGCTGTCCATTAGCAGCCGGGTGAGGTCGTGATGGGGCTGTGGTGCAGGTAGGCCGGGTTCACCACCGACACCGGGAAGTTGAAGATGAACGGAGACGTGGGCGTGACGGCCGTCGAGCTGTTGGCCACCGTGGACTTGGGTCCGAGCAACGGGCTCGCCGTGGCCGCGGCTTCGGCGGCGCAGGATGTGGCGAGGACCTGGGACTCGAACTGCAGCAGCTGGCCCATGAAGCTGAAGTTGGGCGAGATGATGCTGCGGCGGCGGCGCACGAACTCGAAGGCTTCGTCCAGACGCACCCGCTTCCTCTTCATCAGGTACGCCAGGCAGATGGTGGCAGAGCGGGAGATGCCCGCTTGACAATGGACCAGCACTCGTCCGCTTGAGTCTCGTACTGAATCTGGGGAAAGAGATGGATCACAGTTCAGAGACGTCTGTGACTGGGTGTCACAGCAATTATACAAACACAAATAATGCTCTTGAAAATCAGTCCAGTTGGCAATGCACATCTTTACGATACAAATCACATTAATAAGTATAATTTATATCACTAAACTACATACTGTAACTGTATTTTCAAATTTATTAGGATTTATTGATGCTTTCTTTGAACAAATGGTAAAACGGTCAATCCTAACAAGTATAGTTTTGAGGGGATTTTAAACATCATTAATTGGAATTTATCACGATAACGATAAATCAAAATTCTTATCACTATATGAAATTTATCATGGTAAACAATATAAGTATTGCCCACTCTTACTTCTTTGTTTTGCAATTTTCTCATGCTTAATTAGTTGTTTAACAACATCGAACTGATTTTAATATCAGAAAGATAACGAAGTTGAAAATTATTTTTGTTTAGTTTTTAAGGGAAAAAGATTTCCAACTCAACCCTAGTGTCAATATAACTGGCTCCTTTAATTATCTAATGTCTCTTCTTTTTCAATGCATTTTTCCACTGAATAAATCTCTTAGTAAATGTTTGTTGTGTATTAAAATAAGTCATACTTTAAAACCTCTACCCCTTTCCTCACCCTTATGCGCATTATTTTTGCACCCAGCAAGTAGCTTCTATCACACCAGATGCACAGTGACGCCTCGCCTAAAAACCGCTTTCGTTTTTCTCTCCTACGCACTTTCGTGCCTCTCTGCGCTCTCAAACCGATAACTAACCTCAAAGTGAGAACGCTGCAAATCACATTTACAGTAACTGAAACACACAAGTGCGAAATTTGAATCATTCTCTTCTTCACACTTCCTCCTCTGGCCTATTTATGGCTCCGTCTCAGTGTGCACACACGCTCTTAACTTTCTCATGAAAAAAAAACAAAAAACAACAACCTGATTTAGGTAATGGTTTGATTACAGCATTTACAAGAACTAGATTTTTCAGCTTGTGTGGCTGAATGCACCAAGTCTGAACCTTAAAGTGTGAGGGTGGGTTTTATTTTTGCAGTACTGCTAAAGAATTTTCTCCATTTTTTACAGACAAATTAGACGAGAGGTATACTGTCACTGAAATTCACTAATCTTTAATAGTTTTCCCTTTTAAAGAGACACTCTCATACAAACAGATTGAAAGCTAACCCCAGCATCGCGTTTGCTCACTCGGTAACACCGGATGAGTCAGACTCTAGTCCCACAGCAGCTAACTATGACGCATACCAGCAACCTTCACCTGCACACACACGCATAGACATCAGAGCCCATGCTAACACTAACTTGTACTGCACAGCACCAATACGTAAAATAAAATCGCACTTGAATACATAATGCACTCAAAAACAACAACAAAAATGAGTTACAAGCGCGGCAAAAACAACATTTTACCAAGTGTGTTTGTTCTAGTTTGCAGTGCAGATATTTTAGTGCACCTGAAAAAAATAACTTATCATTAGGAAGATGTAGGATGTTGTTTTAATTCAACAATTCCTCAACATTGATGAAAATTGCTATTCTCATCACGCCGTGCGGAATCCACACAGCACAAAGCAAAACATAAACACTGCAGCCCGTCACATTTTGCGAGCACAGTCCCGTCAGACACTGACCTATGAACTCGATGGCCTCCAGGAACCAGCAGCTGATGTCTTCTTTGTGGTTGTCCTCCACCGGGATGCACTTGTACTGGTAAGTGCCCTCGAAGTGGTTGGGACAGTCGGCCGACACGTTCAGCAGGGCGGAGATTCCGACGCTGTCCAGGACCTCCTTCTTGGAGGCGTGAAGGGCGCTGCCAAGGTAGAGGAAGGGCAGGATCTCGACGGGGCCACCCTGGAGAGACACCAACAGGAGGAAGATCTTCACTAGCCGCCCCTGAATTAGTAATAAATGGCTCATGTCGGACAGAACGGAGCACAGAGGCCCGGTGGCTTGACTGCAGCTTCATATTGTCTAAATCGCATTAACAAAGCTTCTTATTAGATAGAAATGGGTTTATTATTTGTGTGAGAAACACAGTCGAACTGTTTGGGTTGTATATTTATGGGTCACGTCGATCCCCTGACGAAGCCACATAATTCAGCTGAAATACCGGCGTGTTTTTCATGTGGTTTCACAGCGCTTTGCTGCTCTGAGCAGACCGTGTTTGCAGCTGCTCCTCTGTAACCAAAAGCACCTCAGTGCCCAGGCAAGGAGCTGGCATACATATTATGACTAATCATGAAACTTCCTTGAGAATGGAAAAAAAAATCAACAGCAACATAAAGGTTGTTTTGGCTTTGACTTGTTTGAAAAATATGACTTGTTGATCAGACATTAAATGTGATGTTGGCTAATATCTATATGAAAACCTCTATCTCACTTTGAGTTTTATTTCCGAGCCCCTTGTGAGCACATTGCTTAATGAACATTGAGCCTCCCCCCCGTTTACCGGACCTGAGAGGTCGACGGGTCAGCAGCCGTCCCTTATTGACAAAAAGCTCTGTCTGTTTATGTCACTGCCGCTGACGAATTCGGTCCTGACACAGAGTCAGGAAATGATCAATATGGCTAAGAGATGCCGAGCAGGGAGGGGCAGAGTGGGCTGCATCGCTCTCGGCCAGTCACTCCATCATACTTGCCACAGGAAGTTGCATCCTTCTCTTAAACTAATTAAAAAAAATGCACCTGACAGGACAATGAAGCGATTTTCTTGGAGAAACACAGACATGCAAACAGAAGCTGGGTTGTCTAAGTCTCTTGGCCTCGTGAATTCCAGAGGAATTAAACCCAAAGCACATGTGACTCCGAGAGTTGCGTAAAATCCGCAGGCTCAAACAAACAGATCACTGTCCGACAAAAAATCAAGGCCAGTTAGGTCACAGGAAGTTGTCGAGAGCTGAATCGATGCCGAACTTTCAGCCCACTCCATTAGGGGAACTTATTTTAAGCATTTTAATCAATTTAAAGTAGCCTCAAGACTGGAAGTTAGTATGTAACATGAGTCCTTCAATAAAGCACTCATAACCCTGGGATCTGTCTGAAAGAAGGCATGGGCCTGTCTGACACACTCACTGTAGAATAACCTGAATTTTTTTTTTATTAAATATGGAATGATGACATTAAACTTTTAGGTTGGATGATTCCAGAAAACTGTGTAAGAACAACGTATGTTCCTACATGTTAAAATTAGGCGACAAGACTTATCTCTTGCGTTGGTGAAAGACAAACATAGCTCTTTATCAATATTTCCGGTCACGTAAAACAAATACAGTTATGGGCTGGAACCTAATCACTCTTATGGAGGTTATGTCTGTTTATGAGCTGAAAGCAGGCTATTGAAGAGCAAATTCACCATAAGGAGCAGCACAGCGAAAAGGGAAAAAAAAAACATATTTAGCACAATAACCAGCTGAAAACGTTATTACATTTTCCAAGTAGTCAGTTTTCATAAAAACAAGCGTAACCGTATCTATATTTAGGATGTTAAAACGTTGAAAAAATGTTGCAAGACAAGAGAAATCAAGCAAATAAAGTGAATATAAAACTGGTGATTGTAACAGTATAGAAAATCAAATCAAAATGTGTAAATATTACAGCCAAATTGATAAGAATGTGATAACTGATGACGAATATTATTATATGAGCTCACCTAAACTAAAAGCAGAGCAACCATGAAATGTTTTCAGTTTTCTTTTAAATGATAAATATGTTACATTATTTCAGCAGATCTTGTTAGTTTTTGGTTTGAAACGCAGACACACATTAGGTCATATTATACATTTCTGATTTTTAAATATTTGAGGAAATATCACAATGATGCCTTACAAAAGTAAATATTTTTAATGTTGACTGGATTACGATTTTTTATTATCATTATTTTCTTAATGCAGGACAAGCAATGAAGCAGAGGGTGACGGTTCTACCTGGTCGTTGTGTGGCGTCCCACACGATGAGCAGGAGTCGATGCTGGACTGGCTGGTGAAGGACGGCAATGATTTGTTTTTTAAGCAAAACTCGGGATACTCTGCGTAAAATCTGTCATATCCCCCTAGAAACGAACAAGAAAAAAAATATTAACAAACATAATGTCTGATGAACACATTTACAGATAATCATAATAAAGTTATGCAAACTGAATGTGCAGCAGGATCTCCCAGCATCTTTCAATTTATTTAAAACATTTCCTTCAAAAGGGAATAATCAACTGCAGTCTGACCACAGCGGCTTGTGTCAAACCGTATTAACCATGATGTGTCATGTTTACCAGCCGTTCAGACTCTTGTGCTTCAAGGCGTCTGCATCATTAGGATGCAGGCACAGACGCACACACAGAAAAAAAGGGGGATGCGCCACGGCTTGCAGCAACTTCTGCTTTCAGAATCTAAAAAAAGACAACCTGACTTTACAATTTTCCACTTTTTTTTTTGTTTAAATTATCATTATTCATTTCAGTTTGTCCCTTTTCACTCCCTACGGAGGAATCCTTGTGAAATAATACAGGCTGTGCTGAGTGTCACCGAGGTTTTCATGTGGCTTCAACGCATCAGCATTACCTCATCCACTCAGCCACTGAGCTATGAACGCGTGGATGTGGATGAGTGTGGATGTGAGAGATTGACTATATAAATATATACATATCACCTGTCATCATCCGATATCAGTTAATCGATTATAATGTCAAATAATTGCGATAACTGTGAACATTAATTATTATATTATTATTATTATTATTATTATTATTATTATTATTATTATTATTATTTACAAATTTATAGTAGTCAGCCCCAAGTGAATGAGTGAAGGTGGTCTAAATGGGAGGTATTTTACCTTTGAGCAGGTACACCAGTGTTCCTTGGGAGTCCCTGAACAGCGCGTTGAGCACCAGGGTCACCGTGCTGTCTTCCTTCACCGAGTCCGAGTCCGGCGTCCTTTCGTCGTACAGCACCACGACGGAGTACATCCCGGAGCGCAGGCGGCCCCGCACCTCTTCGTCCCCGGCCAGGACCTGGTCCAGGCTCAGCACGGAGCCCTTCGCCCTCCTTCGGACGATGGTGTTGCAGCGCGCGTTGACGGAGCCTCGGATGTGCCCGGCGCTGAAGGCGAGGAAGGAGCGGCAGTCCAGCACCAAGCACCGGCCGCCGTCGTCCTTCAGGAGCCGCTTCAGCACCGTGCAGTCCATCTCGCCCAGGTCTTCCATGGCACCTCGATGCAGATTGTGTGTGTATTAGGGTATGGGGGGGTTTCACTGGTGTTTATCTCTTCGCCTGCCGAAGCTGAAGAAAGCTCGCGCTCGGATCCTGTGGTGGATTCCCCCCTCGCGCCTCTCTTCTATCTGCGCATCACCGTATCCATTCAGCTTCTTGTTTCCTCCTCTCTGTGTGTCTATCCTAAGAACTCTTCTGTCTTGTTTTTCTTTTTTTCTTTTTTTTATGAATGGGTACATCGCGTCACGGCGGAGGTGACGTCAACCAGCAGCAGCCAATCACAGAGCTTTCGTTTATTCATTGAAAAAAAGAGAAAAAGCAAAAGACATCAATGAAACTGAAGGCGACAATGAAACACCAGAAGTCAACAGCTCTTAAACTCTGGAAAAAGCACTAAATGGAAATCAGCTGATAAACTTGTTTATCCCTCAATCCCAAATGTCAAAACAACTTAATTCAATATTATTTTTCACAGACTCATCAAAGGAAAATTTAATGATCTAATTTTCTTGGCCAAAAATAAAACTTAGGTTTGGGGAAAGAAAAAAAAATCTTATGTAGCCTGAAAACATTAAATTAAGAACCTTCCCATATGCGTCACCATACTACATTTTATGAAATTGAAGATAAAACAAAACAAACAAAAAACCCAGAATAATTAACTTTTTTAAAACTTTACTTTTTAAAACTTGTTTTAATACACGAACATCTAGCAAGTGCACCATGCATTTGTTTTCAGACCACCAGAGTCAATACTTTGCCTGTATTTTGCTTTTCACATCTAGATTCCTGTGTTTATCCGTTCCTCTTTGCAAAATAGTCTGAACTCAGTCATACATGACAGAGATCTCTGTGAAGAATAGCTTTCAAATCATTCTACATATTCTGATTTGGACTGATGCATCATGGATATGACTGGGTAGTTTTAACTAGGAACATATTTTGATCTAATGCAATGGTGTTTATAGGGTCTTTTACAGGTTTTCTTCCAGGATTGCAATGTATTTAGCTCCATCCATCTTCCTTAAATTTTTAACCCTGATTTTAGCCTTTACCACAACTTTATTCCTGACCTTTCTACTGTGTTCCCTGTTCGCCATTGTGCCGTTTGTTAAAAAAAAAGTATGATGAACCCTAGAACAGAGCATAATTAAGAACCGAAACTGACTCACCAAACTTCAACCCGTCTGTACAGGCTTGACTCATAAGCGGTAAGATGTTCCTGCATGCACTAGACATGAACTTCAGGTATTTCATACTGTTCTTATAAAAAAACTTAAGCATTAATATTATTTGTGTTGCATGAAGTTACGTATAAATTGCTTTAGATTAGGAAAAAAAATGCTTAGATCATTAGAGTCATTGCTGTGTGCTTAGTTTTATTACATTCCCCAACACTTTATCTAATCTTGCAGTATTTAAAGCTCACCTATAACACCGGCTCTGTCTGTTTTCGGCGCTACGGGACCGCAGGTGGGTGTGCTTACGTCCCTGCATGCATGTGCGTGTGTGTGCATAAGTCTGAGCGCGCATCTGCGTGTGTGTGGGTGTGTAATCCTACAAGCGGATGCAATTTGCATCTCCCATCACACAAGCCTCAGAGCGTGCTCAGGTATTTGCATGTTGATCTCATTTCCATGGTTACAGGGGAACGAGAGCAGCGAGGCAGCAGATGACAGGAAGAGAATTCAGACAAAAACAGACTGAAAGCAAAACAAGCTCAACCTGGAAGAGAGAGAGAGAGAAAGCAGGTGGAGGGACAAATATGGGTGGGTAAATATGCAAATGTATTTGATTTATGATTTATATGCAGATACAAATCTGTGTTAGAAGCTTTGAAATGTTCACAGTCTAATCGAGTTTGAAATATTTAGAGGTATACCTCATGTAATCACTAGTTTATATAACAAATTCTCCCATCTAATTGTCATGTCTTAATGTCAGATGCAAATAAAAAATAAAAAACAACAAATGCAAGGAAAACTCGGCAGAAGCTTATGGCAGTGGCATATATATGATATGCTTAAACTACGTTTGTAAAACCTCAAAATTCTGTTTTTCTACAGAATTAGATACAAACAAACATAATTTGCTACAATAGAAAGGTCTCAGTGGCTCTAATGCTTCTTGTCATGAGAAGCTTTAACCTATGAATTACTCAAGAGATGAACTATTGTTTTTACAGCTCAGAAAGAAGCCAGTCTCACTGCCAGCAGCCTGTCACGAATGCAGTTGTTTTTCTTTGTCAAGGTTGTAAAAACACAAAACATAACACAATTTAACAGATATAACAGTTAATCTACTACAAAAAGAAGAACAGAAATATCCTTTATTTCTGTGCAACAGCAGCAAGTAGATTCAAAAATCAGAATACAGAATACAATGAAATTACTGTACAGTGAGAGCAACGTTTCAACACAAAACACCTAATTCTACATTGACATTATTTGAGTGAAAGATAACATGTATTTGTATTTGAAATCTGTGGCAAAAATCTCACCTCATCTTTAAACATCTCGAAATGTTTTATCATGGTCCAGTGATATAACTTTTATTTTTGCCTCTCTTATTGTCCACATTCTCTTTGAGCAGACTTCAAGATATGTCAAACAAAAAAAAAAAAAAGAAAAGACCTTAGATAAGGAGTGATTTAAAACTTTTGCACACTACAACCAATGCTCTCAAAATCTGGAATATTCATCAGCTGAAATAGCGTCGCACTATCTCACATTCGTATTTGAGTGTTGTTTGAATACCAACAAAATTTATTCGGATTTGATCCCCAGTTTGTCCTTTCTGTGTGTGTCCTAATTTGCGCCAATAACTGATTCTGTTATTTTAATTTTACATGCAATAGAAACAACAATACAGGGTAAAAAAAAAATTACTCTGACATGGTAAGATGGAGAGGCAGAACGGTGCAGGGAGAGGAGTCGAAGCAAAGGAGTCGTAGGTAGAGATGGATGACTGGATCCGATAGAAAATGATCAGAAAAGACAGGAGACGACTTCTTCTGCTGGACTGCAGATACTAACGGATCACATGTACACCATGCTGCATTACTATCAACCCCAAACAATGCCTTAACCAGGCGGGATGGTGCTGCTGCCGTAGCAACAACAAAGAGGTGTGGGAGGGTGGAGAGCGAAGGGAGCTGGGGCGGGGAAGGACTCCGAGGGGATTGGCTGGAAAGAGACTCTGCGGTGATGTCATCGCTCTCTCCCTCCTGCTGCCATGTGGTGTCCATCCATTCATCCCCTCGCATCACATCCCCCATCTGCACTCCGTCATCCGTCAATACAGTGGACAGGAGGGAGAGGACGGGGTAAACAGCTATCATCCTCCTCCTCTCGTATCTGCTCCGTTTTCATCCTCTCAGTAAATAGCGGAACACAGTTTAGCATGCAACCAAACAGCATCCGGGATTCTTCTCGTGATATTGTGCAATGTAGAATTTGACCTTGAGGCAGAAATCTTTATAGGAGAGGTCTAATGACAGTGTGACACAAAACGTGTCACTTCCATTTGGTTTTATTTCACAGCACAGGTGGAAAAAAAAACAAACAAAAAAAAAAAACAGCTCATATACCTAAAGCAGCCCGAAGTTATTGGAGAATGTAACAATTTACAGCTGTGCCACAGCTGGCGGAGCACTTCCTCTATCAAACGTTAATTTCTGTCATCCTTATGTCCTCTTGTCCTTGAGCGAGACATACAACACAGATTGCTCCTGGTACTCAAACCGGTTCCTGCAATAATACATCTTGCGGGTTAATGCCACTGAATAGTTACTCACTCAGAAGCTATTCTGATTTCCACTGGAAAAGGAGGTGGGAGGCGGTGCGCCATCATTTACCCTCCTGGGCAAAACATGGTACTGAGAACAAAACACTTAAAGTGTCTCCAGTCAGAACCAGCATCCGACGGGAAAATAAAACTCCATGCAAATCAAATATGCATTGAAGTAAATGCTGCTTTGTAATCAATAAAAGGGGATTTGAAGTACTGCACTTCAGTCTGCGAGGGGCGGGGAAGAAATCCTCACGAATGTGTTTCACACAGGATAAACTAATCATGTTTGGTTGAATATTTCCTTTACTTACACCATTCTGATGTTTTTGAGACTGTTTTCAGGCTGTTTAAAGGAAATTTGTACTGGTTTTGAACCAGTAGGTTCAACTAATCTGGATTTGTAGCAACAACAACAACAAAAGGGAAACAAAAGATGCATCTTCTGCAAGTTATATATTAATTGATTAACCCCTAACATCAAAAAGTGATGAACTGCCCTAACCCTTTAAGGCTCTGTTGTTGATTCAAGCCTGGTGGCTGCGTTAATCTTTTATTTAGGTTTTGCTGTAAGTCCTGCAGCCTGATGAGAAATGACCTGAACTGACCTATTCCTTTGATGGTAACAGAAGCGTCTAATAAAAGCCACTAATTGTCTGCATGCAGCTAATGAACTCTGAGTAATCAATAGAACAGTTAGCAGGTTGGTGTTTTCAAATCCAAATCAGTAAAGACAAGCTAGCCTAACGTGTCAATACAAACAACACACCAGCATCCACTTGTATCTCTGCACCATCTACGTACACACATCCTGAATTTCTCCCTCTGTCTAATCCCATAATCCACGATTAAGCTTTGACTGACTGACTGCTGCGTTTTCATGAATCAGTTCGTATTGTTTTGTCACATGTTTGTGTTTATTGTCAGACAGGCAGAAAGAGTCCAAGTGAAAACGAGAGATGAGAGCTGCATTAAAAATAAAGGACAGAAAACGGTTGTTATGGAAAGAGGGCAGCGGAGAGAGAAGCGGGATGAGCTCAGCAGCGGAAGTGGGCGAGAAGTGGCATGGTGGGGGCTGTTACTCTGTTTGGATCTGATCTATATTTTCTCTTGGAGACACGTTGATGCTGCTGCAGCACCGAGATGAGTTTTCATAGCTGTTTCACCTACTCAGTAGAGCTGATGAAACCTTAAAGTATAATTTCCTCCAAAATAATAGCATTTTTTTTCTGTGGTATTTCGCTAGTATGCTACTATTTGAGCCTGCTAATAAACGGATGTTTTAAGAAAGTAATCCATCCAGATGCAAAACAAGTTAGGGTCCAATCAGGGTCATTTTAAAATATATATGAGAGAACGTTCAGTAAATTCACTGGTTGGAATATTATTGTGTTGTTCTTCTAATATTATGTCTACAAAAAAATATATATGTCATTGTTCTGCGATTTATCTTTCTGTGAAGGACATTTCAGAGAGCTTCCACAGCAGAGTTTAAGGCGAAAACTCTGCAGGCTTGTTTTTCATCCTGTTTGCCCAAAGCAGTCTGTGGCAACTGTGAGAGTTAATAAGTAATTTGCTCAAAAGGTCACAAAGTATTTACCCTAATTTCAATGCAACACACTCCTGCCTACTTACTATGAACCCTTACTGGTCGTCTTTTTTTCCTCTGCAGCGTAGCATTTTTTTAAAGGTGGCTAAGGTCATCGTAGTGTAGCTTCCGTTTGAAGAAATGTTTTGTTTATTTTTCAGGTTAAAGTTGTATTTGACTGAGAAGATCAATAAAGAGCAAATAGGCAAAATATGCAATCATTTTTAGGGTGAAAGTTGGTCCTTAACAGAAGTTCTGCATTTAGATAATATCTTCTTTCATTATATTGTTTTAGCTTGCAAGCAAAACAAAACAAAACAAAAATAAAACCCAAGCCAAAACAGATATCACCTAATTCAGTCTCACTCACATGCAACAACAACAAAAAAACTCCACTATTCAAATCTCTTTTCATGTTCTGAATATTCAAAGCAGTTCAGGATGAAATCAGTAGATCACATCCAAAGCTATTTTGCCCAAACATACACTTCTGCAAGCACATTGTCCTTTTTTTTTTTTTTTTTTTACGACACGCAAATCTCATTTTCAAGCAAAATACAAATGTTTAGCTTCCGAGAACAAGCATGAAACTTATGATCATAACCAGAAGGAAGTGAAATGTTTTAATGCCCTCCGCTTATAAATACTGTCTTGCAAATTGGGCATGAGCTCATCGCTGGATAATATCACAGGCTGGTGCTTAGAAAGATGTTTACACAAAGGTGACGCGCCAAAATGAGTCAAAACTTCAACATCATGTCTGGCTCACAGGAAAGCTTTACGTCTAAGTGAACAGATATTTTTGGGGGGTTTTTCTTTGGAAATGCAGTTGTGTTGAACACTTATCCATAAGTTTTCTTAACTACATCTCCACTAATTCTCCTCATCTACCTTTCTGTAAGAGAGAAAAATCCTGAAATTATCTAATTTCTCTTAACAAAGACCAAGATCATTTTGGCCAAACAAATTGTTGCAATTTAGAGATTAAGGCAATTATGACTATTTTTGGTTTTGGAAATGTGTAAAAAAGAAATTGTGTGTGTGTGTGTGTGTGTGTATTTTTAAACACATTAGTGAACAAAACCTATCAAAGGTTTGTTAAAACATGCAAATTAGGTGGTATTATTACCGTCAGTGATACCTTTATGACTGATAGTAACTGTTAGTTTCCGTCTGTGTCTAAATATAAATCTATTGCATTAGACAATACTCAGTATGATACCGTACCATAATTATAGATCTTGAACCCGTTGGACATTTTAACAACAGAAAACCTTAATATCAATTTATGCCATAGATTCACACAAAGCAGCGCATAACCATAGAAACAACAAAAAGTGACAAAATTATTTACAGCTTAAATTCCGAATGGTGTGGATTCACCCCCTTTTATTCTGATACCATCTAATAAAACCCAGTGGAACCAGTTGGAATCGTCTGTGTCTGCCTCAGGGAAACCGCTCATCTAAATGCAGCTTCTGATTGAACCCGATGAGCTCCAGCTGGGACCGGTGTCGCCCGTCACACCATGAAGGAGAATGCATCCACACACACTCTCCCCACAGCGCAGGGATCCCGACACCACATGCAAAACACCGTCTGTGGCGGAAAACGAAGACTGCATCTCGCTCTGAACGTGTCATCCATGTCAGGAAAAAGGGAAGCTGCTCAGAGCTGATTGGAAGACGAAGCGAAACACATAGCAATGGCGGAATAAAAGCTGTGAGAAGCTGCAAAAGATCTGAGACGGGAAGAGAGGTTGACCCTTCAGCAGGGCAATGCAATGATAGTTTAGATCAGAGATTAAATGTCCCAGTTAAAGTCCAGATGTGTGTTTCTATAAATTATAAACTCAGGATGGCTGAATTTAAATATACGCCACACTTAACAAGCATAACCATTGATTTTGGGTAAATGGCATTAATTTGCACTGTTCCAAACTAGGGGTCAGGGGAAAGACCCCTGACCCCTAGTCAGGGGTCTTCCTTTGCTACAAGGAGTTTGCATAATCTCATCATGTTCAAAACACATGCGTGTTCGGTTAGCTGATCAGGGCGCATGTTTTTTTTTTCTCCAGTTTGTCTCTGAGCTGCACTGTTTCCTGTGAAAAACATCCACAAAGCTGGTTCTGCACAGGAAATAAAACTTTGTTTTGCCTTTTATCATCCATGTTAGGAGGGACAAGACCGGATTTAGGGATTAACCTTGGAGACCCTTTTATCGTCTTTCAATATGTACGTTTTTGTTCGTTTTTGGGCTGCCACTTTTAGAATTCTTGGTTCATCTGTTTATTCGGTCGGCCGTGGTTTTCCCTCCAACCATCTTAGAGTGTCTGTAAATGGACAAATGAGTGAATGAAGACTGTGAGGAGGATTAGCTCTAGGTCAAATCATGCCAGGACTAGAGCACAACTTGTGTGTGTGTGCGTGCGTGCGTGTGTCTGGGTGACATGATGCAGCGTAAGCAGAACAGACACAAGGATTAAAGACAGGAAACAGGCAGCTTTGAGTCTTTTCCCTCATCTGCAAACAAATCCACTCACATTTACAGTTGCTATATATGTAGGACATTCACTGTTATTCTTAAATCAAACAATTTAAAGTTACATTTCATTGTAACACAACCCAACGCTCTTTCCACTGTAGAGGGGCAAAGGTAATCTGACGTGAAGCAACAAGCAAACCAAGCACAACACAAAAAAACGGCAGCTACAGATCGATAATAAACGTGTATGGACACCCTCTTGATTTTAAAACCGAATAAAAACAGAATAGGAAAAAAAATGCCCCATTTTATAATCTGGAGTTATTCCACAAAAAGCCATCACAGCTCAAAATCATTTCGATTTCCTTCAATTCTTTTTCACACAGAGGAGAACTGCTCATTATCTCCAGACTTCTTGCTCTTCGGTCTAATCGGTCTAAAAGGACAGAGAGTTTTCTTTCGTTGCCTCAGATACAACTTGACAAACCTGGACTGGGTTGCCATTTCCTTTTATCCTTGCAATAATTTCTAAACATGACCCATTTGTTCTAATTCTTTTTTTGCTGACATTAAGGTTATAATTTAATGTACCAACCAGGGACTGTTGAGTCTAAGATGGTGCTTCTACAACTTGCTTTTGTTTTTCTAAGGTCAAACTTGCTGGGACGTTCACTAATATTTACCCAAATCTTGACCTTCCTTTAAGCCAATACATCAGAAGAAGGACTGACAAGTCTCTATACAAGAACATTTTCAGTCATTTTGGAAGACATATTTTTGTGTCTGTGGAGACAGACATGGTTTTTTTTGTTACATCTTGTGCTGACCCTAAATAGATGCTGCCCTGAGCAGTGAGCCATCTCCAGTTCTTAAGAAATGCCACTGTCTAAGAGGATTGTTGTCTTTCTCACTACAGAATGGTGGACCTTCAGTTTTATAAAGTATGGTCAGATTGGGAAGGGGTAATAATAATAATGTGTCCTTCTTTCTTTTATCATTGATAAGTGAACATGAAGGAACAAAAACCAATCATGAGAGCAAAAACTGAGGAGAGGAAGAGGAAGGGAGGACAAGAGTCCTGGAGGATGATCGAGAGGAAGCGTAATGTCCTTGGTAATGTGACAGTCACATTTAAGAGACTGAACTTCCTGTAACTAAGTGTGTGTGTGTGTGTGTGTGTGTGTGCGTGCGTGCGTGCGTGCGTGCGTGCGTGCGTGCGTGTGTGTGTGCTTAGGAGCGCAGCTAGTCAATTGCCCAATTGCTTGACAGCCAACATGATTACCAGAGTCACAAAACACACACTTAAAACACTTCCCCCCCCTCGAGGGAAGCTGCCGGAAGCACAACTAAGACTCGCCTCCTCCTGGCGTTATCTCAGTGGGTTTCAATGTGACACGGCTGAATCACGCTGTGTGTCACCACATTTGACAAGCTCATGCCTCTTGCTTGGATTCTTTTGAAAGATCCGGCTCAGTTGTGAAAGGTCAAGATTGAGCAGATTATTACCAAACTCTAACCCCGAGTCCACTTCGAAGCTTTAAACAAAAGAAATTTGCTCAGTTATGCTTTTGCAGCTGTGTGCTGGTCTGTCATGTAAAATTCCAAAAAATATTATAAAGTGAAAAACAATAAACAGCTCAATTATTACGAATACTTTTTTAAAGACACTGCAGGTTGTAGTTCTTTCTCACAGCTGTGTTTATGGAGGAAAACCAAAAATGTAAGCGAATCAGAAAACACAGAAAAAAGTGCAATTAATTCTAAATATAAACATTTATCTCTGTCAAATTCTCTGTAATAACTTTGTTGTTAAACTTTTGGGTTCTTCAGACGTCCATTTCTAACACAGTGTGAATGTGACCCTACACACTGAGACGAACATTTTCTGCATCGTATCTGGTTTTACCTCATGGGAACAGAAGGCAGACCAGCGAATTGAATGTGTATCTGGCAGATCACCAGCTTAAATCCACGAAAAGCTAAAATTACTACAAGGATGGAGCCAAAGGCGGCGCAGTCTTGACTCCAGTGTGAGCGCTTTATTTCTAATTCTTTCTAAAATCGATGGTTCATTTTTGTACTGCCTTAAGAAGCCACAGTAGAGCAGAGGGCAACCTCACCTACACTTTAAATCAGCAGATTGAAAACTGTTTATAGGGAGGCTCCCACACAGCTACACATAAATATACATTCACTAAAAAAGAAAAAAAAAAGAAAAAGAAAGCTGATAAATAAACAAATGTATTACATAAAACCTGACCATGTTTGATTGAATGTTTTCATGCTCAAATCTGCATCTGTGTATCTCATCTACTCAGGTGAGCTGCTACATAGAATTACTTGTTGGGTAAAAAGGGTCAAGCCGCATTTACTGGACCTCTCAACTAGTCTCATTGCATTTTGGCTGACATGACACGATATTTTGCCTTTTTTTTAATGCACTCTGGAGTATCCTCTTTGACTTTGTCATGGATACTAATTGTCTCTTATTGCTGGGAGGCTCATGCCCTTTGCTTTGAGACGCTGTCCATTTTAGCTGGCATTTTGGTTAAACTCAATTCTTTCACTTCTATCTACAGAATGTTATATCATTTTAAGATAGCCCAGACCCAATTATGGTCACAAAATATGGTTTAGTAGACTATTTATGTTTTTAAAAAATGGCTGAACATCACATCAGATTACACACACACACACACACACACACACACACACATATATATGTATATATATATATATATATATATATATATATATATATATATACACACAAAATATTCGGCTGCTTTCAGCCTGTCAAACATTTATAATTTTAAATTCTAAGCTAACCAGGAAACACTTTATAACATTTAGAGAATATGACTCTTTTGATTGAACACTGTGTTTCCTGTTCTTTTAAAGAGTCATGTTCATCACATTAAAGACAGGCACTATTCTGGGCAGCTTGTTACATCTTCAACGGTTGGAGCCAAGCAAACCCCAAGAGAAGGACGAAGTGAAAGTTTGCTGGAGCTCGCAGCCCAACTCCTACTCAGTACATTCACTGAAGCCAAAACACAGAGCCCTCGTTGCAGTGTCTAAAAATACGTTTGAGCTTTGCGCAATTGAGAGAGAGGACTTTTGCTGGCACTTACAATGTTGCAAGCGCCGGTATCATCACTAATTGCGTAAAAACAAACATGTCTTCCACTGGCGTTCAGCCTGAAGACGGAGCAAGATTACTTCTATCGGTGACTTAGTCGCTCTCATGAGCGTAAATGGGACTGTAATAAATCATTTCAAACCATTTTTTTGCATACGTTGTGCAGTATATCCTATAGAATTCAACAAAACCTGATTGTGTTATTATCTACTGTGCACAATACGACATGATGTGAACTTACACAGTTTGTAAACAGGCACAGACGAGGCCCATGCAACAGTGCTGCTTGCCAACATGTTTTGTTTGTTCCCTTTCGCTCGTTCCGTCGTGCAACACTCCACCTCCTCTACTTCCTCCAAACTGAACGTCACTGGGGGGGCAAAGCCATCACCCCGGCAGCTAAAAACAGGTCAAGTGTTGTTCCGTGATGTTGAAATCGTTAACCTCAGCCCTCGGGAGAGAAGGGGAGCATGAGAGAACGAGCATCATGGGAAACGGGAGGAGTCAGGGTGGTTCACATTGTTTGAGAGACAAAGTGAGACGAGTTTGAAGAGCGGCGCGTTTTATCCAGCTCTGCCGCAAACCACTTATTTCCTCTCCATCCCTCCCACACTGCTTCTGAAATCACATCTGCACCATTATGGAACGATACTTGTGCTGAATTTTGAAATTACAATAAATCCACAAGAGGATGATGGCTACTCCCTAAAATAGTCTGTGGGTAGTTATTTGTGGCGTTATTTCAGCGTTGAGGATCGCTCGGGTCAGGGTGGAAGCATTAAAGAGAACTAAAAGGGGGCCCTCATCATTTCATTAATGTAATCATAATGAATCCCACTGGTTTATTTTTAGTGGGAGTGTGTTATGTAATAAGCTTTCACTGAAAAGGTTATTGCTAAAAAAAAAGGAAAGAAAAAAAAACACAAAGGAACTAAGTAGAAATAATGTCCTTTTAAACAAATTAGAGAAAAGATTTAAGAAAAAGTAAATGTGGTAATCTCATTAGAAATTGGTTAATCACTAAAAACTTATGAAATGCTCAATAAAACAATTAGAAGAACCATGCGGCTCGTCCTATCAAGGCCGGATTATCCAATGATCATTGAGGGCACAGGTAGGGTGGTAGGGAAGATCAGTATGTCACTTTTATAAAATGAAAAAAATGTTTCTTACATATTTGTTAAAATTGCCATTATGCCATGACAGTATAAGACATAGAACCTGTGAAAAAAATAATAATAAAAAAAAAAATGAGCTCCTCTCTGTCTTTTCTGCTAACTGGAGAAATATACAGCTCAGTCAAAAACAACCAATCAGAGCCAGGAGGAGGTTCTTAGCGCTGTTGATAACCATCATGTATGCGCCATCTATTGTTGGCGCTTCTCATCATGCTAAGGCTATTTAGCTTGGCCACCAATGACAGCTGATGAACAGTTTTCCTATAATGGTGAATTGTTTCTCCACATTTAGCAGCACATACACAAGCATGATCGATAACGCTAAGACTCTACCTTTGGCTCTGATTAGTTGGTTGTGACAGAGCGGTGCATTTTTGCAGGCAGTAGGAGGCATAGTGTTTAACATCCATCCATCCATCCATCCATCCATCCATCCATCCATCCATCCATCCATCCATCCATCCATCCATCCATCCATTTTCTGCCACTTATCCAGGGTTGGGTCGCGGGGCAGCAGCTTCAGAAGGGAGGCCCAGACTTCCCTCTCCCCAGCCACTTCTTCCAGCTCCTCCGGGGGAACCCCAAAAGCATTCCCAGGCCAGCCGAGAGACATAGTCCCTCCAGCGTGTCCTGGGTCTTCCCCTAGGCCTCCTCCCGGTGGAACGTGCCCGGAACACCTCACCAGGGAGGCGTCCAGGAGGCATCCTTACCAGAAGCCAGAGCCACCTCAACTGGCTCCTCTCGACGTGGAGGAGCAGCGGCTCTACTCTGAGTCCCTCCCGGATGACCGAGCTTCTCACCCCATCTCTAAGGGAGAGCCCAGCCACCCTGCGGAGGAAACCCATTTCGGCCGCTTGTATCCGTGACCTCGTTCTTTCGGTCTTGACCCAAACCTCATGACCATAGATGAGGCTGGGAACGTAGATCGACCGGTAGATCGAGAGCTTCGCTTTTTGACTCAGCTCTCTCTTCACCACGACAGATCGGTACGGCAGACACTGCCCCAATCCGCCTGTCAATCTCCCGCTCCCTTCTTCCCTCATTCGTGAACAAGATCCCCAGAACTTAAATCCTCCACTTGAGGCAGGACGACCCCCCTGACCCGGAGAAGGCACTCTACCCTTTTCCGGCTCAAGACCATGGCCTCGGATTCAGAGGCACTAGGTCTCATCCCGGCTGCTTCACACTCGGCCGCGAACCGCTCCAGCGAGAGCTGCAGATCACGACTTGATGAAGCCAATAGGACCACATAATCCGCAAAAAGCAGAGATGCGATCCTAAGGCCACCAAAACGGATCCCCTCAACACCTCGGCTGTGCCTAGAAATTCTGTCCATGAAAGTAATGAACAGAATCGGTGACAAAGGGCAGCCTTGGCGGAGTCCAACTCTCACCGGAAACGAGCCCGACTTACTGCCGGCAATACGGACCAGACTCTGACATATGTGTTTAACATATGGGAAAAAATTTTATATTTTTGCAAAAGTCACATACTACAGTTTTAAGGAACAAAAACCAAAAAAAGTTGTTTTCAAATTAGATATTATTAGATATTATTACTTCCAGCCTGTGTATGAATTCATTGCCTGATTTTCTTTGTTAGTAGGTCACATCTGCAGTAAACGGTAAACTATATAAAGTTGTTATATTTTGAAGCTTCGCCTAGACAACACCGTGAAATATTAGCTTGAGCTCTAAAAGCACAGCACATTTATTAGCGGGCTGCCGAATGTGGAAGGGATTCAACTCGTGGGGGCAATCATCACACTCTCTGAAATCTTTCACAGTTCAGCTTAGGTGTGTGAGCAGTTCTAAATGTGATTCTTATAAATTGCTTTATTTATGCATGAACTTCCTGAACCCGCTGCAGGAAGTTCATTGATGTTCTGTGGAGACGAGAGGCCAGAAGCTCATTTACAGTAAAACAGGAAAACTCCTGACCTTTCTTGAGTTCCTCTAACACACACACACACACAGAGAGAGCGATTATGGAACCACTTGCTGCCGTAAGTGATAGTAGACTTGTTTTTTGGTGGAGTGCTCCTGAGGGGTTCCCGGTGGATCTGGGCAGCTGCGCAGGCAGGACTCAGCAGCTCAGGGAAGATGAATGAGACAATTAAACAGAGCTTGATGGCACCTCTGTGACTAATGGTTTCCTTTGCTGCCTGTCTGAGCACAGACTAACATTAAATAAGGAGCAAAGTAGTATTTTTGTGTCCTTTGAGGTTATTTTTTTATGAATTTATTGCATACACAGGGGGACTTTTCTTTGTTAGTAGGTCACATAAGTAAGAAAAACAGCTGTTTATGTTGTGACTTGTCTCACTGCAGTAACTGGTAAACTATATAAAGTACTCACTCCTATTTATGTTTTACTTATTTTATTGCTTTCAGTATAAATTAGTTTTTGAGCACAATTTATACTGGAAACAATCTTTTCAAAACTTTTTTTCAAAATCAGGTTAATTTATTGAATTTATCAAAACATATTGTGCTTATTAAAATTTGAAGAATTTTTTTTTTTCTTTTTTAGGCAGATCAGAGGTTTCCAACCTGCGATTCCACATGCGATTCTTTGGACCTAATGACACTTATTACCTTTGGCTAAAATTTAAAAGGAACTAGTTTGCATTTTTAAGTACAGATATAATAATAAATCCAGGTTTTAACCATTTCTTTTCCTGCAATATCTATGTGATTAAAAAAAATTATCCTCTTATTTTTACCTTTATTTTAAACTAGGCCTGTCACAGTAACACATCTTTAGAGACGATACATTTCACCAGTTATTGATGAACACCAACTGTTACCAGTTTACTGGTCATATTTTCATAATGGCTTGAAAATATGATGCGAGTTTGCCTTCTCAGAGACTAATAAACTTTCATTTTGTAAAGAGTACTTCACTCTGGGCCTGGGAGATAGTTTAAATATCCAAAATAAAACCAAAAACGGCTACTTGGAACCGAAACCATAAATGAAATAGAAATCTATAAACACAATTGCTCTTCAAAAAATATTATAGCTCAGAAAGGGAATTATTGAGCTAATTTTAATTTATAATGCTTATTGCGACAGATTTATTTTAAATCCTTGAAAATAGAAATAAAACGCTGGCTCTTTAAATATTACAAAAAATTTTGCGAGAGTACACTTCATCTAAAAATATCTCTTTTTCAGAAAGTCGTGATATTTAAATGAGTTTTGACCTTTGTAAGAGTAAAATGCCTCTTTAAGTTGTAAAGATTAAAGAGTCTGGATTTCTTTATGTTATTTAAACTCAACACAGCTTAGATAACATGACAGCATATTTCTGCATCTGTAATTGTACAGAAATATGCATCAATTGATACAGGGAAGGCGCATCTCTCTGCTGCACCTCCTGTTGTGAATACTCCGTCTGTTTTGAGGGCCTCGTTTACCTTGGCTGCATGTTGGAGTTTGTTAGCTGAACAGGTAAACCTGCTGTTTTTCTGTCCAAACATGTGTCGCACTTGCAGGGGGTAGGGTGCACTTCCTTCGCTTCCTGTTGTACACACCATAACGGCCTATCAGTCCACTGCGAGTGGACCGACAGAGCGGTCATGTGGTAATTAACTTTGCTCATTAAACCCGACCTCAGGCTTTGTTTTGCCATCTGGATCCAGCGTTTGTCCTCCTGTGTGCGAGACTCACTGACAAACTCTTGTTTTTCTCAAAGATAAAGGACAGAAAATGACCCCTGGTGCATTATTCTGTTTATTTTTTCCGCTTCTTTTCCGACATTTAATTAGAGATGTGGGATTTTATAAATAATCATGCTGCTGAAAGACAATGAGCCCTTAGTTTTTACCTCTGCACATTTAGCCTAATGCATTTTTTCCTGCTGTAACCTCCTACACACTACTTACATACGAATGACGCACACAGTGCATTGTATTACAGGATCCCCATCTACATAATGAATGCTACGGCTTTAGCGTACTTCTCAATGAGTTGCACTTCATTGTAGTCTGCACACACTTCTGCTCAGCACATTCCTAAAATGCACTCAATGCGAAATTCACAAGGATATTGTTAAGACCGCACAGGCAACTCATTTACAAATGC
Source organism: Poecilia mexicana (assembly GCF_051168715.1). Taxonomy (NCBI): domain Eukaryota; kingdom Metazoa; phylum Chordata; class Actinopteri; order Cyprinodontiformes; family Poeciliidae; genus Poecilia; species Poecilia mexicana. The sequence continues at coordinate 17,691,030 of NW_028263381.1, forward strand.
AGCTGAATATGTGAAGAGGTGGTCTGGCATGCACATTCCAAGTCAACTAAATTCCTGTGTAATTATGTGAAAAGGCTCAAGAATAATAAAAATGATTTGCAGCCATTACCGAGTACAGATTCTTCTTATTCCTTCTCTGCAGAAAGCAAAAAGCAAAATAAAAAAAAAAGGATATAACCAAATAAAACAGAGCCATGTGCTCCTATGCATAAGACTCACTATGAGTCATTTTGCCTGTCCCAAACAGTTGCTAACAGAAGCTTTAGCTGACAGCCAAGTGCAGGAGGAACAATGAGTCATACCAGCCTCGCTCACAAGAACCCCATTTTCTGCCAGATCCTATGTGATGTATGTCCGCGAGTGTGTGCACACGAGAAACAGAGACACACTGACAACTCAGAGATGCGAGCAGGGCAGGCATGGATACAGTCTTTTATGGTGGAGTGTGTGTGCTGTAGAGAGAACAAGGGGTCTGTTGTGTGGTGGATCGCGTGACAAATTAAATGTTCCTGAGATCGATAAGGGATCACACCGCCTACAGAGATCAATGTGAACATACCATTATTTTACAGCTCTTCATTGTAAAATAACATGTCATCTAATAGCTTAATGAATATCAAACTTATGGTATTAGTATTTTTCTAGATTGTACTTCTTACTCATGCAAAATTTAGGACAGTCTATGAAAACCTGCATGCTTTTCTGACATACTGTGGAAATTTTTAACAATTGCAGATTTCTGCAAATCAAAGGGAGTTGTGGTCACATTTTATGTCAAATAGCTGTGAAAATCTACTCTAATGAAAACAGGAATTCTGCTCTCTACCAGAAAAACCTCAAAACCAAATATTTGTTTATCACTGGACTGCCTTAACCTTAAGTCTAGACTCACAAAAGACAAAAGAGTGGTATACTCAAACATCTGATTGAAGACAAATGTAAATAAGATGATGTGAAACATCATTAAGTGGGTTGCTGAAGCTCAAAAACTTTTAAATATGGCTGAAATAAAACAACTGTACATAAAAGAATGGGACAAAATCTTTTCAAAGCAATATAAAAAAACATCCATTTTTGATAAGTGTTGTACAGCCAAGGGTTAGGGGATAAAAAATGCTTCCTATAGAGTTGAGTTAGTTCAGATAGCTTTTTTCCCCCCCCCATTTGATAAATAAAATAATCATTAAGGAGCTAAATTTTCTATTCACCCAAGTTATTTGTTATTAAATTTAGTCTGATCTGAAACAATTAAGTGCAAAAAAAAAAAAGAAAGAAAGAAAAGAAGAAATGCCTAAACAGTATGTTCTTTTATTTTTTTCAGGCAAGATGTATACAATTCAAAATATAAGCAAGAATAGTGTGCGTGTGTGTATTTGTGTGAGACATGCATACTAAAAGGAGGCAAGACAGGATCTGTATGACGAACTGTTGCTAAGCAGTGGTTGTTGCTAGGTGGGGTGGGGGGGTAAGAAGTGGGTTCAGGTTTGCAGGCAGTGATGGAATCTGAGGGTTTACCCATGTTCCCGTGTGACACATGACGTGCAATCCTCTGGAATGAAGCGCCATGAATACTAATGCTACAGAGTTTCTGCTTCAGACACACACACCTCCACTCAGAAACATCAAGGCTTATCCCAAACCGAACTGCAATCGAGACAGATTGCAGTTTTTAAAAACAAGACTTGCATGTGAATGAATTCTTAGTTAAAAAAAAAAAAAAAATATATATATATATATATATATATATATATATATATATATATATATATATATATATATATATATAACATTTCTGAGTCTGTTTCAGATTCCACAATAGAAGAATGACTCATCTGTCCTGCCTTCGCTTGCAGAGCAATCAAGGAACACTGCAGAATATCTGGCAGAGGAACAGATAAAGCACAACCAGCGCCCCCCTCAGCTTTCCCTGGCACGATTACAAGGTTATGCACAGGAGGGGGAAAGCCTCGCAGTTTGCCGGCATCCCTCCTTCACATCTCCAGACATTCCCCCAGCATGCAAGGCACACATGTTTGTTCAATAAAACACAGCCGGAGGCTACGTGTCCCCGGCGTAATCTCATTCTGATACGCTTTGATCCAACCGGGTGAAGGACACACTAGGAAGGTTGGCGGGGCGGGACACAGGCAGCCATTTGTATTGAAGGTCCTGCGACGGAGGATCCAAACACCAGTCGTAGTTCTTTAGCAAGTATCTGGAAGCTTCCTGAAATATAAAAGCAGAGAGTGTTTTCTATTTTCAGTGTGTGTTTACTGCTGAGCGAAAACAAAGTGTTTAACCGAGCCATAGCTTTTTAGTTTTCGACGTGCAAAACAACAGCCCCCACAATACTTTGATTCCAAGTCTGAAATAGCAACGTGGCCCCTTTTAGCTGCCACGCTTTAACACGACGTCAACTGTTTTGGACTGAGAAGGTAGCAACAAGTCTCACATTTGAATTCAGACCAATATTTCCACATCTACTTTATTCAAGCCTCCTCTTAAGATCCTGATGTCATTCCCAGCATTTCTCATTGGCTTATCCTGCGGCTGCTGAGCCAACCAATCGCGTCTCCCCTACCCTTCACTTTATGAATGAGGATTTTCCTGATGTTGGGGGAGGAGCAGGATGAATGAATGGGGAGGAAAGCGATGAGGGAGCCGAGGAAAGATGCTGAGGGCAGGGAGGGGGGGCAGGAGGAGCGCAGGGGGGAAGGATGAAGGAAAAAGAGCGATGAGTCACATCTCTGACCTAGATCCCCACAGACTCCTTGTTACTCTGATTATATCCTCCTCAGTGTGTGAGCAGAAAATGGTCATCCTGTTAAAAATCAGTCAAATGCAACGGATTACCAGTCGGATCTGCATTCTTAATAAAACAAAATTGTTGCTTTTCTCTTGAGCTAAACTGAATAAGTTTCTGGGTGTTGCCTGCAGCAGAACCTCCACAGTTATTGGCTCCACTGTAACAGATCTGTAAACAGTCTTAAAATTAGTCATTCTTTTACTGCAGAACTGGGGGTAGAATATTTATTTACTTCACTGTGAACTTGTCTTGCTTGTTACAGATCTTTAATAGAAACTATTTGGTCGGATCACAAACATTGCAGGAAGGTTTGGCATGAAACAAAAAAATGAATGATGTGAAAAAGCAATACATGTCCTCTGTCGGGTATGGTGGAGGATCGGTGATGCTGTGGGCCTGTGCATGGCAACATGAATATGAAGGCAATTTCTATGAAAAAAGTCAACATGGAAAGGTAACCAGATCTAAACCGTATAGAAAACCTGTGAAGTCAGAACGCATGAGGAGACCCAGGAGAGAGCTCCAAAGGATCAACAGAGACTGTTTAAACAGAAAAGGTCAAAGGTCTCTCTAACTTCTGCTAAAGGAACATTTTTCATATTATTTCCAGCAGAGTGTCAATAAATGTAGCAATTTTGATTATTGAAACAACTACTTTTAGTCTCCTTTTGGGATTATAAGCTTGTCTGTGAAAACTTATGAGTTCAGACCCAATTTTCTTAATTGGGACAAAAATGTTCAGAAAGCAGGTTATCCTGCTCCAACTAAAAATATTATTCATTCACATAAATATGTTTAGGGTTCAGGATTGGCATACGTGCTTGTTGCTTAAATAGTGTTTAAAATTAAATTATATACTTCCAAGCTGTCCAAATATTTTTCCAAATCTGAAAAAAACCGTATGACTTCAGAGGAAATCGCATGTTTGTGAAAGCAAAAATTATATACATCTAAAAAAAACTAACAAAAAAGGTGTGTTTAAATTGCATAAGTTAATTTGTGCAATTAATGTACAAATTAATTCAATAATTTTAATAATTTGTAAATTAAGTAAGTCCTATAAAAGGAAAATAAATACATTTCAATAACAATGTTTTGTTGTTGTTCTTTTTGTTCTTCATCATTTGATCCAAATGTACAAGAATACACATATTATAAACTTATAAAGGTGTTAAGGTTTTTCTGTCAACCTGGGACCAGTTTCAAGAAATGAATGGATAAATGGCAGGTGAAACAGACATTACTTTAACATACACCTTTTCCTCTGACTTATGCTTCATGACGAATAAGGAAAACTAACAAATTACCAAAACAGAAATGAAATGACAAATGGCTAACATTTCTTTGATTTCTGTTCAGTGAGAAGAAATCTCTGGTAATGACATCATCATCTTAAGCCAGCCAATAGATGAGAAGCTTGAGTTTACTGCTGCCATGTTGATGTATTGACAAGTTGTAAAAGAAAACAATAAAGCATGAGGTTTTTTTACCAGAAGTTTTATCTCGACTCAAAGACTAAAACTGATTTTGGGGGGGAAAAACTCTCTATGTGGACATCCCTATATCCGGCTTGATTGACTCATATGTGATATATATGTGTGTGCAGGGTGTAGGTGTGTTGAGTCACTTCTTGGAGCTGCATTTCAGACAGCTTGAGATACCACCCACCAGCGAGTTGCAGTTTTTAATGTAGGACATGTCAGTGCTGTCAAGGTAAATATAATCTACCTACGCACGTTAAATAACACGCTTTAATTGTATTAGTTAAAAATTATATACATTAGATGTGCATTTCAGCACCTGCAAAACATTTTAGTTTGGTCATAAGCACAAGTCAAGCTGTATGAATTTAATTTTCTTGTTAATCCTATACAGATTGCGGTAAAGAAGGACTGATGTGCTAGAAGTTATTGTCTTTGTGTGTTTGTTGCGGTTACTTTCACTCACTCATTGCAAAACTGGTTGATCGTATGAATAAACTACGGATTAAAACAGCAATACAGCAGAAGAGATGACTTGTCTAAGAAAATAAACGTCGCATACAATTCCTGCTCTTGAACGCTCCCCAGCCTGACTGCGTGCGTGTACGTGTGAGCTTTGTGGCTATGGTGAGTGCTGCTTTGGCGGCTGGGCTGCCGTGGTTACGGCTCTGCGTTCTTCTTTAGGTAAATCGAACAAGCAGCCAGGTATTCCCATGACCATTGATCCGTTTACAGGATGACTGGTGGAGGTTTTAATGTTGCACAGAACCTTCCTGACAACAGGACTAATAATACCAACACATTATTAGCTGCACAAAAACTTAAATATAATTTCTTCAATTAAATGGGGTAAAACCTAAATATACACAGAATAGAATAAGCTACTCCTATTGGTCCAATTCAAACTCAAGCTACTGTGATGTTTATTTTTGTTGGTTTGTGTATCTAGAAACCCTTTTTGTGTGTCCTAATGTATTGAAATGAGAAACACACGATAAACCACCTTTAAGACATGGAACCTCATCATCTGTGTTGGTGAGCTAGTTAGAATAGCAAAACAAATTAGTAAGACACATCTAATGTTTACCGATGTGCAAAGATCCAGGATCAGCTACCTGTCTGCTCATATAGATGTTTTAACAAACAAAAAAACAATAAAAAATTTCTAAATGAATTAAATTGTATATTTTTCAGTTTTATAACTTCTCACTTCTTTGTTCTACCTATTTTCTTGTTTTTGTTGTTTGTTTATCACTCATCAGGAACTACACAAGACAACTTTAATAGGACCTTTAATGAAAAGCAGTCATATTAAAACTAAGGATGTGGCTGAAGGTTTTGAGCTCACCTTAATAAAGATCTCAGTAAGGGTCGAACCAATGCAGCTTCTGGGCCCACTGCCAAAAGAACACAGCAAATGCTCCTGGCCTGCATTCCTGAAGAAAACCAGAGAATACAAGAAAGTTCAAAGAAAATGTTGAGTATTCTAGAATTTTCTATTTCAGTTTTCACAGATATTCAGGGAAGTTTCTCTCTAACTAATAAAAGCCAGTAGAAAACTGCTAGGTGAGTTACAGAATGTGCCAAAAGAAAATAAATAAATAAATCTGAAAATAGACATTAATTGCCCAAAGTTGTTTGTCTGTCTCCCTCTGTCGTACCTGGAAATGTCCAGAAGAGAAATACATGCTGGTAGTTTCCATCCTCTAGTCAATAACCTGTCCATTCAAGCCATCTCCTGTGTCTAATGTATCCTGTCTTCCTGAAACCTGAGCTCTGATTAAAGGCAAACAGGAAGCATTAGAGATGTGCAGAGTCTGGAAGCAGTTTGCCAGATGGTTGGTGTGTGTGTGAGCGGAGAGATTATTAGTGTTCTCGCTGCTATATTTCTAACAATTTAATGTACTATTAGGGAACATCCTAGAACATTAAAACGATTGCCGTACAGCGGAGTCCTGTAATGCTGAGAGCCGGAGAGAGAAGACGCGCTACGGCAAAAGAACATGTCAAATATGATGAATGGAAGGAAAATGAGTCCAATCTTGAGTGTAATACGGTGGACAATATAATTCATTTTACTGCATAAAAGTACAATGAGCGAGAAGTCCAGGACTCCATGACCCAGACACCAAATGTACGAACATCATGTCGTATTGGTAATAGATATATTAGATATAAATTGTTAGAAAAGAAAGCAGTTCATGAAAAATGCATTTAGATTAGGGAAGCTGTGATCACATTCCAAATATGGGTTCCCAGTCAAGGCTTTTTTAAATAATTCACTTAGAAGTCCATTAATAAACTCAACTCAATACTTGTTGACAGTCAACTGACTTTCATTTTATGTCCGCTCAACCCATAGTGTTTGTTGTGTGGATGAGGTATCCACGTTTTGTTTTTAAAATTATTTATTATACCAATTGTTTTGTTGATGGAACAAATCTGGGTTTTTCCTAATAACCTTTAAATCATGTTCACATGAAAACAGAGTGTGCTGGCTGCTGCAGCTCACAGTTTGAATCAAGTTACTGGATCTTTGCACAGAGTTGAGAGAGCAGCTGAAACACCAGTTACTGAATTTGATGACGTTCCAAGAAAAAGGGGGTACATTTTATAACAGGTGAACAACTGTTCTCTTAAATTATTTCTACAAATGATTATGTTTGCTCCCTGATGGATCTGTTTTGCTTGAAATGTTTTGTCACACCTAAACATTTCAGACCACCAAACACATTTTTTTTAAATTTGCACATTGCATTGGCATTTGCACGTTCTGATCAGTGCAAAAATAATGACATTTCCCTTAGCACTTCTGTGTTTTAAAAGGCTACATCAACAATAAAAAGACTTAGATCTACATTACAACCCTTAAGAAAAATATCTTCTGAAATAATCCACGGGTTGAGTTTAATGCAAAAGCCAGATAAGCTATAAATACTAACAAATGTTTTCACAGACAAGAAGAAATGTTCCTGATCTCAAATTCCTCTAAAATATCTGCTGCAGTCGCTGAGATTTCTATCTGACTTGGTAACATTTCCGATTATTTGGGGTCGGAGCATGTGTGGGCGTTTGGCTAATGGGATGTTAGCTTGCCTGTTCACTTCCCTCCGAAAGAGCAAAGACACATGAATGCATAAATGTACACCATAACAATATACAGTGGGACTATGTCCAAAAGAAACACACACAAAAAACAAGAACAGATGAAACTGTGATGATTGTAGGTGGGCTTGTTATATAACAGGACTGCAGTCATTAAATTAAAGAGCCAGGTGGCTTGAAAATAAGGCTGGAAACTATCACGGCAGACAGTAAAGCAGTTTCCGGATAAGCTGACAGATGGAGAAGCAGGGTGAGAGGCAGATAGAAGAAAGGGGAAACAGACTGGACGATGAAGGAAACCTAAGAAAAAAAAAAACAGCAAAAGGCACAAGCAGACACACGGTCAGCAATATTTATGAATCTTGTTGCAGAAACTCAGTAGCAAAGAGGAAATTAATTTTTAATTGTTAACCTCCATTTTTTTTCAGCCCTACTAGTTTCTGCAAAAGACAAAAAGTTCTAAATAGCGTAATGTAGGGAAAGTCACAAAATATCAATGAAGGCAGGAAAATGCAAGATTAAAGTTTTTTAATAAAATCATGTGGCTGAGATGTTTTCCCAGTATCTGCATGGAAGCCCCAATATCTGGAAACAATGGTCACAATTAAGGCAAATTGGAAAAAAAAAAATTTAAACTGTGTTGTAAAGTATGTGTTTATTTAGTGCATGTAACACATTCATTGTGATATTTACCAACCTTTTACATCTTGCATATATAACTGATATGGTTGAGTTTCAGTAATAATGGTTTTTAAATTACGTCATCAGTGCAGGACACAACATTTTGGTAATGAAAAAGCTAAGAAAAATGTTGCACAATTAGAGATGAAAAACGACAAAAGTCAACTGTTCCTATTTATGTACAAGCTAGCAATAGCAGCATAGCTAGCGGCAGGTTGCCAATGTTTTCATCCACCTTGCTGCTCAACCCTTTTACACCTTAGTGTGTTTTTTTATTGTAAAGTGTGATTAAGATACATGTGTTAGCATGAAATGCTTTTTTTGAGCAACTATTCATCAATCTACGGTTTACAGAAACTCACATATACATTATTTAAATATTCTACTGCATGAATACGCCTGTAAAAGGGCAACTCTGTACCAACAATGTTTGATGAAAAAAGATTTGCTTGCATTTGTTGCATGTGCCAAACATACTGACTAATGTCTTAAGGCCCAAAGCTGGGAATCATTCAACTATTGAATGCATTTTTAGACAGAAGAGAAACTAATTTACAAATTACTGTGTTTCCCCGATAGTAAGACACCCCGATTGTAAGACGTATCGGGGGTTTCAGGGGGGTCGGCTAATATAAGACATACCCCGAAAGTAAGACATAGTGGGGCTTTTGTGGATAAAAAGAAAGTAAGACACTGTCTTACTTTCGGGGAAACACGGTAGTTGTAATGACATATATAGATGATAAAGACAGTATAATACTCCATCTTTTGTCAAACCCCAGGTATTTAATCAGTCTGGATGACTCACCACATAGATTCATACCCCATTTTTTTTATCTGTTTTTTTTTATAGCTTTATTTTTTTTGCACCTTTTACGTCACTGCTGCAAGGAAAATCTCCTCTGACTCATTCTTTAACCCTGCCCCAATCTGCACGATGCACTAAGGGAATCCCTGTTGGTAAAAATAGGTGTGGGGGCAGGGGGACAGTTACTAAGGCAGCAGCTTCCTGTCTGCTCATATACAGTAGATGTTTCTTTTCTTAGTTAAATTGTCAAAATACAGTACATTCTAGAAATGACCATAATAATTCAAATTAAGTTGAATTATTCATTTATTTAAAACTAAATTCAATACAACTAGTTAAGCATATTATCAAGAACTACATTGATCAAGCAGGTGTAAGATATCTTTGAACTACTTATTTATTTATTTATTTATTTTTTTGTACCTGCCTATTTCTCCCTGTCCAATGCTTTCTGCTGAAACTGACAAAATGTAATAAAGCATCAAGGTTTTGTCTGAAAACCTAAATCTTTTCCCACGAAAATCCTGCTGTTGCAAGTGAACCCTCTCCGGTCACTTCATGATAAACACCTGTTCAGATGATTGTCAACACACATAGCAAATTGTCCAATCCCATTCCAGCATCAGAACGAGCATCAAAATGGGGAAGAAATGTGGCTTTGTTGTTGGAACCCGACGGGTTTCTCTGAGTGGCAGAATGCTCACACATAAAAAAAAAAAAAAAAAAAAAAAAACTCCTGGCTTTACAGGAAATTGTCTAAAAAAATGGAAAAATAACACAGGAAAGAGGCTGCAATTCACAGAGGCTGAGCAAAACTAATAGTTTGGAAACAAGTCTTCAGGTCTGATGTGAATCAATTTCAGCAGCCATTTTCAGATGGGCACACGTTGGTTCCATTAGTACCTTTAGTAACTTTTTCCGCAATCAGCATTTACTAATTCATCCTTCCCAAAAGGTGTCAACTAATTCACATTATTTTAAAGTCAAACAATGATAATATGTATGAAGCGTTTCTTTGGCTTTGAACAAAGTATCAGTAAGAGTCGTTATTACGCCATCAACGCAAACCGTGTCAGTATTGTGAATGACAGCTAATGTTCCAGTGTTGAACTGCTGAGGGGGGAGACTGTGTGTTTGCAGCTCCGCAGCACTGCTGTGAAAAGCTCCAAGTCAACAAGCGGAGGTGAAAATGGCTTCGCCAGAATCAGTGCTGCAACTAATGAGCTTCTAATCAGATAGTTTTAGTACAGATTACAACCTGAATATTGATATTCTTCTCTTTTGGATACCCAACAGTGTATATTTAGGTATGCACAGAATGCTTAAAGACAAAGATAAGTGAATAGTTTCCATGGCAACGGATGCATACATTACCAAGGCATTAATAAGCATGAATGAGAACAAACATGTGAACTGAGGAGGTGAATGAAAACAGAAAAGGGTCGACAGGGAGAGGAAACAGGTGAATGGCCCCAGACGAGGTCTTATTTGTCCAGAGAAGTTACAAACATTTTTTTTAGGCTCACATTTTTACACTACTCAGTTCTTCTCAATACTTTAAATATAATGGATGCAGAGTATAAATACTATAGTATAATATTTATGATATAATATAATGTTTAAAGAAGACCTCCACATTAATGTTTGGGGTGTTTTTGACAAATGTTTGCTTTTTCACATCATAATTGTTTCCTCAAACCATCTGACCTTCTGTTAGTCTTTCAAGTACTGAAATGCAATTTCTCAGCTTATTCAGTTTTTCCAACCAAAAGTGATGCCCTTGACTACAACAATGACAACAATAAAAAACCTTGCTGCTGATAATAATTCTTTAATTTCCTTTCCTTTGTAAATGTTTTCCGGACCGTGAAAAAAAAAAAAAAAAAAATGACTATGTGCTGAAAGAATACCTAGACAAAAATGCAACCTTTTATTCTATTGCCGTTTTAATGAAAAAAGGCTCTTTATGACACATTTCCTCAACATCCTTAATGTGTTACAATAACGGAAAGCTTCCTGTCTCTTTCTGCTCTAATGGTCAGGAGGAAGTGTTTGTTACGACATTAAGCCACAGCAGATTAGCACAGGAATCAAACTTAGAGCGATGGTGCAATAGGTAATGCCCTGTATGGTTCTTGAACACAGGTGAATGTATAAACTTCACCTGTTGTGGTAAAATCCAAATCATTCACAGTAAATACTCATATACTGGTATAACTATTCTGGAAGTAAACCCAAGAACACTGTGTCACCTGTCAAACACGATGCCGTTGTACAAAGTTGATGAAATAACAAAGGACAAGGACTAGCTTCTCATTCTTCACAAATCAACAACTTGGCAATTGAAAGTGTGATATCATAGTGCTTCAGCATCATTGCATTCAGGCCAACGATTCTGAATGCACAGGAAAACTGCTTTTAGAGAGGATAAAGCGTTCTGAAATGACTTTCCCAAAGCCCAATCTTCAACTCCACTGAAAATCATGGAATATATTTACAATCCAAGTCTGTAAACCAACTAATTTAAACGCAATTTAATAATTAAATGTCAAAGAAGCAGTCATAATTATGTTTATTTTTAAACTGTTTTCACTTAAGAAAACATTCACAACTAATTTATTCCCTTTAATAAATCATTAAAGACCAAGATGATTATGCTAATTAATGTTATTATTACATGCTGAAAAAAAATTATGTGCATGATTAAACCTCTAAGATTTCAAAGCTCATAATAAAAAGAAAATGCGCCTTGAAAATACGTATCTTAACACCATGTGTGCGATGCACTCGTCAAATCTGGTTTTAAATTCAAAGTGTCCTCAAATTGCATCAGATTAGAGGTATTCAGCTCTGATGTATAAACAAAGTAACTGAACGTCTCCCATGCCAACCCTGTTGTTGGATATGCAAAGTGGTCTAAATCTACTACGGTGAAAGTCAACTAGGAGAACTACAGACCGTACCTCCCACTCCATCTTTCTGGCAGGAAGCTGTCGGGCTGCTGGAACACCTCTGGGTCACGGTGGATGAAGTAGCTGACATACACTGCGCCATAATCTTTAGGAACACAGAAGTCTGCGAGGGTGGATTCCTGGAAACATGCAAGCTTTTAAAATATTGAATGGAGATCTTTCCTTGTGTCTCTATAGAAGATCAGTGTTTAACGGAACAATTATACATTTTAAAAGGGCTTTATGTTTTTCTTTCTTCTTACATCTTAGGTTTGACGACTTTTACTTCTGGACGCAAATTTGCTCAGCAGTAACTCATTTTCAAAGCATAAATGTAAAGTTCATCATAAATGGAGTTTCCCAAACCATCTTACTACAGGTGTGTGGAAGCACATCTAGTTCTTGATGGGCCCTCCCTGACTAACCCAATTAGGCAGTTTAACATAGAATACTGCATATTTTAGTTCCACTTGATGGAGTCCCCAGTTTTTTTTTCCACCTGACTGCGAATATCAATGAGTTCCAGCACACTTTTCCACAAGCATAAACAACCTGCCACATCATTTTTAGAACAAACTCCTTATTATCTATGCTCAAAGTTGCTATGTATTTTTATTTTATACATATAGAATATAGATTTTGATTTTTAATCTTGTAAAATGGAAAATAGTTGAGGAAAGATTAAGTCTATTTTTATGCTTTTGCTAAACTAAGAAGACATAAAAAAAATAAAAAATTGACCTGTGTGTGTTGACACTGATTTTATACTTTATTCATTTATTAAATAAAAACTTGGGCAGGCTGGAAGGCTGTGAGTAAAAAAACAGAAAGCTAAACTTTTTTACTCCCATATGGGAAAGTACCAGTCAGGTGATGCTATTCATTAGCATGAAGTGCAACCACTTCTGTTTTAAACACCCATGTATCATAAAGAGCTCTAAGATCCCCTTTGTATCAAAAATAGAATTTTAAAATTCAACCAGACATACCAGAGACTCTCCCCTGATAACAGCAAACATATCTCCCTAAATATGTCACTTCCTTCTAATATTATCTAAGACTTCCACGCATCATAAACCCCACCAAGGCCACCAGGATCAGAATGTTCTGCTACACAACCTAAAAGAATCAAAACTTTCCACTTCACAGCGTCACTGGCACACATCTGCCCCACCGGAGACCCTGACCTCCCCGCTTGCTTCCTTCCGGGTCGGCCAATCAATCACAGAGACAGATCAATGCCTCCCATCGGACTGTTGCGTAACACGGTTTGATGAGGTCATAACGATCATGGAGAGCTGTAGCGGGAAGAGGCTGGGAAGAGTGTACTTGCGCTGTGCACATTAACGTACTTTCAAAATTGAGCTAAAAAGTGACAAGTCAGATTAAATAGGTACATTTATTGAGTTTTAGAAAATAAGAAACTGGTGTTTATAATCCTACTGAAGTCCTATGTGACATCTCAAAAGCAGAAATCTTTCCATAACTTGTAAATTTTTTGCCGTTTCTCTACACTTTAAGTGGGAAATTCAACAACGCCCCACTTTGCTGACCCAGATTCCCAATGCCAGATGACTCTCAGAACTCCTCAAACTCCAAGTCGCTGCATCTAGCGGTCCTAGCCCCGATATTTTAAAGCAGAGCGTTCTGCTCAACGCTAAGCAGCATGTAGGCCACATTAGAAACGACATGAGTTGTTTTCTCTCTTGTCACCTGGCGCCATCTGGTGGAAGAAAGAGCTGCAGCTCACCTTTTCAGCTATTCTGCGTCCACCAATGAAGGGCGGCCACAGTCTCTGCACCTCCAGGAGAACTCTGTGAAGGTGGTCAGGGTTACGGATGGCTTCTTGACGACTTTCCCTCTGAGTTGTGAAGCATAACTGCTTTTTACTTTCAGATGGAACATGTGTATTAACATCACATGTTTAAAGCTGCTAACATCTGGAAGGTTTAACAACAAACATTTACAGGAATCACTGATTCTTTTTCATCTTTCTGGCTAACAGGATACTTGCATTCCTCTTTTGTTTTAAGTGCCTGTCTTTGCATACCTGTTCAGGTCCTCCAAGAGCCAGAGTGAAGGAGGTGAGCAGCGATGCCAGAGCTTTGGGAATGAGTGCCGAGATGAATAGGAGGAGATGTTGAGCAGCAGAACCAGAGTTGGGAAATGGCAGGGAACCCAAAGCGCCGACAAAACTGTTTTTACATTGAAGACACAATAAGTTTAAAGAAGTGGTGATCATGATAGTTACAAAAAATCTTTTGTTTTATTTTTGGTGGGAGACAACAGAGGCCTCAATTAGGCTCCAATTCTTGCATTTTGATATTTTGGGTGCATAAATTGTAAGATGCCAATTAATCGAACAAACATGCTCAAAACTTTTGGAATATTAGTTTTTGCTGAATATCTCTAAATGGACAAGAAATTACAGAAGAAAGCTAGAGAAAGAGTGAGAAGAAGCAGAAGAGGCCTTTTTTCGCTCCCTGTACCAGGTAACCTGAGCAGCCTCACCCCTCTGTATCATTCTCTAATTTGTCTTTGATGATCTCCATCAGTTTGCTTCTGGCATCCAGAGCTTTGGCGAAACCCGATGTCCACAAAGGTACCTTCACATTTACTGGAACCGAGATCAAACCTGCCAGCACAAAGATATCCAGTGTCTAAAGCAGGCAAAATGAAGCAGTGACCTAATGTAAAAAGAGGAGAAGAATGCATTTGTGTTGCAAATTAACTTTTAAGAATAATCTGTTCGGGAAAAAAGTCTGACAATAGATGTTATCTTTTCACGGTTGGTTTTAAAAAAATTGCTTGTGCTTTGTGTTTGGTTTTATAGTTTTGTTTTATTGTCTAAAGAAACAAAACTTATCACTCACAACATATGACATTAAGCTGAACAATAAGGAAAGAAAAGAGGACCCACTTAGAAAAGTGAGGAGACTTATTATTGTCTTTTGATTTTTTAAAAATGTGATAAGATGCCTGAAACACACATCTGCTTTATCTGCATGAATTTATGCAGTTTTGTCTTTCCCATTTTGACGACTGCTTAAGAAATAATTATCCATCTCATATTTATAAATGCCATGAAAGAAGAAAATCACATATATACTCAAATGGAAGTTAGATTTTTCAAATTTTTGAAGCATGACGTTATGTTATTGCAATAGAAGCTTAATTTATTTTAAGATATTTTGCACATCTTTGCCGCAGGTGCCAAAATGTGCCTTTTTCTTACACCACCAACTAACTTCTTATGCACACCTCCAACCTCACTCCCCACATGTCACCCTGGGCAGGTGCCCAGGTTGCCCATATAAAGACACTGGTGCCAATAAATGTTGATGATGCTTTATCTGTGTGGATCTACCGTGCCAATGTTCTGTGCAGAGCTCCATGATTTCCTGGAAAACCTCAGGCTGATCCTCGGCTCGTACATTCAGGAAAAGACCCAACACCAACTCCGCCCCCAGACGTTTAAAGATGGAGTAAACACACTGTGGCTGCCCACTAAACACACACATACACACACGTTTGGTTAGGTCAAACAGAAAATTAAACTGAGAATTCCTGCATCCATAAAATATACAATTGGGGATAAAATTGGTGCTTGTTTCCTTAGCTTATTGTGTTGATGTCACTTAAGGAAACTGAAATACATTTTGATAAAATATGGAATTTGCACAACTTCAAGGTGTTAAATAGCTAATAGTGTTAACAATAGCACACAGGGTTTACATAACCTGATTGAGAGGTTCTTTAAGCAGTGATCACATACACTGTGAAGAAAAAGAATATATGTCATTTTAAAATTTCACATAGAGCCTTTTTTTTAATTATTTTTAATTGAAACTTCTGAGTGCATAACAGATAAATTAAAGGCCAACACTCTTCTTACCTGGACATGTAGTTACTTGAGGATTCCAGACATGTTCCTGTAAACAAGTGGTTGAGAGACAGACGGAGGAGGCAGGCCTCCTCACCTGAAACATAAACACAAACAGAGATTCATTTCAGCACATGTACAAAGTACATGGACGGCATCAACATGAGGGACTGTATCTGCATGCTTACCATTCATGGTGACAACAGTGTCTCCATATATGTTTGTCATAAAATCAGTTGGATCCTTCAGAAATATGTTAGACGTTTCTAAAACACATCACATAACCATATAACTTTAACAACGAAGCTTAGAAAATTCAAGGCTCGTTTGGGGATGTGCAAAAGACAAAGCAGATAACCAGGAAAGTCACTTTAAGTCACTTTATTGTAATAGGAGTCAAATATAATAATAGATATATAAATATCAGTATCATGTTTGTTTAAATATAGCCTCAAGAGTACAAATTCACAATACTGTACATTCAAAGCAACCTATGTTGAACTGAAAATATTTATTTTATAAGAAACACAGTCACATTCGCAATTAAATCAGCAATTAGAAATGTGGCAAATTGTAGTTCAAAAATGCATTTTGCAAGACAAAAAATAATTATTAAACTACATTTAGTTTTTTTTTTTGTTTTGTTATTTTTTTGGTCAGGGAAAGCATCCTAGCTTCTAATACGTTGTTTTATGTATAACGTATTTTGATCACAGCTAGGTCTCCAGCACCAAGTCTTAGGTTACCGATTAATTTTGTTTGTTGTGTAGCCTAGGATAATTTGCAGTTTTTATCTAGAGAGGGCTAACACGCTATTCGACTACAAAAGTGTTTAAAAACTGTCGTTTCCTGTGAGGAACACCTATAAACATACCACAGAGCAGCTCTCGCATCCCCTCGACAGAGCAGATAAAGACGGTCGGTTTGTTTATTAAGCGGCATAGGAACACTCTGCTGCTGTGTTTTTCAATTCTCTGCCGGCAGAAGATCACCGGATCCCGATAGAAGTCCAAGGTCTTGTCACCAAGCAACGAGACACCTGCATTTCCTGGTAGTTTAGACATTCTGGACCGAGACAAATGCGCTTTTATCTCTAACGTGTAAACTGAATAAGTTCCTCAAAAAAGAAATTGCAGCTAGACCGCATTCAGCCTGCTACTAATAATAACGAAGTTTTAACTAAACAGAACCGACTTCTGTATCAAGTTAGTAGAAACCAGCAAGCAATGAATGTTCGCCTGACCGACGTCCGAGGAGTCAAAATGAATCGGGAGCGCGCACTGTTTTACAGAGAAATGGAGCTGAAGCCTCTCTGGCTGCAGTGCGCACTCCCGACACCGGGGGTAGAGGGAACGGGGAGGGACATATTTTCTCAAGGGAACAAAATTTCGCACAACGTGAGCAGACAAACGTCGGTCAAACTTCGAAAGGACTTATATTAATGACATTAGAGACTACAGAGTCACAAGAAATGATAAAAGAAAATATAAGAAACATTATCAATCACAATTTCATTTGAAAAATGTAGTACAGAATGTTTATGTATTTTTTAAAAATCAGTGAAAACGTCAGTATTTTTAAAATATCCAATGCTAGAAGAATATAGGATCAAAAGTGTAGAGCACCCAAAATTTGTACTCAAGTAACAGTAGAACTACTTCAATAAATAAATTCTTCTACTTCATTACATTTTGCGGCCACTAGATGGGAGCACCGACCACATTCTCCCTGTCCAGGTGTGCCCTCTCTCTCTTCGCGGCACGAGACGCTCTGTCACAGTGTATGCCTCTCGGTGTCACTCATCTGCAGCTCGTGCGGATCAGGCTCCATGGGCACGCGGCGGTTTAGTAATTTCTACACTTAAGTGGGAATATGAGAGGGAACTAAATCCTATTTGCTCCTGTTTTATCTGGATTTAAAAGGCGAGGAGCCTTTAGCAGGTGGGGTAAGATTTTAAAAAGTTGGACATGTATTTTGTATTTTGTAATACTAGTTTGAATTCACTAAAAACATGTAATTTGTGTGACTTAATTTGTCATGGATGCAGGATTATGTTATGTGGTTGTGGCTTAGTGTGTGAATGACTGTATTAGAGCCCCGTTATTAGTATTGGGGGTGTTTGTAAATTGTAGTGCAATTTCAAATTTTTCTTTAATTTTTCATTAGGGATAGGTTGTTCTCTGTAGAGGTTGTGACCTGGAAGCTGGAACTAGAGCCTTGAAACTTTCATTGAAACTTCCTTTAGTTCTGCAGTTCAGTCATTTTACGATATGGCTAATCTTATATATTATTTGAGCTTGAGGTGTGTCTACTTCACAATATGGATTCTTAAACACACGGCAGTCATAGCTGACCTGTGATAGGACTGGTAATGAGAGGGGATCCACAGGCATCCGGTCATTCTTTGGCTTGAGAAACATGCAGTAAAATACAAGTGCGTCAGTAGGCATTTACTGCCTGTAGTGTAGCCATTTGTTTAGACAAATAGAACAATGTCAGTAATATGTCATTGCACACATGCAGCTGTTTCACTGCTTTTCCCTGAAGGTTTGTCTGTTTTGCTGGTCTGTAGTTTCACACGGCATAAAGGTGTCTGCAATTTCTTACTCAAGTTTAGAGAAAAAGTGCAAGATGCAGCAACGACACTTCCAGTATAAATCAATTAGTCTCACAATCTATCAACGATTTAATTTGAAGGATTTATTGCACAACTTGCTACTAAGTGACCTACATTGCCTTTTTAGGAAGGCACAGATTTCTGTACATTTGAATTTAAGATTCAAGGCTTAGTCAATCAGATATATATATCTACAAAACACAGGAAAAACAAAAGGAAATCTTGTACAACAATAGACAAACATAATCTAGAGTACCCTATAATGCAAGGAAACAAAAAAACAGCTGGATTCACAGGGTGATCGGTCCTCTCTCAGACCTGGTAGACCAAAATGTTCTTGATAAACTCTTCGGTTCTTTCTAAGGCTTGAACTAAGCTGTCAATAAGTCTGCACTTTCAGGATAGATGTCATAAGGAACTGATGAGCTACTTAGAAGAAGCAAAATTTGGAAGAGTTTTGAAATTATTTGAAAATATGGCATTATTCTTACAGACCTGGGTGTAAAAACATCAAAAAACAAAGAACACTACTAATACCTTATTATTTAAGTGTTGCATTTCATGCTATACTTTTATCTAGCTAGCTTTGGTAAAAACAACCAAGGCCAGCACAGATGTCAGATGGTGGTTATTGAATTCGAAGTACATCTGAGTGGTGATGCAGTTTTCGCTTTGATGCAACAGCCCAGATCTAACACTCTGAAGCTATAATAAGTATTTAACTCATATTTATTTCTTGTTCATGTCAATTGACATATTTATTTAGCCATAATAACACACTCGTGTGATAGTGCATTGCTTTTGAGTCTTTTTTGGGTTGGGGGGGCAAGTTGGAGTCTGTTGTGTCTTTAGAGTTACTGATAGATTTTAATTTTTTCCAAGTTCTTAACTATTTTTTCATCAGTTTATTAGTTGTGGTATGAGTACATATTTTGATGAATTATGGATTTAAACACCAATAAAAATGCTAAAATCTCACCATTTATGTGTATATTATTTTCTAAAAGTTTAAAATTGCTTGCTATATACTGATGGTGGTCCTGGTCCCCTTTATGTTCAGCTATCTAACAAAATATGACTGATTTTGACCCCTAATCAAGGCAAAATAACTCTGTGGCCTTCAGGCGGTAGATATTATTAATTTAAGTCACCTTTATACTCCAATATGAGAAAAGGTGATGAGCATAGAAAATCACTTCAAATGATTGGTCAGCAAAACTAGAGTGAAATGCTGCCCTCCTAAAATGTTAACGGAGGGTTGGTACAAAACGTCCTCTGAAAAATCATGGCCTTTCAGAACTGAAAAATGGACAAGAGGCAAAATTGCCAGCATACATGGTTGGTTCCTACATATGATAGTTTTATGTTTCAGTCGGTTTGTGTCTGTGGTGCTATTTGTCCTTGACCTGCCTTTTCTGTTTTCTCTTTTGGGTCCTTCCTAAATTTTCATTCACCAGATTCATAATAGTTAGACAAAGAAATATATAGATACTGTAAAATGTGTGTGTTTTGAATATAATGGGTATTGGATCCTAATAAAGTGGTTTCATCAATCTGGACTTTGCACAATATTGTCAATTACTGTAAGCCTGACTGATAAACTCAGTCAGGCTTACGGAATATTTTAAAATTCTTATCTAAAAACCCATTATTTTTTTTATAAAAAAAAAACCTTTATAGTTACATGACTGTACCATTTTAGTCTGTTTTTTTTAATTATTAGCAATTTTCTTCTTGATCATCTCTGATCATTGCTCAGATGGTCAACTACTGAAAAATTGGATTTTCCTCACTGAAACAAAACTTAAAATTCCCTCTTCCTGTACGTTCTGTTTTGAACTTTTTAAAGTTGGAAAATGACTAAGGACATGCAGTATGCTCAACAATGATTATCTTTATAATGTGTAAGCACTCTTATAAATGTATCTGTTGTGTTGGAAACACAATTTCATATTGAAACATTAAGAAAAGTTAAACATTTAAGTTTGAGTGAAATAGTTGGCTTTACATACAAAGTTTTAAACTTCTGCATCATATGTATCATCAACCAATAAGTAAATAAATAAACTGTGGTTTATAGGTGTTGAAAGTGTCTAGGAACTTTTCAATGGATTCCTTTATTTATTGTTTTTCTAGCGTATAAATATTGTATGACTGACAATTTCCCTTAGGCAATCTTCAAAATGGGAACACCAACAAAAATTGTCATTGAAGTAACTCATGTATGTGTTGATTTTGATGCTCTAAACTTGGCCACAACTACAAATAGAGCCTAACTGCCCCTAAGGGCTGTACCCCTAAGGGCAGAGGTGGACTGTCAATGTTAACTTTTGCAGTAGTGCTATGATTTCCAGAGTGCTTGGGAAAGCATGTTAAAATGTATTTGTTGCTTGAACTAATAAAACAGAGACTTTTTAAAGCAATTCAAGTATTCATTTTGACTAGGCAGCTGTGGTCCCTAACCTGTAGGAATACTGGGGGTCCACTATATCTTAAATTAATGAGTTTGTAGATGGTAAAGTTCTTAAAAGTAAAGCAAGGAATAAGCTAAAGTCAAAATCAGATAGTCAGACTATTAAAAAAAGCACAAAAAAATTAAATTTCTACTAAGCTTAATCAGAAAACCCACCTATCTGAATTTTGACTTGGAAAGTTGTAGGAACATGAGCCATCCTGAACTCCATATTCAATATGACAGCCTGTGCATATAAAATGGTAGCCAAGTTGCAGGTATGATCTGCTAGTTTGTATCAATTTAACCCACTGACACACATGATGCTGTTAACTTAGTGTTCATATCCATAGAGGATCCAGTTGATATATGACATTTCGGGGGGTTTTGATCAAAAAACAAATATTTTGCCTAGAAATTTGTTGAACATTTATCATTTTGTGTTGACAGGCAGGTCAACACAAAATGGGCAGCTGGATTAAAAACACAAACATGAAGGTTTGAATTTTTATTTGCTACTCACATAAAACTGGTCACACCAAAACCTCAGTGAGGCGTTTTTATTGTAGATGCGCCATCATTTTTACTGTGGGAAAATCTATGTCAACAATCCATTTTAAGTGTAGTTTTGTAAATCATTGGAGGACTTAATGAGACCCACATTTTATTTTTTATGACACATGAATTAAACTAGAAAGAGTTTTTGAAATCTTTTTCAATGGTCTAAGTTAAAATTTCTTCCTGTTTTAAAAAAACAGTTCTGAATTTTAAAACGTAGTGAGATCTCACTCAAAGAAGATGATGAGCTTCTTAAGATTTTAACCTGAAAAGAAATCAAGCAGCGTTGCTCCTCTGGTAATAAATCCTGGTTGCTGCCTTCCAGGAAAACTTACATAAACCAGCTTTACTTTGCCAAGATATTTGTCCTTATCCACATGGGTGAAACATTTTACACAGAGTCAAATCTGTGAACACATTGGACTGATCCAGTTCTGATGACGCGAGCCACTAGATCCTCATCTTTTCGTGTATCCTCTTATTTTTCCAAGAAAAGAGCAGTATTATTCCCTTTCTTAAATTCTTATGTGAATTTATCATCTTAGATTATAATAATCCCTCCATGCATCATGAAGAAATTGAAAGCCTAAGAATGGCATGCATCCAGTTCTGGGCAGCAGCCAGCAGACTTGAAACCCTGCAAAAGTTCCCAGGTATCTGTAAATGAACCAGACAGCCAGGTAAAATAAGGGAATTTTGTGAACAGCTGAGTGTAATACAGTAACCTGACCTGCTGTAAAACAGAAATAAAGAGTTAAAGCAGCTGTTTCAGGCATCAGGCTCTTTCCCGTCCTTTTTTAGCCATTCCCTGCAGACGTTTAAGAGAGACAAACTGCCTTCAGGCTAATTTTGAGCCATCTGTACCAACGCCAACTCATTAGCCTGATTTTTTTCTGAGCCAGCCAGAACTTATTCATTATCATCGTCACCTCACCCACATATGTCTGTACTCAGTTAATGGCAGCAACGACTTTAAAAGCTCTTTGTTTTCTTGTCTTGTTAATGGAGAAAGACAGATTAGGTAATCACTGCACCCACCGTTTTATTTGTCTTCAATGTGGAGAATTTATTATGTTATCACAAGTCCCACCTCCACCTTTTAACTCCCATACTTAACACCACTTTACACTTAAATCTCAATTCATCTGGTGGGATTAGGCAGTCTTACTTAGAAACATTCACTCATTATGAGTAGCATCCCATCAAGCCAAAGGATTTTTCCATCTATTGATACCTAATGAGAAGAAACTTAAAATATCAGATTTCCAATAAATTCAGCCTTGTTGATTCTATTGGAGTTATAAAATTACACTTTAGTAGCTGACCATTAGCAAAGCAGGATTTGCGGTAGTTTGCTGGTCTGGAGCACACAGGTGTGTGCGTTGGAGTAGCAGAGTTTTATTTTAACAATATTATTGATGGGAAGTTTGTCAAAATGTGTTTATTTATTTTTCAATTTGATTTTGTTTAGTCAAGAAGTTGTTTCTCCAGACATTTGTGGTGCGTTCACAGCAGACGCGTTTTGAGCGTCAGGTGCGTCTGGTTTACATTCAAAGTCTATGTGGACGCGCACGTCGAGGACCGTAACGGCGCGTTTCGAGCGCGGCGCGATTTGAACCGTTTGACGCGTCGAGAGCGTCCAACGCTCCACATAGAGTCTGATTGTAAACCAGACGCGCCTGACACTCAAAAGGCGTTTGGTGTTGAACGCACCGTTATTAAGGTATTAAGTTCTGTTCTGTTGCTCTTGACAGTCGGTGGTTACCACAGCAACCAGTATCTGAAAAGTTCATCCGCCTTTTCTGTTGCCGTCTGTAACTCTGGTATGTATTAGCTCTGTGTTTTCATTACAAGTATTATATTTAACATATTTTACACAAATTTAATCATATACAGTGTTTTGTGTGTAAGTTTGTATACGTTTTCAACTGTTATTATTAATGTTGTGCATTTTAGCTATGTTTAAACTGTTAGCTGCTGCTAACTGCTGCCATCTGCCCGTTGGGAGCTACTGTTCTGTAGTTTGTTTAGGGTTATTTTTTGTATTTTATTTCATGGTTAGGGGAAGAAGTTGCTGGACGGATGTTAACCACCAACTGGATTTCCTCTTTTGTAAGGTATGTTTTAATTTTTGATGCGAAGTAATGTTTCAGTTATCAATTGTCTGGTAGTCTTTGAAAGTTACAAGTGCATTATGTGAGTGAGCCCCTCAGATCAAGACCAATTTTCATTATCAGCTTGTTGAGCTTTTCTAAGTCGCTGATTCTGATGCGGCTACTCCAGTAGATGCTGGCAGAAGATATTGCACCCTCCACAGGAGACATAGATGGCATACAGTGTTTTGTAGCAATCCAACTACGGAATAACTGAAAATGAAAGTAATCTGATACAATGGCCTATTCAAAGTGAAAACCTTTGCCTGATGGACATGATGTTGTTGCAGGGTCTTTGCAAATTTTTTGCAAACCTCATTAGGCTGAACAAACAAGTACGGGAAAGCTGACCGAAGTCCCTCCACAATGACTTAAGAGAGTGGCTAAATGAGACAGGATACATCTATTTATCTCTAAGTGATTTCTGCAAAAGATGGCAACTGAATTATGCGGTGTACATATTTATTTAACAACTGTATTTCATTTAAATTATTTTATCTCTTTGATGAAAGTAGCATTTTATTATGAGAAAGCATGATATGATTGTGTGATACGTGGACTTGAATTACAAATTCTCCAATTTAAGAAAAAATAGTCAAGCTGACTAATTCTGCTGGCACCCATCCAATATAAGGTATATGAGCTGTCGAGCAGCATAATAAGAGCCTTTACAGCATTACACTTGTTTCATTGATCAGTGTTTATATTTGGTTATATATGTCGTTCTCCAACAGATAAGCTGAATGAGTGCATTTATCTTGTGCAACTAACTGGAAGTTTGTTTGGAACGCTTGATGACTAATAACAAATTTTGGTTAAATATTACCAGTAAAAAAAATTCAGGAACAGGAACTCTTTGCAGAGTTACTGGTTTGGTTTGAATAAACTGACCTTCTTAGTAGAAACATGCAAACCATTAAGTGAAACATTACATCCCTGACTTAAAGGAGGATTCACATTTGAAGCATTTGTTGCTTTTTAATAAGGCTTATTACAAGATGCGTATTTCATTAAGTTAAGCACAATTTAAGGAACTGTTGATGGCGTGTTTTGACATGTGCAACTGTGCTAAGATAAAGTGTGAACCACAACAGAATTAACTTAATCCACAGGGAGGCACACAAAAGGCCAAGGCTGTAGCCTTTCCTGTTTTCTGCTTTTATCCATACATGGCTTTGTACGAAAGTGTGCACAAAGGTTTTGTGTGGAGCCAGATACTGGGAGTGACTACTTCAAATCTAGACGCAGGGCTGTGAAATGTTAACAAGTTCCAGAATTTGGTGGTAGATTTGATAGATTTAAATTCTGTGCTAAATTCACAGATTAATTTTGCTGAGCCATTATGCATATTTAAAAGTTTTTCAGAATCAAAAATTGTGGAGAAATTTAGATTTAAATCCTGAAATCTAAATTTCAGGATTTGGTGGTAGACTGACTGACTATCAGTCAGTCTGAGAATATGTCTTGCCTTCCTACAAGTGGCACTTTTTCTGGCATTCTTGACTAAGCCTAAGTTGTTTTGCTTTCACGCTGGATGCTTGAATAATTTAGCAATATCCTGTTTTATTTGAGCTGCCAAATAACATTTTTTAGCAAAACAAATAAGGAAACAAAATATTGCCTAAAAGCCAAGAGGCTATTTAAGGGTTTACTGCACAGACCTTTCCATAATTTGCATGCCATATACACCACAATAAGATAAGGGGTAATATTTGAAACATCCTGTTTTGCAGCAATTAGATTTTTCTGAGTCAACCATATCTATCCAATCAGAATTAAGCTAGAAGTTAGAAATCCTTTGTTTTTGGGAAAAGTTTTCAAATGTATAAAAGTGTAAAAACAAAAGAGGATTACATATTCTTATCACTTTCATTGAAGTAAATATAGATTCACGTTTTGTATATCTAATAGTATTTAAATAATCCAAATTAATTAAAAATATAATATTTAAACTCATTGATCGTACTCATGTTGACTTTGTCTATGTTAGCTATTTTCTGTGCTTGGCTATTAAGAATATCTAAAGTCTTGAATTTTAATTAAGTCTTTAGTTTATATATATATATATATATATATATATATATATATATATATATATATATATATATATATATATATATATATATATATCTCACAGGAAAGTTCAAAGTATTGATACCAAAACAAAAGCTACAGTTACACAGTTATAGCTTAGTTATAACCCAACAACAAACACTGAAATGCAAATGTGTGTTCAAAATTTGTTTTCTGGTTTTAGTATCAGTTTGATATTCTGCAGTGAGATTTTTACTTTGAACCAACAAATGACAATTTACAGACAATCTCACAGTGCCAGTAGGCTGCATCATGTACATATGTAATGGACTACTGTGGTGAAGCTAGATGTATTCGCTGGATTCAGTTTGGTTCTATGATGGTACTTTCACAAATGGATAGTTCTGATTTTTTAGAAAAAAATCTAATAAAAAAAAATGTTTGAATGTTGAACTCTAACTCGTGGTTTTTGAGTGCATTAAAGTTTGCATTCACAGCATTTCTGGCTTTGGGTGCAACAAATGCTTGCAAATGGTGCAGAGCATTTGCACCATTGTTTGCTTTATTCAGACTTAGCCTGATAAGTATGAACACTCCCTTTATAAAAAGCTATTTATAAGTTCTTATGACTTCCTGTTAGTTTGTTACAGTTTGAGGTTTGGCTTATTGGTGTTCCACTCAGAAGCTGGAGGTATGGACTGGGCACCTCTACTACAATAAGCTTTTTATAACTTCCCCCTCTTCAGTTTGTTTTGCAAAGTGCAGAAATCCAAATTTATTTGTAAAAAGCTGCAACCACTCTTTCATGTTTTTCATTTAAATTAGAACATCCAGGAAATACCTCCCAATTATTGGTGCTTTTATGTCCAGCTTTGTTTCCTACAGTATTAGAATGTTGGACAGCATGTGACTTTCCCTTACTTGGTATAAAGATCATCATTTACTGTGGAAATGATAGAGCTAAAGACTGAAACATTGAGCTTTTAGGATTACCTCTACCACAAAAGGGTTTCTGGCCTTTCCTACCAAACTCTAGTTCTGAACAAGGCTTCTGTGCTGCATAATTTTATTCTGAGTCTGCTGTGCGTACCAAACAAGTGTCTCTTCCCACCATTTCCTGCTGTTTCTGTCATTTGACATAACACAGTAAAAGCTTCACTTTAAAACCGGATAGTTTTTTTTTTTTATTTTTTTTTTTAAGTTTTGGCAAATCTTAAACTTAAACTGACAGAAGGTCTGCTTTCTGTTTGACACGCCTAAGCGTGTTTAAGATTCTGCTTTTACATCATAATCAGACTTTTTCCACCAGCAATGAGTTGGTTGAGATTTAGAGCTTTGTAACTCTAGAGCAGGGGATCATAAAGATTCATAATGTTGCAGCACAAGTTCTTTGTTTTGGACGTGTTCTGTGTGTTTTTGGATCATTGTGGTTGACGTTGCTAAGATCACAGCGTGCCAATGATTTTCATAGTTGGTTTAAATGTCAACCTTTTTGTGAACATATGAAACAATCGGGTTTCAGAGCACTCGTACGAAGCCTGAATGATGTCTTTACTCTTAAATGTTCTTGTTTTAGAGACAACCTTGCTGATTTTATTCAGGATTTAAGCCGAGCTCTTTTATCACACTTACATCTCCATCTCTCCACGGGTTGACTTCTCCCTGCAGAAACAGTCAGCCAGGCCGCCTTGCAGGCTCCTGCCATCAATCACAGTGATTGCTCTGGAGCAATTGTCATAAAAGCCTGAAACCTAATAACCGACTTGAGTCCAGATAAGGCTTCAGATGAGTCTGGATCCAGACTGTGAAACCCTCCATTTGGGGGACGTCTGACTGAACTAGTCGGTGGTAACACATGCCAGATGGAACATATCATACACAGACCACATTAGCGTTGTTATTATGCATATTCCTAAAGAGGATGGTTGACTGAGCATGAGGTTGAAATTTTAGATCCGTTTAAGTTCTCATTTTTTATTAATATTGATGCAAGATGTTGAACCTTTGTCTGCACTTGTTAAGTAACTTCATACCATCTTCATGCCATCTATCTGTTGGTCCGTCCGTCCCTTTTTCCAGTCTGTGGTTTCTGGATGCCAATTTTTAAAGCTTCACTCACTATTGTGTAAATATCTGCAATATTGTTTTTTTTCCTGTTTTGAAATCCTTAGAAATGCATAAAAAGTCTGGAAATCTGTAGAACTTGGAGAAAAAAAGGTGCAGGAACCCTAAACTATCTGCAGAATCTTTTTTTTTTAAATTTGCAACAATTCTCACGCATAGCTTTTTAATATTTTTGTGTTGCCTATATGAACTCACTAAAAAGAGATATTATTAACAAGAGCAAACCCTAATAAATGGCATCCTAAAATGCCCATTACTAACTTTAGAAACTAACATGAACAGATAGATCCAAGTTCACTTTCTTCAGGCCTGAGATGACTCTTCGTTGAGTTTGATAAGCAAAAGAAATTCGCAGATGTTACCAGTGCAGGACCTAATCTGAAGAGTGCATTTTTGGGAGCTATTTTAAGCCTCTGATTTGGGGCATCATCGTGATCTGCACGGGACTGAGTCAAAGTCAACTCTCTGTGTTTATGATGTGGTGGGAACATGTAATCCGGTGCAGCTGCACGGTTTATTAATGGCATAGAATCTGTTGATGCTCTTGGTTTCTATTTGAGGCTAACGGTAAGAAGTCGGATCAGACATTACACACAGTGTGCAGCGAAGCTTCAGGTGAGTCCATCTGTCTGTGAGGTAGTTATTGCTTTGCTAAGCATTTGAAATTAGCAGAGGATAGAATGGAAATTGTGATTTATCCCCTTGGCAACAGTATCCTCCTGCAGCCCCTCCGCGCACAATCTCACACAAACACACAGTTCAGCCTGCTCATAATCTGAGGTGTGAGAATATGTGAGTGAGAAGTATTTATTTACGTCCTACGTAACTAGAAAGCAAGTGAATGTCGGAGCTGTTTAATGAGCTGCAGTTTTCAGCAGCACAGTAGCTGCAAGACAGTCTGTTGTTTTCTGTGTTGCTGCTTCATGTTTTAGAATAAATCTTTGTAAACTCATTCAGGCAGTGTGAAGCATCACCGGGTTTTAAGAATACTCAGTTTTAGGTTGTGCATTCAAGATGGAAGATTCAAATTTGGTGTAAAGGAGAGGAGTTGAGTCACGTGTGGAAAAAATGTATTAATTATAAAGGAGGGAAGTAATTTTACAAAGACTTGTAAAGCATGTATGTAGTTTCTGTGTGACCTATACAGTTAATCTATTATCTTTCCCTTTATCGTTTTTACAGTCATAGTTAGATAAATGCTTCAAAATAGATTCAAACTGGATTGCAAAAATACCTGCTAACGGTACAGTTTTTGGTTATTTTTTATTTTGGACAGCTTGACCGAGAAGCATCTCGTTATCCCCACAAAGTCAGCAGCAGTAGCGGTTTCTGTCATGCTGCAGTTGTTTCTTAGGATTAAGTGACCTCCACTGATAATCTGAACAACTCCCCTCCTCTCCACCTCGCTGCTCCACTGATGTGTCTGTTAAACGTTGTTTGTACAGGCTATATGTATTTACACAGGGGCGGGACATGAAACAGTGTTGCACAATAAAAAAGCACCTATTTCTGTTCAAGTACAGGCAACGTAAGAAGCATAGATTATGGTTTAGGTCATATTCAAAACATTGATTTTTTTTGTTGGTGGAAGATATTTTTCTCTATATTTGCCAGTCTAGCAAACACCTGAAAGTTTTCAGACAAGATTGACTTGGAATTTTCATGAAGTTCCATCACTTTCACTAAAAGTAAGCCTGGAGTATGATACTGCCACTACTAAGGCAGCACAATATAAATATACGTCTATGGTAAGCAAGGATAGTTGGGAATGCTGCAATGATGATAAATAAACAAATAGTAGTGTTAAAGTCTTTCTGCTTTCCGTTTAGACCCGAGATAATGAGCATTGCAGCCCGAGCCACCAACATGTTTTTGTGTGGGTAGTAATTTGGAAAAGTGTCCAGTTCTTGAAATTTCACACTTAAAAAAAAAATATATATATATATATATATAACTGTGTGATTTTAATTACTTAAAATCAATAGTCACACACATGTCAATTAAATATTTGCTTGGCATATATACCACTTTGAAAACATCCATTTACTTTGTAATTTCTGTCAACTTATTCATCTTCTGGCCCATCAAAAAGTAACGTTCACATGAATTGTGCAGCTTTGCTTTGAAAAGTCAGTGCAAGTAAAAGTGGCTGATACAGGAGAGGAGGAGAAGCAACAGTGTCAACCTACCTGGGATTAATTGCCACATTATTTACCAAAAACTGCAAAGGGGCAAGGTGATCTGCACATGTGGCAACAGTAATAACAATGATGGCAGGAAGCAAAAAAGGAAACTTAAAGCATATGGAGTCAGAATCCAAATTATTCCCACACAAACTAACAGACATGAATTAAAAACACATTATGTCCAAAACTTGCTACTCAGCGGACTCTGCGACACAACCAATCTGTTCAGCCACAGAGTTGAACAGATTTGTTGCTTCGTTATTCACAGAGTGCTAATTAAGCATCTAATACAGATTGTTCAAAGCAATTCTTCAAGTGCTGTAAATGCATTGTTTTCCTGAACTCAATGTATAATTCTGAATAACTTATTTTAATATGGGCCATATCTGTGATTATAATATTTTCTATAATCAACCTACTCTACAGTAAAATAATACTGTAAAGTTTGATGGCCGTGTTTTATTCAAAATGAAAAGTTTTGGATTTTTATTTAATCCTTCTGCTGAGCGATATTTTTGTACAATGAGATATTTTTTTATGTCTTTACAAACTCTTTGCAAACTTAAGCTTTATTCCAACTTTTAAATTTCATTGTAAAATATAGCTTAAATTAGAGTATTAACCCTCCACCTGGTAAAAATACACAAAGTTCATTTTCATAAGTGAGATTTGCAAAAAAAAAAAAAAAAATGGTAGCATTGTTACTCAGTTTCCTCCCTAATTGGTAACTTTGAAACTTCCAATTAAATGTAAATTTTAACCTGTAATTGTATTGTATCTGAGTTCAGACGTGCAAAGTAGCAATTAGTTTCCCACACCTCCACTAAAGCAAATTTACAAAGGCAAAATAACTGCAATGAAGTGCATTTATTTGTAGACGTAGAAGCGGTATTAACGTATGTTTAAAGTTAGGTTTTCAGTGTCTGTTGGCAGTGATGGCATTAATAATAAAAACTGTTTGCCGTACAGCCAATACAAAACAGACATAAAAATCCGCCTAACCTTTTCCTGCCCCTGCTTTACAAAGTTTATTTTGTTCTGCTCAGCTCTGTGTCAGTCAGTTGTGAAATGAAATCGGTGAGCTGTGAAAACACGCCTCCTTGGAAGGAAATCACACACAAAAAAATTGCAGCCGCCACTCAGAGATTCTTTTCCTTCCTTTCCTCAGCCTCTGGATTCTCTCTGTCCTTTGTCCTTACTTCAAATTTTCTTATTTATATCGTTATAATTTATTTTAGTGAGAGTAATCGAGTAGTAGGAAGACAAAACGACAAATTAGCAATTTTCAAAAAGAATTGCAGATGAAGGGACTGTGCAGACATTTTTAAACTTGAAGTGACAGAAACTTATGAATAGTATTCACAGCTTTTTTTTATAATTAAGGTTTTCAGATGATTGTGCTGCTATTCCTCTTCACTGCAATGATTAAATTATGACCGTTAGTTAAAAAAGGAAAGAAGGACACAGTCTCTGAAGGGGCTTTACCTCAGAGATCTCAGCGAGACATTCTAAAAATATATTACCTCAATCTAGGAAAATACAACCCAGATTTCCAGTGTGTTCCCTTAGCTTAGCTTATGTATGAATACGTTTGTTTGCAGACAAACGTATGCATTCTGTTTGAGAAGGAATATATTTTTATTCAGTAATGGTAAAAAGATTTAAAATAAGTTATGATCAAGTCACCCAAAGTTCATACAAACCTGCCAGCACTAGAAAGAAGAGAATAATTATAGAAAGTAAACTGGAAACAAAATGCATGACTTAAAATTCACCAACATTTTTCCAACTATGAACTTTTCTGAATTTTCTATGATGCAAAATGTTTGATTAGATTTTGGTGACACATTGAACTGTACAATATCTGGAAAAGGGTAAGAATAAGACATGAACAACTCTGTTTTGTGTATCACTCTGCTTGCTACAAACAGCAGATAAAATATAGAATACACTACTTATTATACAAATAAACTATTCCTAAAATAAACTGATTAAAAAAACTAATTTACCCTAGTAAATAGCAGAAGAGCTGGTAAATGCTTGTGTTGCAGATTTTTCAGATTGCACTATGACTCATTGTTCTGCTTTAAGGCTGCGAAGATGATGTAAAAAAAAAAAGTTTTTAAAATTTTTTTAGTAAAATTAAGATTTAATTTACTGTTTTTGAGTTCGCTGCATGCTTCTTATTATCCATACAGTGTTTTCCCTTAGCATGGAGCCAATCCCCTTTTATCCTTCGCCCAGACAAGGCTGTGCAGGAAGTATGTGATCATCCCTTTTGTCTTATAAAAGCTAGAGCATTTTTTTTTTCCTGACAGATTTAGAGTGCAAAAGAGCCGTTTATGCTGTTTGTATTTTTAAAAAATACTCCGTGGGCGCTTGATTGAAAGATTAGGTCACTGAGGATCACAGGATGAAAAGAAGCTCCTCTCTAATCCTCACATGGTCTTCATGTGTTCAGAGAACGGTCTCTTTTAAGTACTGCTGGTATGTAGTGTGCAGTGGGAGTGTACTCAGGCCAAACACAGGGCGACTGTGGTGTATCCTGGGTCAAGTTATTTCATTGCGCTCCTCCGTCTGATCATTTAACAAAAAAAGATATGTCAGAAAGTGATGCAAGTCTGCGATATTTGTGCTATAAAAAGCTGATTTCCTTGCCTTTTAAAATCCTAATTATATGACTACATAAAAATGTATTCATAAACATCCTTAGTTCGTTCCCTCATAGCAGTGTTGACACAAGAGTCTTAAGCCTGCATATGAGTCCCAGAGAAATGAAACTTAGATAAAAGGTAATGTGTCTTCAGGAAGTAGGTGTTGTTGACAAGGTCGCCTCCTTCCAGTCCATCAGGTGTCGATACGGACCCTCGAGCGAGATAAAACCAGAGTCGCCATAAAACAGGAGAGACAATGATGTTGTAATAGGTGCTTAAAGCTGATAAGGTTCCCACAAGCCAGTCAAACAAGCCCTCGCTGCTGTTCCTCACGAACAGACGCTTAATGTAACATGATAATCCTTTCTACAAAGGATGTTATTATATCTTTAGTATTTTTCCAATATGGATATAAGTGATGAGGCCTTTTTTTTTTAAAATGTTGCAGGAGCCAAATTTTACAGGAAACAAAAGTTGCTGCTGTCACGATATTTCTGTTGCTGATAAGTTTACATAAAATATAACGAAAATGTTGAAGGGTTTCAAATATATGTTGCATTTTATGACAGGTTTACTGTTAGCATAAACATGTAATTATTGTGTACTTGTAAGTTAGACTCAAGGGATGTTTTGTACCATAATTATTCTTTGTAAAAATGTAAAAATAAGTAACAAGTGGACATCATTACAGTGGAGCCATTACTGTTATCACATTTATTTTCTCACAGTGTACAAATTTTATTCCAGTGAAAGTCTTAAAATATGTTCCACTCTGTCAAACTGAATCTCCGAATGTTTTCTGTACTGTCATGTGTATTTTAAGGCATCCAAATTGTGAACTCGCACATTTAGTCAATAAATGGATCAAAAACAATATCCACCCTTGAGTTTGAGTTTATTAAAAAAAAAAACAATAAAAAAAAATCAGATAAAGGTTATGTTATTCTTTGTACATAAATGGAGTTGTCTGAAATGTTTTTTCTATCAGACAACTTATAGATTTTATTGATTATGTTTGATTTCAAATATGTATGTTTTTACATATCCCAAAGCACATTTCACCTTTTGCTTTTGGTCTGGTTAGCACATTTTGTTTCTTTCTTTTAGATTTTTGCTTTTATTTTTTGTTAGAAACAGATAAACAATAAATAAGCTTGATTTAAAAATACACAGTGCAAATCGCTAGACAAAACCAAGATTTGTACTGATAAATGAGGTCAGCGTCAGTGAAAAGTAGAACAAAAATAAAAGCTGCTTTTTAAAAAAAAACACATTCAGGTTTGACCTCAGATTTATAAATACATCCTGACCTCAGCTACTCATCATGCTTAAATTAATTTTTAAAGCCTGAATAAATAGTTATGAGACTCATTGCCATATATTATTCCTTTATGGGAAAAAGTCCTGGACTGTATATAAAGTCTGGTGATCAACAGTAACTCTATTTGAGAAAAATAAACTGTTTCCAGGTGAGAAATGACATAGAAACTCTGTGTCTAACCATATGTTATTATAAGCTGTTAAAATTCCCATTTGTGGCAGATTTTTGACTTTTGACCTTTGGTGGCATAGGAATGAGGAAGGAAAGATTTTTTCCTTCATGAGACTTTTTAAAGCACTGCTCTATTAAATTATCAGGCTATTAATATGACCTCTAAAGAGAAACTAACAGGTTGATTTATTCTGGCGGACACAGCTGCTGCTTGTCACAGTCTAAATGCCCTATAAACATCACACATTATAAAGCTGCTATCCAGCTTCTTATTTTTAGCTGCAAATGTTACATTTTTGGCTTCTTTATGCTGCCACAAGACGGACACACAAGAAGAGCAGGACATTCAGCCAGTTTACAGACGCACGCTGGCTGCTATTTGCCGGAAAAATGCAGACCTGTAGCAGGAGCCAACACAATTACTGTCTGGCTGTGTGTGTGTATGGTGTGTGTACCATCAGGGCCGTAGCATGGGGTGATGAGGACTCTCCTCGGCTGACCTCGGTGCAGATGACTAGGGATGGCCACAGCATCACCTCAGCAGTAAGTCCAAAAAGATCCAACTTGATCCACTGGATTTGGATTATTTCACACACATTTATTGATTCACATGACTAATTATTGCTAACTTATCAATTAGATTTGCTTTACGTATTTTCAGGTTAAGAACAAAACTTAGCTGTATTTTATCGGCTCGCGATTAGATTCTGATTGTAAGTGAAAGAATAATGAGATAGGTTTTATTTAATACGGATTAAAATCTGAAAAGTGTGTCATGGATATGCGTTCAGCTTCCTCGAGCCAATGCTTTCACAAAGCACATGCAGTAACAGCAGCAGGTTTTTTTTTTTTTTTTAGTGGATGCCTCCATATGCGTCAAACATCCATAGAATAAGACTTTGGTTCCATTCTTCTTGTGTGTGAACATCGGTTTTTCAAGTCTTGCCACAGATTCTCTAATTAGATTTCAGTCCAGATTGCCTGGGAAATTCAATCACATGAAAATACTTAGCACTAATCCATCCTTGTGGATCACATTTATTGGAACTATTGGAATGCTTGTTGATAATACTTTTTACGCGCTCCTTTTACCAAAATCCATGTCGTACAATCCAATTCTGTGATTGTAATGTAGAGAAACATTTTCTTGTTACAAATTAAACCACGTCCCTTCATGCTGATGCGTCTGCATTTTAAAATGTTTTATTTTGTCTCTTCTCATTCCTCTCGCAGTTTTTTGGACGACGTGATAAATAATGGACAACAGCAGCAGGAGCAGCAAGAATTCCTGAGCTCTTGGGAGACGGTTTTTCTCACCGTCTTCCTCTCCGTCATCATTATTTTGACTGTGTTTGGCAACCTGTTGGTTATGGTTGCTCTCTGCAAGGACAGGCATCTGAGGTGAGGTTGTTTTGGGTTGTTGTTTGGTTCCTGAAGTGGAAGGAGCGTTGAAGTTCTGAAATAAATAAAGTCAGCCTGCAGCTGGTAGGATGTGAACAGAAGTTAAACAGCTTCATATCTGTTTTTAATTAGATACAAAAATTAGTTTGCAAAATGTCTGGAATTTAAGATAAAAGTACCTTGTAAAGAAAAGTATTTGTACTTGAATTATTTATATTCTGTGTCCCAATGTCTAAGACTTGTGTCTATCCATTCTCAAATCGATCCGACGATTTGAGATCCAAACTTCACACAATTTGGAAAGTGTGATGTTTGGGCCTGCTGTACCTTCCTCAGGAAGAGCGCTGAGGAACCCTGGCAAAGAACTAGAACTGATATTTATTCTTCTTGTTTCTGAGTAGGCTTTCCTGTTTTGTTGCTTCCTCTTAGACGAAAAAAGACCAGCTTCTTCATCGTCTCTCTGGCGTTCGCTGACCTGCTGGTTGCGCTGTTTGTGATGCCCCTTGCTGCCATTGAGCTATCCACCGGCCAGTGGCACTTTGGAGAAATTTTCTGCCTGGTGCGAACCTCTCTGGATGTTTTATTGACCACAGCATCCATCCTTCACCTCTGCTGCATTGCACTGGACAGGTCTGTGTCTGCGACAAGGACACAACACAGGAGAATTGAAACACTTATGTTTTCTTCTAAAGCCTCTGACATGCTGGATGGTTTTGGAGGGGAGGTATCATTAGTGGCGCTGTTGCTGCCATTAATTTTGTGTACCCTTGTTTTTGTTTTTTTCTTATATAAATTGCTGCCAACTAAGTACTTTTGTCATTTGCAATGTTTCTCTTTAGCACAAAGAAAATGAAATATTCATTATTCTAACTATTCTGATTTCTATCATTTGTTTCTCTTTCAAAGTAAGGTACAGCAGGCCCAGATATTCTGTGTTGAGCTGTGTCTCTTTCTTTGGAGACATCATTGATGGAGCTAATGCTACCATTTGCTTTGTGAACAATTCATGTTTTTCTTTCCTAGAATGTCCTCCAAGCTCCCTGTCTTTCTTTACCAGATAGCGCTATTAGTAAAGCTCATGGTGCCATTGATTCTGTGCATTCTTTCTCATAGAAAGTACTCCTTCCTATGTGCTTCTGTGTGTTTTTTAATACATCTCTTTCCTGTACAAAGCAGTGGCTTTGACAGCTGATGCTACTATTGACTTTGTTTTCTCTTCCTGTTTTCTCTTCCTGTTTTCTGTTATAGAAAGGATGCCTGGCCCGGTAGCCCTTTGCTAGCTGCCTCTTTTATCTGGTCAGAGCTGTTAATGGTGTAAACATGGTCATGAACTATGTGTACTGATTTTTATTTTCTTTCCTATAAAAAGTACACATGCATTTTTGTTTAGCTGTGTTTCTTGTTTTTTGTTTTTTTTTACACTGACTCTGGTTCTGCTGGCGGTTTCTTCCTGTTGCAAGCAGGTAATTCCTTTCCATTCGGTTCCTCGAGATGAAGAACTGGTGAAAAGTCAAAGAGACGTCTTAATCTACGTATTCAGTTTGTCTTACTCAGATATGCTTTTACTAACTGGCAGTAAATTATGAAGCAAATTTGACTTAATTGTATTACTTAATGTGACTACATGTAAGTGGTTCCAAATCTGTATAATTGGATTTTATTTGAATGAATTGAACTGATTTAAAATAAATTCTCTCAAACAGACGAGTGTGAATGCATCATACAGAATAACGTCCTGTAGCTCAGTTTGTCACCATGGAAACCACTGATCCACAGCTTTGGGACTCTAAACTTTAGCTCCAGTTTTACAACTTAAAAAAATGTAGTCGTCTGCCTCCACCCCATTTTGCTAGTTGGCACCACATTTTGAAAACCAATGTTCATATTATTAAATGAGTTCTATGTGTAAATTGCATTCAATCTTGATCAATGCCTGTTTAACACAGTGTATAATGTGCAAATCTGTGTTTATTTTTCTAGATATTACGCCATCTGCTGCCAGCCACTGGTCTACAGATCTAAGATGACCCCAGTCCGAGTGGCATTTATGCTCATTGGTTGCTGGGTCATCCCCACATTTATCTCCTTCCTACCCATCATGCAAAAGTGGAACACTATTGGGATAGAGGACATTGTGAGTTCCCAGTAGCTAAGATCGGAAATGTTGAAAAGGTGTTGAAAATAATGATTCTCTTGTCTTTGCTGTTAAGAGTGATGACACAACAATATTTTCTGTGTTTGGCAAGTCCCAGATTGCCAAAGACAGACACATGAGCCATGGCATCGGCTTATAGTCAGTTTTTCTTTGACTTGTTGTCTTGTTGTCTTTACTTCCTTCTGCGATGAGACAGGAATGCTGTAGTCAAAAAATTAAAGCCACATGCACATGGTGTGAATACAAATGCACACTGTGATTTTCAGATTATTAAAAAAAATCCCTGTATCATATTTCTTCTGTATTATTATCCACTAAATTTGGGATATCTTGTAAAATTCCAGACAACTAAACAGAGGCTTGTCAAAATGCCAAAACATAACAGAGTTGTGATTAATTTGCCTAGAAACCATGGATTATATTAAATTGTTTTTACATCTTGAGGTTCTGCTCCACCTGTGCATTTTTTATTTATCCCTTGTTTCTTAGCCGTTTCAGGGCAGCTTGCCAGACAGACTAAACCTTTTTTAGTTGAAAAGGATATTACTAAGTACTTTTTTATTATGGCTTTTAACATAACTGTTTCTTCAGGCTGTTTGGAATAAATTATGAAAACTGTCAGCGTGGGTCTCTCCAGAGTTCCTGTGTTTATTCTAAACTAAACTAATCCTCTCCATATAGAATATATCACAATTATTTCTTTGTCTCCTGTCAGATTGAAGAGAAACAATCCCTTTCGGGAGGCTCCAACACAAGTTGTGTGTTTCTAGTCAACCAGCCATACGCCTTGATCTGCTCTGCCGTCGCCTTCTACATACCGCTGGCCCTCATGGTTTTGGCCTATCACCGCATCTATGTGACCGCCATGGTCCATGTCAGGCAGATAGAGACTCTTCAACGTGCCGGCTCCGTCCCGATTACATGTTCGGACCACGTCTTAACCATACGGTCTTCCGCCTCCTCGGATCCGCTGAATCACTACCGCCTGAGGACAGCGACCGTGTCCTTGCCCTCAGAACAGGCTCAAGGAAGACACAGACGCATCCGCATTGAGACGAGGGCAGCGAAGACACTGGCGATCATAATGGGCTGCTTCTCCCTGTGCTGGGCGCCATTTTTCATCACGAATGTGGTGGACCCCTTCATTAATTACTCTGTTCCCTGGCAGATGTGGACAGCCTGGCTGTGGCTGGGATACATTAACTCAGGACTGAACCCCTTCCTGTACGCCTACCTGAACCAGGCTTTTCGAAGAGCGTTCCTGGCAATTCTCTGCTGCGGAGACGAACGTTACACTCAGCAGGGGATCTGCTCCACAGGGTTCAGCAGGCCCTCCGTCCCGTCGGCCAATGGGACCTCCATGGCTCTGAGGTAAAACACAGGAAAAATAAAAATAAAAAAAATCCCTAACAAACACATTTAAAGATTCTGGGCTCCAGCTGTACTCAGAGTTGGTAAAGTCCTACTTCCCAGTCAGAAAAATCTATTGCGTAGCCTTCCAAAGTTGAATTTGCGTTTCAATATGGCTGCATCTCACACGAACAGCAGTAAGACATAGTGGGAACATGTGCGTTTTACAAGACACACATGTAAAAATGAATCTAAAATCAATGTTGCATGCAGCCCCTGAAACTCTAAACTGAACAAATTGAAAGTTGTGTTTGCTTACTGAAGTAAAGCTTAAAATTATGTTTGTAAGAGCCATAGCGAACAATGTTTGTAGGTGTCGCCGTGTTGAATTTCCAACTTCTTAACTAGAACACAGTTACCTCGGATCCGACAGTGAATCTAGTTCCAAGTTCCCAATTCCCAGATAACTGGAACGCAGCAAGATGCTGCATTTCTGAAATATAATTGCACATCAAGCTTATTGTCAGAGCAGTAATTATATGTGTGAGAGGAAAGGTGTAAATGGGCTTGTTAGAGCGAGCATCTGCATGTGGGTGTCTGTCTCCTACAGGCCTGTGGCAAAGAGAAAATAATTTCTTCCTTCAATCAAAAACCAATCTAAACATCATGTTCATCAAGGCAACACAAGTATTATATTACTGTAAAGAGTATAGTGCCCTTAAAAACTATTCACCCCAATCATGATCAATGAAATTTGGCTTTTTCGATAAAATTTTAAGCTAAAACTGAGTTCTACAAAATAATAAATGAAAGTCAAATAGATATTTACCCCCTTCCAGTTTGTATTTAGTAGACCCACTTTTAGCTGCAGTCACATCACAGAGTATTTGTGGACAGGCCTTAATCAAGCTTGAACATCTGGATACTGTAATTTTACTCCATTTTTCCTCACAAAGCCATTCACAATCTTATGTTTCGTAGGAATTGGCTGTGAGCAGCACTTTTCAAGTCCTCCAGCAAATTGTATTGGACTGACTTCTGGGCTTTGACTGGTCTCCAAAAACACAATATCTTGTCTGATGGCCAATGAGCTCAATTTTGGTCTCATCAGACTAAAAAACTTTCTTCTTCTTGACCATGGAGTCTGCATGTCTTTTGCAGACTCTATGCAAAAGACTTTAGTCGAGCCTCGTCGACCTTCCAGACACAGGTGTCTTTATACTACAATCATTTAAGACACATTGACTCCAGTTGGGTGATCTGTATTCCATTCATTGTTAGACTACAAGCACAAAGGGCTTATATAGAATTAGGTGAGTCACCTAGGGGATGAATATTTATGTAATCACCAATTATACATTAGATATTTTTTATTTGTCATTTTTTTGCTGCAGAAACTGGTTTTAAATTTGACATACAGTAGCTGTAATTGCAACATTAAGTGTTTCTGCAGAGGGGGGCTGAACACAGATGGACACAAAGCTTTTCTGTTTTTCATGTGGAAATGATTTTTAAAACCACACGCACAGTTCTTTTTCTAAATTATGCATCATTTATTTTGGTCTGTCACGTTAAAATTAAGTCAGTCTACATTGGTGTTTCTGGTTATGTGGTGACAAAATAGGATAAAGGTCAAGTGATTTTGTCTCGAGTGCATCATGACAAAATCACTATGCTCGTCATAAATGTATATTAGCAAATACCTTTATGAATCACACCTCCTGTATAGCTGGATTTAAGTATTATGTATATTACAATAGAGGTAATAGTCTTTTTCCACAGTAGGGCCTGTGATAACGCCGGTGATTTATCTGAAGGCTGAGTTTGGCTTTTCTGCTTCTTTGAGTCGGGTGGATGATGAAGGAGGCGGCCTTCATGTCTCTGCACTGTCTAACATTTTTACAAGTGCTTCACGCTCAGAGAGAAACAAAGGCGAGCGCATGATCACTTACAGTCACACACTGATGACAGATTCACTGAACACGTGCGCAAGGTACAGGAATGTGTGATACACTATTACCCAATTCAGTCTATTTATATTATTTGAAAACAATAAAAGTTTGACCAAAGTATTACATAAGTAAAAAAAATAAAATAAACAATGTCGGACAACACAAAAACTCATACAGAAGAACAAACAGCTCTTACTGTGTTGAACAGCAGCTTTGGACTTCATAAAGCTCTGTTAAAGTACAGGCTGTTTACCAAACTAGCTCTGGCTACGAATGTTAGTGTTTACTCTAATTTTTCACCAGGTTTTTTCACTGGAATGTAGACTTGACAGTAATCAGCATAGCAATGGAAATTAATTCAAAATTTCCTCAAAATAAACCCCAAAGGAAAAGGAGAAGTCCTAGTACAGACACCTGAGGCTTCCCACAGCCAAAAGAGCATCTTGAAGTATCATTCTGACACTTTACATTTTTAGTTAAAGAAAGAAGTAATTCCCTCTCGTGTTTTTCCTTCAGCTGTCATTGTGAGTGTATATATACACATCGGCTGAGCCAATATCTCTGCTCTAGTCTTAGAACTTTTACCTGAAATACCTATTTTGTGTGGGCTTATGCTTCTCTACCGTCTCTGCACACATTTCTTTGGGCTCTTCATCTGTGTGTAGGAAACAGTAAAGACAACCAGCCTTATCTCCAGCCTGATCCGTCTGTGACGGAAAACAGACTCAATCAGATTACTGCCAACATGACACTGGAAAGTCAAATTACAGGAATCCCGTCGTGTTTTATCAGGGAGCTTTAGGCCTCTAAGGCAGGCTTGGAGTGCTGAGGGTCTGTTGAGTCAGCTTGGTGTTTTTCCATCTATTTCTTGCCACT
Organism: Poecilia mexicana; assembly: GCF_051168715.1. NCBI lineage: Eukaryota > Metazoa > Chordata > Actinopteri > Cyprinodontiformes > Poeciliidae > Poecilia > Poecilia mexicana. The sequence goes on from NW_028263381.1 coordinate 17,732,749, forward strand.
GCAAAGGAACAGAAGTGTTTTCATTACCTTTTTGCCTGAAGGCAGATTTTAAAAGTTGATACGCTTGTGCTAATGTCATTAGAATACACAAATAGTTAAGTGTACTTGTCCTGATGATAGTATTTCTTTGTTTGTGGTTTGCACAGAGTGAGACATTTGGTTGTGTACTCTGAAATGCTGACATACAGTGTGTATTGTAGAAAGTATTCATACCTCTTGAATCTTTCCACATTTTGTCACATACAACCTTAAACTTTATTGTTTTGGGGGATGTCATGTGATGGACCATTACATTAGAACACAAAAAATGATCCACAGTTTTCACATATTGTGTTAGCTGCTAGTTTAAGGATGTACTTCTATCATTTTTGATCATTTCCAGACAGAAATTTCCCAAGTAGCTCAAACTAAGCCAGACTGAATGGAGAGCATCTCCGAGCAACATTTTCAAGCTTTGCCACGAACAGTTAATTAGATTTAAGAGTGGAATTTGACTCAGCCAGTCAAACACATAGTCATATGTTAGAATGACCCAGAATCACAACTTTGATCCAAATCCCTCCATTGTGTGTGTGGCTCTCTGTTTAGGGTAAGTGTACTGCTAGAATGTGCAATTCTGCCACACTGTTGTGTTTTTCAGCCTTCTAGCCCGTTTTCTTCCTGGTCCGGCCCGTATTTAGCTCCCATCCATCTTCACATCAACTTCTCTGTCTCTTTTAAAGAGCTTCCCCACAGCATGAGGCTGCCACCACCACATGTCTCTGGGGATTGTCTGTTTTACAGACTTTGAATTCAGATCAGCTCTACGAAGGACAGAGCTTAAAGTTATAATACTACAAGAATACAGTTGTAGTAAAACAAGAATAGTTATAAGTCAAGGAAATCGGAATCATGGGAGAAGAAGGCGTTAATGTTACCAGAAAAAAGTTGTAGTACCAGGAGAAAAATAGTCATTTTATGAGAATGCCAACATGAAAATAAAAAAATAAACAGAAATGTTGAGCATCTTGTGAAATTATATTCACCAAATATGAAACTTTTGAAGGCAAATAGTTGCACTAGATTTATTATAGGTATTGGGCTGCAGAAAGGTGGATAAAACTACAGACTATTTTAGGATTTCCATTGTAAAAAAAAAACAACCTTATGTATAATTTTCTGTTTAAATTACAATTAGATGTTATATGTTGGGATTTTGTACAACAACCCAATGCAGCACATTGACGTTTGTGGTTGAAATGTGTTAAAATTGGGGGAAAAAGCTCAAGGGACATGAATACACACATGATTTGTGTTTGGCATCAAACAAAGTTAGACACTTCTTTTCCCTGGAATATAGATGTCTTCCTGTTTTCTAAGAATGAAATCACAACAAATGTTAAAGTTAAAACATATTTTATAAGGTAGTTTGACTTGTTGGCATTGCTAATGAACTTGATACAATGTTTGAACGCAAAAGACTGAACAAAAAGGGGTAGGTAAAGAGTGGAAAAGATAAACAGAAAAGGAAAAGAGAGCAGTGAGGACATGAGAGAAGGCAGAGAGCTGGAAGAAATGACTGCAAGAGAGGAGGATGAGGATAGAACAGAGAGAGAGAGAAAGACCAGGAACATGGAAATATGGAAGGAAATGTCAGACAAAGAAAGGGAGACAGATGATCACACTGCAGGCTCTTATGACGTGTTTTTATACACTGTCCTCATAAATTCCAGCACATGTGTGTGTGCACACTTGTTAGCCCTGTGATGGACTGGCGACCTGTCCAGGATGCATCTGAACTCCGCTGCTGATGTAATCTATTTTCCTACCTCCCGACAGAAAAATGAGACTTTTAAACTCCTTGGCACAAAAAAGCTTGGCACAACTTTTGGCGTGTGCATATACAGCATGTAGTTTTCAGTTTCTGTTATTGTAACAGGAATACCACGCTTGCAGTGAAATAGAGCAGTTTCTGTCACCAGTCAGAGCTGAAATTTTCAATTCATTGGTCAACATTACAGTGAGTCCAAGCTTACATCCAAATCATCAACTGCAGCAACTCATCCAGAGCCCAGAACCTCATCTTACAGAAAATGTTAAGAGTTTGATCTCTCAATCAAACAGATTGGGAAACCTTTCATCAGGGAGTGTGGGCAAATATTGCTAAGTCAGCATGTCAGTCAAACAAAGACAGCTAAAATTATGCTTTCAACAAACCATTAGTTTAAGGGCGTGCACACTTATGCAACAAGGTTCAAGGTTTAAAGAACATCTCCCCAAGGATTGGTCTTTTATCTACACTCTACATGTCTGATTAAAGAGTATAAAAGTCTGTGCTCAATTCATTGGGGTCCCATAATTTTACATCAGACATTTGAGCAGCTCTGAGGACACTTTTGAGTTGGGAGTTAGGGTAGAATTACTGAAAGGTTCATTTGAGTATTAAATATCAAAGGCGGCCTACACTTTTTCTCTGTGTCTCAGTAACAAGTAATTCTATCAATTTGGGGGGAATTTCGTAATCTGCCTTGTGTTTCAGTTTTGCAGTTCCCCTCTTAGTTTAATGGCGTAAGAGGTTATCCTCGATTTCTCTCAAATGGCTTCTGTTCACTCATCCTTCACATCTTTATCTCCGTCAGAGAAGCTAAACTTAGCACTTTGAATATAATGTATGCATTCATCATAAATTAAAACACTGTGAAAAGAAAGCATGCTTTACATTAACCTACATTATCCTAACCCTTACCAGTTTGGCGATTTGTTTGCCTGAGAAAGTGTGTAATTCTTGTGGTTTGGACATTAGAGGAAGAGAAACAGACATGATAATTTGTCTCTCTGAGTGTCAGATGAGCGAGAAAAATACCAAGCGTCAAATCATGACTGTCAAATTGTTCCAGTAACAGGATCTTTGTGATTCTCTGCAAGTTCCCCTTCAGCTCTGACTCAAATAACTGTTATCTAAAAATAAAAAAAAGTATTACTAACTTTTCTATAGTTTTTGAACAGAAGGTACCAAAGTACAGAAGCCATGTAACTTGGAAACTAAATTCTTAAACTCTCTTTGTAGGAATTCTTCTCTTTTCAAAAATTTTAATCTTCCATCGTTCTTAAGAGCAGGAGAAGCTGAGCTTCATGCTGCAAAGAAATTGAAGAGCTGTTCAGGAACAGGCAAAATCTATACTCAGGAAACCAGACGGAATGATTCTATAATGGATAGTCCTAAAAAAAATAGAGGATAAGTGTAGATATTTATTTTAACATTTACTGTTCAATTGTAAAATAAATAAAAAAGTGTGCAGAATTTACTTAATTGGTTATATTTATGTAATTTCAGGCCTGTTGAGACATGGATCAACAAGTCTAAAAATCTCTGCATTTATCCCACCCCCGCCCCCATGTTTCCAGGGAAAAGAAAATTTAAACAAAAAGGGATATGAAAATTTTGTGCTGAATGGGAATATGGCTCAAGATTGAGAGTATGAAGTGCAAACACTAACGAGGGATTAAGGTAAATGTATTGAACTGTCACAGTACAGACATTCGTGCGTAAAGTAGAAAGCCTACTTTACACAAGTTATACATGCCACTGTCACTTAAAAGAAGGCATGCACTGATCCATGTGTTTCATTATGTGTGATAGCAGAAAGTGTACTGATTAAGCTAGAATATAAAGAGCACTCCACACCAAGCTACTGCAATAACAGCTGGTAATAACACACATGTTTGCTTAATTTTAATTTGCAGAGTTCAGGTTGCTATGATACTTGATCTGTAACAGCAGTGGGAATCAGTTGGCTGCTTTCCGGCTTTTTGGCTTAAATCAACTGTAGTGACAGGGCTGGTACTACATCCTTAATCGAGCAGGACATTTTCAATAAAAGCACAAGTAGACGCTTAAGTTCTTAAAAAGTGCCATCTAGAGTTCAAATAGTATTACACAAATGAGAACCATTAGCAGTATTGATGTAAGCCGGTCATCATTACTGCACACAATCTAGAGAGCATACAAGTTCCCTAACCACTCAGGACTTTCTGTAAACATTTTCATAGATCTCTTATTAATAATCCCAAAACTGCGCTGGAAATTAAAGCGTCCTGTAATATCAGACTATTGATTCTTACTGGACACTGCACATTTGGTAACTTGAAATAGACTAGATTCCATTTTTTATGATGAATCAATGCAAACAGGAAACACTAAAGAGCTTCCACTTTTTTTTTCATTCCTCCCAGTTTGTTGAACTCCAAACAATCACAACTGTATTTCAGTGGTGCACACAGGGGTCACTGGTGAATCTTTAACATTCAGCCGATTTTAGCTTCAGGTGAAGTACATACTTTACATTTCTCAGTCTGCACAAAAAAGTCTGTAACAGTGAGCATGTGAAGCTGACGAGTGAAGGGCTCAGTTTAAATCTGACGAAAATACAGGCACTGAGCCTGTGTACTCGGTGCAGCCGCAGTTTAATTTCAGTTTAAATTTCAGACATTCTCAAGATTTATTTAGTTTATTTCATGTTTTGTCTCTCTGATCATGTTTTTATTTTTTATTTAAACCTTCTGCAGCAGAAGCAGATAAAATGCAGAGCAGTTCAGTTCAGTTTTGTTTAATGCAGGTGAAATGTCTTTGAGGAAATTGATCATTGTGCTCCCAGTTCAGTAAAGTCTGCCTGCATGCCAAAGCAAATATGAGTTTAATTTTGGGGCATTGTGCTGGCAGCACTCTGAGTGAGTTACTGTAGCACTCCAGCTACCACAGCTCTCATGTATACCACATGCTGCCACAGCTCTAGCTTCTGATAAATGAATGGCTTTAGCCACGTTGCTGGTACAGAAAACAGTGCACTCCAAAATATACCATGCCATGCACAATGCAGGGTTTCACTGGTGGTTCTTGCATGAACGGTGCTTAAGGGACCCCGTCCTACTGTTGCCCCTCAACCAATTAAAATGCAAGAATGTATCTGAGCTTGTGGTGGCCCAAACTCAAGTTCAACCTGGAAGAAAACATGTGTTACCTAGTCTCCTGATCATCCTCGATCTGACCCCACATATATGTCAGATCTCCATCTCTTTCATAAAATCCATTGAAAACTTGTTTAGGGTACAACTAACTGGCAAGTTATATTTCATTATCTGATGTTAATGCACCACCGGGGGCAACTACCCATAGCAAAAAAAATCTATAGAGATTATTAAAAAAGTAGGGCTAAAAAGGTACTCCTCTTAGTGAAGATGCGCACTCGCCTCCAAATTCTGTCCAGCTATGCTGTGCTGTTTGTTTGGCAATCTGAATTAAGCTGTGTGGGTTTTCAGGCAGTAGTTCAAATGCAAAGTCTGCCCATTAGATTCTACTGAGGCCCATAAAAATCAGCTGTAGGTTTTTAGGTGTCTAGTTTCACATGTTTAAAAATCCTGTCGTTCTTGCTTTAACACATGCTCACAGAGCAGCTCGTATCGTCTGAAAAATAAGTAACTTATTTCAGATAAATGTGTAGATACTCAGAGACCGTTCAGATCTCAGGATGTCAGGACATTCCAATATAAATCTTCACATGAAAACAAATTGATATTTAAGAAGCAGAATTATGGCCAGCGGTGTTCTGAAGTTTGGATCAACACAAATTGGCCCCAGACTTCTTATCTTGAAAAAAATCTTCCAATGGGTGAACGACAGACATCTTTGAGCTGGCAGACCGGCTCGATCCAGCCTTGATTTTGCTTTTCTGCACGTTTTTCTGAGACTGGTATAAGGTGCAGAAAGCTTCTAATAAGTTTCAGCTTTTTCCAAGAGATGGTATCAGGACAGGCCGGTTTTTCACACATTGGTTAGAAAGGCTGATTGGTGCATAGGCATGTAGCTTACTAATATTTAACACTGGTTTAGCTTTTTAATCTGCAACACCAAGCTTAAACTTACAAAACTCCAAAGCACTTTGCTAAATGATTACCTGTCAGCTGTTTTAATGATGTCCCCCCCCATTATAAGCAACACTTGCAGGGATAAATGATAGCTGTCCAATGACTGAGATCAAAGTATTACAACAGACTCTGAGTGCTTTTTTCAGTAATGTGCAGTGAGTGTGAAGTTAAACTAGGTAAAATTTAAGCCCAAATGTGAAGAAAATTGAGAATGATTGAACGAATGCAAATAAGATCAACCGTCGGTTCAATGCCCTTATGTAGAATCTTTTGTACATCGAAATGCCACAAAAAAAAAAAAAATCTGTAAAGGCTTTTGCTTGTTATCGAGTTGTCCATCTATAAGCAGGAAGTGAGTTGGTTTTACTTCAGTGGAATGGGAGAGGATCAAGAACAAAATCCTGGCAGATAAAATCGTTTTTTGGCCTTATCTGAGCACACCAGGCCTGTTTGGAGAAAGGAGCGGCTTTTCTTTTGATCTCTGACAGGAGACACAGTGGAGCACAGTGATATGGACAAAAGTAACTTTAAACTGTAGAAAATTGAAACTAATTTTTAAAAAATTATCCACATTTCCATACATACATAAATTTTTAGAATGACAAAAACAGGTATGATGGGAATAATAGAAAACAAACAAATGCCAAAGTATTTTTTTAATGACATGATAGTATGCAATTATTGTGGGCTTTTATTTAGATTATATTGATTTACTAGCAAGTTTAGCTGAATTCTTTTAAATTAATTTGAAGCAAACAAGAATAAAGCTGTTATTGACGCTGGAAAAACGCTTGTGATCTGTCCAGAGACTTTTCTGCCCCAGAAACCCAGAAACCAGTGCGGACTGATAAATTATTCTGTTTATAGTTTTGTTGGTCATTGTTGAAGTTTCCTTTCCATGAAGAATTTGAGCTACGACCTTTTCCAGACTTGCTTTTCCTTTTGAGAGCAGTCCCAGTTAGGCTAGTGTTACATGTGCAAAAAGCATTTTTGATTTGTTTAGCTGCAAAAAACTGTGCCAGTGTGTGTGTTGTGACATAAATAATTCTATGCAGGTTGTCTGATTTAGATTCTTCTGCAGTCTATCTATAATAATACACTTATTAAAAATATCAAAAAGAATCAAAAGTACATGTGGATATGTTTTCCTCTTAATCCCAAGTTAATGGGCAAGTTAACTTCCACAGCATATTTTCATGACTTACCTTTAGCTTGTATAACCCAGCTGTGTTCAGATTTGTTTTTTGTGATGTTTATAAAGAAACTTTGAAATCTTTCACACCTAAAGACAGCATTAGCTGCCCACAGTGGCGAGCAATAACTTTTTATAGCTACACATGTGATGTCAACTGACTTCCTAAAAATGTTACATTTAAACAATGACAGTGCATTGGATCACATATTGCAGCTGAGGGAAATCAACTAAAATCTAAAATGAGAGACTGCTGTCTGAAAATCTGAACTGAGAGTTGTTTTTCTTGGCATAATATAAATTATGTTAAGGCAGACTTGCGTGCTCTCTCATTTAAAGGAGCAGTATGAAGGATTTCGTGACATCTAGTGGTGAAGTTTCAAACTACTACTCTACTCTATCAACTCTATCATGCTCCTCCATTTTATTTTGGCATGCAGAATAAATATGACATTCATACATGTTGTTGCAAGATGACTGGACTGCAGCTTATTGACTTTCTTATCCTCTTCTTAAACATACTTTGGATTATTTGGTACAATACAAGATATAAAGCAATAACCCTAAAAGAAAAAAAAAATCACCGACACATAAACCTTGCATACAAGAACCCGACTTCAGCAAAAAATAATAAAAAAAAAATCTCAGTCAATGAAATTCATAAACTGCACTGAACCCCACTCACTATGAGGTTATTTGAAACGCTCTTATGAATATGTTTACTGTTTAGAGTTGGCAACGAGGTTTAAAAAGAAACTTTAAAGCATGGTTCCTAAGAATGATATTTTGTGACCTGCTTTTTTTTTGCTATCATTTTAGTTGAACAGTAAACAGGACTACAAAGATCCACTGACTTTTACTCAAAATCAGTCTTGGGTGCACCCTTACGATGCTAGCATCTACTTGGGATACTTCATTATCCAAGCCTTTTTGAAGGAAGAGTGGTTATTTTCTGTTCCTGTTGCTAAGACTAGAGAGAAAAATTTTTTGTTAAAAAACATACTGACCACAGATAACACAGGTTGTTGTCCCAGTAGCCATCTTCCAATCTCTGTTTTGTGTGGTTGATGCAAGTTTAGGGGAAAAAAGTTACCAAACATTTTGTTATATTACTGTCATTTCAGTATGTAAAAATATTAGCTTTGTGCTTTTACACAAGCTAGTTTAGTGAAAAAGGTGTTTCCCAAACATAAGTGATAAAAAGTTGCATGCAACTGCAAAGACTGTTAAAAAGGCCACCAACTCATCATGCTTAGACCTGCTTTTATTCTGCTAAACTGCTTCTCTGTTCTTGTGGGAAAACACAACTTGTCTCCTTTTATTTCCCCATCAACCCACCGCCACGTCTATCCCGTCTCATTGCCTCAGCGTTAAAAGATGATGAGACACAATTTGATTATTTAATGTTCCCACACCATAGTGGGACAAAATTAAAGGAACACAAAGCTCCCCTCTTATCTCGTCTTGATCTCCTTTAAAGGTCACATAGCAGATCAGTTGATGTTTTGTTCACAAACGACAGAAATGTTGATGTTTTCAGTGTAAAGAGATGAACAATTATTTCATTTGAAGCATCTGGACTCCAACAACATTTGGCTTTTACCGCAAAGAGAAATGTTTTTTTCTTTTTTGTGAAACCAACAGATTGCACAAATATTACAATTTATGTTGCCTTAAATTCAGTAGGATGAAATAATTCTCTGCATTTGGAATGTTAGGCTGTCTAAAAGGGCTCAAAGAGGATGTTTTCTACATTACTATTAGAATTTTAAAAGCCCTTTTGTTCCCATGAGACAAATTAGTGAAATACCACAAGGGCCGAGATTCTCCCGTTTCTCACTGCCAGTAAAAGAGCGTAGAAAGCAGCCTCAGCTGTTCTGCATAAATCTGAATTTGTACAGCAAGTGACAGCTGGCACGTCACAAACAACATAAAGTGATTTAAAATTACAAAAACGTGCTGCAAGACAAGTCACCATCATGTTAAGCGAACTCCAAGGATATAGTCAGCTATGCTTTTTTTCATAAACTGATGCTGACAAATTTGATTTGGAAAATTCCTGTCCTCTGTTCATTTTTTTTAAAAGTACAAATGTTCTCTTTTGATGTGGACGACAGATACTTTTGGGTCACAAATAAAACTCACAGAACTGACTTCATACTGCCTTCAACTGTCTGTGGAAAGTCCCCTATCTTAACCCATGTGTCAGTAGGACTTATATATGTATATAGGACCATATAGCGATAGGACAACCATTAATAAATGTAATTTCTGCTGAGATTCAATTTTATTTTTTTAGGAAAAGAAAAAAAATATGTTATGTTTAATCTGATTTAATGTCAGGTAGTGAGAAAAGGTAGATTATCTTTAGTAAATGTCTGTTTTAAATTATATACAAGTACCTTGAAAATGTCATTGCTTGACCTTACAGATTAGCTTGACGACCCATCTTAGCATCCGGCTCAAAAAGAGTTTCGTCTGAATCATTTTGTTTTTATATTTCTGATATATAGACATTCAAACAAAGCTTTTAAAATAAACATCACGATTGTTGTGTTGTGACTCTGAAATGCAAGTATGTCTTTTCATTTTTTTAATAGAATGATCATATGTTTGGACAGTTTGAATACACAGGCAGCTGCAACTGTAATTTACGTTCCTTTCTCTTTAAGAATGTGGTTAAAAAAAATTAAGAAACTACATTTTGTCTTGGTTGTGTGAAGCAACCAATCTGCTTTTGTTTTACTTACTGAATGCTTGTGACATTGTCTCCCTGCAAGAGTGCTGACTCAGCAAAAGAGAGACAGAAACCAAGAAGGAGAATCCCAATTGAACCTAAACAAAACATGACCAACTTGACAGATTTGGGTCGCGATAAACGTTTTGTTTGCATCATATTCTTTGCTACTTTGTGTGTGAGAAACATTTTGTCTGTTTTCTCCAAGTGGAACCTTGACATGAGTCCATTTTGATCATTAAGTTTCAATAACTTAATTGGTTGTTTTATCCTTAAAGCCACATCAGACATTTCTGTGTACCAGCTCAACTATTATAACTTCATTGAGTTATTTTCTACATTAATAACTGCATCAATGATGCAGTTATTAATGTAGTGTGAATGTTAGAGTGTGACTCAAACACACCGTCTACCTGTTTACCTTTGGTCTATTTGGCATTAGGTTTACTTATGTGGACTGTCTCTTTTAAACAACCTCGCTAATAAATAACTTATGCAGCTTCCTTTCTGAGAAAGCAGGACATGGCCATGTGTGGTTTATATGTTAGTTTTCAGATCCTAACAGATTTTTCACATTTTATCGTCAAGACCTGTCTTAAAATATATCTAGTTTCCTATTTTTACTCTATTAAAAATAAAAGACTGAATCATAGCCTTAAAAGTATCCAGGAGGTCAAACATAAAGTGGGCTTCTGACTAATCAGGAGGATATTTTGGCGCTACAACTAGGATCAAATGTAATTCCAAGAAAGTGTTCATGTAACCGTTTGAAACAAATATTAATGTTAGGTTTTTTTTTAGTAACTAACAGATGGCTGGATGATCGTGTTATTTGCATCTCTTGTGGATGGTAGCAGATTTGAGCTCCGTTTTCAGTTTGCTGATCTGGAGTATAAAGATGTTGCCACAATGTCGAGTCGGAAATGTCCCTACTGTACGACGCTATTTCTATGTTAAAGATGGCAAAAATAATGTCTGGAAAAGAGAAATGGTTGTTAGTTTCTTTCTGGGAAGAAAAATAATAAAGGTACATTTTAAACTTTCTCAAGTCAGTTAATGAACAGTTAGAAAATTATTCGCAATTGGGAAATTTTAAAGGGATTTTTCAGTTTTCCTGGGAGTAGTCCAAAATGTGAACTCAAACTCAGACTGTGCAATCTACAGAAAAATTTGAAAACATCCAAGAGTTTCCTCTCAGACCCAACCTGCCTCAGGCTGACCAGTGAAATACTACATTTTTTCATGACTGGACCATTAGAGAAGGGCTGGAGAAGAATGTATCAGTTGGAAGGAGTGTCAGGAGAAAGCCTCTTCTCTCTAAGACAAACATGGGTTCATGACTCCAGAGTGTCATGTTGCATCCGATTTAATCACAAGACCTCTGGAAGAATGTCCTTTAACAACAAGTGAGACCATATTGGAGATGTTTAGCCAATTATCGGGAGCCATGTTTGGAGAAAACCAAAGAGTTTTGGGGTCAAGTGTGAGGCCATTTCTGTTGAAGCTTCGTCCAAACTGAATCATTCAACCAATAACAGCAACGTTGTGGAAACGAGTGGGTCAAAATTTACCCACAATAGCTGAGAATAATAAAGGCATGCAGAAAATGGAAAACTCAAGCTAAATCTGCTAAAGGTGGTTCTGCTAAATGTGTCAGTAATTCCCAGCGAGTTTGATTCGACTTCCCATGACTTCTCCCCATTACTGTTCCCAGCAATTCCTACCAAGATCTCTACGACAGTGGTTTATAGAAATCAAAATTTCCAGAGCTCTACAATAACTGGAAGGTTTTTTTTTTGAAAGGTGTTTATAACTTGAAGCCTACTGTCTTGCATTAAGACTTGGTTAATGTGGACTAACAAAGTTTTTTGTCTCTTTCAGATTGTCCTTCCTGCCAAATAGAAGCTACAGCGATAATGGCCAGACAATTCTTGCCAACGAACAAGAGTCTCAGGACTCTCTTGGGCCCCTATGAGGATAACTTTACGGGAACAGAACTGTGAACTGCTCATCAGATTTGGGGGACATTTAACTCCAATGTCTTGGCATCTGTGATCTTAAACAGTGTACTTTAATGCTAGCTGACTTTCCATAGAGATGCAGTTCCCTCATGATCCTTGGCTGTTTCATAATAGCTCAGTGAAGATGAACTCTGCTTTCTGAATGTGACATACAAGACAACTGCTGCTACTCTTAAAATCTAATGTTTAATAAAAAACAAAGTACGATATAAGTGCATTTTTGAGGTAAGCATAAAACATATTAAGGTTGAAATGGAGATCTGATGTTACGCTTTCATTTTATATTTTGAAATGTACAAACTCAATGTGATTTTTGAGCACTAGATGGCAGTAAAGCAACCATTGATTTCCTTCTTGCCAAATGGGAAGGCAGAATATGATATTTCAATTAATAATTGACAATGAAAAGCTGATGAATGAATGTATCTTAGCAATAACAAGGGTTTACGTCCGCTAGGTTTTTGATGTCTGGTTGAACTCCGACTGTCTCCCGCCCACAAAACATCTCCCAAATTATGAATTTTAAGGCGCATAAAAAGCAATCCATTGATTCATGTCAGTTTTTTCTTTATTCTTCAACTCTTGTCTCACTTTTTCCATTGGACTCTATCTACAAGGCAGGAAAAACCTTAGCTCCTACAATCACAAACCAAACGCTGCTGGAGCTTTAACTGGAACTATGTGGTGTGGTCAAATGATACCAAGATTGACATTTATTTTCTCCTAGCAAACACTCCAGGTGAGTCTCTATGAAAAAGGAGTAACATGTGGGAATGCTACCTAACAGGTATGCTACCTGTTGGGTGTCGTGGAGGTTCTGCTTCTCTTCCAAAGGCGATATGTTAGAGTGCATAGTGTCTGGAAATTTTGAAATCCTCAGAGGTTTTAAATAAAAATCCAGTGACGTCTGCCAGAAAACTGAAAATGGATTGCTATTAGGTCTTTCAGCAGGATGATTGTGGTCAAATCAAGACAAATGACTCACCACACTCGGTAACAACGTTTTTCCACGGTCATGTCAGTCTTCAGAAAGGAAAGAGAACTGAAGAGAATGGAGGTGGCAAAGAGGAACTGTCAAAACTTCTCAAAAATGTATTTTAATTCAAAATGAAGAGAGCAGCAGTGATAAAATATTTTTTAACTGATTTCCTGATTGGAAATAACACAGAGCCTTCTTGCAATAATGCATCAGAAGAAGGAATGCAGTACCCTTTTAAAAACATTTCACTCCTGCACACTTTGGTGTGTCTTATCTCATCCTAAGGCTTTGTCTTACAGTCCCACAGAGCCGGTGCTTTATTTTGGTTTTTACTCTAAGGTGGTGCTAACAAGAGAAAGATATTTTTAACCATACAAGACACAAAGTCAATAGTTTGTCCTTTTAAGGACTGAAGGAAGCCAGTAGTGTTGCTATTTTGGTGAGAACCACGGCCTAGCTGCCTTTTCTTTAATAAATCGGTCCACTGAGAGGGGAAAAATGTCTCTTATTTAATTCAACACGAGAGGTCAGGCGGCTGAACTACAGCTTTAAAACAAGAGTTGTCTTATTTTGTTTGAGAAATATGCATGCAAGTAGTGGTTGCCATGTGAAACAGAATATGTTTCCCAAATCAATCTAAATTTTTAGCCATTTATTTGCTCTTCCGCTAAAAAAAAAAAAAAGAAAACTGATCTTTAAAAGTAGCTAAAACAACTGACTACAGTGTCATGTTTGCCAATGAGGAGTCAGGGGGAATAGAAAACTTACAAAACATGGGGGAGTCACAGGAGCCAGGGAAAGATCAACTATAGGAACCAGTGGAGAAGAGCATAACATGAGAGACTGGGGAATGTGATTACTGGCGTGAAAGCAGGTGAGCCTAATTACCAGAATGAATGTCAGCAGTGACATCCTGACACGAACTGCGTTTCCATTAAAAATGTGCTCTGCACTTTGTTGATATTCTGCTAAATATCGAAAACCACAATTTCGAAACTTAATTAAAATCACACGTTAATAAATTTGTTAATGCAATCAGTCATTAAAAAACTTGCCATGCCATCACCTTCCTACAACTTCCTGTTATCGTTTCCGCCTGTATTAACATCCGGTTGTTGATCACGTGACTTGTGTGATGCAAAAACGTTTTCCATTGCAGTTTTGAGATTCTGATACCTTTTGTCGTAAATTGTTTGTTTTTTTTCGATATTGGCGTGTTTCCATTAGGCAAATTTATTTTCGTAATTCGAATTTGCGCAATTATATTCAAGCTTATCACCCACGTTTTTGGACTGTGGCCTGGGAGAAGGCCGGAGTGGCGGGAGAGAATACACAGAGTTCCTGAAAAACTTTCAAAATAAAACAAGAACTAAGATTTATAAACATAACTAAACACTGTGACACAACAGAAAATAAATACACGTACAGCACAGAGACGTGCTCACGGAATTATGATAAATAGTGACAGTTCAGACGGAAAGGAGACATTCAGGATGAGTTGTTGAAATTATTTCTCAAGCTTGAACTAAGAACATCCTGACTGCTGTTCATCTTAAGTCTTTTCTTTTTTTCTTTTCTTTTAAACCGTCATTAAAAATTTTTGTTTACGGAAATTGAAGAGAGAACAGGCTGGGGAATAAAATAAAAAGCACGTTTAAGTTTAGCCACTAGGTGTAGCTGCAGCACCGGAAACTAGGATGGTTCTCTGTTGATAAAAGTCTGCACATAAGAACTTATGTCTGCTTAAAATCTACAATAATAAAAACAGCAAAAACATGGTCAATGACATCACCTGATTTCCATTGTTATTATATGAGAAACAAACTTCAGTATTGACCAAATAATTACAAATTACAATTACAAATTAAAATGCAGACAGACGGGCCTTTTCAAAGTAAACAAAAAGGTTTTCAGTCTGTATAACTCAATCTAAATATATTTTACAAAGTAGTAAATGTTATTGTTGTTTCTGGAATTACCAAGAGACAATCTGTGAAAATATTTACCCTTATTAAAAATATTAATGTTTTCCTTTTTTGCCCCTGTTCCATCTTAGATCAGGGTTTTTACTGGGTTTGTGGTTTTCAAACTTTTGCAGCAGAAAAGCTGAGATCATATGAGCTTTTACAAACCGAACCAACTGCAACAAAGGCAATAAGCAATGATTTAAACAATCTGTGAGTAGTGCACAATAATTTTCAGTACATGTGTGACAAAATAATGTGTTAAATAATGCTGATAAGTTCCTTAAAATCAGGAATCCAGTTAAAGGAATAGGAAACCCCCCTGTGAAAAACAAAATCTGAGAGTAAGTTTTTAAGCTTGTGGCTTTGTCAGCACATTAGGATATGCATGTAACTTTTTAACTAAATCTCAGTTACTACGTGTACCATCAAGAGAAATGGTTTTTTGTAATGGATAACATATTTCTTGATCCCCACAGTGTCTCCGAACTCTGCACACTCAGCACGAATTCTAAGTATGAATTCTAAGCAAGAATAAATGCTTTTAAAGTTCCAGATGATAAAATCTAATATTCTTTTGTCAAGATGGACTACATAGCATGCAACACAGTACTCCGGAGTTCCTTGCTTTCTGGATTTTCTGTGTCCACTTGCACCAACTTTTCTGATTTTACAGTCAGAAAAGTTGATTGTTAACTAGTATTTCTTCCATTTCTGGTTCACTAGGGGGCGACAGGCCTTCTACTCAGGTAGTTTTGCGTTGCTCTTTTGTTATGGATGGACGATAATAAATCGCTCGTTGTTGAGGAAAAGCTGCATGGCCGTGCTAGGAGATTTATGGTAAGTTGCCGTGTATATCGTAGAGCTGATCTGGAGATTATGGGTTTCGCACGTTTTTTTTTTTTTGTTTTTTTTTTTGCAATTTAATTTAACAGATGAAAATAGATTTTCTTTACAGCTGGAAGTGTGCATACAACAGGTACATCTTCAAATAAGAGCTGATTTTGGTCAGTAGTGATGGTCTACAACTTAAATGCCCAGTCTAAGTCTGTGTATTGAAAGCCAACACTTTAACAAGACCACTCCAATATCATCTCGTTTTTATTGCCATTCAGAGGTGAAGCTGCTAGTGTTCCTTGAATCATAATCCTGCTGCACAACCCAACTGCACCTGATCTTAAATCCAAATCCTGAAGAAAGAAAGCCAGAACCAGATCCATTACACTACTTCCATATTTCCTGTAATGTTGATTTTGTTTAAATGGTGCATTAGTTTGTGGCCAGCTGCAATAGAAAATGTCACTTTTGTCAGTTCACAGAATAATATCTCAAAGGTTTTTTTGGCAAATGAGAAATGGGCATTTATGTTTTCTTTCAAACAGCTGGAAGCAATGGATGCAATTTGCTCAGCTTCCTTGTTATTAATAACTTATTTATTTCTAATGACCTTAACTGAGGTAAGTGAAGTCCGAAAAGCTTTAGATACTGTATTGTTCTGGGTTCTTCTATGAACGTGTAGATGAGTAGTTGATGGATTCTGGGGAGAATTTTGGTCGGCCTGCATCTTCATAAAAGGTTGTGGATGATGACTCCCCGTATGATTTCACAAGCCTTTTAATAATGATGTATGTCAATTAATTTGCTTCTCACATGTTCTTGAATTTCTTTTCACGGCATGAGGATGTTTTTTAACCTACTTCCTGTTGTTAGTCAGGCGTGTCTGGCAGGAGCGAAACTGTCCCAAAACAAGACTTGGCATTGTGACCTATAAATAATGATTTACAAGTAAATCATTATTTAACAAGGGGTGTGATTACTTTTTGTCAAAGTGCCAGGTTGGTTTTATTACTTTAAGAAATGAAATCAGCATTTGAAAATGGTGGTTTGTATTTCCACAAACTGCCTTTGTCTGATGTATTATTGTTATTTTCTTGATGATCTGAAGATTAATATTTGACTAAAAAGAGAGAAACTGAAAATATGTGCAAAGTTACTATTTTTTCCAGGGTAAAGCAGATTTTTGTTGCTGCCGCTGTTATGAACCCATGCGCTATCGAGCTCTTACAGACAGACTGCATATCATTTGCACAGCACAAATACACTAGGACTTGCAGGAATTTAGTCACCATGGCAACCCTCATCCACACGCACCAGCCCCTCCTCCTTCCCCTTTTGCATCCCTTGTCCTCTCTACCCCCCCTCCAATCCACATACAGAAACGATACAACGGCTGCTGCTCCCGTCATGCTTTGCAGTAGGAAACAGGAAGAAGCAAGTAGACACACCGCCAGCTGCCAGCACAGTGGAGAGCAGCATAGGCTCAAATTCCAGACCGATGGTGGATGAGGAGGCACCACACGTGGAGGCATGGCTGATGTCACCTCCAGGACGCACTCAAGCTGCTGCTTCTTTGGTGAGTTCAACCCTCCTTTGAGCTGTTTTTCAACACAAATCACGCAATGGCATGCAGAAAGGGCAGTAAACCTGCAGACAGATGGATGCTGCCGGTGGATTTAAAGCTACAGTGCGGTAATCCTCTCAGATGGGAAAGGATGAGGGGGTTTGGGGGTGTCTTGGCAAAAAGGTGATAAGGAAGGCAGGCAGAAACACTTCACATCTTCATATTTTTATTTATTTATTTATTTTACTTTTTTTTTTCAAGCAGGAAATGACACAGCTGCTTTGTACTTTAAGTTTCAACAATGTGTTAAAATTATGACACAGTCTCACCAATGACCGAGTACGTTAGAGGAACACAAAGAAAGTAAGCAGCCGCATCTTCCACTCTGACAATGATGGCATTGAGTGCAGCACTCATAGATAAACCCACATGCAAATCCACACACAGACCCTCACTGTCTCACATGCAGTCCATTTCAGCTGGATTTATTCCTCCTCATTCGCTCTCTGACATGATTTGTTCTATGCATTCAGTGATTAGACTCTGGAGGTCAAATATGCCAAAGTAAAATAAAAAGAAAATATGATAAAAATAAAATAAATACATTTTGATATGTCAGTATTTCACCAAGATGAAAAAAGGCATTTGGTAACTGCAAACACCTAAGAATAAATACTTAATTATGTCATTCATTAACTGAAAATCCAAATGAAAGCAATTATTATTACATCAAATAAATGTGAAATAAAGTGAAATAATACACTGAAATATATTTTTATTCATTTATGTTGTCATCAAAATTAACCTTAATTTCTGATTGTTGAGTGGGTTATGGACACAATTTTATTTGGACATAATTTAGAGGTTGTGTGGAATTTATTTTCTTTTTCCAAGCATACATTTATTAATGACTAACTTTATTTATTAAATTAGGGGTGTTAAAATATATAGAATTTCTAAGCTAAGGTTTGACATTAACAAAAGGAGTATTGACTAAATTTAATGCAATAAACAAAACACATGACTCACCTTCACAACTCAGGCTGATCCAAAGACAATAACACAACCTCGTTCCTTCAATGTGCTTTTAATTATGTTTTCGTTTCACTTGCAAACACAAATGAAACGTGTTGAATTCTGCCAAACACATGTGACTGGGTTAATGGTTTACCTGCCGGCAGGATAACGACCGTTAACATAAGACGAGATCTACAATGAAAAGGTTTTGAATGAAGTAAATCTCTTTTTGTCTTCTGCCAAAATCTGTGAAGAAAAAAAATGTAAAAGAAAATCTCCAGACGCCCTCCAGACACTCAACTGTCTTGAGAAGAAAGATTTCAATGTCTAGATTAGCAAAGCAAATAGAGACACAAAAGACCAAAGAATGTTTTTTTTTTTTTTTTTTTTTGTATAACAAAACACATTAAGGGATTTTGCTGTAACATTACAAATCAATGGAGAAGGGTTTCAGGGGGATGTAAACAAATTTGGATATTTGGATTAAACGGTGTTTTTGTCATGGTCTTGCGATGAAGGTTGAGCAGTGGTGTGCCAAGGGCAGATTGGGTTAAACCAACTCTAATTGAGCAGGATATTGTGTGGTCCTTCAAAGTGACAGGAGGAGGTATCATTTGTGTTGCCTATATTACCTTCAAGAAAATTGTTGAGCCTGTCAGAGAGACATCAGCTAGATTAATGTTCTAAATGTAACAAAATGAGATAAAGCAAGGCTGATTAGATTTAGATGGTGGTAGGTTGACATTAAACGAAAACTAATCTAGTGCAATTAAAAATGAGTTAAAGCAGAGCAGGATGCCCAGACCAGGATACTTTCCTGTATGCTCTGCAGGGAAGCCGACATATTTCTCTGCTTTCAAATACTCAGTAACATTTATTTATCCGTAAATCATTTTCAAATCAAGTTAAAATAACATCACAGGAGATGTTTTCTTATTTTAAACAGACTTTGAGGAAAATTTAAAAATAGATATATACATAACAGAATAAAATTTATAAATAAGACCAAAGAAAAAACTTTTTATTATTATTATTATTTTGCTGATATATTGAAGTATATGAAGATTAATTCTTTTGGGGCTGCATGATAAAGTACTCAGAAAAAAACTACTGCATATATAAATTAAAAGTGTGTAAAAATGCAAACAACCCAGAGTAAATGCAATGTGGAAAGTCAAATAACTTTATGAAGCAACTTATTTTTCATGACTGCTGAATAAAATCACATTTTTAACATAGCTGTTTACCATAATAGCTGACTTATAGCTTTTTTAAACAACATACCACACCTAAATGTCTCTTTATTATTCTATTTAGATACATTTCTTTCAATTTAAAGTTTCTACTTCACTTTCAATAAATGAAACTCGAGGAAAAACGTTTGTATATTAATATTTGTGCTACACATAATTTTAGGTCAACATTCAATTTTTTTGAAGTGACATTTGCTGTTTGGCTCTTCGTTTCCTTCCTCCTATTTTGAAATCTCAGCAGCAGGGGAGTTCTACTTCGCTGACCTTCTCAAGTGGCCAAAACATTTCTGCTACCAAAATCTCGTTTGATTCCGTGTATGTGACTAAACCTGCCACTAGGTGGAAATGACATTACATGACGTGGCATTTTTAAAAGCTATGAAACTGCATCGTCGAATTCAGGTGGCATGACAGTGTAACAGCAGAAAAACATCACATTTCAGACGGCTCAGACATTCAGAACTCGCTCTGATTCCCTTCACTTCAGTCTGTTAATGGTTCAACCTGCAGCTCTGTGCAAACACCGGCCCCTCCATAAGCATCGCTGCCGCACTCATTTATCAGCATGTTTTTAAGACCACATAGTAAAATCCCATTGAGATACATTTAGGTTTAATCATCACTTCGACTCAATTATTTTGGGAATTGTCATTCAATGAATTCTTGAGTCCAAATATTTTATAGATGGCCGACCCAATTGAAGTCAGATCTCTCTATGTGCTGCATAAGAAGACAATCTTATTCTTCTCGCTCTAAATCAGACTGAACTTTTCCTGTTTTAGGTCAGTTGGGCTCACCTAAAATATTTCTACTTGTCAAATGCCAGAGTGATGAGCGAGAGTTCACACACACCTTTTCACTTCTGCCCAGGGGTTTGTAATTGATTTGGAGCTATGCAGGTCTGAGTCGTTACTTTTTTCTGCTCGACATTCTTTCCTTGCGCTGCCACCTATTTTGTGAAGTTCACCAGTCCATCCTGCAGCAGAAAGATAAAAAAAAAAAATTCTAGATGTCATAACACTCTTTAGGCCCAACTCTTTAGTTTAGATCAAACTAATACCAGATTTTAAGGGGAATAAGAGTTGTGCGTGTTTCTGTCCTGCTGAGTATAGACATCTAGTTTCAACTTTAAATAAATATCAGATGTGTTTTAAAATTCTCTCTGCAATTTTTGGTTTGTAACAAACGATCTAGGCAATATCCGACTTTGTGTTTATGTCTCTTATGTTATCTTTTGATGTATTTGGTTTGCAGGCCAATCAAATTAGTGTGCATCTTGAAACTTTGTCTGTCTAACAAGAAACATTTCCCCATTACTTTAAATAAGGGAAGTGAAAAAAGTATTAAAAGTTATTATCAAGGATCAGGTGGTAAAAAAAATGTTCCAGCAATTTCTCTTTTCCTAATCAGAAGCAGAAATTGCACATCTTAATGACTGGGATGAACCATTACATCTTTATTTTGTGTTATGCAAACACTCCTTTTCTCACATTTGCTTTATTTGGTTAAAATAAAAACATTACACACCCTTTTCCATTTACATAAATCAAAGCGCCATCTCTCCACTGGTTTGTTTTATCTTTTGTTTGCCATGCAATCCACTCTGTCCACAGGATGTATTTAAACAGTATGACATGTTGACACATAGAGCTGTTCACCGTTTCTTTTTTTTTTTCTTTCTGCAATCACTATTGCCGACCCAAACATCCAACAGGAAAGATAAACACCGCTATCCAGTAAAAAATTGACTATATTTAACCTCTTCTCTAGAGCAACATGAGGTCACACCCACTGCATGGGGATCAAGCCAATAGGAAGCAGGGCGAGGGTGAGCAAAGGGCTCGTTCTTATCTTGATATAAATTCTGAAAGAGATCGTAACCCTCATCTACTGAGTCTGAACGCTCGGATGACGAAGCAGCCGCTGAAGTCACGCAGGGAGCAAAACAAAGAGAGAAACAGGTTTAAAAAGGAGCTGCCAACTCAGATTGAGACAGAAACACTTCTGGTCGTCCATAAAGCAGTGACTCTACAAGTGAGTATATCATTACTAATGAGATAGTTCGCATAAATTAATGACTGTAAGTGTTTTTATTGCCTGCTCAGTGTTTTTATTATTATTATTATTATATTGTTTCAAGCTTGTATGGCTGAATAAGTAGCATTAAAAACTTTACGTGGTTTTTTAAAATATTAATGCAGTAATGAATGGGGGTCTCCACTTGATCTTCTTGGCTTTATAGTCTGAGAAACTCAAAACTTGAGAAAAGAAGTTTGTCTTTCAAGTATTTCATTTTAGATTAAGGTCACCGTGATTTAAAAGAAAGGAATTCAAAGGAGGAGCTGTTACTTTGACTGCCACGCTGCTTTTTGAAATGATTTGTTACGCCATCGGCATAATTCAGCATTTTTGTCTTTGGCAAAGACAAAGACCGCCGCTTGTTTATCTCATAATTTCAAGCTGTGCTGATAAACTGTACCCTTGAGCATGTAGATCAATAAAATGACACCCTCCTCAAATCATACCTTTAATAAACGTGGTTTAATTGCACCTTTAGTAATCTTCCTTTTAAAGAGTATTAATGCTGCCGTCAAGGTCAGAATCGAGACCAGAGATAAAGACCACAGCTACTAACCTGCAGCCAAATGTTCCTGTTTCTCTGATACAGAGACAGGCCACACATGGCTTATTTAAAGGAAATTGTCTCTTTTTTTAATATAATTAACCATGTGTTCTTATAAAATGTTTTAATTTCAACTCTGTAGACTTCACACCTGATTAAATGAATTGTTTCCATCCCTTAATAAAAAATAAAAAAAAGACAGAATCAGCCCTTTGATTTATCCTCTAAGCAGGAGCCGTTTGCTATTATGTCGGGTGATAAAAGAAGGAGAGCGGTGATTAGAAACGGCTGGCAGAAACACCTTTAATCAGCCGCTTTCACTGTTGTTCTGAGCTGACACTTTGGTTCATTTCATTTGTCTGGTCCCCAAAGTCCCTTGGTGGGATTCCAGCAGTGATCAACAGTTAATAAAAGCTTTTTTTTCCCCAACCAGTGGGTGAGAGTGAACTACCTCACAAACATGATCCAGTTTGTAAAAAAAAAAAAAAAGGGTCATTATTTGTCTTCTGTCATCTAAAAACGTCAGGTGAGATTTACAGGACCCATCTCCACAGAGGTTGATCTTTGTATCCGCTTCTTTAAAGTGAACATTGCTAGGCAAACTGAGCTCTCCGTTAACTGAAGGTCAAAACGTCTCTAACTACGGTGATTTTAACCTAAAAGTTAAGAGAATACAAATTCAATTCCTGATTAAAATACTTTGTAAAAAAAAAAAAAGAGTTTGGTTTTTCTTTTATCTTAAAGTAAACAGAGAAGCCAATCGTCCTCGTTTCACGTCATATCTGTTCCTGCGCCGCCTCAGGAAGTCTAAATCACAACACATACCAGTGTTGTGATGGCCCAGGCAGATTTCATGTCAATTAGAGAGCTTTATGGTTTCTGACACATGGTTTCTGCTGCTACTCAACGGACAGTAACCTCGTTAGAAAAGCCTTCAAATAGTCACACGTTTTATTCGTGGGCGTCCTGCATGTGCAGATCACTTGACCAACTTGGCAAAGAATATCATTTCAGGATTGCAAAAGTCAAGAAAGCGTTCATCGTTAAATAACTCTCTGCAAAATAACCCCAAAACTAAGGATTTCTGAGACAAGCAAGAAAAATAAAAAAAATATTTCTCATAGACAGTGTTTCTTTTACTAAGCCAATGCTATATTTGACAGTTATTGTTTTTTCTCCATCTCTATACGATCCTCACAATAGTAATCAGAATTTCAGCCCTCTGATAGGTATTAATAAAAGAGACTTAAATGAAATTTTCAATCATAATTCATAGACAGCAGCTGGAATAACACCCTAACGGTGTTTATAACCTCTGCTGCAGTTTACAAAGCTGCGTTTTATAAGTGGTGCTTATACACGCTACTGCAAACAGGAGATACACACACTGTTTTTAATCAGGATTTATATAAAAACAAGAAGGTGGGTTACATAAAAATATTTATTAAAAAAAATACTGCAGAGAGGAGTTACACAGATCATTTCAACCGTTGTTGAAATGATGCATGGCCAATAGTGAGTCTGCACCCGCATTTACGTCATTATAAACAATGCTACAATAACACTTTATCTTATTGGTTGAATTTCATTTTTGTTTTTGACTGGCACTACATTTAGCAAACTAAAAGCAAAGTTTTCATGTAGTTCATCTGAACGTCGACAGGAAATTCCAGTATGCTCACTTCACATTAGCGCCGGCGGATGAAAATTCAGAAGATTGCCAAAACAATATGAATAGTTTAAAGTCTATCTAGTAATTAATGCTGCATTTCTCTGCTGACGTGCAGTCAGACCCATAACTGCTTTTTTAGTTTGTTTTCCTGTCCATTTTTAGTTCTGACTTCTTGACCAGCACTTTTGGGTCGTTTTATTCTCCTTATATAGAGATACTCTTCATTTTCTCATTGCGGTTGCATACTTGCCTTTAACTCAATCCAGACAAAGATATCCAAACACACAACGTCAGCACATAGTAAAGACGACAAACAAGGAAACGCATATCTGTGCCTTAGATCGTGCAGCTGCTTTCATTACCATTAAAGCATGAATAACAGCTGTTAGTTTTGCTTTTAGTATTATGACATAGCAGAAATACCTGGATTTAGCTCAGTAACGTGGGGAAGTTAATCTGCACATCAGTGATGCTACGTTGTGCTCTCACGAAACTGTCTAATTATGTGTAGACTCACTGTTGGTCCATTGTCTTCGTCCAAGGCTACGACTGTGCAGTTAATGTGTAATTTTGGGTGAATCTTCACCTTGGATAGATCATTCTGAGAAGTTTACAGCATGATTTGCCATAAAGGACTTATCTAAACGAAATGGGACTGTGGCCCGCTGTAACTCTAGAAAAATTCATCCACTTTCTGGATGTTATGGACTGATCTCTATAGGTGAAAGAAATGCCTGCGCATGAAATTCCCAGTAGATCTGCAGTTTCCCAACCAACAATCACCTCTTTCTAAAAGCCTCTTTCTTCTCCATTCTCTGATGCTCGATTTTATGATAAGTGCCTAAATTAATTGAGTGATTAGCCGAGTTGCTGTTTGTGTTGACAAGTAACTGAACAGCTGCACCTGACAAGAGGGTGTACAGCTCTGGAAAAAATGACGAGGCCACTGCATTCGCTTGCAACTTTGAAAACATGTTGTTAGTAGTCCAATGTTATTTTACTCAAACATTCACTCAAACAAATACCTACAAAAAGCTCAATCAGAGAAATTGATCATCTTGTGTGGTCTCTTAACTTTTTCTGGAGCTGAATATGTTTTTACAGAATACAAATATTTCCAAACTTTTGTGACAGACC
This sequence comes from Poecilia mexicana, assembly GCF_051168715.1. Taxonomy (NCBI): domain Eukaryota; kingdom Metazoa; phylum Chordata; class Actinopteri; order Cyprinodontiformes; family Poeciliidae; genus Poecilia; species Poecilia mexicana. The sequence goes on from NW_028263381.1 coordinate 17,757,646, forward strand.
TAAAGACATTGTACTCAATAATCCCATGTTTCTGATCTAGGAGTGCAGCTGACAGCCTCTGGATCTCCTTCCTCTCCCTGTGCTGCCTCCTCTTCTTCAACGAGACCATGGAGGAGGTTTCTCCAGACACGGAAACCCCGTTGGCCCCCCAACCGCCCCGGCTCCTGGAACGGCGGGTTCGCCAGCAACAGCCGGCAGCCGCCGTCCTCAAATCAAAGCTGAAAAATGGTTTGACCTGCTCTGGACCGAAGGTCCGGTCCACGCTGATGGGGTTTTTCCCCGTGGTGCGCTGGCTACCAAAGTACAAGCTTAAAGAGTACATCTGGGGCGATGTGATGTCTGGGCTCATTGTTGGGATCATTCTGGTTCCGCAGGCCATCGCGTACTGCCTGTTAGCAGGAGTGCCGCCCATTTATGGTCTGTACACCTCATTTTACGCTAATATCATCTACTTTCTCATGGGGACGTCCAGACATGTGTCCGTTGGGATATTCAGCCTCATGAGTCTCATGGTGGGACAGGTAAACCACTGCTTTAGAGAAATTTGTTGCTAAAGAGTTACAACCATTGTCACGTTTATCACGTTCTGAATATTTGCTGTTGATGCCGTCTCTGTAGGTGGTGGTTAGGGAGGTTTTCGATGCTGGTTTTGATCTCAGTGAGGACTCCACACCATCTCCTCATGAACTATTTAATGAGACGCTGGACTTGAACTTCACTGGTAAACCCGAGCTCACCGTGGAGCTGATGGGCATGCAGCTGGGGAAAGATTCCTATGCCATCGCCGTCGCAGCTGCTGTTACATTTCTGGCTGGTGTCTATCAGGTAAAGGAATGGGGTTGATTTTAAATATACTTATACCAAAGCTAAAGCTAGTTAAATACATCCATTCAAAATGAAAATGTATTATAAGATCCTGTTTTCTTTTGCAAAGCAAAAAAATCAACACTTAACAGGATTAAATTATGCTATGATAACTATTATTATAAGTTCAGTCATAGATTTATGAAAAAATAGGAAGAAAAACTGAATTACACCAATAACAGGGAAAGGTGGCAGCTTTTAGACAAAGTAGAGGCAGTGATATGACCACATATCTGCAAGGATTTTTTTTTTTAGCAAAACCTTAATTTGGTTCTTTAATGTAAGGTTTTGACACCTTATTGTTTAACAGTTCTTGAGGCTGTTTTAGCAGTGGAATCAATAACCTTGTATAGGTAAATATACAAAAGTCATACATAAATTGTATGCTGCTTCAACTTTGTTTTTAAGCACATATTTTGTAAAAACTGCAATTCTTTGACTTGTAAGCCTCCAGGATGAAAGACAGCTCAGAACATCTGCTGTTTTTGTCTCCCCTCTGTCAGATTTTGATGGCAATGTTTCGGCTGGGCTTCGTCTCCGTCTACCTCTCGGCCCCCATGCTCGACGGGTTTGCCACTGGAGCTTCTGTCACCATCCTGACTGTGCAGGCAAAATACCTCTTGGGTCTAAAGATTCCTCGTCATCAGGGCTACGGGACAGTAGTGGTTACCTGGTTTAACATCTTGGCCAACATTCACAAGACCAACCTGTGTGATCTCATCACAAGTGCCATCTGCATTGCAATTTTAGGTCATTCATCTGTTCTCGCATCTCCAAATCTCAGTGTTCTTGTTGTACTTTTCTCTCACATGGTATAATACTAGATATTTTCATTACAGTTGCGGGGAAAGAGATCCAGGACCGCTACAAGGACCGCCTAAAGATCCCCTTACCTACAGAGCTGGTAGTCGTGGCAGGAGCTACGCTCGCTAGCCACTTTGGGGAGTTCAACACCCGATACCACTCCAGTGTTTCCGGTCACATTCCCACAGGATTTACTCCACCTCAGGTCCCCGCATTCAGTATTATGCCACGAGTGGCACTGGATGCCATTCCTTTGGCAGTCATTAGGTACGGTGTGACCAAACTAGAAGCATGTTTGTCTGACAAATGTCTCTTATCTTCTCATTACAGACACAATTTAGTGGTTTTATTAATTTCCAAATAAAGCAAAGGTTCTACTCAATGATTTAGGTAATTTTTTTTGAAATACACAAATCCAGAATTATATTAAAAATTGCAAATCTTCTTATTTTTATATTAGATTAAATGTTTAATCCACCAATAATAAGGTGTTGAGAGAATGTGGTGACACCACCTGGATGTCACATTAGCTCAAATATTTGTGTTGGTTTCTCATTCAAAAACTAAAATTGAGCAAAAACGTTTTGCTGGAGTGTCATTAAGTGACCAGGAATATCTAAAATACAGTGAATGCCAGCTGCATTCTGCCAATACATTTCTCCAGAGAGTCAGTGGAGTCCATTTGGGTTCAGGGTTTGCCTGATTTCACCTACCTCAGCCTCAGCAGCAATTTATTATTTGGCTTTTTTTTACTTTCAACTTTAGGATTACTTGCTGAAATAATTTTTCACAACTACTGAGCAGTTTTACTCAAATGCCTGAGAGGGAAAATAATCTTACCCTTCATGTTTAATGGGATTTCTTGCAGTTTTGCCTTCACCGTGTCACTGTCTGAGATGTTTGCAAAGAAACACGGATATTCAGTCCGTCCCAACCAGGAGATGGTGGCCATTGGACTCTGTAATGTCGTCCCGTCCTTCTTTCACTGCTTCACCACAAGCGCTGCGCTGGCAAAAACGATGGTGAAGGATTCAACTGGCTGCCAGACTCAGGTGAGTGAAAAAAAGACAAACCTAACGTGAATATTGATCAAGACCAAGAAGCTAAAAGTCTTCTAAGTCAATAAAACCACAAACTGAATGCTGTGGAATCAATTAAATGGCTTGGATCCAAATGTAGAATCAAGAAAATCAAATACTCAATTGAAAGTAGATATTTCCATACATCCAGTAAAAATACAAAATTTTTCATGCTGCTTGGCACTAAATCACTCTAAATGTTTTGAGTTTTAGCCTATTTTGAATTTCCAACATTTTTTTGTGTTTGCCGTCAGATTGAGAGATTTTTTTCTCCTAAAATTCAGAAGTGTTTTCGAACCATGAAAATTGCTCCTGATTCAGTAACACCAGTTCTGACATGTTTAGGCCACAATTTAAGGAAAAATATTGGTAAAACGGTTAAGTGTATCTATGTAGTCTGTTGGACTGCTCTTTCCTCGTGATGCTGTTGTTCATTGCTCCTTTGACCCTTGTTTAATGTTTTATCTGCTTTATGTTTTGAGATGTAATGTTAATATCTCCACATATTGTTCTTTCCTCATGATGCAATTAGTTTCATGAAATTCTCCAGGTCCTCTGACAGCAAAACATCCCCAACATCTTTCCAACCTCTTACTTTCTACTTGCGATGGCGTTTCTCAGGCTTAAACGCTGACCCTGTTTTTTTTCTTTCTCTGAATATGATGATCATTTCTGCCAGACACTTACATTTTCTCTTCTTTTCCTTTGGAATAAATTAAAAAAACAAACACATTGCCCAAATTTTTTTGTTACACATACTGACACGGTATTGAAATATTGCCACTCCATTGTCAGAGCATATTGTTTTTAACAGTTTTTTTGTTTCTTATTTTTTGATTTTTTTCAGGTATCGAGTCTGATCAGTGCCCTTGTCGTCCTTCTTGTCCTCCTCTTCTTCGCTCCATACTTTCGAGCACTTCAGAAATGTGTCCTTGCCTGCATCATCATTGTGAGCCTTCGGGGAGCACTGAGGAAGTTCAGGGATGTGCCGGCCAAATGGCGAGCCAGTCGAATGGACGCCATTGTTTGGCTGGTTGCCATGTCAGCCACAGCTCTGATCAGCGTGGAGCTAGGCTTGCTCATTGGCATTGTCTTTTCAATGAGCTGCATCATCTATAAAACCCAGAACCCAAAGGTTAGTAAACTGATAGAAATCCTAGAACATCCAGGAAATTTTAGATGTTTCTGTTCCATTGAACCTGAATCAAGTGATTGGGTCAATAGTTTGACTGCATGCCAAGAAGGTAGTTCAGATTATTTGATTCAGATGTGTAAGGACAAAGAATGCTTCTTAAAGTTGTTTGAAAACTTTGCACTAAACATTAAAGATGACACGTTTACAAAATGATACCACAACTGCCACGATCTAATGTTTGTTCTCAGGTCTCTCTCCTTGGCCGGGTCGACGACATCGATCTGTATGAGGATGTGGAGGAGTACAAGAATCTAACAGCCCCTAGTCGGGTTAAGATCTTCCGTTTCCAGGCTCCTCTGTACTTTGCCAATAAGAACTCTTTCCTCAAGTCCCTCTACAAAGCTGTCGGGGTCGAACCTTTCTTGGAGCTGACAAAGAAGAAAAAGGCAGAGAAGAAGGAAAAAGACAAGTCCAAGAAGCAAGCCAAGACAAATGGGGAGACAACCAACTTTGATGTCTTTGTGGGGCTTGTCCAAAAAGAATTAGAGTTCCACACTATAGTGTTAGACTGCTCCGCCATCCCTTTCATTGACTCAACAGGCATGGCCACTTTCAAAGCGCTGGTCAAGGAATATGAAGAGGTCGGCGTAAGTGTGCTTCTTGCATGCTGCAACACTTCAGTCATCGATGCTCTCCAGAAGGGAGAGTTCTTTGGGAAGAACAACAAAGACATAAGTAGCCTGTTGTTTTATACAGTTCATGCTGCTGTTCTTCATGCAAACAGAGCAGCAGAAGAAAAGAAGGCTGAGGACTCTGTGGTGTAGATTGACAGGAGGAAATTATTATTTTCCTTTCGTCTACGTGCTCAAAAGTGATTGTAGGCCACAACAAGGGTGTACTGGGTAGCGCTGAAAGAATAACAGGGAAACTTTGTTAATAAAACAAAGAGGTACGAAGAGTAGACTTAGCGAAATGAAGAATGTGTGCATATAATTGTATCCCCTGGAGTAATGATGGATTATGCTTTTTTGGGATAAATTTGAAGGCCCAAAAGACCTTCAAATTAGTAAAAAGCCAGCAAATATATATGCTGATGAACAAATTGTGTTTGAGAAATTTCTCTCAATGTTAAATTTCTATTTTTCTATAAAGTGACTAAAGGTTTTGAAGGGCAAGTGATTAAAATCATTTCACTAGTAGCAATTAAATCTGTCAGTGTGTTTTGGTTCACCAGGTTTCGACTTGTGCTCTCTTTTTTCTGCACCGTTACAGATTTTAATCTATTACCTACACAAAGGACAGAGTCACTGGTGGAAAATATGTTGCTTTCTCCCATGGAGTCTCTCCTTCCTTCCTTTCTGCACAAGGGAAAGGAGCTCAACTAAAGGCCAAGCCAAACACACCCATGGCTTTTTACCCAAGGCAGTGCCTGTGCATTACTTTTAGTTAAGTGTAGATGTGTTCAACATTTTTATGAAGTCTAACTAGACGTATTTTGGAATTGCTTTAGGAATCTTGTCAGAGCATTAAAAGATGTATTAAAACAGATATAGCACTCTTGACTTTCTGAAGGAAAGCTTGTTTAACCTAACTGGATCATTGTTAGAAACATGTTCAGGTAGGAATGAGTTATTGATTGATGAGTGTCCCACAAACACTTGTGGAAAAATAAAAGCGATTTAGAGAGAACATACAAAGTTCATGTAGTCTTTACTCCACACCTTCAGAGTCCAGGCTTGTAAATTTAGCGACCATTTCCTTAAGTGCCAACTTTCGCCTTTGCTATAAATCATTTCTTAAAGGCTGGTTAAACTCTTCCTGACTAGCGGAAGAGAACAAGGACTTTGCTCGTCCTGAGAACCTTGCATTTAGAAAACGGGTCAGTGGAGCACATGCTCTGTTCTGAACAGTCAGCAGGAGCTATAAAGAAGGGTTTGAGTATTAGATCTTTTGGTGCTTTTAAAATGTTTTGAATTTTTACTAAAGAATCCAGTGGCAGCAGGTGGTGTCTCCAGTGTATTTTGTAAAAATCTTTTTAAACTTTTTGTTGTTGTTTTTTTTAATCAAAATCTTTGTGACTAGTGAATAAGCTCAAACTGCTGTATTTTATTTTATTTTTTTGTTAAACTACTGTTTTTCATTGTCTCTTATCCTGTTGAGATCAAGACCGATACCACGTCTAACTGCACAATGTGAAAAACCTTACAATAACATGTAGACATGATCGTAAGTATGGACTGCATTACTATTTATGTAAATTAATTAGTAAACTCTTCCACGCATTAATTTAATTTGTGTTTAGATGTCTCTGTGTGTAATTGTAACTTCTTTTTTTTTTAAGCATAGCCATTCAGCATTCAGAAAAATTTTGTAATATTCAGTACTTGGAATAAAATGAGTCTTTAGTGAAGCAAGTGTATGAGTCTTGGCTCTTCTATTAGAGGGGGTTCCTCAGTATGTTGCAGTTTGGATCCAACAAGGGGGCAACCGGTATTTCCATTGTCAATACGGCAGGTTTGCAAGTTTAGAGCATATCTGATACATATTTATTTGTGTAGTTTACTCACTGCTCACTGGATGATATTCCTTTTTCAAAACACTCTCTGTGAGCCCGAGAAATGCTTGAGAGTGAAAAAGCTAGTCGATCCTAAAATACTTGGTCCGGTCCGTTTGGCACCAACAGCCATGCTTTCTTCAAAGTCACTTAAATCCCTTGTGCGACACTCAGTTTAACATCAACAAGTCATGTTCAGATGCCTAAATGCTTGACCTGTTGCAGTCTTATTTTAGTATTACAGAAATAAACAAATTAAACCTCAAGATAATAACTAGGAAGGAAAATGCCACACATCGACAGTCTTTCCAATAATGCATTTAAAAGCAGTCAGCTGTGCATAAGTAGCCATTAGGTGCAGAGTGAACAACATAATCATCATACTTTCAAACGCTGAAGTCACGTCTGGTGAAAAATAATTCCTCCTAACCACTACCTTTCCTGACTTCAAATGATAGGAGAAACTTTAGAAAGCGTGATCCTACAAACAGAAACCACATACCTGTGTACAGTTTACTGACCCCAAGTATGCAGGGATTATCCAAGAGGTTCATCTTTTACTTATTATCAGTAAACAAGCTGAGAGAAACTCGCTGTGCACCCTGGAGGTGAATGATTGATATGCCTACGTGCCAATGTATATCCGGTGTAATTACAGCGACACACAGATGTAGTGAGACCCCCAACATGTTTACCAAGACGAGACAGGATTGGTTATGATTAACACAATGGTACCGCGCTGAGTTACATACACGCTAATGTTTCTAGCCAAGGTTGTGTCAAATTGTTCCAATAACAATGACATAATTTCAATCTGATGTTTGGTATTTTAATGATTTATTTGAGTTTCTGGGTACAACTTACACAACAAAATAATTCCATGTTTTTAAAACGAGAATGTGTTGTGGATTTTCTACAACTTCTTTGACTGCAAGTTTTTGTAGCCATCAACAAGATTCTGGCATAACTCTGGTAGAAACAGTGGAGGTTTTTTAATAAATCTGGTTTTAGGAATAGTCAGCACATTTTTGTTTATTGTTTATCAATTTCAAAACTATTCAATGTGCGTTTTGGATCAATGTACATTGATCTAGACATCAATTATATTGTGTTTCAACCATCTAACCCAAATGTCATCATCCTGTGTCGTCCTCCAGACTAAAGCCTGTAATGAAATGGAAACGTGTTTCTGCAGTTGTTAAAACTGTTGTTCATAATTACACAGTTTTACCCCTCCACTGCCTGAGAGGGTGGTGACAGCTTCAAGTTTGACTGAAGTGTGTAACTCCCCACATAGACAAGTCAAACACCTTCTGCAGAAACTCAGACCAAGTTTGGGCTATTTGCCCAGAGTACAAGAACTATGTCTGCAAAACTCAAAACCAAGCTTTACAAACTGTCAAGCACTGTGTTGGCCACGTCATAATGTGGACTAAAAGAACAATTTAAAGGACTCCTGCTAAAGGAAAAGTGGTCAAATATCCAGCCGGTATTGCTGAGTGACAGCATGAAGATGTCCACCTAATTCTTCTTTTAAAATTCATTGAAATTGTAGAGTCATTCCACCCCGGAAATGGAAACATGTGATACGAGGTTAAATCAGCCATGTCACGCAGGAGCACATGTTTAACATGCATGAAGGGAGCTGGCAGTCAGTTGATAAGATAAAGACATATGTAATTCACAGTTTTACCTCCCACCTAACGCTAAGGAACATGGGGAAATTAAGTTTTTGTCATCAATTAGTAACCCTTGGACCTAACTGGGCTTATAAACAAAGACGGATAACTTTATTCCTAGTGAATCAAATTAGGGACAGTATAAATCACATGCTGAATTCATTCTAGATACAATAAACTGTGCTTCAATTGTGTGTTTATTTGAGCATGATTGAGGTAAAACAAACAGAAATGTGGTAACTATTTCTCTTGGACAAAGGTAGTGACAATGACTCTGTCCAGGTAATTCACTGATTACCCAGAGCTCCTGAAGATGACGGAGCTTCCAGCCCTTCTGCTAAGACTGAGACCAACCACCAAAGAAATGAAGCTCATTTCAGTCACTTGTATCTGGCATCTTGTTCTTTTGGTCATGATCCATATCTCCAGACCATAGATAAGGGCTGGAATGTAGATGAACTGGTAAACTGAGACTTGAAGTTTATAACTGAGATCCTACCCTGCAGTGACAGAGCACATTACTACAGACAAAACCCTAATCTGTCTAACAATCGTCTGTTTTACGCTTCCATCACTGGCACATAAAATACTGAGATACTGGAACGACTTCGATTGCATGAGAGACTGAGAAGTCCACCGTTTTTCAGTTCAGGAGTTCAAACTTGTTAGAGTTTACAGTCATTCTGGCTGAAAAACACTCCAGAGCACACCTGATGTTATGACTCTAGACGCAAAGAGAAATGCATCATCTGCAAAGAAGCACAGGAGACCTCGAGGCTTTCCTATCTGGATATCCTCGTCACCATGGCTATGATTTGAGATCCTGTCTATAAATATCTCAAACAGGATCTCTGACGTTCGAGAGTACAAGTCACCAAAAAGGTCAGATCCTGGGCCAGACATATTCCTGGTTAGTTATTTATTAAAACTTTAAGTAAAACAAACCAGTAAAAACAAACAAAAAAACTGCCAAAATGTGGAGTCGCCATGCAAAAAACAGTTAATCCTTATTGGTTCCGACAAAATTAGAGATCATGTGGGAGAATGTCTCTAAAACTAAAGCTCTCGCAGTTTCTGGACCATATAGAGTATAACTAAATTTAAGGCCAATGCAGGAAACATCAGCAATAACACACAACTTTTAAAACACTGCTTATGTAGTTTAACATTGCTTTTGTTGATTAGAACTTATAGAATACATTTCGAGTTCTGTCGTTCATCTCAGAAAGCATCTTTACATCGTTTTGAGATAATTCAATCTACATGTGTAGAACATTTTCTGGTCTCAAACTGTGTGTCTGTGAGAACTTTCATGTTTTACATTGCCCGTGTTTCCAGAGTCCAGTAGATGTGAATGTGTAGTGGAACTGAGGGGAAATTAATGTTTTTCCACAGTGAAATTTTAAGATTTTTGGGACCTGTGTTTAACACCCATATGTTTTGCAAATCATTAAACACATTGCTGAAGTTGGCACTAGAGTTTAGCAATGAGCTAAAAGGCTATTTTACAGCTTTTTTGGTATCAGAAACTTTTGATCCTCCTGAGATTCCCTAAGTTCTTCATGGTTTAATCTCTTTTATAGACTTATCTTTACAAGGATCTACTCTTCAATTTCTAAAGTAAACACCTACATTTTTCCGAGTACCTTATAACTTGAAGTAACTTTTTATAATGTGAATTTTTAGGTAAAAAACTCCAAATATGTTCAAAAGTTAAAACCTGAAGTCACACGTTTCAGTTCTGCCCTCTGCTGTTCAACAACTGAACCACACTCTTGTTGAAACCAACAATAAGGTGGAAGATTTATTTTATCTATTGTTTTTACTTAGACAATAGAACAGTTCTGAGACCCATACTTTAGTTCTTTAACACTTTATTTGTTCAAAATGTTCAAAAATATGTTTTCACAGATGAACTGAAACAAATGTTCATCTCATCTCATTGGTCAGTGCTTTTTTCATCATAATACCACAAGGAAAACACAAACACACAAGAGAACATCCAAGAAAAAATTAGCATTGTACAGAGAAACAGTGATTTATTTTGGTACTGCTCCATGAATTCAGTTCTGAAGTCTCCAGCAGTAAGAGCTTTTTATAATGCATTAATTTTCATGTTTTTGAAATTAAAGATTTTGTTCTACTTTGTGAGAAACAGTAAAAAATACAGTACAGTTACTCAAAGATAAGGCAAATCAAACACAAACGGGGCGAAAATGTGCAAAAATAAAAACATTTGATGCTTGTTATTCTAATAACGGATCTCATTTTGTGCAACAAAAATATAATGAACATAGGTAGTTTGTAGTTTCCATTTTCCAACTGGCCTCTTTCAAGCAGCAATAAGAAAACAAACATGTTTTATAAAGGGGAAACTAAAGGATTTTAGAGGCTGTAAAGTAAAATCAATTATGTTTAAAAGGTCCATATTATTACAGTTTATACCAATCGGTCTATAACTGGTGCTTGCAAAAGCAAAGAGGTTTTTACTTGTCTTCTGGGCTCCATTTACCTTGCAGATGAACACATAAATAAGCTGCTGGACACACAAGACATGCCCTTCCACACCTGATCTTTTTGAATTTGTCTGTATTTTGATTAAGATGCATTTGCATTTTTGTTTAACTCAGTACAGACACATCACAGTGACAACTCCCGAGATTTAAATCAACAAAACTTCCATCAGGTTTTCAAATGGAGTAAAGATTTCAATGCCGTTCCCCACTGGTATATTTCTGTGTTAATCTTAAATACTATAATAACTGGTTGTTTACATTCATAATCTGTTACTTCAGTAATCTTGATAAAACTTGAACCGATTATAAAAAATATTCAGTTTGTAACTTAAACGCAAAAGGATGGACAGGTAAGGTGCATGCATAAAAATAATCGAACTGCACTGAAAGTGCAAACATGCAATTAAAATAATATTTTTGAAGTACAGTTGTTATTAAAGATCAATATTGTACATTCCTCCATGCACACACAATCCAGAGGATATTACATCAACATATACTTGGCAGTAGAGGAAAATAAAAAAAATAGACTCTCATCATCATGCCCTGCTTATAGACTGAGTTAGTCACATAATGTCATGTTTAAGTGATTACCTTAGAACAGTGGTTCTTAACCTTTTTTGAGGTACCGAACCCACCAGTTTCATATGCAAATTCACTGAACCCTTCTGTAGTGATAAATAAAATATGATTTTTTTCCCCCCAAATTCAAGATATTGGGGTGACCCAACTAGAGTGTAGTTGGGTCACCCCAAGATCACCAAGTCTTCTTAAAAAGTAAAGTCTTTGAGAACAGTTCTTCAAAATATAGTCAGTGTTTTCAGCAAAGTTGAGCTGACTGTCCAGGAACGAGCCAATCAGTGTTACTCCGCAGCACTGATTGGTAACGTGATCCTCTGCAGCAAGTGATGGCAAAGCGGCGCGTCATCACGACTTTACACAGTGTGTCTTTACCTCCGCGGCAGAGGCTCCGCCGAACCCCTGAGACCGACTCACCGAACCCCTGGGGTTCGATCGAACCCAGGTTAAGAACCACTGCCTTAGAGTGATTGTTGTGTTCATTAGGTTACAGCTGAATTGTGAAAAGAAAAAAAAAAAAAATGTTAAGCAAAAATTACAGCATCAGTCTGGTTTGATTATCGGTGATCGTTCTGCTCTGTGATTGATTCTGTTGCTCATGATTTAGCCTAAGGAGGTAGGACTAAGAATAAAAACAAGAACAGCAACTAAAACAATGCTTTCGGATATAATGCTGTCACATATAATTTGTTTTTCCACAGGGAAAATATGAGACTCACAACAAAAGAAAAAACAAACAAACAAAAAAAACACAAAAAATCCCCACATTTTTGACGTTTGAAGAGGCCATGTGCATCTATGCTTCACTGATAAAATGAATTTCTGCTCTCACTAGGAGCAGACATTTGTGATCGCAAGTTTCTCACAACAAGCAAATAGGTGAAAACATTAATACCTAAATTGAAACAGATACCCTCACGTATTGTTAATGTTATCGCCACCTACTGGCACTTTATGGGTATTTCAGCAGTTTGGCTGAAAATCTTTAACCCATGTGAATTGAGGCCGTTTTATTTTTTAGAAATGGAAGCAAAATAGTAGAACAGTCTGGAACGACGTCATTATTTTTTTTTAACATCTTCACCAGAAAAAGGTCTCATTTGGAATATGCAATGAGTTGTGTGAAATGTCACAGTCTTTGTTATCAATTCACAAAAAAAAATTGCTCCAGTTGATTCAGACCAGAACAGTTAAATTAGACATAAAATAAGGTTTAGAGGTAAAATATTGTGTATGTGAATGCCAAAGATAGAGATAAAAAAAATTCTGTTCAGATGTCAAACCAATAATTTCTATTTTTCCTCCCAAAGTTCTTATAAAAACATAAGAAGTACATAAGAGTTAAAAAATGCAGGCAAAAGAAGGCAGAATTCATGCAGGCAGTTACATTTGATTCAAATAATCCACTCTGTAAATACTTCTGCACAAAAAACAGACAAAACCTAATCAAATGCAAAATATGATGTCACTTAAAAACATCAAAGTTCAAACATTTCAGCTCCATGCATTGATCTAATAGTCAATTTTATGTTCGCTGCTGTGAAAACAGAAGGTGCCATCACTTACTTTGCAATGCCACAGTCATAAAACTCTAAGAGCTTTTAATATTGGTCAATGTCTACCACTCAGCATCAACACTACAGGCGTCTCGCACTCACAGCAAGAAAAGGCGAAGGCAACAACTGAAGGTTGTTTTAATGTAATGTGACGTTTTGAGGAAAGGTTCACTTATCTGCCGCCGGTCCGGCTGAGACAGGGCCGGCTGTGTCTGAAGTCCATGATGTTTACAGCCGTCTGGTGCCACCAGTAAAACATCACCACCACCAGTACGTGCCACAGCTGGTGACTGGCGCCGATGTAGTTCACCTGACCTGGAGGGGAAGGAAAAAAAAGAGAAATATATATAAAATATATATATTATTGTATTTCCTCTAAAGTTTATTTGTGTATAATCATGTCTGTATACTGTAATATTGAAATCAACATTTTTGCATGGGCAGACAAGTATGCTCTATAAAGCTGATTCTGAAAACAGTTTCCAAACAATGTCAAAAATGGAAGAAAAAAAAAAGCAAAAAAAGAAAAAGTAAAATATATTACTGATTCTTTTAGTCAATCCTTTGTGGAAAATTGCAATTATTCCATCACAAAATTGAAAAAAAAAAATCCTTAAAGCTGTATTTGTTCTTAAATCTATATCTAAAAACATTAGTTGGTTCTTTATTGCTTTGTGTAAAAGTTATAAACAGCCACTACGAAAGTTTCAAAGAGCCGCAGGTTGCAGAAAAACTATAATGCTTTAAAATCAAATCATGTTTCTTGCTTCTTAGACATAAATGAATGGCATAAAGTCTCATGTGTTCTAGAACTTAAATTTAAGTTGGTATTTCCCACTGAAACACAAGGACTTTATTCAGTTCACAGTATTCTCCAGACACAGCAGATTGCTTTAATAGATCACAGCCACTGATGATGTTATTGGAAAGATTTTTTTTAAATCAGACACAATCCTGGGTTCGCTTTTTAGGTGCAATTGAGATAATAAGTCTCAGTTAGTGATACTTGGGAAATTCAGATGCAGGTAATTTCATGGCTGAATGGCTTTTTCATCAGATCTTGGAAATCACAGCACAGAGAGACGAATGAAAGACAAAATAAAATCTCACCAGGAAAATATCGCTCAGGAATTTTGGTGGCATAGAACAGGAACGCAGACCCAGCTATCAGGTACATTACAATCACACGAGGCAGAAACAGCTGCAAAATAAATGGATTGCAAGATTTTATTTTTGGTTTTCATCTCGATTTCTTACGACGCCGACTTTCCTTCCGCACCTGCACAATCTCCGATGCGAACCCTTCACTCAGCCAGATCCAGTGGCAGGCAGGAATCACACCGACGCCCGCCACGCAGCAGAAGATCGTCATCCTGATCATTTTCCAGTCGTTGCTGAGGTAACGAGGGTGAACCTGAGCGCAGAAGATGGCCAGGATCAAGGAGAGCACCGTCAGCAGGTAGACCTGTCGCCAAAACTGGAGGGGGGGAGATGAGGCATAGTCGAAGTCTTCAGTAGGCAAAGATATTTGTTGAGAAGCAGCTGCTAAACGTCTTCACTCACAGCATTACAGTAGAAAGCGTAGAAGATCCCAGGAACGTAGCAGCCCAGGATCCCGATGGAAATGCCGGCGTAGTCCAGCGCCAGCCAGCGGCGGCACGTCTTTTCCAGACGGTGGCATGAGAACAGGTGGTATCCCACTGAACACAGCATGCAGACCTGGAGGGGAAACAGTTCAACTTTAATTTATGTAGAGAGCAATAAACGAGCTGCAGAGCTCTAGTTCCAGCGACTAGATTACTTTTGGTATCGTAATCACAAGTCTCTTCATCTAAAACACGTAAATTTATCATTTCAAGACAAACACAAAATACACAGAGGAGTAACTATGCAATACGTAACATGTAAACAAAACCAGTCGAAGCCACTGGTTTAAGTCAGAGGTTGTTGATTTAATTGCTGGTTTCTACACAAACTGACAAAAACACACAGCTAACAGTTATTTATGCCAGCTTCACTGAGATGAACTACTATTCATCTACACACACCTGTTAAATGATACCGACACCACTGTGTTTAACAATGGTAGGGTGATCTCTTGGTGAGATCGCCCTACCATGGTGATGCATATTGTTGGTTTTGCTCTAGATGAATTTAACACATCCTTTCACCAGGTTTGGGGATTATTTTAGCTGCAATATAAATATTTTTTTTCCACATTTCTTTTTACAAAAATGTGTTTTTTGTTCTGTTGCTGTTCGCAAATTTTCTCAGGAAGGTCCCTTGCACTATAAAGGCCTCATGTTGCTACATAAAGTATATTAATTTTTTTTTGATAAAGTTTGTTTTTATTGTTACTTACCTTTTTGTTTAAATTTAGGCTTGTGTAATACTATTAAAAAAAATTGGCAACACATTTCAGCATCTGATGTCAAGATAATCATTATCCACCTTCAAAAACTTGTATTGGTGGATCTCTAATGGTTCTCAGTTAAATAAAAACACTTGCTTCATTATGTACTGTGATGAAAATAACATGCTGCCTTGACACAGTGGTGTTTTGCTCAAAGTTATTATTCTGAGAGTCTCATGCTGCCAAATCCAGATATACAAAGAACAAAGCAGATATTTGTAAGGTGCAGAACACACCCACTGCTTACTGAAATGACTTCAAAAGTTGTTCCAACCGGGTATTAATTTGAGGGTGTGCACAACTATGCAATTAGGTAACGGCTTTTTTATACGTTTATATTTCAGTTGAACTGCACATGTCACATTAGAAATGAAAAAGTTCCTAAACGACCTAATTTAGTTGACTTTTAACAGGGTTGTGTACATGTTTTTAATCCACTGTGACTCCACTGTCGATACACACCTGAGAGGGTGCAGCTGACTGAACCTGCAGCAGGAAAAGTATCCCTACATGAATCAGTTTGTTAAACCAAACAATGAAGGAAGCAATCAGCTCACCACTACTGATGGACAAACAAAGAAAATCCTCTGAAAAAAATTTTTTTTTTAAAAATCAACAAGCAGCAGACTACAGCAACTGTTACCTGGAAGCAGAAGAGTCCTATAGCATAGATGACGTAGTCTTCTCTGTTTGCTCCAGCGGCTGGTAGAACTGAGGAGAGGTCATTGACCCCAAGAGAGAAAAAAAGGAGAAAACCCAGAAGGTGGCTCCAGATATTCACAGTCTCATTGGATAGAATAAATATACTGTAGGGAAAAGAAAGCAGGAAACCGTAAGAACCATGTAGAATATCTCAAAAGGTTACTTTACATGTTATGTTTATTAAATAAAATGTGCGGCTGTTTCATTTCCTGCACATTTGAATAAACAAGGAAATATAGTCGATTAAGAAAACATATCAAATTGTTTTCTTGAGGACTAATAATATGTCATGTAGGGCTGTGCAAATGATAAATAATGGTCTATTTAATCCGATTTCACCTGTTTTAACGACTGCTAAGCTCTGGGAAAAAAAACTTTAGGTGAGTTCTTTGTGATATAAATTCATGTAGAGCCTGTCATACTTCTCACCTCTTCAGACAGAGTTTGGAGGTCAGGTGTGCCCTGTAGCCATCTGTGATGTAGGGGTTTTCTTTGAGGAAGAGAGGGATTTGTTCGTAGGTGTACAACCGAATCCTGTGCGGCAGCAGCACCGGCCAGTGCTGGTAGCTGCCCAGCTCTATGTAGTGGGCAGTTTTCAGCAGCTTCTTCGGCATCTTCAGCAGCATCTTGTTCTGGGCTCCACGGACACAGCAAAGGAAGCTGGAGACGTTAAGGCTGCGGAGTAAATAAACAGGGAAACGCAACGATCACAAATCTAGCGACGTGTAAACAAATAGGAAAAACTAAGCAATAATTCCAACAAAAGAAAAATTGCGGATGAAATAGACCTTAAATGTTACGGCTCCAAGTTCTGACAATAAGTTCTGAAACCAGCGAAGCAAGCATGTTCAGTTGTTTTTTTTTCTTCTTCTTCTTTTCTGCTAAACTGGTTTGTTGAGGTCTCCCAGCAGGCTAAACCTAAGATGCTAATGCTAACACGTTGAAAAACTTGTATAAAAATAACCGGAAGCTCACCATTATCAGTCCCACTGTCCTCGAACAGGTATTTCAGCCATATCCGGATGGCTGTTGGCTTGACGCGGTGGTAAAAAAGAATCACATTTTGATAAATGTACACATTTTAATAAGCTAACGTATAGTATGAGTGTAGAACCTTTCAGCAGCATCAAACCTGTTTGTTTTGATAGGAAATATGGAAGCTATGCGTTACTGCCACCTACGGGTGAGAGTACAACATTGCCTCTGGAGCCATTTATTAAACGTTAAAAATAGAAAAATGCATTATATTACTGTAAGTTGAATTTGAATGGAATGTTTCTATCTGGCACCTGTCATAATTTAAATAATAATAATTATATATATATATATATATATATATATATATATATATATATATATATATATATATATATATATATATATATATATATATATATATATATATATATATATATATTAAAAAATAAAAAATTTCCCTCTCACCCTCCGTGGGTGGTCTCTTTCATCCTCTGAGCTCGGGTCCTCTACCAGAGGCCTGGGAGCTTGAGGGTTCTGCGCAGTATCTTGGCTGTGCCTAGAACTGCACATTTCTGGACTGAGATGTCTGATGTTGTTCCTGGGATCTGTTTGAGCCACTGCTCCAGTTTGGGGGTGACTGCCCCGAGGGCCCCGATGACCACAGGCACCACTGTGGTCTTCACCTTCCAGGCCTTTTCCAGTTCCTCTCTGAGGCCCTGGTATTTCTCCAGTTTCTCATGCTCCTTCTTCCTGATGTTGTGGTCACTTGGTATTGCTACATCCACCACAACGGCTTTCCTCTGTTCTTTGTCCACCACCACAATGTCCGGTTGGTTCGCCATTACCAACCGGACATATATATATATATATATATATATATATATATATATATATATATATATATATATATATATATATATATATATATATATATATATATATATATATATATATATATATATATATATATATATATATATATAGACACACACACATATAAACACACCCACATATACACAAAATTCCTATAGAAACTGTTTTATCAAAACTATTGCAGATTTATTACAACTGTGAGCAAACAGCTTTGTGGTTTATCTTTAATTTAATTGAACAGTTTGTAATTTGGTCTAAATCTGATCACATAATCGCACTGTACTGGAATCGCTTGAATTAACCTAAATTTATTTTGTACTACTAGAATCTATACATATGGATTTATGTTGGACCTGTCTGCCCAGTAAAGTGTCTTGAGTTGGCAGTTGATGTTGTGAGTTATGTGAATAAATAATTACATGTACTAATATCCGTTCGCACACGGACCCACAAATCCAATTATATGTTAAAAACAACATAATTGGAGCAACCTTTTCCCGGAACCTTGCAACAAGAAGTGGTAAACCATGTTTTGTGTTTCTTTACAGCCTTTAAAGTAAATTGCAGGTATTTATGTCTTTTTGACAATATTTATTTAATCTTAATTTATTTTCTATAGGCTAAAAATTAAACACCAGTATACATCTTGAGGGTTGCTATTATAAAAAATCCCAGTTATACATTTGACGACAGTGTAATTAAAACACAGCTTGTTTTCTGACCTCGTGAGGCTATAAGTCTTCCTTTGTTTGTTTATTTAATAGGCAAGGCTTATGACCACGGAGACAGTTTCGTTTTTTTTACACTGTGATAGACTGCAGGGATTAACTGTGGTCACAATATTTCTTTCTGGGTATTCAAATGTGGCACCAAGCATTCCTTCATTCTTTGTACTATTAACCGCTCATTTGCCCACTATTCCTCAATCAGCAGGGTAATTGTCATCAGGAACTCATCCTGTTTCTGCTTTTCTAGTTTGCAAATAATAAAATAGATTTTTAGCCTTTTGTTTTGAAATTTAAAATAAAAGAAGGTCCAACCACACCCAAAAAAATACAACAGAGATCACATCATCCATTTTGAGGGAGGGGGATTCATTATGCTGTGTTATTATATGAGGCGTTTGCTGTCATGACTCCATTCAAATGGTTTGCTGAGCTGAAAACCAACTTGGAATCCACATTGCAGCCTTGCACGCTCCACAATGAAATATGTAATTACAGGGCTGCTGCATCACCAAAGGACAGACAGGAATGAAGCCAGCATCTCACCCTGATGAGGTCTGATAAAGTTCAGCTTTGTGAAAGGAAATTGGTCTTCTTGCTCCAGAAGGACTTGAAAGACAAATAAATTATGAGTTAATCAATATGTTGATGGCGCAACCCCTGACTCGTGACATGGTGATCACTGTAATTCACCATTTGGGAAATCACATTTTGGATAATCTTTAAGCATACGGACACACCAAGGATGTCTGAAGAGCATATTCAGTTACAGTTCCTTCTGCAGTGGATTAACACAATAATGATGCACTTGTTTAAACATTTTGGATAAAAACACATTGTGTAGTTGATTTAGAGGACTGTCAAAGTTGTAGAGCATAAAAATTTTAATAAGCCTCTGGGTTGATCTCACATAAAGTGACATGTTTGGTTGATTCTTAAAGTCAGTGGGACATTATTTAGCTTCTTAAACTAAATAAGACAAGAAGCTAAAGTCTCATAAAGATTTTTTTAATTATTTATTTTCACATGTCACATGTTGGTTATCTCTGTGTTTTTCTACTGTGGCATTGTTACCTATTTAGTCAGCTGATCTTGTAGAAGGCACAGGAAGAGAACGATGTATCTTCAAAATAAAAGTCCATACCAAATATGTCCATGTTTTCCTGGCAATCCCAGTGTTAATAATTTGTTCTAACAGATTTCATATTATTAAAAAAAAAAAAAAAAAGTCAGAAATAAACAAATGATATGTTGTAGCCTATCTCTATTTCTGGAACAGTCTGTGAAAAGAACCAAAGAGAGTAGATACTTTTTTATATATATTTTTTAAAGAAAATAAGAAGATATATTCTATCAATATTGACTCAGGAGAGCGTTGTAGAATTACAAAAATATATCTTGTTTGCATTATTATTATTATTATTATTATTATTATTATTATTATTATTATTATTATTATTATTATTATTATTATTATTATTATTATCCTGTTTTGTGATGAAAGATGTACTGTATATGGATAGTTGATTGATGTTTTGTTGCTTCTGGTGACCTTGAAAGAAGGGGTCTATTTTTTTTTTTTTTCCAACTGCTCCTTTTCATTTTAAACGTTTGTTTAAATATCAGCATGTTTAAAATGTAAATGACTGAAATAAACAAACAACTGGGACGACTAATTTGTTATTTTAAATGGTAAAGAAATAAACTGTAAACATGATTTTGTTGTATTTATTTTAATCTCGGAGGCACCACTGGTTGAAAAAAATCAATTAATTCCAAATTTTGGATTATTGTCCACTTAAAGAAACGTACTCAAATTGACTTTTCTAAATTTGCAATGTCACAGGTATCAGTAAAAGTAAGACACTGAATAAATGAGCGATATAGACCACAAATTGTGCCTTGCATAATATATGTTTACTATCCTCTATCTGTATTATACTTATTCCAAAAAAAATATTTTGAAAATGAACTTTTTACTTTCAACGAAGTCACAACTTAAACAAGACTCAACAAATGTTTGGGTTATTATTTTTATGTTTTAAACACGAGTTTACTGGTGATCTTGTCTTTCTTAAATAAAAACCTGAATTGGTCAGCATAATATTGAGGTTCTTAAATCCTGACAGGAAGTCGGCAGGCAGGAAGTTCTTTGTTTTCATCGTGGGAGATTTGACGGTGGTGCCTGCAGCTGCGCGCCCTGCCCCTTTCGCCCCTCTCAGTTCTTTGCTGACATTGCCTCTGCGCACACATGAATAGTCAAAACAGCACTGATTCAACATGTGAGCAGCCGGCCAGAAGCCATACTAACAGTAGTGGCTCGTTTCTTTAATCCTCCCTTGAATCAACCGGGTGCTGATATGTAACGCATGGACCATGGATCGGATCTGGACGCGGTGCCAAATCCTGCTGCTGGTTCTGCGCGTTTGCTCCATGAGTTCAACGCTCCCTGAGGAAGGCGCGTCCTGCGATGGAGCGTTTGATATTTATTTTGTTTTGGACAGGTGAGTTATGGTGGCTTACTGTGTGCTGTTAATTGAAATGGTGTTAGTTTCTGCAGGAGAGGCTGCCTTTATCTCAGTTTTGTCCATGTATGGCTGTGTTTGGCTTCCCTTGTCCCACCAAATACAAAACACTCCTGGTCTTATGTTAAACATCCCTGACTCCGGCTTAGTTTATTCATTTTCATTATATATTATTTTTCATAATGTCTTAATATTTTTTGCAATATATGTATATTTTTACTTTACAAATAAAACATAGCTGCTGCTCTAATCTCTGACTTATGCAGGCGTCACAAGTCAGCTGCTCTTAATTCTCCTAGTTTAGTTTTAACTGTATTAAAACCTGCTTTTTCTGTCAAGTTATGGGTCTCTACAAAGTATTATAGAAATCTATGTTGGCTTACAAAGTAACTTTTTTTATTATTATTAAAACCACAAACCCCAAAGTGTTTTATTTGAATTTTTATATTGTAGTCCATACTTGTAAAGTGAAAGGAAATCTATATTTTTAAATTGTAAGTAAAAAACTGAAAAGTGTGGCATTTGTATTCAGCCCCCATGAGGCAAACCGCTATATTTTTGGGATATACCTCCACCAGTTTTGCACTTCCAGAGACTATTTGCAAGCCAGCTAAACCTCGATTGTTATGGAGAGTGTTAGTAAATAGTTTTCTGCTCATGTGAAATCTTGCATCATGTTTGCAGTTGAACTTTGACTGGGCCGTTCTAACTCATAAATTGTTGTCAGGGTTTTTGTCCTGAAGGAAGGTGAACTTCCACCCCAGTCTCAATCTTTTTTTCTTTCGTTGACAGGGTTTCTGTCAAGATTTGCTTGTATTCAACTTTCTTCAAACCGTGTTGTGCTTTCAATGTGTTGTGCAAAGATAATTTTCTTGCACTCATACCATTTTGCATGGACAAAACACCAACCATCTGTACCCAAAATGTCTTGTGGGCAGCTGTTGATCTGCCACATAAAATCCAAAATAAATTCAGGTTTGTTACACAATGTTCAACGTTTAAAGTGTTTGTTTTTTTTTTTTTTTCTTTTCTGTTTTTATAGGTCAGGCAGTGTTTCTAAACACTGGAACGAGATCTATGGCTTTGTGGAGCAACTCACCAGCAGGTTTGTCAGGTAATCCAAATAAAGGTTTTACACATTATTCCTCCTTTTTTTTTTTTTTACTATCGAGGGAGAAACAAATATCCTTCTCCTGCAGATAAAAAAAACCCAAACTTTTACGAGTCACGCATTCAGAAACAGACATTAACACGCAGCAAACCAAAACTATTTAAGTAGTGGCTAGTCTTTAAATACAGTCCAACAAAAGAGGGTAAAGAGAAGTAGGGCACGGCTATTTGAGGTTGCAGACATCACACAAAGCCAACAACTGCTCAAGAACTCCTCTGGGTAATGGTGTGTGGTATCTTTAGTTCTAATAGCAGGGTGGGGAAAACTGGACTTTAGCATGCAACAGATGTTAAATTTCGTTCTGACCTCTGCAGCCACTACCCCACTTAAAAGATATTAAAAAGCAAAAGCAGCAGAATGAGTAGAAGTTAATTTTTAGCTCTAGCTTTCGGGAAACGTTCAACACATTCAGTGTTTGATAATGCTTGGTAATGTGATGTGCTTCAGCCCCAGGATGAGAGTCTCCTACATCGTCTTCTCATCCAAAGCGTATGTAATACTCCCTCTAACAGGAGACAGGTATGTTTTCACCTATTTTTATTTTTTTTTTATTAATTTTTTTGCTCTGTTTTACAATGCATCTTTTATTTTCTAACTAAAAACAGTGCACAGAAATGTACATTTTTCTCAAACCTATGTTGTTTTGTGATTTTCTCCAACAGGTCTAAAATAGAGGAGGGTCTAAACACGCTGAAACAAATCAAACCTTCTGGTGAAACATACATGCACGAAGGCTTAATAGCGGTAAGCTGTTAATCATAATCTCATAAAACTATTTTGTTGTTTGGTCGTAGGAGTACATATAACCTCAACAATGCTATCTATTTTAGTTGGTGTGTTCCACAGCAAGTTGCACCTCAACCACTCACTTTTTATAGCCCTTCATTAGCTTCTGCGATAATTCTGTCTGGATATTTATCACCTCTTGATGGCAGAAGTAGTGGAGTTCAATTAAAATAATTGTTTTCCTGGAACAGATCTGGCATTTGAGCGCAGTCCACAGTAGGGTTGAGGTTGGGATTTGGCCAGGCATTTCCAAAAAGCTTGATATAGTTGGGTCCACTATATCTATTATCAAAAGGGTTTGGATATGTGATTTGGTTTATTGACCTATACAAGTATAGCCAATGGTGTTCAAGGTTTCTATTGAGTTAAGTTAAAGAAATGGGAGGAAGATGCCCCAAGACTGTTCCATTTACTTCTGTGACAAAGATTTGGTTTGTGCAGAGTTAGTTCAGTGTTTCTAGCTTTGAAAGCCAAGACTCTCCTGAACATATTTCTTATTTTTATGGCTGAACCGCTCAGTTTTTGTGTTTACAAACTGTAAAAACATTTCTTCAGATCATACATGACAAGTCTGAGCTTCAAAGTGTTCATTTTGGAGCAAGAGCTTCTTGTTTGGTTCTCAGCTTTTAACTCGTGACAGTTTTTGTGAACCAGGTAATATTGCCTGGCGTCTGAACAACTTGAACTTAATGATTCAGATAAATGAATGAAATATTTCGTCTGTCAGGTGTCGGAACAGATGAAGACTCAAACTTCACATCCATCCAGTATCATCATTGTTCTGACCGATGGCAAGTTGGACATCTATCTGTATGAAATGAGTGTGAAGGAGGTAAAACACACACACACACACACACACACACACACACACACACACACACACAGAAACACAAGCTACTGAAAATAAGTCTAGTAGAGGATGTGGGTGTGGGGAAGATTTGAAGTAATCCCCACTTCATTTTTTTTTTCCAGCTGGACTATATTTATGTATAAACCAATGAGGAACATAGCTGGAAAATAACTTAATCTAATTTGACCAAAAATGGTTTATTTTTAAGGCTTTTGTCAGTGCTGACTTCTGCCTGAACTAAGGGTTTAATTTGAATTACTTTGCCCTAATTAACTTTTTTTTTTGTAGTAACATTCATCTGCTCTGATCTCGTAAACTGTGTTGTTTGAAGCAGAATTCCCCTTCCTGTGTTGTGATTCCCAGGCGGACAAAGCCAGAGGATTTGGAGCCAGAGTGTACTGTGTCGGGGTCATGGACTTTGATCACAAACAGGTAGGAAGTACCTCTCTTCTTTTACTATTCATTCACGTGTGTGTCTAGAACCGTGAGAGAGAAGCAGCTTGTTTAAATAATGACTTTTTATTTGCCTTTCGGTCTGGGTAATTCTATGTTAGACTGTAAGAGGGACTCAAAGAAAACCCTGTTGTTTCTGTCCCACTAACCCTCCTTGACACTCTTGTTTAGTCTGAGGTCAACCGAACCCTTCCGGGATATGAAAAGTAAGCAGCTGGCAGGTGTTTGGAGATCCGGGTTTATGAGATTTTGACTCGTCTGAGAGAAGCCAATGTGCAGTTTTAAGAATGCGTCCTCATGTCTGAGCAGGACAAACAGGAATATCCTTTGTTGACTGTAAGAACCATCGGGGGAATAAAGCCACATACATTAAAACCCCACAGTGATTGAGAATCACTTCTCTGCTGTGACATGTGGTCTTTTCCACAGTCTGCAGTGCCTCATTACTCCTAATGAGATTTGGAAGGCAAAGGAAAACACTGTAATTACATTGGAGAAATGATATACGGCATTATTGCATCTTTCTGTGTATCTTACAGTTGTGTCAGCATCAATGGTGCTATCAGTATGTGTGGAAAAATAATATCAAATATGATGCTAAGATGCTCCTCCCCCTAAATGTCCCTTGAAGTCTTCAGTGCAAGCGATCTTCTGCCCAGTTTCAGACCCACAGCTCTCACTGGCCTACAGAGGAAGTAATTACATCACTCTCTAATGATATAATGCCAGAGAAACTTCCTGCCTTGCGATCATTAGCTGGAGGCTGCAGACAGCTGGCCGGAGCTTTCATCTCCTAGGAACAGACTTGCCCTCCTTAAATGTTGCTGAAGCAAAGAGCATCGCGTTATCACAGGGCACAGACCTCCCTGAAAGGCGACAGCATGAACTTGCAGAGCTTCACTTCAAATTACCTTTGGACTTAAAATCCCGACAGTCAACTTTCAGCAGGTTCTTTTTTCTTCAGAAACGCCATCCACTTGGCCCCCTTCAACGCTCTATGTCTATCTAACTACCTTTCCTCTCCAAAGAAACTCAAACAATTCATTTATCTTCAGTC
The DNA here is from genome assembly GCF_051168715.1 of Poecilia mexicana. NCBI lineage: Eukaryota > Metazoa > Chordata > Actinopteri > Cyprinodontiformes > Poeciliidae > Poecilia > Poecilia mexicana. The sequence continues at coordinate 17,782,945 of NW_028263381.1, forward strand.
TCATTGATTACTGCAACAGTGTCTTCTCAGTTCTGAATGCTGCTGTTGGCGTTCTCACTAAAAACAGGAAGATGGAGCACATAACCCTAACCCTTACCCTGGCTCCCTGTAGTTCAACCAGTGTACTTTTAACTGCCTCGTTTCTTAAACGTGCTATACAAATAAACTTGAATTGTATTAAAAACATTTTCTACTTTGGTCACAGCTTGCAGAGATAGCAGACGGCACAGAACAAGTGTTTCCGGTTCTTTCTGGATTTCATGCCCTCAAAGACGTTGTCAACAAGGTAAGTCTGTGTTGTAAAATCCGATCCGGAAAATCTGCACAAAGTGGTGCAAACGGCACGTCAGTCTTGTCTGGTATCATCTTTGTGCTTTGCAGGTCCTGAAACAGTCGTGCAGCGACGTGTTCACAATAGAGCCGTCCAGCGTCTGTGTGAACGGTAGGTTTGTTTTGTCTGTAAGGTTGTCCCAAAAAGTCAAATAATTGTTAATGACTGTGTCGGTATGTGGAGTGACCTTTTTGTTTTTGCTATTTATAGTTCTGTCATGATAACAAATTTTCCTGGACAATATATTCTCACAGAAATGATTGTGATAATCGATTGCATTGTTGTTTTAAGACCTTTTCCAAGTGGTATGTTAATAATAATGCCAGCTCGCCCTCTCTAAAACCAATAAACTTTAACTTTGTAAAGAACCATTCAGATTGAAACTGGAAGATATTTTAAATAACCAAAATAAAGCACAACCAAACACAACAAATAAAGCATAAATAAAAACCACATCCAACAGAAACCAGAAATAAAATGGATAATCATGTCTGTGTAAACAAAATTTCCCTTTAACAAAATATTAATCACCAGAATGGAAATTATTGAGCTCATATTAATTCACCATGTGACTAATTAGTTAATTGCTTTATACATTTTTAGATATATTTATAATTTTTTTTTACTGGATGATTTAGCCTGGGAGTGTCTTACATTTCTAAAAGATTCATTTGGGAAACATTTTAAGATGTTTTGGTCACCAGTGACTCCAGACCTAAACGATAAAACAAATCCTTTGGAGAAAACTTATTTCATCTACATAATGTCCTCAAAACTGTTGCAGAAGTTGGATAGGGTGAGGCTACCTTGCTGGTGTGTTTTGCGAATTCAACTTGGCAATGTGTTGCTGAGGCAGACTTGTGTAATCAAAACTGTTCTTTGCTTTTGGCCATGGAGTGTCATTCCAAAAGCTGCAGGTCACTGAACATCTGAAGATGCCGTTCCCTGACCACAGACCAAACACGAGAGTTGATTTAGTCACGTTAGCATTGACTGGTTTCTCCTTGGCTTAATATTTTACTGAAGGGTTGTTTTCTACTCTTATCTGTCCAGATATGTTTGATTTAAACTCTGACTGGGACATGCAAAGACCTTCACAGTCTGCTCCTGAAGCTTCTCCTTTCGTTATCTCGGCTGTGTGTTTTGGTTCGTCGTCGTGTTGGAAGACAAATTACAGGCCTGATTGTTGGAATGGATTGGGGAAACCTTCAGATCTACTTGGGGAACATCAGATCTCCACCTGATAAACATTATGGTTCTTGGTCGTCTCTGACTGATTCCCTTCTTCCTCGCCCAGATTTGCACGATCCAGTTTTAGAAGTCTACGGAGACTTTATAATAAAATGGCTTACTCAATTACAAATTATATTCAGCCAGCTGAATTTACCACAGGAGGACTTCAATCAAGTTGCAGTATGTCGAGGGTAATCAGTGGAAGTGCCTGCGCTCAGTTTTGACTGAAATAGAAGAGGGTTTGAATATTTATATATGTATTTTCATATTTTTTTCTCATAAAAATTTGATTTTTTTTTATTGTCTATTACTCACATTTGGTCCCAACCCCAAATCATAACGTCATACATCTTCTGATATTTTCTTATGACTTATGGGGCTCTGTAGAAATGTGAGCATGTAGTTGTTTATGTATAACTAAATGATGCCATGAGGAAGAGGAAAACTCCACCTACAGATAAACATAGGGGGGATCCTATCTTGCACTGAATAAGTACATTTCAGATGACAAACTTCAGAGATTTTTTTTCAGAACGACAGAAATTTGATGTGATGGTTTAAAGCCGACAAGCCTTTGCAGACTTTAATTCAGTTTAGAATATTTTGGATGAACTAGAAGGTAAAAGTTAGGAGAAAACCTGCTTGAAGTGCTCATTGTTTTGATCCACTTTGATGTTTTCCTCTCCATCCGCCTCAGAAATCGAAGATCTGCCATGAAATTCCTAGAATAACTGTGAAGATTAAAGTGTGTTAAAAGTGGAAGAATGGCAGGTTGAAGAAACTTCCAGATGGCTGAAAAAGCATTTATTATTGCCAGCGATTCTCCAATCAAGTTTGTGACTTTTATAAAAGTCACAAATGCAGCTTGAACTGCCATCTGATGGTGGCATATGTTACATCAGGTCCTATTAATTAAATTTAAGTTAATGAAAACATTTATTTATATTCTCAGCAGATCTGAACATGAGATTTGGAGCTACTCTAATTCACATTACAGAGTAGCTATATGAGGTTGAAAATAAGCAAATACTTTTTATCTTCTCTTTCATTATTTTATGTTTTTTTTCTTTCATGCTACTCTCTGTGGTTTTTTTTTTTTTTTGTTTTGTTTTTTTTTGCATGATCAGACAAAATATGAATCTGACCAAATGTTTTTAGCTATGTGGTTTTAAAAAAAATATAGAGTTTTGTAAACTTTATTGGGACTTTAACTGGAACTGGTGTTTCTGTTCAGCTCTTCAAACAATGAAGCTGCATCTGGTCCAAAAAAAAGGATGTAAACGTGGAAAAGTATGGTGGAGAATCTGTGATGCTGTGGGCCTGCTACACAAATTTCACTTAGTTTTAGATTTTGTTCCCTCCACTAAATGAATTTACTGAAATTCAAGATCAGACAGATTTGATATTTTGATAATAAAAGCTGACACACACTATTTAAAGTCTTGAAGTGTGTTGAAAAGTCACTCAATAAGTGTTCTTGTCATTCCCGTTTTGTTATCTTCCAGAATCTTTCAACGTAGTTTTAAAGGGGACCGGATTTAGCGGAACCAAGAGGATCGACAACCTTCTCTGCTCTCTCACTGCCAATCAAGTGACTTATCGTAAATGACACACACGACATCTCATACCCGTTCATGGTTTTAGAAACTGCTACTTGCTGCTACTGCTGTAAACCATCCGAGGGAATCTGTTTGCGCCAATGCTTCATGGAACATCGACATGGCGCCACATCGCTCACGGGGGGAGAAACTATCAAGTGCCACTTGGAACAGTGTGCAGATATCTGAGCTGCAACGGAAAATCGGGAGTCATGGCAGTGAGAAACAAACAGTAGCTGCCTTTTATCAGTTGTGGCGCGAGAACAGAGGAGACATTATGAGGCTGAGCACAGGGAGGGAAGAGATGCTCTCTGCCCATTAGTCTATTAGCAGATCGATGGCATGAGCTGCGCTGAGGTCAGTGTCACTGAGAGGACGAGTGCACGCAGCATGTGATTCCTGTTGAGCTGCTGTAGGATGCAGGGAAAGTGTTTACTTAACTCCCAACTTCCCCAGTGGTTTGTATAAAAAAAAATCAACTTAAACAGAAAATCTAACAAAGATGCTTAACTTTTTTAAATGATTTTACCTCTAAAGTTAAATGTCAAAGCAACAAACACTGCATGCCATTGGTGTACAATATCTCCAGCTTTGTACAACGTGCCCTGTTTTTTTGGATTTATTCTGTTTCTGTGTTTTTCCTCTCAGATGAGAAGCCGACAGTTGTCCAAGATGGCTACCTGCTGTGTCCAGCTCCTCGTCTGTATGAGGTTGGACAGTAAGTCTGCAAACTAATGCAACTATTAATGAGCTGTACATAAGCGCAGTTGCCTTACAATCAAAGATTGTTTAGATTGTGACAGTAAAATACAAAAACTTTTTTCAGACTATAATTGCACAGTAAAGCGGGCTTGTCACGTATCCATAATTTTAAACTTTTTATTAATTGCTGGAGATATTATCAGGTTGATCAAGTATTACCTCGCAGCCATTTCCTGTCTTATTTGGATCAGCGAACGTCTGCCTTGTATGAATGAATTGAACAAAATCTGGGTCACGTGATCCAAGTGAAAGGAAATAATTTCACATTTCTTTTGCACTCTAATTGACTTCTTATTGTAAAGGTAGTTGTGTGTACATTGGCTGTTTTGTTACTCATATATTCCTCGGAATCCTTAATTATAACTTTCAGAAATGTTTTTTTTTTGTTTGTTTGTTTGTTTTTTTAAATGAAATGCTTCTGAGTGTGTTAAAAGAGAAACCAGTACAGTGTTTGTGTAAAGCTGCCTCCAGGATTTGGATAAAGCAAAGTGAGTTTGGCCTGGATATCTCTGGGATTTAATGAGCCAAAGTCAATTTGACCATATGGACGTCAAATAGATCCATACGGTCGGGGGGAAAAAATCTCTACAAACAGCAGAAATCTTTGGAAATCTCAGATCTGAAATCTCAGATCAGATCATCCACATTTCTGCATAATCTACAGCAGTGAGTAAGAAAATCTAGTCCAAGCATAATTACAAAAAAAGCTTTTTATTTTTGTTTTGTTTCCCTCGAGTCCTTATCTCCAAGTGTAACCTAATTTGATATCTGGGTCCCTCGGTACTTTTGCCTTCTCATTTAGGACTCGGCAGTTTATTTCATAACAACGGATGTTTTCCTGGGAGATGCTGTTAGAGTAATGTGTCGTCTTCTTCTGATGATTTTTTTCAGTGCCTCTGTTTGTTGATTATAGATCAGTTGAAGTGCTGATTAGCCTGAACAATGGACAGTCGTACATCTCCGCTCCCGTCGCCATATACGCCACCTCATGCGTGGGTATCAATTTAAACTCTGTTGTGCTAAATAAAACAACCTTTCTGTTGGTGCAGGAGAAAATCTGAGAGAGAGTGTAGGCAGCACTTTTTATTTTATGTTTTATACATACATAATCATATTTGCACAGTTAATGGGGATCACACATTTTGTGCCTTGTTTGCTGCAGTCAGATGGGATCTGGGTGCTGTGGCTGCTGCTGGCTTTGTTGCTGTTACTGGCTCTTGGTTTATTCTGGTGGTTCTGGCCTCTCTGCTGCACTGTGGTAAGTTTACCTTTCTTTTATTTCCATATTCTTTTGTTTATCAGGTTTTTTGGTTGTTTTTTTTTTTTGTAAAATACCAACCACACAACACCCTGTGTTTCCTTTAAGTCACATCTCAGATAACCAAATAGAGTTAGCTCAAAAAGTAAAGTAAATTCTCTTGGAACTGTCAGCCAGTGTAGCTACTTAAGCTACAACTAAGAAAGCTTATTTATCAGCCTGCTCCCTAACAAGCATATAGCACTACTTAGCCACACTTAAGTAGTACTATATGTATGAGTAATGTACTGAGGTACATGCTTTCAAAAGTGCTAATTACTGCCAAAGACTGGACAAATGACTAAATTCTACAAATGAGGCAGCCATATTGGAAACTGGGTGAGAAACCTCCTTCATACGGTCAGAGATGGCGCCAGAGTCACTTGTAAAGGAGGAATTGTCAATGAACACAAAGGTGGCCAACCCAAGTTTCTTTCTGTTTCTAAGTCGGTTTAAAGGTTTTACATGTTTGTGACTGAGATAAAACTTCTGACAAGCAAATATAAACAAGGTAAACAGACGTTACTGTGCTTTACAGAAGTCATATTGGATTTAGGGTTTCACTTGGTGACTAATGGAGCACACACAAAAACAAAAGTGTGCCTATAATTACATGACATACAGATAATAATATATTGCTAAATATATATAACGTAGCATTTTCAAGCAGTCTCAGACAGACAATATATAATTAGTATTAAAAAAAAAAAAAAATAGAAAATCTAATTCTTAGAAATCCAGTGTCCCATAAATCTAAAATTAGTCTGGATTATTCCGGTGGATTTATTTGATTTGAAGCCCATAAATTCTGATTACCAACTACTAATGGAAATATTGGTAAACACCATTAACCGGGTGTTTTTTTGTTGTTTTTTTCCCTTCTTACTACTTTTAATTTCTGTTCATAAGAAGTATTTTATAACTACATGTCACAAGGATGCTGAAGGTTGATATTTGTAATTCTCATTTATTTATTTATTTTTTTTTACCACTGTTTAAAATGTTTGATATTGTTTTCACACAGGTCATCAGGGACCCACCTCCCTCTCGTCCTCCTCCACCACCTCCTGTTTTTGTAAGTAAAAAAGTCTTTTCTGAAGAACCCCCATGTTTTTGGGCGGTATAACTCACGCTGCCATCTTGGCAGAGGTGATTGAGAGAAGATCTAATTTTGGGTGAACACAGAAGGAGCGTCGGTGGAGCTTGGGAGGCTGACAGAGAAATGCTTTGGCAGAGTTCATTTGTTGAGCTCTAGTGAGAAAACTGAATCCCTTATATTTCTGTCATGGTGGAGATTAACTTCTAGCCTGACTAACGTGTCACAGTTGCAAGTTAGTGTCTATTGACTTGGATTAGATCATCCATCCATCAATGTTCTTTACACCCTTGTCCCTTGGTGGGTCGGGAGGGTTGTTGGTGCCTATCTCCAGCTAACATTCCGGGCGAGAGGCGGGTTTCACCCTGGACAGGTCGCCGGTCTGTCGCAGGGCAACACAGAGACAAACAACCAAGCATACACACACTCACACCTACGGGCAATTTGGAGAGGCCAATTAACCTGATAGTCATGTTTTTGGACTGTGGGAGGAAACCGGAGAACCCGGAGAAAACCCACGCATGCACAGGGAGAACATGCAAACTCCATGCAGAAAGACCAGGGCTGGGAATCAAACCCAGAACCTTCTTGCTGCAAGGCAACAGCTCTACCAACTGTGCCACTGTTCAGCCCTAGATTAGATCATATTAGATAAAAAAAAAAAATAGTGAATGTAGAAATCCAAATTTGGAGGCGTAATCTTGTGTATATTTATTTTACTCCCTAATTTTATTGTAAAGTATATTTTGATGTTTTTTTCACTCAGGAACCAGAAGAGGATCCTCTGCCTAAACACAAGTGGCCTACAGTAGATGCTTCGTATTACGGAGGCAGAGGTCCTGGAGGAATCAGACGCATGGAGGTGAACATTTTAGAGTGTGAGCTGGAGAACCTTTTCAGGATTTATTTTTGTAAAGTTTGTGTGTGCCCACTTCCTGTAGGTGAGATGGGGCCAGATGGGATCCACAGAGGAAGGGTCGCGACTGGAAAAAGCCAAAAATGCTACAGTCACTATGCCAGAGGAAGTGGAGGAACCCATCATTTCTCGGCCACCGCCAAGACCTCCACCTGTTTACCACTCCCCGACCCAAACCAAATGGTACACTCCCATCAAGGTGAGATCATAGGATCCAACTTATCCATACGGTCTCTGAAATAAATGACATTTAGGCAATTTAATGCAAATTTTCTTCATACAAAAATCACACGTTGATGTCCTCTTCTTCAGGGGCGTATTGATGCGCTGCTGGCTTTACTGGGAAGGCAGTACGACAGAGTGGCAATCATGAGGCCAACACCTCAGGACAAGGCAAGGAACAGACCCGATACTTCACCACAAAACCAAATACAAATGAATCTGGTCATTATAAATTATAGATTACTTTTATGTTTTCCAGAACAGGTTTTCACATATCCATTTTCTTTTAAAATCAATAAACATATTTAATTTGATAAAACGTATTTAGCGTTAATCTTAGTTATTATCACCCAGATGGATAAATAACACCTGTCTGCACTGAGCTTACTGTAATTAGCAGTATTTGATGGTTGGAATTGGTTGTTTGCTTGTAGCGTTTGGGTAATTACTTGTTTTTGGTTTTTTTTATTTTGTGGAGTTCTTCTGCCTAAATTTGAGATATTAAGGGAACCAGATGATATACACAAGTAAATCATAAAATAGAAAAGATAAGTCATTTAGCAAATATGCATCATGACTTTATTTGAAAGCCTAATTTAGGTTTTAAAGTTGTCAAATTGCTTCCACAACCACATTCAGATAAATCATTTGTGCTTTTTAAAACTTATTCTTGGTCATGTTCATCAACACTATCCACCTTTCTGTTGTCTTTTAGGGGCGCTGCATCAACTTCACCAGAGTTCGTTCTCGCTGAAGTGGATCAACTTTCACTCTCTAGTCTAGATTTTTCTTTTTTTCACCAAAGATCTCCAACACCTACTTCCAGAAGTTAATGTCTAAATTTCTGTGCGTTGTAAATAAACGTCTTGATAGTTAAAACGGATGGTGTTGCAACAAAATGTGTATGTAACAGTGTTTGTGTGTCTAAGGAAAAACAAAGAAACCAAATACTGATATTCTGTTTATTCAAAAGAGAAAATGTCTCTTCCACAACAAAAAAAAATCTTTCATACAAGTACCCCCTGATAACATAAAAGATGCACAAGAATCTTTAAAAAAATATATAACAAAATGACACACAGACGTTGTGCCTTTTAAAAAAACATGAAAAATGCATCATCACTTTTGCCCAAAGCTGGATATTAAAGGTTCTCTCGCACAAATCTACAAGGGCTGGATCATCTCTATACACACACACACATACACACACATACAGTTTTTACTTCACTCTAAACAAATACTTGTTTTTAACATAATACATGAACTGGTGTTGTAAAAGCTTACCATCACAGAGCCAGCCAACCTGCAACAAGCTCATCGTGAAACAAAAAAAAAAAAAAAACACTTTTTAAGCTTCTGATACAAAATACGACATGATTAGAAAGAATACAATGACTCGTATGAGCTGGAGTCACAGAATACTATGATACACAGCACAGGGACACACACTCAGGTGCATTATGTTCGCATGATGCTGCTGTCACTTACATAATGTAGCTTTACATGGAGCCACATCGCACATTGCAGATAATAGTGATCACATGACTTTACTGTCCAAATTGAGATGGATCAGTTGAAGGTACAGCCGCATCACCGTGTACAAGCAACTTAAAGGCTGTAATTTATGACACAAATTAATTCATTATGGCTCTTTCTGTCCATAACTCTTATTCAGCAGCTGTAAACATGTTGAACGTCTGTTCACTGGTACTTAGGAATACAAGTCCATGCACATTTTTGCCTGTTGTCCTATAAGTGTGTTTAGATGTTTTTTTGTTTTTTCTTCAAAAAACAAATCCTAGCTTCACGATGGAGTTATGTTTCTGGCACTTAAGTTTTTCTTTATGTAAAATTACTGGCACTCGTTGTAGTCCCAAAGGGTTGAAAATAACTTCTTTATTGTTGATGATGCTTAAGCTGCATCCGTTGTTCTGCAGGAGCTCGCTTGGATCCAGAATGTAAACTTTGGGCTTGGGAATATAAATCGAAAGTAGAGAAAACGTCTTAAGAGCGGTTTTCTCGATGGAGAAGGGAAGATCTGGAAGTTAAAACAAAGAAAAAGTTATTATTTTCCATACTGGCTTATTTCCCTATATGAATTATTTATCAAAAATGTTGCTGCACCCACCTCAGAGACCTGCGGCTGTCTTTCTCCATGTTGTTTTCTGGTCCTTCGCTCTCGTAGGAGGCCAGGTGCAGCTCTGCAACAACAACACAAATTGAGCTTCGTTTCCCCGTGGCTTACAAAATTGATAGTTGATGTGAAAGTGTTCTAATTTGTACTGACCGTCTTCCGTGTAAACGGACGTGGTGACCAGATACTGAAGAATGCGGCGGTCTCTGTCAAATGGACAAATCACCTGGCGCCAAACCAGGAACTCGCTCACTTGCTTCGCCAGCTCCCACAGTTTCTGTAAAAATGTCGCGAAAACAATAATCGTGATGACATGCATCTGTTCAGGTTTCTAAAGCCAGGAAATCTGTCCAGTTTCCACACATTCTATAGGTTCAAATTCTGAAATTTTTCAGAAGAAGAAAGAAAAAAAATTCCCATATTATAAGTTAAAATGTCTTGTTTCACTGGCAGATTATTTCACTTATAGCAAGTTCTTTTTCCATAAATATTAAGTAATTGTCTTAAAACAAGTTCCTACTTCTTGCTGAAGTTTCTTCTAAGTTAGTTTTGTCTTATAATTTGCACTAGAAACTCTTGCGCGATTTAACAGCTCCTCCACAAGGGGGAGCTGTTAGTCTGCGTGAGAAAGTCACTTCTCCAGTTTTTATTTTGAAAAATGCTTTGAACTGACCTCAAAGTTGATGTGTCCGTTTGACAGCCTGTTGGCACAGCCTTCATTCAGGAAGTAGATGTCTTTAATGAGGAGGCTGAAGAACGGAATCACAATCTGCAGGAAGGAGATTTAGTTACTTTAAATGTAGAAGAAGAATGTTTTTCTTTTTCAATGAGCAGCACGCTCCGGGCTCCCTCACCTTCTCCTGGCTGCTATGTGCGGTCTCGGACCTCTGGGTGGCGCCGCGGAGCGCCGTGCGGTAGTTGCTGAAGTTACTAGACGGGTCCATCTGGTGCTGGATGAGATCACACACATCGGACGTCAGCAGGCAACAAAACCACTGCTGACGTTTCAAAGATCCACAGCTCAGCTGAAAACTAGAGCATCTAATCTGCAAACTGCTGACGTGTGTGTGTGTGAATAATTCTGACCTCCAGGATTTCAAACTTGTCTGTGTTGACTTTATTCCAGGTTTTCTTCAGTCTGGCGACCGGACTCATGTTCATCCCAGCTGAGAGACACAGGAGAAAGCGTTTAGAGACGAAGCGCAGCTTGCAGAGCTCCAGGCCTCCGCTAACTGAGTTTAGACTCCCCTAAACTGATTAAAGTCAGCCTAAACTACAGCTGGCACTGCATTTGTTTGTTGGCTTTAGTCAATTCAGTGGCTCTGCTCTACAAAGACACCAAGAGAGCAACGGTTGATTTTTTTTTTTTCTTTCTCCTTGCCATGTTTTACAGCAAAAATTACCAAAAATTACAGGACAACTGGTACAGATTCTTAATAAAAACGAATCAAATACTCACTGATGATCGCCATGAGAGAGTTAAAGTTGCCGATGTTGAAACACTCCTGAGCCACATCGATGAAGAACTCTATGATCCGCGCTCGGTGTTTCTTCTTCGCTGGCTTGAATAAAAAGAAATAAAAGATTTAAAATCTGCTTCTAAATATAGGAAGAGCTTAAACGCCATTTAAATTTACAGCATGTTTACGTGCATATACTTTTCCTTGTTAGGCACTGTCGAGTTGTTTTGGTTATTTAAGTTTACTACTCACATCAAAATTGTGCAACTATAAGAACTAGAGATTGTTCTCCAACAACTAATCAGCTTGTTTGTGTGAAACATACCATGCAGATCTCTGTTGCCACCAAGTAGCTGAGCCTGTTGAACCAGCTGACGTAGGCCTCCAGGTTACTGGTTTTACGTTTCCGGAAGAAACCCTGGAGGAGGAACGGAAGAAGAGAATTGTTGGTAAACATTTAAAGAAGGAGGAAACTCTTCCAGAACCAGACCAAGTAATGCCTGCATAGATACTAAACTAACCTTACTGGCAAATAATTATCTTTGTTTTAGTACTTCGTTTTATTTTGTCAGAATAACAACTACAGAGTAGCTACATTGCAAAAAAAAAAAGAAAAGAAGTGAGATTTTTAGCTGCTTCCATTCACTGCTGCTGTGTTATATTCGCTTGGTTGCTAATTTAAGTATGTTGACAGGGTTTGAAAAAAATGAGATTCCTTGGGTATGGTGTTCAAAATGTCATGTTTAACAAATTATTTGATGTCTGATAGTCTTTGGCAACGTCTCACTTGTTCTCAATTTAATTCTTTTAGACGTTTGTACATATTTCTCACCTTCAGACATTAAAATGAATTTAACTGCTGTGAGCTTAACAGCTGAAGTGTAATAAAACGGATGATGCATGCTCTGTATTGAATAGTCCTCAACTAATCTCAAACAGAATAAAAATTTTTGCTTCGGTCTAATGAGATAAAATCTCACATGATGCGCCACATCTGCTTATTTCTTAAAGCTGCTTCTCTTCCATAACTTTCTTCCTTAACAGATCCTGTCGGCTTTTCACACCCACACAATCTGCCACCGTCACACTCCGACACGTCTCTTTTTACGTACATATGCTTTCTGGGTCCCCTGGCTTTTCCATTAAACACGTGGTTTCTAATGTGGCAAACCTGTTTTCCAAAGGTCCTCTTACATAAATAAACATTATGAAAGCTGTGTATAAATAAACTGGCCGTGATGATGCAATCCCAGAGGTTTGAGGCGCCACTAAAAGCTTACACAACACCGGCATCCCACTCCACTCCAAACTTCCCCCTCTCTACACCTCGGGACCCCTTTTTTTTAGTGACTCAACTGCTCTTTTACACAAAGTGGCTCTTATGTAACTGCAGCGAAGCAGGTGGGAGCACGGCAGCGGCAAACGCCGACTGAGAGCGACCCTTCAGCTGATTTCTAGGATCTCTTGGCGTGGAAAAGAACCTTCTCTCCGACGAACTGAGACACGCACACAGCAAAGGCTCTTTTTGTTCTCTTCCAGACATTTTCAAGAGCTCAGATAAAAGCAAAGCAGAAAGCCGAACAAGTCCCCTTCTATCTGCCGCGAGACTCTTTCATGTGGTTTCTGTGGCAAATAAACTCAAACTGGAGATGTCCACAACACTCAAAGCAGGCCCAGAACACAGTCAAAAATCAAAAATCAAATCAAACGGCTTAAAAATAGCAACAATGTGTGGTTCGTCTGGGTCGGGACTTTGATGTGGATAATTATGAACAGGTTATTTTGCTGTGTTTTCAAGCTTTCTTGAGAATAAAGCAACCCTAACCCTAACCTATCATTGTCTCATGCTGAAACTGAAAACAAAAGGAAGCTGCTCTGGGCTGTCTGGGCTAAAATATGTGAAAATTTAACAAGACTGGATGAGAAATCACACTTGTGTGAAATATTTGGTCAGAAGCACACCACGACTCAATACCTTGCAAAAAATATATCCAACCTTTAGTACATTTTATCACCTTTCAAATAAAAGCTATATTGTATTTCATCTGGATTTGATTTGATGAACCCAAACTAGAAAATGAAATCTGTATTTTTTCCCCTTCCATTTCACAAATTAAAACCAACTTGTGCTGGTCAGTCACATAAAATGTTTCCACTCAACTTTACCTTGTGGTTTTCCAGAGGATCCTTCATCGCAAAAGACTGAATAAACTCCTCAGGACCAATGAAGCTCAGTCTATCCTAAAGGCAAAACATCAGGCAGAGAAACGTCAGAAAAAATGACAGCTGATGTAAAATATGGTAAATGTATTCTAGCTACTTTATGTGTCTGCTGTGTTAAAAATAGATAAAACACCAGAGTGACCGTCTGGCACCAAGCCCTACAACAGAACTGCTAAAAGTAACCTAATTCTTATTTAACCTTTCGTTATCCGACCTCTTACCAGTTCAATGTGTGTCAGCTGCTGCGCGAGGATGAAAGGATCGTCGCACGCGCTCAGTATGTCGGCCCTTTGAGCTGAAGCCTGTTTGGTCTTCAGCGAAGCGGGACGTTCCTGCGCCGCAGCGTTGAGCGCAGCCACGGCTTCCTCGTACTGACCGAGGGCGGACAGGCGCTTGATGAGACGCTGGGTCATCTGCTGCATGGCCCGCCAAGAATACTAGAGACACACATGAAGACACAAATGAACTAAACAATGACACTAATCTAGGTGTGGTTCCTACAGATAGATGGATGGGTAGAATAGTTGATGGCTGGACGAACAGAAGAAACACAAGATGGGTGGATGAATGAGTGGTTGTGGGATGGCTGGTTGGATGGTTCGATGGATGTGTCCACCCATGGTTGGATTGATGGCTGGATGTTTGGATTGTTGAGTGGATTGATGGTTGGTTGGTTGGTTGTTTGGATGGTTTGATGGATGGGTGGGTGGTTACGTGGTTGGATGCACTGACCAACCATCCATCCTACTGATAGATGGTTGGTTGGATGGCTGGTTGGATGCTTACCTCATCCCCTCGAGCCACGTGGAGCGTCATGTCCTTCAGGCATCGCATCATGCGGTCGTCTCTGAAGTCGTATGGAAAGGTTTCCGTCCACTCCGTCAGCAGCTGCACCAGTTTTGGTGCCACCTCACGGAAACGGATCTGAACATGTTGCAGACGGCATAGAGTCAGTCTAATGATGTCATGACGATAATTTAAAATCTGTTATGTCTGAATATGACTTCTTCTCTCTGGTATCTGGATTAGGCTTAAATCCCTGCTGCACTGCAGTGAGATCTCTTTCTTTCTTTATTCTCCTGGATTTGCGGGTTTGTTAGTGGGAGTGAAATTGTGTGGGACTAAGTGAGAGTGACAGTGTGTGAAATAAATACACCTGCACATGTCTGTGCTTTTGTTTGTGTGTGTGTGTGTGTGTGGGGGTGTGTGTGTGTGTGTGTGTGTGTGTGTGTGTGTGTGTCTGTGTCTGTGTGAAGGTCCACCCACCTTATCCAGCAGGGCATCTCCGGACCGCTGCTGCTCCACACACAAGTGACAAACCCTGGTCATGAGCTCGTATGGGTGCAGGAAGAGGCGCGAACTCAGCAGGAAGGTGAAGACATATGACCTCTGAAGATCAGGAAGCAGAAATAAGTTAGGATTCTTTTACAACTACTACAGAATTTACCGCATAATCCTTAAAAAAGTAGAATGGCTACATACGTCAGGGTAATAATCCACAGTGGGAACCAGATGCTGGATCAGCGCCTCAAGAGAAGCTGAAACCAAGCTGTTGTCGTGGTAACACATCTCCCCATAGCTGGTGGCGACGCCATGACCGTAGAGCCGAGCTTTCGCCGCAGCCCCGTTGCTCCGGCAGGAGTGTTCACTGCTGCAGCTGCTGCTCGTGTGGCGGTACGCTCGGCCCGGACAGGAAGTGCTGTGCTGGCGAGGGCTGTGGGGCTGTGGCGAGGAGTACGGGTTCTCCGAAATGGTACAGCTGCTGCCGTAATGGTGCTCCTTGGTGCTCACGGAGGAGACGGAGGTGGTCCGATACGCGCTGTGAGGCTGCGGCACATCGTAAGGGTTTTCGGTTGGGGAGTAGGGGCCATTGTAGATGTTGTCTCTGGACGGTTTCGGAGCGGAGCCGCTGTGGTACGGGCTCGGAGGCTGAACGTGGTTGTTGTTGCCGTACGACGGGCAGGAGTTGAACTTTCCTGCGTAGGGCGTTGTTGGGGGCATGATCACCTTTAAAAGAAAAGAAGAAACACAAATATGAAGATTTTAGAGGTGGGCACACATACTGAGCATGGATCTGCTGCTAAAAAGCTGGGGTTACTTTCCACTTTCACCACATGCTTGCTCAGGATAAAATATCTCCATACAGTTAGCTGGGCTTCCATAGATAGACAGCTTTAAACCAAGTGGCATTTAATTTAAATGTACACTATTAAGTTAAGATTGACTTTGACTGTAAGTACCTGGATCTGAGCTTGGATCTTTTTAAACCTGTTTGTCTTTTAGGCCGTATTCTAGATTACGCTGCTTTAATCAACCTCTAGTTTGTTTGCCTAGAAAGTCCGGTTTGCTTGGGAAAATGTAATCGAACTCCGATAAGGACCAAAAAAGCAAAATCTGGTCTGCCTAAAAACCTCGGTCTCGGTTTGGTTGAAGTGAACTCTGGCACGATTCGAATTAATATGAGAATGCAAGCGAACTAGCGACTGCTCCGAAAACAGGATGTGGACTACAGCGCAGGGCATTCTGGGTAAATATAACCAAACAAACGCATGACTCTAGCCATAGCGGGAAATTCTACACTAACACGGCTCCATTTGTTTACGAAAAAAGAAGTTGCGCTCATGTCTTCTTCACAGGTTTTCATTTCGCTTTCTTCACTGGTTCTTGGTGCAGCGCCACCACAGGCAAGGAGGGGAACGGGTTCTTAAAAGGGTTTGATTTGTTTGATACACTGCAGTGTGAAAGAGAACCACACCAGCTGAAAATTTAACAAATGTTGCAATCTTGGCCACCAACTGAGCAGAGTGTACAGAACTATCAGGTGTGAAAACACCCTACAGGTGGTTTAAGAGCATTGAGGTCAAATCTGTTGTAAAGTGGAGCTGTACAAAGGAAAATAATTTAATTGAATTAAATTAAAGATGATAAATTAAATTTCATATATGCATTTTCTGCCCCAGATATGTTTAGTGAGTTTTTGTTTGTAGAACCATGTTGTAAAAACATCTAATCTCACACTTTTCATGCTATGTTAGAAATACATGAGCAAAAAGGGGAACTAAGCCTGCATTGTGAAGCCGTGTAAAGTCCTCGCCCTATTTTTTAATTTTTTTTAATGTGTGGATATGTTGTGGGTGGAAGGGTGGAGTATATTTAAAAAGGTAATAATTAGCAGTCATTTTCAAACACTGTTTCAGTGTAAAATATCCATAATCAATACAAACTGAACCAGACAAGTTTCAAAGAGTTGTTGAATGAAGCAAATTTACTTCAACTAATTCCCTTTATATCCAAAACCATCATATTTCTTTTTTATGGTGAACCATTTCCTCAAAAGCCACTGCTGCCGTTTTAAATTATGGGTTTTTTTTAGGTTTAAGACTGGCTTAATTGCAGTAAGGCAGAGTTATAATAACACGTTCTCACCACATCATTTAATCCAGCTTTATTTAATGTATTACTTTTGTAGTTAGCTGACTACCCTTCAGTCAACATGAAGACAAAGCTATATCTCCTGCAGTGCTGTAGATTTCCTGGTGTTACAGTATCCCTGTCCACCTCATGCCCTGGGAATGTGGTTGATGTTTAAACTGCGTTCAGCTATTGTGAAAATATCTCACTCTGTCTCTCAAAGCCGAGACTCAGCAAGTGTCTGTGACGATAATCGCACCTAATCGCTTAATTTTAGATCTCCTCTATTTGTTATTTGGTGTTGTCAATGCTTTATAAAGCCATCTTTTTTGGAAATGATTCTCCAACGAGTCCATTTCTTGGGAATTTTACAAATGAGCTCGTAAGAAATGTCTGCTCCACCCTATTTCACTGTATCGTTTACCACATTCTTGAAGTGAACTTGTTGGCAGTAGTGCAGCATGTGGGCGGAAAACATCATGACAAATGGATGATCTCTCAAGTCAGCAATGATTTCTCTGTCTTAACAGTTAAAATAATTGGATCCGAGGTCGGCAAGCTGATCCCAGATCGCCAGTGGAGCGTGCTTTAGCACTGGAGCCATCTTTATCCTGCTACTGTCCATGAATCCCATGCATATATACGTCTGGAACGTTTGGCGCACACACACGCGTGTGCCAGAAAACAGAAAACCCCGCAGGAATCCAGCAGAGTTTTGTTTGTCCATTCCTGCGCCAACTGTGGAGTCTGTTTCAGCCAACATCTTACACACTCTCTCACACACCCTCATCCACCATGGCGCCTTGCCCCGATGCCAGCATAATCCAGACTCGTATGCACAAGTCACACACAAATGCAAGACGGGAGGAGCAATGCAAACATGCAGACACACACACAGTCACAAGGATACCGCAGCTTCTGGCATCCTGCCTGAGGAGGCCTGTCCAACTCTACACTCTGTGATCTCAGCCTGCTTTTAACTTTCTGACTTGGTTAAAAGATCATAGCGTCTTTACCAAAAAACAAAGTCAAAGGCGTTAAAAGCTGAGATAAGAGTCCAATGGCTAATATTTCCTCTTGTGTCTCTGTGTTTATGTTTTCAGTGGGGTAGCATGTCTCGGAATTCGAAACCAGTGGCGATTTTTCCAGACCCACTTCCTGAATAGTTGACCCCGTTTTGGGTTGTTGTGGCTTCCACACTGCGGTGCTGAAATTGCACTCTTTCTAAATCATAGGTTGGATTCCCTTTCAGACGGATTAAAAATGGCATCGGCAAAATAGCTTCATATTAAAGGGGATTGTTTGCATTCGCTCGCTTGCAAACTTTGAAACTGCAGCCTTATGGGCCTGTTTGATGTGGGTAGACAGAAATGCAGAAAACTTTTCCTCAAGTACTGGAAACGCACCAATCATTGTTTTGTGGGAAATTTCCGATGACCCTTTTTTTTTTTTTTTTTTTTTTGCAAATCTTTGATCTGTCGATACTGACTGAAAACAATTCAGATTTTTCTGTATTCTTAGCCTCCTGCCTCAGTCACACATTAATTATTTATATTTTGGAAGCAGAGGCAATCTCACAAAGTTTACTGTTTTCAACTAAATTTTGAGTACATTTTAAATAAAGACGAAAAAATTACACTTTCAACTGTCTTAGCATCTTTGTTGTTAGCATGATTAGCATTAAGCAGCAGAAGATGGAGATTTCCCAAAATTTTCCAACATTTCCAAATAGAGTGTGCCCCATTACACACATATTTTGAAAACATCACTTTGGTTTGTTCAGCCTTCTTGTTATCAGCTGGAATTCTTGCTCTCTTTCATAAGAAGTAAATTTTTCACACCGATACTGAAAGAGTCTTCTTCTCTAGATAATTGCATTGATACCAAAGAGTTTTGTTTTTACTGATAGAAAACAGACTGGATTCCAGAGTTTCCAACCAGTCAGTCAGCAATCTTCAAGCTAAAAATCAACATCTAGTCAAAAGCTACTTTCTCACTAAATCTCTCCATACAGACCTAAAATGGTTAACCTGCTTTTTGAAGTCAGTTTTGATCGATTCAAACAGTTTGGTGCTTTTCTTGTTGTTTTCCTAATGTTTTGCATACCTTTTTCTTCTGCTGCACAATCTTTAAAGTTTCCACGTTCCGGGTGGTTTCAAAACAAGCACAGTGCGTTGCTGAGACCAACGAGATGGTGGGGGATCTACAACAATAGAGGCATTATCTCTCCTGTCATGGCATTAACAAAACACAAAGACCCTCAGGAGGAGATCAGAAGAGATCAGAGCACATTGGACACACACAGCAGCTTTCGCACACTCTGGCTCCTAGGATCATTTTTCAATCAGTCGTACGAGTAAACCTGAGTTTAAGCCAGAAAGTCATAATCTACTCTTAATGTTTAGGTGCAAATGTAAATGTCTGTGTGGGAAAAGGAGTACCTCCAGACCAACGTGTTGACTTAAGCGTTTCGTAAACCTCAAGGACAGACAGCAGCAACTCCAAAAATTGTGCAAAACAGACTTTGAGGTTTCACATTTATGCACACACAGCACTGACCGACAGCAAAACTTTGCACTCATGAAAAATAGCATGCAAACAGTCTGCGGCTACCTCGGTCATTCTGTTTTGTGCTTATTCAAAGCAAATTGACTGTACATGCTGACCAAAAACAAAAGCAAAAAAACTGTTTGCACAGATATTCAAAAGACTTCCAGTCAAATTAAAATACAAAACAACTCTCATCCTTTGAACCACTTGTGAAGCTCTATACAGTCTGGATGCTTATCTGAAAGCAGAATACAGATTAATTAGTACAATAGAAACCTGTGCTCATTAAGACTGAAGTCCAGCATGAAGCAGTTAACACACACCGAACATTTGGGAGGTTTCTGGGACTGAAGGAACAACCTGCATCTGATAAGAGTAGCTGTAAAACAGTTTGTCAGAGTGGAAACGTGCCAAAGTGGAGAGCTGCTATCTCGGCTGAACTCTGCACCTCATGTACTTTGACACCAATAAGACAACAACAGGTATGAGGTGTGAGCAAGGAATGCATTCAAGACTGAAGGACATTCCTAAGTCATACTTGTTAACCTGGACTTAGATGACATGAATCCTTCGTCATCCATATTGCAAATGATGGTTTTACATGTGCTGCACAAGTATCCAGAAAACAAAAGGGAGCAAAAGTTTCACTTTGAAATTTCTCTAATATCACTGTCTGTCATGGGTGACATTCAGGTTATGCGAAGAAAGACTAAAGTGCACAGTGATGTGATTAGTTTCCATTTAAATACTTTTGGTTACACCCAGATATGCTCTCAACCTCTAACAGATTCATATGTATATTTAACAAGATCTGATTAAAGCCAACAGAACTGCTAAATTAAGTTATTTCGAGTAGAAAATGAAACCAAGAAAAAATCTCAGCTGCCATCTTTGTTGTAAGGTCAAAAGAAAAGCTCAGAGGTCAAAACTCCTACATTTAGTAGTTTAGCAAGTTCTTCCTGCTACTCCTGATTTTGGTTTTGCACTCACAGCAACTCTGTTGAATTAAGTTAAAAAGTTAAAATCAGGAGTAACCTGCTAAGGTTTTGGTTGCATTCTAACAACTGATGCACTAAACAATCAGCCAGTGATCAAAATCAACCGTTTTTTTTTTTCTTGTATTATCAGGTTGGATATTGAGACTTTTTATATAATTTTATTAAACTTCTGGTTTAATAAAAGCTTACTTTTAATTGAAAAGACACACACTTTCAATGCAAGTCATTTAAAACAAACATTAAAGTATACAGTAATTTTTTTTTTTTAAAAACGTCAGTATGGATGGATGAAATCTGTTATGCATAAAGTGAAAACTCACCATTTTTTGTCTTTAAACACATAATCAAGTAGCATGTTCATTAGTAAACTAGTTCTAGTTTCATGACAAACAAATAAAGGTGAGGAACTTGTGACTGGATGCACGGTAGTTCTATCCTCAAACAAAGCCAAAAATTGGTAGTGACCAATAAATGGTGCATTTTTAGTTCTAACACAACATAAACACAAAATAAGGTGAGCTTCACAGAAGCAGGCATATTTTAGCATTTTCCTCATGCCAGTTGAAAAAGATAATCAACCACTTGCTTCCACTTAAGACATTTGTGTGTTTGAGGGTTACTGAATGTTGCTTTAACAGCCCTGGTAACACTCACAGCTAATTCATCATGCAGCTTTCCCACGTCATTCACATAGCGGGAAAAGTGCTCCACTAACATAACGAGGAAACAGCCCCGAGCCCAAACAAACGCTTGAGGAAGCGTGTGGGTCAGAAGGGGGATCCTGCAGCCACTTTAGGCAGACCCAGTGACCATTACAACAATCTGATAAAGGAACCAGAGCCCAAGCCAGATTCACTGATAAACAAGTTAGCCAGCAGTGCATTGAAGCAAGGGATACCTCGTGGTTTCAGGTTTGTGTCACAAACACACCTGCTGCTTGGATCATTTGGTAGGCTAGTACAGTATTAACCCAGAGACAAAAAAGGATAAAGACACGTTATCTCCTCAGCTGCGGGGGTCTAAGCTCTCTCCCACACACACACAGTTTCTCTTGTCTACAAATCTAATTCAGTGCTCCAAAAAAAGAATTAGAAAGAAATCTAGCTTTCCGCTGGGATTTCTGTAACTTTCTTGGCATTTGAGTGCAAAACATCCATTTGGTTGGGGCTTGTAAGTTCAACAAATCATGAAATTTGCTTCACATTTATCAGTGTGGTCATTTTATTGCTTTTTTGGGGGGGATATTTAAAGAAGCTTAAAAACCAAAACAATCAATGAATTGGACAAGAAGTTATCTCAGACTAAAGACAGAGGACAGCATCCAAATAAATCAGTGTAAAAAGCTCCTTACGCAGACAGGAGGATCGTTTCTTTTTTTTTCATTTGTTATATAATAGAATAAGGACAAGTGTCTGAAAACATTCGAATTCTGTATTTTTCCAGACTTTTCAAGACACCTCAGACCATTTGTCACAAAGGTTTTTAAAAGCTTGTTGAAATTTTCCATAATACCATTCCAACTTCTTTTAATGAGATCTAGAGTGACCAGAGTTGTGTTTACAGTATGGACCACACACACACACACACACACACACACAGGACAGACCCTCCCCCACTTGTTTCTGCACATTGCCAGAAAAGCTAAAATATTCTACAAAATAAGCACCTGAGGGGTATTATTTACTTCATTCTGTTTTCATTTCTGCTTAAATCTTTACATTAAAACAGACGTTACATAAAACTGAAATCCTGTATTTTATCTTACTTTTATATATTATACTGTTTTTCTGCAAGTTTTTGCAGGGTAAATTTAAAAAAATGTAAAAATACCTATGCTTTTATTTAATTTCAACGTGAATTACATAAAAACACAAAACTTCACCAATTACTACATGGAACATTGTAACTTTATTTCATTATTTTCAAATCTGATATTCTTGCTTCTGTAGTAACAATAACTAAGGTTAACCAATAATTAATTATGCTGCCTGGAGAGAAAATGCTTGGAAGGTGCTTGAAGGTGCCAGATTACAGCCAATGAAGGGAGGACTAAAGCCTGGCCAAACATTAAGCTTCACACACATTTTCCCATTCTTTCCCTACAGAGACACACACACACACACACACACTCAAAATCTGTAAGTTTCTCTCTCACACAGCAGACCACACGCCTGTTCCACATTATGAGCTTCTTACTGAGTCATAACACAGTTAAAAAAAGTAGAGGCTGACTGTAGAGAAACCATGCTGTGCAACCACAGGTGCTGGGTGAGTAATGTTTGCTTCTATCTGACTGCCAGTCTAATTATAAACTCACATGGGCGGTAAACAATAACAACAACAAATGCAGTGACTCCACAGGGAAGAAATTGGACGTTATTATTGTCACCTAGAGAGGCTAAACTTTGCATTTGTCTTTCAAAGAACCAAAAACTGTTTGAAACATGTTGATATCACGCTTTTTTTAGGATGTTCAGTCTTTTCGTGATACTTAATATTATTAAAATGAATGCAAGTACATTCTTTAAGAAAAAAAAATCAAGTGAAAACCATTTACATAACGCTTAAGCAAAAAGAAAAAAAAACTTACCTCTTACTTACGGCGCTCAAAGTCCGAATAAAAGCGCTTTAGCTCGAATAAGAGCTATGTATATCTAAACTATCTGTAGTCTTCCACACTATCGCTAAAAAGATCATATAAGTCTATCAGCAATGTGTCCGTAAGGCACTCTTCTTCATTGTGTGTCTCCGCTCCTGATATTTGAGTCAATTATTTGAACCAGCAGGGCTGTGTTGACTGAGCCCCACAAAGCGAAACGTATTCAAATGACTTCACTAGAGCCGGGAAAACTAGCCAATCAGCGGACAGGGGCGGCAGCCTCAAAGGAATACTCGGACCAATACTTGAAGAGCTGGCACAAAAATCGAAATCTATAAAGATTCTGATTGGCTGAGCCTCTCCTCGGTTAGTTCTGTGTTTTCAGGGCTTGCAAGAGGAGCTGGTGTTTTTGTTGGAGAGCTGAAATATGGAAGGTGTAAGGTTTCCCCCCAGGAATGCGTTTCTGTGTGTGGATGTGTGGTGGTCTCGGTGGCTTACGAGTCAAAAGGCTGTAAATGAAGCAGCCTATAAAGAGACAGACCATCAAAAAATACTGCTTAACTGTAAAACAGAAGAACAAAGATGTTTACAAAATAAATATTTCAAAGTAATGTGGATTGTATGTAGCCCCCCCCCTTCCGAGTATTTTCTGGAACCACCTTTTTTTCAAAGCTGTTTTATTCATTTTCAATTTTAATGAAATGACATTTTTAAACATATTAACATTCAAAAGATAACAAGACAAAAACAGAAACAAAAGACCCTCCACCCTATCAATAAGATATGGTAAATATTGTAGATAGACTGAAATACAAATTATAATACCAGTATGTGCTTTAGACATCTTTCATTATAAGTCTTTATGGTCCATTTTATTTCATCTCTAATTGTACTTCACAATACTGATAGCCTTTTCATGGAACTATCTGAAAGTGAGGACCACATTTTACTGCAATTACAGCTGTAAGTCTTGTAGTTTTGCCTTGACCAGGTAAGAAAAAGTCTGTATAAAAGTTAATGAAAATGTGTAAAAACATTATGGTCTCTATTGAACAGACCTTAGATGACCATAAGTTTCCCCTCACTGTTTTCTGCAGGGCTGTGTTGCTAATGGAGTGAATTGCATCCAGATTTCAGAACAAGGTTTTTGAAGTAATTTTCTGGATAAAGGTGCTCTTTACTTCTGAACTTTGCAATCAGTGGAGCAGCTGTTAAAAGGCAAATGTGCTAATTTTCAGAAGACTCCACCTTTCTATGACAGATCTTTACTTATGTCAAACTATTCAAAGTTATGTTGAACTATTTCTTGATGTAACCCCACAGCTCATACACTGTACCTGAAACTGATTTTATTTATGTTGACATCACTTACCTCCACTCTAACCTGAAACAGCTGAAAAAGTCAAGACCAGTTTAAACTCACCCAGCCTGAATGAAGCTCAAATATAACCTGTGGTTTGAGCAGATTACCCCATGCGAATGCCTGCATGTTGTTTTAAAGAACCAGTGTGTAGATTTAAGGCTTTGAGTCTTTGACTGCTTGAGCTCACATCTGACACAAGCAGGCCCATTTTTGTACATATTTGGGGTCATTCAACATGTTTTTAGTTGTCTCATGGACTCAGATATGATGTGGAGGTATAAGGAATTATGTATATCTGAAGGTTTACTTTTGATAATCAGTTACAAAAAATGCAGCTCATAAACTACACTACAGTTTAATTTGTCTTATTTTAGTGAACCTTCTTTTATGGGTTTTTATTTGGGCACCTCATTTTTCCAATAAAAATTTAACAGGATTGCAGTGTGTGGGCAAGATAGTTTAATTAATATGCTAATTGGCAACAGAAAGTTCCTACTTTTGATGTCTATAATAGCAATTGTGTCCTTGATGAGCAGAGGTGCAATTAAAAGAGGGATTCATTATGGTTTTAAACTCTAACATAAAAGATTTTAAAGAAAATTTACAACCTTTTGGTTATCTTGATTCTACTTTTAATCAAAAATGTTTGAGAGTGTGGGATTGTAAACACGTTTTATTTTTTACTTTATTCGATCACTTCCCCACAACAAGTGCTCTGAGAACTCTTTAAAGCCAGTCATACAAATGGAGTATGGTTTAGCAGCAGGACCACGCCTCAACCACCCATCTAACTACCCTGCAGTCTGGGTAATTAAAGGTGTGGTTGCATTTATATGTCTTTTATACTCAACTCTCCTGCAAAGCATTGTCCACCCTCTGTTACTACCAGAGGTTTCTTTTTCAACCCTTGTCAATCAATTCAACCTCTTTCAACTCTTATCCACCATCCCAACCTCATTTGTCCCCTATCCTATTCTTAACAATCCACTATCCCTTCATTATTCATCCTGTGTTCCTGCCTCATTCTTTTCCTATCTAGACCTCATTAAGCCCTCATCTTTCATCCAAATCTCTATCATCCCTCATCCATTTTCCCATTACTCTACTGTCGTCATCCGTTAGTCCTGGTTCCTCATCCATCATTCCTACCTCGCTTATCCTTTCATCCTTCATTCATTCCTGCCTCATCCATAGATCCTTCATCTCTCATTCTTCCTCCCTACCTCCGTCACTCCTCATTCCTACCTTCTTCTTTGCTCATCTGTTTCTTCATTATCCACCATCCACACCTCTTTCATTCATCTCACACATTTATCCACGATTGATTCTTTTAATTCCTTATCCTTACTTTCTTCATTATACTTCCTGTACTCCTTCTTTCTTCATCTCAACATCCTTCAACCTGCATCACTACCTCATTTCCCTTATATGATTAATTATTTCAGCACCTCATTTAACTCAATTTAGTTCATTTAAATAGTGTCTGTTCACAACACATGCCATCTCCAGGCACGGTGCAAGAAAGTACTTTTACGTTAGAGAAAAGTAAGAAGTGAATGGCAGTGGCGGCTCCGTTAGTGACTTCATCTTGGAGAAAAATGCAACTAAACAGATGATCTCTGAGCTGGTTTTAAAAGCTAGTTAGTCACAACCAAACCTCAGCCAATAAACTTGTCTAGAAACACTGAAATACAGGACCAAGTGAGTCATCTACTGCAGGAGGAAGGTGTCACAACTAAGCAGAACGCCAGACATGATGCAGCTTCTATGAAGAGACAAAAACAAAAGGAAAAGGTTAAAAATTGAAATAACAGCAAATAAGGAGAAGAATGTTCTTCTTCCATTCCTCGTTGCCGCCATCTTTCGTTCATACCTCCATCATCCCTCTCATCTCTACTTCCTTCATCCCTCATTTTCTTTAACCTCTCACCCACTTGACATATTTGTTCAGCCTGCCCTAACATTTGGGAGGGTCCTTATTTGGCCTTTAGGAGTAAATGTACTGAGACAGAACCAACACTCTGAGTCTCCAACTCCAGCAGCAATTCTCCCTACATGATTCCATCAAATTTGCTTCTCCAACAACATCCACAAATCTCTCCCAGAAATCTTTTAAGCTGTGTGTTGTGGCGTGGTCCTTGCCAGTAAGTTGCTTATGCTGCAGCTCTCCTAAGCCATTTAATTGCACCTGATTTGTGTAAATATGTAATCTCAGTTGTTGACTCTCAGTGGGAGTATAATCCCTACTCCCAGGGAACCAAAAGGATTTCATCATCCCACAACCTAAGAGACGTCATTCAACTCATAACAAAGTTTTGCCTGAATTAGAGAGAAATTCGGGAGATCATGGCAACAACGGTCTCGGAAAACAACAGCAATACAACATTTGCATTTTTGACTGGTGTTTTTAGGGTATGTCCATGTAGATACCACTGAAGTTGGACAGATTGAACTTTTCACTTCGTATGACTGTACAAACACATCTCATACACCTCATCTGCTTTTCTAAATGTTTAGAGCATACTGTAAATATATATGTAACGCTCCTTCCCACGTTCTAATTTCACTTAATGCATGGCAATTAAAGCAAGATGGCTGTACATGCACACGCCCCCTCAATTACCACCATCCACCTCATCCAGGCAGATCCTTTTCTCCCTTGCATAAATGTCAAATTACATAAACACCGATTTAGTCTTGAAGCATGCCCGGGTTCTGAGGTTGTAGGCGGCACTCGGTTTCTCTGATCACAGACGCCTCTTACATTCTGACACATCACCATTCAGGCAAAAATAGCGGATTTCTGACTCGTTTGGGGCTGCGGGGTCTTCTCATTTCAATAATCCGACTCCTACGCTCCCACGCCAGGCACCCTTAGCACACAGCTTCCGGCTGTGGTCATCTATTCATGGATCTGAAGCACTCTGAGACAAAAGCCCTCCAATGGAGGCAGAGACGTGCAGGCACTTGCATCTTTCACTGGTAGTAATTGACATTCAACAGGGTCTATGAATACTTTTAAAGACTTGTCTCCTTTTGTGAATGGTTCACATCGCCGCCTGCCAAAAATGTTGATGAAGATTTCCTGTTACAAATGAAGCCAAAGCTGCTATTGTAAATGTGATAAAACCCAGCTCACGCCATCATATTTTCAACATCTGTTTGTATTGTTGTCTACTGGATATGACATCACACTCTTTTTGTTTGGCATTACCTGCATTTATAAAAGATAGGCCTTCATCAAATATTTGTTGCTGACAGTAGACTAGTTAGGTAGTGTCTTGTCCAACAAGGTGTAACCATGACCTCTTAAGTGGAGGCTGATTGAGGTGTCACCTTAAATCAGGATGACATTTAATTACATTTGTTATGTGTTGATAACATATTTATGTTCTGATAACATAAATATGCAAGGTACAATACATATATCTTTTACTGTTTAATACCCAGCTGGGAATAGACAATATTGTTAAAAAAAAGTTAAAATTTATGTTAATTCCTTGGTTCTTCTTGAAAACGTTTGGTGTTTTCCACAAATAGAATGTATATCGTGGCTTTAAAGACACATACTCATAATGTAGACCTCCTTTTCAAATATTAAACTCTCCAAACTTGATGGGTTGATGAAATGTTGATCCATGATGGTAGCTAATTTCCACCACTGTTAGAAGAACATAAAAGGTTTGGATCAACTCACAAAAGCTGCGATTGAAATGCAGCAAAAATCTAAGAGAAACGCTTGACGTAACTGCTTTGACTTAAAAACCTGTTTCCTGGTTAAAGTAGTCTTTCCTGGAATATACAAATTTTTCACACCCTGGTGTTTTCTTTCTTTGGCACAAAGACATTTAAGTATAAAGTAATGCCAAAAGGTTTTAGTAAAAAAAAAAAAAAAAACTATGATCTTCCCTTAAGATTAATTGTGGCACATTCTAAAGCTCAAATTTATTGTTGATATTTTTTTTTTTCAATTTCAAACTTCAAAGCTTTAGCAGGAATAACAATGAGAGCAAATTCCTTTTCTTTGACTCAGTAAGGGTCCTCATTCGGTACACATGCTTTTTGACATGTGGGCATTTTGTACCAACCATGCAGAAAATCTGTCTGGGGGACATTTTGTACCAGCTTTGACAACCAATCTACCATTTGTATAGTTCAGCAAAGCACCCACAGTTAAATAATATTGGTCCCTCTTTTGGTTCGAACCGGGGTTTTAATTAAATTTTATTGAAGTGCCCTAATGGAGGTAATTCTTTTTTTTTTTTTTTGTTACATTTGAGCATTTTTGTGATAATTTGTCTAAAAAATTTACAAAACACTTAAAGATAGGAGGGAAACAAGTCAAGTTTTATTTTTATGTTTGGATAAAATGGCAACACAAATGTAACGGATGTAGTCGTACGTTGCCAGCATCTCAATGGTTTCAATGCCAATGTGAATTATATTGACACCAAAACATACGCAACATTTGCATATTTAGAAGGGTTCAGAACATTGTAAAACTCTGCAGGATTTACATTTTCAACTGAAATTGTGTTTGTTTCCAATTTTTAAAAAAATGTGTTAAAATTGGTTCAAATGATGAAGAGTGTTCTCTGCAGAATTATACAAGCTGCAACATTTAATTCAAAAATCTTTGACTTCCAGTGAATTTTGGATTTCAGGGAAATTGTGACACACACACAAAACAAGTGGTGTAAGCCGCCAGCAGCAGGGGTAATGCATGCTGCCATGAGTGTGGATGGGATTACACAGTGACAGCTGTGTAAGATCATTACAGTTCGGGAAAAGAGGGGAAAGACGGGGGGGGGGGGGGTTGAACCCGAGAATCAGGGAATGGAGTGGGCTATTATGAGACTTAGGAGCACAGGGGTGGGGCGCTTTGGCAGTACCGCTTCTTACTGTGAGGAATTCCTCTAAGTGTTGCATTTAGAAACTGTGATACAGGATGTCATTAGATGTGATCACAGGTGCTTTGCATTTTGGCTAATATTTATGCGTCATGTTAGCCAAGTGATGAGAAACAGAAGCCCGATATGTGGGATAAACAGAGGGGTGTGGGTGAGGAGAGAAGCAGGGAAAAGGAAGATGGGTGACGCAGGCAGGCCTTCCAGTAAGAGGTCTGACTCAGCGCCTGGAAGCCCCCTGACCCTGTCTGGAGACAATATGGGGGCAATAATCTGTGTTTTCACTTTGCAGAGCAGAAAGGTCTCTGAAAGACTGCAGCTAGAAAACATGTACGCCACGCAGCCTCGACTGGGTTGAGATCATGTTTTTTTTCTTTCACTTTCATCAGCTTTTATCAACCATGATAAGGCATCAGATTAAACTGAGTGATGTTTTGACCGCAATAATAACATCTGTGAATCACATAGGCCTTTATCATCCCTCGCTTTCCAAAATAAACAATCCATAGTCAATCATAAAGACAATGTTTTTATTTCGTTGAAGTAACTGTTTGTCTGTAAAACCTCATTAATCTATTATGTCACTCTCTGTCTACGAGTTAGTTTGGTGATTATGGATACAACCTCCACAGCACAAAAAAAATCCCTTTTTCAGCATGTTGTAGCCTTTATATGGTGAAACAACAGGGGGAATGCAGGTGTTTGATTATGCAATCGGTGACTAAGGTTTCAAACGTCAGTCGTCATCTGCGCGCGCTTTCTCCTGCTGTCAGCCTTGAGCGGGCTTCGAACCAGCAGAGAGGATCTGTTTGAGTATCAGATGAAAACAGTTGTCCCTTTCTTCTCCTCATCGCTGGCTTGGCAGGGATGGAGTTCTCACTCCTCCAGAACGATAACGCAGCACAACAGGAAACAGGGGCCGGCCGATGTTGTTACCTGGTTACATAATCCAGACTAAAAGAGGAACACCAAAGTGCAGAATCCATTTTCCAAATGACTTAACTTTTCTAGGACCTAAAGGATCCATTACATCTACCTTTTATAGTGATTTATTTTGTTCAGACACTATTTTCACAAGTTCACTATTCAAAGCAGAATGTTGCAAACTGTAAGATTAACTAATAATCCCAGCAATTGTACAACATCTGCAATTTGCACGCAGCCTTGCCTAACTAAGGATTCCTCAACTGTTTTTTTTCCTTTGAATATACACTACTTTGTGCTGTTCTCTTATGTAAAATCCTAATAAAATACCTTGCAGTTATAATACTGACAAAATCAGAAAAAGAAACTGTGTGGATACCTTTCGAGGCACAGTGCCTCTTCCAGTTTTGTGTGTGATTTGGCATGGCACGCCAATGATGGATGATAGTAAGACAGACGGCCTGTTTCCTGCATGCACCCCTCACTTCCATGTCACACACACAGATATCCTTTGAGGATGGGAGGTATATAACAACTTGACGTGCATGGCCCACATTTACACACCCAGACACCAGACAGACCCACCTAACATCCTCTTTGGGGAGAAAAAAAAAAACGCTGGACATTTTGTGCTAACCTGCACACCTA
Organism: Poecilia mexicana; assembly: GCF_051168715.1. Classification (NCBI taxonomy): domain Eukaryota; kingdom Metazoa; phylum Chordata; class Actinopteri; order Cyprinodontiformes; family Poeciliidae; genus Poecilia; species Poecilia mexicana. Next base: position 17,813,617 of record NW_028263381.1, read on the forward strand.
AAAAAGAAAAAAAATAGGATTTACTAGGTCAGCCAAAAGGTTCCGCCAAAAAGTACAAACTGCTTTTCCACTGATGAAAAACATCTGAATCACTGGGAGTTTTTTTTTTTTTTTTGGTTTTTATAGTTGTGACTTGCACTTCTTTAGAAATGTGCTCAATCTTGCGTGAGTGAGAATACAACTCATGCTATCATGTGGATATAATATAAAAGTCAGGACCTTTACAAAGGAGTAGACCACATCTGTCATCTCCCTCTTTCTCCCCAGACCTCTTACATTCTTAATTACACCTCCACTCCCATTCATATTCACTGTCTAATTGAAACTGACAGTCCGTGCAAAGTAAATATTTACAAGGAGTCAGTGAAACACACATGCATGTATAACCTTCTCTTTTAAAGACACAGTGTAGGCACGGACTTCCTTGTAGTTTCATCCTCCGTATCTGCATGAAATGCCCACTCTGCTGCCTCTCCAGTCCAAGCAGTAAAGTGTTAAGCCAACAGAGGTTTGAGGTGGGATGTGGGCTGCCCACGCTCCTGCTAAAAACAAAAGTATAAAGATACATCTGGGATTGAGCACAGACTAAGAGTGTTTTGATTTACTTCTGTAATTTCTCTGTAGCTCCGGTGGTTTTACTGTAAACCACTCCTACACCGTCTGCAGATGTGGCATCAGATCCAGTGGGAGGGAATGGATTTGTGTAGCTGTGTGCTTGTGTGTGCTTCTGCTCCCTGCTACATGTCCAAATTAAAATAGGGGTTTGTCGGCATTCTCCAGTCAAATTTCCGCCATCGCAATATTTTACTCAGAATGATAAAGTATAAAGTAATTCTGCAGACATCACTGGCTCATCATTGGCTTTTTTTTTCTTGGTTGAATGTGGAAGAAAATGGAAAAAGCAAAATAGAAAAGGTGCAGCATGCCCTAAAAAATGTGTAAAGCATAAAAAGTCTATCTGTAAATTATATTGTTAGGCAAAAGCATCTAACAAATATATTTAGAAATGCCCTATTCTTGAAGTGATTATGTCTGCATGATTAATTTCTCCTTTAAACCCAATTTCATATGAGTCCAAAAGCAAAGATCAATTTTTAAATTGCTTATTCTTTTATTTTTCACACAAAACTAGCTCATCACTTAATGAATTTTGTTTTTTAATGCTTGAGGGATCAACAGCTCTGAGTTTATTGGTAATAACGATTTAATAACAATTGCTGAAGTAAATTTGGTTTCACAAAAATGTAATACAAGGAGGTAGAAGAAGGTGTTCTGGTCGAATCAAATGTATTTTTTGCTTACATATATTCACCTTGTGAAAGGGAACTCTAACACAGCAAGTCACCTGCTTCATTGTGACATGTCGATGGCAGCACCATGGTGCGGGAATGATTTTTTAAGCAGGATCTAAATCACGTCTTGGTGCGGTTGTGAAATCTAATTCAAGTATTGGGATGATTCATGCATGAATTTCATTAATTTTGTTCTAAAGCTTTTTGTGTAAGTAAATTGTGGCCAAAGGAAACGGAAAAACTAGACAAGTTTGGACAGGGTCAGACTGGACTTCAACGCAGGTCAGTCATTATGACAGCCTGAAGATAAGCACTTCCAGTCATACTTCCAAATGTTTCTGCGAATGAAGTGATGTATATATCAAATCTTTAAATCAAATCTTACTATATTTTCTCACTATATTTTCACATAATTATTGTGTTTTCTTTATATTTGCTCTCAGGAATATTGTCCACGTCGTTCTTCTCATCTCTGTAGCAACTATCCTTATTTTTAAGATTGGAGGATCTGTTCACATTCTTCCCATTCTTCTGCATAATGGGATAGATATAATATCTATATTCACCACTGTGACAAAGAGTGAGCTGTCAACATGTCATGCAAGGAATGCAAAGGAATAAAAGGGCATCCTGGACTTTCTATTGTCTAACTGTGTCAATAGTCAGTGGAAAAACAAGCGTATTTTCACCAAGGAGCAGCATTGTTTTCCATATACAGTTTGCTGCCGTGGCCCTGATAAAATCAGCGTCCAGTCGAGTGGCAAACAGCTGAGATTGTTTGTGCTGCTCTGAGGCTGCAGGTGCACAATCAAACCCGAGGGAAGGAAGCAAACGAGGAGGGGCTTGAATGTGACACAAACAGGAAGCAGAGTGTTCTCTCTCCTGTTCAGCGGCGCACACAAAAGCTTCATTCTGAACTTTGTTCCGGTACAAACTGTTTTTGAGGCCTTTTAGGCACTTACATAACATGGTGTTATGAAAGATATTGACTTGCTTAATTTGCCACATTTTTTCCCCCCCTAAACTTTTTTTTTTTTTTTTTTTTTTAAGATCTCGGTCTCCTTTCCCCTTTTTGTTTCCAGACTTTAATGTGAGAACAAGTTTGAGTCAGTGAGGGCTCTGGGCAGAGGGCCACTCCAAGTTCAGGACTTGGCTCTTGGATTTGAACGAGTTTTGCCAAAGAAAATCTCCTACTTTTATGAAGTCTGTTTCATTTCCTTTTTTAAATCAGACAGTCTGGGGTTACAGTCTTATCCCATAAAGATTTGTGATCACTCAACTCTTTATAATGACCCAAAGTTACAATTCTTACTTTGACTTCTTTGAAGACACATTTTCAAGAAAAAAGATCTTTAAAACACTAATAACACAACTACATTTGAGCAGTTTCTGGAAAATTTGACCCAAGCTACTGATTTGATAGGTTCTCAAGTTTACAACTTTGAAAGCACGTTATTTTTAGCCTGCCAACATTGCACAGGGAGAAGGGGGGCTTCTTTGTAAACAAAACCGGAATAAGTGAAAAGAGACAATATTGATATTTACTTTTTTTTTGACATTTTGACACCCACACAAGGTTTTGATTCTATATGCATAGCTTAGACTTTTTCATTAAAATCTCATAATAAAATTGCATGTTGGAAAGGAATTATACTTTTCTTAGTAATCAATTGAAAAATCTTTATTGGCAATACACTTTTTTGCATATTTCCACTGCTTTGACTATCTGGTGATGGGCTCTCATGTATCACTCTAACTTTAGCTTTCTCCATTAGATTCACATCAAAGCTGTGGGTGACTCCAAAACAATAATATTACTTCCTGGCAGATTTAAACCTAAACCTACTTTTAAGAAGTCTGTTTCATTTCTCATATATTTGAATTTATAATACAGAGAGTGTTATTTTCTCTAATTTATCAATGTATGTTCTATAATTTTATTCCTTGTGTTTTTGTACAATGGTTTTCTGTGAAAGCCATGAAAAAAAGTTTTTAGTAATAATAATTCATTTTAAAAGAAAAAGAGCAATCATGCATTAAATCAAGGTTTAATGAATTCCTTCCAGCGTCAGGAAAACCAAAACTAAACAACTTTTACTATGCGTTTACGTTATGTGCACATAGTATAGTACAACGTTATTATTGTCTGCATGCAAATTGTGAGGTTTGCGTGCGTGTCATTGAGGGTTGACCTGCACACTGTGGGAACAGATCCTTTATCCATACAAGGAGCAACAGAAGCTTTGGAGAAGAGGGGAGGAAACGGGCCAGGAGGCTGGTGGGGTGGGAGGTCGCCTTTTCAGGGAAGGACGTAAACGAAAAGAGAACACCCTCTCTGTCTCACAACAAAACCCCTCCCTCCGGCCCTTTCCTCCCCCCAACAAGTGCACATAGTGCCCCTCTCCCACAATGAGAGCGCTGCAGCGTGGCACAACAACAAATAGTGCGTCACTAACGAGTCACGGCAGACATTACCGGTTGTCTGCGTCTGCGTGGCTTCTACTGAGTCCCGCCACTTCAAATGTGTTTGGAGACGTTTCGTTATGGGAGGGGTCCTGTCTGTGTTTACCTCTCGTTCTGAATCCCTTTAGAGGCTCTCTTCGCTCACTCTTGTGTGGTTGATTGTATAGTAATCATGGGATTACTTTAAATCAGCTTGGTTTGAGTTTAAACTGCATGTGATGCTCAAAGTTCTCCAAAACCATTGGCATTTGCAGCTTATTTATGTAACACAGAAGTGCATTTACAGATAGGCAATCTTCCAGTTAAGCTGAATGTGCTGAGATAGTAGCTTTAAAAAGTTTTCTCTGAAAGAAATTCTGGGCAGATGTCAATGATCTCAAAGGTTTTCTGATTTGATTTGAACGTGTTTTTATAAGATAGAGGGAGATGAGCTTCAAATCTTATCTTGATTCAGAAAAAATATGAGCACAACCAGGCCGAGGGTTTATCCATAAAGCAACGACAGTTTCTCACTTAAATCTGGGCAGCAACCCACTCTTCAGTAAACACACAAAGAGGGAGGGAACAGTTTGCTTGTTTTTAAAGCGAAGTGCTCTTCCAGCTCCACTCATGGGAGTGATTCATGTTCCTGTTGCAAAACAGAGAAACAATAGGGAAGAGAGGTTGAAAAGAGAGCAGGAAAACCGAGTAATAATGCTTTATGTTTTCTAAAAGGTCCATCAAAGGTGAAGCGAACACATTAAAAAAAGAGAAGCACCTGTTATTGTGGCCTCTCACTGGAAACACCAGGTTTGTTTACACCTCTCAAGCACTCAGCCCTGGTACCGTTTACCAGCTCATCCTTAAATGTGCTGTGTGTTTGTTTTCGGGCACAGCAGCTTCAGCTGATACCAGAGGTTTACGTTCGCCAAATAAAATGATACATGGATAGTTTCTGCCACTGTCTGACGTTAAATCAAACCAAACTTATCTTGTTTTAGGCCAGTTAGAATTACCAAAAATTATTTCCATTTGCTGAATATTGCAGCAATCAGAAAGAATCTGTCAGTTTCTCCAGAGGTAAAATATTCCCACAACATGACGCTGCCGTCACAGTTGGGATTGTGCCACCAGGCTAACAAGCATCTCCCTCTCATTGCAGCCTACATGCATGCCACTAAGTAATAGACCGTTAACAGGTCACCCTGAACCCACCAACATCATGGTAAAGCAATATGATGGCTGGGTCGTCCTTCGAAGTTGCTTACTTTAACCGGGAAGCTGGTGAGTACATGAAACATTTTCATCCTGTAGAAATGCAAAGCTAGTCGAGTCAGAGACCAAGGCAACAGTGTTTCTGCAAAATACTGACTCTGAAGAGCTAGAAAAACAAAGACACGCACCAATTTTCAGATTTTTTTCAGGGAAAAAAAATCTTATAAGCTTCCTTTCATTTCACAAATATGTTTTACTTTGTTGGTCTATCACATAAAATTGAATACCCAGAGATTGGCATGTAAGGTTGTCACAGTGCAAAATGTGGCTCTACTTATTGAAATCACTGACTGATAATTAGTAAAGTTCATGAAGTTAAACTCCCAACTAACAGTTTTTTTCAGAACTGCTTAAATCAAAAACAGCAAAATTAACAATTCAAAGAATCTGACGAGTTTCTATTTCACTTCACCAGTGGGTTTCAGTTAAACCTTTTGACCCCCAATTTTTTTTTTTTTTTTTTTTTTTGTCTGTGATTCTCAGTCACGCACTCCTAATTGCTGTCATTACAATTGGCCCTTTCATATAATGCACACACCCTCTCTGCCTTCCCAGGCCAATGAATGTCTTTTCTTAAAATACAACACACTGTTGCACTTTTGAGACTTGTAGTGCTCGTGAAGCTTGTTAGGCTGCAAAAATTGAGAATATTAAGCAGCCCCGGAGGCGTGGGTTTGCATTTGATATATGGTTAGTAAATTATGCACACTTCGCACAAAGTTTATCAACCATGATGTTTGTTATTTGCAGTCGTGCTGAGCATTAAGCATGTTCCTCTGTTCTTGTCCCAAGAAGCAAAGAAAAAGAAGCATTCACAGACTTCAGCTGAAAAGCTAAGTAAATGTAATACTGAGAAACTACGTCACCATAGAAAACGCAATTAGATGCTGCATGGGAAAAGGCAAGAAAGCTCCATGAAAAGGAACTTGAAGTTTGCTTTAGGTGTAGCACGGGAATTGTAACATCTTTCATGCTTTTAACTTCTCTAACAAGTCTGACTGCATGTGTTTTTAAGGCTGGCAGATGGAAACTAAGTAATGACTGAACTCTAATCAGCCTCAAAGTTGTGACAGAAGATCTTTTCACTTAACCTACCGTGACCTGCACACGTCAGCGACCTCATGTATGACTGGTCTGTTGCTGGAAACGTGTCCAGTTTACAGGGAGTGAGCACAGGACTTGTTTTGTTTCAAAGTCTGTATATTGAGCTAAGCAGTCTGATATGTTGCAGGGTCAGATGGTTTGGAGGTGAGTCAGGCAACCAGCTGCTGACAGCCATTGAGTTTGCAGACTGACCTTTATCACAGAGATGGAGTGGAACAGTACTGATGAATGAAAAAAACCAAAACAATCCTCTGATAAACCGGTGGCAATATGTTTTAGCAACAAGCTAATGTAAGTGTGACTTGTATATTTACTCAAAGGTACAAGAAAGTACGCCCTCTGTCCGTTCTACGGTTGTACAAATCAGGACACAATGAAAGTCATCTGGGCTTTTGCCAGGTTCTAAAATCTTTTAAATCTAACCTCATGTGAGCAAAAACCCACAACAGAGTTAATGATGCGTCATGATTCAGTGGCTCAGAATGAACATAAAGTAGTAATTTTCAGTACAACTTGATCAGACTCCATATCAATTTAGAGCAAATTGGGCCAGATTTTATTTACATTGCTCCAGGTCATTGGCGTTTTAACCTTTTTCTTAATTATTCTTTTTAAATACACATTACAAGATCTCAGTCTGCTTAAGTCATATATGTAAAACCCTTGAATTAAAAGGATTTATTTATTTTAACTACAGTAAAGTATATGTGTGTGTTTGTGTGTGTGAGCTGAAAAACTTTGCTTCATCATACATGTTTGGAGAATTTTCCTCAATGATAATCGCCTGTTTCTCTTGTTTTGATGGAGCTGAGTTTTGAAAAAGCAGATGAAGACCTCCCAGTGCATTTCCATTTCTTCAGCTTCCTTACCCTTCTTGTAAGATTGTTTCCTCCAGTCATCTTCCAGACTTCCTCCACTCCATTTCCATTTTCCGTTTCTCATCAGGATGAGTGCTAATCCTGCAGATACATCTTTGTTTTTGCAGAATGTTTTTCTTTTGACCCTTTTTAGCTTGAAGCCTTTAAATAACAGCAAGACTCAAACAGTTGGTTGGGATATGAGATAGTGGATCTGATCTACTGATCTACTTATGTTTGTGTTTTGAGCTTATGAGCAAATGAGTTAAAACACGCATTTAACAGAACTTTATATTCAGGGTTTTTTTCTCGGTAACATTTCACTGAGTCATATGTTGTATAGAAATTACATCCTGTTGTGTTTGCCTTCAGCCAATCAAAGCTTTTCTGCCATACTGGCTCTAATCTTATTTATCTTAGACAAGGGAAGCAGCTTTCAGTTCACTCATACAACAAAACAAACTGAGGAATGGAAACAAGTTGGTTCTGCTGAGAAATCACAAAATATTCACTGTAGATGATGCACTATTCACTGGTAGCAAAACTGAATACAAATGTAAAATCCAGACGGGCTAAAAACCAAAACAACAAAATTTATTGGTGTAATGATTTTGTGTTTAACACATTTTAGTGGCGTTTAGTGGAGCTAAACTTTAAAGAGAACTGCCTTGAGCTTTGAAGCTCAATTAATACATTATGAAAGAGAACATTTTAGTCCTCAGGGTAACTTCATGTCAGTGTCAGAATGAATATCTTCAAACACTCTTTTGATCAGAGTGATACATTGAGTTGGATTTATTGTGTTCATAGCAGTTTGAAGTCCAAAACAAAAAAAACCTTTTCTTTAGCACAAATCCCATCCGTGCTAATGGGATCAGCAGCGGTTCTCAGAATAACGGAAAATGAAATGTATTATCTCAGATTTTTGACATGTGTGCGCCGACCTCCTCGACTGCATATTCATTAAAAAAAAGAGACATTTTTTCAAGGTACAACCTACAGATGAGTTAGTTTCTCATCGAATCCGCAATGAGTGACCCCAACATGTCACTTTTCTGCTAGAGGTAAGTAACAGGAGACTTTTATGCACTCCCTTAACATCCTCTTCTCTCTTGATGTTGGCAACACATATTTGAGGTTTTCCTCTCACAGTTCACGTTATTTAAGGTTTTGAATTAGTAATTTAACTGTAGATGAATGGCATGTTTTTTTCCCCCCGTTTTGTAAGCTAAAAAGAAAAAAGAAAGTCAAGTTTTACCAGTGAAAAAATATGAGTATAAAAATATGTGAGAATTTATTCAAATGTGTATTCTTTTCAGGAAAAATAATAAAGCAGTTCCTGTCAGAAAAAAAAAACTGTCAGGATCAAATTGCAACTAATTGGCCCACATCTTCAGTGAGTCATTAATTTAAATGAACCTGTAATCGAAAAGATGCCATCATGCTTTCATGTCATGCTGATCGCTCAAATTGTTATTCATGCTCATTCTTGTAATCTTTCCAGTGAATATCAGATGATTTTCTGTCAGCAACTGAGCTAAATAATCCTAAATAATCTCTATGACTCAGTGTGACTCACACTTTCATCACTTTGCACAGACACATATTCACAAAGCCTCTGAGGTGTCCCCAGGGCAAAAGTGACAGCTGCTCTCATATTCACGTATTGCATTTTGGCAAAGAAATATCAAATTTATTCAAAGCTACATGCACACACGTGCTCTTCTGAGCAAACTACGCTATTATGAAGCAGCTAAAAAAAGCAGCCAAATTAAAAGAAAACGAGCAAGCTCCAGTTTATTCCCTCATAGAAACACAAATGTTCACAGATCTCATCACGTTCAGAAAACAACTCTCCATCTTCCTGTTTCTCACTCTGACCTTTCGCTACATCACCTTTCTTTCTGTGTTCTTATGCAACCGTAGCTCACAAATACAAAATGGATGTGTCACTCAGTTATTGTATTCATAGATGGAATAGACAACAGGCTTGAGAGCGTCCTTCCATTAACCTGCATGACTCATCCAGTCCATCTGCACAGGTGCTTAATGCCACAGCATTTCTGTTCTTTTAATAGTTTGTTTAGTAGCTTAAAAATCAATAGACGCAATCTCTGTTCTCCCTCTGAAAACTGAAACCATTCCACAGTCAGGCTTGAGCAAATATGCCCAAAGTTTAGGACACAAAAGGTGAGAGCGGAAGGACGGAGAGCTGGGAACGGATGCCAAAGGAGGCTGGCATCCGTTCATTTTCCAAAAAGGAAAGCGACGGTTTGACTCAATGTTTTCCTAACATATTTGCTTGAGCATGCAAAAAAAAAAAATGGAGGGAGAAGCGGAGACTCTTCAGACAGCTCCATCCACATGTTTGGTGTGTTTTTGTTGTTTTAGCTGCTGCTGGAGCCACATCAGTCCCAATCCATTATCTCTTCCTGCTTGGTTCAGTTGGCCTGATCCTTAGCCAGGTGGTTCCTGTCTTCTACCTACCAGACTCAGGCTGTGGAGCTCCCACAGAGTCAGCAAGCCTTTCTATAGCACATTAATTGTTTGCGGTTAGATTTTTATTAACAACTATAACTTTTTTTTTTTTGCTGAGGACTTTCTGCTTAGCTGCTTTTCTGGCTGCTTTTTGCATTTTTTGGCTGGTTTTACCAAGCACTGTGCTCTGTCCCAGGCTTTTAATTAATCCCAGCAGTTTTATTGACACAGTTTACAGAAATGTAAATCCCCACTGAGCTCAGTTATCAAAACCAGAAATGTGAAAGTGAAAACCAAGCAAACAACACATGTTAAGCAATGTAAAATCACATTTTTTACCACTGTGATTTAGAAGTATTTTCAACAAACTGATGATACTTGCAGGAATGTTTTAATTATGCAGTTTGGTTTCCATAAGTGTTACGGCCAGTGGCCTTTTCTGTGTTTGTTTGTTGTTGTCAGTGCCTAATCAGATTGACTCCACCTGGAAGTGGGTGCTGCCCTGCTTGTCCTGTGCCACATCCTGAGGCCTACCGTGATTGGGTCATCAATTGCCGGCTCCACCAATCACTGTTGAGGCCTCCCTTTAAGAACCAAGGACATCCTGGGAGAAGGTGTGGCTGTTTCTTTGTTCGTGTACAGCTTGCAACTTTGTTAGGTGTTTGTTTGACTGTCAAAACCTTAACATCTAGGTTCATTTAATGTTACTTCCCTTTCCCCTGCCTGAGCCGGGCTGTAACAATAAGCAACAACACTGTGACCTTTAATCAGCATTTTTTTACAGTGCATTTGTCACGAGCAGCTTCACACAAATATGGGTCAATAAATTAGCCTGGTGTGTTGATAGTCGCCAGTTCTCCAACAGTGAACATTTTGACACGTACTCACTTCCCTTATCAACCACCTCACTGGTGTGTGGTCACATGATAAACTTCTCCCAGCTGTTTTATCCTTGCAAATTATTGATTTGACTGTAGATTGATGCTAGTTTTTATCTTTTTTATTCAGTCCTGGCATTTTTTTGTTGGTCAATGCAAATCTGGTTTATTTAAATTGCATGTTCTCTTGTCTTTCCCATTTTGAAGAGTGACTGATAAAAATAGACCTTTTGTCATGTTTAAACAACAGGAAACTAGAATTTAGAAGCTCGATACTCTGATCAATAAAAGAACATGAGTACAAAGTACTGTACTCATAATGTACATTGTTAATGTGTTATCCTTTTTTTTTTCCAAGGTATTTTTGTGATTTTATAGTGCTATGTTGTAGCTTATTGATTTATTTGACATGTCAACTTTACCCAATGGGTGGGACATGAAGTGATAACATGATTGGTCTGCAGTTGAATTGTTGTGGGTGTTAACCAAACAGAAGTTGGGATGCATTTGATGAATCTTTGAAGGATTATTTTCTAGTGGAATGAACCACAGAAAATGGCAAATAATTTAATAATTATATAATCTTAAGATTTAAACACACAATAAATGCAACTTTTTAAAGTGGAATTCATGGTCTTTATTAATTTGTATCTGTAAACATGAATGTTTTTTGATTTTTTTTAAATGTATGTATTACATTTATTATAATCTTATAATATTCGTACATATAAACTTTTATTTTCTTCTTAACAGTCAATAACAAGCCAGCAGTTTGTAAAAAAAAAAGTTATTTCTTTGGATTGGATGTTTGTCCCCAAATTAAAAGTTGGATTTTTCAGGAACAAAACAAAAACATTCAACAGAAGGTTATGCTACTACAATGACATTTTAAATGGTTTTACACACACACAACCTTGGGTGCCAATGATTGTGTGAGGAGCTGTAAAATAGAGGATTTCAACTATGTGCTCTTAGGATTTTTCCAGGCCAGGGAACAGCACTGTAATCCTTTCAGCGTGGGATTCAGGCTCATTAAAGCACACCGACCCTCTCACCCTGAGAGGATCCATCACCAGCTGAACTGTGACCTATTTTTTGGGTGTGACTCTTTCTTTTTCAGAGACTTGGTTCCACAGTCTATTATTCAACATCCTGGGAACAAAACCTAAAATTCTGCACTTATCCCAAGTGCCAGCCAGGTCAGTTTGAAAGCGCTCCAACTCACAGATTCCCATTCTTCTAAACATCTTATGAGTAAAACCACTTATCCTTTTTTTTCCAGGGTCAGTGGGGGAGCTGGAGCATGTCCCAGTTTACATTAGAGGTGAGACAGTGTATCCTGGATTATCCCAGCGCTTTGTGTGAGTTTTTCCTCACCAAGAAGGAAACTAAGTGTCTGATGTGTTTTGTTTATTTTTGGCTGTCTCCTAGCAATACAATCCAGCAGGTTGAACTACGTAAACATTGGTGGAAAGGTGGAAAGAACCAATATAATGTGCCGTGAAGCCCCCAAGACTTTCATTATAGTTGAGAAGTAAAACATCTGCCAACAGCAGTTTACTTTAATACTGACTAAAAAAGAAACAGAAAACACCCTGGAGCGGTCCTGAATTATACTTTTAGTTAACAAGAAAAAAAGTGACGTATAGTTGTAGAGAATATAATATGGTGTCTTGCAAAACTTTTCATATGGCTTGAAGTTTTTAAAGGGGCAGTATTATGTTTTCCAGGCAGCCACATAGTATCAGTTTGTACCTCAATCAAGAAATCACCTTCAATTGTTATAAAAATGCAGTATATATCAAAATGACTTAAAAGGAATCTGACTTTATAATTTAACACCTTGAAATTGGGCCGGTCTCTTTAAGAAAGTTCTGCTCTTTCTGGCACGCCGCCTTCAGGATGTCCTTTATTAAACCTTTAGCAATGTTTTTACCAGCTTTTCACTGATAAGTAGCTTGTATAATGAGCTCAGCAGATGCTCACTTCCACAAGGTGTTTACTAATTGCTGCTGGCTAGTCTAAAGGAGCTGAGTGAGGGAGCTGCATCTTGAAGGCTGCTGTTGGTTCCTCCAAGCGTTTTGCACAGCTGAATGGTTGCCAGGTGAGATTAAAGGGTTTTTCAAACATGCATGAAAGAATCAAAGGAGCACTCCAGGTCTGTTTTTGATGGAGAAATTATACCATAATGTAAAGCTCAAAATAGTTGATTTTACACATTTTGCCAGTGTATTTAATTGGGATTTTGTGTGACAGACTATTACAAAGGAATGCATAATTACATATTGGAAGTAAAATTGCACTTGCTTTTTTGAATTTCTTGCAATTAAAATTAGAAAAAAAATGTATTTTTTCTTTATACATGTTCTCTGCATTCATGTAGTATGTAAGCACCTTTGTTTTTCTTGGTTTGATCCAATTCACCTCATAGCAGCTCTGGCTGTCTGTTTGGAGACGTTGTCTGCCCATCTTTCCATCTTTGACTCCAATCTGCTGAAGAAACGCATCCCTCAGCTAGACACTGCCACAAACAGAGACCCTGTTTGACTCAAGCTTCACTGCTACATGTGGCAAACCTACAACAGGATTTCTTATGGTTTTATTTCAGCAGGACATGTATAAAGTCCATTTTTGTTGCATCTCTACATCTCGCCCAGCAACCCCATGGAAATGCAAGGACAAGTGAGTATATAGGGGTGAATGGTCTCAGAAAAATAAACAGTTAATTTAATATATTCATGCCACACATTTTCTTGGAAATGCTTCTTCTTGTACTTTCCAATCATGCACTTTTAGTTGATGTAAATTTCTTTTTGCTGCTAAATACTTTTTTGTTGTCCACCATTTCTGTATGTAACAGTAACTTTCACCGATTTTTGTTTTCCCACATGAGACATAAGAAAAGTTAGAATAATTACAGAGTCTCATCTGTGTGGTATCGAGTTTCAGTCTTCCTAAAACCGGAAGCTCCACACAATCTGCCATTCTTTCTAGAGAGCACTGGTTGATCCTCCTCCCCCATAGACGAGCCCTACTCTCCAGCTCTCACTCTCTTTATGCTGCGACACCTCCCCCTTGTGTTCCTGTTAGGTACTGCGCCCAGACTGAGCGGCCTTCTGGATTTGATGGGAGGGTCTGAGGGTGGAGCTTCTCTTTTGGCTGTTCTGCAAACAGCTCAGACACAGGTACATGCTTTGAAATGCTGTAATCCAGACTGTGCAAAGTAAGTACAAGCTGCGTGGAAGTTACCATTGAGAGGAATGCTATGCAGAGCCGGCACTGTGCAGTTAATGGAGCGTGCATTCAAGCAGCCAGATGTTGCTCTCATCTGAATTGATAATAATAACCTGACCAACAATGGGAAGTTTTTTGGCTGATCTGCTAATACTTCTGATTTCCATAGGACACGTTTATGCAGGTAAGGTGCTGCAGAAAAAATGTACTCCTACAAAACACGCAACTGGTAGCAGAAATGTGGAAAAAACTAGGTTGGTACTTACTAAATTCATCACATAACTATATAATTGAATAAACCATAAATATTTTCTCAAAGATAATTCATGTTTACACTGTATCTGTTAGTGTTTTGTCGTTTAATCTAGTCTGTTATTGTGAATTGGTAATCCAGTAAACTGGATTATATTTGACGGGATGTGAGGACTTACTTGTTTGACAGTAAAATGTTTGACTTAACTTATAAAATGCTCCCTTGGACCATATCATGCACAAAACAGTATATCAGGAGGATGCAGCACAGAGCATAAATTGATTTAATTTGCTTTTAAATAGGAACATTACGTGTGGCCTTGAATTTTGCCTCAAATAGTTGCTCACAGCCCTTGAAAGGCACACATCCTCATTCAAGGTGTCTGCGTCTGTAGGAAGATTACTAATAATCCAGAGTGTGCTGTATCATAGAAGCAGATTAGGCTGCACATTGGTTATGGGTTATACTGACAGTGGGTTTATAGGCTTTATGCAGAGCTGCATGCTGGGCCAGCCTGCTGACAGGGTGCTTCTCACTGAGACCAGTCTTATTGCCCATAATAAGTGCTTTGCTAACAAATTTCAGTAGTTGCAGATCCAACTTATTTTCCAAGAACAAATTAGGGGATTTTTTCTCGGTTTTCAAGATTTATTTGTGTAAATAAGGTGCTTTGGAAACCATACTGAACATTGCCTTCAATGGCTGGGGATTTCCTGTACAGAATAGTCTGCTTTTTCCAATACAAAACCAAAAATTAAATAAGAACTTTCTTTCATAGATTACATTGGTGTTTATTTTTGGGGCTTTCAAGGGTTATTGTTGTCTCCGATAAACACCAGCATACGTCTCTGACCTCCATTCAATGTACGCTGTGGGATGTTTTCACAAATTGATTATCGTTTTGAGAGCTCCATTACTGCCATTTTTTATAGGTCAAATCATTGAAAGCAAAGATAGCTTTACTTTTTTTAATATTCACACATTTCATGGAAGGCGAAATCCCCCTCATCTTCTGTGAAGATGTTAAGAGACTTTTTAAAATAAAATCAATAAATAAGCAGCGACACAAAAATCAAGGAACACAGCAGAAAAGATGAAGTTACAAACTAATTTAAAGTTCAATTACATCATAAAACAACATCTTTGAACATGTCACAGAGCAATGCTCAGTTCACCATCTAAAAATAGAGCATGGCACAACTGAATCAAATAGATGTTTTAATTTTTTAATATGGATTTCCTATCAAAATATCACTACGTGTGTTACAAAAAGAAAAACAAACCCCAGATGATGTTTTAAGGTGCCAATTACAACAAAATGTTCAGCAGAGTTTTTACAATGAGTGGAAAAGATTATAATCTTTGAATAAGCACCACAACAGATTTGTTTGACTGATTTTGATTCAAATTGACCTCATTTCACTAAGATGTTGTCAGTCATACCCAGTGAACATTAGCTTGTAAGCATGTTAACATATCTTAAAATCTTAAAAAGAGTGCAAGCCAAATGTGCTGTGCAAAAGAAGAGTATAATGTCAAAACCACAATTAAACTGCAGGTTGGGATCAATTAAACATCTTTGTTTATATTTTGAAGCTGTGAGATTCCTATATAAGTTTCACAAAATGTAAATTGCAAAAAAAAACCAAAATCATCCATCTAATGTTGTCGTTGCATTCTGGGTGGCTAAAGGGTCAATTTGTGTCATCTAGGTCAATAGAGAAGTTCAATTAGCATCAGACCATTTCATTAGCAGCTGTTTCTAAATGCATTAACTATCATTAACTAAGTCAGATCGAAGCTACAAAGTGCAGAATAGACGCCAAATTGACTAACAAGTCCGCTAGCGTCAATGAAAGAGTTAAGTCTAAACTTTTAGGCTATTAGGACCACCCAAATCAACACTTAACAAAACATTTACATTCCAGTGAACTATTTTTATTTCCATAAGATCAAAATCACTTTTCTTTCTTTAGCTTATGGCTAAACAAAGCAAAACTGTATGAGTAAGAAATGAACAGAAAGAGTTTTATTGCTCCTGTTTCTCATCTATTTCCATCTTCCTTGTTGCAGTTTCCTTTTATGGCAATGGCTACATTCACCTGCAAGCAATAGAAAAGTCCATTCAGACGTTAATCCATGTACGATTTTATACCTCAAGTCAGTCTGGGCTACTGATTTTGGCAGCAGGACAGAGAGACTTTTTACTTCTTGAGCTGATTTCTGGACGCCTGCAGGTAAGCCCTAGGTGAAATACAATAGAAGAAGCGACCAGCTACAGCTGAAAATTGTTGTCTTTGTTTCAGACGCCAAGAATATTGTGAAAAGACAAGCAATAGTTTGTAGTTCACCATCATCTAAAGTTGATCTAAAGTGAAGAGCAACTAGACCTCCCAGGATACATAGAACTGGAGAGATTCACACTTTTAAAGAAAGGGAAACTACCTTAGCATATTGCAGTAAAACATTTTAGCAGATATATGCTGGGTTTTACTATACAAAGAAGAGTCAGCAAGAAAACATCTAATTTAATGTCAGAATGTTGAAGCTGAGACAAAAATAAACCCTCTGGCTCTGGTTTTATGTCAGAACATGTTCCTTCATGAATGAGGCTGGAGAAGAAAACCATAACTGTGCTTAGTTGCTGCCCTTATCAAGTCTCAAAACCTTGGTTGATTTTAGAGCATGTAACTACAGCAGGACAGTAAGATAGTAATGTTTCATCGCTCTCTCTTTGCTTCTCATCTCCTACCTCTCCCTTCAGGTACGTCTGAACCTGGGCTCAGGTGAGCGGTTGCTACGTTCAGAAAGGGGTATCCATCTTAACGATCTGGCCTGGCACACAGTGGATCTCAACCATACACACCACAACATCAACATGATTGTGGATCGAAGTTCTCACACTACTCTCCGAATGCCAGGACCAGATTTGGAGCTCAGCATTGAGGATGGGCTCTTTGTTGGTGGGACAGCTGGACTAAACCATCCTTACCTTCTGAACAACTCAACTGGATTTAGGGGTTGCTTGGATGAGGCTGTCTTCAATGAATACAACCTACTGTCCAGCCTTCAGCCATATTCTGGGTACAAAAGCATCCACGAGGTATCCCTGGGTTGTAGTCCACAGTTTTTAGCAACAGAAGAAGATCCTGTGAGGTTTTCCAGCTCTAAAGCCTTTATCTCTTTCCCACAATGGGAGATCCTGCAAGAGGGGACATTTGAGTGTGAACTTCACCCTTCCTGGACAGATGAAAATGGACTTGTGTTGTACAGCTCTGGGAGTGACGGAGGGTTTGTCTCTATTGAGATCAGAGACGGTCACCTTGTGGCCTCAATAGGAAATGGAAAGGGTAGTAAAACTGAGCTGCATTCACTGACACATGTCTACAGCAAGCACACCTGGTACCCCATCCAGCTGCTCCTGCAACCTGATAGCATCCAACTGAAGGTAGGCAAGGAGTTAGTGAAGGCCAGCCTGAGTCAGGAACTTCAGGCCATCCAGCCCAAAGGACCTCTTGTCCTTGGAGGACTGGATGATGTCGCTGTAGGAAAAGCAAGAAGTGCTGGATTAGCTTCTGTTCCTTTTGGAGAAGAAGGAGGGGGAAGATCATTTAAAGGCTGCCTCCAAAAAATTAGAGTGAACGCTCAAAAAACTGGCTTGCCTCATGCCATGGTCACCAAAGACATTACTGTGGGCTGCAATATAGGTCAGGCTCCAAAGGTAGTGATAATTTCCAATCCAACAGATCTCCCTGACTTTGATGTTACCACAACACAAATGATCAGCAACAAGAGGACAACAAACCTATTGGTGCTTCGAACCCTGGAGGTAGCTGAAGGAGGCCAGGCACTACTTGAACCCAAACATGTGAGGGTAGGACATTTTCTGTCCTGGTAGTATCTCACGAATATTTTCTGTACTGTTTGACAAATTTACATGCGTTTCCATTTGCACATTCTGCCAGGTGAATATTGATTTTCGCAAACTGGGGATCCATCCATCAGAGCTGATGTGTCGCATTGTTGACCCTCCTGTTCATGGTCAGCTACATTTGAACCCCAATCCAGATCCAGATGGGTTGCCTGAGGAAACTCAGGAGAGAATTATAGGGATAGGAGCAAAGGAGAAGGACCGATCTTTCAGCATGCTGGACCTGTGGCGAGGTCGGGTTATGTACGTTCACAGTGGCTCAGAGGACCAGAATGACTTCTTCATGATTTCAGTGTTCTCTAACAATAAGAAGCCACTGCCTGTACTTCTGGAAGACAACCATGTGCACCGATTTAATATCAGCATCACTCCAGTTAATGATCCTCCTGTTCTCAGCTTACCACAAGGAAACCTTTTCACTCTGCCGGAGAAGTCCAAACGACAGGTGGGCACATCAGAATGCCTTGATATATAACACCTTGAATTATTCCAAGTTAAGACAATCAAATGAATGTGTTCTTCATGACAGCTGACAACAGATATGCTGAGAGTCTCAGATCCTGACAACAGTCCTGAGGATCTTGTTTTTAACTCAATGGGGAACCTCAATTCTGAAGCTGGTTACCTCGAGAACCTAGATTACCCTGGCAGGTTAGTCTCACGGGATGTTCCCACAATGCCTTACAAACCTTTTTAGACCATTTAACCCCTTAACTGTCACCCTAAAATGTTTACATGTCATCAAATGTGTTCACGAGGACACCAAATTCCTCATAACACTCAGGGGTTTAGCATCTATATATGGGTTGTAGATGTAATTTCCAAGAACTCTTTAAAATTAAGCCTGCAAGCACTCATTTGATAAATGAGTGAATAACATGACAATGATGCTCTTCCAGGGCCATCAACTTGTTCTCTCTGAGTGATCTGGAGGAGGGTAAGATCAGCTTCGTGCATACAGGAGTTTCTGCCTCCAGGTTGGTCCTCAGAGCCAGTGATGGGCATAGAGTAAGTAAACATATGGTTACTTTGCTAAATTCTAACTAGCTAAGAAAAACTATTTGTCAGTGCTTTGGTTAATTATCCTTTTACAGTGCATCCTGCAGTTTAGAGGTACATCCTTCTCTTGTGGCAGAGAACATCTTAGCAAAAATGAATAAAGATATTGTAGATATGACGTGATTCTTCCATGAATTTTTCAAATTTTTTTTCCTTTCATATTTACAGGTCAGCAACGCTGTAGTTTTACGGATCATGGCAGTGACTCTTGAGTACAAACTAGTGAATAAAACTGGACTGGAGGTGAATCAGGGAGAATCGGCCATCATCAGCACCAGACACCTTGCGGTGCGGGTCAATGTGGCTGATAGTTCAGTGGACGTGTGGTATGATGTGACAGACTTACCACAGTTTGGTGAGCTCCAGAGGTTACACTCAAGTGGTGAATGGAAATCCACTACCTTTTTCTCACAGAGAATTCTGGAAAAAGAAAGGATTCGATATATTAGCACCTATCGTGGAATTCAGACTCAGAGCAACATTACAGACCAATTCAAATGCAAGATAGTAATCAATTCAGTCGCCAAAGAGGAGGTTGTTTTCCCCATAGAGATCCGCTGGATTCAGTTCAAGGTAACAAGGAGCAAGATGGAAGTGACCGGCCTTGAGAGTGCTGTTCTCACACCTGAAGATCTTCATGTGATTTCTAAAGGTGTTAAAATCAGTGAGAGTGACCTTTTCTATAGAGTTTTGACAGTTCCAAAGAAAGGGCGATTGTTCCTCAACCAAATGGTTCTGCAAAAGAATTCAACCTTTAGCCAAGAGAATATCACACAGGGTTTGGTTAAGTATGAGCTTTTTAACAGGCTGCATGATGACACAAGAGATGTCTTCAGTTTTCAGGTGTTCTCTGCTCATGCTGCTTCAACACCTTATGACTTCAGAATCAACATTAAAGCCGAGTCAAGTGCCGTAGCCGTCATAAATAAAGGCCTTTTAATCCTTGAAGGAGCAAGTAAAGTAATTACGAAAGATATTTTGTTCACTCACACAGCAAGCAACCGGGAGGTTCATTATAACGTAACGGTGAGCCCCAGGCATGGCCAGTTAAGGAAGATCAATCTCTCCAACTCAACTTCCATTAATGACAACATACTGACGTTCAGCAATCAGGACATCACAGAGGAGCGAATCATGTACGTTCATGATGACAGCGAGACCAAACAGGATTACTTCACGTTTCAAATAGCTGTTTACAAACCGCACAAAAACACAAACAAGAAGGAAGACAGAAACACGGAGGAGCACACCTTTAACATCTCTGTGCAACTCGTCAATGATCAGAGACCCGTCAGGGTTGTCGATGAGGTCTTTCACGTTGCCCGGGATGGACAGAGGTTAGTGACACTGAAAGACTTGCGGTACCGAGACGATGACTCGGATTTTGAGGACAGCTGGCTGGTATACACTCGGAGGGGGATTCCAATGGGGGAGCTGGTGCTGGCCAGTGATCCCAGTCACAGGCTGTATGAGTTCACACAACGGGACCTTGAGCAGGTTAGCATCTATTTCTAAATGGATTTGATGTAGGGGTGTAACAGCATCATTATGTAAAAGCTTTTATACTGAGAGAAGCTTAAACATTTTTGGAAAAGTCTGCACTTCCTGGTTTGTTTGCTCAAGCAGAAAGTTGGAAATTTTAGAATAATATTTATAGTAAATCTAGTAGTGCTTTAAGAAGTCTAAAAAAATCTAAAATCATAAGAATTCAATGGTAAAAAATGGAAAATGCTCTGCGTCTTCTAACTGCTTCTTTGATTAGGACATGAAATGAGTTATTTGTTTAAATATTGTATCCTTTCTAAGCCATATTCAATGCCATACATTTTGTAACTAACTGATTATTGTGTTTCTTTCCTCAGAATAAAGTGTTGTTTATCCACAGTGGGGTCAGTTTTGGCCGCTTTGTGCTTTTTGTAACAGATGGAAAACATTATGTTTCAGCTCTGCTGGAGGTGAATATATATTTTTGCTTGGCATCTTATTCTTTTACTGTAAAGATAGTTGTATACTTAACAGTGAACAATACATTATGTTCTCTAATTTGTTTTTTTTCCTGTAAAGTGTCAAATTATTGGCTTATATGTCAAAGATTTCAACTGTGTGCACAGCCACCTAATTAGGTACAGCTGATTTGGTGTAAAAGAGAGAACCAAAGAGAGAATAGCGATTTTAACAATCTGTTTAAGTCAAATTGGTCTTGAGACTTTTAAAGTGGCCACATGTTCTCATAAATTCCAAAAGTGGTTTTGATCATTTTTCCAGAAGAACTATACAAGTGTCCTGTTAACATTGACTCTTTTGATTTTGGTTGGGATTCATGTAGTTGGATTTATGTTGATATTTTAATCCTTAAAACAGTCATAATGTAATTATCTTATATATTTGAACAATTTCCTATGTGTTTATTTGGTGTAGGTGATGGCGCAGGATCCATACCTGCAGGTGGAGAACAACACAGGCCTCATGGTCCAGCAGGGTGGGATTGCAGCCCTGACTTCTGTCAACCTCAGCGTCATCAGCAACCTCGACATTCGGGATCCTCAGGAAGTGACTTTCGAGGTCTACGTTCCACCTAAACATGGCGTTCTCTGCTTCAACGATGGGCAGAAGGAGGTGATCATAGGAACTGATGCCATTTCAGTTTTCACCCAGAGAGATCTGGTGGCACGGCGTCTGGCATATCACCACAGCGGAGGTCACGAGTTGTTGGATGTTTTCAATGTGACGGCAAGAGCAAGGGAAAGAAGCACTGAGAGGCGGACTGAAAGAGGGAAGAGGGAGGTGCATCTAGACATTGGAGTGCCGGTGAAGATATACTTAGAGAGTCATCACAGACCTCCGACTATCAAAACCAACCGTCCAGTTGTGGTGGCCGAGGGACAGAACACCTCCATTAGCAGAGAAGATGTAGAGGTGAGAGATTCATCATTCCCAGCCCACCACGTATATGTGTCAATGCTATTATTATTCTGTCAACAATTTCCTTTTCGTGTGTTTTTACACCAGGTTGTCCATGAGGACAGTTTACCCTCAGATATAGTCTTCACTGTCCAAGAACCTCCTACAGTGGGCATCATTTATAGAGTGTCAGGCAGCAACAATCTGGAAAATGTTCATGGAGAAAAACAGGACCTTGAAAAGGTGTGTTCACTGTTGGTCCAGCTGGACACTAATTGTTCCATATAATCAGCAATAAATTGTGTCCTATCATGACAACATACTATTTACTATTAGACATATTGATTGTCTAAACTTACAAGCTATGAGAATTAGAAAAATAAAACCTATGTAGTTGTGAAACCTCATTTTGTATTTGACTTCTTTACCTTCCATCGATGTGACTGACAGCCATGTGTAAATGTAACTTTTTTATCTTGCATAATAACAAAACACATATTAGCTGGGGTTTTTTTTTTATTTGTACTCAATTGCTGTTTGGTAAGTGGCCACATGGTGGTGCTTTACTGACAGTTATCTGACGCACACATCAACAGTCTTGGTTTAACAAGATTCAAAAGTGAGTACATTTACTCCTTAAATATTGATAATGTAATAAATGTTTTGTTTATTTGGGTTTTTTTTTTCATCTCATTATGAAGTTGGCCCAGGCAAGTTTATCTCAATTATTTACCTAGAAACTGTGTTTTAATATGGTTTGGCTCTGTGCTTCTGTCCAGGGTTTCAAGGAACAGATTGGGATTTCCTTTACCCAAGAGGATGTCAACCAGAGATCAATCATGTATCAGCAGCAGGCTGTAGGAAGCATCAATGACTCTATTGTCTTGGAAGCAACAAATGGGGTGACAAAGGTTGGACCTATCAGGGTGGTGATTGACATCATACCTATCCTGCTTCCACTGCAGGTAGCAAACTTGTCCGAAAAGTAGGATGAACAAATGTCTAAAACCTATTAATGGAGCTCTGTTTACAAATCTAACTGCAGTATTTTTGTCCTTCTTGAATCTTCAGGTGTTGAACTTGACCCTGGATGAAGGGTCGTCCCTGCCACTCACATCCCGCATAATCAAGGTTGCCAGTCATCACTTTGCAGGGCTGAATTTCCTGTACCAGGTTATTGCTCCACCAAGGTTTGGACACTTAGAGCACAGCCGTATCCCAGGGATGCCTATCAATGCTTTCACTCACACAGAGGTACGATTAAACACATTCATAAAGATAAATTAATCCCTGAAAACGGACTTCATTCCTTGTTTTCAGAGATAGCTGCAGCATACCCTTTTATTATAATACATAAATAGCCTAACCGTCGCTGTAAGTCTTTTATCTAGATTAATTAACACACAGATTTCATTTCAGTTTAAATCCTTTCTTTCATTTAACACAGAAAAAAAAAATTCTTCTATCTGAACTGGGCCTTGTTGGAATTTAAATATCTGCGTCTAGGTGGAGCTTGAGTACATCTCCTATGTCCATGATGGCAGTGAAACACTAAAGGACAACTTCACAATTGTAGCCAATCAAACTGAGATGAAAAAGCACAGCTTGCCATGCACCGTTTACATCACAGTCACACCTGTCAATGACGAGACCCCTACTGTGACCACCAACCGTGGCCTAAAGGTAGGAAATTCTATGAATTGTTGAAGAAAAGTTATGTGTGCCTCATGAAGCTAAAACAAGCTAAAATGTTGCATTGTCTGCTGCATCCCGGACAAGCCCCCTAAAGTTGTTTGGATGGAATTCAACACAGAGAAAGCTTGACTGATTTTAAGTATTTTAAAAGGGTATAACAGTATAGCTCTCTCTCTCTTATGTTGGTTTTTACAAATGGTTCACAAAACACAAACTGTGTTTAAATAAAATTAAAAATCAGTGTAGAATAATTCAGTCCATGTTTGACAAGTCCATATGATGCGGTTTTTATACTTATCACTATTCAGCGTAAAATTACTCAGTTCAAGTTTGCTTTAAGTTTTCAACCAATGATGTTCAAGCCAAAGGGATGCACTGAACCAGATGCTAAACTCATTTTCAGTGGGTAGCAATTAGCCTGTCATAATCCCACAGTGCTCACAAATGGTTTGCATTTCTTCTTTATTTCTCGCGGCCACATTGCAAGAGTCAAAAGTGCTACCACATCAAAGATCTTAAAGCGGTTGAGACTTTCACGATGCTTGTTTTACTGTCTTTGTTGCCCAGCGTCATCAGCACAACAAAGCACCCTAAGAAAAATGTACTTTCTTGCTTTAAAGTAAGTCTAAACCTAAATAATGCAGGGAATCAAACTTATGTCAAGTGTTGTCTTTCATACTCATGGCCTACAATAATAGCTTGCTCTTGCTTATCCAGAAGTTGCATGCCATGTAAATGAATACCTTGTGGGAGTAAAAGTAGTTCTTGTTTTTCTAATAACAGGTAATGCAGGCGTCAAATAGTTGGATTTGTCATAGAATATAGAATAGATATTATTGTGTTAGTTTATTAAGAAATGTCCTTTCTGTTTTGCCTTTGTGATGCTGCAGGTTTGGGTGGGTTCTGTAACAGAAATAAGTACAAATGAACTCAGTGCAGATGATGTGGATACTCCACCCGAGGGCCTGGAGTTTGTCGTCACCCCACCGAGCAACGGTCACTTGGCTCTGAAGAGCGCCCCCTCCAGACACATCCTGAACTTTACCCAAAATCACATCCAGAGCAGGATGCTGGTGTTTGTGCACAGTGGTAAACACACATTTGTAGCTATTTGTAGTGTCAGTGTCCAAACGGGGTTCAGGTGTAAAGATTGGTTTGTTTAAACTGTCTTGTCCCCCCTGCAGGTGCATTATCAGGGGGCTTCCACTTTCAGGTGAATGATGGAGTTAATTTTGCTCCTCGGCAGATCTTCAGCACAACAGCCCATGATCTGGTTCTTACCTTACAGAAGAACCACCCTATGGAGGTGTACCCAGGTATAGCTCACTCGTCAGTCCGTACAAATGACATTTCTTCTTAACTACTAGTATGATTTGAATATAACGGGGCTGAAATGTCTCACAAACACAAAAAATTATCACTAAGGTAACTGGAAAAGTGTGCATACTAAGGCTTGCTACCCTCCACTGTAATATCCAAAACTGACTCTAGGTGGCAATGCTACTTTTGGAATATATTTAAGCAAATGTAGCAGTGCATCTTTTAAAATTAAGCAAAAGTGGTTTCATTCGCACTCTTGTTTATCTTGGTAATGTGCCTAAATTAGTTATTGTAATATTGTCAAGAGTGGGGCGACACATTATGTTTGCCATATTTCATATTTATTTGCCATTTCTGGTGTGCAGATTTTTTTTCAATGATTAGGTGTTTGGAAAACGTACGCAGAATGATTAAGATGAAAGAATATACTTTATTTTCTTTTTAACTGATGTGGGCCTGGTTGCTTTTCTATAATTAAGTAAGCTGTCTCGAATGTGTTAAGAGCTCGTTGTTGCTTCTTTATTCAGAACACAACTGTCACTTGCAGAAACTGAAGACCAGAACTCACGTAAAATATACAGCATTGCTACTAAAATACTTAGTAGCCAGTCAAACATTGTTCTGTCTTCTTTTTTGTTCCTCTTGAAGGCTCTGTGACACCAATCTCAGAACAGGAGCTTCAGGTTGTTACCAACAACATCAGTGACATTGGAAGGAACCAGTCTGTGGTTTTTGCTGTGACTGCACCTCCCAAATTTGGACGTCTGGTCCTACGAATGCCTGATAATTCTTTCAGAAACATTTCTACATTTACACAGAGCATGGTAGGAATGCCTGATTTTTTTTTCTTCTGTTTCTGCACTTCAAAAGATTGAAATAGTCTGCGAACAGAAAAAAAAAGTTACATAACCACATAAGATTTGGAAATTTATTCATTTACTCATATTTACTAATGGAATATTGACAACTAATAATAATAGATTTCCTGATATTGTTGACAAATTGCAAAAAATGATTTTATGAGACAAATATTATTCAACCCCAAAAAAATTTCAATTATAACATTTTAAAAGATCCCTTTATTTCCTTGGGAATATTTTTATTCAAATATTGATAAAAGGAAGCCTCTCCCTCCTGACCGGATCATCTCTCTCCCTCTCAGGTGAATGACGGGTTGATTCTGTACGACCAGAACCAGCCGGAGTCGGTTGGGTGGTCAGCTGCAGACTCCTTTTCTTTCACCGTTTCCTCTCCTCCAGCTTTTCTTCCTCAGCACACCTTCACTATTTTAATCTCCTACCAAGCCAATGAACACCTGGGCAACCCCCAGCACAAGACTAGACTACTAAACAATGCAGGTACCGCCTCTCTTCCAGCTGGACACGATTCTCAGAAAAGAGTTTGAGAAGGAGGAATTTTCCATCTGTTTGTGTTTGCAAGGTGCCGTGGTGGCCGAAGGAGGTAGAGTGACCATTGACCGCTCTAAGCTCGATGCCTCTAACCTGCTGGGAAACCTCCCAGAGTCGCACAGAAAGGACCACCACATCATGTACCGAGTGATTTCTCTGCCCAGACACGGAGCGCTGATCATACAGGGACACAATCTCACCAGGTGAGATCCTGCAGAAGTTGTAGATTTTATCTTTAAATTTAGCATGTAACAACCGAGGTGGCCTAATTGCAAATGTTGAAGTAAATTTGGAGAAACATTTCATTTAATTTTAATTAAGTCTTCCTTGGGTTTTTGATGTGTTTTTCACAGCAGACAGTCAGATTTCTCTCAGGCCACCCTAAACAAGTTTGGCATCATGTATCTCCACGACGACTCAGAGACGACGAAGGACAGCTTCACTTTTCGAGCCTGGGTGGCACCTTTGCATCTTCCCTCTTCCTCCTCTTTGTTATCTCTGTCTGCCTTTTCCTCTGATTCCTCTTCCACCTCTTACTCTCCTCTCTACTCTCCTTCGTCATCCTCCTTTCCTGCACTGGGCACAGCCTCTCATCGCCGCCCTGCGGTGGATAGCGTGGCGGTGACAGAGATGTTCAACATCACTGTGACTCCAGTTAATGACCATCCGCCGCTAATCAGGAGCAGAGCTCCGAGCATGAAGGTTGTGGTTGGGGAGAGAGTCATTCTTGGACCTGACAACCTTCAGGTGAGCCAGTGTTTTATGATTGTTCTCATTTTTACAAGTTTAATTTTCCAGCTGTTGGACCCTGAGAAAAAAAGTAAGTGCAATCTGTGATATTTTCTAAGGAATCACTAATTAAAAATCTGTTATTTCTTGTATGATATATTATTTCAGACAAAGAAAGATCAGCTCTCAAATATATTTTTCTAAATTACAGCTAGACTTGAAGCTAAGGGCACTGGGCTTTCCAAGACCAGCACTTTTTGCAGCTTGCAAAGTTGAATGAAATATTTGTAGTTTCTGGAATTTGAATTGATGTAGATCCAGCTTTTGTTGAAGGAACATCATGTTATACAGATTTGCTATAAATTTGATCAAATCCAACAGACCTGGACATTTTAGGACCCTCGGGCCTCATCTGGTCCTTTAGTTGTCAACTGGCCCGCATGAAATCAAAAATAAATTAACCCGTTATTTTGTTTGCTAATTCAAATAAGCTGCTTCTATTTTGAAAAATCTGTTTTTATTGAATACATCTCTACATACATTTTGCAAAGTCCAGGAGTGTCCCATTGTTAGAGTCCTTTGCATGAATAAAGAGAGAATGACGCAGGTTACATCAAGAAATCTTTAGTCCATGCAAGTAAGAAAGAAAGACCGATACAGAATGCAGTTTTTAATCAAAAATAGAGGCTTTGCAGCAGCAGTGCACTAAAAACATCCACATGACTCATTTAATTAGAAATAACATTCTGGATGGATGTAGTCATCTGTTTTCCTTAAAGTCTTGTCTGGACCTGGCTTTGCAGAACCTCCCGTTTGTCCTGCTCTTGCCAAGAAAAGACAAGTAAAAAAAGAAGTGAGAATAATTTGGTTCTTATCCAGACAGTGCATGCAAAAAATGTGGAAAAACTAATTGAAAAAATTAATTGTAAATATATCGCAATTAGTCATTTAGATCCGCGCATGCCTCTCCAATTCTGAATTTTGTTTACTACATGTTTTACAAATAGCTAGGTTCTCTGTCATATTTTGAACGCAATCTCCTGAGCAAAATGAACCAATTCCACTCAATAATGTGTTCATACTACTTGTTAAAAAGGTTGTTGTGCTTTGATTTTGCACTTGGTGAATTTCTCTCTTGCTAAACATTTTTTTCTGAGTCTTTTCTGTTGACTGTCTTATTTTTTTTTTTTAAGGTTGAGGATCATGACACGCCACCAGAAGAGCTGCACTACCTTGTGATCAGTAAGCCCAACAATGGCTACCTGACTTTGGGAGAAAGACCTGAGATAGTGACCTCTTTCACCCAGTATGACGTCAACCACGGTCGACTACATTTTACACAGCAGGTGAAACGGACTAATCTCAATTCTTATTAAAACTGTGGAACAGTTTTAATTTCAATTTGGGTTTTCATTTACTATCATTGCTGTGATTTTTTTTCCACAGGGTGAGGTTTCAACTGGAGTTTTCTACTTCAATGTCACCGACGGCCACCACCGTCCGCTCTACAAGCTGTTTAGCATGGAGGTGGTTAAACCGTCGGTATCCCTGGTCAACAACACCGGCCTGTCGTTGGTTCAAGGTCGCACGGCGGTGGTGCTGACAACCAACCAGCTGGCGGCTCAAACCAATGGTCAGCGACAGGCCAATATCTCCTACACAGTCACCAAGCACCCACGCCACGGACGCATCGCCATCAACGACCAGGAGGTCACCACCTTCCGGCATGAGGACCTCCAGCTTGGGCGGGTGGTCTATCACATGACTGACCTCAGCGAATCAGAAGACAGCTTCCAGGTGTCAGTGTCAGCCTGGTCTGCTGGTGTTGACTATGGGAGAGTGACAGGTCAGACGGTGAACGTTACGGTGCGTCCTCTGATCTACCTCAGAGAGCCAGTCAGAGTACCGAGTGGCATCGCAGTGAAACTGGGTAAAGCCATGATTGATGCCTCCGAACTGGCCAGAATCAGCAGAGTCGATCCGGTCTTTGAGGTTCTTTCTCCACCGAAACATGGAAAATTGGTCAAGGTAAATCCATTTGATATGATCTTGTGGACTATCAGTTTGTAATTAAGCTGCTAAGAGCACTTTTTATTTAATGAATATTCATTCAGGTCTAAAGCTTTTCTGAAAGATGTTATCCATCCATTAATGCAAAATCTTCCATATCCTCTGCAATGATTGACATCCTAATAAAAGAACATAAATTGATAAATCCTGGAACACAGGACTTTAACAAGAGTATATTTTTTCCAAGTTGTAAATTGCTGTAAAATCATTATAAAGTGCTTTTACAGCATTGTAAAAGTTTTGATTGGGAATACATGACATTCTGTTTCTATGACACATATGATGTGACACAGAGGACAGCTTCTCCGAGCTTCTCTTCAAAATGGGAAATATAAGAAATTCAAGTAAAGCAGATATATGTTAAGCTTTCATAAGTCTGTAAATTGCTGCCAGAAAATTGTTGCTCCTTAAGTTTGATCACATCTACAGTCTGAGCAACAATTAAAAGGCTTAAGCATCTAGAACTGAAACAAGGCTGGATAAAGACCCAAGATCTCTCTTTATATGCTGCATATTTTTGAAATGTAATAAAATATCAGTAAGCATAGTCAAGTTAAGTTTATTTGAATTGCACATTTCAGCAATAAAGCAGTTCAAAATGCTTTACACTATAAAAATATATTACAGTAACCATGAAACAATAAAAAGCATTACATTTGATCAAACGGCATCATCAAAACCTTTCTCGAAGTTTGTTCTCACTAGCAAAGGGAAGGTGTAAAATATGTTTAAGTTGGTAACATTTTTATTTTAATAAATAAATCTGACATTGTACTACTCCCTACTGCCATAAAACATTAGTTTAGTTCAAGTTTTTAAAAATACGTCCAGAGGGATGCAAGTTAGTAATGGAAATTATTTCAAAATTGAAGCTCTTAACTTAATTGTTTTCTTCCCACATATGCAGATTACCTACGACCCAAACCACGCGTTAGAGGCACTGAAGTCATTTACATTCAGGGATGTCGTTCAGGGTCGAGTTGCCATAGAAGAGACTCTCAGTGACGCCGACAACCAGATTCACAATAACGAATCCTCACTCACAAAAGCGAGAGGCCACACTCCAGCCACACCCCTCAACGATTCCTTCACCTTCCTGCTGAAGGCCGGGAACGTCCAGCCAGCAAAGGGCGAGCTTCACTTCACCATCTTCCCCCACCACCAGATGCGCCACGGCACAAGAGGTGTCCACAAAGCGCACGGTGCGAGCCACGAGCACACGACCCCCCACTTGGGAGCCCACAACAGAACGACTCTGGGAGCCGGACACAGAGACTCTGTGGCACACAGTGCGACTGCCGAGAGCTCGCACCCTCACATTTTGTCAAACAAAAACCACAACAAGACTCAGCGGAAGGCGAAACCCCACAGCCGCTGGGGGAACCGAACGCGCAGTCATGGAGGACGATCAGGGAGCATCCCAGAGGTAGCAGTGGAAGAAGGCCACACTCATGCCCCTCAACCCCACACTCCTCCGGTACCAGAAATGCCAGTTCCAATAAGCCCTCCGATCCCTGACCTGGTCCAAGTCGAGATCCTCCCCCGTCCCGCCTCTGATCCCCTCCTAATTATCCTTCCTCTGCTGGCCTGTTTGCTTCTCATCATTATCCTCGTGGTTCTGATTCTGGTTTTCCGGCATCGCAAAGAGAAACAAGCTCGGCAGAGACTGATGCATGAACTGGCTGCGGTGCAGCTGCCCACCGAGGACAGCCCATACCTGGGCCAGCCAGAGAGAAGCGTAGCCATGCCCAACGTGCTGGTCACCCAACTCGGATCCGCAAGCTGCCCCACCTCCCCCAGGGTCCCCATGAGCCCAAGGAGGAGTCTGGCTCCAGGAATGACCTTCTGGGGGCCGTTTGAATCCAACTTAGCAGGCAGGGGTGGAAACATCAGAGGTCGTAACAACAGCGAAAGAGATTCTGGTGATATGCCCAAAGTTTCTCCTGCAGGATTTAAAACCTCGTGGAGATCCCAGTCCCCAACTCTTAAAGACAGCCAGTATTGGGTTTGAAGGCAAGTTCTTCATACATAAACTGTGCCTTATAAAGGTGTATTAGTAGGTATGTTTGCTTTCTATGCGTCATGTGTGGCATTTCAGGCTGATCTAACGTATATAGAATATACATCTTCCATCTAAGTGGTTTAGTTTCACATGAATTGTTTTGCTAAACTTTGCTCTGATGATGGAAAATGTCAATGTAAAGTGACTTCTGTTGTCTTAAGGGCAGGAGTTCCCTGGGTTACAGTTAAGCAAATATTTAATGAGGAAGGTTGCTAATATTTTTTTAAATTTGTTCCCAGACAGCTAAGTTAAACATTATAAACAAACACATTACTGTAAATGGCTAACGTACGTCTCAGTGAGGTAGTAAGTTATTAAAGAGCCTCTTTCCTTAAATTTGATGTTACTTCCTCTAACTTCCATATGTCAGCTGTTAGATTGTATTTTACTATGTGTGCCCCTTCAAGTACTGTGAGTTCTATGTATGCAACAAAGAAAGCATTGCAAAAGAATTCAGACCCCATGATTTTTTTTCTATACCTACAACTTTCAATGTGTTTTATTGGGATTTTATGTAATATACCAACACAAGGTTATTGTACATGTTTCATTGTGTGTTTAATGTATTTTTAATCTTGCTGTCCTTTTGGAATACAGACCTCCACACATCATGCTCCACAAGCTGTTCAACTTGATAAAATTATCAATACCGTTGGCATATATTACATTAAGCACAAATATAAAGATTGAAAAGTCAATAGTTTTTAATGTTTTGTCCTGGTTTGCTTTGAAATTCTTGGAAAAAAAGATAAAGTGCATACAAAAATAAATACGAGTATGTAGGAGCATAAATGCTTGTGCAACATTGTTTTGCTTTTTGAACTCTCATGTTCATTGGTCAAGGTTTGTAACCGTTTAAGGCGATGAACCGATGCAGCAGTTATTGTTTTATGAACAATCACCTGTGAAATGTACGTGAATGATGTAGACTGTTTCTTCTTAATATGCTACATTTTTTGTCATTTTGAACCTCTCCATTGTGTGCTTTATTAACCTGTGTTGTTTACTGTTCAAATGTAAAATTGTTTTTAATAAAATATGTTTCTTAAAAATTACTGTTGGTGTAAGATAATAAACTTGAAATAAAAAAATAAATTAATTAAAAAAAAACTCATTTTTTTATTTAGGTAAACCATCTGCCTGTCTTTTGACGGCAAAGTTGCAGATTTTAAATATATAAACTCTTAGTTTCCCTTTAAGATACATAGCTTGTAGATTTGATGCATTTTGATTTCTAAAAGTGAATAAATACTCTACTTTTAAAACTTCAAGTTTAAAATAAGTATTAAGTGATAAAAGGTGTAAAATGGAGAGTGAGTAAAGAAGGAAAGGTGGCAGTTCTAAATAATAAAGGGCCTGCGGCTAAGGTAAACTGATCTTAACTTTGTGATTGTGGTGTCGGGTATCAGGGATGTTACCGCCTGCACTGGAAAAACTTGTTTTAAAACTCCCTTCCAAGGCATGCATTTTATCTGAGGACTTCCAATATATGCAATTCATTATTTACTCAATATCTAGATGGATGAAGTGGCCTCTGACATCTTTAAAGTGAACTGAATGCATATTATCGTGCATTTAGAGTTGTGTTTTTTTTTTTTAAGGATTTCTAAGAAAAAAAAAGTGGACTAAATATAACTCGCAATGCTGAGGAAAGAGAGCAGAGTGCTTTAAGGCATACATGTAAATCACCTGCTAAAATGTGACATTGACGACAGGACGCAGGTCCAGAGTTATGCTCTGAAAAACATTAAAAATCTGAACACTGAAATCTTGTCAAAGTCAAGTTTCAGTTTTATTCAAATATTTGAAGGACACGGTTAAATAGAAGAGTGAGGATTGTGAAGTCCCAGGAAAACTAATGTGAAGTCTGACCTGCAAGAACCATGTTTAGCAAAACTGCAGTGTTTAATTGTAAAACTGACGACAGTAGCTGTTAAAAACCGTAGCAGTGATAGGAAACTCGTCTGATCATGACGTCAAACTAAGTCTGGACCCGTATGAGATTCTAGTACAACCTTCAGCAGAATTACCACAATTTTATGTTGTTATGATATATAAAAAAAGATTTAAGACAAATATAAAAAAAAACTATACAATCATATGCATGTTGTTTTTTATTCTGCAGATACAATATCAGATAAAAGTTATTTTTAAATCTATATTAATATTTGTGTGTTTCTCTGAGAAAACTGGAAGTAGGCGTCAGCTAAAACACCCAAGAAGCAGCCGTTTGATTTTTTTTAATTAACAGATGTGAAAAGCGGTAAAAGAAAACCTCAAAAAAATACAAAGTAAAAGTTAGAGATATAGTTCTGAGGTATCCGTGCCTATTGAACAGACTCATTATTTCTGCAATTTATAAGGAAAATAGTGGCTTGTTAGTTCAGTCAAAGGTTGTATATTACTGATTACTTACTACTAATGTTTATTGAAGAAAAAATCAACTTAAAAATCTCAGATTGTGTCCCTCCTCTGGTAGCTAACATTTTTGCAACAGGAAAAAAATCCACACAATTTATGTATTTTCAGATCAGGCCTTTTGACATCCTCAATGAAGTAACCTGTGGTGCCTCAAGGCTCCTTTCTTGGACCTCTCCTGTTTTCTTTGTAAATGTTACTCCTTTTACAAGCCGACTGTACATTTCCTTTAACCCAAATGGAATATTTTAAACTGAACACACATCATTACCGCATCCCAGATATCAAATGCAAATGGATAGTACGTAACTCCCTGCAGCTAAACATGTACAAAACTTGGGTCATCTTTTTTGACTCAGATGTATCTGACTCACTAGTACACGCCTGAACTCCACGCCTGTAAAAACCTTGTATTTTTAGCTGTTACTTCACCTTCAAGGCACATCAGTTATGCTGCTCAAACATTTTTCATGTAGCTTCAGAGACTCAGCAAGGTCACTTTGAAAGAGTTTCAGATATAATCATTCATGCTGCGTCTGTAGTACATTTCGATTTTGCAATACAAACTTGTCTGATCCTGCAAAAGTTGCGTAAATTACACATCACACAAAGTGCAGCAGCCAGATTAATTATTTAAGGCAAAAATGGAGAATATATCACTTCACAGTGTGTCTTTCTGATCTGCCAATAAGCAAAGTTCTGTTGGTCGTACCAGAACCTGGACTTAAAACTAAGGGTGAAGGAGCTTTTTGGGTTTATTCTGTGAAACGCCTATGTGGCTCAGACTAGCATTCTCATCCTTTACATTGCTTTATGCAAATCTACAGTATATTTATAGGCTGGTTGTTTCTTGTGTTACTAATTTTAGTTTTATTTGTGTTTGTCAGATATGCATTTATTTATTACAGTTTAAATGTGTTGTGTTATCTTGTATTTAATTGCTTACTTTATTCTCTGGTATTTATTTTTTAATCGCAATATTTTTGCCTTTTTCTTAAATGTGTTCTTTCATCTCATGTGCAGTCCTACTTGTGTTTTATTCATCAAATGTACTGCGTTTAAGATCATCATTATTATTATATCTTACTCTACATCATCTGGAATCACAATGAGATCAGACCTGGTTCCTGCTGCTGTGAAATTAATTTATATTAGACTGTTGGTTCCGCAAAATTAAACTGACCCATATCCAGTCCTGTGAAAGAGCATTTGCCCATTAACAGATTTCTTCTGTTTTTGGGGGTTTTGTTACATTTAACTGTCTCAGTTTGTAACTAATGTCAATATATGTAAAAGACAACCACAGTAAATACAAAATACAATAATGCAAACATTTTTTTTAAATGATTTACTTTATTAGAGTAAAAAAAAAAAAACCAACCAACCTGGTCTTAGGTCTATTGCAGCCTGGTGAAGAAAGACATTTAGCCTTTAATTAAGTTCAATATTTTTTAGCTACAGGGAGGTGAACATTTGTGCCTCAGTTTATCATCTGACCCAAGTGAACTTAATCTTTAGGTCACAAACTGAACATTCCTCTTTCTGCCAGAAAGCAGAATTTAAGGATGCATGAATTACAGCAAGTAGTCAAGATCCAGAAGAGGTAAAACAGCCCCAGATCCTCATGCTGCCACCATGTTCCAAGGTTAGTGTGATTTTCTCTTTTTGAAATGCTGTTAGTTTTATGTTAACTGCAAAAAGACACACAACTTCCAAAATGTACCATTTTTACACAGGCTGTCCACAGAACACTTTCCAAAAGGTCTGGAGGATTACAATTAGCTTTTTTTTTTTGCAAATGTGTTATGAGCTTTTGTGTTCTTATTGGCCAACAACGGTTTTTACTTTTGGGACTCTGACGCCATTTTGCAAACTCTTTTTGTAATTGTCAAATCCTTAAGCATGTTGGGCCTGCAGAGTTTTAGATGTTGTTCTTGGTTTTTTGCGACTTCCTGAATGAGTTGCACAAAACACTCCAGCTAAAGGCTAGCCTATCCAAAGCTAACAGCAGCCTATCCATGCTAATAGACAGCAAAACAGCAAAAGGAAATCGGCGATTCAGCGGGTGACCAGCCTCAGCATGCTAATCACTAGCGCAAGGGACTAGTCACTATCTCAGTTACCAGTACTGGCTCATTATTAATCAGATCAGAACCTGGCTTCGGGTTAGATAACCTCCTGCGGCATGGAAGTAAGAACCACAGGCTGCACAATAATCTTAATTTTGACTCTAGTACACCAAAGGTATTATCTAAACCTGTTTTTGGGTGAGGAGTGTGAAAGGGGATAACCTTAAACTCCAGGCAGAAACTGGAATTTTCTTCTTGCTGCAAGGCAACAATGCTATCAACTACACCAGCCTTTAGTCTGATTTCAGAGTTAGTTCAACGATTTGACACTTTTAAATGCAACAAAGGCAGAAAAAAAAGAGCAGAACTCTGTAAGGGGGCAAATACTTTTTCACAGCACAGTAAATAAGAAGGGAATGCAGAATAGATTGTAAAACTTTGAAACTATTGCAATATCTGAATTGTCCAAGAGATAATATTTTTTTATTTTTTTTATTTTTACAAAATGGTTTGAATTTCTCCAAACTGCACAGTCCAACAATACTGAGCGGGTTATTCAAGTAAAACCTACACATGGGATAATGATTACAAACGTTAACTTAGATTTCCACATAGGCTGTTTGGGAAGTCTTTTGTCCGTGTTTTATGTTGATTTAGACCCACATCCCTTCAGGAAGAAACAGGAGACAGTGAGATGACCCAGAAAGCATGATTCAAACAGCAGGCTCCGGCACACCGAGAGCCGCTTTAAATGTTGCATGGAGTGTTCACAAAATCCCTGGAACTGGTACACTCATCAGAGCTCTCCAGATTATCCCACAAGTTGTCCTGTGGCTATTTTTGCAGATGCACACCTTCCAGAATGCCAGATGGAAAATCCATCACATCTTCAAGGTTTTTTTTTGTTTCCTTTTTCTTTTAAATGCTAAGATGTTGATCATCAATCCTTTGATTTTGTGCTGAAGTTTCATTCGATCTCCATCAGGCTAGCGCTCTCAGCCTCTTTCCTTGCTCTCAACCTCTGTCCTATTGGTCGTTGTCGTATTTGTGCAAGGCATCCTCTAGCTTGGCGGTGATCTTCTGGAAGAAGCTGATCTGCTGGCGCAGGTGATGCTGCATCTGCATCCGGAAGTCCCGCACACGCGTGCGGTGGAAGTGCTGGATTTCTGCTAGTGTGGCACAGGAAATGATGTTGCAGCGATCGTGGAGCTCGCCCTCCTTCTTTGGACAATCTTTCACCTTGGTCAGCGCACCTGGTAAACAGCAGAAAGATTCAATGAAAGTTGTTTCCTCCTTGATATATAAACTTGGCAACGTACCAGGAGATTGACGAGATTGAAGTTGTGTCATTTTTGTTTTGATTGGTTCTAATTGGTGATCAAACGTAGAAAACTGAAATGTATTTTTCCTATTTATTAAGTGCAAAACAGAGTTTTATTAATTTACTCAGTAAAGCAAACGAGAGAGAGTTATGGAGTTGACATTTCAAACCAGCTCAGCACCTTATATTAGCAATTAGCACAATTAGATTTGTTAATCTCTTAGATGTACAAATAGATGCCAACATTTCCGAACCTAACTGGTACAATGACATGAACCAGGACTTAACCCCCTGGTTCCTGGGATTAAGTCCTGGGGAGCTTAACCCCAGGAAGTAGGGTTAAGTTCCTGGTTCCAGAAACCAGGAACTTAACCCTACTTCCTGGTTTCTGATCAAGAACAATTTCCTATTAAATAGCTTCTTACTCCTTTGTGCTTTCTCTGACTTGATCTGACTTCACTGATCTAATTTTATTTATCCACCACTGGAGACAAATCTCACGCCTAAGAATGTCTTAGTTAATGATATGAATTTGTGCGTAGGTACCTTACAGTCAGAGTTTCCTCGGTCAGACGCAAACTTGGTTTGTTAAGTTCAAAGTCAGATGATTCTGGTCACCAGCTGATGTTACTAAATTTAGAAGATGATTTAGTCTCGTAGGCAGCACTCTACATTCTACCAGTTTCCAGCAGAGATCTTCTCATTGCCATCACAGCTGCTGGACCTGCAAACCCTTTCGGACGGGGCAAAAGGTCACATTCGGAAGAAGCTGACAAAGATCACAGCTTCCATGAAAAGCAGAAATGAGATTCTGAGTTTCCCAAACCAGCCAACCTCTTGATCTCAAGCTAAGCATTAAAATTCTCAGAAACAACTTTTTTTTGTGCATGCTGCTTCTGCAGTCAGTCTTTTAAAAAGCTTTTTAGTTTTGTAGATAAAGTTCCTATTTGCAGCCATGTTTCATCACAATCCCAAATTTTAGACCTCAGAGACTTGAAACTTTAACAGAGATGAAGATCATTTTGAGTGTCAATTTCAGTTGACACTGTAGGATTTTTGTTTATATTTATTTTGCACAGATTTGTGAGCTGGTTTTGTCCATCGTTGTGTTTTATTGTTGCTGTATGTACAGAACCTTTGGAAGACGAGGCAAGTTTGTAAATGTTCTCCATAAATACATTTGGCA
Source organism: Poecilia mexicana (assembly GCF_051168715.1). Taxonomy (NCBI): domain Eukaryota; kingdom Metazoa; phylum Chordata; class Actinopteri; order Cyprinodontiformes; family Poeciliidae; genus Poecilia; species Poecilia mexicana. Next base: position 17,851,600 of record NW_028263381.1, read on the forward strand.
TTACTGCTTGAAAAAGGTGCTAACCTCATGTCTGTTAGACACATTTCCTGCTCTATATTTATACCGTCTCCACTGAAATAGCTTTTCATGATTCACCCAAGCTCGCTTTTGGCACAAAATCTGAACTCTAGTAGTCTTTTTAGTCAGAGCATCAACCCGCATTCACAGTGACAACATCAGTTTGACTTTTTGGGTTTGAGTTTTCCTTATTTCTTTTAAAACGCACTAAAAATGATCCGACTGTTTTTTTCCGTGCTTCTTTGGCATTACCCAACTCCCGAGACACGTCTCAGTGTTTAATATGACTCAACTTTTAGTGCGGAAGCGGTCTCAGCAGACCTGACTAATAAAAACAGGGATGGAGAGGAACTAGGAGTGAAGCCCTGACATGGCAGCAGGAAAAGAATTTCTTTCCTTTTGTTTCTCAGAAACAAACAAACAAACAAAAAAAAAAAACAATCTGCCCTCGCACAATCATAAAAGCGAGAAGGACTTTGCTCTCGCCCACAGCCGAGGCGATTACAGCGCTGTAATTTGAACTTGTGTACCGCGGGCCTGGTGGGAAACATCTACCAGAAAGAAGAAAGGGGGGGGAAAAAAAGTGGGGACAGAAAAAGAGGAGGAGGGGAAGCTAATCTAATCCCAAAGCTGCTCTGTTGCTGCATTCCTGCAGTCCAGGGGCAACATGGAACAAGAAGCCATGGAATCTCCTCCGTTCATTTGAATCAGATGTAAACCTTTTGCTCTTTCCTCGCAGAGCTATGACTGACAAAACTGGAAAGAAGAAAGCTTGCCATTCAGTTGGATTGTTTTGTTGCACCTCAGTGCCACAAGTTTCAAAGCACAGCTGCAGGACAAATAAATGGTTTGACCAACTATAATGCCGTCAGATTAAACTTGTATATAAAACTGTACAATAATAATTCTCTTTCAGTCTATATGAATCTGTAGGTGAGTTTTGCCTGTATAAGGTATAGACGGAGGGACTAGGAATTAAATTTTTGGCTGAAAAGACTAATTCCACCATCCTGACAGCAGACTAAGCTATGCATTAGGGCAATGAGGTCACAGCAGTTCTTCTGCTGACACATGCAGAAAGCATGGCAGCAGCAGTCTGCACTAACTCAACACTCAATTGTTATCTTGGGGGAATTCCTGCTCTCCCCATTCATTAGGTGAATCAACGCTGTAAATTTTTTTGTGGCATGTAAACAAGCTAACGTGTAGATCATTCACCTCGAACAAGAAATCTGAAGCATTTTTTTTTATTCTTTTATGGACTTTTGCTTCATTCATTTGTTGAATTTAGTAAAGTTTGAATACATGAATGCATTTATAGAAAGACAATCAAAATGGGCAGGACAGACCTAAAAGAATATCAACTGGAAAAAGCCTGAACGGTAAATTTTTTCTTGCAACATCTTTTTTTTTCTGCTACTCAGTTTCTTTTCAGTGATGCTGAAACATCATTAAAAAGTCAGGACCAGGACATTTCCCCGTCAGGCAACCATAACAGCAATGTTGACCTTAACGTCTCATTACAACTTTAAATCTGCTTTAATCTTTCCGGTGAGTATAAAAAAAAAAAAGTGTTTTTCCAAGTCAAAAAGGTGATGTCATGTCAGTCACAGGGACATTTTCAATTGGGGCTGCTTCAATAGCTCAGGGCTGACATTGTATCAGGAGAACGGAGCTCAGTGGACTAAAAGAATCGGTGCCTCCAAGTTTGGCAAATGTCTGGCGTTTGCATGCCAGCAGCAACTCCCTCCTCCCAACCTGCAAGGAACTAACAAGCTAACTCCTCTGGAAATGCTTTGTGAAGGTCTATGTGTGTGTATGTGTGTGTGTGTGTTCTTACATTGAGGCTCTGTACTTGTGTTACAATGACCCACTGGTTTCAGTTTTCAACCCAGATTTACTCAGCAGTCGGGTAAATGAAAACAGATGTCCTCCTTGGTATGGAAACACTCTGAATCTCTGCATATTTTCTCCAGTCGTATTTGACGTTATTAATGGAGAAATTAAAACCCGGATGAACTTTAAACACCGCTATTTTTTTTCCCCCTTTAGACAGGAAAATACAGAGTCCTGTTTAAAACTGCAGTTCTGTAGTGTGGAAAGGGCGAGCCAGTGGCCTCTGGTTGCTTAACACGGACACAACCGTGTCTTTTTCCCCCCGTTCTCACATCTGCATGTAACTTCTGATGCATACTTCTGTCATTACTCACCACAATATTCTGAAAGCAGTGTGAAGTTACAATGTTAAAGACAATAAATTTGAAGAAACACAAAAAAGTTGCAGAAACATATGAAAAGGTTTTGTTTTTTTTCACTCTTGCTGATGAAAATGATTTCACACACACAGAGTGCAAAGACGATTCCCCACCTTTCTGCACGTGGATGATGTCAGGGAAATTGGACAGATGTCCTCTGTAGAGGTCCAGCAGATCAGAAATGGGTTCCAGGTCCTGCCGCGGCTGCTCTGCAAAATACTCCCCTATGGCCTCGTAGGCCTCTCCGGTGTAGGAGATGGCTTTGTTCAGGCCTGCCGAGTAGACCTGCTGATCCAGCTCAAACGCCTGCGCCAGGTGCTTGAAGGACTGCCCGACCTTCTGGTACTCCTTTTTGAAGCCCGTTATCTGCTTGCGGGCAAACTCGTTGATGGACGTGTTCACCACAACAATGTTCTCGTCCATCTTCTTGGTGAAGCTCTTAAAGCCCTCGATCTTGCTCTCGACTTCCTGGAGGTCCAGGGGGACGACTGGCGTGCTGAGACCAAAAAACAAGCAGGGCGGACAGCGGCGTTAGCCTGTGCGAGCTGGTTTTGAATCCCCGTCCATTAAAATCCGATCAGTCTCGTTGTTTACTTACTGAGTTAGCAAAACACTCTGGTGGTGTTGGTCATTGGCATATGGTTCTTGTTAGCGAGATATTTTTTAAAAACTAAGCTAGGGTGTGACAGTTTGATGGATTATGGAGAAGAAAACTGTGTGTACCAGAGAGGAGTTTAGAAATGATTGTTGTTGTTTTTTTTAAAACATAAATTTTTTTTATGTGTTGTTAGGCTTGGAAAGAGAGACTACTCAGTGCACTCTGTGTACTCTCTGTTTTTCTTGTCCTATTCATGGTATGAAGGGTTTAATTGTGTCTCTTTCCTGGATGAAGCCCTTGTCAGAATTATTTCTATCAATGACTCTGTTCCCCCTCTTTGCTTTTCTTTTCTAAGTAAGTACTCCTGGCTCAGGGATTGTTTGCTTAGCTATGCTTCTATGTTGTTTGAGTTACTGTAGGAGCTATTGCTATGTTTTCTTTCCCATGGAAAGTATTCCTGTTCTGATGCTTTCATATTTAATTGTTTTTTTTTCTTCCTGAACACTGTCAAACTCTCTTTGATTTTCTTATCAATAGAAAGTCTTCAGCGCTTCCTGTCCTCTCAACCCCCAGTCGATCACGCCGGTCTGCAACAAACCCTTCGTCCATTAACAGGGTTTCTACTGCAATGCATCTAACAATAGCAAATGTTACCAACTTAGAACATCTGGCTGCAGACTCACAGTGTCCTATTTCCCTTTCTGAAATCTATCAGACGACCCTGCACATTAAAAATTAAACCATAGCCACTCGAGATGTGCATTGCTTTCCAAGGATCAGAGGGCATTTAAACATGTAAATTACTCCCACGGCGCTTCTGTGACGCATTTTTATGGGACCCAGACTGGGTCAGAGCCAGCAACAAAATAAACAAATAACTGTGTGTACTACAGCAGTGGTATCTTTAAATATCTGACCAATTGTTTTTATGAACTGAGTTTTTTTTTTTTTAAGAAACAACACACCCAACTTTAGATTGACTGACTCATTGAGTAATTTAGTGCTGTACTTCAGTTTATAGTCCAAACATTAACTGGAGTTTTAAAGGAAAGGAAAACTGACAACTCTTGAAAACCAAGTATCCACGCAAAGTCCAATAAAACAATATAAAAGATCAAAAGGGCATTCACTACTTTCATAAAAACTGACTTCCTTTAAGTTGTTCTGGATTGTCATGAAATCCTTATTAGGGTGTAACCGGTTCTCCTCTTTGTACCATAACTGTGTATGTGCGATGACAATGATCAGGATTAGAAACCATCTTCAGAGAATAACCTAGAATTCCAGACAGTGTGAGCTACAAGGACAAGTGTAATATTTTTTTAATAACAAAGCAATGTAAATATGCTAAGAATCTGACATGTTTGATCGTTGCAGTCCTACTATAATTGTATATCCCTTAAAATTAACAAGGAATGACATTTAGAATCAATACATTTACAAACCTCAGTAATCTCAGACTCCAGCTCCCATCTTCTGTAGGGATGAACTTCTTACCTGATCGTTAGGAAGAAGTTTGCGCCGACCAAGTCGTCCCTCTCTGCCTTTCTCTTGCCCATTTTCCAGGCCTTCTCGTCGGCCCCGCAGGTCAGGAAGTGCTGGAAGACGTCACAGTGGGCCAGGACGGGGTGACTTGTCATGTGGTTCATCCACCAGATGAGACCCTTCCTCCTCTTAGAGATAAAGTCCTCCTCAAAGCGGCCCGTGGCCTGCTTCTCTGGCAGGTGGGGTACCGAGATCACAGGGAAGCGCTCGACGAGCCGAGCGTAGAGCCAGTCGAAATGTTTATACCTGCAGTGAGATAAGTTTGAGAATCAAATGGGAAAGCTTGGATGGATGGAAAAGGAGACTGCACAAACTGAATACCTGCGGTTAACTTGTACATTAGTGTGCGTTGGGGTGAGGCCATAAGACATGTAGCTCTTCATGCCTTTGAACTTGGTCTGCTTCGTGGGGTCGTCAATGGTGCATGTGAATGGGTAAGGGTCCTCCTGCCACTCTGGTCCATACTTCCCCATCACCACACAGATCCTGTCCCCGTCTTTGACAAAAGCAGACGCCTCCCCGAGCAAGAAGGCCTCTCCGCCAGACTTGACGAAGGTGGAGAACCTGTTGAGGTTCCTCCCAACTGTAGCAGAGCTCTTGGCCTGCTGTTGCTGCTGCTGCTGGCCGGCCCCCCGACCCGGCAGCGAGGTGGTGACCGGGTACAAGGGAGGGGTGGTGCCTAAACCCTGAGGCTCATACTGAGCAGGAGAGCCGTCATCCCAGTCGTCGTCCCAGTCATCGTCGCTGCCCTGGCTGGTGTTGAAGCTGCTCCCTCCACCGCTGCCGACCTTAAACCTCCTCTGGGAGCTGTGGCTGGGGGACGGGGTTATGGTTTTGGGCGAGGAATAGCCGTTGTTGCTTGCACTGGAGGTGATTTGGTCCCTGATGATGTCAACATAAGAGGCAGGAAAGAGGCCAACCTCCCCTTTGCTGTTCTCCCCCTCCAGCCAGCCCTCCAACTCCTCCTCACTGAACAGAGTCACCAACTCTTTCTCTGCTATGGAAATCTCTCCTGGGTTTTCAGCGTGAAAATCATACAATACTTTGGCTTTCAATGCCATTGTCTCACATTGACTAATGCTATCTTCAGATCTAAGCTTGTGTAAAGTTTCCTTAAGTACTCTCTGGTCAAAGTTAAAAGATCGTCCTTAAAATGTTCATGAGATTTTAAAAATGTTTATTAACGGCTTTATTAACTATAATCCAAACAAAACAACGCTGCATAAAACAAGAAGAACGGAAGACAAACAGCCTTGTATCCAACACCCACCTCCTCTCTCTCCGCTGCTTTTGGTGGGTTCAAATATCATCCGTTTCCACGCAGATATCAGACCTCATTAAAGATAAAACGTGTATCTTCTGCGAGCGGAAAACAATCGTTTGAGGTCGAAAGTTGACAAACCTGCGTCGGCTGAGAAAGCGGCTTGTTTCCTTCACATAAAAAGCCAGGACAAAGTTCCTCTGGGATGCTGGCTGGTTAAAGGCTCCAAGCTCAACACGTAGTTGACTGAGTAACGGAGGGTGGAGCCAGCTGCAAATTCAGTCAAGCCGCCTTCAGTTCGGTCATGGAAAAAACAGCGACTGTCCATGAGAGAGAAATCCACATATACACACAAAAAACGTTTGTGAAATAAGATGTGATGTCATCAGTGCGTCAACGAGCAAAACGCTTCTTGAACAGTCAGAGAAATTTTGGGATTTGGAAACCAGCTTCAGGTTTTATGGTTTGTAAGAGTTCAGTTTTGAAGAGCATAGTTTTATGTAAAACGATAAGATGGATGTAAGTATTAACTTAATTCAATAACCAAGTTTCTTGTTTAGTTGAAAATTATTTATGTAAGGAAAACGTAAGTATTACAATTATTAATTTATATATTTTATAATCGCATATAGTTTGAGTTTTTTTTGTAACTTGAAAATATTTTGTTTAAATCAGTTTCGGCGTTTTCGTAAAAAAAAATCGTGTGATTTTAAAAGCACTTTACATTTATTTAAGGTCGTAATATATTCAAGTACATTTCATAAGTTTACTTAGAAAAAGTATTCTTTGCTTCAAAAGATATCTTCAAAAATACAATTTAAGTTGCAAGAATAGCACATCTGTATTATTATTAAGATAGTTAATATTGCACACCTCTGATTTCTGTACAATTTTTTTATTTTTCATATATTGTGAAAAGTCTGATGTTTTTATTAGAAAATACCTATGCACATTATGCACTTTTTTTAAGTGCCCCTACACATTTGCACATCCCTTACCGGAGTACGCTACTTCTGATAACTGCATAGTATTTCAGTCTTGTCCTTAATGTACAAGTAGTTTTTTATCTGACCACTAGAAGGCACTGTTACAGCATGTACTGCAACGTTCCTTTCAGCTGACGTTAAAAGGGTGCTAAGAACTAGGTAATGTAAAATAAACTAAATAGTGAAATAATTGAATAATAATGCTTTTTATTAGTAGTAGTATATTATTATTATAGTGCATTTTCCTTATTGTCCACTAGAGGGTGGTGTTACTGCAGGCACTTTAATCTTCCATTTAGCTGACTATATAGCTTTAAAAGGATGTTAAGATGATGTAAAACAGGTATTGGGGACTATAAAGTTAAATAGATCAATCTAATTATATGCTCTTGTTTAAAATTCGCTGTTGTAATGGTGTTAAATACAAATATTTGCAGGTATCACCCCCCCCCCTCCCCCCAATGTTGCAGATAGTTTGGCTTAACTCCAACATGTGTTCCAGTTAGTTTATCCTAGTTGCACCATAAATCGTCCATCACATTATGAGTACGTCATCATACTGTTTTTTATATTTTTTTTTAATTATTATTGTTAAAAAGTTAAAGAAAACAAAATAAAAACGAACAAAAATGTTTGGTTGAAAGAATAATTATTTTATTGTCCAGAATTTTTCACAAAACACAAATTTAAAAACTCTGCAGAATGTGCCTCGAGTTGTGCCGTGACAGAAAAGCTGAACCATGTCTGCGTTGTGTGTCTGTTTGCCATCTCCGGGGAGCACAACAGGATGTCTGATTGTCATTTCCCAATGTGAAGAATGTACGACAGACTCTCCAGATAACATAATTGAGTCTAACTTCACCAGACTCAATTAAAAACAAAGGGAACAATAGTGTGTTCATGCTGTTTCAGAGGTGCTGCAGGAGGATGGTGGACCAGGACGTCAAATGTCACGACTGCGGCTCCAGACGAGGAAGGACAGGGAGGATGAGGTTCCCGAATGAGGAGTCCTGAGTGATGAAGAAGCCTGAAGAATGCGCGTGAGCATGCTGCGAAGAAAACAAACAAACAAAAAGAATAATAATAATAATAATTTAAAAAAAAAAAGCTTTAAGACTGAATCCATCAGGCTGCAGTTTTGGTTCGGTTTGGTTCCTCACCTGTAATGCAGCTCTCTGCTGAGCAGCGATGTGCTGCAGCTCTGCGCTGTCTCTGAACTCCTTCATGTTTGGTCTGGACAGTGGGATGCTACGGGATGAGAGGATGACCGCAGCAAAAACATTTACAACGTTCACATGGCAGCTCTCTCTCGTCAATCTTTGCTCCAAAAAGTCTCAAGTTGGAAACATTTAAGAAGTGTCAGTTTTAAGATTAGGCTTTAATTTTGTTAGTAACTGTTAGTAATGTGGAAAAGGTGTGAGTACTTTGTCACTGTTAAAACGTAGACGTTTTTTCAAAGGATTAGATCTCTACCTGGCTCCTGGAACGTTCATGGACTGATTCTCCCTGAGTCGCCTCTTCTCCTTCTCCAGCTCAGCCAGGATTGCTACCCGTGCTTTACTTGGGATGGCTGAATGACAGAAACCGGACCAGATAGACACAAACACAGAATGAAAACTTATGAAATATCAGGCAAGAATAAGTGAAAACAGAAGGGATGCATTGCAAAACAAGCTAAGCAAAGTTCTAATTTTGGGTAACCCGACATCAAAAATATAAAATCTCCTCTATAGGAAAGATTGTGATGCGATTTGTCAAGTCGACTACTTTACTGTAAGTTCTGTGCTCATATGAAAAAGGAAGTTTCACAGATCATCTAGATAAGGCTTAAAAGAGAAAATAAAATATGCCCACAGTACTTCCTTCAGAGAAATAACCCTTCACATTCACAAAGAGGTGATGGTTGTATAAAATATTCCACTTCTACAAAAAAAAGAAAACATAGTTTATAATTATTTTGCAATTAAAGTTATATATTATGGGTCATCAACATTTTATTATTAAATAGCTTCACCACCAAAATAATGAATAATAATTCAACAATACATGAATCCTCTTAATAATAACAACTTACACATTTATTTAATTAATTCATTCAAAAAGTTTGTACAATTCAGAATGGAAGTTGTAATATACTGAGTTTAAAAATTGAGTATTTTTAAACTCAATTTTAAAATACCTTTTTAAAAGACATTTAAAAAGGTCATTGGAGACCTTTTTAAATGTCCTAGTCTGAGGTTAAAGGGGGCCGGAAAGCAGGAAGATTTCACCACCAGGTCTCTAAAGGTTATAGCTCCGCCCCTGCAGTAAACAGAAACTTTAAATAGCTAAAAGCGGTTTTAAAGCATTACCTTGTCCCGGTGGATTAGCAGCCATGTACTTGAAAGGCAGGAACCAAAAGTTTGGAATGAGCAGCGACTAGAAATAATAGAAATGATTTTAAATTTGTTTGACGTTCGTTTCTTTTGCCCTCCAGCCTGCTAATGTTGCAACACGAAGGAACGTTAAATGTGGCCTGCTTTTTAACAGCAAAGATACACAAAAGTCGAACGAATGAAAAATTCCGCTATATTTGTTTAGTAACACCTGTAACAGTAAAGCTGGGTGTTTAAAATAACCACAAAGCTGTGGTTGTGAAATGTTTGGAGATGAGTCGAATTTTACTTCTGTGTTTTACCCGGTTTGTAGTTTAGATGGAGGCAAAAAAATAGGAGGTCTCACTTTGATTATATTTCGGGTATTTAGAAAGTTAGCATAACTGGTGTGGATTAGCTCGGAGGAAACATGTATGACATACGTAAATTTAATCCCTTTAAAATAAATAAATAAATAAATTTTAAAAAAAGTTAGAAAACAATAAATGTTCAAATTGTGATATATTGTTTAGAATTTATGGACTTTTGATTCCCGCTTGGTTATTAAAATACTTAATGCTTTCAAACGTGAACTACGCTGTTTTAATGAAATCAAAATGATCTTTTTATGTTGTAAAACACTTTGAACTGCCTGTTGCTGAAATGTGCTATACAAATAAACTAGATTGAATGATTTTACACTGACAGATTATATGAAATTCTCTGTGACTTCCAAGAGCCATCAGTGTGTGAAAATAATAAACCTAAAATTTAAATTTCTTCCTAGTGAAATGTGACATTGTATGTTTTGAAATGAATGTAAAATGCCAGGAACATATGAAATTGTGGAGGAAACATGGGCTCAACACCGCATGGCTTTCTGAGGTCAATATTTTTAACCATAATTTAGCTAAAAACTCCAACTATAAAGTTACAATTGCTTCAAATCTCGCTAATTCTGGCTAGCCATTAGCATTAGTTCAAGGCGGTTTATGGCTAATTTGCTAGTAAAATAGCATCTATTTCAACGATCAGTTTACTCCTCTTCTTAATAGACGATCTTTGGATTGTCAGCCGTTGACGTGTTTACAACCGGGGTCTTTTAGATGAACATCCGGAGCTGGGCAGTGTGGGTCAGCTGACTGTTGTAATCAACTAGCGGCTGTTGTTAACATCTCATCTGAAGAGGAGCCTGAGGTAGAAAAACCATCTCCTCTGTCTGCCCAAACGCACCGAGCCGCTCGCCAGCCGCTAAGCCCGACAACCGGCCACGTCTTCCCGCCCTCAGCAGGGATGAGTGTCGGCGCTCCGAGAGGCCTGGCCAGCTCGGGGCAGAAGCTCATCACGGAGATCCTCCACCCGCTGTCCGCCGCCGAGGAGCCCCTGTCCCCGGGGCCAGATGTCACCATCAGCGCAGAGAAAGATAAGGTGAGGGTGGGCTAGGAGCTAGCTGTGAGCTTATCGGAAAACACGGAAAGAAAAGAGAAGTGTACACCAAACTTAACTCTGTGGAGCGAACATATGGAAATTCTAACTTGTATGCTTCCAACATCGTAAGTAGGTTGGAGCTTGATTTTTAGAGATTAAACTCAAGATTTGCTTTTGAACTGAATCAAATCTCGTAAATCAAAACTAAAATAACTTTTTTTTAAGCTCATGCAGCTCACAGTGCAGCACTCAGTACACATTTTGTCAAGTTGAAACTAAAATCTGTAATGATTTTCTGTGACGGATCAACACAATGTCGTGCATTATTGAGACCACAAGGGTTTTTTTTCCAATAAAGACTGAAATCTGTGCCCACTTTTCTTTCTAAAATAGCTCAAGCTTAGACAGAGAGAATGTCTACACGTCAATATCAAGCCTTATCAAATTCTTAATTGGATTAAAGTCTGGGCTTTGTTTAAGATTGTTGTCCTGCTTGGAGGTTGAAACTCTGTTCCTGCTTTTGCAGCTCTGAACATTTTGCAGATTTCCCCAAAACATGATGCTGCCACTATGTTCCAAAGGGTGTGACTTTTACAGCTCTGTTGTGTTTATATTGACAATAAATTGCACACAGGGTGAACTCTACATGCTCACTCTGTTTTCATGACAGCTGTTGTCTTAATTTTCAGATTACTATCTGTTAGAAAATCCACAGATCAAGAACGCTAACAGAAAGATTTGTGTGTTCTTGTATTTTCACCTCTTACATATTTGTTGCTTGACACTGACTCAACTTCATCCGTTTTCAGCCTAGAAAGCACAAACTCGGCACACACAATGCATAAGTGGGGTAGAGGATAAATGGCCTCCTTGACAACCTCTGAGTGCTGTGTCAACATAGATGGAGCATGCAAGCAGGTCACAGAGCTTTTTTTTTTTTTTTTTTTTTTTTTACTCATCTTGGAGCTGCGACTGTAGCACCCGTCTCAAATCAGCGGTTAATCATTGCCAGTAAGGGCACCCGAAATTTGCTCGTCATGGTTACTTGCTCTGAGTGTTGTTGCTGCTCTCGTCCGTCTGCTCTCTCTTCCTGTTAAATGCAGGACAGTGAGGTCCCTGTAATCGACTTAACTGGAGAAATACAACAGAGGAGACGGTTAAAGCAGGGTTGGGTTATAAAACAATATTTAAAGCTTTAAACATCACATGGACCACAGTTCAGTCCACCATCTTAACAACGGAAAAAGCCTGACACAACTACATACCTGTCCATCAGCAGCTAAGGACCAGAATGACACTTGAAGTATAATATTTTTTATTTAAATATTTCTTGTCATTATATTGAAAATTATTTTCTTAAAATATCATTTCCCAATTTTCTTTTTGCATAAATTTTTATTTTTTAAACCTAAACATAGTTAAGTCGTAGTTCTACATTTGATACGTCTCCGACATTATACTTTTTTCTTTTTTTCAAAAAGTAATGTAACATTCGTGGCTCTGAACAGGTTTTATGTAGCTGAGCTGAGGATAAGAATGTTTGTTTGGGTTGTAAAACTTGCAGACTGCTGCCCCAAACAAAGATGGCGGTGGCAGCATCGTAGTTTGGGATGCTCCTCTTCAATACAAGGTGAAGAAACTGTCACGGTTCTCCAAAAGATGCGAGTCTCCTGAATAACCTTAAATATTGAGCCAATGAAATGTGCTACATCAAAGTATATTTGTATTCAGATCCAGACCTGAATCTCTTAACAATTTGATAAGCTGTAGTAAGATGAGAATATAGATTTTTATGGCTTTTAACCAATCTAAAACCTGGTAGAGACAAACCCCCAAAGACCTGTAATTGCACGAGGAAGTGGTTGTTGGAGGTGGCAAATTACAAGCTACAATAGCTTGTTATATTACAAGCTATTGTAATACAACACAGGAAATGATTTGTTCTTTCAGTAACTTCTTCTCTTTCTGGACCCAACAGAGAAGTGTCAGTTGCTTAATAGTAAAAAAAAAAAAAAAAAGCAAACAGAAAAAAGCAGTTTCACAGTTTTATTTCCAGCATTCGCTGTTTGCAGCTTTGCTTGCCTGGTTGTTCATTCACAGTAATGTCCTGATGCAGTGTAATTATCTGAGCTGTGATTACCAGAGCAGGTCAGCAGTCCAGAGGTAGATTTCCTGTGTCAGCAGCCTGTTGATGTGTGTTTTCTATCTGCCAGCGGTGGATGTAATGTGTTTGTGTGTGCATGTGAAGTGGACAGAGGAAAGGAAGACAGAAGGGCAGCTCTCCTCTCCTCTCCTCTCCTCTCCTCTCCTCTCCTCTCCTCTCCTCTCCTCTCCTCTCCTCTCCTCTCCTCTCCTCTCCTCTCCTCTCCTCTCCTCTCCTCTCCTCTCCTCTCCTCTCCTCTCCTCTCCTCTCCTCTCCTCTCCTCTCCTCTCCACGCTGCCTGAATTTGACACGTTGCACACGTATCCTCTTTAAAAGAAAAAAAAGAGATTTAGCTGAAGCACTGATTTTCCTCACTTCCTGTGGTGCACTTCACTCCATTTCTAGGTGAAAGTTCTGCATATGAGTCAGTATGCATTGTTACTGGGTCTGTTGGGAAAGTTTTGCAGCTTCCTCTGAGACTGCAAAAAAAACAAAAACAAAAAAAGAAGCCCTGAATTCTTCCTGTTCTGTTATGAATCAGAAAGCTGATCTGGGTTGCGCATCGTGTTCACGCTGTCCCGACAACGCGCCATTGACGATGAAAAACAGCTTTGTCAGCGTTACGGTCGTTCCATCAGGGAGCTCTTTGTCCTCCAGCCTCCCCTGTAAGAGCGCCACCGTGACGTCGCTGTCGTGTTCCTCGTTTTCCCGGCAGGAGCCGGGCCTGACCAACGGCACGCCGGTGGAGATTTCCAGCCCCGCCTCTGCGTCGGTGCTGCTCAGCAGGCTGCAGCTGGACGGCGACCCGGAGGCCGACGCTCACGACCCGTTTGGCTCCGGAGAACCCCGCGACCTCTTCGTCACCGTCGATGACCCCAAGAAGCACGTCTCCACCATGGAGACGTACATCACCTACAGAGTCTCCACTAAGGTTGGTTCTCAGCTCATGACGGCGCTCTGCCTGGTTTTAAACCGGGTCTAGCTGTATTTGACTAATCCTTTAACAAGCTTCAAAAAAAAAAGAGAAAAACTCCACCATGTTAAAGCTCCAGTATGCAACTTTTATTGAAAAAAATAGATTTTTTTACATATTTGTTTAAAACATGAGAGAGATCATTTGTGAAAAAAATCAAGCTCCTGCAACTCCTCCCTGCAGAAATGCAGTGCTCGTTCAGAAGCAACCTCTCTACGAGGCTATAGCTAGTTCACCATGCCAGAGCTAGTTGTGAATGCTAAAGCTAATTAGCATGAATAAATAGCTTTTATGTCACTGTAAGTTGTTTCTCTGCAATTGGCAGCAACGGGGCTTTCTGCACCAGCACGGAGAGCCTCTCCTCTCCACAGCTCTCCAGATACCACAGCCACTGTATTCACAATTTAGCAGCGCGTTCACGAGAATGATCGACAGTGCTAAGACATGCCTCCTGACTCTGCTTAGCTGTTTTTGGTCGGGAGCGGCGCGTTTCTTCAGATAGTAGCTCAGGAGGAGGACATGAATCTTTTTCACAAATTATCTGTCTCATACTGTCACATCATGGTGATAGATTTAACAAATATGTAAAACATGTTTTTAATAAAAGTTATATACTGCAGCTTTAAAGTGTTTTTTTTTCTCCTGGTCATGAATAGGTCTACTCAATTTAAAGGTTGGATTTTTCAAAAAAAAGAAAAAAAAACTCAGTCTAGAAATGACATAATGAGCTTAAAAGCAGAGTCCTTTAATCCTAAAGCTTCAGACATAAAGTTGAAATTACCTTCACTGAAGCCTGGAGGAAAACCTGAATCTCACTTTGGAAAGAAATGCGTCAGGAACAACAAAGCGCTTTTCAATCGCAGCGCTGCCATGAACTGAAAGTCGCTGCAGCCAGGTTTCCGTAATTGGAACCGGGAGAGAAAAAAAAAAAACTTGGCTTCAAAACTGACACCTCTGTGATAGTGACTTCCAAACATATGGCAAGAAGTGCTTACATTATTGAGTATGGAAAGGCTTCTCTGAGGTCCTGACCTCAATGCTGTTTAAATTAGAGGGAATGAGTCAGAAAAAAAGGAGAAAAAGTTTGTTTGACTTTACTAATTCTGTTATTTTAAGGCCTTCAACAATCCAAACTGAAAACACACAGAGGAGAGCCAGAAAACGACCCGCGGCTCCTTCAGAATGTCATTCCGACGGTTGTGATGAAGGGAAGTTTGTCAGAAGGTTTTGCTTCTATATTTAACAGCTATAAAAAGTCTGCGCTTACTTGTTATTATGGCAGTAATCCACTAAATCTCCGGACTACATGGCGACGGTTGCTACGAGCAACAAGGCGCTTGGCTTCTGTGCCTGCACACAGCAGTGCCTCAGCCAAATAAGAGCACAAAGTGTTAATGGGGACCGTGTGTGTGTGTGTGTGTGTGTGTGTGTGTGTGTGTGTGTGTGTGTGTAAAATGTGTTTATTTCTTTCTTTTCCCCTCAGACAACACGGATAGAGTTTGACCTCCCAGAGTACAGCGTGCGGCGGCGCTACCAGGACTTCGACTGGCTGAGGATAAAACTAGAAGACAGCCAGCCGACCCACCTCGTCCCCGTACGTCCCACAAGCTTCCCCCTCTTTGCGCTGCGTTCCCGTCGAGACGCGCTCCTTGTTCACATTCCCTCCCTCCTCTCTCCTCTGTCTCCAGCCGCTGCCAGAGAAGTTTGTGATGAAGGGCGTGGTGGACCGCTTCTCCGAGGAGTTTGTGGATACGAGGATGAAGGCTCTGGACAAGTTCCTGAAGCGAGTCGCAGACCACCCAGTTCTGTCTTTTAACCCACATCTTAATGCCTTCCTGACTGCCAAGGTAAGGCAGTGCCGGATTCAGACTCTAATAAATCATCTCAAGTGTGCCAGGGAAGGAAAACAGACCTGCAGAGATATGAGTGTAGAGCACAGTAGAGGATCTTTCACAGCGCTCTCTTTAAATAAATCCATCCACAATATCCTACTTTGAAAATATATTTTTTTATATACAAAATCACTGGAAATAATGCTCAGCCAAGTCCTAAAATAAAATAAAGTAACTTTAACCAACTTTTAAAAAAAAATAAATAAATAATGTACGTAAGGATGTAAATACCAGTTATTCCTTATTTTCCATTGTGATATGGCAGAGGTCTGCAGCCGGTGGCTCTTTGGATCCTTCTCAGCGTCTTTTAAACTGGCTAAAAATAGTAAAGAACCAAGGAATGTTGATAAAGACGGATAAAACAAATGCAGGTTTTCCAGATTTTTTTCTTAACTGCCAGTCATTTGTGAAATAATTGTAATAATTCCCACAACCAAAAGCTTAAAGTACCAGGAATGATCAGTTTTTGGGTCCTTTCTTTCCTTTTCTTTTTTTTTTAATCATACATCCATAGAATAAAATGCACCCATTCTCTTTTTTTCTGTACAGTAAAACCTAAAAATATGCTGGTTCTTTTAAAAATAACACATTTAGAAATGTATATATAAAAAAAAAAATTCTTTGCTTTTTTTTTTTTTTTTTCCAAGGCCATTTAACATTTTGCAGCTCTAAATTGATGAGACAAAACTTTTTAGCGGCTAAAGGTTCCTGACCCCTTGATCTGTGGTGTAAATATGATGACACCCAGTTACTCAGGATGTGACTATGCAAGTATAGTTACTCACCAAAACATGCTCATGTTTATGGTAGCATCAGTCAGTTAAAAGTTTAGAAGAACTTGAACTGCTATAAACAAGTCTGTAGGTAAACCGGATGTTGTTTACCACACTGTTAAGAGAGAAGAAGAAGTCCCCAAAGTTCACAGTCGTTATAAAAAGTGGCACCAGGTTTCCATAAAGACGCCGTCTGCTGCACATGTTAATAAATAGGGCCTCTTTTGTTTTTTTGTTTTTTTAACCTTACTGGTTACCCTGACGACGCACGTCTTTGCAGGACCTGAACAAGCGTCAGGGTCTGGCCCTGCTGACCAAAGTGGGCGAATCTGTGAAGAACGTGGCCGGAGGCTACAAGCTGCGGGCGCGGCCGGCGGAGTTCTGCGCCATGGGAGAGTATCTGGACACGTTCAGCCAAAAACTGGGAACCATCGATCGCATCGCTCAGAGGATCCTCCGAGAGCAGTCGGGTATAATCAGAGAGCCTGCTGGACAGCACACACACACACACACACACACACACACACACACACACACAGCAGTTCACTGCAAAAACACACCATTTCGGCAAATATGTCTGGTCTGGTTTCTAGCGCAAACATCTTTGTGCACTTGAAATAAGACAAAAGTAACTTTTCAGCAAGAATTTGGAATTTGTTTTGGTCAATAATTCCTTAATATTGATGGAAAAAGTACCAGGTCCTTTGGGAGATTTTTTTTTCTACCCATATCCAGGACTTCTTCATAAATATTAAGGAATTATTGATTAACACAAGCTCCTGTATCTTCTTGGAAAATTGCTTTTTTTTTTTTTTTTTTTTTTTAGTTTTGTCTTATTTTAAGTATACTAAGATATTTCCACTAGATTTTGTGTTTGCAGTGTTTTAACGTTGACTGCAATTTTTACATCCGTTCTAGCAATAAACATGCAGGTGACATTAATCTGAATGATAGTTTGAACCTTTTCCATCATAAATCCAGACAAACAGGTCGTCTAAAATAAGCTGTATGTGTGAAAGAGAAACTGTTCCTGCACTCAGCAGTGAGGAAAGAGAGGAAGAGCTGCTGCTGACCCCCTGCTCTCCTGACTCGCGCACGATGTGTGTTGCTGTAAATGCCTGCCGTGCGAAATGTTCCCCGTCACCATCTGTTGGGGCTGTTGACGTTCGGCGTCAGACACAACCATGTTCCCAGATAAGACGGGGACTATTTAAAAGTAATCGTTTTGCAGAGGGCGTGCCGGACTGTTTAGTCCCAGTTTCTTCTGCAGCGAAGCAACGAGAACGATTCGCTCTCTGGATGAGAACACCTCGCTCAACTTAACCCTGCTGTCTTTTTTTTTGCTACCAGAGTACCTGACGGAGCTGCGCGAGTACGGCACCGTCTACTCCACCTGGGCTGGGTCAGAGGAGCAGCTGCAGCGCCCCCTGGAGGGCGTGGCCGGCTGCGTGACGACGAGCTGCGGCGCTCTGGAGGATCTGAGCGACAACATGAGCCAGGACTTCCTTCCTGTTCTCAGAGAATACATTCTCTACATTGAGTCTATGAAGGTAAGATCAATGTTATCATAACTGTTATTGGGAATGCAACAATATGAACATTTGGACCGATATTATATACATTTCTCTACCGTTTTGATGGGTTTTTGGGGAATAAAACCGAACTCGTATCATCTTCAGAGTCATTGTCGTGCCCACAGTCGATGCTTTCCAGCAGCAGTCAGTCTTGCCACAAATCTGAAGAGGCCTCTGACTGAAGACTGTTGCAGTATGAATGTTTCATCAGTATCATGAAGAAACATAACTGACTTCATTATATTTTTTGTGAAATATAATGAAGAAAGAAGAAAGTTTCTTCCACTGCCTTTCAAACCCAGAGCTGCATCCCTTTTGGTCCCAAATTAGAAAAGGTTCCGCCTGTGTTTTTTTTTTTTTTTTTGCATGCATCATGTCCTGTCCAGCTCAAGACTCAGCAGAACTGTCTGCGTCTCGCATTCGTCACATGCTTGTTTCTCTGAGGCTGCGCTGTGTTCCTACTAACGTGGAACGCTTTCTGTCTGATAACAGAACGTTTTGAGGAAGCGAGACCAAGTCCAAGCTGAGTACGAGGGCCGCCTGGAAGCGGCCGTGTTGCGCAAACAAGAAGATCGGACGCCCGTAAGCAACAACCTTCCTCTAGTTTGATTGAATTTCACAATTGTCTATTAGGGTTGTTTGCTTCTCAGCCGGTTCTAGTGAACCGTCGCCGTGTCTGTTGCACGTCTAGACAGTAAAAGTGTGTCTCGATTCTTTCCCCACCCTCCACGCTGCAGTTCGTAGCGTTGAGCCCGGTCCCCGCTAGCTCTAGTTTTGTCTGCTCTGCTGCAGATTCCTGTGGAAGTGGAGAAGTGCCAGGACAAGGTGGAGTGTTTCAACGCTGACCTGAAAGCAGACTGGGAACGCTGGCAGCGGAACAAGAGGCAAGACTTCAAACAGCTCCTCACGGGCATGGCCGACAAAAACATCAGCTACTATGAGAAGGTACGGGGGCCGAGGTCAACCCGGAAGCAACCCGGCTCTCCGCCGTGTGATGTCACAGTTTTTGTTTAATGGCACGACCCCAAACTTTTGTGTTGCCTTGAGATTTTATGCGATTTTGCACAATCAGGATGTCCACGAAAAAGTCTTAGATTTCTGTATCTAAAAATAAAACATGTAAACTGGCCTTAAATAATCTTAAAGTCATTGACACTCGGGGCGAGTCCAGCACACACACGACGCGACGGCAACAAAAGTTGAACATTTTTCAATTTTCTCCTCAAATTTGCGTGTCATTATGCGAGTTCCATTGGACATGAATGCAGAGTGAGAGACGTCACTTTCTGTAAATCGAGTTATACAGAAGAATCTCCCAACCCTCACATAGATTTATTGCTCTTTGTGTCTTAAATTTCATTCAGTTGGCATTAATAAGGTCTTAAAAAGTCTTACTGAAACCTGTAGGTACCCAGAGAGTTCCTAAGTGGATAGATGGTAAAGGATAAATTGGTTTTACAAATTATTTCAAATGAAAAACATGAAATGTGGTATACATTTGTATGCACCCTCACCGCTCTTTATCCTAATACCCCTAAATAAAATCAATGCAACTAACAGCTATTTTTTAATAGCCATTATTTTCTGTCTCCCCTGTAAAAATGGCCGACCTGTTCTGCACCGTTCTTGGGCCCGTTTCAGTTGTAGGTCCAGTTAAGGCGGAGCAACACGGCTCAGAAAAACGCCACTGTTTAGCCCCGCCTGCCCAGTGAGAGTCCAACGCTCTCCTGAATGCAGCAGAGCATAAAAGCAGCATCAGCAGCATGTGGACTAATTTTTTCATCTCTGTAAACACCGTTTGATCCATGGTGACATTTACGAATTAAAATATGCTTCACTTTTACTGTTTTGTTTGTTTCTGAAGATAATCTGGAGAGGTAGGAATTGTAATTCCAAATGAATCTCCCCTCTATGCAGAGCCAGGCAGCGTGGGAGTCCCTCATAACGCTCCTCCAGGAAAAACAGACTGAGGACAAAACGAGCGAGACAAACTGAACAGAACTGAACTGAACTGAACGCGTACTTGAACGTCACACTCAGCCAAGCCAAGGAAAACCAGCGACGGGTCAGCAGGTTCTAACCGCCAGCGGTCTGCCTCCTGCTGCCCTGAGACGAACGATGACGGTGACACAGAGAGCGGCCGCCTTACACGCCGATTCGGCCTGGGAAGAAAGGTAATGAGTGGTGTGTTTGAGGTCAGCTGGGACAGTAGAGAATCTTCTGTACAGATCCGTCTTTTTTCCTTTCCTTTTTTTCTACTTTTATGGACTTTTTCTACCTAATATTTCAGATTAACGGTCTTTTTTTGTGTGTGTTATTTTTGTTGTTGTTGCCAATGCTGCTTGTGTTTATTTAACTACATTTGTGGAGAGAGGCGTTTTTCGTCCGCTCTCTCCATTTTCACACTGAGCCAAATGGGTATCGAGGACCGTAAATGCCGCAGTTCAATATATCAATAAGTTGGTAAATAAATATTTATATATGCGATAATTCAATTAAAGTTGTAAAGGAATTAACACATTTAGTGATTATTATTTATTAAAAACTTTATTATAAAGAATAACGAAATGAGAAAATAGATTTTTTTTGTTTTTGATCTAAAACCAGTCATGATGATTTTTTTTTTTTAAATTTACTTAACACTTTCATCTGCTTGTTTTGTTAGAATTGGTAATGGAAGTGTTTGGGCGGGGCTAGCTTTGCTACAGACAAGAGGATTGGTGTGCAGCTTAACCAATTAGATTCGATAATTTTAATAATTTCTTTCTCAAATGCAGCTCAGAACATATGACAAAATTTACTTAGTTGTAAGTAATGTGATAAATTGACAAATTTTTCATTAATAAATTGGTAATTATTTTTTAATTATTAGCTAAATTTATAGGTTTGTTTATTTGATGTGATACAATTTTATGTGGATTAAAATTTATATATATATATGTGTATATATAAATGTTTATTTACCAAATTTATTGGATTGTGGCTTTTTGTTTTACTCTTGATGAATGGGAATAACTTCAAAAAAGTTTGGTTTGATTATTATTATTATTTTTTGCTTCTATTAGAAGGTGAAACTCTGAAATTGTTACAATTTGACTAAATCATTTTTCGGCTGAAGCATAATTATGTTTTTTTTTCTTTTTTTTCAAAAATCATCACAGAATATCAACCTTGAAGCCCTCTAGTGGCTGTTTAACAAAATTTTTATAAATATTGTCCCACATTTTCTATTTTCTTCCAGCACCAGTTAAATCAACGATAATAAATGTCATGATAAAACTAAACCAGGAAATATCCTAGTTTTACATCCTGGGCTCTATTGATAAGTGCGTAACAGCACCACCTAGTGGCAAAGCTTTGTTCTACTTCTGCTGAATTCGGTTGTAACGATCTTTTAAAGTCACGGTATTTCAATAGTCCAGCCTTCCTCGACATGCTATAAACTTGGGGAATGTTGAGGAGTGTGGAATATGGCCTTGGAATAAGTTTGAGGAAAAAGTGAGTGCTTTAATGCAAAAAAAAAAAAAAATTAAGCTGGAAATGGTGAATCATTCAACCCTGATGCAACTTAAAACCGCCCAGTAAAAATATGATTTTGCTTCAGAATGACAACCTGTTGCAGGATCTACATCCAAGGTGATTCCATTGATTCCACTTTAATATATTCAGTTGCTTATCAAACAGAAACTGCATGAAGCTGGTTGACGGAGCAAATCCTTTCCAGTATACAGTGGTTCAGCTTGCTAACAGTATTGACTTTGTGCTCTCATCTGCAGAGCCTGTGACTCAATTGGAAAATATTAGAAAACACGGAGGCAGCCTGCCGAAAACATCCTTTTTTTTTTCTTATATTCTTTACTTGATATCACCTTTAAAGAGGAAAAGAATCACTTTGCTGCCCTTGGATCAAACGGTGCTCCTTTGATGGCTCTCAACCACAGGAGGAAGATGAAACCTGCTGAAAATGCCATCATTTATTCCCTCTCCTCAGCTGTGTGTGCTCGAGTCGGTGTGACTTGGCGTTAAGTAGCAAAATGTGACCAATGACTTCAGGGCGAGCTCAGCTACGTGACATTAACCCAACACCACGTTAACGTTTAGCTTTTGTTCATTTTTGCACAGATGTAGCCTCAGACAGTATTATCTGTCTGGTAAGAGAAGAGATTTTTGAAATAAAGGTACGTTTTTTTTTGTTTGTTTGTTTTTTGAAGCTGATGCCACATTACCGGACCTGCCCTCTCTACAACCAAACACGAAGGCTGATTTAGTGTCTGCAACTTGTAGATGTTGTCAGCTTCGTTGTTTTTTTTGTTCCTCATTCTTATTTGTCTATCTTGACCTTTAACCTTTTACAGCAGCTACTTCTTTATCTGTTCTATCAGATGTGAAAAAAGGATAAAAATGAAGGAAATAAAATGCTTTTTTTTTTTTTTTTTTTTTTTTGGGCCATGTGAGGTCCGGATTGAGATCACGGTTACAGGTAGCTATGACGACCGGAGGCAGCTGTAACGGAGGTTCAAACTAAAAATATCAAAATATGACGACACACTAAAGAGGGGAGCAGAAGAGATCCAAATACCTGTTGCTGTTTTTTTTGTAGCTATGATACTGCTGTACTAAAACAAACTATTGTTTTAATATTACATTGAATACTTGCTTAAAAACAGTGACTTTTACAATTATTGGCACGTCTGGTAAAGATGTTTGAAGAGTCTTAAACTAAGCCAATCCTTGTCAGCAGTCTAATCTCAACATAAATAAGCTGTGGCTAACGTAGCGAGCCACTAGTGACGCTGTGGGAGTGAAACAGGCCCACAGCATCACACGTCCTCCCCCATACTTACCAGTGTGAATTATACATCCTGTTTGTGTCCGAGTAAACTCACCTGGAGTGTTTTCTCATCGAGCTTTGACGATTGTATTATTTATTTATTTTTTTTCCTGTGTGTGTATGGAGGCGACATAAATTTGGGTACATTATGTGTTTAGTTGACTTGAGTGGCAAGTTTTCCTGTCTTTCCCATTTTGAAATGATTAGGAGAAATTGTCCTCCTTCTGTAAAGTCATATTTTTACCTCCATTGAAACAAACGCCATCAGTTGCTAATTTAAAGTTTCTTGATATTCTGATGAATCTAAAATAAAAAGTATAATCTGTTACATTTGTTTTATAGAAATTGTTACGGTGCCAATAATTAACTTTATTTAAAAACAAGTTTCCTATCCTTAGTTTTCTTGCTGACTAAAAAGACGTAGACTTTCAGTAGGAGATCATGCTTCTCCAGAAAGCTGAATTTATTTATTTTTTCTTTTACTTTGTTTTACCAGGAGTGCTGATAATTGTAGAGGGCGCCGTTATAAAATAATTAATTGGAAACCTCTACATTGGTACTCAGAGGTCCTGACCTCTAACAGTGGCAAGAATATAAATGTTGGTGACCAGTTTAAATGGATCCCGGTAATCGTAATTAAAAGTGAAACAAAGGGAAGAGCTTCAATGTCAAGCTTACAGGACTCAACTTAGCTTGAAATTTCCACGTCTACTTTTTGCTTAATTTGCTTTAAACGCACCCCGAGTGAGAAGTATCGTTTTGTTTTTAAAATTATAAACAGGTACGAGCGCATCAAAGGACCTCATTCTGGGGAAAAAAACAAAAAAAAAACCTTTTCTTTGGTTAGTAAAAGTGTTTCTCTTGCATTAAGGGAGATGTATTGTGTTTTTCTTTATTTTTTTTATCGTCCACTTGCATCCCAACGGCCGCCATTTGACTCGCTAGCGGACCGTCTGAACGGGTGTTTAAGTCGGGGACGTTATTTATTTTTTTTCTTTAAAGCTCTTAAGCCAAATGTCCACTTCTCTTTCCTGTGTAACTTCACACGTTTAATTAGATCTATTTTTGTTTTTCTCTGTTCCACCCCAGTGTGCTCTGTTTACGTCCCTGATTGTACATTCGAATGTTAATAACAATTTGTTGTAATTATAAATAAGCTTGTATACTGATGTTTTGATGCAATTTATCTTTAACACATTTTTTTGGATATACTGGACCAATAATAAAGAGGATAAATGACGACCCGTTTGATTTGACTTGAGCGCAACGAGAAAAGCTGATGATGTCAGAAGATGCAGCAAAACATAACGAGACTAATATGGTTTAGTTTTAAGTCTTCAAAACTTTATTTTCATTTAAATGGTTGCATGAACAGTAAAAACACCCCGTAGTGCATCAACACTACAATAAGAACATTTCAAGACAGAGAAATTACTTTAAGCTGCAGCAATAAGTCTAATGTAATTATAAAAAAAGCATTTTAAATTGTGTAGTTTTACTTTTACAGAGACTAAATAATGCCTTTTTCATGGTTTGAGTGCAAATGCAGACTTCAGTGATCAAGTATAAAAAGTGACGGCGAAAAATAAGAATCGTGTAAAAAAATGACATGTAAAAGAATATTTACACTGCTTAATAGGAATTAGTCTCCTAGACAGAATAATTTTTAACTTAATTTTGGGTAAACAGCTGAAACAGTAAAACGTGTTAATGTGACCAAATATACAATCGCGAGTCCCACAATAATTTACATTTTAAGTGTACAAAACCAAACACCACTGATTCCACCATGTCATTATTTACTACACAAATATAAAGTCAAAATGAAGTAAAAAGAAACAACAAAGTACTCTTAAATACTGTAGATAAAACAACAGTCACAAATTATTAATTCCCCCAGCTATGTAGGCTTAAAATAATACATTGGTTTTCCCAAAACATTTCTCCTGACGAAATAATACTAATCAAACATAGTTTATGTTATGGCACATTTCAGAAACAATGCAGTTCAAAGTGCTTTACATCATGAAAACGTAAAAACATTCAGTCACCAGTGACCCAGCCGAGCTTTGACCTGAACCCAACAGGAAATCCAAGGATGTTTTGAATTTAAAATAAAAAAAACAAGGATAAAGTAGACCTTTTTTAAATTTTAGATGACTTGGTCAACAAGTCTCACAATAGCATTTCTGAACTGGTACCAAGCTGACAAAAAAAAAATGGCTTCAAGTGAATAAATCTCCAGTGTGCAACCTGAGTGAGCCAAACATTACCCCGACTTACGCAACGTTCTCAGTTCAGATTCACCCCCTAAATCTCCAAAGTGTCGAAATTTTGCGTGCGTCATTTTCAAAATGACTTCTCCTTTTCTAGCAGAAGCCATAAACATAAACCTCTGATAAAGCAATCTGGACGATGACGTTTTCCTGTAACCTTTGACATGATTTCAAAAACTTAAAAACGTTTTTTTTTTTTTTTTTTTTGTCCAGTGGGTTTTGCATATTTGTCAGATAAAGTACCATCCATCACACCACAATGGAAAATTATGGTAGGCAAATATATTTCAAAAATTCTGCGCTGGCAGCTTTGAGGAAGTGGCATGTTTATGTTCTAAACACTTAAGTCTCATTTCCCAGTTTGCTTGTAATGAAAAGAGCTCACTGCTCATGTCGGTGGTGCTTCTTCAGTCTCCCTGAATCCTCACGTACTGTTGCCTCTGAGCCGACCTGCAACCGACGATGCTGGAGGAAAGACACACACACAGAGAACGAAAATGAGACGGAGTGCACCAGGAAGGGTTCTCTCAGCAGCTTTCTGTGTGTCGTACCTGATGGGTATCATGGAAATGACAGTGATGACGCTGGAAATCATAAAGACTAGCCCCGGGAACCAGGTCAGACTGTTCTGATAGATCTTTGTGAAAGCAGGAATGTAAACGATGCCGGCCACCTTCAGAGTCATCTGCAGACAGGTCAGAGCGATACCTGACAAAAAAAAAAAAACATCCAAAGAAAGTGTTAAGGATAAAATACAAGAAAAAAAAAATCATAAAATAAAAGCTGTGTTAAAGGACCACTTACAATTTTTATTTAGTTTGAAAGATTTCAACTGTGATCTACAAGGATTGGTGAACAAAGAGAGACTGGATGAACCAGCTGTACAGGACATGTCTGGTTTCTAGTAAATGACTCTGCAACTTCATTTCTGCACAGACTATTTAACGTAAAAAAAACCCGGGGCGATAGATATCTCTGAGGTCATTTTTTTAAAAAAAGGTCCACAATGACTTATCTGGTTTGTATCCAGTTAAGTGAAATATCTAAAAACAGTTCATTGTTTTTTTGTGTGTGTGTGTGCTTTGATCGAACTGTGCTAAAAAGGACAAACAGAGACTTTCATAAAGGATAAAATCATATGTCTTTTTCTATAGGCAAATATTGTGTTTTCAATACTGTGTTCTGCTACCGTCACACATAGACCCGGATCAGGAACTCACCACATCGCGACGCAGGAACCTGCTGAGAAACCAGGGCCCTGATTGTCGGCATTGGGATGAGCGCAAAGAGGTTTAATAAACGGGCTGTGGAGAAAAAGTTGAATTAATTATTACTTTTCTTCTTCCAGGAAATACCACCAAAAAGTGTTATGCAAGCATAGTCTATTATACTTGTATAAAAAAAAAGCAAGGGCCAAATAATTTCCAGTTGTTGTTCTTGTTTGCACACGTTAGTGTTATCAATGCAGCACAGCTAGCTAATATAGGAAATCAGAAAAGTAGAACTTCAAAACCAATAAGCTACCATAATAAAGCATAAAGTTATGTTTTGTTGCAATTCTGTATTTCACTTAATTATATCCCAGTCACTTTTCTTTTACCCTGGAGATTTGGTAGATACTACACAGTACTATAAAAGGCACTCTGCTATTGTGAGTACGAAATGTATGTTATTGTACAGCTGTAAGCATTCAGCACTGTCTGAAAACCTAAGAATAGGAAGACTTTATGGCTTCGGATCGTTCACACTTCCTCTTTCTTGTTCCTGTGTTTTCAATAACTTAAATTTTATACAAGGCAGACTGGATGGATGAAATTGCACAGCTTGACTTTAACAGCCCAGAAATAGAACAACATCAACACCGACTGGTGTCTACAGTGCCATTAGATGTTATATTAGACAACAGTTTGTGGAAATGATGCATCTTGATGCAGTTCTGAATCAACCAACGCGCTCCGACTCACCAACGTAGAAAAGGGAGGTCGTAGTGACGAAGGACATGACGTAGATCCCCACAGCGAACGACAGCATGCCGATCAGGATCATGGTTTCGTCACCGACGCATTTTCGGAACATGATGACGCCAAGGAAGCTGGTGACGAAAATCCCGCAGCCCGCCGCATTTCCGTATCCCACCTCGAGAGAGAACAAAGAAACTCGTTTAAAGCACAGTTGAAGGATACTGTGCTTTACATGTGTTTGAAAGCACAGTATCCAAAAGCACTTAGCTAACAATTACAAACGTGACGTTACTTGTGTGGCAGTCCAGCTGAGCGGCGATTTCAGCATAAAGGAGCCCAGGACTTCTATGGCTCCGCCCACAGCAAAGTCATAGAGAAAGGCCGCCGCAAACAGGAGAACCATGTTCACCATGTTTATCCCAGTAAAACACCCGGCGAGACGAGTGTAACGGGAGGCGTGGGAGAGGAGGTGGTAGCTTTCCTCTGGGTCCTCGCTGTTCGCTCGTTTCACCTGTTATTGTGAAGGAAATTTGCAAAATGTGCTTTCAGTGGGAGCGTCGCAGAAAATCAGAAACCTGATTTTGCCATATTACAGCCACAAACGGAAATGCTGTAGTAGTTTCATTTTTCTCCTTTATTTAACCAGATTAAACCCCACTTAGATCTATATCTCATTTTGCAAGAGGAACCAGGGCAGAAAATCTGCAACACACAACAACCTGGTAACGTTATTGATTTTATCTGACGCTAACACAAAGCGGCTCATATTTGCAAGGAAAATGATGCAGTTTTCTGTGCTGTTAAAGCCTAAGCGGTTTGAGACAACCTGTTGCCAGGACAGGTTCTACAAATCTGGTGTTCTGGTATTGTGGTAAGAGAAGCTACAGGAAGTCTTTGCAGTTTGCCATAAGACATGTAGAGGAAGCGGCAAACGTGTGGACGAACAGAACAAATTGTAGCAGAAAACTTACAATTAGCATCATCGTACGTTTCATTCTGCTACTTTGTTTTGATCTGTCACGCTAGAAAAAACATTTGAGTTTGTGGTGGAAACATGAGAAAATGTGAAAAAGCTTATAGGATCTAAACTTTTGCATTGTATTTTTTTTTTTACCTAAAGCCAACCATGAAGCTGGCAAATGTAACAGCAAGGTTTCCCCCAGAAAACTTGCTAAACCCGGTGGTTGGGTGCTGGGGCAGTCATTCATCCAGCGGCCGTCGTGTTTTTGAGTTAAATTTTTTTTTTTAAAGTCGACAGGAAATGTAAAAATATCACTTGATAATTATTATTATTATTATTGAAATATTGATAAATTTATACCTGAACACCATCTATAAAGTCTTAAAAAAAATGCAAACAGTTTAAAAAGACATAAATGAATAAGCAATGCCTAGCCTGGTGGTGGCACAAGTGAAACCTGGAGGCCCGCCAGGCTTATAATACACTGGAGGAAACTCTGAACCGTCACTGTGAGGTATGACGAAGGGAGTGCACTGACCTGCAGCAGGGCTACAGCGAATATGAGGCAGAGCAGGTTGAGGAGCGTGCTCACAGAGAGCAGGACGGTTCCGTTTCCCAGACTGGAGCTGTAAAGCAGGAACAGATGACCCGACACCAAGCTGCCCACCACTCCGGTCACCCCGTACACCAGCTCCACTCTCATCATCACCTGCGCGGCAAAAGAACAGGAAGTGATTCCTCTGAAAGAGCAAACGAACGATAACTGAAAAACGCAGCTTCCATGCCGGGGAGCCACTTGCCACACTCCAAAACCTGAAGCTGCACTACAATGTAACAAACAGCTACTACTGGAAAACAGTCACATGATTCAATCTGACTCATACAGGAAAATGAGAAATCCAAAAAAAAAAGTCTCAAATGTTGCAACAAAAGCAAATATCTGAGAACAGTGAAAGCTAATCTAAACCACTCCTTTCACATGCAACCATGTGACCATGTCTGTCTTTGCATTAAGACGGGAGAGGAAGCTGTAAAGTGGCTGAAGATAAAGGCTGATAGGTGAAATAAAAATAAAGGTAAATAGAATCACAGATTATTAAGGAGAAATCATGTTTTAGTCACACCTGGTTTATAACAGCCAAAGAATACAACTGCATCTCAATGACAGGATGCCACTGAAAAGTTAACTTACTTCACTCATTTAGCTATAAAAACAACATATCAACTCATCCTATACAGATTTAGGGTGAAATATGTCATATTTTTATTTACTTATTTTATTTTTGATGATTATGATAATAATAATTTTTAAAAAATCAGTTTTTCAATGTTAAAGAAGCCGATTGTTCACTGAATGATGTATCCAAACAGAAAGTTCAGCGTAAGGAAAAACTGGAAAAAGGCAGATAACATGGATAACTGCAGTCTGGAGAGGAAAATGTGTTCAAAGATTACATGCCACCAGGTCGAAAAACTTTACGAATCTTCTTACCACGATGCTACCGTATGCAGCAGTGCTGGAATACTGCAATATGTAAACTACAGCGGTAGTCTTTGTTTCCCCAGCACACAGGACCTGGGGAACAACGGCCCATGAGTTTAGTCACCTGAGGCAGTGATAACATCTGCAGCGGATTACAGTATAGTTTTGTGTGCCAACGTCCTCTTTTCAGGTTAAAACCGATTTTGGAATTCATATAAAAATTAAGATCCTGCTGCTTTTGTTACAGGGTTGTTCCTTTTTTTTAATGTTTTTTTAGTGCACTTCCCTCTGCACACAAGCTTTATGGAGATATTGATTCCACTTTCCAGCAGGACTTGGCAACTGACCATGCTGCCCAGTGGACCACTACACAGTTTAATGATTGTGGTAATGCAAACCCACCAGCTCTTAACCCTACAGAGAATCTAAGAGAGTTTTCAATAAGAAGAAGAGAAACAGGAGACCTGAATCTGGCTATTGATTCAGCTACAAGCTCATGTGTTCCTGCCACCCGACTCTGACGCAGCAATTTACTCTTCATAAAGTTCAGATATTTTGTTTTGTGCATTGGGTTTTACTTCGCAATTCTCTCGTGGTTGTGGATATTCCTGTCGCATGAAGCATGAACACATTTTGTCCTTCCACTAAACTTTCCAATGATGACTTAGCTCTGTGTGGACAGGCTGCTTCTTTATCAATGTCCATTTATGGCTTACCGACTTTGTGGAGGCCGATAATGACTGTAACTACAAGTGTGCAGTCTTTTAAATGGGTGTGTACCATAGTATTAACATTGGTCTTATACGACAATAAATAATTTATACATATGAATGAGATATGCTAATGTTGAACCGACTTATGTCCGAAAATATACTTTTAAATTTAGAGATGCGCCTTTAGTTATTTCTTCACGTTTTTAACGACATTTTACCCAATAATAGTAATTAAACTATTCAAGTTTTTGTTTTTATGACGGTGGGAATAAATAACCTTTCAAATCAAAACTCACTTTACGTGCTAAACCACCAACCTTGGAGCGATCAGCCGCCGTGGACCCGAGCGACGCCAGAGTCATGATGCCGGGCCAGTAGGCGCTGAAGCCCCCGGACAGCCCGAAAACCACCGCGGCTGCAAACATCAGCTTGAGCGGAAGACCGAAAATGACCACCAGGAGCAAGCCGAGCCTGGACAGCAGGTACCCGCTCAGGGGCACCACGATGGGCGCCTTCCTCCAGCCGCGGTCGCTGAGGCTGGCCAGGACCAGCGCGGGTATGATGGGCGTTAACTTGATGATGAGGTTATAGGTCATGTAGAAGTTGGTGATGGCTGTCTGCTGGCTCTCCTCGCTGGAGTGACCGGGGTCGGTGATGTTGGCGGTCCTGTCCCTCACCACCATCTGCAGAGCGGTGTCGAAGAGAGTGCTGCCCAGCTGCTCCAGCACGATGATCGGCTCAATCTGCCGAAACACCGCGAAGGCTGCTTGGCACAAACTCGGCGTCGCCATGACTTTGGGTGTTGGACCAGCTGGTCACTGCTGCTGTTGTTGCTTTTCTATGAAAATCACAAGAATGAGTCGCAGGAGTGAACTGCCTCCGACTGGGAGGGACTCTGCCGGTGTTCATTTCCTCATCTGTTCGGTGCGATCTGTGAGTGCTTCATCCGATGTTCCCTAAAATGCAGGAACCTAACTGATTAGTCATCAGTTGAAGTGTTGGTGATCAGTGCCAAAAAAACAAAAACCTTTTAGGATTTTTCCCAGCATTTTCTGAACCTTTTTATTCATGTATTGTTTCCTGAAGGTCCTCAGGGTGAAAGTTGCGACTGACAACAAAAGTAAAAAGCTTATTTCTCACGAATCACTAAATGTTCATTGCTACTTTCACAGGGTGACCCTCTGCAAAAATAGAATCTATAAACTTTCTCTAAAGTTTCACTGATATTTTCACCTTTTGACAAATGTTTTTACCTTGGGGGTAAAAAAAAAAAAAAAGACTGGTTTTATTGATTCTTCATTAAGGTTCCTGCCAGTTACCTACTGTCCAAAACCAACTAACAATATGTTTTAAAACAGGTTTTAATTGAATTTAGAGCCTTTATGAGAATACATCTACAAGAAACCACTTATCTAACTATTTCTATTATGAAAAAGATGAACGTTTTTACACTATAAAAGTCAGTGGCACGACTTTAAGACATGTGCCACTGGTTTTATTAACTGACATTAACACAGTATTTCGATCTTGTTGAAGTTCTGTCTGTTAGGATATAAACGATTCTGAAAGTGTGTTCATATCATCACTGCTCTAACCACAGGTTACATTCAAAGCTGGGTGTAAACCACTGACTGAACTGTTATGTTCAACAAACGGCACCGTTTACTCTCGGTTTCTGTTTCAGTTTTTAAATGGGAGGCAGTTTAATAAACTTTCATTTGGTTAAAACACATAAATGAACCACTCCGACACCACGCAGGTCCAGGTTTTACTTTTAATGAGAAAATATCCATAATATGTGTAGGAGGAGTATACTGTGAGCCTTACATGTGCTATAAAATAACCAAGCAGATTATGAGCATACAAGTGGTTAACATGGGAACAGAGGTTATGTCGTATATTTAGCAAAATATTACTGGTTTAATCTCACACACACACACACACAGACAGCGTGGGTCACACACTGACGCCTCTTGAGCTTCTAAAAGGAGAAAACTGAGCTACCAGCATTTAAAATGACAACTAAAACCATCTCTACACCTTGAGTTCAAACATATAAAGCGTCATAATAATAATAATAATATATAAATCACACAGTGCAACAACGCCTCTGTGTGTGCATGGGACTGATTGTGAGAATAATCACTGAAATTTGGGAGTTGATTGAAGATGATCGGAAAAAGTTCTTGCATGTCTGCAAATATTTGTCCTCGTTTACCTACATGTGAATTATTAAAGCTTAAAATGCTGCGCTGAAATGTTTATTTTATAATTATGTACTGCATATTGCTATAAAGGAAGTAAAGCAAAGGATTTACTTGTAAGTAGTTGCAGCAACTGATATCACGAGGGCTGGAGAACAGGTTTTACCTGTTGTTGTTTTTTTTCCCTCCTACTTGTCCTCCAGATTCTTTTCAACACCGCACTACAATTTATCTAACATCTCAGTTTGTGGGAAAAGGGACACAATTCCTTCCAAACAAAAAAAAAAAGTAAAAGTGAAACATTAATAACATTAACTGAAGATGAAATGAACCGTTCAGGTTGCTACTGGCACTTTGATTCCACAGCAACAGCAGCTTTTTTACCTCACCCACTACAAGAGTTAATACAATCAGATGGTGGTGTGTGTGCGTGCGTGCGTGCATGTGTGTGTCCTTCAGCTCATGTTCTCTAAAGCTCTCCTTGGAGAAGGTGACGGGTGTTTAAGTGTGTTTGGGGACACAGAGGTTTAGTCCCATGTTGAAAGACACTTGTGAGGGACAAAGTGTGACCTTTGGTTTAAAGAGGTCATTTATCCTCATGCCTGCAACGTGGCAGAGAAAAGAACCTCACAGGTTACCTGGAAATAGAAATCTGACATTTTTTTAAAAAAATGTAAAAATTAAAGATTATCTTGGCCTAATAATTAAGCATGTTCTCACAACACCACTGCAAAACTACCTACTATTTAAAGTCAATCACTGCAAAAACACAAAATCCTATCAAGTATTTTTGGTCTTTGCACAAGAACCTAGCTTAGCTTGCTACACTTGAAGTGAGAAAACTACTTTTCAGCATGATTACATAGTCCTTAATATTTATTTAAGAAGTACTAGTTCCACTGATTTTTACACTTAAAACAATACATTTTTCTCATGTATTAAGTGTACAAATCTGACACTAGAGCTTGTACTTTTTCATCTGTATTAAGAAACTGCTGACTTAAAACAAGCTATTATATCTTGCTTTAAAAGTTACGTGTAAGTTAGTTTCGTCACATTTCAAGTGTGAGAAAATATTTCCTACGATGCTGTGTTTTTGCAGTGAAGTTAAGCGATAAGTGCCTGGAGTTTTCTCCAGCTTTACGGACCGTAGAGTAACGGAGCACCTCCCTCCCCCACTAATTGCTGCACATTTCCAGTCAGCTGGCTAAAAGTGTGTTTTTAGCCACAGCTCGTTCTACTTACAAATTATAAAGACCGTAAGCGGAAAAACAAGACGAGCAGGGTGCAGGCTGAGGAGAAACGTAGTCGCTTAACATCAGTTCCTGCCGCTGCTCTGTGCTTGTTTCAGTTTGGGGGAAAAGAGTGCAAATCCATGCACACAATCAACACTTCTTAAATTGATTTAAGAGCTTCCCCCCCCCCCCCTCAAAATAAAAATTTGTTTTGGTATAACAACCTTTTTTTTTTTATACAAAACCTTTTCAGTATTCCAAGTCAAATTGTATCCTCAGCCACATGTTCACACATTAGAAACACTTCTCTGTAATACATGAAACAACCTCTTACATCTGAAAGCACAGGTCAACGAAGCCAACTAAATTGAAGTAAGTGATCTTCAGAATATAAAACAAACACTTAAGTCTACCTTAAATCTTAAAAAATCTGTTACAGACAAACTTTCAGTCTGATGTGGTTCCATCGTCTCTCTAGGTCCTACTGAAGGTGAAGTGATACATATAGAAGAGAATCAAATACGTCATACGCAGCAACTACTGACAGTCTAAGGCAGAGTTAGTTTTTTCTATTTTTTTTTTTGTGTGGCAGATTTACTTACCAGCATTTAACAATCCAGGGATGCTGTCGATCCGGCACTTTAAATTTAATAAAGATGCTTAAACAAGTGTAGAAGTTCCCACCAACATTTGACAA
Source organism: Poecilia mexicana (assembly GCF_051168715.1). Taxonomy (NCBI): domain Eukaryota; kingdom Metazoa; phylum Chordata; class Actinopteri; order Cyprinodontiformes; family Poeciliidae; genus Poecilia; species Poecilia mexicana. The sequence goes on from NW_028263381.1 coordinate 17,885,761, forward strand.
AATGTGTACACATCCTAAAACAACGTGGGTTTGAGAGTCAGTGGTGCCCTTTGGTTGAGTTCCTCAAAGACACTGTGGTCCTTCTGCAGCGTTGTAAAAGGTTCAAAAATGTCGGAAATGTCAAAAGTGTGTTCATGCTTTCTCTTGGCTTCGTCTTTCTTTCCACAAAAACACACGCACACACGCACACACACACACACACCTGGTTCTCTTCCTGTTGAGACTTCAGGGTTTTCTAAAACAACCGCAAGTCCATTCAGAAACTCTCTGGAAACAATCTTTACATCTTAGCTCTTAGTTCAATCATTAAACTGCAAATAGATTTAAAAAAAAAAAAAAGACTGAAGTCACTCAGCGTCTACCAGGTTGCGGAAACCTCATCATCAAACCTCCGTAAAAACCCTTCTAACATGTCAGCTATCAACTATCAACCTCACCGTTACACCTTCAGTTCTCAGGTCCCCAAACTGATGCGTCTCACCTGGCATCATGTGATCATCAGGATACAGTTAAGCATAATAAATACTGGTTAATTCTCCATTCTTTTGCCCCCGTCATCCTCATCATCCCACTCTGTCTCCTTCTTCACAGTCCCTGAAAAGAGTTGTTCACTCTTCTTCCTCCTCCTCTTCTTCCTCCTCCTCCTCCTCCTCCTCTCCTTCCTCGTTGGCATAGATACCGGCTTCCCACTTCAGCGCCATGTTGCTCTTCCTCCTGGTCATCCGTGTTGCCTCCAGAACCTGAAGTAGATACAATGTCCAATCAGAGTCGAGCTTGGTCTGAACCAAGCTGTGAACAAGCTTTTACTCCAGCAAGGAGCAGCAAAGTCTTAAAATCTCACCACAGGGATTAAATTCTGACATGCAAGTTTTAAGCTAAACTCTGGGTAACGACTCTTTCTGCATCAATAATCTCCCAAAAAGGAACTTTAAATCACATCCATTCAAATAAATTTCATCGAAGCGACTTGAAAAGTATTTAACAACAATAAGTTTCTTGGAGAGAATGTTTGCTTAATTTTAACAGCTGAAGTCAATTATGTGTTCCTGTTTAAACTGTGGCCATTATCTGATGACATGCGAAGCTGTCGTTTCCAAGTAAACAATGAAATAAAAGTCAATAAAAGTTTGCATGCTTCCTCTCTGTTTTGATATCACTTGTTGATAACTCAGGAACGCTGTTACTGTTGACTTTACAAGAAGACAGCTATCAAAACACTATTCTTCCGCTACATTAACGCAGAATCGTGCTTTTGGTGTCATAAAATTTAATAGCTATGGTTTCAGTGTACCCGCTAAACTGAAAGCTGTCCAGGGAGATCTGAGGGAAGCGGCTCACACTACACACAGAGAGTGACAGGAAGCAGCGGCAGGCTCCTGTACTCCATTGCACAAGGTAAAAAATACCCAAATTCTAAATATTTTTTTTTGATGCACAAAATAAGGCACATGGAGAAAATGACAGTTTTGAGAGATGTGCACACAATAAAATAGATATTTTTAAAACCTCGCTGCTCAAATTATAGCACGATGTACTAACAGTATAGTCTATTTACGGACTGAATAATTATTTAAAATGCCATCATGGGGGAAACTAGTTGGGCACTTGAGACTGTATCAGGTAACATAAAGTGCTTTGATGCATCCTTGTTATTGGAGACTGCACAAGTGGCTTACAAAAGGCAAAATGTGGATGAGGACACATGCAGAACCAACACAACAAAACCGAACAATGCAGTAAGGCAACAAGCAGACCTGGGATCAGATTTACACCCATGTATAAAATACATGTATAAAATACATTGTTTTCTTAGTTGGAGGGACATGCCTGCAGTTATAAGTATCAAGACATTCAGCGGTTGTCTAACTGTTAATAACCAAATACCTCTATAGTTCAAAGACGAACAGGAGTGTGTGAGTTTTTCTGACCCAGGTCTGTTTGTAAGGGCGGTTAAGGGAGCGGCGAGATGTCGGGGCGTATTGAATACCTCAGTGGTTACTTCATTAGCCCGCAACAAATGTGCATACTGAGCGACCAGCAGGAGAGAAGCAACAGGACAGAAAAGTCAACACATGATGTCATCATGAATAAAAGAATCGCAATTCATCATGTAGTCAAGACGAATTCAGGTTAAGGAATGTAAAGAGGTGTTGCAGTTTGCAAACTGTTACTTTTGTGTGTCTTTTGTGGCGTATCTGCATCATGTTGGGTAGTAAAATGAAAGGAATCCCCTTTATTTTGCCTCATGCGAGATCTCAAGCTGAATAATATGTGGCAACAGAAAGCCCCAACTTCAGTGACTTACTTTCACTTTGATTTTCACGCTTCAGACGGGGAATTTCCCCTTTTCTGTTAACCAGTCTAAGCTCATGCCAGCTGCTGACTTCATTAAGCACAACATGTGATGTCTGAGGCACTTTCTGTAAATATCTAGAGGTTTCACAGAAGAGCTAAAGGCTCATTTATTCAAGGAAAAAACAAAGGAGGATGGGTGAAAGAGATTTACACCCTCCATTCTGTAGTGTTGTGTTTGCTTATTTAAATCCTAAATGTTGAAATACTTACACTGTTGTCCTCCATCTTCTCTTTTCTCTTCACCTTGTGCGTTTCGTAATCTTCCAGAAGCGTCTGCATCAAGTTTTTGGGTCGTGATCCTCCCGAATCCTCGCTGCCGGCATCAGACAGAGCCCCTTCTGAGGGGGACGGGGAGACCGGCGGTGCGGGCCGAACTTTCTCAATTTTCCCTGAAAACCACAAATCAAAGTGACCTTACGTAATCAACGAGCTGCTTCCTTTTCAGAAAATTTGTTTACAGACCTAGTGTGCTGGAAAAATAGCCATGTCCCTTAAATTCTTTTGACACTATGTTAGGTAACAACAACAAGCATCAGCTGGAATTTCACATCACAGACATACAAAGTTGTGCATAATTGTGCAATGAAAGAAAAACAATTTATAGTTATAAAAATAATATGCTAATGTAGATCTGAAAAGTCTGTTATGCCTTTGTAGTCAGTTAAATAATGGCAGAAGAACATCTGCTGCAACTGCAACTGCAAGTGTTTTGGGGGATTTCTACCAAAGTTGTGTAACCACAGACATAAACTGTGTCAATTTCTATTCCAAAACAGTTCATTCTCACTCAGAGTGGATGGAAAGCACCTGGTAACATTAGTTTTTAAATATTGCAACAGATCCTCAATTAGATTTGGATTTGAACTTTGATTGGGCCAATTAAACGCAAACATGTTTTGACATCTCCATTGTGCTGTACTTATGGTTGCCATCTGGTAAAACATGCAGCTCCGTTTTTCTTTGTGTTGATCCATCATAAAATCATATGGAACAATCCGAATGTTGTGCTTTTAATGTGACAAGATGTCAACAACTTAAAGGAGTGTGATTTGCCAGGTTCAAATTCTGTAAAAAAAAAAAAAACAACAAACAAAAAATGTCCTACTAAGCACCTTACTTGTTTCATCAAAAAAAAAAAAAAAAAAATCAATAGACAATTCCTACACTGTATTACTTGTTGCTACAAATGATCATTCATACACAAAAGGACATTTTAGGCAAAAATATTTATGTTCTTATTTAAAAAACAGGAGTTGAATTATTATTATTATTCTAACACTGCATAAAAAATGCACAGTTAAATAAGAAATCTGCAGAATGCGCCAATTTCTTTATCCGATTAATTGTCACAATAATCGATACAATAGTTGATTCCCAAAACATCCAGCCCTAGTATGAACCAACCTGGCGCTGTCCGTGCTGTCAAGGTGAGTCTAGCTGGCAGGCTGTTGCTCTTCACCTTGTCTGCGGGTGTAATGGTGCCATGTCTCACTCCCGTCCTCACTGGTCCGTGACTGTTGCTGGGCGCGCCGCTGGGCCGGAAGACGACGGCAGGCTGCGTCTCCCGCTGCTTCTTCAGCTCTTCCTCCCTCTGCTGAGCGGCTCGGATCTCCTCCTCGATCATGGACAAAGTTTTCTGCTTTTTAGAGCGCAGGCGGAACGGGCCTTGAGCCGCCACTTCCACCTCGGGGCCTTTAGACGCCGCCGCTGTGCTGCGGAGCTCAGCCGCCTCAGAGTACTTACTGAAGTAGCTGAACTCTGGCTTCTCCGGGCTCGGAGGAGATGGGGGGCGGTAGACGGGGGTCGGCCTGGGGACGTGAGCCGGAACAGGAGCGGGAGCGGGGGTCGGAGCTGGAGCCGAGGAGGCAAGCGCCCGCGTGTAGGATGACTGGATTTTGATCCGTGGGCCTCCGTTTCTGGGCCTCTGCGGTGGGGAAACGGGCTGGGAAGGCGGAGGAGAAGGAGTCTGGAGCTGGGAAAGTCGGGATGAGGTGGAGGACTCCGACGCCACTCTTTCACCAGACTGTGTGTCCGGCTGCGGGGACGGGATGGACGGCGCGGGACTGGAAGACGCAGGCGACTGGAAGCTGGGAGCTCCAGTAGAAGACACAGGTGAGGATGAGACTGGCACTGGGCTGCTTGTGGAGGCAGAGGATGGAGACACCGGTCCGCTAAGTTGGGAGGAGTTCAGCTCACCTCCATTCTGAGCGGCGAGAGCGCTCTGGATGGCGTTTTGGACCAGGACCCCGGCGTGGAACTCCAACTCGTCTTCGTTTGGGCTGCCGCCGGCGCTCTGCCCGTTGACCGGAGTTGTGGGCTGAGGGGTTGGCGGCGATACTGGGGTGAGTGGTAATGGAGTCGGGGGTAGAGACGCCCCGCTGTCTGAAACATTATCCAAACTGAAGAGAGTCGTGTCCTGAGAGCGGACGGACAGCTCATCCAACCCAGAGTCAAACTCTTCTGGGTGGAACGGTTGGCTGAGATCTTTTCCTTCGTCCTGCTCCGGCAGGATCGTCATCACGGCTCGGGCGCAGGTAAATTCTTCTGCCAGCCCCTCGTCAGACCACGTCACGTGAGTCTCTCCGGTTTCTGCAACAAAGTCGCTGATGCCTGGGCTGCTCCTGGTTCCTGATTTACAGAAAGGTTTGGCAGAGTACAATTGAGGAGTTATGCTCTTCTTGGCAGCGTCTCCCTGCAGAAACTGCTTCCTGGCAGATGAGAAATCAATCTGCTCCTCCAGAATGTCCTCCTTCCTGGTTACATCAGGATCAAAGGTCACCATCGTTGGGGGACCGGACATGTGGGGCTGCGAGAAGACATTAGAAACATGGCAGCGAAAATGAGATGAAAACTAAAGCCATCACAAGCCATCAGCTTTTTTCATACTACAACACATTACAGCTGGAAACTATGGAGAGAAATTTGTTCTAATATTATTGCAAGCAAATTAATTTACAAACTGAAATTTGGAAAAGAAAGCATTTCAAAAATAAAACTTTGAAAATTTGCAATGTGTGTACAATAGTTGAACCTACATTAATGCAGTTTCCTGTTTTGTCAGATTTTTTTTATAATAATTTTATTTTTGAAAAAAATAGTTGAGCCTACATGAGTGGAGTTTGCTGTTTTTCTCAGATTTTATTTTTTCAAATTATTTTCTGCATGTTGTGTGTGTGTGTGTGTCTGTGTGTGTGTTACCTGAGCATATGGATAGGGATGATTTTGTTTCCGCTGCTTTCTCTCCTGATATTTCTTTAGAGATTCCAACTGGTCTCCGTCCAGCTGCTCTTCCAAAGGCACCTTAAATGATTAAACAGCCCGACAACTGATAAATCAACCTGTCAGGGGGTCAGAGGTCATAGAAAACCAAAGACAGAGGGCTGCAGTCTACCTCCTGAGGAGGATTCCACCAGCGCTGTGCAATCCCAGGGTTCTTCTTGACTGCCTGGTCTTTGATCAGCTCCTGGCGCTCGCGCTCCAGTTCCTGAACCTGGACAAGAAGTGCAGTTTTTGAAAAAAGTGTGTGAATATAAACACATTAAGTTGTAATGATTTTAATTCATGATTGGAAAAGGAAAAAGTGTTCTACTCAAAGAAAAATGTATCAGAGAAAAACCCAAACAGCACACCGGACTGTATTTTAGCTGTGGTAGTGGATCAACTACACACGACACACATTACCTCCTCTGACGGTCGCCTCCTCGTCACCCTGACCTGCTGCTCCTCTCCCGGTGTGAAGAGTTTTGCTGGTCGTCTCTCCTCCTGAAACGCTCGCAACTCAAACTTGACCGCGCCGTGCCCCGACTCATCTCCCTGGACGTGACCGTTGGTTCTTACGGCGGACTCCCCGTGGGGGGACGTGCTCGACCTTTGCTCCTCCACAGTGATTGATTGGCGATTGTCAGAGACACACACAGAAGAAGATGTTCCGTTGATACTGATTGGTTTTTTATGCTCTGACAGGGAGGGGTTTCCATTGGTGGGAGTCTCTGAAGCTGCGTCCAGCACCTGGTCCAGGTAGCAGATCTCCTGTGAACACATAAAGTGAAGAAAATTATATTTCACAGGCAGAAATGGGAAAGTAGACATTTTGATGCAGAATACAGCATATCTTAAATTGTACAAATATGTATCTTTTAGTCATATTATTTCAAATAATTTGGACACAAAAAAATGCATTTAAATTGAAAAAATAAATTGAACAAAACTAAGACATGAAATAAAAATGAAGAAATATTCCAGGAATATTTTCTTAAATCAATCAGCATTTTAACAAAATGAAAAGTAAAAATTCAAAACATTTGACTATAGAACTCTGGAATTTCGAAATACTTATTTTACACCAGCAATCATCCAGCAATCGTGGATGATGGTTTTTACAAAATAGATGAAATAAAAGCAGCATACTTGCACCACCTCGCTGTCTGGCGTCTCCGCTTCCACAACTACACTCTGGCCTTGGTTGCTGGGGCTTCTGAGGCAGCCATGTTGGATCTGCTGGCTCTCCAGCTCCATGTTTGCAGGCCTGTCAGTGATAACGCTGACTGATTCCTGGAAACTGACACTCTTCACGGCTCGCTCTCTTGGTGAAGCGTCAGTGGCATCCTCGGCTGCCCACCACGGGTTCTGTGTTGGCAAACAAACAGCATGTGCTTCAGAAGGTAGCTTAGTCACAACAATTCAGGCTCAAAGACAACAGTCAAATCCACTTAGCAAGAAGATTAACTTCTGACTTTTCCCTGGACCCTCTGAGAAAATACACACACACACACACTTCCTGTGTGTGTCAATCTGCATTGCAGCAGGAAAGTGTTTAATCCTCTGCTATCCTATAGTGCATTGACTGGCACCGACCACTAGAGGGCACCAATCACACGCTGATGCATCAACTGTCTCAATCAAAAAGGCATTTCTAAACTGGTATAAAACAACTTGGGAAAATGATGTGTAACATTTTCCTAAATCTAACAAAAGTCTTAGAAAACTTGGACAAATGCGAGAGACAATAATGATGCTTATCCCTAGAAGTGACTCATGTTTTCAGTGCCTCTTGGTATTATTGTGCTACAACAACAAACATTGATGTATTTTACTGGAATTTTATATAACACAGCAAAAAAAAAGTTAAAATAAAAGAAAAATATGACATACTTTTTAAGTTTTCTTTCACAGATAATCTGAAAAACATTTCAGGGTGGACATTTGTATTCAGAAAAAGCTTTACGCATGTACAACCTGAAATTTTGGACCATTTTTCTTTGCAAAACACCTGATTGTTGAGATTGACTGGACATAATCTGTTAATAGCAAATAAGTCCCACCACAGAATACTAATTCAACTTAGGGTGCATTCACACCCGCCCTGTTAAGTCTGCTTTAGTCCGACTCCAGTTTAGACTAAAACTGATTCATTTGGGGAATATGTGAATGCATAATCAAACTCTGATGTCGACCAAAAAGAGCTAAGTCTGATTCACCAAAACCAGAGGTACTGATTCCCTTAAGTGAACTGTGTCAACGTTCAAATGCACATATGAATGCAAGCGGACCAGAGACAGCTCCAAAAGCAGGAAGTGAACTGTAGCACAGGGCATTCTGGGTCAATATAGAAAAAAAACAAACACGAGAGTCTAGACCTAGAAGAAGAAATGGCTTGTGGTCTTTTGGCAAAAACTAAAGAGAAATCCTACAATCTGAAGCCACTACATTTTTGTTTACATTTTGCGAAGAAGGAAGTTGCGCTCATGTCTTCTTCTGAGGTTTTCGTCTCGTGTCCTTCAGTGTTTTTTGGTGCAGTGCGACCACAGGTGATGTGAAAGTGGACCACACCAACTGAAAATGTAACAAATGTTGCCCTTTTGGTCTCCAATCAAATCGACTCTACCAGACTATCAGGTGTGAAAACATCCTTAGTTCTCAACTTTGACTCCAAACCTCCCATTGAGTTTAAAGTTTTTGTGCATCCCCACATCATAATGCTGAAACCACCATGCTTCACCATGATGATGGTGTCTCCATGGTGATGTCCTGCGTAAGGTTCCCATCACATGTTTGCTCCTATGTCCACAGACCATCTTCTTGGCTTTCTTTCCACAATTGCAAAATATTAAGATGTGTGACTCATTTTTAAATCGCTGTATTATGTGTAGCTAATGTTTCACTTTCACTGAGATTTTCCAGGAAAGTAAGCCGCCCCGGAATCAGAGCTCCTGGTTCAGTGACCCATCCATACCAAACATTCCTGCCCTGCTGTTCAACAGCAGCTACATTTACACACTCCTGTGTTTATGACCCGTCTCTTTGTTCTTCTGAGGGTCTCTGACAAATAATCTATTGCCCTCTGCTTTTTAAAGGTCTTTGCACCAACTGCTTCTTCCATAAGCTTGTGTCTATCTCAAAGAGAAGCTGTTAACCTTTGTGTTTCCAACTTTTGAAAGTGTGTGTGGAGATTAATGAGGGTCACTTGAGTAAATTGGCTCACCCTTCAGTTAAAGCATGCAGCGGCATAGGAAAGTGGTGTTTGCAGCTATTTGAGCCTCTAATAGAACCAGTGACAGAGTGGACTGGGACTTATCATCAACCAGAGGGGTAAATCTAGGTCATTTTCATTATGTAGCCCTTCTCTGCCCGCCTGAATCCCCTCAATCCTCTTTTTGCATCTTTTCCTTCCTCTTGTGCTTCCTCTTGCCACAGAAACAGACACAGCAGCCAAGGAGTCACATGGTGGATTATGGCAGCCTGCTTGCTGAAAAGGACTTCTTGTCTATCTCATAATCAGGCAAAGATTTTTTTCTACACTTCGGTGTGGTCTTCTCCACCCTCCCCTGAGAAAAAATGTGGGTTTGAGAGTATTTTGCTCACTTATTTAGCTCAGTCCCATAAAAAAAAAAATACTTATTTGGTCCTTTTGAGATAAATACACCAGCACATTGTGTCTATTTTCCATTAGACTTAACAAACTTACAAAGATATCCAACAAATCATTGTCTCTTATCTTTTACAGGATGGCTTGAATTTCAGTCTAAAGTGAGCTTGGACGCTCCATGGCATTTGAAAAATTTGCCTCTATAATTGTAATAATTGATTCTCTGCAGATATCAGTGAATCTTCAAGTTATAGCACACTCTCATATCTCTGAATGAAGTGCTGCAGATTACTGAACAGTTTTTTTAAAAAAGCATATGAAATGCATATGCTATCTGGAGCTAGCAGAAACATCAATGAGTCCTATCAAAAGAGAGAGTAAGCACGCTAGCATTAGCCCAGCACTTCAGGAAATGTCACAGCATAAAAACATCCAAAGGAGCAATTTATTGAAGACTGTAGCTAGCTGTGTGTGTTGAGTAAGATTCCTTTATAAACACATTTTTTACGGTAACATTACGGTAGATTTGTCAAGTGAGTTAACCTCTTGTTGGAGAATTGTATGGCTCTTTTCAATGTTTTGAGTATTTTTAGAACCACAACACACTTGAACAATTACTACATTGCTTTTAGTAAAGGGTCAAAATATGACACAAATACAGAAACAGCCAAACACTCGACTAAAATCACCAAGTAGGGGAACACAGCTTTAAAAGTCAATACCATAGCATAATGACTCGCTGTGGACAAGGTAGCAAGGAGAGTTGCAGTAATTCACAATGCAAATCCTGGATGTATGCAGACACAAATGGGGAGCAAGGAGAATTTTGGGTGAACCAAGGAGTTTAAATACTTGATTACTGGATGCAACACAGGTGAGTAAACGAGTAGATGGGAAGCATCTGTACAGAAGGAGGAAGCTGAGCCACTAGTGATATAAAAAGCAACACCAGTGACTAACAACAGCGCAGCAAAATGAAACATATCTGGAACATCTCAACCAAAACAATCAAACTAAACTCAAAGTCCAATTGATATCTTCGAGTTTTAATAAGCTTTTAGCAACATTTTAGAGAAACAGCTGTCAGATTAAAGCTGAAAACTAGGAATACATGAAATTTTTTTACTATTCCCAGTTTCTTTGTCTTCAAGTCTCTCAGTTTTGCCTTTAAACAAGTCAAATAATTTTTCACTGTTAATTATGTCATTGATCATATGAGGACCAGATGTAGTCTCTAATTTCACACTCCCATCGAGCTCGCCGTATATGCGACACATGCATGTGTGTCCACGCAGGAATGTGTGTGTTTGTGCAAGTGTAGGAGTGTGTGTCCAGCAGACAGAACAGAGGGGGAGGATATCCTTTTACTGCCTCAGGAAAACAGAACTAAAGTACAGGAATGTCTCCTATGCAACACAATTCTGCTTCAAATGCAAGACTGAAAAAAGGGTGGATGTGACTGCACAGCGGTGCATCCACATCAGTGTGTGTACTTATACATGAGGTGTGTGTTGGTATGGTTTTTGCTTCACACTGAGGTGAACACACATTCCAAGCATAGCTTGCTGTCCTCAAGGCCCAGACTTTAATTCTTGTAATGAAGGACAATGTTAACCCTTCTTGTCCAAGGAAAGTTATCAAAGCGCATTTCTGAGTGTGAGGATGGGTACAAAAGAAAGTAAGTGCAAGTAAAAGTAAAACCGATCCTCTGCAGAGCTGTTATCAGGGAGGACTGTCATTGGTATAAAAAAGGGTGGAACTGGGTGAATTATGTGAAAACACATACCAAGCACTGTTAGTCAATCGTGGATGTTTCTGAGCCTGCTGAGCTCTACAAGTTGCCTCCATTCAGAACATCTGGAAATGCTTACACTCTGGCCGTCATGCACAAAAAACCCCGGCAAACACACAGACACATAAACACAATGTCAAAACATACGCGCTAAGCTGCATACTTAGAGAAGACATCCAAATCCACCCTGACTAGAAATAAAAGTCACATAATAACTTAAAGCAGAGATTGTGGGTTTCTCTATAAAACTTTCACTCCAATAAGATTTTTTTTTAGATACCACAAACAGTCTTCTATATTAGCTTAAATCTGACGATTTGGATTTTAAAACTCTGACTTCAGAATAATCACTCCTGTGTGTCAAGCAAGTACAGTTGGTTCCTGGCTCTGTTTCTTGGATAAATACGATCCTGTGGAGTAACTGGACCTGTCTGCAGGTTTGGCCTCCCCTTCTCAGATTCAAACAGCCTGGACTGTGAACTCTGAGCAAACACAACTATCCTGTGCGTATTCATGACATCAATGAGTATAACCTAGAATCAGTTTTTTCATACAATATTTAAGTTCAGTGACATTTTAGCATCAAGATCAAATATACTGTAGATTGCATGTATTGCACATTAGTCCTCTTCAATAAATATTGTCAAAATAGTGCCAAAAAATAAATAAATAAAAGATTAATCCTCACCTGTTGCTCTCAAAAACACCAACAGATTCATCTATTTCAACAAAGTCAGCTTTGGATCCATGCTACAGCAGAACAATAATTTCTACCATTAGTGTGTCTTCTTCTCGTAATCGTTATCCGTTTTCCTATTCGGTTCTGTCCACTTGGGTCCAGCCCTGATCCGTCCTGTTCCAGATTGCGGGAGCACTGGACTTTTCCGCGGCCAAGCCTTTTCCTCTCCTTCTTCCCCTCCTTTTCCTCCCCTCCCGTCTCTTTCCTCTCCTCCACAAAGCCTCTCCTTTCTGAGCGGCATTCCTGTCGGCTGCGTGGAGAGTCGTGATGTCATGGGCTAAATGTGTGCATACGCCCGTAAGCGTGCGTGTTTCTCCAGATGCCCACATGCACAAAGCTACCTACTGTGCAAGGCCTTACACACACACACACACACACACACGCACACATGCACGCACACACCCAGGCCTGAAAAAGCATCCACACTGCGCTTCCTCTTCACACACCCAGGTTCCCTTTAGCCCTCCAGCTTCTATCAGAATTGGGGGAAAAAGCAGAAAGAAGCAGGTGGGGCTGCTATGATGAAGAGACGATGACTGATTGGGGTGCTGGTATTTTCTTCTGTCATCATCTGCATAAAACTTGTGATTCAGTATCTTGTGAGGGTTAGACAGACTTAGTGGCTGCAGTCACAATTTAATGAAAACAATGAAACCTGCTGCCATATTCTAACGTGAAGCCTCCAAGCTTCAAAGTGTTTTATTAAAAGACAAATTACGGGCAAATAAATACTTATCTGAGAGTTTTGAGATTATATGAGCATAAAGTCCAAATCCTACTGTAAATTAGTTCAGCAGTATGGGAAAATATTCTAAATGAAAATGTCCACATTTTGTAACATTATTATGTATTTAACTGGAGTTTTAGTGCGTAGTTGTAAAGCAGAAGAAAAATAAAATGTTTTAATTTTTTTTATTATGAATAAATACGTGACATATTTACAGGGGCATCCCCAGCATTTTTCAAGGGGGTCATAGCCCCCCGAGAGAGTTATGTTTATGTCAGAGAAAGGCATACATAAGTGTTAAACACAATAAATAATTATATAATAAATATACAATCTAGTTCCTATCTGATCAGATGGACCGGCCAGATGGAAATCCAATGTCTATGTTGGTCTGTAACATAAAAACTCAATAAAATATAAAGCTTCTGGTTTCTAGATCAAATACTGGTGTAGTGGTTTAAAAGTACTTTACAAGGTACTTTAAATCCTGTGAACTTTCTGCCAGAAAGAACGTCAAAATCCTAAAGCTGTGTGTCTGCGGGTGTTTAGTGTGATCAGATACACGTTGGGACATAGGATCTGTGAAACCAGAGCTGACCTGAGTCATGGTTCACTTTCTCCGCTCACAAACACCACGGCAAGACGTAAAGGAGCTGGAAACACTTTCCTCAAATTTACAAGAGCCATTACAGGCTGCTGCAAACAAGCAACACAGGTCAGGATGTATGGCAAAACCTAGTGAGAAGGTGAAGATGTGGTTCTGGGCTGATTTACTACATTTATTCCAGTAAACAGTTTGAGGAAACTGAAGCAGACCATTTAGTTTTTTGCTGATTATTTTTCTTTCTAGCCACTCTGTTTAAACTAACCTCCAAACGTAACTATTTTGAAATGAAACGTACTTCAAAGCATGAGGTATTTTCTTGGTGGACTTGTCTTTCATCAGCCCAGACCTCTAAACAGTTGCAATTAGACTTTCAGTTTAATGGGTATACTAATTTTGATCCCAAACTGATGGAAATCAGAAGAGTGTGTGGAAAGCAGCAGGGTGGTCCATAAGTCAGGGGACCATTCTAATGTGAGTGAAACAGAGGCCTCAACAACAGCATTTATGGGCCCCGTTAACAATTTTACATGTCATCAGAATAAAACAAGTGGTGCCTAACCAATGGAACGAGTCTCAGCCTCATAAAAGAAACATAATGAAAGTAAACATGAGCAAAACACGTATTATTTTGAAATGACAATGCACAAGCTGTGGTCTCAAGCTAAAGGAAATATAATGAAACCTAATCAGTCACACAAAACTGGGGCACTAACCCAATTATGGCCCCTTGTGCACCGGGGAACTCACGTCCAGGCTGATTTTCTTGCAACGTGGTCATCACCGCATGTCAGTGCTAGTGATCTATAAAGAGATTAGCTAATTACAGGGAGTCCAGGCGACGAACAAACTGGAAGCTAATAGCAGAAAAACAGACTAGGTCAGGAGGAGGATAGTTTATTTACGTGCTTTTGTGTGTGTGTAATGACTCGCATCTGGGTCAGCTTTATGAAACCCATAAACTGTATCGCCCAGAGCAATCTTAAGCACAGGAAGTGGGCTGTGATTGATCCAAAAGGTAAATAATGAAATAATAAACTGTAAGAGCATATTGTAGTATTTAGGAAACAATGGTTTACACATTATTGAACTCCAGGCAGCCTTCTGTGCTACAGATAAAATATACATTTATATTGTGTTGAGGATTGCTATTCAATATAATGCAACAACCCTAATTTTTAACCAAATGTAAACTTTAGTACATAAAACATTAATTGGGCCTGAGGGTGTTTGGACTCTATATGGTGGCAGGACATTTTCCTTCAGGATTTTGTTGTTGAGAACCAAAGCAACACCACCACCCCCATATTTAACTGGCAGCATAATGCTTTAGTTCTGAAATGCTGAGTTTGTTTCACGCCAAAGTTCTACTTTTGTCCTGTCAGCCAGATGAATATTTTCCCAAAAGTTTTGGGGATAACAGAATGTTTTTGGGGGTTTTTCTGGGTCAACAATGGTTGTAACCTTGGACACCATGAATACCATTTGTGTCCAATCTCTTTCTTAAGGTCTAAGCATAAACACCAACCTTAACTGAGGCAAGACTTGAAGTCTGTGCTTTTTATGTTAGACTCCATTCTATATCACAAATTAATATTTGTGGTAGCAACACTTCAAAATATGCACATCATAAAAAAGAGTTTGGACTACAATCTTAAGCACGATATATATTTGGAGAGACTTGTTTAATGCAGCATAAAATGTTCAGACAGTAAAGAGGCTGTGCATGATAAGTCATGTTCAGTTAAATAGAAAAATAAATTGAAGAGTTTGGTGGACAGTTAAGGGGCCTTTTCAGAGCAGGAAGGAGTGTTTGAACGTATGTTTGAACTTCAGAACATAATTTATCTGTACTTTACAGGAACTGACAGTGTTTATCTCAAGAGTAAGTCCTTCCAGGTTATACCATCTTCCCAAAAGCATTCCCTTCCACTTATGGAGAAGCCTTGTTCAACATCCTGATACTATAGTAGAAATTTACATGATAAGATTTTTTAAGTAAAAGATGAGGAGTACATAGTTTTTAACCTAAAAGTGAGACTAGATGTAACATCCTGGATAAAAGCCTATCACAACTCACAGGTCATTTCAACAGAAAATCAGGACATTGTGCACAGTTGTATCTGTGGAAACAGCAATCAACACAGGAAATAAAACACAAATCCGAGCCTATAGCACAATAAACAAACAGACGTTCATTTCAGGCAGCAGAAGTGATAAAAAATGGAACAACTTGGCTCTGATGACTGATTGCTATTAGTGACTCTGAAACAACATCTGTTAGCCAAACAAAATGGCAGGAACAGCTAAAATACAAGCTGTTTCTAGGCAGAACTAGTACATTATAAAAGCTGCTGAATGTGTGTCTTCATGCGGTTACTCAGCCCTTCAACCTGGCAGAGTAACGTCAAATTGCAGGGCTAATGAATATTAATAAAGGCAGTTCTCACCTACCCGTTGCCACAGAGCATAAAACAAGAAGACTGAAATCATATGAAGGTCCCTTCAGGTTTGAGTGCTGAAAAAGAATGTGCAACATGTCTGGACCCATAGCAAGCTATTTGTGTCCCTGTCCAAACGTCTCACGCCACCACTCACACACATCTCCGACCCCCACAGACCCCTTCCCGGAGCAGCAACAAAGGGCCCCGCAGGAGCTTCGGTGCCATTCTCCAGACAGAATACTAATGCTGCACTCCACAGCAGCGCCTCCCCACACATACGGCCATGCACACCGACATGCTCACAGACGAGAGCCCTTCAGGAGGAAGGTCTGTAGCCAGAGAGTGCGGTGAGTTGTGTGCAAGGTCTTTAAACGCAAGACAGGCAGACCGATTAACGCTCCCAACAGATGTACTGGGCAAACTGGGATAAACATGATCCGAGGGTGACAGAGAAGTAGTGCTGTATTATTTTCTCCTTAGACTAAAGGTTATGGCATTGCTTTGGTGTGCAATTATGTTTTTATAATAATAGCCCCCGCTTTGTAATAAAAACACTATTTATTTGGGCTGGCTGTCCGCTGAGTGGTTCACTGTGCGTCTGTGTGTCAGATAATGTATACTCACAGAGTTCAGTAAACAGTGTTAGAGTACAGATTGACCTGATCTATCTGAACTAATAACACAGTCATTTGTTTCTGCTTCTATCATCCAGCTGTGTCAAATGTAAACATTGGCCAGTTTTATGTCACAAGGTATATCCGATTTAAAAAATAATAATAATGTAACCCGTTATCATATAGTTCTTATTGTTTAATGTCCTTTAATAAAATGTCAGAGAAAATTTCATCCGGCTGTATGGAGTAGTGCCACAGTCTTAACTGTTTCAGCTCATTAGTATCACACATGGTTGTTGTTTATAAGAAAGAAAACTGGCTGTTTGGAAAATCATGATGTAAAAACTAAAAGAGAGTCGGTCATTAAGAATGTCATGTTAAACAACAGAGTGCAGGCCAGTTAAAGATTTCAACTAAATTCAACTAATATTAACTCCATATCTTGCTTTACTTTTCCAACTCTGTGTACATCTGGTGTAAATATTTTCCAACTACTGCTTTGGCTGAAATAGACTTTAAATTTATCTCTCTACTTCTAATTTAAGTAGAATTTAGTCTTTTAATTTTCTAAATAGTTAAAGTAAACTTTTTAAATCATTGTTATAAGAACATTAAACCTCTGATTCTGATTTTAAACAACAGGGACTAAAGCTTGTATAATAAGAAATAGCTAATAAAAACTGAATATCTTAACTATTATGCCATTTTAGCCTAAATAATGCAATAAGATTTAAAACAACATATTTTTTTGTGATAATTACATGAAGCTGTGAAACTGTAGCATATTTACTCAAAGTTATTATATTATGAGAATCTCATGGCTGCTAACTGGATAATGTGATTACTAAAGAGGTAAAACATTTGAAACCATTTTCTTAGGTTAGGTTTTGGACCAATGAGAACTGCAGTATGGTTTCTTGTAAAAAAAAAAAAAGAAAGATCTAAAGCAATCAACTGTATTCAAGTTAAAATACAGCAGATTTGACAAAATAATCGCAAATGAAAAACTAAATGTTTGTTGCCACAATTTAAGGAGTTGTACAAATAGAGACGTCATAAAGACATCAAGTATTTAAAAAAATATTCTACACACATGAACCAAAACAAACCCAAACCGTGAAGGTTGTTTATGACAAACTATGTTTAACTGAGCCAATTCCATATTAATAATAAGAATATGTGTTACTACAGATACACTCAATACATTCAGAAACACTTCAGTGTGACCAGTGTGCTCCCTAAAGAGCAATAGTTTTGGTTGTTCATGATGGAAGGAAGTAAGCAATAAACTTAAAGAAACAAACGTTGCTGTCCGTCAGTGTGGGAGGTTTGAATCACTTTTCCAAGTCCATCACATTACAGGGACACAGATTATACACCAGAAAAGAACGTTACCACTACAGTCACCAAGCTTCCCGAGAGTGAACGCCCCGGCTAATTCAACACAGGATCAGTGTGTGTAACACAGCGAATGTGCAAAAACCCAAACACTCCACCTATTGCCAATAGAGCAAACATATGACTCATTTGAGGTTAAGGATGAGGCACCTCTTTCACAACAAAATGGAAGCATGACTCAGGTTTGCAAAAACTGTGTCTGAAAGAACCTCAAAACTTTTTGCACAATGTCTTACTTTTTATTATTGTTATAAACCCAATACTATGAGCAATGAGATGAATAAATGTTGATCCGTGCTGTTTGGAAGATTTTTTTTTTTTGTAAATAAACTTGTAAGTTTAAGGTTAAGGTTGTTGTTGTTTTTTCTCAGCTGAACCTTCCAGCAGCCACTCAATCAGTAAATGTCTGTCACTGAGGATATCAACATTTCAATTCACTATTCGACAGTTCAATTCACCCTGCAGTCCGCTGAGCAGATTGCTTTGTTTCATATCAAATTGTCACATCACAAACACACAACGGGACACCAACAATGCATTGCAGTGATTTGTTCTCCTTCATTCATTGCTGAACCGTTTTAAATGCTTAGCCATAAAAGGGAGGAAGAGGTAACAGAGCTGCCAAGAAGGCTTTTTTTTTTTTTTTTTTTTACTTTAAACTCATGACTGAATGAAAACCTGAAGGTTGGGAAGTTTGACCAAACACAAAGGGAGAAACTGGCAGTGAAGAATGGTTGAATTGTGATTTGGGGCCTTTATGTGGCTATATGTATGAATGAGGAGAAAAGGCCACAAAAATATAGCTCTAATCCTCTCCCAGTATGAATCAAAATACTGTGGTATTTTCTCCTCAGGACACAGAGTGCGTAGACCACACAGAGAGGCTAAATGCTAACAGACCATTTAGCAGCTTTCTTTTTTTCAATGAACATGACGTAATTTTTTGGGAGAGGCAAACAGATGAGTGCACTTGCGGATTTTAAGTAAAGCTTCAGTAAATTTTGTTAGTTTTAGATTTAGGCATACTTTAAAACTTGCATAAGCACTGTCATACAAAAAAAATCAAGTTCACATCAAAAATAAAGACTGAAGTTATTAGAGCTGTAAAATAAACAAATGTTTCAAAAAGACCAAAGTTTTCAAGGTGTTTGTGTCTACAATAAAAAAGTTCTGCATCTCCATGGTGCTGCAAGGTGTTAATTCCAAACCATGACACAAAGCATGTTAACATGTTTGTGTGTTGTCAGGACAGAGTGAATCTTCTCACTGTGAATGTTCGCACTAGCTTGTAGCATTAACCTGCCCTGCAGTGTGTGACCCTGAGAGGAGCACCGGGCTCATCAGTGGACTATTTCTGGAAACTAGCTCATTAGCCTCAAGTATTTAGACAAAGAAAAGAGGCTTCACACTGGACTAAAACAGCCCACGATAAACAAGTCTGGGCTTGAGATTAGCAGTGTTGGCCAATTATTTGAATGAGACTGTCTTAATTATTTTTATTTTTTCTAACAAAGGAAAGATTAATTTTTCTATAAAAAAAACTCAAAACAAAATATTTACATTGTTGAATGTGAATATATATGATTGGATATACAATTAGTTTCTCTGTACTTAAATGTTGTATATCTATAGAGAATAATTATAACCTTTCAAGTGTTTAGTGGCTAATATTAGCTAACTAGCACTCATCTATTTCTGGCTTTTTTTCCCCCTTTTGATGTCAACAACCTAAGAGAAAATAACATTCATGCTAAAACAGTCTAGTGTAGGTTGGGATCTCGCAATAAGCTGCAAAAAGTCTGCTGTTCAGTATTTGCCCTCCAGGCTTATTAAAAGTCACAACATCTACAGCAAAGACCATTTGCTACAGCTTCATGACTCCTCCATGACTTCTTCCAAAATCTAACTGCGCTGCACATTATAAAATACCAATCTGGACTGGTTCTGACTAAGAGTCCATATAAGGCAACTTGAGGAAGAATGAGCCAGACAGACTTTTATTAAACTGGCAATGGGAGAAAAGAGTCAATCTGACGCAACAATAAGGAAATTTGGGATGATATCGATAGTAGCAACAGCTGAAATGCAAAAACATCCTTGAGGTTTTATTACTCAATAAGGCTTTGAGGTTACAGTTTCATACAGAAAAGTAGGCCCCCCTTTCTCATGAGCAAGCTCTAAGATAGAAGGGTTTGGCATTAGTTCACCTTGAAAATGATATTCCAAATTAAAAACAACCAACCAACCATGAAATGTTAATCTGTATCTCACCTGGCGTAACTGTTTTAGCACTTATATTACATTGTGTGGAGTTCTTTAAACAGCTCAATTCTCTCCTTTTTTCTGTCATGGCGCAGTATCTTCCAAATAAAAGCGGTAATAGCTTATGAAAGATGTGTTTTTCATCTAACTGCATTTACCCAAAACTGACATCTAATACAACTATTCACATCATCACAAGTGACAAGTGAATTTTCACAGATACAAGAAAGTGGTTTGTGTTAAACTTCCCTTTAAATCATTTTTCACCACACAAGGAATTTTTCTCAAGGTTTCTAACCATATGAACATTCTTCTGTTGTTTAGGTCTAAAAATGAAACTAGATGACAACCGAAATTGGAGGAAGCAACTTTGACCCTGGAAGTCAACACTTTCCTGGATTCCCAGAGCAAAAGATAAAACTCTTTTTACTTTCATTTAAATGTAGCTGAGAGTGGCAGAAGTGCAATTTTTTTTCTCCAAATGCTGAACCAGTTTCCTTCGTTTTTTGCTCTTCATTCTTATCATCTGTGTGTCTCAGTGTGTTTGTGTAAACAGTGTTTGTGTTAGCAGGTATTTTGTGCACTGCTTTGTGTTCAATGAATGGTTTGTGCTGCATAGTACAACAATAATCGGTGGATGTTGTGGACAATAGTGGGCAATGGAGGTTGTGTAACTGAAGCCATTATATGGCCGAGTCGCATTGTTGTGTTTCCTGAATCTTTCAAATTCTCTTCCTGTCTGGGACACAAATATAATCATGGTGGGCATAACGCATTTCTAATATGGATGCTCTAAAAAAGTATATTATTTAGCTTAGAAAAGAAGCATTAAAGCAGAGCCTTTTAAAAATATTTAAATTGTGACAAAATCTGAATCGCTAAGTGGTGGGAGAAAAAAAAAATCTGCTTTTTGATGCTTAGAGCTGCATTTTATCCTTATAAGCTTTGATTATTCGATTGCACAAGCCGGAACTCTGAAGTGCAGTAAGTCTGTCACCTGGACAGTCTATGGGGAGACTGTCCAGGTGACAGTCAAAGAGAAAATCAAAGAGAAAATCACTTGGACAAAATATGCAGGATGTGTGAAACTGAAAGCAAATATTCTGAAACAAGAAGACATGACCCAAAAATGTAAGTAAAAAACAACACTGTTAACCCGGAACCTATGAAACTAGCAAAAATACCCCCTAACTCAGAAAAGATGTTAAAAAGTTCATTCCTATTATTACGGTGAAGGATGTCCGACCATTAAGAGCTGCTGAGAGTCAGGCCTTTTCTCTAACGAAGCGGTCTTTGGATAGAAAATTCTACCTTGAATATATTTCCCTGAAATGCTAAACTGCACCCACTGCAACCAGAGTAAAACAAAGTGATGTGATCGCAACAGCTCTATTCCCTATTCCCACGGTATCCTATGTCACCATAACTGTGCAGCTGCTAGCCTGTTGTGTTTGGAGTCATGAATGTCTAGCAGGGAAACCCCAAATTGCTAAGAAGGACTCAGTTTTTGTTACAGGTGAAGTGAAAAATGGGTATGGAGGCATGATGAATGGGGTCAGAGGTCAATGTTAGGTCATTAATTGATTTATAATCCCATCTTAAGACTTTTAAATTGTAATCAAATCTATTGGCAAAGTGCCTAAAGATTCCCACCCCTACAATATATTAACAAGGTATCTACACAGGTCACAAGTCAAATTTAAGACTTTAAAGACCTTTTTAATGCTAGTAAATAACTAAAGCAACATAGATATTTGGTCACACTTTGCTTGTACAAATAAGCCGGACAAATTTGAAATTTTATCTACCAAACACATGGGTTGTGTTTTTAAAAACTACAACTCTTAAATATATTTTCAAATTGCAGTAAAGAGCGACAACTCGGGGCATCAAGTCTTTATGAGAACTATTAGATTCTATTTA
The DNA here is from genome assembly GCF_051168715.1 of Poecilia mexicana. NCBI lineage: Eukaryota > Metazoa > Chordata > Actinopteri > Cyprinodontiformes > Poeciliidae > Poecilia > Poecilia mexicana. The sequence goes on from NW_028263381.1 coordinate 17,907,484, forward strand.
CATGTCAACCGGTTCTTATCCCAAAAGTAAACGTTTGGAATTTGCTAAATGTTACTTGGATTGCAACTGGAATCCTTTGATCAGATGAGACTTTGGTTAGGTCAAAACACTCCAGGTGGGTCAAGTGACAAACTATGGATAGATTTATGAAAAGGTTCCCCATGTGCACTGTTACGTATGGTGGAGTACCTGTGATGCTGTGGGGCAGTTAGTCTTCTAGAGTCCATATGTTAATGTTTGGAATGCATCATGAACTTATTATTCTCATGGTCACAGTTGGGAGGCAAAATGTTTGGGAACCACTGATCAAGAGAAAATGTGCAATGTCCCTTGAAGCTCCAGCCTTGTAAAGTGTTGTTCTACAGGCACAAAATGTATTTTTATGTGTTTTAAAAGGGTTCTGCAAGTGGTATGAGCAAAGAGAACTGTGTCACTTTGTCATATATTCCCAGAGGGCTAACAAAAATAGCCACAAAGTGTCATTCACAGCCTAGAGACCTACATAAAGCTGCACAAGCATAAGAAAACGTTGTTTAAAAAGTGGGAAAATTATTTTTATTGCTCAGTCTGAGAGCTGGCCAGAGGGACGTTCACATGACTTCTTCTTCATGATGAACACCCAAGATACATATTTGACGTTCTTTTCCAAGTTATCCACTCACTATCAGCTGATGCATGTAACTCATGAACAAAGAGGTGACAGTAAATATGCCATGACACAAGCTAGTGTATAATTAGTCTGCTTCCTCTGCTATCTTCTCTTATCCGTTTTTTTTTCTATCTCCACAATGCCTTGTTCCTATTTCTATCTCGGCAAACTTCACCAGCATCACAGAGCTGTTATATAATCTGTGATTATGTGTTTCAGTGTGCGGGGTCGGCTTTCTGGGAAGAGGGTGAGGTCTGAAGGAAGAAGACATCAGTGATAACTTTATTGTTCCTGCATGTGTTCTCACAAACTCTGCTTTGCCAAAACGGGCGGAGGTGGAAAATGTGCTTCCCTCAGACACGCACTGCACAAAAAAATAATCTGGATGCTACTCTAACAGATACCGACCGTCCCAGTGGGAAAAGAAGCATGCCGAAGGTCCCTCTGGACAGACGCTAGAGTCGGCTGTGATCTTTTCTGTCACAGAACCAAGCAGAGGTATTGGCAGGCACACTGCCTGAATTGGCAGCTTGCCGATTGGCTTCATTATTTCCACAATCAGCAACCAATTTCAAATGATGACCACATAAAACAGCAAAGGCAGATTGAGAGCTACTTTAAATGGAGTCAGGACCAAAAAAAATATTTATCCACCACTAACACAACCTTTGTGGCTCATAAATTTTGAACATTATAGAACAAATCTGACAAGACGCCATTGATTAATTGGTGCGTTTCATTAAGGATAAAGTTCTACTGCATCTACATTGCCTCGCAAAAGTATTGACCTTTAGTGTATTTTATAAGAATTTTATGTCATAACCAAAACAGTAAAAAAAAAAAAAAAAAGCATTTATGCTTTCCACAATCTTTTACAAAACGCTCTAAAAATTATGTCATCCATTTATAAATGGAAACAGCATGGCAAAACCACAAACCTATGCAGACCTGGTCGTCCACTTGATAAGAGTACCAACCAAAGAAGCTGTACAGAGGTTCATGGCTATTCTGAAGTAGAAATCCACAACTCGGCTATTCATAGGACAACTTTAAGTGCACTCAACAAATCTGGCCTTTATGGAACAGTGGAAAGCCAAGTCTTATTTCCAATGCCACAAGCTGTCTAGGGGACACAGCCAACATGTGGAAATAGATAGTGTGGTCAGAGCTGTTGAATGTTACAAAAGACTTCGGTCTAAGACGGAGATTCAACTTCCAGAAGAAAAATGAATGTAAACATACACCCAAATCTTAAAACGAATGGTTTAGAATAAATCATAGCGTTTTGAAGTGTTAAAATGGAAATCTGACTTAATTTGAGCAAAGAAGTGGCAATACAATTGCTGGGTCAAAATTCAGGGGCTGAATCTTTTGAAAGTTGCATTTGAAATTCTATTAAGTAACAGCAATGCGACAAAGGCTCTTCCAAACCCAGCCCACAAATCTGTCATCCTTCCCGGATTCAAATGATGGGTCTGGTCCTTCCCAACCCATCCTGTCCCAACATTTATTAAGGACAAATGAGAGATTTGTGACTTTGAAGCGACAGATAAAGTGGGAGACGAGTACAGTTTTAAATGTAAGCATATCAAAAACTGGTAGTGCAAAAGTTAAAACCAGTGGTGTGGTTAGGCTTTTGTCATTTACATAGAATTTTTTTTTTCTAGATAATTTATTTATTAATCATCTCAACATATACATATTTAGAAGTAAGTTTAATTACTTATTAAATAAGTAATTAAACAAAAAAAACTCAGTAAGATTCAAAGATACATTTTTACCAGTGAAAGTTCATTATATAAAATACCATTAAAATACATGGAGGTTTGTGGCTCTAACTAAATCTGAAAAAGTTCAAGGGTGGATGAGACTTTCAAAAGTTTTTTTTTTACTGATTGCTTTTCCCTGCTTCTTTTCAGCAGATGGCTGTGTTTGCAAGGCTTTGCAATGTACACTTCAGCATGAAAAACAAACATAAGCTGTCAAAAATAAGAAAGCCTTTCAAATGCAAGTCAGACTGTGAGAATATTCACCAAGACAAACCACTGAAACGTCCGTCATTCCTGTGTCAATAAACGGGTCTGCTGCCCTCTGGTAAAATGTCATTAACTCCACTGTAAAATCAATCAATCAGTCAAGTAAAACTAATCAGCAAGACTAAAGGCAATGAGACAAGGTCAAACTCTTCAAGCTGGGAGCTGAAACAGCAAGACTGCATGTTCTTATTTAAAACAGCCAGAGGATGGGTTTCTCTGGACATTAAAACAAGCATACTTAAAATCATCAAACATGCATTGGAACTGATAACACTCACACCCATCATCAGCAAGATAACACAACCCTTCAGTGATCACTAGCAGTCTCAAAGTCTCTAATGAAAGACCTGCAAGTTGCTTGGCAACAGCAAAAAAAAAAAAAAAAAGAATATAAAAAGTTCAACATGAAACTAAAAAAATCAGTTGCAAACAAAGTCAGATTTTGTCCTTTTTTTCTGCATACTAACCACATTTTCACATCTTTGGTATCATCTTCAACCACTTATAGACATAATTCAGGGTCAGTTTTTGATACAGGCAATATGGCTCACTACTCAGAGTGGCATCTTGATGAAATAACACAAAGAGCAAGGACAACTGATATACAGAATCAAAAGTAGTTTATTTAAGCAACTTGCCAACAGTTAAGAGAAAAATTTGATTTGACCTGAGATATTTCAAAACAGCTCATCTTCCCTTTTCTGCATAAAAGAGTACCACACTTCTTTTAACCAGGTTAAAGTCGCTATGCTAGCGACTTTCTATATTTAGCTATTTTTCTGACAAGAAAAAATCAGAATCGGCAGGCCAGTTTTTTTTTTTTTTTTAAAGATCTCTGACCAGCCAGAATACTACAATCGGTGCAGTCCTTCTTTTTCTATCGAAGTGCTGTAGCAGAAATTTAAGCACTTTTCAAACCATCCATCCATCATATACTCACTTGTCCTTGCACAGCCACACTTTGTGTGTGTGTGTGTGTGTGTGTGTGCGTGTGCGTGTGTGTGTGTATGTGTTGGAGGCATGACATAATTCATGCCTGAACTGCCACTTACTTTTACCCTCATCTTTTCAAAATGGCTACATATGAGTGTTATGATATTTTTTGACAGTGGACAGAGCTAAAGCTGTCTGTACAGCAACCATAACCACAGAGATTTATAGTCTGACTGAGGAACACAGAAGTCTGCCAAGTGAATGGTTAGCGATTCAATCCTGTCTTCTCCACACCAAATGTCAAAGTATCCTTTGGCAAGACATATGCCCAAACTGGCCCAAATCTTAAAATTGCTGTGTTTCTACTTTAGAGCAAGAAAAAGCAATGGATAGCCTGTAGGGGCTGAACTGCTGTATAAATGAATGTACGTGGCTAACAGTGTAAAAGTGTAGTTTAATCCACAATATTAGATCAAAACCAACAGTGTAGAAAAATAAAGCATAGTATTTTTGTGAGAAATAGTACAAGAAGCAGCCCTAACAATGCTGTTGCTATCTTTCCACCGTGTTAGTCAGTCTGTGGGGGATGAAAAGCAGGTTAAGGTCATTCCAATATGTAGGTTATAGTGATGCAGAGGAGGACAGGGAGACTGCTGCAGCAAACAGTCTGGTCCACTGACCTCCTTTGGTCGTCTCTCTTTCTGCAGTATTATGTGTCCTCCGCACTTTAAAGCTAATCAAACTGATTGTTTCTGCTATCCACACACACAATGACCCCCGTCGGACACACACACGGGCCTACACCTTTCACTTAAGCTAATGTTACACTTTCGCTGTACGGCCGGGCACTTAAAATGTCTCAGAGTAATATTTCAAAGCTACTTCTGACTCATTTCAGTATAGTTTTGTTGTTAATTTATTTTACCTGTGTGATGACTGCTGATGATGAAACAGCGCTGATTTCTTTTGCTTCCCTGCTGCCGACTAATTAAGGGATAATAACCGGGATTAGTTTTTTTTCCTCTTAAAGAAAGAACAAATACTTAACTGACCGGCGTACGACAGAGCTACTCCTTTGCCTTAGCACCCGACGACCGGCCAAACGAAGCGGGGAGGCAGCGGAACCGATCCTCCTCGTGCGGTCCCAGCAGCAGTTGTAACGGTAACGGCTGCTGCCTCAACTGGGATGGCACTGAGCTCCTCTCATACGCCAGCTTTTCCAACCGGCCGTTCTCTCCTCCCCCTTCTCCTCCGCTATTTTTCCTCTCCAGGCTTTCTCTTCTTCTCCTCTTTTATTTTCTCCGAGGCACGCGTGATGAATAATGAAAGGCTCGCGAGGTCCCAGGAGTGTTTTCTGTCCCGTTTTTTTTTTCTTTCAGAGCGCGAGCCGAACACAATGAGGCCGACCCGCGTGGATCAAGTTACCACCGTCCTGCCTTTCATTCATTCATTTATTCAGCCGCTAAGCAATCTGACTGCAGCCCTGCCGGCTTCCCCCTCACCCTGTCCAGCTTCACCTCCCTCTCTTCTTCTTGCAAATGCGCTTAGGTTGCGTTTTCAAGAGACCCAAACCAAACAAATTATTCCTTATCTCTAGCTATGTCGCTTTCAAGTAGACTTCCTTAATTAGTTTCCTTAAGTTTTCTTTCAAGTTTTTCCTTAAGCTTTGGTCAACTTCGTTATTTATTTTTTTTAACTTTATTTTAGAATACAAATCAGCTAATAATTGTCTAATAGAAATAAATGAGACATGGTATAATTTTATTTACAAATGAAAATCTGGAAAGTGTGGCGTGCATTTGTGTCCAGCAACTGCAACCTCCAGTCTCCTTATGAATCTCTACCAGTTTACCAATTTATGAGAATTAAATGTTTTCCCTTTCTTCTTGGAAAAAAACAAAAACATTTCATGGTTCATTTAGAGTCATTTATTAACAGTCTCAATGAATGGAGAGCATCTGCACTTCACGATTATGTGTTACCCTGTGATGGTCTGTCTTATCCCAACAAAATTTTAATATAGAATATGCAAGTGGTACAGATTGAGTTTTTTTTTTTAATTTTTATATTATGGTTATTATTATGTCCGACTGCCCCAGCTCTTTTGTTTAGGAGAACAGTCTGGTCTGCAGGCCAGCTTGTTTTGCTTCTGGTCTCTTTTACTACAAAGTGAAACTGCAGTGCTATGTGGAGTATGTAGTTTGTCTTTGTCTTTCTAAAACAGACAAAGCTTTACCTGATAAAAGAAGCAGTTAGGATGGCTGCATATTTTTGTTCCAAAGGCTGCAGCTTCACCATGACCTTTCCACTAATACATCCTCTGTGTCCAAAGATGGAACACTCTGCTTTTCAAAGACCATTGAATGCAGTTTATTTATTAATTTTTGACATTTGATCTTTAAAAGAGAAGCAGCCGACTAGATTTTTTTTCTCTTTTGTCTTCCATGTGTGAAGTGTCTTGATCAACACAGTTTTTCCAACACAAAAGAAGCGCACAGAGTTCATTCACTCTACAAATAGATTTCATCTTACATGTGCAACTTTCGCTATACACTGAAATATATGAAAAGGTAAAAATAACTACTTTTCTTTCTCCAACATGTTCTGTATTCAGTCAGCTATCAGCAGGAGAAGCTGAAAACTCGTCGTGTCACACATTTTTCTAGCTGCAAAGAACTTGCAGTCTTGTCATTGTCACAGCACTGTGGTTGTCTTGTCTTTCATGTCTTTGCTAAACTTTAATCTGGAAAATATTTTGCTTTGAGCACCAGATTGTGACAGACAGTTGTTTTTTTTCTGTCTTTAGAGTTGGTGTGAAACCAAAGTTTGTGACAAAATTTTAAACATATAATGTAAAAAAAAAAAAAAATGTTTCAGGACTCACATAAACCATAAAAGAGTTGAATCTGAATTGGTAAACATTCATTACTCACCATGGCAGTTTGGTGGTCTATCCTTGGAAAAGGAGCTTCAAAGCCATTTGCTGTCTTTATGGTGGCCTCTTGGTTGTAGCCTGCAGAGTGAAATTTGAGTTATTGTTTGTGTTTTCGTAGTTTTACTTGTTATATATGACCACGTTTGAGAATTTTGATTGTGTTACAAGCAGTTCCTTCTGATTTAACCACAAAGGCATAAATGTCCTCACTACACAGAGAATATGTCAGATGTGTTAGCATGTAAACCCTGAAGTAGTGAATAGAGTCCAGAACACCAAATCACCTTCCACCAAGACAACAACCCTAAACAACCAGAAATATTTGCAATGAAAGGTTTAGATCAAAGCATTTATGTCTGGGTGGCCTATGTGAAAATCTCCTTGGAAATCTGTGGCAAAACTTGATGACTCCTACTCACAGATTCTTCTCCATCCAACCTGACTGAGATTTTTCTGTGTAGAAATGGGTAAGACTTTCAGTCTCCGGGTGTAAAAAACTGGTAGAGGACGGGAAGCTATAATGACTGTAACACTAAATAGGAAAATGCAACAAAAATAATTTTTTCTCATCATGCACATAGAAATGTTTAAAAGATGAACACTTTTGTGATTTTATGCAGATTTTAATTCTAATGGATCATTCTTGGTAATATTCATCTTTTCATTCTGAGAATCCAACTTCTTTCGCCACTTGCCGTACTAGTTTAACAGTTTCTGCTGGATGGACGTAAACTAATTTTGTGTAGCCTGCATATTATGTGTTCCCACAGGATATGTGCAGTGGTATTAAAGGAATCTTTCACTAATACTGAGAGTGATACTGAAAGAGAACATCTATTTTTATTCTGCATCCTGTGTCCTGTCACTTATACTTGCAACAACATAAACCTTCCACCCTGCTAAAGTTAAACCTGCCAGGATTGAGAAATTATAGTGCAGTCAGGGTATTTCTGCTTCATTTACATACTCTGTGATGTATGCCTTTTGAGACTACATGCAGTATGTCACATTGATTTGGGGCTTTCAAAGATTTCATCTGGAATAATTCTGACTGGATATTTGATCACTTTTCTTGGCAGAATTCAAAGCGTTAGTTTAAGTTGGAGAAGGTGAGGCCATTATAGAACTTAATGTTAGCCTACTTTATCCATTTAAAACTATGGGTAACACTTTATTTGAAGGGGTGTGCATAATACTGACATGACACTAGGGCTGTGTAATAATATCGATTTTGCGATATATATCAATATTTTCTTTCCTAGAAAAAAATTATATTCATCCGCAAGTATCGTAACATCCAACTGTCACCTTGCTCACTCACTGCTTGCTTTACCAGGAGTGATTAGGTCATCAGGCTTAGAGTGATTCCTTCAGATGTTAAGTGTCAAGGTTAAAAAGGTATCAAACTATTCAGAGCAGGGTACTTGGTGCACTTTATTTACTTTACAAATGCATGTAAGCTACAGTTTGTACTGTTTCAATTAAAAGAAACATGTTTTCTCACCACTTCTTTGATTCATTTTGTCCAGCTGTCGACTTTAAGTCTGTGTCCATGTCCAACCAGAGCCAGGTATTGTGTAGTTGGTGCTTTTAATCAGTTTTCAGTCAAATTAATTCAATCCAACTCTATAACAGTCACAAAATGTCACCAAAATCACTCTGTCCCTCTAAAACACATATGTCAGAGTCAAGGCCCGCGGGCCACATCCGGCCCGCGAGAAGGTTTTTTGCGGCCCCTGGGATGATCTTGATTTATTATTAGAACCGGCCCGCAGACCGCAGCAAGCCGGTGTTACGTCAATCCGCGTTTCCCCATCAGATACGGTTCCCCCTTCGTCTTCTTGCCGCTCCGCCCCGCCCACGCGGCAAAATAGGCGCGTGCTCGTGATGAGCACTGAGAAAGCACGCGCGTGGCAAGCACGCGCTTGTTCGGCGCGCTTGTCTGAGGAACTACGGACACCGTGAAAGCTCAAACAACATGTTTCGGCAAACTTGTCACACTTTCTTCACGTTTTTGCGGGAAACTAATAGTAATAATACTAATAATTATAATAAATATAATAAATATATATGTTATACATATTATGATTATAATAAATAATATATATTTTATACATATATTATAATTATAATACATAATATATATATATATATTATAATTATAATACATAATATATGTTATAGTTATAATTATAATATATATATGTTGTATATATTATAATTATAATATGTTGTATATATTATAATTATAATAGATAGATAGATAGCATAATGCTATATGAATTAAAAACAGGGCAATGCAATTTAATGCTCAATATTACCCATCAGATACCGTTTTCCCTGTTTTACAGTGGGGGAACGCTATCTGATGGCCATAAATCTCCCTTCAGATACCGTTTCCTCTGTCTTAAAGTGGGGGAACGCTATCTGATGGCCATATTTCACCCATCAGATACCGTTTCCCCTGTTTTAAAGTGGGGGAACGCTATCTGATGGCCATAAATCTCCCATCAGATACCGTTTCCCCTGTTTTACAGTGGGGGAACGGTATCTGATGGGCATAAATTTCACATCAGATAACGTTCCCCCTGTTTTACAGTGGGGGAACGGTATCTGATGGAGACATTTCACCCATCAGATAGCGTTCCCCCTGTTTTACAGTGGGGGAACGCTATCTGATGGAGACATTTCACCCATCAGATAGCGTTCCCCCTGTTTTACAGTGGGGGAACGCTATCTGATGGAGACATTTCACCCATCAGATACCGTTCCCCCTATGTTAAAATCACCCATCAGATAGTGTTCACCCTGTTTTACAGTGGGGGAACACTATCTGATGGAGACATTTCACCCATCAGATAGCGTTCCCCCTGTTTTACAGTGGGGGAACGCTATCTGATGGGTGAAATGTCTCCATCAGATACCGTTCCCCCACTGTAAAACAGGGGAAACGGTATCGGATGGGAGATTTATGGCCATCAGATAGCGTTCCCCCACTTTAAAACAGGGAAACGGTATGTGATGGGAGATTTATGGCCATCAGATAGCGTTCCCCCACTTTAAAACAGGGGAAACGGTATGTGATGGGAGATTTATGGCCATCAGATAGCGTTCCCCCACTGTAAAACAGGGGGAACGCTATCTGATGGGTGATTTTAACATAGGGGGAACGCTATCTGATGGGTGAAATGTCTCCATCAGATACCGTTCCCCCATTGTAAAACAGGGGGAACGCTATCTGATGGGTGATTTTAACATAGGGGGAACGCTATCTGATGGGTGAAATGTCTCCATCAGATACCGTTCCCCCATTGTAAAACAGGGGGAACGTTATCTGATGTGAAATTTATGGCCATCAGATACCGTTCCCCCACTTTAAAACAGGGGAAACGGTATCTGATGGGTAATATTGAGCATTAAATTGCATTGCCCTGTTTTTAATTCATATAGCATTATGCTATCTATCTATCTATTATAATTATAATATATACAACATATTATAATTATAATATATACAACATATATATATTATAATTATAACTATAACATATATTATGTATTATAATTATAATATATATATATATATATATATATATATATATATATATATATATATATATATATATATATAAAACATATATTATGTATTATAATTATAATATATGTATAAAATATATATTATTTATTATAATCATAATATGTATAACATATATATTTATTATATTTATTATAATTATTAGTATTATTACTATTAGTTTCCCGCAAAAACGTGAAGAAAGTGTGACAAGTTTGCCGAAACATGTTGTTTGAGCTTTCACGGTGTCCGTAGTTCCTCAGACAAGCGCGCCGAACAAGCGCGTGCTTGCCACGCGCGTGCTTTCTCAGTGCTCATCACGAGCACGCGCCTATTTTGCCGCGTGGGCGGGGCGGAGCGGCAAGAAGACGAAGGGGGAACCGTATCTGATGGGGAAACGCGGATTGACGTAACACCGGCACCCCGTCTGAAAAAAAATATCTTCCTTATTTGAACTGTAAGTAGTTCTTTAAATGTTCTGTGAGATGATGTACTTACCCATGTATCCATAACAACCGGAACTTTCAATATCCACCAAGTTATTGCCGAAATATGCCGTCTATTAAACGAGTGCCCCCCGGATTAATTACATTCTCTGCAGCTGCAGCTGCGAAGTTACCGTATTAACCCGATACTTGCTGGAAAGTGCAACGTCTCCCCTTTCAGAAACCGTTGGAATTTTTCCACTTAGCGCTACGTGTGGCGGAATTACGGTACTGCAAATTTAGATGTGTCGCCGGCGACACATCTAAATTTGCAGTACCGTAATTCGCCGGCGACACATCTAAATGCCTTGACTCTGACATATGTGGATTAATAGATTTTTGCACTTTATTTTATTGTATTTCAATCCAATTATATTTTAAAAATATTTCAGTTGTGTCTGTTGAAAATTAAAGATTACTGACAGAACCATAAGAAAATATTGCTTTATTTATCTGATCATATTGGAATATACTTGTTAGGTTTTCAGTAGGTTCAATTAGGTTCACTAGACTATATGCGTCATTTAAAAAAATTTCAATGAACATTCGATCAGTCCGGCCCTCGGCTTGTAGCTAAATTTTTTATTTGGCCCTCCGTCCATTTGACTTTGACACCCCTGCTCTAAAATCTTTCAGAAAATCGCAAAAGTGTATTGAATTGTATCGTTTGCTGAATATCGCAATATATATATATATATATATATATATATATATATATATATATATATATATATATATATATATATATATATATATATATATATATATCGTATCGTGAGCAGAATATTGTGTATTGTATCATATTGTGAGGTTATTGTATCACTACAGCCCCACATGACACTGTCATAAACATGACATAACACCTGTCATGAACATGAACAAGTCTTTATGAATGTCTATGACTGTTGTCATGAAGTGTCATTCAGTAAATAATTACACTTTAATGCAAAGTTGCTTTAAAAGTTGCATTGAAAGTCCATTAAAAATGCCAATTTTGCATTTAATTATCATAATTTACAAAATCATGCAAAGTTGGCACTTTTAACTCTTAAGAGGTGGGTGGATCGATCCAAAATATCACCAATATTGTTACTGGATCGATACTATACTTTAGATTCATATTTCCTCTTGAAATTTATTTAATTTTTGCACTTCAGTTTCTCAGCCCCACCTGAAAGAATCTTGTTTTGATTTGCTCCCAAACTAAACATTTCTGCACTTTGTTTATTTAGGAAAAATGCACACAAATTTGTTTTGTTTTTCTATTCTTTCTGTCTATCATGGTGTTTGGTAGGCACTTACCAACTTTGCACAAATTCTATTCTAGGTTTTAACAGAAATAATTAAAAGAAAAAATGATGATATGTCAAACTTAAATAATAAAACCTGTCCGTATCAGTATTGGTGATACTGGCCCAGTATTTACCTGGTATCTTATCAATAACAAAATACGCCCTGTTTACATATCACACACCTCTACTAAATACTATATAGGTGGGGGTAGATATTTAAGCCTGTCTGTTTGATTTTGACCGTGAGTTAACTTGAGTTAGACTTAAAACAAGGTCATAATAACAGGATTGAATGTTTTTGTGTAATTAATTCAGATATTTTGTTCCCTCTATCAATGTGACAAAAAAACAACAAAAAAACATGCTGTTCAAATGTTCTAAGCATAATGCCAAAAAAATTATGTTATGTAAAATCTGAACCCTAACAAAATATGCGTGCTTTGTTAGTGGCAGTGGACATTATGATAGCTGGGTGCAGTAAGGACAGCTTGTGATCTCTTGTCAGCAGCCAAAGAAAAAAAGTGAATGTTAGAGACAGATGGAAAGAACAACAAGCAGGAGACAGCAGGGGGTTCACTGGAGAAACTCAGCTTTATTGACAGAGGATAGAGAGAGAGGTTACAGATGTCAGAGCAGAGAGAGAGAGAGTGGAATAGAGGACGTGACAGAGTGATAGGGAAGTACAGAGAGAGGTGTGAACAATAGAAAATGGCTCCTTAATTTTTGTTTCAACAGTCCAAACAACCGTGAGGGTAGAGAGACAGGAAAAGGGAGACTCCTACAGATTCACAGGAGTACTGCAGGCTTGGCAGTGGGGCTGGTAAACTGAGTTTCCAATGCGTTTGTCCTCACTTTACATCCCAACAAGCAGAAACCAAATCGGGGAAGCTGCATTGGTCTTCCTACAGTCCCAAACTGTGAAAATGTTTTCTAATGAAGTTTTTTATTTATTTTTTTGTCCACTACCTTGTTCAATACTGGGAAAACAAGAAAATAATTTAAAAAAACAAACTCTTTCCAGCATGCACACTTCTGGATACTTTTCTCAGCGATAAAACCAAAGTAGGATGAGGCATGTTTTATCCAACCCAGGTGAGCAAAGAAGGATTGTTATTCTCATTGTCCTCAGCCTTGAGAGCCATTCGGTTTGCTTGGTGTAAATAAAATATCTCATATCGCAAGAGTTTTGAAACAACAGTTGCAAACAAACGGGGGAAGAGTTATGTGTGGTTAATGGTGAGATCACACACGGCAAAGCAGTGGGTTGAGTGGAAATATAAAGATCTTAATTGTGCGCTCAAATAGTGACTAAAAAGGCATTGCAGAATATTTCTAATACCATAATTTGAACTATTCTCTGTACCTACAAACATGTGGTAAATAAATGCATCAGTAAATAAAATATAGAGGGTATTTACATTCTTTTTCAACATAGGACGCCAGATTCTAGCATACCTGTTCAGTATCTAATCCAATAGCTTGCTGGATTTACTGACATTTGCTGTAGCCGGTCAAATTAAAGCATATTTTTCGTTTTGAAGAGTAAAATGCAATCCCATAGTGGGAGCTCAGTGTGTGATTTGTGGACAGAATCACCTACAAAAAACATATTCATGAGACCACTTAAGGCTGGAATTGTTGTGGTTTCCACCAGAGTTAGCAGCCAGAGCAGGTGGGGAAGTTAGGTTCTTTAGCAGAAGATCAGGGTCAGTAAACAAGTCGATAAATAACTGTGGAGAAGTATTAATGTTGTGTTTAATCTTGTGTCTAAAAATCAGAGTGCAGAGGCACATATCTGGTAAGATCTTGAAATTCTCGCACTATTTTAAATATATATATATATATATATATATATATATATATATATATATATATAGACAGATTAAATCTGGATATTTACTTTACACCTTTTTAAAGATTTTTTAAAAAAAACACTGCTTTTGGGTTTTGAAATTATTATTTTATATGTGAAAACACACAAAATATTGTGTTTTTGTTTTCCCAAAAAATATTTCTGAAATCTCATCTCTGTCCTGAACTTGATTTTTTTTTTTTTTTAATTTCATCTCATTTAGTTTAGATGGATGTTTCATCACATTGCTTATTCCTGATAGTGGTCAGCTGCACAGGAATCTAATACCACTAATAGTCTGATTTAAAACTGGAACACGCCCGACTGGTGAGTGAGTCATGTCAAGATCAGAGAACATGCATTAAGCAAGTTAGGTGAGTTTCCTGATTTATTTTTTCTTATGGCAAACTGGACTTACAAACTCCTTCACAAATCCTTGAGAATTTTTAGCATCCTTCTAGCCAAAGGCTGTGCTGACTGTAGAAAGAGCTGGCAGTGCTTTTAGTCTTTTTGTTTTTGTAAAAAGTGTAGTATTTGTTTAGTTTTCCACATCAATTAAGTGATGCTACAAAAAAATACATGTAACTTTTATTTTTCCAATAAAAGCTCATAAGAGCACATGTCCCAACGTAACTTCTATGATAGTAGTTGTAAATTATTTTATGTTTAACTGTTTAAATATGCATTCTCACGCTGCAGAGTGTATTTGTTTTCAGCTGCCTGTGCTTCTAATAATTAGACACACTGGAAAAGTTGGCTGTTTTGATCCTACTGGCTGCCAAATGGTGATCCGGACCTTCCTATTGGCTTGTGAGTTAGGAAGAACAAGAATGAGAGGAAATGACCTCAGCAGTGGAGCTGCTGGAGTTAGTGGTGGAAGCAGCAGAGGGAGAAGAGAGAGAAAACAAAAGGTTTCTCGCGGAAATGCGCATCGTTGGATTTTTGAGGTTCAAGACAAAACATCGTGTGGTTGCATAAGAGAAGCAAAGAAATAAAAGTCTAATAGAAACATCTATTTATCTCTATATTTTGTTAGAACTATCTTTGTTGGTAGAATGAACAGGCACGTAAAGAAACCAAGGCAACAAATGCCCACCTCTCCTGTCTCTGGAGAGAGACTCTGTACAAGGAAAAGTGTGGGCTGGTTCAGTTCGTACATTTCTCTGTGTGATTGTTTTTGTTGGCATGTGTCGAACAGGAGGCTGAGGGTTAACAGAGGAGGATGTGGCCTAACAGAAAGAGTTAATGAGAAACAAGTGGTGCTTTGTTTGAACGCTTAATCAGCTGTAACTCCAGGGGAGATGATTTGGTTGGTTGATGTGCGACTGATTGTCTGTAAAGCCCTGTTTACAGAAAGCTGATGCAGCCTATTGTTTTTCTTCACCTTTGCCCGGACTGACTTTTCTGTAATCATAGTTTTTTTTGGCACAGATATTCTCATCCCTTAAGCTATTCCAGTTTTTGTCACCTCAAAATCACAAACTTCTCTATTTTATTGGGATTTTACCTCATAGACCAAAGAAATTGGTGCATAATTGTAGAGCGGAAGGGACATGATATATGGTTTTCACCTTCTTTAATAAAAAGAAATCTTAAATGTGCGGCATGTGCATGTGTCTACCTCCCCTCACCGCTATTATAGCTGCAAGTCTTTTGACGAGTAACTCTCTATCATCTCATCTAGACACTGAAATCAATGCCCAGTCTGTTTTGACAGGACAGAGAGTTTTCTGAACGTGAACTTTTAGACTTGCCACAGTTTCTCAATTGGATACAAGTCTAACCTTTGACTAGGCATGAATAATACTAACATTAATAGATTTTGGAAGGTGAATCCAAGTCTTTTGTTGCCCCTAGCAAGTTTTCTTTCTGGGATTTCTCTTTCTTAAGCATAATCAAACTTGACATCGACTTTGACTGGCTTCCACGTCCCTCTTGGAGAAAAGCATCCCCACGTCATGACACTGCCACCAGTGTATTTCACGATGGAGATGGTGTTCTACGTCATGTTCAGTGTCAGGTCTCTGCTATACACATATGTTTGCTCTCACCCTATTAAAGTCCCTTCTTCCACACGTTTGCTATGTCCCCTCAAATGACTTCCTGGAAGAATTAAACAAATATTAACAACTTTCTTTCAAAGGTGTTTTTCCTTCCTGCCACTTTTCCGTAAAGGCTGGGTTTATCTCGTCTTTGTTCACTTGAGCTGTTTTCTATTTATGATTATTTTTTGAAAACCGTTGGTTATTTTTCTGTCATTTCACCATTATATGAAACTTTCTGTTGGTCTAGCAAATAAAATCCCAATAAAATCACACACAACATGCATAACAGCTCAATGGGGTAGGAATATTCTTATCAACAGCTTATTTCCTGCATCTTTTTTGATGATCTGAAGTCACAAATTACCGCATTGTCTGATAAGACAGCAGATGGAAGTGTTACAGTGGTAATGAGAGAGCAAAAATGACCAGGTGGCTGAGTAGAAAGTCAAAAGTGAGACAAGAAATGGAGCGTGTTTGTGCATGTTGTGCCAGTCATTCAGAGTCCAGAGGAGGAAGCCAGAGCTTCTGTTAGTAATCATCCAAACACAGCGCAGAGGAAGGTGATAATAAAAGGTTGGAAGAGGGAGAAGACTCAGTCACATGAGGATGCAGCACTGGCACCGTTTCCTCTTGTCCGTACCTGTGGCGGGGGTGAGGCCGGGCGGCGGGGCTATGTTTGCTTCTGGGTTTGCAGGGGGTGAGGACGCGCTGTCCGGTTCGCGCCCGTCAGACGACAGTTCCGTGCTGACGGCCTCGGACGTGGCCGGCCGTCCCGACACCAGGTCGGCGGCGGTGCCGTCGATGATGGAGATGTCGGTGACCGTCTTCTCCCTCAGGGATTTCTCGTCGTCTTCGTCGATGAGCACGACCTCGGCCTTGACCGCACCGTCAAAGCCGAGCAGCCTCCTGCTCTCACTTGTGTCCTCAACGTCCTGGTAGCCCAGGAACACCATGGTGATGGGGTGCTCCGTGCTGGCTTGGGGCATGGGGCTGAGCTCATTGCTCTGATTGGCTGATGAACCTGGTTGGGTTGTAATGGGAGCAGAGGAAGGGGGCATCATGCCCAGCCGGGTTTCCCTTTGGAGGGTGACCTGGGCTGGTGGACTGGAAGGAATGGATGGTGGGGCACAGGAGGGTGGCGACAGATCGTCAACATCAGCAGGAGAAACGTAAGCTTGACGCGGAACCGGGGTCACCGTCACCTGACCCCTCCCGCTGTCTCCTCCTCCTGCATGTGAAGGCCTGGCAGCTCGCTGGACTAACTCATCGACCTGTGCAGAGCTCCAGCCGTTCTCCACGGTGCTGGTGGAGACGCCCCCAGAGGACGTGACCTCGTAGACGACTTTCCTGCCATCGTCGTAGACCTTGACCCCCCGCGAAGCCGCCTCCAACGGGCTGACGCGATTGGCCGACAGGATGCGCTGCTCGCCGGTCTTCGGGTCGTGCTGAACGTTGATCTCCATGGCGAACATTGCTGTTAGAACAGGAGGTGTGGGGCGGGAGGGAGGCGAGAGTGGGTTCGAAGGAGGAGTTAAGGAGTGGGTTGAGGGAAGTGAAAAGGGGGGGTGGGGACAAAAAGGTGAGGGGATGAAGTGGGAGGATCCAAAAACAGTTTCTTAAAAAACGTGATAATTAAAATCATATCTGTTAAGCTGTTAGTAAATTATCAATTTATCCAGAATATTAGGGAATCTAATCAGTATAGGAAACCAAAATATTTTACTGTCAACATGTTGATACCAAGTCAGGATAAATAGGCAATGGAAAACTTGTCACCCCTTATAGTTTTGTATTCAACTATCCTTTTTAAATTAATCAGTGCCTAAAAATTTTAATTAATGACTTCTGACTTTCTATTTTTTTCAGTGTATTAACGTGGTATGAAATGAAAGCCCACTCCCAAAAAGCCACTCTTCAAAACTGGAAAGACAAAAGAACAGGCTTTTCCAGTGAAGTGATGGAAAAAAAAAAAATCAACTGGACCGAACTTTGTCAAGTCAAGAAAGAGCAAGAGTTAAAGAGGATAAAATAATGGTAATGGAGAATTGGGTCAAAGACTGGCATGTTGGGGTCACCGAATCTTCATACCATCCAGAAGATGCCATGTATGTGACGGCTGATTGTTTGGGTGGTGCAAATAAAATTGCTTTTTCTATCCCACCATCACGGGTCCCACTTATTGGAAAAAGAAGGTTGTACAAAAGTATTAACACTGACATTATAAAAAAAAAAAAAAAACACAGTTGTTTTGCTCCAATATCTCATGCTCTATTGGATAAATGTAATTTTTTTCAGTGTGGGCTCATGCTGCTGCAATAACTTTGCAGATCATTATAGAAGTGCCAATAAGCATGAAGGTCGCTGTACAAACTCGGCTCCCACTGTGACTGCCGCAACTGCACTGCTGCTAAAGTTGAGCTTTTGTTTTTCAGGGCTCACTGCACAGTCAGCAGCCCTTTATAGTATGTAATGAATTGAGCATGCAAGATAAAGAACCCATACTTTTATGAACTGTGTCATTATTTCTCGGATACAGTATGCATTTCTGTACTAAATGTAGTTCAGATCTGCTTTTTCCGGTGATAATACTAGTAAATACACGGGTTTAATGAAAAAGTAACTGAAAGCATTATCTTCCATCTTTGATATTCAATAGCTTTCATTTATGTGGATATTTAGTGGAATAACTTATCCTGGGTAACTTTCTGAGAACTTCAGAGTTGAAAATTGGCACAGATGTGCGTATATATAACTCGTCTGTTCTTCTAGTGAGGTCATACCGGTCATAATCCCTCTTGGCTCAGACCCAAAACATTTCTATCCTCTCTTCCCTCCCTCCCTCCCTCTTTTTCTCCTCTCTTGTTCTTACCGGGTCTTGACGTGGTGTGCTCTCCAGAGGCGGGTCGGCCGCTCCGGAGATAAGCGGCCAGGTCTAGGTAGTTGGGATCGGGATCCGAGTAGTCCGAGACGGGGGCGGACATTCTGCCAGCAGCATCTAGTGAGCGGGAGCGCAGGAGGAGAAATGGCACATGGTCAGTGAGATGAGAGAGAATCACACTCGACTCTAACTCTGGGCTGTTGGAGATCCGTAAACACGAGCACGCTGGGGACACTCACACACACATGCACACACACACACCTCAGTGATGTAAAGCCACACCCGTGCGAAAATAATACACACACGCACAGAGCCCTGCCTCTCTACAGGAAAACTAACCCCACCCCTGCGCGACCATGACCACCCCATCCACATAAACACCGTCCCACTCTCCCTCTCGGTTTCTGTGTTAGTGCCAACACTGGTACCCCTGACGTACAGTGCTTATGCAGCAGAAGTGTGTGCAAGTCCATGATTGTGTATTTGTCTGTCCGTATGCGTGTCTATACGTGTGTGTGTCTGCAGGAACAATGCATCAGGGGCTTACGAGGCTTGTTGGTGAACAGTGGGGGAGATAAAGGCAGCGACTAGAAGGTGCAGAGTCATGGCCTTGTGTGTATGTGTGAGCTTCAATAGTCTCGCTGAGCTTCATTGTGTGTGTGCGTGTGTGTGTGAGGTACTTTTGGTTCGGTGCATGTATATTTATGTCTATGTGGATGCGTGTGCGTGGGTCTGGCTGGCCGGCTGTGTGTTTGGGGGATTCAGGAGCGAGCTCTGGCTTCCATCTCTCCTGCCTCAGCGAGACTATTATTCACACACCCGCCACGCAGATACACACAAACACGGTTCAGGGTCAAGTTATTGCACTTTCAATGTATGCGTGCGTGCATGCGGGTGTGTGTGAGTGTACATTTGTTCCGTTTTCTCATTACTGCAGCCTTAAATTGTGCAGTTTCATTAATGCAGTACAATGTCCAAAATACACAAGCAAACAAGCCTTTATAATGAACCACCAAAGTCAGCAAAAGTAGATGATAAAAAAAATAAAAATCAAAAGCTTGGGGAGTTTCTGCACCTTCATCATCAGTTTCAGTCTACAGGTTCATCAGCTTAACCAGCAGCATAGGAGGCTGCAGTTTATTTGATTTCCTGTCCAGAGTGCTGCAGATTGCTAAGAGTGATGACCTGTGCTAAAATTTCAAACCAGGGAAGTGCACCGTGGATTTATCTTGGCGAGTGCTTATACACACATATATATATATATGTATGTATATTCTAAAAGAAAAAAAAATTAGGTACTAGTGATCTGGTTGCGTCCTTTCTGTGCCTCAGAAAACCTCCCCAACAGCTTGTAAAGATCATCAACGGTTATTTTTAATGCCAGGATGCAATTTTAGTTCAGTGTAAAAACAAAAGAGGCATCGTGTGAGTATTACAGGAGACCTGGCCTCATGTTATGTGAGCATTTTCGCGTGTGTATTTTTCATTTGTCTTACCTTTATCCTGGGTCATCAGACTCTGCAAAGAGACGAGACAAAACCTATTCAAGCTGTTGCAGCAGAGCAGGCCAACAGAATATGAATCTAGTCTGTTTTGATCTCTAACTGATCTCCAGCTGTTTATTAATGTGACTGATATCTTATAGCTATTCACACTATTTGTGCGTTCAGGTTAATGAGGTTGCTTCATTGTTTTGATGAGCATTAGTATTTCAAATTAGCCAATGGAGCACAACAGATTAAATATGAAAAAAAAACAAGAAGCGCTTAGGTTGAAACCTTTCTCAGAGAAACCACATTGTCAGCAAAAATACCAAAAAACAGATTTAGAAAAAACTAAAAACTATAATTTGTGGGCAGCTGACATTTATTTTAATGCCAGAGTACAGCACTAGTCAGGTAATTTCATTGTTTTCAGACCTTTCAATTAAATGTCACAAGTTACTACATTTTTAAGGCTTTACGGATTTATTTTTTATTTATTTATTTTACCTTTTGCAGGTCTTCTATGGAGCGCTCCGTCTCTTTCAGACGCTCGCGAAGAACTTGCTCTTTGGCAGAAATTTGAGACTCTTCACTCTCAAGTGCACCAATCTCCGACTCCAACCTGCAAGCAGACAAAAATCCCACGAAAAGGTTGATGTCTGTACAGGTGAAAATTAGATAACAGTGACATGTACATCAGAAAACATCTCTCAAACTGTAATGTAGCCGAGGACTGAGCTACAATATCACTGTTCTGACTTCAAGAAGAATCAGTTTCCTGGCCTTTTTTTTTTGTTTGTTTTTTTACCCCCTAAACCTTGACGATTTTTACACATCTTCACAATTCTCCAAACTGCATCATAAACAAGGCTGTGTTCATACCAAAGCATGCCCACTCCATGCTCTGAGATTTTTAAGAGATGGATGTAACAACAATACTAGGAAGTTCTCTGGGAGGAGGACCACGGCTTGTTCCCTTGCTTCAGATTATGTCCCTCGGGGGAAATGCGGTATTTGTGAGGTCAGAGTGTGTGAGAATGTGTGTATGCGAAAGGTAAAAAGGTTCAAGACAATTCCACAGTAAGAGGCAGTCCTTCTATAGAGTTCAAGTGGAGCTCACTCTTAATTTAGAGAATCTATGAGGATGAAGAAGAGAGTGTTTGGGGTTATGACAGCTCTGATTTATCAGAGAGACATTTTACCCAAAACACATCGCTAAAATTATTAAACTTACGGTAATAAGCTGACCTTGTTCAAGTCTGAACTTCGGTGGGAATTCAAAAAGTTATCTGGGGAGCGGTGAGGATGACGATGTTCTGTTAGATTTGTGGATGTTCCTATGAAATTACACAGGAACCAATTATCCTGTTACATTTGTGCTCATGGTCAATATACTTCAACTCGTGTACCAGGCATGCACATGAGAAAACTGCATACGTCATTGTGGCAGCAGCGACGCTTTCAAGATGTAATGTCAAATTTCCATTGGATGCAAATAAGTTTTTTTTTTCTCTCTACTTACACAGAATTGCTCTGAACCAAAAAATATCTCTTTGCCTCTTTAAAGTATTGTTTGAAGAAGAACAATTAGTTTATTGTAGGGTGGCTCAGGGTCATCTAAAATGAGAAATTTAAGGATCCGTCTAAACAAAAGGCACTTTAAATTGTCCTTGCTTACTGAAAGGACTTTAACAAACATATCATTGAACAAGACAGCAACCATAACTCTGAAGATTATTAGCTGTGTTCTGACCTGCGGGGGTCGGATGCTTTATCATTTATTCCCACATGTGGATTTTGTTCTGAATAGAAGAACTTATAGAAGTATTCATGTCTCTTCAAGCTTTCTTTTTGGTCACATTTCAGCCACAGATTTCACGCATTTCTAGAAACTTTGGGGGTCTAACTA
The DNA here is from genome assembly GCF_051168715.1 of Poecilia mexicana. Classification (NCBI taxonomy): domain Eukaryota; kingdom Metazoa; phylum Chordata; class Actinopteri; order Cyprinodontiformes; family Poeciliidae; genus Poecilia; species Poecilia mexicana. The sequence goes on from NW_028263381.1 coordinate 17,929,556, forward strand.
AAAGATATTTCAGATATTTCTCTTTAAAAACTTTTGAAAAATGCTTTTCTACAAAAATACATTGAAGTCTTTTGTTCTGTTATGGCAAAAATATTTAAAAGTGGCTGAACGATTTGCGGGGTGTGTCCAAATTCCCCCTTGTGTGTTTAGATGCTCAGAGCTTGTGGATTTCACACAATATAAATTGCCTTAAATTGGATGCAGAGGTCCAATTGAAATCTCTGTAAATGCATTTACAATGAGTTATTCTTCTGCCAAATAATTAATGCACATCACTCCCTCTGCTATGTGCACAATTTCTTCCCAATTCTCCCATTTGTTTAAAAAAAAACAAAACAAAAAAACAGTAACTGCCTCATCAAACACACATTTTTGTTTATTTAATATGACTGCAAAACTCTTTTGCTGATGCACTCAGTCTCACTGCCTGTGGGACCTAATGTGTTTATAACATAAAAAAAAATGAATTAGAATTGAATTTTAACTGTCAGCTGGAAGGAACAGTTAAAATCTAAAGCCAAGAACATTTATCTCAATAATCCATCTGACTATTAGATTATATTAAATGTGTTTATGTTATTTAAGTCTCATCTTTCAGTAACATCTTTAAATTATTTTGTCTACAGTCAGAGACTCGTTGGAATTCCTGAGGCGCTGATTTGGCGCCATCTAGTGTTTAGAACCGTAAACGGAGACCCCATTTCCACGAGGCTTCCTAATAATCCAGAAAGAGACCACACTTGCCGCCGTACCCGCCCTGTTTCCGAACTACAGCCCACCCAGCTGCCATGTTTACGCCTGAGAAGCCAGCAGCCGCTTTCTATGTCGTACATCTGGTTTCATGTGTGTGTGTGTGTGTGTGTGTCCACAGGGTGAGACAGCGATACAACGAGATAAACAAGTAATACATGATACAGTTATTAATTATATTCTCTGTGGTGCGGGTCCTTTATTCTTTTTTTCAAATTTGTGCAATTCACCGTACGATGCCACCAGCATTTTGTTTGACAGTTCTTGGGTTTGAAAGTTCACCGTCTCAATGTGGCCACATACCTCAGTCTTTACCTCACCAGAGCGTTCAGCTTTTCTCCAGAAGACATTTGGCTTGCCCGTATGAGTGACTGCAAAATTTGTTTTTAAACAGCTGCATCCTTTTATCCGAGTTTAGATCTGACGTGACAGTAAGCCTAAACAGAAAGAAAAAACTGTTTTTTGAATGAATAAATCAGCCTAACAGTTTCTGGGAGACTGTTCTTTTTTAATTTTTTTTTTAAAGTTAGCATCATGGCCTTACATTCACACACAAAGCTTTCTCTCCCCGTCTACAGACTTTATCCATCCCATTGTTTAACGTTCAAAGGATCCAGAGGAGGAAGGACAGGACTTTAAAAATAATACACAATGCATTCTGAAATTGGGTCAATGAAAGTGCTTTCTCAAAATGTTTCCTTAAGAAGATGAGTACAGTTGATTTATTCCTTTCAACAACTCGGTGTCAGACTGTGTTTAATTAAAAATGTAAAAATGTAAATGTAATGCAACACAGCTGAAAAGACAATTTCAAACAAATATTATGCTAGTAGATGTTAAACAAATCCCTGCACAGCGCAAAATATGGGAATGCTGCAAACAAGAGCAATTTTCTCAAACGTCGTTTCATCCTCTGCATCTTTCATGGGAAAATGAATCTAGATTTAATTATTTCTCTATTTATAAACAGAAGAAAAAAAAAATCAAGTATACCATAAACAACAAGAGTTTAGTTTAATGATGAAAAGAATTTGAAACCAGGATGTTTATAATGGATTTTATACTGCTCTAAAAAGGGTCCCTTCATTTTGGTGGGAGACTTTTAAGTTGAAACGATGCAGCATTCAGAAATTGATCTTTGGCTTCAAAATATTCTCTCACAGAGTGTTTGGCATGAGTTGCTTTCAGGTGGTATCAGTAGGATGTAAAGCTAAAACTAAAAACCATCTTGAGAAAGTTTTATTTGTGTAAACAAAACAAATAATTTCAGTGTTTTCTTGTCATTGGGAGCGCCTTCTATAGACAAGCTTAAAAATGAAAACTTTAACATAAAGACTAGTCTCACCAGGACTGTTTTATTCTGCACCAATTAGAGATTTAAAAAAAAAAAAAGGTTTGACACATATTTGACACTTTTTCTTTGTTTGTGTAAACAAAAAATACTAAGGGTCCTCAAACGTAGGTCTAGAAATCTATGAGAAAAATCTGCTCATGTAAATTTACCCAAATCTTCAGACTGGGCAATAAATCAAAAGCTAAAAAAAAAAAAAAAAAAAAAGTAGAGATGCAGAAAAAAAATCAAGGCTGGATGAGGACAAAAGATCATCAGCGAGGTAGCAAAAATAAAAAAGTAAAAATATCCACAGTAAATTTTTCATAATAAGATTATGCTTTTGTGATAAAAGAGCAATTCATTTTAAGGCTTTTTTAAATTTTTGATTTATTTAGTTACCAAAGGTGCAATTGCCCATAGAGGGCGTTGTAGCTTTAGTAAAAAATTGATCTCATCTTCCATAGAGGCACGAATTCAGGTTAGGAAAGTAAACCAACAAAAGCAAATATTTACCAAGCGGCAGTGTGGAATAAAAGTGGACTGCCTGGATTGGGGGAACATTTTCTAAAAGCACACACACATACATTTATCAGTTCAATCAGTGACTTTGCAGACCTCTAGGTTTTTAAAGGTCTGCAAGGTCTTCGTCTCCTGTTCGCAAGAAGGTCACCTCCTTAGGCTTGATTAAAAAGCAGCAACAACAAAAAACACCCTAACGTGATTACAGTAGCTCGTTGGTACATGTTGAGGATAAACAGTATTGCGTAGTGAAATACTGGCAACAGCAGCAAAATGAGTAGGCACATTCCGTCTGCTCAGAGCTCAGAGCTGGACCTCTGTGCAGGCATCCAAAATGCATCACACTTTCCCACACCTGGAAAAACTACAGCTACCTTTCTGAAGCAAAAAAGAAAATTCTGCAAGGATTATGTAACAGGGCATCTCACTGAGCTTGCTGCAATGTGTGTGTGAAGCTTGCTTGCACAAAGATCTCCTGTGTTTAGTTCAGAACTAAAAGGTTTTCTGGTCTGGTAATTTATTGATAGCTGCAACAAGATAAGATGCAACAGCATTGATCTGCAATGAGAGGAGGCCAGGGGTTCACTGGGGAACGTCAGGATGACTATGATTACACATATAAACAATAATGTTTGGTTACGCAACTATATTAAACACGGATGAAAGCGTGTGAAAAGTGGGTCAGGGTGTATTAATTACATACCGCAGACCCACAGTTAATTTTGATACGTGCACCGTCGGTGTAAATAAGCACACAAAGGCCTCCCCTTGCCGCATTGCTCTTGCTTTAAATAGAGCGGTAAAATATAACCGGACCATCTGAGGCAGATGCGTGCACGGAACGGAAACCACACCGATCCCTCACAATGATGGCGACATCTGCACAAAGCCGTCTACTGCGACATAAAACGAGCCATAATCCAAAAGTGGCACGGTGTGGGCAGGCATGGGTCAGTGCCACCCTGTGAAAAGACCTTCCTCTGCTAAATATCCCTCTCTGTGTTTACTTATCCCAGTCTGTAAAACCACAACGGCTGCAGCTACACGCTTTTATTCAGACCCTTTGTGCGTCTCTGCAGAGTTGGAGTCGTCTTCTCCACACATTGAAATGTCTTCTGTTATCTCTCTGTCTGTGCTCGTCGTCTCCCTGTCAGTTTCAGTAGTTAAGTACAGTGCTTTGCCAAAGTATCCACCTCCTTCAACTGTATAGCTAGGATAAAGAGGACAGAGCACAGATACGTGCACATTTCAGATTTTTATTCATAAAACAAGTAAAAACGTTTTCCTTTTACCCTACATTTGTGCACTACTTTGTGTCAGTATGTCAAAAAAATAAAAATAAAAATCTCAAAAAGACACAAAGAACTTTGTGGCTACATACAAAAGGTTGAAAAGTTCAAGGAATTTAAATACCTTTGCAAGGGATTGTATGAAAAAAGGATAATATTTCTTAATGTGATTTGTAGTTTAAGGCTGACGGCGCATAAAGCCGTCGTTGTTCTCCAGATGTTTTGGAGGGATTTTTTTTGTTTAACAACATGTTTTTCATTAAGTTTTTACATTCCAGCGAATATTCTGAAGGGACGTTTGTTCACTTCTAGCTCAGTAGCTCAGTTGCTCTCTGAAGACACACACAGCTGTTCCACTTCGAAAACTAGAAAAAAAAAAAAAAAAAAACTACAAGGCATCCATAAAACCCAACTCCGCTGTCTTTGTCTCTTGCATTCTAACTGAAGTGTCCACCGGTGCATGTTGCAATAGAACAGAGCCAGCAAGGATGAACAGGGCGTCTGGACTGAGACCGTATTTCAGAAACTTTTCTTTGATGTAGGGGAATGGAAGTGTGTGTGCTTTTCATCACAGAAATCCAGGCTTTAAACTTGATCACACCATATTTATCTCTCTCTCTCTCTCGTGCTCCAGCGTGTTGAGATAATTCACTAGTGAGCCCCAACAGTTCACCTCTGTCCCTCTCAGCAGTGGAAAGACTCCAGATCCCCCTCTTGCAGGATATTCTGGGACGGTGTCCCACAGCGAGTAAATATAGACGACACACCCTCCGTTTAAAATGTGCATACACATACACACACTCACATGCTAACACGTGCTCGCCTCCCTCTATCCTCTCCTGTTCAAACATATACACAGAAATATGTCCCACCTTCACACAAAGTCATCAGACTAATGACAAAGTGTCGAATTTCTCAGCATTCTTTTCCCACCTGAGGTGAAGGCAGTAAATTACAGATACTCAAGAATCAAAAATCCTTCAGTTCTTCTTTGCACTTCATCTAATCGCCTTTTTTGTCCTGTTCTGAGTTTCCTTACCTTGTCCTTTGATACTTTTTTAAAATATATAATGTCGTCTCCGAATCTAAATCCTAAAGAAATGAACGAGGGGAAGCTTTCAAATTAACAGAACACCTTCTGCTCTTTTTGCTAAGTAATTCCACTAATTTTTTATCTAGGCACAAGAAATTGGGATATTATTTCAACTTCTTAACGGATTGTCATTATTGCAAAGGGGTCACACGTTCAAGTAGCAAATAAAAAACTCTTTAGACTTCCACACAAGTTTTCTGTGATCTTTAGTGGATGAATAATTTTAACCTCACACATCCGAATAAGGGATCCAGGTTATGGATTAATGACTTAAGCTAAAGTTAATTGATCTATTCAATTGGCTAATGCTAAGCAGCCATTTTCTTAAAAACCTGAGATCTCTTGAATGAAAAGTTCAGAATATGTTGAATTAAAAAAAAAAAAACAACATTCCTTTGTGTCCGCTGTATTAAGTATTGACTGAATAAACAGAATTGGGTGGTTTTCTCATATTATTAAACTTAGATATATTTATAAAACATAACAAAACAGGAACCTCTATTCTGCAACTTATTCTTAAGTTGCTGAATAGAAAGATAAAAGATGAACCTCAAGAAGCTTTTTGAGGGTTTCAAAAGAGATCTGCATTAAAGTGACGTTTCTCCTTCCCGTTCTGGTCAAGTAGTCCGCAAGCCAACTGGCTCCTCTTAAAGACGACCAGCGGCGCCCTCTTCTGGATGGCGGCCAAACTACAACTAAGTGGACGTTTTTACTTAATTGGTTGGAACTCCTTAGCTAAAAACAAACCAAGTAAATGTAAGTCGCTTCATTGTTTGCATCCCTAATCTGAACTCGTCTTTCTAACAAAATCGGTTATCCTGGTTCACGAAAAAACCAAGATGTCTGGAAATCTGACATTACAAGACCTGGACTGAATGCTGTATCTAGATTCGGTCAAAACTCACTGCTGTCTGGTGAAAGCAGTACAGTCAGGATTTATTCTGGCGCCTCATACTGGGGTTTGAAACTGACTCCAGTCCCTTTTTTGAAGCTTGTTCAGGCTGAAATCACAGTTGTTTTATTGCAGTGTCACTGTTATTTCTGTCCTCTTTCAGTGTGTCTCAGGCCTGCTGCAGAAACTAAAACTAAAAATAAAACAAGCTGTGCGATTAAAAGCTTAATTGGCTTTTGCAAAGTAATTACAACCAGCAAGAGCAATATGTTTAAAAGGGTGTCAGAAAGCGGTTCTGTCCGACAGCAGCTGAACGAAGTGATTCATATGAACAACTGCACTGGAGCGCCACAATGCTCGCTCTTTGACCATTCTCTGCTGTGCTGTTTACACCAGATCGACTATTGGCTCCGTGTCCCTGACAGCGTCTTATGTTGATGTTATTGCAGAGCAAGTGATAATCCACAGCAGTCAACAGAGTCTCTTTCATGCACTGAAGTGACAGATGAGGAGTTGGAGTTGGAGTGTGAGCCAATGATGGCAGACTGGTCCAGAACATCTGGGTCTGCTCTAATCTCACCATTCATTCTTCTTCTACTGTAAAAAGCCGCTGTGATTCCATCAGGAGTTGCTTTACTCCTGATGACATTGAGGCTATAGCTGGTTAGATCTATGTCATGTTAAAACTGTTAGGCATTTACACAAGTTTGGGTTTACCGATTTTATTTGCTTCACTCAGAAACATGGGATTTTTTTTTAAAGATTACTCAGTGAATTTCACAAAGATTTGAAAAAAAAAGTTTCTTATCAAAATCACTTCAAGGCAACATATGCACCTGAATTCAAAGAGGATTTTAATTCGATATTTATTTTTAAAGAATAAATATCCTTAAAATATAAGGATATAAATGGAGCTGTGAAAAAATACTGAAAAAGGGTATATGGTAATTTTTTAATAAGTTTAAGTATAAGATTTGGTGAAAAAAAATCCTCTATTTTTACTAAAACTTTATTTTCTGTTTATAAAAGCTGCAAGCTCCACAAAAAACCCCATCTGATTTCAGAGAATATAACTGCAGACTCTTTTCTTTTAAATCAGTCTGCCTCTGCTTCAGCACAATCTAAATCTCAAACCTAGTGTGGTGCTGGCACGTTATTCATAGCATGATCTCATGCCATAAACCTCCCCAGGGAATAAGTGACTGTCTTGCAGCAATGCTAAGTGGGAATCAGGAAGCTCCTCCCAAAGTCACAAACAAGGGAAATTCATGCAGGATCACATCACTCATTCCCTTTTTTTTTTCTATTTTATTTTTCAGTCCTCTCGGTATCTGTCATGCCTCCCTTTCAGAGCTACACCCTGCTTTTCAGCTGCTCTCCTTATAATTTTCCATCGACATTCCACATGTTCTCGCTCGCGTCAATAATGAGCATCAGGTAAGACGGATGCTGCAGTTGATGTTTTGTCTTTGACAGATAACCTATTTTGGTTAGAACATGAATAAAATGTAAAAAAATAAAATAAAATAAAATAAAACTAACAAACAATAAACTACAAAGTCACAAAGGGAATCCAAATAGATTATGTGATCTGCATGAATCTATAATAAATCGGTCAAAAGCTTTTGTTACAGAGCAACAGCATGTTTAGCAGATGTGGCAGCTTTAATTTACCGGTACAAACATCCGTTCAGAGTCAGATTGTCTTGAAGTGTGACAACGTTCTCGCTGCAAACCTGCAACAGTCTATTCTGTGATGAAGTGTAACTTTTGAACGAGCCAAGACGAGCATGAGGGAAAAAAAAACAACCCAAATCCAAACAGCAACAGCGCGTTACCTTTGTATCATGTCTTCGAGCTTCTTCCCTTGTTCTTCGTCGTGTTCCAGCTGTTTCCGCCGTGCCGCCTCTTCCTCTGCGCCCATCCCCTGGAGAAGCCATCGCTCCCGCATTGCTTTGGACTGCAGACGACGCAGAAATAAACAGTAAAATAAGGGAGATTTAGGTGTCAACACAAAACCAGTTGTATTAGCTCTCTGTTATGAATTTTAAACGAATGACATGAAGCTATGACTTTGTCACAGAGGTTACTTTCTGAAACATAATTGAAATCACAGTAGACTGCAAGGATACCATTTAACAGACAAAAGGTGAAATGTCACGCCCCAAAAGAGGAACCTGTGGTTTTTTTGGGGGGGGGCGGGGGGGTCAATTTCCATTGTTTTTATTTGCAAACCTGAACTAAAACACATAAAACATGACAGAATTACCTCTAACACCCCTTAGCATTTATAGGTAGCTCTGTGTAAATAACATTTCAAATCATTTTGGTGTGACCTTCCAAATAAATTACTATGAAACCACTAGAAAATTGCAATCTTCGGCATAAGAAAGTGAGCGTGAATGTTGGGTGTGAAAACCAAAACTTTAGCTGTTTAAATTGTAAAATGCCGCAGATGACGGCAGCAAAATGTTGGGAATGTTAAACCTGTGGAAATGCACATGCCATCCACAGAGCTCCACCCCGAAGCTTCAGGGAAGTCTCAAAATGCATATAGATTTTTTTGGGGATAAATAACTATTAGTATCCGTTTTGGCGCCGGTTCCTGCAATGGAAATAACAGAGTTAAAATAATGATGGCAGAAAATTCCCTTGAAGAAAAAAAAAAAAGTTTTCCATTAAGGTTTACCGTACTTAAATGTAAAATCTGTTTACAGCTTTATCTGTTCCCTGTTTCCGTCCACCTCTGCAGTGTTTAAATTAATAAGATTTACTATGTTAATTAGGCATTACAGTAAATCGTAGAACAAAGTTTGTTTGGTTCATGGAGCATTTAATATACAAAGACCACAGAGTTGAGTTGCCAGTCTTCTCACCCACAGAGGTTGGTGGGGGTCCTTTATAGGAGCCTCTGAAGCTGTGTTTATGTGACTAACGTCTCCATCTGCCTGTACGGCTTCGTTTGTTGCCACAACAGAGTCGAGCGTGAACACTCTGCTTCACCTTTGGCTGTTTACGCTCAGTCCGTTGCTTGACTGTAGATCTGGGAGCTTAACGTTAAAAGTGCGAGGAGCTGCACAAACACTTAGAAAGCATTTAACCATCTGCCACCAGAATGCGGCTGCTCACGTCGGCACGTTGCATGAGTCGCTCATCGGAAACCTGAAATCCATTCTAATTATTTGAGGTTTTGAGGATCTATGCGCATGGTTCTCACCAAAATGTATTTAGAATGTGTATAATGAGATATATCTTTCAGGAGAAATCCAGTAAGTAGTGAACTTTAAGGATCATGTCAAGCTGACTTGCAGGAAACTTTACACTCTGGATAATTGGGCTATCTTCAGATATTAAGAAGACATTAAGACGTTATCTTCGGTGAAAATACCGTGAGATCTAAATTCATGTGCGGACTTCACACACAAGACGTGTGTGAAATCTACAGTGTTTGATGGGAACCCAGTCTTAAAGTGCTGGTTGTGGTTAAACTTTGCTTTGGAATTAGTAATATGTTTACACAGTCCAAGACTCAGATCAACGCCTCCTTTCTGAAGGATTTGGAGCGTGCAGCCTTGAGGTCCTTATCAAACTCTCTGGGCTCCAGTTTCCATTTCCTCTCCCAGGCCCACTGCGTCTCTGGAGAACGCCCAACAAAGCCTTCTTCATGGTGCCTGGCCGTGTGGCACTCAGGGGTAATGGCCATAAAATGCGACTGTGTTACCAGATGTTGATTACATCGGGAGTTCACGCACATTGAGGCAGTAAGTAAGATTTCTAAAAAGAGCAGGACAGTGGCTTTGGTCATTAGAGGTCGGAGTGCTTTGGTAGAGCAAATCCAGTTTCCTTTTTCTAAATTTTAAACTTTCATCAAAAAGTATTTAAGCTTGAAATGTGTAAAATTCTGATTTAGGCTAAGCATTTCGTCATCATTTTGCAAACTGCAGTTTACAAAATGTCCTCACCGATCCTGACTTACTATGATGTTCCTGATCTATGAGATTGGAGTCAAAACCACATCTATTTGGAAATCCTACACTGCTTGTACTTCAGTTTACTCATCAGTTATTTTATCCAATAGCATTTTTACAGGCCTGTCTATTTAAGATCACCAGAAAATATAATCAAAACTTCCTTTTTCTGCACCTTCCAAGCCTGGCAGGGCAGTGCTTACGTCCAGTGGCTAATCAGGGATCAATAGACAAAAGACAGGGGGACACCCTGGGAAGGTCTCCAGTCACCGACTATTCCACACAGAGACTTTCAGACATACACAGATGCAATTTAGCATAGCCGATTACAAGATGATAAAAAATAAGGAATGAAACTCTTATGTTTGGATTACCTGTCACAACACATTTCAGTATGTTGCTTCTAATGTGAGCTTAAAATGCCAATTGACACACACGAGTTGATAAGTCACACCGTTGTGTTTCAATTTAAACTGCTACTCTTCTAGTTTCTTGTTTTGTCTTGCTGTGCTGCAATGCTAATACTAGCTTGCGCATAGACAAGAGATGGAGATACAGTTTAATCTGATATTTTTATTTACGTCAAGGTGTAACAACAAGTCCTAATGACATTGTCGTAGAGTAAAAAGCTGAAGTAATTTAGGAGATTGGACAAGTAATGCATCTTTCAGAAGCGCTTATTTCTAAACATACTGAAATATCCATCCATCCATTTTCTGTACACCCTTGTCCCGTTCCAGGCGAGAGGCGGGGTACATCCTGGACAGGTCGCCAGTCTGTCGCAGGGCAACACAGAGACAAACAACCATGCACACACACACACACACCTAGGGAGAATTTAGAGAGGCCAATTAACCTGACAGTCATGTTTTTGGAATGTGGGAGGAAGCCGGAGTACCCGGAGAGAACCCACCATGCACAGGGAGAACATGCAGTAGACTGACTGCTGCTTGACTAACTTTTATGAAGGGAGCAGGAAAACAACATCACTGTTTCAAGAAGACTTTGAAGTATCAGAGAAAACGTGTTTTCCAGCACTACTTGTTAGAGAAACATTGCTCTGTAGCAGCCTGTTTTCTCTTGATGAACTTCTTGACCTTTTCCGTCATCCACAAGCAGCAGAATAAAGCCTCTCATTTCAGCTGATTCTGCTCTGCCATCAGAGTTTCTCCACAGTTGTTTATCTTTCGAGTTTGCTCTTTGAACTGTTTTTCCTGCTTTGACCTTTGAGAGTTTTCCGTAAGGGTTCTCAAACTTCTGAAAGGTTTTTTTATTTTTTATTTTTTTTTATCAACCTAAAGAGACATTTCTCTTTTATCTGATAGGACAAAAGTTACCTGACACTGTTTTCTTCAAGAACAGCTCGACTGTTAGCAAAATTACTTGTTAGAATCTCAATTCGCACGGCTTTAATCAATGTGTCTCTCCTTCCCATAACCCTTAAATGGGTGTTAAATTCTTGAAAAATCCCAGTGTGTGGATTCAAACCTGTTCAACAAAGGATCCATTGATGCAAAATTTGTTTTATCACTCTAATTTGTGATTGGATTGTGTTTTTATTGCAAATATTAAAGCTGGCTACTATGGATGTTTTCAGAATAATGAGAAACCACACATATGCTCTTAACCACCCAGTGAGTCTACAGCTGCAAAGCCTCCAGGATTTTCCAAATAAGTCTTTTTGGAAAAACAAACAACTACATTGCAGCAGGGCAGCACAAGAAAATGAAACCCAGCAGATTTGTGAAACATATTTTATCATTACTTACATCTGCCTTTTGACTGTTAGTATTTATTCTCTTAGTGCCAAATGAGTTTAGTTTGATTCTCTCTGATAAGGCTTACGCTGCCTTTTTTTAGGTTTACGAGTAAAATCCAGCCATTTACCCTTTGTTTAAAGAAAGAGATTTAAAGAACACCACATAATTAAATCATTAAACGTATTTTTTCTACTTTTTTTTCCTCCACTGATGAACTCTTAAATGCCTTTTACTTGTTCACTGAATCAAAAGCAAAGGCTGGGTCACCAGTTGTGGTTGGCAGTAAGTGTTAGAAGTTTTATTTGTGGGTGTGCTCGGATTTAAAAGGTTTCTCTTCAAATAAGAAAACAACCTTCGCTGTTTTATGCCTGCACACAAGCCAAATTGAGTGTTGGGCATTTGGATGGAACTGGTACAAGTTACTGAAGAAGTTATTTGTCCAGCCAACATGTGGAGCTGGGCACCACATGGGTTTTGCTAGGACTCAGATGGGCAAACGCAGTTGAAAACCCCATTTAAGTCTTAGTTAGCATTGAGTTTATCCATTGAACTCCGTTAACACGTGTGTGACCCACACTGGTTGGTTTGCTGGATTAAATGTGAGCAAATACAGTCAATCCTATGCAGGTTTATGCTGCGAGTCCGAAGTGGACAAAGGTCTGGTAATGGGTATGAGCAATCAAAACTGGAAACACATGTGGGACCCATCTGGCCGAACCATATGGGTTACACGTGGTCAAACATAAGCCAAATATTTTAAACATGTGAAGCCCACGTGTAGTTTATTGGGTTAAAATGCTAAAGGTAAAGGGCAAAAACAGGCTGGTTTTGTATGTCTTAATACAGTCAGTTGCTATGAGGCCATTATGTGACGTATTGAGCAATTCAATAAGCTGTGCCATTCTATATTATGACTTAATTAGCTGGTGTGGACCGTATTTCATCAACCAAGGTGACTTAATTCTGCGCGGCATGAATGAAGTCAGCTTATCAACCACGTAGCACATTTTGTAGCTTCTGAGGTCCATGAACAGACCTACCAACCTTAACATGCTGAAGCTGTAGCACCAGTTCGTCAAGCTGACTTCTTTTGTCATCAATTTCAGTTTGTCGTTTCCGCTTCTCCTGAAAGGTAAGAAAGAAAAAAAAAACAATATGAAAGATTATTTATTTACATGGAATGTTAAATATTTGACAAGGTGAATGTACTTATATTCAATTGTAACATTTAAAAATGATTTCTGTTTCAGGCTGCTGGCATTACTAAACTGGTTCAGGATATTTGGCGCGTATTTATTTTAACCTTGAGAGAGAACTGTGAGAAACTGAGACGATAATGAGATGGGACTGTTCGCACAGAGGAAGCAATACGTCGAAATAGCTGGAGGTCAGAGTTTATCTAACTTTGAGAGGGGGTTAAGGCGCAGACCAATGCAGGGATGATGGATTAGACCCTGATGCCGAACCTAAACTTGAAGAGAGAAAACGATCCTCGACTTTGGAGAGAAATGAATGAGGCTGATGTACAAACTGCCTGCACAGGGAAAACATGGAAACATAAACACAAGTCATTCCAGGATAACCCTTCTTGGGGCATGAGTACATACGATACTAAGCATGTGAACAGAGCTCTCTCACTCTCTTTCTGTGGGAGTGAAACAAGGATTTCTAGGACATTTCCTGTCGGCTAAATATAACTTTCAGGGAAAGCCCCCAAATGTGAATAAACGTTAGAGCATGGCTAAAACAAAGCAGAGGCATAGTGAATTTAGAAGAAAGAGTAGAATGGACTTTGGAGATGGAAAATAGAGGAAAAAGTGGCATGGAAAACCCCATATTAAGTTGGAAAAAATAAAAACGGCAGCAAATTTGAGGAGTGACTACGACTACACCATGATAGACATCTTCTTTTCTGCTTTCTTAGCCATTAACAATTCTTGTAGATCTAGCTTGAGCCTTGTCTCAACTCAGTGTTACCCTGAATTTTCACCCTTTTTATCGTCTTATTATATTTATGTTTTATTCTTCTTGTTGCTATGCAGGAACCATTAGGTATCAGAATATATTAAAGGTGAAAACTTCAAAAAATGAGTTGATCTTATTATATCCACAAAAGATCAGTTCAAAAATACATCTTAAATGTGGAACAGAAAATGCTAAATGGTTTTTTAGGAAATATATATAAAGCATTTAAAATTGGTCCAGTTGTGTAAGGAGTGAAATCTTAGAGGCAGGTAAGCATTGCAACAGCTTGAGGCAGTCAGTGATGGTTGAGAGATTAGTGTGCTTGTTTTGTTCCACAGAATTAGCAAACAGGCCTCAGGAGGAGCAAATATGAGCTGCAGTGATCATTTTCTACACGTCTACAAACATGGAGAAAAACTCAGCAGCTACAGTTTGAGAGCTTTAGTGCAAGCTGGAAAAATATCTGCAGCAAGACTGAGGTAATTTTTGTCTTTCTGTCTCTCTTGCACACACGCACACACACACACACACACACACACACACACACACACACACACACACACACACACACACACACACACACATGCATGCACACACACCACAAGAGCCTACAAAGCACCAGTTCCCATGGTTGGTAAAGTACAGTCATAGCCTCAGCGGTATGGCTGACAGATGTCAGGGGACTGTTGAGAACATGTGGTTGGTTGAGGATTGAGCTAAACATACAAATGCAGACACACACGCATATTTCCTTTAGTTTTTTGCTATCCTTCTAATAGTCCAAAATCTTTAGATACCAAATTACTATCACATGCTAAAAATGAGCGCCAGCTGGATCTAAAGCTCACTACATCGGCAAAGTAACAATGAGCTATTATAAGACCAAGTTAAGAGCTAAAGGACGGTAGAAAATTAGAATTAACCATCTTGTAGTCAAACAGCTGACTAGCATACAACAATGCCGCTCTGCGTTGAACAAAAACATGTAAGAGGCAAGAAAACTAGTAAAGTCACTAGAAAAATTTAATGAATGAAAGTAAGAAGTGTTGCAGCTTCTTCTGGACAAACTGGACAAATGGGCTACTTCCACCCACACATTCTTGTAATGTGGAGTAAAACTGCATAATGAAGCTGGCTTTGTTGATATGAATGGGTGATAACAGCCTGTAGGCAGAACGGACTTCTTCTGAAGTGAAAAATGAGCAGCACAACTTAAATTTAAATGACACCTTGATTTAAAAAAGGATAAATGATTGACTATCAGAAAAAAAAAAAAAAAAAAAAAAAAAAATATATATATATATATATATATATATATATCTGCAGTACAGTTGTAGCTGGGAACTTTCACTGCTCTTTGTGTTCAAATAACTATCACTGTCTTGGATCATAAACAGATTAATTATCAGGCAGATTAAAAGGTGTCAAAAGTCAAATTGAGGAAGCAGGAAAAAGACCCTCAACACTGATCTGTTCACTGTTTGCTCCCGCCAAACAAAGACATCCTCCTCTTCCGAAAAATATGTTGACATTCTCGGTGACACGCTCACGACTTCCCACATTCTGACTCACAGTGTTTTGTCCCCACTTGGCCTGCTGCTGCTGCTGCTGCTGCATGGGCCCTTGAACAGAAGTCACCACTTTTCCCACAAGGGTTGACACAATGTGAAAGAATGATGGACACGCTCAAACAGAAGGTCATGATGAGTTATTTAAGTGTTTAATCTCTAATTCTAACTCCTGTTTTGTAACACTGTTTCTCTAAAACTTTACACCAGCTTTAGCACATTTTTTAGCATCATGTTCGGAAAGACAAAAAAATATTGAGACGAGATGAGGTCAAAGCCTTGCTTGTAGACTTTTCTGTAAATTTAAATATAGTTGAGTGAAGACATATTGGCCTGAGTTCGATTGGCTCCTGTAGTAGAACTGTGAAAGGTTTTGGTTCCTAAAAGTTCCCCAAAATATAGAACAGCAACAACAAAAATATGTAACCAAAGTTATATATGCACAAGAAATAGGCTTTTAGTGCACCTGGTGTCACAGGTATGTGTGTGTGTGTGTGTGTGTGTGTGTGTGTGTGTGTGTGTGTGTGTGTGTGTATGCGTGTATGCGTGGGGGTGTGTGTGTGTGTGTGTGTGTTTCAGCAATCTTCATGACACTGTTAAATTTTTCTATTGTGTTTTCAAACCGTTCTATAACAAGTCAAACCAACACACGAACATCCAACCAACCAACGCAGCAAAAAACAAGCCATACAAACCAAGCATTCGAAACAACTAGTTAGTCACAACAAACCAAACAGCCACTCATCTAAACAAACCAACCAAGCGAACAAAACCAACTAGGTTAAACAAATCAATTTAACCAAACAAACTAACTAAGCAAACTGCTCAATTAAACAATCCAAATGAAAAAGTACCAAACCAACCAACATTTCATGAAACCAACTAAACAAGTAACAAACAACTAAGTCAACAAAACAAATCAATTAAAACCAGTTAATTAAACCAGCCAACACCCCGGCAAACCAACCAAAGAAGAAAAGCAAACCAGCAATAACACCAACGAAAAGAAATCAAATTGGTTAAACAATTTAATTGACCAAAACAAAAAGAGTTCATCCAGACTAACCAACACACACCCCACCAAACCAACTAAACAAGAGAAACAAACCAACCTAAAAGAAGAAGCAAACTAAACAAATGAGTTAAACCAACCAACCAAGAAACAAAAATAATTAACCAAGGCGATTAAATCAAACAAACCGAACCAACGAAACAACCCAACTTAACAAACCCAACCAAACAACATTACAGATACATTTAGAAGGAATCATTTCTAACACACTTTAAAAACTTAAAAAAAATAAAAATAAAAAATCAACCCAAAAAATGAACCCAAAATACAAAGAGTAAAGGCTGTAACAAAGAGAGGTTTCTGGTGGTGAACCATCTTGGACCGATTAAAATGGTGTTCCAAACAAGAATGCTGCTAAACTTATAAGTTTAATTTCACACATGCCAAGTTTTAACTGAAAAAGACCCACATTTTATTCTTTTAATAGCACCTTTTGTTTTAAATTATCGAAGCTTTCTTTTTTCCATGTTGGAAATCTCTTGCTTAATAAGTGAAACAATGTGTGTGGTTTCATGCACTTGCCTTTCGATTTCAGAAAGACTATTTAAAAACCTTTTTTAGCCATGGTTGTTAAATAAGGAATGTTTTCATTTCTGGAGCCTGAAATCTCAGGTCAAAAAGTTATATTTGCACAAGGAACTGGCTTTTTGTGCACATAATGTCTCAGGTGGTATGTTTGTGTGTGTGTGTGTGTGTGTGTGTGTGTCTTTTTTTTTAATATAATTTTTATATTATAAAATTATATAATATGAAAATTATTATTATATAATTAAAACATAATTAAAATGAGTGTTTTAATAGAACACTAATTGAGTTAGTGTTCAATTAAAACACAATTTTGTTTGTTTTTTTAAAGAGTGCTTTATATATATATATATACCGTATTTTCCGCACTATAAGGCGCACCGGATTATAAGGCGCACCTTCAATGAATGGCCTATTTTAGGACTTTTTTCATACATTAGGCGCACCGCATTATAAGGCGCATAGAATAGACGCTTCATACTCTATTATTACACATCCACATTAATAAAGAAATGGTCCCCGAGTACTTTATATAGTAGGCTGGCCCAGTCGTTGTTTCACTCACGGTGTTGGTGTTGCGATATTATGCCCAACTGCTTTCTGGGTAACACAGACCAACCGACACGCTGCCGCTGCAGTCTCTGTCTCTCTTCCCCTGCCCCTCCCCCCCTTTAAATGTATTATCAAACTTTATTAACAAACCAGTGTTCTGACAACTATCCCAGCATGCACCGCGCACTACTTCTTCTACGGGGGAAAAAGAAGTTGGCGGCTGCTTACCGTAGTGGACCAACTACGTAAGCAGCCTACTGCATGTCGGTGTAAACATGAAGTCTTTCATTTCGATCTGAGTTAATTAGCGTAGCATTTCTGCCGGATTTTCACAACATATCAGCCACGACAATGGACAGGGGAACCAACAAGTTCATGTCATCTTTTTTGGACGACATCAAGGTGTTTGAGCCACTGGATGCCTCCAACATTGTGCGCGTCACAGCTAAAAGCTACCGATAGATGAGGAAAACAGCAGATCCTCACACCCTCAGCATAAATATAGCTGTGGACAAGATCACTGATGCCTATTGTTCTTGCAAGGCTGGGTAAGTCGGCATTCATGGTTTTGAATGTACATTAGCATATGTTTACTACTGTAGCTTGTGTTTGTGAGACGGTCACGCACGTGGTAGCTGCACTGTGACCTAAAATGGGCATTAGCCAATGAAACGCGGCCCCTGTGGTAAGGTCCGTTGCTGGACCTGTTGTGGCTCAATATTGGTCCATATATAAGGCGCACCGGATTATAAGGGGCACTGTCGGCTTTTGAGGAAATTGAAGGTTTTTATGTGCGTCTTATAGTGCGGAAAATACGGTATATATATATATATATATATATATATATATATATATATATATATATAAAAGAGCTGAGAACACATACTTTATTCTTGCTCCTACTCTTTTCTCTGTCCCTTGGTAATTAATCCAAGTTCCCTTTAAATTCTTGCACAGAGAAACGGAGCAGAAGCTGATAAATCATCAGTTTTTGCATGTGACTTTCACATAAACACTTTGTAACAATACTGTATATCCACATGCATTAGGCAAACATCAGCATTTTTTATGCTTCATCAGGAAGAAGGGGATTATAAGACCAAATGTAATCCATCAGAACAGGTCAACAGGACAAAACAGGATTTTTCTCTTGTATTTGTTTTTGTGACATTTTTAAGCTTAAAATAAGTTCATGTGAATCTCTAGATTTTCTTTCCCCACTGTAAACTCCAAGTGAACAGTTTTGTTCATTTTTCCTTGAAACTTGATCATGCACCAATTGTGTAATGTTAATGCATAACATTTTTATTTTTTAACATAATACTTACGTCATGTCAAAGCTAATAATGTGCCTCATTCTCACTGGAATCCACACATTGATTCTTACACACTCTCACACACTATTCAAATATCTAAATGTAAGATGCTATCAGGCTTTTGGCTTTTTAACAGAACCTCCCCTAAAAATCAGACTTCAAAGTCAAAGTATGGTTCCGAATCTGATTCTGAAAAACATAAAACTCCAGCCAACACATTGCCAATCTGAAACCATGCAGAAAAGTATTATTTTGAGTGGTTTTGCACTCTTTATTTGAAATAAGCAAAACAAAACAAACAAAAAAAAAAGTTAATGAAGGGAGATGAAAGTAAAACAAATGTTCTCAGATCACACATTAAAGCAAATACTGATTCACAGTGTTTATGGGGCGGGAAACGGAATGCTAAGCTGCAGAAACTCGTCTTTATGAGCTGGTGAAAATGTTTTTGTCCTTAAAACCAGCGGAGCTCAGAGAGAGCATGTTTTGATCTTGCACATCCAGGATTAGATCAGACCGATTGCTAATCAACGTTCTGCTGATGTTGGAGTTGTGAAGAGGGCAGGGCGGCAGATCAGATTGGTTACATTCTGTACATGCCAACACACCCAGCAGAGAAATCTAACTGGGAATATCGTCTTCCGTTCTGTGGACAGCCATACCTGAGAGCTTAGAGAACACCAACTGAAATGGATGGGAGCTTCACGTGTCGCTGGTGTGACCACACGCTTAGAAGATCTTTGCATTTTATAATTATATCACCACTACTATTTCTTAATTAATAAATCTGTTCAATTAAAAGAAGCAAAAAAAAAACAAAAAAAACTTTTAAATGTTTCCATGTTGCAAAAAAATGTGTTTTCATACTCTACTGTGAATGTTTCGCCACTCTTGATGGATGCAAATATTTGCCGCAAATGCAAACACCTCCTTCCTCACAAAATTTTTACTCATTACATGTGAACAACAGCATGCTAATTTGGTACCTCCTCAGCTAACAGTCGTATCAATAAATGCCAAGTCAGCACATCGCTGAAATGCACCGCGTGCTGATGTTACACGACGACAGCAGCAGGTGGTCGTTATGTGAAAATAATCTGTGTGCTCCTTGAAATGCACATACGAACGACATAAAAAAAAAAAACATTTTAAAATGTTACATGTGGCTGTAATGAATGATGTTTTGCTCAGAACTTGCTACTTTTCAAGCTTCTTAGTTGCAGTTCTGTCAATATTCTGCTTGCATTGTGCAGCACCTTAAACAAAAGTTACCACGCCCCTTTGACTTTCCCACATAATTTCATTTCATAACTACAAACCTCAACACACTCAATTGTGATTCTGAGGAAACAATGTTCTTACAGTCTTTTGTGGCATCCACTTTATTTACTTTGGTACACGTAATAAAACCCCACACAACTCCCTGCAGAAGTTGCCTAAATTGTAAATTTAGTCCAGCTTTAGATGAGACCAAACTTTATCCTATACATGCAAATTGCTATGTGGCAGAAAAAAACAAAACCTACACAGCACATGGAGAGGCATCATTGTGCTGCAGAAATACTTTTTTTTTTTTTACCATAAGGACAGAGAATCTGGTCAGAGCTGATAGGGAAAATGGAGGTAAATGCAAGAAAATCCCTGTTAGGTGTTGCAAAATATTTAAGATTGGGTAAGGGTTTACTTTCTACCATGACAGCAACACTGAAAAGATACAATTTAATGTCATTTCAGACCTAAAGTCGACTGAGAATTTGAAAATTGCAGCTTCTAGATTCTTTCCAACTTAACTTAAGGGGTCTGAATGCTAACCACATTTTTCAGATCTTTATTTGAAAACATTTCTGAAAATGAATCCATGGAACCCTTTCTCTTTGCAGTCATATGCATCTTTCTGTTGATCCATCATTTGAAATTCCAGTCAAATGCGTCGACATTTTTGGCCGTATCACTGAAACACGTGAAAAAGTTCGAGAAGTTTAAATACTTTTGCAAGGCGTTGCATATTATTCAAACAAGACGAGCGTGACAAGAAATAAAGAAATCCATTCTAGCCTCTCGTGCCTCACGTCTCTGCAAAACTCCCACTGATACACACACAGAAGTTATGCCACTAGTAACATACAAACACACACTCACAAACCCAAAAGACCAGTAGGTCCAGGACAGCTGCTGCTAATTTTAGAGGGCTTGTAACTCCTGCTGTGCCCGAGACCCCTTGCTCCCCAACACGACACACCCCTTCTTCCTTTTTCTAAATGACTTTACCCCAAGCACAATCCCCCTCCTCTATAAAATAAAGTCAATAAACTAGGTTTTCTTTAGCGCCCTGGAATCCTGTTTGCTCAGTCGGTAATAGTCTGCCTCTACTCTGCCAAATATTCACAACCTATGACACGATTTTGGGGAAGCTGTTTAAACAGATCTGATTTTGTAAGAAAAACCTCAGAAATACAAGAACCTGAATTTGCTCTTCAGTGTCTCTACTGGCTGTGAACAGCCAATAATTAATGATAAATGAATAAAGAAGGTAGAAATAATATTTTTTACGTATCAGACAGAAAAGTAGGAATGTCTTTTTTGATTGTTTCATCGTGGAGAGTATGTTCTGTACCTTTCCTTGGGAAAAAAATATTATTACTAAGTGACTTTTTACACATTTTCACCAGAGCAGCTCATAATTTAATCCAACATATGTTACATATTACAGTTTTGGAGCATTTAATTTGACTTTACAGTTGAGTTTGGGCCTTTATGGGAAACTGCTATGTTATGTCCTTTGTACAACAAGGAACTGTGGTTAATAATTGCATTTATTTATTTTTTACAGAAGCACAGTTAAACACAGCTTATTGAAAAATTATTCTACAAAGTTAAGAGACTCGATGTGAACTAAAAATGTGGTAATGTATGATTTTAACCAGTGGTGACTAAACCTTTTGCCAAGAGGCCAAAATTGTAAAGCTAAAAAAAACAAAAAGAAAACAAGTAAATATTCTGATCATTGATAATTACCTCACATCACTGCTTTTTGAAAAGACAATGATATTATTTTGTTTTTCTTTTTGGGTTGGATTGCTTTCCTTAATTGGCATTAAAAAAAGTAAAAATCTTTCCATAGCAACAAGAACAGGACATGGGTCAATGCTGGCGATACTTAGTTAAGTTAAATCATTCATGATTGATTTTTTTCTCTAAAAAAGTGCTGATAGTAAAAACATTATTATTAAAACAGAAATACTTTGTGTTGTACCTAATTATGTTTAACATTTGAAATTTCTGAAATTGTCTGACAAATTACTCAGAGGATGTTTTGGCAGCAGTTACTGTGATGTAAATGACATAAATGAAGCCTCATGTTGATCATTTCATTACAATTTCTTTAAAATTATTTTTCATAAATGAAATATAGCTCGAGGTGTTCTCAATAAAACTACGCTTGATGTAATGTGAACTCCAACAGAATATTCACCAATAACGTGGAGAAAAATTGGTAACAGCAGCAACAGCAGCAGCAACAGCAGCAGCAGCAACAGCAGCAGCAGCAACAGCAGCAGCAGCAACAGCAGCAGCAGCAGCAGCAGCAGCAGCAGCAGGAGCAGCAGCAGCAACAGCAGCAGCAGCAACAGCAGCAGCAGCAACAGCAACAGCAGCAGCAGCAGCAGCAGCAGCAGCAGCTCACTCTCACCCTGCCCTAATCACCACCACCTCACTAAATACACACTAGGATTTCTCCATTTTCTAAAAACCTGCAGAGATCTCTTCCTCACTTCCATTCAAATAAACCTAATATGTGGTTTGTAGCGGTTTGTGAGCAAAAGTCTATTAGTCTTGCATGTAAGAGTCCTGGGGCATCAACATAGATATAGCACACTTTGAAGTGCAGAGAGATTATGATTTTAAAGATGATGCAAAAAAAAAAAAAAGACATATTTGTGCTAAACATCAGTTTACGTGGGAGATATCATTTTTGCTTTGTTTTGTACTTGGAGTCAGACAATTTGGGGTCTTTTGTACACTGTGTGTGTGCGTGTGTGTGTGTGCGCGCGTGTGTGTGTGTGTGTGTGTGTGTGGGTGTGTGTATGTGTTTCAGGGGGCTAAGTTAGAGTCCAGAGTGCTGAGGTCATCTATATAAACATAACAACACAACAGAGGAGTCAGTGAATGAGTGCATGCAGAAACCCAGACTCTTGTATGTATGCTGTCATACTGCTTGTGGCTGAAAGGCTATATGGGTAATGGTTAATTAGAGCGAAGAGTCGCTCACCATTCACTGGCTGATGCTGAAACCACATGCAAGGTTTCTGGTGAACGAGCACCTATTTGCAGATGCGCTTAAAGTATTTTGGCCAACCCTGACCAGAAAGTACTCCAGATCGCTTCCAAAATTACATGGTAATAACAAACTAATTGTGGGTCTGAATTTAACAAGAAGACATCGATGCTGTTTTCTAATCTGGCCAATTAGTGTTCACAGAAAAGAGCTATGTTCATAAGCACAGTGAGAGTTTTGACTTTTTGGCTGACACGTAACATTAATTTTGATTTCTTCTCTCAAAAAGAAAAAAAAAAAAACTATTTTCCCTGAACGAAGAGGGAAAAGAAATTACAGCTCACTGCCTGGTTAAGTTGCTTCAGCGTTTAACCAGAACCAAACCACACTGAAAGAATGAATGGTCTACAGTTACAAATAAAAGCACAATAACTGTTTTCAGATGAATTATGATGATGATCATATCCAGTGAGTTTTGCCAGGACCGACTGTGAACATAATCGACCTCAACTTACCACGCCTCCCCAGAAAATCTATCTTTTTCCAGTCACAATATGAAAACAAAAAAACTTCTGAACAGGAAATGTTTTTAATTTTGATATTTTCAGGGAAATGTTTAATTGCAGCAAGCTTAGCAGTGAGCAAATGTCGGAGGGAGGTTACGGTCACAGTGGACCCTGACCTGTTCCTGGTTCAGAAATCAAACTTTTCTGTGGAATATGACTCCAAATTATCTTCAGAAAACCTGCCTACTCATGCATTTTTTTTTTTTTGGTTCCTAACCTCAAACCCACACAAATATCACACTGTCATTTAATACAGTGTTCATTTGGAGACACATTTATTTGGTCATTATTATGAAGCTGCAGCTAGCATGAGCAGACTGTTAAGGGCCATTAGCAGCCCATAATCCACCAACTGGAGCATTTTTCTCACAGTAAAACATGAGCGCAGACATTGTATGTGTGGGGATAAAAAAAAAAAAAAGTTCAAAATATTCTCATTGAGAGTAATGCAGATAGAACAGAAATCTCAATTTACTATAGTTTTAAAAATAAGTAACGTATATACAAATGTAATGATTCAATTTTTAAGACTTTAACTGTATAATTAGAGCCATGAGGACCATGATTTATGAATGATGCAGGCCGATCATTGCAGCAAGTGAACATTATAATGACTTCTGTCTTATAACTATTATTAATGTCAATACTTTAGCATCCAGCATGGTAGAAAGTTCAATCTTTGATTTATTGCACTACAGGCCAGTTTATGTTGTACTGCTGTCATGTTTGAAAAGGATTCACAAACATTTGAGTATTCTTTTAAAGCTTCCTACTTGGCTCAAGTTCTTCTGAAGTATTAATGAGGACAGAAATTGATGGTGATGACAAGGAGATCTCAGGGGAGTGATCAAATATTGATGAAATCCTTAGTCACAGACAGGAGCTGCTTGTGTACATTGTGCATCTATTCAAAGGGTTTCATCACAGCTGGTCATGAGGTAGTGATCAGGAACAAGATTTTAGGAGAATACGGACTCAAAACTGCTGGTTTTCCTTCATAGTGCTTCTATGTTTGGATTCAGTGAGATAAAGAGAAAGTGGCAGATTAGCCAGTGGTTTTTCCCACATTGAAAGGAGCACAGACTGACACTCTAGGAAAACATGGGTCTTCCAGAAACTAAGGCAGAGACACTTCTACTGATTATTCAATAATTCTATTAAATTGTCTGTAGTCAGAATCAGGGTTTTGCAAAGGGCACTAAATTCATTTTCTTTCCCTTAAACGACTGATTTGAGGATATGTTTATGGTTGCTTCACATCTGGAAGACCAATTTCCACCAAAGCGTTTGAAACGTTGCTCCAGTATTTCCACACAATATTCTCTCCTCATACATTTTGGGAAGTATGCCAGTCTCTCCTGCAGCAAAACAAGCCTACGACATGATGCTGCCACTTCACAGATGGGATGGTGTTCTCAGCCTCACAAGCTCCCTGCTTTTTTTTTCCTCCAAATGCACCATTGGCTTCTTCCTGTCCGAGTGGCCTTTCAGTCCTTGTGCACGACTCACTCTTTGCTTTTGTTTTGTGTTTAATGATGTAAAGCACTTTGAAATGCCTTGCTGCTGAAATGTGCTATACAGATAAAGTTTGATTGATTTGTTTTAGGGATAAAATGCCCATCTTCAATCAAAACAGAAGCGGTAAAAATATTTCTTATTTTGCAGTTTTAAATAAAAGCAATTTGTTCACGTTATAAAAGTTTGTTTTGCATGCGAGTCAGTGTCTAGATAGAGTGGTACTTTTTTGCAAGGCTACCACGAGAATCTCATACTATCCCCTGCCTAACGAACAGCATGAACCGTC
Organism: Poecilia mexicana; assembly: GCF_051168715.1. NCBI lineage: Eukaryota > Metazoa > Chordata > Actinopteri > Cyprinodontiformes > Poeciliidae > Poecilia > Poecilia mexicana. The sequence goes on from NW_028263381.1 coordinate 17,954,801, forward strand.
TTCAAATTATATAATATAATTATTTTCCTTGCAGCTCAACTGACAAAGAACCAACAAACTCTCTGTAAGGACGAAACACGCGTGTTTTCTTTTCCTCAGACTGTGAGAACTTTCCACTCTGTTCCTCTTTAGATGTTATGTGGAGGCTGGTATGGCTGCCATCTTTCAACGTGGCCAAAATAGTTTCTCCATCTGCAGCTCCAACAACTCTGCCCCCCGCCCCATACATCCACAGAAACAAGCGCACACACGCATACACACTTCTCGGTTTGCGTGTGTGTGTGAGGTATGCTGTGGTTCCTATTCGGTGCCAAATTTAGTCGTGAGCAATGAACTCTGGTGCAACCGTTGCTTCTGAGTCGTATTAGCACAAAGGCAATCATTAGCACTTATTTCAACGTTACACGTGACGGTAAGTATCCAAATGTGTTACTGAGAGACCACCTCAACAGGGGGAGTCGATGTAACTGAAAATTTCAAGCATCTGGCCAAACCAAAAACTGAAAAGCTGATTTTTCCGCCAATCTCTCCATTACTTAACTCTCCTCCTATAAAATAAGACGTAGAAAAACCAAAACGGACACAAATATCAGGACAAATGGAGCAGGATTACGAGACAGAAGGCTGGCGAGGGAGTAAAGAACATTACAACTGGTGCAACAGGAACGGACTTTGTTCAACGTGAGGAAAACGTGTAGGAGACCCTGACGTCATCCTGAAAGGTTTCCAGCTTGCATCACTTTGAGTTTTCGGCTCAGGATCCGTCCCGAGTGCAAGGCAGCGGCACAGTTTTGCAGACAAATATGACTCCGTCTTTCACAACAGATTAAGATCTGGGTGAATATAGGTGGAACTTAGAAAGATACAAAGCAGACAAAAGTCGCAAGTTAGTTCTGTAGCCAGGATTTCAGTAAAGTATCAAATTAAACAGTCTCACACTCAGTGGCCAGTAGTACACATTCATACAGAAATCTCCTGAGTCTGCGTCATTCACTTTTTTTAGGTCAACATTTGAACTTTTGAACAAATAAACAAGCAAGAAACAAAAGGAAAAGATTTTTTTCGGTTATTTTGCAAGACAGATTATATAATAGAACAGAAGCACAGAAGCTGAAAGGACCGCGTGAACTCTGAGGTGAGACACCGAAAGAACCTGGATGCAATGTCCAGCAACCCCGGAGTCCCTTCGGTTTTCACAGATAGACGGTAAAACAAACAGACTGGAGGTCAACGAAAGACAGCAAAAAAAATAAAAATAAAAAATGAGCAGAATGACGTGAAAAGTGAGAGTTTCAAAGACTCACCGCCAGGGCCTGCAGCCTCTCTTTGTGGAGCTGAGCCTCCTCACACGACATCCTGAGGGGGAAGCAGGGGAGAGGGAGGTGAAAGAAGAACAAGAGGTGAGATTCTCAAAGAGTCCCTCAACTCGGAGATCAGAGACGCCGAAGGGAGGGAAGTGGAGGAGTGAGGAAGGAGAGGTAGAGCAGGAGAAGCAGGAGGAGGAGGAAGAGGAGTATCCAGATGATTTCTTTCCTCAGTTATAATCCAAGCAGAATGAAAGACCTCTCACTCGGTGGCCATGTGCCTCACACTCAGCCCACTGCTCACATTCTCTCTCTGTCTTTCTGTCTGTCACCCACTCTTTCTTCGGCTCTCTTCGTCTCTCCTCCCATTTGTCCCCCTTTCCCCTCTCCCTCCCCCCCTTCTTTAGGCATGAGCCATGTGTGATTAAACAGCTGGGAGGAGCAGCTGAGAAAGGGATGGAGCAAGAGAGGGAGAGAGAGAGAGAGAGAGAGAAAGAGAACGATGGGGTTAAAGAAACCCAGGGAATTGGGGAGAGGATGAAGGAAGTTGCAGATGTAAGGAAAACTGTGGGAGACAAGCGATTTTTCATATTAGAAAGGTGAAGGAAGGTGCTTGAGATGCTGAATAAAAGATGAAGAGGTAAGAAAAAGAGCTGCTGTAGAGACTCCTACAGCCCTCACTGTGTGCAAAGTTTTTTATTTTCATTTTATGGAGGGGAAGCTACTTCCATTTGGTTTTTAAAACCACCTATTTTTTATGTGACGAACAAAAAGAGGACAACGGTGTGTTAATAAACACCCATGACGAACACGGTGACCACAAAATACCTGCCATGCTGTTGTTGGACTGTTTAGATGATTTGTGGTTTTGTACATTGTGCATAATATTGGAGCTCTTTCTTAATCTTATATGTGAACTGTCTGCAATCTGTTTCTGACATAAGTATGAATAACACGCAAGCCATCGATCCCTGGTCCGGGTAAGTACGTTTTCAAAAAGTTATTACTTGCAGGAGACAAATCTGAAATTTAAAATATCCAAAAACTAAAATGTAAAATGAATTTAAAAGCTCAAATCATTTGGAGTCCAATCTAAAACAATAGCAAGTCCATTACCCATCCAATAAGACCAAGACTTGTTAAAGTCGCTTAATCGAACGAAATCGAAATATCAAAAATAGATAAATGACAACTGACAAAAGTTGTTAAAGTTCAACTAAAAGCCTTAATGAGGTCCACCTCAGCCGCGATAGCAGCAGTCTACTGTACATTTACCAACTGAAATAATAAAATGGGCCACAATAACCTGCCTTCCATTTTTTTATTCCTCTACATTTTAACTTGTTGACCTGAGTTTCACCCATCCCTCTTCTCTTTCCAAACCCTTACTTCATGACATCTTTATCTTATTTCACAATCCTGTTCTCATTCCCTCTCATGCACCTGTCTTCTTCCAATCAGTCGCCAGCTTTCTGTTCCTCTTCCCTCAGTTTTACCTCCACGTCTCCTTCCACAGACAGGCATCCTTATAAGGAGAAACAGCAGCTGTAGACATTGCTTACCCATTTGGGAATACAGAAGCATGTAACACACACACACACACGTTGGAACAGAAACACTTTAAAATATAGCAGCCATGGACTGACTCCGAGGGAGAGAAAACAGCACAAAAATAAAAAAAAAAGGATGAAGATGGAACAATACAATGCAGTTAAACAAAAAGACGAAACACATTCTTGCATAAACTACGATTTTCACATTTACACATGAAATAGAAAATATTAAATATTCCTTATAATTCAAGATAGGAAAAAAAGGTAACTAAGTCTGAGTTAAGAGCCAAAGTGGTCATTTAAACCAATGCCAGATATTCTGGTTGTCTAACAGATAGTTGATTTAATTAGAAAAGCATTTTTGGCATGATTTTTTGATTGTTTTAATGTTTGTAAAAGCACTGAGTTCCATTTGGATGAAAAGTGTTACATAAATAAATAAAGATGGATGGATGGATGGATGGATGGATGGATGGATGGATGGATGGATGGATGGATGGATGGATGGATGGATGGATGGATGAGAATAACCTAGAGAATAAGTTGTTGGCCAACTGGGTTGAACCAAGTTTTAGATGAAAGACATTTGCTGAACAGTGTCTAACAAAAGTATGAAAGTGTTATTCAGTTTTTTAGTTGTTTGGAACTACATCTTGAACAGATTCAGAAAACAAAAAAAGATTATGCATGGTGTAAAATATGTAAACTATAAGGTATATGCAAAAGAATTGGACAGGGTGGATCAACTTTACACTATAGTTGTCGTAAAAGCACAACTTTTTCTTGCAATTAAAAATTCTTCACATTGCATTATCAAAGTTTTCTTTTTTTTTTTTTTCTGAGGTGTTGTTCCCCTTAGCTTGCGCCAATCCCCTAAATCTTCATCCACTGAAATGTGGTCACCTTTCCTCCCGCTTCATTCTGGGGTGAGCTACGCCGGCGCGTCGTCACTGGAGACAACGGCATCATTGTTCCTGAGCGTCGCCACAACGAGGCGATGACCTCACTGCGCAGCCAGCCCAACGCACCCACTCTCTCCCCCTGCCCGCCTCAACCAATCCCAGCCCAGAGGTAATGACCTCCAGATGTGGAACTAGAAGCAGGAAAACGCACACATTAACTCTCACACACAAACAGAAAAGTGTAACAATATGCAAAGCGCGAGTAGGAGGCAGAGGCAAAGAGCCAATGCGGACAAAGAAAGCAAGTCAGAAAAATTGTGTATTTGCGTGTTGCGTTCTGTGTGATTCTCATCAGTTCAGTACTCCTACATTTCAGTTTACTACTCTTTACTAGAGATTTGATTTTTTTATTTCAACATAACCGTCTACTGTACGGTACAGTATGTGTATAAAAATAACTCCTTTCAAGCAGACCTAAATCTGTTCACACTACGCTGCAAGTGCCACTTAATATTCTTTATGAAAATGAAAATAAATCCCCCATGTGTCAGTTATTACACTTTGAAGGCCTGTCGTGAAGGTTCGGAGGAGGTTAGGTTCGTTTAGGGTAGGGAAAGTAGCAGTTGAGGGTTAGAGAGCAAAAAGAGAGAGAAAAGAGGAGAATTAAAACAACTCCAGCAGACATGTTTCTAAGGCAAAAGACTGCCAGACCTTGATCTCATTCATACTTTATACATTACTGATGGAAGTTGAGCTATGTCTGGATGTCTTTAAGTACTTCACAATAAAACCTTTTTTGTTTATTGTTTTCTCTTCTTCATTTGGAACATACTTATTCTTACATTTTTTCATTTTCTGGTGCACAGCTTCACATTAAGCTTTGAGAATCAACAAACAAGGGGAAAAAAATTAATGTTTTCCTTTTTCAAGTCAGTTATTTTTGCGTCCTGAGATCTCATGATATTCAAACTCTGCAAATCGGCTGAGGCAACACATTGAGCAAATAAACACACCTCTATCTTTACAAATGTATGAAGTCTAATCATATACCACTACTGCCACCAACTGTTTTGGAGGGGAACTACTTGTTCCGGCGGCATACTCTACTGGTGAGTTACCTCCTCTTGGCCCTGGTCAAACCTAAACTGAAATATACATCCCTAAAAGGGATACAGGAACAATCATTTTGGAAACAGAAATAAAAACACTTTCAAGTCTTTTTTTTTTTTTTTTTTTTGCATTTGAATCGCTTTAGAATTTGATACTCATTAATTCACAGCAAAGACTGGTTATACCGGAAAACTTAATTGCAGAGTCTTAGCCATGCAGATTTGTGTAACATTTACTTACACGGTTCTCAAACATGGTGATATTCTGAAGACCACCATGTCCATTAAACTACAGCATACATCTTTTTACAAGAGATTCTACATAAGTGCCTGAATTTCAGTGAACACATATGTGAAAAACATCCACACGTCCAGAAAACATTCTTGAAAGTAGATGAGTTGCATACAGATAAGAGGCCGGCGTCCCCAGCCATCACAGTTGTCACAACCTCAGCACTTTCTTTAGCATCAAAATGTCTTTTTGATATGCATATGTTTTCATGACCCTGCATATTTACTTTTAGGATTTGGGGATTGGCTTAGCCCTTGCCTTTTACTGCATCAGTGTTTCGGTTTGTAAATGTGTTGCTTTGTATGTGATTGTTCAATGAAAGGAAAACAATGAAATGTAAGATGCTGCTAATGTTTTCCTTTTCTTCTGCCTGTCTTCAGCAGGGATCCTGTGAGCTCCGATATGCATTATTTATCTCATTAGAACCCCTTCGATACTTGCTTGTTTAATAAATAGCATCAGCGAATGGGTCTTCTGTGGCCTCTGCAGTCCACTTTACCACAAACGTGATCTCATCTTTCTGCTGAATAAACCGTGAACCGTGTTTGTGGGACTTAAAAGAAGCATCTCAGAAGAAAAGAGACAAAGCGAAGGAACAATAGGATGGGTCCCACTTGAGTCCCTTTTTCACAATTAAGACATTAACTATTGATGCACCAGTAAAGTCTGTCGGTTTCACGCCTCAGTGCACTTTTCTTGCCTGCCTCATGGGTGTGGTTCTCAAAGAATGTGCAAAGAAAAGTCAATGATTTGTCAGTGAAAGAGCTCACCGACACCTGGTCGAAACTTGGTTGTGAGTGAGCAGAAAAATATTTCAGGGTTTGTCATTCAAGTTCAATAACTCCTCAGCATCTGCTGACCATAAAAAGCTTTGCAAACGGTTGAAGTTGAGACGCAGACTATGAAATCGGCATAAATCATTTGTCTTAAAAAAAAAATCTGGTATATCCTGGTCAGGGAATTTTTAGCTTGATCAACCCCGGCCAAAGACTGAAACTCAAAAAGCTTTTTCCCGTCACTAAATGATGATTCCAAGAGCAACTAATTGTCTTACAGCAACAATATTTTCATGCAGATGCGTCAGTGGAAGAAGATCGAAGTTGGTTAATTTCCATAGCAGTTAGGCATTTTAAAAATGACATCAGAGGAACCGTGGAGACATAAGAAATGGGAGTGATTTGGACCCCACAAGTTTTTCACTCTGTGCGCGATCTGGCAGATGTCGCACTGGTCCAGCAGGCATTTTTACCAGGATATTTGCTTTGCGTGGTTTCGGAAGCCAACAGCCTGATGTGACAACCACCTATTTCCCTACTGTCTGACTGTGACGTGTTGGGCTCCTCCTTAGCATTGTGCTAAGGCCTCAGGAGGGTTAAAAGGAAACAGTGAAAAAAAGAAAATCAGAAATAAAATTCTGACGGCTGCATTTCTAGTTTGTGGGCTTTATGCTGCATTACTTATGCTTAGCAAAGTTACCAGAGAGCAATATGCAGATTTGTGATGTGATTCTTAGCCACAAAATCCAAAGGTTTTATAAACCACTTACATGAGCTACACTATTCTTTTTTTGTTTTGTTTTCTCAGTGCTGTTTTAAAAAGGCAGACATCTTCTTAGGAACAGATTTCATTTTGACCAATCCTTAGATTGACCGGCTGTCAAAACGGAGCTAATCTCCGTTTCTGCAGCCTGAAGCCATGCAGTTCAGAGTGTTATCTACTGAAGTGAAGCTATTGATGACTCATAAGCTCTCTTCAGAATCCCACTTTAAAAAAGCTGAACTATTCACTCACTTCCAGGCATCTGGGGAGTCAACAGTATACATATGTCATGAATTTCCATACTGTATAAAAGGAAATATTAAAACGATATTTCGGACTGAGGCCAGACGTCCATGTCTATAAACAGCTCAACGCTGGCATAAGAACACAGAACATTACAGGCTTTAAGCTTTGAATGTTAAACTCCCACCGTCTTTGTCTTACTACTGCACTGCTGTCATTACTTAACTTCTATTCAATTCACAAGCCGGCTGTGGGCAGCTAAGGCAGTTTGAGTGGGAAACATATTGACAACTGGAGGAGTCTGCTTTTTTAATCTGAAGAATGAAAAGGCGATGGAGAGATTCCCTTAGCTTGTTGCTCTGGATTTACTTGTGAAAAATCATCAAAATTATACTAAGGCGATAAAATAAACATAACAATGCTTTTTAAAAGCATGTTTTTACTGCTTTTAAAAAAGTTTAAAAGCAGTAAAAACATGTTACATCACATGTTTGTAGTAACATACACAATAAAATAAGAAAAAAATGCCAAACAGGGGAGCAAATGCATCCCCCATAAAAAAATAAAATAAAATAAAATGTGATTTAAAAAAAAAGAAAAAAGATATACTTTAGTTATTCAGGTAAACTAACTGGCTAATGTCTCATTAAGATTAAAAGTTTTGTTTATCATACTTTATATATATATATTATAAATTTCATCTATTTATTAATGTCACATACTGTTTTTATTTCTTCTTTAATTATGTAAAGCAACTTGAAATGCCTTGATGCTGAAATGTGCTATACAAATAAAATTAGATTGATTCAGATATATATATATATATATATATATATATATATATATATATATATATATATATATATATATATATATATATATATATATATATATATATATATATCTCCCACATGGAGGGAGACTGGAATGGTGGACTGCAGCATAGCGGATTGTTCATGCCTGTAGCTTCCCTATTGAAAGTGCTAAAGCGTACCGCATATATATATATATATATATATATATATATATATATATATATATATATATATATATATATATATATATAGTTAGCAGCTTGTATAGATTTCCATTGGGAAGCAAAAGTGCATGAAGGGCTGATGTTGCAAAAGAATAATCAGGTCCCACTCTAGAGAGAGAAAGTGATGCAAAAGCAAACAATAGCTCCAGAGTGGCCTCAGAGTGTTGGTGAGCAGCGAGGTGAGATGTTTCCAGGGGGAGCTGTGAGGGCGACTGAGGGGGGGGAAAAAAAAGAAAGAGGGATGCAGTAAGAAGAGGGAGGAGTGTACAGGGTGTACCGCGTGTCCCCGCTCCAGTCATGACTGAGCTGCAGCCTCACCATGACGGAGCTCCCGTTCCCATGACAACTCAGCCTGTCAGATGGAGGGATGCGGGCAGGGAGAGGAGTGATGGCGGGGAGCAGACAGAGATGGAAAGATAAAGAAGAAGATCTACTCACGGGGCTTTGGCAGAGCCGTTCCTTTGCAAAGGTGCGTCTGACATGTCTGCAGCAACCTGCCTCCCTCTGCTGTCCTCCCTTTCTCCTTGTCCTCTTCTTGTACTTCTGTCCCCTGGTGTCCTTTTGACAGAGTTGTGTCCTCCTCTTCCTCCTCCCTTTCCACCTTCTTACCTCCTCCTTCTCCTCCTTTCCTCCTGCCTTTTCGGTGTATGGTGGTTATGGATGTGACAGAGCAGCAGCTGCTGCTGTGCCTGCATCACCCCGCTCCACTAGGAGGAAGAAATGGGTGGAAGCATGTTACTGTGTGTGCACATGTGTGTGTGTGAGAGAGAGCGAGAGAGAAAGAGTGAGTGAGTGAGAGAAAGGGAAGAGAAGAAAAAAAGAGAGAAGAAGAGGAAACAAAATATGAATATATAAAATGAGATGAGGTTTTGCAAAAAAAAAGGAAAAAGAGATAACAATGGAAATGCAGGAGAGCAGAGAAGGAGGGATCAAACAGATGACGAGAGAGAGTGGACAGAAAGAGAAAATGGCCAAAATGCAGCAGAGAATCAGAAGGAAAGAGAGGCTTCAGGGAGTTGCTCTGTAATGAAAGGAGTGGCCAACCTGCTTACTGGAGAACAACCTTTCCCCTCTGAGGTGGAGGGAGTTTCTTTTAAAGAGGAAGAGAAGAGAAATCACCTTTTAATAAAAATTGAAAAAGATTAACTTCACAATGAAATCTCCAGATCTAAAAGTGGTCAGAAAATAACTACACAGATAGAACTGAGCTTATGTAAGACCTACTATTTTTTCCTTATTGTTAAACATGAACTTTTGTCATAATTTAAGATTACCAAAATTATTTCTGTTGTCTAAATACCAGAATATTAAGAAGGATGTTTTTAGGGCTTATGAATGACTGCTTTCTTCAAAATAAGCTTACAAACCATAGTTACTATGCCTTTAAGCAATTTGGGAAACCCCAAACGGTGGCATGATTTTTTTTCACAAGCATCTGATTGGTTAATTCACAGCATCAGAATTCATTTCAAATGTGTATAAATGTGTTTTAAATGCATCAGCCTGTAAATACTCTTTAAATTAAAGTGCAAAATCATGGAAAAATCTAATCAGCTAAGGTACTGTGAAGAAAAGTGACAATCTCATCAAGTCTGGTTCATGCTTGGTCACAATTTCCAGAAACCTGATGGTATTTTACGTGCAATTTTGTTTCATATGTTTCAGGAAAGAGACGGGTGCTGTGTGAGTATTTTTTTTATGTGCGCGCGCGTGTGTGCGTGTGTGTGTGTTTGTGAAATCTCTCAAACACAGAAGCAAAGCAAAAGGCATTGTGAAGACGCCGGCTGAAGCAGGTAAAAGAGCGTCATTATCCTGCAAGTGTCTCCAGAAGGGAAAAATCTGCAAAAGCAACAAAAACCCGGATTATAGTTTGGAAATATCTGGGCCAGAGAAGATACACTTTAGATGATCAGTATATCAAAGTCATTAAGAAGCAAAAACAAGTCCCAACACTAGGGGATCCAGTTCCCATTTTTGAAGGTTAAGCTCTTTTGATAACTTGGTTATCAGAGAATATGAAGCAGGCTTGACCCCTTTGGCCTCTTACTAAGGTCAACCTCATCCCACCAGTACGACACTGGTCTAAGTAACCAAATTTATGGTAACCTCTGTCACCATGGCAGCTGTTTGCTTAGGGTCCCAGTCACTCATCTGGCTGCAATAAGGATATCAGCAAGAAGCTATAAAATATCTCTCTATTATGAATACTGGACAAATATGCAATGGTCCCTCTAGAACAGAGCTCTTAAATGGGGCAAATGTGCTCACATCTCCAAATTGCACATAGGGGTCATGGCTGGCTGTCCCTCCATCCAGAACTTGGGCCTGGAAAAGAGCAGCTACAATCTCAGCAGACCCCACATATCCTGGATACAAACAGTTTAGACTCTGGCCTTAAAGTTAGCTCTACAGATGCTATTTGAAGCCACCTCAGAGGAAGTATATTTTTAAAAATGTGTTTACTGAGTGCTTAACCAAAGTCAAATTGTTTTTGTACACAGACTTGGCAAATAAAGCTGATTTTGATTCAAATAACTTCCTCCACAGTTAAGGTGGAGGTGCAGAAACCTCCCAAATGAGGAGTGAAATGTCAAATATCATTCCCATTAGGGTAGTGTCACTGGGTGGACAGAAATGCAGCAGCGATAAGCTGGGTAAAGTACCAAGAACACAAAGTAGAGAGTAGAGAGTACTAGAGATTTTTTTTTCTTCTAAATTTGCAGCAAACTGATGTTATTTGGATAGTCTAAGAGATTCTGGAGACTGCATGCTCTCTAAATCTGATGTGCATGAGGCTAATCACTACTAGTTTCCACCATTCCTATTTAAGAAGGACCACAAAAAAACAAGAACTTTAAATAAAAATCTTGGATGTATCCAAATATAATTATGGTTTGAGCAGTTAGAAGTGACTTTCATGGAGGCTCAGAGAAAATGTGGATAAAATCATGGTTATATTATCTCTTGTCATTATTTCTAACCTCGGAATGTTGTACTATGAGGTTTTGATGGGAGTGCAAGCTTTCTGTAAACAAACAAGACTTGTTATAATGTCTTTTAAAATGAGGTTATAGTAAAAACAAAAGCCTGCAGCTCATGAAGCTAAAGGCTTCAGGCATGTTATCTATTTTCTTTAATAAATTCCAGCAAGACTCCAGTCGCTACTGAAAGTGAGACCTGCTGAAAGCTGTTTAGTCTTTGGGATCTGGCTCCAGATAGTTGTCCAAACAAGAAGCTCAGCAGTGTTTTTATGGGGACTGTAACCTGCTGCCGGAGTGCTTAGCTGCACTGATTGAAGGGTGGAGGGAAAGGCGAAGACCGTCTGTAAGTTTTTTCCTTTTTATTATGACTTCCAGAACCTACTTTTTTTTTTTTTTTTTAAACACGCACATCTATCAGTTTAGCTTCTTGTCTTTATCGATGCTTTCTGCAACAGTTGCTCTTTCCTGTTGTCTCATCTCAAGTCACATGGCAGAGGCCACTTCTCATAAAAGTCCCAAGATGTTCCACATTCCTCACTGTCTCACATTTATGTTTACACTTTTAACAAGCTCTCCTCAACATGTCTGTCCCCTGCGTGTGGCCTCTTGTCTATCTCCGTTTCCTTTCTTGACAGTCCGAGTTGAGCTGGTTATCATGTTGCCTGGTATGCCAGTTATTCAGAGGCTGCTCCACAAGTTTTGGTAGTGACCTTAAATGGGCATCACACAGGCACCCTTCACATATTCTGTCACACACACACGCACACACACACTCGTTCTGACTCTGCAGGTTGAGTGTTACAAGACCGCCAGAAGCCGATTAGTCATTTGAAGTGCATTACAAACCCTTTGTGAGCTGTAATTTAATATAACGTTATTGTAGGAATTTCCACACACAAACCCGCCAGCATGTGGGAGAGTTGGCCAATTTTTTCTTTGAGCTCAAAAAGGAAATGAATATTGTTACTGATTCACTGAATTATGTTTTTCTTATAATAATAATAATAAACTTCAGTTATGCTAAATATTGTTTTAATCCATGACTGACTTTGTGTAGTTGGTTCAACTTTATACAGCAATTTGAGTTTCCCCACACATGACTGTCTACCAATATTTTAAGACTTGTTCAGAGAGGGGGGAAAAAATCCCTCATTGAAATGTTTTTAACAGAATCAAGCAACCTTTAACGATACCCATAAAATAAATGAGAAACTATTCTCACATCTCTACAGTTCTTTTTAAGTTCAGTGTCAAGGAACGTTTAATTCACTACCTTCTGTTTCTTTGGGGTTTAAATATACCCTGAAGTGGAAACTCTGAGAAATCCAAAAGTTGCTGGAGCTTTAACTGGAGCCATGTCCTTTGCTTAGTACAAAATATTTACTCTGACCAGCTTGAAGAGCTTCGTCTGCAGGATCCACAAATTACCACTAAACACAATTCACATCTTTCTCATTGGTACCAGGTCTTAGTCCAGCAATGTATTACAATCTGTGAATTTTTAAGTTGGAGTATCCTGTAATAAATCTTCAAAGCAAAGTTTGTGAACTTTGGTATTTAAATCTTAAAATTGTGGGAAAAAAAGTCTGAATAAAATATTTCAATTAAATTTGATTTGGGGTATCAATAACTCACATTCTTCTATCTCCTGGGAGTTTTTTTTTCCGTTTTCTGTTTCTGTGTGGCTCCCAATTACAATCAATCATTAGCTACACAGAGCTTCAGAAATTGCTTGAGCAAAGAATAAAACTTTGGAAATGCAAGACTTGCCTAAGTTGGATCATTTATTTGAACTAGTAAGGAGATCTCTCTGGCTGCAAACAGCTTATTTGAGATGCCTCAGGAATCTGCACCAAAGGTAGAAACTTTAAAAAAAATTTGATTAGAAGCATATTTAGAAAATCTCAAGAATATTTGCGCTTTAAGCCAAGTTCACCGTCTTTGTTTGTTCAAGATATGAGATGGGTTCTGCTTTTTCTCTGCACTATCACTTCCCTGACAGTAGAGCAGCTTACTCAGAGCTCACATAAAGAGACATGACAACTATCTGGCAGAAAGACGGGTGACAAACCTGGCAGAGAAACCTCTCTGACGGAAATGATGAATGAGGTGTCAAATATACCAGCTGAATGAACTGATATCCCCTTTCTGGACACTTACTATTAGAAGCAGCGCAGTAAAGTTAGAATAATCCTGCTTTAGAAGGTGCTGACAGTGTAGCACAGAGTGGATGGTTGCAAATGGGACACGTAAATTCAACCGACTCCTGCCATCTTGTGGGCATAAAACGCCATCACTAAGAGATCCAACACTGCGGCGTCAACATGGAGATGCTGTTGCATCATGTAGTTATTAATAGAAGTGGTGAAATGATCAGCAGCACGTATGTAGCATCTCGGTGCTGAGCCATGACACCTTTGGGATGTAAATTACGTTGGACTGAAATGCTTACTGGAGCACTTTGACTGGAGAACCACAGGAGGCCGTGTACAAAGGTGTGGGGATATTTTAGCATTAAATGTACTGTCAATTTATTTTCAAAATCTATGCAAGGTTGAAAAATGCGCTACATTTTGCACAGTGCTTGTCAATTTGTCTAATTTGTTTGTTCTACACATGTTGTTGCTGTGTTAAATATGATAAAAAATTTTTTGTGTAAATTAATTACCTCCATCTTGTAGCAATATAGTCATAAATCCTTGTTTAATTGCAGACAAAATTACTTGAACTTGCAATGACAGCAGGAATCCAGTAGAGGTCGCTGCTTTTCAAAATTTAAAACTAAATCAATTAGCAAGTAAACGTTTATGCTTTCAAGAAAAAAAAATCTAAGAAAAATAAATATGTCCTTTAACAATATCAGGCATTCTCATGTTACTTTATACAGTAAATTATATTTGATGGCAGATAAAGGCAAACATAACAGTAAACTACAGTACAGAGGTTCATAAAAATGGATCACTTCAAAAACATTTTTATTTCATTAGTATTGCTGAATATTTAATTGTGTCCAAAGTAAATAATATGACAAAACTTCTATAACATATCTTGCTTATTAAATATACAGTACTGTTTATTTAGAGCAGGGAAGGTGGTATATAGATATATATATATAGATACATATCTATATATATCTATACATATGAAAATAGTGTTTCAGTTTAATACCAGTGTTTGCCGTCAACAGGAAGAAAACAGCACAACAATAAAATTTTCATGAGGCCAACAAAATAAAAAAAGAAATACAACTGTATGACCCACTTCAGCTGTGGAAATAAGTTTGTTTACCACAGTGATGATGAACAATTCATGAACATCCTGGTCGGGAACCGAGTAACAATGAAGGATGCTGACATCCTAACTGGGAATATAAGTGATTAAGAGAAATAAAATATTCAACAAAAGAACTTGGTTTCTCTTTCAGTGCAGGTGCACAAACAAGTCACGGTGATTTCCATTATAGCACTCACAGTGACATCAACATGAGATGAGGCTTAGAGATATCTCAGAGTTTAAAGTTTGTTATGATAATTTATAACATGCAAATATATCAGCTCAGTATGGAGTTGCTTAATATTTCTGGAAATAGTAAATACTATTTATATACATGAGAAATGTATATATCTATGAGAAATGTGCAGATTATTTACCGTTTACAAAAGGTCATCATTTTAATTTATTTAAATCAATGTTTTTCCCCAGAACAAAAGAATAGAAAAAATCTGTTAAAATTTCAAAGCAAGAATTTGATTATGAATTCTACATGAAAGTACAAATATTTGCATGTGCTCCGACCAATACATCAGTGAAGTAGAGCAGGCGTCTCAAACTCCAGTCCTTGAAGGTTGAGGAACAGCTTTAATATTTACTTCTGTTTAATAACAGCTATGTCAAATAATTAGGTTATTATAAACATAAAACCGATGAAGAAAGTTGCAGGATGCTGGCTGAAGAGAACTAGAGTTGGAGTTTACCTCTAAAGTCGAGGCTCCATTCAGCCCCACCAGAAGCGTAACTCCTTGCCAGTAAAAATGCACAGGCCTACAATAAAAAATGGCCGACATGTGGGCCAACAGCTGGACTTTGCATCTGCTGCGCTGTCCTCAGACACTCGGCAGTCATTCAGCGCTCACCTCGAAGGAAAGTGCTGTTAAATGACATGAGGCTGACTTGGGCTGACTATATTTTTCTCCTATAAGCAGAATAATTAATGTCAAAGTTCTCAAAAAATGTCAGCTTCACTTCATTGATGGACAGACAGGAAGACAGATGACAAAGAAACAGCAGTCACCTCATAATCAAGATGTTTTTTTAACCCCCTAAAAAAATCTGTTCAACAATGCTGGGAAACCCTTCAAGCTCTGGGAAATCCAGCAGCTTGGAGGAGGAGAAAGAAAATTGAGTGGAGACCTCTCTGCTCAGATGGTGAGGAGGAGGCATTACAGCGACATTGTGTGTATACAGTAAATCCACAAAACAAATGTTGGTTTTGTGGGTTTAATGTATTCATAACAGCATGCTTTTACAGGTTAGTGTAGTAGATATGTGTGTGTGTGTGTGTGTGTAAAACTATGGCACTCAAAATGAAGGCCAGGGCCCCCGAGACAAACGTGTCCGCTTACCGGCTTGGTTACCATGACGACAGGGGGATGGGAAAGGCTCTGTTGGAATTGCCATTAAAATGGAGAGTGGTGAGCCACTGCATGCCTGCACATGTACACAACACATTCTCATGAGGACAAGGCACTTGTACAACACCCATGGATCTGACCACAGTGAGCATGCAACTATTACATCTATCAACATGCTAATACTGCGGTAATGGCTGATAAAACAAGCGGGTTGTCGTAATGTGCAATCCTCCCCAGTCCTTTGCCACAACTACGTAACACAACCATAGTGCTGGGAAAAATGACTTCTCCCCTATAAAGCTTATTACAGATGATCAAACAAATTTTAATAACCTGACTAAATTAAAAACTCAGTTTTTAAATGATTTCATTCATTAAAGACGAAAAAGTTATTATGAACTAATTCGGCAAGATCTCAGGAACCCCGAGGAAACATGAACGTGAATGAAAACGGAAAAGTCGGAGATTCTAACAGATACTTGGTGTTACAACTTTAGTTATCAATAAACAGTGCAGACTTTAACCATCCTAACTGTTTTTTAACAAAATCATGATGAGTGGCTGCACTGAAAGTTCCAAGAGAACCTGAAGAAAATGCTGCATTTTTTTTTTTTAAAGGCCTCAAATGATTAAGCGGATGTGTTTTCCTGATGGTCTTAGTTTTCTAAGTTGATGTCCACTTTGTTCCCTCACAGACCCTGTTTCATGCTGGATTAATTACACAGCTGCTTTACTGAAAAATATTTGTAGCATAGAATCATACTTAATATTTTTTTCAGATTAAGATTCTTTAGCTTTTATCCTTTTTTTTTTTAAGTTTCTATCTTTCTAATTTAAGTTGCTCCTTCCACCTACCCTCACCACAATCTCCGCTAGTAAGCTTTCTTTTACTTCATATTTATTTTTAATAGGCTGCCAGATCAAATGCTGGATATCCAACCTTATGTTAAACCATGCCATTGTATTTAACCAAACAGAGATGCTTTTGCTCATTCCATCAGAATGATCAGGAAAAACACCCATCACATTTCTTGCACAGTCACACTAATCCGTGTTGTTCTCCCATTGCACATGTGTTTATAGTCATGTGACATCATGCTGAATCAAGTACCTCTTTGATGTGTTCGTCGCTGGAGAAAGCATTAGCATATCGTCGTTCTGTTGTGCAGTTCATCTTCAAAGGGAATACAAAGACAAACATATTTTGCATTAATAAAAAATTAAATATAGAAAACAAGAGCTGATGCTTAAAATAGATCAGCATCAGGGTATCTGAGCTGACACTATTAGATAACTGAAACGGAAGTGCAGAATCAGGGAAGAAGATCCACAAGATTTTAGACAAGAGCAGCATTAATTTAAGCATACAGGTAGTGTTTCACTAGATTGATTTACTTCAAAGTAAATCTAGCTGTAGGGATGGTCCAGTCAAAGTCCAGACCTAAATCTAACTGAGAATTTGTGGCCAGATTTGAAAACTAATGTGGCTATCCAATTGGACTGAATTTAATAGGCCTAAGAGACTCCCAGCAATTAAAGGTGATTTTAGACTATATTGAGACACATGATGAGGGAGTCGATCGGGTCTAAGAACAAAGTCGCAAATTTGCCTGATTTTTATTTGCAAAAAAGTTTTTGAAAACAAACCATTTTTCTTCTACTTCACAATGATGCATAAGTTTGTGTCCATCATATGAAATCCCATAAAATACATTGAAGTTTGTTGTTGTAACGTGACAATGAGAAACAGCTCAGTACTTTTCAAGAGCATCATTCCATTGTGCAACTCATGAGTGTGAATACTTTTGCAAGACACAGCAAAAGTGTTTGTGCATTTTCACAATAATATCAAATAAGTAAAATGAAATGGCAACTTCACGAAGCACATAGATTCAAGCACATAGAGTTATTAAGTACGGTCATATTAATAAAACACGGCTCGCATATGAACATAGTCCTGAGCAAAGAGCTGGTTGGAGGTAGAAAAATATGCTGCCATCCTAATCACAATTTGTTACGAGAAATAAACAAAAAACTGGTAGAATGGTATAGTCAGTTTTAAAAAAAAATCATTTCAAACAGCCATGTTTTGTAACAATATTTTAGCAGTTTCTTAAATCCAGCTTCAGAAGTGAAAAACAGCAAGAAGCCATCCTTTATATCAACGGGAATTATTTCCCACTAATGTGATTGTTTCTGAGTTCTTGCAGCAGATTGAGTCAGAACACTGGCAACAACAGAATCGTGATTTCACACCACCGTTGGGCTCTTTCAGCATGCAAATATTCAGGTCATGCAAATATCTCCCTGATGATATGTGTAAAGGCAGAAGCTTCTCTAAATAACATGGCACCAATAATTAACTGCTGCAGTCAAACTTTATGTTCATGTCAATTTTGTGGCTTTACGACAACTGGCTCTGGACCGTGACCTTTACTTTAAAGGCTCTGTGTCCTCCACACTGACACGTGAATCTTTGCAGCATTCGATGTGTGGCCGTTGGATGTGCGTCTCATTTGAGCTTGCACTGTGCTCACTGACCCGCACGTCTCCGAGAAGTAACAAAACGCGAGGAAAGCATTGGAAGGAAAGATTTTAAATAGTTAGGATAGAGCAATGATTGTGCATTCTATTATTTATTTGCTGCAGATATGAGTCTGCATTATTCATCCACGTAAGAAGGACATATACGACCCGCTCTGCAATAAGTTAGCTTTTTGGTGTGGATGTTTTTCTCTTTCAAAGTGTAGGTAAACTTCTTTAAAATATATGACATTCAGATGCTTGAATAAAATAACATTTTAATATTATGCTGAACCCCTCACTGCCTTGGGCAGACTCCATTACTAATGCTTTTTCTTTCCTTCTCCTAGTCTGTGCATGTTTGTTTGAGTTGAGTCATATCGTAGGCTTTCAGGACTCTGAATTGAATAGGACAGAATGCTGCATCTTTTATCTAACACATATGATTTAATCACATAAATAGGTAGCCCAGCTCACCTTTTTGGGTCTGAACTGAATGAACGTAGATACGAGTTTGTATTTTCCTCTGGCGTTAGACCAGAAGGTTCAGGGTATCTGAAAGTCCAGCCTAAGGCCTGGGTATGAAATCGCATTGGAGGATGTGATGGTTTGTGTGTTTTTTGTATTAATTTATTTTATTTCAACAGTTATGAAGAGCTAAAGAGAAACATAAATGTATTATTTCTGCTTTGACAGATATTTTCTGTTTTTGCCTTTTTGCCACAATTCATAACATGCAAAGACATTAAGAGTAAATACTAGAAACAGTTTAGAAATGGTTATTTCCTTTATTGAAGGAAGAAGAAAAAAGACGATCTAAACCGACCTGCCACAACTGAAAAAGGCAGTTTTATCAGTTGCTCCGAGGCTTGCCTGACTAAAACTCCTCAATGTGGCCTAAATAAAGCAATTCTGCAAAAAAAGAGTTCACCTCAAAGACTCAATAGCAGTTGTCCTGCAAACAATAGCACAATCATCTGGGAATACACTTTTGCTCTTCATGCCTTTTTCCCTCAATAATCAAACTCAACATTTTCAAATTGCTTTTTGCATTTACTCTGGCTATTTGTTAAAATTAGTTTGACAACCTGAAACAAATGTGACAAAAAAAAAAAAAAAAGCAACAACAGGAAAAATACTTAAAGCAGCAAATACTTTTTTGCAGCGCTTCATATCTTCTGCGTTTTGAATGAGACGTTTTCTGGGTCAGCCTCTCGGTTTTCAGCTGAGATTAAAATTACAGTTACTTAGCCCCAAGAAGCTTAAACTGTGTGCGATCTCACTTTATTAGGATACAATGCTGCTGCAGATTTAGGTTTCTTATATAAATGTGAATAAATTATTCATTTTCAGCCAGTTCTCAAAAGCTGTGCATATGTGTGTGTGTGTATTTTTATCTTTAAAAAGTGCACAGCTTAATTAGTGTTGCCACAGGGATCGTTTTTGGCCCACCCTCTGCTGACATCATAACCCTGTTTGTTCATCTCACGAACATCTGTTCCCAGTCAGTGCAAACAATTCACCTCGAGAAATGTAACCCTCTTCACAGTTCAGACATGCAGTTTGGAGCACCATCTTTGAAAAAAAATTAAAAAATAAAACAAAAACACTTATTGCAGTGAGCATAAATCATCTATAAGCAATTCACTGCACAAGGGACATTAAAAAAAATCTGATTATCACATCGCTATGCTACTAAAAAGCATAATCATGACAAGGCCTAACAGGTAAAAATCATATCTTTCTTTTGAACATGATAAGACATAGTGACTCAACACATATAGTTTTCCAGTCTCATACAAAACAAAGTTGAATGCATCGTGTACGCTAATAATTTTGTTTCACAAGCAGCACTGTTTCCTGTGATCACTTTTAATAGACTGATGAATTCAAACAAGAAACACCCTGAAAGAGCAGCTTTTTTTTTTTCTACTTTCAACTTGTTTAAATGTTTTCATCTAAATATGTTGCTGTCCTAACTTTGCTTCACTCAGTATCCCGGGTTTGTTTGTGGTAGCATTACGTTGCGGTTTACATTCATGCATTTTTTTCAAAAGCTAGTACTACCAAACTATTAGATAAATATAAATATTTCTTTTCTTACACGGTGCATTTTTTGGTAAATTATTTGTTCGTTTATACTCACTATTCTTTGACCCTTTAGGTCACACCGGCCCAGCATTTCCTGTGAGTTACGTCACTAATTGCATCAGCGGGCACAACCAAACGGAGGATTTTCTTATTTGTATTATCTGTTTTCTTTGAGTTGCCCTATATTAAATGTTTTATTTTGCACTTATATTTATACAGTATTTTTGCAGTTTAGTTATGTAGATGAGTTTGTAAATTAGATTAATAATTACATTTGATTCTGTTGTTTGGTTTGACCTTTTCTCATGTAAAGGTGTTGCCAGTTCTGTAAAAAAATCAGTAAGATTTTGACTACTCAAGAGGAATGTCAGAAAAACAAAGACGTTAATAAAATCAAGGGTCATTGACAGTGCTAAGATCATCTTCCTGATTTTTATTTACTATGTAGACATATTGATAATTTTAACAAATACGAAAAAATGGCATATTTTTAAAGAAAAGTTGCACACCCATCTTTAATTGACTGAATTCTGCATTTTTAAATGTTGAAAGTAGAAGAATTTATTTATTAAGAAAATTACTGTTCATTTTATGTTTGCAGGCAGGCTTTAGGTGAGCCTAGCTGAATTGTCGCCTCAGTTTCCTGTTCTTAGCTTACAGAAGTGGCATCTCACATAACTCCTCTGAGCTCTGACAGCAAGAAATTTTCATCCATGCAACAACTGCTCACTGGACATATTTCTTCCTCAGATCATCCTCTGTAAACTGAGGGATGATTGTGCATAAAAAAACTTGGTGACTCATCTGAATTACTCAGATCAGCCCATCTGTACTCAACAACGATGCCAGTGTTAAGCTTCCTTAACGCCCCTTCTTACACATTCAAATGGTCAGTTTGGACTTTAATGAGTTGTCTTCACTCATTCTAGATGCCTAAATGCATTGACTTGCTCCAATGGCGATAACATTGGTAAATATTACAATGACGATAACTCTTGTGATATGTGTCCGTTTTCATCTTTCTTCTCTTTCTCATCTGTACATCCACGCTCTGCTGTCATGGAACTCTATCCAACTACATAAGAGCCGTGTGCAATATGCACATTGCATGTAGAAACACAAGAGACTATTGTGTTTTTGTGTTTGACCAGCTCCTGTTTGGACATATCTTTGTACATAGAATTGATGTACAACTCACTTTTTTTTTTCCTTATCAAGAGAGATACAAGGTTAAAGTGCCTCTGGCAGCAAAATGCATTTTGTATTGAGGTCAAACGAGGGCAGAGCCCACTGAGAAAAACTCACATCCTTATGCTGTGCTGAGTACCCGAGTTAAAATCTTGAAGCAGAAATAGTCAAAAATACCGGAGCCCAACGATTGTTGGTTAACATTGAAAATACACACACACATGCACACACGCACGCATACATGGAGGGAGCTTGGCACAATCTGGGAAAACTCTGGATGTATTTTACACTGTATATATTGCTTTCGCTGCTCCTGCTGCTAACCTTTTAGCAGGTCTTAAAGCTACTAGCAAAAGTCTATGAAACTGCAGAGGTGAGGTTGTGAAAATGTTCTGCTTCGAATGAGAATGGCAAACAGAAATGAGCTAATCCTACGAGGGTAAATAAATAAACATAATGGGGAGTTTTTCAAGTTACGCTTTTTGAAGATCCAGCAAAACGAAGAAGGAAAAAGCTGAAAGGGTGTGATGATTCGTGACTGATGGAAACGAAAAGCTCCACCTCACTCTGTATCCCAGGCCTTTTGTCTTGCCTCACTAATCCTTCTCACACCCCGGCCTCTCTTCTCCCATAAGCCCACATCCCCGTCAACCCTCTCCCAATCCTTCCTGCGCACGTATCTCCTCATTTCACGTCAAACATAATTCAGCTGCCTCCTGGTTCTGCTGCTCACTCCTCTTTGACCTTCTCACTTATTTTATCACCTCCTTCTCCCCTGCCTCCCCTTCTCCTGCATCAATCCTGCCCTCTGGAAGCTCTGGCTTCCCAGCTGTGACCCATGCACGCTTCTCTTCCCTGTGATCCTGTTAAAGCTTCATGTCAGCATTAATGTCTCTCTGCACATATTAAAGCAGACAGGCATTGTGAGGGCCTGAAAGCTGGAGGCTTAGTCTAGGTCTGCAGAGGCTTGTCTCCTTTATTGTAGTTTGTGTGATACAGACTGTCTCTTTCTCCTGTCCTCCTTTGCCAGGGACACTTCATGATTATTTGCAGGCTTGTCCGGCGTCAGTACTGTCCTCGTCTACAGTCAAGCCTGTTACAATGCATGGATGGAAGAAAATGTTATTTTGAAGGTAATGTGTATTGATCAAAAAAACGAAAAAAAAAATCTGCTTTCTGAATTAATGCTGCTGTCAAGGAGGTTTAATTGATCTTTGCCCAGGGCGCAGATACTATCTTTTGAGAAGAGACGGGTCTTTTCATCTTCAGTGTCAGGATTAAGATTCAGGGTTATTTCCTGACAAAACACATTTCTATGATAAAATGACCCATTTTGTAATTTTAGGACACCTGAATGAGGTGAAACTTTCCTTTCCTAGAAAAGTCCCCCATGAAATTTGTTTATGTAGCATAATAATATAGCACTTAATACATTACTAAAATGTATTAGCCTTTCCCCACAAAGGGACACCGGATTCTCTCTACGATGAAGCAAAAATAAATACTTTTTTTTCACGCCTTTATTCCCTCAAACATTTCCTCAGTATTCTCTTAAATCATGTTATTTCGTCACTATTTGTCCACTCTACAGACTTCAAAGAGACTCTTATTATATTTCCTTTCAGATTTTAGGTTTTTCTTCAACTTTTCAAAGTTCCTTTGCAGCTTTTTGTTCTCACTGCTTATCCCCACAATGACTTTATTATTTTTTTTCCTAAGCAACTGAACGTTCCCATCCTGGTATCAGTTTGTTGGTTGCCAAGACAACCTACCGAGCTAAGTTATTTATAGCAGCAGATCAGCATGAATCCCACCCAGTACAGGCGTGTTATTTTTTCATGAATTTGTTCCTGTGCGAGGCCGTTTTATCAGAGAAAAAAACTAATTCTGCAGTTGGTAACCTGTCTGAGATTTCAGCGAATGAAGTTACAGTTCATATAATTCATTATAATTTGGAGCTGCACATGCATAATCTAATGTTGCAAATGTATGTAATTAAGCAGACAAGTTCACAGGCCCCAACATCAGTGCAGAAATTTCACACTCACACATTCATGGGTTCCACAACATCTGAACTCTGCAGCAGCTCTCGGAGCCACATTTCTGTATGTGGAGGCAACTTTCAGAAGGAATGCATTGCTCTTACATTGTTCATTAATGATATTGTGAGACTGAACCTCAACACAAACCTGCTAGACACAGACTGTGAGCTGTCTCAGACAGCCCAGAGTTGCTATATGAGGAGATTTGATATATCTAGTAGCCTCCCAGCTGAAAGCACAAGCTGGCTCTCAGGGGGCCATCCTTCAATGAGCTGTATGCTTTTGCTGACTCCACCACTGACAGGACCACCAGTGATGTAAAAACTTGGGATTTTCAATGGTTCTGCAGGTGGAAAGTTGCCTAACAAGAGGGTTTGTGTAAATGTACACCCTAAACATATATATTTTAGTTTTTGCAAACCAAGCTAAAGAGCCTATAGAAATATATTTGTTGAATTTCTAGGCTTTTGGTTATTATTGGCAGAGGTAGCTATGGATGTTTAACTCAATGAAAATCTAAACCTCATGCCATTATGAAAAGGATGCTTGAATTCAGTTTAATTTTTCACATATTTGAAATACTTATATGAAAAGGATGCAAATTGTTATCTGGTTTACAGATATTTAGAATTATTAACAGACTTTTATAGAACCTGGACAAACAAGGGTTAGTTTGAGCTTAGATGTCTAAATGTCTTCGCTATTTTTCAAATTATAAATGTGTTAAATTTTTTTCTTTCAAGTTTAACCCAGCTCGTAGTTCATAGCTCGTCAACTATCATGAAGTCTGTTTGATGGATCCAAGAGCTTACAAAAAGAATAGGGGTAAAATAAAAATGCAGGACAAGAGAGAAAGCCACAAACAACATATAGTGTGGATGTGAAAAGGAGAAAAAAATGACTTTGCTTGTTTTTGTTTGTTCAAATTAGATTAGGTAAAATCTGGTGCAAAAGCAGGAACAAAATTACCGGTTGGTGCTTGTTTGCCATATTAAGGTCACACACATTTACACCTTACTCTCACAGAGTGCTGCAGTGTGCAGAAGGCTGACATTGATTACAGACCAAATTAGGCGGAAACACAAAGCATAGGAGAACAAACTCAAGCTGTGGGAGAGCTTCTGTCCAGCAGCCAATTCAGCAAGTTTGTTGGTATCTTTGTACAAACTTTAAAAACAGGGAAATTAATCTCTATTCCTCATAAGCACAACTTGAATTCAGTATTGGAAATTATTGTCTGTTTTTGCTGGTTGTAAGGTGGAATTAACGGAATTGTTAATAGAAAACCAAACTGTAAGCTAAAAAAAGAACAGTTTAGCATGTTTAGTCTAGAAGTAGTTGAATTTTGTCCAATGTTTTTATTGCTGAGTGTCCAATAATTAGAAATCATTTAGGTTTATGACTTTTGCAATTATTTTTTTTTAATGTCTCCATCCTGCCAAAGACTACAGATGAAAATTCTGTGTTAGATTGAGGTATCAATGTTGAATAAGATGAGCTCTTAAAGTTAAATAGATAAAATAACAATTTTAATAAGTTGCTGAGTCTGATGCTCCCGACTGTAAAGTGGTACTTTATGACTATACATTACTGGGTTTCTGTGGAAACAAATGGCTATAGATTGAAAACCTTTTTATTGTTTGTCTTCCTCCAGTGTGTGTGTGTGTGTGTGTGTGTGTGTGTGTGTGTGTGTGTGTGTGCATTTAGCTGTCTCTCGTCTACATCGATTGCAACCAAGGCCGTAACTCCTGTTACGTTACCATGGAAACGAGCCTATCGCTTGGGAGCCACCGAGAAACTAAACACCCTCTGATCAATAAGAGTCTTTAATAATATGTCCGACAGAGACACACACACACACATGCAAAATGGAGACACACTAACCCAGACTCAGTAAGTACTGTTGCGTTGAAGGAGCCTTTTATTGAGATGGTACAGTGTAGGATGAGCAGAAAATAGCCGGACTCTTTTGAAGCCGACTGAGACATTTAACTGAGTGCTGCAGGGAGAAGTCATGGCAGTTGGCAAACTGCTGAAGACGGAAATCTGGAGTGTTACCACTATTAGTCTCACAAAATGTCTTGAAAAGAGGAGAGGCTCAAAATGACACTTCTCATTGTGAATTTTTATAACAGAACACTAATATATTATAGTAATATATAATAAATATTACTAAAATATATATAAAAAGTTGTGTAAACTAAAACTGAAATTTTAAACATTAAAAGAACAGTGGATGCATGTTACATAGAGAGGCTAATAGTGATTACATTGTGGCACACATAGTGAAGAAATTAGACAAAGATAACGTAAGTAAATACAAAAAGTGGTATGGTATGACTTGAATTTATGTATGAAATTCAAACCAATAGTTTTGTTAGTCTATCACCTAAAGGCCATGTAAAATATATTTAAGTTCATGAAAAAATTTGAAAAATTTCAAGCCAAATCGGTGTATTTTAGAAGCAATTATATAATATATGTGTAGCATAACAAATATTTAGACGGTCTATATAGTTTTGTCGTGCATCATTAGCACACTGTAGAAACTCTATAGTGTTGCTGAATCTGTGCAAAACTTTTTTGCCAAACAGGGAGAGTAACAGGAGGCATACAGTAAATGAGATGACAAGCATACTCTCAATAAAAGCTGTTATGTGTGTGTGTGTGTGTGTGTGTGTGTGTGTGTGTGTGTGTACTCCACTCCTGCACAGGGCTCTATAGCCCAGCCCAGTTAATCAAGTGACTGCAAAATAAGCTGGCAGGACATGTCATAAATAATGAATGTGAAAAAAATAAAAAATAAACAATTCAATAAATCAAGGTGCTTTACGGTATGCGATTCCATATTTTGGACTTTGTTCTGTTGTGTTTCTTCTGCTTCTTACATTCAAAGCTGTTAACAGTTTCTGAGTTTCTTGTTGGTGTTTTCCTGTTTTATTTTGGTAAGTCAGGTCAGTTCTCTTTACTTCCTGTTTCCAGCCTCATGTTTAGCAGTGTTGTGTTGGTGTTCTGTTTACAAGTTTCTGATCCATGTGATAAAGTTTTATTTTAGTTTATAAAAACCCAACAGCTTACAGTATTTCACTGTATTGTTTTTAGAATCTAAATTTCTTTCCCCAATAAAGTATGTTGTTCCAACTAATTTTGGATCACTTTAAGCGTCTATGGTATTTATTACTATGCTAGTTGCCAAAAAAAATATTTTTATCATTTTGCAATAAACTAAATAAAAATAATAGCAGTAAGCAAAAATAGTCCTTCTTTTAAGCCTCACTTAATGCCAAAAATAAGTAAAATATTTAATAGCTTCAATAAGTTATAATGCTTGGTTTTCAAGGCTAGAAATGCTAGCTGTGAAAGATAATCTTGAAGAGGATCTTCTTATACTAATTTTGAATGTGGAAAACCCCATTGAAATTACTGTCATAGCTGTTTTATATACTTTCCTCTTAGAATATAATCAAAACGACAACAGCCAGTTTAAACACAATACTAGAGTCAAATTCCAGCATTTAATTGTCCCTTCTTTATTTCAGTACATTTGACCTGTCAGTGTCCATTATGTTGCTATTATTTGCAGTGTTGCTTCTCAGTATTTATGGGACTATATTAAGCTGTGTGTGAAAGAATGATACATTAACATCCCTTATTCCACAGACTTTTCTTCCCTCCCTAAATAGGCCGATCATCACCACCTGGTGCTGACACACATGTGGAGGAAACAATGGAGACATAGAGCCACCGTCCCTCATAGCAACCAACTATGGTCTGCAAAATATAGTAAACATGAGGCTACTGGTCACTAGTGATGAAACAACGCAAATTCAAATCATTTCAGAACCACGGATAGGATCGGATCATTTTTGACACTTGATCAATTTCAACTCAGAGCCTGGAGCAGCTAGCTACTGATGAAGCTAGGTTTATTGTTGACGCGTTGAACCGAGCACGCAGCAGCGCGCGTTGAAACGGATACGCAGAAGCTCGGCACGGACCGCATGCGCAGCGCGTCACAGCACCTCGTGCACCTCTGGGTCTTTGTCTCGACGCGGATCGCGCGCGCCGCCGTTCACACAAACTGGACGATGCTCTCCCAGGAGGCTCTAATGTAAACCTTAATAACTATAAACGCCTATACGCCTATATGCCTTCAGTCCCTGACATCACCGCTGAACCACTGAGAAAAAAGGGGATGTAAGCTAGGCGGCTGGGCTGATACAACTTACAATCAGTCTACAGTTAACTCACACTTTGTGAATAATGTCAGAGTTGCTACCTGTAACTAGCCTGGCTCCGTCACTGGGCTGGCAGTTTTGGCGGGTTTGAATCGCTGCCAAAAAAAAGTCCGGTTCATCTCCAAGATAATATGCGTCCAGTTTGTGGCTTTTCTTTCCTCTCTTTTTTCCATCCTTTTCCACTTTGCCGCGCTCCACTCATGTTAACTTAGTCCGTAAAACAGCTCTAGCTAGTTTACCATCTGTTACCAAGTGACTGATGATGACGTTGGTGGACGGCTGATGACAAGTTTTACCCAGAATACACTTGGAGACAATATTGGCTATCCTCTTGTAATTTTACGTGTCATCAAGTTAAATTTAAGAGTAAAAGTAAAGCCAGTCATGTAGCACAATATTTTATTCAATATTTTACACCCACTATGTCCCTAAAATCAGTCGGTCTTGTAGTTTGTAGCAATCATGAGTCAACAATGACAGGGGCAACCTAATTCTACTGGGGGTAACATGTTATGTAATTCTACATACACAGTGATTCTTGAGAATAGGGACAAAATGGGTTTTAATTTTCCCATATTTTTTTTAATTATTTCTCAACCTTATGTATGCAAATATGACAAATAATGTTTAGAAAATATGAAGATGCTAAGGTACAGGCTCCCAGTTGCAAATTCTTTATAAAAAATTACATTTTTAATCGACCTGACCCAAAACTTTGTCATCACCATCTGACAAAAATAAATCTAAAATGATTTTTAAAATACCCCATTAGTGATATTTTTATTCAATTTACAGACAAATACTTCTCAAGAAATAAAATAAATATTATTTAAAACAAAAAACAAGAAAAAGTCCATCTGATGGAGTTGACACTGCATGACGGAGTTGACACAGAACTGAAGGTGGTGACAAACTAGTGAGTAAAATGAAAAACTTGGTACATGTGAAGTAATGCAATTCATGTAAAATACATTAAAATGAATTAGTTGCACAATTAAGTGAGATTTGACAACAATTTCACTGAAAGAGTCAGAAAAACTCTGACGGAGTTGACATCTGACGGAGTTGACGAAATGCCAAACTACCTCAATTTATATGATGTTATTCTGAAGGAGGCCATATTGTAGCTCATCAGGTCCATGAAATCTTTACATTATACCAAAATTAAGCTTTTATTTTGCAAAATTTTATCAAAGTTTTGTAAATTGTCAGTTATGGAGTTGACACATCATGGTTGTGACAAACAACTTAGGAATAAAACAGAAGAAAAAACTAAAGAATAACTTAAGTTAACTGGAGCTAACTAGCCCTCCTAGCAAAGGAAGAGAAAAGACAACTTCATGGGGTCCTCAGAAGTTCTGGTGCCCCCCAATAATGCCTGATTTTTTTTACATTCTTTTCATTTCTGACGGTGTTGACAAAAACTAAGGACAAATTTCAACGGAGTTGGAAAATATCTAAAAATTATTTTTAATTCAATTTATCGATACTTTTATAATTATTTATATGACTACTTATACTTAATTGTCATAATATATAATTTTAGTATTTCTTTAATTGTTTTAAACTATAAGAATGTATTGAGTTCTGCTCCTGGACAAGGGCTTTTACAGGCATCATCCACCGACTACAATGTTTAAAATAAAAAATATTCAGCAAAAAAAAGAAAAATATACATTGTTGTGCTCACATGACCCAGATTAGTTTACTTAGATATTTGAAAAAAATATATTTTGTGTATATTTTATTCAAATTTCATGCTTTATCCATAGGACCTGTTTTGTCCCTATTCTCAAGAATCACATACTCAACAAGAAAGAACTCACCTTTTCCAGCTCTCCTCAAATGTGATAAAGGCTTGGACTCCACAAGTTATATTCTGCTTCCCATCCGGGCCCCCTCCCTGAAGCCCCGCCCCTGATTACGACAATGCTTTTGAATATTACTAAAGTACACACACTACTAAAATTTCAGCTGGGTTTGTGATTAATACCAAAATGATATATACACCTGGCAAATTTACATTTTATTTAACCATGAAGTATGCGTCGCCAGGTAAAAACGTAATACCTGTAAAATATATTTTGTAAATTCTCTTTTGCTTTTATTTCACCTGCAAGGTTGTAGTCCTTATTTTTGTCAGCATGTGGCGCTGTTGAAACAGAGCGGTTTAAAAGTACCGGAAGTTGAAACAAACTCTTGTTTACGTATGCTGGCACTCTGACTAAGAAAACGGAAGTGGAGGACATTTTTGAACCGAGACTTGTTGGGATGATCACTTGTGGCCACATAACTAAAGAATCAAGATTTCTGGTAATTAATGTCCAAAATGTATTAGTTCCCATGTATGAAGCTGGAGTGATGTTACTAACGTCATGTCGTTTCATCTGTCCTTATTAGTTCAGTTTTCTGTTAAATGTTCTGCATCAATGCTGTTGATAGCGCTGTTAATTCGCCATTTTGCTAAAGCCGTTGCTGGTTAAGCATTTTAAACTAGTATCTAATAGACCATTTACATAACAAA
Source organism: Poecilia mexicana (assembly GCF_051168715.1). NCBI lineage: Eukaryota > Metazoa > Chordata > Actinopteri > Cyprinodontiformes > Poeciliidae > Poecilia > Poecilia mexicana. Next base: position 17,985,000 of record NW_028263381.1, read on the forward strand.
AGACTATTTTTGCTGCATTTCTTGAACTTTATTTTTCAGTTTTGCAACTCGGAGAAAATTTTCTTTTTGAAAATAAAGAACCCCTTTTTTGTTTGATGTTCAGCGTGCTCTATTTATTCCAGTTTATTTCAGCTTTCACTTTCTTATTTGATGTTCTATGTGCCCTGTCAGTCCCGGCTTACAAGTCATACATTGTAAAAGTATATTTTTCTGATCACAGTTTGTTGTGACTGTGGACCAAGGATGAGAGATAACGAGGCGCAGAGATATTGAGCTCAAAAATCTCATGGATGGAAGAAGGTGAGTCAGAGCATGGAGTGTAATGTAGCATGCAGGCCAAATCTAGATCACTGAACACACCAGTATTTCTTTTGTAATTTTTCATATCGGAGATGGGCAGCATGATTTCACTTCAGTGTGTCTGTCCCAGTTTTGGCAGCAGCGCATTTACAGTGCTAATGCTGGAAGCAGTTCAGGCCTTTCTTTGACACAATTATGTACTTTAAAAGTGGTGGATACTGTAGTTTAGACGGGATTTTATTTATTTATTTTTTATTAGTTTATAGTATCAGATTATATGCTTTGGATAACCAGTGTTTCCAAAAAAACATTTCCCTTTCTTGCATGGAAATATGCCATCCTCTCTGCTCTATACACCCAAATAAAACTATTTTCATTGGTACTTTCTCTCGTATCTTATTCAATGGATCTTATTCTAAAGGTCTGATATGTTGAACAATTCTGAGGGTTTCAAGTCTGTAACATTTTAAAAGCTTGTCATATCTTCATGTAAGCAACTATCCCTATGTCTATTAGAACTCAAATCTATGACTTATATTCTCCATAAATTATGACCATTAGTTCCAGGAGCGCATATTAGCTATCCATTGATTCAAGTTAGGAAGTGGCAGTCCACCCTTCCTGTAGGATTTCTGTTTATGCATTTTAGATATTTGGGGTCATTTAGTAAAATTAAATCCAATATTTACCCCATAGACAATTCCAGCGGAGGTCCAGTTTTCAGACCACTCTACCCTATAAATTAACATGTTTTAGAAAGCAAGCAGTGCTGATAAAGCAATTTGGGTTTCCCATTATGTGGAACTAAAAATAATATCAATTTTAAATAAAGCCTTATACACTATGCTGCCCTGCTTAAATATGAAGAAAATGATTTAGTTCAGCAGTCCAGGTTGAGCAATAACTCAGCTGTTTTATTTATAGGTGGGTTTTCTCCAAAGAAATATGAGAATCTTACAGCCACTGAAATGCTTGGCATGCAGTTTCTTTTGAGGCTGCAGGTTGACTTGACTGAAGCGTTGTTTTTTATATATTTGGACTTCAGGAGGTAGACCGTCTTCGGTGTGAACACTTTCATATGCAGAGAAGGTCCACAGTAAAATATGGCAGTTTTTTTAAAGTAAGTTTTTCTTTAACAAACATATGTTTATGAATATATGTAGAAATTAATAAATTAAACAAATAAATTCAGCATTTTTTGTAACTCAGTAATTTATTAGAAAACAATTATAACAACTATGAATTGTTGAGCCTATAAAATGTAAAGTCACTATTTTATTTATTTACGTATTAAACAGTTGGTGTGCTCTAGTGAACAATGAGATAATTTAAACTGACATTAAATAAATTGACTGTCACATGTATTTTGATATAAAGGTGTATTGGAGAGTAGCTTAAGGGAGTGATAACTCCATGGGTTTGCTCCCGCTACTCAATTAATTTTAGGTTAACTGGTTGCCTGTCATGGACTGGCGACCTGTCCAGGGTGCACTCTGCCTTTTGCCCAATTAACTGCTGGAGATGGGAACCTCCTCCCCTCCCCCACCGCTGAAAGGATATGGATGGATGGAACCTCTATTCCATCGGTCGAATTTACCCGACCGTGGTTAAATAAAAAAGATTTATATATATAAAAAAAGAAATAAAGAACGAAAAGATACGATAATTTATGACCATGGCTCTTTGAAACCCAATCAGCAGCAGAGGCAGCCACTCCTCAGCCAACCATCCACCTGTGAAGCAATGACGCTTCATGCATAGTAAACAGGGCTCTTAAAGAGACATCCACTTTCCCCCTCTATGCTAAAGAAACGTGGAGGGCTTCCTTTAAGTACACAGGGGGCCTAGGGGGCAGGCTGCCAGGGAATATATGGGGCTAGACAGCCTGCTTACTTGTAACACAAGGTCCCTTTACAGAATTATCCACGCTCCGCTGGAGCCGCCTGGCCCCGCCCCCTTCCGTCCCTCCAACAACACACAGCATCCATCCTCATGGGCTCACACGCTGCGTGATCCACATCACAAACCGACAGAGCGGTGGCTTGGCCGAGCCTCATGGAGTAGTAGGACTACTAGTAGGAGGAGGTGGGCTGCTCTCGGCTACCTTTTGTTACTTTCCTCCCTTTCTTCTTTTATGGAGTCGCCTTTTTGTCCGGAATATCGCTGCATCCCATAGCGGTAAGTGTCTGTGCCGCAGATGCTGAAGGGGAAACGGGACTATGGTGCTATTGTCTGTTGCTGAGCCAAGTTCAGATTTCTAATTAAAAGACAACGCTGGGGTCAGATTTAATTAGATTGATCCAATAATTAACAAGAATAGCTCAGTTTTGATGGGAATCTGTTAAAACTGCTATTTAGACAGAATATCGGTATTTCACAGGCACCTGTCTGTTTTCACCAGCAACAGTGGCCACCTTATAGCGCTTATTTAAAGCATAACTGGGGATGTCCTCAACCTTTTTTTGCACAGCCAACAAGAGCAACGTGAGATTTTTTAATGTATTCTTGGTGTGTGTAAATATCGCCTCCGTTGCCGAGCAAAATGTGTTTTCAGCCCAACGGGGGAAAAAAAATGTGGCCCGTTTCCCCGCCCCCCCAACATCAGATCCTGGCCATGTCTCCTCCAGCAGCACCCGTAGCCGTGCAAAGACGCCGCTGATCCCTCAAAGACGGAATTCCCAAGCCTATTAGGGGTCTTTATGATCGTTTCAGGGCAACCTTGAAATTAAATCAGTGTTGCATGTGTCATCATCAGCGTGTTCCGATTGCCTCTTCTTTCATTATGTTTCCACTGCAGTGCCATGCATTTACTGTAATGGCTTATGCAGGGGGAATAAATGAATTTAATGCGTGCAGATCCATCACATTTTGCTTTTGTGGAGTAAAAATTAGGATTTAAGATGTTTGTAATGCACCGATAAGGTATTTAAATAATAGACTCCTCTTTATGTGGGCAAAAATACATTCATTCTCTGCCACAGTTATAAACTGTACATTGTGACCAGGAATTGAGAGTAAATAATATGTGAAGTCATTACTACAGGAGCCATTGCTACTTATGTTGAGTCACCTGCAGGATTAAATCTCGCCTGTCCGTTCATTGCATGCCCTTAACCAACTGTGAGCATGCACAGTTGCACTGAACCCTCCTCAGCTTGGCTGAGCATTGAAGACAAGAAAGCATTACCCACCCAGAGAGGCAGCATATTTTCACCTTCCATCCTAAACGGGGCATCTTACTGCATGTGCTCGTATATTTACGGGCGTGTCTAAGCTCGTGTCTGTTGTGTGAGCCAAAGCAGACGAGTAGTGTTATTCAGCGGCCAGATGGCCGGTAGTTGGACCATCAGGTGAGCCTTTTCCAAGGCTGTCAGTAGGATCTGGTGAACGCTCGGTGCCTCTTGGATCCCAGCCACAAACTACACAAGTGTGCACCTGAGTGTGTCTCTATGTGGTTCCTCTCATAGGCAGTGAGTGTACGCTCACTTTTCAAATCGCTGCATATGTTAGTTGGCATATAGGCTGTTTATTGGATGCTTGGACGTGTGCATTTTCCTGTTGATGCTTAGACAGCTAGCCAGGCTGAGGTCACAGTGACATAATTTGCCTAAAGCATAATCATCACCAAGAATGACTGTGCGGTAGAGGCCTATGAAGGGTTCCTACGCAATGTTGAAAAGTCTAGAAAAGTATGGGACTTCCTTTTATAATTGTTCAGGTCTGAATCAGAATGGAAAAAATATTTGATTTAACTTCTATCTGTGTCTAATCGTGTCTTATGCAAAGGTTGTAATTGGGTTATTTTAAATCAAAATGCTTTTTTTTTTTTTTTTGCCAGGTCAAACATTTTGGTTTTCCACTTAATGGATAAGTTCACTCACTTTCAAATATCAAAAAGAGACTTTATTACCATCTGATCTCAAAACAGCTATAAGTACTGCCATTATAGATTTTAAATTGGTTCTAAGAAAAACAGGTAAAATGGTGGTGGCGGCACCATGCTCTGGTTGTACTTTTTCTTCAGTAGGGGACAGGGAAGCTGAAGGGATGCAGAGAAATGTTCAATCTTGAGCTGCATTTAGGTTATGCTTAAAGGTCTGTGATCTATGCATGTTTATTATGCCTGCCTCACATAAAAATATGAGACACTATTCATTCTCAATTTGTTGATAGAAATGTGACGGGAAAGATTTCTGAGGTAAAATATGCGCTACTTATCATGACTAGTCTCCAGGTACAGAAATATTAGAGGGAATCCTGCAGGACAGTGGACCGTCCACCGAGGCCGATTAAATAATTCATGTCTTGTGTGAGGTCGCTTCCTCAGTGATGAATCATAGCGTCCACATGAAATTCAAGATGCATCCTGATCAGCTGTAACAAATTGCTTACAGAAACTGGATACTGTTGTTTTCATCTCTTTGTATTACTTGATCCATTCATCTAGCTTTGCATTTATGCTCATGAAGCATTAAGAAAGAAAAAAATTCTTGCAATAAAAGGTTGAGTTTTACAAATCAAGATAAGACAAATCGAATTCAGTCTGCTTTCTTCCCCTTTTTTTAAATAATCAGATTCCAGTGAAGCTGCAGAAAGGAGTGACATTTGAACCCATCTCTAAAATCCATCCTGAGAAGGGACTAAATATTGATTTTTCCATGCAGTCTCGCACCCGCAGACATACATGTACGGGCGGAATCACAGATAAACCTCCTCCATGGCTCAACGCTAGCAGGAATTTGATTACATCTAGACATGGGGGGCAGTGTTATTAGTGCAGTGGTGGTGTCTCGATTGGGTAATAGATCTGTCACAGCGATGCCCCCTGGGAATGATCGGCCCTATTGGGCGAGATAAGACCTGTCACTGGAGAATGAGTGACCCTGCCTTTATTTGAAAACGCTGATACATACAGGTGATAACTCTCCCGGTAGGTGAGCTAGAATGGCGTTGCCAGATTTTGCAGTGTGGCTTACTGTTTAGCATTTCAAATTTGAACATCACCACATATAGATATACATTTTAAAAACATTCACTCATAAGAAAAACCTTCACGCTGTAGTGGTTAGTTAAAATTTTTGATAGAAAAAGACCTGGCCAATCATAAAATTCAGAGAGTTCAAATCTGTAAAGCAGGTGTAGTCCACTGCATGTCCCTGCAGCACTGCAAAGCAGCATTTTTTTATTGAGGGAAGGGCTGCTTTGCAGTGTTGTCCCCTTGAACGTAAGTTTAAAAAGATTGTCACGATCATTTTTTGGCTTGGGATAGTTGTCGGAATACCCCATCAACCTGCTGCAGACTGATAGAAGCAGAAAAAAAGGGGACCGATCCTAAGAGTTGGGCTGACCACGTGTAAGACTAAAGCCGATTTTGTCTATGTTCAATTCAGATGTCATTGCGATACACTTCACAGTACAAATATACCAATTCGCATACAGAAATATGTAATCTAAGAGTGGGACATTAACACATTAAAAGTAATTTTAATGGAATTAAATCTTCTTTTTTTTAATGGAAAAGTCCTGAGCTGGAACCTTCCTTCTGTGTTTCTGGTACAGCCGTGAATCTGATACACAGGCTGTATCAAAGCGATGGATGACAAAACTGCTTTTTTTGGTCCACTATGAATTTTTACCTCAGAAAGCGATTTGATGGAACAGTGGAAAAGACCATTGTTGTGTGCAAGTTGTGCAAAAAAGCCTGCCTACTACTGAAGCTGTTCAAGCCGAACGTACCATCTCAATGCAAGGCATGTTGTAAACGTTGTCTAAGGGAGTTAAAATAGATTACTGAGGTGCAACCAGAGGTTTTGAAAGAGTTCGCAAGCATTTAATTCTATACCCTGGATGTCAGCCAACACGTTTTACTCGCAAAGAGCTCATTAAAGAACAAAATGATAAAATAACAACACGCTTTCTTACCTGAGAAGCTATACTTGTTATACATGTGTTTGATGGTCAGAGAGGTGACCCTGCTCAAGCTACCCAGCTGCTGTTACATATTGAAATGTCTTTCTGTTAAAAATACGCATCTGCTTGATTTGTTTCATAATTGTCTTCAAAAATGTCTTAAGCACAAGAGTGGGCACCTCACAGTCTGTTAGAAAACTCTTTTAGAGAAAAATGTAATTGGCCTCTGCTGTTTTATTTGATGCATCATCTATCCATGATGGTCTGCCTCTTATAAAACCCTGCCTTTCAACTATCTTGCACAACTAAAGTGTATTATGAAAGGATCTGTTTGCTTTAAATGCTGTTAGGGCTTAGGCTTGTTTGGAGATGGCTTTGGGCCTTCCCTTCCTCTTTTCTAACGAGTGCAGAAGAAGACAACCAAACTTAAAAAATGGCAAACCACTCTTTGACCCATTTCACAAACAGGAACATGTGTATTAGTGTAACTTGGCATCTTGTTGTGACTGTGATGCTGCTGTCGCTGTTCAAATGCCACTCAACTTGCTAAATAAACTGACATTTATCTTTGGCTGGTAAATCCCATGTGTCCATCTATCTGTCATCGGTCTGCTGCGTGGTTTGGCAGGTCATACCCTCTTAGTCCTGTTCATGGTTTCGTGGGAACTCGTGCTTTTCTCCAGCAGTTTGAGGTTGTACATCTTGGACGCTGCTAATTTCACCTGTAATGAATCAGATGTAGCTAAATATGGAATAACAGCTACAGATTCCTGTCACCATCTGATAAGAGTTCATATTTAAACTAAGACTGTATGTGCGCGGTGGGAAGCCGATCCAGACTTGCTTCTTGTGTGGCATAAAATGTTCAGAAGTTAAAAGAATTTTCACCCAATGTTTTGCTGGAACAAATCTAATTAAAACAAAAGTTGCAGCACAGAAATGTGAGATTTTCCTTTCTCTTCAGCCGGGGTAAGGAGAATGCGGATGTTATTGTGATGATTCTGAAATAGCTGAATGCTCAGATCAAAAAGCCCGTTTGATCTCACTATAGACTAAAATCCAGAGATGTTACAAGGCAGCAGGAGAAAAAAAAAACTTGTACTGGATCACTGAATGTTTAAAATGAAGTGAAAACACATGGGACACTCATGGGAAGTCAGGATTTATTTTCTTAACAACTTTTAATCATGCATATGCAGATACCTCTAGGCATTTTCTGCTTAGTGACATTTGTTGGGCTGCAAAGCAACACTCATTTTTTATACCTTAACAAATTGTGTGTTGCTTTACAGAAGCATATGCACGAAATAGTTGTGGAACTGCAGTTTATAGAATCTAATTTAACTTTAGCTTCCCAAATGTTAAAAATATACCACTAATGCGAAAAGCTAATTAGGAGCTACAAAGACTCATTTGCAAGTTGGCATGATTTGTTTCTTTTGTCACACCACATGCATGAGAAATAATTGAATTTGACAGATTAGTCACAAGTCTGGGATAAGACCACTGACAAAACAGACAGCTGGGCCATTGAGCTCAAACATTTTTGAGGCCATTTTTAACCCTGTCATTTAAATGTCCATTGTCTTTACAAGTCATATGTACTTTGTATTGCAAACCAGCTATGTAAAAACAGTTTTAAGATAAAACAAATTTGACAAAAACAGGGAAATCAGAGTTTTAAGACATTTGTTTTTGTTAGAACAATGCTTCTTGGCAATAAATGGTGCTGTTGGACAGCCTGCTTACTTTCCCTCGAGTTGTTCCACATTTGTAAGGAACATGTATTTATGGATTGAGCAGCAGGGTTGAGTATGTGGACTGCATCCATAACAAAACTTGCCAAATCCTATCTGCCAGTGCCAAGCAGCTTATTCCACTATTGATGCTTGTTTTGAGCATCTGGCACACCTGGTACCGACAGTCAGGTGCCTGATGTCTTCTTCAAGCACGCCACATCAGACTAGTCTGGGAAGAGCTCATTCCTTATTGCAGCTTTCAGCTGGTGGTGGGCAAAACCAAGTTGGAGCAGCAGAGTGGAGCAGCACAACACTGTGTTACCAAGGTGGTGGTTTAAGGAGAACAACAAGCTTGAGGTGTTGACTTGAGTTTTAAGTTCTCCAGTGGAGCATCTGTGGATGTGCCGGATAAACTACTCTGATCCATGGAGAGCCCATCTTTCAGCTTCCAGGACTTAAAAGATCTGCTGCTTACATGTCGGTGCCAGGCACCACAGCGCACCTTCAGGGGTCTGGTGGAGTCTTTGCTGCCATGGGTCAGGGCTGATTTGCTACCGAATGGGGGCCAGCAAGCTCTTGGGAAAATCTTAATAATGTTATGGTCAATCAGTTTAGTAAACCTTGTAAAACCATTGATAAAGACAAGCCTCTGCACATAGAATAGGATAAGTTTCTCACCAAATAAAACTATGCAAGTTTTCAGTTTTTTTTTTTATCTCTAATTCTCTGTGTCCTTTTTTTGTCCCACTCTTGTACTTTCTGTTTCTCGATTTGCTCATCCCTCTCCCCACACCTGATTGAATTCAGTGTTCTGTCTGATGTTTAACACCTTGGGGAGAATGGATTGGAAAGATGGAGGTTATCTTTCATGTTAACTTTCACTTGCGTATATGTGCATGTCTGTATTCTTTTAGGATGTTAGAGAAAGCTTGCAACAGCAGTTCTCTAAAATATAATATAATGGAAGATTGTGACTATTCTATCCCAGGGTGATATTTAGATTCTGGTTTTGTCAGAAGTTGGCTTTGTAAGAAAAGCAATGACTTTACAGTATGAAAAAAAAATTCCCATGGAGCACTTTAAAAAGTGCTACAAGGGAGGATTGGAAACTATTTTTAGCACCAAAGATTCTCTGTTGGCAAGAGTGTTAGCCATGGGACTTTACTGTTTCAGTCTCAGGAAGCTGTTGTGCAGACAGCAGAAGAGGAGGGAAGAAGCAAAAGAAAAATGAGATCTGCATATCCTGTTATCTGTGAATCTTTTTCTCAACAAGCTGCAAAGTGCATATTTGCTATCTGGTGACAGCTGGAGTGTTTGCGCATCCAAAAAACCTCCTTGAGTTTCATTGTAGCTGAATATCAACTGCTGAACACTTGGACTGTTTGCAGGCAATATTTTTCTGAGGCTTTGTAGTAAAAATCAAGAAACTGAAAATCAGCTTGAGGAGCTGAAGAACAAAAGACTGACGGTACAAAACACTGCATAAAGGTACCAAAAAACAAAAAAGCTAATTTCCTCCTCTCAGTAGTCAGCGGCTTCAAAAAATTACACCACAAACATCCGAGTATATTAGAAACATCAAAAACGAGGCAGCTTTGGCTCTGATGTTTGTTTAATGAGATGGGCATCTCTGAAAAGATAAAACCCCTAAAACAATATGAAAAAGAGCGTTTCCTTTTCGTACCCTTCTTATAATTACTGAGCGGTTTTTATGTTTGGGCGGACCTCTCCGAAACGTTAACGTTGCTTATCGTCAGGAGAAACATGTTGGTGAAATTAAAAGTTTAATCTGCCATGGGTGTCAATTTTGCACTGAACTGGAATTGCTGATTGTGGCACCCTTGGCAAAAATTGCAATAGTGGGCAACAAGTTGCTGCAGGGGCAGTTTGGTTCACTCTTGTCTGCAAATATGTTTTAATTAAGTCACATTTGATGTTTTTCAAACATGAACAGTCTACTTGAGGTGCTACAGCATCTCAGTTGGATTTTCATGCACTCCAAAACTAATCTTGTGGGTCATTTTTTCCCATTCAGAGGTGGATTTGCTGGTGTGCTTCAGAGCATTTTCCTGCTGCATAATTCGAGTGCACTTGAGCTTCACAAGCTGTTGGCTGAAAGTTTACCTTCAAGATTTTCTGGTAAAGAGCAGAGTTTATGCTTCCATCAATTCAGATTGCAAAGCAGGAATTCAGCCCCATGCCATGACTCTACCGCCGCCATATTTAACTGTATGATTTTCTTTTTTATGCCAGATGTAACAGGATGCACAACTTACAAAAAGCTCCACTTTAGTCTTTGCAGTACACAGGATATTTTCCCAAAAGTCTTGAGGTTGATGAAGATTTTTTTTAGGCACATGTGAGACAGGTCTTTACGTGAAGATGCAATTTTTTTCTTAGTTTATTTCTTATTGTTGAATCTTTAACACTGATCTTAACTAAGGCGCCTGCTTTGACTCTTGTTCTGGGATCTTTTGTCATCTTCCTGAGGCTTTGATTCACTCTTAGAGTAGTTTTGGTCCTGGCCAAAACGATTACTATAATTTTAGAAAAATCTAACAAGAGAAATGAACTGCTTAGCAGTAGTTGAGTAAATGTGTGAAACAGTTTGTTTATATGGATGAAATGGCAGTAAGTCTGGACGAAATCAGGGTAGGAAGGTACAACGTACTTCTTTCATTCACAAGTGGTAAAACTAGACTGTGTGTGGGAAAAAAAATACTCTAGGTGGGAACTAGCGTTTGTGGACCTGTGAAATAAGATGTAAGAAATAAGATTTTTCAGTCTGTTTTGTTTTGCAAATGTTGTACCTACTGTGGATGCAGCATTTTCTTCTTTTAACCTTAAATTGAAATGGAAAGGTTTTAAAGTAGTCGCACCAGCCCGTTTGTAAAAGCACAAGAAGTGCTGTAGTTTAAGCAAAATGCAATTCTAGCTCAATCCAGGAGCGCATAAAGATAAGAATGTGACAATGGAAGGAAATCATTTAAGGTTTCCACATCCAGCTTCTGATTTTCCACTCAATGCCAAACTTGCTGTGGCAGGTAAACAACTCTCAATCAGTCGTCATCTTTCTGCAGGAACAAAAATCAACTGGAGATCAGGAGATGGGTTTTCAGATGTGATATTTCTGTGCTCAATATTTCACTTCCAGCCCCTGCTGTCTCTGATTGGAGCACAGTCACAACTAGAAAAAGCCATCACAGCTGAGTGGTTGGGCTGCGGAGATACTGATGAGTGCTGACAAGTCCTGTGGGCTACTCGTTTGATGAGCTTGCCCCTGGGTAGATGATCTGATCTTGTCACTTCTGACTGTAATTAACTGGCTCTTAACTAGAATAAAAATTCTCCTTGGATATTGTTTTTGGAGCATATTTTTTTTAAAAATGTCTTGAGGTTCTGGGAGAAGATAAATTGTGTTAAGCTCTTACTGTGACTATAGGCTCAATTGTTCTGAGCTGTGAGGCCGGTCTGCTGAGTGCAAAATAAATGAGTGTGGTGTAAACTGTTTGACATGGAGTGTGGGCCCTTTATTTTTATTTTTTTTATTTGAATCATCTGTCACAGAGCCTCTGGTGAAATCATCATGTTCACAGTCAAACTGTCACATTCCCATATTTTTCCAAATGCATTGCCTCTGTACTTTGACCCTTGGTAGAGGGGGAAAAAAAAAAGAAAAGTCAGCCTGCAAGGTTTTATATTTGTTTTTTAACAAAGAGCTCAACAGATTTAACATTTCGATAGGAATTGATAAGTGAATTTTCAGCTTGTTTGGACGCTTAGGTAGCTGCAAACCTTCTATTCTTGTTGGAAGCCATATTTGATTGCTCTCTTGAGTCAGTATTGTAGACTTGTAGACCACAGCTGCAGTTCTTTTGAGGTATTGAGAAACTCGGATTGAGAAACTCTTTTACAACTAAAGTTCAGTCAGATTGGATTGAGAGAATCTGTGAACATCAATTTTAAAGTCTTGGCACAGATTCTGAGTTGGCTTCAGGTCTGGACTTTGACTGGGCCACACAAGCAGATAGATTTTCTTTGTGGCTCAGGCTGCAATTTGTGTGAAGTCACAGATTATTGACCTTAATAGAAAGAAGTCTGAGTGTTTTTGCTACTACAACGATAGAAGACTGGGTTTTACTCAAAATCCAATGAGTCAGTATATTTTTACTGGAGTGGTCCTCAAAAGTGTTCTTTTAATTCTGATTCATTCCTCATTCAGTTTCATGAATTCACACCTGTCATCAATTATGAATCTGGTGAATCTAAAACCAGCTTCTGCTACCCTTTAACTAAAGCTATAGTTCACAGAGAGCTTACAGCAAATGATCCTGGGTATCTCATTTTATAAAGATTTATATGTTCATATTGTATAGCACTATAAAAGTAGTCGACAAAATTTGGAGGAAACGCAGGCAAAAAGTGAAATTACAGAAACTGGACGTTTCTCCAAAACAAGCGAAAAAGACAATGCAGATTTGTGTTAAAGAGTTTGCCAAGAAGCCAACAGCAACCCTTAAGGAGCTGCAGGAATTTCTCCCAAGCATTGCTTCTACTCCACCTGTGACAACCTCATATATGCTGCAGGTCTGGACTGAAGATTAGGGCTTCAAGACCGAAACCTTTTTGCTTCAGTAAAATAGAGTTTGTGGTTGCATGTGTTGCTGTCTGATGAAACCTCCCCTTAATTTTGACTACAATTCCAAAATGTGAGTTTTACATAAGAACAACATCATAAAATAATATAATGACTTTAAACTTTTATTTTAATAGCCATTTTCTTCCACTCACATCCTGTAGTAGAACACTCTGCTTTAGTTTTGAATAGATCATAAAATGAATGAAGCAGAAAATCTGACTTTGCAGAGAGATCAGAGAAATTCAGAACATGCTGATTTAGGTGCTTAATTATTATTTTATTGTGATGGGAGTTTCATTGATATAAGCTGCAGGTAATACAAGTAAATCATTTCAGCAGTTTAAGCGAAACACTAAAAAACCCCTCATGTTGTATTAGATTTTTTTTAAGTACACTTCATTAGTATGGTCATTTAATTTAATTCTAGTGGATTTTTTTACAGCAATAAAAAAATAAATAAAACTATTTTTTCTCCCTTCTGCGGATATGAAATGTCACTGAGTTTGAGGAGATCATTGAAAGTGGATTGAGATGGATTGCATTGGTTTTTTGGTAGAACTATTTTTATGGATTTTGTTTTGTCTTGCTCTTTTTTTAATATATATATATATATATATATTTTTTTTAATTTCATGCCATGCAGGCTCCTTCAGGCGTTCAAAAAGCCTTTTCAGGTGAATGCTTGCGGTTTCAGAGAACCGTGCGAGCATCATCCATAAAACGGAGAACCTCAGTTTAAATTCACTCGACAGCTATCCGCCCGGTTGACGCGTCCTTGAAAAGGAGAGTGAGTTTCCTCCGGCTCTGCGACGACAGCGAGTTAATGTTTGCGCTGAGCTTCCTTCAAGCGAAGACAAAGATAGATTAGAAGACGGCACAGAGAGGAATGATCTGTACGGGACCGGAGTCTTCCGGTGCAGGTTGTGTTTCATTGACACTCTTACAGATTTGTTTTGCTGAAACTCCAGTGAATTGCTTTTAAGTACTGGGAAACGAACTGATTTTTGGCATCTAATGCAGCCCTGAGCAGGTCGGGTGGAGTGTTAAATGGGTTAGGGACAGCCACTTAGGGACTGATTAGACCTGCCAACATCAATACTGGCTGTCAGGGTGTAGTGACTGAAGGAGATTGAAGTGTTTAGTTTCAGATTGGCACGGGAGTTGGACGCAGCGAACGTGAGAGGTTTTCAGTTAGCAGACCGATGGTTTCAGTCTGGAATAATTTTACACAACAATAATAATAGTAGCTGCTATTTCAACAATAGTGAAATAATAGCTCTTGATGCCACTTCATAATGTGCTGCGGGCTTTTTGTTGCAAATAAAGAAGTGACAATATTTTAATATGTTTAGTTTCGGTTTAACATCACTACATACCAATATATTTAAACATATGATTGAATGGAATTATTGTGTTCTGTTCTCTTTTGTTTTTGTTTTTTAAAGCAATACTGTGTTTGTGGGACTACGCATTCTTAAAAGTCTTGTCATAAGGCATCTTCTGACTGAAGTTCAACCGTATATAGAACCAGTTAACAACTGGCTACAGCAGAACTGGTTGAGCACTGGAAATGCTTTGTTGCAAAAAAATAAAATAAAAAAACATAAAATAAAGTTTGAAAATCAACTTGCATACATTTGTTTTAGTATTTGTACCAAGAAACCAATTTCACTTTGCCATGTTCAATTTTGGTCAAGGTCTGGCAGTGCACAAAATAACATTTTTCTAAGTTCTGGCTGAATTGCAAATGTGTTTTGATAAATATCTGTCAACAACTGAAAAGGTTACGTGTCACAGAAGTTGTACAAATAGTGCCCTACATGTTGTTGTTTGGAAATATTTGCAAATAAGTATGTCTTAAAAGAATTACTCTCTTCTTTACAATTCTGATTTCCTTTTTTATTTTATTTTATTTTATTTACATTTTTAGACTTGTTTTGCATATTTCAAAAATATAAAGTGCACCATAATAAACAATCTCTTCTCTTAATTATAACCATGCACACCGAAAAGTATATCTTGATGGTCATAAGACCAAACAGAAAAGTGCATATTTGCCTCTTGATTGCAAATTATAAGTTTTATAAATTAAGCTGCACTTAAATCAAAGGCACTCAGAGTGGCTGCTGGGACTACAACCTGAACTTCACTGGGAAAAACCCTGTCCTTTTTTATTATTTTTCTGACTTTAGATTTAAGCACAATGCAGATGCTTCAAATGTCTAACCCTGTGTCCTCTCCACTCGGTGATTCACAACAAAGTGTTTCAAGTTCCACTTAGTCGCGGTGCGTTCAAAGACGCAAGAATAGGTTATTTTTAATTGTCAGGACAGTCACCACTCAACCCACTTCACCTGAAAATCTGCCTGGTGAATGGAGGTACATCATTAACTGCTCACATTTGAAAATACTACGTATCGTCTTTGCATTTTACAGATTATTTTTGCAATAAAAGGTTTGTTTAAGATAAAAGCTGACCAGTTTTCTCTTCTACCACTTGTGAAATCCAAAATGAGATTCATGCCTGTGCAAAGGGTGTGATCAGTGACGTAATATATTTTCACATCTGCTGGTTGTACTGGTGCCATTACGTTTGTTTTCTACAGCAGAGAGGTTCTGCAGAGGCTGATATATTCTGTGTTCACTCCATTCATTATTCAGGATTGTGCAGTAAAACGACAGAAGCTCAAATTAGGAACTTTATTCCCTAATAGGCAATTAAAGGCAATTATAACTTCATGAAACATTCATGACCACTTAATATCGACTGAGGGTCAGAGCTTTAAATCAGCAGTAATTACAATGTAATCAGATGTTTTTATCTTTATGAAATGAGCTTTTAAAAACCGCCCATTTCTTTTAAAATGAGCAGGGACCTCTTATTACATCACACAGCTAACGCAATACAAGCCAGAAAGAAGACATTCCTGCCCATTTTACAAAACGACATGAAAAGAATCAGTTCCATCAATTTAGAGTTGAGACTTAGTTTTGCTAAATGTAAACACAGCTGTTGTTTTTCAGTTAAAACTTGTTCTCTGGTGTTATTTTGATCTCAATTAAGGACATACATTTCTCAGTAATTTTTATAAGTTTTTTTTTTCTTCATTTCAATCAACTCCCAACAACATTTTGAATTTGATCAAGAATCAAACAGCATTTAATACAGCTGCTTTTTAAAAATAAATGGCAGCCGTTCTGTCTCTAACCAGCACAAATCCAGCTTTTTTCCCCACACATTCCCAATGCCCACAATTAATCTGACTTAAAAAAAAATAAAAAAAACTGTACTCAAGCTTCTCACTAAAACCAGGAAGACAGAGCACATCACTCTGGTTAAAAAGTCATTACACTGGCTCCCTGTAGCTCAGAGAATAGACTTTAAAATACTGTTAGTTTATAAATCACTGAACGGTTTGGCACCACAAGACATTAAAGATCTGCTGTTGTTGTATCAACCTTCCAGGCCGCTCAAGTCTTCTGGTTCTGGTCTGCTCTGCATCCCAAACACTGAGAATTTCCAGAAAATTGTGTAACAGCTGAAACACTGAGTTGACTAAAAACTTAGAGCTGCTTTTGTATCATAATTAAAGAAACACAAACCAACATTTGATGTGTAAATGATGGGACTTGGAAAAATGTAACGTTTTAGTTGTTTTTTTGTGTTTTTATGGTGTAAAGCACTTTGAACTGCCTTGTTGCTGAAATGTGCTGCACAAATAACATTTGATTTGATTTGAGAAGAATGTCTTTTGTCACACATGTAATTATTTCTGTGGAAATGCAAGTGTCACTTCAAAGCCTTTGGATAACGTTTCCACAAATATTTTTTCCTGACTTAAAATTCGCTTTGAGTCTCGAGGCCAACATTTTCAAAATAACAAAACAAAGAAAAAAAAACTATTATTTTCCCATTATATTATTATTGTCAGATAGCACAATTCTTTCTTGAACACTCAAAGCAAAGTTAATGAAAAATGGTCTGATATGTTTACCGGCCACATAAAGTGGTAGTTTTTGGATTTACTACATTTTACAGGAAAAAAAAAAAGTTCTGCTAGTCAGAGCCTACGAAGGAAAATCTGGTAGATTTCATTGACTAGGTGATTGATCAAATATTGAGAGCAATAGATCTTCTTGTTCCAAGTGGCACATCAATATCACAGTGGTAGTTCCGCTAAAACAGATTGCGACAGGGTAGGAAGTGTGTGATATGATCAGATGACAACTGACACTTGATGTTTTTTATGTTTTTCACAGAGTGAGCTCCTTTGAATCTTAAGAGCGCATAGTCTCCTTGGAGACAAGATGGCGTCCCACAACACTTTACGCAGCTACTCCATCATCCCCTGTTTCATCTTTGTGGAGGTAAGAAGCTGTGTGTGGGTGCAAGTGATGAGTCCAATGCATAAGATTCTTAGAAATGTGATCATGTAGTTGCATCGGGGATTCATGATGAACTGTAGGAGCCTTTCAGGAAGGGACATAAAGTTCACATTTCCTGTTGGGTTAGGTGGAAAACCTGCTGCAAAATTGGTTGTTTTTGTTGTGTTTAAAGGAGGGTTAGTCTGACTTTTTGCATTAGATAGTTGAGCACAATTACAGTGATACTGTTTTTTTTTTATATTAGCTTGTGTCATGGATAGATCACAAAATGCACTTTAAGCTACTTGGAAACGTGAGATTTGTTTCAAAATGTTATTTAAAGTTTAAAGCAGAGTTATGTCTATGTCTAAATTCTGTCTCAGTAGTCCTGCAGTATTTCCTATTTTGGTTTTTCAAAATAAAACAGGTCCATGCTAACACCGATCATCTTTATTTCACTGTTAGCCATTAAAAACTGTACTTGTTTTATTCCAACTCTCTAGTGATACAGAAATGATATATATGCATGAATGAGGATTTATGTAACTGCAAATGACCTTTTTTAGGAGAATTATACACAACTTACCAGAGCCTAACTCAGCAGAGGAAGTGGAGAGCTTAATGTTTATTTCTGTGTGTGTGTGTGTGTGTGTGCGCGTGTGTGTGTGAGAGGGAGAGCTCTGCAGCCTATCCATATTTAATTATAGTGTCAGCTGAAAGTCCTTAATCAGAGAGATGTCTCGGGACACTTGGCTTTCTTCTCCCCTTTCTTTTAATATTATGCTCTCAATTGCACTCATTTGGCCCCTCATAAATATATTCAGTTTTTGCTTTTCTGTTACACTTACACGTTTGGAATATCAAACAGACCTAAATATCAGACAGTCACAACCTCTTTAAATACAAATGTAATTTATTAATGCCGTTTTAAGAAACAAAAGGTCTTTGTGAATGCTTCACAGCGTTTTGATTTGATCTTGCTCCTGATTAAAGTGGTCCAGCGTTGAATTAGTGCTTGGCTGTTACCAGGGTTTAGAACCAGAGTTAGGACTCTGTTGAAAAGACAAAAAATTGGCGCAAAGTTGAATTTGCGTCAAGATGTTTTGAAGACGAGGTTAAAACTTGCTTGATCTGAAAAACTTCAACATCAAAATCATCAAACAGAAGACACTTGTAGGGAAGATAAATACTTTTTCTTTGGCTTTTTCAGTCATAATTTCACTTTTGAGCGATTCTTACTTGCATCCCATTATTATTATTATTATTATTATTATTATTATTATCCATTATGTTGTTTATTTTTTATGTTTTTTTTCCATCTGAAACTAAAAAGTAAAAAAAAAGAAATCTTACCACAAAATATGTTAGAATAGCAAGGGAAATATATTTAATTTCAATTAATAAGACAAATTTTATATATATATATATATATATATATATATATATATATATATATATATATATATATATATTTGCTTCATGACATTTCTTTTATTGCATCCTCCTCTTTTGCTGTGCCTTTTTGCTGTGCAATGTGAAAATTTTCCGGTGTCATGGCTGGAACCTGACATTAAATGTTTAATTGGGCTTTGCTAATTATGGCTTTGCAGTTTGTTTACTGATGTGTCACTGGGAAGGAGTTGAAGGAAAACCCTAATTACATTGTTGATGTATAAACACATTTCTGTTTAATGCTGCCAACTGCGTGTTCAGACGGATATGATGCTGAATCTCTCCAACAGATCGACTTTACTGCTTGATAAGAGGGGAACTAAATATTGATTGCAACCATAAAGGTCATTTTTGATGTTGTTCCGGGACTAGACTGCTCATATCCTTGCTTTTCAAACTATAATTGGGTTTCTTTTACTGTTGTTTTAATCTAGGTGTTGATTTTTTATTTTTTTTTTGTTAGAAATTCATGTCAATGTCTGGTGTCGCTTACCTACGTTACTCATAAGATTACTTTAGGAGCAGACCATCTCGTCTAATTTGTTTCATTAAAAACAAAATGGAGCTATGCAGTTCCATCTACCACAGTGATTTTTTGTTTCATGGGAATTCTAAGCTCTTTACTTCATGTTGTCAAATAAGTAAAAAGCTATTAAACGGCTTTTCACTGAAACTCCTCCAAGACTAATAATGAATACTTTATGGGAAGGTATTTTATGAGATTTTAAACCTTAGTTTGTAGAAAATGAAGGTATTTGAAGAATGTTTGGCTATAAAAAAAATAAATAAATCAAAACCAGGGATTTTGTGAGCAGGTTCTGTCAAGTTGCTCTCAATGGCCCCTTTTATTGGGTACAATTACTTGCTAATACAAATAGCAAAGCAGCTAGTCACACAGCAGCTTACTGGCTTTTAGACAACTTGCTGCATCTAAAAAAGGAGCAACAGAACGGCAGAAGGGCTTGGACATGTTGTGGATGCCTTGTGTTGTTGCACAACACCCCCCCCCCCCTTCTCTCTCTCTACTTCCTCTTCTGAGAGGAGGGAGATGTTGCTCCCAGCTCTCCGTCTAACGGGTGAATTGAGTTTCCTAAATCTGCCGAGATTTACCCTACCCAGAACTGAAGTAAACTCTGTTTAAGCTGGGTGCGAGAAAGACTAGCCTGGTTTCTAACGACCTCCATCCAGATGTCCCACCCTTTTTCACTCTGTGAATTAGCCAGATTAAGTAGCCCGGAATCAGCTAGTTTCACAGAGCACACCTGTTAACGGTCGCTCTTTCTCTTATTACAACTTGCACTTGTTATTGAACCAGGTTAGTTTTAGTGACTCGGGCGAGTCCCAAGGGTGTTGTTTTGGTTTTGGCTAAAAGCAACCTATAAAACATTTTCCACTTTCTCCTCCCAGAATCAAACTTCATAGCTATTTTACAACCATCAAAGAACTTTAAGGTGACTCATTAACTGAATGTCCACAACATCTTTTAGATTTTCTTAATGCTAATTATTTTATTAGTAAGGCAATTTTGCAAGGGTCAGTACAGCTTAAATCAGTAGCAGAAATAATCAAATAAGTAAAATCAATAATCTAGCCTGTCTTTCCCTAATGCTGACACTGTGAACTAAAAAAGATAAACTTTGAGAGAGACGGACGGTGTTTGGCATTTTGAACCCCAGAACTGGCCTGATGATGAAAAAGGTGTTGCAGCAGCAGGAGGCTCCCAGTACAGGAAGAGTACTGAGTCAGAGCGGCAGGTCTCGGGCCTCAGGGTGACTTCCTCATGCTCGTAGCGGCCCTCTCCTTCTTGTCTTGCAGCTCTGTAGCTCCTTTCTCCTCGTCTCACCATCTTTCTGGTCCTTCGAGATGTAGAAGGGCTGGTCTCATGGAAGGAACCCAGTTCTTCCTCTTTGCCTTTGTTCTTTATCTTTGTCTTTATCTTCATCTTTGCCTTGGTCTTTGTCTTTGGGGTCTCGAACCCAGCTGAGAAAAGTGCGATTTGAAGCCACATGTTGCGGGGCTAACGGGTTGGTCCCCATGTGCAGAACAGTCTTCGGTTCTGTGGCCCCGGCTCTTCTTCAGCTGCAGAGTTCTTTGTCCATCTCGATCTTGGCTCGAAGCTGCCTGAAGGATCCAACCAAAGATTCCTCTTTTGCACTCACCTTATATAGGGTTTATCCACCCTTTTGGTGCATTTGCATTGGCTAGCTTTGTTGCTGTGCCTGTTTCATTGGCTGACTGCTTGGACCGATAATCTCATATCCATCACCATCTTTGGACATGACCTGATGTCTGTTCTAATGTCCCCGAGTTGCTCAACAGCCCTCTTGTGTCTAACCTTCTCTTAGGTAAGTTGAAGTTTAGCAATAAGGCGTTGGACACCTCCGCTCTCCCATCAGTTCCTCTTTCCACCTGACCTTTCACCTACCATCTACCTCTAACACAACATCAGTGACCTTTAGTTACAGTTACACATTTTACACCATTTCCAGTTCAATGTCAAAATCACATTTATAACCTTTTAGTTTCTCTGATTTAGCATTCACTTACAATATTATAATAACCATTACTTATTAGTTACTCTTATAATCATAATGTGAGTTCTTACAGACATTTCTGAAAAGAAACCAATAATAATTCATTATTCTAATCATTTGACACCATGTTACAGTTACTTCTTTCACCTGTAAGTATTTCAATAAGTATAAGAGTAAGTGTAAATATTCTTATAATCAAACCAACATCAACCACCGGTTAAACCAATATTAATTATTAGCTTAATCATAAGTTATCATTATTAATTTAAGTATTTTACTCTGGGTTTTATCCAATTACTCAAAACGTCTAGTTTTTATTCCTTAAACCTTTAATGCTCAAAATGAGCAGTCTGAACTATTTTTAATCACTGCAGGCTGGAAACTTCCTCTTTTTCCAGGAAACCTGCTTTTCCTGTTTCATAACTTTCCTTCTGTCAGACTATGATTTTTTATGATTATATAGAAAAAAGTAGAATTAAAGCAAAGTTTGCAGGACACAATAACACACACACAACCAGATTAATTTTATTACCATCTGACTCTACTGTTGGGTCTTGATGTCACCTGTGTGATCAGTTTTAAAGATAACTTTATTTATTGTTATTATTAAACTAAAATCTCCAGCATGGGGAAGTGGGATGAGCTCGACTTTTCTCGACACTTGTTTATATCAGAAAAAATCAAATTGTATAGTAGAAGCATCAAGTTAATTAGATATTTTAACAATTTCAGAGAACTGATTTAGCTTCAGGTTAAAAATCTTCCATTGTTTCTGAAAAGCGTCTGCCGTGCTGCAGGCATCAAAGAGGCCTTGGACACAAACAGTTAACACGCTCTATATCATTAATACACACATCCACAAGATGGTGGATCAAAACTCTTCTGGCTTATCAAAAGGCACATCTGAACACAATAATGTAGAATTGGACTGAAAGTCGTTCTGCTGCTGTGAGAGTACTTTGTTGCTCAGCAGGAAGGCCAACCCTCTCAGGTAACATAACTGCATATATTTGTAGATTATAATGGAAGGAATCGCATACCGCGTAATTAGTCTTTTACATTAGTGTACTAATGTAACACTATTGTAAAAGTTGCATTATTATTTCAAACATTATATAGTTGCTTAACAAATAGAGATATTGTTGGTCATTTGCACTTGAGGACATTTTAGGGCTCTGCTTAATGTCATTGGATCTAAACACATGAAGATGTGTTTTTAATGACCCTCTGTTCTGCATGTTATTATTCTGCTGTTGTAGGTTTGTGTCTATATCTGCTTTCTATATTTTTTTTCAGGATTTCCCAGCTTTTCTTGGTTCATGTCTCTGTAATATCCATCATCTTTATTTAACTCCACAGCTAAAGCTCGTTCCTTTCCCAAGTTTAACTATATTTTAAATATATATTTCAATTTAATTGTCTCTCATTTTCCTTTTTCTGTTTGTGCTTCCCTGCTTACTTGTGTCTTTGTCCTTCTTATTCTCCCTCCTTGCTTCTCACCCTGCCTGTCACAAACAGAAGAAGGCAGAAGGATGCCTCTGTCACATGACCGAAAGAAAACACCCTGATTGGATACGGCAATGAACATGTAGCTCCGTGCCAGGGGCTGTGCGACATAAAAGATGGTTATTCTTGAACATGCCACTTGTGGGACTTTTTCGTCTGTTAGTTAAAATCCTGATTATAATTTGCTTCCATGACATTCTGCTGCAACGAAGAAACTCACACTGTCAGACAGAAAGCTACAGTGTAGTTAAAAAAGAGAAAAGTGTTTGCTAGGAAGCTGGAACACAGGGGATAAGAAGCAATGATGAGACAGTGGAAGGGGGAAAAATAAACAGGAAGGAAGTAAAACATCGCTTATTTGACATGAAGGAAGGCAAATCTGAAAAGGCAATCTGTAGACTGAGGCGAAAACGGATATACTCTGCATGAAGTTACGTAATGCGCAAAGCTGCAGGCATACATTTTGTTAAAAACGGGTCAAAGTAGACACGTCAGATTTCTGATAAAAATACAAAAGCCTTAAAGCAGCATCTTAAAACAGCATTATATTGTCTATAACATACAGCGCCTATGAAAATGTACTCATCACCTTGAATGTTTCTTTTTTTATCCCCTTTATAAATCAAACATGGACAAATTTTTTTTTTTTTTTTGACAAAATATTGCAAAAAAAACCCTCTTCCATGGAAAATTAAAAATCTTTCTGTAAAATAACAACAAGTAACTGAAAATACTTACCATAAAATAAGTGATTGCATAAATATTCAACCTCTTTGACGTGACTGACCTAGTTCAGTGCTGCAATGAGAAAGTCGCTCATAGCAGCTGTGGTAAAATTGATGGTGAATCTTAAGAAAGTTCTTTGGTGATGAGACCAACAAGGAGCTTTTCAGCTACCAGACAAGAAGCTCGTCAGAGGACACCAAACACAAACAATCACCACAAATACACCATCCCCAATGTGAAGCAAGGTGGTGTCAGCATCATGCTGAGGGAATGCTTCTCAGCTGCAAGCCATGGAAGGCAAATGTAGAGGGTAGAATCAATGCAGCAAAACTGTAGAGAAATCCTGAGTGAAAGAAAACCACGGCTTTGGACAACATGTATTCCCCAGGAAGACAAAGACCTGAAGCATCCAGATAAAGCTACCTAAATGGTTTTAGGACAACATGGTGAATGTTCTGAAGTGGTCCAGTCAAAGCCAAGACCTCAATCTGACAGAGAATGTGTGGCAGGACGTAAAAAAAGGTCTGATTTTATGACGCATAATGGAGCTTGAACAGTTTTGCCTGGAAGAATGGAGCTTAAATGCAGCGTCCAGAGGAGAAGGTCCGATTGAGAAGTGACGACCTGTCATTGCAACTAAATGCTGACTTGAAGTGGGTGAATATTTATGCAATCACTTATTTTATGTTAAATATTTTTATTTGTCACTATTTTGTAGAAATCTGTTATCACTTTGATATCAAACGGTTAGGTTTTGTAAATTCTCTTTGTCAAATTTATACTTTTATAATTAATCTATAAAAGCAATAAAAGGGGAAAGCAGCCAAGGAGGTGAGCACTTTTAATAGGCACTGTAGGCTTCTGAACTCTTTACAAAAAATTTAATATTCTTTTATCTTGCTCAGCATTTCATTTTCCAGCAAGTGAAATTACCATTTCCAAAGCAAGGAAACGGTCAACGATAATTCAAAAGATCTGATGTTTTTTTTGTTGTTTTCTTTTAATCATTTATTTTATGGTTGCACTGCTGAGCAATGGGATTTACCGTCAGGTAACTGCATTCTGGATGCGTACTGATCAGCAAATGGGCTAATTAAAGCTGATGGTTTGGACAGGAAACGCAGCAGTGACTACAGGTGGAGAGTTTCTGCTTCCTTTCAATAAAAATCTGCTGTCAGCACAAGCTGCTGTACTTCAAATTAGTTGTGAAACCATCTGAAGCCTAAAACATCCCATAATTGTCTTATGTCTTTTTTTTTTTTTTTTTATGTAAAGGAATATGGTACATGCCGTCCAAGAATAGACAATAATTCAATTCAATTAAAAAAAGAGAGAGAAAAAAACTTTATTCCACTACTTGTACTTTGCAAATAGACTTTGCTTTTGGTTAATGGTTTAAAATAACACCTTAATCATTGTTCATTTTAATGGTGCTGATTTATAACATGGTAGAGAGCATTAGAATAAAAGTAAATTTAGCAAAAGCTGGGGAAAATACAAAAGAATAGCGAGCTCTCATGTTGCTTCAGTTTGACATCAAAACTGTAACGTCAGGCTCTGTAGTTGACAGGTTAGAGTCGGATGCCTATTTCTGTCAGCATCTTCTCTGGTCTGCTAACATAACTTGACAGTGAACTGAAAAACCGTGACTTTGTGCAGGATTTATGAAAGATCTTTCTGTCTGATTTTATGATGTGAGGAAGTGACGACTCGGGTTAGATTTGTTTCATGCAAGTTATTAAAAGTAGGATAGAGCTGAGTGAGGACAATTTTGAAAAAAAGGGTTTGAAGATGAAAAGAAAGAAGGTAAGCTGGGAATTGTGCTCAATTTTCAACTTTACTGCCAGTTAGACTTCTAAATAATTCAGCATCAGAATCAATGCATAATTATTTAAGATATTTATTTATTTATTTTAAATAAAAGTAAAACTTGGGGTAGGGGGAGAGGGGGTATTGTAACTGAGGAATAAATCGGAGTGTTCTTTACTACCATCATCCAAATATTATATAACTGTAGAAAACCTCAATATTTCTCATACTCTGTTGGAAAAGAGTAAATAATTTCAAGCTTGTTTTGTGGTACGAAACCATAAATTTTCCTTGACACTTACCGACTAATTTATTAAAAGGATTATAGTCTCTGTTCAATTTGTTTCGATAACTCACTAGTTCAGCACCTTATTATCATGATGCTTTCTGATTATTAAACTGTTTTTGGAATTTAATGTTTTGTCCTTGTGCTATTCTGTATGTCGAGGTACATGTTTTACTCCAACATTTAAAGAATATCTGTGGAACCGTTTTTATGACTGCCAGTCTTTTTGGTCTGCCGTTCACTTTGCTAATGCAGCATGACGCGGGCTGAGGACCGAATTTAATAGACCTATAAGTTACACTTTAAGCTGCAGACAGACATTTTGTTCAGGTGTAGAACTGTCACATAAAACCAGCTCATGAAGACTGTACAGAAAAGCGAAAGCAGCCGCCAGGGATTAGACTGCACCTCTATTTTCAGTTCATTGGAGTTACCACACTTTGACATTTTTATCCAAAGGTAATTATAGCACTGGATCACGACCAAACGTGTTTTGTCACGGACTTGTTGACACGAGAGCCGAAGAGTCGGTTGAAGCTCGGAAAACAGAAATTGCTTTTCCCTCATGGCCCATGTTGGCAACTTGATGATGCTTCTCATGTCTAGTGGCTAACTAGTTCCTTTTAGACTTCTGGGATTTATAGTGTAGGGAAACGTAACTAAGGGGCATTTTAGCAATATAGTGCAGAATACATGGACAACAATAAAATGCAATGTGATCAGCATTAAAAAAAAAGACTTGAGTTTTGAGTCTGACTCTGACAGTCATTGTCTGGAATCAATCAAGGTTTGGCCATCTGATGATTTTTGATTCATCTTCTATATTCTGTGTCTTCCAACTTGAAATTTTCCTGTTTTTGAATTATTTTTTTTGTTCCCCAAAGGCAGATGTTGCAGTTTCGAGCAATTTTTTTTTTATTTAAAGCTCCATAATTTATAGTAAAACATTAGATCAGGTTTTTTTTTTTTTTTTAGGTGCTGCAACATTCTTTACTTTATGTTTGTAGATCTCTGGCGATCTTTTGTCTGAGCCTTTTTAATATGTATTTCTCCTTAGGCCTGACTCACTTCTGCGTTCCTGCAGTGCATTACATGACATTTTGGGGAGCAAAGGAATTTGCATTTTACACTATGAATAACAAGCATTTTTGTCCAGTTGGAGCTTATTTGCAAAGGTGTTCAAAATCATGAAAAACATCAAGATTATTGGTATTAATCTGACATTTAATTTGCTTGTTACTGTTAGCTGTGGGCACACTTGTGACATAGACTATGTGAATGCCTACTTTTTCAAATAAACATATTATTCATAGAGTGCAATTAAAATTTTTCAGATTTTCAGAGCAATGTGATCTTTGTAAGATATGGCTTAACACACTGCATCATTTGGAAGAAAATATGTTGTTACCAAGCAAAGATTTGCATAAACACACACAGATAAAGCATGCACAACACGCACTCACACCTGGACAACACAACATAGCCATCTGTTAAAAGACTGGATGTGCCAGTGCAAAACTGTTAACCATCAACACACGTTTTTTCAGAACCTCAACATTCCAGACGACTTCCTGCAGACTGTTCCTATAAAATTAACTTTAATTGAAATACTTTTATATAAAAAAAACAGCAAAGGCTTGACTCTAAAGATATGTTTGTTGCAGAAATGTGCATAGTTTGTTGCTTTAAATGTTACAGTTAATCATTTAAGATAAATTGGGTAAAAGGTTATGAATTTACCTGAGCCGCTGATGGCACTTTGTCGTTGACTTTACAGCAATTCATCATCATGAGCATGAATGTGGTAACGGGGTGGGGGGGCGGCGAACAGCTAATTTTTTTTCAACAGGAAGAAACTTCCAGTAAAGCCAGTAAAGCATCTGCCATGGCAGGAAAATGGGTTGAGATGACAGGAATGAAAAACTAATGTGGCTCAGTTCAGGAAACTGACACAGCAAAAAACAGAAGCCCTGAGCCAGGGGTACTTTCTATGGGAAAGAAAACCAAAGGGAGTTCACATGATTAATGGCAGCCATAGCTCTGCTAATGAATCATCTCTGAAAAGAGACAGAATTAAAGCACCTGGCCATGCATACTTCTATGAAAAGACAAAAGCAGAGGAAGAACAAAAAGTTAAAAGCTGGTCTGTGGTGGACCCGTCCGACAGCAGTTTGAGTTCCAGTTATTTCACTGCCACTTCCACATGTCCTTTATCAATATTTATAGTAGTTACATTAATTTTTGGGAAATCATCTGAATATTTTTGGTAAATTTCAACAAAATCAGATGTCTGTCTTATTGACCAAAACAGTTTCTGTAGTGACAGTGACACTTAGTGTTGGACACAGGTACTACACACTGCTTTCTTGCTCATGCTTCCAGAATCACACAGACCTCTGTTATTGCAATGTTTAAAATTGTAAATATGTATTTTTTTTCCCCAGCTGTCTGCATGCAACATCTTTTCTCTGCTTTTCTACAGTCCAGTGTACAGATTGTACTAAACTAGAATTAAATTTAACACCATCACCGTTTATCCTTCTCTTCTTGCTTAACTTATGGAGTGCTTTTGGCAGCTTTATGGCATGAAATCGTCTCATCTATCCTGTTTGACGTTAACCCAAACGGCTTCTTCGATTGGCTAGAGTTGCAGCACATCATCGGATGAAAAGCACGACTGCGGCTGATTTTTTAGAAACCTCGCTGAAAGCCCCGCTGTGCAGCTCGGTGCATCTTCTGTTCCACTGCCGGTCCATTATCGGTGACTAAAGAAGCTATATATAAACAAAATATATTTATATAAATGAAAGATGCCTGCAGCTGCGTTTAGAAAAACACATCAAAAGGAGGCCAGAGACAAAAAGATGATGATAGTGGGATAAAAGGATGAGGGGGTGAGGGAGGGAAGTGGAAAGGGATGATGATGGTTTCTGTATGCGTGCGTGTGTGTGTGCGTGCGCGTGTGTGTGTGGGGTGGAAGGGGTTGGGGGCGGGGGGTTTGCATCACAAGAGTTAGCATGTGATCGAAGAAAAAAAGGGGAGAGAGAGGAAGAAAGACGTACAATTTTAGAGGATTTATGTTGTTTTGATTCAAATCTGCTTTATTACCTCAGAGAGAAGGGAAGAGCGACGTTCAGGAAGCGGCCTTGAATAGCCCCGTTAAAGAAAACAGATTCTTAACCTAAAAACTGTGTCAGACCAGCCTTAACTTGCAGTAAAAGCTAACAACTCCCTCTTTCACTTTTTTTCTCCCGCTCCCTCCGTCCATCTGGCCCCGGCATGTTTTTTGTGCAGCTCGTCATCATGTCTGGCACCGTGCTCCTGGCCTACTACATGGAGTGCACGGACCTCTTCGGTGTGCACGTGCAGGGCTTCTTCTGTAACGACGCCGAGCTGATGAAGCCGTACCCCGGCACTGAGGAGTCCAGTTTCGTCCCTCCCCTCATCCTCTACTGCGTGGTCGCTGCTGCTCCCACTGTTATAGTGAGTAAAAAAAAAATAAAATTCTACTAAAGTTGTCCTGTGATAATTGTCATGTCTATGGCATTGCTATATTTTGGATTACAGATTATATGCATGTGCTGTCTTGATTTTTTTTTTTTGTTTGTTTTACCACAATTTCATGTTTTGGTTTTTAATAAAATGAAATATTTTAACTATATCTTGTATTTAAAAAAATACTTGCACATTTTATATTTTTATTAGAGCGTTGGTATTAATTGTGCCATTTTACAGCACAATCAGCTAACCATGTTACCTTCAGTTGTTATAAAAATGCTGTATATATTCAACATAACCTAAAAGAAATTTGACTTCACAATTTGACTGGCCTCTGTCTCTTTAAAAAGCTCCTACTGCTTGTCAATTATGCTGTTTATGACCACTGCACTGAGATGTAGTTGGTATGGTAAGCTCAGTAGACACAATGTTCTGTTTTCTAATTTCTGCTGCCACTAGTCTAGAGGAGCTGTGAGGAGAAGGAGAGGGGAAGGTGTGCTCTGTGAGGCGGAAGCTCTGCTGGAGGCTGCAGGTCCAAGAAGGAGCTTTGTGGACATAGGCAGTGCATTTAGGCACCCCTGGATGGTTGCCACGGGTGATTAAAGGATTTCTCGAACATACTTTAAAGAATCAAAGCAATACTCCGGTTCTGTTTTTGGTGCGGTAATGACATCATAACATGACAAAAAGCTATGAAAAGTTAATTATACATAATACTCCTCTTTAAGTTTTAATGGTGATTTTACTCTATTTGTGGTGTTTTTTTGAAAACAGTTTTCATGATATATATATATATATTTTGCTTTGATTACTTTCCCTCATTAATTTCTATAACATCCTCCATTATTGTTTGTATCCCGTGAGATAACTAGCTGTGCTATGCATTTTATAGTCCAATACACAATTTAATCAACAGCTAAGCTTGATTTTCTTGAACACGTATAAAAAAAATCCCGTCACATTAGCCCGACAGCTCTCAGATGCTATGTATCTTGAAAGCATTCACCACTACTGCAGAATTAATGAAACTGTGACAAATCGATTAAATAATTCAGTAACCTACCTGCTTTACCTAATAGTAATACTTTAAATATTAATAGCGCTACTTATTTCCAAGTTATGCTCTGCTAAAATGATGACTTACTCACTTCAGTATGCTGGGTGCTTGAAAATGAGAGAGAAATTGAGCATATGCTAATTATGTAAACATGTGTGGCCACTTATTAATGACAGAAGCTGGCTATCGATAGTGTCTGCTATTCTTAGATATAAATAAAATAAAATAAAAAAAATGGGGATGGTACCATCACAGCAAAACCCCATTCCAACACAATGGAGCATTGTCAATTTTGCATACTTGATCCCAGTTCCCATGCACTGTTCTGAACAACAGTGTATCCAAACTGACACACACATCTCAAAGACATGTCTGGACTTGGTATTTTCCCAATTCTCCTTTCCTTTCCCATATTTTGACCTACGTAACACATGACTTTCAATACACTAGAACATATTGGAAAATAGGAAGCAGTGTGACAAGTACAACGCTGTTTCTTTAAAGGTCAGCAGAGATTGAAAGTAATTTTAAAATATTCTTTAAGAAAAATTATAAAGCTAGCACTTTTAACCTATGCAAATCTGTCTCTACCCTGTTAAAGTTGTGAAACCATTCGTCATAAAATGAGAAGAAATGAAATTGCTCTAGCCTGGTCATATCCTGAAGTTTGGGCCTAATCTTTATTTTGAGCATAACATTTGCTGGTAATTGTGGTAGTGAAGTGTGAAGCATTACTCTAACTAACACTCCCACTGGTCCTTTTTGCTGAGTTTCTTTCAGCTATTGCACATTCCTCTTCTTTGGCAGCTTTCAGCTACTTTCTGTCATTTAGTAATTGCAAATCTTAGGAATCGCAGATCCCACGTAGAGTTTTTGATCTTCAGGCCACCTACATTTAATCTCCATCAGCTTCCCCTAGCTCGGATTATGGTAACTTGATGATGCATGACTTTTTACTTCCGCTTCACCTCATGACCGCAGTCCACTGCAGCCACCGCATCGATGTGTCAATATTATAAATTAGTAAATGGGTCAGAATTTTCTCCAGCTAATTACAGAAAAGAAAGTTTTGGTCCCAAAAATGCAAAGATTGAGATTAGCGTTGAACTAGATTCAGTGAGGCTACAGATAACAGAGCCAATAACAAACCAACACATCATTATAGACTGACTTTTGTCTTTAATTAAAGAATGTTTCTTGCATAACAGAATACAAAGAATTCTAGTACATGATTTTATTTTTAGATTGTTGTAAAAATGTCTTTGATCACTCAGATCATGAGAGATCTGTTTACTCAGGAATAAACCTAAGCAAGGGGATGAAGCATTTCTTTAAAATGCTCATTGGTTCTATAATCTAGAACCAACTCTGAAAACCTGAGGTATGTAGAAACCATTTGTTTTCTTTAAATCTGTGTTTTTAAATAAATGTTAAATGTTATTCATTTATTTTGAATTTGCATTTTCATATTTTACAGAGTTCCTACCTCATTAATAATTTTTTTTGAAAGCATTTCAAATGACTTTTTGCATGGATGGCGTTTACAAATACAAACGTTGAGCTGTAGCGACTCCAGTGCAGTCTCCCCCATGCCAGCCGTCTTTATCAATGTGCTCACTGTCTTTTGGTCATTAGCGATGATGCTGCTTCCTCAACCGATCGTTGCACAGATAAATTAATGTGGTATCTGGCAGCAAATGCTGATAATCTAAGTCTTTTTCAAGCAAGATAACCTCTTCTATTTGTTTTTCTTTTAATTTTCGTCTATTATTTTTGTTTCCATTTCATGCTGAATGATACCCCCTTTATATTTTTGTGTTCATTTTTTTGTTGATCTTGACACTTGTAATTATTAATGTTGATGATCTTTTCCCATGTAAAAAGACTACTGGTTAAAAATACCACTTGTGAAATTTGCAGCAGTTAGCCACCAGGTGGCAGTGTTGCTCCATTCTTACACTTTAATCCAGACATCATGACTGGATTTCTGTCCATTATTATAACAAACCATAATATGTTTTCTTTTTTTTTGCACGATTAATTTCTCCAATTTTAAAGTGATATGCATGTGAAGTAATGTTAGTCAAAACAGACCACATACATTTGCATTAGTGTGCTATGCAAGTGTATTAACCTGGTGTCAATATTAAGCTTGATATGGATTTAAAAAGTTTCTTCAATGAGGTTGTTTATCTAAAATATATTAATTACTATATAAGACAACATATTTTCACTTTTTATTTCAGTTCATCAATGTCGATTTTGGGATAAAAAAAAAGTCTAATTTTTGTGTATTTAATGAATGAATCATGAAAGAAAAAAAAAATAAAAACACCCACATGTTATGCTACGATAAGTAGAGATCAATTGTGAAACAGATTGCACTGTTTATTCTCGGTCCGTCGTTTTAGCTCTGACACAACCAAGCATATAACTTTTCAAAAATTGGTGCAGATCAACAAAGAGTGAAGACTGAATGAGGTAACTCCTTAGGTCGGCTTGGCAATTTAACGGAAATCGGAAGAATTATATATCCGGCTGGCAATAGTGTGCTGTATGTGGTGGTGGTATGTGAAGCGTAGCCACTTTATTTTCTGTGAAAAAAAATAATTGTTTGTGTGTCACTGATATGAGGAGCTTCTTCAGCACCCGTGGGCTTACTTCAGAGACTCTGTTTAGGATTTAGTTTTTTTTTTTTTTAAGAAAATACTCAATACATTTCTATTCAAGAGTAAAGAATTACATTTTTTCTTTATTTAAATATTTATAAGTGACCTTTCTGCTTGCAGTGCTTGCAGTTTAAAAGTCTTTAAAAAAAAGCCCTGAAAGATGTTAAAGTCTGTACTTATGACATTCAGACGGTGCAGAAAGCTTGAAAACACATCCTGTCATTTCTGCAAAATTGTATAAACAGCTTTTCAAAAAGAAGTGTTTTGTTTAAAATTTTCTATCAGTACTATTTTTTTCCATTAACCTTATGTTAGTTGTACAGTTTGTCACATTTCCTTATCTCAGGTTTCACCTCTTTCTCGGCAGACGGCCGCCTCACTCATTTCAAAGTATCAAGAAGCACTTGCTCATGGTTGCAATTGTTAAAGCTGTCTGATTCCTAGACACACACCACCTGTTCTTTTACAATAAGATATTACAGTCCATATGCTTCTTTGTGTGTCGACCGTTTATAATTGCTCATTGTCATTATGCGTTTGATGCTTTAAGGCCCAACAGTGCTGCTACGGATGTGCTATGGACAACGACAGGGTTGAGATGCCAGCCAATTAGTACAGACACAGTAATTTAAGCAGAATTTTCCACATGGCTGGACCGTCGAGGATCTGTGGAGGTTACGTAGGTCGAATTCAAGCAGTAGTCTATAAACTTGTTCAGTCGTGAAGAAGTGTCTGAAACTCAGTCCAGTCCCCTTCGGTGCCAAGACAATGATGGATAGATAGAATGGTGTTGTTCGTGGAAAAAATGCAGGTCCAGCAGAAACACAGTTGAAATTTTCGAGAAAGCAGTGATCCCATGACAGCCTGTTGGAGTTTTGTAAGAAAAAAAAAAAAACATATCCCAGCATGGGAATGGCAGTGACAGTTTATTATTTTTTAATCCTTGTCTATTTTTGGAAAATAAATTCTGTGTATTTTTCTGTATGCCCTTTCCATACCTGAATCAACTGGCTTACAGCATATCTTGACATGTTTCCCCCCTCATGCAATGTAACAAAATGTAAACAAGTCTTTAATATTCCCAAAAATATTCCTATGGTGGATTTCTGAAAAAGGTATAAATAATTTTTTGGCACGACAGGTTTTGATCAAATGTAAATAAAATTACTTAAGTACATGTTTTTTTTCAAAACTCGTCTATTTCATTTGATTTATTACTTTATTTGAATAAAAATAATTTTAAATCTAAATTTCCAAATGGTTTGAAACCTTTTGGGATTAACTAATCAAATTAGCTGCAAACCGCAGTAATTCGTCAGCAGAAATTCACCTCATAATGCGTGTAACATGTCTCCAAAAGATTAAGCAAAGTGAATTGCTTTTATTTTTACACATATATTACATTAAGAGTTTCTATGTTTAAAATTAATGAATTGCCAATTAGCAATTAGTTGGATTTATTGTGGATTTAACTAATTTTGACAAGTAGAGCTCCTTACTATATCTAATTAATATTGATTTGCTAATTAGGTCATTTGACATGTTGTTTTTCTATGATAAATGCAGCTTTACATGTTTTCTAGCATATTCTTAGCGTCAGTATGTCAAAAATACACACGCATTATTTTGGCCAATTCTCATTAACCTTAGAGATGTATCTAAGGAATGGATACACAACTTATCACAATCCTTGAAACTGAAGAATTAACCGCAGGCTCTTTGTAACGTTGGAGCTGAATTTGAAATGCCATAGTTGAAACAGGTGGTGAGTAAAAGCTTCTCGTCTTCGATGGGCTGAAGGACAAACTACATTTGTATCCCAAGACATTGTCGCAAACTGAATTCAGCATAGAAATTTTATCGAATTAAACATTTCACAGCCTTAAAATACTGCACACTATAATTCTGTATATTTATTTTTATTTTTTTTTACTACAAAGATGCTGTTTAACCTTTTCATTTTTTGCTCAAACATCATTGTGTCAGTTGAACTCCGAGTTGTTCCTTGGCTTCTGAAACAATTCGTGCCGATGGTCGTTTTCAGTCAGTTTCCATGACATTTCTGGAAAGGGAAGGGGAGTTAACATTGGATGTAACAATGCAGTCATGCAGTAGTACCTAACCTTTACAGTAGGGAAGCAGACTCCAGTGATACAGATACTTTAAGGCAAGATGTGGCTGTTTGGAAATGTTAACGTCACCAGCTGGAAATAACAAACTCGTGTGCCAACTATGAAGCACTAAAGTGCTTAGAGGACGATTCCGCTGAAGTTGTTGTTGGTGCTTTTTGTTAACTCTCAACCGATGCAGAATCATAAATGTAATCAGTTTTTTTTGTTGTTGTTTTTTTAGTCATAACATGACTGCTTCATGTTGGCTTGACAATGGTTTTATGTACAATTCGCAAGAAGTATTTCGTCTTTTAAACTTTTCCATAATTTACTATCTTGCAACCACAAATTTCACTGGATGGTATTAGCATTTGATGTGACAGGTCAATGCAGAATAGCGCATATTTGTGCAAAGGCAAATATGAAATTATACATAAACTTTTCCCTCTCTACTCCAAAACCCCTGAATAAAATCCAGTCCCCCATGTGTGCTTTTAAAGTCACAGTTTTATACTAAGGAGTTAGTATAAACCAGTGGTATGGTTGTGTGAAAACCTAAATCCAATTGAGAAACTTTGGCAAGATTTCCAGGAGGAGCAAAATGGTCAGTTTCTATGTTTCCAAACTTAAAAAAATAACTCATAAGAATCGAAACTATAATAAAAGCAAAATGTGGTTCTAAAAAGTATGGAATATGAGAGGGACTGAACAAAAATGCAGCTTCATACTTGCACAATTTTTATTTATTAAAGATCTTGAAAGCCATATTTAATTTTTCAGTTATCCATTACTTTGTGTTGACCTGTCTAATAAAACCCAATGAAATTTGCTTTTGCTTGGCATTGAAATGTAAAAAGTCCAAGGGATGTGAATACTTTTCCAAAACACTCTAAATTTTAAGGGGTGTTTTTACTTATTTATTTTTACCAGCATTCACACATCATTTCTTCCCTGCTGATGGATGAAAACCCTGCAGAGGCGAAAAAAAAAAATGCGAGTGTCCTGCGGCGCCAAACAAACTCTTTTGGAAAACAAACAAATAAAATAGCAAGGCTCCAAAGTTTGAGCTAATATGTAATAACTGCGTCCACAGCCTCCTTTTAAAACACACATCTATTCTGTAACGGCGTGCACCACCCAAGGCGGCATTCAGCAAGTTCCATTTTGTGTGTCCAGCAGCAGTTTCTCCATTAGACCTGATGTAATGTCCACTCCATAATGGACCTGAAGAAAGGCTGCGTTGGAACACACTCGTTTATGAACACAGGCCAAGCCGGGACAAAATGTCCCGATGATTTTTCATAGTATGCCAAGAGTTTTTGCTCTTTGTTTAGCCTTGTTTGTGTCCCTTTCTGTTTGCCTCTTGACCTCTGAGTCTCTGTTTCCTTCCTCTGGCTGTTTTCTAAACTCATGCAGATCTTCATCGGGGAAGTGTCCATGTACGTGATGAAATCAACAAGGGAAGCTCTCCTTGCCCAGGAGAAAACGATAGTGACAGGAGACTGTTGTTACCTCAACCCGCTCATTCGCCGCATCATACGCTTTATAGGTAAGAGCTTCGGCACGTCTCGCTGTCCGAGTCCATATGTGTCGAGGGCTAGCGGACGGCTTCTGCACTTGTTCTTGTTCAGCGAACATTACTCGTACAAATACATTCAGTTTGGAAGTAAAACATTGTAATTAAGATGCATCAGATTTGGAAAAAGGTACAATTATGAACAGTTTCTTGCAAAACCCTTAACCTTGTCTTAAAAGTGTTCAGCTTTTAAAGGGAATAATTCATTTACCTGAAACGAGTGCCAGGTTGGATGATGGAAGTAATTATGGATAAAAAACTGATTTACCTCAAGGCTACTGGCTTTATTCTCTTATTTCATTTTTACTCGAATACTTCTATTAAAAAATAGAATAAATTACACATAGCAAAACCTCACCTAACCAAGGTATAAGATCTGCCCATGTAACATATATGCTCAACATACTTTGCAGGTGATCAGTTGTTGAGTTTAGAGTCCACGCCTCGTTAATCTCCCCCAGCAATTATCTTAGCTAAAGTTATCCCTGTTACTTGTGCAACTTTTTCTACCGCAGTTTTTCCTCCCACATAACTTTCCATTGATATGTTTGGATGCCGCACTCTGTCTATTGGACAACTTGCAACATCAGCACTCTCTCTCCCATGATTTGGTAACAATATTTTTGTATGAAAAAAAAATATTTTTTTAGGGTATTGGGTTTGTGTAATATTCAATTTACAAAAAAAATTTAAAAGAATTTGGGATAATTTTTTCACAATAATACAAATAAAAACCTGAAGCATCTTTTTGGATGAGTTTCAATTCCAAATCAAATTACCTAATTAAAATGCTTTCCAGTTATATTTTCATTAATATACTTCTCCATATACGTATCTGCAGAAAAGTAAATACTAGTTCAAATATTGTCAGTATTTTAAAAAAAAAAAGCTAATTATGAGAAATACTCGTTATTATTATCTAAATAGTTGCGGCTAACGTGTACACAACTATCTAGCCTTGAACTGCTTTTTGCATCTTTAATGGTAATTAGTTTCAATAAATTAATCTCTCTCCACTGTTCCATTTTCTGTATTTCAGCTCCAAGATTTAGCAAAACTCTGCCAAGTGACTGGGGATCTTTTGGATTTTCCTTGTGCTTTTCAAACCATATTTCTCGCCCTTTAAATAACACCCCTTCAATTAGCTAACCAGTCCTGAAACACTCTCCAGACAGGTCACTTAAATTATACTTCCATCTTTTTTTATTGAGAAATTTCTCCGATTTAAAGGCTCGCTGAGGCTTTTCGGCTCCTATTCTCCACCCCTCCCATGTGTTCCCCTCTCGCGCTAATCCCCCCTTCTCTGTTTCCCCCGATGCCCTTCACACAGTCCCCCGTTCGCCTCGCAGACACCCCCTTCACACACTCATACACATGCGCTGAGCAACCACCCTACACCCAAAGCCTGGATGACAATACAAAGGACAGTAATTTCATGGCTAAGCAGGCTAGATAATCAGCAGCCATATTTCACAGCAAACGGAAAGCAGACACAGACACTGGTCAGGGTTGGTGGGCTGAAAGTGTCGGTGCAATCATTCATATTAAATCCTGATTTTTTTTTTTCCCCTTCTGTCTCTGTTTTCTTCTCTACTCCATTCTCACTTTTCCTTCCTGCTAATAGAACATATTTCTTCTTTCTCTTTTTTTTTATGATGCATTTGTAAATGCTGATGGCTAGATTAAAATAAATGCCCCGTCTCTGTTTGATCACCTCCATATTGCACCTGTTAACCAGCAGAATGAGTATTTGCATTCACTGGTCCGCTTCAGTGTTTCTTCATTCAGGAAACACTGCGGCGTATTCAGTGGAGCAATTTACCCACATAATCCAAGTTCTCAATGAAAAAGCTCCCCGCTGATACGTAGTCGCACCGATTTTTAAGAGAAGTAAGCCTGTGCATACAGTCTTAGTTGAGCTAATCTCTGTGCATTCTGAGGCGTCCTTGCCAAATAGATTAGTGTGAGTGGAGAGTGTGTGTTAGCAAAAAAAACCCGTCTCGCTGAGGTTATACAGGGTTCCCAAACAGTCTGCAAAATTACAGAATTGAATTAAACTTCTTCCACACAGAAAAGACATTAAAATTGTTAAAACTATATGAACATTTTAATATTTACAGTCTTCACTATTACCTAAAAGTTATGTTTGTTCCTATGGTTGTAGAAGCATCTGTGACTAAATTCAGTGCAAATTTTTGGCTAAAAAGGCTAAAAAATTGTCAAATTTAGGTGTAGAAAAGTGTGAAATGTAAATGTAAAAAATGCTAATAATAATGTTTTTCAGAACCTGATCTGCATTTGGAAGCTCATCTGGTGGCTCTGCGGTTTGGACGATTAGAGCCCAAATTAACTCGAAACAAAACTGATGCAAATTGTTTCATTTTGTTTTTAGTCCTGTGAGTTTTTACGCGCTCATATCTGCTCCCGTCTCCCAGGTGTGTTTGCATTCGGCCTGTTCGCCACAGACATCTTCGTCAATGCGGGCCAGGTAGTGACCGGCGGCCTCTCGCCCTACTTCCTGTCCGTCTGCAAGCCCAATTACACCGGCACAGAGTGTCGGTTCAATCACCAGTTTATCGTCAACGGAAACATTTGCACTGGGAATCCCGTTGTTGTGGAGAATGCACGCCGGTCGTTCCCATCCAAGGATGCTTCATTGAGTGTTTACTCTGCTGTGTACCTGACGGTAAGTAGGATGCGTCTGACCCTGTTGTTTTTACTCTGGGGGATCTTTTGAGTCAGCGGCAGCTGCGCCCAGCTCATGCTTATTTTACCTGTATTTAATCCAAACATTTTTAGTTTTTTTTGTTGTTGAAAACTATAGTGGACATCTTTTCTGCTACGAGTTTAATTTGTGTGCGTTGAACAAGCCTACAGAGATACAAGAAGTTTTTCCTCAGCATATATATATATATATATATATATATATATATATATATATATATATTAATAGAAAACATTGGATAGTGCTTGCTTAGTAGGTGGTTTGGCATAGCTAAGGACCAAGATCCAGACTAACAGAAAATACCTTGATTATAGAGAAAAAAAAAAGCCAAAAGGTTCACAGTGACAAAACACAGCAGCAAACTTTACTATAAGTATGTCATACTGCACCCTACAGAGTAACTTTACAATAAAGATGTAAAAATGTAAAAGACTATAAAAATATTTTAAATATAAAAAATGGCAACAGCTACTTTACCAGATTAAGTATAAACTGAAATCAACCTCAAAACTGTTATTCATAATAATAATTGAAACTTGTGTATAATTTTTTGAACTATAGAAGAGACGTTTTCTAACTTCATGGTCAAAGGTCCAAATCTAATTGTAGTTGAGGTCAAAAGTCCAGAACTACCAGCAACGAGCAAATCTCCGTCATTAAATTGGTTTAGTAGCATATAAATGGGTTGGATGCTCAACACGAATGGTTTGTGAATCTAAGTCAGTCTAATTTTCACCAACACAGCAAGATGAGCCCTCCAGTTTTAGTCATCATAATTGTTAATGACTGCAGTTAATATCAGCATGCTGGTTTCAGGTCTCTGCAACAGAACAAAATCAATCACAATTGTCTTTATTTTTGTATTTTGCAGCTGTAATGTAAACACACTTATTTCATAAACTGCCTTTTTTTTGGCATTTGTCTGGTCTTAAAGTTTTCAGTACATCGGTACTGGAAACTTTAACTTGGAAACAAATGCTCAGCTATTCTCTGTGAAGACAAACACACTGCCATCAACATGAAGTAAAATCACAGACTTGCTAAGGAGCATACGGTCGGCATTTCTCCATGTGGACGTATGCACGGATAAAAAGACTGATTCTCAGCATGCCACTGTACAAAGCAAACATTGGCTGAACCTCAGATTTGTACTAGTTTGAGGCACATTTCTGATGTTTTAAATCAAAGCTTCCTAATTAATATTTGAATGTAACAAACAGTAAATCATCACCAGCACAACTCATTAAAAAGCAATAAGTTCATGTAATTAGTTTGCATCTTATTGGATGTAATTTAAAAAAAACATCTGAGCCTGGTTTCATTAAGCTTAATGCACATTTTTGTATGAGCTGGTTGAAAGGAATTCTAAATCAAGAGCTGAACTTTAAGTCATCTTTGCATGATGTACATGTTTCATAGAGGAATTAACTTGCTGTCAGGCGGTTTTACCCCAAGAAAGAGTCATTCGGGTCTCCGGTTTCTAAACCAGATAAAAACTTATTGTGTTGCAGGGAATCACCACTCTGATTCAGAAAACTTCACACACACAATTTTTGCAAGAAACACGTAAAGTAATTGAGAATCTCAAGCGCTCCACACCAAAGCAATATGAACATGACTGGTGAAAAGGGCCAGCATGATGTGGAAAACAACGGTTTAGTTTTAGACACAGAATTAATGCTTTCAATGCGCAACAAGTGCATTCTAGCATAATGCGTCTCCTCATTTGGTATAAGGCCTATTAGTCATTGTTTGAATAAAAAACTTTTGAAATATTTTTGCTTTGAAATAAGTTTACTTCTAAATCATCGTCTTGCTTTTCTGAGACAAGATCATCGACTCCTTTGTGCCGTTGGTTCATTCACTGAAAACTACCTTTTTAGTCCAGTCTTGTAATCTTACTCTCAGTTTAACAAAAGCTCTATGTTTCGAAACAGTTTAATTCATCTGATGCAACATCTTCCCTTCACAGCTTTGTTTTGTCTGTCTTGAATTGGTAAAATGTTTGACGGCCCTGCTGTGGGAACGTCTTTCTAACTCTATACGTCCGCCTCAGCAGAGGAGCACTGGCTTTCAACGTTCATTTGGAACAGAGTCAAGTTCACAGTCTTTGAATCCTCTCCCTCGCTCCAAAATTTATTTCTCCCTCCTCTTCGTCTCCAGATGTACATCACCAGCACAATCAAGACCAAGTCCAGCCGTCTGGCCAAACCTGTGCTCTGTCTGGGCACGCTCTGTTCGGCTTTCCTCACCGGCCTCAACCGAGTGTCCGAGTATCGAAACCACTGCTCTGATGTCGTGGCCGGATTCATTCTGGGATCAGCCATCGCACTGTTTCTGGTAAGGGCTAAAAAGAAAACATCAGCTGTAGGTAATTCCAAATGTTTTTGCAACCCAAACGCATTTTTGCAGAAAAATGATAGACTAACTTACTTCAGCATGATTGTGAAGTAGGGAGGAAAACGTGCTTGTTTTTGAAATGTTTTAAAAATAAAAATTTGAAAGACATATCCTGCCATTGCCATTACAGCAAAACATATTTTTCAACTGTGACTTTCAGCTTGCAGATCTAGAAACGGAAATTTTGTCTGTTCTTCTGTGGAAAATATTCCAAATGCAGTCAGATTGGATCGTCTGCTAACCTTCCCCCTCAGGGTCAAATCTTTTTTATTTTGTATTATTTAAAAGGTTTTCCTCAATTACTGCTTTAAATTTGACTGCACTTAACTTCTTACCAACTCTGACCAGCTTCCCTGGTATCGTAGCCTCACAAAGTCACAAAAATAATTATTATTTGGTGACAAATGATGCAATGTACAACTTTTTAGTTTTAAATAGTTGTGAAAACCAGGTAACATTCCCCCCCCCCCACTTTATAAGTGTGTTTTGCTTGGCGTATCAAAAAAAGTTTCAGTAGTTGTATCACTGCCAAAATGAGGTAAAATCTTGTGGTATTTGTAGCTTAATCAGTTAAAGGAAAGTACGGGGAAAAAAACGATTATTTTCAGAGCTGGATTCTGGCCACATTTTTATTTTATTTTTTTAAAGCATATGTTATGATCAGAGTTTGGAACGCACACTGGCTGCAGTCGAAGTGCTGAATTCAGGCTTAATCTCACTTGATGATTAGTCATAGGCTGCTTCTTTTAGCACTACAAATCCATTAATTCTGGGAATTTGTCACCACTTTCTTTCCACTGCAGCTTGTTTAGCCATTTTTTATTGATTTTCAGGGACAAGAGAAATAAAAGATGATTTATCACGCGGGTAAGCTTCAACCTGTGCTCCGAGAGGGTTCAGACAGAGCTAAGGTTGGACAGAAGGTTCTTGCTAAGGATCCATTAGTTGATTGAAGGAGTAGAAGAAAGAAGAGAAAGTCCTGATGTTGCACCTGCGATTTCCACTGAGATCAGCAGTTGTTCTTATTTCTAAAGAGCATGCTGGGGAAGAAATTCAGGACAAGGGAAGGGAGGAAAGTTGAGGTAGATATCAGCTTTAATTCACGGCTGTGTTTAAAATGTAAAATCCAAACTAATCACCAGCGATGTGCTGTCAAGCAGCTTAGCTTCCACCTGAAATCATATTGACCTACTGCAGGTTTTCTGCTTAAAGTTTAAATTGCTTGGGAGTTATTACTTCTGAAACCTGCAAGATTTTTTTCTTTTTTTTTTTTTTGGGAGGTAGGGGGCAGTTGAGGTAGACAACTCCCTAAAGAGGAAGCAAGGTAAACGGATCCGGCAACAGCCTCAGAAGCCTCATTACGTGTAGGTTCCGCTTGGCCCTGAGGGGGTCAGAGCAGGAAGAGGTGTGAGAAGCAGGCAAGGACACGGAGGAAGACTCTGAAGAGGAAAGGCGGGATTAATTTAGGTGCTCTGCTTGGCCTGGTTGGTAATTTAGCTGAATTTACAGCCCCTGTGCCACGAGTTCAGAGAGAAACTATAGATGGTGTAATTGTACTGCTGCTCAGCACCTTTCAATCTGTTTTTGTCCTGGGAGTTTCAGTGCTGAAGGTACTAATTTACTCTGACTTTAAA
The DNA here is from genome assembly GCF_051168715.1 of Poecilia mexicana. Lineage (NCBI taxonomy): Eukaryota > Metazoa > Chordata > Actinopteri > Cyprinodontiformes > Poeciliidae > Poecilia > Poecilia mexicana. The sequence continues at coordinate 18,027,936 of NW_028263381.1, forward strand.
GAACAACTCCGGTTCGCAGGGACGTCGAAGAGAGGAAAACCACAACAACGCATTCAAAGCAATCTCTCTCAGCATTACAGACTGCAGCTGTGGCAATGAATGTGTTGAAAGTGAAGTTCAGGCACCTCAGAAACGTTCCAGAGAAATTGTCTTTTGTTTTTCATGAATAATCATGTCATAGCTTTTGCTTTTTAGCTGCGAAAATCCTATTGGCTTGGAAAATTCTGACTCGAAATGAAAGAAAACAAAGTTGAAGCTACTTTCTGGCCAACTTGTTTTTTTGTTTGTTTGTTTTTTACAATAAAACACTGTTTAAGTAAGAACTGTTAAAGTTAATTGTGAAACTTTTAACAAATAACTGGATAATTTTGTCCTTCCCTTGTTATTAGTATTATTATCTTTTGTATTACAATGTGTTTTTGTTCCAATACTGTAACTTGTTTAGAATTACCAGAATGTTCACACGGGTTCAACTTTCCTGTTTTTATCATACATTCATAGTATTTATTTCTAATAAATATGTCTAGATTGTTGCAATCAGTTTGTGAAGAAAAAAATCCAGAATATATTGCACATTAATTGCACACTTCAACTGTTCTTCCACTCTTTTAAAAGCTATTTACCAACATGTTTAATATATTCATTAAAAATATATAATCTGCTTGTATTTTCCTGACTTTTAAAATATATTTTTTTCTTATGAACAATGTGAGTTAAAATAGTTTTATTTTATTTTTTCAGAAACGATAATGTTGATGCCTACTTTACCCAATATATACATAACACTCTTGAAAACTTACGCAAATTAAATTAAGAAAAGAGTCTAAATCATCTACCTTTTTAACAGTTCTTTCTTTTTTTAAGTATTAAAACGTGCAATGATTTGAAAATGTTTTTCTATATCCTAAAGGCCAATACGCTATCAGAGCTACAATGTTATAAGCCATTTCACTGCATTCAGACCCTATAATGCTCTTTGCTCCACTTTGAAATCCAAAAGCAGATATTGGCTCACTGCCATGTTCATGACATTTTGAGTGATTTGTATCCAAGTCTTTTCTAAACCTCAACTCCTGATGCTTGTTGTTGTTCTACCTTCTACCATCTGCGATTTTCATGTCAGCAGCGACCCCAGTGAGACATTTGGCCGAAATTTGGATGCCTTTTTTTTTTTTTTATTATTATTACTTCTGCTTCTTTTCATGCACACAGCTCGCTCACTGTGTTACAGAGATTGTGTCATTTTGTTGAGTTACTTGTGTGTCTGTGTCATGTGATCTGCTCTGTGCCGTGCTCAGTCCAAGAAGAACTGAGCAGAGAGCAGAGGATGTTTCCAGCCAGTGCATTTTATGATGTTTCAAGGTTTAGTGCTGAGATTATAAAGCTGACGGCAAATTTTCTTCTGAACAGAAAGGAAATAATGCTGGTGTTCGCTATTGAGTGAGTTAATACCGATGAAATGTAGTGAGTTTTAAATGTGCAGCAGGGGAAAATAAGTACCAGGTATCAAAAACAAATTACTCCATAAACAATGTAGTATGAAGTGTCATAAAAAAATGGCACATAAAGTAATGAACATACATATGCAAATTCAGTACTTAATAAAAAATAATATTTTTAGTCAGTGAAAGGTTCAAGACGAGCATTCACATGCTTTGCTTAGGTGGGATTTTAACGTCCTTCCACACGAACTATATTCAAATCTTGAATTTTTTTGGGTTCTCTTTTGGAAAATTTGTATAAATAGATTTGCATCAAAGATGTCTAAATATATCTCTATGTATTGTTTCTTCAGCATATTGAGTTCCATCACCTAACTTTGCTGTTGATTTGGTAATTTGGCTGTGATGTGCAGAACTGTCTTCCTCTAAACATGACGTATTCAAAAGAAAAAGGCTACATTTTGGTCCAAGATATCCTGGAAACTTAAAAATACTTCTTTTTTTTCATCTCTAGAGCTTTTTCTTACATGGTGAATGGAGGCTGCTGTGATTGACTGGATTAACTGGTTTTCATTGAAAAGCTGCACCTGCTCATTTTACTTTTCTGTAAAGTCGTGATAATGTTGTGGTGAAATAATCTTCTTTCCATTTCTGGATCATTGCTCCAACGTTGCTCACTGGAACATTTAAAAGTTTAGAAATATATCTGCTGGCAGTTTTATTTGTGTGTTTATTCAAATATAAGCCAGTGATGCTCTTAAGAGGGCGTTTTACTTTTCATGACGTATCAAATGCCTTTTCCTGAACAACTCAAATCGGTATCGGGAATAAATTTTCTGATCGAGACATTCCCAGTTTTTCTTCATTTGTGGAACATTCCCGATGTCTCTTGTCCTTGGGACAAAAGGACAAGGAGCGACCGTGGAACATGTATACCTTTAAGCAGCTGACCTATAAAAACTGACATACATTGATTCAGGGATCTCCAGGGAAAGATTAACGCAAGAAAGTCAGTCATTGCCTCAGCGGTTTTTAGATGGCTCATTTCCATTGTATTAACGGCACAACATGAAGTGGGGAGGGCTGTGTCTTTGCTACAACGAGGGAATAATAGCCTGAATGAAGCTTATGAAGATCCTGCCATGTGAACACTATGGCAGTTTGATGGATTTGCAATTCTTATGCGATTTAATCCATAAAGACAGAGTAGAAGCCTGGTGTGTATTTAATCACTTGGCTGTCATTTTTCCAAATAGAAGACGTCTGAATCGACTCTGCAGCTGGAAAATATCTTCAGTCTTATCCGTTTAAGTGGCAAATTTGACACGTGGACTTTTGTCTTTGTCTTACATCATGCTGATCTGATGGCTTGTAATAACGCCTCAAAGCAAACCGATTTTCTGGGACGAAATTGAATCTTTAGGCGAACCTTAAAATGCAAGTTCAGATTTCACCTTGTACCTGGAACAAAAAGTGACAGCTTGGCCGGGGCCGCCTTGCATCAGCGGCAGGGCACAAAATGAAGCGAAGCAGTCTCCTGTGGTCATGGGGGAGATGTGCATCAATTGGATGAAAATTAGAATGCTGGAGTCATGCAGAAATGTATTTAAAGCGGCTGCATCAGCTTACAGTTTAGAGTTACTCTGACAGGTATTGATGTCGGGAATTCATTGTGATGCCGGGGAGCTATTTGCAGATTCTGGCCCAGCTGCTCTCGCCTCTTGGTCTCGGGGAACACTAGAGACCCGTCGCCCATGAACCGAACCGCTGCAAACATAAGATCCTCGAGAAACCTCCAGCAGTGAGTCGGCCTGCTTCATTTTCTTCTTTGTCGCTGCCTGAGGGCACGGTTGGTGTCTGGTGGGGTGGAATCTCCTTCAGGCAGCCATGTTTGATTAACTAGGGGATGGAGGAGTTCAGAAGTCCTGCAACCTTGCTGGCATGTGGGCTGTTAAACGGACCTGACTGCTGGTAAAATAAAAGTGCAGCTTGAAAGAAACTGTACACAGCCGCGTAGCTGCTTTATATCCGGGTACCAAGAAAATAAAGAGAAAATCCTCCACACTTGAGCGTTAGGTTGTTAATACTTTAAATAAATTAAGGGGGAAAAAAACAACAGGATTATCCACAGTATACAAGAAAGAGTATTGTACTTATTATGGTGATAAATGTTAGTGGGGAACAACATGAGCGCCTTTTACTATTGGTATCAAAGTCTCAGCATTAACAGAGACTGATTAAAATTTTAAAAATGGAGATGATGTGTCAAGCTGACTTTTAAAGACTCCCTTAATGTTTGATTGATTTTTACGCCCATATCAACTTTATACCACAGCAGTAACTGTGCTGAAGCAGAACATATGGCCACATCTTTCCAGAGAATCTCTTGGATGCTGCTTTTCATTTTCCGCGGAGCCTCATGCTTCAAATATATTGCCCGGTTTTTATGTGAAGAATAAAATGTCAACTTTTTTATCATTACCAGATGGATGTGGAGGGTGATCCACAGCTCAAACCAAGCAGGGTTTATGGGCAGTGTTATGCTGGTTAAGTTCAACCTCATAATGTGAAAGTGCTGATGCTTATTCAAAACCCTCTTCTGACCTGTGTTGTCACTTTGACATTAGCAAAAGTACGGCAGCTCCAAGATGGAGATTTTCTCGTATGTTTGGCATTTAGAAAGTTTCCACTTTTAACTATGGAAGGAAAGCTTCTGTCAGATAAGTCTAGAGTGGAAAAAAAAACTCAACTGCTAAATTGATTCCCAGGAAATCTTTTGCAGACATCAACAAGTCGTCAGAAGGGTAAATTGATATCATTTTGGAGTGCACCCGACCTTTCCTTGAGTGCCGTTCCGAGTTTGACATTTATGTTGTTTAGCAGTTAGTCATTTAGCAGCTGTTGTGTGGATTCATGTGAAATGTTGTGCAAAATAACACATGCACATTGATATTTGTAAAGTACCTAATTGATAAATGAAAACTATAGTTGCGGTAAGAACTAGAGGAAACTTGAACTTCACATTGGATTCACAAGAACGAGATCAGACGAGATCTCAGTAATACTTAAAGAAAAAAAAAGTTCTGCTTGCTATAATTAATGGTTTATTTTGGTTACATGTCACAGAATTGCGATGAAATTCTTTAATCAGGACGTCAACGCGATACTTGGTAGAAAAGCTTTGATCTGATACCATCAATGGCCCTGTTGCTTCCTGTCGCAAACGACCTAACAAGATGTCTTCACTCTGCGGCTGAATAGCTACGACAAAATGTTTTTGCCTCGAGTTCAATGAAAGACTGGGTTTGATTTTGTTTTTTGTTTTTTTTGTTGTAGCAGATGTCACAAACCTGTCTCACTGATTAGCTCTTTCTGCATTTGTATTTTTGCAGGGCATCTGTGTTGTGAACAACTTTAAAGGAGTTCATAATCCAGCAACCAAACAGAAGACGGAGGAATACCGTGGATTGCCATTGATGACTTTTCCCCGTGTAGAGAGCCCACTGGAGACCCTCAGCGCGCAGGTAGCTCAAAACCCTTAGCCTGTGATCCCCACAACTCTAATCTAATCTTTTTAAAAAAATATTATTATTATTATTGCTGGACAAAGCTCTCAAAAGAATTGAACATCAAACTCAAATATTCTCTTTAAAACCTCATCATTTGGTGCTTGAAACTTGTTGTAATATGCTGTTGGTTCATTATCTACTTTTTACTGACGTCTTTGCCTGCAACTTTAATCTTAAGTCATAAATTCATTCTTTTTCTTGCCTACTTTCTTTTCCTTCTGTCGACACAAAGCTATGACATCATGTTAGGCATGATATTTGCACTGCACTCCTTTCCATCAAAGCACTCCACGCACCGGGTGACAATAACTGTCCTTTGTTTTCATCTTCACACCTTTTCCCCCGCTTCTGTTTTCCTCCCTCGTATTTCCTTTCTGTTCCTCCCTCCGTTTTCTACTCCTCCTCAAACGTGCATTTTTCCAGAACCACTCGGCATCGATGACGGAGGTCACATGACTAAGGGGGCAGCACCGGGTCACGTTTGCGTCTCCACAGCACTTCCAGGCACAATGACGAGGACGCATGCCACGTGGCGCCGAATGCATACAACAACAACAACAACAACAAAAAAGAAATCACTCCAGATTTATCTGTTTGAATCACCCGGAGGACAGGATACTCCATGTTTGTAGTGGTTTTCATTTTGCTTGGCTTCTCGCTACTCGGAGAAGACCCACAAATCTAACCGGTGCGAACTTGTCAGAAAGCCAACTCACTGTAAGCACGGGTTGTTTTTTTCTCCAGGTACCTGAAAGCCTTCGAAACATGGCGCGTTTCTTTTGTCCTCCAGGGTGGCTCTTTGTAGTTAGCGAATGGTGTTTTTGTACGTTTTTGTATGAGCGAGTGCCGTAGCCTATCCTGACAATGTCAAACCTGCACACTTCCTGTCAGCTGACTCACTGTGTTACATCACACCCTGTCAGATGAAATGCCTCATCGGTCACCACATCCATTCCACTCAGTCTTAAAACTCTGCTATGGGGGGAGGGGGGGGATATCGATGTTGTTGTTATGTGGTGTTTGTCATTTGTACAGAAAAAAAGAGAGACAGAAATGTTCTTTTTATTATCTCTGTGCATTAATTGACCATTATAAGGTCATATTTTTTAAGGATTTTTGTTAGTCTGTATGACTATTATGATCCATTTGGACCTGTTTGCCTGCTGTAAACCTGAATATGTTTTAGTATCAGTTTAGGTGTTTGGGGGAACAAGTCTTGTCATTTTTGGAGGAAACATGAGGAGGGGTCACTGGCGTCCTCTGGGACTCGCTACGGGGTCTGGCATCAGTTGAGATCAGATGCAATATTTGAAAATGCCATTACTCAGAAAGCTCGCCAGGAGTGTCATTCACCCCAATTTCCTGATTCACTCTGATGTTGAAAACAATGCCTTGAAAGCAGCCCGTTGGGTCTCGCATGTGTCAGATCCATGTACAGATTTCCCCTTCTGTGCTCGTTAGAAATACGTCTTTGCTGAAATTTTAATGGAGGACGTTTCTAACAGATAGATGGGGTAACGAAGCCGGACAGGTTTGAGTAAAATGAGGCGATTGGTGTTTTTCAAGCGAACCCGGCCGTTGACGCCCGCTCCACTTTTCCTCCTCGAGGCACCCCTTCCTCTCCCTCACCCACCAGTGGATTGTGATGCAATGTTGTGAATCCATTTCCTATTGGAAGATAAGCCCAGCATGAAGAGAGAAGTCGATAATGTTTTATAGATATTACTCATTATCATTGTGATTATATGTCTTTTTCTTTAAGAACAAAAAAAAAAAGCATTTCATCTGAAATGCTATATATATTTTTTTCTTTGTTTGTCCAAAAATTAAATAGTCAGTAGCAACTGTGCGCTCTCTTGTGATTATTTTTTTCATTTTTGTGCCCTTGTGTGCATACTAACTTTCTTTTATCATGTAAAGTATTGCTGGGAAGATTGCTGTCCCAGTTGACTGGGATTGCAACTTACCTTGATGGTGTTCAAGGTAAATTTCTTTCCTTTAGTTTATTTCAATACCAGCGGATTGTTTTGTTTACTTTTCCAGCATAGAAAACCTCCCGATGTTTGAAGCTCATTTCCTCGTTTGAACAAACAGAAAAAAAAAAATCCCATGTGCCCTATTTTAGTTAAAAATATGAAGTAAAGTATAAAGCTATAACTAAATGTTGATCTGTATGATCACCTTGATTTTAGAGATACTAATTACGCAGTTAGTATGAAGTAGCATAAAATACTAAAAGGGTTCCGTTTCACTAATTTCTCATTGTTTTTCAATTAGCACCATTGTTTGCATTTTGCCAAGTCCACTTCCTCACAAAAGTGCTCATACCATTTGAACCTTCCCACATTTTGTCACGTTACAAATAAAAATGTCATTTTATGACATCCCAAATTGAAAAATACGAATTATTAGTATTAGTAATATATTTGAAAATTCTGTTTTTGAAAAAGGCAGGTCTCCATTTGTATTTTAAAACTTCAGAATATTGCCATCACACCTACTAGAAATATTTTGCCTCTGACCAAAATACTAAAGGTGTTGAAACAATCACAATGCTCTGTGAAATTGTGAAAAAGTACCGTCTGAAACAAGAATATTGACATTTTTGTTTGTCAGGGAGAATAATGAACATCCAAGTTAGTTTCTTCCAGACACCTGCACCTATTTTAATACCCTGTCCAGCAACTGTTGGTCCACACCCTTGCAAAAGTGCACATGTTGCCCAGACAAGTGATTAGGATGCACACGGATATGCTCAAACTAGGTTTCTTATTGAGTTCTTCAGCAGATTCATCCTGTTATTACCGCATCGACTTCAGGGATGTTTATGTCACCGCCTAGCAAGAAATACACACACAAAGGCACAAAGAAAGCTGACGGCTCAGCGAGTGCACTTTCGCTTTTGCTCTGTCAGGTATTCATTTCAGCTGTGACAGCCTGCGCTTACCCTGCAGACACACTGGCTAAATAGATAGGAGCTCTTTCTGTTTGTGTGTGTGCTTGCGTGTACACACAGCAGTTTTTGACCATACGATGATCTGAGAAAATTTAATTGTCGGCGCTTGGGAATATGCCTACTTGTCCAAACTAACATCCCCTTGCAGTGTGAGTGGAGAAGAGTGTTCAAGCCAAACGCTGTTTTAGGGATGGAAGCAAAGTTTGGAGTGGTGATTTCAGACAATCTCCATAATTTGCGTATGAAGTGTGAATTGAAGTTAAATTATGTTCATAGCTCTGATTTTTCTTTTTCCGAATAAAATACCTAGATCTCTAGTTCTTTCCTTTAGCCTACAAAAAGACCTGGACTTTTTGATAGACAGGGAAAAAAAATCCACCCATGCATTGTCTTCAGCTTATCTAAGATCGGTTTTCAGGGGTGACAGACCAAGAAGAGAAACCCAGACATTTCTTTAGCCGGAGCTACTCTTCAGCATAATACGGGGGACCCCAAGGCGTTCCTAAGCCAGAAGGGATATACTTGCACAGTTCCTCACAAGTTGTGGGTCTGCTCCAGGCTCCTGTGAGCAGACCCACAGGAGCCTGGGAAAGCAGCAAAGCGAAGTGCTCAAAAGTAATCCTGATTTGATGTTCAAACTGCAGCTCATTTTGGAAAACCAGTGATTCCACTCAAATATTCCCTGGGATGGTATTATTCTTCACATCATCTTAGTCCCGTCATCCTATGGACCATAGTTAAGGATTGAAAGTTGCTTGCTTTATTGCAAATGAGGCCACTAGCTATTTCTCACTTAGTCTTGCTATCACACACTAACACTAAGATACTTAAAGTTCTATACTTGGGGCAAAGATTGACCCCTGACCTGAAGGCAGAAGTCCAGCCTGTTCTGGTTGAGAAACATGGACGAGGAGGTGATTTTCATCCAAGTCACTTCAAACTAAAACTATATATATAGTTTTTTTTTAAATAAAAACAATTTGTGCAAAGAAGAGAGATGCATTTTTAATAATGGATCATGTCCAACCCATAACAAAGAAAAGTGCATGAACTTAATCACTTGGCAACTGCTCTGCTGTGTTTGGTTGTAAATGTTCTTTGCATTAAGTAACATGTCAAAGCCAGAACAGTGGTTAACAATTAAAGAGAATATTTCATTTAGTGATTGGTTGGCACCAAGATTTGAGTAGTAATCTGTGTTTTTATGGCAGTGTTTCTCAATTCCAGTCCTCACGCTGCCCTGCATGTTTTAGGTGTTTCCCTTCTGCCACACACCTGGATTCAATATTTTGGTGATTAACAGGCCTCTGCAGTACTTGATGGTCATGCAATCATTTGAATCAGCTGTTCTGGAGTAGAGGCACATCTAAAACATGCAGAGCAGGGGGGGCCTGAGGAATGGAATTGAGAAGCACTGTTTTATGGCAACGGTAGTAGAAGAGCACCAGAATGCTCTAAGGCAAAGTAGTTCATCCCTGTCTCTTGGTAGCCCACAAATTTGGCTCTGACACGTTAAATAATGACTTCAATAAGCCAGGAGTGCATCGGTGAAGTACAGGACCAACATTATACAGTGATTCATAATTACTGTTGTGAATTGTCATAAAATCCCCTGCTTAGGTGCCAACCAGTTCTTCTTTATGATAGTGTCTTGTGAATGCTTTATGCAGTATCTTTCCATAGTGTCTTACACAGAAGGTCTGCTGATGTTCAGAAGACTTATTCAAGAGAACTACATTGCCACAGTATGCATTGCCAAAGATCTGAGACATTAAGCCATTGAAGGATGTCTACAAATCCCCAATGGGTTGTATGCCGGAAAGATGTAAAGTCTGTACAAGACACACAATCATAAAGACTCGTCTGGCTGGGTTCATCTATGGGTCATAATAAGACCCTGAACAAACTGGTGAAATAGTTCATTAAGCTTAAACCGCAAAGAGTCATCGTATCAATCATCAAAGCTTAACGTCACGGCAAGCAAATCATACCTCTGAAGAGATTGGGCTTATCTCAGAGGTGAGATATTTCAGGGACAAAAGGGATGTATTCTGCATGAAAGGACGTTGAGGAGAAAAGAAGCTGAAGGAATCTGAGAAGAATGAAATGGAGGTGGAGAGGACGGAGGAACGCGGCTCCTCGCTGACGAGCTTGTGGGGTTCAGCATCCCTCTTTCACTCTTGTCCACTACTGCTTCTTCTATTCAGTTCTCACCTATCTGAGGTCAGAAAAGGTCCCAGCAGGATTCAAATAGCAAAATCGGATCCACAGTGAAGATCTCAGGTCAACATTTAGATAAATTCCTGTGTGTAAATGAGGACCTTAGTAAGAGAAATCATTTTTTTTTTTTATCATTTCCAGAAGCTTGGCAGGGTTCCCTATCCAAAAGGTTTTGTGGAGTTGTGTTCCCAGGGTTTTTTTAAAGGTTTTTCTAGACAAAACAAGGAAAGGCAGGCTTCAGAAGTCTGGGAGTGTGTTTGTGTGTTGGTTAGTCTGCTGGTGGGGCTGGGTATACTGACAGAACTGGTTGGACTGGTGTGTTGAGGGCTGACTTGGTGAAGTCTGGTTTGTTTGCTGGTTTTCTGTTTGGTACCGTTCAAGCTCTCTCTTCCTCCTCATTGCTGACTGTAGCTGCAGCTTGATCGCAGTGATTTGACCCTCCAGTTCTGACAGTTCTTGCACCAGTGGGTTTTGACCAACTTGGCCAAGAGTACTATCACCCACTCTTAAGCTGCAGCACTGCGTTGTAGTCTGTCCAGATCCTTCTTGTCCTTGGCCCAAAACACGTCCTAACAGGTCAGAGCGGCCATTGGAGGTGGTCACTATGGGCATGTGTTTCTCCAGCAAGGGGAGAGTGTGAGGATGAGGGCGGGGAGAAGGTGGAGGTGGCGGTGGAAGGTCCTGGGAGGATGGATGTTCCAGGTCATTCTGAATATCTTGCGGAAGAAACCTTCGCCGGTTGCAGTGGGAGGATTCTGCAGGATTCCAAGATGCTGACTGGTTGTTTCCTTCGTTGCACCTGGGATGAGGCAGAGGAAAAAATGAAATGTCGGGAAAGAAATCTATATGCCAAGGTGGGTGAAGTGTGAATCATCATGCAACATGCTGGTAGGAATACTATGCAGGTCATCTTAGAAAAAAGCTGACTGGTACAGACACAGAGAGAACATGCTTTTTTTTTTTTTTTTTGCCTTAACTTAGGAGTTGTTGTGGCACATAAAATGTGCAAATGTGAATTACACTGAACAATGTTGGAAGAGATATCATCAGTGAGTCGTATCAGAAGAAGTACCATGCCAGCATGTCTGTCTAAATCATTCATTGTTTTTATTATTGGCTTTGCTTTACTGTTGATAACCTATTCATTTCATACAAATATGAATATGCTTAGATGTTAACAAAAAGGATTTTGTTAAACATCCATTTTAAAACACTTTAATACAGACTTTATATTAGATTTATATCTAGCATCCTTCTGTGCCAGCAGTGAGCCTAACAATCCTTTGCCAGCCAACCTGGAGCTTCAGTTTTTACCGTGAAGTTAAAACCACAATGCTTTAGTTTGACAGTGCTGCCAACTTTTAGTGGAAGCATGTGTCACTTTGCCGTTCCTTTTTTTTTTTTTTTTTACCTCTTTTTCTTGATCTCAGGAGTGATGTGAACATTCAAAATCCTTTAATCAGTGTCCACTTTACCATCTGTTTATTTCTCCTTTTCATCTTGTTTATTCCTCATAATCATGATTTATGAAGGGTAATTTGGAGCCACCATAAACAATATAAGACAAATTTGGATTATATTTCCCAGGAGTTTGAGGCCAACCGACTTCATGAAAAACAGTCGCTGGGCTGAAACACTTTTTTTTTAGATTAAAAAAGCCTTCTTGGACTTTTGCGCAAAAACAGTATTTTCTTTACGATGCACCTAAGGAGGAAAGAAGATTGACACGTAATCTAACGAATAGTGCCTCGCAAAAGTACTTGTACTCATTGACATTTTCCACATTTTGCCTATGTTTGTTTATAGGCACAAACTATTAACTATTATTAACTATTAAACTATTTTTGGGGGGTTTTAAAATGTCTGACTTTCATGTGCTTATGTTCAGCCTGTGAATCTACCAGCTTTGCACTTCTTGAGACTGAAACTTTGATCATCTGTCTTTGCCATTTAACGCTCAGTGAGATTTGATGCGGAGTGTATGCGAGCATCAGTTTTCAAGCACGGCTGCTGATTATCAGTTGAATTTAAATCTGGACTTTACCTGCATCTTTTTAATCCCAAGATGATTGGATCTCATGTTTTGATCTAAATGAAGCTATTCTATTGTAATTGGTTTGTTTTTTGCTTAAAGGCTGTTAGGGTAGTAAGGCTCTGTTTCAGTCTTTAATCTTTAGCAGCCTAAAATAAGACTCTTTTTAGCATTACTCTCATTCCAGATGAAAAGCGAAGCTCTTATTTTCTAACCTAACCCTGCTTTAGTCTTTTCCAGAAACTTTTACCTGAGCTGACGTGTTTCTTGCTTTTCATGATGCTCTTTGTGCAGTAATGTCCTCTGACAAACATTTGAGTCTCCTCACAAAACATCTGCATTTATACGTTCAATTACACTCATGTGTAATGAAGGGTCAGGGTTAAAATTTTACATAGCATTTCTATTTCACATTCTTTTAAAAGTCATCTGTAGAATCACGCTCTGCTTTCTGTCTATCACAAAAAATCCCAAACGAATACACAAAATATGTGGTGATAACATCAAATGATAAAGATTTAAAGGTGCAGTGGCACTAAATATGAATTAGTTTAACAACTTGACAAATGAATGAGAGTCTTAACTTTTTGGTGTTAATGTAACTTGTTTTATTTCAACCAGCTCTTGTGCAGTGACTATAACTATTTACTGATGTTTGATGGATTTTTGTCAAGTCAGAGGGGAAACTGCTAATTAGGCCAATATTCTGTTGTGAACCACAAACAATTATTACATTAAGTTATAATCACACAATCTATTCATATAATAGGAAATAGAAAGGGCACCAGTAGAGTGTTATAATCTATCTACTCAGACTGTTGTGATTTAAAGCGTATGTTGTGTTTCTTTGGAGGCGACTTATTTTAATTTCTCAGAGTTGTTCAAGTAATTCGGCCAAATCTGCCCGAGCTTGAGCTTTGCTGAGGAGCTCTCGAAATCAAAAGCTATTTTTACCAGAGGAAAAAAAGTGACAAGAAGAATCTAATGAGATACTCCTAACATCAAAGCTTATAGATGACATATCTGAATATAAGAACATAAGAAGAGTTTCATCTTAAAATGATATTTCCTCCCATCGACCTGTGCTCACGGCATGGCAGTGGTGAAAGAGAGAACGTTTTTGAGATGAGGAACACTTTATCAGATCTCGTAAGCCCCAGGTCATATAATAACCTCACCAGTTTCAGGAGGCTTTAGAGTACTGCAACTCATTCCTATCAGTGTTTTTTTTACTGAATAAATTTAATAATAATAATAATAATAACAAGTAATAGTTTCCTTGTAACATTCAAGTATGGGTTAAAACATATGTTATTATTTAGATTTTAAACTTATTTCTGCTTTTTTCCCCCCTGCTCCTTTCATGAATACATACAGCTCTGGAAAAAAATTAAGAGACCACTTATAGTTGTCAGTATCTCTGATAAATTGATATATGTTTGAGCAAAATGGACACTGTTCTTTTATTATATCAATTACTGACTCTGAAATTCCAAGCAAAATTGTTTTTTATTTATTTAAAGAAAATGAGGAATGGTCAAAATAACGAAAAAGATGCAGTGCTTTCAGACTTTAAATAATGCAAAGAAAACAAGTTCACATTCATTTAGGAACATCACCAATGTTTTAACTCAGGAAGAGTTCAAAGATCTAAATTTGGTGGAATAACCATGAGGTGTTAAATGCAGTGGTCTAGAGCTGTATACCATGTATATATTTTTTATCCATAAATAAAAATTTTTATTTTAAAAAAATAAACTTTTAGAGAACAGCTACAACAACTGAAATGAAATAGAGATGCAAGAAATTTAGCATATTTTGCAAACTCTAAATTAGCCGAGCTAACAATAATACTCTTTGGAGAGGAAGTTGTCATTGAGGGAAGTGAACTTTAAAGTTCTCTTTTCTTCAGCATCAGAGACCTCCAGGGAAGAAGCAAACTGCTTCTTCCATGTTTCTTTAGAAACATTTTTAGCAGTTAATTCAGGCTGCTAACAGAGAGTGAAACTTTATCAGATAACGTAAAGGCTGAAAGTACGTACTAAAGCAAAGTTCTGTTTTATCCGTCGGAGCTTTCAAGCTTTATCTACCTTGAGACATCTGGGAAATGCTGAAAGCCTTTAAGAAATCTCAGAGTTAAGGTAAGAATATTGAAGGATCCTCGACAGAATACACACAGAGTCAGAGCTTTATGGCTAACTGTGCCAGTTGTGCTAATTGTTAATGTAAGATTTTAAAAGTTAAGAAGTTTTTGTTGTCTTTATTTTAAAATAATAGTGAATCCCTGTTTTACTGCAGTTCAGACATGTGGACTCCTCCTTTCTTCTCACACACATACCTCTGCTACTGTTATTAATTATTGATTGATTATGTCCAAAAGGCTCCTGCATTGTTCCAAGAAATTAATGAATGATTTAACAGTTTAAAATTAAATCCCCCCCTTCTCTTAAATATCAAGATAGATGCATTCGTCTTTGATTTTCAAAACTCATCATAGAACATATTATCTCACAAAATGATGTTCTTCTGTTTTGTGGCATGCAAAAAAGAAAGAAAAGAAAGAAATATAGTTTGTCATGGAAACTAAAATTTGGCTACAATGGTTTTGGGAATCAAAGCTTTACCAAATCAGAAATCGGGAATTGTCCACAAAAAAAAAAATCTTAGGTCGATACATCACAATTTGCATCTACTTCACTTTCAAGAAAGGAGACCTGTAATCTTCTGCTCCCCCCTTCCTGACATCAACATGTTTAGCTATTTTTACCTTGACATGGATAGCACATTCCTATTTTATATTCTTCCATTTTATACAGAAATATGCTTAGGGGAGGGTTTCATTTGCATTTGTAGACATTTCTGGGGCATCCAGTTCAAGGGGTCAAGTATTGAGTTTTGTAAGTATTGATTTCATTTTTTTTCCGTGCTCCTTAACGCCATACCTTTTTTTTTAATTACAAATAATCCAAAGATATATCATAAAACACCATACCAGCTCTTCTAATGCAATTATATATATGCATATATGTCATCTCTATAATAGAATTTTATGAAACAAGGATGACCTCCCATTTATTCATATTTACATTATTCATATTTACCAGCATGCAGTAGTTTTCCATAACACATGCCAATAATTCACCAGTGAATAATATTTTCCCCCCATCTGTCAATTCAGATACAACTTAAGCCGACACTTGATGGATCATTTGAAATCAAATCTGCCGCATTATGAACCTACTGGTGTTTTCCACAAGACACCGAACAACCTGCTCACCACATCATAAAGTCTCAAATTATTAATAACGCCTTTTTTTTTTTTTTGTTATTGCTGGCGTGTAATTGGTGTATTCCGTTTCAAACAACACAGTCTGCTAAATCTGTGAAACTAGCCTGTGTGTGTGTGTGTGTGCATGCGTGTGTGTGTGTGCCCAGTGCAGACAACAACCAGCTAGCTAAGATCTAAAATCAGTTTAAATGATTATAAAGTAGCCTTTTACCGAAAGGGGATTTTGGTCTCGATTTAGTTAATTCTTGTTTTGGATCAGGGGAAACCTCGCCTCAGATGTCTCTCATATTGTGTTTCCCTTTGTGTGATCGATTGGGTAATACCACCTGTTCCTCATTATTCTCGGCCCCCGCAGAGAGTCGTCTGCTTAGACTGATCTCGCATCGCCCCCCAAATGACTTCTTGTTTCTTGCCTTTATTTGTTTTGCATCGCCAGGTTGATAAGTTCTGAAAATCCCAATTGTTCTCTTTACTCAGTTGAGTCTCTTGCTTTTAAGCTGCTTTTTTTATTGCATCTTATTCCACCTGCCCCTTTTTTGTTAGCATTTTCATCAATAATGTTTACCTTCTATCCATTTAAACTGTGGGCTCAGTTTCCTACTTTCGGCTCAGTCTTTCATGACGAGCACGAAATATGGATTTTAAAGATCAACTGGAAGCACCCATGATTTCATTTCATTATTTCATTTAGTCCTTGCGGTGTGTGTTTCCAGCTTGATTCTGAAAACAGTTTTAATTGGTCATCTGAGAATATTTTAACCTTCTGCAGACATTTCTCCAAACTCAGACCGACAGCTCTGATGATTTTTTTTTTTTCTTGACATTCTTGTTGGTATAGTTAGGAAATTTAATAGGTTGTAGTTTAATCAAGAGCACTGATCACAGCCAATTAAATTCTAACCTTTTTGCTCTTTGCTGGTCATATCGTACCTTCCACACAGACTAACCGCTCTGCACCTGAACAGGATTATAAACTGATACTTTCAGACTTATTGCTGTAAGGAAAAAAAATTGGATTATTTCACTGTTTGCATTCCTGCACAATAAATGCGAGACCCACCAAAGTGCAGTGCAGTGCTTGCAGCTCAGACATTCCACACGGCAGCAGGTTTCTGAGATGTGGCTAATGAGATAGTAATAATTTCTGACTTTTAGACAGCATGGAGGTATGACGCGAAGGAGTTTGATTGAATGAGGTAAGTCTGCAAGGGTAGGAGGTCTATTCTCATTACCATAGGCATCCTTCACGTCGACTTGTCTCCATAATTATTGTGTATATTTAATTCCCACTTTGTGCTCTCCACCTGAGTGCCCCCTGCTGTTCTAAGCAGAGAGGGATGTGAAATGTGCAGAGAAGTTGAACTTTTACTGCAGAGAGGAATCATAGGAAATTAAATCTGTTTACTAAGCAAACGCCCCGATAAGGATTTTCTGATCAACTGATCAAAGTTGCTTAAAATTACACAATTAGCCAATATAGGATCCAATATAGAAGATCAGCAGTTAAGTAATTTCCACTTTATTGTAACTTTGGCCATCTTAATACATACACCAGTGACCTTCTGGACATTACCACATTGTTTTTCTTTTCTTTTTTTTTTTTTTTTGACAGTGACAGACTTTTGGCCCAGCTTATGTTTTCAAAAGAGCCAAAAACTAGAGTACTAAAACATTTCAACAATGTGTCACGTAAAAGAGACATAACTTTATAATGTGTGTTTAAGCAGAAAACACACACGGCTACAATCTTCAATAAACTCACATCTTGATCCAGCTTACAATATTCCAAGAAGACCAGCTTGCAAATTTGATAAGCTCACAGTGGCATGTTTTCCTTCTGTTTTGATATGACTAGTTGATAATTTGGCTCGTATCATATTTTCAAAATTCAGTCAATTATATGCAGATAAAATTTTGAAGTTTTTAGAATTTAATGACTTATTTTCTTGCTGCACTTTGAACAGGACACCATCAGATAGGACGTTGTGGCAGCCAGTACAGTCTCACCTCTTCTGTGACACAATAAGGGATGAAAAACGTTGCTTGAAAAAACTATATTTGTTAGATCAACACCATAATGTGAACAATCTAAAAAACGCCATTTCTGAGCCCATACACAACAAACCATCCTGTAAGGTGCAACCTGGCTAACCCTGATATAAAATTACGTCGACGATTTGGAGTCGTCTTTAACCGAGGACTTTAAAAAAATCAAAGGAAAATTACAACAGAGGAAAAACTGGCAGTCATGAATTATACAAGTCCTTTAAAAAAGGATTAATATTAGTAGAGAGGAGAGTCTTTTGACTTGCCTCCTGTCTGTCTCAATACTTCCAACAATACTCTGACGTCAGCATCAGATTATTTTCTCAACTCCCTCAGATAATTGCCTTCCAAGAGATTGACCATTCTATTTAGTTCCTGATTAAAAATGGGTCCCTTAACTGCCACTTGGGTGTTAATTGATGTCACTCATTCGCAGGCTGATAATTTGACCAATGGGGCATTTAAGTTTGGAAAATTGGCTCTCGGCTGGAACTGCCGTCGTGTATTTTTAGTGTGAATGAATGTGAGATTATATGGTCCATATTTTATTCATAATGACACTCCAGAGTTCAGCATGATTTCTAGCATGAACGGATTCGGTAACATTTCCAGTACGTTTATGGTCTGGTGTTTAAAGTTCAAACGGTAGAAGTAGTGGGGAAGAGGAAGAGGATCCTTCCTTGCTCAGTGAAAAGCAGTTTTTGTCATTTTTAGTAAATGACAAAAAACAGTTTTTTGTTTGTTTAAAGGAAAGGAAAAAACACAACAAAACCTGCCTATTTAATGTAGCTTGATAAAAGTTTTAATGAGCCCAAATGTCAAGTCAAAACAACATACTGCAGTAAAAACAAATAATTATGGCACATCTGTGCAAAGTTCTTCTGATGTAGAGGGGGGTTATCTGAAATCAACTTGGTAAAATAAACTAAACTAGTAGGAATATAAAATTGTCATCTAAATTGTTCATTTCGCTGACAAAGTAAAGTTTGCAAGACAAGGACATTACCTTTTCTCAGGCTTGGTAACAGATGGTAGTTTGTCATCGATGAAGACAGAATTAAGGGCTCTGTGTAATCTCTGGAAAACAATCAACACATCATGTTATGAATTTTAACACTTAAATATTTTGTCTTACAAACAGCATGTTCAACAGATTAGAATATTTCAGTAACTCAATTCACTGAGTGAAAAACGCATATATGGAGAGCGAGATTACACACAAAGACTAATGTCTTCAAACTTCAAGAGATAAAGAAAAAATAATATATAAATATACTCTTGCAGGTTTCAACAAGAAGGATCTTAGCAATACAGTAAGTACCAAGATAGCTACATCAAGCAAATATGTAGCTTTAAAAAACAGTAAAACTTCTAAAAGTTCAACTTTTGTGTGCTTTTATGCTTTTAAAAGGGTAAAATAAGCAACAAACACTTCAAAAAACAAGTACAGTAACAGCTGTACTACTGCACGTTTGCAAACCTGACTTATTTAATTATTCTTAATTATAAGTTATTTAATTGGAAACTTAAAGAACTTACAAAGGTGTGATGTATGCTAAGCAAACGTACCACTAAATAATTAACAGTGAAATTAAGTGGCCTACTTTCGAAACAAACCTCTGAGGCACAACAGTATTATATCTTAATTTTTCTACTTTAAAATTTAATTTTCTTTTGCAGACAACAGCTTTGCTCTCAAAGACCTTTTCTAAGATACCCTGAGAAATCTTCTCCTGGTAATTGTGAAATAGTCTCACTAATGTTTCTGTTTATTTTTTGGTTCGGTTCAGTACCTGACTGGTGTGCAGCCAGTATTTGGAGCGTGGCTCCTTGACCCTCGGGATCACTAGCTTGTACACAATGTGTTCCGCTATCGTGGTCAGGAGAGATAAGGCCACGCCTACACACAGCATCACAAACAGACCAGAGAAATGCTTTATGCCCATCTGCAGTGTCTGGAGAAAGAGAGGGAGATGTAGAGAAAAGGAAGTTAGTGAAAGACAGAACCAAGAGGGAGACTTCAGAGCAGAATGAAGACGCATATCAATTGCAAGCTGATAGTTTACAGGAAGGGCATACAATGTGACAACTATCAGGAAAAAAAAAAAAAAAAAAGACGGTTTTCTCTTTGCCCAAAGCATCCGAGACTTTCTGCTTGATAGTCCAGGACAATAAGATGCTGATGTTGCTTGTTATGTTCGTCTCTCATCATTATTTTGGATTAAAAAAAAACTTAACTTTCAATTTGTTATGGAATCTGGTTTATTCAACAAAAGGATAACGGAAAACAAAAAATGCTCATTCACTTCTATAAAGAATATTACACAGAACCATCATCCACTAATGTTTCACCTTATTGGCTCTCACTTGCAAGACTGAATCTATTGAAATTTCAATTTCATCACAAACCTCAATGTTTGGCAGTCCGCATTTAAGGTGCTGGACATTTCCCAATAAACCACCTGTTGCAGTTCCTGCAGCTCTGCCCGCATTCTCGTAAAAAAAACTATTTACTGCTGAGCATGAAGTAGCTTGTGATATGGGGCCAGCTACAGTGATTACATTATAAAGTCCAAAATACATGATGGATTAGATTCATCACTGCAGTATGTTAACTTGGCCAGCTACCTCTGATGAAACGTCGCAGAGTGGAAGTCCACGGTTCTGCGAACGTTGGACAGGAAGGACATTACTGGTAGGTGATTGCTGGGGAAGAAAATCTCTCAAATGTTGTTCAAAAAGCAAATTATTTATTGAACCCTGGGTTTGTGTTGTGACAGAAGAAGAGCACTTTAAGCAAAAAAATTGTGACCAAGCTTGTTGGGTTAGAGAAGATACCAGGAGGAGTAACATCATTCATCATTTTAAATAATGATGACCTCATCAAACCTTTCTGAATCTGCTCCTTAGGATAAAATAATACTGCATAACGCATTGCTGTGCATTCCATATATACAATATATTTATATTTCTAATAGTGTGATCATGTTTCTCAATTAAGATTTGAGCCAAATGTCTTTGTATTTTAAAGTCCTACATTAAACTCATCTTTTATCATCAGCTTTCTCCAAATTTATTGAAGAGCAACGTGACGTTTGACCTTCCTAATTAAATAATATTTAAATGATCTCTTTTGGAGAGTCTGAGGGCTGGATAAGTAATTCATTAGATTTTTTTCCCCCCTTTTTTGTAGCGTTTTAGAATCTCCAGGCTTAATAAAAAAAAATGTACAATACATAAATAAATAGAAAATGCTGAGTAGGACTAAACCGCGCCAGGCTGCTCGGTAATTCACCCTGCTTATATCCCATTAATTTCTTGCGGATGTTGTCCGACTCTCGTTTCTAGTGTACAAAAGGTAACGCGGGTAACACAGAATCTACCTTTACTCTGTATTTTGCACAATTTTATCTGCCATTTTGAATCGATCAGTGTATCCTCATGTGATCTCTGCACAGTACCTGTGTGGAAAAAGTTGTGATATTAAGCGACAGACAGATAAAGGAGAGAAAAAAAAAATATTATCCGAGCAGCTGTCTCTGCTCCAACTTTGCAGAGGCTAGGTTGTGATGCTGAAAAATGAAATGCACCCAGGGCAATTTAAATGTCTGCTACAGAAGATAGAATCTACAGCACATCTCAGTGGCTACGCACTAGAAAATGCCTCACTTTGGCGTTACCCACTGTTTGGCATTGCAATATACCGTTTCTCTATACAGATATGACCTTCCTGAATTATTTACATTCAGGCTGCATATGTATTGAGGTTATGCTGTCTTTTGCAGACACATTTTTTTATTTTTTTTTTTATTTAATTAATTCGATGCAATCATTAACAGCAGTACTTAAGCTGACCGTCATTCACTTCAAAACATACAATCATGCAGACAAAATAATGACAGAGTTCCCCTGTGTGCACTTTTACCGAGTCAGGAGCAATTTTGGAAAACTACAACGATGTAACTGGTTGGAAAGATGGCCTGGTTGACAATGGATAACTGCTTGGAAATTGCAGAATAGCACAGACCATGGAGCATTGATTGCTTAGAGGGACATAGGTAGTTTGACAGCAGGAGAGTCAGAGGCCAGTGTCTCAATTAGAGAAGAGCAATTACTGTATAAGGAGGCTGCGGAGAGCAAGGAATGGGTTTTCAGAGTTGGACCCGAAAGCTGGTGAGACCACAAACCAAATCCCCTGTGTCGAACAACCCAGAATGGAAACATTTCTATTTATTCATGGGCCTCGCTATAGTATTCACAGTTCTTGAACCTTTGTGATATTAAAACCATAAAGATCAATGTGTCTAATTGAGTATTCATGTTCAAAATGAGGGGATGACTGTGAAGAGAAAGGAGAAGAATGTGTGATTTTCATGTTTTATAGATACGCCTCTACATGTGGGATGCAGTGAAGGATTTGACATAGATCCTTAATTATATATAGGTCTGGGATTTGACTGAGTCACTTTAACACCATTGGATTGTTTATGGTGAGCCTCTATAATGTTGCAATGGCCTTCTACTTAAAAAAAAGGAGATTTGTGCTTGACCAACTGTTGCTATGCCAGCAGATTCTCTCCCTCTCAGCTGTGGATCTCTGCAGCTCCTTCAGGGAAACCTCAGGCTGATTATTGTTCCCCTTGCTAAGCTGCCAGTTTACCAGGACAGCTATGTCTTTGTGCAAGTGTTGTTCCATAACATTTCCATTTTTACACGACAGAATGAACCATGCTCTGTAATATATTTAAAGCTTCAACATAACTTTATACCTGACTTGACTAGTGTGTATCTTGTTCCTTGATGCGGCTTCTTCACTAATGTTCTCCAAATAATGTGAGTTCTTTTCATAACAGTGACACTGATTAACTTGTTTTTTTTTTGTTTTTTTTATTAATGAGTTTTGGATTTTATAAATTATTTACAGCTATGATGCATAATTATATTTTATGAATCAACACCCAATAGTGCATGACTGCAAATTACAATACATTGAAGTTTGTGCTTGCAGCATAACAAAATGTGCAAAAGTTTGACAAATATGAAGGCCGTTAAAGTGACAATATTGTATTATATACACCCTGAAGGTTTATCTTAGTGTTAAATTGTTCTTTTGCCGTTTATGTGAGATAAACAGCAGCACATAAACTCCATTCACTCAACGCCTTCACACTCACCTCAGTCACAGCAAAGCTGCGCTTTCCGCAGGGCACAACCTTGTACCATTTGTCATGCAGCATGTCCATGAACCCATCGGATTTGTACTGACTAACAAGCTCCGAGAAGTTGGAGGTCAGCGGCGAGTTCTGAGGGAGGCCTATGCCGTATCCTGCCCGTGGCGACACAGAAACAAAGCAGTCTCATTAATAGTTATACTTTTGCAGGTGTAAAACATATAGCAAACATGCGTTTCACTTCTTTTGAGACGGCTCATAAATGACTTCAGTGTTCGTCCACGGGTCTCAGCAAGCCAGGGAAAGTGTGACAAATTCTGCAACAGCCAATTACAAAAGTACCCTGGTTGCACTGATTGATTTGAATTGTATCCTGAAGGCTTAAGGGTGCATTAAGTAATTAACAACAGCACTGGAATCTGGGGCTGTGGTGGCCTGTAATGGAAGGAGGCGCCATGGGAACATTTCCACAGCGGGAGGAAGAGGATGGCTAAATGGACCAGAGATTAACGGTGGACAGTGGAGATTGTAAGCTTTTGAAAGCCAAAAAGATTAACGACTGTGCATATGTTGAGTGATTGATATTGTTAAATTTAGGGGTGTTTGAAGTGAAAACTGTTGTTTGTTTAAAACCCATACCGGTATGAAATGAAATTAAATCAGCATATCGAGAGTTAAAATGAGTCTGTCGGTTAATAACAAACACATCATTTATTCAAATTAAATAAATAGTATGTCTCACTTTTTGAATAAGAGTGATTTTAATTATTCACCTAGGGAAAAGTCAGAAATGTAATGGGATTTCCTTTTGCTCTGCTCGACTGATTTGACAACAGAAAACAATCAAAATTGTGTCCCAAGCTGAGCAGTAAGATTTGTGTTTTTACTGATCCTGACAACTTGCATGGATGCAGACATGACTCAGTGGACAAGAGGTCATCTTTTAATTGGAAACAAAATGGGTTCTGTTGGTGGTAAAATTGTCTTTGGGAACCTGTATTTTCTTTCTTTCTAATATTTTAATATCCGCTCTTTCAGTAAATGCTCAAATACGAACGTCATACGAGAATAATTTGAAGCTACATTCAACATAAAAGTCTGCAAATATATGTATCCGCAAACACTGAGTAGGCGGGGCTCCACTGTAGATGTGTGCAATTCTGACAGCTTGTAACTAACCCTCATTTTCTGATGTCTTTTCTATATTTTTCGTTGTCGTTACTGTTGCTTACTAAACAAAAACAGACAATTGTAAAGCTCATAGCATTCTGATATTACCTTCTATGGCAAAAGGTTTCCCCACTGTGAGTGTTTTGCAGTCGGCATCTATGGAAACCTCGTAGTCCAGCAGTTATCCATAATGAACGCATCCAGTTTCTGTGGGTCAGCCCTGTAATAAGACAGACAGAGGACTAAAGAGGAGTCACCATCATCCTATTAATTAGCATAACAGGTACATTTTGCTCCGGGAGGCTAAAGGTTATGTGTTTCTTAGTTGTGTGGTGAAAGGTGAGGCAAGAGTTTATCTTGTTCTTCCAGTGAGAATTATTCAGAGGAGCATTTCAAATGTGAGGCAGCAAGCTGCAATGGGAAACATATACCAACAAGCACTTTCTATGTTATACCACAGCAGCCATTGTAATATTGTGTTGGATGTCATTGGGGACCTTTCTTAACCAGCACATGAAAAACAAATATATGCTGATGATCCAAGCTAAACAGTTCCTTATCTTATAAAAGCTTCACCAAAATCAAGCAAGGTTTGATTGTCTAAAATGAATTTGCACCTGTTGATAGTTTATCTGTTTCTTCCAGGGGTGTCCACTTTATGCCGCAACACTTCAAGCTCTAGTTCTCTCATCTGAGAAACGAGATCTGGCATAATCGTTTTATGTTCAGAGAAGATTTCTCTAGGAAAACTTAAGCACAGTTTTTCCACAGAAAAGACAACAAAAATGTATATAGGCATTCTATCCTGGTTATAGTTTTATACACAGTCAGTGGCTAGCTTTTTAAGTAAAGTAATGACAAGGATTAACAAAAAGAAATCTCCCCCCCCCCCCTCCAAACCCATCAGAGGGCGGAAAGCTGACAGCAAAAGAATCACAACAAAGGCCTCTTAACTACGCTGATAGGAAAGCATCTGGAGTGCACACAACGCGTCCCAGCGTTCATCTACCACAGCAAGCTGTACTAATTAAACCAGAGTGTTGACACAAATTGTGCAAGCACTCCTCAGGCTAAAGAGCAAACACTGTGTGGTATTGTTCTGCAAAGCATTATCAAAACCAAGTGTGGAATGTCATATTGCAGACGAGGTTTTCAGACGTCGCTGCAATATAGTAAATTACTGGTCTTCAAAATCATGTGATGTTTTTATCTTTGGGTTTTTTTGTCAAAGAAATTAACACATTTACTAAACAAACATCCATCAGCTTAGGCTATTTAACTTTTAATGCTAAATTTCATATTTAAAACATGATTTCTGGATAATATCCTTTATCGCGTGTTCTGAATTTAAGCAGCTTTTTTCCCCTCTGGGCTCATTTGTGTTTAAATCTTCCAAAATGTAATTTATCTCTATATGCAGTGCTGAAGGTTAGTGTTAAAATATCTTTGTTAGAAATGTTTGTATTGCCTAAAGGTCTCATGGAGTGGCCTTGCATTTTCTTTCCCCCAGAACTTTGTTGACCACCGGCCAATAAAATCAATGTCTGTCTCCAAGTTCGACCAGTTTATTTAGATTCTTCACAAATGCATTAAAATGAGTTGAGACGTTGAAGCTCCGTGTCAGGCCTTCAGAAATTCCAACTCTCAAATAATGAAATAGACTTTTCAACCTCTATTGCATGTTTTATTTTTTAATCAAGGGCAGCATTTGAAATCCTGCTCTATCCCCAACTCACTGTTGCCGACTCATTATACTGATTTGAAATATGTTGAGACTTTCAGCCTTCATCTTAAATCTAAATTATTTTTTTTTAATTAATGAAGCCACTAACTTTCAAACAAGATGGAAAAACACGTCTCCTTTTCTGAAACATCCTCTTTTCAGGATAAGGGAAGCTGGTGACAGAACATGTTTTTGTGTTGCTGCATGAAAAATATCAGGATTGTTGCTGCAAATTATGTTAGATGGTCATATTCATTAAATGTGTATAATTACATACGTATACATTTTAATAATATATGTGTTTCGACTAGACTCGCTTGTCAGATTAAAAGTGCCTGGTAGGAACTTTTTTTTTGTTGCTTATTTTGGGTTTTTCTGGCTTTTCAGTTTGGCTCATCTGTTATCGGCTGAATAATGTGCAAAACTGAGAATGAAACTGGACCAAAAATAAATCTATGAGGGACAGCAGACGTGAACGCCTCACTCAGTCAGGAGAGAAAGTTTTGAATATATGGCTGGGTGGTCATTTAAATTCATATGACATATTAAAACAGAAGTTAGCAAATGAATTCTGAAAGATTGAGTTTTTATTTTTATTTTATATTATGTTAAATTAAGATAATCTTCAACAAATTTCTATCCTATTAATATAGCCATACACACATCAGTCATTAAAACCAACTCAAGGTCATTTTCACTTGAATCAGTGATGAAAGAGCTCTCTGTTGAAAAAGAAACATGCAATTATACTATTACTCAACCTCGGAGAATCTTGGCGTGGTAGCCTTTCTGTAGTTAATGTTTCTCATGAGGAAATATGCTTTTGCTAAAACATTCTAGCATGAATCCTATTATATGCTTCTGTTGGAAGTTTGCATGTTTCCTGTTCGGCTGAGTTTTCTTTCCAAGCGTCTGCTTCCTTCGCCTTTATTCCAAGCATCTTTTAATTGTTCTGTGAAGGGTTTTGCTGATGTAAAGTTCTTTTTCCTCACAGTTCACTCCTGGTATCACACTAGATAGTGGTATTATGCTAGAACGCTAAAAAAAAAGCACAATGAAGTCGCCGATGTATTATGCCTCATCCCTGGCTGACTGCACCTTAACACAATGGTTAGTTCTGCGGCACACATGTGACATGATGACAAGCTGTAATTCTCAAAAGAGGACATTATTCCTGTGAAATTGTAATATATATATATATATATATATATATATATATATATATATATATATATATATATATATATATATATATATATATATATATATATATATATGTATATATGTATATATATATATATATATATATATATATATATATATATATATATATATATATATATATATATATATATATATATATATATATATATATATATATGTATATATATATATATATATATATATATATATATATATATATATATACATATTAATAAATAAGTGAAAATAAATCTCTTTTCATCCTCGTAAATTGTGTCCTTGCCATGGCCTGTGTTGCAGCTGCCTTTTCCCACTATATTCAGCCATGCTCCACAGGGATGCCAGCTGAATGTTGAAGCAGCTTAGGATGACAGCAGTGGCAGGGTAAAGAGTAGGGTGGGTTCTGAATACAAACAGACAACCTTGTGGTGGGGAATGACAGCAATAGGGTTGAAATATTTCCCCCCTTTTCTTTTCCCCCTCCTTCATAAATGTTGACATTCTTTAGGCGGGCATGCATCTTTTATCAAAGACGATATCGTATTCAGATTTGCAGAAATGACACAAAGAGATAGCTGGGTCAACATTATGAAAGACGACATCAGAATATGGATCGGGCTTTTATGTGTGCCTGCATGATGCACTGTATACACCCTCTATCCGATCTGTTGTCTTACTTTAGATGATGTATGCCATCTGGTGTTGCTGGAACATTGTATCTTCTCATATACTCATGCATCTCAGGGAAACTCTTCTTGACGTAGTCCTCTGCACTGCTTTCTCTCACTGTAGCAAAGCGGAATCCCTGAGAGGGATGGTGCAACTGCAGAGGCGAAGAAAGAAACCAAAATTTCACCTTTAGGATCATTTTTACTTAAATAAATTATCATTCTTCAGTTCGAATTTTGTTTTTTGTTTTTGTTTTTTTTCGTTTTAGCCATCTTCGTGTTCTGGTTTATACTCCAACATAATCTTTGGCAAAAATAAAGAAATATAATCCCTGTAAAACCAGACTTGTCTAACAAAACAACTATTTGTGGAAAATTAACTATTTAAGGTGTTCTCTTTTACCTTTGGATCATGTATCCCTGACAGCTGCTCGTAGGTTTTCTCCCCGACCATGACCGCAGCCAAGTTAGCAGTGTAGGTGGACAGACAGAAGAGGCAAAAGATGGCCCAAAGGTTCATCAGCAGGCGACCAGTCCAGCACTTGGGGGGTTTGATGGCTACTGTTCTCCCGAAGAGAATAGCGTAACACACGTTGAGGGCCGAGGAGAAGGAGAAGACGCGGTCACGGTTGCGTCCACGAGGGGTCATTCCAAAGGGGCTGTGCCACTCGTACAGGGTGAGGAAGACGGCAGTGACGTGGAGGGAGACGAAGATGCCGAGCCACATGGACCAATGGAGGGGCCACATGAAGGCGCCAATGGGTGCAGCTGTGTCACGGGTACGAACCTGCGCAGGACGGGTGCAGAAAACTTTAGAATTGAGATGGCTGAATCGTAAGAGTTGCTATCATTTTGGTGCTATATTCCCTAGTTCAATTGATGTTCTGTTTTTTCATCCCAACTTAAAATTGTGAAAGTTTTGACATTCCTTACGATGAAAGAAAAAACTGAAAACACATGAACTTTTAATAGAGAATCAAAATTGGTGACGATGTGATGCTGTATGGCAGGTGTATTTGTTGGAGGCAGCCTGTTGGAAACTTTATCACCCTGATAGCTCAAAACTGTGTGTAGCGTCTTAAAAATAATGAAATGCTAACATCCTGGTATTGAGTAAAACCGGATCAAAATTAATCATAGAAAGAACAGCCATTCTCACCATTCACATACAGTATCTAATAATGATTTCTGTCTTTTTTTTCCTTATATATCTTAGAAAATAAAATTAGGCTTTACTTAAAAGTTTGGAAATGCTTCAAATTAAATTTGATATTTCCCCAAAAGTTTCAAATCTG
Source organism: Poecilia mexicana (assembly GCF_051168715.1). Classification (NCBI taxonomy): domain Eukaryota; kingdom Metazoa; phylum Chordata; class Actinopteri; order Cyprinodontiformes; family Poeciliidae; genus Poecilia; species Poecilia mexicana. The sequence goes on from NW_028263381.1 coordinate 18,056,720, forward strand.
GGTAAGATCCCTTTTACAAGCAATACATTTTTTTCTACCTACATGGGAAATTGCTTTTAACAATGTACTTTATACAGACACAACTAAAAATAAAGCCATTGTACGCAATGGCTAAAAGGAAAACAAATCAGTGTACTCTGCCCTAGTACTCTGAAGAACTGTCAACCCAAACAAAGCTGAAGTTTTACCTCTCCAGTTACACCACAGGGGGCAGAAAGAAGAGTGATCACCACCATCACTGTGTCTGTCTGCTGGTGAGAATAGCTACAGTAATTGTAGTAATGGAGTTCCCCCACAAAGCTGTACGCTCGCCAGTCCAACCCTATACGGGGAATTGCATTAGGGTCCAATAACGTGAGACTTGCTGTAATAAAGCCCTGCTGTATTGACAGTGACCACCAGAATACCAAGCAGAGAGAATTTAAGGGAGGACAATGACACGCAGTGAAAAAGATAGGCTAAAGAGAGACTGAAATAAAGAGTAAGAACTGGGATTTAACAGGCGATCAAAAAGTAGTCAGAGTGAGAAGGACAGTACTGACCAGAATCCCCAGGCTGGTGGAGAAGAAGGGTGATGTAAAGTCAATGACTTGACTTCTGGCTGAGTTAATGCTGAATGACGTCACCGCCAGGTGGGCGGCACCACTTAGCAGATCGCCCACCAGTCCCGTCCAGCGCCCGTTCTTGTACCCTCCATACTTCCCGTCACCAACAATGTACAGGTCAAAAGTAAAGCCAATATCCTCCGCCAGCTTTTCCAGCAGGTCAATGCAGTAACCGTAGCAACATTTCTTCAGTTCTGTAGGAACAGATCCATTATGTCCTGCGAGTTTCTGGAAAAGCCCTTTCAAAACCGAGGTCTCGTTGGTAAGCGGGTCCAAGCACAGCTGACCCGCTGGACACATCCCGTCTCCATCCACCTCACGGGTAAACACAAAGGGATGCTCCACCAGCGTCACCACTCGCATGTGCAACCGCGCAGATCGGCGCCAGTCTCCTCCGCTACCAGACCCTTGATGGCTTGGCCAAGCCCCCTGGTCCATTAGAACTCTCCCTCTGCGCCAGCGTCCCAGACGGGTCCAGGTTGGCTGGCCAAGAGGGTCCAGCTGGAGAGACCAGATGTAGTGATGGGCCTCTGAGATGATATTCTGACTTTGGCTTTCTTTGGATATAAAACCACTTTGGCCCTCAAATGATGTGTTGGCCAGAAATCTAAAGAAAAAAAGAGACAAACAGAAAAAATGTGAAAAGAAAAAGGACACAATAGAATTTAAAAAAAATAATTATCTTACTTGACACAAAAATATAATTTTATAAACTTCATACTAAATATTCCCTAAATGTGGATTTTTAGAATCATTCTTAAACCCTCTATTTTATATCTCAAGAATCACCATAAAGGTAATAAACATACCAGCACAATGAACTGTAACATATCTTTGGAAATATTAAATGTGTAGAAGTATTTTTGCATATTCATTGAATCATCAGTTCAGCACTTTCTTTGTAATACATCATCATCATCATTATCATCATCAAAAAATACAAGGTAAAAATAAACATGACACATACTATTACTCACGGAGTCACAAATACACATCATCACAATACATCATCGTTTGATGATGCCAGTGATGCCACAATCTTGAGGAAATTCTCACTGTACTCAGTAAAATTGCAATTTTATTATTGCATGACATAAATAATATATACATGCATTTGTACATAAGATTCATGAGCACAGCTGCACATGTGGGTACATTATGTACAAACTTATGGCAAGCCATAGAACCAACCATGTTCTTATTGAATACATGAAACTTTTCATCTTTCATGTTATCAGACTAGTTAAGTAGTTTTTTTGTTTTTTTTCAGAATCCAGTGTGTTAAAGCAGGAAATAAACACTACGACATATAATGGTGAAGGCCAAAGAGACATTGCTTCATTTTTTTGTTTGCTTTTACAAACAAAAATCTGAAAAGTGTTGTGTGTATCACAATCGCTCCTACTCTGTTACCTCTAAATAAAACCGAGTGCCACCAACTCAAACCTCAGACATGGTTTTAAGAAAGCAGAGTAAGTAAAGCTGTTCCTTTAAAAGCTTGAGTGAGCAAACAGACAGGTCAGGGACAAAGCAGTCTGCCTGTGGGAACTCAGTGGCACGCCTTGGAATCCAGACAAACTCGTTCTGTGGGTGGAACAAGAATACTTTCTGTGCACTTTACCTTTTCATTATCCTGAACAGCTGAAACAAATCAGTGAACCCAAATATTTGCATGTTTGTCCATTACTGCAGTGATACATTATTAAGTGCCATGTTTTAAGACATGGTACAAAAAAATGGCACCACTGCAAATACACAGACATGGATGTAAACAGGACAGAAGAGATAATTAATCTGAAGGCTGTGGTACCTCTAGAAGAGCTACAGAGATCAACATCTCAGCTGTCAACAAAGATTATGCATTCCAGTAATCTGGTCATTATGGAAAAGAGGCAACAAAATAAGTATCATTATTATACATCATGGGGCAAAATGAAAAGGTTTAAATGAAGGCATATTCATGTGTCAAAAATGTCTGTTCATCAATGTTCTGCATATAATTTGACTGAACTGGAGCAATATTGGGCAAAGAATACAAAAAGGCTGGAAGAGGTACAAGTGCCTCAAATACTTTAGCAAAATATCAGCATGGTTTGCTTTTCAGATTTATAAATCTTGAAAGCTATGAATTGTTTCCTTCCTGCTTTACGATTATGTCCTACTTAGTGTCTCCTTTTGATTATCTATTGCTGTAGCATAACAAACTGTAAAAGAACTCAATGAATTTATTAGTTCTGTTGAAAGGAAAAACAACTTTTTGTGTCACATATGGTTAATGGAGCACACACTAAAAGAACACAGACAACAGCTTAAATCATAAAATAAAGTTAGACATTCAACACAATACTTCCTTCAAAGTGCTTTTTTAAACTCATTATCCAAACATCCAATGGTATCCGTGTGTGATATACAGACTTGAGTTAATAATTAGTTTCTACTTGGTTCTATACAAACAATGCTGGGTCTTGGTAGCCTCAGTAGCTTAGTGGAGTGCTTAAAGTGTTTTTTTTTTGTGTGTGTGTGTGTGTGTGTGTGAGTATGTGAGTGGGACTGCACACGACAGAGCATGGTTCAGTGGTCAAGCCATCTCTTGAACTGAGGCATGCCAGCTGTCTGAGAATGTCAGATACCAAAGCAGATGCAGACACTTGAACCCGAAGAGAGGAAAATACCCACACCTGCCCAGTGAGTTGTATAAGCTTGGATGTGTGGAAAAAAAAAAAAGTTGAATTTACTGTGAGCAGGTTGATGTGCCCCCCCTTTGGCATGCCCTCGGGAGGTACTGATGTAGCTGATGTGACCTTTTCCAAAATATATCTTTTCTGTCACCTGGCTCAATGGAAAAAAACACCCTTTCCCAACTACATGTTGAGTTTCATAGTTGTTTAACAGGCACTAAGCCAACCTGACAACTCCCCTACTCTGTTTTAAGGTCATTGTTTTTACTTCAGCCATCAGTGAAGAGCCGCGTTTCCGACTGCACACAACAGAAACAAGACACCTTTTACAAGTTCCTGAAGTGGAGTGCAATGTTTTTCTAACTGCTGAAGTTAATTTTTTATTTATTTATTTATTTTTTTTATAAAAGACACCTACAACCTACATTTAAATACTGAAACCTGAAGGTTAGTGCCAGGATGTTTGAGCAGACATACAGAAAAAAAAGGCAAGGATGCAGCGATACAAAGCTAACAGAATACCGCAGATCTCAGAGGCATACCGAACAGCTGGCCATGACGCTGACCGCCCTTGCTCGTTTGTGAATCATTCGAGTTTTTCTGATTGAAAACACATGCAGTGGTTAAAATGACATACAAATTTCCAGTGTGTCTAAGCCTCAATGGCTCTTTTGTGCCATGAGTAAAAAAAGCAAAGCATAGGCTGTCATTATATAGGCTGAGAGCAGAAGTGGAAATGGAAAAATTACTTGTTCTGTTCTGTCAACACCATATTCACATTTCTATCACTAGGATTTTTTATGTATTTATTTATTTTTTGACCAAAAAGACCTTATAGCATAATATATAATATAAACTTTATGAGAAAGCTCTGCGTTGTAGGATACTGTAAAGATTGAGCTGGAAATAATGACAACTATGTTTAGGAGAGGCAAAAAGATGCTCTTGAACCTAAACACACTTCTCCAGCTATCAGAAAATGAATGTATTGGCATCATGGTGAGGGTTTGGTTTCCTGCCAGTGGTTTTGGTGGAGACACCAAAGAAGAAGGAGAAGGACCAGCTCGCCTGAACCAACAGCTAGAAGATTACAAGTTTGAGAAAAAGAAGCATGATCACCAACACTTGTCTTAGCAGGTGCTTTAGATTGGAAAGGCTAAGGCAGCATTAAGTTTTTGAACGGCCCCAACCTTGAATCTTTAAAAAAAATCCTGATGATGTGGCAGAAAATAAACCCAATTTAAATGAGCTGGGAACAAATATTCCTCTAGAATTATAGCAGGACATTGTTGATGCTACAAAACTATCTGGTTTCTCTGCAACCAAAATCTGCAATAAACTCAAATGTTTCCATCATGCAGTTTATCAGAGGAATAGTTTGGATTTGTCACAGTAAGGTTCTGTTGTATTTACTATCTACATTTATTTTATTTTCTTTACAACACGATAGAAAAAAAATAAAGCCCAACAGGAATTCATATTGATGAATCTGTGTAATTATGTTAGTGCCAGTGTATCTTTAAATAGAAGTGCTCAATTAAACTCCAGTCGTTGGCCTGTTTACAGATCAAACTGTGGTCTGCAAGTTGGTGCCCTCTGACCTTAAAACTTATGCAACTCAGCTGGAGTGTTACTGACCTTTAAGCTAAGATCAAATAAAGCCTTTCATTACTTTTATAGAAGCTGGGATGCTTATGTTCATTAGTCAGTGGGAAGAATTTACCACGTCAAACTGACAAAACACTTACAAAGTTAAAAAATGACGAGAGGGTTAAACACAATGCTTGGTTTGCCACCTCCTCCCTCCCTTTCCTGGCTGAACAAAACCAGCCCAGATATGTTTGCGTAACACTTTGTTCCCTCCTATTCAGATCTACAAGCAGAATGATGGGTGTAACCACTGAGAATCACTGCAGCGACAAGTTTTTAGATCGAAGTCCAAACCAATTCTTGCTCATAGGAAGTCAAAACGTCGTCGTTGCTCGGGAAAATGGCACAGAAAGGACTTCAGCTAGACGAGGACAAATATTCTTGTTCCATCTGTTTGGATCTGCTGAAGGAGCCGGTGACCATACCCTGCGGACACAGCTACTGTATGAGCTGCATTAGAACCCACTGGGATGAAGAGGATCACAGGAAAATCTACAGCTGCCCCCAGTGCAGGGAGGCATTCAAAAAGAAGCCCGTTTTGAAGAAAAGCACAATCTTAGCGGATTTAGTGGAGGATCTCAAGAAAACTGGAGTCCGAGCTGATCCGGATGACCACTGCTATGCCAGACCAGGAGATGTGGCTTGTGATGTTTGCACTCAAAGGAAGTTGAAGGCTGTTAAGTTTTGTTTAACCTGTCCCGCAGCTTACTGCGAGTATCACCTCCAACCTCACTACGACGCTCCGCCTTTACAGAAGCACAAGTTGGTGGACCCTTCCAAGAAGCTGCAGGAAAACATCTGCCCTCATCATGGTGAGGTGATGGAGATGCAGGGTACCTGCTTTCTCTGCTTGACGGATGAAAATAAAGACCAGAAAAAAGGATCAGCTGCAGCAGAAACGTCTGGGAAGCAGAAGAAGCTTCTGGTGAGACGACAGCAAATCCAGAAGGGGATCTGGGATCGGGAGAAAGAAATGAAGCTGCTTCGGCAGGAGGTGGAGGCTATCAACGCTTCAGCCGATAAAGCAGCGGAGGACAGTGAGAAGGTCTTCACCGAGCTGATCCATCTCGCCTCGAAAAGAAGCTCTGACGTGCAGCAGCAGATCAGATCCCAACAGGACAGCGAAGTGAGTCGAGTCAGAGAGCTTCAGGAGAAGCTGGAGCGAGAGATCACTGAGCTGAAGAAGAAAGACGCTGAGCTGGAGAAGCTCTCAAACTCAGATCACAACCGGCTTCTCCTCAACTACCCCTCACTGTCAATACCCAGTGATGCGACACACTCATCCAGCATCAAGATCCGTCCTCTGAGGTACTTTGAGGATGTGACGACAGCTGTGTCAGAGCTCAGAGATAAACTATACAGTGTCCTGAGAGACACATGGACAGACATCTCAGACGCAGTCGCTGAAGTGGACGTTTTGCTGTCAGAACCAGAACCAAAGACTAGAGCTGGATTCTTAAAATATTCGCAGGAAATGGCTCTGGATCCAAACACGGCAAACAGGCATTTGTTATTATCTGACGGGAACAGAAAAGCAACGCTACTGAAAGAGAAGCAGCTTTATTCTGACCATCCAGACCGATTCACCAGATGGCTCCAGATCCTGAGCAGAGAGACTTTGACTGGACGCTGCTACTGGGAGGTGGAGTGGAAAGGGAGGCGAGTTGACATTGCGGCTTCATACAAGTCAATCAGCAGAGCAGGGAACTTAGATGAATGCGAGTTTCGATCTAACTGCAAATCTTGGACTTTGTATTGTGACAGAAATGGTTACACGTTTTGGCACAACAGGATAAAAAGTCCAGTTTCGGGTCCCGCTTCCTCCAGAGTCGGAGTGTACCTGGACCACAGAGCAGGAACTCTGTCGTTCTACAGCGTCTCTGGAACCATGACTCTCCTCCACAGAGTCCAGGCCGCATTCGCTGAGCCGCTCCTCGCCGGAGTTGGGTTTTATAAGGACGGGATTTCCGCTGAGTTGATGAAACTGAAATAGTCCAAAGGGATTTGAGCTCATTATTGTGCCATTTCTTTGTCACTCCTCTGAGATCAACTCTTTCGGGTGCAATGTGACTATGGTTTTTGTGGTTTTATGTTGTTGGAGTTTGTTTAGGTGTCGTTCCGTGTTGCTTCTGCTCACGTAGACCATCGCTGCTAAGAAGGATATTTATCCACCTATTCCCTCGCCACACATTCTTGCATGATTCAGTTCTAGCCAGTAAAATTGTAAAGTGATGACATTTAAAGCAGAGGAGTCCTGGTGGGATTCTAAGCTGGAGTATGACGCCTGGCTGAATCATCTCTTGCGCGGCAACCTTAAATCAATGTCATGCCCCACATGTTCTTGCCTCATGTGTCACCTAAACATATTCCAACTCATGTTAATATTCCTTAACAAGCAAGAAAGAAGTTGAACATTCAAAACATTACATGCTTCAGAAAAGCCTCAAAAGCGCTTTCTCCTGACACCAGAATTATGGGGGGAAAAGAAATCGCCGCTCCTTTTCTAGTCACACATAAGCATCTGCCAAGCGCGTTGTTTCTTCTTAAACCAATCCTGCCTGAAGCAAACTGTTTTACTTACACTGGCTCAGGAACAAACACCTCTGAGAAGACATCTATCCTGCAGCATTTTCTATCTTTACAGGCCATCAGGCTGGCAGATCAACGTAATGCCCCTTTCTTTGATGGGTGCGATTCCCTCGAACAGAACTTATGTAAGCGTAGATCATCTCTGCTGTAGTGAAGTTTGCAGTGAAATATTTTGTAGAGAATTTTAAGAAAATAATCCTCTTGTCCAACAGGAGGCGCCAAAGAGGCTGATGATAACACTGAAGGAACAGCAAGGATTTCTAAACAGGACTTGTTTCTACATGCGACATTAACCTCCTACACTCGCCACATGCCAAGATAAAAAAAATATGTAATGAAAACATCCTGACAAAAATCTTCTAAAACCTTAGTATTGGCGTGTATTATAGTGAGAAAAGTAAAAAATTTAGGCCACAATGAAATATGGTGGTGGCAGCATCATTCTCCTTTTCTTCAGCTGGAACTGTGTTTTTGTCAAAGTGAATTAAATTAACATGTCAACAGACCACCAGACAAGAAGACTAAAACATGAAAATGAATCAAAAGAGTCTTGTCTGTACATATCCAACGAGGATGTTGAACCTTTGGTTTCCAGTCTGTTTTTACATTTTTTTCTTTGTAAGTGGGAATAAATGTGATCTTTTTATTTATTCAATTGTTCTGGATAAACGTCATATTAAAGACAAATAATCTTTGAAAGTCTTGACTTTCGACAATCTGTTTTTGCGCCATAAACACCTGCCAGCGAATACAAAGATTTACACTTTCTAAAACCGGCAAATAAAAACATAAATTGAGACGTGATGAAGGTGTCGCTAAGTGGGAAAATATTCGTCTTCGAAGCAACATTTCTTAAATACTTTTATTGTTTCAGATAAATATATAAATGGTAAGAAAAATATTCAGACTCCTGAAACTGCAGAAAAAAAAAAATCAGATTTTGGGATCAGTTTTGAACCCCAATAAACTTTGGCTCAGAGCCTTCAGTGTTGAACATCTTAACCTATAAACATCACTCAATATGTCTGCAAACTGTAATTTGTAGGACACGCATCATATTTTAACATGAAGTCAGTATTTTAACATGTTTATTATGTTTTCTCCATGTGTCAAGTTGAGTGACTCTGCTGACATTTTGGCCAGGACATGCAGTTCTTAAACACAGGATCATTATAGTTGTCGGGCGTATAAGGAGCCTTTCGAGCAGATGTATTTCTGCTATGAGTCAGCTGCAGAAATATGCCAAGAACATTTGTCATTTTAGCTGACACATTCAGGGATTGCTAATCAGAAATGAGAGAGGCCTGTTTTCTATACCTCTGCTTGAAATAAATAAAGCCATGTTTCCAATAAGACTACATATTTGGAGGGTTAGATGTGCCTGGCTTATTATAGTATCATTGAATTTGCTACTCCAACATAAAAAAAAAAGATTTTGATGAAAGAACAAAAATGTGATCCTTTTCAGAGCCTGGCAGCTTATTACAAAACATAATTGTCACAGTAATGGGCCAGCCCTTTGTTTTGCAGCTATTGTTTCTGTCTATGTTCTCCCAGCTGGTTGTTTTGGTCCTTTGTTTGTGATCTTTGCAGCAGTTGGCGTGTAAGTGTGTGCACCAGTATGGATGTGGCAATTTGTCTCACTCTTTCCGGTCGAATTTGTGGGACTTGTCGACTGTTCCAAACACATTCTACGTTAACTCAAGTCTCTTCACCTTCCAGTGGATTTTTCTCACCAATGTAGTTAGAATTGCAGTAACTTTTTTGTTAATTACCTGATCTAGCAAGCCTTATGCAGCGGCACCTTACCAGCCAAGTCTCCCAGCTCATCTCGCTCTGCACCACGCCCCCAGCTTCTTCCTCCAACTTGCCATCAGTCTGGCCCTGGCAGTGTGGTTTCCCTGTTTCAGGCAGCCTGGCCATCCTCTGCCAACACAGCACCTTGCTGCCTACTTTACCTTCCCTGAGCTGCTACCTTGCTTTCCTGCCCATCAGGATTAAGCTTCTGACCAACAGCAAACCTGGTCAAATCTTCAAACTGCAAGCTTTTGAATTCACACAACTAAACCTTACCTGTCATATCTTCTGTGCAGGTAGATACATATACACTGCTTCTGTTTTTTTTGTTTTTTGTTGTTTTTTTTTTATTTTTTTGACAGAGCAACAGATATTAATGGCATATGTTTGTAAGCTAGGTTTTGGGATTTTTGGAAGAGTTTGAAGTGTTTGCCTCGTGAAAAACATTCCAATGAAGAACTATTACGAGATAGTTAGACACATTAAAGTTGGCTGTAAGCTGGACACAGCTTCTTGAATGATCAGAGAGCTCAACGGACTAAAAGTGAAAACACGTTTTGGCACAACCGTAGTAGAATGTTAATACGTAGGATTTTGGATTACAGAAAAATAGGCTTTTTTTGCCTGGAGAACTTCTGACTGGATAAGGTTGGTGATCGATATTAGATAAATAAAGTCCAAAATAACCTTGAAAATAAGATGGAGAAATATTCCAGCTGAGCTCGAAGGAGGTCAGTGTTAGATACTGTGTTGGGAAATGCACTAAATTTCTACTGTAGCTTCATAACTTTTATGACGAGACATAATTTCATGTATGAGCGCCGCATGTAATAACACTCACTCAGTGTTGAATTGAATAAACACATATATATAAATATAAAATATAAAACCTGAAATGGAAAACTGTACACGACTGAGAAGGAAATGAACTACTTAATATTTATAAATGCGTTTTTCAGCACATCAACAGTAATATTCACAAGCCAGAAATGTTTTCGGCTTGTGAAAAAGTTGCATCAAATGGCTTTTTGATGCCATTTGTGTATCTCGACTAATTCATCTTCCTAATCATTGACTGTGATGCTGCCGTTTTACAAGTTTTTTTTGGTACTTTCTTTAATGAAAGTAGCATAATTACTTGATTGTGCAACAAAAGGACACTCTGTGGCTGCAAAATACAGATTACCACCCTTTTAATATTCCCAAACAGTGGAGTTTAGTGATGACTGGGATTTTTCAGTTTTGTTCTGGTGACACCTTTTAAATTGGCTCCATTACAGAACGTTCTGCATGTGCTCAGGCGTTCATCGGTACAGCGACAGGGCTGAGCAGCCAATATTCTCCGTACAGTATGTGTACAGTCACAACCCTAGATAACTTTTTTTCTAATGAGCTCCTCCAATTCTGACAACAGCGGTGATCTAACAGCAAATGATAATAGAATTATACCAGAAACTTGTTGTTAAAGATTACATTTCATTGTATGGATTTTGTGCAATTTGCTAAGGGATATTTAATTAAATATTAGTGGGAAAATGATTTAAACAGAAACTGATTATATGCATCCTTCAGTTACCAAACATGAATAAAAACAGCATGCTAGTTTCTGACCAGACTCGCACAGATTACTGAACAACAACAACAAAAAAATGCCTCAGTAACTCTGAATTCCTGTAAATCATTTCATTGCAGTGAAATTTGTGTTGAGAATTGTCAACTGTCCCTTCTGATTTATTATCTTCACATAATGTTAAGTGATGTGGCTTGAAAGAATTTCCCCACAGGACCGAGCGAGTGAATGACAAAAGGCGCAGCTCTCAGAGTGCTCAGTGAAAGCACTGCAGTGATACAGGGGAGGGTGATGGTGGCGAGGAAACAGGACGGGTGGGTGTTCCCTAAGAAATGACTGAAATGATGAAGAGTTTATCTGCATAATGATAGTGCCTTGATCTTTCTCTAAAGCTCGAGGAAGCAAATGAAATGATGAATGGGAATTAGAGACACAAAGGGAGTTGGCTAAAGCAACCGTCCAGCATGTCAAATAAAATCTTTGTAGTTTGTCAGTTCCGCCATTGCGAGTTATTTCTCCAACGGTGTCTGCGTTTGTTTCATTTTGGTGCGCATTGATTATTCATGCTAAACAAATATGTCAAGCATTAAAGACAGTTATGAGAAAAACTAGAAATATTCCCGTTGCACAAATTACAGTCGTAATGTGGAACGAGCAGAGACGAACACGCTTTACTGCTCAATTCTGTTAACAAATTTAACTTGTAAATAAGACTCTACCCAATATGAGGACTGTCAAACTGTAAAGTACTCTTGTTCGTATGTGGTGAAAAAAATACAGATAAATTACGCTTCATTTTCTTTAATAAGAAATATCAATAAAGCTCTGTGATATTTTGCATCATTTATCATTCATTCTTGTGTCAGCACATTCTATTGGTTTATCTATTGAGACGCCTTAGGTTATCGACCGTAAAAGAGAGTCGGGTGACAACTGAATACAGCTACACATTTACAGCCTGTCTCAGTAAAAAGTTGTAGAGTGCAAAAAGCTGTAACGGAAGCATGTTAATATTTTTATCTAAAGCTAACGTGGAGAACGCATGCATATATTATTCTGCAACACTTCAACTAAACTGCCAATATCCAGCTTTTACGAAGCAACACGAAGCATAACTGTCAAGCAGTTGTGCTGCACACCATGTGTAGCCTAAAAAATATGAGCTGGAGTAAGACGTACTAAATATCGCACTACGGCAGGATTTTTTTTTACACAAAAAAACAATAAAAATAAAAACTTTTTTTTTTTTTTTTATGAGTACATGCCATACTTGATACTGTGCCTGCTAACAGTCATCTCTGGCTGTTTTTATATTCATTTAAAAAATGATTTTATATTACACATTTTATTTCATTAGCATTATTTTGATAACTTTCCATTTGAACAAAAACATAAAATACAAAAATAGTTAGCTGAGCAGAGTGTCCTGAACTCAACACTGTAACACGAACAACAGATTTTGTGAATTTTACCACTCGTGTAACTGCAATGGATTTGGCTGCAACAGCTGGTTTGCACTGAACATCAGCAATTACTCTCTCAGTATCATGTACTGCGGTTACCTTCCTTCAGGTGGAGCTGGGGGTTTTGTCAACGTGGGTGCAGCAGTTGTCACAGTTCCAATTTCTGGTCATGTCTGAAATAAAGCCTTCAGGTATCTGCTAGCTAAGCTACAGATGAAGAAAGATTTTACTTATTTTAGTCCAACCGTACATCCAGTTCAACAAAAAAATAACTTCACTGGAAAAAAATCTAAATGTTACAATGGCCAACCCAGAGTGGAGAACTGTGTCTGAAAAAAAGGGTGGTGTTGAGAAGGGATGTGGAGCTTAGATTGGGAGAACGTTTGGAAGGTCAAGCAAACTAACATCACAAAATAAGACATGCAGGTAGACTCGCAATGAAGAATAACGGATGCTGAGAATGACTTCAACAAGGTTTTCATTTAACATTGTGCCACTTTTTGTTTTTGTTGCTTTTTCTCTCTTCGTATTATCAGACCTACACTCATCAAAACATTTAGGAGTTACTATCTTTGGTTTCCGGATGTCCTCTTGTTTTCACTGCAAAGTATCTGCCCAGTGCTTAGTAAAAGGGTGTTCAAATGAGTAAATAACTGGAATTGGTTGCATGGTCACCCACAAGGATATTGAGAACTTCTTAAGACTTGGAAACAGAGAAATCAGGCCATAAATGTTTCCCCAATTGAATTAGATAACGATGTTGTCTTTCATTGCTGTAACTTGTCCTGACTCAATTTGTACTGCTTTCTACTTTCCCAGAAAACCACTAAGAGATTTAATCTCAATCGATGCTCTCTTGGTTAAAAAAGACAAAGACATATCCATTTTGATTGGTCTAATGTGATGTTCTAGTTTGTAAGACTCTATCCATATAACATACTGTGCAAGTCTTATAGTGCAATACATTTATCCTTTAGCTATATGATTGGGGCATGATGCATGTTAAAAACTTTCATCTATGTGGTTTCTATGGTGCTGCATTTGCTTTAGCTTGTTGGACTCTTGAAATATTGAAATATGCTCCATTTATCTCACTTATTGTTGCTAAAATAATTGTTTATTTTATTTGAAGTAGCAATTAGCACCTGATTTTGCAGGTTTTGCATTAGTTCTTTGCTTTTAAAATCAAAGTCACAAATTTTTGCTGCATTTTAACAATATTCAAACTCTTCATTGCTCACTCATGCATTTTAAAGCTAGATTAGAATTCAACTGGAACCCAAATCCCCTATGATATCACGCTTTTTTCTGATGAAAAACACCTGCCCACATTTGTCATCAGCTTTTGACCACTTGATGGCTTGGCCAGCAACCCTGCTGCAGCCATAAGTCCATAATAATCATGCAATAGATTCCCCCGAGGGTTTGAACGTCTAGGCTGGTGACAGACAGAGCCTCACTGCTGCTCATCTGTCACTTGGTTTTTGCTTTCAACGCCGTGCTGATGACAACTCATCCCTCCAGGTTAGGTCGTTCACAAAGCACCTGATGCAGTGAGCTCATCCAACAAAATCCCCAGCATCTGAACAGTCTCAAACTACTAAAGCCTGCAGGTTTAAATACATAACGGCTTATGCCAAGGATTTTCAAGATGGTGTCATTTGCAAAAACAATTTAAGAGTTGTCTGTGCCCATAATTAAGAGAGAAAAATCTAAATACAAAAAAAAAAGATTAAACACAATCTAAACTAAATATTGTAATTGGACTAAATGTTTTCATTTTCATGTCATCTCGACGACTCAAACTGTTTTATGCTTAAGCCATTTTCACCCAGTTGCACTTAAAAACACACAAATTTATAGATGTGTATGTAGATTAGTGGGCGACTTGGAGTTAAGTGATTTGCCTGGAGGCAGATTGACGTGACACAGGAGATCTGGGGGAAAACAAACAAACAAAAAAAAAACTTTTAACTTTATAATTGCAAGACAACTACTCTACCCTCTGATCCGCAGCCACCTCAAAACCACCCGAAAAAATTTAATATTGGAGAAAAATAACAAAAAGACGTTGTGAATGTATGCATAAAGACTTTCAGAACTGCTGGATTTTGCCTAACTGGGAGCCTGGAAAGCTGCAGTGCCTGTTAAACCTTAAACAGGAGACGGACAAGCAGTATTCTTATCAGATTAAATGAAAGAGCACATATCAGCTGTTCATATTTGCAATCTTGCTCTTGACATTATCCAAAGCTGATAGGAGTCCTGGGGCTAGACACCCAGATAAATTTAGCTGTTTGTCCTTTGACCCCTTCACAGACATGAGACTAGCTGGAAGCTAGTCATTTTATCCATATCAATAAATACCACAGGTATATATATAATGCATAAATATCTTATGGGTAGATTTGTTATAATTGTACATGTGCAAAAGTTAAGAATTATGATAAAAAATTATAATATTATTCAAGCTATAAGTATATTTTAGTATCTTAACAGATGTAGTGGCTTGTAAAAGTATGAATACATAAGATCAAACTTTACAGATAATACTTATTAAGGAGTTAGACTATACACAAGACAAAAGTCCTGCAAGTGTAAAACTAAATGCAACATTATGATCCCAAAACTGGGTCTTAATAATAGAAATCTGAGGCTCATATAAGCAGCTGTTATAATGAAAACAAAGTTAGCAGTTCCATTGTTTTATCCTCAGTTTAGAGAGTAATTAAGAAGAACAGTCAGAGTGGAGGTCAAGTTAAGGTTTAGAAGATTAAGAAAACAGTCTGAGGAAAACAATTTCTTGATTTCTTGCTAATGAGCTGTAAAGAACTGGGCCTATGGATGTGCAAAACAGGCCACTGGTATGAACATGAAACAACAAAGGCCGTAAAAAGCTGTGGATAAATAAGGGATGATGAGAAGAAGTGAGAAAATAGAGAAATAAACTTTGTGGTATGAATAAATATATTAGGAGGAATGATTACTGGATTGGTAGTGAGTGTACTGACTGACGGGAAAAAGATAAACTCAATATTCCAAAACACTGATTATTTAAAACTCTTAGATATTGTGACATAAATCTGTTTTGGACTTCATTGACTGCATTTTTGTGAACCTTATGTCACTCTGAAAGTCGGGCAGACTGTCAGATTTCCTCAGTGCAGGAACAAGCCCTGAGGGACGCCACTTATAAACAAAGAAAATCAGTAGATGTGCTTATTTAAACTCGCATGAAACCTGAATTCAGAGAAAAATGCACATCTACAGCAAACTTTGTCAATCTTATGTAATATTTAAGCATGTTTGAAGAATTTTATGCTCCAATGTCTCATGAGTGGTGCTCAGGCTCTGAATCAATAAGTTAATCATCAATAGTGTAGCGTAGTAATGGTTTTGTAATCCACAATTTTGTTCCTCTTAAGTGTTGAGTGATTAAGGTGTGAGTGAGTTGCTTGTTGACAAGACAGCCAGTTTAATAACACTATTTGTGTTTATGCTCCTATTAGAGAGTGCAAATGTAACAGAGCATAAAGGATTCCAAGCTGAAAGAAGAGGTTATGATAAAAATAACAAATATACAATTATATTAAGCTTTAATATAACTCTGCACTTCCCCTTGGTCTTAATATCCAATCGCCCTGAGGCGCACCAAGTCAAAATTACTTCCAAAATACAGTCTGACTTTTGCCACAAACTCTGCTTATTCATTAGATTCACTCTTCCTCGGGCCATTAGAAGCAACTGACCCGTCTAAATGTTTGGGAAATATAATTCCTAAATGGATGCTGAGCATTATGTCTTGCAGTACTTTGCCAAGAGAAGAAATGTTGACAATGAATGAATGGAGGAAAAGAAAAAAAAAAAAGAGACAAGTGAAAAGCTAATACTAACTGCAGTGAAAAGAGGGAAAAAAAGGTTTTTCTATTGCTGTTCACAAACATACAAAAAATGTTATTTGTAGTCAAGCAGCTGGTAAAAGTAAACTAGGTTGTCATTCATAATAAATCCGTTCTCACATTCTAATCATAAGATGGTGCACACATCTGTTGCATAAGGGGTTATTCTAGACCCAGAATCCCACACATGAATCTAAACCGCATCAGGTAAATCCTCTGCCTTCACAGGGTCATTGGCAGGTTTCCGAAAGGATAAAACATTTCTGCTGAGCACGAGGGATATGTAAAATCAAAGCCTTAATAATGATTAAACAAAGCAAAAAGTCTTCCAAACAATCTCCCCTGGCTCATTGGGTTATAGAGATCTAAGTAATTGTGTGCACAGAAGTTAACATAAACTCAATATGAGCATAAGACTCACCTTAATATTGAGTTCTGATGTAAAAATGGAAAAAAAAAATGACAAAGCAAGGAACTGTAAGGAATGTTCAAAAGATCTAGTTCCTCAATTTTTAATATACTCTGTAGGTTTTCTCTCCTCCACACAGGGTTGACATTATACAAACAAATACAAATGAAGCCGCACTCAAACACATGCTCCTCGTAGCCATCAGCAGGTTTGTGTCTTAATTCTGCTTAAATGTGTCTCATCATGGTAGAACCTGTTACTTTCCAGGCACACTTCACACTTTTAAACTTCTAATCTTGACTCCGAATGTTTTTCTGCGGTTGATGTCAGTGCTCTCCTCAAGCTTAATGTCAGCCCGTTTCACTCATTCTGCTACCTGCTTTGACATGTGTTTCAGATCCCCTGGAGGATCAAAACGATGTTGTGACTCTCTCGATGCCTGTGGTGGTAGTGTGTTACAAACACTGGGTGAAATAACAATAAAAAAAGGACTAAATTCAACTTAACTTCAGACAGACAACAAGGTGGTTGGAACTTGGGAATAGCAAGCAGTCAGTGGTAAATGCAACCCAAGTCCACTTTTTCCCCACATCTAACTTATATCTCTTTTTCATTGCAGTGTGAGTGGCCCAATTCTGATATTTTCACCACCCCATGTTTGTAGGCTCCTCGCACATGCATTTTCATCTTAAATTAATTAAGTTTGATTGAGATCAGGGCTTTGTGATCCAAAACATTGACTCTGTTATCCTTCAGCCACTTTTTAACCAGTTTGGCAGTACACTTCAGATCATTGTCCATTTAGAAGACCCGTTTGCACCCAAGCTTTAACTTCCTTGCCTCAAAAATACTAACAATTTTAGAACTTTGCTTAAAAGCCATGTTCTCACCAGGAAAGTAACCAAATTAAATTAAATGGTTAAATGTGCTGCCAGAAACATACTACAACCTTAAATACAGCTAATGAAAAAAGCATGAATTTATAACTTGCTTAGGATTGCTTGATCAAGTTTGGAGTACAAAAAAAAAAAAAAAAAAACAAACATGAAAAATTCAACCATGTTGTACGTTATTCTAAGCTTAACTAAAAATATCCTGTATGTCAGGTAATCATTCTACCCTGGGAGAAAAGGTTGGAATGCATTATTAAAGGCTGAGTATTGATGTGACATTCATGGCCTGAATGAATGTTGCTTTACATACATTTATGTAACAAATGTCATGTGATATATTAGTTAGAAACCAGGGCCAACCATAGAGTGTAGAAATTATATATATGATTACATGCACAAATATACAATTGAAGTAGTTGAGAAGAGGAAAAGCAGTAGAAATTATTCTTAGTAACAGAGGAAATTAGCATGACAAATCACTGCCTTCTGATGTTATTGTTTCTTCCATGCAGAACGACTGTGTCACGCTGTCGCAACAATAATGTTATGAAGCTGCAGGATAATTAGCAGATCAGTTACAGAAAAAAAAAGCACACAAATTTGCGGTTGTTGCATGCTGTAATTTCCTACCTTGCCAAGAATTCCCCTGAGCTGCCATTACTCTGTTGTGCATCCATACAGTTTGTAGTTCCAGGTATAAGCGCCACGGCGGGATTCTCCTGGGCTGCACTGCCCACGGCTCGTGCTACAAACTCCAGCGAGTCCTGAACATAATGATCCAAAGAAGGGGATCCCATCATGCCATGTGCAAGTAGCCCCAGCGGTAACCCGTCTGTTCTGAGCTCAGCCACGTTTTGGCTGTCGCCCAAAACCCAGTGAAACTCCGGGAGGGTCATTCGAGTCGCCAGCGTCCATAACCGGCGAACTTCCCGAATGTCGCACCCAAACGTCACCACTCCCCGCGTGGAGGAATGTTCCCTTAAGGCCTCCAGCTGCCTCATGAGACCCTGCTGCTGGTCTGACTTCGAAGAAGAATTTGATGAATAAGAGGATGCAGTTGGTGATGAGTATGATGGGTGTAGCACCTCCACTCCCACAGGGGTGGTGGTCGCCTCTACCGAGGACGATAGTGAAGACGGAAGGGGTGGCAATGTTGTTTTTGTCAGGTTGACCAGCGTGCCCAAGTGGAAGCGGCTGTTGTTCTTGATGAGGAAGAGGAAGTCATTTATTTTCCACTCCTGACAGAGGACAATGCTGAAGTCCCACCATCCGTTCATCATTAGCAGGTAGTAGAGGAGCTGGGACGGCGGGGCCGCGACGGTCCGCATTGCCATTTGAAAATGAAGGCGATTCTGTGGGAGGCAGTAAAACTTGCATTAGAAGATGAGGCAAGAAAGAGACAATAGTTGAGAGGCTTAAAATGCAGCATATAAAGAGGAGATAATAAGCAGTAATGTTTGTGTTTTATTTAGTAAATATATTGTGCTAATGACATGAGAATTAGACCATATACTTATGCAAATTATTCTGAGTGAAAGAAGGGGAATGACATAGGGATTTGGCATTGGATACATAAAAAATAAATTGTAAAAGTCATAGAAAGCCAAGAAACCAGTTAAACCTATCTGTATTTAAACAGCAATCCTGCATTCAATCAGCATCAATTAATTGCTTAATTTGATGATAAGGTGTTGGACAAGAAGCATGTCATATTGAGCAAAAGCAAAACGCTCTCCCAGGACATTTTGTAACCTTATTGTTTATGTGAATGTCACTGATTACTGCCATATCTCTGAACTTCTGAACGTTCTAGTCAGTACCTGTTGGCCAAAATCTGGAGGTGGGAACATAATTTCACCCTAAGTCAACCGCATCCAGTCGCTCTTTGCAAAATTTCAGACAATTGAGTCAAAAAACAACAATAAGAGTTTTTTAAAAGCAAATAAAATTCACAGAGAGCTCCATGAAACATGGAATTTGCAGGATTTTTTTTTTCTCCACCAAAACAATGACTAATGCACTCAGCTGTAATGTCCGATCACTACTTGCACATCGATTCCAAATTAACATTGAAGGTTGGAGGTAGGAGCATCATAGTGTGAGGCCTCTTTGAGCTAATGCCACTAGCTTAGCGACCAAAGGAAAAAAAAAAATGAAGATATGAAGCTACGTTGTTCATAAAAATATAAAGATGAAACAAGGATGAATTTTTTTTAGCACAGCCCTGATCCCACACCTAAAGCCATGGAAACTCTGAAGTGGATGCAAATACAAAAACTGAAACTTTTTGAATGTTCCAATCAATCCCCCAAAAATTAATCGAATCAAACATTTACTGGAAGAAATGAAGATCAGCGTTTACACAGGAGCCCCTTGACCTTCAAGATTTTAAGAAAGGGCCAAAATCACAGCTTCACAAAGCATGAAAAGAGTTTCTCAACACAGGAGATTTCTCAAAGCTGCCACTGCTAAGGAATTATATTCAAGGTTTTTTACCTGTGCAATTCCACTTTATTATGCATAAGTCAATGTATGCACTTTTTTTATTTACTTCTTTGTATGTCTACATCACTTGGTTTACCCAATCTGAATGTTATGTCTACATGCCGACAATAATAAATTTACATACAAAAATTCTAATACATAAAGAACAAAAGAAAGGGATGAACGATTAAACATTAAAAACATGTTTGATTTCATTAGAAACTGAATGAAATGTAATAGAATAACATGTACAAGTGGAGTGAGTTCGTACAAGAAAAACGAAGGAAGGTCAGAGAGAAAGGACGATGCAGCAGCTCAATGGTGAAATGTAGCAAAGCGCGAACAGAGGACTGAAATAAAGTTTTATGCATTTAAGAGGAAATTAACTTTTTATCTTAAATTCAACATGTTCCTAGTGTAAGAACACAGTCTGCTGGATATAGTAGATTGCAATCTCAACTTTCCAGCCCCAATGAATATCATTACTCACATCATAAGAGTTACATCTATGTCTACACTTTTTTTTCCACCTAACTTTGAAGAAAAAAACATCCAATATTTCTATAATTTTTACCCCATGGTAGAGGCAGTTATGCAAATGCATGTGTATATATCTTGTGATGTCATCACCAAAAACACAAACAGCACAGAATTGACAGTTTTCTTTTTCTCAGTTCCTTTTTCCTAAAACTCCTGCTGTGGAAATCCAAACATCTAGACTAAAATGTGTTTTTATTGTCAGTGTACATTTCTTGTAAAAAAAGAAAGAAAGAAAAAGAAACACACCACAGTTTTAAAAGAATGATTTTACTTCATGTAGTTTATTCAAGAAGATTCACTGTTTTTCTCCATTTTATTTACTTTCACTGTTTTCAATATAAGGTCCAGCTGAAAAAAATCCCTCTGTTGTCGAATGAATTGGTCAACGGATGCTTCAAAATTCACTAAGTCTTAGAGCGTGGAGGAATATGGTTGTTAGTTTCTGTGAGCAGCTAGAAAGGTCTTCCAGGGTGTGACCCACATTTACCCTAAAGACAGCTTGGATAAGCACTGTTTTTATATGCTGGTTTGCATCCTGTCTGTTTCAGGCGGTTATGCAGCCTGCAGATGCAGTCAGTTCTACACAACGTGCAAAGCGCTTTACAGCAAAAAAAAAAAAAATCAAAAAATCAACAGCTGTTTGAAACTTTAGACGTAGACGTGGAAGAAAAATAGCTGATCAAAAGATTAAACATGATTCAATAAGATTATAGTCTTAGCATGAACACTACAAGCATAAATAGGATCCACTGCCAATTACAGGAAGATAAAATACAGAGTTGGAATTTATATCAAAACGAAATATGAGTAGCTCAAATTGGAATTGGCAAAGTATTCAGATGAAATTTAATAGATTTGAATTAGCAATGAGGGCTTAGGAAACTCTGGCATGCCAAGCACATGCTGGTTATCCCGCCAATTAATCAGCTAGTTGTTTGTCAGTACATGCAGAGAGTTTAAAGGCCCCTTAGAAACTCTTTACAACTTTAACACAAGCTTTGCATTAAAAGTCCATTAGGTTAAGCGATTGGTGAATTTAATTTATCCCATTAATCACTCTGTCCAGCAGGCATGCGAAAAAGACATTACTAATCTTATCTTTGCATATTCATAGATGGGTTATTTGTATAAAGAAGTGGAATAAAAAGCAACCCTACATGTTTCATTTCAGACTCAGAAGTCCTACATCAGGAGAGGAAATTGTAATGCAGTCCACAGGGCATCAGACTCTCACCTCTCCTCAATGCCCATGAGGATTTATTCTCAACTGCAGCACTTCTGCAATGTAATCTCCATAAATCTTTAACTCTCCCCTTTTTTCTTTATGTAACTAAAAACTGAATAATTTGTGGAAAGCTTTGTGGCCCCGCCTTTAAACAAATGCAAAGATACTGTGAAGCCTAAGTTTCTTGGCCGTTTGACACAACGTCTGGAATTGTTCTTTCCCTTTTAAATGTGCTTTTTCCTATGACTATGTGATCTAAACGATAGCTGCTTTGACTTCTTGTGCAAACTGCACAGTAAAACAGCAGACGCTGAAAGAGTCACGAGGATCTGGACAAACCAAAGATGATGGAATTGGTTGGGTTATTGATCTTCTTGTGATTAGATGATGTGTTGTAGAGAAAGCTTTCTGTTCAATAAGAAATTCAGAATGAAACCTCAAACGCTGCAGATTATTCGTCTGCAGCAGCTGCATTGCTTATGGGCTGCACAGGGTAGCAGCTGGTAGCATCTTTTCCTTGCAGGAAGAAGGTTCTGGGTTTGAAATCCTGCTTCAAGTCTTTCTGCAGGGAGTTTACATGTCCTCCCCTAGTGTGGGTTTTCTCTGGGCAGCCCTACTTCCTCTCACAATCCAAAAAACATGACTGTGAGATTAATTGGTCTCTCTAAATTGCCCTCAGGTGTCTGTGTGTGTAACTCTGTTGCCTTGTGTGATCGACTGATGATCTGTCCAGGCTAAGCAAGTATAGATAATGGATGGATTTAATAATGAGAAAAGTTAGAATGTTAGTAGGATCTGGGTTCAGGCAAGTCTAGTAATGTCCCCGTTACCAGATCTCCCTCACTCAATGCATGTTTTCCTCTCTTTCACATTTTCATGAGTGAACTACACATTAAACCAGCAATTTGTCAATAAACATCTGTTTTAAATAAATCCTACTTCAGTATGATTTCTGTATCTCTTCAGTTGCAGCTATGGCCACTGTCCCTGTGGAATAAATGTACTAGAAGTAAATAGGTGTTTCTTCTAAGATCCTCACTGTAAGACCACTGCAATAAAATATTAAGTTGTTTCAAGGCTTTTTGCACAACTCAACTACTTGTGCCAATAAATGTGGAGGTGGCTGTAGTACTTAAAAAAAAAAACACACACACCACTTATCTGTCTCTTTCATCCGCACTCAGGAGGAGCTCATTATTCACTTTAACAAGCACATGCGCTGCACTTTAAAGTGCTGTAAAACACAACTGGATTGTGTTAAAGAACCGATGTCGCTCTTAAATGACAGCAATTGTGCAGCAATTACTGTCTCCCGTACATTAGAAAGGACAGAGACTCATCTCAAGTTACTCAAAGAGATTCAAATTAATTTTCTAGAGCATCAGAAATGCGACGGCATGTGTCAAAGTGAAAAGATTCGGTAGTTTTGGACTTATTACAAATATGTGAAGTAAAGCAGTTTGTTGGGAAGAAAATGCTTCCTTAAAACAGCTGGGAGTGAACAGTGTGTGCTGAAGGGTAGATTGATGGAACTGTGCAAAGGAAGCAGGAAAGGTAATTGAAAAGGTGATTGTAAATCTTTAAGAAAATGTCTCAACCGGGGATTTAATATTTTCCTCCATAATAAGTAAAACAGAATTCATCATTTTCTGGTAGCAAAAAATTCAAGAAATTAGAGGGAACTTTTCCCCAAAGTGTTATTTAACTTTAATAACAACTTTGTGTTTCTGGATTTGAGCAGTGAGAACTAAGCTGTTTTGCATCATTACCTGATTTGGATAAAGTAATCCAGTGTCTCAGGGTTAAGTGTGTCATTTCAGACTAGTTAGGGATCCGATTCCAGATGTCCACTCTGACTGATATAACTCTTCTTTACGATTTATTAAAATGTTCTACCTCTAATCCAATAACCTGCTGCACATTTTTGGAAGCGTTTTATTGCAGAGCATAAATATAATTATGTATATTATTATATAACGAGATACTGTTAGTTGCACAAACTTGAGTATGTCAGACCAACTCAGGATGGTCTTCAATTAAAGTTCACTTTTAGTGGTACAGTATATTACACAGTTTATTAATCCATACTCTTCAATATATTATCAACACTGCACTGCTATCAAATACCACACACCGCCAACTCCAAACTCGCTGTACTCTGGGGCATGACATCCTTCGCTCAACACCTTCTCCAGTTTTTCCACATGACAAAACTAAGGATGGATTTTCCCACAATTCATGAATTATGCATACTTTACCTTTGTCTAAACCTGAACTTCCTTTTGCAGAATTTAGTGAGACAAAGACCAAACCACATCAAAAACAAAACAAACAAACAAATAATAAGATCCTCTTAACGCGAAATCCTTAACATTTTGGTGAAACTGTTGTCAGACTTCAGATGGAAGTTATTGAAACAAGACGGAGCCCAAGGGGAGCTGAGTCAATTCTATAAAACTTTCAGGTAAACTCCTCGCACTCTATAAAACTGTCTTATTATTTTTTTTTCCTAGCAACTTTTTCTGCCTACTCCAAATTCCATCCAAACACCTGTCTATCCATCTACCCCTCCATCAGGCAATTTTTTTATTTGTCAGCTTTATCTGTACATGTTATTTCACTTCAGGGATCCAGTTTGGACTTTTAACACCTGCCGACTCTACAGAGGAATGGTTCCTTGTGCACAGAGCAGGAAATTAGATGTTAGAGTAGGAACACACAGACACACACATGCATGTTAAGCTTGTAGGTGGCGAGTATTTCAGATCCCTCTAGTCAAACTAATTGGCCTGGGTGTGGTGGATAGCATGTCTGTTTGCGTTTTTAAAAAGGGAAGAAATAAATAACACAAACAGGTTGTGTGACAAAGTAGACACAAATTGTGCATAAAACACACAATTAGCAAATAAACCATTGATGAAGTCCCAGAAATCATTTTAAAGTATTTAAACTTTGAACTTATTTATGGGTACTTTTAATTCAGATGCAGGCTTCAAATTAAATTTCCAATTAGTGTTTCGTGAAGAGCTGAATTTCTCTCTCATGAAGAAGACAATACTTGTTTTGGCCCCTGCAGTCAAATAATTATCATTTCATAACAGTAACTAAATAATTACATTAGCTGATTTTTAAAGAGGAAAAGTCAACAGGGCAGTAAATGAAAATTGGTTATTGTAATTTCCGACTCTACTTTCAGGCAAACAAATGTAGAACAGCTCATCTTCCCAGTTGAATTAGTTTAAAAACTAAGGTCCATTTGACATTAGATTAAATAGCTGTCAAACGTACTGGATGCTCTAGAGGAGAAGTTATCAAACAGAGCAAAAATTATTATTATTATTATTATTATTATTATTAATTATTACTCCATGTGATAAAAAGTCAGTTTTGTGGAGATAAAACTCCAGAACACTGCACCAGTAGGTGGAAAAACAAAAAAAGGAACTCACTTCCAGTTTTTTCAGATTTATCTAAAATCAAGATAGATGATTTGAAATTTAAATATAACTTGGTGTTTCAACATGACAATGAGCCAAAATTAATATTGTAAAACATTACAGTTTTCAACCCGTCAACAGCTGCTGTTTTGCAAAAGTGTCATTATAATAAAAGGCCAAAGCAGCGTGAGATCACAATGCAGTCCCACATTGATTATTGGTGTAGCTGACCTGATTTAGTTATGCAGATGTTCTCAGTCACCAAAACGCTGAACAGCTCCTGAATGGATCTTCATCGCTGTTATTAAACCGGGCCGAGCTCTCTTTCCTCAGTCATTTTTTTAAGCGGTTGTTCAAACAACGTGACACATCCCTATCTCTTTTCTGCAGCCTTGGAAGTTTTCCATTTCAGCACCGCGGACAGAGCACAATGATCGTCTCCCCATGCAACGATTAATTCGAGTGATCCGGTCAAAAATAACCGCGGCTATAATCAATGCCTCACTGCAGAAGAAAGACAGGAAATAAGGTCTAGCAGCAGATGGGATGCAAGTGAATACGATGATCAAGGCATCAGCGGTTGGAAGAAGTGTCCCCTCCTCCATTATTTATAGGTTTATTAAATGGTGAACTGAGGACAAATATTCCACAGAAACTGAAGTGAACTAAACCTAATAATGAAACAAATACAAGCGTAAATGAAGGCAGCTGTGGTAACAAGCCAGCCACTGTGAGTAGGTGAAGTGATCAACAGTTAACAGTTTAGAAGAAGCTCGGAAGAAACTTTTTTTTTTTTCTTTACCTCACTGTGGCGCGGGAACTCCCTCTGCACGACGCTGACAACTGGCACCTGGAGCGCCAGAGACACGAATTCCAACTTAACGAGCTCGTCCCGGTTCCGCGGGAAGGCAAGCATAGCGGAGACCCCCTGCACGACCACCGTGTGACACACGCTCTCCAAGAAAGACAGCGGGTCTTCGTCCTCGGGAATGCCCGTGGAGGAGTATGAGAAGGCTGGCAACTCGCCCAGCGCCGATCCGACTGCCATAACAATCTCCAGGGATAAATTGTAAGGTAGCAACATGGCCCGGTTCAGAGCCTCAGCCGCCAGCAGGACCGACTCCCGCGGTGAGAACACGCCATCCTCCTTCGAGGGATTCCCATCCCGCTGTCTCGCCTGGCTTTTACTCCTACTTGTGCCCCGCTGATTGTTTGTGGCGGCTCTAGTTCTGAGGTTTCCATATCCAAGAGCACCGGCACCTGTTTTAGCCGGCTTTTCTAACTCCAGTGGCTGATCCCTCGGTAAAGCTCCCTCCGCGTCTTCAGAACTGCTGCCAGGTGCTGTGGCTACCAAGCGGGGCTGGACGTGCAGAGCTCCCACCCGAACCGTGTGGCCGATCCGCTTCAGCACCTGGCATGGCTGCGGGTGCGAGTGAGCGCACGGCGAGAGGAAAAGGAGAGCGCACAGTAGGAGGCACAGAGACGGCGAGACCCCGGTGCCTGCTCGCGCTGACGGGCCATCCATCACCATCATAATCCCGGTCGACCTCGTCATCCCCGCTCCACAGCTGCGCCGGATCCCCCGTCCAACCGCGCAACAGCCCACCAGCGGGGCCGCACCGTCGGTGCCACTGCTGGCCCCCCGCCTTTGCTCCTAGTGTGCCACTGAGACCAGCTGCAGCCCTCTCTCCCGCTCCAGCTCCCGCGCCGGCTCCCGTTAAAGTTGTGCGTTTCTCCTCGGACACAGACAACAGGCTGTTGAGGCGCAATATCAGACAGGAGCCGCGCACAAGCAAAAGATGATCCCCAAAAGTGCTGCTTTTCATCTCAAAGGATTTTTCACATTTCAGGACAGCTGATTACTAACAAAAACCGGCCAGCCAAACAATAACATTTCCATATATTCCAGCAGGAGGGTAGTTATATAAAGAAGAGTGTGTCCAGAAAAGAAAAAATATATATATCGACCAGAGGTTAATGCGCATTCCAAAACAGTGAAATCCTCGACTGCAAAAACATGTTGGTCATTGGTTCTAATGAAAATCATCCCATTATAATCTCCGGTGTAGGGCCCAAGACGGTATGTTTCTTCGTGGTAATCAGAATTAAAAAAATAAATAAATAAAAAATCAGCCAAGTAAAACCTTTGAAGAGCGCACGCGCCGCTTGGCTCGAGCCAACCTCTGTACTGACACTTGCACTGGGAAAGACCTCCGAGAGTGCGGCGCTTTTACGCAAAGAGAATTAACCCCATACCTTCTAACTGGGCCGGTGAAGTGTAGATGCTGTTGTATTGGAGTGTAATTATATCAGGCTGAATGCAAATTGAGCAAAACAAATTGTTGCAAACAGTTTATTTAATGATTTAAACTCAATCTAAAAATGAAAATAAGAAACTAATGACATACTATTTAAAAGATTCTTCAGATTTTACATGTTGTGAAAAACGTACATTTAAGATTGCGTTATGCACCTCCTGCTATAGAGTTGAGGGGGAAGAAAGAGGGAAATTCAATTTACTTCTGTTCGGTGCTATTTGCATGCGTTGCGTCCAGAGCGCAGCAC
Source organism: Poecilia mexicana (assembly GCF_051168715.1). Lineage (NCBI taxonomy): Eukaryota > Metazoa > Chordata > Actinopteri > Cyprinodontiformes > Poeciliidae > Poecilia > Poecilia mexicana. The sequence goes on from NW_028263381.1 coordinate 18,084,524, forward strand.
ATGTCATCTTGGAGCCTTTTACATGGTGCAGAAAGGTCAAAACCCATTATTATAGAGAGCAGCTCCACAGTTTCCCATTAAGAAAGCACAAAAAAAGGAGTGGAAAGCGGGGGATAATGGTGAAGACTGTGTGTCAGAAAGGCTTTGGAGTTGTAGGGTAAACTAATTTCTCCTTTTGGTAAAAGACATTTTCAAGATTTATTCTACCAGATGCAGAGAAGAAAGAAAATGTAATTCATTTGGATAAGTGCTTGTTTTTGACGTCTGTGTTGTAGTAGCTTCATCACTGAGATAGAAATTATAGATTTTTTTAGAATTAAAATATGTATGAAAAACATGTACATCTTGTTTCCTTTATTTTTTTAACTTTTATTTTATTAGATGGAGCAATGCTACAGATGAGTACGTCAGCAATGCTTCTATTTTTCTTGTAACTTGCTAAAAAAATGTAGTCAAAACTTATAATTTTTTTAATATATCTTTTGTTATATTTCTCACCCATAGAGGTCACCATTTCTCATCTGCACCATGCATGCTGAGTTGATGGCGCAATTGGGTCCGTTTTGTGCTGGACTCTACAGAGTAAACACAGAAAAGCTAACTTTAGCTGAATTGCGTAACATTTTGCGTTTGACTGGTGACAAAGCCACACTGTGTCCCTGTTGGCTGTCATTAAAAAAATAATAATAATTGTGAAGTGAGTCTGGATAACTTCCCACAAGAAAAAGAAATAAACAAAAGAAATGACATAGCTGAACACAACTTCTTAAGGACCCACAACTGTGCTCTCAACATTTCTCTCCAGAGGACTTTGAGTCATTTGTACCAGCAAAACTGATGAAGGCTCTAAACAGGTGGTCGTTACCTTCCTTCGCAAGCTAAAACCAAATGCCAAGTCACTGGGAGAAACCTCAAACAGGCAGCCATGGAAGCTGAAGCTGAATGTGAAACCAGGGATCTGACAACGGACCGAAGACCTGACCCTAAGCAGCTTTTACCGGACAGGACACAGAGCTACCTGATCACACAGTCCAACCAGAGGTACGTGTCATTTAGCAGTACAAACACAAGCTTCTTCAGTCAACTCTTTCCTCTTCCTCTGTTTGGTCCTCCTCATCCTTATTACTCTTATTTTGGGTAAAAATGAAGTAGGTTTTCAGTTGCACTGTTCTTGCTATATTTAACTCTGGGGATTATTTCCCTAAAATCTTACCTCAATGCTCTTAGGCACTGTGTTCTCAACCCTGTCTTCATGTTCCTTCCATGCACACTTGAATCTCTTTCTTTAAATTTTAATATGACCTTTGTCTACACCCGTAAGCTACATGTCTACTTTTCTTGCTTTAAAAGTTTATTCGATTTCACAGGCCCCTCTACCTGACACGTTTGTTTGGTTTGTCCCATTTTTTGTAGACATCTGTCTGACCCCTTGTCTGGCTAAATATTCATCCATGTTTCCATGTCTGCTCTCCCAACCCTTTACTTTACCTATTACTTCTCCTGCTGATTCTCCCACCTGCCTGTCAACATGTCAACGTGACTGCATGACTGTGTGTCTCCTTGTCGTTCTAACTCCCTGCAAGCTTTCCTTCCTGTGAAGCTTGTGCGTTGTGTGGTGCCGCTCCCTGTTGCTTTCGACCTGCCAGACAAATTCTCCACATGGTTTAGTTTTCCCTTTCAGACAATGAACTGTTCAATTCAATTCAAATTTATTTCATCAAGGACGGCACAGTAAACAATCTTACATGATAAAAACAAATCAAACTTTTTTTTTTCCCCCAAAGGTTTTCAAACCACAGGCTAATTTGCAAACCCAGTCCTTGGTTGGAGCTTTTCTAAATGCAGTGTTTATACCTTGTGGGTCACAGGTCCAGGTTGTACAACCTCACAAGCAAACATCTGAACATATGAATTTAATTTCACAAAAATACAAAGAAATAAGCCAAAAAAAAGCACAGTTTCTACATTTTTATGTTGAAAAAATACTTTTAAGTTTGTGACCTATGTCAACGTCTCATATTTACCTATAAAGATGCTCAAAAGTATCTTTATATTTTCACATAATTCTAAACTGCACTAAAATAATAAAATCAACAGAACAGAAAAACATGCTTTCCTCTCTCATCTATTAATATAACTGATCCAATCTTCCTTGAAGGTGTGTAGCAAAAGTGTGTTTTCAGTATTATTGCTCAGTGATAATTCCAACTAAGGGCCCGAGGTGAACCGTTCCAGCTCATTGCTTTTGCAGAAATTCAGCTCATTTGCTGTGTTTCCAGAGCTCTCTCTTTGTAACAGATTAAGGTCTGGGTTTGGATTTTAAACTTTTAAAATTCTTCCTCCAGCGGTGTTTCTTACAGAAATGATGCCCTTGGCAAACCCCTCTCTCTTTCTCTCAAAGGAACAGAAAAGGTCCCATTGTTACCTGTATTTTAAGGAATCTCCACTCATTGTGTTTTGGATTTTGAATAAATGTCGTCAAAGTTGCTCAAAAACAGTGAAGTAGGACACTTACTCAGAGGGGCAACCACAACATAAAGTTTATTTTTCCCTCCCTACTTCAAAGTGATTGTTGTGCCCCCTGTGGCAAGGAACCTGAAACAAAAAATAAACAGGAACAGGTAGAGTAAAGAGCAGCCTGTGGGGCAAACAGAGGAGTTACGGTAGGCAACGTGCCTAAGTAGTTAATACAGGATCTGATAAAAAAAAAAAAAGATATCATAATAGAAACTTCATACTTTTCATAATGTCACACCTGATTTTCCCTTTTATTTTGTATGTCTGCCAGTGCAGGGTAGTATAGGTACATCTTCAGGATGCAGTTCCCCTTGCATCTATTTATAGCACCTAATTAATATTTTTTTAATGATGATTAATGATCAAATAACCAATTGAAAGACAATTTGATTAAAAGACTCCAGCAGTAGTAAGAAGTAACTCAACACCAGTGTGTATCAAATGTTTAGAGCCTTTATGTTAACCTTTCAGAAGAACCCGAATGCAGACATGATTGTGGCAGATTGAGAAGCAAACATGAAAAGCTTAATAAATAAAACAAACACACTGACTTTTTGACACAAACAGGTTGTAAAACAGACAAGGAAACAGGAGCACCTGACAAGTGAGCTGAGTAAATGTATACATTGGGGGAAAGTGACTGAACAGCGGTCAGGGGAGGCAGGTGAGGCAGAGCCACACCTGTCATCATGGAAAAATAATATAATAAAATCATTTATATTGCTATTTTCACCCTGTGGTTTGTAATATAAAGTACCTATTTTTTACTTAGCTTAACCAATTCTGATGATTTTTTTCTTCAAAATCGCTGGATTTTTGCATTTTCCCATTCAAATGCTCAGAAGCGAAGCCGGTGAGGCAGCAGCGAGCTGAGCCTCACCTGGGATTGCGCAACCTCTCGCTAACTGAACAGGCTGCAATTCTATGAGAGCAAGTTCGTCCTGTCTGTACGCCGGCAATAAAGTGGCTAAGAAACATTTAATATATGGACTGATTTTCCATAATTTAGCTGATGTATATAATGTACAGTGTTTTTTTGTCACCAACTGAGTGTGTATCGTGTTTTGTGTGAGGAGGAGCGATAAGAAACGGCAGAAAACAGACTCGAGGTGAGGCAGGCAGTTCTCTTGCCTCATCGCAGGGGGCGCTCATGATCCCAGATATTGTGACTGCACAACTGCAGAGTAAGACACACTGAGCTAGCCATGCGACGTCAACATGAAAGACTACATTTCTACACTTAAACAGTTTTCTAAAGTTGATTTTCAACTGAAGCAGGAGATAATAACTAAAGGAAGACCAACACCGGAGCTGAAAGTTTTGCTTCAAGACAGTTTGATGATTATTAAATGGAGTAGAAAAGACATGCCGAGGATAGACTTGGCTTTGGATGAACGGATATTTTTGTGTAGAATTAGCGGTGCATGGATTTCATTGATAAATAAAGGTAAGACAGCAATAAGATGTTTTTGTTTAGTTTTTTAATGAAATGTGCGTTTTGTGGGCTACAGTTCGGATGTCTAAGTAATTCAGTAAAGTAGAAGGGGCAGCTAATTTAATTGTTTTGGTGTTAAATCCAAAAACATGAAGTGGCATTGTTGTCAGTTGCTATGGCAACGAGTCTGCATGTAGCGTGGCGAATACAGAGCGAGAAAGCGCTTTCTCGCTCTTTCCCTTTGCTGTGGATCATTGCACGAAATTAATACCTACATTTCTAAAGTTCACTGAGTTAACGCGGCTATGGATGACATGTAAAAGGTTAATGTTTTTGCACCCCAGCGTTGTATGCAGGCGCGAAATTTCCATGCGTCCAATAACATGCATGGTGTCTATAATAGTAAATCAGTGCTTCACCAGCATTGAACCTCAGCGCACGTCACTGGGACGGAGGTGAGTTCATCTGCCACCGAGCAGCTGAGCTAGAACCATGAGGAAGAAGCACTAGATATTATGTCGGAAAAATGTAATGCTGTGGAATTTAACAAATATGTAACAGAAATCATAAGCCAAGATTTCCACATGACATAAGGCATGAAACAAAACTCCAACACACAGGGAATGTGAACTATGATGAATGCTATGTTGCATAAAACGAACTATATATATAGTTTTTTTAGATTAATTTTATTAAGTAGGTAGATCCCTTTCACACAAGAGGGCAGTGTGGTGCCGGAAGCAGGTGTGGTTACCTGACCTTCAGGTGGAGAGAAGATTGATTACTGTCAAGCATACAGCTGTTTGCTTTTGCTTCCCTCAGTTTGCTCCTCACTATTTGGTGTGTATGTGTAACCCAGTGATGCAGCCCTGCTTCCTCTATCTCTTGACCCTTATTTTGGATTTGAGCAGTTGTTCTTACTGCCATCCAGAGGACAATGCTCATGGTTTGTGCCTCTCTGGTCAACTGCCTTTGAAAGATTTCTTAGCACTTTCAGAACCTCTATCCATTTTTCTCCACTCATTGTGTCCTTGCAAGGCCTTATAGGTTAACTCCTGTCTCCTGCAGTCCAAAGACAACAGGCAGGGAACGACATCGAAAGCTCACCGATCCATCACATGGCTATAACCAATCAAGGGTTTGCTTGGACAATATGAGAAAGTACCTGGAGAGAAGCCATGAATGACAACTACAAAAGGGAAAAGGCATGTGGATGACTGTGCATCTCTCTTCTTTAAATTAAAACATATGTGAGGTGATTCTGCTATCTCATGCTTAGAAACATTCTGTTTGTAAAAATAATAAAACATTTGAAGAATTACATGACAATTTTACATACTGTGCATTCATTGGTGCCCCTGGGAGAGATGTGTACAAAAGCCTTAAAATATATGGTTGATGTATATGGTTGTCTTTAAAATATAAGTCATACCGTATTTTAAAGACATGATGACTTTTAAAATACCACTTTTTACCCAGTGCTATAAAAATAAAATCGATGTTGACATTTCTTTAATTCGCTCTTTCATTGCGGCTTCCTAAAAAGTCTTGGCGATGTGTCAAGTCTCTTCAATTTATTCCTTCTCTTAATATCCATACCACATAATCAAGTTAAAATATAAAAATGCTTTCCACTGTAATTTAGTGCAGAAGTTTTATCATGTTTTTCTCTCCCCAAAATTAAGCTTGTTCACTGTCCATACACATGCCAAAAGCTCTACAATCGTTGGTTACCTCCAACATCTCATCTTTGATTGTTGCAGGTTACATTAAGCTTTTGCCCATTTGAAAGATGAGTTCTTTAGTTTTAAAAACATTTATTTCTGTAAAAATGAGCACCACTGCTGTAAAAGTCTCATCTTCATAATTTAAGCTGTGTCTCTCACTTTACCTTCTCCTACAAACTGAGCAACCACTGCTATCATAAACTAAAATGATCTTGATGGTCCTTAAATTAAGTTGAATGAATACAGAAGAGTGCTGATAAGACTGTACCCTGTCATGCTCCCAAAAAACAGCATAATCTCATCTGATTAAGTACTCCCAACAGTGATCCTTTGAGGACAGTAAGAGAAAAAGTTTATGCAGTGAAATACTCTGCCAACTATTAAGCTTGCAGGTGTCTGCCACAGCATATATTCATAAATGCAGAATCTGTAAAAATTTCAGCCATTCATTGACTCGTATAACAAACATCTGCCTGATTTGAATTTGAGTTACAACTTTTATCTGTTCAAAAAAATATATATTCAAACATAATTAGCTTGGGTATGTCCAGTCATCACCTCATTCAGACAGGAAACGGTTTAAGTTTACCAGAGATGAACAGATTTTGGTGCGAAATGTTATCAATCCCATTGGAGAAGGATAAGACATTGAGAGATGCTCACTGAGATGTAAGAGAGTGACACAAGTCAGATGCTGACCTGGGCTACAAGGGCAATCAGAGAAGGAGCCATTATTTCAAAAGCAACAAAAAAAGGAAGACTGCAGTTTACAAATGCACTTAAGGACTGCTGAGTGATAAATCTAAAACCAAAGTATTTTATTTTAATGACCGTCTGAAAACCACAGTCCCAGCTGTAAAGTTTCTTGGCGGCAGCATCTTGTAGTGCGTTTGCTCCTACTGCTACTCGTTCCTCCCTAGCTTTTCCATACATGAAGTGTATATTTGATGGCATCGTTGTACCATAATGAATGAATAAAATGAAGTTTGGATTTGAATTAAAAAAAAGAAACAGAAGAAGTTTGAGTTCTTCCGACAGGAGAATATGAGACAAGTTTGTCTCCCAAGTATGTCTTCCAGTCATACATTTTTAATTTTGAGTTGGAATAACCTAATATTTGTGACTGCTGTCAACAAATAGATTGAAGGAAACCATGCTTGGAAAAATCTCTCCCACAAACTCCTGACAAACATTGCTATAGCACAATCCAAAAAAAAACAAAAAACAAAATCAGTCTCCTGCTCATTTATAATAGAAAACTTTGTTTATTATAACTTACCTGTGGCTATTTTTTTTTGTTACATATGATTTTAAGCCAAACAAATCAACAATAAGAGTGTGAATATGTTCTTCTTCTTCTTCTTCTTCTTGTTTTATGGCGGTTGGCAAACAACTTATTAGGTGCATTACCGCCACCTTCCAGACTGGAGTATAGTTTAGATGTCCTACCACTATAATCTTCCCATAATACCTGACTTCCTAAGAAAACTAAAGATGCTGTTAAACACTACATCCACAGCAAATTTTAAATATCTAATTTTTATTTCTATTTAACTCTTTTGTGAGTATGTCCTAAATGCCCACACATTCAAAAATAAGGTGATAGTTCAGTAGAACCAGATAACAATTGGTATTCAGGAGGTGGATGGATTTCCACCAGGGCATGTTGGGGCATGAAAAATCCACTTACTATTGATGTCTGACAAACTCATAACTGTGCTGTCTGGATAGGTGTGGAAACCTTGATTCACTGAGACAGCCAAAGAGATGCCTCATTTTATTTTATTTTTTTTCCGTGCCCTCATCAGTACACCACTTCTTTCTAATCAAATAGCCTTTTTGTTGGGAGGAATGTTAATATTTCTGTGTTGTCGAAGCTGACTGGCATTCACCACACACACAAATCAACACAGTCAAATGAGATGGTTTAGTGAAGCAAAGACTTCAGTAATTTATGCCATTGATAAAAGAAAACACAAACTCAAACTTGAACAACTTTGCAAAAAAAAGAAAAAAAAAAGAAAAGGAAATAAAAATCATTTGAATATATACTCATAAACAAGTTTTCTAGTTACGGACGTTCATTTGCAAGAAAGTGAATCAGCTTATCAAATGGCAGCAACTCAGTGCATTTAGACATCTATGAGGATGACTTCCATAAAACTATTGTGTGGGTGAAAATGTCATTGTTGATGTCAGAGGTTAGAGAGTGGCTTGATATGGCAGAAATATATATTAAAAGTGCATAAAATAACAGGCAACAAATAACAGCTTCTTACAACCAAGGTATGCAAAATACCATCTCTAAATGCAGATCACATTACTGCTTGTAGCAGATTGGCGATAGCAAGAAAACGCCACACCATGTACCACTTCTATCAGATAAGAACAAGAAACTGAGAGTACAGTTTGCATTGGTTCAAGTGCAATTGAACAGTAAATTGAAATAGTTCTTCCTGGAACATTCGAGCAGAAATTGAAACATCCATTCTGCCTTGAAACGGTTCAGGCCGCTGCTGGTGGTGAGCTTTGTGTTGCCAGTTAATATCTTTGTGAATAGAGGTCACATTTCTTGAGAACTTTACACTTAACTAAGTTGCTTAGATTTTATTTTAGACAAAATGTAACAAATGAAAAAGTTGGAGTTACGGAGCTTGTGAACGTTAGCGCAGTAAACTCGTCATTATAGGGCTATTTTCTTAACTTTTAAAACCCATTTGAGCATTGTATTTAATATCAGAGCCATCCTAAGGGACGTTGCTAATAATGTCTCTTTAAGTTGCCGGTGTAGCTTCTGATGGCTATCAGGACAATGTCATATAAGCTCAGGTGATTTAATGACAGTGAATTCATTACATACTCCATGGCCATCAAATCTCAATCCATAAGAGCTTGTTTTTGCATTTGGTGGAAGAGGACCTTCACATTACAAATATGCAGCTGAAAATATCAGGAGCAAATGAGAGATAAGATTTTGATATGAATCAAAATCTTAGAATAATGTTTCAGAAACCTTGTGGAAGAATTAGGACAGTTTTTAAAAGCAGAAAAAGTCCCAACTTGGAACTAGCAGGTTGAAAATAATAACGTGTATAGCACCTTGAAAAAAATAAATCAGTGAGTGGAGATGGTGTTGGACCAATTGAAGTCCTTTTCCCATTTTGAGTACAAAGCCAGTTTAACACTTAAAACTATTCAGTTAATCTTTTTCATCCCAGCAGCAGCAGATGGAACCTTTATTAAATATAACAACCCTAAACAGGAGTTTTGAAATAGATTGATGTCGCTTTAAATTGAGATGAGAATTATAACAACTAGGGAAAACATCAATTTGCTTTGGGTCCTTTTGGCTGCGCACTCCTGTATAGTGTTGCATTCATCCCGAAGCTTTCATAAGCAACGACTTAATCAATAAATGATAAGTGTGCCAGATGCACCAACTGGTTTGACTTATGAGGTGGTATTGGTTGGCTCTGCACATGCTAAATTTTAAGTCTTTCCCTCCAACGTTCTATTCGTTCACACAGACATGCAGTGCTTGTCTGCTGCTCTTCGGACCATTGTCCCAGATTTCAGAATCCAGATTCAATGGTAGAAAACAATGCTGTTGCCACCCCAAGGACACCATAGTGGCATGCAGACAACAAATTAGAGAAGACTGTCTTCTGTTGTTTCTTTTGCTGTGTTTGTTTTCAGTTTCCTCAGCTCGTTCCTTTTTACCGTCCTGTGCAGTTTGAACGTTTTTGACAGCTGGTTTGTTGGACTGAAAGAAATAAATAGCAAAAAATGAAAGGAAGTTTTAAGTCGGAACGATTGCCTCAGAAATGTACATTTCATTCTGAGTTCTGTTTCTTTCAATGTCACTGAGAACTTTAAAAGATCAAATGCATGTTTTCTTTACATTCTCTTATAAGTAAATGGGGAAAAAACCCCACCTCAGAACAAAGCTGTGGCGTTTTCATTTCTGTCTTATAAGAGAGTTGTAGTTAACATTTTTATTAAAACATTATATTATTCGTTTCTCCATTTTTCCAGTTTCTGCTGAAATATTAAACCTTGCATTGTTAATACCTCTGAAGTTCAGGCAGATCTCACAAAATGTTAATTTTTTGCAGTAACATATAATCATCATGCCATGGGATATTTTATATTATTCATTCATGTTAAAACTGCATAAAATATTTTACTTAATTTATGGAAACAGTGTAGTTCTGCAGACACGACAAAAATGAAATGTTGCAAAATTCATACTGTGTCTCATAATTGCTTCTGCAAACATCAGTAATGCTTAATCAATAGGTTTTCTCTCACTAAACTCAGATATTTATTTCAGTACCTCGTGAGCGTTTCCATTTGTCTAGTAAATGACATCAGCAGGAACAATAAAATGCTAATATTGACAAAGAGCAGAAGCCCTATCCTTTTGTCATACTTGTATTAGCCTCAAGCTAACTGCTGACAAGTCATAATCTAAAAAGTATATCTTCAGAGGGGTTGAATTGTATTGTTCACCCTGAAATTAAATGTATTTGGACAACCAGAACTGCAATGCACACACAGGTGAGAGAAAGGAATAGGTTTGTATGCATCATTATTTTCAAAAATTTTGATTTATTATTGAAAAGTTATTCAAGTATCTCAATAAGCAAAGCACATTGTACAGGTTAACTACATACAGATTGATATTTTCATTGTTCTCCTTTGTTATTATTTTCCACTTACAATTGGAGGAGATATTTGTTTTCATAAAAATCCAGTTATACAAAAGTATATCTAAAAGAATATCAGTCATGGGGTGTGAGTTTGTGGATCAACCAACATGCAGACAGGAGCTGGATGCATGGATAGAAAAACTTACAAAAAGCCACGAGAAGCACAGTAAGTCAGAGCAAAACAAAATACACAAATCTAGTGAAATGAAACCAGCAGGGAACATCTGGAGAAAATAACAGCATATAACAGGAACAACCAGCCAGGAGAAACCGAGAGTGAGTTTTATATATACTGGGGAGGTGATTACTAAACAAGGAACTGATGGTTGATTAGAAATGGGTTGCAGGTGTGAGGGGAGAGAGAAAGAGGCAAAAGGGGTGAGTACACAAGTAACTAGGAATTAAATCTAACACTAAAGAATGGCTAAATATAATTGAACTAGAGTATCAAAGAATAACTACACACAAGAAGTACACATGAACTAGAATCACTAGGGCCTAACTAAAGTAAAATAGAAACAATACTGATCTAATAAAAGTGAAACTAAGGAATAAACAAAACTCAAAACAACTCAGGATCCTAACAATATGCTGAATAAGTAGTTTATTGGGAAAAATTAGGTGTAGTGCTACCCTATCACCTCTGGCAAACCCCCAAAAGAAATTGTCAGCAATGACAACCAATGCATCATTTTTAAACAGCAGATTGTGCTGGGGATAAGGGATTTTAGACGGATTACAAACGATCCCAGAATAACATAGTAAAAGCAAGAAAAGTATACAATATTCAGTGTTTTTTTCTTCTTATAAAGAGTAATTTGGTTAACTGTTTTTTTTTTTTTTTGTTTGTTTATCAATTCCTTATTGTATCCTAAGTAGTTCTACAATAAAACAGTGTGAATGTCAAACAGATCTGGAAAAGTGAATACACATTAGTACATTTTGTATAAGGAAAGAATCAGGTAACTATTAACCTTAAACTAAATAGTATTTTACATTTTACAATGTTCCATATGAAATACACACTATTACCACATGGCTTTGTTAATATGCCAGTCAGAGAGGGTCTGTGCTAACAGATGCTAAGCCATATGCACAGGTGTTCGTGGCCCACAGTTCCATATTTTCTTCTATAAGTGCTTTAATGTGCACTGAATGCAAAACAGAGCTGATTCATCTGTTGATTGTTACCAGCCTGCAATATCTCTGTGTTAATGAGAGAATGTTTATCCAGGCTGATTGTCATTGACAATAAGAATGATCCCATTAGCTTAGACCAACACAAATGCCTCAGATTGTGGGCCTGCTACCAAAACAATTTTACTGATGGGTAAACCTTTAAATCCATTGCCTCCAACCACTTTATCTAGGCAAGAATATCACTGAGCAGGACTTTATCCCCACTGAGAGTGAACAAGAGGTGGACCCTTGACAGGCTGTCAGTCCATTACAGTTCTAACAAGGCAGAGAGGCAACCAACGCATGCTCCTACTCTCGTGGACAACCAATTAACAATGTGTTTATAAAGCAGTTGTCTGACTGTAGGAATAAGCAGAGTCTATTAAGAAAGGGAGGGGGGAGGCGCTCACCAAGCCATCAGGGCTTTCCAGGGGTGAGATGACACTCTGAACCTCTAGAGCATGCTTCCCTGGTTAAATACAGACGATTCAAAAATCACATCTAGACTATTTATCCCACCTTCAACAAACAGTTTGAGAGATACATTATTTTAGCAAATATTATTGCCATTTTAGACAAACTTATGTCAATGCGATGTCAGAGGTTGGCATGCAGAACTGCTAAAGATGATATTTTTTATTATGAATGTATTATGAATTTTGATCATATATATATATATATATATATATATATATATATATATATATATATATATATATATATACACAACTGTTTATGGTATGGTTTTGTTTTCTTTTTGGAAAATCTTACCCTCTCAATGTTCTCAAGATTTGTTGTGCTTCCCATACACAAAAAGAAAGCTCCAGTGTATAACAAGCATCGACTGTGCCTACATTTTGAAAAAGGCAATGTTTCTATGCCTTTTTCCTCATCAATAGATGATAAAGCTTCTGTCAGTAAAAATCCAAGCAAACCTGGAAAGCACACAGATTTACACACACCCACAAACACCTGCACTGACAGATCTTGGCACATACTGTTAGACACAATCCCTAATTAATAGATTTGACTGACCTGACTGCCTTATCCTATTTCACTCCCACTGGGCTGCTGTGTTGTCTCAGTCATTAACCATCTAAAGTATGATGGACTACAGATTTCTGTCTGTCAGACAAATAGATTTTGTGACGCTTAGAGAGTCTGAGGGACAAAAAAAAAAAAATCTTATTCTGCAGCTTCATCAGATACACAACAGGATACAAGAAGCCAAATCAATTATTTGTGAGGGCGAATTCTGTAATCGTCATGAATTAAAACCAGGTGAAAACGAAGTATGTGGAGCAAAGCTGACAGAACTGGATGCATCGTGTCTTGCAAAAGGATTGGTTCCTCATAAGTGCAATCATGAACTTCAGTGAATTTTATTGTGATTGTGTGTAATAGAGCAACACAGAGTAGACTTCTATTATGAGCTGATAAGATTCAGAACACAGATTTTTAAAATAGTTTGTAAATAAAAATGTACAGCGTTTTTATTCACCCGTTTTACTCTCCTGCCTTTTAAATAAAACTCGGTGCAACTAACTGTCAATATTAGTCATATAAATTAGACTGTGGAAAATTAACCTCAGCTATTCTATGAAGCTCTCAAAGATATGTTGGAGAACATTATACAAAAACAAAACCAGCAGACAGCTCAGAAACATAGTTAAAATAGGACTAAGTTATAAAACATTATCCTAATCTTTGATAATTTCATGGACCACTGTTTGATCCATCAACACACAAAAACTATGCCATAGCTGCAAACCCAGCAATATGATGTGGTCACATCATATTGTGCAGATTCTTTTATGCAGATGGGACAGGGAACTTGATTGAGTTAAATAAGCTGGAAGGAGTTAAATACTGGGCAATTCTTGAAGGCAAACTGAGATTCCTTTAATATAATTTGAAAGTTAAGTATGTCAAATACTTTCGGGATGCACTGAAGTTTCAAATGGCATCCAGTAAGGCTGAACTTCTGACATATTGGTAAAACTTCTGGTAGGCTGCAGATATTTCTTGTTGTGTGTGTCTGTTACAGATAACACAATCATAATTGCAGTGAAAGGTGGTTGTACAGTGTTGATTCTGTGTGGGCTGAAGACAAATCGATTCATATTTTGAGAGTTTTACTTGTGAAAGCTTTTTTTTTTAAAGAAACAATCTGCAACCTTTTCTTTTTATCTAAACACTTTCCATTTTATAAACTTCTTTGAATTGATTTCTCACTAGCCTGGCCTTCCTGTGCAATTCTGTTCGAAAAAGTTCTCACTTCCAGCACAGTCTGGGCTTTCTCCCAATAGGACAATGGGCAGGTTTTTTACCAGGTTAGTTTCTCACTTGAATCCCAATGAAATGCATTGAAGAGTCTGGTTTTTACATCTGACAACATTCAAGGAGTAGAAATAGTTTTGCAATAGTGTGTGGCTCTATTTTTTTTATCCTTGCCTGAGAAAGGGAGTAACTGTATGCCGTTAAGATAATCCTGTGACTAACTGGTTAAATAGTTCACCATACTCTTCTCACTGATTCAGTTCTGGACCCAGAAAGTAAAGCTAAGTTGTTTTTGGGTTTTTTTCCTCAGTGGTTTGACGATAACTTTTCATTTGCACTGGAGAAAGGAAATACTGGAAGGCAGATAAAATGCTGAATCAGAGTGTAGCCAATCTTGTGAGTCCTGTAGTCATTTAAATTAGATTTTACACTGCTATGCTGTCTGAAACCAATTGGAAAGTAATGACCAACTGATTTTGTTACCCTTGGGCCTAAAGGTCATGTTGCACTGCTCCTCATCAGATACGTTTTGTTCCGAGTGTCTGTAATCAGAGTTTCTCTTGATGTTGACCTTCTCTGCCTCAACGAATCGCTGTATGTTTGCTCTTCTTTAATTATAAAGTCAAGGACTTCTTGAATACTAAGTGTTTCTGCCATAACTTGAGTCAATAAACGGAGGCTCAAGTAACATTTTTTTTTCTTGTAAAAACACTTGTTTATTGAGCTGATAACCTATTGGACAGTTTTTAAACAACCAACACAATAAGGTAGTGTGGGCATCACAATTGGTAAATAATTATTTGCTTTGTTCTCCAAGTAAGCTTAAAACATAGATAAAGTGATACATGCTTTAATAATTGACACTATTTATTTAGAAAGGTTGGAAAGAAAAGCAAGTTGAGCACACGTCATTAATCTTTATTCACTGCTGGCAGGAATGGGTTCATATTGTGCTCATTGTTACAACAGCAGACCAATACAACTTATTCAGAAAGCTCTGCTATTTGACCTGTAGCTCATCAAAAGCTTTAAATGCTTTAAACAACAATGCAGCAGGAATTTGTAATGGTATGACTCATACTGAAGGCATTCTACCAGTTTCAAGTTTTATAGTATTTTAAGCTGAAAAGAAAAGCAACTTATTACTTAAAGGCAACATAACATTTGAAATAGTTTCTACAGAATTCTAATTATTATTATTATTATTATTATTATTATTATTATTATTATTATTATTATTATTATTATTATTATTATTATTATTATTATTATTATTATTATTATTATTCTAAGCGTCATGCTTGGCACATGAGGAGTAATTATCACACAACTCAAATGAAATAAAACATGTTTATATTTGTTAATATTTCTACCCAGACTGATGATTTTCAAAATGAAAACACACTTCATGCAGAGGTGCAATGTCGTTTGTGGCAAACGGTGTATTTCATCTTGGAGCAGATTTAATTGTGAACTACAGAGTGTGATGTTGCCGTTTGGAGAATCAACAGGTGTACACAGCAGAGCAGACTTGCTGGCAATTTATTCTGCTCTGTCACAGCAAGAATCATTTAACAATTGTAAAATTGGATTTTGTCAACACAAAATCCTTGAGCGAGATGAAAGAGACACTCTGGCTTTAGTTTGGATGCAAATGTTTATCATCCGCAGCTGAAAAACAATATTAACAGATTCCTGGGCAGCTTAAGAATCTCTCATTTGGAAAGAGGATTATGTACAGAGATTGCTGTACAGACCACTTATTAAACTCAAATATGAAATGCAGGTGGTGGAAAAAGTCAAGTCTTGCCTCAGTGTTTACTTAGGTTGAGAAATGTCTTCAAGACTCATGTTGACTCCAATAATTTATTCGTTTTAGGCACCAGTCTTGTTAAAAGAAAAATCAGTTGTTTTTTTTAAAGCATTCTTATTTGTTATTTTTAGTCAGTTCTGTATGCATCAAAAATTTAAAAAGAAAATGAAACATTTTTAAGGTATTTATACCTGAAAAGATAAAACTAAATAAAGAAAGAGAGCAAAATATGAAACAAACATTACGATAGATTACCAATTTGCTCAGGTCAGTTTGAGCTGATTTTTATTTTCCACTGAGAGATTTTAATTTTTTTTTTTTAGTTTAGGGGTTTAAACCACACACTTCCAATAACTTATAGAACCCGGTGCTATTTTATGCATGCGAATGAGACATTGCCAGTAGAAATGTTTCGACGTTCTCTGCGCTGAGGACCGGACTGTCAAAGTTTGAGAAAACTAAAACGTGAAATAAATACTTAATACAAAATAATTCAGAACTATTAGACCAGGTGTTCAAAACTAGTTAAATACATATGCATATGTAGACCTCCAGGTCCCACCAACAGTTGCCGTGAAAAACCTCTTCCCTTTTTCTTTGATTCTGAATCATTGCTCCCTCCTCCTCCTCTTCCAGGAGTTTTTTTTAAGCATTACAGACATATCCAGATCACTTCATACGCTGTTTGTCAGTTGATCTCCATGCATTTACTAACTACGCCAGACAACTGCTCTTTCAAGTGCCAGCTCATTACATTGCTAAATAACCAATGCGATATATCAGACTGCTCTTTAAGTCAAGTTATTAGCTGAACTGACAGAGTTGCTTCACTGCAATTGCCCCTCATTCTCATATTTGAAAAGGTCAAGCACATTTAATGACGGCTCTCAAAGGATTAATCTGAATTTTTTTTTTTTTCGTCATTTATCTGTAATAGAAGCAACTCATTACAGCACTTGAAATGATGTGATGTAATGGAGGGCTTTCCTGTGAACTGTCTTTAATTTTGCTGCTTCTTAGGGAAGTCAAGTTGCTTTTGGATGAGTGGACTGAGTTAAGAAGTTCCATTACTGATTAAAACACATGTACCTTTAAAGCTATACATCAATACCACTTTGACAACAGAATAATTTTAAAAGTTTTAAAGGCTTAAAGTTCCCCAAATCTTAAGAGATTCAACACACGTTTTTGGAGTGAACCAAAAATATTGCATTTCTGTATTTCGTATTTGAGGTAAGCGAAGTAGAGACAATCCACCCCCCACACAATACAGTGGGAACTTACTAACTAGGGCATCATGACCACAGCGATTTCAACTCAGCTTCAACTTGGTTTATTTATCGGATAGGTTATGTGATTATATATTTATTAGATTTCTTTTATTCTGATTAATCTTTCAAATTCTAATTAACTACCAGCTTTTTACCATTAACTGCTATGTCATTTAACCTGAATACAGTTCTTTTTAATCACACTGAAATTTTCTGAACATGAATTATTTGCATATGACTTAATTCTGTTGAGGCTGATTTTACAGAAGAAGTGAAAGTACGGTGGCTGGAAGAAGGCCAAGTTTTTGTCTGTCCAAAACCCCGAGCTTTGGCCTGCATCTTGTGAAAATCAGCTTCATAATCCAATAACATTGTCGGCCCTCTTATTTCAGAGCAGCACTGCAGTCAGCGGTTCATTTCTTAACTTTTCCCTATTTTCTGTTTTGTACGGCCAGGGGATTACTGGCTCGGCAGGAGCCTTCCCAGGGGTATTGTGCTACTAGATGGCCTGAAATGATGCGCTGCTCTCTAACCACAGCCTTTTTTGAATGTCTGTACTTGACTCTTACACTGTCAACCCATTTCAATTTTATTTTTGTCTCAATAATTGCACACACCCTTTTGTCTTCTGTTTCCCGCCCCCCCCCATTTATCATTAAGACTTCCCTGCTTTTCCCCTGTTATGATCGCGAATGTATTTCGGACGTACCGTCTGTCCATTCATCCGTCCAAAATGCTCATGAATTTCAACAAGAATGTTAATTTTGCCTGGCCACTTTAATATTATTGTCATGTGTTTATTTTAGAAAGGGAGTCTTCACAAAGTTATGAAGAGTTAATGAGGTAGCAATTAAGAACCAACTAAATTTCCCTCGAGTCCATTGTGCGGGACAGAAGATATGCGAGTGTCATCAATATTAACTACCTAGGACATGGTCCCCATCCATCATCCTGGCATCCGAAGCACTTTGACAGTGCCATCTATTACACGTTCAATATGTTACTTTTGTGAAATGATACATGTTGATTTTGCACAAAATTAAGATTACATGCATAAATAGACGAGGCATACACTACTTGGTCTTTTCACGTTGTGAATTAATATATGTTGTGTTGGGAAAATATCTGAACGTAAACAATAAAACAACGTTACACAGCAAAATATAGAGATTATCTGGCATAGCTCATGGGCAAGTTTAAATCCGGATATTGCAGCAAGTTAAAACGTTTCTTCCTCTCTGCTGTCTGTGTTTCTCTCTTTTCCTCCCCCAGTTTGTCTGTCACACGCATCCTCTGCTATTTATTTGCTTTGAAAGACTGTTGATCTAATACATGAAAGACAACCCTCAGCGAGCTCAGGCGGTAATGAAAAAATGTTTATATGCTACAGGCTCTTCTTCACCGGAGTCGTTCTCTGCTCTCAGTTTAGAACCGCGCAAACCTTAGCCGGTCCTTCATGTAGCAACAGTGGGTCTTTGTAGTTCAGGTTTCTGAACTCGGTAGCGTAGGAATGCACTGGCACATCTTCCTTTTCAATCTTTTATCAGGTTTCTCTTCAAAGTCTTCACAGATGTACAAGGGCTCATATAAACACAAATAAAAGTAGTTTAATTATTGCAATTATCACTGTCACGAGTAACGGAGGACACATTCGGTGAAGGAAGGTGGGGAGCTGATGAATGTTTTAAAAAAAAAATCTTTTACTGTAGCCCATTATCTCAGATTTGCTTTGCAAATTACAGTTTATCTTAGCATTGTAGCATGATTAACATGGTTAATTTGTATGTGCAATTTTAGTTTTGATTTAAAATAAATGCATTGACAGGAATGACATGAAGCAGAATGCTGGTTTTAAAGACGGTGTACCACATTTATTTCTACATTTTACATAGCAGAACATACCTTTCCTTCTTGCACTTGCATTTAAGGTCGTGGTGGCCAAAAAAAGTAAAAAAAGAAAAAAAAGTCCTCTCTGAGAAGTTCAGCTATCACAGACTGGAGTGAGACATGCCTACTATTTGACATGAAAAAGCTTTTTTCACATTTATGTGCACAGAGGGGAAAATCCGACTGCAGTCACGTATAAATTGAGTTGAGGGTGTGAATCACTGAACAGGATTTTATTAATACCGAAACTAGTTCAAAGTCAACAGTGGTCCAAAAACAGTATTTGTGACCTATTGGTGATTTAAAACTTGCAGTCAATCACTGCACACGTTATGAAAATGGATTGTAAACACTTTAGGATTCAGACTGTATTATATGAAGAGAAAAATGTGTTGGCATAATGATGAAGTCTGTTTTATTTATAAGGGAAGAGAGCGAAGTTGACTTAGTCACCCTCTGCACACCACCATGCTGCATGACAATGCAAGGCTTTTTTTTTTTTTTACTTTTTAGTGGAGATTAAGATGACTTTCTTGTAGGAAAAATTATGGAGGAGAAACTACACAACCAACAGCATTTAGGAAGTTGTCAGTTGTTGAGAAAACTTGAGTGGTGATGTTTGGACTCTGGTGTGTTTGGAGGCTGGAAGTAAGTAAAACTCATAGTAAAGCAAAGACTTAGAGATCAACAGGATAAAATAACTACACCTCAACTTTTCTTGTCACTGAATTTTACTTGAATACTAGGATGGGTTATATATGTGTGCTTGTACAAACTAGACGTACAAGCAGTTGGGTTTTGGCATTGGGCCTTACTGCACCTGCTGATGCTGAAGCCCTGAGCAGTAATGTTGTGGATACTGTTGTACTACCACTGGCAAAGGCAGCAGCTCACCTTTGTGCATGCGGTGGGTAAAGGCTGATGGAGATATATTCTTGACCGAGGAACAGCACTGATTTCCCAGGCAAGCTCCCCTGCTGCTTGGCCATAAACAGATGTGATGGTTGCTTCTGAATTTCATGTTTGAACTTCTGTTTGATCTTCTAACATCTGAGGAAGATACATTTAAGCCTAAAAGTAATCATACCTCTGGCAGATTTAGGTTTAAAGATTTAAAGTTTAATTTTATCAACAAGTTTTTTTTTTTTGGTTTTTTTTTTTTCTGCTTGAAATTAGTATTAACATTTTTGAATACAGATACAAGAGGTTAAACACAGTTCCAACAGGAGAGGTAAGGATATGAATGAGAAAAGAGTTATTTGAAACACTCAGTCTGTAATGGGAGCTGAAAATTAGGCTGCCAGCTTTAAAGCCTAACTGTATAGATGTGGTGTATCATCAAAATATTACTGAAGATATGCAAAAACCTGGTCAGCTATTAGAAAAATTATTGAATTTCAGTACTTGTTCATCTCATTTTCCGTCAGAAACAAAACTCTTGGTTAGATAAATATAACTTTAAATCTTAATTTTCTAAATGCACAGACAATTTAACAGGAGACCTACAGTGTTTTGCCAGCACTATCAATAGGGTTACTCTGTCTCCTTAATGTGACTTTTTTATGTTTTTTTATTTATGCAAGTATGGCAATATAGATTGAATTTATTGTGAATAAAGCAAGTAGTGTCAGATAAAGTAATAAGACAAGCATGACATTCATCAAAAAGTATTTGCATGAAACATAGATGCATTCATGACAACGTATCAACATCCATGTCCTCCGTCATGTCATTTAGAAATTGGTATATCAAAACAATGCCAAAAAAAAACAAACATGAAATCAAAAATATCTGCACTCTGGATGCAGCTTCATTTTGGAAGCATTATTTATCCATATGCCTGAATTCCCTTAATACTTCTCAACCTGAGAAAATAAATCATTAAATCATAAATAAAACAACTTAATTGACAGGATACAGACAAGAACATGGGGAGGAAAAAACACTGAGTGGAATTTGTTTTGGGGGAGCACATCTCTTACCATCATGCTGTGTTGTAGGCATTTAATGGCAGCCTGTGAGGTTGTCCACCGAGTTACAGGCAGGAACCGGGCCACCTGCCAGACGGTTACGTATTCCTGCTGCAGATGAGCTGAGAGGAGTAATAAGGGCTTTGCTTGTGTGACCGGTTGGCTTCCATGCCTTCTGTCAAGTGGTTGGCAGCCCTGAAGGGAGTCCCTGAGGGATTATGCAACCAGCACAAAAACAAGGAAAACTATCTAAACAGGTAATTTACATGCCGCTTGTTTCATCAAACGGCTACATAAAATAAATCATGTATACCAGTGATTAAAGCAGAATTAATTCTGATCCTGTTCCGCTTTCTCTTGATATGATGGAGGTGCCAAACACAAAAAGAATGTTAATCAAAGGAGTAGATGATACAATTCAGTTATTTTTTTAGTCCCAAAGAGGAATTAGATGTTGTAGTAACTCATTATGAAGTTTTTATTTTTTTTAAGTTCTGTAACTGCAGGGAGGAAGCATCTCCTTTAGCTATCTGTTTTGAATCAAAACTGAAAAATCCTCTGACTGAAGACACTGAATTGTAGATTTATTGTTTTATGAAGATGATGCTCAGGGTGTTTTCCATTTTATGAGACTTCTTTCCAGTCTGTTGCTGAGGTGAAGGGCAAGGTGTATTAGGAAAACAAGCCAGCAACAAACTATTTTTCCTTGTTTCCATCCCTGAAAAAAAAAGAGCAAGAGCATGTCGCCAAGTGGATGTTTCACAGTGCTGTAAGTGCCACTAGTTTAATGAGGTACCACATTTCAAAGAGGAAATGGTTTACATCTGCAACTTTCCGGGATTGGGATTCTACTGGATACCAAGCTTGGCCCTGCTTGAGAAGTTTCAAGTTGTATTTTAGATGTTGGGGGATATTCTTATTGCTTTTCTGTCTCAGAACTTTAATAATCCAGTTTCAGAGTAAAGAGAACACACTACAACGCTCTTCTTACCATTCTACATCTTTGACAATGCTGTAAATACTATTTGACATATTTCTGCTTCTAAGATCCACTATCATTTCCCTTGTAACATTCATATTGAAGATGAGATTATTGTTCCCATTGTATGCCACAAAGTGTCCCACCAACTCTCGATATGACCAACGACTGCAGGGTCATCTAGTAATTTCTGCAGATGGCAGAAACCTGACTTGTATTTAAAAACTGATGTGAGCACGGTAAAAAGGAATGCTGAGAGTACAGTCCCCTGTGGCGCTCCTGTGGCACTGATCTGGTCAGGCAAATCCTTCAGTCTGTCTAACTGTGGTGCATTTGTCAGGTAGTCATTAATCTGGGAATTGTGGTGGTATCGAGCCGTATCTTCTGACATTTATATTCTGTTTTCAATGCTAACACCACAAGATAGAAATGAGCATCATCCATTTCTCTTCTCATACATTTCTTGGCTTCTCCCATCTTGTTTATGCTTAGGAGGCAATAAATGTTCACACAAATGCCAAACTATATTCCATCATTCTCCTCAACTTCCATGTGAATTACTGACACAAGCTACAGCAGTCGAGGCATCTCGGCGTTTGTGCGGATGTCAGGATTGTGTTGTGTCTGGGATACTTTTTTTGTGAACGTTAACTTGAATGTTGAATGCGAGGCTCATCTTATTCTTTGCTGCACACGGCCTACTCGGATACAAAGTTCTTCAGTCTCACAAAGTGTCACTTGTCAGGAAGTTAATAATCCAGAGTCGATCTGAGAATGTTCACGAATAAGCCTAAACTGATCCTCTAGATGTATGCTTCTTTGTCCAGTAGAGGGTGCTGAAGCACATGGAAGTTGGCTGGTGGTTACTTCCTTAATCCTAACCCAAAGGACATTAAGTAAACTGCATCAGGACATGACATTTGTTTACTTGGTCAGATAAAGAAGTGAAATGAATTCTTGGATATTATTTTATTTATAAAAGACAAGGAAATCCTCCAGTAAAGAGTACATTTTCCATAACAGATTAATCTCTTTAGTGCTCTTTAGAAAAAGAAAACTGTTTCCTTTATTGTTAATCTGATTAATTCAGTTTGATGGGTAAAAAGCTCATTATAACTGGAGAAATGTGGATTTCCTGCAGGAATGCAATGCGAATGCTGAGAGTTGTATATTTTTAGTGAAAATTGAAGAAACATTTGAAGCCAACTGCAGAAATGTAAACGTAGTTAAATGGTGAAAAGTGTATGGGCGGGAAAAAGTGGAGGAACTCAAGAGTTTGAATGCCTGTGGCATTCACACTAAGAGGTCACCAGAGGAAGATAAAAAAGCTACTTTGCATTATGTTGGGAATGAATTGTGCTTGAGACAGGTATAAGTAAGCTAACTGAGTCGATAGGTCTTCATGAGGAGTTATGCCCAGCCTGCAGAATTTGGCTGTACCCTCTCATTCAATGCAAATGGTGTATCCGCTATTCTCACATTTCTGTACGGCATTTTTTTTCTCACTGAGGCTGGGGCATCCTGATAATACACTTCTCCTCTCCACTTATTCTTTTTTCCTCACCTTTCATTGATCTGCCATTGAATGCCAGTCTTTTCTGATCTTCAGCGTTTTCCATCTCTGGAAGATTTATTCCCAGTTTGTGTGTCAAACTCTTACATCTCTCGCCTGCTCACCTTCACCTGCTGCCATCTGGGAAATGGATGAGATCCAACTGCTTTTCAAAGATGATTTATATAAATCTTTCACATGGCATATCATAAAGGTCCAGAGACTGGCTAATGTGGGTCAATTTTTAACACTAAATTGCCCAGTTTGAGTTAAACCCTAAACCACAGAATCCATTAACATATTAGGACTTGCACTTCTCACCGGTACCAAGTATCCCTTACCAGATCTCAGGTACTAAAAAAACCACAAGCAATTCTTTTGTGGATCCAAATGTAATTAAAATACCAAGTAATTACACATATTTGTAAGATTTGTAGCTTGTTTTGAGTTTAAAAATCCAAACATTTTTCACTTTCTTGGAATGTAGCAGCAAGGGCAAACATCCTTATACAGTTGACTAAACTATGCATCATTTCAGCAAAGGCAGTTAAGGCATGACATGCACATGTAAAGGCTTATGAACATGTACAGGGTTGCTTACTGAAACGCGCACAGTCTCTGGGCCTCACATCTGTCTAGTTTAGCATCTTCCTCCAGGACAGATGGATCTGATTTTGACTTGGAACCAGGGCTGTCACTGCCATCAGCTGAGTTTGACAGTTCAGAAAGAAAACTGTGCCCATTGTATCCTGAAGGGTCCAAAAGTTTAGGTAAAACTTCAGAACTAAGACATGTCGTTCTGTTTGTTGTGTGTGTGTGTGTGTGTAGGTGTGTGTGTGTGTGTGTGTGTGTGTGTGTGTGTGTGTGTGTGTGTGTGTGTGTTTATAATAAACCCATTATTTACCTAGTGGTTAATTGATGAGGTGAAAAAAGACACGATGGACCTCTGTGAAAGGCAGACTGCATGTGATCATCACATGACTGAATCATTTCAAGTAATTACAGTAAAAAAAAAAAAACTGTTACAAAATGATGCATAATCTGTCCACCTAATCTAGAGTTTAAATTAATATCACATGTCCTAGTTAAGGATGAAAGTTTGAGTAAATGTAAAGATGACAGATCTTATCAATCAATTTACAATTAGTCAGTAAGCCAATTTTAATTTTCTTAAAATCCTCAGTTTTCCCTCGTATCAAGACAGCCAGCCGTCTTTCTGTAACATGATGAGCAAAATCTTTCTTGTGCTGAATTCAGTGAAAGAAGGGCATCATTACATTTTAACAATTTGTTGTGCTAGCCATAATAAATATTGACAAAAAATTGCATGTCTCATGTCTAAATGTAGAAATATTGTAAAAGCTTGGTTGCGAGAGACAAGGGTGTATAGAAAATGGATGGATGGATGGATGGATGGATGGATGGATGGATGGAGTTCCTGCAGTCGGTGAATTGCTGCGTCCATCTCTGTTGTGTCCCCAGGCAAGACACTTCACCCACCTTGCTTGTTGGTGGTGGTCAGAAGTCTGATTTAATTTAATCTAATTCGACAAATAAAAGATGAAAATTATTAAAATATGTGAAACACTTAATCCCCCATGTTCATACGCAGAGAGGAGGATTACAGACTTTACTTGTGAAGCGGGCAGAGACCCTGATATAGTCCTCTGCACTAACTTATTGTTGGATTATCGTTGCTTTCAAAGGAACGCTAAAACTTGGCTACATGAAGTGCACCATCACCACATCTAAGTCACAAATCAATTAAAAATAATTCCAGTATGTAAATTCTTTAAACCCTGAATGTTTCCAGTTACGAGAATCCATTGCAGTTGCATGATGCACAACTGATATTCCTCTCTGTTCCTGTCATGATGTAAGCACACTCTGTATTCTGAGTGGCCTTTTCAACAGGATGTTCTTTTAATCAAATGATTTTTCAGAACTAGAGCTCTGTTACTTTATAATTAGGTATGAAGCTTTTTGTGACGACTGCTTTGCAATATACTCGACTCTTAAACATGTCCTCTAATTAAAGTCATTCAATTAAAGAGGGGTACTTCTGTTAGGAAGCTGATCTCTTCACAGGCTCAAACTCTGAGCAACAGAAAAACCCCAAAGCCTTTTGCAGTTGGACAGATTTTCCGCCTTAAATTAATTTTATGAAAGTTCAAGGTTCAGTGATTTAACTAAAGGAATACACATTTTACCATAGTTTCCCAATCATGCCAGATGCTGTTACATTGAAGAATCTTTTTTTGGAAGAATGATGCAACAAAATGGACTAAATATGTATCTGAATTTCTCCATTTTGGACACTATGAAACTACAGCAAACCATACAAAAAACACACTGAGAAGAAATATTGACCAGAGGTGTATGACAGTAACCTTTTCTAAAGTGGTTTTAGTTTATGTATTTGTTACTTCTATTGTGGAGTGTCAGTGGATTACTGCATCTACAGTTCACCATGCACATTCTCACTGCAGTCAAAGTAGATTGTGGAAAGTAGAAGTACTCCAACGAGGTAAAACGAAGAGAAAGATTAGGGGTGATTGACCAGACAGGCACTTTGGACAGCTTTTCTGTTATTCTTTCACTTCTGAAGAGAGAGACCTTTAAGACGACCTGACAAACAAAGATGGGAAAGAAACAGAGGGATGAACAGCTACTCAAATATAAACATTTGATCAATGTTTTTTATTTTATTTCTTGTTTCAATATCTTCTGTATGCACTTTCAGTGCTGGTAAGAAATATTTGCTCCACTACAAAGCCCTTGTTTCTTTTTTTTTTTTTTTTCAGCTATTTGTCTCAGTTGGGTTTCACATCATTAAAACAATCTCAATAGTCAAAGATAGCTGAAGAAATACAAAAAAACTTCATTCAGATAATGATTTCATTTATTAAAAAGCAACTCCTGTAACTGGTTATGCTGCCTTTGCCTGTAAAAATGGCCATCAGTTGTTTTTGGTAGCTTCCAGTGCAGACTTCCAATGATGTAGATACATTTTGGTCCACTCTTCTTTACCGTTTCATTTTAGTTTAGCTTCAAGTCTGTTTCGGGTCACAGCACAGCATGGGATTTAGGTTTAGGCTTCAAATATATATTTCAAAAACTTTGATTTCATGTCTTTTCAGGTCTTAGAGCTTTTAAGCAGCAGCAGATTATACAACTACCACCGCTATGTTTTACTGTCGAGATGATTTTTCCCTTTCCTGAAATGCTGTTTGCAAGATGCACAGCTTTCAAAGATCCTAATTTTCTAAAAGTTCTGGGAAATCTAGATGTCTAAGATGTTCTGCTAAAGCAAACTACTTAGAGGTTCGAACCCAAAGTCAACCCAACATAAGAGAAGAAAGTGCTACATTTGCAGTACCAGTTTAAAACACTCATCGACCTCTGACTTCGCATTTTTATGACTTAGTGGTGTAACGCCCATTTATAGCTTTTGCTTAACATCTTCCAGCTCTATTTTGTTGCTTGTGCCAACTGCAGTGTGAGTCGAGTGTAAATCCTCTGGAATGTGTGATTGATGGTGTTGGGGTTCTGGGGTTGTTCTTCCATTCTTTGTCCACCAGAGGGGGCTGAGAGGCGTTTTCTCCTGGAGGGTGTGTCCATGCTGATACTGCACGCACCTGCAGCATATCCCTCATCATTGGAGGGGTATATCAGCAGGGAGCTGCCGGTACTTCGACGTCAGATTGTTGATCAGTAATGGTACTTTTGGCCTCTGTGAATTCTCTTGTGTAGAATTATTTGAGAAACCTCAGTGACTGTCTCTTCCCTTGTGCGTATCTTCAGATTATCCCTGTGCTGAAAGAGGCGTGGGCACTGTTTTCCAAAGACATCTGATCCAACTCATCCAAGTCCTCCAGCCGGCAAGCTGCACCTGTCCCACCTCCTCCAAAGACCCAACCTACCTGTCCGCCCTCCTCCGCCGCCAACTCAGACCGCCGATCCCGGAGCCTCTTATTCCTCCCCTTCAAGATTTGGACCCACTCCTATAAGTAAGATCACACATCTCCGTTAAACACTTCAAACTCCCACTGAACTTGAACTCACCATTCTGTGTTTTTGTCCGCACCCCAGATCCCCTGAGACCCAGACAGGCAGTTCTCCGCTCCTGAACCTTTTTTCATTGTCAGTTTTGTTTTTGCAATAAATATAAGAAACCTTTTTCTACACCTCGGAGTGTTTTCTGCATATGGGTTTGAAAATTACATGAAACCATGACAGATGGGACCAAAGCAGGGTGAGGTAGCATGTGCATTAGTTAGCTTTATACAGTCTAACTTCTGCAACTTACTATTTTTCCTCACCATGCTGAACTACCTGCACCTCTATTTGCACTACAGAAAGTAGATTAGTATAAGTTTATATTGTACATTTTTGCTTAGTTTTCTCTGTGCTCTAAGTAATGTATGCTTATTAAAAGTGAACAGAAGCTTGAGTTTGACCTTAACCGACCCTCCAGCATATAAGTTTGGCCCGATCTGGCCATAATTTCTGGCTGGGCTTGGACTATAAATCTAAGCTCTAATATTCATTGCAAGCAGAATAAATGCATAAAACCAAACCCCTTAAAGCAATTGCTTTGTTCATGCGAGCTGAGAGGTAGTGCAGGAGTGCAAGTGACTAACTGGTGTAGATAGTCATGGATAATTGAAAACATGGATAATCAATAGAAAAATACAAAAGTTGTTGTATTGCTAGACAATTCTGTCTTTACTGCATCGTTTCTTGCTTGGAGGTCAATTCTTTGCCTTCATGCTTTAAAAATCTTTGAGTTACTTCTACTCTATCGGCTCAATCATGCATTTGGGTTCTGTGCAATATTTTATTTTGGTAAATCTATGGAATAGTGCAAAAACACAAGACTACTATATACACACATTAAAAGATGGAATGGGTGTTGGGTGAGAAATTAGCTTATTAAACAAAATGACATATTTATGCCTGAAGCAATTATATCTAATTGGAGATCTCATGGGTACCTGTTGTGGTACAGAATTAAAAACTAAGGTTTCACATTCATTTGTGGCATATTTTTCAAGTCAGAATTTATAAAGTTTTTTTTTAAAGTTTTCTGAGGAAAAGTTCAGTAATGGCGAAACTTCCCCCTCTGTTTGTGAAGCTATGTCAGTCAAGAAATGAAGTACATGGTTCAGTTTGATTAAAAAAAAAAAAAGTGGAACTGCCATGGCCTTTGCTCACCAAGCTTGCAAAAATCTTGAAACTTAGTCTTTCTGTTGCCCCTAATCTTCTTTCTAGATGAAAACGAAATCTTTTAGTTAAGCAAAAGATTTCAGCATAAAGCTGATCACATTGTGGACTGATAAATCTTCTTTCCCAACATATTATATTGTGCACATTAGGCTACTTTTACCTTCTTTTCTGTTCGTCATTGAACTGAAACAAACACAAACGCACACGCACCCACACCTACACACACATGCACTTTCCTGTAAGGCAGTGCTGTCTTTAATTGTAGTTATTAGGCACACTGCCCACTGTTCGATTGAACTTAAGGCACTTTTAATTGACTCTAACCTTGGTGATAAACTCCATCACTAGTGTTGCATCCTCTCTGTACACAGTGTACAGCAATACCTTCAAATAAAACTTATGTTAAGACAAACAAGGCACTTCAGTGCACATCACATTCTAGTCATTAATGACTAAAATATTTCACAATTATTACTGATTTAAAAAAATATATAAACAGTTTTTCCTCCTGTTTGTCACAAATGGTTTAATTTAACTCCAATGCTGGAACAAATTCCAGACTGAAAGATGGGTGTGAATGTGGGTTATTGTGGTTCAGGATGAGAGAAGAATCTAACAGCAAACAAAGAAAACCAGGAATCTCAAATACGGTGGAGGTGTGATCTTTGACATTTAAACCATGTGAATACAATCAACATAATGAACAGGCTAAGGTGCTGAGGAGAGACCACTTTAGACACAGAATGAGCACAGAAACAGCAAAACCAAAACACGAACGAATCAACCTCCCCTGGGCAAACTAGCACTAAAATCAGAGTCTGGACCAAAATACAGAGGGAATACAACAATGTAGAAAGTCAACACAATATATTAATCGTATATGGAACACCTTTAGTGACAGTAATAAAATGCAAACACAAGAGGCTCACAACACCTTGTAAATAACAGTTTCAGAGAAGCTGGTGACTGAAGTCCAGGTACATTTCTGATCGAAGTTGAGCCTCAAGATGTTTCTGACACACTGGAAGGACTTTTCAAGAGTATATGAACCAATTTATACACTACTTGCACCATTGATAAATAACTGGGAGTAACTGATAAATCTGAGTTTGCTTCATAAAGTTGGCATGTGAGTTCTGGTGACTGGAGTCAACATACAGAACCAGTATAGGAATCTCTTGTACAGAGACGTGAGTCTCCAAGACCCCCAGTTATAGTTTGAACAAGTAGTGACGCAAAGAATGGTGGGATGTCCCAATGAAGGCTCAACCTATGTTTAAGTTTTTTTTTTTCATGATATATAATGAGACGATGCAAGTATTGCTTCAATGGCAAGAGTACAACAAGAAGAGCTGAATTAAGTAGAGTGGAGAAAAGGACAAGAGAGATGAAAACATCTCTGCTATCATGAGACTAGTAATTCAAATTTTGTGATGGTATGTCCTAAGTAGGCTCTTGTTTTTTTTTGTTTGTTTTTTTTTTGCCTTTTTTAATATTTTAGCAAAAAATAAATTTCAAACAGAATTTGTCAAGGTAAATTAAACTTCAAAAACAACCTGTCAGTATTTAGTTGTCCTTTAGTTCTTGTATTCTGAGTAGGAATATGACAAAAAACTATTTTTTTTTTAGTTTGATTTGCTTTGTGTCAAAAGAGACAAGAATGACCCTTTTATTCACATTACCAATTAGGCAACGACCTTTGTGTTCACAAAAGTCTGCATAAAACGGATTACACGCTTCCACAGGTTGATTTGCATTTGAGTTTCAAATCCTGTGAGCAAGCTATTAACCTTCCAGTCACACAAATCTTATCTGAATACATTTCAGACAGAAGTATTAAATGTGGCGAGATGGAATTATTGCCGGAAACAAGGACAAATATTTTTTGAAAAAAAAGAAAAAAGTTTGTTGACAAAGAAAAAAAAACATTAGTTAGGGCACACGACCAGTCACCTCCACTGAAACATACACAAACGACCCAGTTTGACCTTCTGAACCTATGCTGATATGTTCAAAAATTACTAATATCGGCTGATGCCGACGCTATTGCCTCTATATTGTGTGTACGTACTTTTGAATACATAATAAAATGGTGCAAGTACTGTATAAATCAAATTGTTTCAGTTTGTTCAAAATAGATAAATGCAGACACATAACAGAGTAATACATTTAGTTCCAGATATTTTCTGTGGGCCTGAATTGTAATGTTTGGCCACAGAAAAGCTTGGAGCTTGGCTGGATGGAGTCTCTTGCGATTATGATCTTTTGAATCTTGTTAGTAACCAGCTGCCATGCATTGTAATTTCTCTGCAGAGTACTTCTCTCTTCTGCCGATCTAATCAACGACTCAGGGCCAAAAAAACAAACAAAAAAAAACTAACATGCTGTACTTTAACATCCTGCACTGCATCACAAGTGGTCGCTTCATATTGTATTGTATCAGCTGTAACAAATGTCTCACCAGGGATTCTAACATTTGTATTTTTCAAATGAGCATATTTTGCTCTTCATTTTAAAGTGAAGTACCACAGTCAGGCACTGTATCTTCCCTGTACAGTTTCTGCTGCTATAAGCTTCATGCTAAGCACCTGCTGACTCACTGTGTGCCAAGTAAGGACAGCCTACATCCCCAGGCTGTTTTCAGAAGCTTTCACCGTTTTCCCTGTGGACAGTACTCTTACACCTTACACAGAGGTGACAAAAAAAAGAAAAAGAAATTTCTTAACCAGTATGTTAGTGCATATCAATTTTATTTATGTTGTAAACTTGAAAATATACTACACGCAAGATCTTGATCGTTGAGTATTAATGCAAATAACCTTGGTAATAATTATGTAGTGCTCATGAACAACTCTGTTTCAGCTTTTAGCCTGATGTTTTCCAGGTCATTTCGTAATGAGCTTACCTGAACTTTTTACATCTAGCAAAAATAATCACTTATTCCACTCTGGTGGTTTTATGGAGTTTCCCTCCATCCCCCCAAAAAATGAATGTTTTTCTTCAACTTACAGGCTGGAAAAAAAAAACACTTCTCAGCCTGTTAACACTTTTCTTAATAATTTGTGTCATTTTGCTAATTTAAAAGTTCTAAAAACTTTGAAATAATTCATAGCAAGTCTCTGATTAATCACAACCATAAGTATTGGTCAAAAGGTGCAACACATAAATGTTAACTTACTATTTTATCAGTATTTTCTGCAAATAAAATGGTTGCATGAAATTTTAAGGTTACAAGCAGTCTCAGCCTAGACCTGCATAAATCCTAGACTGCATCATCTGCCGACCTGTTTGTCACAGCAGACAGTTCAACAAGGGGCCAGAAATGTTCTTAAGATGCTTCAACAACAGTTGCTCGAGGGATTTCATTATGGTGACAGGCCTGTTGTCATTTAACCTTGTGAGGCTGAAATTTTTAGGGAGTGGGATAAGGTTGACATTATTTAAAGCATGGGGGAACTTCACAAAGCTCCAGAGATTTATGGAAGATCTGAATGAAGATGGGAGGCATTTTTTCCCCTGTCTTTAATCCTTCATGATGTAAGAACTGACACCTTTTATAAATTTGTATCACGATGCCATTTGTTTCAAAATCCATCCGTGAAAAAAAAAAAAATGCTGTCAGACCAAACAACAGAAATGACAACAAGTTTGGTCTTATCTGTAACCGTAGCAACACTGTCTTGATCATGTTCTGCAGCTGCATGTTTGTTTTTCCTGTGTGTGACAGCGTGTCGTGCGGTGGCCTTATCCGGTGTGTTTCTGTGGGTGTGGCAATCAGGATTTTCTGCAGGCTCCCAGAAGCAGCTGTGCCTCGACACATCTGGAGTGTTTTCCACTCTTTTTTTCTGTTTTCAATCAGTTCCAGTCAGTTCCACTATTGCAGCTTGTTTCTTGCTTGCCCAGCAACCATGTTTCCTTCGTGCCCCTGATCACCTGTCACGGTCAGCGCTGATAAATTTCACTGCCTGTCTGCCTGCTGTCATCTGTCGTTTGCTGCCTGTTCACCGCTTAGTTCAACGTTCTTTTGTCACTCTGTGCAAACAGTTAACAGCTCAGGCCTTGTTTTGATTAGACTGATTTCTAACATTGAAACAATAAAACAATCCAAGTGTGTTTTTGACAGAAAACAGTATTGTGCATTGCAGAGATAGCCTCACATTCTTAAGTCCGGATAGATTCTTATCCAGCTGGACATGCTGTGCCCGGTGCCCTTCCGCCGCCTTACATCGGGTCATCTTTGTCACTTCCCTTTCCCCACTTGTCCTCTGCTACTGTCACCTTCTCATCCTGATAGTCCACCATGAGGTGGCAATTAGAACTTTGTTGACACGCCAACTCCGCCGGGGCTTTCGCCTGCTTTTCCTGTCCGCCAGCATCTTACTCTCCCTCTCTTCTGTTCTTGAGCCTGCATGTATCTGTCTAACCACATTTCATTCTACATCTCTGACTTTCTCTGCCTGCCTTTCTCACTCAGCACTTAGGCACCTTTGGGTGTCTTTCTCATTTTGCCCAAGCTACCACTTTCTATACTCCCATTCCAATCAGATGTTCATAAGTCGCTTTGAACTATTGACTTTCTTTTCTTTACTTTTCTTTTTCTACCTCCTGCAAACTTACTATTTACAATCCCCCTATTGGCCATTTTCCACTCTATGAATGACATAGTGTAATAGAACTGCCTGCAATGGCCTTTCTTCTTTCATTCTCTCTTTCACATTATGGTCAACATTAGTTGTTTTTCATTGCAATATGCTGGAAACCAAAATGATGGATACACAACATCCCTTTGGGTGCTTGTCTTTATTACACTACAAGGATTAAAACACATATTTTCATCTACAGCTTTGCATTAGGGAGCTTTCCTTTCATTTTGACTGGCTTTGTAAATACCAATTTCTGCATCTTTTCATTCACTCAGCTTGGCACTTGTGATGGATGGAAAGATATGCAGAGTGAATCCTGAAAGCTGATTGCTTTTATAGGCTGAACAAAATCCTATAGAGTGTTATCAGACCATATACGCCCTATGACAGATCTCGTCTCTTCCTTTTGCTTTTGTGATACATGTATTGATGTTTACACATTTGACAGATGCTTTCACCCAAATCAACTTACAAACGAAAATGTAACTCTATAGAAATATTGAGCAGTTCCAGGCGGATCGTTTCCACTTTCATTGACACATAAACTTTAAAAACTAACTTAAAAGTTACGATCTATTTCCTTTTTCAAAAATGTTGATGCATAGTTATGATTCTAATAAGGTAAACATTATACTCTATACCAATTAAAAACAATTTGCATTTGTTTAAAACAACCACTTCCGATGATAAAGAAATGTTCTGAGAAGCATGGAATATTACATTTTGTGCTAAATTTTGTAAACAGATTATGATTTACATTTAATATTTCATGTTTCAAGCAGAGCGCATGCTCTGCTTCTGATCTAAAGTCTATTATCAAAGACTTTTTAAGTTGACCTAGACTTAGAAAAATGCTTGTGAACATGTCTACCCCAAGTACCAGGTTTGCTTTCCCACACCCGGTGAATCTTTAATATATTTTTAAATATTACTTTCTTTTTGCTTTTCCATGACCTGTGGGGGCTTTTTGAAGCTCAGAACAATTCATCTGCCGGTTTTATGATGTAACAACTGCTTCAAGCTTGTTCTCCAGCACAGTGGGGGGGGTTGCACAATGACAACCAAGAGATCGTGGAATGTGTCAGCTCTCTATTTCTTTGTGTGAATGTGATTGCTCGTGTCATGATTGGAACCAAAACCTGACGAGACAATTCTCTAGGGACTTGGTGTAAATCTGAAAACCAAAAGGTAATCCTCAGGAAATAAATATTTTGGGGGGTTTAAGGAGCTTTTTAGGGTTAGAGTGAGGTGAGCCTTACAGTTTGGATGGGTGTAATATAATGGGGATGTATTCTGTCAAAGGAACAGTCCCCAAGGACAATTTAAAACAAGTGTCTGCGTGTGTGTGTGTGTGTGTGTGTGTGTGTGTGTGTGTGTGCGTGTGTGTGTGTGTGTGTGTGTGAATGCATGGTATTTGCTGTGGAAAAGGGCCAAGATTGTTGGGAAGACTATGTTCAGTGTCGGCCTTTATTGAAAATCAGACCGTTATTCGTTATCCCTGATATAAACAAATCACAAAGAACTTTGCATTGATGTATAATTTTTTTACCCCCATAATTTAATGCAAGAGAGCTAGAGTGTGATATGAAATCTTGAGCTTGTTGAGCTGAGCTAATTAGTGATGCTTGCTTGATGCAGATCAATGTTGAGTGCCTTTTATGGTCTCCTTCTCCCTCAGTTAGAATTAATCTTCCATGTCCAGCAACTGAGACTAACAAAAAAAAAACAAAAAAAACTCAACATTGTTTCTCATCAACACAACATCAAGAGGACATGCCGCTTATGCAACCGGCTCAGAATGCTTAGTATGAATTAGCTCTCTTTGGGGTACTTGGTTTTTTAAGGGTGCCGTTAGATCCGGGCGAAGGATAATGTTAGTCATTTTACATTCAAATGGCTGCTAACATTTTTCTCTACATCTGATTTGAAAATCTGATCTGATGTTACATGGTATTACATCACAATGTTAAAGATATGAAGAAGAGGAAGGAGGCAGACGAAGGCAGACGTGTCCAGATGTAAATGGCACATAAGTAAAATGAAGCTGTTCGTTTGAATTATTCACCCTCTAACATGCTGATTTCCAGCATGTGTTTGCATCTGTGTGTGTGTGTGTGTCCTTTGCTGGTAGACTTGTTTGGGACAAGAAGCCAGAGGGACATGAGGAAGCTGTTTGATGTCATCACCACGTGTCCTTTCCTCTTACCCTTGGCTGTTATTTTGGCCGAAATGCTGTCTGACTGCCTCATTAGTTACTGGTAACTCTTTTTACTGTAATGTCAAACCCCCGGAGGCCATGTTGACTACTAGACTAAAAGACGTTGTGAACAGATGTGTGTTGAAAGTAGCTTTTGATTAATAATGCACTGTTATGAATAAAAACGGAAAAGCTTTGACGTTGATTCAGAAGGTTTTGACTCGGTGAGATGAGTGGGTTCTTTGCACGAGGGCCGTTTTGCTTAATAATAATTTTGCTTCAGTTGCAAAAAAAAAAAAAAAAAAAGGGTTAAATCACCAGAAGAAGGATTTCATCAGCAGGCATTTCAGGCAAGCTGGTGATAAATAAAAGTGGGCCGTTTTTAGGAAAATATCGCACCACAATTGATTGGTTCAGGGCAACGGACTGTGATTTTTAACCTTTTCTGCTATGAGGTTATAGCCCATCATTGTAAACACTTGCACCTTTTGTAACACGACACGATCTAATCTCGCTTCTGTCAGGTGGGATGTGACCCTCCATCGGGTTGGAGGTCGGCCTGAGCCTGACCTCCAGCAGGTCAGGCTCAGGCCGATTCATCAGAAAAGACAGACCTACCCAGAGGCAACTCGCTCCTTAACTTTTATGTCCACATGCAAGGTGT
Source organism: Poecilia mexicana (assembly GCF_051168715.1). NCBI lineage: Eukaryota > Metazoa > Chordata > Actinopteri > Cyprinodontiformes > Poeciliidae > Poecilia > Poecilia mexicana. Next base: position 18,120,579 of record NW_028263381.1, read on the forward strand.
ATTTATTTTTGCATCAATGCAACACATAAATGTTTTAGAAGAAAGAACCGTTAAAATGCATTAAAATACAGAGCCAGCGCCGAGGATCTTATTTTTATGGCAGTGCTGATTGACAGCAATAACCTTGGACCAGGAAAGGGCTCTTTTCACTGCAAGCAAATTTCTTTCCGCTTTTGTAACTTTTAATTACGTTGCCTGCGACAAGGTAGGTGAGGACGATGTGACAAAGAGTCAAAACAAAAGACACACACTCGCTGACAACCATGTGGAAGTTCTACTGACGCTGAATCTTGGGCTCAAGCGAGGTTCTGTTCAAGCCAAGCTTTTAATTTAATTTTTACTTTTGTTGTCAGAAAAAAAAGATGTTTTCATCCAGACTAATGCACATTTGAAAAACGTGCATTTATTTATCAACCCGGACTGCATCATTTCTTAAAGACATTGTTCACCATCAACATGTGGGCTTTTCCAACGACTTTTATTAATAAAAATCTGGTTGATTTCTGTACAGATTTCTATATGCAGACATTCACCTAACCTATGAAAGTCTTTTCTGCAATGTAAAATGCTGAGGACTCTTGAAGTGAATGAACAATTTGATAATTTAATACTTTTAATGCTGCTGGGAATGGAAATCTGTGGTAATACCTTGCTAACAGCTACACTGTTGGCAGTAAAAGTAGGAGAAAAAGGATTGATGTAAAAAATTAGATCATTTAAGAAATTAGCAGTTTAATTGAAAAATTTTAAAATTGCTCAGATTAATTTTTGAATAGAATTATTTGGGAACACCACCTGGAGAGAAATGCCAAAAAGAAGAATTTCCATCCAGCTGAAAAGACCAAAGTCAAAAAAGATGCAGTAAGTTGAAGAAAGGAGAGAGAGAGAATGAAAGGAGAAAAACTAAAGACTGTCAAGTAGAAATGAAACGAGCTGGTAAAAGAAGATCAGATCATTTAAAGGTGAACAAAAGAGAAGTAAGAAGCAATTTAGAATGTGAAATGTTTTATGCATTTGACATTGATATAAGCATTACATATGAAATAAGCGGCCTCCACCTCGAGATTTTCTAGAATGTCGCAGACATGGGAAATTTATCTTCTTATACGTCTTAGTAACGGCTAACAAATACTAAATACACTTCTACTTTTTCTAGCAGTTTTTCGTCACTGCAGTGTTTATGATTTTATGGGGATAAATAACTGCTTTTTCCAGCAGAAAATGTGATGTCGGCGTCGCTTTCCCTGTCTGAAAACGACAAACGAGACATCAGCAAACAGTGATTGGAAACGTCAAGCGCTCAACAGAAGTAAAATGAAGGTCATTTTTTAATGGTTCCGGGCTCAAAGGAACGAAAATAACTTCTCTTCCCGGGGGTTGAGTCTAAGCCTGCTCAACGGAAGTTGGGCTCAGGACCTCACTGTCCCCGTCAGCATCCAAATATACACGAATGTCTGTTGCTATTTCAGGAAACACCCACGTATGTCAGGCTTCACGCCTGGGCAGCTGAAGCCTGACAGTGATGCTTTGTTCTGTAGGGTGTTGGTAGGTCAGTTACACACTTCACAGTAATATTAAAGACAAATTGAAGTTGATGAGGCTGTGGTCAAAACAGCAATAAAGATGACGCCGTACAATAATTAAAATTGCAGATAGCCCTTAATGCGTATTTTGGGCTCCCCTGTTACTGGTGTAGTCATCCGTCTAAGTTTCATTTCATTTCATAATTAATAGACGTCTTTAAAGCAGGAAAATAAAATTGCATAAAATTCTGACCACCGTCCAATGGCGGATGCCCATCACAAGGATCCAGGCAGAAGTAAGAGTGTGTGGACTAAACGCTTTTTCTTTAATCACTTTTTGTTGCTTACACCTCTGGTGACAACAACAAACCCACTATCTTGTCGGATCACATACGTCCTTTATGTGACCTAGCTGAGATTATTCAGAGCTTGATCATAAAACCTGTTTGCTAGACTTAAAAAGTGTTTCTATAAGGAGTGTAGTCAATTAAACCTAAAGCAGTCTCTGGATGTTTTTAAGAGTTTGGGCTGTTTTTAGAAGCAGTTGAGACACAGATGGAAAAAAATTAGTACATTTTTCACAGTAAGGGAAAGAATAAGAGAACGCAGAACCTTCTACAATCTTCGTTCAACGGTGACGTAAAGCAAACATCATAATTTGTGCTTTGGTTCATTTTGCAGTGTTTTTATTAAGTTGGTTCGTCACATTTTGCACCACAACTGAAAAGCACAGGCTTCCGATGACATCAAAGTGTCAGGCACAAAGAGAGCCTGCATAGAGGTGCCAACACCTTCATTAGAAATATCAAACATATGCAAAGATCAACTGGAAAACTGTTTCCTTGCACCAAACAGCTTATTTTACAAGTCTTCTAATGTCCTGTAATAGCTGATTTCTGTGTACATTGGCTAATTACTAATAGTAGAAAATGTTATTAAAAGGTGGCATTAAAGCATTTCCACTTATAAAATATCTTAATGTAAACCTAGTCTTAACATTGAGAGTGTGTCGCACCGAAGAAATTGTCCTGTACAATGATATATGAACAATTAATAAAGGACTTTGAAAGAATACTATTTTAATTCTTTTCATTTAGTAACATTTTGTATATATAGACAAGTTGTTCAGCAGTTTAATCCATGTATTTATTTTTACACAGGCAACAGTTTTAGATTGTTCTTGTTGACAATGTGTATCATCAGTGGCGACTGCAAAGTGCCGTATTATTGTTCCTTTGCATAATGATTGTTTTACACTTTCACATTCTCTTCTCACAAAGAGAGCAATTCCCAAATAAATACTATTCAGCAAGGCGCAAATAAGCAGTCTTGTCCCATTTGAGGGCACAACATCTGCAGTAGAAACGTGAAGAAGCGACAAGATATCTCTTAATTGACATTTGATAACTTGGGAAATTAGACTCGCAGCTAAACTAACAAAAATAATGTGTTAACAACTAATAACACAGTTTGACACTCTCAAATTTCAAACACACTGTCAGATGGTGTTATCAGTGGACTTGGGCATAATCAGATCATATGTCTGCCCTATCAATCATGATTACATAAATGTCTAACATGCCATTAATAATCTTCTTAAAGCTACTGTAAACTAAGTGTTGGTAAAAAATCCAATATTTAGTAAACAACAATAATGTTGTTATAAGGCAAAAAGACGGCAAGAAACATGTGAACGAGGGTCATGAAAAAAATTATATATTGTTATTTATTTATTTCTTTTTCATCAATTCCTGAAAACTTCAATGAGCTGCCTGTAAAAGTGCTACAGTCAAGATAAAAAAAATAAATAAAAACACCATGTAGTGTTTTTATTTATCATACAGTAGAACAAACTGGTGAGCTCCTGTCATCAAACATGATGAAAAGTCACACTCAGAACAACCATTTCAGCAAGAATGACTTTTCTAGGTTAAACTTCTCCTGTGTGATAACGTCCAGGTATTTTAAATGCTGCGCTAAAAATCAGCTGCGTCGACACTCTCTAAGGAAACGATTCTGCAGTCGTTTGTGGTTTTTGGAACATGTTTGTATTTCCTATATGGGTTTTTTATGTCACAAGGTTGGTCAGTTTTATGACAGCACTTTGTTAATTTGCAGCACAGACATCTGTTTGCACATGTCTACTTAATTTGGAGTCTGTTGTGCCCACTCAGCCACTGTGCACAGCAAGGCAGGTTCTATTCTAAAAGAACCTGCAGAATAACTCTGCCCTGTTTGACAATTTTCTTCTCTCTCTTTCACACGCCACACACACACACACACACACTCGCTCACACACACGCACACTGCATATGCAGGAAGTTTGTGACGCATTGAGACCAGACCTATTCTGACTGTGGTCAAATGAGGCACATGGGAATCGGACAACATCAATCCTGCTGTCATTGCTGCACAACCAGATCATTCATTCATCCCACCCACAATTCCCTACACAGAGGATGTGTGAGTGAGTGTCGTGAAGGAAGTAATGTATTTACAACCCCTGGCAAAAAGTATGGAATCACCAGTGTTGGATGAGCAGTCATTCAGACATTTCATGCTGTAAAACAAACTCGGATCAAAAACATGATACAATATTAAGGTCATTCCAAAGTGCAACTTGTTGGCTTTCAGGAACACTCAAAGAAATGAAGAGAAAACATTGTGGAAGTCAGTGAATGATACTTTTATTGACCAAACACAGGGAAATAAATATGGAATCACTCAATTCTGAGGAAAAAAGTATGGAATCACTCAAATTGGAGGTAGAAAAAAGGACACACCCAGTCTATTTCCTTTCCCTAAATGGACACCTGCCCCAGATTAGATGTGCCCGTTAGTGTGCAGTTCAAAACACCTGCAGTCATGACACCTTGGAGGGCTGCTGGACGAAGTGGAGTGGCGAGAACCATGACTCCAACAAGAGAAATGTCCCTTGAAACAAAAGAGAGGATTGTGAAACTTCTTGAAGAAGGTAACCCTTCACGCATGGTTGCTAAAGATGTGGGCTGTTCACAGTCAGCTGTATCCAAGATATGGTCCAAACACAAACAGCATGGAATGGTTGTTAAAGCCAAGCGTACTGGTAGACCAAGAAAGACATTAAAGCGTCAAGACAAACAACTAAAGGTCATTTGTCTTGAAAACCAAAAAAGTACAACTAAACAGATGAAGCATAAATGGGAGGAAGCTGGAGTCAATGTATGTGACCGAACCGTAAGAAATCGCCTAAAGGAGGTGGGATTTCAATACAGGAAAGCTAAATGAAAACCAGCATTGACACCTAACCATAAAAGAACAAGATTCCGATGGGCTAAGGAGAGGCAATCATGGACTGTGGATGACTGGATGAAAGTTGTCTTCAGTGATGAGTCAAGAATCTGCATTGGACAAGGTGATGATGCTGGAACTTTTGTTTGGTGCCGTTCCAGTGAGATTTATGAAGAGGCCTGCCTGAAGAAAACAACCAAATTTCCACAGTCCTTGATGATATGGGGCTGCATGTCAGGCAAAGGCACTGGGGAGATGACTGTGGTTAATTCTTCTATCAATGCACAAGTTTACATTGACATTTTGGACAGTTTTCTCATCCCTTCAATTGAACAGATGTTTGGAGATGATGAAATAATTTTCCAAGATGACAATGCATCGTGCCATCGGGCAAAAACAGTGAAGGCATTCCTTGAAGAAAGACACATTCAGTCGATGTCATGGCCTGCAAATAGTCCAGATCTCAACCCAATAGAAAACCTGTGGTGGAGATTGAAAAAAATGTTCCACAAGAAGGCTCCAACCTGCAAAGCTGATCTGGCAACTGCTATCAAAGAGAGTAGGCACCAAATACTGTTTGTCCCTCATCAAGTCCATGCCTCAGAGACTAAAAGCTGTTATAAAAGCCAAAGATGGTGCAACTAAATACTAGTGATGTATTTTGAATGGTCTTTTGTTTATGTGTTTTTCATGATTCCATACTTTTTTCCTCAGAATTGAGTGATTCCATATTTATTTCCCTGTGTTTGGTCAATAAAAGTATCATTCACTGACTTCCACAATGTTTTCTCTTCATTTCTTTGAGTGTTCCTGAAAGCCAACAAGTTGCACTTTGGAACGACCTTAATATTGTGTCATGTTTTTGATCCGAGTTTGTTTTACAGCATGAAATGTCTGAATGACTGCTCATCCAACACTGGTGATTCCATACTTTTTGCCAGGGGTTGTATTTGTTTATGGCCAAAGACGTAAATTAATATCACTTAAAATGGATGCGATTTCTGTTGGTTATCTACAAAACAAATGCAACCAACAGTCACTTATCTTACATGCATACAGTTATTTGCTGGCTCGTGGTGGAAAATGTCACCATCCAATTCATTTTTTCCCCCCTCTGAAAACAAGCAGGTCATCCAACCAGCTACTCATTTTTCTGTGTTCTTCAAGCCTTGTTCATCTTCTGGTGTTATTTCATTAACGTGTCCCTACAGTTAACACAGTGATCTGCATTTTATTACTCTGGTTTACATGCTAATTTGCTCATCTGATAAATTCATCCTGCTGGTGGTCAGATTATGTTGTGTATAAAGAGAGTGTATAAAAGTCTACAGCAGTGCTTGTGTGGTGTGAAGCATGGCACATAAAAGGCTTAATTAGACGTAACAGAAGATTGAACCTTTGATGTGTAGAATGAAAAGTAATTAAGCTTGTCTGCAAAAGAAACTTGATTAGTGGTGAGGTACTTTTTCCTGCAAACTGCAGAATTTTATATATCTAAAATAAAAAGTTTTATTTCACCCCAACAGAACAATGAATTACAACAACTAATGCAGACTTATATCTGTGGATTCCTTCAATAATTTTTCTCAGAAATAACACTACTCATAGGCTGACTGCATAGTAGAACCAGGAATTAACTATTCTCCATCTTTGGGACATAATGATTGTACTGGGTCATTTTATCTTTTATAACAAACTCTTTCACAAACGCGTAACTAAGCACTTCTGTCCTTGTTATGGAAGCAGCAAAGACACAAATACAAGAATAATCAACATGCAAATTGTCCTAGTTTCTGTCAATGTCCATAAGGGGATTGAATATGTTCTAACATTCCACCACTGTGGGACTATAAAGGGAATTTCTAATCTATTTCTATTCCATACAGAGGATAGGCATATAAAAATTAATAGAGAGCTGTTTATGTCTCAGAATTTAATATAATCATACAGTCACTTTCTGTAAATGCTGATACCAAGATTCTTTTACCACAATCAAGTTAGCAAAGCTTTTACCTAAAATTGGAATCAGAAGCCAAAGATCAAAGAGTGAGTTAAAAAATGCAGATGAGTGCAGTTTTCTCTGAAACTTCTGAAAACAAACTTGCTGTAACAATATCCATTGATGATCGAAGCTGTCTTGTTGATGATGTTGTTTTTGTTAATTGGGAAATTGCTGCAGTGGGTAAACAGCAGAGGCTGCGCTCCATGGTATGACAGACACAAAGGGCCCACCAGAGACAGAGAGGCAGATGCATTCTGCCATCACCAAAACATTGTCAACAGCTGCACTTGCTGATTGTCTACATTCAAAAGCAGTGTTATGAAAACCCAAAAGTTTTTTGTTTTTTCTTTGTCATTGCTCTGATGCAGATTAATGTTTTCAAAATAAGGTTAATTGATCAAATGTGTTTCACCAGCAACATTCTATTTTTTTTTAAGTCAGGGATGTCAACAGTGTCTTCCTTTCTTGTAGCTTCAATTTTTTTTTTAAACAAGACTCATTTTTAGGCCCCTTGTACATGGAGATGAATCAGACTGGGGCCCTCAGCTGTAAGGTGCACACACCTCCAAATTGTGCCTTAAGTTTTTTGAATCAAGAAAATAATTAGATCTGCAGGCAGCAGTTAAAGCATAAATGCATCTGACACTCTTAAAGAGATGCCCTGGCCTTTTATTTAGCAATCAGCTTTAAAAGCTCCTTCTTCACCTGAAGCAGCTCCTGGGTATTATAGTATAAATCAGCAATAGCTGCAAAACAACTTCTGCCAATAGACCCGCTGTGTGATGAGGTAACATTTTTATGTGCATTATTCTTTCTAACTCAGCTCCCTGATTATATGCTTAGAGATCACAACTCTTTTCTCTGCATCGTCTAATATTTAAAAAAACCCATTAAAATTACTGTTGGTGTTTTTACTCCCTAAGTAAAACTAATAGAAATTGTGAAACAGCAGAATCTGTATACAAACAGTTGCTAAGAAATATCTTTAGTGCAAAAGGTGAAACCCCTATGGCAGTAGAATTGCAAAAAAAATATTTGCCACATCTCATCATTCTTTTGGTTTTGCTTTACATGTTAATTTGAAGTTCGTCTTTGTGCATACAATTACAGGCAGATCCTAATTTATATAAACATTTGAATAAAATGTGTTCATCTCGCTTAATAAATCTGTTTTGTATCTTTTGGAAGTGAGCCACTTTTGTGTTTCCTATTGACTTTTAATATACAGCCTGCCCACTGTTACAAATGAGGCCCCAAACCTGCTGGCTAAATAATTATCCATAACGCAACATAGCTTGACTCCTGGACTTTGTATTCACTGTGAGTATTGTGCTGCATGACACAAGAATGGATGGACAAAGGAGGCAACGTCAATAGTGGTTGCGAGCAGCGAAGTGGTTTTTCATTGCCTGCTGTCATAATAGGACTTTATGGTCATGCATCTCTCTGATGCTCCCAAAACATCAGTCATTTCACAGTAAACACATGCACTTGAGAAGAAACAAACACACACCCCCCCCCCCCCCCCCCCACACACACACACACACACACACACACCCCCACGCACACACACACACACACACACACACACACACACACACACACAGAGTTTCTAAGTTGGCAATTGCAAGTAAACGCATTTGCCATTTTCAGAACATAAATATGTTTCAGAATAATGAGAGGTTCTCATCACCTGGGGAAAATAAATGCATTACTGCGAATCCCGAGCAATCAACTACACATGTAGCAGCTCTTAAATATACAGACAAAATCACAGGTTGGGGGAATCAAATCAAGGTCAAGACAGCAGGATTGGGGAAAAAGAACGGGAGTGAGAAACAAAACACAAAAGAAATAAAAAGAAGAAAACTGCCAGACAGAGGAAAATGTACAGAAACTGAAGTCTTAAGATAAAAAATACAGTTTTTGCTTTTTTTTCCTGAACATAAGTGTCCAAAAGCAAAATAGCAATAGCTCTAAAATTGTCCTTCCTACATATCTTACATTTAGACTTTGTTTACAGTTTCATTTCTACCAGTCAAGTCTGAACCTAATGCATTGTCAACCTTCAACAAGACAGATAATGGAAACATAATGCATCCTTCATAACAGGATGGTTCTACAGCAAGACACAAAGCAATCTGTTGCTCATTCTGAAGTCAACATTTTGCCATCATAAACGCCTGAGCTCATTTGAACAAAGTCAAAGTTAGCAGATTTTTGAAGATGAACTTTTTCTGCAGAGAGAGACGAAAAGGTGAGAACTATTTTTCTGTTATTGATTGTTCGATTGCTAGTACTGTTTTAATAGAAGCACAGCTACACTACTTACGCAAACTGGACTCTGTCCCATGCAGCTGTCAGATTAGTGGAAAATAAGTGGATACCTAAACGAACTTTTGCTCGCTAGGATCCTTCTGCAGCTCACTCAGGCTTTTGCTGCAGGTGAAATGTTTCAGCAACCAGGATTCATAATAGCTTCACAGATGAACATTTTCTCATCCATAGATTCATAAAGGTTGATTGAACCCACTGAGAACCGTTATCAAGCCTTCAATTTAATTACCATTATGCAATCAAATTGCATCAATTTAGATTTAATACCCCTAAGCACTGGGTTTTTTGTTGCAATTAATTTAAAGCAGTATCATTTTCTTGTAGTTAATTCTCTCTGACTATTTGCTCTTTTTTTTGTTGTAGTTAGAGGTATATTGTTTCATTCTGACTCCTTGATTTAGTGTATTTTTCTTTATTATTATTTGCGCATTTCACTTAGGTTTCGCTTCAGCCTCACCCTTTAACCTTGGCAGGGGGCTCAGTTAAATTTGTCTTGGTACTCGGCTAAAATGAACACCCTTGTAGACTTCACTGTGGTTATGAATGATATCTTATGTCTTTTTTGTCAATATTATTTTATTATTTCATTTATAGTTTTTTTTTATTTCACAAGGAAGATCTCATTTAGTGAGAACCCTGCAGTGTGGCTGAGTTAAAAATGAGAAAGAGCAGAACAAAATTCTTCCACAGTGATATGAAATACAGAATATTGCCAGCTATTGCAAGCAAGTGATGGCAGTAAAGCTGATGTCAGTTGTAGCACAACCTATTATAAGGGTTAGGGAGAAATTACTTTATTGCAAGAGGCCAGGATGGTTTGAAAATGGCCTTTTTAGACTGCTCAGATTGTGTTTGTTTAAAGATAAAATTAATTTGGTGTTCTGAAAATATCTTTTTTTTTTTACAGTAAAGCAAAAACAACAAAAAAATGGAGTGTTTGCTAGACACCTGAGAGTTTAATCTTAAAACATTCATAAGAATGAGATGCATCTGGTATAAATGTTTCTCCCCTTTGGCAGTGACATAATGATTACAGCTTAATAATGATTTAAATTTGAAGTGCATAGCTTAATGAGGATTGTAGAAGTGTTGTAATATTACCATAATCTATACGAAGCGTTTCTTATTAAATCCAAAAACCTCTGTTAAATAAACTACCATGGATTAGCTAGTCTCATGTGTCAGCCTTCTACAACTTGACTGTCTGGCCCCATTATACCCAATTACATTCATAGGTGTCCACGATCCATTTAACAGCTTCTATAAATGGCACACAGAGGGAGCAACTCGGCACAGTGAAACAGCCACTGTTGGTCTGTCAGGACCCATACCTCCAGGAGATGATGTAACAAGGGGATCATGCAAGTCAGACGATTGACATTAACTCACGACCTATTGGGGCAAATCCTGCTGACGCTGCAGGTTGGAGAGAAAAGCAAAGAGATGGCAATAAAAGGCAAAGACATTTTCACCTGAAAGAAATGAAGACGTTGATACAGGGGGAGTGAGGACGGAAAGAAATGTGTTGTGATGTGCAGCAACTGAACTGAAAATGAGACGAACGGCTAATATCTATGTCCTAATTAAACACGTTTGATTTATTTAAGTTGATTAGAACGCATAACTCATGTTCTTAGTTATTTCCTCCATCGATTCGTCATTCGCTGAAAGCATGAGACACAACTATGATCGATGAAAACCAACAGATTTCGCTGCTTTGAATTAATCACAATATTTACAGGCGTTGTTTTTCTTCGATGCAGAAACATCATTTATGTAACGTGATATCCTAATCGGGTGACAATTGGAGAATGAAAAGAAGTTTGATTAAGCTGTACAAATGCTAATACGCACATTGTTTGCAGATAGTTAATGAGATGCTTTCAGTAGAAATTTATGTTGAAAATGATGCTAAAATGTAACTGTTGTACAACATCCACACATGCGAAATAGTGTAGGGATAAATCATATTAATTTAACACATTAATAATTAATTGAATGCTGTGCTATGAGATCAGAGGGGTAGAAAGTGTTTGATAGCTGCCAGAGGGTCAACATGTGGTTTACTCAGCTCTGTGAAGACACATCATTTATTCTTCTTTACTTCTATCATATTGTGTCTGGTAGGTTACATAAGTAACATCATCTAGTTCAAATAACTCCACAGAAACGGGACTCTGTTGAATCTCAGCCACCACGTTAGCGTTGGATTAATAGTTCAGTTCAAATAATTAACTGTGCTATGTCACCGCCAGATCAGCAGAACGGCCGTTGTCATGTTTACGGCCGAGCTAACAACAGCCCAGTCACGTTGCCGCTTTTTTTTATTTGCTTGCAAAGCAGGTAACTGAAATGTGATTGCTCAGGATGGATTTTAGTGCGGGGTGTGAAAAGGCTCCTCTACGTTCATCTGCATCAGGCAGGACACACGCTAATAACAACAACATGAGACTCTTGGAGTCGACAGCGACTGATGAGATGTAATCAGAACCAAACGTGCGATACTGGTGGATGAGAATAAAAACCCCCCCTAAGACTTAAAGTTTATATGTGTCTGTAGTTGTAAGCATGTTTGTCAAAGTTTTTTGTCTTTTTTCAGTAGAGAGAATGACACAAAAAGAGATAAGCCGCAGTGACCTCCCTCCGTTACTCTCTTACTCGACCTTCCTGCCTCACCCATGGGAAGTGTACTTGCTATGCCGTATGCTCCGCTGTCAGAGCATCTTGATTAATAGGACACAGTCTCGAAAAAGACTGGACTTACCTGTTTGACTCTTATTAAAGAAAACATAACGATTCTTTCACTAATTAATCTCAAACAATTTTTTTCTTTGGAAGTTTTACACAGTAAAATGTGAAAAATGTTAAATATATGACACATTTGAAGATACTCTGATGGAAGTAACTTTGGAGATGAGAGTCTTTCTCACAGCTAGGTAAGCATTCTGCAATGAAGCTGATAGAAACCGCCAATCTTATTTGATTTAAAAGTGTCTTATTTGATGTGGAAAGCACAAGGTCATGCGTCGTTTGAATCTGTTTCCGATTCTGCATTTCAAAACAAAACGTTATACTTGACGGAGGCGATTTGAAATGAAAGGAACACTTTAACAATGTATTTTTATTTCTTTTTTAATACTGTCACTGCGTTTTCAAAGCACATATTCCATAAGTTGGATTTTTTTTGAAAAAGAAAAGTGTAGTAGACGGTTTTCTTTTTGATAATGTGGTGATTATACAACCTGAGAATGCAGTGGGGATTCTGAAGCTCTGCATACATCCAACGTCTCTGCAGTACAATTGCAGTATCAAGAGAACGGGCTGGATTATGTATGTCAACAGATCTGCCAAGTTTTACTTCACTCACTTTAAAAAAAACCTCCTATCATCATTGCAAGGAGGGGGAAGTGAAGAGAGAACTTTGCCTGAAGCACTTTCTTCTCTCTCTTCTTTATGTAGCGTTTCTAAAACATTTCATCTGTTATGTTTTTGTATGTACCTGTTTGTGTTTTCTGTTGCTTTTTCATTTCTGCTTCATAGATGTGATTTTTCTTCACTTTTTTCATCCCTGTTTTATTTGGACAGCATTACATTTTTAGCTGATATCTGAGGTGATGCTGGTTGATTTAAAAAGACGTGATGAAACACACCTACAAGTCTTGACTAAGGAACATGTAGTATTTTTTTTTTCTCCTTCACATTTGTGATCCAGCCTTTGGTTTGTGATAATTATTTTCATTTCTATATCCAAAAATGGAGAAATGTGTACAAATTATGAAGGAAATAAAAAAAGCGAGCCCAATGGCAGTCAAGTCCACAGCTGAAAGTTGCATAATAACATTTCCACCCAAAACAAATGTAGTGCTAGTAGAATAAATTCTTATCATGAACCTAAATGTAATTTCAGCTTTACTGCTGCTTAAGATATAGTGGCTGTTAGGATTTGAGTTTTCTGTTTATTTTGGGGGTTTTTCTGTGCTTATTGTCCTCCTGTTCCCTGTGAGTCTCTGTGTTGTCCTGTCTGCTCCCTAATTGTTTCCCAGGTGTGTCTAGTTCCCCTAATTACTCCTTGTGTATTTAAGCCCACCTGTTGTCTCTGTCCTTTGTCAGCTCCATGTCAGTTGTAGTCGTATGTAGCTTGTCAGTTGTCGTCTTAGTCAGTAGTTCTCAGTTGAACTGGAAAGTCCTGAGGCTACTTTGCTCCGTCTTTTGTCAGTTGCTACCGGTATTTAGCTGTGTGCTATTGTCTCTGCCTTGCTGCCTGATCTGGACTGTTTTGAGCTCATCATTAAATTCATCTTCTTCATCACAACCTGGGTCGTCAGCGTTCGTTCTCGCCACCACTTACCACTACTCATGACAGTGGCATTTTCCTTTCATAGATTTTTAATTCACATAAAGACTTTAACACTTTGGGAGATCAATACGATTGTAATGGACGTGCCTTGCGTACAAAGCAGGAGTGAGCCAAGCGCGTAAGGATCTTTCCTTATTTTTTTAAAATTCTCTTTCAATTAAAACCACCCACAACTGAAAAAGTTATAAAATACATTTTCTCTCACTCAGCTGGATTCATGCGCAACACTCAAATAGTCTCAGATGGTGACATGTTCATTACATGGACCAAATTATACAAGCCTGAAAAAGACTAAGTGACACAGGCAAATTAACTAATCAGCATTTATTATGACCATGTTTCACTATGTTTGCATGAAGCTTAGAGTTTATAAAAATGATCAACTCACATGTTCATCCAACATGCCTTACATGATTCATGCAAGGCAAATGAGTATTCTTTCCATATTATTTATATATGGAAAGAATAAAGTCTGGATTTATTACTCAGCTAAATTCATTTGGCACTTTGGACTGCCGGCTTTAGAAAATTACCTAGAAATGTGACTAAGCATACATTTTAAGTTTCCTTTCTGCCACTTCAGCAACAGTAGCTCTTGCTTAGTGTTTCCATTTAATCATGCAGTGCCTTCAGCGTCCAAGACCTTAACAGCTATCAACTTCATATTCATCTTAGTACAATTAATAACAATTACACTGTCCTCTAGGAGTTTCTCATTAGCCGACATGGTGTTTCTGTGTCACTTGTATTGCTTGGTGATATTAAAGATTGATTAATTGTATTTAGTCATTTTAGAGAGAGAGAGAGAGAAAAAAAAAAGATTAACATAAATGTAAACAATTCCATGTTTGGATTAGAAATCAAAACATTCAAAGTGTGAATCTGCGCATCTAAAAAAAACAAAATATATTCATAGCATTTTGTAGCTAGCTTCATATGCTATCAGCTTGACAGTGTTGCAGCAGATGTGTACTGCTTGGCTTTTCCTTTTTCTTCCTCTTTTTCAACTTTGTGCCCCGTAGTGAATACAATGCATACTGACAAGTACAACGCAAAATCAATAGAGATCAGAAGTTCTGTTCCTTTAAAACATAGTTGTATTCTCCATATGAATGCACAATGGGAGTTTTCAGCAGGTCAATGAAGGTAAGAAGTGGGATGAAACCCTTCATGCCTGCAGTAACACTGACAGCATCACTTTTATACAAATGGCATAGCCTAAGGTCAGGCATTGACAGCCAGAGAAATACTTTCTGAAGGCATTGTATATCAATGAAGCACCACTTCAGGCATTTTTTCCAAAGTCGATTTTGGATTCACTTTTCTAGAGTGCAAAAATATTTTTGCAGAAAGGCAATACTATATTTATTTTAAATCTTATTTTTATGATATTATATTTTGTATTCCTATCAAAAAATAACTACTTGTACTTTGTTTGTGTGAACCTCCATGCTTTCATGTCTGTCACTTTGCTGCCTTTAAATGTGAATTTCCTCACGGTGGCACAGAGGATATTTTTATTCTATTCTTTGTCTTTTACAAGGCAAGTTGAAGTTTAAGAGTAAAATAAACACACTTTTGGGGGGAGGAGTAGTGAGATGAATATATGAATTACGTGAATTATGTCACATTTTAGCTGTTTTAGCTTTTACATTTTTCAGACATTTAGATGTTTTGGTTGATCACAATTGTTTTGATCCATAATCCTAGCTGGTTATCAAAATGCACAAAATTGTCATTACAATACAAACTCACATTCTCTCAAAAAATTATTTCTTTTTTTTATTTGTAAGATAAAGCTGATTATTCTGTGCTTTCACAGCTTTATTATATAATGTCTTAAAATAATAAAATGCATTTATGTAGTTTGTGTCTAAAGATGATCCAACCATTTCTAAGCCACACTGTTATACAAATTGCTATTTTAGTTCAGAGTGCAAATTATGGTCAAATTCCCAAAGTAAAATCATACTTGAAGAACATTAAGTTGTGGAATGGACAAAAATGTGTGAAGCTGAGTTTTTCTTGTTTTACTTTGATTCATTCAAGTGACAGGCCAGAAAAAAAAACCCCTCAAATCGAGCCAGAAGATGCTGTGGCCACAGTGCATAGGGGTAACTTCCTGCAGGATCAATAGCTCCAGATGTCTGGCCTTCACATTGCCTTAAGGACAAAGCCTAGAAAGCTCCATTGCATAGATTTCTTCTGCCAAGCAGTTGCAGTCTTACGTCATCAGTTGATGCAGAACTGTACGGTCAAACACACCACAACTGACTCCAGAGTGCTGAAGACCCTTTTGTTGGAGAAACATCTCAGTCCTCTTTGCCTCCAAGCCAGTAGATCGGCTTTGACTTAACAGTTGTGAAGAGAACAACACTTTACTGACAGCATTGTGTCAAGTGAGCAATTGGGTGCAGAGGACTAAGGTGTGTGTATTTTCTTTTTCAGAAGCTGGATTTGACCTCTTAGTCAAATCCAGAAAGGTATTTTGAAGACATTTTGGAGAACATAACACACCCACCTTTGTGGGTATAACCTTGATATAATAAAGACGGTGTAACAAATGCATACAATTTGATCGCTAGATTGCAGATATTGTATGGTTTGATACCTTTGTCATACTTAAATCTGACTTTAACAAATAAAACCATTTTCTCAATATTTACAAAGATGTTTTTGTTCGTGTTGAAGTTTTTAAAAAAGACCTTTTTAAAGTTACTCTTGTTTTTGTTTTTGTTTTTTTTGTGGTCCTTTTAGTGGAAATGGCTCTTTGGGTGACTTGACAGGGTGTAACAGGTGAAAAAAAGAAGACATAAAACACTTCTTTCTCCCTTGTTTACACCCTCATTACTGCCTGAGAAGAATACCCTTTTTTCTGGATAAAAACAGAAGGTTAAAAGGGGAGAGAAAGTGAGATGAAAGAGAATATAAATAAGAAGGCTAAAATTAAACCACAGGAGGGAAAGGGGTTTGTATTTAGAGATGTGGGGGGGAAAAGAAAGGGAAAAGGGGCAGAGGGGAAGAAGCACTAACTGAGGTAGAAAGCAGATTATTGGCTGAGCTCCAATGAGCTCATTGAAGAAGACCCTGCTGTCAGCTTGTATCACCGTGACAGACAGCCTACCTACCTCTTTGGGGCCTTCGAAGACACATGCTTAACACAGAGACAGAGACACGGACGGATTTGAAACCATTCAGACACACAGAGAAAACAAGAACTTAATATATGATACATATGTATAGAAAGGGAGCCAAACGGCTGAATCGCTCAGCTCCTTTAAATCAAGGCTGAAAACCCTCCTGTTCAGAACAGCCTTTGATTAATAGCAGCAAGAGGAATGCCTGCTTGGTAAAAGTATCTTGAAGTCATAGAATCAAACACTCAGATAAGCAGATCATCTGGTTTGTTGAGTGCCTTTTAACAAAACGGGAAAGTTGTTCCTTAATTCCACTTTTAAACTTTAAAGATTTCCTTTTCATGCTTTTATAAAATATGCCTAAATCAATTCAGAGGGTACTCCGGCTCTCAAGCGTTACTGCTATGAATGAATGGAAGAATAAGCAAGCTGTGAGATTTACACAGCTGCACACGTTTTATGCCTCCATCACAGATATTACAAATCCCACCGTTAAGCAGCCCATAGGAAATTAAACACTGTGTTTACAGAGAAGAAGCACGTCGTCAGGCTTACCCACTGCAGCTGATATGTTGAATCATAAAATAAACCTAGGCAGCCCGCATAAGGAAATCAATATTTACACAGATTCTACTCATGCAGACATAAATGTCAATCCAAAAAGATTTTATAGATGCTAAACCACAAAGTAATGTAAAAGAGAAGGTTGTTGCGTCTCTCCCTATCAAACAAACAACACAAATGAACAAACTAGAGAAGATCAAAACACAAAACTGATTATATGAGTCTAAACACCAGATTTATGACGACACAGGGAGAACATGCAAACTCCATGTTGAAAGACCCCAGGAAGGATCTTCTTGCTTTAAGACAGCAGAGATACCAACTGTGCCAGGGAGATAATGTCAAGACTATTCTGATAGCATTCGTAGACATGTTATTTGGTCGGCCATTTTATTTCATACAGTGAAGTGCGCCTTGATCTTATTGCTTTCTGTTTTACACGGGCGATAGGAAATTCAGAGACAAACAACAGAGGAAATGAATGGAAGTGGCACAGACATTCAGTTTAAGTGTGCAGGGATTCAGATTTTAAAAAAAGTCACTTTAACCATATTGTTTTTGCTCCAGAGGCAGCACGACTAATGGCTAACAGCTCCTGACTGTGTATTGTTTTCTGGAGAGAACATCTGCTCCACACAGTAATTGGGCTGCTTCACCAATGCCTGGACTCTCCTTTGTTCTAACTAGACGCTTATCCAGTCAGAAAAATCGGCTTTGAGAGTCTGAACAATATGTAATTTGATAAATGCTTCTTTTTGTGTCAATAATTATATGATTTGCATGATTATTTAGACACACACACACACACACACACACACACACGCACGCACGCATACACACACACACACACACATAGGCTTAAATATACATACATATTTATGTATTTATATATATCTTACGTGCAGTTATGTACTTACAATCAGCATCTATCTCTTGATTTAGATTAGCTGTGATTACAACAGCTAGCAGTAGTGTTCTTTAGCAGGGTTATAATAACCTCTGTCAGGCAAGGAGGCGATACAATCTTATCTTGTCTGTTCTCATGCTGATTAGCACTACCAAGCTCCACTGAGCGCATCACCGTTCCCTCTGGAAAGCTTAACCTTATATAAACTGTTCAGTTTCTTATATAGCGTTTTCTTGCCCCATTAAACTACAGTATGAAACAGTTACATCACAACTGCTATGGGCTATTGATTTAAAACTGATTACTCTTATATAATTATTATAGATACGTAAACCTAATTGGTTTTGTGGGTGTTTCGACTGTAACACAAAATGGCAATAAAATAAGTGAAAGTTTGAAGTTGTATTGTGGCAAAACGTAAAACAATTCCAGGAGTATGCATACTTTTGCAAGTTCCACACACGTGTTTCTTCTCTTTCTTAGTATTTACGTCACATATTTTACAGTTAAAGAGCCTGTGCCCTAGTCTGAAAGGAGTAGAGAGCCAGGAGGGATTTGTATTCATGTTTAGTAAATCAGTAGGTCACAGTTATAAATTAGATTGGCAAAAGACTGAGAAGCAGCAAATTGGGCATTTTTTTTGCATGATAAGCATGACTTATTCCACAGATCTCATCCTCCTTCTACTTCTTCCTGTGCTATGTCTTTCCTGAGAGTCTACTGCTGATTTTAAACAAAAATCTAACCTAAGCAGATTTCAATAAGTCTGACTCGGTTAGAAGTTAGGATCGTTAGCCCCTCCTGTTAATTCCTTGGCAATGACTTTGCTGCCATGTTTGCTGAGTCTTCCTTCATTCTTTAGGCAGTAATTTCTCATCTATTCAATTGGTGTTTGTGCAAAAAAACTGGATGTCGATAATTTTCCACTGAGCTGAGTTCTCAGTTATAATGCATGCTCTTTTCTTTTTTTATATTTTCAGGGACACTCTACAACCGTGAGAGTACCACATCTGTATAGTCTCCAGTTTTATTCTTTTATGATTTCTACAGACAACAGCTTAAAGACATTTTTTCAGGTTCAGTCACCTATTACTGAAAAAAAAACATCACATAGTTTGTGTATTCGGACATGCTTCTCCAGACAGCTGCTGATGGGTTCATGCCATATTTTTTCATACTGGATAGAAATGTTACCACAAGGTAATGCAGGCTATTTCCCGAGAGACGATATATATTTTGCCTAGAGCTGCCTCTTTTACCTGCTGTGTGACTCTCTGCTGAGCCTGAGGCTGTGAAATATGTCCTGAGCCTTTCCTTCCCGAACATCCGTTCTCTAATGGGATCTTCCGAGGACCGTAAACATGTGTTTTAGCACAAAAAATAAACATACCGCGAGTGAAAATGTCTGTAGACGGAGCAAGAACAAGGCTTCAGAGGTGCAAACAGCACCACAAGTGCACTTGTCCTTGTCATGCGCTGACTCAGTGGCGTTACGGACACACCTGATGATGTCAGATTTCATTTTTGAGTTTCCTCCTCGTCACAGTGGCAAAATGCTGACTGGAGATTGTTCAGTACAATTTGAAATCTCTTCTCTGTAAAGAGAATAGCAGAGTTGAGGTGTTATTTTGCACAATATTAACACCAACAATGTTCCCAACAAATAATCCATCATATTTTTTTTTATTTATTAAATGCATTTATTAATATTCTTACTCCACTTGTAATGTATGTTGAAAAAGTTTTTCTTCAGCTTTACATCTTGTTTTATATCTACAGAGCACTGAATAGTTTTTGGCAGCAGAGCTAAACATTTGTTAAGATCCTTGATCTATTTTTAATATAACATCTATCAGAATTTTCTTTTTCTAATAAACTTTACACTTTATTATGCATTTGCTTCTCTGTTTTAAGATAAAATGA
Source organism: Poecilia mexicana (assembly GCF_051168715.1). Taxonomy (NCBI): domain Eukaryota; kingdom Metazoa; phylum Chordata; class Actinopteri; order Cyprinodontiformes; family Poeciliidae; genus Poecilia; species Poecilia mexicana. Next base: position 18,140,599 of record NW_028263381.1, read on the forward strand.
GTACATCCTTCTTTTTTATTTTATTTAATTTCAGTTGGTTTAAATTTTTGCCAATTTTTACATGGGAAAGTTTTACGAAGAGGTAAAAAAAATCGGAATTGTTTCAACGGCCAAGTGTTTCTTTCTATCCATCCTTCCTTTGTCAGTAAAATCACATTCCTTTCATATAAGATCTTTTTTAGAATATATGGATGGGGTTCTTTAAACCCATTCCTGGTTTTGGGGACATTTCTTATATATTCTCTTCTCTTCAGCTTTTTCCACAGGTGTTTCAAGGGATTTAGGATTAGAGATAAATCTGTCCGTGGAAGAAGGTTATTTTTATTTATTTATTATTTTTCTAAAGAACCACATCTGTGTTTACTTAGCCACATGACAACATATTTTGAGTTTTGTCACATAGGCTATTGATTTTAACCTCAAAACGTGCTGTCATTAAAAAAAAAACAAACCAAAAAAAAAACTATAATGTCATGCATGTTAAGGAGGTCCCAGGATGTTAGATGGAAAACAGCATCACAGCAACAAATCCTACCCACTGTTTCACAGTAGGAATGAAGGCTTTTCAACACACTCATAAACTGAAACTTTATTTTAAAAAATCTGCTACATGCTGACCTTTTACCTGCAAATTAAGTGTAGCTATAGATCCTGCTGTAAAAGCAGGATCCTTACATTTGATACAGATGTACAAGTGAGAGATTTTTTTTTAAGTTTGCGGATGAAGACCAGAACAAAGTGCTACAAGATTTTAGTTACAGTTTTGTCATCTGATGCAATCACGACTTTGTGGCCGGTGTCATGTCAGAGCATCTCACTGCAGTACAGAAACACATTTAAAAAAGGCAAGTGCTGTGTATAGATCGACAAGTTAAATTGATCAGTTAACTCTGTCGGAAAAATTAGCGGTCACAGCAATTTCACTAATGGATGCCGACACTCCCGGGACGTTGCAGAGACCTCTGAGTACTAACATTTACGTGGTGACATACAGACACTAATGGGGGCATGCAGAAACAGCTGATTTTAGCGGGACTTTGATGAACCGCATAACAGAGTTTCAAATGCGTTATCGTGCAAGTTAAGCTCAGACATTAAACTTAGGAGTGTTCAACCTTTGGGGAATCTTCCTAAAGATATTGCATCTGCTGGTATGCTTTTAAGTTATGAGCTAAAAGCCCAAGCCACCTCAAAAGCCAAAAAGCTTTTGCTTGATGAACCACACTGTCTCCTGGAAAGCACTGCACCACTTCTTGTTTTGCAGGGATTTTTACAGCAGTCTCCTCCTTCAGTCCACAGGGTTCAAACTGTGAAATATTTTGCACGGAGCATGTAACCCTACTTTACACTTAACATCTGCACTGTGAGCTCCCCCCTGCCCCTACAGCCGCCTCCTCCCCCCCTCATGTCCCATTCTTTGCTCTGGCTCAGCTGGCATCAAAGACTCAGGGAAAGAGAGAGAGAGACAGACAGAGCTGCCAAGAGTGCCAAGGCAGCTGGATAGTGATGAGTGATCGACGATGTGCTTAGCATACCAAACACCATAACAAAAAATTTTAATTCTTTGGCTGGCTCTTCTTCTTCTTCAAAAAAAAAAAAAAAAATCTAATTTTCTTTTTTTTTTTCTTGACACTTGTACCTCTCTTTACTGCTCCCGAAGCTCTTTGATTGTTAATTGTTTTCTTTATAGAAGCCTTAATATTTTATTTGATCTGTCTCTGCAGTGTCAAATAAAGTTTTTTTTTTTTTGCCTCCAGATGCAAATTTGAGGAGGACGAGAGATGGCTCAGAGTGACAGACCCAATACATAAATACACCCCAAACCCTGAGCACGCAGCTTTTGAAAACCAATCAATGTGGCAGTGGCCCAAACACTTGCACAAGAACAGAAACTGCATTTCCCAAGCATTTCTTCACATTAGTATGGGCTCTTAAGTGTACGGCATGTCCTGCCTCCATTGCTGTCTTTTAACCGTTTACCACAAACAGAACCTGCTTCAAAGAAAGATTTAACTCCGCTGTGAAGGAGGTTTTTGTAAAACTCTAAGGCATCAACGCTGATTGGTTTACTCCACGATGACCATAATAGCTTCAGTTTCTATATAATGTTGCTTTTCATTTTATTGTATCACATTTTTAAAACTAGGAATTTTTTTTTTTTTTTTTGTGAGAAAATGATGATGCAGCTGTCTCCTACAATGTGAACCACAAATGCACCACTGCTACAGAATCAACTCAGCTTTGACTCAAAATTGCAGCAATGACTCCATAGTATCACATAACCTCATATAACTATGCTGATGGTTCACTCACCAGAAGTGGCTTCAGCCTTAAAAAAGGGAAACTTATGACGTCCCTCATAATTTAATTAATTAGGGTAATAAATATCTGACTACTAAGGGGCACTGTTAAGGGCTTGAAATTTAATTCCTGGATGCTCATTTGATTTTTTTTTTTTTAAATAAAACGACATGGTGGTGCCACAAAAACAATTTGCTCAGTCATATTGCAACAGAGAATTGTGAATTTCCCCGTATTGATCTCCATTATGCACATACAGTGTTGAACAAGGGCTTGCTAAAAGCAGCATACAGACTTCAAAGCTACAACACTCCAAACAATTGCTTAAATTGTATGTTCAGAAACATGTAAGAACTGATTTTAGAAACTCAAGCACAAAAAAAACAAAAAAAAAACTGTTTGGTTGCAGCTTTAGGTTTTTACGCGTGCTAACACACCGATTTGCAACTGTGGTGCAAATGTTTTTAAAACTGGGTTAAATTCTATGAACTATACTAACCAAACTGTACTGAATAATGTGCATGAAAGAACACAATAAAATAAATAACAAAATGTTTGAAAATGGAAGGTAATTGCTTGAGGATTAATGATAGCCACATATTTTTGCCTAACAGCCAGTTAAATGTCAGGTGAATAAAGCCTAAAACTCTTATTAACGTCGTTTTGTCCTCTTCACTTCCTCTTCCCTCTCCCATCTGTGCAGTTGTGTTTTTTTCCCTCTGTGAAAACCTTGCTGGATGCTGTGCCACTGACTAACCTGAACACAATCTTCTCATCAAGCCCTCTGCACAAAGGATCTGTGGGATGATTTTTAGGTTCCCAGCAGTCAATCAAACTATCCTACCGCTACACGGTTCCTTGAGACTTTGCTCATGGTTCTCTGTCCTTCCAGAGAACCTGCCTAATCTTTGAGAAAATGCAACACCAAACCATCAAACCCTACCTGAAATTATCTATGATCATCCCCATGCAGAGCCTTCCCTCTCTCTGCAAATGTCACCTCCCAGTCCACCGTCCAATACACACCTTGATCAAAAGATAACATACAAATTATTTGCAAATAAATAATCTATTTCTAATAGAGCTGACTTTTTCTTTCAAATGAAATTGAGCACATCTTTTTTTTTGTTTTTCTTCCTCTTGTAAATCCACACCAGCTTTTACCAACAGATGTAGTTCATCACAGCGAAATATGCTTTCCATATGCAGTGCATGAACAGATTGAGAGCAGAGGAAAGATTTATAAATATAAAGTGCAACAAACTTCTACTTTCAAAGGTGATTCCTTTGCTGCTAAAAATGTTTTTATTCTCAGTGTGGAGCCATCAAACTGACAACTTACTTAGTTCAGGAGTGCTGAACAAGACTCAAGAGGGGATCAAAATGTCAAGTTTGCCATTCCAAATTTTAGCACTCCTGTTGATGGAGTCGACAGGGCAACATCAGCCGACCACCCCGTGGCTCCCCTGAGCTCATCCTGTCTGACGCACTCCTTTTTAGACCCCTTGGTTTCCACTGCCTCATGGCAGTGTCGTCTTTGAACTTAAATCAGCCATGTCTGCACCTGGAGGACATAGAAGTGTACTTGCATCTTTGTGGGTACAAACAAAAAACAAACTTTTATTATTGTTTTTATTGTGTTGTTATCGAAGGCAACATATGATTCAATCAGAAGCAACTAAATTCAGACTAAACCAACAAAGCAAAAGCACTTACAGTTACACTACAAATTCTAAGGTCAAATGAAATATTGTTTTATCTAGCAATAAGGCAGTTTACTTTGCTGAGATTACTTGATCGGATGCCGTGAATGTTGCATCTTATTGCACGCAAACAAAAAATGAGGGTGGCTAAAAGGATCTTCCCGACCCACAGCCCGAATGGCGAGTCTGCTCCTAAAATCTGGACCATTCTCCCTGAAGAAGTGAGACGGGCCTCAAATCTAACAATGTTAGCTGAAAACAGTTCCTTTTAGCCATGCATAACAGCTGAACGTACTTCTTTTTTTAATTTAGTTAAGTAGGTTTTTTTCTTGTATTTAATTTGATTTTTTTTGTCTAGTTTATTCATGTGTTTTTAAACTCAACATCTTGTTTTTCCTGTAGAGCACTTTAAATTGTCTTGTACACAAAATGTTCTGTACAAATAAATTTGCGTTGCCTTGTCTATTGTATGTTTAACCAATCAAATCCGAAATCATATAAAGAAAAAGTGGAGATTTAAACTCAGACTGTGGTGCAGAATGCAGTAGCTGCTTCTCTGAAGTTAAAGCCAGTGAAACTGAAAAGTCCTCTCCAGTGGTCTGACTACTTGTTCCACAGCCAACCCTGCAAAGTCTTTAAAAAAAAAATGTTGCCACTTGTTTCATTTGTTGCAGTGCGGTAGCTTGATTTCGGCGTCAACACCTTCTACTTGACAAAGAACACCTTGCACATATCTGTGAGACATTACTGGCTTTGAAAAATAGTCATATTTTACAGTCTTAGAATAAGGAATGGTTTGACTTAACCTTAACAAATCAGAAAATGACAGTGTGAATAATATTACATAAATGATGAATGATGGGTTTGGAAGGCTCTGACAAACAATGATTTTCTGACAAAAGAGGCTGTCGGCAAATGAAACCCCCAACACGACCCACTGAATCCCCCACTATAGAGCTGCAGATGATTTACGGAAGGGAACGGTTGAACTCGTACCTCTCTGGCACGTGTCAATCATTTATTTATCACACTTTTATCTCGCTGCTTGAGTCTCAACATTTCTGTCATTGCTATGCAAGCAGTGCATACCCTAACATTTTCCATCCTACTTCTCCCTCTCGTCCCATCAGCACAATTTGCCTGAGCTCTTTCAGTCCAAGTTGAAAACTCTCAGTCGGATCTTGTTTAGTACACAGACTGGAGCTGCCCAGATTGTTTTCCAAACCAGTATTTTGAATAAATCCATATGCAAACAAACATAATCCAACAAAACTGAGTGCGCACATGAAATGGGTCATGTCTAAATGAGAGTAGATCAGACATAATAAGCACAGATTGCATAAGAACAGGTTAAATGGGATATTCCCAACTTTACTAGGGTGCACATTTTCCTAATGTCTTATGTCTTAAGTTTTGTTTTAATCTTATGACTAATGCGGTAAAAAAATTCTGTCCCAAAAAGTGCATTCAAACTAAAGTTTAGGAAGGTTTGCAAATTCTGTTCCTAAAGTTTAAAACCTTCTCGCATGCCGTAGAGAGTTCTGGATGGAGCCATTTCCTAAAGTTATATGAAGTCCCGTGATCTGTGACTCACATAATTCATGATATAGATTCACTCAGTGAATCTATTGATGCAGTATGTGGTTCTCTCGTGTACTGTGCTGTGTTGCTGTGTCAGTGTGAACGGATCACGTCCTTACTCGGGCAGTACGCAGATTGTGCTGAAAGAGCCGCTGTTTCACTCTGCACAGATGAACCGTGTCATCTGGTGAGCAAACCATTTGAATGTAGTGATCCTATAGATTCAGTACATTCAAATGAACTAATATTCAGCAGCGTCGCTCTGAGCTCGCCCTTACCTCGCTGTTTCGGCACATTTGTTGCTTAAAAGGAACCTTGCTCTTTGGAAGGTCATTGTGTGAAAATTAAAAGTGAAAGTTTTCCTGATAAGCAGCTGAGTTGGCATACTGAGCCCTTTGCTCAGCTAAATAAATGGCATTACCCTATAAAGAACAGCCAAAAGAACAAAAAGAAATGAAGACTTAACAAAAGTAGAGTAGAGGCCACTGTAAGGAGACCTGTCCTTCCTGTTGACTGCAACTTTTTTGTTATTTACAGACAATCACTGCTGTGGTGAGTTTTACACTTTGCAAAGGGACTCAACCTTTTGTCTCATTACTACCACAGACTCCACTGCCTTATTAAAATTTTATGTGGTGGCAAAGTACGACATAATTGTGAAGTAGAGGAAAACAAAGAAAGTGATAAAATCATTTAGCTTAATTAGATTGGATGAAAAGTATCTGTGGACAGTAATTTTCATTTTTGCACAGATTCCCATTTTGCTTTCGATCTGGAATTTAAATGCGCCATATTAATATGTGAATATGGTTTAAACTATAATGTTGTAGCTCTGGTTGTAATGTTAAGAGTCATTCCCCTGAAAGGAGATTTTATGCACCAGTTTTTGCAGCCTTCGACAGGCTTTTACCCCAGGATTGCCTTGTATTTAGGTGTAATGGTGGGTTTACCATGAAAAAAGTTCAAGGGGTATGAATACTTTTACAGGGCACTGTACACGACACCAAAACCAAAATAGCCTTGGCTTGCATCTCAAAGATTGGTTTTGACAAGACTGCATTTTATGACATCCTGCAAAGATGAGAATGGTCATGTGGGCTGCAGCTTTCATCACATAAGTTTTAAGTAGTCTGCCGGGAGTTTGGACAGCCTCGTGTCTCATTTGATAAACACAGAGCTGACAGCAACTTCTTTTCACCCGACAAAGTGAAACTTCCCTGGGAGGTTGTGACGCACAAAGAACATGGCATCATCCCTCCCAAGATGTCCTGTCTGTCCCTCACAGGAACTCTGGCCATGCAGCTGAACTCACTTGAGAACTTAAAATATATATATATATATTTTTCAGTGAAAAATAATAAATCCCTGAAGGGTTCTGCTCTGATAGGTAATGCATCTTATTTGATGGATGACATTTTCTTTTTTTTTTTTACTGTCTTATTTCTTTATGTAAGTACTGTTTTGAAATTAGGGATGTCCCATTCTGGTCACATGATCAGAAATCGGGCTCATTCATGTAATTTCATGTGACTAGATCGGAATCGGACGCAACATCCCAATCAGGGATCGAAACATATTTTAATATGTAGTTTAAACTTAAATTGGAGAAATAACATAGTGTCCTTTTTTTTTTTCTTTTTTTTTAAGCGACTTGTCACAATGCCAGCAACTTTCTCTGGTTTATTGGAGACTGGCAGCAAAACAGGAAAGCAAGGATAGTACTGCAGTCACAGCGAGCAGTGAGACGGATTAACATCAATGTATATATTGCAGGAAAAGAAGAAAAATATTATAAAAACACCATTTGTTATTATATCTAGACATAAAACATTAGCTGGTTCTTTTTATTGTTGAGTTGAGGTCATTAAGAGTCATTGTTTAAGGTCCCAGACTCACTTGCGCCTCCAGTGGTGCAGGTTGCAGACCTGTGGGTTAGCAAATGAAGCATTTTATCTAAAATCGAATCATGCAGGGTCTCTGAAGTGACCTATTTCTGTGGATGTGCACTGGGATGAGAGATGCAGAATTCACTGTGTTTTCAGAATGGACATAGTATTTTTTACTGTGATATAACAATCTTGTTTTTTTTTTTTTATTATTTGTATTTGGGGAAAAAAAAAAAAAAAAAGAAAAAACAACAACAACAACTGAACATCTCAGCTATAAAATGTAATGCTCTCAGAATACCCCCAGGTGTTTAAACAGCATTTAGATGTGTTGATCGTCTTCAGAGCAGATGGTGCTTGTGTATCATGAGATGCAAAACAAGTTCCACAGAAAAAAGTCCAGATAGTATGTAAAAATATATTCATGTGTAAATGTGGGACCTAAAGTTGTAATTATTTCAGTCAAAACTATTCATGTAGGCTACTTCACAAAGCCCTCGAAATTAAAGGATACCCTGAGACCTTGAGTGATTAAATCACAGCATTTCATTAATTACAGCAAATGTGCCATGCAATACACTTCAGCAACTTTAGAATCACACATAACTTCACCAGAATTACCCTAACAGGGTCTCTTTGAGATCAGAGCTTGCAGCAATAAATATGTGTCAAGTAGGTAGGTTAAAAAAAAATAAATACTTCACCCTTACAACACACACTCTTTTTTTTTTTTTTTTTTTTTTTTGTCTACAGCCGTGCAAGGCCGTCTGGACTAACAACAAAACAAAAACCTATTTACTCCACTCACCTAAAAATATAATAGAACACTTGAACATCTGAAATGTTAAAATATGAAAATCCAAATAATTATGAGATTAAAAAAAGTACAATTTATAAAAAAAACGAACACTCCCATGCTACTGAAAGCCAATCACCTTCTTAATATCTTGCGGCCCACCGTCAGTACACACAAATAAAAATAGTAAACAGAACCAATGGTTTTCCTTTTCTGAAACATACCTACAGTTGAACGAAAATGAGCCTCTGCTGTAGGGTGGTCTTAGCGATAAAGTGTGACGCTTTGTCTTGTGATGGACAGGTTATTTGTTCTGGGTGTCTCAAGCCTTCTGAAGAATTAATTGACAACTTGAGGTGGACACCAGCTCCATAAAGCCACAAAACGCCTAAAAAGGACAGAAACAATGGGTGGACTGACTCACTGTTTGGTTAGATTAAAAAAAAATAAAATAAAAAAACCTTCAATAGTCAGTATTTAGGACACAAAGTTGCTCAAACCAAACCTTGTTTTGTTTCTCAAAACTGTGCAAGTTTCATATACAGTATTGTGACAGGTGAAGGACTCATTTGTTAGTATCTGACATAAGAAAAGCTTAGCATTTTAGCATACTGTAATTTGTCAAAAAAAAATTTCCTAGTAGTAACTTCCAATGTCATTTTACGATACTGTGCAAAAATGTAAAATCAGAAAAGAATGACGTTTACGATGACGACTTTTAGTTTGTAACACCGAGAGATAAATGGGGGCAAGGGGAGGTTAATTAGTGTAATTCTTGTTGATAACTGTAATCTTAAGAGTTTTTAAGGAGGAAATGCCATTAGCATTAACAGCTGATAACAAGTATCTGGTTTACACACATTTGTCTTGGTGTTGTTCTAATTACACGAACACACACCCCACATTCACACACACACACATTCTTGTATTTCTACAAATTGAAGACTTTGTATTGACTTCCATTAAGTTTTGTAACTGCATTCATGCTAAACCCAGACTTTTTGCCTAACACTAATCAGTACTAGTCTATTTCTAATCGTATCCAAAACCTAATTCACACCATACCTCTAAATCTAACCTAATTTGTTGACCATGTTGGCTTTGTAAAAGCAATAAAAGGGTAAAACATCTAAGAGGATGAATACTTTATACTTGATTCAGCGACTCTATGGTCTTTATATGATGTGCCCACTTTCAGAAAGACGGGAAACCTTTAGACTCGAACACATAAAATAATTTTTCCTGAAATTTACATTTTCCTTGGATTTAAGGCCTTCGGTGATTTGATATTGGATTATGATGATCAAATGTTGCTTCCACGACATTACAGCTGACACCTTTACTGTCTAGCGTGTGTGTTTAATGCAGAACTTATGCTTCTGTAGAGGTGACACACTTGTTGATGACCAGTTTCTGAATCACATTCAATTCAATAGACCCACATGGATATTACTAATCCTCTTAATTTCCATGGAAGCAGTACATGTAGTGCATTCTTTAGTGCAAAGTCTCTATAGCTTTCTTAAATTAAAACAGAAAAAAAAAGAATAAAATAGAAGCACACAGATGTAAATGAAGCCGGCATTGAGCACGTAGCAAATCCCACACAACATGGCAACAATTAATTTAACTAATTCCCGACATTATCTCCCAGCATTTGATAAGTTTTTTCATCCAGCAAACTGCGTCCCATACATAATTAATATATGACTTATAAATTTAATTCTGCCATTCATTTTTAATTTTTCAAATTGAGCTTAAAGGTAGTGCCACCAACATATACACTGATGAGTCCATAGTGGCTGCAGTCATTAGTTGTCGATTTTCTGCCTTTAATTTACTCTGTCCTTTAACATTTTCCTCTCTTCAGATAGTTTGCATTTTCAAAATAGGTTGTGGGTCCGCACAGGATGCTTTGGACTTTTCATTCTTGCGGTGAGAACAACCAAAATGTTGAGGAGCCCAAGACGAATATTTCATACCTTAAGTACCAAAAAAGGCACGTTTTTGTAGTTGCACATAATACCCTACTTGTTAAAAAATGTAATATCCTGCATCTTACTAAATTGATTTGGCAGCACCTAGCAGCCAGCAAATGCTCCCACCGAATGTTCTTGGCTTTTGGTCAAAAATCCCTGTGGACAACTCCCTCAGCTACCACCCTCCCAAAAAGCTTCATGGAGATGGATCAAAGAAGAACAACAAATCTGAACTTTAAATAGTCCCATCACTGCTTCAAACATCACAAACATGCTTTTTTTGTGCCTTGCTTTAGGTGAGCGGTTTTTGTTGAGCTTCTTTCTAAGACATACGTCTTTCAAACTCTAAGTGACACCAAAGCACAGCAGGATTTTTTTTTTCTTTTTCCCCCCCTCATCTATCCAGTGATGACTTTGTTCTTTGGTGCTTCAGCTGTTCTGAAATTCTTAAATGTTCTAGGAATTACAGAAAATGTCATCTAAATTTAAGAAATGACATTCAGGCATGCTGTTATGTTGCTTACATCAGCTTGGAGGACAGCAGCAAAAACGCTCACATGGTAGCAGAAAGGCACAATGAAGTCCAGCTGAATCCAAGAAAATTATAATGAGAGATCAATTTAATAGGACAGTAAACAAAAATGGCAACTAAACTCTAAACTAAACTTTTGTTCTGAGTTGTTATTTATGTTGCCCTTTTAAATCCTCTCTCCTCATTGGTCATAGTGCTGTTGATCTCTTTCATTCAAATACATTTCTGTTTTTGGCTGCTGTACCTCCCACCTGCAAGTCATCTGGTTATCATGACTCCTAACATAAGGTGATAAATTGGACACTTAACAATTGCCAAACTGTCAGCCTGTAGTTACAGTAATTGACATTTACTAACATATCCTCTTATCTGGATCCTCTCCTGTTGGCCAATACTACTTTAAAGCATCACTGACTCATAAATGGGAATGAAAACATTAATGATATAAAAAATAGACAATGGAATGATATTTTAGTCATGGTTATATGATTGGTATGCACAATAACTCAACCTCCGCATATATATGTTCCAATTTTGACCTTTAATTAAGTAACTCCTAAAATCATGAATGGACTAGTTTTAGTGTCTTTCAGAGCGATTACTCTCTTGTCTTTCAGATTTCTTCTAGATTTGGATCTTCTGTGATATAAGAGGAGCAGTTAGCGCTGCTCTCTTTCTTCTGTGGCTATAAAGTATTGACTTCCCCCGCCCCACCCAATTTTACAGTGTAAGGAACTTAAACATCAAAAGGCATCTTAAACACTCCTAACATATAATCAATAATAACTGTGAAAAAGAAAAGCGTTTTCAAGTGAATATTGATTTTGATAAGTGATTATAATGTGCCATTTAAGGAATATTTTATAGTACACCTGCAGTTTCATATGGCACCAATTCAAAACGGATGTCATCCCAAGGGACTATGTACCAAAATATATGATCAGTCATATAGATGGATTGAAACCAGGTACAGTTTTCATCAAATTAGATTATCAGTAAGTTCATTGCCATTTCCTTTAGATGCTAAATTGAGTTCAAAAATCCTGGTAATAGAGAGAGGAGGAGTGTCACAGAGGAAAGAGAGCGTATGTGTGTGGCCTCAACAAATGAGCATAAATCTTAGTAGTGTTGTGGCGCTGACACACTAACACTCCTTCCCACACAGGCATGTGATTAAACACACACACACTCACACACACACACACCAGATGAACACATGTCAGTCCACCTTGAACAAGCACTGATGTAAATAGAGCTTCAGCAGTCGGTTTTCCACCAGAACCCTTGTAAGATAATGGGCTGTACAACTGTGACGTAAGATGAGCTCATTGCGGTTCTTAAGTGTTCATATGTTGCTTCAGTATGGCTCCAACAGTGAGCATTTTTTAAGCATAGTGAATTTCTAAATAACCTATAAGTTATTCTGCAAAATCATCCCAAATTAAGAGTTGATATTTTACTAATACTTGCATACAGTGTTATTTTAGACCAGGGGTGTCAAACTTAATTTCACTGAGGGCCACTGCAGCATATTGGCCCCCCTCAACGGGCCACATGGACGGTACAAATCAGGAGTGCATCCCTGCTAAAACACTCCAGACAAAAGGTTGACTTCCCTCATTCAGTTCTGTAGAGGCTTATAATGAGTCAATGGTCCAGGTGTGTTAGAGAAGGAATGCATCTAAAGTTGCAGATGGTAGCTCTGGAAAACTAGACTTGGGCACCCCTAGCATAAATGTATAAAAAATACAATGTTAAAAATAAATGAAACACCTCGTATTGTTAAATAACTGATTTTATGTATTGAAGTTTTAAATATTACATTTGAGTTTCCATGGATGTAAAATTACTGCTCAGTTTAAAAATTACAATATTTAAATCAGTGTTTAAAGGTAAGCAAACAAATAATAAAAACAAGTCACATGGGCAGACATGATAGACTTTACGCAAAGATTTAGTCTCAGGCAACTGAAACCAATTAATTTAAAAAATCCTTTCTGAATATCATCTCATGGTCTCTGAACTGCGTCTCTCTGACTGGGAGCTGACAGCGTGTTGAAGAGTTATGGACTGGACGCTTTGGAGCGTCTGGTTAGGAAGCGCATTACAAACCTTTGGTTGAAATGTAGTTTGTAGTTAATTCGTGCTCAAAACCTATTTTAAGTCAATCATCGGCCTATAAAATGCTGGAGGGCCACATGTGGCCCGTGGGCCTTGAGTTTGACACATGTGGATTATGCCATAGAACTGCCAATTGGTAATTGAAGTAAAGTAGCTGCGATTTCAAGGAAGCCAACATTGAAGTCGATTGGCAAATGAACCATCACGGAAGAGGAAGGCTCTTGTTGTCTCACTGCACCCCAAGAGATGCATAACCTACAAAAACTGTTTGTCTGGTTTTGAACCAGAGACCTTTTGCATGTAAAGCAAATGTGATAACCACTACACTACAGGAACTGAACTCCTCTGCCTTGTTTCAGTTTGAGGTTCCAAAGTTGATGATGTGAGATGCAACGCATGAAAATTTCAACTGGGGTTTGCACTCAGATGCCTGGATTCAGAGTACAGACCATGACACCACAGAGCCCTTGTTGACCTTTAGTAAACACCTGTGATGAATAGAACATGCAAAATCTGTTTCTGTCTGGTTTCGAACCAGCGACCTTTTGCATGTAAAGCAAATGTGATAACCACTACACTACAGGAACTGAACTCCTCTGCCTTGTTTCAGTTTGAGGTTCCAAAGTTGATGATGTGAGATGCAACGCATGAAAATTTCAACTGGGGTTTGCACTCAGATGCCTGGATTCAGAGTACAGACCATGACACCACAGAGCCCTTGTTGACCTTTAGTAAACACCTGTGATGAATAGAACATGCAAAATCTGTTTCTGTCTGGTTTCGAACCAGCGACCTTTTGCATGTAAAGCAAACGTGATAACCACTACACTACAGGCACTCATGCTGTTTACAGTGTTCCTGGTAGATGATCCACATTTTGTTAGAGACTAACGTCAACGATGGGCATGGAACAATGTCAAATACTTATACTGCAGATCCTCTCAGAGAGCACAGTAACTTAGTGAACAAACTGTCAGACTTATAATTGTGCCCAATTTCACATTACAGTCCATAAACTAAGCCTACTTACAAATAAAAGATGGTTCAAAAATAAAATTAACACATTAAAATAAAAAATATCTCTGAAATACAATCAACACTTGAAAATTAAAAATGGTTCAAAGATAATATCAACACTTCAAAATACAAAATCTCTGGAAAATAAAATATTATGTATGTTGTTTTGAAAAACACTGGAATATAAGCATTTTATTAAATCTTCATTGTGGTAAGATCATGTAAGTTCTTCTTAAATCCATGGAAACTCAACAGTTTGTAAGGTAGGTGAGTTAGCTCAGCAGGTTAGAGCACCGTGCTGGTAATGCTGAGGTCGTTGGTTCAAACCCAGCATGGGGCAATTCATGTGTAAGGTCTTTCAGACAATCAACACTTCAAAATAAAAAAGGTTTCAAAAATAAAATCAACACTTCAAAATAAAAAAGGTTGCAAAAATAAAATCAACACTTTACAATAAAAACTGGTTAAAAAATAAAAGCAACACTTTACAATTAAAATAAGGTTTCCAAAATAAAATAATCACTTCAAAATAAATAAGGTTTCAAAAATAAAATCAACACTTTAAAATAAAACAGTTCAAACTGTATAATGGTAACTGTTTTTGTCTGTTCAGTCCAAAAACTAAGCCTGGGATCAAAAAATGTATTGAAGATGTCATTAGCAGAGACAAATGGTTCTACAGAGACTTGGCTAAAAAATAACATCAATACTTACAAATAAAAAATGGTTAGGAAGCTCATTACAAACCTTTGGTTGAAATGCGCGTTAAATTCAAGTCTCCATTACAGACCAGAGAAAACTAAAGAGAATGCAACGTTGTGTTAATCCATTTGAGGAGCCGGCAGTTTATCTTGAGGAAATAAATGACCATGCAAAAGTTAATTAGACTGTAACATGCGCAGTCCGCTGCTCAACCACTGCGGACTGCGAAGAATTAAAAACCGCTGGGAGTAACTCATCCAGCGGATTTAACAAATGGAGCCTTCTGGGTTCACGTTACCCTGGAGGAGGTGTAGACGTAACATCTGTCCGTTTCGGAGAAGCAAAAATAAATAATCCTGGTAAAAGCGCACACCGGACCGCACAGGGTAAAACACTCACAGAGTTCAGTTGATCTGTTTGGATCAGACAGATCCAACTGACTGATGAATTAGCGCAGATTTTTCTGCAGATGGGAACCAGGAGGAAGTGCGTTCAGACCCCAGGGGGTGAAGTGAAGCTAATTTAAGTGAAGTCGCTTAATTTAATTTATTAAAAGTTATTGGGGTGGTTTTGTCACTACGAGAAAAATGTAGATACATTTATCTGTTTAATTTGTGATGGGATCTGGATTCACGGTGAATATTAACTAAACCGCATAAAATGCGACTAATTAGCCGATGATAATATGATTGTAATTTTTTTTTTTTTTTTATGTTGTCGGTCAAGATAATGGATAACAAAAAAGTCTAGCGCGACCTGCCGCCCTGACACCAACTCACACACATCTTCATTCACAGTCTTACTTGTAAATCGATTTTTGTTTTCTTGGACGTTTTGATGTTAGCTTGTCGATGTCTCAGTTTTATTCGCTGGGAAAATCAATAAGCAGCTTGAGGTGACTCTGCTGCTCTCTAGTGGCGAGAAGCCGTAATGTTGGCTGGTAACAATCGGAATGCATTCTGGGAGATGTAGTTTGTAGTCAATTCGTGCTCAAAACCTATTTTAAGTCAATGTCGGCCTATAAAATGCTAGGAGGGGCACATAAAATGACATGGCTTTGAGTTTGACACATGTGTTTTAGAATATGAGTTGCTAAGTAGCTTTTAATGTTCATGCTGCTGAGGATTTTATTTCCATATTAATATTTAAACCCACCATCGTAAAGGCTTTTGTAACAAAGAGAAATGTCTTGCTAATATTATTTGGGCCCAAAATGCTGAACAGGTTTATAACAGGGCTGTCCGTTTTATCCTTGAGGGTATTTAAAAAAAAAAAAAAAAAAAAAAAAGGTCAGACAGTAAATCATTGTAAAAGTTAGATTACTGTTCCCTAACACTCCATTTAGAATAATCGTTGCCTTAAAGATGCCATTCATTGTACAATACACCTCTGGACTTTAAATTACAAACTTTATGTCGTCTCCACTCCCAAGTGTGTGTTATGTAACAATATTAACATTGTGCACCATGGGACATGGAACATGAGACATTACTTTCATTAAAAGGATGTCCTATACATTTTTTAGCTTGTCTTTAATTCAGTACCTATAAAATGTAGTGAAAACCGAGTTCTACAAAATATTAACATGAAATGAGTGATTGCATAAATATTCACCCCATTTAAAGTGACTGACTAAACTCAACAAACAATTGGTGCATGTATTCTCACAATGGGTTAAATTGGTTGAGTCTCAAGTGAATGTGTAGCACAAATGCATCTGTGGTGAGAAGGTCAATTTCTCTGATTAATCTACCATTAGTGTATGAAGATAAAACAATACTTCAAGTTGATCAGAGTAAAAAGTATAAGTCAGATGATGGATACAAAAGACATCCAAGGACAGAACATTACCTGGAGTTCAGTTAAATCCATCATCAGGAAATGGAAGGATTAAAACCCACGATACTCGATCAGGTCGTTCTCACAAACCAAAGGACCATGCAAGATGGAGACTAGTGAGAGAGGTCACCTGAACATCAACGACTATGCTGTAGACGTCGCAATCTTCAGTAGCTGAGATCGGAGAGGTTCTGCATACAACAACCGGGCAGCCGTGTCAGCAGATAAAATGGTTGGGAAAACGTTGGGAAATCCTGGAGGCCGATTTGCTTCTATCTGCCAGAGAACAGTGGCAACCCAGACATTTATTTTCCAGCAAGATGACAACGCAAAGCATCCACCCAAATCGATGCAAAAATGGCTTGAAGACATCAAGGTGGATATTCAGGAGTGGCCCGGTGAAAACCCAGACCTCAGTCTGATCGAGGCAGGAATTAAAATGCGCTGCCGACCCAAAGTACACATAATAAAGCTTGAGCAGATTTGCAAGGAATAATGGTGTAAAATTGCAGCGTCCAGATGTGCCTAACTGAGACCCATCCACACAGACTCTGCATCCAGCATTGCATTCACTGAATACTAATTTGAAAAGGGTGAATAATTTATGCATTCGCTTATTTTATGTAAATTTTTAAATTAGTTTAATTGCCATTGTATTGAAGAAATCGCTTTTCACTTTGAAATTAAAGGGTTTTTCTGTGTTTATTTATTTTTTGTCAAAAAAAGCCAAATTGTATTAATCATAACTGATTTGTAGAAGCGATAAAAGGATAAAAAATCAAAAGGAATTTTCAAGTAAGTTTTAGAGGCACTGTACATCCTCTTCAAAAGGAGAGGTTGTTGGAACCTTTCTCACCTTCACACGTTTCTCCATTCTACCAAAACTTAACGAACTTTTGGTTTCAGTATAATTTTGTTTTTCCTCTCCCTCCACACCTTCTTCCAAAAAAATCTCTTGTTTTACTTGACTTTCAAGTTAATCACATGCCTTTCCCTTCCTGTCCCTGTCATTTCCCTTTTATCGCTTGCTGTTGAGTTGACACAGACGCTTGAAGATGCACAACAGACGTCCATGTCACAAATAAACCCTTCTTACAGTCACTCACTGCCCACCTCTCCAGCTGAGGAATCGAGGGAAAGCTGACAGTCTGTCAGTGGATGAGCATATGTAGCAGTACGTTAACGGTGCATAGAAGTGCTTGCAAAATCAGGCTAACATTCTCAAGCATTTCTTTCAAAACATCTGGCATGAGCCTTTTCAGGTCAGACATAGCACACATATACCTTATGAGTAATTACCCATTCTTTTGAATTATTTAAAAATAAAAACTATTTTTGCATGCATGACATTTTGCTATGTCTTGTATCCAAAATCCAAAAGATGCTAAGACTTCATATCATCATTAGGGGACAAAATGCAGGATTGGACAATCAAATTCCCATGACCCCCTTCAGGAACTGCATGCAGGTGGCAAACACTTGACTTTTAGGGTGTTTTGTAACACACATTATTATCATGGGCTTTGAGAAACCCATTTGAACCTGACGTTTAAAGCTTTATAAGGATAACTGGCGTTATGAAACTTTTATACAAGGAAACAGTAACCACTGACCACTTAATGCGACAAAATGGAAGCAAAAGAACTCTGGGAAGAATAGCATTTTAGAACCAGAAGCTTCACTACCTCAAGTTAATGACACAATATTAACGACTCAGTAAATGTGGTTCTGATTTATCTACACAACATCCTTGAGGGATCTGTACTGGTGGTTGTCAGAAACTTCTAAGAGTCTTTGGAGACCAGAGTCAGATTTATTATTTATGTGTGCTAATGTGGTTTTTGGACATCCCAAAAGAACCTGAAGAGGCATTACATATTCTAAAAGTTGTTCTGTGGTGCTGAGCTGACTGCTACGTTGTGTAGAATTTGCACAGTCTGTCTTGAATCATCCCATCACTTTTGGCGTTGCACTGTCACAGTAAAAAAGCAAAAATGTTGAAAGCACAACTGTGAGTTTGCTTCTAAAGGGGAGATCAGAAAAGACCGCCCCGCCTCTGCACTCAAAGATTTTTTTTCTTTATGTTTCAGCAAGCAAAAAAAAAAAAAATGTTACTATATCATTTTGTATTGAAAACACAAGTTGTGACTTAACTGTTTATGTCCGTTGATATAAACATACATGTTCAGCATCACATCCAGATCCAGAGATGTGTCTGTGGGACAGAAGCCAGGGGAGACAGATCTGTCTCTCACTGCTGGTCCTTTCTTTTTCCCAAGGACAGACTGTTCCCACTGGATCAATGTTTTCAATCTGGTGATTAGCATTTCATCACTCAAGGCATTATAATCAATAACTGTGATTACCGCTGTAAGGCATTTACATGCATACAGGGTCAAGGATTCTAAAACACAGCATCAGATTCCTTCTGTTTGGTTTCATAGTCTTTAGATAGTCTTGTTATAATCTGCTTGCATTTGATAGAACCATTATGAGTCTTTGTTACAGACTCAAATTTATTGTCAGTCATGGTGGAATATCCTCTTAAATTCAGTCTATTATTATTGATTACCAAAGATATTAGTCTGTATTGCCACTGACTTCATTAAGCTGTCAAGACATATTCCATGTCTTCGATTCTTGTTATGGTTTTAGAAGTAATAGTAAATAAATTCTGGATTTCACAATCCAAAAGATTTGAAGAATTCCTTTTCCCAGCACTGTGTTAAAAATATTACTCAGGTATGAAGATAGATTTATAGTCTGAGGTAATTTTTTTTTTTCTGTTACCACAACACCTCCTAAATCTTTACTTATTGTGTTAACAGGTTCTTCCTGCTCCCAGAGGCACAGCAGGTGCATCTGTTCAATTACGTTAAAGACAAACATCAGGATACAAAAGAAGCCTATGTTACATGGTGTCATAAGGACTGACCACAGGTGGTCGGAATAATTGTAAGCAACAATGGCTGACACAAAGAAGCAAGGTACAAATTTGCCAATGTTGCTCTTTGAAGTTATTCAATTGATTGAGCTCAGAACATGTTTGGACATTAAACTATGTTTTGTGCTGTAGCTGCAGTTATGTGGTATCCAGGTGCAGCTGCATCCACTGTTATGTTCACTTAGCGTAGTGAATTTCTACAAGAGATGAGTTAGTCTGCAAAATCCTCCCCCAAAAAAAAAAAATTAAATAAATTTTACAATTATTTTTATGCAGTGATATAGAGTTTGCTTAGTAGCTTTTAATGTCCAGGCTGTTGAGCTCTGACTTAATTCCTCAGAGCTAAGGAATTGCTATATTTTTTTTGTTTTTCAAATTCAGGACTACAGAATGTGGGAATTGATTTGTTGACTGCATAAATTTGATCCAGTTAAATCTCAGTTTTCAATCTTAGTTTAAGTTGTCATACACACAGAACTACTAAAACACAGCAAGTTGCAAAATACATAAAACAAACCATTAATCAGGCTTCTCTTAAACAGAAAAATGTGTGTCCCTTATTTTAAAGAGTGAGGAATATTATTCAGTGCCCTCAAATTTCAAATTTAAATTATTTTGCAATGTGACTGTGCTGAAAGTCTACCAAATAATATGAAACAATCTCTTCTATAAAAAATTAACAAATGGCTCCAAAACACTTTTCCTTTTGTATAAACAGCTTGTTTGGTACAGATAACATGTGGATGGATGATCCATTGGACATTAAACACCCAGAGGCCCATTAAGGTTTAATCCTGTCATAGTGTTTGGTCAATAATCCCAAAGTTGGCTCAAAGGAAGGAAGGGGCTAATTAAAGGAAGTAAAAGAGATTATACATAAAATGATCAAACGCAATGATGCTACTGTACAGGAAAACATTTTAAGCAAGACATATTCTGCATAAAGGGCTCTTATGATCAAGTATGAAGCTCTAATAGGCTTGACACAAGTACAAATTGTGATGAACAATGCATACCAAGTATATTCTGGTCAAAATCCTAAAACATCAAAATATAAACACAATATAAAGACTTTTTTATTCATATATATAAATTTATATATATAAAATTACAAAATAGGAGTTAATATAATTTTTAACAGATGTCATGCTGAAATCTAATTACAGGAACCGAGTGCTGATAAGAAGCAGTTGACTGAGAAGGCAGAGTCCCTCAGTCAAAACTCTAATAAATTCCGTTTAACTTTGAAAATTATATCCTTTTAAATACGCCTTTGAAAATCTGTGCTGAAAAGAAGAGTTTGAGTCTCTTAGGCAAACTAAATTTGCATGTCATCTGTGTGAATAAGACAAAGTTGTTTAAAAGTAGCCTTGCCACCAGAATTCAATTTACTGTGAACAATTTTTTTTTTTCAGAATTTAGTCCCACGTTTTTCCTGCTGAGATATTTGCAAGAGGCTTTTGCACCATAATCAGCAGCAAGCAGAGAAAAACGGTTAAAGTTTCATTGCTTTCAGCCAAAAGGCTTTACAGTCAACAACAAACAATGATTCATATAACTTTCAGCAGCTGTTGATGGACCAGAGTTTACAAATTAAGAATTTGGCTTTTAAATAATTTTATTCCTTGACCAATTAGAGTAGAGCATATAGTGAACTAATTATTCATAAAATGTACAAACATCTTCATCGTTGTCTTCTTCAGTGAGATCCACAACCCCCATCCCACTCTACCTGCTCCTCTCCACTTAGGGAGACGAAGATGAAGCAGCTTTCATCGTGATGTCCTGTCCACATGAAGCTTTAACTCTGCAGCACAGTTAGCAATCTCAACTCTCTGACACATTTTATTGCTATTGTGTTAACCAGTTAGCTGGAAACAATGCTTCAAGG
Source organism: Poecilia mexicana (assembly GCF_051168715.1). NCBI lineage: Eukaryota > Metazoa > Chordata > Actinopteri > Cyprinodontiformes > Poeciliidae > Poecilia > Poecilia mexicana. Next base: position 18,161,891 of record NW_028263381.1, read on the forward strand.
ATCGTTTTTCCTCAGTTATCTCCTATTTGTGTATTCATTTTATTCTGACTTTACATGAGTTGGAAGCTAATCCTCATGAGGACCAGTATGTGTGTCGGACTGTAAGTCATGCATTTTAGTTTATGCGTGCATAAGTATGTGTGACAGCTTGCGTTTGTTGTGCTATTAGCCTGTAGGGCTGCTTATAATGACTGACAAATAACTATACATTGACGATCCGGAGTCTAAAATAAAATAAAAAAAAAAAAGAAGAGAAAAAATAAAGAAAAAGCAAAACAAACAGTAAGCAGTTTCAGACTTGAATTTTATACACATAAACATTGTTGAGAGAAATAAAAACAGCATGGATGAATTTTTAATCGGGGTCACAGAGGGCACAGTAATCCACTCAATAAATTGCTAATCCAGGCACAGGAATAAGAAGATGTTTATGTATTTCCAGAGTGTGTCAAGCCTGTAGCCTCACCTCTCTCTGTTGATCTGAAATCCAGATTGCTTCTGGCTAGCTCATGTTGTTTTCACTCCAAAGCCGGATGGAAGAGATGAAAGAGAAGAGAGTAAAAATTGAGAGTAAATTTTTTGGGTTTTTTTCAGAAAACTCAAAACCAGGGTGTGGAAAGCAAACCAGCAAACAGAACTCATTTAACTGATAAGTAAAATATTTTGTATCTTTCAAATAGCACAGACAGTAGCAGACAGAAGACGCTTCCTCTGGACCACCATGCAGCTCATTGTGAGGTATATTACATGTTTTGCTCCCAATGCAGCATCTCTTCGCTCATCTGACATCTGTTATGTTATTGGTTTTAGCCTTTCAGCTGTAAAAATCATAATTGCCTCTGGAAAAGGGTAATATCGCCAGTTTCAATTGTTAAGAACAAGAATACAAAGTAATTCTTGAGTATTAACTCAGCAGGTTCTTTTTAATGTTTTCAGAATTGCTAGGTGAGTTGTGTAATCCACTTGAGCAAATACAAAAATGCGTGGATTGTGGAATTGCCTGGAAAGTCAGTGAGATTTCTAACATGACGTGTTTGTTGGTGGACCCAAAATCCAGACAGCAGCTGGGAGCATGGATCATGTTTAATGTTTTAACAAGAAAAAAATTACAAAAGACTTACAAAAACCACAGGAAGCCAGAGCCAAACTAAACCAGGACTCTGGGACAAAAAACCAGAAGGATAAAACAGGAAAGTGACAAATTATAACAGGGTTTAACAGGAGAAACGAGCAAAGAGTTTGAGCAGGACAAGGGTTTAAATCCTCTGGGGACTAGGAAAATTAATCTAAGAGTAACTTAGACAGACACAATGAATAACTAAATAACCAAAAATAACTGAGAAAGGACAGAACTAAAGTAAAATAGAAACAAGGCTGATGTTATCAAAATTAGAAACAAAGGAACACAATAATAATGGAACTAGAAAATGATCAAAACACCAAAACAACCCAACATCCTAGCAATTTCATTAACATTATATGTGTGTGTTCGGGTTGCAATAAAATGACCATAAGGCCGTGATGCATGAAGACTAAGTTAAACAGAGCTGAGTATACATGCAGTGCCTTTCTTTACTTTCTGTTGCATGCACACAAACATCGATTTATATTAACTCAAGTTAAATAGGACAGTCCAACACAAAGAACTGTGAAGTGGTATATTAAGCACTTTGCCAGGAAATCTAGAAATATTTTTCAGACAAAAAAAAAATGTTTTCTAACTACTTTACTTCGTCAAGTCTTCTGGTGTTTTTGTTCTTCGTAAAAATAATTCATACTTGGTCTGATTGCAGAGTGTCTGTGAACATCAAGTGTCCTGTCTTGCCAAAAGCTCTGTTAGATTTTGATTGTAGACTTTAACAAGGCAATTCAAAAATATTAAAAAAAAGGTTTGATCTAAACCTGTGGTAGACGACTATAACAATCAAGAGCCTATGCCCTGCTTGTTTTAGATGTTCTCCTGATCCAAGACATCTTAATCAGATGAATTGTGGGCTAACACGCTCCTACAGAACATGATGACATGGTGAGCAAATAATTCACTACTGTGATTCAGATGGCTGGTTATTTGTTTGGAGCCATTTGCTGCCATGTGAACCTCCAGCCCCAGAATTGAGGCTTTTTACTGCTTCTGACAGGTTTTCATCCTGGAATTATCTGTATTTCGCTCCATAAATCTTCCCATCAGCTCTGATCATCTTCGCTGTCCTTGCTGTAGCAAAGCATCCCCACAGCATGTTGTTGTCACCACTACTCAGGATGGCGTGTTCAAGGTTTACTTAAATAGTTTCCAGCTATTTTTGCCATGCATGAAGGGAGGATATTGAAATTAATTTTGATCTGATCTAACCAGATCGCCTTCCTCTACGTTTGCTATGTCGGTAAAATTGTCTTTGGCAAACTAAAATTGAGGCTTGTTGTGGTTTTCTCTCTTGTCACTTTCAGGCCAGATTTGTGAAGTGCATGACAAAAGGTTTTCAGGTGAACAGATTCTTCCACCTGAGCTGCAGTTCTCAGCAGTTTCTCCAGGATTAACACGGTCCTATTTGCTGCACCCCTGATTAATGGTCTCTTTGCCTATAAGTGGACAGCCATGGCTGGGGATGTTCCAAGGTGTTTACTGTTTCATTTTTCAGATTGAACAGTGCTCCATGAGATTTCCAAAGCTTGAGATTTTAACTGAGCCATCTTTTAAACTATTCCACAATCTCACCTTGTTCGTTGTGATTCTGTTTATTCACTAATGTTCTCCATAAATTCTCTGGAAACCTTCACAGAATAGTTGTATTTCTGCTAAGAATGAATTTAATTTAGGGGTGTTTGTGAAAAGGAGACTGAATATACATACATGAAACAAGTTCAGACTTCTATTTTAAAATGTTTTTTTAAATAAGACATCTATTATCTTGCTTTGGCTTGTCATATATAATCCAAGCAAAGTACATTTAAATTTATTGTTGTAATGCGACAGAATAGTTCAGGAAGTCTGAAATATTTATGGAACAAATCGGAACCGGTTAAAAGTACTGACATTATATGTAAAAAGGGGAGTCACAAGTGAAGAGAGACATTTGGACCAACTGTACACAATACATGATAAATAAGGAAAATAGTTTTCTTTTGACAATGGATTTTACTAAAAAGTAGTCATACACCTTCATATTATTTTTGATATTAGTGAACATTAATAATCCAATCAACTACTGAAAACTCCTACTAAATATTTACTGTAAAGATCTTTCCAATATTTATTGCAGCGTTTTAATCTGATCTTTACTAGAAGTGCTTCAAATTCTTTTTTTCTAGTACCTTCTCGTTCATTTTCATTACATTACTTGTACCGAACAGGCTCTTTAAGAACAGATTTTACTGGATCTTGGGGCATGGCTGCAGCTCACAAAAAGAGAGAAGTGCCTCTTTGCTTTCTGCTGCGCTGCATGAGCTTCTTAGCTGACCTTGTATTCCTTCATGGAAGGATCCAGAACTAACTGGTACGACAATTGGGAAAAGAAAAAAATCTAAATTATAAAACAATATGTCAAAAGAAGCAAAGGTTTTTCTATACAAGTAACATAAAACCTGCCAGAAAAACAAATAGCTGACCTGGAGCCATTCTAAATAGCAAACTGGAGCAGATGTCTGCCTGTAGGCACAGAGGTAAATTAAACATATGACATATGTTTTTTTTTTTGTTTTTTTTTGTCTTCGGTCTCTTCTGCTGCTTGATTCATACCTGCAATGATTTACAAAATAAGTTGCTCATTTTCAGCAGCTTCAAAGTAAATCCTTATTACAGAAGAAACTGTTCACTAATTCCAAAACTGGGACACTTTAGTCGATTTAAGAAAAAAATCTTGATTTCACAATTGTAATATATGTAAAGTCACATAAAAACAACAACAACATTGTAATTAATCAAAAAAGGCAGGCTAAATTAAACACCGTTGTTAGGCTGGGCTGTAATAATTTATGATGTGTGCTCCAGGCTTTCTCACTTATTCAGCATGTCTTTTGTGCGTGCTTCACTCTGTCATAAACATCTTTAACATCTTTAACATTGGGTCCACTCGTTCAGCATCATCTGCTCTCTCAGCTCTCTTTTTTTCCCCCCACTTGAATGTAAACGTACCACACAATCAGGTTTTTCTGTATTCAGTCACAGCACAACTGATGAGCTGTAATCTGTTTTTATCCAATGGAGTAGACTGCAGAAAATATATTTTTTAACATAAAATGGCTAAAGTGGCTGAGACAAGAAAATATTGTGTAATATTTGTGAATTCTGTTAGAGATCAGCTTTATTTTTCCGTATGCTTTCTATCTTTGTGCTTTGGGTATAGTTCCGTGTTGGGTAAACTTGGACCTTGGACTTCAACAGTACAAGTGACTGCATTCAACCAATTTTTTTGAATGTCACTCATTAGGAAGCAGCAAAGTTCTTTAATAATTTATCAAGTTATTATAGAAAACAACTATACTTATAAAAGACATCGGTTTGCATCTTACTGCATCAAGCACACCAATTCTGTTGACTTCCATTCAAATGAGTGTATCTGCTTCCCCTCCACAGAGGCTGCCCCTGTCTGAGGGATGACACAAAATTATGTTTGACATAATAAAAAACAAATTGGTGCAAAAAAAAAAAATAAAAATAAAAACATTCTTCTGCTTCTTAATTGGAATATTTATCTTGGAACTATTTTGTGTTTTTCCATACATCCTTCATGTTTTTTGTAATTTCCACATTTTGGATTTGCTGATTGTAACAGCTTTTCAACCCATTGAACCCGCCATTTACTGTAGTACTCTTGGGGAGTGGAAAAAAACAACAAACCCCCCCCCCAAAAAAAAATAAAAATAAAAAATAAAAAAAAACTTGTCTGTGATTGGCTAATCATATGATTAATTTGTGTACACTGACTCAAGTGTGATGCATATGCCACATATTATTGTTTTCTCAGATTACTAGGTGCTTGCACATCCGTCTTTCTGCATGCAAAATAAGGCGGCACAAAGATCAATCCTGCTTTATAAGCAGGTTAGCAGGAGTCTCTGGCTTTGTCCATCTATGTAAGCGTAGGTGATATAAACTCAAAACTTTATTACAATACTTTGTGTTTTGTGACGATGATAAAAGTGATAATACAAAATATTTTCTTTGTGGAAATTAATTGTACAGCAATTAGGTAACAGAACTGCTAAAGCCCCCTCCCCAGGATAATCAAATGTGTTTTTTAAAATGCATATATTTTTAAAATTTACAGTAAATAAGAATATGGGTTCTGATGAAGGTTTTTTTTTTTCTCAGATTAAAAGTACATTTTAAGAATAGCAACATTTAAGCAGGTTTTAAACATATTTTTCATTAGACCCACATTTTGGCATTAAGAATGCTGTTTTTGTTGGGTGATGTAGGAAAATTATATACTATATTACTCCTCTTATGTACATGGTTGGACAAATACTCACCCAAAGTAGGTATGTCTGCCACACCAGTCCCCTGGACACAAGTCTGGACTCAGTTAACCGCTCACCAGCTCTCCGCCCAGTCAATAGTTTACTATTAACTATAATAGCCATTACCCATCAAGTAAAAAATACTTTATCAACCATCCTTGCTTTATAGAGTATAGATATCTGTGTAAACAAGATGTAGCCAAAATCTATTTTCTTTAATTTTATTGACATTTCTCAATCAATTCATGTTTTATCAAAGGGCCTTGTTATACTAAAGGAAAAAAAAAACATTACTATGTTATAAGGTCAAATTCAGCTTCATTGATTTAGCACTGAGGAAATGTGACAAATAGTGCGGAGGAAATGATTTTGTTTCATAAATTCTCCAGCTGAGCCAGACTTGCGGGCGACGACAGTGACTTGGATTTATGGTACAGTAGAGAGAAAAGTTTTAAAACCATAAACAATAAACATTGCACAGCTTGCTGAATTTACTCAACTTTGATAGGAAACTTTTGGGGAGAGATGCCAACACAAAGGTTAAGGGAAGCACAAGACAGGCTATAGGGGAATGAAAAAGAACTCTAAACATGGCAGCAAAATGTTTTTGACATGCAGCAGTGGTTTAAAAACACTCAGAGGGTCACAAGAGAGCCAGAGACGTGAGGTGAGGCTCGTGACTGGTGAGGCACCGACTCCACTGGAGTCAAATGAACAAATATATGGAACCTAAAAGAGAAGCTTATGTTTCAGTTTTGACCCTAAACAACATTTTTTGTGTAATTATTTCAGCTTTAATTCATTCCATACTGTTTAAAAATGCAGCAGTGAGACTAATAAAATATCACAACAAGCTAAATTAGATTTTTTTTTATTTAACTATTTGCTTTGTTTGGATTTTTGTCTTGTTTTTATTTTTTTGTTATAAATAAATATTGTTGTCTTACCTGTTTTTGTATTTGACGTCCATACACCTATCTTCCTCCTTAAAACATCTCAGACGTTAAAGTTGCCCTTGTGTGTGTGTGTGTGTGTGCGTGTGTGTGTAGGGGTGTGTGTGTGTGTGTGTGTGTGTGTATTTGCTTAGCTGTCCTATTGAAGACCATTTCTGGTCTGAAGACAGATGAGGACCAAAGCTTGGCCTTAATATGATGGACTACTTGTTTAGGGTTATGGGTGTGGTTTAGAGGTAAAGGTACAAATTAGGTTTTTGTTAAGGTTAAGTATATAGTAGTCAGGGTTAGGGTTATGAAAAATGTCTGGATTAAATGTGAGTGCTAATATGAGTAGATATACAAACTTGCGTGTGCGTTTGTGTGTGTTGTGTCGTGACAGACTGAGCTGTGATTCTCACCCAAAGAACGCTGGAGAAAGGCAGCAGCCGTTGGCAACCCTGTGAAAATAAGTGGGTATGGACAATGAATAGGTGAAAAAAAAAAGAGGTCTGTGAATGATTATAACAATGTCATCCAACTATTGAGGATGGCACATGGCCTCAGCCCCCGCTGCGAAGGTTGTCTTTATGTTCTCCATGGGGCTGCACTTATTCTGGCTCATCCGGTGTTGCATGAACAAAATATAACGTTTTCTCCACCTCCTAAAGGATGGCATGGAGGTCCGAAATTATTCAGGTCAAATATTAAAAACAAAACACAACCCTTCTGCTATAGTAACCAAAATTACAACAAATGATACAGCCATTCTGGTTCTTTGGGTCGTAGGTCGTACATGCACCCCCTCAGCCCGGTGTGTCCAGACAACAGTATTAGCATCCTTTTAAGTGCTCCTTGTCTGTCTCAGAAGAAAATCCTTGTGGTATGTTGACTATTACTCTCCTTGTTGCTATCTTTTTAGCAAAACCCTGTTATATTGCTCATCTTGTTTAAAGCAGGGCAGCAAGTGTTGCAACATCTGTTTCCCTGTTGCGTTTTTTTTTTTTTTTTTTTTTTCCAAAACAAGTGTACTGTTTAGCTAGTGTCAATATGTTTTTTTCAGGTCAAAAGTACACAAAATGTTAGAAGGTGGTTCATAGCGGTAACGAAAGACCTTTAAAGTTAAGCAACCATTTATCCACCCACTGAGTTACAACTTGATGCAGTCAAAGTTGTATGCTCTTATGGCTTCAGAAATGTGTAACATGTGTACAGATTGAGAGCGTTGCTCTGTGTGTTGACTTGTGAAGCGTATGCTCTGGTTGGCTGATTTGTAGTTTTGCGTCTCTCAGGTGTTGTAAAGACAAAAGCATTTTAAAGTAATGGGCAGTATATTTTCTATTAGGCTTAGAAAAGCGTCTGGGAAAAGCTAATTTAATTTTGCAGGCGACATGACAATAGTAGTGGACATGATAAACTCATTCTGGTAAAAAAAAAAAAAAAGAAAAAACATCCTGATTAGTTCAGTCTTCCTTTCCAAGCGGTGATCAAGAACCTGTTGAAACACTCCTGTTAAAAAACAACAACAAAAAAAAACATTTATTTTTCCTGATTTCCACAAAAGTTCTAAATACCATTTTTGTGTCTACAAAAATCTATTTTTTTCTATTTGCTTATCACATGCTCTGCTTTCACGCTTTGTTCCTACCCTTCCCTGCGTTGTCCTGCTGGTGACTCTGTTCAGCTTTGACATTCTCTCCTCACTGCTATATGACTGATCAGCATAATCCCTTACATGCGTTATCACCCAGATTTAATCCCACCAGGACCTCACTCTTCATTGCATGCAAATTTCCTGTTTGCTTTGGATGGATTGTGTTGTCATAAGCCAAATTGTGTACTTTATGCCAGCCGAGCTTACTTACTCTGAGAAATTAACATAAACAGATTCCAAAAATGGAAGTCGTGAAATGATTTCTTAAAGGCAACTTGGAGTCATAAATAAATATGTGAACTAGAGGATGAAGTCCCTGCAGGAAATGAGGCCAGGGTTTGTTCACCCACCTGCTGCTAATAGGCTGTATGTTTCTGACACCTAGTGGTCAAAATTAGGAACTGCATTCAAGGTGATTAGGAAGCAGGTGGGGATCTCCTGGATCCCATGGAAATGAAAAAAAAAGAAAAAAGAAATCAGTTTGGAAAATAAAGATGGATGCAGACCTGACAGGTTAGAGAATTTTGTTGCATAGGTCATAAATCAAAGCTTTGTTTGTGTGTATATATATATATGAATAAAGCCAATTCATTTTTAACTTTGGAGTAGCCTCCCATGTTTTGTATCTGGGGTTTTCTTTACAGTGAATTATTTAAGCCTTTATGGCCTTTATTGAACTGTAATTGGACAGGAAATAAGGAGGAGACAAAAGGGGAGACATGCTGAAAATTACCCGAGGCCAAGACTCAAACACATTAAGAGGAACTACAGTCTCTGCACATGGTGGATGCACTCTACCAACTGAGCCACCCAAAGCCCCTTTTACTGAAGGAATATAGTTCTAATAGTGGTAAAAAAAAAAAAAAATATATATATATATATATATATATATATATTGTTACTAATCAAAGATTGCCTGGTTTGTGTGAACCCCAAATATTTGTTTTCTCTTTATTTGTTTGTACAATTGCTATTACACGCATCAAATATACCAGTAATTGGATGGAAATAGACAATGTTTACTAAAAGGATGTGCAAGGATTTTTCTCCTGTTTGATCAGATAATTTTTCATAAAATGCATGCACAATTATATCAGGACTGTGTATGATTTATTTTATAGCAAACTTATGTGTGGTTTTATTAAAGTTAAACCATGTTAACAGTATGCTTACTTTAACTATGGTATTAGCAGGTTATAATACAGATGCTGTTGTAAAGTTATTAATAGGAAAATGGTTTTAGTAGCGTTATTAGTTTTGTTTTGTACATTTAATATAGTTTATTATTACTTTAACTAAATAAGTTTGGTGTTGATTCATCCAAGTGAAAGCATTATTTTCTGCTAATGTCAGTAACAGCTAAAAAAGTCATGCATATACGTAGAAATAGATTGGATTTGTTAGATTATTATAAAGATAATAGAAAGTTATTACAAACATGGTCTTTGTTTTATGTGTAACATGCAAATGGACAGAAATGTGAATTGAAGTGCATTTTTGAATACAAATGTGAAATTAAAGACACTATGAAGCGAGGTAGCATCAAACCAGATCACTCTGCTTCTGGTCTTGTCATGTCTCCTGTTTATCCAGGACCATTCTTCTGCTGCAGGTCTCCGTCCTCGTAGACTGGACCCGTAACACAAGACACAATCCGTCAATGCATCCATTATCTCAACCCACTCGTCTTTGCAAGGCCGCAAGGGGTGCTGGGGTGCCAAGACAGAATGCATGCATGCACAGGGAGAATATGTTGTCTGAATTCAGAAATAATCCAGGCCAAAATTATTGAATGCCACATAAAAATACATTTAATCATTTGCTTAATAATGAAACATGCTGTTGTTTTCAAATTGTTTAGAAAAAGAATAAGTCATGTATCATAATGCAATTTTACAGGGGATCTCTTATCAGTGGGTCCTTGTTGATATGTTTTCTTTGTAACTTTTCATTACTAAATGAGCTCCGGGAAGAACATGTCTGATGATCTTAACATTTACTATTTATAAACAATTAACACCAGAATTAGGTTAGCCCATTCAATCTGTAAAATGTAGTTTGTGCATGACCTACTAATTAATATTTTTATGTTATAGTAAACAAACTTTTATAGTACATAGAACAAGGTAACATGACCAATTTTGCCAGAAGGAGGCGCTAGTTAATCAATTTTCACTCTGGTTCTGCTGCAGCTTTGAAAGGTGCCATGATGAGATGAGATAATGTTGACTGCAAAGATATATTTCTGTGAAACACAAATAAATGTTAAAATAGTTGCTTTTTAGTTACAAGTAATGCAATTTTTTAATATTTTTTTCTGCGATGTCATGATAAGAATTTTTATTGTCCTTAATACCAATTAGAGTAATTTTAAGAATAATGTTTCAAGACAATAAGGGTTAATGATGCAAAATAAATAGAAACATTTCATCTGTGCAACAAGGATGAGATTTGTATTAATTTTGTCCCATTTAACATTCTCACTGATAATGTTCAGGATGCTGTTGTCTCTTTTATTTGTTGTTTCTCTTAACAGCAACAAATACCCAATCGGAGTCCCAATCGGAATTTTGAACAAATCAAATTCAATATGCAGTGTTAACGCTGGGCTAAGAAAACTGCTGATGCCGCAAGTCCAAATCGAGATGAAATGAAATCTGTCTTCGTGTTAATATCCAGAAGGTCACAAACAAACCTGGAACAACATCTGAAGCACTGCAGGACACTTGTCCCAGTTAAGGTCAGGATTCATGATTCAACAGCAAAAAAGCGGCTGAGTCGGAATTAGATCTGGTGAAGAGTTCTGAGGCAAAAACACTCCTGCCCGAAAAATGTTTCTAGTAATTTACTTTGCAGACAGGAATGAATCTTTTTTATATATTGGTTGGAATTTAACCTCCTAAGACATATATCCAACACTCTAGATAGATCATTTCAGTGTCACAAATCTCACTGGATGGGACTAATTAATGGATCTAATTAGCAGCAGACCATTAGCTGATCTTCAGCACCAACGGACACTGATCGGTATTACGTTGATAATCCCAAGAGATTCTTTTTTGAGAATACTTTTTCTCTCGTTAAATGATTTTATAGTAGCTATAAAATGATTTCATTGCTTTTACAGGATATATGACTGACCCAAGACCTCAAAGTTGTGCATAAAACCTAATTAAAAAGTCATTAGGTATTTCCCTCCAACTTTAGCTATCAATTTTATTCTCTGATTTGTGTTCTGTCTTAAATAAAGTTCCCCAAAGTGACCCCAAAAGGAAGCCTTAACTTTTACAAAGAAATGTATCCCTTAACTTCTAGGAAAGTAAAATCATTCACTGCTCATTTTAAACATATTTTGCATTTTTCAGACGGTTTTAGGTGCTTTTTATTTAACTCGACCTGTTGGACCCTCTTAGGCTAGGTTAGGTGGTACTTTATTAACCCAGAGGATATTGAGGTAGTGTGTTGTTCATGTACATATATAACCATCCAGAAAAATACATAAAAAAAAAAATAATAAAAAAACTGTCACAAGGATAAATTATTAAGACATTAATTTCCTCATTTCCCGCCTTCCTGAGCCTATCGGGTGAACAGAACCCGTACCTGAGCGTGTGATATTCTTCTGGGAGAAAACGGTGCACAAGGGGTGGCTGGTATTGTCCATAACTGTCCTCTGCTTGGCCAGCGTCCTCTTTTCTATCACTGTTTCAACAGACTCCAGGCTCATCCCAACAATCTTTAATCGGTAGAACTTTTAATATGTCGTTCATCTGTCTGGGAAGTGTAACAGTTCTTTTTTTTTTTTTTTTTTTGCATTCTTTGCAATGGTTCAACATGAGTGGAAATTTTTTGATTCCTCGCAATACTTTAGTCAGTTTAAGCTTATTTGTAATGTGCTGCAGCGTGCAGATCCTTGTGAAAAGCAGATAAAACAAATGTATCCTTGTAGGGTAGCAGCTCAATGGTAGAAATCCTTTCTTGGCAACAGTTTCCAGCGTGACAGTTAAGTAAATTAATAACTTCACTTGCATATAGTGGCAAGACAATTTTAAGCACGTTAAAAAGGAATGCGGTTAGCTCGCTTTGGCTGCATAAAGTTGATTAATGATGCAAAAAGAAAATATTGTATTATATTTCTTTCTAATCTGGCTGTGTGATTCACATACTAATACAAGAAATTAAAGGAGCAAGTTTATGTATTTGCTTCTTTAATCCACTTATAACCAAAAGAAAAAAAAATGCAATTTATCATAAGCCTGCAGACATGAAAATGTGGGGCTAAAATATAAGTGAGCTCTTGAGACAATAATGCATGTTGAATGAAGAAAGCCTGTTATAATGTATCTAACTATTAATTCCTACCTGTTCATCTGGCCAACAATCCTGAGGGGTTAGAAGATAATTATACCTTGCTCATGGACAAAATGAAAGAGAGCTGGAGATCACACTGGGGCAGAAAAAAAATTAGAGAAAGGCATAGAAGGAGAAATCTAACCCTTTGGGTATCAGGACAATAATGACTACTGTGGTCATCTTGTGCTAGATACGAGTGTGATACAATGTATTCTACCTGGACATGAACACACTAATCAGACAGCTGTCTCATTATCAGTTGATGAGCCTGTCAGTCTTAACTCTAGAGCTGACCTAGAAAAGAAACTTATGTAGGATGTCATTATGACAGAATAAACAATGTCTAGATTTTGTTCGAATTCATTTTCTGCGGCCCTTTTCCTGCAGCTGATTGCAATTGGCTTTTTCTGCTCAAATTGAAATATTAATGTGAGCTGGTTTCCATTATGGTTGAATGTGATTTGTGATGCACTTAATACTCAGAAGGTTTTTTAAAAAGCGACTTGAGGTGATTCTCAAATATCTTTCTTAATGAAGTCATAGATTGACTTATTTTTAAGGCTCCAGAAAGCTGTTCACATTTTAATTTCTTTTTTTTTTCATTTAATTTGATTTGTAATCAAAGGGAAGTTTAAAAGTCTACTTAGACTTGCAAAATTAATTATTACTTTTTGCAGTTTCTAAAATAATCATTACAAATACTGACGAAACCAAACCAACACAAAGTAGCACATCATTCTGAAGTGGAAGCAGTGATGCATGAGTTTTAAATTTCTTTATTAATAAAAATCAAACATTGATCAACCCAACTCTAAATCTAAAGGAGCTGCAAACACTGGAGGGATAATCTGAGGACAACTGTTCACTCTACGAATCTGGCCTGGATATGGATGAGAGGCAACATGAAAACCATTATTGAAAGGAACCCCAAAGAAGTCATCAATTAAACAGAAGTCATATGTCGGACACATGGAAGACAGTGCTCTACTCAAATGAGACCAAATTTTAAAATTTAGCCTTATTAGCCAAATGCTTTGTGTTGCAGAAAACATCACCCAGAAATACATCATCACCAATATGGTGGTGGCCACCCAGTGATGTAGGAATCTTATCATAAGAGTTGTGTTGTGGTAAATACATGCAAGGGCCTGCAAAAATGTATATTAAAAAATCCCCAAAATTTGTTGGAGATTCACCTCTCAGGATGACTACAACCCTAAATATAAATTCAAAGTTATAATGGAATGGGAGAAGCATATCTATGTCAAAGACAACAGTCATGGGGCTGAAAGAGGGTGACACAGCTGTTATACAAATACAATAATCGTGAATGCAACATGAGAAAAAATGTGAAAAAGGTTCAAGAGGTAGGTTCTGTGTTTTTATGCATAGATAGCAGAAACATGAATCAATTGTTTTATCTAAGAGGAAATGCTAACCAAACATTTTTATTTTCCATTGGTCATTGAAAATAGTTGATAGAATAATTTTTTTATTGTTTAATTTGACAGTATTCTACTTTGTAATGACATGAAAAAAACATCTTTTCTTAAAGTAATATAGAAAAAACAAACAGATGACAATTAACTACATATGTGACTAAATCAGCCCTCCAGACAGTTTCCTCAACAAAAAAAAAAACAAAAAAAAAAACATGGATTTCTACACAATGAATGAGCATCTGCCATGTTGGATATGGGCTTGTTTAATGAACACTGATTGGTGTCCAAAAGCAATTAACATGGTCCCTGAGAGAGAGGAGAGTGTTAACAAAGGACAGGGAAGGAAGAGCTCATTGGCTATTGCCAAGTACACTGACAGAGCCAGCTCTCACCTGAGACCCAGCACAACACCAAGAACAGAAAACTCACAGTTCACACACTTCAGAGATGCAGACAGAGACAGAGAGAAGAAAAGGATGAAACAAAGGGAGCCAAACGCATCCCCAGATGGTAGGGCATACGGTGAGATGTGCGCAAGACAACTCTGGCAAGCTGATGTGACTTGGAGAGAAATGAGGAGACGGGGGAATTTATGTGGAGGTCTTTGATCACACCACACTCCTCTCTGTCTTTAATGAAGATATCCTCTGGAAAACAAAAGGTTATGCAAGACACGAACGAGTGCATATAAAGTTGCATGACATGCATCACATTTCTCTTGGAAATGAACAGTAAAGGTTACGGCAATGCGTTGTTTACGTTGACCTGCAGGGGGCAACGGAAGCAAACACTTCAAGCTCAGTGATTTTTGCTCATTGATATGCAATTACATTTCTATGCAAGCATACATGTCTTAAAGACATATACTTTTATCTCATAAACCTTGATAATATGTCTTCCCTTTGGAAAGTGGCTCAATAAATATTTTTTTCGGCATTTCTTTGAAGCATCACACCTGTTCCCTAATCTCTCTCGGGGGTATTTTTGCCAGTCGGTTTGGCCTGCTGCTGTGTAAATACAGAAAGTGTATCGATCTGGCTCTGATTGAGACACCGTCTAATGAATAATGCATCGGGTATGCTCATCTGCTGTGCTTGTAGTTTGCCCCTGTATGTCTGATTAGGAACAGATCTCAAGACATGAGGAGAGAAGGGTATTTAATCACCTTATCTCCTGTTTTAATCTTACTCTCCTGCCAGATTTTTACAACAGAGGTCAGGTGTGGGAGGACGGCATACATAAGTCATCAATCTAAATTGATCATGTGGGTCAAAAGCAATTTATAAAATGCTTAAATACTGCTTGACAAAGACGAGCGCAACATAGGCGCAATCAAAACGTCTTTATAGAGAATAGTGACTGATGTCACCATTGTTTCCTATTAAGTTAACTTAGAGAAGCATTTCTAATTTGTCTTAAACTCAAGACTTTTAACAGTGATGATTTCAAGAATCATTGCAACCTCACTTTTCTCTCTCCGTTTTACATCATTCTTCCCTCATACCAACAAAACCTATGAATATTAATGTAAAAGTAGGAGGAAGCTCAGACAAAAGGTCAAGTGGTGTCATGGAGGTTGGGAGGTGGTGTAACCTAAGTCAATTATTGATTAGCTTTGGGTAATGATATGAATACAGACATTCCCAGACTGTCTAATTACTTAACTCATGAATAAAATGCAGAGAAGAACTTGCAATTTTGTTTTCTTTTTTTGTGTGCATCTTTAGTTGATTTGATTTCTTTTTATGTACATGTTCATGTAATTTTAATGATTACAATTACTGAATTGGAATTTAAATAATTTGATTTACAGAAATGTCGTATGTATGTTAAATACAATATTTTACCTGAAGTTTGTTTTTTGTGCTAAGGACAGGAGGTGTTTCTTTTTTTTTTCTCTTATACCAAACATTGGATCAAAAATTGGAATCCTGTCGTTTGGGTTAGAGAAGAGATTAGAAGGATTGTCATCATTCTTCACAGACAATAATTTTAAAGAACTGGAAAACAACTATCATCTGTGGGGTACAAAATGTTACTGGTTTTAGTTATTTGTTGTTATGCACTCATTGACATGACCAAAATATTTCCGTATCCACTGCAAACCACACCGCAGAATGCTTAAATTCTTCAGCTATGCAACCCTCGTGTCATTTTACAGTTCAAACACAGTTAACGCAGACAGAACACACCGCAGATTAAAAACCTGTCAAACTCACAACTGCTGTCATACTGACAAAGGATCACTGTCACCTGTCTTTGTGCTTGATATAATCACTTCCAAAACATCCAAAGTCACCAAGTTTTGTGTATGCTGCAGCACATCAGACATCACAGTTGGTCTAACGTTAAACCGGGAAAGGGAGGTGTCAGAAAGATCTTGGTCTTGACAACTGGTCTGGTGAAGAGGAGTTGATGCACTTTCTGCAAACATCCTTGGTGTTGCAGCTACAATTGTAGGTACAGATGATTCTTTAATCATCCAGGTCTCGGCTGCTTCCGAGCAGACAATCAGGCACCAGCGTTAATGGGACTTTTAGAGAGAAAGACTTCCAAAGAGTGCAGCACACACCAGAGTGGGCAGAACAGACATAATTGGTGAAAATGTAACAGAAGCAGTAAGACTAAACACAACATCACCTATAGAAGCTGTTGGCTGAATCAGAGGCTCCAATCACATAATCACTCTTTGGAAGTAACACCGGTGGTCTGTAACAGTAAGAAAAAACAGATACAACTCTGCACCAATCTCGTTGTTGGCTACGGGGTCATCAGTCCTCTTATCACCTCCAGCTGAAATTGAAACAATCCATAAATTGTCTGTTCGGTTTGTGGGCAAAAGCTGTATTCAAAGAAAAATTGTGCAAAACAGAACGATGCATTGATTGAAGAGAATGTTGACTCATGTCACTTTACTATACTTTACTATATCAAATGCTAAAAGATGTGTGGGCCTGAGCCCCGTCTGCCAGAAGAACGTCAAGGTGCATGATGCCAAACTGGGCAGCTGGGAACATCTTGGAAACCATGCAAAAACATTTAGGAGTCACATAGAAGAACAGTATGTGGACAAACACGTTGGGTAGAGTCCTTGAGGGTGGGCTTGTGTGTTTCTGATGAATTCATAAGACATCTGGCATCCCTGAGCCCACCCTCGTCCTATTTTCCAACACACACCAATGCGCTCACACACATGCACCGAGACCTGAATAATGAGGTGTCATGTCTCTCCCACACCCTGGGACCTCCATTCATGCCTCATCTATTCACGTCAGCATTCAAATCCATCTCTTGTGCTTCGGTTCTCCTGTGTTGCGCACTCTTTCTCTTCCCTTCATACACAAGTGCACACACACACATGCCGACACACACATCATCAGGAAGGTCAGGTCATAGTGATGAGGGATGTGACTTCTATATTGAGAATAATTACAGTTGAGGATTTGCTGCTTGCCGGTTTCTTTAGTATAACCAATTCTTATTGGTCGGGCTGACTTGTGTCTGGCCTACCAGCTGCCCTGTTTGTCTCAGGTGGTAAAGTGATTATTATGTCTAATGAAGACATTATTTATCATTGGAGATAATTTGACAGCAGAGCCGGCTCTCGCTGCTTTACCACAATGGCTTCCATTGTCAAGATGGCAGAATTTCATTTTCTTTTCTTTCCACATTTTCCCACTCTTCTCAAGCTAATTGTTTTCCTCCAATACAATACTGAGCTCCAGAGCATCATTTAAGCAGTTTTTTGCAAGAAGAATTAACTAAACTATTTGAACCATGCTGAAAGAAAATGTTTGTACCTTTAAACAGTTATAAATGTGCACCTGTGTGCCACCCCATAAATATTTATATTTATGGAGTGGCAAGAGGGGGGCAGGGATTTTTTCAGAGGTGGCAGTATATATATATATATATATATATATATATATAGCCTACATATATATATATATATATATATATATATATATATATATATATATATATATATATATCGGCACTGACTTAAACAATATCAGATTTACAAATCTAGACCCCCTGCAAGTTATTGTTTACGTAAGGAAATTTTGCGCATGCGGCCAACGCTGGAGGGCAAAAAGGCTATTCCTTTACATGCCATCCATAGCTGCTCTGCCGCCGTAGAATAACTCCGTTAACTCAATCAAACTTGGACATGTAGATATTATTAATTTCGTGCTGCTCCACAACAAAGGGAAAAATCGTTAAAGAACAACTCAAAACCACGTCTTTTTCGCTCTCTGTATCACCACAGCTACAAGCAGACTTGTTGTCATAGCAACTGACAACACGGCCACAATAAACGAACACTCAGATATTTCCCACACAAAGAGCAGAACATTCAGTCTGTTGCAGTAGTATGGATTTAGGCTTAATGTTTATTTTCGGATTATTAATAAGTGATTGCTGTGGTAAGAGAAGAAAACTATAAATATATCGCTGCACTTGACGGCTAGCTGCTAGCTCGCTGTTACTGTCTTACTCTGCAGTTGTGGAGTCACATTGTCTGAGATCATGAGCGCCCCTAGCGATGAGGCAAAAGAACTGCCTGCCTCACCTCGAATCTGTTCTCTGCCATTTCTGATCGCTCCTCAGCACACAAAACACGTTACACACACAGTTGGTGACAAAAAACACTGTACATTATATAGATAAGCTAGATTATGGAAAATAAGTTCATACATTAGATGTTTAACCATTTTATTGGCGAAGTACAGGCAGGAGGAGCATGCTCTCTGAGTGGCAGACAGTGCAGTTAGCCAGAGGTTGCGCATACCCAGGTGAGGCTCAGCTCACTGCTGCCTCACCGGCTTTGAATCCAAGCATTGAATGGGAAAATGCGAAAATCCAACGATTTTGAGGAAAAAATAATCAGAATTTGTGAAGTTAAATGAAAAAGGGGTACTTCGTTGTACAAACCACAGGGTGAAAATAGCAATATAAATGATTTTATTATTTTTCCATGATGACAGGTGATACAACTCTGTATTATTCCAGACATTTCACTCAATGCTTTTCCGCACCTTCAAATCATAATGCTACCACCACCATGCTTTACAGCTGGCACAAGTTTATTAGATTTGAAAGTGTTACACTCTTACTTATCCTTACACTTTGTCATGGTAAGACGTTTGACTTTTCCATGAGAGCACCTGGAAATTTTGCTAAAGCTCTAAAGTGTTAGTTTTAAGCAGAGACTGCTTTCTTTTGGTGAGCACACTCTCAGTCCATTGAGATTTGAAACTTACTGCACGCTGGACAATGACACCGATGTTCCAGCAAATTTCATTTCATGGTGGGCTTGATCTTTGCTAACTCACTTTTCTTCATGTGACAGTGAAAGTGTTGATCAAATTGTTGAAACCTGAACAGAATTTAGTGCGCTTACAAAAAACAAAAAAAAAACAAAAAATAAAAAAATAAAAACATAAAACCTGGGTTTGGAATATGTAAAACTGAGTAACATCAAGGTATTAAATATACAGAAAATTTTTAACTTTAATTGAGTCAATACAACAAAACCAGCCTCCACAAAGAGTTCTCAAATATCTAGAAAGGATTAAGTGAAAGGCATGCTGATGGTGTCGTAAGGTGGGGGTGTTGGTGGTGAGGAGATGACGCAGGTAGACCCAGGATGTAGATGAATAAGATGAATTTAATGATGAGGATGATGCTCAGACAGTCCAAGACAGGCAGCACGGCAGAGAAACTAGCGCACAGCTAAATGCCGGTAGCAACTGATACAAGACTGACTAAACGAGCAGATGCCGACACAGGACTTAACAGTACGACTGTGCCGGCAGACGAACTAACCGACAGAACAAACTAAGACAGAACTGACTGACACGTATGTTAGACATAGACAAGGACCCGACGAAGAACACAGACACAGGTGGGTTTAAATACACATGGAGGGTAATCAGGTAAGTAGACACACCTGGGAGACAATCAACGGGGAGGACAGGACAGAGACTCACAGGGAAACAGGAACACATCGAAAAACTCAAAAATAAACACACAGAAACACGGAACCTAACAGTACCCCCCTCTCAAGGGCGGATACCAGACGCCCACAAAAACAGAAAAGTCCAACAACAAAAAACAACCCAGCAGGGTGGGCGGAGGGGCGATGGCAGGAGGGCTAGAGTCCAGAAACTGTCCAAAACAAAAAACAACCCAACAGGTGGGCGGAGGAGCGAATCCGGCGGGCGTCGCCGGCGCAGAAACCGGAATCCCGGAGGCGGGTCCGGCGGGCGTCGCCGGCGCAGGAACCAGAGACGTGGAGGCGGGTCCGGCGGTCTCTTCCGCCGGCGCAGGAACCAGAGACGTGGAGGCGGGTCCGGCGGTCTCTTCCGCCGGCGCAGGAAGCAGAGACGTGGAGGCGGGTCCGGCGGGCGGCGTCTCCGGCGCAGAAAGCAGAGACGTGGAGGCGGATCCGGCGGGCGGCGTCTCCGGCGCAGAAGGCCGAGACGTGGAGGCGGGTCCGCCGGGCCGGCAGGAAGGCCGGATGGAAACTCGGGCGGAGCAGACTCAGGAAACTCGGGCGGAGCAGACTCAGGAAACTCGGGCGGAGCAGACTCAGGAAACTCGGGCGGAGCAGACTCAGGAAACTCGGGCGGAGCAGACTCAGGAAACTCGGGCGGAGCAGACTCAGGAAACTCGGGCGGAGCAGACTCAGGAAACTCGGGCGGAGCAGACTCAGGAAACTCGGGCGGAGCAGACTCAGGAAACTCGGGCGGAGCAGACTCAGGAAACTCGGGGAGCTCTGGCTCGGGGGAAGGCTGCGCTCCGGCAGCAGGCTCGGGGAGCTCTGGCTCGGGGGAAGGCTGCGCTCCGGCAGCAGGCTCGGGGAGCTCTGGCTCGGGGGAAGGCTGCGCTCCGGCAGCAGGCTCGGGGAGCTCTGGCTCGGGGGAAGGCTGCGCTCCGGCAGCAGGCTCGGGGAGCTCTGGCTCGGGGGAAGGCTGCGCTCCGGCAGCAGGCTCGGGGAGCTCTGGCTCGGGGGAAGGCTGCGCTCCGGCAGCAGGCTCGGGGAGCTCTGGCTCGGGGGAAGGCTGGGCTCCGGCAGCAGGCTCGGGGAGCTCTGGCTCGGGGGAAGGCTGCGCTCCGGCAGCAGGCTCGGGGAGCTCTGGCTCGGGGGAAGGCTGCGCTCCGGCAGCAGGCTCGGGGAGCTCTGGCTCGGGGGAAGGCTGCGCTCCGGCAGCAGGCTCGGGGAGCTCTGGCTCGGGGGAAGGCTGCGCTCCGGCAGCAGACTCGGGGAGCTCGGGCGGCTGCGCTCCGGCAGCAGACTCGGGGAGCTCGGGCGGCTGCGCTCCGGCAGCAGACTCGGGGAGCTCGGGTGCGGGCCACGCCACTAGCCGTGCCGCTTGTCGCCCAGGCGCCAGCCTGGCTGCCTGAAACCCCAGCACCACGGGGACTGTGGCGACTGGAGACGGGCAGACGGAGCTGGCTGGAGACGGGCAGACGGAGCTGGCTGGAGACGGGCAGACGGAGGCGGCTGGAGACGGGCGGACGGAGGCGGCTGGAGACGGGCGGACGGAGGCGGCTGGAGCGGACTCTGGAAACTCGGGGGACTTTGGAAGCTGCTCCAGGTAAATCTCATAAAGTCCCAATACTAAATCAAACAAAGTGGGATGACCTTTGTATTGGTTGAGGAGGTTGAGATAGTCCGCATCCTTATAATCACTCCAGTTCTCTGGGCCCATGATGTTCTGCGATCCTCACCGGTTGTGGTCGGGTCCTTCTGTCGTAAGGTGGGGGTGTTGGTGGTGAGGAGATGACGCAGGTAGACCCAGGATGTAGATGAATAAGATGAATTTAATGATGAGGATGATGCTCAGACAGTCCAAGACAGGCAGCACGGCAGAGAAACTAGCGCACAGCTAAATGCCGGTAGCAACTGATACAAGACTGACTAAACGAGCAGATGCCGACACAGGACTTAACAGTACGACTGTGCCGGCAGACGAACTAACCGACAGAACAAACTAAGACAGAACTGACTGACACGTATGTTAGACATAGACAAGGACCCGACGAAGAACACAGACACAGGTGGGTTTAAATACACATGGAGGGTAATCAGGTAAGTAGACACACCTGGGAGACAATCAACGGGGAGGACAGGACAGAGACTCACAGGGAAACAGGAACACATCGAAAAACTCAAAAATAAACACACAGAAACACGGAACCTAACAGATGGTTATTTAAGCATGTAATTGAATATTCAGTATTAATCAGGGTGCATTATAATTTTGAGTACTTCTGTACAACCTTCATTATATGTGAGTTAAAGAAAATACATAATTAAAAACTCGTACATCTAATTCTTGTTCTTAAAATTATTTGAAGAGGTGATTTAATCATTCCACTCCTAAAACATTAAGTTAATAGGAGCCCAGAATCTATATAAGACTTTTGTCCATTGTATGTTTCAGTCAACTTCTGCCTGGCACTATACTGTATGTAATGACATTTAACCTATTTTGCTTGCCAACTCTGAAATAAGGCTACACAGTGGTGCCGTTTGTTTTCTTGCAGTGAGAACATCATGGGTTGTAATTCTGGAGTGTGCATGTTCTCCCTGTGCATACATGGGTTTTCTGCAGGTACTCCTAAATTCTCCCAAAAATATGCAAGTTGGGATAATTACACTCTAATAGAGAGTGTTTGTGTGCAATATTACCTGTTTTGTTTGCCATTGTGTTGCCCTGTTGTGGACTTCTGACTTGTGCAGGTCCTAGCTTTGCTCGCACCAAATGACCACTGGAGACGGGCACCATCCAGGTCAGTACAGACAATGGACAGATGGATCATTTTGGACAAGAATTACTTCTGGTCATGCTCTGACTCTTCTTTGCTTGTGACAGTTTTACAGAACTGTAAGCAAAAGCAGATCTATTGTGGTTTATTTGTATGTATCCCTGCCTCATGGGCAAACAGAAGCATGGCAGTGAACGCTAAACGACTGATTTGATCCACCTCATGTATGTTTTCATCCATATTTTTTGGTTTAGCTGCGGAAATATTGGGGCCCAGACTAAATGAGAAGCTAGTGATAAATAAAGAAAGAAAGGAGGCGGGATGTGCAAAAGCAGAGATGAGGTTCAAATAAAGGGAAGCAGTGAGCAATTGCAGCTGTAGGAGGGTTAGTAGATTGGATTGGAGCAGGATAATTTATTCTGCCAACATGTAAATAGTGTGAAGTATAATGCCATTAGCTGTGATTATATTAGGCAGCTATTTCAGAGAGACTCTGCACCCAGCTGCTATCACAGATGTTACAATAGAGGTGAGGAAAGGAGAGGTTTGTGCAACTTCCCAACCATGAAATCTAGGATTTATCAAAGGCAAATAAACCTCCCTCTGTATGTAAGAGCATGAAAGTTTTTTTTTTGTTTTTTTTCTGTCTCCATGCTCATGCGTCTCGATACCAGTATTATTTTCTCCACAATGGGAACAAGTATGCGTATCCTTGATTGCATTGTTTTATTTCTTTGTGGGAATGTGCTCTTCAAACACAGTTTTAGCTCCACATTCATTTCATTTTAGTGATGTGTATATAAAAAATGTCAAATATGTAAAAGACTTCCATAAGGAAAAATTGGAATCATGTTTGAACTTATTGTTGGACTAACCTGCTATCAAAAATAGACATACAGACACAAGACATAACTGATTACATGTCTGTTTCCACACTACACTTTAATCAACATTTTTTTGTATCTATTGACAAGTCTCTTGATATTTCACCTCTCTACTTGGCAGCAAGTAGAAAGCTACAAGGTGTGTGGGATCATTATCTTTTGGAAATCCAAATAATCCTTAAGTATTAATTGTCTTACCATTGGCTTGAGGTAAATCTGCAGAATGTTGAGATAGACCGACTTTATCACTCTACCCACTTTGTGCAGACCCCAAATAGCACTGGCAGTAAAACAATTTCACTATAGGATGTTGCCACCACTTGCTAAATAATTGCTACAGTGTTTTTCAATATGACAGTCCATCAAAGAGGATTTAAAATGTGGACAGTGGAATTAGATTGTTTATAGTTTAGGGCTAACATTAAATTTGCATGTAGTAATATGTAATCATAACTGTCCAATCACAAAGACTGATTTAAATTAAATCACGCGCATAATATATTGTAACCAAATTAGTTTGTAGTCAAAGGGTCATTTTAAGTTGGGTCGCAAAAAAATTCAAACGTTTGCCCCCAAACCATGTTTTCATTAAATCTTTAAAAAAAAAAAATGGTGTCCAACAAAACATGATTTTAAAACATTACAGGCAAACATAGCCAGCAAACCTTGCAGAACTCCTCCATCTGTGTGTTCATCCTTCACCACATGTTCCAAGTTCTTCCACCACCAGCCCCCACCTGACTGGTCCATGTGTTGACGTATCCTTCTTCTCTGTATTGTGATGTTTTTATCTGTGTGTGATTGCTACAGTTCCCCTCAGCCAAAACACGCAGCCCTCTGAAGGCACACACGGCGCCAGCTTTAGCTGCCCTCCGAGGACTTTGCGTCAATAAAACATGAGCCTCGGCATGCACACGGTCTAATAAACGCTCACGCCAGCCTCCGCATCAGCACGCACCGAGGCCTGCCTCGGCCTCTGCATTTAAACCGCCGCGAACATCAACACTAAGTGGAAGTTTGCACGCAAACATGGCGGCAAAACAGGAGTCGCCTCAGGCCAGCTGCTTTGTCATCCGTCAAAGTGCACACCTGTGTTTCTCTGTATGTCTTCGCTGAATCTGATTTGCCTATAAAAGATGTTTAAATCATGGGTACTGTTTGTCCTTTCATATCTCAGGCTGACATTTCCCGGGATTCCCATTACTCCAAGTTCCAGCAACGAGAGGGTCAAGCAAGAGTGACGTAAGTAGGGAGGAGAGGGAGCTTTGTCCTTGTGGGAATGTGGATTCAAGTTTAAACTGTTGGTGGAGCTTGCTTGTTTGTCGGGGCATCCACTGATGGCAACAAAATTCATGTGAAAGCTGTGCAAGCAGATATGTTTCACATGGGAATTTCAGGGAAAGAACCAGAGCACAAGGCGCTCATGCCTATCTGGAGATATTTGACAAAAACGTACAATTCACTATGAGGAGAATTTGCACATGACCCTTCTGAACAACAAACTGCAAGTAATTAGTCTGAATTTAGAACTAGCTACAAAATTATCGGAAATGTAAAAAAATACGTATAAATTCTTGATTTTTTGTAGCTTTTTAAGCACTTTGAAAGTGAATTATTCAGTAAGTCATGTTATTAAAAGAGAAAAATTTACACATTGAGTTTTACATTTGTAATGTTTATGTCTGGTATTACAAAAATATATCACTTGATTGAGCAAAGTTATTTACACAAAAACTGGTGATATATGTAGTGCCTTTGTTGACATATTTGATGAGATTTTACATTTATTTTTGTCTTGTTTATTCTAGAGATCTCCTAAAAAATATATATCACAATTCCAAAGTTTTCATTTAAAACATGTCATAAAAATAAAAGCTAATTTTATTATGTACCCAAAACTAGAAAGAAAAGTGAATGTTTAAGAAAAAAAAAAAAAAAAAAAAAAAGAATATTGGTCAAATTTTTAAAATATGCACTTTAATTTTTTGCAACTGCTAACTTTTCAGGGTTCTACAGTTTTCAGACCTTTTATAGCTTGTTTAATTGCTGATAATCTGTCAGTTCTTTATGGAAATACACACTTGCTTTCTTAATAATCCTGAGTAAAAAGTTAATGCAGTGACAAGAATTTTGGTACTTTAGCGGTTTTACAGACAGACAAAGTAATATCCCAAAAATGCTGCTGCCAGATAAATGAACATTCTTCTATACATAGGTAGGGAATCTCCTGCCGGTTGTCGTATGTCAGACAACTGGCAGGAACAAAATAAAGCCAATCACAATGAGAATATATTTGGTCAGATAGAAAGAAAATCTATTTTTGTCATCTTAAGTGTGCATTAGATCTGTCAACTGCATGTTATTATGCAGAAAGAAACTGATGCTGAATCATTGAAAGCCCAGATTTTTTTTTTACTCTTTCAACTTTAACAATCTGGGGACTGCTACCTGTTCTCTCAAACTTTGCCAATTAGTATTGACAAAGAAAATTGGATTTATAATAATGAAGAGTGCTATCACTTTAGATCCAGACTATTGCAGTATTTCATGGTCTGGCTGTCGGGTCATCATGCATGGATTGAGTTTTATAAGCAGTAATAGGGATGTTGTTTAGCGGTCATTTGCAACATTTAGTAATATGGTGATCTTATTATCTCCTATAGTTGAATATAGTTAAAGTCTTCACTCATTGACTATTCTCTCTGCTGCTTCTCCCCTTTCCTTTCATCTTTTTTTTTTCTTTTTACTGCTCTCTTTCTTTCTTCTTTTAGTGGTGCCCCTCTGTGAATGGGCAGGGGTGCTCATTAATGCCATTCTTTATCATTTAATGAAGCCATCGGATTAAAAATGACGCTTTGACCAGCTGGAGGGAAGAAATAAGAAGGGCTGCAAATACCAGCGTGAGGGGGAATAAACTCATCTACCGAGGACTGTAATGAGTAAACAAAATAGTTTGACAATAGAGCTTATTGTCTGAAATTACATCATGACATTGAATTTGCAATGTAGATTTTGTCAAGTTTATGTGACGGGAACAAAACGGTATTTAATATAAAATGTGTAATGCTTCAATTATCTACACTGTTCAACATTTGTTTTTATTATAATCTGTTTTGTTTCCTCTAGGCCTCAGTGGGTAAAACAAAAGCTTTAGGCAATAATTCTGTAAATGTATTTATTAGGAACTAAACAGGAGTAAGATTCTATTGCAACGCATTTCAGTTCAATGATATAGTTCACAGCAAACAGGTCTTATTGAATGGAGTTTATTTCAAATATCTCTGATTCATTCAGATTAAAATCCAAATAAACTACATTACATTGGAACACATTCAGTATGATTTTTTTAATGGTAAAAAGCTTAATCTCTAAGGAAGCCCAGTCAGTGACATGGAGTCGTTGACTCTGCCTACCAGGAAGTAATTCATCTATATCATGTGTTTCACTTTGTGAATTACGTTACTGAAGTAAAATAACTTTTTAATAATATTCTAATGTACTGAATATGACTGTAAGCTGTCATTTTGGAAAGTAGGACTGGGTCAGAGCTATTTTTTGAATGGTCAGAAAACAGATAGCATAAGTAACTCTGCGAATGTCAGTCGTATGGCTAAACACAGAAGCAAAGAGTATTTTCTGTGTGAAGAAAAATGAGAGCGAACCTGAGTTTGAAAGCAGCTGTATCGCCACCAGCAATTTTATCCACAGCTGAACATCAAATCACTGAACCAGGCATACCTTCTAACAACAGAATAAACAAAGTGAACAACGCAAATGGTTGCAGTATCTGTAAATAATGCATAACGGCAGTACAGGATACAATGTCACTTTCCGCCATTTGGTAGAAAGCGTGTTCCTTTTTCTACGGACATTGGTGTTGATTCGAAAAGCAACTCATATTTCAACAAGTAAAACGTAAGCTTTAAAAAAAAAATGACACTCTTCCTTCCCCCTCTGTTTGATCTAACATTAGCATTCAGGCCATGCGAGAAAGAGTTCAAAGAGAAGAGAAATTTCAGGCTTTGTCCTGATGTCAGTTCTCGAGGGGATATAAACATCAGATGAGGTGGTGAAGCTTTTAAGTGTGGATGCAGCCTGCGCTATATCTTCCCGGCTCCTGCCAAGGAGCCTGTACTGTGTGCAATGTCAACACTGTGATATCTCAGCTCATGGAAGAAAAATAAATAAATAAATAAAATAGAGCATCAGCTCTCTCACTGCTCTGCTTCTCTGGGCTCTTGATTGCGTCTGCTGTGGCTTTATTTTTTTTTCTATTTGACTTCATGTTTAGCACTTTCTCTCAATCACTTCTTGCTCTCTTGTTGAACTTTCCATCTATCTCATCTGTTTCTGTCTCTATTATGTTTGCTTTTTTCTCTGCAACCCCTTCAAACTGCTTGTCGGTGTCTGACTCATTTGACTTTATCGTGATGGAGGCGCTGCTGGGAGTTTCTTCGTGGCTGGCATTTTTTTTTCTCTCTACATTCATTCTGTGTGAGGAGATGCAAAAGTTGAACACTTGTGCAACACAAATGTTTGTCAGCTTGAAAGAGTGTTGTTGAAACCTTTTGAGGATGATAGTCTGAGCAAGGCAGTCAGCTGACAACAGCAGGTGTCTGAACCTGCTGTTGCTACAAAACCAGCGAGTAGCTGAAGGCACTGAAGAAGGAAATTTGTTTCGGAGGAAATTATTATCCCTGATTACAGTCATTTGATGAAAAAAAAAAAAAAAAGAAAACATGCTTTGTGTAAATTATGAGAAAAATCAAAAAACAAGAAGTTATATGCAGTTATATATATATATATATATATATATATATATATATATATATATATATATATATATATATATTTATTTATTTATTTATTTATTTTTTTATTAATTAAAACAAAAAATGGGGTAGTAGCCTGAGCTCTGATTAACTTTTCATGTCGCGCTAATGTAATATGCCAGCTATCATAACCTTGAAAACAGTGTGATCTAATAGATTTCATCTGTCAGCAATGAGAGCTGAACATGTCAACTTTTTTCTGATCTTTTTGTCCTCCACAGTGTGGCACAGCTACCGAGTCGCACATCAAAGGGCCGTGACAGAAAGAAGCCATGAAAGACTTCATTAACTTTTTTTTTTTTTTTTTTTTTTTACCCACTGACGAGGATGTGATGTTTCTCTTCTGGAAATCCATGGCTCCCGTGACCTACTGACCTTTAGAATGTGGATCTGAACATTCATGTGGAAGATGAAACATTACAACTGACTTTACAACCTCAGACTGAAAAATATTTTTGATGGGATTCAATGTGATACAACAAACACATGAAAGTACAGATGCATGGTTTTCAGTATTTGGTAGAATACTTATTATTGCAGTTATGGCTGTATCTCTTCTGTTGTAAGTGATTTTCACCCTTGCGTGGCTCTATTTCTATACGTGGGAACATTTCCTGCAGTGTAAAGCATTTCACGGCTTCAACAGGTTTTCTTTCAGAATTCCTCCAGTTCACTACCAAAATAACATCACTCCACCACGATGCTTCCACTGTGTTTCAAGTTTTCTAATGACACCAAAGCTTTTGGTCCCAATTAACCAAAGCCCATTCTTTTCTCCTCGCCTGCCCTATTAGTTTTGGTGGATAACTATGTCATGGTGGTTGAATAGCCTGAAAAACACTCTCTCTTGCTGTCCTTTATTTCCATTTTGGGACAAGTTATTGAACAGTACTACAATGACATGTTCAATTGTTAGGATATTGATTTATAATTCAACCTTCTCTAGACTTCTACTTGTCTATGTTCCTGAATTTTCTGGTGTGTTTTTTGCTCTTCGTGGAGCTGTTTTTCTTGCTAATGTTCAACATTTGAGGTCTTTCTCAACATAAAAAGAGAGTACGCCACACTTTTCAAAGTTAAAAGAACATTTTGATTAGCATGGCAGATATTTCCATCTACTTTTGTATTTATGTGCTTCATTTTGTTGGTCCATCATATAAAATCCAAATGAAAAAAAAAATAAAGCTTGTGGTTTTACCACAACAAAATGCAAAAAAAAAATACAAAAATGATGCAAAAGTCTGTGGATTTTTTTTTTATTATTTATTTAGAAATATTAGAACTTTAGCAAACAGATTACAAAGCAATTATCATTCCTAAGTCTTATTAAGTGATATGGTCTTTTAACATAGCCAGTTTGGTTAAGTGCCTGAACCTAACCAAAGTACTGAGAGAAAATCAAGTTAAAAACTAGGTCATCTGTTGCTGTGCAATTATTTCTTATATTGAACGGGAAAATATCTTTAAGTCAGATACCAGTAACTCTTGCTTTGCTGTAAAGAAACTGTACTTTCAGACTTACACTGCCTTCTAGTGGCAACCTAAAACAGTCCTATGACTTCACGGATTGTGACCTACCTCAGAAAAAGCAGTGTAACGCATTGCACAGATTTTGTTGTAAGCCTCTCTGCATCACCCTTCTATTACATCTGATCCATGTTTAAATCTTGCTTTTTATGTTTCTCTCCCCAAATCTGCCATCTCTCACTCGTTTCTGCAGTCTCTTCCCGTTTTACCCCCTCCCCCATCCTATAGGGATAGAAACCCAGTAGAATTACCATCTTCTTGATCTATAATTACCACATAACTCTCTCTACCCTTGGCTCTCTTTTTCCTTGCTTACTTGCCAGTTAGTCTTAGATTGTGTGAAAGATGGATACATCCTTATTTAAACTTCTTTTAAGCTAAAGCAACCTTGAGTTTGCGCAAATATGCATGAAAATCACAGCAAATTAACCGGTGTTTGGCATAAGGGTTTCAAGCTCTTAATTTGACCTATCTAAATTTGAAGTGCCGTCAAGAAGCCATTAAAATTTGCAATGTAATTTTTTTTTTTTTTTACCTTATTAAATGGCTGCAGAAAGAAAGAAAAAAACGAAATCTGAGCATGAACCTCAAACAAATGCCTCTCTTAAACGGAATACTAATTGCAAACGCAAATGTGCAAATTTAGCTGTCTCAAATGCATTTCCAGTCGTCTTCTCAGTTTTTGGTTATTAAGCTCTCTTTTATGTATGCTTATTTAATGCTACAGTCATCTAATGCATTTACATAAACTGAAATATTTCTCAGTAAAAGCCATAATGATTTGGAATGAGTATGCCGTTTTTAGCCGTAAGGGTGAGATGCTAATTTTCATCACTAAAATGTGATATTTAAACTGAAGAGTAACTCACACAGCTGTTAGGTCATTGATAATAGGCCTGTGGCATTTAGGCAGTCTGAAGTAAAGTGACAGATTGAAATGCTTTTAGTGCTAGGCTGCTATATAATGTGTTAATTAACAAAGATTTTAAACGGGTCAAAAATAAAAATAACATCCTATTTCTGTCATTAGTGCCTGAATCTGTCTGTTTTAATCGTGTGTATGTTTACAACTTTGGATCTTTGGTAGTCTTTGAGGTATGAAAATATTAACTCTGAAAAATAAGTCTTATTTCTTGATATAAAACAATATCTCTCGAGTTATAAAAGGGAGTTTCATAAGAAACATAAACAAATCATGTGTAGGATGTACTTTACACAATAAGTTCAGATCATAACATGATAAGTAAATAGATGCTAAACCCAAGACGTTGTTGAGACTTGGCCTGTGTTATTTTTGCAATGAAAAAAACAATCATTTATGCTTTGCAAAGTGTACTTCTTAATTAAATTTATAATATTTTCCATCAGTGGAAGTTAAAAAGAAGGAGCTGCTATGGTTGAGTAACTTTAACCAAACATTACATCAATTACTACAGGAGAAACTAGTAGAGGAAGTGACATTGCATTTCAAAAGTTTAAATTTTCTTACTGCCTAATCAAACTTCACTGAACCTTTTTCTTAAAATGAAATTGTTGGATGATAAAATTAGCATGTACAATGCTAATCATATTGTACAATTTTCAGCTATTAAGTGGCAACTCACTCTCTGTTTATCCAATGATTATCCTCCGGAGATCCAGAAATTGTTTAGTTGTAGCTACTAAACGTCTTGTAGCCTGCGTTATTGTTTACGTTTTCCAACTTTAATCTTGATTATAAATTATGTAGCAGTTGGACATCTCAGTTATCTGCAAGTTGCTGGCTTAATTGCAACGAGCAAAGAAAACAGTAATCAAGATAAAAAATAAAAAAAAATAAAAACATCGTATTTTCCATTATTGATAACTCATGTAATTCAAACATCTCAGGTGAACGGACACATATTTGTCTGCCACAATATTTGACTTTGCAGCTAAAACAGGGAAAGCTGAGCATGGCAGCTTTAATGGGAAACATAACAAAATCAGACATTTGTGTGATGAAATCAATAGAGCAGTATGAAGCGGTGACCCAGAATCTTTGTTCTTCCCATCCGCAGCAGATTTGTGACCGCAGCGACGGACCGGTTTAAACCGTCTCCGTGTTTGATAAAACGACTGGGTCAGATGTTTAACTACGATGAAATTAATAAGACGAGTAGATGAGGCAGCGAGGGTAAACATAGTTTGTAACCTACACTTCTGTTCTCCTCAGCATCCATTATTTATTGGCCAAGATTATTCTTTCATGAGGCAAGCTAGTTGCACATAATTCATAATGCAGTCTGTGGAAACTAGGACAGAGTGAGATACAGGCAGTGAGGGGGGTAGGGAGAGAGAGGAGGGGGATAGGGATGAGAGGGCTGAGTGAGAAAGAGGGTGACGAACAGGATGAAGACGTAGAGGGTGTCTGGATAAGGAGGTGAGAGCAAAGAAAAAAAAAAGAGGAGAAGGAACAGGATTTGGGTGCACAGAAATAAAACTACACAAAGCGTTGCAGTTAACTGCATAGATGGAACTCAGAAGATAAAATTGTGGATAAAAAAAGAGCAAAACAGTTGGTGAGAAAAGAGAGAGCTTAAGACGAGGCAGGGGGTTGCGTCTAGCTGATTTGACAGACATCTCTATCAGGCGGCGGGGAGGAGCCTGAAGTAAAGTGTGAAGTTTATTATTGGTGCTTCATATTTTACCAAGCAAGTAAAACAAAATTAAAAGTAACCAGGCTGCTTGATGGGGAGAAAATTGATTTCCCTGCTTCTTATTAAAGCAGCAAACGCTTCATCCCTCCAAATTTCACTTGAGATTGCAGCGAAAGTTTTACTTATTGCTTAAAAAGAATCTTTTGACATTTCTGCTTAGAAGCAATTTCCAACCTTTAACTTATTTCAATAGCCACTTGAACCAGATGAAAAAAAAAACTAAATTAATTGAACAAGAGACGAGTGCAACACTCATGTTTTAGCTTAGTTCACCCTTTTTATTTTTTAAGTGATGTTTAAAGGAGAGATGGAAGACAGACAGGAAGAAAGAGAAAGAAAGAAAGAAAGAGGGAGAGAGAGAGATCATACAGAGTATGCACTTTCTCCCCTGCTTTATAGCTCTGGGCCATGTACACAGCAGAAAGTCACGACCCCAAAGTTCACTACATGATCTGAATTCCAATGAATTTTTGACTGAGATGGAGCATTTGAGACTGTGCAAGCATGTATGCGTGTGTGTGTGTGTGTGGGGGTGTGTGTGTGTGTGTGTGTGTGTGGGGGGGGGGGGGGGGGTGTGCGTGTGTGTGCGTGTGTGGGGGTGTGTGTGAGTGTGTGTGTGTGTGTTTTTTGAAGGTGGGCAGGATTGCATGTGGTACAGAATTCTTGCGGGAGCTGAGAGCAGAAAAACAGAATGCTGAACGGTGACAATGACACACTGCCCACTCAGACGCACAAACGTGTATATGCTGAACGCACATACAGAGGCAAACAAAGGAAGGGGTGAAGGTGTAGGTCGACACAAGGTGACCACAAACAAAGAACATGACTAACCACCTGGACACCTGCTCTCATATATTCATGTCAGAATATTAAAAAAAAACTAAAGGCATCTGAAGAGGTTTAAAAGCAGAAGACGGTGGACCCCCAAGTGGCTCGGGAACAAAGTCGCAAATGAATAACTAAGATCTGAAAATAACTGAGGCTCCCTCTAAAGATGCTTTTATGTGGGTCTGTCTTTAAAAGTCAAACAACAAATTTACCTTGATGTGCATCAGTATGGACATTGGGAACCGTCTTAGCGCTACCACGGAAACAAACTTTTACAGTCTTTCTTATCTCTGCTTTTGGGAGTGTAGCCAATCAACACCTTAGAAAATTTATAAATCTAAATAATTTTGGTACTAATAACTGATGTAAAGATGACAAATTCAACTACATAATTGTAGACTGTAAGAAAACTTGACCTTGAAAATACAAAATTCTAAACTTGACCTACAAAATCCTAAAATGTTTCACTATTTTAGGATTTTGTTTTTCGCTGTGTTTGGATTTCTGTTTTAGTGTTTATACTCATTCATTAGTTATTATTTTCTATGTTCCTTAATAGTTCCTCCCCTCAATGGCCCAGTTCCCTGCACTCCCTCAGCTTTTCCTTATCTCCTCATTAACTCACTCAGGTAACATTCCAGTTATTAAGATGCAAAGTGTAAATAGTTTTTAGCGTTCTCAGTCGGTGACAGATTCTGTGTTGTTGTCTCCAGCGTGTTGCCTTTGTTCCTGAGTTGCGTCTGTCGTTAAATCCACGTTATCCATGCACCTCCCATCTTGATCATTTGGTTTTTGCCCATTACCATCAGAAATCATGACTGTACGTAAATATCTGGCATTCCCAACTTTGTTCTTTACTCCATTCATATACGGTGTTCATTAGCCACAAATCTGCTCGTACGGGGCAAAATGGAGCGTGGATTTGATACAAGTATGAGCAGCTTAATGTCTCGCTTTCTCTAATAAGAGAGTGAAGCACTTAGAGAAAAAACAGTGCACTGCTTTCTCACCTTACAGGGAAGGATAGAGGGAATTCTTCCAGAAAATCATTTATTCAAGCACTTTACCAAAACCCAGCACAGACACAACACTGAAATGAAAAATAATTCTAATCGGCAAGTCTACTTGACAACTGAATAATTTTAAAAAAATAGTCATATAAGCACATTTTTCATATTGTAATAACCACTACATAAGAAACAACAATATTTGTCTTAATATTATAAATATTTGGTGTGATAGCTACATCACTTTGTATCATTTTGAGTGTAATGATACTGATTATTTATAAAATTCCAACAAAGATATATTTTCCACCAAAAGCTTAAATGAATCTTGTTCAGGCATTAATAAAAGTAGAAGCTTTACACAATCACTGTCTAGTTGACAGAACTAGAATGCTGAAAATGTAACCTCTAAATTCATATCTGATGATCTTCAGCTGAAAATCCTGACAAGGTGAATCATACTCATAAATCGAAAAACAAGAACTTTCCCTTAGGTTTTGGATAATTTGCCAACAATGTAACCCAAGGTCATGAGAAAAACTCTGTGTCAGTCTGTTTATCTAGTGAAACTTTAGAACAGTGTTTCCTTCCATCCTTTACTTAAAATCCTCAGATTAGCACTTAGCTGAAACTTTAGTAGACCCTTTTGCTACCAACCCCATTTCGAATCAATACCAGTGCACCCTGTCCCCTTAAGAGATCAATAGTGGCATTCAATGGGCACTAAGACGTTAGAAAATACATTTTTATTCATTTTGTTTTTTGTTTAATCAAAAACTACATAGTAATTAAAAAAAAAAAAAAACTTAAGACTTATTATCCAAAAAGATCCAAACAAACAGAAAAGCACTTTTATAATTTTCTCATACTTTAAAACAAGTTTGACTTGCATGATGATTCTGAATACGACAGTTCATGTCATCCAGCTAGTTCATCAGATTTCAGTGTTTTTCTGTTCTCCTTTTGGGACCAGTGGGGGCGTCCAAAGAATTTGTAATGTGAGAGAGGCACATTGGCTAGAGCAGGAGTGGATAAGAAGGAAGCTAAGCTAACTGACTATCACCTGGTCGTAAGTTGCCTTGAGGTTGCAACCAGGGGTAAAAGCTGGGCATGGGGATCTGAAGAACACAAAAAGTACATGCATGGAACATATTGCTTAGATCCCATCCCAGGAGATTTTTTTAACTATTACACCTAAAAAAAATTTTTCAAGCACCTGTAAGGTGCTGAAGTAAAATAAATTGTCTGAGAGTTGCAATGAGATACAGTTGACGCAAGTTATAGGTTGCATTCTTAATGCAGAATCTGAAAGGGGCCTGTGTCTACGTCATTATATCCCTTGAGCTGTGGTCCATTATTAGCTGTATGTCACTTATTTCCGGTGGGTGCTGGATTGTGCCATGACTGACGTGACTGCAGGTATTTTCTAGGTGCAGCCAGCTTTGATTTACATCGTTGCTCTGGTGGATAATGTGGTCCTCTGAGCCTCAGCAAGCAGACACCCCACAAGTCAATGTGCACAATGTCAGTTTTCAAGTGTCAACCTATGATTGTTAGTTAAATAAGGATGGATTGTAAACACCATTATGGCAGTGACCTTAATGGAGCAAGTGAAACTTTTTATGCATCTTTAGGTCTTAAAAACTACAAAATATGAAAAAAGTGTAGATTAAAAGAGAGGAATTCCTGTTCTACATCATTGTTTTGTTTGGACATGATAAAGGGAAATCATCTGGACAGACGACTAAGAAATGACTCACTGGGAGGAAGACTTTGGGTTGGAAAAACAACTTATTTACTAGTGAGAAAAGAATAGCTTTAAATAAAACTTTCGATTTATTATTTTGATGCTAAATTTTCACACAATTTGCACCCAACAGATCAAGAGGTTGACAAGCTTGAGTTTCTTATTTCTCCAGAGTGGTTTTGTTTTTTTTTTTCTGCTTGCTTTTTCTGATTCCTGTGCAGAAGTAGGTTGGCTCCCTCTCTCAGGACACTTTAAGATCTCGAAAGATGTCTCCAGCAATGCCTCTCTCTGTGTGTGTTTGAAGTCGTGTACACCGGGGCTTCACATGTGTACTGAGCATGTGTTAACTTAATGAATGTATGTGTCAAGGCAAAGTAATCACTAAGCTTAATTAGCTGTTTCCTGTCAAGCTGTTTACAATTTGAATCATTGACTCTGGAGTGGCCTTAGGGTTTTTGTATAGACAAGTTTGTTTGTGTACGGCTCTGCAGCTCCTGGGGGTAAAGTGATATTACACATTTTTGTCTGCCTAAGCCCCCTATCGTGCAGGACGAATCTGCATAAATATTTATGCCTGTAAATATTCTTTTGTTCACATTACCAATGTCAGAGTCTCAGAAGAGTTTGATAAAAGTTGTCACCCGTCTACTAGCTGCAAGATTCTTGGTGTATTTCATTCCCTTGACCCGCATCACAAAAACGGCACGTATTCCTGCCACTCTTAAGCTTTTGTGCTCACCCATGTTGTTAAACACATTTTTGTCTAAATTGACATTTTCTCCCTCTTTCCCTTTCCTCCCTGTCAGGATAGAGGGATTACGCAGATGAGAGTTGTTGGAGATATATACGGGTCTGCGATCCTCTAGTAATAAGTCAATGAACTCAGCTGGATAGAGCTGCGTCACTGGGATAAACAGCAGGCGGCCATCAAACACATGTAAACAAACATTATTGCTGTTGCTCTGTGAATCGCATGCATATACGATTTAAATGCAACAATACCCACAGTGCAATCGATGAAGATCCTAATAAACGTGCAGAAACATAATCAACATGCATGCTGTGAAATAAAGAACACTAAAATTATTCTTTAAAAAGTACCTACAAAGAACCAACAAAGCTGTCATAGCAGCAAAACTAACTCACTGAGACAACCACCGGGGGGTTGACTCTGCAGATGGGGGTCTGTGCTCTTAATCTTTTCTTCTTTATCTCGACCAGCTCTTTTTCCTTTGAAGTATTAATTTCTCTCTCTGCATGTTTCCCACTTGGGCATGTCGTATGTTGAAAGAGAGGGATACATTCACACCATGAGGGCTGCACAACTCATGCTGTTTCGTAAAAAAGCACGGCAATGTTTCCAAATCCAGTTAAAGCTGATTAAGGGTATGGGCGACATTTTACAGGTTAATTAACATTAAATGGCACATGTGGTTCTAATGTGATTACAAAGTGAGCAGTCCTCAAAAATGTATCTTTTTGTATTGTTTATCTGTTTATTTATAAATATTCTTATATATATATATATAAAAAAACAACAACGACTGAATTTATTGTTTTCAGTCAAATAGCAATAGGTTTATTGCAATTGGACAGAAAATAAAAAAATCGAATCTTGAGAAGAATGGCACGGTAAAACTCCACAGGTTCATGCTTCCTTTCATGTCCTGCTAACTCTTTGGAGATATTTTGAATATTGTTTTAAAAACTCATGCTAAGTTTCATTACGGTGCACCTTCCACATTCTTGTGCACTAGTGCCAATAAAAGCTAACTTTTCTTACTTGTTTTTGTTTTTTTTTTTTTCAACATTTTACACTCAAAAGAAAAACAATCTTGCTGCTCGTTGTTGCCCTTGATCTATTTTTTGTCCTCCTCTCTCTCCCATCCGTTTTAATTGTCAAGTTATGCTGCCGATTTCCTTACAAAAGACCTCAGATGTAGGTGAATGAGGGTTTCTAAATGTGCGTCTGTGAATGAAATTAGCAGTTTCAGCATTTTTGGCTGCAGCTTCTCCCAGCGCCATGAACCGTAAAAGCCATCAAGTCTTTTTAATGTCTCCTTTTATTGCTGTCCTATACGTCTGGCAGCAAGCTGCTCTCCCTGTACGGCTGCAGTGCCACCAGCTGTGCCACTGCTCCCCTGGCACGAAAATGATGAGGCTTGATGAAGTGAGATGGCATTGCAATGTCAGTTTTTTTGAGTAAAAAATTACTTTGCATCCCAAGTAGCTGCGTTTAACATAAAATACGAGTAATTTAATATATTATGGCATATGGCACATAGACAACATCTGAAACATGAAGATAACAGCCATGCTGACTTTTAGAAATCCTTGGCCTGGAGAGTGACACTATTTATGGCTGTGGGCGACACTGAATGTGGATTAATTATGCCTTTATAAAAAGAAGGACAACATTTTGTTGCTATTTTTTAATCAGTTAGAAATTTTTATTCCCTCTAAAAAAAAAACAACAAAAAAAAAACTCTTGAGTACCCGGGTGTTAAATGATGCGTAATGAACAATCCATTGGGCACAACAAGGATATTTCTTCCAGTGATCAATTTTCAGCGAGCCCATCTACAAGCTGTTTTTAGAACGCCTCTACAGGGTCGACCAGCTGGGCCGGCTCCCCGTCCTGGCAGTCGGTATTGTCCTAAACCATCTGTGTCTGAAAGCATCAGGAACTACGGCAGTACTTTATCTCACTCTAGTTAAGCTTTATTTTTTTTTCTCAAAAGTAACGAATTTATAGATGAAAAAATAGGGGATGCAATCTGTTACGTTTTCTCACTATTTTTCCAAAATTACTTACCTGTGAATGTGGGTTGGGGGGGGAAGACTTAATGTGTTATGACAGGCACAGGAAAATATCTCAGCAGTAAGGGAAGAGGAGAATCCTGCTGAGCCAGATGACCCCTGACCCTTTAATTATCGGCACACTTTTGCTGAACAGTATAACAATTCAGTTTTACAAAGTATGGAAAAATGAAACCCCCTTTGAAAATGACACAAATTCCCAGAATTAACAGCACAATGAAATCCAAGACTGTTTTAAAAAAATGTTAACAAGATGCTCTTTTTTCTGTGACATAAACAATTTAACTACCTTGCTGCAAAGATTGCAGTTTCTATGAATGAACTTATAAACGTGTATCTTCTTTTTTTTTTTTTTTTTTGTTTATATTTACTGTGTGTGTTTATCTTTAAGGAGACAATCTTTTCACCTGGTTTAAAATTTTGGGAAACCCATGGTAAACATGATTGTTTGACCTATGTTATAATTTGAGAGGAATTAAATGCAGATTAGATTAAATTAATGAAAAGTGGACTTTGGTAAATTGATCAGAGAAGTGGTTTGACCCAAAATCTTCATCAAGACATTTCCTTTAAAATAATGAACAGAGCTGCACAATTGGTCCCCTAAAGGCTGTCATTAAAAACCCAAATAAGTTCAGTTTCCCACTAAAAACAAAATCCAGCTTCCAACTACATTTATTTAGAAAGTAACTGTCAGCATGTTTTAATCACTTTTCTTCAGATTACCTGTGCACCATTTTGACCTTTGCACTCTGCACAATCTCTCAAGATTTTCCTAGATTTTTTTCTAGGTATTCCTCTGTTAGGAATGAGATTCTGTCCTTGATATTCATCCTCTAAATTATTAACGAAAAGCAAAGGATGTTTGTTGCAAAAAAGCTCAATCGGATTCCCATTTAACAAAGTGTTGTTTTTTATTTTTTAGCTAATTCCCTATTAGTTTCAGAAGCTTTGGAATTTGATATTTTTCCAAGTATAAAGTAAAATAAATACAAAGTATGTTTTTACTTGTGCTTTATTAAAAATAATAATAATATTGGAGTTGCCAATAAATGTAAAATCAATGACTTTCTTACAAAAACATATTTTCAAGGTGGGAGCCGCTTCCTTACTAAATAATAAATATGGATTTATTTTTGTTTGTTTGTTTAGTATGAGGTCATGCTGCTGCCATAAAATAGGAATTTATTTGAAGACTTTTTACACATCTGTGTGAGGGGGGCTAATTAGCTTGGATGGCTCTGTAAGAGCGTTGCAGCGAGGGACTCTTAGCATCCAATTATTTCAGAAGATTTCATCAGATTCTTACATCTTTTCATGATTTTCTTTTTGTTTCAAGACATATCTTAGTGACACGTCACTTTATATTGTTTGTAAAATATCATTTCGCACATATGGCATGTTTGTAATACTACTTTCTTCAGTGTAATGTGAACCATCCAAATATATGAACAGAAAGACCTACCTGGAAAACTCTACAGTCTAAATGTCAAGACATTTCCTACATGTGTGAGTTGAAATAGGGGGACATGGCACCTGTAGAGTCTTAAATTTCACTACTTAAGATGTAAAATAGTACATTTTTATTTTAATCTTTTTAGTGATTTTAATCTTTTAGTGATGTAGGTTTTCATTTATTTTTCTATTTTGCTTTAGTATCACTGTATATGATCCATTTTATACCCATCCATATGCCACTAATTTTAAAATTGCTCTACTGGGACTCATTCATTTCTATGTGCCCTTTTCAATTATATGGGAGAAGAGTTGCCCGTTTTAGAGATATGCAGAGATGCCGTAGGTAGGTTAATGCTCTCTAGGTAACAAATTTTACATATAAGGACACTGGCCGCAAATCAAATCTAATTTTCTTACATTTGGGACAATTCATTACATTCACAATTTAAGATTCCACTGTGAGCCAGGTTTCCAGACCAACTTCGCAGCTTTTCTAAGAAGGGCTTATGCATTTTTCTACATCTACTTTTCTCTCATCACCTTGAAAATAAAAATTGCTATTTGTGTTTGCATAATTTCTACTAGATCATTCATTTCGTTGCTTTTGTGTGTCTGGTGCAGAACACACAAAAGCACGGAAACTTTAAAAACTGAACATTTCTTTTCATTTTAAAACAATACGTCACAAATTCCACCATGATACTAAAAAAAGATGGAAAAATTTAATTTGAAAAAAAAAAGTAATTCAAATAAATCTCAGATACAGAAAAAGTCTCTAACTGAATATTTACCTGTTTGAATATATTTTTTCTTCCCTCATAAACCTTCTCTAGATACTTTTTTATTAATTTATTTTTTTAAACTGCTTGGATTTTATTATTACAGTTTATGTTTTACACATCCATGTTTATGCGACACAAATGACCGGCATGTACTAAAGGTCTCACGTTTTGAAAATGAAGATCTTTATTATTTCCATTATGATCTGATAACTATGCTTGCTGTGACCATTAGGACAGATGATTGGGGATGTTTTGTCTGCTGACTTTTCATTGGGTCACACAGTTCACTGGTTCAATCAATGCTATTGATAATGTAAATCGTCCCTCCTGCAGTGGTAGCACACGGAATTGCAGCCAGTTATTACAGGGCTCTGTAATTTATTTCCCCTCATGCTTTGAGATCCCTAGAGTTGATTGTTGTTCATGAAAATATAAAGAACGAAGATGGGAGACAACAATATCAGCATCTTCTTTGTTATCTCTGAATGTGTCAATCACAATATTCCATGCATTCAGACCAACGAGCCTTTTCTATCCTCCGTTTCTTTTTCTGCGAGGAGATGGTGCTCACCATCCGGTGGGTGAGAAGGAAAAAAAAAGTTCTATAATTAACAAAAAAAAAAATTGGTAGTGCCAGAAGCACAGTGTTGAAGGCCCCAGAGAGAGCAGTTAACAAAAATAAACTCACTCAACGAGCAAAGCATTATTTATTTAAGCTTGCGTTTATTAATCAAAGCATTCAAAATAATCACTGAAAAATTGCAGAGGCTGATTGCAGAGAAAACAATTTAGTGCTCAGACTATTTTAGGCTATTGTGACTTAGTCACCGAAACTACACTCTTCCTTGAACCAAGACCTGCTGGTATACATTCAGCCTGGAGATAAAATAATTGCGTGTTAGCAGCAAAGTAAAAACCAAAAGGTGTTGGCCTTGTTGTAGTTGTCTGTTGTGCATATTATTTGCACAAATTACCTGAAACATGCAAACAAATTAAGTTAAGATGTAAAAACAACTTAATTAAAAATAAAAAAAAAGAACACAGACTCGGAATGCATTGCATTTATTATGGGTGTAATCAGGTTATGTCCATGGTGTGGAAAAACACGGCCTTCAATTGTTTTCTGCCCCTGGACACTTCTGGGCTCTGTGATACATCAAGGAAAGAACACAGTTTATTTCAGGACTCAGTCCAAAACAGAGAGAAAAAAGCTGAGTAAAACACAAAGAAACTGATGAAAAAGTGTAGGATCTGGTGTGGAAGACTGGCAGAGAGAAAAAGAAAGAAAAACAGGGCAGATTGGAACAACAAAAAGGGATGAGGCTGATTAAAAGGATAGGGGAGTGGGTCATGTTTGGGGAAAAATGGAGCCCATCAACGGGGGAAAAAAAATGCCAATTTGCTGCAAAAGACCGGGTTCTGTGTTATTTAACTCCAAGACAGCAGCCTTGGTTTTTCAGAATAATCACAATTCCGGAGCGTTCCTCTTCTCCGAGCCCTCTGGGAAGATTTCTGTGTAATCAAATCACAAACACTGTTGCCTGTGAATGTGCATGAATCTCAAAATAAGCTGAGGCATTGTCTGTGCATCCCCAAAATGCCAAACGTCTGTAAGTTAAAATTTTAACACTGAGGGGAATTCTTCATTGTTCAAACAGTAACGAGTCTGAAACATCTCTAATAGGATATAGCATGAAAGCATTTGTCCATCCGTTAGTCCAGGGGATTGAATGGAATGTTGTTGTTCTTGTTGGGTTTTAATGCTGTAGAATGGTATCACTGTAGTGCAATTTCACCTAAAACAACTTGTTCAAAGTTTTGCTCACAGAGATTTATGGCTACAGCACATTTTTATGAGTTAGCTATTTTTTTTTTCATTTTGATTGACTATTTTTTTTTGTTTGTTTTTTGTTTAAAATTGTTTAAAATACAATAAAGAAAACTGTAATGTATGAATTGCATTTG
This sequence comes from Poecilia mexicana, assembly GCF_051168715.1. Classification (NCBI taxonomy): domain Eukaryota; kingdom Metazoa; phylum Chordata; class Actinopteri; order Cyprinodontiformes; family Poeciliidae; genus Poecilia; species Poecilia mexicana. The sequence goes on from NW_028263381.1 coordinate 18,205,035, forward strand.
TTAACATTGCAACCTTTGTAAGTCTGTGGCACTAACCATCCGAACATGGATGATGACAATGATAATGTGCAGAGTTTTATTTTTTTTATTGAATTTCTTTTTTTTTATTATTGCAATGTTGGCAAAGTTGTCAAATTTTAGTCTAAGCTAATCAGATCACACATTGTTGACCTGTCCAAGATGCACCTCACCTCTTGCCCAATTACTACAACAGATAGTCAGTTTCCCGCACTTGACCTGTTGACCTTATCAGTTTCTCCAGCTGTACCAAAGACTTGTTTGCTGTTTTGATCTGTGCCATCCTAGTCCAGCCCATCAGTTTAAGTAAAAATCCACGTTTTAAAGGTTTGAAGTTGTATCACACTTTTTTGTTTTTCACTTTTTTCAACTTTTTTGTGGAATTAAACATGTAAAGGGAGATTTCTAAAGCTCTCATATTATTTAACATTTCTAAAAATTAAAAGTTCTCCATAGCTGTTATCCTGAACTTGCTTGGTTTTCATGATGATTATTGTCCTCTAATAAACCTCAATACCAAGAAAGGTGTAAAAACATTGTGTTGGACCCAGATGTGCTCTGTTTACTAAAGTAACTTCTAATCTCAGACTGGGTTTTATGCAGATTGCTCAGAGTAAATGGGGAATATTTCAAATTTTTCAAATTGTCTTTTTTTTCGACTGTGTGCTTCTCTCTTAGTTGCATATAATTTCAATAAAAATGGGATATGAATACTTCTCCAAGGTATTTTCAGGGCACTTAAACTTCAAAAATTTCCCTTCCCAAATATTTGCTCTTTTCTAAGCAAATGCATTAAATTGTGAAGAACACATAAAAGCTATGCTTGCACATTATGTATCTGTGATCTTTTACTTTTCTTCCCCGGAGTTAGCACTTAGAATCTATTTTTTACCCCTTACATTTTTTTTGTGTGTGTGTGTGTGTTTGTGGAGTATTTTTTTTTATATATCCTGGGTTAGGAGATAAAATGTGTGAATCGAGAGCAGCAGGATTTGGAGCAGTATGCAGAGAGGAGCAGCCAAAATAAAGAGAGAATATAAGCACCACTGCCTGCCAGGCTCACTGAGCTGCTAAGCAGGGCTTAACGATGCCCAAGGGGTTGTGTGTGTGTGTGTGCGTGTATGTGTGTGTGTGTGTGTGTGCCACAATGGGTGCTTGTGTGTTTTTTGTGCTTTCTTGCTTGATAAGCCCAAAACAAGGGCTCCATGTTTTGGGGGTCAAAGAGAGGCCAGCGAATTTGAAAAGCAGAACTTTTTTTGGGAGCTGGTAACTTGCAAAGAGGTTAGTAAGCCGTTAAAGTGAACACAACTTGGTTTCATTTAAGCAGGAAAAAGTAAGGAGGTATTGAATTGTTAATTCTTGCCTTTGTATCAAAATCCCTTTTTTTTTTTTGGAACTTGAGAATTGTATTGAAATGTCTGATTTAAAAGCAACCAGTTCTTGAGTTTTTGCTCCTGACTGGAACCGTTTCACCATGTGACTTTGAGCAGTCATTCACATTCGCTGTCGTCCACTCCACAAACATTCATCTGGTAAGAGGTGCCTTTGCACGAGCCTGGACCAGTTTCCCACCCACTGTGAGTGCTGCAGTAGGCCAGCAGTAGACCTGTCAACGAAAGCAGAGGCGTAGCTGATAAAATTGATGATGGCTTTTCTATATTTAAGTGCTCCAGTAAGCTATGACAGGGAGCCAGCAGGCACAAAAGCCGGGTCCTGGAACTGGAACATCTAAAAAGAACGCTGTCATGATTCATGTCGGCAATTTAGAAACACTTTTTCTGGTGTCAAAAGCAACAAGTCTAAGTGTCCATTACTGTCTTTGTTCCAACAATGTTAATAAAGACACAAAAAGCATAATGAGATGTCTGGGAAAATCCTCCAGTTCTTACATTAGAAATGTAGTCCAGCTATTCTGCTGAATATTTGTGAGTTTGGCTGCTGGTTGTTTTTATCCTTTTTGTATGGCAAAGTGTTAAAGTTTGTTGTTTTTGCTCCATTTGCTCTGTGTCATGGGAATGAAACGGAGCTGTGGGCAAGGGGATATTTTGAACTTGCCATGCATCAATTTGTACTTTCCTTTGAGGCATTACATGCCCTGATCTGCTGAAAGGGCAAAGTGGGTTTTGCCCTGGGAAACTGCTCAAATGGCATTTTCAATGTCCGACAGTACGTCTGTACGTTCCTTCATTCTATATCCACTTATCCATTCAGGGTGTGGGTGAGCTGGTGCCTGTCTCTACCTGTCAGAGGTCAAAAGGTCTCCAGTCTTGACAACAATGGTAAAAAAAAACAACAACAAAAAAAAAAAAACAGTACAGCCTATTAAGTTTTAACCTGCACAACACTGGCAAAACATATTTGTTTGTTTACCCATACACACATATAAACTGGTAAGATAACCAAGTCAGTTCATTTGACTTGATCTTATGAATTGGTTATTTAGTTTTTGTTTATGTATATGCCGCCCACCATCTTCTGGTAAACCTTATGCTTAATGGTTTGCCATGGTGCATGTTGCTAGAATTTGCCAGCTGATTATCAGTACATCAGTCCTTGGATACCCAGGACCGCCTGAGGGGGTTAATCCTGCTCTGTTTTTACTGACTTTGACAGCTCATGACTAAAAGTAATTTTCTAAAATCTGTTGATGGTCCACCACAAGGAAACACAGTTATACAGCAAATAATGTGAAGAGCAGGCACTCCCTGAGTTATTTTCAATTGGTTAGGGAACAAATTGTTTTAATTAACTGGCCCATATCATAACTTATGCAAATTTAAGCCCAGGATTGTTCATATTCTTGACAGATTTAGGTTTAATTTAATTTAATTTTGTTTATTTTTATTTTTTTTACCAACATGTGTCTTCTCACTGAAAGCAATATTAAAGTTCTGCAGTGACTCAGCTGACAAGCAATAATAAAAAAAATAAATAAATCTTAAAAAAAATCTAAATTATTATTTGTTTTACTTTCTTTTTTTTTTTTTTTTTAGAGATGCCTGCTTTGTTTTCTACTAGAAACAATCTTCTTTGTTGAATTAAACTGGTTTTAAAACTAAATCTGCTGGAGGATTAAAAAATGTTTTCGCTTAACTGTAAGTGGAAATTGGGTCCGATATAAACTGTTCAGGAGATATAGCGCAATTAAATCATGTTATATGTGAGATTTGAGCCTTTGACTAGTTTTTACCTTCATAATTCATAAAAAAATACTTTAACTACAAAGAAAAATAATACAGGTAGAAAATACTTAAAGAATTGTGATAAAATGGTTTGTTGAATTCACTGTAGGTAGAGATGGAAAAGCAGTGCATCAGGTATGAAATGAAAGTAGAAATTGGCGAAAGGGTGAACAGAACCAAAGTCCTTTAGACTGTGTGTGTGTGTGCGTGTGTAGGTGTGTGTGTGTGTGTGTGCGTGTGTAGGTGTGTGTGTGTGTGTGCGTGTGCGTGTGTGTGTGTGTGTGTGAGTGTGTGTGTGTGTGGGAGGGTGGGACAGCATATTTTCCATAAAACTGACAAGCATAGCCAAACATTTTGCAATAAATCCATCAAAAGATTCTTCGAATCTCTTAAACTATATTGTAGATTTTGTGTTTAAAGCTTTGTCCTTGATTCAAATTATTTAAACCATTAAATCATATTTGAATATACATGTTTTTAAATAAAACACATTGTGATGAAACAGGCCTTTTTGAGAGTCTCTGCATATGTGAAACAAGATCTCTTTCAGTTCAAAGACTGACTCAGGCTTGACTTTATACTCCTACAACAGATGAAGAAATCCTTCCTGTGCCAACAAGGTTCACCCTGAAAAACCGTTCTGGATTTTTGGCATGTGTGAAAGATAAGAGGCAGTGGGAGAGAAATGCAAACATGTATGTGTGTGGTGTGCGCTAAACTGACCCCAAACGACCTTGCTTTTCCATTTCCCTCCCCTACTGGTATGAGTGGGCAGACAGAAAATCACAGCTGACTGTTACGCCCCCAAGGAAGCACCACATCAGATTTCATCAAAATGTTGGTTTTTGTAAAATACTTTAAATAGGCTGGAATGAAAGGGGAGGGGGGAATGGCAAAAGACATTTTGTCTGATTGCTACCCCGCATTTACATTTTATTGCCATTTAATGTAAATAAACAAATAATTAATGAAGTGAAAGAAAAACAATAGTTTTTTTTTTAAAGGTCTGAAAACCGGGGTGTGCATTTGTGTGCATTCTCCTTTACTCCAATATTAATAAATAAAATTCAGTACAGCATCAGGATAGCATGCAAGCTTACCAAGGCATCATTGGCATGATTAGCGAACCACGTGGGTTATAAAGTTGTGCATACAAATAAAGGGGGGCAAGGTTCAGAACAATACGACACGTTCGAGTCATCGAAGAGCACTGCTCAGTCCATTAGGTAAAAATAGAAAGAGTATATGGCACAACTGCAAACCTACCATGACATGGCCATCTGTCTAAACAAGCAGGCGAAGCAAGAAGAGCATTAATCTGAGAAGTAGCTAAGAAATCCACGATAACAATGACAGAGCTGCAGAGGTCCATAAGATAAGAGAACCTGTCAGAAGGACAGCTATTACTCCACTACAGATCTGCCTTAATGGAAGAAAGGCGAGACAGAAGTCATTTTAAGATACAGCTATGAAAAGTCCCACAGTTTGCTACAAATCATGTAGCGGACACAGCAAACGCATCAAAAAGGTCACTCTGTTCAGATGAGACCAGAGTAATCTGCAAAAAAGAAGGAAAAAGAAAATATATTGTGAACACACATGATCTGAACACACCTGAACATGGTGGTGGCAGGATCATGCTGTGGTGTAGTAACACAATAACCTTGTGTTTTAGTGATCATTAACCACTTTAGTCAAATGTTTTTTGTTAAAACTGGATATGATTACAGTGATGCTCTTTTTACTGGCAAATGTTGACGTGTCACAAAAAAGTTGGTCTACATTAAATCGGTATCAACATTTGGAATCATTTCATAGTGGAACCTCAGTGACTCCTGGTGTAAATAAGAATGTGCTGTCATTTACAGCTGTGATGATCTCATTTCATTTTAAGTGGATGTACTTACTACACTAACAAATGATAACATGTAATATTTCATCCAATATCCTTTATGTCTGAAAAGAACAGATAGTAGAAGAGACATTATGTGTTGTCCTGAAAAAAAAAGAGTTAACTACTTAACCGTTCATATTCAGATGACAATATTTTTGTAGATGTATAAGGATGACTTCAAACAAATAATGTAGTTTGAGAATTATGAAAGCTCCCAAAATGTTTTTGCAAAACTAACTTCTACGTTTCTGGTAATAATTCTGCTTGGCGATATCAGTTTGTGTGACTCTACAAGACCCAGTCAGGATATTAATGTTTTGATATTATATTATGTGTTTCTAATTAGTTTCCCAATTTTCTATTTTGACATCCAACAACAGTTTTTTGGTGTTTCCAATTTCCTGCCTTCTCTTGCACATAATGACGACCTAATACAATCAAACCTCATAATTACTGATCAGATAATATTTCAAATAAATCTCACCTCATTTTGTCATTTACCAACACCTCCAAGGACAAGAAGAATTAATTCCCCCACACAACAAAAGGAGAAAATGTATCACTGCAATCTGATGGTAACAGTGCTTTGGAGGCGTATTTTTTTTCTTGCGCTTTTTTCTTTTATAGAATTAAACTCGCACCTCACTAAGACAGCCGTTCCTGGCATATCAGAACCACCTCCACACCTGCTGTCTGCGCTGATCAGACCCTTACTCTACACTATACCACTGCCCTGGTATGACATGTAAGGTTATGCAGGGACGCTGATACTTTGAGGCAAAATACAAAAGGGGGAGTTGTACTTCTCTTGGGGACTCGCATGGGCGACAAAAAAGGGGATATCAGGGATACAGATACATTCCTCTTACATTTTAAGCGTGGTACAAATCAATACATGTAAGGCTGCGCCTCTGGGAATACACAAGGAGCGTGGGAGGGATTGATGGGGTAAGCTCCAGGAGGATAGCCAAAACATATTCACAAATATTATCTATGCTGTGAAAACTGAAGCAAAACAACAGCAGACAATAGGCAGATGAGGAAACATGACAAAAATGTTACATTTTTAAGTTTTGCGTCTGTCACATAAAGTTGCACTAAAATGAGATTTGTGATTGAAATGTAAAAAACGCGTAAAAGTTCAATTCTATGAATAGGTTTTGCAAGGCAGTTTAACTTAGTTTCTGTATTGATATTTTGTTTTGTACACCTGCAGTTTGACTTATTACAAGAATACAGTTCACATATATTTCCACTCAGAATAATTCCTCACAGGAGGTCAGAAACATAAGCAGCAAGGTTGTTTCTTAATCATAGCTGCTTCACGTGGACTAATAAACAAAACCATAAATACTTTATGAGAAAATGCGATAACTGATTTATCAGTTTCAAACTGGTAATGCCCTTTATTCAATTCACCATGTCAGCTTTTACCGTAAGACTCAGCGAATTGCAAAGCTTTTCTCCCCTGCTCTCATACACCCAGTCAGAGAGATGGAGCAACCTAAATGGAACAAGAAAGTAATGGGCTGAGAACTAAAGTGGAAAGGACTGAGAATCGATGATCATTTGGACAGCAGTCCAGCAGCGGCGGGTTTCACCTGTGGGTGGTCTGTGATTGGAGAGACCTTGCGCTTTTACTCCGCCCCCCGGCGCGTTGCCCGCCTTCCCCAAACCGGAGCTCACTCCGCTCCTCATTTACCGTCCTCCGGTCGCGGCGGAACATGAGCTCCAATCTGCGCGAGCGGACGTTGAACAATACAAATGGTTTTCTCACGGTTTCCCGTCTGACCCTGACTGAAGCTGCTCTTGTTTAGGGACGACCTGCCACGGTTGCCGGCTTTGAATTTTTTTATTTTTCTTCAAATTTTGTTGTTGTTTTTGGATGCGCCATGCAATCTCGTTGGAGGAGTTGTGGCATTCGGCCGGTGGCATGGACGTGGACTTGGAGTCTGGCAGTTATCGGAGCGTGGTGCATCCCCGCAAATGAAGGTAAAGCGGGGCAGACACGCTCTGGGGTGACTGACACAAATCCTGAGCTCGCTGCTTAAATCAGGCTTTAATTGGCTCTGAAAAGTCGGATCGGTTAAAGGTTTGCAGTCTCTCTCAAGTGCCCTTAACCGCCAGGCTCATGTGTTGATATGGCTGCTTGACAAAAGAAGGGGGGGTTGCCCGGTGTTATTAAAGCAGGTACATTTATGACAGCTGTTCTTTTAGCCTCTAATGACTGTGTGTTCCGACTCGATAAAAGCAGAAATAAAAAAAGGACCTTTGAACAGAACATGTCCCTGTCAGATAACCAGCGTACTTGGACGTGGTAGCAAAGAGACATAAAGCAGCAGAGATGTCTGGATCAGTCCTTAACAATTTCCTAGAACATATAAACTGCTCATTTTAATCCATTGCAACTCTGCCATTTCGCACTTTGTCTTTCCAGACTTTTCATCATCATGATATCATAAAAAAAAGTTTTAAAATGACATTAATTTCCCCCGATCTTTCTCACTTCTTAAATGTCTACTTGAGCTAATTGGGTTACGCTGTGTTACAGGTCTTGCACTGGTAAAGCAAACTGTTAAGAATTTAAGCCATACATTTCTCATAATAATTTGCATGTTTTTAATTGAGTTATGTTTTAAGTCATTATTTGTCCACAGAAATTGTGTACAGTTATCAGCTACAACAGATTTACACATTTTTTTAATTTTCTTATCTGCCAAATTAGTTAATTAAAAAAAACAACAAAAAAACAAGAGTTTTTTTGCTAAAGCATGAAACATCTGATCAGATGTCTCAGATCCACTCAAACAAAATGGTGAAACTGCACAATACATATCATCACAATCACCAGTGCAATTTCTTTGTGTCATAATCGAACTCAACTGCTTAGACATTACATGTGGTAGACTGTCCTGATTTAGGAGGAGTTCACCTGCCTTTTATGCCCGCTTCAGATCCAGATTCTCAACAAGATGGTCAAGAAGCGTGGTGGGATCTTCATGATAAAGATTCAATATGTCATAACAATATTCAAAAATAATGTCACGATTTCAAGTTTTTCACCTGACTAGATGGTATGTAAATTGGAGATTTACCGATCAGAATCTGCACATTTTTATGCTGTCGACAGGTCTGACATTGAAGTTGAATTTTTCTCTCTGTTCATTAAATTCTTCAAACCAAAAACTCTCAGTACTTTTAGTTATGCTCTGCATATATGCAGTTTATTATTAATCGTATTATGATTAGGGACATATGCCCAGGGCAAAAAATAAGGATGATCTCATGATGTCTTCATTTTTGGCTGGATTCAAAACATATCTTTTTTTAAATATTTTATATCTTAAAGTCTTTTGAGAAAATAATCAAAATCAGCAGGTGACATCTCAAAGAAAACTAGAAATCATATTGGTCAGCAGACGCCTGATCTGCAGATCTCTAACGAAAAGCCCCTTTTCCTGACAGTGACACTTAAAATGTGGCTTTTATTGGCAGCAGCTGCTTCAGTGTTAAGAGCGTGCTGCAAGCATGAAGGTTTGGCATTAGCATTGAGCTAAACCTGCATATAAACTTACTGCTGCTACAGAAACGCCTAAACTTTATATTAAGTTGATATATTAATTTGTTATACCACCAATATACACAATGGACATCTTCAGTTAATTCATGATGGCTAGGTGAGAATTATTGTCAAAATAAATTAGTTATTATGATTTAACTGATATTTAAAAATTATTAATTATGTCTTACAGATTTTATGCATTGTTTAATATCTTCTGAAAATACTTTTTTTTAAAGTTTAGAAGTTCATCACCTTTAGATATTAACAGGGGCATTATGAACCACTTATGTTTTGCATGCTTTTTAAGTGTCCAAACCACAAAACGATTAATATTTTTGAAGCTTTCTTGTTATAAGGAAACTAACCGTTTTTAGTGCTTTATTGACAAGTTTTACGTTATGCTATATATTATGAGCAGACGATGGAAATTAACATTGAAAACAAAACATAAATTTGGTCAATTTTTGAGTAAGCAGACCGACATGAACTTTTTAAAAGCAGTTATTGTTTTTTTTTTGTTTTTCTTTGATCAGACAGCTGTTTTCATCAACCTTGTGACAAGGTAAATGCTGCTAAGCAACCACTTAACTTGCAGACTTATGAAAAGCTGATGACGAAGCTGATGTTGGGATCTGATTTGGGGTGTGTCATTTTGTAGCTCAGGAAGTGACGCAGCGCTTGATTCAGCTGTTGAATTGGAAGCTACCAATCACATGCTAACTTCAGCGTCAAAGAACAACAACAGTGGTTTGCCAATTAGGGAGACATGAAATTGTTCCCAAATCATGCAATGGAAACGTCGTCAGTAAATTTAGTACTAATTTGTGATAACATCTTGAAACTGTGGCACTTTTTTGTCAAAGTTATCGTCACCCGATAATCTCGTAGCGGTACATATAGAAATATTTTGCAAAGTAGGGAAAATGGGGCTATGGTATTGTTTGGAGTCTTTTGTCTGCACAGTGAGCAGCATTTTAATGGCACCATTGTTCGGAGCTGTTGAACAGCGTTACGCTATCCGGGAAATGAGGAACATTTATCAGCCTGCGTATTCTTCCCATGATGGATTTATTTGGTCAAAAGTTTAGCTTGACAAAAGTGACTCCCAATGTGTGGTCTTTTAAACAGCTTGGATGGGGGGGATCTGCGCGGCACCTTTCAGGAGTCCTGCGACATTGTGTTGGTTTGCGTCTTTGTTTCTGGATCCCAAGGGGTGAAATTATTCCACCAGGGGTTCAGGAATTACGTTTTTGTAGTTAATAGGATGAGTTTGTCACTGTTCTGAATGGTGTAGGAATAATCTCACCAAAAAAATGAAAATAAAAATACATGCAGTTTATCCCGTGAGGGGTTTGTCGTTCTCAACAACTCAGAGTTTTAGATTAATCAGCATGCAACGGCGTAAGGAGACAGAGAGATGCTCTGAAGCAAACTGACATTTGATCTTTTCATCTAGGAATTAGTCAACTCTTTGTCCCCATTTTTAAACTCTTAATCAGTGTTTCTGTCTCATTATTTTTAAAATTGGATGTCATATAAGTACTTTTATTCACTACATAAGTGCAAATCAGATATTCAACACAAGTTAAAGATTAATTCGACTGATATTTGCACTGTGATAGATAATCATAGAATTGCATGCATAATTGAAGGGAAGAGCACAGCCCATAATTAAATCAGCCTGTTTTCTCATTTGACTAATTCTTTGTAATTGAAGAGGGGAAAAAAAACAAAAAAACATTTGGGTAACATACAATCACAAAGTTTATCTTTGTAGTAATCTTAATTTTGGCAACTCTCAGGACTTACTCTTTTGTCTTAATATTAGCATAACTTTATCATGCCATGTGCTACTACAACTAAGTGAATATCCTGTGAAAGGGAATGTGTCTCATATACAGATGTTTTTCATCGAGTTAGAATATCATTTAGAAGTTTACTTGTTTTATAAACATATATATTCCATCAGTAAATACCTCAGCTCCTCAAATCATCATTGATGATTAGGAGTTGCTTCTAAACTTTTTCCTACCACAATTTTTCCTTCCACTCAGCTTCCCATTAATCTGTTTGCCAGATCCTGACCTTTTGTGGTCAGGCTTTTACATAATACCATTGACCATGATCATTAAAACCACCTGAGATGAACACTTCAGATACCCTTCTGTGGATAATGAGTCTGTGTAACGAGTTTCACTTTTTAGTTTAGATTACCGAAATAAATTAACTTTTCAATTATATTCTGCTTTGCTGAGATGCGCCCGTGGTCTTTTTTTGTGTTTGTTGGAAGCCAAAAGAACATCAAATGAGAAGAATAATCTTGATGCTTCTTTTAATGGGAACAGTTTCCTGCAGTGATGAATCCCCCGACGAATCATTACGAGGAAAACTGTACACACTTCTGTGATTAATTTCGTCTCCCGAAGCTAAACCATTCTTATTGAAATTGATTAATTTTAGAGGATGTTTGAAAATACAGCCCATTTCCTTTCTAGTTCAGCCTGTTAATATTTGAAGCATAAAAAAAAAATACCACCATTTGTTGCATTAGTGAGTCAACACAATTAAGGGGGAAGGGAAAAATTAATCGCAACAGGTTTGAGGGACTTTTATATCTGGCTGTCTGCATACAGCACAGCAGATGGAGAGCAGACCATTCAGCCAAGAAAAATAAAATATAGCACGTAAATGCTACAATCCAATACAAGGGGGTAAAGACAGGAAGAAATAGACTTTGGAAAAAAAATATGTTTGAAACAAAACGAACAAATTGTGTGCAAGAACTTGTTAAAAATCACTTGGGTAAAGTTGCAACTGATCAGAGTATCAAAATTGCTTATATGTTAACTGTATTCTAAGTGAGAATCGTTAACATTCGGAGCAGAAAATATCCTCACTCTTTGGCATAGTTCAAATCTCAGTCTTTGAAATAATGTGGCTCACAACTTTATGTCGCGCCATTCATTCAGTACTGATGACTTTTAATAACGCGTTCTGTAGATGCTTGTCATTTCTGAGCTCCGACTTGTCTGGTTTTATCCTTAGAGAGCGAGAGAGAGACAGAATGAAAGAGGTAACGTATCCCTTATGATCTAGTTCAGTATCACTTATCTGTTCTTTATGGCCTAATTAGGTGTCTAATCGCCTCCTAAGGACATCTTTTATTATTCTCAGCAGAGCTGTGGAGACAGTAAGACGCGGTGAGTGTGTGAGGGGGAAGTGTGCTTTTGTTACAGTGCTAGCTTTGTCCTTGTTTTGTTCTGCTCTCCTGTCTGCAGGTGTTTTATGTGTAGCTTTCCTTTTGTTTACTTTTGAGGGTTGGCTGTTCTTTTTGCACAGTGCTTATCACAGCATCTACAGCTAAAACAGAACTGCTGTTCATTTATCTACACCTGATGTTCATGAGCTTTGCAAATATTGAGTGAATGTTATGCATTACTTCTACTCTTTAGGGAGTTTTAATTTTGGGTTTACCTCAGATTCTAGACAGTCTGTATTATTTTTTTTTTTCTAGCAGGTTGGTTAGCTTTGATTTTTAATTAAGCGTCTTTGACTTATAGTTAATGTTTCAGGCTTCAGGGTGCCAATTACTAAATACAGATTTTTATCACTAAACTGACCAAATTCACACAGTGGCAGTATGATGCATTTTTATGTCAACTCATGTAAGGAAGTGACTGTAGCTAACCATTACTTTGAACTATTACATGTTCTACTACATCACGTGAATTCACCTGTGAACTTCACCTCTATGCCTACACTTCACAATTTCCACTGTGAATTGTTTATACATTTAAAATATGTTTTTTGTTTTTTTTCATGATTAGCTCAAATTCTCCATCTGGAATAATTTCCGTACTTTAGTAAACCTGAACCGTGTTATTCTAAATTTACAGATTATTTAAAACAGTTTTGTGATTAGCCTTTACTTTAATTACTCTGGGGGGAAAAACTGAATCCATTTAATTTGGCATGTAGACCAACGAGAGGGCCAAGTAGCTTGGAGCCCATAAGAGATTCTCATGGCATCACAACCTTGAGTAAAAACACAACTGTTTCTTAGCATCATTTAGAGCTGAGCAAAATATTAATTGCAAAGGTCTTATTGTATGCAAAATTTGTAAGATTATAATATTTCATGTGCCTTGCATGTAAACTCTTCAACTTACGTCATTCTATTTGGATAAACTTTTCACTGAGCTTTGAGGCGTCAAGGTAAATTAACTACCAAAGTGTTGATTATACAGAAAAATGCAGGTTAATCATTATCAATATTGTCAATACGATATCCGAAAAGTTATCGCAATGTCATATTTCTAATGCAGTGCAGGGTTCATCTTTTGGTTTTCAAAAAGAAGTAATGTAGAAGTGATCTAAGCACTTTATCTATATTTCTTTATGACAGTTATTAAAATGCTGCTGCTTGAGTTTTATACTGACTATTACATATACAGGAATGTTTAGAACATTTATTAGTTGAGAACAGCTGAAAGTCAGACTAGGTCTATGAAAGTTCCTTTTAAATAATTTTTTTAACATGAAGACATTCATATAAGTAAAACATATACAATTTTATTGCAATCACAAATGTCAACTAAAACAATGGATTGATTTAGTTGACACTTGTGCTTTTATCCTAAAAGCATAAGTTAGAAATCATTCTGACTGTTTGCACAGAGTATCATCACATTTGGCTGTTTTGTTTATGGAGTTACACTGAAAGCCAATAACTGGCTAATTATCTGAGCTATTGGCTTGACATGCTTTACTTTTGGAAAAGCTAAACACTCCAACAACAATAATGGGTGGCGCTGCCTTAATTGTCACAGCATGCTTTTCCAAGCTGGAAAAGCAATCTTTTGCAGCTCAGACAGTGACACAGTCTTGAATTCGGCTGCTGAATTGGAAACTATAAGTGTGCACTCTTTCTTGCAAACAAGAAAAATAAGAGTGACGCTTAAACAGGTAACGGGAGCAACGGGAGTGTGGGGCAACTTGAGACCACTTTTTATATAAAACAGGACTTTAAATTGTAGGAGTAGTAGGAGGGGAAATGTCAAGAGTTTTGAAATTTTCACCTTTTTAAGACCGTGGTATTTGTTGAGACTGATAAAAGGCGAGTGCCTGGGGTCAAGCATGGAAGCTGCTGAACAGATAGCAAAATGTGTTTGCTCTATTTTTTCATTAACAAGCTGTATTTTAGCTGAGATGTCTATATAACCCATTGCTATGCTTAATTCTAAGTTTGTCATATTGCCAAATATGCATTTTATAGTGCTCCTATTTGTGTTTTTACAAATACAACATATTCAAATGTCATTCCAATTTATCTTGTTTTAGTTTATTAGTCTACATCAAGGTAATTGAAAACCTTCTTTTTTTTACATCAAAATAGTGTCAAACTTGCCTATCATATAGTCTGAAACTTGGATATCTAAATCCCAGTTTAAGGCATATCTGGGGCCCATAATAATAATTGGATTTTCTTCACCAGAAATAGTTACACATTGACACTGAATGGAAAGCATGCCTCTTTAACATTAAAAAAATAAAAATAAAATAAAAAAATCCTGGCAATTCATACCATGGAAACTTGTGTGGTGAGATCTCATTACATCCCTTTAGTTTAGCTTAGAAAAATTCAGTCAAGGTTTAACCAGTCTGAGTATTTCAGATTTCAAACAAGAGCAGGGCAGAGATAAACCAGATTCCTTAGAATAAGAGAAGGGAACAAAAACCCTCAAGCAGATTGAATGGCAACTTCAATGTTATTTGTTTACTTGCCACTGCAAGTAACAAGCATAACTGAGATGGTATTTGCTGCCTTTGTTGTATAAAAATGACAAATTTAGGGTGTTTAAACACCTCAACCCTTAATAGCCTGTTGCTCTGTGGAAGGACAATTGTGCTTTGCACAGTTTGTATATGACTTGCTGGCAGACAATCGTTATTCCTGGCCCCACCACTTCCTGTTCAGATTCACACTAATGCATATTTAAGTTTCAAACATGACAAAAGGGTTTAGGGGGGAAAAAACGTCTTTAAACCACTTAAGAGAGAGAACCTGGTACATTTCGTTTTTCTTTTCAGCGCATGTCGGTTTTAAGCTGCTTCAATTCATCACATATCTGAGTGTAGATGACAGAACTTTTATGGCTGGATTGCACAAACATTATCATAGAACAGATAAAGTACAGCAAACTTCAGAACATGGGTTGGTTTTATGACCCTACAAGCTGCGGCAAACAAGAGACAAAGTCTGGAGCCGCCAGAAAAGCCATTCATCATCTGTCTGTAATTTATGAGGGACTCGTTAAACTGCTGCTGAGAGTTTGTCCTGACCCAGTCATCTGGAAAAAAAGGCTTCAGCTCTTGTCAAAGTCACTTAAGGCTTTACACCTGCCTGTTTCTCCCACAGCCAGTGTGTTTACAGCAAGACCTGTCTGTTCGTTAATGCGCACTGAGCCATACCCACCAGCCAGCAAAGACAAGTTGCAGCTGGATGACATACTCACTTTGACTTTCGAAGTCTAGCAAAGTGCATTTAAAACCTCCCACTATGAGGTCATGGTCACCACAGTCAGATGCTATTTTTGCCAAGACCTTGAGTAATTTTGCTGCATTCAGGCTGTGCAGGTAGTGGAGATAAGAGACTGTACAGCTGCTACCGGTCAAGTAGTCGCACTCAACAGCTCTCATCTGAGTGACTGAGCTAAGAAGGTTTGATGATAGATATGTCTGGATTACTGTATTTGCATTAAAATTTGGAGTTTTGAATCAAAAAGGTGGAAGATTTACTGTTTGTCTGCTTGAAAGAATACCTTCATATTTTTTTTATTTGCATGTTTTTGCTAAAGCATTGCTTTTCAATCAAAGTTTCATCTATTATAAAGCTATTGATGACAGAATAAGTTGCAGTAATCTATAAGGTCTCCATACTTGTTATTTCTATTTCTGCGTATGATGTCCCAACCCCTTTCTGTGAGATTACGTTTTGAAAAAAAATGTGTTGCCTTCAGATAGACTGAACTTACAGAGCATTTTCCCAGTCATCCTGTCCACTTGCATTTTTTTACATGAAGCATATTCATCTATTTACGCTCACACAAACTCATAGATCAAGAGACAACTTGGGGTTAAGACATGTGACAGGAGGATACTGGGATTGAACTACAACCAGCATCCAGATAATTAGTGCAGAACTCAAACATGATAGTCTAACAAGTACGTAAATTCTTTGCAGTTGGAGTATCGCAAACATTGATGCTGTGATTATAGTTTGGTATGGTGTATAGCTTTCAAATCTGGCCAGTACTCGGCATCTGATTCAGCAGCAGCAGGCCTCAACCTTCATCAACTGAGTTTTTGAAATAAGTTTCCTCCTAGTGGAAAATTTATATATATATTTTAAAAGACATGCCAACAAAACATTGTATCCTATTAGAACTGATTATAAGTGCATGTCTGCATTGGATAACATGCGAGTGTCTCATTTAATGCCAGAGTTTTTAAATATAATAACAAAAAATATATATATATATATTTGCATATTTCTTGATGCTTTTGTTGTTTCCCCCCAACCCCCACATACATTTAAGACTTATGTTTGTGTTATTTTTTTCTCTCTCTTCTTGAACAAAGTGAACCTGCTGGATTCTCGCTCCGTGATGGGAGACCTTGGCTGGGTGGCTTATCCAAAGAATGGGGTGAGTAAAATTATTCCAGAGGCATAAAATACATTTTTCATAAGTCCAATTTTATTCAACTTAATATTTACTGTTCTATCTTTAAATGAAGTGCAGAAGACATAAATTATTTCAGGTTTTCACGAAGCATACTATTATTTCTAAAGAAGCGCATGGGTCTGCATGAAGCCAAAATGTGTTTTGTATCATTTCAGAATATTTATTTAGCAGGTCATTGCTGATTTTCTTCAGCAGTGACCTTCAAGTCATGAGCTAAAAGTAGTTTCTCAGTTTCTGGGTATTCCAAAGCATACCTAGAAATACCTACATTTCATTATACATTTTAAGTGCTTCATTTGCTTTGTCGAGGTTAAAGGTCATTTAATTTCTGGAAACCCTTACTTCATTATTAGGCTAAATTGAATTCATGAATAAGATATTGAAAGTCACCGTGGAATAGATTATTCTCAAGCCAGAAGTTGAATATCCATCTCCAAGTATTCCCAAAGTGAAGGCCAATTAGAGAATGAGTTAAAATGTGATTTCACATTACATTATAATAAAAATAGTGTTTTTAAATAAAGAAGTGGTGCTTGGAGAAATATTACCTTCAATATTGACAGGTTGCTTGGAACAGAAATACCCAACCAGAAAAAAAAAAGTTTTAATTCTTTATTTAGTTTAGAGCGATTATGTAGCATTTCCATTTGATACATGTGAAAAATTAGCCACAGTCGTAGCTTTTGCTTCTTTTAAGCAGGAGAAACCCACCGGACCAATAGTGCTGACCAAGCTGTTTTATCTCCTCTTGATATTCAAATCACGGCTCACTTTGAGGCTGTACACTATGTAGATGGGAAAGATAATGCTGAAAAAGCAGACATAGGTGCAATCAGAATAAGGAAGTGATTATGTTAAATGTGTGTGTGTGTGTGTGTGTGTGTGTGTGTGTGTGTGCGTTTCTAACATCCAAGCTACATAAATAACTTGAGGGCAGACGGAGAGGAAATGAGACCCAAGACGTATTGAAATCTCCTAATGAAATTCCCATTATCTCTTCGCGTTTATCTATGTCTTAAGATGAATATTAGGTTGTCGTCTATTTAATTTGAGTTATAAAATGGGTGTGCAAACAAAGTAAAAAGAAAAAAAGTCGTCCTTCTGTAAATGTATAAATAATATGGCTTTTATCACCTTCTAAAAATATAAAACATGTTTAAATATGCCTCAAATAACCCAAGACAAATACAAAATGTGTAAAGCCTAACAATTTGAAGGGGTTATATTTTCTAACACGTCTCTCCAACAGAGTAATAATCCCTCTTTGGTGTGTTAAACGGCACATAATTGGAGTTGGCCATTGCAGTTTATCTTTCGTGTTCGTATCCCATCTGTAGCCCACTCCCCCTCCACAAACAAATGTCCGTGTTCACACTTCCAGTCTTGGCTGAAGAAGTTGTCAAAGTGGCACCAAAACTTTTTTTATCACTTCAATTCTACTTTACAGAGTCTGGCAGCTTTAAACTCGTCCCCTGCTTTGGTATGATCTTATCACCAATGTTATAAAAATACATCTCCATCTGAGCTCTGCACATGGATTGCCATGCAACGGAGTTGCTTGGTTGTCTAACAGATGAGGCTTGCCAAGACCAAAGCACCAACAATAAAAAAAAAATGAATAGACAAAAGGAGTTGTAATTGGAGTGGACAAACAAGACTATAAAAGCGTGTTTTATTGAAGAGTCACATCGGTGACGATAATAGATTAGATTTTTAGCCATGTACTGCTTTAACTGATGAACTTTCTCTGATTTATAACCCAGTTTGACTATAGGATTAAGTTTGTCATCCATAACCTGAATGCTAAGCAGAAATAATAATAAAAAAATTTTGAAATGACCTTTTCATGATTGTGATCCTTCACTACTCTTTATGTGAAGGCTCTTGTGTCCTTTTTTTCCCTTTCTTATCCTCTTTTTTGCTTTAGACTTAATGTAGTTTATTCTAAGAAAGTAACTCCTTGAATTGTGTTGCCTATCATAGATGTTCTGGCTTCAGTTGTAAATATTCATGCATGTTCCAGATAGCCTGTCTTATTTTGGTTTTGTCTTTCCAGAAATTAAACTTTACCATTTGAACAGTTGTGGATTGTTCACCATAACTTTGCTTAACTCCGGCTTCTTTTTTCAATGTTTGATGTGGCAAATATTCACCATGTTTAAAAAGAAAACAGGGGGAAAAAAGAAATAGTGCAGCTTCATATTAGACATTTTCATTTACACTTCAAATTATATTTTTACATTTTTATACAACTTTTGAACTTTAAAAAAATCAAGAAGTTTTTTTAATTTAATTTATTTTTATGATGAACAAAGACTAATAAATCATCACTTCAAGGATCATGGTGCAAATAACCTCCCAAGAAATGTGATATACCAATCTGAGGTCTGATATAAGATGAGCTTAAAGTTGAGAGAATACCAGAAAGAAGGAGAGCTGCCAGACTGTAAGAAAGTGACAGACTGTCATTTGAAGTGTGTGGCAAGAAAAGCTTTATTTGGCTTCAAGAATAAAAGTTCTGTTTAAAGTAGAAACTCTACAATTTGCTGCCATACGCCAGTGATGGAAGTGGTGAACTTGTCTACTAGTTTGGTCTCAAAAAGGTTTTAATTCTTTGAGACGGCATAAAAAAATAGATCTCACAATATAGATTATATTTGTGGTCAGTTTGATTCCCACGTAACCCATCAGTCCAGTAAATCCCCAAACCATTTCACTCTATATCCAAACATCAATAGGTGATGGCTGATGGGTTTGTAAAGGCCCTGCAACAAGGCAGACTCTGAATGTAGTGGTGACAAAAGGAGGCTGATGAAATGTGCTTTGTAGGCTTAGTCCACATCAGGTTTGCCATTAAACCTTCACTAGAAGAATGAAAAAAACACGACGGTTGGCTGACAGATGATGGGAGAGGCCTAGATTGTCTTTTAAGACTAGTTTCAAAAACTAAAGCTGTACTCGGATCAGATCTGACCACTAATATTGAGATTAATGCTTGAAAAACAAATCTCTAAAAATGTTCTCTTATGCCACGATGTCACCTAATGAGGCAATCTTTGCACAGATTTGCTTCAGCTAATGTTTAATCTTACTATCACAGAATGAAGAGGCAGTGTCTCACAACTCTGACTGCTGGAAGGCAAGGTTCACAGCCTTTTACTTAACAAGCTTGACAAATGGTTAGTCACATTTAATGCACACATTCCACAGTATTCATGAAGTATATAACCAAGCTAGTCTATTTCCTTCTGTGTATTCCTTTAGAGTGTTTCCATGTTCCTTAAGCAACATCTATGATATCCATCTGATGTCAATGTGAGATAATCGGTGAATCATTTCGCCCTCCTTTGCCCGTCAGTTTAGACGTGCAAGACAGGAAAAAGAGGCAAAATTCACTCTAAATTGATGTAATCTGTGCTTTGCTTGACTGAACATCTAGTCATAAAGGTCTGTTTCATCCAGCGCCTCCACTGATTCAGTGTGCTTAATTGAGCAGAGATGAGGACAGGCAAGCATAAAATATGCTGAGCACACAGTACAAACCAGGCAGACATGTACAAAATGTTGGCGAATGTCACTACCACCAGCTGTGCGTCACTGTTGAGAAAGTGAACCCGCTTTTCGACCATCTTAAAAAGGGTTAATATTTTTTATTTTTTATTTTTTTTGTTTTGTCCAGATCTATCTTCCCGGTTATTGTTTTCACTTTCAAGAGATGTAAGGCTATGATAAGCTTGCAAGAGATGGAAAAACACCATCTGCAGTATTTTAAGCTAAGAATTCCCCTTTTTGTTTAAAAAAGGACAAAGCAAACACTTAGAAGGAATCTACAGAAGCTAGAAAACAATTCAGATTGTACGCCTGTGCAATTGTAAGGTGGTCACAATGCCACAAAAACCCCAACAAAAATACTTATTTTATGTGTGCTTTAACAAATAGAATCACAGTTTGATTAATCTAAACTGTTTTAAAAATCTCTGGGTCTGATCAAGCTATGTTTGGAACGACATGTGATGCAGGTTACCACCAACGTGGCAATTAGCCTGCATTTTATACAGTTTTGGTGTAGCCATTTAAAATCTGTGGGATTTTATTTTGAAGCCATTTTTTCACAGCACCCATTCCTTATTGTATATTTGAATGAAATAGCCTCTTACAGTCAATATAAAGCTCTACCGTAGTGCTTGTTGTGTTGGCAGACAGTTTGTTGTAATATTTACAAATTCCTGTAAAAAGTTTCTGTCTCATCGGGAACAATTAATTTTTTTCCCCTTAGTACCAAAAATGGTCTTTAAATGCTTTGGCAGCAGCTTGTTGTCATCCTTATCAGCTGTATCATCATCTATAAATATAAAAAATAAACAGTACCGGTCACCCTTGACCTATATGAGAGAGGCTGCATTTTAGTGAGAAATATTCTGATTTTAATTTAAGTGGAGCTCCCGCCATGAGATCTCATGACGTTCTTATATGTTTTTGTCTTGGTGTATTTCAGTAGGTTTGAGGATTCGGATTAGAGCTACAGGAAATAAAGAAACAACACACATCGATTTAGAAATGGCAGAGATTGGCAGGATATATAACACAAAGTAGTTAAGGGAAATGTAAAAAAAAATGTAAGGACTGAAAAAAAGAGCAGAGACTGAAAATGTTGGACGACAAGAAGTCTTAAAAGGGTGGAGGTGAAGGAAACCTTTTTGAATAGTGTTTCGAGGTTGGACCTTAGATCTGATAATTAAAACAGAGAATGCAGGGGGACACAAAAGGGAACTGATGACAGACATGACTCAAATTTAAAAAGCAGTGAAATGACACACGAGACGAGGGATGAATGAGACGCGGACGGAAATAGAAAAAGGCGAGGTGAGGTGTTGTTTGCGTAAGGAGCCAGAGGAACAGTTCTATTACAGTGTCACGATGGTCAACGGTAATGGGTGGTAATAATAAGTTGCAGGCGGCTTTATAGAATTAAAGCTGGGAGAGCACTCAGCGCAGCCACAGGGGGTCTGCTGATGGAAGTGTTGCACAGCCACACATCTTAAAGTAAGAAAAACTCAACACACACACTAATGAGGCTCTGCAGGGATGCCTATAGGGACTGTTGTGTTCGCAGTGTGGAGGGATCGGGGGGGGGGAATAAGTACGAAGTACAAAAGGAGGCAATGCGGAAGGTTAATGTTATATATTTAGACCCTTTATCACCACTGGCAGTTATACTATTGGCTTTTAGAACTTGGTTAAATTAAAGCATAATTTTACCTTTATTACATACTATAGCAATACTATGCTATTCCTTCAGATGTAATTAGGAATGGAAAAAAAAATTAAAATCCCCACATCAAATCCCATAGTTTCTGAGTAACCAAGCTTTCATTGACAGCTACAAATGAAAAACTTTTCGCCAAGCCTTCAAAATGTGATGGACTTTTATCAAATGAACTGCTTTGTAAAGGCTTTTTCTTCATCAGCACAAAGTTAACTCCATTGGTGGTCCTGACATGCTATATTAGCTGGTCGTGTCGTGCTGTGTGCAAGTCTTTGTGTGTGTGACATTTGATGACCCTAGCCCCCAATAATATGCAGACTGCTCCTAATGGGGAGCAAGAAAGAGGTGCATTGTTGTGTTTGGCTAAAAGAAAACGAAGTCGGTTTGACCATATTTAATGCCGTTTGTCTTGAATTTAATAAGAATCTAAATTTTATGGCTTCCAGTTTTTGCAAAGCATCTTTTTTATTTTAAAAGTTAGTTGTGGAAAAGTTTTTGAATAAGATATATCACAGGTATTTAATCAGATGTTCTTGTGTGGGATATTATTTAATATTATTTGATTGAATTTTTTATTTATTTGTTTTACAGCACTATCTTACATAAGCTGTGCTGTCCTTTGAACCATGACCCCATGATAAAAGGATTGTTGCTGATGCAGCATAGAATCCAAGCTGCTATTACTACCATTACTACTTCAATTTACAATAAGGACTGTGCCTTCCCTTTCCCCCTGTAAACTCTTACACCGATGCATACATCTCAGTCAGTTCAGTAATTTATTATCCCCATAAATATTAACCATGTAAAAATATTCCCAGGACATTTTCTTTAATAAATGAGCAACCAGACTATGCTTTTCTTTCTCTGCAAGGCTCCGTTTTTTGGGTTTTTTTTTTTTACAATGTTTTTCTGGTGTCTCCAACCAGTATGGGGGGAAAAAAGAGACTTATCTAAAAATCTCTTTGTCATTTCTGAGTTCAACTGCATCTTTCTCTTCTGTTCTTTCAACTTTTCCCTTCAGGGGTTGCCACAGCGAATCATCTGTCTCCATTTAATCCTACCCTCTGTATCCTCTACCCTCACACTAACTAACTTCATGTTCTCTTTCACCACATCCACAAATCTGCTTTTTGATCTTTCTTTCAGACTGAGTTCAACTTTTTTTTCTGTTCATTTAGTATATATTTCTGCCCTCAGTTTGATTTGAAGGCGGATAAGCTCCTCATAAACATTCTAAGCTGAAAATCTTAAAGTCCATCAAGTCAAATTCCCATCATAAAAATCTGTCAGGATAGCTAAAACAGGATTTAAGTTAATCTCGGAGGCAGGTGGAAATGTGTGTAGTGTTCAGAGCTCTTGCATTATTAACTGTGAGATGCAATATTGCATCCACATATTTACGTAGGACTCTGGCTGGATCTGCTTGTTTCTCCGTTAGCAATTTCTTCATGATTAGAAATCCATCCATCCACAAAATTCTCACTATTGTGCTAACCTAATTTTGTTTACTGTATTTTTAAACTTTTTTGTGTAACACCACGTTTTTGTTTCTTTAATTTCAATCTTTTCTTCCTCTACAAAATTAAGCATATATAAAGTTGTGAGACCTCAATAAGTATCTCTGAGGCATATGCAGTCATAGGAATAAACACAAAGTCAAACTTTTTATAGTTTTAAAATATAGTCATTTAAGTCACTCAGTAAATTGTCTATTTTAAAGCAAATATTTGCAGTTTTGTTGTGTTAAATACAACTAAATATCTCATCCAAATTCATGATTTTGGGTGTACATTTTATAACCAGAATCTACACTGAAGATTCTGAAGACTTTCTGTAATGACATTCATGGATATTCATGGATACTGAACCCATTTGCCTGTAGGCAAAAAAAAAAAAAAAATGATAGAAGGTCATCTGTTCAATACCCTGCTGAGATGCCAATAATAACGGGTAGCCCACTAACTGTGTGTATGTGTGTGTGGATTGTGTTTTAAGCTGTGCAAAGCTCAAGGCAGGCTGGTGGATCTGTGTGATCTAACCAGTAAGAGGCTTATGCCTGCAGTGGGACTGACTGGGCTAAAGTCAGGAAGAAACAGGGGGTCTCATACCCGTGCATACAATTTTCTTGTTGCCATCATACTTAAGTAGACCCTCCCCCCCAATGTAACACACTTAGTGCTATTCTAGTCTTGTATTCTGAAGTGGTCCATGTTTGTCTGCTAAACTGTCAAATTTATCGGCCTCTCAATGATGAAAAAAGTTATTTTTCAAGACAGAAATGCTTATGCAGACATTATGAATGCCATCTTGAAAGCGTGTGAATTTAGCAACACAGAAATGCCTAAGTGAATCAATTACCCAGAGAAATGCTTGAGCAGCTGATTAATCGTAGCCAGAAAACAAAAGACTCAACCGGTGCAGTGCGAGCTGAAAAATCAGACAGATGGCGAACAAGACGGAGAGGAAAGACGCAGACAGAAGGTTTCAGATCGGCTACAGCAAGGATTGATTAATATAGGCTATTAAGCTATAACACCAGATCATAGTTTTGTCCCTCTGGCCATATTACAGAGACATGATGAAGCGCCTGTATTAGCCATGGGAGAGTGCTAGTGACGCAGATAATAGCCACATCCCGGGAGACCCTCAGAGGAAATTAATGCTGCTGTCTGAGGCACGCTAGTAGGGATGCAGATATACAAGCACACATGAATACTTGCAGAATAATTTGCATATATGCACACACAGGCAGGAATTGACTCACGCTCACTTTTGGAGCAATAATAAATTAAATTACAAGGGCACCTTTTTTATATGTTAAAGTGCCTTTTCTCCCTCACAGTAAATTCATATACATCTTTGAACACAATCCTCTTTTTATTTGAACAGTAAGTAACGGATAGACAGAAAGATATAAAAGGAAAATTGCTGTTGCTGCTTCATATGGAGTACCATCAAATACCATGTTTCCATTGTAGTATATCATCAGGATTGATATTAAAACTATTTTACCATTAAGGCTCTATGTAGGAATATAGGCAAATATATTCTGAAATGGAGTTATAAACACTTTTAGTACTTATAACTGTACATGTAGATTAAATGTGAAGTTCCAACAATCATCACTTATATTTGATTTAAAAAGTGAAACAAAACATGTTACATCTATGACTGTGTAATGTTTTTATTTGTTCTTTGTGCTGACAGTACTAGGACTGGGTGTATTTAAAAGTCACAACTGTACGTTTACTTCCAAAATAACTATAAATTCTGACCCTGAAACATCAGGAAATCTTGGGGCGGCTTGTCAAAATTTGGTTGACTTCAAGGAGTTTTCATGTGTTTCCTTAATATTCTGCTTTGTTTTGTTTTTATCTTTCAGTGGGAAGAGATCGGGGAAGTAGACGAAGACTATGCCCCCATCCATACCTACCAAGTTTGCCGAGTGATGGAGCAGAACCAGAACAACTGGCTCCACACCAACTGGATCCTGACTGAGGGTGCCCAGCGAGTGTACATCGAACTCAAGTTTACGCTAAGAGACTGCAACAGCCTGCCTGGTGGGGTCGGGACCTGCAAGGAGACTTTTAACATGTACTACTATGAAACGGATGGCGATGAGGATGACATGGAGGACGGCAGGATGAGGGACGGTGTTGGCATAACTGAAGAGGAAGACAGGGTGTTGAAAGAGAGCAGATACATCAAAATTGACACCATAGCAGCTGACGAGAGTTTTACCGAGCTGGACCTGGGGGACCGCGTCATGAAGCTCAACACTGAAGTCCGGGATTTAGGTCCTTTGTCCCGGAAAGGCTTCTATTTGGCCTTTCAGGATTTGGGGGCCTGCATTGCGTTGGTATCGGTGCGGGTTTTCTACAAACGCTGCCCGTTCTTGGTGAAGAGCCTGGCAGAATTTCCGGACACCATCCCGGCATCGGAGGCGTCGCAGTTGGTTGAGGTGGTGGGCCGGTGCGTCAATAACTCGGTGCCCTTATATGAGCCGCCACGGATGCACTGCAGCACAGAAGGGGAATGGCTGGTGCCCATTGGGAAGTGTGTCTGCAAACCAGGGTTTGAGGAAATCAGTGGTTCTTGTCAAGGTAAAATACGTCAGTTAATTGCTAAAATATTGAGCCATTTTGCTCAATAAGGGAATCCTAAAAAAATAACTAAAAATGTTGGAGTCACTTTTGAAGATTTTCATTAAATTTTAGTTTTGTTTTTTTTTTATTTTCTCCATCACTGTTCTACCTTCCAGTGTTTGTTTTCATGGCTGTCTCCATCCTGTTTTATTTTCATATCCACTGTCATGTTTATTTTTAGTGCTATGTGCTCAAGCGTGTGCACAGATCAGCTTGTTCTTTTAGTAAGTGTGTTCTTACTTTATGTGTGTGTGTGTGTGTGTGTGAGAGTGTCTGTGTTTCTCCTTCGCTTAGTGCAGGGCATTCCCTTGAGCCCTGCAGCACTTTGCTGTTCTCATAAAGCCACTGTTCTGCCTTGACTTGTGCCCAAGCATTCCCTGCTCCATCCTTAACTGCCATTTCCATGGGTTTCCCTGGCTGCTGTTATTTGTTTTCTCTATCCATCCTCTCTAGTTGTCTTCTTCTCTTTCTTCGAATTACTCAGTGTTGTGATTTGCAGTCACTCTTCTTATGCAACTCGTGGAAGGTCTGAATGCCATGGAGAAATTTATATTCCAGGGAAATCTTTTTGCACCAACTAAAAGCTGTGTGAAACATAAATTGCAGTGAGCTTTTGAAGAATCAGTTTTATGTGATGACCTAAATGATTGCTTTTGGATCTCTAGCTGCAAAATGCAACTTTTAAAAAAGAGTAATATCTTGATTAATACCTCATCAATCGCCCCCCTAGCCCTCCAAGTTATCTGATTTCTACTTTAATTTAGAAATTGCCATGAAAGTGGTGTTTGTCATTATAGGTAGCAGCATTTTCCTCAGATTCCATCAGGCAACATTTTCCATGTTGCTTTTTATGGGAAATGAAGATCAGGATGATTTCATATTTCCTTGGTGTTGCACTATAAAGCACGATTAACATATATATGTTTCTTTGAGGGGAAAGCTGAACTAACCCAAGCATTGACCGTCATGCTGAAGGCGTTCTCCAAAGCTGGTCAATCCAAGGTCGAAACTGTGCATAATGTGCATAAAAGAAAATCACAATGAAAAAAAAACTGAGACGTGTACAAATAAATACACTTATTCTGGCCAGCTGAAAGACCTGCTTAGACACAATTCTAAGTCATCACATTATCTAACTAGTAGAAAGTAAAGCACCAATTACCATTTTCAAGAGATGATTGATTATGTATTCTGTCTCCTTTTTTCCTACATGTTCTCCTCCCCTCTTCCTTTATTTTCCTTCCTATCTGCTCTGTAATTTAGTTTTTTTATTAATATTATTATTTTTTAGTTTTTCTACTTGGAACAGTTTATAGATTATAATAATTGTGTATGCCAGACTACCACCATTCCACTAGATTAGTTTGTGTGAACTTAAGTCTGCTTGAAGAGATTTAGGATAAGGCTGTACCATACAGTATTACTTTAGAGCTTTTTATTGAACCCCACAAGCATGCACAATTCTTTTTGCTTTATATTTACTAGAGTTGGTAGTTACTTACACGCTTGTAGTTTAATGAAAATGGGTCACTGCAGCTATAGGAGTTCAAATCTCCCTTTTCTTCCAGGAAGACATTTTAGGCTTTCTGTAGATTTAAGGGGCACGGATGAGTTAAAGAAGAAAATAATAAATCCAAACATTTTTGTTTTCATGGTTCTGTAGAATGTGTGGATCCTTTTAGTTTCCAAAAAAAAAGATTGTCGGTGTTGTGTAGAAACATGTTGAATTCGGTGGAACCGAATTCAACATGGCGGCAAGAAAGTGGTGTAGACCATTAGGGTAAATGAGATTTCAGTTATATTTAAGCTATCACTCTCCATTTAATTAACAAGTTGCTATGGCAACGCAAAGCCTCTATCACATATGGTGTCCTCTCTGCAGCATGCCTCAGTAATGTTTATTTTAAACATTTACATTGGATAAAACTGTGACTGTGCAACACCTGTCATTCTTGCTAGTGGCAACATATCCAATATGTTGTGTATCGGATATGTTGTCACTCCACTCAACTTTCAGACAGCTTCAGCATTATGCCATTGTGCAGAAAGTGGCATTAATTTTCAAAGCTGCAGTATAAAATTCCTTCATACTGATTGATAATTTCAAAATTTTATAAAGTGGCACAAGAAACTATTAAACATCAGTGTGTGTCACAACCACCCTTATTAAATGACTAACTGTGAATATTCACAATTTTTTTTGAAAACGGGGAAACGTGTTGAACTTTTCAAGAATTCAACAATAAGAAACGGACTGGAAAAATGGCCTGTGAAGTCTTGACTCAGCTTTTGAGTTACTGAAATGATATATAAACTCCACAGTATGCATATATTTTACTCTGTGTGTTAACAGGGATATGAGATAAGTTCTTAAGATCTGTTGCATGTTTAATGGATGTTTTCAATTATTAAAGAGAGAAACAGAAAGGGTAAGTGTGTTTCCAGATAGTTATTGGAGTCATCTTCATGTTTTCAAGTGAACAATTAGCCCAGTCATTCAAATTCTCTCTAGCTGCATCCATCTGCTGCTGGACACAGCATGAAAGAGGATATGAATGTTAGATTTAGACAGCTCTATCTGAAACTTTCATCAGAAGAATTGACTTCCAGTAAATATTAAGTGAAGAACATAGGAAACAATACAAAATAATTTAAAAATAGCACACTGCTGCATACTTTATTATAGTACATCTGCTTTCCCCCCACTATCAATTAGTCTTCTTATTCTTATTGTTGACCATTTACTTTATTTCAAAATTAATTATAATTTTGCGTATGCCAGATGTGAAAGAGATTTACATTTTTTTTAGCACTTGTGTTGCACTCTATTGTTTTGGACAGAATCTGCTGTAAATTTCTGATACTTGGTATTTTTTTCTTTCCGTCTTGGTGGTTCTTAATGTCCTTTGTTTTTGTTCCTTTTTTCACTTTTTGGCCATTTTGTTATTTTTCTAACACTTATCCATTAGTGGTCTGTCTTGCTCTTTTGTTTCACTGCTGTTTTGTATTCTTGTCTTTGTCTCACTTTCTTGGCCACTGACAGTCTATCATCCATTATTTTCTCACTTTCTCTGTTTCTGCCATCTACATGTCTGCCATTCGGTCTTTCACACTTGCCACAGCCTCTCACTTCACTCGTCTTTTCATCCCTCCTTTCAAGCTCTGTCTCTTTTTCTCCTTTAACAAAGCCATCGTCCTACTCTAATCCAAATGCAGAAAAACAGTGGTCTGTAAAAGAATCGGTATATTTTTATGGAGAGAGTTAGCCACAGAGTTGGGTTTTTTGTTTTCTTTATTAAGCACATTTTAATGACATTATAATAAATATCATACATTAATTATGCAATCAGCTTATGAAACAATTGGCTATTTTGATTATTTCCTAAGTGCTGTATAGATTTCTGTTTTGTTTTTTGTTTTTTTTGCAATTTTCATGCACAATTGTCCGTTAAAACAATAAGTTTTAAAAAAAATCTAATTTCAACAGGGGGGAAAGATTAAAATTCAGAAGACAATTGCAATAGTAGCAAACTGGCCTAGATTATCTGTGCAGTCTGCTTACAATGTCACACTTCTGGACGTTTTTTTTCCTAAAATGCAAAAACGTCAAAATGGAGACAAATGTTTAAAAATAAAAGCAGTATATTTAACCATGAGCACACAATGAACACTTCATGCACGTTAGAGTTTTCAAAAAGTTACATTCTGCTATGGTTTTTGTCCTGCTGGTTGTAAAATGACCATGCAACACCACCGTTATTCAAACAGCCACCATGACTGACACAAAGTGCTGCGTATAAGTGCGTACCACTGAGGCTGAAAACGACAAATAAAACACACAGCAAACCCTAAAATAAATGTTTAGAATGAAGTCACATTTCTGTCATAACAAATGCTGAATAAAACCATGCCCCCAGTTATTCGCTGAAATGATGGAATAACGGCACATTAGCTAAGTGAAACGGTGTAAAAAGAGATAAATGACACAATGGATGAATGGAATAGGGCTTTTAAGGAGTGTGCAGGGATTGCAAAACGGCTGAGTTCAGGTTATAAACGGTAAATAAAGACTGACCAAATTGTTGGAATGACAGAATAAGGGCTGAATGGGCTGAATGCTTTACTTTGAAGACAAAAAAGGGACAGAAAGGAATCCTGGGATTGGCAGCTTTCTGGTGTTGAAATTCAAGCTGCACTGAATTTCTGTGACAAAAGAGGGAAAAAAAAAAGACTGACAGTGTGGGCAGTAATGTCTGGGCTAGACAGTACATCATGGTGGGGGATGTAAGGAAATCTATAGGTTTACTGCTGAAAATGTGGAGAACAGTTGGTATCAGTAAGCATAATTATTGAGACTAAAATATAAAAAAATCTCACTAATAAATAGGCAGTTTGTTCAGAGGTGGTCATGAAATGCCTCATGGATGGAGCTGGGCGTCCCTCAGCGACACTTTGTTTCACTCCCGGGGACTCCCATGGTGTTCAGCTGTTTGCCTGCCTGTCAGATGTCACTGTGACATATGTCAAGCTCTATCTGGTCACGTCGGTGGGGCTGCCATCACTAACTGTCTCAGCGGAGTGGTAACCCGAGGAAGCGTTCTTGCTTCTGTCCACTGGGAATTATAGGGGAGCTAGGAAGCAGTTCACACCAGCAGTGTGAGTTTTGTGGTTGTTGTGGTAACACTGTTGTTACAGTCACTTGCATAACATAGAGACACATTTGTTATATTGACATCTGTCATTTCCAAAAGGACTTTTAATGCTTTAGGAATCATTAGTACTCCCCCACCCACAACACACAATTTATTAAACTCCCAAACAATTTAGTGGCATTTCATGAAATTGAAACTGAGTAACTTATTTTGTAAATCAACCTTTTCCTGCTTTGCTCCTGCATTCTGGTCGGTCTTTTCTCAACCCCCACTTCATCATCCCATCATCTGAACCCGGTAATGCTGCCATGACAACTAAAGTGCTTCCTGAGTGCTTGTTGGTTAAACTGACTTCTCCCATTTTGCCCCCTACCCCCAACCTTCAGATCTGCACTCCCCCCCCCCCCCCCCTTATAGGCTACTACTGATGACCTTATGTGAAGTAATCCTATTAGGCCTTAATAAACATGACAACATATGTCAAACTCTATCTGGTCACCTTGGTTACCCTGTTACAAATCTCGAATACGACACCTTCAAGAGGAGTTTACAACATTGTCAATCTACTCAAAAAAACATGGTGATGAGCTCAAAGACGGAGACCTATAAATCTGAAGTTTGTAAATTATTAATAAAATACTTCGGCACAACCAGTTATTTCCATGAAAGCTCCCCAGAGTCCCACTCAGTAGCTATGACTGGGTGAACTGGGAAATAGTTACATTTTATTGAGAGCACCTTCTTGTCACCTACATGACTCTGACTTCAGTCGGAACTACTTATTCCTTTGCCGCTGCTCTATAAAGTTTAGATATTTGAAATGTGTATGACTAATAGTTATCCTGCCGACAGTCTTTTACTTGAACAGTGGGTCTCTACAGGTGCTCCAGAGTTACCACGGACACCTTTATTTCTTCTCTGATTCATGCGCTCCTTCCTCTGTCGTTAGCTGAACAGGCATTGTAAGTGGTGGCAATAATGCTGCAGATAAAATCGAAGGGCTTAGAGGAAGCAGATGAAGCGTTAAAAACAGTCTTCAGATCTACAACATACTGTTTGGATGATCCGTCTGAGAATTAAAAGATGTCACAGCTGGATTATCAACGACGATTCGAATATTTCTAACTGCCTGGTGTGTGAGACATGGTAACCTCTGCTGAGGGATTTCAAGTGGGCTTGCACTGTATTGTGGGAGCAAAAAATTGTGATGGTTTTGGTAATCTGCCTCTAGTGCAGAGGGTGTCCATTCAATTAATCAAATTTATTAACCCAAGCACTTTAGTATGGTTGCTATTTTTCAATTTTGCAGAACTAACAGTAGTGAACAGTCCAGATGAAGCTGCAGGAATAACATCAAAACCTGAGTGACAGTTTGATGTTGCATCTTCCTCCTCGGGGCTTACGAGTCTCCCATTCAGCTTCTCATATTCACCAACACAAACTGTGACAGCTGTTGGTGAAGTTGCCCATCTGCCATTAGAAGCAACTTTAGATTTATTGCTTTTATCAGGGGAGACTTGGGCTGCTGGAGAGGCCAGGCGTTCAGCTGCATTAAGCGTGATCTAAGGGAATGGAGACTCCTGATTTGGTATAATCATTTATTGATGATAATTAATCTTTCAGCCTAGACATTAATAAAGCTACTAAATTGTTTTAAATTCAAAAACTATTAGGAACTTGACCTCCTTGTCTGTGCGTAATGTCTGATTGTGAGAATGAATGAGTGCTGAACAATGTCCCGCTGTGTTATTTCACGGACAGGAAATCCCCATTGACTTGATTGTGTATTATTATTGTATTATCATCCGTCTTTGTTAGTGTTCACACAGTGACATGCACAAATATGTGCATGCATTGGCAAAAACACACGGACACATGCAGGGGCCTGCACCTAAACAGAGAATGACAACAATGATACATAAAGGTATGAAACCCTCATGTATGCACAACCTCAGAAAAGTCCAGCACACACTTTGCTTACGTTTCTTAGACCAGTAGTTTACTGTTGAACAAACACAGGAAGAGGATATTTACTGTTTGTTCTGCTGGTTTATTATTTCACAATCCTATCGGCTAACAATATAAGCATCACAGTGAAACACAGCCGTGCTATTTTTTTGTTTCTTTTGTTGAATTTTTACTTTCTTACTATCTTTATGATCAGAAATGAAGGTTGTGATTAGTTGTAATGCGCGCGAATGCAATTTAAGCCATTTCATTTTATTCTCATTTATGTCAATCACTTTTACTTGACTTCAGGACTGGTACATACCCAAAATATAAAGTGCCTTGCAAACATATTCATAAGCAGTTTTTAGCATCTGTCATGGTATAAACAAACTGTTGATTATTGGGATTTTAGATGAGCACACAAAGTATTGCAAAATTAAGCAACGCAATATGTTATACGCATACAATCTTAAAATAAATTGAAGTTTGTATTTGTATGGTGACAAAAAGTGATAATATATTTTGAAATTGCTGCACTTTCACAACTTATGCTTTGGATATTAACGCACTAGATAAATATTGCAAGGTGAAAATGTCTAGATGTCCTCTGAAGTTGAATTATTAACTTGCTACCCTTCGATCTTCTTATGGCTTAATGTCGGAGTCACATCCTTGAGATAAGTTGCATAGAGTTTAAGTGGCTCCACTTAAACCAGCTTTGCTGCATTCATATTGCAATGCGCAGAGTACTAAGCCAATATTTGCATCCTCAGCTTGCCAATGCTGAGACAAATGATTTTAAATCCAATGTTGATGCGCGGTAGGTGGTCTTTACATCTACCTTTTAATTTCCACACCCCACTGCTCAGCCTTAATACGTCTTTCTGACTCAGCCCTAATAGCTTCCTTCCTAATCCCTTCAAATGACAGCCGGGCAAATAAATCAACATGTTTAGTGTGAAATGTTTCCAATTAAACAGGGCGTTTGTTAAGAAGCATTCACGGACACCGCTGGATCCCTAATTGTCTGGGATGCCAGTGCGTGATGCATATTAATTACGTATTAACCTCTCATTCTCAAATGGTACACATACACACACATGCATTCTCAAATCCATACAGACGCATTAGTGTGTATTGCATATTAATTACCCATTAGCCTTTGCACCGTGCATTAAGAGCTGCGTGGCATTAGAAAGACAGCCTGCCCAAGGGCAACATGCAGACACACTCACACGCACACGCGTTACTACTATAAACTGTCTTCACAGGTTGCATTCACAATGAGGAGTGAGCCATTTCAGGAATCCATCCATGACCATAACAAACTACACCACAGGAAGTGTGTCTGTGTTTTCAGGTATAAATATAAATCCATTTATGTGATTTTAAAGTAATCAAATGATTTAAGATGCCCATTCTAATCTAACAATCTGTTTAATACAATTTATTTTAACATGAAATAGTCTTAGGTAAATAAATTGCGTATCCAAATAAGTATTCTTAGCGAAGGAGGTGGCATCGATGCCCTTCATGTATCTTTTTGTGATAGTCGCACCCCCTGATGGGCTCAGTGGTTCGAGTCAGGAATGTAGTGACTGTAGATGGACTGTGCTGATCTCAGACGTTATGTTTAGGACTTCAGTGACTTGTAAAGGATTCATTTCTTTTAAGATAAACTTGTGATTTACTTATGTTCTTTATGCTTTTCTGTCATATTAATTGTTCTGACAAAATCGGGGTTTGAAGTCGACTCATCAATATTAATATTGGCCCCAATCTTGACTTCTTGTATCCAGCACAACTGAGAAAAAGATGAGCACTCGTAAAAATATAGTTGATTCTGTATAAAACCGAGGTTTAAAATATGGGTTTGACATGAAGACTTGCCTCAAGAACTACAATACTACTGTAAGCTTTTCAAAATAAAATAAAAATATATTGCTCACTAAATTACACCTCATATAGCCATTTTTAAAGTACCTATTTTCTGAGTAGAAATAAGAATAGACTTTAGACTCCGAGTATTGCACTACACAGTTCAGTTGTTGAATTCAATCAAAGGAAATGGCTGATAGGTTTCCACCCAGTCATTGATTCAAAGACATTTCTGGTTTTCAAAAAACCAAAAAAAAAGAAAAAAAAAATTCTTTATATACGTTTGTTTTGCTGAATTTAATGTTAAATTCAGCAGTATAAAATTAACGGGGGTAAGGTGTTTGCACATTTTTTTTCTTTGAACATGACCTTTAAGCTTTATTAATTTAATAAATAATAATTAAGTCTTGTGTGGTGAATGAGGTTTTTTTTTTCTGAAAGGGAAAATTATTTAAATATATTAAGTACAAAACAGATAAGTATTGTAATTCATAGCCTACAACAATGCGATCTCATACAGATGGCATGCATTAGATTTGACTTAGACATGGAAAGAAAATAGCTTTTAAACATCTTCACCCACTAGGTTATTTTATGGGCTTCTCTTAATGGTTTACCCCCAAAATGTTTCAGAGCGTAATTAAAAGAAGACAGTCAAATTACTGCATGACACCTTGCAAATGTAGTCATTTCATCTCATGTCAGTATGACATGCCATATCACGTCGTCACAAATGTTGTGTTGTTGAGCATGAAGAGTCTATTTATCCTGCGTAAAAATTAGCCTCAGTGATGTGAAATACCTTAAAAATTGTGAGATTAGTGGCATGTAATTGATTTTTCTTAACACTATGTTGCACATTGTAATTAGATTTTTTTTTCTTTTTATAATTATGTACAGCTTCTAGAAGGAAAGCATTTCAATGCATTAGTTAAATCAAACTAGAAGTCTATTACGTTTTTCTGCTTCTTTCAGTCGATCTTGTTAGAAATACAGATCTTAGTTTTTGGGTAAAGTAGAACGAAGTAAATGTCAACACAATAAAAAAAAAAATGTAGCTCTTCCGCTGCTTATATTACAATGGCGGACACTAGTATGTCGTATATTCCTAATGTGAACAATAATCACTGCTGTTACAAGAGACAGCTGAATGTAATCTTTACCGCTGTTTGGATAACTATAGCAAGCCAGACAATAGTAGGTGTGCGTTAGAAATAAGTGAAAAAAGATTTATATATTGATGTGACACTGTATCAAAAGACTGCATTGTATAGAATCTGATTTGTTTGTTTATGTGGAAGGACCTGACAACCCATTTTTATTGACTGGCCTCTGGGGATTTTAAAATGGTCGAAGTGAGTTTTACAATAATAATAAATGTCCCCATTCTTTGAAGCCATAAATGGCCGTGTTTTTTATTTGCTTCAGACTGTGGATGGTGTGAACCTGGACCTTACTGGCATATACATTTATTTTCATGAATCGAGGCAGCTTTCAATGAGGAGTACAATGGGAGTTTGTAGGGGTTAGGGGGGGTTAATATGCAGTTAAGTTATACATTAGTGTGTGTTTGTGTGTGTGTATTGTACACGTTGTGGAATGTGTATAATGTTGGGCGAAAATCAGGTTTTCCAAAATTAACAAAAAAGTATTTTTCTGTCCTGAAAAAGACAGAAGTACCAACTTGTTTATGGTTATTATTTGACATTGGAGTCCCACTACTCTAAAATGGACATGAACATCTTAAAGTGATATTGAAATACATATGGCTTTATGAAATGCCAAGTTCAAATTGAATTTAACCATCACTATAACATTCATTCAGTTGTTCTAGTTTTATCATCAATGTCCATCAGGGTTTGTTGGCTTTGCCAAATATCAAACAATTTTTCCTATGAAAGCCTTGTTCTCCAGTGTCTGTGTAGGTGTGTGTGTGGGTGTGTGTGTGTGTGTGTGTGTGTGTTGGAGAGAGATTTCGAGGTGAGACTCGGAGTGATCCAGGGCAGAGGGAGAATTTTTCAAGAGTAATGTTCCATGACAACAGACCAAGGTTCCGTCAAGGTGAATCAGAGGCACTGCTACCTAACGACTTACACACACACACACACACACACACACACACACACCCCCACACACACACACACACACACACACACACACACCCACAATCCCACCAATCCTCCATTGTCTCCTTTTTTCCCCCTTCTTTTGTGTCCCTCATGTCTCATTCTTATAAACCTGGCCTCTATCTCTTCCTGTCCCAATTCACTTTTAACATTGTGTTTTTCTTCTCCTTGTCTTTATTTTGCTGTCTTCAAACCAGACATTATATTATGTAGGTGCTGTCTGCTTCATAACAGCTACACAAAGCCAACAATGGTCAAACAAGTCTTTAATTCTGTGGACAAAGAAAGAAAACGCATAGCTCCCCACTTACTTTCACCTCTATGATACTTACTACAATGCTATGAAAAAAATATGTCCGCCGGTACAGATTTCTTCAACTTTTAGCTTTTGTGTCTAACTCAAATGTCTCAATAAGTAATGGTGAATTTCAGACAAAAA
Organism: Poecilia mexicana; assembly: GCF_051168715.1. Taxonomy (NCBI): domain Eukaryota; kingdom Metazoa; phylum Chordata; class Actinopteri; order Cyprinodontiformes; family Poeciliidae; genus Poecilia; species Poecilia mexicana. The sequence continues at coordinate 18,241,895 of NW_028263381.1, forward strand.
TAAGCAGACTAAATACCAAATGTATATATTTTTAATAACTTCATTTACTAAGGGTAAAAAAAGCTATCCAAGCCAGCCTCAACAATGACTCAATAACCACTAGCCAAATCAATTTCTCTTAAATTTAATTTCAGTTAGACCTGTAAAACAATGTGAAAATACGAAAAGGTATCAAAAACAAAATGTTAAGGCCTGATCTGAAGTTTAAGATTAGGATTAACAACAAAGTCATTTAAAACATTTTAGATTCCAGTAAACTACAGTCAGAGCCAGTTTAAGTCAGTTTATGAATGGTTAAAAAAAATAGATTTTGAAGTTAATCTATTGCCCTCCAATATGAATTAATTCAGTTAGCATATTGTGCAACACTTTGTCTTGCTTTCACTTTGAATTCATTTCTAAACTATAAAATATCTGTGGACAACCTTTTCCTGTCTAGTTATTTTTGTTTTTTTACATCTGTCTGGGTAAGCCTCCAATATCAGGAAGAAGCTAAAAAGTCAGTGATTGATGGACCTGAGGTTGAAGCCATGGCAACAGATTGTTGATGTATTCCTGGGCGTTGCAATTCTAACTGCATAGTCCTCCTGTCTATCTGCCCCACTTAGATCAGCCATTGGGTGTGTATGTTTTTTTTAAGGCGAGCAGTATGCCATTTCTTTGCTTGTTGTTTATGTTTGTTCTGTGTGTGCTTCACACAGGGACCCATAATTGTGCAGCAGATGTAAGTGCAAACAATTTGACAGGTGCAACTTGTATATCGCTGAACTGAAGCCTTTGAAATGGGGTGGGAAAAAAAAAACAACTGTAAGGGAAATGCCTTACTTTTTTGATGAAGACAATATAACAGGAATAGTGTGACAAGACTGTGTGGGTTCACTAAAACAATAATCCCAAGAGAAACATGAGAAGAAATCTGACTTCAAAAGAAACAGAGGTAGAAGTGAGACAAATCCTTGTTTCCTTTTCAGACTCTACCCTTGTTATCTCTAATGGAAAAAAAAAAACTTAAAATTCCAACTAAAAAACTTAAGGGGTAAAAACAGACTGTTTTACATTTGTACTCTTCTTTTAATCTCGCGTCTCTCCCTGGGCCTGCCTACTCTTTACTGTTTTGAAGTCTCCTCCTCGTCTCATTTTTCCTTCACTGAACTTCCCATGCAAAACCTTTTCTGTCTTTCAGTGTGCAAAATGGGGTTTTACCGCTCACAGCTGGAGTCTTCAGCCTGCAGTAAATGTCCACCCCACAGTGTGGCCAGACAGATGGGGGCCACGGCCTGTAGCTGTGAAGATGGATATTATAAGATCGACTCTGACCCTCCTAGTATGGCCTGCACACGTAAGGATTTAACACCTATTTTGTTTCCACAAATTTACTTGTAATGTGGGACACCATGTGTGGACTGCTATCCGATGTTCTTAAAATAACGTGAAGCAAAAAAATACTACGGTTCCACACTATTTAATTTAGAGAAACATTTTTTGACAAATACTCCATCTGCAAGATGGTGTATTTTGACATTTAATCCTTAGCATACAATATATTGATACTTTATATTTGATACTCTTTCCTGCAGTTTTTAGTTAATCCGATGGCTAACTCATAATAGCCATCTGATAGATAACTAATTGTTTTTTTGTGATGATGTATTTAAATTGTCTTTGTTTTAGGTCCTCCCTCTGCACCACGGAATGCAATTTCCAACGTCAATGAAACCAGTGTCTTTTTGGAGTGGTCCATTCCAGTGGAGACGGGTAGCAGAAAGGACATCCGCTACAACATCCTGTGCAGACGTGTTTTACCAGACGGCAGAGGACTGGAGGAGTGCGGCCCCAACGTGCGGTTTCTGCCACGCAGACTTGGCCTCTCGAACACCTCGGTGATGGTGGCTGACCTCCAGTCGCACACCAACTACAGTTTCCTGTTGGAGGCCATCAATGGGGTGTCTGAGCTTGCCAAAGACCATGCAAAGCAGTATGTGACACTTAATGTGACAACCAATCAGGCAGGTACGTTGCACGTCATTTCTGTCGTGATTACTGAGCATTGTCAGACTGTACATGTGCAGTTTACGTTCCAGTTCGTCTGGTACAATCGCCTTTTTCATACATGTACAGTTATTGAAAGAACATTAGCCGTGATAATAGTTTTTCCTGCAGAATAGAACATTATTGCTTGTTGCCGAGCATTTTTTTAAATCTTCCGTCTAATCAGCCAACGCAGATCAGCATGTCTGCTTCCAGGAACAAATAGCCGAGTGTGAAAACAAAGACTCCAGATGATCAAATTATCACAGTATTTGTCCAACAGATCTGTCGCTGTATTAATTTTCGCTTATGTACTGTCCCTGTTATCAACAACAACAGAAAAAAAAAATGCCTTGCTGTCTGATATGTCATCAAAAAAGCAGCTTGGTCCCTTCATTTGGGGGGGAAACATTCCATAAACAAGATTCACAGAAATCTGTGGCATAATGAATGTTCCTGATTTGCAAGCTGTTGTGTGTATGGGTTCTGTGTGCGGTAGCAGGTGTTATGCCTCTTTCATGCCAGCAGTGATAAATCATTGTGATAAAGCAGTTTGTTAACCGCAGGAAGAGAAATACTTTATGTACACACTCCTGACCAAATGTCTAGTAAAGTGGCTAAACCCAATAGACCACCCTGATGTTGGACAATGGAAAGAAGCATTGACGTGACATTTGCTTACGCACTTACCCAGGTTACACTGACTTAGTGTCAGTTAGCATTGCCGAAAGGATTTATGTTTAAATGCAAGAATAACGAGACAGAATTTTATTATTTATTTATTTTTTGCTATTTTTTATGCCCTTGAACAATATAGAGAACCTTAAAGAATGATTTTATGGATTTTGTATGCTTCTAATTTAAAGTTAATTCAAAACATTACACTTTTAGGTGTACTTAGGTGAAAACCGTAAACATGCTTCTTTGTGTGACACCAAGACATCAGGAGAATGGCTGAGAGGGTCAAATAGTGGAAAAGCAATTTCTCCAAAAACAAAAAAGAAAAAGAAAAGTCTGACTATAGTTTTCAGTGGTCTGATTAAAGTATAGCCAGACTTGGTTAGGGCCAAAGATTTGTTTGGCCCTAATCACTGTTTTTGTATTTAAATGAGAAAGGAGGAGGCTTCCAACCCTTCCAACACTACCCCACCTTTAAAGTACAGTGGTGGCAGTATCATATACTTCCCAAAGTAAATGGCATTAAGAAGAAAAAACCAAAAGCTTTACCCAAACCATAACTTTAAATAAAATAAAAACAAATAAATGAGAAAATGTCATTAACATCTGAATTTGAGAAAGGTTGCAAAAACTCTGTCTTTATCGCGTTGCATCTCTCATTGCTTTGGCATTTAGCAAATATAAGTTATTTTTGGTAATGCTAGCAGGCCCAAGGAAGTTTAGTGTGATTTAATGTCAGACTCGGCAAAAACAGGTTGAGGTTGTTTTTGTTCCAGTGCATATAAATGTATGTTTATATTGTGTCATAGCTGCTTTAGGGCTCCTTTTTTTAAAATGAAAAACAGAGCTCATATTTGCTTCCGTAACACATTATCATATTTATAGCAGGTATGCACTTGTGTAGCTTTTATTTGCTTATAATGATCTGGTTAGCTCACATCGTAATGAAATGAGAGAGACACGAGATTACAGTTCTCCTCCCCTAGGCTTCCATCTGGAGGAAAAGCGGAAGAAAAAAAAACAAACAAACTGTGTTGAAGGATAGGGTTTGCTGCGTTTTGCTGAACAGATGGCATGCTGGGATTCAAAGAACAGTAGGTAGTATTACTAGCAGCCTCAGTAGGAGTCGTAGTGGTTGTAAAAGGGCAGATAGCAGATATGGTATGTGTTGAAGGCGGATGCCTACAGATAGAGACGGAGGCAGATGGCTGTCTAACAGTCAAGGCCGCTGACAGTCCTCTAAATGTCTTGTCACTACGGCTGTCAGCGAACTGAGTGGATTACACCAGGCTATAAAACTCAATTTCAGGTTATTGAAGTTGTAGCTGGATTAGCCAGTCACACGACCAAATGGAGATTTGGGATTAAGTTAGATTACACTCAGGAGACGCAGGCAGATAAGTTGTGCGGCTCTTTGGCAATGGGTGGGTTAGGCTAGAGCCGTGGTTAGTAACCTGATATGGCGCTGAATTGTTTTAAAATCACGAGCTATTAAAGTCAGAACAGTTGTGTTTAAAACATTCAGATTGCTTAAATGAACTTGAGATAAACCCAGATATGCATCAAAGCACATGAACCAAACTTTTTAAAAATCTTTTTACCAGTTTTTTCCTCAAAAAAGTGCAATATAATTCATAGTCTTATGGTCAGTTTTGATCCAGATAATATAATTTAACAGATGGAAGAAAAAAGCACATGTTTTTGTTTAGGACTTGACCGACTAATCGCTGATCAAAGCTGATTGAGTGAAAATTGTCCAACTCTGACCGCTGACTACTTTAAATTAAAAGGTATCTTCCTTGAAGATTAGCCTGTTTAGTCAGTCTTATTTCATGGAAAAATAGTATTCAGTCATCTGTGTTTTGTTATTGTTTTTTTTTTTTTGTCAGCATCTAGATAAAAGAAAAAGTCCAGTTTATTTGTATAGCACATTTCAGCAACACGACAGTTCAATGTGCTTTACACCATAAAATCATTACAGAGGCACCAATTGTGAAACAAGCCACAATCATTACATTTCATCAAACGCCACCTTCAAAATCAACAGACCACATGTGTTGATGCTGCAGGTTTGTTAGTTGTTGTATAGAAAATGAAAAAGGTTACAACGTTGCCAAAATACATACCTTAATTTTCATTGAATACATGTATACTTATTAACCATCTGCGTTGCACATGTGTTCAATATTGCAACTAAGTTTTGAAGTTGCACCAAATATTTTTGCAACAAATAAAACAGTACTATGCGCATATGGGGGCAGGGCGGCAGTGTGCAAACTACACCAAACTGGACTTTAATATTTTTGTTGAAGGGCAAGAAACAATCAGGATCAGTAAAGTGAACAGATTCTCACTTTGGGATCAATAACACAAGGTAATCCCCTCAAGTCAGTTTTAATCAAAACAAACTATGCTGTGTGAGCTGGAAAATAAAATTGTCTGCACAGCCAGTTGTGAGGTAACTGCTTGTAGAAAAAAGTGCAACAATCAGCTAAATTCACTAATGCTACGACTGCTTCCTGCTATCTTTTTCCCCCCTCATTATGTTATGTTACTGTATTGGAAGCGTACATTATTTTCTTGGTGTAAAATGTGTCACCTTGCTGAAGCGTTGACACTACTTGAACTTGACAAGCATTTTGTCATGCTTACAGCGAAAAATAAAACGTTGCACACAACCTTCAATTCATCCTAACTGTAGGACATGGTGGGAGTGGCTTCATGCTGTGGGAAGATTTTTTTTTTTTTTTTTTCATATAAAAAAATCTATCTGGTCAGAATGATGGGAAGACGGACGGATTCAAAAGACTACAAAAAGTGAGAGTTTACTGGAGGTTCACCAAACAGCAGGACAAGAACGGTTCAAGTTGTCAGAGTTGCAATGAAATGTCTTAGTTCAGAATATTTGAGATTTTTTTTTAATTTAATATTTAATAATACTAGCCACAAATTTCAGTTCTAAATATCCAAAGCTGGTAGAGACACACGTCTGAAGACTGGGAAGACGGAGGAGGAGAACATTAATCGTTTTTCAGAATTTTATTTGTAAAAAATTATGTAACAAAAATTTGTAATCGTTACTTTTGCGTTTCGAAATTCTGCCGTTCTTTATGTGGGTGAATCAGATAAAAAATCCCCCAAAAACAGGGTTGAGTTGGTGGTTGTAGTTTGTCTGTATCTCTGCATCTTTGAAACTACAAAATCGTTGCAGCACCATGATGGAGAAACATTGATTACTGCTGTCATTCTGATGCCACTAAAACCCGTCCTATTAAATATAACATCACACCTGTAGCGACGTTCGTAATGAGAGGTTTAACTGCCTCTGATCTACCAGCCTTTGACTCTAAAGTAATTACCTTGTGAGCACCTTGATCACTGCACTGAGCGCATGGCAACATTTTTGCGTTCAGGCTTTGTGCTTGTTGTGTTTTTGGTGGTGGTAGAAAGCAACCGAGACAGAACTCCTGAGGGACATGGGAGCGAGAAACACTCCGGCTGCTGGGAAGACTTGGAGGACCTGCTGTTTGATGTGTGCACAGTGTCACATGTGATAAGAAAACCATGAAATAGCCGATTTCACAGCATCTCTGAAGTCTTGCTGCATAATAAAGTGTTGTCGCGAGGAGGTGATTGAGGAATGTGAAAAGTTGGGGAGGGAAGAGAGAGACATGACGAGGTAGAGGCAAAGGGGACAAATTGGAGAATTGATGTGGAGGACTTTGATAGAAGGAAAGGTCACAAAACAAAGAACAAATAAGAAAAAAAGCGTCTTGTTGCTTTTGGAATCTGCTTTAGAAACAACTTGCTCTTTAGTATTGAACTTGGATTTATTTTGTATCCAGTTTTTAATAAGTAAAACAAACAATACTCGGTTGAGGAAGTTCCCACAGTTTTAGTAATTTCAGACCTTATGTTTTTTGTTTTAAAAATCAGTGAAAACCTACATATTTTGGTACTATGCTATTTTCCTGTGAGAGTCTCATACCAGCCCATGTGTATTTGGCACTCTGGTAATGATGTGCCAAAGTGATTAGATCCCTGCTGGCCCATTAAAAAAAAAAAATCTCCACATGAGCAAAACCTGCTGGTTTAATCCAAATGTATGGCCCAAAACTGGCTTTAAGTGTAAGTGAAATAATTTTAAATTTCACATAGCCTCTTTGAAATTGTTATTTATCTCCCACAACCCACAGTTGTAATTATTCTGAATTATGTGAGATAATTACACAAAAAATCCTTCTAATTTGCCGACTTTATTTTGGGTTATTTGCGTAATGTTCATAAAATGTAGGGCCATTGTGTAAAAATGTACTTGTACATGAGTTAAGCTGTTGCTGGCTATTCATCACATGAATTGTGACGCATTGCCTCTGCTTGTTGAAGGTGCATTTCCTCCTGCTGTAGCTGCGTGTTTGTTCTTGGCTTCCATACAGAATGCGTCGAGGGATTGCTGGAATCCAGTGTATTGGATGGGAGACTGTAAAAAATCAAAACATATGTAAGAGGGCAAATTTTTGTTAGTAGATAAAGTTGCTGCTGCCTGTGTGTGTCTTTTTTTTACTTGGCGTTTCTTGGAGCAAAGGAAAGGTTGACAACCCAGTTAAGCCTTAAGCCTTTTAGATGAGCAATCATCTTATTTTGGCCTTGGTTGCAGTTTCAGTGCTGCCTCGTTTCTTCGACTTTAGTGAGCTGGCAGAGAGAAATAAACGATTGAAACCAGATATATGCATACATTGTTTAAAGAGACCTTTCTTTTGCAATGCAACTGTATCTTCAAATTCACATTCATTTCACATTACTGTCTTTAAACAATTTGGAAAGGCAGAATCTGAGTTAAATTTTATCTGATCTGAAACGTATAAATTTGTACAGATCTTAATATATTTCTTTATAAGGGCAAATGGAGCATGACGGCCACAATTAGGATTTTGTGTAGGTCGTCATTAGCAACTGCAAAATGCAGTGCGTGAGCCAGACTGCTGGGAGCCTCTTGCAATCCAGGCTTTTGTTGTGAGCTACACTGTGCGCTACATGTGTTGTTTCCTCTGTTTCTTATGTGTCTGTTACCCAAATCACCTGATGGCAGAGGTGTGTGTAATGTTCTGTGCACTGCTTTACCCATGCAAAGCTGTCTCACACAGCCTTGCTCTGTGCGATAACAATGTTAAGGGGGTCTTCCTATCATTTTGGAACGCGGGTACAGGTGAATGTCGAAGAAATAATTAGATTTTTAGTTGCGAGGCTGAAGTTGGTGACACAATGTCTACCACTGCTTTATTTAGTTCGTATGCAAAGCCAGAGCCAGAGATGCAGGGATTTCAGAACAATACAAAGCCCTGATCTCAATCCTTTACACTAGTTTGTGGATTGTAAACGTGTGTGCAAGCATCATTCCTTACCAATCTAACCCTGTTGCACACTAATTCCATCTGATGGAACGACCCAAAAATCTACTAATGATTGAGAAGCTTGTGGAAAAATACCCGAAACGTTTGGTCAAAGTCATAACGTTTAAAATGCATTTCTACTACAGAGTCAATTCTACCAAACCTAAGAAAATCTGGGTAAACTTATCAATTTGAAGAATGTTTGAACATATTTTTGTCAACATTTAAGAAGAAATTGACAAGACGAACTGGTCTTAAAATGGGAAATGTGGTCATGTTTGATCTTATTGCGGTAAAAAAAATGTTTTATAGTTCAATTAAATATGCTTTATCTGTATATAACTACAGATATAAAACATGAGTATCTTCACTGTTGAGATAGCATTGCAGACAAAACATACAGCAGTAGCTGGAGGATATACGTGAGTATTTTATTGGTACTTTAAAAAAAAAAATCTTCCATGTAAACCTTCCCTTAACAACTCCAACATGCATTTAATTGACAAACACATTAAATGGTGGCCATGTAGCTGCTGTACACTCCAAGTTTGAGATTGTCACCATGGAGCAGGCAGGGATAAGGTTAAATCATGATTTCTAATAAAGGCTTCCCCCCTCCCTCCTCTCTGATTTATTGTGCCCCTATCTTTCTGACATTCTCCAAGAATCATTAAAAAATAATAAACCAGTTAGTCTAAGGCCCGCATTGATTTTTTGCGATGGTGCAGACAGATAGAAGTCTGACAGGGTTACGTTCGGCAATGTAATAATGTGCTTATCCGGAGAAGGGCATGTACTCGTCCTCTGAAGTGGTTTCTCACTCGCTTCTAACATCTCTCTTTAAGTAAAAAAAAAAATTATTATCGCCACGAGGCTTAGGACAAAGAGAAAACTAGTCTTTTGGCTGCCATTATGACATCACGCCAGTTGCTGAAGCACGTTCGTGTTCTGCGTTACTGTTCTGAAGTTGCTCATTAGCAGGTTTAACGGGGAGTGGAAGTGTTTAAGCAAAGATGCTTCTCCACGCCGTCTTCTCTGCTGCTAAAATAAATGTGTTGCTTGGGCCCTGCCAACACTTTTTCAGCAGGTCTCCTCCTCATCTTCTCACTAATATTTTGTTTCTCGGTATTTTTTTTCCCACTTCCCTCAATATAATTTTCAAAACTGTCCAAATCTTCTCTCGCCTGTTACTCTTCTGCAGTTCCTACTAAAAACCCATATTAAAATTACTGCAACGATCAGAGGTTTGTTGAGTGTGATTTCTGACAAGCATATTTGTAAAACTCTGACCTGCCAAGACTGATTTTAGCTGTTTTTAAAGTTGAGTAATGACTTCCACAACCAGTTTTCTTGTCCTGCAGCCTGTAAATAAGAAGTGATGACTAGGTGGAAAAGATTGGATTCAGCTTAAAATCAATTGATTCTGATTTTCGGTCTATTTCTGTATGCATCTCTAATTAAAGTACTTTACAGTTTATGCAAATTAATTTAGCAAATGTTTAAATTAGGATGCACCAATATGAAAGTCTGGGCCAATTTTAGATATCAATTTTGCTGTTTTGGCCAAAAACCAATATTTACCTGTATTGTATACATTTCCTTCCCCTTGTGACACTATGAAATAATCACTACATTACTTTCCTGCTTACTCACTGCCACATGGCCTAACAAAATGCTCATTGTCCAACCTCCTTTCCACTCGTACACAAACTGTAACAAGATGGAGGTAAATGTCATCTGTTTGTTGCTAAATCCAGAGCTGCTAAATAAATTGCTGATGCATATGAAGAGGGCACATTAACCTTCAGAACGTGACGGTTGATGTTCACAAAAACAGACTGCACCAACTTTGATGTCTTCTAGTGTCAAACAAACATTTTTTTTATACAGTTGGGATGTGTGTGTACAAGAAACACTAAGATAAATAACAAAAGAGGAGTTAAGTATACTTAGTCGATAACATTTGATGGTTGAATCCTTTTTAAGTACCAACGATTGCTGCACAATTAACTCCCTATGAATGCAGTGCATCATAAAGATAGTTGCTCTAAATGTATGCATGTTTACGATTTTCCTGTATTTGGCTCTAGAATATCGCCACAGAGTAAGCGCACTGCTCACTTGCCACGGCAGACGACAATAGCAGCTGGTTTCCAAAACAAGCTTTAGCCAAATGTATAAACTTGAGTTGTTCTGGTAAATTTGATGATTGCATCTGTTTATATGCAGTTTGAGATTCGCTGGTATAATGTTTTGTCTTAGTGTAAAACATTTCTTTTTCCAGCAAACACAAACTCCCCAGCATAAAAAACACCCAAAAGTATGACTTAAAGTTGCAAACGTCTGGCGTCTGCTTCAAGCATTATGCAAGTATTTGATCAAATACTCCAATATTTGATCTATTCTGCAATAAATGCAGTAATAGATATGAACCTTGGAGTAATTAATGTGGCATACTGAAAAATGTATTTTATTTTTTTTTAATCTGTCCATACTGCAGCATGACATGGCTCAGCAGTAGAGAGCCACACCGTATGCTCAGGCTACACTCCTCGACGTAGATGCTGCACGTTCAGTTCAGTTCCCAGCCCCCGGTATCTTACTGCACGTCTTCCCCTTTTCTCTTTGCACTGCTTCCTGTCCAGCTACTCTTGACTAGAGGCAACCACTGCCAAAATCTTTAATTCTGCTAGAATCACCAGTAATAAGTTAGAAAACTAAATCCTTTATTCAGTCCTGAATAAAGGATTGTACATTTAATTATTGATTATAATCAAATGTAATCAATTATGACAGCACTGAACACTGGATCCATTTTGCAGGATTTAAACTTTTTTGGAACAGTGTTGATCATGATGCTTCTGGGAAAGTAATCCTTCTGTCATTACTGAATCCCTGCCTTTATTCCATTTAAGCAGTGAAAGTGTGTGTGGGTGTGGGTGTGTGCGTGTGTGTTATGTGGTCTCTAGTTTCAGGCTTTTAAGATGTTGCAGATAACACTTCTGTGCAACCATCCACTCAGGATTTAGTTACTGTGTTTGTAGCAATGATTTATTCCCTGCGGAGTTCTGCTGAGGCTATTGAAATCCAAACGCTGTTTAGCATTTGTGCAGAAGACAGGCACTGCACGCGCACGGGAGCATGCACGTACGCTCACACTCGGACGCCACCAAGATCTTGCCTGAGGGAGCATTTTGCCTGGTTAAAAGCTCTTTATGTGTCAGAAACTCTCCAACTGTCCCTCTGAGAGATGGCCGAACAGCTCAGGTTACAACCGGATGGCTCCAAGATTGATGGAAACTCGCACAACTTGGCTCACTTCGCCTCAAAATAGAAACAATACCTGTACTCGAAAGCAATAATCGATTTTTGTTTGTTGTTTTTTTTTGGGGGGGGGGGTTTGTTTAAGTTTCCGTCTTGAAAGTTTGACAGCATCCAATAAATTCTAGGGGTTGCCAGGTTTTGTAGCTTCAGGAGACGGTCTCACCTAGACATGAGCAGGAGCCGAATTGACTTTCTGGCCTTATCAAAATGCACCTGCTCCATTTCAAGATATAAAGGGGGTATATAATTAGAGACAGGTGTTCTCAGCTTGTAAATATCCTTAAGCACTAAATCTGCCTTCAGAACCAATATCTCTGGTTAAATTAGAACTCAGTGGACCGAGGAGGAAAACCTCAAACAATTCTGGATTCCAGGAGGCTTTTTGGTAAGAAACTTGCAGGAACAACATAAAGCAGAATCCTCCTGTTTCAAGTAGTAATGAAATTTCGAATTCTGTAAAATGTTTTAGTTTTTTCTACTTGATTTCTTGGCAACTTTGCTCAGTTCTTGTTTGAAATTTATGGAGGCTTGAGTTGCTTTCAGTTACGTCAAAGCCAGGCCACGAAACGATCTTTTTTTTTTTTTTTTTGCATTGCCTGTCATCAATCTGCTATAGTGGGTTGCAAATAATGAAAGACGATATAATATTTGCGAACTGTTGTAATATAACGTAACAGTATATTTCTGTGTTTGCAGCACCATCCCCGGTAAGTGTAGTGAGAAAAGGCCACACAGGAAAGAGCAGCATCGCCCTTTCATGGGCAGAACCTGACCGGCCCAACGGCATCATCCTCGAGTACGAGATCAAATATTTTGAAAAGGTAAGGGTGAACAATTTATTTATTCCTTGGCTTCTCTTTTCTGAGATTGAAACTTTAGTAGAGTGGAAGACTTTTGGGTTGGTGTTTAGTTTAATGATGTCAGTTGCATAAATATGTCAATTATGTCACTGAAATCATTGCAAAGTACAAATATAAGTTTGCTGGTGTCGTGAAATGTGTTTTATTCTTGGAAATAGCTGCATTTTTTTTTTCTATTTCATGCCTTTCTCTTATGATTTAAAAGCACAAAGAGGGCCTGCACATTGCTACGGTCAAATTGTAAACATTTGATTCCCTTTTTGCTTTTGCTTTTTCAGTTGAAGATTTCTGACTGAATGTGAATTCCTTGTTTAAAAAACAGAATTTTCAAGCATTTCGATGAAAATGGACTTCAGAAACTGGCTTTTGGAACAGCAAAGCATATTTGCTAAAATAACAGTTTATATCAAAATGTGTTTTTTGTCCATTGATATGCCATGAGTTAACCAATACAGTAGCTTAGTATTAAGGTTTTCTTGACTAGTTTGACTTTCTTGATGATGCATATGTTTTTTTCCACTGGATTAAGGTCAGCACAGCAATACGATGCTTTCATCCGTATCACTGTTTCTCTTGTGTCCTTCCTCTTTTCCCTCTGCCTGGCTCTAATGTCTTCTTTTATGGAAGGTCAGACTAAAGGTTCACATGAGAACACAGTGCAGTTTGTGGTCAGTGGTCGGCTAATGGCCTCGGGCTTAATGGAAGGAGCATTTAGTTGTGTTTAAACCTGATGTGGTTTCAGCTTGGAAACCGATGCTTGCACACAGGGATTAAAACACATTTACCATACACACACACACAGACACACACACACACACATCACAGGTGTCCTAAGTACATACATTATCAAAAATCTGATTGGAAAAACAAATGCTTGTAGATGAATGTCATTCTGCCCACCATGCTGAGAGATTAAAAGCTAATGAGGTGGATTTAATTTCTTTTCTCTGCCGCTGCTACAGGAGCAGGACTCCAGTTATACCATAATAAAATCAAAAGAAACAGAAATGGTGGTGGAAGGCCTGAAACCTTCGTCAGTCTACATCTTTCAGGTAATACCTTCAAATAATAACAATAAAAAAAGACAATTAGTAAGATAATTTGTACCATTACCACTTGACCTTCTCTGCATTTTGTCATGTTGGAACCACAAGCTTAAATGTACTTTATGCACATAAAAAAGTTCAAATTTTAGCCCATTTTCTGCTGAGAAAAGTAGCTCATTATCAGTCATATTGAGCGTGTTGCTTTGGTTCTCAATTTGATTTAGGTCTGGACTTAAACAGGACCATTCTCAGACATTATTATGCTTGGAATTTTGCCTGCAGATTGTAAAATTTTGTTTTTGGGCTAATTTGATAGGAAATTTTTGCTGTGCATCTTGTCTGTATTACACAACAGAAGTGACTAAATGCAGTGTCTTCATTCCTTAAAGGCCAGATTGTTAGATACAACTATGAAGAGTTTTCCATTCAACTGATGTTTGCACCTGAGCTATAAATATCTTAAAATCCAGATAAAATACATTAAAGTTTGTGGTTGTAATTTTAGTTTTTAAAGTAGAAGTTATATGAATAGTTTTGCAAAGCAATGTAATGACAACAAAACAGATGTTGTTAAAGGGATAGATTGCAAAAAGTAGCACCTAATTTAAATATCCTACACAGGATCAAATTCAAAATAAGTAAAGCAAACATGAATATGGAAATGTTTACAATGATGCAAATGATTCTTGATGATGCGTCGCAGGTACGAGCCAGGACCTCAGCAGGCTACGGCGCATTTAGCCGACGTTTTGAATTCCAGACGAGCCCTTACTGTGAGTACATCAGAGATGGGAGCGCGACAACGCAATCAACAATAGGTGCCAGGTGCAGCTTTGTGTGCTTACCGCGTGTGTCTAATCTCACATCTTTTTCTTTTGGCAGTAACTGCCACCAGCGAGCGTGCTCAGGCTTCCATAATAGCGGTGGCCATCACGTTGGCGCTGGTTCTGCTGGCGGTTGTTGCTGGATTCTTGCTCAGCGGACGGTGAGGCATAAATAGATATGAAGGAAAAGAAATGAAGCATTAAACGTTTGGGGGGGAGGGGTGGTGGTGGTGGGGGGTGGGGAGCTAGACATTAATTAGCATTTGCAATAATATATAATAAATGTGCCCAACAATGCTTTTTTAACTTGCAGCATTACTGGCATTGTTTGATTATAGTTTTATTTTGTGTGCTCATAGCTGTTTGGAAAAACCTCTCTGTGTTGGTTCATGTTGTGTGGTCTTTATAGCATTTGTCAGGGACAACAGTTCAACAATGTCTTTATAAAGGTTTTTTTTTTTTGGGTTTTTTTTTACTCTCCTGAGACAGTCAGGTGGGCAAAGGGCCAGCCACTGATCTCTTTTTTGCAGATGTAATGTCTCTCTTTGCTTTATTTTGACTGTGCAACTCCTTCACCGCAATATGTGCAGACACAAACGGCTTCGCTGAGTTCTTCAGTATCAAATGGAAAGATTCTTAGGAAGAATTTTACTTTTAATGGTTAAATTGATCGCTGCTAGCAGTTATGAGGACAGAGCTTATAGAGGATTGTAAATCTAACTTTTGGGACTGGAGTTGATTGAAGGAGTCTTCTAAATAAAGGGCTACTTAAAAAAATGGAGATGAGAGATAAATCAATGTTGCCTGATCCTATAATTATGTAAAGTCTATGAAAATCTGACGAAACTACAATTTTAAAGCTGTTCAGAATTTTCAGCAATAATCTTAAAGCTATGATGTTTTTAAAAGTAAAAAAAAAAGAAGATTGCACAATGATTGGTACCTTTGTGGTCAACAGTATGTAAAACTCCCTTTTTAACTTAAAAACACCTTTAATTGAGCATTTGTCTGTTTGCACAATCTCCTCCTGTGTGGATCCTGTGTCCATGATGGTCAAAGTTTGATTTTGTGCCTCCTGGACTATTGGTTTTAATTTGGTCATGTATTTTGGTTACTTGTTCTACATAATTTTTTTAATAGAAATAAGTTCACCATATTTTTTGCTTAAAATGTCTTTGTATTTCTAATAGCCTTCTGTTAAGGTTCCCTGAGCATTTGTAAGAAAGTTAAGCTCACAGCATCAAGGACCCTAAACCACACAGAAAAGTGGGAGTGAGTTTCTTTTCCACATGTTATTTCTGTGTTTTATGCCAAATGCCCCTGGAGCATTTGCTGTAATTTAGTCTCATCAAACCAAAGCTCACAGTTCTAGTTTAAGTCCCAGTAGAGATTCACAAACTGAAACACATTTGCCTCGGTGATGGTTGGACAGAAAATGCTGTTTTCTCGCATCAGCATATAGATAACATCAAATAAGGTTTGTAAAGAAATTAGCTTTAGAGATTTTTTTTTTTTTAACCCGCCTTGCTATCCTGCTCTCTGTCTGTGATGGGAACGTAAATCCGAATCCCCATTTACTCTGATTGCTTTTGGCTAAGAGAAATTTGCGTTTTTGTCGGATCATTTTTGTTTACCCAAATGAAACAGAATCCATTAGTAATAAAATATTCCTAGAAACTCTGATCACCTAAAAATCATCAAATGTAAATTAAAGAAATGCTTTAGTTGCATTTATCTTAAATAATGATTTAAGATGCACATAATTATTCCACCTGATTTAATCAAAGCAATTATTTTTTTAGCATGTATTTTTTTTTCCTGCACTAAATAAAAGTACACAAAGTACCAGATGTATTTTTCAGCGTTGTTTGCTGTTAGAATATGCTCCTGCCATAAAATTTATGCAGAGGGTTTTTTTTTTTTTTTTTACATCTTCCTTTTACAAATCTTAATAAAAGCGTGGAGAGCACTATATGTATGTACTTGGAAGGCTGCCCAGGCATTAAAGGTGCTCACACCTCTTTACTCATCCACCTAATAGAGCACTCTCCACCAGACACTGCAGACAGCCCTTCTTCAGTAAACCCAGCAGTCTTTTCTTGCCTGGCTGACCAACACATTTGGACATTATTCCAATCTACGTGTGTGCTTATGTGTCATTGTGCTCCATTGCATTTAAGTACAAAAAAAATAGTTAATCACCTTCATCCAAAACAGTTGGTTGACTTTTTTAACGCATATGAGGCTGTTATTCAATCAACTCTGCAAATACACAAGAGACATGCCTGTTTATTGTACTTATTTATCTCTATTGACACGTGCAGTGTTTGTGTTTGCTTGTAGGATCACATTAAAAACCCATCAACCCGTTTAATCTGGGATATCGGCGATTATCTCTGATGCCATTTGTCTAAATATCAACATACGGGAGCCGTCTGAGCACAAACACGCGCGGATGTAAACATGGAGGCAGCATACAAATTAATTCAGGCTTTGACAGTTAAGGTTGCTCAGACGACCCTTCTCACATGAACACTACAGGAGAAGAGTAAGTGGTTACAAAAAATGTACTGCTGGTCCACTTGATCCGTTTTTTTTTGTTTTGTTTTTTTTAAACATATGACCTTTTGTTGGAAAGTAATGGGCCTTTTTCTAGTGAACAAAAAGTCAGTGTTGGTTTTGTTGAAGGCAGCTTTTTTGGACAGCTGTAATATAGGAAAACTGCACGTTTATGTTTGTGTTCAAAGCGTGGTGCTTTTCAGCATTTTCAGCAATAACCTTGAGCAGTTTGAAATGTGGGTTAGATTTATAGCTGAAAATGTAGAAAGGATTTTCTGCTTTTCTGTGTTCACTTGGGATTCAGTCATTGGCTATAATATCTGAATTCAACTCCTGCGTTTTATACTTTATTCCTTTAATGTCTCTGTGCGCTTCCTGGTTTCTACAATGGAAATCATGCACATTAAAATTAGATAAAATTCAATTAATTACTGCCTTATAAATTACAAAAGTATTTCCTTAAAAAAATTCCTGACAAGTTTGTCTCAATGTTGTCTTTCGTTCATTAGGCGATGTGGCTACAGCAAAGCAAAGCAGGATCCTGAAGAGGAAAAGATGCATTTTCACAATGGTCACAGTAAGTCTAAATCAGCCTAAAATGTAGGGTACACCAATAATATCAGTGTACGCACAAATCCAAGTTCATCTGAGGTTTCCACCACTAAACATGTTTAACGGCGGGGTCGGACAGTGGTCATGTCTCTGTTTATCTCTGTAAGCCCGAATGTCTGCTGGCAGTGCACATGTCACTGCTGTGTGCCAAGAGCTATTTTCTGAATGACATCCATGTTAGTAGAGGACACATAATGCTCTGATGCATTATAGGTTGTGGCAGCTTAATATATTTGTCCATATTTTTGGCGTTGTTCCCTGCTATCCATCTGTCAATTCCTGAACCAGCTGTAATGGATATAACAGCTACGACAGAGAACATCAAGGAACCAGTAAAGGATGCAGTCAGACCAGTTCTCAGCATAGCTTGGCTTATATCTGTCTGCAGTTTGTCAAATCCTTAGAATAGGATTAGAATATTTTTTTTGTTTGTTTTGTTTTGATGAGCTTCTCTAATTGGGGAAAGATAATGAAGAACTGTTGGTGAATATGCATAGGGTACAAAGTTTTTACATTCGAAGAAATAATCATCAAATCTGCAAAAGAGTAAAATTATGAAATTGACTGAGACGTCTCTTAAGTTATTAATGACTTAATCAGTATGCATTTTCCCTCTTTTTAAAACTGGAATTACCAGTCATCTTCAAGTAGACTTTTGTGGACATTAGTTGCAAGAAAGTAAAGAGAAATCTAAATGCTCAGATTTTTTTAGCTGAAGTCCTTTTCAAAGGTTCAGAGTGATTAATTCCTTAACATATAAAGCACTAAGTTTGTAAATCATTTCCAATAATAGCAATTGCTTGAGGCAAACTAAAAGTGGTTTTAAAAAGAAAGAAGTAATATGGTGAGCACAATTTTTGTTGCTTTTTGTTTACACAGCCTTACTTTTTGTTTACATATTTTGTTCACAGAATGTGTTTTATACAGAAAGTTCATTGGGCGCACACCTCTTCAAAGCTCCATTTCCCATTTAAATATTCATCAGCTTCTTGGTACACAACTGCCCAATATAAACATAGCTGTAGTTTCAAGGTTCCTAAAGTAACATTTACATAAAATCCTATGATGTTTTTGAGACTGGAGTTGTTTTAAGGCGGCTCCTTTTGGTCTTGGCCCCACTCAGGCAATATTCTAGCTTCAGCACCCAACACTCTGAATTTACTATACGAGAGATTTCTACTGCTCAAAATCTAGTAAATGATTTTGAGGTTTTACGGGAACTTTATTATAAAAGTCCTGAATACTTTGTGATCAGATGTACCGTATTTTCCGCACTATAAGGCGCACCGGATTATAAGGCGCACCTTCAATGAATGACCTATTTTAGGACTTTTTTCATACATTAGGCGCACCGCATTATAAGGCGCATAGAATAGACGCTTCATACTCTATTATTACACATCCACATTAATAAAGAAATGGTCCCCGAGTACTTTATATAGTAGGCTGGCCCAGTCGTTGTTTCACTCACGGTGTTGGTGTTGCGATATTATGCCCAACTGCTTTCTGGGTAACACAGACCAACCGACACGCTGCCGCTGCAGTCTCTGTCTCTCTTCCCTGCCCCTCCCCCCCTTTAAATGTATTATCAAACTTTATTAACAAACCAGTGTTCTGACAACTATCCCAGCATGCACCGCGCACTACTTCTTCTACGGGGAAAAAGAAGTTGGCGGCTGCTTACCGTAGTGGACCAACTACGTAAGCAGCCTACTGCATGTCTGTGTAAACATGACGTCTTTCATTTCGATCTGAGTTAATTAGCGTAGCATTTCTGCCGGATTTTCACAACATATCAGCCACGACAATGGACAGGGGAACCAACAAGTTCATGTCATCTTTTTTGGACGACATCAAGGTGTTTGAGCCACTGGATGCCTCCAACATTGTGCGCGTCACAGCTAAAAGCTACCGATAGATGAGGAAAACAGCAGATCCTCACACCCTCAGCATAAATATAGCTGTGGACAAGATCACTGATGCCTATTGTTCTTGCAAGGCTGGGTAAGTCGGCATTCATGGTTTTGATGGTCCACAATGTACATTAGCATATGTTTACTACTGTAGCTTGTGTTTGTGAGACGGTCACGCACGTGGTAGCTGCACTGTGACCTAAAATGGGCATTAGCCAATGAAACGCGGCCCCTGTGGTAAGGTCCGTTGCTGGACCTGTTGTGGCTCAATATTGGTCCATATATAAGGCGCACCGGATTATAAGGCGCACTGTCGGCTTTTGAGGAAATTGAAGGTTTTTAGGTGCGTCTTATAGTGCGGAAAATACGGTAAATGGTAATTGTCTAAATGACTATAAAAAAGAGAAGGTGGCAACATTTTGTAATATGTCAGATGCATTTTTATTGGATGACCCAAAGTGCTAAACAGAAATTGTCCTGTTTTTTTTTTTTTTCTGCAGTAAAATTCCCTGGTGTCCGTACTTACATTGACCCCCTCACTTATGAGGACCCCAACCAGGCAGTGCATGAGTTTGCACAGGAGATTGACGTCTCATGCATCTCTATTGAAAGGATCATCGGTGCTGGTGAGTGAAATCAGCATGCCTGCCTCAGTCTGTTCATACCTTGCAGATAAATGGATTCTTATTCAGAGAAGGAAGCTGATCTAGGTATAAAAATGAATAGACTGCTTTATTTATATATTCAGAGTCACTAAATTCACTAGAGTGCTTAAAGTTGCAAGGAATGAAAACAGCCAGCCTTATTTCCCTTGATGGATTGACCTAAACTTTTATACACCATGTTTTCCTCTGTCTCGTAAATCTGTACGTCGCATTTGCAGTCAGATTTACCCAACATATTGATGGATCTTTTAACGCAACAAAGCAGCTCGTCTGGATGGCTGCAACATATTTCAGAAACTAAAAGAATTGAATCTGAATTGCTGTTACTTTTAAAATAAGAACAATAGATTGGCACTACTAATTAGCTTTCATATGTTAATATTATACCAGTGTCAGACATAGGTCAAGTATTGCATCTATTTAGGGATTTATTTCACCTTTCTTTTCTTATTTTTCCATTTCCAAACAAGATCATTTTTGAGGCCTGCAAGGATGTCTCTTCTTTCACCGCAGGGGAGTTTGGTGAGGTGTGCAGCGGACCCCTGAGGCTGCCTGGCAAAAGAGAGATCCAGGTTGCCATTAAGACCTTGAAAGCAGGCTACACGGAGCAGCAGAGGCGGGACTTCCTGTGGGAGGCATCGATCATGGGCCAGTTTAACCATCCAAACATCATCCGCCTGGAGGGAGTCGTCACCAAGAGTAAGCCCACCTGAATGATTTCCAAAGCTGATTTTTTTTTTTAAATCCCACCCTGAACCTGTGTAATTCAGTGCCAGAAAGACAAACTGAAGAAAAGGTATTATTGAAGACTAGAGGTTTTCCATTACTCCTGAGACTTTCTTGTTGGTTATGAAGCCTCCACTCTTGTTTGGAGTTTCTGTCAGCCATCAGAGTGAACATTTTTTTGTAATTGATTAGCTGCTGCGGCTTTATGGTGTGCATCATTAACGTTTAGAGCAATTGTGATAAGGGTTGCTTTAATTGAAAGTAATTCCTAACTGATAAACATGTTTTGGTTTTTTTGTCAGTATGCTATTTTATTTTATGATGTTAGAGCATTTATATTTTGTCCTCACACCTTTATATCTTACATAATCTAGTATACATAATTACATAATCTTAGTAAAATGTGTTTTTCATACCTCTCAGGCAAGCCTGTGATGATCATCACTGAGTACATGGAGAACGGCTCACTGGATACCTTTCTAAAGGTAGGTGTGGGAAAAGATCAGAATTCACAAAAGGCAGGTTCATGGGGAACTGATGATGGATAAAAAAAAAACAAGTGTGAAGAGAGCTGATTCGGATAATAATTGGAGTCATAAGTACCTTGTCATTTGTGTTGCTCACCGTAGGACAATGTGTACACACACTAGTGTGTTAAGAAACCTATTTTTATGGCTCAGTGATTCATAGGTGAGAGTAAAGTGGTCCAACAAAAAAGCAATATTTTTTCAAAACTGCTTTAGAGATTGGACTGAGAATGAGTGGGGAATAACAGTTAAATTGAACAAAAGAAAACAAAAAATGAACTACCTCCAGTAAGCCTAACAAAAAAATGATCAAAACTGTGACATCACAAACTCATTGTTTGTGTAGGTGTCTATCTTTTTTAAGAATCTGGCAGTTGAATGATAGTCAAGCTCTAAAACATACTGATTTTGAACATCATGTCGTTTTGAAAGAGAGTTGAAGCATCAGATTCAGACCGTGGATTAATAGGGAAAACGTTTGTGGGGGATCTGCTGCTCTTGCTATTTTTCCAGCCTGTAGTTTTTATGTAGTGTTTAGAGTTTGGATTTGTAAAATCAGGCTACCACAACAATAGTAATCAAACTTGTGAACTTACAATAAAAAAATACAATCACAGAAGATCATCTAATTTTGATATGCCAAGCAAGTTTGTCACCAACTGAAGTTAAATCAATTATTCTTCACATTTTAAGAGAAGTGAATAGCTGGTTCATATAATTGTTTTGATTTTGCATAAAACAAGTCATTCACACGCACATCAATGATGGACTTTATAAAGAAAATGCATTCACTCAGCGTTTGTTCAAGAGATGATCTCTCTGCCAAACATGCTGCAGTATTTACCTGTTATTGAGAAAATGATCCAGACACTCTTATTTTGATATATTCTAAGCGTAATTGACACTGATGTGTTTGTCTTTGTGCGTTTTTCAATAGCAGTCCCACTTCTCTGCTGGTGGAACAGTTGAGAAATCTTGATATAACATCCAGTGATATTAAATATTCCAAGAAGGTGCGGAGGGAATGTGCTTTGAATATATTTTCAACACAGTCTACCTATTTTAGCATCATATCTCACCTTAAATGTGTTGCAGATCACTTTACCAGAAAATTTGAAAGTCATCTGAGCACTCAACTCCAGAATAGTATCTGGGCTGTGAAGACTAGACTTTACTGAGAGCAGAAAATGAACTGTAATTAAGAAGCAGGCTGGCATAGCTCTGAATGCAATGAGCCGTCTCCAGTCTATTCAGTGATTACAATACCAAAAATTCTCAGGTGGCGCAGAGGACTAAATTCTGCCTGAAAAGGGTATATTTCTGAGGTAGGTGGCTAAATAGAGCAGTGTGCAAAATGAGGTCATGTGATTTGGGTGATATTGGCGCCTTGAAGTGTAGTTGTGCTGCAACGGCAAAGCAGATCAGAGCCAAACATGATGTTCTTAGTGTGACTGTATGGAAAAGGGGGATGCTGCGAGGCGATATTCAGAGACAGAGCTGTGGTCAGTGGAAACTGCTGACAGGACTGTATGGTGTGCCTTTGGCTATAAACTTTTATGCCAAAAGAAAAGCCTGGGATATTGGGAACCAGCAGTTGAAGGGCCACAGAAAACCCCGTGAGGTAATTACATGGATGGCTGGTGTACTGAGGCTGGTGTAAATGACACAGTCAGGAGAAAACCAGTGACTGGGCCCAGTCCTGGATTAGCTGTCAGAGCTTTGGACAATACATTGTACCCCTGATAACTCACATCTTTGGCTTAACCTCTCATTTCACATGTAAGTGGGATGCTATGCTGTGGATGGATGGGAAAAGTTGTAGTACTAAAGGAAAACTAAAGTTGGAAACCATCTTGGGGGGAAAAGGAGTGTTGTGGTTCAGCTGGAAACCTGCTGTGGAAACACGGAGATTGGATGAGAGGAAGGTTGGAGAGTTTACATTTGGATTGGAAGGAGCTGAAGCTTAAACTAACAGTGAAAGCTGTCATTGGGTTGAGTAAACCAAAGCTCCTTTTCAGGCACTTGCTGCTTTCCATTAATCTGGCAGGAACTCAAAGTGTCAGCTTTGTCTGAATGAGCGTCCCGGTGCTTTTCCAAAGCAATCGGCAATGACAGTCCTGGGTCAGATCTAGTTTAGCACATCATCAGCCTCTGAGTACCCATATGACGCCTTGCAAACTTCCCGACTTCATAGTTTTCACTATGACAAAAGTAGAACCACCGTTTCAGTTCCTGACAGCATTCTGCATTATTGATAGTGCAATAAAGCCCTAATGAGTTGGAAACCACGAGGAGTCCCATATCACACCACCTGCTTGAGCGGTATAAACATGTTATAGGTGCTATTTTTACCCTGCTTCTCTCCCCCTTTATTTTGTCTAACGCCACAACTGTTTGCTTGTTTGGCTGGCATAAAGAGTTTTTGTGATGTGGCTTACTGTTGTGAGAAAACTGTGATGCCCGAAGGGCTTTAATAGAGTCGTAGACTCTGCTGCGGCTCAACCTCACACACATTCATGACGGTTTTGACAGTGTTCCCGGGTGAAGTGAAAATAAGTTATTTCTTCTTGGGCTAAATACAAATACAGCGCAGTAAATCCCTTTTTACTGAACAACTAAAGTAAGTCATACATATGGGGGCCAGCTTAGGTAAAATGACATTGTGGGATCTCAGTGTAGCACTGATGAGCTAAACTATATTCTTTTGCTTGAAAACGTAAGTCTCAAACTAGTGTGAAAGATTACTTCTTTACCTCTCGGCTGACTTGACACGGCAGTTAAAAGAAGTTGAGAAAATGAGCATTTTCCCAGAATTAATATTTGTTACAAAAAGGTTAATCAGAAATTAACCACTTAACTAACAGTTGTAATTAATTATTTAACTTCTAGACAACGACTCAATGCATTGGTTATTATATCTAACATAGTAATTAAGCTTAAACCGTTGAAGCTGATTAGGAAAC
The DNA here is from genome assembly GCF_051168715.1 of Poecilia mexicana. Classification (NCBI taxonomy): domain Eukaryota; kingdom Metazoa; phylum Chordata; class Actinopteri; order Cyprinodontiformes; family Poeciliidae; genus Poecilia; species Poecilia mexicana. Next base: position 18,266,010 of record NW_028263381.1, read on the forward strand.
TAAAAGCAGCCAAAAATCTGTCAGTTTCACTGCATTGTAAAGGAAAGTTGTTTTAAAGCACATTTCTGGGTTTTGGTCCATTATATATATATATATATATATATATATATATATATATATATATATATATATATATATATATCAAAGAAGCAAGAGCCAAACTGGGGGGAAACGCAATAAAAAAATCAATGAAAAATAATCGGCCAGCTTTTGGTAACAGACTACCACCAATTGCGCTTAGTAAAGGAAATCGTTCTTTTGCTCCAAAAAGTGCTGCTGTTCATCTCCGTCGGTGGAAGTTGAGTTCATCCTGGAACAGGCAGCTGCTTGGTCTGTTGGTCACATTTAGGATAGCCGAGGTCTTTTCAGACCTAGGCTATCGTATATTGAGATTCCTTATTTTGGATTTGGAACCAGCACACTGTCCTGTATGACAATGTTAGAAATTAGAAAACCCATGTCAGTAGGGCAACGCATGTAAGCACTTAAATCTCTTCTTAGTTGGCGTGTCTCTAAAGAAGGGCACATTTTCAACGACACAAGTCTGTACATCCACAGAGAACTGGCTTTGGCAAGATGCTGATAAAGCTAAACCCCATTTGAAGTGTTTATTTATTTATTTATTTATTTATTTATGATACCATGATGGATGTGCATTTGTGCATTTCCATTGATTTCATAATTTTCTGAAGCATTTATGTTGTACATCTCATATTTAAACTGACCTTGAGAGAAATTTAAGTCTCTTAAGGATGGAAAATGCTGCCACATGCACAGAGGTTAATGTGCATTTCATTAGTAGTCCTGAATGCTTCCTTACCAAAGTTGAGTTGTACAGGTTAAAGCTGGGTATGCAGAGAAGTGTTTGCTATTGATTCTACACTGTAGGTTAATTAACTTTGCGGTTAGGGCAGCCTGGAAAGAAACAGCGGATCTTTCAGTAGCATTGCCATCCCATGTCTGCCAGTCTTTCTTTGTGTTTTTGTTTTACGGATTCACTTCTACAAACTGCTGACCTTTGGACTTACAGAACAAAAGACATGTAATTAGATTCAACCAGATTTCTTCACGAGAGTTTCATCACAAAGCCACGGAGATGAGCCAAACTAAGAATTCTTTGATTGAAAAACAAGAACATCATAGAAACGTTTTACAGAGGATAACGGATTTCTTCTCCTTTATCCTCTGTATTTTAACATTATATGAAATCAGTTTGATGTATTCAATAGATTTATGAGTATGGGATCTGGATGTCATCAAGCTTATACCTTCCTGTGTCCTGAATTTTTGTTCGCTCTAGAAAAACGATGGTCAGTTCACGGTTATCCAGCTGGTTGGTATGCTGCGGGGCATCGCATCTGGCATGAGGTAAATATTGTTTTGACACAAACACATCTTGAGGGAACTTGCTAACCACGAACAATTCTTATTTTTTATTCTAACCATTGTGTCGAATCATTTCAGATACCTGTCAGACATGGGTTATGTCCATCGGGATCTGGCAGCGCGTAACATCCTTGTCAATAGCAACCTCGTGTGCAAAGTGTCTGATTTTGGTCTTTCCCGAGTCCTGGAAGATGATGCAGAGGCAGCATACACCACACGGGTGAGGCTTAACACGCTACTTTGTGTTTATAAGATTTTAATGTTTTATATTATGACTCTATGTATTATGACTTACAGTAAGTCATCTGCAAATTCCAGTTTTGATTAAAGATGTCGGTATTGGAACAAATGCTTTCTTTGGCCTGCGCCTTCTCTCACACTTTTCAAGTCGGTGATAAACTCGGTGGTTCTTGAGTTGTTTTTGAATGATTGTACTCTTTTTTTTTTTATATCTGGAAATCAAGAAGGTTGAATCCTTGCATAATGTGGTATCTGGAAAAACTAATGTCCAAAGGTCAATTAACACACTTTGGAGCTAGTTTTGTAGCAACGCAAGCAGGAATAAACCTTCTACACTCACTTCAACCATTTTTAAAAAAATCTATCCACAATGTTTTAAAGCCAACTATGTGCCAATAACATGTATGTCTGATTTGGTAAATGTGTGGATTTGTGGAAAAATTCACAGTAAATTCAAACTTGCGCAGGCAGTTGTTTCCTGAAATCACTGAAGATTTATGTCATAACTTCCCCCTACCGTGGAAAGAGAAAAGTCCAAATGAATCATACAATTTGTGTGCATCTCTAGTGTGTCAAACTTTGGAATAAATAAAGAAACTCAGACACAACACAGCTAAAATATGCATGTGTATATTCACGCACTCACACAGCTGACAGCAGCCGGCTTTAAATTGAGCCGTACATCCTCGGCTGAATGTCGTCTTGCTAGCCAGAGACAGGCGGCTTCCTGCAAGTGGAGGACCAATTAGTACTCGACTCGGGCTCCACAACACTCAATTAGCACCAAGTCTTTCTGCCTTGGCGCCAAATATCCTGTCACTCACTTCTCACTGCCAGGCCGCATCCCTTCTCGGTCTCTTTCTTTCTATCGCTATCAAGCTCCTCGTTCCCCTACAAGTGAGAATAACATGATTCACATCCTTGAAATAATCAGACTCCGAGATATCCTGCTGCTGTATTCATCAATACTGCATCAAGTTAATTTCACTACTCATCAGCTGAAAACACATTTTTCCTGTGGAACTCAGCAGTGTCCCTCTGAACCCTTTTTTTTTTATATCTTTACTAAGGAAGCATTATAATGAAGATGAGGGAACATGAGTAGAGCAATCTCAGGCCCCCGACAGTTTGGATCAGGATTTCATGCAAGTGGGGGAAAGTTGTCCCTGCAATGGCGTTCCTAAATCTGTATTCATTAGCATAGGAAGTGTCTCAATTACAGTTTGTTCTTGGTTGCTGTCTGAATGCAACGAAAATATTTTCTTTTTCTCGGTCTGCAGCTGTACTTATCAAATGATTATTTGGAACCACAGGGTGTGGAATGGATTTATCTAACATTAAGGAATTATTCAAACAACTACAAAGCAATAGATGATAGAATGAGATTGCGTGGTCTAATCTGTGCTTCTTTTCAGCAGAGCTTGTACTCTGTACCGTGTATTGACAACACCGGCTTCTTCCGCTGTAAATGGTAATCACAGGATTAAAACTTACAATTTATGCAGTGTCTTAAACTGCATAACAATTCCCACTTCTTGAAATGTTTGCCTTTTGTTTTATTAGAGCTAGGAAACTCAAACTAAAAAAGTAAAAATCTAAAAAGTATACTTTTTTATTACAGTTAAGAAACACAAAAGGCAGGTCAGGTTGGCCATAAAGTTAAAACTGACAACCTACAAAGACATGGTTGCACAAGATGAGGAAAACACGTAATAGTAATACTATTGCTAAAAAAAAAAAATAGTGGTGATGAATGAACGATTTGGTAACATTTTTATGGCTATTTTGTGTTTTTGTAATACCAATGTACAATGTGTTCACTGCTTGGGATGAGCTTCAGCATTTCAACCAATAAAAATATATCAAGTGTGGTATTTAAGGGCGTTTGGAGTCCATTAAGCTAGTTAAATATATTACCAACATGCCAACTGTGAATCACCGACATTTGAAATATAATGGCATATGTTGGGTCCAAGCAGACCTTTGCAATTATGTTAGAGGTGGGTGGATCGATCCAAAATATCGACAATATCGATGCCAAGTCACTATCGGTATCGGATTGTTAACATGGTGAGATTGATACTTTGTGGGCTTAGAGTCCTGAAATTTTGTTTCATTTTTGTAACGTGGTTTTGTCACTGCTTCCAAGATAAATTTCTCCTATGGGGGACTAATAAAATTATCTTATCTCTACCTCAATAAAATGCACGCCATGTAGGGGATGGAGCAAATATTTTTAAGAAGTTGCTTCGGTCAGATGAGATTAAAATGTAACTTTTTATGTATCATCATACAAAACACAACACCCTGAACACATTTTCCCCAAAACGATGCCTGGGGTGGTGGTTCACCTGCCAGGAGGAAGGCTGTAGAAGTGGAATCCCTGACTGTCTCTCTTCTTACTGCTGTTTACTCCAGTATCACCCGTGGTGTTAAGTAGGTCAGTGTGCCGCATAGAGCTGCACTTACAGCCACTATTTTCAGCTGAATCTGCTTGCGACATTTCCTATTCAGTTATTTAGCACAGTTTTTTTTTTTTTTTCTTTTGAACATTGGCATGTGGTATTAATAAATGCTGTGATTTGCTATTTGCAGCACGTATGATAGTGATGAGAAATCAGCCAGTTGGGACTGTAGGGCATTTACAAACACCTCATGTTTCTTAACTGGCTAATTACTGCGACTGATTTGGTGATGAGCCCTACTTTGCATTCCTATTTTTCCTGTTCTGCTGTAGTCTGTTTGTTTTTTGTATTTTTTGTCCTTTATTGTATCATGTTCACAAATTCTTGTTAGGACATGTGCATATGGCTGCTTCAGTGTATAACAATTGGGTCTTCAAATAGACAGAGATATCTAAATCATTATTGAATACCATCTTTTGCTGCAGGGAGGGAAGATTCCTATTCGCTGGACAGCTCCTGAGGCGATTGCATACAGGAAGTTCACCTCCGCTAGCGACGTGTGGAGTTACGGGATTGTCATGTGGGAGGTTATGTCATATGGAGAGAGGCCCTACTGGGATATGTCCAATCAAGACGTAAGTTTTGTGAAAAGTAATCGTCTTACGGATGCATGTTTTAACAACAACAGAGTATATGCTTGGATACGTAGTGTTTCCTCATATGTACTCACTACCCAGCCACCCACTCATTTACACGGGCAACATATGTGCACACAGCCCCTTAGTGACCTTTCTAGACTCCTCCCTCCTTTTGGGTATTAGGCTGTCTATCTCAAAGACTAGAGAAGGGTAGGAGAGGAGGGAAGATGAGGATGAGTGGGAAGGAGAGGAGAAGACGTTTGATGTTTAATTGAAAGCGTTATGCGGGATTTTCTCTGATCTGCACAAGAAAGTGTAGGCTCGAATGTTCGTTCTCTAAGCTGTTTCCTTCTGTCTCCCATTCTCTCCCTCTCCCTTTCAGTTTCTCGTCCTCTCTTGTCTCTCTAAAATGCAGTTTTTGTCTCTGTTCTTTTTCTTTTGCCTTTCGTCCACCCGCTCCTTCTTCCTCCCTCCTCAGTCTCTGATCTTTGCACCCTGCTAGTGTGAAGTGCAGTCGTTCTCCCTCTCAGCCAGCAGTGATGTCTGATGCGGTGCTTTTTTTTTTTTTTTTCTTGCACTTTAGCTGAAGTGTATGCATGCACTTCAACGCATCTGTGTGTATTGGAGTGTTATCGTACGAGTCTTTTGTGGGAATTTAACCAAAGTAAAGGCTGTCATGAACTCAACAAATCAATTCCCTGCAGCGTCTTGCACTGGTGGATCTCAGCTGAAAACTCCTGCCTGCTCTCCACTGCAGGCTCCAACGGAAGGAGATGGAGTTTATTTATTATTCATTCAACTCCGTTTCCCTTTATATAAAAAAAATGATTTAGTACTGCATCTTCTTAGTTGCAAAAATGAGTAACTGGGCTATGCGGCACAAGTAAACAAGCAATTCAATGTCCTGTTACTCTATGCTGAACGGAGGTCCGGTTGCTGCTTCATGGAGTTTAAAGTAAGGTCAGATGAAGAGCACAGAGACATCCTTGGAGCAAGTATTAAGATATAAGATGTTGCGGGATGGAAATCTATTTCAAAATAACATTGCATTCATGAAGTGTGTCACAGTCCTACTGTGGAAAAGTTAGTACTTGTTGAGTGCTACATCATGTTTTGCTCTTGATATTTATGCCTCAAAATAAAGAGGTGTGGACAATTTTGAATGCAAAGTCCTTGCTAGTACAAATGCCCACATGCCAAGATGAGATGCATCTGCCATAATCTCATTAACTGTAATAGATGTATACTGACTTGAGCTGTAATTTGTAATTATAAATAAATTCATCAGTAAAAATTCAGGAAAGTCCTTATGATTGTCGTAAGGTATTGCACATCTTCTAAGCATCTAAGATGTTTTCAATGGACCGCTATCAGTGTCTTGAATGAAAGAGAAACTGTATTGGCCTCTGCAGCTCTCGGTCTGTCTGTTGACCTGCCCTACCCACTCTTCTCAAAGATGCCAAATCATGGACTGCCTGTAGTTAGAATTTTGGTCAGGTGAAAGAAAGCATTTTTCTTACTCTTAATGAGGAGCAAATGTGGATATAATCCACTTGTGCTATCTACAGCACTTATAGATAACCCACTCCGTGTAGTTTGTCCCAGATGCAGTTAGTGGAGGAGATGTTTATGCATGTATCTCAGCAGCAAATGAATCATGCAATAAATATAAAACCAGTGGTATTTTCTTTGACTATAACAACGAACAGATATGATGTAAATCATTCCAGTTGATCCCTTCAACCACACTCACTCACCCACTACAGGTGCAATGTGTGCACTTCTTTGTGGCCAAATTTATTGCATTTTCATATTTTAGTGTAACTTTTTGTAATCTTCTAAGTCAATCACAAGTTTAAAAACCACATCAGACAATAAAAAATAAATAAAAGAACAAATACAACATGCAAACAATGTCAACTTGTCTTTTCTGAAGAAGAATCTTTTGATGTCCAATAAAGTGCATGAAACCATTTTTGCAAGTTTTGTTTGACCATCAATACCTGGAGCCAGATGAAACATATTACAGACAGAATTATAGACGAGTATTAACGAAACAGAATCAGCATGCTAGCATTAGCGAAGCTCTTCATCAAAGTGCGGTGCATGAACAGATCGTCAGCTGGAGACAGGAGTTTGAGATTGCTGCTGTTTATGTAGAGTCAGTTGTAACTTAGCCTGTGTTATAGCTATTGCTGTGTTAAAAAAGTAGATGAGGGAAACCGAGGCATTGTAATACTGATGAAATATAGTGCAATATTTCACTGAACTTCAAAGCAAACATATTTTCAAGCATTTGAATGCCATTGATTGTGTTAATTTTAAGTATGCAACTTAAAATACTTGATACTAGAACACAACCAATCTTTTGTGGCTTGGACTGATAGGAAATCTTTCTCGTAGCAAGTCGCCCTCATGTGTCTCTGTCTCTTTGATTTGCTGGCAGGTTATAAAAGCAGTAGAGGAGAGCTACAGGTTGCCTGGCCCGATGGACTGCCCCGAGGCCCTGTACCACCTGATGATGGACTGCTGGCAGCGGGAGCGCAGCAGTCGGCCTAAGTTTGATGAAATAGTTTGTCTACTTGACAAGTTTATTCGCAACCCATGTTCATTAAAAAAGTTGGTCAATTCCTCACACAGGTATGGCAGGACGATCCACAGCCACAAATTATTTTTGACAAAAACTCCTAATTAAATCAGCTTTGACATTTTGTACACTTCAGTAAAAACATTAGAAAAGTCAATTAATAAGCATTGCTTCAGTTTAATGTTTAGAATTTCCCATTATGTATAATTCATCTCTGTCCAATTACATAAAGTCGCTTATGAATGCCATTCAGACACCTAATGGCCTTTTTTTTTTCTTTGTAAAGCTTTAAAGTGAACTTCTACATGCATACATATTGAAGCATGCTTAATAAATTAAATTAGTGCCGTGTCTAATATACAATGACATGTGACAGCTGTCGAGATTAAAGGCCTGCCTATAAGCCCAGACCTTTTTCTACAGCAGGCTCCCGTTCCTGCTGTAGCATGGAAAATGTTGTTACCTACTGTGAATGTTTCATTTGATAGCATGGGGAGCTCTATTTGTCAGCACCAAGAGTGAGCTGAATGATAAAGACTTTTGAGGGGGGAAAGCATTTGCAGCTTTGTGTGGTGGTGCATAGCTTGCATTATCTGTGAAGCCTCACAGGTAACTCTTGGGACTGATGGGTTGAGCTACGGGCTATAAAATCAGTGTGTGTAACTCTGCGCACATCTAGGTCTTACAATTTATAATAACGTTATGAAACGCATCCTTTTGTCTACTTGGACCACATGTGCTTAAAATTATTTGAAGAATTTCTCTTTGTTTGACAGTAATCTGTTTAGAGGAGGCCACACACTGATTCGCCACAGAAATGCCGTTTGTAGTGGATAAATTATGTTTCTGGAATTGTTTTTTTTTCTCATAATCTTCATCCGTGTGCTAGGGTCTCCAACTTGTTAGTGGAGCATGCCAGTGTAGAGGGAGACTGCGGCACTCGAAGCAAGACTATAGGAGAGTGGCTCGACTCCATCAAGATGGGCCGGTACACAGAGCTCTTCATGGAGGGTGGCTACTCTTCGCTCGAAACAGTTGCTCAAATGACATCAGAGTAAGACCACTTTCTTTTGGGATGATTTAAATAAGACGTATGTTAATTAAAAAAATAGATGACTCATGTTTTAAAGTTTTATGTCGTCAGATCGCATTGCAAATACCATTCCATCGTTTGCTCACTGTGTTGCAGAGATCTCCGGAGAGTAGGAGTCAACCTGGCCGGACACCAGAAGAAAATTATCACAAGTATTCAGGAGATGAGAGTCCATATGAACAGCACCAACTCTACCGTAAACATCTGATGCATATGTACAGGCATGCACACAAATCAGACATCCATATGCGCACACGAGTTAAAACCGATATTTTGGACCTAGCATGAAATCAAAGAACTGTTGGACCTAGAACGGCTTAGCACTTTGTGGAGATAAGGAAACCCTATGTTCTATGGATCTACACTTGATGATCTGCAAATCTGGTGAGTTTTATGTGTGGAGCTCGTGGAGATAAGAGCTAAAACCAAACTGAAGTGGACTGAACGGTGCTATGCGAAGGACTAAGGAAGGCAAACAAAGCTGGGTCTATGGGATGTTTTTCATTTGACTTTTCCCAATTTTCTGGAATTTCCGGATTCGTACATGATTTGCACTGTTTGGATTCTCTCAGATCAAAGTAGAAACAAAGATTTGGCCCCTTTTTGGCTGTATCACATTGGAGTTTTCATAAAGTGGGCTCAAAATGGAACTTTTCTAATCCGTCTCAGGTGAGACGAGCCCACCTGATCGGAACAGAACTTATCCACTAGCCATAGCTTTGGACGTACACTACCTTTTACAAGTCACGGAGTTGAAAAGAAAATCTCCGGCAGGGCAAAAATGGTGGACCAAGAGCATAATTATTAAGTGTGAGTTGCTGGTTTAGCATATTGATCTAATTTTTTGTTTTTGTTGTTTTTCTGTCTCTGGGAGGTCGTAATGCCACAAAACATCACCAACAGTCTTGCTGCATAATCCATTTACTTTTAAATGTGATTCTCCAGCGTAAAACAAGTCATGAAAGAAATGCGTCATTGAATAAAGATGATAGACTTTAGGAATAAGGTTGATGTAAGACAACAAATGAGCCTTCTTTGGTTGATTTGGGAATGTTCCTTTGCCTGAATGTGAACATTGGTAGAATATGGCAATAATCTATCTAGTCTTTAAACCCAGCTTCTGAATAATGCCAGAGATTGTAAAACATTCAAGCCTGAAAGTCTTTAAAGACTTAAAATGTCCTTTTAAAATCTTCTATTTATTCAAATCCAGAAAATTACTCTAAACTCCAGTTGGTTTATTTCGAAAATCAGACACTTGATAGATGCATGTTTTAATAAAATATTACAGATTTTGCAAGCCCTTGCCATAACAGCATACAAAATTTGCATATTTTCAACCCATGCTGTGGAACATTTCACACATAAGCAAGAACCTTTGCTTATTCTTTCATTGTTTGCTCAGAATTAACAGACGAATCTCTCCGCCAGTGAAACTCGACTGGAGTGATTTATCATTCCTTTTAGGAGTTTTATGGAAAGTTGAGAAAATCTTCATGGAAATATTGAATATTTTTGTGTTGGCCCTGCCTGTCATAATCTGTGACTTTTTTTCCCCCCAAGGGAGCCTGATGAGTCTAACGGGATCGTTTAATGGTGTTCTGGTTTGAGACCTTTTACGGGATCCCAAAGCAGCTTTCTCTGGTCAGGAGTGCATTCAGCGGTCTTTACCAAGCCTTCACTTAGAAACCGTAACTTTCAGGTACCACAGAAAACCCTCGGTAATCTGTTTAGTTCACCGCGCCGCAGAGTATCTCTTCCACGCTTGTGTGCCACACCGCAATAAACCTCACTCTGACAGGACTGCTGTAATTTAAAAAATAAATAAATAAAAAAAAGAACGCAATATTGATAAACTTGATAATCATTTATTTATTTGTACTTGTTTAAAAAAAAATTGTGTGGACAGTTTTGTTATTGTGCTTTCTCATGGACTACTGAGCAGCTCCCTACATGTCTTTTCATGTAAATAATGTACTATACATTTAAAGCAGGGAGCATTGTTCCTTTGTTTACCGTCATGTGGACAACTTGACATTGATTATACATCTCAGAGTAGGTCAGTGGTGACTGACGCTATGAAGCTGCATTTCTGCTTGAATGTCCTGGTGGGGGCTGACGGCACATTTATCTCCTACCGACCGTTTTAAAAAGGATGTGCAGAAAGAGCAGATTTATCTTTTTTTTTTGTTTGTTTGTTTTGTTTGTGGTGGTTGCATTTTATTTAAAGTTCCAGTGAAAAGCGAAGGAATATATTACAGGAACCATATTTTTGCTTGAACTGATAGATTTCCTCCCGCCGCCCTATTTTATGGTTTAAAAGTAAATGATGTCAGTAATTAGTCAAGTCTGTGCTTAACTTAAACTTCAGTATAGAATAATTTCATTGTGAATTATTACTAAATCTTGACCCCTTTGACTACAGTGTCCACGACAATGAGAAGTATTCACACTAGATCCATGTTTGCAGATGACTTGCTTCTATATGTCTTTGTCCATTTAATGTAAAGCTTTGGCATAAAGTTGGGAATGAATATTTATTTCTGTTTAGAGATGGTTTTACTTGACCATATGAAAGCACACTACAAGAATGTAAGGTTGTAAAGGGTTGTTCCACTTTTTTGAAGAGCATGTTTAGCTTTTGAATGCATAAATTCGTGCTTACAGATCAACAGTTCAAATGTTGATTGTAGAAAATGGATAACTTCCTGCTGTAAAAGTCTCGGTTGATTGAATGTAAGATGGGGTTTTTTTTTAAGTTCTCCAAGGGTTGATGGTGTTTCTAAGAGTAAAAATGGTCCAAGTGAACGTTTTCTTCCAGGAAGCATAGCATCTGCATAGTCTCTTTAGTCTTCTCATTAGTTGTGTAGCTTTTGTCTTGTAGATTCAAAGTCTTTTAATTTTACTATAATTTTTCAATCTATTATTTTGTAACATTTTTAAACTTTTTTTTTTTTTTAAAAGGCAGTTAAAAAATTATTTTAAGAGAACACAGAAATGCAGTAAACACTTGCAGACTACTGTGGCTATGCAGATTTGTTTGTTATAATGCATCAATAGTATATCCAGGAGTGTTGAATAACTTAAATCAAAATGTAACGTTTTCAGCTGTTGTACAACCACTCTTTCTGGCTTAATGTTAAATTCCACGCGTGGTGCATGAACAACTGGTGAATAATGCAGCCATATAAGTGCCTCGCATCTTCTAAGCACTGTTGTTTCCTCTCCTGTCAAAAATATTTTGTCCTAACTGTGCCCCAACTTTGTACAATATTCATTCTTTGCCAACAATGTCTACAGGCAATAAGAAGAATGTCAAACAACATGTATGTTGGAACTAATTTAATTTGCACTTTATGGGAATTTTTTTTTTCTTTGACTGTAACGTCTATATAGGACTTAACTTTTAGTTTTTAATTATTTACTTTGTAATCCATTTCCTGATGATGATGATGACATCACTTCATACTGTCGATGCTTCCCTGGACATAAAAGTTGACAGCTAAGCACAAAGAGTTGGTAATATTTTTCAAAGAAATTAAAGTTATGGAACTGTTGACATATAGAGCACTGTTTTCTTGTGTATGACACGTCACACCTTCAAGGTACAAGCACAAGTTTTTACAAAAACCTATTTGGACAGTATGTGGATCATGACTTTTTATAAAAGATCATTACCACAAGTTCTTGATGTCAACAAGTTTCTTCCAGACATTAAATCTCACCGTTGTAGAATTACATTAGAATTATTTCACCCACGTAAAGTGAAGAAAGTGTGAAATTGGGCATAACTACACTGTTAAAGATGATGGTCTGCAAGTGTTTTGTTTGTATTTTTTCTCTGCAGTATTCTGCTGTAGTTCTACATTTGCTGGGAGCCAAAAGAAAATTCCACAAATTGCTGAAGAATCAGGCAATAGTCAATTATTTAACATCAAATTATGAAACCAAATTTGGAGCCAAATTTAAATTTCACAATGTAATTAGTCAAAATAGCAGATTATTTTTAATATACAAATATGATTTTGGTGGAGTGCTCTTTTTCTTCAAATAAAATCTCTGGATGCAAATGCAAGGTGTGAAAAACTTGTGGTAGTGTAGAAGAAGCAATAATAATGACCCATTACAGGAAAAATGTTGTGTATACAGAGACACATAGGGAACAAGATTGCACTTGCATCTGAAAAGTTTTAATCGTTAAACAACCTGAACAAGACATCTGAAAACCTGTAAGATAAAAAATTTGTTGTAATAGTAGTGCACACATTGTTTTCTGTTTCAGACCTCCAATTTATAACATGTCTTTCAACAAGATATTTACATTAAGATAGTGAATCAAGTTAAAGGCTGAAACTTGCTTCCATTTGCAAGAATGTTTGTAATAAACTGGAACTTGATTGATCTTTCCAGTGGCCAACTTCATCTCGTCAAATGCTAATGAGGTGGGTGGCTATTATAGTAGTCTGTGCCATATAAAGACATAATGTGGATGAACAAAAAAAAAAAAACGTATTGTGTGCTAAAATTCCGGCAGCTTGTTTTTTTTCTCCTTTTTTTTTTTTTTTTTTGTAAGGTAACATTAAAGTTCCAAGTCTGCAAATAAAAAAATTTGTGCTAGAAGCAGCTCCCACTTTGCTTATTGCTCTCAGGAAGTGGAAATGTTCTGTGTGCTCAATGGGGAGTAATGTGCAGCTTTCTATCAAAGTGTACAAAAAACAGGTTTGCGCTGATGTTATTGCAGATCATCAGTTATTATCAGTAACTCACGCATTATGGTTTTGAAAAACTGATTAACTGTTGTGTTTCATTGAAAGCACAGTAAAAAAAATTCTTGGCTATTGATGTGCTATTGGTTTGTCTTGGAAATTGTATTGTGTATTACATTTGTGTTGATGTTTTTGTAGTGTCCTATCAAATTCTATATTTTTGCAATAAACCTTATGTAATGTAACCATCTATGTCTAAACCTGCACCACCTTTGTTTGTCAATGGGTGTTTTATTGTTGCTTAGGATAAGTGTCTTCATCAATCGCGGTAATTGATGTCACCGCATTTGACAACTTTTCAGTTGTCTTTGAAAGCATCATCTCTGTTGTCTCACTTAGCCAGGAAAATAACAAAAGCCTTTTTAAGGACAACTCAGTTGAAACCTTTACTTAAACTTAATGCTCCACTTCCACTCTATTCTATTATTTAGTAAATGAGTTGGTAGGTATTGTAAAATTTCAGTTATCATTGATGTCATTGTCCCCACTAAGGTTAAGTTCATCTCTGGAAGGAAGAGATGCTCCAGGGGGGGAAAAAATGGCAAGAAATAACACTCCAGGTTATCTGTGATATCCATAAAGAGACTTCACAGATATAATTTCTAAATCATACAAGCAAATCCTTTTCTAAAATCTCTAGCAAAACCATCAACAATGCTTATGCCTTGTTTGCCACGGTTGACAGAATAACAAACCTTTCTGTGACTATCTGGTGACTATCTGAGCTGAATTCTGGTGTGTAGGTTCCTGTAGTTCCTGGAACATTATTCACATTTCACTGATGGAGGTATAATCAATCAACATCACTCTGCATAGAAACAAGAAAGATATTTGCCTAAACAGAATAACAGAAGATGGGAAGCTAATATCTACTAACATGTTCTGTCTCTCTGGTTTGACCTGTTTCAATTTTTTTTTTCCAGAGTTGTAATCAATAAAAATTAAATCGAAATTATTTACATGGCACCAGTTCGCAACAAATGTAGTTTTGAGACACTTTACAAAAAAAAATTAACCGCATACATTCCAGTTGATCCTAATTATCAAATTAAATTGATGACATACATCAGAATAGTTGTTGGTATCCACCATTCCTCCTACTGCTGGTGAAGAAACTATTGCCAATTACTATTTAGTACAACAGCACTTTTAAAATTCTAAGTAAACCTGCCAACATTTCTGAATCCAATAAATGCCAAGACACATGTAAAAAAAAAAAGATGGAGCAAATAGTTTTACTCTGTTTCCCAAGTATCTAATTTTGGTCACCAGGAAATTTCTCTGTGCGTCTCAAGTATTTACACGGCTTCATACGTAGACCACCAAAAGTTACCAGTTAATTTTCTGAGTTGGCTGAAGATATTTGGTTTACCGTCTTTACAATTTTAAATGAATGTAACTGATTGCAATAGCTCTGTAAGTATTTACTGAACATCGCTCTTATTGAAATGATCCCAATGTGGTTGAGATTGATGCTGAAAAATTGGTGTAAGATAGATTACAGAACCCAAAGCTCTTGGGGAAAAAAGGCAACTTAAAATGTTTCCAAGCGATGCAATTAGACATGGTTTGTTGATTATTTAGACACCATCTGTCAGGATAACAAGGGAGCCACTTCCAATGTCCCCCCCCCCCCCCTCTTCCATTTATTTGAAGGTTTGGTAACAAAGGGATGGAGAATGAATAAATTAATCTAAAATTTCTCATTTCGAGAGAAAAAGTAAACACTCCCCGATATGTTGTGTCATAGTTGATGTTTTTTATCTTCTTTTTTTTTCTCTTTAATGTAGCCTGCACATCGTTAGCGGTGCAGAATACAGGGAAGAGGGAATAGATGGTTCATTGTTAGGTCACAGTGACAATGACTTGAGGAGTTCTATGAAATGCAGTATGTTTTTAAATCTGATGATGCAAGTCTTGGTAATGTCTGCTGGATGCAGTGAAAATAACTGCTGATGTCGGCACCAATAAAGAGGCGATGTTATCTCTTTCTCATGTAACGGCCGACAATGTGATGGCTTCGGCAACAATAAACATTTAACAATGGCTGATTTTTGTGTGCTTCGACATTTAATAAAAAACTAATTTTAGTTGGAATCTTTTTATTTTTTAGATTTATCTACAAAACTGCAATGAAGCTAGTTATCCCTGTATTAACTGTTTGTTGTAATCTCTGTTAGCACATTTAATTTAATTTCAGTCATTTAACACTGGCTTTATAAATGTACCTTTGATGTCGCCTTGAAATACGTGTGAAGGTGACATTCAAGCCCAACCAGTGCCACAGCAGTTAATATGCAAATATCAGCCCCACATTGTTGTGTACGTGTTCAAAAATACGTACGCGCGATCCGTCAAATCAAACCACGCTGATCTCTTGGGGGAAACCACTGCCTGCCTGGCTTAAGGTTATTATTACACCCGGACACAAAAAGTGTCAGAAAGTGTGAAATTAGCCATCGCACAATCGGCGTGGCCATTACCAAAACCTCTGCATCAGCGGCTCGAGGAGAGACCTGCAAGGGGTGTGTACGTGAAGGTTGGGATTGCATTGGGGCCAAATTCCCACTGGTGCTGACTTGGATTGTTTTCAGATGGACAGACAGGTTTGAGACTGCACTGGCCTCAGTCTCTAAGCTTCTCTAAGCTTCCATGTCTTTGCTAGCCTTCCTGTTTGTTCTCCTCACTCTGTTCTAACCAACTAAATCTGCATGACATTTAGTGTGACTTTATTAGGACCTACTGGCTTTCTCTCTGTTTTCCTTTACATTTTGCTGAAGGCTGTCATAGTGTCTGACTAAAGTCAGGTGTCCCAGGGCACAGTAAAGTAATTTTCTCTTGAAAAGGTGTCAGTGGTCGAAGTGTCCCCTGGGTCATTTGGAAATCATTGCAGAGGTGCCTCTTTAATCACCATGAATGACCTTCAGCAGAACCTTAACTGTCACTTTAGGTGGGATTGTCTGGTTGTCTGTGAATATATGAGATAAAATGGCCGCCTTCCCTTCAGGTTAATTTGCACAACTCATTGTACATAATTATGCTGGATGTACTTCTATGTCCCTGATTGTTCCTGCTTGATTTAATGCTGCTAATTATAACTTAACTGCCCTTTTTATTGTGCGATTATAGAAGTTGGAGACAGAAAAGTCTATTACATAAAGGCTTGCTAGAATGTTTTTTTGACTGAAATCAAATATTCTTTGAAACAAAATATAAAGTAAGCATGTTAGTCATTAGTTCAAAGGTTCTGGTTTTCAGCTAAAACAAAACAAAAAAAAAACCTCATCTGGTCTTCAGAATTTTTAATTAAATCACTTTACAAGAAATTGAGCCAAAAAAATTAATTCTAAAAGATTTTTGGCTGCAGCTTCATGCTTTTTTTTCACATTTTGTATATCTCTTGCTGCTTTGTGTGATCACTGACCAGATTTATTACCTGACTTCAGGTACACTTCAGTTTTGGTATATTTGCCTATGGTGATAGTTAATAAATCGTGCCATTCTAGTGTTGCTTGTTGATCTCCAGATCATGTTGAAGTAGTTTTAATGTGTGTATTGTGGCAGCAGCACAAACTAAGATGTAGCTGGTGGACAGGGAAGCTGAACAACTAGGTAAACTCCAAGTGTGTGATTCACAGACATTGGTGAACAATCCTTCAGAGACCTGCTGGACCTCCTGTGTAGTGTTGTGGTGTGCTAATGAGATTTAGGTCAAGAATTGCATGAACTACCCTGCAGCACAGTATTCGCTGCACTGTTGCACATCATTCTCACCACTAAACAATGGACTCCAAATTATTGGCACAGTGGTCTTGTTTCTATTTTCACGCTAATAGGCAACAACAATAGATTTTCTATAGTAACATGGAAAGCAAACTGCCAAAATGTCTGCTTTTATGAAGGAAATCTTCATGATGATCTGTTGGAGCAATTACTTCCAACACTTGTTTTTGTCATACAGCTGAATTAGAACCAATAATGTTGCTCCTAATAGTTGATGAAACGTTCACAGTTTATTATTTTTCTAACGTATTTAGCAAAGCATTTAATTGTTTAAGGTCAAAACATGAAAACTGTCCAAAACGAAATAGGATTCAGAATCCTCTCATTAAGAAGGTGAAGACGTCTTGGAATTACCAACAGCGATGCCTATATGTATGTGTAGGAAGACTTTTCTACCCCTCTCCTAAATTATGTTTTTGTTACATCTGCTTCCTAGCCGCTGGGTTGTCAAAATGTATTTTTTTCCAAATCACTCTCCATGCAGATGGGAGCCCAAGGTGTATAGACAGATAAAGCTGCTCCCCTCTGCATCGTAACCACATTCAACAGCTATTAAGCTGTTACTGGAGGTCTGACCTGGACCAAATAAGCTGCTGGTAAATAGCCTTATCCATTCAGCTGCTGATCCGAGAAGCCTGCCATGAGAGGGCTGTGTGATGTCAAGTGGCTGGCAAGGACTCGCATTTTAGATGCACGCAGACACACACACACACGCACACACACACAAAACCTCACCAGGGTAGCCGTCTGGCAGGTCTTTGTGTAGAACCGGCGATAACACCACACATACACACACATGCAGACACACAGTTTTTTTTTCTCTCTCTCTCTTGCCCTAGGTATCTGTCTCCTTCATACAAAGGCATCCAAGGGGACATATTTGTCACCTACCCAGATGTTTTTTCCAAGGTTCTTTATTCCAGGCAGTCAATCATATGAGCAGAAATGCTCCTTAATGTGAAATCCCTTTGGTGTAATGTCTGTGTGTGTGTGTGGGGTGGGGGGGCGTGTAAGTGTTCCATCATGTGTGTGGGCATCCATGCGTGTGGAAGGTCATTCAAGGTGATATGAAACCACTGTCAACCGAAGACACAGGAAGGTAATACTAATAACCGTTATAATATTTTTGCACACACTGCACTCATGCTACAATTGCTGTTCTAATAACATCTGTCACTTTGACACAAATTGATTTGAAGACACCACTCTCCTCCCCAACACCCCATGGGTCATTTGTTCATGTAGGAAATTTTGACCTATAATTATAGTGAAGGAGTATTTGACTTCCAAGCTTGACAAAGCAACTTTATTGGAAATGTCAACATTTTATTTATTAAGAAAGGAGTTCCACTGGGGAAATATTGTATTTTAAGCCTTATTGTTGTCCATTTCAAAAAAATATATATTTGGTGTCCGAATTCTAAAACTACATAAAAAAAAACATGCTATGATGATTTGTGATGACAAAAATGGTCATTTACTGTTTTAGAAAAAAATAATAACAGCTATAGTCTCAACTCTCATTTAACCCAAAGCTGTTTATCTTTCTATACATCAGCCAAGAACAGTGGTGTCTCAACTTTTTTGTCTCATGGGCTGAAATCAAAACGTCAAGTAACAAGGGGCTGGTTCACCTTCTTTTTTAAATCTAAAATTTCAAGCTGCTGACAAGCTTTTTGCCAGCCTGACTATTGCCTTCCTACGCAATTATTTTCAATTCTCATCTCCATCTGGAATTTCTTTCATTGAGTTTGATTCCTCTGGTAGAATTTCAACTGGGCCAATCAACAAGCAGAGAAGTCGTGAACAAACAATGATGATTATTTTCTGTGCTCTTTTAGTATTGTATCCTGCTTGTAGTTTGGCAACAGCAGCGGAGGAAGTAAGTGAAGTTACTCACTCTGTGTTGGCCACGCTTCCAAAATGTTCATTAGACATCAACAGCCATCTGGTTGGGCTTGGCATTTCTCTCTTCACATTGGAGGATGGTTGTTTACAGTGGAAGCTTCATAGCGTCGAACTGGCCAAACATTAGCAATTTAGTAAAAATGTAAAACTTAAACAGAATCCATACCTCTAGCAAACAGTCGTTTTTCAATAGTCAAGGGTCCAGACCCTCTGTACTAAACACAGTGTGTAACAAGGGGCTTCAAGTTTGGAGGGCCTGTTTGTTTCCCTCGCAGATTTGGTAAATACAGCATCACTGATTTACAACACCTGATGCCATAGAACTTTTCTACATATCCAAAAACATTTGTGGCAGCCTGATGTACCTTGGGGTATTATTTATTAAAAGCTTTGCAAACCATTGAAATATAGTTCAATTTATTTATATTCACAACAAATGTCGCTTCAAGGTACTTCAAAAATAAAATGAATTCAATTCAATCACACATACTTTCCAATTGATTCTAGTTATCACAAAGTACAGTAAGCCTAGTTAATTATTCAAAGTAGGTTACTTTAATACCTTATCTAAAAATTCTAAAAAGATGTTATTGTCTTAGTCTCAAACTGATATAATAATCCCATTGCTCAAATTGAAGGCTACAACACAACGTAGCACTCCTTCTTTCGTGTAAATTTGAAAATGTTTCATTACTATAAGTACTTTTTGAAATATTTCCATTCAAAATGGCATAAAAAAAGATTATGCATTATTGCTTTGAATAATTCAAGAAAAAAATAAGACCAAGAGAAGTCATTACATAAATCTGATTTAAAATGTCTAGCTATAAAAGTGCAGAAATAAAAATAAGTTGTGAAAAGCCAAGCTTAAAAGGGGTTTTGAAGATTTTTCTGAGAAGCTTCACTTTGACTAAGTACCCATTCATCCGGAGCTTTGTTGCCCCTTCAACCTTGCTGTGATGAAGAGGTGCTGCCTGCCCAATGAACTGTCTTGTCTGATAATTATTTTGACATTACCTGCTGTGAGCTAGAAGGGAATTATCCTCCACAGTGTCTGCTTGCAATGCATTCTCCATAATCAGTCTTGCCATGCATGGATACGTTTGTGGATGCCCAGAGTTTGAGTACAATGTGTGACTATTTTCACTGGAAAAGTGAAAACTACACCTGCTGATTTTACTTTCAGTTGTCATAAAAGTGTAAAGTAATAAATCTGACTAAATTCAAACTGACATAAGGGTATTAGTTTCTGCTGCTTTACATGGTAAACTGACATGATCACATCTTAAGTTGTAAGTGTGGAATTAGAATTTTCTTTTTCCTTTTGCAGTTTTCTCTCCTCTAACCATTTGACATACATTATTGTACACACATTCACGTTTTGTCACACAATAGCCTTAAACTTTACTATGTTTTGGGGGGGATTTTATGTGACAAAACAGTTCAATAATCTCAAGAGGAAAGTGTTATATTTATATCCATCCATCCATCCATCCATCATCCATCCGTTCAGTTATCTTTTGCTAAATCCAGGGTCGAGTTGTTGAGGCAGCAACCTAAGCAGAGGTGCCATTGTTTACCTGCTTGGTCAACAATCATGACGTAACATGGAGAAGCTACAGAAATTCACAGCTTGAGTAGATCTATGGGAAGATCTATTCTGGGAACGAATTCCCTGAAAAGTCACAAGCCATGTAAATGCCCCTTTCCACTAGTACCTAGTTAGCTTGGTTCGACTCATATCTACAAACTAAACCTGCTGATTTTACTTTCAGGGGAAAGTTATAGGGAATTTTCACTATAAATTGTTATGTACTGCCAGCCCCTTTTTCAGTATCTACTTTGCTAAAGTTCTGAGCGTGCTGAGATCAGAGTCAGTTGTGTCACAAAAACCACTCCCCCACAAGAATCATTTCCACTTTTTTGATTTTTTTTTAACTCAGAGTACATGGCATTTTAAGAAACATGTTAACACTGAAAGCCTTGTGGCCTATTTACAAAGTGCAGATATTTTTGTTCTTGTTGTGCTTGTCTCTTGCATCCATGTTTACTTTTGCAAACACTGAGCACTTCTTCTTTCTGTGGTGGTTGGCAGAACAGTGAGAACGCTGACGCTATTGCGCCCTCTACTGCGACACTTTCAGGTCGTTGCCCGTTCACACTGGTCGCATTTATTTGGAAGTGTGAACGGCCACGACAAAAAAAAAAAATAAATAAATAAATAAAAAATTGATTTGATAAAAAATTGGAATTGGGTCACTTCAAGCTGCAGTGTAGTTTCCTAACTGCTTTCTACGCCAGGTGCATCCGGAGATGGATAAAGCTGCAGTGACTGCTTGAAGGAAAGATTACAACGGGGGAGGTTCCAATGGGACTGCGTAGCGGTACCCTAAGCCATCCTTTCATCTCCAAGAGCTACCTCAGCAACAGCTTCAGCCTCCACCACAGCTCCTGGTGTGTATGAGTGCTCCTGTCCACGGTTTGCACAGCGGGTAATGATGTTTCACTTTAACTTTTCTGTTTTGAACATGTAAGCGCTCTGTTAAATTTAAACGTCAAATGAATCTCTATCTTGCTATCTGAACCCTGAACCAACCGGTTTCATCAGGAGTTCAAGCAAAACAAGGCAATAAAACACGTTGAAGTGTTTACTCATCCTCCATCAAAGAGGGTTGGGGAGGAATGATGCATAGCAACGGTTTCACTATAGTGTGATTTAAGGTTTGGAGGAACATAGATTGCTGCACTACAGCTTGGTTACATGAAGGAATTGAGCCTTTTCTGCAAAAATTCTTTTACAATTTAATTAGTTAATCTACTGATGTGGAGACTGATAAGTTCACAAATTTGTGGAGTTAATGCAGTTCCTTTTAGCCTAAAGTAGCACAATTTCATTTAGTGGAGACCAATTAGGCTTATTACTGCTCAATAACTACAGCTGATCGTAATTTAGTTAGATTGAAATCCAATCGAAGGGTAACTGAATGTTTCCAGCAGTAGGGAGGAGAAGTGGAGTTCTTCAATCAGAACAGAACATTAAGCTACTTTATTTCAATAATGTTGTGAAGGTGCAGTTTTCTGTGGACTGACTGTGAGAATATCCTGAAGTCTGAAAAAAAAGAAAAGAAAAAAACAACCCATCTGTCTTAATATTCTCCATGCTCAGCATAGACAGAGTAATGACTGCAATGCATCATCTGGATAATTCATTTCAATGGAAGCATGCAGTGAATGTGAAGAACTTAGGTTTGACTTGTACTCTCATCCTGATCCCATATACATTTTGGCAAAGTTGAGAATTCAACTAAATTTAAATGCAATGTGAAATGTGTACTTATAGAAATGTTCACACTTATTTAATTGAAACTTTTTGATAAATCCAATGTCTATTTCAATTCAGTCATGCTAAAAGTTCAATTACAGATTTTGTTAAATATAAATATGTTAAAAATGTATTCAGTGACACAACAAATCTCTAGGAATTATGAAGTTCTGAAGCAATTCCTAAAAGCAAATGAAACATACATGTAAGTTGTACTTCACCTATTTCCAATATTTTCATGTTCTTTCTTATATCAATGCATTATGGTTTGCCCTTTTGAAAGTTTTTAGACTGCCACTACAGATATAACATTGCCAATTTTATAATGCAACACTTTTACATAGATCTATCTGCTTTGGAGAACTTTTTTTTTACCTTAATAAACAAATTTGTATGATAAAAATTTGTTTTAGGGTCATCTTTGTCTGATTAAAAAAAATAGTTTGATGCTCTGAAACATTTGTGAAGGCAAATAGCAAAAACAGTAAAACTGGTGGACTAGATTTTTTTTTTTTCCAATACTGTTGCTTGTATCTAATAACAACTAGACCGAATATGATTATACATTTCAGACAATAGATATTGGTCTGACCTTCATTTCAGCATTCTGGTGCTGTCTAATAACTCATTATTAAGTCATGTTTCTAAAATGGTTATTGATTTTTTTCCCCTACAGAGACAGGTAGGTGCCAAGAGCCATGTGAAAATACAAACTATGAGTGAAGTTTCAATAAGGACGCCCCCTTTAGACAATTACCATCCTCAACTGATGAGGACTTGCTTTGATCATCACATACGTTTCTGTTTGTGATCACACAAAACAGCCCCACGGGTGTTTGCTTCATATTTTGTTCTCACTGGTGGCAGGATAATTGGCTGTTTAAATTAATTTGAGTGGACATATTTATGGGGCTGGAAAAAGAAAAGGTGATGCATTTATATCTTTAAAGCTTTTTCAGAAGATTATGATTCAGCAGAAACTGCATTTTAAATTGCTTGACCTCATTTGGTGCAGGGACTGCTCCTGTTTGATGCTGTTAGATTTTAGTTAGATTTTACTGCACTGAAAATTCAAATGCAGTTTAGGAAAACACCTGTCCATCAGGATGTGTATTTGAACTCATTAAGCTTTGTGTCAGACTTTCTTAAAATGTATGTCACACACACACACACACACACACACACACACACACACACACACACACACACACACACACACACACATCCAGAGAGAACGGTACGTCTGTGATAGCTTCTATTATCTGGGTCTCCCTCCTGGCTGCACATCAAACATGGATGAGCTCCAACCATAAAAGGCTGCATTTTCCTTTGATTTAAACAAGGAATAAAAATCGGAAAGGTGAAAAGTCCAAACCATGCATATTTTATCGACTCACTGACACCAAAGGCAAGACGGAACAAATTTTAACATTCGAACACAACCCAAAATAGACCGATGTGGAACCGAACGGAGGAGACGCTGCACCAAATTCCCTTATCTTGTTTGTCGAAGACTTCTTAATTGCCATCTGTGTTGATAAAAATCAGCCTGTAATTATGAACAGAAGAATAATACTTTGAAAAATTGAGCAGTATACTTTTATGTTTTTGGTATGTACTTGTTTTTAATTAAACAAAAACCTAAAAATCTAACTTCTACTGCAACTAATCCGTCGTATGTTGGACGTTTCTGCACACCAAAGTGATGGAGTGAACAGATACAGCCTCAAGATCAATAAGTCAGGCCCCTGGGCCCTGTTTGTCTTATTTCTTGATAAAAGGTAGCAGTGATTGCATCTGGATTCTGGCAAAGCGAGGCTTTTGTCTCACTGCCTCCGTAGTCCGCTCATATTGCGCCGAAGGCTGGGGGTCTGTGTAGCAGCTGTGTGTGTTCATAGTGGTATCATTTTTGCCCAATTTATTGGCACTGGGATCTTGTGCAAAGAACAGTAAGTACAGCCGAGTAAGTTGAAATTCCTAATCTTTTGAGTGGCTGGATTTATGGGTAAGTACATAAAGTATTGCCTGTCTCCATGTTTGAATTTGTAAAAGTTTATTTTTTGGCCCTTGCCTAATATCAACTGTGGCAGCATTAGCTCTAAGTTCTTTTCATAGTTTGTCACAAGTCACGGAAACACATCAAAGTGGTGGAGGAATGTCAAAAGGCATGATGGTGGCTGCATCATGCCATGGGGATGCTTTTCTTCATCCAGGCATGGAAGTAGTGAGGGAACCATCGATATCATAGGTAGGTGCAGTTATGCATTAGCTACATCGATATCTTCCTTTTTGCATTGAGGATCCAAGAAGGGTTTCTTTTAATGATGGCTTTCTTTTTCCCACTCTTGCATAAGTGCACAGTTAATTCTTGTTGTGTTAATAGATTCTCCCTACAAGGTTTTGGATCAATGCAACTTCTCCACACATATCATGTCTAGCAGTTTTGACATACACATATTACCTTGCACTGGATGCTATTAAGAGTGTCAGAGGGAAGGGTGGTAAACAATGCATGCCGTCATTGTTGTATCTTTTTCTTTTCCCTTTGCAATTAAGGCCCACTCTGAGTTGGTCTCACATCAAATCCTATTAAAAGTTTGTGGTTGCATTGTGAAACCATGTGAAAAAGCTCTAAGGGTGTTCTTTTGCAAGTACACAAATCATTATAACCTTTATCCTTTAAAAGCACTAGGTGAGCTCTTCTAAACCTGAAACCAGAATAAGTTTGTTGCCACACGTCACCTTGAATATTGTTAGTTTATCTTTAGTCTCTCATCATCACTACATAAAAATCCCTGTTTTCTGTAAATCGATCTTTTCCCCTAACCTCAACCAGTTCCTTTTTATAAATGACTTCATATGTAAACCCAACCCATTCCCACTTCCAGTTACTCCCCCTCATGCTTCCTTCCTGTCCCCTCTTGTTCCCACTCCCCTTTTTCTCCATCAGCCATCCGGTCTGAATAATGCAGTGGCTGTCTAGCGGCACAGCCATTGTCCCTACTTCACTGTTAATGTTGTGTCCTTGTCACAGTTATTGGGTCACTATCATCCATCAGAGCTAATCATTGTCATACAGACGTGGAAAAACAAAACATAACCCAGAGAACAAAGGAACTTGCATGGACAGAACAAAGGAGATCAAGGACCAAAGAGCCATGATGTGGTTTATGACAGTCCTATTAAATCAAATGAAGAACTTTGAACAGGCAAACACAAAAGGAACCTCATTTCATTACTGAAACAGACACCGCATGCATACAGTAAAATGCAAGTTATAATATGGTTATGATCACTGGTTTTTGACCACTTAACCTAATCATAAACAAGGAATCTAAACTCTATTTGAAGCACAAGTACTCTTACTCTATGATAAATACCTTTTGGCAAATTACTGTCTCAAAGTATATCTGTATTTTGATCCCTATTTTTCCCATAGGTGTTACAAGAATTTGCATGGAATTAAGTCAGTGTTTCTACAGCGATAAGGTGCACAGTAACTCAATCTACACAGAACTTAATACTCACCTGAAACAACTTCAAGCTAAATGGAAACATCACAGATGGTGAAGAAAACTCCGCTAGCCTTTAGCAAACTATGAGCCCAAACACCACAAAAGTGGCAACACATCAATGATACCAGTGGGAGGAATCTCCGTTGCTGAGGATGGACTTTTCCTTCAGGTTCAGCATTAGGTTGTCTAAAATATCAAAACAACTCTAAAGTGATTTAAAACAGGTTTTACTCTCGAATGTGAGCGCAGTCTTATTATAAAACATTGACAGTTTTCCAGTGGTTATACTATCATTGTATTGGATTGAATCTATCTATTCAGTTTTTCCCAGTTTTTTATTCACTGGAAGAAAATACAACAAAACCTCCAGCTGTTCTTTCCACTTTAGAAGTTCTAAAACATCATTAACTCAAAATAATTTCAGAAATTGATTTTTTTTTTTTTGCTTTCTTCAAAGTAAAATAAAAAAAAAACTAAAATAGGCATCTCCATTTATTTTCTTCTTGATTTGGGAAGAACCAAAAATGTGCCAAACTACATCTTATGTGTATTATAAACTATTTTAATAATCAAATTTGTGATTGTAATCAATTCAAGATTCAGCTATTTTATTTTTACTTGGTATTTAACTCCACATAATCTGATTTTACGCTTTCAGTTTTACCTTATTAAAGAGCTTACTCTGATAAGGATCTGTTAGTTCTCCTATTTGTCTCTTAAACCTCCAAACTGACACTCTCCAGTAAAAGGGTTCAGAAGAATTCTTGACTTGCACCGGAGCTAAAGAGTCAAGGCTTCTATGGATTAGTTTAAAGAAGCCCATTGAGACATGAAAGCTAGTTGATAGCTGATGTGGGAGTATCAGACACGTCCTCTTAGAGACCCGGGGCTTTGGAGTGTTGGCCTTGTGCTTGTGTTATCCAACACGCAACATGAGTGAGTGTCTGAGTGCTTCAAATTAATCAATAGAGATAAGAGCTGACTGTTTTTTTTGTTGCCTATTCAATTATACTCCATTAAACAAACATGATCGCGCCATGATCTTAGTTAGACTGTTTGTCCGTCAGAGATACACACATACTTATGCAGAGAATGAGCACAGAGCTATTTTTATGTTAACAAAGAAATAATAATAAAAAATTTAAAAAAAACACTGGAGGTCAACTAAGAAGAGCAAACACAAATGGATTAGTAAAAGGACTGGAGACCTTCAATTGACCCTTTTTAACAATGTTTGAGTAGCAGGTACAATGAAGGGCAGAAAGCATTTTGAGCCAGTGAAGGAAGATGGACTTAATAGATTTATTTTTTTATTTTTTTGTAAATCCCTGCAAATAATCAATTGTATTGTCATCGTTTTGGAAAAAAGAAAGCTTGACAACCACTGACCTCAACACCTTCAACAGTTTGTCAGTTTCAGCCCCAAAAGCGTGATCAGCTCTTTGTTACACTGCAATAAACATGTTTTTTTTTTGTTTTTGTTTTTTTTCTGGCAGCTTATTTATGACCATGATTGTCTGAAATAAAAATGTTTGCCATTTTTAAAACTTTGTCTCTCTTAATAACGTTGATTTTCTGCATTTAGCTAATCAGTAAAAGGATAGGATCACACCAAAAAAAAAGAAAAGATAGTGCTTTGAGTTTATCTTAGCACCTAAAGCTTAATGTTAAAGAATTATAACAGAGAGCATCTTAAGGTCACCAAGTCTCTTTAACATGCGCTTATTTTAAGAGTGTTAAACTTGTCCAGGATGGATAATAATAGTGGAGAGATAGTGTAACACTGATAGTAGTATTGTCCCTATAGGAACTGTTAAAAAAAAAAAAAACATGGAATCATAATTACTTTCCTGTCTTAAACAAATATATGTGAAAAGTATGACTCTGCCAGCCGTACTCTTCTTTGTGTTATTACCTGCCACATTATGCCGTGTTCACTCATATACAAAAACACACACATTGACAAACCCATGGAGTGAAAACAATAGCATTCACACTGTTTGGTGCTGGTGAGAAGCCATTTGGAGACTGCAGCTTGGAAAGAGCAGAGTTGCTGCTGTCAGCGTCTGACAGACAGCTGTGAGAAGTGTGTGAGTGTGTCTGCTGGTGTCTGATTAGTGCCTCTTGTCCCTCTCTCTCTCTTTCTCCAGCTTCCTCTCTGGCGTGATTATATAACGGCAGTTCTGGTCTCTGTTTATAAATGTGTGTTCGCGTGCATGCACAGCATGTGCATGTAGGAAGCGAGTTTGTGTATTGTCTGCCTCGACGCGTCTGACCCAGAAATGCCCAACAGTCTCTCATGGCTTCATTAGGACACATCCAAGAGTTCAGAATCCATAACCTTCAAATTATCACCCTGCTGCCTTCTACTTACTGTCTTTTTCCAGGTTTTCAACTTTCTATCTTTAGCTTCTTGACAATTTGACTTGGTTTGCCTGTGAAAAAAAAAGAAAGTCTTACCTACATTCATTTCCCCATTTCGATTAAGTATATTGTGAAAACAACATTTTTGAGAAGATTTAATTATAGATACGGCACCCCTTACAATTACTCAAAAAAAGATGTTCAATGAGCCTTAAAATAAGTGTATTTTTTTTTCCACAATCACAAACTGAGATTGAGAAAAACTACACTTATTCAGAGAAGAAAAACATCCCATGAGAAGTAATTAATTTTTTTTTCAAAGAATCAATTCTCCTCTAATAATTTCATTAAAATAAACGTAACTGAAGCATTTTATATAATCTATACTTTACTGTTTGAAGTTTGTCCAAGTGTTCACCTTTTAGTAACACACTGTATCATATAATATACTGAACCAGGCTTCACTGTGTAGTTCGTGATTCCACCATTTGTTTACTAACCTCAGGTCAGTAAGTGATGCAATCCTGATCCAGTTTGTTGCAACTGGAAACCAACGTACGTGGAGATTGAAACATTTCACCTTCAAGACTCTTCATCCAAATTTCAGCTAGAGTCTTAACAAACGCTCCTAAATTAATCAACAGGCAGATAAAATGTGTTCACTTGTTTTGTTTTTTTTTGTTATTTTTGACTGTGTGGCATCCATGCAACATTTTGATTGACATCAATGTTATTGATGTCTTCTATCTTATTCCAGAAGTCTCTTCATTCCGTTATTTCATCTGGCAGTGAGCAGGACTTTTGGTCGTGGAGCTGTACTCTAACTGTACTCTTACCCACCTGCTTTGTGACTTGAGAACGGCGATAAGAAAGGAACGACTGTTATCAGTTAAAGGTCTCGCACTGAGGTCCACTGCAGTATTTTACTACTTCTCACCCTGCTCACCTCCTCCTTTGCTTTTCTCCTCTATTTTTTCATCCCTTGCCGAGTCCCGTCTCATCACCTCTCGTTCTCTTCCTCTCTTCCCTCTCCTCTGCCCCTCTCTCATCTTTCTACCCCCTGCTGCATCCTCTCTCCATCACTTCCTCTCTTACCCTCCTCCCCACATGTCTGTCTGTTCGAAACTGGAGCAACGTCTTAATCGAGGCTCCGAGACGTGACGGGAATACCTAAGCAGCTCCGGCTCTGCAGTACAGACACACACACACGCGTGCATGCGAGCACACACACACACACACACACACACACACACAGACACACACAAGCAGAATCCAACACGTTCTGCTTTGCAGCCAATTAACAGCGCGATCCAGCACCAAAGGAATAACTGCATGTTGATGAGCTGGAGCCCCCATGCGTGTGTGTGCGTGCGTGTGCGTGTGTGTGTGCTTGTGTATTTATGTTAAGCTAGTGGCCGTCAAAAACACTTACATAGATAGAAGGGTATCTCTTTTATGTGTTCAAGGGAAAGAGGGAGATTATGGCGCATTAAAAGCCTTCTCCACATGGGACAACCTAAGACAGGAACAAGGAAGTCCCTGAGATTCTCTTTGTACGTATATGTGTTTGATCCTGTCCTGGCATTTTCAGGATTGCGTGTGTGTGTGTGTGTGTGTATGTGTGTGTGTATGCGTGCATACAAGCTGCATTAGGAGAACAATGCAGATGATTTACTTGGAGCTGAGCCCTGCCGTCTCCTCCTCATCCTCCTCCTCATCCGTCCTCTATTTTTGTTACCTTTCATTTCTCTGCTCCTCCTCCCTCCTAACTTCTACCCAGCCTCTACTTCGTGGAGTTCATCCAAAGGTGAACGCCTGGCACACAAAAAGTATCTTTCCCCCCCTTCCAAAAACTCGTATATTCTCTTTATGTGTCAAAAGTATTGACATCAGCCTTGACACAATATCCCAGAGCAGCAAAGCACAGTGCTTGCCAGGTTTCATCATCCCTCCGTATGTTCTTCAGAGATAGAATATGTTGAAACGAAGGCTGTGGGTTTTTAAAGCTCGCTGATTTCTTTGCCCCACTTCTCTGCACAATCCCCTACATCTGTTCGTGTTACATTAATGTGGGTAGGTAAGAGGTTTTATACCGTTAATACCAAGCGAAGAGGGTACTCATTTAGAAAAAAAAACTAGGTCATTTAAGTATTAATTGAGAAATATCAAAATTGATGTAGCCCTGTCATCCTTTTAGCACCAGTCAGCTTTTTTTCCATTAGGTCTTTTTAATAATATCCAGTTCTCCCATGTATGCAAGACTACAAAAGAGGAGGAATTAATGTATGCTAAGAATTAGGTTTGCAATAAATTAGTCGATAATGAAGGGACAGTGAATACCTCCAATGCTTGGTTGACATCTAGATAGAAAATGCTGCACTTCCCTAAAAGACCGAGGATTAGAATTGTTTAGGAGGAAAATGCTGCCATCTAGTGGAAATTTGTGCTAACTACAATGTTGGAACTGCAAATTTGTATAAAAATATTTAGATGTTGCCTTTGTTGAAGTTACACAATCATAGAAATATAGAAATTATTTAGAAACCCAAAGGCAAGTATCAGTGTTTATAATCTCTTCAATCTCTCACCTATACATTTCATCACTCAATATTTAATAACTTATGTTAGGATTAAGGCACATTTTTGTTTACTATCACGAACTTTAAGAAGGCTTGGTCATACATTTGAACAATATGTCCATATTTGAAGATCTTTGTATGAGCTTTTGGGCAGGTAAAGTGTAAAAGACTCTTATTTCATAATCTTGTACCTTGATTTTTCTTTTCTTAATTTAAGAAATGAACAAATTTTTAAAATGTTCTTATTTTCTTTTAATTTAATATTACATTTTGTTTACATTGAATACATAATTAATACATTTCACATTTAATTCAACATCTTATGCATGACATTTAATCTTTTGCGTTACATTTGAACTTTTTTGTCATGTATTTCAAATTCTTCTAAAATATTTGAGTTTCACATTATGACAGAGAAAATGTAAAAAAGACAAATGACTCAGTGTCAGCAACCAAGAACAGTAAAATCTACATTTAAAAAATATATATATATATATATATTTTTTTTTTTTCAATTGGCACATCAACATGTGAGTCCATATTTTCAGGTTTGTTTATGATCCATTCTGTGTTTCTGCTCTGCTGTCCTTTTCCTGTGAACACACACTCTGCTGTGGTTCCTCCTCTGAGCTCCTCTTGATAGTCAGCTCTCTCTCTGTTCCCTCGATACAAGGAACTTTGGCCGCCTGGATGTGGAGCTTTCCATCAGGAGAAAGGTGGCAGCTGACGTCTTCATGGTTCACCCCTTCAGGCAGATCAAACTCCTGTCTGAACTCCTGCAGGCTGTAGGAGTAGGAGCCTTTCCCGTCCTCTTGTTTCTTCTCCGTCTTCCCGCTGACTCTCAGCTTCCTGCCCACCTGCCGGACTGACAGATCTTCTGGAGAAAAGCCCTGAGTGTCCAGGGTTAGGCCAAAGTGCTCTCCCTCTTTGTCCAGCTGGTAGGAGACTGTGTACAGGTAATACAGCACCCAAAGGGACTCTTTAGATATGACTTTCTTTCTATGCAGGACCATAAAAACTACGGATTAAAATTTAAAAGGAAACTGTTAAAAGAATCATTTGGTGAATATATTGTGTGAAATCTGGTATAGCACAATATGTTTATATTCAGAAATTTATTTTACAAAAACTATGCTTTCCTTTTTGTAATAATCATTGAACTAGTACTTCATTAACAGGTTCAAATATTGTGTATTGTAAATACATATGTGGAACTTTTGTTATTGCTGCAACCTTTCTAAAGTAAACACGATTAGAGAGATGATCGTTGCAAAAAAACAACAGAAGGGAGATGTGAAAAATTTGGTGAATTAGCTCCACCTAGTGGAGTTCTGTGGTAATTACCAGAAACTTCCTGAAGCCTCTGGAGCGCCTCCTCTAGAATATAAAGCTGGGACAGCCCCACTGACTGACAGAAAGCTGCACAAGAAACACAGGAGTGAAGAGACGCCTGAATAACAAGAAGACTCAAGACTAAACAGAAGAAAGATGCTGTGCTCTCATGGATTCCCGTCTGCCCTCAGTCCATTCATGGACTTCTCCTGGCCTGTTCGCAGTCTGTGGCCAGAGGTCAGACCTCTGTTCTACCAGCAGCATGTCATGCAGAGAGACCTACAGGAGCTGCGCAGCAGTCTGCAGCTGATGGACAAACTTCAACGTCAGATCCTGGAGGACACAGAGCCTTTCAGGAGCAGCGTGGCTCTGCAGCCAGTCTCCTACCAGCTGGACAAAGAGGGAGAGCACTTTGGCCTAACCCTGGACACTCAGGGCTTTTCTCCAGAAGATCTGTCAGTCCGGCAGGTGGGCAGGAAGCTGAGAGTCAGCGGGAAGACGGAGAAGAAACAAGAGGACGGGAAAGGCTCCTACTCCTACAGCCTGCAGGAGTTCAGACAGGAGTTTGATCTGCCTGAAGGGGTGAACCATGAAGACGTCAGCTGCCACCTTTCTCCTGATGGAAAGCTCCACATCCAGGCGGCCAAAGTTCCTTGTATCGAGGGAACAGAGAGAGAGCTGACTATCAAGAGGAGCTCAGAGGAGGAACCACAGCAGAGTGTGTGTTCACAGGAAAAGGACAGCAGAGCAGAAACACAGAATGGATCATAAACAAACCTGAAAACATGGACTCACATACATGTTGATGTGCCAATGAGATGATTTTATATTTCATTGATAATAGTCTTGTGTGGATTAATGTTGTTTTTGTGCATTACTGTATTTGTACACAGAAACTTTTGTAAAATGAAAGAATAATAGACAGTTAGTGGTTCTGTTGGTGTATTTTGTCTTAGTATATTATAACAGAAATAACATTTCATCATGTAGAAAATAAAATGTTTTCTCAGTGTTTGGGGAAACACTTTTGAAAATCAAATTTTATTGTTGTTTAAGTACTTTGTGTGCATTTTTCATCTACACACTGGGAACATGATCATAAATTAGAATATTTTTTTAAAATCTAAAATGTGCATCTCAGTAGTAAAAATGCAGAACTAACTACATATAATGTGAACATAGACCGAAATCAATAATTGTCTTCTGCGTTTATAATATCATTGATTGAAACAAACATCTATAGAATCATTACATCTGTATTTCTCAAACGATAAAATATTATTTCTTGCTACATTAAAGAACATTAATAAGCACCAGGCATGCTTTCATGGAATATTTTTTTGAGAAATCTCTGTTATAAATAATTTTATAAACTGGTTGTGTATATTTGTTATAAATCTGTAAAATATTTAAGAAATATATTAAATTAATTATGATGACTAATGCAATATTTTCACTGAAAGATGTTAGGTATGATGTTATTAATGTGATTTTAAGTATGAGAGATGTTCTTTGTTTAATAAAATCTTGTTGCCTGTTTATATGCATATTTATAATATAACAATAAATAAGATGTTACCAGTTGAGCAGTACTTGTCTTTATGTTTTTTTTCTTCTTTTCAATATCTTAAATATTCAGAGCTTTGTTCATATTTCATCCACATATTTTTACATTTTCATGTAATTTCACAGATATTGTTTGTTTCAGTTATATTTAAAATTTTGAAGACAATATTTGATTATTCCTTATTTTATATTTAGAAATTTCTGGTAGTTTACTGGTGGTCATTTTTCAAAATGCAAAACAATGATTTTTATTTAATGTAAAGTTCTCATATTGTAAATTAAAACATGCACTCATACTTATTGTATGCCAAACAACAGCGAACACATGCTTCCATTTATTGATACCATTATGTTCTACATGTTAGCATGTTATTTTCTAATATAGTGTTCTAAAGTTTTCTCATATAGGCTAAATATTGAAAACAACAGGAGAACCACTAACTGTTTACTAATTTTTTAATTTTACAAATGTTTCTTTGTACAAACACAATAACCTACAGACTGATATTTAATACACACATATAAAATCATCACATTGGCACATCAACATGTATGTGAGTCCATGTTTTCAGGTTTGTTTATGATCCATTCTGTGTTTCTGCTCTGCTGTCCTTTTCCTGTGAACACACACTCTGCTGTGGTTCCTCCTCTGAGCTCCTCTTGATAGTCAGCTCTCTCTCTGTTCCCTCGATACAAGGAACTTTGGCCGCCTGGATGTGGAGCTTTCCATCAGGAGAAAGGTGGCAGCTGACGTCTTCATGGTTCACCCCTTCAGGCAGATCAAACTCCTGTCTGAACTCCTGCAGGCTGTAGGAGTAGGAGCCTTTCCCGTCCTCTTGTTTCTTCTCCGTCTTCCCGCTGACTCTCAGCTTCCTGCCCACCTGCCGGACTGACAGATCTTCTGGAGAAAAGCCCTGAGTGTCCAGGGTTAGGCCAAAGTGCTCTCCCTCTTTGTCCAGCTGGTAGGAGACTGGCTGCAGAGCCACGCTGCTCCTGAAAGGCTCTCTGTCCTCCAGGATCTGGCGTTGAAGTTTGTCCATCAGCTGCAGACTGCTGCGCAGCTCCTGTAGGTCTCTCTGCATGACATGCTGCTGGTAGAACAGAGGTCTGACCTCTGGCCACAGACTGCGAACAGGCCAGGAGAAGTCCATGAATGGACTGAGGGCAGACGGGAATCCATGAGAGCACAGCATCTTTCTTCTGTTTAGTCTTGAGTCTTCTTGTTGTTCAGGCGTCTCTTCACTCCTGTGTTTCTTGTGCAGCTTTCTGTCAGTCAGTGGGGCTGTCCCAGCTTTATATTCTAGAGGAGGCACTCCAGAGGCTTCAGGAAGTTTCTGGTAATTACTACAGAATTCCATTAGGTGGAGCTGTTTCATATTATCTGTCTTGTCTGTGATATTTCTGTTGACACCGATAATTTGTCTCACATGTATATGTTTTTTCTATTTCTCTTCTTAAAATATATCACTATTAATACAAACTACTTCTTTTGTTTATATTGTAAAAAACAATTTTTGCGATTTTTTTTTTCCAGCAGTTGTTCTAAAACATAATGTTAACTGAGTCAATTATTTTCTTAACCGGAGGCACTACAAGATTCCCCAGGAATTTTCTCTTAATTACCACAGATCTAAACTTGGTGGAGCAGTTTCCCATGAGGAAATTTTCCTTTTACCTTTTGTGTTTCTTGATATAATTTATTTGTGTATGATATTTTTCATATAATAGGCACATCAGACGTTTTTCATGATCATTAACTGTTTCATATTTCAAGTTGTGCTTATTTTCAAAATCTATATTTCATTAAAAATATATTATTTTATACAATCTTTGTTGAGGTCGAAACGACACTGTTAGTAATCTTTGGTGGTAGACATTCAATTAAATAAGTACAAGAAGTCCAATTAAACATTGGATGTCTTTCAATTTTTCTATTTTTTGCTTATACAATTTCATGATCATTAACCTCCTTCATTTTAATCTAGTTAAATATAATTATTTCACAATCCATGGATTCATTGTTTGTGTTTCAGTTATCAGTAAATCACTGGTAAACTAAATTTACCAATGATTAACCAACATCAAGTTCCCATAACTTTTCCTATTCCAATCAATTTTTGTAATAATCTAAATAACTTTATCGCGAAATCTACAGAAAGCGGGACAGCTTATGACATTTCCTAAATATCTGTTATGTAACTCGTTTAGTATTGTCAAAGTAGTTTGATTATTTTTACTTGTTTATGTCTTTCTATATTAAGTTGAAGGACCTTTTATGGTGCAGGTAAAAAGCAAAGAATGTAGCTTTGGCCTAATGACAAACATGTAGTTTCGTTGTCATTATTTCCTTTATATACCTCTCAGATATTCCATAAACATATATGGAAAGCTCAAGTTGTATTACATTTTTATTTAAGTAATATGGCTCTGGGGCTGCCCATGCCTTTGTTGCCTTGCAGTAATAAATGTCCTGAGTGTTTATCTCACAATGTGTCTGAATGTTCTCCCAATGCATGCTTGGGTATTCCTCCAAGCATCCAAGTACATGACTGCAAGGTCAATTGGTCTCTCTTTTTTTATTTTTTTTGCCATTTGGCTCAAATGTGTGAGCAGGTATTGGTGTGTGGCCACCGTTATAAATGGACAGAAATCAAATTGTAGTATCATATTTCTTTGATAGGTGGTGCTGATACTGTAGAAAGAGGAAGATATGTCATCATTGCTGTGTTTTCAAGATTTTTTTTTTTTTTTTTGCCAGACTTGCCAGACTTCAATGAGAGCATAATACAAACTTCATATTAGATTTAGGTGTGTATTAACTCTATCAACAGCTAGGTTTTCAACTGCGAAAAAGAAAATACATTTCAGATGATACAAATAATTAAGACTGCCCTAAATATGTTCAAAGCTTCTTGCTTCTTGATGTTTTCTCCTAAGTGGTTATCAGCTTAGTAATGGTTCTCCTGTGGTCATCAGATGGACTTATATCTTGTGAGTGCATTACTCCAAACCCACTGTCTGCGTATTAGTACGTCGATCAATAGCTATGGCTAGACAAGTATGGTATTTAGTGTCACAGACAGAAGATGAGAGAGAGAATAGTGTGGATATGCAAGGAAAGGAATTGCATAGCTCTGAACAATGTCTTATTCTAGTTACGAAAATGTACACAAAAAAATATTTTCATATTTTTTCAGACGTTTTTAGGGTCTGAGAAAGTGCAACAACATAACATGACCACCATCTTAAAATCACAATATAAGAAACAATTTATTGAAAATATTTGGTGTCTCAAGATAAAATCAAAGCATTCTGTTGCAACTTGTGCATACAACACACAATCTCTCACCTACTTCTCTATCCACTGATAGAATCAAATCTTGTTATTTTTCTCCTTAGAAAGCTTCAGCTGTCCTTCTCTAGGGGCCTTTGTGTAAATCATCATTACAAACTGAACTGAAATAGCCCATATCATGGCACTGACTCCACCTGGTTAAGACATTTTAAAGCTTCGCCTTGACTCCTCCCAACCTCCTTCTTGTCCTTATCATTAACAGCAAAAAATAAAAAATAAAAAACATAAAAATCAGTCAGGCTACTTTCAGCAACCTCTTAACCCATGGTGTGACAGCCTTGAGTCTTAATCGTACCTGTTTATCCTTGAACAAACTATCCAACTCCCTCTCTGCTTATGTTAACCGTTTAAATCAGGTATTTGAAACTTGGACACAAATGGATGTTCAATAGCACAAGGATTCCAAAGATTGAACCTCCTAAAGGCTCCTGTCTGAACTCTCGCAGACAACACAACTGAAGATTTGTGGACTATGCACCAGATCATTAAAGATTCCACATCATGTGTATTGTTTCTTTACAACTCACGGAGAAATGTTTCAACTAACATTCACATTAAAGATTAAAGATAATATATAATAAATTAAAATTTGTGAATACAATTCTTGTATTGCAAATCTTATTGAACTTACTAAGTATGTTGACAGTGCAGAACAAAAAAATGATTCTGATGCATCGTTAACGGCTCAAAATTAACAAGGACAGCACACAAAGTTTCCATAAGCAATGTATGTTTAAACAATTTTATTTGCACATAAAGCATACTTCAGTCTATTCATTTATAAACCTTTATCTTTCTAAAATAGTAGAGAAATGTTTTTAGATAAAATAGGGCACATTCGCACAAGCAATGACAAAAACGAGAGTTTGAGGTGTGTTATTGCTCTGTAATGTTCATGTAATAAAGTACCTTCTGAGGTAGATCAGTCTCCTCCTGGGAGTTACATAATTCTCCACAGGAAAGGTTAATTAAAGGTGACCTTACCATGCACTGCCTCCTGGCCACAGTGTGTAATTTTTTTCAAATTAGTATAGTGGCCGCAGTCGTCTGGTACTTACTAAATCCTATTTGCTTTGCAAATGAGACTCAGCATTGAGCAGGCAGGTTCTGGAGCTGTTTCCATAGGGTCAGCATTTCCTTTGGATTCCGTCTGTGAACGAGTAGAACGGATCTGTACGCACACGGATTGTTTCTGTCTGTAGCGGGGAGATCAAATGTTAAGAAACCCGGGTGGTGGACTGGAGAAAGCCCGAGTCTGTTTAGGCACATCCCAAGGTATACATCATCAATAGGGAAAAGGCGAACCCTTTCAGACACCTCCCGTAAACGTAAGGCGAGTGAGCCTGAATATACCACTCCTCCTCCACCGGCGTAAGGTGGGTATACACCTTTGTAAAAACTTTCCGGTATGTAGTATTTCATGGATGGCTCACGGTTCGGCATTGCGTTGCTGATCACGTCGCCGACAAACAAATTCATGTCTGTTTCATTAGTATAGATTCTCCAAAGCTTGTGCTCCTCCACTTTTTTATGCAGGTAACTCAGAAGGGCATCTGTCCGAACAAAAACATCATCATCCCCTTTGAAGACAAAAGCGGCGGTAGGGCAGTACTGCTTGAACCAACTCCACAGCAACAAGTCTTTCAAGGTCAAATTGAAGAACGTATCCCTGAAATCCCACTGCAGAATATCTCCGTACTTCTCGTTCTCAAGTTCCAGGAGGTTGTTCAGGTCTGGGTAAGGGCCTGTACTCGAGTCCTGCCTTCCGAGCAGGAAAACCGTGCGCACTAATCCCCCTTTTGTATTGAACTCCCCCCTCACCAGACCGCTGCGTCCCCATGTTTCACGTATGGCCTGTCGGTTTTCAAAGTTCCCCACTTGTGATTTGATAGCGATGAGGAGCAATGGAGACCCCACCCCGGTGGTATCATTGTTCCTCTGACACATACCAGGCTGGTTGATAAGAAGAGGATACTTCCTGCAGTGCATTGACTTGATAAATGCTCTAATTTGCTCTGGCATGCTGTTGAAGTCATTCACGCTAGGAACTGAACACTTCTGTGACATGCAGTCTGATAGACAATCATCCTCAATTTCAGTGAAAGGCTGACCTTTTGGGCTTCTCTGCATCCCAGTTAGGTTTCCCCTTAATATCGGATTGTGCTGAC
This sequence comes from Poecilia mexicana, assembly GCF_051168715.1. NCBI lineage: Eukaryota > Metazoa > Chordata > Actinopteri > Cyprinodontiformes > Poeciliidae > Poecilia > Poecilia mexicana. Next base: position 18,305,017 of record NW_028263381.1, read on the forward strand.
GGTCCCAGGTGTGCTGCAACTGGTTCCACAGTGCACTGTCCTCCAGGCGAAGGTTCCAGAAAGGACCAAGTGGGTGTGAGGCCAGGGTGGAGGAATTGACTGAAATCCCCGGAGCAATGTAGTGAATGATTACTTTTGGAGGAGCGTAAGAAATGGTGACAAATATGGTCACCATGATGTAAATCACAAGGTGTCCAGTCATCATACATGGCAGCAAGCACATGCATAATAGTCTCCCGTTGCATTTGCAGCATTTTCCCATCGTTGCACAAGCCAAAAACCTGCGCAAAAAGCATAGTTTCATATGAATATATAAATAATCAAAACAGATAACGTCATAACATTATATCCGCTCTCTCTTAACAGGAAACACAACAGTGGGATAGATCAGATTTTGCAAATCCCCTTTAACGCTCTGGAGTTTCTGTTCCCTTGGTGACCGTCCAGTGGGGGTTATTATCTGTTCTTGTTGACACTCTGAACCTCATCCAGTACAGCTGAATACCTGAGCCCCTGAAGAAAATATTATATAAAAGGCAACCCCTTTGTCTGTCATTTGATGTAAGTATTCCTCTCTACACTTGCTTTGTCAAGTATTGTCCCTATTCTCATACGTATTACTTACCACTGGTTGAAATCTCACTGGAGCAGCTGGAAAAGAAAGAAAGGAAAAATAAAAAGCCAAGTCTCCAGTCTTCTGCTGTCTGATGTGGTTATGAATCGGTCATTTCAGGGCCCACCTGTTGAATATCCCTTATACTGCAACAGCACATCCTCTAACTGTATATCTATCAAGTGTTCCTCTAGTGCTGTGCCAGGAGCAGCTGAGCAACGCGTCCCAGATGAGGCAGATAGTGCACAACGAGCATGCGTCTCTTTGACTCCTCATTAGATAATGAGGAGAAAACACCCACAAGGAGGGCGTATTATCTTTAGTGAACACTGACTAATGTTGCTCTGTGATTTCTCAGAAGCAGATTTGATTTGCATCTATGCTCTACAGGCAAATATTGGCATGGTACAAGCCAAATGGGAAACCAAAATGAGATTAACCGTGTAATGGTTCTGTTGTGAGTGATTTGTCAAGGCATATTTAACTGAGGCTACAGAAGTTTATATGAAAATACAGTGACTTGCAAAATTATCCATGCCTCTTGCACATGTCCACAATGTTTTACAATCAGAAGCTTCAAAGTTTTTCTATATATATATATATATATATATATATATATATATATATATATATATATATATATATATATATATATATATATATATATATATATATTTTTTTTTTTTTTTTTTTTTTTTTTTTTCAAAATAAAAATATTGTAGGATGTTTTCATAATCATGGCTACATGCTTTGAAGAAGCACCTTTAAAATCAATTAAAGTTGTAAGCCAGCTTTGTACATTTGAAACTCTAATGCTGTTTCTTCCTTTTCAATAAACTAACCTCAATCAGGTTGGATGGATGTGTTAGTGAACATCAGTTTTACTACAGACTTCCTTCTGGATTATGATTTGGAAACTCACTCAGTCATTAAAACAGATGAACATGTATTAAGCTTCTTCCATCTTATCATTCCTGCTGAGCTCTCTACATTATGGTTGCTTGGGTCTCCTCTGGCATGATTTACTGCCTCAATGCTGCAGTGATTAGAGAAGCCCAGTTTCTAAACCCATTTTCAATGGGGTTTAGGGCAATTTACTTTGATGGTCCATCAAGTAAACTGATCATTAATATAGTGATTCTTGAGAATAGGGACAAAATGGGTTTTAATTTTCCCATAATTTTTTTTTGTTATTTCTCAACCTTATGTATGCAAATATGACAAATAATGTTTAGGAAATGTAAAGATGCTAAGGTGCAGGCTCCCAGTTGCAACATTTTTGACCTAGAAAGTTGTCATCACCATCTGACAAAAATAAATAAAAAATAATTTTTAATGACCCTATTAGTGATATTTTACTCATTTTACAGACAAATGCTTCTCAAGAAACAAAATAAATATTATTTAAAACCAAAAACAACAAAAAGTTCATCTGACGAAGTTGACACTGCATGACGGAGTTGACAGAACTGAAGGTGGTGACAAACTAGTGAATAAAATGAAAAACTTGGTACATGTGAAGTAATGCAATTTATGTAAAATACATTAAAATGAATTAACTGCACATTTAAGTGAGATTTGACAACAATTTCACTGAAAGAGTCAGAAAAACTGATGGAGTTGACATCTGACGGAGTTGACAAAAAGCCAAACTACCTCAATTTATATGATGTTATTCTGAAGGAGGCCATATTGTAGCTCATCAGGTCCATGAAATCTTTACATTATACCAAAATTAAGCTTTTATTTCACAAAATTTTATCAAAGTTTTGTAAAATATCAGTTATGGAGTTGACACATCATGGTTGTGACAAGCAACTTAGGAATAAAACAGAAGAAAAAACTAAAGAATAACTTAAGCTAACCAGAGCTAACTAGCCCTCTTAGCAAAGGAAGAGAAAAGACGACGTCATGGGGTCCTCAGAAGTTCTGGTGCCCCCAAATAATGCCTGATTTTTTTTACATTCTTTTCATTTCTGACGGTGTTGACAAAAACTAGGGACAAATTTCAACGGAGTTGGAAAATATATAAAAATGATTTTTAATTCAATTTATTGATACCTCTATAATTATTTATATGACTACTTATACTTAATTGTCACAATATATAATTTTAGTATTTCTTTAATTATTTTAAACTATTATAATGTATTGATTTCTGCTCCTGGACAAGGGCTTTTACAGGCATCATACAATACAATACAATGTTTAAAATTAAAAAAATATTCAGCAAATACCAGGATAATATACATTGTTGTGCTCACATGACTCAGGTTAGTTGAGTCAGATATTTGAAAAAATTATATTTTGTGTATATTTTATTCAAATTTTGTGCTTTATCCATAGGACCTGTTTTGTCCCTATTCTCAAGAATCACCGTGATCAAGATAAAATCAGCGTCTCTAAAAAGCTTAGAGAGAAGCATGAATTGCTCTAAAATTTACTGGCAATACATACGTTAACTTTAAAATACATTGGCCCACTTTAATCTGAAAAGAGGACTTTGGACCTCTCCCAATGTCTTGAATGGGCTTTACTTAATCTCGAATTATCTTTTTGCTTGTACGCATTTTTTATACCAGACTTTTTCCTTCTACTAAACTTTTCGATGATGGAATTTAAACTGCACCCAATCAACAACATGCGTTTCTGACAATGACCTTGTGGTCATGGTGGTTCACCCTTTTTGTGAAAGGTGCTAGTGTCTGTCTGCTAGACAGCCGTCAAGTCATCTTCATCAGACTTTGACCCACTTTTATAGACTGTAACACAGACATAAAATACAATTTATGTTTTAAAAATAAACAAATGTCTTATGAAATGTCCATATTTTTTGAGAAACGGAACCTTAGCTTTTTGTTAGCTACATTTGTCAAACAGTTAACTTTTGAGCTTTCTTTTTATAATTTGATTTCTGAGAAATAAGCAAATATATGATAAAATTGTAGCTTACTGCACTATATTGAAAAAATATGAAAGGCTAAGTATCCACCAAATTCTCACTGATCAAAATCAAAACTGCAAAAACACCATTGTTGGCGTTAAAGCATGACAGACGCATGTTCGGACCAATAGGATGAACGTCTCTCAATTTGTTATTCGCTGATTCCCAAGATTTAACCAATAGAAATGAGGAGGAGGCGGGACTTAAGGAAGCTACTTGAGTGGGTTTTTTGCGTGTAGCGATGCATGTTTGGTTGAGCTATGAATGAAGGGCCATCATTCCGGTGGCTCCGAGGAGGAGAACACAGTTTTTTACTCTCGCTACGTGTATTTAAAATGAACGGCCAGGTTTTTCTATCAGGTACTTGAATGACCAGTCAACCACATTCCATCTCTTTACTGGGTAAGTGTATTTCAAAGTATGTTTGAAGTCGTTTTTCTGTTTTTTTGCGGTGACTAAACATTCAACAGTCCTGTTTATTTGTCTGTGGCACTAAGTAGCAAGCTTGCTAGCAGATTTTTTTTTTCGTACTCTTTGTAGTGCCAAGCAGAATGGGATGTCAGTCATTTTTAAAGTGAATAAACTTATGTTTTTCTCTTTATTTGTACTTAATGGATGGACAGCCAACATTTAATTAGACTCGCTTTTGTCTGACTTTAGTCAAAGTCGCCAGCCGTGGGGTTGTTTTGAATCGCCGTTAGCGTTAGCTTATTCTTCAGATCGTGTGTATCTTCTCCTCGGAGTAGAAGTAACCCAAACACGCAGTTTCTCACACAAAACCAGACGCTGCTTACAAAACAACGGAGCTAATATTTCCTACAAGACCCTGATAGCTGGAGCTGAGATACGTTGTAGCCATATCATCACCTTTTCCCTCCTCTCTTAGTTAATCAGCTAACGTAGAGACTTTTCCCTCTTACTTCGAGGGCTCCTAGTGCGTTTTGTTCCTGTGGTATTCCCAACAAACAAAGGCGTCTGTTGTTTCAGGAAATTATTTCCTCTCATTTGTGTATTAACCTTTAGCTGGAGTAATTACCACAGCAACATCAAAGCCCTCTCCCTCAAGCTCTCGGTAATGCATTCTTGCAACATCTAATGGTGCTGGCACATTTATTAAAGGTGTAGCTAGGTATGCTTGCCACATTTTCAAAGACTTGCTTGTCAAAAAAATGCTTTGGTTTTATGTGCTGGTTTAAAATTGAGAGTTTCGGCTTGTAGAATCTAAATTCTGGGGGAATTTATGTCCCTCCATTGACATTGATTGAAACATTTAAAAAGATGGGACCCAAAGGGAGAAACTCATTTAAAGATAAATTCCAACATAAAGATAGAAATGGTTAAAGGAACCACTTTGGCAATTTGTGACTAAATTGGTTTTTATTGGCATTGTAGTTCTTGCCACATTTGCATCAGCAGATTTATTCTGTCACTTTTATTTTTTGTATGTAGATAAATTTGAATATAATAAAAGCCAATTCATTTCAGGAATTTAACACAGAAAAGGAAACTGCTTTACTATTTTGATTTATTATATAGAGTTACATATTTCAATTCTTGTTAGTTTTTTTTTTTTTTTTTGCAGAAACTGTCATTCATAACTGTGTATTGTATTATAAAGTGTTGAAAGATATCTGTAGGTATGTGAATAATTAATTGAATTCTAAGCTAAGAGCTACAGGAAAAAACAAACAAACTTGTTTTTGAGGCAGTAGTGTGACTACTGGTCTAATGACTGGAACATAAACTGATGGTACTATACCTAGTATGAGGGCTCTTGCATAGTACTGCATAGTACTGCGAAACAACAAAGGCTTCTGTTGTTTCAGGAAAATATTCCCTCTCAGTTGTGTATAAACCTTTAGCTGGAGTAATTATTACAACAGCATGAAAGCCCCTCTCTCTGAAGCACTCAGTATTGTATTTTTCACATCTGCTGTTGCTTGTACATTTATTAATGTAGTCGCCTGCTGGCAACAGGCACCTTTTTTGTGATTAAAATAAGGATTTCATTTACAATAGAATAAAATAGTTAAAGGTGGAAAATCATCAAACATTGATGCCCCTTTGTTAAACCTGTAAAGTACTGATGACCCAAAATCATAAAATTATTTCATGGTCATTACTGTAGATATAATTTTTACACTATTAAAAACGGCTATAGAAATTCTGCTGCTTGGGAATAAAATGGTATTCTGCTTATTCTTTTTAATATAAAAATTATAGTAGAATTCTGGAATTAAGACCTTTTTTCAATTGTTGATGGCTTTTTTAAAATTAAATTTTTTGTTGTCTTAACTAACAGACTACTTAGTTTGTTTCATAATGTTTTCACACTTGATAGTTCTGTGTCAGGTGTGAAAAGCAATCAATTTCAGTTTGAATTTGAACCAAAATTGCAACATTTGCTACATTTTCAGCTGATGTGATTCATTTGAACTCTGCACTGCCAACCAAACCAAACCTTTTGAAAAATCTGTTCCCCTCCCATGCCAGTGGTGGCGCTGCACCAAGAACTACTGGAGGAAGCGACACTAAAACCTCTGAATATGAAACGGAGTGCAAGTTCCTTCTTTACAAAATGTAAACAAAAATGGCGTGGCGTTAAATTTTAGCGGTTGTAGGATTTCTCTTCCGTATTTGGTAAAAGACCACGAGACATTTCTTCCTCTGGTGCTGGGCTCGCACTTTTGTTTTGGTTGTGTTTACCCAGAATGCCCTGGGTAAATACAGTCCATAAAGTAAGATAAATGTAGACCACTGTCTGCTTTAGGAACCTTCTCTAGTCAGCTTGACATTCACATATACATTTTTACCAAACTAGATTTCACTTCAACCGTACCAAGACTTAGGTGGACCACAGTTTGCTTTTTAGGTCCGCATCAAAGTTTAACACCTCTCCAAATGAGTCTGAACTTTCTTGACAGACGAGCTCGAGTTTGATTAAATCAGACCAAACAGGGCTGGTGGGAATGCATCCTATAATATACTCATTTCAGGTGAATCAGGAATGTTGTTTTTAATGCACCAGAGCTGAAACAAAAGCTGCAGACTCGCTGATAGTAACATACCTATTGAATATTTTGACCACGTGAAGCCAGTGCTGCCTCATTTGGAGTTAACTATTTTCTGTGTACTGCGCAGTTCGGAAGAAGTCCAGAGGTTAAGCATGTGGACTTCATTCTAGGAGAGAGTAACACACAGATGAGTTATCATGTCTTCCTTCTCAGCTAGGTTGAGAAATTCTGCATTGCTCTTTTTCACAAAGGAATCCCTCAAGCTCTGTTGATCAGTGTTGTTTCTCCAGAAATCTAAAGACTGGAGGAGATTGTATATCTCCAAAGCTATGTTTTTCTATGATCTAAAATTCCTTAAAGTCACATTAAAGTTTGATGTTGTCATGAGACTTGAAGGGAAAGAGTTTAAGAGGGATGGAAATATTTTATGTGGATCAAATTGGCTTTGAATTTTGATTCTCCAGCTTAATTTTTTCCCCTTCACACGAAGCAAAGACAAGCATAAGCATGCTGGTGGATGGACGTCTTCCAGCATTAAGAGTAAAATCAATGAGTTCACAAATGGACCGGCATACTTCAGATGTTAACATTGATTTTTACAGAGCTGCATATGAGCGACTGTGATGTCATACTTTATTGAATTTGACATTATGCAATTTTTCTAGGTCAGGAAGCACCACTTAAGGATACGCAGGCAGTTTTATACATTTTCACGGATTACATAACTAGAGTTGTTTGCATTATGCCATTAGTGCTTATTAGCTAAACATTCTTACAGGTGTTTAAATTGAAACATAAATATATTTGCAGCTTTCCTCTGTCGTTGAAGAAAGCTGTTGTGCACAAGGTTTGATTTGATCTTCCTATTTCAATTGAGAAACGGAACAGGTATGATTATTAGAGGTTAGAACACACCAGATTATAGTTCTGTGCACAAAGTGCAGCTAATTAATGGTCTAGGACCACCTCTAAGAACAGGGTGTGTAGTGTTTTGACTACCACCCTGGTTTATTGTCTTGTGAAGATTCTTGGATCTTGAGGCCGTTTGGTTTCTTGGAAAATGTCTATTGTTCTATCTGAAAGAAATGTGCGCAATCTCATCAAAATCTGTCTTCCACTGATTGGTGTTTTCTGTCTTTTCTTAGGTTTTCTTGGATGCTCTATTCTACTCCTTACATTTTATTCCTCAAAGATCCCCCAGGACCTCTTTAGACCAATGCCTTAGTTTTTAAATTGCTTTCCAGAACCTGCACACAATCCGTTTATATTGGTGCAATTTTTTTTGATTCAATAGAAGTTAAACCTCGTCTTCCTAATCCTCACAAATCTTCACCTGATATCAAGTTACAAGGGCCGTCTGAACCCTTGCGCGCACGTGACAGAAAGCAAGAGCCACCATGTCCTCCATTCTTCCCTTCACACCCCCGGTCGTGAAGCGCCTCCTGGGATGGAAGAAGACTCCGGCCGGGAGCGGAGGAGCGGGCGGAGGAATCGGTGGAGTCGGGGAGCAGAACGGAGGAGGGCAGGAGGAGAAATGGTGCGAGAAAGCTGTGAAAAGTCTGGTGAAGAAGCTGAAGAAGACCGGCCAGCTGGATGAGCTGGAGAAAGCCATCAGCGCACAAAACAGCAACACAAAATGCGTAACAATACCCAGGTAAGGGCAGGTGACAAGAATTTTTAGATGCAAACACACCAGATCCAACCTTTGTGTTATTGTGGGAATCCTTGAACAAATGCACGCCTAAAAATCTTTTTGTTTCCGAGAGCATTTTCTTTTTGAACCTGCCATTTGCTAATTCAACACACAGGCACACACACACACACACACACACTCCAGCACCACAGATTTTTGATAAGCACAGGAGCGGTGTATGAAGAAACGAAAATGTAAAGAAAAGGATGATGAGCACCCACACGGTCATCAGAAGTGCAGTTTTTGTTGGGCAACAGTGGGTTCACTTCCCTGTTGTGTCGTGCCATAGGTTAAGAAGGCTGCAGAAGTGAAACCCAGCTTGAGGAAACAGATGTCCTGCACCTATCACCAGCAGAACCGGTTCTAGATTTGACTTGATGGACATCAATAAAGATATTTAAAAATGGTGTTTCCTCTTCCACTTGATACTTTCACATCATCTGATTTTAAAAGTATTTCTTCACACAGGCCCAGCAGATTAAGTTGGGCTGCCTTTAAGTGTACTTCCCCTCAGAAACGTAGAATAATAAAACGTGTTTGGTTAAAGCAGTGTGCCGCACACATCTCCACTCATCCCCTTCGCTTCACACTCGCTGTTGTGTGTGCGATTGCGTCCCCGTACAATAGTGGAAACATTTTTGTAGCCCCTGCTCTTTATGATGACATAATGGTGGCATTAGATTGTATTGAATATTTTTATTATAGCTGCAACTAATGATGTCTCTGATGACTAATATGTCTGCTTTTTTTTTCTAGTTGGTCAAAAGGTATTTTAATCCATCTCTGCTTTCTTTTGGCACACCTTCTGTTCTCACTCTGTTGTAGAAGTTTTCACAATACATCAAAATGAATCATGAAGGACGGATTGGGCATGTGGACCATCCAGTCAAAGATGCTGCAAAAAACTGCACTATTATACACTGAGCAGAAACAATTTATATCTTCAAGCTCTAATCAAACTCTTTAAAATAACATCTGTTTAGTATAGAACGATTCAGTCCAGGTGTTCCTGTACTTTCTTTTTTATTTTGATTTTGCGCTAGGCCTGAAAGGTAATTCAGATTTCTTCAAACTATTGGAAAAGCTTTTTACTGAACTGCCCCATTGGATCCAAAATCCAGCTTTGTCTTACTTTTCCAGCTGACCAGAGGCCAGCTGACCTCCAGTGTACATTAACAGATGGGTGAGGGAAGTGCTGCATTTCTCTATGCTTCATAACTTAATTTATAAATAAAGATTATAAAGAGGACTCCCGTTAATGTCTACCTGCAGGATGTTTGTTCATAAGGTCTCATATTTCGTAGAAAGCCACAGTCTCAAATTAGAATAATGTATAATTAAGTATATTGTGTATATATATATACACAACATTAATTCATCAGAAAATGGATATAATGTTTCAGCATCTTCCTGTTTGCATTGAAAACATGTATGTGGTTTTATGCAAAGCATCTGCAATCTAATTTTAGCTCAATGTTGTTAATTACCATCACTAAATGTTGCAGCCCTAATTAATTGTTGATGCCTTACAAAGGAGGTTTCAGCACAATGTTCTTTGTAAGTAAAACACACTCGGCCACAAAAGCTGATGGGTTTGGCAGCACATTTAGGTGAAGATGCATTGAAATGAAACAATCCAGCAACAGATGAAAGCACAGGAAAGGGAGTTGCTACGTGCATCAGAACTTAGAAGTTTTCAAAGTTGATGTGGCATATTGTCTTTGAATCTGAAACCTCTAAAGAAAAGGGGTGATTTACGCGGTGTGGCACTTCTATTGTTAAGAAAAACATTCTTATCAGTCGAGAGTTATTGCTTTGGAGCCAGGTTGCACTAGAAAAGATAAAGAAACGATGTGTTTTTATCTGCATCTGGGCTTTCTCTGTGAACAGAACAATGTGGCCCTAAGCTGGAGCTGATCATAATCTCACTCACAGGAAATAGCAGTTTTAGTAGCCTGAAAATGTATAGAGATTCTATGAAAATGTTATCTTCTGAAATTAGCTTTACGCTCCTACTTTTGCGCTTTTACTACAGCAAAATAGGGTAACACTTTATTTGACGGGGTGTGCATAAGACTGACATAACGGTATCATAAACATGACACAACACCTGTCATGAACATGAACGAGCCCTTATGAATGTCTGTGACTGTTGTCATGAAGTGTCATTTGGTAAATAATGACACTTTTAATGCAAAGTTGCTCTAAAAGTTGCCATGAAAGTCCATTAAAATTGCCAACTTTGCTTTAAAGTGTCATTATTTACAAAATATTATTTGCTCCTTTATGTTCATGACAAAAAGAAGGCTCCTACATTTGTCCATCGCTGCACAAATGACACCTATGGCTTTTTTAAAAGACAAACCAAATGAGATTTATTCCTGATACATATTTTCACCCTGGATTTAAATGTCTTTGATCTATACCCAATTCTGAAGTTGGGATTATGAGATCATGTCTATTTGTTTTATTGTTGTTGTAAAACTTCTCAAGAAGTTCCAGGAATTGAGATTGAGAAGTTTTTAGGTCAGATTTTTTCTGTTTATTTTTTTCAGTTGTGACACGGTTGAGGCACACTTTTTTTTTTTTGCATATTCAGGTTCAATGACTTGTTTTGCTACAGAATTAATTTTAGCATTTCACCTTTTCTGAAATGTCAGGATGTAATACCCACACGGACACAGAAGTTTACTTTTAGGATTCCAGGCTTTTGATGCATATCATTCTTTCCTTTTAACGTGAGAAAGTAAGTCTGATAGAAGCTAAGGTGAATTGCTCTGGATATTGTCTTGCAGTTTTCATCTACAAGAGCTGGGGCTTGACTGTCAGGAGAGCATCTGAATAAGATTTCTCATATGTACTTCTATCATAATTCATGTGCAAACCTGTAAATAGTGTTTGTTTTTAGCTTTCGAGTGAGCAAGACACTTGGAAAAACATTTTTTTACATTTGATGAAACTCTTTTTCTGCTTGTACCTGCAAAACTTTGAGAGTGTGTCATTGTGTTTGGAGATAGAAAGTCCTGTACAGACAGGCAAGACAATTATTTTGATCAGAGTGAAAAATCTCCCTTTCTCTGCCTGAACATGGTGAGAAACATTGCAACAAACCAACCAACATTTTGGTCATTCACATAGATATGTTTAGATTCAGATTTTCTTTTTCCAATTTAAATCCTTTAGTCTTGTTTTTGAATTTCTTTGTCTTCATTAAGATATATTTGTGTAATTTGTCTATGTGCAACTCAAATAAGGGGTGAGACTTTTTCTAATTGTCGAGAAACTAGAAATTGACAAACTTCTATACTTTACATATCACTGATCTCGTGTTGGTTTAATTTTTTAATATCACTGAAAGGTTTTACTCAGTTTATAAAGATATATTTATAGTTGAGTTTTTTTTCCCCCAGTTAACTAAATGTGTTCCTAGATAAATGTTAGGCTTCTTCCAGCTCCTTGCACCGTTTGATTGCATCATATCACTTCTCGTCTCATTTGAAATTGTCATATAATCATTGTTCATCTGCTCGGTCTTAGTGGAAAGTAAGAAAATGCTACCAAAAGTATTCGCTCTGCTGTCTTCAAACACATATGAAGTTAAGAGACATCCATTTTTAATCCATCGGCTTTATTACAGCATTGATCAGCCGATTGGAGTGCAATTATTGATCCATTAATGTTGGACGAGGAGGCCTTTCTTCCAATCTCCAAATTCTAAATCATTTCAAAAGTGTTCAGCCTATCTTCTTACAGTGCAGGAAGCATTTTCGGATTGGGGGATTTCACAAAAATACAAAGACAACCTTGTATTTGTAACAGTTCGGTCAGGCAACGCCTTTCTCTTGGAAGCTGCCAAACCAAAACTCCTTCAAGGTTGTTGGATTTCAACCTTCAGGTTAGGATTAATTTGTATTTTTTCACAAATGTTTATAAAAGAAGCCTGGGTTCCTGGGTGCTTGAAGTTGTTTTTAATAACAAAAGACATGTGTGACAATAAAAGTGATTGGAACAGCTGAATTCCATTACTTTGGAATTGGGTGAGCGAATACTTTTGTGTGTGTGTTTGTGTGTTTATCAAGAGATCAACGATACACATTTGTGATTTCATTCTTTTAAGTTGAAACACCTCATGTTTACCATCTGTTTGCTTTTATTTTGATCATGTTTTCCACTTGTCCCGTGTGTGTGTATGTGTGTGTCTGTAGCAATTGCTCAGAACTGTGGGGTCTGGGCTCAGGCCACACGATAGAGCAGTGGGACTCTACAGGCATGTACGGATACCCTGACCATAGCAGGTGAATACACTCGCATGCACCGTCAATACGCATCTCCTGTTTCACACAAAAGCATAAAATAATGCTCACTTGTTGCTTTAAAACATACATTACCATTGCAGATTGCATTTTGTCCTCATTTCCATTGTTATTGTTTATGTTGGTTTTACTGCTGCAATTATAGAAATACCTTAACCATTTAACAATTTGCAGAGTAAGTGATGAGAAGAGCCTGTAGGTGTTTAGTTTTATTCTTAAATACTTTTTTTTTTTGTACCAATCAGCCATATCATTATGGCAACATAACCAATATTGTGGTCCATCTTCTGTTACCAAATCCCTCTGACAAGTTAGGGTATTGACAAAGAATGTCTGGAATGTCCTGAAGTGTTCAGTGACAAGAAAAGGAAAACAGTTTGAGCCTAGGGACATTTTGCTAAGGTCTGCAAATCCATAGACTGATTGTTTTCCCTATTTTATGCCAATTAGCTCACATTCAGTCAGACAATCTCAGTTGGTTCTCAGCCAAGACTTTAATTAGGCCATTCTAACACCTTAATGTACTTTGGGTCATGCTGTTTGTGTAGTGTTTTCCTGGAAGTGTCTTGTATTTCTCAGATTGTGGTTTGCTTTTAGAACTCCTCTCCTGGGTTTCCTTACATCTACCAACTTTTACCAACTTTCTGTATTCTGACTGAACAAACATGCCCCCACAGCACCATGTTTTCTTCATCATTGAACCAAACCTCCTTCATTGAACCAAATGTATCTACTTATTTGAGTTCTGAAGGCAATTGGTTGTGCTACACTTTATTTAGGGTGTTTAGAATAAAGTGGGCTAAATTATGGACTTGGTGCACAGCACACTTTTAGTTTTTTTCCCTTCCACTTCACAATCTGGCTCTACTATTTGTAGGTTTAAAATATTCCATAAAATACATTAATGTTTTACTACACTTTTCCTAGAAGAGCCGTGTGGCTTAGTTATAACAGCTTAATCTTTCTAAAATAATTTTTTATTACAATCAGAATAGTCATTTGATATTGAACTCATAGTTGTAGTTAAAAGCTGTGTTTTAAGGTATAAATAATGTCTCCTCAAAATGATTTTTTTTTTTGTATTTAACCTCAATAGTTCATTGTTTCTTTGTGTATTACCTCAATAAATAACACCAAACTTGAAAGTCAGTGCAGCACAAACGCATTGAGTGTCTGTCTACTGTTCTTCCAGTTTTCTGAGTTGAGCTATCTGCCTTTTTCCTTCCCGGTTGCATCAGGTCACTGGATGGCCGCCTTCAGGTTTCTCATCGTAAAGGCCTGCCTCATGTCATCTACTGCCGCCTGTGGAGATGGCCTGACCTTCACAGTCACCACGAGCTTAGGGCCATCGACACTTGCCAATATGCATTCAACCTCAAGAAGGATGAAGTTTGTGTCAATCCTTACCACTACCAGAGAGTGGAGACGCCTGGTAATGATAATTGAAAAAAAAACAAAAAAAAAAAAACATTTCTTTCCAATAAATGTGCACTAGCAGGGCTGAATTAAATCCATGTAGTTTAAGTGTGTCTTCCTTGTCATTGTACAGCGTCTTTATGGCGTTTTTCAAGTATGTTGTTTCTATCTCCTCAAATTTGACTTGCATAGGGGGAAAAAACAAATTGTCTGACTTTTCTTCTTAGTGCTGCCTCCTGTGTTGGTGCCACGCCACTCAGAGATTCTGACCGAGCTTCCACCTCTAGACGACTTCACAAACTCTATCCCTGAAAACACCAACTTTCCTGCAGGCATAGAACCTCCTAACAACTATATACCAGGTTTGTATTGGGCACAAGGCTACCTTAACCACCTTCACACATAATCTGTCAAACAAGCCCAACATTTTCAATTCAATGTCTTGACTGTGGAGTTGAATGACGTCATTGTTTTAAATAGTTTTTCCTTTTATAAAATCCCTGGAAAACATTTGGGCAATAATCACTTAGTTAAAATACAATTATTTTATTTTAAAGTGATTTCACTTCAGCAATAATTACATTTCTGCCATAAAGCTGCCTAAATTGTTAGCCATGAAAACTTTAATAAAACGTATTAGAAGTAAGATCAAGTTGGAGCTGATTGAATACACAAAATAGGTTTGTGTATTCAGCCTGTTTTCAGTCTGTTTTCCGTTTTCCAAGCGGAAGCGCTTGGAAAACAGATGCCACATTTCAGCTCTTCACTAATTAGTTTTTCATGAAAACAAATGCATTCAATTATTTCCTGTTTACAGACACTCCTCCTCCGGGATACATGAGTGAAGACGGAGAAACCAGCGACCAGCAAATGAATCAAAGTATGGAATCAGGTAGATTTGGTAGTTGTAGTTCGGGACTGCTGTTAAACTCACTTCTCTGAAGCATACAAAAATTACCAGGGCAACCATATTAGACCAGTTAATGTGCATAAAATTGTGTCTCTCTTTATCCCACAGTGTTTAAAATCTCAATCTATGGTAGAAAACAAAGTTCACAATAGATTTTTCAAGCCTTTCCGCCATGAACAATTATTAATCATTTGTATTAGCAGCAGAGGTAACATCATCATCACACTAAATATAACTGGTCTTAAAATGACAGAACAAAATATTGATTTTCACAGCAATATTGTTGTTCACTTAAGATTGTAATAGAATGAAATAAGTAGAAGTGATTGTTTTCCCACCAGGCTCACCAGCAGAAATGTCACCAAGCGCTCTGTCACCGGTCAGTCATGGCCTGGGTGAGTTCACTTCTCAAAATAATTTTCCAGCCGCGGAAATGAATGGATCACTGACGCAGTTCGGGGTCCTAAAATACAAATTGAGCAAATATTTCTTTGTTGTTCTCCTCTCAGACCTTCAGCCGGTCACCTACAGTGAACCAGCTTTCTGGTGCTCTATAGCTTACTACGAGCTGAACCAGCGGGTCGGTGAGACCTTCCACGCCTCGCAGCCATCTCTGACCGTCGACGGCTTCACAGATCCCTCCAACTCGGAACGCTTCTGTTTAGGCCTTCTCAGCAATGTCAACAGAAATGCCACTGTGGAGATGACACGGAGGCATATAGGTATAGACAGTAGCTTATTATAACTTATTACGATTACAAAAAGGGTGCTTATTATTTGTCAACACTCTTCTGGTGTGGCGACAGAAAACATTTTCCATTAGTCTTTTCTGTGAAGATATGTAATGGCTGATGTCGGCAACACATGGGAGAGGGGCAGTGCTGAATTATTCTCTCTGACTTCTGAATTAAACATCTTTATAACATAGGAATATTATAGTGGAAAGTTGTTTTTTAATACCTTCACACATGCAACAGGTTTGCTCCTTTTAAAATGTACTAATAATCACAAATTGCTTTAAAGAAGTTGCATTTAGCGTACATGTATTTGACGTAAGTGCTTAGAAATTCAGATTTTTCAGATCCAAATAAGATGCACTGAAATGTAAAAATAAAGTTCACGGGATATAAATACATTTCCAATTCTGATTTATCTTGTTACTCATGTAAAGATGATGAAATCTAATAATTCTAATTTGAAAGGCCGTGTAGTTTTAAGATTGTTCCCCTTTTAGTTAACACCTTGGGATTTTTTTCCCCCCTCTCTTTTCTCCTCACGTTTTGTCTAAACCTCTGCAGGTCGTGGTGTCAGGTTGTATTACATCGGAGGGGAGGTATTTGCCGAGTGCCTCAGTGACAGTGCCATCTTTGTTCAGAGTCCCAACTGCAACCAGCGATATGGGTGGCACCCAGCTACCGTCTGCAAGATACCACCAGGTTGATACACATTAAAATATTCTTACTTTTTTATTTTTCTTTTACTTCCTTTGTTGATGGTTTGTGTCTTGTTTGTACTAAAATTCACCAAGTAAACTGATACAAATGAACAAAAGCCAGAAAGAGCCTCCATAATGTGACAGGATTTGTCACACACTCGCCCACACACTGACTCATCTGTACCCATGTAACTTTGAACATTTAATTCATGGCCAAATGGACTGGGTGAGCTGAGGTAGAGGGACGCTTTACAGAGAATCGTGCAAAGTGAAGATGGGGATGTTGCAGATGTTCAGGGCCTTCAGTAGACAACACACACACACGACAGTTCTTGTTTCTCTAATTGTAGCTTCATGAAGTAAATTCAACTGTTCTGATTGGTCATAATTTCACAGTATTTGTTCCAGTTTTCAGAAGAGTTTTTGGCATGTCAAAATTTTCAGAATTATTATTAGGTGCATTGGTCTTTATTTCTACTCTTCTTAGGCTGTAATCTGAAGATTTTTAACAACCAGGAGTTCGCAGCCCTGCTAGCCCAGTCGGTCAACCAGGGCTTTGAGGCAGTGTACCAACTAACCAGAATGTGCACAATCAGAATGAGCTTCGTCAAGGGTTGGGGAGCAGAGTATAGGTAAGTTATGCCCTTACACTCATTATTCCATCATTCTGTCATCCAGGACAACTGTAGGCTTTTAAGATTCCTATCAGATCACTGTTGTCTTGTAAAAATTTCTTAGTGTTTCAGAGTGTAACAAGATCTCATTTCTGGTGCTTTCAGCCTTTTTATGGATAGTTTTACATGACTTGTGGCAATGTGTAAACAGGACTAATGCTTTTTTCCCCCTTTTTCTTCCTTAAATGCTAGGTCTTTTTGTTTTGTTTTGTTTTTTGGAGTGCAGAACTAAATGTTATCCTGTCCACAGATTCTTCCACATGACCTATAGACCAAAGTAGTTCCTTTAAGGGTAACATGGGGCTCTTGACTGCTTTGATTAATGCTGTCCATATTTGGCCTGTTAATTAGGCGGATGGTCATTTGTTAGGTGATTTTCTCCAACAAAACTCTGCGATCAACTGTATTTATACTGAGATTAAATTTCACACAGGTGAGCTCTAACTGGTTTAGGTGACTTATGAAGACAAATGCATAAAACTTTTTTTTTTTTTTCTTTGAAGCCCATGTGTAATTTTCTTCCACCAACACCAAACAGCGCAGAACTGTTTGGTGGTGTGTGCTAATAAAATAAAAATATATCTTTTTGTGGTAAAGTGACAAATTCTTAAAAGGTTCAAGGGTAGGGAATATTTGTAATTGGTGTATGAACAACTATAGGCTGTTAAGATTCCTATCAGATTAGTGTTTCATTGTATATAAAAAAAAAGTTTACTAAATGTGTAATTGGGAAAATAATTGGGATTTTGTGTATAAATGTATTTGCCCTTATCGTTTGGAATGTCCTCTTCACACAGACGCCAGACTGTAACCAGCACTCCTTGTTGGATCGAACTGCATCTCAATGGCCCCCTCCAGTGGTTGGATAAAGTGCTGACCCAGATGGGTACCCCACAAGCTCGCTGCTCTAGTATGTCCTAAAACGAGATCCATGCAAAGTCAGACTGACATTTCACAACGTCAAAACAGTTTGTCTTAAAGGAGACTACCATGCAGTCTTAAATAATGTACTAATAGCGTTTAAAAAATAAAATTAAATTAAAAAAAAATAAAGCAAAGAACAAAATGTCATACAATGGACCAGACGATAGAAGAACGGCATCTGTAAAGGATTACCCTGGAAGTTTGTTTGTGGAGCTGAATATTCGTCAACCCTTATAGTTGAAATTGGCCTGCAAAATCCATATGAGAACTCGGTGTAGAGAGAGTGATTTTCATTATGGACAACGACGACGTCAACATCTGGGCTCTGATCAAGAAACCTGAAGCAGGACTGAGCCTTACTGTCCTCAGGGACGACACAGCAGTTTTGGGGATCAAGCACGACACCTAGTAATTTTTAGAAACCGTCTGTCCTAACCACTAGCTCAGCTCAACTCTTTGATTTAGTGTGAATAGTTGAGTTTACACAACATTAACCAACTGCCACTCCAGCTTCTATTTAACCAAAGTCGGACTCACTACTTAGCATGACTTTTCCCCCCGTCATCCATCCCGTTTTATCCGAGTTGTTGTGATCATTGACCTGGTTATCCTGGAGTGTGCTCTTCAGCTCTTGAAGGAGACAATTTGTTGGTGTTTGTATCATCACACGCACACAAACACCCTGTTTTTAACACAAATTGTCTTCTGCAAACTCGGTGTAAGTTTAAAGATGTTTGTTCATTGGATAGTTGGTAAATTAAAACTCCTATATATAAACATATTTATAGCAGTATCAGTGATTGCTCAGCACAAATAAATAATGGATAAATTAAGAAAGTCTTAGAGCAAGAAGAAGAGCATACAACATCCCACCTCTCTGCATCTGCAGAAAACCAATCAAGTGTTTTTTTAACAAATTCTTTGATATCACAGTATTTAACCCACGTTGCATGCTCTTGCGCCTTCTGTTACACGATGTACCAGTAGCTTTGTTTAGAGCTTCATCTTTGCTTCTTTCTGTCTGACACGCAATAAGAGGATTATCTCTGAGATTTCCAAATGTTTTAAAAAAAAATGCACAAGTCTAATATTTTGAACTGATGCAGTTTTCAAATTATAACAAATTATCAAGAGAAAAAGTCCTCCAAGGTGGGACTTTAATCTATAAATCTATAAAATAGCTTCTATACTGTACTTGCACTGCCCCAAATTATGCACCCCTAAGAAAGTTGCCTTCGATGTCAAATATAATATGCTCTGAATTGTCCATTAAAAGTAAACATACATTTTTCTCCTGCCCTCCATTGCCATTGTAAAGAATTTTGTTCTTCAGTCACCCAATGCATTCGTCAATCTGAAAACCAGCAATCTCTTTTGGTATTTTGCAGTAAGGTGTTCAAGCTTTAAGTGTTCAACAAGCTAGTTATACTACACATTTATCGTTTTCTTTACAAATGGTTTTAGCTACATTAATTTTGTACTTTTTTTATATATATATAAATATATTTAAAATGTTCTCTTTTTCTTAGATGGTATTTTTTGTTCTTTAGGAAATACCCTTTGTTTTGAATAGTTGCAGCTTGATGATGACTTGTGATTTTGGTGTATTATAAGGATTTACAATTTCCAGTAACTTGCCAATAAAAACATGTTGAAATGTGCACCCTTCAACTCAGAATTTGGCTACTTGGATAAAAGTGACAAGATCTTTGATTGTTATAATTAGCTACTCTCAATGTCGTTGTTGTTGTTTTTTTTAAATAGATAATTTAATTGTTATTACCAACTTTTCAGCAGCGCAAAAGCTGGGGTGTAACCAAAGACTAAGCGTGCGCATAGCTTGATCAGTCATATCACCTTTTTTGAGAGAATTAAATAACAAAATAGGAGATTTTTGGTGTAATTTGACCTATTTTACAACTGAGGAAACTGTTGAAATGTCTTACAACCCAGAACATTCCTGTATGCAATAGACATGGGTCGCTATAGGATTTTCACAGTTTGACGGTTAAAGATTAACATAAAGACTTAAGTCAAAAATGCATATCCTGACCATACTGCAGCACATTTGGATGAACACTGTGGGTATTACAGTTTTATAATCTGACATTTCTATTCGTATCATATGTCTAAGTTCATACAAGTCTAAATAAGTGTGCATATTGCATTTTTATCATCCTGCTTTTTATTAGATCATGTGGGATGTACCTCAAGATGATTTATAAACTTTGGTCGAGGTAAGTGGCCCATGCCTGTTATGCATATGAAAGCTCTCACCAGCATTAGTGAAACAACAGTTTCAAAACTCTGTGCTTACACACTGTAGATTTTTGTTTACATGCTCATATTCACTCCAAGCCGTGTTCTGTTTAAGTGGACATTAAACGCGTGAACAGAATGTCTTAAAAAAGAAAGAAATTTGAAAATTAGGTCAAACATCTTAAATGTCATTTTGACTCATGATTTCAATCTGTGTATTTTCTCCAAACAAAACTGAATTATTTGCTTTGCATGCTAAAACCGAAGGGAAACTGCACATTACAAATATGTTTGGTAAGACAAATCACACAAGGTTTAGGTTTTTTTTTTTTTTTTTTTTCATTCGATATCTTTGCAGAGGCTAGATTTAAAGCATTTGTCTGCACAAATTTGAAGCAAAAGTGCATAAGAACAAATGCTAGTGCTGCGGAGTCGCTTTGTCTGGATGTTTATTTAACCCACAATGACACCTTGTCATGGAGAACTGTTAATAGTTTTTTTTTTTCTTTCTTTAAATTGGATTGAAGTTACTCATGACCTGAAGCCGATTATATTATACCTCTGTTCTGGAACTTTCCCACCTGTCTTGTAATTTTGCTGGCTCAGCCAACGTCTTACAAGCTGAGTCTA
This sequence comes from Poecilia mexicana, assembly GCF_051168715.1. Taxonomy (NCBI): domain Eukaryota; kingdom Metazoa; phylum Chordata; class Actinopteri; order Cyprinodontiformes; family Poeciliidae; genus Poecilia; species Poecilia mexicana. The sequence continues at coordinate 18,325,842 of NW_028263381.1, forward strand.
AGATACGTTTACTTTTATTTCACAGATGATACAAGTGTTAGTTCTATGCATTGACCTAAAAGTGTTCGAACTGTATGCCCAGGAAATCTTCTTAATGGCTATACCTTTTACGTGCATATTGCCAGGATCCATCAAGAGCCTTTGCAATAGATTGTACTGTCAGACCAACCAGCTGCTCTCCCTTTTAGAGGCAATCTGGAGTCAAATGCGGTTGTGAAGGACACTTTAAAACATTCTGATGTCTGCATTCCTACATACAGATCATATTGTATTTTCTTCTTATTGTGATGACAATTGTGTATTCCAAAACAAGCATCTTTCCAGCAAATGTCCTATGAAAGAAGCTTCTTGGATAAAGTGAAGTTCCTACATGTCACTTGTGATGTTGTATAATGTTATATAGTTGTTACTTTTTATTTTTCCATACACGTTGTTCCCTCTGCTTGCTATAAACGGAGCATATCCACTAAAACGCAGCCTGTTAGAATCGATGTTCTTCAAGCAATGATCTCCATAGGCTTTCCAGCTATCCAACATTTACGACTTCTTACAGTGTACACTAATAAAGCTGTTTTACTTCAATGAATAATTTTCAGAACTTTTCATTGTGCCACGCCTACAGACCTAGAAACAAACTTCAAACATGTCTCTGGCTGAAAGGTGTTTTTTTTTGTTTTGTTTTTACCAATACATTTGAGCCATTTATTTACACACTTCGTAGAGTTCAAAAACAATTTTAAAGTTTGTTTGAACAAATGCAATTCAGTCCATCTGTCTCTACCATTCCAGTGAACACTATAGGGGAAAAGTAGGAAGAGATTGCTGCAAGCACCGAATGACCAAAATTGTAGCTCAGTAAGGGGGAAGCTCAAGTTAGTCAAATGCTTCAGAATCAAAATTTAAATCTGCCTATTCTTAATAGAATAGAAACCAACTTTATGGTACTCTACAAGAAAGGCAAATGTAAGTGCAGTGTTAAGAAAATACTGTATTGATTTAAAATGGCACACAGACTGAAAGACGTGGTACTAAGTAGCATAATTTAAAAAAAAAATGTACAGAATGTGAATGTATATTTGCACCAAGAAACAACAGATTCTTTACAAGAAGTGGGAAAAACAATGCAAATAACTGCAGGGAAAGTATCTGAAATGAGAAAAGCTGTACAAATACCAATAGGCACGTAAACAACAAGCTAGCTTTAGTTCAGAGCAGTGATGTTTATAAAAACAAGCTGATTCGGGAGGAAAGTCCTAAGGCTCCTTTATGTATCTGGGGTGCACAGGTCTGTCACTGAAGGAGCTCTCCAGTTCAGCAACAGCTTCATGCATGGGGCGGGAGACACAATGGAGACATTGTCCAATAGGAGTGGTTATTCTGTCTTCCACCACCTGCACTTGAGGGGGCATCCCATGACAAAGTTGGGCTTTATTTACTATTATTTACCTAGCCTACTACTGACAGCTTCATTTTAGTACTTATTGTGATGTCACCAACTTTAAGGAAATATATAATATACATTTTCTCAGATTTTAGACTGAAGCAGTAAATAGCAAAGTGGAAAGAAAATTATGCGGTCTCTTTTTCACCTGCAAACATTGCGGCGGCAGAGTCCGCTCAATGGGAATCGAGGCAGTAAGTTGGACCAACAAGAAGGCTGTTTCTGCGTGAACAAACTACCGCGAGGGCGTATTAATTAGATCAGAAGAAGCAGCTGCGTGAGGTTACGTTTTTTGTTTTGTTTTCTGGATTTCCGCTTGTTTTTGAGCTAAAATGATGACTGACGCTGCTAAAAGTTAGAATTTAATCGTCCAATTCACATGCCATTTGTTTTACATACTTGTTGAGGTTTCGTATCATTGACTAGAAAAGGTAAGCATAAAATAGCATATTATTTTTTAATGTTCTAATTTTAAACGCATCCTGTTTTACACACAGTTTATTAAAACTAATCGATCAGTGCTGACATTTACGATATAATTAGTTTTTTTTTGTTGTTTTTATTTTTCAGTCTTGCAAGTTTGTTTCCCCAATAGCCTGAAATTGTCAGAAGAGGGCGCCAGAAGCACACTAATAATTCTGAAGAGTCGAACGTAAGTCTGAAATTTCTTCATTTAGATCGCCTGCATAAAGATTGTGGTTCCGACACGCTAAGAATAGCTGAGAGTTGCAAGGTTTTGCTCATTCTGCTACATTATGTTTCCTTTTTCCTTAGTTGTATAACTTTATTCAGAATTGCATGCACTCCCAACCCTGAAGTAGAATGTACCATGAAATCAAATCTGAAATATTTATCATGTTGTGATCAATGAGAATTATCATTAGTTGCAACAATTCTAATTTCCATTTGTAAAGCATTTCTACTAAAGTGAATTTGCCAAACCATTTGAGGATCAAACATGTCTGGACTGTCAGAAGAAATTCAGTCTCTCTTTTTGCTGTTGCAAAAGTTCTAGCAATTGCTAAAACATAAATGTTCTAACTGTATTAAGAAGACGACTATTTCTTGCTTTTATTCTGTTTATATATGTATGGTTTTGTACATGCATAGCCATGAATTTATGCATTTATTTATTTTTAATGCGCCAGAGTGAGTACTTCTACTTGACCCACTCCATTACCAGAGTATCATCAGGCATTTGTTGATCCTCAGCCTCCGTCCATATGGTTTGGCCTTGGATTCTCTCCGTTCTCGTGGGTCCTATTGCCATGTAGAGCAGTGAGGATTTCCCAAACAAATTAATACAGATCCTGAGTGTACCTAAACTTTCTGGAAGAGTAATATAGACTGGTAATGGCGGCGGCCATTTTTCTGCGGTTGTTGTTGTTGTTGCTGCTGCTGCTGCTGATGATGTCTTGGAACTGATTTCAATTAGATTCTTTGTAAACATGATCCAGTTAATGCTTGTAATTTTAGCAGCCTCTTAATGGACTAAAAAAATTATCAGATGCACAACAAACATGAGCTTTCATACAGTGGCTGCAGATGCTAAATTGTTCCTCATAACTTTCAGTTATTTAGTTATTGAGGTTGATGAATTACAGTAAACACCACACCGAGTGCAAGTGCGAAGTTAGAACTCGGTAGTATTTATGCTGCTTATTGTCACATTCTGTCATGTTATATTTAAGTACTAGAACCCATTCATGCTATACTTATTTGGGAAATTTTTTTTACATTTACAACAAAGACATTGAGATTTTCTTTTGGTTTACTATCTGTTACTTCCTGTTGACACTGCAAGGCAGGACATATAACCCATGTGCTGAACCCACACTGTCATCTATCTTTAATATGACTTTTGTGTCTGGCTTCTTTTGCTGACTTTTTGTTGGCTTCTTTACATTTTTACTCATTTGACTACATAGTTTTAAACCTTAAACCAGCAGGAGAATATGAAAATATGTATTTGTTGTCATCAGTGCATTGTGCCATGTAGATGTGTATTTAGAGTTTGCCTTTATGTCCCAAAGAAATATTTATGGCCATAAGAAATGCAGAAGCATATAAGTTATGTAAACTAATTAAGACTGGTCCCTAACCTATTGCTGACCCCAGTGGTATAACAATGCACCATGTAAAAGCTTTTGTACTTCAGGCCTCTTGATCACACTAGAGTGTTGGATGTCCTGTGTGTGTGTTTTGGCTGACTGGTGGTGCGGGGCTGCCTTGATCCAGTAACTGGAGCACAAGGAGACAAGAAACAAGAGAGCAAAGAGAAAAGGACAGCGAGAAAGCAAAGGAGAATAGAGAAGTGGTGTAAGAAAGAAAGTGGCTCTTCTGTGAAAGAAAGTAAGAGAAGTAGAAGCCTGGCCCATGTAATTAGGTTTAAATGAGTTTTCCACTGACTCAGTGGGTCATGGTAGCACTGGGACAAAGACGGGCTGAAGGTCAGGCCGTCATCGAGTCGAATCGAGCATGACTTGGTTAAAGAAAGTCACAGGCCTCGTGGCAAACGTTTCCAGCGAGCTGAGCGCTGTAAATGTATGAAAAGCTTTCATATCACCAAGACTTTCTTTGAAACACAATTATCCATTGGGTAAAATTTGTTAACTGGAATTGGTATAACAGCTTCAAAATGTGGGCTATGTGGGGAAACCATTGGCTAAATAAGTAGATGGGACACTGTTTTCCATTGGCAAAATGAAGGGATGGTCCACATGAGAACAGTGTTAAGTGAAAATCCAATAAATGTTTTTTATGCTGAATTTAAATTAAGGCAGCTCTTTCGGGAACTGAAACAATATATTGCTACATATGTTGCTAGGTGTTTAAACTACCGATTCACAATGGAAAGCAAAAGGACGACAAAAATTCTTTAGCTAACTGTTAAATATATATTGCTGCTCATAATGGTTGTTGCAAAATGTACATATTTTATGTGTGGTGTCTCTAAGAGCAACAGCTATGGTTGAAGTTCATCATATTATTTTATGCTAGCTATGTGGACCATTTAGCCTCATTGTCAAGACCAATTGCAAAGCTGCCTTGGTTTTGTGTGCTTAAATAATTAAAAACATTTTACTCCTCAGTGATTCTTGAGAATAGGGACAAAACAGGTCTTATGGATAAAGCACAAAATTTGAATAAAATATACACAAAATATATTTTTTTCAAATATCTGACTAAACTAACCTGGGTCATGTGAGCACAACAATGTATATTTTCCTGGTGTTTGCTGAATATTTTTTTTATTTAAACATTGTAGTAGGTGGCTGGTGTCTTTAAAATCCATTGTCCAGGAGCAGAACTCAATACATTATAATAGTTTAAAACAATTAAAGAAATAATAAAATTATATATTATGACAAGTATAAGTAATCATATAAATAATTATAAAAGTATCAATACATTGAATGTATTTATAGTTTTTATTTATAAAAAATATAAATAATTTTTATATATTTTCCCAACTACATTGAAATTTGTCCCTAGTTTTTGTCAACACCATCAGAAATTAAAAGAATGTAAAAAAAAAACAGGGATTATTGGGGGCACCAGAATTTCTGAGGACCCCATGACCTCTTCCTTTCTCTTCCTTTGCTAAGAGGGCTTGTTAGCTCTGGTTAGCTTATGTTATTCTTTAGTTTTTTCTTCATTTTATGCCTAAGTTGTTTGTCACAACCATGATGTGCCAACTCCATAACTGACAATTTTCAAAACTTTGATGAAATTTTGTGAAATACAGTACAGTTTTGCACATCAGAGGCTGAAGTTTTTGTCCGCTCCACTTTGTAATTGACCTCTAGGTCAGTCACGTTGCATGGAGACTTTCTGTGAACTTAAATTTCTTTGTCTAGACACAAATTGGATTTGGATCTTGATTTTGACTGGGGTATTTTAAAGTATCCTTTGATCCACAAGAATCATACAGTACAGTATCTCCGGCTGTATGATTACAGATGTCATGCTCTGCCTCAGTCTCAAATCTTTTTCCTCTTTTTTTTTGTTGTTTTAGCATCAAACAGGTTTCCTTTAGCATTGATTTTTATATTTAGCTCCACTCATCTTCTCAGCAACATTATCCAGCCTTATTGTTCATGCTGAAGAAAAGCACTTCTGTGTTTGTACCATTCAGGGAAAACCACAGTGTTTTATTTCCTGTCATAAATATATATATTTTATGTATTCTGTAAAGTTCAGCTCTTTGTTTACTGCATGTCCTACATGCCATGCAGTAAACCTTATATGCAACGTCTTTAGCAGGTTTTCTTGCCATTTTTGTTAAAAATAGCAAATAATTGTTAGGAGATAGTGCCAAATACTAATTTTATTGACAATAAAATTTGTATTTTATTGTCTGATACAAGCAGATTTTCTTACTTGTATCAGATTTTCTTGCTTGTGCTGTGAATTTCTGCAGTCGCTCCAGCCTCACCACGGCGTCTGGACTACTTCTTTACTTCTTTGATTGTTTTGTATTTCTTAGCTTGAAAGTTTAGGTGAACCGACATCTTATAGTAGGATTACAGTTGTGTCATAATCTTTGCAAGTTCAGATGGTGGATTGGATGAACGAAACAATCGTCAGTGAGTTGTTCAAAGCATAGAATACTTTTTTATTAACCAAGCTGTGGTTGTATAACCTCTGAGGTCTTCACAGGACAGACAGCAGTATTCATACAGAGGTTAAATTACACAAAGGTAGGTTATTATGATTTGCTATTTTTAGGACTTCTGAGGGGAATGTTTTGCTCTTAATTGCACCGTAAGTAACTGTAGGTAAAATGGACTGAATAGTGTTTGCCTTTCTCTTGAAGTGGTTGCTTTACAAAAAATGTTGAGAACCATGTTTGTACCTTATAACTGCTTTACAGTTATACGCTGCTGTAACGTGATGACACACAGTAATATTCAAAGGGTGTGGATATTGTTTTATTGTACTTCAAGTTAATCCTTAATCATTTTACAATATATATTACTTAGATCTTTTTGTTTTGCTTTAGTTTATCTATTTTTCTTCTTCTCAGTATTTCCATTTTGCTTTCTGATTGCATAGCGAGTACCTACACCTTGTCTTCATCGTATCACGTTACACTATAGCAGCGAGATGTGTTCAGACCTTTTATTTCTTATCACCCCTAACATCCCTCCTCTCCTTCCCCCTACATGTGCTACATGCTGGGGTGTGTGTGGGGTTATGAAAACAGTTAGGCTTAATAATTGATGTTCTGCATTTCAATCAATTTCAACACAGTGTTAGGCTAATTAAGGTTAGCGCCATCCTCCCAGGGGCTGTCCATGTAAGAGAGTGTGAATAATATTGTGTGTGTGCAGTAGCTGGTGTGTGTTCGCTTTCCTGCTCCTGGGGCTCCACGTTCCATTTTATATCCCAAAATACTTGGGAATTCTCTATTTCAGGAACAAGAGATGAGAGAGGATCTCTCACCGACTGCTTCTCTTCCTCCCTTTCCCTCATTCTCTCTTTCTTGCTCTCGTCCTCCCCCTCCCCCTCTTTCTCTCCCCAGGCAGGATACTAAATGCAATTAACACAGCTGCTTTACTGCCTGCTAATTATTAACACACGCACACACACACACACACACACACACCCACACACACACACACACACACACACACACACACACACACACACACACACACACACTCAAACACTTCTTGCACTTTCCCGCACGCACACACAAAACGGAAGTGATTATTTTATGCTGGACTAATTTAAAGTTCATTGACAGTTGGTTTAATTAATTAAATACAAAAAGTACCCTTAAAGAACTCCCAGACAGACACAACTTGCTCATAGATTTAAAGTAAATATTTATTTATTGTGTGCCTTCGCTCACTAGCATTTTTTTAATACTTCAATCCCTGTAGTGTGTCGTTCACCCAGATACCTCTAGGTGTGTGTAAGTGTGATTCTGAGTGCGTTAATGAGTCTTTAAACCCTCTGTGACAGTATTTAACATTAACAGGAATAACTAAAAAGTCCAATTAAGAAGCAGAGACAGCTTTATGTGCTGTGAAGTAGTTGCTCTCATTACATAAGCAACAGTGGGCCACACATTACATAGCTGGCTACTGAAAATCAGTTATATGAATAGTATTTTAATCATTTAAAATGTTTTTTCTTCTCTATTTCTACATAAAAGCTTATAAGCGTTTTTCACCGATTTTAATTTCTTTGTGCTTTGATCCTTTTCTTTTGACATTATTTTATAAACCCTTAATCCAGAACACTTAAATAACCACGGAATGTGAGCTGCTGATTATATTAAATACATATTTAAAATTCAACAATCTACAATATTAAAAGCCATGATGTTCAAGAACATTGCATTTACCCTGATTAATTCAAAACAGCTGTTCTTGTTAACTTTCAGATGATAAATGGCTTCTCTCTGCTGTTGGTTTGTCATACCTAAAACAAGAGCTCAGTGAGGACCTGTGGCTGCTACCAACTCAAGGAAAAGAGTACAAAGCCAAAACTAAAGGTGCCCTAGTTGCAGAACCCGCAGAATAATGACTTGAGAACTCAAGATGTTCCACACTGTGGTAAATCTTGGAGGATGTGCTAAAACGTCAAAAGTAAGACCTGCATTGCTGGTGTTGTTAGAGGTGTAAACAATCTCAATGATGCCTGTGGCAGTATTGAAAGACAGAGTCAAATAGACCCTGCATACCTCTGGATTCCAATGGTACAGACCAAGGAGGAAGTCACTTCTCAAAGAAAGTAGACAAAAAACCACTTGCCCCTTTGCAAAATCCCATCTGTGCAAAGAGGATTTCTAGTCTTCTGTTTTGTAGATTGATGAAACAAAAATGGATATTTTTGGCCACATTTATTGAGCCTTCTTGTGGCAACCACACCTACACCCCCAAAAAGCAAAAGTGATATTGTTTTTAGCCAGCTGGAAGGAAACTTGATCAAAGTAATTTGCAAAGTGAGAAAGAGTTTTTCAAGAAAGATATTGGTACTTGGGCAGCTTTGTGTGTAGCAGTTCAATTTGTTTTATCCTTTTTTAAATATCGCTCTGACTGTAAAACTGGGGAGATTTAAAATAATATATATTTTCTTGTAGCCATTTCCTGACTAGTGAAAACCACATCTGCCTACAAGAATGGAAGATTCTCATACTTTCAAATGTTGAAGATTCAGTCAGTCATGTCATAGTTACACTTGAGGAAAGGTTAAGTCTATTGATTAAGTTTGTAGAGACTGATGAAATGCAGCATATTTACATTTACTGTATAAAATTGTAGTTTTTATATTTAATAAAATTATATTTTAGTTTCATCTATGATGGTTTAATAACATTTTTCACTTTTTGAATAAATGTACTTGAGCCAAACAGTTGGCTTTATCATATATTTTAGTGTGAAATTAGAATAAAAATGAATTTATTTCAGTTTTTTGCACATTTTCAGCCTGGGTGCTAATAAATGTGAAGTTGGAACTCTTCGTTTTAAATCTTGATTTATAAACACTATTTCATCTCATTCATTGTTCTAAGCCTCAGAGTTAGTGACTACACTTAAAGTGGGCTCCAGCCTCTACTGAAAAAGAAATAATAAGTTGGAGATGTAAGATCATTGGATGTGTGTTGAGGAGAATGAATCCTGCTCTGCTCTTGAAGCTCAAGAGTGAGAAGCCATGCATTGCCTCAAGTAATCGGACACCAGGTGTGTTTGTTTAATATCAAACAAACAGGACCAAGCTAAAGGGACAAAGTCTGATACTGAAAGATCAAAGAAGGCCATAAAAACAAAGATGTCATGTGGACGTGTGGGTTCTTGCTTGTGGTGGACTCAGGTGTTAAAGTACATCCCCATTACACTTAGGATTTGTCAGAACAGAAGGGTGGAAACACAACGCCACCGTCTTTCCACCTCATGACCTCTTCTCATTTTATGTCCTCACAATAAGTTCCTTTGTTCTGGGTTTAATCCCACTTTCAATTCCCATGTTGCAGAGTCTTTCTTCTGTCCAGCATTGATAATTGTGCACCTCATGCAGAGCATGTAATTGTAATAAGTTCTGCATCAATCAAGGCCTTTACACATTTTTTTATATCCAAATTGTATACTCATTCTCAAATGTCTAGCATTCTTAATCATATTTAAACCTTTATGATAGTATGAATAAAATAACATTTCACTGGAAAATATTTCTATTACAGCTGGGTGGGCAAGCAAGTGCATAGAAAGAGGGACAAATGGACATATGAATGGATGAAAAAACCATGAATGGATGTAAAAACAGATGGATGGACAAATTAATCCAAAAATGTATGGACGGACAAACTAATGAGGAGACAAATAGATGGTCATGCCAATGAATGAATAGACAGATTGATGAATGAATTGATTCATGGGCAAATGTATGGACAAATATTAGAAAGGACATAAAGGACGGATGGATTCCCTGGTTAACTTATATGTGATATATATATATATATACTTACATAATGATAAAGGCATCTGGAACTGCTAATATGATTATATTTCTAAGGTACTATTAAGAACGTATCTTAGAACCATAACTTAACATAAAGAAACACAAACCAATATCTGTTTAAATACTGCACAATGGAATTTGGTCCCAAAAATAAATCTTTCAGTATAAAATGTCATTACTACTTATGCTGTTTACAGAGAGAAAAAGGCCATCTGTACAATGCCTTTTAATGTTTGATAAATAGATAACAGCATAAAAAGTTGCAAGTCTAACACGTTGTGCATTCTTCTCATCCTTGTCTCAGCAGAAAATATGAAATAAACAACATTTCTCTTAGCAGCCGTAGTAGAAAGATGAGAGGGCTGCAACAATGAATTGTTGGACATTTATTATTGTGGTCTTTGCAAACTGCAACATTTAATCATTTACTTCATAGTTCACATTTTGTTTAGATACAGGGCCAGATCTGCAAAGCAAAAATTCAGTTAAACTGAATATCCTGCCAAACTTCCAAACTTGTGAGAATGTAAGAAACCATATTCATATATATTACGTTAGCTCTCCAGTATTATACGTTTTTGTAATCTTATCCTATTTACAAAAAGTGAGAGTTGGTATGTTGAACTGTGTTAATGTAAAAGTACATTTTGACAGATGAGTACCATAATTATTCTGTAGTTTGTCTTTTTTTGTTTGTTTGTTTATTTTATGGCTAGCCATTTGAAACAACCAGTTTAAAGCTTTTTAAGCATTTTATTTTTTTTTGTTATGACTAATTTGTTACCTTAAATATAAGAATAATCTTATTAAACTAATTTCTTATTTTGTTTTACTTCATCCCCAGAGACTTTCTATGTGTGTGTTTTTCTACTTGTACAGATGCAGTATTAGAAAGAACTAATCTATTCCTTTTATATTTTCTGTATCTGTAAACACAGAGGAGCTGTAGTAGCACAGCAAAAAAACACGGGGTACTACGTAGGGGGTAAGACCTCCGGCCTGAGGGCAGGGAACCATATTGTGTTCATGTGTGCGTGTGTGAGTCCAATGTATTCCTCTGTTATTCACCACTAACCTTACCATCTTGTGTGTGTCTGGTGTTGTGTGTGTTTGAATGCATGCATGAATATGTGAAAGTGTGACATATGGGGGTCTGCGTGTGTGTGTGAGTGAGTGGGGGCCCCTGGCCAGGGCTTTTGTTATTGATGCTCTCGCCTCGGGGTACGTCGGGGGAAATAATGTGCGCGGGAGTGTTCTTGTGTAAGTGTGTGCGTGTGTGTACAGGGGGGTCATGCAGTGTCATCAAGCGGCGGCTGGTGAAAGATGGCCAGCACTGACATGATCAGTCATCTGTTGATCAAGATGTAATGCTGCCGCCCTGTCGCACTTTCTCCGTCTGAATTTCACTGTTAACTCAGTTTCACTTTTCTTTCTTTTTCATTGTGACCCAACTGTGTGTCTCATTTTTTTTTCTTTCTTCACCCACAACATGGTTCTCTGCTGCTGGGAATGTCGAGCTAAACTATGAATTCTCTCTATATTCTATAGTTTTTATCCTTTCACTCAATACATTCTTCTCTGTAGCCTTTCCAACTTATTACTTTTTTACTTTCTCACTCTCATATTCCTTATCTTTCTTTTCCTTTCATTAAAGTATCATGTTGCATTTACACACACATAAGCACTGAGCCAGGAAATGATAAAACACCATCTCGGTGATGTGAGCATGTTACATGGGCAGTTTGAGACGCAGACATTGCTCGTACATGGATGCACACCCACAAACTGCGGTAAGAAGGTAAAGTGCTTGAGCAACTGTGGTTAACAGTAAAGCACCATCTAAAGTGCTCTGTCCTGCGGTGAAAAGCTAACAGGCTTCATAGAGTTTGTTTTTTTTAATGTTATGACGCGGATGTTTTTTGTGGTTAGAAGATAATGGAGTTTTACTGTGTGGTTAAGAGCTGTGTGTATCATTGTGTGTGTGCGTCGATGCATGCATGTTCTTCACATGCTAAGAAAGGAGTATATTGTTAACAGGAGTTTAAGTGCAGTTAATTGGTAAAGTGCCATATTATAAGAAATGCAATATTATCGCTAAGACTTGTTATGGTAACACTTTATTTGAAGGGGGGTGAATAAGACTGACATGACACTGTCATAAACATGACATAACACATGTCACTTATGACACTTTTAATACAAAGTTGACATTATTCAAAATGTCTTTATGACAACTTGACATTAACCAATAAATCATTACTGTTATAAATTTGTTATAAAAGTATTACTGATTTCACTTTAAAAATTAGATAACTTTATATTATTAAAGGTAAAGTTTAAACAGTAATCATTTACTGGTTAACGTCAAGTTGTCTTAACAAAGACATTTTGAATAACGTCAACTTTGTATTAAAAGTGTCGTAATTTACCGAATGATGCTTTATGACAACAGTCATAAATATTCATGAAGGCTTATTCATGTTCTTGACGGGTGTTATGTCATGTTTATGACAGTGTCATGACAGTTTTATTCACCCCCCTTCAAATAAAGTGTTACCCTTGTTACAATGAGGATTGAAGTTTGTGTAAAATATATGTTTATATTCTGGCAAAAGAGAAGGAGTTCTTTATGGCAGTCTCTCGTAACATTGTTAGTGTTTTTGCTAGACTGTTTTTGTTTGTTTTTCTTTTACATTTTCAAATTTTCAAAAACGTCTGTGTTTTGGGAAACCAAGGTTTTCAACGTGTTTAACTAAAAATCTAAAAACCTGAATATGTATTCACCTCCATTTAATCTGAAAGCCCAAATAGTACTTGCCTATAGAAGTGGAAATTAACTGTACAAGGTAATTTCAGGCCTTAGAAGAAAAGCAGAGTGCACTGGAAACAAAAAGCTTGATGAACACAAACGGAGACAAGGAACATGTCAAAAATGAGACATTTATCAGAGAAGTAGAGAGGAGGAGTTTGGATGATTTTCTTCAACAGAGACAGGAACTTTGGCCAGATTTGATGGGAAGAAAAAAAATATTTTGGAAGCTGTAAAATACCTGACACTGATCAGTAATTTTCAGCTAAGAAGAATGAGTAAAATTTGTTTATCAAATACACTTCTAAAAAATCTATAAAAAGGTGTGATTGTAGTGTGACGAAATATAAAAGTTTTCTGTTAGCTGATATTTTATTTATGCTATTCTAATTCAACTGAGTAAAGATGGTAAAAATAAAAATTATCTGTAAGTACTTGTTTAAAAATATTGATTCAAATTTTGAAATTGGCAAAAATAAATCAGTAAAGACATTTTCAAACTTTAAATGATTTTTTCTGAAAATTTTCTGAAAAAAGAAACATACTTCACCAAATCACTTAGTGGGTGTAAATAAATTTTAATATCTGCTCTGTGTTTATGGAGACTGCTGGGCGACTGTGTGCTCTAAGAAAATTCAAATATCAGATTAAGTCTCGAACATGACGTGTAATCCACTTCAAATGACTCCGGTTGATATGGAGGGGCATAAAATCTTGATCAGGATATCCAGACCCATTACTCTGTTAGTGTTGTTTTCAGTGGAAAATAGATGATGTCTTTACAATGTGTGGTTAGACTCAAGACCAGCACAGTTCACTGTGCCCTGACCTCAACTGATGCATAATGTAAGAGCACTGACCGCACTGATGTATTAGTGGACTAAATGACTGTATTAATGGTGTTCAATGCAGGGAGGAAGAGGCTAAGAGGCCCGAGAAATGCTTTAAGTGAAGGTGTGGAACAGAGATTGGCCTAGAGTGCATGGGTGTGCATGTAAACGCGCTAGAGTCTGAATCGTCCAGAAAGACGAGGGAATTCCCCTCAAGTTAAGATCTTTATTGATATTTTTATTTAAATAAAGGTACAATGCTTGAGCTAACATTTTTTTTCCCAATATGAAACTGTCAGAGGCCAACTGCATGAAGAAATATTTATAATTCTTGCAATGTACTATCATAGACTATTCTGTACAAGAACAAAACTGAAGATCTCCAAGCTATAATATCTGAGTCTATTCCACCATATAATTTTTATTTTATTTCAGATATGTTAAAACTTTTTAATTACATACTACTTGTAATGCTTTACATCTTACATCTGTAATTTTATTAATTTCAGGCTTTTCATGCATGAAGTACAATCAAGTCTTGAATTGCAGTATGAGGATGTTTTTCAATTCAAATAATTTGCTTGACAGTTGAATCAATAATGTGAATTTAAACTCTCAAGTTGAAGTGTTTGTGGGAAACAAAAAAATGGACATTTAACAGATTACACCATTTCATGCTTTATGCATTGACACGTGGTAAACATCAAATCGGGGTGACTGACAAATAAGTAAGGAACTACAAAGAGTTTCCACTAAAGAAATGTTGAAAATCTGTATAGCTTGATGTAATATTTTCCATTTTAAAAGTTGCTTATTTATTTTGCAAGATCAATATATAATCTCAGGGTTAACAATGTTCTGTGAGAACAATGTTTGTTGAGAATCTTTAAAGACTTTTCAACATTTTAACACATTTCAACCACAAACTTCATTGTGTTTAATTCAAATATTAGGTGACGGATCAACAAAATTGTTGATCTGTCACACTGAACCATTCATTCTATGTTGTTTGTTTATGGTTGTTGTCTTTCAGGAAGTTACAACTCTGTCCCAGTCTCAAATCTTTTCCAACTCTTGTCCTCAGATCCAACCAGCTTTTCTTTCCCTAAAGAGGAAAATAATTTCCTTTACAAGAGGGAGCCATCAATGTGTTTTCCCCAGTAAATGGTAGGCGCACTTCAGTGTTTGCATTCTCAAAAAATACTACTTGTAAAAAAAAAAACATGTAAAAAAAGAGTTGTCTGTTTCATTGTAGCCTATGCATACTCTAATATTTGTCCCCTGCACAAGAAACACTATCCCAACCTTTCTCCATGCAAATCTTTTCTCTTGTCACTCTCTTTCCTCTTTGGCCTTGGATTCCTCCCCTGGTTCTTTGGTGTCTTTATCATTTTGTAAACAACTGTCATATCTGGCCCTCTTAAATAGCCTTCACAGTTTTGTTAGCACACACACACATTCACACACACTCCAACATATCTCATCAATGTTTCAGACACAGGGCTGCATATCAGCTAGCTATACCCCATGTCTAGTCCTCACTTATTTACATCCGGCTGCCCCCGCACATCTGAAACCTCAACACCAACATCAATGATTCATTAGCCAATGTTTTAGCAAAATGCATACCTCCTCTGTCGATACAGAGGAGAGTGGGGGGAGCAGGGACGGGGGGTTTGAATGGCAAGAGCATGGGGCAGACAGTTGAAGTAATGGAGATTAGAGGCGAAGAAGACAGGAAAGAAATGTGAAATAAGAGATCAGTAACTGCAATAATGATGAAGAGAGTGGACAAGAAAATTTGGACAAAAGAGGGGGAAAAAGAAGAAAAGATGACTAAGGCTTTTCAGTGTTTCAAGACGGTGTCCAACACTTGATCCCTCTTTTACGAATGAAACATGGTCTTTTTTATTTTATTTTTGTCAGAAATCAATGACATTCAGCAGACATACAGACACAGGAGTCCAATATGTCTTTTACTCTTTAGATTTCAGTAGAACATGACCCTGCTCCCCTCCTGGGGCTTTGTAGAAGTTCATGAACATTTACACATTGATTTTGAAAATTGTCCCTGTGTTTTGAGATTGCTGTGGTTTTTGTGGTGTACCATTACATAAGACATGAAAAAGAATGAAACCAAATAGGGAGGAAGGGATTTGCATGATAGTAGTAAGCATAAAATGTCAGTAACCACTTTTCTTGGCTTATCCCCCCTGGGTTCCTTAACATTTTTTATTTAAATTTTGCAATATTTTGGCTGTGTTTATGAAACTTGCATACAATTATGCATTATGGCAATCTGAAATAGCATTTTTTACTTTTATGGGGGCACAGGTGGAACACAACATTAAGGTAACAAAAAGGGTTATTTAAAGTCCTCCAGTTTTATTTAAAACACATTTTTAAAATATGAATCACAACAATCAATATAGTTTAATTTGCAAATATAAGACTCTTTACACCATATTTTGGTCTGACCATGATATGCCATGTTCATGTCTCTATTACTAGGAAATTGGTTTAAAGATCTTTATTTATTATATTTATAAAGTGTGAACAAATGTTTGTTCCCTTACAGATTTCTGTGTTTGCTTATTTTTTTTCATGTTAACTTAAGTAAACACAAAATGCAGCTTTCCAGTTAAAACTGTCGAGGAAAAAAAGCTATGCACACCAACCTGACCCCATGTGAAGAAGCATTTACCCCGAAACATAGCTAGTCCTGCGATCAAGTGATGACTATCATGGTGTTTTTTACATCACTGTAGAGAAACTTCAGCCTATTCTTTTCAATAGATTGGTATTGATACAGCCGGATTGGAAGAACTTTTATCACACATGGCTTGTTTAGCATTAAGTTACAGCATTAGAGATGTAATCAAGTCTAAGCTTTAATTGGAGGTATTTGTTGTGCTTCTGATCATTGTCCTCCTGCTTATCTCGAAGGCTTAAGGTCAAAAACTAATAACTTATTTACCTTGAGGATTGAGGATGTTTTTTTCACATACTTAAATAACTTTACACCAGCTGTTGGAGAACAAACACCTTCTAAAACGTTCAACGTTCTAAATGTTGAACGTTGAGTTTTATTTTCCCAAAACTCAGCTTGCCCAGTTTTTCTTGCTGTTGAATCATGAACACTGACCTTAACTGAGGCTAGTGAGGGTTGCCACTGTTCCACATTTACTCCAGCAGGAGTGCAGGAAATGTCACGCCCAGCCCCGTGAGATCGTCAGTTTCCTAAAAATGCGCAAAGGGTCAGTGTGACCCCGCTGGACTGCGTACAGAGTAAAAGAACTTGTGAAGACAAAATGACCTTGTCTCTTTAGACTGCGGGAGGGTTGTAGAAAATTACCAAAACTCCCAAAGTCTTATAGAAATATAGATGGGTTTGAGAGTTTGGTGCTCATCTGTTATGTCAAGTTATGTTTTTCTGATATTTGGAATTGCTGAAAATTTGTCACATAAAAGCAAAAGTGGTAGAAAAAAATCTGTAAGGCAGCAAATTATTTTCTTTTGTACAATGGAGGTGATTATTTTAAGTTATATTTTTAGTTCTTACATTATTTTTGTGTCTTTTACATCAGAACAGCAATACCTACTATTATACAATAAACACAAAGATAATTGGGAAGCCCAAACCTGTAAGTAAAAACAAAGACAGAAGAATTAAAACGGGGGCGATTGGCCTTGACTTTGACAAAGACTTGTTTCAGGGTAACAAGGACAAGACACTTCTATGTTTCTGTCTCTCCCTCATCATGCTCTCCGTTTCTCTCTCTCCTTTTCTGTCATTTGGCGCCCAGGGTGAAATTATGATAATAAGAGAAAGGAAAAGCTATTACCATGGCTGCTCTCTCATTATGTAAATGATATTAAACAGGCCCACTGTGTGTGCATATGTGTGTGGCTCTGTAGTGTGTATTCAAGCCTGATCAGCTGAGCAAGTTGCCGCATGTAGACACATTTGTGTACACAAAGTTTGTTCGTGTGTTGCCTTACTTGGCTGCTTAGATGTGTGTGTCTTTTTACAGCTGTTTGTCTATGCGTGTGCGTGTCCTGGAGCTGCGGGTGCTAATCTTCATACAGTGATTACAAGGTGTCAAACTCTGCCACATTGATTATGAAATGTTAATTACATGTTATGTTTCCACCTGCTTTGATAACAAGTACAGGATAGTGCCTATAAAAACTTCCCCACATTGTGTCCCATTTAAATCAACATTAACCACATTTTACTGGAACTTTATGTGATAAACCATCACATAATTGTGAAGGGGGGAATTTGCATGGTTTTCACATTTTGTTTTCACTAATAAAACTCTATAAGGTCATGAATGCCTTTGTATTCTCCCCCCTTTACTGTGATACCCTAAATAAAGCCCAGTGCCCCCAACTGACTTAGATGTCTCTAAAACATTGAATAGAATTTATGTCTAATTAATTTGGAGTATTAATAAAGTTTTGTGAAGGGCTCAACGTTTTGATAAAGGAAATTTGTGAATAAACATCACCGTGAAAACATTACAGAGATTAAATAATGGGGAAGTTTTAAAGTAGTTTTAGATTATTAAACTATACCCCCAGAAATGTAGTTGCTCTGGTTCACGTTCTTCAGATCCAATAACCTGAAGCATACAAATAGAGCTACCTATTTAAAGTGCAGACCTAAACCTAGTTAAGAGTGTGACAGACACTGTCCATTCAATCTTACTAAAACAATGATCTGAATCAAAGGTAGAATCAGTGACTCACATTTCCTAATTGCCCTGTTAATCTGATTGGTTTCCCTATGACATTTAAGTCTGTTGGCTTCAGTCATGTTCAGAACTAAAGAGACCTTTTGGGTGAGAGATAAAATCTTTTAAAGAATTGGGTTTTCTAAGTAGAAAACTCTCCCTTTTTTGCTCCGTATGTTACATTTTTATTTAAAAAAAAAATCAATGAATATTTTTGCTCAAATTTATTCAGCTGCTTAATAGAAAGGCTTACAGTATAGTATGTCAGTTGAATTGATAAATATGTTTAAATGTGTAATCTTTAGCCTTACATTTCTGCATAAATGGACCAGAAATACACATATCAATGATCCAGGTTGAATTTGATGTTTGATGTTGATTTTTCATTTTGGAAATATAAAATTATTGACATTCATTAATTCAAAAGTGGGTTTTTAAATGTATTTATTACTGTAACTCTACTGGGGTTATGGGGATCAGTTGTCACATTTTCACCTAATCTAATTTAAAGCCTATAAGCATATTACTCTAAAGACATTTTTTTAGAAGCTAATTACAACATTCTTTCTTATTCTAAACTTTAAAGACTTATGTTGAAAGTCTGCCAGAGCCGTACCTTCAGTGGTGTGTTGTTCATTCGTCAGTATTTGTGTAAATGCATGTGCACCTTAATATATTGCTGCTACTGTGTGTTTGTTTGGTGGTCTGTCTTGGTCTACTCCATTGCTTGTTTATATGCTTCATACCACAGGTCCTCAGGGATTCATAAATATTGATCGTCACAAAGGATGGATAGCTGCTTGATAGGCTGCCCAGGTCCTGGGAATAGATGCACACACACCAATACACACATTCAAGCAGCCACAGCCCAATACACTGTCCCTGTTACTTTGATTCAGAAAGGAAAAGCAGTTTTTTGTGTGTGTTTTGTTTTGGCTCCATCCCAGCTTTAAAACAAATGAAATGCAATTTTATATTCCATTTTTCTGTATGGTGTGCAAAATCAAGAGCTCATAAAAGTCCACAGATGTTTCTGAAATTGAAAGTTTATTTTATTAGTGGTGGAAAAAAAAAACATCTAAAGGCCAAAAATAAAATCGCTTCACAGGACTTCAGTGGCTGCAGTTGGAAACACGCTCGTAATTGAAAATCTGCCATTTGACAAAACAGATAAAAGGCAACGCCTCAATGTAGATTTTTAGACGTATTTCTTTTGAGCTTCTTGTTGAGGAAACATTATATTCCTGTAGAGCAGGGGTCTGCAGCTCCAGTCGTCGAGGGTCGGTGTCTTTTAATTTTTAGATGGCTCTCTGCTTCAACTCACCAAGCAATTAGTTTATTAGCAGGACTCTGGAGAACTTGACTGCATACTAAAGAGGTAAGGCAACTATTTGATTCTGGTGTTTTGGACCAGGGACACATATAAAAGCTGCAGGACACCAGGGCGATTAGAATCGCAGACCCTTGCTCTAGAGCCTGATGTTTTCAAATGTGTTTTCTACACTCTAAAAAACTTGCCTATGGTGAACTCCTCCGTATTTGTGAGAGTTGGGAACCACAGGCATCCGTGGTTCTTGGCTAAAATCCAAGAATCCTTGAAATCCCCTGAAAAAACACCTATTCTTTTTAATATCTTAGCACCAAATAAACCATAATATGCATTAATACAGTGAAATCCTTCTTGGCACTACAGAAGCTAAAGTCTTCCTTATCTCCACAATGTCACAAGCGGCATTGTGGCTAGATGAGTGACTCCCGCCACATTTTCTTTTCAGTATTTGATAAAAAAGTAAATATGCAAATTTTTACCAAATAATTTAGAGTTATGGTTGATAGAAAATTCATGATTAGGTGACTTCACAAATATTAAACAGCAAAATAGTCAGGGTCAACTCTTAGTTGCTCTGAAATTGCCCTTAGATATGAGTGTTTGCTTGCATGATTGATTGTCCTGTGTGTCTCTGTATTGCCTTATGGATGGACAACCTATTCAGGGATTACCACGCCTCTCACCCAATGACCTCTGGAGATGGGCACCAATCTGCCTTCACCCTATACTGGATGTTACTGGTATATATGAATTGGTGCTCTAGTAAGTAGAAAATCTAGGAGATCAAAAGACATTAAGAAATATGTGATAGCAGAGGATGTTTTACAATTGAGTGACAACCATTAACTAATCGGGGAGTAACAAAACCTTAGAAAATCTTGGTTTCTTTAAATCCATCAAAAAAGTGCTCCAAAAATACCTTTAGTATGAAAAATATAGGATTGCAACCATACCCATTCATTCGTGTGTAACACAAACTAGTAAAGCTACAAATAAACACAGCATCCTATAGCATTCTCTCCAAGCATAAATACTGGAGCAGAAAAACAAAATACAGTTATAAAAATGGTCTTTTCAGCAAGGACAAATATAAGTTGACATTTTTCTTTCTGTGAGACAGCATAGCATGAAGGGTTCAAAATTCTAAATATATTTAGAAAACTTTAAAAGATGCACTGTAATTTATTTTTACTGCGAAGTACACTTTCAAATTGTAGCTCTGCTGGGCAGAACTTGGTTTTCAGATTAATCTAAAGATGAAAGCTTGTGAATGGAGTGCTTTCTATAATACAATTCATATTGTCATGTTTTCTCCCTAGACCAAAAAAAAAAAAAAAATCCTTTTGTGTTTAAGATGCTTCCACTTGCTTTTCTTGCTGTCTTTATCAGTACATAGAAAACATCTAATATTCATCCTGAAACTTCTTTAGTGACATACTGGTTCAGCCACCACAAAGGATTCTTCAGCAAATGTAATTTTATATTCTCCATTAGTGTCTGTGTGTGTGTGTGGATGGTGCTGCATGTTCAAAGCTTGTAAGAGTGACAAGATGGCCCCCGAGAGTGCACAAAAGATTGATATGATTGCATCAAGGCTTGGCTTTAAAGTGCTGCAAGACTACTTGAAGAGGCAGAGTGTCTGAACTGGAATAATGGGAGGCTGAGATCAGACGCTGTTACCATGAGACCATCTGCAATACCAGATACTTCTGATCACTCTGTAAACCGTCTTTCTTACACACTGTTAAAAGGTCCCCTGTGAGAATGAGAGCTCAAACGTGAGAGAATAATAAGATGGAAAGATGCGAAGAAGAGCTGTATTTCAGGGCACCAAACCGGGCTGCTGGACACTTGTAAATATTCTGCAGTTCACACATATTGCTTTTCACATGTTTAATGATCTCCGGTGACTATTTGACTCTGAGCTTTTTACAGCAGTAGAATATTTAAAGTACCTAATTCACACGGTCTATTCCAATATGCAGTAATATGGAATTATAATACAATCCAATAATAACATCTGTCAATAATGCATATCAAATTATGTGTTTAACAGACGCATGCGAAAGATTTCTTATCTTCTGTTGCATATATGTTTGTTCTTGTAGGCCTGAATCACTTTTCTTTTTTTGCTTTAGAGATTTCCACGTTGATTCAAACTTGCTGACAAGCTGTGTGTGAGAGCACCCATTGAAAAAAATAGAAAACCAGCTACATTTTATACCTTAAATAGTGTATTTAAATCTTTTTTTCCAGGATGTGAAGGTTATACAACACACTTCACTGAATTGTAAAATTCACAAGTAAAAACATTCAGGTGTTTTTTGTCTTTGCTCAAAATTGTTAATAAATTGTTGATTTGCTGCAGAAATGAAATCACGTTAACAAGCTAATTGATTAAAATGAGAAATGGAAAATCACAGTATCCAGTATCCAGGTGTTAAAAAATTAGGATCTTTTATTTTAAAACAAGATTTTAGTATTCTATTAAACAATTTAGCTGTCATTTCAGTGCTACCCTGTGGAAGTCTGTTAAACACAGCACTTTACTTCCAACCACACATTATTCAAGACCCATCATCCACTGCAGTTTTTATCCACCTATTCAGTTTTTAATGATGAAAACAACATAAATATTTTTTGTAGCTAATGTTATACCTGATATATTCTCTCAATTTTATTCTCATATCCAATTATCGCACTGAGAGAATCCATCTTTCATGTCCAAGTCTTTAGTAAATAACCTGCCCAGATTATCAACACATTTGCTTCATTGAGGCTCCCAGACTATTTGTGTGCAGCTCAGAAAATTGCTTTGGTCATTACTGAAATTAATGGGTTGTGTTTTTTTTTCCAAATACATAAGTTGCAAAGCTGATCAGTTGCATTTATGCCTTTTTTTGTATTTTATCCTCCAGCCTCTTGGCCAGAATTCTAAATATTTGTATGATTTATGACGATGAACATTTAAAATGTTATTTAAGGCAAGTTTCTTAAAAGTAAAAGTCAGTAAGACTTTTGTCTAATAGTAACTTTGCAGAAATTCATAGGATTCTTGAGCTTCTTCACAGAAATAATAATGTGTCCATTTTCAGATGTTTGAATCAATGGGGCCCTATGAGATCTCCAAACTTTGGGATCATAATTTACAGCCTAACCCTGCTTTACTAACATTTACTAATTATGTGACTTTTGATGACAATTAATCTCTGGATTTTTGACAATTGAACTGGATTTTTGGGGTGTGTTGGAGTAAAGAGGGTAGAATACCCTTTTAAAATTCTTTAATTGTAAATACTTGCAACTGTAATATTTTCCATCCAGAGTTTATCACATAAAATCCCCCAAAAACTACAATGAAGTCTGTCGTCACTTGACAAGATGTGAACAAATTCAAACCTTTTTTAAAGGCACTCTATGTAAGGTGGAGGGTAAGAGACACGTCTTTGTGATATTCTGTGTGTGGGTGTGCTGTGTATATCTCATGGTGTGTGTTAGTGTCTAATTCTCAGTGACAGATAACTGGTTGGAGGAGCAGTGTGTCAGCTCTGTTTACCCAGGACAGGCCTCCTGGAAATTAGACCTAACTCATAACCACAGGCGCCAATTGTCCTTCTTTCAACACAAACACACACGGTCTCGCATAAAATCTCAAACCTATATGAAGAAATTTTTGAAATACAAGCATTTCCAGTGAAGGCAATATTAAACAGAAACGCATGCAGGGGAATGAAAACTCAAGGCCTTAAAGACACACACATGCATACACACACACAGTTACCAGAAAACAACTTATTCAGTACCTGTCACCTCTGCTTAATAAATAAGAATTTGGTTTGTGTGTGTGTGTGTGTGTTGTAGGTGACAGATTTAAGGATTATTTGAATGTGGCCATGTGTGTGTACTAGTGTGAGAGAGAGATAGAGATGGGGAGAAGTAGAGGAGCGAAGCTGTCTAGATTAACCATTTAGTCTGTGTGGTCAGGTGCTTTAATGAAAACCAATAGAGATTCACCCCGCTTTAATGAACAACATACACACCTCACCGCCTCAATTTGCACCTGCAATAAGGCTCTGTCACTCAGTCGGCATTTGTGTGTGTGTATGACTCTTAACAGAGAATAAAATGCATGCTAGAGGATTTACTTTTGTCTTGCTTTTTATCTTTCTTTTTTTGTCTATCATCTATTTTCTTAGTGTTGGTATTTCCATTCTCTTTCTAATTTACTTCCTATTTTCTCTTTTAAAATGTGTATATCTGGTGTTGCATGGTCTTATGTGAGTCTTGTGAAGTCAATCTGGCATGTGACACCCCTGATCTTGAGTCTGCAACCAGTAAACAACCCTGGCAATCAGAAGCCACCAAATTAATTACTGTGTGAAAGTTACACACACACGCCCAAACTTGACTCCATCGCAAATTCCAGATTTCTGCAGTCAAACAAGATGGTCTGTGTGTCCGATTTAAAACTAATCCTTAAGGTGTTCACAGAAAACCATAAGAATCTGCTTTAACAAAATCTTAGAGCTTTCTCTGTGAAATCTTGGTCAATGTTGGTCAATGTTAGGCTTTTTTTTTTGTAATAGCGACGTGTTAAGCAATATCATGTCAGAAAGAAACTTTATTGGAAAATAAGCTATAAATCTGTGGAAAACTTCACAAATTTTAAATAACAAGAAAAAATAAATCAACCAAACATAACTACATTTAGATATATAACAATCCAATTTTCTACACATATAATACTGTCACTGGGTCTGACCTCAAGCCTATCAAAACTACAAAACCAATGTTAGTGGCACATATGAGACACAATATCACATATATGCAGCTGAAGTGCAGAATTTGTAAAGAGAACAAATCTATACAAATGACGAACCTACATAGAACAGAGGTTCTCTGTGGAGTTTTCCAGTTAAAGGTGGAAATACTTCAAATGAGGAATACTACACTATACAATCAGAAACATCATTTATTGTACCTCAAGTTGGAAATTTTCAGGTGTGCTCACAGCAAAGTATTAATCTTGGTTTTTGTGAAATAATTTGGTTTCAGCGTGAGAAGAAAATGAATGTAAGAATCCAAAGTAAAACTAGGATGTTTGAGAAAAAAACCCCCAAAAACATTAACCTGTCTAACAGCACTTGGGAAATTAAAACAAATCATGTGAAATGTCATAGGTTGACTAATAATTTTGCTAATAACTTAATGGAATTGCTAAAAGATTCCTTTATACTTGAATGTTATATTATTTTTAAGCTAAACGCTGTATTATTATACTGATAAATTGAACAAAAGTGGTCAAATTTACTAGCATTTTGTATGTAATTTTCTTTTTTTAATCTTTTAGAGTAATTCATACACACTTTGTGCTCATGTCAAATGTTGCTGATCCTTTGGCTTCTGCAATTTAATAATTGTGGGGAGAATCAGAAAGGCAAAACAAATCTGAAGCAAAAACCTTTATCTGATTGTGATAAACTCAGCAGATGTTACTTTTTAGTTGATCCTGTTGATGCATCCGTGCAATCATGTTTGCACTTAACTAGTCTGGTCGGGGCAATTTTAAATGATGGACTACTGCTTAAAAGTATTGTAGAAACAAGGAGGCTTTTAGATACAGCAGGCAGTGGGCAGCTTGTGTTACCTTTCTTGGTAAGCTCATGTAAAATAACAGTAACAGGTCACAGTGTGTTATCTGAACAGGTATTTGACCTGTCTGACCTGACTGTGTAATGACTAGACTGGCAACATGATATGTGATGACTGACTAATTTAGCAGCCAGACTCACAAGGATAGAAGAAGCTGACTCCTCTCTGTACGTGGAGAGAGACAACGCCACCTTTTCCCTCAGTATCACTTTCACAGACAGTGATGCTCTTGTTCTTCCTCAGTGTTGTAACAGTCTTGCTGTAGCTTTAACCCCAATTTTGCTGCCACTTTTCAAGCTGCTGTGGCACCACTATCTCCTAATGGACTTTTTGACATTTGTTACCAACAGAAATGAAAACGTGCTGAATTAGGACTTTATGTGACAGGCTAGCCTGAAGTCGAGCATAATTTTGAAGCAGGAGGAAAGGGATAGATGTGTGTCATGTTTTTTACGAGTAGAATAAAAAAGTTTCAGTGAAACCACCTGCCTTCAGAAGTAATGATTATGTGAAGATTTGTGTGGAACTGAAAACTAAAACTGCACTGCATCTTAATCCCTCTTTGCATCGTGTAAAACAAAGTGGTGGCAGTATCATGCTTTGGGGAGGATTTTCTTTACTGGGGTGGCTTCCTGGACTTAATGGGAAGATAACTATCTTTATAATAGATGTAAATCTAGCAGAGACTCTTTCCACAGTTATAGATGCAGCAAAAGGTGATTCAGAAGTCCAACTGATTTTATAATACATGAATAAAGGCAGGGAAACACAAAAGGACCCCACACTTTTCATATTTAAATTTGTAAAAAAAAAATTAAAATAATAATAATTAACTATATAAACTGTATCATATAAATGAAAAATGAAAAAAAATAGTTTTTTGTAATGTGACAAAATATGGAGCTATTTCAGTTGTGTTTGATATATAAAATCATAAAACACTGAACACTTAAAATATGCATTAAAACACTTATATGGTTTAAACAAGTATTCCTGTTTAAATTGACTTGTTTACATTTACTTAAATTAATTTATCTTTTTTTTAACATTTAAGTGTCTTCCACAGAAAATATTTAAGCCTTTCCCCTTACACATGCTGACACATACAGGGACTGACTTTCACTTGCTTCTCAGGTACATGGCCAGACAGGTGAAACTCACACCAGCATCACATCACCTGAGCCGCTGATACACACTGATGCCTTCCACTCTGTTACCTTACCATCACAGTGTAACATTTCTTAATAATTACCTTAGCTCAGAGAAATGTTGGGAGCTCAGATAACGATTATCTGGGCAGGAGAACACATACAACATAACACTAAAAGGTTAGTGGTTATCAGAGACTGTTGGTAATTTACTGTAATATGATGTTTTTGGGATACTTTAAATGCAGCTTATTTGGAAGTAAGTTACTTATACCAGAAAAAGAAACCATTTGTTTAGATTAAATTACACCACTTATGTTGAGATTTTTGTTTTAACCTTTGCTTTATGTCTATTCTGATGGGAATACCTAGAGGGAATAAACAAATTATCCAGCTCAAAAATGTCAAGGTGTCCCTTTTTAACAACTCTGGCATGTTGACTGTGACATGCCCACCAGGAAACACAACTAATGCCATCAAGGCCTAATTATGAGCCAGCTCTAACTGTGCTCCAGGCTTCATCCATCATAGTCACTTTGACACTGTCTCTGCCCATATAAACACTCATAATTACGCTCTGTATCAGATGCTATTTGTCATCCTCTTGCTGGTTGTGTATGTGCTAATCACTACTATTATAGTCATATTAATACACCAAAGAAGCCCGTAATGGTCTCACTGGAATATTTGTTAGTAGACTCAGATTTGAATTTGACCTTGATGCTGCAAAGTAAATAATAAATATTGACTTTCATACTGCTGTGCTTTCTGGATATTTTTTATTTATCCATCCAAAAAAAAAAAAACATAAAAAATGAAAAACACTTTTTCACTTGAATTTCACAAACTTTTAAATATGAGCAATATACAATACCTTCAAACACCTATTCACACCCCTTGTGCTTTTGTATGACCGAAACCTTGAATTTCATTGTGAATGGAAATGAAAATGATACATGCTTTCCAAAATGTTTTACAAATAAAAATACGCACTCTCGCTAAAATGAATACTAATTTTAGCTGCAGATTCTCTGAACAGCAACTTCTAAGTCTTGAGACAGATTCCTTAAAGGATTCAGGTATCACTGGGTCAGTATGACAATCCCTCAGTCTCAAGTCCTTTGCAGTGTCTTAAGAGTTTTCCTCCATCTCAATCTTCTCTTTAAGCCTGACTAGCTACTCTATCCCTGCTGAAGAAGAGGATCACCACAGCATGATGCTGTTACAACTGGGATTGTATCTCTAGGTGTTAGTTTTCTGCCTTCTGGAGCTCTTTTTGTGCTAGTAGACTTGGTTCTGGTCTCATCTTTCCAGAGCAACGTTCCCCTTCATGAGTTGTAGCAAACTGCTATCAGAACATCTTTTGTGTTTCTGTAAATAATGGCTATAGAGGCCAGATTTTTAGTGTACAACTACTAGTTGTCTTGCCAACAACTTATCTCTGTAAATCTCCATGTGCCTCATAGCTGCTTTTCCAAACAATGTTCTCCTTTTCCAGCTATTGAGTATAGGTGAAAGGCCATGTCTTGCTGGTTTTACAGTTTTACGTCAGCCGTTCTTTGACCAGTGCCCTGAAAAACCTTCAAAACTCTCTATATTATGTTGTCTTTTATGACACTCAGCGAAACCATTGCATCTGTTACCCTCTCCCTCAGTCTAACGTCTTCAGCAGCCTCCAAGAGTTTAATCTTGGATTGTCCGCCATTTAGCTCTATCCATTTTTACAAAAACTCTAGCCAGCTTCCCTGGCCATTCTGAAAGAAAGCATGATGCTGCCACCGCCATGTGTCACTGCCTCTATAGCAACCCTACTGCAGTATCTACACAGAAATTACACGTAGGTGGACTTTATTTAATCATTAGCTGACATCTGATGGCAGTTGGTTAATGTGGATTTTATAGATTAAACGTAGTAATATTTAGATGCGTACCACACTTTTTAATTGTATGAAATTCTGACAACCATCTATCCCTTTCCTCCTCACCATGATGCCCTACTGTGTGGTGGTCCATTACATAAAATCTCAGTGAACTACACTGCATTTTGTTTTTCGTGGCAGCACATGAATAAGTCACAGTTGTTTGAATACTTTTGTAATGAAATGTTTATTATTCCACGCTCAATATGCATGTAACAGAGTTGGCGAGGAGAACAGTTTGTCAAATTCTTTTCCTGTCACTTAGTAACTTCTACAATTTTGGCTCTGTGTTCATTTCTTCAACCTTTTTATAATTTCATTCACCCTTCTTTTTTTTTTTAGGACTCGATGTGCCTCAGGCTGGTCTCTTTGGTCCGATGGCTCCCAGCAGGTATGTGAATTCAAGATGAAATTCTTCTTGGCACATTCGGCATGCTGAATGTTATGATGATTGCATACAATGGCCAAGAAGAAATTGTTAAACATATAAGGAGGTGTCTGACTCCTGGCATTTTTCCAAAAATGTATGCTAATTTTTAGGCTTTAAATATCCATCAATTGGAAAATGACCCACTCTTACATTTAATAAAACTGTATTAAAATTAAAAATAATCTGCTTGTTTGGATCAGCTTTCAACCTAAGTGATTAGATAAAAGCAAAAAATCCTTCCTATACTAATTATGTTTGATTATCCAAAATGTTTATTCATATTTTACAAAGAAGTGGTTGTTAAATCCAAACGTTAATGCAGTGAAATAAAATCAACATCTTGTAAAATGTTACGTTCTTGTAGTTCCCATTGTCTCCTTTAGAATGACTGTGATCAACAGCACAATATATATATGATGTTTAAAATCCATCCATCCATTTTCTTTACACCCTTGTCCCTCGGTGGGGTCAGGAGAGGTGCTGGTGGCTCTCCAGCTAACGTTCCGGGTGAGAGGCGGGGTTCACCCTGGACAGGTCGCCAGTCTGTCACAGGGCAGCACAGAGACAAACAACCATGCACACACACACACTCACACCTAGGGACAATTTAGAGAAACCAATTGACCTGACAGTCATGTTTTTGGACTGTAGGAGGAAACCGGAGTACCCGGAGAAAACCCACGCATGCACAGGGAGAATATGCAAACTCCATGCAGAAAGACCGGGGCCGGGAATTAAACCCAGAACCTTCTTGCTGCAAGGCAACAGCTCTACCAACTGCGCCACTGTGCAGCCCCTGATGTTTAAAATAAACTTAGATATTTGGTTGTTGTTGCCAGCTACTTAACAACATAAATCCATCATTGGGCAATGTGTAATGTACTTGGCCATGTAGTCTTTTGCCCTGTGTACTTGTAAATTAGTTTTCAGTTGTTACAAATGACACCAATATAAAATGAAGAGTTGCACAAAGAGCACAGTTTATCCAATCTTTTCAGTCTGCTGTCTTGACTCAACTGCGCTGTAAAGTAATGAAGCACGACGTAGTTTTCGCAGAGAGAGCTGGTAATTATGGAACCGCTGTGATGAGAAGGTTTTCTTTAGATGGACTAGATTGGCCATTCATTACCAGCACCCCCACTACACACAGGCAAATGCACACCAGCTTCAGAGACAATGGAGCACAGACTGATTCAATCTGGGCTTGTATTTACAGACAACAATGAGATAATCAAGTAGAGCATTACACTGAGTAGCACACGGCTGGCTGTGTGTGCATCTCAGTGTGCATACCTTCCTCATGGCTGCATATCCAAGTTTTTCAGTACTAAACTCACTGTTTTGCCCATCCTGTCTTACTGTTTTTGTGTGAAATCAACTCAGAGTGATATTGTAAATGAGAGCAAATACAAACTTACTCGTCATCCAGCGTGGACCATGTATAAAACAGAGTTTCTACAATACAAATTTTCCAGGTTCAATGCTTAAAACCTAACGCCTGCATCAATATATGCCATGAATTCATAGTAAATAATTCATTAAACCTTTGTAGTACCATCAATATACATGCAGCTTCTTTCAGTGCTTTTAGAATTTTACGTTTAGAAACGGATTGATGTTTTGCATGAAAATATGTAGCAACCCTGTATGACTTTATTTTCACTAGCTGTAAAAATTGTTCTTCAGAAAGTTTGACAAGAACATGTGACAGATCAGAGGAAAACATAGGAGAGAAAACATCTTTTTGGGGAGGGCAGCTGGTGTTTGAAAAGGCTGTTCATGTACCGTTTGAGTGATAAAAGTAAATTAACAATTTCTTTTTTTCCTATTTAGTTGTTTCTTATTTCTTCCCTACACTCCTAGTTGATAAGTACTCAATTTCAAACAAGCACCTCTCCAGGGACCACTTTTAGATTTTACAATTTTTTAGACAGATCTGCTTAAACTCCCCATTTACCCATCTGACATCAGGACACACAGGCATGGATGTGTGGAGCTGGCAGTGGAGGAGTGAAATGCTGTGCCCTGGTCCTCTGGGAACTGGATTTAATACAACACAATAAAAGGACAGACAAGGGAGGGGATTTTTGATGTTTTTATCATGGCATCAGACACCCCTCATTGAAGGGTGTATGTTCTAGTTGATGTGTGTCTCTGCTGGTAAGTGGCTGGAAAACGCAGTCTGCAGGGGTCCTTCATCAAAGCATGCTTCCAGGAGAAATAGGCTAAGGAAGAAAACGGTAGCCCTTAATGGAATAGGGAGAGAAAAAGAATAATACATGAAAATAATCACATTTTTTCTCCCATTTTTCTTTCAGTATAATTAACAAATGCAAACGCAGGGATCAGAGCTGATTTCCAATCTTTTCTTTTGAGAGCTACATTTATAGCATTTTACATATTTTTATACTTTCTTTCGTAAAGCCAGAACATTTTTCCTGACCTTTTCCTCTGTGTTGATTATTCTGTTTGTTGACAAATGTTCTTTAGCAATCCTCTAAATAAAGGATGCAATCCTCTAAATAAAGGATGCAACCTCCCATGTACAAAGAGATGTAAAATTGTTACATACATGGCAACATTTAAGTTAAGGATTAACCAAGATTGTTGTCACTCTACAAGCAGTGGTGAGAGCAACACATCATGCTGTTAGTCATGCTTTCAGTTCAGCTGTCTTCTTATTGCAGCACATCTCTAAGCAGGTGGCTATGGTTGTTCTCAAAGGAATCCTAAAATTTGGCTCCGTGAAATTCATTAACTCTCGGAAATCCTCATCATCAACCTTGACATCATATGTTTTTCAGTCATGTTACAATTTTTCCTGCATAATTCCCTCTGATGTCATCACATTGTCACCTTCATAGCACATCATTAAGTTTTATTTGAGAAGTTGATGCTGGTCCACCATGTAGTCCTGAAAGAGTGCTATTGAGGTGAAACTTAAGGAGCTTCTCAAGTATATTTCAAAACATAATGGCATAAAGTGAATTTTGCATCACACATTTGGACCATTTAATTTTCCTGTGCTGGGATGCCTTTACCATGATTATTTCTCTTACAACTATTAACTGTCTCTGCTTAAGGATGTTCAGCGGTGTCCTCTTCTGGATTGCGCATTAAAAGAAGACATATTTAAATGGTCAGTTAATTGAATGAAACAAATTTTAATCTAACCATTATTCGAAAGCTAATCCTAAATTGATTATTTGTTTGCACCCTTAGTTTTAACTTCCTCCTTCTGCCTTTGGAACTGCTCTTTATCTATGGATCTTCCTTTTTAACTCCTTTTAGTGTCATAGTTTAGATATTATTTGTGCTTTTTGGAGATGCTCATCAGCTGTTCCCAGTTGTAAAAACAATATCTCATTTCCACGATTATGCATCATAGCAACTGTGCTAAAGTAAGAGCAAAAATCATTCCTGCTGCACAGTATTAAAAAAAGCATAGGGAATAATTGTCTAAAGACATAATGCCCCAAGCAAAAACATTATGACCAAAAAGCAGAATAACAGAGCTACTTCAACATGGTTCCACCACGAGCGACACAATTCAAGAAAAATTGACTGAGTTTACTATTTTTGACTTTTCACGCTAGAATTTATTTAAACCAATCCTGTATTTGTAAAAACATTGAAAACTGAGTTACTTCATTTCCACATGACAATTACTACAGCTCTGCTTTTTGTTTCAGATGATATCTTAAGGATAATGAACTATCTGATAAGCTAAAAATGTAATGTTCATTTAACTAAGCTGCAGTCGTATTTAATTGATCATCAGTGCCCTCTTTTGAAGAGTGTTTGGCCATCAGAACAAATTACTCGCCCTCTTCTTTCCCAATCCTATTGAACTTTTGACCACCATCTCTGAAGGTCAAAGATCAAGGCTCAGGGTTAGATTGGTAGCACTAAGGAGTCGCACGACCCGGCTGGCTGTTCTTCTACGTTTAAGCAGGTGGAAAGAATGTGATTGTGGCGTTAGATTGATTAGTGGTGCATGCCTGAGACCTGCAGGGTCTGTGGATGTGTGCGTGTTGTTACAGAGGCAGCAATGCATTTCAATGCATCTAATGTGAAAGCTGTCAATACTCCTGATCCAAACCACAGCGCTTCATAGGAGGTTAATGCCCTTTGGCTTGTTGGTGGGTCTGTCTGTCTGTGTGTGTTAACTGACAAATGTTTGTTCTTACACATCAGCCAGGAGAAAATGAAGGAACAAGCTTTGATCAAGCAGGCCATGACAATTGTACTATTTTAATCATGTTTGTCCACCCATTGCTTATTATTGGTGTTTATTTTCTGTAGCTCAAAGGAATGTCTTTTTTTTTTTTTTTACATCAATAGGTGCTTAACAATATATATATATATATGTGGGTTTTCTTTTCTCAAATGTGTTTAATCTTGACTGTTTTATGGGAAAAATGTCATCCAACATTAGTGCTAGCATTAACAGCTGGTCTCGGTAGACCGCTGGAATCGAGGCTAAACTTTTCTGAATGTAAATGTAGATGAAGTGTTATTTAGCCTCAATCAAGCACTCTCAGCATCAGCTTATTTGCTTTCCTCCATAGTCGGGATGGATGTGATTTTTCAGCCATTTATATTTAATGTGTATGCCATTACTTTGCACCGGATACATTTGTACCTCGATAAATTGTCCTTGTTGTTTCGTAGTAATGGAAGGTTGCAAGTTCCCAGTTTTATTTGAATAGAATAATTTTTATTTTAGATTACTAGGTATAACTAAATTACCACTTGGCAGTAGCTCCCTTGTTTGTACAGCACTATGAGTTTGTTGATATGCATTACCTTGTTGTTTAAATGTGTACAATCATTTCCCGTGTGGGGGAGAAATTGGTTTGCCGAAAGCTTCTCCGTACTATCCCTCTGGTGCCTCCACTCAACACGAGAGATCATACAGTATAGTCCTGAAGCACCCCACACAAATCCCTGTGGTGATTATCAGATCTCCTCAGATCCTTTCAAAGCCCCAGACTGAATTGGAAGCCACTTTGTTTGTTATTTACTTGCTGTGTAATGCTGAACTGCAGCTACATAGAGACCAAATGCATGAACACAGTCACACACACACACACACACACACACACACACACACACACACACACACACACACACACACACAAAACCTACTGCTTTAATGAAAGATGCACTCGACAGTCTCTTTAAAAGCTACACCTATCATGTTGAGTATTATTTTTCACTGACGATGTGTTAATTTGCTTAAAGTCAACTTTAGACAATATCAACACTCAGAAGAGAAGGACATGTTCAGCAGCTCTACTGGAGCTCGCTGGATGGATGCTTTCTTGTTGTTTGCAGCATATTCTTACCCTGCCACCTGCAAAATTAACTTGAAATGGAAACCAAAAAAAGATTGTCGTTTTTGGTCTGTTGTCCCATTTTGATGAACCTGGCAGAATTGCTTCTCAAATTCCTGTTCTTAGCTGACACCTGATTGGGCTCCTGATTTGGTCTGAAGTGTGTATTCAGAGTTGGTATTCTACCTAACGTTTTTGCAACCCTTCCATCTATCTGAGAACTCTTAGCTTATCACCTGGTTATCAAATTTTACTTGGTACAAGTATTTTCCCAAGTCAAGAAGACAAAAGTCAAAATAAAGTCTCTGTCATGTGTGGTACATTATGAAGTCCACAAGTTTTGGAATGCATCCATGATAACGAGCTCTTCAGACCCTTAAAACATTCAGAACTAATTGATATTACATATTTCCGTGTGCATACGTTTGAATATAGATGCTCGTTTGCGTAATCACCCAACACGAATGAAAGTCTGTCTCTGAATGTGTCTCTAAGTGATCATATTTGTCTTCTGAACGTAGCTGAATGTAAACCAGGTCTAGCCGACTCCCCGCAGACAGGCAGATACGGAGATATTATGGGATTTGTGCAGGCACTCTCCCTTCTCGCTGTCTTGGAGAGCGTGTGCGGAGATATTATGGAGATCAGAGGCAGGCTGGGAGCCTCTGAGGCTATTAGCTCATCTGTATTGTATTGAGACGAGGGTATGTACACATCTGCTGATGACACCAGAGGATTGAACAGTGTGTGCTTGTGTTTGATCGAAGGCACACCATTTTCCTTCCTCTTTGTGTCTGTATACATGATGTTTAAATTCGCTTGTCCATGTAAGCCTCCAATATTGTCATAATTTAACAAGTATGCTCTTGCAGGGAAATTGCTCAGGTGTGGAAAAACAACTGATGAAAAAACATACAAATAATAGAAACACATTGTTTCCACCTTTTTTTTCACTTTATGTTGCATGGTTTGATCTGTCAAGGGATTTATTGCTATCAAAATGTAAAACATTTCATTTTGGGAATCATGAATTCAACTCCAAATACTGTATGAGAAGAGGAAATGCTGATCAAATCACTCCAACTGTGGCCAACTTTGATTCGGCATATTTTGTAAACCAGGCGCTTTTGTATTTTATCTTATCAGTACATTCTTGGGCCAGTAAATTATCAGTAAAATGTTTTATTTGACATTTCTTTGACACAGTTTCGGCTTTGTTCAAATGCTTGCAAGATTAAATGAAGTTCCATATTTGCATTGCGCTGTTGACTGCATCTTTTCCAAAATCAGGTTATATCCATCTTTCATCTTTTTCTCACTTTCTCTTTCTTTTCTGTTGAGACAGTAAGTCTAGGTCAATTGATGAATACAGATGTCACTAAATGTCTTATCAACATGACTAAAAAGTTGTAGGCTGAGGTGTTAGAGCAAGAAAGGTAGAATGAAAGCAGAAGACAAAATCTTGCTCTCACCTCTTTGTGCCAACGTTTGCAGCTTTATCTCACTTTGATTGATATGGCGTCAGAGGTTACTCGATTAAACAGTGCTTCACACTGCATAGATTCCTACTTAAAAGTCTCAGGACCTCTAAATTATTTATTGATGTCTGTTCCAATCTGCATCTGGCTAAGGAGGCCGGTGCACCATGTGAGGGTGAAGGAGAACCGCTCTCAGCGGTGGTGGGGGGGTTAGCCCAGCAACGCCTAGAGGAACTTGTTTTCCATGTGCACTTGTTCACCTGCCCATCTTCTCTAATGGAGCTCAGCAGGGAGGGATGAATAGGCTTGAAAGTAGCAGAGCTGCAACGAAATTGCACCGCAGCAGCTCAGCGTGTGCTGTCTTCAGTTCGCACGAGTAAAATCCCTTTGCTGTCTTTTCTTCTCCAACTCAGGCTTTTACCTATAGGAGGAGAAAAACGAGACGGGTTTGCAGGTGCATATACTGTAAATCACCAATGAACAAACTATCCAGGAGGGAAGCAAGGAAGCACATACACTCTTGTAAGTGTTCTAGTAAAATACAGAGTCAAGCAGGTAAGAAGAAATTGGTTAATATCCCAGGAAAGTAGCTCAAGAATCTTTTTAAAGTTCAGTGGTAAAGGAGAACGGCTTCTGATTTGTTTTCTTTCTTTCCCTTGAGTTCACATTTAGTGGAAAAATAAATTTACATGTCTGATTTAATACTAAGTTATTTGGAGACATTTATGTGTTCCAAAGTGCAAGGTAGAAGTAAAGTATTGGTAGAAAAGTGGTAAAGTTATAGAAATTCTAGTAAATAAGCTCTGGGTCTTAAAGATCTCCAAGGAACTTTAGAAATGGGAGAGTGCTGACACTTGCATTACTTGTTGATGTTCAAACCATGTGAGCCTTTTCGACGTAAGCAGAGATTTAGTTTTTAAGTTATGGGTCAATCAAATAAGGAAAAAAAGTTTAAAAATTGTTTAAATTTGTAGTTTCACGTAACAAAATATGAAACCATACATAAACTTTTAAGGGATATGAAGACCTCTGTAAGGCCCTGGATGATGAAATGAGATGTTCTTGTCACTCTGTGTGATCGTTCACAGTCATACCTGCCCCCTGAGTGGCAGCCTTACAAATCTTTCCAAGTATAAAAGTGCATGTCAGTGAAAGATGGCCAGGGCTTAAGCATTGACACAACCTTGAGGACTGAAGCACTGGACGGAGGTCTCTGCTGTTTGGTTAGATGAAGTTCAGGGAAAAGTAGTGAGCTCATTTACTTTGTATTGTGTTGAAAGCGGGATGTGAGTGTGAAGCTTTAGCTCTGTGGGCCGACCCATGTTTCTCTCTCTGCTGTTTATTGAGGGCCTGTCTCAGGGGCCAGATATTGATTTTTGCCTGGATAAGATGGGATAGCCCTGGAAGACTCCATGACGGATGGATGCGAGGAAAAGAACAGACTAAGTGGAGGTGTAGTTCTTGTGCTATCCCTTGACCCTCACTTATAATTTGTGAATAAAACAGTGCATGTTTTTCCCCTCCCCTCTGCTGCCAATTTAACCGATGGTAATAAGATAACAATGGCATTAATTTGGATGTTTTTCTCCCAGAAGCACCAAAGGACAACTTAATTGTTCAATTCATTAGCTTGCACTATCAAGGAACAAATATGAGCTCATCTAGGAACTCCTTACTGACTGAACAGTTGAGTAGATGATTCTAGATTTTAATGAAGTCAAATCATGACACTCAGACTTTAATAACTTCTAAGTTGTCACATTTGTTTGTTGGCCCTTCATTTGTATTGAATATGTGTGCCATTTTAGGTTTTTGACTCAGTTTTCTCCCCAAAGTACTTCTCTTCTATCTCATTTTGAAATTTGACAAGCAGATAATCTTGACTCTATCAATGTTGCTGTTTGCAGTTTAAGTGCCAGGTTAAAATCACAAGAACCAGACAGAAGCACACACACCTTCAAGGCTCTCTGTCAACTTAACGTTAGACGATCAATGGCAGTAGGTCAGCCTGGTGATTGTGAAACTTAGAGCTGCGTGTGTATATTGTCCTCTGTGCTCATTTGTGTACTTTTGTGTGTCTGAGTGAGTGTTTACTGTGTTGTTCTATGCCTGATGGAGAGCAGGGCTTAGGACAGCCGAGTGCGTAGGGGTTTGGGGTGAGTTGGGGGAGAAAAAAGTGCCCAAGATTCATTTTTTCTCATCTTGTACAGAGGGAGAGCAGGGGAGGACGATGTGTTATTTTTCTTGGCTTTAGCCCTCACGGCTCTAAGTGGGTATTGATCAGGTGCCTTAATGCAAACCTGTCAAATTAATTTTGCAGAGAACGAAGGTTGTGACTGCTACAAGATTGCTTCAGCACTGAATAGTAGGGGGATGGATAGATGGATAGAGGGATGGATAGACATGGCTTTGGATTGTTAGAGATCGGGAATGCATTTGTATGGTCCAAATAGGAAGCTTGTATTCATTTTTATTTATTTATTTTTTTACTTTTGGTTCTCCTGGCCTTTACAAAATAATATGTAAAGGCCAGATAATGTCGATAATTATCATTATCTACCATTATCTACATGTGAACTTACACATGTAGACAATGGTAAAAAACTTTTCTCTGATTTTGAGCTTTGACATTTAGTTTATCTAAATATAAATTTCACACCGGCTACTGTGGTATCTGTCCGCTGACTGTAGGAGTTGTTTGATTGCTGTACAGACGTAGCAATCAATACTAAGCAAGAACACAAGCCGTGCAATACTTTGGCTCAAAAAAATCATTGGAAGAACATTCTCTCCGGAAAAAGAGCAGTATAACAGAATTATAGCAGTAAGTTTCATAATGATTCAGAATAAGCTTTAGTGAGATTTCCAAATATTTCAAGATTTGAACTCTGATGACATATTAAGTATGTTTTAAATTCATAATGTTTGTGCACATGAGGTTGCTTAGAGCAGGACTACTCATCCCTCCCTGGTCTCTCATAATCCTGTTGCGTTATAGCGGCATAAACATTTCCTTGAATGTATATCAGTACGACTGCAATGACGTGTAAAGTAAGAAAATAAACTACGGAAACATTTTCAATCAGCACATCTGCTCATGCGAGTCCCTGATGTTTTTTTTTTTTTTTTCTCCCTTTGCTTCAGTTTTTGTGAGTTATAGTGGTTAGTTTCACAGTGGCTTGCCAAAGACTAAAAAGAAACATTTATGTATTTCTTGAGGATTTTATATAATAATTGTGAAGTGAAAATAAGATAAATATTCAAATTTAATTTTAAAAAAGTTTAAAAAAGCATGGTATCATTTGTATTTATACTACTCAGCCCCATTTCTGTACAGCTGCAGCTGAAAATCTTTTCACTTTTGTCTCTACTAGTTCTGCACACCAGGAGACATTTTTGATTCTTCTTTTCAAAAAGCCTTAAATTAAGTTAGACTGGGTAGAGAGTGTTTCATCCAGGCCTGCCTCGTATTTCATCTTCTTTAACTCTGACCAACTTTCCTGTCCCTTGTGAAAAACATATCCACAGCATGGTGCCACCACCACCATGTTTTTCTCAGTTGGGATGACATCAAACAGTTTGAATTTGGTCTCACCAAAGCAACTTAATCTACATCTCTGCAATTCATTCTTACTGGCTTGTAGAGACAATATAGTAAAGTATATATATATATTGTTTTAAATTATTAAAATGGGCAGTTATCGTGTTTAGAGGGCTCTGAAGTATTTGTGGATTTTAGCTATTTGCCGACAGTTTTGGTCCCCAACCTCTGTGAATACTGTAAATACCGGCGGCCCACTGTATATTTATTTTATCATTATTACATGGTCTATATTAATATTGTGACTGTGTAGTGCCAATGGCATTTATTCTACTGCCAGGAAAATAACTTTGTAGGTTTCTACAGGACATCCTCTCTAACTCAGTGGCTAAGAAAGCTACAGTAAGCTTCGACAGTCACCGTATCCATTCATATGTTTGTCATTTGTTTCTGAGTCACTGTCTTTTTAAACCCTTGCTGCTGCTTTCATGCAATTTTCTGAAGTGCAGTTTTAAGTTATAGGTGGAACATATCGAGGCTTTTTCCTCCTAATCAGCTTATCACTTCAGCTACCCCACATGGACACATTATGTGATCATGAGTTCAACTTAAAGGGTTTAAAATTACTTAGTTCAGTTGACATACTTTAAAGTTTGAAAATTACTTAACATGTTATCTTGCAGGTTTCTTCTCTTGTTTTTCCAGGCATGCTGGCTATTTTCAATATGTTAGCAAAAGCAAAACTTATTCCGTTCACATCAGTGTGTCAAAGTAATTCTTGATTTAAACTCCCAAAATAAAAAAAAAACATTTCATCATTGCAAAATTGCTTTTGCATTTGTAGCAGTATTTGCATTTTCTTTAAACCATTCTTTCTGCCTTTGTCTCTCTCAAGGGCTCACCAACACTGAATTTATTTAAATTGTAACTCAAATTGTCTCACTTTATATAGCAAGCTGCTGTGGCACTCTAGATGCAAATATATTTGTGGGATGTGTGTGTGTACGCATGTTGCATAAGTGTGCACCTGTGATTGTGCAAAGTGTATTTGTGCTCTTTGTAAATTGGTTGGCTAGTCTGAGAGGTTCCATTACTGCTCAGTGGCTCAGTGGCTTTCATCTGGTCATAGAGAGAAAGTCCTTACCTCTGAAGCAAAAAGGACACAATCTGTGCAGCCAATGCAAAAACACATTTATACAACTAAAAACACGGATAAACATGGAAAACACAATGTGGGAGACCAGAAAGTAAGTCTCATGATAAAATACAGAATCATTAATCTAAGTGCAATCCTGAAGTGCACATCCTCTAATACAACACAAAATATCAAATTATCCATACAACTTAGTTCTTTTTTATAAAAATGTAGAGAAATCCATTGTTGCACTCTCTTGAATAACCCCAAAGTTGGTAAAATTCTTCTGCCTTTTACAGGTATCCAATAAAAATTTAAGGTTGAGTTTCAAAGAAACAATACTTTGCTACTTCAGACTAGTTGCTATATAAAAAAAAAGTTCACACATGATCAGTGAAGATTCTTAATGTAACTGAGATATGTTTTCCCACTGTTCAGAATGATATTTGTGGTAGGAAATTAAGGCTTGTATGGCATGTGGCAGACAGATGACATGTACCAGGATGGCAGATGCAGACTGTCACAGAGCAGGAAATCCAGACATTACTGATTGTGTTTAGTAATAACTGATGTACACACACAGAAATAAACACTAATGGAACTCTGGAAGTTTTGCATGTTGCTCTTAAACCAACTCGGTACAAATTGGTTTTGGTAAAGGAAATGTGTGCCGGATATTTGAGGACTCCTAACTGCTTAGTGTGTGTCTGCATGAACAGACTTTTGGTCTTTGCAGAGAGAACTAAAGTGAAACTTTATGAAAACTTGATTTTCAAAAGTGGCATGAAGAAATATAAGTCTTTGAATAATGAGGCAATTGTGACAAAAATGCTCAGATCAGACAGGTGTATAAAATGATTCTCACAAAAGTAACGTTACTGACTAATAGGACAAATATGCATCAGTACAAATAATTATTAACAATTCACAATAAGACAAATTATGTGCAGGACTCATCATGCAGAATTGCACAGTGAGATGCTCAATTCTATGCCAATTGAAATTCAATTAATGGTGGTTTTTCTTGTAGTAAGAGCTCCCAATATAAATTCTTGACTAGCTCATGTGCGAGTTGCAGACTCATGGTCTGGACCAACGGTAACTGAACCTTCTGTCCAGACCAGAGGGTTGAATCTTATTATTTAAAGACAGCTTGTACAATGCCAAATCAAGAAAATCATGTTGGTGCATGTTGGTTTTGTGACAATTACAACTGATAATCAAAACTTCTGAAAATACCATCAGATAGCAAATTGTAAGTGTGTTGTGATCTTCTGTTGTGTTTTTAAGTGTTGCTAGCACTGTAATAAAGGGAATGTTTCTGAAATCTCTTTAAAAATAAATGCTCCTTATCAAGTTGGATACATGAGATAAAGCAGTAGAGGGATCCTCAGGACAGTAAAATGGAGGGAATATGTGTGTGTGTGTGTGTGTGTGTGTGTGTGCGTGTGTGTGTGTGTGTGTGTGTGTGTGTGTATCTGTTTGGAAGGTGGGGTGGATTTCCTGTCAGTCTTTATATGCATCAAAGGCCATAGCCCATTCAAAGGAACATGACGGAGACGTAGAGCAATCTGCCTGACCAAAAGCATTTAATTTTCAAATGTCTCCCAAATAAAACGCTATTCATATGAACAAGGTGCAGCAGACATGCATATGCACGCAAATGATTTTTCCAGCACACACTCAAGTCTGGATGTATGCGTGCAAAGATATGCATATGCCATTCTGCCCCTCATCTATTACCTCAACCCCCACAGACTCAGGGGAAAAGAGGAAATGTCTTTTTTTAAAGGATTGAATACAGAGGGGTGAGCTTTGCCACTTTAACCTTACATATGCAAAATTTGGTGCTATGTATTCATGCAGAGAGCCACAGTACGGGTATTACATTTAGATGTCATTTTGCTGCTAATGCCAGTGCTGAGAACAAAATGCATCCTCCTTTTTCAGTAAAAACTTGATTTACTAATGTTTGAAAATTAAATGCACATGTTGCACATATTAGAGTAAAAAAAATAAAATATATTAGTGTTTCATTTAAATTATGTACTAGAACCAGTTAAAAGTTTAAAAAAATAATACAGTGTTGTAAGTAATAAACTTAAATTTAACAGCCACAAGAGAATCCATTCTGTTTGTCACAGTGCAACACAGAGACACACAAGCATGCACACACTCACTCCTAAGGACATTTTAGAAAATCCAAATAATCTAATTGTCAGATTTTTGGACTGTAGAAAGGAGCCAGAGTATAGAACCCAGGGATTCACAGGAAGACATGCAAACTCCATTCAAAAAGATCCAAGGCCGGGATTCAAACCCAGGACTTTCTTGCTGCAACAATGCAACCAGCTGGATCACTGTGCGGCCTCCAGTTGGGTCTTTTTTCAAAATTTTCAAACAAGCTGCTGCTGAATAAAATGTTTCCCTGCAGCATAATGCCATGAGTGTAGGGATCATGCACTGGATTATGTGCAGCTTTAGGTTTTTGCTGCAAATTCCTTTGGCTAAAAAGTGAAATCTTAATAATTCTTCACAGAAAAAGTGTTTATTTTGATATGTTTGTTCCCAGGTGATCTCTTCTTCCTAGTTGGCTTCTGAAATAATTGTTTGCACTGGTTGTATTTTGGGTTATTGATATAAAAGAGGTTAAATACAAACGTGCGCAACAGTGTATTTGTAACAGAAAATAAACAAATGGTTTTTCTTCCACTTCACAATTATGTTTTTTGTTGCATCGGTTCATCTACTTATAAATTGAATTTTGGCGTTCTAATTTGACATCTGAAAAAGAGGGGTTAATATTCCAGCAACACTGTTGTATGCAAGACGTCTATTTGATTTATATTTTTTCAGGCAATAAGCACACAGGCTCGATAATCAATTATAAATTCTAAAATTTACAAATAAAAAAAAACAAACTGCTCCATAAGAGATTCTTTGTTCTTGTAATATCACTTTTACATATTGAAAACCTTTACCGCTGGCCAGATGATGTTAGCTTTTTGCAGCATTGTGTGGCAGACAATAAGGCTACAAGTGCTACCAGGATCAGGTGTGTTTGCCTGATGGCCAATACTGAGATCAAAAGGCGTATTTCAGTATATTTTAATTGAATTGAAAAACATCTGCAGCAAAACTGAGTTTCTGAATTATTAGGTGTATTAGGCATTTGGCTAGTGATTGGATGGATGGTGTTGGATGTGTATTAAAGGGCACTTGTGTTTGCCTTTTAATCGAAATAAGTGTTCTTGACCTCTTAAGAGATGTGTGTAACACAATGAAGTATACACTTGACAGGCAGTGCTTCTGTGTGCAGATGCTTTGAATCATTTGATGTGAAGAATCTGAAGCAGATTCATTTCTTATTGTGAGTTTCCTTGCTAATAGTACTTCCAAAGTAAGATGGAGAGTGAGAGCTTTAACATTTTTGGTCTAAAAGGGATTTTCAGGGTGTTTTTAAAAAGAGTTGATTCCACTAAGTAGGGCTGCTAACTGAGCAATCCCACAATCCAATGTCCTAAATCCAAAAGATTTTGAACATTCATACATATGGGGCAAAGAAAAATGGGAAGCGGGGGGAAAGAACATCAAATGAAAGGCTATTAAAACACTGAAGATAAGAGAGTTACACCAATTTCCCCCTTCCATCCTTGTTTTCCTTCCATCCTGCAATCCATCTTTTTCTCAATTAGGAAATGAAAACTACAGATCATCTTAAGAGGGGAGAGATTACTCTCTGACCCTGATGTCCTGTGTGTAATTCACTATACAATACTTTTTGACTTTTACTATAATTAAGAAAATTCAATTCACTTATGACTTTTAAACCATCTTATTGATCTTCAGCTTTACGCAGCAGTCCACTTTTGAAGGAAGAAAATCTCATAACTTCTGCAA
This sequence comes from Poecilia mexicana, assembly GCF_051168715.1. NCBI lineage: Eukaryota > Metazoa > Chordata > Actinopteri > Cyprinodontiformes > Poeciliidae > Poecilia > Poecilia mexicana. Next base: position 18,370,005 of record NW_028263381.1, read on the forward strand.
CTAAGACAAAGTCCCAGAGTATATTAATGTTAAAAGCTTTATAAATGTTCGAGAGCGCATTTATGGTATGATGATTTGCACGAGGGAATCAAAGTCCTGCCTTCCTTCCCATCTGCTACTGGAGCCATAAATGTAAAAAGTAATATCTAGCTCTTTCATTTCATAGTTATCAGCATATCACAGATTCTCTTTTGTATATAGATTTGCACTGATTTTCCCTTGTTTCCTCCTTCTGCTGCACATCCTCCTCTAGACATGTGATTGATTATTTAGACAGCTGCACTGAGGAACCAAACTTTCTCTTTTTTTCTGCTTTGAATTAATAAATTAAAATAAAGTCTTTGTGTATGTGCGTGTGTTTTGGTTGTGCAGGAAGATGGGTAGGGGGGGCAGTGCTCCATATGGTTCCTATGACCCCCTATAGAGCACAGAAGCACTTCATCACCCATCATTTTCTCTGTATGCACTGTGCTTGCAATGTGTATTTGTGACAGCCTATTATGACATTCTTGTTTCTACTATTGATGCATTTATCATTTGGTAATATTAAGATGTTTCCCTTTAAGTTTGGTTCAGTGCTCAGTTTCTAGAGTAAGTAAACTAATTTAAGTTGGTTTTTTTTGTCATATTATTGCCAAAAAAATCTCTTATAGGTATTTTAATGGCTTAGACTCTGCCGTTAAATTAAAATGATTGTGTTATTTCTTCTATTTAATTAAAATAAAGCTACTTCTTACCAGCTAATGTTAATTTTAAGTATTTGTTACCTTCCTGATTATTGACTTTTTTGTTTGGGGAGTAATTTTTGGTGGTCTGTCCCTTCACAGAGAGTTCTTCTTGTGTTCAATTAAAAAAAAACATTAAAAAAACTACTTTTGGGTAGCAGGTTAAGTGGCAGCAATGAACTTACCCTGTGTAAAGTACTTAAAATAAAACAGGCCATACAGTCATTGACTTCTGTGCAAACACCCATCTAAAGTGAACATTGGAAGTTTAAGTGTTTGTAAAATAGTATTCATGTAAACCACCATGATGTTTGTCTAAGTGACGACAGTTCAAGTTTCAGTCTAGCTCTTAATTTGATGTAAAGTTAAGAAATTTTCTCTTCCACATAGTCATGTTTCTTCATTCCAAATGCAATGCACCAGTCCCCCTTAACATGCTGGTTCCATTTCACCCTGATTTTGACCCAATAGCTCAATGTCGGTCTTGCATTACCATGAAACTTTCCTTCAGTAAAATTTGTTGACTTGCCGTGTCACATCTGCATGTTCCTGTCAGAAACACTGAGCCTTGGTGATTGTTAGACTTAAATTTGGAGACAGGAAAATTCTTTGTGAAAGCCTTTCCACAGTTTGGTAAAAAAATAAAATAAAATAAAATCTTCTATTTCTAATAGCATGAGGGTTCAAATATCCAGACAGAGTTGTACCCCAACTTAAAGTTGTAAGTTGGATCACTCCACCCTGGATAAATTCATGCAGATGAATGTAGGCAAACTTTGGACCAGAACTGCGCTGCTGAGATAACAGATCCTTACTAGACAGAGTGTGTGTTTGTCTGTCTCTGTGTGTGCGCTTACATGAGACCCACAGTAGTCAGAAGTGGTTATAGGAACACTGTCTTCTTCATCGCCCAGAGGGCTTTCTGCTGCTACTTAGCTGATAACACATAGGACCATCTTTTCACACATTCTCCCTCACCTTCTCACTTTACTATCAGCACTCACTTTCTCAGTTTCTCTCTCTTCTCTATGTGTATCTCTCACTCTATTCATTTCCCGCGGGCCTCTCTCTGTCTCTCCCTTGCTCCTGTCTGCAGGAATGAATCAGACATAAGAGACCAAACAAGATTTTCAACCCATTGCTTTTGATTAAGTGACTTAACACAGAGGTCTGCGGCCCAGCAATATCACTAATGGTCCGAAGAAAGAGAGATAGTGTGTTTGGGGGGGAAATAGAGAGAGGAAGAGAGGTAGGGCGAGAGAGAGAAGGGGAGAGAGAGAGAGACGCAGGCTAAATCTCTCACAAGTAGTCCCATTATCTCTGTCCAAAGGAGAAAGTGATTATGAACTTAAAAGGAGCTTTGTGCTCATAGCTTTCTCCCTAGCAAGTTTAGTTGGAGAATTACGATTAAGCCGGATTTAAATTCAGGCAAAAAGCCTTTTAACACAGAGGAGACGCAAAGGCGGAAACCCCCTGTCCTTCAGAGAGAGGGTCTATGCATTCAAATAATTTTGAAGTTATTCTGCAAGTTTCCAGATTCTGAATGTTTGTCATTTAATTGATGTGCCAGAGTGTGTCCTTGTAGGTATTTCAATCAATCAATCAATCAATCAAATTTTATTTGTATAGCACATTTCAGCACCAAGGCATTTCAAAGTGCTTTACATAATTAAAATAAAAACAGCATGTGAGAATAAAAAAAACAGTGAGAAAGAGATTTTGAAAAAGATTAGATTAAAACATTAAAACCAGCACCCCTTTTAGGACTTCAGCTAAACGTCGTTTAACTGGGGCTCTAACCCTCTGGGACTTTAGTCAAAAACACCGTTTGAGAAGGACTCCAACCTCTAGGTTTTTAGTTGAAACTCTAAACCCCGTAGGACTTTAGTTAAATGTCGCTTAACTGGGACGTTTTCCAGGGGGCTTTATATCATTAAAACATAAACAGTGAGAAAGAGAAATAAAAAGAAATTAATAAATAGATAAAAACTAAAGATAAAAACATCGAAGACATCAAAGCCCGCACTCTAACCCTAATTTAGCCATAAGCAAGTCTAAACAGGTGTGTTTTAAGTTGAGATTTAAAGGCACCCAGTGTTTCAGCTGTTTTACAGTTTTCTGGAAGTTTGTTCCAAATTTCTGAATGCTGCTTCTCCTCATTTTATTCTGGTTCTGGGGATGCAGAGCAGACCAGAACCAGAAGATCTGAGGGGTCTAGACGGTTGGTACAGCAATAACAGATCTTTAAGGTATTGTGGTGCTAAACCGTTCAGTGATTTATAAACTAACAGTATTTTAAAGTCTATTCTTTGAGCTACAGGGAGCCAGTGTAGGGACTTTAAAACTGGTGTTATGTGCTCTATCTTCCTGGTTTTAGTGAGAACACGATCTAATCGAAAATCACTATGTAACCAGAACAAAAAAACATGTACACGAGTATATATTTTTATTTTTCCCCCTTCTATTTATTTGTGTTGTTTGTAAGAAATCAGTACAGAAATGACAATGGATGGATGAACTTTTTTTTTTTTTTTTTTTTTATAATTCCATGTTATGGTTGGTGATTTTGCAAGCAGATAGTTAATTCTCCAAATGTTGCTTTTATGGAAATGCTAACATATGTCACTACTTATCTGATTTCCTGCAGGATATCAAAACAATTTGGAGCATGATCTCTGTGATGAAAGGATATACTTAAAACACTGAAAATACATTTTTGTAATCATTTCTTAGCAGGAGATTTATTGGGGTGAATGGTTCAAAGGAGGAATGTGTTTTTCTCTGCGTGTGTCATAAACACAACTAAAACGTGCTTGTTTTTGGAGGGCGGGGGCAACAATTGCCTTCCAAATATGGAATTTATTATTATTGCGAAATTCAGTGTATTGTATCGGTTTTTTACATGAAAACCATCAATGTGAAGTGTAGCATCTAATCACTGATTTGTAAAATTATGTAAAAAGAAATCTTAATATAGATGGATAACAGCAACAGGCAGGCTAAAGTAACATTTTGTCAAATTAAATGTTTTTTATTATCCAAAAGTTATGTGTTATGTGCCTAGAACTCACAAATCTAATCGGATTCAATTGCCTATTTTACATTTTACTGTGCCAGTGGCTTCAGAAGTTGGATTGAGTCCCTGTGGTTCAAGGGCTATTTACTTAGGTGTTACCCGAAATAAATGTAGGCACTGGAAAATCACAAATGTTTGTGAAATTTAACAAGGTCCAGACATTACTCATTGAAGCCAGTAATAGACACGGATTCAGGTTTGGAGCTCTGCTGATGTCTGAAGGGACTCCAGTGAGAAACAAAGTGACATATGAAGACCATTACACAGTTTGGCTGCTGTGAATGTCGTTGCTTAAATGAGGCAACATGGTGAAAATGAATTTGGTTTCCTAAATTTCACTGTTATTGCTTTGTGCTCTAGTCACAGTTTCCAAGAAACTAAGTATCCTCCTGGCGAGGTGTGTCTGAGTTTGTGAGCATGTGTGAGCTCAGGTGTTTATGTATACCACCCATCCCCATCCCCTGCTTTGATGTTTGTGTTCTTCTTGGGTTCTGTGTGAGAGTGTGTGTTGTTCTCTGCACATTAGCGGTAATTATAGTCAGTAATAACCCTAACGAGAAGAGAGGGACATGCTGTGTTCAGAGCAGCAATTACAAGTTAATCAGCTACCATGTTGTTGGGAGTAATTAGGCAATGTTGTGAAGAGGATTTAAATTTCAGATATTTACTGCTGCAGTGTCAGAGAGGTTATGGTTGGAGAAATCTCAAAGCTAAGTGCAGGAATTGCAGTTGTTAGTCATAACATATAAATAAATTTGCTTTTTTTAATTGTATATTTTATTTAGAACATTTTCTTTTAATTAATTGATAAAGTTGAGTGAAAGGGCTTAAACCAATAGTCTCTGAAATTGGAAACCTTTCTGTGCAGCCACATTCAGGACTGGCATCTAAGAATATGTTAAAGTAAAAAGGCATTTTTTTTTATTACAAGTAGGATATTTGTCAGCAACAGACGGAGCCTCACAAATCAGGGCAAGGGAATCTTAATCTTTCTATCACAGTTTGTTTCACATCTCCAAAAAGCAGCTGTGAATATTCTGAGCATAAAGTATCACTTCTCTTAAGCGATGTTACTGTGCTGTATTCTGCGCCGTCAAGTTAGCTAGCTGTTAATGTGCCTTGATAGTGATTGCACGTGTGAGGCCTCTAAATGTTGACGTAAGCTGCGATTCAGCTCTATGCCAAATGCCATTTAGGTTGAAGTGCTAATAGCGAGGGTGTGACACCGATGCACACACCTTAATTGTATTTTGTGTTTAATGAGACCAAGGGGGCGAGATGGAGGAGGAGGGGAAGCAGGAAAGGGAAAAGAAATAAGCATAAAGACGGTCCGAAAGACAGACGAGGATCAGGCAATGACCTGTGTGATGCAGAGAAACTGTTCTGACAGCTCATTGCCCAGTTCTGTCAACCCTGTGCTGTCTGAGCGTGTGTGTGTGTGTGTGTGTGTGTGTGTGTGTGTGTGTGTGTGTGTGTGTGTGTGTGTGTGTGTGTAACTGGTGTGTGGAGATGAACATATTCAGAAAATACATGATTAGTTAATGACACACTTCGAAATAAATTTTTTTACTGCATTTACAGGCCGTTTTTAATTTTAATATGTATAAAAATGTTATGTTAAATAGATATAAAGTTTTGAAGCCCATGCTAAAAATGCAGACTTTCTTTGTTGTTCAAAGAAATATTGAGTTTAATTAGACCCATTATATATGTCAGCCATTTACTCAGGAGGCCTGAAATGAAGTAAAAATGTGCTTCAACAAAATGAGTCCATTGTGATGCAGCCAGGTCATAATTTTATTTATTTATTTGTTTTATTTATTTATTTGTTTTTTTCATTTGACAGATTTGTTTGTTTTTTGTAGAAATTCACAGGATAATTACCACATTATGTTTGGGAAGATTTTAAAATGATTTATAATTTATTTTTTTTACATCACAAAACCCTGGTATTTATCATAGCATTAACATAGTTGTTTATGTTCAGAAAAATATATGGAAATATAAGGTTAGTTTCCCTTTTCTTAACACAGAAATAAAATACTAAATTCTGAAGTCCAGAAAAAGATAACACATTTTTCAATCAGTTAAAAAACGGTGTTTCTTATCATAGTTGTCGCGTGATGAATATTTTTGTTTCTATAATGACTAAAATGATGTTTTTGTTTTTTCATTACATTTTTTACATTCATCCTGTTACTGTATGTTCATTCAAACATAACAGGATGAAAAAAAGTGTGTTTGATTTGACAGCAAAGTGTTGAAATGACCTACTAGTTACTGTATACGTGATGGGAGGAGAGACACAGGACCAGAGGTTTATAGTTGGGCTGTTTAGGCAGGAAGGCCGAGTAGAGGAGAGAAGGTTAAAGGCAGGAAAAGGGAGAAATCAATATGACTTTTGATTGTAGGATGATGGAGGACTGAAAAGAGCTATCATTGAATATGAAAATCTTTTGAAACATACATATTTTTGCAATATTTTTAAATGAAGTAACAGTGTGAAGAACTTGATGACAGTCGGCAAGTACTGCTCCCGTCTTGGATGCTTTCATGCTCCGTTAAAAACAAGAAAGTGAACCATGACATGGACAGAACTTCCAAATAAATAATCGTCCAACTGAAACTAGATGGGTTTTCATTGATTTGCTTTAACACACTAATCTGAATTTATTTCCTCTACATTAAATGCATGAAAAAAGTAGCTGTGTTTTTAGTAATTGCATCAACAAACATCATCTTATCTGATGCACATTTATAAGAACTTAATAAAAATCAAATACCTGCAACATGAATACGTGGGGATTATCTTACAATCCCTTCATTTTCTTCATTAAAGAGCTTATAGGTTGATTTTTAGAATGTTTTGCCAACATGGAACCTGATTGTCTGCTCATTACTCATGATTTTTTTTTAAATTTAGATAATAGAAAAGTTGGTGTATGTGCTTTTGGAAAAGAAACAATTGCTACAAAAAAATTTTAAAAAGAAAATGAGTAGGAATACTGTCTAATTAAAACTCCTCACAAAATAATCACGCATTTAAAATAATTATATTTATTCCATTATGGTTAGCAATGATTTATAAAGTATCCTATAAATATGCATTTATTAGGCAAAAATGATTGAGGTTGCTTAATGACACTCCATGATGTTCAGCACCGGTTGGTATTTTTATTAGAGTTAGAAAAAGTGTTAAAATAACAATAAAAATGTCAGAAAGATAAACAGCAAAAAAGAACATTGGAATAATTAGCAATAAAGACTAAAGAAATTAATCAAATAACACTTGTACAAAATTCATCAAAACTAATTAAAACACTGGTTCTAAATAATTTAAATCACTGCTTTACCTTTCTCTGTTCCTTAGGCAGGGTGCTCCAAAATAGTTTATCTTTAGAAATATAAATAAATAAAAATAACAATTATGTTTTGCCTTGGGACAACAACTAATAAAAAGATAGCGGTAATTTTGCTCATGCTGTGTAAGAACATTGGAGGACGCTGTTCAAGTCTGGGCCTCCTCTCTGACACTGACGTAAGGCGAACTGCAGAGTCTGATTGTAAACATTATTGAAACGCTGATGGTGCCGTTCACGTTGGTAATTAATTACCCTGATTGATTCTGACTGCAGCTTGTTTTTGAGTGGCATTTCATCATGATGTTCTTTACTTAACACACTCGCTTTGCACTAATCGGGCAACAATTAAAACAGCCATTTGCATCAAGGCAGATGTGAAAACAGAGAGGTGCAGGGGTTACTGTGGACATGGAAAAAAAAATCTATGCTAAATTTGTGTGTGCGTTATTTGTGGTTGCATGCTGGTAAAGTGTGCAAGTTGCAGAAAACGCAACAAAGGAAACGACCACAGCGACCTGGATAAGTAATCATTCCCCTTAAAGCTTTTCACATTCTTATGTTACAGCTGTAACTTTGAGTGATCACATCTTCTGTGACCACTCAAATCAAATCAGATCAAAATCTGAAGGCGTAAAATGCATATGTGTTTAGCTTCTCAGAGTCAACACATGATAACACCATCTTTAGGGGATTTTTTCTACCAGCTTCACTGATCTTGAGACTGATTTTTATTCCCATTTCTGCTTGCAAAACTGTCAGATTGGATTGAGAGGATCTCTGATCAGTACTTTTCAAGTCTTTCCCCCGACCTACATAAGGCCTGGACTTTGACTGGACCACTCTAACCGATGAATTGGCTCTTGATCTAATCCATTCCACAATACTTTTCTCTAGTTTCATCTGATCCAACCACCTTTTTACATGCTGCATCCACAATGACGTTTTTTGGTCCTACCATGACACAAATTTGTCTTGTAAATGGATTTTACCACCTAATATTTGTAGCTTTTTCATAACCATGGTGCTCTGTATATCTTCTGTGATTAATACTCTTCTTGGTCTGCTTGTCATTGTAGGAGGACAGCAATGTCTTGGTAGGTTTGCAACATACTTTCAGACTTTTTTTTCATTTACAGATGATGGATTGAACAGTCAGCATTCATTTTACTTCCACTTCACAATTATGAGCTACAATATGTTGTATCACTTTAAAAGTCTTATTAAATACAACGAAGTTTGTGGTTGTAACATGACTAAATGTGCAAAAGTTTAAAGGGTACAAATACTTTTTCAGAGGGACTGTAAGTTTATACTCTTTGTGCTGCCTTGCTGATTTATGGGAACTGTGACTGTCAGTTCCATGACCCTGCGACGGTACTTCATGTCCGACCCGTGTGTGTGATATCCCCACACACACAGGGGCCCAGCCATCACTCGTCAGAATATGAGTTGCCACGCCAAAGCGGGTGGTGCGGTGGCGGAGTGAGGGGGTCCACAGGCTGTCCTTGGGGCTGATTGGCTGAGAGTTGTCAAACAATCACAATGGTGGTGAGCAGGGGGCCTCTCTCCCCCGTAAAATCAATTTCAATCAACGTGGAGACGCAATATTATCAAATGTCAAGTCCACCGCGGCCCTCAGCCCTATGCTGTGGCAAAAAATTATTCCTGACAGCCACTTGGCGACTTAATTAAGTGCAACAAAAAGGGGACAAGAGGAGAAAAGGAGAGGAGGCGGCGGTGAAAGAGACTGAGGCGGGGGGAGGCTGGGAGAGATGAGGTGGAGGGAAGCGGGGTTGGAGGGATTACGAGTAAAAATATCTCAATTGGTCAGTTGGTGTTTTTGTCTGGTTGACTGATCATATTGACATGGCCTCAGAATGATAGCCTCACTGGGGAGCGGTCAGGCTGGAAGGAGGGAGCAATGAGATGGAATAAAACGAAAGAGAAAGTTAAGCTTGGGCCAAATAAGGATAAGAAAAAGAAAAAGACATGAGGTAGAGGGACCTGAATAAAACCATATATTCACAATTCATTTTTTTTCCAAGCCGAGTCTCAAATGACTGAAATAAACATTCGCTTATCTGAAGCATGCCACCTAATGTGTGGATTACATTGTATTGCTCTAGGTAATGAATTTAAATTATGTTCTATTCTTTGGCCTAATTAGTACAGAAATATTTAATACATCTAAAAAAATAATTGATTTTAAGGGCTCTTACTGGTTTTTAAAACTCTTAATGATTACACTTCATCCTGTGTATTAGATTTCCTTTCATCCAAAAGGCTCTCTGGACCCCGGAGGCCTTCTGTAAGGGTCTTCTGTTGATACCTAAAATGAGAATTAAAACTCACTGGGAGGCATCACTTTCTCATAACCCTCAGTGGTGGAACAGCTTTTCTGAAGGCCTGAGGACAGGTTGGATTAAAAATAATAATAAAATAAAAAAGGCATTTCTGTTTAGCTTAATTACTTCCAAGAATATTTTATTGTTTCTTTCAGCATTATAGAGCATGTTGTTACACATCTTTGTATTAAACATGCTCTTCAAATGAAATTATGAAGTATTTTGAAAAATTAATAAGGCGTAATATTTACTCAATCAGAAATATAACTGTGCTCTTATGTTCACAGAAAATTGGTAGAACTGGTTTGACACCTGTTGATGTCAAATTCCTGATTGAATCGAGATCTTTTAAGAGGTGCTTGTATTTATTAAGAATTTAGTTTTTATTGACATTAATAACTAATCATCCCTGCGTTCAAACTGACAGCTAATATGTCTTAAATATATGTGGCATGAAGGTTGTTTTCTTAATCTAAATATTTAAAAAATTCTAAATCTTAGTTCAATATTTATTGAGTCTTAATAGTTAACATGTTCCAAGGTAAATGATGGACAAAATGAAGACTGAGAAAAATGTAATTAGTTATTGAAAAATATGAAATTTCTGAATGCAAGTGCTTTTGTTTTGAAAAGCTGGAAGTGTCTTTGTTCCTTAGCTAGCTGACTTAAGAACAAAGACACTTAGTCAGCTAGCAAAGTTTTTTTATAGGTTTGAATTAGTAGTCATCCACTTCAGAGTTCATTTTCAGAGACAACAGTGTTGTCATCAACATGATCAGACTGAGTCATTTTTGCCTACAGTCCATCAGCTTGGACTTGGAGTAAAATACTTAAGACTTGATGTAGACTTTAGCTGAAAGGCTTGAGACTTGACCTGAATTTGAGCATAAGAACTAGGTACTCAACTCGGACTTTTCCTCCTAATAATTGGGAACATCCATTGAGTCACCATCTTTTATAAAAATGGTCCTGGAAGAAGGATTTCCTGGTGAGGGAAAGAGATTGTGGGGGAAAGGGCAAAACTGGAAATCCCTAGAATGCAGCGGTAGATGGATGGGACAGAATATGAATTAAGGTATACAGGAAGATGAGAAGGGGTAAGTGGTAATTCAACAAGGATCTGCCTTCAAACTAACACACACAAGTGCACACTTTCCCATCCAATGGCCAGCTCTTTTCATACTGAAATAATTCCTTGGGAAATAAATCACATTTCGATTGGCTGGTAATTGCTGAGGATCGATCAACACGTTCTGCTTGACTCACCCTGGGATTTTCCTCCTTTTGTCCACAGCTCGGGCGTGCATACACACACATATGCACACGCACACGCTGTCAATTGGGACCTTGAACCTCAAGGGATAACTGATGCCTGATTGAGCGAATCAGTAAACATGAGCTGCTGATTGTTCCTATGCAGATTAATATGAGGCAGTTAATTGAAATGAGGAAAGTGAAGGTGGACTAGGAGAATGAGAGGACAGAAACACGTAAATGCGCCAGACTCGTACGCTGGATAAAGCCGTAAAAACAAAAAACTAAAGATCAGCCAAAGTATAAATACCACAACTTTTACCGTATCATAACCACTGTTATTTCCCCTGTGAACATTTCACCTTTTTAAAATTGCTGGGAAATTGTGCTCAGCCTGCTGCAAAAAAACGCTTGTCTGATTCATGAATGAGTAATTTTGATCAATTCTGCAATCAGTCAGCGGTTATAGGTCCATCTCCCTCATGTTAAAGTATGATTTATAAATGGCTAGAGGTCATTATGACACAATGGATGTTTTACCATGGTAAATGAGAATGGCCTTTCTACTCATGTCCTCGGTATGACAGCGACAAGCAGGTTGTCAATACAGAAATGACCCTGCTGGAGGGCGGAAAAGCCACATACACACAACTTCTGCAAAAAATGCCCACCGTAACATACAGCTGCATGTTTGAACAGATTTAATATAATCTCCTGAAGGATTATACCCAAACAAATGCATGCAACCGCATAGAAAATCCCTGTACAACACATTTAGAATGCAACGTTCATGAGCACAACCACCTGGGTGCTTATTTCAAACATGCACATGCAACTATAATAATACTATATACTCACACACAGGCGATGGATCAGTCGATAAACTCATTGATCACTTTCTGATTTACAGAAGCAGCAGGCACAGTGAACAGCGGCATGGATTTTAGCTTCCATGAAGCACATGCAGAATTTATTCACCTTTTATAGGCAAATCGATGAGATTTTGTGGCTGTAGAACAAATTTCTCTCTGAGCATAAAAAAACAGAGAAGGTTTTTATTCAAGCATATTTTAAATCTCCACTGAGGCTGCAGCAGAGTTATGACAGATACATACGAGCTTTACGTAATATATTTTTAATTGAAGAAACATTCAACCTCACTTATATTAGCAAAAGTTATTCTGTAATGTTTTCTCTCTTTGCACCATATTTATGTTAATCAGTTTTAAAAATATGTTGGAGAAATGTATTTTAAGTACAGTACTTTCAATGCTCGTTTCATAAATACCAGAAACCTACGACCCTTAAAGTAAATGTGGAGCCGTAGCTTCAGTCAGAGTGACTCATTAAAAGTGTTGGATGAAGCCAAGTTCAGGACTTTCTAGTTTTTGCGCAATAAGTAAAAGAATCGTCTCTTTCTGAAACCACGTATATTTTATAGAGTTCTGCTCACACATTTAATCAAAGTTTTGTGGGGTAAAGCACACTGGCTATAAAAGATGAAATGTAATACTTTTTCTATTGTTAATTTGAAATACACACTAATGAAACACAAATTGAAGTGAATTTCAGAAAATGTATGATTGATCAATATGGTCTTGTTTAGTAATTTACAACTTTACTGCATTGTGCAGAAAGACTGTCCCATATATTGATCTGTTTCATTGGAAGTTTAAATGAAACATCAATACAAAGTAATTGAGAAGTGGAAAGTAATTGAGAAGTGGAAGGAAAATGTTGCATGACTTTTGAAATGCTTTGCAAAAATATCAGAAAAATCTGACGTGCATTGTTGTTCAACCCTCTTCAATCTGGCACACTTATACACTTATAGCCATATAATTTTAAATATTTTTTTTATCTTAATTTTCTTTTCAACTTGATCCTTGAGTGGCCTGGGTTGTCTCTTAGTCTTCTGATCCTCTGTTCATTGATTCTCCTTCCAACAGAAATGGTATTGGTATTTATACCAAAGTTAGTTGACTTCTCATGGTAGATTGTGGCAATGGAATTTATTTATGGCCGTTAGATTAAAAGGCTCTGATTAATAATGTATGCCACACTAAACACCATGCATTATTTTGATTGTGTTTGTTTGCAATTGGGGGGGAGGGAAAGTTCATTGGGTATGAATACATTTGGAAGGCCTTGTCTTTTTCTGAAATGGTATGTGTTCTGATCAAGTCCATCGGATCTGATCAACAACATGATCAGATCATGGGGGGAAAAAACAGTCTTTATAAGAGGCTCATTTTTGGAGGTTTGTTTCAAATCCACACAAGAATGCGCATACACTCACAGACCTTAGGGTGCTTTGTTTAAATAAGCGTACCTGGGCCCCTGTAGGGGTTCAGCACATCCATCCATCTAGCCCTGCCTTGGGTCATCATACACACGCACAGAGGCAGAATTTAACTTCTTTTGTTTTCTGTGTTCTTCTCAGACTATCACACACACACATCTCTGTTCAAGCCTGCAGCCATCATTTAGTGGTTTGTGTTCAGAAAGTGTTTTGGATGTGTAACACTAGAGATGACATGGAAAGACACAGGAAGACCGAACACTGTCCTGAGGTCAGCGTGTGTGTGCGCTTGTGTGTGTGTATGTGTGTGTCTATGGTGCAGGCCAGCTGCATAGACCTGCAGAGTGCAGGTCTTACCCCGACAAATTTTCTTTATTAGTTGCAGATCAAAAACTGTTGCTTTAGTTTAAGGAATCCCATCCTTGTGTCCCTGCAGATAACCAGAACATAATATAGATGGGGTGCTGAAGTGAAGAGAATATTTTTTATTATTTTTCCTGGATTTCTATAATAATGAAAGATTTGGATAATTCTGACAACATAATACTTAACAGAACCAAAGCAGCTAGATAATTGTAACGAAACCTGCAGAACTTTACTCTCCGATAAACCCCACTGCACCTGCGATCATGCTTTCACCCCTGTTTTCAGCAAAATACATACGGTATCGACATTAGTCTGTTGTATTATTACCATAATTATGTAAAAGAAGAAAAGAAAGTCAGATTTTCTGGATTTAATCAAAAAAGAGAAATAAGACTTTCCAGATTTTTTTCTAAATTCATATCGGTTTTAAAAATTGAGGTTATATCATCTGAATAAATGGAGACAACAACATAGTAAATAAAATATTTTTTTTTCTTTCAGTTACACATTTTTTATGGAAGTGTATGTACACACACATACATACATAGATGCTGCCAAAGCAGTGCTGAGTGACTGTTTAAAGCTTACTAATTCACATGATTCATATATGTTTACATATACATCCATAACATACTTAGACATAAATCAACTCATTTTAACCACAACATAAAATAGGTATGTTGTGGTTATAGGGCATTAGCAGTTGTATTTACAATCCTGACCATCACTTAACAGTGCTCACTTTGTTTGTGAGTGTGTGTGTGTGTGTGTGTGTGTGTGCGTGCGGGTTTTGTGTAGGAAAGCTTTTAGTGTGATGGAAGACTGAGCTATTCCTCTTCTCTAACTGCCAGAGAGACCTCATCTTCTCTCTGATTGTTGTTCTATGGTTTCGGCAAAGAACACACTAACACACACCTCGAGAGTGCATGTCCCTTCTGGTTTGGCCTCTCTCCACACAAAGCTCCACACCCCACCCTCACACTCCTTTTATGTTCTTAAATATTGATAAGTAGCTTTGCAACATTAATATCTTAGATGGCTTACAAGAACACTTAAATAAAATCTCACTTCCCCTCGCTCCTGCTCTCCCCCTCCTCTTCTGAAGCCTCTCACTTGTTTTTCATTTGTGTAATGCATTTGTCTGTTTGGGAAGCTGAAGAGGGTGGTGGGGGGTGGTTAGGAGAACAAAAGGATTAAAGCGAGCATGTAGGTTTGTATAATGAAAGTGGGTACATTATTTTTACACGTCATAAAAATTTGCAGAAAATCTATTTTTCTTTTGGAAAATTAAAGCTTTACATAGTGATGCATTTAATTACTTGACAAAACCAATCAAAGTTAGTAAAAACTTATAAGAAAACCACTTAAAAGTAAAACACAAACCAATTTTCTTTGCGCTACCTCTCACAGCAAGTGTAGAAGAGAAACCACATTCACCATCCTCTGCTTCCTTAGACTAAAATAAGCATTATTACTCTTCTAAGGATTGTTTAGACCACACACAGTCATTCATCCATCAGTTCCCCCAGGGATGAGCTCTGTTGAATATTGTCGTATTCTCTCAAAGATTTGGATCACTATGCACATGAAGCACATTTGAACAGCACTTAGATTACCATCCGTTTTTGTAACCGCTTGTTTTCAAGTTGTTTCGCCCACGCACCCTGTCATTTCATCAGACAGAAACAGGTGGTAGATGGATCGCAGTGTGAGGAAGCAGAACAACTAAGCAAATATGGCACAAGAAGGAAACCTGCAGAGACAAACCGTCGACATAATCTAATTTAACAAGTGCCTGTAATCTAATGTCTTTTAGAGCAGCAGTGTCTTGTCAACGCTTGCTGATAATAAAAAGAGTTGCAAAAGTAGTCCCTCCCCTTTTTTTCATGTTTTAAATATAAATAATTTTTTTCTTGTGAAAGATCAACTCTTAGTTTGTGCAAAATTGAAAATGTATTAAAAACTAAATAAATAAAAGTCATGCATTTGTATTTAACCTTTTTTACTTTGATACCCTTAAATAATGTACAGTAGAAACAGTTACCATGGAAACGCCATAAAAGGACAGCATTAGTCTGAGCTGGAGGAGCTGTAGAATACATCCTCAGTTCATTTCTGAGAATCTGTCGACAGGACAACGTAGTCATCCACCCCTGCTGAGAAACATGGTGCTGGCAGCATCATGCTGTGAGGATAATTTCTTGAAGATGGGGTGAAAATACAGGGGCAGTCTTATAAAAATTTAATTCTTTAAATCAAAGCATATTCATGTGAAGTCGGCGTCCAGATCCAAATCAAATAAAAAAATCTGTTGCAGTACGTAAGAAATGTTTCCACATATTTTTTCATCTAATCTGAATGATCCTGTGGCCATTTTGTAAAGAACAATAGGGGAAAAAATGTCAATCAACAGGTGCACAAATCCGGCAGAGGCATCCTCTAAATAACCTGCAAAATTCTGCAAAACACTGACTCCGCTCTGGTTGCGCTGGATTTTACTTAGGGGCATCAGAAGAAAGGGGATTAAAAATAAATGCATATAACATATTCAATACGGCTATATGAAAACATTTCACTTTTATCGAGTTAACGGAATTCTGTGTGCGCGTGTTTTGTTTCACGTGTCTTCATAAGATTTAACCATGTTGAGGTCCTCAGAGGGTGATGGAGAGTTTTAAAGGGATTAGAACCGGATTAGGGACCAACTGGGAGGGATTAGCCCCCTGACTCTTCTGTCTGCAGTTAGCAGACCCACAAGATTTGTGCAATCTAAACACACACACACACACACACACACACACACGCACACACGTGAGCATGTTTCTCCTGGCAGGTTTAACATTCAAAATTGTTCTCTGTATGTCGGGAGGAACTAAATACAGAGACGACTACAAGCAGACTGCATTTTTATGTCACAAAAACATATACACTCACTTTTCAGTCATCAATCACATTTTCAAACAATTTATAGAACAATTGAGGCTTTTTGTTGCAGATAAAAAGGGTGATAGGAATATCATCCATGCCAAACTCTTAGTACTTTTCACACCTAGAAAAACTTTACCTTCAAGAAACTTTACAGCCTTTCAACAAAGTCAAGTCTATCTTGAACAAATGTGTCTAAATAAATTCTCAGAAGTGCTTCTCATTCTGGATTTTATGTACAATCGCGCACATGCACACACAAAGAGACCCTCGTATTTACCCGAGCGCAGCATCTTCCTTCAACAAGACAAATACTTGGTCCAGCGTGTTCACCACTTCTGTGCATGTGCATGCTATGTCTGTGTGTGTGTGTGTGTTTGCGTGTGTGTCATGGGGCAGTTTTTCCGGGGGAAGCCAAATGGAGAAGAGTGATAGGCTGACGTACAGTGAAGTTCATCAAAGTCACAACGTGAGGAGGCACTCATTTTTCATTGGCTGAGGGGTCCTGCACACCTGCAACCTGCAGCGCCAGGCCCACCTGAGAAGGGGAGGTGTGATGAAGGGGGGAAGGCGGTCGGAGGAGGATGGGGGGGGACAGGCGGACTCTGACAGAGGAAGAGGAAGAGTCGCCAGGAGAAACGGCAAGCGTGTACTGGTGGTTGGGACAGTTTGAACGACAGCGTTCTCCCTTTTACATTTCACACCCGGGCGCTCCTCGGACCGCCGGGAGGAGGAGGCGGGAGGGGGTGTGTGGAGGAGGTGTGTGTGAGGGGATGTGGGTCGTTTGGCTCAAGGGAGAAAGAAGGAGAGATACATTCTGAAGATGTTATTATTATACGTTTACCTTGTTTTGGTTTCACAGGGGAACTGAGAAAAAAGACTGGAAGTACAGATGCAGAACACGTACCCGAACAAATATACAGCTGGACTTTATATGGGCTTTTATGTTGCAAAAAGATATGAACATGATTGATCATTTCAAAACTTTTTGTATGCAACATATATTTGCATAGTTTAACTAAAAAACAGAAAAAAGGTTAACATTTTGATCAAATTACAGCTTCCATGGTGGGAGTCTCGGCACCTTGATGGGATTAATATCCAACCAAAAGTTTTCCAAACATATCAGATTGAGTCTTTCTGTCATAACCCTTCGTATGTCATCCCACGGATTGACTTTTTATGAGAAATTGTATTACATACTTTGAAGTTGAATGAATTGGTTCAAATTATACAGTTTAAAAGCCTAAAAGTTTAGTTATCCTTTCACAAGGCTTGCAAAGTAGTTTGCTGGATGTTTTGCCCATACCCCCTGTCAGAAGTTGTGGAAATATCATCATTACTTCCAATGACATTTAGTACCACATTAAACTGACTAATCTAATTACAACTAAAAAAAAAACAAAGTTATTTGATTAACACTGAAATTACTTTAGTGGCTAATATGTTATATGCCATGGAATTCCTTTCTGACTCTCGGAAACTTTCCAAATTTAATTTTTGAACTCCTTCACTATAATAAAAATCATTTAAGGAGGTGTTGAAATACTTTCTATAGATTTACACAAATTGAATTTTTGTGTATTTTTTTTCATCTTGCACAACAGTTGCAGTGTCATATTTTCATTCAAAGGATTTTTTTTTCCCCACCACAAATTAAGGGGATTGACAACCATCACTTCAGTTTGTCTGTGTGTGTGTTAGCAGTTGACTGTCACCTGCAGCACTTTGAGGTCATCATAACCCCGTGATGTCCATCGCACCTGTCAGCACACGTTTGATTGTACACACCTCTCATTGTTGCCTCCGGCACTATAAACCCAGCGTCTTGTCCGCTGTACTGCACGCTGTGCTGGACCCATCACTCAGCCACGGTCACACACTTACAGAGATACAGAAGCAACGCAGGTAAAGAAACAAACAAATGTTCTCAAAGTGATGGGAAAAGACTCAAAACCACACGGTCCAGAAGACACATATCACGCACAGCGTCCTGCTGCTTTGGTCCAAGCATGTGGACTCTCACTCACTCACTCACTCACTCACTCACTCACTCACTCACTCACTCACAACAGACAGTTTACACTGGAAATGAAGCTAATCCATCACCAGACGTGCACACACTCACGGCAGGCATCGTCACCTTCACAGCTCACCTACTATGATTTTGACATTTCTGCCTGCTGGACACTGTAGCTGCTGTGATGGATTCATAAATGCACTTGTATTCGGGGATGCATATTAATCTATTCAGTAGTGAAATGTTCAAGAGATTTTGTTCTCACTTTTGTAGAATTAAATGTTTGTCCCCTCTTGTCCTTAAGTATGTCTATAAATGTGTTTTATTCCAATATAGATTGTAACTGTCTTCTGATTGTAACTGATTTTCAGCTTAGAACTGTCCCATGGTTGTCTATTCATCTTTTTTAATTGTAAAATCACAAACATCGGAGCAAGAAAAACCTGAAGGAGGATGTTTTTCTGTGACATTTTGCTGAGTAGTCAGTTTGATCTTGGAGTATTTTTTTCCAGATTTGCCATTCCTCAGGAACTTCCCAAATTCCTGAGGAATTTTCTGCATTTGTGGATAATTACTTTCAATGCCGTCAAATTGAATTTCATGTTTTCTGAAGTCACCTCTATCTGACATTAAGATTGTTTTGATCTGAAAATTTGAGCTTGACAGAAAATAAAATGTTTTTAAAAAATCTGCGACTAAACACAAATCAGTTTGTGAATAATATGTTCCTTTTATTTTTTCTTTCACTGCTGCGTCAGAGCTTCTAGATATGTCTAGAAACTGCGTCAGTTTTGTGAAAAAGACAGCCATATTTAAATAGTAACCAATTAAAACAAATTACTCCTCAAACAATAAGAAAACCGAATTCCTTGGAGGATCAAAGGTATGCATGTGCGACAAATGCAGGCCAGCGGCGCTGCCGTCCCGTCCAGCAGCTTGCTGAAGGCTACAGCAGCGTTGTTTCATAGCTCTCTTGTTACTGGGCTGTAAATTCAGCGGATGGCTCCTGTCTCGAAATATTGATCCACTCCGTCACCTTGAACCTCGGTATTGACACATGGGGCGACGCTGAGCGGGGAAAAGCGGCAATTTACCGACCCTCAATTATGACATTCATAGATGATGTCACAACAGGGGCATGGGGCTTTGAGACTCACTTGCAGTTTGCCGGGGGATTGAATCCATTTGTCTGAGCCTTGTGCACCAAGATACACCCTGACACACACACTCTCTGAGCAAAGACTCTCCACCCTAAGCAGCATTTAATGGCACCCCGTGTGCTTGTATTAGATTTTTAAGTCTCTCAGCTCACACAAAGTACACATGGATGTGTGTGTATCACCTCTGACAGATTGTCTAATATTTGATGTCTCTTCATTCCCCAGACTGATGGTTCCAAGGACCCTGTCTTTAGCAAAGTACAGTTGATCATAAGTGCAATCAAATCAAACAATCTCTCACTTCTTAAACCAATCCATCAATCAGTCTTGTGGGACGAAAATTAACATGTTAGGAAATAATTGACTAAATCACCATATTACTTAACTTTAGTAATAATCAAATGAATACAGTTCAGTTATACTATACTTTGATAAGTTGGCCAGATTATCTATGGCATTTTAACTAAGAACATAGCCTCTCATTCAAACCTTCCCATACAGTCTATGCAGTAATTAAATGACTCAAGTTAAACGGTTTAATTCATTAAAGGGATTTGATTCACTTGAATCTCTTGAGTCAGAGTTGTGTGCTAAACCATTACCCCTAAATCAAACCCACGTTAGTTCAATATAGAGGAGAAGAAGGGGATCTGTGATGATGTGTGCCTGTTCAACTGACACAAAAGAAGAACCAGGACTTTTGATTTTCTGATTAAACACCCCTGTCTCTTTATGCTCCAACCTTTGGAAATCTTATAAAAGTAGAATAAGTGCTATAGTGCTCCCAAAATAGGAGCACAAAATTGGTCTAAAGTATTTTTTTCCTATTCTCCAGTGCATAAATGTACTAAATAAAGGGGCCAATGGTCGAGTTTTAGCTCCTGGGGCTTTGCACAAACAAACTACAGGAATCTGGATGTGGGCTCACCACCTGGCAGAAAGAGCATCCCGATCATGTGCCACACAAGTGGGGTGGTTGGCGAGGGCGGGAGCCTTGGTGTGCTGGTTCCTGGTGGCATAATCTGGCTTGAAGGACAACGAATCTCACCTCACTGGTGGGTCAGGAGCCAGAGCGGCTGGAGTGAGCTTCCTCCAGAGGATGGCTAGGATCAGCCTTAGAGATGAAGGTGAGGAACTTTCTCATCTCTAAGTAGATGAGAAAGCCGCTCAACTGCTTCTTCCCATTGAAAGGGGTCAGTTGAGGTGGTTCAAGCATCCCCCTGTCACCTGTCTTTAGAGGTTTTCTATGCATATCCCACTGGGAGAACACTCTGAGGTAAACCCAGAACTTGCTGGAGGGTCTGCATTTGACCATTTCTGTGTGTTCTTTCTTTAATATGTTTTAAACTTGCAAAATGTTGGATATTTTTCTGCATTTTAGGCAATGAGACAATGTTCCAAAGAAAGAAACTGTAATAGCCAATACTTGCTTTTTATTTCTGCACATATTAAAATTCCAAGCTATAAAGCAGCGTACATTTAAAATGATCAAGCAAAAAATAATCAGATGAACTTTTTTCTTGCTGTAATTTTCTAGGTTTAATTTAAAAGAGAACCTTTTCATCAATGCATGATATCCATAATGTTTAAAGCCTGCCACTTATCTCTAGCTTTTCATAGTTTTAAAGAGAGTAAATGGTTCTTTGAGGACATAATTATGATGTCTCATGACCCAACTTTGGGTCTTGACCTCGACATGAAACACGCTGCTATATTGCATTACAAATGGATTTCAAATTGAACCCATATCAGATGTCACATATCTGATTCAGTAAGTAGTGGCCAGGGGCCACCCAGCCATCGTTAATACTGTATTCACAATCCATTGATGAGATCATGAAAATTTGTGTGTATGTTTTTTTTTGTGTGTTTACCCTATTAATGTTCACCCCTGCTTGCACTGCCACTCATAAATGTGTATAGAGACACGGACAGAAAAAAAGATACTATCCCCCTGGGTCAGACTGCTCTTGAGTGTTGACCGCTGAGGATACGGGTCAGAATAAGAGGGTAAAGAGAGAAAGGGGCTCTTAACAGGCCACACAGATGGGCTACAGTCGTACTGACAAAACACACGCGTGCACATGCTGTGGGAGGTCAGGGTTCACCTGGAGAAGCTCTGGTCACTTTCCATTCATCAGTTTTATGACTAATGGTGGAGCAGAAACAGTAGACAAGATACAAGCTGCTTCTCAAAATGAAAACAGACAAAATGTTTCAGATTTTGTTTGAATCTAATGATATCTAATAATAAGGCTTTACCACTGTTGGGATTAATTTCCTGAAACTGAAATTGCCACTTTAAAAAAAATCTTATTCATACAAAATGGACAGTAGAATATTTCCCATTTATTCCCAGTTTTGTTTATTGAAACCAACGATGGGCAGAGAGGGAGTTTAAAGTTGTGCCATGCCAAGGTTTACTGTGGAAATGACTCGTTTAGTATAACGGGTGGTGTAAGTTATCCACCACACACACCGTTTTATATTTCTGACAAAAAAATCAGCTTTAGCCCTGTCTGGTTTGTAGAAAACTGCAAACTGGATTTGTTCTTGCCTCTCCACCAAAACGGACTGATTTGTGGACTAAACAACTGACGGTTCTAATAACAGATACTCCCACCTGAAGGGCTTCATCCCTGTTGCTAATTAAAGGGGAGATTATTGGAGGTATAAAATAAGTAGATGTGGTATGGAAATGTTCAAAATGTGCGGAAGAACAACATAATGATTAGACGTGCACTATAAAGCCAGATAGAAGAAAGATTAAGGAAATGGGCCCATAAAAGATTGAGGTTAAATCCATTATTATGATTTTTTTTTTTTTTTTTAGAATTGCCCAACTTCACATGTCTTACTACATGTACTGGAGAAGACAGTCTCAAGAGTGTGTGTTTCAATGCGAATCAGTCTCCCTTTACTTTCTAACGTTTTCCCACAGGAGAACAGCAGCCATTTTGTCCTGTCACTCCTCTGTTCTTTCTCTCCCTCTTTGCCTGTCCAATAATGACAGTTTAATTTGCCATCCAATTACACCTGAGTGGTATTTAAATGAGTCAATCAGGACTTCTGACAAGATGACTAGTTGCTCCAGTTAGCACTGTGATACAGAGGTCGATTTACTCCCTGATTCAGTGAATGATACTGTTGGGACGCTTCATCAACACAAATCTTGTCTGTGGCGTTCTGTTATGCTAGTTTTTAATTTTCTGTCTTTTCACTCGTATTCTTTTTATGGCTCAAATCTCACAGAGGTGAGGGATGGCGTGGCACAGCAGCACAGTTTCCATGCATTCGACAGCGTATTGAACTCTATTTCAGTTCATTTTTAACATTAGACATATCTTAAAAGTTTTTTTTGTTTGTTTTTTAATTGTAGCTGCTTTTTCACTTTCCTTTTTAGTCAACAACCCAGTAGATCTGACTGAGACTACAATTATTAGGAGAGAAAGTCTGAGGGGGGGACATTGACCAGGCAAGACTGCACAGTCTTATACTTAATTTAACTTCATTCAGCCTGAACTGTAAGGAAGAACTGTTGTTTAGGGATGAGAGAGAAAGACAAATGAAATGATTCAAAGCAAACATGATGTGGTAAAACCAAAGAATAAGAGGGAGGCAGGGGTAAATCCTAATCCCCTCTTGGCCTGGGTGTAAATAATGTCTAAGCATCTTATCCTGCTCATTTATGTAATGGCTTTGTGTAGCACTAGCATTTCTCTTTCAAGCTAAAATGTTACAAGTATCTTAAAGCTAGTGTAAAAGTATCTCATTGTGCAATTGTATAATCTCCAAATGTATTTTAATAATGAGGGCCTTTTGGGTTTGTATTTTCTACTGGCAGTTTTTGCCTCCTTGATTAAAGAGCCTCTTTAATCTCCTTGCTGCCTTCCCAAGGTCCCTCCATAAGCATAACTACCTCCAAGCTTTGCAATAACTGTAACCATGCTTTTTAATACCGGGTGATGGTAAGTAAAAATAACCTGAGCCTAATATCTTCAGATTAAATACATCTTTTAAAGTCTGGCTTTGGCCGGCTGTGTTGTACTAAGCTGTCCTCACACACACATAGACACACACTCTTCATGCATTGAGGCTCCAGCATGCTTGTGATTATAATCACACAGACAAAACCATACTTGAAAATATTAAATCTGGCACTAGATGGTTTTGCAAATTGCACTTAACCGTGTGACTTGACCTGAGTGCCTTTTTGGCGCCTAGGAAAAATTACTCTGTATGATGAGTATGCAACAACAACAACGGTGCATCATGCAACTCTTCAGTGTGTTGTCAAACAGAGCAGAAGAACCTGGTACAGTGCTGGTTCTCTGTGGGAATGGCCAAAGCAAGACATTAATGCCGCTGGAGGTGTTGATGTAATTACCAGCAGGACCAGGGGCCGGATGCATAAAACTATGTAATATTATAAACACAGCAATGTACAGTGTAGGACAGATTTATTGGCACTCCTCCTGCAAATACACTATAGCCGCCTCCCCTCTGCCAACCGGTTAATATTTGGTTTGGTTCTACTGTTTGGAAAAATAGGCATCTCCTTTACAGACTGTAAAGGAGATGCCTATTTTTGGCATGAATCTGGGCAGGAACATGGGCGTGCAGGAGCTGTGGTCGTTGCTCTGATGTTTTCCAGTAACACTCAGAGTCAGCAAAGGAGAAACTCCAGGTTAAAGCAAGATATTTAATTTTGCATAGAAAATTAGTGGTGGGCTTAACATATGGAAAGCAAATCAGATTATTTAATCATGTTATACATACAAATAGATATATTTGGGATATAAATTGGGACAGTGGTGGCGATGGTAGGTGTTTGACCCTCAATCGGTGGGTTACCGGTTCAATTCCTGCTCTGTCCGCCTGTTGCTTCTCCCACCTTTCCTGCTGCTAGTGGTTTGAGGGCCACTAGCAGCAACAACATTACAAAATGTAATGTTGTTGACTGTATGACTTTGTGTTTTTATGATTTTGTGTGGGCTGCACAGTGGCGCAGTTGGTAGAGCTGTTGCCTTGCCGCAAGAAGGTTCTGGGTTTGATTCCTGGGCCTGGTCTTTCTGCATGGAGCTTGCATGTTCTCCCTGTGCATGCGTGGGTTCTCTCTGGGTACCCTGGCTTCCTCCCACAATCCAAAAACATGACTGTCAGGTTAATTGGCCTCTCCAAATTGTCCTTAGGTGTGAGTGTGTGTATGCATGGTTTTGTGTCCTGTCTGTCTCTGTGTTGTCCTGCGACATACTGGGTGTACCCCACCTCTCGCCTGGAACATTAGCTGGAGAGGCACCAGCAACCTTCCCGACCCACCAAGGGACAAGGGTGTAAAGAAAATGGATGGATGATTTTGTGTTTTATGATTTCAAAGGACTTTGAAATGCCTTGTTGCTGAAAGCTGCTATAAAAATAAAATGTGATTTTATTTGTTTCATTATATTCCCTTCCTTTTGAGAGGCATACTGGTTCCAGGGCTGTGAACTTTGATTCTGCTCACAAAGTTGATCCATGTGTTCTTGTCGCTGCTTGATTAAACTCATAATGGTGCTTCTCCATGTTGTGCGGCTCTCTGTTAGACGGCATATCTGTTGGTGCACTGCCGTGGTAGAAATTATTTTTGGAGGTTATGGTGACATAAATCAAGGACCAGTCCAGGAATGCAGTCAGATGTCAATCAATTTAAGTGTCTTTCATGCGAGTACAAAAAATGGGGAAGAGTTATGCAGGATTTGCAAAATTGCAACCAGCTGATTTTATAAGCTTGAATAAAATGTACTTTTTGACTTATTTTTTAGTTCTGTCATTCCTGCAATTGAAAAACATTTTTACAGTTCTCATCTTATGCTTCTTTTTCATTTCAACTTTGATCAGGAGACTTAATGCTTTATGAACAGATATTTGCATAACCTGAGAAACGCATTATGTGCATCTACTCTCAGGAAACATTCAGTCTTTCTAATTACTCATTTTATGGAGGAAATGATACATAATACACATAAGGGTTTGCATTTGCGTTGTTTATGCATCTGGCCCCAGGAGTGCACATTACTTGACAATGTGGCACAGTCAGGCAACAATCAGTGATGTGACAGATGAGAGAGGATTGCTTGTATTGTTGTTTACCCATAATGTGTGCAAAAAATGATGAAAATATGATAAGAAAGGATTGTAGACATGGGTAAAAAATAAAAGAGACAGTGGGGAAATCAGCTGGTTTATGTTTTATCTGTTTGTTAATTATTTCTCAAGCTAATATCCTTCTGTATTTGGATTACTGGTTGATACTGTTCATCTGAGATTTATGACAATAAAATACAGAAAGGGAAATAAAAAGAAATATAATAACTTGAGAGAAAAACAGAATTACTGCAAGGAGAGGAAGAAGGTTAATTAAAACAGGATCAAAGGAAAAAAGTGGAGTTTTGACAGCTATCTAGTCATCACTCAGTGCAAATGATTTGACTCTGTGATCGAACTGAAGGTTAAGCACTTAAGTGCATGACCACTGAGGAGAACGCAGCACAGATGCAAAGTTGTTCCACAATGGCGCCTGAGGAGCCCGCACAGATAAAAACACACAGAGTCAAACACAAAGGTGGAGCGAAGCTTTCTGGGCTTTTCCAAGAGTGAGAGCTGCCCTGCTGTGCAGCTGACACCACCCTCCATTAACTCCATCACACCCAATACACCCAGATAGAATCATGTCTATATCTTATTGTCATAGATGATAGAAAGTCCAGACAAAGGGTGCAAAGACTTAAAACATTAATGAAAAGAAAGGAAAATTCAAGAAGTAGTGATGAGTGATATAAGATTGTAAAGGAATGGATTATGTTTAACAATCTGCCAACGTGGTGAAATCATGGTATTGCCTGGAGGGCACAAACTGTCCATCATGTTTTTCAGCATTTGCCTACACTGTTTTGTTTTGCTCATTTTCCTTCAGTTTAGAAATGGCTTTGTTCTAGTAGCAATAACATTATCACTGTACTAATTTAGTTATCATTGCTGTTGAAAAATTAAAAACTTTTGAAACATAATTTACTAAAAAAACAAACTTTTTTACATTTTTGATTGAGCAACTAATGCAATGTCACAAAAGTGTTGCTGCAGATGTAACCAGAAGGCAGAAGAAAGTGCTTTGGGGTTATTTAAATTATCAAAGAGAACCAAGGGGGCATTGGTATTTTGGATTTTTAAATACACAGGAAAAGCATTTACTTATTCTTAGAGGACTGAGACTCTCAGAAGAGCCAAAGCACCATTGCTGCCATTGTCCTAGAGAAATAATTCAGCATATCTGCCATCTTGCGAGTGGCAAATTCTCCATGGAAACCAATGGAGAATTGGTTTACATGCAAAGGGGGATTTATAAAGAAAAGAAGTGCTAAAATATATGTTGGACTAACTTTGTTTTGTTTTTTTAGTATACACTAAAATGTGTTCACTTGGTTTTTTGCTTTTTTTCTACTTTTTAATTTTTGACGTTTTTATTGTGTTTTTATAGTTCAGTTATTTGTCACTACTGATCTGGTACTGGGTTTGGCAGGTGAATTGGAAGGACTGGGAAGGGAAGTGGAAATCTGTTGTTTGCATGCATTTATACTGTATTTACAATTTATTTATCAATAAAAATCTGTAAAAGAATAAAAAAAAATAAAATCATGATCTCTTAAGAAACACTCTTTTGCTAAAACATATTTTTTCTTCAAAAGTGCAGGAAAATTTTGACAAAATTATAAAGACAAAGGGAAATGGGACAAAGGAAAGGGAAAAAGGAAAAGATGACCAGATGAATCAACAAAGTCATGAGAAATGGGAAACAAAATAATAACAAAAAATGATCAAACAGAAACATGTTGAATCTAAGTCACAGTGCATCATTTGCTCTTTTGTTTACCTTCTGGCACCGGTGTGAACAAAAAGAGCATCAGCAGCTCAGTAAGTTAGTTAGTTAGCAGGGGAATCAGTAAATACTTAGGCCCCAATTATCCACTAAATCTGCCTCTCTCTCTAAATGAGATTATTGCCACACAGAAGCTGTGTCTCCCATTGGGTTCCATTAACTTTGATTACTCCTCATTATTTACTTACAGCTCTGCTGCTGTTATTGCATTCACTCATACACACATACAGAAAAAAAAAAACAGAGGGGGAATGTAAACAGGCAGCTGCGCATACCAAATTTTATAGAAATGCACATAAAAAGAAGAAAATGCAGTTTATGTAAGCATAAAGACTGAGCAATAAAGAGTTTGAATATTGAGAAAAAGTCATCTGCAAATGGGAATGTGTGTAAAGAACACAAGGCTGCTAACTAAAAAGAACAAAGGCGTAGTTAGCTCAATACTTTTAATCTGACTCTGCAAAGTCATTAGATGTAGGTGAGTTTTGAACACATGTTTATGGGACATTATGATGGAAAATAATCACTTTTTTCAACGGTAGCCATCTATGTAAGAAAACGCAGACATATTGGTATAAATAGCATTCTTGAGTTCATAAATATGAGTTAACAGGCTAGAATTACAGCTCATCTTAAAGAAATCACATATTAAGTTACCCAAGATGATTGAACATTTTTATCCATTTGTTTTCATAGTTTTATTAACAAAAGAACCAAGAAAAAACCTGATGATTGGAGTCATATTGACATGCAAAGGTCAAGCAAGGGTCCAAACATACAAGCAGTCATAAAATACCCATAAACTTTGAATTTTAAATTCCAATAAAGAACATGTTTCTATTAAAATATTAAATTGTGTTCTGTAGTGTAAACAAAAAGAGAGAGAGAAATACACCACTTTGTCAATTATTGGTTGTATGATTTTAACTGGAACCAACACTGTCACAAGATAAGTTCATTTTTCAGAGATGATCTTGGCTTCTGGAAGCGTTATGGAAGATAAAACATCCTGGCGTTAAGAATTGTTATGGAAGGCATTGAGAAGGCATTGTTATATCATCACAAGTGAAGGAGATGCTGGTAATAAAATGAGAATAACTGTATGATGTGCATCTTCATTTCAGATCAATCTGATCAGATTACAAGTTAAATGCACTGTTTTTGATCCCTGTGGGATAACTGAATGGAGTGCTAAATGGAGTGGAAGAGAACAGAAGACATCCACTTTTCTTATTTGTGTTATAATCGTAATAACAGCACATTGCTCTCTAATTTGATGCTCTCCTGAATAAGATTTCAGCCTGAAAAAGTATGTCTTTATTGTTTCTTTTTTTCCTGCATTAGTGGAATCAGAGGCTTGAAAGGGAAAATAAAAGAAAATAGGATGAAGGAAACATGCAGAAACCCGCTTGCCTTCAAGAAAAGGCACTAATATTTTCCACAGAAGAGCCCTCTTTTGTAATCGTTTACTGTAGAAAGACAAGTTAGTTTTGTGACTGGAGAGCTTTTCAGTTTGTGTTTTGGGGCCTTGCCCAGTGCTCTCGGCTTCCACCGCTCTAATGTCACTCTCAAATCACCGGGGCACAAGAGTGTGTGTAAATGTGTTTCGGCACAGCAGGGGAGAAGTGTGTGAATGTGTGTGTGTGTTCGGACGAACACACTTCATCGTCAAGGGATGGCAGCTGGTTTCCCTCTAAACTTTCAGATGCCAAAAACACAGAAAGCGAACTCTAGAAAAAAGCCCAGAAGAAGGTAAAAAAAGAAAAGAAAAGAAAGAAAAAGCAGAGGTAGAGTAAAGTCAGCTTCAAGGCCTAATTTCACCAACGTTGTCCCTTGCCTAATTGCACAATCCCTCCGTCTCTCCTGACGTCTCTGCCGTGTGGCCCTGTGGCCATGCGAGGTAAAAAAGAAGTCGGGTTCTAATTTCATTTCGGTTTGTCTTAGGACAACTTTTAGATGTTTAATTCTATCCCAATTTCATGTAATCAGGCGAAAGACTTCCCCAGAGGGAGGGCAGCGCAGGCCAGGGCCAGGCATATGCTATTTGCAAATGTAATTGGTTCACCTTTATTCTGCTCCCTATGATGTTCAGGCTGTCTTTTCTCTCACTCATTTTATCTCTCATTATCTTCACATCCTTCTCTCTTGCCATCTTTTCCAGTACAAGACCAACCTTTCTCCGTATTCTTTCTTCCCACCCCACTACCCCCCTTTGCCTCCCCTCTAGGCGAAACCGCTGTGGTTGTTATTGTGATTTCATAATTTTTTTTTTTTTCTCTCTCTCATTCCTGCCTTTGCAGCCTCTGGACATTGACTACAAAATCCATTATCATTTGTATATTTTAATTATGCAAATGAGGATAGCTCAGCTGGCCTGTTGGAGGCTGCAGGGGAGAAAGCAGGAACTCCATTGCGGGTGATTACAATTCATCCGCTCGTCTCGCTTTAATTGTAACAAGCTAATTACCTTGTTTCCATTTAGTTTGAACAATGCCAAAAAGAAAAGGGAACAGTGATAGCTCTGGCTAACCCACACAGTGAATCTAGCTGACAGGTATGAAAACGCAGGGAGGCGAAGGAGGGGAAGAGATGGGAAGAAACCCAGTCAGTGTTCATTGGAAGCGTTTGCTGCTTGTGCAGGAAGAATTGTGATGGAATGTTTGTTGCTTTCAGTTTTTAGGATATTGATGGTATTTAATAAACATGACAATGTGGGAAAATGGCAGATAAAGGGTGTTTGAAAGAGTTCAACAAACTGAAATAATATTCTTTAGTTATGGCGAGTTGGTAATCGCAAGATGCCGCTTTTTGCTACTGAACTGCAGTGTTGTGATATTTCACCTCAAACATTCTGAACTAAATTGATACTCATAACATGGAGTAGTTTATAATCCTTTCTCACTTTTTTCAGCGTATGTTTATTGACATAAAATAAAAGAATATTTGCATCTGTTTATTTCTTGTTCTTATTTCTTACTTGACAAAAAGCAACTTTATGAAATATTTCCCGATTTAAGGAAGTATAACATTTATCTGTGGTAACTGCAAATCAACAGCTTTCTCAAATGTGGCTGGCTTGTATTTGACAAAACCTATAGATTTTGTTTAATACCTAAGTTTTTATTTTAATTATTTTTATCCTACAGTTTTCCTTCCACTTAATTTTCTATTTGTAAAATAAAAAAGTTGGAAGAATCACTTTGTAAGCAGCCAGCATTTTTAGCAGTGACATTTTACTGTTTACTGTTTCATTTTAAGGATCAACACACATCAACTTTATATACATGACATATTCTCTTGTCTTTTCCATTTTGATGAGTGGTAAAGAGGAACTTTAAACAACTTATTAGGATAAATATAAATAACATAAATGTTTTATCTAAACTCACCAATAAAAAAAAGGTATTTTCTTAATGATGCACTCTTCACCACTCCTAGAATAGATGCAGTCAAATTAATGGTTGGAATATTAAAATTCTAATTTTCCTTGTTAGATTATACTGCAGTCAAATAATGTATTTTAAGACTTTTAGAAATCTTCTCCAAGACAAACAACAGGCTTTTCTGTGTTAAATAAATATTTTATTAATGTTTTTTTTATTATTTATTTTTTTTATTTTGGTGTAATCTTTAACTCAAAGGCAGGATGTTTGAAAGCTGTACTCCAATAATAAAGGACAAAAGCGATCATCCTGTACTTCCTCCGGTTTATGATCCCTCTACCAGACTAAGTTTATGTTTCTGCTGGCACTTCTTTGTCTTGTATTCACTCTGTTCAGAGGTTTCTCACTGAAATGAGTCCAGGGCTTCTGGGGATCAAGACCGGGCCTCAGCTGAACAAGATCTCATTATCTCTCCCTCGCAGACCTATGCAGACACACACACGCATACACACACACGCATGAAACCACATGCTGTACAGAGACATTCACACACGGATGTGTATTCACTTATGAACACCCCTCGTCATGCCACAGTGAGTAAAGTGTCACAAAGAGGGACTCTGAATGTGTGTCATGAACAAGACACTGGAGTACGGAGATTTGGAAAAAAAAAACAAAAAAAAAACATTTGATTCACTTTTACAACTGCATTTAGAAAATAAGGAAAGTATCCTCATAAAGAACACAGGTGAATAAACGTTTCTTCTAAAACTAAACATATATATATGTATATTGCTTCACATAGTTAAATATAAAATTACTTGCATCATTCTCAAATCTTTACTTTCTACTTTCCGAAAGGCCAGACTGGCACACTCTTGCTAACCACCACTTTCTCGGTGCCCACCTACTTTACATCGCCATCAGGGAGATACTTGAAAGGTATTTGAAACTGTCATCCTTAATCATTTCCCGGATCCCGGAGGACTCCCTGTGACGTGACAGAGGAAGGACGGAGAGGGAAGGATGAGCAGACAGAAAGTGATATCAACCATCAGTCACATATCGAAGCTTTATATAACAAAGATGTTTTTATATATGAAACAAAAAGCAAACAGAGAAATCACTCAATTTGTGTTCATGATAATGAACAATTTTTTGCTGTGCAGGCCTTAAACTCACCCCCTGATAAGCTTTTTCTGTCCTTGCTAAAGTAAAGCATTCCAGCATGTTGGTGCAGCCACCATGTTGCACGGTGAAGATTGTCTTTTCTACACATGGAGCAGTTCATGGTGACTACTAGCCTATAATTTGTACTTTTGGAAAGTAATATTTAAACTTGTTGGTATGAGACAACAAATCTCTATTGCAAATGATGGATTTTACTTTGCTATTAGCTTCCCATATTTAATAAATCAGCCAGTTTACTGACACAGCCCTTATTTTTCTGCTTAATCACTAATGACATCTCATTATACAACATGGTGGACTATGCAGAACGCCGGCCTTTGTTACCTACCCGTACTCTGGCTGTCATCGCACTACCTTGTTTAATGAATACGTGAAAACTGTAATCAGTTTCTAATTACCCATTGCCTACATTGGTTTTGCATATAACATTCCAATTATAGCCGCTAATAAAGAAGTGTTAAATCAGGAGTGGGTTGCTCTGTGTGTGACCACAAGCAAATATTCTTCCTGTTTATAAATTGAGGGCAAGGTTTTGTAAGAGACCAACTAATTTGTCAATTAGACCCTTATTCAGTCCTGAAGTACACTGTTAAGCTAATAAATAATCAGGAAGTAAATTGCTGTCATTTAATTAATGTTACTTTGATGTGCTGTAGTGTGGAACTTCCTGAAAGATTAAAGATGGTTAAAGAAAGGAACATCTGTCCACACTTCCATGATGTACTCAATGTGCGTGTAAAGTACACAAACATGCAAATCACAATCAGCCATTTCCAGATCTTGTGTGGAGTCTGGCTTAGGATGAACTTTGATGCAAGCATACTTAAAGGCTTAGAGAAATTTGACCTGGATCAACTCAGCGAATGAAGCTATGTTTAACTAATCCTACATTTATGTGGTGATGAACTCAAAGTCAGGAAGTCTCTTATATCACTTCTGTAACATCACATGTTAAGGCCATATCAAAATCAATGTAATTCGTCTTTCAGTCCATTTTGTCGACATCTTTTTTTTCTTTCTTTCATTCCTAAACCAATGTGGTTACGTCCTATACTTTGGACTTCTATAGCGCAATGAAATAATTAGTGTCTCAATGCTTCTTAAATTATTATGCAGCAAGTGTGAGTTTATGGGAGTCACCTTTAAGTGCCAGTAATGTGTCTCATTTTTTCTTTTGGGATATTTTGAATATTCCTTCAGCATCCCCAGTGCTTTTGGTTCCTTTTCCCTTTCTGTTTAGGACCCTCATGTCTAATGTATATTCAAAGCTTGACCTTTTCATATATTTTTTGAACATGTCAAGTAGGTTTAATAGTTTTGGTTTTTTTTTCCGACCCTTAAAAGGGGACATCTACATATAATGTTATTATAAATGTCTGAACTGTTTCCATATTTTCAGGATTATACCAACATCTTCTCTACAAGCTGCTTACGTATTAAAGTGCTTACACCAATTTGTGTAACACTAAAAGGCAAGATAAAAAAGTATTTAAAGTCACTCTTGTTGTTGGTTCCATTTGCAGCTTGAAATCTGCCAGCAAAGGTCAGCTAAATGAATAAGAAGGCCAGCAGACATGGCATTTAAAGATCTACTTTCTCTATATCTTGCGGCTTCTGTTCTTCAAATACAGCTTAGAGGTTTACCAGCAGGTCATGTTTGGACGTAAGTGTAGAGACAGAAAGAGAGATTTAAATATGTAGCCTTCATTTAGAGATCAGTCACTCTATGGAGATCGGCTTATAATGGTGTTTCAGTCTCATATTTCCTGCTGCACTTCTGTTAGAGAGTGTGGCGTGTTTATGTGGCCAAAACCATACAAACATCCACAGCGTAGCATATTATTCAGTGTGTCTCACATCAGTTGAACTAACAGTTTTAGGTGATCATTGATTAGTTATGATTTAAGTCAACATTGTGTTTTGTTTTTCTTTTGCACATCAGCTGCCAGCAATATTTCTCACAGCTGCATCAAGAAACAGAAATCTCCAGATGTACAATAAGAAAAGTTTTATCTGTGAACCACTTAAAATTGTACCACAAACTTCTTGTGTTTCGTAAACTTTTCTGGCTTGGTTTTATGCTAATCAAGAAATATTTTGCCATATTGCATCATAGCTTTTCTACCCAATCCTAAACTGGCTCATCTGGTGCCTGAACCTGACCAGGTAGTTTTGGTGCTGTGTTCTAACCTAGTAGTTTCCTTACCTAATGTTTAGTTGAACAACTTTTCCTACTAAGAACCAACACAAATAAAGAGAGGAAGTTGTCATGTTGAACAATTACTGACTTTATACAATGTTTCATACATAAGAAATGTGTTTCATTTGTTGCCAGTGTCAGTTTTACACAAACGGATACTTTTGTGTAAAACAAACATAAAATATAAACATATTTTTACATACTTATGAGCTCCATTATACCATAGCTGTTAGTAGGATAGCTACAGGCTTCTTTGAACAGGCTTGGTGAACTGCTCCTGCTCACTGCCCTTCCCCTCCCTGTTGTCTGTGAATTAGCTCGTTCCTCTCACCCGTGGCTCTTCTCCAGCTGGCTGCTGATTGCTTACCTGTTCTGCTGCCTTCATAGACTCCTGTTCTGCAGTCACTCGGTAAACTTGTCTGTTGTCACTGCTGTTACAGCCAAGTCAATGTTCCTGATCTGTTTCTGTCTCCTCTCCGTTTCCTTTTTGTCTTTCAGACTGTCTTTCATCAGTCTGCTGGCTTCCAAGACTCTGCACTGTTGGCTCCTGGAATCCACATCAATTGGGTAAAATATTATTTTCCTGATTAAACATTAAAGTCATTCCAGCACGATCCAGATTACTCATCATTCTGTAGAGTTTGGTCGCTGGTGATTTCCAGAGAAGAAATTGCTGATTGTCTTTCAAATAATAATTGTCAATAAGTACTCTTAACTTATGTTGGGTTGCGGTCTCAGTCTTGGTCTCAACTCATAAAAAACAGTTACATATACTTCCACTGTTATGTATAAAAATGTTATAATAAATTAAATTTCTGAAATCCCTCAGAGTTTGGCAAAGCTAGCTGACCCTCATCTTCCAACAGCTGTGATTAAACATTTGTTCTGGTTATACTGAACAGTGACTTAGACACAAAGACTGGAAATTAAAAAAAAGAACAATTACCTACATAAAATATACGAATACATAATTTTTTTAAATACAATTTACCACTTGTATATATGATGTTTCAGGAGCCATTTATTTAAAGCTTGTAGTTCTGTGTATTTTCTACTCTGCTTATTTCTCTGCTCTCAACTATATGTAAAAACAAATTGTTTACAGTGACAAAATACCCCTTTTTCTGCTATATTTTCATTAATGTTTCTACATGATCAGTCTTAGCTATAACTGGAATATAGGGAAATTGTTTTGCACATAAAGTGTTCTGTATAAATGACCACCAGATAATTTCCAGAATGGATGTTTTCCTGGTTTCATTCGGTTTCAACATCTGCTAAAAATCCTGAAGATTATATTAATGTCAAAAGAGAAATAATCCGTCAAAAGACATGAAAAACATCTTGCTGCACAGGGTGTTTGTGTTTGCGACGGCGATCATTGGTTGTGGACGTGTCCACTTGTGCATATGCTTGTTTAGCACAAACAACAAAGGCCGACACGTCTGTCGTCATTAGTGCTGTCAGATCCCTTTCACTCATCCTGCATCTCTGTTAATCCCTCCATTCACACTCTGGTGCTGAAGTCTAGAAGGGTATTTATAGAGCAGTGGATCAGTGAGAGATCAGGCAAAAATATGAAAAACAATAATGGCCACAAAAGCTGTTTTGATGTTGACTTTCAATGTTGGGGGGGATCAACAGAACATAAACAATACAGATGTGAAAATCCATCCACATGTTTGGTATCTAAGCCTGTTTGGATGACAGATTGTTGTTGAGTCAAATTTAAAAAAAAAAATGTTTATATGTCAGAAAAATCAAAATAAATTTTGAGAATCGCTCATCAAAATATATAATAAATAATAAATTTACAAAATTCCTCACATTTTTGACTGACTTGTTCCATTTATATCTAGGCTACACAAACAGGCCAAAAGAATGAATAAAACGCTTTACGTTTTACATTTTAATTTCTGAATTATTTCCATGCTTGGGGAAATAAATTCCAGTATGCTTCATGTTTTTTTTTTTTTTTTTTTGTTTGTTTGTTTTGATATTCTGCCCATCTCTATGGCTGTGTTTTAATCTCCACTGCCTGTGTGTGTGTTTGTGTGTTTCAGCATGCTCGGCTTTTCTTGCCTATCTGCTGCATGTGGGATTCGGCTTTAGCCACTATGTGTGGACACACACGCACACTCACGCACACACACACACACACACACACACACACACACACACCCACACACACACACACATTGCCATCACTCAGAAAAAAAAAAATACTGCTAATATCTGTTATTTAAACACCAGAGCTGATAGGCGGCTGAACAATAATTATTTTCTGGAACAATAATTATTACCGTTTAATTCCGTTGTTTACCATTTTGCCCAGTGGCCCCTCTTTAAAAGCCAGCCTCCATCCATAATGGTAGGCCCTTAAGCAGAACCACATTTATATCAAATAATTAAAAGTGAAATAATTGAAAAATAAATGCGAGCTTTTTGCACGTGGTTGTGTGTGTGTTTGAAAATGAATTGCTAGAGAAAGATGCACACCAGCTGTTTCTGACAGCGTGTTCTGGATTGTACTAGATAATTATTTAAAATATTTGAGCCAAAACAACACTTTCTGTTTTTCCTCCTCTTTTGTTAAAAAACCTGTTGAATCAAATGGAATTTGAAGTTTGCTGTTCCCTTATTTGCATAGTGGAACACAATATGGTTTACATGGCTTAATTAAATTTCCAGGCCACTAAAAACTTATGGAGAAAACAGTTGAAATCAAAAGATGTTAATAAACACCAAGAAAAAGAATTTGTCAAAAGTAATATAGGTATTAGCAGCTGCTGTGTTTTTGTTTTCACTTTGTTTTGTTTGTTTGTTTGTTTTTACTATTTTTGCAATATGCCTCATGACATTTATTGTGATATGGCGCAATATAAGTAAACTGAGTTTAACTGAATTGTTGAGAAACACTCCAAAGAGACATTTGAAATTTAAAAAGAAATAATTTGACAAATAAATATGAATAAATACTGAAGTGCAAAAATAAAGAGAATGACATAACAAACTTGGCCAAAGAGCTAAAATCACACATGAAACAATTCCAGAAAAAAATGTCCTTTAAAAAAATACGAAATAAGATTTTCAATGTAATATCAAAAGATTAAAACAAATCTAATACTAAGGCCCAACTTCAATTTGACTCAAAAACACAACAATTTACTTAGAGGATAGTTCTGGTGCTTCTGAAATGTTAATGTTAGTTACATTCCTTGTCATTATTTAAAAAGTCACTTTGCAGAAAAACATTTGTACCTCAGAATTTCTAACATACTATCACAAACTGTATAAAAACTAAAACAAGATTCCATATGTCCAGTTTAATCTGACACAGACCACTGATGTCTGTTTATGTGACTATATGCAGGACATTTCCTCCCTGTACTCTCTATTTAAGGAGATTACATGCTTGATCATGCCTGGATTACACAAAGTTAATGCCTTTCTGAGGTGAGAGGGACATGCTTATTGTGATGTTCTGTGTCTTCTAGAACTTTTACACATTTAGTCATGTTATTACCAAACCTCTGTGTATTTTATGTTGGCTTTATCTCATAAACCAACACAAAATAGTGTTTTACTATGAAGAGGAGCAAAAATAATTTCTAGGTGTACAATCTCAAAACTGAAATGGAACACATCTTCAGTCGCAAACACACACTTGTTAATTAAGCTTGTGGGAAATAACAGTCAATTTCTGTTTGTACTCTCGCCATTATTCTTTCCTTTCTTTGGTTAATTTCTGAAGGAAAAAAAAAATCACTTTCCACCCACACATTTTATTGACCAGCTCCCATCCCTGTATCTCTGCATCACTTTCTATACTGCCTGGTGATTAAGCGGTAGTTTAACCTCCAGTCCTCATTAATAATGGACAAATAGAAAAAGCCTGGGTTGTTCCGCTTCCTGTCAGTAGCACTAATAGAGCCCTTAACGTCCGCATTAACGTAGCTCTTGGTTACTCAAGCGGATGGACAGACAAGTCAGAGACATCATGAAACACACAAATGCATCAGTACAATGCATGTAATATACTACACAGGCATGAGTTAGACACCTTGATAATAAGCCTATTTACCGTATGTTGGATGCTGCATGAGTGTGAAGCAGAGGAAGCAGACAGAACAAGCTCAAGATTGCAAACCACACAGCTGGATATACAGGATGCATTTTAGATGTGGTTACATTACCACCACAAACTTCTGTGTATTATTTTGAGATTGTATGTGATTGGCCAACACAGAGTAGCACATAATTATGAAGTGGAAGGGAAAGGATACATGGTTTTCAGAATTCTGTACAAAAGGAAATATGTAATATGTGCTTCCTTTTATTTACATTTCTTTTACACTGACACACCTAAATAAAATTCAGTGACTCCAACTGCCTTCGCAATTTGGCTTAACCTAGTAAATACTCAAACTAAATTAAATTTAATCTAAAAAAAAAAAAATACAGCAGTAAACCAGCAGCACCATGAAGACCAAGGAACACAGAGGTAAAGTTGTGGAGAGCATGGTTTGTGTTGCACGCTTGTCACGCTGGTCGAACGGACATGGAGGTGGGACCCAAACGTTGCATACAAATATACTCAGAGTGACATCAGTAGAAACTTCTTCTTTAATTGCACAGCAACGGTGTACACCAAACCACAAACCAACAAAGGGAACAACAGATACCAGACTCTTTAAATACAAGTGGATCTAAATTGGCAGAGGCCATTCCAGGGGATGAAACCACAACTACATGCTGCAAGACGGGAAATACAGCAAGAATATTAATATTAAATAAGGAGCAGAAAATAAGTGCGTTTCACAAACTGAAAACAAACTTTAATTTATCTTTAATCTTTGCTCCAAAGAAAGCACTATGTTGCCACAACACTCCACTTTAACCAATTTCCCGTTAAGGTGCAGTGCCAGAAGTAATAAGTTGTGGAGAAATCAAGTTTTTTTTTTTTTTTATGTTGGTGCTCAGGCACATCGCTTCAGGTTGTTCTTTAAAAGTTATAATCCTCTCATCCAGTGCTCCATTAGATGTGAGGCTTCTTTTCAACCTGCTCTTGTTTTCTGGTTACTTGCAATCAGCAGATTGGTGGTTCAATTCCATCAAAAGCCCAAATATGCCCAAAACAACACTCTTAACTGCTTTAACTGTAATTTCAAAGAAATTAAGTTGTAAGCAAGCTGTAAAATAAAGGGGAAGACATTTCCATCAGTGGCTCTTTGGATTTATTTTTATTATTACAGAAATGAAGGTTACACAAGAACAAGAAGACACGTTGTTGAGCACAATACACACACACACACACACACACAGGGAATTGAAAAGATTTGGTGCAGGCCTTTTGGAGTGGCACTGTGGTAATTTATCCAGGCTCCATTTTAACACATTGTGCACGCCTAAGTGCCAATCTTCCTTTTTGGTGAGTTTCTATGATTTTATGTCCCATAAAAACACATGCAGTTTGCCCCACAATAGCCTATTTAAGTTACATTAGTCCTGAAAATTCTCCCAGTAAAGAAAATTAAGCTATGATACTACAAGATCATCTCTGTTAGTTATCTTCTCCCTGCCGAGATGCGCCGCTCTGATAGCCTGCAGAGAGCTGAATGAGTCTCTTGGACGAGAGGTCTAAAACTGAGGCTTACCTCCAATTCTGTCACTATTTCCTCCCCCATCTAAACCATAACAATCATAGCTGCAGCTGTTTAAAATGGTTTATGCCATAAGAAAAGTATTATTTGACTCTGTTTTGTGTTTGTAATTTACTGTGTATGTTATGATTAATTTGTCTTATAAACGTTCATACTGTAAAACAGATTATGAATGCATGGAGGTTGCTGCATTTAACATATATTCCAATTTGAAGCTATGCTACCTAGCTGCTTCAGATAAATCCCAGCCGTTGATTAAATCTAAGACACTGCAGTGCCTTAGGCAGATTCTAACACTAATAAAGGTTCATTTTATTGTCTGAACCACACACTTCCTTAAAACATCAGTGCCTTGCAAATGTTTTCATTGATCTTCCTGATTTTGTTACGCTACGACCTTCAGTAGAAATAATTAGAATAGTGATAAACTAACATAATAAATACGTCTAAAGCAGAAAGAAAATTGATTTCCTTTCCACATTTTTTCCAGACTAAAAATTCAAAATGAGACAGCCAACTTGACGCTCATAATCTCATGTAAATTCTATGGGCTTTTATGGGAAAAAAAACCTGTTCTTGAAGTATGAAAAAAATACATTTATGTTTGATGTTTGCTACAATCTTTTTGGAGCTCAAAACAAACCTTACTAAGTACTCTGATCAGATGAAACTAAAACTACACTTTTTTCTGTATGCAAAATGCTACAAATGTCAGAAGATAAGCACTGCACAGCACCTTTAAAATGCCAAACCCATGGTGAAAAATGGTGGTGGTAGTATTATGCTGAGGGAACAGGAAAGCTGACAAAAGCATTACAGTAAATCCAATCTCCTTTGCAGAAACAGCCAAGGAAAAAAAACAATGTGTTGTTAATTCAAAGTCTACACTTAAATCCAACCAGAATGTTTGACAAAACGTTCATATTGCCTTTCACAGATGCTCTCAATTTAATATGACTGGGCTTGTGCTATTTTACAATAGCATATAGGCAATACTGTCAATCTGTAGATGTGCATAGTCATAGTTAAAAAGACTTTCAACTGTGTTTGCAGTGAAAAGCGACTGTCTAGCATTGACTACAAATGCAAGGCACACTTCTGATTTTTAATTGTAAAAAATAAATGAGAGCCGTGTATCAGTTTCACTCTACAATCACATGCCGTTTTGTGTCATTTATTTAAAAAAAATCATAGTCAGTGACATGGATACTTCTGCAAAGTTTGACATGTTTGATATATAAAAGATTTAAGACCCTAAAACAGCTGTTATACATGCGTAGTACATTAGTATTCCATTAAATGTGAATGTTGGACTGAACTGTCTGGTTTTACTTTGGTTTTCTAAAGAAGAAAATATTGCCCAGACAATCCATCATGATTCAGTGATAATGCAATTTTGACCACAGAAACAAACACAACTTTACACTCACTGGAATGGATTTCCAATTTCATTCAATTCATCTTAAAGGTTTAACAATTTGTCTTCACAGTGTTTGTTTGATGGCTCTAAAAGGGCCAAGACGACAGATTGCTTCTTCACAAACACCTGCACACACACACACACACACACGCACACGCACTTCCACTGTCACATGTGACCTTGCAGCCTCTCAGTTTTGCTTGCTTTAAAAGCACAGTGTAGCGCCCAGCAGTCTGTCTGCACTGCACAGCTAATTGACTTCAGCTCAGTGTTCACTGTTAACGTCTCATTACGCATTCCACTTAAAATAACTTCCACAAGTTTGCTTGTGCGCAGGGATCATTAAAAGTCAAGCAAGCCTTTAATTATAAGACCTGGTTGTTTGGTAAATAAAATTGTATTTCAATCTTATTGAGTCCTTTTTAAAAAAAAAATAAATAAATAAATAAAATAAAATTCTCTTGAAATACAATCTCAGAAATAAAATCTTGAAGTGTCTAATCACAAGTTTTATGATTGTAAGTTCTTTGCTGTGTGGAAAGTTTCTGAAATTAAATAGCGCAACAAACTTCTGTTGACTTTCCTGATCTCAGTCATGAAGAGATTTATTCTCTGCATGTAAGACGGATAGACATTCTTAATTTTAGACAATAATTTAGCACACTGTGCGGTAATTTACAAGACTGCTCCATTTTCATTTGCAGAGACTAAGGGGATCGCCAGCTTCTGTCTCAGAGGAAGATGTGTCTGAATAAGAGTGAGGTCAATGCTTTGTCAATTAATTAAAATAAAGGACGGGTTTTTTTTTCACAGTCCAAAATGGATAATTTCTTACAGACAGGAGTAAGCCCTCTGAGTGAGGGTCTGTGATTGATTTAGAGTATTTATAAACCATGTCTTCCAAGGTTTTTAAATGATTCACAAATTTAAGAGAATCTTAATTGTTGCCAGTTTAAGAGTTTTTTTTTTTTTAGTTAATAAATCATTATACAGAGTGAATTAGGCTGAGAACTTAAGTTTCTGTGTATTTAAGGCTTGAATTCAAGCACAGAAACACTGGCACATACGTTCACTTCTGTGACAATGGCAGCATCAAAAGAAGTATTTGGACTCTTCTACACAGCTGATCTTAAAAAATAATAACTCAAACTCATGTATACTGCCAGGTCCATTTCGCTGAGGCACATGCCATTGGTTATATCTTATTTCTGGACATACAGTGGACCCCCGCCTATTCATTGCTCAGTATTTGCGGATTCACCTACTTGTAGATTTTTCTTTGCGACATAACTTTAAATGATTGACAGAAAACTCTCCTTTTCACAAATTTATTGTATACCACATCTAAAATAACAAAATGAAAATGCAGCTTTGGAATCTAGTCGGTATTTTAACTATTAAAATAAGCAGTTCTAAATATTTTAGAGACGTTCAGAGATTTCAACTATTTACTGGCACTTGTGCATTTACCAACTCCACAAATAGGGTATTTCAGTGTTTCTACCAACTGGCCTTTGCTTCATAATAACCTCAAGGCTGCTGCTACACCCATTGTTTGTTAAAATTTTTCTGCCACATTTTTTCCTTCCGCTCAACTTTCTGGTAATGGTGCCTTTAACAATGACCTTTTGTGGCTTACCTGTCAATGACTACCGCACAATTTATAAATGTTGTGCAGTAGTCATTAACTCCTGTTAAATCAGAGTTTGTCTTTTTCTGCTATACCTTTTACCTTCCACTCAACTTTCCATTAATATGCTCATGGATACAGCATTTTTAATGCTTGAAACCTTATATTGTCTTATTATGGTCATCCCCGCATCACTGGACAACTAGCAACAAGTATTTGCCATAACCGTATAAACAACATAACATTTTACTGGTCTTTTTTTCCAAAATTCTTACTGACTGAGAAGCTGATGTTAGATTTTTGAGTTGGTATAATAAATGACTGTTAAATTCGAAGCAATACCTGCTAGAAATGCATCTTTTTTGGGTAGCGAATGTATTTATGAGTTATTATGTAATATGCAAGATAAATTAAAACAAGGCGCTGCGCAATAATGTGCATAATTCCCTTTCCAAGGCATTGATTTCTAATCTTTTGAAGATCTACTTCAATCGCATCAGCTGCATTTTGCGAATTTCTAAATACTTCAGTGGGTGATGTTCCAGATCCTCCGTGAATTATGAGAACCTCTGCTGGACGGTCTGCTGAGCTAATTGGTACAAGCGCCTCGGGGCAAAAACGCCTTTAACAAACTGAGGCCATGTATGTATCGCTCACGGGCTGAGATAGAATTAAGAAAAAAATAAAAATGTTATGAGAAAACTTGACTTTGTAAACATTTGTTTTAATATATGAACTCTAAGTGAAAAAAAAAAATCTGAAATGAAAGAAACTGATTTCAACCTGAAAATACAGAGTGTAGCCTGCCGTAGACGGCCTGTTTTTCCAGGACGGGCCATTGCTGGTACACAGTGGCTAATAATGCAGCTTAATAGGCTGTGACATGGCAAGACTAATACTGTAAATAGACCAATAATGTGTCTGCATTCTTTTATTGTGATAATGTAGTGATGCTTCCATGAAGCAGGGGAGAGTAATGACCCGCACCTGCATGTGTTGGCACAGGGGGGATGAGTGCACAGACGCGCCCGCGCACCCGCTGAAATCCAAAAACCCAGGAGAGGAAACCCCTTAAAATATTTCGTATATAAAAAAAAAAATCTATGAATTATAGTATTTTTTTTCCTAATTTGCATAAGATGCGAGTTAAATCTTTGCTGTAGATGAGCAGTGAGAGGACGTGAAGCATTAAGTAAGGATTAGAACAGCGAAATGCGGGGCGATTCATTG
Source organism: Poecilia mexicana (assembly GCF_051168715.1). Classification (NCBI taxonomy): domain Eukaryota; kingdom Metazoa; phylum Chordata; class Actinopteri; order Cyprinodontiformes; family Poeciliidae; genus Poecilia; species Poecilia mexicana. The sequence continues at coordinate 18,414,169 of NW_028263381.1, forward strand.
TACCCTACTGTAGCCTACATATGCCTTTAAATCCATAACAAATTAATATAAGAGCCACTGTATTGTTATAGAACCAACTGGAAGCAGTTTAGCTAATAAATTCACAACGAAGAACTGAGCCGAACAGTCTGGAGTATGATTTGTATTTGTGCTATTTTTAAGAGTTTAAAGCAATTGTGACAGGAAAGATTTCATATTAAAAATGAAATCAGGGCTGTGCTGTAATGCAGACTCGACTCAGAGCGTTTTGACAAAAGGAGGTGAAGCGTTTTAATATGGAAATCACTGGCCCGGGGCATACGTCATTTATTGACAGATTTGATGTTAAATGTCTCAAGCTCACTTAGTCTTGTAGCTCTTAATTTATTATGTTTTTTTGGCTCTCTCTCTTTCTCTTTCTCTTACCACTCTCCCGTTCTGACCCGCAGAGGTCATACACGCAATTCTTTTTTTAAACGCATGATTAATTCCTCAGTAGGGCAAGCGGCTAATGCATTCGGGGGAAAAAAAAAGTAAAATGTATTCCAATGGGGCTAATAGCGCTATTGTGTTCCAATAAGGCTTTTTCCTGCTTTGCGTGGTTTAGTCATGCAGTAGGTTTGATAACATGTCAGACATGCTTATCCCGGGACACAGAAAGTTGTTTCATTATGCTCTTTCCAAAAGTCTCTTCGATTGTATTTTTGCCTGACATATAATTTCACATATTTTTCCATTTATCAAATACATTTTTTTTTTATCTATTTTTCTTTTGGTACTTTTTCACTTTTCCGAAGATGTACATAAAAAGATCCTTCTGCTTATTTTATGTTTATTGTGGGCGCATCCCCCCCTCCCATCTTGGTGTCCTCCCGTGGCGTCTGTCCGCGAGACAAAAGCGCGCGCGGTGACAACCTAAATTGGTTGAAAAGGAGCAGATGGGGTCTCGTGCTTCTCTCGGTGCGACGCTCATGCATCAGGGGCATGCGCGCACAAATTTAAAGCGGAGACTAAAAGCGACGCTGCTATCTGAGTCAAGATGCTCTTATGTTAAAATATATCAGGTGACGGTTACAGATAGTTTCAAAAATATGTACCCTGACTGCTAAGGCAGGGATTTATAATTTAAAGTCCGCGAATAATGATAATAACAATACGCACAATACAAAGACAAAAATAGGTATATATTTTTTTCAGTTAAAAATGTTGAACGTCTAAAAAATTTTTTTGTTGCAAAAAAGGGAAAATGCTAGTAAAAACACTTTTATGAAAATGTATTCCTTCAATCAGACATAAAATGTGTGAAAGTTTTGCATGATGAAACTTCCGTAAGAGTTTCTGCATATGTGCTGAATGATGAAAATTTTAAGAATCTTATTGATTTATCAAGACAAGTATGAAGCCTTAACGTTTATTCATCCTTCAAACACACCTCTACATGCACCATTGAAGTGAGTAAGCCAGAAGTAGAGTCATGTTCAGTTTAGAGTTTGGTGTAGCTCTAAAACTTGTTGGTCCCCTGAAAACCCCCGTTTAAAAAAAAAAAATGTTTTTGAGGAGCTTGTTCAGGTGCCTTTTATAGCACGGTACGCTCCTTCTGAGCTCCTCTTACCTTCAATTACAACAGATGATAGCCCATCGGCTACAGCGTGCTTCCTGCTGCCGCGCATCCCTTGGGACCAACCTGCACATGCAGGGAGAGTCAAGTTTCCAAAAGCCTTCTCAGCGTTGAATGTGGGTATCAGCTGCTCTGACAGACATTATTCTGATCCCCCAGACTGTGTAGCCTATACCTGTCTGTCTGCTGCCTCAGCTTTTATTTCCCCCTCTCTTCTGCTCCTACTTCTGTGGTTGGAATATTGTTTTAGTCCACACTCTGTCTGTGTTTAAAAGCCACATCTCCTTTTGCCACTCTCTGCTTCTGGCTGTCTGGTGCCAGCAGTCTGTTTTGACATCAGTTTACTGGTAATTAATTTGTAACTCTGGCAGAGGCGGATCTAGACTGCATAGGGCCTTGAGCAGAATTTGATTGGGGCGCCTTCCAACTACCATTAGGTGCCATAACTCAGTACTCCTAACTTTGAGGATGAAATGTGTATGTTCAAAGTAGAAAACAATTTTTATTTTTTAGTTCTTGGAAATCCTGCTGTATCTAAGTTGAGGGAGGAAATTAACATAACACACTCTTTCCTCTATTGTGCTATTTCCTGCTGTACAAACCTATATTTTAATATCTAGTTGTGCTTTTGTTGTAATTTATATATATATATATATATATATATATATATATATATATATATATATTTATATATATATATATATATATATATATTATTGAAAATAATTCTATTTGATAATTTAACACATTTCTAATACAGAAATGTAACACTATGCCATGTGGAACCAGAAAGCCTTCTGACTTGTCAGTTATCCAATAGATTGATTCCCTTCACAAGGAGGGTAAGTTTAAAAAAATGGTAAAGATGACTGCTCACAGAGAGCTGTATCCAATCATAATAATGGGAAGTTGAGTGGAAGGAAAAGAGTGGTAGAAAAGGGTGCACAATGCATTTTTAAATGCATACATAGACTAGTAGTCATTATCTTTATATAAAATATATATTCCAACTTACAGTCGACACTGACATATAATTTGATCAGGAATTTTATGCTTCATATAGAGTAAAATTGGAATACTGATTCTTATGCAATGTTGATCACACACACACACACACAAAAACGCAAGTAAATTGATGAATTCGGGTTTAAGTCTAAGTTTGGTAAGTCTAAAGAGGTTTCTTTATGGGGATGAGATTTGCGTTTGCAACATTTTATCGGTTGTTGAGAGACTTTATTTAAGCAGTTTAGTGGGACAGAGCAGCAAAGCGTGTGAAGCGGAGGGTAAGGAAAGTGACTAAAGCTGTCCTGGATGGTGGGCTGAGCCAAGGCTGCACGCCAATCAAGCTCAAGGCAGGTAGAGATAGAGAGAGAGAGAGAGAGAGGAAGGCACTCACAGGGAGAGGGAGAGGAGGAGCGCGAGATTAGGACGGCGCGTGGCAGCGCTGAAAAGAGGGATAAAGCCTGCGCGAGCGTCGCAGTTTACTCACATCTCACGAGCGGGTTCACGCCACAGTTAAAGGGAAAAAAAAAACAACCTCCGGTACTTCCAGTGCGAACTTCCCGGAATTACCTGAGTGAGAAAAAATGAAAATTTTCCTGCTGCGTGGGATAAATCGATCCAATTTGTGACGGGGTAACTTATTCTTGACGCGACTGGGAAACCCCAAAAAAGTCAGAGGTAAGAATTGTTTATTTGTTTACTCCTGCTCTGAAGCTGAACGCTAAAATACCCCCTAAGATATAGTTCTTGTTATTACTTTTCTAAACCACTTTGCAAAATGATGATTATTATTATTATTATTATTATTATTATTATTATTATTATTATTTATTTGTTAATAATAAAACAGCAGTTTACAGAGATTAGTCCTAGCCTTCCACGCGGGCTATGATTAAAAAGTGAACTAATTGTTCGTCATAATCATTAGTTTGTATTTGTAGTCCGACGTATTGTTAGAAAATAATTACAATATAATAAATAATAATGAAATAGTCTTGTAAAAATAATTTTAAAAAAAAGTTATATGTTCTCGTGTCCAAAACTTCCTTGGTAATAGTTTTTTTTTCTTCTTCTTCTTCTTCTTCTTCTTCTTTCTCGCTGGAGGCCAATGGTCATTCAGTTTAACGAATCAATGATCCAGGTTTTAAATTTAATTCACATAAACAAGGGGCTGTGCTGTCACTTTAAATTTTAAGATGTTACGTATCTTTCTTGTTAGTTACCAGCGCTTTGCAGTGTAGGGTTTTTTTTTCTTTCGTTCTCTTTTTTCCCCCCTATAAAACCAATAGTTTTCGGGCCTCCTAAAGTCACTGCAAGCAAAAATCTTTTTAAGGTGCTGTCTGTTTTAAATTCAAACAACTAAATGAGGATAAAATTTGTTTTGCCAACGAGCGCTTGAAAATTGAGATAGGATTTAAATTCAGACTGAACTAAAACTGAAAACTGCTTTTGTCACATTCGTATCTGCCCTCTAAACATGGCATTAAGCAAATAACACTGAACAGCACGTAGCCTAAATTATGTAAGTAATTAAAAATAAAGATAAAATAACAGAGAGGTTTATCATCGCATGGTGATTATTGGCAAATAAAGTGAGTCTTATTGGAGTAGTCCCTCATTAGAGACGTTCACAGATGATGGACTGAAGAACTTCATGTGTCCGTTTTAACGCAGACATTTTTTCTGACTGTTTCGGCATGGCGAGCTTTTACTTTTATTACTGTCATTATCATGCATATTTTTAAGAAGGTGTTTTATTATTTTTTTTAAACTAGCAACAAAAACGGAAGCATTAAACAGGAGGACCAGATATCATGATGCAGAAAAATAAAACTCACTTCATATGTAATCAGTTAATTTCTGCAACAAAAAGAAAAACAAAACAAAAAAACACTGATTGTAAGCTGCTTAAAATTGTATCATTTTGAAGTGTTCTTGAAGCACTGTAGGCATATTTTAGTTTCTATATATTTTTCTGTCATAAAAATTACTGAGTGGAAGAAAAAAAAATTGAACTATTAAGTTTTCTCACTATATTTTACATAGTAGTATATTTTACATAGAGAATTTATTTTAAAAACGTTTCACATTTATTTAATTAGGTTCTAAATTATTTTTTAGATATATGTGTTTTTCTTGTCTTTTTTAATTGTCTTCTCAATCGACAGCTAAAACACATGAGTAGAACTTCATAAAGTTGTAAAAAAATTATTTGTGGATAAAGTAATTAAATTTAAATCCTGAATATGAAGGTTTTGTAAATTAAATTTGTGCATTTAAAAAAAAAAACTTTGTTGTGACAATTTTTGGAATCATATGTTGCAGTTCAAAGGAAAATTAAGAGAAATTAACTGGGATTTATTTATTTTTTTATGTCACAAGATTTTCTAAAACATATTTAAAAAAAATATTTTATTTGACATGAGAAATCAGAAACATTTAAATTTTAATGTTATACACTGTCTACATTTTTCTTCTTACCTTTTTTCATGTTAATAAACTCATCAAAACCAATGTATGCATGGCAACAGTTACACAGTGCACATAAGTTTAACAAGATTATTTATATGTATATAATAACGTGACAATCACATTTCTTTATTTCCCTTTTCCAACAGGTTCAGCTGCAAAAAATTTTATTCCAAGCATGGATAAGGCTCATCTTTCAAGCCCCAATGAAATAATAATGACAAACTCAACAGGCTCTTATCAACAGGAGCCTCTCACTCCACCCAGGCCTGCCCATCTGCACTCCTCATCCTCTTCATTATCCTCCCCTTCCCCTTCATCCTCCTCTCCCCTAAAACCCAACCAGGTGGGTCAGGTCATCTTGTACGGCGTTCCTATTGTGTCACTCGTCATTGACAACAATGAGAGACTTTGTCTGGCGCAGATCTCAAACACTCTTTTGAAGAACTACAGTTACAACGAGATTCATAACCGCCGAGTGGCCCTCGGGATCACCTGTGTCCAGTGCACTCCAGTTCAGCTGGAGATCCTCCGCAGGGCCGGTGCCATGCCCATCTCGTCACGCCGGTGCGGCATGATCACCAAGCGTGAAGCAGAGCGCCTGTGCAAGTCCTTCCTGGGAGAAAACTCGCCCCCTAAACTGCCTGACAACTTTGCCTTCGACGTGACACACGAGTGCGCCTGGGGTTGCCGGGGTAACTTCATACCAGCGCGCTACAACAGCTCCAGGGCCAAATGCATCAAGTGCTCCTTTTGCAACATGTATTTTTCTCCAAACAAGTTCATTTTCCATTCTCACCGCACACCAGACGCCAAGTACACCCAGCCTGATGCTGCCAACTTCAACTCCTGGCGCAGGCACCTCAGACTGACAGACAAACTTCCACCGGATGAGTTGGTTTACGCATGGGAAGACGTCAAAGCCATGTTCAATGGAGGTAGCCGAAAGAGAGCGCTACCATCATCTGTCCAGTGCGCTTCCATGGGTCCCATGAAGAGTCTCCCAGGTTCAGTGGTGCCTCATATGATAGGACCTGACCTGGGTGCACAGAAAAGAGCCCGCTTTGAGGATGAGGATGATCTGGACGGAGGCAGCCTCTCTCCTCGTAAAACACCACGCAACTACCCTGTCATCCCTGTCCCAAGCAAAGGCTTCAGCATGCTGCAGAAGTTCCCCCCTACGTCACTCTTCCCATCCCCTTACCCCTTCCCTGCGTTTGGCCTCTGCCAGCAGAAAAAGGAGGACAGTGACGTTTCAACTGTTCAGAAAGGGCCAGGGCTTTCGGGTCTTTTATGGCCTGGCCGCAAAGACGCTTTCTATCCTCCTTTCTGTATGTTTTGGCCCCCGAGAGCAGCTGGGGGGATTCCAGTCCCTACCTACCTTCAGCCTCAGCCCAGCACCCTTTCCACCCTGACTGAAAACCCATCTCTCAGGCAGGCCTTTTTGGATCTGTCAGACCCTAGTGATGCTGGAGCTGTAAGCAGCAATGGGAATGCTGTCAGTGCAGCTATGGCCCCCAGCAATGGGACCACCACACCAAGATCCGGGTTGTTTGACACCGAGTGCACGACAGCAACCCCAGACCTTCGCCCTGTGACGTCAGAGGGATGGCTGAAACTTCTAGAAAACCCAGCTCTCCAAACAAGGAAGCCCAGCTATGGCTCTGCCTTTCGCCCAGTTGTCAAGGATGCAGAGAGCATCGCCAAGCTCCACGGCAACAGCGGAGGAGTCAACGGAGCTACAGATGAGGACTTTGGAGTCGTGGTTCCCGGATCGGACCGACACCAGCGGCTGTCGCCCACCAGCAGCTGCAGCTATGGTAGTGAAAGCGGAGGTGACGGGGAAGCAGAGGGAGCAGAGAGTGAGGAAGAGGGTGAAGTGGATGTGGAGTCTTCGAAGCAGGAGGACGAGGAGGAGGAGGGGAGTTTCACAAATAGACCGCCACAGACTCAGACCAACCTGTATCTCCCTGTTCTGAGTGACAGTGCTGGAGAGGAACGGGGGAAGGACAGGGGGAGTGGCGCAATGTATCCCAGCACCTCCCCGGGATCCTCCTCGAATCCCATCGTACAGGAGTCGCCCAGCCTACCTGCCTCTCCACACGCCAGCTTGCCTCTCTCCAGCTCCACCCCGCCCCACCGAGAGGACACAGCTTACAAAAACGTAAATATCCCCACAGGCCACTTTAGCTAATTATTATTTAAATGGTGCCGCAGTCAGGCAGTGCTGTGATCTGCATAAGCAGATTGATAGCCTGGTTTCTCCCTGTAGAAATTGAAACAGTCACCCCACTCTGATCTCAGCTAATAGGCCTAGGCGTAGATTGTTGAATGGACGCAGTGTGTTTGTTCTGCCCCCGTCACCCCAACCTGTTAGGGCAGCTCTAATCTTTAACCTTCTGACTCCCACATTAACCAAGGCCCTGACAGGATGAAGGAGAGATAGAGGGAGAGTTGTCAAGACTGGCTAATATTAATTTTGAACCAGCTAACATATTTACTGTAAATATTGCATAGCACAAACATTTCTTAAGAAAAAAAAAGCAAAATCAGCATCAGTTAAATTAATGCCAACATTTATTTTAAAGAAAACTGCCTACAAAACAGAAGAAACCTTTACAACTGCAGTAGGCCAAGAAAATTGAATTTATAAATAATAATAATAATAATAATAATAATAATAATAATAATAATAATAATAATAATATTTTTTTTATCAAAGTGTAGTTCATGTAGTTGAAATTCTTATCTTTTTTTTCCAGGCTCAGAAAAATCGAGATGAAGGACTGCCTGTATATGCAACCAAAGACAATTCAAGCAATTCTGGTGAGTGCAAACATGTTGAATGTTTTTTTAAATGTTGGGTTTTTACAGTTCTAGAAGAAACTTATTAATTGTTGATTAATGTGTTTTAAATGGGCTGGTTATTTGCTTTTCTTCAGGAAAAATGGTGAAATGTCAAGTTCAGCAGTGACAAAAAAGTTAGATCAAAAGTTTCAGAAATTACTAACTATTACATTAGTTGACTTACTGACTGTACTTATATATAAATAATAGTAAATAACGTGATATATGAAAGTAATTTTAAAATCAAATTATATAACTATAAAATCTCTTTGTACAATGATATACATCTCCTCCTCACTCCAGAAGTGACTTCTACTGTGCTGAAGTCATAGGCTCCTACAACCAATCCCTTCAAATGTTTCCCACCTTCATCAGAAAAAAATTCATGCACTGTTTTCAACTAATCCATTCTGATCAGATGCTGGAATCAATTGAATTAATTGCCTTTTGTTTCATTTCTTGTCTGACTCAGTGGTTTTATAGTGTCCATGTGTCCCTGCAAGGCTACCATCCTTGTGAGGTTTCATTTTGTTAAACTCATCTCACAAGATGACCCTTTTTCCTGAAGAAAATGTCCTCTGTGTGTTTTCCTGACACCGAAAACCTCACTCCATGGGCGCACTTAGTTATCTCCATGTGTCCGGATAACCAGCTCAACCAATGGGCCTTACTGAATCTCCCATTTTCTGTCTTTCTCTCTCATTTTCTCCCAGATGAAAACAAAGAGCAGAGAAGTTTCTTTGTGCCTGAGAGTGAAACCTCAGCACCTGACTACTGGAGAGAGTGCACAGGTATGATCAAACAAGCTAAAGCGATAAAGAGCAGCTGCTGTCAGATTGAAAACAAATGAATAGCATTTTAGTTTAATTCTTATTTGGTTCCCTATATTGCACCCTAAATCTGAAATCATCACCCAACCCACGAGGAAACAATGACAAGGTATTTAATGAGGAAATAAAGGTATGCATAAAACTGATAATGCTGATTAAATTTCTCACATGGTAAAACTGGGACTTGATGTTCAAACATTACAGTTTTGTTTGTTTTTTTCTATTCTGTTACGAATGGCACTCAGGATGCTTAACGCAGTGAGGGGAAAGCTCCTCTGTATTCAGATGTGGAGTTAAGGGATTTATATAAATACACACAGAAATGAGAAAACAGCAGAGAGCTGCTCCTGTCGCCGCTCTGTCGCGGCAGCTCTCTGTCGCCTGCAATGTTACTCTTAGGGGGGCTGTTACAGTTCAACAAGAAAACATCAGCTCAGAGATAAGCAGCGCGCCGGCAATCTCCATCCAAGGCCCATATCTTCGCCGGCATAATTGCCTTTTTTCCCCTTTCTCAGCGCAAAACAGCCCTTCCCGTTTGAAAAAGATCACAGCTTATTGCCTTTTTATATCTGTCAGGAAGACATTAAAAGTGCTTTATGACATCTGTGCCAACATTTATATCTACTCTCCCTCCCTCCCCCCTGCACATGCAGACATCGTAATGATCCCCGCGCATAATGTATAATGTATTTCAAAAAATTACACGAAACAAATTAAATGAGACCACCTTTCCCCTGATTGCCAAATGTCTCCCTGGGCGGTGGGAAGCTCTACGTGATTAGAAGGCCTGATTCCTCCGAGTCCCACCATCGCCCTCCCTCCTCCACTGTCTTTACACTCTCCCTCTGTTTCTAGGGAGAAAAAATAATCTAATTTTCCATTTATGTAATGCAAACCGCCTTGGCTTTGACTATTCACGGTTAATTGACTGTCAAACGAGGTTGTTATCCTCGGGCACTGTCTGCAAATTTGCTTGTCAAATGAGACAGAGAGAGGCGAGGAGAGGAGAGAAGAGAAGAGGAGAGGAGTGGAGGAGAGCTCTAAATGGCAGAAAGAGGAGGAAACATGGGGAGGCTGAAGGAGCCAGGACTCGAAATGACTGGAAGAGAATATACATGTTGAGGGGATGGGATTGCTTCATTTAAGCCAGAAAATGCCTCATTGTCACATATGCATACATGCATGACAATATAGACAAATTCAAACAGCATGTGATGGAGTTGCTTAGTACAGAGTCACAAAAAGTCATAAAGTAGAGTAGATTCATTTAAAAAAATAATAATAATTTTGGTGAACATTCAGTTGAAAATGTTTCAGTGTTCTTTGGAGAAGGGGTCAGCAGCAGCACTATTCTATTTGAAAACTAATTTTTTCCCTTCGTCCCAGAAAATTAAATTCCTGCAGAATCATAGAATCTAGATGACCCTTTAACAAAAATACTACAGCTGTATAAATAGTGGTTCTTCTATGGTGCATTTTAGGAACTATACTTTTTAGATTTTTAGAGAAATAAATGTTTACTACAAAAAGGATTGTCCATATTTCTGTAAATATTTAAAAGGCACATTGAATGCAACCCAATGACAACATGTTAAACAGCTCAGCAAAATAATTAAAACTTATTTGTATGCTCATAATGCTGTAATATATTTCTTATTAATTTCACGCAGCAAAATTTCTCAGCTCTGTCAAATTTGGCTAAATTTAGAATGCATCAATGTAGAGGGCCGAAAGAGCCGTAGGTTGCAGACTCCTGGGATAGAATTATTTGTTGGCTATCCTGACATGATGTTGCAACAGTTGTCAGCACTTTTGCTGCTATTTTTAGCACCATTTCCACACTCTATTCCCATCTCGAAAATTCAGTTTACTCCATGTAAATAAAAATTTAAACAACAAGAAGACAAAAAGATGGACAAATTAGATTTTTGGCACCCATCATATAGAGCTCACAAATAATTGGAGCAACATAATCACCAGCTGAAAAAAAAATCTGATCTTTAATTGAAGTACATTTATTAAGTGGTGGGAGAAAAAAAAAACTAAATAAAACGTCGCCAGAAACACAAGCAATGGTATTCTTAACAAGCCCCTTATGCAAGCAAAGCTTTTTGAATGATTTTCTTTTACTGAATTTTGGTTTCCACAGGGTTAAAAAATGGGAGGCTTCTTTTAACCAACAAGGAATCATATTTAAATCAAATATGTACACTGAGCAGGAAAGAGAGGTTTAAAAAAATACCCAAAATGTGCTACAGCAAGGAATAGAAACCAGTGGGTTGCCAAGTCTTCTTTCTAACTGTTGAGTATGGTAGAAAAACTGTCATCTCCCAATGGCCCTGAGAACCCTCTTACAGTTCATGGTATCATATTGTCTCTTTGACGCAGGACTCTGAAGAGGTTTTACAGATTGTAAATGTAAAAGCTCCCTCTCCCTTTGTATGCACCAACCTTATGTCACATCTTGGCAGCAGGAGTAACAAGAAGTTTGCCATTTGTGATCAAGTTAAAATAAATCCATTTTCCCAACATGTAATTTTTTTTTTTTTTTTTTTTTTTTTACATATTTTGTTTTATGCTAGTGCCTAAAATAAGAATTTAGTTTAAGCGTGTTTATACATATTTTCCCTGGTTACCAACACTTTGGCACGTCTATTTTTTCCCCTTGGTCTTCTTTATATTATTATTATTTTAAACTTACACTGGCACCCAGAGGCCAGAAGATGAACTACAGCACTTTAGAAAACGAGTGAAAAAAATGGCAAGAAGGTCAAAAATACAAAAGACCTTTTATAAGGTATTTTGTAAAATGTTCCATAAGATTGAAACATTTTTGAATCTTCCCAAATATTATTGTCTTATATTGTTAAAAAAAAACAGAACTTTCTTGTTTCATGTTCTTCAAAAGCTGTTATGTTGCTGCATCTTCAAGTAAAATTCAATATGAGACTCAACTGGTTTCTCTTCCTTGGACCATCCTTCTCCTTCTCTCTGTAGTGACTGATCTAGTCTAAAAAAATGGTCTGTGGATGTTTATCTCAAAATCACCTATACATGTCAATAAAAATGTCCAGTATTTGTGAGAATCGTTTCCACAAGTTTTTAATTACTGAAAACTTGGAGTTATGTAACCTGTTTTTTGAATCAATCTTTTTTTTTGTTTTTAGGGGATCAGAGCAGAGGCGCAACCTCTCCTGTCACACTAAAGAAGGATGTTGAGAATATGGAGAAAGGTAGAGGTTCTTTGATTCTTACATCTGTTGGACAACATTTTAGCGATCTAATTACGTAGGCATTCTAATCATTTCTCCCAGTTATCTTAAGAAAAGTTTCATGTCTTCCCACGTTTTTTGTCTTTATGTAGAAGAACTTCAGAAAGTTCTCCTGGAGCAGATCGACTTCAGGAGGAGACTGGAGCAGGAGTTTCATGCCCTAAAAGGAACTTCCCCATTTCCTGTCTTCCGTAAGTCTTTTTATTTTAAATCATTATATTAATCTAAATGTTTATCTAGTTTTCACTCCAAGAGTATGTTTTATCATTTGTCTACTTTAGCTCCCTTATAAATGTCTCTTCTACTTTTCTTATTCTTGCTATCATTTTATTGCACCTTTTAAAATTCCATATTTATACATCATCTGATAGAACCTAATTTCATTTGTTGCAATGAAGTAATTTTCTGCAAAATGATAAATGTTTTACACCAACTTTTCCAGATAATTTTCAAGATCAGATGAAACGAGAGCTCGCCTACAGAGAAGAAATGGTCCAACAGTTACAGATGGTGAGAATCCGTAACTCCCTGGTACATTACATGCTGATGCATTAGATACTGAACACTAATAAGGAACAGACTTTGAATGGCTAATAAATCAATGAGTTAAAAACACACTGAATACTTTTAAAAATATTAAGACGAATTTCCAGGAAAGCTTCAGTACACTCTAGTACAGAAGGGAAATCTAAAGTCATGGTGAAACCGAGTCAGAAATCAAATTATAATAAATCAGGACTCAAATCAACACTAGTTTTGTTATTTATTTGTCCAGCAAAAGACAAAACCAATCACGCAGTTCGTCTTTCATGGGTGAGAAGTTCCTCTGCAGTCGTCTGATTGTTTCCGTTGACATCAATCACAGGAGCAGCTGGCAGATCGGCTGACAGATGCTGTTTGTCTTTTGTTTTCTGACACACGACTCAACTGTGTTCGCTCGTACGCCTGTGACGGCGAACCGTGCATGCACACCACAGCCCTCACACACACACACACACACACACACACACACCCACACACACACACACACACACACACACACACACACACACACACACACACGAGCAAACTACATCTGTGTGACTATAAAAGCAGAAAACGCAAACACAGACAACAGATTTTATGCTCATTTGCGAGTGCTTGTGTGCGCTAAAGTGCACGTATGCACAGTAACTGACAAATGTCTCTAGAAGCAGCAGATGGATCAGTCTGAGAGTAATGACACATTAATTTCACACAGACATTTAAATGAACTTCAGAAATGTATAATTTATGTAGTGTATGTTGAAATTCAAAACCCTTTCACGTTTTACCATTACTTGCCAATTTAAATTTTTTGTCTGTGAAACTAATGTCAGAATGAAATAAAGAATAAATTTACAGACATTGTGCCGGGTTTAAATGCATTTTATTAATTGATTCTTTGTTTGTCTTTTAGATTCCCTACACCAACATCATCAGAAAAGAAAAGATCAGCCCTCATCTTGGCAAGTAGCTGAAAAGGTATCATTACTGAATTAACTTCATGAATTGGATCAAGTGATGAGCATAGACTAACCTCCAATTTTTGTTAAACTCAGTCACCAATTATTTATTTGAAAAAGTATTTAAGTCGATTTAGCTTTTTCACACAACAACAGTCCCAGAGTATTTTACTGAAAGTGTTTGTGATGGACAGGCATGGAATATTACAGAATTGTGAAGTTAAAGGAAAATGACAAGTGGTTTTGAAAATGTATTTATAAAATCTTCTGAAAATGTGGCTTCCGTTATAGTTCAGCCCTTCTGATTCCAATATTTTGTAGCCTTTTGCTGCAGCTATATTTCCTAGTGTTTTGTGTTAATATCCCTACCAAGTTTGCACAACAATACACTAAAATTCTCAAATGGCTTTTCTGTTTGAATTAGGTTTAAATTCTGACTTGACCATTCTAATTCATAAATGTGATTTCATCTGAACCATTTCATTGTAGCGCCTACTGTATGTATGACATGATAGTATTTTGCCACAAACTGTTATTTTTTTCAGTCTTGCCCTGTGTTTACCTTCATCCATGTAAGCCATGGAAACATAAACTATGCACAAGCAACATAATCAAATATTTCTGAAATCTTATGCTTTTTCTTCCACTTCACAATCATCCCAACATAAAATCCCAACACATCTAAGTTTGAAAAATTAAATGGTTATAAATATCAATGCAATATACTATAAGGTTTTACAATTAGCTCCAAATGGTGATAAATTACTAACACCCAACAAATTAGCCTTTGGTTTTTCCACATCAGCATTTGAAAATATAGAACTAATGTGTAAATTTATATTGAATTTGATAATTAATTAAATTACAAATTGCTTCATTTACAGGGTGAATCATTTTGCTCAACAGGACGAAGCTGCTTGGACTTGTGAAAGTCGCATAATTTTTTCATAAAAGGCACATACTGTACTGACATAAAAGGAGGTATACTGTAAATGAACAAAACACCAACATTAAGGAATTCCAATGCAATTATATATATATTTACACATTTATTGGATTTCCAAGGACAGCAACTGTTTGACTCATTCCTTCAATTCTTCTGAACTCATTTGGATGACTTCATGCTGCTTTTGTACCAGCATGTTGGTAAAAGTTTACCAACTGTTTCATCTTCTCTTGGTCAACTTTCTCCACTCACACTCCCAAATTAACTGAACTGAAAACATCTGGATCAACGGGATCATTCTTGGCATTTTGCTATTGCAAGATTTCAAGCTCTATTCAACCGGGACCAAAGCAAGAACCTGGATGAAGGATGTAGAGGTGGAGAGAAAATGCTGAAAGACAGGGGTCACTTGTGACTCTCACTGCTGTTGGTCGAATGCACTGGACTACTGTGGCATTGGCATCGCCAACCAGAGAGCCTGAAAGAAAAGTTCCCCTTATTAAGTATCAGCATTTGGGCCCAAAGAGATTCTTCTTGGCATGCTGATGTAGGAACAGTCCTTTTGTACACAGATCATCATTGTTACCAATAATCAGCAATCACATGTGATGCAATCTCTGCCTGATGTCTAAGGAAGATGGAGAACCAACAAAAGAACAAAACAAAAAAATCACATTTTGAATTCACAAAAAAGGGTTTACATGCTGAAAATGTACAGTCACCATCATTTCTGTAATGTACAAAAAAAAGAATCACTGCAGATGTAACTCCCATGTCAATATTCAATGTATCACATCTGTTAGTACATATTTTATTTATATGCAAAGTTACCCTAAAAAACGTATTTCATTCACTCTCATATTTATTCTGTATGAGTTTATAGCAGCTGAAAGGCACCAATTCAGATTTTTACCTCCACAAGAACTTTAAGTAAAAGTATTAATGCTACCATCAGCTAATGGATGCTGATCAGGCAATTTTAAGGCCCTCTCCAAGCACCTGCTTAATGTATGGCCAGCAAGGAGAAGACTGCAGTTCATTCTTGTTGTGTATCTATTTGTAAATTACTTCACCTAACTGTATAAATCATCACACATGAGAGTATTGAATCTTACAGTCTTTTTATGTGTTTATTTATTTATAATTTGAAAATAAAATCCTGAGACCCCTGTTGTGAAAATATTATTATAGATTTTAAAGAAGTTGTAAGAGACTCAATAACAATGATTATTAAGATGGTGTGTTTAAGTGTATGTCAAAAAAAAAAAAAATTACAAATGACATCTCCCCCACCTGGTTTATAGAATGAATGGATGAAGTTGTTATCTACTGATATGTTATTATATCCTGTTAATGCAGATGTATTTCAAAATGTTCCTGTAGTTTCTCTACTATGTGTAAATAAAAAATGTCTATACAAAAAAAAAACCAGTTGAATTGTGAAATTTGCAATTAAAAAAAAAGTTGAGAAGAACTTATTTTTGCAATTTTTGAAGACATGTAATCTCCATGACCAAAAAAACAAAACAAGAAAAACAACAATTACAATTAACAGTGTCCATTTTGTTAGGTGAACAGTCTTCTGGAAAGATCCATCAAAACAGTTTTGTTGTCATCATTCATAACATAACGTGACATAATTCTTAATCTTACTGGAGAACTTCAATATTATTTAAAGCTTTTTAATTTTATCCATAAATTTTCAATAAGGTTGAGTAATAGTTTTAATGTCGGCCTACATTTTAGTTCCATAACCAGTTTGCATAGTGTTTGGGACTATTTTGTTGGAAAACCCATTGATGTTAAAGTTTCAACTCTCTAAAGGTTTTTGGTTAAATTCAGGCTCAAATCAGTTGTGTTTTAGCAGAAAGAAGAAGATAAGCTGATTATCGATTGAACACTGTCACTTTGTAACGGCATTATAGCGAGACATTGAACAACAACTATAAACTGCAACTCGCGCCGTTTGCACGACGTTCGCTGCTTTTTTACGGCTGTTACTCTTCTGGTTGCGGAGGACGACGACAGCAACGAGGGAGGAGATAAAACATCTGTTGCCAGCATGGCGTTTACGCTGTACACACTCATCCAGACCGCTATTCTGTGCACCAATGCTATCGCCGTGTTACACGAAGAGAGATTTCTCAGCAAAAGTAAGTATCTGCTTGTAGTAAAGCGAATGCCCTTATTAGTGCATGTTAACAGTCTGGTGGTCATCATCATCACACAAACTGTAGATAAATGAATGAGCTGGAATTCTAACATTTGGAAACTTGGCTTTATATATTTATTTGCTCAATTCTGTTTCCTGACTTGTACTCTTTCTGCTTAATGTGTGTGTGTGTGTGTGTGTGTGTGTGTGTGTGTGTGTGTGTGTGTGTGTGTGTGTGTGTGTGTGTGTGTGTGTGTGCAGTCGGTTGGGGTGTTGATCAGGGAGTTGGAGGCTTTGGGGATGACCCAGGAGTCAGAGCTCAGATACTGAATCTCATTCGTTCAGTTCGGACCGTGATGAGAGGTGAGACGTAAGCAGCATGAAGCAAACATTTTAATTCAATACGAAATAAGGGCATCTCAGCAATTAGGAAAACTTCGAAAATATGTAATTTATTCAAAAGAAATGTATAACAATGCTTTTTATTATTATTATCAGTCTTTGGGGGGAAAAAAGTTGATTAATTGGCGTTACCAACACTTAAACACAAAAATAAAATATTGCTTTACTTATAAAACAAATTAGTGCAGCAAAAAATATATATTTTATTTTTAAGGGGGAAAAAATTAGGACTACTATAATATCCAGTCACACCTTTGGTTGAAGCATATGGAGTTCTAGATGTGCCAAAATTATTTTTCTGTTTGCATTCACTATGCATAACATGTCGATTGAACATGTGATTTAGCATTGTGCCTATGTAACTGGCAGCTGTGCTTTTTTTGGTTACAAAATTAATTGTAGCTACTACAATATTCATGTAAATGACTAATCTAATCTGAGAAAACAATTAATATTGACAGTTGTATTTATTATAGTATTGGTGAAGTCTTGCTTTGTTGTCCTTATATTCCCTACTATCAAAAATATGCCACAGAGAACACTGATTGAAATGCCTGTGTGTGTGAAATAAAAAAGTGAAAACTCTTATTCTTTTTTATGAGCTGAAGTGTGATACTTGGCTTCAATTAAATATTTACTAATGACTTGTAGTGATGTAAGATTAATCATTTTCTCTTAACTTTTTTTCCCTGTCTTTTCTTTTTACAGTGCCACTGATAATTGTGAACTCAGCGTGCATCATCCTGTTGCTGCTGTTTGGTTGACAACCAAGCACTGATGTGTCAATGTAACAAGTCTGCACAGGTTACCAGAAACGGCTGCAAAAATACGCCCTCACACACTGAACAATTTGCACATTCTTCAAGGATTTCTGTTGTCCGCCAACAGCAGAGTGGAAAAGCCATAGGCTGTGAAAAATCTCTGCCAAAGAAAAGAGGATTCAAACCATCACCTAGTCAAAAATAATCGGAGAAACCTTCCTCACCTGTTGTATCTTTTGTGAAAGCTTTAACTGGTGCTTAAATGACATCCCGCAACAAGGGAATAAAAATTACTATTGCTATCTATTGAAAGTAATGTTCTTTATTTTTGATTAACAGTTCAAGTATTTCATTCAGTTGTTTCACTGTTGTGTAAAATGCCAGTTGTTTTAATCATCTAAAGTTTTTTTTAAACTAAACCAAAATCAATGTGCTGTTTACACACCGATCTTAACAGCAGTTAAGTGTTTTATCAGATTACAATAGAGAAAGCTTTGAAGCAGACTGGTGGCACTAGTTTCGTGTTTGCACTTTCCTCTCCTCAATATCCTCATGTCAACACACTCATAAACTTAGAAATATGAAATGTGAAGATGCTGGTTGGGAGTGATGTTTGTTTCAGCTTGTTCAGTAAGAGGTTCTAATGTTTACCTTATCAACTCCAATGATATATTTCACACTACATGTTTGTACATCTTCCATGGCCCATTGTCTTATTTCTCCTGACATGTTATGAAATGTAACTATTTTCATTCTATGTTACAAAAAAATATCTGTTTTTTATGTTAGTTTTGAACCTAAATTTAAAGGATTTATGAGGAGAGGGCCTGCTGGAATTAGAAGCATATGTTTAAGGGGGATTGCTACATTAAAGCCACTTTGATATGTGATTAGTACAGGTTTAGCAGGGGGAAAGCTGTAAGCGATCACAGATTGAGTGGCAGCTTTCAGAGATTTGGATGTTTTTGTTTTGCAAATATATATATATATATATATATATATATATATATATATATATATATATATATATATATCATTCATAAAAGGAGACATTGTGAAATTTATCTCCAAACTAAAAGCCAGTCTCTGTTCTGTTTAATAAAATAGTTTAAACATTTTTGTAAAATAAATTAAAGGGAAACTGAAAAAACATTACTAGGTGATCATAGAACTAATTAATGCAGTGACAAAAAAACAAACAAGTGGGGGGTCAGAAACAATAAATCAGAAGCAAAACAGTACACTAAAATAATAAACATTTCTTTTTGTATATTTTTCCATAACAAATTGATGTTACATAAGGCTCCTGGCATCCTGTTTACAGAAATTAATATAAAAAACTGTATGAAAAAAGTAAATGTTGAAAACAACTGTGTTATTCACTCTGGATGTAAGATAAAAAGAGGATCAGTACTGTCTGGCATCATGCAGGGAATATTTTTATCACTCTGATAATACCCCCATCTATGTTAAATCTAAAAGACCTACTAATGCGATACATCTGTTGGTTGTTAGTTTGATGGGGCACATATGTTCTTTATTATTCCGCTGGGTGATTATGTGGTTAAGGCTAACCCTCTTAACTGATTAAAAGCTCTGAATTTGTAGGAAAATGAAAAAAATAATAACAATACAGTATCAAAATTGAAGGAGTTGTAATGAAATGTGCGTGAAGTGCAAAATAGTTTTCAATTTAGCAAGCTGCATAATGTGGAAAATGCGAAATGACTCTACCGTAGGAAGCGACCTCTTAGCTGTAGGGGGCAGCAGCGAGCACTAAATAACAAAATAGCCGAAAAAGAAGAGACGTCAACAGGAAGGAGTAGCGCTGCTGCAGTAAGGTTAAAATTGGTTTTTGTGTGGATTTTTGTAATTTAAGGTTGTGCTGTCAGTTTTTGGACTTCTTGGCTTATTAAAACGGAAGCATTTTGTGGTTAAACTCATATCTTGACAAGGATTTTAGCCACTACCATACAAATCTCCCACAGCTGCAAGTCAATAGTAAACCAGCACCGTGTTTTTTGTGTAGGTAGAAGACACAAACATAGGAGTTGAATACAGAAAAAGAGACTCTTTTATTATTAATTTCTTCACATCTTACTGCGGAGATCTGACAAGAGTTAGGTACTTAAGTTATGCATTCTTCAAGTATGTGCACTGTATTATTTCAATAGTTACTGTATGTTGACATATTTAAACTTAACAACATAGAAACTTGAGACCAGTTATTCTTGAATATTATAGAAATACGGCAGAGACCTATCTATGCAGTCTTTTTTTATTATTATTATAATTATTATTATTTATTATTATAGGTTTGGCTTGTTCCTTTTATTAAACTATTTTCAGTAAATGTCCCTCTTGGAAAGAGATTTGAACACATAAAGTCCAATGACAAACTATAGATGCCTTTGCAATTTTACCACATATTCAGACTTGTTTCCCCCTGTGGTTAAAAAATAAAACCAGTGTTACCAACTCTCTTCAAAAGTCACTTTATTAAAGTTTATAAATTATGCATTCTGTGATGGACTCAGATGTTTGTTGGATAATATTAGTGAAAGAAAGCAGCATCATAAAAACAAAAGAACACAGCAGACAGGTGTAGAAACCGGAGATACAAGACAATTTTCTTTTTATAGTACATTTCAACTAAAAGGCAGTTCAAAGAAAAATCCTAATATTTTAAATTACTAATGTTCCAGTTATTGATTAAAGACATCTCACAACACATTCCTATTTGTAATTTAAATGAACTCGGTGTTTCAACGTCTTTACCTGAGCATAAACTCAGTTTAGATTAAAACATTGCTGTGTATTGGTTTGCTACTTACAATTCCAGTAAAGCACATGGATGTTTGCGGTTGTATATTGAAAACTTTTAACAAGGTCAGGAAACGCAAACACGTTTACAATAAACTAAATGTCTGCAAATATTCTGGAATCAGGAGGGGAAAAAATACTTAAGCGGTTATAAGATTACCTTTACAGCTGTGATTCTGTTTACTATTAAGGTTCTGATTTAATTAAATATCCAAAAAGTAAACCTCCATCAGGTTTTTGTTTTTTTACAAACACAAAAAGTACAAAGAAACACTTAAGAGTACAAAATTGCAAACAGAATAAGAAAGAAACCTAATTTTTTTCAGTGAAACTGAACAAACATACACAGAAACAATAAACCTATCGTCAGCTTGGCATTTCCATGACAGTTGAGTTGATCAGTTGAGATGAATACAGATCTTAGTGGCCAGGCCTTGTCAAGCATCTGTGCGTGTGGTCTTTGGTTAGGTATTAAGAGCATTAATTGCAGCATCAAACGGATAACTACATGACAGAAATCCAAACATGTCTAAATAATAACGGATCACAGTTTAAATTCAAACACCAAAAAAAAAATAACACAAATCTGGAATCCAGGGAGGAGCCCCACACATGAAACGGTTCGGTAATCCTCTCAGTTTGTGCCAATGTGGGTTTTGATCAACTCTATAATCTGATAAATTCTGCCATTACCGATGAGAATTATGATTATGACCAAAAAAAATGTAATCTCTGAAATAATGAATTATTATGGAAGAATAAGCCTTTTTAAACAGAGTCCAAGCTGCTCTTATCTGTTATCTAAAATATTCAAAGGTTCTGTTGGTGGTTGTATTACTGTTGTTTTAAAGTCTGATTTCCAAATTCCCTGTACATTTTTTGGACTTGCGTAAAATAAGACAATATATAACAAAAATATGTAATTCTTCTGCTGAAGGACTCATCTCAGACATTATATTTATCCCCTTTCAGACCTGCAACATGGCAGGCCGACGGGCTCTGAAGGCTGTCCTCATAGACCTCAGTGGGACTCTACACGTAGAGGACACTGCAGTGCCCGGGGCGCAGGACGCCCTCAACCGGTAGGAGACACGCCACAAACCAAAAGAAAAGTCTCTACTTACACTTTACAAAGGCAGCCTTTTAAATGTGCTTTTGATTGTGCCTTTTTTCCATGTGTTCTGGGGCTGCCAGGTTACGGCGGGCATCGGTAGCTGTGAAGTTTGTGACCAACACAACAAAGGAAAGTAAGAGGAACTTACTGGAGCGACTGCAACGACTTAACTTTGACCTCCAGGTGAAATATCAGAAGTTGGTCGTGGGTAATAAAGTGCAGTTTTAGAAAGTTAAGAAATATCAGTTCATCTCAATAAATTTGAATATTATTGAAAAGCCTCCTAAAGGTAGTAAATCTATTTAATTAATAAATGTCACCTGCTTTATTTAGTAGAATAACTTGTAAAGGTCCAGACTGCTTAGAGACAAGCGTTCAAAATCATTACATAAAGTGAATCTGGAGCACTTTTGTTCTCTGAACCCGCAGGAAAAAGAAATCTTCACGTCTCTGAGTGCTGCAAGGAGCTTGTTGGAACAAAAACAACACAAGCCGCTGCTGCTGGTGGAGGACAGCGCACTGGAAGACTTCACTGGTACCTTAGAAGACATTCTCTGTGTTACAAATTCATCTCCACTTTATAAAGTTGTGTTCCTCATCCGTCCATAACAGTTTGAACAAATAGATGATAGCTTTAACCCCAGACTGTTGTCCTTCCTTCTGCAGGTATCGACACTTCGGAGCCAGACGCCGTCGTCATTGGACTCGCTCCTGACCATTTCAACTACCAAAGTCTCAATAAGGCTTTCAGGTGAGGAAACTATTTGTAGATTCACTTCTTGATAATTTCAAAAACAGATTCTAATGTACCTCAGTGCAGGTTTTGGTAATTTATATATATATATATATATATATATATATATATATATATATATATATATATATATAATTTTTATTTTTTTTGAAGATACGACATTTTAAAGCCTAAGTCAATTAACACTCCGCACAGATTAAGATATTGTTGATATGTTGACACATCTTGACTTCTACTTTCAAAACTGTTTTATACATATTTTTCATGTATGTTTCTTTCTAGAATGATTTTGGATGGAGCTCCTCTTATTGCCATTCATAAGGCTCGTTACTACAAACGTAAGGACGGCTTGGCCCTTGGCCCCGGACCCTTTGTGACAGGCTTAGAGTATGCCACAGACTGTAAAGCTACAGTGGTGGGAAAGCCCGAAAAGACGTTTTTCACACAGGTAAAGATTCTTTTAAGGACGTATCGGGGGTTAGTACAGCTAATAATGTTACATTTTCAGATCTGGTTAATTTTGGAAATTCTCTGTCTGAAGGAGTATTTGGTAGTCGTCTACCCTTCAATCTTTGCATGCCATTATCCGTCAGCCAATTTAGCTATTGACCCATGAATCCATCTATCCACAATTCTTACTGAACTAAGAAATCTGGAATTTTAAAATAAAAGTTCCAGATTTTTATTTTAGAGTTTATTCACCCTCTGAATAAAGTCTACTTATTTTCTTCTCCTAAACAGGCCTTGTCTGATTTAGGATGTAGCCCCAGTGAAGCCGTCATGATAGGAGATGTAAGTATTTCTATCTGTTTTACTGATAATCATCTAAATCGAAAAGAAGCTCATTTTAGATTATCATAACGCTCTTAATAGGACTCAAATTGAAATTTTTTTCACCTACATTTCTTCAGTAATACCATTCCAAATATTTTAAACATCTAATAAGTTCAGGTAAAAACTGATGTCATCCCATTGAAACATATTTCTATTGGAAGCTGCTTACACCAACCCAGTTGTAACCTTTATTTTACATCTTATTTCCTGCAGGATGCCAGAGACGATGTGGGTGGGGCTCAGAATGCAGGAATGCTGGGTATTCTTGTTAAAACAGGTAAGTTCAGTCCTCCTGATTATTCATACCCCTTGGAATGATTCTTGGTACAACCACCAACTTTAAATTAGCTTTAATATATTTACTCGTATATTCAGTTTTTAAGAGGTGAGCAAGCAACATAAAGTTGAAACAAAACTGAAAGCAGTTTGAAACAAACATGGAAGGAGGAGCTCTGGACACAATAGACACATTTTTAACCTTTTTTTCCCCCTGTTTTTCTGATAATATTTCATCTTCTCACACTGCAGGTAAATATAGAGACGGGGATGAAAGGAAAATTGACCCACCTCCTTACCTGACATGCAACAGTTTCCCTGATGCCGTCGAACACATCCTACGGAATCTGCTATGAGCTTCAATCGAGAATGAAACATTTTGCACTATCAAGCTGTTTAAAATAAACGTCGTAGATGTAAGTGAATGCACTGTGAAAAACATCTTGTAAAACAATAATAATGTTGGCTCTGAAAAGCAATGTTCAGATGTTTGTTAAGAAGGTTCAAAATTTATTTGATTATTGCAATATGAGTCTGCGACCCTCACTATCTGTGCAAAAGCAATTTCAGAGTGGTACTGAAAAAATATCAAATTGACGTAAAAAAACAACAATTTGGATTAATATTTTCAGCCTGGACATCAAACTGACTTGTGCTTTTTTTCCCAGATTGTGTATCTGTCCATCAGGTTTTGGGTCGACGGTTTAGTGTACACTAGAACCTCCATGAAATCCTCTGTTGTTACGGTTCCCAGCTCAATGGCGGGCATGTCCATGTTTGCTGTGGAGGAGAATCACACAAGAGCCTGAAGTGTTGTAGGGGATCTCCAGTTACAAATGTGTTTTTTTTTTGTTTGTTTTTTTAATTTACCATCATGATGCGACTCCAGAGCATCAAAGATCTTGCGAACTGGTCTCATGGCGGCTTCCTTGCATGTTAATCTGATGTCACAGCCAGAGTATCCTTCCATCTCCTGTGTCGGCACACGAGAAAGATTAACTTTACAGAAGTAACAGAAATGAATGCAAGAAAAAAAGTATAATTCCAAAAAACTATTTTGCAATATGAAAAATCACATTTAATTTGCTGATATTGGCTATGACAAACCTCTGCCAGCATTTTGTAGTCTAAGCTAGTCTGTAGCTTCACCCCACCGAGGAAGCTGAGAGGAGGCAGCCAATGAGAAATCATGGCTTGGCGAGCAGGTGACGAGGGAAGACCTACTAGAATCCTCTTCTCTAACCTCCTCAGCATCCCGTGGTCCAGCTCCCTGAAACAACAGCTGCTTTTGTCACTTTTGTCACAAATGCGTAGGAATAAAAATAAAATAAAATGGCAGTCATCTTAAATGTTGCAAACGTTCATATTTTATAATGTTACTATCTCAGACTTTATTTTGTAGGGATTTTATGAGATAGACCAACATAAAACAGTGCAGAATTCACCAAACTTCTCCCCATCTTTATGTCTGAGCTGGTCGAATGTATATTATGGTTTTACCAAGGCAGGTTGGAAGCAGCGAGAACAAACACGAGATCTTCTGATGTTGCGAGGCCGTCCATCTGAATCAACAGCTCCGTCTTCATCCGCCGACTCCCCTCATGCTCGTTCCTTTACACAGACATCTGGTTTCCGTTAAACTGATCTCTATTCTCCGCTTTGCTCTCTCGGGGGAGTGCTTTCAGCCCTAGACCAATAGCAGCAGAATTGATGACTTATAGTGGCAAAGCTCACGTTGAACTGGTTCCTCTTTGGCCCATCACTGACTCCAGCTCATCCAGGAAGATGGTGGATGGGGCATGGTACCTCGCCAGCTCAAAAAGAACCTGCAGCACAGAACATTCGTTCACCCCTAGGTGTAAATAATCTGGCTCAGATGATGCTTGGTGTGTCACGTGAATTCATTTGAATAATGTAAAAAGGAGTCATTAAATACAACTTTTATTTTATTTCTTTTGTTCATTTTGATTATTTTTGAATCCAGAGAAAACGGTTAACCAGTAAACTCTCAAAAAAATGAAGGTTAAACCTCAAACGGCTGTATCTTAGCATCCTGTTAGAAAATCGCCAAAATGTTTTTTTTTGTTACAGACATGAGCATTTCTGTTTAAATAGAGCTATTTCATCAAATTAACGTTTTGATGAAATTCAAATTCATTGAGATGCGTGCTCAGTGACAACTTACCCGGACGAGTTTTTCAGAGTCGCCTCTCCATTTGCTGACGATGCTAGAGGCTGAGATGTTGAAGAAGGTTGTCTTGCACTCTGTAGCCACAGCCTTGGCCAGCATAGTTTTACCTGTGCCTTTGTGTACAGGAGACATGGCGATGAGGTTTTCAATCAAGTCCATAATGGTCGATTAAAAAAAAATTATTAAATAAGGTTCCTAAAGAGTCTGGAACGGTATGGAAGATGAGTAAGGTATTTTCCAGGTTTGATTAAGTAAGGGCATAAAAGAAAAAAAAGGAGAGTGGAGGAAGTTCTATACTTCCATATTTTAGACATCGGTCTCTCCTAACAATTCATCCATCTATTCTCTAATCCTTTTGTCCATCTTTTGATCTATTGACCAAACCATCCATCTGTCCGTCCATCCATCGTCTAGAAGTCTTTGCAAGCTAGAGCTAGGTTTGACACTTAAAAAATGCATTTATAGTCAAATTTTGTATAAATACTTTAATATTAACTAACAAGACATTGAGACCTTTGGAAGAGAGTTTGGAACAGAGTGGGATTTTGACATAAAAACTGTATGGGAGCCGTGTGAATGTGAACAGTGTGTTACCTGGGGGACCATAAAGCAGTAAGCCCTTCCACGGAGATAAGATGCCGGTAAACAGCTGAGGGTACTGTGAAGAGGAGGAATTAAAGAAAGCAAGAATCAAAAGAGGGTAAGGTGATTAATCCAAGTGTGAGCAAGCTATGAATAATACTGCACAAGTCTTGTATAAATCAGCCTATTGTTCAATATCTATTCTAACTACACTGTTTTGGCAGACCCATTAAAAGCTGAGCTATGCGCGAGTGAAGCTGTTGAGCCAGATGAAAAGCTGAGTCAGGGCTCCAAATGCCACGGGGCGCAAATTAGTCTGAATTTTAGGTGGTGAAGAGACTCGAATCAAATCCGCCTGACCTTATAAGACTGAGAATGAATAATAATGGAGACAGAAGTTAGGGGCAACAGAGAGGTGGTTTTATTCAATAAAAGAGCCCAGCACTGTATACGTAAGAAGATGGACACATCAGTCCTCATCTTCATCTGGAAATGTCAAGAGGATGCAGACAGCCTGATTCGTTGTCACGAGAAAGGTCTGTATGATGATGATAAAAATGTGTGTGGCGGTTATCTATACGCGGCGGCAAAATTGTGTGAACGTGCATGGCTATGGCAAATTTTTACATGACCTTCGGTGTTTGTGCATTCCCACCTCCCTCTCCGTCTATCCATCTGTGTATTACGTGTTGCCATAAGATCCCAGATATAGATTTAATGTCAGTCTAATAGAGCGACCTGACCCCGATGGCCTCCTCCTCTTTAAGCCCCTAAAGGAGATGTATTCAGAATCGAAATACCAGGCGCGGGTGTGTGCCGGCCTCACCTTAATGGGATAAACGACGGCCTCTTTGACTAATCGCTTGGCATCCTCCAGACCAATGATGTCCTCCCACCTCACATTTGGGCTGTGCAAATAGATGTCCTTTAGGGGTGAACACACACACAGAGAGAGAGGGAGGGATGCATTGGGAAGAAGACGCCGAGGGTCAATTAGGTTTGGGTAAGTAGGTGTCCTTTAGGATGAAGCATCATTTAAGTAGTATAGATAGAACAGTAGGCCTTCATTAATACAGCAGATCAGTCAATTTACAGCAAAGCTCTTTACTGCTCTCTGCTGGACAGAATCAGAACCATTCATTTATATAAGCTACTGCATTTAACGGTTTACAGGTGCATAAAATATGTGGGTTATTTAAATGAAAGACAAAAAATATTTAACTTTTTCACAGTATTCTAATTTTTTAAGACATACTTTTATATGTCATTGCACAATTTACTACTTCAGTGATTATTAAGACAAATGATTAGGTACACATGCTTGACTCGGTGAAAAATCATGCTCAGATATTTACATATATACTCCCACTAATATTTTGATAAATATTTACTAGCAAGTTGAAGAGAAACCACAAACTTTTCACTTCTATGACACGGTTCTGTCATAATACCGTCTGGGTATTTGACCACTTACAGGTCAAATGGTAGAGCTTGTTGATATTCATTGGATTTTTGGCATGTGTTTATATTTAAAATATATGAATATTCAGAGTGAAATGGAGCCAAAGTCAAATGCATTGTTTGTTTGCACAAACTTGGCCAGTGATAAAAGTGTGACAGCAGCTTGTTAATGTCTACAGAACGTGTGCAAACCAGATGGAAAGTGGAGCATTTCTGTAAATATTAGTAGAATATGTGTATATATCTGAGACTGTATGTATAATTTTGACCCTGTGTCTGTGTGTTTGTACCTCACTGATGATTGCAGCAAGTTCCCTCATCTCACCACTAATCCCAGAAAAGCCACTGAGGGGCTTCAGCAACCGCTCCTGCAACATAAAAAAAAATCATATAGCTGCATTTCCTTATAAAAACATTATACAGTATCTAACCAAAATTAAACTGCAGCTTTATGGTGATGTGACTGACTCTTTCTTTGGTTTTTATGTGGTGTGTAATTACCATGTGGTCTGAGTGGATAACTGATCCGTTGAAGACATTGTGGATTGTTGCTTTCCCATCAGCCGTCTGATGACAAAGGCAGTATTAATGAAAACGGATGCTTGTAGAACATTTATGAATTATTTCATAAAATCC
Organism: Poecilia mexicana; assembly: GCF_051168715.1. Classification (NCBI taxonomy): domain Eukaryota; kingdom Metazoa; phylum Chordata; class Actinopteri; order Cyprinodontiformes; family Poeciliidae; genus Poecilia; species Poecilia mexicana. Next base: position 18,442,602 of record NW_028263381.1, read on the forward strand.
TATGTAAAATAACATTTTATTGACAGAATTTCACCTGGGAATTTTCAAACATTTATCAGAAATGCTGAATGTGTTGTCAAAGTCGATTGGCCTCAAAACTAGTTCTCTTGATTCAGACATCAGATATTTCTTATTTCATGTTTACTATGACACAACCAATGCTGCCTGAATCAGCCCTGTTAAATTTGAAAATCGGTTGGGAAAGTGTATTAACAACAAAGCTGATGTAATGTCTATCCCTGAAGAATCTCTTGAGTTATGACTTCCTCTTTACCTTTTTGCTGGAAGCAGCTTCGCCGGCAGTTTTGATGGAGAATGTGTTCAAGCCCAAATCCAATGACTCTGGTGTTACAGGGGTGCCATTTTCCTATGAAAGATTTCGCATAAGTTATTGTTTTATTTATTTATTTAATTATCTGAGTTGTTTGAATAAAGTGTACTATGTTCTTACATTAGCAGCTGTTTTCTTGACTGAATTTCCAGTTCGGGGGGAGCAGGATGGAGTGATTTTGGGAAGAGGTTTCTGTCTCCTGTGACCAAAAGAGACATTTTAAATTGTTAGGACATGAAGACAATTTGAACATCTATGTCATGAATTCATAAGGATGAGTTTTCAAGAGATGTGGTGACTCACTTCTTCACATCACTTTTTGTCTGCTTGTTTTCACCTTTACACAAAAAGAAACACTTTAGGAAAAACAGCATTAATGCTGAAGCAGTCTACCATTTTATTAATCTAAATGTGTGTCAACGATAACTTCAGCGCACAGAGGCCTTCTTTCACCTGGTTCTGTTTTCCTGATGAATTTGGGATACTTCTGGAATTTGACATAGTGATAATTCTCGTACTCCATGAGCACTATCTCCAGATCGACGTTGTCACAAACCTCAAATTTTTTCACACCTCCATTTGTCTCCTGATCCAAAGCTGTCGCTGCGGATGCATACCTGGTGGGCAAATACCAATGTGCGCGTTAGATTTCAAATTGACAGACAACATCAACATCATGTAAACTTCAAATGTGTAATTATGACAAAAAAATAAATCATACCAACCCTTGCCCAAGTAAATGTTGATAAATGAGAACAAGAATGCTCTTCTTCCTCATCTCGGTTCTCAGCTTATCCTGCAGAGGAGCAACAATGAACAGGATCGGGAATACAAGACTGAATAATTTCCAATTATACAATCAAAAATTGGAAATTATTTTATTTAATCAAATAATTTGAAATTATTTGATTAAAATCAAATACTTTTAATTTGATTTAAATAAATATTCCTAATATTTATTTAGGATAATGTATGTATCTACATAATTTTTTATTATACATTGTTTGTGAACATGTTAAAATTACGTGTGATATTTTATGAATTTATTTTATTTGTTTTCTTTCATTTTGTCAGCCTACCTCACACAGTATGATTATAATTTTATTTAAATTCACACTGGGACAAAGGTAATTTATTATTGTTTAGATTACGACATTTCCAGCCTACTACACACGAAGTTGACATAACAGATATTTCAATATATAACAATCAAAATAAATTCACCCAAGACAGCTAAACTATTGATTTCATTTAAATTAGCCAATACAAATGCAGCGCTACATTGCCTGCAGGGGGAGACAAATAATCAAAACAATCCTTCACGGTATCTAGGCAACCAGAGAACGCCGATTCATGTGGCTCTTATAATTAGCTTAACGGCTACCTGCCAAACTTTAAATATGAAATGTTTAGTTTTTTTATGCATCTGTAAAGTATACCTATATTCAAATATTTAGCTAAATGTAATTTCATACTTTTATGCGTCTTAAGTTTATAAGTATTACTGTTATTTAGCTAACTAAAAGATGTTTTAGCTAAAGGATGTTCTCCGTGTTGTCTTTCTGAAGCTACAACAAACAAGAACAGAATATCAACTCACAGCTTCCCGAGCTTCATGGGCAATTTTCATGGACTGGTACGAAAGCTCCATCATATTTCTGAAATCTGAAAGCTGCCTCGTAAAGCAGTGCTACTGGTTATCAGATACTGTAGTGGTCACACGCTGTGTTGACGTAGCAACCAAATCTATTATAATGCAACATGCGACGTCATCTGTTGTCGCCAAAGTCCTCATACGTTTCCAAAAAAAAAAAAAAGACGCAGGGAAATCATTTATAAATCAAGCTCATCAGTAAAATGTATTTTTTTGCTCTATAAAAAACACAGACAAGAACATTTTATTATTAACACAAAAGATTTCAAATTACTTTATCCAAACTGCAACTATAAAAGCAAGAGAAAAAGAAAAGAAAGAATACTGTTAGCCTCTTTCATTAAGATGGTGTAAATTTACTTTTTAAGACTAGTGTAAAATTATTTGCCATATTATTTTTTTTAGATAAAAAAGAAGGACTTAGCAGATAGGTGATTTGGAATGAGGTGCTTTTATTAGCCTGGACTCTTAACTGCATAAGGCCAGATAGAGCCTTTCTTACTGTATGTAATTATTTTATAATTTAAAAAAAATCTTCAAACCAAAGAGACATCTAAGTTGAACTCAGTTTGTTAAACTGGAAATCAAAGATGTATGCAACAGTAATACACTATGTACTGTTGCTATGACTACATTTCATACAAAGGTCAGCTCTTTCTAATTAAATTCTTACATAAAAACAGCACTAATTTTACTAACCATGAGAGTTAATCTTTAACCAATAAACTGCACACCTGGTACAGCAATATGACGATGTATGTAAATTGTTTCAGCACAGTACTGTCAATGGTTCTTTAAGTGTTTGGATGGGTTATAAATTCAGGCTGGTTTCTCAGAGATGACAAATCACAGCTGCAGATACAGTCAAAGTTCAACATTAAGACAACACAAGTTTATTTTTTTAAAGACGTGATGCAAAATAACACTTGAGCCTTGTAATTTTATATTATTGTCTTCAGTAGGTTACACTTCTAAAAGTTTTACACATTTTTTTTTAAACATTCAGTAGAAAAATCAAACAGTAATAGCACAGGATTACAGTGCAAAGTTTGCTGGGACAGATATGACCTGCACGTATTTCAAATAGTTTCTATAACTAAAAATTATCAGATGAACTATTTGACAGACTTCAAGAGTGCGAGGGAAATAGAAAACTGAACTTTGCTGTTGAAGACAAAAATAAACATTTTAATCATTGTAAATAAAGAAATGTAGTGTGAAAGGAAATTGCATTGTTATTTTGCAAAAAGTCTGAACAAAAATAGTTAAAACAAAGCTGTTCTCATGGCTGGCAAACACCAACGCACAGATTTCATTAGCATATCCCATCAGCTTTTAAATATTTTCAAGAAGGCCGGATACAAATGAACGAATCAAGTCTGATAAAAAAAAAAAAAAAAAAAATGCTTGGAGTAAGAGAAAACATGCTTTTTCCATCCCTGGTGCTGGTTTCTGGGGGTTATTGTTGCTATGATCCTCCTTACAGAGCATCAATGTGCATAGAAACAAGAAATGTATACGTTTATGTGGGCTGGTCACTGGTATCACGGTACATTGAAGTTTCTAAAGATAGATGATTTAAAATCAGCTAATATTGATATGTTACCATTCCTGCAGTTTAATGGTCCTTTAATTTAAAACTTCCAGAGCGATCAGGATTTTTTTCCCCCCTCATCTTTTGGCACATGAGGTAAAGCAGTCCTCCACATCTCCCACCCGTTACTGCACACAGATGATCAGATGGCTGAAATAATGTCTGCTTTTCCCTGCACTTTCAAAAAAAAGATAAGTTGAAGAATTTTGAGATATAATGCAGAAACTAAAGCTGGTTACCCTAGCAAATATCAGCTGGATAAGCTTGACAATTCCAGGAAGATCAGTGTGACAACATTTTGCCCAACTGGTTTTTGAATTACAAAAGTATTGTGTGAGAAAATGTTGTACTGTAGATGACAAGATTACTACTGGTATCTCAGCAGCAATATGATTATTTGTTGCTTTTTTGTTCAGTTGTGTCAATACCGTTCTGTGAAAATAATCACAATACTGTTTCTCAAGGTTATCATATCACATCTAAATATTAGTAAATTTTGTATTTATGGATTTCGAGATGTTTTTGGACAATGAATGATAAATAATCAAATTTAAAATTTGGCATAAGAAACTGTAAAATCAATAAACCAGACATCCAGATAACTGCTACACTTGAGCAGTCTGACCTGTCGCAGGGAATTATTTAACAGCGTGGGGTGCCAACCGTTTTGCAGATTTCCAAGATCTGATGTAGTGCAACTGTGTTTGTGAAATTCATTCATATATTCAACAGGGATTTTAAAGAGAATAACTGTAAACTGGATTGTCATAAATTACATGTTACAGTTTTGCTCCCGAGAACTTTCTGCATAAAAAAACTCCCGCTCCTCATCCCAGATTTAAACTGCGGACAGCGCTTTGATGTCCCAAGTCAATCTGGAAGTGTGCGATCATCTTCCGTTGCTTAGAAGATCCCGGCCTCTGTAAGTAGCGTGCCGGCCTCCAGCATCAGAGCCTTTAGGTAGACGCGGACGGTGTAGTACATGGTGACAAAGTCCTGGGTGCTGAACAGGGTGTCTGATAGGGCAAAGCCAAGCGTGGAGGGGATGAAGCCTCGGCCGTACTCCACCATCCACGTCCCAGCGCTCCACTGGACCGACGTGGCTTCGCCCACTTCATGAACAATAGTGTCACCTGAGGGGATACAGCATGGATGCAGAAAAAGATTTAATAACTGATATTTAGGCACATAAAGTAGGAATCAGAAGAGCGTGTACCAAAAAAAAAAAAAAAGTTTTTGAATTAGCTGAAGAATACAGTGGTTCAGCAGACAGACTGTCTATAAGAGTTTTATAAGAGTATAAGAGTTTTATACTTGGTATAAAACTCTTCTGCCATCTGCATGTTGACACTGCCAACTTTGACTCCACACAGAACCCAAAATTAAAGTTTTAATTTGACCTGTTCATGAGTTTTTGACTCTCATTTCATGTAGATGGTATAAAATAAACCTGACAGTGATTTCTGCCAAATAAATTTTCACCCCCCGACAATATTCTGACCCAAAGCTTAAGCATTTGCTTTGCCAGTCCATTACACACTTCTACACTGATTTTTTTTAAATCTATTTTAAATTTCAAAAGATGTGTGTCATTGCAGTTGGAAAAAGCTTTAAAACTATTTATAATGTGTTCATTTTATTAGATTGCAAAATCCATTACAGATTTGAGGATTTAAATCTCCTACTTCTTTACCTGGATAATACACTTCACTCTTGGTGGTCCCCTCCTTCCACTGCCTGAAAGTACCTGAGATGATGGTGTCGGAGATCTCCGCCCAGTATCGACCTGATTCAAATTGGAAACGTCAAAAAAAAAAAATGAAGATGCCACGTTTGAAAACTAGCAAAGTCTCAACAATTCAGAAATAAATAAATAAAATAAAAATAGGGAGATTAATGTAACCTCATGGTTTCTTACCCGAGTGTCCTCCAGTGTCCACTGCAGTACCAAACAGCAGCAGGTACTCTGTTAAGGAGGCATGGAGGAGACACATGGAGCCCATCCAGCCTCCAGCATTCACAAACACCCACTGCAAGTCCTCATCTGGTAGGATGTGACCCGGATACCTGGTTTAGACACGCGTACCCGTTACAAAAATGCTACGGTAAAATAAAACTACAGAATCTCACAAAACTATTCATGTCCCTTAATTTTTTTCAGATCTGGTTTAACAAATGTAAGTGAGGTGTGTATATTTGTTTCCCCCTCCCAGATGTGGCAAAAACAACGCTTTCACCTCAACTCCCAATCTCTTACACCCTCAGGGGGTATAAATAAATTTAAACTTAACATTTTGGGCAAAACCTTTATGCGGAATAGTGTTTGAAAGATCAAAGCCTCTTTTAGCGGATAATAAAAAAAAAAAAAAAATTTAAAGGCACGTGGAGCCTTTGCTTACAGAGCGAGCCGAGGTCGTGGCAGCTGGACCCACCGGTGGGTCCGTCGGGTTCTAGGGGTTAACAATGAATTATGCTGGTAGCAATATCATGTTACATGGATGGAGAAATTTATCAATTTTATTGTAAATGTATTTTTCTCAAGTGTTTACATCCCTGCTGTTATTTGGACAGTATTCATTCTCAGTAAATAGTCTGCTGTTGTTCTTATATGCACAAATATACATACATATTTTTAATTACTTAGTTGCACAACTCTTAGAAATACCTTAATCATATTCAAACAATGTATTTGCTCTTACTGTGCAGTCTCCAATTCTTACTTTTTGGTCTTTTTAGTTCCAACTGTCAATTATTTTCTATTGATTTACGTTAGTCCTCAGCTTGGAGCCTGCAGCATCAAACTCTGTTTGCAGGCTCAGGTTTTGAAAGCAATCAACAAGTCAAATATTTTTCTGTTCTTCATAGTTCAATACACATTTCTTGACTCCTTCCTCTCACAGAGTAAAAGCTTTTTTTAGACTTTAAGATTTCACAATGTAACCCATTTACGCAACCTCAAAATATAGAGATAGGATGGTGATCGCCCTACTGAAAACAGTTGTAGCAGTGAAATAATGTGAAGCCTGTGGAATCAAGAATATAATGCGCACAATTTGTGATTTATTTTATGGCATGTTGGAAAAATAAATAACTGATAAGAAGAGCGCCTTTTTAAAAACTTTTTGGTTTTAAATAGAGAATTAAAAAAAACATGTTTAACGTTTACAGTACAAATAAATGTTTTATCTGCACACAATACTGAAAGACTAATATAATTTGTAGAGGAAAACTGATACAAAATTTGTTTTCAATAAGGGTTTGGAACAGCTTTATTTAGTGCAATCTGAAAACATAATTACCCTAATATTAGACTTAAAGTTGAGGTGATATTTGAAGGAAAACGTCCCAATTTAACAATCCGTATTCACTCTCTGACATAACACTACTATGTGGTCTGGAAGTATTCTGAAACATTGCATTACCTCTTTCTGAGTTCCACCACCACTTTGGAGAAAGCTTGCTCATGGTCCTGCCCTGAAGAGTCCCATCAAAAATAGATGCAATTTAGACCCTTTGGGCGTCAAGTTCTACTCACCGAAATAAAACGCAACAAAACTCAACTTTCATTTACACTTAAAACGCAACTTACCTGCATACTGTTTGGCCAACATAGCGACCTCTTCATTACTAAAAACGTACGTCTTTGAGGCCATCCAGTACCGCAGTAGCAGCACAACCACGACAATGACTGCACAGAACACTAACAGTTTGGAAAATTTTCTAGCAAAAGACATGGTCACAGACAAAACTCACAGGCTAAATGAATGCAGCAGGTTAGACTACATACGTGCAGACAGGTTGCTAACTGGTTGCTTCTTCCTTATCACGTGAGCGCGAGAGCTTGCGACTCGGCCAATCACAAATCTTATTATGTCGCATGCGCAATATGGTGGGACTGCTTATTCTCGAGGATTCGGTTCATCTGGCTGAGATCTTTCAGTTAGTGATCAGTTCCTTGCTTGGAACGACTTCTGGTTTTGAGAAACTTTATCCATAAGAGTATATAAAGTACTCTCACAAGTTTGTTTTATTTTTTTAAAAACTAGTCATGCTGAGCTATATCTATAAAATGTTAGACCATTGTTCCACTACATCTGGACTTTCCACTGCCTTTTATTGTGATCATAGGGATCTTTTTTATTTATTTTTTTTTATTATTTTATAATGTAACAAGACACGATCTAAAGGCAATTTAGAACAGTACCAGTTAGGAGTTAGGAACTGAACGAGTTAGAAATTGGCTTGCACTTGCATCCTGTTGAAATATCCAGATCATACTTCAATAAAATAGGTTTAATTCCTGCATTTAATCTAACCACATGCTTACTAGAATGTCCTCTAGACCACCACTTGAAGAAGACGCACCTTGATTTTTGCTGTAATTTACAAAGCTTTAAAAGTTATACTAGTCTGTGTCTTTTCTGCTGTTAATTGTAATTTCATTACCATTGTTGAAATAATGCTCAAAACAGTGTGTTTTAGCACTGCTGTTATAATGCTAAAAGGGGTTGTCAAAGATGAAAAAGATTCAGGGACACATGTAGGGATTGGAGACAGAAACTGTCATGGTTTGATCAACCCCACATGAGCTAAACTTTGATTGATAGTAAATGTCATAATGACTAAACGACTATGTCAAAGTTAAGTTATTATGTACACATTTTCAATCATAATTGATAATTAACACAGAGGCATCCAGTCTGTACCGGACCAATCGTTCACTTAAAAGAGTCGGTATATTTAGTCGGCTCAACAGCGACCGACCCATCGATAGAGGGCGGGTCCGCTGCAAGGTTGCCAGAACACAGTCGGAACCTTAAAAAGGTCTTAAATGCATGTTTATATTTTAAGAATAGGGACATAACAACTACATATTATATTTTCTACATTGTTTGTTATGTTCTGTACTTTTAGACTCACAGTTACTCTTATTTCTACTGAAACCCTAAGGTGTTGCATGGTAATGATCCGTCCCGAACGGAACGCCTTTTCGCCGTTTCTGTTCCTCCATAGGCTAAAAGGATAGTGGTGGACAGTGTGGGACCATGCTAAAGTTCACAACTAGTTTATGATTCGTTAGTTCAACACCGAGTTGAGAGTTATCAAAGAGAACGAAGATCATGAGCGGCAATCAAGATCTCAGTTTCGATCCCAAAGGTATGTACGGACTTTAGCACCGATTAATTGTGAAGTCGATTCATTCAGGATATCATGCTGAGGACCTTGTTTACAACAGACTGTATGACTGCTGATCCAGTTTATCCAAACGTAAATGTTTGTTTTTCCCTGTTTAGTGGGTAATACACTGGAGCAAACGTGTCACAATGCTTATTCTGCATCATGGCTTTACAATAAACACGCAGTCAGCTTGGCTTTCATGTGACTTGAGTTCCTGTTGTTTTTATATCTGCAAGTTGCGATATCAGCAGATTTGCTCTTGACTGGCTGTTTGGTGTGTTTCTTGTATTGATGTAAATGTTCGAAAGTCGCTTACATTTAATCTGTTTTCAGGAATTTTAAGGGTCTTCTTTATTGGCTGAAAATCTTACTAGTTAATCTGAAACTGTGGTCAAAAGAGAGCCAAGTCCCTTTAAAGTTTACTACAAGCTGTGTTGTTGAAATAGGAAACTCATGTAAGAACATACTCTGTCTGGTCAGAGGAGAACCAAAGTAGACACAATGAAGCATGGTGGTGGAGGCATTGTGATGATGGACTGCATTTTTCAGCTCATCAGAGCTGATAGGAACAGAACTGAAACCTGTGTTCCTATCAACACACAGGTTATGGAGTTAAAAACAGGATATTTATGGTAGGAACCATGTGAGAGGCTGGAAATAGCTTCCAACAAGATGACAAGCTAGAACTTAAGCGGGATGAAGTACATCAAGGTGAAGTCGTGTAGAAATGTGTCAACGTACATTAAGTTAAATGGTTGCAATGTGGCAAAAGAAAAAAAAATCAAGGGTTGATAATAGTATTACACAGAAGATAAATTCTGGCCTTGTCATTCCTTTATATTGTTTTTTTTTAATCTGTTCTGTTTTGACCACCAGAGCATCAGCATCTGCGTTACAACCCGCTGAGGGACACCTGGGTCCTGGTTTCAGCCCACCGCATGAAGAGACCCTGGGCTGGACAGGTAGAAAAACCCCCTGAGGAGCACATACCCAGATATGATCCCCGCAACCCGCTCTGTCCCGGCAACACGAGAGCCAGTGGAGAGGTAGGAGGACTACCTTAAACAAGAATGGGTTTCGAAACAAATTAAAATGTTGACTGCCGGGGTCCTAAGAGGAATATTTAGTTCTCCAAAATGATATTGTCTGGATCATGATTTCTAAAATAATGTAGCTTATCATGCGCCCTTCTTCAGATACACAGACCTACATGACTTTATGTGTCACATGGCTTTGTCGTAAGCCCTGGTACGACTGATTTCTTGCATTTAAGTGTTCATCATTTCCCAGGTAAATCCAAGCTATGACAGCACTTTTGTGTTTGAAAATGACTTCCCCGCTCTTCAGTCTGATGCTCCAGATCCTGGTGAGTGTTTGTGTTGAAGCAATATGTTACACAATATTAGAAACTGCGGTAGCAAGACTTCCCTGCTCTTATTTATTGTTGTAATGTCTTTATGTCCCAAAAATATGTTTTTTTTGTTGTTTTTTTCTGGTCTTTAGGCTCAGATCAGCATCCGCTATTCCAGTCGAAAGCTGCCAGAGGTGTTTGGTAAGAGAACAGCTTTTAGCCTGACATGGGTAGTACACAAATAGTTGTATTCCTTTACCTTCTTAAGACTAAGCCAAGTTATTTAGATTTTAAAGCAACATTTCAGTTCTGCTCGAAATAAATTAGTTTTGTTTTTACCAACAAATAGTACAATTTTGTAAAATGTGAAAAACTTGTTTGCAAGTCTTTGTTATACTCTGGATTAGTTCCCTTCATTCTCTTTACACACATTCACATGTGGTTCTTAAAATCACCAGCAGATGGGGATCTTTCCCCACATCTTGCTTTTTCAATAGGTATTGACTAAATTAACTTTTTTGTCATACTTTCTTCCTCTATGAATAATAATTAATTTCACCCTCATATAAAGTTCACGGTGACAATATCACTTTAGAGAACTAAAACTTTTTTTGGTATAAATAATGTTTTCTTTTTCCTGCCCTCCTGACCTCCCAGAACTTTTGTAGTCTTCTACAGATCATTTTTTGAAGAAGTGACAAACCCAGCTTGCATTTTTTTTCTTCTTTTTTTATCTTGTCACAATACGATTGACTGTTTGTTGCTAAAGCTCAAGAGCAATCCCCTGTTTTTGTGGGTCTACGTGGATGATTGTGGCTGACAGCAGAGTTGCATAACAACTGAATAATAGATTAAATCAAACATCTTCTGTGAGTGTGCTGGTTAAAAACTGAACTGTGGGTTTAATTCCCCTAGTGTTGGCAGATGTAGACGCTGTCAGGTACTTGCGCTGTGAAAAGCACTGAAGCAGCAGTGATTGACGTGTTGTGCTTTCTCTGTGTTGATTTTTTAAACATCAGAAGTTTTTTTTTTTGTTTTTTTTTCTGTGTTTTGGAGTCGGAGTGAGTCGAGGTTTTGTCTGCGTCGGATATTTTTCCTCATGCAGTATCTGTGTGCATCTTCCTGTTGTGTTTGTCACGCAGTTTGTGTCTTTATTGGGGGTAGAAAGAAAAAATAAAAGGAAACTTTGAAAATAAGCTATAGCTTGTTGCCCTGGAGCAACTTTCACAGAGCCAATTAGTGAGGAAAACAGGATTTAAAGGATCTGGGTCATGGGAGACAAAGAAAAATGGGCTAAGGGGAGCGATAAGACAGACACTAATGATTTATTGTATAATTCTTTTTTTCAGCTATATGGTCCCAATTAACACCGCTGTGACGAAAAATGTGGTCACACTTTGCTTTGCTTTCTCATTTTAATTATCAGGTTCCTTAAAATTTCCTCAAAAGGTCAACTTGTGCTATAGGAATTAATTAGAGCTTTTGCTTAGACAGAGCTCGGCCAACCTAATCAGTATGTAAAGCAAAACTTAGTATAAAAGTAATGTTTCCTATATTTATTTAGACTTCTCAATTCCCAGTTTACTTCTCAGTTTGTATAAGTTTGTATAAGTATCAGTGAATCATGAATTAATGCTCACCTGCTTCTGAAGCCGGAGTACCTGGAGAGATGCACAGAGAGAACATGCGATCTGCTACGAAACTGCACTACCAACTCCACTGCTACTTCTCTATAAAAAAAAACAAACAAAAAAAAACATATATTTGATGTTCATCAAGCTCATTGTCTTAGATGTCTTCACACAAAGAATGTGAAGAGGGCATGCTAAATTTAGCTTTGTTTTTGGACATAAAGCTGTGCACAAAGAGGATGTCGAAGATGTGTTTTGTCCTAAATACATCCAGAATGAACAACACAAGCAGTTCTCCACTTTCAGCATCCTAGCAATGAGCTACGGTAACATTTTGCAGACTTTATAATGGTCAAACTTGACAGATTTCTTGGACTGCCATTGTAGTAGTGTAGTATTTTAAACATGAAGCTGTTGCATATCAGTCAATATATCTTGGTAGTTAGGTGTTTTCAATGAACTCTGTTCATAATTCACACATTTTTATATATTTTTAAAATGATTTTCTGAAGATCTCGTGACCCTGTTTTCATTGATGTCCAGATAGACCAGTTAAATTATAAAATACAAAAGCTGCTGATCAAGCCAAATAATTTAATGACCTCCCGCTGACAGTTATGTTCTTTGAAATTAAAACATCAGGTATGAAATGAATCCATCTGCTGTGGGGAACTTCATTTGAATAATCCATCAATTCGACATTTTGGACCTGATTTAAAGTAACTTTCTACATATTGCCTGCTTTAAGGGAAATAGATTACTGGACAGTAATTTATATCAACCTGTAAGAGATTGATTCTGGTTTGGTGTGATCAGACATCATAGGGGATCAGAAACCAAATAAATGGAAATGGGGCTCCATGCAGTGTTTTCAGAAAATATAGAATTGAGTTATATTATACATACATTTTGAGCATTGAAGCTTTTGCAACTATTTATAATTTCATTAAAACTAAATGGCAGCAGTTTGGTATGTAATGGGGCATATCAGTTGCCAAAGGAGATGAGACAATGAAATTGAAAAAACAAATATACTTTTATGATAAAGAAATTTCATAGTTTTCGCATCCCTTTTATGTAGCAATGGTTTTACCGGGGTTGTGTTGTTCAAGTTTTACATAAAACACATGTTTGACTAAGGGAAAATGGTTTGAGAGAAAGTTTAGTTCAGGTCTTCAATATGTTAATAAATGCTTTCTGTTCTTAACAGATGTTGACAAAATCTGTTTTGACTGTTCTCTGGTCAAAATATTCTTATCTTTTTTTTTAATTGCCACTAAATATTTGTACGTTGTTGTATTAGGATAAAATTATAAAATGATTTTTACCATATTGTCCACCCAGACCTCCACAATACATTCACAGTAAGTAGCAACACTTTAGTTTTTTTTTGCTTTTAGAGTTCAACTGGATTTAAACACACAAATGCTCCGAGAGCTCTCAGCTCTTGTAAGGCTTCTCATGAACAATTAATAAATACAGACCATTCATTTTTTGCTCTGAGCATAAACACCAAAGTCGCATTCAATTATTGATCGCACACTAGCTGCTTTTCGTCCCAGAAGACTGCGACTGTCAATAGAAATGTAATATCTGTTTTACTCCGACATTCACGTTTGTTTGCCTGTGCTCCGTTTGTAAGCCTGATAAACAGTTGCATCAACAGCAAACTCTTTTTTTCCCCCAAGCCCACAGAGACATTAAGGTGGTGTGTTCAATTCATGCTCAAAAAATATTTTTCCTATAATACTACTACTACTACTATGAATACATTTAATTTAGAAGTGCCTTTCAGAGTACTCAAGGACACCATGCAGATAATACAGAGCAAGAAGAAACAATAACAACACAATAGCATATGGTTTCAGATGGCTGAACTCACAGCATGGTTTTATTTAAACCCAATCCCATTTCTTCAATTTGAGAATAAGAAAAAAAAACAAAGCTTTGTGTTTCTTCATTAGAGTTTTGATAGAAAATTTGGCTGCACCAACAATGTCAAATTTTTGAGCACAGCCAGGTTGTTGCAGGTAAATTTTGGAAAACCATTATATGATTATTAATGTATTAAACATTTATTCTCTGTTACATATTCTCAGCCAAGACAGAGAAGAGGAGAAAAAAAAAAGCCTTGGGAAATTTTAAAAATAAAACTTATAAAATGGTTTCTCTCTCTAATCAGTTTGATTACCAGGCCAACCAGACACTGTGGTCTAATAAAACCCTTCACACATTGCAAACTCTTTGGGAAATTTTAAAAATATTGTTTAGTGTACAGGCAGATTTGGTGCCTGTACAAAGTGCCATAGTATTTGCCTCATAGGGTTTGTCCTACTGATTCCTTGCCCAATCTGGTTCTTTTAATAGGTTTCACTTCTGCACAAAAAGGTTTTCTCACAGTCTCCCAATTTTTTCCATAAATAGGGAAGGTTTATTTCCTTAAACCGTCAGTTTCAGGCAATGCTAAAACTGACAAATAAAATGTAGATCTGAGAATAGATGTTCAAGAAACTTTTTTTCCTCTTCTTGAAGATATCTGCCTGTTTGTGAGGCTTGAAGAGTGATCTATCATATGCTTAATAAAGGATTAATTTAAGTTTGTGATCCAAGCATAGTCATGTTTTCAGTTGGCCATTTTAGCCAACAGCCTGAGCTTCAGCAGTGGGATCTGAAAAACATCTCAAAGTAGGCATGCAGTAGTATTTGACAGTCAGTCTCTGGACAGTCCAGAGCAGCGATCTCGCTTCACAACAGAGATGCAAACAGCACTCCTGCAGATTATCAATTTAACCAGGCCAAGTAGATCAGTGATAGCACTGGCACGTTTATTACTTATTAATACCGACCAGAACCGCAGCAGAAAACGCAGGATAAATAATAGACGCACCAAGATGAACGTAGAGAGAGCGAGAGGGAACAGATTCTGATGAGGTGTGTGAGCAGGAACACAACTTTTAGACATGCACCTTCAATAGTGATGGATTAAAGAAAGGAAACACTGACACACCTGACAAAGACAGAAAAGGCCTTAAAATACACACATTTTACTTCAGCCGTTAATATCACATCGAAAAGTGATGCAGTTTACCAGTTTAATGATGCACAAGGCTGGAGATTATTCTGAGGTTTAGGCTGATCCCATCTTGTGTTTTATACTCTCCGGAGTATCAGAGTATCAGGGGCAACTGGAAAAGAAACAAGCATACAAGCGACCTGTAGCAGTCATCTGGCGGAAATTAGGTTTTTTGAGGTAGGTTCATTTCTAAAAAGCTCAATCTTGGTCTTAGTGACCAAAGCACATTGTCCCAGCAACAGCAGAAAATAATATTCTCTGTCACGTCCACCATAAATGAACAGTTGGATTTTAGATGGCAGGATAAATTTGGTCTCTCACCCAGCCTTATTTGTCACAATTCCAAAAGTTTTGCTCTCCTGACACAAGCTTATTAGTTCTCTGTAAAAAAAAAAAAAAAAAAAAAAGTCAAGCTTTATATTCAGACAGAATGGGCATTTAGAGTCCTGCTTACTGATTTTTATCCTTATATGTTGTTCCATGATTACTATTTCTTCCCTGTTCTCTGTGTCATGTTTAGTAAGGTCATGTGCTTCCACCCTTGGTCTGACGTCACCCTCCCTCTGATGAAAAAAGAAGAGATTATCAAGGTGATTGATAAGTGGGCTGAAATTTTAGAGGAACTCGGTGCTACGTATCCATGGGTCCAGGTACGTGAACCTCACACTCCCTTTACTGATAATTATTTTCTCTCGCCTCATCTAACTTTCTCTGACATTGCAGAGCTGTAAAAAAGTTCACATCACAAATTTCACAGCATTTTCCATTCAGTTATTTTGTATTTTAAAGGCGTCTTCCATTGAAGTTGGTGAAACTTTAATGGTGCTTCTGGGCAAACTCACGTACTCAGAAAGAGAGATGTACGAAAACATGGATTTAAGGTGTATAACTACCTGAAAATCACTTCCTCTAGGGAAAAGAAAAAAAATCTTTTGTGTGAAAACAATGTTTTATTTTTTCAAACTTCAGGTGCTGCTATGTTGCAAGAGAATAAATTACTCTCATAAATAATTTGCTTTACCATAGGTGTTTTCACTCACATTCGCATGTCAGCCAACACCGTAAAGAGAAAAAAAATAAATAAATCTTCTCAGAAATATCCAATATGCTCTTGGTTATTGTAATTTAACTTGACAAAAAAAGCACCTTGTGTCATCGACACCTGAAATATACATGGACTCCCACCTTCTGTCTGCAGATCTTTGAAAATAAGGGAGCAATGATGGGTTGTTCGAATCCGCATCCTCACTGTCAGGTAGGACGAGCACCTAAACACCACGTTCTCACACTGAGTGAATTCTACACACATATTTATCGTTCTGCTTAGTGTGTGATGGTATTGTAAACTGTGTTGCCTACTTAGCCTGTCGCGTTTCAGCTGTTTTATGTTTTATGTTTTTTTTTTTTAAAACACTTGAATACATGTTCAAGTTTACGCTGGCAGCAGTGTTTTGTCGGCAGCCGTTTCTAAAAGTTATAAAGTTAAAAACCCATCTGTCTCACTTGAATGGCTGAGAGAAATGGAACAAGTATTCCTAGACACTGAAACGCATGAAACTGTAATTTGTGAATTACAGTTTTTAAGTCATATTTCAATTATTAGTATGGATGTAAACCATTTTTTTTCTTTTTTTGGTTTTGCTTATTTTTTATGTGGCATAATTGCTGGAATTGATAATTGCACATGCATCAAAGATTGGATTTTGCAAAAAAAAAAAAAAAAAGTATGAGATTTAGCTGCTGCAATAAAAGCTACACTTATTTTAAAACTTTTTATACATCTCTCACAGAGTTTCCACCAAACTTAGAGCACTTTGCACTTTAATAACTGTTAGAAGAAAAGAAGGCTACTGATTTTACAATATCTTTAAAATTGTAGAATGTTGTAGAA
Source organism: Poecilia mexicana (assembly GCF_051168715.1). Lineage (NCBI taxonomy): Eukaryota > Metazoa > Chordata > Actinopteri > Cyprinodontiformes > Poeciliidae > Poecilia > Poecilia mexicana. The sequence continues at coordinate 18,459,305 of NW_028263381.1, forward strand.
TAAGTTAATCCCCCTGATATTGTGCCAGTTACAAAAGGTTTCCTCGGGTCTCCCTGCTCAATATCTACACCTTATGCAGAAACCGAGGCTTATAGATACTTTGTAGACAGAATTACATTATTCCTCTCATTCAGAATGTCTTTATAGAAAAATCCTGTCTTCAAGTTCAGACATTCACGAGGGGCAGCTGCTTTCAAAATGCAGAATGAGTTTAAAATGGCATAAAACAACACTTGCCACATGAACACACCTTCATCTACACGGGCCCTAATTTGCAGCTCCTTCACACACACCACTGAAGAATCACAAAAGTGTAAGAAAAACACGTCCAGGTTTTGAAGTCAGAAATGTCACAGCGTCGGAGCTGTTAATTGAGTCCTCATCCAGAAATCAGATGCAGCTGTGCAGCTTTGCCACATTATGCGTGAGGGGATATGCATAGTCACACCTATATTACAGCTCCGATGCTTTGCTCGTCTTCATGTTTTTCTCTTCGGTACGGTGATTTAGGAAACTCAATTTGGAGAGAGAGACATTTCTTGTGACGCAGAAAAGTTGCAAAAAGACACATGGAGCAAAAGGATTTAATTTAAAATGTTATATTGTTCACAAAAAAAGTCTGATAAATTAAAGCTCCCTGTGAGGATAGTCATACCTGTTGAACTTTTTTTTATCACATTACATCCCCAAACTTCAGTGTATTTTTTATTTTTTTGGGAGATTTTATGCAATAGATAAACACAAAGTTAGGAGTAATTATGAAATGGAAAGAAAGTGATGAATAGTTGCCTGACGACGAACTTGGCACGGAGTGCATTACTCAGAGAAATAACCAAAAAAACCCCATGGGAACACTGAATCAGCTGCAAAGGTCCACAACTGAGGTGGAACAATCTGTCAACAGTTATCCACGCCACACGTCTGCTCTTTGGGTGCCTGGAGAAAGCCATTAGAGGTCCTGTTTCCAGTGTGTCACAAGCCACAACCTTGAAGAAGGTGCCCCGGTCAGTTGTGACCAAATTTGACAACAACCCTAATTAGTGGACCTTGAGACAGGATGGCTGTCAAGCCATCTGTCACAGCCATGTCTATTTGACTTGTTGTTATCCTCTGCTCTTTATAAAGATGTCAGCGCTTGATTTCTTTATGATCTTGAAACACCTCTAAATGTTACAACAAATGAAGGACTCCTGTTAAGATATTATGTGTGTGGTAAGACACAATTATCCCTTCCTGCTTGGTATCCCAGCTGAGATTTGTTATACCCCATGTACATCTTTCCTGTGAAAGCACCCAAGAAAAAGTGTGTGTGTGTGTGTGTGTGTGTGTGTGTGTGTGTGTGTGTGTGTGTGTGCGTGTGCGTGTGTGTGTTTGGTGGTTTAGCCTAGTCACTCCTTCACCATTTGCAATTCCAAGAACTAGAAAACACAAACGTTTAACAGGAACACTGGGTTCCTGTTCGAAACAGGATTCCTCCACCATATTTAAAGGTCTTTTACATTAATAAACATCTACAAGAACACAAAGATCAAAGAAACAGCAGCTTTCAGGTCTTCTAAGGTTCAAACTAAAAATTAAAGCTGGTTGTGTCTTTTCTGTTTCTGTTGTCCCATATCTACAATTATTTACCAATCCGCATGAGAGCTGCTTATTGTCTCAAAGCTTTTAAGGTGCTTCAATTTTCCCCTTTAGGCCTTGAATGGAAAAACCCCCAAAACTTTGAGATCATTATTTTTAGTAATGCAATCTTTATATTGTAAAACCTTTATTTTAAAATGCTAAGTTTCTTATTGCACCTATTGAATCTGTGAGAAGACTTGCAATTTTCTGTTGACATATGCTGTGCTCAACCTGAGCTATTTTACAAAGGAGAAATGAGATGTGGAAAGCTAGAGACGCACCCCAAAGGACTTGCAGCTGTAATTTCAGAGAACCATGCTTCTTTAAAGTATTGATTCAGGGGGTGGAATACAAATGCTTTCTTCACTTTTCAGGTTTTGGTGAACATTCCTGACAACCTTCTATCTTCTTTTTTCCCTTTAGCTTTGCATTAATGCACTGCTTTTTGTTAACCTTTTACTTTAAATGCTTGAAAAATACAAATTTATAGAATACTGAGTATCAAACATGAGTAGAAAACTGCATACTTGTAAAAGTACATTAGGGTTTCTCTAGAAACACAATGACGAAAACCAGGTCTTCAGTGATCAATAATAAAAAAAAGTTGTCTTCTCATTCCTCATCCTAAAATATCTACTTTCTTCCCAACTTCTGAATGATTCCTATAAATACTTCTGAATGATTCCTATAAATGTAGTTAGATGTGGATGACAAAGACAAACCCAGCAGCCTAAATGAGTCTGTTCCCTAGTTTTGGCAAGATTGTAGAAATTACCACCAGATGGCAGTATGTCACTGGAGAAAAATATGGTTAAATAGATTATAAAGTATAGCTGCAAGGTGAAAATCCTGCCTAATTTTAATTTATAAAGTATACATATCTTTTCATATCAATATTTCATTTTGCCTGGTTTAGTTGTAAGGAATCAATAGCTTCAATTTTTTGTACACCTAGAATACAATTTGGGTCCAGTCTATGAGAGAACTCTGAATACATTTATGTAGTTTGGTTTCGTCTTTTAAAATAATGTTACTTCCTTATTATATCGGTCAGCGCATTAAAATCCATGAGTTTGTACAGTCACGTTCCTCCCACCCGCAACCCCATGGTGAAAACCTTAGAAGCATTGATGTAAAACTTTGACTAATGAGAAACAAAAAAAAAAAAATCTTAATCCTGTTCTGTGGGCGGCATGGCTTCTGATAACTTTGGTCTCACAGGATCAGAGAGGGAGAATGAAAACATATGCTTCTTGAATAGTAATCGCCCTATTTAACTCCAGTAGCCATCAGTGTATATGCGGTTCTCTGTGTAGCGTTGCATTTGCTCACATGAGCAGCAGCGTTGAAGTTAACAGACTTACGGAGTTGAAACGTCTATCAAAAGAAATGCCTTTCTCAGAAGTTGCATCTTCTAGTAAAGGATTATATTTTGGGCTCTCTTTGGTGTGTTATCTGGACTTTGCATGATGAAATAACTGTTGTCGGGTAGATGGGTACCTGCATGCAAAGACAGAGGTGAACCAATAGCCTCAGGACCAGTTTTAAGAGCCCAATATTCAAATAGTCCTTGTTATACATGCCTGGAGTCTTATAGCTGGTCAGTGTTTGTGCATTCTACTTACACATCATCTATAGCTGTTTTGTTTTGCCTCTGCATGATCTGGTTCCAAAATCCACCTTTTGCTAGAACACATTACTTTACACATGTCAACAGTAATTATAAGGAGAATGGAAACATAGCTGGGATAAATGAAAATAATACTCAATTTACATTTTCCTTTAGTGGTCTTTGGTGCAGCGCCGTCACTGTCAGGGGGGTAAACCGGTTTTGCTAAGGGTTTAGTTCGTTTGACACAGTACAGTGTGAAAGTGAACTGCACCAGCAGAAAATGTAAAGAATGTTGCAATTTTGGTACTCATTCAAACCATGTCTACTGGACTATCATTTCTGAAACCAAATGTATTCCCCAATTTGATGATGGTAATCCCCCCACAAAGTAGATTACTACTACATCTTTCCTCAGAGAGAGTCTATCTAGCTTTCTGCGTATGTCTGCACTGTTTGCCGTTTTGCATAAGTACCAGATTTTAAGTGTGGATTTTAATTTAATTATTTTTTGTTTTTAATTTTAAGAACCCTGAATACCTCTTGTTCAAAATTTCATTTTTTTTTTTCATTTTCTAAATTACCTTGCAGCCCTGAGTCTGCAGTTGAATCGTGGGGTTGTTTTGTACTGCTTGTCTGCTTTAATTCCCATTAAAATGCCATGAAGCTCAAAACCGAATTGTGCAAATGTCTTCTGTTATGTTCATTGTTGCCCATAAAAAGCTTTGTGAAATGTGATAGAAATATGTTATGAGGGCCAAAGAATGTAGGGGTATAATACAGCCACACCAAAATGCAAAGCAGTGTTTCTGTCTGTAGAGCGAATAGAGCTGAATATTTTTTTTTTTTTCAGATATGCGGCATCTCGTGCTTTGAAGCGTCATGCATAATTTTCTGCAGGGATGCTAAATTGGAGAAATTGCCAGCATCTCATTTAAGGTGAATGCAGTCTGATAAGGAGCACCAGTTGGTGGCTGATGAGAGCAATGCTGGAACAATGTGTTTGTTTCAGTTAGCAATCAGTGTGGCTGATTTAAATGTGTCTTTTGCTTTAGTGTTATCATAACAGTTAGGGGCATAACTTTGCGTGAGCGTGTGTTTTTTTTTTTTGTATGTGAATGAATATGCAGCAATGCTTATGGGATCAGCTTTAAAGAATTAGCTCATTTAGTGATGTGGTTGGTTTTCTCTTCACATGCACAAGTGAACTAAAAATGTATGCAACATATTGGACGCATGTCATATTTCCACATTTAAGTTGTCTTACATCATTGAAAGAGAACGTCCGGACCGAATGTGCTAAGGAGAATACAGAGCTCAATAACAAAGCCTACAGTGTGACAAGAGGTGGGCAGGCAGTCAATACTAATCTGGGAGGAGAGATTCAGAAGCGTCTTCAAAAAGACATTCTGGTTGAGGAAATGGGAAGGGAATGGAACAGGGAGGAGCATAATCAGGAGATGTGAAAAGGGTGGCAGACATTTGAAGGTGGATAAAATGAAGGTGCCATTGGAGCATACGTGTTGGAATTCTAATGAGGAACAAAGACCCAGATAAAGACCCCGTGACTACTAATGCAGGGTTTGTAGTAATCTCTTCAGAACTGTAAGCATTCAATTTGTTGTTCAGTGAGACACAGTTGCTATTTTTGCTGATTTGGAACATAAAAATGCTTTTGAGATGGTCTCTGGCATCTTTATAAGGTTTTTTGCGTTCAGAACAGTCCTCACTTTTTTGGGCAACGATTCAGCAAGATGTCTTTCTTGGTAGTTTTTGGTCAGTTTTGAAACAATTATACCTCTAAGTTGCTTCTGCTTTGTGGAGTGCGCATCCCAAACCACTTCATCTGAAAAGCGCTTGATTGAATTCAGATCTTTGACAGCGGGCACAATTGAAACTGATAAACTCACCACAAACTTTTGAAAGTAGCAGATTTTTGATAAAAAAAATCTGCTACTTTAAAAAAAATAATAATAATAATTGGGGCCTCTGCCAGAAAATTGAAAATGGCATCCAACACAAATGAACTCAAAGCCATCCATTTCCCTTAGAATCAACCATATCCTATAAAAAACTGTGAGGTAAGCTGAAAAGAAGAGCTTATAAGAAAAGATCTAAAATTTTGGGCACTCTGGGACGATTGTGGAAAGTTTAACAAACAATTCTCCATCTGTGGATTTGTACTTCCAAACTGACAGATTTAGTTATTCAAACATTCGTGGATGTTGATTCATTAAAGTTTGTTTTTTTTCTCACAGGAAACAACAACAAATAATGTACAAATCCTATTACACATATTAGTGTTTAAAGGAAACAGGTCATCAAGAAGTTTCCTCCATGTTTTATGAATATTTGTTTGAGTCAATGCAGAGTCTCTTTGTTTTCTTTCCCTTTCTGTTAAAGGTGTGGGCCAGCAGCTTCCTGCCCAATGAGCCTGCTGTGTCTGACCGCTGCCAGAGAGCATACTACCAGAAAAACGGAGAGCCGCTGCTGGTGCAGTACGCCAAACAAGAAGCAGAGAAAAAGGTACATGTAAGATAATAAGTGGACATCTTATGTTCTTTCACACTTAGATTGAGTTGCAGTGTCACAAATTACTCTAAGCTTTTCAGCCTAAACAGTTTCACAATTCGATTTTTTTTTTTAACATCTAATGGCTCCTAAAGTACATAAAATCCTCACAATCCAAATGGTAAAACAAGAAGAGCATGCAGGTCACACAGCAGCAGCGATATTCATTCCACCTTAAGTCAAACATTATTCTGAAAAAAACATCATGTTTCCTTCAGGGCAATTTCTGAACGACCTTTAAAGGTTTACAAAGATGGAAGCGTTGCTATGGCAATGGTATTTTTCATTTCATTTAAATCAAAATCTTTGCCTCAAAAACATGGATTTTATCTGCATCTTCCAACATTTAATGTAAAGGGGAGTGAAGTGTAAGATAAAGGAAAAAATAAAAGGCTGGATTTGCTTTTAATATTTTTTGGAATCTAACCCTGTAAATTTGTGGGATGTGTAAAAGTAAAATCATCTGATGTTTATCTGACCTGTGTTGTTAAATTAGGGGGTAAATGATGCTGATAATTTTCCCATGCAAATTATTCTAAAAGTGCTTTACTGCATAAAATTATGATTAAAAGATCCCATTTAAATAATGGTACCACATTTTACTTTTCTCACAAATCTCCCTTCATCCATCTACTTCCACCCTTTTCCTCCTCACCCCCTTTTTTTTCCTATTCCATCATTCTCTTGATTTTCCTTCCTCTGCCTGTCTCCCAGTCAGTGAAGCGTGTGATTGGACGGCATTGATGCTCATTAGCATAATGCTGCAGCGTCCGTCTTCATCCCACCTGAACATTAGGGAAACTGTGTGAGTACATTTAGGGTGCTCACACAGATTTTTAGCGTGTTGCCAAATGTCATATTAGTGAACACTCGCAAAAAAAACCTTCTGCATTGGAATTAGACTTGAAAATTTGAGGAATATTTTCTCTAACTGTTGGGGAAAGGCTTTTCATTTCATTCTAGCATAACTAACGTTGATTTTTGGCGATGTTGTTCTTGTCGTAGCGTTTTACAATGTGTTGGCTCTGTAGTAGGTTTTGCTTTAGCCCTCACGATTTATCATTGAGCCAAAATTAGACATGCTAGATCGTACGAACTAAACGAAAATGTACTTTCTTTGTAAATGTGGGTCAGTTTCTGGTGTAAAAGGTGTACCAAGGTTTTATAAAGTTCTGATTTCAAAACCACTAAAATGTTAACTCAAACTTCTTTGACTTTTTAAGTGCTTTTATAGAGATGTGAGAAAAAGTACTGGACCACAGAGTATCACAGCATTGCACCGACCCGAGCTGTTAGTGCTCACTACAACAGGCTCCTATGCTTTCCCCAGACACAGAAAAATGACAAATTTAACTTTGGATATTTCTCCTCCACTCACAATAAACACTGATATTGATGCCATTGGAACAAAAGGTGAGCCTTCAATTATTCTTAAAGTAAAGTCATTTTGATGTAAAGTTGGCAAGCTACAAGCGGGATCTTGGTTTAGATGCAGATTGCATTTTTTTTTATTCAGACCTCAAACATCAACTAATTAACCTGCCAGTATCAGCTCCCTACTCTCTACTCACCAACTTAGACTCACTTCTTGCTTTTAACAGCTACTTGTTCCTCTGTTCTTTGTGGCATAAATTCATCACCGTGTTCGAAACATTCCACAGAGATATCAATCCATACTGACACGATGGAATCACACAGTTGCTGCAAATTGTTTCACATTCATGATGTGAATTTCCTGTTCACTGCATTCCAAATTGCTCTATTAGGTTGGGATCTGGTGAGGATGGAGTGCAGTTAAGTCATTGTCATTGTTTGAGATCATTTAAATCTTCAGCTCTGCCCGTCTGGCTTTCAACACCTGTGGAGTTTTGAAGCCAGAGTTTTGAGTTTTGTGTTCATAAAATTCTATTAAAATGATCTGAAATTTGTAGCTGCAACATTAAAAAAAAATTGAAGAGCCATCAAGGGGTATGAATGCCGTGGTAAGATGCCGTCACCTCCTCAATATTCTAAGTATAAGGTCAAATTGTTAGTAAAGTCTAAAATGAACTTAAAAGATTTTAGATCCAAAGAAAAGCAAAATCATGAAAGTTAGAACAGAATAAAGAAGAGCATGGAGCTGTAAACACAAGTCAGAAAGAGAGATACAAGATGAGGGTGTCAGAAGAAAAAAGCCAACAATTTGTTCAGGGGATAAGCTGACCTGTTCTATTGGAACTATGGGGACACTCCTGTTTGCTTGTGTGTGTGTGTGTGTGGGTGTGTGTGTGTGTGTGTGTGTGTGTGTGTGTGTGTGTGTGTGTGTGTGTGTGTGTGTGTGTTTGTGTGATATGGTAGGTAATATTAAGGCTTTGAGAAAAACAGAGTAGACACTTGAATCTCCTTGGGAGCTAGTCATGGGCACGAACCTTTATAAAATCAGAGCGAAAGCCGTAAGCACAGTGTTTGTGTGTGAGCGAGTAGCCAAGAATGATTTGTCAATAGCTGGCTAGTGTGTTGTTGTGTGTGTGTGTGTGTGTTTGTCTCTCTTTCTTTGCTCTTGTCTCCCTGACCCAAGGTTAGGGAGCCTAAATTGGCACATCGGAGTGTTTGGAAGACACTGAATTGGGCTTTGGTTCCCGGGTGACACTCAACTTTGAAACAAAAACTTTCTTAGCTAATTGAATAAAACTCCTTGAGATTGGCCGTGTTAGGGGTCTCTTTTAGGACATCCTCTGCTTCCTCTCCTTGTCCTCAATTCTTCCGTCTTGAGCTTGCCCCTTTATAATCTTGCTAAAAGGATAGCAGGGAAGCAGGGAAGACAGGCAAGTGCAACTAAGGTCAAGAAGATGAGCAGGAGAGAAAAAAAATGAAATATTGGCCAGAAAAGAAAATCAAATGAGATGATAAAAGTAAATCTAATATTACAACCATGAATTCCATAAGGATTTTATGTGATAGACCAACACTGTGTAGCACCATTGAGGCAGTTTGCTTCAAGCCAACTAAGGTAAACAGCAAACATGTGCATGAAGGAGCTCTGGTCAATTGAAACTTTTTAGTTTACCCACAAAAGGCTATGTGTAAAGGAAAACCAAGTCCCGTCTTTGTTGCTAAGACTAAAAAAAAAAGAAAAAAAATGAGAAGAAATCAACCCCAAAAATATCTTAAACTGTAGGACTGTCTTATAATAATGTTAAGTCAAGATTATTTGCATAACACGTTACAGCAAACAGGCAATTCAAATGCTTTACGTGATAAAAATGTAACACGATAACTAATTATGAAGCAAGTAAATATGACATTTGTCAAGTCTCATCATTAATTACAATTATGCAAGATATTTTCTGATGTTTTTGGTATGATCTGTTTTCTACATGAAGCTGAATATTTTGTGTATTTCATTAAAATGTTCCATCTTTGGAATATTTTAATGAATCAGTGTTGAGCAGATAAATAAAAGACAAAAGCAGTGTAGAGCAGTTAAGTTAAAATAAGAAGACACAAAAAATTCACTTTAAATATACAAAGTTAATTTTTTTTTTTGCTCCCCTACTCTCATTCTACCCAACCTAAATCTTGATAAAATACAATACAGTTTAAAATCTTGACAGCAAAGTACTAATAACAGTTTTTTTTTATTATTATTCACTAAGTAGAGTCCAGTAATTGTTCACTTCCATTAAAAAGCCAAGCAATTTGTGGTTCTGTTAAATTACTGCTTCCTCTACAGTTATTATAACACTCCTGTTTTCTCTCTGAATCCATTAATTATTTACTAACCCCTTGCTGTGAAAAGGTTGATTTCAAATTATTTTTGACATTTGCTTTAAACGTTCCACCATCATGCCGGTCCACAAGAAACGGTTAAGGTTAAGTGACTGCAGGCTCTTTCGTCTGCGATCATGAAATACAGTGACTGCTGTTGAAGCATCTGAAGGTCATCATAGGCCGTCTGCGTGACCCCCTGCAGCGGCAAGCAGGTTTGCAGATGACGCAGTCAGTATGGGACTTTACGTCATCCTGCACTGTTTGGGAGAAAGCCCAGCAGAGACCCTACTTCCAACAGCGACTCAAGGAGTAAAACCTTTCAAAGGAGCTGTTGATCATCATCTTCACAGCCATTTTTTCAGTCTGTGGAGTAGCTCTAGTCAGCTACTCCACTTTGAAACAAAATAAGCTTATTCGCACTACCACAACCTGCCAGTTGGCTGCACAAGCAGGTATCCCTGTTTGTACACACTGTTTTTATAGTTTATGCTATAAATTAATACTTAATGTTTGCATACCGTGAGCGAGCGTGTGAAGCTGCTGTCAAATTCCTCATTTGCGTGCTCAGTCTTTGTCAATAAATCTGAGGGTGCGTTCACACTGCAGCCTGAAGTGACCCAATTCCAATTTTTTGGTCACACTGCCAGTAAATGCGACCTGTATGCGTTCTGCAGTGTGAAGGGGCAAATGACCTGAAAGTGTCCCGCATGCAAAGTAGGGGAGCAATAGCATCAGCGTTCTCAGTGTTCTGCCAACCGCCATGAAAAGAAGAAGTGCTCAGTGTTTGTGGAAGTAAACATGGAGGCTAACGGTGGAGCTTAGCTTACATATTTGAAGTTGTTATCCGGCCAGAGCAACATATTAACAACTTAATCCTCATATAGTCCGTCATGGTTGTTGTTTTTCTTTCCACTTGCATGTATCAGGACACAGAATAGTGAGATTTGTTGAGAATCAGTGACGTTCAGTTTGGATGAAGGCGACCTGGACGTTAGGTCGCATTTGAATCGGATACGTATTGGATACGGGTCACATTCGAAAAAGAATCCGACCTATGCTGTTCACACTGCCATGAAAAGATCGGATACAGGTCGCATTACGTCAAAAAAATCGGAATTGGGTCACTTCAGGCTGCAGTGTGAACGCATCCTGATTCTAATTTCTAATAAAAAAATAAATAAACTAAGGAAATCATCAATTTACAATGTTGGAACAAGTTTAAACAGAAAATAAGACACAAAAATAATCTATCACCAAATGACAAAATAAGTAATGAATTCACTATTAACATCACAACTAACTTTGATATTTTTCGTCCTGCTCTCAAATCTTTATAAACGATAATACGTCATCTCTTGCTTGCGGCACTGAAGTGCATATACTTGTCAAATCTTTTTTTGTTCCATTTCAGCTCCTCACAACACTGATGGTAAATAGCGAATGAAATCAAACATCCTACAACCCCATGTGTTGTATTTGAATAAGGCAGCTCCTCACAGTGACTGACACATGGAAATATCTGGACTGCTGCAGTTCTTTTCAGCCAGTGGTAGCTCATTATTTTTTGTTTTCTCTTGCATTTGCTTGACAGCTTAGTCTTAATAGACTTGGAGCTGGTGTTTTCTTCAACAGCAGGATGCTCTTTTGCACAAATAACCATAATCAGTTGTGTGCTATCTCCTCACAACCAAAGAGCAGAGCGATTTTGGATGGAACAGCTCGAAAAAGCCTTGAATTTTGTCTTAGTTGAAATCCAACTCCACATGTATATTTTGGACTGTGGAGAGAAGCAGAAGAAAGAAAATCCACGGTTAGCCAGAGTGAATTGGGGGATGAATGGTGAATAACTGATTAATAGAAAAGTGGAAAGATTGATGGAAGGATAGATGGAAGGAGATAACGATGGGTTAGTTGGATTAAAACCGTGTGAAAGTAATAAAGTCAAAACTAATTGACTCCTGTGAAACATGCATGTGTTTGAAATAAAAAAAAATAAATAAATAAATAAAAAACAGTAACCATTAATGCTGTACATCCTGCTTTCTGTTAACTCACAGGACCAAATTTACAAGGATGTCAGTTTTGGTGCCCCACCTAAAGGAAAAATCTTTTTACCAATTCAGATTTACTACTATTCATTTTCAAATACTTGTTTATATTAATTAAAAATCCTGCAATAATATAACTCGAATGATTTGGTTTTGTATAGAGTTTAATGTTTCTAAAAAAGTGCATTCATTAAAGTAAAAATCTTTGCACCCACTCCCCCAAAGAAAATAAGATAAAAAAAAAAAAAATGGGACTGCAAGCCCTTTCTAAAGTCTGGCCCAACTAGCACACCATCATTTGGCCAGTCTGGAAAAAAAGTTGTTAAGATCTGATAAGCAATATTACAATAACAGAGGTACCACAGAGCAGTATATCTTTCTCTCTCTCTCTCTGCCTCTCTTGCATCACCACCACACACACACACACACACACACACACACACACACACACACCCACACACACACACACACACCCACACACACACACACACACACAAACAGCAGGCTTATCTATGTCTGATGGATTCTGAGAACAAGGTCAGGTTGTGTTTGTGCTTACTCATCATCTGGTTACATTTAGCCTTGGACACGTTCTGCATTCAACATTTTATGGTAATTACACTGTTTTCCCTACTGACCAGTTTGATTATCATTTCAAATTCACTTTTCTGTTGTTTTGTTTTTTTAATTACACCAAGTGGTAGTTTGTACTTATTATTCCCTTTTTTTTAATAGATGTAATACAAAACAATAAAGACTTAAGTATCTGAGCTCCTCCATATGATTAATACGGATGCTGTCAGTAAATGCAAAAACAGCAGTATGGAAGAAAACAATACAAATATGATTAAAATTAACAAGATTGCACCACCGTTGAATGAGCCAAATAAAGAAAAAAAGTGACGTTGGGTGGTAAAACTTTAGACTCCTGCATTCATGTATTATGGGTTCTAAGGCTTTAAGCATTAAAACAGACCTAATACACCCCCTGTAGTATCACACTGTTTCTGAATATGCTGCGATGCATCCCAAGTAGGCAAAGAATTGGATTAGTAGATTCAATTGACCAATACTTGTTCTCAGAAGTCGTCTGAATAAATCTTACTGTAAATGCAGCTGCCAAGGGAAGCTCTCAGAGATTTATTCGAGAACATCACTGAACAAACAGATCAACAGACATGTCACAGGTGAAGTTGTGGCAGGGTTTGGGTTGTAAAACAATATCCTTAGCTCTGTATATCTTACAAAATCCTGTTCAAAATCCTGTTGAATGACAATTTCAAACCTATCCAGACCTCACAGTCCAACTGAAGAGAGAGACATAATCAGAGAAGCAACCAAGAGAGCTCTCAACATGCATCAGCTTGACAGAGCTGCAAAAATGTTAAACCTTAATGTTTCCATTAACACTTATCCCATAGTGAGTCACGGTGGTGACAGTATCATGCTGTGGGACATTTTTTCCCCCCCGACAGAGACTAGAAAGTTGATTAAAGTTTATTGTAAGATGGAATGAGCTGAATACAGGGCTATCCTGGAAGAAAGTCGGGTCACAGGTTAATTTTCCTGCATGATTGGCACGGTAACTTCATAACAATAGAAATGTTTTAAACCTATTAATCTGTAAGAACGGCCCAGTAAACCATCAGACCTAAATCAAAGAATATCTGGCAAGACTTTAAAAGTTGATGTTCACCGACAAACATAATCCACAGCGATGTAATTTAGTTTATTGTGTGTCACCAATAAACCACACGGTTCATTGGCGTTTTAAAGACTAAGTATGGAAGGATGGAGTTCTGTGCATGTTTATAAGGGACAAAACTTTTCACTTTATGAATTTTAATAGAAAATCTAATCTACTTTAAAATGTTCTTCTAAAAGTCAAAAGCAATGTTGAAGTGTCATTACTTTACTGATTTTAAGAATGAATTATGCTGTTTTTACATTTGGCATTTAAGTATCTATTTTAGAGAACACTTTGCTCTTTGTTCTTAAAATGTAGATAACTTGCGTAAAAATCTGTTGTTCTCTTAGGAGCGTGTGGTGGTGGAGAATTCTGATTGGCTGGTGGTGGTCCCATATTGGGCAACGTGGCCCTACCAGACGTTGCTGTTACCACGACGACACATCCTCAGGATCAATGAACTGACAGTAGAGGAGCGTGACAGTAAGTGTGTGTGTTTGTGTGTGAAAGTACTGACACAGCGAGTGACAGAGAGAGCAGGGAGGTGATTAAGATCTGTCTAAGGTGACTGAGTGACTCAGTGAAGAACCTGCAGGTTTTACTGATGGTCATTCATGTCACATTCAAGCTTCTCAGAAACCAAAATGTAATTTGTAACTTTTTTTTACATGGCGACTTAACCTCATGAAAAGTTGTTTTTAATGGAAAAGCTTTACTTAAATCAAAACAAATTGAAAGGATAATTTTGATGTTATTGTAATTTAAAACAGACTGTAGTGATTTTATAACTATTTGATCCTCATATCTGCCTGATAATGTCACTAAGTGTCTAGGCGTTGATTTTAAGATTGGGTAACCTTTATCTATTTGCTGAAAGTTTCACTTTTTCAGAGCATGAATAAACTGCAACATGCTTTGAAATAGCATAATAAAAAATATTATTCCCTTTTTAAAGAGCCTCTAACACCCTTGTCCATCTTTTGACTTTTCTTTTAAAGACCTGCTGATACTGAAAATCACTGCCTTTCAGTTTTTTTCTAGTCGGTAACAGCATCCACATAAAAGGCTGCTAATGTCAGCACGACTTGGTAGTGCTTAGGCGTGGTGCGTTTACTGATCGGGAAAACATCAGATGTTTCAGTTCCTACAAACTACTCTGCATTTGGGGAGGATTAAATGGAAACGTGTCAGATTCCAGTCAACGGATGAAATCTGTGCATCTCCATTTAATCTCGTTTCTAACATAGTTCAATATATTTGTCATCAGTCTCTTGTGAATTGTCCAAAGAAAATAGAGGTGCTAAAATATACACTGCAAACATGTAGAATTGATTAGCTTTATTAATATGCATAATTAAAACAGTTTCAAAATATGAGAAATATGTTAAAAACTGATTATCTCCTATTGAACAAATTCACAGATCTAAAGAAGAGTCTGTATAATTTTTTAGATTAGCATTTATTTAGTATTAATTAATCAAAGATAATTACACTTTCAGTAAAGAGACAGAGGTTTATGCAATCAGTGTTTTAATTTATCTTCAATTAAAAATATTTTCTGGTGATTAAATTAAGTAAAAATAAACAGGAAAAACAGAAACAAGCATACCGCCACTGGTTTTCAACAAATTAATTAAAGATAAAAGGGGAAGTTTTATGATTTTGGAATAAAACATTTAAAATATTGCCTCGGATTATTAAAAATGTAATCTAATCAAATGATTACGACTCTTAGAGTTCCACTATCTGGTATTAGTTCAAGAAGCAAAATCTCGGAGAAACGTAGAGAATTTCAAATTCACTCATTCCATGTAAATGTTGTCTTGACTGCCTCTTTCCCTCATTCCTTCCTTTCTTCCTTGTGTCCTTGCTACTTGACTTCCTTATTTCTTTCCCTCCTTCTGACCTTTTATACTGGTCTTTTTGTGGCTGTTTTTTTCTACTTTGTGTCCGCTTTGCCTTCCTCCCTGCCTTTCATCCATCCGTCCGTAAATAAAAGTGTGAAAGTTTTACAAAAACAATGTGTAAAAATCTATCTAATATCTGGAACCGTTTTTCTGCTCAAGGGTTTCAACATGTGACTCATCAATCAATATCTTACCAATAATTGAGGAGTATTTCCAAGCTCGCTGAATTTCCAAATCACTTAGATAATATTAAGTTCTTAAAGGATGTAACACAAATTGACAAGCATTTTCTCTTGATTTCATTGCACTTTGATATAAAATAAAGTTATATCTTGGCGTTTTCCCGGCGTGGTCCGCATGGATTAAGAGGCTGTGAAGATAATGAAATTTAAAAGTGACCTAGAGAAAAGCAGGTTTGTAAGACACTGTCTTTGCGTTAGCTGCAGATTTACTGTGTTAAGATTATTATCTTCATCACAAAGAAATAGAAACTTTAAAAGCCGTCAAATAAGTACGAGGTTTTATAACACACATTATTAACATGAGATGGTGACATTTTGTCAAATTTACAGCACAAAGTGATATTTTTGTCCATTCTTAGAATTTTACTTCCATAGTTACACACAAAAGTTTATTCCATGTTACTTTGTGCTTTAGTATGTTCCCATTCAAATCAAATTCCTTATTGCTTTTTTACTTTTTTCTGTACTTGTATGGTTGTTTTATCAGGTCTGGCAGCTATCATGAAGCAACTGCTGACCAAGTACGATAACCTGTTTGAAGTTTCGTTTCCGTACTCGATGGGCTGGCACGGTAAGACAATTAGACAAAAGCTTTTTGGTGGTTTTAAACATAATCCCTTGTGTTACAAATTGAATGGGTTCTTTTTTGCATTTTGGATGGATTAGTGGATCTGAATAGAGATTTGTAGCAACAAAGACTGGCTTTAAGGACTCTTACTTTTAATTGAAACTTAAAAGGTAAATTCACCTAAGAATCCTTAGAGAGGATGTTCATCTGTGACTGTAATCAATAGTGTGATGAGGAGGAGTTTTTGCAGTTACAACTGTAATGTACTTCCATTGCCACATCAAATTAACCAGCAGTAAGAGGATCAAAGGAAAAGGTGCTTTAGGATTGTGGCAGTCACACCCTGCAGGTTTTCAGCTTCAAATCCTCTCCAGCTCCACTTCTTTACACTCTTCATACAAAATCACCAGAAATGACTTATTTACAACCTCCTTAGTCCTGTTTTTCCATCTCCTTGCTTTTTATTATTATTTTCCATCCTTTCTGTTTTTGTTATTTTATGTCCATTAGCTCCACTGTCCTCTCTTCTCCTTCTCTCTTCACTTATCTAAAGATTTGCACAAACAAAGTCAGATCAATATAATTTTACATGGTATTTCTCTCTACATCTCCATGTTTCATCAGTCTTCACTCAAAACTGATTTTGCGAAAGCAGCCATCATGCAACACAAGCATCACATATGAATATGTATTTACCCGTCAGATGTCATGGAAAGATACGAGTTGGGGTGCAGTGTACATCTATCAGAGGTTAGATAACCATTGTTGCATTTCAATCACTGCCGCCCTAATAAATTATATGAGAACCTTCTCATCTTTGATGTCACCCTCATACTCGCCGTATTACCACTTCAATGCACACCCAGACACACTGGAATATTTAATGCATTAAGAAAGCTCTCTCTTATGTAAAGCAGGAGGTCTCGCACGTAAAGGGCACTCACTTGTGGTGTAATTCCAGACTTTTAAAGCAGATCAAGCAACAGTGCAGAGACTGAAACTGCTACATGTTCTTTTGCATATTTTAATGATAAAGTGTCCAAAAATTGGAGAGCTGCTTTGACCTTTTTCTGTTTTATGTTAGGAAGCACATTACCATCGAAATTACCCATCTACTTGAATAAGTGCTGAAGTTTCATTAACCAAGATTCATTGTTTGTTGTTTGATTTCATAGAACAAAGTTACGTGATGCATCAGTCAGCCTTTCACTGACCAGTTTAATTTGCAGTTTTCTTTAGCGTCTGACCATCTGATTAAGATTTTCTTTATAGGATTCTTAATGAATAGAATAGAATAGAACATTATCACACAGGAAGTCACGGGTTCGACTATATGCTGTCGTGGAACTGTTGAATGTAATATTGTAATTTTCAGAAAAACCTAAATTTGTTTTTATTTACTATAAGTTAAAAGGCATAAATAAAGATGACCTAAGATTAGCTCTCTACATGTATCACTTGTTGATGCGCAGATTCTTTCCGATTTGTTATTTTACCCCTCCATTTCTGAATTATTTCCTTTTAACTTTCAGTAACAGGCTGGTCAGAAATCGTGCGTGGCCAATTATGCAACTAAAATAACCCGTAAGATTGGAAAGAATCCTGCTTGATTTAGTGAACGGGCTCACAGACTAGCATTAACTCACACAAATTTAAATTCACTCATGGAGGTATTCTTTTAAAGCTGTGATCTACTCTATATCAGTTTAAGAAAATAAAGCCATACCTTCTTTTAAATCTCAACACCTGGGTGGATTTTATACAGTTTTTAAAATCTTCTTTCGTATTTGTTCTTTTTTTAAAAAAAGAAAGTTGCTCTCTGCAAACTAGCCGAAATAAAAGGTAGTTGGTAAAGAGAAAGATGATACAGTATGTGGTTTGGCTGAGAGGGCAGAGGGCATGAGAGGACAAGCCTAGCTCCACTTTATTCCTTTTTTTTTTTTTTTTCAATCACATATCAAATATTTACAGAAAATCTTAGTTTAAACTTGCCTCAGGTGGTCTTTGGATACGTTTTGACTTTAATCTCATATTCTGTTTCGCTGCTCAAGACTCAAAGGTACAATTCATGTCAGAGGGATTACAGTGATTTGCTGAAAGTTATGGGTTAGAGGACCGGAGAGGCATGCTTATCGTGGTTGGATCTTATCCCACCTCCACACATAACGGCTGCAGTCATTATGGCATTACTAGGTCGCAAGCTTGGTTTGCTTTTCCATGTGCAGCTCATACCAAAACTACGTTTGAATCAGCTGCACCACACAGTCTTTTTTTATGATTAGCAGTTTGTTTTAATGATTAGCAGTAGCCTTGCCAGCTGTTTGGTTCAGAAGCTACACCTGACCGTCAAAAACGTCAATGACCCAGTAATCACTGTGAAAATCATAGGATAAAATGTATTAATTGTATTAAGAATACTTCTCCATAAGCTGAACTTTATCTCAAGTTAACCAGCTTCTCTACAATTGATAGCAGGTGTTAATTCAAGAAGGCTAAATGCCACGACTGAATGAAAAGGTGCTTCAACGAAGCATTAGTGCACTTACACAGCAAAGTTATTGTACCTCCATATTTACATGATTTCCACTACTAGTTTGTTTTCCACTTGAAAGGTAGATGATATATGTCACATTATGTGTGGAAAAGATTTTATAAGAATTTATCCAATTCTAATTGCATAAAATCTGGCCTTTCAACAGAGGTCTGAACACTTTATGAAGTAATAGGGTATTTCATATCACACATTTTTGTTTCAACACTTTTTCTTTGGAGGTGAGACAACACCTACGCATATGTGGTATGTCAGTTTGGTTCATTAGCACCCTCTTTTTTCTTGTACTTAGAGGAATTAGTGTGTGAAAAGGCTGAAATTGGGACAAATGATCAACTAAGAAAGCAAATGAGAAAAGTTTAGACTGATTATAACTTAATGAAATTATAATAAAATGGACAATGTATTCTTATCTTATTGTTGCACCATAACCAAGGACTCAGATAGGGTAAGATAATTATTTTTCAAACAGTGCTGAGATATTTTAAAAAGAAACTGCAGCTTGTTCACACACTAAACCTGCCATATTCTTTCTCCTCTAAAAGTATATCATTGATGAGGGGATTGTTGAAATTCCTTCTGTGTGCGCTCTGACCAATCGCTTACTGGTTTCTGGGAATAGTTTCCTGAAATCTTTGGGGATTTTTAAGACCAGGGATTCTGAAAACCTCCCTTATTTAGTAGTAGAACCATAAAAATAATATCCTTTTGTGTTTTGAATCATCATCTTTCCTAAAAGGTCAACACCCAATTCATCTTAAACTTTTGGACAGATAAGCCTTACATAATCTTTTGAACTTTTTAAACAATGCCGAGTTAAATGTCCCATCAATGACATTTGGCCTTTGAGGCAGTAAACTTTATTATTCAAAAGAGCAGGTTCTCCCTCAGAATGTTAATTTCAGAAACTGGACTTTTGTTCAGATGGAAAACTGTTTCCTGACACTGTTTGCATGCAGGGAGTTTGTTCCTGTCACACTGGTTGCCGCTGTAATTGATGGCCTACTGTCTAGGGAAACACGCTCATACATTAATAAGCATTGCATCTACAAATAAACCTGGAGACCATTTAAAACTGGGTAATTGTCTTCTAATAGGAGTGCCCATCTGTGTTCATTCTTTATCTGTCTGCTTCAGGCTCGTCTTTGTTCCTTCTTTCTTTATCAATTAGTTTCCTTTATATTGCTCCTCTGCCTCTTTTATCTGTGTTTGATTAGTCCCCATTGTCAGTAAATGGACTCAAGAGAAAACACTTTCTTCAATCTCTCCGGGGATTTTCTTTTACTTCCATTGTGTTTTAAGAGAGCTATACTCCTGTTTCTACTCTGCTCATTATTTTCATTAAGTTTGTATAGGGTAAAATAAAAAGGATACTTAAATGCTATCGTTGCACATTAGTGAACATGTATCTTGTTTCATAACCCTCTGAAATGGGTATTTAGTGTAATTTTAGTGATGAAAAGTGATCTTAACACAATTGTTGAACAGCCACCCTGTGTTTAATCAGATGACTTCTTATCACAAAAGGATGTCGCAGTGAAAGGTCTGAAAAGATTGAGGTCATTGACGTTTTCCTGTCAGATCAGACACGCTGATAAAGGCAGAAGCATGAGACGATATGTCTCATGCCACAAATCTTCTACAAATCTCCTTCAAACCTTCTGTTTTTCTAAGAATTTTTTTGAAAATCACAAACTGTTCCAGAGTTTTATTTTCAAAGTTACTGTATAAAACTGCCGTTTTGGCTTAACCTCCAATTTCTTCTTATTATTATTTTTTTCTTTTAAAAAGGAATATGTTAGCTGCTTTCTTAATGTGACGTAACTGAGCAACAGTTGGCATTTATAACATGACATTTCTATTATGTAGTCCAAACCTGACTGTAGGTGGTTTGGGATTTGAGAAGCCGTCTTCATGCAGAAAACAAACCTTCATGTCTGCATGATAAGATTTGATGAGAAATTACAGATGCTTTTGGAAATTGGAGTGTCTTATGGTAACCTCAGTCCATTTTAATAAGCTGAACAGTCAGCAGTTGGTATGAACAAAACCTTTTAATCAACATAAGGGCCGGTCTCCAGTCTTACGTTACCTTTCTTTCCCCTCTGTTATGTTTATTCTTCAGGAGCCCCAACTGGCCCTCATTTAAAAGAAGACAACTCCCACTGGCAGCTCCATGCTCATTACTACCCCCCTCTGCTACGTTCAGCCACAGTGAAAAAGTTCATGGTGGGGTACGAGATGCTCGCCCAGGAGCAAAGGGATCTAACGCCAGAACAGGTAACACACTTTGCATTGTACAGCAATCTGCTCGTACTTTGTGTTCTGCAATACAGGGCGCATAAGCATGACTTCTGTGCTTTACAAAAGTATCCGTACTTCTTGAACATGTCCACATTTTGCCGCATTACTGGAGAGCTCTCACGTTTATAATCTAATCTCAGAATAAAGACACTCATGTCATACCGTGAGAGAACCGTCACATAACAGTGAACAAACTTCATTAAGTGGGCAAAGAAACGCAGTGGATAGATTAGAAATTACATTCTAGAGAAATTTTAAGATTAGATTTTGAAACAATGTCCTAAACTTGTCCCAAAATGGAAGGAGTTTTTCCATTTTTGCTGTTAAAATTTCCAGGTTTAACAGTTCTAGTACATGGCATAAAAAAATAAGTCGTTTCTTTCTGCATTTGTTATAATCTTAAAATCCACCTTTGCTTTTCTTTCCATCTCAGGCTGCTGAGAAGCTAAGGAATCTTCCAGAGGAGCACTATAAAACAAGAGAGAACCGTGAAAAGGAAGCACAAAGGAAATGAAACAATCCCATCAATTCTTGGAAGAGCTCCGTTTGGAGGCCTACCTACTGAAATACGCCTTTATGAAAACATACGGAGCAACTGATGGTGTATTCCGCGACAAATTACATCCCTGACAGTTTTAAATGCGAGTCTAGACATAAACAATGACACCAAATGCATGTAAGAACTGGAAAAGACTTTAATCAGTTCAAATCTGAGTTTCCTCACCACAGAACAACTTTCATGATAAATCAATTGATACATCTTGTTGCTGAAGGATGGTGTGGAGAGGTAAGTTTTTGGCAAAGACCAAAGTCAACGTAAACAGAGTGTAATGGGATTCGGTTTTCTTTCTAACTTAATGCTGTTGAAGGCAACTTCAACTTGTCTGTGAAGTTGAAGTTGCCAAAGGGAAAGGCAGCATCTGCAGACTCTGTCTAGTATGCATTTAAATTCCACTACAGGTTTCATAAATATTTTTGCTCTTCTGTGTGTTTTACATACTGTTAAGGGAATAATTTTAATTGGATTTTTTTTTTTATGCTTTTTTGTTCTTGCTGCGATTATTGATTTGAAATAAAATGTAACTTGAAACCCACACTTTGTGCTTGTAATGTAAAATGAGAAAATGCTCTACTTTTCTCTCATCTATTCTGTAAAATGTTTTATGGCGAAACCCATGGCAACAAGCGCCTGTTTAGCAACAGAATTCATTTTAATTCAAGTAAAACCAAAACATTTATTTAACAAATAAGAATATATATGCAAAAGAAATTAGAAAAAGATGGCATTTCAATTGATTCAGGCCTTGACAAAATGGTTAATGTGTACTTTGCTGCTGGTATTATTAATTTGCTTTTACCAGAGAGTGACATCTATGCATCTGCAATTCTCACTGAGCATTTTCCCTCCAGCCTTCACTGAACAAAAGAAGTTTTACCGAGATCTAGGCTGGAAGCACAGCTGCTCTCTGTGGGATTTGCCAAAGACATGGAAGGGGAAAAATAGGCAAGTACGGTCGGAAAGTTGCGCCAGCAAAGACTTCATGCTTCACCCAAGTCAATGCACCTGGCGAACGTTCGCTCCCTGGCAGACAAAACGGATGATCTCTCTCAGCGTAAGAAATTCCGACTTCCGCTGCAAATCCACTGGAATCTGAGTTTCTTGTGCTGCGAGAAAAAAGCAATTAGAAACGAAAGGACAAAAAGGACTAAAACTCAAAATGTGAAAATCTTCTTATTCTAATATTAACCACAAATGTCAACGGAGAGTCTCCCATTCCAACACCCATCCCAAATGGTTCTTTTGAGTTTTGGTGGCTGGGGAGACCATTGGTAACACTGGTCTTATGTTAAACTAGTTAGTAACTAAATCTTTTTGACATGGTTTATTAACCTTCTGGAAGCTCCTTTTAGATGGAGAATCCATGTTTTTGTGTCGTTTATGCTAAGAATGTGGCAACTGAAATTGTGACTTATTGAAACCATTTAATCATTATTAAAACCATTGCTACCTAAATGAGAGATTTGCCAATTGTAACAAAAAATAAACAAGTGTACGAAAGACAGTGGCAGACGAGTGAACATCCTTGAACTCGTATCTTCTGCAGTTTGAAAAGACAGTGGTCTCAGCTGCCTACCAGAGCACAGCCATCCTGGCTTGACATAAAGGGGGGGACACTCTAACTGTTTCTGGAAACCTTATTCCACTTGCACTGAAACATTTTTGTTCTGCAACCGTCAGGAAAAGGGATCTTATCAGCTTTTTCCCATTTCCGATTTAATGATACACCAACTACTTTCCTCCAGGCCAGCTGAAAAGAAGTGCAATACTTTATCCTTTTGGGATTTTGTCTAGGAGGGTGTTGAAATTCAGCTGTGCACCTAATGAAAGAAGTTGCCATAACCACACTTGCACTCTTATATAGACAATGACACAAATCAGTAAAACACACACTCACTGCCTTCATTATTCATACTCCTTTCCTTGGAGCAAAGTCTCAGGTTTTTCGTTAAAATATTGATTCCTGGTTTTGTTATAATGTGCAGTTGAGCAGCAGAGGGTGTGGGTGAGGTTTACAGACTGAGGGGTTCTTGGAGGGCATGGATGTTACCGTGTGTGTGGGAGGGGGGAGGGGGGTGTAACTCCTTTTTTATGTACTATGACAGACTTCATTCTTTCAGGTCAATATTTATCCAGTCCTTCAGGCTCACCGTGGATCCCCTTTTCATCTATTTCATCACTCTTCAGGGACTGTCCTGTGAACGCATGTCTCTGTGTTGCAGATATATGCCTCTATTCCCTCACAGCAGGGAACACACGAGCTTCTCTCTGTGTGTAACTTATTTTTGTCTCTGTTCTGGCAGAAGAATGAGCAGAGTTTGGAAATTCTGTGCCAGATGCCTTTGGCTTGTCTTTTTCATTCAGCTCTGGTGATGAATTGTATTCCCAGTCCTGCTTAAGAAGCCAAATTGGCCTTATGAAGCCTAATTAGTATCATCTGTATGTCTCCGTTGCAGCATCATGTCATGGAATACTAGTGGATTCAGAAAAGAAAATATTTTGAATCTTTTTAAATGATTTCAGATAGTGGGGGATTTCAAATTTTTACACATTTTTTTTAATGTACTACTAATACACTTGAACCTAAAACTGGTGATTCAGTTGTAGGTTCACTTCTGCTTGCGTTACTGTCAGTAATAAGTTATGATATTTAAGAGGGATCAATATTGTTCACTTCCTTTTTAATAATGGTTTCAAACTGCAAAGTTTCAAAGCTGTTTCCTTTATGACCGGGATACTGTAAAGTTGATTAAATTTGGCTAGCAAGGAATATATTCTGTTTTTTGCTATAATCAAACAAATAGAGAGGACAAAAGAGAGTTTGGCATTTTGGAGTTGGTGAAGGACAGCGTTAATCAGAAGCACCCAAGAGGCTCGTGGCACTTCTGGAAGAGTGGCAGACATCCAGAGCTCAGGTTGGGGAATCTGTCAGCAGGACAAATATTTGTTTTGGACTCGACTGATATGAGCTTCATGAAAGAGTGACTGGTGAAACTGTGTGATTGGAGCCTCCAGGTGTGGGAATATGAAAAGACAGTCAGAGGTTATTGGAAGATGATGCTAAGTACAATGCAATAAGAAAAAAAGGCAGCAAAATATTGCCTTTGGGTTTTATGTCCTATTATATATGCTTAGTGTTGGAATTGCTTAGATCAAATTACCTCCACATGTTATTAGACTGGGCATAAATCCAAATTAGATTTGGTGACAACATTTGGAAATGTATTCATAGCTCCACAGCAAATCAGACTGAGCTTGAACGATTTGTTAATATGCATCATTTGAAGAGCTGTACCCCATCAATCTTGCAGCTGCAAATGCAGTGCTTCTACTAAACATGTTACCAGTGGGGTTTAATACAAATGCACTCCACACTTTTGGGATATTTGTATGAAATCCTTACACTTATGTATCATACTACTTTGTACTCACATAAAATCCCATTGGAATGCAATGAATTTTGTGATTGGAACATAACATGGAAAGTTTTAGGGAGAATAAAAGGTTCTGCTAGTTTCATTTGGCAGTAAAATTTGATTTTTTTTATTTTTTTTATTTAGGTAGTCATTTCTTTTTTTTTTTTAGCCATTCCTGATCTCGCTTTGCTTAGAGCTTCACACTGACAGAAAGCAGCGGCAGCAGACTTCAAAATAAAACTGAAAACTTTCACAGTTGGTTCCTGGAACCATGTAGAGCTGTGTAATGACAATAGAGAAGGAATGATGGGTTTCATTGCATGTGGAGACTGTGGTTACAAAAGTGGTGAAAAACTCCCCAAAAACTTTGAAAACACGATGCACACCAGTGAGAGCTGGCTCGTAGACGGAGCAAATGACATTAAAAATGGTGGATCTGCTTTGTGTGCTGGTGTCTGCTCAGAATGTAAATGAACAATAGAGGGCAGTAGGAGACTTACAAACCACAGCAATGAGGTACTAGACAGATGAAATTCAATATTAATGTAAACTTAATCTCCAACCATTTCTCTGATTTTTTTTTTCTTTCAAAAAGTGTTTATACCCCCTGGTCCCTCTCCAGAAAAAAAAAAAATCAGTTCTCACTTTGCATCCACAATTTATATTAGGAGTTTATATTAGTATCAGACTAATATGGAGTAGCACATTGTGAAAATTCATGGTTTTAAAGAAATGTTTACATGTAAAAAACAATCTAAATTTAATGGCCTGGGCTGTTTTCCAGCCCTGATGGATCATTGCTTTGTTCAACCACCTTTCATTGCAGTTAAAGCTGCAAATCCTTTGGATACGTATCCATCAACTTTGCATATCCAGAGACTGAACTATCTGCCCATTCCTCCCAAATCAAATGCTGTCAGACACAATTATACATCAAACTTCAACTTCTGTCACAAACAAGCAGTTGTGTTCATGTCTGTACTTTGGCTCATTCAAACACATGAACATGTAACCATTGCATTTGCGGCGTCTTGCAGGTATGTCCTGTTTTGATTTCTATCCACCGTCTCACTGACTGACTAACTTCCAGCTTTTCTGTCCCTACTGTAGATATCACTACGATGCTGCAAATACCATGTTGTATCTATTATATGACAGTGAAAATGAAAAGTATTGTATTCGTAATGTATAAACTCCCTTACCGTTACACATTAGCATATCTGAATCTAGAGCAGAGAACATCCATTGTGGATAACATGAAGTGCTTGTGGCACAGTTTGTGATATTTTGTTATAGGATTCAGCTCATGTACCAAGTGTCTTTCTTTATCAACAAAATTCTCATTGTCTTTAAGCTATTAAGATGATTCTGTAGTTTTGGTTTTGTGTAATATTTTTTGTTTTCTTAACTGAAAATCTTTAAGCGTGCGTCAAACATTGAGTTTTGAATAAATTGTGGATTGTGGATTAAGGGGCAGCACAGTGAAGCAGCGGTTAGCGCTTTCACCTCACAGCTGGGAGGTTTAATCCTGCTGGCTAGCTGTAGCTCTTGTGTGTCTTCCAGTTCTGCCCCTCTCTGCTTAACTTCTCTTCCCTCCAGCCTAAGAAGACGAATAGGTTAATTGGTGTGCCTGATTTGAATGCTGCCAGCCCAATAACTAGCTGTTATGATGATTTGGTCAGTGTGTGCACTGCTCAGTGTATACTCTAAATTGGCTCATTATATGAGCAGCTGAAGACAGTTTGTCTCTAGACCCGCAGTAAGTCGGGCAGTAGCAGTGCAATAAACAAAATCGAGCTGTCCTGTTTGCACTGTCCGCTGTGAAGCAGAATGACATAGTAAAATGTTGCTGAGGTTTAGCTGACTTGACAAAATACAGACAGAAACCGAGTTTCTCAGTAGTTTTGCATATCAAAAGAAGACGGGTAGAGTAGACATTCAACAGCGATGTCTACCACTATCTATATCCGTCTTATATGCAGAACTTGGATGGATGTATGACGAATAGCTTGATTTTCTGCTTCGCTTTATTTTCTTGTGCTCTTCCAGACCCAGGAAATGTTTTCATCACATTCTAGTTCCAGATTGAGCAGCAGACCCTCAACTACTCATCCCCACTTTTAACCAATTATAACATTTAATAAACCAGCAGATGCATAGCTGTGCTAAATATTCTATAATGTTTCTGTTAAAGATGAGAACTGGAGGTGTTACAATGTATCACATTTTTTCTCACACATGCAAAATAAGCTACCGAGCGGCTTTACTTCGCCTATGGTAACCATTTTTACATTTAGGTACTTTACCAATTATAAGTTCGTCCTTGTGTTCCAGTTTTTCCGTCTGTCTGTTCTTCCCAATTCTCTCCTGCATCATCTCCTCCCTCACCCTTAGGGGTAATTAATCTGCATGAAAGCTGACTAAGCAGCTGTTCGAGGTTATGCCTCTTTTTTTTTTCCTTTTCTTTTTCACAATGACAAGAGAAATGGATACAATCGATGAAATGCATCAGAGTTTCGAAGCTTTCATGAGAACCGCCAAGCAGATGGATTTCAGGAAATAAACATTAACTGCCATAACCGAGTTGAAACTCCCTTAACTCCATGTCAAAGAACTGCAGTGAAATGTTAGATTTCATTATCTTGCAGTAATGTGTGGATTTTCTGCAGCTGCTGTAAATCGCAAAAAAAAAAGATCACACAGTTGCACTGAAAAGGGAAGACCGTTGTTTCAAATCCAAGTGAAAGCTGTTTTTTTTTCCCAATTATCTAACATTCAAAATAAAGATTGCAAAATTCCACTGCTTTAGATAATGAAACACACACACACACACACACACGCACACACATGGAGAGACTGTGGAAGATAACCTCAGCTCTGGTCAAATCAAGATAAGAGGGACTGAACACTAAATAATCACTAGTTGTATCAGCCTCACTGAGCAAAAAGAAATAAAAAAAACAGACATTTTATTATGTTTGTCATCGCACTGTTTAACAGTCTTTATCTGTGGAGCTGGTGTGTGGATGCTATCACCGAGACTGCTCTGTGTTGTTTACTGTTCTGTTTATTATCTTGTCTTATTTATTTTATCACCAAAGCAAGTAGATTAAATCCAGTTTTACTGGTGACCCGGTGTGATTCCCAAGTGTAATTTTTTTTTGTTTGTTTTTTCATGGAAAGACAGCAGGTCAAACACTTTGACCTGCTGTCTTGTGTAGAAGGTGCCAAACTGAGTACTTCATGTGATGGCATACACACTGTAATACTTATTCTTTAAATAAACAGCTTTGATTTTTCCTTTACTTCACATTAAATTAATTTTGGGAATAATAGTTTTTTTTTTTCTTGAATTACATAAAATAGATTGAAATGCATTATCACTGGAAGCTATAATGTGACATGTGAAAAAGGCAAACTGATGCTTTTAGAAAGTACTGTATGTACTAGTGTACAAAACCACACTAGAGTTACAGAGACACATAGTAATACTTGCTATTTATGAAAACAACTGTTTCTGTCCCCTTTTACAATAGCAAAAATAGTGATGCTATGTCAGCCCCTTATAAAATTACAGGTGCTGGTCATAAAATTAGAATATTGTGATAAAGTTCATTATTTTCCATAATGTCATGATAAAAATTAAATTGTCATATATTTTAGATTCATTGCACACCAACTGAAATATTTCAGGTCTTTTATTGTTTTAATTTTGATGATTTTGGCAAACAGCTCATGAAAACCCAAAATCCCTGTCTCAAAAAATTAGAATATTATGAAAAGGTTCTCTGAACGAGCAATAAAAATAATCATCTGAATCAACAAAGTAACTCTAAACACCTGAAAAAGATTCCTGAGGCCTTTAAAAACTCCCAGCCTGGTCCATTACTCAAAACCGCAATCATGGGTCAGACTGCTGACCTGACTGCTGTCCAGAAGGCCATCACTGACATCCTCAAGCAAGAGGGTGAGAAACAGAAAGAAATTTCTGAACGAATAGGCTGTTCCCAGAGTGCTGTATCAAGGCACCTCAGTGGGAAGTCAGTAGGAAGGAAAAAGTGTGGCAGAAAACGCTACACAACGAGAAGAGGTGACCGGACCCTGAGGAAGATTGTGGAGAAGGACCGATTCCAGACCTTGGGGGAAGCAGTGGACTGAGTCTGGAGTAGAAACATCCAGAGCCACTGTGCACAGGCGTGTGTAGGAAAGGGGCTACAGGTGCCGCATTCCCCAGGTCAAAGGTCAAGCCACTTTTGAACCAGAAACAGCGGCAGAAGCGCCTGACCTGGGCTACAGAGAAGCAGCACTTTGGACCACTGTTGTTCAGTGGTCCAAAGTACTTTTTTCGGATGAAAGCAAACTTTGCATGTCATTCGGAAATCAAAGTGCCAGACTCTGGAGGAAGACTGGGGAGAAGGAAATGCCAAAATGCCAGAAGTCCAGTGTCAAGTACCCACAGTCAGTGATGGTCTGGGTGCCATGTCAGCTGCTGGTGTTGGTCCACTGGGTTTTATCAAGGGCAGGATCAATGCAGCAGCTATCAGAAGATTTTGGAGCACTTCATGCTTCCATCTGCTGAAAAGTTTTATGGAGATGAAAATTTAATTTGGTCTGGAATCGGTCCTTCTCCACAATCTTCCTCAGGGTCCGGTCACCTCTTCTCGTTGTGTAGCGTTTTCTGCCACACTTTTTCCTTCCTACTGACTTCCCACTGAGGTGCCTTGATACAGCACTCTGGGAACAGCCTATTCGTTCAGAAATTTCTTTCTGTTTCTCACCCTCTTGCTTGAGGATGTCAGTGATGGCCTTCTGGACAGCAGTCAGGTCAGCAGTCTGACCCATGATTGCAGTTTTGAGTAATGAACCAGGCTGGGAGTTTTTAAAGGCCTCAGGAATCTTTTTCAGGTGTTTAGAGTTACTTTGTTGATTCAGATGATTATTTTTATTGCTCGTTCAGAGAACCTTTTCATAATATTCTAATTTTTTGAGACAGGGATTTTGGGTTTTCATGAGCTGTTTGCCAAAATCATCAAAATTAAAACAATAAAAGACCTGAAATATTTCAGTTGGTGTGCAATGAATCTAAAATATATGACAATTTAATTTTTATCATGACATTATGGAAAATAATGAACTTTATCACAATATTCTAATTTTATGACCAGCACCTGTATACAAATGCTCTACATGCTGTGAGAAGTTTGAAAAAAGATGGAGACAGCTTTATAGCAGAACTTCTTCTTTTTAGTTGTGGAGTGGGTAGAATGTTTTTAAAAATTCATGATGACCAACAACAATAGGAACAGAGAAATATATCTTTACACTTTTTAGCAAATATCCAGGCAGCATTTGTAGATGACATTAAGGGACTAGAAGCACACACTGCAGATGGAAAAGACAAAAAGAAAATAAAATGTATTATCAAAGCTATTTTTGTATATATATTTTTTAATAACTGCTAGAACAGTAATTAGCTTAATCAAACATGAAATGTCTAAGTTTCACAAGGGGTTTCACAAGTCTGTCTAGACTTGCATAAAAGAAATGATGCTCTTCCTAGATGCCAAGCGAAACATCACACTGAGGCTTTTTTTTTTAAGAACAGAAGAAAGAAAAGAAGCACAGACTGTACCAAAGACAAAGAAGCACAGACAACAAAAGAGTGCCACGGGCTTTATATTATCATATAAGGGCACCAGGGTGAAAATTGCAAAGTGACAACCATAAACATAAGAACAAAACTACAGAGGAATGAGATAAGAGGAAATATACCCAAAGGACAAGAGGAATTCAACAAATAAACAATGGAATTCATCTTGCCATCTGGTCATAATGTTAATGTTGATAAATATTCATTTTAACAAGAGTAGAAAGATCATGGGACTAATGATTGTTTTTCTAAGAGATGAGTGTTACTTATAAATGGGAACCTTTTGCTTGCCATTTTAAAGCCAAATAACCTTTCTTCTCGCTCGTTCTCACTCTGAACCATCCTCACTTAAGCAAATGTCAACTGCAGACTACATCACTGACTGTCGAGGGTCTGCTAGACTCTGTACCTGCCTTACAATTAAGATTACTTTGAGTGTGCAGGTTGTCCTCAGTCACACAGTGATTTCCCTTGGCAGGAGACAAGGTTAGCAGCCGCACACACCAACGCTGGAGTTTCCAGCGATTCATCCAGGCTGGTGCTCATGTTGCTATGGATGCTGCAGCTGGTGAAGCAGGGTTATGCCACATCTCTCTGTCACATTTCTCTGTCTTGTTTGTTTTTCTTATCTCCCTGCCCATGTCTGTGTACAGTCTCTGCATGAGCGCATCATTATTCCTGGCTTGTTTTTTTTTTCTTCCCCCACTTCCTGGTGTCACATTCTCCTTATCGCAGAAAAAACAAAAATGCTTTTTTTTGTTTTTGTTTACTACTCTCCTTCACAAGGACATAGTTAGCGCTTTGTCAGAGTGTTGATTAATAATGGTAAACGAATATCTGTTGAATCAATTGAACGGCTGACAGAGGGAGGCCAACCACACACAGAGGTATTGACAGAAAAAGACAGGGAGTAATTGTTTCTTAAACACCACATCTCGAGATAGATGGGTTGGCAACACCTGTGATTAATGGGGATGAATAACAAAGGGCTCCAGAAATATGTCAAACATGACATATGAATTGAATTTAGATAGATGTCCAAAGTGTGTGCACAATCTGCTAATCTACAGAAAAACTAATGTTATAAAGAGATGTTAAAAAATGGAATAGTAAGCAAAAGTAGACAAGCTGTTGAATCTGTTTTATTTAAAATTATTATTATTTAAATCACAGTACCCAAGGAACCATAGTGTCATGCTGTGAAAGGATCTTATTCTGTCACCTGTTTTCAAAAATGGTTTGGTTTGTTTGGAAGGATTTGGACTTGTGTATAAAAGACTTGCCAAAAAAAAAATAAACAAACTTGAATGTATCCACCTAATGTGAGTAAAAATGTGTAATGGAAAAAAAAAAACTTTTTGTTTTTTTTATATTTTTACTTTACGCATTTTTAGTACTTGGGATACAGTGTTGATCAAGTGGCTAAGACACAAAGGGGAGAGGAAACAGTATCTTACATCAGTGTTGGAGGATATAACTGAGTTATTTACAGTACATAAAATCTGCAGATTTGCATATTTTTAACAACATATCTAATCTCTTTGAAAAGAAATTGACCTTTTAATGTTAAAATGTGTGCAGTGCTACCTGAGAAGCTATTGGCTGACAAGTGGAAAGCAACCAATCCAGGAGTGACATTTATTGATTTATTGATGCTGATTGGCTCTACTCCTAAGAAAGATTATAAGTAAGACTTTGGGTGTTGGCTCCGCCAAGACAGCTTCCACTGTGTGCATATTAAGGGATGGTGGTGGTGTTTGAACTACCAAAATAGGCAGTTATCAGCGTGTTTACAAGTGACTCAACTTGATCCCCAGCCCCTGTGAATACTAGAAATCCCCTATTTATGAGTGAATAATTGAATCATAGCCTTTGTTAATTAAATGAGAGAAATGTCAGTAAAAGAGTTATCCATAATATTCTAAGTAAATTTTATTGTCGAGGTCTTCATTTCCATCTCTCCTGGCAAAATAAACACTGCAGAAAAGCTTTCAATGTCAGCCATGACATGTTTTTGAGAGTCACAGACTGATTTAATTTTGCCCAGCCAAGGAATTGCCTACAGTGTCAAGCAACACACAGCTTTACAGACCAGTGGAGTAAAAGCTACCCAGCATTTGACTGCCACTCAGCCAAACAGCCATCAGCCAGTTAGGGGCCATCTGGCCAGCCGGCAGCCAGTGACCAGTCACTGTAGCAGCCAACCAAGTGTCAGCCAGTTGCCAGTCTGACAGCCAGGAGGCGATCATGGATCAATCCTTTTATGGTTGCAACAAGAAAGACCTCACCAAGTACGAGACGAAGAAGCTGAAGCTGCAAAATTCTGCTTTTTAAACCATTCCTAAATCATGCATTACTTACAGAAAAAGGCCATCAAGAAACACAATCAATTAAAGGGTGTACATGCTCTGCTGCAACAGTGATTAGGTGGGTGGTATGTGTCAAAGCGACTTTCACAAGGAGGGAAGGACCCATGGTTTCCCAGAAGAACATTGTCAAAAACATCCTGCTTCTGCTAGCTTGCCGTTTTCCTAAAGTACTTCCTAGCGCCATGTGTTTTCCTTGCCTGGCTTTATCCTTCATGAAAAAGAAAATCTGATGCATTAGAAGGTCACCTTTATCCACTGATTCCACTTCTAACACTTTCTGTAGGTGGTTTTATCTGCCAACACGGCTCAGAAAAAGTACCTAAGCTAATTTCCATGTATGCAGGCCCATAAGCAACAATGCACTAAATGCACTATGGATTCTGACACCATTTTATATCAGAAGCAGCATAAACGTCTTAAGCAATTTAGCTACAGAAGCGCATCTGTTAAATCGGACCACCTGGGCCAGACTTTGCTCCCAATATGCATCACTGTTCATGCTTTCAAGCACTTTTAATACATTCTGACCACTGCAGACCTTGTATACCCTTAGTACAGCTTACTCTGACAGTTGCTTAGCAGTAACATATTGGCCCCTTGACATAAGAGCTCAAATCCTTGAGCCCATTTTCCTTCTTTTAACACATCAACTTTGTGGACGAAATATTTATTGCCGCCTTAAATGGCCCAATCACTAGGTGTCACAGTGAAGAGATAATCAGTGTTATTACATGCAAATGCTCAAAATGTTATGCCTCATCAGTCTATAGGTTTATGGTAATAGTTATAAGACTACAGATTGAAGAAGAAGAATAAAAAATGTATATTTGTGTCAGAAAAAACAGCAGGTTCATTTTATTCGCTACATTCAGCTTATCCTCTTAAACATAATGGGAAATTAGTGCTAAACATGACCATAAATTAAACAATATTGTTCTTCGTTTGCTAACAGGAAACAGTGAAATACTGCTACATCCATGGAACTGGTATTTGAACATATTGTATAAAATGGGCACCATATTTCTTTTGATCTTCACTTCCAAGAGCAGAACGGCTTTAAAAAGTCCTTAAAAAAAATCTCAACCTTCACCATGTTTCTTTAGGTCTCAATGTTTTCCTTTTCCCTATGGAATTATAGATATTAAAAGTGGTCATAAATATCACAAATGAAGATGCTTTACAACAGGAAAACTATATTGACATTTAATTAGATGTCTGTTTAAATTTATTTTACCATACACAACAAGTAGTGTTTGTTTTATGATACAAAAATATGTGATGATATGATATGAAAATAAATCATAAACCCAAACAACAAACTGTTGACTTTTGATGATATCCGTTGCATCATGCGGAACTGAAACATCCAGCCAGCATTTTACGATCGCCTGAGGCAGCTGAACATCAGTGTTGGCAGTAGATGTCTTGTTTCATGTTTGCTCCAAGTGCATGAACCCTTGGTTCCCGAGTGCTTATGTTCTTTATTTGAGATTTATAACAAGACAGGTCCACTGGAACATATTCACAGATCACAGATACACTCCAGTCGTATTGGTAATACTGACAGAGAGCAAAGTCGGGGTAATGCTACCTGTCAAAGCTCACCAGTACTAAAAATCCTGCTTTATGTCTGCATCCAAGGGTTTGAGTCCTTTCCTTGGCATTCAGGTTAAGCCAGGCATCTTCTAAGATCTGACAAAATGTGAGGTTTCATTTGAAAACTTTCATTACTTCTATAATTACACCAAACCTGTCACGTATAACAGGAAGCATAGTTTTCTCTGCTTGTAATCAGATGGCTGGTAAAAATCTCAGAGAGGCACAGACCTTTTTATTTTCTTTTTTTTATCAAAATTCTTTTAGACATTTGTTTAAAGTTTTCAGGATCTTGAAATAAAATCCAGTATTATCTTCTTGCCTTGATTTTGCTTTTAGGGAAACTAAAATTCCCTTTCCTAATTTGTGTAGAGTCAAGGTTCTCAAACTGTGGTACTTGGGGAGCTTTTAGTGGGACTGTGGGCGGGGGGCGGAAAATTGGAATCAGCCTTTTACAAGCGAAATGAAAGCCAAAAGAAAGGTTGTTTTAAATGATTGAAGGATCTAACTCTTCTTGAACATTTGTCCTTTATTCCTCACTTAAATTGCTCCTTATCTGCATAATTAGATAAATGCTTTTAATCCACTTATTGTGCATTCACCCTATTAACTTTTCACCAAACAGAAAAAAAAGCAGCATCTCTGCATCATCCAAAAGCCCAAATCCATTTATTTACCGACATAGATGCTGTTAGCAATCTCACTTATTTTCTGACAAAACTCTTGGGACCGGAAACATCATGTTTATGGTTTTGATAAAATCAGATCACATCAATTTGAAAAAAATAAAAATAAATAAATATATGTATGGAAAGAATGGACTTGTTTACACAAATCTGAAAAACTATTTGGCCCTATTAAAATTCTGAATGATATGCCTTATTATGCAGTTTCAGAGGATTTAAGACTGAATTCCAGAAATTAATTTGTATTCCTTAGAAAATGATTTGTAATTTTCAGCGACCACTGCTATTGCAGCCCATGCAGCGATGTCAGATCAAATGTTTATACTGGCAAGCTAGACAGTAGGTGGGCAGCAGCAGACAAAGCAGAAACTGAAAACAGAGGATATAATTCACACAGGCTCCCAAAGATTGGACAAGAACAGATTAGAAAAAAAAACAATAAATAAACGAGACCCAAATTCAGCTGTGACGTTCAGATGGTAGAATCATTACGCACAACGCCGTAAAGCTCAGATGTTTCTAAACTGGACTTTTGAATATGAAAATAAGCTCAATGTGAGTAGGGGACTACACACTCACCAGATTTCAATAAGGCCAATATTGCACCTGTGAGATGTTGAGTGATATCTTTACATCTGGGATGTGCAGCTGACAGATCTGCTTTAATGCTGTGATGCCATCATGTCAGGAGTGTACCGACACTGTGATGGACTAGTGATCCCTCCTTTGTGGACTCCACATCTTGCCCAATGTCTACTGGGGATGACTTCTTTCTCATACAAGTAGGAATAAACTATGGATGGATTTCAACATCTTGTTAAATTAAAGCCCAACCCATTAACAGTAGCATCTCCTAAGAGATGGTTAAACCTACCCAACTTCTTTCCAAAAAGCAAAACACCCAGCTGCTGAGTTAAAAAAAAAGACCTTTTCTTCTTTCTATAAGAAACCACTTCTTTTATTTTCAGTGTAAAATGTTGGCAGAAGCAGTTTCATGTAAAAAAAAAAAAAATAATAATAAAATAAGCATAAATGGTGGCAGTGGTCTCAAACTGCTTTCCTCGAAGTTCAGTGTCCTGCAACTTTTAGATGTCTCTGCTTCAGCACACCTCCAATAGTAGCTCATTAGCAGAGCTCTGTAGAGCTTGTCTGCATGCTAGTGAGGCATTTTCACCATTTAATTCAAGTGTGTAGGACAAGGGACATATCTAAATTTGCAGGACTTTGGCCTTCATGGACTGCACATTGAAACCATCGTGATAGAGGAAGCAATCTGCTGTTACTACTTCAACAAAGTCCCTCACATGCATATTAAATGCAAGCTTCTCAAAGATGTCAGCTTTTGGCTTGCTTCAATCCACGTAGCTCTGGACTGTTTGGATAACTCTGAAGATTTTTGTAGCAAACGTCTTCCGTTAAGCTGGATCAAAACAAGGCGATAAGATAACAAAAAAAGATTGAGATGTTATAATAAGCGCTGTAACTCTTGATTTATCTTGTGAGCAGTTCATATACGTTTATTCTGTTACCACAAATAAAACCCCAAGCTCAAAAAATATACAAAGGACGATTCAAGCAGAAAAAAAATAAAAAATAATAATTTAATGAAAAACAGTCAATTAAACTCGCATGCATTTTTGGCAGTGTGTGGGTCATTTTGAAACGAGGCAAAACAGACCCTCCAAAAAGAAAAAAAAAATAAGAACAGTTTCTTAAATTAGAAAAAAATGCAGCTATTGAGCAATAGCTCCTCAGAAAAGGGAGCTCATGGCCATCCATAGTTGCTCTTAATAAACAGACATGGGACTGTATGAGGTTCAGATAAACAAAATAAAAAAGAGGGGGATAGTATGAGGAACAAAATGTCAAGAGGGAAATTGCAAAAGAGAAAGGCAAACAGAGAGAGCAGAGGGGAGAAGAGAAATAAAACTTCTGCTTGTATTCACTGGATCAGCACACTATTTACCCTGAGTGACCAATTTCTGTTGGGTGATGTTGCAGTAGGGAAAGTGTATATTTAAGTAATGCAATTTAAAAATTGATGAGTGCATCAACTTGTGTAACTGCAGTGTGTGCGTGCGTGTTGATTTTCATAAGATGCCTCAGAGTGGTTTTTGAAAGTTTAAAAGTTATGTTCTTAGATAGTTTGTCTTTGTGCACTATTGGAGTGAGTCTGTCTGTTTTTGGTAAAAGACAAGAAATGTGTTTACTTCCAAATGTAATAAAAAAAACTGAGATAAAGCTTCTTTGACATGTGATCCAATTATTTCTCTGGCTACATTTCAAACTTGTCTTATTAGACCTGATCAGTACAAGTTGAAAAAAAAAATGCTATTCTGCTTTTCTTCCAATAGTCAATAATATTGTACCTTTTGGTCAAACATTCACAGTCCCCCTAGATGGAAGATGGAAAGTCTACCAAGTTTCCATCTTCATCTCAGTCCTCTCACATTGAGCAACTGACATTTTTCTGCATTATCTCCATTAATTATAAAATAAAATAATTAATTATGAAGAAAATGTAACTGTTCTATGTTGGTTGAATGTTGTTGAACAGGCAAACTGACATGGAGTTAAAAACAAGATGTCCTAACTGCTGCCATTGCATCCATTATTTGTGGCGTTTGGGGTTTTATTGAGTCAGGTTACATGGAAGACATTTTCTTTGCTGTCTATGTTATGTTAACAGTGAGTAAATAAAATAGATGAAGGCACATTTCACAACAGAAAATATTGTAATGACCTTGGCACAATAAAAAAAATAGAGCACTTCTCTTTCAATTTCTACATTGGAGCAGAAAGAATCCAATTATTCGTTTTACATTGCTTCAGCATTTCAGTTGTGTAATAATTAATGGCATTAAAAAAGCTTTTTTGATTTGTCTGATGCTACATTTACCTACTTTCAAGACCTTTGAATGCTTTTCTTATAATATCTTTCAACATTATTTTTGTCATTTTTAGGTGAAGTCTGTATTCTCTAAAATAACGAAAGGAGGCTTAAATCAAGGTGATTTTCAGTCTAAACACCTGTGTGGGTAATTTGGCGATTAGGAAATGCCCAGATTTGGGGAAGCACAGATACAATGAACGCATGATTACAAACAGCAGCATGTAAGACTGGGAACCATAAAGCTGAACGTCATGTAGCCAACTTGATATCCGTAAATGACATTAAACTTTGAATTGCCTTGTTGCTGAAAATGTGCTTTATAAATAAAATTACCTTACAACTAACCTGCTGTTTAACAACTCTGTCTAGCTGTGTTACCTTTTGTTGAACACTTATTATTGATAATTTTTTAAATCACCATCTATTCACTTTGAATGAAAGTGTTGGAGGATTTAAGATATTGCCAGCTACATTCACAGCAGAATCCCTCCACAGTACTTTCTCTTGTCAGGCTGCACTTTATCAAGGCTGCAGGCTTTTTGTGTTCCATCTATTTTGAATAATGGGTGGTAGTTTAAGAAACTCCTAAAGCTTATCCAAAATGTAAGAACATTTGAAGACAAATTCTAAATCACAGTTATAACTCCAAACCCAATATTAACAGTAAGGGTACAAGCAGATAGCTGCAGTATTGTTGCTGCTTAAATACACTTTAGAGCTAGCACATATTTAGCAAACAAGAATCATTAAACAAAGGGAATATTTTGTGAGGTATGTCTTAATCTTTTACCACATTTTGTCCCTTTACAATCACAAACCTAAGTGTACTTTATCATTTTTTCAATATGGCAGATGACCACAAAGTAGTGCATTACTTCTGTATGTCTCTGGCCATTTACCTGCTGGAAGGTGAACCACCATCCCTAATATAGCTGTTGTATTTGTAAGGAGAATAAGTCACACTCTGGTGGATTCTGTCAGATGACTTCAGAAGGTTATTAGGTGTATTGAATTTTATTTAGCAGTGTCAGAGTAAATGTTGCATAATAATTAGAAAATATTGAAAACAATATAATCTTCCCCTTCTCTTTGCTGCGTTGAGTTAGTCTATCAAAGACTCTTAGAGGAATAAATTGACATTTTAGGGTTGTAACATCACGACATGTAAAAACTTCATAGACATATTAAATATTGTTCAAGCCATTGTAGTTTTTCTGGTTTTGT
The DNA here is from genome assembly GCF_051168715.1 of Poecilia mexicana. Taxonomy (NCBI): domain Eukaryota; kingdom Metazoa; phylum Chordata; class Actinopteri; order Cyprinodontiformes; family Poeciliidae; genus Poecilia; species Poecilia mexicana. Next base: position 18,498,555 of record NW_028263381.1, read on the forward strand.
CTTTTCATGCATGCACATCACTGCTGATTGTGACATGTAAAAGAAACGTCAAACATCGTCTGTAGCTCAACCCTGGAGGCCCTCTATCTTTCTGCCTGTCCATCACCTATCCATAACAAACCTCATCTTCACTTCACTGTTTTCAACCACCAGCTCCATTCTTTCATCTTGGCTGTGGGTCTCTCTGGTATCTCAGACTGTCCAGAAGTTATCTTCTTCTAGCTTGCTGCCAAGAGTTTGACAGATTGGCCCCTAGCAAAAATGTGAGATTTTACTGTCAACTCCAAATTGCCATAGGGTAAATTTTTCTGCAGTCTCAAGATAAAATATTGTACATAACATTCCTCTTTCACATATCTGTGCTTGAAAGGTCATTCTGTGATTCATCTACAGGAGAACTGAAAAGTGGCAAAGAGGTAGTTCGTCTAGAGTATACTGTGTATTCAGAACAGCACAAAAAAAAAACTAGCTCAACTACAACTATCAAATAATAACTGCACTCTTCCCACTACACTATTGTAACTTTAATGCTGATCACTCCACCAGCCTCATTGTAAAAATCAAATCAGTTTTATCATTATGAATTCAAACTTCCCATGGGTTTTTAAGGTGGACTTTAAAATAGTATAGGATTTCATAATTAATGCAGTCCATGTTGTTTTTACCAAAATATAACAGTTTGTTAAATAAGATCAAATTTAATGCTAACCAAAGTCTAATTGTGCCCTTTAGTGCAAGCCTCCAAGAACATCGAATTTATGTGTGTAATAGACATCAAAATGAACAGGAAAGGACAGAGATTAAGTGGATTTGACCACAAATTGGGTTTGTGACGATCCATCAATATCCTTGAAGGACCCAGTCTCCCCTTCACTCTGGCTGCCTATCGGTCTCACAGAAGCTAAACTCAAATAGATCCCACGTGCCACTTTTTGTTCAAGGTATAAAAAAATAAATAAGTATGGTGTAATTTATTATGCTTATTTTTAAATTGCATTATGTTTCTATGGTGAGAATGTTTGCTAGTAAAAAAACAAAACAAGAGAAAGAATTTGAGTATATCTCACTGAGCCTCATACCAAAAAGTTTTTGGGGGTCGGGTGACAGTTGCAGCAGCATGTGTGAAGAAGTACCTCACTGTGTCCCTTTACCACTTTGCTTCTCATCGTCTCCAACCAATCTTCTCTTCTCTGTGGTGATATTGTCTGAACAGAAGCTTGGTCTATTTTGACTTGTGGTGGGTTTCTTGTTTACTCAGTCCTATTGCTTTCCTGTGGATGTCCCCAGGGTAGCTGTGAACCTCGGTGGTCTTTGCCTCGCAGCCTCCTTACTATTCTAACTATTCTGCATCTCCTGATAACAAATTCAAATTCATGCACACATGTACCAGGGTTATGGAAACAGATATTTTTGTGATTTGTGATGTAATGCAACCAAGCATCTGTATTTCCTCAGGAAGTCTATTTAATGTGTTTGTTGCTGCCCCACCCAACACAGGCTTTCTCATAAAACAAAGCTAATTATACAACCGGGGAAGTTTCTCGAATCATATAAATCTAAAGCAAAACTCAAATGACAGAACAACTTGCTTGGCAAAAGACAATGTGATCAGTGTGACTTTTTTTTTCTTTACATTAAATATACGTGCCTATCTGAAAGGCATTGTACTTACATTGGAAATATGTGCAACAGACAACAAAACTCCAACTAAAATAATAAAATTAAAAAATATTTGCAATTACATATATATAAAGGAAAATAATCATTTTAAAACAATCTCTAGTACATATAGAACCGATTGTTTTCTTAAAAATAAAAGAAAATACTTTTTGGAAGAGAAGAGTAAGAGGAATCTGTGTCTACGAATTAATGACTGTAAGAAGCGTAATAAGTTTTGTAACTACGAATCGAGGATTAGATTGAAAAGATTTAAAATTATCAGAACAACATTGACTTCTCAAAACATGCCAAACTCATGGAAAATGCTAATCTTGTCTGACAAATTAAACAAAATTACTATAAATGACAAGATACTAGTGTGGATCGTAGTCAGTAGATCAGTGACCTCAGGAGATTGTTCAACTATTCTGTTTTTTACTCCCTATTTTTTAAAACCATTTCACTATCGACTTTGTGTGAAACTATTTATCCTTTCATATAAAACGCTGAAAGAAGCTGCATAATGCTAAGACAAGGCCTTCAAGGAAGCACTTCAATGAATGTCTTTGTTTCTCGTTGTTTCGTGGGCAGACTTCTAACAAAGAGATCTGAAGCGACCAATGCTAATTAACACACCGCTGTAATGTAAATATTTTTAGGATCTTTTTATGTATTAAGATTTAGAGGCAATTGTAGTTATCGCATAAACAATTTCTTTCTTTGCTTAGCCTTTTCTTTAACAAATTGCTTTCTTATCTGGATGTTCTTCTGCTAAAAATTACGTACATCAACAACCCCAAACTGTGCTGCCAAGTGAATGAAACAAATGAAACCAGGCCAAGATTTTGTTTTCCATTTTCATTCATCTTTTCTGCCAGCTTTTGCACTGGCATTGTTACAGCACTGAAATAAAGTGAGACAGGATGTCAGAGCACAACCTCAATAAGGGATTAAGAACTCAGGACAGACATTATTAAAAGGAAAGGCGTAATTTAATTCCACAGATCTTAAATCCAGGGGCTCTTCTGTGAGGCAGCCGTGGAGCAGACAGCCGTTCTCGCAGCAGCTAAAGTAGAATTTATTCTGCAAACATCTTGATATCCACTTTACGCGTTGATGAAGTGTGGGTGGGTAAATTAAGATTTGTATTTTACTGGGCACAAAGGTGCACATGAGCATATGTACCAACTGGAAGGTATTTAAACACTTCTCTTGGCATTTCAAACATTTGTCCTGAAGAGCTCATATCCAGTGTCCTCGCTGATTTTCATATTATCCGCTGAGCAGGGGCTCTTTAAAGAACAAGTTGTGGACTGCATGCAGCCAGTTCCCTCTCTACTGAGCTGGAACCTCTTCTTCACATTCATTATCTATATGTCCACAAGTACATGTTGCATTATGTATTCGCAATACTACAACATCAATTACTGCTACGTCTGGTAAAGATGTGCATAAAGTATTGACTAAATAATTTATTGCAGAGCGTAATTGGATACAGAAACTTAGGCTGCACTCCTTTAACAGTGAACTTTGACGGTAACTCGGGTCCTCACCCAACCTTGTTTGTTACAGTTCTAAATGTTTTGCACTTATAGATGTCACTGTAGATATGGGCAGGTTTAGATCAATGGCTATTTTTAAGCCGTTTTCATTTCCTGATGCATCAGATCAACAATCAACTTCCACTGTTAATAATGCTCTTTCTTCCCCCCATTTTGAAGAGTGGCATTATATTTTTACCCCTATAGGGCAACAAAAGTAAATAACTGAGGGAATACACTCAAAGATTAAATTGTTACACATTTTTAAAAGGACTTCAAAGAAATGTACCTGGTGGTCTATAACTAAATATTTCCAAGCGACTAGTAATATTTAGTTTGTGTCTTATATGTTTTTATTTACATTTGAGTAACATTTAATTTGAAGAAGAACAAGAACTCGGCGGTACAATGAGCTCACCAGACTTTCAACTGGCTAGAACTGGGTTGACAGATACAAAATGGTGTTGCAAACATTCCTCATGCTGCCTACTTTATTGTCAGCAGCTAAACTCATGTGGACTGTAGTGTTTCAGTTATGCTCAGTTGCTACTAAAGGGCCCAAAAGCGTTGTATACCATCATCAGCAGAGTGAACCACTGACAGACAGCGAGATGGATCAATATTTTTCATATTTACCACATCAAATTATCTCCCTACTACCTGAATGTTGCAGCAGAAACAATAACTCATCCAGCCAGGGAACATTTTTCCAATCTGTTATTGTTTGGGTTTAGCGAACCTGCTGGCCTCCATTTACTCTCCTTATTACCGGACATAGTACCTGCTGATATCGCCCATATTTGCTCTACGGTTCAATGTGTCACAGAATGTCTGGGTGTCAGTCCTTCACCCATTATCCTTGTGAGCTGATCTCGTATATGTGGAAGAGTGAGGGAAGGAGTTGGATGTTCTTTGGATATACTTAAACCTAATCTAAAAGTAATACTCACCAAAAAGTGTGAGTAGTTAACCTTCCAATGTGGAAAAAATATCGCATACAACAATGCAAAATAATACAAAAATTACTTGGTTCAAAACGTAAAAAAACACTGATTAAGTGGTTTGTATCTTAGGTAGAAGGTGATAAAGAAACGCTTCCTGCAGACTGAATGAACGTTTCTCCTTGATGCTCGTCAGACAGCTGTACATAGTTAAAAAACAATAAATTGAATTACGCAAGGGTTACACTAAATCATTATTTGTGGATATTTTTCAGAGGCTAAATCCTTTGTTTCCCAACCACCTGTGACTGCCTATTTCGCTTCAAACCACCAAACATGTCACAGTCACTGAAAATCATTTACCAAGCAGCTGCCCCAAGGAATTCAGACACTGAGACTTCACAAACAAACACATGCCGAGCATTGTCCCGCTGACAGAGATAGAAATGAAGCACCGAGGGGGAGAATTCTCAAATCGACCTGCAGTGAAACTTTTAATAAACACATTAAATCCGTATGGATCCTCCCACTGAGCTGCCACTACATGGTGCTCATGAGGAATTAGCACTAAACAAAATTAATTGGCTGCCTGGAGGGGTAAGAGAGAGGTGCTGGGTGAGAGCTGATCAGAGAAATGACAGAGAACAAGTGGGAATAAAACGGCAAAACAAATTGAAAAGAGGATCTACGAAACTGAAAATAACTGAAAGCGGACATTACCGACTCAGAGGTAATAAAAGATAAAGGAAAAGGAGAAACTACAGACTAAACCAAGTTGGGGAGTGGGAACAAAAGAAACCTGATGAAAGTTGTAAGAGGCACACAGAGATGGCAGTTTCTGGGTGACTCCAAGGAATATGATGGAAAATTCATAGCAAAATGTCAAGTAGATCATTAAAGATGGATTAGGAAATGATAACATTCGAGTCATTCATTAGCCCGCCGCTTCTCACTGCGACAAGAGTTGATATCTAAATAAGTTGCACTTACAATTACTTTAAAAGCTTCCACTGCTAAGACAGGTCTAAATAAATTTTCAAACACATGTTTGGAAAATAGTCACATTATTTTACAATTAAATTTTCATTGGAGTAGACTTTGCAAAACTTGACACATAACTTCTTCAGTGCTGAAGACAGAATATGCTTCATTCTTCCTACCTGGATGGAGGGTGTCCTCCAAATTAGAACCAATCATAGTTTTGCCAAACACCAGAACATGTGTAGCCTGATAAAATAAAAATAAAAATAAAAATAAAACTTGTTCTACGCTTTGCTCAATACATCGAGTCTGGTTTCAATTCTTCCAGAGAAATTCATGTCAATGGGAGAAAGTAGAGATGGAGCACCGAAGGGAAATTGGAATCAAGCAGAATTGGGTTGGACGGCAACAACAAGGAGTCAATCTACAAAAACCACAATGCATCAACAGAAAAAGGAACGAGCACAATATCCATATTTTCAAAATAATTCACCACTGACGGACCACAGGCTCTCGAAATATTTATACATACACTATTAAAATCTATCATTCTGTGAATAAACTGAATAGAAACTTGTATATTTAATGGTGCTCAATAGGTGGAGAGAAGAGATCTCGGAAAACCAACTTATCAATATCAGACTGAGACATCATTGAAAGCTCATACAGGTGTTCCTACAGGAAAGGGTTGCCATGAGGCTACGACTGAAAAAGACTTGCCTAACTGAATCTCAGTTCAGAACATGACCATAGCATCACTCAACCGAAAGACCAGAACCGGATAACTTGACAGATGACCACTCTGATGCCTTCTGTTGCATATTTCTGTTGGTTGAGACGTGCCATTTGAAATGTGGAAACTAAAGCCTGGAAAAATGTCAAGTGTCTGAGGAAAACTTTTCTGAATTCCATACATCACACCCAGCTTGGCTCATCTTTTCTGTTGTTACCTTCAGGCTAGGATTTGCATGTCAAACGTGACATTAATGCTTTTGCTCAGTTGACTTTGATGTTCATTTGGCTTCTTATGGAATGTTTCCTCTAACCTGTCTTTATATCTCGCACTACCACCCATGAGACATACAGCAAGCAAAGTGACAGGCATCCTTCTTTCCTGGTTGAAACTGCTAGGTGTCACTGATTATCTAAGGCTTCTCTTTAACTCCAGTTTGAATGCTGACTAATAGTTTGGAGACACTTTTTGTATGCCCGCTTTGTTGATTTCTGAATGAAAGAAAATCACTCAGCAGGAAAAACGTTAATCCAACTGTTTCAAAGACGACAAATTTGTGCATCAGTGTGGGTTCTGGTTTGATTTGAAAAACTTTGGTGCAGCTTGGCTAGATCAGTTGGAGGTTGATTGTTTCAATTTTTGTGGGGACAGGAGGAAGGTACACCATATGCACATGTATACTGGATTCCATAACTTTTAAATTATATCTATGCCACTTTTGCTTCCCATTAGACTCCTTTAATTCTCCGTAAATGTTCCACAGTGTTCCAGGTTGAAGTTAATCAATAATATTTACTCTTGTAAGTGTTAAGTAGGGTGATCAGATGGTTTCGTCACAGGTGACTGAACTGCCCTGTTGATTGAAACTCATTTACATAACACACATGCTGCCCTAAAACAGGAAGACCAGATGGCAACACTTGATACACACATAAACAGTTATTCTAAACTCTTCCAAAAGCTCACATCTTGCTGGGTCGCCTATAAAAAAACAAAAAAAAAACATGGCAAATTCTCATTTTGAGGTGATTATGTAGACAAATACATACACAAGCACTCAGTGTAAAATAAAACTTGTGGTGACAGCTGTGAGTCTGTGTCCTCTGAGCTTTTTCGGTGTGTGTCTTCAGTTTACAGCAGTCAGCATGTGTTTAGCAATCAGTTTCATCAACAGATGGCTAATTGCTTTATCAATTAGCCATGAAAATTGCAACGGAGTCTAATTATCAATTATTTAGTGTAATATACAACTTATTAATTTAACACTGTAAGTTACTAATGAAATGAGAACATCTTTAAAAAAAATTCACTGGTTTCAATAAGATTCAGATATTTAACTCAATATTTTTGGCTCTGGCTTACCAAAATGTTTAAAATTACAAAAGTCTGCCTGGGTAGTTCTTACTGAGGCCCCAGTAAATACTGGAGGGCCACAGAGTTTTTTTTTTTTTTTTACTTGTCCTTATAAGAAAAATGGTCAAGTATCATTCCCTCCATCTTTCATTAATTTACTGCCCAACTCTCTCTATTGGGAAGTTTTATTTTTGCTTTATGTGAATGGGTAAAATAACACTTGCTCTAAAACATGTGGCTACTTTCCTTGAGACATGACATTTTATTTATACATTTTTCTGTCAGACTCGACTGAGGTTTTCTGCTCTTTCTATTGGATTCCATGTAAAGGAAACTCGGTGTTTTCAGTCGTGCCTGTTGAATAGATTATTTAGTGTGTGCCATTGTTTACCGTGAACTTGCTCCAACAACGATCTTGTCTTAAATGCCAACAAGACTGAGACCATGATTATACCTCTGCCCAAATTGCATTGAAGAATCAGTCGGCCCCTTATTACTCCTTTTTGGGCTGCAGCTAACTCTAGTTTTCTAATCGCGGAATATCTGATGGTTCAGTGTGTTTTAGTTCATCTTATAAATGCTTTAACTTTGCTAATATTTCACAATCATTATATATCATCTCTTATTAAAATTGAGTTATTTTTGCATTTCTGACATCATGCTAGAATTTTCACAATTCCTTCTATACCCGATTTAATAAATCAGCTATTCAAAATACTATCACCCCTCTGATAAAGTCTTGTAAGTATCCTATTTCCTATTTTCTGCTCTGTACTATAGTTCCCATGTATAGTATCACTTTTAGGTGTCTTTTACTCAACTGCAGAGCTCTGAACAACCAAGTTCCATAATATTTATACCATATTCTAAACAAAAACACTTATGTTTAGTCTTCAGTCGTAGTCTGCATGAAGAATTTACATATTTTCTGAAAAAAAGATAAAAGTTTAGGGCAGACATCACCTTTCAGCCTGTGGCATGAAGGCTTTGGAACATTTTGCTATTAAAACTTTTCTTAGCCGACTCTGAAATAGATAAAAACATTTCGGTTTAACCAGCTTTGTCTTAGACTCCCTTGTGTTTGGAGTCTAAGAATGTTGTGAATAAGTTTTGTCTTTGCTCTTTTCATGCACAGCACATGGGGTCACAATTTGATACTGGACATAATATTTTGCAGTCTGTCACCCCCCCCCCCCCCCTTTTCCCCACTTTCTTTACTTCCTGCCTCTTGAGCTTTGGCCTCATCTAGGCCGTCCCCTGTGTGGGGAAAAAAATCTCTCTATTTGTTCAGCAAAGAGAAATAAACCATCAATTTGCCCACATTTGAGATGGAGTAGGGGGAACAGATTGTTTTCCAGTGTTATCTTGGCAAAGTATTAGGGATTTATATGATTATTTGCTTCAAAGGTCCACTCTTTAATTACCATAGGGAGCCAATTACTGGCTTTTCCTCTGCTGTGATTTATCACTATCTCTCCAAAATGATGTCAACCATGTTAATGAGGTTGATGTACCACACTATCAAAAACCCATGAATTTCAGTCTTTTTATATCAGCTTCCCTGGCACAGCAGTGTGGTAATACATAAAAGGGGCACATCAGGCTTCTGAATTAATTTTGAGTCACAATCAGGCTACTCAAAACAAAACTGAACAATATAATTTGAAAAATGAATTGGTTTTTACTGTCATTGAGTTATTTTGTTTGTTTCTTTTAATATTCCTTGTTACTTTACAAGTTAGATTAGTCAATATAAATGACCAAAGCATTCAGTAAAAGTTAAATGTTTAACTGGACTCTGACATCATTTAGCAACTACAGCCTGGTAAGTTTGGAAAGCATAGTTTTGAAATATGACTCTATGGCTGTAAGTGTGAGTTTAAATATATAAAAACGTGTCTATTACAAAGTAATTTGGTGAGTCATTTAATGAAGCCACTGCAGGGAAGGATAAGAAGAGATAAAGGGGTCAATAGCTGATTATACCCCAATATCTAATCGCTACATTGCTGAGAGCCCATCCTGTATTCTTCATTATTATTCAACATTCCCATTTTCTCTTAGAGCTCTACAAAATACTATAATACAGAGCTTACTCTTTTCATTTGTTATTATTTTATCTACACCAGTAATTACATTAAGCCTTTTTCTCCGAGGACATCTGTTTTACAAAAAACATTTACGATAATGGTAAGGATTCTGATAACTTTGGCAAAACAACGCATAATTCAGCAATACAAATACTGGATAAAAATCAAACGGCAAAAGACTGAAATGTGTTCCCATCATCTTGTCTGTGAATCTTTGGCTCTGATGTCTCTGCCCCAAGACATGGCTCCAAACAAAAGAGATAATCTGCTGCAGATGTATTCTTTCTTTTTTTTAATACAGATAGAGCTGAGCTTCATTCACAATTTCATGTGCACAGAGATGTTAAATTTCTACTATGCAGTCCATTTAAAGACTCAGATATAGAACATTTACTTTTCTACAACTACATTCTTTCTATGTTTCTTCCAGGGTTCAATTTGTTCCTAAAACTTTACCTCTTGGGATCAATAAAGTCGTCCATCCAACTAACTGTCCGTCTATGAGGAGGTCAACAGAATTCTCATTTATTGTGTTCAATCCTCTAGATAACAGGAGTTGGAAGTAAAGTCAGAACAAAACGCAGACTGCACCTTTCAAACGTGTTCACACTCCTTTTGTCACATTACAACCATAGGCTTTAACAAATGTTATCTGATGAACCAACAAAATGCTGCAAGTCATGGTGAAGTAAAGACAAAAATATATGTGGTTTAAACTTTTCTACAAAAAGTAATCCTGAAATATATCCTTTTGCACAAAACATTACATGTACCCCATTAACTAACTTGGTGACCCCAGGAGACAATTAGTTGTACTGGATCATATTTTCAGAGTCAATTGATCTAATTAAATGCCGATATTCAGAGTTTTTTGGCACAACACATTGCAAACCAAGAATCGTTTTCTCCTGCTTCGCGGCTGGTGTTTACTTTGTGTGAACCCGTCGCATAAAGTTCTAAAGAGGTTTGCAATTATAACTTGACAAAACACGAAAAAGCTCAGGAGGTGGAAACAATTGTAGTTCTCTACCTTACAACCAGGACGAGAGCTGGATTGTCTCCAACTGTGTTTTCAGACTGGATAGTTTTCATATGTGATTAGTGGTGTGATCATGATTAGGGCGTTCCTGTAAAACACAGGTTGCCTCTTAGTTAAATAACCCTGCATAAATAAAGATTAAAAGCTAAATCCAGCCCACCAACCTCTGGGATATTATTCATGAAGCACCCATATACACCTTCCGAACGAACGGCTGTACCATCAAGCACACTACAAAAGGCTAATTAAGAATATGCATGGCCTGGACTTAACAAGCTCATTTGTCTCCAGCCATCCGCATGGTGCTAACAAGGCCCTCTGCTCATTAAAGCTGTTCAGCTGCGGGCCAGTCAACCTACTGTCAGGTAGCTAACAAGGTAAATGAAGAAGGCAGCCAGTGTTGACTTTGCATGGGAAGCTGGAGGTGGGAGATTAGGCTGCTTGACTGTGGACCAAGACAAGAGGGCAAGGTTTGTTTGACCCGAGAAGCGCTGTGCAGCATTTGCACTCAAAAGACAGCAATCATGCTGATGAGATGCATGACTGTTTGTGTGTGTATGTCTGTGTGTGTAGGTGGGAGGTTAATTAGCCTCCTTGACTTATTGCTGTGATGGTGGGAATGAGCCAAAAAGAGACAAGGTCAAACACAAAAAAAGAGACACTAATCATGCAAGGTAGAATTGGAGATGAGCAAATATACTTTATCTCCAAGCCTTTAAAAAGCATCTTTGCAAGCTGTAAACACAGGAATATCAAAGCAGGTTTTAAAATGAGAATCTCAATGCATGTTTCTCTAGCAGGTTTTAGTGGAGCCATGCACCTCCCATTCCACAAATATCACTGGAAAAAAAAAAATATCTACATTGTAAAATTACGTCACTTTTACACACTAAACTGCTTGATACTTTAAGAATTGTGTATTTGTGACTGAACCCAGTTGATGTTACTCAAATTACGCAGCACTGACTCAATGATAATGTAACCTAATATCATGTTATGCTATGCAGATTCTTTGTCTGTGCTAATGAAGGTTGACCGGTCTTGTTCTAAAGAATGCTTGTAGCAATAGACTTATATACAGCCTGTACAAAATAGGGTACATAATAAGCAATGCACATATTTTACATATTTGTCAGAAGTGATTCTTGACCCTCAACGTCCCCTTGCATCATTAAGCATAAAAACAGGATCAATAATATAAGACAAAATAAAAGAAATACAAAAGTAGCATTTAAATAAGACAGCGCAGCTGTGGTCAGGGGGTGTAAGCTAGTTAAAACTGATGAGTTTGGATCTGAAATGTGGCAGTGTGTGAGTGTGTGTTACAGGAGATCAGGTGGGAGTAAATTCCAGGGCTGGGGAGCAGAGCGGCTCACTGCTCTGCTCCTTTTGGTAACAAGGTGGTCCGGGGGGACAGTGAGATGAACAGAATAAGAGGATCTGAGTGTGCGGGCGAGTGTAGCAATGCGAGGGGTCTGGAAGGGTTCGGTTTTGAAGGTGAGGAGGAGTATTATATAGCTGGTGATGTGATGTGATATGTAATGGGAAGCCAATTGAGCTGTTGAATTGCTGTGATATGATGGATTAAAGGGCAGCTGAATTTTACACCAGTTGTAATTGATGATGTGTTTTATGTGGAAAGCCAAACATAAGTGAGTTACAGTAATCCAAACGGGAACTGACCAGAACAGAAGTAGAGTGAGGAATAAGAGAAAATCACATGACCTAACCTTAAGCACAGTGTTATTGCCCAACCTGAAAGGAAGTGAAAGGCAAGGAACACAAATGTCACAAGAAGCACTTTCTGCTTTTGGATACACTACTAGGGCCTATGCTACAGCATCAAGGTTTTCAAAATAAAAATAAAAATACTTGACTTGGTTCACTAAAGACGAAAAGAAGTGGAAGAAAATTGTCCTTTCATATCTACTTGTGACATCTGAGAAACTATAAGAAATATTTTTCTCCAAGCATATTATTACAGTGCATTTTAAACCTGACAACACTCAGGCAGAGAACAGTTTTCCCAGGGAGAAAAACACCGGAAAACAAGCCGTGTTGTGAATGCAGTCCATTGCAGCCAGGAATGTTAAGACCTCAACACTGGAGCAACTTAACAGCAGCTACACAAATGGAGCTGCTGCCCCAACAAAGAAGAGCAAACTTTTCAGGTCAAGAATCAATAGTTCATTCACATCTCGAGGACAAGGAGCACGGCTTTGAAGATGGCAATGTGCACATTTTGGATGAGGAAAAGATAGTTTTGACCTTAAAATAAAACTCAAGGTTTGAGCAGCGGTGCTTTGTCCTCTTTTTTTTGAAAGCATAATTTGCATAGAAACAGAAAAAGCTTGGCATCTTTCTTTTTCTTGTACTTAAACAGGAATAGACTTGTGACAACGAAACACACACTGTCAGAGCGAATACATTTTTTTTTCCCCTCATCACTGATTGCTGCCTGCTACCAGTCAGTCGAGGAGATGCCCCATTTTGCAGCATGCACTGGGAAAACTAATGGCTTTGGAAAAATGTCCTTACAAGTTATTGGTGCATCTGGCATGATTTCTAAATCAAGAGTTGTATATAAAAACAGAACTGCCACCACCAAATTTAAGGCTCTGTCCTCATTTATCAGTTCTAGGCCAACATTTATCCAGCCACCATGTGGCAAAAGTTTCAGCTCATCTTAATGAGGCTGGGATCCAAGTCGAGATAAGGTAAGGCAACATGAGATTAACTTTATTGATCCCGGAGGGCAAGGAATGCTACCAGGGAAATTGAGTCATTACAGGAGCCAACAGACGAGGTGCAGGACGGAGGGCAGAATGGAAAGAAAAACAAGGAGCTGCACTGTGCCAGGAGAAGTCCAAGCAATCATCATTCCTAGTTTGAAGCCTCTAGCAAATGAGGGGGGGGTTAGTGGGACCTTCAGTGTAATACTGCCCAAGGCTACAAAGTGCAAGGATTTCTTATGCTGAGGGCTAGTGTTTTTACTCCACATTGTTCCCCTCACCCAATTTCTCCAAAAAATCCTGAACCAAGGAATACGATAGTGATTTCCACACATTTCCAAACAAAATTAAAATGACTAAATTTAGGCTAATGTCATCCTTAAATAAAAACATGTAAACAGAAGAAAATTGGAAGTCATCAATTCCCCCTCCCCATCACTGGCATGTTTCTAGTTAACCAGGCTTATATGATTTTATTTCCGCAGTTAAATAATTTTGAATTGCTTATTGTTCATGTGTTTTTCAGATGGCGTTGTGGACATCGAGTCTCAGTTTGAACCGTGATGATCTATGACATTATTATGGCTTGGTCTACTTAAAGTAGCTGCATCTACAGCACGGGTTGGACATGCATTTCAAATTCATTGTCATGCTAAGGACACATGAGCCTTATGCACATGAGTTCATTCATGAGATTGCTTTCTAGACAATCTAACTCTGGAAATAAAGTGATGAATACATATAGAGTCCCTCCACAAAGCAATCTGAAATGAGTTGGGTGAGGTCTGATGAATTTCATTACTGCTCAGTAACATTTCAAGACACTGCTTTTGAATAAAATGAGAATGTGTTTACAGAAAGGATCTATTTAAATGAGAGGCAAAGGTGAAAACAACAATAAAGTAAAGTAGTAAACATAAAAAGGATACTTGCACAGATAAAAGTGTGAAAGAGAAACTGATAAGGTGTGAGGGGAAATGGATGAGGAGTTGGTAGTCTCGAAAGGCCCAGGCAGCGATAAATGAGATCCAGTCAAAAATCTCGTACAAAGAAACAGAAGTAGCAGGATGCAACCGGCGTGTGTTTTGAAAGAGAATCTGTTTGTACACACGTGTCAGAGCTTTTCAGGGCATCACGCACCTTCTTGACTAAGGGCAGCTCCTGGGACAAAAACTCATATGGCTGCGGCACATAGAAAGCTTTTGCACAGATATGGGCTGAATTCTGTGAACTAATGTCTTTAGTATTTCTTTCACACTGCTTAAAAAAACCGAAATATGGGATGTTTGGTGCATTCAGACACACACAAAGGGGAGTAGCCTCACAGTCTCTCATTTAATGGACCTATTTTTGCAGAAAAAGGCACATCCTGCTGAGTACAATGGGAAAGAAATTGGAATATTTTCTACAGCATGATAATGTGGACTGTAATTAACCGTTAACTCACCTTTACACTTCACAAAGATGAAAATGGCTCATCCAAATCAAGCTATAATCACATTGGCTATTCACAGTGGAGGGAAGCAATTTCCACATTATTAGTTTCCACTAAACATAGAGTAGTTGTGGAAACTACGAATCAAAGAATCACTCTGGAATGAAAGACTATAATTTTCCTCTAAATATTGTGTTCTTCAGGCTTTTTAAGCTATTTAACCTAAAGTCATACTCTCCCCCCAGTATTGTTTTCATGAATAGCATATTTGTTTGGACCAATTAAATTGCAATGGTGTTCATGATGGTATTATTGTAACATTTCCCATGTTTTTTTGACCTGCTTTTTTTTTTCTTTAAACTCTTCAGATGAATAATTATTTTATGATGTTGACCTGTTATTTTTTGGATTTTCCTATCATATGTAGACTATTATAATATATATTTTCTGAGCCCCAAATTCCGTTATTGCACATATATGCCATTTGGAAGTGAGAAATGCAAAGTTGAAAAACAATAATTTCCACTATGTCCCAATCAAACAAATGGAATATACAATATCAAACCAAAAACACAGTAATCAGATAACCAAAAACACAAAATACAGTATGTAAATATTTTTGCAGCTCGTTAGAAATAATTGGAGCACTAATCTCAGCATATTGGTAATAATAAAATCTATAAATACTTTTGTAGTAGTAGAGGGACTATGAAATTGAAAGTACTATTGATGCTAAAATGTGCAGAATCATTGCTACACATTTGACATTGGGGGACTGTGTGCCCCATGTCTAGAAGACACAAAATATAATATTCTTGGTCCACCGTTTTAATATGAAATGGTGTTTAGCAAACCACTGCATGGAAATGTGTTGCAAATAAAAGCTTTGCATTAATATGAAAAAGTTTTTGTTTTTTTTTCCAGGGAAAATATTTTCGTTGACTGTCAAATATGAACATTTTCAATGTTTTGCTTTAAATGTTTCCAGTTCAAAAATGTTTTCATCAAACTCGGGATAATTTTCCTTTGATGTAAGATGTCAAACAAAAATATCTGTGCTTCTCCAAACATATTTTGATTCAGCTTGGGATGCTACCGTTAGCTGCACACAGGAAAATCAGCTTTGACCAAGCGTTCTCTTCTTGTAACATCAATTCAGACTTAAACAACCAGTATGAAAATGTCTTACGACTCTTTTTCTACAAACAACCGATGCTGCTTTTTTACGTGCTCTTTCTAAGCTGATTTTTCAATTTAATAATTAATTTTTTGTGAACATGTCTAATATTTTGAAGGAAAAACAACAGATATTTTTTCTAAAAAAAACTGTTTTTGGTGCCGTTAGGGCAGCACAGTTCAAATTGAGTTCAAGATTTCATAAATCGTTGCTTCCATCTAAAAAATGCATCTAAAACCCCTAACCCCTATACAGAGTTTTTTTTTCCTAGAATATACAATTATGAGTTGCAATTTTTTTTCTCCCAAGTTACAGCTCTTGTACTTCACATTCACAGACTTGGGTTCAAATCTAACGATCTATGCTTCATTTGAAGCTGACAGATCATTACCTTATATTAGGCCTCAATTTCCTTTTAGGCTCATTAGCTGAACAGTTAATTAGCTGGTTTGTCAACACTGCGGTCTGTGCTCTCAGTTAACATCGCACACAAAACTGACTCTACACCCTCGCCCAAAACAAGGTGATTTCCCCATATCGCTGAGTACATACAAGTTTGTGATGACAGTGCATATCATTACAGTCCGACCAACAATGTTTGAATCATTTATGAAGGTGCACAGTTTCATTAAACACATTTGAAATGTAAGGATTTGTGTTAAAGGATGACTTCATTACTTTGAACTAACTTTAGATTCAGAATAAGATTTATTGGCCAAGTTTCTGTGCACAAATTTGACTGGCTTTGCATGCTCACAGTGTTATATTAGCTGTAAATATATGCACTTTGGAGGATATAAAATATATTTAAAAAAAAGCATGAAGAGCATGTGTGTGTAAACACAATAAATTTTACTTTAAAGTTAGAATACTTCTTATATTACTTTATCTTTGTAAAATCAAACCCACAAGTCTAATGGCTCATGGAAATGATTCGATGTTTTCTAGTGACCATCACAAACTCCTCATCGCAGGCCCATAGACAATTTGTGAAATGATCCAAACAGGCATGTGCGAGCAAATCAGTTCACAAACCTGACTTATTTTATATCAGTCCAATTAGGATGAAAGGCACAGATGTCCAGTAAATTTTAAAGAAGTTTGACTTGAAGTCACAGTGTTTAATAGGCAATTGTTCAATTGGTGATTTCCAAATAAAAGGTTAGATAAAGTTTCCAAGTTGTGTTCGCTTTTAGTGATTTCTACTCTTACCTTTTGTTGAAATAACAATTAAAATATCCCTTTCAGTCAGGCTGTGAGTCACTGCGTCGCCTGTAAACACTAGCTGCTAATTGTTGCTAATTGCTGCTTCGTCTGCAGGAGACCACACATGCAGACTCTCTGAGGGGAACTTTTGGTTCATGTTCTGTGCGTGCCGAGATCCTGCGAGGGGCTCTTGTTGAGATCAGGAATTAAACCGAACCCCCAGCATACGCCGCACTGCTGGAAGTAAATTAAATACAGGGTGCTTGCAATAATGAATTGCACACATCTGTGACGGATAGTTAAAGATCCTAAGTTACACTTCAAATACTTCATCTCACCATAATGAAAGATATGCAGACTAAAAGGTCAAGTTAAACACCCGACTTTAGTAAATATCTTAATTGGAGGTATTTTTTAGTACTAAAGTAATTTCAACTTTAGTCTATGCTGTACAATGCCTTTGCAGTTTTAAAAATATCTGCCCTCTCATGGATGTGGTTTACCATTTCCCCCTCTTATGATCTGTTCTTTAGCGATATTAAATATGTTTTGCTATTCTGATGTTCTTACACAAGTCACAAAGGTTAAACTCCACTTGGTTTGAAAGAAAAAAAAAACATTTGTACAAAAATACACTCATTAATTGCGTCTCAATAAGTATCTCTCTGGATGACAACTCCGCGAGCTGTGAAAAACTCATTATTTCAAGTAAGTGAGAAGCTCACACCATTTAAAATGTGACTAAGCTGACAGAGCAGTTGGGGGTTTACAGCAATATACTATAGTTGATAATATTGTCTACATTTGTGTGTGTTGCCTACTGGATTGTCAGAAACCCAGCCGGTACCAAGAGGTGGTGGCATCAAGCTATGACGTTGCCTTTCTTCAGTAGGGACTGGAAGACATCTTCACTCTGGTATTATAAGACATGAATAAATAAAAACGCATTAAAACTTGTGACTCCAGCATTTGCTTTTACTTTAGACTCCAATATGCTTAAAGTTTTTCATAATGGTAGACAAATATCCTGTTAAATTTGCAAAATACCAGATGATTCATCAAGGAAGACGATATGCACAGCAATCTGCTGAGGAGCCAGGAACATGACCAAGACAGGAATAAGATGTAGGCCTTCATGGAAATGGAGTCAGGGCACCAGAGCCAATCTGCACAAATTATGTTGATTACTGCTTTTTCCTTCTAGTGTTCTTTCCTAACATAACCTGATAGATTACTTACAGTTTTGCTTAAATATGAAGCTTTATTTTTGTTTATTGGTTTCGTGTTATGAGGGCTGCGACGGAGCATTAACTAGTGTAGCTTTTGGCTATCATGTAGATTGAATACAGCTAGCAGCAGGCATTGCTGATAATGGAGTCACAATGATGTCTTTGGAAAGTTCTATGTCTGAAGGGAGGCTCTACTTCACTCATGCTCTGGAGAAAAACAACAACAACAAACACAAGTTCCTGCATATTTTTGACATTTATGAAATGACCAAAAATTACTTGTTACTACATAACTTTGACATTTATGTAATAATATTCAAAACCAGAAAATGCAGGTTCTATCATGTTCTTTTATCACCAGTCCATTCACAGGCTACTTGATTACGTGTACATTGCTGGTATTGGGTTGGACCACATTTTATTTTCAGAGCAAACTACATTCATATCTGCATAGTTTCATCAGTCTTCAGATTTAGTTCATCCTTACACATGAATGATGCAACTCTGCTATTCTACCATATCCTAATATGTGCTCTGTTGGACTAATATATGGTGACATAGAGGCCCTTGAATACACTGAAATTATTGATGTGTTCAAAAAGCTGGTGTTAGATTATTTAAGCTTTGTATTGGAGCAATACCCTAGTTGCTGAAGCCAATCAGAGGACGAGTACACTTATGTTATAAAACGGATGGATGTAGTCAGCAACAATATGCAATTCTGAGTCCAAGGAGCCTCAAGTGTGCCAGGAAAATATCTACCACACCATTTCATCACTACCACCAGCATGAACGGTGGATACAATCCCGGATGGATTCATGCTTTCTTGAAATTCTGACTTGATTATGTGAACGCTGCAGCTGAAATTGAGACTCTTCAGACGATGTAACATCTTTTTCCAGTCTGCCATCTTTCAATTTTTGTTAGGCTGTGTGAATTATAGCCTCAGTGTCCTGTTGTCATCCGACAGGAGTAGCACCTGGTGTGGTGTTTTGCCACGAGAGTCAATCTGCTTCAAGATTTCAAAGACAGAATGTCATATACCTGGACTGGAATAAGTAGCTATTTGAACTACTGCTTCCTTTCTATCATATCAAACCAGTCTTACCAGTATACTCCAACCTCCAATAAAAACAAGATATTTGTCTCCCAACTTTGGCTTACTGATTTCTTTTTTCTTTCTTTTACAGTCAGAGATGGTTGTGTGTGAAAATCCTGAAATGCTCACACGTGCCTGTCTGGTATCAGTAACTGTCATGTTCAAATTGCCTTAAATTTCCTTTTTTCCTCACTGAAATGCTCAGGTTGAACTTGACCAAGTTGTCTTCAAAACTTTGAAATAACTAAATGCACTGTGCTGCAAGGTGATCAGTTGATTAGGTGTTTCTGTTAACAAGCACTAAGTGGTCAGTAAGTATATTTGCCCTCTACTCTGTAAACCTCCTTATTGCAGCTCTAAAGTATAATTTATTTCTAATCAATTTTTGGAGGTGAGTGTGTTTGATTTTCTTTCATCTGTCTCTGGGGCTGGAGTAGAACAACTTGAATTCTAAGTCCTTTCAAACGGAGCCATGAGTAGCTGTGCCAACATACCTGCTTGCCAGACTTTTATAGATAAAACCATACTTCTATTATTATACTATTTTTGACATGTTGGGAAGTAAAGTTTCCCTTGTATTGATGGATATTCTCTTCCACAAAATGTGCTTTCCTTTATCAGGACATGGTAGTGTAACAAGAAAATAAGCATAAACAGTGATAATAAAAGTACAAACTGTCAACTCTCTTTAGCAAACATATGGATTTGCACAGTCTGGATATGCACTGATTGGTTATTTATTTCATATTTCCACATTGTGTGGAACCCACTTGACTTGACTAAATACAACCCAGATTCATTTATCCATTCCATACCTACATGGACTCCAAATTTAAATGTTAGCCAAATATCAGAACAAAGTGATGAATTTGGTCTTCTGAATCTGCAAAATTGTAACTTTAATAAAAGTTGAGAAGATGTATTAAAATCAATTAATCTGTGTATATGTACAAATACCTACTAGCTGAACCAACTGGGCAAGGAGCACATTAACTGGAAAAGGGACCACACTGCCCATGGTAACTCTGGAGAAGCTACAGAGATCCAAAGCTCAGGAGGGGAAAATCTGTTGACAGGACAAACATAAGTCAACAACTGCACAGTTTTGCCCTGAGTAAGAGAGACCCATTATTGGGTTCAGTTCCCTTTGAATTAAACTTACATGACCCATGTTTCTATTTTCGTTTCAGCTCCATTCAGCAGTTGGGATGTGCACAAAGCAAACTGACACCATTTTGGTTTTGTTTGTCTACTTGTGTGCTCACATAACCCAGTTACAATACTGTTTGCCAAGAGCGTGAATAAGAATTACTGTAATCCGTTGGCGTCTAACCTCATTAGTTTAAAAGGTGCCGCCTTAGTACATACGGTTTACACACAAGTTTACTAACTCAATTTGGCTGAAACTAACCTGTCAATAAAAACACTCGCTTGAAAACCAGTGTAGAGAGTTCCAGCCCGTTTCTCATCTTCTGAACTGTATTGGTTTTACTTTAAAGTAGAAAGGAATGGGAGTAGGTGCCGACAGGATGCCAACAGCAGGCCAAGCGTGAAAGCAGATTGAATTTCAGAAATCCACAAGTATTTTGAAAGCCCCACAAATTACAGCGTAATTCTGTGAAAGTAGATTCTGGCTTTGATCTAATCTTAAATTCTCTTTATTCCTTTTTATTCTCTCTTGTACGTGCTGCCCATCCAGTATGGATGTTTGTCATTGTTTTTCTTCTCCACTGATCTATTCCTGAAATAACTGCACTCCCCTGTGGGCCTTGGTAGGGGGTCCCGTCAAATCTGAAACTGTGTGTCTGTCCTTTGCACATTCTTCCCATTTTTGTCCCCTTTTCTGTTCTCTTCACCATTTGCTCAACTCACTCTCCCCCCTTTTTTTCCTCCTAAGGACATTATTTGCTGTAAATATGTGTCTGTCAGCTTTTCACCACCCAGTTTTCACCAGCTCTCTTATCTTATCACTGCCCCCTTCAGCTGCTGACAGGAGCTTCTGTTTTCAAGGCTCTCAACTCCATTCCAAAGCAAAGCAATGTTTTCTGTCATGAAGAGATGTCAACCCATAGCTTTAAACATTTTACAGTTTGTGCAGTAGCAAGAAGCTACTGCACAGCTACTTTTTTTAATGGGGTGTGAAAATCTAAAACCTGTACGGATTCTGTTGGGAATCCTGGTCACATTAGATGTTAGAGTTTCCAAACGTGTTTATTGAAATGTAAAAGAAGTCATCTGTATTATAAGGTTTGCTTTTAAGAACAACAATGATGTTCAGGATGATTGAGTTTCTTCTATCTGTGTTCCTTGATAGCAGTAAAAAACTTGTACTGGCCATAGTTTTTGAAGATGAATATGTTGCTCCTAGATGAGGTTAACTGGGTCGAGAAAGCTATGTCGTTCTGACAAGTCTTCTAAGTGTGCAATGTTTCATATTTTGTTTCCACAAATATTAGACAACATGTACAGCTACAGTTTTCAATAAACTTGTATCACAGTTTCACAATTTGGCTGCAACGTTTTTGAAAAATCAGTAGCAGTACAGCAGAGATGGGTATTGGGAATTTAGCTTTCTCAGGTCTGATCATTTGTAACAAAGTGGATCAGAAAGGTGATATTTGGGATGAGATCAGAAAACCTGTAATTTTTATATTTTGCTACCGGTGTGCTTGATAATTACCAAAGAGTAAAATGATGAAGGGAAACGTATCTGAAAGGTGGGAAGAGAAATAGTTTATAGCTTAAGACAGAGGTTCCCAAACTGTGGCCATTGTAGGGGGGGGGCGAGGGAAACCGTCAGGATAAAAAAATAAAAAATAAAACATGAACGCTGTATGCGCTGGGTTTTTACCTTAGAATGGCCAACTCTCTGTTATTCCTCTGTCAATTTGATACAGTAGGGGCTTCCACACTTCCCATATCTGTGTTCTCTGTCACTTTTATCAGCAGTTAAAACTGCTTAATCCGTTGTTAACATGTCGTAACCTGTTTTTCCGAGCCGCCTTTAAACGCAACATGAGCGCTACCGCTCGCGCTGGGTTTACACCTGTGCGGCAGTGAAGGAGACCTGCTGCTGCTGTGCGGAGCTACGCAGGTGTGTTAGAATCATGGCAGCAAACCAGCAAAACGCAAAGAACTTTTCACAGTTTTTCCCCAAAACTAACCGACTGAGTTGAGTAAAGCTGCTGGATGCAGATAAAGTTAGCTAAAAGATGACTAGCTAATATCAATACAGCACCTTAAGCTTGTTAACAAGTAGCTTGTAGGCTGCTGTTGTCTATTTTCAGCTACAATTAATTTTGCCCCCAAAAAAGTTGATTCCCCGGCACCTTGTTGGTCTAGAGCCGGGTCTGAGTATAACAGGGAGTCTCTAAGAAATAGTTTGGAAACCACTGGGGAGGCCCAGGAGAAAAAGTTTGGGAACCACTGGCTTAAGATGCAAAATCCAAGTGACCTTCTAGAACAACTACATCATCTCCCTTATGGGGAAGATCCTAAAAAACGCACAGTGTATTGATCTTAAGAGAATAGAACATTCCCAATAAGTTGCAAACAGCAGATAATTAACCTGCTTCTGGACATAAAAATGTTTTCTCAATTTCTAACAAAAAAGGCAACAACATTCTATCATCAATCACTTATAAACTGAATAAAGAGAATAAAGAGTTACAGGACACCTTTCCACTCAAGTCCAGTTTTTAATAAAATGCTCCCTAAGCACAATTTGTCATCCAATACTTCTTTCCACCTGTATTCATCTCTTTTCCTTATTAAAAGTTTCCATCGCTCAGCTTTACCAAAGACCTCATTAGCTGCTTATGTCAATGCGCTGTTCTGATGATGAATAGCTGCTTTGTCACCAGGTCAATGCTGCAAAGTATTGCACTGCTTATGTCGCCAAGCAAAACTGATGGCCCCTGGGGTGAAAAATAACTCCAGCACACACTTCCCTTCAATAAAATATCTGGATGATGGAGTTAGAAACCTCTTTTTCAAAATGCCGTTTTAGTTTCTGCTTGTGTAAAACTTACATTCTTTTGTAAATAAAAGATGAAAATGCAGATCATTGTTGGAAAAAATTAAGATCTCAAGAATTTACATCCACCCACTTTTAACCATTTTTATCATGATAAAACTCAAACAGCTTAAGATATACCATGTTATCACAAGGTCAGTATCAGCAACAAACTTATTAAAATTGTATCTTTGAAGGCAAGTAGCATTTATTAAATCCCACACACCATGCTAGTGTACGTTTAAACCAGAGTATCCATAGAAAGAAACGTTTTCGAAGTGAGATGACTTAATGTGGAGATTTCTATATCTGAAGACTGGCACAAGACGAGATTGATATTATTAGCTTTGTTGTGCATCTGGCTAACTAATAAAAATGTAGTTAGAAGGAAAATTAAGTATTTTTTATGACATTCTGTAAATAAGTTGCTGGTTCATGTTCTTTATATAGAAGTTAAATAGTTTTAACGAGCTATTATGAACCAGTTTGCTGGTTTGAAGAAAATGCATATTATTTAGTAACAATTGATAAGCTAAGAAGTTTTTGGTTAGTTTGTTGTTTATGGGTCCTGTCAGTATGCATGATGTCCTGATTATCTAACCAAATAACAGGAAAGCCATGAGCAGCATTTCGTAATAATTTTATGAGGTCAAAGCTACTCCTTTGGCAGTCTTAAACAGCCTCTCCCCTCGCTATTTTTGTAGCAAATATCCCATTATTGCAGAGCTGCTAATCAGGTTAGTTTTATGAAAAGTCAGGGTTATTGAGGAGATACGAGAGTTCCAAAAAAATGGGAAACGTCCACCCAGAACTGGGTTACCAGAACAACTGCAGTCATGTTTTTGGCCCAGCAGTCTTTTGAGCATATACATGCACTGGAGGACCATACAAACTGCTTGAAACAAAAACCCTTCCAAGCTGGGCCACACACCAACAATACAATACTTGTTCAGTTTGTACCTTTTTCATGTAGCCCATGTTTTTACCTGGCTACTTGATCCCTCATCTTTATTATGTTATCTGTCTGGCAGCGCAAGCCTGACTTTTTGCAGAATCACAGTAGGTCTCTGTAGTGCCGACTGTGATGGCAGTTTTCTATAAAGCCATCTGACATGCACTGTTGAATTATCAATCGAATCTCAGCAGTAAATCAGTTTGCTCCAGAGCAAAGCTGTAAATGATAGCTTTTTTTTTGTCACAATCATTCCTACTATTAATCAAAAAATATATGAGTGTGTTAACACATCTACTGTGATGTTTCTTTCCATTTTTGAGTGTGTGTGTGTGTGTGTGTGTGTGTGTGTGTGCGTGTGTGTGTGTTTGTCGAAAAATTCCTAGAAAACCCAAACACTGCAATTCTCCAGAATAATATGACACACTAAATGCATGGATCTTTAAACAAAACATGCTTTTCATAGCAAAAAAATAAAATAAAATAACTCTCATGGTCCTAATTTAGTCAGCATTGCCAAAAAAAATTTTTGTGTCCTCTGCAGATGGTGCCGTTTCACCAACTGGTAAGTAAATGCAGATGAAGATTATTATTCTTTAAAGAAAATAACTACTAGCCTACCTTAATTATCCTCAGTAATGGAGAAAGAGCGACTTGTGAAAATGCTGCCTCTGTGTTTTCCTGTTCAGTG
The DNA here is from genome assembly GCF_051168715.1 of Poecilia mexicana. Lineage (NCBI taxonomy): Eukaryota > Metazoa > Chordata > Actinopteri > Cyprinodontiformes > Poeciliidae > Poecilia > Poecilia mexicana. The sequence goes on from NW_028263381.1 coordinate 18,523,429, forward strand.
TCTGGATTCCATTTTTCCCATTTGAAAACTGTTTATTTGTCCAGCTGAAATAATCTATTAATTTGATTTTTATTTTTTCTATCTGCCCCATTCTCTGTGCTCTTCAGGAGCTTATTCATGTGGCCGTCTTCTTGCCCAGCTACTTAAGCTGTCCATCAAAGAATGTTTATGCTTTGCTATGCAGTTTGACTTTTTTTTATATGCGCTGACTTCATAGCACATATAAGAAACAGTTGATGTGCTTATGGACCATCCATCCATCATAAGTCTATTACATATTCAAGGCTCCAGCTTGATCTGTAAAGCCTCTCTTTCATTTTCCTCCTCTGCTCTTTTCTGCCCGCCCCATCTGTCTCCTGATCCTTTACTGTCTCCAGTAATACATTCACACATCTCTGTACTTTGTCTGTCATCTTTATAATATTCAGGTCCTTTTTAACCTTGGTCCAATACAGTGACGTTGATAAATAAAAATGCAATTTATCACCCCAAGTCTTACCTGCTTGTAAAGTGTCTTATTAATGTGAAGGCTTTAGATTTGATTTCACAAGTACCCGCAAGCTATAGAGCAGCTGCCTCTCAAAAGGCAAATTATGAGACAGGGGAAAGTTGAGCAATTTTCATCATGTGTAGATGTGTTCTGAAAAGTGTGATGCAATGCCAATTTACTGAGAACTTTAAAGAAAACATCAAACTTAAAAAGCAGAAAGAAAAAAACATCAATCTGAGTAGCTACTGAACTCGCAAGATTCCCTTTTTAGCATACCTGTCTACTTCCACAATTTGTAGGTGTCTTGGTGCATTCCCGCATGCTCGTTGATGCACAGCTAAAAAGGTCCTTCCCTGTCACCAGCGGCCTTAGATTCTGCATTTATTGCAGTTTATTCAGCACTTTATCAACAAAGAGCCAAATGTCACTTTCCCAGATTCTGTAATGTATTTTCCACCCATTTCATGGGGGTGGAGAGGCTGAACAGGAGTTTATTCAATAAATAAGTTCCTCTGATGGCTACCATATAAGTACATATTTTTTTATTTGTGACTCAATACATCTTGAGTGTCAAGTCACTTGAAGATTTATGAGAAAGCTTTTTACAGCGGCAACAGAATTTGGATTTAGATTTAATACATTAGAGACAGTTAGCCTATTTTACGAAGATGTTTTGAAATAAACAAGTGGGGAACATGGCAGCGTTAAAAAGAGCTGCATTTCATTTTCCATAGGTTCATGCTGGTAGCCGACTTTGGTCTCCAGGACCAAAGACTTTCAACATTTCATTGCACTCTGGACTGATGTATGCAGAATCACAGATTTGTTTTTTTTCCTTCTTATAGCGACTCTGAAAAAGACTGAGGCCAATTTTAAGGCATCAGGTTTGACTATTTGACTATGTTGATTTTAACATAAATATATACACAATACTCTCACAGAAAATGAAAGTAACAGTTAATTGATTGTGCTTTAAAATTACACTATGTGCCTGGAAAATTCATAATTACCTGCCTTTAAAAAGTATATTGATTTAAGTTTGACTGGATTTAAGCCTGAGGTAATTTGTCAACAACAATTTTGACATCATTAACCATTTGTTCTAATGTGAACGGTAAATGTTTCAGCAATTTTGATTTTTTTTGTTTGTTTATTATTTTATAGTCACAAGATGACCAATTACATTTGATATAGTGCATAATATTATCTGATTGGATTGTTGGACTCAGGCCATTTCATCTTCTCATCACCATGGTCTTTATCCTCATCCCTCTTTTGTGTTCTCTCTGTTATCTTCACTGCATAATTAAAACTCACAAAGCATCAGCTCATAATTACTCACAGGTTTTAATACATTCCTATGGCTACAGTGATGCATATTTATTTGCACGTGTGTTTGTGGCCTTGTATTTAAGGACCATTTTCTAACAAGTACTACATTGTGGGGACCAACTGCTCTTAATGGGGCCTAAAGCCCAATTCACATAAGAAGAAGTGTTTTTTTGTTTTTTTTTAGGTTAGGGGTCAAGTGTAGGATCAAGATGTGAATTGAGTTTAGGTTGAAAAATGAATGGAAGTCTATGCAAAGTCCTTGTGAATGAAATATATACTGTGTGTGTGAGAGAGTGAGTGAGCAGAGAGGGTGTATGTACAGTAATGCTGATCAGGAGAGTGAATGACCAACATTAGCTCATTGAGCTTTCTCATTAGCAGTGTCCATTTGGCGAACAACAAGGAGGTCTGTGACAAAGTTCAATCAAACCCAACGGATAATTAAGGATCAATTCTGAGGCAGCACAGATTGTATGAAAGAGCATCCCTCCTCTTTACCTACAAGGCAATTAAGCTCTTTCCAGAGAAATCATTTGTATTATTTTGGCTGCACAAAGTGTATATCAGTGCATTTTAAAAATCAATCAATTATTATTATTATTTCTCTATTTCTTTCTAAATTATTTGAGTTCAGACAGCAAATCATCATTATGAGGGGCTTGCAGTTATTCCATCAGTTCAATGAGAGCACATTAAGATATGCTGAGTATTAAGCTTCATAAGCAAAATTAAAATTAGCAATGAGTAGACTAAAATTGAAACAATTTCAACGTATGACTTAATAACCTGTAGAGGAATTGGAAGAATTACATTTTAGTTTTTTATTAAAGCCCATGATAGCAACTTTGAAACATTTACTTCAGGTATGATGGATGATTTCCTCACCTATATCATATCAGGCTCAAGAACATCGTCTATAGCAGGAGTCCTCAAAATCCAGGCCTCCAGGGCCGGTGTGTCCTTCCACTTTTAGATGCATCTCTGGTTCAACACGCCTCAATTAAATGATGAATTACCTCCTCAGTGTGCAGCCATGATCTCAGAATCATGTTAATGACCTCATTATTTGACTAGGTGTGTTAAAGCAGAGAAACCTCTGCAGCCTGCAGGTTACTGGCCATTAAGGCCTGGATGCGAGGATCACTGCTCTAAAGTACAGAACAGCTCCTTGTTTTTGCAAGATTTTAGAAATGCCTAAAGACTTTTCTTTTTACCTTTTAGGTATAAATGAAAGAAAGTACTCCATTTAAGGAAAGTCTAAATAAAATGACAAAGTATCTCTGTTACCAGCAACTGTGTAGAGAGAAAATCCAAAAAGATGGGCGGAAAAACTCAAGATATTTTATATGCATCGATTGGCAAGGAGTCGATTACAAAGACATTCAAGAGGGTCTGAAGGAGCTGCAGAGCTCCCCTGCTCAAGTGGAAGAATATGTTGACAACAACTATTCGATGTGAGCATTTACATCTGACCCTCAGCCACATGGGCACCAGAATGAACACGTGGAAAAAGTTTCTCTGGGTGGACAATACCTAAACTGAACTTTTTGTCATGCTTACAAAAATGTGTTTAGAAAAACTAGCACTGCAAATTCCAATGACAAAAACCCATCTCCTCTGTAAAACACATTAGTGGTATTATCTGGAAAGCTGGTAGAGAGACACTCCACAGTAAAATCAGCTTTGATTGCAGTGAAAAGTGGTCTTGCAAAGTATTGATTGTCAAATAGGTTTCTATTTATCAAAACATTTTTAGAACTTTCTTACACTTTGCAATTGTACGTCCCTCTGGTCTATCACAACATATGCAGAAGTTTCTGTTTGTAAAACCTGCAATATCAACGTGACTCTGTCATCATATCTGGTGCTCCTGGATTTGGCATTGGCCCGTGATTAGAAGAACATCGACGGTTTTCTGTTAAACTGAATAATGGTAGAGCACCCAGGTGTGTCATCTCTGCGCTGAATGCTTGCCAACACAGAAACCCTGCTTAACCTGTAATGGCTGCACTGTATTTGCATCTCATCCCAATGCAACAGTCACTTCCATCGTTTTTGTCCCCTGCCTGCCCCCTCCGTGCCATCTGACTCGGAGAATCCCTGCCATCTGGAAGAGATGGATCTTTTCATCATCTTCCCACCAGGTGGAGAAAATCCAACTGCACCCCATCCCATCTGCACGTCAATGCCTTACTGAGGGAGGAATCGAATATCCACACAGCCTGGACCTTTTCCAACATAGAGACATGACAAACAACCTGGGGGGCTGATCTGTATTCAGCTTGGGAGGATAACCCTCTTTGAAACTAGCTGTATGATGGAAATCTTTTTACAAAACCCATTCAACTGTAGTTCATCATTTTACTTATTTCCAATACCGTCTTCCAGACTTTGGATTACAGGTAAGAGAAAATAATCAAATCAGCAGTTTAGTGATTTCAACAGTATTTCAAGTCCTTCGTTGTGAATACAGTCCAGTGCTAAAGTTTAAGGAAAGCTGCATTTATCCATGACAAAGCCAAAGCTAACCTATTTATTAACAGTAAAAACTTTTGTTGCAGAGAAAATTCTAAGCCTCAATGAATACCAATGAGTTTTAACCCTTACAAAGCCAATTTGCTTTGCTCTTCAATAATGTAGGAATCTGCTGCCACGCCACCAGATGTGGGCTGTTTGAGGGATTGCAGCAATGAATTCAAGTAGACTGAATGAAAGCAGTACTGTTGTGAATTTTCTACACCCTGATAATTTAATTACTTCAAATTTTACTTTTTTTTTTTTTTGCTTACTTCTAGGTAAATGTATTGTTCTCCTTTGATAATGATATTTTTTTCTTTGCAATTGCTACTTTGTACATATAGCCATGAGATATTGTAGGTATGAGTTCTCCCATTCAACAGTTTCTATAATTAGGTGTTCGTTTATTTAGCTCGCTATATTGAAAATATATCACTGGAAGGTGGCAACTTTGCAACTACATGGAAGTACTTTGAGCCTTGAGAAAAGAAAATGAACCAAAACAAAATGCTGTTGACATTCACAAGCAGAAGATAAAAGCTTCTCTGGGAATATGTGGGAAATTTTTTTTTTTTTTGAAGAGCCTTCTGCTGGAGCCAAATGTTTCATATTATGATGCATCACTTCAAAGCATCTGTCAGCACTTGCTGAATCCCAGTTTTTATATTTTTGTGCATAGCTGAAGTGCGTGCACTTCTGGGTTTCCATAGGAATGGGAACATAGACATAGATGTCTTCATGTCACAGACATGCATTTCTGTTCTGGGCAGCAGATGAGTGTACCTGGGTCTTTCCAAGTATCTGTTAACTCTTGTCTAATGGCAGATCAACACAATTTCAATATTTTCATGGAAAGAATGCAATGTGCTCGTAATCTGCCATTTTATTTTTACTTACTGCCTCATCTACAACTTAGCATTGTGTTTTAACTTTATGCATCAAAAAAAAAAAAAAGAAGAAAAAAACTGCCACACCTTCTGAAAAACATCCGCCTGCTTTGAAATTTACTGCTTGTAGAGGCAGGGATATTTTATAGACCAAGTTCGCATGACTATGGAAAAAGTCTCAACCAGCTTTAAATCTCCAACTGAGCTCTGGGTGACAGCTTGATGCCACAAATAAAACTGATGATCTTAAGGGGCTTGGACAAACAGAGTTAGGCAGCTTTCAAACTCTGTATTAATGTTTTATTATGGGTGATTAACTCTACTGACTGGAAACAATGGGCAGAAAAGAAAAAGTAATAGTAAGGCTAACTCACCTGATTGTTTGTTTTCATGGCAGCAGCTTGTTGTCCATAGAGCTCCACTCAATGACCCACAGATCAGCAAGTCTAGCCTAATCCTAAAAGCAATATTTATTTTCACCTGTGACCAAAGTGCACAACAATGGGTAAAAAAAATAAAATAAAAATGTTCAATATCATTAAAAGGTGAGTATTACTCCAAAATAAACTCTTAGTGGTTTGGCTGAAGTGGTTTTCATCAAAACATTGTGTCTTTTCTATGGTATTTCTCTCTATTCTTAGTCCTAGTTTCCACATGCCACATTCAAACCCCACAGCTGAGGCTCATAAGCCTGATGAAGACACTGCCTGCACTTTTCCAAATGGTGCATTTGCTGTATTTGAGCTAAAACCAGTCCAAAAAAGGCAGTTTGACCATTAAGCTGAATAAACTTTGGCAAACTCTACAAAAAAGAAATGAAAAAAAAAAATAATAATAATAATAATAATAACTGCATTTAGATTTCTCTTGCATACTTTATATTTTATTAATGAAAAAAGGAAAAGATCAACAAAACATATAATTTATCTCATGCCTTTATTGCCAGCCAAAAGCATTTAAATCCTTCTATTCTTCTAATATTTTTTATGTGTTAAAACCACATTAAGATACATCAGAATTTAATGTTACAAACACAGGGAGTGTTTCATTTTAATATGGATAATAAAAACCTGAAAAATGTGTTGTCCATTTAGATCCAGTGACTCAGAACAGTTTGTAAAAAATACCTTTCACTGCAATAATGTCTCTTGGTCTTTTGAGGTAAGTTTCCACCTACTGCCCAAAGCTGCATCATCTCGGGTCTAAACCATTCCGCTGTAGATTTGACTACAATAAAATGCTCTGTGTTAAGCTACATTAATCTGAAACACCATGGTGGGTAGGAGAGTATGTTCGTGTGTAGCATTATTTTCCCTCCACACATAACATTGTACACCTTTATGGAAGAAACCCCAAACCTTTCTTTCATAAAAGTGAATTCAGAACAGTGCATGTCGTCCTTTCAGCAGCTTCTAGAATTGCCTCATAGCTGCTTCTTTGATAAATGCTGCCTTCACTTGTCAATTAAGGTGGATAATCATGTAGGTTTGCACTTGGGGTTTACTCCTTCCACTTTTGGATGACTTGAACGGTTCCCTGTCCATTGCTCAGAGCATGTTTATTAATGTTTTCTAGCTTTTATCTCAGGTATTCAAAGACTAGTTACATCTATAGATTAAATTACACACGGGTATATTCTGTTTACAGATAAGGAGGCTGAACTGAACTATGTTTAGGGAAATGAGAGTAAAGAGAGCTTAAGCCAAATGCCTATCATACTTTTCGGTTTTCTATCAGTAAAAAAAAAAAAAAAGCTTAAATAGCTATTTCTTTCAATTCACTCCCATGCAATTCTTTGATTTGGAAGTTTGTAATTTGTAAAGTCTTAAGTGGTAAGAATACAATATATGCATGAATACTTTAAGTAAAAAAAAAAACAAGACATCTACCTGGAGGGATTTATTTCTATTATTTCTATTTGCAGTTACATTGTGGTTACATGTGCTACACACATAACGCCGCAAACACCAGTAGCTTAACTTAAAATAAATAAATAAAAAACCCTAACCCTACTCTCCACTCTCTTGATAACATATAATAACTATAAATGCACTACCTGCTTAACATGACAGCTTTGTCTCCATCAGCAGGGAGATGACAGCATCATTTCTGGAAAATGAGCCCATGCACGATTTACAGCCACATTAAAATTTGCCCTTGAAGTGAATGGTAGGTAATCTCACCAGATCACCACGTCACACCTAAGTGAGCTCATTCCCCAACAACAACAACATCTGCCAGAATCGTTAAAACATCATAATGCCGAGCATGAGGGGGATGAACACAAATCATCCCTGTAAACGCACACAAACAAGACAAAATGCGTAGGCTGAAATTAAACAGCTTTGCAATAGCTTTAACGTATTATTGCTGACTTACACAATGCTAAACTGAAGCAAACTAAAGCATATTATGTCATAAAGCATAATGAACTTGGAACTTATTGCTAGGGTATGCAGGGAATAAATAGTTCTTGGGAAAGGACTAAGCAACACATTATTTCTTTTAGACAATTCATTTTTACATGAGGAATGTTAAACAATTTGATTTTAACTTACCTAAGTTCAAGTCTTGACTGTAGTTTATTTTTTAGTAAGTTAACCAAGATATTTAAAGTTTTGTGGTATTTTTCTCATTTTATAAAATCAAATACTGTGGTATGGGGATTAGCTTTGGATCCTAAACTTCAGTCTACTTTATTATACTGTAAAGGTTTGATAAACAAGAGACAAACAGAGACAAGAACCTTAAACATATTCAAACACAAGCAATTATTATTATTATGGCAATTTTAATATAAATAAACCTGAAATATTTTCACTGCAACACACATCTAAAATAAGCTCATTGTGGTAATTAGCCTCTTTGTCAGAATTATGTTTATACCACAAAACCAGGATACTTTTGACTTTCCACATGTTAGATTTCAGGGTGAAAGCATTTCACTGTAGAAGTCATTACCTTCTTTCACCAAACAGTTGTAGTAATTAGTGGACAATGAGAAACCCCTTTATAAACCATAAATCACCAGAGTTGTTTTCAAAAGGTACATTTAATCTGACAAATGAGCCTCATCAGAGCACATTAACTAATTTATTGATATTAATATGACTGGATATAACTGTGCTGGCTGAGAGAGTCCATACTTGTGTTTTCCCACAAGTATAAAATCCCTCAGTTAAAATGAGCACATATGTGTTTTGGTATAACTATTTCAAACTCAACAACTGATTGGCTCTGTAGATCAGAAACTGCATTTTAACCAGCAGAAACCAGGAAGTGTCTCACTTAGACCATTTAATATTAAGGCTCCTGCATTCTTGACAACTAATGATGCACACACAGAAAAAATATTCAGATATTTACTCTCCATCTCCACCACCACGTCTTTTTCCAAGGAAATTGGAAATTGCGTTTGACTTATTTGTTTTTCCCAAAATCTACAATCATCTACAGTCATTTTAGGATAAATGTTCCCATAAGAATATGGCTTTGAGAAATGAACCCCCATTTTTGTTTTTCTCGTATGACAGGCTACACAAATGTCCCAATTCACTGCTCTTAATTTTTGACAGTATTATCACCTGGTCAGAAACACAACCTTTCATTTGAACAAACTGTGGACTCTTTGTCAGTCATCAATCCAGACAATTCTGGGGGAATTGACCTGTGTCATCTGGAGTTTCTAACATAGCAAAACAATCTGAATTGCATTAAATGCACTGGAGAATTCAAAGAACATAATCTTCACAGTGTTGCAACCTGCAGTGGACGCCGAAGGGTGCTTGTTTGCTTACGCAAGTAGGCCAGTGGGAGTCTTTCTAGAACCTTTATGCTAGGGAATGTCAAGCCAACAGGTCCATTGACAGTATTGACTGAAAGGTGGGCTTTCTTAGGTAATGGAACAAGGTGGGGTGTCTTCCACAACACTGTAACCCTCTGGTCAGGCTATGCTAAAGTAGTCTGCACAGACTGACTATTCTATCCTGCTTATCTTTTGCCAGTTAATAAATTATCATAAGACCTAATTCTTTAACCAAAAAAATATGTTGTTCTATATACTGTTTTATTCAGTAGTCTTGTCTTAACCTTTTCGATGTTTTCCTTTTTTTCCAAACGTGTTTTACCCGGCCGTTATTTAAGAGGAGCCTAACAAAGAACGCATTTAGTGTGACATATGCTCCTTGTTTTCACTGAAGAGAGTTCAAAATGATAATAATTCAGGGCATTCAGGATTGGTTGTTTGCTGCACGAAGCCCAATTATCATAAAGCATTTCATGCTGAATGTATTCCAGGGAGAAATTTAACAAGCTGATGAGACGACCCGGACATGACCTGACCTCAATATTACAATCCATCAGAAAAAGATTAGCTCACTCTGTGTGTGCTTGTGTGTGTTTTAATCAGATGCAGTCTTGAAGAGGAGCAACGAGAATTTGCTTGAAGACACCCAGAAAAAAAAAGAACAGCTCAAAAGACCAAGGCCAAATTCTGCTTGAACTCCATCTTTATCAGGCTTCTTTATTCCTCTTCACACAGATATGCTTCCACACCAGAATAAAAAAACGATGACCTCGTTCTGAGCTGCTGCTCACCTGTGTTAATTCATTCTGGCCATTCACGACCTTGTGCCGAATCCGAGTGAAAGTTCAAATATTTTACCGCTGTTGCATAATGGGAAGAGTGACAACAGTGTTCAGGTATCAGACCAAAATCCTCTATGTATCTTTCTCTTTCACAAACATGTCAGTTTGATTGTGTGCATTCCTCCACTACCTGCCAGGGCCAATACAAATAAGATCCCTGATTCATCCTCCTCAACTTACAAACAGGTTCTATTCTTGAATATGTACTTGTGTGTTTTGTTGCACACCAGTTAATGCTGCATTCTTCCTTCTGGTGCTGTAAGTAGAGGTTTGATCATTTTAAACTTAGGCAGGTTGACAGATTCACCCATATGAAGACCAGTTTAAACCAATTAACCACCATATTGGGTTCGAAAGGTTCGAGTAAACAATTAAAATATACTCAATGTATGTAAATATTGTAGTTGCTCTATGAAGATCAATTTTATCTCAGTCATTTTTTAAAATAAATTAAGTTCATATTTCATTGCATATTTTGTCAGAATTATTTTCTGCTTTGGTTTTTGCCTTTTTTATTTTTTTACCAATCCCCTTTTTGTCACTGAAAAGAAACTGAATAAAGAAACTCTGTTCTTTATTCACCTTAATTCTATAAACTACCTGTTTTGCACAAGTTCTGTGTATGACATTTACATCTACAATAAATTTAAGTCTAAAGTTCATTCATGCTGAAACTATTGCATTTCCCAAGCACTGACTTAGATAAATAGATATTGCACTGCCTGCCACTGGAATTCCTGCATTATTTATAAATAATACAAGTATTAACCTTATATCAGATGCAATTCTATAAGTCAAGATTATTAAAAAAATAGTTACCAAATCCTGAGAACTAATTTACAGTGTCTTAACAGATTGCTGGCAATTATTTGGGAAAAACTAAAAATCCCAAAATAATAAGAGCCCAAATGTGTGTGATTGGATGATTGGATGAACGTGTCAACATTTCAAGTTTTATCTGACAGCTTCAAAATATGTTCATAAAAAAAAAAAAAACACAAGAAAATAACATAAAATGTTTAGTCAGATGCACCAGGGATTGTGATTTAATAGTCTTCATCTTCTGAAAAATCTTCGAGCTTTTACATTAAACTGCAGCTGCTCGTGTTATGACATCTTCATTTTGTTAACTCCCCCTCCAGAGTAGGAGCATCAAATATTATCTAATTTTAGAAATTCAAGCACAAGGTTTCTGTAAAACAATATCAATTTTGACAATTTCAAGCATGTCTGTTCTTAATGCAAATTGTAGCTTTCAACTTTGAGGATTCTTGAGTCCTGGTTGTAATTGTCCGATTGTTTTGATTATTTTTTATTGGATTGGAAATTCTGGGTAAAAGGTTGATTAGCCAGACGGGGGTGCTGAAGCTTTTCTCAGAATTTCCAGAGCACACGGTGGGAAAGAGAAAGATCCAATGGTTAGGTAAGCCGTCAGTTTTAAATTTCTTTCTATATTAGATCCATGTGTATAAAAGCCTACATTTGTAAAAGCGTTTATTGTTGTATCTGTGACTGCACAGTCTAAGCATTCATAACTTCTTGTTTTGAGAAAACCACAGAACGTCTTGATCACCAAAAACAGATTTTTTGATCTTAAATGCAAATAGTTTTATCTCAAATGTCAAACTTGTATCTAGAAAGTTAAAACACTAAAATATAGTTTGACATCAACTTTTAAAAATGTGATATGTAGATACTTATTTTTTAAAAACAATTTTGATTTTGTTTTCAAAGGTATTTTTATTGTATTAAATATCATGTTGCTTCGAAATGTCTTTAAAAAAATATTAATTGTTGCTGATCTGAGATTTATATCATAAATCAAATTCAACAAAGTCTTTACTAATCCATAGATTTTAGTATGTTTTGAACCTGGATTTCAACTTAATCCACCAATCAGTTGTTATGGATTTAGTCTTATTTAAAGTCACAACAAGTTTAAAAAGCCACTTTAACTTAAGCTACATTATGCAAAGGACAGTGGATGGATGGATCATATATTCATTACTTTTTTTCCAAGTATGTTTAAACTAAGTCCAGGATAGGATTATTAAAGGTTAAAGCCCCTGAGCTATTTTTTTTAGCTTCTTGTCCTCAAACTGTGAATAATATTCTTTATTTTATTATTATCTCTCTTATGCTCTCTCTCACTGTCGCAAACACAAACAAATGTGTCTGGCTCTTAAAAATACTTATTATTGCAAAAACAGCCTGTGAGTCTTTCGGAGTATGTCTGTACCAATTTCGTACATCAAAAGTCTGACATTTTTGGCCATTCTTCTTTGCAACATAGCAGAAGTTCAGTCAGATTGTATGAAACATCTGTGAATATCAAGTTTCAAGCCTGCTTCAGATTCTCCTTTGGATGAATCTCTAGACTTTGTCGTTTGTTAATTTTCTGCTGGAAGCTGAACTTGGCTTGTCAAACTTTTGAAGTACGAAGCTCATAAATACGGAGGACCATTAGGATCCAAAAACAATCGAATCTTTGCAGAATCAAATTCAACTTATTAAAGACAGACCATCCCTCACATCTACAAGAGAAACAGTACCTTCAGTGAGTGTAACGTATGTGTGAGTTGTATTTTTCTCTTGGTAATGCTTCTGTACCACTGAACCTTTTATTTATGATTAGCATGCAAAATTGTATATTATTGGGCAAAAAGACACTCTGCATTATATCAACAGGAGTGAACATCTCAAATAATATGTAATCACAACTTTTTAAAATATTGAAATGGATTGTCACAAACAAAGCGTAAAAGAAACACTTACTCTCAGGGTAAGTGTTTCTCATAAAATTAATTAATTTGCATCTAGAAAATATTTAAACCCTTTTAAAATGACAATTTACCTAAAAATGTGCATCCAGTTTTGTCTACTTAAAACTGATGATGCTCAGTCAAAACAGATCCTACCACAGGCATTACAGCCGTTAAGGGCTGAGTGATTTGTGTGCTGGAAACTAAAATCAATGATTCAAATAAAACTCTCCAATTTACCTCGTTACCCTTCACATTTCACAGACTGAGGCTCGGGCGCCGTCCTGATTGGTTGAGTCGCAATTAATTCTCAACAGTTACCAAGTCCATGCCATCTTCAGGTGCCTGTTGAAAATATCAAAATTAAAATTTTAAATGAGACATTTCACACGTCCTTGCCTTGGTGAATGAAGAGCATTGTTCTAGTGCATGTTGCAGGGGAAGCTATTCTGCACAGTGCAAATTAAATCAGTTCTTTAATAACTCAAGATCCTCTCAATATGCAAATGAGTTGTAAGGATGTCAAACTGAATTTACTTTTGGGTTCTTAAAGCATATCGTGTCATTCCAGCCAGAGTTCAGATCCCACTAAATTGCCAGTCTCAAATAAGCAAGCTCATGTATTAAAGTAATATAAAGTCATTTAGACCTTTTAAAAGATGTAAAGACCATATTCTCATATATTTTATGTAAATTCTCAGTCGTGCTTGTATTGCTTCACTCCAATCAAACAAGTGTGACTTTGACTTTTATACAAAGTCACACTGACAACTAATTTGGCAATGCCTATATTATAAAGAAAATGAATAATCACATAAGAATATTCCACCCTGGTCACTGGGTGGAATATTGCTTGTTTACTTTAAACAAAATATTTCACTTAGCTAAGTACCGTTCAAATGACCATTTACATGATGTGATGTATGTCCAATATATTGAGTTGCATACTAACCAGACTCAGGAGTCAATAAGTATTTATTTTACAACTATATTTGGGCATCATATTGTTATTTGAAAAGTTAACTGGCTTGAAAACAATTATCTGAAGGAGGTCAGAGTTAGATCGGTGGTTCCCAGCTGCTCAGGGTTCTTGACCCACCATCTCCCCCTGACAAGTCACAGAAAATTCTGTCAGGTTTTTCAATTCATTCACTTCAAAAAAACTAATCATAAGTCAGACATAATACTTTTCAGTCATCATGGTGCAGCACCAGAACAGAGAGACTTAACTCTGTAAACGTGAGCACCAGTTCCTTAGAACTCAAATGGGAATTATGTCAGGTCAAATTGCTGGCCAGCCAATTTAGTAACTAGCTATTGAAGTGGCTTTTGGTACCTTTGGTGGTGTGGACAGTCCTACTGGAAAATAAAATCAGCTTTTCTGTAAAGCTTGTCAACGGAAGAAAGCAGGAAATGCCCCGAAATTTCTTGATAGATGGCTGATGACTTCAGAAAACAGACACGACACCCCAATTCATCAAAAACCAGAGGAACTTCACACTGGACCTGAAGCAACTATTCCAGTTGTTATATTATGTGCCTCTTCTGTTTTCCTCCAGACTCTGGAACATTGACTTCAAATGAAATGCAAACTTTACTTTATTCTGAAAGGGGTGAGTGAAGGGGGACTGGAGCCCCAGTTCCCTCCAGAATGGATGCTAGGGTTTATTAAATCCTGGTAATTCTAGCCAAATCTGGCCATATATTCAAAATTCACATTACTCTAAATTGTATTTAGATCCTGAGCCAACTTAATTTTCAATCAATATTATATGCTAAGCGTTAATATGCATTTTAAATCAGTCAACTGAGTATACATAGATGTGGTTGGTTTTCACGTTTATGTCGTTACCCAAATAGTAATGCGATTGTTTTCTTTTTTTTCTTTTTTTTTCAAATATGCTCCTTTTTTATAGGATTTGGTTTAATTTGAAACATTAAGGGTCTCGGTTACACTTATCCTCGTTAAATTTCACCAGTCCTCTCAAAAGTCCATATCGCACCGCCAGACTGAATCCAAGATTGTAAAAGAAACAGAATGAGGGATTTTAACTGTGATCTGAGAAGGTCTCCCTGCTGAGCTGGAGAACATTTACCTGGAGGGCAAATTTACTAATAGGCTGCCTGTCGCTGATCCAGACATGACTCAGAGTCAAAGTACACCTGTCAAGTTTTAGGGGCCTGTGCAGGGGAATATAGACCGAGTCTAAGCAGGAATGAAAACATTATTGATGGAAGCTAAAACACAGATTGCTGCAAGGAGAAAACCTGCATATCGATGTCCTGCGTGGGTGACTGCTCATCACTTTAAACAAATTAAAACTTGAGCTGTGTTGTCACAAGCACTGCAATTATTTAAGTGCCCCACTGTGCTCTTTTTTCATTTGTTTACATCTCAGCTTTCAACAACATTAAATTTTTATTCACTTGAAATTTAAAAAATGAGAATGTATTATGGATAAATTTGGTTTTACTCAAACAGGGTTTTTTATGTAATCCATTGTGTCCTTATATGCTCTTTTTAAGGTAAGTATCAGATCTAAATTTTAAATTATTTAATTGTTATGTATTTAAAGATGTGCCATTGCACATACAGGGCACTGGAAAACTTTTTATTGCATAATGTCCTTTTGTGTTATGCTTTTATGTTGGTTTTGACTGGCACTGGTTTCCCCCATGAATATAATTATAACCCAGTGTCTTTAATATTTTGAATCATGAATCCTGATCTTATCTAAGGTTTGTGAGTTCTGGAGACTTCAAATGTTTTTCTGGGTTCTTTCCTGACCTCCTGGATAAGTTGTCAGGTGACCTCTCTAGGAAAGGTTTACACTGGGTCATACTTTCTTCATGCAAGTATAATGCTCCCATAGTTTCCTAAACTTTCAAAGACTTAGAAATGACTTTGCAACCCCATTTTAAAATTGGTTAAAGCTGAAAATGAAACAACAAGCATATCTTTGGGGAAGTGGTGACAGTCTTTGGCTCCTTGCCACTGGGTCAGGATCCTGGCAGATCCATTCCCTGACAATATTATTAATCACAGCTACACATTTGGTGAAATTGAAAGACTGAAGTGAAATTTAACTCAGTTTTCCAAAAAAAAAAAGAAGTAAATCACAGTGAATTCATGATTTAATGATTAGGTGGTTAATTTTCCTATTTAGTGTAGACCTATAAACCCCATACATAAAACCATCTTTGACAAAAAGCATAAACAATGTTGGGGGAGAGAGGGAAGATTGTTTTTTTGTTCATAAAATGTCCATAATTCTTCTCTTTTTGACAACTGTTTTGATTTTTGCTTGTCTGTCTTATTGGTTTTACTTTGATACATGTATCTTTTTACGTCTTTTATTTTTCCTAGCTTCTTTTCTTTGCACACCACCATTCATCCCATCAAGATGAAGTCAACACATGATTTAATCCTCCAGCTCAACACAACACTCTATTTAATTTAATTACATCAAAGCCCTGTTATAAAAATTTTATTGACATTTCCTGTTTTCAGTTTTTATTTGTTTTCCAATTTCAATCTACCAAACATCTAGCTTTTGTCAGACGGTTGGAATGATGTTGTTTAATAAAAAGAACCACAGAGTAAATTTTACATGTGAAAGAAAAGTTTTTTGGGTTTTTTTTTTTTTTTGGAAGAGCAATTTTCCAATAGCAAATCAGAGCAGCCTCACAGCCAGGCTCAGTGAGGAAAAAATTCCATTAATCATTTCATCAAATGTTTGCCCCAAGCTCAGATGTCTGGATGCCTCATAAATAATGTGAATGTAAACAGAAAGAGTTGAAGATAAGTCTATTAATCAGGGGAAGACAAGCAAACAGGGAACAACTAAAAGCATCACCTGCAGCCTTCTCAAAGCACAATGATGAGTTCTGAGAAAAATAACATTTTAATCAAATCAGGAAAAAAAATTATTTTATTTGTTTATTCATTTTTTTATTCTATTGTTCTATTGTTTTGGATTTCAGATGTGAAATATATATATTTTTTCTTTTTCTTGTTTTAGTACAATCTTGATAAATAAAGCCAATTCTGATTCTGATGAAGAATAAAGTCACTTTTTAATTTACTTTCGTTTCTTTCACTAGTGATACTCAACATGGGAAAAACACTAATGGCAATTTGTTCGTACTGCATAAGTTTTGAATTTCAATTTTTTTGTAATCAAAAATCATGTTATGTTATGTTATGTCATGTTATGTTATGTTATGTTATGTTATGTTATGTTATGTTATGTTATGTTATGTTATGTTATAGCTAACCATTGGTAACATGCAACTTGAGATACTTGTCTTATGAAGTAAAATTAACTCAGGTTTGGGTAGATGAAAGGAAGCCATTAGCTGTTGTTGGGCAAAGTGTGAATTGAAAATTCAAACAGAACATAAGAGTCCTATTCAAAAACTAAGCTCCTTGGGCTCTGAGCAACACTAAAGATGAGACTTCAAATTTGAGGTAATGCTTCTAAAATGATATAAATCCAGGATTTTGGATGATATAAATACATCATCCAAAATCCCGTTTGGATGATGTCTTTTACTTTAGCTGGCCAGAAACTGATTAGAAGAAGAATAGGATGAGGTCGTAGCAACTTAGCTTGATTCTGTTTAGAATCAAGCTAAGTTAAACACATTGTGTTTTGCTTGATTCAGGTTGGGTTACACCTTCCATTTTTCATTCAGTGTTATTTTTTGCACACAAGATGGCAGTGTGGTGCCAGAAACAATAGGTGTGGTTACCTTGTCTTCAGGTAAAGACTGAGGTTTAATTCTTTGATTAGATTAAATATTTCTTGCAATAAGATGGATTTAAAAATATGTACAATTAAAGTATGTGCTTAATGTAAGGTATGAATATCTTTTATTAAAAATATTAAATTTGTTAAATTTGATATATTTGTATATGTAAGGTTATAACTTGAGAAACTGGCTGGCTATGTTTGTAGAGGAAGAGCCTCGTGTGGAGAGTCTATAGTGTTCAACACGCTTATTTTGGGGTTGAGTCCCAATCTTGGAGCATTTGCTGCATCTCTTTCTCTTCTCTTTCCTGTCAAACTACTGTTTAAGAAAGGTCACTGGTGCCAAAGAAATCTATAAATCATCAACCAACCAAATAAAAAAGGACAGACTGTGGATCCTAGGTTGATTAGTATCAGCGGCGTGTTTCTGTAGAGGCCACAGTTGAGTTTCCCAGATTTGTTTGTAAGGGTTAGCCTCCAGCATTGTGTGTGTTCAAAGTTCAAGGTAGGTTGCAGACACACAAATACAGGGAGTGAGTACAGATTTTAAAACAGCAACAATCCAACCAAGAAGGCCATATTGTCACAGTCAGACATTCTGGTGCTGCAAGAGAGTCTTGTTAATCTTCATATTCTGTAGACTCCTGATTATTAGAAAGATGTGAAATAGCTCATCACAAAAGAAGCATTTTGGGGAGTATTTGATGTTTCAATTCAATTCAAAAATACTTTGTGAATCCCAGAGGGAAGTTCAATTTTGTTGTCTTGTACTGTGCAGTTTTCTTCGAAGAGTTGTTGGAGATGCTGATACATATGGCCGGTGTGGATCTCCTGTAGGGGTTTGCATTACAATGGAGCTGAAGAAGAAAACTGACTGTTGTTGTACGACAGTCTGTTTAGCCTTGTTAAGTCCCTGGCTCTGACACTGCTTCCCCAAACGACGATAGAAGAAGAGATTTATCTCTCCATGACAGGCTTGCAGAAGATATGCAACATCTTGCTGCAAATACTGAAGGATCAAAGCATCTTCAAAAAGACTCCTCTGTTCCAACTTTTAGATGAGTTTACTCTTGCCTACCAGTCAAATAAGTTGTCCAGGTGAACATCAATGTATGCATGCTCCTCCCAACACCTCCACTTCTTCTCCCGTGATGCAAATAGTGTTTGACCGAACCCTGTTTATCTTGAGATATACAAACATCCCTTTAGTTTTGTTTGCACTCAAGATAAGGAGATTGTTTCCACACCATGACACAAAACGTTCCGCTCTCAGCCCTTTTATGGCTCATAAATTCGCTGCAGTCATGCCCCAGTGCCAAATGCTAATTGTAACCTTGACTCCAAAACCTTACCTTCCTTTCCCTTTCCTATACTTTGACCCGAAAAAAAGCCGGGCATGCAGGGGCTTAAGCTGCGGCGATGAGAGAATGTAGCTGTACAGTGCTGGTAGAATCAGCAGCCCAAAGAGGGAGGGATGCAGGGGAGGAGAAACAAACCCAGAAAACCGTAACCGCCTAGGAGAATGACAGTGCCTCCTTTCTCTGTATTGAATGCTTTTCATTTTTTAGGACTATGAATCTAATTTTCTCTCTGGCCAGAAAATTGGGCAACCCTGTCATAACATGTAACAGTAGGAGCTCTCAGTGGTGCGACTTGAGTTTGCAAGTAAATCAGCCTCCTGCTTGTCGCTCCCGAACAGCTTGTCAGTCACACCCCCGACATCCCAGGCACGCTAGTCAATCTAGTCGTACCCCCTGCTCTACAGCTCTCAAAAATCCATTTTTATCATGGAATTATTTTACCAACAACAACCAGCGCTCATATCATCAGGGGGTATTTAGCTAATGACAACATAATTGCTGATGAAAAAGGGTTTACTTTTCAAAAATTCAATCAAGACCTTGACAGTTTTTCAAAGGCAAGAGAATTTTCTTTGAGTTGGCTTGAACTGTATCATCGACTTTACTTTCTAGACCAGATGGTGAGACTCGTTTCACATTTGATCTTGAAGAGCTGTTGCAGGTTGAACATGAGTCTTTTTAGAGAAATATGTTCTTGCTTGTTTGAATGTAGAATTCACTTTACATATTATTGTAAACCTGAAAATAAACCACTTTACGTGTGATGTTTTTTTTTTTTTTCTTTTTCACACATTAATTCTTATCATTGGTATTATATAAGTTCAAAAGAGTCAGCCCCTGATGTAAACCACTACTTAGTTGCACTGGAACAGTGTGCACAGCATGGAAAATTTGCATTAAGGGTAAAATGATCAGATTGAAGTAATTAAAAATTGAAAGTGTCCAAAACTCTTACTCATTGACTTGCCTCTTAGTCATCGTATGCCTGTATTTTACATTGCATGAAAGAATTAGAGATATTGTATGCATTTAAGCTCTCTAGAAACCCTTTAGTAAGCTAGAAGAACATTAATTTCCCCTTCCAACTTGGCATTTTTCACCACATGCCCGGCATTTTTAAATTAGCAAACTTAAACATTGCCTTTAACTACTACTTCATATTTTTTTAAATGTTTTTTAGACATCATTGCTGTTTGTGTCATGCATTTTTTTCTTTGCAAATGCAATTAAACTGTATCAGCTGCCATGTAAGGAAAGTACAGAAAACATCTTTCAAACAAATAAAAAAAAAATTGGACACAGAGAGAAGTTGCAGGAGAGACTGTTTACCAGAACAATAAAACATGTTTGAAATTCAGATGACCTGCTGCTCTCAGTCAGTCTGACTGATGATGGAAACTGCACTGTGGAGACTAAAAATATGGATGGATATTTTGCCCTACACATTTCTTCTTTGCCATTTTTCCTCCACGTCTTCCACTTACATTTATTTGTACGTGCATTTGTACTTATATTTTGTGAATTCACACATATGATGAACTATTGAAGCAGCTACATGTAAAGTATGTGCATAACAACTTGCATGAGTGTGGTTAATTTACTCTAGATTATGCTAAAGCAATTTTTCTGACAATTTTTTTTGTCCAGGTCATGAATTTCAACTCATTTCCAGATAAATTTTCCGGTTTTCACAACCTTGGCAAAAAAATAAAATCTACGAATGTTAGGATGCTAAAATTTTTGTCTGACATAACCTTCTGAATGCTGAATGTATTTAGAAATTCCCCCCAGATGTATCTTGAAGCTCAATATACATTTTTGTCTGAGATAAAAATCTTAACAAGACATTGGTTATATTCTTCAACAGACTGCTTACCCCAAATGTAATCTGGTTGATTTGGCATTGCAGAGCAGGACAATGAATGCGTGTTTTCTCTTGTAAACTAAGCATTTTTTCCACATATTGATGCTTCACATTGTATTGAGGCAGAACTGGAGGACTCAGGAAATGTCTTTCAACTCAATTTTGCTTCTTTCCCTGGAAAAACCACATAACCAAGTGTGCCAACATGGCTTCAGACTCCCAACATGGCTTCAAAAAAATGTTATCTATCATAACCATTTATGCATGATATATTTGAGGTCTAGCTACTCAAAGCTAAAATCCTGTAGATGAATGTAGATGTATTCAAATGGCACTTCAGAGATCAAAAGCTTTTCAGGAACCAGACGTTAACATTTTTTAGATCCAATAGTTACTTCTGAATTACACATGGGTGGTATGTGACACTCATAAGTCACAGGAAACCAAGATACACAATTCTCAGTGAACACACATTTTGTTAAGCAGGTATCGTTTTAGTTCATAAAGATGCAGTATGGGGGTAAAATGAGCAGTATGGAAATAATAAATAAATAAATAAAACAATTTGGAATATGTAATGGGGTTACATCTCAAACTACATAGTTTATTCTTATTTTTACATGTTTTAATTTTGTGTCAATCTTCATATTCCCTCTTACCTTCACTTGCCGCTGTGTGGCTTTCCCCCACTGTGGGACAATAAAGGATGTTTCTATTCAGTTCTTTTAATTCTAGCAACAAACAATGTTTTTCAGATGATATATAAAGAAAGAAAAAGCATGATATGCAACTATGCCACAATTAAACTCTTATCCATTATAATGACATACCCAGCTTACAAGTACTTTTCAATCTGTGCAGTTGTTTCAAGGATTCCAGGGAAGCCAGTGTTGTTGTTCGAAAGACTATCCTTCAAGCTCATAATCCACAGCAAGCTCTGTTGGCATGAAAGCGTCCTGCTGTGCTGCTGATGGCTTCAAACAGCGTGTGACAGCCTAAGTCAGATATAGACTGAGTAACATTATGTTTGGCCT
The DNA here is from genome assembly GCF_051168715.1 of Poecilia mexicana. Lineage (NCBI taxonomy): Eukaryota > Metazoa > Chordata > Actinopteri > Cyprinodontiformes > Poeciliidae > Poecilia > Poecilia mexicana. The sequence continues at coordinate 18,545,077 of NW_028263381.1, forward strand.
CCATCGTGGTGCCTAAAGTTGGTAACAGAGGAAGCTCACAAGAGAAAAAATAACTTTCCTCCAAAAACGCATTGTCATTTCATATTTTACAGGCCTATTAAATTTCCTCAAGGCTATGCTATGACAAATAGAGTAAGTGTGCCATGCATTACAGAATTTGAAGTAAATGTGTTCTGCATGTGATAATAGTCGGTAAAGGGCTTTTTGGAATAGCTACTTTAAGGTTGATGGTCAAATGTAATGTACCAACACTTGTTAAACCTTCATATCTATAGGGGTGAAATGACAGTAAAAGCCAATAAAATCAGTAGAACACACTTTGTAACAGTGCAATGAACTGCAATGAGATGCCATACTGCAAGATTTTATGATCTAAAAATCTCACAAATTTCTATCATTCAGTTTAATTTGAGTTTCACAAATTTATTTGTAGCAATAAAATTAAGAATTTCAAGTCTTCCTCTCATTTTCTCTTTAGCCTAATATTGTTTTTTTTAGTTTGTTTGTTTTATCTTACTGTCTCATCTCATTAGTTGGTTATATTAGTTTACAATAAAGTTAAGGACTTTGCAACAGTCCATCATCTGCAGGGTATGCACTAGACAAAAAGTTACTTTTACAGACAGATTTAAAAGATTTATTGTATTTTGAGATTTTAAATAGAAGGGCACTTTGGCTTGGAAGAATTTGCAGAGGAACATTCGATGAACGTCAAACAAATAAGAACATAAACGTCAGTATTGCTTTTAAGATATGTGAAAACTGTGCAGTGGTGAGATTTTATGTTTCTATCCAAGATCCAATTCTGAAACCTATCAGGGGATGTAAACATAATGTTACAGAATTGCTCAAGTTTTTTATCTTTCAATCGTCATCTCCTGACTGATCAAATTGGCCATGATCTGAAAATCAATATCTCAAATTATCAGCTTGTCTTTTAGACAGATTTAAAATAGGCGTGTATTACCATGATCTAGCAATTTGAATTTTGGTGAATATGCAGCTCTAATCCTGTTTTAATTGTGGAAGAAGAAGAACAGAAACCACCTTGACATTATAACGTGGAACAATAACAACAAATATCCAATTCCATTAATGAACCTGTTTACTGATTACTCAGTTATTACTGAATAATAAGTAATAACTGATTACTCAGTTCTTTCATGCCAGTCATGATCAAAATAGTCTGTATTTTTCACACAAAATCTAAATTTCAGCTTGCAAACAACTGTTCTAAAGTTTGACAACTGTTTATTCTACAGATGCAAATCAAAGTAAGGAAGACTCTAAATTAATTCAGTTTTGTGGTTACACTTCAGTTCCTTGAAACTTTCCAACATCATTCATCTGAGATAGCAACAAAAATAGATATAGCAAAGGGAAGACTTTCAATTCAAAAGTCTGGAAGTAAAAACAAATTAGTTTACTGTTACAGTCTCTTAGTTTTCTCAAATGTTTTTACTGTGATGAGAACAATTAGAGCATAGACTTTAATGCTGAGCAGGAGAGACATGAGTGATAGCTGAGGAATTTAAATGACTCCACAACACTCTTATACTATTCTCTCTGTCAGTGTATTCACGTGGTTTAATCTGTTTTTACCATTTCATTTCATTCATCTTTGTACATTGGAAATCACTATGTATAAGTGCTAGAGTTGTCCACAATGTTTAACAATTTTAGCAGTTTTCTATGTTGAGGGTGCCATGATTAGCTTTGTTAAACAGGAGTTTTCTTGGCTCTTGTAAACTTAAAGTAATGACAAATTGGTGTGGCAAATGCTATTCATACTTACATCAGTAGCATTTTTATCATCTCCTAAAAAGGGGGCTGTATCCTGCAATAGCATGGGAAGCTATGGTGAAACAAATTCAATGACCCATCTGTGTCAAAATAAGTAATGTATTTAAGCTAATTTTGCATAGTTTCAGATCTTATTTAAGTTCCTTCAGCATGTTTTGCATATTAAGCATGAAGAAATAAAACACGTGGTTTCAAACGTCAAGTTCAGCCACAGATAAAACATGTGTGATTTATGATGTGTCCACGTTTTTTATTTTGCATGTTTATTGGAATGAATGGTGTATGTTTGCAACGTGCTACTACAAAAGGGCAGAGGTTAGGTTACTTTTTATCATAACACCATGTCTCATCTTTTTTTTATATTCCCTATTTAATTATTGCTTCACCATCTTTGGTTTAACTTCAGTGCTCAAGTCTGATCGCTCTCAAGTGGTCAAATAATTATGAAACCAAGTTCGCTGCTGCTGCTGCTACAATCATTCTGCAATAATAACTGTTAACAGGTCACTTCTGCAACATTTAACTTGCATTTTACAGGAACATTGTTGCTTGTTTGCAGTGTTTATTACATTGCAGAAAAAGCAAAGAGGTCAGGCAAGGCCATGAAAACTTTATTTAGGGGAAAAGCAGGAGGTGACTTGAGTCTACCAGGAATGGCTAGTAGTAATCATCAGGCATCAAAGTGTTGTCTGCCAGCTCCTTAAATGCCACGCTCAGTAATCAGCTGAATAATCCACAGGTGTGCCAGAAATGGCAGGTAGGTCACGCTCTCCAGCAAAGATCCTGTAATAGCGGAGCTCACACACGCACACAGAAACCATAGCATCTCGCCCACAGATCCTAACACTAACAGTCCGAAAGAAAGGCTTAGGAGAGACAAACAAAAAAAAACGAAGGCTGCTACAGATGTTCTCAATGCCTCCGAGTGAAATTAAAATTTATGTTATAGATGCAGCTACTGAGTAGATATGAATATGAATATCAAGTGGAATTATTCTGACCCTGAATCTGTGACGTGTCCTCAATGAATTTCAAATACAACTGAAAGTCACAGCAGAGTCGGACACTGAACGACAACTGGTGAATCTTCTGTCTGATGTAGTAAATTGCTTTAGCAGGAAGTTAATCTTAGCAGTTAATTACACTCAAAATGTAACAGTGGAGAGGTCAGTGTAGTTAAGTAATCCCACCAAACTTTAATAACAGAAGATAACATGTAACCGTGCTTCATTTGAAGTATGATTACCTCCCAAAAGGTTATGAGATGAATAGAGACTATTTGATATTGTGGAGCAACAGTCCTCATGAGTTTTTGAAATCCTGATGAAAAGTTATGATTTTTTTTTTTGCAAATTATTGCTTTTTTGCTGTGACCCAATATAAATACCCAATATATCTATGTATTATGCTGGTCTTAAATAATATTTCTGTTTTCCTTCAATGATGCATAAATGTTTATCAAACGAAAATATGCATAACTTTGTTCATTTAAGAAGGAATGCATCTTACTGTTATACGTCTAGTGTAGTAGAGAAAATGGGATTGACTGACTTTAGTACCATTCTGCATTCATACTTATGTGAAACGGTACTAAAGAAATCAATAATGGACTCATTGGAAAGAACTCAGTCAGTGATAAATACCGTAAGAGAAGCTTAAATGGAACAGAACCCACAGGTGTGTAGCGTGTAATACTCACATCTTTTGAAACCCAAAGGTAGTTTGCAAAAATGTTCCATCAGTAAAATGCATCTGAATATATTATTACTGACTTGCATCATCAATCTCAGTGGTCTATCAAAAATAAAGAAAAAGCAGACATGATTTTACTATAAGCCTTTGCTATAAAAGGGAAAAATGTAACTAAATGCATTGTGATAAAATCTGACACAAATTAGGAATTTATGAAAACTCTGAAAAGTAGGACGCTCCTGAGATTGAAAACTGCTAAATAAATATGCATGTCCCAATACAAGTGAGACAAAATAGCGACTGTGAAGACTTTATGGTGCCTCGCAAAATATTGATTAACCTTAAACATTTGTAATGCATATGTTGTTACATAACTACCACAGACAGTAGTGGATTTTATTGGGATTTTTTATGTAGAATACACTGATGAGTAGTTGAATTACAGTCTAAATAAAACTAGTCTGTAAAGAAAGAACACAGTGAACAGGTCAGGGGTACATTCATAAAGATTTTTAAAGTTAATATTATGGAACATTTTCCCAAGCTTATAATAACACAAAGCTTCCTTCAATCTATCATCTGAAAATCCAAAAAGTATGACACAAGTACAAATCTACCAAGACGTGGCCATTCACCTAGGCTGACTGGCTGGGCAAGGAGAGCATTAATCACAGAAGCGGCAGGCCAGTGATAACTCTGCTGGTGCTGCAGAGACCCACAACTCACAGAATCTGTTGCTGCGACAAATCCGGCCTTGATGAGAAGTCTTGAATTAGTGGAAAAAGTAAAACATGACCAGAGCTACAACAGAATGGTTCAGATTAAATTATGTTATTGCGGTATGTGGAAATCTGTGGAAATCCTTCAAAATCTCACAGATATTCTCCTTCACAGATATCCCAGTTTGGATGATTTTGAACAATTTAGCAAGGAACGATGAGCAAGTATTGAAAAGCATGCATCTCTTTTCTTACACTTTACATGCACTACCGTGTGTTGGTTTCAACACAAACAATAATGAATTGAGATTGAAGCAATGTTGATACATGCTGTATTTTGGACAGGATAATGTGCCACTGTGATATTAAAGCCACAGGGCAGCTATTTACTATTTCCCATTTCATCTTGGAATTGTTAATGTCTGATTTAAAAACACCAGTCTGCACCTTGGGGTAAAGATAAGTTTGTATTTAAGCTTCAATAGCCAAAATTGCAAACATTCATCTGTTCAGATTTATATGACCTAAATCCAGTATTACATTATTTATTTAAGAAACTAAATGCAGCAAATTATTAGGTAAAGCAGAAGTCAACTAACTGTACTTATTTCACAGCAAAAGAGATCAAAAATAATTGTTAGTTACACTTTTACATACATTTTCTGTTTTTTCATGCTTCTTGTCCATTTGCTGCTTGTCCAAAAAATTTCCATTTTTCCCATTTTTACAAAAACAACCAGAAAATAAATAACACTACTGAGTTGCAAATTACAAGACTGAATCAAATCCAACTTAAAACACAGGAGCTTATTTCTGCTTGTAAAGTCAGAGAAGCAGAAGGAGCAGAAAATGCTCCATTTTACTGCTCAAGAGCACTCAACATGCATTGCTATTACATTCAAAGACACCCATGTGTTGCTGAGGTATTTAATGAAATTAGCATGCTAACAAATAACTCGGTGTTAGTGATGGCACCTACACACATTATTTTGAAATGTGCATGATGAAACGGAATCAAAAACACAACAATATAAACAAACAATATAAACAAAATGATTTAAAATAATCTCACCAACTCAGAAGAGCTCAAGGCAAAGGCCTGAACAGTCATTTAAGATTGACACCATGTAGTTACAGGGTACTCGCATGGGAACTTGAATTTCCTTTTGCAGCCACCTTCCACTCTTTAATAAATGCAATTTCCATCTCCAACCACCTGCTGCCTTTGCTCCAGCATCACCAGGGACCCCGGAAAATTCTGTTTAATCTCTTATATGGTCAAAGTGGCTTTAGGCAGAAAAAGTCTCATTGCCAATGTTATTTAATTTTGGTAGAGGAAAATAGGTATAAGTTCTAAAAATCTGTCTCCCCATGCTATGGGTGCAACACTGTGCCTTAGCTAAATAAAAGCACTTATCTCTGCAGTATCGCCTGATTTTCTATTTTTTTTTTTTTTTTTTTTTTTTTTTGAAAAACAGTAGCTCTACAACAGAATGATTTGGTGTTTTAGTCTGTATTACTTCTATATTTTAAAAGGTGCAACATTGGGAAACCAGTGTTCAGCTGACTAGAAATAACAAAAGTAAGTAAGGTCAAAATTTACCTTCAAAATCTAAGTGGAAAATAGGTGGTGGGTGCACATTCTGAGACAATTCTCTGTCTAGAAAATCATTGACAATGAACCCCTCCCACAAACCTTCCCAATTAGCTCCACAGAATTTGCAGGCACAATTAGCAGACAGCTGGTGACTGCAAGGCTGTTGAGTTCATCATACAACATACTTCTCGGTCAAACTCTCCCAATAATCGCTGTAAATGACATAATGGAAAGATATTGTAGCAACATGGTGAAAAGAGGAGGAGCTTCTCATAGAGACAGAGGCCAGTTTTAAGGAGTCAAATTGCAAAGCCAAATTTCTCTTAAGTTTTGTTTGTTATGCATCACTTTTATAGCAATTGAAGGAAATATAGTTACTTGATTATGCTATAAAATGGCACCACGTGCCTGGAGAATATACAATACCACCCCTTTAATTGCTGGGATCTTTGATTAGTGAGGTCTTTGCTGCGATGTACCTACAAAAGAAAGTGTGTATTTTGTGCTGCCTTTGCTGCAATACCAAAACCTACGCTTTTACCGTTATCCCCTATATGTTACTTATTTTATTTCCTCCCTCACCTTTGTTTATTCAAACTAAATTTCTACTGTTATTCTGGGGTTCTTCCTAACACTTATCTTTATTGATAAAGTATACCTGCCATACTCTTTTAAATAGGCCCACATCAGGCTTTTTATGTATGGCATTCACTCACAGCCCCTGAAGTTCCGAACTCTGCTGAACTCCCTGAGGGCACGAGGAGGAAAGCAATATTTCTTCCTCTCCCCTGCTTCCATTCGCTTTCCCTCCCACGTTATTATTGATGCTGAAACTCTTCTCAGCAGGGTATCTGCTGGCCACTGTGTAGGAAAAAAAGAAGAAAGAGGGGGACAATGATTGGTCAGAGGGGAGGAAGAAAGATAAAGAATACGACTGAAAGTATCTGCTATTACACGCTTAGTTGGTTTCCACAGACACTGTAATCCACACAGTAACACTTTAACCCCCAGTTTTAGGAGCTGAATGAGGAGGCTAGCATCTTCCATCATGTTGCGGTGTCTCCTACCTCCTCTCACCTTTTCAAATCAATCTCCTCCCTTATCCATTATGTTCATACTTGTTCTGCACTTTCAATTTTCTTATGCTATTCACCTATATGTCTTACAGCTCTGCTACCTGCCTCTCTACTATAATTCTTCTCCGTCTTGCCTCCTCTGTAGAATATAATATTTTTTTTTCAGTAATAGCACAAATCACTGTCATTTTCCTATTACACGGTCTGCTCTCCCACCAACATTTCTTCATACTGTCTTTCAGAATTTCTAGACCACACTAAGACTAACAGACTGACGTTCAAATTCATAAAGCTATTTGCACCCGAAGCAGGGGCTGCATGTTCTCAGTCTGAAATTAGATGCAGAGCCAGATCTGCTCTTGAAATAGCCTCACCAATCAAAATCAAACAGCATGTCTCCAACAGCGTTCAAAAAGCATTTTGAACATCGAATGTCTTTGAGAGACACATTCAAATCTTTATCCCCCAACTAAGAGTCGAGTTTTTAAAGGGGGGTATTATGTACAAGTGACTGTTTTTTTGAGCTTTATATCATATTATTATGTTGTCTCGTCACAATGCATACATACATGGAGTGCTGCTTTGATTCTGTTGGAGGTGTTTAAACGCTTGCTCTCATAAAGCGCCTTCCCCCACTTCTTCGCAACACGGCTCCTCCAGACTTGCAGCAGCAATTAGCAAACATCTGGTTGAACTGCAAAATCTGCTGAGCTTCTCAAACAAACTACTTCTCTGTCCAAAACTACTAAGAATGTCTCAAAACACTCTTGAGGGGAGGAGACCGATGTGAGGGTGACCTGGAAGGAGGGGAAAAAGTGGTAACTGCTCTGTACAGCAAACATAAACGTGTTACCTTTATTGAGAACTTAGGTCTATTGCTGTTTAAATCTACAATCTCTGATCCAAAAGACTCTAGCCAGAGAGAAGGAGCAGAGGCCATGCAGCCACACCTTGATCTGATCCCCAGAAATTCAAGCAGACAAGTCCAATAATGGAGATGCAGAGACAGGGTAAACAATAAAAAAAAAATCAACATAAAAAAACCCGTCAAGGTCAGATTTAAAGGAGCCAGGGTAATTACTAGAAAACAGAAAATGCTGGAATGTTGAGACAGAAAAACAAGCAACAAGTAGGAGAAAAGAGGAGAGTTTCATGAGTAGCAGAACCAGCAACCAGGGAGTAAATTAGTATATGTTAGGCAGTGTGGGAACACTGGGTGATAGACTAAGTAATGTTAAAAAATGTAGGCGACAGCCAGAACAAAGCATCATTTTTCCAAAGACCAAAGCTGGTTGTGTTATTTAGATTTAGCAGAAATATAAGGTGTGTTGAAAACTGGTCATATTTTGATGAAGAAAAAAAAAAGGGTTTCCTTGATAGTTTTGACACTAACTTTCCAAAACGGTGTTGTCCTCAATTTGATATCTCTTTAAGAACGTTCTTCTGAACTTGATAGACATATTTTGCTGTATTTTTCCATTAAAATACTAATATGGTTGTAACTCTGGGAGGGATTAAAGCTCCTTTAAAATTTTTTGTAACTAAACAGTGCAACTGCTGCTAATCATAAACTGGAAAGTGTCCCTGAATCATATTCACTCTCACTGGGTTAATTTCACTTGTTTATTTCCCTGCTAATTACAAACTTGTGGCTTTTAACTTGTAACAGTATGTCTTTTTAACCATGTGTCTGCTTAAAAGGGTGTTCTTATTACCAAGGGAAAGTCTAAGTAAATGAAGCCAAAAAATAAATAAAAACTGATCAAAAATATTTTCACAGGGATAACTGACAACTATGGCCAAAGGGAGAAGCCATGTTCATTGCAACTTCTGCATTGATGTTGGTCAGACGCCTTGACTACAAGATGTGGTTGTGGTAACCTATTTTATAGCCTGTATTGATCATTGTTACATTTTGTTTTGAGTACATTTTGCTTCCTTCTTGCTGCTGGTGAATCCATCATCAAAGAATTCTGTGACACTCACATTTCCTCCGCAATATTTAATCCAAGCAACAATTTATTACATGTAATTTATGCATTGGTGCTTTGAGACTGAAACCCTTTAGGCTTGCCAGCAAGAGCATTATTTATTCTAACTTGTGACCAACATGCATAGCTGGAGCTCCAAGTGTTCTTAGTCCTATGTTTTGATGTTGTACTTGTACAACGTCTGGGGCACAAAGCTGCAAAGAGAAAGTGAAACAAAGAATTGACAGCACAGAGCGAAGCTCAGCCATCATTACTTCATGTTAACAGAAACACAGCTTGCAGCTAAGGCGTGTTTAGGATCTTGACCTGCTCAAAGTTTGACCAAACAGTGTCAGTTTCATTAAATGAAGCTTTAGCCATGTCTGCTTTAATGTTTTAACAAGCCAAAGACTTAAATGCAGCATTTTCATGTCACCGCTTGCAATGTTTCTTCAAATAAGATATTTCTGCTGTAATGAAATGGACAAGAGCAATAGCTATTGCTCTTTTTGAGGTAAAGTAGCAATATTATTCCAAATGATCAAAACAAAAAAGCTCCCGCAGAAATATTTGTGAACATGTACGTATCTTACTATCGCCTTTTATGGTGTTTTCACACCTGAGAGGCCGGCACACTTGGTTTGATTGCAACCAAATTGCAACATTTTTTACATTTTCAGTTGGTGTCGTTTGCTTTCACACTGCACTGTATCAAACAAACCAAACCCTGTACCAAAAACTACTGAAGGAAATTACATGAAAACCTCTGAAGAAGACTTGAACATAACTGGCTTCTATGTGAAATTTAAGCAGAAATGGAGTGTTGTCTGATTTTAGCCGATTTTATGTGAAATTATGCTATTCAGTCTAAAAAATAAGGCATTTTATTTTCATTCACACCTCTGTTGCTACTGAAAGACTTAAGAATCAACACCAGTAAGCAGGCTGAAAGAATTGTTAAGAATTTAACTTCCTCCATTTCATGTAAAATGTTGAGAAAGACCATTAATTGTTCATGGTTGTTTTCTCAATATTTAATGCCCTTTTCAGGGATTAACTTTGTTTCATTGCATCACTTTCTAACACGGAAGATATCAACATAACCAGCAACATTTTCAGACTGGAAATTAAATCCAGCCAATTTACTCTACTCTAAATATTAGCTGCATCACAAATGGGCGAATCGAAGGAAGAAAAAACATAAATATCTGCTTGATAAAATCTGTTATGACCTTAACAGTTTTTATTGTGTTGGGTAAAGCTATAAAAATATATTTGTAATTATTCTACACAAAATGACATCACAACAGCAATATAAATTAAACGTATGGATGTACTAATGTTAAAAGCTCTGATTTCAACCTCTCAAGTCATACTCAGACGCATTGACGCTACAACAAACCTGAGTTGCTGTCATTAAAAATTGACTTTCTGTTTTAGAAAAACACCTTTTCATGGTAAATAGTCTTATTCTCCTTGTAGTATAACATAACCTGCTGCAAACCAAAGTGAGTTTTAATGTTTTATGTTAGCTTCCAGTGACTCCAAGTGTTTCATTTGGCACAGATAGTCTGATCCTTTGTTGTTTCAGTTACCCCTGAAGTTGCTTAAGGGAAGACTTTGATTTATGGCATACTACATGAGGACTCCCCTGCTGCTATCGTGTGAGGTTGTGCGTCTGTGTGAGGATGTATGCTGCACTGATCTGAGCTTCCCAAAAATTCAAATAATCTTTGGGTGTCTGTGGTGTTGTGTCTAATAATACAACAATCTAGCTGCAGAGCTAACCATTCATCTCACAAACAGTGAATAATCTAGTTTCAGACACCTCTAAGAAATATTATCATATAATGACAATGGCACTGTGTGACCAGTTTTCATACACAGGTTAGTTCAAGTGAACTTATTTTATTCATGTCCCAATAAATATCATGTCAAGACAGACATGTCTAATATGGTCCAAATTCAATTCAATTCAATTTAGTTTATTCCAACCCAGTTGATGATTGGATATGATTAAAACATTTTTTTTCTTTTGGTCAAATCAAATTCATTTCATCATACAATGCAAAACTATATGTATAAAAAACTATATTATATCCTGTAATGGGACTTCAAATAAGTTGATTTCTGATTACTCCCTGAAAATGTAATTTAGTTCTTCAGCTCTCCCCTGTTTCTAGTTTTTTGAGGGAAGGCGGTGGGTCAGTTTCTGTGAAACCTCTTGGTATATTTGTTTGTTGCTGTATGTATTCTTCCACCAGTATTGATAAAGTGGTTTAGACCTCAAGGTTTGACCATGAAATTATTCATCTAAGCAACAACTACGGTCTTTGAAAATGGCAGTTGAGATGCTATTAACATAAATCCACGGGCTAATCAACAAAAGCAGTCTGCTGCCAGTCATCCGACTAGGTCTGACTTGTACCACCCATGAGGTGATTCCAACGTAGCATAATCTGCTAAAAGGAGATAAATCTGACCAGGGAGACTGGGGATGAACCCACTACTATGATTGGATTCATCAGAAATTCTGTCCAGAAAAGAGACGCAAGTAAACATTCATTCTGGGTGAGGTTTTATGAAAATAAAATGCATTTTGGGAACACAAAAGTGATGCAATTATACCAGAAAGAGTAACAGGGATCAGTTTTAGCAACATAACTGTACAAACAGTTCAAATCCACAAGTCAAATAATCAAGCGCCTCATGCAACATTTTTCATAATAGTGGAGGTATTCTTACAAATATGGCTCTGAGATTTTACTATAAAATGATGAGTTGTATGTGTGTATCTTCTGTTAACCTCAATGTGTCATATGTGGTGTGTGTTGAGGAGGACCCAAGTGGCAACAGGGAAGACTCAGGCGCATGATGGAGATCATATTTAATGATGGAACTCAAAACTCATAAAAACATGAGGGAAACACACATGAGCCAGGGGGATAAAATAGGATCCAGCAGTTGGAGGAAGAAACCCAGGAGCTTCTATGCTGGACATATGATTGTACCACGGAAACCAGGTGAGTACAATCAACAGAGTAAGTGGCACTGAGAGGGGAACAAAAGTTAGAAACTGAGATTATGGCAGCACAGAAGCATGGGATGACTAGAAGAACAATGAATACTAAGTGAACAGATCAAAATATAAAAAAATCGCAAGAACTCAGAAAAATGTAAATCAAAAATGCGATGGAATCACAACACATGACGACGTTAAATTTAGCCATTTTCAATTTTCACCAGAAAAACAAACAAATTGAAAATGGAAAATCGAGTTTCTCCCAGCGTCATTTTCATTTTTCCTCACAAATGTATCAAGTGAGGCCAGAAACCTTCAAGGGTAACAATGTGACATATGTGGCATCTTACCAAGATAAATGCCTTTAGTTTTATTATACAATGACATGAGATCATTGTTCATTTTGAAATCTGATTGTCAAATTTTTTATACAAAGTATAGGAAAAAACTTTCAAGCAGCATGTCATTCTCTCTTTGTACAGTATATCGTCCAAATGACTTCACAGAGTTTTTTCTTTTCTTTTTTGGCGAATTAATGTTAGAAAACAGCCCTATAGTCAATTTCTGAATGGGAAGAAACATTGAAAAATCCACCAGAGAGATAATGAAGGGAGGACTGAGAAAAAAGATGTTAATTTTCCATGATGAGAAATACTTTTGTTGTGATCCACATAGAGAATGTGTGTGAGAGAGAGAGCAGCTCTGTGTGTCCGTATCTCCCTAGAGCACAGAGATAAAAGACTTCTTTGTTTTCCCGGTTGTATTCATTTTCTGGTTCTCTCCTCCTCCATGACCATTTTTTTCAAATATTATTTTTTATTGCATTTCTTCTTCGTTGGTTATTACAGCCATATATAATAAGACATGGGACTGATACAAGATACAGGTACACAATGCAGAAGAAAAGATGAAGAAGGAAGTTAAGTATTTGACCAAGGATCAAGAGAATCAACATAAGTACAGATTTAAAGACTTATCAGAAATGTATTTAGTTAAATTGATATATATTCTAGATGTGACAATAGATGTTTAAATAATAATAATAAGATGGGTTAGGTGCTCAAAACCTATTTTAAGTCAATCATTGGCCTATAAAATGCTGGGGGGCCACATGTGGCCCGCCGGCCTTGAGTTTGACATGTGTATTACGCCATAGAACTGCCAATTGGTAATTGAAGTAAAGTAGCTTCGATTTCAAAGAAGCCGACATTGAAGTCGATTGGCAAATGAACCATCACCAAAGAGGAAGGCTCTTGTTGTCTCACTGCACCCCAAGAGATGCATAACCTACAAAAAACATTTCTGTCTAGTTTTGAACCAGAGACCATTAGCATGTAAAGCAAATGCGATAACCACTACACTACAGGAACTGAACTTCTCTGCCTTGTTTCAGTTTGAGGTTCCAAAGTTGATGATGTGAGATGCAACGCATGAAAATTTCAACTGAGGTTTGCACTCAGATGCCTGGATTCAGAGTACAGACCATGACATCACAGACCCTTGTTGACCTTTAGTAAACACCTGTGATGAATAGAACATGCAAAATCCATTTCTGTCTGGTTTCGAACTAGAAACCTTTTGCGTGTAAAGCCAACGTGATAACCACTACACTACAGACACTCATGCTGTTTCCAGTGTTCCTGGTAGATGATCCACATTTTGTTAGAGACTAATGTCAACGATGGGCATGGAACAATGTCAAATACTTATACCACAGATCCTGTCAGAGAGCACAGTAACTTAGTGAACAAACTGTCAGACAAACAATTGTGATTAATTTCACATTACAGTCCATAAACTAAGCCTGGATCAAAAAAATTGTATTAAAGATGTCATTAGCAGAGACAAATGGTTCTACAGAGACTTGGCAAAATGGCTAAAAAATAAAATTAATACTTACAAATAAAAGATGGTTCAAAAATAAAATTAACACATTAAAATAAAAAATATCTCTGAAATACAATCAACACTTGAAAATTAAAAATGGTTCAAAGATAATATCAACACTTCAAAATACAAAATCTCTGGGAAATAAAATATTATGTATGTTGTTTTGAAAAACATTGGAATATAAGCATTGTATTAAATCTTCATGGTGGTGAGATCATGTAAGTTCTTCTTAAATCCATGGAAACTCAACAGTTTGTAAGGTAGGTGAGTTAGCTCAGCAGGTTAGAGCACCGTGCTGGTAATGCTGAGGTCATCGGTTCAAACCCTGTATGGGGCAATTCATGTGTAAGGTCTTTCAGACAATCAACACTTCAAAATAAATAAGGTTTCAAAAATAAAATCAACACTTCAAAATAAATAAGGTTTCAAAAATAAAGTCAACACTTTACAATAAATAATGGTTCAAAAATCAACACTTCACAATAAAAAATGGTTCAAAAATAAAATCAACAGTTCAAAATAAAGGTTTCAAAAATAAAATCAACACTTTACAATTAAAATAAATAATGGTTCAAAAATAAAATCAACACTTTAAAATAAAAACTGGTTCAAAAATAAAATCAACACTTTACAATAAATAAGGTTTCACAATTACAATAAAAAAAATAAGGTTCCAAAAATAAAATCAACACTTTAAAATAACAAATGGTTCAAAAATACAATCAACAGTTCAAAATGTATAATGGTAACTGTTTCTGTCTGTTCAGTCCAAAAATTAAGCCTGGGATCAAAAAATGTATTGAAGATGTCAGTAGCAGAGACAAATGGTTCTACAGAGACTTGGCTAAAAAATAACATCAATACTTACAAATAAAAAATGGTTAGGAAGCTCATTACAAACCTTTGGTTGAAATGCGCGTTAAATTCAAGTCTCCATTACAGACCAGAGAAAACTAAAGAGAATGCAACGTTGTGTTAATCCATTTGAGGAGCCGGCAGTTTATCTTGAGGAAATAAATGACCATGCAAAAGTTAATTAGACTGTAACATGCGCAGTCCGCTGCTCAACCACTGCGGACTGCGAAGAATTAAAAACCGCTGGGAGTAACTCATCCAGCGGATTTAACAAATGGAGCCTTCTGGGTTCACGTTACCCTGGAGGAGGTGTAGACGTAACATCTGTCCGTTTCGGAGAAGCAAAACCACGCAAAAATAAATAATTAATCCTGGTAAAAGCGCACACCGGTCCGGTGTAAAACACAGGGTAAAACACTCAGAGTTCAGTTGGTCTGTTGGGATCAGACATATCCAACTGACTGATGAATTAGCGCAGATTTTTCAGCAGATGGGAACCAGGAGGAAGTGCGTTCAGACCCCAGCGGGTGAAGTGGTGCTAATTTAAGTGAAGTCGCTTAATTTAATTTATTAAAAGTTATTGGGGTGGTTTTTGTCACTACGAGAAAAATGTAGATGCATTTATCTGCTTAATTTGTGATGGGATCTGGATTCACGGTGAAGATTAATTAAACCGCATAAAATGCGACTAAATAGTTGATGTTAATATGATTGTAATTTCACAGATAAAATAGTACAGGACCGATTTTTTTTTTTTTTTTTTTTTTATGTTGTCGGTCAAGATAACGTCTAGCGCGACCTGCCGCCCTGACACCAACTCACACACATCTTCATTCACAGTCTTACTTGTAAATCGATTTGTCTTTTCTTGGACGTTTTGATGTTAGCTTGTCGATGTCTCAGTTTTATTCGCTGGGAAAATCAATAAGCAGCTTGAGGTGACTCTGCTGCTCTCTAGTGGCGAGAAGCGGTAATGTTGGCTGGTAACAATCGGAATGCATTGTGGGAGATGTAGTTTGTAGTCAATTCTTGCTCAAAACCTATTGTAAGTCAATGTCGGCCTATAAAATGCTGCGGGGGCCACATAAAATGACATGTGGTCTACAATCTGTGTACTTGTCTGTTTCAGAACAGCATGTACGCTTCTTTCTTAATAATCCTAATGGGTTTTGCATGTTTCTCAAGAGTTTTTGTGTTGTCCTATCAACCTCGACGTCCTTTTCAATATTCCAATCAAAACTTAGGAACAAAAAAACATACCTTACACATTACAGAATCATCACTTGTTGGCCTTACAGCCAAATTTTCTTGAACTTGTTCTTAGGAACTTTCGTATGGTTCATTTTGCAGCTTGCAGTGTTTCTACTGGGTGGTTCTAGTTTGCTATTACGCTCCTAATCCACACATTTAAGCTGCTGTCACTCAGGGCTCACTATCTCCATCCCTCTGGCCCTCGGCTTCCATCTTGCCACCAGCATCAGGCTCGCCAGACTTTCTTTTTCCCTTCTGCTTCTTTCTCTCAAACACACCCAGCAACTCTGACTGGGTCACTTATCATCAGAAGGAAGCAGCACTTTTATACATGTTGACCTACGATTGGAAAGTAAACTGCATAATCCTTGGAGGAATAAAATGATATATTTATGTCAGGGATTATTTGGTCGTATGCTGTATTTGTGTGTTTGAGGTAGATTCATTACAAAGTCTAGTTTATTAAAAGAGACTTCAGGAATTTTGTAACAGAATGAGCACAAAAACACAAGTGCAGAAACAACAAATAAGTCACTTAACTCATAAAAGTCACAGGAAATAGAAAAAACAACAGAGAAAACAAATAATCTGAACACGTTTGAAACAAAGCAAACTTCATGACGAAACAGCAAGAAAGACATCTCAAAGTAAATATCAGTTTTCATAAAATTATAATATTACATGAAACCAACTGCAAAGGCTTTTCATTACAGGAATGTTATGTGACTTAAACAAACAGATATTACTGGTGACTTAAATTGTCCAATAACCGATGTCCTCCATTTGCAGGATATTTGGACATATAGATGATGAACCAAAATGCAGATAGAAAATCAGCAGATTGTAAAGGTGATATTTAATCAGGAAAGTCCATAAACTCACAAAAAACAAATAGAGCCAGACAGAGAAACAATGACAAACTGGCAAATACGAATTTGAAAAACGAAGGAAATGTTTTATGATTTTCATTAACTGAAAGCCATAATAATAAAACGCTCATATAAATGTCTGTAATATATCAGTCTGCGTGTAATGATCCCATACAATGAGTTTCATTTTTTATTGAATTAGTGAAATAAGTTAACTTCTTAATAAGAATTTAACTTAATAAAGATATATATTTCTATCCCACATGACAATCTGCTGCACTAAGCAACAAAAAGGTCAACTGCACAGTTAGATATACTGTGTATCTTGTGTAGATACACTCGTTCCTATTTTTGCAACAGATCATAAATTGGTAATGTACATGTTCATGAAAAATACACGGAATAATTTCAAAATACAGGATTGTTTTAAAATAAATAATTTGTATTTTTCAATGAGCCTGGTTTTCTCAGTCTGCAGCATTTAAAAGATCTAAGGCACTAGTTGATTTAGACATGGTGTCACACACATTTTTTCATGATCAACTTAATATTCTTTTTGAAATTCTTCAAGAATGCATAACAAGGTAAAGACCTGGTATTGTCTCTGACAAAAAAATAATATGTAGGAGTGAAGCAGAGATAAATCTGTCAGCATAAGCAAAACAGTTCTGAAAAATATAGGTGATCGTGCAATTTTATGGAATCCCTCTTGAGGTTTTCTTTTTTTATTCTAACATTGTTCCCTGCTTTCCACTGCTTCGGAAGTGAGCCACAAATTAAGTCAGATGTGATGCTTCACCAACGCTGTGATAAATAATACTATGCTTGAGTATAAGAGTGAAATAGTTAGTACAATCTGCTATGGGTGTTGAAGTGTAAACGTTTGGAAGTAAGTGAGGGAGCTTCAAGACCAATGGGAGACACAGAGGCCTGCAGTCATCAACTCAAAGACTGCAAGGAGCACTGGTATTTACAAGAACTTGAAATTTGCTCTGCTAGTATGTGTGCAACGTTCTGCTGCCATTCAGACAACATTCAGGTGAACGGACTGCTCAAATGTGGCTCTGCAGAATAAGTTGGTAGAAACTGGTGTCTCAAAATACATGTATGGACCATATTTGATTTTGGAACTACATCCCTGTCACTGACTAGACAGGCAGTAAATGATCTAGGCATGCTCACCACCCACCACATCGTGCATTACCCCATGGAAGTAATTTTAACAAAGTTCTGTGCTGTTATGGAACACCAACTAAAACATGTTAGAATTACTTAAAAATCCTATTGTACATGTGGAATTTCAATCAACCTGCATTGATCCAAGACTTAATAATCAATTCTTCGAGCTGCAATTCACTGCCATTAAGAAAATATGCATATTTTTTTACAGTAATAACAGTCAGTCAATACAATTAGAATGTGTTTCAATAAGGCTTGTATGTTAAAAGTAAATGTACATTTTAAAAACAACCACTGTTAAGCATTTATGAAACATACTTTTCATTAATTACACATTTCTGCATTAAAAATGTTTTTTTTTTCCATTGGTCTGACATTTTTATTAGCTGTAAGTGGAAAACCATCATAATTACCCAGTTACATAGGCTTTTAAAAGTAAGTCTGTATGTAATTAATCTATATAATGTCTTTCACTTATTGAACTGAATTACTGTCATTAATTAACTTTTAAAGCCTCCATTTTTTTAATAATGCTGTACAGTATAACCATGAGCAAAGATAAGATTTTAGATTGTAAACACTTGTTATTTTTGTTTCAGAGCTGTGCTGTACCACACATTCAAACTTGGCCTTCAAAGATGTAGAGCTGTTGCCACAAAACACCTTGCCATTACATAGTTAAAGGGAACAAGGGTGCGGAAATGACAGAAAAATAAAAATAACATTAATTTTCTCAAACCACCCTCTTTATGTGTCTGACTTCGGTGGACTGGATACTTGACTGCTTGACTAACATGCTGCATAATCTGATTAGGTAACTTGTTGGCTTGTCTATTTTATGACTACCAGCTAAAAATGTTGCAGATGGCAGACATACCTTTTTAAGATAAAAATAGTTGTTGTCCAGGCAAATATGACTGTTTATTTGTGGAGGTCAACCTATTTTTCAATGGGCTGACATAAAAAGAAAAAAATCATTTATTCTAGTAAATGTAATCAAACTTCCTGAGTAGCAGAATTTTATAGTTTTCATTTGCTAAGAGTCATAATCACAAAAACTTTAAAAGTAAATGTTTTTGATACTACTCTGTATGTATAAGACACAAGCTTGCACTGCATTAATCCACATTCAATTTTAGCAGGAAAATAATAAGTTAAAAGCAGTCAGCCGAAGGAACTTGTCCTCTTTACCTCAGTGCAGTAGTGAGACACAGATAAGCACATGAGACCTCCATCTTTGCTGGAGGAGAAAAGACTGCTTGTTCCAAGAAGCCCTGGATGCAAAGTATACATGCTGTTCAAGTTGAAGGAATAAGCCTTGTTCCTGTCTTGTTTGTTATTCTATAGAAGAAATATTTTAATTATAGACTTCTCAAACAACCCTAACCCATTTGTCTAAGAGAGAGGAACTGCATTTTTTTTCACCCTGATGTAGAAGTTTTAAAAACAACTTATTAGTAAATAAAAACAATAAGTAAGAAAATAGAAACCCCAACATAATTGTTCTTTTTGTATCTTTAATTTCTCGTTGTAATAAGTTCTTTAGTGTTATTTCAGTTAGTCCGTGCAATTCCACACACAACCGCTAGAGGCGCTGCCGCGTTGGAGGCATAGAGAAGATTGAGCACACAAGAAGAATAAATCTTCCGGTTGAATGTAAAGAAAATTCAACGTGTGCGTCTCGTCTTTCTCATACCACAGGTCAGTAGACATGTTTTTATACACTTATGTTAGTTATCTTGAAGAGTCAAAAAGGTTCCTAAATCGAACGTCAACTAATGAGTCACATGGTTCGTTTTGTGATTGTTATTGTGTACAAAACGGGACTTGTTCTGAAGGCTAATTGGAGCTAATGCTAGCGGACTATTACACGTGTGTGAGCTAGCTGAGGAGCTAGGTGAAGGACTGCGGAGTTCATTTGAACTTGTGTTTTGCACTTTTTGAGAGAGTTCTCACTCAAAGGACATTATTTTGGTTTATTTATTTTAATTTTATTTGATGCTTCTTTATGGGTTTGTTGAAAAACCAGATAAATTATATGTGTCGGTTTTCTGCTAATCTTTAGGACATATGTGAAGATGAGTTGTGGCTTTTTCCAGTTTTTAAAAGCAGATTTTGCTATGTCAGATGTAAAATGTTATTGTTCTATTGAAACAATGGACATTGTTCAAAGCTAAGATGCTAAAATGTTAAATATTTTATTTGTGCTGATTAAAAATAGTAAAAGCTATTAAAATAGTTAAAAGCCTTTGTATTTTTTCTTTTGACAGTTAAATACAGAAGTTCTCAGATAAGGGGACAAGGTATTGGATTTAAAGCACTAACTACAAAATTTATTTGGTTTAGAGAAGTAAAAGCTATTTATGAATTAATTTTGTCATTTGATGGAATCCATAATGCTAAATGGAGCATGTTAAAAGTATAGTTGTTTGGTTTAAAGGAATATTACAGCCATTTCTGATGTAATGAAGCTAATGGTTCTATTGAAGTTTGTGATACCTGAAATATGTTGTATATGAAGTATTATAAGACAGAAGAATAATAAATCTTCCGTTTGAATGTGAAGGAAGCTCAACGTGTGTGTCTCGTCTTTCTCATACCACAGTGCCACACGTTGAGGGAAGACCATTCTCTATATTATTTTCAGCTATCCAAGGTTGCAGGGTAACACTAGCTGCACGATCTAGCCAAACTGACGTCTGCTGCAGGTTCAGGAAGTGGCAGCTGAAGATGAGATTAGGAACTAGGGTTCTGATTCCAAAGGTAGCCCATGTGCTCCCGCTTTCCAAAATATCTTCAGGGACAAATTATGTAAAATAAAATGAGTATCTGGTAATATCTGGGTTAAAACAAAGTATTTGTTACGGCAAACAAGTGACTGACTACAATGATGGGGATCAAAAGACCGAAACTACGGGAAAACATGACAGTGGAGAAAGACTAAACACAGCTGCAGAAATTTCTTGTTAGTACTGTTGTGTTCTATATGTGACAGCAATCTTGTCCACATGTCTGGACAAAGGAGTAGGATTGAAAGACAGAAACCTATTTTCCTGAAGAAAAAATCTGGCTAATCTTTTCTCGAACCTAGTGGAAAACCTGTCAGAATAATAGTACTAAAAAAACTTGAATGTTTGCTTTTCTTCAGACAGATCTGACTTTTGACCACAAGGATGGAATCTGAAACATTTAATCCTCCGTGTTTTGATCAGAAACCTTGAGGTTCCTGCTAGGAAGCTGAAGATGAGGAGAGTTTTCATTCTTCAGCCTCTAAGAGGAGTCACTTGGGAGAAAAAAAGTGAAGTTTTAGAAAAATAGAGTAGAACCAAATCTGATTTAAAATTTGAGGCTCTTCCTGGCACACAGTCCTCTCAGGCTTGTCTACCAAAGACAGGGAGAAATTCTTGAAGCAGCCTGATGGATTTTGACAACTTTTACATGGCAAATTGTAACATACTACCAACTCAAGCTGTGTATTAAAAATAAGTTAAATGTCGCATTACAGATGGGAAAAGGTTTTACAATTTTTTGACTTAGTCAAGTCTTTTTATGCAAAATGTGGTGTAGTAAAGATGTGTAGATGTTTCATATGTACTGCTATCTACTGGGTTTGTAAAGTTCTGTTCTTTTTTTACTGTTTTCTGTCGTCCAATAAAGTCACTTATTTCTCTCAGCTATCAGATATATTTATAGACAGTCTTTGTAGTTTAAGGACTGTAGAAATAGGAAGAGTCTTAAGAGCATCCAGTCTTTCAATTTCAGGCAATTTAATGGATTTTTTTGCTTTTAACTTGAGACTGCACACAATTTAGAGGTTTGAACTCCCAAATGACTCTTGAATGCTTCCCTTTTTATAGATTCGTCAGAGATCTCAGGCCAGAACACGCAAACTTCAAATTAAATGGCTTTCCTCGATTCACTATACAGCACATCAGAGTGTCCACTGAGCACAGAAAGATCAAACGCCTTTAGTATCAAAATAGAAAATGCTTGCTCAGAGTAGTAATTGTGATTCGGTTTCAAAATAAAAATTATATGCCATTGTGCCACTGCAAAATCAGCAACTGGGGCATTCTAAAACCATTAATAGTGTTAAGATTTTTGAAGCTTTCAGTTTTATGTGCTAAGCTCTTTTTGTCGTCTCATCAACTCTGGCCAGCTTCGCTAACCCCTGCTTAAGAAAAGAAGAGAAACAATAATACCTTCTCGCAGGCTGAGAAGAAGGATATAGGCATTTGAATTGATCTATCAATGTTTGATTTACAAATGGTGCAAGTTTAATCACACTGAGCTACCTGAAATAAAACAACTGGCAAACAACAAATCAAAACTCCTTCCAAAGCTTCAGCTTCAAACAAATTTGTGTCCTTATTGAAGGAAGCTGAAAACAAGACCAATGAATAACCAGTCAAAAAAAATCTGCAGAATCCTGGACATCTCTATCATTCCTGTTGTCAATCTAAATATCAACACCCTAGACTCTGTTTCCTCCAGCTGTTTATCTGGGAAGGTACATCTGTCCTAGTATTATGCATTAATGCTCAAGCATAGTTTTGTGCTTGTAAAACTCTCCTATCAGCAGCTGCTGATCTGCTGAGTTGCTCACCTCTGCAACCAAAACAAGCTCAAAGGGTTGATGCAATCTGCTGTGTTTGAATAATTTCTTTTTATCTTAGCTGAGACAGATAAATCTATTTATGACATAAGATGCATCACCTAGTTTCTGTGTACATATTTTGTGATAAATATTTAAGTGAAGTCATGAATCCATATGTTTTTTACTAAATACATTTTCATATTGTAACATATAACAGACACTACAAATGAAAGAATGCGGTGGACTGAAAATGCAAAAAATGTTATTGCAAGGAGCAATCAAGAAAGTTGAAGCAGAAAATGTAAAAAAAAAAAAAAAAAAAAAAAACAACAACAAAGACATTCGAAGTCAATTATTCCTGGGGTTCTTAAAGTCCAGTGTGGAGAATATTAAGATGTAAAAGAAGCCCTGAGAAAAAGCTATTACATCAATAAAATCTTTGGCCACCTGTATTCTCCACACCCACACAACACAAAGAATTATACGAATGGCATTCTCTAAGTGGGAGTCAAGACGCTTAGGGCTAAATTACATGGAGACTAAACTATATTGGAAGTGTCATTATCTTTATATGCAGTGTGCTCACTAGAGGAATATACACACATGCATTCTCTTATGCTTCATGAGAAAATTAAACAAATTCCATCAAAATTTGAAAGAGATGGATTCCAGACAGGCAGAAGGAAGTCTATGCTGAACACACGTTTATCTAAAGCGGAAAACAGAAGAATTAGAGGTTACTTTATTTAGTTGTAGAGGCTTTGTTACTTGAAAAGTGATTGTGTTACTCAAATTAATATATTTCAAAAAATCTCTAAGAACTAAAGTTCTTGTTTGCATCCCATTTTGAGGGGAAATGTTTCTTGAAGATCATTTAGTAGCATCTTTTCCTCTTAGAAATCACAATATTCTTGCAAAAAAAGGAAAAAAAAAGATGTCAATTTGAAAGATGTCAATTTGAATGTCAAATTGAAATCTGATGTTATTTCAAACAGCCTTTGAATCCAGGAGTCAAAGTAACCTTACATAAGGATGTATTCTTTTCTCTCAAGCTATTTGTGGCGTGCCACAGGAATGCATTTTTGTGCCCATTATTTATGGTTCCTCTACATTCACTTCATGCAATGCTGATATTATCCACACAGGATAATTCTGCCACCACCTTGTTTCACTCTGAGCATGGTGTGTTTAGGATGATGATGAGCAATGTGGGTTCTCCTTTACATGTGACATTTTGCATGTAGATTAAATCGTTCAGTTTTGGTTTAATCTGTTCAGTATACTTTCTTTTAAAAGTTGCTTATATAAACTTGTAGTGAGCTGTAACCAACTTTCACTCAATAAGTTTCTTTTTGCCGGTCTTCCATAAAAGCCCAATTAGTGGAGTGCCCAACTAATAGTTGCTATATATATTTATATAAATTCTCCCAGAAAAGTTGTATTTATGTTGAGCTCCATCACGGATGGACTTAGTTAAACTAATTAAGTAACTTCTGAAGCCAATTGATTCAAATAGATTTTTTTTAGGGATACAACACAGTAAATGTTCATTAATATAAATGCTCAATGGCCTTTTCGGGAATTTGTTTATAAAGAATTATGAAAACCATGCATCAGTTTTTATTCAGATCCACAATTATGCATTACTTTGCTATAGTTGATCAATTCAGCTCCCAACATAATTTCTTAAAGTTAAGGATGTATTGTGGAAATCGTTTTTGAAAAACGATGGTTGTCTCGTAAAGGATTAGAAATAAATGTGACCCGGCTAAGAGTTATGAAAGAGTTAGTAAGAGTTTATGAATGAGAATAATGTGTTTTACCTTTAAGCCTTTTTTGTGTGGTACAGAAAATCAAGTGTTCTAGTTCTTCTGCCATCAAACGCTCCATCTGTGAGCATAAAAAAGCAGGTGAAGTTTTTTTTTTGTTTGTTTTTATGCAAAACTTTGCCCGTTTGAATCCTTGCCAGCCAATATGTTGTCTTATTTAGTTGTGTAGATGTTTTCTCGTTTGAGAATGAAAGCCTTCTGCACTTCCCTTACCATCACGACTGAGTAATCGCTGATTCTCCTCTCATCCTCCCCTCATACCTCAATTCCTCTGCTCATATGCTATTCCTAATCTCTGTCTCTTCACCCATCTCTTTAAGATGTCACCCTCTGTCTGTAACATTTACCTCTCCATTCTCCCACAATTCCTCGCTATTTTCATCTTGACACCGTTTTGCCCTAATTCATTCCTGCAGAAAACGGGACGCTCTTCTCTTCCGCTGACATTCAATGAGCAAATAAGACTGTGGTGTCAGCAAGATACTAACCATATGCCAGCACAACGACGCAGCAATGCCATTTATATACACTATAAAGCGCAGAGCTGTGATTATAGAGGTATGCTAATAAAACAGTTCTGTGAAGACAGAGCTGGCAGAATTGCTCTATCTGTGAGGGCAAAAAGAAGGAATAAAACGGCTGCATAATTACAAGGGGGAATGTGTGCGTGTGTGTCTGTTTAAGGGGTGCGGGTGTGTAACATGTGCGATGGAAGGGCTGAGTATGCGTGTGGGCATGTCAGTGCGGTTTTTGCCTGTGCGTGCGCACATGAGTGTGCTGAAATGATTTCACGTGAAACTGTCGGTGTATTTCTGTGGTTTAGTTTCTGAGCCAAGTCTATAAAGAGCCTCTCATCTGCTGCATAGAATCGGTCAATAACTGGCACCTTCTCCTGATAACTAGCTTGGCCATGAGGTGCTGTGCTTTAATTTGCTAACTTGCTCGTTGCCTTCACAATCGATGTTTCACATGCACCGCTGTGTCTTTTTTCTCGTGATGCGTCTTGTCAACCTGCTTTGGTGGATTGATTTTTTTTTTTTTACCGAGGATCTAGCTAAACCTACCTGGTTATTTCATGTTAGTTACAATCTCAACTTAAAATTTATTGAACGCTCAGATATAGATGTGTAAAAATGTGTTTAAGTTGACACTTTTTCATGGAAATATTCTCACTCTGAAAATATTAGAAATGTCCATTAAATGTGTTACGGAATTACAAATGGCTCATTTGGTACTTAAAAGAACTTATGACTTTCTGTTTCAGTAGAGTATGGAGATGGCATGACCATATTTCCTATACGGGCCACCAGGATGGATACAAAGTTTATCCTGCCTCTTGGAAGGTAGCTGAACTTTGCAGTCCAGCCTGAAGTCACCAAAAGAAAGACTTAAGACTTGACACATTATTGGGTTCTAAAGACTTGAGACTCAGCTTGGACTCAAGATTCATGAACATTATATGATCTCATAATCAGTGGTAAAAGTTAAACATTAAGTTTTGCTCCATTTCTATAAATGATGACCGTCTTCTTTGATTTACCCTTAGCGAATGCAGGTTACTGATTCTCATTTATGTTACATAGAGTGCATGTGGGTTCTGTGCATCCAAAAACCGCATGCCTAGAAAAAAAAACATACTAACATTACAAATATGAAACTGTGTCCTTTGCCAAACTCTTCTGGACTTGATGTGAAACAATCAATATTGAAACTCACCAGAGGATGCAAGAAAACCAACCCATAGCAAGTTTTCATGGACTCATCATGGATAAGACATTGCTACTCTGTAACAATGGAAAATAGAGGTTCTGAAGTAAAAGGTAAAACATATTTTCACATAATGTTTGAATTTTAATGTTTAGAGTAAAGCTATGTAAATCACACCTATGCACTAGGAAATGACTCATTTCCAACATTGTTGCTGGGCTAATAAAAGAGCTCATCGTAAATAGTCATAATCTCCAAAGACCTCGAGAGATTATGCAAAAGAGAACAGACCTCTCTCTGTATGCAATGTTTTAAAAGGTTTGATTATTAAACTATGCCCCTGATTGAATATTTCTAAATTTCAAAGTATGAGTTTACACTAGTCCAGCAAAACATGATTTTTATTTTATTATTTTTCATATCTTTACCAGAGGTACCTATAAATGTGACCGGTGCAGTAACTTAAAATCCAATGCTCAATTTAACCAGGTCAGGATTGGAAATAGCCTGCAAAAATATCCTAACTTTCCAAAATAATTCATTATTATGGCCCCTATAATTCAACGTTGCCCTCACAGACTGACTTACACGAGAGCTCACACATGTTGAAATACCACAGCGCCATTACCAGGTCATGCTCACTCCTATCATTAACTCGGGGAAACTGTGATCAAACAAGTGTTTCACTAATGATCTGCTCTATTTTTCTAAACCACTATCATATGCGCGCATGGCACCACATTTGCGCTCAGACCACAGTTGAATTCACTCCTCTGTGTAATCCATCATTTTCTGGATAGATGCTTGGACGCAAACATCACACAGGTGGTACAAACCATAAAAAACACTTTTACCATAACAGGAGGCTTTCTTTCCTCTCTTGAAACTAAACCTCACACCGGTTGGTGCTTGCACAAATGAATTAACGCAAAACTGGCAACACGATGCAGTTCCACCCTGGCATTTATCACATTTATTATCAAATGATTGACTGACTGTGTGTGGTATTAAAATAGTGAGGGTTTTGCTTTTATACCTCCAAACTGTGGTATTTGAATGAATATGTTAACGACTAAACCATCTGACTCTAATGGCATTGACGTATCAGACCTTGAAACTTCTGGTTTCCTTTACTACTACCATTTTATGAAAATGTTTTAGATTAATACTTTACAATATTAACAGTTAAAATATTAGCCCTAATTTCTCTTCTTTGAAAAAAAAATGACCCAATACTAATTAGCTTGAAATTAGACAAACAGCAACCCAAAGGTGCTCCAGCACTATTCTCAACTGCACAAAACTTCAAGTTTCTGGTCTGTCTATCTAACTTGGGTTTCAAGCACACACTGTAGAGACTATATTGTGTCATTTCATTGCATCCTTTTGAAAGGGGCAACAGCCATCAGGGAATACTATTTTCAAAGCAACATCCACATGGATGGGAGTTCTCACAGAACATTATCTAAACCATCACACTGCCTACTCTGGCTTGCCTTCTTTCCACAGTGCCATGTTTTCCCAGGTAAGTAATGCACATGAATTGTTTCATCCATTTGACATAAAACAATGCAGTTCAGTTCTGGTCCTTGGCTTCTTTCAGTGGTTCAGCATTAGAAGCCTGGGTGATTTGTGTCTGTGCAGACCATGGGAACCAGCTGCCATGCACACGTTTATGTCACAGATTAACTTCCTTATCAGTTTTAATTGAAGTTGCTTGGGTTTTTGATGACTGTATGGATTTCAAAACAACACACTTTCTTTTTTCTTCCACATTTTGTGACTGAGAATAATTATTTGGACAATATTGTTTTATTTTTTCAAATGCCGAGCCAGGGCAAACATAAATGACACACCTGATCTTAACAAGAAGAATAACTTAGCTGTATTAATCAGATTCCTCCATTTGTGGCGTTCTTGGGATTACCAGCTAATGAGCATGAAGCCAAATCAAAATACAGTGCAAATCACACAAATAACAAAGGTGGTCGTGACATGATCAGTTAGTAGCTCAAATGGATCTTCAGGGAGTGCACAGCAAATAGTTGTACAATTAAATCAGTTGATATGAAAACTTCTTACATCAGAGCTCATTAGACTTTGCAGCACAATCACACGGATCCATCTGTGTTCAGATAACAGGCTTTAAAAATGAAAAATTATAATCAGTCTCTTGGGTAAAAAAGGGGGCACGGCTCATACCCAGCAGCTAAATTTCCTCATTTATAAATAGTGGATCAGATACCTAAAAAAAATGGATTCCCATTCAGGTTAATAGTGAGAAATTTCAACATTTCACCTAGTTGAGTCTGTGTGCTTTTTTCCAGAAACTAGTTTCAGTCAAAGTTCAGGCTGGTAATTATTTTTCATAGTTTACACTTTATGTTGTCTTTTGCTAATTGCCAGGAAGTGGTGGGTAATGATGGTATTAGATCAAGAATGTTTATAAAATGTGACCATCTTGCCGTTTAGAGAACATTGTGGTGTTGTCTATATGGCACATTCTGTCCACTGTCTATTTGACTTTTAATTCATTCCCTTTACTTTCATAAATTACATCTTATGTTAAGGGATGAAACTGTTGGTCAAGTTCCCCTTTAAATTGTGCAGTCTCCCCACTTGAAAAGGGATGGATACATCTACGCAGATTTTTTTCTCAACTGGATTCCACTCAAAGGACCATTTAATCCTCCATTTAATTAATCAGTGTGCCAGGACATGTTTTCTTTTCTCCTCATTTTCTTTTTCTAATTATATATATAGCATTATCATTTTAATGTATAATGCCAAGCTTTTTGTCTGAAGCATTAAGTTAAACATCTACCCTATAGCTTTTGTACTTCCTTTAAGCTTTCACAGTAAAAGCTTGAAACTCCAAATTTTAAAATTGTATTCAAACATCTTACAGTATCTTCTGTTGTAAAAACACAGTCGTCTGAAGGTGTGGTCCAATTGGTGTTCGGTCTGCAGATTTTTATTTCTTCCTGACAAATATAATGTAATACATTTTGCATTCTATATGTCCTAGTAATACAATAATTGTGTACCTTTACATCCTGTTTGTGCATCAAGAGTGCTTTTCCCCCAGCCACTGTTTGTTGTTAGCCTTTTAAATTAAATTATATTCTTTGAGTTAACCATAAGGGTTTAGGTGTGAGTGAAAGTTGCGTTTCAAATATGTGCTTAAATTCCTCTCACTATCCTCCACTTGTCTTAGATTGGGTTACAGGGAAAACTGTCTAAGAGAGAAACCAAACATCGTTCACCCCAGGGAGGCTCTCTAGCCCATTCCAGGGTGTTCAAAGGCCAAATTACAATTTCATTCCCTCCAACGTGTTCTGGGTCTCTCCAGGGCTCTCCTCCCAGTAGGATGTGCCAAGATTTTCACTTAAGAAACGTTAATTGAACTTGACACAAGTTGTCAAAATTGTGATCAAAATTTGCTTGGGAATACCTTGGCACAGTACTTTGTTATGCAACGTTTCTTTAACAACTCTATTTTTAAGTGCAAGAAAAGGAGAAAAGAATAAGATCAAGGTTAATGTGATATTGTTGCCACATTGTCGACCTTCATTTTCAAGTTTCCCAAATTAATTTTTTTTTGTTTTTATTACACAACATTTGTGGTTTGCTAAACTATAATCTATTAAAATTATTGACTGGGAAGTAATATAGGTTAACACACCTCTGCATAGCACCCATTTTAATGCAAATAATGTAAGCAGGCAGAGCAACACTGCGTTAACTTATTAGCATTATCAAAGTCAAGTCCATTTATGGTAAAGCCTGCACTTTCATTGGTCAATACCCAATGGCCTGTGTCCTAATTGGCTGGCCTATGAGGCAGAGCAAAGAGACTTTCTACTTCATTAAAAAGCAGAGAGATGCCAAGACTGCTTCGCTCTGCTCTGCTCAGCTCAGCTCATCTCCGTGATGCCGATAAATCCATTCTTACAAAAAGTCCTTGATATTTAAAGTCCTTACTCTGGAGAAAGTGACTCATGTATAACTAACATAAATATATGAAGACTGTCTTTTATCTCTCAGTTCACCTGTCCAGCTGTACTCAGCCTTTTACTTTTATCTTTTTTTTTCTGTCTTTGTCTTATCACTGGTAGAGTGCCACCCTGGTACTCCTGCTAAGATGAAGCTGTCAGTGTTTTTTTATGTGAACGAACCCCCTGAGCTGAACTTATAAAATAAAGCAAATGTACAGCTTGAGTGGCAGACAGAGCAACAGTGGTGCACTGGGTGTAAATGTAATTTCCCTAAGTGCATTTATGTGCGCACAAAGTGGAAGTTGGAATCAGCCAGTTTTTCCCCATTATGCATGTGCTGGGTACGGAGTCATGGTTTAGCAGGATTTTATGTGTTGAAAAGACACAATTGTAATTCAAGCTGAATAGGGGTAAATAAATGTTCCACCTTCTTCATGCTTGCTTTTTTTCCCCCAGTTTTTAGAAATTGTCTGATTATTCAAATTTTTAATTAAATTAAGCTTTGCTCATGCAGATTTTTTCAGGATCCTTTGTACTATCCAACCCATCTTTTTTACTGCTTTACATTTGATGCCTTCAGGCAGATATTGATTATATGGTGTAAGTATACAAATAATAAAGTAATGAAAATAATTACTGATGTGTACGTCTAAGCTCAACGGCCAACCGGAGAAAAGTGTGGAGAGAGGATGAAGTGTAGCATATTACAGTCATTTGGCATATTTTACACATTCAATTATGTATGAAGCATCTAAGTTATTTGTAGAAGCCTATGATGTGTTTATGTTGTGTTCTTTTAATCTGCAAATACAACTTTTTCTTCACAAGATCTCACTGGTAGAGTACCCAAAAATTTTACTGAAGTAGAAGTAGCACTACTTCCGAATATTTTACTCAAGAAAAAGTGAAAGAAGAAATTACTCAAGGAAGAGTAAAAATGTACTCTGACCAGTCAATACTCGAGTACTAATTGGTCAAGTCATCTTATTAAATATTAAATAAATAAAGTCACTGGACAGGAAAAAGTTATGTACATATTCTTATATTTAAAAGACAAAAATTCAGGCAGAAGAAACAGTTTTCTAAATCATTGTTAATAAAAAAAATGCTTTTATAGTTTGAATGTATTTGCACATATAAAACAGATGAATGATATATCTGCTTTTGTTCATTACTGAAGAGTTTAAGTGATTTCACACCATAATTGTCCTAATTTAGTGACAAAAAAACTGCCATTGTGTATGTGTTTTTCCTTCAAGCACGGAAAAGCATAGTCACCTTATTTAGGGCCAGCTGACCTCAAGTGTGACGCAATAGGAGAAGGAGGACTTAGTTTGGGCAGAGGAAGCTGCTGTTTCTAACGAGAATGGTTTTAAACTATGGGAACAGTATGGCAGAAGATTTTATGGGTTTTGATGCTATATTCCAGCAGCTTGGAGTATCTTAATCCTGGAAACAGGCCAGTGCCTACAAGCAACACAGTTTTATTTTATCTTTTCTCCAGCAGGTATTTATAGGTAGCTGCATCAGTGTTTTCCTCTCTGCTTGCTGTCCTCTCAACTCCCAGCAGGATGAGACAGAAGGACACTTTTTCTGAGCTTCTATCAGTCGAAGGTTTCTTCCTGTTAGAAGGGGGGGGTAATCATTTTCACTGTAGCCTGCTGTTCCATGTTTAGTTGGAAATGAGAACTGTTTCAAAGTGAAACTCAATCTGGTTGTTTGCATTATTACTGAATTGAACTGGACCTGTGAGTTAAATGAACGGGACTGACTTGGTTTTGAATTTGAAGTGAGGTTTTCTCATGATTTAGTAAGTTATAATCAAAAGAAAGCTGTATTAATTGTAAAATGGTTGGTTACTTAATAGAAAGAAGAAAAACGATAAAGATGAAAGAAAAAGCCTGATATCTCCAAGGAAAGGAAAATGTGATGTCATGATGCAGAGGTGTGGATATTTTATTTGTTCGTCCTTAGTGAGTCTTCTCCCTGAACAGAGGATCTTTGTTGTAGGGCGTGCAGCCTGCTGCAGACCGCACACCTGTCTGCAGTTTCCCTCATCACTCTGCTGGCGACTTAAGGAGCTGCAGGACAACCAGCTCAGTACCTCATGGTTATGTTTTGTTTCTTTTTGTTTTTTTGTTTTTTCCCTTGGTCGTGTCAAGTGCTGAATGTTTCCATTTTGTTATAACCCACCTTTGGTCCACCTTACCCCATTCCTTCAGTGCTCTTGGTTGACTAATTCAATTCAAGAATGCTATTGATCCCAAAGGGAAGTTAAATGTTGTAACACATCTAATTAAAGTGTTATTGTGAAAAAAAAAAACAATGAATAAACCATTCAGATAATGGATTCCTTTGATCAACCTCTGAGCGCCTGACCCTCCTTGAAACACAGTTATCTGTCAGCAAGCTCTCCAAACATCTGCTCCTTCTCTGCATCTCAAGACTCATCCATTCAACCTTCAACACAAATCACCTCTGGATCTCCATCAAACCTCCATCTGCACGCCACTATCAGGATCTACATTCCTCCGTCCATGACGCCCTTTCGCCTTCAGACCCGTAAGCTGCTCTCTTCAATAAATTCAGTCATTCTTGCTACAATACCCTGAGCCCAGTTTAATCCTCATCTTCTCTTCAGACAAAGGAGAACCTCAAACACCAAGAGTTGCTTCTTTGGGCACATTTCCTTTGCACCTATTGTAAGTAAATACTTATTTAAATATTTTCTAAACCTGAGTCTTGTAAACGATTCTGCATGTGGGTCAGGAAATCATGTCTAAACATAACATGTGAGCTACAGTTCACAATTTAAAAAGATTAACAAGCGCATAAAGCCACAGTTCAAACGTTGTACATTTTCAATGAATGTTATTGAAAAGTTCCCTTATTTCAGTAACTAAGTGAAAAATTATGTTTAGATTAACTACACACAGATTGATATTTTCTGTTCATTTTCTGGTGTTTCTACTCGTATGAACAAAGCTTTTTAAACTAGAGTAGTACATCCAACCGATAGCGCTGACATGTTTGTTGGTTTCCTGCACGTCGAGTCCATTTTAAGTCTCCCCGATGATGCTGAAAGTAGATCAAGAGCTTGGATTTGACTCTAAGTACTTAATTCAGTGAGTCCTTTGTAAATATACTGGTATGTTTCAGGCTTCTACCATTATCATGTCAATAATGTCCAGCCAGGTACTTTTAGTTTCTGAAAAAAATTCTTTCAGCTTTTGACATTTTTGCAAAAGACTTGGCATCCACTCAGACACACACAGTAGAAAACATACTCTGGGCAGAGCTGTAGAGTTAGGTTTGCTGTTCCACCCTCCATTTTCCACACAAAAAAAGACAAGGTTTGCCATGAGGTTTGTTATTCATTCACATTCAACAGAACACCATCTGTGCATAAGAACTGTGCAAAGGTGGCACCAGATGATAGACTGGTATGTTGTCAGAATGTGTTCCTTAGATTTATGCGTCAATATTTTTTCTGCAAATCCCTTGACAGACTGCCTATTTGATGAAACCCCGTGCTTGAAACTGACATGTTGATGTGTTCTGCTCAAAAGTTTGTGATGGAAAACTGACATTACAGATGTTTCTTCTCATCACTGCACATCTAAACTGCTCAGCTGCAAAATGAGAAGCACTGACAGGCGTAGTGAATAAAAATGATCATCTCAAGTAGAATACAATGGTTCAGGTAACCTTAGACCCTGACACTGATGCAATTGTGACTTCGACAAATGCCACCTGCCCATTAGAGTTTTAAGATACACCTGCTTTGGGGAGCATCACCGGCTTTAACTTCAGTCAGTTGTCTCAGCGAGATATACCTCAACATGGAATGCACAATCAGTAAGGTAGAGGATTAGAGCTACCATTTTTGATTGGCTCTAACGAAGGACTGGCTGTTCAAATACTGAAAACATTTTTATTAGATCCAGAAATCTTGCAATGTTAGCTCAATAATCATTGGAATATTTTTGAAAATCCAATAAACGTTTTAGACAAACATGGGGAGAATATTTAACCCTGTTGCTTCTCTTATCACTGTGAGCAAAAACAAAAGAAAAAAGAAACAGAAGAAAGAATAGCATAGTACTAAAATACATTAAATGAAAGAAATGTCACATGATCAATAAACCCTTCCCGCATTGACCGTTACTCCTTGGTGGAACAATGATTTAGTCAGCGGACAAGAGGGTGCTGTTGTCCGTTTGGCTCCTGCTGTGCCTGATGGATGAAGTCTTTGCGTTCCAAGCGGAATTGACCGTCTGTTGCTCTTCAGGATATCTTACAACACAATTATACATTTGACTCAGTGGTAAAACGTTGTATTTTCTTTTTCACGCTTACACCAGTATATGATATAGCTTAGTTGTTTAAAGTCCTTTGTTTCAACGTTGCTACCATGACCATGGAACTCAGATGATAAAATCTTTTGTGCAGAGATTAATTTGAAAATGTGCTTTATTTCATTCAGCTATGATGCCTAATTCATTTTTGGATTTTAGTTTGGTACTTTTGACTCGTGTTGTGATTTGCATGGTAACCGGGAAGTAGCATTTTTGAATATAACTGAGCAGTTAAATTAATGAGATTTCATAAGAAATATTGCATTTAAAGCCCCATAGGATTTCTGAACTGCTTGTTTAGCTTTTTAGAGCATGTAATGTGTTAATGTTTACCAGTAAGCTGATTTGAATTAATTATTGAATTTGAGTTGTTGTTGTTTGTTAGTTTTGGCCCTTTTCAGGTCCGTTTTTTTTTTTTTTTTACCTTCAAATGAAAACAGAACTGCACCTAATCGAACTGATGGTGAGGTGGTAGGACCTTTTTCTCTTCCCTTTTATAGTTTTTCTTTCCCCCATATTGAATTATAGGCCCAGGATAAACACAATTCTCTCAAAAAGGAAGAGAACCACAGGGAACTATGTAAACAAATAAGTCACACTTAAGTTGAATTACATATATAAAGGAAAAAAATATTGTCAACAATTTACTTACAAAATACTGACTAAAAAATGTTAGTTATTTGAAGATACCATGGAAGTCAGAGTTTGTCCTGTAGCTAGTTCAAACCTGGCCTAAATGAAGTGTCCTTATGGAAAACTTCCCAAATGAAGCATGCATATTGTAAAAACTGATCTAAAGATAGGTTCTTTAGGCACCTGCAAAGCCAAATAAGTTTTCCAGTTTAACAGAGTAAGCTTTGCTGGACTGGATGGTTTAGTTTTGATGACTCAAATGTCCCATTCTGCAAGCAGTAAAACCCAGTTTTCCTAATGCCACACTCCTAAGAACATTCCTAAAATCTGTGGGAATTTTGACTGCTGGCATGCTGCTGATGATTGCCTGACAGTAACAAAACAATATGGACGTACTATTCTGGATGGACACGCAATGCAAGTTATTTTGGGATGAATGTTTTCAGCCCATTAACAAATAAACGTAAATTACGTTTGGAGGTGATTTGTAGTTAAGAGCAAAGCTATTTTAGGATTCTGTTATCATTCATTGTAGTTGATCATGGCTTGAGTGATTAATGCAGTAATCCATGGTGGAGCCCCACTTCAATTCATTACTAGCCCTGCTAATGAAAAAGAAAATTAAAAATGTCTTACTAAAGTTTAGTCTTTGAAAGTTTGGAGACAACTAATTTAATTTATGAATTTAAAAATAACTATGAAAAATGAACACAATTATACACAATTATAATAAGTGTTGGGAAGCAGTAAATGCTGTTACCTTACTGACCACAAATAACATGTCAACTGGAAGAAACAATCACTTAAACCTCATCAAGTTTCACAAAAAGTCAGTTTTGTTGGTTCTTTTGAAGCAACATATCAACTTAGGTATGTGTGTGCTAGTTTGTCACCTGGAATTGTGAAGATGCTACAATAATTAGTGGCTTTGCAGCACTTGGACTCCAAGACTCTTGGCTCGCAGAGACCACTGCAGCCCCAGACATTAGAGTGGCCACAAGGTTTTTAAGCAGAGAGGTCAGTAGTGAATCACATGAGCAGCAGCCTCCATGAGAGAGAGGTACCAAGCCAGACTTGGGGTTCCCAACTCCCCCTCACCTCACCTCTTGGTGGAGGTCCATGTAAATTTATGGGAGAATAAGGTATTCATTATTTGTTTATACAAACATCACTAGTTCCACACTTATTGGCACCCCTGCTAAAACTTTGAAACATTTTCTCCTACTAGGTCATCATTTAGTCATCTCAGAGAAAACATTGAGACTTGCATATGTTTATTATTTGTGCCATTAAGTGTGGAGGGCACTTCACGGTACAGTAAGTGGATTGATTTCGTGCAAGCGCATGAAATAGAGCTCTCATTTTCACTAAGTACTTTTACAAACTTCTGCCTAGTGCTTGATTGACTTACCTCCATACCCACCCTCTGTCCACGTTTCATAAAATTAAGCAAACAGCTGTTGCTGCATCTTTTTTGATAGAACAAGTTGCACGCATACATTTGATAAATTCTTATGTCGCAGACGGCTGGAGATGTCCGGAAAATTTCTGTACGTGGCTGTAGCTTCATGTCTGAGACATTTTTGTTTGGTTGAGGCAAACATTGTTTTATTTGTTGAGTTAGTCAGGCTGGTGTGAGGTCTGTCCAGGTTTTCAGACTGCATTGCATCTAAAGTGTCAGAGCAGGATGCACTGTTTGTTGTCATATAATCTCTGAAGCCCAATTGTTGAATAAATGTGGAGTATTCTTAATTATGTACAGTACCTTGCGAACTTACTGATACCCATTACGCTGCTCAACTTTTGCCATATTACATTCTCAAATTTCAAAGGTCGATTGACCACAGCCAACTACAGTCCCAGGCTGTCTGTATATATTTTCAATCAGAACTTTCTCCTGCTTCATTCATAACAAACACAATTTCTTGTTTCTGGTCCAAAAATGCCAAAAATTGAGATCATCCCCTACACCACTCCCAAAACATTAGTGCATAGTTTAATTGCTGTAATGGTGTCTCTACTCGCCCGTTAACAGAGGAAAAAACAGACAAAAAGAAAACAGGTAATTTCAGCTCATCCCAAATACTACTCAAGAGTCCTGATCAACACCAAGCCACTGCAATGCATCCCTGTTAGAAAGGTTAGATTTGCAATTCCCAGGACCAGACCTAAACAAGTTGAGGAAACATCTAGTTCTCATAATCCTCAGCGTTATAGTGATTCTCTGAAAATCTAACATCTGGACAAACTTTTGGTCTCTTGAAATTAGAAATGAAATATTATCAATTACTTCAAATTTTCCTGTCTAACAAAATGTTAGTGATGAATGATTAAAGTATGAGGTTGAAGATTAAATGTTCACTAAGATTATAAACGAAGTACTTTAGTTTTTTATGTTTTGATTTATTCTTCTTTCTTTTTTTGCCCTTTGGATTGCCTTGTGGACAAATTGCTTCTAAATCCACCATGACGCATATTGCAATCACCTATCCTAATCTGTTGTGGGAATGAAAGAAATAACAAGACATTAGAAATGTCAACAACATATCAATTCAACAGTCGAGTTTAAATTCATGCAGTAGAGCAACTGCTGGGACATCGCGCCAGTATTTGTGGGAGTGGGTCGTTAAGACTCCCTGGAAAGATTAATGTTGTGTGATTTATCAGCACAGATTACATATCGCATGAAACAAAGATCAGTTGATGATATGACCTCCCTGTTTTTCAAGGCCAAACCACGAGTCACGCAATTGACTCCAGTTGCATCCAGTCTGGGAACGTGATTTACTCCCCGTGATTATTTCAGTTCAACATCAGTTCTGATCTTTAGCTTCCTCCCACATTATGACTGATGACCGGTTGTCACATCGACGTGATTTAGTACCCTGCATTTTATTTCATAGGTTTTTAGAAGGAGATATTTAGGAACCCAGCTCGTCATCTGGTCCTAATCAGTGTAGCTTGTGGTTTAATACTTTGGTACTTTTGTTTATGGGAAAGTAGGAGATGAGAAGTGTCTGTGTGAGAGACAGGAAAAAACGGGACAGTCACTGG
The DNA here is from genome assembly GCF_051168715.1 of Poecilia mexicana. Classification (NCBI taxonomy): domain Eukaryota; kingdom Metazoa; phylum Chordata; class Actinopteri; order Cyprinodontiformes; family Poeciliidae; genus Poecilia; species Poecilia mexicana. The sequence goes on from NW_028263381.1 coordinate 18,583,176, forward strand.
TGTCAAAAATTGTTTTATGTAAAAAAAAAAAAAAGATTATGTTGGAAGATGAGCAGTCAGCATTTGCACAACCCTGGGTAGTATTGAAATGTTTCATAATCCTGAGTTCTCATATAGCTCTGATGACCTCAGTGAACCATGGCAGTAAAAAAGTTCAGCACAGAGATCAGCTTCCCTTTAGCAGTGAGATTAAAGCAGGTTTAAAGGTTATTGCTATGGTCTGGTGCATGGGGCAGTGGAGGAGGGTGAAGAGATTTCTTTTCAACTCCCTCAGGTAATAAAAAATTATAGTAGGAATAATGGCCAAACTTATTTGAAACTCTTTGCTTTAATTTACAAAGATTTACAGTGCATTGTAAAAGTACTCCTGTCACTAATTCCAAGTATTTCATTGTGATTCAATGCCATGACAGAGTAAATCATAAATAAAAAGTAGAGGGAAAACATGTTTATCAACTTTTTAATTTATTTATTTTTTTATTTTTTACAAATGTAAAATACATTTACCAGCCATCTTTTTGGAAACACTGGTATGCAAGTTTTTTTTTTTTTTTTCATGTATCAGGTTTTTTATGTCTATGTGGCTCATGAATCTTATGACAAAATCAGTCAATCATAGCCTTCTTTGCATATGATCCCCCTAAATGAAAAACCTTCAGAACTCACCTAATAGATCAACAGAATCTCTAAAGATGATCTGTGAACATTTCAAAGGTTTGTCAAAGAACATTAATGAAAAAGCAACCTCATAAAGAGCAAAGCACACAGCAGGTCAAGGATACAGATGTGGAGAAGTTTATAGCGAGGCCGGGGTTCAAAACAATATTTCATGCTTAAAGCATCTTGCAAAGCAACCATTCCAAAACGGAAAGAGGAAGCCACAACTGGAAAATGGTCAAGACCTGGAAGTCCATTTACAAGGCCAGCTAAATTGGGCTTTTAAGTAGAGATGCTGCCAAGATGGAAGTGGCGGTTTGGTAGGACCTCTTTAGATCCATATCTTAGGTGACTGAAGTTGAGAGAAAAGTATTAACTGTGCACTTCACAAATAACATCTTAATAAAAACCGTTTTAAGAAGTCTTGGGACTCTTCCATGACTGCCTGTTTTTCCACAGTTTCTTATGGTTGAATCATGAATGCTAACTTACCCCAGCAGGTGGGTCCTCCAGTGCTTTAGATGTGCAGTTATTTTGTGAGTTCCAGGATGAGTAGTTGCTTTATTCTTGGAGTAAGTTTGGTAGACTGGACACTCTTTAGAAGGGTTGCCACTGTTTTGTGTTTTTCCTTTCAGTGTTATAATAAAGAACCTTCATAAATATAACGTGCTTTCTTTATTCTACAGGTGGTAATGGTGAGAAAATAGTGAAAACTTTAATTTAGCTTTCCGAAAAACCTTGTTTATTTACAGTTACTTCATGATTTAGCAAGTTTACGGATACCTTGGATACAATATTTCCCTTGATAAATGTAACCATTTGGAAGCTTCACTGTATTAACTTCCAGGCAACATTATTTGATATTTCAAGTTGTTTGATCAGAAAACAGATACTTGTTCACAGCACAATTTGCATTAGGGATTATGTTGTAAAAAGATTATGTTGTTAAATATATGAGTCAGTTTCACTCCAGGTGTCTGTGAAGCTATTCTGTTGTAAGCTCTGCTAAAGAGGTCTAGTTTTGTCTCGCTGAAATAATTACAGACCCTTTGATGGTACACGTCACCTTAATGTAAATATATCTCTTTTCAAAATCATGTATGCCCTTCGTTAAATGTGCCCTCATACATATGTTGGTTATCTAGGCCATGGTAACAGATGCACTTTGATAAATGCCTTTTGATAATAACAACCTGGATGAAATTTCTCACCTTTGGCAATGTGGAAACTCATTATAGATTTCTCTGACTTCATAACACATGTCTGCTGTGCTTCTTTTTAATTTCCTGGGCTCCAGTCCTGAAGGCTGTTGTAATGTTTGTTTTTTTGGCAAATATAAATATGCAAGTTCTTCCACTGCTGCTTCAATATAGATTGAATTTTTAGGTACAGATATTTTTCCCACATTAATGAAGAAACACTAATTAAATCCACATATATGAATATTTTTTTCTATATAACACTGCAGTCTTTGATCTGCAAAAACATTATTTAAATCAGGACAGAAGAGCTATATTACTCTGGTACTTGGAAGCTTCAGAGCAACACCATAGTCTAAGTAAATGCTGTTTAATTAGCAAAGCCTCAGAAGTTGAATTTAGCACCACTCAAAGTGAAGTTTTGGGATTTTCTTTAAACCCAGAGGGGGAGTGAGGCTAAGCCCACAGATGAGTTGCTCTAATGTTGATCCCAGAAATAGTTAGTTTATTCTTCTGCAATGGACAATCTTGAATTCAAGACATGGAAATGGAAAAATCTGACTTGTTTCCAGGAAAAAACTGCAACGTGTCATCAGCCTTTGGTGACTGTTCCTACAATATCTGGGCCTGATTGGCAATACCAATATGACACAAAAAAAAAAAAAATCTGTCTGAAGGACATTGCAAAGGATGAAACTGATTATATTCTAAGCAAGAAAATCTGATTTTCTGAACAAAATCATGCAATCTTGCCAGCCGTGCAGCCAACAAAAGTCTGTGGCTGTGTTTATTGCAAACAGATGATGCAGCTTGCTAGGTAGACTTACAGTGAACCAATAATGGGAGACAAAACCTATTTTTGTCATAGACTCCAGATGCTCATCACTTAAAATAGAAATGCTGCAATGAAGACCCTGAATGCATACCTAAAATGATATTAAGACATCCCTATTTATTGTATGTGTTGCAGGCAGTGACTAAGTCTTATAATCTTGACTGGAATGTCCATAGATTAAATATTTTTAGAAAAATGTCAAAACCAAATAGCATCAGCACAGAAAGAAAAGAGCTCTAGTACAGTTTATATTTGGCTCAAAGATGGGAGAGTACGTCTTGGCCTTTGATTTGGAGAACTGGTAATGTCCGTCCTGCTTTTTTCATTCACTGTTCAGTTGGTTTTATGAGACATCGTTGACTTTTATTCATGGATTTTTCAAAATCAGAAAGAGGTTTCAAATGCCTTCACGAACAGCACTGACGTTAAATCTGTCTCTTGCTGGTCCACTCGCCTGGTGATAAACTGAGCTCAGCACAACAGGCTAGTGCCAGTGGAACTATTAGACAAAAAAATAAGTTTGAGGAGGTAAAAGAGTGGTTAAGTGATGCAGCGTTTGATCTCGGGCTTTCTTTTCTTTTCTTTTTTTTTTCTGTTGTCACAGTGGGTGGCAAGCTGTTGGGCAAAAAGTGAGGCAGAAGGGGAATGGTACGGTTTAGAGGTAAAAGATTGGATTTAGAGAAGATGGTAGAGGGGGAATGTTGATTGCAGATGTAACTTCCACTGTGGAGTCAACTGTGAGGTGGAGGTGGTTGCTGAGAACGACAAGGGAGATTGAAAGTGAAGGAGGTTATCTGTCAAAGCACCCTCCCTCAACAAACCTGCAATCCTGCAGCCTTAACAACATTTCAGGCAGCAAGAGGAGAGGTGACAACCCAGCGAGGTGGACGAGACGGGATGGGAGTTGGAAGCCAGGGTAGGGAAATGCGATTCAGAAGTGTGGCTGTCTGCAGGGAAGCTGAGAGCTTAGTAAACACAAGCACTAAAGGAAAAAAGGAAAACAAATATAAGGAACCTCTTTTCAGTTTATAAAATAGAAAAAACAAAAACATTCAGATATCATCCTACCATCACAACAGCTGTTCAAACCGGGAATCTGAAAAGATGTTGCTTCATAATTTCGATGTCTCTGAAACACCAAGGTGTACCAACAGAGAGGAGGAAGTCCACATTGTCTAAAGTAGCTTTGAAAACTAGTGTCAGAGTTTTTCCAAAGCAGTTAAAGTTCATTCAGCTGATAATATCAAACAAGAAGCCTCAGAAGCTTAATCACAAATGTTCTGACAGAATTCCTAAAAAGCAAAGATTCTCTGTATTGAAGCTCCTTTGAACTCATTAAATCGCTTTCCACCCGAAACGAGAAGGCTTCTTGAGTGTCACTCACTGCTTGTCATTGCATTTCATTCCTTTTGCTTCGTGAAACAGTCGACTCGGTGGGGAAAGACAACACTGTGAAATCTGATTTGGTGTTGGTGCAAAGGGCATGAAAAGATGAAGTCATGCGCAACTGATTTTGGCCAGCAGTTGAAAAGTAGAAGTGCCAAAAAGTCCATTAGCTGTCCCTCCATTGCCATTCATCACTTCGTCAGAAACTGACATTAATTCTGGACAGGTTAACCATGATGCTCGCATTTAGAATAAATTACTTATGCTACATCAATTGTAACATAGTTCCTGTTATTTTAAGCACTTGGATTTTCTTCTCTTCCCATTGTCAGTTTTCTCAAGGCAGGCAGCTGAACATTTCAGTCAACTTTGTATCCTCAACACATGGTTGCAATCAGCTTGCGAAATGCACAATACGGGTTTCAATGACAATTTCAATTTGTTTTGAAATCATGATTTTCTGTTTGGTCCAGATAGGATTTATTTTAGCAAGAGGAGCAGCGATATTTTATCGACTAATGTTCAGTATGTTGTCCAGTCCTTTTCCCCACATAACTGACATTACATCCTGTGTGCATCATCAGGATACTCCCCTTCATTTCCTCTAAACCTCCCAAAGGAACCTTTACCTCCCCTTATTCTCACCCTGTTTAGCCTCTTGTAACTCTGAGATCTTAAGGTCCGCACACAATTTTACAAGTTGCTGCACACCGGGGGGCAGGAACCTTGATCTGATGCGGAGCTCACCTTCTCTTCCTGAGTCTGCCTTTGGTGCCCCTAAGTCATTCTCAGCTAGAGTTACCACAATTACTTCCTGTTATGTTACAAACAAGACTTTTATCTGCAATTTTCTTTTTTTCTTTTATTAAGAGAACCTGGATCATATATATATATATATATATATATATATATATATATATATATATATATATATATATATATATATATATATATATATATATATATATATACACATGTGTGTGTGTTTTTGTTCTTAAACAGCAGCAAGAAATAAAACAAAATACCTTGATTTTCATGTCATCATTTCCACATTTGCCTTTAGCTTGCTTTTCCAGTGTGTAGCACACAATAATTTTGTTGTTTTTTTCATGTTTATAATTGCAAAGAGCGAGTGGAAGGAAAAAGTGAGAGACTGCTGCAAATGCACCTCAAAGTTTCACAGGAGTTATATAATTGCGTACAAGAACATCATCCTCAATTATCACATGACACAGTGGACAGCAAAGATTTAAGGAAAGAAAAACTTAAAAAGTTTCCAGCTACAAATTGGACTTAATAGGAACAGGCAGACTTTTACAGTGATTTAACTAGTAAGCAGCAAAGAGGAGGCAGGAGTCCAGACAAATGTTACATGAAAGCATTAGATGTGTTACATAAAAAAATAACACCCTACCAGATCATTGAGTTTTTCTGATAAAACTGAAATAGAAGTCTGGCAGCTTTCAGGTAGACATAACTTCATTTGTGGTTTGGACGAGCGCTTTGGCTCAAATACACCGTGTTACCAGTACCTTATATATTAGTAAGGGTTGTGGATATACAATTATGTGTCTTTATCTCTTTTAGCTGCTTGCATGCACACCTGTACATGTTAAGGTTAAGGCATAGTTTTAATAAGTTGAAGGACTAGAATGCTATTGTCTGGGGCTCCTCTGTGTTGTCCCTGAAGGACACATGTTGGTGGATCAGCGCTTTTTACTTATCTGTTGTCTCTATTCATTATCACGTATTTATTATTACTTATCTTATATCACTTTAATAAATTAGACTGATGATTTTAGCTCTGTTTTCTTGGTTATTTGAGATGATCCCTCCCAAAAAAGAGTCCTGATGGAAAACTGTCACAGTCGTGGCAATAACTATTTAAACTCATCCTGCCTTAGGCTGTTCCCTTACTTCAAATACAAAATGTTTCGTAACCCAGAGGCAAATAGTATTTCAGAGTTGTTTTTTTTTTGTTTTTTTACGGGGTGAGGAAATCTCACTTCCTCCTTGGGGTATTTGTGCAAAGTTCACCCATGTCCAGCACACAGGATCATTGGGAAACGGAGTGCCCCCTTAATCATTTCTCTGTTGCCAATAAATAGCACACGACCAGTATGAAGATCCATACACAATGTAGAAAAGTGTTTTTATAATTATACATTTGCTCTGCAATGGAAGAGCTCAATTTCTAGGTTGTGGTCACTCAAATGTAATACTCCGTCTTTAAAAACCTAAAATTCTGAAAAACGTAGCTTGCGCTTAAAAAAAAAAAAAAAAAAAAAAAAAAAAAACGTCAAGCTACATTTACAAGACTTCTGGCAACTAAAGAGCATTTCAGTTTGGAGCACACAAGGAATTTATTTTTAATTTTTTTACATGATTCTAAAATCACTAAAATCATGACCTATTTCACTTTACCAAATTTTCTGGCAAGCCTGTTCATAAACAATATTCTGTTATTGTGTTCGGAAGCTTCCTGACAAAAAGCTGTGTGTTTCTCCTCTTGTCGTCCCTCTTGGGCGGTTTTATTCCAGACAGCTCAGAAACTGTCTGAGGAGAACAATCTCCAGCCTTCTCCCTGATGCCAGTCTCTGTTGCGTTCCCAGAGCAGTTTTGTAACTTACACAATTTAGAGACAGGGATTTCAGTGCAACTATCTTGATCTAAACACAAAATGTCTGCCTGATGATCGACAGTAGTCATGTTTAGTGCCGAGTCCATCCAGAGACAAAGTAACACTTAGCTAGTTGATTTAATTCCAGCCTTTCTTTTGCGTCCTCCTATACCCTGGTTGCTCAGTGAATGTTAACATCTGTATAACTGCAAATGCATGTCTGATAGTGGGGACTCTACTTTACTCTTACCCAGGGAAAACAAGTCTGTATTCAGTGTTCTACTGCCGGTATTAGACATGTTTAGTAGTAAGATTGCTAACCATGTGAAGAGACTGATGTTCAAGTGGAAAAATAAATCTGGGTGTCAAATCTTTTTTAATATACAGTATATACATAGATGTATAGATGGATAGCTGTACCAAGTAACTTCATATTTGGATTAATTTCTGCAAGAAGTGAATTCTCCCTCCAATCTCGCTTTGATTGGCTCTGACCTTGATGCTCTTCAGTGGTTGTGACAAGACGTCAGGCAGCCAAGTGGAACCACGAAGCAGAAATAATCACACTTGAGATGGTTGTATTTAACCTGAGGCTTTGCTGTTTCATGCAAGCATGTATTCCATACTTAATTTATTTGAATTTATTGGACAAAGGATTAATGAAGCCCATTATTTGTGACTGAAAAAGGTGTCGCCTCTTTGATGCATTTTATTTACTAGAAAGGTCAAACTACGTGCCTTTGAGCTTGATCAAACACAGATCCAAAATCTGGGTCACCAGAATTATGACAACCTCCATTATTATGCCAATTAGTTCTGACTGTAATTCGTGTAATATCAGCTGACAAAAACGGAACTCCAGCTCTGTTAGATTTCCATTAAATTACATCATATTTGCATACATGGTGTATGCAAAAAAAATAAAAAAATCAAATCCAAAAGCTGGAGGATAAGATGGGTGATTAGCAGAGGACAAACAGGTAAGCAGGTGGCACATAAACACATACGCAAATAACAATAGGAGGAACCGTATCTAATGAGCCAACATGGTGCAGCTGAGCATGTGTGAGCAGCAAGCTGCAGGTGCAGAGGCAATATTCATCAGTTCAAATGACTCATGGAGTCATTTGTCACGATAAAACACCTTTACTGTGGGTGGAGCGCAGATGGCGGCATTTCACGCAAGTTTTTTTTTCTTACACAAGAATGTAAGTTTGACAATATGAAGGGGTTACCTTACTTTTTTTTTTAAGTCTGTTATACTATAAATGTGCTCTGAACACTATGTGCCATAGCTTTTTTTTTTTTTTTTTTGTCTATTTTTAGGTAGTGTTTTTGGTATAAAACAAGCTTCTGGTTAAAACACATTTTAACTGAGTGTCCACCCTCAGTTCAAACATTTTTTTTTTTCTGTCAAACCACCTCTAAGAAAAAAACTTTGTGAAATTTGAAAACTAATAAAATCATGGCTGGACATGATCCCAAGGTTCTGACCCATAAATCACTTGATAAAATGGTAACAGCAAAACATTAAGTTAGCTCTGCAGAATATATCATACACAGCAGTTTTTACAAACAATTATTTCAAGTGAGTAAATGTAAATCAAGCAAACCAAAACCTATTTAAATGAAAAAAAAAAGACATACCACGTCATGAAATGGGTTTCTACAAGTTATAAAGTCAATGACTGGTTCTTAAACGCACATTTTAAAACTGGATTCATCTCTCTATTTGAGCAGGATTGAAGTAAGAAAGGAGGCGATACATCATATTCGGCTTTGTCTTTATCATTCCTCTTCCGTCTGCCTCTTTTCCCTCTTGTAGCATTTAAGTAAAAACCTGTGATGTCATGGTGGTGTAACACCAGAATTTTTTTGGTGTACCTCAGTCCGTCTTTAATCTGGAAGTGGGGATTAAGCTAGGGACTTCCCCCTTACAGAGCATTACAAACACTCTTTAACCTCAAATGCAGTCTGGTAATAATGCGGCTCGACATTATGAGGGAGTTTCCTTAAAGCGGATAATTATTCATGTAATTTATTACTTCTGTGAGCAAATATGGTGAGAATAAATTCAAAAATAAGAAACTGAAGCGACTCATGGGTTTGGTTTGGCTCGTGCTTCTTCTTTTTTGTTTGTATTTTCCTCTCTTCTCCGCAAAAGGTTTATCGTCTATCAAAACTATAAAAACCATCTGCAGCCACTGCGGCTCTCTCTATAAATTAATGGAGCATTAAAACCGATGCTCAGGGGGAATTTATGACATCCGAATGTTTTACAGTATAGAGAACATATGGAAGTTCAAGGGTTTAGTTCGGTCTATGATTGCACTTGGTGGAAGGGTTTGTTCATGGGAGCAAAAACAGTCTATTATTTAACGACATGATCAATTAGGATACAAAATACAAATAAATGCCCAATAGTTTGGAATAAATCTAACTTGCTCGCTAAACTTGTTTGCAGTCATCTTAAATCCCAAACAGAACGTGAGTTAGTCTCAAAGTGTTAAATGAAGGTCAAATTTTAATTGATTCAGTTAATTGAACATGTTGGTAGCATAATTCATATCAATTATGTGCGATTAAGTATAATGAATCGCTGTAAACTGTGGAAATATTATTCAGCCAAATATTGAACATTGACGAAACAATAACTACCAGTGCTGTAAGTCCTTCCTTTTCCCGCCATTAACAGGAGTATTAGTCCCATACACATTTATTTAGGTGTTTTGTTTGTTTGTTTGTTTCCCCTAAATAAGGTCACCAACAGAGCTGCTGCTGCCTGTTCACTGAGTTTTACTCCTGGAAAAGTGCTTTGGATTTTTTTTGTCCTGCCTTATGAAGTCCAGTTGGCCTCAAAAGATGGTTGTTTATAATGAGACCGGTTCTGCTGGAAGCTTCTTACTCTAAAAAGGAAGTTTTTTTTGTTTTTTTTTTTCCTTCCTTTCCTCTGTTGCCACATGCTTTCTCAGAATGAGCGATAGCTGCAACGTTAAATACTCAACACCACTGGATGTGCTTCCTTATCTAGGGGACACACTATGCAACATTCACAGTCTTTGTGAATTTTGAAAATCCTTGGAGAATACAGAAACAAAATGATTTGGTCAGACCATAATATGCAACACATTTAAAATTCAAAGACGGCTTGAGAATGTTTCATAGAAACTTGTCCAAAACTCATGAAAATTCTTAACTACAAAGAGAAATTATTTGAATGCCACGACGCTGCATCTGGGTGCAAAACAACGTTTTTTTACGGGGATGAAACTGAAGTTTAGAGATATATAAATTGTCGAAAATGTGGATTGATCTTGAACCTATATGTGTTGATGCTGTTGCCTGAGCAGCTCTCAGCTCAGAAAAAAAAAATATATATTTATATCAGGAAGAAAAAATGTCTCAAATCCACACTCTGACTTACACTTCTCTCACTCTGACTTTTCAATTAGGATTCACTGGTAAAATCTTATGAGGAGAAAATAAAAATTGGTGTCATCAGCTTTAGAATAATCACATTTTCTCCAATTAGCATTATATGATAAAAAATAATGTGATTGCATTGTGTTATAATAGTATGGGAATTGTGTCGTTAAGTGCTGACATGACACGTTTTGATGGAAAGGCCAATTCAGCATTAAATCATTCACAATATGGTCAAGTTACGCCCAGAAAGAAATTTAACTCTAATCACTTTTTCCCCCTCCTGTAGTAGTTATTATCACTTACAGCATTTCTCACCAATTAGTGTGCTGCATTTCTACACTATATTACAATGTTAGGCTACCTCTTTTGCGAAGCAACTCCCAGAAAAGCACATTTAATACACGTGCAGATGCATTTCAAGAAAATACACCAGGAAGACTTATTTTCTTTGCCGTTGAACAAAAAAATAATGAATCTTGCGAGTCTGAAACAAGCAGGTGAGAGAAATTCCTGAGTACAGAGTTCAACACCTCACATGCTGCAAAATGAGTCAACATCAATATACTAAATGCTGCTCGGCTGTTTATTTATTGCCTTGCAATATTGTCCCATCCATTAGGAAACACTTAGCTGATAGAACAACAGCCACATAATTGGGTTTTGTGTCTTCAAGACTTTAGTTACCGGAGGCCTCTGGCGCTCTGATTACCATAAAAATTTGCATAATCTCTTCCTTGATTACATAACATGGAGATAAAGTTGATGTCGGAGACGAGCCGTAATTCACCGAGAAGGTAATAGTTGAATTGATTACAATATTAATCAATGCCATTCATGAAACTTCATAGAGTAACAAGGGTTTCTTATTAAAAAGGTGATGTTTATATGGCACCGGTGATGAATTATGTTCCGAAAAGGTGTGCTAGTTTTAATTGGAGGGTACTGTTTTTAGTTTCATGTCTTTAACTTCATTAAAGCACTGCAGTGCAGGCTTCAAAATTCAAATGTTATTGTGAAACCAATTTCTCGCACTGCAAACAGTAATTGTTCTTAATTGTTGCAGACAGGAACTCGGGGTGGTCTGATTATGTTGTTAGTCAGTTTGGTTATTTACATTTTTTTTCCAAAAGCAGTCAAAAAATAGAGATCAGGCGTATTGTTTTTGAAAAAGATGCTACAGTTAACTAGGTTAAAATGTTAAAAATATTATATAGAAATAGTAAGATTATCATGAAATACATTACACTTACTAAATTAAATTTGAACATTAATTTACAAACATAACACACTGAAAAGAAAAATACCTCACTGATTTAATCTTACAGTACTCCCTTTCATGAGTCTCTAACACTTTTTAAACTGTGTGACCAGCTTAGTAAGGTTTTTGTTTGTCATTAATTCCATCGTAAAGGACACACTTTCTGAGAATGTGGTTTGGCATAGTTTGATTGCAGTGCATTAAGGGCCAGTATGGTATTTGTCAAAGACTGCTGAGGAGTAAGTCAGTTTTATAAAGCACTTCCGTTAATTAAGCAAAAGATTTCCATTTAATATAGCTGCACATGTGGTGGACAGCACAATCACCTAAAGAGAAGTGTGTCTCTTAATTAGAGCACGAGCAAAAACATGGCAAGTCTCTGTTAAAAAACATAAAATACCTTTTACCTTCATCACTCTGCTGTTGTATTTCAATCTTGCATTCCTGCAGTGTACAGAGATATGCAGTTCTACACAAATAACATTTTAACATTGGCCTTCTACACACCTGCTACTGTAGCAGATGTAAGGTGAGTTAACACACACACACACACACATATATATATATATATATATATATATATATATATATATATATATATATATATATATATATATATATATATATATATATGCGCTATGCCACCCAGATACTTGACCACTTGGAGGCGCTCACATGTGCACAATGTGTTCATGGAATTGAACATTAGATTGGAAAAGGAGAGTGAAAATGAAAAAAAGCCAACAAGACCAATAAATAAATTACTCTCTCCTCACACTGTGCCTACCCAATACAAACAATATATAAAATTGTTGTGAATCATGAATGATACAGTTAAGTCCAAAATGAAAAAGGGTTGTCACAATCTACTACTAAATTGTGTTTTCTACAGTATATTAACACACGCAGGAGCGTGAGGAGACCCTAAGACCCTCAGCTAAACAAACAGCATACAGCAAAGTTGCTCTGTTTTATATTGGCAATTTTTCAACACAATCTTTACGATGACTTTTTATTTTTTCACAACGCATTGCAATGTCTCTCATCTTCAAATATTGCACAACAAAATTGCTGTTTTTGTAGCTATTACAGTTCTTAAATAAAATAAAAAAAATTACAAATCTGCATTGGGGACTTAAATGTTTTTACAGAAACATGAGATCAGGAATCGGTTGTGAAATTTTGATCAGTGCATGTCTACATTTACTGTTGTAAATGATTTAAAGATACCATGCAGGTCACCGAAGAAGGTATTATTTGTTTATCGTTGGTTTTAACATCAAAGACCGACATTTTAAACTTGCAAACACAATTTCTTAAAACTAAGCTACCTTCAATAAAGCTCTGACCTTGAGACTTGGTGCACGTACTTTATTACTCTGTATTCTTCAGGTATGGTTATAGCTATAGAGGGACATTTTTTGTTTAAAAAGGTTAAATATATATATCAAAACCAAATAAATTCAGCAGCTACTATTTAGAACATTTGTAGCTACTGGCAAGATCCTGTCCTGCTCTAACAACTCCAGTCAGTTTCAAAAGCTGCTGAGTGAGGGTCTGCAATCCAAACTGTAAATATGAATGTGATCTGTTACCCTACAGCCTTCATGGTAATGTAGAAACGGACCTGATCTTCAAATGTCAGCTGGTTCATTATTAAACCAAAAGGCTGCGCACCCACCTGTCATTTAGCAGCTTTTGAAGGTCAGCAACTTAAAGCACATTCCAGTCAATAGCTGATACAAATGTAGACACACACACACACATGCATACATTCATTCATGCAAACACCCACTTAAATAAGTAAGGGTATCTGGTGCCGGAGCATCCAGACACACAAACACACTTCAATAACTCTAAATGTCTTTAGTCACTCACCTCCCTGCTTCCATAACTGTCTTCTGTTAGCACTTAATATGATTCTTATATCTGCAGGCTGAAATATGATGAGAACCCATCCAACCTGCACTCAAATAACCTATAGAGTTTGGACTTGACATCTAGTATGAAACAAGGTTCAGAAACGGATAGGAAGCGATGGAGGAAAGCAAACCATGCGTTTAATTTATATTTATATATAAATTAATAGCTATGTGTCGGAGCTTGAAATTTCTTATGCACCAATTACGCTGGCCACTTGGCTAGATGAGGACAAGTGTCTGTCACCTCCTTGCACAATTTCAATAGGAAATGAATGGAAAGCAAAATTCCAAAATTACCGTTTAAAATGAACATCCTTTAAACCTTCCTGAATAAAAAATAAAACTGGAAAACAGAGAATCTTCAGACATGTTTGGTTTGAGGCAATAAATCATTTCTTAAACCTTTTTGGAAAACTACAGTGGCGATGAGTGTGGCAGGAAGACGGCCTTACCCAGAGCACCATTCCTGACAGAACCACATCTGGGTGCATATTTATACTTCAAGCTTATAAAGTTAGACAGATTAATCATGATTAATCACTGCAGTAGTGTGATTAATCTGATGAATTCTTTTAATTGGCGGCACCATGTATAATAGCCGTTTTTTAATCTGATTTTTTTTTTCCCTTTCTCCACTGCAGTCTTATTCTTAATTTTCTACTCCCCCAGATGCTCATATTGACAGTCTGTAGCCTTTCACCTCTCTTCAATAAACTCTGCTCTCCTTTACTTCCTCTTTCTTCATCATACAAAATTCAGCAGCGAGGAGGAATCATGAATGGGGGGGGGGAGAAGGGCCAAGGACTTTAGCAGTCATTAGCATTTAGATTTGAACTGCTATGAGATTTCGGGTATGAAGCTGAAGGATTTTAGAGTGTTGAAGACATGGAGGGTGGTGGATGGTTGCAGAAACAGGAGCAGCAATATGAATGCAAAGAGAAATGAGCAACAACGTGAAAGGAAGAGAGCTTAAGCTGTGGGGAGGTAAAAACAACATTATGACAAAATCATAACGGTCAGTATGTAAGGAATAAATTAGTGATATAAGGACTAAGAGTGACCAAGGAAGTGGAATAAGAAAAATAGATGTTTGGAGTTTTTGCAATGTCAACAGATGGTGGAGAGAAGTACACTTTACCGTCCTCGTTCCCTAAAGAGCTCTCTCAATATTTTTGCATGGCTGAGCATCCTATGAGCCAATATTGTCTTTATTGATACAACCAACTGCATTACTTTTACCAATTGTTGTTGTGTAATCCAATTCCTTTGATTGTGCCATGTTACCACATGTTTAGGATCTTTACTGTATTTATTTAGATCTGAAGATGACCACGTTAGATTAGACGGTTTGAAATTGAAATAATCAGAGTTGAATTTCATCCTAAGCAGTACGACGTATGAAATGCACCTCTTTGTAAAGTCCCTCAAGTAATAAACTAAACTGAACTGAATTAACCCGACAGGCTAGACCTCAAATTTTAATCCACTGTTTGGTTAAAACCGCTCAACCTCTGTCCCAGCACCATAAACCCCAGGATTTAAGTTCAAGAAACGACTCGGTTATTATTTGTGTTTGCAAGACAGAGCAGCTTTACACAGCGCTATAAACTGTACAGTTTCTCTGGAGATAAAGAGTTCCCTTTGGTAAAAAAATATAAAGGAAAAGCTGGAAAAGGAGAGTGAAGGTAAATGGAAATTGAGGCTATAATTACTTTCCTCCAGCTAACTTCATGGCTCTCTCAGGTCCAAGGATATGTTTGTTTCAGATGTGACTCCTCTGGGACGGCCAGTTGCTGTAACTCTTTTCTTTCTTCTCTGCTCACAGTTTAGCGCTGAACCTGACTTTATGTCTGAGGGTTTCCCTTTACATATACAATTCATTTTATTCATATGTTTTGTTTCTTGATGTTTTATGTAAATATGTAAGTACTCTTTGATCTTTTGTTTTGTCTCTGGTCGTGCTTTTTACATCTGAAATCCTTTGTAAGAAGCCCGGAGTCCAGCAACTGTTTATGAATTTTTTACTTTTAAGAAAATACACTGTGACATTTTGAGTAGAGCCCCTCTCAAAGCTGACAAAAGCAGAGAGTGAAACTAATTTGAAACACTGCATCTCACTTAGTCTTGCTTTGACTTGAAGACCATGTAATGGTTATTGTACAATTTCCTGTATGGAAACCAAGCACATTTACATCCGGGGGTCAGGGTTCAGACATAATCTAATTTTACCTAAATGCTCCCAACATATTTTCCAGATAAAAGTGCACAAAAAAAAAAAAAAAAATTAGTACATAGAAATGTACTTGAGTAAGTGTGTCCGTGTATGGGTGTGTGTTTGTGTGCGTGTGTTTCCTTTAGAGAAAAGGCAAGAGGGGCAGCATGCCTGCACCTGTTTCTGATTAAAATGCCCTGATACAGATCTCAGTTGTTTTCACAGCTCTTAGCAGCACCAGGGAATGAGATGTCTGTTTGGCATGAATGCCTGCAGTGAAAATACCGTGTGTTTACATGCTTGAGTGTTCAACCCCAATGAATTTGTCTTGGTATGTCCAAACCTGGATGCTTGACTGTGCACCTGTTTATGTTTGCATGTCTCTGTGTGAGCGCTTCTGGTGGCATGCTGCGATAAACACATGCATCTGTGCTTGCGGATGAGATAGAGTGGGTTTTGATGTACCAGCTTTGGTGACTTAGTTAAAAAACATTGCTAAATGTTTTCCATCATTAGCGGCAATCGGCATATTTCTTTCTTTTTAATCATGATGAACTGCTCATTGTCATCATGTAGTGCCTTGAAAAACTATGAAAAACACCAAACTTTTTTTTATTTTTCTCTCATGTCATAGCCATAGACTTCAACACATGTATTGGGGGTTTAGTGATTAATAAGCTTAAAGTTAGTACATAATTGCAAAGTGAAAGATAAGTGATGTAGGTTTGTTGGGTTTTTTTTCAACTTTCTTAGCAATAAAAATAGAAATAAAAAGTCCCAGAAATACCTTAACCGTAATGTGGAGAAGCAGTGCATGTGCTTCAAGCTCCCCCCGGGTGAGGGAGCTACTCACTCTATCTGTAACGCTGAGTTCTTGAGGCAAATATTGACCCCCAAACCAGAGGGGGTAGTCCACCTTTTTTCTGGTCAAGAACGATGCCCTCAGCTCAGACTTAGAGGAGCAGACTCTCATCCTGGTCATTTCACACTTGGCTGCAAACCACTCCACTACTTACTGGAGGTCAAAGCCCAGAAGAAGCTAAGAGAACCACGTCATCTGCAAAAAGTAAACATGAGCTCCCGAGTTTTCCCGAACCACACATCCTCCTCTCCACAACTATTACTTGAGCTCCTGTGAATGAACACAAACAGAATGGGTGACAGGGGGCAGAGTCCAATACCCAATATGAACAGCCTCAACATTATCCTGAGAATGCAGGCACAGCTTTTCAGGATTTTTTTTTCTTGTGCAGCAAAAGGGAAACTACTCAGGTTTGTTGGGAGTAGACATATATATGCCTTTATAGAAGGCATATATATGTATAACATACTGTGATGAGATTGTGGGATAAATTATCTTGGTAAAGGTGAAGTGCTCACTGACAGATATAGAAAGATTTCTGAACACTTTTTGAAAGAAATAAGTCGATAATGGAACCAGAAAAAGTCTGGGATCTTTGAATTCATTTTACGACAAAATGGGGGCAAAAAGAAAAGTGTTGCATTTATATTTTTTTATTTAGTGTATTTAATGTTTTGATTGTGTTGACCTGAAAAAGAAATTGATGCATGAAAACACATTGCATTTCAAATGTAAATAGGTTGACGATTGTCATGATAAATGTAGACGGTGTTGGTGAAAAACACAATCAAGCTTGTCTGACCTTCCTTGGCGACGAACGAATTGGTTGTTTTAGTACTTTTTCAAGTTTGGAGAAGTTAAATTGTGTGCATATCACACTTTGTTCCACTCTGTCAAATCATATCAAAGAAGCCATTTTGCACGGCATGCTGCATATCCATCCACCTGGAAGCTAGATTGAGAGGTTTTTCTCTTCAGGCTATTTTGACTGTTTGTGTGTGCCTGGCAGTAAGACTCAGCATGGATTAGCATCCCCACTTGGTGTTTCTATCCATCAAAAGTGCTTGCTGTACTTTTTGTATTATCATGTTTATTTCACTTGTTTTGTGCCAGTGCACCTTTATGCAGTCATCTGAGAGGTGTGTTTTCCAGGTGTGGACATGTTAACACATGTGGGCGTCGATGAAAAAACCTGGGCATGATGAAATGTTCTGCCTCTGTGATCGAGTCTTCTGGAGCTGATGCAGCATGAAACGTGTCAACAAGGTAAAAAAATATGGCACAGGATAGGAATCTGGATTAAATGTTCTGCGTTATGGTCTAGTAATGATCAAGTTGAATTTATATATGTGTTTTATTATTATTATTATTTTACAAGACTGTACACAAGTTGATGGGTTGAAAGGTTGATCTAGAGAATGAGTAAGGAAGGAGCAATTAACAAATTTTAATGTCTAGTTGAAACAGCTGAACGATGGGTGTTACAATGCTTCACTTACTGAAGTGACTCATGAGTGGATTGACAGCAAGTAAGAAACAGAGGGAAATATAGAAGAGATGATCTCACAGCATAATTACAGTCCTTAATATTTGTAATATTCTGTTGAGCATGGTTGCAATATTCCTTTCGACTAATTCGTTACATCTGATATGATTTTTTTTTGTTTGTTTGTTTTTCCAGATCTCTTCCCAATGTTGCAGTCGGTAAAAGAAAGATAAAATAAAATAAATCTTACTATTTTACTTTTGCTGTCTTCCGTACAAGTCACGTTATTTGCTCCATACAAAGATTTTGGACAGAAATACATGACTAATTGTTTTGTGAACAAATTAATCCATTTTTGTCAATATTCAAAAGATTTAAAGCACAGCTACTCTCTTGAAATAGTATTTCTCCCTGTTGAGTTTAGTTAGATAACATCAGTAGACAAATGCATAACACAACAAACAGGTAAGATATGAAAGAAAGTTTAAGACAACAAACAACAAACATGTAAAACGTCTGTGTCCAAATGTCCAACCTAAGACAAAGTCTGTTGTTCTAGTGTAACAAAATGTAAAGATGTTGGAAGGTTGTGGAATTTTTGCAAAGCACTTTAGCTATTCAACAAAAAAAGGCCATCCTTTTTGTTGCCGTGGAAAGACACATGTTTAAATTACAGATGGTCCCTTTTAGGTTCCAGTCTGATAAACATTTACTCTAGTTTCTTGACACTCATAAAAACCACTACTACATCAAAGGCAAGGATTTAATTTGGGCGTGTCTGTGAAAATAGAGTGGGCTTAATGGAGTTTAGTGCATGTCTGGCACTTTTTTTTATATATAAAAACATCCCTTAAAGTAACTGTTGTTTTTACAGAAGACAAATGATAATGCGATTAGATGGAGGCAACCCAAATTTTCATTAAGGCCTCAGATATGCAAGAGTCTGAGCCCTTTTACACAGTGTAGAGTTACAGTGTGACTGGTGGCTGTGAGAACATTGTAAATAGCCTAGTAAATCACTAATATGTACTTCAGTATACCTACAGTCTGCTACAGCAGATGGAAGTATATTACCAGAGTCGATTTAGCCTCTGGCCACATACCCATCCTTTATCAATGCCATTCCTACAGCTTAATGGACTTAGAGGTCAAAGACAGTCACAGCATAAAAGTAAAAGCAAACATATATTTTAGAGCAAATAAAGACTGCACAGAAGAACACAATTTTGGAAGTTTGTCACCCTCAAAAGCTGTATGAGACAGTCACTTGCTTGAGAAGGTGATACTAAGTAGAGGCCTGGAAATTAATTTATGTTGTATTCTGAAGGCATTAACAACATTTGACTTATTCAATGGAGAAACTATTATTAATGTTTTTTGCAGTTTAATGGGTTTTATCAATGCATTTTGGAACAACTGGCTATATCATGACTTTGATATTGCTCAAAATGAAAATTAGTTTGGCATCCATGTGTTACAGCCTTATTCCAAATTGGATGAAATATATCTCTTTCTTCATTTTACACACAAATACCCCCATTAAAATAATGCAGAAGTTTTGCAGACATTACTTAAAAATCAAAATCCTGTTTGAGGTTAACAAGAGTTAAGATCCGTGATGTTTGGTGCAGATCAGATTATTTTTGTGAAATGAAAGCCAAATACAGAGCCATACAGGATCAAATGAAGACCTTTGAACATAACATATTACGCTCCCTTTTGTGATTGGGCAGAGCTTAGGTGATGTCGGCATTTGACCATTAAGGACGTGACTAGGAACAATCACAGCCAGTTTCATGACATTTTCTGTAGCGTTTTGCTAAGTTAAACATTTGTGACAAAAACCAAAAACTAAAGAAACTTAGAGCAAGGCAAACCATTTTTTTGAAATGTATTATCTCTAAAAAGAAAAGCGAATTAGCTCTAAATAAAAGCAGGGCTAATTTGGAATCTGATACCTTAATAGCTCCAGTGAAGCCCTTTTATCTTTCTGCGTTTTTAAATCCAGTTTATAACACTCATCTGACAGCGAGTGGAAGTTTGAGGCACTCTGATTTCCTGTCTCAGGAGGAAGAGGCCTGTCAGCTCCGATCATCTTCACAACGTTCATTCTTTCTCAGGTCTCTGATGGCCTAGCCGTGACCCTAACCTAAGGGTTAAAAGCCACATGTTTCCCACCGTTTCTGAGCACTGCAACCGTGCACTCTTCAGGTTTTACAGTGAGAGTGTGCGTGTGGAATAAAGAGAGAAGCAATTTCCCAGTAGAAGTCGGGGATACGACCGGGGCTGTAGGGCCAAGGTGAAAACAAGATTTTATGGAAAATCTGTTTCTGGTTAAGACATTTTCTCTTCTGCAGCAGTTATTCACCTCTTGCTTTTTTTTCTGACAGGCAATGAAGTTGTTATGTATGGAGCTGCTTAAATCTGTGAACTTACACAGGAAGCACCTCTGGAAACAAATAAATATGCCATGTCATTGTATGGCTGGTATTTGTGATATTTTTATGAGACTCTGGGGTCATGCCTGAAAGCTCTTTAACTTCGTTTTCCACCCAAAAATCCCTTGATCACTTCTTTTGGTGTCTGTCCTTTCTAGGATTCTGGATTAGATGCTAGCCTGTTTGCAGCCAGCCGTGTCCGCATTCTTCTTTTGAGTGCTAAGTTTAACATGTGATGTAAATTTTTCTCCAAATTTAGGTTTAATGCTGATATCTCATGGTATTGTTTTTAATATTTTGATTTATCTGCGATTTAGTCTTGATTAAAAAATCAGTTGGTTTACTAAAAAAGAAAACGAGTGAACCAACAAATGGTGAAAACATATATTAATCCAAACTGAACAAAATGTGACAATTTAATTTCTAGTGAATTCAGATATTGATATTTATGTGCTGAAATATTTCCAGTCTCTTTTGCAAAGTGCTACATATTTGCTGTCATGTTTGTTTTCAGCTTTAAACAGTTTATCTATGCTCAGTCAATATGTGTATTATATGGATTTTTCTTTTTCTTATATGAGATCAATTTTGCATAAACAGCAAGGCATGGTATGCACAGTAGGTCTTAGGTCTTATATGGTAATCAAAAAAACTCAGCTCAAGATGTGCATCACATCTAGGACCCATATAGGTCCTACTTTTTTATCCAAAGTTTTCCTCCATTACAGAGAACGTCATAATGCATAAAGGTGTCATTATGCATTGACTCTCATACAGAGTCAATACTTAAGCCTGTTTCACATCTTTATGGGCGGCATTGGTGAATGTTTACCGGCTGTTAAGACTCCCAATAAGAAGTATTAAAACATATGGCTTTGAATTGTTGCCCACTTGTGCTGTTGGAGTCCAACATGGAGAAAAAAAATGTTTATGTAAGCAATGTGCACAACATGTCACACAGCACAGTGGCTCAACATTTGCAGAATGAACTCATTGATCATAAGAGCATGTGCTCGTTGAACAGTGTTAGCCCCTCTAACAAACTGAGAACACTTCAGGTTTTATTCAAAATGCTTTTTGTTGCTTGAATTTGCTTCATTGAGGATGCATTTAGGTCTGGTCACTTGGGTCACATTCCAAAGGTAGTTTGTAATTTTTGCACTCTGTTACATCTGACTGAATGGAATCATGTCATTCTTCCAAAAGAAAAAAAAAACAACATACCAGATTCATCATTCATCTTGTGAAACTGAAATGAGATCTCAACATCCCTCTGGACTGGGGGCTTTCAAAAGCATGAGCAGGAAATTATTTCAGCTTCATATTTCTTGTTTTCTATGCCAGGAATTTTATTATTATCATTATTATTGTATGTTTAAATGTACGACTACTTATTTTCTTCATCCATATGTAGCAGTGTGATGTTATTACACTAGATTGCCAAGTGCAACGCTATTCCAGTAGGAACTCATCTGAATAGTACCAGCTTTTATTTTGAAAAGACGGCAGATCCATTGTAAACAGCGGGTAACTTCCTGTTTCAAAAATTATTATTTTTATTTAAATTTGGCGTTTTATAAAGGAAAAGGTAAATTGTTATCTCTACTGTTAAACATATTGAGTTCATGTATTGTTGTTTTGAGTGTCAGTTTGGGGTTTGGGAAGAACAATTAACGGGGCATACCACTATAGTTCATGAAAGGTTTTCCCACGATCTCCGTCGCGCTCTTTCTGTTCGAATCCCGTGTGGGAGAAGGTATGTAGTTTTGTTTTCTGGGGATAATAAGTGTATTTTAAATATAAGTATTATGTTTTTGTAAAATAATGTGCTTTTCGGCATTCAAACGTTGTTAAACAGGCGCTGTGAAGCACCGTGCAGAGAAAGAGCCTGTTTTTGACTTTTCTTTTTCTGCTGTTTAATGCAGGTATGTGATGTTTCATTGCTTTTGGTTTGAATATTTTGTCTAATTTTTATTTTTTTGTTATTCATGTACTGTTTAAAATTATTATGCTCATCTTTGGGCTTTGTTATTCATTAAGTTGCACACGTGCGACGCGCGCGCTTTTTCTGTTCGAATCCCGTGTGGGAGAAGGCGCTGTGAAGCACCGTGCAGAGAAAGAGCCTGTTTTTGACTTTTCTTTTTCTGCTGTTTAATGCAGGGATATTAAAGGTGCCTTCAAGATCAGCTGTTGTTTGGCTGTTATTCCCACAAGACACAACGCAGATTCAATTACGCTACACATAGCTGAGCAGTTTGTATTCAAGATTATGGTTTTGATAGAATTCTTGAAACTGCAGTTCTTAATAAAACCAGAGCTCTTTAAAGGTTTTGATTTAGCTGTTCCTGAAGTTGTAAAGTGTTACTAACAAGCCTGCAGCATAGCACACTCCAAAAGTTGTAAACAACAATAACTATTTTTCTATTTGATCAAAGAAAATGGGGGAAAAAAAACAAAGTAACCGTCCTCAACAAGGTAATAGATACTAAAAGTTGCAAATGCTTGACATGTTTCACTCTCAGCCTTTGCTGTGCCTAGAAAATCCATTAGTTTGGGCTTCTGGGACCAGATAATCTGGATTTGAACCAAAAGATGATGTTAAATACTGCAGGTGAGATGCTAGTCCTTATTATTCTTGATAGAACCTCATGTCAAAATTCTAGACTTTCCCTTTAAGGTGCAACTGAGATGAGGCCCGGTCAGGCTTGACACTAGCATCTGTCCTCGGGAATCAGAACTCATTGACACTCTTTAAGATTTGCCAAGTCAGTCATGGAGAGAATTTTGAAGGGTGAGTCTCCATGCCTGAGGGGAATGAAGATTTAGTTTACGTGCTCTGTGCATGTTGGATACGGTTCAAGACTGTTGCCTTGTGGTGTCGGCTGGAGTTGAGAGGGGGGAATTATCCATTTTTAAGACAAAAACATTTTTTAGAAAATGTAAACAAGAATGGAGTGGTGTGAGATTTTAGAAGTTACAGGATTTCTCTTTTGGCATTAGTAAATGACCAAAAGCTTTTTTGTCCCACTTGTGCTTGACACATGTTTGTTTTGTTTGTGATTAATCGCTACCCCCCTGCAACTATAGTTTCTTCCTTTTTCTAGAGCGGTGTCCAGTCCACTTGGCATTCACCAAACTCTGTCAGAGTTCACTTCAACCAAGTGTTTTTTTGGTCCGCATCAGAGTTCGATTGCACATTCAAACTTCCCCAAACAAATCAGACGTTCTAGACAAACAAACTAGAATTTGATTTAAAGCAGACCAAACAGAGGTGGTGTGAAAGCACCCACAGACTATCGAAACCAATAACTATCATATATGTTGAGGTACAAGATTTGATTTCATAGAACATTTTCACTTAACCAAGCACAACATTTTTCTATATGTATTTTTGTCCTGACCAACTGTTTGCGAAAGTAGAGAATTTTACTCATTATATATAAATGTGTAGGTACAGTCACCATTTCCCATCTACCATCACCCTAATTACAGTGATTCTTGAGAATAGGGATAAAACAGGTCCTATGGATAAAGCACAAAATTTGAATAAAATATACACTAAATATAATTTTTTCAAATATCTGACTCAACTAACTTGGGTCATGTGAGCACAACAATGTATATTTTCGAGTGGATGATGCCTGTAAAAGCCCTTGTCCAGGAGCAGAGATCAATACATTATAATAGTTTAAAATAATTAAAAAATACTAAAATTATATATTGTGACAATTAAGTATAAGTAGTCATATAAATAATTATAAAATTATCAATGAATTGAATTAAAAATCATTTTTATATATTTTCCAACTCCGTTGAAATTTGTCCCTAGTTTTTGTCAACACCGTCAGAAATGAAAAGAATGTAAAAAAATCAGGCATTATTGGGGGGCACCAGAACTTCTGAGGACCCCATGACGTCGTCTTTTCTCTTCCTTTGCTAGGAGGGCTAGTTAGCTCCGGTTAGCTTAAGTTATTCTTTAGTTTTTTCTTCTGTTTTATTCTTAAGTTGCTTGTCACAACCATGATGTGTCAACACCATAACTGACAATTTACAAAACTTTGATGAAATTTTGTGAAATAAAAGCTTAATTTTGGTATAATGTAAAGATTCCATGGACCTGATGAGCTACAATATGGCCTCCTTCAGAATAACATCATATAAATTGAGGTAGTTTGGCTTTTTGTCAACTCCATCAGAGTTTTTCTGACTCTTTCAGTGAAATTGTTGTCAAATTTCACTTAAATGTGCAGTTAATTCATTTTAATGTATTTTACATAAATTGCATTACTTCACATGTACCAAGTTTTTCATTTTACTCACTAGTCACCACCTTCAGTTCTGTCAACTCCGTCAGATGGACTTTTTGTTGTTTTTGGTTTTAAATAATATTTCTTTTGTTTCTTGAGAAACATTTGTCTGTAAATCATTAAAAAAAAATTTATTTATTTTTGTCAGATGGTGATGACAACGTTCTAGGTCAGGTCGATTAAAAATATATATAATTTTATTTTTAAATGTTGCAACTGGGAGCCTGCACCTTAGCATCTTTACATTTCCAAAACATTATTTGTCATATTTGCATACATAAGGTTGAGAAATAACAAAAAAACTTATAGAAAAATTAAAACCCATTTTGTCCCTATTCACAAGATTATAATCTTAATATTGCTTAACTGTGAATCATTCACTACTCTTTTACTGTTCTTTGCTTTCAGGTCTCTTCTTTTGAAATCAATCTCTTCCTACTTCTCATCTTCACTTCTGCCTAAGGTCCCTCCTGCTATGCATTTCATTCAATCAGGTTCCCCAGCTAAGTAAACTGAGCTGGTGAAAAGCCATAAAAGCATTGTTTATGAACTGAGCAGTAAGTGCATTGTTGGCAAAATAACCCAGCTTGATTTATGTCAGGGATGACTTGGGGAGTCGTCTACTAAGGGGGAAAAGAAACGCCAAGTCTTTGGACATGTCTTTTATCTTTTCTTTCTCACCTCGTTTTTTTACAGGTTTGTCTTTTTCCGTTCCCCTTATGACCGTGTTTATAATGTTTTAGTGGAATAAGACACCATTTCCCCTCCTATCAACTCCCTTCCTCTGATAAACAGTCATGTTTGAAAATGCAATCATTGCATCACCGTATATTTCCCCTCCTTACACAACTTTTATATGCCCGATCTAATTCAGCTGCAGCAGGAAGAGCAGCCTTTATGTCCTCTGTTTGGTGAATAACTCGCTGATCTTCAAGGACTGAGTTAATTTGCATAACACCCAACTTTAACTGCAAAAATAAGGCGCAAAATGTTACTATAAAGTTCTAAAACGGGTCTATTTAAAAACGTTAGCTGTTAAAAACTGTTATGGGAACATTAAAAACGTTTGAGCTGCTCCATCTTTTGCAAATGCCTTGCCTTATTTTTGCTCTGAGTTCAATACATTTGTGAAGCATATTGTAGTAAACACAGAAATATTTAAAAACACGTGTCAGTTCAGCTTCGTGACCGATCTTGAACTTTGTGGCCACTGTTAAGATTTCATTGTTTCCATGTAATGTTATTTTCTCATCATGCAACTGATTTTGTTAGTGTAATAAAAATTTTCTGAATTATTTCGCTAACACTGCTGTTATCCACCCACACAAATACAGAAGACAATAACCAAATTTAATTCATTGTATTTTGACCAGTTAATGGTTCATTGGGCACAAAACATCTTGTTAGTTTAACAGAGAATGTGCACTTTTATAAAGGTCTGAAATGAGCAGTTTGCACTGTATGACATGGCTGCTGTACTGATCCCTTGAAATCCATCCACCCACACTAGTTGCTTCTTCAGGCAATACATATAACCTCACACAAACCTTTTCTGTGCAGGATCATGTTAAAAGTAAGGTAAAAAACTTGTAAAGTTTTTTTTTTTTTCAGAAGTTAAAATTTTTTCATATAATTTTGATAAAATCTATCAATTTCAGAATCTTCAGCTAAAAACAAAACAATAGTACTGTGACTACGTTTTTTTTCTGCCTTCTGCAAAAAAATAAAATAAAATTTTGAGAATAAGAATTAATCTTGACTGTTGACGGGCTAAAAAATACCTTAGCAGTTCAGGTTAAGAAGGAAAAGTTGAAGGTGATTTATGGAAGGTTTCAACTTGGGAAAAATAAAAAATAAAAATAGAAATTTAAAAGTAAGGTGCAAGAGTGTGAAGGGAAATGTCAAAGAGCAAATGCCATATCTAACATTGTGAAATGTATAAATTATAACAGCTATTGTGGGTGGTTAGATTTGAAGGAAAAGAAGAAGTGATAAAAAAGCCGGACATTTTTTAAAATTTATTTTAGATTTAGCTAATAATGATAATAGTTTGGTAAAATAAATGATCTCTCTCTCTGTTTGTCAAAGAATATATTGTAAAATTCTGCCATTGGTCTATAAAATACTAAATGTTCTTGGGCTGAGACACATTTCTGAGTTGCTTTTCATGTAAGAACCATGTAGCCCCTCTTAGGTCTTCAAAGATGCGTTTACTCATAATTTACTGGCCCAGAGCTCAACAAGTCAAGACGGCATTTAGTTTCTGGGCTCCAAAATTCTGCAACTTCCTGAAACGATGACACGTTCAGAAACTGTTGATTCCTGTAAATCAGGACTAAAAAGATTTTAGTCTGTTGAAGCTTTGGAGCAAAAAATCGGACAAAATTCTCTTTGAAACATTTGTGTCTTGTATGAATTCAATATTTTTATTTGAACATCTAGTTTCTTTTATCCACTGCTTGCATGTTTAGGCTTTTATTAATTTTTTTTTTTCCATTTTTTCCCCTGTAAAGTCCTGCAAAGTGCTTTGGATTACCTTGTGTATAAGTGATGATTTATAAATAAAATTGCCTTGGCTGATGCGCTCTTCCTGTTCCACTTCTTGTCTGTGCACACAATAAAATTAAAAGAGCAACAAATCGCCGTCTGAATATTCAGATACTAGTAGGAGAAAATTAAATGGCTAGTTTTAACATATGAAAGTTCAAAGAAATACACATCAATACACTCAAGGTACGTTCATAACATTAAGTGCTCTTCAGTTTCTGGATGAATGGAAGGATTGTTCCCGTTGTGAGACAGAATCAGGACATGGCTGATGGATGCTGAATGCCTCCAAGTTGTTTTCTATAGTAAAATAATACCTAGAAGTGTGTGAGGGCTTCTGCTGAACAGTTTGAAGGTGTTCAGTTTTGCATTTACTAGGAATTTATTGTTGGGTATCGAGTCATGAAATAGCCTTGGCGGTGCAGCTGCTGTACCCATCTGCTTTGCTGAGGCTCCCTGACACAGAAACACACACAAAGGAAACAAAAGGCTGGAATTAAATTCCTGTGTATTAGGCAAATTCGAATCATTGCAGTCAGTGATGTCAGCACTTACGATGTTGACTGAGAACAAATTTATTTCATGGTTTACATACCTCTGGTGCTGCAAAACTAAACAAATAGCAGGAGAGAGAGAGAGAAAAAAGAAAGAAAGTGAAAACGGAGAGAAAAATTGAGACATGAGTGTTCAAACAATGCTGTCTCCGTTTTTAATTTCATTTAAATTGATTTCCAAGGATTTCAGGGTTTCTCCCTTTTTTATGCACACTCCAACTCTCAGCCAAGTGGCATTAAATTCGGTCTCTGTCACGGTTAAAAAATTTCATGTCATTGTTTATTGGTTTTGGTTATTTTATTAGTCACCATTGGAGTTCCGCTTTCTACATTTTTTTATTTTATTTTTCCAATTTCTCTGTTGCTATATTGCTTTTATTTACACAGTTTGTTCTTGTGCATTTTTCTCCTTCTCTGCTCTTCACATGACTGGTCGTGGTTACTCATTGAAACGTGGCCCTTTGTCACTTCTGGCCTTTGTTAATATAATCCCAGTTGTCTTGTGTTTAGGGCTCTTCATGGCAAACATTACACCGAGTGTTATCTATATCTTATGTGTTGGACAGGCTGCCTTATTCTATTATTTGGGGAAAAAATATACTTTTTACTTCATTCTGACAGGTTGTCTGCATCTTGTAGCTACATGGTTTACAAGCATCAAAAGCTTGATGGATTTTACAATAATGCCATGCGTAAACAATTTTTTTCAGAAAAAAAAAATGTTTATTTTTCTTGGGATTTATGAGATAAACACAAATTAGAGCATAATTCCAAAGAGGTAAAAGATCACATGGCACTCAAATATTTTTACACACTTAAAAAAAAAAAAAAAGAAGAAAAAAGTGTGGCATGCATCTATATTCACCCTCTCTGAATGCACAAATCACACATATCCAGGAAACTGGCTGCAAGTGTTGAGCCACGTCTGACCGGAACAGAAAAAGGCATGGCGTCTTGGGAAGGTGGAAAGAAGACAGGAAGCAAAGAAGGGAAAAAAAAGAAAGAAGGAAGCCTTACACAATGTAAGCTTGATCATGAGGATTTCTTGTTTTATTTTACCACTCCCTCTACCCGCTGTCATTGTAATTCTTGTAATTCTTCTCTTTTATTTGCTTCTATGTTTCTTACACCATATGTATCGATCCACTAAGCGACCTCTTTCTCTCGAACTCCCTCTGTCCTGATCCAGTCTTCGGTATTGCCGTGATGATCGCTCTGTTTCTAACATGATTGGAGGGCAGTCCAGGGGGACAGAGCCAGTGAATGGCTGAGTGGGCGTGCGTGAAGGGACTTGACATGTATTCTGCTGTAATTAGACATGCCCTACATTCTCTGCATTTTAAAAATGACAAGTGCTCTGCTTATGAACGCCTCTTGTTGTGCCTGTTATCCCTGTCTGCATACATATTTCAGCTTTCTCGAATTCTCTACCTTTATCTTTCTTCTTTGAAACAGTGTCTCACTACAATACTTTTTTGTTGTTGTTTTATTTAAGCCCTGGATTTCCCTACTACAGACAGCAAACGCCTTTTTAATTATCGGACAAATACAATAGGTCCAAATTATCTTCAATTAAGTAGAATCAGTTCTCTCTAAACTCAGTTTAGATCAATCCAGTTAATTCCAGTGTTCAATTCAATTTGAGCTCCAATCAATCAGATTGAGATCCAGTCCAGTACAACGCAGCCAAATTCAATACAATAAAAATAATATAGACTAATTCAATCCATTCAAATGTGTTTTTTTTTTTCATTTAATGTCAATTGGTGAAAAGTTATTTATCTTAAGAGGTCCAAATTGTTGCTTTCACTTATTGACTTTGCAGCAACCTCCCATTCGGAGAAAGCATTCACCAGAATGATCCTTGCCTGGATGAAGCACTTGAATTTATTTAAACTGTTTTTTTTTCCCCAACTTGAAACAGGTAGACATCAACACAGAGTTCTAATACTACTATTACTTTGTTACATCTAGCTGTTACACTTCGTGTTTTAAATAAACCAGAATACAAAAAAAAAAAAGCATGGCAGTAGTTCCTGATTAGAATTATTTGCTCCTAAACAAATCTAACATTTTACGTGCCTTGTCAGTCATTTACACAGATCAGCCAGAAAGACACTCAATTATATCAAAAGTTACATTTTGTATCTTAAATGTAAATTATCAACCTAAAATTGGGTATTTTTTTCTGTAAACACACATAATGCTCCAGGACCTGAAAGACAATGAACACGCCATGTTCTTCTGTGTCATGTTAACGGCTGGCAACTGTTAAGTAAGCCATTCTTGTATCCTGTCATGTCTAGCAAACTAAACAGCAGTCTACATTAGTGGATTGTTGGTGTAACAAATATCTACTAGTCTGTGACCTTACCAAATGCAAATCATAGGTTTGGCAATTAATTTTAATCTTATGTATTTATGCATATGCTCAGTTGCTAAGAAAAGCTCTGTCCTTGTAAATTGGGGACACAGGCTGGGTCAGGGGTTTTCACTATTGGGCAAACTGTCCCATCGTGCCTTCTTGCTGCCTTAATCTAGGATTCCCAAGTGTCATATTCAATGTCTGTGGCTGTCTTCCCTTTTTAATGCCTCGGAGACATTGGTGCCACTGGGTGTTACAGTCAACACTTGGACTTCTGATTCTGCATTTTCTATCCTTCAGCTAGTCTTTGAAATGTTTTCTCTGCACTCACATTGACCGCTGATATTATGCAAATGGACTGATGGGATCCAAAAAGGCAGGGACTCAAGAGGCATGCTGATAGCAGACCCCAGTCTGGCACTCTTGAAGTTACTGTACTTCGACTTGTGCAACAAGAAACCCTGCCACCATCTATTCGGAGCGTGAGGGGAGACGACTCCAAGGTCACAATGAAGGCAAAAGAAGATCTTCATATTATGGCTCTTACTGCAGCAAAGTTAAAAATGCATTTAAGACTTTGAAATAACTGTCCTGAACAAAAACGTTATGTATAATACTTTCACCCGACAATATCAACAAACTGTAATCTATTTGAATGATTAACACTCTCATATTCAGCAAACAGCGATTAGAATGAAATGAAAAGTAACCACAGGGGTTCACAGCAAAACATTATTATTTTATCAACTGGAAATGAGAAAGTGATGTCGTAATGTACGTAGTAGAAAGAAAGCTGTGAAGAAATTATCAACTGGCCAGGTTCACGTCGAGACTCAAATTAAGCTGATGTGCTGTCTTGAACCAAAAGTTTCTTTGATGGCAAATGACAATTGAGGCGTTTTTTGGTTTGAGTGTGAGGCTGCAGTTTTCAGGGTCTTTGGCAAATGTGTTGCATGCCTTTGTTTTTCCTGACCTAGGTGTTTCAGCTCCTGATCTGTCATTGTGGCCTATTCCCAGCCTCTGCAATTGCGCCTTGTAAGCCAATTTGTGTTGGGAGAGTGTGTTTTCTTTGCCATTGTTTCTTCTGTACCAATGCCATGTGAGTACTTACCCTATTAACTTGATTGTATTTTTTCATGTTTTGTTTTCTTGTTTATTTTGTCTTGCAAGCTGCTGCAGGCTGAGCTATGTATCAGGAATCTGAGTAAATTCATTAATCAGTGTATTTCTGATCCAACTATCACTTTTTATTAGGTCTAGGACTTTAATCCATTAATTTTGATAAAATGATTACATTAATTTTAATGGGACTGATCACAATGACTTTTTTTATACACATTTTCTGGTAAATAAATCTAAAGCACAAGCATCTTCCGCAAACAACAGCAGTGGACGACACAGCTGCTTCTGCAGGCCCAGTAGGGTTATTTTTTGCTTCAAAAAACAATCTTATGGGATGCTGGAAAAGGCTGATTTTGTTTTCAGTAATATTACTCAAGTAAAAGCAAATATTATTGTGCCGTAGAACTACTCCTAAAAGTAATTTCTTCCCTCTCACAAATATATTCAAGTAACTACAACTGAGTTAAGTAACTAGTCAGTACCCAGCTCTGGATAAAAGAAAAGAGAGATATTCCACATGGCAAACAGGACAACGAAAGGATGTTGACGAATAATAAGGCAGCTGGTGTATAATCCTTTTTTTTCACAGGAATTCATTTTGTACGCAGACCTCTTTTCCTTAGCAGGGAAATGCTTGCAATCAGGTAAAAGACACTGACCCATTTATATATGTCTTTCATTGTTTTTTTTGTTTTTTTCATAGGTGTCCATCTGGATTCATTCCTTTCTTCCCTCTCCCCCCTCCTCTCGCTTTCACTTGACCACAAGTGTTTCATTCTCCCTGCCCTGCTGTTTTCGCTTTTAGTTTATAGCTGTCTTTGTTGTTGGGCCATTTTTGTTTTATTTCTAAAGACTGACTATTAGGTAAAGTGTGATAACACAAGAAACCAAATGTTTTCCTCTGCTGTTTTTAGATCACTTTAACAGGTGGTTTCCAGGCTTTCTTGAAACAGGGAGAATTTAATATGGAGTGTATCCTCTTAGGCACCAAAAAGAGACATACTATTAATGGTATATTCATATGAATATAATGTGTGTCATGAAATAACCCCTTTTTGGTGTTTGAATTAGCCCTTCATCCTCTTAAGTCTTTTCAAGTATTCCTTTCTTAGTGTAATAAAACATGTTTTTTTGGAGCTCTTTCACTTATGAGCTCAGACTTTTTGCACATCCTATTTTGGCCAATTTGATGGTTTTGATTTTGACTTTTCATATGAGATAATATGGTTTGAATACATGTTAGGTATTGTTTTTGTTCACACTTACTCTGTGTGGACTTTAATAAGGATTTTTGTGTGTGTGTGGTTTGGGGAACTGACGGTCTGACAAATCCCTGACCCCCACTTCATGCTGACCGACCGTGACATCTGACTCGCTTCTCCTGAGCATCATGCTAAGACTGCATGAGGGTTAAATCAGTTTCTCACACTGGATTGTATTTGGTAATAGAGTAATAGATGTCCATCAGACTTTTTTTCAAAGTTTTTATTTGTTACAAAATATGAAAACCATATACTTTTGTATCTAGTCAACAGTTATGTACTACTTTTCCATTGTTGTATTTTACATACGTTTCAAACAATATCCATTAACATTTGTAGCCGTAGTGAAATACAATCTAAAAACATTTAAGTTGTGCAATATATGATACTGTTAATCCACAGTATTCAGCCACGCCCTTAACTCCTCCCAACTCTAGCAGACTGACTACTGACCAGCTCTCCGTCTCACGGGTCCGAAAAGCCTCTAATTCCAGAGTATTACCGCAAATAAGAATTTAGAGAACTTTTGTTTAAGCTGGGGGCGAGAAAGATTCGTCTAAGCTCTAACTACCTTCATCCAGACGTTATGCCCCGCTTCAGTTCATGATACAGACATTGGAGTAGCCCCGCCAGTGTCCGAGCTCATAAACCACATCTGTTAACGGTAGCTCCTTCCCTGTCATTAACGTGCACTTGTTACCGGCTTAGATAATTTTAGTGACTAGGAATAAGTCCCAAGGACATTATTTATCGGAACTAAAGAACGTACGAAGCCCCCCAATTTACTAGGACCACAAACACTAGTATTACAATGATCAGAAGAATTAAATCTAGATGACTCAAATAATTTAACTGTCCACAGCATCAATCCTCTTTCTCCAGGAAACCTGCTCTTCCTGTTCCATGACTCTCTTTCTGTCTGATTATGATTTTTTATGATTAAATAGAAAAAAGTAGAATTAAAGCAAAGTTTGCAGGACACAATAACAACACACACAACCAGATTAATTTCATTACCGTCTGACTCTACTGTTGGGTCTTGATGTCACCTGAGTAATCAGTTTTAAAGATAACTTTATTTATTGTTATTATTAAACTAAAATCTCCAGCATGGGGAAGTGGGCTGAGCTCGACTTTTTCTCGACAATACACTCTAGGGGTTGGGCTACAACAAAAACAGCAGTCTCATGCTTTCTGGTGGGCTCCATTGTTCTCTGTGAGTTTTATATTTTCTATACTTGTTAGTGTTCTGGTTTCTCTGTTGCAGCTGGTTTCTTCAGCTCTGATGTTGTGCTTCACGCGGATGAATGATCTCAAACTGCTTGTTTTGCTGCTTCTGTGGCTCAGCATGAATATGTTTTGGCATGTCCAGATTGCAGAGAGATTGCAGTGTCAGTCGAAACATATCGTCGAGATCAAAGTTTAGAAGTTCGACCTCCCTCCTCGCTTCCTGCTGAAACACAAATTTACACTGGGAAGCAAAGCCAGATTGAGATACGTGGCCACAGTCAACACTGTCCACTCCATTTTATTTTATTTTTTTTCTTCCCTCCGTCATTCAAGTAATCCTTTTCATGTTCAGCTCTTAATTTCAGCATCCCATCTGTTTGTAGATATTATCAGTCATCTTCATCAAGATTCATCTCTTTTTTTGATACAGGTGTGTATTCCGTGAGTTGGTGTGATTTGATTTAAGAACTGGTGTAGATCCCCTTTTCTGATGTAGAATTGGACTTTCAAAGCAGCATTTTGGATGAGCTGCAGCTGCCTTATTGATTGTTTTATTTTATTTATTTATTTTACAGACAATGAAGACATTCTTTCAGTAATCACCCTACTGAAGCCAAAGGCATACACTTTTTTGTTTTTTGTTCTTTTTCAGTGACCTGTTCTAACCGTCCACGTTCCAACAGGTTGCAAGTGATAAGGTTTGCATGTATATGATTGACAAAGCGTTGATTAAGTGAACAGATTTCAAAACCTGTCAGTATTAATAAGTGGATGATGCATGAGTTACCTTCAGGAGGACTGTGTTGACTTTACACTAACACTTGAAATCAGTAAATCTGCTCATCCAACATGGAATTTAATTTAATTGCAATTGCAGATGGTGGCAAGCGGAGAGAACATAAATGTGTCGTGTAGTCTTCATGAGGTTACCATCTTGGCGCTTTCTGGACTCATTTTGAAAACTGACAATGTTTGTCTAATTTCTTCGGATATAATCATTGTGAAGACATTAAATTCAATCAGACACATATCACATTCTTTCATCAGTCTGAAAATTAGATTAAAATGTTTTTTTTTAATCATCTGAGGAATGACGTAAGTTAAGTTTACAACAGGATGTGCGTACAGTAAAACAGTCAGGTGGTAAGTTTGTGTCGTAACATAAATAGAAATGAAGTGAACATTTTTAATGCTGAATGCAACTTGATACTGAGCAAAAATGTGAATTTGTTTTTGGAATGTTAAGGAAAATACAACAGGAGCAATAAAACATGTCGGCGCAACAGACACCCCAACCAAAAGAGCTCCAAAATAAAATTAAAATAAAAATCTTCAGAAAACCTGTATTTTCATCTCCAACTTCCATTGTAGTTGTTGAATCTTTAGGTAAAGGTATAAAAATCTCTGCAGTCAAATCAAACTAACCTTGAACTTTTCTCTGCTGGTGAGTCATGTAAGCCTACAGGGACAGACGGCTGCAGTGACCCAGCCACAACCCTCATAGTCTTCTCTTGCTCACTTATTCCATGTGTTCCTCCCTTTTCTCTTTATCACTTTGTCTCCTCTCAACATGTGGAATCAGTTGCATCCCTATTTTTTTTTTTTTGCCTTTTTCTCTGTCAGCTGTCATTTCTCTCTCTTCTTCCACAGACTACATTTCTCTCAAAATTGATTTCAGTAGCATAAATAGCGTCTTGTGTGCTTAAGCGTGGGATAGGTTCAGAAAGAGAGTGGCTGCATTTGTAAGAGCTGAGATTGAAGCATCCAAAGCAATCAGAAATACTGCTTAGTCATTTTTCTAATCCAGTGTTCTTTACTGTTTCACTTTAATATCTTAATCTGCCACATCTGCTTTTTCCCTTTTCCTTAGTCTGTTTACTCACCTTGCTTGTGAGCCCAATAAAACCTAATTTGTTAGCAACTGAAAAGCTCTGACATGGAAGTGACTACTTTACTGTAAACAGTCTTTCAGGGGAGTTTATGAGCTGCTGTGTCTAAAGGACAAGTTAGTGGGACAGGTTTATACAGCACTCCGAGGCCAGACGCTAAAACACTCACTTTACTCACTTGGTTCATCTAAGTTTATTCCTCCTTTTTGAATCTGATTACAGGAACTCGTATATGAAAAAAAAGTTGCATATAACAGAAGTCAACATGCCATTTAGTAGAGGAGCCTCTCGGCAAAACCGATACGGCCTTTGTCAAAGTCAAACATATAAAAGTTAAAATGATATGTATGTTGTTTTGATAAAGCTTTGAATTTATTTTTAATCTGGATATTTTTTTCTGTTGAAGTTTTAAGTGATTGGATCGGATTTTAAAGCTTAAAAGCTAACATTTGGCCATGATGTACGTAATGCACAAACTGAAAGAAGATAATTGCATGCACTGTAAACAAAACTATGAAGAGCAGGGCCATGCATTTTTTTTCTAGCAAAAAAAAAAAAAAAAAAGTCCTCTATATCCTTCTTGCTCCGACTTTAACTGCTCAGTATTTGCAAGTGTGGCCAACTCAGACTGAACGGCTTCATTTAACTCCTCTGAAGACGGCGCCAAACTACAACCCAATACAGGCAGACTACAGTTCTAAAACTCAATGTCAGTCGTTCACAACTTTCTCTACTGTTTGCTGATTGGGCCCAGTTGAAATTCA
Source organism: Poecilia mexicana (assembly GCF_051168715.1). Taxonomy (NCBI): domain Eukaryota; kingdom Metazoa; phylum Chordata; class Actinopteri; order Cyprinodontiformes; family Poeciliidae; genus Poecilia; species Poecilia mexicana. The sequence goes on from NW_028263381.1 coordinate 18,619,517, forward strand.
ACAGGAGAAATCAAACTGAATGGGAAAAATCCCTGACAGAGGAGCACAAAGGCAGATGATAATCGAGCAGAATTATGTGGAAAGTCAGCAGCCACTCCAGATGTTCTGGTAAAGATTTAAAATGGCACAAATATTTATTTTAATAAGCCACAAATCTAGTCTGAGACAATAGAGGTAAGAATTCCCATCAACTGTTCACAATAGTTGGTGATCCACCAGCAACGTATTGTAGAGGATCTTTGACACAGTATTTGAATTTTCTGTCGAGGTGATTTTTTTTAACTTTTGCAAAGATGCTTTACCATTCCTCTGTTAATTATGTTGTTCAACATGACCACAAATCTTTGGAGAGAGTAAAGTGGATAAAAAGAAGGGAAACTGAGTGTCTTAACAGAAGGAAATGGGAGTTCTTGGATAGTGTGCCCAGAGGAAACAAAGTTCAATGGGTGTGAGGAAGAGAGAAAAGAAAGGAAAACAGGAAGTGAGAAAGGAGAGAGGAGTCTTTGTTTAGTGATGTCAAGGGAAGGAACAAGTCTTTGTAGGCTTCTCTTTAAGACAGGCAAACCATCAATCTGTCTTTGCAGGGGAAGAGGTGGGTGAACAATTTTTTGGATGGACAGAGGAACATTGCAAAAAAGAATGCAGGGACAAAAGGGAGCAGGAGATGGATGGTCTCTCCAAAGAGAAGTGAGGAACAGATGTCGCGCTGGAGAGGAGGGATGAGAAGGGAAAGGTGGGGTAGCAGAGTGGAAAGTGGTGTTGACTAGGAAGTACTGTACTCTGAGGAGGGTCAGATGGAAAAAAGGTGGGGAAAAGCAGGTCCTTGCTGACCAAGGTTAGGCTTAAAAACATCAATCTGCTCTAAAACATCACCCCGAGGAGCAACAGATCACAAAAGCTGACAAAAGAGAAAGGGAAAGGAATCAGTCAGAAGTCGGGGGGTGGGGGGAGGTGAGATGGAGGATGCAATAGAGGTATGTAGGTCAAGGGGGAGATGAGCGAAATGAAGAAGCAGCACCATGAATGTCTGATAATCGTTTTTAAGCAAATGGCTCGAGTCGTGTTTCCTTTACAACTTAAAAACTGTAATAAAATACACACAGACCGACTGAATGAATGAATTTCTCATGCAGGTTTTGGCATAAAAAACAACAAAAATAAACATTCTTTGATTGAACACATCTTAAGTCGGTTATAGGTCATTTGTGGCAGCCAACATTGATTTATTTATTTTTTTCAGAACTTTATAAAAAAAGAAAAGAATGGAATTTATATTCCACTGACTGCTTCATGCCTTTAGGAACAACTTCCTTCAGCTGTCTGGAAGAGTCAAGGTTTACTCCCCTCCAACTTTTAGATTCTCAGTTGAGTTCCACATTATTCCTTAAGTTCTTTCTTGAAGCTTGGTTTCTCAAGAGAGAGCAAAAGGCAACAGTACGTTTTGCAATGCAGGGTCATGTGGATTATTTGCCAAGAAGAATTAAAATTTGCTGAAAATAAAGATCTGGGAAAAAAAATGTATTCCAATTTTATTTTATATTCAGGTCATACGTACAGTAGAAAAAGGTGGGTTGTCTTTATGACCTTTTTTTTATGAAGTATGAGTAAAAAAAAAAAATTGAACAATGACTTGAAATAAGGGTAAAGAAAGCAAAATTGTGGGATACTTACTACGTGATCATTATGTTTCAGAAATCAAACTAAATTATTTATTATTTTTGAATTGTACAATAAAGTCATTGTCTTCAGCAGAAACAGTTAATGGAAATCAGGCTTTCAGTTTTGGCTCCCAAACCTCAAACACATTGCCTTTAAAGATTAGACGGGCATTTTGGCTCCTTTTCTTAAGTCTGTTTTATAAACATCCTTTGTTCAATAGTGTTTGGCCCAGAGTGACTTGACATGCTCTTTTCAGTGTGTCTGTTCTCTTTTATGGGGGCTCGAATGTTTAATGTCTTGGTTTTATCACTTTTATTTACCTTTTTTATGCAGCTCTTTGGGCAAACGTGCTGTTTTCTTTAAATGTGCTTCATAAGTGCTTTGAATTTGGATTCAAGGGTTTTTATTCCAGCGTCTACATTTGGTAATAAGCTATTATTTGCTTAAACAGTGCAAAGTACTTCCAATGATAAGATATACTGTATACTGAACATTAATGTTCCCCACACATGCGTCAGACTAAGGAAAATATCAGAACAAAGATGCTTGTCTACATGACAGGAAGTCTAAGCTGCTTTAAATTGTATGTTTCACTTTGTGTATGTGAGTTGTTTATGTGTCTGTTCTTCACACGTTGCAATTGTAATGCTAGTATTTGGGGTCTGCAATAAATCTTTAAATATATTGGTTAGGATAGCTTTTTAATCTAATAAAAAATATTTTAAGAACTGCATTAAGAGTACTGGGGCTACATAAATGTGTTCACAAAGGAATTTTTTTTTTTCAAAAACTTTCTATCTTAAATTTATGTATTCACAAGAAAAAATATAGATGTCTCCTGTTGTCGGTTATAAATTTGCAGGGAAAAAATTGTAATTTCCGATGATTACATGCAAACTAAACTATCCTCTGACAATGTTTCTGAGAATGATTGGATATATAATGTTATGTGTTGTCTGTGCATCTCAGAGAACAGTTTTATTGTAATGCCGTCACATCCTTCTGCCAGCGTTTCCACAGTCGTCTTTGTGGAAACACTGGTATGCAAGTCTTTTGTTTTTATCTATTATTTACTGTTGTGTCATTTATCTTTGTTTTTTTTGTCTGTGTGCCATGAGTCTGTTAAATAAATAAATGTAAAGCCAGAAGTTTGTAAGAACTCGAACGTTTACTGAGATCAAACATTTTCCGTAAAAATGCCAGACATCCTCTAAAACTTAAAGTGATAAATTCTCGAGATGCACATCTGGATATATTTAAAAGTGGCATATTCTTTATTAGACCAACATCTCCCTGGTACAGACCTATCATAAAAGACTGTACTGGGACTTGATTACACACTTGTCTGTTGTCTTCTTAGATTATTCTTGTCTGTCTATAGAAAAGGTTTCATCTGAATTGTGCAACTAATAGATAATACCATTTTATAAAGCAAGGCAGCAGTTCATGTCTCCTGTTATGTATTGATTTATGGGCAAATATGCAGGCTTATGCGCTTGTCATGTGCATACCTGCATTTTTGCAAGAAGAAATGTGCATATGTCCACGTGTGCTACCTAAAACCAAATCCAACGATGACCTTAGAAAGAAAAAGGATAAAAAACAAACACACAAACACATGCTTTGCCTGGTGGATGTTTCTATGTTTCAACGTTGAACTGAGGATATTTTTTCACCAGCACATTATTCCCTCATCCAATGAGAGTCTGTCTTTGTCCTGAAAGCACACCCATAAAAACACTCCAAAGTCTTCCCATAAAATATGTCTTCCATTGTCATCCAGGAAAGTAAAACGGAACGAAGGTTAAACTACTTCTGAGATTAGTGGAACTGCATGTTCTATTTGTAGATGTTTGAGGAGAGCAGGATGTTTATTTCCAACTAAACTCATAATGAAAGTTTTCAGACAGTGATAAAACTTCTCCATACTGAATTAGGTCGTGTAAAGAATCTGAAGCAACCTTGACTCGAAACAAAAACTACTATAGAAAGAACATCATTGTCGATACTAAAACACCTTAAACTGTGACAAATAGTTATAAAAGTCTTCCATCAATCTGTAAAGCTCATGTGGGAAGTTTGTAAAGGTGCATATTCAACTTTTCATATATAATGTAAAGTATTGTCTGTGTAACTGACCTCTCCTGTTGAAACTATTCTTGTGAGATTTTAATGAACAGTAGATGGATCACTTAAAGGCCAGATGCTTCTCTCAGGTCTTGTGTCATGACATACTGGAATTCCTTCCCTCTTCTAAAGGAAATTATTTTCAGATGTTGGTGGAGATAATCTTTCAAGCACTACCCTCTTTTTTTCTTTGTTAGTCGTTTACAATTACCATCCCTATCTCTTGTGATCCAATGACACAGATGTGAGATGACCCAGATGTCTACCATGCATGAATATTTAGCTGTTTGTTTTTTAGCATGACAAATTCTGAATTTGCGTATCTGGTTTTATTATAAAAGCATTTATATAGCTGTTGCTGAAAAAAAAAGAACCTTTGGCCATTTATTTTAAGTCTTAACGCAGACTCTCAAATTGGTTTAGATCTGGATTTGAAGCTTTTTTTTATCTGCACATTGCTTTGTTGCTGTCTGTGTGTTCTGAGTTGCTTTCCTGATGAACTGGATTTTAGGTGTGCCGAACATATGTACGATATGTTTCCAGTGTCAGTTTCCTTCTTTTTCACAAAATGAACCGCATTGCACATCTATCACATCCTAATAAAATATGTTAAGGTTTGTCTTTGCAACCTAATAAAATGTGTCAAATTTAAAGGCGCATACTTTTGCAAAAATGAATGTAAATGAAGCTTAAAGTGAACAGCATGTTTTTGTTTAATTTGCTTAAGCAGCATTTAAGTGTGGATGAAATATTCTTTTTCCAGGATGCATATAGAATATCTAACGATTTCTTCACATATCATTTTTATTTAACTCAAACAAGTGCGCTTAGTATTAGCTAGTAACCACAACAAGCTGGCGTTATATCTCTAAAATCAAAGCGATTTGTATAAACTCAAGGTACTGTATGTCTGTAACTTCTCATGGATGGGGAACTCCACCCAAAATGACTTGGATTAGCCTTTTCTATGTGTAAAGTGAAAAGAGTCCCATCATTTCTGCTGGCCCAGGTGCATGGACAATCATGAAAATCTCTGAGTTAACCAAAGGATTTAAAAGGATTTACAGATTCTCCTACTCCATGCCTCTCCGACCTATTCTTGTCTTCTTAGGTCTATCAGAATATATATATGATTTCAGGTGCTTCCAAAGAATAACTTATAAAACAAGACAAGCATCAGGTTTATAAATATCAATCATGACTAATTTGCAAATCCTTCTTTCTGTAAAAGATCTTGCACCTGTGGAAAAATGTGCTTTCAGTTTGTCTTCCCTGTGCGTGTCTGTAGATGTGAAGGAGTGTGCTATCCACTACTGACACTGCAGAACAGGAGTCGGTGCAGAGAGACTTCGCTTTTGTTCTCTTGCTTAATGCATCGTATTCGCTCTTTCTGTCAACCACAGATGCATGTACACTTTAAAAAGGAAAAAAAAAAAAATCTCAACCAAAAGCAAAAAAAGAAAAATTAAAAAAACAAAAAGGGTGTGATTGAGGAGGCAACCAAACGACATTTCCGAACTATGATTCAGGCTGATGATGGAAATGGCAGAGCTTTTGGAGTGTGCACAAGTGGTTCGGATGGTAGACGCTGATTGAGCTGCATTCACTCAGGGCACAGTTTCAGAGCAAGGGGGGCTTGAAGAAATCAGCATTGCATTGCAAAGATGGCTGCAAAGCATGACAGCCATGGTGGTTGGCTGGAGTGGAAATGAATGGACTGGAGAAAGGGATGGAGTGACAGAATAAATACATATGGAGAAGGGAATATTAAAACATCCACAGATAGGGTAATAAAAAGAGGTTGAATAACTGGAAAAATAAACATGTACATCCTGTAATATGCACAAATTCTGGATCAAAAAACAGGGACAACACAGCTCTTAGGTTGTGGGGGTTATGACTAAAGGAAGGCAAAGAAGAGGGCTGCATAAACGAAAAACAGAACTCTCTTTTTCAGTTGAGAATGTGTTACAAAGTTTCACTGTAATCAATTGTCCTTAGATTAGTTTTTTTTATTTGTTACAGAGAAAGGAGAAAGATGTTGATCATTTTGCTCATATTGTTGGACTTCTATCTCATATCTTTGTTCCTCATCAGGCCATTTCTCCTTGGTCATACTAAAATAGAAAAAATGAGTCGCAGATATGGGGGCTGATTCATTTGGCTGCATGTTTCCAAGCCAACATGTTGCTTTTATATGCACAAATTCAATATGAGTGCACATTTTGTTCATTTTTAAAATGATCCCATTTACATTTCTTTAACTGCACAGTGTATATATATATATATATATATAATATCCACCATACAGTACATTACTCTGTTTTTATATTTTCATCTTTGTGTGAGTATGCATCCAGTTATGTGACTTAATTGTTTTATGTGGAAATATTAATCCACAATCTTAATTCCTTGATAAACTGCTGGTGTTGAGCTCAAGAAAATGGAAACCAGGTCTCAGAATGATGTAAAAAATAAAAATAAAAAATAAATAAATAAATCACAGATAGGAACTGTCAAAGGCGTTGCTATCTTGATGTTCATGCTTTAAATTCTTGTAAAGTAGCAACTATTACTGTCCAGTCGGCAAAAATGGATTGCATAAAGTACTAAAAGCAGCTGTGCCAATAAATGTGGTTCTGAGTAAAATTATAATTCTCAATGTGGATTTTTGTTTTTGTTTTTTTCACTCACTGAATAAATTAAAGTTCCAAGTTTTCAAAAAATGTCCACATTTTGTAATTAAAGATCAATTCATTTTGAGGCTTATTATCCATTTTTATCTGGGATGTTCGGAGTGTGCTGTCACTGCATCAGTGGAATAAAAGGCCGATCTGGTTTCTGTTTGATAGAAATTATTACTTGGATTGCTGATTTGTGAGAGACTGTCAACATCAACATTGCTTGTTTCAATGTGTGCTGAACATTTGTCATTTTGGCAGAATGTTTTGCGCTTTGTCTTTGAACAAAGCGATGTGTTGAATAATTATTTTTGACATTTTTGCTTTAGTATGCATTGGGGAGTTTATGAGAAATGAGGCATCGCAGCGGCACATATGGAGAGGAGCGCAGAAGATGGCACTGTTGAAATCTGATGCCTTCATCCAAGCCCAAGTGTCTTAGGGCAAAAACCTGAATTTCAGCAACTTTCAAAAACTCTGCTCAACATCAGAGCAGGCAAGTTGAGTGTTGACACTTCTAGCTCTCTACTTTTGTTTTGTAACAATGTTCTCATTTCAAATACGAACACTGCAACAAGAGTCAGATACAGACATTTCGGTGAAAGGCTGACAATTACTTGTCTCAGACTTTCCAACAGAACTTTGGGGAACTGCAGCTTGCCAATAAAAAGTGACAATTCACTCGTTAACCTGTCAATTACCTCAGAGCCTCCTTTGAGAGTCTTGGGTTGGAGTGGGACTAAAAACCATAAGTCATATGCTGCATTTGGATGTCTTTAAGAAAAAAAAAACAAAAAAAAAAAAACATTGCTTCTCAAGGACTGCCACTCAACTGTAGTTTTTCACTTCATTTACAAAAGAAATGTCATTTGGCCTGGCAATAGGTTGTCTTAATACTTTTTTTATTGGAAAAACAGTATAAACTCATAATGTCAGTTGTGATATCTATATCCGATACATACGTTTGACCTTGATGAATGAAGGAACTGCATCTCTTGCTTATGTTGGCTTTTACTATTCCAAACATAGAATTTCTTGATGATTTTGGTCTTGATGTATGTCCTGCTTTTTCATACAGTTGATTTTTTTTCTTTTTAAAGATGGTTAGGATGTTAGATTAGGTGTGTACCATTTGGACTCACTACTTTGTGAGGGTGTCAGTGGCTTAGTACCCAGAGTTTTGATGTCACCAGGTGTTCTTTGTTATCCTTGAACATTGTTGGTCTCTGGGTGTGTGTAAAGTGACCTCCGTTTATATGATATGTATAAATACATTGAAGCGTTTTTTTATTATTATTATTATTTATTTATGTTTTTTATAGAAAGTTGCTGAGGTTAAGGTGGCTTTATAAACGTAAAAAAAAAAAAATCACTTCGTTTCCGTTCAACTTATTTGATGACCAGGTAGTCCCTGTTGCCATTGTTAACTGTGTCCCTTTTAAAAATGTACCCGTGAAGATGCACCGTGTCCACTAAAGCTAGATAGCGTCGACATTAAATCTTCCGACAGCTGAAGAAAAGCGTCAGAATATATTTTTATCTTAACACAGGCTGTCTCTTGTACTTTCATGTATTTCTCAGGTAAGTAATAAAGAGCTGGTTTATGTTTATTGAGATCCCCATGAGCTTCAGCAGCATGCTGCAACAGCGACTGATCCTGGGGTCAGTTTACATAAAAAACTCAGATCACATTCCCAAAAATCAGATTACAGAAGAACCCAGTGGTGGTTGTTTCCCAGACATCAATTAATTGATGCATGGTTGCTTGAGAGACAGGAAAAAAATGTGAGACCTACACAAAGCTAGAATCTGAAATTATTCTTAAAAAAATAATAATAATAAATGAATGTTGGGTGCTGTGATGACACAGGGGAGACCTCAGCTCAGCTCCCCTCAGTCCCGGCTTCATGACCTTTCCTGCCTGTCGCCCACCTCTCTGTTTATCTACTTTCCTGTCTAGCAGGTAACCCTGAGCCAAAAAAAAAAACTTAAGAAAATAATAATGAAAACCAGATTGATGTTTCATTTTACTTTAAGCTAATTTCATAAGACTAAAGTTTTATAGTATTTTCCATTTAGTATTAGCAAAAGGAACGTCAGACCTTTTCTGCATCTCAGCCTGGAACCATTTGCGGATAAAGCTGATTGGACAGAGAGTTCTGAACACACACAGCATGCTTAGATACTTGATTTCATTCTCTCCCTCCCCAGAAGCACACACACACACACACGCACACACGCACACACACACACACACACATACTCCTCTGGTTAGACTGTAGCTTGCCACCAACAGTGAGTTAATCTGTGTAGGAATGGATGAATGTACTGCAAAGTGTCTTGCGGTGTTTGGACTTGATACAGCTCTATAAAATTGCAAGCCGTTTACCATTTGAGGCTCAAACTGCACAACCCAGATGCAAAATGTGATGGGACTCTATTATGACTTGGCCGAATTAAGACTTGTTATGATTCTGATGGCCTGTGTGATAACAAGCCATAAGAATTATGTTTACAGTGGAGTACAACACAAGGTGTAGCCAAATAAAAATAATTGTGTTTTCATTGGTTTCTTTCTTATTTGAAGCAGGGGTCCTATGGAACAAGAAACAAGCACAACTATTGGGGTAGTAAGGCTTGAGCTTCTGAATGTATTAAAGGCCCAAATTTAATGTTAAGGAAAAAAAAAAACGTATTGTCTATTCGTATGGCAGTTTTTCTTCCATAGACGAAGGCACATAAAATGTCTGTACATATGATCACAGAGCACAGCAAGACACGCATACTAACACAAATACAAACCGAAACACAACCAACCATGCATGGATAGCAATAAAGTTCAAGATCTGTGGTGCATGGCAATAAGACTACCAAAACCAGAGAAATGACACGCGCAAAACGTAACGGAAAATACATCAAAGATTAAATTCCACATTGGGTTAAAACGTACAACCTCTTTCTCGTAGATATTGACATCTTCACCTAAAGCTCCACTGGAACGTCCAGAAAGCACACTCTAAACAAAATAAAGTGAACTCTTATAAATTCCTCGAGCTGTTTTTTCAGTAACCACAGAGGATGTGGGAAGCCACAGGAGGGGAGTGAAAAATTAGTAAGAGGGAACCAAAAAGAGGAAGCGAGTGACATGCGCGGTTAGGATCTGTATTGGTTTGTATGTGTGTGAAGGTGAGAGGAGGTGGGAAACATTTCCTGTTCTTTACTGTCCAAAGACAGGAGGTAATAAACACTCTTACAGGCTCTGGGTGTTGACGGTGAGTGTGTGCGGGGAGTTGGCATCTGGCATCCAGCACCAGGACATAAAAAATGTACAAAAGAGTGGCGTTATCTCTCCTGTGAGCGCTCGCACTCCAGCGTATGCCTTCACCGATACGCACTCATACCAGCACTTGAGGTTAGACTTCAAAAGGAATGATGTTTTTCATGTTTTAGCCCATTTACTACAAGCCACCCATTCTTTATAATAAAAATGACGTACGATTTTCCAGAGCATTCTGTGCCGTTTTAGTGCTTGATGAAGCTGTTGTTCAACCTTCAAGGCAGCTTCTGGCTGTAGGTCATTCCAGTACAATATTAGGACATTTCTACAGAGACTAACTTCCTTCAGGTCGTTAATCTATCAAAGTGAAGACAGCTATGTGTCTGCTTTGTAGAAGGCACGTAGTGTTGCATAGCAACACAGCTGAAAACACTTGAATCTGGTTTTAAAGTGCTCTGTAATACCATTAGGGATTGTGAATTGGAGTTTCATCATTATCTCAAGTGCATAATTACTTCAGGACTTGGACTTTGAAAACATTTTGATTACAGCAGACTTTATAATCTACGTGCTCCAAGATTAGAAGTATACATTGTTTTCAAAGTTGTGTAAGGAGCACCTGTTTATCAGTATAGCATCTCAGAATTACAAAAGAGGTTTTTTTTTTTACTATATCATCAGTCAAACTTGAACAATGAGTTATTGCCAAGTTTAAAAAAAAAAATTCCACAATTCAGAATGTCTGTATGGTTGTTCATTAGGGCTCTGACTTACTTAATCTAAAGTGCAAAAATCGGGTCTCATTGATGTAGATGTGTGACAAAATTGCATCATTTTGTTTGCACAGAGGCATCTGCCTCCACTTCTCGACACCAGACCCAGAAAGTTGAACTATTTCAACAGAACTGTCAGGAGTGTGTGTGTGTGCACGCGCGCGTGAGTGTGTGTGTGTGTGTGTGTGTGTGTTTGGTCAGATGTTTGTTTCCTTGCAGAAATGCACTCAGACACCAATGTCAATATTCTGCTTTAACTAGTATGAATGGCAACTTCACTTCTGTCAGTCTGCCCCAAGGCAGCTTACTACTATCATTGTGTTTTATCAAAGTGTTTTGTAGTTTTCAGACTTGATAAAGTGCTGTACAAGTGCAGCCCATTTACCATTTTACCATTTTTTGTCGCTCAAAACAGGGATAACGAGGGAATTATGTCAGTATTTTCCTCACTAGCTGTTTCTTGATTTCTTTGTTGAGAATCTTTTATAACTTTGTGTATGAATAAAATGAATCCATAACTTCTTTCAATCGCAATAGTACTATGTAGTTTAGTGTCCTTGTAGTCCCAAAGTACATTTTGTGTCAAGTCCAATTTGCCCGGAGTGTCAGCTCTGTTTCTGTCTTGGGCTCTGTACTTGTCTGGCTGTGTCTTACTATGTTACAGTCTCCTCTCTTCAGCCTTGTCAGCTTTAGTCATCTTGTTTGTTTCTCTCACATTTCACGGGTATGTCTTTTTCTTTCATTGAATCAATTTGACATTTATTTTCATTCCTGATGTTAACAACCAGCCCTACTGGCACAGAATGTTGAATTAGAGAAGTTAGAGAAGGTCATACTGTGCCAGGCATAAACAAGAGCAAAGCTTAGTATTAATTGTCTACATGATGTGTATAAATAACGTCCACGGTTACACAAGAAGGGGGTATAAACAAGAAAAATGGCAGCAGTGATGTATTTATTTTTGTCAAATAAGGTCCATGTGGATCATTTTGTTGCCCAGCCTCCTTCTCCAAATCAGACTGCACTTTTTTTTTTCATTAGCAGCTGCCTAGCACTCTTTCAATCACTTCAAGTATTTCCATGGAGATACAACGTCTAAGAAGTATTTAAACAAAACTTTATCACATTTGGTTGTGTGATAAAGCCACTAAATTCAGTGGATTCTTTTAGATCTACAGGTTCAGGTGGGATAAGTTACAATGGAAAGCTGAATTAAGCATAGTCAAAGCTACAATGCAATGGCTTAAAATGCCTCAAAGACCAAAACTTGAAAATTGCTTTGCTTTTGACAGCTCTCCATCTCCCTGACTCTGAGCTAGTTTTGCACAGTAGAACAAAAATTAAATTCAGTTTTAAAATTCACCAAAGCTGGTAACCACATAGCCAAAAGGGCAATTTCAATGCAAATAAACTGGTAGTGGGTGAAAGAAACCCTGTGTTTCAGAAGAGTCAAATCTGTATTCTACCATCAAGAGTACCCAACATTATTGTATTGGAAAGCAAGGTGGTGGCTTTTGGGATTTCAGCAACTCTGTATTTCTTGTCGCCTGAACAGTATTGTTCTTTGAAAAGTCCTATATGCAAACAATCAAAGTTAGCTGGCAGTAACACTAGAGGCTCGGTTTATGCCCAGGGTGTAGGCAGTGAATTAATCTTTCTAGACATTTAATCTTCATTGCTACTCCTGAACCGTAACAATAATATTTTGGTGTGAACTCTATAAATCCCCAAAACAATAAATATAACAGTTTATTTCACTAACAATGTTATGAAGAAAAAAAAAAATAGTGAATTTGTTTGTGATGACCTTCCAGTTGATGTCTCTATGTGGCGATATACAGAGACGCACAAACACACACGCAAACCTTATTACTCAAACAGATAGATCCTGACAGGCATATCTTTGTCTACTCAACTCTCCAGAAAGCTGCTAATCTCTTCAAACTATCAGCTTGCAGTGGCTGTTAATTAGCTTCCCTTCCAGTATTCACTGATTATCTTGGCGCCCTGCCAGTGGGGTTGATCTTCGATTGTCATCTGCTCTGGAAATGCTGCGTCCCTGTGTGTTCAAGTCAGACGATGGGATAGGACCTTAAAGATTTGTGAGGACTGTATGGACACCACCTGGGAAAGAAATTCAGTGCTGTCTTTTTTTGTTTGTTTGTTTGTTTTGGTTGTTTTCATCAGTTATGTGCTCTGTTGCAAAGCCTCCAAGCATCCACAATATTCCATGCGGAAAAATCTTGTGTCCTCCAACCCCGCCATTTGCTGATGGGTTTATCCTAAGAGGAGATTATATTGTTAGACTCTAATGTTCTCATTGTTGTTGCTGGCCCCTGTCATGAGATGTGGACCTGGAATCTAAAGTCTTTCACATAAAATCGGTGAAGTAAGTAAAAAAGTGGCCTAGAAACGATATAACTTTACAACCGTGTGAGTGAACACATCTGTGTAATATAATCCACTGTGACAAAGTGGATCGTAAAGTAAGACTAATGAGTCAGCCAGCTTTTAAAATGATCCTCTGATCATTTGTCACTGCATGATAAATTTTGTGACATTAAGATGGTGGTTTGGCATTGCTAGGGGACAAAGTCTCCAAATGTTTGAGTTTCTACTCATGTAAGTTCTTAGCACATCTTCGCGACAAGTAAAAGGCGAACTTTAAGTATTAATAACACCATATCCATCAGATTAAGGATATATATTTTTTCTAAATATCATGCAAATTTCCAATACAACTCTTTTAGAGTCTCTTTCAGCTTTGAACAATTTGAGGCCAATGCTGTTTTCTTTTTTTTTGCCAAATTGGATGGAGAGTATTCGTAAAAGCATTTTTCATGTCTTGCAAAACATTCATAATTACATTTTGATTTGGACCTTGACTGAGACATTTCAGAAATTCTTTAATTTCAATCAGTGCATCATACACTAGCTTACACGTATGACACACCAGCATGTTTTGCTGATGAAAACATGACATATGTATTTGTAAATGCAGTGTGACAATATTTATTCTAGATTTGAAATGCTTTGTGAATCATAGCGTGCTGTCTGTGCTGGTGATTTCTTCCCTTCATTTGTTACTGCAGCTTTTGTTTTTCCCCTCAACAGTTTCTTTTATGCCAACAATTCTCTTTGAAAATCTTTTTCTTTTTTTTTTCCTTTACAATTGTAGAACAGTGGTTAGAGTCGAAGTCTCATAATCTGAAAATTGCGGATTCAAGTCGAGCTTTTTCTTGCCACATGTTGATGTGGCCACTAAATTCTCACTCAGTCTGAACCGGCTACACAATAATGGTGAAGACAGTCAATGACATCCTCCACAAGAAGCATAATCCACACAGGGACTGGCTGTTCAGAGTGCGATATCCTTGGAAATGTATAGAAGGGTAAATGGAAGGAAACAAGTATGACAGGAATAAGTTCAGCAATGAGCTTTCTGAGGATTGTCAGGCAAGATCCGCTCTATAAATTTGGGCCGCTTCACCGGGAGTGGAGTCGGTACGCGCTGATGAATGGTTCATATGGACCACAAGCAACAAACGTTGCATGTCAAAGAAAGTATTTAAAAGAATCACAGCTAATAAAATACCTTGAGTATGTATGTACATCTATGAAAAAACTTCACTAAACTGATCCTTGAATGTTCAACACATGGACAGGAAATGGTTTGCTTGTAGGTAAAAAAATAGGGATACAAATTGTAAGAGTAATCTAATCTAGAGAGAAAAGTTAGGTATTTTTTCTCATCATTTCATTCTGCTGATTTAGATTCAGTCCTTTTCACCTTGTGAGAACATTGAACAGCTTTTGAAAAGTTTTACAATAAACACAAAGTAAAATTTGGCCTACTTTGCACATTCTTTTTCTTTTTTCTTTTTTTTGTTTACCAAGCACGCAGCTATAAAATCGCTTCACCCCTTCGGCATTTTGTATCTTTGTACTTTTTACCCAAGTTTTCAAGACATAGAAATGCAACTGTCTGCCATCAGATACTTAACACATGCAGTGTATTTACTCAAACCTAATTTGAGCAGCAATGAATACTCTATAACCTGCTGCAACACAATGTGGTTGTTTGACCCCCGCAAATAATATCCACCTCTCTGGTGTCACGTAGAGTTATTTTGCTCTGATCAGTTCTCAAAATATTTTATTTTTCTTAGGGTCAGCCATTCTAAACTGAAATCAGAACCACAATGTATTAAAATACATTTAATACCAGGTTAATAAGTGTTGTACGACTTAAGTCATGAAGTAACATGATATTTGCTTGTTATATGATTATAAATCTCTGCAGTTAGTGAAAATAACCACAACGAAAACTTGAACAATTCACATTGGTTTCAGTTCATGTGGGTAAAACTGCTTTTATATTCTGGTGTTAAACTGGTTAAACTGGGGGACAATTAATATGAGTGTGAAGGGACCCAAAGCCATGAGTTCAGTCACATTCAATCTATTAAAATGCTTGAAAAGTTCATTTATTTTATGAAACAAATTAAATAGATTGGTTACACTCAGACTGCTGTTTTCAGGCCTTTGTTCTCGTCCATTTTGATATCGAAACACATTTAAGATTAAAATATGTCAGACAATAAAATCTTTAGCAATGCAGGACTGCTCTACCTTGTTTTGGAACCTGATGTGATTTTAATACAATTCAAAATTCAGACTAGTTAACATAATCCGTCAAGTGCATTTATCAATATTAAAAGTTCTAAAACAAATCCTATTGTTGGCTAAATTACTTTTGGGAGACTATTTCATTAAACAGAGTGCAAGTCAAGCTGTAATCCTTCCTTTTTTGTCAGTTCTAATAATTACTGCAATTGAGCTAAATTTGCTCGGAGCACGTTCTTGCCAATATGTCGCTGATGTTTAAAATGCAAATCGCTGTAATGTCTCTTGGTGGATAAATCTGTCAAGCCCTGGAGAGCCATCGAGCTCCTAAGGTGTTTATTAAAAATGCATAACTAACTCTGACAACAACACAAAGGAAATGCTAGAAACAACAAATGGTGTTTGTGCGTGTTTTAGAGGGAAACACGTACAAGGTTGAAATGATTGAACATAATTATAGAAGGGGAAGAGAGAGAAGTAATGAAATATTGTAATTAGTCCCCAGATTATAATTTATAATAATTGAGAATTTACAATTATCCAAGGAGGGACATTTGAAAACATTACACTGCAGGATTTATATTCTGACGTGTTATTAGAGGAGGAGGATAAGAAGACCTTTTCCTCCGATTGAGGAAAACAACTTTGAGATTGTAGGTTAAATTACAAAACGTAGCTTCATGGCGACTCGGAGAGAAAAGAATGGAGATCGTTTAAAAATTGGCTGGAGTCTGAAGGAGATCACCTTTTTTCAATATCTTAACAAGTAAAAACAGGTTTTGTAAATAAAGAAAAATAATAAAAAATATTTTTATTATTTAAAGATGCTATAATTTTTATAATAATTATAATAATAACCACTCTACTCTTATTTTAATCTGGACTTATTTGGCACAATATACATATCAATGTACTCAGAAAAAATTATTTTTACAGTTTTAAGTAAAAACTATTACTCGTCATTAAAACATCCATATGTGTTATGACTTATAGAGACATTCAACTATTTTATTCACTTACACTGACATTTTTTACACATTCACCACAAAATAGATTATTTTCAGTGTTTTTCTTTTGCTTTTGCTTCCAAAACGTCCAAAACGAAAAAGAATATAGATTGCTTATTGTAATCCATTTAAATTGTTGTACCGTAGTATATTCCATGTTGAATTTTAACTGTTGAATAGAAGCTAAAGATTGACGGGGCATACTCGGCTTTTGTTAAAGGAAAAACTGACATTCTTCAGAGTTTCTTGTCAACAAATTCCTTGTCTGCTGATTTCTGCTGAAGCTCAATGCCAAGTCCCCATTCACAGCCAAATGGCATGGGATTGAAACGGCTGTCCAGAAACAAAATGCTGGTGAGCATGGTCCACTGCACCTCTTTGTGCTTTGTGTCTAAGGCACTGTATTATGCATAAATTATTTCCCAGGCTTATATACTCATTCAAAGTCAATTTAACCATCTGTAAAAGATCTGCTCTAGAGAAATCTCCAAGCTGACCATAGAGTAAATATAGTTTGTCATCCAAACACACGTTTTTCAGCCAGTAAAAGAAATTTAAATGACCAACCAAATGCCTGGACAATAATGGTATTTAATTTTTAAATGTGTCATAGAAAACAATGCTAAATATTCTTACTGGGATTCAGTCATAAAGTCTATAACAGCAGACATGTATCATCACTCTTCACCCTTCGAGAGAGAAGATATGACATCTTAGATGGAAAGCTAAATGCACCCCATCTTTGGACATGTTACTTGTTAGCTGAGTCGCTAATGTTTAAGCTTAAGCCATTGGCATAACGTTATGCTTCCTCCTAAAAAATGGGAGGAAGCATACAATGAAAAGAAGGAAACACACGACTGTGGAGAACAAACAGCTTTTTCTGGACAGCTGTTGTAACTTTTATAAACTGCCACAAAAACAAAGCTAGACTTGTTTAGCTTAAAATGGTAAACCGGAAAGAAAAATAGCTAACCATTATTTCAAAAGAGCTGCAAACAAACAATAAAAAATAAAATCATGTTGCAATATGCTGCAACTATTTTGGCTGAACTTCACATTGTAGGAATCCAGTCATGTTGCAATAGTGGATGGATGCATGATGGTGCAGTGGTTTGAGCAGTCACTCTGCAGCAGTTTCTGGGTGAAATTTGCATGCATTCTCCTTGCATGTCTGGTTTAATCCATCTCACTCCAACAGTGCAGAAACATGCTTGTTTGGTGAGTCTAAATTGCTTGGAGAGCGAGTGAAACAATAAGGCACAGACCCTCTGATATTCCCCCAGCTCTCTATAATCCAGAACAAAAGTAAAAATCTATGTGCCCCAAAAAAGTGTTTTTGTTTGTTTGTTTGTTTTTTTAAAGGACCAGTTGAAGAACTGTGACTATTTGAGTTGAGGGTTGAACTGTTGGCTAGATGCAGTTTTCCATGTCCATATTTAAAAAAAAAAAAACAGTAATTAGGTGTTTTGATACCAGTTGACATCCTCTGGTTTCTTTGCTCCTCCTGGTCCCATTTGACAAACATCTGATATACAGATTAGAATTGGTTTTAGTTGGACATTATAAAAGCATGAGAGTCGGCAGAAACATTGACTCTGATTTTATGTTGTTGTTTTAAGCAAAGTTGAAAAAAGTATACATGATCAAATATCTTCCTCTAGTGGAAAACAGCCAAAGATGTAATTTTAAAGGGACAATAAATCC
The DNA here is from genome assembly GCF_051168715.1 of Poecilia mexicana. Lineage (NCBI taxonomy): Eukaryota > Metazoa > Chordata > Actinopteri > Cyprinodontiformes > Poeciliidae > Poecilia > Poecilia mexicana. Next base: position 18,637,374 of record NW_028263381.1, read on the forward strand.
TAAGGAACACAGAGAGCTACAGTTTTGTTAAAGGTAAGCCGAATACACGCACATCTTGGTATCAGGGGTGACCTTTAGAAAGACAATTGTCCTAAGAAGGAGAGTTTAATTCATAACTGTAAGTTTAGTCAGCTCATTTAAACCAAGGTTTTATTTTATCAGTCTCTTTTATTCACACACTGAACACACCAGTCTAAACTCTGTAAACATATCTATCCATGTTTAAATAAGACCTCGACATTCTTGTCCACCAACCCTTGTTTTTTTATTGTGCTTTTTAATTAAGAATAACATTTTTTTTTTTTTAGAGCAACACTCTTTTTGTTGGTTCATATCCTGCTTATAAAAGGGCTCAGTACCAGGAAGCTTAGACCCCAAAAATAGCTTGTAGCCAAAAGTCTAATTTCATTCTGGAGAATTTAACAAACTAATAAAACTAATATTCCTTTATCATAACAAACGAGCAGTAAAGATTTTTTTTTTTTTTTTTTGCTGTAAAATTTAGTTTTCAGTTTTTATAACTACTATTACCAACAGCTGGTTAAAATGGTAAATTATCCAACTCAAACAGTACATTAGTCATGTGGACTCATGGCAAAATTAATTGCCCACATCTACTTTTCAGAGGTAAAATAAACACAGATATGAAGTCGAGTCCTTCAAGATCGTTGCATTTGTGCCTTACATGTTCATTTTGAAGTAGGAAAGGAAGTCATTTATAAGTTGTTCAGTTGTGATGACAGAATTAACTAATGAAGACTGCTTTTCAGGTTTGTTTACAACAGTTGGCTATATTAAAATTTAAACTCAAAAATTATTTATTGATCCCAAAGGGAAGTGGATCATTTAAAAAACGTATTAGATAAATTAGATAAGAACCTCAGAAGCTTCAACTATTTTAGGATGTCTGTAGGACAACATTCTGGAAACATATCTGCAAAACAAACACTGAAGGCGTGACGGACCGAACAGGAACACATTGCACATCTGTCTGACATTCAGTAAGCCAATGGGAACAGAACATTTAGTCATGACAGCTGATTTGTGCATTTTAAAGCATGAACTGTTGTATTTCCTTGAACAAAGACTTCTCAAATGGCATGTGAGGTATTCACCAACAGGAAGTGACAGAGAAAGTAATGATAGTTTATGAACAGTTAGGGCTATTGGGATAATCCCAGAGAATTACAGGAGCAGTGACCATTCCTAGGCCTGCACAGTGGTGCAGTTGGTAGAGCTGTTGCCTTGCAACAAGAAGGTTCTGGGTTCAATTCCCAGCCTGGGTCTTTCTGCATGGAGTTTGCATGTTCTCCCTCTGCATGCGTGGGTTTTCTCTGGGTACTCTGGCTTCCTCCCACAGTCCAAAAACATGACTGTCAGGTTAATTGGCCTCTCCAAATTCTCCCTAGGTGTGTGTGCATGGTTGTTTGTCCTGTGTTGCCCTGTGACAGACTGGACCCCACTAAGGGACAAGGGCGTAAAGAAAATGGATAGGTGACCATGCCTATTTAACTCCTGACACAAAACCCATTTACCTCTCCTCTGTTCTAAAGCAGGTTTTGCTTCCCCATGTTTTACGTACTGTAGTATATCTGCATTTATTAAGAATGTTTACTCAGGAAGTTTAATCATTTCCACATTGTTTTGAATTCAGTTCTGCCTCAGTTGTTTGTGCTTTTACGTCTGGCTTCTTTTAACATCTGTTATAATGAGTAATCACTGGAATTGGAGAGCTGTTTGGTTGAATATCAGTTTTTAGGTCTCCAAATCACTGCCAAAGCACAACGCAAGTTTGAAATCATCAAATAGTTGAAAAAATTTTACATATGTATGGTAGATGGAAAATGGAGACCAATGATTTTATATCATTTCTTGTTTCTATTAATTGGTTCCATAGTTCATATATACATTTTAGTTAATGAAAATTAGCTAAATGTTACTTTTAATTGATTCTGAGTCGTGAAGAAAACCTCATCACTGTTTATATTTGTACAAAGTACGGCATTTTGATTTGGAAGATATTTTAAAATTTATATATTTTATTGACTCTCTTTAATTGGATGGCAATCCTGGTAGCCAGCCAAACTGTTTGTGTCTTTCTCTGCATTTCCAGTTGAGCAATAAAAGACAAATGATGAAAAAGACCATTACTGTCAAATGCAGAAATGTCTTTCAGCTTCACTTAACATGCAGATCTTGGGTTGCACAAATTGACAGCAGATGTAATGGCACCCGGTGTTCGTCTAACGCTTACATTCAAACAAAGAATAAATATTCTGTGCTCTCATTAGCCGTTTCACTCACCACAAATATACGTGCGCTTACATTTATACTGAATCATCTACAGTAGTAAAGTGCCACACTACATGCATGTGTTTGTGAGTAAACACACACTGTGTCACTTGAAATTTGGAATGGAAGCTCGGCTGGATGGCTGCCTGCATATCGCTGTGGAAACCCAGCAACTGATGGCAAACATTTACATATTTATTATTTCATTTTAGCCTCCCACAAACCTGCTCTCTTTCTCTCTCTGACAAACGCACACATACACAAACTGTTTTGAATTTGACACACATGCCAGGCCATGAAGTGAAGTCCTAAAGGAGAACGGCTTTTCATTAAGTGTCAGGGACAGGATTTGACACGAAAACAGAAGAAATGCAAATGACAAATAGCAGGGCAGGTATAAACACTGGCTCAGCCAGGACCGACGTCTTCAGGATTTCATTGGTTGGGGATGACAAAATAATGGCTACAGCTAAGAGCTGTTCTTAGTAAAGTAAAAAATAAAAATAAAATTCAAAATTTACTTGTGCTTTTCCGTATTTCATCATGTTACAACCAGAAACTTCAATATATTTGATCAAGATTTCATGTGAAAGGAAGTGTTAGATTTTTAAGGGGAAGGGATATTTTTTTTTTGCTTTCTAAATTTCTCATCTGGATTGATTACAAGTGGAATGTGTCTTTATTCATCTCTTTCCGAGTCAGTACTTTGTGGAACAAACTGCTGCTGAAAGTATTTTGGGGAGTGGCTATTATAGCTTTTTGCACTGCCAGAGGCAGCCATTTTTGCCCATTCCTATTTTTAACAAAGCTCAAATTCAGACTGCATGAAGGATGTCAATGAACAGCAAAGTTCAACTTTAGCCACATATTCCTACTTAGATTTAGGTTTGAGCCTGGGATGAGCCACACTAACACATGGAAGATGTTTAATCTAATGGATTTTTGTACCTCCGTTTGTGTATTTAGTAATGTTGTCTTGCTGGAAGATGAAGCTTCACTCAGTTCTGGAGTCTTTCATGTAGACTCATGTAGATAACAGTGCATTAGAAATTAATAACAGCAACCTTGAGGCAATTTTGGTAACCAGCCTTTTTCCTGTTTTCTTGGACTTTTGGTTTATTGGAAAGGGGCAAAAAAAACATAATTGTTCCTCGGTAGTTTCTTGCTTATTATGCGTTACGGAAAGCACTGGCTGTTCTCAGCTGTTAAGGGGCTCAATCTGTTAAATGTTTAACTGATATTCTCAGTTTTGTCGTAAAATCAATCCCTGTTTTCTACCTGGGAGGAGCTGCAGGTGTGGGGATGCATTTCCCATTTTTACTCTCCACCTCTCCTTCTTCTCTTGCTCTTGCCCAAATCTGGCGGAAGATCGATTTCATTCCTGAGGCAAACTGTTCAGATGACTGATGCTCAGAACAGTGGAGAGCATGGTGCTTCCATCAGTTCTAACACCAAAATACAGTTGACAGGATCCTGAGGACTGCAGACTCAAAACTGATGAGCCAGCAGAAAGTTGGGAGAAAAAGCAGCATTCCATCAGTGGTATGCAGCTAGAGAAAAAAATTACAATTTTCAAAAGTGAAATAAAAAGTATTTTATGAAAAACAGAAATAATTATCATGCATTTAACAGAAAAACAGTTCAAAAGGAACTGAGATAACTTAGAACTAAAGAGGTTTTTTCTGGGTTTGGTGTTTTAATTTTTAACAAATTGTGAAAAAGTGGGATAGGAATCATAACTTGGTGAATGTCAATGTAGACAAATAATTCAACACCATAGCACAATACTCTTTAAAAAATACATTTTCTTTAGGTAAATAAAAAAAAGAACACACACAATCAAAATCCCACAGGGATTCTCCTCAACATTTAATTTTGCTTGTTACAAATGCACAATTTCTCTATTCAAGCGGTTCTGATTGGTTATTTCTGACCAGGAGTGCTGTATTTTTTGCAGATGGCAGTAGGACCACAGAGAAAAAGAAGAGCAATTTTTTTCACAGATATCTCATAGCATCAGACAATTTTAAATAATATGTAAGATAAAGCAAAACAAAAAACACTGCAGCTTTAATCCCTCTTTATACTTTGCAAATACTGCTAATGTTACATACCTTCATACAAACCGCAAGTATTACATTATCTAATTATAAGTTTTATTAATATGTTCTATGGAACATTTGTAATTTAAAAATCCACACATTTTTTATTTCTACTTTTATGCTTTAAAGTAAAGAAAACAATGCAAAACATGTAAAAAAATTGATGTAAACATTTATCTCCAAAGGAATAATAATAATTGTGGAAAATTATATTTAAAAAAGTTTCCCACAAAATAACAAGAAAAAGAGATCTAAAAAAAAAAAAAAAAAAGAAAACTACTGTTTCTTATGATGTCATTCTCTTTTGGCAATTTAATTCAATTATTTCATGAAAAAATTGGAGAAAAAAAACTGATAAAATCTACATTTGTAGTTATGTCTAAAATTTTTACTTGATCCTTTATCATCTAAACTCGAGTTACTAAGAACCACTGTGGAACGTCCATAGAGCAGAGCATTGCTTTCTCACATAGCATCTCATTAAAAACACACTGAAGTTTATACATTGGAGGTGATAAAATGTAAGCATAATGCCTGCACTTTTGCAAGTCCCTACATGTGCAATAGAAACAGTGATTAACTGTTTGCTTGCAACTATTTTTAGATGTTTCAGTCACACAGTGCGTGTAGTGGAGATCTTTAAGTCTGGTGTAGGCAGGGCTCAGTGTAATATGTGGGGGTTGTTTTGTGAAGCGTACAAGCAATTGATTTCTGGATTCAATTGTTGAATGTTGTGCTAGGTTTCTTGTGTTTATTGGAGAAGAGCATTGCCTGCGAACCAGAGGTATGTGCAGTTCTACAATAAAATAAGCAATGACATTTTGAAAAGAATCGACTTGGCAAAATGCCACAGGCTTAGTTGAAAATGAAATAAAATGCCCTTTGATTCTCTGCTTTTGTTTAGATTTCAGTTGCCGAGAAAAGGTTGCTGTTTTATGAAAATGGCTAGTCAACCTTATCTTTTGCTCGTGTATATATTCTGATAAGTACTGTGAAAGCGTCAACATGTGAGATTTATGAAAGGTAAATCTAAACATGAGCAACATTGTGAGTCGTCAAACAGATAAAAGACCCTTTTTGTTATCTATAAAGCTGTTCAGAATAATCAGTGTTGACAAGAAAAAACCTTGTCCTCCCTGGAGCACCGCTGGTAAAGGGAAAAAAAGGCTATTCTGATCAAGGACACCTGATAAATACCTGAAATTTTAAATGGACTTTAATACTCATTCCGGCTCTCAATAAAAGACTTCAAATTTGTTCACTGATGGACTTTATTGAGAATAGGCAACTCCACCTGTTCAGCATAGTCTGAGATGACTGAGGTCAAAATGTGAGCGGACAGCTTTACAATAACAACAAAACAAAGATGCAACCTTTTTATCTGAAACCTCAACCTTTTGATTTATCCACTGTTTAAATCATTATGTGAGGATCTGGAAATGAACCATTTTCAGTTTTTTGACAGAAACCCACAGATTTTTATGTTGTGAAAAGTCACATTACCATCTGCTTCCTCACAGCCACTATGCCCAATAGTGAGCAGCATAAGCGATACTGAAGAATGACTGATATCATTAACAATACAGGGAAGAAGCTTTTTTGTCATCTAGCTTTGCTAGCAAAGTCGTTAGCTAGCAGCTAGCTAATAGCACATCAACAACAGCCTAATGTCTGTATGATAAAAATACTGAATCGATAGATAAGAACAGTTTCTCCTCACCTGGCTGTCTCCTCCCGCTCAGTAGTTCTTCAGAGAAAAGCAGACAGAGGCCTGTCAGTGTCTGTTGTAATTCATTACCTCTCTGCTTAACCCGCTACTCCGTACTGAAGCAGAAACGATACGTTCAGCGTTTTCCGTCATCTGACAAGAAGCAAGTCTACTCCACTTTATTCACCAAAAACGTTTTTTTTTTATTCAAAAACTGATCTGTAATCTGGAACGTTCGTTACGCTGAGCTCCAGTTAGCCGCCTTATCTCACTGCTCGAGAGACAACTGCGTCATGCGTCACGGGCAAAAGGTCAAAGGTAACAAGGTAACCAAAGGGCTTATTATGTTGTACAAAAAATACCCAACAAAAATAATAATAATAATTACAAACCCCCTCTGCACGTGCCTGTGTATATATATATATATATATATATATATATATATATATATATATATATATATATATATATATATATACACAGGCACAGGCACGTGCAGAGGGGGGCTGTATATATATATATATATATATATATATATATATATATATATATATATATATATATATATATACAGCACTGACATTGGGATGTCATTCGGACTAGAGAAGTGTGGCCGGATGGTTACAAAGAGAGGGAAGGTCATCCACACAGAAGGGGTCTCACTCCCAGAGGGAACAATAGCAGACATAGAGCACAGCTACAAGTACCTGGGAATACCACAAGCAAATGGCAACCTCGATGAGGTCACAAGGAAAGGAGCCACAGCCAAATACCTCCAACGAATAAGGCAAGTCCTGAGAAGCCAGCTCAATGGCAAGAACAAGATCCGTGCAATAAACAGCTATGCCTTGCCAGTAATCAGATACCCTGCCGGAATAATTAGCTGGCCAATGGAAGAGATAAAGGCCACGGACGTTAAGACTCGGAAGCTACTAACCATGCATGGAGGGTTCCACCCCAAATCCAGCACCCTGAGACTGTACACAAGCCGTAAGGAAGGAGGCAGAGGACTAGTGAGTGTGAGAGCCACTGTCCAGGATGAAACATCCAAGATCCATAAATACATCAAGGACAAAGCCTCAATGGACGATGTGCTCAGCGAATGTCTCAGACAATGGGGAACAGAGGACGAGGTGCTGGAGGAACCATCATGGGAAGACAAGCCCCTACATGGGATGTACCACCGACAAATAACTGAAGTGGCTGATATCAGAAAATCCTACCAATGGCTGGAGAAAGCTGGACTCAAGGACAGCACAGAGGCCCTCATCCTGGCCGCCCAGGAACAGGCACTAAACACCAGAGCAATAGAGGCTCAGATCTACCACACCAGACAAGACCCAAGGTGTAGGTTGTGCAAGGAGGCCTCTGAGACAGTCCAGCACATAACAGCAGGGTGCAAGATGCTGGCAGGGAAAGCATACATGGAACGACATAACCAAGTGGCGGGCATAGTGTACAGGAACATCTGTGCCGAATATGGACTGGAAGCCCCGAGGTCAAAGTGGGGAACACCCCCAAAGGTGGTGGAGAATGACCGAGCTAAGATCCTGTGGGACTTCCAGATCCAAACAGACAAGATGGTAATGGCGAACCAACCGGACATTGTGGTGGTGGATAAAGAACAGAGGAAAGCCGTTGTGGTGGATGTAGCAATACCAAGTGACCACAACATCAGGAAAAAGGAGCATGAGAAACTGGAGAAATACCAGGGCCTCAGAGAGGAACTGGAGAAGGCCTGGAAGGTGAAGACCACAGTGGTGCCTGTGGTCATCGGGGCCCTCGGGGCAGTCACCCCCAAACTGGAGCAGTGGCTCAAACAGATCCCAGGAACAACATCAGACATCTCAGTCCAGAAATGTGCAGTTCTAGGCACAGCCAAGATACTGCGCAGAACCCTCAAGCTCCCAGGCCTCTGGTAGAGGACCCGAGCTCAGAGGATGAAAGAGACCACCCGCGGAGGGTGAGAAGGGAATTTTTTTAATTTTTATATATATATAAGTATAATAAAATTATATGTATTCATGCATAGAGATGAATACATATACTTTTTTTTATCTTTCTCACTTTTAATAGTGACTTAAAGAAATATTCCTCTTGGTTCCATTATATTTTTTTTATTCACTGAATGTAGAGTTAATTCAAATGAAAGGTTAGATTTCAGTGTTGAAATGGGCTACTGCTTTAAAAGACACATAAATTACATAATTTGTTCTAAGGTCATTGTCACTTTATTATAGGTCCCAATAAGTGCGGATGAAATTATGACATAAATTGCATCTGACCCTTCTCAGAAGCAGAGCCTCCCTTTATGTCTTTGATTATCACCACGAATATAGACTTAAAGAGACGCAAAATTATGCTCATTTTTAGCAGCATGGATGCATGTTCATTATTCCCTACGGGTGTAGAACTTCTGCTACTTTCTTACCTTTAATAAAAACTGCATTTCTAAAAGTAAAAATTCTGTGATTAACAGAATTATCAAGTTATCTCTCTGTCTATCTTTGTAAATAGACATGTACTACAAAATAATATTCATTTTATAAAGTGGTTCAATGCCTACAGTGGCTGTCACATTAACTTTGCATCCACAAGAACTTATGGTGTTTCTGTCAGCTAACAATAATGTGAAGCTATCGTTTTATATGATCCGATGCGGTTATTAAAGCGTCTGGAGATGCTCACGTGTGGAAAAACTCCAGGGAAAAGGATGACAGCGTACGTCACGGCTGTCTTTTCAGCAAAATACGTTCCACTGCAGCTGTTGTTTGAGAGGCAGGAGGAGGAATGAATTCATTCAATTAACCCAGCAGTGAAACCAAAGGATGGAGAATCCTACTTGTGAAAGTTTGTTACAAGATTAAAAAAAAAAAAAAAAAACTCGAGTTATGGTTGTAGTTCTGATGATTCATCAGGGTTTACGTTTGGTGGCTAAATCTGGTGCAGTGCTTTGCTTTTTATTTATAAGATTAGTATAATTATTATAATTTAACAAACTCTACAGAGAGTAATTAGATTGAAATAACACATTAGCAAGTCCAGAACAACATGTCAACAAGACAAGAACAGAAGGACCTTTACAGACAGCACTGTGGGAGGAACAGAAAGGAGATTATCTCTGAAACCCTGTCAATCTGGACACTGGACACACCAGGGCCTCAGAGAGGAACTGGAGAAGGCCTGGAAGGTGAAGACCACAGTGGTGCCTGTGGTCATCGGGGCCCTCGGGGCAGTCACCCCCAAACTGGAGCAGTGGCTCAAACAGATCCCAGGAACAACATCAGACATCTCAGTCCAGAAATGTGCAGTTTTAGGCACAGCCAAGATACTGGAGGACCCTCAAGCTCCCTCTGGTAGAGGACCTGAGCTCAGAGGATGAAAGAGAGAGAGAGAGAGACCACCCGCAGAGGGTGAGAAGGGGATTTATATATATATGAGTTTTCACTGGCAGAATAGAGATAAGACAATGGCAGCACTGCCCCTCCTCTAACTGTTGCTGTGCACTGGTAGTTAGTTGGCTAAAAAAAAGCTGCTACCTTTTAAAGCATTAAGAACAAGTTCCAGTCTTCTGAAGTTCCTGCTTTGGGGTCTGACATTGAGCCTGGGAGGAACCAATCTCTGGCTGCTGTCTGTTTGAGAAGCAGTCACATGCCAGGATAAGACTGGGAGCAAAACATTTCATTCTCATTTAGGCATTGATGTTTTTTTGTTTTTTTTCCTGCTTTTGTCTGTGATGGAAGGCGCTTTCTGTCACCGCTCATTGGTCTTGTTCTAAATGAAATGAAAGAGGCAACTGAGTGTGCAACTGCTCTGTGCAATATATGTTCATTTTTCTGAAAGACAATGAATCAAGACGAGTTTCATATAACTGTTTTTGCCCATAAGAAGGAATCCTTTGAGTTGTGCTGCGATTTATGGTGACTATTGGAACTCAACCATGCTGATACTGATAGTCACAATTAGATCTGCATACTTTCTTTAACATATTTCTAAAACGTTCACGTTTATACAAATCCACTTTCCTAAACAAGAAGCTGTTAAAAAGTATTTTGTTGTGGAGTTTGTTGCTTAATTTCTTTCCATTACATAACTGAGGGTTCACTGAGGGTTATTGATTAATAACACAGAAATACAGTAAAGTACTCACACCCGAGGATGTCGGGTGTGACATCACTCATGATCAACAACATTTAGAAAATGTTAAAAAACAAACACCTGGTGTCCAGGTCAAAACTTTCTAAAAACCTGAGAAGAAATTAAAATATTTGAGATAAAGCGATTGCATAAATATTCACTCACATGAAGTGACTGACATAATTCAACAGAGGGACAGTGCTAGTGAACTCATAATGAGTGTAAGAGAGATCAGCTGAGTGTAGTGAGTGTGTCTCGATTGTAGTATAAATACACATGTGTCTGGAAGGTCCATTCACTGGTTAATCAATATTTCTGGCTGCCATCACAACATGAAGACAAAAGAACACTTCAAGCAAATCAGGAATGAAAGGTTATTGAATGGCAAGTCAAGTTTATTTGTGTGGCACAGTTCAGCAGTACGGCAGTTCAAAGTGCTCCACATCATAAAAAGCCACCGATTATGAAATAAGCGCCATCATCCAATAATATACTGTGATACTTTTTGACAAAAATGCGTCATGTTTCTTACATCATGACGCTTTGTCAGTTTATTACTCAGTAATAATAGTACATTTTATTTTAAGTTGCAATTCCAGGCAACTTAAAAACGCATCTTTTGCTAATTCAGTCAATTCCACTGTGTGAGAAAGGAAAGTTGCTTTTTCCTGTGGTGTAGCTGTTTCTTTTTCCATAAATATGAAATGCCTGCCAGTTATTTATTTGTTTTTAGCAGACAGAGCATCTGCACAGTGTAGAATGAGATAAAGTAACATTATCAGGCCATTGCCTTTTTGTCTGCATGCTGCTTATAGCAAATGTTTTGCAAATGACTCATCATCTGTCCACCAGAGGCTATCAGGCCAATGATCTATACACTCTCTATAAGTGCCACCAAAAGGCCAGATAATTATAAACTCGTCTAAATGGAAAATAATCCCCTGCTGTGGTGAATTTAGTCATCAGTGGAATCTACAAATCTGCAGACTGTGGCATAAAATCAGCGGACATTATTATTGAGTCATTGTTCGTTTCATATTAAGGTCAGTTCAATGATCTATGGGTGCCACCAAGTGAGCCAACAGGTCCCCTGTCAAGCCAGGTACATGCCTGACAGGTGAGTGTATCTTCATAAGGGCATATTGGACATTTATATGCCAGAATGAGATTTAAGTGACAGAGATTTATGCAGCATTGGAGATGCACTCATGCTACAGAATTTTTTTTTAGACATTCTGTCTTTCTTTGACTAAAAATGTGAAGAAAAAAAAGTCAGTTTTAATAGTGGCCATTAGTTGTGGCCTTAGTGACCAGAAAACTTTCGAACACAAACAGCCAAAACCAATCTGTCCTTTAATTGGGCTTAAAAGAGCTTCTTGGCTTCCAGGTCATATCTTTCCCCTATTAGCGCTTGTTAAGCCATTGCAGTGCTGCGCATCCAACATCCACACAAGAGTTCGATAAGGACTGAACAGAATAAAAAGGAGCCAAGTCAAAGGAGAAGATGAAATGAACAACAGAAGAGCAAGAGTGCAGAAGCAGATGCTAAGAGTCTGGCGAAGTAAGATTGAAAAACTGGGATTCTTCTTTTCTTATCAGCGAAGGTCAACTGCCTGCTGTCTCCTCCAAACTCTCTTCAAACTCTTGACTAGTTCTCTCAGCACTTGTGTCTCGATGTGAGTTTGGCTGAGTCTCTTTTTCTTTGTTTTGATGTTTCACAGTCATGAGAACAAAAGCAGAGAAAGATACTAAAACATTTTTTAAAAAAAAGAACTGAAGCAAACTATTTCCAACCTCTGAAAAGGAGTTAGAAAAATGAAGTGCATCCAGTTATTTTATAGACATGTGTTACATAACACCGGAATCATTTTAACATGTGGATTATATGTGTGAAAACCATAAGACAAAACCAAGTCTGCCAACTGTGGTGCATCAAAAATGAGTGTTTCATAAATATGAAATCATACATAATACATTTAAGGGTACGATTTGAAAAAAAGGAGGGGAGGAAAAAGACAAAACATACAAGTAATGTATTCAAGTTTAAGAAAAGGCATGACGAGACTCTGACGTAAATTTGTGGTTGCCAGTCTGTTGCAGAGATTTTTTTTCTTCACCACCACAAAACTATTTTATGACAGAAGATAAATATTCAATGTAATTTCTGATAGGTTTTAAGAATTGTTTCAAAGGAAACAAATGCTACAAAGTGAATATTAAAACACCTTCGCTTCAACAGTGAGATCTTCTAAACCAAACATTTGTTTTATAATAAATTGTAATTAATCTGTGAAATTTATAGCAAAGAATGAGCAACATCACAATGAATTCATTTATTGCAGGTTATGTTTTCATTTTAATCTCAAAGTCTCTTTGCTTCTACAATTCCCTTTGCTAATCCTGTCAGTTGTCCTTTCACCAGACATTAGTGCCAGAAATGTAGACTTCTGTGAACTAAATTAAAGCTAAATAAATATGTTAAAAATATTTTCTGCATGTTTTTAGCATTAAGCCTAAATAATATTGAAGGGTTTCCATGGGCTTAGTATGTTTAATACCTCCTTAAAGCTTATGTTCAAAAGTCTCCCCCTCTCTCTCTCTCTCTCTCTCTCTCTCTCTCTCTCTCTCTCTATATATATATATATATATATATATATATATATATATATAGCCTCATAACAATGCAATTTTTAATTTATTGAATATGACTGCAACACAAAACCAAACACCGTTGCCCGGATGAAAGCACAAATGTATGGCTTAGGTTACAATTGAGCTACTAGTGAATTGTAATTGCATTGGGGCCTAAGCATTGGGGCGTTATTAGTTCTGGGTTGTACCAATACCAGAATGTGTAGTCCACCAAAAATTAGGTTTAACCTGTCTGTCACGAGAGGACCCAAATTTGGGTCCTCTCGTGACAGGGGTGTCAAACTCCAGTCCTCAAGGGCCTCTGTCCTGCAACTTTTAGATGTGCCTCTGCTGCACCACACCTGAAAATAATAATTAGGTCATTAGCAAGGCTCAGGAGAACCGATCTACACAGGGAGGAGGTAATTAAGCCATTTCATTCCACTGTTTTTTACCTGTGGCACATCTAAACACTGCAGGACAGCGGCCCTTGAGGACTGGAGTTTGACACCCCTGTCATTGTGAATGGCAACCTGAGACCAACAGGTTAATATATTTTGCAACTTCACTGAAGCTAATATATGTAATAAACGTCCCTGTGCTTAAGGGTTTTCATTCTGCAGGATGAAATTGATAAAACGCTGTTACAGTAAATGGGGCTCTTTTGACTCAGGGAAGGGTTCCAGTAACAGATAGGTAGGAGAAAATGTAAATGAACTATTGATTATGCTGCAGCATCCTATAATGTAATTGAAAACTGCAATAAATAGCTAAACAATGTCCTAAAAATATGTTTTTTTCCCCCCAAAGTCCCAACCAAATTTTGCTTATATTGATTCTTAATTCAATTTCAGCTCATTTCCAAAACCAGTGAGTTCACTTCAGTTCAGTCGCGTGTCCTTTCTTCTACCTTTACATTGTGCATTTCTGTCTAAGCTTACAGGTGTTTTGCCCAGTGCTTCTGATATTAACGCAAAACACATAATTTCCGGGTTTTATTTGTACTTTGCAGGATATAGCCTACTTATTAATGTGTATCTGTGTGTCCGTGTGTGTGTGTGTGTGTGTGTGTGTGGGGGTGTGTGTGTGTGTGTGTGTGTGTGTGTGTGTGTGTGTGTGTGTGTGTGTGTGTGTGTTTCTTGTGGTTCTTTTATATCCATACTGAATGAACATGTTGCACCTTCAAACAATTGCAGTCACTTACTGTACTAATGTGTTTCTGGGGCTACTCTTGAAAGCAGCTCTCTTTTGCATGTGCATGCGCCTGAGTGTGTCTGTGTGTGGTGTGGCCACAGGCTGAAAAGAGCCCTGGTTCACATGGGAACAAATGACAGGATCTGGTTTAGTGTGCCTATCTGTAAAAAACACAGATGAAAGAAACCAAAACTTGTATAAGCACACATAGAGCTGCGATCTTGCCAGACCTCCCACAGAGAATTCTCACTAGCGTCAGTTGGTCACTTTATGGTCACTGGTTTGAACTCTGCATCCTTTCAACATTAATGAGCCGCCAAGGCAACGTGAAAGCTTCAGCTGCTTTTAAGCATGAGTAATAAAAAAACTCATTGCACAGATAGTGTGGGATTTATTTATGCAATCTACCTCTAAATTTATATATCCTTAATATATGTTTTTTTTTAAAATAATGACTATAAACCACATTTTGAGTTTAATCCAGATCGACAGGATTGTTAGCAGAACAAGAAAGCTATTTTCTGTGGGATGTAATTAAATGGAATATATTCATCAAATGCAGTATTTACTTGGAAAAAAAAAGTTAGAATAAAGTCATTAATCTGTCACTATAATTAAACTCAGTCTTTGAGACATTTAACCATCAAGCAATAAGGCTCTTACTGTCCAATGAAAACCATGTGTCTCCTAATGTACTGGTTGTGAACATAAGTAGTTTGTAGCCATGGAACTTTCCAGAAATCCAGAGCTAAAAAGTTGCTAGATTTTTTTTAAAACAATATAATTGTGAAATATATACTTATCCATTACCTTAAGAATGATTCATGTGTCCACCTATGACTAGGCCATTATAAAATATTAATATTAGTTTGTTTCAAGCCATATAAAAGCAGACTTGCTGGTTTGGTTCACGTCAACATCCTGCTACATAATGCAAATGAGAATCCTAAATTTAGGACAGCAAGCATGTTTTCATCCCTTGTTAACACTAGAGATGTGCCGATCAGGTTTTTTCCTGCCGATACCGATACCAATCACCCATGAGGGCCGATACATGGATACCGATCACCGATACCGATCACATAATTATTATTTATGTATTTTTTATCATAAACACTACCTGTTACATTATGTGGAAAAAGGAACCATGAATTCACCTTAATTTAGACAAAAACTTGTTTTTAATAACTTTTCCAAGAAGAAAACTAAACAAAACAGGCATTGTGCAAATTGTACTGCTATTGATAATACTATCTTTAACAGACTGAAAACATATGAAGGCTCTGAAGAGGCTAAATAACGCAAAGAGCCAAAATAAAACCTCTCAACATTGCCAAAAAGTTCAAGTATAAAACTTAACATTCAAAGGCAAAAACAGGTTCCATTACAATAAACAATCCAGAGTTACTGAATGAAAACTTCCTGTTAGCATGGCGGCTAGCTGATTACTGCTAGCTCTGATTGGCTGTTTCTGACTGAGCGGAGTAATTATGCAGAACAGGGAGGAGATGGATTATTTTTTTTAGAGATCATCTGTCTCATGTTAGGACAGCGAAAGTTTTAATATGTATGTAAAATGTATTTTTTTTTAGGTTAGATGCTGCAGCTTTAAGCAGAGGTTCGGTGTGAGAGTCACTACCAGGTGGAGCAGAAGCGAAGCTCCGTCTGTGAAATATTACTACCTGTAGCGTTGCAGCGGTTCAACAGCGAGAGCAGAACCAGCGTCTTACATCGCAGCTCGAAGATTTAAATAATTTCGCGGGTTATTTGTTTAGCTTTCTGACCGTCATGCTAATCCGGGTGAGTGTTTGTAGCTGTGCGCTGCTTTACCTGCTATCTGATCGCTCCGTATGTCTTTTTTACTGCAGTGAGCCTCGATGTAGCCAACCTCCGTCAAGTATGGCATTGTTTTTATGTCGTATTAGCTTCGTTGTGTTGATGCATTTTGACCTGCTTCAATTTTCCGCCGCAACACGCAAACTTCCTCATTCACTCAGTGCGATATAGTTCCACATCGCTTAGTATTTGTTGTTGCGCGTTTGCGCAGTGAAGGAAAGAGGAGACCAGCTGCACAGGCAGGCTGCGAAATGAGAAGCAGGTGATCGGTATCGGTAAAAGAGCCAATGATCGCCGATCACCGATCATGCACTTTTTCACGGAAATCGGCCCGATTATGATCGGTGACCGATCGATCGGCACACCTCTAGTTAACACTGCTAAAGATATAACGTCAATGACTTAAATTCACTTTTATTTACTTGCAGTAACCTTTATTTTAGGGTTTGCATTGTTTTGTCTGCAGAATGCCGCTGCAGGCCTGATGACAAGAACAAAACATAAAGAGTCTCATTCGTTCAATCTTAACATCACCACACTGGTCGGATATGAACTTCTGAGTTGAGAAATGTTATGTTTTGCTTTTCAGACGCTACATGAAGGAGCACCAGATGATATCACTGACCTCATTCATCCTCCCGCTCCACCAGGACCTCCGAGGTCAGCTGACCAGCTGCTTCTCTTTGTTCCAACAGGACTTTTGAAGCAGAAAGGTGACCGGGCTTTTCCCACACCAGGACCGAGGTAATGGAAAAAACTTTCCATATGTGCTCTACCCGTGCTGTGAAAGGTTTAAAATCTTTCTGTTTTACATTTAGTCTCATTTGAATACCTTTTTAAATCATTGATCTTTCTAGTGTGATTTTTTTTTTTTTTATCAAAAATGGCTGTTTTTATCACCTCTTGAAATGATACAATACAATATGTTGGGTTGACAAGGTCAATATTACAAAATTGGTTGTAGAATAATTCAGTCCTGTTTTGGCTAGTTTACATAGTCCAAGTTGTAGTCTTGTCTCACTGTAAGGTGACTACAGTGGGACAATTCTCATTATTTTCTATTTTTGTAGATTTTAAGCTAAGAAAAAAAATCTATGTTTAGTTCATGTATATGAAGTTGAAGATTATTCACTCTTATTATCTAAATGTTTAGCTTAATGCTGCACAACTACACTGCGGGAGCAAAGAGTTGAGGGTGCTGACTTAAAATCAGGTATCTTTGTAGGGCTGATCCTCGACTTTCTGAGTCTACAGACCCTGAGACTAAGTTCCTACACCTCAATTACTCCATTACTCAGTATTGGGGCACCTCAGGGCAGTGTCCTCGGTCCAGTTCTCCACATTCTGTACAATCATGACTGCTTACTGCAGCACTCAACAAATTTTACTATGAAATTTGCAGGCAACTGTTGTAGGCCTTATCTCAAAAAGAATTGAGGTGAAAAACTATCAAAATGAAGTTTCTATAGCAACTTCTTCCCGACCACTAAAAAATATCTTATTGATTCCAGGAGGAAAAGAAGGGAGCTCACGCCACTGGGGAGCAGATGTGATGAGGAAAAAAAGAAAAAGATGTTCAAGTTTAATTTTTTGGGGGGTTGAACACCAGCAAGTATCTTAAATGGTGTGTGAACACTGCCGCTGTTCGAAAACAGGCTCAGATGCTCCATTTCCTCAACACTGGAGGAAACACATCTGCCTCCAAACCCGCTGCAGTCCTTCTACCGTGGCTAAATGGAAAGTGTTCTAACTCACTGTATCACCATTTGGTTTGATAACTGTTCTGCAGCTGACAGGGCTGCTTTTCCAAAGGTGAGAAAAACAACCTAGAAGATCATCGGCCTCCCTCTGCCCATCTCAGACATTTCACATCCATTCAACCACATGTTTACTCTGCTTCCTCTATGTCCAACTATATAAGTCACTTAAAATGCCCACTGTCAGATTCTCTAACAGTTCTTTTTCTTTCTACTAAGGGGGATACAAGTGATAGAGTACAGTGCAGTTCTTGGACCAGAGCAGTTTTCTTGTGCCTGAAACATCCAAGGACAATAAAGTCATTCAATTCAGATTCCTCAAAAAATTCTGAGTGCCAAGCTCGAAATATTCAGCTTAATATCAAAGGCACACAATCACAGCATCAACTGAAACAGATCATTTTAACAAAAGCTACTGAGTTGTTGAATATTACACTACTACCCTGCGGTTTAGTTTTAGACTGAAATAAACTTTTATGTGAGGATACTTCAGGTGTTTTCTCTGAAGTTGCCCCTTCTGTGTCCACTGACTATTCCCATCTTTGTCAGACCATAAATTGTGTAAGGTTCATTTATATTTTCATACTTTTCTTTTCAAACTGCAGACTTTGCCATTCTAAGCATGCAGTAGTTTTGATGGCCTTCGACTGCCTTTTAATTAAAACCTTAAGGCTTTCCACACTAAAATCCCCTGCTGGGCCTGAAATTCATCTGCTTGAGTAGAACCAGAAAAAGACGCATAAAAAAAGGTGGAGTGAAATACATGAATCAAACTAAATGTTGTTGTAATGTGTATGTGAGTAGTTTGAAGCTATATGGCACTTTTAGTAAAATTCTAAGCATAGGGAAAAAATATGGAGCAGAATAAATACATGATTAATATTGAGTGTGTAGTAATTAAAACAAAGAGTACAAGTGAATAAGACCCAAAATTATTTATCCATGCTGCATTTACCAGAACGTTAACATGGCAGAGTCCAGAAATTAGCCCATAAATGGCTGTTCCGGGATATGTTAAATTTGATAATTGCATTTATGCATTCATATATTTCTTATCGCATTTTCCATCAACTGAAAAGTAGAAAAATGTACCTTTTTGAGCATTTAGAAGACAAAATGGAGAAAAGCAGGATTAAATGGAGTCAAGAAATTGGGACAGTTTAGAACAGAAGGGTAGCAGATATAAGATTAACAGATATGTGGAAAAAAGACATTTAAATTAATCTTTTTAAGGCCACTAAAAGTGGACAATTATACGACACAAGAAGGGAAATGACGGGAAGGAGTCAAGTGCAGAGAATAAAGAAGATGAAGACAGCTTCAGGGCAGATTAGCGGTGTAGTAGTAAATGACAGTCTGTTGATGAGTAGCCATTTAGTTTTCTCTGCTTTGAATCTTGTTAGTGTTAATTGGACAGAGTCTATCACCTAGACAGAAGGACTTGGATGAAACCATCACTTGGCCATATGGCCAACAGCATGTAATGAAAAGCTGCCAAATGAGAGATTACCTTCACAGTGACATGAGTAATCGCAGTGAATTTACTCATGATAACAGCAAATCCGTATTGTTACTGAGGAATTATATCTCAGCTCTGTAAATGTTATTGAATTGCTTCTTCCACTGGCTAAGTGAAGATTGTTTGGATGCATATCTCGCAGTAACAATAAAGACTGTGCCACACGCTGTTTGTACAAATGGTCAGTCCTTCGACGAGTCTGCTCAGGTTAGGATTTTAAACTCAAGAGGAACTGCACCGTGTTTTAAGAATGAAATATGTTCTAATCAGCCTTTTAGGAGCACTCGCTCGTCCTAATGTTGAGAATTTCCCATAAAAATACATCATTTTCTGACTACAACTTCAAAAAGTAATGTGAAAGAATTCAATTAATCTACAGAATCTGAGACATGAATGTTAAATCCATTGCCCCAAGCCTCTTATGTAAAGGTCCAATTAAGATTTCTGCACCAGCTCAAAGTTTTTAAAGACAAAGTAACGAGCAAATCCCTCTTGCAAAATTGCACTCACTCTGGAGAATTTAATTGAAATGAAACTGCCAATTATGAAAACCAAAATAATAACATCCTGGACTTCCAAATTGTATAACCTGAAAAGAAAAATTAAGCAAATTCAATTTGAGTAATTTATTGGTTCTGTGAAAAGATCTACCTGTTTGTGTTTTTGCAATGCAAAAATTGCACGCATCTTTCACACGGGTAAAGAAATTGTAACTAGATTTGCAGAAGGGAACCTAAAATTGGTATATTGATTGTGTTCTACTTGACTTATTTTTTGCGGTTCTTTTGTCTTTCTTTTTTGTTCGACTGTGACCCCTGCTTTATTCTCTTTGGGTTTCTGGCCTGAGTTTTAATGGCACAGCCGAAACATGCATAACTTGATAATTTATTTCTAAACGGCAATCTCACTGTCTGACACAGCAGTATAAAAAGTCATCTTTTAGTCACAATGTTGTTGATGTTAATTAAGGTGCTAATGCTGTTCCCTAACATAACGGCACCGCTGGTAGACAGCTACTGGTCTCACTGCCTAATGGTTTTGGGTTTTATTTTCTGTGCTAATATTGTTTCTCCCAAAGTTTTTAAGGCAGTTCACTTTGATTATGTTGTTTATTGACAGGGCAGAAAATGTTTCACAAGGCACACAGTGAAAGAGTAATACAGAGGATGTGGCTTATTATTTCCCTGAGGATGTTTCTCCATAATTACCACGGTGGTTCTTGGTGGTCGTGTGGATGTGTCTGTGTGTGTCTGCCCTACTTTGTAGATCCAATTGTAAGAGATTGCTAAAATGAAGCCAGAAAAAATATGAAATATGTGTTTTTCATGTCATCATTATGCTGTGTTCATCTTCTCAGATGAATTTGAAGTGCATTGCGGCTTAAATTTTGAAATAAAATACTGTACAACTACTTCCACTATGTTCACCCCCTGCTATTGACCATTGACATTTTGAAAAATACCATGAAAATGTTTTTTTTCTTCATTTTTTTTTTCTGGAGAACCTTTGAAAGAAATCTATAAAAGTGGAAAAGTGTCAAGCAGGTACAGCAATCACCTCATTATTTCTTCTGAGCTTTGAAGAGAGATGGGATTCCAGAAAGCGGGACAGGGAAGGAGGCAGTTTTGTTTTCACATAGTATTTGCCCAGTTAATGAATTCTGACCTTTTGAGTGTTTACTTATTACTTTTCCAGGGTGGAGCTCAGATTTTAACAAAGTGGATGGTATACAGAGAAAAATGTAGAATGGCTAAAATGTATTATCGCTGAGAAGTGTTTTTTTTTTCTTCTTAGATTTTAATGTTTTTTTTTTCTTTGATAGATATTTCTTCTTTGCCAAGTTTAAAAACTTGACAAATCTTATAGATAAGTCCCTACAAGAGACCCCCTCCCCACCCCCCCCAATTATTTCATGCTTATTGGAAATATGTTGTTATATAAATTCTTCATAGCATGCAATTCTTCCTTAATACATATTTATTATTCATCTTCACAATTTATACCCTCTGAATTTTTTTAATTATTTTTTTTTCACTAAAAATGTTACAAAACTGATCAACTTTGAATTCTCTGAAAAGCTTTGGTTTATGTTTGCCTATTTATTTAGACTTTAAAAAGAGGAACATAAATGGGCCGTTTTATGTGGTTAGAAATAATACTTAACAAACTTCAGTTGAGCTTTCACAAGCAAACAAGTACAAAAAGTACTTTAAAATCTCTATAAACAAATAATAGACAATTACTCTGGATCAATGATATGTTGGTGTCAGCATTGTTCTCTGCCGATGTTGGTAATCTATTGGGTCGAAATTAACAAGGAGTCTTCATTTGTAGCCATTTGTCATCTGGTGCAGGTGGGGAAGGGTTGGCCATGTGGTGTTTGTTCAGTCATGAGGCAGTGATGGAGAAGCTATAACATTTCTGCTGGAAACATGACTTGCATATGTAACGCCACTCACCTTGATGCCAGAAGGTGGCAAATGAGTCTCATTAAAGGAAAATGACACCTACGCCGAGTGACTTGGATGAGTAACTTTAATCAGGTTTGGGAATAGTAACTCCTGATTGAGAAAAAGTGGTCACACCCCGAAGGACTTGTAGCTGCAACTTAAGCAAAACGTGACTCAGCACAGTATTTACTCAGTTTTGGTACACTCTCAAGCTTTTATCAGTAGTCATTTAGAATGTTGTGTTTTTCCTTTAACTTAATAATAAAGAGCTATTTTGTGTTGGCGTATCATGTAAATTCCCAGTATACACTCTTATATTGTTCTGTTTCCATACCAGGAGACAACTGGTCACAAAAACTCTGCCATGTGATTTACTAATCTGAAACCATGATCCAACAGTTTATAAATGTGTATTTGATTACTAATTAGCCCTTGCTGGCAAACTAAAGGAATGTGGAACATCTGGACAAAACACATTAAGCAATGCCCACTCTGGGGAACTTAATCTAAATGAAGCTGTTAAACACAAACTGGTCAGAAAGGGCTGGAAACCTTTTGGATCCAATCTGTTCATGTGCAAGCAACAGTTTACTAAAATATTAATGCATAATGCAGAATTTTTTTTATTTTTGTCACATATTGCAATGTAGTTAAAATGTAATTCATTATGACATTTTTTATTTTTATTTTTTTGTTTCTTCAGTACGAGTTAAGACACAAATAGGAAAATTATACAGCCAAACCACATGGGTGGGTAGTAGCCATTAATATTAGAGTCCACTACTTTTAACAATATTTGGGCCCACTGCACCGCTCCAGTTCAGTGTAATATATGGCACGGTGTGAAACTGGCAAGACCGGATCATGCTGAGTTCAGCCTACTTTACTTAGCCAACTCTGAGCCCCACCATCTGCTATGTCCTGTCACTCTAATGGAGAAGCCCATTACCTTGTGTTCCTTTAGTACTGGCCTGTTCATATAAGCCTTTTCTTTTTTTTTTTCAATTTTAATGACAGATGTGGCTCATGGTTGAAGCTGCTTTCAAAAATACTTATATCCTTTGTTTGTTGTTGTTGTTGTAAGGGAGGGATCCCACTTTTTGTCAAGTTACCACTACAAACTTATTTTACTCTTATTTTGTTAGGACTCTGTTCAATCAACCAACACAAAGACATTTTAATTTGTTATGAAAAAAGTGATACATGGTTTTCAAACATTTTATAAAATGTGTCTGTTTTCAGCACCATTGATAAAAAATTAAACTTCTCACATCTAAAGACTTATATTTTTGCCCAATTTTCTTTTGACTTAGATTCAAAGGTTCTCAACTGGAGTTTTGTCTGGACTTTGACTCTTGAACATGTTTGGATTTTGGCCATCGCTTGGTAGCTCTATATCAAGGTTAAAGGTCATTGTCAATAAAGAAGCTGACCTTCCTTTTCGTTGTTTTTCTGCCCCAGAGACTGGTCTTATTCCAGGATATTCAATTGGCATCAATCGTATCTATGACTAGCTTTCATACCTCAAAGACCTCATCACATAAGATGAATCTTCAAAATAAATAAAAGGAAACATACAAAAAAAAAAGGTCAGCAATAAAAAGGGGCTTGGTTTCTGTGATACCAATAAAAAATCACATACAGTTAACCTTAACACTTTTCAGTGTGGATGCTGTTTCTGAGTGAAGAAGATCTATTATTGTTTTGTGAGGTCTTTCAAATACAAACAGACAAGGGAGAGAGATTTAAGAAGCTGTGGTAAATGTCAAATACTTTTTGACAAACCACTTTTAATAAAATTTGAATAAATACAATTTCAAAATGTATCATCCTCATGTTGTTTTACTTTTAGAGAAATGCTTGTCATAATTTTTCTCTTTTTTTTGGCAAAGAAGAATATTATATCTTCACTGCACAATTCTGCAGGCCTTTCTGTTGGTGTTGAAGTTTATTGTAACATGACAACATATGAATTAAAACCATACGATGTGTAAATACTGATGTCACACACTTTGTTCCTACAATGACTTTTGTCAAGTTTGTCTTCATTTAACATTGTAAACTCAGCATGCTGGCCAGTGTGCAACATATACCAGGTTTTTGTGGCATATAGCAGTAGGGTAAGCAGGTGTATACCATATATTTATTTATTTTAACTCCCAAGGAACCCTGAGTGTTTGATGCTAGATCAAGCGCGAGTTAGACAGCCTGCAAGGCACACATGTGGGTGTCAATGGAAGGAGAGACAAAGAGAAAGGGAGACGCTCTCGGAGCTTTCGCCTAAAAGCTCGTTAATCCCAATTTAGCTGTCACAGGGATGAGGTAGGTGTGAGTTTGTATGACTGTGAGTTTAAGTCAGACACAGAAACAAAAAGCGGAGGAAAGAAAAAAACAATCCTTGCAGTCTAAGACCCCTGAGATTTCTGCTGTCACAGCTACCAGCCAATTAGTTTGACGTTTAATGAAAAGTTAATTTTCTAGGTCTTGCTGCGTGTTTTGAGTTGGGGCATAAAGGATTTTAAGAATTTGTTTGAACAAAATTAAAGAGAAAACCCTAACATGATTTGATGAGATGTACAAATAATGCTTGCAATCTGTTGAAGTAAGTGAATTATTAAAAGTGAGATTTACATGGTAACCTCACTTTGTCATACATTAAACTTGCATTTAATTATTAAGTTAGTTTATTAATTAGGAATAAGTCTTTTTATTTGGTAACACTTTATTTGATGGGGGTTGAATAAGACTGTCATAATACTTTCATAAATATGACATAACACCTGTCATGAACATGAATAAGCCTTCATGAATATTTATGACTGTTGTCATAAAGCGTCATTCGGTAAATTATGACACTTTTAATACAAAGTTGACATTATTCAAAATGTCTTTGTTATGACAACTTAACATTAACCAAGAAATCATTACTGTTTAAACTTTACCTTTAATAACATAAAGTTACCTAATTTTTAAAGTGCAATCAGTAATACTTTTATAACAAATTTAGATCAGTAATGATTTCTTGGTTAATGTCAAGTTGTCATAACAAAGACATTTTGAATAATGTCAACTTTGTATTATAGTGTCATAATTTACTGAATGACGCTTTATGAGAACAGTCATAAATATTCATGAAGGCTTATTCATGTTCATGACAGATGTTATGTCATGTTTATGACAGATGTTATGTCATGTTTATGACAGGTGTTATGTCATGTTTATGACAGGTGTTATGTCATGTTTATGACAGATGTTATGTCATGTTTATGACAGGTGTTATGTCATGTTTATGACAGGTGTTATGTCATGTTTATGACAGGTGTTATGTCATGTTTATGACAGGTGTTATGTCATGTTTATGACAGATGTTATGTCATGTTTATGACAGGTGTTATGTCATGTTTATGACAGGTGTTATGTCATGTTTATGACAGGTGTTATGTCATGTTTATGACAGGTGTTATGTCATGTTTATGACAGGTGTTATGTCATGTTTATGACAGATGTTATGTCATGTTTATGACAGGTGTTATGTCATGTTTATGACAGGTGTTATGTCATGTTTATGACAGGTGTTATGTCATGTTTATGACAGGTGTTATGTCATGTTTATGACAGGTGTTATGTCATGTTTATGACAGGTGTTATGTCATGTTTATGACAGGTGTTATGTCATGTTTATGACAGGTGTTATGTCATGTTTATGACAGATGTTATGTCATGTTAATGACAGGTGTTATGTCATGTTTATGACAGGTGTTATGTCATATTTATGACAGTGTCATGACAGTCTTATTCACCCCCTTCAAATAAAGTGTTACCTTTTTATTTTAATTAACTTGATTTTTGTTATAATGCCCAGACACGATAAAAGAAAATGAAGGCCTCAAACATTTTGTATTTTACTATTTAACTTTGCAGAAAAACTAATACTTGCTCCAAAGCCAAATACCAAGCGCATTTAAGAGAGAGCAAAGATTTTTTTTTTCTTGCAATTCCTCCAAACTCATATCTACATACTTGCACAATGTTTCTTTACAAATTGAACTGACATGACTTGTAACCGTCTGTGATATAACTCTCGGGTGTTTTTGCAATAACCGCAACAAAGTAACCTCAGGGTGAGATCCGAGAGGGATCACAATTTGTGAATAAAATTTGACTGCAAAATAATAGAGAAATTATTTGGACTCCGTTCTATGTCCATCAGTAGCAGCTGTTTTTTTTTTTTTTTTTTTTTTTTTGGGGGGGGAGGTTTGCAAACTGTCTATCTTAGCAGTAAATATTCTAACTCTGTTGAGTAACTCTAACCGAGAAGCTTAAATGTTACTGGAGTCGCATGTGAGGAATAATGATATAACTTTGAACTTCTCATAAAGTATGCTGCTCTAATTGAACTGTCTGCTTATCACAGTGAAAAGCACACATATAAAAAGATTGAACTTAGTTTACCATCTTATCCTTGTTACTGTAAAACGTGGTGTTGGAGGTAATAATACATGTCTGCTAAAAGCTTTCGCTTTCCAACACTTTCTCTAAATTGCTTCAGCATTCTTCTTAATGATATCTCTTGTACTGCTGAGTGCAGCTGTAGGATGAAATATAATGTTTAGAGTGAGGTCTATTTTATTTTAACCCCCAACACAGCTTCTTGCCTTGCCGTGTATGTGGGGGTGTCTAACACAACCAGACATTTATTCAAGGACTCCTGCCTGAGTCTTCTATCAAGGTATTTAGTTTTCCATTTTGCAACAGTGGAATACTTATTCCCATGTCAATGTCACAGAAATGACCAGTAATTTAGAATGACCAGAATTAGACATTGTTGACCTTTAACTCTTTAAAATGATGTTTAGTGGTGTGACTTTCAACTGTTTATATAAAAGAGTATTTGGCACACTGTTCTGCAAGAACACCGCTAAACTTGAAAGCCCAGCTAGATATTAATAATCTCATGGAAATGAAGGACGATTAGAAGCTGTCGCTTTTCTTGGATATAATTTATTGGCACTACAAGCATGGCAGGTGTGACCTGAGGGGCTAATTAGCAATTCTCAGTAGTGCAATATGGAGAGTGTCTTCAGCAGTGGTAACAACTCCCCGTATTGACAGATGTTTTAGTGTTACATCTTAACCAGTGCCAGCTTTTCAAGGCGGGTGATGCACAGCAGACGTTTTACATCCGTAGACTGTCGTAGCAAGAAGCCATCCTGACCGTCCAAGTGCTCTATCAATAATGCTTGAATTCGTCCAGCTACACTCAAACTTCAGTACACTGATGGATGGGTGATAGATAGAGAGGTAGGAAACTTAGCGCCTTGCTTCAGGACATGTTGATATGTGATGAGGAAAGTTTGATTGAGACTCACAACCTCCAAAGTACTAGACATCTACTTTCCCACACCTACACTGCCTTGGATAAAAAATTGACTCAAATCAATTCCAAAAGTTCAAACAGATTCCTACAAGGGTAATTATTTATTACATGATACAAGATGAGCTGCATACAGTTTTCTGGAATCAAAATCATAGATTTGGTGGTGGTACTTTAAAAAGATTTGCTAAGAATTTTGTAATATTTTTGCTTATTTATGTGTGACTTTTTGTAAGTCGACATATAACTTGATGTCAAGTAAGACTGAGGCAAGAGAGTGGGAGAAGTAAGAAATACTGTTACCTGCAGGTGAGAGTTATACATTGAAGCCCAGTGTTTTTGACAATATTTTAGGAAAACTTGCCAAAAATGCTAAATTATGCATGAAAAATGCAGATATCTGTTGGCTTTGCCACGATTGCAGAATTGCGAAAAACTGGACAGACTTCATAATGCATAGAAACATGACAAGTATTGGTAACACTTTATTTGAAGGGGGTTGAATAAGACTGACATGACACTGTCATAAACATGACATAACACCTGTCATGAACACGAATAAGCCTTCATGAATATTTATGACTGTTGTCATAAAGCATCATTCGGTAAATTATGACACTTTTAATACAAAGTTGACATTATTCAAAATGTCTTTATGACAACTTGACATTAACCAAGAAATCATTACTGATATAAATTTGTTATAAAAGTATTACTGATTGCACTTTAAAAATTAGGTAACTTTATATTATTAAAGGTAAAGTTTAAATAGTAATGATTTCCTGGTTAATGTCAAGTTGTCATAACAAAGACATTTTGAATAATGTCAACTTTGTATTAAAAGTATCATAATTTACTGAATGACGCTTTATGACAACAGTCATAACTATTCATGAAGGCTTATTCATGTTCATGACAGGTGTTATGTCATGTTTATGACAGTGTCATGTCGGTCTTATTCAACTCCCTTCAAATAAAGTGTTACCCAAGTATTATATAATGAGGACATGTGAAATATTTTCCTAAAGATGTTTTTTTACATGTGGAAATTGCATTTTGTAGTAATATGATCAATTTCTTTTTCTTGTGTGTTTTACATCTTTTGCATTCAGTAACATGTGGAAAAACATGTGGAGCGCCTTCAAATGTTTTGCATTTGAAAATGGTACGACACAGAACAAGAGGAGCACAACTGTGAAAAGTTCTAAATGTAAAACGTTTTCCTTAAGAGAGTAATATTTGTGGAAATCAATTTGTTCACGTGAAGCCCAAGTGGAAAATATTTCAAGTATATTTTCATTTTACATGTGGGAAGATGTATTCCCAAAGGTACATTTTCACCTGGTCCTGTTTTTGAGCAAAGTAACATGTGCAACATGTGAGCCTCAAATCAAATTGATTAGGATGCTCGTTCAGGCTCACAGAGAAACTACAACACATGATAGGGAAAGAAAAAATTGCATTAGCATAAGGCTCAGACTTTCAAACAGGTGTTGTGTGAACCACATTTCACACTCCTAATTTGTCTTTGTCGAGTGTTTCACCATCCCTTAGTAATTTGTCATCCCAGATGTATGTATCTTTCTTGTGCACAGCTTAAATCCTAAGAACCCATTACCTGCTTCTTCAATAATTTTTTTTACTCATTTTAACTCCTTTGCAGTGAACCCAACTTAATTCTGCCTTTCATTACTCAAATCCACTTTATCCTTCTCTTTTATTTGAATTCATTTGCGTCTCTAGAGCTAAATAGTCAGCAGTTCAACTAATAATTCCATTACTCATTAAATATTAACAGAATTAAACCAGGTCCTGAGTTGTAAAAAAGGGATAACAGAGTGGAGCATGGTGGCTCTGGGGTTGTGTAATGAAAATTTAATATTTTTCTAAGAGTGTTTTGACTGATTTATTCATTATTCTACAATGACAGCAGAAAATCTCAGGAGTTGGTAATTAGCTCGCTGCTCATATAATAATTATTCTTTTCCTTTGTTCCTGTTTTAGTGTCTCTCCCCTCTATAAAATGTGATAATTCACCACATCATTCTTACTTTGGGAAAATTAATGTCCCTACAGCATCTGTGGTTTTTGGCAAGCTTATCGCCATGTGCATTCATAACCAGCCAGCCAATGCTCTCCAAACTGAAGGCCTGGATACAAAGTCCCTGAAACTGTACCCTTTCCCAAAGCAAGCACTGCCAGAGGTTTAGAGCTCATCCAGTCTTATTAAGGTGAGGCTGGCTGAAAATCTAAATATAAATATGGAGCCAGAGCTCGACAAATCTCCTCAGCAGTTCTTACACTGTATAAATCTGTTTTCTGTAGCAGGGATAAGTACATCTTTATACTGGATAGTTGATTTTTACATACCTAATTTTGCAGTATCAGAAGGGCGTGCCATAGTCGATAAACAAATCCAAGATTGGGTAATTAATTGAGAATTGAGAGTAGATCAATTTACCTCCTAAGATTTATTTTGCACTCGCAACATCCTGTTGAGTTTTACCAGAAGAGTCACGGGTTTACGCGCCGCACAGTTGGTGACACATCCTGAGTTCAGGCAGAGAATTTAAGGAGACCAGAGTAGAGAAGTTTTAGCACTCTTCCTCTTAGAATAAACATCAAGTTAAGCTGTCCTAGCAGGTGTGTGGGTGGTCATTGTCACCCGCATACTGGGTGGTCAATGGGTATATATAGTCATGCCTTAACCTCATGCATTCACTCCAAATAAGCTTTGCAGAATTGGACTTCTGCCATAATTCAGTCTGTGGATGCCAAATTTTAGCTGGTTAGTCTTTGACTTTGCATGATCCATCATAACTTTTATAGTACTTGGTGATTTTAAAGCAATATTTTAATCCTGAACAAAATCAGGCCAGAAACTGACAATTAACACTGTTTATTTGTCAGTGTTTCTAAGACGTCTTCTTGATGTGCTTCTTGGGCAGCAAAATCAGAAGCAGATCAGTCGATCACTAATTAAACATTCTGATATTTACTCTGACTTGGCGATATATTCAGCATGTTCTCAATCTGGAAAGTTTCCCAGTAGGTCTGTGTGCATATTTAGAAAACACACCACACACTTTACTGCAAATAAATTCAGCGTGCTTGTTCTCTTCATGCTGTTATTTTAGGCTTTCATCAACTGAAAGCCATCGTATAACAACAAGTAGATTTGTGGAAACTTTTATTATGGTAACTATTATCAGACTATCAAAACAACAAGACCAGAAAGAAACACATTTTACCCTCATCTGTCGAAATGAATGTGACATGAAATTACTAACAGGACGGCACATTATTAGAAAATCTTGTATTGGCGATTTTCCTGGTACATATTGCAATGACATGTCAAGTATGATATATGCTTTTCTCTCTCTCTCTCTCTTTATCATCTGTGGGCAATGTATGCATCTGCTGTCATGAGTCTCTGTCCACCTGGTTACACATTACATTGGAATGAAAAATGCAATGCAATATTAGACAACATGTTTTACACTTCAACCAAGCTGAAAAAATAAATTACCACTGGTAATCACTAGGTCTTTTATCAAAACAGTGTTTTCAGTTTTTTTTGTGTTTTTTTATCCTACACTGTGGCGTTCAAGTTGTTGCAGGTTTGGAGACAAAATCCTCCTGCATTTTCAGATGTTAAGAAACAAAACTCCTCACGTCTATCTGAGTTAAAAGCGTGTAGAGGTGACCTGGGGATTTCTTGATTTTTGAAATCTTCAAACTGAAGAGAGAGCTGTCAAGTCAATGTGCACTTATCCAGATAACTATCCCTGCTCCAAGACTGGAGAAAAAGAGAGTGCCGATCTTAATCCAACATTGGCGAATTTTGCAAAGAACTTTTGTATGACAGTCTCTGATTGGTGAAGGCCTTCTGTCATGATGTGTGGGTGTTGGTGGTGAGGAGAGACGCTGAGACCCAGGTTATGGTGAAGATGAAGAATTTAATGATGATGCTCACAGTCCAAAACAGGCAGCACGGCAGAAAAACAGGCACACAGCCAAATACCGGTAGCAACTGAAACACCGGACTGAAACGAGAGCTAACGCTTTCCAGGACTTCACAGTTCTACTGGAACGAACACAAGACGTGACTTAGACACTGACTACGACACATACGACAAGGATCCGACAAGGAACACAGACAACAGGAGGGTTTAAATACACACGGGGTAATTAAGGGAATGAGACACACCTGGGGAGCAATCAACGGGGAGGACAGGACAGAGACTCACAGGGAAACAGGACTGAACACAGAAAACTCAAAAATAAACACACAAAAACACGGATCCTGACAGTACCCCTCCCTCAAGGGCGGATACCAGACGCCCAACAAAAAACAGAAAAGTCCAAAAACACAACAACCCAACAGGGTGGGCGGAGGGGCGACGGAAGGAGGGCAAGAGTCCAACAAAAAAAAAAAACCCAACGGGGTGGGCGGAGGGGCGACGGAAGGGGCCAGAGTCCAGAAACTGTCCAAAACAAAAAACAACCCAACAGGTGGGCGGAGGAGCGAATCCGGCGGGCGTCGCCGGCGCAGAAACCGGAATCCCGGAGGCGGGTCCGGCGGGCGTCGCCGGCGCAGGAACCAGAGACGTGGAGGCGGGTCCAGCGGTCTCTTCCGCCGGCGCAGGAAGCAGAGACGTGGAGGCGGGTCCGGCGGTCTCTTCCGCCGGCGCAGGAAGCAGAGACGTGGAGGCGGGTCCGGCGGGCGGCGTCTCCGGCGCAGAAAGCAGAGACGTGGAGGCGGGTCCGCCGGGCCGGCAGGAAGGCCGGATGGAAACTCGGGCGGAGCAGACTCAGGAAACTCGGGCGGAGCAGACTCAGGAAACTCGGGCGGAGCAGACTCAGGAAACTCGGGCGGAGCAGACTCAGGAAACTCGGGCGGAGCAGACTCAGGAAACTCGGGCGGAGCAGACTCAGGAAACTCGGGTGGAGCAGACTCAGGAAACTCGGGCGGAGCAGACTCAGGAAACTCGGGCGGAGCAGACTCAGGAAACTCGGGGAGCTCTGGCTCGGGGGAAGGCTGCGCTCCGGCAGCAGGCTTGGGGAGCTCTGGCTCGGGGGAAGGCTGCGCTCCGGCAGCAGGCCCGGGGAGCTCTGGCTCGGGGGAAGGCTGCGCTCCGGCAGCAGGCTTGGGGAGCTCTGGCTCGGGGGAAGGCTGCGCTCCGGCAGCAGGCCCGGGGAGCTCTGGCTCGGGGGAAGGCTGCGCTCCGGCAGCAGGCTCGGGGAGCTCTGGCTCGGGGGAAGGCTGCGCTCCGGCAGCAGGCTCGGGGAGCTCTGGCTCGGGGGACGGCTGCGCTCCGGCAGCAGGCTCGGGGAGCTCTGGCTCGGGGGAAGGCTGCGCTCCGGCAGCAGGCTCGGGGAGCTCGGGCGGCTGCGCTCCGGCAGCAGACTCGGGGAGCTCGGGTGCGGGCCACGCCACTAGCCGTGCCGCTTGTCGCCCAGGCGCCAGCCTGGCTGCCTGAAACCCCAGCACCACAGGGACTGTGGCGACTGGAGACGGGCAGACGGAGCTGGCTGGAGACGGGCAGACGGAGCTGGCTGGAGACAGGCAGACGGAGGCGGCTGGAGACGGGCGGACGGAGGTGGCTGGAGCCGACTCTGGAAACTCGGGGGACTTTGGAAGCTGTTCCAGGTAAATCTCATAAAGTCCCAATACTAAATCAAACAAAGTGGGATGACCTTTGTATTGGTTGAGGAGGTTGAGATAGTCCGCATCCTTATAATCACTCCAGTTCTCTGGGCCCATGATGTTCTGCGATCCTCACCGGTTGTGGTCGGGTCCTTCTGTCGTAAACGGTGTAGTTGGTGGTGAGGAGAGACGCTGAGACCCAGGTTATGGTGAAGATGAAGAATTTAATGATGATGCTCACAGTCCAAAACAGGCAGCACGGCAGAAAAACAGGCACACAGCCAAATACCGGTAGCAACTGAAACACCGGACTGAAACGAGAGCTAACGCTTTCCAGGACTTCACAGTTCTACTGGAACGAACACAAGACGTGACTTAGACACTGACTACGACACATACGACAAGGATCCGACAAGGAACACAGACAACAGGAGGGTTTAAATACACACGGGGTAATTAAGGGAATGAGACACACCTGGGGAGCAATCAACGGGGAGGACAGGACAGAGACTCACAGGGAAACAGGACTGAACACAGAAAACTCAAAAATAAACACACAAAAACACGGATCCTGACACCTTCTTCTGCTTCTGTGGAGGCTCTTCATTTTTTAAAGCATTTCATGTCCGGATTGAATTATAGCGAGGTTCGTTTTTAGTCCGTGACTTGAATTAAGATTGGCTCAAAAATGTTTCACACAAATTTAAATATTTTTGTGATTCTACCAATCTATACCCAGTTGGTCAGTTTGGCAACCTTGATTGGCTCATTCTGTCCAACTGAATGTTCCTTCATAAACTGTCATCTCTGGGTGTCTCTGCCAATGGCTGCAGTGACCACTGTTTAAAGCCACACTAAGGTGCCCAAGTCAAAACGTTGCATATTTTTTAAGAGGACATTTCATTATTTGTCAAACTACAACTGGAGGAAAATAAGATTGATGTCTGACTAAGGAGAAAAATCACTGTTTTTTTTGTTTTTTTACCTTTGGCTGGTATGTATCATTTATTAACCAAATGTCTCTTGGGCCAAAGCTGTGAGATCAGATTCTGCCGCTGACTGGAGAATTTTATATTGAAGTGATTTATTATAATTTGTGTAAATTACCACAAAGGCTAACGGGTAACTGAGGCCTTGTACATTTTATAAGAGTAAAATAATTAAATTAAATTACATGATCATGTCATAAAATTGTTCCTAACAATTTGACTAATTTTAGACTTAAACAGGCAACTATGAAACCGTCAAGGAGACAAATGCAGCTAAATCATTCTCAGAGCAGAATGAAGCCTAAAATTGTTAGATGTTCATTCTGGGCTGCATAAACGTGTTCCTTGCTTTCTCAAGCTGTGATAAAAGACAGATGCTTTCCTAATTGCAGAAATACATACTAATGAGGATGATATTACTTACAGCTTAGGATCTCGCAGTGTATAATTATTGAAAACATAACTTCGCCTTGGCCTTCACAAAGAATCAATGAATATGGAATGGCATATTGGAAAGAGAATGTCAAGCCTGTTGAGTGAAAAGTGGAGGAGCAATGGATCTTATAGAGCTAGGTCACTGACATAGATTGACTAATAACACACTACTAATATTTAAAATACTGAATATTTACATTGTTCACTTTATCTCCGCTTGTAGATATCAAATAAAGCAAAAATGATATGGATATCAGTATGTCTGCATGGGCAATAACTAATGGATTTCCGTTTTTCCCCTCTTTGAAAAAACAAGGGGAAAAACTTTCTGCTTGCAACGGTGAATCTCTATAAATTCATATTATTATTTCAGATTTTCTTTTATGTATTTATTTGTCAGTAACTCAGGTAAAAGTGAAACTTTGCACATATTTATTACAAATGAAGTGCATGTTTATTTCTGTTGATTTTAGCAATAATGACTGGCGGCTAATGAAAACTTACAAGTTGCCTTTTCAGAAAATTATTTCCCTTCACATTCATGGGAAAGGCTGTTGGTTTGACTGTTCAAAAGGTCATTGCTAAAGAGCACTGTATTCAAACCAAGTGATGGAACGATGTAAGGGAGGACAAAGGCTTGCATGAGCAATAAGAAAAACAGCCTTGAAAGAATCGTGAAGTCCATTCAAAAGTCTGCAGATTCACAAGGAGTGAACGGTACCTGAGGTCAGGGCTTAAAGAGCAGCTTCAAGGAGAGGCTTCAGAAACACAGGCTACTGCTGCTGCATTTCTTGTAATGTGCGAGAAATGAATCAGGCAAAGTCAGAAGAATAGTACATACACTAAGAAGAAAGCGATTCATCTTTGCCATCTGCTGCTGTTGTTTCACTTGGTTTGTTCAAGTCCCAAGTCAGTGCAGCCAAGTTCCAGGAAGATTTGCAGCGATCCCTGGGACATGCTGATTCCGTTTTCCAACTGGACATTGCACCTGTCCAATCTGCCAAAAGTACCGCTACATTCTTTAATGACCTTTGTATCGCTACACTCGACTGTGCCAGCAAAATAGCCTAACATAATCTCCACAGAGAGTCAGTGGAACATTGTCAAGACAAAAAGGGGCACACAAGAGCCAACAGTGCAGTGAAGGTCAATTGTAAAGTAACGTGGGTTTCCTATCACCTCAGTGGAGCCACAGGATTATGGCCACAATGTCATTGATCCAGGTTATTTATTCAAAAAGTTGCATGCACTGAGAGCATAATGTACTGTATAGAAAATAAATGGTCTTCTTTTTAACAATATTCAAATTACCTGGGAATTTCTGTAGTTTGCCTTTCATGAAAATAATCTTGCAATTTAATAGAAATTCAACTCAAACTGAATAAACACACCTTTTTTTCCTCACTGTCTGAAGTTGAAATAGACCAAGCTTTTCTTATTTTAAGTTAAGTCAGAATTGTGACTTACTTAATAATAGAAGTTATTGTGGTATTTCTATTTGCTAAATACCACAATAAGAAAGAAAAATGTCAGATTTTTTTTTAATAATGTCTTTACAATCAGAAGTTCACACATATTTCCTCAGTGCTTTGTGGCATTGCTGTTGAACTTTTTTCTTGGAGCAAATCATTTTGAGATCTTTCCAAACGCTTTACTCACATAGTCTGCTGGATTTTTGGCCCATTCCTCTTGACAGAATTGGCACAGCTGAGTGAAGTTTGTAAGCCGCCGTACTGAAACATCTATTCCGATCCGCCCACAAACATTTCCATATAACTGCGATCAGGACTTTGTGGCTGCCACATTAAAACATTGACTTTGTTTTTCTTAAGCCATGGTGGCTTAAAGCCAAAAGTGTCTTTATGGTAATTATACCCCATACCTCACAGTTCAGGTGCATTTGCAAACTGCAATGTAGATTTTTTTATTTATTTATTGCTTGGAATAAACGCTTCCTCTCAGCTGAGTGGTGTTTTAGCCTACAGGACATGTTTCACTGTGAATAATGACACTGCCTTACCAGCTTCAGCCAGCATCTTCACGAGCTTTTTGGCTTTTGTTCGAGGCTTCATTTGCATGTTTTGGACCACTTCCATCTCCGGACCACAGAATCAGTCTCCTTTCTCAGCAGCATGATGATTGGACATTCCCACCTAGCCTAGCTTGTCATTGTCTGAACAGATGGACATAGTTCCTTTAAGCATCACAAAGATGAACCAGCCTTGTGCAGCTCCACAACTTCCAAGTGTGCTTTCAGTTAACTCAAATGCCAAGACATACATTTCACTTTTTTAACTACCTAACCTAAATTTTCTTTTCAATGATATTCCAGTTTTACTTAGATATACCTGTACAAAGTGTGAAAGCATGTAAAAGAATCACTTAAATGTTTGAAAAAGAATCAGGATGTTGAATCATAGATAAGAACGTGCATAAAGTAAAATATATGGTTCATGGTATTTTTTAAGCTTTATTTATCACAGAGCTGTTGCTGTTGATGTAAATATTATTCAATATTCACAAAGAATGCAGGAAATGCAGTTCAGTTTTGGTCTGTATTTTCACTGTGCCACTTCCAACAGCACTTCAGCAATAACCAGCGATCTTTAATGCAAGAAATTGTATTTGAAACATAGCAAATCCTTTTGGACATAGATTTTAGGTGACATTCTACAGTAAGGCTCCTAAGCTAAGAACTGCTTTTTAACCACTGACAAAAGGGGTGATGGAAGAGTACTGGCTTCCACACATGGGTCAGTGAGCAATGAATGTAAGAAAACTGCCTAGACTACAATATTTTTTCCACCAAAGCATTTTCAGTGTTTTGTCCTGCCAGCAGTGGCAACTGAAAACTATTTGTTCCGATCTGTAGTCACAGAGCGAAGCTACTTCAAAACTACAGTAGAATTCTCAAGCAGGGAGAAGAGATAAAAATAAAAAAAAACTTTTAAACTTCACCAAGGATTTCAACTTGGTTTAAAAAAAAATCATAGATTGATTCTAATTGTAAGTTTCCTTTGAAGGCGCACATTCCGTTATGTCTAGTGTAAAACTAAGGTAGCCTAGTCAAAGTCCAGACTGGAATTTGATTCAAATGCTGTGGAAGTACTTTAAGCATTTGTATGGCTAAAAATGAACAGCTTTATTTTCTTTTTCTTTTTGTAAATAACTTAGGAGTGAATTGCTGACCAATTATGATATTCCAAGTCAACCAAATTCTTAGAGAAATTGTAAAACTATTAGTATCACCTGGTGATAAATACAGTTTTAACAGTTAAAATGATTTTACGCATCAGAGCCCACTTCTGTCCTCTGTGATTCTATGCATGTTCTCAACGAGTCAGCAGCTTGATTCAAATATGTTATTTTATACAATTAAAGCACTTAAAATAGTTGTGGTACTTTAAGTACTCTGGCTTATGGAACTTTTCCAACCTGGCCTCTTCTAACTCAAGCGCAACATTACAGAAGCACACAGTTGCACATCTCACAACGCAAGCAGATAACTGGGCGAATGTGCCAAAAATAAATAAATAAGTGAATTGTAATGTCACATTTAAGTAGCTTTTTTAGGCTTAAGATTTATCGCTAAAGAAACAATGTTGTAATTTGCCATAAAAGCAAAGAAAACAATGTAAAGAACATCCCTCCTACTAAATATGATTTGAAAAAGAGACACTATAAAGGAAAAAAAGTATATTGATGCTTTTTGTAAGGTGGCTGTCACACATCCACACCTTGTAGTTAAAATGCCAGTGGTGGGAGTTTGTGATGTAGAACATGGCATGATAATCATTTCAAAACTTTTCCAAAACTGGGTTTCTGAAAACGTATGTGTAATTGTAATTTAAGTGTGCTAATTCAGATGAAAAACAAGCATTTGTGTTAGAGGAAAGAAAGCAAAACAAAAACGAGCAACTGGTTGCAAAAGTAAACTTGCAAAATACTTTGTTAAAGAAGCTTCTGACTGAATTTCAGCTCTCAAACTTACTTGGCAGGAGTGTGTCATTTCCCCATATCCTGACGTTGAAAAGATTACTTACATGCAGTTCTGGGTTTATTTTTCACTTCCTGGATGCGTCATCCAGTGTAACTTTGTTGTAGTTTTGG
Source organism: Poecilia mexicana (assembly GCF_051168715.1). Taxonomy (NCBI): domain Eukaryota; kingdom Metazoa; phylum Chordata; class Actinopteri; order Cyprinodontiformes; family Poeciliidae; genus Poecilia; species Poecilia mexicana. The sequence continues at coordinate 18,675,558 of NW_028263381.1, forward strand.
TAAAATGTTTTGCTTTTTGTGGAAGTTCAGCTTACTTTGTATCACGACAGACTCTATTTGAAATGTTCTTCCTCTAAAGACAAGGGTGTTATTTATTTATTTATTTATTTATTTGATTAACTTAAACATGTAAGTGGGATACAAAAATCAAAAGCAGAAGAAAGTTGTAAGGGACAGAAATCTGTTCCAGCCTTATCAAATGTCATTTCTATTTTTCTTCCACAGACTGTCTTTTACAATGTGCCAGTCATAAAGTTAATTGTCTTTATCGCTACTTTATAAATACATGTTGTGGAATTCTACAAACTTTATAGTCACAGTCAGTGTTTTTTGTATATACCAATAATTCACATTTTGACAAGTTCATGTAAGCATGTAATAAACAAAGAAGGAAACAAAACACGTTGAAACCAATGAATGAAGTTGAGACACCATAACTTCCTTCCTCTTTATTACTGTGAGGTATGTGTATATGTTGGAAAATACAATGAAATATAAATCACATTTTTCACAAAAGTATTTCTGAAAACCTATCCTATCTTTGCAATGTTAACCTTAATCCACTTCTACCGTAAGTTATAGAGAAAGAAGTGGCATGCAAGTATTTCAGTGAGTTTTCATGGTATTTCATAGGGAATTCCCTGAGGATATAAAACTGTAGCTCCACCACTCTGCGTTTCAGTATTTCTGTGGCAAGCACTTCAGTTTGATGTTTTTGTGTCTGATTTACACTTGGCTCTGCTCCAAAAGTGCAATATTTGACACCAAGCATGGAACTTTGACTATGCAAGCTTGTTCATTAAAGCTGCAGTATGTAACTTTTGTTATTATTTCTTTTACATATTTGTCGAAACTGTGGTTATGTTGTGACATTACGGCGTAAGACAGATAATCTGTGGAAAAATCGAGCTCCTCTGCCTTCTCTCAGTACTCCCAGTGCTAACTGGAAACAACCAATCAGAGCCTGGAGGCAGTTCGTAGTGCTGTCAATCACAATCTCTTGTTGCACTTCTCATCCTCCTCTTGCTCTCTACACAGAAACAAAAACAAGATTTCTGTTCATATCTAATATTTATGTGCGGAATTCACTTTAGAGTGAGTTTAGATGTTCACAACACTTAAGACTGTCAATTCTGTTTATATTTTTGTAGACATAAGAGAATAAATAGACCTATTTGTTATTGCCTGTTTACACCAGACTTTGGGACCTTTCCGCAGTCCCCAAGAGCTGGAAGTGGATTTGAACTTCAGTGGACTGCAAAAAAAAAAAAAGAGAGAGAGAGAAAGAGTAGGAAAACACGTACTGTAATTACTTACCAAATAGAGTTTTCTCTTCTGGTTTGTTTGTCCTATCGAAATGTTATTGCTTTGAGTAGCACATTTGTACTACAAGGTTTCCTCAAAATGTAATGCAGTTCTCTAAAATCGTTGGAAGTCTGTCTCCGTACCTGCACCACATGTTTTCACCTTACATTGGAGGACATAATGTTAGCATTCTGGTCATCTTATCAGCACCATACAAGGCTAACTATTTACATTGCAAAATCTTCTCCTTGAAAATATCATAAATATATTTTTGAATTGATACTTTAGACTGAAATGCTCAAAACACCCTCTGATCTCTCAGTATCCAGGCATCATGTGCAATTTGGAGGTATGGGTGTTTCATAACTTAGTGATGGGGTTCTTTTTGCAGCATCTATGATCTAGATTTGCTATCAAATGTTTTTTTTTTTTTTTTTTTTTTTTTTTCATTCTTAAAACAGCCAAAGGAAGTCTTGCCTTGTACCACATGTGATAAAAAAGTTCCTGATGTGACCCAGGCACCTGCAGAGATCATCCACATTATCACAGATTTTTAATTACCATTTATTGTTGTTGTTGTTGTTTGTTTGTTTTTTTGTTTTGTTTTGTTTTGTTTCATTTAAGCTGGTGTAAAGGGGGCCTTGGATAGTGAATGCAAACTGAAAACAGACAATCTTAATTTACCAAAGAAGCAAAAAGGCAGTTTTCTTCTTTGGTAGTAGTTGTTGTTTTTTTTTCTCTCGTCTTTGTGAGTATTCATGAAGCCAGTGGTTTCAGTGTTGGTCAAAAAGGTAATTTTGTAAAAGCTGAAAAAGAAATTGTAAAGCAACGTATATATTTCAATTAGTATAAAGTAACAGATTTAAAAACAGCTATCACATTCAGTCAATCAATTTATTTTAATCCAGATCTTTGGAGCAATAGCATCTGTCTTTCTGCCTCTCCATCTCTTCGGTCCCATTTGTCACTCAGCCAGAGATACCAATTACTTCTCTCTTGCGAGTTTTTGTTTTCCAATATTGGCTTTTTCTGTCTGCATCACCTCGCTCTTTCTCTTTCCCCCTTCCCTTCTCACCACGTCACTAATTCCAATCCTCATTTACGTCCCCTTCTCTCACCACTGTTGTTTCTGCACCTTCGGCTCTCAGCAACTTTTGAGTCGCTCACAGAGCTGTTTACTGTACCGTTATTTTGGAAAGGAGCCATTTTCTCTCTCCCTAGCAGAGACCCACAGTCATTAATTCTGCTAATGGCAGATAAATGAAGCATAGCAATATGAAGGCCAGCGCAGAGCTTTGCACACGCAGCCCACTAAGTTTTGCACACACAGAATATAGTCTCAAGTACAAACCCACAGAGAGATCACAATGTTTTAGCCACTAATTGACATTGATTGAGGACCATTTTTGAAAATCTTATTCATCTCCCCCCTTTTTAGAGTGTGAGGCTTATGTGCAACCACTACGTGCTGCTTGTGTATGTCGTTGGAGAGTGACTGATGAGAGAAAGTCCCAACTTTGGGCTTCCAGTTACTTCTTAAGAGGATTATCTGGCATCCAGGGAACAGTGAAGAGGTCCAACGTTTTGATCAGGCTTGGTAGAGGAGAGACAGCCTCAGTAAAATAACAAGCTTTGTTGTGTTGCAGCAGACATGAAGAATCTGCTGCAATTTTTGAAAGAAGTTCAAGAAAATGAAAAAAAACAACAATATTTTATATCATAGAAAAAAATACAGAATGCATGTGTACTAAATGGAATACAAAATATATTTGGTGTAATTTTGTTCTTCATTCTGGGAAAAAGTTACACAAGAAGTTCATTACGTTCAGCAGTGGCCAATCAAAATCATTTCTGTCAACTCAGAAAACTTAAGTGATTCATATCAGGACTTTTTTTTCAGCACAAAACAACTGTCTGTCTCGCAAGACAATGAAATTGACCACTTAAAACTATGCCTGACTTCCTGTAAATTTGTCCATTTTAATTTTCAGAGAATTTATCCACTTTTTCAAGAAATCTTTGCAACTTTGATTTGGTTTGGACTTTACATCAGTTACCCTTCCTGACATAATCCTCTACATTTACCTGGACCAACACAAGGAATCACTGACTTATGAAACGTTATGGTTCCATTATCCACTCAATATAAACGTGCAGTTCAATAAATATATTATGTGTGATTATCTAGTATGAACTTTAAAAATCCAGTTATGCATTTGGTTGCCCAACCTTTTCTCTCCTCATATCTTTTTTGGTTTTTATTTAACCTTTTTTTCTGACACAGTTGAACATTTCATTTAAACAGAATGATAGAATAAATAGCATTAGATCCTCTGTTTCTCTCTATAATCTGACTGGAATTGTGGATGTCAAAAAGCTGTTGATTAAAAGAAATCCATTTATTGTCATCTGAATCCACTGAGGAAAATAATTTAAATTGAACAGCCTTATTTAATTACTCGCTGATGAGCCAAATGTCTACATTTAAAGCTATTCACATTAAACATCTGCAGCTAACATAAATCTAACCGTGCTTTTTGTCTAATTACCATACATTACATTAATGAAGTATATAATAGTGTTTAGTGTTTTGCATGCAATGAGGATTTTATTGTCTGCATGTTCTTAATTGGGCTAATGACTGTTTCAGTGATGCAGACGAATAGGTCAATGCCTTACTTTTGACTTTAAAACTCTGCACAGCAATTTTTAACAGCCGCCTAGCTAACTGTGAAATACATTCAGCCTGTAGATTATCATTTTAATTAATCTTGCTTACTTGGTCGTGAAATTTAAACATTTGCTGGGTTAGCTGGATGGAGAGAGGAGAGGAGAGGAGGGAGAAGTAGTGTGACAGTGAGAAAAGGGAGGGTATTATTGTGCCAATGGGTTTGATGTGGATGCGGGTGGGCATCAGTATACGTTAATTAAAATCACCTTCATCGAAGTAATGCTATGCCCCGCCTTGTTAAACCCAAACAACATAAAGAGTTGGATCTAAATAGGCTTTTGAGGAGTAAGTTAAAGGCCATATTTCCTCATATCCCAGAGGAAGAAAAGCTGAACGTCTTGAAAATGCATGTATATTTTTTCAATTTAATTAGATAAGTCATTTTAAAACTCAAATTCACCAAGACCTTAGGACATTAACGTATATGGATAATGAAACATAATGACTGAAGTCACACTGTCTTGAAATCTCTCTTGGTAATCAGAGGTTGGATTAATTTTTGTTTTGATAAAATAAATATCTTTTTAAGAAGAATGGATGCATAACTACTTATCTTCTTTCTTGTAGATAACGAAAAATAATTACCATCATTCAGCTTGCTGATCAGCAGTGTGCAGCAGCAGCTAGTGTAAATGTAGGGCTTTGTTACTCTGTGCTCCACATTGTTGGAGAAAACACGCAGTCATTTCAGCAGTTCATCTGCTCTCTTATCGGGGAACGTGACACTTTGTCTTGTTTTCCTTGCTTCTTGCTTGTGGACAATTATTTATTTTTTTATTATTATTATTATTTTTTTTTTATTATTTTTTTTTGCTTCTTGAGGAATTGTGCAACATGCAAAGACGCGTCAGTAGCATGGTATTGATACTTTGATTGTAGTTCTCTGCAATCCCCTCTTCATTTGTCCAAAAACACAGTGATTAAGTTCCTTCATTTCGTTCTTTTGTTATTTTATCCGTTATCATTATTGTTTTCTAACCCTCCTCTTATACTAATTGTGGTCCGTGCATCATTCCCCTAGTGTTAAATCCTTTAAAAATATTGCTTACATACCAGGGATTCAGGAAAAATATGAATGCAATTTAGTGCACTGCTTAGGTGGTCTTAATAGTAATTTAAAAGCTTTGTTCCACAATCCTATTACTCTCTGAATATGTACTCTTTCAAAGGTAATGGAGGGTTGCTAACAATCCCCAATGGGAAAAAAAGGCAGTTTATCTTATGGCATTGCTCTGTCTCAACAGGGGTTGAGCTGAAATACATTTTAATGTCCATCCTGTAATGGGATATATCTTTTCAGTCACATCTTGTAAGAATATTATGTTGAGACGTTCCCTCTCATAGGAGATCCGTGGGATGAATCCCCCGTCTCACTGACAGTATTGAGATTTCTTGAGATCAGTATCGTTTTCTTGACATTCATATTGAACTTAAATCCCATTATAAAGAAAAACTCTTTACAAGGTTATACAAGTCATGTTTTCACCATCGCATGACAGTGAAACAGTGCTTGTTTTCCCACTGACTGCGGTCCTTTGCCAATTACCCCAAGAAAACTGTTTCATGTTTTAAAAGAAATGGGAGTTTATCCCACAGAAATGTAGTTAAAGGACAAATCACTGCACATATGTTAAGTACAACATAATATGTTTGTTAAAAAAGAGCCTAATGTTTTTTTCCCCACAACAAAGCTTTTCAGTATTTTTAGTCAAAACTCGGTAGCATACACCAACCTCTTGATCTCGCCTTAATCGTTTTTCAAAACACACCACACTTTTTATTCATCAGGCAATGAGAGCATTTGTAGGAACCTTACGTCACCATGTGTATTTATTTATGCAAGGTTTTTTGGTTGTTGTTTTTTTTTACTTTGGTCACTGAAAGCATTTTGATGAGAATATGTCTGAGCACACACCATCCAAAGAAGTTTAAAAAAAAAGAAGAAGAAAAATCTTTCACCATCTGTGCTCATTATAGACCAAACATGAATTGGCCAAAGAAGCCAACTATTTGATGCATTTTTAGCGTCTGCTGCACTGGGCTATTTGATTTGGACTGGAGCGCTTGGCAGCCCAGCGTTTTTACAGTACAGTAAATGAGTATTTTGGCTGCAGAGTCTAGCAAAGCAAAATTGGATGAAATCTCCTGTGTTCCCTTGCTTACTCCCTCTTGGCACCTTGACTAATGTTGTGTTTAGTTTTCAGGGCAGGTTGCATCTTGTTTTGAGGACACTATGACTCAAATGTGTCAGCGTTAGTGGGGAAAAAAAATAAAAAAGGAAAAAGAAAACAGAAATGGAAAAAGCGAATATAGTGAATATATGTATTTTATAGTTTTAATTCGTTGGAAACTATTGCTTCATTGGTTTTACATTTAGACCAACATGGCCAACACTTGGTCAATTACAGAACACTTATTAGAGAGGCAAAATAAAATAAATCTTAAGTGCAACAACAGGACTCCAACACCTGCGGTGCCTGGAACTTTAAAGAAATCAATTTACATCCCGCTTGGAGCAGTTGACCTTACTGCCTCTCAGCAGTTCAGAAAACACCTTGTAACAATAATCACAGGCTAATAGGATGACTCTTATAATTAAAACAACATGCAGACACATTTACTCCCAAACTGATATTATTGTATTAAATACCTTCTAAAGGTTATAGGAGATATTTGTTGTTGTTGTTGTTGTTTTCCTTTCTAAATTACGTATTTGAGGATATTTTGCATTTTAAATGTTTCTTTGATCGAAAAAAGGCGTGAAAGCTTTTAAGATTAAAGTTTGTTGCATAGATTTAGCATAATAAGCTTGCTCATTGATCGTTGGGTCAGACAGAGATTGGGGTGCAGGATGTCTAAAGAAGCTAAAGTAGCCTCGAGCCATGACCCTTGTGCAGACATGAAATGCATCACCCAGCAGTTTGATAAGCTATCTAATTTCTAACCAACTTTTTTTTATACGTTGGCACTCCTGTACTCCTTGCTGGGAAGCAATGTAACTCAGGGCAATTTAGCAAACTTACTGCAAATGCTTCATCAGCCACAAAGAAGCTTCATGTCATACATTTGCAAGAACTTCCCAAGACATTAGAGTTTGTGATGCATAAAAACGGGAGTTTGTCCCACTTGAAATTGAGAATGTATCTCTATAGCAATATTTTACTGTGCATCTCTAGATAATGAGCTGATAATAGTCAGAAGTTTTGATCCTGGCAGCGTTTCCTAGACATCTCTTTACTTTCTATAATTCTCACACTAAATCACTTAAACATGCATGTGTTAGCTTTCTTGTTGTTTGTTGATTTTATTTTGGTTCCTCCCATCTCCTCCTAGCAACACAACTGAATATTAAAAGCTAAAAGTGGAGCCATAAACATATGGCATTGGTTTCCAAGTGCGACACAAACCAACATTTTAAAACTTTTTTTTTCCCTTTAAAAAGAAAAAAAAAATCCCACTTCACAGCACTAAATCTAATCCAACTAACATGTGGCCAGGAATGTGTTTTGGGGGCCAAGCTATGAGTAATGACGCACATGTGTGAAAGGCCAAATCTAACCATGGGGAGCTAAACAAGCAAGCTTTAGGTGGCTTGACCTTTGAACCATACCAAAGACTGGTGTGATGGAGCAGCCTCTAATGAAGGGCTTCAGAGTGGAAACTACTGTACTGCCTGTCATTTACAGAAATCAGTCTTAAAATGAAAAACTCATTTTAGACTTTCATTTAATTACAGGAAACTGACAAAGCACATATGCTCTTTCTTCTTTTTTTTTTAGCAAAGCTTTCCTTAGCACTCAAAGTGACACTTGGAAGCTGCTCAGTCTTTTTCTTTCAGCTATAAAAGCAACTATGCTAACACAGATGGAGACGAGGAACTCCAAAGTTGGAGACAGTCATTTAAACTAATACATAATACGAGATACAACAGCACTGAAATCCAGCAAAAGTTGAAAGTTGAAATTCATTTTAGCACAAGTATATAAGGATGCACGAGGAGCTTTTTGGTGCCTGGTGTGAAAAAGTGGTTTGGATGTAGACAGCCTGGGAAAGTAACAGTTCCCATAGAAAAAAAAAAAGAAAAATAATAATTTGTCTTTATAATGGAAATTGTTTCCACATAAGCACCACAAATATAATTTGTTGATATTTTTTTTTCTTGTCACATCATATGGCCACAAATTTCACAAATTTTCTAATGATGATGTAGTGGTGGTTTGTCAAATGGGTGATTTGCAGGCTCCCATTTAGCCCTGAATTTATGGCTATTTCTCTGTTTGCTCTGTCAGTTTAAAGGAATCTACACTGACCAAATCTGCTTTCCAGCACAGCTTGGAAATTGTCATTAACTTTACTGTATTCGATCTAATCTAATGAAAGAATGCACAGATTTTCATAAATAATTGTAAAATATATTGGGTACATATTGAATATCTATGAAGATTGACTTATTATCTAGTTGTGTGTGGTTTAGTGTGTGGAAGGGGCACTGAAAGCATGGCTTGCCCTGGTTGAAGAAGAGCCACTGAAAAGATAAGTATAGCATTTTTAATGCAAATTCTGCATACAATACTGAGTTATACTATTCAGGTAATAAAGTTGACTGTTGCAAAACCAACTACTACTCAAAATATAAAACCTTCCACAGCATATAAGCTGGTGAGGCAAGATTTTACTCTATTTCAGATGACTTAAGACTCAGAAGAGAGCATCCAATTGAAACACTTAATTGCAATCAACAAAAGAATTATATCAATGCAAACATCAACATTTCCTAAAATAATCAATGATCACATTGAATCTGTTTTCCCAGGTTGTGGTTAATCAGCAAGTAATCTCCTGAGAAGCAAACTTCTCACCTGCACATTTTTGTCGTTGTTGACAATGGCATAATGACTTTAGGTCGCTTTGACAGATCAACCCTGATTTATGGTGACATTTTATTCCAGCTGGCATATATTTTGGTCTTTATTTAAGAGCAAATCACTTCTGGCACTGCTGGCAATCACTTCTACTGGTGTCATATAGATATTGTTAAAGAACAGCCAATTAGTAAAACAACTGTCAACATCATGGCGAGTACATGTATTTTATTGAACACCAGTGTGTGAACAGAGCCCCTAATGTATGAACTGAGGCATTTTGATCACTCATCTCCTTATTTTTGCTGTTTTATGATAGATATTTTTGTTTTTTTTGTTTTTGTTTTTTTGTTTTTTTAAATCTGCAGATTTCTAGGCAACAGCCCAGACAATGGGAAGAGCGAACCTGTAACTCTGAGTGCTAAAATCTTTTTTCTCAGCAGCAAAATGATAACCACTATTATGTTCTGTAATAGCATCCCCAGGCAGCAGCCAAATACATATGTATGCATATTTAATAGCCATAGCACTTCTAAGCGGAAAAAATGTCTCCTCTACCCCCCGATCCTCTTAAAAAAAAAAAAAGAAAAAAAAAAGAAGAAAGGAGGAAATATAGTCTTATGTCATGGTTCAGAAACTTGCAATGGTCCACAGCTACACAGAAACATCGATTTTAGTTATGCTTCTTCAGACGTTTTGTTAAAGGAAGGGCAAAGCCAGACAATAAGTATTTAGATGCCATGGTTCTATAATGTTCCCATTGCATGTCAAAATTGGTTACTTTTCCTTTCACGGTTGACAGCAAAGCAGCAACTCTAAAACGAGTTATTCTCAAGGTTCATATTGGATCGTGGATCAAACAGTGGAGGAGCCTGAAGATCTTCTTATGATTGTTCATGCTGTTTGTGTTGCAGTTACGTCTGTGTTTACATCATTTACTTATAATTTTCCACGAAAGCAATTTGGAAACAGACTAACCCTAACTCTAAACTAATCTGATCAGATTGTAATTCCAACATGAAAAAATTTAACACAAGTATTAAACTTAACAGACCAAGCCCTTCTCTTGAGAAAACAAGTCTTTAACCAAAGTTGAAACAAGTCCCTATGGCATTAAATGGTGGTGGTAAAAAATAAAAAATAAAAATCCTACCAAAAATATTAAACATGCTCAGACAGACAAAACATTGCATGAATTTAAATGGGATCTGCAACACACAACTCCCTAAAACTCTCATCTGACCTAAACTTTTCTGCTGTGATGACTTACTTTTAGGTGACTTGCTTTTTGTCCCCCTAAAGGAAATGAATCAACGCAATGTGGCTGTGCAAACAGATTTATGTCCTCAAAACTAGTAATCACACACATCTAATCACACTGCTGGCATGCTGGCACTGAGTGGTGTCAGAGGCTTTTTTTACTGCCCTTGCTGGGTCAGAAAGCACAGAAGCAGATGAGATGATGGATTACACTGTAAACTCTGTGTACTTGTTTGTGTGTTGCCCTAAACTGACTGACATTGCTGTCTTTATCCTTGGTTGTATCACAGATACAGTATCCTCTCACAGGAACAAAAATGTTGCTCAAATTTACAGTAATTCTAATTCACATGGGTTAAAATTCATGTGGAAAAAATAGGACACATCATTAAATATTAAAGCTTTCATAAGAAATGTTCTTTCAGTCTTTAATCAGTTCTTGTATTTCTGGGGGGGAAAAAACAACAACATAAAAATAAAAAAATGTTTTCAAGCTGAGGCAAAAGTTAGGACAGGTCACTCCCTAAAAGATAGCTTTTAAATACTTTGAAATAACTTCAGTGAGAAAAATCTTGCAGCCATCTACGAGTCTTTGACATCAGAATCAGAAAAATGTTACCCCGATGCTCTCCGTCAGCGTGTCTGAGGGGTTTCTTGAATTTGAAGTCATCTCACAGCATCTCAATAAGACAAAGACATGGGTTTTGTCAAAGATTTGCGATTTCTTAATTTTTTTTTTTTGCTAGTCCCTGAATATGTTGAACCACTGTCATTTTGTAGACCATTTCACAATTTTGCAAGCAGCGTTCAATATCTTTCAATATTAATAGTGGATATGCCAAGCTGACCCGGTCCTACAGCAAAGATTCACCAAATCATGAGACTTCAATCCCTGAGTTTTTTGTTTGTTTGTTTGTTTGTTTGTTTTTCAGAGGGTTTGGTTTACTCAAACCTATTTTAGACTAATTTGTCCAAAAGACATTTGTACAGAAAGTTTGGTGTCCCTGTACAAATGTTTGGTCTACTTCTCATGTTTTTTGTTTGTTTGTTTGTTTGTTTGTTTGTTTGTTTGTTTGTTTGTTTTCTAATGCCTCATTTTCCTCATTTCTTATATGAGGCATTAGTCATATTTAGTTTAGGTTAAACTAAATATGACTAGTTTAATTGTCTGGATTTTTCCCATCTCACAATACTGCCATCACCATTGCTTCTTCCCAATCCGCCATGTTTGCTTACTCTGAACTCATGTTTGACCTTGAGAGATGTTGCAAGGTTTTCTGTCTAACACCTGCATGTTGGTGAGTAACAACTGGTGCTTTGTGGGTGGAGTTTAGCACCTTTGTGTGGCTGAATACCAAACACTTAAGATAAAACCTGCACCACTTAAGATTTTTTATTGTAATGTGTGTGGTCTCTCAGGTTTTGAAAATAGACCGACGATTTTATTGACCTATTATTTTAGTTGATATTGCCGTGTGAACTAGGCATAAGAGACCAATGTTGTCCACCTTGCAAACACTCCATGAAAGTTAATCTATCTCCTCTTGATTACCCAAGCATGTGCAACCATATGTACCTGTTCTTGAGAAGGCCTGAGATAGAAAAACACACCCGTGTGTATTTTTGTTAAATGCTGAAAGGAAAGCAACGAGGACACAAGTCTTAGCAAGGTTTTGTTTGATGTAAAAATGAAGGGTTCAAATCCAATCAGACTGCCGAGTGCAATTAGAACAGCAGGTAACACGTATTCACCAAGGTGAGCCACAGCATGTCTCTTGTTTTGAATTTTCCGTGGTCTATTACATTGGAAGTAACACAGTAAAATGAGAAAATGGTGCAAATAGAAATATATTCAACAGAACATGCAGAGAGTATTTTTGCTACAGTAAAAATTACACGTTCTTCCACCTCTGCACCTTGTATAAATTACCCCAAAGTCTTTTTTTTTCCTTACAGTTGAATATATTTTGCATCTTCCAAGTACTGGTAACTTTAATTTCTCAACTGAGAATGCTTTACCCTGAACCTCTCATAAACAGGATTTTTTTTTTTTTTTTTTTTTTTTTTGGAAAGCCCCATGATTTTAATTTACATATTCTTTTTTTCTCCAGCTTTCTACCTAAAACAATAACTGAATGCAAAATTCCACAAAGTATTCCACTGAGAGACACTTTAGCATACATTCCTAATGTATGCTAAATGAAAAGAACACCCTGAAACAAGAAGTGCTAGACTGCTTTGACAGCATGGCCTTGAAAGCAGAGATAAAGATTGTTCCACATCAGTCTAGACAACACTAGGGATGCATTCCAGGAAGTCATGTTACTGTTTCCTGTAATGGTTTATAGTTACCTGTTCTTTGTAAAGCATTTAGCTATATTCATGATAAAGACTGCTCTGGGTATTGTAAAATGCATCAAATATGTTGACTTAAGAGAGATGCATTCTGTTGGAATTCTGTCACTGAACATTTTTGTTTTATTTCCCCACATCTCATTCAGTTATACTGAACAATTATGACTTTATGTAAAAAAAAAAAAAAAGCGTAATCTCTAGGCATTAAATGCTGCTTAAGAAAACCTAAAGTGTTACAATTTCAATGTGCAATATTAGCAGTAAGCAACTTCTTGCTATGGAAACAAAATGTCCATTTTCTTTTGCTTCATTGCTGTTAAGATTTGTTTTCATTGTCCTGAACTAGAACACTAAAGGAAAAACTAATATGTGGAGAAAGCTTAAGCTATAGAGAATCATGACAGAGTTTGGTAGGTTTTAGAAGATCTGTTTAATCACTGCAGGTATTTTTGCTAAGAGAGACAAAACTTCAAACAGGAAATCCATCCTGGCCGCAAGTTAACTCTCTTCAGCTGGGATTATTAGGTAAATGTCATTCTTTATTTAAGTCTAGGAATCCTCTTGGTAGATCTATCCTCACCTTAACCCGTAGTAAAACAACATATGAGACATATGACAATGAACTGTAGATAGACTTATAAAATTTTAGTGCCTTAACTGACATTCACCTCAAAATAATATTTTTACAGCTACATTAGTGTGGAGCAGGAAAACCCACAAGTAAAACCTTGACAAATAGAAAAGTAGAAGGAGGCTATCAGTTGCTTCCATTCCCTATAAATTTTAGCTGTGTGCTTTGTTTCTGTCTTTTACAAATAGTTTTTCCATATTTATTATTGTTATTTTAATATCGCTACACTGATAAACAAATCCATTCTCAAGCCATCATTTTAGAAATGCTCTAATACCTACAATTTAATTTGACTTTCCATATGAGCTATTACAATGTGGACCCGAAGTTTGCGTATTTACGGGAGTGGGAGTTGGGCTTATGTGATTAAACCAATGATAATCATTCTGGTGCAATATGCATAGCTGCCCTTAAGCTTGACACCTGTGTCCTGTTTGAGTGCAATTGTTTTTTAGTTTTAGATTAACTAGATATTCGCTATACATTCCATGAACGGCCCCTAAAAATAATCAATGTTTAAATCATTTTATCCAGGTAATAACATACCTTTACGACTTTTGAGACCGAGGGTGATCAGAATTCCTTGGATGTCATGCTGCATCCAACTCTAAATAGAAATGAGCATTACTAACATATGGCTTTTCTCATTTATTCTCTCTGTCATAAATACATTCTGCACCAATGAAACTGGAAGGCAGGAAAACATTAGAAGGTAACTATGACAAGTTGCAACACAAACAAGACGTGTTAAAAATGGTGGCATTATGCATTTTCCAGGCACAAAAAGCCATTTTATAGCTAAATAAATAAATAAATAAATATTTTAGAGTAAGCTGCTAAAAACAAACAGTTAAAAATAAATTTCACTTTGCAATTTGACTCCTTGAAATTGGGCACTGTCTCTTTAACAAACTCCTGCTCTTTCCAACCCTCTGCCTTCACCATTTCATCATGCCGTTTACCATTTTTAGGAGCATTGGTCTGTCAGTTCGTTCATACAATGAGCTCAACACTCTCACTTTTAACAACTGTTTACTAATTGCTGCTGCCATTAGTCTGCAGGTCTGGAGTAGAGAAGGTGGAAGGAAGTGGGTGGTGCTCTGTGAGGTGGAGGCTTTGACTGAAGACTACAGCTCCAAGGAGAGGTTTTGTGGAAACTCTTAGTATGTGGAAGTGTTTGGGCACCCACGAATGGCCACCAGGGGAGATTTGAGGATTCCTCAAACATGCATTAAAGAAAAATCAAAAGCAACACTCCAGATATGTTTTGATGGGAGAATAACTTTGAATGCCACAATGCCACATCTTTCAATTATTTACCATGAGCCATATTTCTCTAGATTTCTGCACTTTAGCTCTGTGAGTTTGACCATTTTATTTGGCGTATTATATAAACACCTATGACTGATCCAGTAATTTTAGATGCTCTGCGGTGTGTAGGTGGGAAGCAAACAATCTTTTTTCTCGTCTCTCTCCATGTTCCTCTTCTTGTTCCTTATTACTAACAATACAGGCTCTTTTCAGATAGTCAGTCCACCTCCGTACACTCCTCCCCTGAACAAATATTTGCTTATTCATCTTGCTGAGAAACGTGTCAGCATTTTGGTGTCCTATTTTGAGTTCGTACACCATTTGAAATCGTCTTCTTTATGTAATCTATTTTATCAGTTGTACTCAGCCTTTGTCATAATTTTTCTGATACATGCCATAGGGCTTCTTTCTTTATAATAGTCAAAGGGTATCCATGGAGTCTTCTAGTTTATACCTCCAACTTATGTTCATATTGAAAATGATTTGAATAAACTCAGATTTTCTGTACAAGGGGACAAGGGTGCTACGTAAAATCGACTTTTTTGATCTTCACATCATGTTGTAATGTTATTCTGTCATCAGAAACACCTGGAGTGTTGCTTTGACTCTTTCATGCATGTTTGAGAAATTCTTCAATGGCAGCCATTCAGTGGTGATTATGCGCTTGCTCGCACCAAGTGCAGCATTTTCCACACAGCTCCTCCTTGGAGCTACAGTGACCAAGCCGAGCTCCTGGCCCAGGGAACACTCCTCCACCGAAACCCACTTGGCCCAACCAGGTAAGCAATTAGCAAACACCTAGTGGAACACCACATCTACTGAGCTTATCATAGGAACTACTTCTCACTGTGATTCTTCTGGAATGTTGTTAAATGCTTAATGAAGAAATGTTATAACATGCTGAATGAAGGTGGAGCGTTGGAAAGAGCAGGTGCAAGCCCAATTTTAAGGTGTTAAATAGGGGAGTCAATTTTCTTTTAAGTCATGTTTGATAACAGTTTAATGGAGCATATTTATTGTGCTATAAAATGGCATTATGTTCATATTACGGACTTTAAATGGGGATAGGGGGATTCTTCTTATTTATACCAAACTTGTGCTATTCTTTTCAAAACTTGATTGTGTTGTAACAGACCTACCTTGGTCATGACAATCAATGCTGCCTATCAAAAGCAAATATATGGATGTGAGTTTTCTATAAATTCAATCATGGACAAGGTTGGTGTTGAGTGGTTGAGTGGCTAAACGTGAGCAAAGTGTCTGTAAGAGCTTTTCCTGGTCATTGCAGAAAACCTGTTTGGATTAAGCTAAATTTAGTATGAATCTCACACATCAGAAATCAACAGTATACTGCATAAAGTCAATGTTCACATTTGTCCTTGTAAAATAAAGCTGTTTTTGGAAAAAAAAAAAAAAAAGGAGAAAAGCTCCAAACTTCCTTTTATTAGTATTTCTTTTACTATTTAGTTTTCCCCTTTTTTTTTTCAAACTTTTATTCTTGCCCTTGATACCAAATAGGCTCTGATAGTCTACCCAGCCAGTTGGTGCTCAGCAGGAGTCCAAAGACAAGACAAAAGATGAGAAGATTCAAGCTGATCTGAACCAAGTTCTAATGCTGAGCTGTGGTCTTAAGATAAATAACTAGTCTTCAAAAACAAGACAGAAGGTAGTTAAGGCCATTTGAGTGATAGGTACTGGGTGAAAATCACAAATAATAATAAAAAAAAATGAATGGAGTTTCAATTTAAACAGAAGCAGTCAAACTGATTGGATAGTTTTTGTTTCCTCTTTCTGTGACAAACTGCAGGATGATTTTAAAGGAGAACATAAAAGGCCACATACGGTATTCTCTAATGAACTGCAAATGTAGATACTTGAAGTGTTTGCCTCAGGAAAAATAGACAAACATCTTCAAGATACTACTTACGTTTGAAATAAATACAATTCTTTATTTTGATAGGAACTTTAAATAAAATTAAGCAAAAATAATGTCAGGAATTTAGGTTTTCTTTCTTGTTTTTTTTTTTTTTTAGACAAATATTGAGTTGTTGCCTCTTTTCCCAGCTCATTTTGTCTTGCAGGTGGTTTATAGTCGGGAAGGAAAAAGAGTCGGATGTCCCATGGAGATGGTAGTTTATTAGATTTGAATATAACCAAAGCAGATGGAGGCAGATTATCTTCTCTCAAGAAGCTCATCTGTTACCCTGACGGCACATGGGGGAGACGGTTGGCTCACTTATGATTGGAGAGTAGTAACGTGAGATAGATTAAAAAGAAAGAGGAAACGCAACCAGTGCAGAGAACAAAAACAAAGTAAGGCAACTATTAAAGCAGATAAGTTATTAATATTCATAACAATTATTAGATTTATACATGGATACATTTCGTCAGATTCTCCATTCGCATTCTCTGGACCACTTTCCCCATAGTTCTACTTATCCGCAGCTTCCATTCTATTGCATTTCTTTTCTCGTAAATGTTTTCATTTATTTCTTCTTATTTAAGTATATTCCAGGTCTGGATAAGCCATTTACAAGTAAAAAATAAACGATGTATACACCCCCTTCTGGTTGAAACTGCACTATTGCCCAAAAGTTTCATCCATCCAGCTGTCAGTCCATATATCCACCCATTTATCCTGTCTCTCCTTATTTGCAATAATTTGTCATATTCACAGCGCTACATGTTTCATCAACCGTTTTTCAACGCATCACGAAAACAATGTATTAAAATATTTTAAATCATGTCTTATTTGATTTTTATTCACTTCGTCTTTTCAGATTTATTCAGATTTCTTGCTCCTATGTTTTATTTTTTTATGTTTTAGTAATAATCCTGAAGTATTCCTACCTCTTTCCAGCTCATCCTTCTGTTCTTTACTCTTTTCACATTCTTTCCTCCATGTACAATGTAGTAAACAATGTCTATCCACTGTCATGGGGTGTTTGTGTAATGTTGGACCAACATGTAGGCAAAAACCAAGTTCAATTATAACAGAAATGTACAAAGTATGCTTGAGGAAAACAGATCATTAGGATTGATTAGAGTAATGGGAGGAACCAGTAAAGAACAATGCAAACCGGTGAGCTTACATGCTTAGGAAAGACAAGAGAATGACATTGGATTCAGGTGATGAAATCAGGTGATTGGGAACAGCTGTGGAAAGGAGCAAACAGGCAGGCTACAGGGAGGTGAATGACTAACACAACAGAAGCTGAACTAGACACAGAGACGCTTCAGTCCAAGGAAATAGGAAAAACGTTCATGTAAAAGAAGTAAAGCTAACTGTGTAACAAACAGAACATGACAATAAGCTAAGATACTAAACACATGGGAATATACAAATATGGCAGCACCCTTCTAACAAAAATGAACACAGAGAAATGAACTGAATATGGTGAGAACTAGCAAACATAAACAGCCAGAAAATTATCAAAACAAATATAAAAAAATCAAAACCTTGAGGTTCATAACACATGCTATGATTTCATCAGACTCCATCCCCACAGATTGTAACTGCCTGCAGTTTATTTAACGGGAAAAGTTCACTGGGTAATGGAACAAGAATGGTTTGATACAGGTTTATCTTGAGACTTCGTCCAACATACGCATTTCTCACACACATTTTGCACCAAGAAAGAATTTTTATTTTATTTTATTTACTTTTGTTGTATATTCAGAAAGCTATGGGAGAAACAATGTATACACCCCCTTCTTCAGTTGGTTTTGGAGTGAAGAATGAGCAACCTTTTCCTGGTTAAGTTCTGCTCATTAAGAATAATGAATTAGATTAATAATATTAAACATGTTTTACATGAATATTTTTAACTGTACCATGAGTTTCGAAAGAGCAGTAGTAAATAAGACACCAAACAATATTGTTTGATAAGAATTCTAATCAATTACGCATGAAGATAAGATAACAACAGCTCACCCCAAAAATAGTCTAAGTTTATGCATTATGCAAAAAAAAAAAACAAAAAAAAAAATTAAGATGCTTAAGGGATTACATTTGCAGGTGAAAAGAACTGCAAATTTTGGCAAATAGCCCAGGTTGCACCATCAGCCTTCCTTCCTTTCTGTTAGAAGAGTAATAGGCCTGAGCCGATCTGCTCTGCCTAATTAGTTATATGCTAGTTTGCTCGAAAAAGAGCCTACAACAAAAAAAAATCTCAATTTGGATCAAAAAGTTACCAAAGCACACTGGCTTAATGAGGTGTCATCCCCCTCAGGCTTTTGGAGATGGGTGACTGAGCCTGCAGCTTTCATGTCAGGGATTGTGAATGATTTCTAATGCGAAAGTTAGGGGGTTTTTTTTGTACAGCAACATTGTATATTATTATTTCCTTTTAAATTTTCAACATTTTGTGTCTAATTGTTAAATAATCTCTTTGAAAGACTTTTGCAAATAAAAATACAAAAAATATGACGTGAATTCATCCTGCAGCTTTGTAGAGTAACATTTTTATACTGTAATTACAACTGCAGCTTGTCTGGGTGTATAGCAGCTTTGCATGTATAGACATATTTTTTCCCACCATTCTTTGCAAAATTGCTCAAGCTGAGTTATGATGGGGCATTCCCATGAACTGTGTTGCTATGGAGGATAAGTTGGACTCTTGCTGTTTGAAAAATAAACAGATTTCACATGTATTACAACATAATGAAGGGTAAGGAGCGCATTGTATGAAAGCAAACATTGAGTATGCAAATTATAGATAAATGCTTTTTTAAATAAACGTTTTTGTGTATCCCCTCTTCTGGGGACATATTATAAAAGCCAAATTATTAAAAAAAAAAACATTGAGTGTTAAAAAGGATAAACACCATAGTCTTAAAATACAACAATATTCAAAAAGGTAGTTAAACAAGTCAAAGAAGGGACAAAGTCGTGAGAAGGAAAAAAAAATGTTGGTGAATGATCGATGCAAGTGTAACCTACATAAAATGAGGGCGCCTCTTTAAGAAAACAGAAGTTCGGAAAACTGCCTAACCAATCAGAACATTTGGATTCCAGTGTGTTTCAACCAATGAGAATGCAGGCTGTGACCCCCCCCCCCTACTTTTCTTTGTGTCTGTAGTTGAGAGCGGACATGAGGAGGAGACTGCTGAGCTGCGCACTATGAGAGTTTGTGTAGTTTAAGACGAAAAAAGTACTGGATATAAATGTTCAACAAACCGCTTTGTAAATAATTTTGCTGCTTATCAGCCGACTTCTGAACTGGAAGTATTGAAGTGAGTAAACAGACTGGAGTTTCAGAATTTCTGCCGACTTTAAAGAGCACTTTTGGAGCTATTTCGCTAGCCTCGTTAGCTCTTATTTGCTATTGATTGCCTGAAAGTTCCTCTCGCTCTGCTTTCAGCTGAAGGTAATGCCTAGAATGTAGTATATGTTTACTTTATTCAGGGTGAAATTTCATATTAATGTGGTTAAACCATAAAAAACATGCCTTGTTACATTATCTAGTTCCCCATGTGTTCTGACTTGGAGTCACCATACTGTTGTCCCCATTGTGTCACATTGAGATTGGTGGGCATATTCTATGCCTTTCACTTTGGTTTTTGTTCTGTTTAGCACATTGTTGTTAACAGCTAATCTACTGGAAGACATATTTTGAAAGTGCTGGGGAATCTTTACCACGATGCCCTGTTAAAAAAAATCATGTCCCTTCCATCAATGCATAAACAAGGGCCTGTTAGTTCATTGGAGAACAATGGGGTGTTCTCCACTGTGCCATTGAGAAAACATCTGTGGTGAAATCTCCTTGATGTTGGAATTCTACAAAGTCTTTAAGATGAAATTTTGCTCACTCGAAAATAAAACTGTTTGTCCTCCTTTCAATGCCTTAACTACTCCCTATCAAAGGTGAAGTAGCCAAGTACGTAGCATGGGAAGAAAAGTGGCCTTTGAAAATTTTTGGTTTTTAAGAAATTTTAAATGATGTACCACGTTCATTCTCTAAAACGATTGTAAATTTTCAGAGGCCTTGCTTTTGAAGCTCAACAGTCCTGCCACATTTAAAGAATTTGTCCAGTCCTTCAAATGAATAATCAGACGAGAAGCCTTCTGGACAAAAACTGCACACAAACACTGGTGGTGAAAGCCGAGACTAGAAATCTGCAGTACAGCAGAAGAAAAACAGCAAAATTGAAAACTCACCTGGAGGGATTGTTTGGGAAGTTAAAGGAAGCAAGAACTTTTAATAATTAGAGCCAGCTATGAGAGTTTGAACCAGGAAAGGCCATTCCAATTTTTAGTTTAATTAGGAAGCCATTTTTTTTATCATATACACAAACACACACACACGGGCACGCACATACACACTCCTTTCAACACCTTTTGCTCTTCTTACCCTAACCATAGCCGCCTGTCTTTACATCCTGGTCGTTATAACCATTCTAACCATAATATTGACGTTCATTAGTCAGATGCATGTCAAAGGAAGCCAAAGGATTAGATTCAGATGTTGGAGGGGAACCCAGAGGGCAGCTAATGAAATCTGGACCGCAGAACTCAGGCTGGGGGATCTGAGGCTGGAACGTGTGGTGTAGATGCACACACACACCACTCAGCCACATATGAAAGAAGCTATAGAAGCCAATGAGCATGCTTAAAGACTTCTTCATGCATTCTCATACAAAGGGTCCATAAGTGCAAGGACTTGCTCGCAGAAGACCGCTGAGCTCTGTGTTGAGGTTGGGATTTGTTTTATCTATGGTTGAGGCCTAAATTTCCCCAGACAGGGCCCTCTCTTTGACACGTTCCCCCAGCAGCCAAGCTCTCACCCTGCCATGTGTGAAGCTCTGAAGCTGTGGTTGAGGCATGGCTTTTCTTTTTTTTTCTTTTTCTTTTTGCTTTGCAGTTTGTCAGGTTTTAGCCCATTTTCTCAAATTTAGAGAACTTTTATTTCTGTTTTTTTTGTGTGTGTTTTCATACACAACTACTTTTGTTTTGCTGCAATATTTTGACTTTTTTTCATGCCAGCTATAGAATCTATGTCTTATATTTTCCACTTTTCTTCTTTAATCTCCTCTTCTGACTTGTCTGTGCATTCGGCTGCATACTAAACTGGGTTTCTGGCCAGCGGAGCAAGAAAGCTCTCATGTTATACTGTCATGACATTGTTGCAGGTTTCGCCAATACATAAAAACATTTTGCTTATAAAAGTTACATACTGCAGCTTTAATTGATAAAAAGAAAGTTAAGCAAACTCATAAAAGAAAAAAAAAATATTCTGGTGCTATTATGAATAGATGATGAAACTATTAATAGTAAAGTTCGTATTCTCTTCTTCAAGTAGTGATCAACACTGAGAAGTGAGAAGTGCCATGATGTCCTAGCAATAAACAGCTTACAGTCAAGTGAAAAAGACAGCATTGAAAGAGTCAAATGGGTTATAAAAAACAAACTACACAGTCACTGATAAAACACTTATGTCTAAAAAGAACATGGTGGCCTTTTATGGACTCTGAGTAGGATTTGAAAGGACCACAAGACTCTTGGAACAATAACTTTAAAACAGATGAGTCTCCGGCAATGTCCTTTGAGTTGCAAGTCGGAAAACAGCAATATGCGGTCAAATTTTAGGTTTGCCAGAAGCCACGGTGGTGACAGAATCATGCTGTGTGAATTCTTCCACAAGGGACAGAAAAGCTAGTTAGAGCTGATGGGAAGGGTTGTACTAGAACGAAACCTGTCAGAGTGTAGAAGATTTAAGACCGGATAAGAGTTTCACCTTCCAACAAGTCGGTGAACCACAACACACAGGCAGCTACAGTGGGATGGTTTATAGCATATTTGAAAGGCAGAGACATAAATCTATTTGAGAATTTGGGTCAAAACTTGACATTGCTGTTTATAAACACTTTCCATCAAATGTGAGCTTTAGTTGTTTTGCAAAAGCAATCTGCCAAAGTTTGACTTCCTAAATGTGCAAAGCTGATAGAGACGTGTCATGCTAATGTCATGCTACGGTCACTGCAGCAAAATAGGGCTATACAGGGTATCAACTCAGAGAGCTGGAATACAAATACGCATCACACTTTCATATTTCTATTGTAAAAGAAAATTGATTAAAAACTCTTTCATTTTTCTTCTACATTATCATAATGGACTACTTCTGGCTGGTCTATCACATAAATAAATACATAAATAACTGAGGGGGGTAAATACTTCTCCAAGACAATGCTGTATGTATCCCTTTATACTAACAGAACACTACAAGAAAATATTTTGTTTCTGTATTAGATTCCCAATCAATGCATGATAATGGGATGAAAATGAATTTCGAAACGGCTGTTTCACTGTCCAAAGCATGCAAATACGATCTTCCTCATCCAATTACTCCATTTGTACAATTAATGTCCCCCTATTTACCAAGCATTTTGTTGCTAATGGATATTGCATATGTATTGACCATTTAAATTCAAAGCGGACTATTGTTCGAGCTATTTTAGTGTACGTACTCTGACTGCAGACCAGAGTGTTGACACAGTGGTAGGCCAATATTTACCAAGCCCTCCTCCTGCTCTGTGCGTCTGGATATGTTTTTCAGATTCTAATTGGAATTTTAATTGCAACGAGGATTAAAGCTGTTATGGATAATTGAAACTGACAAACAGAGCATGAGGCAAGCAGCATGAAGTGAACTAATCTTGTTCCCTGTTTTACTCCAACTTTGGTGGGTCTTCATGTTGGAGACATATTCAGCACTTAGGGCTAATAAGTGCTTCAGTGTTGGCAGGAATGGAAATTGTGTGGAGACTCTTCTTTAAATTGCCTATTTGAGACAGGGCAGTGCCTTGGATTCATTCATGAAACATGCAAGTAACCTGCACCCAGGAGAGGGTTTCAGAATACTAAAGCTGACAAAATTGAGTCAAAATGTAAATACTAGAGTAATGTTTTCACTTTGCTTTACACAAAGAATGAATGAGTTTAGTTTTACAGGATATGCCTTGAACTAAATAGCTGTAAGGATGATACCTAATAATAATAGCCAGTTAACAAGCAATGTCCAGAATGATTTGATGACTGCCAACCTGAAAAAACGAGCATGTAAGTTAAACTCAGTATGTGAAAACATGTATTTGTATTTACAAACTACAACTAAGATACACCTAAGTCCAATTTTTTTTTCTTTTTTTTTCAATTTTGATGTAAACTAGCTTTCATTCAATCAAGAATGTTGTTTCTGATAGGAAATGACAGACAGATTGACAAATTGTCAAATATACTGACTGTGTATTTACTGCAATATAGATAGATAACAGAAAGAAATAGGTTAGTTAAAAGGTTTTATACACTTACTTTGTCTCTTCCCATAAAATGTGTTATTACTGATGAATGCAATTTTTATGAATTAGAAAAAGGTATGTACAAAAGTCCCACCCCTTCACATGTGGTATCATTGAAAAGCCCTACATGTCCTCTCTAGATATCAAAAGGAATTAATTCAGTAGAATGCAGGGGGTGGGAGATATTCAAGTTTAGAAATGTCCTCTACAGAGGACAAAAATGAACTACTGGTAGTCAGGAGAATATGACTTCAGGGATCCAAGCCTTTTTCACGTCTAATGAAAGCTGGAGAAGGCAAGCGATCCTGTCTGGTTCAATGTATGCAAAATTATATTATAGATTGCCCCAGTGGTTTATATAGTAGTTTGCCTCAGTCATTGTTGACTCATGGTTGCTAAAAGCTTTACAAGACCGACTGATTTTAGTGACATAGTGGGTATAAAACATTGAATAAAATGTTGTGCTACATGACTGGCTTTATTTTTACTCTTACATTTAACTTTATGACACTCAAAATTACAAGAGGATCGACAATATTGTCTCCAAGTGTATTCTGGGTAAAACTTGTCACCAGCCGTCCACCAACGTCATCATCGGTCTCTTGGCAACAGATGGTAAACTAGCTAGAGCAGTTTTACGGACTAAGTTAACATGAGTGGAGCTCCATCGAGCGGCAAAGTCAAGAGTATGGAAAAAAGAGAGCAAGGAAAAGTCAAAAACTGGACGCATATTGTCTTGGAGATGAACCGGACTTTTTTGTTGGCAGCGATTCAGACCCGCCAAAACTGCCAGCCCAGCGAAGGAGCCAGGCTAGTTACAGGTAGCAACTCTGACATTATTCACAAAGTGTGAGTTAACTAGACTGTAAGTTGTATCAGCCCAGCCGCCTAGCTTACATCCCCTTTTTTCTGTCGGTGGTTCAGCGGTGATGTTTGGGACTGAAGGCTGAGTTATAGTTGGGATTTTGGCAGTTCGGGTTGAGCGCGTGCGAGCCAAGACAGCAGTATGGCGTTTATACAGTAGTTAAGGCTTACACTGGAGCCGCCTGCAAGAGCATCTTCTATTTTCTGAACGTAACTCGGCGCGCGCGATCCGTGCCGAGTTCCAAACATCCAGGTGCACGAGTTGCTGCGAAACGCTGCGCGTGCGGTGCGGTCAGCTCTTGCAGCTGTGTGAAGCTGCGTGCTCGGTTCTACGCGCGCTGCTTCAGCAGTAGCTAGCTGCTCCAGGCTCTGAGTTGAAATTGATAAAGTGTCAAAAATAATCCGATCGCTCTCCATGGTTCCGAACAGCTTTGACTTTGTGTTGTTTCATCATTAGTGACCACGTAATGTTTCTGTTGTTCTCTCCATGTTTGATGGATTTCAGAATGACATAGTCGCTCTCTGTGGTTGTGAAACTTGTAAGATCCGCTGTTGCGGACATGTCTATGTTGTAAAGTTATATTATCATGAGCTTTATTATTTGGGTATAAAGGACCCGGTCATTAACCCCTTTCCCCGACCCGACTCGGACTTGTTCCGCTAGTGGTTGGCACCAATAGTAATTGAATTGCTAGCTTAAGATAAACAAATTTCTACAGGACTGCTACTGATGTAGATTTTTTGTTTGGCTTGGTAAGCAGCTAACATAAATTTATCAGCAGTGACAAAACATAGTCTGTCTCCATGTTGGTGAAATCAACATGGTTTTGGATCTGCATTTATTTTAAAGTGACATTTAACATACTTGCATGCATTTACACCTCATTTCTGCATCCTAAGTAAAACACTTATTTAATATCATACACAATTAAGGACCTGTCATGAATGCACCAAACTTCTCCCCTTGCAAAATGTTCAAATATAAGCTGATATAGAGAATGGATGAATGAATGTATCCAGTAAAACAAACAAAAACAAATATTTACAACTCTTGCAGATTTAGATCTGAACTAAGCAGTTTAAATAAAATATGTTTTGTTGACATGCTGTTAAAATGTATTGAATTAATAATTTTGGGCGTAGCTGTATGGAACATCAGAATTATGATGTGTATCAGCAAACTTAGTCTCAATTTATAAAATCAGTCAATTTCCATTTATATTTTTGACTAATGAGATCAAATTGTATACTTTAAGAGTGGTCTAGGAGATTTATGTTCTAAATCCCTTTTCATTTTCAGACAATAAGCAGAAGAAAAATAAAAGAACTATTTGTAATCTCCTTTAAATTTATCTGATTACAGATTAGATAAAAGTTATATTTTTTTTGAATGATGAAATACAAAAAAATGCTCCTGGAAATGCTTGAAAGCGCTTATCTGGGAAACTAGTACAGCAAATTGTTTTATCTAGTGAGCTGGAAGTTATTGTTACACTTCAAATCAACAGTAGTAACAAATGTAAAATATTCAAATACACCCAGTGGAGCATTACAAGTGTTGTTGTTATAATTAAATATTTCAGGAGGAGAAAATACATGTGTTGTCTGTTTGCTAGCACAGCTCACAGTTTTTGATTGATTTGTTCCCCGCGAACTTTGGCATTCTACTCCATTACAAAACAGGGGAACCACAAATTCTTGTTGTGAACACAAAATATGTTTTGAACAAAGAAGCAAATCAGTTAAATCTTACTGTGTGTCAGAATAATCATGACCGTTACAAGGCACCTTTCACAGATCAAAAACCACAGGGTGCTTTACTACAAAACAAATATCAAGTAGCCTACATGTAATTTCATGCTTCATATATTAAGCTGAAAGCAAGTGTAAATGAATGATTCTTTAGCTGATTCTTTTAAGAGTCAATAGAATCAAGACTGCACAAAATATAGGAGGCAGCACATTTCACAATCTTGGGCAACAAGGATTTATCCCCTCTGACCTTAAATTGTGTTTGTGGAAGCATTGCTAGCCTTTGACTGGAAAATCCCAGACTGTGAGAAAGGGTGTAGAGCTGGAAGGTCAGAGAAACAGCCAGGCTCTTCACCACGTAGAGCCCTAACAGTAAAGACTAACATTTTAATATGAATTCTAAAATGTGCCGGAAGCAAATGTAAGGAGATTAAAACTGGAGTAATGTGTCTTTTGTGTGTGAAGAAACAGTAAAAGAAATGATTCTCGACTGTCATGCAGTGTAGTCAAATTATTACTTCACATCTGATGTGCTTTAGCTTGTCAATGCTGCAATAAAAATTCAGTGTTATATAACTTGGAGACTTTCAACATAAGAGAAAAGATAGTAACAAGCAACGGACACGTTTGAGTGATTAAATTACAAAAAGGTCACTAAGCCTGCATTGGAATGCACCTAATTGTTATTTCAACAAATAGCATCAGTTAGATGAATCACCTGACAGAATTTCTTTAGATAATAACAGCATTTCTTCCCCCACGGCAATAAAACCTTCCTCAAGATTTATAGCT
This sequence comes from Poecilia mexicana, assembly GCF_051168715.1. Lineage (NCBI taxonomy): Eukaryota > Metazoa > Chordata > Actinopteri > Cyprinodontiformes > Poeciliidae > Poecilia > Poecilia mexicana. The sequence goes on from NW_028263381.1 coordinate 18,702,718, forward strand.
AAAGATTTATGAAGAAAAACCTACCTGAGTCTGTCTACTCACTAATTAGCAGTTATCATCTCACTCATTACGATGATTGCTACTGGCAAAAATGTTCTTTCAGAAATGTTTGACGCACAATTAACTACAGCATTCCTGCTTTGCAAATCAAACAAAATCCGTGCTCAAGTCAGAGCTATCAACTCTGTTTGTTCCGTCCGTTTTCAAAAGACACAGTGGGTGTCTGATTTGCTGCCACAAGTGCTCAGCAGTGTCAAACAGAGTTAATTTTTTGCAAGTCTTACATGAGGATTTTGCCTTTCTGGTAAGTCTAATACACTGCTGTATTGACAACAGATTTTAAACATTTCACTGTGACGGAGTGTAAATATAGTTATTCTTTCAGCTAAAACCATGAGGCAATTGATAACAATTTTTAGTTTGATGCAGTTTAGCAGACCGGTGATTGAGTCCAAGTCAAAGTAAGACAGACCATAACTACATTTGGCTCTTACAGCATTGGACAATATATATCCACAGAAACCAGGTAACCCCTTAGTGGGAAATGGGAGGATACATACAATAAACAAATTTCATAGTTTTTGAAAATGCATTGGTGAACAGCAAAGTCAGCGTCATATTCAAGAAATCTGAGTATCTGAACTTTGTAAGATCTGTTACCCATCACCTCATTCCAAGCAGATTAGATTACTCTTAGCACCACTCATGGCAGGAACAGTAGTTTCTGATATGGGTGACACTGGCGGCTGCTCAAGGCGGCTTCTCGTCTACGGCGGTGTGAGCTTCACCAGAACTGATAAATGTCACACTGACTATGTGAATCAAATACAGGGATTTATTTTCATGTGAGTTTCAGAGAAAACAAACAAAAACCTTAGACTACAAGTTTTTAATATAACCTGTTTTTAATATAATCAAAAATTAGATTCATATCATTTTTTCATCCTGTTATGTAGTCCAGAGCAAAATCAGCAGTAATTTCATTGAGGAAGTGCAGTGGAGCGGGTCTCTGACTGCAGTTTGGGTTTGCTGTGTAATCGGGGTCCTGTCAGACGAACAACCTGTAGGTGCCTCAGAGGTGAGAGGGACTCATAGCAGCACTCTCCACTTCCTGTAACTGCAGTACGATTAGCGTTTTCATGTGTTGTCACCAAAGTGTCCAATAACACAGAGCCTGTGTGAACCGTAGCCTCAGTTTGTATTTTTTAACCAACAGAGGCGGCGGGATTCGATGTGCTGCTGTGTTACTGTAGTCCATCTGCTTCAAAGTGATATGAGATGTTTGCAGTGTACCTTGGCAGTAATGATTGTTTATTTGAGCAACTGTGTGCATCAACTGGGCATTTCCTCCTGCACGACTGCCTTTCACTGGGTATTTTTTTCTGTACAGCCAAGAAAATAAACCAATATACAACAGTTTCTAAAATTCTCTGAGCAGCCTGTCTGGCGCTAACATCCCTCATTCAGAGTCACTTAAATCCCCTTTTCTTCCCTTACTGATTCTCATCTTGATATCATACCATACCATATCATACCAACTTTATTTATAAAGCACTTTAAAACAACCACAGCTGATACAAAGTGCTGTACATCAAAACACAACATAACAATAAAAAAACATAAAATAAAAACTTACAGTTTAAAAACAAAAACATACAATTTAAAACTAGATCCCGCTGGAGTTGAAAGCCAAGTAAAATAGATGGGTTTTAAGACGAGCTTTAAAAGTAAGGAAGAAAGCAAGGAAGCTTTCTTCACCACACCCAGATGTTGACTAATTTCCTAAGTTTGTCAACAGGCTATTGAACAGGTACATTTAGCAAAATGGCCACTGCATGTAAATTGTCAAGACAAGATTTTTGCATTGTTCAGTTTTTCTGTTTAATAATGAGAAAAATATTCATACAGCAGGCATGTAATAAGCTTTACATTTTAGTGTCTAATTGTACTTTAAAAATAAGAGTATGTTACATAAAGAGTTTATCTTATACCTGCAGGCAGGTGTACATTGTTGCTATAAAACATACATTTTCTTGATCTTGTCGTTGTTTGGCAAGACATTTTATTTGTCATTTAAAAGTGCTGCTAAAATAGATCAAGAAATCCATGTTAGTTTGTGATACTTCTCACTTGCTGAGAGCACTGCTTTGCGACCAAAGTCGCTGTATCTGTGTATATTGGAAGGAAGTTACCGCTGTCGAGAAAATGGAAACATGTCAAATGGTCTAATAACAAAATAACATGGGCAAAAATCTAATATCCTTGCAGAAGAGTTACAAATGTAAACATCTTCCGCATGGCAAACTATTAACATTTTTTCTGTTTATCTTATCAGAACAAACAAATATTGGCTGAACATTGATCAGCAGATTTGTGAATCCAAGAAGTGAGGACAGCAGGACCCAAAGACATAATGTTGCTTTCCATGCACGTTCCTCTAGAGAGGAAGGATCTATCTCCTGACCTTAGCTAACACCCGCAGACACGCTGATAAACACTGAATATTTATCATACACTAACTTGCTGTTGCTCACAGAGCTACTGTAGAACACGCATCCCTCTGTGACGCCAGAGAATCCATGTGTGCACTCAGCACACTCCATATGAATGTTTTTGGTTTTATTCACATTGGCAGGGACACACGACACTTTTTATGAATAAACAAAACTGCTCTAGCTCCTTAAGATGGTCCCCACCACACACACAGCCACATAAACATGGGAGATTTACTATACAGCAAGAGATGATGCAAGTTTACTGAAATCATCAAGGACTGCAACAAAAGATGGACATTAGGGTCGATTTATTTCTTTCTTTTGGTAGTTTTCAAGAACAGTATTTTTTAGGATGCATGCTTTTCTCTGGCGAAACTATACATTCTATATAACTACACACACACACACACACACGCACACACACACACACACACACACACACACACAAACTGCCAGTCTTTCATATTGCACTCAGAATTTCTTGACATCCGTTGTTGGGGTTATTGTATAGCACATTCAGGTTTTCCTGGAGTGCTTAAGAAACTCTGTGAAGTGCTGTTGCATGCCTCATTGAACTGAAGTTATACAAAGCCTACAGTGTCTTGCTTGTTTAGTGAAATAGTTGCAGTCTGTGGATGTTGATAAATCAAATCCATTTACAGCCACTCATAGGGCATGTAACGCACAACTCGGGAGTCAGAGGTCAGCAAAAAATGTAATTTAAAACCAAATTGCCTGTAAGTTAGCCTCTCACACTCACAATAACAGCAGCAGAGGCTCATTATTGCTCACACAAACCCCAGCAGACCAGAAAGAAGACTAAATCATGACATGATGAGGTGGGCAGGTATGGTTAAAAAAAAAAAAAAAACAGCAGTTAATTATTTTTTGTGTGTTTTAAGCAACAAACAATTCAGTACTTTACGATGATTTCAAATTAACTATCTACTATGTATTGTCCAGGTGTTATTTATAATTGTCATTATAACTATTATTATTTTGGGCCTGTAGATTTTCTTGTCTAATGAGACTCAGTTTATAATAAATTTGTTTATGTAATATAATTTAATTGTTGGTTCTTTAGCACATTATATTGAAAAGGCATATGAATACCATTACATTACTTTAATGACAATTTTAGATAATTGTCGAGTTAGTAAGTATACATATTTCACTAAATTGAGATAAGGGTTAAGATTAAATGAGTGTTCACGTCTTCTTACTCTTTTTCAAACAGAAAAGTAGTGGGAAGCTAATTATTTTGTTCTTGGTTATGTATGTATGTTTTCTCTTGTCCTACTGATTACTTGCTTTCTTGTTTTTAAAAACCTGTTTGAAAAATATAAATAAATGAAATGCAATGACAACGTGAAATACTAATCCAACAAAATAGCTTAACAGAAACAAAAGATTAGACAAATTAGTTTTTAGATGCCATCCACAAAACAGATTCGCATGCAACACAAGAGACTAGGAAATGTTAGGAAGGTGACGTGCATTTTAAATAACCTGTCACTAATGTTTATCAAAGAGGAAGTGGTCCTCTTTAAAGATCTTGCCCCCACCAGGTTTGGCAGCTTCCCGGTCATTTTTAACCATTGCATAGTGCGGTTTGTCCAGGGAATAATACTATTCTGATCTGCTGCTGCTATCATGGCATCACATACACAAGCATGAAGCAAAATCCAGTAAATAATTAATCAATTACATTGTTGGCTGTCAAGAGACTTTACTGGTCTGGAAAGACAAAATACAGTTCATGCCACAGCATTTTCTAGATGTTTGCTTTCCTCCCATTCCTTGTGTGAACGCAAGTGTTTACTCTGTTTGTCTGACTGTGGGGGAATGTTGCCGCAAGTGTGAGACTTCACACAATTCATGACAGGTCTACCTGGAACGGTGGTGTCTTATCTACTTATCACCTGACCACTTTGGGAATGATCCGGCTCATGTCTTCTTGGTCTAGCCTTCTTCACCAAACATTTTCTGTTGTTAAATATTTGGTTTTCTGGATCAGAACCTGTCCAGTGTGGCTGTCAAGATGTAGTTATTTTGTTTTTATGGCTCTCTTGTACCTTCTTAAGATTATACCATTATATAAGATATTAATAGCTAAGTCGAGCTCTTCCTGGATTTCTACGGTATTTTAAGGTTTTCAAACCAGTCTTTATTCCTTATTCCTTAGAATAGTCATTATATTGTTTTTTTATATATATTTTAGTAATTTGTCAGTATGCCTTACACTAACTATGTTGCTAAATAATATATACATCAGTCTAACTGGTTCCAGAAGCTGTTCAGAATCACAGTTGTAGGAACAGATGAGACACCTGTATTTTAAGTCTTTCCGTTATCGTCAGCATATTGATTTAAATACCAACATAAAATGCCACACACTCACAAGAGCTCAATCTTCAGTATACCTCCCAATGGCTTTCACAGGCTCAATTAGTAAGGCAACGGACTCTTTCAGACTCATACAGCCTTACACTCTCAAATGAGATGAAAGTATGCTCAGAATAATCAATGATACCTATCAGGAGCTTTTCCTGCAGACATCAAGGACAATATTTCACCGCAAATTGGAGTCTTGGAAAAAAAAAATGGTCATGAAAAAAATTGATCCTGCCTCCTACTCCAATAAAAGTTTTGAGTCTTTTTGTTGCAGCTGTGATTAGGCCACTTACTCAGCTGTGTCTAGAGGATGAAGTCAGTGATCCATGAAAGCTACATTTTGTGATTTGTGATAGCCACAAAACTCAGAGCCTATGCTAATTTTTATAAAATTAAAAGATATTTTATTCCAAACTTTTTGACACATACAGTAATTTACAGCTCGCTTTTAACTTGCTTTGAAGAATGTCTCCTTGAGCTGTGTTCTCAGAAAACTTCACAGATAGCATCTTTAAATTTTCCAGCAATCACTCCTACTTTCAAAGGAATATTGGAAGTTTTAAAGTGCCCTTAGGAGGTTTTTAGTCCATTGATTTTGCCATCTAATATTTTTTGACTTGAGCCAGAGCTCAGAGTTTATTTGTTCTGATTTTTTCTTTTAATATACAGGATTTTAGCTAGAATCTTTAAGCATATCTCTGAATGACATTAATTCCAAATACTATCATATCAGCCTAAGTGTTTACCCTCATGCCATCTTTGGAAAATATTTTTTCTACATTTACTTATAGGCGTTACCTTCTACTTTCAGGACTGGTGGCCTTTGTCAGTTATTGTGACCAGGGTGGCCACTCTGGGTAGGTGGTAACTTGAATGAGGGGCTTGTTACTTGTGGCACTTTTGTGGGGCATGTGTTGCATGGGGACCACCTATTCACTAAATGAGGTATGACCCGCATTGTTGTTTATGCACAGGGTTTGATGCCGTCAGGTGGGTTGTTGTTTCTTTGGCCTTACTGGGAGGTCTTGGACGTAGATGTGTTGTTGGTTGCCGTACTGTAGCATGATACCTGTGCATCATGTACATACTATAAGTTTGGGGGGTTGCTAATAGTCTTGGTGGTGGGGCTGTGTCACACCCTATCCACTTTATGACCTGTAGCAATGATGATCTATCATGCCTTTAGTTCAATTTCTAATCAATAGAATTTCCCCCTCTCCATTTCTTCTGTGAAATTTGCCTGCAAGTCAACTAGACCAACAGTTAGGTTTCCCTAAGCTGCCAGTGATTAAGAAAAAAAAAAAAAAAAAAAAATACAATGTGAAAGATTTTGAAGTTTTTACCTGCAGTACAAAACTTAATAAAGTTCAGTAAAATATCATAACCAGTTATCATAATTCTTCACTTCCTTTTTGAATCTTGTTTTATCGCCCAATTGTAGTACAAAAACACTTTCTGAGTAAGTAAAGTAAAACTTTTCTACAAGGGAAAAAAATCGCTATCTTAAAACTTCTACTGGCTATTTTTGAAGCATTTCTCTCTTTTTTTACATAATTTAGAGCACTGTTTCCATATTAACACAAATTGTATTATTAACTTACTTTTCAGCTTTTCAAATGGAAACCTTTTAAACCATAGCCCTCATCTCTACAAATCCACATTTAAGCCTTGATTGAAAATATTGACAGGTGAAGGGAATCACATTGATTACCTTTGTTTTAACACAACATTACAACAAAGAAACTTGGGTCTGTGCATTCACATGCATGTCACATGATCCCTATTTAATCAGATTAAGAAAACACATCAGCTGGTGCTGACTGATTTTTGGGTCCTTCAATCTGTCTTGAATTCTCAGAAAACAGCCCGACCTGAACAAGGTGTTGTGAGCCAAAAATGTAGCCGAGTAGCAAAATGATTATCATGCAACATTTAAAAAGCATCACCATCTTCACCTTCTTATCTGTTCCATTCTTTGTTTTTAACATTTTTCACATTGAATCTAGAAATTTGAATCATACATTCTTAAAACTATGTTTTGCTTCATGTGCTGAAGGATAAAATGAGATCACTTAAACTGTTCTAGTGCATTACTAAAGGAAAACCCAGCAAATTTGATTCCTCAACTTCTCTGTAGTATTTTTTTTGCCCTCCTTGAGCTGTAATAATCTCCAGTAATGAGATAAAATAAATTCACAATATTTTGCAGAACATGACCATGAGGCATATGTATGTGAGTTGTAAAAATATAATTTTTTTTATTATTCATTTAAAATAGATATGGATTAAATAATTTCATGTATGCATCTCCAGTTTATTAAAAATGTTTCATACAAAAAAAAAATCAGTTTTGAAAAAACACCAGTAATTGAATTTCCATTTTTCAGCCAATTTATGACCAAAAAGGACACCTTCTCTGTTAATCTGTTCATCTAGAGCAGGTTATGAAGCATCACAGACATTTTCTACTTTATATACAGAACGCTGGTAATTAGATCGATCAGAAATGTTTCCCATGAGATCATCTGAGCATCATCTCAGATATGGACACTGTACTCAATGCATCTCACTTCCTGGGAGCTGACAGCGTGTTAAAGAGTTATGGAGGCTTTCAAATGCAATTGTGAACACTGCAGGTCACAGACGACTGCAGCTGAACCTCTGGTGCAGAGGAAAGGGTGCTCCGAGAGGCGGATGTTCAGCTGGAGAATGACGCAAGGAGGAGCTTTGTGGAAATAGGCGGTGCTTTGTGGTAATAAGCATTTAAGCAGCCACAGGAAATTCTATGATTTCTCAAACATACATGTAAGAATTAAAGCAACACGTCGGGTATTTTTTTGATAGGATATATAAAATATATGTTAGAAAGCAAGATTGGACTCACCAGGAAAGGGTAGTTAAAGTCAAAGCATTAAGTTTGTATGTTCTAAATGGATCTATAGGTATTATTTCTCTTTAATTAAAGCCTGGGCCACCTTCATGGAACACACCATTGCATCCTGACGCGCCAAAATTGCAGCAGAGACAGCATCCATATAAAGACTGTAACTGGCTGTCACAAATGTCACACTTGCTTTCTCACTCCTGAACTAAGTTGGCAGCTGGAGGAGGTCAACAGATTTGTGTAGGGAGAAACATTCTGCAAAGAAATTCGTGTGTGCCTTTGTGTGCACATCAGTGTGTACAGACTTGGTAGTTAGTTGTTCAATAGGCAGTAGTAGGAATATTTACCAGGAAAGAACCTAAACAGAAAATTGTCCAAAATAATTATTGCAATATGGATATAATATGGGCAGCCTACATCAGTGGCTGAATTTTGGCAATAAATTAAATGACCTAATGATGAAGGCCGTCTATCTTTAGTTGCAATGTATCTGCCTTCCTGTCCAATGTATTAATCAACATCTGTCAGGTGAAGCCCTTCTAGCTCGTATACTAATTTTGGTTCTCCACTGTGCTCAACAGTACACATTTACAAAACTGCCCTGCAGACGTCTGAGCTACCTGGATTAAAGATGGTGGAGACTCCCTGAAGCCAAATAGTACTGGACAACTGCTATTTATCCAGAATGCTGATAAGCTACCCTTCACTTCCCGGGGCGAGTTACTTTTAGCTGACCTTTGTGAAAGACTGAAAAATCTGCAGAGAAATTTCACAGCGAACATGTTTAAAAGATGTCTTCTTTTAGATTCATAGAACCATAATATCAGGTTTTTACCCCTGTCACATTATTGCATGTCTGACTTTTGCTTTAATGGCGTAGGAAGACTTGATGCCATATATTATGCTGCAGCATATGTTTAACTACACATTTGGCAATTTAGTCTGCACAATGTGATCGCCAGATGAGCTGGGCTGCCACGATTTTTTTTAAAACTCTAGAATATACAATACTGCTTCAGCTTTAAAAGACCATGTAATCTGCACATGAACATCACTGTTACAGGATTTGTGCAATTTCAGATCAAATTTCAAAGCAACGACCAAAAAAAAAAAAAAAAACATTATTTAATGTTAGACATTACTGCGGTTTCTGCACTAATGAAAGTTCACCGACCATGGCATGCCAGGTGCTGGAAACTGAAAAAAAACCCCTGATGTCTTGACCCTACAATATGAATAATTTTACTATTTTGCTGGACAAGTAAGCTGGACAAGCCTTTAACCCTCCTATGTATTGAAAAAAAAAACAACAAAAAATAAGGATAATAATCAGAGGTGAAAGAGGAGTGTGTGAGGATTCCTTGTTTAGAAGCTACTGAATGACAAGCTTTTAGAATGAGTTGTGAGCTTAGAGTGGGAGTCGGTAAGCATGGTCTCTTTCACAAAATGTAATTATTCTATAATTCCACTAATTATCTGACCATTTAGAGGCACTTGTAGAACACTGAAATTTATTACCAAGATAATGAGATGGTGATTAAATATGAAAAGGACAAATAAAGGAAGACAGTGATGTGACAGCAAAAGTGACAAACAATGGGGCAGTTTGTGATGAACCAGTGCACCGCACCCCATATTTTGTGGCCAGTAATCCTCAACAAAGCCCTCTGAAATGTGCTTCCCAGCCTTAAGACTTGTATTACCACCTTCTTTCTCTGCCCATTTCCTGTCTCATTACGGTCAATAATGGCCACTATTGCTACAGATCATTGTCATGGTCAATAAACCAGTTTGACATGGCATTAGCTTTTGGACATGGTGCATTACCCTGCTGGAAGTTCACATAAGAAGATAGTTGCAAATGATCATTAACAGCAAAAAAATAAAATAAAATTGTCATTACTAATACTTTGTTTATAATATTGAAACGTGCATTTGTTTTGAGGAATTCCTTTGTTATTCAGATTTATCGATAATATTTGGCCTTTATTTGGTATTGGAAGTGGTTGTGATAATAACAGAATGTCCTGGTAATATTTATAATAATAAGTTTGCACCTTTTTGGAAGATATTTATTTCAGTCCAACATGCTGGAGCTGAGTAGTCCAGAAATTTTTCCTGAACATTACAGGAAAAATGTGTTAGGAGGTGGTCATCCATCCATTTCTTGGCATGCAGTCCAAATATTGCATGTGCTGCAATGTTTTAGAAAGAATAATGAAACGTATTTATTGTTTCATTTCTTGTCCATTCTGTACCTGGGAAGAAACAAAAGTAGACCATCTGTATATTTCCCAGGTCACAGTTTCATGTGAGAACTTTATGATATTGAGATTACATGAGTTGTGGCTTTTAAAAAATTGGTGTAATGTATGTTTCACTTTTCTTGTAAGATATAGGAGCTCTTATGCAGCCATATTTCTTGAAACAGAAGGGCAGCTTTAAAAGGTTTTCATTACTGAAAAGGTCAGTGCTTCCAGGTGTGATAGATTACCACAGCCAACACTGAAGAGTCTAAATCATAGGAAGGAAACAGCTTACAGATACAGTATGCATATTAATATGCTTGGATGAACTGGACCTAATTGGGGTATAGTATTTTGTGTTTTTATTTATCTTGTATTACCAGGAAGTCCCTTGTGATTAACATCCCTTTCAAGAGAATAACCTGAACAAGAGGGCACACTATTACCAACTATAAATTACTAGATAAGTCTGACAATGACATTCAAATTCATGATCAAAGGAAAACCAATGAGTCAGTTTGATATAGGTAAAAGGTCCAGCAGAGAAATAGCAATTACCCTGATTAGCTATGGAGGTCTTTGAAAGAGCTATAAACTCTCTGTTAGACATCACTATAGGAAACTGGAGATTTTAGTATGACCAATGTACAGAATAGGAAGAGCAGAGTTCCCTTTGTTATGATGCATAACATTATGAATTTTTTTCCATTTTGGATACTTCATTAACAGTATTTTATTATCTTTTGGGAGATGTCTGTCTCATTTCAATCAAAAATCCAACTTGGTGGTTTATTTAAATCATTTTAAATCAGCTAGATTTGGTAAAGGTGCAATTTTACTTGTTTTCCAGCCACATAGTGTCATTTCACTGTTAAGTGACTGTTAACTTCAGGTTTTAGAAACATGCTGTATATACCAAATATGACTTAAAATAAATATGACTTTGTAATTAAAGGAGTTTATTTTGTCAATCACAGTTTTACTTTTTTTATTCTTATTTATTTATTTCAGAATCTGTGCATATTTTTTATAATTTATTTGTTTCCAAAATGTGGTTTATTTTGTGACACTTATTTTGTAAAGCTACTTTAGGTATTTCTGAGAATTTTTTCTTTAACTCCATTTCAATTGCAGGTTCTTTTTAATTCATGTTCTTTTTTTCAAAGGACAAGGCAGGTTTTTCTGTGGTGCAGGTCTGGTCAAGGTCTGAAGCCAAGCATCTGATTCTACTTTGTCGTACCACGGTAGTTTTCCCCAACATAATTTGTTTCTTCTGTGCATGCACTTTTATTTTGAAATTTGAGTCTACAAAAATAAATCTTGCAACATATTTCAGGATAAAAAATTAAGTAAAGCCATTTCTGACTAAACAAGCTCTCGATTATGAATATATATTTAATAAGGACATTTATTTATTAATAATAGTATTGATTTAATTTTGAATGAATCAGTTCTTGATTTTTGTCTAAAGGGAATTTCTTAACCGGCCAAAACCTCCACCACTCAAACCAATATCATGACGTCTTCTGCTATGTTTGTTTTTGTTTGTGAAGAAATTGTTGCATATCTGGCAAGATTATTCCAATTTTTAACACTTTTTGTAATGCCCGATAGTATGCATGGCAAATTTGTTTGTGTGTGTGTCTGTTTGTGAGAGCTTCTCTCTCTCTCTCTCTCTCCAGTACCCCAAGCGGTGGCTAGGGGGTGCAATGTGGACACGGTGTGTGTACGTTTGACAGAGAGAGAGAAGGGGGAGATAGAGCGAGTGTGCGTGTGTGTGTGTGTGTGTGTGTCTCCGTAATGTATTCCTGCCTGTGGCTGGGCTGGTCACATGGGGAGAGCAGCCTGTTTAAAACAGCCTCAGCTCTCTCAGTCAGAGCAGTGCAAGGCACAGAGACAGACACTCACACTCTCTCTGCCTTCCTCCACGCACACACTGACACATGCTCATGCACGCAGAAGGCAACTTCCCTCTATCGGACTGACACTACACACTCGCCAGGATAGCACACTCCCATTCCCCACTGAAGAAGAGGATAAGGAGTGACAGATCAGGAAAAAAGAAAATACAGAAAAAGCTAAAGATTCCCAGTGAGTAGCTGATTTCAATTATCATCTCTTATGTTTGCATTTTTTTTTTGGGGGGGGGGGACTTTGCTCCACTTCAGCGCTCTTTGGCCGAGATCCTGACAGAGACTCTGAGGGGAGAAAGTGAGTTTGATTGACGGAAGTGTGCAGAGGCATACAAGGAAGATGAAAAAAGGGTGACAGAAGTGAGAAGAGATGTGGAGCTAGTGCAACCGTGGACTACCTCTTCATCACGCTCTCCCTCTGTCTGTGGGATCTAATGATGTTAATTAGCAGTGTGCGCTTGGAATGACAGGAATGTCTTTGCACAGAGCTGGAGTAGAGTCGGCTTTGGACTCTTGCTCTGTGTGTGTTCAGACTCGTACTCTGTCAGAATGATGTTGAGCAGATTTCCTGAAACCAATTGATATCCATTTGGAAGTGGATAGACTGGCCAATGCACTCCGGTAATAAAAGGGATGAGCATCTCTATGACTGTCTATCCATATGTCCCACTATGTCCTTTACATTCTTCTTTTCTTTTCTTCCCTCCCTCAGTATTCTTTGTCTTTGTGTTGCTTTTGCTCCTGTCACTTATGTTTTTCTGACACGCTGTCCAATTTCTCACTCTCCTCCCATGTCTCTTTCATTGCATTAACTTTCTCTGCTTTTCACCAGCCGCCTTCTGTTTGTCTGTGTTGCCCAAGCTGTAAGTAGTATTTTCGTCGCCCAACACGCTCCTGTATGCCGATATAGCTGGTATAGATTCTTCAGTTATGCTGAAACGGAGAAGATCGCAGAGTTGCGAGGAGGGCAGAATGGGTAGTGAGAGAGGGGGAGAAGAAAGAGAGGAATGACAGAGAAAGTGGAAAGACTGGGGAAGGCTGGGGAGGGGGGCATTGAAAAGGCTGACACTGGCTTGGACAATTAGCCCAGGGAGTCTGTCCTGGGGTGCTATTCTGAGAGGAGCTTTGGCCCCTGGGCCCTGGGCGTTGGGTCACGGGATGCCTTGACCCTTCCAGTCGACAGCTAGGCATGGGAGCCATTATCACAGCCTGATTGATTAGCAGTGAGCGGAAATCCCTTTTCTCCTCAGTCCTTGGGAGAAAAAGACAAAGTTTTTGTCCTTTTACTGCTGCAGGTTTAGTATCTGTCTGTTTAAATACTGAAACCTCTCAAAAATGTTTTTTTTTCTTTGTTACCTGTTGATTTACTCTTTATAAAATCCTGAAAGCAGAGCTGCACAGCAATTTGAATCATAACATAAATGTATGAAAAATCACAATCTCAAAGCACAACCTATATGCAAAATTTACATGAACTTACATTGACTTTTATACACGTGATATAGATCTTAATAACTAAGATACTAAGACTCACAGAGGGTTGTGGAGACCTTGTAATCCTGGAAAAGAAAGCAAATAATGTGGAGGGAAAAAAGCTATAAAAGTCTTTCTGAAATTCAAACTATACCACAATGGCATGTTTCATGCATTTTCAGTAACTGCAGTATTTTATTTTATTTTTTTTAATTTGTCACGTCAGATAAGTTGTCATGACAATTTCTGATATTCAGAAATCTCATCTGAGGTTGTTTTCACATTAGACGCTTTCTTTAGCCTCAGAGTTTTGAGCTGTGCACCTGCAGTGATTTGTTGGTGGTGCATTCAGAGGCTACCTGGAGGTGATGGAAGGGAGGGAGAAAAAACAAAGACTTAAGGCAACATTGTGGGAATCAAGTGATGTTGAAAAGAAAAAAAAAATCAACTAAAACTTGATGAAAGTAGAATGGTCTCAGAATTGTGGGACATATCTTTAATTTACAGAGTTGTGCTTCTCTTTTCTTGTGCACAAGTTTTTATCTCCTTGGTCAAATGTCCCTCTAATTCCAGCTACTTTTGCTTTCCTCTAAACATGCAACCCCCCTCCGCTCCTCCTTCCCGACTACGCTTCCTCAGACTGGGGGTTTGGTGGGGTGTTTAGCCCAGCTCACGGCTGATCAAAGCAGTATGTGTCAGACTGGGCTTAGCCCCGGTGCTCCTAATGGAGCACCGTTTTCATGCCTAGTTGGTGGTGGAGTGGGAGGGATTCATAGGAGGGATGAGGGGACAGGGGAAAGAAGAGGAGGAGGGTGTGCAAGTAGAAAGACTGACAGAAAGAGTCCGCGGATGGGAGGGGTGGTCAGACGGAAAGACAGGCTGAGAAAAGGGGGACATCTCAGAGTGACACAGGCAAGAAGATTATAGAGGATAGGCAGACTGATGGTCATGATTAATAGGCAGAAGGTAAAAAAAGTTTGAATAAGAAAAGTCAAATGCACAGAGAAGTAGATACAAGAAGACAAGCGCTCAGGCTGACAGTTCGACTGAGACCAGAAAGACCAGCAATGTACGTTTCTAGTATGCCCATATTGCTGGGCATGCAGTGCAGACCAGCTCCTGTACAGCGTTGGTTTGGAAGAAACATTGAAAGGGAAGAGACAGGTGTGTATGTGTGTGTGTGCATGTGTGAGAAACACAGACTACAGAAAAGCAGAGCAGTGCTTGCGAGTGTATGTTGAGCATCTGTGTGCCCATATGCCTGTATACCAAGCAGCACACAGAGATGCCTGTAAACTGCATATTGATTTTTCAGGCTGCTAAAAGCAGTCTAGACGTTTGGGCATTGATCCTGAAATTGGATGTTTTATTTCTTTTTATTGAAACAGTTTCAGTTACTCAAAGTAATGGTAGTTCTTATTAGCAAAGGAGGAAGGGGTAAATGTCGGAACAAAAATAATGGTGGTTATTGTAGCTTAACAAATGATTGGGAACTAATGCTTATGAACATTTAATGAGGGGTAGGCTTGATTAAAAATGTGTAATATTTCTAAACTTCTCTATTTTTGCCTGTCAGGTTTTCTCCTCATTGTCTGGGTACATCTGTGTCAGAGTGGGTGCAGTAGATGTCTTGCATTGGGAAAATTGTTCCCATGTTTAAGGGGCTTAACCCCATGTTCCCTACCGATCTATGTATTGGTGTATGAATGCATATGTGACTTGGTTAATATGGGTAAAATGATAAAAGAACTGTATAAATTAAGTTTTTTTAACAATATTCTTTCCCAATTTATACTGTATTTCTCTCTTTCCTGTTCTGAATTTGTTCAAACATTAACCTCAAATTTAATTAATTAATTATTTTTTTTTTTTACTTTTATATGATAATCCAAAGCAAATGGGTGCATATTTGTGTAGTGGAAGGACATCACAGATGGTTACTGAAAATGTTATGGTCATTTGCATCCAGATCCTCTTCAGTCAATGCATTGAAGAACTACTTTAGTGCGATAAAGTCTTTTGCAATGTGTTTCAAAGTTGAGTGTGATCACTGCAGTTATAAAACTTCATAATCTGAATTATGTGGAGCATGTAGAAACTGAACAAACGTGGGCTTAAAACAGCCTTGTGAAACCCTACGTTTGATCTTTATTTGTTTTAAATTTGAACAAAGCAGTCTTTTGTGAGATTTGCATCAGTTAAGCTCTTTATCAGAAATTTAAAACCAAATTCTTTTTGTGTTTAATTCAACTTTTTTTTTTTTTCAGTTTTATGCATTTTCAAATTTATCATCTCTTTTCTTTAAAGTTCAGTCAATGCTCAGTTAGATTTATGCTGAAAACACCGTGGTGGCACATTGGTTTTCTTTTCTTTTTCTTTTTTCTTTTTCAATTCTTGTTGTGCATTGCCTTCCAACTGCATCTAAGGTGTGAAAATATAAAAAGATATTTTCGACGAGCGCATTTGTGTGAACATGCACACAGAACAGAGAAATTTTGCTTGCCTCTGTGGAAACAAATGCAGGTGAGGGCCTTAGATGCAGAAAGCCTCCAAACAGAGAGACATTAAAAAGCCAACGTTCCTCTCTGGTGAGATGCAGCTCCCACGCTTTCTCTGTCTTATTCTTTCTGTGTCTTTCGATAGAAAATGCCACTTGTTGTGTGCTTTTATCTAACTGTACCTGAAGGTGTAAAAACATGACACGATTTGTCGGAATTTGGCCCCAATTAAGCCGCCTTACTTACATTTCCAAGATATGGATTTTACAACCATTTTCTCTCTACTCAACAGGCCGTGAAATGTGGCTTAGAGGGAAACTTTGTAATTATTTTAGTTATCTGTGGGAACCCTACATGGTTTCTTTGTCCCCTTTAATATGGGGAGGGCAAATAGATATTCAGCATCCCCCTTGTGTCATTGCTTATTGTTCGGTATATAACTGCTAATATAGTCAAAGCGGTGAAAAGTTCTTAATAATGAACTTTTATTTTGTTGGTAATTTTTTTCACCTTTCTGTCCAGCACTGTGTATGTATCTTCCCTTCACCTTTTAGAAGCAGCATTTTTACGTGTTTTGTTGGGAAACTTACATTCCAATTGAATATTTCTCTCTTTACACACAACTTCATTCACCTCTTTGGAGTTCTTGTTGCTGCAGGAGATCCATTGGTTTGACTGCTCTCAGTTTCAGAATAAAGCAAATAAGGAATGGATGGAGGAACAAATAGAGAAAAAAAATATGCAACTCTAAGCCCCTCCTAAAACAAGAGCTTGACCTGGTATACACAAATACCAGACAAAACTAGAGAACTATTCAATGCTTTACTTGCACATGTGAGACACCTGCACTCAGATATATTTGCATTCTGTCAAGAAATTGAGCTCCATTAAGTATGTAAAATACCTTCTTCAGCCACATGCAAATATGGCGTACGAATACGTCATGAGAACAACATATTTGTGAAAACTGCCTCCAGGCAATGGTGCAATCTAGAACCGCATGCATGCAATATAGAAATGTCATAGGAGAACGTCATTAGCATTCTGGGAAGAGTGGATACATGAAGTGTTGTGCTTCTTGTAGCTGTCCGCCACTGTGACTGCATTGTAAGTTGGCCAGCTACTGAGTGAAGAGATTTACACACAAGACATGAAAAGCAATCATTGCCAATGTCTTTCTTCTTATTTTCTCATGAGTGTTGCTTTGTTGTTACAAAGCAACACCCTTGTAAATTTAGTTTTCACTTGCATTTGATTTAGTCTAGGCGTGAAACTACAGGAAGATGGTGGTCTTTCAAGATAATTAGTTTAATCCTGGATGTTATAGTTTAGATCTAGTCGATAAATCTTGTTTTTATTAGTTTTATTTCTAACATCAAATATAACTGTATTGTAAAATGTTAATAATATTAGGTAGAATTGGGCAACTTCTCAAAAATAATTCTCAAAAGTTTGAAGTTAATATGGATCCAGCCAACACTGTACACCTCATTGGAGTGGCAAGTGTGTTTTTATAGTCATACGGGTAGTAAGTGTCCTTTAGAAATAAAATAAAGTCTGGTGTATTTTAGATGAAGTGTAGTTAAAATATTATAGATGATTTCTCAATCTCAAGTAATCTGTGGTAGATCAGAAGAGGCAGAGAGAAAACATTGACCATATAGTATATATGGTCAATTTCAACTATATATAATGACCATCATTTGCTTGTCAAGGCATTTATGTAATCAAGCTTAAGTTCACATTTCTTTTAATATTCCAGTGCTCATTATTTCTTATTGTCAACACTTAAAGTGGGATGTGATCAAAGACAAATCAATGTAGGCAGAAAATTTGATAAAATGGACTCGCACAACACAAGTTGTTCTGGCCTTTTAAACCTATCTAGAAATCAATTTTCTAGATAGAAAATTTAGGACCTTTCAGCATTAGGTTTGAAAAGTTTTTTGTTTTTTTTAAACATGCTTTAAAATTATGTCAAAGCATAAAAATGGAACATAAAAGAAAGGAATATAGCACTTGTTTTCAGAATGCAGGGTGCCCTGTTTCCAAGTACAATGTGGTAAATGAGGAAAGAGAGGTAGAGTGCCACTTTCGCCTTGGAATTGAGAGAGAGGCTGATAATTTAAGAAGTGTGACAAGGAGAGGTCAGCTGTGGATAACATCAGACTATGGCCACTACTTGAGGATAATAGGAGGTCAGGCAAAGGAGAGAACATAAGATTTATACCAGGCAAGAAGGCTCAAACTCTGGCAGACTTGAAGAATACCAGAAACAACTAGAAAATTCCGCAGAAATTTTGAGGGGCATGCCAAAGTGTGCCCGTCGCTTTTTAATCAAGCCTTCTGATGCAAAAAATTAGCATTAATGCTAAAGAAAGCTGCAATGTAGTCAATAACCTGTGGTGAGTCAGAAACATGTTGACTAAACTGTACCTGTACCATTCAGTATGTTGAAATTAATGCATAAGCCAAAATGCTAATATTAGCATGAAGACTAATATTCATGTAGGATGTGTGGCATCACTAGCATGTTTTCTGTCATTGATTTACTCCATTCAGTATACTGAACATCGCTAATAAGTAAGAAAATTATCTAATAGCTACCTTTAGGGAAAAGGCTAATGCTAATGCTAATGCACTGCCTTGCTGCGCAAGGCAGTGCACTAGTGGGGGCAGTAAAATGCTAAACTTGTGCTAATGTTAATGAACTGCCTTGCTGCGCAAGGCAGTTCACTATCCTGAGGAAAAAAAATGCGAAAAAAGCTTAATATTATTGCAACGCCTACGGCGTTGCACTAGCATGAGAGGAATATGCAGACTTTTATTTTGAAACTTTCAGTAGGCTTCATTTTAACCACCACACCAATTCAATGTGTAAAAGTAGTTTGTTTAAACATTTCACATAAAGCCCAAAGCTGATGTGAAAAATATCAAGGCTTTTATTTTGAAATTTTCATTAAGCTTCATTTTAATTGACCACAGCAATAAAATGTGTAACAGTGGTTGGGTTAATCCAACTATATAATGCCCAAAACAGCAAGTAGTTCTAAATGCCAGTTCAGCCCTAATCTGTGGTATCTGAAAGTTCCGCCATGTTGTAGTTCTGACCTTCAGTCATTGTAGTTCTAAAGAGCAGCTCAACTATCATGTTAGTGAGACACACAGGGAGAGAGAATTCTAACTGTTTGAAGCAGTTAGTTTTTCTGATCAAAGCGGCTTACTGTTCAGCATCCATAAGAGCAATCCGAAAACTTTTTGAAGCATATAAGAGGGCAATTTCTTGTCTCCGATGGAAACACGATTTAAATCTGTAGTTGTCTCTGCACTAACCTGAGAGAAAAACATAATAAAGGCCCAAGAGGAATATTCAGGCTTTTATTTTGAAATTTTCAGTAAGCTTCATTTTAAATGGCCACACTAATCCAATATCTAACAGTGGTTGGGTTAAACCAGTTTATATATAATGCCCAGAACATTCTGCCCTGTCTGTAGTTATAACATTCTGCTCACCTTCTTTCTGTAATAAGTCAGAGTTCCACCATTATGTACTTCTTAACTGCCAGCTCAGCCCTCCTTTGTAATGATTGAGGGTTCCACCATGTTGACCTTCCGACCTTCTGCTCAGGCCTCTGTAGTAAAGTGTTCCATCGTGTTTAGAACTACAAAGATGGTGTTTTTGTAGTCCTAAGGAGCAGTTTGGCTTTTGTCTGTGTTCTGTTGCTATAGTGATCAAGCCTCCCCCTGTGTTTCTCCAGACAGGGGGAGAAACAATTCTATCTGTTTGAGCCAGCCAGTTTCACTCCAAAAAGCTGTTCGAACAACTCCTTTCCATTCGGGAACCGTGATACGTATTCGAAAACCGTTTGAAGCGTATGAGAGGGCTATTTGTCGTCTCATTTAGTACCGCGATTCATATCTGTAGCTCATTCACAGTAATTGCAGTGATGAGAGAAAAATGGTGTGCGCTGAGCTCAGAACTTTTTGCAGAAATGTATGTAAAAAGAGCAATTACATGATGTAAAAATTGTCAAGGCTTTTATTTTGAAAAATTTCAATAAGCTTCATTTGAAATTGCCACACTAATTTCATGTGTAATAGTGATCAGGTTAAATCAGTTATATAATGCTCAAAGCACAAGTTGTTTATAATACCAGCCAACTCCTCCTCTGTAATAATTGAGTGTTCCGCCATGTTGTAGTTCTGACATGCTGGTCAGGCCTCTATTTTAACTGAGTCTTGGCCATAGATAGAACTACAGTTATGGCAGTTATGGCTGCTGGTTTGTAGTTCAAACCAGCAGCCTTTCTCTGGATTCTGTTGCTCTAGCGATTGGCCCTCAGCCAACTGCTGTGTGTGTGAGACAGAAAGCTGGGGAAGGATTTCAATCTTTAAGACAACCATGAAATGCTAATGTTAATGAACTGCCTTGCTGCGCAAGGCAGTTCACTATCCTGAGAAAAAAAACATAAAAAAAAGATTTTCATTTTTGCATCGCCTACGGCGATGCACTTTTGTCAGTGCAATTTTCAGAGTTTTATTTTGAAACTTTCAGTAAACTTAATTTTCATAACCACACTAATCCAATGTGTAACAGTGGTTTGGTTAATCCACCTGTATAATGCCCAAAACAGGAAGTAGTTCTAACTGCCAGCTCAGGCCTCCTCTGTAATAATTGAGTGTTCCGCCATGTTGTAGTTCTGACCTTCTGCTCTGTGAGAGCCATGTTGTAGTTCTGACCTTCTGCAGTGACTGACCTGCTTCGCAGGTCAGTCACTGCTCTCCTTATGCATTGCTAATGGCATGCCCCAATGAATACCAAGGATGTTAACTCAGGCAGCTAAGGGAAGGTGGGTAACAGCAATTTTTTTTTTCTTTTTTTATTTTAAGAGATGGATTTAAGGACTTACAATGACAACTCAAGAGATGAAGAGAAAGAAACAAAGGGCTGCGTTCAGAGAAAAACATTGAGAAAAGAATGAAAACAAGATGTAGGAGTATTATCCATGTATTTTAACATGGCTGTAGTGGCACCAACAAGGGGCGGGGCTAAAGGGGCGGGGCTAAAAGGGCAACTGCATTTAGAGGACTTCAACAGAGATTTAAACACTATGCAGATACACACAACCTGGCTTACAATAAAACAGATTCAATCTTTTTTTGTTTTATGTCAGCTAGGATTTAAAAAAAACAAAAAAAAAAAACATTTAATAGCTAATTAGCAGAGTCCTCAGGCTCAGGACTCAGAAGAGTACACATATTTCCTTCAAATTTGGTAACATTAGTGTTAAACTGTATGACTATAACCAAATATTTAGGGTAGCCTTCTGCAAGTTTCTCACAATTTTTTGCTTGAATTTAGGATTATGCCTATTTCCAAATCTGGTTGGGTTTGTTGGCCTCCTGGCTCACACAGCTCTGCTCACAAATTCGTTATGGGACTGAGATCAGATTTTTCTGATGACCAGTCAAAAACACTGACTTTGCTGTCCTTCAGGCACCACGTTTGGGATCATTGTCCACTGTAAGACCTTTTGTAGTTGTTGATGTCTTAAGATGTTGCAGGATGATTAATGTGCAACGTTCTGGTTATGGGAATTTATTATTATTATTATTATTTTTATTTTTTTTTCGAATAAGACTTTAATTTGAAAGAGTGCCTTCCAGCCCCTGGTAGAGAAAAAAAAAGGAAACATTAGGAAATTGAGTTAGAAACTGAGAGGTTCAGAAATACCATAGATGAGGCTTTGACAATTACAAATGTTTGTCGGCCAGAGGTAAGGGTGGGTAGAAATGAGAATGAAGGAGCACTCATGAGTCTAACACCTTTAAGGCCACTTGTGTGATTGAGGTCATGGTAGAAAAAAATAGTCCAACGATTAGAGGAAATAAAAGGGGACAGGTTGAATGGATTCACACTTTAGGTATTTTTTGCAGGCAAGACAAAGGTCATTGCACATGGGACAAATAAAAGTGTAGTTGGAAAATAATCTTGGTGAACAGGTGAGAGGAGGCGGTTAACCTGTGTCCTCGATTGTTCTAAAACAAAGTAACTTAAACAAATCTGGTGCTTCAGAGAGACAGTGTTTCAGTATTTTCTTTTATTTTTTTTCAGCTGACACATTAGTTCTCATTTGTTTCAATGTTTGCTTCTCACCACCCCTGTGCACAGAAAGTGTTCACCAGTCTTTTAGTGAGGCACCTTATTAATAATGTACCATTTTCCATCAACTGGAAAGTTCCTGATATATTTATCAGTCTCAGCATGGAGTCCCTCGTTTATAATAGAGACCAAATAATTCATTCCTGGTTTAAGGATATTTTTCCTGATATATTTATTTATCTTAGTTATGAAATATGCATGGCTTGTTGAAAGGCTTGGGGTTCTGCCTGCGGCAGTGCTGTCTGCACGCGTGATGCGTCTGTCCATGCATTTTTGTGTTGAGTGTCTTTGTCCACTCTAATGAAGCTGCGTTCTGTAAAGTGTGTTATTGTTTATGCCCATTTTTGTCCACACCTGTCCAAGTATATGATTTCCATTGTCTGGACTGCTTTTTTTTTCAGCACTATGGAAATGGAAGGGTGAGTGCCTCTCTCTGAGCTGGGAGCTTTGAATCTATAAAAGCCTGATGTCTAAACCCTAATCAATGCCACCCTTTCTATTTCCATTAATGTACATGTGGAAAGCGGTAAATAAAGCATGACAGACGGAGCTCAATAGTCACCACATATTGTGCAAGAATCCTGAAGCTTCTCTTAATTACACTCCAAGGAAGGAAAAAAAAACTGTGCATTGATATATTTGGTTTAAATTGTCCATTCTGAAAAACTTTTACTTATTTATTGTTTTCTGTGAAACCAAATATCTTTATACTCTAAGTAGGAATCAGGAACAAAACAAAAGCTTTATTACCTACATGAAGTCGAAATACTGTTTTATTCTTCTGGTAACCATAGTCACCTAACATGGCATACCAACACCCCAATCGGATATGAATATTAACTGAAAAGCTCTAACTTTAAAGATACATCAAACTTATCCAAAAACTGTGATGGATTTTAGCATCTTAGAAAATGTTCCACTCCTCTTTCAGTGGTTTTTCTTTTATATTGAAGCAAAACTAAAATGATCCATTCATACAAAACTGCTTTGTAACTTATCTGGATAAATAGTGGCATCTTTGTGCTAGTTAAATTATTAAAAGAATGAAGTTTAACTTAAAAAAAAACAAAACAATGCATGACCTGCCTGACATGTCTTCGCAAATAATATCGTTTGTGCTTGACAGTAACGTGTGAATCTGAATGCCTGTTAATATTATATATTTCTATTTTAACAGCCTCTCTCCCCTCTTCCTCCTCTGTAAATGTACTGCTCCACGCTCGCTGTATTGCATTTCATATTACCCTTTACACTATGTTTAACTCCTGATATATTGATCTTAGCTTTAAGTTGTAGGAAGATAAGTCCTTCTACTATGCAGCTGTCACTTTGCTTTCCTTTTTAAGGACGATTTACAGCAAATGACTGCTGCACAACTAGAAGTCATGATCGCTCTTACGTTTCTTTCCCTAATTTAAACCTTCTGAACTGGCAGTATTTGCCTCTTCGTAGAGCCCACTTCATTAGTCATGTCTGCTTATGTACATGTCTCTCAGTCAGTCTTAATTAATTTTGTATACTTAAGTAGGAGATTTGCATTACACTGGGCCTGCTTTCGGAGTTCCTTTTATTGGTGGTGTCTGGACAAACCCCCTTACAGGCGGCCCACACCCACCGAGCACACGCGCTTTTATTTAACTGCGCTCACCCGACAGTACTTTCTCTGAAGGACCATACGTGTGTGTGTTTTTCCGCTCCACTGTGGTAGTTTATTAGCAATGTCTACTTTGATAGTTAGTGTGCACGCTTGATTATGGCTGAAAGGGAGTGGGCCGGGTGCTTGGCCGGAGAGGAAGTCTGCCTAATGATATTAACAACATCCTTTATTGGACAGCCACTGCAGGCAGAGGAAAGGAAAGTAGTAAAGGAATAGGGACTGAAGCTTGAACGGAGGAACAGGGAAAGTGGGGAGATGGAAAATTTAAGAAATGAAAAATATTGTATGTCATGAAGGCACTTTGTAAAAGAGTAGAGTTTTATTGTGTCTTTGAAATTTTGTGAGAGGAAAATAAAACTAAAATTTGGTTATGAATTGGTTACAAATAGTCTCTGCTCATCTGAGTTTTTCCTCATACCCCATATTCTTGTCATCTAAAAAACTCAATATACGTACGTATTGTTGCTGGATTTGCTTTTTTATTTTTGGGGATCCAAATTATAATAAACTGTGTGCAACAGCTAGGCATTTATTTAATAAAACAAAAAACAAACACTATATATATATGTGTGTGTGTGTGTGTGTTTCCACAGTGTTATCTAAGAAGAAATTTCCAACATTTTTGCCAATATTGTCATCAACCACCAAATATGTCTGATTACAAGTTAAGACGTACTCCCACGGATAATTTTGACATATTAAAATGTCACCAAGGGTGAAATTAAATTCACAAATGGCACAACAATGATCGTATAATGATGCTACTTAATCATGTGCTTTCTGATGCAGACACTTTGATGAAGATCCATTTCACTGCAGCCTTAACGGGAGTATTTTCTAGTTAAATCAGCTGCTGACCACTTAGATTAATATATTTCCGTTATAGAAAAGGAGAGAGAGAGTTCTTAGCAATAGAAGCTGTTTTACCTTTCATTTCAACATGAATGCATTGCATTTAGCAGGGAGTGCATCACAAATGACATGCATGTTTGATAAATGTGATAGGATGTGTAATGTTTCACGTAATGGACTTTATTTCTTGACATTTAGACCCACATAAAATGCATTTCAGATGCACATGCCAAGATTAAAAAAACAAAACAAAACAAAAAAAACATTATGGCATAGGTTTTGTGCTGCAAGTATCATCTACTCATTTTGAATGAATCCTTGGGAGAATGACTGATCAGCTAAAACAAATTGCCAATTTTCTCTTAGTTTCTAACTATCAAGGGGGAAGAGAGCCAAGGTAAATAAAAGCTTAATAGGCTTCATTATTTCATTTGACAGCTGAATCTGATCAATACAAGAGAAACTTAAGCAATAAAGGACAGACATGACTGAAAACGCAATGCATTTGCAAAGATGGGGCTGACACTATCCAGCTCACACAGCCAGGTCCAAGATGCTGATAGGTATATTGTACATTGAAGGCCTTGTCCAGGTCGTGGGAATGGTGTACAGATGTACTGAGTATGTGCTAAAGGTTTACCAGTAAAAGTGGGAGACATTACTCAGAATAATGGAGGATGACAGGCTCATATGGGAAGTACTCCTCAGTGCAACATCACCTCAGAGATCTCTGCCCAGATGAGTGCATATTGCCCATATTAAAAATTGCAATTGACAAAAGGTCAGTATGTTGCGTATCATACTGCATATGCCCCAGTTCCATCAAGGGCAATCATGTTCATTTTGATGCAAACAAGTATAAAACGTGAGGCTTTAGTTTGCAGAGAGTTTTGCCAAAATTGTTAGTGAGGTCTGACTCCGCTCAAAGCAGAAAGTGAAAGTTTTTTATTTTTTTTGCTGTATTTTGCTCATAAAACACTTAATCTCTTCAGAATGTGAGGGCAGGTTGACCTATTAGTTCTACTTGACATGGGCATTTTCACAATGAAAGAAAAGTCAGACCTTTGAAGGTAGCTGCCAAAGGGATTGTAAGTGATCTACTTATACCTGTGACACCGTAATAACTGTACTCAAAGGCTGGACTAGTGGCAGACAGTTTACCACGGTGTTGCTTTATCTGAGGCAAAGTTCTAACCTTGGAATGTGCTTTATAAATCAAATCCCAAGCAAAACCTACATTACATTCAAAAACAAGAAAGTTAAATCGGGTTCTTAATTTTGATGTCTTTGTTGTAGAAGTTATCTAAATGGTGAAACCTATCTGCTCACCCTAAACACACCCGACTCGTGCAAGTAGGAATGCTTTCACCCACACTCAACTGCATGCATAGATACCAAACAACAATGTGGGGACTGTTAAACGCAACCCCATCCTACAGCAAGTGATGGCTGTCACCTTGAAAAGCATCTCCTAATGCCAAAAAATGTCAGACCTGGCAGCTTCCTCTATTTACCTTGGCGAGGTGCCTGAGATTTCATACGCATCCCAGATGTGCGAGCACAAATTCAAGGCGGCATGTTTATTTGTATGTTTGTGGGCATGTTCGTCTCCCTCGGCGCGTATGCAGCTGAGTTTTTTTTTTTTTTTACTGTCTTGTTGAGTTGCCGAGTGTGTGTGCATCATGTCTGTGTCAGGACTAGAGAGACAAAATAAAATCCCTCTCGAATACGTGAGACAGTGTGAGCAGTGTCAGCATCTCTTTGCACCTGTAGCTGTAAAGACAGATAACTTGCAGCCAACAGTCACCCTGTCACAGATCCGTGACACGCTGGAAAACGTGCAGGTAAATATGCTAAATAACTCCAGGCAACCGCACATCCAAACAGTCATTACTTAAAAAAATAAATGCATGCATTCAGTGGAGCTGCACTGACACGTGAACGTCGACTGGCATACAAACAACTCAATTGCGTGGAAATTAAACCACTGTATGCAAACACATTGATATGCCGAATTCGAGATTTGTCTTTTGAAAAAACATTCCGTTTTATAAGTAGCAGAGGTAAGAAAGAAGTGCTTTCTAATCAGGATGAATGATTTTTAAAAATCTGGCACATGCATATCATTCTTTTTAATTTCCTGTATAAACATGCATTTTACTTCATATTTGTGCATAGACATGTAACATTGGAGGCTGGAATCCACCATACCATACTTCTCCTAGTGAGAAACAGCCATCCCTAATATCATGAAGCTTTTTGACAAGAAACCCCAGGTGGTGCATAAGACAAATGCAAGACCCTGGGCGGGTTACAGATGTCAAACGTCCATCTGTCTGAATGCTACAACCTTGTAAATGTTGTAGAAGATGCACTGTACAAAGTATTAAGAGCAGTGGGACCAAGAATTTTACCGTATTGATGCCCAAAGAAACATCCAGTCATTGATTACAAAACCTGAAGTCCTGGAAACTCACATCAACTCAAAAACAGTAAAGTATAAAAGATAAAAAAGTCTTCTGTTACAGGATTGTTGGGTGTACAAATACTCGTGCCACTGCTGAACTTGTTGAAAGCAATTATTTTCTAATTTGGGGTTTTTCAACACTCATAGCTGTGCTTAAATTAAAGGTTGGAGTCTTTTAAATTTTGAGTTTAAGATTATGCCACTATAATAAAATGTGACATTATTTCTAAGATTCATCTTTAACCAACTACAAAGACAAATGTATACGTGGATGTGTATCTGCTTTGTATGGAAGCATATCTTTAGCCTCTAGCATGATTTATTTCCTGGAATGGAATCATTCAACAAACATTTCAGAAAGCTGAGATGCTAGTCCGGAAGGTTTTCTAACAAAAAACGAGACGGAGATGCGTGCATTTCACAGTGACGTCGGCAGGAAACTAAAGATTGCCGTTACTGAAGCAACTCTGGCAAATCTAAAGCTGGATGCCAGGCGTAAACTGACTACCCAAAGCTTCACAGTTTTCCAGCCAACAAATTAATGTGTAGTGGATAAAAACCCGGGTCCAAGCACCAGCTGAACACACCATCTGTTTCTC
This sequence comes from Poecilia mexicana, assembly GCF_051168715.1. NCBI lineage: Eukaryota > Metazoa > Chordata > Actinopteri > Cyprinodontiformes > Poeciliidae > Poecilia > Poecilia mexicana. Next base: position 18,730,359 of record NW_028263381.1, read on the forward strand.
TGCAATTCTGCTCTTCAGAGGGGTGCACGTTTTCATTTACTTTATTTCCCTTGTCATTGCAGGGGCACCATGCTATTTTCTGCCACATTGCTGCTTTTGGTGTTTCAGCGCAGCTTTTCGAAAGCATGACTTTTGTTTTCCTTTTTAGCTTTTTTGTGTTGATTTGTTTTTCTAACTATTTGGCATTTTATTGATTAAAAGTTTGTCTTTTTGTGTACAGATAAAATTTTTAGCAGCCTGTACTAAGGATAACCATATCCATAACACGTCAAAGCAAAACATTATTTAATGTAATTGCACACAGAGCAGCATATCAAAAAGGAGACAAATTATATGCTAGTTCCTTCATATCATTCTGGCCAAAAGTTGATTCTGTTTTTTTAGGGTTTTTTTTTTGGTTCTTTTACAAACCATGAAAACATATAAACACAAAGCCTAAGGGCTGTGATGTCATGCTATTGGTTTAGCATCTTTTCCTCCAGATGCAGCTTTCAGTTTGTCCATCTGTGACTGATTGTTCTCTGTAGCCACCTGCTGTGGCTGAGTTAGTAAAAGGCCAAAAGCAGAACCTCCGTTTTAGTAACATATTATTTTATGTCTCTGTTCGTTTTTGCATGTATGTGTAATACAGACACTTTTTCGAAGTACTCTTTCAGGAAAGCTGCAGCAATCTCTTCCCAATCTTCCAAATGGTTTCCATTATGTTTTACGTTAAAACAAAGAAACATACTTAACTTTTACAAACTAAACACAGAAGCACGGAATCTATAGCTACAATATATGCGCATATATGTTTGACAAAATGAATAAATGTTACAATGTTCATTTGAGAGAGAAGACTGAATTTGATTTCATTGCAAAGGCATGTTGAACGGTCCATCAATTTCCTGCCACACTTTCAGCTTTCCCTCCCCATGACAAATTCCTCGATTTCCTCACAACACATTCCTGTTGCATTATTGGTCATGGACATTACATGGTCCCACATAGTTTGAGCGACAAAGTGTGGGAAGTATCAAATTGCTCCTGTGCTTAAGCGAGGAAAAGGAGAAAAATAGGCAAACGAAAGTAGGATTCAATATGGAAAAATAAAGACTAATTTACTGTTTTGAATAAATAATAATAAAAAAACAATCTCTTTGTTTAAAGAGTAGATAGTTAAAATATCTTTATATGGGGTTCCATGAGGAGTTTATGAACACTTTTTGTCTTACCTGCCTTAGTTGTTATTCCATGGTGTCATTTAATTTAGTAAAAACTGATGTTTGTTCATACCAGAGAGTCGATCGCTGGTGGCTGGCCATAACTACAGCCATGTAAATAACTGGCTGTGCTATAATCTTGCCAATGTCAAGGTTGGTGAATCAGAAATTCCATAACTCAATGACATTTTTGTACCAAGGGTATTTTAAAATTGCAGGGAAATGACTTAGTCGCAGTAGTAGTTTGCCAGATTGCCTGGTGAGTCTATTTGTCACATTTTGGAGAGCCAACTATCCTGAGATCATTTCTCAGAACCCTAGTTTGAAAAAAAGTTACCATTCACTTTGCAGCTTCTTCTCCTCCCTAAACCCCTAAACTAAAGCATAAAGAAACAGAAAAGAAAAAAAAATAGATACAAAGACTTATGTGCTGTAACAACACCATGACTTGTTAAGCTTTAGCATGTTTTTGTTTATTTCAGCCACGGTGGAACAACTTTAGCTGAAATATGATGTCTACTATAAACAGAGATTCTTTAACAAACTGTTTAAAATTGATTAAACCTTTGTTCTGCTTGTGAAAATACAACAATAGGGAATCAAGTTTTTTTTTTTTTTGTTGGCACTAAGAAAATAACAATAAAAAACAAAACAATAAAAAGTCTGCCATTGATAGCGTTGCCAAATCTGTACTGTATTATTTTGTGCTGATTTCAGATTCTTCAAAGTCTATTTTCTGAATTGTGGAGCTGTCACTCTATTTGTGAAAAACAAAGTAAAAATGTTGATTCTTAGTTTTCCAAAAAAAAATATTGATGAAAGCATTTCTTATTGTGTTATATTGAACCCAATTAAATTTATTATTTGCATCAACTCATCTGCAAATCCTTACACCTCCTGACTGAAAAATGTATTTTATTTTATTTATTTATTTTTTTACATTCCTAATGCTAAATAAAGTGTGCTTTGTGTGGTAGGAATGGATATCACTGCTATTTCCCCACCACATACGCACACGCACACCCCCCCCCCCCCCACACACACACAAACACACACACACAAAGTCTTGGAGGTATAGCTCAGTCTGACAGAATGTTAAAAAAGAAAAGAAAAAGTCCATATGGAACTTATCACAAGAAACCATATTTTCCCATTACTAGAAGCAATTTGTTTTAATTGCCTACTTACATGTAATATGGCCTCAAACTTGGATATTTTTTCCACAAAAAATCTACATGAAATATGAGATTGCCCATTAACTGCCACAATTACATTATAATAATCAGAAAATCGAGGAGTGCAGACTGGAAAGTTCCTTTGAGATGGTGGCATGTACTGGGTGTAACTTCGGTTCCCTGGACCTCAGACCATATGGAAATGTAACATACATACTTAAAAAAAATCAGTCGCTAACAAGCAGTTGTGAATTGAAAGATTGGTTTGTGAGGTATTCATTTATTGGAGAAAATGAACTGAAAAAAGACCAGACAAGATTAGAAAACTATGGCCCCCTCAACTTGACCTTTGGCTACACCACTTTGCATCACAGTTGCCCTGAAAAGTTTCCAAAATAGCACGGTGGCCTCTCCTCGCCCCTTTTTTTTTCCTGCTGGAGTGCCATTAATTACTTTTAAATAATTCATTTTTTTCATCACCTCGGATTCAGGACCAAAGTATGTGAACAAGAAGCATATTGTGCTGTGTCAGTGTTCATGAACAGCCTCAGCTCCAGCCTAATTTTGCTGATAAACGGCTCTGAGTGAGGCTTATTATGAAACAATGGGATTTGAGTAAGCATGAGTTTAAAATCTCTAGAAGATCAGCACATCACAATGGCTCTGACAACGGTGTCTATCTCTCTGTCATTAAAAAACCCTCTGATTCAGTAATGCGGGTCACAACGCAATACTAAATGGGCTTTAAAGTGAGACAAGCCAGGCTTTGATCTGCAATGCAGTTCTTGAATAATTTGTGTGACAAAAGCACGTATAAGTGGGCACGTATAAAAGAGTAAGAATATCGCAAACAAAAATCAATAATTTTTGTTGCTTATTTCAGAAAGCAAAAATTACAAAAAGTGAAATATTTTAAGCCTTTACTTCTTGTAATTATGACAATAATGGTTTGCAGATAATGGAAACACAAAATTCAGTGTCTTGGAAGAGTAGAATATTACAGAAGATCAACGAAAAAGTACATTTTAGACAGAAATATTTGGTTTCTGAAAAGTTTGTACATTTCTGTACACTCAATACTTGCCTGGACCTCCTTTTGCATAAATTACTACATCGGAGTGGTGTGGCATGGAGACGGTCAGCCTGTTGCACTGCTGCGGTGTGACGGAAGCCCTGGTAAGGATAATGCTGGGCTTCAGGTAACTTGCATTATTGGGTCTGGTTTCTCTCGTCTTCCTCTTGACAATGTCCCATCAATTCTCCACCAGGTTAAAGTCAGTCAAGATTAATGACCAATCAGAAAGGGTAACACCAATGGCCAATGAAGCAGCTCTTGGTCCCTGGAAACTAAAATCAGCATCCTCATAAAACTTGTCAGCAGCACAAAATGCCCTAAAATTTCATAAATACTGGACTAAATAAAACACCAGCAGATGACAAAGCAACTCAAATCATTAGCAACTGAGAAAATTCACACTGGACCTCAGCAAGAATTTTGAGGTTCTCAGGTGTTCCTCCGGAATCTGGAATCTTGATTCCCAAACTAAATATGAACTCTACATTCATCTAAAAATCCAAACCACGGAGAAACTGTCCAGTTTTTTCATCATTTGTACGAAATATCTGGCAAAACTCAAAGACATAAAGGCTTGAAATTTTTGACATTTTGAGACGGGTGACAACAGTGGACTTTTTCAGAATATTCAATTCGATTTTTTTTTTTTTAGATGTGCCTATATATGAGGGAGAATGAGCCTAAGCTGCAATGGATAAATATGTAAAACCATTAAGACAATAAATAAATAAATAAAAGAAATATGAAGCATTCAACGTTGTGCTTGGTTGACCTTGTTCACATTAGACACGCTTACCATCCAGTTATTTAACTCCAGTGTATGTACGCACTCAGCACATACAGATAACCTCTGGGGTGGGATTATAAATTTCACTGTAATAACACTACCTGTCTTTTTTTTTTCTTCACAATAATTCCCACATTATGCTGTAGGCTGTACTTGACTTAGCTTTTCAAGTCGTTTTTCATGTGGAAGAGGCTTTTAAATGGCTTTTATTTTCAATAGACAGGCATACGGGATTCTCATGAGGCTGTGACATTCCCATTAGGAATACTATTCCCACAGCACACACACGAAGTCAGAAACAGGCATTAGCCCTGTTGTCCCTGCCTGCAGCGGCTTAGACAGATTGTACTTAAATTGTAACCCCCAGTGAGGTTTTGGAGCTCTGCCTGAAGATTGTACTGTGAAATTAAACCAGATTTTTCTTCTTTTTTTTTTTCTCCTTTTTTTTTTTTGGTCATGGTTTCTCAAGCCGACAACCCAACTTGTGTTCATTTAGTAGCCAAGTAAATCCTATTTTAAATTCAAATAACTGCTCTCTGCTTTAAACTAGCCAAATTAACACGGAGTGGGACAGCTTGGGCTGTTCACTTCTGGTCTGTGCCTCTGCAATGTAGTGTTTGTTAAAACATATCTTTAAGGCATAATACAAATTTCTATATATTCACTGTCTATTAACTCCACGATTCAACCAAAATTAATTCACACAAATAAATAGTGCTTTGAAAAAGTATTCGTACCCTTTAAAGGTTTTATAACAACCACAAATTTTATCGAGTTTTATTAGTTTAAGTAATAAGTTTATGTAAGTGTACTGATACCTGTTAATACCGATTGCCTTGAGAAGTCACATAAATAGCAATCTACACTTAACAGGAAATATTGCTAAAGTAACTCTACCATGAAGAAAGCAGAGCCCCGGCAGCAACAACGTGAGCATTATTCTGAGATGTTAAAACTGGAAGAGACGCACAGAGCTGCAGCTTAGGTGGGAGAATTTGTTGTCAGCATAACCTTTATTCCAACATTTCACAAAACTGACCTTTGGATTGACAAAAGGAGAGTCACCGTTGAATGAATGTCACAAGACATCAGATTTGCTATAGGCAGCAACATGTGGAAGATGGTGCTGTGTTCAAGACAAAAACGGAGCAAATATTTTGCTCAAATAATACCAAAATACATAAATGTTTTAGGTTTTAGTGCAGATAATGGCACTTAATTGTTTTGTAAAAAAACACCACTTATTCAATATGGATATATGAGCTACAAACACAAGTGTCTATAAATATTGTGAGAACTACAAATTCTGTTTATATATAGAAGTGCAAAATAGTTTATTTTTATTTATTTTATTTTTTTCAAGCAACCCATGTTGGTGTGGGCAGCGCTCTATTTCAAATGTGGATATATTTTATCAGACTTATGTGTGGTAGAAAAGAATATAGTAAAGAGGAAATAAAAGGACGTGTATTTCATTTTTTATTTTACTAATATATGTCTGAAAAGTGTGGCATGTACCCCAAACCATGTGGAGGCTGTAGCTACAAGCCTGAGAAAGGACTATGGTACAATGACTTACATCCAAAATAATGGGCGAAAACTACATACATCAACCTTAACACACCAGCACAACTGTGAAACAAATTTGTGGCACATCATATCCTGTGAAGATGCTTTTATTCAGCAAAGACAGGAAAGATGGCCAGAATTGATGGAATGATGGGTAAAGGTAAATTTAAGAAATCTTTAAACATGGTTTAGGTGCTCCAAAAATTAGATAGATTCAGGGAATGTTCACTTTCCCACAGAGAAATAACTCTAAGCATAACTTCCCTGTTTCAAATCATTTGTGTGTGAAAATGACTCAGTCTAAATTCAAACCTAAAACAAAACATTAGAATTGATGTTCACAGATATGCACTCTGACTTGGCTGGTCACATAAAAGTCAAATAAAATATACGGTTATATTTGTAATACAGATTCATTTGCAAGTATAATTGTGATGTTGAGACAACTGTATGCAATATTTAGAAAGCTGAGTACACCTGTAGCAGATTTGGAAACAGTGTCTGAGGAAGACATGCATTATCAGTGGGGATGCTGGAGACCAGCATCAATCATTGCCAATCAAATCAACTGGTCTAATTTGCTTTAAAAGCAATGCACTCCCTGCAGGAGACACTGACAGATTTATTGCAGTGAGACCATGCTGCTGCGCCTAAAAGGGATACAGCCTGACCTGGATTCCATTGTCCTGGAGCTGTAGAATTGTAAGACAGATACGCAACATCGTAAATTGTTGGCTGGACTTAAATGATGTGCATTTGAAAGGTGGGAACATCTACAATGCATAATCAAACTGCATAAATTAAAGACATGCATGATTTACTGTCCTTGCTGTTCAAATAATCAACAAATCAAACTCTAACACGTAAAATATATGAAGATAAGAACAATGACAGTTTTGCTAGAAGATGAATGGACAGTGCGTATTTTCTGTTTTGACTATAAGGAACTGCTGTCTGCAATATAAAATTCGATTCTGTACACACTTTGAATCTCTCTCGGCTTTTGTATACCCATGGACCTTCTAGGACACTTGGCTGTAAGAAAATCTTTTTCTTGAACAGACGTATGTTTCAGTAGCTCGGACATACAGGAGCTCTCAGGAAGTTATAGAGGAAGAAGATTTGGGCTCAGGCAAATCAAAAAATGTAATTACTTCATTAAACTATAATAAGCATATTGTGAACTTTGGACTTTCTCATAAAAACAAGAAAAAAGTCATTTTTTTGCCCAAGGCAGAAGCAGACCGATATATTTCTGAGTGCTGACCAGATGCAGATAGAGAATGGATGAAAATTACATCCACAGTTGTGCCGAGGGTGAGGCAGGTTTTCCAGCAGTTGGTCCAAGTTGTAACTTGTTCTGTTGATACAAAAAATCAAAATCTTTAAATGTTTGAGATGTGAACCCATCATCCCAGTAGTGAGAAATATGGCGGTGGCAGAATTATGCTTTGGGGATGATTTTTTTAATAAAGCAGAGTCAAGGGAAAGCTGGATGGGTCAAGACACAAGTGAGCTTTGGATGCAAAAGGAACTTGTAGTTGTTTCAAAGATTTTACACATAGCGTTTTTGAAGCAATATTTTCATGTTGTTTGATCAGGAAAATATTTGAGAATATGTGACTTTGACTTCTATGAAAAAAAAAACAAAACTAGAAACTTTTATTACAGATCAGTGGTATGGATTTAAAATGATAGAACAGCAACATTGCTACAAAAATCGTCAGCAAGAAACGTTTGAGCAGTTGTTTGAGTTATCAAAACAGACTGTCATGCTCTGTGGTATAAAATGTTATTAAAAAGACTAAAGAAAGAGAGCAGGTGAATTTAACACCGGTGTATTTTGAGGAAAAGAAAACATTTGATACAGAAATTGGTTGTAGATTATAAAAGTGCTTCTCATGTACTTCAAAGAACCCTTCTTATTAAAATTGTAAGAAGCGGGGAGACAAGCAATCTGGTGCTGTATCTGATTTTTCTTTTTTTTTTTCCTTTTTCTTTTGCTTCACGCAAAGTGAGATACAGGTAGACTGGAGTGTAGAAAACAGAAAATTAATTAGTTTTGGGAGTTTTGCCCTTTTCTGCAGTAAGTGGCAATTCCATCTTTTGAATATGAGATACAGAACAAAAGTCACATTTTTGAGATTTGAGCCCCTTTGGTGGTTGTTTTTAATCAATACTGTTGTGATTGTGTCTTTGGATCTGGAAGAAAAGAAAAGGAAAAAAAAAACTATTGTGTTGAAGCAAAGACACAACAATGACACGTGGTAACTGTGTTACCTGGGCTCATATGTATTGTATACAATATTTAGCTTTTAAGTTATATGACAAGGCATTGATTAACAAAGTGACAGAAATGTGCAAAGAAAGTTTCAAGGGGTGTAATTTTTAGTTTATATCCACATGAATGTTGCATGTCTATACTGTCTATACATATTAATGTATTTCTCTTGAGTTTTTATTTACTATCACAAATCCAGCATTCCTTTGGGCTTGGGACTGGCTAAGGCTAAAACAAAAAGAGGATGGGTTTTTTATTTACACATTTCTGGAGGCAATTGTAATTGTTTTTTTTTTTTTTTTTGGTTTTCAAGTTAGTTATGTCTGGTTTGATTTTAAACTTGGCACAAAAGAACACGCAACAACAGTGGTGGATATTTTCGCATGGATGATTTCATTTACAGTCAGGACTTGGAGGGGTGTACATCTCCTGCTCTGATTCCAGCTGGGAGGGACTGCTGGACTGGGCTGATCGTTAATGCTTTGTGACGGAGGAGGGGCCCGTGGCACCAGCCGCTGCTCCTCATTGAAAAGAGTGAAAAATGTACATTCTTTTATGTGCAAGTCTTCAAAAGTCTCCAGTAACATTAAAAACCGTTCCTAAATTTGTCATTACACAAAGTATGTTTGAGGGATCTGAATACTGATTAGATATCAGCCAGAAACAAAATACATTTCCTCCTGTGGGTCAGAGGTTGGTAATATATCTAGGAGATGAAGCAGGAAATAAACAGATTGATGCCCCTGTTCTGTCTGATACTGATGTGAAAAGGTCTGAACAGGACAGCTTGGGTTTTGATTAACCAGTTCACGTTCTCACCTGTGCTCATAAGACGTTAAGGATCATGGCATTACGTATCAAACCTGGATTACAAGTGGATGAAATTAGCTTCCTGCATAGGGTGACTTGCTTCAGCCCAAGAGATAAAGTTGTAACTCTGTCATTCAGGGGAAGCTCAGAGTAGAGCCACTACTCTTTTATACCAAAGGGAATAAGTTGATGTGGTTCAGACATTTCGTAAGGAGCCCTCCTAGGCACCTCGCTATGGAAATTTTTGGGGAATATCCCACTGGTAGCAAAGCCCAGAGTGGACTATCCCTTCTATAAATAAGCATGTCTGGGTTTTCCTCCTGGACCAATTTTTTTCCACAACCTAGTCTCAGAAGGGTGTTCCCTTCCAGTTCAATTTGTAAAAATAACCTTATAAGCTGAAAATGTGCAAGGATAAAAAAAATGGTAGCATTGGATTAGAAATACTGCAGCACTCCAGGGAATTTGCTTGTAATTTGATGGTGCAATAACTTCTTTTAAAAGAAGGACAATACAATCAGCATCAAGGTATATCTAAATAATGTGAAGTGTCTGAGAACCCTTTGAGGGTTGAAAAGCGCTATAAAACTCTGATGTTGTTTCATTCATTTCGTAATATGTTAGAACTCCAAATAATAAGTTTCGCTCTTTAGTAACTGATTAAAGTTAGCAGGAAAAAAAAGCACTGAAGATTAATAGACCATGAAAAGAAAAGCCCAGAAATAAATACCTCTAAAAAAATATATCCATTGAATCATTTAACTTAAAGTTGCTCTAATATATAAAGAAATAAAGACACATGAGCTTTGAACCACCAGAAATACTGAACAGCAGAAGTGGGGACAAATAGAGATATGCAAGGAGTCAGGCCACCAGATGGTCTAATGACCACAGGAAATATTACAGCTGGCAACCGTACACCAACATTAATGACATCACTCATTAACGAGCCCTGGGAAGAGCTGCTGTGTGTGCGTGTGCATGTCCTCCTGATGGGGTGTGTGCGTGTGGTTTGGTGTGTGCGTGAGTGAGTGTTTCACATTTAGCTGTACTATCAAAGTCATAGAGGTTTGCTAATTAATGTGAAATTGCCGAAAGGCAAAGTCGGGACACATTTTAACCTTCACTTTGTGATCTTCAAACCTTGCCTCTGGGTTAAGGTTTAGACAAGGGAATAAATGCAGACTTGTAGCCTGGATAGGGCTGAGGGTTAGATGTAAATGTACATTAGCACTGCTTCATAATGTGGATGAAGTTGGACTGGCATTTCTAAAAGACTGAAAGGTTGATTCTGAGCTTATATATACATGTTTAAGCCAGGGGATATCTATGTCAGGTCAATGCTTTTGAACCTTACGGAAACCAGAGTTCAGTGTACCAAAATAAGCAAACCGTCAACACTTATTCCAAATACCGTAATTTGCATTTGTTTATTCAATAGTTATTTGAAGGCACTTATTCAAACCTTTAAAATTCTGACAGTATTTTTTCTAAAACAATATTAGAAGATAAACAATGGGTGATTGAGAACAGTTTCACTGTTTAAACCCCCCCACAAAATGATTAAGTTAATATTTTAAACACCCTTTACTATCTTATAGTAGATATTGATTATAATAAAAAATGTTAGCATAACTAATTTTTAACAGGATTTTTAGTGCATCTTCTCTAAATAACATGCTGTTACTGTTACTTGGAGATGTCAAAAAGGATGACAGAGTTTCAAAATCTGACATCTTTGACAGATTAGAATGAAAGAGCTGAATAGAAAATAACACAGGAACATTACTGTACTATCTTCAACTTTTCTGTTATCTGTCAATTTGCTCGTTCAAGAATTCTGCAAAATGCCCCAAGCATGCTTCAGAATTGACATGTGGCAGATGGCTTATTTTTTTCACCTGTTGTACAAAAACAAAACTCTATGAAACAGAAAATGAGCTAAATCAATAGCATATGCTGTAAATGTCTCTGGTATATATTTCTCCTGAATAAATGCCCAGTGAGCCTCTGTGGAAAACATACGTTCCCTATGAAGTACTTCTCACATTTTGATTTCGATTGCTCAAAATTCAAATGTGAATGCCTGACAGATGCTGAAAATGGCAAACCTTTAGTCTTCCTTACTCAGTAACAGTTTCCACTCTGAAGAGTGTCGCTGTCTTAAAGTGGGAGTGTTGAAGTGTGTGATACATTCACTGATTCCTATTTGAATTTCTGACTAGTCTGTCACCTATCAGGACTAGTCAAATATAAAATTGTCTGATTCTAGTCATCAGCCAGTTTTTCCATCCTCTCTAATGAATAGTTTGCAATATTATTGAGATTAAATTGTTTTTTAATTTGCCTCCATTGATATGAGTGTTAGGATAACTCAACATCTTCCAAGAAATTGATCATTTTTACCTGTTCTCCCTTTGTTAATGACGTAACTGCTAACTATCAGTTTGAAAATCTTAATAGCAGAACCAATAACAAATTTACTCAGTAGTTAGTACATCATTTTCATGTATAGTGTCTTATAAACTAAAATTTATGCTCATGGGAAACTGATGTATCTTCCAGTGAATGTGCATTGTACTTTTGGTTCCAGATATTACTACCATAATGGCTGTTACATAGAATGGTTGCAGTCCAAACAAAACATTGAGCTGTCGCAAAAAAAAAAAAAAAGTACAACTGACTTGACTGAATGATAAAGTCTGTAGTTTCCCTTCAACCTATTTCTGTCACAATTTTGGTTTACCACTCTCCTGCTTCAGTGTTTGTCATTTCATTCCTTTTTCTCTTATCCCTTCTTTATGGACCTATATGAAATATGCTGTCTAGGCTTCAACACATAATTAGAAACTGCTGAACCGTGGCTTCAACACTGGGGCTTTTCTTGTATCTGTTTGGTAAACGGGTAAACGGAGACAGTGATTCAGAGTCCTGTTCAATATCTTCATGGCCAGTATATACTACACCAGGCCTGGAATGGTGCTGTACAATACATTTAAGTAGATAAGAGGATAAAGGGAGAGGGAGACCAGTGGATGCAGGAGGAAGAATGGATAAATGGACTGATAGATCAGGCATGAAGAGAGAACGGAGGGATGAAGTAGCAGATAGAAAAATTATGATTTGTCTCCATCAGCAGTGTTTTCTAAAAACAAGGGTAAAGCTAATTTATTATTTGAACTTTAATTAGACATGCAAGACTGAGCCAAGACTAAAAAGTCTTAATTAAAATTAACTGACAATTTTTTTATGCTAACAACACCTTTTATCATATCATGCAGTTATTGTTTGGCCTTTAGTGCACTTGCTGTTATAGCTGACCTAATGTGAGTGTAATCTTCCATGTGGTGAGGCTTTGACTTTTACCTGACTTTGTTCAAGCTTTTTTTAACAATGTCATGATGTGTCTAACTAGTTATACACTGTGCTGATGGCTTATTACTGTATATTAGAGAAGGGCCGCGGAGCCTTAGGGACAATTCCCATCATCGCCTGTCCTTGGAACACGCAGACATTTGCACATTATCTCACATGAACCTGCACACACACCAATGAAGCACAGCCAAGCACTCAATGTGACCACTTATGACATCCACATGTATATGTATACATTTTTTTATATAAAACTTTCCTTTTGGCTAGTGCATAACATGAATGTCCAATAGCTAAGCTATAGCTGGTAATTAATATTTATGGTGGCAGATGACCACTGAATCACTAGACTGCATCCCAAAGCCTTCACATTAAAACAACCAGAGCTTAAAAAATGGATTCTCCATCTCTCACTGTCTGCCAAAGTAATAATAATGGATCATGAAGTTGATTTTTTTCATAATATGAAAATAAACCATTGCATTCCCCTTTGGAGAGGTACAGTTTGTCCCAGAGTTGGTGTGTGATCAATGGGTGTTTGGAAAATTGAGGAGTGAGTGTGTGGGATCCCACAAGGTAATGCCAAAAGGGGTTTATTTGTGTGCACAGTTGTTTCCCCATGCCTTTGCAATTGGAATGGTTTTACAGCAGCTTCAATTCATTGTCTCAGTCCAAATGTTCTCTACATGTTAATAGGTAAAACATACTTAAACATCTAAAATCATTTACTGTGCACATTCAAGTGTGTTTATTTGCCATGTAGTTTGAAGAAAACATGGAGATTGTCAGTCAGTGTCTAAAAGTGTCATTAAAATTCAGTAGGTGATGTGAATACATTTGGTCATTTGTAATTTGTCTCCAGTTTTTTCCTACTTACTTTTGATTTACATATCGTCTTCCTCTCTTGACCACTCTCTTTATTATTTTAGGAAGTTGGACCTCTGGATTTCATTCTCAAGTACTAATATAACACATTTCTTCCAAGGGTCTCCTGTATTCTTGTATCCCCATAGCACCACACTGTGATAACTATATTGTACCATGCCAATCCTGTGCTCAGGATAAGCACATTTTCTGTGAAAATGTTCAATTTCTGACACAATAGTGATTCGCATGTAAACTTAGGTGAGTTTTCCCATGTTTTCTGCTTTCTATGCATTACGTATAGCAAATCTTAAGCAAAACCTCTTAAACATTCTTTTAACAAGCCTTTTATTCTTGCCAGAAATCTATCAAGGCCATCTTTCTAAAATGTTCAATAAAAAGTTTTCCTAACAACAGATTCTCCCACCTAAGCAGATGATCTCTGCAGCTCTTACAGGGTCACTGTGGGGCTCTTAGCTTCTTTTCTCATCAGTGCTTTTCTTTCCCTTGCTCTGTGCTGGTTTGCACTTATCATATTCTTTCTGTTTTCACACTATAGACTCAACAGTGTTCGGAGACATTCAATGCTTATGGCATATTATATGAAAAACCCTGTTTTAAACTTCTTCACAACATTCTCCCAGACCTGCCTGGGTTGCTCATTGGTCTTTATGCAGTTTGTTCACTGCTTTTAAAAAACAACCCCCTTTCACATAACAGCTGTATTCAAAGTGCCCTTTACTCACACATAACTTGATTCTAGTACTTCTGATGAAAACTGGTGGTATTAAATTTTATTTTAGGTTTTAAAGGGGGTAGGGGGATTCATAGAAATGCATCCCACACTTTAATTTTAATTTGGATAATTTAAACAGACAAATCCAATCACTGTTTTCCCCCAAGTGTAATATTTTTTATTTATTTATTTGAAATATATTTATTTATTGTAGAGAAGAACTGACAATGATATTAAGCTAAACACATTAGAATATCAGCCTGGCTTTCATGTTGGCAAATGTTAATCAGAATAAATGACACTCTAAGCTAGGCAATACACTTAATACAGTGGTACAGCAAAATCAAAATGTGTTAACTTAGAAAGTACTTACATTTGTCATTTGGTGAACAAACATGGCTCCTTCTCTGTACATCTGAAGAATTTTCCTCAGTTTTTACGAGGCCTTTCACACTCAGCCAGGACTGCAGAAACGTTTGGAATTCTCTACTACTGAGCATAAACAAACAAAACACTGGAGTGGAGCTAAAATTGAGAATAAAAATAAAATAAGAAACAACATCAATGCAAAAAGTTTCAAAATACTGGGCTTTTTGTGTGGCAGGTTTATTGGAGCTGCAATGTAAAGAGGGTCGTTGTCAAAGCAAAACATTTCGTAAAGATTTCTGCTACTAATTGTGGTCAGATCTATTTAAATAGGCTGAACTAATGTGACTGCTTCGTATGAGGATCATATGTTCATATCAACCTGTCTAATATCCAACATCTGGCATGGTGTCTGTTTCTTGTGCTTTGATTACATCCGGATTCATTTTGCTCTGCATCTAATGAAGTTGATATAAAAGCTCAAAAATGAAATGAGATGCTAATTTACTCTTGGATTTCCTGGAATCCCTGTCCTGTCATTTTTTAATTGGTTTAACCTTCTGTGTCTTTTGTAAAGTATACACACACACACACACACACACACACACACCCCCCCACACACACACACACACACACACACACATGCATGCATGCATACACAAGACCACACAAGTAGCACTACACAAATGGACATCTGAGTCAATTCCAGTCACAGTCCCAAACACCTGTCTGCCAATCTTCCAACTGTGTTTCGTCTACCATTTCCTGGCCAGATTTTGTGTGAGCCCACATTTGTGTTCATATGTCCGCGTGGATGTGTGTGTGTGTGTGCTAACAGCCTGACGACAACAGATAAGGTGGCAGTCATCTTATCGTCCTGAGCCAACCTACCCAAAACCCCTCACAAACCTCAGGTGTCACAACCTGCTTGCGTTTCCCCAAGCACTGCCTCATTTTCATGTCAGTTTGCTGCTCTCTCTTGGTCCCTACCCTGGCCCCCCCACTGTCCCACCACTCTTTTTGATAGACAGTGTAAGCTCATTTTGGCCCAGTTCTTCATTTTCAGTTCCCCTGCATGCTTCCGTTTTCAAATCCACAAGCTATTTTGATCTTGCTCGGTACCCAGTTGGCTGTACGATCAGTCACTGTGTTGTTTGAACAACCTTGGCGGAATTTGCTATCTTGCTCCCTCACGTTTTGCCCACAAAACACACATTTTAGAAAATTAATGAATAACAAAATCTTTCCCTTATTTTACCAACTTACCCCCGGCTTCTCTTTTTGCACTGGAACTTGCTTGGAGGGGTTTAATACATGCACACAAGCTACATTTCACACAGTACTATTTTTTCAAAATGTCTTATTTTATGAGCTGTTTAATTTTGAGATTTTTATGTGCTCCAAGGAAAAATCAATTTATGAACCTTTAGTGTTCTTTTAACTTGACAATTTGTCTTATGTGTGACAGGGTTCTATTAGGACTTGGTCAAAAATGATAGGCCGATGCCGTAGTTCACTATTGTGCTCATCTTCAGGTGAAAAAAAGGTCAAGAAGCTGTGCAGCATATTTACAATGGATGTCCAGACATGTTAAAAACAGACACAAAAAACAAAACAATCCAAAAAACTGCAGTGCCTTTATAGCAGCTCAAAAGTCCATCACCTTCAGCATGACCTGTTGAGAGTTTAAACTCAGTTTGACTCCATGTGGGGGGCAGAGCCCTCTTTTACAGCCTCAGGCTCTGCCCACAGGAAGACATAGACAAAACAAAACAAATAACATAATGATAACACTGAAAAAAAGGGAAAAAAAGACAACCTGTTTCCAAAATAGAACACTCAATTAACGCAACGTCCCGATGACGTCACAAACAAGTTGTCACGTGATCCCTTGCGGCGCGCCTCAACTTGGAAACAGCTGACTTGAATATTTGGACCGGGAAAATGTCTTTACGCTCTAAGCTACAAGTTAGAATGAACATGACAACTGAGGCAGTAATACCATGTGTGCACTGCACCGCGCCATTTTTGCTGACACCAAAAAGTAAGTTATTTCGGGTGTGCGTGTTGCATGTCGGCTCGGACTTTACTGTTGGACTACGTTTTAGCTCGTGACAGCTCCTCCGTCACGCAGTAGCAAAAAAAAAAATGCACTGAAGCTTGTGATTATTATGTAACAACAACTGAGAAAGTGTACATCTTCGTACGTTGACCTTACTGATTCTTTAAAGTAACTCTTTGAACAAGATAGCGATAAATGCTGTCTTTTTCTTTTCTTGCTCTTGAGTCACCTAACCTTTCTACCGTATGTCCATTTTTTTTAATCTGGCTTAAATCACCTTTACTTGCATTAGGCTATGTTTTGGTGGAAGAGTCTCAGAATGTTTCAGCGGCAGCGCTGGCCGAATACAGATCAATCTGTAAACGGCAACCGGTGTTTTAGATGATAATTGTAGGGAAGAGTGCCTTCACCTTCCATGCTGAAATTTCAGCTCCAAGCCCACCAACAATCAGACTGGTGTAGAACATTATAAAGTAGAAAAGTGAGCCCCATTTCACTCCAAACCAATCTCTACATCTGTTGTAATGGATGCAATTATTGGATCAATTTTCTTTTTTGTCTTGTTAACCCCTTGTTGCTGCCTAAGTCAAATGGAGCCAATGCGTATTAAGCTGTAAAACTGAAAGAAGAGATCTACCATGCACCGAATGTACTTTTTTTGTACTGTAAAGCCTTTTATGCCAGGCTTATTTATTTTATAGTCAACATGGTGTTAATTAAACCAAACCCTGGACATGGGGATGTGACAATGACCACTCGTCAAACTCCATTGAATGTCTATGAATATTGGAAATGTGTATGAAACACATTCTAATTGTTTATTGATGGGTACAGAAACCTAAGCTTTGACCTGTTTAAGTTCCACATTTTGGGATAAATAGATATAAAGACCACTTCAGTAAATAAGAATATAATTAAAAACTGAATTCATTTCAGTAACTCAAATCTGTGAGTGAAACTAATTATTCTTTATTTCTGTTAATTATGATGAGGACTTTCTGCTCATACAGCTAATGAAAGCATGTTTAAAATAAAAAAAAAATCGCATCAAGAAAAAAAATAAGTTCAGAAATGTGGAATTAATAAGAAGCATGTTTAAAACATATTCAGAGGTTATTATTTTTAAAAAGGTACATTATATCTGACAAACAAACCTCATCGGATTGCATATTCTAATTTGTTGAATATAACTGTAAAAGATGTCACAGTGGATTTGTACATCAGAAACATGTCTTAATTGTTTCTAATTATATGTATTAATCACTTCACTCTGCAAAAAGAGCTATGTGTGACTTACAGGTAACTGTAAGTTAACTGTAGGCACAACCCTCACCGGCAGTTGAAGCTTGGCTGACCTCTATTCTGACCATGATCTCCGGCAGGATCTATAAAGCCCCTCTGGTGTTTATCAATGCGTGAAGGAAAAGCAAGTCAGGCAGGAAGACACACTGTAAATAAAGGGCTTCATTTTCACGCCTTGGTCTCTGTGAGAAACAAATCACTTTGTCTTATAATGACACATTTTAGCAGCCATGACAGTGTCACGCAGGTCTCTGTAAATGTACAATGATACAATTAAAGTAAAGTTTTAGTCATTGGACTGAGAAATTGAAGTAGTTTAAATTTGCCTTTCCAAATGTTCCATTTTTACCATGTCTCCTACTGTTTGTTCAAAGGCTCAGACTCCATGCAGGTTTCATATTTCCATCATTAGAGAAATGACGAACACACATATGGAGGGGTAATGTCTTTTAGTACTGTATATGGATATGTGGATGATTATAATTTTTTTTTATACAAAGAAAAGAGCAGCTTGTATGCAGCTTTTAAAGATGACTACTTAGTTTGTATTTCAAATGCATTATACAGTGAACATACAGTCCATGTTGGCTTTGTATTAATGGCCACATTTGCTTTGCATGGCCTTATGGCTGTGAGACTCTCATTTACTCCCTTTAATCTTTACTGGGCTGATAAAAGTCCTCATTTGCCTTCCCCTCTCTGTCCTTTCTGTTTGCTTCACACCACACCATAACAAAGACCTCAATCATCCTTTTACGTTAGCAAAGCGCATCTGCTCGGTGATCTGCTCTTTCAGATGACGGTTATGAAGCCGATTATGGTTCTTGCAAAGTGAACCCTCCACGTCCTGTTTGCTGTTTTAACCTGTGATGTCCAAACTCTGCAATGTGTTTTTGTGAAAATGTATTCACCCCCTTGCAGATCTCTGGTTTTCCTTTGTTGCACTTAAATGTTAAAAATATTTTTTGAATTGCTTCAATTCAGCTACATTGGGGAGGTATTTTTTTTAGCATGAGCAGTATGTTTAAGGTCATGCCACAGCAATGTGACTGGATTTAAGTCCAGACAAACAGATTTAATTGGTCCACTTCAAAACTGTCCCTTCGTTTTTTTAAAAACTGTTCATAACCCATGTGTGCTTAACAGCAGGAATCAACCAGTTATGCAAAGACATCCAGATCTTGAAGCAGCAAATTAGCTCCAGAACATCACACTATTCCCTATATGTTTGCATTGTGGTGGTAGTTTGGTTCTCCCATAGTTTGGTGAAGTGTCAGCAGAATGTCCTTTTTTTTTGTAATGATGTATTTGTTTACACATTGTAACACGTATTCCAAAACGTTCCAGTTTTGTTTTTTTCAATCAGCAGTATTTCTAGGTCCACAAAAAAGTGGTCTTGTGGGTTGTCAAGACGGTTTTTGGAAAATGTTTGTCAGATTCTGGTGTTCCTTTTGGTCAGCGGTGGATTTAATCTTATAATTTTCCCATGGATCCAATTTTGTTGTACAGTCTCTTTTTTTTATCATAAGCACTGACTTTAACTGAGGCAAGTGAAGACTGACATGCCTCAGGTGATGTTCTTCCTTTACTTTCTGAATAATATCAACAGCTCATACGATCATTGGCCAGCTGATCCTGATAAGGTTCACCACTGTTCCATGTTGTGTGGGTCACAATTCACTGTAGTTCTCTTTCATCCTGAAGACTTAGAAATTGGTTTGTAGCATTTCCAGATTGACATATTTCAAAGACTTTGTTTCTAAGATGTTTGTCAGTTTTTATGGATTGTTGTATGCTGTGTTGCATTTTGAGATTTAAGTGAATTCTATGATTTTATAATTCTCCAGATCTGGACTAAGGCCTGCATGTAATTACATAGTCTGACCCCAAAAATGTGGTTAAACAGTTATTTCATAATTTATTAGACTGGAGAATTATCTTTTCATATAGGGTCAAGTTGGTTTCAATTGAGTTTTTTCCTCCTAAAAAAATGAAATGACCATTTAAAAACTTCTTTCTTCTCAGGTTCTTTTTTCCGATCAGCTTTGTTTAATGACCTGATTCATTTCAATGCAACAAAGAAGTTAAAACGAAACTAAATCTGAAGGTGGAAAACTTTTTATATTTTTTTATGACCCTTAAGATGACTTGCAAATTTAGAGACGGGGCACAATTAAGATCCTCCTGCTCCTGTTTATGTTCTTTTGTAATTCTATGTCCCATGTGCTCTATTACCGATGAGATTTTGCAGATGCTGTTTCAGCCACCACTCTGGTACTATTTCTGTGGACACAGCTGTTCACTTTAGCATGTATAGATGGGATTTAGAAAACTGCTTAGTGGCACAGATTGGGCATCTCTACTCTATCATTGCAGATTTTTTAAATCCAGTAGGATAGCTTATATTTGATAGCACTTATGCTGCAGCTCGTTTTAGACAGAGTGCATAAATATGTTGCCGTTTTGGAAGAAGCAATCTTGCCTTTGACCTTTGTGTACTTTGCTGAATGTATTCGACAGCCTTATGTTTTAAAGGATCTTACCTTTAACTACAACAGCAGTTGCATACAGTGTCTCTCTACACTCTTTCCTAACCTTTTCTTGCAGTTGGCTAATTATAGGCCTCACTCTGAGAGAACAAAAAGAGAAAGAGGGAAGAAGTAAATAATCGGTGAGCTGCCAGCTAAATTCGTATTGGATTTCCTACAATGCTCTGCTCACTTGCTTTTAGGACTTCTTTAAGTGCATTGATTTAAAGGGGCAGCATGCAAGCATAACCTTATAATTGTCTGTCTTGACTTTAGCTTTTTATCCAAACTTATGTCCACTCTGGATAAGGTGAATGCAACTTTTACGTTCTTTTACGTGCTAATTGCAGGGCAGTTGTCCGCAGTGTTCTCTACCAAGAATATATTGTGTTTCAGTTCTATCTGGAGCCATTCTGCATGGAGTGTGCATGTTCTCCAGGTGGATGTATGTGATCCCTCCATGGCCTCTGGCTTCCTCCCACACCCCCAAAGTATGGATTTTAGGTTAATTGGTTACTCTAATGGTCGCTAAGTATGTAAGTCTGTTATTATCATATCACCTTTGAGACTATTGCATACCTGCCCTTTTTATTGGAGAACAAAGATGCACAACTATAGTACATAACATCAGTATGTATTTCTATGCATATGATAGTAGTAGCTTTGCTGAAATAAATGACTGAAATTTAATCTCCAGCAAAGCCTTATTTCATTAGCGTCGTAATGCTAATGAAATAAGCCTTACAACGACGCCAAACTTTTCAAAATTTAGAATATCTGGGCAAATTTCAGTACAATGATGCTTCTGATTAGTATGCAGAGGTTCTGTCCGCATTGGAGATTCACTCACCTCTGCATGCTTATCCCTTGAAGTGACTGAGATAGAAGGGGAACTGGACCTGTTTCCTACAGCTATCAATTAAGTTGCTTTAATAAACTCAGATTGTACATAAAAGATTTACCTCTGTCCTCCAGGTGGTCAAGTAATGAGTACATAAAAGTACAAAAAAACAAAACAAAACAACAACACTGACATGGTGTAATATAGCAAAGGTAGCAGATTATGTTTCTCACATCATTCAAATATACTTGTGTTATACAAAATGGTGGCGCGTGAATGATGCACATACTTGCACAAAAATGTACTTACCATGTACTTAACTGAAAGAAATTCACAAGTGTGATTTATTTCTTTACGTTTAGATTCCCCACCCTAAGACATCATATTTTGACCAACTTTTCATAAACATACAATTAATGTTTCTAGTTCCTGTGAGGACAAGTTTGCAGACTGCTTTACAATATTTGTTTTTTCTTTGTACCATTACAATGTTGCATATGATGTAGATAAACCTTCCATCATCTGTATACTTCAGGAATTTGTATTAGGCCACTTTCAGCCTTAATATTTGATGGCGATTATGAGCATTACTGCACTGCACACATAGTTTGTCAGGCTCGACTCTAAAGATGTATTCAGAAAGTGAAATAAGGCAGGAATATGGGGTACTGATGGGTCAGGTTTGTCTTACAGTTGCAGTAACTGGTGAAAATTGGTACAATATGAAGATATTGAATAAAGTTGAAACAATTTTTGTGATTATGAATTCACACTTTTCTCTTTGGACTGAATGAGTGCTACAGCATCAGCCATCCTGTAGGTCAGTGAATGAATCATGTACTCTTCCCAAAAGTCTTTTTTTCCCTCTGTTTATCGACGAAAAGAAGCAGAAAAATTTCATGCACATAATCCCATCTTTTAGCTGGCGGCTTAAACATCTGTTTGCAAAGTGTATTATATGACTGGGAAACAAGGCAAGCAGCCATGCCACTGTTGGAGACCAAGCTTACTATTAGACTTTGAGTATTCCATAAATCAAAATGTTGCAGCGTGATTCAAAGATTTTTTTTTTTTTTTTTTTTATCAAGTTTTGCCCTTTGAAATGACAATTCTCCCATGCTGATGTGCCATAGTTTTGTGACTGTATATTATTAAAAGTTAATGGGAATGGACTTTTGGTGTGTCTGGCTGTGAAACCATGTGATCTGTTATCGGGGTGGTGAAAAGACACATGCTGAGTGTGTAATTATCTCTGAGAGTCGTCTCTCACTATTCATACTCTCTCCAATCTATTTTAATCCCTTCTCTCGTAGCTACAGCATATTTAGCCCTTTCACTTATTCTCTTGTATTTTTTTTTTCCTTGCGTGATCACGATTCAGTCTTCTCGTAAACAATTTTAGACTTGCCTGCTAATGCAATCTCTTTGGAACTGCAAAGAGGCCTATGGGATTTTTTATTTTTTTTTGCTGATGTACTTGGTTTTATTTTTGTGTTATTTGTTGTATTATTATTCAGCTCTGACAATATTTGTTTGTTCTCAGCTTGCATGGAGCTTAGCATGTCACACAGAGAGTTCAGGAACTGCTGAACTGAAATAGTGCAGCTGGTGTCAAGGTCTGGGGGAACACTGACACAACATAAATAGACAAAAAGTGCTTTTGGAGCTTGAAAAACTCATAGTGGGGCAAAGAGACAGAGAGCAAAGGAGGTCAAGACAACCTGAGAGGTGGATTGAGGTGCAATAAACATACTGTGTGTGCAGAGAAAGTGTGTAGTTGACTGAAAAGTGATGTTTCACATGATGGCACATCCTGCAACATTGGAGCTCAGCAGTATCAGCAAATTCACTTTGCCTTTATTTATTTATTTCCTCTTTTGTCTGCAAGTGAAACAGGCAGCCTTGGCCTGGGACAGGGATTCTGGAAAGAAATAAATAGCCTTGAAGACACTGATGCCCTGAGTTACATATATGATGGCGACCCTTAACTCTGTGCTCCAATAGATAAATGAATAAAAACAAGCGTTATGCTTCATAAAATCCCCAGATATTTTGTCATTGTACAACTGTAATGAATGTTTTTGTGATTTTATGTGGCAGGTCAACACATAATTTGATAGGCAACTAATTTGTTAGTTACTTATCAAATTGAGTTAAATTAAATCAAACTTAATATGAAATACATGTTAGGATAAAAACAAATATTTAAAACAACATTTTAAAGATGATAAATTATGAAAAGACATCAATTAAAGACTATAAAAAAAAGAAAAGGATTTAATTCTTTCATGCTTAGGATTAATTATGAGGAATGTGCTGTTGCAATGATAAATCACATTATAATTGGCTTTTAGCTGATATGGTATCCTCAAATAAATCTTGAACTTTAGGATCAAGTGTCTAATTTTCCAGCAGATAGTTAATCATTTTACCTTTCATTCATAGAATGTCTGTACATTTAATGCTACTTGAGTTAAACAAGTAAGCAAGTCGGACTTGCATTGCCTACCTGCATTTAATTTCAGTTTATTTATCTGGCACTCTCCTCCAAGTTGTTCTGAGAATCCCTGAGGTTAGAATGGTATTCTAAAACACAATATAGGCTATGACTTTGTGCTATTTTGTGCCCAGTGGTTGTTTGAGCTCCTCGTTCTGGACGCTGAATCACTTCATCAGGGCCCTGTTGTGGCTTCACTAACAGCCGTTTTACAGAGGAGCAGATTTGGCTGATGTGCATGACAAGTTAAATTACCATAAAGTAAAAGCTGGTGTGTATATTGTGGGAGTGGAGGTGTGCGCATGCATGTAGAAGTGTGTCTACTGAACAGTGTGAGAAGCGTGTAATAGGCTCACCTATCCATGGCTGCAGACTGATGGGCAGGTGGAAAGAATTGAAACCAGATGGATAGAAATGGCGAATGCACTGTGGAGATAAGGCTGCTGCAAAGTGTTCAGTATTGAAAGCATTAGTTAACCTTTTTTTTCCCCATTAGCACCTAAACCAAAATTTTTTTGAGGGGCAGTGCATCTCCCTCCAGCAGCGTATGAGGTCCATAGCTGAATATTATTTTCTATCAAAAAATAAATAAAGGTGTGGTTGTTTTCAACACTGCTTTACTCTGTTCAGCCATCTATAAATCTCTGCATAAGTCTGGTTCATTTGTGGTGGAGCTTAAGCCGCCTTAGTCCACTTTTTGTTGTTTTTAATGTTTTTATTAGATAGATGAAAGGCTAAACTGATTCAGCATTTCTATTCAGAAATTCAGAAATGTATATGTTTGAGTTCAAAGTTGGAAGAGTTCACACAATCTGAAAAGTGTAATGTGACTTTTCCCTAATTTATTTGATTAATTTATTATCTAGACCCATTTATCCTTGCAGAGTCATGGATAGGAGTGGGATTGTGAAGACAGGGATTGCAGGGATTCAGGATGGAGGTTGACAATCTGTCAAAGAACAGAAACTGATTCATAAGAACAATTTGGAGAGATTAATTAACCTGTTGTTAATTACCAGTACCAATATTACCAGTTGTAATATGAAAAAATGTGAAAACATTCAAGTTTTTTGAATATGTTTTGCAAGGCATTGTTGCTGGATATCCTTAAATTCTGCATTATTGTTAAGCTGTGTGGCTAGTTATTAAATCCTCTTTTCTACCTTCTGCTGAATCATTTTCCAGATGAGATACATTTAAACTGAACCCCAATCCTGAACATTATGCCTAAGTACGTTTTATCTGACAGGGTGAAGAGGAAGACACAGCCAACGTTTACCCTGGTCTATGGTAAGTCTCATTCTTGTCTTTCTATATTTTTACATAGATGAAAGTTTGTTTTTTTCCATTCCTGATTCTCCCTTTCTGTATTTCTGAACTTTTTCACAGTTTTTGAGAGTGAAAACCTTGAATGAATAATAAAAATAAAAATCTTCTCAATAAGCTATTGCTGCAACATTTTATGATTTTGTTCCATCAATTCCAAAACCTTTTATTCTTTTGAAGCAGCTTACAATCACAACGAACACTCAAGTTCAAGTTAACAATGCGAGCCATGTGTGAGAAAAAACCCACAGTGTGTACAATAGTTGGTACATAATAATAATAATAACCCTACACTCTAAGATTTGTAGAATATTCAAGATTCTCAAGTGTTTTTCTCTAAAATGATTAGGAGAAATCTGTATGTTTGGAGCCTCTGAGACCATCGGTACTGTTGCTACTCTGTCTATGTCACATCTTCGGTTGTATCTGGTTGCCGTGGTGACATGCATGTGTCAGCAGAAGGATGTGTGAGTCTGTGAGTGTGTGCGCGGAGCGGTCGGTGTTGAAAGAACTCTGGGGAGCCGTATAAAGTTCCTCTGACCAGAAATGCCAGCGACATGCATATGTCGACGGTCAGATACAGAAAAAGTTGGAATGCCGATTTTACCCTCCACCCGGGAGGAACTTTCTGGCATGCCTGTACACGCATGCACACACGCGCACACACGAAATATGCAGACGGCATGGACACACATGTAGACAGATATCCAGATTCCATGCAGGCCACTGCAGCGCATTCAGACACCTCAGGACTATTGGGTTACATACAGGGAAGTCCAAGCCTGCCGCACTACTTTGAACAAGGATAGTATGCTTACACACTTTTATTCACTCATCCAGAGCTGAAGCTAAAATTAAATATTACAAAAATAAATTATAAAAAAAAAAATTGCCTGAAGTCGTTCATAATAGATTTATACATAAATGAAGACTATTTGCATAAAGAGTTACCAAATGCAAATTGTTTTCCACTTGACTGCTGCAGACAACAAACGTGAGTTTATGAGCCTTGCTTTTGGGCAGCTTGTCTTCAGTTGTGGTGGGTGGGGTGGGGGTGGGGGTTGGGGGGTTGGTAGGCATTGCATATGTGCTTCGCCCCCCCCCCACTTAGATTTCCCCTGTGCCAATGGATTTAACCAGTAGACTGCTGAAGCTCTAGGCTTATGCTGAAAAACAGGTGTAATGCAGTATAATTACTCTGAGAATCTCTTTTCAGCCATTGCCATAATTGAGTCCAAGTTCAAGAATTTATTCTCTCCCTCGGGATCGTCTGTCTTGTGGCCCGGTGGTTGCAATGATGCGCTTTTACAAGACGCGAGCAAAATGCAGAAATGTTGGATATGTGAAATGATGAGGAAACAAATACTCTGTCACTGAAAAAATCTCTCAGAAGTTGAAGGTTATTTACATAATTTGAGATTTAACAGAGTCCATTGTTGATACAGCAGGAAAATTTGTATTGGACAAATGAATGTGTATTATAATAATATATCATATATAGAGAGACTAAAGAAATGAAGCACATATTGGATCTGGTAACGATGCATGCAATCCACAGGTGCAAAAAAAGAAAGACATTAGTTTTTATGCAATAAAATGGAAAGACACTATGGTTAAGTATTGAAAATGTGAATAGGACAGGATGTAAACGGGTATAAATAGCTCACATTTGTCAAAATTTAGAGAACTATTCTCTTTATCAGTCCAAAATAAATTCTCAAGTTTAATTAATAACCTGTAAAATAGCAAATACCTAATCAACCAATCAAAATTCTGTTGTAAAAAAAATGTTGAGCTGCAGAATTTGAATCAACTTCATTGGCCAAGATTGTCTGCACAAACAAGAAACTAGACTTTTTCACATGCTCATATGTGCAGACACTAGGTAACCTTTAGAGGAAATAAAATTCAGAACAGCGTTTAACGTGTTTTTACAGGTAAAATGACATGTGGAATTTTATATTTGTATTTTCTTTTGTCCTTATTGGACTATGGAGATGGCATCAAGAGGTATGAAGTATTTACTTCACAGTTTGTATAAATGAGCAACTTTACAATGGGAATGAGCTCACATTCTGGTAGTTTTCATTTAAAGGGTTCTAGTGTTGTAAGTAGAGGGCTAAATAATAAACTACCAAAAAGCATTAAATTGACCATTTGATTTATCATTTCTAAAACGTTCTGCAATACAATCCTGGTGTTAGGGAGTGGAGATCAGAAGGAATAGCTAAAAGAGTGATGTATATTCTGCCTCATAACTATTCACTTAGCATTTAAAGAAGCCTCCATCATTTGTAGATGTGAGACAGCCCATGGAGATGCAACCCTTCCTTTCTGTTTTTGACCACCGCAACAGTTCCCACTGACATGCTTCTCTGCAAAGTGCATGGATCCCCTGCTGATGAGTGTGTCTGTGTGTGGTGGTGTTTTTGATGGTTGGCACTGGCAGGGGGGCTGGACGGGTCACCAGTAATGTGAGAGTTTGTGTTTTGATCTCCCTGGGTTGCATGGGCGGCAGAATCACCTTTACACATGCATGCAGTCCCTCAGAAAGACTCATACGCACAGATTCATGTTTTCCTTTCAAATCATATTGGCATTGATTTGTCTGTTTCACTTCCTGATTTCCTCCTTTGCAAGTGAGTTTTGCCATTTAATTGTCTTTGAAATTGAATTTTGGGTTCTACAATTATGACAAGTACATTTCTTAAAAATGATTTTCTTCATCTTTGCCTGTGCTTGCGTCAGCCGCTGTTTCACCAACAAGTGTGCAGATCTGTGTGTGTGTGTCTGCGTGGGTGTGTGTGTGTTACCTAAAAGCCTGTTCTGTCCTAATGGATTCAAAATGACCTGAGAGCTCTTCCAAGTTCACTCATTATGTCAGGCGTCAGGATAAATTTTCCTCCTCTTCAGAATGGGTAATTTTCTTTCATTTTTCCCCATAACAACTCTTAATAGAGTGTACTAGTTAACGTTCTAAACAAACAGATGTAGTTGAGGGACATTTCAGAAAGAATAGACGGCAATAGTTTTCATTTAGTGACAGCAATACAGGAATAATTTGTATCCGTTATGTAATTATGATTGAATAAGTGTCTCTTTCTTGACACCCTTTTTGTCAATGAAGTTTTGTCAAACTTCAAATAAATAGCTTGGTGTTTGTCTTTCTGTCATAGCTCTTTCTATCATCTTTCCAGTCTGCAGTAAGTGTATCACTGCCATGGTTCTCTTTGACCCCTGCCTCTGACAGTCCATTACATTTAAATGACCTGCTGTGGAAAACTGTTCAATCCTGGAACTCTGACTCCGATTCTGTTGATAAATGGAATGTGTCTCATCTACAACACATGCTAGATCATTTGTCCGCAAGTCCAATATTTGACTTGACATTTTTCATTAATGGAGCATTAATGAAATAAATTATACAAACCTATTAATGCTCTACATTTAGAAAATTCCTTTGCCGTTTGCCTCCACAGCATTTAGGCCAGGATCAGCTTTCATTTCTGACAATGAGGTGCTGACAAGGTAATGATGCGCCCCGAATTTGCAATAATGAACCATGTCCTAACCATGCTGACTAGACATTCCACTCGAGGCTTGTTTGTGCTATTAGATGCCTTGAGTATGTTTCAAGCGGCCACTACTGATAGCAGCATGCCTGCTGACAAGTCTTTGCACCGTGTTAGGCGAGGAAGAGAATAAAGTTAGCCATGTCAACAATACATGTTGACAAGGCACAGCTGAGCGCCGTGCTACTCTGCTTGCCCTTGTGTGGCTGACAAGAGTGGGGATGTTTGGTGACAAGCTGCTCCCCGTTCCCCCACCCATGTTAGCATGGATAGGGTCTCACAGACATCTGCAGTCTGGTGAAACTTGAGCCTCTCTTTCCAGCAGACACTGTCAGCGTGTGCTCACTGATAAGGATTATCAGAGATGTGTGAGCTCTGCGCCTTGGGATTGTCCCGCTTGCTGCCGGAGGTCAATACATGTGCGCTCTAATGTCCGTGAGTGTTTGCGAGTGATTGTGTGCGTGTGTATTTGCCAGGCAGTGGGGGTTAGGCCTGGATTGAAATGACAATAGAAAGGAATTTAAATGAGAGAAAAAGGGGGATCAGTGATGTTTGCAAGAAGGATGGAAGGAGCTTTGGCACCATTGTCATTCCTCCTCTTTGTCATTCTGCCTCTCTATCTCTTTATCTGCCTATTACAAATCTTCTGCTTGCTCTGTCTGTCACCCTCGGCTGTCACATTTCTTTAAAAAAATAAATAAATAAAAAATGGTTGCAGTCCGCCTCTGAAGAATTTTCCCAAACATGTTGTTTTTCATGCACTTTTATCTTTCTCTTTGTTTACTTCTGAGTTTTCATATCTTTAGCATTTCTTAGTTTGGGTTGTAGAATGGCTAAGATGAACATGAAGGGACACAGGTCAAGTCATGGATTACAAAAACGCTTCTAGAATCAATATACAACACAAAAAGACATATAGATCAATTCCATTTATTTTATCTAAATATTTGATCTGGTCTTTAACTGCGCTGATTTTTTTTTTTTTGCTGTGCGAAGTCATTTCTTAGAGTAGTAATCAAATTAAAGATTTACTTATTTTGATTTTACTTAGACTCCTGTTAGAACATTTTAAACTAATTGCAGATTTTTTAAACAAGCTTGTGATTTATGAAGCCCTTATCTCATTGATTATAAAAGAGATTCTGATTGTTGCTGAAAACATTTTCTAAACATGGTCAAAACTTAATGTCACATTTGCATTACTAAAATCTAAATACTGCTTCAATGGAGAAGTTCTTGCACTTTGACACACACTCAAATACATCAAAACATTCTAGAACATCATAAAACGGGACCAATCCAATATCCTGTGTTTACTTAACCGTTGTTTTTGTCTTATGCCTTGTATCACTTTTTTATGTCTTTCTCCTTTATCCTCTCCTCCTACTATATCCCATCTGGCTTTTTATATAATATTTTCTGACCTTTCCTGAAACCCACAATAAAAACAATGTGTGGTCAAACTTAGTCCAGCAGCAACAATAACTGTACAATATGCAGTGTATACGACCTTAAAAGAAGATGATTCATTTTTATCACTTTCCGCGTGTCATTTAAAACACATGCACGCTCACTTTCTGTCCACATCTCAGTTTCTGTGCCCACCCATTCCCCTCCCTCCTCCTCCTCCTCTTCATCGCTTTGCTCTGCAGCAGCTCTAATTGCGATCAATTAGGAAACTTCAGAAGGCTGAAATAGGAGCTGTGACAAGGGGCATCCGCTGAGTTGGCAGGGAGGGAGAGAGGGAGGAAAAAGGAGGAGAGAGAGTGAGCGAGAAAGAGAGGTTGGATGAAGAGGAGACGAGAGGAAAAAAATGGGATATAGCTGAGGAGAGAGCACGGAGGGCAGGGCGGGAAGGATGACTCCAAGTTGGTGTCGAGAGATGAGCTGATGGTAATGGTGTGATTGATGCGGCCACGCCAGCTGAAAGTCACATCGTTTTTCATGCCAGATATCGATTCCTGACAGACTCTTGTTAGCTCCGAGCGCACAGTGTACGGCGTGGCACAAGGGCTGGCACAGCGGAAAGTTAGGCTCGTATTCCCATCTGAAATACGTTTGACTTCTAAACAAAAGCACTACAGTTTAAATGTTCAGTATGGAAAACGGGACACTAATTTTAGAACACAGCTACACAAAACTGCAGAATGAGTTCACAATATGCTTTGTCATGTTCAATCAATTAGAATACTATTAAGAAGTTAATTTGTTTCAGTGACTCGTTTCACTAAGTGAAACACTTTAAATAGATTAACCCAAACTCTAACCCTTTATTTTATTACGATGATTTTCCACTTGATGCTAATATTTTAAATAATACATCAGATCAGAGAAGCATTTTCAATACAGGACAATGAGCTTATGAAACTGCTTAAAGACTGATTTTCAAAAGATACTTTTAATCTGGCAAACAAGCCTAATTGGATCACATCTCTTAATTTATTGAATATTATTGTAATCTTACAATTAAAAATATAGTTCTCTCCTAACTCTCCTAATTCATGGGGAAAAGACACCCAATGTAAACAATCAGATCTTTCAATGGTATTTTTCACCCTGCCTAACTATTTAGAGATGCTTTTTCTTTTTCTCCAAATATAACATTTTTTCTTGTTGCTTGATGTAAAATAGAGCTTTTCTGGTGTTCCTTGTCTTTATCCTCTCTTTTCTTATATTACAAAGTAGCATTACGAACTCTAAAGTTCATGATGTGCTCCAATTAAAGCCGCAAAAATCACTGTCTGACATAATAAAACTAGAACAACTTTTTATTTCACAAATAGCTTTTAAAACAGATCACAGTTTTACCAAAAACATACATTTTTAAACATCTGTCCTTCCTATTTTCTATCAAAGAACTGCTCGGAAAATCCACCGTTTAGCTTCAGAACTTACTAGTTAGGACGCGAGAAGCAGAATGGCATTAAAACTCAACAATAATGAGCAGAAAGTTATCACACTGAGGAATACCTACACGGTGGCCTAAATTAGATGTGACTCAACATTAGATAGCAGTTTCATCATAACATGTCTGTAAGACCCAGAGAATGCACACTCATCTGTATAATAACTATATGCAACTATAATGAGCATGCAATGTCCAGCCTTTAATGAATTCAGGAAGGAGAGTCCTGTGTCACAGGGAAAAGCATATTAGGTGCAAAATGTGTGTATAAAGGCAACACACAAAAAACTAAAGTTGCATGGGTGTGCTGGCTGAACCTGGTAAGAACATGTCATCCTCCGATGAAAACAAGTTCAGTATAAACATAAACTGAAAGACAATTCAGCCACGAAGAAGCCATAACTTCAAAAGCAGCAGAAAATTGCAAATACACTCAAATATCATAATCTTTGGAGACATGCCCTGGGCCCCACCAAAACAAAAATGAAGCTGTCTGTGTGAAAGGACCATTGTGACATTGGAGAAAAAAGGAAAATTTGGCAAGGAGAACACAACCTCAACTGTAAAGCATGTGCTTAACTACAGCCTGGTTATTTGAGGGTTTATTGCAGGAGGGAGTGGTGAACTGAACAAAATAGATGGTATTGTGAGAAAATAACATCATGCCAAAACACAAGTTAACATAATGTCTTAGAATATCCATTTAAGACATCATCGACGAAGCTAAAGCTTACAAACTTTCAGATCTAAATGGACAACGACTCTCAGCATTATGCCAAATTAGGTACAAGGAGGCATAATGGCAATAAAATCAATTGTTTGGAGCAGCCATCATAAAACCCTGATCTCAGGCGCATTAGAAATTGCGAACAAACTTATGAGATGTGTACAAGTCGGCAACGGCAACAGGCAAATTTAAACTCGAATCTCAGTTTAATCTTTTTTTCTTATGTAATAGTATCTACATTCTCTGAGACTGCTTTGGTCGAACAGTGTCTCTTTATCAACAAAACCACAAGGAACTTACTGTTACCCAAGTGTTTCTGGCCAAAGGAAACATTTAAAAATAGCACCATTAGCCAGAAAATTTCTTTCAAAGAAACAAAAAAAACAAAAAAAAAACAACAAAAAGTGCTTGTTGCCTTCAGTTTTCTGAGGCAACAGACTAAGAATGTTCAGACCGCCAGGATTCTTGATTCGTATTTTTTCATGCGGAGCTCGACTCTTGGATAAAAGTGAGCTTGTAAATATACCAAATGGTAATTTGGACAGCTCTTGTCAGAGATATGGATGCAAGTCTGTTGCCTTGGGTTTGTTAAGTGTTTCTGTTCTTGATACGCACACTAGACACTGAGAGCCTCTGGTCTCTTGTTTAGCTGGCTTTGCCTTGGGGCATAACAGACCCTTTTATCTTGTCACCCTAATGTGTGTGTGTGTGTGTTTGTGTGTGTGTGGGAGAGAGAGAGTGAGTCAGAAAGACAGAGAGCAAAGGAGAGAGAGATAGCTAGTGAGGAGATAGAAGGATCAATACTAAGCCGTCAGGAGGTCTGGCAGTCCCAGAGAGAGAGGGAACAGGACACCCAGCGGAGAGTAGAGAGGGAGACAAAGTGAGAAAAAGGAGGAAGGAATAGGGAAAAAGATTGGGGAGAGATGGATGGGGGGGCTAAAAAGTAGGAGCACATGAGGGTTGGAAATGGGAAAGGAGAGTAGATGTGGGGAGTGATAAATTAGGTGACACAGGGGAGTGGAAGAACACAGAAGGAAACGAATAAGGCAGGTGAAAAACGGTCAGAGAAGTGGGAATTGTTGTGATTCTGGTGGCAACAGGTGAAAATTAGACAAGAACTGAGGGGCATTTTTATTTTTTTCAAAGCTATCGTCTTTAACAGCATCTATCCTTCTGTTTTTGTTCCAAAATATTCACACAAATTCTCTGTTCATCTATCGTAAAATGAAAAGATGAGACTTTTAAAACTTGAATTACACGGTTTATCTTTACAAATATCACGACTAATGTCCAGTTTGGCAGCTTAATCGCTTAGATGAAAAGACAACCAGTGCTTCATTTCATTTCCTTAGAATTAAAGCGAGTGTGAATGCTTCCCCCCCCATGTGTCTCACAATGCCCTGGATACCGATGGTGGCTGCAGCTGGATTTACTGCAACCTCAGACAATGCCACCGGCTCTCAAGAACAGGTCCTCACAGAGACGGTGAAAAAAAAAAAAAAAAAAAGAGTTATGACATGGGTTTTGATGCATGATTCAGCAAACATAAACATGGAATGAGGGGAGAAATAAAATGTTTCCCACTAAGACTTTAAAAGCTTTGACTCAACACCTATAATGAATATTTAACCTCCAGTGACCCTACTCTCCATATCTTTGTAAATGATTTATTGTTCTTCCAGCTTCCTGTCTATTTTTATACCCTTTGTCTCTTTTTGTGGTTTCATCTCCTTTTTGTCCTATTTCATTTTTTTTTTGTTTTTCTTGTTTGTAAGCTTACAACCAAGAGAGAATTGTGAGTCTGGCAGCTGCAAGTGAAACCGTAAAGGTGAAGGTTTAAAAAAAAAAAAAAAAAGACAAAGAAATTATCTTTTCTGTGAATTATCTGTGAATGTCGTCGACCATAATTATCTTGGCAGAGTGTATTTCATCTGGTGATGATTAAGTATCTTAATGGGCTCTGGGAATAGTATTATTTAATGCAGGAGAATAAAATGGGAAATGAAACCCTATTATTATGAAATGAGGAATTCCTCAAGTTGAGGAATTTGAACTGTAATTTTCTTTATACTTCGGCCAATAATGACCCAGGTTTCTTAATGAAAGAAAAAGCTCCAAGGCATAATATGGCTTTTCACAATGATATTTAGTTTGAAAAAAGGTTTAATACAATGTCTTCCCTTCGCTAATGCTTTATTCGGAGTCCAGCAGGAAAGTAAAATTAGTATTTTATGTTTTAAGACATAATTCTGCATAATTATTCTTTGGTGCTAATCAGCTAGCAGCAAAAGGGAGCAAGATTAATTGTAATTAGCACAGACAATTTTAAACATACAACGTTAGTCAGATTATTATAGCTACAGTTATTCAATGGCAGAAGTACTGGCGTCCGTATTGCAATTTCAGAAGTCAGTAGAATACTATTTAGAGTGAAATAAAGTTATAGGGATACTACAACAACAACCACTACTATTTAGAATGTTATATTTTATTGAGGCTTGTGCCACCCTCATGAATGTGCTGCTCTGAGTGGTGAGCCATTGTGCTAATACCAGAAAATGACGACTGAAATATATCTGAACAAGAAAGGATTTGATCCTCTTTCACATACTGACTAACAACACAGGCTGTGTAGTGTTATATAGTTTGAATATAAACCGTGAAATATAAAATTTTACACATAAATATCAAAAACTTGTATAATAATGCAAAAAATAGCTTTCAGACTTGCATATTTAGGTCAACAAGTTCAGCATTGACATTTTTTCGTAGTTCACTAAATGGTCTTTTGGCTAAAATGTCTTTTTATTACTTGAAGTGTCTTAGCTGCCTATTAGTCAACAAATTTGGCACTGAAGACAGCTTCATTTATAACAGAATACGCCTTTGCAGCCAGCCTCCCTCCCTGTCTGTCTCAAGGTTAGGGCTCACAGGGGAGGAGAGGCATCCGGTTACACTAATGCATCATGGCTGCTGGAGGACACACATGCACACACCTCGTCACAGACTGTCTCACCCCATCTCTCTTTTTCCCCCTGCACACACTCCTGTGAGCTGATACCCTTGTGCAGGTCAGATGTGTGGCCGTGGCCTTCTTCTGGTGTACTCTGACTACCTGCAAGTCGTCTGCTGTCTGTCTCTGGCCAAATGCCATGTGTCCAGAATTAAACCAGAGTTGTGCGCAATCACAGGAATCCTCTCTGAGGTTAATCAATGGAACAGCTCTTCATTTTAGGCAAATGGGACGCCCCGCGGTCGGCTGTGACTAAATTGATTGGTAGTCCCGTGATTTTGGAGATTACACATTACAGATGCTTCTGTGATTTTTGCAGGAAGGCAACTACTGTTCTTTTAGGCTGCTGGCTTTCCTTCTGAAGCCCATTAAATGTGTTCATTCGCTCAAGTAAAATTTCCATTTTAACAAAGCAAGAGATGGAAAGTTCAGTAGGCATTATTTCAGCAAGCCAGCAGAAAAGTCTCAGATATGGCTTTGAAATCAGATCAGCGGATGATACGTTCATATTTTTTTTTTTTTTTTCTTGTAAGTCACAGTGAGCTGAGGATTCAGAAGGGTCAGCCAAACTGCCTCAAGCCTGCACATGTCACGATGCTCACATTCACTCCCTGAAAGACATAAACCCTATTTATATTCCACATTCATCATCCCTTTCCTTTTATGCATTGTTTGGCTTGGCTTAACAACCAAAGTGAAGCTTTTTGGACATAAAAAAAATCATTTGGTGTGATAACCCTTCTGCTTACTAACTTTGATCTTACAGCTACAAACAGCCATATCAGCTGCATCGGATACTGAATGATCACACAAAACACGGAAATGTTATTGAGGTTCTTGAAATGTCGAGTTGCCATGACTTTTATTGCCAAAATAAAGCCTGACTCAAGTATATTTATCTACTCACTGCAAGTATGTGAACTCATCTGATTAAAAAAAAATAAAATAAAAAAATAAAGTCTAAGCTGTTATTATGAAACCCCGATTTGAAGGTGGATGCTTTAAGTTGTACAAAGAGTTGCATCTATATTTGAGACGTTCGTTTTTAAGTAAGAAATACAATAGTTCTTCATTTGTTCATACACATTTGGACAAATGTGAATTGAACATATTTTAAGAGAGATTTTTTTACAACTCAGTTTGAGATTTATGAACCACTATTCTATTTGTGAAGACATAGAACTGGGACATTTTTATATTTTTGGTTTTAGAACCATATTTCTATTGGACAAGCATAACATCCGGTTAAGGGTGGATCAGACATGAAATTGCTTATTCTACACTGATTGTCAATTATTTAGATGCCTTTATAACTTGTGAATCATTCTTTAATTCTTGTGAATCCAATTTTGGGTTTAATTCTGTTTCATGAGCTGGATTTTTTTGGTACATGCCTAGAATTTTCTAATCATTCCGACAGAGCGTTTAGTCACGTAGAATACGATTCAAACTCGTGGGTTTCTGTAAAAAACTGCAAATGTCCATTGAAAGACCAAGTATTGACCACTGATTTACAGAAATGACCAGTGGAGAAAGAGCTCCTCTCACTCCTCACACACATGAGCATGGACGCAAAAATAAAACCCACTCTCTCACGCACACACACTCACTCTTATTCCCAAGTGTAGTTAGAGGGCCTTAGTGTGAGAGCCCAGAGGAAATGCAGACACAGCAGAGGACAGGCTATCCATTGATCCGGGTATAGGCTCTCTCCTCAGGCTCTCCTCTCCGTTCTCTTTTAGTGCTCTCCCACACTGTCTCTGTCCCACCATCTCGCCCTCACCCCCCAATCTCAACCTCTCTCTTTTTTCCAATCTTTATGCCATCTCCAGCCTAACCTCCTACATGAAGTTTTGTATTCTTGTGATCTGCCACCCCCTCTCTTATTATATCATACATTTTC
This sequence comes from Poecilia mexicana, assembly GCF_051168715.1. Taxonomy (NCBI): domain Eukaryota; kingdom Metazoa; phylum Chordata; class Actinopteri; order Cyprinodontiformes; family Poeciliidae; genus Poecilia; species Poecilia mexicana. The sequence goes on from NW_028263381.1 coordinate 18,767,272, forward strand.
TCTCCGTTGGCCATTTCTCTTACCTCTTCTCCTCTGGCTGTTTGTATCTGGCAACAGAGCTCTCTCTCTCTCTCCCTCTCTCTCTCTCTCCTCTTGTGGCTGCATTTTCTGGTGCCACATCTCTGTTTATTATCCTTGTCTGCCAAAAATAACCCATTCTTCCTCTGCCTCTTTATTTCCTTCACTTCTCTTCAGACTGTCCTCTTGGATAGCCTCTCTGTATTTTCTACTTTTCCATCCTTTCCGCAATTATGCATGATAATGAAAAAAAAAAAGTGGTTTAGATGAAAAAAAATATTATAAAGGTAAGATGAGGATTATTGGAGGGAAGCAAGATCAACCTTTTGATAAGGTGATGTAGCGCTGAATGTGGAGCTGTACACTAACAGGGAAACATGACATTGCAGTGTTGTTATTGAGTATTGTGATGAAGGTATTGATTGCCATTAACCCACATTTCCTTCTCTACTTTCTGTCATTTCCTCCATCATGTCCCCTCTTCTGACCCTGAGCTTTAGGATCTTTGTTACATAATCAGATATGTGATCAATTTGTGATCACTGTCTGAATGCCATTAGCTGTTAATGTTAAATTTAGCATCTGCTTTATGGCTTCCCCTTATGGCTTTTTAATTTGATTGAGTCATTGTATCTTTCAAAGGCTAACTGGACAATTCTTTACTTAACATGAATTTAATGAAGAGTAATTTGATCACTTTTATACTACATGTAAAAAAATAGGGTATTCACATTTGCAACAAAGACTATAATGAACATAAAATACAATACATGGGAACGCCATTTTGAGATTGATTATTGACCAGATTATTTACAAAACTTATGGATTTGGCTTCTTTTGCTTTTGGTTGGTATATAGCAAGTTCAGGTGAGCAGCTAATTTGTGTTTGCCATTTTCTGATGTGAATGGCATGTTTTCATGTCTTTCCTATTTAACATTGTGGGTGCCAGTACTAAGTTTCTGTCTCGCACTACATTTTATACCCAACATGATGGGACGTCACACATTATTAAGCACAAGTTCCCAGATACTCTGATCAATTAACAAAAAGAATAATTTACGTATAATTTTTTAAAAAGAAATCTTTAGGAGTGATTTCATATAAATTTAGCTACTTTGAATTAATTTATTAAAATTTTAAACAACTAAAAAAATATCATAAAATTACAAAATTGATACTTAAAACATTTTCTCAAACCTGAACCAAAGTATTCCATCTTATATATTTTTTAAATATTGAAAAAATATTTTTTTTTGTTTTATTCCTACTGTTTGAATGTACCCTAACACTCCACTAAAATAGAAATTAATGATGAGATTTGGGCAATGAAAAAAGTGTTTATTTAAGGTAGATATCTTAAGAAATGTGCTTAAGTACGTTAACTAAAGACTGTGACAGAAGAGATGGAAAGAAGCAATTCTTACAACAGAGCATTGTGACACAAAGCTTTGATGTTTTTTTTGTGCTGTGTGTCAGAATGTGCTATAGATGAGCTGAAAATAAATACAAAGCTGATGAAGAGGCCACAGCATGCTCATATGCATTCACCCCGCATAATAGACTCTCAAGTGAATATTAAACCACACATCTTTCCTGTTTTCTACATTTTTTTCTCTCTCTCTGTCATCCCTTCATCACCTTTGTCCTCCTTTCTTCTGTCTCTGCTGTAACTCACCCCACGACCTTTCGTTTCCTCCCTTGGTGCTCCTGCTCTGTTCCTGCAGGACGGGGTTTTTATATGAGCCATGTGGACCTCCCTAATGACATGTGGACCTGCGTGTGTGTGCGTGTGTGTGTTTTATTGAAGGTGCTGACATGTGCATGTGTGTTTTGTGCGCCTTGGTGCGTATATTTGAAGTGCTGACGCATCCGCGTGCAATGGAGGTGCTGACGTGTCTGATCGAAGGTGCAGTCCTCTTCCCCTGAAGTTGTGCCGACAGACTGTTTTACCTTTGAAGAGGCCAGTGAAGAGACGAGTGCTTGGGTTGGGTGCAGTACGGGAGGATGAAAAGGAGACCAAAAGTAGAATTGGAAAAAAAAAATAAGGGAAGAAATAAGATTTGTTGAGGGTAGGAGGGACACGATGTTAAAAAGCGAAGGGAACTTACCATGGCTTACCGCTTGTTAACTACATGGCTTTCAGTTAGAGAGATATTAATGCACAGAGCTCCTTCTAAATGCATGAACTGTAAGAAGCAATCTGGAGAATGGTTGCAGTATGCTAAAGGAGAGAATGGGAAGAAGCAGAGATGATCAGAAAGAGGATGAAATGAAAGACAAGGAAGAGAAAGGGAAAGACCCCTTGGCATAAACAAGGTGCTTGAAATATCATGTTTCAGCCTCTCAAGGCAGTGCAGAGATGAGAGGGAAGTGAGAGACAGAGAAAGGAGAGGTGTGGGGGGTATGTCACAGCAAAACGAGCCTTCCTGGGAGATGACAAGTTTTAAAGAGCACTGATTGGGGCTTTAAGTGTTGCCTAAGGACCCTCCTTGACTCAGAAGGGGCACACTACGCGCACAGAGGTTACCAGGCGGTTTCCCCCCTGCTGAAACGGACTCATACTGATTGTTTTCTGTCATATTAAGCATATAAAAATGTTGACCACTCAAGTTAAATAAGCAATGCAAGGCAAAAAAAATAAATAAATAAAAGTATATCTGAAATTTAGACTCAAAACATGATTACAATTTTGTTGAATTTTCATTTATTTAGAATATGCTTCAATGGCTGAATGCCTCAAGGGCCTAGATTTTAATTATGTTGGTTATATTTTCATAAACAATTTCTTCAAACTTACAAAGTTACAGAATCATTTCCTGAAAGGTCCTTGTTGTTAGTATTAATTGTGTTGATCTTCTAAAGCTAACACAATGATCAGACACATCTTGTTTTCAGTGGTATAAAATCTATAGCATGATGAAGTAGTTTTCTAAAATGTCCTGATTTGGTATTGTTGAGGAAAGAGTATTGCTTAAAAAATATTTCAGATTTTTTAATTGTGATTAGCAAGAACTGCAATGGCACATGGTACTCGCAATGTATTCATATTTTTGTTTTATATTGTCATTTATTCAATAGGACCATGTAAAGCAAAAATAACACTTATGTATGTAAGAAAAACTTACAAAGTCAAAATAACAGAAAATGGAAACAATGACGAAATATGAGCTTTTCTTTGCAACTAAAGGTGTTGCGTTCCATTTACCATTATTTACAAAATAATTGTATTTGTTCATGTACTTTTAAAATTAATATGCAGTTTGTTTTCGAACAGACTGTCCTTTTCAGGTCCTAGATCATGCGGCAAACTGTATTTCCTCAGCATCTCAGCCCTGCTGCTCCACTGAAGGGGTATGGAAATTACAAAAAATAATCATTCCAAACAAAAGTACACAAAGAAATTCTCTATTGACTGAAATTGGCCTATTTTCAGCTTTTGTCGTTTGACAAGTGACTGGCTGGTTAGAAACTGAAATATCCAATCATTTTATGATCTGTGAACATAACGTCTTTACTCGTTACTTAGTTGGTCTGTTAACATTCCTCCATGTAGAGGTTGTTTCTATCAGAAGAAGACTCGAGATTTTCAAATAGAGATGTTAGAAGCTATCAGGAAGCCATTGTTTCTACATGTTGAGACGTGTCTGCAGTTCATTCATGCTATTCGAAAGAGCAGGTCTACAGCAGATAACAAGAAGGCTGAACAGACTGCTTAAACGTTTCTCTGCTTTCCAGCCCAGTATGTTTGGGATGTGCCAGAATTTGAAGTCTTGATTGCATTTGGGTAAACAAATAAGTTATTTCAGCAAAGGCATGGGTTTTACTGTACTCAGAATGTTGCTGCTCATTCAGAATTAAGCAGATGAGTCGTTACAAGTGGTGCAACTGTTGATAAAAATCGTTCCACTCTCTACAATCCCACTTCTGAACTGTGGGTATCAGCAGAGAGAAACTACTACTGCTATGCAGCAAGAACATTTGGAAAAAAAAAAGCGGCCATACAAGAATTACCCTTTTCATAAAGAGGCATAAAACATTTAAAATGTTTTGGAAATGACTTGGGTAGACCTTTTAGTGAAGGAATTAAAACATGTTTTGTGATATGTATTATAGGATTAATAACGAGCCCAAGAGTAATTAGAAGCAGAAAAGCATGTCAAGCATTTAACCATGAGGTCACGGAGGTCTTGGTTTTGCATCAGGTGTTAATTTATGTTAAACATGTGCATGCTAATTTTCACTGAGCTTGCTGATATCTGCACTACATTCTCTGTGGTGTAATTCCTAATGATTTATTTTTTTCATGTAGGTTGTGGCCTCCACAACATCGCGCTGAAACACTGAATCATATCAAGAATATCTAATATGTATCTCTCCCTTGTGCAGTTGTATATTTCTAGGAACGCAGCACTCTGCGGTGGTCTAGAAGTAGTCTCTAAAGTACACAGAATGCCTTTGATGTTGTATGGCAATGTTTGTATGATGAAAGGAAAGAAAACAAGAAAGCAGTGATTTACTGCAACAGACAGGAAAGAAAAACAGTAGCGAGTAAAAACACTCCCAACACAGATAAAGGGCAGCCTGCTTGGTGTGTAGAGGTAAAGCAGAAAGAAAATCGTTTAACTTTTTATTAGTCATTTTTATTCATGCAGTAAAGAATGTTTGAAATTGGAAGAATTAATCTGTCATTGTTAGGTTGAAAAAAAATGTTTTTTTTTATGACTTTTAAAAGCATATTTTTCCTATTTTTTGAGAGTTTCTCCAAGGGCACATGTTATGTGACTGTAGATGTATGTTGGTTGATGTGTTTCACAACGAAGAATGAGCAAACATTTCTGGCGCAAGACGTACAAATCTTTGAGAGATACAGACCACATTATGCATGCGACACTTTTCAGGAGTGCAACATTTTGTCGCTCTACCACACACACACACACACGCACGCACACACACACACACACACACACACACACACACACACACACACACAAAATCACCAAAAGTATAGTTATGTTGAATAATGTTGTAAAGCTCCACAGTTTAATTTAAATTATGTATGGCCTCAAATTTAGAGGGTCATAAGGATAAACTCTGTTCTTGCATTCATAGATCTACATGAGATAAAAGCAACATGTAGTGAATTGTAATGTGTTCACCCTCAGGTCAAGTGTAATGAGTTTAATATATTTTGTCAAAATTGGAAAACAACACTGGACTAATTGGAGAAGAAGCAGAAAACTTGTGCATAGATTACAAACTACGTGTCTGCATTATAGGTAAATGTTCGATAGATGTAACCATAAAAATTCCCATGGAATCCTTGAACTTTATAATACACTTTTATTTATCGCGCATATGCGCCGAGCCCTAGATTTCGAACTGTCTGACGGGATTGCTAGTTAACGGTGATTGATGCCCGCAGTCCCTCTCTGTTGTTAAGGAGGGATGAGGGAGAGCAAGTGATGTAGATCGGATGAGAAGCTGCCTGCTGGTATCTGACTTCAGGAATGGTGATTAAAAACACATTATGACAAAAGCAACATCTGGTGGTGCATTTGATGCGTCAACCCGAAAGTCTGCGTGGATGCTGCATTACCCTGTCAGATCAAACTCTGAACTCTGTTCTAAACAACAACCAAAGAGGACAGTGTCAGCATCCTATTGTTTGTGATGCTTTGAGATCATCCATTAACTACGTGTCAGTTTAATAGTGTATTGCAGCCTGCTGACCATGAGTTTTAAACACAGAAAGAACATTTTGTCCTTAGCGCTGCCGCTAATTGTGGTTTAAGATGCATTTCCTTTTAAGTAAATTACCAACTTTCAGTTTGTGAATGTTGTGCATGAATGACAAATTATAGTAAAGGTGCATTACGTGAGACACATGTTTTAAACACTTGCATTCTGGGTGCCATCAGTGCACTTTATATAAGCTTTGTATTTTGCCTTTGTAGTTTAATTTTATATTTAAGGCAGTTATAAGAGCGGAGCTGAAGAAAAGAAAAAGTGAATGCTCTGCTAGGCTATGAATTGCTAAGACACAAGCAAGGGGCCATCAATGGAGAAAGATGAGTGCAAATTAGCCAACAAGCTTCAATAACTATTTTTTTTAATGTATGATTAATCTGAGAAGAATAACAGCTGGAATCAGAGAGTAAAAAACTACAATTTATTTACAGCCTTTTCATGCACTGCTTTTGACAGTGCATTGAGAGTACACAAAAGTAAAATGAACATTTCTGTTCCCAAAAATATTAATCTCCAAATCTTTTTTCCAGGGCTGTAGCGGGTAGGGTTAACTTACCTTCCTGCTGAGTTAAATTAAAACAGGCTTATTTGAAATCGTATAATCCTTTTTCCTAATGCAACACAAAGCCCCCGAGAGAAAACCTCAGAAGACAAACTTCCTCATGATGTTCTGACTTCAGTGAACCTCTGGCTAAAGCTGCAACGGTAAATCCATGATGTTGCTTTTTGTAATCACATATGTTAGTGTGACGGTGATGCAAGATTCACAAACAGTTCAAACTAATATGTATGCTCACAGAAAACAAGTAAATCTATATTTTCTTATGGTGCATTTGGATTCTTTTTTCATGTGCATCAGAAGTCAAACATATATCCACTGTAGGTATTTTCTGAATTGGATTCCTTGTTTATGTTTATTGAACTGTTACTTAATACCATCTTTCTGAGCATTTTTTATAAAAAATCTAAAAGTAGAGACCTGCAGAATAAAGCACTCTGAGAGCCCAAAGGGGCAGGGAAAAGGGCTACCATACATCAATCCAGTCCATTTAAGCCATCTCCCTGCCAGAATGAATGAATGAACAGGTTACTCCTGAAAATGGATCAGAAAGGTCAATAAAGTCCAACAAAGCTCCAAGAGAGTAAGAAATCTGATTTCTTCTTTGTCATGTGGGACACGACCACCAATTTAAGTGCAGTTCTGCAGCCATTTGACATTTATGAGACTTTTTTTTTTTTTTTTTTTTTTTTTTAAGTTTAGTATTTTTGCACCAACAGAACTAATCACTTCTGATTTAACTGATGTTTTAAAATAATTTTAAGTAAGGCATTATGTTTGGCATTTTGAGATTCAAGTAACTCTTTCTAGGAAGCAAAAACAGTAGATTATTAAATGCATGTTATCAGTAAAGATTCTGTGGTTTTTATATCAAATTTTCATGTGGTTAACTGTAGAATAAACCAAGAACAAATTGGTTCTAAAAAATAAAAGTAATGACCAAAAATCTACAGCCATTTCAGAACAACCTGGCCACCACCAACGGGTATAAAGGCCATCATTCTTTAACATGTACCAAGATCAGACGAATAATTTCTGCTGTGATGCTGCTGTCATATCATTTTGTTAATAGTTTGTTTTGCGGAGTGTAGATGTTTAACATCTCCCCCCTACACACACACACACACACACACACACACACACACACACACACACACACACACACACACAAACACGTTTGTTTTGCTATCTTTGTGGGGACTTTCCATTGACTTCCATTCATTTCTACAGCCTAAACCTTACCTTTACCCTTTTCCTAACCCTAACCATCACATACCTAACCCTAACCAAAACTCAATTCATACCTTAGCCCTAACTCTGACCCCTGACCCAAAAACAGGGTTTCCCCTTGTGGGGACCAGGCTCAGGTCCCCACGAGGAGCAATTGGTCCCCACAACATAGTATATGTCAGGAAAATCGTCCCCACAAGGTATTACAAACAAGCGCACACACACACACAATATAAAGATTTAAAGCACATTCTCAGATCTGAGTCCATGTTCTCCAGAGAATATGTTACAGTTCATGTGCACAGTAGCTTAGTTAGTAGCAAAGGATCTGACTCTAGGTTTGTGGTGTAGTGGGGTTGGGGTGTTGGGGAGACAGGGAGGGGGGTGTAGCAGAGTGGTTAATCCTAACTTGTTGTTCTACACCAATGGCCCAGACTTTCACTTCTTTTCTTAGACACTGTTTTCTAATCTCCTGTGTTTTTTCTTTTTTCTTTTTCTTTTTATTTGTTTCTCCAGTGATTCCTCTCTCTTTCTCAGATTTTGCGACTCTGCTTTACCATTTGGTCCTTTTTGTACTGCATCTCTTTATTACTCTTTTTTTCTCCCTTCCCATGCGTGCATATTCATCTAATTTTGTTTCCATCTCGCTCTCCATATCCTTCTCTTTCTCTGCCTCACTTATTTTCAGGCTCTATCAATCTATCTGCCTGCCTCCCATTTAATGAAAGCCCTTGGTATTGGACTAATCCAGTAGCGGCGTGTTCGATGTCTCCCTCGCTTCATTTCTCTGTATCTCACTGCTCATCCTCCATCTCAACATTTCTCCCTTACCCCTTTCTAATGAAAGCCCCCCACTATCTCTGTAATCCAGTGTCTCTCTCCCTCCACCTTTCTGTTGCTCTTTCTTTTCCTCTTCCTCTCTGCAGACTAATGAAAGTCTGTGGTGTTGGTCTAATCCCCTGGCTGTGTGCTCACCGCCTCTTTGTTGGTCAAATCTGACTAATGCCCTCCGTCTCACTCTGCAGCACAGGAACCTCTTACCTCAGCCCTCAACGAGACACACACACATAGTTTCAGACATCAGAGACGACATAAAAAAAACAGACGACAATGAATATATACTTGTGCAAAACTAATCATATCTTATAACTTTTCCTTATTTTGCTACATTGAAACCTCAAACTTTAATTTCCATCATTTGGGATTTACTTTAAGAACAAGAAAAAGTAGCGCATAATTGTGATGAGGAGGGAAAATAATGGTTTTCACAAATATCTTACGAATAAAAATCTGAAAAGTGAGAGGTTCTTTTGTATTCGGTACCCATGAGTCAATATCTTGTGAAACCCCATTTGTAGCAGTTAAAACTGTCAGACTTTTGGGGAATATATCAGCTTTGCACATCTAAGGACCTTTTTTGAGGCTAAACTCAGTCAAGCTGGATGAGACTGTCTGTGAACAGCAATTTTCAAGACATTCTGTACTTTCTCAGTTAGACTTAGATCCCAACTTTGACTGGATCATTCTAATACATTACTATACTCTGACCCATAATATTCTTTTGTGATTGAGCTTGTATGTACCTTGTTGAGTTTTATGCTCCATCCAAGAGGTTTCAAACTAGAATTGCCCTGCATTCATCATCCTCTTTGACCAATTTCCTTGCGTTCAGGGAGATGTGTAGAGATTTGCGTGTATGCCATGAGTTTAAATATTGGTCTCATCTGACGGGTACCTTCTTCCACGTGTTTGAAGTGTCTTCTATATCGATTGCTACAAATTGTAAGTGATACTTTTGTCTTTCAGTATTTTTTTTTCTTGCAGCTTTTCCAGATTTCTAGAGTGCAGGGATAACAGGTGTCCTGTTGTTAGATTCTGAACTGCTGATCTCTACAGCCTTTTCCAAAGTCACTGTAAGTCTCTTGTCTGCTTCTGTGTCAGCATGCAATGAGTATTTCAAGCAATACTGCAATACCACATGGTGGATAGCCTTTTTAAATCTCACATAGATTGGCTCTAGTACTTAGGTGAATGCTGAAGGTAATCAATTGGAATGGATTTTACTCCGAATATAAGGGGCTGAATACATAAGCACACCACTCCCTTGTCCTTTTTGTTCTTATAAAACAAATATTTAAGCTTTGTATGTTGAGACGTAGAAGCTTATGTTGAATACCTTAATTTTCTTTGTTTCCTTTTCCTTCAGAATCAAGTGTTAAGTCTATCACATAAAATCTCCAAAGGCAGATCTGAAGTTTGTGGTTATGATCCATATGCTTTGGCGGTAATTATCGCATATGGAATACTTTTCCTGATGAGTTTTCCTGAGAAGCATAACAGTAAAGACAATAATTACCAAGTTGCTCTTTGATTTAGGGCTTCATTTAATTTTGTTGCTGTATTTGGCTGAGGAAACCAAAACCAGTGTTCCACAATATTACCTTTTAATACCAACCATTTAAACCCTTAATGCTCTGTTTCAGTTATTTATTGATATGTTCTTTGTTAATTGTCTTTGCATAATGAACTAATACTTGAGTTTTATATGCACAGGTTAGTATTTTTAAAATCGTATACAAATTTAGAACACTATGCAACTTTTTCTGAGTGAAGTGATGCTGAATTTACTGAAATATTTTCCTGACTTCCTTTTATGGGAACTTATTACCGTCTTGCTTCAAACATCTTTTGCTCTTAGCCATCTCTTTGCCCTGCAATTCTTCTTTTACCGGCTTGGCAACACTTTCGTTCACAGTTTAACCTCTGCCACGCTGCCATTATTGAAACACTGACTAGGCTTGTTTTTAATGTCTGCAAACCCTGTTGGTTTTCCTTTGGTTTATTGCAGCACATGACTGCCAAACAGGCTCACAAATCACTGACTAGGAATAAGGCACTTCACATTCTCCTTATAGGAAGCCTGGAAACTATCACTGTAATATTTTAAATCTGGTATTCAACACTACAATTCCTGTACAGTGTTGCTTTATTGGCACGGCTTGTGCCCATAATTTTTCTTGGAGCCCAGCAAGCTCTAGATGTCATATAGACAGAAATTCTCCTTCAGTTTAGTAATACTTTACTTTTCTTTAATTAAACAAGATGTATACCTTAAGATTGGATCACAAAATCCTCCCAATAACACTCAGTAGAACATGTCATACAGTTTGCCTCGTGAAAATTTCAATTTTCTTTTGAGTCAGTGTTCATCTTATCCAAAAGGCTCTTCAGGAAATAGCTGTGTCCATGAGCTGAGCTTGATCTGACCTCAGTTCACCTAAGTTGTAGAGGCATAGCCACCAGGCAGCCAACTAACCCCGACGCCTACACACAGGTCCTCATTCTTCACCATAGTTTCAGTCAGGCAGTACACAGGTTGCCCTCCAGTGACTGATCCATCATGAGGATTAAATAATATCATTATTTAATATCACTGATGTTTTTTAATTTCCATGTCTCATATTGATGTGCATGTACCTATTCTGTGAATTTATGTAATTATTTATTTGCAGAAGCCTAATGTCAAGGATTACAGATAACAGTATGCTCATGTGTATTCTTGGTTATGTGCATTTTCAGTGAGGTAGGAAAATGTGCTGGATTTATGTTTGTGAACATGGTAATGTTTGCTGAAATCAGCGTTTAGATTTAAATGCGTGTGTCTGTGTGTGTTTCCCTCCCATTGCATTTTAGAGTTAGTTCTTATGCAACTCTCACAGTGTTTGTGATGTTTTCAGTCATTAGATGGCCTGTTTATGGAGAAGCAATAAGTCATGACGAAATCTAACCAAACACAAGGATGTGTTTATCAGCAAGGGAAAGCTGTTTCAGACCTTGCACATTTTAGCTGTGGATGTTGCATCAAGGTTAAACTGATTGCCTTCTCCTGGCAATTATGGCTAATTTGAGTTTTAACACATCCAGTGGCCGGAAGACTTTATGCTGTGAAAATATTTTGTATTTATACAGCTTATGTCCCCTGGACCTTTTTGGAAACGACAATGATTTAACACATTTTGCATTTGGTCTAAGCATTTCTTTTTTTTTTTTTTTTGCTTCGTCATAGGATTCTTTTTGGATTCTTTTTTTCTCTAAATAATGTATAACTATTCTGGCATTTGTAGCATCAGATAACTTTTTCTATCCGATACCTACTCAAATATCTGCTTGTTGCTTTTCTCATGCAAAAAATGGACACTGCAATTTTTCACAAAGCCTTAACTTAAGGAAATCTGCTCTTCATACACTTTTGGAAAATAAAGCCGAGTTGTTGCAGTGTAGATGTTGATGTTTATTTGTAATCAAGCAATCAATCAAATTTTATTTGTATAGCACATTTCAGCAGCAAGGCATTTCAAAGTGCTTTACATAATTAAAATAAAAACAGCATGTGACATTGAATAGACAATGAGAAAGAGAGAGATTTTAAGATTGTAAGAAGTAAAGGCGTCCAATTCTCAAAGACCAGCACTATTGTTGACATGCCAAATGTCTAGAGCAAATATGTTGTTGTGGAATATGCACAGTGCTTGTAGCTAAAATGTTCGCTAATGTTAGCATGCTAGCCAATACTTGTAAATATGTTGCTGTTTCATTTTTTGGTTTACCAATAAAACTCGCTTTACTTGTTTTGTTTAAATGGTAGTTTTCAGTTGAGCACTTTTATCAGCTGTGTACCCTAGCTTGCCACATGTTGCGCTCTTTCTCCTACGGTTTCCATTGAACAACTGATGATTAATATAGTCTGTGTCTATGCAGTACATATGGCCTTATATAGCCTGTGCTATCAATGCAACAGAGATCTTAAATGTCAGAATTTCACAGCCGTTACTTTGCTTCTCTTTTCTATCCCTAGTCTTCTAAGCGCAGCACATAAATGGAGAAGACCATATTTCAAACAGATTCTCTCATGTGGGAAGTTAAACATGTACAAGCCAGCCAAAGGTGAAATTCAAGCCTGCCAAGGGAGATTTTCAGCTTACAGGGACTCAGGCATTCCTTTATAAAGGGTGTGTAGAAGGAGTGAATATATAAGAAAGACTCCTGTGATCAAAGAAAATACAAGACTTTCATTACGTTTTACCACAAAAGTCTGTAGAGAGTGTTGTTAAAATTGATCCAGTATGTCAAGCTGAAAAAGCAAATTACATGGTGCTGGGCTAAAACAAATTGAAAAAGTCATTTTGAACATATATATATATATTTAAAAAATAACAGATCATTTGGAGCTCCTCTCAGAAAGTTGACTTTCCATATTTGAACGAATATGAAGTCAAAACCCCCAAACACAGGGAAATGAATAAGACAAGAGTTCATAAAGTTGAACTGAGGTCAGATGACATTGGAACAGACAGAAATAGATATTAATAAAATAGACTCACAACCCCACAGTCATAGAGAGCATAAACAGATAGCGCTGCAAGAGACGGGTGAAAGGTGTTCCAAGCTCTTTTGGCATCCTCTCCAACTTCCTATCTAATCTGACAGAAGCCGCTATGCAATCAGCTCCCCTGCTCCTTGTCCCCTGCTTTCAGTGTAAAAACCACAGAGGCATCAAGCAGAGAGCAGCGGAAAAGCAGGGGCGTTAATCCACCCGCCGGTCTGCAAGCCCTGGGTTTTAGGCCAGACTCTGATGAGTTACTGTGAAAGGGAAGGAGGAGAATTAGGTGGAATATGAATAAGAGCCAAGGAAGAGGGTATCATCTTGCTGTGCACCACATATTTTATTACAGTCAAGAGTTCATTTTTACCTACTCTGCTAGCTTCCCATTATTATAATACAGCAATTCACTTATTTCACTCCATCTCTGTTCACCTTTCATATTGCTGTGGTTCAAGTAAAACTATGCACACACGTCTCTCATGGTCTCTTATATAGTGTTCAATGTGACTGCTCATCTTTTCCCTTCTGACTCTTTCAGGAAACTTTGTTAATACTGCTTTGCCTCAGCTCTGTTGGCCAATGATCTCCCCAGAGTATTGCTTTTCGGCTTTATTACAGCTGCCAGTTCACAGAAAGACATGGATAATGTTTGAGTTATGCGAATGTGGAAGATCCAATCCAGACGCAGAAGTTTTCAACAGAGTTCAGCCGTCTTTTACGAAGATATGGGTAAATTTATGGCACTTCTTCCCACGGGAAAGTAATAACTTAGTTTGCGGTCATTGCCATTTGCTTGGCTCCCAATCCTCAAGATTGTGCAACAATCACCACACCTTATTAAATAACTGTTACGACTGGGGTCGCAAGGTTAATTATACAAACATGAGTGTGCAGGTACCCGTCCCTGATTGGCTCTCCAGAAGACGACAGAAACATCTGATTGGCTGCTTCCCGGAGGTGACGAATATAAAGGCTGCTGAAGCGGACTTCCTGTGTTCCCTCCTCTACTCATTTCCACCTCTTTCTTTTGTTCATCTGTTGTGAGAGTTCTGGAGTGTAGGAGTGAGCTGCTATTTATGTTTTCTTAATTTTCTCATGTTTTTCTTCGTTAGGAAGATAAGTTTTTATCCTTTGGTTTATTTACTTTCAATTAGGTAAGTTTCTGTTACTATTTAGATAGTTTCCTTTTGTTTGTTGTTTTCGGCTATAGCTCACTCTGAAGCCAAATACTCTGATTGTAACATCTTTATCAAAAATACATCTTTTTTAAAATAAATAATTATCAACTGTTCAACTTTGTGCGTGTCGGTTGTTGAGATCTGAGGAGGATGGATCCTTCTTGTTGCGACCTGGCCACCCCTAGACTGGTCGCAACAATAACATTTGGAAAAGATTGTGTCAATTTTTAGAGCCAATCAAGATAGAAGATTTTTCTCCATGTGCTACTGTTTGACAGTTAATAATTCATTTGATCGGATTAATTTATTAAGTAGCTTTAATAAATTGCTGTTTTTCCACTAAGCGCCCTATGCTTGCAGGCAAAAATACTTTTATTATTGGAGCATTGGGTAGAATATGAAGGAATAACATCTCTTTGAATGTTACAATCACTTTTAGAAAACATTACATTTTGTTATTCAATCTTGCTGAACTTATTTTTTTCAATTCTTTTACAGGATTTTGGACATTTGACTAAAATCTAATTGTCCTTGCAGAAGTGAACAGGTGCAATGCATCTGACTTATTATGAATTAGCTAAACCCAGTGGTGCATAGTGGATCCCATCTTGTCACTAATTATTATTGGCCATCTGCTACAACACTTTGCCATAAGCTGTTTGTCAGGCTTTAGAAATGTTTTGTAAATGCTGTCAGTTTCTCTTGGTTTTCTCTGTTTTTCTCTCCATGCAGTTGGAATCGGATAGCATGCTATTAAAAACGCACAGTTCTTTTCTCACTTTTGGATGTTAAATCATCACATTGTCAGATATGTCAACAGAAAATAATTTTAAAATTGCTAAATGGCAGAACAATGAGCAATTTTTCTAAATACAAAAAAAAAAATCTGAAATCTATAAATATTTTCTTAGTATTTGGTAGAATTGTTTTTTAAGGTAAATGGAGAGGCTCAGTTGTTCTGAGTATGTTTCAGCTCATTTCTTAGAATAGCTTGCTGAAATTTTGACCCATTCCTCCAGAATGCATAGGTGGAACTTGGTCATGTTTGCAGGCTGCTGCAACATTTGACTTTTCAGCTTTGCATGTATGTCTATGCGACTACAATGAGGGTTGTGTGACGTGATGCCCAAAGCGTACACTGTGTTACTCTTCAGCTACGTTGTAAGTAATTTGTCTGATCAGAATCATTTTGCACTTGTAAGAACTATTGCACTAAATATTTAACTTCCTGTCCTGATTTGTCACTTCAGACCGCCTACTTTGCTGAGTCTACTTGTCCTTCTGCAGTACGGATACAGCCATACAACATAATGTTGCCACCTCTGTATTACACCACTGGGATGGTGTTCAAACTCTTTTTTTTTTAACACCATCCGTAGCTTTATCACTGTCTGTCAACTGGCTGTTTTTATCTTAGCTGGTTTCTCATTTGCCCAAATAATCTCCTTTGCACACCTAAGCGTTCACGTGTCTAAATGTTCCATTTTACTGGACTGATTAAAAAATTTAGTTGACATGACATGCAGTCTTAATGTCAGAGAACTATATCTTTTAATATAACGCCTTTACGGAGCAACTAAGGTGCTTCATCCATCATAAAGAGGTTCTGGTAGTAAAGAAGGAGATAAAACTAAATCGTAGTAAAGAAGAGGAGAGGAATTAACATATAGGGACCTGTAATATTCCACTTAATTTGTTCTTAATGGGATATAAAGTGATGGACTGTCCAGGGTTTAACCAATGATTGCTGGAAATAGGTTCTGGCCACCCACCTCCCGACCCTGTGAGGAGATATAAGCAGATATAGACAATGGATGGATGGAAAATAATGTTGAATTGTGACGAGAGTTAAATGAGGTCATCAACTGAAAAAGTCAAACTTTAGAATAATAGGCAGAGAAAATAAGACCAAAGTAAGGAAAATAAGATATGTTTTTCTGAAGCTGCAGTCGCCTGAGAGCTAAAAGACAGTGAGCACTATCAGATCCTCGACAGAAAACAGTAGAATTTATTTGATTGCCTGCCATTATAGATAAGTGCAGTATTTTCACTAGGACCCATTTCTTTTGATAACGACTTGTCCTCTTTCCCAGGAGAGAGGTGAAAAAAGGCTGAGAAGGAAAATAGTCAGATAAATAAAGAAGTGGATGAAAGAGGGCTCTCATTGGTATTAGATCTGCTCACGTGAATACTAAATTATTCTCCATCATCATGTGGCTCTTTATCTGTCTCCCAACTTCTTTGGAGACATTTTATCTCGGTTTTTTATTTTTCAATTTCATTAATTTTGCCCTCACTCTAAGCTATTTCTAGTTTGTCCTTCATTTTTTTCCATTGTCCCTCATAGCCACCTACCTATATCTCCTCTTTTTCACTTTTATCTTCATTCTCCCTCTCCTACCTTTCACAGCCTAATCTTATTCTTGTCAGAAGGAGAGCAGCAGCCTCCAAAGCCACGCAACTACTACAGAATGATAAAATGTTCATGTCCATGTTGGTTTGAGCCGTTTTGCTCAAACCAACATTTCCAAATGACCACAAATAAATGTTCTCTGACAAATGAATGCAATCTATTTAGCCGTAAACATTGAGTTTCTGTAGATCATGAATTGAACTTCATGTTCATGTTTTGTACCTAAACAATAAACTTGTATTTTTTTTTTTTTACATAACATTAACGCATGAATTTATCACCATAGAAAACTAAAATAAATAAACAAAAAAGGTTAACAGCTGCTATTGTTGAATTTTTTGATATTCTATCATCAAAAGCTTTTTGGGTTCAAATGGTTAAGGATTAAATTAATTCAAATGTACATATGACATGACGCATTGAATCTATATGAACTCTGACTTTAAATGCCCAATACCAATTTCCTTTTTGTTATTATTTTTCCTACATCTGTCCTGCTCATTTTGACTTTGTTTAGTTTTTGTCATTTGCCAAGTAAAAACAGACATTTTAAGCAAATTATAAGTGTGCCTGCAAGCACGCTCAGTCATTTGAAGGAGCCATTAAAGCAGCAGACTTTATATTACATTCACCTGTGCACCTAGTAATTCATTGCAAAATAAATCTTTTAAGTTTGACCTTTACGTCACTTAAATATGAAGGGAATGTGTCAGAAAGCCTCTCTCTTTAATGATAATCTAAGGATGACTGGAATATTTCTCTGTAAACATTCAGATTTGTGACTCTTTACATTTGGAGTAGTGATGATAATAATAGGCTCTGGCCAAAGAACCAAAAAGTCCTGGGCATGTTTAAGAGGGAGGCTTTTGCCAATGCATATAAAGATATATCTGTAATTTTTTGGATAGATATCATTTCTATCATATCAGGACAGCAATAAGAATGTGGCCTTTTCATAATGGAGTAGACCAGTGGTTCCCAAACTTTTTTTCCTGGGACCCCCCCAGTGGTTTCCAAACTATTTCTGAGCCCTCCCAATGGTTTACAAATAGCTGTCTGGTTGAACGATGTGTGTGAGCGAAGGGGTTGGGGAGTAGATTCTTAGAGACTCAGCCCCGACTCCAGACGAACAAAAGTTGAACAGACGAATCAACTTTTTGGGGGGCAAAATGAATCGTAACTGAACATAGACAACACCAGTAGCCTACAAGCTACTTGTTAACAAGCTTAAGGTGCTGTATTGATATTAGCTAGTCATCTTTTAGCTAACTTTATCTGCATCCAACAGCTTCACTCAACTCAGTCGGTTAGTTTGGGGGAAAACTGAAAAGTTCTTTGCGTTTTGCTGGTTTGCTGCCATGATTCTAACACACCTGCTTAGCTCCGCACAGCAGCAGCAGGTCTCCTTCACTGCCGCACAGGTGTAAACCCAGCGCAGTCGTAGCGCTCATGTTGCGTTTAAAGGCGGCTCGGAAAAACAGGTTACCACATGTTAACAACGGATTAAACAGTTTTAACTGCTGATAAAAGTGGCAGAGGACACAGATATGGGAAGTGTGGAAGCCTCTACTGTATCAAATTGACAGAGGAATAACAGAGAGTTGGCCATTCTAAGGTAAAAACGTTAGCGTCAATGTTTTTTTTTTTTATTCATCCAGACGGGTGCCCGCACCTCCCCTGCAATGGCAAGGCGTGCCCCACAGTTTGGGAACCTCTGGAGTAGACTAACTGTTCACAGTGACTGAAAATAGAATGAAAGGAATTATTGCCTAGAATATAAAGCTGGAGCTTCTGTAGGTTTTTGAACTGCTAAGTTTGGGAGATGAAGAATACTCATTATGTTAGTGTAGTATCAAACAGATACGTTGATTTTTTTTTTTTTTTCAATTTATCTTTCAAAAATTAAAGTGAACTCTAATTTCCTAGAGCACAATCATGTTCTCTATTTGAGACATCTACTGCTTTTATGAACATTTGGAAATCTTTTAGGATAATTAGTTTATAATAAGAATTTCTATCAGCTCATTTGATAATTTCTCCTATTATTCACCAGTTCCTTTTTATCAATAGGTTTAGTGATGGATGCCCAACTTTTATACTTTTTAAATTTGTATAGTCTTACAAATTTAATTTAAATAATGGTCTAGATGTACAAAAATATGCATTTCAACATTTCAGATACTTGGACTGGTTAGCTATCGAGAAACAAAACTTGTCAATGAATCGTTTTGGGTGTTTCAACAACTAAACAGTTCCTCTGGTACTGGAACCTACTTTTTTCTTCTTTTTTTTTTACTTTGCAAATTCACAACCCTTTTACCAACAGAAACAAATCTGTGGTGTATAAATTTTGCTTTCCTCTGAAGTTCACAAGTCAGATCAGCAAAGTAACTCCGTGCTGTATGTGAATGTGCACAGAGAAACTCCACAGTCACTCATTTCCCTTCACCCTCATTAAAAAGTAGTGCTGTTGTACATCGAGGAGTAAAGCAAGCGGAGTAAGGTTAACCTTGAAAATGTGCTGCTTTTTTGTCTAATCTTCTTCCCTTCTCAAAAAAAAAACCTTTCTGAAAGGTGCTGGGGGCTCAACGAAATCAATAGATCACTCAGGCTGCAAATGTATTATCTTACAAGTGAAGGGGGAGGGAGATGAGGTGAGGAGGTGGGAGTGCAGGGGAGGGATGGAGTGAAAGGAGAGATGAAGGCAGAGGATAGAATGCAGAGGAAGTGAGGGATAAGGGGTAAATGGGGTGAGAGTGGTGGATGTGAGATGCATCCAGCAAAGCAGTAATAAAAAAAGAAGTCAAAGGGGAGCAGAAGACACCCACAGTATGGTGTAATTGGTCCGATTATTGGTTGGAAATGGTGTAGGTTGAGGCAGCCGGGTATTATCTTTTAGCCTGAATTTCTGTTTGACTGGTGTTATGCAGATGTTTTACATGGTGAATAGTTGGCAGAGTAAATCATTTAAAACATCAACCTAATCTATCTGAAAAGCCATAAATCTGCAGGACTTCACCTTGGCACTCAGACAGAAATTTTGAGTGCAAAAAAAAGTAAAAAAGAAAACAAAAAATAAATATAATAATAATAATAATAATTAATTTAAAACATAACCCAATAAGTGAATTTGTTTTATTTGTTAGTGAATAGTGCAATAGCCTTCTTTTTGTCAATTAACCAACTATGCACAGAAACAGGTGTGGGAGGGGGAGCACTGCAGCATTACTCAGTCACTCAGGGACACTCTCAGGCATCTCAACAAAAACATTTTAAACTTTAGGAAGAGTTTTGAAGTTATCCCTTTTTAAAACCTTGATATGCCCCAATACAATGATGCATTCATACACTACTTAAATGTTTGTATAAATGTTGTCAACACGTTTGTTTTCCCCCAAAAAATTTTTAGGAAAAAAAACAACAAAAAAACAATTAAAAATGCATATTTGCCGCTGTGCTTTGATGGAGATGGAGATTGTGTCTTACTTGATTAGATTTTTTGTTTGTAAATGTTCGTGATCAGTCACTGAGCCAATTTTTCTTATTGAGTAATTTAAGTATCTACTAACTTCTGACTCATAAAAATGTTGTTAGTAAAAAAAAAACAACAAAAAGCAAAAAAAAAAAAACAGAAATTTCCCAAAAGCTCTATCTAAGTAACTTATGTAACTAATGTAACTATATAAAATGTGTGTGGTGTGTATTAAGCACATCAAGAACCAATAGGCCAAGGCATATAAAAAAAAAATTGAAAGTATGGATCTGTTTTCCCCTCTTGATTTGTTATTGAGTGACATCTAAAGAGAAGGGACACTGGATTTTATTAATCAGATTAACAATATATAATGTATGTTATATTGCCACATTTAAGTACTAAACATCTTCTACTAATCTCTTTATTTAAATTGAGCAAAACAATAGAAGAGTCTATGTTGGAGGAAGAAAGATTCAGGTGGTCCAGAGTTTGGAGCCAAACAGAGGAGCAGAGTGACTTGAATACAAAAGTGGCAGCAACAAAGGCTTGTGGAACAAACAGTCCAAGCGACTAAACTAAGCACAGCTGTTCAGAAACACGGCTAATATTTACTTCATTTGTGATTTATTGCCATCTGCTTGGCTCACGTTGAGACAGGAATTGTGGCTCTTTTGGTCAGTGGGTAGGAAAATGTGTGGTCTGTGAACTGTGATGAGTATCACACCCTCACAGATAAGACAGCATCCTTCTTGGCTCGCTCTTTGATGCCGTTTCAGCACAATTTGTCTTTATCTGATACATCTTTTACTGAATCATTGTCTTCCTGCAGGGCCATTGCACTAATTTATTTCAAGACTACCGAGCGCAATCGTTCACTTTTAGAAAGACTATGATTAAACAAAATAACCATATGCAGTAGGCATGGTTAGAAAAAGTATGCCTCGCAGTGTGACAACGATACAGTGACAAAAGAAGCAGTTTTAAAATACATGTTTTCATCTCATGCCTAACGATGTCATTGTCTGTGTGTACACTGCTGTGAAAAATGTACTGATCTAACATGACACTGAGGGTAACTCTTTCACGTTTTTCCCTCTGAAACACTCACAGCCACAAACTCACATATAAACACACTTCCACACAGGCAGACGGATCAATATAGTGTCATTTCACACCTTGTGCAGCCAAAATTCTCCATCGTGGAGGCAGCAAAAAACACACGCAAACACCAAATACGGAAAGTTTGACAATCAGAGGCAGACAGATTGGGGCGGGGTGGGTGTTAGTAAAATGGTACAAATGGAGGGCTGAGGTGAAAAAGGTAAATCTGAAGTGGCAGAAGCATTGTGGCCTCTCGTGAAATGTTTGTGTGCCGCCGGTTGTGAAAATCAGAGCTTTTTCTGTATTATTTCTTACCTCAACTATTGCCTATCTCACAATTTTGTTTGACAATATTTTCTCTCCTACAAACCCTACAAAACAATTCCTCAAACTGTTTCTTGAACACTTTTTGCAGTGTGTATGTTGGGTTACCACTGTAGTTGTGCAAAACAATTAAAATGTTTTGTGGTGAAGGCAAAAGGAAATTAACTAACAATCTGACAAGACTGGTATATTGTGAGAATGTCTATAGGCTGAATTTGATAGAGCACTTCCTTTTGTTTTCTTCTTCGGTGGTGTATAAAACGAGACACCACTTTTAGGTTATTCATGATTAACATATGCAAGCTTCTGAGTGTTGGTGACAGACGGATGCATAAAATCTGTCCTTGTTTAGCTTCCCTTGTTCTTGTGTATGCATCGTCTCTCTCACTTGCCCACTCAACGCTGGCTCCACTCCACAGGCTGCAGACTTTAGAAATCAATATATATATGCTTGTGTGTATGAGAGAAAGTGCACTCGAGTAATAGAGTGGAATCTGACAGCAATTGTCAGTCATCACACATGGGCAACGAAATATAAAGTAGAGCAGCAAAAAGCAGTGTGTGTGCCTATGCTCATTTATATGTATGGATAAAGAGGCTAGAAAGCCTTTGATTAACATCCATCTTCGCATCGCCTCTCTCAATGACTTTCCAACATTAAAAGTCATCCCAGTCCCTCTGCTTTACTCTCTCAAGCTTTTGTCATCCTGTTGTGCCACTTAACATGTCAAGATTACGTGCTTGCTCAGTCATATTTCATTCTTTTATGTCTCTATTCTTAGTACGAAGAATGGCTTCACAACATCCTTCGTAAACTGGAATCCTGTTTTTTTTTTTTCTTTTTTCTTTAATCAATTTTAGGTTAAAGTCCAGTTTTCAGATTTTTATTATCCTCCACTCAAAAAAAATGAAATGTTAGTTTTATGCTGTTGGGACATAATCAATCAATCAATCAAATTTTATTTGTATAGCACATTTCAGCAGCAAGGCATTTCAAAGTGCTTTACATAATTTTAAACAGTGAGAAAAAAAAAGAAAGTAATAAAAAGATAAAAAGAAAAGATAAAATCACAGCCTAACAGGACAAGGCCTCCAGCCTTGCAGCACCAGGCTCCGTCCGCCTGTTTCGCGAAAATTTTGCGCTAGGACTTTCGCTGTCCTACGCGGATTTTGTGCATTAATTGGTTACCTGTTAGTCTAGAATTTACAGGGTTAAACAGTGAGAAAGAAAAAGAAAGTAATAAAAAGATAATAAAATCACAGCCTAACAGGACAAGGCCTCCAGCCTTGCAGCACCAGGCTCCGTCCGCCTGTTTCGCAAAAATTTTGCGCTAGGACTTTCGCTGTCCTACGCGGATTTTGTGCATTAATTGGTTACCTGTTAGTCTAGAATTTACAGGGTTTTATATACGCGCAATGACTCCCAGTCACTCGCAAATACATAGAAGGCATCAATTGCCATAAGCAACTGTAAACAGGTGGGTTTTAAGTTGAGATTTAAAGGCACCCAGTGTTTCAGCTGTTTTACAGTTTTCTGGAAGTTTGTTCCAAATCCGTGGTGCATAGAAACTGAATGCTGCTTCTCCTCGTTTGGTTCTGGTTCTGGGGATGCAGAGCAGACCAGAACCAGAAGATCTGAGGGGTCTAGATGGTTGGTACAGCAACAACAGATCTTTAATGTATTGTGGTGCTAAACCGTTCAGTGATTTATAAACTAACAACAGTATTTTAAAGTCTATTCTTTGAGCTACAGGGAGCCAGTGTAGGGACTTTAGAACTGGTGTTATGTGCTCTATCTTCCTGGTTCTAGTGAGAACGCGAGCAGCAGCGTTCTGGATCAGCTGCAGCTGTTTGATTGATTTATTAGTCAGACCTGTGAAGACGCTGTTGCAGTAATCAATACGGCTAAAGATAAACGCATGGATGAGTTTCTCTAGATCCTGCTGAGACATTAGTCCTCTAATCCTGGAGATGTTCTTCAGGTGATAGAAGGCCGACTTTGTGACTGTCTTTATGTGGCTCTGAAGGTTCAAGTCAGAGTCCATCACTACTCCCAGGTTTCGGGCCTGATCCCTGGTTTTCAGTTGTAATAACTGAAGCTGAGCATTGATTCTAGTTCGTTCCTCTTTAGGTCCAAAGATAATAACTTCAGTTTTGTTTCTGTTCAGCTGGAGAAAGTTTTGGCCCATCCACACATTTATCTGATCTAAGCATCTGTTCAGTGATTGGATGGGTTCAGAGTCACCTGGTGACATCGTGATGTAGAGCTGTGTATCATCCGCATAGTTATGGTAGCTAATCCTATTTCCTGCTATAACCTGAGCCAGCGGGAGCATATAAATATTGAAAAGAAGGGGTCCTAGGATTGAGCCTTGGGGTACCCCACATGTGACCTTTGACCTCTCTGATGAGAAGTTTCCAATTGAAACAAAGAAATTCCTGTTCTTTATGTAAGATTCAAACCAGTTGAGCACTGGACCAGAGAGTCCGACCCAACTCTCCAGTCGATTCAGTAAAATGTCATGGTCAACAGTGTCGAAAGCTGCACTGAGGTCCAACAGAACCAGCACTGTGGTTCTCCCACAGTCTGTGTTTATATGGATGTCATTGAACACTTTTACAAGGGCCGTCTCCGTGCTGTGGTGAGCACGAAAACCAGACTGGAAGGAGTCAAAGCGATTCATTATTGTTAAGAAGTTATTTAATTGTTTAAAAACTGCTTTTTCAATAACTTTGCTGATGAATGGGAGGTTGGAGATCGGCCTGTAATTCTGCAGTAGTGATTTGTCTAGATTGTTCTTTTTTATCAGTGGTTTGATAACTGCTGTTTTCAAAGTCTGGGGGAAAACACCTGAAGACAACGATGTGTTTACTATATGGAGCAGATCATTAGCAACGACAGGCAGGACTTTCTTAAAGAAATGTGTGGGTAGGACATCCAGACATAAGTCATTTAATGTTCAGCAAACCTCTGATCTGAAGAGTGTTTCAGTTTGAGTTTGAAGAGAAACTCAAAGAAGTGGTTTTGTCTTTTGTACATATTTTTGATTAATCAAGTAATGTAATTTCTCATCTTTTATACATCAGCAGAAAGTAGTTGTCTTTTTTTCTGTTTTTACTTTTTTCTCACAAAACTGTCTCAACAAGAATATACTAAGATAGGAAGTAAGCTGTTTTGTATAATATTCCAACTTCACCGTCACATAACCCCCCACCCCCCCAAAAAAAAACTAAACTAAAATTAAACCCTTTTCAGTTAACAATAAAAATGATAAACAGAAAAATCAACATGTTAAGAATCCCTAGCTATAATAAAACTGAACTGGAAATAAACAAAAAAAAAAGCACAAACACATTTACAGTCCCAAGGAGCAAAATTATGTCTTTAAGCTGTTTATTTAAAATAAAAATAGTCAGTTGTGTAACACTGTCCTCTGTATTAGCTGTATTTAATTGTTTACTTTGTTATTTATGGTACAGCTGTTTTAAATGTTAATGTGCTTTACAGTTTATGTGAAACTTAAGCAGAATTAAAAAGCGTACAGAAAGTCTTTACAGAACAATTGTAGCCACAGCTTTTTTTAATCAGTTGTTGGCCCTGATTCCAAATGTTTTCTCAGACGTTTATGCTAAGGAAAATCTAACTGATATCCAGTGTGTCTAACTTCATGAAGTGCACTCAGCAGCTTGGGGAAAGGTTGTTATAAGCAGAAACTTAAGAATTGAGCTGTGTATCCATGCTGATGCTATGCAGCTCACAATGTCCAAATATTGTCATTTGTCTTGATTAACTTAAAGCTATTTGCAAACTGTTGCCCCCCTCAGTGTTTAGCAAACGATCAGTTCAAATCAAAAATACTGTATTGAAAACAGTAAAAATAAATGTTGTAACTCGTATTAATTCGAGGTTCTTTGAAGAGTTGTGGTAGATGCTGATGGCTGTGGGCAGGAAGTACTGCAGCTCTTTTAGTGGTTTGCATTACAGCAATGCTGTACTTCCTATTTCAGTGTTGTAGACAAATATTTTTTTTATGTCAAAAAGACTAATCAAAAAGGGGAAATAAAGAGATTAGTTTCTCAAACATATACTAAACATTTTTTGTTTTTTTTCAGGTAGCCATGATATCATTATTAACCATGTCAGCTTTTAATATGCTCTAATTTTGTCACTATACATTTTATCAAGCAAAATGAGAATTTTGCTTTTATTTTATTCTGAAAAGTTTTAATGCAGAATTAAACAGAAAATAAAAAGCTTATATTTTGGCACTAACTGCACTTATTTAGTTATTTTATTCTTTTCTCCCCACTTTTCATCAGCCTCAACATTGGGAGCCCAAGTCCCTCAATATTGAGGACTTAACCCATTTCTGGGTTGAGTCATTTGTGGCCCAATGGTTAATTAGTGAATGTGATTTACTGTCTAGTCCAGTGTGCTGTTGAGCTCAGATCGATAGTTTCTCATTTAGTCGCCCAAGTCCATTTTTGATAATTATACTCTTCATCATCATTTCAGTTATTGTTGCTGATCTAAGGATTATTGGCTGCAGAGGGATTTTCATGAGACCAAGCAGACTGACAGAAAATACTTCAAGGGCTTCTCATTCTGCATCACATGTTCATTACAATCTAAGTCCTTGGGCTTTACTCAGCTAATCAGAAGCAAGCATCCCCCAGTGCAACAGTGAGATATTTACACAACATATCCTTCTATTTGGCTCCAATTTACTTGCCTCATGCTAGTAAATTTGATAAGTAGAAAAGGCCAAATATTTCAGAACTATAACACCAAATGACTTATTTGGAGGGGACGGGGGGTGAGCACTATCTCTCTGAAACAGCTCTTAAACTAATGATGCAGCGATTTTAGTGGAAAGTTTCTAATGAGGAAGCCAACCTATATGTATTTCATACAAATTAGTTTTGCAAACCTTTGTTTTTTGCTCTTGGAAGCTTTGAAAGAACTCCTTTGTTCAATTTAAATGACTCCAGAGTTAGTTAAAAACACTTCCGAGTTCTCAACAGTTTTAATCAGCTCCCACAACTACATTTTAAGCTGTAGTTTGTAACAACTTATTAGCAATTTCAGTAGGGAATATGTCACGTGCAACATAAAATCAAAAATGACAATTCTTCTTCCTTGTAATTTACTTAAATCTTTGGTTTGTATGCCAATTATAATTTTTCTATTCCATGTAAAAATGTATTTTGTTTATTCCTCTTAAATAAGATCAAAACAGTGGATTCTGCCTTTTTGTGGTTCGGTTTTCTCAGATTCACCTATTCATTGATTTTTCTGTGGAACAAAACTCCAAAGTATTTGCAGAAAATGTGCTTTTTCGTGGATTTTTTTTTTTCTAAAATATTTGAAAGAAAATGAAGCTGCGTAAGCTAAAATATCTAGGTGCAATGCTGTTTGTTTAAAAGCCACTGGCTGGCATTTGCAAAGCAGCCAATGCATGAGTGCCATTCATTTTCTGTGACGCTGACTGGCTGTACCCTTAAAAGTGGAAATAAGGAAGAAACAGAAGTTCACTTCAGTGGTGGTACTAAGATGGCCATTCATGCAAAAATTCCCACTTATACATCTGTATTTTAAATTGAAAGGTTAGAGATAACTAGAGCATGGTTTTTTTTATTTTTTTTTTATTTTAGAATATCCTAAAATGATATTTACCTTTTTGCAATATAACCACTTTAAAGTCACTGTTAAAAATTCTGCTGTACTGTTTTATTCTCATTTGTAGATTTTATCTAACTTATCTATTTTCGTGTCTTAGTGTAATCTTACTGTAGAAATGGAGGGTCAGGGTTGGAATTTCCATTTTCCATGTGAGACAAATGACTTTGAATGTTAGGCTAAATAACTTAAGTGCTATTACATAAGCCTCTTAAATGAGACCATCTGTTTGCTTTTCTGAGTGTTTGTGTGTGCTGCAGAGAATGTTTTGTCTAGTGTGAGGCTTCCCACCTCATCATGTGCAACGTCCAACATGAAGAGCTGAATTTTTCTTTTTTTTTTTTCTTTTTTTTTCAGTACAGGTTATACTATTGTTTTTCACTGCCTTTTTAGCTAAAGGACATTACAGAGAGTATTCTGGTCACCCTGCCTGTTTATGGGAAAATTATCAGACGAGTCGCTTTCAGTAAAATCAGACTCACAGTGCTTTTAAGCATGTCTCATAATAGATTTGTGGGAAGACAGCAGGAAGAACCACAGACATTCTGAAAAAAATCAGATTTGGCATAATTGCTAATCATCATGAGGTGTTTACTGATGTATTTGGGTAAATCGAGGTGTTCATAGTAAGATCCTGCAAACATCATGTCATTAGTTTGGCTTAGACTCTTGAAGTAAAGTAATACAGAGCTGCCCTCCCCCCTATTATGCAGTAAATGCACTGCCTCTTGGTCAGACCTCCCTTAGAAAAAAAGGTTTCAATGGGTTTTTATCCAAGTAAAATAATGTTTAGAAGATTAAACAATTAACAAATGCCTACAAACCACTACTTTGTTTACATTTATATGTAAACATAGTTCTTCTGTTTTTTATCTTCAAATAAATTAAGCAAAAAAAAAATAAAAAATTCAGCTAATCAAGCTAATATGAAAATATTAATGAAGGTATTTAGTATGTGAATTTGCAACAGTATGAATAGTGAAATGCTTTTTAATATGAAGTAAGAGTGGAACGTTCTTCAACAGGCATTAGTGACTATCATATATGCAGAGTCTATCTACACCCATACAACAATAAATATAGCATAGACGGTTTTATTATGACTTATCAATGAAACTGTATTGAGACAGATTTTCAAATAGGTCATCTTCTTACGTCCAGTTACTTTAGAACTGCTTACCTCAGTTCTTGCTCAAGCTGTCTTAACAATTTTCCACACTCTTTTCAGGTGGTCATCGTGTTTTTGTTTCCTCATCTTCTAGTTGTCCGGTTCCATCCTCCTCCTTATTTTTTCTTCAATATTTGCTACCGTTTTGTTTGCCACTTCTCCCTCGCCTCTCTCAACGCTTGAAGATTGATAATGCAGTGAGGAGAGTGGCAGCAACTCTGATGGGATATTTCCCCACAGCAGATCATTTAGATGCGGCGAGGGTGGACGCAGGATGTGCACAAACGGACCGAGCCCTGCCGACGCTCGGCCAAACCTGGGTAACAGATTGCCTCGCTAATAAACTATGAAAGAGCAGGAGGCAAAGTGGTAGGGGCGTGTCGCTGTGTCTGTGTGCGAGTGTGTTGGAAGGAAGGCGAGCGAGACGAGAATGCTAATAGTTCTGTCAAGACCTTCGTGAGTCAAGCGTTTGAAGCACTACAGTCTCAGGGGATACCTGAACTCGCACAGTTACCTACTGTAACATACTCTGTTAAGAGATTGCTCTCGGCATCATTGTTGGGATGCAACATCTCACTGCTGTTGACGGAATGTTTCTTTTTATGCATTACCGCTTTGTATTCCTTTCAGCTCTCCTGTTTTTGTATAAATAATGACCTGGGTGAAAACAGCCACTTATTCTGAATAACCCAGCGACTTTCCAAGCAGCCACAATGAATAAATACAATTTGAAACTTCTCATAACCATAGCCTGTGTGGGTAACCAACAATTTGAACAATGTAATAAGAATTCAGGTGATTACCCTGAAACCACCCCAGGCTGAGGGAAATTAAAGTATATATTTTAACCTTTATTTATTCAGGTAATTTTGATTTAGCTTCAACGCTTCACTCTCCAGTGCTTTGAGTCACATTTGTGTTGCTACGCATGTTAATAACTAGGAGCCACATTAGGAATACAGTTGTTAGCCACAGGGCAGCTTTATAGGGGCACACTCTGTGATTAAGTGACCTTATTTAGCCATATATGATGATTTATATATATATCACCATTTTATATACACTCAATTATGCCTCCAATACATATCACAGACCTACACACACAATAAAAGAAAAGCACATGGATATGCACTCAGACTTGAGTGAAGTTTGCAATGTCCAATTAACTTAGCATTATTGTTTTATTGTTTTTGGACTGTGGGGCCCAGTAGGAGTACCCAAAGGGAGCCTGTGCATGCACAGGAACAACATGCCAATTCCATTCCGAAATCTACTGGCTGGAATTCAAACCCAGACTATTCTCGCAACAAGGCAGCTATAAATAAAAGCACCACTGTGGAGCCCAATTTGCATTATTCTTTTATGCATGAATAGATATTTACATTTATGCAAGTTTTTAACATTCTGCATTAAATGAAACGGCAACCTCACCAGAATCCGCTGATAAAGATAAGTATAAATATATCAACCCCCCTTAAATTCGGACAAAAATACCAGCCTACATTTATGTTTTTTTTTTTTTTAGTTGGGGGATAAATTCAACATTTATTTTGGTATAGATTTTTTTTTAACTAAGTATGCATGGATACAGTTATTTTCAAACCTGCTCTTAGTCCTTTGTACAATCTCATTTTTTGACGAAGGTAAAGCATTCCTCTGTAAAATCTCTCTACATTGTCCTGAGTCCTCTCTTATGCTCCGTTCCTTTCGGCTCATCCCACACATTTTGCAGCATTTAGGCTTGGGAACTGAGAAGGCGTTTACAGGAAGCTGATTCTGTGCATGCCTGATGAATGTTTCTGTGTTGAATGGACCATAACATTTCATCTGCCGAAACAACCCATGATGTCACATTTCCAATTTTCTGACAGAAGCCACCACAGTAATTTATTTTAAATTAATGAAGTCATGCACTCTGACAAGAGCTGGAGGACCTTTTGGAAGAAAGGAGACCCCACAGATCAGTGGGCATTGGGTGCTTTTCCACATATCAATATTTCTTTAGGTCAAACCCACCTGGAGTGTTTGCTGATTGCAAACCTCATCTTAGCCTCATCTAACCAAAGCACACAGTTCTATTTAAAGCCCCAGTAGAGTTTTTGAAAACTCCCTCTTGGTGAAGTTATCGAACAGTGAGCCTTGTGTTTCTTTTGGTTTTCTTTACCTTCTTCAACCCCCATTTTTATATGTCAAAGATAAGTTTTGTCTAGCTTAATATACATGTCATACTTATACTCTAAGAAAATAGAAAACAGTGATGGATTATTCATTTATAATTCTAGCTACTGTAAATATTCTAAAGTTGCAAAATCAGTCACAAAATGTTACATTTATACATAAGAATTGTGGCCACAGTGATGTTAAAAAAAAAAAAAAAAAGGTGGAATATTTTTCTGCAACAAATAAATGTACTCGAATTGATTTGTTCTAAATTTTTAATGTGTGGTTATGATACTGCCATAAAAGACCAATTCAGTTTCAAGCTTTTTATACATTTTTACTTTGGGTGCCAATAACTGTGGCGGAGGCTGTATGCTGTCATCAGCATTTACCGGAGGTAGAGCGAGAGAACGAACAGAATGAATCATTAGGAAGGAAGAGATCTGAATAGTTAATAGAATTGTGTGAGGCAAAAGGGGAGACCTAATAAGAAAGGAACAGTGAAAACTCACTGAAAACCTGGAGAAGATGACAGACAGGAGGGACAGAAGGTGAAAAGGGAAAACGTGGAATGAGGTGTGTATTAAGTGAGACAGAAAGCCCAAGTTTAAATGTTGAATTATAGCTTCACGGAGAGAGACAGAAAGTAAGAGAGAGCGGCTGTCAGGATGCGTGCCTTAAGGGCTGGCGGGGAACAGAGGGAGCTGACCGAGATAATGAATAAGCTTTCCTCTCTTGCCAGCGCTCGGTGAAAACATACACAGGTGTACATGCAGATTCAGATGCAAGGTGGGCTCAGATGATGACATCTGTGTTAAGTCAGCGATGACTAAGTGTGGATCTCCGGAATAGTGGTGTTCAGCAGTAGGTGACCCGTTCTGGGGTGACTAAGCATGCAGTTGTGATGTAATGCAGTGTTCTCATTGTTCAGCAGGTTTACATTTAGCACGCCTGAGTCATCATTATCACTGGGTGTGCATGACTATGAAATCACACCCAGCCTTTCCTCTTGTATATCATTTTTATGGTATAAAGCATCCCTAAGTTCTTTTTAGTTTGATAACGCCATCATTTCCATTCCATTACCTTGCTCTTACATTTCAGTGCTTTACACAGAGAGCTAGGTGCAACATCGTTACAACATTTCAAATAAAAAAACGTTATACAAGTACATTATGTACTCATGCATTTTCATAAGTAAATCAAGCGAGCAAGTAAGGGAACGATGGCATAAGGCAAGCCCATGAGCTCCAGCGCCGCTATTTTAGCCATAAACTATATTTATTCACAGAAAAGCAACAGAGAGCAACTGTACTTTAGTGAATGCTCCAGTATAGTTAACATGTTTATCTGGTTGCTGAGGTTCTTGGCCATCAAATTTACTTCACCCACTCTGAAATTAAGGTTTCATTTTGGTGCCTAGATCTACATCTCTCAGGAAGCTACGCTGTTGGATACATGGATGGTCCTTCAGGTAATTACTATGGGACTTTGTTTATTTTCGAAGTACAGGATCCTCATTAAAAATAATTGGTGGACGGTCACAACTATCTACCAATTACAGGTTGACTATACCTGTATGTATACTTACTTAACTTTTGGTAACATGAACATCCTGCACAATTGCTACAGAAAGAGTGTTGCAAGTTAAAATCCTGGCAGAGGTTTTTTCTATGCATATTTCTGAGAACTTATAGCTTGTGTTCTTGGTCAAAAATAATGGAAAGTAGTAAACAATTTCCAGATGGTTCATAGTTTACCATAGTTACAAAGATAAAGCCATTTTCCTGTTTTACCACAATGTGAAAATGCTTTTAGGACTTCTCATAAGCCGGGTTCTTTTTAATTTACATCTGAAAAAAGCAAAGGGTACATCAAGATATTTTGCAAAGCAATCCACACCAAACCAGTGCAGGAACGGCTGAGAATAAAGATGCTGCTGGAAGCTGAAGACCTTCCATTTAAGTTGCCATATGCTGTTTAGAGTTTAACAAATGCCCATAAATGTGCCACTACAGACCACTATACTTAAAAAGCACCACCTAGCATTTAAACAGTGTCAAACGAGGTGAGTAGGTTGTCTATTTATGTCTTACTTTTGCAAATAAGTAAATCAAAATTGAATCAAATAATGTTTTTTTTTTCTTCTTTCTTTTTTAGTTCTATGATGCCTCTTTTATAGCATGGGGAAATTAATGGAAAATATTAGTTTTTTTTGTTCACTTGTGTTTTCATAACATCTTTAATTGAACTGTGATCCGCCTTCATATTAGGTTAGCGATGGATGTTTGCATTTAATTTGTGGCATAGATAAATAAAAACAGGTATATATGTTTTGTGGATATTTTAGGACATGTTTACCTAACAAGAATAATTACCTTAAGTGTCTGTCTTTAAACTGCACTTTGTTTTTTTTGTTTTTTTACATATCACATGTGTGGGCTGTATGTGTTTGTGTGCCACCCAACTGTAGAAGGCCACCCAACTGATAATTGGACCTCCATCCAGGCCAAACTGTCGGAGGAGTGAACTCCACAAATAGCCTCTGGTGGTAAAAATTCAGTGGACACTTTAACAGATAGCATTTGTGCAGTGGATGTGTGGATGGTTGTGTGAATGTGTAATGGGTGTTGGAGTGTGTTCAAGCCTGATCTGTGCTGGAACTGTATCTGCTATGTTTACCGAGTCGACTTGGCAAACATGCCGAGTAAACACACACGCACTTTTAGCATGCACAATACTGGAGTCAGTCAACAAGAGAATGTGTCAGCTTTCTATTTTTTTTCTCTAATTTTTACTGTTTAGTCTTCATAAGGGTATCTATTTGAAAATGTAGACTAAACATAGTTCTGACTTACAGCCCACCTCATGTGATGTTATGGTTTTGCCCTTAAGGCCTGTGTTTAAACTGCAATCTTTATACTACAGAGGTGCACATAAAATGCCAATGTTGCAACTGATTCTTTTTTATACTTGCAGTATCTTATTAAATAGATATGTAGCATTTAGTCATTTTGATATTGAATGGAGAACTGTCCACCCGAGGGTGGACTGCTTTTGGGACAGTGGAATAAGCAATTATTCCCTAAATAACGTCGACTAGGTTTTGGAAGAAAAGAACCCTTAATCATACTGGCCATAAGGAATGCTTGATCTTGGCTTGTGAATGAGTGATTGCTTTGCTCTTTAAAAGAGGCTTTTTTTTTTTTTTTTTTTTGGCTTAAATGAATAAACTGAGATGTAATGGTGACAAAACTTTCCAGTCCAGGATAAAATAATTTCTCTATTTTTAAGGACAGCTTGCACATAATTTTCCAATATAAGTCATTACCACAGAGTTTAGTTGGTTAGTATAGATGTAAATTTAGCAAACTACCCCATGTACAGTAAATGCATAGCATTGTCAAGCTACCCAAAAGTTGTGAACCACTGTTGAGAGCACTTATTGTGAAATATGGTTGCACAGCCTAGTACAATAGTTGGTTTGTATGGGTAATTAAGGAAAATTTGAGTTGGGGTCCAATTTCCTTTACGTTGATCTGCAGTAACACCTTATCTTTTATGTTGTCCATGCTTATCTTAATGCATTGTTAATTTAATGCAAATTGTTCATCTGTACAACAGAATGTGTTTTTGCTTGATTAGCTGAATAGCAATTAATGAATTAATTACTTGTAACCATTGTTTTTCTGTAATGATTACAGTAAAGTGATTTGGAACATGACAGCTGTAAATAAATAGTCGAGACTCAACTCATTTTCTGCGTTCCCATTGTAAATGCTGAATATTTTTTAAAATTTGTTGGAAATTGTTGAACGAAACTTGAAAAGTGATGCAACTCCTTACAGCTCTTCCTGAAATAGACACAATTTCACAGTTTAGCCCAGCTCCTAATCTGCTAATCAAAAACTTCCTTTAATTTGTGATTCTTGAACAAGCTTCAGCTCGCATGTGAAAACTGTCTCATTTGTTTTGTTTTGTTTCGTTTTTTTCCCCCCATTTAAAAATTCCAAAGTTTCTTCAGTTTTATAGGATTTAATTTGTAAAATTTGTTTTTAATTAAATTTTTGCACAGTGCTTTGCAGCGGCGTTGTCTGTGAAAGCTAAAGAAATCAACTGTATTTAATTATCCAGTTTTAAATTGAGGTTTACAGAATGTGGACAGGTCACATTTGCAAAGATAAGCAAATGTTATGGCTGGATGGAATCTAGGCTGTATTGCGACATCTGTTTTACAACAGTTCTTTATACAGAATAAGGAACTAATGGAAACAAATAATAATAATTACAAAAACTCATTCATTATCATATCAAATAAAACCAAACACTGACTTACACAATTTCTCAGTGGTTGGTACAAACTTGTAATTTGCAGCCCTGACTTTGATATTTCTTTTTCAGAAACAATGACATAATTGAAATGACTAATAAATCTACCAATGCTCTCGACCACATTTAATTGTTGTCTAATGACAAAAAAATATGTATGAAATCAAAAATCATGCATGGTCTCATGTTTTTTTTAATTCTTTTAATATACAGTACAAGCACCAACCATTGTGAGTTGGATGCAGACCTGTGCTCTTGAATTTGGGTGAAAAAAGGTGGGACAGCGTCTGTGAGTGTTTGACCCACAGTGGGCAAGTCCTGAGCTCTGGTTCTGATTAACTCCCAGTAAAAACACCTCTGTTCAGAACATCACAGCCTGTACATCACACACTCTTCCCCGTCACACACACCAACACACACATGCTGCGCAGCTCCTGGAGGCTCGCTGTTCACAAAGGGGGGAGCCTACACCCATCATTCAAAGCCTTGTAGGACTTAAGAATGCTGACACGCACACACTCATTTACACATACACATGCACGCATGCAGACACACAAAGTGCTCTGTTTTCTTAGCTTTGATACACTTATAGAGTTCAGAGGTGAGAGGGCTGGAGGTAACAGTGTGTTTTTCCAGAGCTCTCTAACCACCTAAATCTGCTTCCACACACACAAGGAGGTCCAGATGGCTGGGTGGAGACAAAAACACACCTCTCACACATATACATTTATAGTCACTTTTAAAACCTGAAAATACTCCTCAAAACGGGTCAACATGCAAAAGTTTGAGATTTGTGTACAGGCCAAAGCAGAACATTTGGAGCAAAGTGGTCCATTCTGTTGAGGATTAAGCTAATTTCAAAGGTCTAAAACTGTAGTGTTCATAACGTCCTTTAATGAGACAATTTAGGATGAGCACATACGCCTGGCTCTTGAGGTTTACAGCATTGTAGCTCTGTGACGTTGGACCTGCAGCAGCAGGAGCGGCTATACTGTTCTCTGACACATTATACACAGTTGCCAACATGCTCAGGTGCTCTAAATCTCAACCAGCTGAAAGCAGTCACATGTGATCAGTTGCTAAATTTATCACCCAAACCAAAAAAAGCTGTCATTCAAAAGAGCTCCAAGCATTTAAATCCTTGTGTACTTGCATGTAAGTGTGTATATTGAAGTGCTCAACCTGTGCTACCTCTTGAGATGCGCCTGACGTTGTCTTTAGTGAGCAATTATAGTCAGCACGACTGTGAAAAAGGTCACAGCCGTCCAGCTATCAACACTCGGCACTAAATGCCAGTTGTGTGCGCTGTTCCCAAAATGCCAGAAGACACACTATCAGCCCTGGACCCTCCACCCCACCGCTTCCTCCTCAGTGCTTGTAGTTAATCTGCCGCAACGCGGTGTGATTGATGAGAGAATTAGTGTTACCGAGCACAGCAAAGCAAAGCATTATGGGAATGAGGAAGCTGCACTACTGGATGTGGAGCTTGACATTAAAGGTTACAGTCGGTGCTACTTATGTGTGATTAGTTATGTGTTTTTGTGTAAGTGTGAGTTGGCTCGGGACAGTTATTGATGGATGAGTGTGCCGTGAATGCTTATTTTTCTGGTGTTATTGCCATCTGGGTCACAGGCAGGATAAACTCATTAACATTTAAGCTAATTAACGTTGGAGACCTGTGTGGATAAACACCTGTCAGTTAGTAACATCACTCTTAAATATTGGATAAATGTTATTGCAGCTGGAAGAGT
Source organism: Poecilia mexicana (assembly GCF_051168715.1). Classification (NCBI taxonomy): domain Eukaryota; kingdom Metazoa; phylum Chordata; class Actinopteri; order Cyprinodontiformes; family Poeciliidae; genus Poecilia; species Poecilia mexicana. Next base: position 18,803,790 of record NW_028263381.1, read on the forward strand.
GGAAACAAAAACCTGTTCCATTTTTTTTTTTTTTACACATTACTTTTTTCACATTTAGAAAACTAACAAACTTGTGAATCAGGCTTTAATGTGGAGGTGTAATCCCAACACCAAGGTTGATGCTGACATATTCAGCGTGAATTTCATATTACAATTTATAATTAGAACACTATTCAGTTATTTGCAATTTTGATAATATATAAAAATCCTTAAAATTAATTAATCTATAATAGACATTTTGAAGTAGACATTGTACGCGTTAAAAGAAAAATATGGTGAAGAGGTATTACATACCTAAATTGAATGAAATTAAAAGTTGATCATTGTGCAGTTTTCATTACAAGCAAGACTTTTCTTTTGTTATTCAAATACCCACAAGACAACATCTAGAGTCAGTAGAATAATTGTAGAGTTTATTTCGTCATGAATTTGTGAAATACCATGGGATTTTAAATAAAAATCTGGTATCCTTTGCAAGATCATCATTTGGTCACCATTGGGTCTTTCACCAGGATAATACAAACGAGTCAGACACAAACGCAACCTTGCCCAATGACCTCTTACTTCCTAGTCCCAATATATCCTGTGAGTAAAGTTGTACAGAATATTATATAAGTGAGAACCCAGGAGTCTGAAGAAAAAGAACAATCACTCTCTCAGTTTGTGCCAGTCTGATGAGATGTTACATGAGAAGTTTATACGCTGTTGTAATGGCAAAAAGGCATTCCACCATGTATTTACAGCAAGGTGCTAATAGCTATTTAAACAGATGCTTTAAGAAGAATACTTGTTTGTAAACTCCAAAGTAGTCAGTTGAGGTAGTTCTGGCATCTTAGCCGGATGTCTCCTGGGGCTCTCGCTTTATAAGTTTACTGTACATGCCCCCTGGGAGGAAACCCCAGGATAGTCCCAGAATTTAATGTACGTCTGCTCTGGGAAGACTTTGGGATGAGCAGGAAAATGAAAGTGTGAGAGTTGGACATAGAGCTGTAGAGTGTTGCTGAGGAGATAATATTGTCTGGCTTTTCCCTCTGGACATGGCACCATTGTGAACCGATCTACAATAAGTAACAAAGGATGGGTCAATGGATTTGTTTTTCTTTTGTTTTTTTTGCCCCATCTAAGTAAATGACCTCAAATTAATATTTTTTCCCTAAAAAAATGAGATTATATAGCTACAGTGAATGATTTAATTTTGTGGCATTTTACTTGATATTAAGTAAATGTCAAGTAAAATATCGGTAACAGAAATGCCGATATTAGTTGCATATGTTTTGTATGAATACTCTGTCATTTTTGGCATTCTTTATGTTCTCAATGTGAACTCAGAAACTTGACATGGAATAAAATCCAAGAAAACCACTTATAGCTGGGTAGACTTTCCTGTCCTTGCCTGAAGGAAGGACAAATGTGTTTAAAGGTAAGTCTTTTAGTTACTACACTGAGCTCTCTAAAGATCAGATGTCCTTTTTCAACTCACAGATTAATGTTAGAATTACAGTTGTCCCCCTCAAAGAGTGTGAAGATTTTTTCTCAGTCTCTTTGTCTCAGACTAGGTTTCTTGGATAAATACCATCATTTCAAGTCTCCACTGTAACTCCCTGACTTTGCAAGGGAAGTTTTGTTTTTCAAGAGACTTGTCCTCTCAAAGTTCCCAAACAAACCAATGTCTTAGCTTCTTTTTTGCACGCCCCCATCACAGACATACACACACATACAAGGCAGTGTTTTTTTTTTCTCTCTTCGCAACCCGTGCCGACAGATGGAGAATAGTGTTACTGTGATTTATTGCATAAAACAGGCGGAGGGTAAGGTGTGATTTTATAGACTTTCATCATTCTTTGTGGTACCAGACGAGATGGTTTTGGCTAAATAACAAACCACCTCCAGCTAGGACCCAGCTGGATAATGCACCTCGGTCTCTCAGCATCACATTCTCAGTAATTGCCTGTACAATCCATAAATCTCAATCCAGCGCATTACTTAATAAAAAAGGTACCTTAAGAGCCAAATCATTTGTTTTGATTTTATGTTGTTGGGGGAACAGGGAACATTCTCCCACATGATGGATGTTTTACTTAGCGACAAAAACTCCTCACAATGCAGTTTCCTTCTGTTAGGCTTGGAGACAATCATCAGAGTCATCTGTAGTTATCTCTTTTTGAAAATTTGAAAACAATGGTTGGTGTTCCTGAGGGCTACAACTCGCTGTTTTTGCTAGAAAACAAAATATGTTTATTACCCAAATTCTGATACTTGTTTTCACTAAAGACACTTTGCTTATTCTATTTTTCCAGATTGCTCTTTTATTATTGTGAGACCTGTACATAGGGGACAAAATTGGTATCTTCTAGGAATACACCTCATTTAGCTTTAATCAGTTTTTCTGTCTATGCTGAAAGTAAAGCATCCCCACAGCATAATGCTCCACCGGACCGTGGATGGTCCGCTCAGGTTAATAGGCAGTTTTAACTTTCCACCATGCACGCCATTTTGAATGTCAGCCAATGGTCTACATCTAATCAGAGTGCTGTTTTCCATGTCCTTGCATCATCCATATGTTTTTTTTCTTTTTTTGTCAAAATCTAAATGAGACGCTGGTGTTTCCCCCCCCCCTCCCCCCAACAGCGGTGTTCTTATATCTAGTCTTCCATATTGCTCACATTTGTAGTCTGGAAAATAATTCATGTGACATGTTTTCAGTTATTTTTTTTCTTTTGAAAACCATTTATTCCTTTCTATCCTTTCACTGCTGCTTAGCTTTTATCTGCAACAAGTTTTTATTTGTTTGAGATGTTTCGGTAACATACAAACAAACTGATCTTTTTAGAAAGTTACTGCACATCAGTCCCTTTTTTCTTATTTTTGGCAAAAAAATAAATGAAGTATGTAGTAAAAAAATAATTAAACAAAGAATGTCTTCTATTTTTACACACAACCCAGTCTGTCTAGTCTATTTCCCTCCTGGCTTTCCAATTTAAATGCAAATGTTCCCAAATCGGACTCCAAAAAAAGATATAAAAAATGCACAGGCAAAATCATTTAATGCAGATGAATTATATATTTTAATTAAGCAGCCAAAAGAATCACGCCTATTCAGCCCTTTCCTCTCCAGTGAGAAATGAATAAATAAATATGGAATAAGGAAGTAGTGGAAGGGGGCTAAATGGAGAAAGAGATGATGGGAAGGACGTGGATGAGGAGGGTTGGATTGAGTTTGTGAAATTGCAGCTCTGAGCGCCTGTTGCCTGTCATTATGTGAGCGATCTGAAGCTGTCAGATTTCAAAAATGTATTGTTTTCTGATAGACAGGCTAAATACCCCTGGAGATCCCAGCACTCGCATACACACATCATCATGCTCACACAGTTGCACTCAATGGATACAAAATGTTTCTAGATGCACATGCATTTAGAAACACACAAAGAATGCACACAAATATTTTAGCTATGATGGCGATGGGCTAACCAGTACTTAGGAAATGATGACCAGCGAAGAGGATTGTGATGCTCTGACAAGGATGCAATTTTAATTTCATCCCCTGTCACTCTCCCCAATATATCTTCAGATGAAATACATGTGAACTGCCAATCACTCGCAAATACAAACAGGCACCGAAGTGCACATGTGATCACGCAAACTCACATTCGTATGCATGCAAACTTTCAGTAGCTATTTCCGTCTTTCACAGATGCACGCACACAAAGCAGAGAGCAAAACTATAGATTGACAGTAGTTGTGGAAAACTCAAGGAATGATACTGACATTACAGAATTACTTTTAAGATTTTATGGTAAGAATTTATCAAAGTAAATTGGTTTAGAACTACCTATCCACCTTGGTGTGCTAAAACTTCCTCTACCACAGGCATCATCCGCCATTTGGTGATCAGTAAGACAGGAAGTTGCCTCACTAAAATACTTTTTGAAACACTGTATTTTTAGGATAAGAGTTTATAGCCCAAACCGAGCCAGAATATTGTGCAGCCTGACCTTGTCCAGGATGTTAAAACATATAAACAACAATCACTCGGAAATATAATTAATGGGAGGAGGAAACGCTAAATTGCAACGGTGAAATGAAGCGCTGAGGTTGAAAGCATCGCACTCACAAGCATTACCCATCAGCCCTCTTTGCTAATGAGGACTTGGTGGTTTTCTAAAGTAAACACTTAATATTGATGACAGAATTCATAGAACTGTTCATGGAATACACTTAATCTTATTATTGTAACATTTCTACCCGTCATTAACAGCATTTAGTTTTTGGGTTTTTTTTGTCCCTGAACAGCATACATTTTAGTAAATACCTCCAGAGTCAATTTTAAGGTTTTCTGAGCTCTTTAGCACTACCCTAATTAGTCTTCCCAAATGATTCTTAAACAAGTACCTTATCTTTTTTCCTTAGACCTTTGGAATGTTTTTCTTAAACCCCTTATAATTGGTAATTCATGAAAAATCCCTTGAGTGTGCAATGTCTTGCACCGTTCTTTATCCTTCTGACATTTTATTCCCTCCATAAAAGCTTTTTCATGTTGCTAAACTTCAATCCAGTGCTTGCAGGTATGTTTTCTTTTTTTTCCCCCCCTTTGTGAGATGCTTTAACATGTTGTTGTGGGTTTCACGTTCCGCCTAACATATAATGAGTGAAGGATACGATATGTAGTTGGGAATTGGGAGATGAAGACACAGACAGAGAGAGAGAGAGAGAGAGAGAGACTGCAAGCAATAGTCAGAAAGTAGAAAAAAAGCAAGAAACAGAATTTTAAAAAAGTAAGTTCATAGCTGAAGCTAAACATAGAGCAAGAGCAAATGGGATATGACAGACGTTAGTATCAGCTGGAGCTTTGCCTCAAAAGTACAAGGAAATTCACTTCCTTTCTTTGGCTCTATTTAAAGTGTTCACTCTGTTCTTCACGCACACACCTTACTCAGTGCAAATCTCAGCAGTAGGCAGACCCGCAGACAACCTTTGTGTGTATGAGTGCCAACTATTTCTTTTTGACGAACAGAGGAAGGAGACGCGGGAACAGCCAAGAGACGGTAGAGGAGATGGATAGTCGAAGGAAAAGACACAATTTGAAGGGAAGATTTGGGTTCAAGTCCCTTTGCTGGCATGACTTCACGCAGCTCAGCTGTACTTGGACATAGTCAGGAATTCCAGGGAGCTCCAGCTATTGTTTTAACTCTTAACGTCTTGCAATGTAAGCTAGGCGTGGAAAAAAGTCAACATCTCAATGTAAAGATTTATTTCCAAATGATTCAATTTATAATTTACTGGTGACAAATAAGCACATTTTGCTTACTGTAGAAGATGAGATTATAAAAATACATTTAATAATAATAATAATAATAATAATAATAATAATAATAATAATAATAATAATAATAATAAAAAATCCTTAAACTCTCAAAAAGCCTGTTTAGGAGCTTGTCATATAATTAGAATTGAGTCACATAGTAAAATGTGGGCACTTGCATTTATTTTGTGAAGCAAATGATTATCCATGCATGTTTTTTTTTATATGTGAAAGCCGTATTTGCTTGTTTTGTGCTATACCTTTAAGGGCCGCTGGCCGTGGCCCATCCCAGTAAGGATGGGCCCATTAGGCTGATGAATGGAGGGAAAGCGACAGAAACAGAGGGGGAATGTACATCACAGCAAATAGAAACAACCACTAATATGAACAACTTTAGTGAGGACAAGAAGAACAGGGGAATGAGATAACTTGATTTAAATATCTGAAGTACACAAAAAAGGACACATTAGGGAGTGTAATGAAGTGAAAAAAGATAGACAGTACAAGATTCAGAGAAGGCAGGAAATGGTTATCTCTCCATCTCTTACAATGGGGCTGACTATGGGTCCGTCCGTCCGTCAGTCAGGAAGACAGGCGCACACACACGCTCTCCTGCTTTCACACGCACTCCTGACTTTGCTGTGTGTGTGTTTACAGATGGCAAACCTTGTGACATCGTTGTGCTGTGTAGTTCTGGCCGCAGTGGTGGTAGCCTACGCTCAGAGACGCAGTCAGCTTGGTGAGTTTGCATTTTATCTTTTTTACAACAGAAATCCACCTTCATATCAAGCCTTAACCTCTTTTTTTTCTTTTTTTTCTAAAAGTAAATATGATTTCAAACCAGATTTATTCGACTTGATTTTCCACTTCCTCTTAACTTTGCATACTTTTTTGGACTCTTATCTTTATCCTTTTTTCTGTTTTGTCTCACTGGTGCCTCAGTTTTCTTAATGGTTTCCAGATTTTCTCTTTTTTTTCCCTCTTTGTCTGCAGCTGAAGATTCCAGTTTTTTTTTTTTTTTTACATGGTCTTAAAAAAACAAGTATCATGAGCTGAAATAATGGTATCTGGTATACCAATGTTTTAAGGGGTTAGAATTTGTAAATCACATTCTGTCCATTATATCATTTTAAATATTTTATCAAAAGTCCTCTTAATGACCTAGAAGAAAAATGCAGTAGTCATCCGACTTTTTCCAAGTTGTGTAAAGCATCATTCCCCGTCCTCCATGTTTTGTTTTTTTTGTTTTTTTTTACACACCTATCACTTGGCTGAAAAGAAGGCTTTTATTAAATAAAGATGAAGGTTTGTTTGGAAATGTTTCTGGTGACAAACACATGGTGGTGTGAAAATCGAAAGGGCCACCGCCCATCTATCATATAGAAAGTTTTGGCTCTATGTCGGTAGTTATCCCAACTAATATCAGTTACTAATCGGTGAACCTATGTTAAGCACAAAAAGAAAACTGGACAAATATATTTTCCTTTGTAAGCTCTACAAAACTATTACTAAGTTTAGATGTTATGTTGTGCTTGTATCAAAATAAAAATAAATCATGTTACAATATTATTATCATTTTACTGTGAATCTCGTACCATCCCTTATGAATGTCATCCATTTTTCTGCATGCATTTATGTTTGTCATTTTTTCTTGAATTTAGATTTCTAATTTACCTCACTGAATGATAACTGTACTTGTACTTTGTGACATTTTGCAGCAGTAAGGTGCAATATTTGTTGTCTGCTTTAGATGAGTTGGCATCCATACATTGTTTTGGTCATTCCCAGAACGTTTCAAATCAAAGCTGAAACAAGATATGGTAGCTGCTCCTCTGAGAGCTTGCACAAAATGCACGAGGTTAAATCTGGCCAAGCCATTAAAGGGTGTGAGCTTAACACACAAGTCAGTATGTCACTTGACTCTTAGTGAAGATTGGCCTCGACTTAATAACCTATGAGAATGGACTATTTAGGTCAGCTGACCCAAAAAAAGACTCCAAGGATGTCAATAAGTCCACAGTGACGCACGTCACTGTGTCACAAGACTCTCACACGAACACGCAGACACACAGTATATTTTGTAACAGGAGTAATGAATTTGAGGATTACTGCAAAGCACAGAAAAGTTAGATTTAAGAGAAGTGAAGTAAAAACAGAAACGGGCAGTGTAAGACAGAAAGTCAGCCACAGCAGTAATTAACGCCGGAAGGGAAAGGTTGCTGGGTCACGATCTGAAAGAAACTGAGAGCAATATCAAACATTTGGTTATGTGAGAGAGACAGACATACTCCACTTGTGTTCTTTTTTAGAACCTAGTCACTTTCATGATCAAAATTATTGAGATATCTTTCAACACAAATTCAAAGTATGTTTTGTTTTGTGCTCTTCTGAAAAAAAAAAAAAAAGAAAAAGAAATTAAATCAAAACAGACAAGAGGGTCACACTTGAGGAGCTAAAATATATAAACAGTGCGATGAGTCATAAATAGTTTCAACTTTGGAAAATAAATGTTTGTGTTGTTTTGGCAACTCTTAACTCTGCTGCATAAACTAAGGTATATATGCATAAAAATATACCTTTTTATGGACTAAAACCAAGTTTTGGTATCAATTATGCTTGCTATCCAAGTTATCTTCCTTTTCTTGTTAGGATACTACCTAACCCAAAATAAAATCCTTCCTTATTTTAATATAGCATTTGGATTAGAGTAATAAATACACTTTTTGTGATTTGCACCATTTATCACATTTCTGATTTCCAAACACTGATTTCTCACCATGTTTGAGTGACATACATCTCCAGGGTTTGTCTCTCTGAAGCCACACAAATGCTCACTTAATGCAGTTCATGTGTGCAAACAGCTATTCATTTACATTTTAAGTAAATGGGGGAAAAAAACCCTCTATTGGGCTGGGATCCATCTGTTAGAAACTTACAGACTGATAAAGGCACACACTGTTTGCAAATGAAGTTGTGTATGCCTGTGCTATCCAGAGGGTAATGGGTCCATTTGAGACTTCTGGATTATTGACAGCCATAAATCGTAGAAGAAAGAACGAGATCCTGTGAAACTATTTATCTGCAGAAAGAATACATTTAGCAAAATTGGCAAGTTTACATGTGCAATTTTTTACTGGACCTGATGTTAAAGCAATTTTTAAAAAGTTCAGGAATCCTAATATTTTAGCTGGCATTTAAACTGCCACAAAATGACCATTTCCAGTGTCTAACACCACATGTCAGACACATTAGTTACTGCAGGATGTAGGAATTATTTCCTCACCAGCAAGACTCCTTAAGCATAAAGCCAAGCGCTCTGGTGTTTAGGTCTGCATACTGAATATCTACTGAGCTCAGTTAAAGATTCATGCTGACAAAAAATTTGGCAAAAGAACATTGGATGGAAATCTGAGCCCCACAAAAGGCAGTCCCTCAATAAAACATCACTTGAAACAACAGAGAAAAATGAAAATAATTGAAAGGCAAAAGCCCACTGAGAGAAAGGGAGGCAGGCTCCAAGGTAAGGCCAATTAAGCTGTGTTGAATATTCCTAGTACAAAAACAGACATTCAGATGCTTTGAAAATGAGAGTTAAATACTAAGTTGGTGGAAAAGACTTAAGATGGATAGTTGTAAGGTAAAATACATAAGAGCTGATAATGTGAAGAAAAAGATACTCGTCTAGGAAGAGTAAATTATGCATGATATTTAATCCTTCTCTGAAAATGACAAACTATGATTTATCAAAAGAAAATGGGGAAAAAGAACGCATGCAAATGAGTAATAACATCATCTCTCGCTTCTGCACAAAACAAACCTGATGCCAACTTAAAGCAATCATTGTAAACAAGGTCAGAGAAGTCTTAGATCCACACATGCTGCATCGCTGAGCTGAACTTGAACTTTTAGCATCCCAGTTATGATTGAAAGAAAGGTATAAATAACCTTACTTCTAAAGAAGAAAAACCTTATTTTTAGTCATTATTATTGACGTAAAAGCAGGATGTTTTGCAGGTGGAGCGGTGATTCATAAAAATGGAAGCTTTCTGTAGGCAGGACAGTGTCGCTGATGGGAAATAACTCAGCTTTGCACATCTCAAGGCTTTATTAAATTGAATGAATTTCAGTTTTATTATTTAAATCAATTAATTGACTTAAATTGTGAGTTTGACTTTCCAGTGTGCATGCAATACATAGATAAATGCATAATTATGCATTTAGCTACACACACTACATTTCACCAGTGTTACATGGTCTGTTAGCTTGAGTGTGTCCTGGTGAACTCACATACGTGTTAATGTGCGCGACAGCACAAGTTACGGCACTCTCCTTTCATAATAAAAGCGCACCTCCGGTTTGTGTTTGATTCACACTTTAAACTTCTCTCCGTCATGCACATTGAAATCCAGTGCAGGCTGGCTTTACCGAATTGATAGATGGGGTTTCCGATGCTGGCTGTCGGCTTCTGTCCAACACTTCTGATAATGCTGACATTACTGTAGGAGCGCTAACGATGTCATTTAAAATATTCATTGCCTCTGTGAGTCACTGCCTCTCAGCTATTTTTCTCTCTGTGAAAACCCGCCTTCTCCTGCCTGGGGTCCAATCAGAAACTGAAATTTTAAGTTAACTTCCGTTGCAATCAAACTCTGTAAGAGAGTTTGATAGTATGTGTGAGAGGGTTTGTAAGTTTTGCCCCATGGGGCCTCTCATACTCACACTTGATTCATAACATTAGTGTATCATGTTTTTTATGACGGTGACAAACATGTTACATTTATTCAAACTCATGTTAAACAATATCTCCAAACATATGAAAGCAAAAATTAAACCACAGTGTGTCTGAAAATGAAATTACAATGTTCTGGTCAAACATGTAGTTTGTTCCAACCAGGATTTTTGTTGGACATCCTCTGGATTTAAAATGCTGCAGTAATGTTTTAACAATGTGTCAACTAAAATGTTTGTACCATTATTTTTTTTTTCTTTTTAAAATGTCATTTGTTAAAGAGAAGGAGCAAACCCTGACAAGGCCCTGAACCTAATGAAACACATGCATAAAATAAAATGACTGTTTGAGTATACTGTTCTTTATACAACTCTTTTTATAATTCATGTCCACATAGTGTTGTTATACTGCTTTAAAAAAAAAGAAACGATATATTCTACAGCTATTGCCATGCACTTGTAGACTGACTCACATATTGTATATTTTTACATAGTGACTTTACGTTTGCATAGCGAATATATTGTGAACAGCACTGTTCTATTTAGAGTCTTGTTATATTCTTGAGTAATATTATACTATTTTTTTATACAACATACAACCTTGATATTATTTGTTCATACTTGTAAATTATGAAAGTTATTTGTTGATATTCTTGTATTTGTACGTATAAACTGGATATACTTTGACAACTCTTAAAGCACTGATAAGCAGCTTTACTTTAAAATTGGTCAGCTATGAGAAGAAGGGTTGGATGATTGAAGGGCTCATTAAACTGTTGATGCCTGGATGTCTCTGTTTCTTCCAGATTACGTTTTTCTAATAGCGATAGAGTCAATCATATTCTATTTAAAAGTCAATCTTCACCTGCACTGAGGACCCGAATATTGACACCGGGAGGAAAAACTGTTTTTTTTCTTTTTACTCCAGTATGGGATCTTCTGCCTCCTTAATGTAGCTGTTTATTTGCTATATATTTCTCTTTCTGTATGCTTTTTTGGTTTGTTTTTAAACCTGAGAAATCCCCAGAATGTTTTTTAAAGGCATTTAGTATTTCAAGAAGTGGGTACCTCCCCAGTAAATGTTTAAATACTGTGATGAAGCACAACAAGAATACAAATAGCTTAGGGCAGTGGTTGTCTAACTTTTCATAACTAGTCCCACTTCAGGAAGCTTGGTTGATAATATTTGGGTTTTATTCCAATTTGAGTTGTTACCATAAGGCCACTGACCGCCCAGGACGGCATCTTGTAGGGGGCAGAAGGAGGTGAAAATTTCCACCTATAATGACTCTGATGCAATACTCCATTCTCTTTCCCTTTCTTGCACATTGTCTACACTTTTGTCCCCTGGAAATCCTTGCTCTGGACTCTCCTTCTCATTGTTTTACCCCTTAATAAAGACATAGTGATACAAAGAAGGTCTGCCACCCATGGTACCATTTACCTTTTCTTCATGTGACTAAAAAAGCTGGTGTACTATATTTCTTACCTTTGATCCAACTCCTAACCTCACATTCTGTCTAATTTCTACCAACAAAAGAGTGAAGGGTTAAGAAACGAAAAGCTAAGGCAGTCCAAAGCCAGGGGGACTGAGAGCAAATGAGAGACAGCAGGAAGTAAGAGTTTAACTCCCCAACTAATTCCATGGTATTACGGCTGTCATAGCTGTATTTATTTCTCGAGCATTCAACACACGTTGGTGACTCCTCAACATGCCTGGGCGTTTGCTTTGCTACACAGACCTATTTATCCATTCCTGCGAATGGATTGTGTAAATTGTTTAAACCAAATTAATTCTTGCAATCTTGTAGCCGACCTCTATCATGCATGACAGCTGAGTCTAATTTAATTCGTGCGTGGAGGCTCATATAGACAGATGAAATTAGCATTGATACAAACTCTTTGAAAGCAAGATGTCAGACAGAAAACAAACACTGTCATCTATTGTAGAAACATTCCATATATTTTTTTTGATTAATTTTAGTAGATATAGATTTATGTGCTCAGACATATGACATGCATTATTGCTTGAGTCGTCTGGCGCGCAAGATAAGAGATTAATTATTCTGTTGGCTGCTGAATTAACATTCTAGATATTTCATTATGTAGAATATTACATACCCTATATAGCACACTTCTATTGTTTTTTTCTAATTAAGTACTTGCACATTTTGAACTTTGGTGTATCTATTAAAAAAAAAAAAAAACCCTACAAAATCATGGACTTGGAGGACATTGTTGTTAAAGTGTTTTTTCCCCCAAAACATGCCATAATTTGTGCGTCTCTGCACAAATCACAGCAAAAGACAGTTCCAGACAGCTAAATGTAATCAATTATTCATGAAGGATAACTGCTCTCTGATGTGTCATCAGAGAAAACAGACAGCAGGAAGAAACAAGTAAAGAAGCACAAAAATCATGTGTTTTTGTTTAAGCCATGTAATGTTTGTGCAGTGGGGGAACCTCTATCGTTCTCATTATCCAGAGTAGCACTCAATGCAATCAGTGCTCTCTGTTTGGCAGGCAGCGTGCAATAAATCCAACATGGAGCTCATCCGGTTGATTGACTGACAGCATTGGCAGATGAATTACAGTCTGACTGACTCTGAGACTGGCAGACAGGCTGAGTGAAGTGATACTGATCCTATTTACTTGTGGTTTAGGGATGAAAAAGCACAAGCATGAACCCTTCATAATACATGACGAAATTTACTCCAAATATTTCTAAATTTTAAGAAATTAAAAAAATATATATATATATATTTCCTTGAAAACTCTTGATGAATTAGGCCTCCAACTACCAAAAAGTAATCCTTTGATAATATGTATGCATTATGTTTGTCTTCAAGTCGAATTAGCAACTTGAAAGCAAATATGTCAAGTTTCTGGTTCTCTGAATAAAGCGGGGAGCCAGCTGCGGGAGTATGGTAAGCCGTTACATCATATAATTTTGGGGCATTGGAATGTCTGATAGTCAAATTAAAGCAAGTAGAAACACCATTAGGAATTCAAGAATTTCAGACACCAGAAGGAGCATAATAAGGTATCATCTGGGGGTGTCACTGCCAGGTAAACTATAAGTGCAGACATATTTTTTTGAAAGAAATCAGACCCATACCTGGGTTTTATTAGAGCCGCCCTAAATCAAGCTGCTTGCTTTTCTGAGGTTGTGGTTTTGATATGGGTGTTATGAATTGCTGCCTAAGGCAACAAAAAGCAACATTCAAAGCTCAGTGAGCCTCTTTTGCCCCTCTTCTCAATAGAGCCGTAATATACCTGGCTAGAGGAAAAAAAAAAAAAAAAAAAAACTTGTTAGGTTTTGTAAACTTGTCTTTATATAAATGTGTTTATTTTAGTATGAAGATTGGTAAGTAAAAAAAATATTTTCTCACTATCAAGCTATTTTGATTTGATTGTAATATTACAGTGCAAAAGAAAAATGAGGATAAAACAAACTTCCTGGAAATGGATTCCTTATAAACATTTGATTACTATCCAGGAAGAAAATAAAAAACTTATCCACTCTGTCAATTAGTTTCAATTGTCTTCCCTTAAGTGTCGGACATTAGAATTCACTGTGACAGAAAAACGTCAGATAGGAGAAACAAATGACAAAATGTCTGTAGAATCCAATATTTTTTGTGCGAGTTCTGTAATTTGACCACTACAGATTCAGAATTCCCGACTGCCTGATAAAATCTTTCATGTAATGGACCATTTCCAACCAATTGCAGTGTTTTTCACGAAGATATGGAATCTCCAAATCTCGCTGTCTGAGTGTTTCTGTCTATTTGTGTTACGTCCGGTCTGGTGTGTATTTGTGTCTCTGTTGTTGTGAAACTCTTATCTCATCAATCGTTAAGAAGGAATTCCCAGTAAGGCGTCCGTCAAGCGTCACTCTCCCCATTTGTTTGTTTTTTTTTGTTTTTTTTCAACTGGCACCTTCCCGAATATTAAAAATAATTGATTTACGCAGTATGTTTTCTTTAGATATGTGAAATTTTATATTTAAATGTATAGAGCTTCCCAGTTTGCTACTAGAATCCTATTCTACTCCTCCATGATGCATTCAGAGTTGGTGGATGCTAGAAACCTCACACTCCTCCATCCTCCATTTGAGGATGCCCCACTAATGCTCAATATGTCTGGAGACATGCTTGGCCACTCCAGCACCTCTGGATGCTGTGATGCTTCTGTATGTCATAGAACATGTTGGCATTCACTTTTTGACTCCTCACAGCCAGCCACAATCATGCAGCTCCAAACCATGACACTCCTTCCACACACTTTTTTTTATAGAGGAAATGGATTTTCAATGACAGTTGTACTTTTTCCTACACTGTTTCCTGCATGGCAATGAATTTCAGTGTTTTTTTGAAACACACATCATGTGGATATAAGCAAGAGCAAAAACAGAAGGAATTTCTGAAACATAAAGCCATGTTAAGTCTTTGAAATACACGTCTATTGGACAGTACATGTACTTGCAAAATTTGTGCAGAACTGGATGTTCTGCTTAACTAGCGTTTTGCTTTTCCCCGACCTATTAAAGACTCAGCTAATCATGTGGAAAGAAAATTTGAATGCTTTTGGAATGACCTGGGGGCGGTCAGGAATTAATAAGCCCTGTACATGAGACGGCAAGTAAAGCAGCTAATTTAAATATTTAGTTTATTATTTGGTTATTGTTGTATTAACGGAGTTCAATTTGCTATGAGTATGTAGCAGTGGTGCACATATGTAGCAGAGTATCCATAGGGTTTATATATATAGGGTTATATATTCTGTGTAACACCTGTAGCAGCTTGGTGATGTTAGTGATAAATTCAATTTCTCTGTTAGTTTTCAGATAGCACTAATCCTTTTGAAATTAACTTGTCTTTCTTCAGCTATCAGGTTAAAGTTAGTTTTTTTTTCTCCAAATTTCACAAACTCACTACTTTATGCTGCTGCTAAGATACTGATTCCTGATATAAACTCTGCAAAATGCCATTCAGATAATCCAAATCGCATTTCTAGCCTCTGTGCAAAGTTGTTGTATTGAAGAATCTATTCAGAAACAGGAATACTTTGTCTTTGGCAACAATGTCTGGTATACATTCAATTCAGTAAATTGGAATATCCTTTCTATGAGGCTCATTTCTAACATTAAAAGTATAAAGCATGCTTTCAGCAGGTACTAAGCATGCTTTTCATCAAGCCCACATTTCAGTATAATTTTTCTCTGGGCTTGAGCTAATAATTCCAATCTTAAATGCCAAAACATAATGGCATGAAAACATCAGCCTGTGTGGAATGTAATACATGAAATGCATCCTCCGCGCCTGCAAAATAAATACAAAATAAAATTGCTGTATCGCTTTCATTCACCCTATTCAGCAGCAAATTCAGTGTAAGAAATATTCCTTGATTTCTTACATTGAACCCATCAAAGTATAAAGTGCCATGCTACTCATTATTACCCTTTTGTTCGTCTTCACGTACATGTCCATCTCTTCAAATACACTCAAGATTAAAGCAGAGAACAAGGTCTGAGCAAAACTGTCCTTGACTATTATACTTCACCAGTCAGGCTACACACACTCACCTCGGCTTGCACAATTTTCAAAGAACAAACTAATACAAGGAGGCTGATGGGTGTGTGTAGTTACAAGTGAGTCATTTGTTGAAGTGAAGTCTAATGAGGCTTACAGTGGGTCACAACCAGTCAGCCTTTGATGACAAGAAAAACCTACTCAATAATGTGACGTGACGATTGAAGGGTCAGAGAGAGTTTAGCATTTTGAAGTTGACAAAGTGAATTTTGCCTCGGAACATTTTTTTTTTTTTGTGCCATGAAAACACTGAGGATAAGGTTCAGATGGACATACATGTTTCTTGAGGTGTTATGCTAATTAATAAATGACCAACACCTCATAATCTGATCAGTGATTCTGTAGCGAGACTTTAATGTGGCTAATTTTTGGCTCTTATTGAATATTGATTTTTTGATATGTTACATAGTTTCTAAATCCTCCCTCCCCCACAAAATTTGATCACCTTTAGAAATATGTTTACCATGAAAAATTGTAATTTGTTCAGTACTTATTTAACCTGCTGTATAGAATGATAAATAAGTTCTGTTGAGTCATGCAAGCTGGCCAGTGCCTTCAGAATGTCATAGAATATTGAATTAAATTGACTTTTTCTAAAGAAATGACAATAATATGTTATAAAGAGTATGTTGCTCTTTGGCTAAAGCATTTTTATGAAAACAGTCTGAGCACATAGATATACTTAAGCTATATAGAGCTTTTCTAGTCATCCTGGCCCCTCAAAGCACTTTACACTAATCACTTGCACCAAATTGCATTTACAAACATGGACACATTCATACACAGATATGGAGATTGGTGAGCAACTTAGGGTAAGTGCCTTGCCCAGGGGCACATTGACAGGTAGCAGGAGGAATCTGGAGTCAAACCCACTTTCCGATTGCTCTTCCCATCTTATGGCGCTGATGAGATCAGGACTTCTGTTCTCATCAGCTATTCTCAACTTTGATTCTCAACTATGATGAGAATAAAACTTCTAAAATGGTATCTTCAGCTCCACATTTGCTTTGTGTGCATGTGCAAATGCATGTATTTACCCTTACCACTCCCAGCTAAATCTAGTTTGTTGGTTCATATCTGTTTAATGTGGCTTTCTGCAAAAAATGACTTGCATTGACCTAGAAGTGTATAAGCGTTTTAGAATTCATAAAGACTTCTTTAAAATCTAGAAATGAATGGTGAGTAACTATTGATGTGTGTAGTGGACACATCATTATCTTAAGTTTTAAATTCTAACTTTAAACAAAGTGGTAGTTTTAGTAATCATTGCTATATAATAGATTACAAGCCAACTAAACATATTCCCAAGCACTATTTCAGATAAGAAAGCTAAGCAGTTGTGAAATATCATCTTCATTTATCATGCTTTGTTAAACAGCTACTGAATATACCTAGTAATATATTCTTTGATAGTTTAAGTATTTTATCATCTTAGTGTTTCATTTTAATGCTGCACTAAAGCTTGAGTGGAACTTTTGAGATGGATTTTCCAAATGCAGTAAGGGAGGTTTTTTTCTTTGTAAAAGTAAAAATATATGGCTGTAAGTATTAGAACACAGAACATCGGGAAGTTTTTATTAGTAATAACAGTAATATATTTTATTTGTAGAGCACTTAACAGGTTTTCTCAAAGTACCAAGTGTTATATATATATCCTGTAGTGAGTGCCCAGCAAAGTTTGATTAATGTATGGAAATAAGGTTCACGTACAGTGGCTACAGATAAGGTCACATTTCTTTAACTGGGGTTTGAAAAAAGCTTCATATATTCTGTGTTTCAATGAGGACACTTTGGCAGAGTCGATACTGGAAATGAAAGAGTGTGCTGTAATTTCAAAGAAATACACTTAACAAATCAATTTAACTTGTCTAGTCATTAAAAAGGGGCTTTTCATTCATGGATTGCCAAAAAGCCCCCTAATATTGAATTGAGAGACCATTTGGGAGACACATGTTCTGTTTCCAAAGCCATTTTGCTGATCCAAATCCATTAAATCCAAACTTATGTATTCTTGGGCTGTTTAAAAATCAGAGAGCCCCTTCTGATTGTCCCCAATTCTTCCTGATAAACTGTTCAATAAGTTAATGCTGCCAGGAATCAAATGTTTTTCCAGACAGTTTAAGTAGAAGTTTGGCTAATGTTGTTTTGCAGTAAAACTTTGTGCCAAGAAGTGACTCTCCAGGTTTTCAAAGTGGGCTCTAGAGTCTGAGACTTGTGTATATATATATATATATATATATATATATATATATATATATATATATATATATATATACCTTTTCCTCTCTTCTGTTTATCTGATATGTTGTGAGCAAACAGACCTCTAACATAAGATGTATTTGGAAAAGAAAAAATAAGGACAGTATTCGGTTGGTTGGTGGTCAATAGGCATGTGTGTAGTATAGATCTAACAGTGTCTGAAACATTCATTGGAGGTTTAGAAGGCCCAAAAAAAATCAAAGCTAATCTTTAAATACAAACTGATAATGATACTTTAATTCTTTAATTTGCACAATCTCAAACCCCTAAGATAGTGTTCCATCTACAGTAACTTGGTTTTGTCTTTCAGAGACATCTCACCCATTGTTATGTCTTTTCAGACTAAAACTCATCACTTTGACAAAGACGGTAAAACATTTAAAGGGTTGTATCTTGGGATATGAGAATCAGTAGAAGGGTGGTGTCATAGAAATAGCTCCCAGAGTACATTCTACCTTTGATTGCTTTGCAAGCTGAAGAATCTTTTTCTTTCATGGTGCCTGGCATGAAAGAGGGTTGTTGTGTCCTGTCACTTTGAGCTCATGTCTTTGTCATTTTGCATTTCTGTTGAAAACTTTCCTGTTGAAAACTTTTCTGTTTGAAAAGCCCATTTCTGGATATTTGGCTCTGAGCCAGTAGACGTGAAGCAGTGCTGACTGAGCTCCATAAAAAGGTGGAATAAAACAGCAACAACAAAACACTACACCTTTTCTAAAAGAACCCTGCGTCCTTGTAGACGAGTGGCGACAAAGGCAAACATGAAGCGTAGCTCGCTTGTGTGCATGTGCTCGACTGTTTTGGCCGTTTGTGTTTATTGCCCATGACATTGTGCAAGGACAGTCCTATCTGTCTTTGTTGAAGAATGATTTGTTGCTGTGGAATGGATTCATACACGAACCATTTGCTCCCCAATCCCTGAAACTTTATTGTCAGGGGACGATAGCTTTTCCTCTCTTCTGTCTCTTTGAATTCTAATTCCCAAAGCTCTACCACCAAGAATACTGGAAATTGCGAAAACAATTTCCAGTATTGTACATCTTAACGTGAGATGTGTGTGGAGGCTTAAAATAACGTGGCATTGGCTGCTTCTGCCACATAGCAAATCAGGCCCATGTATTTACAGTCATAAGGAGTTAATCAAATTTCATATTTAGCATCCAAGCAAAAATAAACGTGTTGATTAGATTCATACATCAGTGGGGCCATGTTAGTCGAAAGTTTATTATTACGCTGGGAGGACTCAATACTTATTTTACATCTGACGCAAAACTATATTTATACATGTCTGAAGTTGTAAAGCTGCTGTATCTAAAAACACATTTTAGTATATATAGTAAAACAGAATGCCTTGCCAGGTGTAGAAAATACAGGCGTCGGTTAAGATCCCCAGTTTTGTATAGTTGTATATTGGAATCAAGGCTGTTTGATCAACAGTGTGGCTTGCTGTGGAAGGAGTCAATTGTTCGTGATTTTATTTTTATTTTTTTCTTTTATTTAGCACATCTAGCAATAGCTAGATGTGCTAAATAGCAATAGCTATGGTTATTTAAAGCACTTAGCTAATCAAGTTAAAACAATCAAATAAAGCAAAAGATATTTATAACATTAGCATTTGTTGCGATATTAAAAACACATTTGTACTTTCGTTCACATCTCAGTATGACAGTATTGAGATTCCATTAAAAGATCATGCTTGGGACTCCACATGGCTCTGCAGCTGTCCAGTCACAAATGAGTAACAGCCACGTTTTTCAAAACCTAAAACAAAGATTGTTTTTTTCTTTCAAACTAAAGTATACATCATATAGTTTTACAAAAGAAAAACTTTCCATCTATACAGCAACAACATATTTCAAAGTGCTAAAACTTAGGAAACATATTTTTGTTTTACTGGTCTAGAAAACAAAAGCCAACAAAAAAAGACAATTAGATTTCTTACTTTATTTGTGTAGCTTGATGGGCACAATGGGAGTGGGAGTTCTTCTCAACCAAGTTTTATTTATTTATGTATTTATTTTTACACATATTTTACAAGTAGCAGCATGGGCTAATGGTTTGGAAGATTGTCCCATTATTAATAGATGGCAGCCTGGTTCTGAACAAAATGCATTTGCCCTTCAGCAAGAGACAGTAGTGGAGATTGTTCCGTCATTGTCAGGCATGCAGCATCGCCATTTCCTTGGGACTCTGGATTGCATAATCCACTAGGACTAACGGGTCATTGTGAAGCTTAATGTCCTGTCATAGCCCAGGTGACCAACCACAGGAATCGAAATGAGGTATGTCATTCAGAGACCTTAAAAAGGGTAATGTCAGTCTCAGATAAAGTACCAGGAATTTCAACCCAGAAAGAAATGTTTCATTGCAACTCACTCAAAAGTAGAGTTGCAAAATCCCTCTGACCACTCATTTCCAGTCAATGTTCCTAAAAATATGGACATCAATATTAAAAGCAAATTAAATTAACCCCTTAACTGCCACGCTCAAAAATTCCGACATTTCAGTCAAAAGATCCATGTGGACACTGGTATCATCGTGACAGTCAAATAGTTAAAATAGGTAAGATATTATTGAAATAGGAAAGACAAAACAGGTATTAGCATGTACACAAAAATAGGCTGTCAATATTTGTTCTCCATACATAACTAGCCTCCCATGCATCATAAGGCAGCGTGTGACTTAACAGCTAAAGCATGGTGAACACCACATTGTCAATCGCTAAAGCCCAGTGTCAGGCACTGTCTTGTTTGCAGCATAAAATAAATTGAAAAACTATTTACATCCTGCATTTTACAAATGGGAACTTATACTCTGAGAGAGATTTTTGTCTGAACTTTGGTTAGGCCATTCTAACAATAAGGTAATTTTGCTTTGTTGTGAACTATTCGTTATGCATAGTTTTTTTTTTGTTTGTTTTTTGTCTTGCGTAGTCTCTAACAGTATTGATCAGTATTACCTTGTGTTCAATTCCATCAATTGTCCAGTCAACTCTGACCAACATCCTTATCACTGCTTAAAAACCATCTATGTACTAAGACTGAGACTTTCAAAGTGATGTCTATAAAAACAAAGCAAAAAAGTATATATTTTCTTTACACTTTACAAATATACACTTCTGTAACTTGATTTTTACTATACAATCCCCATATTTTTTTTATTTTATTTTTTTTTTTACAGAATATGGACATAGGAAACAAAATATGAAGTTCAAGGGCTTTAAATACTTTCTGAAAGATGGCTTCTAATTGTCTCAATAAATAGAACAGTTATCAAGTCTTTCAACACTATAATAATGTAAAGTAATGTAAGCTAGTAAAAGCATTCTAAATGTTTTGTAACCGGAAAGATAATGTTCTTATCATTTAACTCAGTAATGATAAAATAATACAGATGCAGTTTATCGTAGCAAAGAGATCAGATGTAAACGACCCCGAGACACGCTAACATAACAAAACAATGTTTTCAAAATACACAAAACGGAGGGAAATCACAGCAAAAGCATACCGCTATACCCAGTCACCATCTTGCCTGTATCTGGAGGGTATATGTGTCATATTTCTTCAACACAATAACAAGCACCCTGATCTGTCAGATTAATAACACACTGCATTCAACACAGGACCTCACACACACACACACACACACACACACACACACACACACACACACACACTGTTGAGGAAATCTGGCAGAGGAAGTATTAACCTTCTGCTTGAACTTGGATTCTGTACCTTTTTCAACACTGCGAGCATTTCACATCAGAAACACCTTTGTCCATCTATGTAAAATAAGACATGCAAAGAAAAAGAAATGGTGATAAATTGTGACAAGCTGGTTAATTTTAATGTATCAATTAATTAATTACAATAAATGTTAAGAAGCATGTCATGGAATGCTATTAATCAGACTTCACACCTTGAATTCTCAAGTAATGCTTTTGTGTAATTGTAGGATTTTCTGTTTTTAAAAGCTATCAAGCAAACCAGTAAACCAAGCTTATCCTCTTTGTGCCATCTTCTAAAAAACAAAAATCTGTTTTGTTTTTTCCAGCACTTTATCATTATTTTCTGATAACAGATTAAAATGGGTCCTAATTTGCATTAAGCTGCTTTAAAAACCCAGGCTGGATTAGTCTTTTTTCTTTTTTTTTGCATTTATTATGTTCTTTAATTTGAGCATGTCCAATGTGATCTTCCCGTCATGTTTCTCTTGAGCCTCTCTTGATTTAGACAGGAGGTGACAGGCTGATGTGGCATGAGATGGTAACGTTTCCTTCCTTTTTTCATATGCAAATTTCTGAATGAAAGCTTCTCCCCTCTCTCTCTCTCTCCCTCACATATCAACATGTGAAACATCTGCCTCCACATTTGCCATTTCCCTAAATCTTTTCTCTTCTTTCCTGCATTATATTCATCTGTTGGAAAAGGTCACAATGTCCACCTGGAATATACTCCTGGTTTTATTACCTGACTTTTGATGTACTTCAGTTTTACTGCCATGGAGTACAAATTCAACAGATGTTAGCTATGTAAGGATTGTGTTTGTACAATATCAAGAAACAACTACAGTGAAAGGTTGACTAAGCAGGTCATGAAGACAGTTACATTCATCAAGATCTCATATGTAGTCCTTTCATGCTACTTAACCTGATATCTCGTCTACATCGCATGTGAAAGAGTCACAGCAACATGTGGATATAGGTGCTTTGACAGTACTTTACTGCAGCAGCATCTGGACACTGCTAAAACCAAACTTTTGGTGCAAATGAGGACCTGTCCTGGCTCAACTGCTGTTTTTATCAGCAGTAATAAAAGCAAAAAAAATACCTGTGGGCACATGCTAGTTTTTCAAGGCTGCAAAAATAATGACAACTCAATAAACTTTGCATAAACTGACTTTTTTCCAACTGAGACTGTAAAACTGAAGGACAGAAACCTCTAAATCAACCTCTAAATCAAATTTCAATCAAAATCTAATCTTGAACAAACATTAGCTCTTTTGTCTGCGTGCTTTCTTTTGGATCATCTCGGCATTCTAATCCCAAAAATGAAGCTTTTAATTCCACATTTAACGATTCAAAGTTGTTGCTTGTGATTTTCACGGACTTGTGATTTGGTAGATTTTTGTATTTTCAGAAGAGACCTCATTACTCACAGTCAGGCCTCATTACTTCTCAGTCAGATACATGCCTGCCTCCAGTAGAATAGTGAAGCATGTGGGCGCATGTCTGCTCATAGAAATTGACACATTGAATCCCTCTTTTCTTTTGACGAGCACCTAAAACATGAATGCTTCTTTCTTCAGCTGTGGGTTTAACACATGCACACTCATGTCTTCAGCACTGAGATACAAAGTGTCTGTATCTCCCAACAGGGAAATGTACAGGTTCAGGCTTCTTAGCTCCAGCAGAAGGCATGTGTTAAAAAAAAAAAAGGAGAATATGTCGTGTGCAAAATTAACAATCCAATGTGTTAATTTTATATATTCTGCTGAATAACTGAACTGAATTATTTTCTAGACCCTGGCATACTTTCTCAGGCATTTGATAGGCTCATGCGGCTCAGTGTGAGGAGGATGACATTAATATTGAATTGGATGGGGTCGACATCCTCAAACAACACTTTCTGATGTTTGTGGATGTCGGCGGTGCGTCATATTTTCAGGTAGTGTCAGAAATGAAATTGTGCAGTTCACCTTACTCATAAAGCAGCCAGTTAAACTGTGGCAGCTGGTCACTGGGAAGATTAGTTGACTGGTCCATCTCACACATAGTAGCTATCAAATGAGATACAAATATGAAACTGTTCAGTCTGAGCACAGACGCTTGTTTGACAAATGAAAACTTTCCTCATCATCCATCCATCTTGTGTTTTTACTCAGTCTGAATGTGCCTGAAAACACGAGTTCATCACACCTGAGATTTTTTTTGTTTTTTTGTCCTCGGGCCTCAACATTAGACATTTCTTTGACAAGCAACCCTCTGTGTAAACGTCAGCAAAACAAGAAGTTCATTCCCCTAAAACATGTGACAAATCTGTGCCTGAAATCCCCCAGATCTGCCTTGTTGCTTTCAATGTGACTTTTTTTTTTCTAACCTCACTCTCCCTCTCCAGCGTGTAGATGACGATTCACCCAGGATGCTGAACCTGCTTATTTAAATATATCTGCAAGTATAATCGCTCTACATATTTATATGCATGTTTTATTTTTGAACCACTTCTTATTATTTCAGGTAAAAAAAGTTGCATGAGCCAAAAAAAGAAAAATCCTTATTTATTTTAGGGGGGCGTGGTTACTCCCCAACTGAATCAATGTCCTTGTTTTTCAGTTTATAGCATCATGTTGTGTGCAGTTTATTTAGATCTTCTGAAAATTAAAGTTTGCATAATACCCTTTAATGATTTTGTAATTCCTTCATTTTGTGTAGAACTCAACACTACTATCACGAAAACTGCTGGACAGCATTTCTTTTTCCAACGCTTGCTATATTTCAGTACTAATTTAAAACAAGTTTGCATATATGAATCTGCATGTTATAGTCCTGAGGAAAAACTGCTGCTTTATTGGTGCATCGTTAGCAAAAGTCATTGAAAATCTTCCCGCCCTCCTGTTGTAGTGTGCGTCCTTTTCTTCCAAAATAAAAAAAAAAAAAAGAGGCATTCAGTTATGATTGCTGGAATGATCTGTTTGTTTTCATTGATATGGTTCTAGATGGAACAGGGGCTGGAAATGTATGGGTGTTTGTGTGTGCCAGTGAGCAGGAGAGCAAATGAGTGAGTGAGAGAAAAGAAAGTGCGGAGGTCTGTTTTGAATGAGGAGAATTTCGAGCAGACAAAGAGGCCAAGCTACTGGAATGTCAACAAGCCAGGGAGAAGCCTCGTTGTGTGCCCGTGTGTGTCTGTGTGAATTCAATGAAATTAGCTCACCGGAGGGTAAAAACACAGAAATGTTCTGCAACGCTCATTCAGAGTGTGGACCATAGCGCAGATGTTCACAGTGGGCCCTGGTATGTGCAGGGAAATGCTCAGTACTGACGTCCACATGCAGAAACACAGACTCCCCCCTCCAGCTTCCCACCCCTGCGCCGGTACTCTGTTTGGAGCTGCGATGAGCCGTGTAAAATGAAGAGCAAACATACCTGGATGTCATTATAGCGCGGGCTGCAGACTGGCCTTTCGCCGGAACACGGAGGCCTGTAACCGCGCTCGGTGAAAATGCGTGCATGTAAGCATATGCCTTTTATTTATACAAGTGCTCACATGTGAAGTTTTTCTTCTTTGCATGCCAGCGGATGAGCGCAACAGTGTTTCTCAGGGCACATAAAGACAGTGGCAATTTTTCATTTTGTCCGTTGTGGATAAACGGGGCGACAAATGTGACACGGAAATAAATACATATTAAAATGCTTTCCTTCACGGCGCTAAATCTTGTCGGTTGCCATTTTTCCCTCCTCATTTTTTTCTGTTCGAATTCTCTCTATTCCTTCAGAGAATGCTCACCGCACGCATTCATCCATAAAACATGTGTTTTGACATTACCTTTAAACACAAACAAAGCCCCTTAATTTCCTTCTTTTGCTTGGCCCGCTGTAGCAGCTCTGACATTTCTTCATTTCTGTGGTTTCACAGTCTGAAACAAAAAGCCTGACCTGTCTGTGGCCAGAGGAGCATGAGTGTGTGTGCGTGTGCGCGCGCTCATACGTATCTGTGTGTTTCTGTGCATATCTGCTGACTGAGTGCGGAGGCAAATGAAGGTTAATTTGAGTAATAAAACTTGTTTGTTTGTGTTTCTAAGTTTCACTTCGTAGGCTGTGATGATGTTGATGCTGCTGAACCTCTGCTCATTGGTGTATAACTGCTGAAATGCACACCCACAAATAAAAAGCAGAACCACACTTGCTGTGACAAATTCAGAAGCGAAAGCGCCTGCTTCAAAGAGAAAGCAATATAGGAAATGATAAAGATTTTCTTTTTCCTTCTTTCTTTTTTTTTTAAGTAGGAAGTTGTAAATAACTGACATTTCAGCCATTACAGAACTCCATCGATTCTGGCTCTGTCTGCCATGCCTGCTGCTTTCCACTTGTTATTGACCACTTTAGAACTGCTTTTCATGTACACTGCAGAGTTTATTTTTAGTGGATAAGTTATCTTTTTTTTTTAATGACACGTTAGGATATGCAAATTCTTATTCCATTATGCTCTGAGAAAAAAACCCAATTATCTTAGTTCTTTGAATCAGAAGGGAGAATATACATTTACTAATACAAACTGCTGCTGAACTGAAGTAGCAGTGCATCAGCTTATATGCTGTCATTTACCTGTGCATGCAGTCAGAACAAATGCTTATTTAAAAGCGTGTTGACCCATTTGTGTGCACTACTGAGTTGCACAGATTGCAGACAGATATGCAAACGCTTTCTTCGAACTTATTCTGTTATTCCATTCACACACAGGCAAGCTGCATACATTCCGCATTACACAGGAGTGCATAAACATCTTTGAGACTTTCCTTCGCCTTGTTTTTTTTGTCGTCACATGTCTTTTTCCAAGTTGAGCGTGTGGACCATGTATGCTTAGGGATTAGAGGTGCTTACTGTTCTGCTGATGTGTCTGTTTGCATTAGAGAGAAGCCAATCCGGTCAACCCTTCAACACCTTCTCACATAAGATGTTCCAATACTCACAGAAGTTTGTTTGGTAATATATGCCTTGCAAAAATATTCATGCCCCTTGAACTTTTTGTATTATGTCACCTTACAGGGATGAACGTGGATGCATTTTCGTCAGATTTTATGTACGTTTAATGCAAAGGTATGGAGAATTGCTAAGCAAATATAAAATTATGCATGTTTTAAAAAGCATTTGGAAAAAAAAAAAGATCTGAAAAGTGCATGCATTTGTATTCCACTCCATTTACTCTGATACCCCTAAATAATCTAGTGAAACCAATTGTCTAATTAGCTAAAGAGTGACCTCATTAGCACATTATCTAACAGCATGATGACCAGTGAAAGCACCAGACTGGTCAGGGCTGAAGCTGCAGAGAAGTTTAAAGTTGGTTTATTAAACAGTATTCAAAGATTTGCACATCTTGGAGAGCTCTGTTCAATCTACCATCCAATGGTATGGATTGCAAACCCAGAGGAGATGCAGAGGTCCCCAGATTAGGTTGACTTCAGGACTATTAGTAGTGCATGCCACAAAAGTTTCATTTATGGGAGATTTGCAAGAAGAAAGCATTTCTGAAATGAAAGTCAAAAGAAATCCTGTTTGCAATTTAGCACAAACACGGGAGGAGGTGTTTAGGACTGTCGAGACCAAAAGTTGATGCTTTTGGCCAACATGCATAACAATTTGTGTAGCAGAAAAACAATCACACACATAACCCTTAACACCATCCTGATGGTGAAAATAGTGGTCACAGACGCATGAGGGAGGCTTTTCTTCAACAGGGATAAGAAAGCGCTTCAACGTTGATGAAACGATGGAATAATCAAAACTCAAAGCAATTCCAGGAGAAAACATGTAGTAACTCTGCTAGTCAATGATCGGTGCCCTGCAACTATTAGATGTATCCCTGGTCCATTTCATTTTATACAGATGGCTCAGTTTTCTTCTGAAAATGCAATTATATTCTAGAGAGACTAGCTAATTTGCTATGTAATTGTTTAAGGTATGTTGAAGCACAGATGCTTCTAAAAGATGCATAGCTCCTGGGTTAAAAGTGAAGACTTGAGATTTTGGAAATAGTT
Source organism: Poecilia mexicana (assembly GCF_051168715.1). Lineage (NCBI taxonomy): Eukaryota > Metazoa > Chordata > Actinopteri > Cyprinodontiformes > Poeciliidae > Poecilia > Poecilia mexicana. Next base: position 18,831,420 of record NW_028263381.1, read on the forward strand.
TACTTTCCAGTAGGAGAACCACTTCAAACACACAACCAGAGTTACAAAGAAATCCTTCAGATCAAGCATTGGGTTATGTTGTAATAGCCCAATTAAAGTTCAGACCAAGCAAGACTTGAAAATAAATGTCAGCAGACATTCCCCATTTAGTCTGAATTTAATGTAGTATAGAAAGAAGAATGGGCAAAAAATATCAGTCTGCAGTCAAACAAAGCTGGGAGAGACAACCCAACAGACTTACAAATGTAACTGCAGTGAAATTCCCTTCACGCATCACAGCTTTTCTTTGGTAATAGATATAAAAAAAATAAAAAATAAAAAATCTCTTATTCTCTTTCCACTTCATAACTCCGCTCTTGTTTTATCACATGAAGTCCCTGTAAAAAGCATTGAAGTTTGTAGTTGTTAAATCACAAAATGTGGAGAAAAAAAAAATCTTAAGGGGCTTGAGTACTTGGGTAATGCAGTGGATTGCATCAAGGGTGTCTGACGATGATTTTAATTAATGATGTGATTAGTCTAATTAAATGTTCATTTGTGTTGTCTAAGAGCTCAGCTTTGATCTTATCATTAGCATGGACATTATTCCTAATCATCATTATAACCTGCTGTATTCATTTACCCAAATTCCTTTGAACCACCGACAACAGAACACAGTGGAAACAGTACACCGCAGTTTTTCCTTTGTCAAGTTTCTCTTTGAAGTCAACTGTATTCATGAGGACTACTAGAAAGTCAGTGCTGTCAAAGAAGATTTTTCAATGATAATGATTTTCATTGTGGCTGATGTTCTGTTCAGCATTCTCAGTCTTTCTCTGACAAATGATGAGTGTGAAACTGTAAGTAAACTTTAGGGCCAGGCACAGAGCTACAACACTGCAGGCTCTCTTCCAGTATAAATAAATCCATGTGTCTGGAACAGTTTGTGTGTCTTCGTGTGTGTGTGCGTGTGCGTGTGCGTGTGCGTGTGTGTGTGTGTGTTTGCGCTCTGCCGGGCTCCTCTGAAGTTATTTGTTTCATTCGCACCTTCTTTTGCAGTTCCTTTATTACTTGCCAGCTGAAACTGAGAAGGATGAGGACTCATCTGTGTCTCCTCAGCTCCTCATATTACAGATATGACGATGTGTTTTGTAGTCGGTTTTGTGTGTGGGTACGCCTTAGTTGAGACTTAAATGCACCAAGAGAAGGTAGATGTGCACATATTTGAGTATGCAATCTGTTTATTTTCAATTTTTAACATTTGGTGTATAACTACACAGAGGCACTCAGTCATTCTACTTTTCCAGATCATTAGCTGCTGTTGCTAGTGGTGCTAAGCCAACACTGCAGTCACAATGTCATAAAAAAAAATAAAAATCAGTGTTGAGTTTCATTGAACCTCTGTCGTGACAGGAAACGAGCTTGCAATGGTGTTTCTGTGATTGCTGACTCGTAGCAAAAAAATAAAAATAAAAAATACGGATGAAATACGGATTTCCATTTAGCTGCTGCAGGTACAAACCTTTGAAGCAGGCTGATTGCTGTTGTAAGACTAGGTGACTGATAGCTCTGCGGCAGCTGTTATGATTGCGAGTTAGCAGCAGAACGATGCTCGTTCTTGTCCATTATAACATCTATTAACATCTGTGTGTTTAAATGATTGCTCACGAAATGATCGGTGTGACGCTTCAGAAATAAATCTGTGGGATGAACTGTTGACCTTTGCATTGTGAGATCCTTATTGCATCTTTAAGGAGGAATCAGGAGATTTTTTACATCTTATTAGTAATTCTGTAAATGAGATTCAATGTATTGTATTGCTGTTTACTTTCATTTTTTTATTTGAAGCATTTTTGTTTAGTCAGTTTTGCCATCTCTATCTTGGATTGCAAGCTTTGTATTGAGGTCGAAGTTCAGTACGGATTCATCACGACAAAAATGATTCTTTCGCAGAGTGAGTTATCAAGCTAGAATATGTTGACTGGTTACAGTAAACGGTGAAAACATTCTAATAATGTTCATACACTTTGAAATAAACAGTGTAAAACATTTGATCGGCTTCCAAGGTTTCTCCGTATTACGAAATTTGACTTTAACTTTGCACAATATGAAGCAGAACAGAATTAAAGAGCTTTGAACAAACTAAATAAAAATCACATGCCTGGTGATGCTTATTTAGTTGTATTATGGAATTCCTGGTGATGTATTTAACTTTATTAGATTCCAGGAATTGCTGCAAACTGTACAAATAAATGGTGCAATGCCTTGCCATAAACGTATTACTCGCTCCCCACCGCTTGGCCTGCATCATCATAAGCTTGACATTTTTGCAAGTTGCTGAATTACAACAAGCAGGTGAATCTTCCAGGCCCTCACCACCATCACTGTCAGCCATTATTACATTGCTGCTGTGGGCCGTTTTAGAAAGTATCTAACTACTCATGACTAGTAAGACGACACAATGAAAGTCCATGTGCATGTCACAGTGATGATCGAATGTGGCTCACATATCCTTGAAGCATGTATTGCCACCGATAAGGCAAGACAAGATGAGTCTATTTGCACATTTCAGCAGCAGGACAATTCAAAGGGTGTTATATGATGAAGTCATGAAAATGAGTACATTTTAGTGTCGCAATAAGGGAAAGCAAATACAGTTTGGACTAAAGACTGAAATTAAACATGTTTCAGTTAATATGAATCAAAAGCTGGATTTTTAGCTTTGATTCAGAGGAACTCTGTGTTTGGTTCTGACTCTGGAGAAGCCGAGTGGACTTGGACCAGAACATCTGAGTGGTCTGACGGGGTAATAGAGCAACACCAGATCTGTAATGTATTTTTTTTTTTTTTAACAAAATATCCTCAGAGTTGCGAGGAGACAGTATAACAACTTCAGAAGTGGAAGTGGAATGATGTGCTCTGTTTAATAAAATAAAATCAAATTATACAAGCAAAGAACATTTCAGCCTAACTTTCCATTCTTTTGATGCATCCTCCCCCCCCCCGCCCCCCCACCCCCTAAATCAGTAAAAAAATATTTTTGTGGAAAAGTCACGTTTCGTCCTTGTCAAAAGTTTTTGATTTTTTTCCGCAGCTTAAGCTCCCTTGACAAGGTCAGGCAGTATATTTGCAGAATGTTCCCATGATGAAGGCAGTAATTTTTGCTGATATTATCTTGGAACCCAGAAATATTGTCATATATTACAGTCCATTAATTAAGGCGATCATTCTCTCATCCCCTCTTCTCATCTCCTTTGAAACCTTTTCCTCCCCCATTTCTCCTTCATCTCTCATCACTTAATTTTTTTTTCTTTTTTTCACCTTAACTTCCTACATGTCCTCTTTCTTACCCCATATACTCATTAATCTGACCTTCGTTGTTCTCCTTTTATCTTGATCTCCCTCAATGACTAGTTTTTATCTTTCTCCATGTCCCTCTTTTATTTTAAGCCGTCTCTCTCCTTCTCTTCTGTCTCCCTATGCTCATGTTGTTTAATAAATGAGAGGATTGATATTAGCGCTGACCTTCTCTGTTGGGCTCTTGAGGGAGACTTAGGGAGATGTTAGCCATGTGTTTAACCAACAAGATTAGAACTGCAAGGGAGGCTTCTGCAGGCCTGGATCTGATTATTATTGAAGCCCAGCTAAGGTAAAAAAAAAAAAAAAAAAGATACACACTGTTCTGAAAGCGGATTTATCACATCCACATTTTGTGTGGTTATCATGCTCCCACTAATGTTGTTTTTCATTATTATTCAACTTTAAAAGACAATAATAAGATCCTTGGCGATGAAACTGTTTCTAATTGGAACAGTGAAAACCTCAAAAATTCAGTCTGCCATGAGCTGAACTGTGTATCTAATCCAAGCCTGGTTTTGATACAAGAACTGTCGTTCACCACCTACAGTAGTGCAGATTTGGGGGTGGTATGAATAATCTAAATAAAAAGGGTTATCTGTTAGACACTATATTCAAGGCGTATCTATTGCATGTTACATTAAGATGAAGTGACTGAACTCCCACATAACATGGTAAACAGCTTGATTACAGTTGAACCATGGGTGGCCAATGATGTTGAAGCTTGGATTCGATTAGCAGCTTCAGCAACAGGTACTTATGTGTTTTGTAATGAATCAGGACTGAACTGTGAATCACTCCTACTCCAGTATTGATAACATTCAAACTTGGAGGGGGATGTTTTGCACTGCACTTAGATCAGCGATGGTTATTTTGGCCTTTTGCCCCTGTCATACTTAGTTCCTCTCTGACCTTTCCATAAATATAAGTGTCTGCCACCTTGTAGTTATAGTTATCTTATAATTTAAGTACGGTGACACCAAATGGTTTGTTTAAGGGGATAAAATGGTTGAAATGAATTTACAGTGTATGGATATATTACATTATGGCATGAATTGTTGAAAGGACATAGTTTGTGATTACTTGAATATTAATTATGTCTTGAAGGGAGCCTTTAAACAAAATCTATTATTATTTATTATCTATTCTGTTTGTGGAAAAAATAGTCAAGTGTGCCACAGGATGAAATATTCCACCAAAAATCACTGCTGCCTTTTCACTTTACAAAAGGTGTAGACAATTTATATTTGCTCCTTTCTGGTGCAATAAAAACATGTTGAAAACTCAATACGATGGATCACCTGTTTCCTGAAAGACTCATCTCTGCTCTGTAAGTTGACTCAAGCTCCAAAGCAAAGGCTGCACGGATGGGAAATCAATTCAAAAACTAATGGTGCTATTTGGGAAAAGGTCAACGGCACTGCTTAAGTACTGCATTATATTATCCTGGATGTTAGAGGTAGTGTGTTTTACATGGTATTTATTGTCAGCAGGACATCTTGAGGAATTCTGTGACTTTACAAAGAGCTACATAGCTTACATAAATGTGATTTGCATGCAAGAGTGGCCCAATTAAATGTGTACTCAACAACCTGCACAGGGCAACAAAAAAACAAACAAAAGAAGGAATGGATTAACTGAAAGTTGTCAAGACAAACGGATGAAGCAGAATGCAGTAAATTCTCTTCCACTTCTGGCAGTGTTTTTTTTTTTTTTCCTGTGTCTTGAAAAGTACAGATGTTTCTGATCAAAGCTATGCAGCTGTCCCACTCCTGTTCTCTCATTCTGCTGTATCTGACTCTCAGGAATCTTTCTCCCATTCCTTATTTCACGACCTCTCTAATCCAGCCTTGTAAAATATTAACTGCCCTTCGCTCGCTGCTCACCATTCATCCTCCTTCCTCTGGTGTACCCATTTTCATTTCAAACCTCCCTCTGCTCGTCATCTTTTCACTCCATCTCACTTCCTCCTCTCTTCTTTTTTTCTTCCCTCTCCCCTCGCTCCTCTTATCTCGCTCGCTTCTGTGGCTCATCTCAGAACACAGACATCCTAGATGAAGTATCAATTAACCCCCGCCTGCCTGCGAATCTTCACCGGCAGCTAGATGATGGAAGGCAATGATCGGACCAAATCGCACGAAAATCTCCGTACGTTTACATGCAGCGGTGGGGCCCGAGATAAGATGGACAGGAAACAGGAAGTGGATTTATTTGAGCTTTGCTGCCCCCGACTCAGACACAGACATGTAGAGAAAACACACAAATGCACTCACACACAAATACTCGCACAGCTGCAGCTGACTCAGTGTTCACATGAAAGGAGAGGCAAATGCAGAAAGAGTTGTGGGGGGGAGTGAATGTTAATCTCTCTGTGGGAAAGAGACAGGAGAGGATAAAGTGATAACTTCATTCCAATATGTTTGGAAAGGAAGTGAATATGTGAGAGCATGTGCGCGCATAGTTCTAACCAAGTGTTTTTTTTTTTCCTGCTTCTTCCACAATAACATGTCCCGGGTGAGTGTGTGAGAGTACATTAAAGCGCACGTGGGCTGAGTGCATCTTTATCAGCGCCAGACTGTGAAAGTGTCAACAGGAGTTTATTGCAGATACTTATGTCATGCTGCAGTTAATCGGATCCTTGGCTTTTAAATCGGCAGAGGGATTTACCGTTTTGCTGTGTCATACCTCTTGAGCACTGGACGAACCTGACTAGCAGAGCTACACGGTAAATGTGAAAGCGAGGGTGATCTCCTTGTTGAAATAAAAATAATAAAATAAAACTCATAAAATGACAGCAGCAGCACAGGGAAAAGTACTGAACACTTTTCTCAGTAAATATGGTTATAGTTTGGCTATGAACATAAACACTACCAGATGGAGTGACACAAATAATAACTACTCTCCATTTCTTTAAGTAAATTGCCAATTGGATTTAAGTTAAATGATTGAATTGGTCACTTTAGAATCTGACTGGATTTTGCTGGTTGTGTGTTTGGGATCATTGTCTTGCATTAAAAGCAACTTTTGTTGGAATCTACAGATTTTTTAAACAAAATCTGGTGCATATATGTTTATTCCTCCCTTTCATATTGTACTCCTGGTTTAATGTTTTTTTGGAGTGAAGTACGATGTTTTTCTTTCTCTAAACACGGTGTGTGCAGTCGCATCCACAGGCTTCAATTTTGGGCAGAAGGTTCTTTAGATGATAAGCTTCAACTTGTTTATTTTCCAGCAGATGAGTCTTGTATAGTGAATGTGCATAGTGGATATGGCGGGTGATTGCATTGGTTTTTGTTTTTGTGAAAGAAATCAAACAAACAAACCAAACAAAACAAAAAAAAAAAAAAAACTTGTGAATTTCAGATCTTTCTAAAGCTTTGTGTGAATTGCTCTTGGGTAACAATTTTGTTTATTCCTCTCTTATCTGTCAAAAATGTTGCAAGGAACATCTGGTCATGATGGATTGATGGAGAAGTTATGTTCTTTACACTTTTGAAATCTGACCCACCTTGCATATTCATAAGTTTGGTGTTTAGGTGAGACAGTACAGCACTTATATGAAAGCAGAGATGTCCAAGCTGATTTATTGTGAGTTTCTCTTTCTAAAACGTGGAAGCGTGCGTTTTCACATGAAAGCATCATTTCAGAGCGTTGCTTAACACTAGTGAAACTCTGATGTGCCAGATTAGCCAAAAACTAGTTTGCGTGTGTTTTCATTCGTGTCTGAATGAAAACACATGCAAAGAGTGCATGCAAAGATGAAGATAACATATCTGTTATCTGTTTGAAACGGTGTGGAAAATCCTCTTTGTTTTGACGTTGTTTACGCTGCAAATAGCAACTGCAGCATATGATAGAAGGCTTTAGGGTAACTGGAAATAAACAGAGAAGAGCTAACCCTGGTGCAACACTGTGTTTGAGTTTAAATCAATGTTTTTTTTTTATATAGAATCCATCTAAGATGAGTCAGTTAAGCAAACCTTAAGCAACAATAGTTTAAAAAGTTGTCTTTACACAGAAGCTTGTTAAGATTTGTAACTTGGGAATTTGATTCTTTGTCATATTGCTGGAATGCTTTCAATGGGGGCAGTGTTAGATTTTTTTTTTTTTTTTTTTTTACCTTTGATCTTAACAATAATTTAACTGGAGAACCAAAGATTTCCCTGCACATCATTGCACAGAAAGCATTTCTAATGTCTCAGAACTTATTCAATGAGGTATGTTACAACCGGAAATGTAAAAATATCTGAAAGGAGGCAGTTAAATTACATGTGCCATTTATACTTGGAGTTGAAACTTCCAAGCGTCAGACTTGATATATTAACAGGTCCCATGTAGTTAAATTATTCATGGTTGCACAGAAGCACAGTTGTTAGTGCTGTTGCAACGCTGCAACTCACACATGGGTAGCCATAGTGTGAGACATTGGTTCCCTTTTTAACACTGAACACCTAACCCAGTATGCTGGGTCAAATCCATAACGCAAACCCTGTCATCTGCCACAGCCTCCTACAATAGGGCCTTTACACAGAGCAGTTGTTCTCAAAAGTTAGAAATCACATGTTGAAAGATTTGTCATTCATTCTGTTAAAAGGTAAATAGAGCTTCTAAAATGCATCTTTCACATATTTCTAAGAGAAAAATCAATTATGACCAAGAAGTATTCAAAAAGTGTTCATTGTTTGTCACCAGCAAGTGAGAAAAATTGATCCGCTTAAACTAAGCTGATCATTTTCCGGGGCTCCGTCTGCATATGTCAGCAAATCAAGCGTTTCACTGTTGAACTTTGAAAAGCCACGGCTCCCCTTGAGCATAAAAATGGGATTTACTGATAAACGTTCCAAGTTTATTTGAGAATGGTGAAACACAACACCCTCTAACGTGGCCTGATGGGGTCTTGCCAATGAATCAACGAGGAGGGCCGGATGCGCGTGGAGCACTTACACAGGCGCGCACTGTCACAAGAACGTGACACTTTGAGATGGTAAATCAGACTGAATTTCAATTTCATTTCATGTCTCCGCTGTGCAGCCAGATCATAACTTACAGGTGGTTGCTCCCTCGGAGTCGTACTTTAAAAAATATCCACGCATGCATGACAGAAGCCGTGGATGCAGAATGATAAAGCCGTGCAAGTGTATATATTGTTCAAATTGAAATGCAAAAACATCCAGTCACAGCCCTTCACAGCTGGTTCTCCATAATCAAACTTCATCAGTAATCTAATCAACTCAAGAGGGCGTGCATGCTTGTTTAATGAGTTGTGCGCTCTCTGGGTGCATCTCTGCATGAGTTTGCATCAGTGTCGCTCTGGTCAGCTCTGTGTGTGTGTGTGTGTGTGTGTGTGTGTGCATGCAGGCATTGTTGTTGTCGCATTAGTTCTGATGTGTAAATATGTAATTTGAAAAGATATCAGCTCTACTGTTAGCTGTTTTACAATTGTAGTGTATTTATATCACAGAACAGATATACATTAGTCATATATTTATCAAAACAGCAAGTCAATTTTATTCTGTTAATCTTAAACATGGTCTTATTTTCATATTTATATAAAAAAAGAAAATTAAATGGGTTCAGTATCTGAACTCCTCCTGGCATCTGATAATACAACTGAGACTAGAACATTGTCATGCCGAATGGTGCTTTTATTTAACAGGTAATTTTACCAGTGGTAAATCAGCTAATCAAGTCGTCGCTTAGGAACATCCTCGCCCCTAACTAATTTATGTACGGTTGTAATGCCTGATCAACATAGAATGAATTAAGAGATGGATTCCCGTTTGTCAATTTGCATATAGCATGTTGAGCACTGAATCACTTTCCTCTTCGAGCTTGACTCACTTAATGAAGATATGTCCTTTTTTTTGTTTCGTCATCATGGTGGTGCCACTTCCTAACTGGTTCTGTGGTTTCCTTTTCTGCAACCAGACAGCCAACATTGTGTCAGTCCATAACTGCAGCATGTTCCAGTCAATGTCCAGTAATCAGTTTTTCCTTTTTGTGAATTATTGCCCTGCAGTAACACCGTTTTCATTATTTGTCTAAGTATCTCTGCAAAAACATCTTCGCTAATATCACCAGTTTAATTTATTGACGCAATTTAAACGGCAAGCACCTGATGATATAAAGATGTTGACAGTGTTTGAAAAATTATTCAGATTGATCAACTTGAACTCCTTGAACAATGATATGAAACTTTTGGTGGGAATGTAAGACACGTTGTCATCTCAAGTCTAACTTGGATATTTACAAAAAAAGTTGTGTAATTTATTCAGATATTCACAATTGAAAAAGAATTTATTTCCGTTATTTTTATTTAAGCATTTAAGCATTTTTTTTCTAATGTTAGTGCATACCTTTACAATTTTCAGATTTAGACATCACATAAGAGTTTTCCTTTTCAAATGCTCAAGTAAATATTAAAAGTTATCTGTTAAGTGCTCAAAGATGAAGCAGTGTTGGTTAAATGTTAATTTATTGAATTGGATCTAAAGGCAAACAGTAAAAGATTTGTCATCCTAACTTATAGCAATGCAGTGTCACTGTTGGACTAGACGTTGTGCATTTAATGAAAAAAAAAAAGATCAATTTATTCTGGGCAATGACTTGACTTGTTCTTGGGGTCAAAGGAGTTGCCCCCTGAAAACTTGACTTGAATTTGATTTTCCTCACATAAAACCTCACAAACGTCACATGGGTTTGGGAAAATGACTTGGTAACGTCTCTGTTGTAGATGCATGTGCAAACAAATGCTAATTATATTTGTACTCAAACAATTCTATATCAAAGTTCACCTGAATGCTCACTTTAGAGAATGTGTATACATGTAAGTGTAGTGGCATGTGTTGTGCATGATTGGCTCCTTCTGTCAGACAGTTTGGCAGTGCATTGACTTTAATATGCATTTTATTATGCAAAGGTGTGTCTGTGTGTATGCATGAGTCGGCAGGAATGTGTGTTTGGAATCAATTGATTTGCCTTTGAGCGGGGATCGTGTTCTGTACAAAAGGTGGCATCAGTGACCTTAACACAAGATGATTATCATCATGTTGACTCTTTGTGGTTATACACATCTTTGGGGAAACAACACATGGCTGCCAAAAATTGCAATAGAATCAAAGAAACCAATGCTCATGTTGGATGTAAAGTTAAACTTTTGTGTATTGGACCAAATTCCAACCAGTAGAAAAATATCCTGGCTGACGTGTTAAAATATTGCAGCGTAATCCCATTTAAACTTGATCACATATGACTCTCAAATGCTGCGGTAAAGTGTATGCAGCTCTCTTTGGCTGCCATCATTTCTTCAGTTTTCAATTGCTTTTCTCTCTCTAAGGTTTATCTCACTTGAATCTTTCATCAGGACAAAATTTATCTAAATATAAAGACAGCACGAGTTGGCTCATCTGCTTTTCCTCTCCAAAGGACATAAACTGTTTATCTGTTATGGCTGTGTGACATCAACATAAATAAGAAGAATGATGTGTAAAAAATGGTTTTGTTCGTTTTTATTTGCATTTTGGTGGGAAATAAAAGTCCTCTGATGCTCCTCATAGTGCTTGGTCCATTACCAAGAGATCAATAGCACTTGAGTTGAATGTCATTATGGTTATTAGGGCTGCTTGTCTGCATGGTCATGAGAAATGAGGGCATTATGCAGGGGAGCGTTCTTATGTGTGAGTGAGTACATGAGTGTAATCATAAGTATCTGCCTGTGTTTCCACTGTTGCTCCCATGTTTATTATGCATGAGTGGTGTACGTGCAGACTGCTGATGATCAGGGATATACTACTGGAGAATGGTAAAGTTTTAACACAATCAATATGGAGTCAGTGTAGCTGCAATGTGAGAAGGACTGATAGTAAGGGAAGAAGGACAAGCTTAAATATAGATATGGTTAAATCCTATAGACTGGAGATGTTGGATTTATTTAAACTTTTTACTGAAGTGTGTTAAGATTTTGAGGACTACCCTATAACTACCCTGCTGTGTCAGCCAGTCCAATTATCCATCATGGTGATGTGACTGTCTTCCAGGTGTGCCAAGAAAATGTAGTAACAGGGAAAAACTCACCTTTGCTAAGTTGTGAGTATTTAATGTAAAAAGAAGGGAAACATTATAGGGATGACAGGGACCCATACTGTTGGCTGTATCAGTAATTATATAGGAAAGTACTGCCCCCCTTTGTTGAATCATAAAGTAACCATGATTAACCATTTTTTCAAAATAAATTTTACCAGTCACGCCTAGGCCTGAGTAGTGGCCATGCAGTTATTTATGCCACTGAACTGTTAGGAAGATATGCAATAGCGTGACAGGAAAATACAAATTCTCTGCACTATATCCAAATAACTTAAATGTGTTAGAGAAACTATGAGTTAGACCCTAGCTACTCTAAGCTAGCTGGTTATGCAATGTTGGTGAAGAATTGTTCAGTCTTTGTTTGCCTTTTACTGTACGGTAAATGGACAGGAAAAACGGAGAAGACAGAAGGGGAAGATATGCAGCCAGGGCCAGAGAACGGGTCATTGAGGATCACAGCACATTGATGACTGCAGCCTTTTGGACATGGTGCATACACACTACCAACTGAGCCAGCCAGCGCCCAATAACTAGTTAATAATTAATACTTGAAAAGTTTTGTCTGGTGTCTCAGACTTTATGTTCACATTATATAAGATGGTTGACAAAAGAGTAAGCTAGAAAAGCGGGTGGAAACTAGGACATCCATAGAACCATATGAGTGGGAGGAAAGCAAGGAAATGGGACAGAGGATAAGACAGCCACTAACTCAGAGTGAAAGGAGGAAGAAGAGGGTGTGAATTTTGATATAATAAAAGAAAAACAATAAGAACTTTAAAAAACGACACAACTGAAAGCGTGACTGGATATTGTCTAGGTATGGAAATTAAGATCTTATTTAACATGTTTTTTTTTTTCATTATTATTGAAAACTTGATACTCCTAAAGATAATTCTGATTCAATTCTTGCGCTAGAATCAGAGCAAGAGTGATTCATACACACCTTCTTAATGGTGTGTGTGAAAGTGGACTGAGGTATTCTGAACGCCAATCTTTCCTTTATTATAAAAGTTCTGAAGAACATCTTCACTTACTTAGATGGAGCACTTGATTTAATACTTTTCTCAAGTTTCACTTCTCATACTTGTCACATAGAGCCATGGGGCACCGGCATCATCATCAAAGCTGACATCAAAGTAAAACCGTATGGTTTTTTTTGCTCAGATGCAAATAGCTTTTTATGTAAATAAAGTCACACAGGCTCGCTCAGAGTAACTTGACAAGAGAGGGAGATCAAAGGAAATTGGCATTTCTTGGCACTAATGTGCGTACATGTGCTCACATTATTTCAGAAAATGTGGAGGGGTAACCATGGAAGGTAACTGAGATGAGCAGAGCAAGAAACGGAGAGATAGTATGGGATGACAGGATGCAAGAATAGAGAGGGAGAGTTAGGGTGGCTGAGAGAGAGTGAAAGACGGCAGAAGGCAGAGAGAACAAACAGTGTCAGGTTAATGTTAATAGGGCCAAGGATCTTGTCCTATTAAATATAGATGACTCTGTTATGGGACATGAAATATACATGAAACACTGCGTTGACATCTATATCCTCTGTGTTAAGAGCGATGTCTGAGTAGACCAATAGGAGGAAGAGTACTCCAGTTGGGAAAAAAAAGAGGTATTGTGGAGAGAAACAAGGAGGGAGGTACAGAAACACAAAGAAAGACTGTGGGGGAAAAAAAAAAAGATATCTAAACAAGACAAGGAACATGACAGTATTTGATCTGAGGCCAGTTGGGGCATCTTTTTTCCCCTCTTTTCTCCATCCACAGTTTTCTTTCCTGAGATGGGGATCAATATTTTTTATTGTTGTTTCTTCTTGTGCTGCTGATCGGCTCCGCTTGAGTCTTAATCTGAGGTCTTCACTCCTCGCGGTCACGACAAGTCTCTTGAGACTTATCAACAGAGCAGGGCTGCTAACCCCTGATGTCCCAGCTGAAGCTCCTATTAGACTCACATAAATCCCTTAACCCTAGAGGTCATGGTACCTACAAGTTTTCTGACAAACTGCTGTTGACTTCAGTAGCAAGGCAGTTGACATGAGGATAAGAGTATAATAGCGATTTTCAGTAATTCTCTTATTTCTGGTAAGGCTCTCTGTATAGAATAGGATGTGAACTCTTTACCTCACTTCAAACAGAGAGGGGGAAAAGCCCAGTGCTATTAATAGACTTCAAAATTCCTTTAAAACTCCAGTTTTTCCACATTCTCTTTCTGTGCTACAATAAATCTGATGCTAAGTAAGGCTTTCAGTGGGACAGTGAAGCCAAACAGTGATTGAATACAGATATATTTCTTGTACCAATATTTTTCCTTCACCGTTTTTAGATTGGTTAAAAATTGTTGCCAGGAAAGGAATTTTTTATTTTCTCAGTTTCTAAGAGTACTGGTAAAAGGAAAACAGTTGCTCATTGAGAAATATAGATGTTTTCCTTATGACTGTATCTGCTCATTAGCCTGCAGCCAGCATGCACAGAGTGGCAGTGCTGGCTCTATACTGGCATGCTTGTTTTTAAAGTTCTGGGTCACTACGACCTTTTACCAACTTAGATTACACACCTAATATTTGCATTTCAGTCTACTTCCACATTGTACCCACTAACAAATACTTTTTTTTTCTTTCCTCATCCATGTATTCATTGTTTTCCACCTATCCACGATAGACTTGGAGAGACAATGCTACAATAGATCAAGATTACTCTGCTCCTTCTGGCAGACCATGAGGTCTACCGAGGCTAGAAATAATATATAGTCTTTCCAGTGTGTTGTGGGTTTGCCCCTGAGTCTCTTCACAGTGTAATGTACTTGAACAACCTATAAAGGAAGGCATCCATGAAGCTTTCTCACTAGATGCCAGAAGCACATCAATTGACTCCTTTCAAAGTGGAAAAGCAACAGCTCTACTCTGGCCACCTGGCAGAGGATCCTCAGTTTAGTTACTTGGACCTGGAATCTCGTTCTTTCAGTCACAAGTCATATTTTTGGAGCGTATGTGAAGGTCATAAATCATCAATCAGAAGTATGCTGTAATTTGTATGTGTGTGTTTTTTTTTCCTTCCCAACGACTTCATATTACACCTTATTTGCTTTGGTGACTTAATGTTGTGAAACATTCCCCTAGTGGGGTCGAGTTCATAAAAGATAAATGGTAAATGTTAGGTACAAAATAATACAAAATTATAAAGGGACGAAATTGCCATCGCTCATTTCTTATTACTTCTGCCGTTGCTCAAACTTTTTTTGTTGTCACTTGTTTGGTTTTCAGTTGCAAGGAACCAGTACGAGCGGAGGGGCAGCGATGTCACCATGCAGTGCGGCTCCCTGGAAAGCGACGCGTCGGTGTCATGGAAGGTGAACGGGACAGACATCGAGGCCCAGCACCAGCTGAATGGACCCAAACTGATTCTGACCCAGGTTGACCTTGACCACAATGGACTCTACAGCTGCTTTCAGAACCCGCATGGAGAAAGACGTGACACGATCCTCCTCCACATTGGAAGTAAGTAACCGAGTATTATTCTCCAAAATGAGATTTCTACAGTTCTTCTGCAAGCAAAGATAATAAATGTAATACACTTAGTCTTTATTTGTGTTTTTATTTAAGAGCGATATCTGTTACAAGTGACATTTTGTTTTAGCATTTTGTTGTTTTCGCCGTAACACTCTTTAGCTAAGTGACAATCTTTATAATACATTTTAACATTTGAATACTCTTTCATATTTGTTATGTTGGTATTAACCAGGAATTGTCATGGCATTCCTTAGTGTTGTGCCTTACACTAGATGACAAGTTATAATAATTAGTTGTTAAAATGACATTTGGTCTTTTTGCCGTTATGACTGGCTATTTTAGTAGTCATACAAAAGATGTTTAAGTGTCAATTTAACAGCATTTCTGAATGGCCTGTGTGATGGCAGCAGCCTCCTTTGAGATCCATTATTTTGATGGGGATGGTTTTATACGCTCAGTCTCTGCATAGTAATGCTGTTGAGGTGGGATTGACTTGTGAATGATAGGACCCCCCTGAGGATGGTTGGATTGAAAATGTCTTTGTCATATATAGAAGCTTCATTGTGGGGGAAAAAAATAAGGAAATCAGAAATAAAACCCTGAAAACATGTCTGCTGCATTGCGTGAATAGCATATTTTAATTCTTGCATTGGTTGAATTCCATTGTGTACGTTGCATAATGGAAACTGAATACTGTCATTATGTTAAGCATATAGATTACAGTGTATGTAATCCATGTATAATCCTATCAGTTTGGAAGATCTGGTGGGATATTTCTCTTAGTGGGGTCAGGAGGGGTGCTGGTGCCTATCTCCAGCTAACGTTCCGGGCGAGAGGCAGTCTGTCGCAGGGCAACACAGAGACAAACAAACATGCATACACTCACACCTAGGGGCAATTTGGAGAGGCCAATTAACCTGACATGTTTTTGGACTGTGGGAGGAAACCGGAGTACCCGGAGAAAATCCACGCATGCACAGGGAGAACATGCAAACTCCATGAAGAAGGACCGGGGCCGGGAATCGAACCCAGAACCTTCTTGCTGCAAGGCAACAGCTGCGCCACTGTGCAGCCTATGATAGGACTACATATAATATGATAAAAAATTATTGCCATGTTGTTTTTATTTCTGTTATCTTGAACAGTTCTACAAATCACATTTGAGCTGATGATGAAGACTGATTTATTTTTTTTTCTTCTTTTGAGAAGCCACTTTAGTTATGATGTTTTCCTAGTCACTCCAAAGGGGCTTTGGAAATGAACGACTGCCACCTACACCTATTTGTGCTAAAGTAATTAAAGTATAAACAAACAGAAGTAAATTAAGCTAAAGCAACACAAGTATGAAATTATTTTGAAAAACGGGGTCAGTTATAATCTCACTTCATTTCATTAGTAAATCCTGCCTGTGTTATTGCATCTGCTTGTCAACAGAGTCGATAGTAAGCCAAGCACCACCCCACCCCCCATCAAAATTGCACTGCCGTATTGCTGTTAAATGTAACATTTCCATGCAAATGTTTGATGAATGAGACTATATGGGAGCGTGACAGTTTGGTTAATCATATTGGCAATGATGAATTACCAAATGCTAAAACAATACTGAATTAATGAGACTTTTATGTTATGGTAGATTGTGTCAGCAGGGTGAATGATGCAATACATAAACAGTCCAGAAAATTTGTGGATGGAGATGGAGAAAAAGGACTGAAATGCAGATGTGTACTACATGTCTCTGTGCAGCCCAGTGCATGAGTGCGTTTCCCTTCGCCAGGCGTTGTGTTTCTGCATCATAATGACACTTTGGTGGTCTCAAACTATGCATGCAAGAGAAAAACAGACTTTCATTGTGTAACCATTCATCAGGGGTCAATTATGACTCTGTGAGAACAATACCTTTGTGGTCTAGCCTGGCATTGGGTTTAATTGCCTTGTTAAGAGTTGCTGATTTTATGACATGTTCAAGACACACACTGGAGCAACATTAATCCTGTTACTGTATACTGGAGAAACTCTTATCAGTCTGTTTGTTCTTCATCTGATCTCCAAATTCATCTCTGTAGGGCGTCTGCATTTCCATTACACTGAGTGTCACCTCCAGAGGTTGAATGTGACACGCAGTCATGGCAGGCTACAGTTCTTGTGATTACCATCATGATGATAGTTTGATTTTATGCAGTGTTTATAACTCACACCAGGGGCTTGTTATGTTTCTGAAAGATAGCAGTGTGATCTGGAGAATACCACAAAGCCATCTGTCTAGTTTTATTTTTTAATTCATTTTTCGGTTTATCTCAACAATGTTTTTTTTTTTTTCTTCATTCCTTTGAAATCCTGAGATAAAATCTTATTTCAGACAAAGGATCGATACCGCAAGTGCTGTCTGCCTTCACTTTTCCTGTTCTCCGACTTCAGTTCGTGGCCACATTTGTTAGTTTTTTGTTTACACTGGTTCACATTAACAACAGATGACGTCATCCGCTAACTCTCTGTGTGTGCCTGCTGAATTTATGAACCGTGTCAACAAAATGTCAGCGCAAGGAGACAGCAATTGTGTGTTGTGGAAAATTCTCGTGCCGATGCAATGTCTCCTTCCCTTCCTCTTTGCATTATTTCAACACTTTGTAAAAGCGTGGGATGCTTACATTTTCTCTGACACTTTAGATACAAACAAAGCTTGAGTGGCTTCAAAAAAGTACACGGCAGTAAGCATGAATGTCAGATGGCGTAGCAGCATGGATGTGAATAGATACACTACCCTACATGGGCCACAAGGTGTGTGGTAATCAGTGGGGTCTTTAGAGAGTGGTGATTTTTGATGACACATTTGGTTAAACATACGGAGCACTTTGAAAGGAGGCAGAATTAATGTAAGTAAAAAAATTGTCAGGCAGTTGAGTCCTAAACAAGTTGTCTGTCGCTTGTTGTTTAGTGTGTCAAGTGGGAATAATCAGTACAGGGGGCACTGGATTAAAATATGAGTGTTTATCATGAGGAGCAAATGAAGCTGAAGTTAGTATCAGATTCTTAGCTTGCAACATGGTGCTAAAATAAAAGGCTACTTGGATGTTTTATAAAAATATCTGGACTGCATTTTAACATAATCTAGTTCAAATCTAAGATATTCTACTAAATTGTGGGCAGAGGGGACTGTAGACCCAAACCAGAGGTGGTGATACAGGAAATATGGAGTCAGAGTCAAGCCTGTAATGCATTCCTCAATCCTCGGAAGTTATTTAAAAAAATAGTTTGAAAATAAAATGAGCTGGGGACATGAGAGGCAACTTGCCCTTGGTGCTGGAACTAGAGCAGCAATGTTTCTGTCCTGATAGTTATTCAAGTCATTTAAGAGTAGGAAGTCCTAGTTCGTTAAAAATATTATTTAATATAGAGTATAACAGCAGGCCCGGTTCTATCGGTATAGTTTACATTAGTGTGATTCTGTCCCCGTTAATTTTGCTATGGTGTTTCAGGTGCTGAATTATGATTTCTGTAAAAACAGATGAGATATTTTGAACCAACAGCAGTTTCTAAAGGAGTGCCTTTTGTTTTTAAATATAATTCTGGCTATGCAAATGCACCTACAATCTTCTCTAACCCTAAGTTCTGCTCCTGGTGTGTAATTTCCCATATTTGTTTTGACTGACGATTTGACTTGTTTGGGTTACAGACGAAGTTGTTTCCCTTCATCATAAATAGTACTTTTCTTAAACTGGCCAAATATTGTCGCAGTGTGCGGCGCAGGTCGCATGACACAGCTAGAAAATTGCTGCAGCCGATACGATTTCTTCCACTGTGAGCTTGTTTGCAAAATGTAAAACCTAGATTCTTAGAATCAACAATACAAGCAACGAACCTCAGAATAGACAAATTTGTATAAACGTAATGCAGCAAAAATAATGCTGCATAGATCATAGATGTATGAATGACACACAATTCACTCTGCATCACACAAACATGCTTTGACAGGGATCTTGAGCTGTAACTTAGGACCAGTGACATCCCTGCCTTAAACCACCAAGATGATTGATCTTTGGGTTTTACATGCAAGTTTGAGAAAATGTTATTTCTTCTGAATTTGACTTTGTAAATCTCTGAGAATCCAACAGCCTTGCACAGTAAATTGAACTGCATGGACAAAAATATATGGGGTTAAAGGAGTCACCTCCTCCGTCATGGAAGCCATCATTTCACAAATCCTGTGATCTGGCATTTAGCAGTGAAATTGTCATAACCCTCCATCCCCCTCCAGGCATGACAAATCTTGCAAAGTCTAACACCTCGTTGATTGTTATTCTGCTACTCAGTCACTCAGCATGCCAGCTGATGGAAGATGGGGAATTTCCTTTCCTTATCCTTATTTTTTTTTATCTTAAAGTAAGGAATGTGAAAAAATAGGCTTATCCAAACCATTTCTATAAGTAGCAGCATCATCCTTGTTTCAACTTAAAAAGGCGCTTAGAGAGAGGCAACTGACAGAGAGCAGCAGATTTATTCATTGGAGGTTTCTGCTGACTATTTTAGTTCCACATGAGGCTCTAAAGTGTATCTAATTCTAAAGATACAGTTGAAACCAGAAATGTGCTTACATTTAACAAAAAGAAACATATACCTTATTTCTCACTGTCTGAAGTTGGATCAGACCAACGCTCTGTTTGAGGCCAGTAAGAATTATCAAAAGTATCTCTATTTTCTAAACTCCTCAGTAATGACAGAAATAATAAGTTAGATATTTAATTATTAATGTTCTTCAAAATCAGAAGTCTGCATACATTTCTTCTGCATTTAGTAGGAATGGATTTGAATCATATGACTTGGGTTGAACAAATTTCAGGTTTCCTTCCACAAGTTTCTCATGACATCTTGCTGAAATTCTGGCCTTTTCCTCAAGACAAAATTAGTGTAACCAAGTCAGGTTTTTAGGTTGTATGTTAACCAGCATGTAGGAACATCTGGACAAACGTAAAATGGCAATAAATTATGTACTGAAAGGAGGAGGAGTGAGTTATCTTGTTAAATTGATATGCGCTCATACATGCACATGCACACCAATTAGTGTCCGTTTCCTTTTCCTGGGCAGCTTGTTTTGGCGTAATCCCTGCACACACACCCATTCACTCTGGGGATCTGCGCTACATTGCGGGGTAATGGAATTGTCTCTTTGCAGACAGATCACGATGGAGGAGGAGGAACTAATGCAGCTCTGCTGGGACTTCCTCTTTAAACTGGGGAGTATTTGGCCCTGCGTGTAAGGTCACTGGTGGAACTATTGAGCTTTTTGGTTAATTACTCCTCTTTCTTGCTCCAGTGTCTAATCATTACTGGTAAATATAACTTATAGAGAACTTGCAAACACTTAGAACTACAATTGTATCTTTATCAATCTTTGCTAATTGATTTGTGTTTCGGACAACTGAAGCAGCTGTAGATTAAAAAAAAAATCTTGATGGATAAATATTGTCTTACAGTGTCAAATCCAGTGCATCCATTCTAGATGGACATAAAAGCATGAAGTTGAGAAATTACTTGATCTAATTAATGCTTGATCTTTTTGTTTTATTTTTGCAGACATAGATATTAGTGACCATGATCATGGGAAAGAAAAAGTGATGAAAATATGGGTGAACTGCAGTTATTACTGCCTTTGGAGTAGTCAACCACTTTATGTATTTTTTCTTGAATGGTGCAGCCCTTGTAAAACACAGAGAATTAGATGGATAGATACCTAGAGCATGAAGACCCACTGAACAAAGGAATCAGTCAGCTGCGGTTAGAAACCAAAACCAGGGAATCCCATTAAACTGAGCCGTCAGTTAGCAGCACACCTACTGTAGACAGGAATCCCATTAAAGTTTTCTACTTTTTACCAACAGTTTCCCACCGCAAATTTCATGAAGCCAATTGTTTGTAAACATTTCTAATAGCAGAAAAGTATGAAACTTGATGCATTTCCACTTGTATTTTAGGGCAGCAAATGTTCAAACAAATGTTGGCAACAGGTTTTGGTTAACTTCCGAACATCAACTTGTCAGGCTCCAAAAATACTTCGCAAAGAGCAAAATGGCAAAAAGATATGTTTTTTTTGTGTTTGCATCTAAATTCAGATTTGTTTGGATATTTATTTAAGTCGACTATGTGTTGTGGCTGCATATGAGGCATGTGGGTTACATAGGCAGGGACAATAACATCTTGCCATGTTTGTCCTTAGGCTCAGTCTGCCCCCCGCCCCCTCGAAAAAAAAAAAAAAATCTACTTATCCCTGCCCACATTGTTTCCCAGTTCTCTCCTTATTTTCCAGTTCACTCTTTTTTTTTGTTCTGCTCTATATTCTAAATTTCCTCTTCTCCATTTCCTGCTCTGCTTGCAAGACAGCAGCAACGCTCATCATTTTATTGTAACAGACAACCATAACAATTGGGGAAATGGGCCTGGTTTAGAAACTCAGTGTGGAGCTACAAAATGAACTGGAATACATATGAGCAGAAGAATGTGTTTGTGTGTTTTTCTATGTATATATGCTGGGTATCGCCTTTAATCTGGAGAGGCAGACTGTTTATCCCTTCATTTTTTCTCAATGCTATTTTGTCCAAAGGAGACGTTGAGGCGGGAAAAAAAAATCATTAGCAGCATCAGGGATGCCCCGAGTTCAAGTTGTTTATGCATCTTGACTCGGAGTCAGATTAGGCTTCATCTTCTGCAAAGTCGAACTGAAGGGGAAAAATACCATTTGAAACATTTTGCAGTTTTGCTAATGTTTCTCAAGAAGACTGAAGTCGGATATTCAAATCTACACATTACATTATTTTACCTCAGTCCAAATCTTCTCTTCTTATTTATCACACTTATTCATCTCGTATCATTTCCTGCTGCACATCCGTCAGCACAGGTCTCGTATCTTAAATTTCCGCCTGTACGATTCGGAGTGCATCTCATTCAATTCTCTCGTTTTCATCTGCTAATCCTCTTACAGCACCCCCCAGTTTGTCACATCCAACCTATTACTCTCTTCTTTTCTTGTCATTTTTGTCAAAGTAGTTTTTTTGACTGCTCCTGACACTCTCAAATATACCTTTTCTGTAGCTGTAAAATAATCATATTAGATTCTGTGTAAATTTAAATATTATCCATGTTGCTAATATGTCCACCTTAGGAATAAATACTGAGAATGGAATACATTGTAGTAAGTTTGAAGAGAGGGAGATTGTCAGATAGCCACATAGATTGTCAAGCTTCACTTTCTCTCTCTCTCTCTCTTTCAGAAACTTAGACAGGTTCGACAGGATAGAACACTGTAAGCTTTAAAATGTATGAAGGAGAAGTTGCGAACAGAGATATGATCAAGTCAGCTGAGTCAAGAAAAAGTCTAGCTGGGAAGAAGTTGAAGTGGAGGTAGAAGTGAAGTTGAGTTAAGCTTTGCAACAGACAGGGGGGCTTAGTTTGAAGAACTGCAGCCTAACACAGGAAATGGTGCAGGCAGAAAGAAGGCTCCAGGATCCTTATGAGGATTTTTTTTTTTTTTCCAAAAGTGAGAGAGTATGCAGAGTGATGAGAAAATGCACCGCACAGGTGGTGCATGTTGTCGGCCAAAAACAATATGGATTATAGTGTTTTGCAGAAATACTCAAGCCCCTAGAGCCGTTTCCCCTTTAGTCATGTTACAACCAAATATTGTTTTTATTAGACGTTTCTGTTAAAACTAACGAATAAGGAAAATTATGCATGTTTATTGTGCATTTACATTCAACATAACTCAGTAAGATTTAATGTATGTGAGCTATGTGAGCATCGAGTCATTCTACAAGTTCTTAGTTGTGTTTCGGTATAAGCTAAATCCTTACACGTAAATGTTTTTATTTTATTTTGGGGTGAGGCAAAATGAAGTGCACGTCTACTGACCACTTTTAAGAGATTAAGAGATTTTAAATCTTTGTTCCCATGTCTTTTTGGTTCTTAAAGATGCGCTACTTTGTGTTGGTCTATCAGCTAATATAAACAGAATACACTGAAACTTATAGTTTTAGATAAAGTGTGGGGAAGCTCGAAATGCTTTCACAAATTATAGCAAGGTGTAGCATCTGCTGTGTGGCATTGTTGAGTGATAAAACTGAAGTTGAGAATTGGTCAACCTAAAATCAACACATTTCTGTGACAAAATTGAAACTTTTTTTTGTTTTTTTGAGGGAATTTTAACTAATTGGAGCAAACTTTTGCTGCTTGAGCATCACTTCTAGTCTTCCAAAATATTTCCTCCCAATCCAATTAAATTTTTACTTCTCCAGCTTCAGTTCACTCAAATGTTCTGCAGACGGGAAAAAAAAGACATGAAGTATATCTGGTAATTGGCACTGCTGCTCAAAACATTTTGGTATTCTGCTCCATTTTGCTAACATCGCCGTTTTGTCAGCACACTCCTTACAGTCAGTCACCCTTTGATGTTTTTACATCTTTCTTTATTTGCTCTGTCACAATTGACCTCTCTCTATCTCTCTCTTTTGCCAATTAACTAGCACATATAACTGCATGGCATACATGGTGCTGTAGTGCTTTTCCCTGTAAGGTTTCTCTTGGTTGCCATTTTGTTTTGTACATCTGCCAAGAAGGTGAAGGTCTATGCCCTCTTGATTAGTGCCCAGTGAGAAAGAAATTTCTGCTTTGCCTCTGCCCTTTACAATCCCCATGTGTATCTGTGTGTACTGGAGAGAGAAAGATAGAGGGGGCGGGGGGGAGACTTTGACCAGAAACTATTCCCTCTGGCTCAGTGTCCAGCGGTGAGGTTGAGCAGTTTTGTTCTCTGACGTCAAACAACTGTGAATGGTCAGATATGAAAACATGGTCACTCTGTGAATGTTTATGTGGATATGTCTGCAAAAAAGATCCACATGTCAGATATGTTTGAGACGTGTGCAAATGTACACTTCTGTTTAGCCACATGCATATCACATTTTCTTTAGTCCGATTCATTTAGAAATAAAGATTGTTTTGGAAGAGAAATATACAACAAGAACTCAGGAACTTTTGAGTGAAACAAAATGCTTTCAACTGGAGCATTTCTTTTTTTACTGACTGTTCATACTTCATAACGGCTTTTAATTGCCCTCAATCCTTATTTGCACCTCGGTAGTGAAAAACAAGTGCACAACAAAATCTAATTTAAAAAATGTTTGAGAAAAAAAAAAAAGCTTCTTTCCCTCCTCCCTTGTGGTCCTGAAGCCATCTACACAAATACACAGCTTGGTCAGAAGGCAACCAATCTGAGCAATACCTCCCTTTTACTTTTTCTAAGCAAACTGTGTGTGTGTGTGTGTATATATAGCAGAGTACATAGAGCTATTATATTCAGCTTATGAGCATTTAAATGTCCCCCTGCTGAAGAAAGCAGCAAAGGGGACTGGATTGAATGATTCTTGTTAGCCAAGCTCATTTGCACTCTTGCCATGCATAATTTGTACAATGCCATCTTGACCAATAGGATAGCATTTAGTCTTCCCCAATGACATTTCATAAGTTTAAAGCAAACAGGGAGAGGGATCTTTGACCATTCCTTTTTGAACAATCTCTCCAGATTTTGCACTGGAGACTGTGCAAAATCTGCTGATAGTTCAGGTTGTCATTCCGGTCTCTAGACTACGTTGAAAACAGAATAAAGTTTATCTTGTGTCTAGGGGCAATCATTTATATTTATATTATAGGGATTGTTCTGGTTGACAATAATAGTTGAACCAGTAACTTTTTTAAATTTCTAGTATTTCTTAATATATTTATTGAAAGTCCAATTAAAGGACTAAAATTGTCAGTGTCAGATTTTGCTATGCTAATATAGTTTTTTTGTTTTATTCTTTCAGCCACCAGTGTTGTCAATGAGTGTAGAATGTGGAATGCATTTGTGTTTTCTACCTGAAAGCCTCTCTGTTTATTGACTTTATAGTTCAGTGGTTATGCCACTGTTTAGACGCAAACTACCACTCACACACATAAATAAGATATAAAAGCCACAGAAATGAAGCTAAAAATATAATGTAAACCCCTGATGCATGTCTGACATTTTCCTCATTACTTTTAGACATTTTCATGACAAGCAGAAATAATCAAAAACAGAATGCCATTTATCGTTATTACTTTCATATTCTGCCACAGCCCTGGGCAATTAATCATGACAAATGGCATGTGTCACATGGAAATATTTCTATTTTTTGAAGATATTAACAATGTTCCTCATTTCACTTACTGCATATTTTGTTGAAGTTAGAAAAAAAAATCATTTTTTATTAGGTATCTGTGCAACAATACACTGACTTTAAATAAATGTATTTACAAACAAAAAAACAGATATGCTTTGGAGCCTCGTATGTTCAACTTGCATATTCATAAATCATATTTTCTTGCATAGGTCCCTATGCATGTATGTAATGGACTAGGCTCTAAGATTATTTCATGCTTCATGATAAAAATGCCTTCTCTATTTAGTCTACTGGGGCAATTTGTATTTGATGCAGCCAAACTAATCTGGTCTGCTGAAGGAGATTGGTCCTCACTCACTCCCTGACTTATTAAACCGATAATAACATACAGGCAGCCTGATATGCCTCCTACATGTGCTTCAAAAATGAACTCTGCTTGTGCCTCTATGAAAAATAAGAGAGAGGAAAATATTCTGCCGTTTTCACTCCTGAGCAAGGCGTATATTATCCTGACTAAATTCCTAGAGGGAAATGGGAACTGCTGTGAAACACAAAAGAAGAACATAAAAAACATTCAGTTTTTAGTTAACAGTAGATGGAAAAAGTCTAACTTAAAAATTGTAAGCATTCATTACTCAAAATGTTTTAGTTAAAGCATTATGTTTCGCATATACTTCTTGACAGGACTTGAATTTGAGGGCATCATCTTTTATATTTGTTTTCTATCCCAGTTAAATTTACTTTTGATATTGAGCGGCAAAGACGTAAAATGTAATATGTGGTAACGGTGATTATCTAATTTAGGTTTAACCATAAGAGGTGCAAAAATTGTTAAAGTTATGAAGTTTAGTAACAATAAGAAGTCAATGCAAATTCCAACTTTACACTTGGTACCAGCTTATGGTTAGCTAATTGAATTCTTACAATTTTTATAAATCTTAAATATCTTCTCTGTCACTGTTCCCTTTTCTACCTAGATGCATTCTTGAAATAATTGCTCAAAGTTGTAGATTTATTAAACTAAGCTTTCCCTCATTAAATAATAATAATAATAATAATAATAATAATAATAATAATAATAATAATAATAATAATAATAATAATAATAATAATAATAAAATCAGCTGATATCTCGACAATTGCTGCTCTAACGGAGTTTTCGAGGATGCTGGTCTGGAGCGAAGGCAGCTCTGAGCCTGGACTGTGGATATATGAGATAATTTCTTTCCACTGTGAGACTCAGAATATACTGAACAGAAAATCTCTGAAAAAATAAAACAAGACAGATTTCAGAGTTTCACAGAATTGCATATAGGGACTGAGACATCTTGTGTTTTGGATAAACAAACACTGCCTCCTGGACTTGCAGACACTCAAACACCACCACCAGAAGCGTCCTCAGACGGACCCATGCACACATGTTGCGGTGGGTGGATGAAAGGAGTTTCGCACACACACAAGCTCCTGTGTCGAATGAGCCACTCGTATTGTGGAAAAACACAGGGATGTTGGTCTTGGCCGGACAGGAATGTGAGCCGACTCGGTGCTCTGAAAGTGTGTGTGCATGGTGTGTGTGTGTGTGTGTGTGTGTGTGTGTGTGTGTGTAACCGGTAAAATCTCAGTTATTTGTAAAAGCTTTGCTTCAAACAGTTAGCTCGCACCTATATATATGAGGGGCCGTTTAGGACAAAATTTACGTTTTGTCTCTCACACACTACCAAAAAGTCTCGCATACTCAAAAAAAGTTGCCTCGCACACTCAAAAAAATTACGTTTCGTCTCTCACACACTACCAGAAACTCTCGCATACTCCAAAAAAGTTGCCTCGCATACTCAAAAAAATTACGTTTCGTCTCTCACACACTACCAGAAACTCTCGCATACTCCAAAAAAGTTGCCTCGCATACTCAAAAAAATTACGTTTCGTCTCTCACACACTACCAGAAACTCTCGCACACTCCAAAAATTACGTTTTGTCTCTCACACACTACCAGAAACTCTCGCACACTCAAAAAAAGTAGCCTCGCATACTCAAAAAAATTACGTTTTGTCTCTCACACACTACCAGAAACTCTCGCACACTCCAAAAAAGTTGCCTCGCATACTCCAAAAAATTACGTTTCGTCTCTCACACACTACCAGAAACTCTCGCACACTCCAAAAAAATAGCCACGCACACTAAAAAAAATACTAAAATGTCACACACACACAAACGTTAACTTTCTCGCACACATACACTACTAACAGCTCGCACATTCACAAACGTTAACTGTCTCGCACACATACACTAACAGCTCGCACATTCACAAACGTTAACTGTCTCGCACACATACACTACTAACAGCTCGCACATTCACAAACGTTAACTGTCTCGCACACATACACTAACAGCTCGCACATTCACAAACGTTAACTGTCTCGCACACATACACTACTAACAGCTCGCACATTCACAAACGTTAACTGTCTCGCACACATACACTACTAACAGCTCGCACATTCACAAACGTTAACTGTCTCGCACACATACACTAACAGCTCGCACATTCACAAACGTTAACTGTCTCGCACACATACACTACTAACAGCTCGCACATTCACAAACGTTAACTGTCTCGCACACATACACTAACAGCTCGCACATTCACAAACGTTAACTGTCTCGCTCACATACACTACTAACAGCTCGCACATTCACAAACGTTAACTGTCTCGCACACATACACTACTAACAGCTCGCACATTCACAAACGTTAACTGTCTCGCACACATACACTACTAACAGCTCGCACATTCACAAACGTTAACTGTCTCGCACACATACACTACTAACAGCTCGCACATTCACAAACGTTAACTGTCTCGCACACATACACTAACAGCTCGCACATTCACAAACGTTAACTGTCTCGCTCACATACACTGCTACCAGCTCGCACACACACACACACAGACGTTTATCTCTCACATACACAAGACTAAAGTTGAACACACAGTACTAAGACTCGTTTTTTGAATGTGTGAGAGCGAAACTCTTTTTGAATGTGTGAGAGCGAGACTTTTTTTGAATGTGTGAGAGTTGTCACGGAAGAGGCGGGGCATAATTTTTGGATCAAACTGCGCATGCGTAGATCCTAAACTATAATTTTCCATTTTTGACTCACTGTATGTTGTATTACTTAGTATATTGCTATATATATTTTAAATATATATATATATATTTTAAATATATATAGAACGTTTAATTTTCTTGTAGATTAAATGTGCTATAGAAATAAATGAATTTGATTGATTGATTAAAAATAGCAAAATTGCTGTAGTACAATCTGTCCACTGGGTGCCAGCATTACAGGAATTATTAAGAGGTCTTGTGAGAAATTCTGTTCCCCCGTGAAAATCTGTTCCCCCTGTGACGGGAGCGCGCATTGCAGCCAGAGACGTGGATCCGGTGAATCTGACCATTTTCATGGCGCTTCTGATCGATTTCTCGGTAAAAACTACTCATATGATCATATCAATGTGTAACTTTCAGTTTAATCGGCAGCTATCAAAATAAAAATACATACATAAATAAACGAGGTCCGGTGTGGAGGTCTTTTTTCGCTGTTTTGTGTTATTTTGAAAGCGAAGAAAATCGATCTTTTTTCAGCTTTTGTCTCGTAAGCCTGACAAATAAAAGTCAGTCAACAAACACAGGTTCCCAACACATAGTGTGCATTTATAATTTTTCATTTCTGATGAAGGAGGAAGGAGATTAATATACCTGCAAGATCTTTTACTTTGTTTTCAAAATATTTGCACTATGTTTGACATTTGTCCTTAACATAGTTTAATATAAGGTAGCTATTGAAAGATAGTTTCAATATATTTATATATATTTAAAAACACAAATATACTAAGTAATACAACATACAGTGAGTCAAAAATGGAAAATTATAGTTTAGGATCTACGCATGCGCAGTTTGATCCAAAAATTATGCCCCGCCTCTTCCGTGACAACTCTCACACATTCAAAAAAAGTCTCGCTCTCACACATTTAAAAAGAGTTTCGCTCTCACACATTCAAAAAACGAGTCTTAGTACTGTGTGTTCAACTTTAGTCTTGTGTATGTGAGAGATAAACGTCTGTGTGTGTGTGTGCGCGAGCTGTTAGTAGTGTATGTGTGCGAGACAGTTAACGTTTGTGAATGTGCGAGCTGTTAGTGTATGTGTGCGAGACAGTTAACGTTTGTGAATGTGCGAGCTGTTAGTGTATGTGTGCGAGACAGTTAACGTTTGTGAATGTGCGAGCTGTTAGTAGTGTATGTGAGCGAGACAGTTAACGTTTGTGAATGTGCGAGCTGTTAGTAGTGTATGTGAGCGAGACAGTTAACGTTTGTGAATGTGCGAGCTGTTAGTAGTGTATGTGTGCGAGACAGTTAACGTTTGTGAATGTGCGAGCTGTTAGTAGTGTATGTGAGCGAGACAGTTAACGTTTGTGAATGTGCGAGCTGTTAGTAGTGTATGTGAGCGAGACAGTTAACGTTTGTGAATGTGCGAGCTGTTAGTGTATGTGTGCGAGACAGTTAACGTTTGTGAATGTGCGAGCTGTTAGTGTATGTGTGCGAGACAGTGAACGTTTGTGAATGTGCGAGCTGTTAGTAGTGTATGTGAGCGAGAAAGTTAACGTTTGTGTGTATGTGCGCGAGCTGGTAGTGTATGTGAGCGAGCTGGTACTGGTGTATGTGAGCGAGAAAGTTAACGTTTGTGTGTGCGTGGCTATTTTTTTGGAGTATGCGAGAGTTTTTGGTAGTGTGTGAGAGACAAAACGTAATTTTTTTGAGTGTGCGAGAGTTTTTGGTAGTGTGTGAGAGACGAAACGTAATTTTTTTGAGTGTGCGTGGCTACTTTTTTGGAGTATGGGAGAGTTTTTGGTAGTGTGTGAGAGACAAAACGTAATTTTTTTGAGTATGCGAGGCTATTTTTTTGGAGTATGCGAGAGTTTTTGGTAGTGTGTGAGAGACAAAACGTAATTTTTTTGAGTATGCGAGGCTATTTTTTTGGAGTATGCGAGAGTTTTTGGTAGTGTGTGAGAGACGAAACGTAAATTTTGTCCTAAACGGCCCCTCATAGTAAACACACTCGGCGCAAATCTAATTATCTGTTGGAGAGTTCTAGTAATTATGACAGTTTTGACATCGTACTAGTTGTAAAACAAAAAAAAAGGTTGTGGGATTTATTTTATTTTAGAATTTCATATCTTTACTCTAAGTTGGAGCTGTGTATTTACGTTGCATTATTCTCTTTTTAGCCTGTGATTCTGTTTCTCACGCCTGTTCTCTTAAATATCATTGTAACCTCAACGTAGATGTGTGTGTGACAATACTGTTTAAGAATATTTGTACTTTTTGTTTCACATGGATAATGATTTTAAGCAAATGATTACAGGTATATCCAGAATTGTTTCTGTTGTTTTTTGTTGGTTTACAGCTATTTACAACTGAACCTGCAGTTTATCACAAAGGTTTAGGAATACATAGGTCCAAATAATAGTTTTTTTTTTAATAAAAATAGTTGAAAAGTATAGTAGAACATAAGGGTAGAGCAACAGGTAAACAATAGCCTTTTGAGGGTTATGGAACATAGCCATTTGAATTATACAAATAAAAAGAAAATATGGTACCGCTGCTAAACAGTCAAAAATCATCCTCAAACAGTTAGCTCGCACCTATGCGAGCTAACTGTTTGAGTCATTGGGCATAACTTTCATTTATGCCCAATGAAAGTTCATTGGGCATAAATTGACAGAATTTGAGTGAAGTTCCCATAACCAGTGATGATTTGGAGAGCTGAATTATCTGCTGTATTTTATGAAGTCTGAGTCATCATGGTCGTCTACAAGGATATTTTAGAGGACATTTTGTCAAGCTGACCGATAGCTCTGTTGAATATCTACTGGGTATTGTCATAAGGAATATTAGAAACACCAGACTCAGCAATGCAGACAAGCTCAAAGGCACTAATAAGGCAAACTGGACATCTTCATAACCTCAGAATATCCACTGGTGCGGGAGTTAATGAGGCTAAAACAAGTACTAGGTGTAGTCCATTAACATCCTTATAAACATGCCGACATTTCTGCCTTAACATGTGTGTTTTATAGATGTTATACTTGTAATTTTCCACTAAACATTCGAAGCTCATAAAAATTATCAATTTAAATCCTGCCTTATGAAGCTCACCCTTTTTACAATATTCATGAAATCAAATCCTGGAACCTTTCCAGCTCAGATTTACTTCTTATTCTTAAATTTTTCAGTTTTTAAAAGAATTCTTTTAAAGTTGATCAACCTTGTTACTGTGAAACTCAATTAAAGACAGCTAACCTTGAAATTAACTGTATAAATCAAACTTGTGTTAACAATAAAACTGGAGAAAAAAGAAAGACTGTGTACAATCCAAATTACCTTCATCAGAAAGTTGCATATAAAAACATATCTCAGGAGAGGGAAACTTTTTTTAATAAGGGAAATTTGCATACTCTTTAAAATGCTATTTTCTCACTTATAAACTGGCATGGGAAGGTACCAGTCTTAAGTTATTACGAGATTTAAAAGAAAAAAAAAGTTGCCATTTTAAAACCACAAAATGTTTCATTATCCAATTTCTTCACTAGAAAATCTCTAATGCAGTAGTGTCCAAAGTCAGTCCACAAGGGCTAATACCCTTCATGTTATCGGTCTTCCCAAGGTTCAACACACCTGAATCAAATGACGGTTCATTAGCAGGCCTCTGCCGAACTTTGACATGCTGCTGATATAGTCAGACCATTTAAATAAGTTGTGTTGGAGCAGAAACACATTTAAAGTTGGCAGGACACAGACCCTTGAGGCCTAGAACAGGACACCCATTCTTTAATGAGGAGGCATGGAAAGTTCCAGATTGTTCAGTTTCCTCTGGTTCTAGAAAGCGTCATATAACAGTTGGGGAACATTGAGGGGTTTGCTGGCTGAAAAATGGCAACTACAGTGTTTACTTGGTAATAAAAATGACAAACTGAATGCTGGGAAATATTTTGCCGTGGAAAAGCAGGACAAGCCCAACTAATCATGTTCTATCAGCTTGTTGTGCAAAACATCCAGAAGGTACTCTGAGCTTTGAACTTTAAAAAAGGCACCACTGTTTATTTAGCAGGTGATTATTCTATGTTTTGATGAAAGTCATGTAGATCACAATCTACATGAGCAGAAATGAGTGTGACAGATAACATGACTATAAGTTAAATAATAAATATATCAATTTTTTAGCACCAGTAAGAGTAACTTCTGCTTTCTACATCATTTAGGATGTTTTTCTTTTTTTTTTTGTGTCAATTCTGTAAAACTGATATATGCACTCCATTTTAGCAGACTACAAGAATCTCCCATGCCTCTTCAAAAAAAAAGTCACTAAAATTTTGCCTGTGTGTGTTTGTGTGTGTGTGCTGATTTTCCTTTTGTCAGGTGGTACACAATGAATGTGCATAGAAAGAAACGCTGGAATAAAGCTCTTCTTTTTCCACATCCAGGAAGTGGATTAAGTGTCCTCTCTAAAAGGATTTTGTTGATAGAAAAGCAGCCATCACTCAGCATGTTTACGCCCGAGTTGTTTCTTTGACAGCCAGCGTTGTGATGACAGCAGATCTTTACCCAGTATAATCCTACGAATTCGCAGAGATCTTTTTTTTTTGCAAATCGCAACATGGACGTTTGGCATTCGGAATGAAACACTAATTGTATTTGTTGTCTTTAGGCTTAATAATAACAATGCATGTCTGTCTCGATTTCCACTTCATCTTTTCCATTTTCTGCAACAAATCTAAATTTTGTCTCTATTCTCCTGAGTTTGTCCATGTCATCTTTCAAGTGGTTTTTAATCTGAAAACATTGATTTGAAGAAACACTGCCTCTCCCATGCAGCCCTGTTGTATTATCATTCTAAAGCTCATTAAGAAATAATTAACCTCTTTCACTTTTGCTTCAGGCAGATTTCCCAAATGGTATTTCATATTACTGACTTACAAAGAAGGGAGAGATAGTGGACAGTGTGAAAACACTTTTGGGAAATGAATACAGAAATTAATGATAACATTGCACTGTTGTTCTGGGTGTGCAATTCATTACCACAATATGAGTCAAGTCTTGAAGGTAATGTTTTGAAATACCAAAGCAAATGAAAATGAATAATGGGCACAAATGACTGTGGTTTTATAGAACATGCTCAATGTTCAACATCCAATATATTGTGTGCAATTATTTCCATCTTTTCAAAGATGGAAATAATCATCTAAGATGAGTTCAAATACTGTTTGTGTTCAGGTAGTTAGATTAAATAAGAGTTAGGCCAAAAAAAAAGTTTGATTAGGCTGTAATTGGTGATGAAAGGTGAAATGTTGTGACTTTTATCTGAAGGAGCAAACACTCTTCAGTTCCTCCTTCAGCCCTTCATTTCCTCCTGCTCATCCTGTTGATAATGATCTTGTCAGGCCACAATGAATAATGCACACTCACCTTAATGGCTAGAGAAGGTGCAGAACACGCATACGCCAGAGCCAGGCATGTACACAAACATGTATAAACACAGACGTGTGCGCTGATTAGCTCATGCTTGCACAAA
Source organism: Poecilia mexicana (assembly GCF_051168715.1). NCBI lineage: Eukaryota > Metazoa > Chordata > Actinopteri > Cyprinodontiformes > Poeciliidae > Poecilia > Poecilia mexicana. The sequence continues at coordinate 18,865,160 of NW_028263381.1, forward strand.
CCCTACAACGTACATTAGCAAACTTCCCTAATTGTATGCACACACTTAGACACTTTATCAAGAATGTATGAGCTCACCCGACCCAGCGTGCACAGACACAGACATAACGGCATGTGCACACACACGCACGCACACGCACACACCCACACACACACACCCACACACACACATCTCCACACAGCCAGACATGCGACTGGGAATGACTGCTCCATTTCTTAATGATGGGCATAAGAGACCCGTAAGTGTAAATTATTAAAGTGTACAGCAATTAGACATGTAACACTCCCAGGGAGATGGATATACACTCTCTTACAGAAAACAAAATGATACCCTGAAGGTAAGTCAGTATAGACATAGTAAATATAAATACACATCCTTGCAAAAGTGTTCACACCTTTTGACTTTTCCATATATTTTTTTTCCTAATACAAGCAGGGCTTTAACACCTTTTACTTAGATTTTATTTATATTAAAACTGAAAATCCAGTTGGTCACCAGTTGCATTAGTGATACAGCAAACATGTAGAAGAGAATGCTGGGTGAGATCAGCATTAAACTTTTTAGCCTACATGCAAAATGTATCATGCTTTAGAGATTTTTTTTTTTTCGTCATTCACAGGAAAACTGCTTAGAGTTGACAGAGAAATTGATAAACTATATTTATAAACTCTGTCCATCTAATTTGAGGGGACTTGAGTTATTTTGCCCCCAAAAAAGTGAACCAGTGTCCGGGTGTCTAGATGTACAAAGCTGATAGAGACAAATATCAAATGACTTGCAGCTGTACTTGCAGCCAAAATTGGTGTAGTGGGGGATAAATGCATAATACACATCTCAATTTAAACATTTTGCAAAGCATATGTATTTTTCATTCCTCTTTACAATTATGTGCTACTTTGTACTGGTCTGTCAAATCCTAATTAATGTATATTTTGGTTGTAACATCAGATGTACCCGATTATTTTCAGCCTTGTTTCCTGTAATAAGTTTGAATCAGAACTGGAAGTCCATAGAGCTTATATGTTCTTCTTATGCACACACATGTAATCCCCATACTTCATAGTCCAACACAATATGGCTGTTAGGTTAATTTGAGACTTTAATGTTCTGTTAGGCAAATTCTTTGTTGCAAATGTATTCATTTTGCTCTTTGTTTGACTAGAGGCCGGTCCAGGGCGAATTTTCTCTTTACCTGACTGCTGAGCAGAGGTGTGTAGGTGCTACATACTCTCCCACAAGCCCTCCATTGCCTTCAGTGTCTACTGCTCTATCCCCCATCACCTTTCCTCATCAAAACTATAACAAGCTACACAGGGGGGGACAGATATTTCCTACTTGAAAAAGGGTAGATATACTTCCTGGAATAACCACAGTACCTTCCAGGCATGATGGTCTTTTGGCGTATTTGACTACACACACTAAAGCATCCACCAGCAAGTTATTGCAACTGTCTCCAGCAGTTTTTGATATCAAAGTTAATTATAGGTGGGTCTGTTGTTTACTTGAAACTCAATGACAAGAAGAGACCCAATATCTGTCTTTGAAATATAATCTTTCATTGAAGATGATTACAGCTCCGACATCACAAATTGCTCAAAGCTGTTTCAAGAACGTGTTTGCAGTGTGGATGCTGTGTCTCTTTGTGAGCTTGATGGTGGCTTACTTCTGACAAACAAAACGGTTGCTTGCTATAATCTGGCCCACCAAAAATAACTATAATGAAAATGTTTAATAGGCAGTGGTTTAGATTTAGCCTCTCCTTGATGTCCTTTGTAAGATAATTGGGATTTCTTAAAGTCTCTTTTGTTACTTTGACCATTTTAAATTATGCAACCAAGTGCGGCAAATTCTTTCTTTCTCCTTCCTGTCATAAACCTCTGACCTCCAGGTTAATGATGGCCCAACATCAAACACCTCCAGCATCAAATACCCTTTTAGAAAAGGTATTAGAAAAGCTTATTAGATCTCCCCGCTTGTGTCATTACAGAATTCAATCTCAGTGGTCAGACTCGTTTCCAGGTTCGGGACACATTTCAGGAGAGACTTGCTGTCCATTGCAGTTTGAACATAACTGAATTATTCATCTGAGACTCCTACATAACAATTTTTCATATCTTTAGATAATCCTTTGGATACAGGAAGCTGGGGAGTGGTAGGTTATCCAATTCACAATTCACAATCTAGCAATGTCAAGGGCAATATGTGCCTTTCAAAACACATGAGATTTAGCCTTTCAAAGAGCACTTGCTCCTCTTCTCTACTTAAAGGTAAAGGGTTTTACAGGCTATTGAAACTGAAATCAGATGCAAAAGCCAAGCCATTAAACTGGGATTAATGGGCCCATGTGTAAATGGAACATGATTTATTTGAATACATACTGGTGTCACAGGCTGAAGGCTGCAGGGGTAATATGATGCAGGATGCCATTATTCATCTGATCTTTGGTTTAATGGCTACTAAAACCCTGTTTGAACATGGTAACTGTTCAGCCTGGCTGTAACTCTCTTTCAAAGTTGTTTAGGCTAAACCTACTCCTCAAAGGCAGATCTTATCTGCTTTAAAAGGGATGGTTTGGATTTTTAAGTGAAATGCTGAGCACTTGTTGTTAAATTAAAATGTTCTGTACCTGTATCTATTGGATATAGGACTACATTAGCAGATATTAAACAAATATGTACTCACAGGAAACCAATAGTCCGTTGCTGTTTGTCAGTGGAAAAAAAAAATGTTTTTGTTAGGATGTTAAATTATATTGCCTAAAGTATCAACTAAGTTTATTGAGTCTCAAAATCATTTTCAAGCAATTTTCTTTGGGTATATTGTACAAATGATAAATTTGCTCAGTGATCATGAGAACCAAAAGCTTACTTTATTCTTGGCAAACTTGGATTGAAATGGCCACCTGAGACGAACATCATCAAACTTAACAGTCTCATGCAAAAGTATAGAGTCTCTTATCTACTAATATGGGATTCCAGGGAACCAGGGAAATGACTAAAACATGCAGGATACCAGCCCTCAAAGACTGAATTTGGACACCCCTCTGTTAAAGCATCTGACTTTCTAGCAACAGATGAAGTGAAAACAAAACTCCAACTACAAGGTAGTAATGAGTCCTACCAGAGTAATGAGTTAGATGCTGTGATCTGCAGGCTCTGTCTTACTTGCTTGTAGTGATCGTCGCCCCACTCCTGCTCTTATCAGCTTCTTCTCTCCAGTGGGTTAAGGGCCCTCTTAGTCCTTTCAGGTTGACATTCAGTCCGTGTCTTTACTCATTAACCGAAAGTGCAGCCCTTGAGGAATCACTTTATGTTTGTTCCCATTACCACCCATTCCTCATTCCACATGACCTTAGTTTTGTTAGAAAGGAGAAACTACTTCACAAGGAGATAAGTCGTTAAAATTTGTGTTGAAAAGAGATAGAGATTGACTTCCAATCCAAAGGATCAATTTGTGTTCCCAGATTAATTTTAATTTGTGGCTCTGAAGGTCCCTTTTTTTTAGTACTTTTCTTTTACTAAATGCATTGAGTGCACATTGGCTCCACAGACAACAATCTCCAATGTCAAACACAAAATGTTTAGGAAGTAAATGTCACCGTTAAGGAATGATTTTATTTTAAAAAGAACATTTGTGCACTGGTGATGACATTTCTCTCCCATAGAGGGTTAATGCCAAAACAAAAAGAAACTTCTGGTCACCCATAAACCCCTCTAAAAATTTGATCTGTACATAATCTGACCTGAGAATGTTCCTCAGCGGGATCAGAACCTGTCATTTAGCCTTCACACAGCGGTTTTGTGATGTGCTCAGTCACACACACTGAAGTTAGCCACTCTGAAGGAACCCACGCAGATGTGTGCTTTTTGGTTGTTGGGTCGCATTCAAGGCTGGTGTGTTTTGGCTCAGTGTTCTTTAAGGGTTAGATACAGGGTGTGTCCGACTATCTAAACTACTAATGACATGGGTGCAACATTTGGTTTTTCCACACACTCAAAAGAATTTCTTCTGTGCTGTTGAAAAAAAAAAAAAAAAAAAAAAAAACCCTGCAGCATCAGTCAGTGTCCATTTAAAAAGACTTATTGGAATGTCCCCTCATTTTTTCAGCTAAAAAGTGGTTTGGAGTGATTTATTTAATTTATGACTGCAACTGAAAGCAAAATTGAAGACTTAAAACCCTTCCAAAAATAAAAAACAAATAAATTAAAGCGCATAAATTCTGCTAAGACATGGCTGTCCAGCGTTGAGAAAATGATAGCCCTGAGGAGTCAAAAATAATCAACAGCTACCTTGTAGGATCAGTTGCAGGGAGAAAGAATCTATTGAAAGAAATTCAAAGGAAGTTCTATTTCCAATACCCAAAAAGTCATGTAGGTGAACAAGTAACACTACTAATCACAATGAACACATCATTCCCACTGTGAAAATTTTGTAATAGCAGTATCATGCCGAGAAATGCTTCTTTTCAGGAGGAATGAAGAACCCGATAAATGTTGATGTATATCATAATATATGAAGGTAAATGCAGGACAATCCTGAAAAAATACCTGCCACACACACAAAATGCTTGAGACCAGGCAGATGCTCACCTAACAGTAGGGCACCAATCCTAGACATACAGCCAGAGGAAATGTTAAATGATATGTATGAGGCATAATCTTATATTATTGTGTTCCAATCAAAGCCCAGACCTAAGGGGAAAAAAAAACCCTGGAAAATGAGAATTGGCAATTTCTGTAGATTTGCAAAGATCAATTTTAATTTAAACCAAGGGAAATTATTTCAGCAAAAATCGTAACTCTGCATTATACAAAGGCATATAAAAATATATAGTTTTATTTGTTAAAAAAACAAACATCAAACTGTTTCATTGCCCTTCCACATCATGACTTCATCAAATCTTGTGTTGACCCATCACATAAAATTCCCCCCAAAAATACAATTATTAAATAAAAGAGTTTACAGTGTTAATGTGAGAAAACATAGCAAGGTTGTTGTCTGTGGTTTTAATGCAGAAGGGAAAAATTACATTATCAAATGCAAAAAGGGGCTTGTGGAACCTCAGGCCTGACCCAGGGATCAGATGAGATAACGGGCCTGTTATCTGACAGCTTTTTTTTTTTCTTATCAGTAGCTCTGAGGCCTCAGTCTTGCAAGGTCATAACACGCAGGGTTCCAAAACAATGTTTAGCAAATATATATAATATATAAAAAAAACATATCAGTGTTTCATCATTTGTGAAAAGCTGCAAAATTGAAACCTGAGAACTTTGCCTGTTGTTTCATTAAGCCTATTATGTGATGTGCATCCACTTTTCAAAATGGGAAACAAAAGGGAACATCTTAGTAAATTATTTAGATGTTGTAATAATGAGTTGGCAAATGGTTTCAGGAAAATGCTTATTTACCTTACTTTACACTTATTTAAAGATTTCAAATAATGAAAATGGCAGCAAAGGTCGAGTATTTATCTTGCAACTAAAAACGATGTCAAAGAAAATGAAACAAATAAACAAGTAAATCAAGTGGTCACAATTAGAATCACCTTTTTTTCTTTTGGTATTTTGATGTCATCAAACTCTTTTTATCAAGCGCAACATAAAAGTATTTTTCTCAAGGGTAAGATACCAAACTGTTAAAAATCAAGGATGTGAAAGTATAATAAAAAATATGTAACATTCTAAAGGATTTGTTGTTATCTTTACATAAGTCATCATCTATAGTTCAATGTAAAAGTTGTGAAATAAGATCACAACCGTTTAATCTCCTATGGACAAATACGCCTGAAATTGAGTTTGTGTTGATGTTTAATTTGAATGATATCCTTGTGAAAACTGCTATCACAAAAGCAATATCATGCCCACCCAGTTAGTTTTTTTTTCTTTAACCTCAATCTGGGTTATCACAGAATAAACGGGTATTGTTTACAAAACTGCAACAACAGATAAGCTAAGGCGAAGGTTTTGTGTGTGAAATCTTTAACATTAGTGTTCATCAGCTGTTTATTGGCAATCCTTTTTTTTCCATCCCCTTCATTTCGTTTACTTTCTGTTTGCCTGCTTAGGTTCATTTTCACTTCCCTTGCTGCCCTACATCCCATTTCCCATTTTATTTCCTTCACTATCCCTACCCCATCTTTCTGTATCTCTAAAGTGATTTAGTATCGCGTGATAAATGATGGCCATTAGAAGCCTCAATATCATCGTATCTTAGAGTTCACCAGATACGGCTCATGTAGCATCTGGCCATCCATGAGTGTGTGTGTGTGTGTGTTTCTGTGTGTGCGAGTGCACACTATGTATCTGCATCTGAATTGATGCGACTGTGAGGCTGCAAATTACCCTTTAGCAAAAGCAGAGGAGCACGCAAACACACATGAAACTGTGTGTATAATTTGCACCCATAAACATGCACGTACATTTACACATGCCAAGGAGTTTATTAAAAATGTAATTAAGGTTCAGACACCTTGAAATGGTGCCACAGTACTCTGTTTGCTGTCATCATTTCCAAATAATGAGCAAAGCTGAACACAAATCCTCTGAATTCCTTAAATACCAATGCCTTAGATATGTTTACAGGAGATTTATTTCTTTGTAATAGCACAAGCACAAGAAAGAAAGAAAGAGGGAAAAAATGGCAGTTATTTTAAGTGTGTTTAGTGCCGGGTAAAAATTGTTTATTTAACTTGACAGCAGAATGATTTTTCTTTAAGTCTGTTTTGTTGCTTTGTCTGAATGAATTTTTCACTTGAGAGGGAAATGCATTTTTCAGACAAGGTGAGATTGTTTTTTTTTTTTTTGTTTTTTTTTGCTGTTAGATTTTTGACTTTTGTCTTATGATTTTGTTTCTAATAAAGGGGAGTAAGGACTGTGAGCTTCTCTTCTGAGATCCAAAATATTATCATTGTAGTGGGATTGGCATTTTGAAGATAACAAATGAGTACACAGATTCTTAAAGAGACATTTGGTTAAAATAACAATATTCTGAAATAGCTTCAATAAACCCAAGAACACCATAAAAAGGCAAATTAAACTTCACACAGATGACAGTGCACCGTCACGGTTATTTATAACTTGGCATGCAGTTGTTTGCACAGTATAATGTGTAGCTTGATTCTCTGCGTGTGTCTGATAAAAGGATTTGAGAGATTTAGGGCAACCATATTTTGAACATAGTGTAAGAATCATATTTACTGTTCACTTTTTGCCACCTCACCCTCGATCTAACGCTAGCTACTTAAAGAGTTGAAGGGAAAGAGAAATAAAAAGGCCAAGCATTTTCAGGAGACGGATGTTTAAAATATTCATATGGTGTATTACAAACTACTTGATTTTTATCTCATACACATCTGCAATTAGAAAAAAAAAACATACGTTACAGTTTTTTACTAGAATCAAGGCCACCCATCCATCATCCAAACCCACTTAATCCTTGTTGGTTTGCCGAGGGTTGTTGCCGATCTCCAGCATTCAAGTGATGGGAGGTTGGGTACACATCATCAATCACAGGGCAGGGATCAAATCATCTTTACTAATTAAAAATTATGTTCTTTTTTTTTAGATAGATAGTTGAACTCCTGTGCTTGAGATAGAAAGTGAAAGGAGCAGTCTACTTTTTTGTTGTTTGGAACAATGGTTTCAGTCTTGGAGGAGCTGAATCTCATCCCATCTACTTCACACTTGTATGTGAACACCTGCAGTGCACACTGAGGGCCAACTCCATCTTGAAAATAGCCAAGAAGCTAAAAGATGGTATATTTTGAGATTCCAAAACAAACACTCTCCATGCCTACCGCTTAAAATCTTGTTCATAAACACTACAAATGGTGTCGGTGAAGAGGGCCGGCCCTGGCGAAGGCCAAACTTCATTATGAACATGCTGTCACTTTTTTTGAGAATGTAGACATACGGTGCCAAAACACTTACCTCATGCTTTGATTTTACAAGGACCAGATAGTCCTAAGAAGCATTCCTGTCATTCCACTAGCTAAACACTCCAAACTTGAAGCTCCCGCAAGAAAATACCTCAGCAACTGATATACAACTAGAGGGTTGCAGTCTACCTATTTACTGGTCCCAGAGAAAATGGGACTGATCCGATATCCAGCAACATCCCCCTCAGCTGCAAAGCAAAGGACCCTCCTCTCTCAAACTACATCTTGAGGTTTTGTCAATGGGCCTTTCAGATCAATAAGGTGCATACTGGTCTCTACAGATTCCGGCTAGCGCTGTGAATATTCTTAGTGTTGAAATTATGGACATGGCTATTGTTTTGGCATAAAAGAGCACAGAGAGCCCTTCAGCTGTGTTTCTTGTATTCTATACTTCGAAAGCAGCACCTGCAGAGTACCTTTCAGGACACGGCCACCATTCTACACCACAAAACACATGTGGACCGGGAACCAATCTCCCGAGATCACCATTGTTTCCGCCATAGTAAAGATTTGGAGATCTCTTCCATTGTTCATAGTTACAAAATGAGCTTCCTCTAAAGGGTGGATAGCCTTCACTATAATGGGAGAGCACATCTGGAGAGCATCACATCAAATGCAATGCATGAGTTGGTGCCTCTAAGACACAGTGGATGTTTTGTGCTGAAGTGTGGGGCACTGTTAGGGGAGTAATGTCAGTGGGTGGTCCTTTGATGTTTCCCAAAATGGAAACTGCCTAGCTAAAGCAGATAAAATTGGCCCAGGTCACCATTGAAGGTGATCTGAAGAAAACCATCCTCAATGCAGCATGGTTGCATTCACACCTTTGTTAGGATGGGTTGAGGAATGGAGCGAGATTAAAGAATGTCATTTATTGCGTTTTGAGAAAAAAATATTACTGTTAGACACGATTTTAATTAGAAACTAAATGTGTCTTCTACACGTGTGCATGTTGAGCTGCACACCACCTCACAGGATTGGACAGGCTCATCCAATAGTGTTGATTAATGTCAAGTCTCCTTTTGAATTCTCGAAAACTTGTCAATCGCATCAAAAGAAACTGTGATTGCACTTCACACATTTTTATCACATATTCTAACAACACAGGCTGCAAATTTAGATGCAGCTGTCTGATGGGAAGCTTATTTATCGGTATTTCATTTGCTCCATCAAAGAGACATTTTCCTCTAATGTACCTCACATTCAGCTTGTTATAAAATGTTTTTATGCCCTCATGGCTTTAGGTTATTTTATAACATCTTTACGTATTGGCTACCAGTAGTTAAAATAGACATTCATGATATATTCATTTATTTATTTTTATTTATTTAGTTGTTTTTTGACATGTAAAAACATAATTTTTTTACATGTTAAAAAAAAACATGTTGCATGGGATTTTTTTTCTTTAAAAATCCCATGCAAGTTATGATTCTTGTAGCCCTCTTATAATATTTACATATTATCAACAAACTCTAAAACTGCATTTATTTGTAGTTGGTTTTTAATTCCACAAAGTGTCTCCATGATTCCAGCTACAATTAGTGGTTCTTTTGTAAACCAAGCAGAGGAGGGACTAACGATTGTTTGACTTGGTGAGAATTGCCATAACTGTTAATTTGACTTAACCAGCATGTTAATATGTTTGTCTTCTTGACAGCATTTCTTGCAAAACAGCAACATTTTAGGAATGGATGATGTTCTTTATGTAACTGAGCCACATTTATGTTATGTTATATTCCGTTGTTTTTACCTTGGCAAAAGTTACTTCTCTTCTCTTGGCCAGAGAGAAGTAGTTTTTTGGAGATTTTTCCTCCTTTGACCAACCTGTACACCTCACGATAACAGGGGATTGGATTTTGTGATCCATTCTTTGAAATCTGTAGTACCGAATGACAAACTGTTTTCCAGGTTTTGAACGGTGGCATCTTTAAAAAGCTACATTGAACCCCTAAATCCATGTGTGTTCTGTGAGAAGTAAATTGTGATACGAGTGCTTTTATTTTACCAGTAATATCGTGGCCATACTAGGAAGTTGAGTGAAATACTCCAGACAAAGGTACGACTGAAAATTAGAATAATCTGGCATGTTGGCTGCTGTGGTATTTGTCCATTTAAAACCTTTTTGTTCCTTATCCCTTCTCTTGTCAAGAGGTTGCCTGCCCTCTGGATTTTCTGTCTCTTTTCTCGCCTCTCCCTCTGTCAGTCTATCCCTCTCTGGCTACGGACTGTCACCTTAAGTTTAGCGTAACAAGCAATGGAGAGGAGAAAAATGTGAAAGGGAACGAGGAGAAAGCCATGAGAACAGTGTGGGAGCTTTGGATGGCAGCTGAGATGGGATTTAGTGTTAAGGTTTCAGTGTGTGTGTGTGTGTGTGTGTGTGCGTGTGCGTGTGTGTGTGTGTGTGTGTGTGTGTGTGTGTGTGAGTGTGTGTCGGTATGACCAACAAGCATTTTGTTTCTTTGTGTTTGTTTGTCTTCAAATCTGTTTTTATGTGTGTATGTGAGCAGGGACGCTTTCCTCAAAGAAGGATCCACGGTGGGGGGTCATTCAAGATTTCATCACCAAAGCTCTCCCAAACACACTGCGTTTTTTTTTTTTCTATCAGCCTCTTTTTGCTTCTTTCCCATGCTCCCTTTTCTTTTTCATATCTGTCCTACTGCTTTATTCACACTGTGCTTTCACTGCCCATTTCTCTAAATCACTTTTCTCACATTTTCAAGGCTATTCCTGTCCTTTTTTTTTCAGTGGATTTCCACAAGTTTCCTTCCACTTTCCCTGGGATTTTTTTTAAGTTATACACCTACTGTCCAGTATACTGCCCTGTTATGCCTTCAAATTTTCCCTGCTTATTACTTTCTATACTTCCTACTTTTTCTCTTCATCTTTATAGCTTAACTTTTTTTTTTTTCGTGTATCATTGCCTTATCTAATATTTAATGCTTAGCCTTTTTCTCTCTGAAGAGGTGCATCAAGATCACAAATTCAACCTTGGAATAGCAGTCCTAAAACCCACTGACTTATTTATATATAAATACAGATGTGCTTTCCTAAAACCAATCGGGCACAGGAGAATGTGCATTCTGTGTTGCTAAAATCTACACAGACTCTGTTGTTAGAAGTTTATAACATACATGGAAAGTTGCCTTGACTCATTTGTGCACGTTTGAGAAATCCTTGGATCTCCCTGGGCAGCCATTCAGTATGATTATTTGAGCAAAGGGTTGCTTATTTATCCACAGCTCCATTAGACTAGTGGCAGCAGAAATCGGCAAACACCTGGCTGGTGTGTCACCAACTTTTTTTTTTTTCCTCACATTAAAGGATTATCTGACCCAGGTGAGTCTAAAACTTGCATAGCCTATTATGGGATTAGGTTATCAATATTGTTTTATTACTGGTCACTCATATTTCCATTTTGTCATTACCAGTGGTACACATCCGATTTGGCATATGAGAGCTGTAAAACTTGTGGCAGAATTTTTTTTTGACATACCCAAAAACTCCCCAGTAGCCTATCAGATGCGACCATCATGCTGTAATGCTAAATGTCCAGGAAGGTGATGCAACAGGGTTGTTTTCTGATAGCATCATGTCTTCCAGTGTTGTTGAAATGAAAGGTGTAGAGTTTATCACAAAAGTTTCAGAAGTTTCCTGTTGGTTGGAAACTGTAAGTTAAATATGTCACTTGGTGTTGCTCACTCACAGAAAATAAATATTATTTAAAGTTTAAACACATGGTTCTTTACCCACCGAAAATGTTGTATCCTCTCCATTTCAGCCAGATAATGAACAGTCCAATCAGCAAAGGCGTTTGGATTACAAATTATCTGTTAACATCCCCCAGTACAGTCTGTCAAAACCCAAAACATAATCCATTTTCAAATGAAACTGCCTTGTTCCAATAACATGCAAAACATTTCTATGTACTTAGACATGGTATGATGAAATGACTGGTAAAATGAGCATGGAACCCATGGTAATTGTAAAGGACACAAACATTCTAAGATTACTTTGGCATAGTTTCAAATATGTGCAATTAAAAAATAGCCCCCTACCCCTGCCTTGTTTTTGACATTTGATTTGTTTTGATAGGCTTCTTTGATTCGTTTCTCAAGTTTGAGAAAAACATTCAAAAAACAATGGGCAAACTGTAAAAAAGAAAGAAAACCAACAAGGGAAATGTTTTCCATTAGAGATTTTGCTCCAATATCCCCACAAAACCTAAAAGCAACTTGTATCCTTTTGTCAATATCAAATATTGGCTGTAAGTGTAATTTAGGTTTTCGGAATATCAACATTTTAATATAAAAAGTGCACTTTTTGGTACGTCTAATTACAGTCCTTTTAAGAAAGTATTCTTGACACACGTATGCTATCAGAGTTATGGGACTTTGACAGAGCGGCTCCTTCAGACTCTGCACAGTAAATGCAAACACACTGCCATACATACACAGCTCACTGGCATGCCTATATGCCTCCACATGTCCTGTCAGATCCAAGAAGGCATTTAAAACACTAACAAGGCTTCTATTCACTTTGGCCCAGTGCCAACCCGACACTCGCACGCATGCATGCACGCACACACACAGTCCATTTAAAGACTATAACTTGCAAAATAATTCGACGAGATGAATGCCCACATGGGTGAGCGCACTGACATGCACACAATCAGCTCTCTACCCAGAGTTCTTCAATTACACAGGAATATTTGGATAGAAAATTCCCTAACACTCCAGGTGACTGACCCCCTGATGCTGAAAAAATACACACTTCCCTCACACACATTTCCGTCAGCCAGATGAAATTGCCCTTCAAAGTGACCGCACAATCAACAGCAGCTCAGTTCTGAGCAAAAACCCTATTGCAGCCTTCAAATATTCTTTTTTTTTCTCTCTCTCTCTTTTACCTGCTCGTTGTAGTGTGTTATATTGTCTGAATTTATTTATGTGCATGTCAGTGGGATTTTTATATTGGGCGATTGAATAGAAAATGTCTTTCTTAGGTGACATTGGCTATATTTTTGTGCTCCACCACAAAATGGTTAGCTGTGTCACATTCCATCCACATCGAGCTAACGCCACAGCCGGCCCTTTTTATACACAAATACACACAATCAGACATACAAGCTCTCACTTGCTGTTTTTCAAGTTTGTTGTGGCAGAAAAAGAACAAACTGAGACATATTTCACATTGTCGGAATATCACCGTTTAGAGATGCACTGGCCAAACGTTTGTGGCCAAGTTCTGATCAACAACCAAAAACATTTCCCCCTCCCCCCCAGTGCCTCTATAATTTAATCCAGATTCATAACTAAATTTTTACTTTTAAATAAAACATGATTTTCTCTCTAGCAAGTTACAAAATGTATCTTTTTGCATTTCATTAAAATCTACTAATACACTAAATTTTTCTAGCCACAAAATGTTTACAAATAAATCTGAAGATTTTTCTTCACTTCAGCACATACACTATTCTCACCCGCAAGTACAAAACTGATATCATAAAAATAATAACAGCAGTAATGATAATGATAGTAACATGTTTTTGTGGTTAAAAAAAAAGGATAAACACTGGTAAAGAGAAACAAAACAAGTCTCATATTCTGCCAAACCTCAGTTTGTTCTCCCAAAACATATGTGGGCTAATTTATATTTTTCTTTGCCATCGGGTTAGTTTTAAATTATTTTTTAACATTAAAAGAAAATCAAACGCATTTAAAATGCTCTTTCTCCAATTCTGATTTAATTAATACATAAACATCAAACAACTCGCCTCTTTACATTTTTTAATTAGTTTATGAACTGAAAAAGTTCTTTTATTTACCTAATTCTTTAAAGACAAAAAAAAAAAAATCCAATCTTAGTATTCATGTTAGAAAAACGGGAATATAAGAAATGGAGCTTGAATACGTTATAAGGAAAAAAATCTGCATTTAACTTGGCAAAATTTCAAGGACTTTTGCTTCGGCTCTTTCTGCAAGAGGGACTGTGTGTAATTATAACTGCTTGTTTACAAACGACAGCCACAGGGCAAGATGATCAAGAGCGTAATAAGAGAAACAACAAAGAATATCCAAATTATGTAACACTGTACTTCCTCCAGAGATCCCCGTCATTACTCACAAGAGACTAACCTAATGTGATCCAAAAGGCTTAGTTTGAGTTTTTTTTTTTTTTTTCACTGTCGGTTTAAATCTGCTTTAACCTTTCCAACAAATGCATCTCAACTCTACTTGAATATGCAATATTTAAATGGGCCTGAGAACAAGAGGCTCTAGCCTTTTTAGTACCATTTCAACATAATGGAGAGCAGACCCAGACCAGCCGCTCAACCTGCCAGAAGAACACTAATGTGTTTATAATGAGGAACAAGTGTATTATTACTAATGCCACAATGAATGAATTTCAAAGTGAATCATTACTGATGTCTGCTCTCTTAATGCACTCCTTCCTTTTTAGCTGCCTTGCACAATGCTTTGCAAAGGAGTCTTTGTTATATTTGGGCTAAACATTTTCTTATGTTTTGACTCAGAGCACCTTTTTTTAACGTTTTTGTTTCCTTTTTCCGAAATAAAGGCATTAAAGAAAAAAAAAAAAAAAAAACGGGCTGTGTTGTGCAAATCAGGCGCTTTCTTTATTCAGCTCTATGAAAATGCTTCTTTCAAAAATGAAATCATTATTGAGATAAAACCAACTTTAAAAAACGTGAATCAGCAGGTCAGGCCACATAGAAAATCAGAATTTGTATCGGGAAGTAGAAGCTAAATATAACCAATATAAGGAATGCATTTATCAAAGGAAAGTCGTTTGTTTGATAGTAGTTTCCTGCCCCACTGAGCAATAAATGTGATTTGATGGTTGAGACAACATCTTAAGATGTGACAGCATCTGTGAAAATACCCATTGACCATTGAAGGAGCCTTAGCCGATATCTCATCTAAAATGATTTATTTATGTATTTATTTATTATCCATCTGTAATTGTTTACTTTAATCTCAACATGCTTTTTTCAAGTATTTTTAGTTTTTATTTGTTTAAATTTACATTTAGTTGTTGAAATAAAACAAAATCAGGTTTCATTTGTCTTTGGAAATTCAGCAGGTCACATCTGAAAGAAATCTGGAAGTTGATGACTCCTGTGAAAGCACAAAGATAATTGTTGATGGGTTTTGTTATAGGCTCTTTCCTTGAGTTCAGTTTATTTTTGTAATGCTAATTCATAACAAATGTGGTCTCAAGAGGAAGATCAAACCAGCCCAGTGGTGCAGTCTATAAAAGCATGAATAAGGCAAGTAATCAAAGTATAATTTGCATAGTTTTCAAAGTCTGGACTGCATTATTGTAGATTGAATAGAAATCAGTTAAAACACAATTTGTAATTAAAATGATTTGTGGAAAGAGAAAATGGTGATTCTACCTGTAGGTACCATTGCTAAAAGTTTAGTGTCATTCTGTTAACCTGTTAAGAATTTAGGCTTCAGCCATGTTGTTTACCATTGTTTGAATTGTAAAAAAGTGCATCAACCTCTGATATGTACTTCCTCTGACAGGCCTAACCCATAATTCCTTTAGACTAAAACAGCAAGCACAAACCGGCCACAAATATCCAGGATGAAGCGAGACAGGAGCCTGCCTTGTTATGACAAGCGATTTGCTGACCTGTGGTCTTGGCCAGGTCCGTTCTTGGCCTTGTCCAGTCTGTTACTGTGCGGCTACATGATTGATGCACAGTCAGCCTCGACGGTTGTTAATAGTAGCAGGTAGTGTTTAGCTGCATGGGAAATGAAGCCGTAAACCTCAATGTATTCCACATCCAGGACAGACTTTAGACGCTGTTGTGTTATTGCTTCCAAAGAGGTGAAGTAGAGCACTTCAGCAGCAAACACACAAAAACAGAAATGTGGAATAGTTTGCATGATTAAAATACCGGAGGACACATCCTGCAGGATGTGGCTCGGAGCATGCAGCAACGGAGGAAATAGAGATTAGTTTAATTTAATGACGGTGTGTTTGTACATAAAACCGCTGAAAGTGGTCGGATGGTACTCACTGGAAAAAAAAAAAAAAACTGAGGCTGTCTGTCTCTTGTTAGCTCTCTCTTGGCCTTTTCGACTCCTTGGTCTTAAAACATTGTTTTTCTTCCCGGGACCCTCGCTGCTTCCCCTGCTCGTCCGTTACGTTTGGTGAAGTGTGACCAGTGTCAAATCCAGGTCCTCTGCGGAGGAACTGTCTCAGGTCTACCTCAGAAGAACGATCTGGGCTTCACTTCAGTCAAACCGGAGTGTGATCCCCCAGGGTTCCCACCAGATGTGAAACCCAAACTCTGTCTTTATTATTATTATTTTATTTAAAGTTAAATAGTGTGAGTCAGTGAGACTGTTACCTCAAGGCTGTCCATCATTGTGCATAACAGTGTGATGGAAGGTCAAAGAAAACAAAACAAAAGTCTTTATTATCCATGTTTAAATAAACTAGCATGTATTATTGAACTGATCAAATATACAAAATATCCTTTGAGAAATATAATAGTTTTTCTTTTTTTTTCTACAACCCCCTTTTATTTCTTCTAGGAAAAATAGTTTTCAGATGTTCAACACACCCTCCCTCACAGCATGTTCTTCTCTTTCAGTTGAAAGTCTTAAAGTAGAAAAATGTTGCCTTAAGGTACGTCCTTTCTGATCAAGGAAAACACAAATTTGGCATGAGTGAACAGTCCAAAGTCTTTCGGTTCTGACGAGGTTCATCCACAACCAGCAGGATTTTTCCTGGCCAAGTTACCAGATCTCGATTCTTCTTCCCATCTTCGTTGCATCAGTCTTGCTTGCTGCAGGGATGTAGTCAGCTAAAGCAAAATCTGCAGTCTAATCTCTTAATCCCATTAATTATCACACAGACATTATTTTCCCTATTATAATTCCCCCATAAGACTCGAACCACACGTTGAGAAATACATGCGTTTGTAAAAAATGCTGAAATAGTTTTGAATTTTAGTCCTAACAGAATATTGTAAGTCATAGCTCATCTGTCAGTGGAATCTGTATGTTATGCACTTGCGTAGCAGTTTAAAAGATATTTAGAACATTTGTGGACATGTACTCTCTTTTTTACTTACATGTGTCATTTTTTTAAAACAAATTTTAGACTAGAAGCTTTCCATCATTTTAATTTCTTCTAAGAACACTCCATAGACGGTGTGTTTACGGAGAAATGCATGCTGTAGTTTACATTTGCAAAGTGGTGCAGGGGTTAGCACTGGGTTTGCATGTTTCATGGTGTCGTGCCTATAATTCATAATGGCCTCACTGCCTCAAGCTCTGTATTTAATCTGTGCATGCTGTTCTTTGCAGAATTGTGTCTTCTCTTCTCTGAGGACTGATTCTTTCTGGGTACTTTGGCCTCTTCTGAAGATGCAAAATAGCCCTGTCCTCAATTGACATTTTATCCTGAATGGCTGAAGTTCACCAGGAAATATACCTTTTTTTTTCTTTTTATTACACTTGTAGGCCACATTTTAAAGTACTGCCCACCTCAACCCACATGCATACTATGAATAGCAAGCTGCTTGCTAATTAAAACACTTATTTATGATTGTTTCAGTGATAACATGCTTATAAACTGTTATGTTATACAGCTTCTGGGACTTGCTGCAGTAAATTTGTGCAGAAAATGCCTTGAAGTGAAACCAAAAGGGCTCACACAAAGGGGCCCCACAAACTTTTACAGGGATGGCATTTGAGAAGAATAGGTCTCATCTATAAAAAACATTCTGAACTTAAACTCCATCAAGGATTCAAAGAGGCTCTTTGGACTCTTAACGGCAGAAAAGGGCACAGTGTAACTAATTTCGACACACAAGCTGGTTATGATTTTAAAAATATATATCAAAACAGACGAGTAGTTTTGACTATCCAGTATTATCCAGGACTGTATTACTATAGGTAATTCTGGTGTTTTATCCCAGCTGTCCACTACAGCATTTGATTTACTGTTACTCCAGCTCTGCTCAGTACATAAAATTGCATCCAATTTGTTTTGTTTTCTTTTCTTTTTAACTGGATCATTTTGTGCTTTGCTGCAAGGCCTGAATGCGTAAGAAGACACATTCAGACAGTCCAATTCAGAAACGACCTCTGATAGAACATCAGTGTGAGCGCACGTGAGTGTGTTCCATTTAAAGGAAAAAAAAAAACGCTTTGTGCTCAGACCATAATTCGTTCACCCAGACCACTTAGTCTTATTAGTCTACAACATGGGATTGATATTTCAAAACCATAAACAAGAAAACAAACAGAGAAGCCTCTATGGCACCATAACTCAGGCTTAGGCCACTTAACGTTATTGTAAACCAAATATTTAATATTTCAAGCCATAAAGTAAAAGAAAAAAAAAAAAGATGAGCTATTCATCCTGTGAGAGTGCCGTCTGTTCATCTCATGATTTGCTGAGTTTTATGTTATCTGTACTGTGTACTATGTCCGGGTAAGGTTGTGTGGTTATGTTGTAAAAAAAAATATCATTGCTGTATTAGCACAAATATTTAAGATACATTTGTAAAACTTTGTATAATTATCCTCCTAATATTTATACCTTTAACATGTATTTGTAGCAAAAATGTAGCATAAATACAAACTAAATACAGTAGCAGTTTCTCTGTAGAGAAAGACAAATATAACGAGCTCTTATTAGCTGAAAAAAACTAATCAGGCTTCCAGCAGTTCCCTACTTAATTTATGTGCAAATTATAACTAGCTAATTGTTTTAACCAGTTATATTGATGGATGGCTCGCCTTTTGTGTTATATCCATGACTACAGATGTGTGTTGTGATACAAAACCTTTTTTGATTTGTCCTTTTTAAAATCAAAGAAACAGTGCGGGAGCCTTTCTTCAGTCAGCAGACTGACGGTGTGCAGCAACAGGTGCAGAACAGTCTGAGCTGTGTATTCCTATACCTATACTCCAAACAGCTGGGGGGGAAAAAGTCCTGCATCTTATTGAAACTTTAAAACCAAATTATTTGAATTTTTAACTTTAGACTTCAAATGTTTTAACCTTCATGTACAATGCTGCTTAATTGGCCCATAGTGCATTCAATGAAAACTACAAATTTGCCTACTGAACTCTTCTGTTCTGTAATCCACAAAAATGTTTAAACTTTTAAAACAAATATTTAAGCCTTGTCCACTCTAAAGTGGATATTATACAAAACAGACAGTTGGCACAGAGAGAAAAGATGAGCTAAAATTGAGTATTCCTGGAAGCAGAGGCAGGCTGTTGCTTTGAGTCGGCTCAAACACAACGCTCCATCACTCACCTGGTAATAGCTGACTCACTCACTCACTGTTTTGGTGTCTGCAGATAATGTATTCAGTGTTTTTCTATTTTCAGTCTGGTAGTCATCACATTGCATGGGCACTGTTGATTGTTTATGTGCCACTACACTCATCTTTATTACATGTTACATATTTTTTGTCTGCATAACTGGATTGAACTGATCATAAATTTCAGCCTGAAAACGATTAAAATATCATGATGGCTTAAGAGTTGTAAAGTTAAAAATGAACATTTCAAAGTAAAATTAACTAGCAGGTCCATACAGGTCTCCACCCTTGTTTGTCATATTAAACACATGGAAACAAACTTGTAGATTATCAGTTAGGTATTTTCATATAAGCTATATTTTTTGTTTTGCTTTGTTTTGAATTTAATGGCAGTTTTTTTTAGGCTTGTTTTGTAAGGGTTGATGTAAATTTTCAAATGTGACGTGTTTCAATGTGTTTCAATAGGTGTGCACTCAGTCGATTTAAAGATGGCATTTTTCAAACTTCTTCAGTGAGGGATTATGCTACTATTTTTTTTTTTTTTTTAGCTTTTTATATATCTTTATCAAGAGAGCCAATATGTCTGGAATACTGTAATTATTCCTGTCTATGATTCCGCTGCCAATTATCTGGATCAGCAGGTTAATTTTTTGATGGAGAAGATTCAGACTTTTGCAGCTGATTCTGGGTTCTGTGTACCGGATTAACCCTGAGTTCAGTCTGCAGACAGGATAATTATGACGGGACGGCTTGATTGTGTATAGTTATGCAAACACACATAAACAAAGAGGCACACAGGCTGAAAATTGTTTACCTTTGCAACTGTCTCTTCGCTCTTCTTGCATTTGACATAAATCCCTATAATTAGTTTGGCTAAGGTTCCTCTGCTGTTTTTAATGGAGTGAAATAATTTCACTGAATTGGCAAACAGGCTTCTAGATGTTCATCCACACACTCAATATCATTAAACCCTTAAATGTGAGTTAAGGGGGTTATACTGTGCCTGTGAGTTTGACTGAATCTGTGTTTTCTTAATTAATGTTTTCTAAGAATTTGAATGTTGACAAATTCTGATATTTTTTTCAACTCTAGTGCCTGTCTTTTGTTCAATATATGACGTCTTTCTTCCTATAATTCAATTCGTTCTCCCAGGCTCCAGTTTCACTCGTCTGACAGTCTCCCTTTCTTTTTTTGGTAACTTTTGCTCCTTTTATTTCCGTCACATTGTCGGACTTTTCCTTGAAGTGGCTCTGCTGAGAAATCCAAGAGAAATCAATCTGCCATGTGTGATTCTGTGGTCACTAGAATAAATTTCATACACAGTTAGCCATTGTGGACGTCCCCATATCCTGCATATATCCTATTTTTCTGGTCTCCGGCTTGTGATCCGTGTGGAAGGCCATCGTGTCCCCACCGATTACTGTAGCTCTTTCTAAATAACTCCTCATGAAGTGATGCAAGTAAGTTGCTGATTCACACAAAAAATGCTTTTTAAAGAATTAAGATACTATTTATCTTTGAAGGCTGCTTATGTTGTCTTATTATGTCAGCTTTCAATGTTTA
Source organism: Poecilia mexicana (assembly GCF_051168715.1). Taxonomy (NCBI): domain Eukaryota; kingdom Metazoa; phylum Chordata; class Actinopteri; order Cyprinodontiformes; family Poeciliidae; genus Poecilia; species Poecilia mexicana. The sequence continues at coordinate 18,885,976 of NW_028263381.1, forward strand.
CATTATTTTATTAATGTGCGAATAATTCACCCCTATGATGTTATCCTACTTTTTTTAATAACATGAAGTGCTTTCTAACAAAGTTGTCTGTAATGAAGACAGTGTATAAATAAATAGAGTGACTCTCTGATGCCAAGTATCCACGTTGCACTTTTTCTTGATGACATATTTATTAGATTTTCTATGATTTACGCTCATGTCCTCATGCAGTCCATATCTCTTGTAAAAGCGGCTGGTCCTCTGTTACTGTCTCTATAAAAAAACAAGCAAACCTAATTTTGTAAGTGAAGCTGAACAAGTGATTTGCACTTTGGACAATCAAAACGTTTAGAAGCTTTAACTTTTTGGCATGGAATAAGAAGTGGAAGCATTCATATATATGCATTTTTATTTATTAATTTTGTTTCTTTCAAACTTTCATTTTATTTTAATGTTTTGCAAAACAAAATTATTTTGTGATCATGACAACAAGGGATGGTTTAATGGTCGCATGCTAAACCAATCGTACATTTGTCCACACATTCATCTAATTGAACAATGGACCAAGAAGGCAAGAGGTAAATGAAACATTCAGCACTGCAGCTCTATAGTTTTATTCTTGATAATACCAAGGTGTTCTTAGGACAGGAGGAACATATAATCCCCCTAGTGAAGCCTGGGTATTCCCTTGGGTCTTCTCAAAGAACATCCCCATTTCTAACTTTTGTTTCAACCAGAAACTTACCAAAATGTTTGCTGAAAATCTCCATCAAGACGTATCTGCTTTACTTTCCTGAAATATTCTCGTCTTTTCCATTAAAAAAAAAGGACTGAGAAATTGGCCTAAGTATCATTTTATGTTTTTATCCAAGTCAAATATGAAGCCATGTTGAGGAAGAAAACCCTCAACAGTCTCATAAACTTACAAATGTATCAGGTTAATTATAAAACTGCTTCAGTCAAAATTTGTTTTTAGTAAAACTGAACCTGGTGATTGTTGTAAAAACAACAATTTCTTGATTTTGAAAAAAATTGGATTTTCATTGCAAACTGAAGCCACTGTAATAGAAGATAAATTTATTGAGAGCGTTTTACACGTCTAACTGTGAAAAGCCATGTACAAATCACAACAGAAGCATTTCCTGATACCACCAGGTTCATACTTTTCTACATCTAATTAACTGATCACTTTGTTTAGTTTTACTTTCATCTTTTTCATGCTTGCCTTGCCTTGCTTTTGGTTGATTTGTAAATACACGACTGTCGAGTAAGCCTAATAACTGATGCATGGGCTTAGCAAGGCCTTTGTTGTGAAAAGTTGGTCTCCAAAAAGTGTGCAACTGCTTGGACCTTGTGCTAACCGCTGCTTGTGCAAAAAGAAAATGGTCTCCCCTGGGATCTGTGTGTTGGTGAGGAGGTGCCGTTGTCTGATGCCTCTAAAGGAGATTAATGAAAGGACTACAAACAGGGAAGGAGGGCAGAGACGGAGGGATGAGAGAGAGGCCGCAGGGGAGAGAGCTGATGGGGAGGAGGGCTGAAGAGACGGTAGGTGAGAATGTGTGTGTGTTGCTTGGAGAGAGTTGTACGAAGTCCATTCATGGCCTGCTGAATGGAATTCTTTCACCCCTCTGTTTTTTTTTTCTTTCTTTCTTTTTTTCAAATATTCTCATTCCCTCTCTGGCCAAGTCTCTCCATCAACTAGTTATTCTCTTTTTCTTTTTTCTTTTTTTTTCTACAATCTTTAATGGTTTGTATCCCCCTCTTGCGCCACATTCCTCCTGTCCGGCCTGTCATGGCTTCACGTCTGTGATGTCATTCAGAACAATAAAGCCAAGCTTCCCTGGAATGTAGTTTGGACTGAAAGGGCTGACTCTGAGAGAAAATGGGTGGGAAAGAATTAAATACATGGGGGAAATGTTAAAAGGCATGAAAATAGCTCAATGAATGGAACCAAACAGACAAAAGATCAGATCATTGAAATATTTTAGATGTGCCCAGACGACATGGAGCAGTTTGCAGCAGTTTCATCTCCAGTTTGAGAAAAAATAAATAAACGATATTCATGATGTTGTCGAACATTTATCTCAGCTGAAATGTGAGGTATATTAAAACTCAGGGCGTGGGAGAGTTGTACGGGCACTGAAGAGGTTTAGACAAGGGTTTAAATGGGGAGGTGAAAGGGACAGGTGCATGCTGGTGTTGTAAAAACACAGCAAAGTCAATTGTTAGGATTTTACCAGTCGTTACGCTCCATTAGTACCATAGTCACCAGCTGAGACATTGAGAGCTGTTGTGACACAGAGTTTATGCAGGTAATTAAGCTAGTTTAAATCCATTTAGCACAACTGCTACAACTTCCGTCTGTGTCCGCTGTCAATTGTAAACAAATGTGTTAAAATGTCCAATGTTTTTGAATCTCCCAAAGTGTAATTACATATCTAAAGGATTTTTATGTCTTGTCCACGCGAAGATAAATAATGCTTGTACATATTAATGATACATATTATTTAACATATTCCTTTTCCCTACCAAAAACTGTTAAAATGAAAATGTTCAATAAGTAGTGAGTATCTGTACACATGGGCAAATTTATTCCGTAGTCTGTCTTGTGTATTGTGCCATATGTGCATCCAAGGGGAAGTGGAAGTCATGGATTAATTAAAATAACTTTCTACACACTCAAACAATATTACAAACTGTGTGAGAATATTTCAACTAGCTCTAATACATGGTGCATTTGAATTGCCTTAAAAGTCAAAGCTCTTATCTGGTAATGACATCACACCTGCATAAAACACATTGCAGCTGCAGTCTGGAATCTGAGTATGATTCACCTCTTGTTGTGGAGCAGGCTATGCACTTTGAGCAATACGAGCCAATAGCGGCATATTTCTTCCTCTTTTATGTGGTTTAGTGTCCGAATGTCAGTGAAGCTCAACCTTTAGAAAACCTGAATTGATTTATTTGCTCAACACAGCAGGATAGTTGTACCTCTGTAAATATTATACCTGGGAATATATAGCCTGTTCTTGTGCCCTCATGTATAATAATTGGGTACTTTGGGTCTTAATTGGTGGTTGGAAAAAAGTCTCAAATTGATGCCAGAGGACTTTTGATTTTCTAGCTTGTAGAAAATCATCAGACTTATATTTGTAATACTGTTTTAAACACACATGTCTGCACTAAAGTAGGCAAAAGTACTTTTAGATCTTATTTATAACCAAACAACCATACAAGTTGAACTTCTGAAGTGCTTTTTAATTTCTTCTTTTGTTTGATTATTTTGTGTAATGGCTGTTTAGTGACAATAAGACATTATATATATATTTTATGTTGTTTTTTTTGTGTGTTTTTTTTCAAAATAGTCTCTCAAAACTCACAAAAAAATATTTTGTTTCTGTTAGCATTACTTTGTTTGGTAAAAGTAGTCCATTTTAATATTATTAGCTCCAGATATGAAAGTGTGTCCTCGACAGTCAGTCGTATCAGTCTTTGAGAAGCCTATTGGAAGAAAGAGTCAAACTCTTTTTCATGTCGTTTGACAAAGTGACAAACGACATGAAGACAATTAGAAAGTGCTGTGAGGATACAATGTCCAGCTAATGCCCTACAGTTAGCATCTACCTTACACCTTGGTATTGGTAGTAACTAAAGGGCTATTTTAGTCTTTAATGAGTCTGGGCAGCATTTACTGGGTACGTCTGCATTTAACAGAGATTCCTTTTATATGTAGTTTGAGATTCATGAAGCCTCTATTTAGCTTGGGAAATAAAGACATCTCCTATGCTCTTCGGTATAAATACCACCCTAAAAGCAGACCAACATAAGAGATGCATTGCTCAAAGCTTTCCTCATCTCATTTCTTTGAATCCAGTATGCTGTAGCATCTTGTTTTGTGAGCTTAATGTCTTGTTACAACTCCAGCGTTTATACTGCATAAGACATTCGGTGTTAACATTTCTATGTTATATGTGTTGTCTTTGTTTCCATGACGCCACAGAATGCCATCCATCCACCCATTATCTAAACCCGCTTATCCTTGCAGGGTCATGGGGAGGGTCGGCCGGTGCTATCTCTAGCACACACCGGGTGAGAGAATGCACAGACTGCATTATGTGGGGTATAATTGTGTTATGGTGGAGGTTATATCTTTTTAACAATCAAATTTCATATTCCCATCCTGCAAAAAAATGACAGAGAGCTAATGACAAAAAGTGTTAGTAATTATTTATTAGATAAGATCTTTGTTTGGTTACTATGGCGCCAGCTAGTGATGCATTCCCGGCATCCCTTGGCTTTGAGGGAATTATCTGACAAGTGACATGAATTTGTTTGTGTTCCCACCAGCAAGGTGTTTTTAGGAGAAGAAAAATGCATAAGTAGGTCTCAACAAATTTAGGGGTCAATTCATTTGAGGGTCATTTTTCTCTTTTAGTTTGTTTCCCTTTTTGTGTTGCCAAGGAGAAGAACCCTGTTGTGTGTTTGGGAACCATTTCAGTCCTGCCAGGAAGTGAGTGACAGTAGTCTTTCTTTTTGTTGCTGGCATGTTCTGTCATAAGAGCGTTGTCAGGGCAAAATGAATGAATATGGAACATCTTTTCCAAGGTTTGAATAAAACATATAAAGACATTGGTCTGTTTTCCCCTTATTTTTATTTCAATCCTTGTCAAGGTTAGGGGGTACAAAGCCCACTCTGCAGAAGGAATATAATGATAACCAAACGAGGAAAAGGGAAACCGAAAAATCAGGCCAAATAGATCGTCTTACATTTAGAGAAGAAGAAAGAGACTTTCCCAGACTTTTTAGTCAAATCTCAGCTAAAATCAAGATCCAACACAGGATTGTTTGAGTGACCACACACACACACACATTCACGGAGACCAGCATGTGAATGGTGACCTCTCTACAGAGACCTGTCTGTCAGACAGACATGTTGATGGATGAAGCTGTCACTGCCTCTGTGTCTTGCTTATCAAGCGGTCGAATAACCACTGTCTGCAGACCACACACACACACACACACACACACACACACACACACACACACACGAATCCACACCTAAAGGGCAAGAACCTGCATGGATACAATCACACTTCCAAAACGGGGAGAGTTGCAGACCTGATCGAAGCTGAGTGGTTAAATCAGTAAAGAACTGGGAGGAGAAGAGGTAAAAACTGGAGGGAAAAGCTCCTTCCTTTTGTCTTTTTCTCTTACTTTTTGTTGTGCGGACCACTTGACAGGGTTGTCAAACAAACTCATTTAGCACGGGAATAAAGTGAAGCCTAGTGGAGTGAAACTAAAATAACCCAACCTGCTTGAAGTTCAGTGTGTGTTTTTCTAGTTTACATTGGGCTTCATTTGTAGCTTGTTTAGTCAAAGCAAAGCTGTCTGTTTACATTCAGTTTATCTACGGCTGCTTTACTGCTTGTGACACCTATTGACATTAAGATTATTAGGCTAAATTTGTTGCGTGTTGGTCATTTTGCTTGGACTCGACCTTTAAGATTTCATATTGGGCTTGGACTAGAGGTAAATGAATCGAGATGTGACACTGGGGCAAAAATCTTAAAGACTTTACCTGGACTTGGGGAGAAAAACTTAAGACTTGGCTTCAAGTGAAATTCTTCAGACCAAAGAGGAAACACTTTAGAAAACCTGGAAAAAAAATGTCTTGCAAAATCCTGCATGAAACATAGAAGCAGCCAGCAGTGAATGGTAGGGCCAAGAAGTGAAATGGACATTTAAGAAGTCTTCTAAGAAAGAAAACCATGCACAGTTGTTTTAAATAATGTTAATTAAACATAAGCAGTGTAAATACCCTACAAGAACTCAAATGATTACATTGCAAAGTGACAATTCTTTCTTTTTATACTTTATCTCAGTCAGTTAGTGTTCTTGTTCTTGTGCTTTGTTTCTATACTTATTTTTTGATTTTAAGATTTACCTGCAATATCATGTAACCAGGTTATTCAAATGTGCCAACAGACAACTAAACACAATTGTTGTTGCTACATATCAGTTTCTACGGCTACTTGTTTTTTGTATGCAGTATTCAGATTGATTCGTCAGAAGTGTTGCTCAGTGGAGCTGGCAAAGATGTTTGCAATTTTCCAAGTGAGTGTTTTAGGGAAGAGCTCGACATGCACTCATCTTCTCCTCTTCAGTCTCTCAGGTAGTTGGCATGGGCCTGTGAGTACATGCATGTGTGTGTGTGTTTTTTTTGTGTGTGTATTAGGTTTTTTTACTCACATATGCATGCCTGCGCAGCTCACCCACTCCGCAGTGAAATTCTGCTATCCTTGGGGGTCCGGCTGTGCAAGGATTACACTGGCATCCCTCTCTGGTTTTAGAACACAAACAAGCACAGGTGCTACACACAGAAACACACATTCCTAAGCTTGTACCCGCACAACACATGGCGATACGTAAACACACACATACACGCATGCACGCTGGCCCGGCTTTGCCATGGCTCCGCTTTTCAATTTTCAGCTCAATTACATTCCACTGTTACCTATTCTAAACTAAGATCCCTGTTTCCCCTTAGGACACACAACTACACACGCATACACACTCACAACCCCTTATTTAACAGTACTGCATCCCACTTAAGCCCAAGACTGTGTGGCCTCTTCAACTTGCACTGAGAATAAGAATGATTTCACCTTGTGGAGACTTGAGAACTTTTTTTTCCTGTTTACTCGGTCAAAAAGAGGATCCTGAGATTTAACGCTGAATCTATGTCTTTCACTTTAACATTGTAGAAGAAATCGTGAGGATAGTCTTTGGGTCATAAGTCCATTAAAAAGTGAGTGCAGTCATTCCAGCGTTTTTGTCCTTGTCGCAAATCCTCCAAAGGGCTTCTACAGACTTTCATTTGTCAGGGATAAGAGTCTTATGAAGAACTTTTAAGACTGTGTACACTACACTATGTGAACAAGTTCTGGTAATGGAGAACATTAATACATGTTTAACGGCAGTCTTTAGTTATCAATAAAAAAAATATGAATACAATTACAAATATGATAAATCATTTTTACGGCATCGCCCAGAAACCACAAACTAAAAACGAACAGCAATTACATCATTCTCAAATTTCTATTGGCCTGTTTTACTAGCCACTTCTTTTCAAACGATTCAAAATACTCTTTTTTAATAGTGGAGCAGAACAAAATTAAATTGTGTTGTAACAAACGTAAATACCATTGACTTCCCTCTACCATTCTACTTTCAAGATTGATTTGCAATTAAAGATTCAAATAATTTTTAAGTGTGAGTGTGTGGGTGGGTTTATGTCTGTGTGTGAGACAAGTTTGGCAAAATACTGAGGGATTTCCCAGTGTCACACCCAGTGTGACGAGACTAAACTTGTTACAAGATTGATGCTGTGGCTAAAGCAAAGAATGACGAACAACATAGTGGAACATAACAATAAGACATTTGTAGTCATGTTTGGCACTAATGCTATGCCCATTTAATTTCATTGCTACATTTTAGAAGAGGATTTGTTTCTCTTCTGGTGCAAACTTATTTTGTTCACAGCAGACTCTCTTGCCCATTTCGACTCCAATTACTTGGCTACCTTTTTATTTTTCAGAAAAGGGATTTCGATGTTTCTTGACCTTTAACACTTGGTCATGTGCACTTTCCTTCTAAAGTCCACTTTAGTTGGAGGTGTCAGCTTTTTGAGGGGATGTAACCCAAACTTGTACAGCTGGAGAAAACAAAACTGAGAGAATGAAGCAGGCTTGCAGGTGAACCTTGGCTTTTTGAAATGCTGAACTTGTAGTGAGACAAGTGGAGCTAAGCCTTTGTTGCAAGCACCCTTTGTACCTGATAGCTGAGAAGAACAAGAGATGAAAATAAAAGGTGAGAAAGTGGAGTCTGGGGCTTTGTCTCCAGAAAGTTGGACAAGCATAGCAGGAAATGGTGGTACACTGTGACAGTTCATATTTCAGAGCAATTGTCCGGTTTACTTTGAACCAACGCTTCTAAGAATGTGATTGTAAATAATATTTTAGGCTGAAATTTGCAGCAATGGCGCCCCTTTAAGGTCAAAGAGAATCTCCATAATTTAAGTATCACTCAGTGACATGTTTAAAGTGTGTATTTTTTTGTCAACTTTAACACTTAAAAAGTCTGTTCATAATTTATGACTGTATTGTATATGACAAATGAGTTTTGTTTGTTGACTTGAGTTGCTGAAAAATCTGATTCAAATTTTCAAGTTTATGTAAAACTGTTATATTTATTTTTTATATAATTTGTTTAGTTTAAATTAAAGCCAGTTATTAAGCAGTTTCTCATTCGGTTGAGAAACTGCAGCTGTTGTCCCCTGCAAAGGAAAATGTGGTCCTATTAAAAAAGCCATAACTTCCACAAACTTAGAATCTAAGAATCATTTTTCATCTCTGGTTTCATCTTGAAAGTGCTTTAAGTCAGACACACACATGTTCTCATTGCGATCTTTTTTTTTTTTTGCGGCGTTTTCTGACATGATGCATCCACTAACCCCCTAAACCTAACCATAAGTGTCATGACTAAGTGCCTAACCACAAACCTTCCTCTAACCTTAGCATTAGTTTAATGCTCACCATAATCCCAAACCCAAGTCTTAAACCTCAAACAGCCCTTTGAAGCTGTGTGAGAAAACTGGGGACTTTCATGAAAATCAGCACTCTGAAACTCAAAACTGTTTCTCATAACAAATAGCTGTTCAAGCACGCTCACACACACATGCATATACATACTCTCGAGGTCTAATAGCATTGCGGCCGAGCGTACAAAAGGAACAAACAACCATGTAATGTGGTGGTTCCCTCTCATTGACAGTGGGCACTGGAATGCAGCATGAGGGAAAGAGGGGGGGGATAGAGTGCGTGTGTGTGGGTCTGTGTGTGTGTGTGTCATCCTGTCAGATTATCCTAATGATTAGCATTACTGAGAACTGACAGCAAAAGGAAGGAACAATAAGTGTCATTTATCCTCTTTTCAGTCTTTCCCACTCACTTTCTTTTTTTTATGTCATTTTAGTTTTAATTTCTGACACCGACTTGTCTTTTGTGGTTAAATTCCGATACTGAGTCAAACTTTTTTTTTTTTTTTTTTTTTAGAAGTGAAACAATAAACATACAAATCATTTCTCACAAGAAAAAAAAAAAAAAAGTCGCTTTTCTCCTTCCTCAGCTGCTCCTCCATTAAAAACAGCTTGGACAGAATCTAATAACAGGTTGCCATCTTCAACAGCTGTAACGTAGTGCAGGCCCAGACTGCTGAGATGTTTGTAATCAACAGATCAAAGGTTCGATGTTGGTTGACTTTCACGACTCGAACTCGGGACAGATGAGAAAACACAAAGGGATGGAAAGGGAAAGCTATGACAAAATGAGTGGAAAGCAGAAAAAGAAGGAGAAATATTTCATGACATATTTTCTGGACAGAAAAGGGACACAAAGGGACATCATGAAAGAAACACTGTGTACTGCCCAGAGCCTTTCTCTTTGACTCTTACAGAGAGAACGTGTTGATCTTCCTGTCAAATACTCAACATGTGGAGCTTTGAAAAATAGCTGCAAAACGTCTGAGTCCAACCATAAACTGGCAAAATTCCACAGCCCTGATAACAAGACACAACAGAGAATGTAAATGCACAAACATGACATAAACAAACTATTTAATTCAACTACCATAAAACAAATTGTTTATTACTGAAACGATCTAAGAGGAGCGGATGGTACTTTGGACCTCATAGGATATTTATTCAAAAAGTACCTACAGACAGAACAAAATTAATATTTAATGCATTAATTAATATTTTATTAAAAGAATCATATTGTTGCCCTCATTGAGCGTCTCTAGTTATAACTCCAAAATTAAATTAAATAAGTATTTAATGCAGGTTATATAGTCATTGACGGAGACCCAGTTGGAAGAAAATCTTATGTTCAAACAAGTACAGCTTTCTAGCTAATCTATAACCACACTTTTTAATTGCTCATGTTGCAGCAATTTAGCTCCCAAGCAGAAATATGAATGAATGATTTATAAGCTCTATAAGATTTAAGTCTTTAGTTGTTCGTGGCTTATAATGTTAGTTTCATCTGTTCAGTTGCATTGCATGTTTTTCATTTTTAATTCAAACTAATTTGAATTAGACTTGGTTAGAGTGAACGAGTCTGAACTAGATCACTAAACAAGTAATTAGAAACAAAACCTTTAAGGTCTGGTTGTTTTCTTGTAGGCTTTTGTCTACTGACTTAGCTGTAATTCCATGATGTGTTTAAAAATATAAAGAAAAGTTTCTGCTGTTTTGTTTTTGATGTATACCAAAGTGAAGGTAGAACAAGCTAGTGCTTCTACCTACATTTTTTTTCTTTCATTGTTAGGCGTTTAATTATGATTAGTCTGTTTGTGTACTAGTTTTGTCATGTTTTTTTTTTATTGTTCTCTTCAGTATAGTGATTTTTTTTTCTTTTTCACCTGTGTATGTAAAAGTTTAACCTTTTCAATCCATTTTAAGATAAAAAAAAACAACAACTTAGTTTTAGATTTTGTAAACACTGAAATTGGCAGCTTGAAATGATTTAAATTCAAAACTCTTATCATCTCATTTCAAATAACCAAATACTGTGTATTATTTCATTGATCATTATTTCTTAATGTCTCAGCAACATACACCTACTGTTTGGGTTCAAGCCTGCAGTTATTTGTCTCCACTTTGGGCAGCTTTTGGCAGAAACCTGATCAAAACCAGGCAAAAGTAGAATTGTGTGTTACCTCCATACCTTAAGCTCAAAGTCTGTGTTTATGTGTTTATTTGTTTCTATGGCTGCTCAGTCCAACAGCTCTCAGGAGGACTGAAGAAAGGTTAGATAAGAGCATCATGTTGTATGTGGGCTTCTGCCAAAGTGCTGAAGGAATGAGATCCTTCAGCACTTGAGTTGTTTGCTCAACAACTGAACCTTACAGACTGCCGTCTTTCAGTTTTAGCTCCTTATTTTAGCTTTCCTTCTATGCTAGTTTTTTGTTGTTGTTGTTTTATTGGTGCCACGGCACTAAAAACGTAAAACCACAGCATTTTAAGCAATGAAAATATTTTGTTCACACTTTTGTTTCTCTGCTGTAAAGCTTTATTCTTTTTGACTTGACTGTCCTTGGGAGGTCAGAATACATTTTATCTGTATGAGATCTTTTTGGAACATAATGGCTTCAAATACTTTCCCTATTTTTTTTAACTATATCTAACTTTTCACTATGATTTCTCAGGGTTGTAAAGCCATGTCCTTGCTCAAGTTTCCCCATTTGACTTTGGAAAAGTCACACCAATCTGTACTTGTCACTGGAAGTGGTTCAACATCTGTCTGCTTGGCTTCTTTTCTTTCAAAGCTTGAGCGTGATGCCCTTCAAGTTTTCATTCTGTTTGCATTAGAAATGATCAGTTCTAAAATAATGAATAATGAATGGAAACAGACATGTGTTGAAGAAATCAAACCAGAACAGTCATAAAACTGGTTGGTTTGTTGTTTGGAAAGTTTTCTTTTAGCAGAATAGATATTCAATTCCAGTGTTTTTTTTTGTTGTTTTTTTGAAGACTTGCACGGACTACTAGCCTCCTTAAAGATTGTTTTGACCAACTCACCAAGTCGTCTTTGTCAGCTTTAGAAACTGAAATACCTAGGCACAATGCATGCCACTTGACATGCTACTGGCTAGCATTTGCAAAGCAACCAATCCAGGAGCACTACTAATTTTCCTTAGCACTGATTGGCTGATTTGCCCACATTGATATATGCCGTGCTGTAACTAACCACTCTTTTCTTTCCTCAGCGGCTCTTGCGGTGAATGCAGCTGCTTTTATGCTATTTTCTCAGTTCCATTGTAATCATTTCATGTTTGTGAGCCTATGTGACACATTTAATAATTCCTGTAAGCAGAATATGAAGCGCTACTGCACACAGATTCTTGCTAATTTAGAAGCAGCATATCTGAGTTTTACAGAAATGACCGTTTTTATCTCATTCCGCTTGTCTCTTTGTCTGTCTAAAGCTTTGAATCTGACAGCTGAATTTAAAGAAGTCAGCTCCTCCGTCTCACTTGCCAGAAATTCGTGCGATACCTGCCTTCCATCATCTCTCACTTTCTGTGAAAGGCAGTTAGCTGTTTGTGCGTGTGGCAGATTGACACGTCTGACTGGTCAATCCCTGCCTGTCGCTCATCACACCACCTTGGACAGTTCAGCTTAGAGGCAACTGTTGCAGAGCAGTGACACAGTCCCCCCCAGGCGATCATTGCCACGGTGACACACAGCTGTAACTCTTACTGAGACGAGATGGATCTCCTCTCAACAGCTTTAAAATGTTCAAATTTTAGTTTTGTGATGTAAAAGGCTGCACAGAGCTTAGTTGCACTGATATAGCATTCTGAGTCATTTCTGACTTCAGTGGGACTCTTCCATTGTCTCCAGCTCAAATGGTGCCTCTTTAATCCATTCTCTTTATCTGCAATTTTCCCTAAGTGTTTTATTCACCATGAGTCTGATGGTCTCATGTTTTCCCTCTATTTTTATACAGAGAAGCTTGGAGCATAGATTAATTAATTCTCAAATTGGGATAGATAAAGTTAAAATGTTTTAATGTTTCTTTGCATATTGAAAGATGACTGTTTGCTGCAGCAATTATGAACAAATTAAAAGTAAAGATGTATAGCACTAGAAGGAACCAAACATTTGAGACAACAGGACAGAAAAATTGCTAGATGAGGCAAAATAAACATAAAAAAATATTTTCAAATTCTTGCTATCTTATTATTCATTCAATGCAAAATAATTCACTGAAACAAATCTACTCTAAGACTTGTTACATTCACTACTGAACATGTATGGATTCAGAAACTGCCCAACATTTTAGGAACTACTCTGAGAGTGATTGCATGATTTTTCTGACATAAAAAGATGAACTAATTGAGCAGCTGAACGTATTTCCCTTTTCAAGCAGCCAAAACTTTCCGTGGTTTCAGCCTGACTTTATAAAACTTGCTTGTGTTGTACTTGATTTGGCATTTTTTGCATGCTTTTTTTCTGTTCAAGCTTGGGTTCTCTCTGGGTTCTCCGGCTTCCTTCCACAGTCCAAAAACATGACTAATATATTAATTGGTTTCTCCAAATTATCCTCGTTTGTCCTATGTGTCCATGTGTTGCCCGGGTGACCTGTACCCTGCCTCTCGCTCAGTGGTCATGGATAGGAACCAGCCTCCCTGCAGCCCTGCAAGGAGAAGCAAGTGTAGACAACAGGTGGATAAATGGTCCCAGAATAACCACTGTTCCATTTCTTTACTTTTCTTTCTGGCAGCTTATGCAGCTCTGACAAGATAAATTAAAACAAACCATTGCTAAAAAAAGAAGCACCAGGAAAGGAATTCTGGGCCTCTTTAAAGCCTCTGGATTAAATGTGGTTAGTTTCTGCAGAGGTCCGAGGCAAATTAAGTGCACACAGACAGAAGATATAAATTTGAGCAAATATTTAAAGACTCTTACCGTGTGTGATTCTACAGACATTTTGCCTGGAGTAAGCGTTTTTGTTGCTGTTGTCTTTTTTTTCCATGCTCAAACTCTCTGCATGAGGATACCACTAGTGTGTGATTCTTAGAGTTACACAGTTTGTAAAATAGAAAGCAAATAGGTGAAAAGGGCCATAGAGTTTAAAAAATTGGCAGTAGCAAACAATTAAAGTAAGCTATTTTAATTCTTCAGTGACAATTGCTAAATTGTTTCCGTTCACCTTGTGTTCTGGATACTTCTTTTGTGACGTATTCATTTCTAACAAGTCAGATTATTTGATTTATTTGAATTAGTCTTCTTTGAGTATTTGTGCAATTCTGAAGTCATGGAAACTATCCGATCATCTCCTAACCTTTCTTATCAGACATCTTCCCTGCTGCAGGAAATAGCTGAAAAGTCAATACAATTTCAAGTGAAGCATGCTCGGGGTGAGGTTTTGTTACCAAGTGTGAAGCTGCTTTAAAATGGTCTTGTATTTTCTGTAATGTGCGGCTCGTCTCGAGCTTTGAGCGATGGTTCCAGTGTTTGCTGATTGAGACAGTGCGTCTTTACGAAAGGGGGACGGCGACGCGTGACACAGAGTAATCTAAGCCTTAATGTTCACCTTCCTTCAGAGCAGCAGAGATCAGTGCAAACTTTTCAACATCCCCTCTACTGTCATGTTTCTTTAAATGCTTTTAAATGATAATTCAGGCCTGTTACTGCTTGGATCTTGGCTTGATAATTACTTCTGTGTTTGCACAGATAATTAGAGATAAGGGAGCAGGACCAAATCATTAAACAGGTGAACTTTGAAGACAGAGCAAAGCTAACAGATAGTTGACCTTCTCCGACATGCTCGCATGAGCCTTTTGTTCTATCTGTCTCTTCTTACCTCTCACTTATCAGCTTGTGATGCTCTCATAAAGTCTTCGCCCTCCTTCCATTCATTCATCTCACACTCGGCTGTTTCCATTTGGCTTAGAGGCATTCTTGGAATGCCAGGGCATCACTGTTTTGTGCAGTGTGTGTACGTGTGTGTGTGTGTGCGTGTGTGTGTACGTGTCGCTGCATCCCACCCCCACATTATCCATCATTCACTCCCTGATTTTAAAGAACGGTGGCTGTTAGATTAGATGGGAGGCTGGGGAAAAGATGCCGATAAAGAGGGAGACAAAGAAGAGGTAATAAAAATGAAGAACTTAGGCTGCTTTTGCCAAATCCCATTTTTAGGGTTTTCACTTTGGCGATCTCTTTGCCTATATGCTGATGCTTAGCGATATCCACTGGCCATGAATTCAGAGTTATAGAATATAACTGGAATATGGGGAAGCCTTTCAAGAAGGTTCGCAGCAAGTTCTCTGATCAACATTTGCACTGAACCAGGCTTACTGTCTATGTAATAGATAAACAAAGAAAGGAGACATAGTCAGTGGCAGCTATAGTCTGTAAATTTCTCTGTCCAGGAAGGAGATACAGCTAAACACTAGCTCTGAGCCAAGAGTATATAAGAAAGACAAAAAACAGCAGAGTACATAAAGTTAACAGGACAAGTAAGCATCTCTAACATACTAAATCAAATGTGACCCTCGGTTTCTGCCTCATGTGGAGACGAACAGACTGGGGCAGAGGTGAATCCGTTATGTTTCAAAGAGTCGTGGCCGACCCAAGAAGCTGCTTGATTTACCTGCCTGTCTAAATTCCAGCCTTCACCTATGGTCAAAGGACATGGATCATGGCCAAAAGAGCAAAGATCAGAGATAAAAATCAGCTAAAATGAGCTTCCACCTTAGGGCGGCCGGACTCGGCACTTAAGATAAGATGAGGAGCTGGGTCATCAGAAACGGAGCATGAAGTCGAGCCGCTTCTCATCTGCGTTGAAAGAATCGGTGGAAATAGTTGGGCATTTGAACTGCGTGCCTCCTCGCTACCTGTAAATGTGCTACATCTATACATTTTCACAAGAAAAAAGTAAAAGTAAAAACAAAACAAAAAAAGTCAAATCCCTTGCTTGTGTTCACAAACTTGGCTAATAAGGTGATAACACTTTCATCTTTAGAAAGTGAGTTTCACATTTTTTTAATTAATAGTGCTTTGTAGAAATAAACTTATAATGGACAATAGATGTAGGAAAAATTTACTTGTTTCATTGGAGTAATGTTTTTATGTGGATGAGCCGTGCAAAAACTGCAAAAAAAAGTGTTTTGCAAGCTGTCCTTGTGTGTGAGGACAAAGTCCAGATGCTTTTAAAATGCATCACAACTGCAAAAGTACTTTTAAAAGCAGAAACTGGTCTGATTTCAATTTGAGATATTGCTCTTCATGTTGCACTTACACAGTAATGACTTGCAGAATTTAAATAAGATAGATGATCTCACAGCAGATCTGTATAGCTTTGGGGTGCCAGATAAAAAATATTATACTACAATTACATTACCTTTAACCATGGCAGCTGGTCTGGACCAAAAGGCACCACGGTGTCTTTATGACTTTGTCTTGCAAATTTATTTACATTCCTCTTCCTCCCATGACACGCGCACACACACACACACACACAGCTAAGCTGATCTAAAATGCAGAATGCCTGGTGTTGGCAGGCAAAGCCACGCAGAGAGTGGAGCCGTGTGCCTAAATGAGTTACGCAGCACATGCTCAAGAGGATCCAGTAATCTTTAAGAAGAACAAAGCACCGAATCAAACATTAAAGGATGCACACAGTAGATAAATGGACTGATAGGTGAATACGTTAGTTGTTAGAAACATCCACGGCTTGTTTATCGCACGCTTAACCGTGTTAGTCAAAGTTAAATTGATTCCACATGCAAAAATTCAGTCAAGGGAAACATAAGTGAGAAGTATTATCCATGATAGGTTTGGGAAAAGTAGTAATGTTCCGCTTCTGTTGATGCGATAAATCTTATTTTCATTACAAAGTTGATCAATTAAGAGAAGTTTCAATCAAGAAGAAGAATGCATCTGTCTTTACTACAACGTCAAGAGAATTCACCGCTAACAAACACTCTCGATGCTAGAGATAAATTAATATGCACACACACACACTCAAGAAACAAAGCAGCAGGGAGGCTACCAACACAACTAAATAGCAATTACTACTCTGTCTGCATCCTAGCAACCAGGTTGCTGGATGTCATTGTCTTTCATCACATTTCTTGACTTGTGAGTGTGTATGTTTGTATACACCCCTCTGTGCCAAAAAAAAAAAAAAAAAAATCCTTTACACCAAGACCTGGTATTTTTGTGTGACAGGTTTGGATTAATGGCAGAGAGGAAGAGAAAGTTTGGAAAGAAAGAGAGAATGATAAGAAGCTGTTGGCTGATGTTATTATGTAGAGGGGGGGAGAAAAAAATACATTCCTCTGAGGTTAATTACAGCCTGACTTTGATCATGCAATGTAATCCGTGTATACGAAGAACGTCTGTGTTATTCTCCGGCTTCAGCAAATGTTGTTCCTTGTTCTTATTATGTGTTCAGCATGTCTGCTTATTTAAAATGTATGCTCATTTAGGGAGGAGAGGATTTAACTAAACGCCCTTCTCTTATTTAAAACAAAATAGACATGCCTTACAAAGATATTCCTTGATCTTTTTGCTATTTTGTCAAGTCCTAGACTTAAACTGCAATGCATTTAGTGGAATGTATGTACTCAACCCCCTCTTTTTGGGTACATGTAAATTTATTATTATTTTTTATTTTATTTGCAAAAACAAACAAAAAAAAACGCATCACTTTCCTTTTACTTTAAATGTATGAACAACTCTGTGAAAATATTGGAGTAAAATATAGCTAAACAGTTTCAAAGGGTATGAATTCTTATGCACACACTGGAGAGACAACATATTTGGAGATACGATCATATCTCCACTTTCAGTGGGAAAAAAAAAAGATTTATTAATACTTTCCTTCCACTGTATTTTCCTTGGAAAGGTTCCCTATGAACTTCTGAAAGTGTTTAATTTTCATTTCCCCAGCTTTGACCTATGAATCATTGCTACAAGAAAAGTCTCAAGACTCAAAGAAAGAAAAACAATGTTGTGTCAACACAGTAATGTTAAACTACTTTTAGATAGCCAGGGGAACTATTGGTCAGGGCATTTGTCAAAGATTACAAGAAAATCTGGTTACTTGGAAGCTACAAATAAAGAGATCATGAGAAGTTTATTAGGGGCCACATTGTCAATATATGGTTTGAGTCTCCCATTTCTAAAACCTTCCCTAATTTGAGCCTCAGGAATAGGAAAATTGGAAAGGCAACAATCCCCTAAAATGCAGTCAATAAAATCCTCCAGCTTCGCTCATCTTTGCTAGGCTTAATCTCCTCCCTTTGTGACAATTTGCAAAATAAATGGCCACTATTCAAAGTAAAGCAAAATTGAAACAGAACTTCCAGTGTTCATGTTACAGTTATATTTTATATTAGACACTTATTCATAAAAAATTGACATAGCTACCAATTTTTAAAAGATGTGAAAAGATTTACATGCATATGTGCCCGTTCTACCTTCCCCCATCTTTTTAAGCCTTATTATCATTTATGAGCCACAGTCTGCAACCTATTACCACTTAAAAGTAACCCGAACAGCCGCGTGTGCATGTGCGCGTGTGCACATGTGCAGGTGTAGGTTTCATGAGGCTAACAAAAAACATCTTCACAATCCCATTTGATACCACAATCCAAACCAGATGATAAAAGTAGGCTAATTCAAATAACATTTATTCATGAGCGGTGTCCTGTGTGCCATTGATTCAGGTAATATGTCAGCACAGTTCACAAAAGAGGTCGAAACCTGCACTATGTAATTTTAATTTGAATTATTGTTTCATGGGCTTTAATATTCATGTTGTCTTTGTTCTCATGTTTTTTTTTTTTTTTATCCAACTGGTGTGTTCTCCCTTGTTGTTTCCAGCTCTCTGTTTAATATCTATGTTCTCTGTGTGTGTGGACAGCTTTTGATATTTTCAAGTAACTGACGCATTTGTGCAGCAGGTGTTTTTTTGTGCATATCCATGCATTTGTTTTTGTCTAACAAAAAAAAAAACTTTTAAAAGCACATTTGTCTTATTTGAAGTAAATGCTGTTTTGGCTCTGTCCCTTTTTCCTTTCGTCTTTTCAGATATGCTTCCCTTTGTGTCTGTTTTTCCCCCCCAACTTTTATTTTGCTCTCATGTTTCAGCTTTCAATATTCCTCTTTTTTTCTCCTCTTTAAAATTTCTTGCACTGGTTTGGCAGTTTCATTCACCACCATTGTATGTTGGAAAATAGCTCAATAAGTCAAATAATAGTAACCTTTTTTGTTACACACATTGCCACTTTATTAGGTACCTTGGTATTAACCAGTTAAATGACTGTGTCCAATATCCATAACCACCAACAGCATAACTGCTGAAACAAAGCCAGACGGCCAATTTGTTCATGTTGCTTGCACCAAACTTTGAAGGTGTCATCTGGATCTCAAAGCTGAAAACAAAATTTGCCTGACCAGACAATGTTTTCTCTAATCTACTATTGTCCAGTTTGTTGGACGATAGTAGTGTCATCTAGGTTCTCCTCTGACCACTGAGATCAAAAAAGTCATTTTTATCCAAAAAAAAAAAAACCTGCTGCCCACTGCATATGTTCCCATTCTGCCATTCTGTGTGCATCTAAGAGTTGTGAGTGAAAATTGATTTAAATCTGCAGCTTCTGACGTACTCGGACCAGCTCATTTGCCACTAAAAACCATGACATGTCACTTAAAATAACTTAAATGTCCTGTTTTTTTCATTGTGACGAACCCTTTGAGCTCTGCTTCTGTCAAGTTTTCTCTACTGGCTTTTTACAGACTTGATCTTTTAAGAAGCTCTCAAAGCTAATAACTGCTTTGAATAATCAATTGAGCATACTGTACTGCTTGGTAACTAGGATCAACTGTGTGATTGAATTGAAGTGATTTTTTTTTGTAAAGTGTCTTGAGATGACTTTTGTTGTGAATTAGCTCTATGCTAATAACATAATATTTCATAGAAATATTAAATAGCTTTTTGATCCAACTTCGTTTTGAAAGTAGCTGCAGTGTTGATGCTAGTTTGGAAATATTTCTGTTTATCTTCTTTTTTTTTAATTTCATATACGTTGTTTTCTTTATATTGCATTATTTTGTACTTTCTAAACACACATATACAAATTTTTTTCCCCTTTTGGTTTTCTTGACCTCATTGCTGTTAATAATTCCTTAACCAGTCATTCATTGCTTTTCTTTTCTCCAAAGATAATAAGATGGTTTGACTGATTGCCACTAGCTCTACAGAGCCTGAAGGAGCAGTGTATGTGTTGCCACACTCCGACAGTAATTGTCTGCAGTGATATTCTTGTGTGCGACAGTGTGCTTTAGTGTGACTTTGACTGAAGCTCTCAGATGAAAAGCCAATTGATTGAGATGGCCCCAATTAGTCTCTGTGATTAATTGAGCGCGATTGGATACCGTCCCTGGTATCCATTATTATCTATTATTGACAGGCTAATTAGTTGCTGTGGTGACCGCTAAGACGCAGTTGATTGTGTGCGACAGTTAAATGACCCCATAGCAGCCAATTAAGCAAACCTTTTATGTGTGGATGTGTGTTGTAAGTGTGTGTTTGGCCAAGTGTAGCTTGAAGGGGCTGTTTTCAGTAAATGCTGCAAATAACTCGATCAAGCACAGTTTCTGCTCCTTTGTTGAGTAAATATATTAGAGTACTAATGAACAAAATAGGGATAATTGGTTGTGGGACGTTTGCTGAACAAATTTAGGCAAAACATTGTGGCAATTATGGATGTATCAGATTGATTGTCCTCCATTCTCTACATGTACCTTACGTTTTTAACTTTGAGTTATTCTCCCCGTCTCTTCAAAACTTCCCCTTAAAATTTATGCTATTGTCAAATTATTAAGTATGACATATTGACGTAAAGATTTCTCCAGCAGCTGCACAGCTAATTATGTCACTTTACAAAACATCCAGCATCTTAAGAAAATAGTTATTATAAAAATAATTTAAGATAAATAAAGTTTGTATGCAAGTCCAAAATCATAAATCTGCTTTAATGCTAAAATAGAAAAGCATAATACAATACTTTCTGCACACTCATAGATAATGACACATCAGGTCCAGGAGGCTTTCTCAAAACAATTTTTATGTGTGAGCTTAAGGTTTATAGAAAGTATATGGAACTGTAAAAGGATTTGAGACTGCACATATAAATTTTAATTAGGCACACGATTAAGCTTTTCCTTTCTTTCATCAGCATCCTCATAAAACTTTAATTGATTTGATATTAAAAATGGATGCACAGTGCAAGAAAATGTGCCAGCATTGGAAGTTAAATAAAGTGAAATCATCTCAAATAACACGTACCAAAGACACAGCTTAATTCAAACGAAGAAGCTGTGGCATTTTTAATAAAAAAATAAATTAGATCAAAGAATGAATTATGCAATAAAGTAATGTTTAATTAGCCGTAGCTGCTTTGTATTTGATTAATGCATTTTCGATTAGATCTCTTCTTCTGCTGTGTTTTTTTTTTCCCTTACATGCCTCAAACTGTGCATATTGCTTAAAAATGTATTTTCTGTTAACCTTTCTCTGTGCTCCTTTGTTTCTGCTTTGTGTAGTTCCCCCTCAGGAGCCCAAAGTCACCTGTCGGTCCAACACCTACCCTAAAGGTTTCTACTGCAGCTGGCACCTGACACATCCTACGTACATACCATCCAGCTTTGAAGTGGATGTTCAGTAAGTCTAATTCATTTTCATTCACTTTTTAATTTTTTTTTTATAAATAAGTAATGCATAAAATATCAAAAAATATATCTGAAATTGTATATCGTTCTAGTTATTTTACATAGGATCCAGCAGAATGATGTTTAATAGGATTTCAGATTCTAGAGCACCAACTGGATTCTTGTGTCATGCACAATATTATTTTGCTAAAAATTTAACTAGGACAAGAAAAATTGGTAAATAATAATAATAAAAAAAACATTAGCAGTAAATTTGATAGTAAAATTATGTGGTTTTGGGATCCAACAGCGTGGCATGCAACCACTAAGGTGATGCTTTTTCAGCTCTGCGTTCTTCCAAGCTGGCTGTTTGTAATCCGAAGCAGGACTTTAACTGTCACTCGTAACTCTGATGCTAGGCGCTGGCATCTGGCTTTTATCTGCAGTAAATGAAGTGTTCCATTATGATTCACTGTTGACTCA
This sequence comes from Poecilia mexicana, assembly GCF_051168715.1. Lineage (NCBI taxonomy): Eukaryota > Metazoa > Chordata > Actinopteri > Cyprinodontiformes > Poeciliidae > Poecilia > Poecilia mexicana. Next base: position 18,907,727 of record NW_028263381.1, read on the forward strand.
GTGATCTTGAAGGAATGTAGATCTGCTTACTTCAAATGTGTGGGAGGTTTAACAGGCTTCAGCCTGCAGGCAAATGTCAAAGTGAAGATGCATATGCAGAGCAGTAAATAAGAACGTTCATTAAGAGAAAAAAAAGTACAAAGCAGAAAGGCAATGGTTGGAGATCTGTGGCTCATTTCTAACCCTACTTTGTCGTGTGGCTTTGAGCTGACAATGTTCATTTTAGCTGATTTAGATTTTTCTTTACAAACCATAATTGACAGCATTCATGTTTATTCTTCTTGGCTTTTTGAATGAGGCCCAGAAGTGACATCACATTGTGTGTGTGATGGAGCAGTCGCTATAAATCAGTGGTTCTCTAAAGACTAAATGATTAGGTAGCATCTTATTTTAGTGAATAGTTTGAATAATGGGGTAACAGCGACCCATTAGCAATTCAGTCCTTTTGTTTTATTCATACATTTGCAGTTCTAGTCATGTCATAATGACATCTCTATGTTCTGAAGGACATTTCTTGTCGGCCGAGCATCAAACCTATTATGCTGCAATTAAATATGGTTAAATGACTCCAACAACTATCAACCAGCAGGGACTCTGTTATTTTCTTTTTATTCGGGATCATAATTTGTAAGAGTAAACGGGCCCAAACATGATTCAGAATCAAGATAACAATGAATAATGTGTAAAACATGTATGGACACTGAAGTTTAGTACCAAATATTTACCCTACACACATGAAACGTAGTAAAAGTTCAGTTGCTTATTAGGACCTGAGACCTTCTTCTTCTTTGGTCATTTATTTGTCAATGTCCCTTTCATGTTTGAATGCAGAATATATTAATTGTTAGTTCTTTGTTGTGATAGTAACGGTTAGCACCACAATGTTAGCAACTTGCAAGTGTGACACTGGTGTGACATTACTCCCACAACTAATTGAACACACTGCAATGTGTGTTCGTTGGCCTCATGGACCCTTGGATCGGCTCTGCAATTTTAACATCAAAAAGTCATATATATATATATATATATATATATATATATATATATATATATATATATATATATATATATATATATATATATATATAATTTTGTTGTCAAAGGTTGGTAGAGTTTAAGAATTGGAAAAAATGTAGGTTTTTGGTCTAATTAAAATTCCACTATCACCAGTCTCATGTAAATAAAATCCTAACTTTGATGGATAAGTCAAAAACTTCTCTTCACATACAACCTTCACCTCCCTCATCCACCTCCTCCCCTTACCTTATCATTTAATTTTGCTCCTCAGACACAACCAGCACTCACTCTATGTGCAGAAAGATCCGGTCCACAAGAATCGCTGTCATGTTCAGTTCCCAGAGGTCTTCTCCAGCAGCCCATACAAAGTTAATGTGACAGCGGTAAACGCCTTAGGGAAAGCCTCCGCTACCCTATCCTTTGAGGAGTCCACTATAGGTAAGATGGATGTTTTCTCCTGTTTCTCATTTAGTGTACGTTCCATGCAGCTAGAGTTTTCCTCTCCTTTTTAAACCAGTTGTGTCTAAAGGTGACTAAAGCACAAGCTTGGCAGGAAATTAATCACACCGCTTCAGCACTGCAGGGCTTGGGTGTCACTTATAATTTCTGATGAAGTTTCGTTGAAAATTAAATGCTTTAATTTGGGTTATGCGCTTAAGGGGTTTAGAGGAAACTGACATTTTTAAATCACTCCCCCAGTCTGCAGTAGATTTTTTATTTTTATTTTTTATTTTTTTGTTTTATTGAAATTCTACAACAGCTTAGTTCAGGGACCGATCCAGCATCTTTGTTCCATTGCTGACAGGTTTCTGGCAAATGAATAAAAGAAAAAAAAAGTGTGTCAAAGCGACCCTTTGAGGATGCCAACACTCAAAACATAATAATGCTGTCGTTTGACCACAGATAACTGATTTTCTGACACTTCTAGTTTCCTTTGGAGTTTTGTTGCACATACAGCAATAGTTGGTGCCAGAGAGGCAAAGGGAATTGAAAATGCACTCTGCAAATAAATGTCAAACAACTTCAGGAGAATGCTGGATTTTTTAATTTTTTTTATTATTTATTCCGTCTGAGGAGCCAATCACCTGATGTTCTCCCATGTGATTACTGACAACACCAGATAATAAAGCAGCATAGTTTCAGCCGTTCGTGCTGCCTTAAATTGATTTAATTCAAATGAATCGCAAGTCAATATTCCGCTGCTATGCCAGCATATTTTATAAACCTGAGCGTCAGTTCTTTCATTGAATTATTTTTTCACATCTTCTTTAAAGAAGAGCAGGTTTGATGGGGAGGAATTTGTCCTGAACATCACATAATAACAGCAGTAATAGAATTCATCAGCAACTCTAAAGGGAAAAGCAGTGAAGGGGAGAAATTCGTTTTAAGGGAGGACTGGGGGGGAAACTTTGATAGATAAGGGTAAGTGCTATGAGCAGTCCTCCCCCCTGTTGCACTGCCAGCGTGGCACCGGCTTGCATGACACGTAAACACGCACAAAGGCAGCAACAGGGCCCTGAGACTGTGTTAACGTGTGTTGGTTTAAAACATTTGGTATTTAGAAAGAGAAAGTTTGTGTTGTATCTGTGTGGGCGGGTGTGAATACAAGCAACCGAGTGAAGGAGTGACATGCTCTGCCAGCCCCCAGACACGGGACTCATGAAAATGCTAATGGTAGCCGGATTAGCGCCTTGGCTGAGGAAATATCCCTTTTGGAGATATCGAAATACCCCACCACTTCCTTTTCATTCCATCTGCTTTCACTTTCCCCGTTGTATGCACTTTTTGGAACTTCACATTCATTTTCTGCTCTCCCCCCTTCATCTCCCTCCTTTGTTTGCTCTCTGTCTTTCATCATGAGCCAAATCATGTACATTACAATGAGAAGGAAAACAAGGTGGTGCTTTTCTTTTTTCTTTTTTTTTTGTTTTTCTCAAGCCTTTTGAAATGAATGTTTTTTTGTTTTTTTCTGGTTAAATGTGATCTAAAAACATCAGCAGGTTGTCGTTCATGTCTTTAAAACAGAAAATGGAGTGCAGTTGCACACATTGTATTATTAAGAAAAAAAAAGTTTACGCTTTAGGTTTTTGTGGTGTAAAAATATGTTGAATTTTTGCTGAACAATTAGAAGAAAAAAGATGTCGGATGAAAACAGAAATGAAAAAGCTGTAAAAACCTGGTTCCCCTAAAACAGAATAGAAAATATTTGAAGGAGAACAGCAGTTTTGTGTGTAACTATTACAAATTGAAACCCTGCTTTCAAATTGCAAATGTAAGCTATGAACTTATGGCACTAAAATTGCCCATGTCCTTCTTTTCCATACTAAATACTCTTCAGACCATCTTAGACTGAAGTTTTCTATGAACAATAAATATGGCACAGCTGCAGATGGATAGAAAGGTGAGGGTTTAACTTTATTTATTGAAAGCAGTAGATCTAAGACCACAGAAAAAGTAAGCAGGATACACAATAGTGTTACACAGGTATATATTAAAACACATTAATCTTGATAATCATACAAAACGATAAAAAAAAAGGTACATTCTTGCACTAGCAAATGACACAACCTGTGAAAGTGGTTGATAAAAAAAAATAGGTAACAGTCCCAGCCAGGACAGGTACTTCAGCATTATTACAGTAATAAATGAAATTCTAGCAGTGAATTAGACTGAGATAAATGTCAGGACATCCCAAGAGAAACCGAATAAAATAATCAGACGACAACCAGAGAGCCAACAGCATCTGAGGATTAGAGCTGATTTGTGCAGAAGTGTGAACTGGAATTGCTTCCAACCAGCTAGCATGACCAGCCAACAGTCACTGGGAACTCTCAGCTGCAGCTAAAAAGGGCTCCATGCACTTAATGACTAAAAAGGTTTGTCACTCAAAGATTTCAAACTGCATCTTGTGAAGTTTTGCAAACTTGCCAAAAATCATTCTTGTGTAGTTGTTTTTAGCCTAAAACCTTATAACGCACTAATTTTGGTAAGACTCATAAGACTGCAATTTTTAAATTAATTTACTTTCTACAATAACTGTAGAAAGTAAATTATAAAAGTAAATCACCTAGCACAATGAAAATGTTCGGTGACAAAAAACAAGTTATAGATCAAAAGCAACCTTTTATTTTCTGCGCTAAATATTTTGCATATATATATATATATATATATAAAATTTGTTTTTGAAAAGACATTTTCCCCTTGCACTAAACCAAAATGCTGTCTCTCTTTACTTCATCTGCACTTCATTCCTGCTTTGCTGAGAGTCTTTCTTTGCTATTCTAACTTTAATTCTGCCATTCATTTTCAGGGACAACGAGGCAAATCGTAAATAAATAAAGCAATTTTATGCTTGCCTGTGCACTTCTCAATTCTGAGTGGAAGGAAAATGTTCCTCAACTGTCCCTGTTCATCCAACCAGAATTGGATAAAATTAGATGAGAGGAGATGTGCGTGTCCATGCATGTGCTTGGTGTTGATTCAGTCACAACTTGAATGCTTAAAGAATCCCCAGACTAGTTAGCTAATATTATGTCTGTAGGTTCTAAATATTATATCAGCAAATGACCTTATTAAAAGTAAATGAATGAAGAGGTGTAAAAGCTATAAGTGCTCTTGTAAACCGACTGTTATTCAGAGGAAAGTTTACAAGACAACCTCCATTCAAAATATTCTTGCATAATTCTGACTGGATATGCACCGTTGGTACTTGGCAGGATTGGTCAAGCTCGTTTTAATTGGTTTTCTGGCACAAACTCGGCTTTTAAACATACTCAACAAATATTTACAAAAGGGGAAAATGAGCAGTGGAAAGGATTGGAGTTAATTGCTCGAAATTACATTTAGGGGAAGCTGGTGTGAAGGATTCCAGGTGAGCATTTCAAGAGCACTGTGCATACAAGCATGGGGCTGACTATTTAACACAGGAGAGTATATTCAAAATAAAATACTATTTACCAGTGTTTCAACTTTCCCTTAAAGTGATTGAACATTGTGCACAATTGGATATTCCCAATAGAGTGATATTTTTTTTTACTCGTTCTGATAATATATATAAAGCAGATTAACTGTCAACTTCAGGAATGGCCTTTCCAACATTCTGGCCTCAAGGTTTTGAAAATACCGTGGACAATACTTAAAAGTCATGTACATGCCAAAAAAAAAAAGGAAGAAAGTGTTCCAAAGAGTTGTGTCAGTAAAAATTCAGGCAAAAATATTGAAGGATCTTGCATGAGTTTGGTCAAGGTTGCAACTTCTCAACCAAAGTGTGAGTGTATGTAAACATGTGAGCATTCGCATGTACCTTTGACATTAGCGAATACCTGCATTACATGAAAACGTCTGGATTTTTTGTTGAAAAGTAAAAAAAAAACAACTACATTTCATATGTCTTTTCTGAGACTATGTAAACCTCACTGGAACTGTACATTTGGAAAAGATCAATCTAATTCGCTGTAAATCAGAATAATTGCTGTTTGACAAACTCTCTGGTGCGATAAGTGTTTTTGTTCCTTAAAATAGAAGGCTGTGCTTTAATCAATTTTAATAGTTTCTTTGCTATCATTTACTTAATTTAATTTAGTGCTCACTGCTTGCAGGACAGTTTTGACACTAGAAAACAGCTTAGCTGCATTTGTCTGTGAATGAATGGGTGTCCTGCGTTTGACTGGTTTCAATAGAGTCAGCAACATATGCTTTTTTTTCTGTTCCATTTCCTTTTATGAAGTGATTTTTTGGAAAGATTTCATGGGAAACCAAAGAGCACTGATTTGCTTCGTCTTTATTGTTTGTCAAAGTACTGCGTGAGAACCCATCATCTGGTGCATCAGAGTCCAGATTTTCTGAAAGCCTTTTTATTAGGACAAGTCTATAATGGTGTAAAAGGGAAAAAAAAGTGGATGAATACTGTTCTCAGATGCTTCACTCTTGTAAAAGTAAGTGCGTAAAAAATTAGCTTTTAGAGAAACATCTTTGTTCAGCTTCAGCAGAACATTGAAACTTTTTCTTTAACGAAGACAGCTTTTCTTTTGTTTCCTTTCTTCTGTTCTCGGATAATGTATGTCACACAGCTCTCAGATTTTTATCACAGCACAGATTTCAAGGCATCTCATTAACAAACGACAGAGGGGTTGGCATGACAGGATAATAGCAATGAAAGTAAAGTTTATAAAGCCAAATCCACATATGCACAAATACATCTGCACTCAAATTTATCAAGTTCCTTGTTTTCCTTTTTTTAAAATTTGTATAATCATTAAGAGATTTTTTTTTTCAATCATGGTGATTGTATCTTTACATTTTGCTTTTTCTTGTTTTTAGTGTGTTTCAGATGCTGCATTGGAAATAATACCTTCAAAGGAACTATTCTTAAGAGGTTTTGGAATAAACAAAGATTTTCTTTTACTCATACAATGAAAAGCTGTCATTTTTTTATTTCTTTGTAAGTTGGAGTGATACTTTAAAAGCCTTTGGGCACTCCATTCTCAGATTTATCTGGTTTGTTCATGTGCATATTCTTTTATCCATTTCGTGGGACAAAGAGCAAAATATAATATTTCCTAGTTTCATCTTACTTATGTGAAATGCATCTACTTCTTTTCCTTTTCTATCTTACATATTTTCTAACAAATATAAGCATGTTTTAGTAAGGCTTTTATTATAATGTTTACTCATTTTATCTTTCAGTTGTGCTCAAACTCTAAGCTGACAAACTTCATATTCATTTTCAGGACCAAAATATGTTATAAAGCATAAAAAAAAGTAATCACTAGGCAGCCGAGATTTACAGCTATGAGGCACTGGGGAATGATGACATTACATTTGGAATAACCCTAGCATCAGTGCATAACACAGGCACCAACTAAACCAGAAGTAGTGATCATAAAATGCATAGCTGAAATTTGAGTTTATTACATTACATTGTTGTATGATGATACTAATAGTGCTCACCAAAACAATACAATTCTTACAACATAAATGTAGAGATATTTTCTGCTCCCGTTCTGACATGCATCGTTTCTCTGATGTGTCCATGTGTCGGCACATTTCACCCTGCTGCTGTTTTGTTACCTCAATCTCCAGTTGGAAAATTGGAAAGTCACACAGCAGTTATGCAAGTTTTACTTTTCTCAAGGTAATCCATCCATGTTTTACTCGTGATGATTTGGCTACAGTTTGCACCAAGTTTTCACCCCATATTGATGTTGTTTTGCACTAAAAAGTCATTTTAAGTTAATGTCATACATATTATAAAATGAAAGGAACTTAAAATGTTGGCATAAAACCAGTCTGCAGTCAAATGCTCTCTTCATTTGGCTCAGACACAGAGAAAATGTGAATTATACATTTTCTCTGTTTAATTCACATTTAAGCCACAAAACGAAACGGGTTATATTTTCACCAGCCTCATGTTTCATACAGGGAAAACTAAATCTAAAATCCATTATACCAGAATGTTTCTGCTCACTTGACAAACTTTATGCTCACAGTTACAGTAAATGTTTGAAACCTGCCTGAGCTTCCTGTCCTCACTCACACAACCATCGTTTCCCTCAATTAATAATTATTACTGAAAAATGTTTACCGTCTCCCTTTTCTCTGTTGCTAAGTTCTAATTAGCTGCCACCCATTCATACAATGATTTGAAATTTAAAAGATCTCTGTGTCAGTTGTTCAACAATATTCCACGAGACACTGCGAATCCACACTGCATGTCATCATGCCTATTTTTGATGGGCTAAAAAGGCTTTTTTGTTGACATTTTCTTTTTAATTGCTTATTTATTTTGTCTGTGCCTTCCTGTCTGCTGCTACTTTGAATTTGTCAGTGTGCTTCTCGTTTGGTTGCCAATCTGTGTGTATGATGGTATGCATTTCACCATTTTATCAGACATGCAGATTATAATTGTGGCTATCTATCATTTCCCATTGTGATGTGTGTGTAGTTGTGCATTTACTTGAGCAAAGGGTTTCCTGTAGCTGAAGATGCAGGCCAGTGGGCTCCCTTGTGGGAATGATATAACAAAGACCGGGTCATTCAATATAGTCTGAAAAGCTCCAAATTGAATTGTCACAATCTCAATGTCACAATCATTCAGGGCTTTCTTAGTGAACAGTTTTTTTACATACCTTCTCATCAGGTCTGATGGCCTTTTATATTTCCCTTGCAACACTTCCTCCAGTTTCTCCTTTCTGCCTTGATTTCCTACAGCATAAACACCTTTGTAGTCGTCTAAATCATTCTACTTGAAACATAGAACAGAAATAAACTGTTCTATGCACTAAAAGCAGTGCATAAAAAGTTGGAAATTATTTAAAAACATTAACTTGTGACCATCCATAATTACACATAACCATCCTTTCTGATTTTCAATACAATTTTTCCTCTTTACTTTGTTTCCAACCCCACGTCAGTCTAAAATATATCAGTGTTGTGCGGAAAAACATTTAAAATATCAGCTACGCAGTGATATTTAAGAACTACAGGGTTACACATTGGAAGATGTTCATCACCATTGACTGACTGCTATGGTTTTGTCCATAATGCTGGTTTTGTCCACCTTTTGCAGTAAAACCGGACCCCCCGGAGCGCGTGACGGCATCCCCGATCCGTTTAAACCCTCGAAGGCTGGAGGTGTCCTGGCACAGCCCTGCCACATGGCCCGATATAGACACATTTCCTCTGAAGTACTTCCTTCGATACCGGCCACTCATACATGACAAGTGGCAGCATGTGAGTACGACTGTATGTCTGTGCTTTAGCATTTATTACATTGTTGCAGCATTGTGTTTGAGTTGGGATTTAGGTTTGGGACTAAGGTGTTAATTGTTCTTACGGTTGCTAAGGTTTAGGGGCAGAGTCAGGGTAAAAATAAATTGCATTGAAGTCTGTGGTTTTAATGTGACATGAAGTCACGTAGAATTACATGGCAACCGGATCTATACTTCTATATATGTTCAGAAATCATGCTCAAAGTTAATTAAACCAAGACTTTTTATGAAAGAAAACAATTTTCCAAAGAAATGCCTCTGAGAAAAGTTTTAGTAAAATTACTTCAATTGTGGCCGTTGGTTTGATTCCTGGAAACACAGGGATCATTTCTCAGCTGCTTTGGTGTGTGTTACTCCATTTGAGTAATTTTTGTGGGCTCACTTCCCTAAGGGCTCCTTATAGCAAAAACATATGTGTCCACTATAGAATTCCAGGGATGAAAGCTCTTTCCACCAAGGTCGAACCTTGTAGTGTTATTATGGTGCTTGTCAGTGGTTTGCTAAGGTGTTGTTCCAAGATCTAAGGTTACAAACTCTCAAATGAAATCTTATATGCAAGAATTGTAGACCATTTATATATCCTAGTAATCCATACATATGTCTTTCAACACCTTCTCTAATATCTGTCTCTATCAGTATTGCTGGTGTTGTCATTTTATTTTGTTATTTAGAGGTTGCTTGTCACTGCAGTTGATTTGTTTCAGTTTCAAATTTGCCATGAAGTTCACCAAATATATGGCCCCACTTAGCATTGTTGTTCCTCCTTTCAAAGACGAACAATAGAAGTAAATGTATTTGAAGTGTGTTAACAGGTTTTCTTCTAGGTGAAGCTGCAGCCATGCACCAGAAAAGGTTTTCACCTCAGGGACAGAGATTGATGTAGTTTCTAAAGAAATTGATCAAGCTTAGGGTTGTTTTTATATGACTGTTGGCTTTCCTCATACAGCTATATTAATTTTATTTTCTTCACCATATTTACCACTCATTCAGTGGCTGGAATGGATAAGGATGTTATTCAGACTCAATTCTTTGCAAAAGGAAAAGTGAAATTTAAACCTGACAAACAGTGAAACTTTTCTTTCCCTCTGTACTGCTAATTAATCAACAAATGAACCAAACATAGGTGGGAAACCTTAAGTCAATATTTGGATTGAGCAACGACACGCAATTTTGAAATTGCATAAATAGGTTTGACGACATCCAAACTCCCTGTTTCTCTGTAGTATGCTCTGATGAATATCTTTGTGGTTGAAGTTCTTGATTTCAGCTGTGGTGAGTGTGGCTTCCTGAAGGTAATTCTGCATATTTTAACTCTGGACTAGACAGCCATTTATTTTTGTGCCAAAGCGGTCACCTCAAAAACAATGTTGTAGCTGATCTTATTTTAAAATATATGTAGTTGAGTAAAAAAAAAAAACAATCATTACCTTTCAATACAAACATCATTAGCTTCTATAACTTGAGGTCATCATTTTGCAGTATTTGTTTCTGCACACCTGTCTTCAGATTCAAGAAAATCACTTGAATCATGTTTAACTTTACACTTTGAATGGCACTTTCCAACAGTCTGGTAATTTTCTTTTCCATCATGTTAGATTAGATTTCTTATTTTATTTATGACTCCAATGAATATCTGAGACTAGAATACTTTGGTGTAAAAATGAGTTAATGGTAAACCTGATGTCTACTGTGTGACCTTTGGTTGAAACCATCACCATGACCTACAGTCACTATGGAACATTGGTGCTATACTTTGTACTCAAACATCTTTCCATTGGCCTCGTCTGTCAAAAGGAAACTGCAAGATTGCAAACTTAAATTGGGATATCTTATTTTTTTTTCTTTTAGAGAGAAGAATGATCTTCTATCTGACTGTATTATTATGAACCCCAATATTAGAGTCTGAGATGTACCTCTTGAGCTTTTTGCTTGATCTGACATTGGGGTGAATTTGTTTTGAATTTGTCTACTTTGAACTGCCTTGAACATTGTACGCATGAGATTATTCCCTCGCGTGTACAACGAAGTCATTGTACACATTGTACACAACTATCATGCACAATGGAATGATAGTTTAAAAAGTTTAGAAATTGCCTTATAATACTTCCCAGGCTGAATACAACAAACATACTTTCATTTTGCTAATGTGTCATTTACGATAGATTCTAGAGATCTGGTAGCCTTATGTGTGGGTTTGGCTGTTTTAAAACGTTGGTTCAATCATACTGACAAAGCCACACTATTTTTGGAACCATTTTATCCTCGTTATTGCAGCATATGACTCATTACTGCTTTTAGAGTGGATGTGTTCAATATTTGTCTTTGGATACACACTGATGCACTGAACATTATTGCTAAAAGTTATTGAGCTGTGACATAATTCATTTAAAAGAGTTTAATGAAGCCTCTAAAATAAGACACGCTGCTCATTGGCCTTATACCATCACGTCAATCACCATAGCCTCAAAGGTTAATTGAAGTGGTTACTGTTGCTCAGGAATTTGACTTTGATGTGGTTAGACAACAGGGATGCTTGTGTATGGCTTTCACATGGAACATTATGAAATGTGTGTGGAGTCTGAAATGAAAGCTGTGCTGTGATCAGAGTCATCTTTAGAGGAAACCATCCATCGTCTTGAGGAATGAAGAGATGACGGCCCCAGATACGCAAGAGTGATGGAGATTCAGATGGATACAGGAAAATGAGGAAAAGTTTTGAAGTAGAGATGAATGAAGCACATCAGAGAAGCAGAAGAGGCGTTAATGGATAGCAGACTTTGGTAGATACCCAAAAGTGAAATGAGCAGGACATATAAATGATACAAGCAGTCGTGCAAAGATGCATATTAACTTCAGTGGAGGACAAAGGTGACTGACATATTATATACTTCAGAATCCTCTTTTGAAAATATATGACGCAAGAAAAGACACACGGGCCATAGATCATAATACTTGAAGTTGACGGCCAAATGGAGGGTTGGTGAGAGAACTACAAAGCAAAAAGAGAAAGAGGCATATGGAGATCAGTGTGATCAGATGTAAGGAGCATTGTGGGTGCCAGACAATCCAAGAGACATCAAGAAAGGGGAAGCTCTAGTGTGGGCTTTGAAAGTGAATTTCTAAAAGCTGTCGGTTAGTAGATGTTTGAAGATCAAGGAAAGCACATGAACGGCTTGAGGGAGCAAAAATGAAAAGTTACACCACCTGAAATAATATAGGAAAGATGGACTGAAATTGCTTACACATCATGCAGAATTGCACCTACCACGTTCTCCATGCTTATTCTCATTCCTTGTACACAAGTGAATAGATTATTAAAGGAAATTCATGTTAAGCTACAGTGGAATAACCTCTAACGGAAACATTTTTAAAGATAAGCTAAATTGAGGAAATGGACTTACAAAAATATATTATAGTTCTAAAAACTGCTCTAAAATAAATGCATTTAGAACCTTTTAGTGTTATCAAGTCTCCATAATGGTAGAGGTCATGACGGACTTATAACAACAGACTGAATCTTAAGGTTTTCAGCCTCATGATTTTGCTGCTCTGATCTGCATTTTGGGATTATTGTTCTTCTACTGAGCCAATTTAATGCATGACTCTTTCATACTTTAATATGCAGCACATCGACCAGGTTCTATGACTACACAACTTCCGCAGTGAAGGAAACATCAGCACATCTGTATTGTTTAACTGTTCTTTTTTTTTTTTTTTACATGCATCAGTGCTCCAGAGAAGTGGCTATTTAGCCACCACTGCTCCCTAGGTAAACACATTGTGTGTGCAGTATAAGCTATCTCTTTCTTCAGTGTAAATTCAAGCTTCGCTCTTTGGCTCTGGTGTATTTTACACAAACAATTGCTCAAATACAACAATTTAAGACCCTGTTTTTTTTTGTTGTTGTTTTTTTTTTCTGTTTCCATATTTTTTCCACTTTTACCTTAGGTGGTCTTAAATGTGAAACAGTAAATCATAGCTTAGGCTATATCTTTCACTCACTTGAAGTTGTATCAGAATAAAAATATCTGTACATCTGTAAATGTTCAGTGAATTTGTTTATTTCCCATGGCTCTTTGTGGCACTGTTCCCTCACAGAGATGTGAACTCAGACTTGAGCAGCAATTAAAGCAACGGTCCGATAACTGCGATAAAAACAATTTCAGACTGCTCCGTTTTCAACTCGTTGTACGTAACTGCATCAGCTATGGTGGACTAGCCCTTTATAGATTCTGCCAAACTCCACTCGACCATGTTTCAGTGCATGTATCCATGCATGAGAACTCATATTTACAGTCAGATGCATTTACTCACATGAAAGCACGTATACAAGTAGCTGAACATTGGCATATAGACTCTTGTTTTTGTAATTACTAAGACTAATATGCAATCAAGCCCTGGGTTTCCATTGGCTCGTGGATGCATAAGAGCAGAGCTAAAACCATCAAATAGCTTATCAATCTTCTTTAAAAACAGATCATAAAAACATTAGCAAATTATCTTGTGCATAAAAAGCCCAAATAGTTGTCAGAACACCTAAAGAAGTGAAGGATTTTGTATTCATTTAATTCATTTCTGTCTTGTTTTATAAACACATTATCTGTGTTTTTCATCCACAACATGGAGTAAAAAAGTAACAATTTACTAAAACTCAAAACAGAAGAGGGCACAGTGAGTAAAGCAGCCAGAGCAGAGAAAGAAGGCGGTCTTAAAATTATTTTTCCTTTAATCTGTGTTCGCTTGACCACCACAGCTTAACCTTCCCTTCATTTATTTATTCCACATATGTTCTCCCTTTTCCTTCTGTCGGCCGTTCCACTTCCTCCCTCAGCCATCCATCTCCCTTCCTCTCCCCATGGTTTCTTCTGACCTCTTATACTATGAATTTGTGTTTTTCAGCCCCTAGTCATTCTCCTCTCTCCTTCTTGCTTCTATTTCTTTAATATAATGTTTCACTTTAATATCAGACTTTTCATCCTGTCCTCCAACTGATCCATGTAATAATGGTCCACACGTGTTAGCCAAAAGTCCCCTCATAATTCTGGAACACTTCATTCATACTTCAGAGACATACATTTGTTTCTACAGAAACACGTCTGGACTTGAACCACTGTTAACTATAAAATACTCAAATCCATCTATCCTATTTCCTATTGCTTATTTATTTTTATTTTTTATTTTTTTGCAATGAGCAGCCATTAGTTATCTGTAGAAGGGATGGTTATTTATTCCACCTATTTTATCCCATAGTTTGACAGAAAACCGTAAACAAGAGTGTCAGCATCATTTTAAATAAAGACAATTTATTACAGATTTGACATATTTAGCTGCCTTTAGCATTGAATATTAGCAATTACCATCACTAATTGTCAGCCTTGGTCCCTGTTATATTCTCTGAAGGTTTTCTAAAAGACTTCCACAGATTGAAACAGAACTTTATCACATATGCATTTTTCCTGTAATTCACTGAAGTCTCACTTCTTGTTAAATAACACGAATGAACAACAGACAGAAATGTCTCAAAATGTCCTAAAACATTGTTTTTTATATATAAAGCCTTTCCCATTTTCTCTGTCTTACTTCAACATCCTACCAGATTTTATGTTTTCATTAAATCTTCTGCTTTAAAGGGTGTGTCCTTTTCCAGCCTGTTCGGTTACCGCTTGAGTAAAAACACTAAAATATTTTCTTTAGTCTATAACTTGCCAGGAACCGTCCAGTCCATCTATCTTTAAGTAAAATCAAGACTTTGAAAATCACAAATCACAAGTTGTAGAATTAGCAGGAAATTAATTATTCCACTGTTACCTAAAAAGTATGCAGATTGAATGATCATTATTTAAACGTGTTGTTCATATTTTTAGTTTTATTCTTTGCATTACACCCGGGCATTAAATTAAACTCCTTTGTCTATTTCATCTTCCTTTAATACCTCCATTACCTTACTTTGAGACTTCTCTTGCAGTCAGTGTTGCTATCTGTACTTCAGAGATATTAAGCTTACATTACACACAGCTGGACTGATCTGAATAAATCAGATGAGTAAAAATGACAACTGCAAACAGCAAATCCAAAGCTGAATCCTATTTCCTTGTACAGCCTCTTGCTGTGTGTCCAGATAAGGAGTGACACTTTGTTCTATCATTTAAAGTTGTGAATCTTAGTGGTTGACACTTTTGCTGGCTTTTAAACAGGCAAAATCACTATCACTTGTTACCAGTTTCTTTAATATGTTTGCTGGAGTTCCAATATGCCAGTACTGATATGCTTTTGTTGAGTTTTTTCAAAGCATATGATACCAAATTATACCACATCTGAAGGTGCCAAATTGGACACTATTAATTACTAAACTGACTAAATCAGTTGTGCTGGCAATCTCAGTTGAATAAAATACATGAAATGAGACATTATGATAATTGCTGAAATATCTCGTAGCTAACAACTAACTTGCATTCATTGAGTGGTTGTAGTCAGCCACCCCTCAGTGTGAATGGTCATGACTAAGTGGTAGGGACACATGGTGAAATGGTACTCACCCATAATTTAGTGTCTCAAAGTAAAAGAGCTGGATAGGAAAACATGACATCTAAGTTTATTTTTTTTCTTTGACAGGTTTTTATTTATCCATAACATGAGATGGGTTGAAATTACAGGTCTCAAGCCAACAAAAGCAGGATAAGTTAATATTACTGTCGTGGAAAACCAACGTCGCAGTTTAAATGCATGTTATTCAACGCAAGCTGACAAAATCTTTGAGAAAGATAAATTGTTTTCTCATCTTGTCAACGTCTAACTTGTTTAAAAAGTTTTTGTTCTGTATTTTTCCTTTCATAAACCTGCAAAATCCTTCATTTGAGTTTGCTTTCCACCTCCCCATCCCACTCTGCCTCTCCTCACAATCCAATGTTTCGCTATCGCCCACTCCTTCGTCTATCCATGCATCCTACCACCCATGCGTTAAGCCACCTGTCTAACCATCCGTCCCTCAAGCCATCAATTTACGGGTACACATGATAAATGTTTAGACCTTGTTTGGGGAAAACATCCCATCTAAAGGACACCGCTTCAGACAGATCATTTATCAAATCCTATGGTTTTAACACACAAACATACTGAAGAGACCCACACTCTGCTAAATCCAGCACTGTCACACTTGAAAGTCATCATCATTAAGCTCTGCTGTCAAAATGCATTACAGATGGAGAGAATCTTGTGCATTAGCTCCAAAGCATTTTGCACTGATGTACCGCAAGTCGCAAAGACATTGTCAAATAAGCGTGCTTCTGTTAGGTAGAAAATAAAGTCTATGTCTGTGCAAAGCTTTCAGAGGGTATCTTTTAATACAAGTACAAAAGCTGTCACAGAGAGACAGATGAAAGAAAGGAAAGTCACAAAAAACAGCTTGTGGATACTTTGTAGTCCATGTTGAACACTACCCTCTCCTCTGATTCTATCGACTTTGACATCACCATGTCAATCCTCAGCCTGTCAAACACGTATGCCCATTTTTTCAGAGTTTGTGTCTAATGACTTATGAATTTACTAGGGTTTTTTCTTTTTTTTTCCAGTGAATATCTGCTTATTGGTTCTAAAATTTCCACTAGATTTCAGCTGCCACCCAAGTAGTCAACATATGCAAAGAGCCAGCTCTAAAAAGTCCATAAATTAGGTTATGCTGTGAAGTGTGATTGCACAGGAAACACATTTTGAACACACTCACTGAAATGCACTAAAAACTCACTAGAAAAAAACTGCCCCCATGCTCCACACACACCGTCTTCAAATGCTCAAGTTTCTTGGACCCTATTTCATGAAATGTAGTCCCAAATTATGTTCATAATTATTGAATTGGCTTCAAGTCAGCTCATTGACTCAGCTCTTCTGCCACTTTTATTTTGCTCCTCTGAAACCAATTGATTGTGTAATTCAGATCATTGTGGTTATAAATAGGATTATTACAGCGGTGGTTGCAAACCGCGGTCCACGAGTCCCAGAGTCCTACAACTTTTCGACGTGTCCCTTCTAAACATTTGAATTAAATGGTGAAACTGCATCACACATTCAAGCTTTATGGAGCTCTGCTAATGATCTAATAGTATTAGAGCCAGGTGAGTTGTAGTAAAGACATCTAAAAGTTGCAGAACCTTGAGGACTGGAGTTTGAGGCCGCTGTGCTACAGACTCCTAAAACAGCATGTCATAATAAATCTGTCCCTTCATCCTTTCTTCAGTAATACAAATTCTGCCAGTGACATAAAAAGCTCCATACCATGATACGCTTGGCTCTAAAGTTTACTGTTGGCACAGTGTTTCTGGGGCAATAGGTTTTTCAATTCATCCACGAAATATTCTGTGCAGTGACATCCACGGTGTTCTCACCTGGCCTGACTATATTCCCTCAGTGTTTTATTGGCTTGTCTAAATCTACCACAATACACTGTAAACAAGCTTGAGCTGTGGATTTTTTATAGTAGGTGTTTTTGGAAGCCATGTTGTTTGAGCACTTTGCTGTCTTTTTGAAAGACCTCATCTCAAAATCTCTATTTTATTTTATTTTATTTTTCACTCATCTGTCAGAAATCTTGCAAGGGTCTCCTGATCATTGATGGATTGTTGTGAAATTATATGTTTCTGTTCCGTGTTATGGCCTCAATGGCCCCCACTTAAACATTCAGAAGTTTAAAAATACTTCTGAATGTATTACCATGGTAACGCGTTACCATGGTTTGCAACAATGAGTGAAGGTCTTGAAAGTCTTATTTGCTTGTATCCATTATGGCATGTTTCTAAATATTCCTAAAAACAGATTCTGTGTTTTGTTTTTGCAACTTTGCTTATTCATGTTTTCAATATTTTTGCCTTCCAATACTTTAATTGATCACAGATACTTTATCAAGTAATTTATATTTTTTCAATACAGATTAGTTTGGTAAATTGAGGTCCTTTACAATACATATCTAGTAAGAAATTTATATGTTTTACCTATTTTCCTTGCTATAAGGAACAATATTTACAGCAGTCATTTGATTATTTAAGCATTTAAGTCAAGACAGTAAAAACAAAGAAAGTTCTATCTTTCAGAAAGGATATGAACCTCTTCAGTGCTGTGCCATGGATTCTGGCTTAGTGGTTCAAAAGAACAGAATGATCCGCTGTGTCAAAGGCTGCCATAAATTAGAAGTCTGTGCAACCATTTAAAAAATCCTGTAAGAACCCCCAACAACACGTCACAGAATTATAATCCAAATAAGTTGAGGTACCTGACAGTTTGCCTGTAAAATTTTGTAGGTTTAATTTGCTCCAGATCTGCAGAGGGAGAGGATGAAGTACATGCTTACAAAAATTGAAATATACCAGAGGAAAGAGAGGAAAATGAGATAAATCCTGATCTCAGTTTTGAATTTTATGACATGTTCATGCTTCACATTTTTGACACGCTGACATGACAGCATAAACCACAATTAATGTAAAGCCACCTCTCCTGTGGTGGTGTTGAAATTACCACACTGCTTTTTAAAGGTAGAAGGATTAGTTCACTTCCTTTGGGGTGTGTGCACGCATGCGTGTGCGTGTATGTGTATGTGGAGGTTGGATCCCTTTTACAGTAATTGCAGCTATGGCGATTGGGGTTTCAAAGAGAGAAATACTGTTTGAGAAATTACCCCTGGACCCAACATTTATGTGCATGCGTGTGTGTGAGTTTTCAAATGGGTGGAAAGTGCTATGGAAAAATGGGAGCTGTCAGTCAGCCTAATGAGACCAACCTTCTCTGCGCACACACACACACACAAACACACAGAGAGCCATTGGGCCAGTGGAAGTGCCATATAATTGGGTTTCCTTTCCAGGACAACAGACATGCTCACTGGATTAGATCTGACCACCGACGCCAATTCCCTCCATGTCTCCTTCTGTGTGCTTTTCCTTCTCTTTGCATTCGTACTGTCTCTTTTTTTCTGTTTTTGCACTTTTTTTTTTTATCTGTCAGTCCGTTCTTGGGTGTTTTTTTTTTTTGTTCGATAGCTCTTTCCACCTCTGAACTATCACTTTTGTGAAACGTCTAATTTCACGTTTTTTTGTTTTTTTTTTCTTCTCGGCATTTGACATTAGATCAGACTAAACTGTTCCTGTATCGGTCAGTAAGAATTACCAACATTATTCTATTAAATAAACATCAGAAATAATTTGTTTACTTCTAATAGTTATATTTCATATGTTCATACAATGTTAAGTGCAGCAGTCTCTCCTGCAGCAAAAAGCTCCCACAACATAATGCTGCCGCTCCTGAACTCCACAGTTTGGTTTTTCTTCTCAGGCTTCCAAGTTTTTTTTTTTTTTTGTCTTGTTCATCAGAATATAACGATAGGCATAACTACATTAGTCTGTAGAATACATTTTGGTAATCCTGCCCAGCCTTACACATTAAAAGTTCAAATTTAATGAAAAAATGTTATGACTCATTCTTTACAGGTCTCATACAGCAGTTAAAGTCTTTGTTGCTGCGTGTTTATGCAAACTGTGTATTTATAAGCTTCGGCTGACGTCTTTTATTTTCATTTGGGGTGATACAAAGCTTTCACACTAAAATATGTTGCACACACTACAGTGCCAAGACATTCCCATGCTGTTTACACTCACATATAATTGTTTGATCAGATGAATGTGGCTTCTTCAGACTTCTGGGAATTGTACTCAAGGATTAACCAGATTGAGGAGGTCATAGACGTTTTTCCAGATTTTTTTTTGTTTTTTTTTTTGGCTAATTTCTTTAGATTTTTCCAAAAGAAAAATATAACAGGCATGTCTCATTTTAGCTCCAAGGTCGAGGAAATATTAATAACAGAAGCTTACATGACATCATCATCTGTGGTTTTTATCTCTGTAACCTGCCTGATTTTAAACAGCAAAGGTTTAGTCTGATTTAGTGAGACAGTAAGAAAAAGAATGCTATCCATCGTTTTACACAGTGCATGTAATGTAGGGTTTCAGCTGGAGAAAAAAAACGCAGCTTGTCTTCAGTTCAATAAGTCACAATTGAGTGCCACTTCACAACATTTTTTTGAGCAACTTTGATTACTCGCTTTTTGTAATTATAGAGGTTATTCGGAGCGTCTTGCACCCTTTGCTACTCTGAGGCATTTCAATGAGCATATATATATATATATATATATATATATATGAGATGAGATTAAACTTTATTGATCCCAAGCAAAAAATAATGTGAAGTTTTGCAACTCTAAATACAAGTGCCAGACAGAGTATATGTGTCAAGGAATAACAGGATAGAAAGGAGAAAGGGTGGGGAAGAGGAGGTGGCATGAGTAGAGAAGAGCAAAAAGTCTACTTATTTTTCTTCTTGCTCCTTATGCGATCCCAGAGGACATCTCTCTCTCTCTCTCTCTCTCTACCCCTCACATTGTCTAAGATTTGTGTAGGATTGCATTTGAGAATGCGTGTGTGTGTGTGCATGTCTTGTAACAATGTGTTGAATGTGTGACAGTGAATTTCCCAGTATCTCTCCTTCACTGTTTTCTGCAGACACACACTTTCACTCAAACTCATTCATTTTGACATAGTATTTGTGTGTTCAGCCATACTTTTTCAGTTTGTCATAGTTAGTGCATTATCTCGTAGAATTGTGTACTTACATGAAGTTTTATCCCAAAATAGAACAGCACTGGTGATGTAAGTGCTGTACCTATAGAAAGACTCCAGGGCCAACTTTTAACTTGCTTCATTTTTGTAAAAAAGTGAGATTCACAGCTCAGATGGGAGAAACTGTCAACAGTATGATGCAAATGTCTGGCCTTTATGGAAGAGTTCCAAGAAGAAAGTCAAGGTTAAGAGACTACCCTAAAGATGCTCAATTTAAAGTTCACGATGTAGCAGGACAATACAATGATTGAATTCAAAGTGTTTCCATTCGTTAGAGTCAACACCCAGTTCCAAATGAGAATCTGCTGCCAGATCTAAAAGTTGATCACTGATGTTATCCATCCCTTCTGATTAGGCCTGAAAAATTTCCATCTGTTGATGTGCAAAACTCCAGTTCTGCATGTTTTTGCTTCATTACACCTGAATCAAATGCTTAAGTTATCAGCTGTACTCTATACAACTGGACTTCATTCTGAAGAAGGAATTAAGCCTTTCGGTTCAGGTGGTTGGGATGCTTTTAAATGTTGCAGGACACTGCCCTCCCAGGGCTGGACTCCCAGGCTCCTGGGTGAGATGCGTACCTCAACAGACTTACACCTGCAAAAGGTGATTCCCAAAAATGTTGGCGGTTTTAATTTTCTCCTTTACATCCTATTAAAGTAGTCACAGAATCAGCTGACATGTGACATCACCAGTACATGTTTAAAGCAGCCTGTTATTTGATCAGAAAAAGCATTTCACCATATCATTTTTGCCCACCACCAACAACTGCTAGACTGCAGGTGGGAGTTTCCCACCTCTGTTCTTCAGGATATGAAAACCCACATTCACTCTGACAAATTAACCCACTCATAGACCCAAAGAACTTATGCATCCTTTGTTTGTCTGTAATCTCTGTCTCATCGCTCACCTTCTCAGCAGAGTTAAATCCTTGTACGTTGGCCTTCATGTTAACAGCCTCTCTTTGTCTGCCACCCCCTGGCTGCCCCCCCCAACCCCAACTCACACTCTGTTTGGAAGGAAGCTGAGTCTTTAGTCTTATCTGCCTAACCAAGCGCTACATTTCTAGGCTTAATTCCATTAGCGGTATGCTCCAACCGCGTCATTTCAGGATGCGAGTCTGTTGTGCACAGTTTGCATGTACGGTCACTCGTCAGTGTAGAGCATACCATGTGTGAATGTGAGTGTGTGAGCAGAAGTGTGGGTTTCCTCTGAGGCAGATTTTTTTTTCTGTTGTTTAGATGTAGTCTAACCAGCATATCCAACCAATGCCGTTATCTGCATTCCTTGTTGTCTGTGTGCGTTTGTGTGTGTATTTCCGTATCGATGTCTATGGTGTGAAACCTCGTCAACATTTGGCCTTTTACTCACATTTGTTTAATTTGGGGTTTTTGCAAATTTGTTTGTATTTCTTTAATTTTCTCTTATATATGTACATGAGTGTTTGGGCCTATGTTTAGAAAAAAAAAACACATAACACATACTGTTATGCACGCCAATGTGATACATGTTTAATAAAGTGAAAAAGTATTTCTGGTGCCATTCAGAGCTGCAGTTGTTGGTTTGTTTCAAATCATCTTAATAACCAAAGTGTGCTGGAGCTTGAGGTCACAAACTGATCAGCTGGCATTTTCCTTCAGGATTTACTGCTAGAGCACAGAATTCATGATGCCATTGTCGCAGCAAATTGTTTGTCTTTAAGCAGTAAAAAAATGGCCAAGGCTATTATACTAGCCCATCATATTTCACTGTCAGTATGGTATTACTTAACAAAATTGTGTGTTTTCACATCAGATATTATGGGACATTCACCTTCAAACGAAGGTGTATGTTTTTCATCGATAGAATATTCCCACAAATTATTAGTCCATCAAGATGTTATTTTGGTGATTGTGAGATCGGCCTATTTGTTATTTTTGATCAGAGATGTTCAACTTGGAGCTCTATTTTTGATGCTATTTTTTTTTTTTCCTGGTGTATTTCTTAGTTTTGAATCATGAACACTGACCTCAGCTGAGGAAAGACCTGCAGTAGTTTAGGCTTTATTCTTAGAAATTGTTCTGACCTTCTGGACGGGTCATTGCTGTGATCTTGGAGTAAGCGCGATAGGTCGTCCAACTCTGGAAAGGTTGACTATGGTTCTATGCTCCCCCCATTAATAGACATTTGCTCTCACTATGGTTTGCTGCGATCTAAAAGCCTTATAAAAGATTTTGTAATCCCTTCCAGACTAATAGATGTCATTGACTGCGCTTCCGATTCTTTCTTAAATTTCTTTAGATTTTAACCTGATGTGTTGCTATTTGGGATCTTCTGGTCTATTTCATTTTGTCAGACTGGCTCTTTTTAACTTACTTCGTAAATAACCAGAGCTGGTGAACTTTTGAGCTTTCTGTCTTGAAAAAAAATGGTTATTGATGTAATGGACTGGTGAAGTGTCAAGGGCATCATGCTTCTTATCCCAATATAGGGTGGACATAGACACCAACCTTCCCATAACCATATATATATATGGATGGATAATTGATAAGTGCATTTTCTTTCTTCTCATTTTGCCTATTTATAACATAGAGTTGTTTTTTGTTTTTTTTATCTCAGACACTGGAACATTATGAAGAAAAAACTGAAGAAATCTGTAAGAGGTTTCATACTTTTTCACAGCATTTTGTGATACAATCCTGTTTGTGTATCTGACAGTTCTTGGATCTAAACAGCTGGGAGAATATGTCGTAAACTTCTTGGAATAAACATTTCCAGAGAGACGCATACATTACTGGGACACCAAGTGGCTAAACAGGGAGCAATGAAAACGGCACTTAATCTTGTGCCGTACAGGAGGGTGTTTGGGTGGGTGGCGATGCAGTTGGGAGATGGATTGAAGACTGTAGCCCTTGCTGCCAAAAAGGCCTTTGTACCATGGCGGTGGTACAGGGTAATGTGATAAAAATGCATTTGTCTCTCCCTGCTGCCTGTGCGTGAGTGTGTATTTACATTTCTCACGTGTCTGGGGGGCTTATCTGTTTAGTGTTGATTAAAAGTGAAATAGTGGATATGCGTTGCAGCAGGTCTCCCTTCCGTGCACGCTCACACTGCAGGGAAAAGCCAGAAAACACACACATTTCCATCTAAAACAACACCAGATTTACGTAATCGAAATGTTCCATTAACTCAGGCTAAATGTACTGAATCACGCCGCTGCATGATATAATATGATAAGAGTAGCCTTTCTGGAAAGAGAGATCAAAAATAAAATAAATTATCTTGAAAGTGTTGGTATAGCGATAAACCATTTTTGTAATTTTCCTGCAAAAACACAAATGCTTCAATCTCATAGTTAACTAGAGATGCTAACATGATAAAGCAAATGCATTCCTCTGAGTATAAATAGGGCTGTGACCCATTAACTCAGTTCAATTCAATGTTTTTGTTTTTTAATCCCAAAGGGTAGTCAACTGTTTTTGTAACTCATATTATCGAGAGTCGTTGTTGATGGTGACGCTGTAGGCACGAAGGAGCTCTGGTAGCAATCAGTCTTTCAACGAATCTGAAGAGGCCTTTGAAAGACAACAGTTGCCGTATTGTTTCATGACTGTCCTAGCATGCTAATAGCTTGTAGTTAGGAATCACTGCTAATCCTCCTCATTTGCTTTTGCTGGTCCTTGTTAAATCTTTGCCTGGTCGTATGGTTAAAAAGCTGAGCTGAGATGTTTGAGTTGAGGATGTAATTCTCGCCCATTATGACTGATGGAAGAGATGGTTTGAGTTCCTTCCCTCTCTGGTCTTTCCGTCTGAAGGTTTTTCCCTGAAGCCTCCTTTTCAACTCTTCCGGAGTCATATTTCAAGAATTACTTGATCTTTTCAGACGCTAATCAGCTGCTGCCAGAAGTTAGAACAACATGTTGTTGATGCAGCTACACATCATAACAACTGCACAATTATTCCCATCTGCACAGCTTCCAAAACCAGAAGGAATGCTCCTTATTCTTCGTACTTACACTAGTTGGTATCCTAATATGATAAGTTCAACCACTGAAATTATTCCGTCCATTCAAACTGGTCTCCAGAAATCATATTACCACGTTTGACCCAAGAAGCAGTATATGAGGTGATGCTCAGTGCCTGGCTTTACTCCACTCTCACAGTTGGAAATTGTGGCTGAATAGTACAGTCTTCATTTTGTAAAAGGAGAGGATGTTCTTTTGCATGATCTGAGAGTCATTCAGGAGCCATTTGGCAAACTCCCAGGAGGCTGTCAGGGGGCTTTTAGGTTTGTGTCTGGCACCTCTTACTATAAAGACCTGATTAGTGTAGTGCTGCTTGGATGGTTGTCCTTTATTTATAATCCTTCTTTCCTGAAAAAGAAACACGATCTCATTCACAATGACAGATTCCATTTTAGAGTGACGGACACTTTTATCCTTTTGGCCTCTTGAAGTGTTGCTGAAATGCATTTTTTTATTTGTTTTGTTTTTTTGTTTTTGTTTTTTTTTTTACATTTCCCATATCTGTTTTCTGACAAAATCCAGTATTACAGAAATAATGACCATTCTTTCTGCTCCACTGCTTTGTTTTCACTCTGAAACACTTTTCTCTCTGCAACGAAGAGGTAAACGGCGGCAAATAACTCAAACTCTAATGACGGTGATCCGACTTACATAAACATTGCAAATCTAAAAAAAAAGAAAAAAAAACATTCACTCACCAATAACTTTAACTAGTTTAGTAGAATGGCTTTGTGAACATTGTAATGGCAATATGACATATGGTTTATTTGTCAACGAACTAACTCAGTGTGAGAGTTTGTGGTAAAAGTCTATGACTGCTTGTTTATTTGATTAGACTGACTTGATTTTTTTTAAAATCTGGATATGCAAATTACCTTGAATGTTTGTTATGGATTGGTGCTACACAGTCCTGCTCAGTAAATGAAACTAAGCAACCCAACAATGTCCATCTGTCATATTCAAATTGCCTTTTGAAATTAACTACATATTTTTCACTAAGTCAACATTTCTGTATTAATTTTATCTTCTGTATTGGGCTGATGTATAATTTCATTTTAAATGTGTTTTCATTATAATTAACAGAAAAACAGACTCGAAAACATCTGTCTGTGTGTAAATAATCTATTTCATATGTTTTTGCTTTGGAAATTGAGTTACCAAAATAAACCAATTTTTGTATAATATTCTATTATATTGAGTATGACTGTATAAATCAACAGAATTGA
This sequence comes from Poecilia mexicana, assembly GCF_051168715.1. Taxonomy (NCBI): domain Eukaryota; kingdom Metazoa; phylum Chordata; class Actinopteri; order Cyprinodontiformes; family Poeciliidae; genus Poecilia; species Poecilia mexicana. The sequence continues at coordinate 18,933,397 of NW_028263381.1, forward strand.
AACTAAGCAATGCAAAAATAAACTTGATATTGAGACAAATGTAAGGAATATTCCATAACATTCTCAAGTACTTGAAGTTGTTGTCAGTGAGAGAATTGCTTCGTTGAAATATTTCAGTTTTGGTCAAGGTTTTCCCGTAATGTGATCTAGATTAAGCTGAACATCTTTATATAAATAGTTAACTACGCAGTAGAATTTTCTATATCTAGGAACATCGACACTGTTGGCTGTAGAATGCATCTGGCATTCACATAATGATTTGTGTTGACTTCAGGGGGCAAACAGAAAGTGCAGTTGCCTCCCTCTCACTATTTTTCCTTCACCCTTTCAGAAGCAGGCCACCGGCAAACAATCATACACACACACACACACACACATACACGCACGCACGCACTGCTCTAACCGTAAATTACAGAGGAGCAGCAAATCATTTTCCCATTCACTCCCCTGTTACTCAAACATTTAGTTTATTCTCTGTCAGAAAATTATGTGGCACTGATGCCAGTTCTCTCTGGTGTAATCATCAATTATGTATTCGCCTCTGTAGGAGTTTTTGTATGTGTGGAGAGCGGAGGCTGCGGAGGGGCATCAGGTTACAGTCAATTCATCAACAGAGTGTAAAACACCTGAAGGTTAAAGCCACACACTTGACCTATTCACAGAATAGTGAATAGGTCTTCCCGCCATAAATCATCGAAAAGCTAAAAGCTCAAGCTAGTATTTCTATACTGAGATCATAATTTATGGACACGGCAATGGAAGGGTTAGACATCCGGATCAAATGTTGACTCAAGACCTCATAGTTGCCCTTTTAAGCTCGAAGTTTTCACAATTCAGACCACTTTGTGTCCCCAGGGTCACACAGCCTGCTTAAAAGTATGAGTTCTTTCAAGAATGCATTAATCTTATTCACAGTGCTGACGTCTGAGGAAAAAAAAAAAATGCATATATGCAAGAGCAGAACTCGTACTAGTTGATTTTAATTCCAGTTTATGATACAATTTCACTCCCATTCTGTTTCTTGCTCTAAATTGGGGGAATTATGTTGCTTTTTGTTTAGGTGGAGCTGCTTGACAGCACTTCGCATACCATTACCGATGCCTATGCTGGGAAGGAATATATCATACAGGTAACCAATTTTTTTTAACCTATTTCTTTCATTTAAAAAAAAAAAACTCAAAAAACAAGGTGTTAAACCAATACTTAATTAACGCTTAATAACACCGATTGTCAGAAACATCTTTGTTCCTGCTATCCTTGCATTAACAGATAGCTGCTAAGGACACAGAGATTGGGACATGGAGTGACTGGAGCGTTGCTGTACATGCCACACCCTGGATTGAGGATCCTCTGCCAATCACTACCACAACCGAAGTGGACTTTCCTAATGGTAGGTTGAAGCCTAAATCAAGTCTCCTCTTTTGAGGAACGAGCACAGGAACACTGTAGTGCATTGCTGCAGTTAAGATCCACATTTGAATGAACAAACATCCTCTGTGAGGTTCCTCAAGGCGCCATTATCTGCATGATGGAGTTCCACAACGTATCTGACTACTTGCATCCTGTTGACACAGGAGAAAACGAGTAAAGTTTTCACTTGTTAATTAGTTAAAAACCTAGGAAAATATTTTCACAAATTGTACTTGTACAGCATTATGTGATTTTAAAGAGAGTGATACCAAACAACAAAATCTTAATTCTAAAAAAAAATGCATTTTTTTTTAGATTCATATTTTGACTTCATCAATTCCAGTGTTTCACTGGAAACTAAGACAATATTTTTTTTTTACTAGGCACAAATACAACTCACCATTATGTTTTACAAATTGCTGTATTTTTTGTAGCCATTTCTATAAAGTTTTTTGACATTTATCCATTGAAGCTTTTCATAATTCACCTTCTGCCTTCAGCTTTTAAATAATATTGCCTTTATAATTACCTTGCCATGAAATTATAATTTGCATAACAGTTTTATTTAGATAACACTTTGTACACATTAAGCATTATAAGTAAGGCTTTAGCTTCTTCTATTACAGTTCAAGGTAAAAAAATAAATAAAAATCTAGCAGCCTCAAGTCAAACTGTCACGTATCAACCCGAGCTGCTGAAAACTGCCTCAGGGGGAAAACAGTGCTACCTTTTAAAAGAGCACTCACGTATTTCATCCAACTCCAGACTGCCTCTAATACTACAGCGTACTTTGCAGTATAACAAGAATTTTTCCAAATGTGTTTTGTTGCAGTTTATTCTTATGTAATTTTTTCTTCATTTTACACCCCTAGATGAGTATTGCCAAACCCGCAGACAGGTTGGTAAGTAGACATCGACGTGTGTCAGGCGTGAAACTCTGGTAGCACACTGGGAGCACCTGAACACCAAGAAGTGTATTTCAGGGATGAACACTCTGTTGAACATACTTTAGAAATACTGCAATAACAAAACTCTATTGATTTGTATGTAAAAAATAATTCAATAAATATAAAATATAAATAATTCAAAAAATAACTGAGTGACAACAGCCATGTTTACTGCAATCACAACCTCGGATAGTAACTGGGTGAATATACGTCTGTTATGAAGTAGAGGGGGAAAAAATTGTAAAACTCTTTATTTTTGGTTTTTAATTGTTACATATAATATATATGTGGAGAATTGACCAATGGTATACTTTAGATTTACTCTAGAAATCTAAATTAAAAGGAGCTGTGTCTGAATTTAGCAATGTGAGGAGAGGTTGTGAGAGTTCGCCGTTGAGCAAGACGTTGTACTTTGACATTATCTCCATATAAAAAGCAGTCCTAACAAAGACTGCACTGTGTAGGCATGAGTGCCAGAGAAGATGGTGTTCCTTACTGGCACACAGTAGTTAAGAAGAAGCATAACTCTGTATGATTAAGTTATTTAGCTGTGTGCAGATCCCTCTGTTGAATTTGATTCAGGGTAGCCCAGGATTGTCCTTGTCCCATAATCAAATCAGTAGATTACCGTACGATGAACAATGTATGCAACTGGCTATCACAAATGCTTTTGGGGCTGCTGAGGCGTATGATCGAAGAGAAACCCGTTGTTGTCTTGTGCAAAACAAACACAAGAGAAGGAATTTTATGATGTTGTTGAACACTATTAGGCCAATATTGGCTTCCTGAGAGAGGTTAACACCCTAAGATCATCAAGATAATTTTCAGCAAATGTGAGACAGGACTTTGTATTCTTTTTAGTGAAGTTTTGGTGTTGGAACTCTCACTTGGATGACATTTTTACCTATTTCCCGTTGTTTGGTGGAATCATGAAACAATGATGCTGGCAAAGGGAAGTGAAGTCTGCAGAGCACAAGTTGTTCCAGGTTCTTCTGTGACCTCTGAAGAGTCGGGGTAATTTTAGCCGGCTCTCCGCTCCTGGAAAAGTTCGACACCATGTGTCTGGATAACAGCTCTCTCTGTGGTTCAGCGCAGCTCCAAAGCCTTGGGAAAGGTTTCCTAAACCTTTCCAGACTGGCAGATGAAAATTCTTAGTTTCTCGTCTTCTTGAATTTTTCTTCAACGTCTTTAGATCAGGACGCGTTGACGTTTGTGATATTTTAACAAGCTCATTGTTGTCAGAAAGGTTCATTTTAAGTGATTTCTTGATTCTGCAGGTGTGACTTTTAAAACTGAACTCATATTTTGTGGTTGATATCAGTTAGTTCGTAATTTCATGAACAGAGGCAGTGAGATTTTCATAAACAGTAAGACCAGTTTGATTTTGATGAATCTCTTCCCTAAATAAATGAGATCATTATTGTTTTAGCTGACTTTATCCTTGACTTATCTTTGATATTTAAGTTTGTTTGATAAACTACAACATTAAAATGTGACAAAAAAGCTCGAGCAGAAGATATGTTTAAGGGACAAGCACCTTTTCACAGCATTAGATGAAGATGTAATTTAACTGTGTGTAAATTTGTACTGTGAGGGATTTCTGGAGTAAATTATTTTTTAAAAATCCACTTTTAACTAGGCCTTTAACAATAACAAATTTTGCTGGACAATAAATTGTCCCAGAAATTATTGTGATAAATTATAATACTGTTGTTTTGAGATCACTGTCAAGTAATTTAACAATAACGTAATAATATAATTTCTCCCTCTCAGAGATCAGTACGCTTTCATTCCTGGAACTGGAAGATATTTTATAAATCCAAAAGAATTTTTTTTTTTTTTTTTTTAAATGACCAAGAATGATAAATAAATTGGAAATACAAATCACACATAACCGAAACCATGAAAGAAATTGATTATGGAGTTTCCTTCAGAAAATATTACTGATCAGAATGGAAATCATCAAATTCATTGTAATGTATCATGCAGTTAGTTACATTTTTTGCTTATTGCGACATACTTACTTTTAATATTAATAAAAAGTACCGGGAAATACCATTTTTAAGGTATATTTTGTCCACACAGCTGCCGCTCTCTGGATATTTTCTCATTTTCAGATCACTCTCTGAGCTCAGGAGTTTGTTGTGCATTAAAGATTCTCAGTAGATCAGCAGTTTTGGAAACGAGTCAAGGCACCCTGTTTGGCAAAAACAATGCTGTGGTTACAGCCACTTCAACACCCTTCCTTCCTCTTTGGCATGCTTTTTATTGAACTCCAGCAAAACTACTTCACCACATCTAGATGCCTAACCGCACCGAGTTGCTGCCAGTGGCTGATTCGTCATTTGCGTTACAAAGGAGTTAATCATGTGTACCTAATAAAGTGGTCAGGCACTATTTTACAAGTCCAAACCCATTACAAATTCTGATCCAGCAACTAAGGTTGTTTTTTTTTGATAGAGGATTCAGAATTTCATGGGTCATGCTCAGCCTGAGATAAGGCAGCGATCTAATTATGACTACACCTCACACTTAAACTAAACTAGAGTTATTTTCTTGTCCAATTACAATTCTTTTTTTTTTTGTTTTTTTAAATTACGTGTTATACCTAAACACTTCCATGTTCAGATGCTAATAATCTGTCTTAATTAACTGAAAACCGAGAAGATAAATTGAGCAATTTCACTAAGACGTTAGAGTTGAATCTACACCATGAAATCCAAACGGTCAGCCTGTTTGCTGTGTCGTTGTCCGTCTCTGCCTGGCTGTCCAATAACACGTGGCGATAGTTTTACAGCACAAGGCTGACTTCTTTTGGTGAAGTGCAGCACTGCACACGTATACTGTCACACAGTCCTCACCTAATGAGCACATGCATGCCTGCAGAGGGACAAACACTGGCTGGAAAACAACCCTCCACATATGTGCCATCTTCTGACACATTTGCTGGAAACAATCACGCAGTCAGAAAGCCACACACAAACACGGCCCTCCAATCAAATACGGCACGCTTTGTCCGCTCTCACTTGAACACTCGGCACACAGTGCATTATCCTCGCTCTCAAGGAAAGAACAGCAGGTTATTGGGATTCTCCTCATGCGTCTGCCCGTTCCAGCTGCCGCCTCGCTGCTTCCCTTTCTGCTCTCGTCGTCCTGTTGTCTCTTCTCCCCTCTGTTTCTCTCTTTTTTTTCTTTTTTTTTTTTGCCTTTAGGTCTCTGTTTCTCTCTAACTTCTTTCTATTGATCAGTCACTCCTCTCACTCCTACCTCTTGCCACCCCACACTTGGAACAAATCTCTCTTTTCTCTTTCCTCCCTTCTCTAAAGATGTCACTTGGTGGGTGACTGATTCCAGCTGTGCAGAGGACTGTGTGTGGCAGCTGCAGTTGCTCCGCTGATATCCATAAAATGACTTCATGTTTGCCTGTTGTTGAACTGGATGAGTCTGTCCTGCAGAGGGGAGTTAAGAAGGTGTTAAATTATTTTAGAAACGCAAACTAAATAGGAGATTATAGGGATTTATGACTCGATGCAACCAAAACACAGCATGATTGTGAACTAAAAAGTGTGGCATGGAGTTCAATGATCTGACTGATTCTACGCCAAACACAAGCAGAGAAGAAGCACAGAAGTATGCTATCGCTATTATTTTTCACAATGGAATGATGTGTTTCTTCTGCCAAATATTTGTTCTGCCGTTATCCACGGCTAAAAACATTTCCTATTGCTTTTTATCGCTGCTGTTGCATAAATATCAGATTTGTGGTCAGACAGGTAGCAGCAAATCAACATGTCATTGAATGACAGTCACACATTCAACAGATGCTCTCATCTGATGAACAACATGCCCACAGTCCAATGCTGCCTCCTCCATGCTTCATCATGGGGATGAGGTGTTTGGTGTGATGTTGTGCTAGTTTTCTCCCACATAAAGTTTTGGCTCTTGGCCTTACTTGAGCACGTTTTTCCACATATTTCATTCTATTTTTTTGTCAGCTCTATGTGGCTTGTGGCGAACTGTGAATGAAAATTCTTATGACTCTCTTTTAGCAGTGGTTTTCTTATTGAAGACTGGTTGAAGTTTTCCTGTTAATAGAATCTCCCAGCTGAGCTTTGTGAGATGAACTATGTGACTTCTGAAGGCAGTAATTTGAAATCAACTTTATTTAGGGGCATCACATTAAGAATTGCCTAGTTTTAAGCACATGACAAAACTTTCATATATAGTTTTTAGTACTTGAAAAATATTGTTCAACACTACTTTGCGTTAGTTTACTACAAGAAGACCTTAGAAATGCTTGTGATTTAATGTAACAAAATTGTCGTGAATTATTGCCCTAAGGATTTGTTTTTCTTAAAAAACACTCTAGAAACTTTATTTATGATCATCATTGGTGGGTTGGTTATTTTTTAATGCAGTCAGAATGTGTTTTCCTTACATAAAAACATTATAATCCTTGATTTAAACAGGAAAATCTCTTGAGACATCAAAACAACATGTAGCAGTAAAGCCATTCATTTTACAGTTATTTCAGATTTGCATAGAATTTTACTAACTTTGTATCCTCTAATTCTCTAGTTTACTCTTGCTATTCAAGGAGAATCACATTAGTATGGAGAAAGGAAACTGTCTTATTTCCAGTCCATAATAAGGCCAATAAACAAAAGTTCTGCCAGGCCTCACTTCCTCTCAGTTTATTACCATCTCCACCATGACCGATATTTCCTGGCTGCTCATCCAAACAGTAATTGAAAACACTTCCTTTGACTTATTGATTGTGCTGGTGAGTCTAAGCAAATGTTTAAGTATTCTCGATCTCTTCCCTTCCTCCTTCCCGTCTCTATCGCCGCTCTGTGGCGGTCTATTTCTGTGTGCGTGTCTCCGAGTTTCAAACTGCACAGAGAGTAGTGGCTGGCTGTGTTTCTTGGCATCAACAGACTTCTGGTGGAAGGAATAGCATGGTGACAGACACGGCATTTCGAAATCCCATCCTCAGATATTGGTGCTTACCCGCCACATTCCAGGATGTGAAAAGAAGATCCACAGCGGAGCTTCTGTGTCGTAACCTTCTTCGATGTAAATCTCTGCCTGTCTCACTCCCTCAGACAGAAACTGTACACTGTCTAGCACCAAGCAGGCCAGGTGACATTAGATATTGCTAATATATTTCATGTCTGATGTTATTTATACATGATTAGTTTGCGTTTCATGGCAAGCATTAGACCTGCAGCACTGAGGTTGGTCTTGAGGTGACTTAAGGTCCTTTCTTCTATTACGTTCTCTGGAAGAGAAGAGATTCAGTAAAACTAGACGACACACATCAGCAAATCAACATGTACTGGAGTGAAATTCGCATTTCCCCAAAGTCAACCATAAAGGTGACAGACACGGTTGCACCTTCGAATCTCTCACCGCTATGAAAACACTGAGATGTGTTAGAATATACTGAGCTGTAAAATTAGAGGTGAAAGAAGAAGGAAAAAAAAAAAAGACAGAAAAAAATAAATTCATCCTTTGCTGTAGAAAGGTACAGTGAAGGACTCCTTTGCTGTGGTAAACTACAGCTCAGGAGTTCATGTTCTGAAAACATTAGAATAATCCAGAATTTAACTTGAGTTTATTCTAAATGAAATTTTCTTAACCTTTACATAGATTATGTGACTCTCAGGGTTTCTATGTGAAGGAGCCGAGTGCTTTGGAAGAGAAACAGATCCACAGCATCACAGATCCTCCACTGTGCCCAACAGTATGCTTGATGAATATCCTCTGTTATATCAAATCTGAGTTGTAGTCTCAGTAGTACTGCGCACACAAAATTGTTTTTTTTTCTGTTGTTTATTTATTTTTATGGGATGGCTCCTGAAAAGCCAGTTGTTAGGTTGATAGTGAAGAAAAATTGTTGTGGATATCTGATGACCCAAACATACCACACTTTACCATTGGTTTCCCATGGCAACAGCTGGATATATTTTTAACTTCGTTAGCACATTTTTCACTGCATGGGCAGTCGAAATAAACGTTTTATCCAACCTGGTGCGACACATTTTCAGCTTTTTTTTACATTTAGCTTTTACAACAAATATGGTTCTCCTCAGATCTGCATTACCGATTTATGGAGCTCGACACACCTCTGAATTATTGAATGTACTCGTTTCCAGATACTTTGATTAGTGAAAAATATAGCTAAAAAAAATATGAATCAGCTCTATTTATGTTTCAAGAGGTTTTGAGGTACCAAATTTCCCAAATAATAGTAATAAAAAAAAAAAACACAAATGCCACAATACAAACTTTTTCCCCAAGGACTCCCACTCCCACATGATTTTCATCCCAGCTGTAATTTTTTTCTGTTTTTTACCTGTTTGAAAAAAAAGAAGAAGAAAAAGAAAACACCACACATCCCGCATGACGAGCCAGCATGCTGCTTTCCTGTTTTAAGGTGTGTTTACTGACCGAAGAAAAAGAAAATCTGATTTTTCGGTGTCTCGTTTGCCGGTCACCAGCCAGACAGGTCAAGCTGAAAATCGTCCGATTCCGGTCACCTGTCTAACAGAAGGAGCATTTTTAGTTTATATTCTGTAATAGGTTTTTATTATTATTATTATTATTATTATTATTATTATTTTGCTATCGGGCAATCTATTCTTTATTTACCTTGCTTTGCTGGTATTTATATATACTATGGTATCAGATCCCTAAAAGAGCGATGCTGAGTTTTTTACGTATTTTAGAATGTGGTTGAAACCCACAATAGTGGTTTGTTGTTGTAATAACAATACTGTTGTGATTCATAAAACTTGGTTTAGATTTGAATATTGTTGCGTGAAAACAATCACCCTCACCACTTTGCTTTTATAACTTGAATGTGTTTTGGCAAAGAGCAGAGTCTAAATATGTGTCTGAATATGAATGAATAAATATTGCATGTCATAAATCATATATATATATATATATATATATATATATATATATATATATATATATATATATATATATATATATATATATATATATATATATGTATATATATATATATATATATATATATATATATATATATATACACACACACACACACACACACACCTGGATCATCACAGATGCTGTATTCATGATTTTCTCACAGCTGTCATTTAAATTCAGACAACCTAAAGCGTCTGCGATCAACATAATCTGCATAAACACGGGAGGCTGTTGGAGTTCAAGTCCTTCAGCATTTTTTTTCGTCATATTAGCTTTTTTTAAAAGCTTCCTTTCTAGTGTTTTTCTCCGTCTTCACCTGCTTTTTTTTTTTTCTCCTCCCGCACGGCGGAGTTTATCAATCTTCCGTCTCTCTCTCCGTTGTCTCATCTCCTCTGTTTACCTGTCCTCACCTCGCTCGTTACAATTGCCGTACACCCCATAAATGTCTCTCCTTGTCACCGGCACATTATTTCTGCATAATTTTTTGTTTTCGTCTCCGGTCCTAAGCAGAATGTTTTGCTGCAGGCAGGAAGCGTTGCTCTGGCTGTGCTGCTGAACGTGTTAAGCGCAGCCCCGGTTCCCTCTTTCTCTGGCTATTTCACACCTGGTTGCTTCCGTCTAATATATCTCCCGACTTCCCAGCGCAGCACACCACAACAGTCATTAATTGGAAGGAAAAGGAAATCATATACTCTCTTCACAGATCGAGCGGCAAACATCCTGCATGAGTTAATATCTGCTGTGCTGCCTGCAGCTGTAGCAATAGCCCAGTTTTATAAAGCATTAAACTTTGATATTTTAATTTGTCTGGCAGTGTAAAACCAAACTGTAGAGCTAAGAAATTCATCAGTGTGTGGGGACTTTTAGCATATATTTATGTTTGCCACAAGCCATTAATTACCCCCCCTCGCCTCCCACCATCCTCCATGAATTCCATCAACTAGCGCCATGGAAAATATTTCCACTCTTACAGATTGCTTCTGTTTCAGACTCTTTGTCACACTTACATGGTTCAGATCATTAAATAAATTGTATTACTGCTGTTCTGTCTTGATTATATACGCCACTCTCACCACCATGTTAACCTGCCTTTTGTTAGATAATTTTCTTTCAACGTTATGTTGTGTTAGTTTGACTGAACTGAACTAAGGGAACTGCAGCGTTAGTTGTTCAGAAGTGGCCTGGATGAGTAGTCAATGTCTTCTACTGTTCATTTTCTTGGTCATCCATTCCTTGGAAGATTGTTCCATTTTTTTTTTCTCCATATGAATATCATGGTTCTCACATGTTTGCAGAAGTGCAAAAAACTCAGGAATTACATTGTCAGATAGATGCGTGTCATTTATTTATCGTCTTTTCTTGAATTTCTTGCCTTTCTGAGAGCTTTTAGCCTACTTCATGTTGTCAGAAACGTTTTATTTTAAAGGGGTTCATTGGTTCCACAGGTCTGGCACTGATCAGGCCTGCAGTTGTATTAATTTATTTGGAAGACACAAAGCACATCACTTAACATTTAGGGAAAGGCACCAGAATTTACCAATAGGCTAATTGTGATCTATTGTCCTGATCAAGTCCATGATTCAATGAGACAATGCTTCTTTTTTTTCTTTTCTTTTGGCATAATGCCAGGTTTCTTAGGATTAAGACAGCCGGGATTATTGATTAGGATCAGAAGGAATCTTGTAATCCTTTTGCTGTACATTGGATATTTTTTAATACAGAACTAAAGGTCTGCACAGCATCTGTTAGATAATTAAATCTAAGTACCAGCTGGAAGATATAAATGTACGGTATGGATAAATGGATTTCTACTGTCCTCTTGTAGCTGCACTCATGTGGCCATAGTGTACTCCTCCTTCCTTTTTGACTATTATCTTGTTTTTCCTTGTCCCCCAGTTTTTTTCTCTTCCCCCCTGTTTGCGCTCTATGCAGAATGGATCTATTTTTTTTTTGTCTTGTTCACTTCATAACTGCCTTGACAAGTCTCCCATTGATTGTGCTTGTAGATTAGAATTGATTTTGCTCTTCCCTGTATTTTCCTTTCTGTTTGCTCCTTCCCGTTATGATGAGCATTTTCGTCACTCCATTCATCAGAACGATGGACTGAAAGATTTTCACCCTCAGGATCTCCACTATTGTACTCTGTGCAAATGGAGGGGGGGAAAAAACCTCAGCAAACAGCTAAATAACAAATCCAACTGACCAGGTGTGTAAGGGAATGACTAAAACAATCTGGTGACTCGTTTTTCTGCAGAGACGAAGACTTCTCCCATACCGTCCTCCAAAGCGCCGCAGAAGGCCGAGCCTCCGGTGGGCAGAGCTGCCAGGGTCGTCACATTTTTCTCTCCTTTGCTGTTAGGGATGATGCTGTTGTTCATGTGGTGAGCACCAACACACACACGCACACACACACACACACACACACACACACACACACACACACACACACACACACACATACATATCCAAATTGATTTTGGACTTCACTGGTACAGTATACATCAACATGTCAATGCATGACTTTATTGTCATGAAAATGTTTTTATATTCCAAGAGTAACTCCAGTGTGGGGAGTTTATTTTATGACCACAGGAGATTTTTTTTTTTTACAGTTTCTTCTGTAGAGTCTATTTGAGGTTGAAATAAAACGCAGTACAAGTGTCTGATTGTGTTTGAAGCTTTGGAAATGTAAAAATGCAACTTGCATTTTTCCTCTTTTTTTTCTTTCTTTTTTAGTTGACAGCACAGTTTTGTATTGGTATTTGATTTGATAGATCAAAACAAAGTGGTGCATATCTGTGAAGAATAAATCCAAAAGGATAAATGGATTTTTCATTTTCTTACAATTGTAAAACAGAAAGTGTAGCTTTCATGTGTAATCAACCCAACTGCACTAACTCTCTAAATAACCGACTTTCAGCTTCATGTTTTAGGTTTTGCTAGTTTTGCCAGATTGGTTTTTCTTTGTCCATTCTTCTATGCAACACAATTAAGATCAGGCAGAGGGATAATATCCATGATCCATTTTCAAATTCTGCCATAAAATAATAGTTGGATATTGTCTTGACTTTGACTGGGTCACAAAGATACGTCTCTGTTCCTGCTGAATCAAAGGAACCCCATTTAATGATGCTGCCACCACTGTGTTTTATTTCAGGATATTGTGCTCATGCTGATATGAAATTTTAGTTTTCCTACACACTTTTACATCGTAGATCTAGGCCTAAAATTGAAATTATGTCTCCTCTTCTTTTTTTGAGGATTTTTTGAACGTTGAATGATTTTCCTTTGTAATTTTCAAACATCCATAAAGTCTACCACATAAAATCCCAATAATAATAATAATAATAAATGTGCTTTTATAACCTCTTCCAAGTTGAAGTGGTATGAATACTTTGTCAAGTTACTGCTAATCAGATTTGAAGGTTTATAAAAAGACGAGAGATAACACTTTTTCTGCTTCACAGCTTAAATTGCTTTGTTTTTTTGTATTTATTTTTTTCCATTCTGCCTCTCCAGATGTTTTAATCCCATGGAGTGACAACAGGTGGGAGGAAGAACAAGATAAAGAGGCGGAGGCTGGTGTTTTTTCTATTTTGCACATGTTTTTGAGGATACAGTGCATTGATCATATCTGTCCATCACACAGTTACTCACCAAAATTTCTTAAGAGGGGAAATCAGACAGTCATTGTTGGCTGACGGGGGACAAAGACATTCTTCAGAGGAACTTTTGCAAACGACAACGTCGACAACAAGAGCAGCAGCAGAGGCAGCAGAACAACCACGACGACAGCAGCAGCATCAAAGTGATTAATGTTACGCCCCTGTGGCTTCGATGAGCCGCGGCAGACTGATTTGTTGGCTTGTTTGGTTCAGAAAGCTCCTTCTCCGAGCAGGACAACCAACTCATTGTTATTTTTTTATTCATTAATTGACCTTCTCCCTTACTTTCTAAACTGCAGAGCGCTTCACAGACAAATGCACACTTACCGCAGTCGTGCCTTTGTGTGTGTGGCTACTGTAGCGCCCCCACATACAGCTCAACCATCATGCCAAAGACTCATAAGCAACCCCGACCAAGTGGCTCCAAATTCTTTCACTGAGCTTCCCGAAGCTTGTGCCTGTGCTCAGAAAGTGTGTACATATGCAAGTGGGGTGGTGATGCTGAAAAGTGCTATATGTATCAAACCTGAGGATATCTGCAGCTCTTGTTTGTGTACACACACACACACACACACACACATGTCGTTTTAACAAAGACGCCACTGTAAGCCTCCATCAGACGGTGCTCCGCACGCCTCCGACGACTGAATCGAACCGATGGAGGGAGCCTTTGTTCGATCTGGGGACTAACACTTTGAAGAATTCAGTAATGGTAGCTCGACTTATTTAGACCGTTAGCTTTACATTGTGCTTACAGCAACTGATAAGAAGGACCTGGATTGTAAAAAAAAAAATTAAATAAAAATAAAAACTAAAAAATACAAAATAAGGTAAATAAAAATTAAATAAAAATAAAAAAGAACAAAAATAAAGTGGTTTTCAGACGGAACATTTGTTTTCTCACAAATTTGCGTTTGGTTTGACTTTGTTTTCACAGCAACGTTGCGTTTTGGGTCTGACATGAGCTACAGTATGTTGGTTTCTGTTTCTGCTCTATGCTGTAATAAAAAAAAAACAGTAACATGAATCTGTTTGCTTTCCAAAGTCTGGCGCCTTTACAAACATTTTTATTATTTTTTCAGTTTACATTTTAATAGCCAATATCAGCAGGTATTATTATGTTATTCAAATGAATATTGATGTGTTTATTGTAATTTTTGAATTTTATGGACAAATAATAAAAAGATGCATATAGGGCTTTAGTTTTTTGTTTGTCCCCTTGTTTTTTTTTTTGTTTTTGTTTTTTCAGACATTCATAATGGCTTACTTTCTTGATTCTATTTTGTAAACTATGATATGTAACTTTAACAATGAACAAAGTTTATTATTTAATATTATTAATAATGATAATAATAATGTATGTATTAGCATTAGAATGTCGTAACCTGTACCTGAGGTCTTTTTTATAGATGTATATACAATGACAGGTTTCAACCATTAAATGTGACCATTTCACAATGAACTCTGATGAACTGGCATCATTTTCATGTCGCCTTTTAGAGTAAGATGCAATGGAAATGTAGCAAGTTGGTGCATCTCTTTTAATAATCACCTTCAAAGTTTACCGTATCAAAATGTCGTCACACAGATGCATTCTTTCCTCCCCAATTAGCAACTTTAATCACAAAATTAAAGCAGATTCTGCATGTTTCCCAGAAATATTATGTATTTAGAATTTGAAATAATTGTTTTGAATCAGACATTAATATTTTTTATCAAGCTAATGACTATTAAATGTTTGATAAAGTAAAAAATATATAAGCCAACCGTATAAATCAAAGCTTAATTTTATATTCTATTACTGGGTGGAAAGTAGGAACGCTCTTTTTGACTAATTAGAAATCTATCTTTATATCGTAAGTTCAAAGTTTTATCACCTACAATTCAGAATTCTGACATAAAATATTATAATTCTAACATTTTATGTCAGAAAAGGAGAGTGTGAGATTTGGTCACAAATAAAAAAGTAAGATGGCGCTCGAGACCAATCCAATAATAATATGTTCATTAAGTGCATGTCTGATATTCATCAGTTATTATTGTTGTGACATATCACAAATCAGTGGTATAATGAATGTTTATAATCCAATTCGTACACAATGCAATCCAAAGTGCTTTACTGAACATCAAAGGAAAGTCAGAAAATAAAGCGTAACTATCAAAGGGTTGCGATAAAAGCATAAAAATTTAAATAATTTAACAGCATTTTCAGCCCAATTGAGCATCGATCTCAATCCATGAGTTTCTAAAATCAAAAAAATAATACTTTCTGGATTATCTCCGTAAAGCTTGAGGAAATTCTGTGAAATGGTATAAAGACAATCGATTCAGCAAAAAGTCAAACAAAAGTCATAATTCACATACTGTCAGTAGGTTCACTGCTGGAATCCTTATATAATAAAAAAAATAATAAATTCATTTGTTTTCAGCCTTGATCCAATCCAATCCATTTTATTTGTGAAGCACATTAAAAATGACAGTGGACGAAAGTGCTGTGCAAAAAATTAAGAACAGTAGAAGAAAAAACCAAATGCATAAGTAACAACCATATGTTCAGCATTTCAAATGGTATCAAACGCCTGGGAAAAATGATGGCAAGAGAAGTGTTGAACCAATTCAAACACAGCAGCGTTATCATCTGACTAATGTCTGTTTGTTATGTTCAGTACATCTTTTCACAGTGGCTTTGTGAAAAATGTCGAAAAACACTTTTTTGTCATAAATATCAAGTTGTCGACGCATGAAAAGTAAAAGGGATCAGCATGAAAACACTGTCAGCAAATCAAGCTCGACTAACGCCGTAGTACAATCGGGTGAGTCATAAAAGTCTTTATCTTGTGATTCATCGCAGCAAAGATGAGTAGCTTCTGTTCCCCTGCGAGAAAGAGAAGGAAAAGAGTGAGTTTTTGTTTTTCGTTCAAAGAATGCACTTTGATAAACTCATCCAGATTCTTTACATATCTTCCAGACATTGCCGTAAAGTCTATTTCACCTCATCTCTGGAACCAAGATGTGGTTTTTTGTTACTTTATTTATATCATCTTTTTGTTACATCACACATAAAGAAAGATAACTGGACCAAATGTTCCTTGAATCATTTACAAACCAGACTTTCCTGTCTCTTCGTATCACATTTAAATATTTGAGATCATTAAAGAAAAACTATTAAGTACCAGACAAAAAACTAAATATTTGAATAAGTTCTACCTAATAACTAGTGGTGCAATTACGATCGCTATGCAGAATTATGGTTCAATTAATGCAAGTTGTCTAGATCACTGCCACTGTGATTCCTTCCACAACTCGTTCTTTGTGTTCTGGGTGAATCTGACGGATGCCGATTGATTTCTTTCTCATCAAGTCCTGAATTTCTTAGATTGCGGCAAAGTTTTGCATTTAAGGGTCTTTTACACACAATTTCAATATACGTGTTTCTTAAGTCTGAAAGTTGTGTAATTGGACCTGGATGTAGCTAGAAAAAAGAAACTCAGCTTTCTAAAACGATAAGCTTACTCTAAGTTAAAAGGGTTCATAAAAATAGTCAGATGGTCTAAAGAATTGAAACATGACAAAAAGGAAGCTATACTTGATCAGTTAATTATAACATAGTGCTCTTTACACATACTGTTAACCCTTGTATAGATGAGTAAAATACCTTAAAGTACATTCCTCCTCCATTCCTCTCTAGGTTCTACGTTGATTTAATGCTTTATGACTAAAGTGCCAATTTCGTATTTGATGCAGCCAAACTAATTGGTCTGCCGAAGGAGATTATTTCTCCCACACCCTCTGACTTAATAAAGTGATAATAACACAGCAGCTTGGGAAACTTCCTACAGGTGCTTCAAAATGAACTCTGTTCATGCCTCTAAAAAAACATAACAGAGAGGGAAATTTTTTATGGTATTTTGACTCGCAGCTATTCAAGCATGTAATATAAATGTCCCACTGCCACGAGTTGTGAAACAAAAGAGATGAATATGAAATCCTGGAAAGAGCTTCAACCTTTTGATAACTATAGAATATTAGTTTCTAAAGAGAAAATAGACATAGCCACTACTATTCTCTGTTTTAGGAACAAGCTGTACTGTATGTCCATGTTTTTTTATGGTTTTAGGAACGTTGTTTTACAATGGATTTTTTTCTGCCTTCTCAATGGCTGACAATGCAGTAAAAAGCACTAAAAACTGTTAGGACATTATCTGCTCTTTGTTGCTGATGTAGTTTCTGAGGAAAAACGATGTCCTCGTATGAGCACATTCGTTTTAAATGTCAATAGAGCACAATCGTGTCACAACTGAGTAACGACATGCACAGCTCTTTCCTTGATGCCTGCGTAATTGTGTGCCTGTGTCGAGACAAAATGCTAAACCATAATTGTGCCCGTTTGATCAATGTGGCTCATTTAAAGTGATGCTAACACCTATGGGAAGACGTATGTCGCTTCAAAGTAGGAAAAACTCTCCAAACATTTTCCATTGCTGCTGTTTAAATTGTTTATTTAAACTCCTGAACATGGCGTGAAGCATGAAACATTTCAAATCTACCTCAAGCTTTTTTTTCCTGTTTAAAGCTCGGAGTGAAAGGCTTTTGTAACAGTTGCGATCTGCCAGTAAGAAGAGAAACACCTCGCATGTAACGCTGCACTCAAGCTTTCCCAGAGCTACCGTTTGCTCTGCAGCTCTCTTCAGGTTTACCGCCTCTGGCAGATGGGCATTACCCGTCCTCAGGACTGAGACACAGGGCACGACCTTCACTCGATGCTTTTTCCCACTCCGAAAAGTCAGAGTTGTCATTCTGAGAGAAGAAAATCATGGCCACTTCCAAACAAATTTCAGGAAACTGCTTGACGTTCCTCCTTGGTGTGTCACATACAGTGAGGTCTGTCTGGTACAGCAGACAGCTGTCGGCTGAAGCCAGATGTGTAAAGTGTCCATTTCCTTGTTCAGCCCCTCATTCTATTGATAAGGTCACTTAAACCTACCTTGTAGTTGAATTCATTGACGATACCTGGTCACTGGATCTCTTACCTTTTCAGGTTTTCATCCTATTTTTGCCAAGTGTCTTCTGGCTCTGTAGCACGAACAGCAGGTTTACTGTTTCTTGCACTGTAGTAAACGGTACTACAAACATCCTAAAATGCAATTTTGAGATTGTGCTACTGTGGTGGTTGATTGACTCATTGTGATGCTTTTTACACATATTTACCAAAGACAACCATTTTAATTAAATTTATCTGAAATTTGAAGGATTTCTGAAGTGTCTTGTAGCGGTGACATCAATTTGTATGATTGAGATAAAAGCAGGATTTAATGATATGTTTATTTTATTTATTTACTGTGAGGTTGCATCTACAATAAAGTCAGAATTTATTTTAAGTTTGTTTTTCTTTTACACACTTTTTATCACAATTGCAAGGAAGTGTGTTGTCTCTTTAAGAGGGGTTTATTCATTTAAACTTTAAAAGGGAAAAAAAAAAAAAGGTAGCGCCACATTAAAGGTAAAACTGATACAAGACCATTTAGGATCAACTTTCACACATGTACCTTTAAGACGAAAAAAAAAATTGCAGGAAAGCGTGATGGAGATGCCTTGGGGTCAAAATTTCCTTTCTGACCTTTTGCTCTCACTGTCCCTGTCTGTCTCTCCTCAGTCTGTCCAACTGTCTGCCTCATCTTTCTCTCAAGCTCTCTTTCTGTCATTATGCTGACAAGCTCTGGCAGGCCGATTTGGAGGCCGAGGACAAATCAATACACCATCTAACAGCTGTCAGCTGGGGTCCTCTGTGTGGGGGGGAGTGTGCAGAGCGGCGATCCGCTGGCGTGGTACCGCATTCATTACTCTTTCCTCTCTTCCGTCCCCGCTCGTATATAGTGGCTGGCCTTTTTCTTTAATTTAATGAGGGTGTCAATGAGAACTCAATTAATATTTACAATGACAATGAATTCAATAAGGAGGGTGCAGAGGACACCGGTTTTATTATCCTTGTCATTGTCAGTGCAGAGAATCCACCGCGGTTTTGCTCCTGTAGTCGAAAAACAGGATTTGCGAAACTTGAATTTAAACCTGTAAAACTTTAATTAAATTACAACTGAAATGTCCAGGCTTACCTTCAGTGTCTGCAGCCAGGGAGTGATCCACATTAACCTCAAGTAAATGGGAAGGAGTGTATCTGTGTGTGTGTGTGTGCGTGTGTGTGTGTGTGTGTGTGTGTGTGTGTGTGTGTGTGTGTGTGTGTGTGTGCGTGCGTGCACTATCCAGAGCCTGTCAGTTCCAGCCGCACTGGCCGGGTCTAATGACTGGTTTGACCTTTCACAGAAAACGGGATGAATGGCGTGATATCTGCTTCCCTCTCACCTCTGCACCCGCTTCTGGGCTCTCACCTTTTTAAATACTTACATCTTACTGCCTCCTTTTCCTCTGCTAAAGCTCCTTAGTTGATGTTCTTAAAATTCTTTCATATAAAAATCTCAATGGATGTTTTTTCAATTCCTCTATATCATTTTTCTATGGAAGCTGGATTTCTATTTAGTTTTTTAAACCACTCTTGTTTTATTTCGCTCACTTGCTCATTTAGCTGCAGTATGTTGTTTACGTTTGTCATCTGTGGTCAAACAAAGTTTGCTAAAATTGTGAACGTTGAATATTGCTTAAAAATAATTACTGGTTGTGATGTGCTTTTATATTGACTCAATAAAACATTGAGCTTTGTGTTTGTTATTATACTTAAGTTAAATCACCATGAACTAAAAAGTACCCAACTCAATCAAAAACTTTTTTTTTTCTTAAACACCTTTAATGTATTTGATGATAAAATAGCATTCAGTAGATACAAACAGAAAAGCAGACCAAAAGCATCTAAACAAACTGTAAATATCACTATAAGTGATAGTGAACCCTACTGTGAATGAATCAACGAAGTGAAAAATTGCTTCTGTGTTTTTTTCCATTAATGAGGAAACACCACAGGTTGATGGGAATTAATGGACTGGAATTAAAGTAATTTGTTGTTTGTCCACTAGAGGGAAGCAGAGACACTAAACGATTCCATGCTCTGTCTCTGGTGCTGAAAGGCTCTTAAATCTCTGTGGTTCTCTCCAAGGTTCTGAATCATACAAAGCTTTTGAATATTATAAACTAAGGATCATATCGAGGGTCTCTTGTGTACACGTTAGCAGCAAAACTCAGCACTGTTGCTAGGACACAGGGTCTTTAGTATTTATTACACATTTGCAAGAGGGCGGAATAAGGACAAGATCAAAACTGGTGAAAAAATTTCCTGTCCAAGCACATATCTTAAATGGATGAAAACAGGCAACCCATTCACAACTAGCTTCATTAGTGGGACTTAAAAACCAAACCAATGTAAACGATCATTGCGATAACTTTGCAGCAGTGTATGAATTTTGTTTGGGAGTTTTTTTCCCCCCCATGCCAAACCCATGATAATCCTAAATAATTCTGAAAAAGGTCAGTGTAATAAAGTAGTTCGTGATTTTCTTTGATGCTAAAATCGCAATATAGAATATGCAGGCTTTGATAAGTCACATGACTACTGAGTCATCTCATCTCCCTCTTTGTACGTCCTCAAAATTAAGACGGCTCATTGTGAAGCAGAACAACAACAATCCAGCACATCAAAGGCAGAGACGGGTCCTTCAAATGACAAAGCAGATGTGCGCTGCGGCTCCGCTCCGTATGCAGATGTGGGGGGGAAGCAATAAGCAGAACGAATATCAGAGATTAGACAGAACATAATTGGAAACAAAAGAAAAAACAAGCTCCTGAGTAAAATATGGAATCCTTAATGACGGCCCACAGAGATACGATTAAGCAAACGATTGTAATAAAGACATTTCATTAAAAGGGATTAAACTTGCCTTACACAATCCCAGATATTTAATAGAGACATCATTAAAATTGGATTTTTCATATGAGAAGTGATATTTAAATTTATCGCCTGCCAAGTTTCAACATTTGAGCAGATGCATCTATTTTAAAAATCTTCCACTCAGCAGGTTTGCCTAAAATTAACCGCAGGAGATAATATCATCTGCCAGTCACAATTTAGTGCTGGACTCACTCTGCCTGAAAGCTTGACTCTGGAAATTCCAGTTTTATCTGAACTAATGGTGTAATATTTCCCACAGGCATCGCTTTGGATTTGGATTGAAGGAAAATTCCCTCTTTTGATTAATGATTAGATTAGATTCTCATTAACATCAGTTTACAAGGCAAGCACTTTGAATTGCTTTGTTGCTGAAAATGTGCTATATAAATAAAATTACCTTACCTTACCCTCTTTAATTGATCATTTTTAGTGTTAATCAGTGCCACGTCATTATTATGTGGTCTCCTGCCCCCTCTTGTGGTAAATATTTTACATTTTATGTGCAATTTTGAATTTGCATCTCTTTTACATAAATTAAACTTTGTTATCAAGAGATATCTAACTACTGTTGCAAAAAAAATCATTCTTATTTTTCACCTGCTACCCATGGCCTCCTTACAGATTTATTTTTGCTTTTTCTTTGTCGTGACACTAAAATGCTTCAGATCATCAAATAAAATTTGGTAACACTTTATTTGAAGGGGGTTGAATAAGACTGACATGACACTTTCATAAACATGACATAACACCTGTCATGAACATCAATAAGTCTTCACGAATATTTATGACTGTTGTCATAAAGTGTCATTCGGTAAATTATGACACTTTCAATACAAAGTTGACATTATTCAAAATGTCTTTGTTATGACAACTTGACATTAACCAGGAAATCATTACTGTTTAAACTTTACCTTTAATAACATAAAGTTACCTAATTGTTAAAGTGCAATCAGTAATACTTTTATAACAAATTTATATCAGTAATGATTTCTTGGTTAATGTCAAGTTGTCATAACAAAGACATTTTGAATAATGTCAACTTTGTATTAAAAGTGTCATAATTTACCGAATGACGCTTTATGACAACAGTCATAAATATTCATGAAGGCTTATTCATGTTCATGACAGGTGTTATGTCATGTTTATGACAGTGTCATGTCAGTCTTATTCAACCCCCTTCAAATAAAGTGTTACCTAAAATTTTATATTCAATAAAGATACACTGAGTAAATGTTCATTAAGCAGCATAGCTATCCAAACTGATATGGCCCTGTGTAAAAAAAAAGAAAGAAAAAAAAAAAGCAGCAGAAGAAGAAACCCTAAACCTCGGATCTAGTTGAGCAATGACTGACATCAAATGTTTATGATAACTGGCAGTGTGTTCTGGTCATTTCTCCTTTACAGAAATAATTTATTTTATCCATGAGCGATGTGGAGAGCCCTCTCCCAAGGAGGCTATTTCTGTCCAGTCTTTTTCTAATTGTTAAATTTGATCACTGACTTTACCTGAGGCCAGTGCGACCTGCAGAGTTTCCTATTTTATTTAGTGTTGGTTTGGGACTTCCTGGTTCAATCTTCGATGTATACTCTTGGACTTTTTTTTTGTTTTTTTGACCAGCCTCTCCTGGACGGGTTTACCAGTGCTGCATGTTTTCTTCTGTAGTAAATAAATACACTGACTTTGGTTAGCTTTGAAATAGCTTTGCTACTCATTGTTTTTGTTTTTCTACTTAATTTGAAGATTTTCTTTTTTTTTTAATGATGCTCTGCTTTTGGAAATCTTTCAAGAGGGTTTATGTTTAAATCAATTGTTAACTTTTCAGGTCAGATAATAATCAGGAATGGACTTTGACTTGTGAAATTCAGCCCAGTTAAAAAAAGAAAATTAGTTCAATCACAATTAATTAACATTAGGGGTTAAGCGCTTTTTCTCATACTGTCCAGTCAGTTTAGATAAGCCCCCAGACTCCTTAGTGAACAAAATCATCATTTAAAAACTACATTTAGTTTTTACTTTTATTTATTGTGGAAAAAGAATCTTTGATATTCTGAAACATCTAAACGTAACAAACAAACAGGGGGAATAAAAGCAAAAACAGAAGAAATCTGTATTGGGGGAAAACACTTTTTTGACTCAACTATACATGTACAAATTAAAATAAATAAAATAAATATGACTCAAACCAGCCCAAAGCAGTGCTCTTGAATCTCAACAACATATGTTATTGTTGAAAGATGTTATGGTCTTTAGTAGAATTAGCACTCAATGACCCAAGTGAAAGAAAGATGTTACCACAGAAACTATGAAGGTCATTTATATTTAACCAATGTGAATTAGAAACTTTGCTTTGCTCTAAATCCTGACTAATTTCATGAGTTGCCTGAAGATACATTCTTATTTATTTAGTTTTACTAAAAGCTTAATGGCAAGCGCAAGGTCCTGGCGGTCCACAGCTATGCCTTGCCAGTAATCAGTTACTCTGTTGGGGTAATAAGTCAGCCAAAGGAGGAAATTCAGACCACAGATGAAAGCTGCTCACAATGCTTGGTGAATTCCCCCCTAAACCCAGTATCCACAGGCTACACATTGTACACTAAGTGCAAAGAAGGAGGCAGATGAATAGCAAGCATCAGAGCCACTATCCGAGATGAAACATCCATGCTCTAAGAATATATCAGGAAGATGGCCCCGAGGAAGGAAGAGCTAAGACAATCCCAGACAAAAGAAGCTGAAAGAGACAGAATGAGAAAAACCATCATAGGAGGAAAAACCTTGAAAACATCCTGTGCATAAAAACTGCTTGGTTCATCAAAGGCAAAAAAAATATTGATAAAAATAATAGATTTTACCTTCTTGTTTTGCAGGTAAAACTTTCTGATGAATTAATGAACAATTATGTTGCTGAAGGCTGAATGAAGGCTAAAATATTATTACCTGATCCAACTCATTCAAAAGGTAAGGTTGTATGACAGTACCATACAAATATAATAAATTATGGTCCCAAAATCATTAAAGACCCTCTAAATTGTCAGTATTAGAAATACCAAGTTCAGCTGCAATTGCTCTCATAAATTCCTATAAATTTTCAAAGAATGTTTTACTTTTAGAATGTGGTATTGGTAATGTTTTTCCCCCATCTAAATATGTTTTATGTTGGCATACATCTATTTTACTTAAACTTTATTATTTCTTTGTTTGCTTGTCCAAAACAACTAAAGATAATATCACACTGGATCAAACTATACACTATAGTTTGCTTTGATCGTAAATTGAGAAATGTTGCTATATTTTGATGGTTCTACACCAATATTCACAATCCTTCCAAATCCGCTATGTTCCTCACGCTGTGCTTATTATTCCATCAATGACCAGTAGGTGGCAGCAACGTGAAGCGTGGAAGACTTGCAAAACACAGCAGAAGAAGACCCGGAAGCCCTAGCAGCAGGGTATTTGATGCTGTGCTATGGGGTGAGTAACTTGATATGTTTCAACTAGTTGCTCTTAATCGCAACCAAGTGATAAGATAAGCAAATGTTAAATATTGTGATGCGGTGTGAGACGAAGCGCGTCATTCGTGAAGGAGACTGTTGACTGCATCCGCCGCTGACAGCCGCTGTCCGCCGCCTACACAAAGCAACATCTTGTTCCTCACCGCTATCTCTCAGTCAGCGTCACTAACGTCACTGTAGCTCGATGAAATGCGCTTTATGGAGAAATATTTGTGTCCAGCTCTCTCTCTAAAATTGATATGTGGTTGCAGGATCGACGACGAGGCTGGGATATAAATAACAGCTAATTATTTTTTTACGCGCTGGATCTTACTGTCAGGCTGTGCTTAAATGTGGGAATGAATGAGGCTGTCCCACATTTCAGTCAGTTACATCAGACTCGGAGACATTTTCTTATATTCCCTCAGGGTTTACTCTGACATGACTGAAGCTGTTGTTTGAGCAGTAATGGTTTGCTTACAGTGCCTTACCCATGGATTGAGTTATATAATACGTAACCACGAACTTCATTGTATTTTATTGTGAATTAATGTGATAACTGACAAAAGGTAGTCATCTGAATCAGGTGTGTTTTTTAAAAAAAGGAAACAGGCAGTGTGCCTTAAGGACAAGAATTGGGGAAACACTGACATATCAATAAAATATATGTTACCACATTACCAAATAAGAAAAATATGTCATTGGGTGTCAGTACTTTAGCAAAGTGTGTTCTTTTAAAAATGAGGAAATTGGTTGATATCTTAGATCTAATGGCAGCTTCCTGTACTACATAACTTAAAGCAGAGGTGCCCAAAGTCAGTCTTCAAGGGCCGGCACCTGCTGGTGGTAACAACCTTTTCAGCAAGTCAGTATTTTTCTTAGGCCTTCTAATTTCATCCAGGTACGTTAAACCAGGGAGAGAACTAAAACGTGCAGGATGACGGCCCTCGAGTATCGACTTTGGGCACCACTGTCTTAAAGGAATGTAGAAGAGATGCCTCATCTTTCAGTTAATCATGTGCTGAATGCCATGTTTTTTGAGAATCACCTCTTTGGTGCTGGAATTAGAGTTGAAATTAGACTTGAACTCTGAGTTGGTGGGCGAGCGCTTTTTTATTTCTGATAGCAAAAATTTGAAGAGTGACTACATTAAATCTGTAAAAGGTATGAAAAAGTAGTTGAATGATATGAAGTTTGAATGGTGTTTCCAGGTTAAAGTACTTGGAAATAGTTTTTCCAAGTACTTTCTTTCATTTTAGTGGCGCCCAAGATGATCACAAAAAGCAAACATTTTTTATAAACCGTAGATGATGTCAATACCTAAAGACAGCAGCATTAGGCCTGTCACGGTAACAAATTTTGCTGAGCGATTAATTGTCTAAAAAATTATTGCAATAAACAATAATATTGTTTCAATACCTTTTTACACTGATTTAATGGAAATATCTAATAAATGCATGTGATTTCCTGCCATAGATGGATACACTTTATTTTCAAAAGAACACATAACACTGGAACTGATAAACTAAATAAACAAAACAACCAAAAACAAAATAAAATTGATTCTCCGTCTCCATTAACAAAAAACGTACTTGAATAAAAACTAAACAACATAAAGCCAAAGTGGAAATAAATACTGCATTCAACCAAAAGAGTGCAGATTGTGAAGTCTGTATACTATATTGCCCTTCAGTAATCACTAGATTTAAATACAGAAGATGGGCACATCCGACTACCTAACGCAGTAGTTCACACTACACGATTTTTTGCTCCTATTTTCCCCTTAAGATAATCTTAGATCGTTGGCCGATCTAAGATTGTCGCTGGTGATTTCGTAACCGATCATTCTGCAGTATGATTTAGATCGTCGTGGCCGCTTCGATCTAAATCAGCGGTTTTCCCTGACCGGGAGCGTTAGCGCTGATTGACAGGTAGCCAATCAGAAAGCGCGGATTCTCCTCCGCGCTTTCTGAGGGGGAATAATGAGGAGGATCCCAAACAGCTGACACGGCGCAACTCGAAGTCCAGCGGATATCGGAGATGATATGTGGAAACAACATTAATATTTATTTAACATTTCGTGCAAAGAATATAGAAATGACAAGGGGAGGAGTTGGAGCCAAATCGCTACCGCAGTTGATAAACCCGGTAAGTTTTCAGCTGTTCTTCATGAGTTTCATTGAGTCGGGACTTTACGCTGACTCTAGCCACATGCATCACAGGTAGATTCTAATAAAGCATTGATTAATGCCTGATATTAATATTAGTTAACTGGACTTGTTGCCATTATTTTGGGCTACAGTACAAGTCCAAAATAATGGCTGTGGCTGGACACCACACAGCACGATCGAACCCGATGAACCGTTATATCTAGGATTTCTGTCGGCTAATTTGTGGCCCATCAGGTTTTGAAAATGGGCCGACAACTCGTGTCGTGTGTGCTGGACATTACACTAAGGAAATAGGAAGGGAGGGTCAGTGGAGAACACCGGAGCTGAGCCTTTTTTCATTCAGTGTCATCGAGAGAAAGGAAACAATAAAGGCAGGAAGAGACGATAAAGCTGATAATTAAAATGAGGTCGATAGGTTTCATTTATCATTAATTGATTTATCGTTTATCGCGACAGGCCTAAGCAGCATTAATACTAATTAGGAGAGTACATTTCTGCGGAGATGGGTCTTAAATGACATTCACAATTGTCTCAAAGTTGAGTTGGTGAACCCTGCAGAAACCCTGCTATGATGTTTTTCTGTAGTTTCTGTTTCATTCCAAAGGTTGAATCCTTCCTTTCTCTCTCCCTCTTCTGCAGTCTACCTTAACCTTGCTGATCTTCTCTGACGATAGGCTCCCCTTAGCCACCTTTTGACATGCAAGGCTTTTACTCCAAGCTCAACTCTTCCCCCTCCTCGTCTCCCCTGCTGGGGGTGGGCCTCAGGGCGGATGGGGCTCGGGTGCCTCTCAGCTTGGCCGTGGAGGCGGAGAAAGCCCAGGCGCTCCTGCAGACGTTCAGCTCCGCCTCTCTGTTGGCTTCAGCCGGACTCGGGGTGTTCTGCGTGGTGGCGGATCATGCGCTCCAGCTGTCCGCCATCCAGCAGCACCTGTGGCTGCGTGCTGCCTTGGACAACGCCACGCACGGATTGGTGGGGCTGTGGTCGTGGGCTGTTGTGATCGGACTGAGGAAAAAGAGTGATTTATATGAAGTGCTGCTGGCGGGCCTTCTGGCATCCATTATAGACTTGGACCATTTCTACATGGCTGGATCGCTGTCTCTCAAGGTCAGAGCTGTGCTACTTCTCACGTTCTTTTAGGCCAAGTGAGACTATATCAATAATCTAAAAGTATGCAATTTCCTCCTCCAGGCTGCCGTGTCGCTGCCCCAACGGCCTCCTCTCCACTGCTCCTCCCTTATCCCCGTCATCTGCCTCACCCTCCGCTTCCTGATGTGGCTTGGCCGCCTCAAAGACTCTTGGTGCTCGTTGCCATGGATGCTCTTCATTTCCATGACATCTCACCACGTGCGGGACGCCGTGCGCCATGGCCTGTGGGTGTGTCCGTTCGGCAACACGGCGCCCGTCCCCTACTGGCTGTACGTCAGCACCACGGCGACACTTCCGCACCTGTGCTCCGTGCTAATGTACCTAACGGGAACCAGGGACGTGATCTCGACCAAACACGGCGTTGCGATCGACGTGTAGATGCGTCAGCTACCCCTGGAGGAAATCATTGACAGTTTGAAATATTCAAATACTTGAAGTGACTGAAGAAAAATTTCTAACACTTGAAAGATTAAGATGAGTTTTTTTTGTTTTTGTTTTGTTTTTTATTTATTTGAGAACAGTTTTACAAAAGCAAACAGCCTGTACATAGACACACGAGCGTTGGGGTAGCCTGATGATTCAGTCTGCTCCTTTAATAATAATAAAAAAGAACAGAACTGGATGCAGAAGTTTAAATTTGTTTTAGATTATTCTTATTTTCTTTAATCTATACATACAGTCTCTACATATATTCACCTCCTCGTGGTATCAACCAGGTTCTGGCTGGATTTTGACTTCTCTTCTTTTCAAGAGCGGTAGATAATTGAAAGATTTTTGCTTGACATTATCAACATATACCTTTTAAAATTTTGTAATATTGTTTAGATCAGGGCCAAAACCAGTTTGGATTTCTACTGGATATCATTGTCCTCATAAACACCCCACATTTGTCCAAGTTTTCTGGCTGGAGTTTGTTAACTTAGAAATTGCCTTCCTCCTTGATTCTAATCTCACTTCAGTGCTCTGCCCGGGTTTTCTCCCATTCACCTGGATTTCTCTGGTAGAATTCAACTGTGCCAATCAGCAAACAGAAGGAAAAGCTGTGAACAATGAGGTCAATTTACAAATTACAATATGTCTGCAGTTTTAGAATTGGCAGCGGAGGCAGTGAACAAAGCCATTCAGTCCGTGTTGCCAACGCCTCCTCAGCTCGGCACTATGTCATGGCCAAACGTTAACGATTGGGTAAAATTTAAAATCTCAACAGAGTCCAGAAAGCAATTGTTTTTCAGTAACCGAGGGTCCAGACCAGGGCTGGTCTTTATCAGGCAAGGAATTTGAAGGAGGCTATCATCTATGATGATGTAAAAATTGCTTCACTGTGGACAGTGACACTGGTCCACCAATTTTCAGTTGGTAAAAGGTCCCAAACATTGAATATTGTTCCTAAACATTCTAATATTTTATCTCAAGATGACAATTTGGGTCATATGGTTGAAACTTTGACTCGGTTGGTTTTTCCAACAGGTCAGGTGTCCCAAAACACACATCAAAACTACTTTTGGAAAACCAACATTTGGCTTCTGGAATGGCGCAGACCATAATCCTGTTAAGGCAACCAGTTTAAAAAGGTACAAATTCCAGCAAAAACGTTCTAGATTTTGATATTAACAGACATGTGACAAATATTTTGGGGAGAGTATGTATACATTTGAGCTTGTAAGTAGTCCTGTGGATTCAAGGAAATACAAAATCCTTTAAGTTACTACTGTTGTGTTGTACGGTAATTTCACCTTGTGAAATGAACAATTCAAATACAACATTTTGAATATTTATGCTTATGAATTGAAGTACATCTCTGACCAGAACTGTGTTGTCTTTTGAGTAAAGGAACATTCCAAAATGGGTGCCAATCTTGGATTATTATGAAATGACTCTTTGTGGATACTTGTATCATGTATTTAAATCTTTATCTGCAAAGTAAGTTTCTCTGAAGTGACTCTTTCCAGTGACTGTTTTATACCAGCTTCGACACGTGTTAAAAATTTCCAGAATATATTTTCACAACACATGGGCTTTGAGATTCTCACAATATGGCAGAGAAAAAGTATAAAATAAGTTTTTGTTTTCAATGGAAGTTGGAAAATAATATTTTTTTCAGTCTGGTGACTAGAAGCTGTTCTTTGTCTCTCTTTACTGACCTCTACAGGAGAGACTTGTCACTGCAGCACATTCCCTTTCATCTGATCAGGCCGTTTAGCCGTATGAATGGTGTGATCAGTAATTTTTGTGGTTGTATAGGTGGGACTTTGTAAAAACCTTAGTTTGTGTTGAAACTGGTAACCAACCCATGTCTGATCTGCACCAATCGGTGAAAAATGTTATAATTCAGCCTCAACAACTCAAGGAAAAACCAACCAAAGGTCGACCACAGGCTGTTTGAAACTCGCACGCCATTTTTTCGATGGAGATAGTTTAAGCACATGTACACATTTTGACGATTTTCTGTCTGACTTCAACCAATGACATCCATTTCTAATCACCACAACACGCAATTGCCTATATTAATATGTAACTGTTATAGCTGTCCCTTCACCTGACACTTCATTGTGATGCTTGGAGAAGCCATTCTGTCTAACCAGCAGTAAATTGCTACTGACTGAGCCTTTTGTTGTTTTGCCGCCTTCTTAAGATGCGGACTGTTTCACTCTTCTGATTGTTTGCTTGTAACATTTAAGCATTTGGTGATTTTTGCCAATCGCAAATCTGAAATATGCTGGATTTTTATTTTGCTTTTTGAGTAGTGTATTCATAACATTGGCACATGTTTTATGGGTATGAAGAAACATTCACATTAGTATCGACAAAAACAGTTAAAAATGAAAAAAAAAAAAAAATTTACAGGTAGTCTAATGAAATAGGTGTACAGTGAAAACACTCATTCCTAAGCAGTATTATTAACACTAGAATTTTGCATAACATAGTGGTGGGCTTGATGGGTGTATTGTTTGATTGTAAGGTATCATGGGTACGATGTATTTCTCTCCTGCTGTGTGTATTGTAAATGTAAACTTTTTAAGCAAGGTGAGATTTTTATTTTTTGCCTTTTCTTTTCATTGAGGAAGCGGATGTATTAAAGCCCCTTGTCCACTAGAGGGCTCCTGGAGTTTGCGTATTACTGCTAAAAGTTTCTTTTCAAGCATTAAGTTTCTAAAATAATACTAAAACATTTGAGGGAAAGTTAGATTGAATTTGCACAGGTTATTTTATATATTTATATTAAAAAAAACTCTTTTTATTGCATGAGAGTATCTGATTTGTATGTGTCTCGTTTTGTTGGTGGCATCATTAATATTTGAATGACGGACATCCTTCATGTTTGTTGAGGTTCTCTGAACATTAGTGGAGATTAACGGTTGCTTAACACTGGAACTTTACCTTAAAGCTAAAGAAAGATGTGAGCACTGCAAGTGTATTTGTCACACACCTCTGCACCGGTGTATGTGAAAAGTTTGTGTTTGTGGTGTGAATGTATATGCCATGCTATTTAAAATGCTTTCTTCCCCCACCCCACCAGTAAAAATATTTTACTGCTGCTTACTTTCTTTTTATCTTTGACTGATTTTGATGTGTTGAGTATTTGCACTTTAAGTTTTTAAAATGTGAAATATACTTAATTTTTGAGTGATTTTGTAAGGTGGGGGTCTTTAGTATTAAGAACATATGCAGAGTACCGAGTTAATTCTAGTGTTCTTTTATCTCAATAAAATATATCCTATATTAATATTACTTTGCATATTTTTTTTAGTTTCCTGCTAACTGTAAGGCCAATTTTCTTGTGGCCCGAGTGTATTTTGAATGGACACTTTAAGGCATCCATGCAATTATTGTCATGTTTGACTGATTTCATTACAGTTTTAAGAGAGCAACTATATTTTCTGAAGATTGAGCATAAAAATAAAGCATTTACAGGTAGTCTAGTTAAATAGATGTGACGTGAACAAAGTGAATTAAGCAGTATTATTAACACTAAAATTTCCCATAACATGCAACATAGTGATGGGCTGTAGGGGTGTGCTGTGCAATTGTAAGGTATCCTGGGGACAATGCATTTTTCTCCTGCTGTGTCTATTGTAACCTGGAAACTTTTTAAGCAAGCCCAGTCTTTTCCCTTTTCTGTTTTTGGATTGAAGAAGTAGATGTATTGATGTCCCGTTTCCACTAGAGGGCTCCTGGAGTTTATAATACTGCTAAAAGTTTCTTTTCAAGTGTTAAGTTTAAAAAAAAAAAATGCAAAAACGATTGAGGGAAAGTTAGATTAAATTTGCTCAACTTATTTTATATATATATATATATATATATAAAAAAAATAAATAATTGTTTTATTCCATGAGAGAATTTGCTTCGTATCTGGCTCGTTTTGTTGGTGGCTTCATTGACATTTGAATAACACATCCTTCATGTTTGTTGAGATACTCTGAACATCTGGAGAACAACGGTTGCTAAACACCAAATGTTATCTAAAAGGTAAGGAAAGATGAGATGTGAGCACTGCAAGTGTTTTTGTCACACACACTTCTGCACCGGTGCATTTGAAAAGGTTGTGTTTGTGGTATGAATGTAAATAAGGTAGGAGTCTTTAGTATTAAGAACATATGTAGCAGAGTACCTATTTCTAGTGGCATTCTTTTATTTCTAGAAAATATATCCAGCATAAATATTATCTTTATATTTTTTTTGTTAGCTCCCTGGTGAGTTTAAGGCCCATCTTTTTGTGGCCTTAGGGTATCTTAACTAGACACTTTAAGGCACCTGTATAATTATTGGCAGGTTAAGACTAGTTATTTTACATTTGAGTGATTATATTACTGTTCTGGGAGAGCAACTTATGTTTGCTTTCCCAACATAGATTAAATTAACATAGATTAAATTCTTATTCTTAAAAAAAAGGTACCTAAAACGTTATTCACAAAGAGCTATGTAATGCATTTCTTGACTAAAATCTCACATTATGTTCAAAGTAAAATATATATTTCCTGTAAATATTCAAATATTGCTTGAGGGGAAAAAAGACACTGCATTCAAGACCTTAGAGAACATTTTATTTTATTTTTTAAAGTTTCCACTACGAATTAATGTGAAGCAGTGATGTTTCAGTTAATTTCAGGACTGGAACTGAGCAGTTTCAGGAATGAACCTAAATAATTTTAAATGTTGTAACTATTTTTGGATCAATGCCATTTTGTGCAAATCTGTTTTCTGAAATAAGTAAGAAATATATAAAGTGAAGATAAGATTATTCTTCCATAATAGCAATGCAAAAACGATTGAGGGAAATTCTGTTGAAGTCCCTTCAGACTGCTTAGTGTCTCAGTATTAATATACCAGGATGAGAAACAGATGTTTTCACTTAAACAATGGTACCTTTAAACTATTAGATTGACATTTAAAAGAAAAAAAAAAGGGGGGGGGGAATCCAAAGATATGCCCAATTCCTTAGACTGACTAATTCATATTTGAACATTATAAAAGCTAATAAAATGTCTTCCCAATATTCAAGTACTCACTTTTGAAGATAAAAGCACATTTTGTAGTGCGCACTTCGGCTCAAGTACTTGCACTGGGTCTGTATCCAAGTCATTGTGCTGAGCTGTTAGTGCTAAATAGGAATATCCTGAATAGAGCAGGAAGGAAGAGGAAGAACAGCCATATCTACCACTACACTACAGGAAATAGCAGATGTTGCTTAATTTGTCACATTTTTCCAGCAAAAGTGATGCTGCATGCCAGAGCAGAGAATTTACAAAAGAAAACTTTTGTTTTTCCTTCCTTCTTTCACCTAGAGTAACCTCTCATTGATGATGACGGTCAAGAGAACAACAGAAAACATGTTTATGTAACTAAATGTTACTTAGGCCCTGGGGAGACCAAGCTCTGCCTGTTTGAACTATGGGAGGCGTAAACACAACACAAAATGATTTCCTTCTATTGAAAATGTGGTAAAATAGTATTTATTTCACAGAAACATACCAGTACAGGAAGAAAAACAGCTTATGATGATATGTGTTGTACACATATTGCTAGAAAAAAAAAATAAAAAGAAAAAAATAAACTATTTACATCTGAGCGAGGATGCCTGAGTGTATTGAGCTTGTAAGATTAAAAACCAACAGGCTCCATACAGTATCACACTGCAGAGGGATAATGAAAGAATTCTGTCCGCAGAACCAGACAAAACACCACCAACGTGAAACAGAAATACATCCATAGGTGCTCACGATGTAGAAACAAAGCAGGTAGCCGTCAACCTCAAACCAGGGGAAATAAACGACAATGATGAGCACACAGAATCCATGCTGAGAATGTTTCAGATCCAATCTGCAAATATGACATTTGTTTTCAGAACCACAAACACGAATTCATTAATTTCAGCAAGATGTCAAAATTAGGGGTATAGTCTCTCTGCTTTTCATTGAGCAAGTTTTGCCATCTTCCAAATCCAGTTTGATCCATATTATTTAAAAAAAAAAAAATTAAAAATTAAATTAAATTAAATAAAAGTTCCGAATATTGACACAAAATTTAAGGGAAGAGGTCAGAGAGAAAATCTATGGTTCACTTGACAGGACAGAAATAAAACGAGTCCTAGAATTAAGCATGTCAGAATAAAACTGATTCACTATCCATACAGTAAGTGTACAGCAACACAGCTTCATGTAACTGGGGTCAAAGACACAAATACATATTGCAGGAAAGGTTCTGCAGACATGAATTATACTCAGTCAGTAGTGCTAGTTCTAAACCTAAACTGTGTTGTTTGGATTGATTTAGAGTGCCTTGCAGAAGTATTCACTAATGAAACACTAATACATTTTATGTCAAAAAGTTTATCTGGTCAGACGAGATCAAAATTTAGCTTCCTTGAGTTGCGGCGACATTTAATTGAAGTGGAACTGAAAGCATATCCATGTGTTCGAATGATTCTCTTGCAAGGCACTGTACCAACAGCATTCCCTTTTGAGAGTTCAAACGTCATAATCAAAATCTTTTCACTAATTCTCGAAAAATATTTGTTAATTTGCGACTGAGCAAACCATGTCTGCAAACCTACCCCCATGAACAGGTTTATAAACACCACATACACTTTTAACATCCATTATCTGTGATATACAGTGATAATATACAGGTAAGCTTTGCTGGAATCCATGCAAAAAATATATATATATATGAAGTTAGCTTTAGAAAACATACAGTCGTCAAACTGGAACAATTTGACTTAGATGCACCCTTGTGTTTCTAAAACTAGAATTAAAACAAACAAACAAAAAAAACTTTACATTTGCAGAATAAAACTAAAGGATAAAAGAAAGAAACAAAAACATTGAAGGAGGAAGTAAAGGAGAAAGCTGTAAAAGAGGTATTTCAGAACTTTAACATTTTTGTGAGTTGGTGTGTCGAGTGAAAGCAACCCTTGTCAGTTTATCTTGTGCACATTCAGTTATATAAACTTTCACTGACAAGTTGACGGTTAATTAACACAATATC
The DNA here is from genome assembly GCF_051168715.1 of Poecilia mexicana. Lineage (NCBI taxonomy): Eukaryota > Metazoa > Chordata > Actinopteri > Cyprinodontiformes > Poeciliidae > Poecilia > Poecilia mexicana. Next base: position 18,968,565 of record NW_028263381.1, read on the forward strand.
AGAGTTTATCAATGTGACAAAGCTGTGCAATCCTCACCAAAAAAAACAACAAAAAAAAAACAACCATAGGTTCCATTAATGCAGTTGAAGTGAATCTCCTCACCCGATCCCAGCCTTTACCGTGTTCCTCAAAAAGTGCTCAATGTCTTCAGCATACCAAAACCCGTTCGTTTACGGTGGTGCTCAAAACCACATGCTAACATCCGTCGTAACTGTCCACAAGCCACCTCCTTGAAGTAAAAGGAGCCCCATGTTGAAAATAGAAATAAGTTGCAATGCAAATATTTGGATCCCACTAATATGATCTGCTGTATGCAAACTGTCTGCATCCTCTGGCGTTGACAGAAGGGGTTAAACAGTAGAAACTATGACTATATGTGTCAGACGTTGACATAGCTCTTTAGTAGACTTCTAAGGAAGATCATCTCAGTTTTACTGTAAAACGAAATGCTTTGATTTCTTTATCCTTCTCTTGGGCATTATATGTCTAATAATTTCATTTTGTAATCAACTATCTTAACATACATAAGCAAAAAATGTAACTTCACGTAGGATGTTAAACTTTCTTCTCTTTCTTTAGATGATCATTTTCTTACTAGGGCCCCTTTAGACTGGGTTAAAACCATCTGATGGTCTCTAAAACCCTCATGATCACTCAGACTGGGTCGTGCCAAAGCCTACCCAGATTTCACATTTCATTGTGAGGCCAACTATTTTATTACTCTGCTCACAATTTGTTTAATCTCTGTCTCTCTCACCACTCTATATGTGAGATTTTTGTACCTCAACCTTCAGTTTCAGCCTTGTTTCAGAGAAGGTGGCACCACAATCGTTTATGTGGTGCTTGCAAAATGTAACAATTTTGTATTAACCTTATTGGCTTCTGCTTAATCTTCCTCGTTCCCCCTAGTCATCGCCAGCCTCTTTCGAATCAAACTTTTCTTCTGTGGTCAATGTGCTTTCTCAAAGGTGGTAAATCGATTCACCTCCTGATCCATCACATAATCTTATTTCAGTCTTCATACAATCTGAAAAATACGCTGATCAGCAGAATATGGTGCAGTTCATAACACTGAGGATAGTGAGCAGCAACTTTGCCTGTATTACAATTGCTAACTTTTTTTTGTGCAGCCTGAATAAGAAATGTGACACAAAGATCAGCAGGAATTTCCTCTTAGATTCATATTAATGAGAAAAATGCTGGGTGTTGTAATCGACGCCCCTTTGGATAATGCTCTGAAAGCAAAATTTAAGTAATTGGTACTGGAGGGTTCATGCTTGCAATTGCTTTTGTGCAACTATGAAGTGGTTTCTGGTAGCCTGGGGCGTATTTATTTATTTATATTTTAATTCTGAACTGCAGCAAGAAAAACCAAACTTTTTGCACAAGGTGTATATGCACAATTTGGAGTTGTGTGCACTTCTCCACAGCTGTGGAGCCTTGTTTGACGCCCAGTACAAAACTATATCTATGTTCAAGGTGGAAGTGTATTTATTAGCATGGAGTGTTTGTTTAAGCTGCTCGGTGAGATCCTATTGGTTGCAGCCTCCTGTGAATAGCAGCTGCTCTGCAAAGTAATAAATTACTTGAGTTCTTGAGTTTGAGTAGAATTAGGTTGTAGGCCAGTGTCTCAAATTCTGATGACCAAACCAACTGTGGTGCACAATGCCCACATATCATGAACATAGGTTACCAATGCAGGACTCCTTCATGCAACACTGAAGGAGTCATGACGTTAAAATGCAAAGACCATTTTAACGTCATGTTCTGGTTTTAGTACAGACTTGATATTTATTACACTATGCATTTCTTGCTTTATTTGCAAATTGTCTGCAAAAAGTGAATATTTTTGATTAGATTTAGATTTCCATTGATTTTTCAATTCAGTTTCAATGGGTTCAACTTGTGATGGAAGGTGATGGAATTTAATTGTGTATCAAAAACTCTCCAAGATCTTTTATATATGACTAAGTAAGTGACGTCTTAACGCTGGTGATTTGTGAAAGGCCAGTCTCTCCTCTTTTCCTTCTCAGTCTTTCAGTCACATGAAAACAAAATTGTCCATGGATGGATAAAAGACATAAATGAACAAGAAAATACATGTACTGTAAGTGACAGACAACATAATGGGGTCATGCAACGTAAAACCATTCATGCAACATATCATGGTATCATGCAACATAAAATCGTTCATTATAAGCCAGATAAATTTCCTCCTTGGCCCTCATACTCCAAAACCCAAAATTCTCCCTCAGGTCCAAAGCAGGTTGCAGATTGTTTTCTAGTCTCCCGTTCAACCCCCCCACCCCCCTCCAGCAGAGGCTGTAATGCCCATTGTTGCTGCTTTGGCATCAGACACACTCACACAGACTGGCAGAGATTCTGCTTCCTTCACAGCATTGAGTCAGTCAATGTAAGAATGATTGTGTTTATTCACACAGAGAGACTCATAAAATAAATGAATTAAATGGAAATGTTCTGGTTGGGGAGAAAGAGCCAAGCAGTTCCACAATAAAATCCTATCTCTTTGTGTTTGGCAGCTGAATTTCTTGTCCTATTTTGTTGGTTAAAAAAAAAAAAAGAAGAAAAAAAAAGTTCAAAAGGCACAAAGAGTCAGTCCACCTGAAGCAGCATTGGTTGTGAAAGTAAAACTGTCGTGGTGCCGTGTTATTTTTCGTTCCGCTGAGGAGTTATCGCGGCTTAAGTAAGCAGAGTTTGGTCGCAGGTTTCTCCTGGCGACTCTGTAATGCATTGTGGGTAATGCAGTTAATTGGATGCCACTGAATAAGTCCAGCGAGGCTCACAAAACTTTCCCCTGCAGTCACGTGGTAAATACAGAAAAATTCTCCGTTCCACTCTTGTCCCCCGTTGTCCTGGAAGTTGGATGGAGTAATGCTGTGTTCATAATTTCAGCTGAAATTTCAGCATGTCACAGCGGTGTGGCGTAGATGTTTACTCACTGCTGAAGCTGACAGGTTGTGGACACTTCAAACAAACCTAAGAAGAAAAACACACATAAGAAAAGAAGAAAAAAAAAAAAAAACAGGGTGAAGAAGGGAGAGAAATGCAGCTGCAGAAAACATATATCATAGCATAATTTGTTTGAAAGCATGTATTTAAAAGCCAGAGATAAATAGAAGATATGCAGGCGTACGTAGTTATAATCTGTGTTTGTGTGTGTGTGTGTGTGTGTGTGTGCCAGCCTTATAATCAAAAGTTGGCAGGCAATCTGAAGGGTTGTCTCAGAGATGTTTATAGCAACTCTTTGAACCATATTGCATCGTAGTAAAGCAGAAAAACCACGAAAGTCGTCTCATTGGCTAAGCATGCTTTTGATGATCATCAGTGGAGCTATTTAAGTCACAGTAAAAAAGCATCCAAAATAGGATTTTAATTGGATTCAAACATGTAGGCCGCTTCTTTTCAAAACTCGCAGATGAATCTGGTAAACAAAATAAATAAAAACAAATGGCTGTGACCTCCACTGTCTTTCCAATATAAAACGGTTCGCAAAGGTTTTCACACGCCTTGAACTATTTCACTTTTTTGACACACCGTGATTTTTATGCCTCCATAAAAATCGAATTTGACTGGATTTCGGCCTGATCTTTGTTTGCCTACGCAGGTGTAAAAAGTTAAATATTTCCTTAAAGGAAAAAAAGAAAAGAAAAGAAAACTTACCTTGACACATTAAATGCTGCGAGGTAAATGTCTCATTAGATTGGCAAAGATTTCATCTTGACCATAGAGGCGAGTTCTTGTTTGGTTGCATGTTCCCGCCGTTTCTGTCTCATCCTAGAAATAATAATAAAATAAAAAAATAAAATAATACGTAAAGTCTCGTTCAAACATACAGCTGTGATCCGTTCTGGGATGTGTGCTTGTCTTTGTGTCTTACCATATGACAAAAATAAGGGAAAGGACGGTGGTAAGTATGAAGATGGAGAACAAAACCAAGAGGATCACCAGACCCAAATTACCATCATCCTCTTGTACAACACCTAATGTGGGAAAAAAGTGGGGGGGGAGGGAAAAAAGCAAAAGATTTAAGCAAAACCACATATTGGGGGCCTACCAGGGTGGAAGACGCAAAGCAGCAGGAAGCTGATGAAAACGGAGCAGCGTGTGACTGAGGAAAATTGGGACAACAAAAGGATAAGAAAAGCCAGTGGGTGTAGCTGAGTTTTAATAAAAACAGAAGAGATTTCGCAAATTTCTAGTTTGTTGTTTACGAACTAAACAGACTGCCAAAACACTGATGATGCGTTGCTGGATGTAATTACTCCCGGGTTAAAAGCCAATCGGAGGATTGCTGTTCCAGATTTGACAAAGAAACATTCACTGATTACACTTTCATGGGGGAACAAAACTCTTTTATGGACGCAAATGATCTGAAAACAATCAGTTTGAAATGCATTATCAACATTTTATATGCAGACTGAAAAAAAAAACCCTGCAAAAAATCAGTTTTCAGCTTGTCTTTTAGTTCCACTCACTTTCATGCTCCCTGCTCTCTTACATGTGGGTGTTTGTGTACACTTGCAGGTTCCCTGCATGTGTACAGTTTAGAAGGGATAATTGCAACTGCAGGTCGCTTTCAACTCTGTTTCACCCAGATATATGGGTGCTACTATCTAGGAACCAAAAATCACATCGAAGAACACGACACGCTGTAGGAGCAATGTACTACAATTATATGTAATGGAGGATAGGACCAAACAAGAGGTACATGTTTGGTCTTATCTAGACTGTAATGACTGTAAATAATGCCCTCTGAGCTTTCAGCTGCATTAATGACTGATTAGACATTTATACGCTGCCAAAACAAACACAAGAGCTATGAAGCAGATTTTCCTGCAGTTTTCCTTGATATCAGGCCAATAAATAGTTAAGAACGCAAGACCCAAAACAAGAATGAGGAGAAATGACACAAGCTGTGCACATCCTCTACCCAGATCATGAAATACAGTCACACATAATGAACAGTTCAGCAAAAAAGCAAAAGTAGTGACATAAAAAAAAGTTTGGAGAGAAAACAAAGCTACAAAGTAGAAAAGTAAGTTTTGAAGTAATTCACAACCCTTGAACCCTTCCACCCTGGAACATTTCTACAGTTAAATACTGTAGCATATTTTCTGGTGATTATCCAGGGAGTCTGAAAAATGATATGGCACAATGTGAAGTGGAAAGAAAAGTGAATCTAGTTTAGAAAATGTTCCACAAAATAATGTGAAAAGCACACACTTATATTCAATCTGTGAACAGCTCTGCCTATGAGATGTTAAAAGAAAGTCCCTGACACTGAGAGTCTCCCTGTGTTTCAACAGCAGACATGCATTGGGCCCACATCATTGTCTAAACCAATCAGAGATAGCACAAGGCGGGCTCCCACCCTCTGATTGGCTGTGGTAGACCGTGTCAATGTTGTGTACTGCAGTGGACCAGAGGTGAGCAGGCTGGGCTAGTCAGATAAACAGAGAGGCTGTAGGAAAGTTAAGGCCTCTGTCATCTAAAAATCATCATCATAATCTCAGGATATGTGTGTCAGAGCTGTGGAGGATGTGGGCGTTTTAAATCTTGATGTTTTGGTTTTGTCAGTCTGGTTTCTGCATTACACTGATGATAATAATAGTGTTATATTTTTCTCTCCAGCCTAAGAGCACAAGACTTTTCTGAGCGCATGTATCTGTGTGATCAGTCACCCTCCCAATCCTTCCCACTGCATTTATTGTAAATATCCATAAGATGTTCAGCCTTTAAAATATTTGAACTTACATCGCTTCATTCATTCATTTTATCTTGCTAAGATTTTAGCTCATTGAACCACTTCAAACCCTTTTTCAGTCCCTTTATGTTTGCTAAATTGTTAGTCTTTCATCAGTAAATATTGGCGTATTGAACAGTGATTCAGGAAAAAAAGCTAACTTGTAAAACTGCAATGTATAATGTGATGCAGTTGAACATTTGGGTGCAACTCAATTTTGTGCTGTTGAGAAAAAGCTAGGCACACCAGCGCAGCCAGTGCAAAAAGTTAGTCCAGAAGCATGCAACGTGATCCTGGGCCAAATCACGACGCTATTTGCTCACTAACATTCCTTAGCAAATCTCCAAGGCCTTTACAGAATAGCTGCATTTATTCATAGACACAACTAGATACATATAGGCACTAAATACAAATAATCAGCCAAGTTTTCAGGCTTCTATTTTTAAAAATAGTTGACAAAATTACGTGCAATTTTCCATCCTCTTTACAATGATATAAATACTTTCCCAAGACGCCATTATCCTTAGAGGCTTTTTTTGTAGGAATTTCTGGCGCTGCCTACATAATTTTAGAAAGAGTTTAAACAGCAGGAAATGTGATTCACCTAATTAAAAAAGCATGTGGAAAACACAGAACGAGTAGAGGCAGTGCTCTAGCTCTACATTTAAAATACTTTTTAAGGATAATGGTAATGAGGAAATTGTATAAATGTGATGACAACTGGCATCACGTTCATACAACAAACACCCGGTTTGTTGCCGAGGAACAAGACTGCCAGGGGTCTGATATTTTAAAGAGACAAGCGGGTCTTACCGTGGGTTTTGGAGGTGAAAGTTTCAGGCAGCGTGCTGAAGAGATAGATATCGTCGTCTGGGTCATCTGAAGGGTGAGTGGTGGTGTCGGCTGCAACGCAAACAAACAGATGCAAACTTTGCCGTCAATGTACCAAATCCCGTGACTCAAACCACAAAAGAAACCTACAGTCAAAGTTAATTATACTTAATGAAATCTGTACGTGTTTCTGGCTGCGCATCAAACACAAGTAATTAGAACCGGCTCATTTCCAGCACTTCACCATTCATCCAGTTTTATTGCGTCCCAGTTTTCTATCCCGACATTGTTGTCTTGAGTCCAACTCTCTTAGTAGATTTGATCTAAACAACGTTTCTTTCATAGTTTCTCAAAAAGTTACAATATAGAAGGTTTCACTCATTATTTTTGACCTATTTATGTCTAGTCCAATCATTTCAGTCAGCCCATATATTTTCATTTGTCACCAAAAATATCCATGAAATATCCATTAATGTGTCCCACCTCGCCAGGGCGTACGGAAACTCGGGGCGCTCCATTCGCTCCACTGGCTCTCTGGGCTGACGTCGTCGCGGGCCCGAACTTGAACCTGGTTGCTGTGGTACGGTGTGGCGTCGGGTATTTCAATTGAATTCTCTTCTGTCATCATCTGTTTTTGGACAGACAAAAAGATGCTACTGATGGGACAATCATAACGCCGAATAGAGCAGGGGTGGCGAACCAGTTCGGCATTAAAAGCCAACAATGTGGGCGAGGGTTTGATTGACTTACCTCTGACCAGTGCATGGATCCCTGTGGTCTGTATCGAATATGAAATCTCAGGGGAAAGAAACGGTCCTCTGGCCAAGACGACGGATTCTTCCATGTAACCCATAACTTTGATGGATTACCTTCCACTTCCTCTATGAACACAGACCGTGGAGGGTCTGGTTTCACTGTAAAAACACAAACAAGTAGAAAGTTAGAAAGTGAATAACTGAACAAATAGGTTTTTTTTTCATTTTTGCAGAAGAAAGAAACATATTTTCTTTAAAAAAATATAACAGTGTTTCAGCTCTAATGGACAAAAAAAGTGTAAACCAAGCAGTGTTTCCTAGTGTTAAATTAAGACAACTCTCTTTCACATAATTTAGTTTTATGAGACACTCCCCTTTAAAATCAAAAATAAAATTGATAAAAATCACAGATTTCTTATGCAGCCTTACAAAGTTCATTTAGTCTGATTCTGCGGTAAGATGTCTGGGACCCAAGAGCGTTTGTCTCTGTGACTCCAAATGTGTGGATGGTCTGCCAGAAAGCGGGATCTTCTACAACACAGCGCCTGTTGGTAGAGTCCACGATGCACAATTTGGTCGGCTCCTTTTCTTCCTTCCCTCTTGAAAACAAGATCAAAAGTGTTTAATTATTATTACAATTTAAAAAAACAAAACAAGAAAAAACAAAACACAATGTTCTGAATTTGACCGTTCCGATGCAGTAACTGTGTTGTACCTGAAGGAGGTGTTGTACTTGGCTGGCAGGAAGGTTTTCACAGAGTCCTTCCAGGTGCAGCGAACAAATGTGTGATTGGGTACACGGCAGGAAATGCTCAGCAGCCCAGGGGGATCTAACAAACAAGAGTGTCCCCATTATGAACCGAAACAATCAGGAGGGCTTTGACCAGCAGAAGGCAAAACTCCCAGTTCCTTGGAAGGAAAATCAGTTGGAAGCCCCTTCCTGTTTGAGACAGTGGCAGGATGTGGATGGCTTTGTGATGGCTGATAAGACCAGTTTCCTCTGAGGACTAATAGCTCTGCTCCATTTATCACTGACTTCATAAGTAATCTTACTATAAACAGAAAAACATTCATAATTCTACAACGACCTTTCACTGGAATTACACTCGCAAGTCTTACAGTTTATGCCTCTTTCAGCTTTGCACACCCAGAAGACATTTTTGCTCATTGCTCATTTTGTTTATTTAATTAAAAAAATGCTCAAACGGATTTCTATCTACTGGTCTGCACTAACTGAGCCATTCTAACATGAATTATGAATGTGCTTTAAGCTATACCGTTCTGTCATGTTCGAGCAGGTCCATGTACTGCCTTAACACTTTGTCATGTATGCATCTCCAGCCACTTCCCCATCCACTGTGATTATCTTTTCTTGTCCCTTCTGAATGAAAACATGCCTGAAGCTTGGTCACAGTGCCACCATGTTTCACCTTGACTGCTATGTTGGATGTTTTCAGTTTCCCTTCCATCTAAGCAGAACACCCTCCATGATTTTGCTCTGTCCTTTGCATGAGCTGCAATATGTAACTTTTATAAAAATATGCTTGTTTTTACATATTTGTTAAACTACCACCAATATTGTCTCATACAATGCTGTCATGACAATGTCAGCTATGTTATGAATAAAATATCTTTTTTTTATATAAAATAATATTTTTGTAAAAGTTTCATACTGCAGTTTTATGGTAAACGTTATCGCTGACCTGTCTGGTGTGTTGCATTTGGGATCTTCATGATTTGTGCACCAATGTTCTCAAACAAACCTCCCTGTTTGCGTGCAATCTCTGTGGAATGGCTACAATTCTACAGAGAATACACACCAAGAAAAATGTACAATTTTGATATTTTTGTTTATAAAAAAAAAATAATAAAAAAGATATGAATCAGCATTCATCCGCTTCACAGCCATGCATTACTTTCAGTTAGTCTATCACATATAATACCATGAAACACACTGAAGTTTAAGTGATATGAATACTTTTGCAAGAAGACATTTTATATGTGTACTACTACCTTTAAAACCTACGTATATCTGAAGAAGTCAAAGCATCACTTACAGCCCAGTCGGAGTATGACCGAGTGGAGGAGGAGCCCGCTGTCGTCATAGCAGCTGTAGTTGCCCTGCGCCGATTGGTCGACGAGAAACAGGACTAAGCTTCCGTTGAATGTCACTTGGTGCCACGACGACACGGAGCTGTGGTTGTGACGCCACACCACAGGGACACTGGACAGAGGAAGGTACTTTATTAATTTTTATGATAGCAAGTGATGTTGGGGAATCTTTCATACTAACTGCGCTCTTTGTCATTTTTGCCACAATACTCGTGAAGATGAAACTTCCTCTTAGTGCTTGCAATATGCTGGTCTTCCTACCTGATTTGTGACTTCCCGCATGCCAGTGTCACGTTGGACTCCAAACGCCCAAACTGCACGTCCGACACTGCAAACACAGACATCGCATAAAACGCTAAAGAGCGTTTCATGCTCGCTTCCAGAATGTGCACGCCGAGCAGTCTGACATATAATGTGTCTGTACTGTCTACGTTAATGTGATTCAAGCGCCATCACTAGCAGTCCAGTCAGCAGGGTTACAATAACATGACCATACACGGTTCGGGATCCGGCAGACTGAGGAGTCTTTGGCACGCATTGGAAAGCTGCTGCGGAGTGTTTGTGTTTTATCTTTGAAAGCTGGTTGTAGTCATTTTTGAAATATTACTGTCTTTCAAATAAATCCACTTTGAAACCGTTTTAAAAGTAGAGCCCCGCTGGGACCAATAAAATAAGTTACACTTTAGAACTCAAATGGTCAAAAGCAGTAAACTACATTTTACTCTGTCTTGTGTCCTGATTAACTTATTATTTAAAGGCAATAAAATAAATAAGTAAATAAAAAATCAGAAGCAGTACCCCAACTACAATATACTGCATAGACTTGTTGTTATGCATGTTAAAAAAATAAAAAAAGCGTAATTTAGATGCAGATATTTATGTAGCTTTGCAGGAAAACAAAGAGCATGTGCGGACCGATATCCGATATCATTATTGGATCAGGACAAGAAGCAGATGTGCTCTGAGCTCGTAGAAAACAATGAGATTTTAATCATTTCATTAGTTTGTTTCTCAATACTGTTTAGTTCAAACTTACATGAAAGGTATGCCAAAAAATATCACTTTTTGGAACATGGACAAAGCCTGATCATAAGACAAACAACCATTAGTTTGTTTACGCCATGTGTCCCACAATGCAACATAAACGTGGCTAAGCAGTGATGAGCTTCAGATATCTTTACTGGTAGTGCTACTAGTTATGGTCAGTGCTAAATAGATTAAATGCAACTTCTGGATTAGAGTGGACCAGATAATAATTATACTTTAATAAGAATCAGTAATCCAACATCTTTATATCACTTCAGGATTAATATCGAACTGCTAACGGTACCGAAGCTGAATAAACAGAAAATGCCAGATGTAGCTTAACTGCAAAAGTTTGATGATTTCTATCACTGACGTGTGGAGAAATCTTCAATGTCAATACTTGCCAACTCAAACAAAACTGAAGGGTGGTGTTGATTTAAAGTATAGCAAGTGTAGTGTTTACTCGAGCAAATATTTGTGGTGGCTGTAGTAATTTGCAAAGAAGATATTCTATCTAGTGTGTGTGAGAGTAGTCGAGCACATGTTTAGCTTGGCTTCGTAATGTGAAAGCTGGCATTTACGAGAGATCTGGGGTGAAAAAAGGAAAAAAACAAAAAAACAGCATAGTTTGGGCTGCCACGCAAACAGCTTCATTAATTCACAACCTCAGCCACTGAGGCATGCACACTCCCTGCTGGCCTCTCCTACCATAGCAGCAAACAATCTACCCTTAGTTTTATGTTTTTATCTAATCTATTTTAACGAAAAACTGCTGAACTGTAGAAAAGTTATTTAATTACTAGTACTACCTAAAACGGTTCATGAATCTGCGGTGTGTCTGAAATAAACCAATATTTCATGAATGTTTGCTGCAGATCTTTAGCAAACTTGGTTTTCACTGGCAGCTTATATTTAGCGTTTTTTTTTTTTTTTCTTTGTAATTCTTTCTGCTGATGGCAGCTGCATGAACTGAAACAGCTGGAAATGAGTTTCACAGGGACTTTGTGGTTCCATTTTGATTTCTAAGAGTGAGAGATGAATGGTGAAAGGGGAGGAGAACACGGAAATATATTGTAATAATGCTGTGGAATGTAGGACATAACTAATCACATATAACAAAGGGCATGGTCAATAGATTTTAATTTCAAGACGGATGTTGTGGGAGGTAAATTACTTCGATAAAACTAATGTCTGGTTGGCCTGAAAACTCAAAAGTTACCTTAACAAAGAAACAACACAAGAATTTTTACACAGAAAAAAAAACCAGTTATTAATATTGTGAGTAGATCTGTGGGTGCTGCAACTGCCACCCACGGGTCAAACTAGTCAAGCTGAAAATTGACTAATTGAGCTTGAGCAATTGTTGGATTTCTGTATTTCTAAGTGAATGAAAAATTCCTGAAATGAGTAACATTAGCCAAGTTTCAGTCAGTAGGTTTTACAGTTCAGATAAGAAAACATTAATACATTAAGAAAGATAAAGAAGGATCATGCACATGAATGTACAGATAATAACACAAACTGGAAGCAAAGTATTTTACACATATTTCGCTTGCATGAAACTAAAAAAGTAATCTGGAAAAGGGAAAAGGGAATATTGCATTCAGTGTTGTTTCTAGTCAATATGGCAAGCATACAGTCGGCACCTAAAATTATTCAGCCTCTACTGCAAGTTATATTTTTTTTGTGAAAATGTAAAACTGTTCAGTTTTGCCATAAACAACCTGAACCAGAAGAGGCCAAAACGCTAAGTAGGACTAACACCGCAATTATATTAGCCAAATTCACAATTAAACTTCATTGTTCATGACTTGTGCAGTCTGAAAAATATTCAAAGCCCTAAAGAAAATTTTCCATGAGAGCGCACGTGGTTTCACAAGACGCACCAGGAGGCCGGGGACAAAAGACCCGTGATACTCCAACTAAAGAAGACTGGAGGCTGAAACTGAAACTTGTGGCGATACAACAATGTAATAGTCTCTGGGTTTGAACACTATGCAACAAGGTTATCTCACATGGTAAGAAAGAGTTCAGAACAAATCTTGACTTACACTGTCTATAACATCTCGATTACTAAAGTTTACAAATGGTTTTGTTTGTCCTATAATAGACCATTGTTCGTTCTTATTGTCTCACTTTCCTCATCAGTCTTTCCATTTACTCAGTGGTTTTATACAGAGCCTCTCTCAACAATTTTAACTACATTTTCTTTTTTCCTTTCACTACACTCCATCTCTTTTTTTCCCTGCATATACTTGTGTGTGTGTGTGCGCACGCGCGTGTGTGTGTGTGTGTACCTGGGGCCCTGGTGCAGCACAAAGAAATGGCTGGTCTGAATGTGTGTATTCATGTTTTATTGGCAGTGAAGTACATTATTCCCCAAACCCGCAGCGTTCCACTCATATCTGATTCTGCCTCTGGCAGGAGCACCCCGACATGTGCGCACACACACACACGTTTGTTTTGCTATCTTTGTGGGGACTTTCCATTGACTTCCATTCATTTCTACTCATTTCTACAGCCTAAACCTTACCTTTACCCTTTTCCTAACCCTAACCATCACATACCTAACCCTAACCCTAACCAAAACTCAATTCATACCTTAGCCCTAACTCTGACCCCTGACCCAAAAACAGGGTATCCCCTCGTGGGGACCAGGCTCAGGTCCCCACGAGGAGCGACTGGTCCCCACAACGTAGCATATGTCAGGAAAATCGTCCCCACAAGGTATTACAAACAAACGCACACAGACGCACGCATACACACAGACATAAAACAGCACATCCATTCATACACAAAAATGCGTTTATGCACACACTCTCTCTCACACACACGTCCACATAACGATGTGCACAGAAAGGCTTCAGGTTCGTCTTGACGTTAAAATCAGATGGCAAAGCAGACACAGAAACTGCAAGCTGGATGAAACTTGGTACTTTCAAAACAATAGAAAGGACCGAGGAGCCTCAGGGTAGAACGGACAGCCTCATGTGAAGGTCAGTTTGTTCACTAATTAATATGAAAGAAAAAAAGAAAAAGAAAAAAATGGAAAGGAGAAAGTAAGAAGGGAAAAAGAAAGAAAGAAAAAAAGAAAAAAGGAAAGTAAGCACACAAGAAAGGAAGAAAGATTTGATTTTCAGAGGCAAATAAAACTTCTTCAGACACAAATTAGCAAAGTTTAAAGTCCTTCTTAGTTTATAAAGTTTAGAAGTCCATAATAATTTATTGTAGCTCTGTCTATCAAGGCTATGCTTTAATTACAAAACTACAAATAAAACTAACACTGTCAGAAGGACAAATGGATGAATGGATGAGTGGATCAGTGCGGTTAGATTTCACATAGCCATTGTAATCAAATGAATGAAAGAGAACAATAATCGCAGGTTACTGGTGTGATTTGTGGTATGCTTTGATAAATAACATATGAATCAGGAAATTGTCTTATTTTCCTGCTGATGGCTATTAGAAAAAAAAAAGTTTCACCCAGAGCTAAGAAAAAAGAAAAAGGCTGACTTTCATTCAGACAGTTTATTGTCACAGTAAAAGAAATTTTCTAAGAATAATCTGACTTGTAATTCCTGAAAAAGGAATGACACATCGAGTTGTTACGAAAATAAAATGTCTGCACTGCTTTGCTGACATTTGCATACATGAATGTGCAGATATGCGTTTAGGCACCTGATTGTGTTATAAAATAGGTGAGCGCACAAAAACACAATTTGCCTAAATCGCTTAGTCACAACAGCTCATGAAACAACATCTGTGTTGTTTCATGAGTCCCTACAGTCTATGCTTCAGACTGTAGGGACTGATCATAATGAAGTGAGGCAAAAATAATAAAAAAAAATGTTTAAGTTTGCTACCCCGCTTTGAAAAACAAACTGTTGCTCCATTTGCTCTGCTGGTCAGGTTGCTATGTGCACATGTGTGGTCGATGGCTAAGAGGCAACCATCAAACACACATGTGCACATGTGTCATTTCTACATACCTGAAAAATCACCTGTTTGATAGCTAGGACGTTCTGCTTAAACTGAAAACACATTTAAATAATTACACGTTTCACTCCAACACCTGCTGAAACTTTGGCTCTGTTATCCATAGCCAACACAATTGTGTCGTCTTCAAACCATAACAGCCTCTCTGGTTTAATTAAAGACTGTTTTTACAGGTGTTTGTCTCATGACCTAAAGTTATTACTGAAGGTGTTGTGCTTTAATAACCTTAGTCAAGTTTAAACAAAAAAACGGAGCTTCAGGTAATCATCTGTGGAAAATCAGGGCAGGAAAGGTGAGAAGTACTGTTATTCATTTAATTAATCTTTCCTATAGGGTACCATGATACATCTCTCAGATTTCTTTGCAGCTGAATTAGTTACCTAGTGTGGGAGTTTGTAGCCATTACAGCATACATTACGAACTCTGACCTTATGAAATTGCTTCCACAAAAAGTGAAAGACAAGCACTGGAGTTGTCAATAAAGAATGACATTTTACTCTTTCTTTCAGGCTTACACTAAGCTCTATATGTGCCACCAAGTGTAAAGGATCCAGAGGAGTCCATGTCAGAACCTCGACAGGATGTGCGTCTGTGTGTGTTGTTGCTGGGTTGATGCGACGGTATGTGTCCAGACAAATGTGCAGCCACATATATTTTCATAAAAATGTAACTGTCGGTTTGGTTTGAGAAGAAAGTGTGTTGAGGCGTGGGTGTGCGTGCGTGAGCATGCGTTACCTTCATCACTCCAAATCTGAGCACGGCTGGGAGGCAGTGACCAAGACAAAAACCAGATGACTGTGAGACAAACAGGACTGGACAGAAGGCCTGGCATCTAGAAAGACAGAGACACAGATGGAGGAGGAGGTTATTTAAATTTTAATCAAAAGTAACCATTTCCTGGTTATGCTTCTGGAAAACAAAGATAAATACTGCAACCGATCGCATCGTAGTTCTCCTTCACGGGGTTTAAGGCCTCAAACAGGAAACGGTGGTAATTGAGCAGCAGAAGCTCAAGTGAAAGAGCTTTTCAACGTCAAATAACAGACTTTTCATAACAATTTATATACACAATGACTATAAGATAAGTACAGAAAACTGCATTGTATTAAAGGAGAGAAAAATCCTGAAGTCTGGAAAGAGGTTAGCATGTAAATATATTTAAAACATATGCTTTCCTCATTATGAAACTGAATAGCAGCCTATTTAGATCCTGCACAGAAAAGACCATATATATATGTATAATCAATTCAGCAGTGTTGTTTTTCATGAAGCTGCTCAATGCCAAAACTCAATGAGACATCTTCCGTGGGTTGACTGGCACGAAGCACGAAGCATAAAGAACCCACTCTTTTTTTTTTATATTTGAACACAAACACTATTTCTTTCAATGTCAAACAGTTCTATAATTCATCAGGAGCAAAAGAGGAGACGAAGTATGAGCAAATAATGGGCGACAGACATTTAGTTCAGAGAACATATTTACACCTTGAATTGAATAATCAAAGTATCAAAACATACATATTCGCTACCAATATTTTTCACTCTGTTTAATCGTGCTAGACATGTTTGGATCAGGAACATTTCTTAACCTGCAGTACCACAGTCTGAGCCTTCGTAATGCGTCACAGCTCATCCTATTACTTTTTATTCATCACCATCTGTACCGTCTAACCAGAGTTATATTTTGTTAATAAAGTCGAATTAAGCAAGCCGTCTTTAAGTTTTTATAAGCGCTGCTAAATCGTCCCACAGGCTGATTAAAACAGACAAATTAATCTGCTGTTTATTAAGAATGTGGCATCAAAGCCCCACACCCTAAAACAGACGTGCATCTACAATCAGGTTAGTATCACCCTAGTGTTAGCCTAACCCTAACCCCATCCATATATCATTATACTTTAAAAATGTCTCTGCAGTTTTTGTCGCACATGAACAAGTGAATGATGTATGAAAACAATCCAAACGAGTGTTAATCAATTAACACAGAAAATTTATATTATAAAACAAACTATTTAAGATGTAATAGGGGAAATCTGGATGCACTTAAAACTGTCTAAAAATATAAAATAAATATGAATACTTCGAAAGACTTTAAAAATGCAACAGAAACTTTGCAAAGCTAAACATCTTCTGCCAAGATTTCAGCCAGGTAGGAATGAGTCAGTTATCGGAATCAAGGTATAGCAAGGCTGTCAACAAAAGGCTGTGGTTATTAAAAACTCAAACGTATTCCATCACACCGTTCCTAAGGTTTAAGCTCCTTTTTAATGAGAAGACGCAGAAATTGCCGGAGGCTCTGTCCCTGCACAACCACTGAGAGTCATCAGAGTGAGACGACTCCTCCTCTCTCCGATCTGCTGCTTCACACTGCTGGTCAGGAGGCAGAAAAATGGCAGCCGAACTTTTCTCTCATTCGTTCGCCAATATTTCCAAACCCGAAATTCAAGGATAGAGTGGAAACTACAGAGGCACCACTTATAACTCTTATCAAGGTAATACAACAGTTGGAAAACAACAAAACACATGTATGCTAGGCAGCAGCCTGCAGGCTGGTTATCTGTGCAGACAGCCATCTAATTAACTAGCTACTAACAATTAAATTAAACGTGTTATTGCATAAAAAGAAAAAAAACACAGAGAGGGAGAGATTTATTTTTCTGCACAAGGAACTCTTAAAAATGTAAATATTGGATTGGTAAAGCCAGCATTCAGTCACGACAGGCATTTATTTTTGCCCAAGTCTAAATATAAATCTTCAAAACATTGTAGAAAACAAGATTGCTGTAACTGTAGTAGTCTGGATTATTTTTTGCAACAGTAACATTTATGTTTGAAATCTTTGATCTGACGCCGTCAACCGGATATCCTTTCCCGTTATCACATGAGGATTTTGTAACAGTTCTAACCAACAGGTAGTAACCCAACGTCTACTGTGTGAATATCCCTGACCATTGCAAAAACCAGATTGTTCTCTCATGCCATCTGCAAAGACGATCTGAATTTTGAAGGTTTATTTACGGGCGCTTGAACTGCGATCACTGTGGTTTAGTGAGAATAACACTCCAACATGTGGTTCACAGCATCTCAGCCAAACAGATCATCTGTTATATAAACCTTAAAGTAAACAGGAGAATGAGGTGTTATGTTTGAGGCTGCCAGCGTCTAAGCAATGTGTTACATCTTAGTGACTGATTAATAGTGTTTTATAAAGCGTTATTTACAATATATTACAAAGAGGACTCTTAAGATGACGTGACAGCAACATATGGACCAACAGAAATAAAACTGTTGGTGTTTCATTGTTTTCTCCATACAATTTGCATCACAACATATTTTAATATGACCAGCAGCTGTAAATGTTAAATAAACAAAACACACTGGCACAGCTTGACTATATTACACCTCACATTTATGAAGTTTGACCCCATTAAATAAACACCGACCCGCGACAAGCCTCGCGCATCCTGGGTTCAGTCACAATAAGTGGTTGGAAATTTCTGCAGCCAAGTTTTCCAGACATACATCTTATAATCAACAACTGAATTACAGGTTCATTGTGCTATAAAAGTTTACAATAGCAGACTACCTCCTTCTCCAAATAATTCAAGCAATTAACCAAACTGGGAAAATTGAGTGGCTCCTACATAAACTGGTTCAAAAATATTCTTGACGTCTTTGCCGGGCCCCCTTGTGTCTACCGTGCTACGAGGTAGCACAGCCGTGTTACATTCACCACCGCCACCTCAGAGTATGGGGCAAATTTAAATCTCAGCTTTCTCACTCGCTTGCTTACATTGCCCCATTTTACTGTTAAGCTGCTGAGAAACAGTCCATGAACAAAAACTCAGTGGGAACACAGGATGGTATTCATAAGCTATACAGTGATGAGAAAAAGTAATTGAATGTCTGGCCTTTAGTGTGTGACCTTAACCTCAATTACACATGGGTTATGCTGCAAAACAGAGATGCAAATCACACCAGAAGGTCCTCCTCTTTATGGTTAAAAATGTTTTTTTTTCCCCTTAGTGGTCTAGTAAAATCCTGATATAAATCTAATTGAGACGGTGTGTCACAATTTTAAACGGTTTGTGCAAGGAAAATCCTTCCAATGTGGCCTAGAAAAAAGTCTGCAAAGAGCAGGTCAAAACACCTCCACAGTGACATAAGCATAGCTAAGCAAAGCACAATTACTTATTCACAAGATGCTCAAGTTGACTAGGATGATTCACTCTGGCTATGTTTTTTAAATATGATTTTTTTTTTCATTCATTTAAAAAGTTTGACAAGCAAAACCAACTATTCTTTAAGGAAAAGTTTTGACTGTTCACTTTGTTCATTGTGCCCAGAAGCATAAGACCTACATTCATCATTTTTGATTTTTTTTTTTAGTAGCATAAAAATAACTTTTTTTTCACATGACTAAACGTTTCCAGTGTAATGGAAGTGTTATCGTAATGTTTTTTTTTTCCGTTTTGTTATAAAAAGGAATTCTGATAGTTAAAAGGAAACATTTCTGCTGATGGGTTAAAATGTGCAAATGGAATATTAATGAAGGACCTTGTCAGCAACATTTAGTCTGATGTTAAACCTCACAGACACGGTTTCTGCTATCCTCCACTTTCAGCCTGTTGCTTTCTTTTTTTAGACTTTGACACATTCGCCACCTCGTCTGCTTGATGGCTTTTCATCACTCACATGTCAAAATGTTCAAAGTTAAGTACCCGGATTTCTATTGCTCCATTAGTATAGCTTCCCTGTTTGATCATCTTAAAAAAATTAAATATGCAAGTCACATTTATTTTTATATTTTTTGGTATACAACCATAGGGAAAAATAATTCTTCTGTTCTATCAGTTCCAGTCAGCTGGTTCTTATCTGTATCTGACCCTGATGAGTTGTAAAGCCCCTGTTCTGTCTCCCAGTCTGATCGAGTTTTCCCGCAATCTAATCCCTGCCAGAACAAAGTCCAGTAAATACATTTTCTTAAACCATTTGATTCTCCTTAAATGCTGGCGTCCATTGTTTCAGCCGATACTAATGGTCAGCAGGACTGCATACATTTTTAAAGCAAAGAAAAGGTGAAAAGCAAGTGTCTTTGGAACTTCACTTATTTTAATTCACAAACATTTTGTGGTCTAAAAAAAATCGTGTCAGATTATGAGCAGAGGTCCACTGAGTAAAAAGAAACTAGACAGAAAAAAGAATACTTTTACCCTGGTTACACAGTAGGATCAATTTGACTGTGTAAAAATATTTTCAAATGTGAAAAACATGAGCAGTCAGTGTGTGGAAACTAAAGAAACACCTATTACTCAATAAAGTAGCTCTATTAAGAGCAGAATTGGAAAAAGTTATAATATTGTATTTGTAATATGTTGTTTAATTGCAGGTCTGATTAAAGATGAGACTGTCTGGTGATTAATACTGCTTTCCAGGCTTCTAATCAGTACTGATGTTTAGTACTAGTCCCCAAGTCTCCACTTAGTTTTTATGTGAATGCAATCCATCAAGAGTTCTTTTTTAAATTTTCTAACTCTATGCTAGACAACAAAACAAGCCTGATATTCTACGTGAAAAATACGAAAAGCATATGGGCAACATCAAGCGTCACAGAGAGAGATTGACTGTGTTGGCTGTGCTTTCTTTTCAGGTTGCATGTGTGTGTCTTTGTCAGAGTGTGTAATCACAAGCCAATAGCCTGAGTCACACCCTCC
This sequence comes from Poecilia mexicana, assembly GCF_051168715.1. NCBI lineage: Eukaryota > Metazoa > Chordata > Actinopteri > Cyprinodontiformes > Poeciliidae > Poecilia > Poecilia mexicana. The sequence goes on from NW_028263381.1 coordinate 18,988,764, forward strand.
AGTCACCCTTCTACTGTGAATACTAAACCAAACCTCTCTACAGACACGGGAATGTGGTCATTGTCGCTAGGATGCATCTTTAAAGTACTCACAATTCGTAAAAGCAGAAAAACAACAAAAGTTGTAAATCCACCACAAAGCACAAGTTAGCCAGTCATAAAGCTGAAAGTGTTCTCCGAGCTCTTAACTACAAAGCGATAAAAAGTAATTGCTAAACCGGGACGTACAAACTTTCTCGGTGAAAAATGTTCCGCCCAATTCAAACATAGTAAAAAGTGAAAGTCAATGTATCAAGACAAAAATCGAACAATACCTATGTGAGGAGGGGTTTGTTGAAGATGTCTTTATCGGTTCTCAAGTCTTGATGATAAAATGAGACGGAGACAGAGAAAGATCACATTTAAAAAGGCTTTTTATTAACCAGTGTTCTCCATGGCAGCACAATCCCACGTAGTGAGTCACTCTGTTTTTGGCATGCCACTGCACATTCAGGCAGCTTTACAAGAGACGAAACAAGACACTGAAAGGACAGACAGACAGAGAATAGAAGTAAGGGAGAGGGGGAAAAAAGCCAGGCCTGGGGGGTCGATAGGAGGTGGAGTGAATTTGGCGAATCTTGTTTAAAGTTAGCTGATTGACGTATCGCAGATCTTGGGTGTTGTAGGGAAAAACCCTAAAGCACACCAACAATACAGTGCTGGAATATTTGCATTTTGAAAAAGAAAAATGATTGTTGAGTCAGGGACGCTCTGCTTTGCTGGCCAGTGACATAACAAATCATTGCAGGATGTCCTGTTCAGAAGGACAGGTCATTAGAGTACATGTCATAAATTAGAAACTAACAAAGACCGATGTTTCAATAACCCTACAGCCTCCGCAACAATAGTCAAAGTGTGTTTACTTGTTTGTGTCTCACATCTATTTCCAAGAGTAAAATGCTGACAAAACTGTAGTGTAACTGTGCATTGTGTGCGAGTGTGAATGAGACGGAGTGAAAAAATATACTCTGTGTGCGCGTGCAAGTGCACTAAGCCAACAACGCAACGATGCCGAGCCAAGACGGTGGGGGAGGACTACAATGGAGCTGGTGTTTACCCAGGTCACCATGGCAATCCCTGCACACCCTGTCTTCCTGACCTTTCCAGGCGATAAGAGCAGCGCTGACTGACATCCGTGTGTGTCGGTCTGTATTTCCATATGTGGAGCAGCTCAAAGCGCATCAGCGGACAAAGCGCAGGGCTTTCTTTTTTGACACACACACTACAGCCTCTTTAAATGAGTGCCAGTGAATTTCTTGCTTTGCTGGTTGGGGTCTAGGTGTGAATGAGCTAATGGAACAAGAGAAGGGATAAGATAAGTTTGAAGCAAAAACAAAAGTATTCACTGCAGGCCAGGCGCTGTCCAAAATATGAATGGAATATGTGTTGTGTATGTACATAGATCAATTTAAAGTCTTATTTTCACTTTTTATCTCTTGCAAAAGGTAAACAAAAATCCTAAATATAAGCATTCAGTAGATCACCAATATTTAAGGAGGTTTGTGACCTCAACCACCTGTGAAAGGCTAAAATCCGCAAATACTTTGAAGCCCCACTAAAAATAGAGGGGGCTCTCACATTTTAATAATTTGCACACCAAATATATAAATGTGCATTAACACACACAGTGGAAACCGTCTTAGCAGCAACACAAATACCAACATCCACGGCTTCCCTCATCTCTGCTCTAGACAGGACACATATAATTGACATTTACCCAAATGAATTTTTTTACACGGCTTTAATCTAATTAAAATAAGAGGGACAAAAAAAAGAAAATGAATACGTTTCTGCTTGGCATCAAAGCCGACATTACCTGCTGACAGCTCTGGAGCACCAAGAGAGATAAACAACAAGGTGGTAGGGAGGAATGAGAGGTCATGGCAGGAACAGGAGTGGGAAAGCAGCGTTGTAAATATGTTACCAAAAAAGGGGGCTGACAGACGGGAATGTGAAGTAGGTCAAAGTGAACTGTTTCATTATTAAATTGGCACTGTCCAATTTGAAGTAATTGTCTTCCGTGTGACTTAATCAGTTCCACGTCATTGTGAAGGAATTTTGGCCCGCTCGTCTTTGCAACAGGATTTATGTTCATTAATATCTGTCACATTTGTGCATGCTTAGCTTGGTTAAGGTCCCGCCACAGCACTTCAAGCAAGTCAGGTGGTGGTCTAGAATTTCACTTGGCAAATACAATGCCTTGATTATTTTTTTTTCCTTTAAAGGTATTTTGTTCAAGCTTTTACTGCGCCTGAGATCATTGTCTTGTGCTTTGGCCCGGTTTCTGCTAAGCTTCAGCTGCCAGTTGGCATGAGATGTTTGTATTGATACGCCGCGGTTGGTTTTCACTAAACATCTCAACCTCAGCTATGTCCGTCTAAAGGACGTCGCTTAGGATGTTTGGTGGTTCAAGTTGCATCCTCCACATTTTTTTTGTTTTGAAGATATTTTGATTTGTGGCAAACTTCCAAGCTAAAGGTTATTGTTTGAACTTTGTTCAAACTTCATTGTGGATGTTAACAGAGGGAATGTTGTACACACTGACTGAAATGTGTGTTGTTCAAGACACAACTCTTTGGTTTTCGCAGCTTCACTGACCATTGCACAATCTCGTTCTAGGATGAGCTTCCAAGCAAATCTGCTCTCGGGAACATAGAGGATGTCTGTAATGATTTCCATTAGTGAATGATCCTCACAGAAAAACCATAAAGACAAAAATGTTTCCAAATAGCCTCATAATCCTTCTCTGGTGCCGATGGTAATGATCTTTTTGCTTGCAATTTCTAGCTTAGGGAACCAAAGAATTCTGATGGTTCTTAATCATGTTATTTTGCAAAACTTTAGAATAAAAGAAAATGAACTTTCTGGTTTTTGTCCATCAATTAAGACATCAGAGTTATGGCTCAGTTTTAGGGATGCAACAAGAAATTAGGTGACCAGAACCAAAGCAAAGGATTTTTTAGCTCTTCTTAGTGGGCCCTGCTGCTGAGGGGAAGTAAAGTTCAAGTTAAATTTTCAGGGAGATTTTAGAAGAAGCGCAAAAATATAAACTAGTCAAAAGGAAAATGTCTTGTATTACATTTCTGTGGCCCAGTCAGCCAGTGGTAGATTCGGAGAGTGCGGGGCCTTTAGTAGATAACAGAAAGGCTTAGGCCTGTCATGAGCAAATTTTTCTGGATGTTATTGCGATAAATGATAAAATTGTAGTTTTGAGAAGACCAGTTTCAAATAATGGTTATAATGGTTAAAAAAAAAAAGCAAGAACATATTCTCTAAAATCAATAAACTTTACATTCTTATGAACATTTAATACTGGAATTGTAAGACATTTTAAATATTAAATAAATAAATAAAACAACAGAAACATCAAGTTAAATAAATTATGAAATGTCTGTAAACTAAATTGTCTTTCAAAAAGAAAATTGATAAATCATGCAAATGGAAATTATTGAACTCGTTTTAATTTATCATGCAATAAACTGGTTTACTGGTGATTGGGACAGGCCCAGAAAGGCTAAATATATTGGTTTCATGCCATAAAACATGCTGGATTTGTAAATGGACAAGCTTTTGAGAACCTCTAATTAAAACTAAGTGCTAATTTTATAATGCTACATACACTAACTGCTAATTACTAATTTAAGATACAAAACACAGATCAAAATTTTAAAGTCTTCAGTGCTATTTCAAAATACTAAAAGTCTTATCTGTGTATATTTTTTGTAAAGTTCATATTTACCTTAGGGTTAGATGATAAAGTGAAAATTAAGTATTATGCTTTAACTCTTTAAATGCACCTCATGCTTACAAAAGCTTAAGACTTTGATGATGATAATATAAAATGATAAAACCAGAAAGACAATCAGCATAGAATATAAACAGCACAAACAACTTTATCTAGGAATATGCTGTTAATGAAAAAAAAGGAGAGCTTTAAATGAAATATACCTTGCCAGAAATATTCGGCTAACAGGTTTCTCAACTTGTTTCTTACTTTTTCCCAAGCCTTAGAACATAAGAAGTAAACGCTCCATCTGTGTACTGAGATAACACCAAGACAATCTGCAGATTAGGCATTAAGCGTGCAGACACATGTATATGTGAAACAAAAAGGGAGAGGGGAGGACATTAGGCAGGAAGAGTGGAAACTTTAAATACAAAACAGCTTTTGGCTCCTATCTGAGAATTTTCCGTTAACTTTTCAATACTTTTAGACGTAAAAAATATTACTTTGTGTGTGTGGGTTTGGCACAATTGGTGCGTGTGTGTGTGTGTGTGAGAGAGAGAGAGCGAGTGAGTGTCTGTGGCAGTAAGGATCTTGGCTTCAGCACTATAACGCTGGAATTTCCTCCAGCTCTGTCGCCAGGGCAAGATGGCTACCATATGCCAGCTATTTGCACACACACACACACACACACACAAAGACCGCAATCCTGTGAGCACTCAAGTTTGTAATACTGAAGCCAATGTAACATATAAATAAACACGTACTGAACTGCATCATTTGGAGTGGGGGTTGGGAGTTTGGACTTAGCAGAAGTACATCTGCATACAAACGCTTCTCTTTAGACTGTGCGTTGGTGTTTCTCATCAAAGAAGTACATGGCTAAAGAATTAGAAACACACGACTCAAGACAACTACTCAGCTACAACAAATTAAAAACGTACATATTCACACCGTCAGCGAATAAACCTTCTGTTACAATTTCCTGCCATGCAATGAGTTAGCTGCATAAATATCAACTGCAAGATTTTACAATGAATCCACTGTACTGATGAACCCAAAACATCCAAACTAAAAGTTTAACCTGGAACTCCCAAAACATATGTCCTACTTTTCTTTTTACGTGTTGATTGGGTCTTTTGTTTGAACTGAATGGTGTTAAATCCAGGATTTCATTCGGATAAGTAACCAAAGCAAGGAGGCTTTAAAAAGGATAAAACCAACTGGCTCATCCTCAAAGGGGGAAAAAAAGCCTCTATGCCATTAATTGTTGACATATTTCAGTTAGATATTAAGGAAGAAACTCAGTGAAGCCATACATTTCACTGAGATGTGAATAGAGTAGTATTTATAATACTGCAGTTTAGAACTGAAATAAAATGTAGGGACTCTAAGAAATAACATTTATTTCCTTAAACATGTTTAAGTTGTTCTACAGTACAAATTAGTCTAATTTATAGTCAGCTAAACAAGATTCAAAATAGCCAGTTGTCCCTTGATGCACTCTGACTGGTCAAAAAATATCTGTCGAAATAAGAATAAGCAAGTCAGATTTTGAAGGAAACCAAAAATTATCAGCTCATCTCTAACTTCTGTGGTACTTATTACCAATCTATGAAGGCCTCTTAAGTTCAGAAAAGCAGCACTGCCTGGCTGACCACGTATTAGTAAAAAAAAAAAAAGAAAAACACGGAAGTACAGAAACTTAGCAAGGTCTATGGATTAATGATAATACACAAAAAGTTAAAGTTAGACTAACCACTCCTGTAAATGGCTCTTTAGCTTTAGTTTTCATTTTTCGCTCAGGGAAGGTAGCACACGTTGCTCCAGTTTAGCAAGGCTGAAGCCTTTATGCAAGAAAACCAAATGACCACAAACTGAGTTGCCAAGCAGATGTTGTCCAATGGAAGCTTCATGACTGCCAACAAGAAGAAAGCCCTCTTCTTGGGTTTTAACAGTGCATCTATTGTTCCTTACAACCCACAGTTTTTGTGGCGCATCTATAATCCGGCACTATACTGCCTGCTCCATCGTCATGGTAAATGCAGTCTGTATGTGCACAACACCATCCACATGTAGACGCACATCTAGTAAAGAAATGCTTTACAATAAAAACTGTTTCCCGTTCTCCTCACTGTTGGTCTTGGAAAGATAAAGTTGAGTCTTTGCCCAGCCTTGTTTGTCACAGTTCCAGTTGTTTTAAGCTTTTGAGCAAACTTAGGTGAGTAATTGTTTATTTTCTGAGGCCGTTATACTGACTTAAGATCAACACACATCTGCTTCACTTCAATGTTTAATTATCTCATCTTTCCCAATTTGAGGAACAAAGACGGATTAACACCCTCAGGTGTCCCTGGGCATTGAATCTCAAAGGCCCATTGGCACATAGACTCAGGAACTAACCGTAAACCATCACACATAAAATCTACCAGAAGATAATTACAGTATTTATAAAAAACAAATAACCAATTCGTTTTCCTAAACATAAATCCATCATGTTAGGATCATTTCACAAAGCACATAAAGTGAGAATCTCTTCAACTGTTTCAGCATGTACTCTGACTTTAGTAACATTTACAGTCACAATAAAACAAATTATACATATTTTTTTATACATTCGGTATGCAACAAGAATTTCTGGGCGTACTTAGCTGAAGTTCTACCCCATCTTAAGTATGCCACAAGAAAACAGAAAGGCATGGATTACGAATCGGAGTAAGACTTTTCTAATACGCATGAATCAATATATTACCTCCACACTTCACTTACTGACTACCTCTCCAATTCAAGGTTTTTCTAAATTTTGTTATTGGAAGTTTAAGCAACTACAACTTCTATTTTAAAGCTCATTACATGTTTTTACCAGGATATAAATAGAAGTGGATGGTGAACAACAACATCCATAAACTTAAGAAACCGTAGTAGTAGAATCATTTGTGTTCATTCATATTATTTTTACTGTTGTTGTTCATATTTTATTACACTCATTCAGTATTATATTACCTCATTCCGTTTACTACTGTTCAGACTAAATGCCAAAGTTAATTTTTAAACACCAAACTTGGTGTCTTTCTTTTTCACATAACTAAAACGCTGTGCTAAATAAGAAATGTTTTTCTTTACTTCACTCAATATTGTTAGACCATAGTAAACTTTAAATGAACATGTCTTCATGCTCTATTGAAAAGGAACTGTCACACATCAGCAAATAAATACAACAGAAAAAAAAAGCGAGAAAGGAGGAGTTTCCACAAAAGAAATTGAAACCATAAATCACCAGAAGATGTGATTTTATTGTTCTTCTTAACTTTACCCGTTTTAACGGTGGTTAATTGTCTGGAGATCATTCAACGGAAATCAGCTGGGAGTATTAGATTTTTACCGTAAACCACATTTTATTACAGTGTTTAGGAAAATACCATGGCAATGGTGTACTGGTTGTCAAGAGACTTCCAGCCATACGCACATTGACCCCAAAGTCAACCTCTCTCTGCTCTGACAAATCCCAACCCTTCCAACAGCATCTATTAGCATAAATCGGCTTTCTGTCTCCTTATATTGTGAGGTTTGTTTATGCTGCTTGTTCAGCGTGTGAAACGCAGCCGAACCGTTTGACTCAGTGCAGCTACTGGCCAAAAGGAAGATGATAGTCCAACACACATCTGCTCTGTGTGAGCCAATGACAGGGTCTTTAAACATTACTCCTCCACATCTGCTCTCCGTTATTCCTCCAAAAAAGCTGCACAGAGGCACATATACAGCACAATATGATTTATGATCACCAACGTCAGCTACAGGTTTGACAATGAAATCTAAAAGTATTTCAATAAAAAAAAAAAAACATGTTCTTTGTATTTAATCATAAGCAAACAAAATATCCGTTTGCCTACATCTGAAAATGTATGAAATGCATGAACAGACACACTCAGAAAAGCTCACACATATTGCTTGTTAATATTGCCTGATGTTAAACTCAAAAGCAATAAAGTTAGTTAGCTTGGACTGGTTCTGCTCTGCCACGCTCCTCCGATGATCTGCTCGGCAAGCCGCGAGTGTCTGAATCTGTGTGTGTGCCTGTGCCCGGGTGCGCATACTAACACCGTAGACTGGCGCCTCTCTGCTGCTGGAAGTAATTATAAAGACATGAAGCAGATAGTTGAAGATTGCTGTTTTATCCAACACTGAGACGCTCTCATGTGCATAAACATATACACACAATATCACAAACTGCAGTTTCCACTTCAAAAAAAAAAATTAGGTATTACATCCATTGACACTATATTATTAGTGTAAAAACTGTGATGACAGAAGCGTTCTGAGGTTTTACCCAACAAAACAAAAATGTTGAGCTGTCTAAGCCCCGACATGTCAGATGCCAACTTTTTGTCAGAATGCCTAAGCTGCAACACCGAGTGCTCTCTGGTTTCCATATTATGTCAACCGTTACCTTAGAAATGAAAATGTACCTAATGCTGGACTACGACCTTTGTCCAACAGTAACAATGATAGCTTTGTGCATAATTTTAACTCACCCTTTTGGGGATTTAATGTGATGCTAAGCAACTCGTATAGGTGAGAATGGGGTAAGAGGAGCCATTTTTCATATTTACATCAAGGCAACCTTAGTTTGGTTGCCTCCGTTGTCTGCTTCTGCCACTGAAGAGTCAATTGGAAAAGAATAATCTCTAACCAAAAGTAAGGCTTATATAAAATATTCGACACGCTACATTGGTTAGCTAATGAAAGTCACGCACTGTTTCACATAAGAGTGTTTTGCTTACACTGTATTTTAATTACAAAGTTGGATAGGTGTCAGAGCTGACGTCATAACATCTGGAAGGTCAAACTAGCTGCTGATGCGAGTCCCTTAAATAGTGCATTTCAAATCCAAACATTTCTGGGTTAAAGTGTGCCTCGAGTGAGTGGAAAAACCTAATGTCACCCTTGGGTACATGTACACACATGTGAACACATTCAAAAGATAACACTCAACAATTAGGAATGTCCCAGTCCTACCGCAGTTTTCAGAGTGAATCAAGTAATTGGTATGGAAATCTCTGAACACACCCAACTCCTGAACCTCGATTTTATATTAAATGCACTGTATTACAGAATCCATTAAAAGTTGTCACATGCCAACATGTCTGCAGATAATTTTAATTAGAAAAATTAAAATCTACAGCATAAACTTATGCAATATACTATGTACATTATACATGGCTATATGCACAGTAAAGAGTACAGTACTCAGTAAAGAGTAACTAATTCAAATTTTACAACTAAGCAGAGGTGCTCCTCTGATGCTTGAAAAAAAAAATCCTGACATTTGTTATTTGAAAATTTTTTCTTTGATTATATTCCATGGGAATTTTATTTATAAAAGTGAACATTTCTAAAATAAAGCCAAGAAATAAACTGGATGCTGGGCATATTTTCCTTTTTCTTACCAGTATCCAATTTCTAATTTAAAATATTTGCCTTTGAGGCACTTAAATCACACATGAAACTGGTGGAAAATTACTTGTACGGTCATGCTAGACGTAAAAGGAAGGTAAGAGAAATGTAACATTTTTTTCAATAAACCCTGTTGGTCAGTGTGATACCATATACACATATTATAATTACTGTTATTCAAAACTCCTTCAGGTTGCTTTTAATTTCCTTAAAGTCAACCAATGACTACTAAAATGCAGCAACAAATGGTTAGGATTTTTACAATCTCTAAATTTAAAGTAGAAGTTTTATAACAGTCACATCATTGGGACATTTGTAATTTTGCAGGCACTTTCCACTCCTGTCTTTACAGCTACAAAAAACAGAACCTTTACACTACCGACAAACACGGAAACTAAAACAAACCCAAAAAGTTGATCATATAGACTGATAAGTTTGAAGTTCTCTGGATTGTGCACTTATGATGCTGAAGTAAAGCGATGAGAAACAGTTTGTCTACAAATAGATATGAAAGGGATCATCCATTCATTCCCGCTCATCCTTTCACAATCACAAATTCTTTTCACATAACTGATAAGAATTATTACATACCAGCTTTAGCAACATCACAATGTTCGAATAAAGAACATATTTACATACCTAAAGATAGAGAAAGACTTTGTCTGGGTTTGCCAGATCAATTCACAATCCAGTGTCCACAAAACAGGAAATAATCAAAAAAGGAAAGTCATAGATAAATATGTCCAAGATGCAAAGATTGACATGTTTATTGGGAGATAAAAATATGCATATGTATGAAAAAATAAAACAGAAGTTTATTTTTCCTCCTAGGGCTCATTTTAATTTGAGCCCTAGGATTTATGTGTGCTTTACTCTTGACTACCAAATGACCTTTACACTACCGACAAATCTCTCACCGTGAGCCGAGCAGGAAGGAAAACATGGCAAACATACACCCAAATTACATAAACATGTTTGGGCACACCCCCCCACACACACAGAGACCCACACGTGATTTAGTTATCCCTCCCCCCACCACCCACACATATTTCAGCTGTCCCACACACACATATACACACACACACACTTGCACGACCCCTGCTTGCTAGAACCGTGAGTCACTCTGCTGGGAACTCCATGCTTTCCCCATTACTACAGGCTGGATGACTGACTGTCCTGACATGTTGAGGAAGACAGGTAGAGTTTTAGCCGCTAACAGAAAGACAATGATGGAAATAGGCAAAAAGAGGAATAAAAGACAAAAAGAAGTAAATAAAGTATTTAGAAAGACAAGAAGAGAAGAGACAAGGAAGAGTTTTACTGTATTTTATCCCAGGAAGTCGGATGTGAACTGGGGTAAAAACATCTTGGTTTCCGTTGTTGCATTTAAAGCTTGACGAAGCCTTCGGGGAATTGAAGTTTTACTTTTATTTAAACTTATAAAGACATAAGTGGTCAACTTCAACTGAAGTTGACCACTTCCTCTCTTGGATTGCAAGCACGAGCAGCATTAGCTATAGCGCCATCCTCCGGCAAGACTATGCAGCCTCTTCTCTTTGTATCATACTACTGTTTTCTAGAGGTTGTTTTTTTTTCTTCCCTCTTTAGATTAGCTCAATGTGCTTTGCAAAGGAATGTTAGCCTAGTAAGTGGTACAAAAATGTAAATCCCATGGGAAAATAAACATGAGAGAGTTTCACTTTCTTCACTGGTAGATGACTGCTCTCTCATAAATACAGTTGGAAGAGGAAAATTACACAGATGGTGGTAGAGAATGGTCGTAATGAAATCTACATTTAGTTTAAATAATAGCAGTTCTTCTGCATAACATACACTAGATTTAAGCAATTCTTTAAGTAGATATTTACTGATTTTATGTAAAATGTATTAAATGGTGGGAGGTTAAACGTCCAAGAGGTGAAAGAAATCATGCAAAACCAAGGAGTTCTGCTCGCATCTTTCCTAATAGATGGTCTTCAAACAGGATAATGAGACACCAATGGCTTTCTCAGCTAACCGTATCGCACCTCAAGTTCTCACGCAGCATTCAGTATGACCTCAAAGAAGCCTCGATAATGCATTTCACTTTACCTTCCTGGGGAAATGTATTTTCAGATGAAATTTCTTGGCCGTATGTGCTGTATCAAGACACGAGGGGATATCTGGAGAGATTCCCACAAATTTGGTTTTGCTGACCCTCCCCACAGGGATGCACACTGATGTACAGACCCAAAATAAGTTCAGTGGTGTTTCGACAATGTGGGACTGAGTGTTGTCCACAGACCAACTCAAAAACTTTTGCACTTCTTCTCTGTAGTTCATCCTCGTTGATGAATCGTATCATTCTGGTTGAACTATGATAAAGCACTCAATGACCTGCTTTTCCTGAATCTGGAAAATAATCATGCATCAGCAAAGTAAAGACAAAGAGGCTGAGTACATATCCCTGTGGGACTCCTCTGCTTAGTTTTCTGAAACACGCAGTCATTTGGTCTCTTGAAAAAGACATCCAAAATCCTGTCTGAACAGACAAGGTTTCACTTTAAGCCACTGGGAACAAAATCTTGGCACCAATGTCCATTTTCTCCTGGAGTGATAAAATACTGTGCAGGGCATCCAGTAACATGATGTAGTGTGAGGAATGTTGGAAGATCTCATTAGAGGATCCACTGGAATCCACTAAAATAGGCGACTGTGGTTTTCATGGACAGCTTCATATAACATCAGCTCAAAACTGTGCATGTTTTATTTCTTGTTATGACATCTAAATATATGCATATGTGTTTTTGTATATTGTTTAGGAGTATTCTTTACAGACACTCTTTAAGCTTTCCCTCCATCTAGAAAAAGTAGGGTTTTTTTTTTGCCTTTTTTGTCTCCTTTGTTGTGCTACAGACAACTAAGATTTCTCTGTAAAATCTACCTCCAAGTCAGCAGCAGTAGAATCTTTCAAAATGTCACTTGGCCCTCAGGCTTTATGTGGGTTGACCCTTCCCATTCTGCTCCAGTCAGCTGTGAACGGTCTCAACACCTGCTCACTATCTTTGTTTTCTCCCCATGGCTGCAAACACAAGGTGGTGTATTTTATGTCTGGCGAATGAGCACTGGCAAGTCTTTTTGAATTATTTAAACACAGCCAAGGTGTCGATGTTGTATCCTGTTTGTTTATGGAGGATAATGGAGACAAGTACTATGCCTCAACGTTTGTATGAAAAACAGTGTCCAGAAATATTTATTTTTCTTTCTTTTGATGGTTTCAAGTGATATTCAAAATAAATCTGAAAAAAGTGTAGGTCTGAGTGGCAGAAAGCTTTCTGAAGCAAAGATCAGGCTAAAGAATCACACAGTAAACAACCTTCACAGACTCAACATCCGATTAAATCTAAATAACACACTTACAGACGAAATCACATAGTTGAGCCCCTGTAGAATCTAAAATGAGACTGTCCACTTAAGGCAGGCTTTGGGGCTAATGGATCCTAAAAATGTCAAGCTGAAGTGAAATCTCAAGAGACTTTCTGTCTTTTCAGCAAAACCAAGTCAGCAGAGCAAGCATGTCACATTTGAACGAATACAAAGAAACGTTCAATTCTTGCTTTATATATTCATTTTGCAGAAACAAAATCAACAACCTCACAGAGTTCTTGGATTGCACGTGAAAAGCAGACGCAACACAATTTGCAATGATGTCTCTTTCAGCATGAACAAATGTCCAATTACGAGAAGACCCCCCTCATCAGACTGCAAGGCTCCATGAACAGCGCTGGCTTCACAGGGAGCAGATTATCCAAGCTCGAGATGGCACAAGAGATAGGAAGGCTGATTTACAGAGCACCACCATGATTTGGTTGAAGTTTGTTGACTTTAAGATGCTTGGTGTTTGTTTGTGTACGTGCATACGAGCATATGTGAGTGTGTGTGTGTGTGTGTGCTTGTGTGTTGATGGGATCCAAGAGAAAGATTAAAAGGGCTGTTCGTGATCAAAGGCAGAAGCAGATGGAGGGTGGAGTTTAACCAGAGAACCCTCTACATGACCACACTAGTTTGAGGTAATAATCTGACTTCGACTTCTTCCGGGCTAAACTACACAATTTTTACCTCAGTAAGAATACACTGCAACGTGTTTGCACCTGCAGAAATAAGTTCTAATTTATATATATTTTTAAATATTTTAGAACTATGACAGTTTTAAAAAAAATGAAGAATTACATGAATGTATATTGATAGAAGCTGGACTTGATTCTCTCCCTTTTTTTTAACGCTCACTGAGCACAGGTGAGCTCAGTACCATCGCCCACTTTAACTTGATCTAAATCTTAAGGCAAATGTTGACACAAGAAATAGACTATTTAACAAGTTACTAAAAGGAGGTCAAATAAGTTTATCATCCTACAGAGAGGAACGCTTCTCTTCTGTGATAGTTTGTGGATATTTAAAGTGATTTACAATTAATTTTTCAACATTTTAAACATGTTCCCTTAAAGTATAGTCTTATGTAGCCATTTAGAAACTCTAGGGGACGGCTTTTCAAATTATGCTTAGCATGCATTGAAAACATCTGAGTGCAGACGTGGTATGAAAAGAACGCTTTTTTTTTTTCAGGCTAGATGATTACTCACCACAATCTAAAACAAATGTTAATCTGATTACTTTACTGGCTACAGTAAAGATCCTTTACTGAAGCTGTCTTGCCAAATGCACTTTTTTCCAAACACTGTTGCTGAAATGTTCTGATGTCTGTTTGACAAACAACCTCAACATCTGCTGCATGGCTGTCATCAGCAGGACCTTCTCTTTGTCTGAAAAAAATACATCTAACAAAATGTTGTCGGCTGCAAATGCAGAGGCCACCATACATCAAGCCAACAAAGCTGTCGCTGGTTTTTGACATCTGTTTAGAGTAAAATAGTACTCAGTCAGCCATTCCTGATTTACTGCAAGTTTGGAAAAAAAATCAAACAAAAGTGAGACTCAAGAGAATATTAAAACCCACCATAAAGCATAAAAAATAAAAAATAAAAATAAAAAGTTGAACGCATCAATTCTTAATCAGGAAAAAATTTATGAACTTAGTTGTTTATTGTAGAGAAAAACTGGATGGTGAATAAAATTCAGATTGGTCGACTCGTGACTGGCAGATCAAAAAGCAAAGAAGATGATCTGTTTCCAATTAGTAATCCTACCATGCTACAGTATCAACAAAACTCTTCATTTTGCAACCTGTGTTTGAGTGATGATGAGATTACTGACAGTTTGCTATTTTTAGTGTTGGTGAGGCGTCCCAACATGAAGCGAGAGGAGGCCCAGAGACGTCAGAGGAAACCAAGATGACAGAAAAGCTGAACAGAGCACAACAAAGTTGCTCTGTTTTGTTCTTTCGAGCTTTCGATTGTTGCCTTGGATAATGCTGGTTTTGGAAATTTCATTTTATCTGTTTTCTGTTAAACATCTGTTGTTGCAACGCTAAGTGTGATAACAGCTAATATAACATATTGTACTCCATTAACATGTCAAATCAAAGCTTTACAAAAGCTAAAGATCAAAAATCTACCATCAAGTAGATCAAACCAAGTTCAGATCAAAAGCTTTCTAATAATTATCTGTTCAGCAAGAGAGAGGATGCAGTAGACATGTCAATTTACATAATGTACGTCATTGGTTATATAATCCAATAAAAGTGTTGCATGTCGTAATTCAGAGAGGACAGAGAATCCCCTACAGTGATACTGCAGAAAAATGACTATTGGCAGAGTTTGCTTTGAATCTTCTTAAACTTGGAAGGTCAGAGAATAAAGAGTGCACCCACACCTCCCAACGTACATAATCACACCCGACATGAGTCATCTGAAAAGCAACAGAGTGCAGCAAGTTAACAAACACCAATTAATCTGAACACCAAAATATCACACCAGGGTTATGTTTAAATGAGGTCTAGCTGCATTTTAATTGCATGAAATCCGTCCGGATAAAACCATTGTCTCGTTTTTACCAACTAAAATAGTTGGGAAAACCTAAAAAACATACACATTTTACAAACATTCATCATCCCCCAACCTGTAAAAACACAAACTGATTCGTTTGCAAAACCTATTTGAACAAATACAGCTGTAATTAAGCAACAAAGTAACACCAGTGCAGCCATGACTTTCTACTCATTTGTTTTTGTCACCTGTCTGCCAAATCAGATATGATCATCATGCTCGATAGCATCCATTTATCCTTTAAGTGTGCCAATGCTCCATAAAGACAACAAACACAGACAGAGCTAAAAGAGAGGGAGTAGACAGATGCTCAATGCTAACAGGGAAAGAGGGTTAAAATGACAGAGAAGAGAGAGAGATAATGTAAAGACACAGGATAAGACAAAAAGACAATAACATATAACTAGGAAAAGGCGTAGTACCACTGAAGCATCATCTGGAGTATCACAGCACACACATACCTGCCATGCCAGCAAAACCCAACTGACTGTCACATAACTTAAACAGACAAGTCCATCAAATATACATCACCTCCAGAGTGAAAATAGTCACTTCCTCACAAGAAGAACACATGAAGGAAACATGGTTACTTCTTAGGGAACTATATTTGTCATCTATTCACCATAAGGCACTAAAATAACACTCTCTACAAAAGAAGGGTGCACATATAATCAAGTTTATTAGCAGAGAATCTATATGGGGTTTTTCCTTTCTTTCAGAAATTGTGTGAAGTTTGCCTGTTTTCAATTCACATACTACAGCTTTGCTTTTATTGTGGACCTGATTCCTTTTCTTTTTAGTCACTCCAGTAACATGTAGTAAAATCTTTATAGAGACAATAAATGATAGGCAAGAAAGAGGAAGATTTAGTTTTTACAAACACTTGATGTCAGCATAATAGTTTTTAAAGTTACATCTGAATCAGTGCATGAACGAAGGCATACGTTTTTGTCAGCATTGAGATATAGTTTTAAAACCATAATACTTTCTCACCGTGTGGTTTACACAATTTAAAGTCGGATTGAAACAATTTCTCTAAAAGTGCTCAAGATAACAAGCTTGGTGTCTTTCATAAATATGTATACTATTCAGAAGTTATGGTTTTTCATGCAGTCACTTGTTTCTTTTCGGAGCAACTGTGCTCACACAATGTTTCAATAAATGAAGTGTGGTGGAGAAAGACTGAGAGGAAAAAGGCCCAAAATGTTGTGGGTCTGGCACTATATCAATGAAAAGAAAAGCTAGCATATTTTTACAATAAATCAAATTAAGTTTGCATAGTAGTACAACATCACCAATAACTTTCCAACAACTTAAAAATATCCTTATTAAAAAAGACAGTCAAAACTAAAGAAGTGTCACTCTTAAGTCTTAGGCAACCGACTATAGCAGATAGAGAAGGCCATCTGCTACCTTAGCAGATAGCCCAACTCATCATGCTGCTAATACCATTATACAGTTTCATGTGTTATTCATTAAGGAATGGGGAAAAAAAAGAAGTTATGTGGCTCAGCAAAAGAACTTGAAATTTCTATGATATTTAGAGAGAATTGGTGCAGTCTTTGTATCAAAATAGCAAAAATTCTAAATAAACATATTACCATAATAATTAGTTTGGCAGATTTTTATTTGCATTAGTGTAAATAATTGTCACTTTTCTGTCTTTATTTTGACCATTGAGGGCAATGGTCAAAATAAAGCTCACAGAGGAGATGGGAACATACTGATACAAAATTTAAGAGATAGGAAAAGAAAATTTGCATTCATGACAACCGATTTCAGCATTGCCTTACTTGGCAAAAATACGACTATCAAATGTTTTTACAATTTTTGGAGTCTTAGTTTCAATGAAATGTAGTTTTATTGTTGCTCAAAACTTAAAAATTGTTTTCAGAAAAAAACAAAAACAAAAAAACTGGAATCCCACGGAAAAAGCAATAAAAATACAAAGATATGTTTTGGTCTTTATAGACTTCAATATGCAAATCACACTTCCTCTTCTACACAGTTGGGACAAATGTTGCAGAAACATGCCTACAATTCCCATGAGATGAAAATGCATCTTTGAACCAAAATAGCAATTGAAAGTATAGCCTTATTTTGTAAGTGTATCAAAATACTAAATACTCATACTTTCTAAATAAAAATGAACTTTCCTCACATGAGAATAGGGTTTACAGTTGCTATTATGTTACATAACCACCAAAACAATAAAATTAAAATTTAAGCGTGGGACAAGTACAAATGTCACTACAGGAAATGATAATGAGAGACATGAAACCACAACACAAAGATACATAAAACAAAGCTCTACTCTTGACTTTTCCTATTAGCTCAAAGATCCACAGCCGCCCTCTGAAAATGCACTTCACTGATTTACAAGTCTAAGAAGTCTTCAATGACAAGTCCGAACAAAAGTTTTTAAAATAGAAAATTTCAGAAATGACAGTAATAGTAAACGAGACCACCTGCAGGATGAAAGCCAATACCAACAAACTGAAAAACTCTGGTGCATTTTTGCCTGACTGTTTTGAAAAACAGTCCTGTGTTTACTTTATGCTGGTCTGGTAAATAACAGTGAACAAAATTTGAAACCAACACCCTCAACAGAGTTTTTCCATTAAAGACTGTTTACTGTTCCTAGCTTGAATAATCTATCAAGTAGGATCTATTTTCAAAGTCACCACAGCATTGATTAAAATAGTTAAGATTAGTTCTAAAATACTTGTATGTAAAAGCTCTCCAGGAAACTGTCTAACTTTGGAAAGTGCTTTTTTTTTTTTATAATTCCGGTTTAAGGCAACAGACACGGAAACCTCACAAAAACCCTTTAAAAGGTGATAAAATAAATCAGGGACTGTCTGGATTTCAGGGTTATTCGACTATATATAAATATATATATATACAAAAAAAATCTTCCTGAGTGGAGGCTGTTAAGTAACATATTTCCATCAGCATGAAATAAATGCATTATTTATTTACAGAGAAAACCTTCCTTCATTCACTTAAAACATGAAGCCACACAGACATAATATAAACACTGTTAATGCAAATTTCAGTTAGTTCAATTTAAGACCTTTTTTCAGACCAGTGTGCTTTGTAAGACCTACATGAATTATGAAATGCAAGTCAACCTAATTACTTCCTTATGCAATATCTTATTATTATGTAGCTAACTTATCAACTTAAGTTAGTTAGATGAACCTCTGTGTATCTAATGTGTCCTGGTGTTTGTGGCTAAGTCATGTGAAGCAACAGTTTTTGCTTTTATGTTACAGAATTGCAAAGGATTTTACACAAGATGCCTATAATGGTTATTTATAAGCTTAGGTCACATATTAATTCAAACATAAATACATAAAGCAAGCCAATAAAAAGTAAGAGTTCGAACAATGCTGTGAATCTGTTGGAAATGTGTGTTGTTCATACACTGGCAGCAATTGAACTTTGAGAACTAAAACTACAGGTGTGAAAATAGGTGTGTGATTGAAGAATGGAAAAATGTCTTAGTATAAAGTGCTTTGATGTCTTCAGAATAGCTTTGAATTCCAGAAACCTCACTGAAAAGAGAACTCGTCTCTTCTAGTCCTTGAACGTTATTGCTATTAGATGTTTTATTAAAATTTCTTGCATTTGTCCAAAACTTAATTTTTACTTGAAAGTGTATCTTTTGTTAACTTTAACTGACTAGAAGATCTTCAACACATTACCAAAGACTATTTTTAGGGATAAATTATTTACAATTCTTCCTCTTGGCTCTCCACTTTGAATCAGTCCTCTGCCCCAGACAGTCCTTGTTCAACTCGTCTAGATTTGGGATCTTGATGTTGACATTACTTTGGGTTTTGAGAATCAGATCACTAACGACATAAATGGCACATTATTCAAGCCAGTGTAGAGTTTTTAGAATTGGGGAAAAAAAAGCTGAACCGACTATTCAAGAATAGCCTTGGTCTTGTTAGCAATACCAATGTATCCCAAGGTTTTAAGAAAAAAAAATTATACTTTCTTTCATGTCATTTATCCACACTGTAAAGAGAGGCTGGCTTTTTTTTTTTTACAGCCCTCCTCCATTCCGCCAGTGTTCTTTTTTTATTATTATTTTAATACTTTTAAAATCTTATATTTTAAGGTAATTAATGTCCATCAAAATGCAAAAAAAAAAACCAAGCTATGAGAAACAAGTCCTGAATACATATATGCATGTAAAGTGAGACTTGTGACAATCCATTCTAGACGCAAATGTTACAAAATTATCAGACATTAGTAGAGATGCATTTCCTTGATCATGGAAATTGCTACATTCACTTAGATTTTCAGAAGACAGTCAAAATGTCAAAATCCAGAGAGCGTTAACGCCCAAAGGAATATGGTAGAACAACTCTGCTTCCCTATGTATCCTTCCTGTTATCTGCTGGGCCTTGCTCTCTAGCAGCCTGCATAAACTACAGACATTTCTCACTGAATTGAAGATAATATCCTTTTAAACAGCCTCTCAGTACTTTCTCTGACTTTCTGGACAATTATGAAGACTGCAAATGCTGTACTTTACTCAATAACAACTTGGACATCGGTAGCACTTATGATGAAGCCTTTACTAATCAGACAAAATTGGGTCTTGATATTCTGTTCAAATCTGCTATGAAAACAACTTAATGATTACCTTACAGAAGTGTCAGTATAAAAGTAATGGAAAGGCCAACTGAAGCCAAAATATTGGCATAAAATAACTGAAAAGTCCAATTTATTAAAGTATCAATCATAGAAAGAGTAATACACTACTACAAGTAGTGTGGTGAACTCAACAAGAGTTGTGATAAACCCGGTCAGAAAACCCAGAAGCAACTTGACTCTGTAAAAGCTCTGGCAACTGTAAAAGTCCAAAATAAGAAGGTCAACAAACCCAGAGAGACAAAAATAACGAGGAACTCTTTGTTAAGATCGTTTCATGAGTTAAGAGATTCTTTAAGGTTTGACTAAAGTAGAAAGTGCATGAGCAGCAGCACAGAGGGATACAGACCCCATTCGAGGCCCCTTAAAGTTGGTTTAATATCAAGGGCTGGCTCTTTTGTTTCTCCATCTCTCACATACACACCAAGTGCAGTATGGCCTCAGACCTGGCACGCTGCTCTCAAGTTCTTGGAGCAGATTTCTCTCTAATTTGGAGTTGATTGCTGTGGGCCCTCTGTGAGTGACTAGTGAAATATGAGTGTGGAGCGAGTATGGAGGCTTGGACGTCGTTTAGGGTTGTGTGCATTTGATTATACGAGTGTGCAGGCACAAAGCCACTGGCCAGTCTGAGTTTGTGTCTTTACATGTATACTGTACGTGCTTGTGTGGAGCTTCTATCAAGGTCTATGTGGAGCCAGAGTATTTTTTTTTCCTGTGCACATGTGGTTTTTGGCCAGAGCTAGTGCAAAGACTCAGAGCAGTCTGCAGGGAAAGCGAAAGGCAAAGCTGAATAATTACGTTGCTAAATCCAGAATAAATTATCTGGAGGTAAGTTTCAATGAAGCAAGTTGTTCCAAACTTTAACTAAAGTAAATAAGTCAGACAGTGTCCTTGTGCTGTCCAAAATCACACTATTTGTTTAAGACCAATGTCAGAGAAAGAGAGGGAACTCTGGGTTTTTACAGAGAAGTGCGTATTACGTTTAATCCTTTTCTGTGCCTCCTGTGTTCTTAGCGATTCGTTTCATTTATTTTCCCATTTTGAGAGCTTATCTTAAAAAGTACCGTAACAAGTAACCAGAGAGAATTGTTTTGATAAAAGTCTTCCAATGAATTACTGTAAATTCAGAAGGTGACTCACTAATTTGAGTTGAACAAGTTCAGAATCCCTCCCTGATACAAAACTGGATTTTGCAAAATCAAACTTTAGTTTTAGTCTCAAGATTTCTTGATATTTTTTTTCTTTGTTTGGTTATGGGGGGGGGGGGTGGAGGTTGGAGGGTGGAGGTTTGTTTTCTTTTGGTTTAACTAATTAAACTGTCATCTTTAAAAATGGTTGGTGTTTGAAAATGGATGGTCAAGCCTTCAGATGTATTCCTACCTGTACCTCAGAAATTGAAATAAAACAAATTATATTTTTAATGAATTAAACAAATTTGCATGTGTACAATATTAAAAATTGATGTTAAAATACATGTTTGCATAAATGACAAAACAAAAGATAATAAAACTGCCTGAAGCTCTTCATTTTTCTACCGCCATGTTTTGTAACGCCGTTGTCGAAGGAACAAAAATCTACCAATGATTCTCAGAATAAGGTGTGCTGTTCAGGATACACCAGACCCGTCACACTGCTGTGACATAATCTCCCTCCAAAGGATGCAACCTCTGAATCTGGATTAAGTCCTGCTTTAAAAAACACTGTAGATTTTTTTCTTTTTTGAGGACTCTTATAAAGCCTGTACTTGTAACTAATTTTAACTACTTCCAAAGTTTTGTTTTTCCTTTTTAGCCTGAGTGTTTGCAAGTAAAAATACCCTAAATGTTTCTTATTTTAGAACCAACCTCTTAGCCAAAGGCAAACATTTATTTTTACAGTCCAGCATGTTTAAGATTAGACTCTCTTGAAGGACGTCCCACATAGCAATCATCTAAACTCCATCGTCCAAACTCTAAAATGTAACGGAGTAAAGGGGATAAAGAAGGACTCAAGGAAGGGAACAATGGAATAGCTGTTTTTCCAGCAATAGCCAGCACACACACAAACATATCAATTGACTGACCAAAGTTTTCTTGGATGTGATAAAGTTCCCTAGATATGCTCTATGTATTCATCTCCTCTGGCCAAAGATTCCTCCATCCAGATCAGTCTGTCCCCCTTGTAAAGGAATTCAAGTTTCTGAGTCTTATTCAACGACACACAGCCTCATCTGCAGAATGAAGGGATTCCTCCAGCCTCTCATGCAGAAGAAATAACTTAGCCAAAAAAGCAGGCAGATTTGGATGAAATAAGCTTTCTCCAATGGTGAGGCACGCCGAAGTGGAGCTGCTGCTTTTCAGTCAGTGGATGTGGTAAGGGAATTTGATCAGGATTATTGCAGAGCACCTCTCTTTGGATAATTTCCTGGCATGTTTTGTTGGGAGGAGACCCAAAACCCAAACTTCCTGGGGTGAGTATCTCTTCTAGCCAGTAAGCACCTTGGGTCCACAAGAAATATCTGGATGGTGTCACTGGGTTTAGGGTACCTCCACAACCCCATCTCAACGGTACAAGCAGCTTCAAGACAACAGGTGTAAATGGGATGATTAACTTTTCTACAGCTGACAGAAAACTCAAACTACAGGTTTCAGGGTCTGGCCAAAAGTTTTGATTTTTTTTTTTTTTTTTTTGACAAATAGTTTGTAATTTAATTAGCATTGTTAAGCTCTAAAGCTTTTTATTGACTGTGCCTTTTTGTGTTTTACTGCGACAAAGAAGTCCATCACCAAAATGAGTTGCAAGCGATCGAATGTCAGCTACAAATTACTTCCAGGGTGTTGGCTCTTTTCTTTCATCTTTCAAAAGATAAGCTCGCAGTCTGAGAAAAGTAAAAAGTTATTTATATGGATTATAAAAAAATATCTGGGTAACCCTGGGAAAACTCAAATTCCCCAATCTTGAATTTATCGTATGTGCACAACAGAAGGAAATGAAAGACATAATTCAAGAACTTGGAATTCAAATCTGAAGCTAACTTACTGAGAACACATCACTGTATATTCCAGCACACTGTTCCGGACCATACATTGAACAGTACCAGAAGCCAGACCCGGTTACCGTATTTGTGTGTACACACTTAGCAAATAAAGAACCCTCTGACTCCATTTCAAGCTGCATCATTTCTTTGAGGCAACGCAGACGCGCCTGGTGTATAAACACAAGCGTTCTGACGTCACATAGCAAGATCTGTTGGTCAAAATCAAATTTTACCACTGATGGGTCCAGTTCCACATTGAAATCTTACGCCTTTATTGCAGCTATAACTTTCCTAACATCATTACCCTTCATAGGAGTAATTCTACACCATGAACTTTGACCTACATGCTCACATTTGTTAGGAAACATTGAAGAAAGAGCAATAAATCATTCCAAATCAAAAGACAATATCTTGCAGCAGAGTTTGTCCTATTCGCTTTACGACTTACCGTCCTGCTCTTACTCCTGGGTCGCCCCCAGGGTTCATCTTTCTGCTTGGCGTGTTTGCATTCCTGCCGTAATCTATTTAAAGACTGTAACCCTGCACTGGCACAAGGAATGCACATCTGCAGCGAGACCCCTATGCCATTGTGTCTATCATTCTCACAGTATTTCTTTCTAGTTGCATATAGAGTTTGCGACTCCCGTGCTCCCGCAGGAGCTCTGGCCGCACAAAAGAATAAATATACAACCAGAAAAGAGCTGAATGGAGAGTAATCTTGTTTGTTGCATCAACAAGTGCATTTGGTTGATTTAAGAGCCTCATTTATACTCTGTCAAGAGAGCATCTGCACTTGAGAGCTGGAAACCAAGAAAGTAAATGAGAAAAAGCAGTGGTTGCGCACAGGTCAGCGTGATATTAACACAGTAAGACAACCTTAAGTAAAAGTAATGTTTTTAATTATCGGCAAGTCTAACGCTAAGAGTTTCAAGAACGTCCATTCATTGTATCATGTTATTCATTATCATTTTGTTTCATTCTTGCTGCAGACGTAGCCACGGCTCGTTGTTTATGTTTTGGTCCAATAAAACTATGTTTTATTTACCTAAAGTCAAGTAGAGTTTTAAAATGGCCCAATAGTTTGTTAATATTTTTTTCCAAGTATTTAGATAAATAATAATACCTAGTTTGATAGATAAGTAGATACTTAATTAATCCCTACAAGGTCTGAATTCAGTTTAAAAATTATAAATTTGGAAGGTTTAGAAACATTTAATAATAATATCTACTTTAAAAAATGATCTGTTTTTTATTGTTGAAAATATACAACTGTACTGTAACAATCAATGCATGGGTGAATAAAAAGAAAGCTGTAAGTTAATCTGACATGTAAAAAGATAAAACTTTAATCAAAGACCAACTGCTCAAAGCAAAATTACATTTGAAATATATTATTTTTTAATGGTTTTTGTTTTACAACTTTTCAGTTTTCAAATTGCATTCAAGGATACTAATCACCCACCTTTTACAAAGAATATATATTTTATTATCATGTATCTGTTGTTTTTACCTAAACATTACCTGGGTCTGATTGAATTATTTTATTTACATCCAAGGATAAATTTTTATTTCTAAATTATACTAAGAACAAACATTAAAGAGCTACTTTTTTTTTAAGCAGAAGTTGTTTATTTCAAATAAATATTTTATTAATAACTAAAAGGGTTTTTACGTTTAAAGTAAAATCCAAAAGGAAATAAACAGTTTATGCTCTAAATAAACACTTGAATAAAACACATAAAATATATTTGTAGAAGTTAGCTTGTCGTGCGCATTATAATAAATGTAGAAGCTAAAATCTCTAATATAAAGGGAGATATTCATTGTCTAGGACACTAAAGAAAAAGCGATCCAACACAAGCTAGCATCATGACATCCCGCCCCACAGAGCAACACTGGAGTACATTTCCCTCCTGTCCGGCGGAGAGAGGCGGATAAAACTTTTCGCCTCCCCCCTCCACACAGCCGCTAAGCCCGTTCTCTCCTGATTCACAACCCCCGGCAAACTCACCTTGGACAAGCTCCGTGGGTCAAACGGGCATTATTATGTTGTCTTCTTCCATGGCTGTGACTTCGGCGGGCAGTTCTCCGACGAGAGAGTACAGTCGGACTTGGAGTTGGTTGGAGAGCGACAAACGAGATGAGACGGGATGAGAAAGAGTTGGAGGAGGAGGGCAAAAAACGAGGTCAGACGGATCCTGCTTTCTCATTGGAGGAGCTCGTTGTAAATCAGCCGAAAGAGTGGGCGAGTCCTAACTGTAAAGGGATTATCGAGACTGATCCTAATTCAGAAAAAAGTTCAGTGGAATGGGAAAACAAGCTGGCTGCTGGGAGAGAAAAAACAAAAAACATAATCGTTTAAAGATTTTTATTTAGTTTTAGCTTCTTTTTTTTTAAATTAAACTTGATGACACAATATCAACTTCATTTTGTATAATTTTTTTTTTTAAATGGCAATGATTTTTTATAAAAAATACAATAAATGTAATTAATTAATTAATTAATTAATTAATTAATTAATTAATTAATTAGTTAATGGTTTATTAAACTACAATTTGTTCAACATATAACCTCAGAAAATATTTAAAAACTGAAAGCAAAATTTGGGTGCGAATATTCAAAAGACTAAATAATATGCACGTATGTCCCGTTTGTTTAAATGACCGAGTTGTGACCCCACTATACCCATGTTATAACCATAAACCAAAATCTGGTATACTTTTGTTCGGCCGTCTACCTTTCCTGTCAGAAATGTAGAGCTTAACCTGCTAGATTTCTTGAAACTGATCAGGGTTTTGTACATGGTCCATACATTTTCAATAGGATTGTGGTTAGGGTCATTCCAGAAGCTTAATGTTAATGCTGTACCCATTCTAAGACAAGTTTTGAACTAATTTTCTTCTTGCACCTCAGGTGCCAAAATTCTAACCATTTCTCAAGTGATTCAATGTTTAGTCGAATCACTTCAAAACCAATAAATACAACTTATGGTTTCAAATATTAGAATAGTATACTGCCAGGCATGGTGATTGTAGGTTTTGGTGAATTACATAAAGTGGGGGCAGATTGAAGGAAGAGTACAATGTTCAAATTCTTCACTTCTTCAGAATCAATAGAATAGCAGTTGAAACTTGTAAACAATTGGGTGTTTCGAAAATCCACCAGTTCTACAGAGCTGTCAAACATCCAGCCAGGATTATCCCAAAAGCATGTTGATAGCGGAACGAGGTAGGCAGGGTATATATTATTCCCACCCAAATAGCAACATGCATTTTGGGTATTATGTGGACATACAGTGTCTTTGCCGAAAACAATGTCCAACTCCTATTCAACTCTGTCTATATTCATTATGCCGGTTGACAAAAAACATTCTCACAGCATTATGATGCCACCGCCATGTTTCACAGTTGCTGGGTGTTAGTTTTCCACCACACCCAGCATTTCAATTTCACATGAAGTCCAAAAAGTTTCATTTAGGACTCATCTTTACCTTACTTGTCATGATACAGAGCTGGGATCCAAACCACAATAATTTTATAAGAAGATCACTACTCAGCTAATAGTGACTAATAATGTACTTAAATCACTAATGTACACAAATACTGTCTTCTTGCAGCTATACATCACAGTTAAATCCCATCTGACTATATAAAGACACCCACCGTTATCCTACCCAGTTGGAAATAATTTCTTTTAGCACAAATGATAATAATTTTTTTTTTTTATTATAACAATACTTATTGCTAATAATTGCACATTAGTACTCCTGGGCAGATAGACTGTTAGCGGTGTTCCTGTTTTCTACAAAACACTTTTATTTTATAGCTGGAAAAATTTCCAAGAAAAATGACTTTTTTGGGCTGATATGTTAAGTTGAGTATGTGGGTTTCAGCCATCAAAAAATGTACATTGCCAGTGCCAAAAGCTTATGCTACTTGCTTTGTGACAGCTACTGCAATGAATGGATGAAGTTTGAAGACACAAGACATGATAGCAATTTACTAGTTTCTCCATTCAACAAACAGGGGACTAAGAAGTGTGTGATAATCATAGGTACAGTAGTAAGGCCTCGTGTGTTTGGTCACACAGGGCGGACCATTCTACAACCAATATTTGTTGCAAGTCTGCCAAAGTGTTTGAACTATTCAGTTCGGCAAGAACAGCACGCTGAAGCTGATCAAACTTGTTCAAGAGGGTTGTACTCAATTCCCTCTGAGTGCAGATACTCGTTTTGATATCGCTACATGCATTGAGCTAGCCTCCAATGACCAAAACGTTGTTTGGGAGGATTTTCCAAGGTTTTTTGAGTGTAGAACCTTTGTGCTCAGCACTTCTGCTCAACCTGCAGATGGTTTTTCATTAACAATATGGTATGACATCAGAGGAAATAAAAAGGCTTTCCAGCAGTTTAAGATTCATTTCCATGAATCAGGGAAACAATGAAGACATAACTGACCCAAACGCAAATTCAGTAGAGCTGTAAGGTTCTTAAACTGTGCTACTACTTACCCTTTAACAGGCTTGCACTCTCTCCAGTGGTGCAACTTGTGTTGACTACTTACAATTTAAATTACCTTATTCAATGTTGCATTCTGAATAGCGGTGAAAAGCTAAAAAGCAGACATTGCCAAAAATATGAGCGGTTTGAGCCTTTTCCGTTTCTTGGCTCCAGCCAGAGAGTACCGGAAGGAGAAGTGCAGAGGAAACTATTTTAAGGTCATCTGTGGAAACTAAAGTGAATAACGATCAACTAAGAGCAGCCCAAGTGAAGACTTTGTAGGATCGTCTTGTTGAACTGTGAGGAAATGTGGCACATGTTTTCCTCAAGACCAGGGCAGACAAAAGAAGAGGTAAGCCAGCTGCGAGTGCCGGTGAAAGCTCAGGTGGTACTCTGGATTGAAAACCACTGATCTAGAACACCCTGTTTCCGTCTCTTCATGAATGGAAACACAAACAGCTTTTCCATGGTTTCCTCGAATCCGGGTAAAATGTTGACCCTCTTCTGCGAGATGGCACCTTGTTGCGCTTCATTTATCTGGCTCACCTGTTACTCACTGGGTACACACGCTAATAAAATCCATTAGCGCTTCCATCATTCTATGCTCTGGTGGGTAATAAACAGAATGACAGTCGCATCTCATTATCTGAGTCAGTGACCTTTTATCTTCCGTGATAAATGTGGGTGGAGATGGAAAAACACATTTGTCATCGGCAAGTAAACTAATAAAATCCCACTATCTTCTGTTACTTATTGTTAATTGTGAAGATGTCATATTGGATTCCATCAAAAGGTCCTATTTCCTTTCAGGCATTAATAGAATTTCAGGTTCATGTACATGATGTGATTGTTTGGAATAGCATCGCTTAATTTGAACATGATGGCAAGAGCAATATGTAAAAAAAATAAAAAATAAAAATCCTGCAACAACAATGCTTTGCGGAAGTTTTTATGGCCTCATACTTTTTCACATTTTGTCATGAATTGACTCAAAAGGTAATGGAGCCCAATCGAGGAGATTACAGGAGGGAAATCTGTTAGTGGATGCAGAATTCTTGAGCCTGGACCAGAGGTTTGCTTTCAGATTATCCAATTATCAATCCGTGTTAATTAATGTTCATAGATCTGACAGAGTTAGAACTATTTCACCAAAAAAAATAAAATAAAATGGGGGAGGAAAAAAAAAAAACTCACTCAGCAAGGACAAATGTGATAGACACGTCTGAGAGATTTGCAGCAATTACAGCAAAAGTTACTTCTACGAGGTTTTGGCTTTATTATAGCTATAATCAATCAATTAATCAATCAAATTTTATTTGTATAGCATATTTCAGCAGCAAGGCATTTCAAAGTGCTTTACATAATTAAAATCAAAACAGCATGTGAGAAAGAAATTTAAAAAACATAATTAAAACGTAAACAGTGAGAAAAAGATTTTTTTTAAAAGATTTTAAAAAAACCCACCCGCATAATGATGGCTTATCACATTAAATATTAATACAATTCATTAAGAATTATGAATCATTAATGTGACAAAATGCAACTACTTTCGCGTGCTGCAGCAGAGAATCTGTCCTTTGAGTTTGTCGCCTCTTCCAGTAACCTTTTACCTAAATCTCTTTGGGAGCAATAATGAGGGGCTGGTTCCCTAACTGACCCAGTTTTATGATTAAAAGACTCAACATGGTGAGTGGATTTCAGTCAGTTCACGGGGCAAACTAGACTGACACCAATTATTGCACAGAAGAGGGGATTTCCAGTGTCCAGCCAATCCATCAAAGACCCCGAGGTCGACCCTGCCGTCATGCAGAGGCACAGAAATATTTCAGTAAAGTATCTCACTAAGAGCATGAGTTCAGTGATGAGTAACCATGCATAAAGGAGAAATGACTTACTGTCTATATAACTTATCTTGGCACATTAGCTTACAGTAAGCTGCTCTCTTATTTAGTGCAGATTTAATTTTTACATGTGTCAGATTGTGCACTAATTATAAAAATGCCTTTGTTCTGCACACTGCATCGGTTTGTGTTGTTGTTGGACAGCATTCACTGCAGGTGCTTTTTGTTTTCTCTCCACTCAGCCATCTAAAAGACCTTTGTCTTTCAATTTGAGTTTGAGCACTGGATCTTTCTGTTTGTACATCTGCAGATGAGACATCGCAACGGTCAGTCAGTTCCCATCTGCCTTACTCTGCGGCCATTGGTGCCTCTTCTTTATTTATGCTGTCCAGTCAAAATCTTTCTTTTCTAAGATCCTTTTAATTGTCTTTATTGATGTCTCCCTACTTCACATTATTCATCTGCGGAATACAGATGTCAGGATTCCTGGCCTCAAATACATTTTAAAAATTCTTTTTCAACATTGTACATAATTTATTACTTAGCTCTAAGAAGGAAGCAAAGGTTTATTACATTTACATAATCATACGTATTATTTTAGCTAATAAATGCTGAGGAATCTGTTAAGCACAAAGTTAAAATCTCTCAATTTAACTTGTAATAACTATGCACAAAATTTAAATTGGGACAATGTTTGTTGCTAATCAAAACTCATTTAAATGATAACAGAATATATGAATGCAAGAGATAATACATAGAAATGCAATTTCAAGATTCTTCTTGCTTTTGCCACATTCCTTGGCCCAGTGGGATATGCAATTACATAAAAGAAAAATGTTTCTGTTCACACGGACAAGTTTCAATTGAGTTTTGACTGTGAACGTTTGTCTTTGTCTGCCCTCTGCTGGACATTTTGAGTGTTTACAGACAGGATTGATGTAATTTTTTTTGTTTGTGGATGCAATTCAATTTTCATAGCATGTACCACACTTCTTGGCACCTCTGGCAAAGAGGCATAAAATTTAGTAGATTAAATTCATGCACTTGCATGATCTAAACCTAGAAAAAAAAATCAAACCTTTTTACTGTGATTGCATTTGGAGTTTGCAGTTGGAGAAAAACTTTACTGAAGGTGTTACAACCACAAAAATTGGTACTATTGGTATAAATGCGTATTTTTTGTAATGTTAATTTTATCTTTTCAAAATGGAAAAGACAGTAGAATTTGGCATTCACGTAAGACTAATGTGTGATGTGTGGTCCTTGTTGGTGACAAAATGGCTTAAAAGGAGCAGCAACTCACATAAACTTAGCCATGAGTGACTTAGCCAAAACTGGAACAGCGACAAAGAAACCTTGACAAGGAAGGACGCTGACATCTTGACTCTTGTGGCAATTTGGTTTTCAGTTAGCTATCTTTTGAATTTATTCATCTGATGGGTTCCTCTCCCTATATGCTCCAACTTTATGGTTGGAGATTAATTTTTTTGTCCACATTTTGTAAAATGAAGAAGTGTATGTTCTTTTCTGTGTCATGCCATTTTCATGCA
The DNA here is from genome assembly GCF_051168715.1 of Poecilia mexicana. Classification (NCBI taxonomy): domain Eukaryota; kingdom Metazoa; phylum Chordata; class Actinopteri; order Cyprinodontiformes; family Poeciliidae; genus Poecilia; species Poecilia mexicana. The sequence goes on from NW_028263381.1 coordinate 19,019,537, forward strand.
AGAAGCTTTTGGTAAGAAAACAGGTTTTTCTGAAATCCTTCCAGCAGTGGGGAGTTTTTTTTATGGGCGTTTCTATTTGTGGTATAAACATGTGGATTAGGTGTCCAGGCATTCTTATCATAAATAACATAGAGGCCCGCTTTGAACAAACCACAATGACTCATTCTATATTTGTCTCTGCTTGGCCTAAATACGTGTTGAATTCCAATTCAGTGAAACTTGGACAATAGGCTTACAATCAATCTGGGTAAGTTGTTAAATCTAATACTGTTTTTTTTATATATAAATGCAGGGAATGTAACCATTATCACTATGGTGGCCCTTCATTGCTATTACAATATGGTATTGGAATCCCAGTGAGGGCCAATATTTTTACCTTAAAGGTCCAGATGTATCTATAATAAAAAAAATTCTTATAGAACCTATTATGAATTTTATTGAAATATTGACATGTCAAACAAGTAGATTATAAATGTGCAGTGGAATGAAAATGTGTATTGTTCTTTATGACCAGTTATGTTAATCTTTACAGATTACCAGATTTATGTCTGCTTTTTTATTGGTTTGTTCTAATGTAGCGACATGTTGTTGTCCTGGATGGAAGAACACTCTATGTTGGACTTTTAAGACTAATTCAACAAGTCCTTTCTTCACAGTACTCTTCCATAAAAGATACAATCACATTGTGTCCCTCCAGCATGTCCTGGATTTTCTTCTGGTTTTGCTCCGAGAGCGGAGCGATATTCTGAGAAGACTTCACCATTATTAGGAAGAAAAAAACAAGCCTCTGTGTCTTGCTAAAAAGTAATTTATAAGTTAGTTTTGTTTTACTTCAAGTGTGCTAATATATTTGCACTAGAAACTAGACCAAAAATGCTTGGTAAGATTTTGTGTTTTTGCAGTGAGCAGCTCTCTCTCCACCACAACAGACCGGTAGTTTTCACATCACTGCAGACGCCACACCAATCCACCGTTTGAGAGGTAAAAACTAAGTTCTTTGAATTACTATGCGAATCATATTTTCCTCCATTGACTCACTGTGTACAGCAACAGGTTTTTGCTCAACAATAAAAAGCTAATTGTAGGCACACCCCCACAGATGTGGCACTAACAGATGACATGCCCACACATTCAACATGAAGTTTCCTGAATAACTGCAGCAGGGAGACATCACCAGACACCCACTCTGCAGTTTGCCTCCAATGCTCACCAAGGCTGCTGATGGCTTAGAAGCATGCATGGCGTCACTCCCAGGCAGAAGGTGGGTGTGGTCTTCACTGACTGGTTGACCATAAAAGCCTGAATGCTGACACACACAAACACACATTCATTCAGAGAACACAGAAGCTGTTTCCCTCTTCCTCTGCTCCATTTCCCCCAGCTGAAGTGACATCTATAAGGTTGGTGGTGGACTTTTTACAGTTAGTAATCAATATCAATAACTTTTTTCTTCTGTTCTGTTGTATAGCCAGTGAACATTTTTAACAGTTTCTTTTATTTATGTTTCATTCTTTTAAAATGGACCTGGACTTATCAGAATCTTGCAAACGTCCCGGGAACGTCTGTAGCTGACAAGTTGTTGGAAAACAAATATGTCTCTGCCATTGTCCTTCCTGATATGTCTGTCAGTTTTCAACCTGTGTTTGGCAACTGGGCCTGTGGGGAAAGACAATACAGCCAGTAAGTAGAGATATTGATGTAATGTGTCCTGAATAGACATGTTTAATTTTGTAACACAATATAATGGTGAAAATGTAAACATATCCAAACTAAGTTTAGAGTTTGATGAGTTTCAGCTGTTCAGCCATGAACACAAAATCATGGCCAACAGTCAGGAAACAAATCAAACAACATCAAAGTGTAACTTTGTGGTTTCTTTTTTCCTTTTTAAAAGAACAAACTGTATTAGATAAGAAAGAAGCTAGTTTGTTTCCATCAGCCTGTGAAACCCCTTAGTGATCACAGAGAATCTAAGTAAATGGTAAGATAGGTAACAAAATTGTCTATAAATTTTAACAATAATGTGATTCTGCAAATTAGAAAGGACATGTTGTTCTAAAACTGTGTGGCTTGCAGACTTCATGGTCAAATAAGTTGTGTGTTTATATGGTTTGAGTACCGCAAGTTAGAAATTTTGCTTCAGCCACAAGTCAGCAGGTCTTTAAATTGGATGTAAAAAGGGTTATTTTTTGTAGTCTAATACCTTATTGTGTCATAATTCTTTTGAGTTTTTACTTTAATGAAATCATATATGTGGTGACGTTAATTTGTGCAATGAAATTCAAATCCAAAATAAAGCTTGAAGAAAAGCCTTGTTTGCCTCTTTGTTCCAAATTAGCAAAGAGGGTGAATAAAAAGTACAAAGTTGGGTGTGATCAACAGCCAGTTCTTCACATTGACATTAGACACGAGAATTCGTTTTGGACTGGATGGGGATGGAACATGCAACAGCTTCTAGCTGGCAGTACAAACAAGTCATTCCATCTTTAACTGGACTCAATGGTTCTGTGATGTGAGATAAAGCCACTGCACTGGTGGTCAAAATGGGCAGAATGATGAGACTCTTTCTTGTCCCTTTTGTTTTAACCCTAAAGAACTGATTCAAGCTTGACAGTTCTTGTCTCTATTCTGTAATCTATGTTTACATTTTTACTTATATGCTGTATGTTACAGTGGACATACCTTTGTGTTGCATCTTATAGCGGGTTGGTCTGAAAGAAGTCCTGAGTCAAAAGATGTTCAGAGGGCGGCCCAATATGGTGTGGAGATGTACAACAAAGAATCACAGGACAAGGAGTTGTTCAAGCTGGTCTCAGTTCACAGTGCTAAATCCCAGGTTGGACTGATCTTTCTTAAAACTATTTAATGTACCCTATCAAAACATACTTCTATTCACTGTTTTATCTGGTTCTTTCTGTAGGTAACCAGTATGATCAAGTTTAAAATCATTGCAATCCTCGGAAAAACCAAATGTCTTAAGACGCAAAACATTGGTATTAAAAGCTGCGATTTGGACAAAGAGGTAAATCTTTTCACCTTCTGTTCTTTATGTAACCATCAAGAAAAAGTTTCAGTTTTCATTCAACACTTATTGTCGTCTTCTCTTTCGCAGCAAGTAAAGTGTCAGTTTGTTGTGACTTTGAACCCCCGCAACAACAAACGTGAGCTGAACAAAAAGACATGCCACATAATTGTACAGAAGGGTTAATTCTTTTTCACAGTGTCAAGATAACCAAAGATCATCCCATTATTACCATGCTGGAGATTTTAGGTTATCAGTAACAATACATGAAGTTACCTTTAAAATGAATTACACAAAGTAGCATCTAAACCCAAAAGTAAAATCAAACTTCAAAAAAATCAGTGAGGTTGTGTGTTTGTTTTGTCTCATGCAAGCTTTGCTTTTAACCTATTTCCTTTTGTATTTAATCATTAGAAATCATAGTCAGACAGAGAGAGAGAGGTGCAAAGCCATGAAACAGGAACAGCAGGCTTCATGATAAAAGGAAGTAAGTTTCCAGCCTGAAGAATTATAGAAATAGTTGAGACTATTTCTTATTTCAATACAATAAAGTTTTAAAGAATGAAGTCTAAACAAACTGAGTAATTGAATAAGACCCAAAGCAAAATACTTGTATTGATAATGTTTTCTCTTGTAAGAATGAACAACTGTAACTTTGGTTTCAAACAATAAGAATAATGGATGATTCCTGTTTCCTTTTCATAAGAACACCTATAATTACTCACAATATGATCATAAGAGTAACTAATAAGGCCTGATTATCATAATATTATAAATTACTGCTAAATCTAAAGCTAAAGAGGTTATAGATGTGATTTTGATAATGAACTTGAAATGATGTAAAATATGTAACTGCAATCAGAGATCACTGATGTTGTGTTGGAGGTAAATAGTAGGTGAAGGATTAGAGGAAAGAGGAACTAGAAGGAGAGTAGAGATGACCAACACCTCAGAGTTTGATGATTTGGAAACAGATTGTTGCAACTCAGACTGTTAGAAGAAAAAGACTGTGCAGGTATAGAGTTTAGGGAGACATTTGAGCAACACCAGGACATGAACACAGAGATCAGGTCATAATGTCTCTAAGACAATGATGGACACGAGGTCATCTATTCAAACAGACGGCCAATAATACAAGCATGACAACAGTGCCAGCTAATGCAAGTGTATCTATAGGGTGGAGAAACGCTATAAAGGTGAAAGCAAAAGAAGAACCTTTGGTTAGATCCTCCAGGCAGATGTTAGCCAAAATTGAGATGGACAAAGAACTCTGCAGCTGAAGAAGATCCTGAACCACAGATAGTCAAAGAATGTCCTGTGCATGGGGACCAACCCATCAGCCTCAAATTGCACTTCTCTCATTATCTAAATTCAGACCCCAACGATAAAGGCAAAGAACAAAGACAAAGAAAAGGAACTGGGGCCTCCTTTCTGCCCTGATCGATCAGCGCTGACTCTCCTCCTGCTGGAACACGTTCTTCATCGTCAGGCTGTTCTGGGGTTTGAAATTCGATACACCGTCCGTCTCTCAAAGGTTCCCTTTTTAGTTCTCAGTGTCAGCATTAGGGAAAGATAGGATAGATAAGATGATTGATTTTTCTGATTTGATTATTTCTGCTACTGCATTCAACTGACTGTTGCAAAATTGTCTTACTAATAAAATATTTAGCATAAAGAAAGATCTAAAAGATGTTGTGGACATTCAATTAATGGGTCATCTCAAAGTTCTTTGTTGTTCGTAAAATAGGTATCAATCAATCAATCAAATTTTATTTGTATAGCACATATCAGCAGCAAGGCATTTCAAGGTGCTTTACATAATTAAAAAAAAAAATAAGAACAGCATGTGACATTGAATAAACAGTAAGAAAGAGAAAGAGAAAAAAAAGAAAAAGAATAAAAAATATATATTTTTAAAAAAAGATAAAAACTAGTTGGCTGCTCTGTCTGCCTATCTCCAGCTATCGTTACGGGTGAGAGGCGAGGTTCAACCTGGACAGGTCGCCAGTCTGTCGCAGGGCAACACAGAGACAAACAACCAAGCATACACACACCTAGGGGCAATTTGGAGAGGCCAATTAACCTGATAGTCATGTTTTTGGACTGTGGGAGGAAACCACAGTATCTGGAGAAAACCCACGCATGCAGAAAGACCAGGGCCGGGAATCGAACCCAAAACCTTCTTGCTGCAAGGCAACAGCTCTACCAACTATGCCACTGTGCAGCCAGTGTTGCCACCCGCCCCGTAAAATACGGAATCGTCCCGTATGTTAAATGTAATTGGGATAATAATAGGGATGCGATTTGTTCCATATTTCTATAAATGTCCGATAGACACGTCTATCACACACACATTATTGTCACATTAAGTGTGACAATAATTGTTAGAGATTTTTTGGTATTATCATTTTGTTATTACTTTAGTTCATATTCAGTCTAATGTTAATCAATAGTTAATCAACATTCAGTATTATTGTGATTTTCAGTTAAAAGTGTTCTTTTCCTTATGTGTGTATAAACTGACCTGGAGGCCCCATCTGCCTGTTTGTCTTCATGTGAAACAGTTATCTGTGTGTTTCCCAGACCTTGAATTATGTTTCCACAGGTGCCTCCTTATCAACCGGAATACTCCCCTATTTTAGGAACTGACTGTGTGCAGTCGCATTTTGTCTCCTTCTTTTTGCTTGATAATAAAAGGCAAGCTGTAACCAAAGGTCTTCAGAACGCTCAGTGAACGGCTCGGAGGAGCAGTTTGCTGAGACTTCTCCTTTTGCAAAAGCTTGGTCATAAAATTCATATACGTTGTCTGTGGTTCTTTTAATGAAGGTTCGAAAGGAAAAATACCCATCAATAATGACCAAAATAAAAGACAGGAAATATTAAGGTCAGCTAAATTATCGTTACGGTTGCGGGAGCTTAAGTCTATGAGCTTAAGGACCCCAGAACGCTACTGACCCACGCTGTTGTCACGGTTGCCTAGAGACGGACACTAGGCAGCCGCGGTGAGGCGCTGTCAACCCAGATCTTTTTAAATCATCCTCGACCTGATTACCCACCGTCCTTAGAAGTAAAACCTCTAGTAAAGATGCAGATGTGAGAAGGAAAACGCAAATCCCAGGCTGAATAATGTTAGTGAGGCAATACCAGACAGAATAGATCAGGAGAGGACCACAGCAGACCCTGATATGGTAACATTTAGCTAAGATTAAGTTTCTTATTGTGCTTTTAGTAGACTATATTGGTTTGATTATTTGCTTATTTAATGTATAATAATATCAGCCAAAACAATACAAATGACCATTAAAATAACAAATCATACATAAGATCAACAGTAAATGCATAAATACTTCCTATTTTAAAAGGTTTGTTAGGGCTTTCTGTACGTTTTATTTTGAAATGTTGATATATTTTATGAATTCATTGCTCAATGGTCATCAATGCACCAGATACAGACCTGCAGCCCAGGGGCGGTTCTAGACGGGGGCCAATGGCGTACCAAAGAAGTCATACTAAATAAATGTCTAATGTTAATACTCAGTGGTGGCTTTTTTTTTTAACCTTCACAATTTTACTTTAACAATGAATTAAAAATTATAGTGCTGCACTTTTAGCTGCTGTACAGGATCACGCTTTCCATCTGCCAGGGATCTGCAACCTGTATCTCTGGAGACGCAAGTGGCTCTGTGGCTCACTTATTATATCAGACGATGAAATATTGCTCTGTTCTTTTTTTTAATTCTTTTTCAAGTATTGCCATGGAAAATCACTGACTATCCTGGCCCCTGTGATAAATTTGGTCTAGAACCAGCCTCCAAACCTAACTCCTTATTTATATAAATATTTTGGTAATACTCTATAAAATACCAGAATGTTCACATAACGTTTATACTTTTGGCTGTCTGAGGACACATTTTGAATATTAAATCTGGTGTTATGATCAGTTACTCAGTACTTCTTAAGTTTACCAAATACTTTTTACAATTGCTTAATTAAACATATTTAAAGTATACTACTCTGATTCGAGTACAAATTTGGGGTACTCTAACCAACCTCTATGCATGAATGATTGCTCTACGGATCACTTTTTAAAGACAAAAAACAGTGCCATAAAATAATGTCCATCACTGCACTTTTGGACATTTGTAGTGTTTGTTTCAATACTACCGTAGCCCAGTGATGGTGCATTAACACTCTCCAACCAAATTTCTGACAGAAGAATAAACTCCATCCTGATTCTATATTTAAATATCTATCTGGTTTCATGGTGACTAAATATAATTCACATCGGTTCCCTCACTGTTTTATAACAGGAGGTTGCCCAGGCAGGCAGTTTTAAAATAGTTTCTCTTTGTTGCTAAACAGCTCTGCTCAATGGATACTTTTCAGATTTCTATTTTAAAAGTTCTGGAAGACCATATCTGCTGTCTTTCCACCTTTGCCACTTTGTGAATAAATTGTTTAAACTCCCATCGCCACACTGAAGTTTGTTACTGTAATGTGATCAAACCTGTAAATGTTCCACAGATGTTAATAGTTTAGCAAGGGTACGATTAACTATGTGGACAGAAGGAAGTGCTTCAGTCTCTATGAAAATGTTAAGGCATTGTGGAAGTAAAAATACTTTAGGCCAGGGGTGTCAAACTCCAGTCCTCAAGGGCCGCTGTCCTGGAGTTTTTAGATGTACCACAGGTACAAAACACTGGAATGAAATGGCTTAATTACCTCCTCCTTGTGTAGGTAAGTTCACCAGAGTCCTGCTAATGACCTAATTATTCTATTCAGGTGTGGTGCAGCAGAGGCACATCTAAAAGTTGCAGGACAGTGGCCCTCGAGGACTGGAGTTTGACACCTGTGCTTTAGGCAAATCCAAATCAGCAAATGTTTCATTATAAAAAACAACAAAAAACAAAACAAAACAACAACAAAAAAACACAGATTTGTGACATTTTGTGCCTAACAGTCTTACATTGACAATGTTTTCCTCATTTCAGCATTTACTTACTCTACCTGTTTTACAGTTTGACTTTTAAAGGCCCCTAAGCTTGTGAAACATAAATACATAATACATGAGCTAAATCATATATTTTATTTTATCCCACAGAGATGAAAAACTTTCTAAATTCCACACAGATCTTTCATGAGATTTTTATGGCACGCAATCTTCATTTGTTCTATCTGATAAATGCTAATCAACTTAAATATAAATTAGTGGAATGCAATTTATTCTTAAACTTGCAGAAGTAACAACACACAAAAGGTTTTATTTGTCATTTTTAAAATTCAGATTGGCACCAAAATGTACGAGTGAATACTTCACAGTTTTTCTTTTAAAAAAACTCAAGTTTATGGAAAATAGCTATAAATATAGTTCCATCAGTAGGACAAAATAGAATTATGTGCTGTATCATATGTATTTCTTTATGTTGCTTTTTTGCCAAATGCTTTTTCATAGTCCAAATGTTACAAAAAAGAAAATGTTTTCATATGTTTTTAGTTCCTCAGAGATACTTTTTCTTCCTTTCACTGACTTCAGAAGTGGTCAGACACTGGTCTCTATATGAGGGGACATCTTAAAGCTCAGCATATGGGACAGCAGTCTGTGCTGGTGTTGGTACCTGACAAACACAAATCCACGAAAGTTATCAGTGAAAATCAAGAGAATCAAAAAACATGTAAGTTAAAATGATGTCTGGCTCCACCAAGAGGCCAACAAGTGTTACTGCATCTGTAAGCACATCTGTGACAAATATACTGAAAATGTTAATGCAGTGTCGATACAGCACTTGTAAAGTTAAGTATTTTTCAAGATAATACCCCAGTGGCAACATAAAATCCTTTTTGTGAATAAAATCACCCACTTACTTGTTGATGACCCTTTGAATCTCTCTGTTTTCCTCCTCTCTGAGTTTGAGCAGAAACTGATCCAAGATGGGTAGCTCCAAGTTCAGATACTGAGCAACCTGAGCACAAGAAAGGGAACTTGGTGTTTTATGAATAATATGACTGACTTTCACTCAAACACAGCTTTCATATTTAATAAAATACAAAATATTCTACAATAATTGATACACCAAGAATTAAACAAGGTAAGCCAAATGCGGCTTTTGTTTCATCCACTTGGTCTATTTTTGGTAATTTTATCCTTGATTTTATTATGTATATTATTTATTACATAATGCATTTGCATTCTTAGATGCTATATGTTAACTTACCAGAACATAGCTCCCATCAAAAGTTTTATTCTACTTAATTTGGTCACAATAGATGACAAAAGAAAACCAAAAAATATTTTAGATGGTTTCCCAGCGTTTCATCAAGATGTTGCAACATGTCAATTCTTGGTCTTTGAGCCAAACAACCCACAACAAGCAAATGTTATCTCAACTACTAATGCAAAAGGTAAATCTGTGCCCCAAAGGGGGACTTTGATTAACTATTTTGCAAGATTTGGACTGTCAGTAGAGTAGAAAATGTCCATTACTTTGTCCTAGAGAGAAGTTAAGACACATTTGTTTGCTCTTTCGAGTTAATAAATTTATTTTTTGTCTAAAATTTCCAGTTCAGATTTGTTGGGTACATCTAGGAAATCTATTGACCGGAAAAGAAAATGCATGAATATCCTATCTTAGAGGGTTAATAAATTTTAGATCCCTCTTGAACTAATTGACAAAATGTAATCAATTTTCATAAAGGAAATCGATGATAGCAAAGTGTGATCAACATAAAAAACTAAGAAGAAAATAATGGATCACTGTCAGTCATGAAGCAAGTTATTTTAAAAGAAAGATTGATATTAAAAAGTCATTGGCCACAACTGTAAGCACATGGTCGTGGAGATAAGCAGCAAAAACGCGATTCCTACACACAAAAAACGCGTTTTTGCCACTTGTCTCCACGACCATGTGCTTTCCTTGTGCTTTCGGACAGTATCCATTGCTTATATCATGGGAAACATTTCTTGTTATAAGTAAAATAATCTGCCAATGGAACAAGTACTTTTTTGCCATTAATGATTTATTACTATTAGGAAGTAAACACAAGCCTATCTTGTTAAAAAGTTACTTCTAACTAACAAGTGTGCTAATATATTTGCACTAGAAACTAGACCAAAAATGCTTGGTAAGATTTTGTGTTTTTGCAGTGAGCAGCTCTCTCTCCACCACAACAGACCGGTAGCTTTCACATCACTGCAGACGCCACATACTTACACTTACTGCCTGGGAGTGACATGGTCACTCCCAGGCAGTAAGTGGGTGTGGTCTTCACTGACTGGTTGAACATACCTGAATGCTGACACACACAAACACACATTCACTCAGAGAACACAGAAGCTGTTTCCCTCTTCCTCTGCTCCATTTTCCAACCCAGCTGAAGTGACATCTATAAGGTTGGTGGTGGACTTTTTACAGTTAGTAATCAATATCTAACTCTTTTTCTTCTGTTCTGTTGTATTTAATAGTTTATTTTTTTATGTTTTGTTTCTATAAAATAGACCTGGACTTTTCAATATCTTGCTTGGAAACGTCTGTAGCTGGCAAGTTGTTGGGAAGCAAATATGTCTCTGCCATTGTCCTTCCTGATATGTCTGTCAGTCTTCAACCTGTGTTTGGGAACTGGGCCTGTGGAGGAAGTCATTAAAGTCAGTAAGTAGAGAAATGGATGCAATGTGTCCTGAATAGACATGTTTAATTTTGTAACACAACAAAGTGGTGAAAATGTAAACATATCCAAACTAAGCGTAGAGTTTGATGAGTTTCAACTGTTCAGCCATGAACACAAAATCATGGCCAACAATCAGGAAACAAATCAAACAACATCAAAGTGTAACTTTGTGGTTTCATGTAAACTTTCTGACACGTCATCAAATGTAAGAGCTAAAATATTAAATCATGTTTTTTTAAAAGAAAATCTATTAGTTAACAAAGAAGCTAATTTGTTTCCATCAGCCTGTGAAACCCCTTAGTCAGAGTTCCCCAAACTTTTTCCTGTGAGGGCCACATAACTTTTCCCTTCTCTGGTGGGGGGCCGGAGTCAGTATGTAACAGAAAAAGTGTGACAATTGCAGGAGTGCCTAAATGTAAAAATGTATTGTTTTCCAGAAAGCACAATCAAATAACCCCCTCTGGGTTCTTCATAGAAAAAAATCCAGAAAATAACACTATTTGTGAAATAAATACCGTATTTTCGGGACCATAAGCCGCATCGGACTATAAACCGCAGATATCTTTACCGCTCCAGATTTTCCACAACGATGCAGCAGCAGCAGAGGGGGCGGACACCCAAAATTTGAGTCATAACAGGTCAATTGAATGTCACATTTATTATGAGTGAAAAAGAAAATGTTGCCAAGTTTAGATTTAATTGAACTGATTACGGTAGTTTCTGAACAGTAACTATAACAGTAAAAGTGCTGATCCCTCGTGTCTGCTACTAGCATGTGCTAAATAAAAATGGACGCTTTCTTCTTCTTCTTCTTTAGATTTCAATGACATCTTGCATCCATTATTGTTGCACTACTGCCATCTATTGTATCCTAATATCTATGCCTCAAATTCTCATAATGATCCCAGTATTATTTAAAAAAACGAAACTTCATGGTCAAATAAATTGTGTGTTTGTGGATTTATTCCACAGCTGATGACTCCTCACTGCAGTATCATTGAGTACAAGTCAGACGTTTTGCTTCAGCTACAAGTCAGATGAATTCATCATTGTCAGAGTGCTTTATATTTTGGCAGAGGAAACGTTAGATTTGGATAAAAAAAAGAAGATAGTGCTACTATTTAGCAGGTCTTTAAATTGGATGTAAAAATGATAATTTATTGTATTCTAATACTTTATTGTGTCGTAATTCCTTTGAGGTTTTACTTTAATGAAACCATATCTGTGGTGACATTAATTTGTGCAGTTAATGAAATTCAAATCCAAAATAAAGCTTGAAGAAAAGCCTTGTTTGCCTCTTTGTTCCAAAGTTCTGTTCAGCAAAGAGGCTGAATAAACAGTACAAAGTTGGGTGTGATCAACACCCAGTTCTTCACATTCCCATTAGACATGAGAATTCGTTTTGGACTGGATGGGGATGGAACATGCAACAGCTGTTGCATTTTCTTAAAGGTTGAAATACTTTCATCTTTATAAGGTGGAAGTAACAAGAATTGTGTGACTTTGAAATAATCATGTCAACATCAGTTACATGCATGACAGAGTTCACAACATGAATAAAGTGGTAAAAGGAAAAATACTCACAGGATCCAATCATATGCTCCACTAGGAAGTTTACAATTCTCCTGTAGCTCTGATTGTTTGATTATGGTTGTTGTCCTGCTGTAAGGTGACCGTTTTAAGTTTCCTATTTCATTGTGTAAAAGAGGTTCTGTGATGTGAGATAAAGCCACTGCACTGCTGGTCAAAAGGGGCAGAATGATGAGACTCTTTCTTGACCTTTCTTTAGCCCTACAAACTGATTCAAGCTCGACAGTTTTTGTCTCTATTCTGTGATCTTTGTTTACATTGTTACTGATATGCTGTATGTTACAGTGTATATACATGTGTCTTTCAGAAAAAGTGCATCTTTTAGGGGGTTGGTCTGAAAGAAGTCTTGAGTCAAAAGATGTTCAGAGGGCGGCTCAATATGCTGTGGAGATGTACAACAAAGAATCACAGGACAAGGAGTTGTTCAAGCTGGTCTCAGTTCACAGTGCTAAATCCCAGGTTGGACTGATCTTCCTTAAAAAATTTAATGTACCCTATCAAAACATACTTCTATTCACTGTTTTATCTGGTTCTTTCTGCAGGTAACCAATATGATCAACTTTAAAATTGACGCAATCCTTGGAAGAACCAAATGTCTTAAGACGCAAAACATTGACATTAAAAGCTGCGATTTGGACAAACAGGTAAATCTTTTCACCCTCTGTTCTTTATATAACCATTAAGAAAAGTTTCAATTTTCATTCAACACTTATTGTCGTCTTCTCTTTCGCAGCAAGTAAAGTGTCAGTTTGTTGTGACTTTGAACCCCCACAACGACAAACATGAGCTGAACACCAAAACATGCAACAAAGTTACATAGAAGGGTTAATACTTTTTTACAATGTCAAGATAACCAAAGATCATCCCATTATTTCCATGCTGGAGATTTTAGGTTATCAGTAACAATACATGAAGTTACCTTTAAAATGAAATTACACAAAGTAGCATCTAAACCCAAAAGTAAAATCAAACTTCAATAAAATCAGTGAGGTTGTGTGTTTGTTTTGTCTCATGCAAGCTTTGCTTTTAACCTATTTCCTTTTGTATTTAATCATTAGAAATCATAGTCAGGCAGAGAAAGAGAGAGAGAGAGAGAGAGGTGCAAAGCCATGAAACAGGAACAGCAGGCTTCATGATAAAAGGAAGTAAATTTCCAGCCGGCGGATTTATAGAAATATTTTAGACTATTCCTTATTTCAATACAAGAAAGTTTTAAATAAGAAATTCTTATCAAAATGAGTAATTGAATAAGACCCAAAGCAAAATACTTGTATTGATAATGTTTTCTCTTGTAAGAATGAACAACTGTAACTTTGGTTTCAAACAATAAGAATAACGGATGATTCCTGGTTTCTTTTCAGAAGAACACCTATAATTACTCAAAATATGATTATAAGAAGAGTAACTAATCAGGCCTGATTATCATAATATTATAAATGACTGCTAAATCTAAAGCTAAAGAGGTGATAGATGTGATTTTGATAATGAACTTGAAATGATGTAAAATATGTAACTGCAATCAGAGATCACTGATGTTGTGTTGGAGGTAGATAGTAGGTGAAGGATTAGAGGAAAGAGGAACTAGAAGGAGAGTAGAGATGACCAACACCTCAGAGTTTGATGATTTGGAAACAGATTGTTGCAACTCAAACTGTTAGAAGAAAAAGACTGTGCAGGTATAGAGTTTAGGGAGACATTTGAGCAACACCAGGACATGAACACAGAGATCAGGTCATAATGTCTCTAAGACATTGATGGATATGAGATCATGTATCCAAGCAGGCAGCTAATAAAACAAGCATGACAACAGTGACAGCCAATGTAAGTGTATCTATAGGGTGGAGAAACCCTATAAAAGGTGAAAGCAAAAGAGGAACCTTTGGTTGGATCCTCCAGGCAGAGTTTAGCCAAAATTGAGATGGACAAAGAACTCTGCAGCTGAAGTAGATCCAGAACCACAGATAGTCGAAGAATGTCCTGTGCATGGGGACCAACCCATCACCCCCGCAACATGTGGCCTTAAATTGCACTTAAATTGCACTTCTGTCATCATGTGAGTTCAGACCCCAAAGATAAAGGCAAAGACAAAGAACAAATACAAAGAAGAGGAACTGGGGCCTTCCTTCCATGCGGTCAGCTCGCCTACATCTCAGCAGACCAGAAAGATCTTGAAACAAGGTGAAGGGAGCTTCAGATCTGAAGACAAGAAGCTGAGAACCGCTACAGAAAGTCACCCTAAGATCCACGACCTGCAGCTCTACATCAGTACTCTTCCTGCCAGCACCCAAGGCCAGTGTGACCTCACATCCATGCAGAGATGAAAGCTCATCAGACCTGCAGTGACGCCTGCCCTGATCGATCAGCGCTGTGACTCTCCTCCTGCTGGAACACGTTCTTCATCGTCGGATTGGTTCTGGAGTTCGAAATTCCATACACTATCCATCTCTCAAATGGTCCCTTTTTAGTTCTCATTGTCAGCATTAGGGAAAGATAGGATGACTGATTTTTCTGATTTGATTTTTTCTGCTACTGCATTAAGCTGTACTTCCTTCGCAAAACTGTCTTACTAATAAATATTCAGCATAAAGAAAAATCTAATAGATGCTGTGGACATTCAATTAATGAGTCACCTCAAAGTTCTTTGATGGTTGTAAAATATGTATGATTCCTGATTCTGGAGAGAAAAAGGTGTAAATCGATTTTTCTTTTCTTGGACATTTTAATGTTAGCTTGTCGATGTCTCAGTTTTATTCACTGGGAAAATGAATAAGCAGCTTGAGGTGACTCTGCTGCTCTCTAGTGGCGAGAAGCCGTAATGTTGGCTTGTAACAATTGGATTGCATTATGGGAGATGTAGTTTGTAGACAATTCGTGCTCAAAACTTATTTTAAGTCAATCATGTGGCCCGCAGGCCTTGAGTTTGACACATGTGCATTACGCCATAGAACTGCCAATTGGCAATTGAAGTAAAGTAGTCTCGATTTCAAAGAAGCCTACATTGAAGTAGATTGGCAAATGAACCATCACGAAAAGGGAAGGCTCTTGTTGTCTCACTGCATCCCAAGAGATGCATAACCTACAAAAATAGTTTGTCTGGTTCCAAACCAGAGACCTTTTGCGTGTTAAACAAATGTGATAGCCACTACACTGCAGGAACTGAACTCCTCTAGTTTGTGGTTCCAAAGTTGATGATGTGAGATTCAACGCATGAAAATTTTGTACAGACCATGACACCACAGAACCCTTGTTGACCTTTAGTAAACACCTGTGATGAATAGAACATGTAAAATCTGTTTCTGTCTGGTTTTGAACCAGAGACCTTTTGCATGTGAAGCAAACATGATGACCACTACACTACAGAAACTCATGCTTTTTCCACTGTTCCTGGTAGATGATCCAAAATTTGTTAGAGACTAATGTCAACAATGGGCATGGAACAATGTCAAATACTTATACCACAGATCCTCTCAGAGAGCACAGTAACTTGGTGAACCAACTGTCAAACTTATATTTGTGCCTAATTTCAGATTACAGCCCATAAACTAAGCCTGGGATCAGAAAATTTGCATTGAAGATGTAATTAGCAGAGACAAATGGTTCTACAGAGACTTGGTTAAATGGCAAAAAAATAAAATCAATACTTACAAATAAAAATGGTTCAAAAATAAAATTAACACATTAAAATAAAAATATCTCTGAAATACAATCAACACTTGAAAATTAAAAATGGTTCAAAAAATAATATCAACACTTCAAAATAAATAATGGTTCAAAAATACAATCAACACTTCAAAATACAAAATCTCTGGAAAATAAAATATGTGTTGTTTTGAAAAACATTAGAATATAAGCACTTTTATCAAATCTTCATTGTGGTAAGATCATGTAAGTTCTTCTTAAATCCATGGAAACTCAGCAGTTTGGAAGGTAGGTTAGCTCAGCAGGTTAGGGCATGGTGCTGGTAATGCTGAGGTCATTGGTTCGATTACCATACTGGTCTATTCATGTCAAAGGTCTTTCAGTTAACCAACACTTCAAATAAATAAGGGTTCAAAAATGAAATCAATACTTACAAGTAAAAATGGTTCAAAAATAATATCAACACTTCAAAATATATAATGGTTCAAAAATAAAATCAACACTTCAAATATGTAATGGTTCAAAAATAAAATCAACACCTCAAAATTAAAAATGGTTCAAAAATAAAATCAACACCTCAAAATTAAAAATGGTTCAAAAATAAAATGAACACTTCAAAATATATTATGGTAACTGTTTCTGTCATAAACTAAGCCTGGGATCAAAAAATGTATTGAAGATGTCATTAGCAGAGACAAATGGTTCTACAGAGTCTTGGCTAAATGGGTAAAAAAAAAATCAATAATTATACAAAAAAAAATGGTTAGGAAGCACATTACAAAACCTTTGGTTGAAATGGGGCGTTAAATTCAAGTCTCCATTACAGACCGCAACGTTGTGTTAATCCATTTGAGGAGGCGGCAGTTTATCTTGAGGAAATAAATGACGATGCAAAAGTTAATTAGACTGTAACCTGCGCAGTCCGCTGCTCAACCACTGTGGATGCGGCTCCGCCGCTGCGAAGAATTAAAAACCGCTGGAAGTAACTCATCCAGCGGATTTAACAAATGGAGCCTTGGTGCACGTTACCCAGGAGAGCGGCGTTCTGGAGGATCTGCAGACTTAACACTTGTCGGTTTCGGAGAAGCGAAACCAGGCAAAAAAAAAAAAAAAAAAAAAGAAATCCTGGTAAAAGTGCACACCAGACAGCTTAGGGCAGGGGTCACCAACTCTGGTCCTCGAGGGCTACCGTCCTGCAACTTTTAGATGTGTCTCTGCTCAAACACACCTGGATCAAATAAACTGCTCATTTCCAGCCTATTGCAGAGAGGAATGAATGCTGGCGAAAAAATTCTGACATTTTGGAGCAGAAGTGAATCTAAAAGTTGCAGGATGGTAGCCCTTGAGGACTGGAGTTGGTGGCCCCTGGCTTAGGGTAAAACACTCACAGAGTTCAGTTGGTCTGTTTGGATCACACAGATCCAACTGACTGATGAAGTCAGTTAGATCTTCATAAAATTCATAAAATGGCATGGCATGGCATGGCGGGCCACATGTGGCCCGCGGGCCTTGAGTTTGACACATGTGGCTTAGCATGCATGGCGTCACTCCCAGGCAGTAGGTGGGTGTGGTCTTCACTGACTGGTTGAACATAAAAGCCTGAATGCTGACACACACAAACACACATTCACTCAGAGAACCCAGAAGCTGTTTCCCTCTTCCTCTGCTCCATTTTCCCCCAGCTGAAGCGACATCTATAAGGTTGGTGGTGGACTTTTTACAGTTAGTAATCAATATTTAACTATTTTTCTTCTGTTCTGTTGTATTTAATAGTTTCTTTTTTATGTTTTGTTTCTATAAAATAGAGCTGGACTTTTCAGTATCTTGCAAAGTTCTTAGGAACATCTGTAGCTGGCAAGTTGTTGGGAAGCAAATATGTCTCTGCCATTGTCCTTCCTGATATGCCTGTCAGTCTTCAACCTGTGTTTGGGAACTGGGCCTGTGGAGGAACTCATTATACCGAGTAAGTAGAGATATGGATGCAATGTGTCCTGAATAGACATGTTTAATTTTGTAACACAATATAGTGGTGAAAATGTAAACATATCCAAACTAAGTTTAGAGTTTGATGAGTTTCAACTGTTCAGCCATGAACACAAAATCATGGCCAACAGTCAGGAAACAAATCAAACAACATTAAATGCAACTTTGCGGTTTCATGTAAACTTTCTGACACATCGTCAAATGTAAGAGCTAAAATATTAAATCGTGTTTTTTTTTTTTTTTTAAGAAAAAGAAGCTAGTTTGTTTCCATCAGCCTGTGAAACCCCTTAGTGATAACAGAGAATCTAAGTAAATGGTAAGATAGGTAACAAAATTGTCTATAAATTTAAACATAATAATCTGATTCTGCAAATTAGAAAGGACATGTTGTTCTATAACTGTGTGGTTTGCAGACGTCATGGTCAAATAAGTTGTGTGTTTATGGATTTATTCCACAGCTGATGACTCCTCAGTGAAGTATGGTTGGGTACTGTGAGTCAGAAGTTTTGCTTCAGCCAGAAGTCAGATGAATTCATCATTGTCAGAGTGCTGTGTATTTTGGCAGCGGAGACGTTAGTTTTGGAAAAAAAAGAAAACAGTGCTGCTCAGTAGCAGGACTTTAAATTGGATGTAAAAAGGGTTCCTTTTTTGTAGTCTAATACCTTACCATGTCTTAACTGATTTGGGATTTTACTTTAATGAAACCATATCTGTGGTGACATTAATTTGTGCAGTTAATGAAATTCAAATCCAAAATAAAGCTTGAAGAAAAGCCTTGTTTGCCTCTTTGTTCCAAAGTTCTGACCAGCTAAGAGGCTGAATAAAAAGTACAAAGTTGGGTGTGATCAACACCCAGTTCTTCACATTGACATTAGACATGAGAATTCGTTTTGGACTGGGTGGGGATGGAACATGCAACAGCTGCTAGCTGGCAGTACAAACAAGTCCTTCCATCTTTATAAGGTGGAAGTAACAAGAATTGTGTGACTTTGAAAGAATCATGTCAACACTAGTTACCTGCATGACAGAGTTCACAACATGAATAAAGTGGTAAATGGAAAAATACTCACAGGATCCAAACATACGCTCCACTAGGAAGTTTACAATTCTCCTGTAGCTCTGATTGTTTGTTTATGGTTGTTGTCCTGCTGTAAGGTGACCGTTTTAAGTTTCCTATTTCATTGTGTAAAAGAGGTTCTGAGATGTGAGATAAAGCCACTGCACTGCTGATCAAAAGGGGCAGAATGATGAGACTCTTTCTTGACCTTTCTTTAGTCCTACAAACTGATTCAAGCTCGACAGTTTTTGTCTCTATTCTGTGATCTTTGTTTACATTTTTACTGATATGCTGTATGTTACAATGTATATGCATGTGTCTTTCAGAAAAAGCGCATGTTTTAGGGGGTTGGTCTGACAGACAGCCGGAGTCAGAAGAGGTTCAGAAGGCGGCTCAATATGCTGTGGAGATGTACAACAAAATTCCAAGGAAAAAGAAGTTGTTCAAGCTGGTCTCAGTTCACAGTGCTCAATCCCAGGTTGGACTGATCTTTCTTAAAACTATTTAATGTACCCAATCAAAACATACTTCTATTCACTGTTTTATCTGGTTCTTTCTGCAGGTAACCAATATGATCAACTTTAAAATCAACACAATCCTCGGAAAAACCAAATGTCTTAAGACGCAAAACATTGACATTAAAAGTTGCGATTTGGACAAACAGGTAAATCTTTTCACCTTCTGTTCTTTATATAACCATTAAGAAAAGTTTCAATTTTCATTCAACACTTATTGTCGTCTTCTCTTTTGCAGCAAATAAAGTGCCAGTTTTTTGTGACTTTCTACCCCCAGAACGACAAATATGAGCTGAACAAAAAGACATGCAACAGAATTAAACAGAAGGGTTAATTCTTTTTTACAATGTCAAGATAACCAAAGATCATCCCATTATTTTGATGCTGGAGATTTTAGGTCATCAGTAACAATACATGAAGTTACCTTTAAAGTGAATTACACAAAGTAGCATCTAGACCCAAAAGTAAAATAAAACTTCAATAAAATCAGTGAGGTTGTGTGTTTGTTTTGTCTCATGCAAGCATTACTTTTAAATTCTTTCCTCTTGTATTTAATCATTAGAAATCATAGTCAGACAGAGAGAGAGAGAGAGGTGCAAAGCTATGAAACAGGAACAGCAGGCTTCATGATAAAAGGAAGTAAGTTTCCACCTGGGGGATTTATAGAAATAGTTGAGACTATTCCTTATTTCAATACAAGAAAGTTTTAAATAAGAAATTCTTATCAAACTGAGTAACTGAATAAGACCCAAAGCAAAATACTTGTATTTATAATGTTTTCTCTTGTAAGAAAGAACAACTTTAACTTTGGTTTCAAACAATAAGAATAATGGATGATTCCTGTTTCCTTTTCATAAGAACACCTGTAATTACTCGCATTATGATTATTATAAGAGTAACTAATAAGGCCTGATTATCATAATATTATAAATGACT
Source organism: Poecilia mexicana (assembly GCF_051168715.1). NCBI lineage: Eukaryota > Metazoa > Chordata > Actinopteri > Cyprinodontiformes > Poeciliidae > Poecilia > Poecilia mexicana. The sequence continues at coordinate 19,039,941 of NW_028263381.1, forward strand.
GGCTTGGGTGACCTCACATCCATGCAGAGATGCCTGCCCTCATCGATCAGCGCTGTGAGTCTCCTCCTGCTGGAACACGTTCTTCATCTTCAGGCCGGTTCTGGGGTTCGAAATTCGATACACCGTCTGTCTCTCAAAGGTTCCCTTTTTAGTTCTTAGTGTCAGAATTAGGGAAAGATAGGATAGATAAGAAGATTTATTTTTCTGATATGATTATTTCTGCTACTGCATTAAACTGACTGTCCTTCGCAAAATTGTCTTACTAATAAAATATTTAGCATAAAGAAAAATCCAAAACATGTTATGGACATTCAATTAATGAGTCACCTCAAAGTTCTTTGATGGTCGTAAAATAGCTATGATGCCTGATTCTGGAAAGAAAAAGGTGGAAAACTTTTCATAGACTTCTTTAACCCCAAAACTGTATTGAGACTCGTTGGAGTCACTAAAACCAACCTGGTTCAGTAACAAGTGCAGGTTGTAACAAAGAGAAAGAGCGACCGTTAACATGTGTGGTCTGTGAAACTAGTTGGCTGCAGGCGGCTCAGTCTGACTAACTCACGGGGGCTAGAAGGGTGGGACACCTGGATGAAGGTCGTCAGGAACCAGGTGAGTCTTTCTCCACAGGCCAGCAGTTTACCTCAGTTCTGGACAGGGTGATACCCAGCAGGTTTAGGAAACTCAATTTACTCGTTAGATGGAGAGCTGGGAGCAGGTCTCACCCTCTCAGAAGGAAAAGTAGAGAGAGAAGGCGGTGGAGGGGGTGCACCAACAAAAACAGTATATATAGTATAGTATATTTGTATAGATTCACAATTGTGATTGGTTTTAAGAAACCTTTAATACAGACCTTAACATGTTGCACATAATTAAATGGGAATAGTAAAACTGGGTGTAGATAACTTTTTTAGGAGAACAATCAAAAAGTCACACATTTAGCTTTTATAAGTGTTCAATGACATCCATATAAATACAGACTGTGGGAGAACCACAGTGCTGGTTCTGTTGGACCTCAGTGCAGCTTTTGACACTGTTGACCACGACATCTTACTGAATCGACTAGAGAGTTGGGTCGGACTCTCCGGTCCAGTGTTCCACTGGTTTGAATCTTACATAAAAAACAGGGATTTCTTTGTTTCAATCGGAAACTTCTCATCAGAGAGGTCAAAGGTCACATGTGGGGTACCCCAAGGTTCAATCCTAGAACCACTTCTTTTCAATATTTATATGCTCCCACTTGCTCAGGTTATAACAGGAAATAAGATCAGCTACCATAACTACACGGATGATAGTTATGGTGACATCACGATGTCACCAGGTGACTCTGAACCCATTCAATCACTGCACAGATGCTTAGAACAGATAAATGTGTGGATGTGCCAAAACTTTCTCCAGCTGAACAGAAACAAAACTGAAGTTATTATCTTTGGGCCTAAAGAGGAGGGAACTAGAATCAATGCACAGCTTCAGTTATTACAACTGAAAACCAGCGATCAGGCCAAAACCTGGGAGTAGTGATGGACTCTGACCTGAACCTTCAGAGCCACATTAAGACAGTCACAAAGTCGGCCTTCTATCACCTGAAGAACATTTCCAGGATTAGAGGACTAATGTCTCAGCGAGATCTAGAGAAACTCATCCATGCGTTTATCTTTAGCCGCATTGATTACTGCAACAGCGTCTTCACAGGTCTGACTAATAAATCAATCAAGCAGCTGCAGCTGATCCAGAACGCTGCTGCTCGCGTTCTCACTAAAACCAGGAAGATAGAGCACATAACACCAGTTTTAAAGTCCCTACACTGGCTCCCTGTAGCTCAAAGAATAGACTTTCAAATAATGTTGTTAGTTTATAAATCACTGAATGGTTTAGCACCACAATACCTTAAAGATCTGTTATTGCTGTACCAACCGTCTAGACCCATCAGATCTTCTGGTTCTGCTCTGCATCCCCAGAACCAGAACCAAACGAGGAGAAGCAGCATTCAGTTTCTATGCACCACAAATCTGGAATAAACTTCCAGAAAACTGTAAAACAGCCAAAACACTGTGTGCCTTTAAATCTCAACTTAAAACCCACCTGTTTAGAGTTGCTTATGGCTAAATTAGGATTAGAGTGTGGGTTTTGATGTCTTCGATGTTTTTATCTTTTCTTTTTATCTATTTCTTACTTTCTTTTTATTTCTCTTTCTCACTGTTTCCGAGAGGTAAGAGTCCTTGTTATACGACGTTTTGACTAAAGTCCGAGAGGTTAAAGTCCTTGTCAAACGGCGTTTTGACTAAAGTCAAAAGGGTTGGAGACAGCTTTTTATTTCTCTTTCTCACTGTTTGCGTTTTAATGATGTTTTTTTTAAAACTCTTTCTCACATGCTGTTTTTATTTTAATTATGTAAAGCACTTTGAAACGCCTTGCTGCTGAAATGTGCTATACAAATAACATTTGATTGATTGATTGATTGGTAAAGAAGGAATAAATAAACATTGGCGTAAGCTTCATTTGTTTTTTGTGACTTTTTTGTAATTGTAGTGTCTCTTTTAATACTACCCTATCCCAGTGATGGTGCATTAATAATCTCAACAAAAACATAGAAGTAAGCCATCTAGACTGGCAGCTTCTGAGAACATCAAGATCTGAAGTTTTTTGACATATTAAACAGCAACATCTGCTGTGTGTTATGGGATCTCAGAACTGATACAAATGTGATATGAAAATCACAGGAATGAATGTGGTTTGAAAATGTTACAATGTGAAAAAGTTAAGGAGAATGTTCAAGGCAGTGTCATTGTTCAAACCAATCTGAACCACCAGTAAAGGGCCCCAGGATTTCACATTTTGAAAATTTCTAGAATTATTACCCCAATTTCAAAACTTCAATTACGCGCAACAAAATGCAGACCAACAGGTTGAAAAAAACTTTACGGATACTGGACTTCTTCTGCAGTTTCTAAGTTCAAAAACTAAAGGACAACAAAAGAAACAGGAAACCTATAGTTTTAGTCATGGAGATTGTTTTCAGATGTTTGTAACCTAAATCAGCTTCTCTGGATCTTTACCAAAACGTAAAGCCACACTGTATTTTTATTTTCCATCTCTGACAGAAGAGTGAGCTCCAGATTCCACGTTTAAATATCTATCTGATTTTATGGTGACTAAACATAAGTCGTCTTGGTTACAACGTTAGGGGAAAATTACCCTCACTGTTTCATAACAGGAGGCTGTCCGGGTTGGAAATTTTAAAATTGTTTCTCTTTGTTGCTCAACAGCTCAGCTCAATGGATACTTTTCAGATTTCTATTTTAAACGTTCTGGAAGACCATATCTGCTGTCTTTCCACTTTTGCCACTTAGTGAATAAATTGCTTAAACTCCCATCGTCACAGTGAAGTTTGTTACTGTAATTTGATTAAACCTGATACCAAGAGTTACAAAAGGCAAGTCAAATGCGGTTTTTGGTAACATTCTCCTTGATTTTTATTCATTACAGTCTTGCAGTTTTAGATGCTATTTGTTAACTTATCAGAACACATCTCCCATCATGTTTTATTCTACTTAATTTTGTCACAAAGGGTCAGAAAACAAAACCAAAAAATATTTTAGATGGTTTCCTAGCATTTTATCAAGATGCCACATGTCAATTCTTGGTCTTTGAGCCAAATAACCCACAACCTGCAAATGTGACCTCAACTACTAATGCAAAAGGTAAATCTGTGCCCCAAAGGTGGACTTTGATGAACTGATTTGCAAGATTTGGACTGTCAGTAGAGTAGAAAATGTCCTCCACTTTGTCCTAGGGGGACCTAAGTCAGATTTATTTGTTCTTTAGCATTAATAAATTTATCTTTTGTCTAAAGAATTCCCATTCAGATTTTTTGGCAATGGCAAAAACGGGTTTCCTACTCACCGGAAACGCATTTTTACCTCTTGTCTCCATTGCCTTGTGCTTTCGGACAGTACTCATTGTTTATAACATGGGAAAAATACCTTGTTATAAGTAAAATAATCTGCCAATGGAACAAATACGTTATCAATATTAATGAATTATTATTAGGAAGTAAAAACAAGCCTCTTTATCTTGCTAAAAAGTTACTTTTAAATTGGTTTTGTTTTACTTCAAGTGTGCTCAGATATTTGCACTAGAAACTAGACCAAAAATACTTGGTGAAATTTCATATTTTTGTAGTGAGCTCTCCAGGGCCGTGCAGAGACCACTAAAGGGGCAGGTGCTCAACAAAAAAGGGGCACATCTAACCGCATTGTAGGACAGAATATTAACAAAGCCACACAGCTTTCAGAATTTAATAAACAATGATAAATTACAAAATTGTGACATACAATCAAAGCTAAGGAACATCTGTACATAGAGCATACAACTATGCAAGATATTTTATTAGTAATTTCTTTCTGCAGGTCTATTTTGTTATAGGAAAGTATTGCAATATTCAAACCCACAATTTAGCAAGATATGTAAATCAGAGCTAGACCCCCAGACATATTTTGTCTTTACAGAATTACACTATTATCAATATAAACAAGGGCACAATGCAACCTTTTAGTGGACTGTGATCTATAAAAAAGAGCTGCCCGTTTCCTACTGCAGTGGAGATGAAGATGGTCCTTTCAGGAAAGCAGAGCTGCATCAAACTAACGTGGAACTGCAGAAAAAAAAGAAAAGAAAAACAAGCAAAAATTGAATTATTAATGCATGTCACCATGAGAAAAGCCTACTGAGTTTTGCTTAAAAAACTTTTTTTTTAAATTAAAATCACACATTTTTGTCTCATGAAGTGAAATTTTTTAATTTTTTTTTGCAAAGCAAACTTATTTGCGCATGCCAGAAATCTTTTCTTGCTATTCTAAGTTTTTGTTTGTGACTCAAAGTTTTGCTTGTGATTCTCACACGACATCATGGGCAGGACCTAAAATCACAACAAAAGATTTATGATGTGTGCAAATAAAAGTTTATGTTTGACAAATAACTTTTTAAGTTCATGAGACAAAAATGAGTTATTTAATTTTTTAAAAAGTTGTTTTAAACAAAACTTTTTGTTTTAAAAAATAAATAATTACAATTCCAAAAGTTTTGATTACAATTTTATTTTACTTAACTGAGATTAGTTTTTTTTTTTTTCATTGAATAATTGGGAAAAAATTTAACTTAATACTCTGCGAACCAGACCCTAAACTTACTTAAAGCCTGGATTGAGTTTTGTCCCCTTCATTAATGACACACTTTTATTAGATACATTATACCTATCATGGTAGTTCAGGGTGAGTTATTTTTAATTCTAAATGAATATCCTTGTTGGACTTTTATTTAAGTGCTATTCTCCTTCAAAATACATTTACCTTACGCCAGAATAAAGGCAATGTACATTATGCAGCAAAGGAAATTAGAAGACATATATCCATTATGGAGATGATCGGTTTTATACGGGCGATGTGCCCCTATTGCATAAGCGATACTGAAGAATGACTGATATCATTAACAATACAGGGAAGAAGCTTTTTTGTCATCTAGCTTTGCTAGCAAAGTCGTTAGCTAGCAGCTAGCTAATAGCACATCAACAACAGCCTAATGTCTGTATGATAAAAATACTGAATCGATAGATAAGAACAGTTTCTCCTCACCTGGCTGTCTCCTCCCCTCAGTAGTTCTTCAGAGAAAAGCAGACAGAGGCCTGTCAGTGTCTGTTGTAATTCATTACCTCTCTGCTTAAACCGCTGAAGCAGAAACGATACTTCAACGTTTTCCGTCATCTGACAAGAAGCAAGTCTACTCCACTTTATTCACCAAAAACGTTTTTTTTAATTCACCAAAAACTGATCTGTAATCGGGAACATTCGCTACGTTAAGCTCCAGTTAGCCGCCTTATCTCGCTGCGCGAGAGACAACTGCGTCATGCGTCACGGGTAAAAGGTCAAAGGTAACAAGGTGACCGGCTTATTATGTTGTACAACAAAAACCCAACCAAAAAACTAATAATTTTAGTACATGTTACTATTTGTAAGAAGAGGGCTTAGAAAATAATAATACAAAAAAAAAAAAAAATTGACCAATAGGGCACCTGGGGGCAAGGAGCAAAAGGGGCAGGTGCTCCCCCAGCTTCTGTTAATTACTATGCAAATCATTTTTTCCTCCATTGACTCACTGTGTACAGCAACAGGTGTTTGCTCAACTACAATAAAAAAGCTAATTGTAGGCACACCCCCACAGACATGGCACTAACAGATGACATGCCCACATATTCAACATGAAGTTTCCTGAATAACTGCAGCAGGGAGACATCACCAGACACTCACTCTGCAGTTTGCCTCCAATGTTCACCAAGGCTGCTGATGGCTTAGAAGCATGCATGGCGTCACTCCCAGGCAGTAGGTGGGTGTGGTCTTCACTGACTGGTTGACCATAAAAGCTTGAATGCTGACACACACAAACACACATTCACTCAGAGAACCCAGAAGCTTGTTTCCTCTTCCTCTGCTCCATTTCCCCCAGCTGAAGTGACATCTATAAGGTTGGTGGTGGACTTTTTACAATTAGTAATCAATATTTAACTATTTTTCTTCTGTTGTATTTAATAGTTTCTTTTTTATGTTTGGTTCCTATAAAATAGACCTGGACTTCTCAGTATCTTGCAAAGTTCTTGGAAACGTCTGTAGCTGGCAAGTTGTTGGAAAGCAAATATGTCTCTGCCATTGTCCTTCCTGATATGTCTGTCAGTCTTCAACCTGTGTTTGGGAGGGCAGCCTGAGAAGAGATTCTTTGGAGAAAGTAAGTAAATATATGGATGCAATGTGTCCTGAATAGACATGTTTAATTATGTGACACAATAAAGTGGTGGAAATGTAAACCTATCCAAACTAAGCTTTGAGTTTGATGAGTTTCAGCTGTTCAGCCATGAATACAAAATCATGGCCAACAGTCAGGAAACGAATCAAACAACATTAAAGTGTAACTTTGTGGTTTCATGTAAACATTCTGACACATCGTCAAATGTAAGAGCTAAAATATTAAATCATGTTTGTTTTTAAAGAAAATCTATTAGATAACAAAGAAGCTAGTTTGTTTCCATCAGCCTGTGAAACCCCTTAGTGATAACAGAGAATCTAAGTAAATGGTAAGATGGGTAACAAAATTGTCTATAAATTTGAAAACAATTATATGATTCTGCAAAAAGAACACGTTCTATAACTGTGTGGCTTGCAGACTTCATGGTCAAATAAGTTGTGGATTTATTCCACAGCTGATGACTCCTCACTGCAATATCATTGAGTACAAGTCAGACGTTTTGCTTCAGCTACAAGTCAGATGAATGTTAGTTTTGGAAAAAAAAAAAAAAGACTCGCCACTTTATTGTGTTAAATTGAATTTATAAAGGGCTTTCCTTTGGGATTTTACCTTAATGGAATCATATATGAGGTGTGCAGTTAATGAAATTCAAATCCAAAATAAAGCTTGAAGAAAAGCCGTGTTTGCTTCTTTGTTCCAAAGTTCTGATCAGCAAAGACAGGGGTCCCCAAACGTTTTCCTGTGAGGGCCACATAACTTTTCCCTTCTCTGGTGGGGGGCTGGAGTCAGTTTGTAGCCGAAAAAGTGTGACGATTGCAGGAGTGCCTAAATCTAAAAATTTATTTCACAGAAAGCACAATCAAATAACCCCCTCTGGGTTCTTCACAGAACCAAAGTCAGGAAATAAATAACACTATTTACGAAATAAATACCGTATTTTCCGGACTACAAGCCACAAGCCCAGAGTTTAAAAAAACAAGAACAAACAAACAAAAAAAACGTAAACATACACATATAAGCCGCACCGGACTATAAACCGCAGATATCTCTGCCGCTCCAGATTTTCCACAACGATGAAGCAGCAGCAGAGGGGGCGGACACCCAAGATTAGAGTCATAACAGGTCAATTGACTGTCACATTTATTACGGTTGAAAAAGAAAAATTTGCCAAGTTTACATTTAGTTGAACTGATTACGATAGTTTCCGAACAGTAACTGCAACAGTAAAAGTGCTGATCCTTCGTGTCTGCTACTAGCATGTGCTAAATGAAAATGGGCACTTTCTTCTTCTTCAGATTTCAATGGCAGCTTGCATCCATTATTGTTGCACTAATTCCATCTATTGGATTCTAATATCTATACCTCAAATTCTCATAATGATCCCAGTATTATTTAAAAAAAACAAAAAATCTTCTTTTCCCCCTCAATGCTATTTAACTGATCAGCAATATTCTCAAATTCCAATTCCCTACTAAAACCTAATTCTGTCTTAATGGGCGCTTTCTTCTTTTATTTCCAATTTTGACTTCCAGTGATTCACTTCCTGCTAAAGAGCCCCCTGGTGGTTGAAGAAAAATCCACATATAAGCCGCACCAGGCTATAAACTGAAGGTTCAAAGCTTAGGAAAAAATTAACGGCTTATAGTATGGAAAATATGGTATATATATATATAAAAAATCTAAATGCTATCTGGTATTGTTCAGGGGGCTGGACAAATGTGGAGGCGGGTCGGATCTGGCCTGCAGGCTGTAGTTTGGGGACCACTAAGGAAACAAGCTCAATAAAAAGTACAAAGTTGGGTGTGATCAACACCCAGTTCTTCACATTCCCATTAGACACGAGAATTTGTTTTGGACTGGATGGGAATGGAACATGCAACAGCTGCTAGCTGGCAGTACAAACAAGTCCTGCCATCTTTGACTAGACTCAATGGACACACAAATTATGTGAATTTGAAAGAATCATGTCAACATCAGTTACATGCATGACAGAGTTCACAACATGAATAAAGTGGTAAATGGAAAAATACTCACAGGATCCAAACATACGCTCCACTAGGAAGTTTACAATTCTCCTGTATCTCTGATTGTTTGTTTATGGTTGTTGTCCTGCTGTAAGGTGACCGTTTTAAGTTTCCTATTTCATTGTGTAAAAGAGGTTCTGTGATGTGAGATAAAGCCACTGCACTGCTGGGGCAGAATGATGAGACTCTTTCTTGACCTTTCTTTAGCCCTACAAACTGATTCAAGCTCGACAGTTTTTGTCTCTATTCTGTGATCTTTGTTTACATTGTTACTGATAAAAGTGCATCTTTTAGAGCCTTGGTCTAAAAAATCTCCTGAGTCACAAGATGTTAAGAAGGCCGTTAAATATGCTGTGGAAAGGTTGAACAAGATTGCAAAGGGCAAGATGTTGTTCAAGCTGGTCTCAGTTATCAGTGCTGAAAAACAGGTAGAACTGATCTTTCTTAAACAAATTAATGTACCCTACCAAAACATACTTCTAATCACTGTTTTATCTGGATCTTTCTGCAGGAAAGCAGTAAGATCAAGTATCAAATCGATGCAATCGTCAAAACAAGCAAATGTCCTAAGTGGAAAAACTATGACATTAAAAGCTGCATTTTGGACAAAACGGTAAATTTTTTCACCCTCTGTTCTCTATGCAACTATTAAGGAAAAGTTTAAATATTCATTCAACAGTTATTGTTGTCTTCTCTTTCACAGCAAATATTGTGCCACTTTATTGTGATTTTGAACCCCCGCAACAGCAAACACACTCTGAAATCCAAGAAATGCAGCAAACTTAAACAGAAGGGTTAATTCTTTTTTACAATGTCAAGATAACCAAAGATCATCCCATTATTTCCATGCTGGAGATTTTAGGTTATCAGTAACAATACATGAAGTTACCTTTAAAATGAATTACAGAAAGTAGCATCTAAACCCAAAAGTAAAATCAAATTTCAATAAAATCAGTGAGGTTGTGTGTTTGTTTTGTCTCATGCAAGCTTTACTTTTAAATTCTATTTATTTTTTTAATTTAATCATTAGAAGAGAGAGAGAGAGACAGAGATACTATTTCTTATTTCAATGCAAGAAAGTTTTAAAGAATTAAGTCTTTAAAAGCAAAATACTTGTATTGATAATGTTTTCTCTTGTAAGAATGAACAACTGTGACTTTGGTTTCAAACAATAAGAATAATGGATGATTCCTGTTTTCTTTTCATAAGAACACCTGTAATTACTCACATTATGATTATAATAAGAGTAACTAATAAGGCCTGATTATCATAATATTATAAATTACTGCTAAATCTAAAGCTAAAGAGGTTATAGATTTGATTTTGATACTGAACTTGAAATTATGTAAAATATGTAGCTGCAATCAGAGATCACTGATGTGTTGGAGGTAGATAGTAGGTGAAGGATTAGAGGAAAGATGAACAGTGCTAGCTAATGCAAGTGTATCTATAGGGTGGAGAAACCCTATAAAAGGTGAAAGCAAAAGAGGAACCTTTGGTTGGATCCTCCAGGCAGATTTTAGCCAAAACTGAGATGGACAAAGAACTCTGCAGCTGAAGAAGATCCTGAACCACAGATAGTCAAAGACTGGACCAACCTGTCAGCCCCACAACACGTGGCCTCAAATTGCACTTCTCATATTATCTAAATTCAGACCCCAAAGGTAAAGAGGAGGAGCTGGGGCCTTCTTTCCATGTGGTCAGCTCGCCTACATCTCAGCGGACCAGAAAAAGATCTTGAAACAAGGTGAAGGGGGCTTCAGATCTGCAAAACAAGAAGCTGAGGACCGCTACAGAAAGTCACCCGAAGATCCAAGACCTGCAGCTCTACATCAGTACTCTTCCTGCCAGCACCCAAGGCCAGTGTGACCTCACATCCATGCAGAGACGAAAGCTCGTCAGACCTGCAGAGACGCCTGCCCTGATCGATCAGCGTTGCGAGTCTCCTCCTGCTGCAACACGTTCTTCGTCAGGCTGGTTCTGAAGTTTGAAATTCCACACACCGTCCATATTTCAAAGGTTCTCTATTTAGTTCTCAGTGTCAGCTTTAGGGAAAGATAGGATAGATAGGATGATTGATTTGTCTGATTTAATTATTTCTGCTACTGCATTAAGCTTGTACTGACTGTTGCAAAATTGTCTTACTAATAAAATATTTAGCATAAAGAAAAATCTAAAACATGTTGTGGACATTTAATTAATGAGTCATCTCAAAGTTCTTTGATGGTTGTAAAAAAGCTATGATGCCTGATTCTGGAGAGAAAAAGGTGGAAAACGTTTCATAGACTTCTTTAACCCCAAAACATTTGCACCTCATTCGATGGAGAACAATCAAAAAGTCATACATTTATCTTTTATAATTGTTGGCAAAAATGGATTAAATAAATGTTGGTCTAAGCTTTATCTGTTTTTTGTAACTTTTTGTACAATTGTAGTGTCTCTTTTAATACTACCCTATCCCAGTGATGGTGCATTAATAATCTCCAACCAAATAACACCAATAACAAAAACATAGAAGTAAGCGATCTAGACTGGCAGAACATCAAGATCTGAAGTTTTTTGACATATTAAACAGCAACATCTGCTGTGTGTTATGGAATCTCAGAACTGATACAAATGTGATATGAAAATCACACAGGAATGAATGTGGTTTGAAAATGTTACAATGTGAAAAAGTTAAGGAGAATGTTCAAGGCAGTGTTCATCGTTCAAACAAACTGAACCACCAGTAAAGGGCCCCAGGTTTTACATTTTGAAAATTTCTAGAATTATTACCCCAATTTCAATTTGGCACAAAAAAATTAATATTGCAGACCAACAGTCATGCATATTAAACTTCTTCCATAGTTTTTAAGTTCAAAAACTAAAGGACAACAAAAGAAACAGGAAACCTATAGTTTTAGTCATGGAGATTGTTTTCAGATGTTTGTAACCTAAATCAGTTTCTCTGGATCTTTACCAGAACGTAAAGCCACACTGTATTTTCCATTTCTGACAGAAGAGTGAGCTCCAGATTCCATGCGTAAATATCTATCTGGTTTTATGGTGACTAAACATAAGTCGTCTTGGTTACAACGTTAGGGGAAAATTACCCTCACTGTGTTATAACAGGAGGCTGTCCAGGCAGGAAGTTTTATTGTTTCTCTTTGTTGCTAAACAGCTCAGCTCAATGGATACTTTTCAGATTTCTATTTTAAAAGTTCTGGAAGACCATATCTGCTGTCTTTCCACTTTATCTTTCCACTTTTGCCACTTTGTGAATAAATTGCTTAAACCTCCATCGTCATAGTGAAGTTTGTTACTGTAATGTGATTAAACCTGTAAATGTTCCACAGATGTTAATAGTTTAACAAGGGTAAGATTAACTATGTGGACAGAAGGAAGTGCTTCAGTCTCTATGAAAATATTAAGCCATTGTGGAAGTAAAAATACTTTGGACACATCCAAATCACCAAACACACAGATTTGTGACATTTTGTACCTAACAGTCTTATATTGATAATGTTTTCCTCATTTCAGCATTTACTCTACCTGTTTTACAGTTTGACTTTTAAAGGCCCCTAAGCTTGTGAAACATAAATACATCACATAAATCATATATTTTATTTTATCCCACAGAGATGAGAAATTCCACACAGATCTTTCATGAGATTTTTATGGCACATAATCTTCATTTGTTCTGATACATACTAAGCAATTCAGATATAAATTTGTGGTATGCAATCTGTACTAACAACACACAGAGTTTATATTTGTCACTTTTTTAATTCAGTAAGTCTGTGAAATAAACATACTGGCACCAAAATTTGCAACTGAATACTTCACAGTTTTTCTTAAAAAATGTTTTATGGAAAATAGCTGTAAATTTAATTCCCTCTGTATCACATGTGTTTCTTTATGTTTTTTTTTTTATTTTATTTTCCAAAATCTTTTTCATAGTCCAAATGTTATGAAAAAAACAAAGTTTTTCAGATGTTTTTAGTTCCTCAGAGATACTTTTTCTTCCTTTCACTGAGTTCAGAAGTGGTCAGACACTGGTCTCTATGTGAGGGGACATCTTAAAGCTCAGCATATGGGACAGCAGTCTGTGCTGGTGTTGGTACCTGACAAACACAAATCCACGAAAGTTATCAGTGAAAATCAAGAGAATCAAAAAACATGCAAGTTAAAATGATGTCTGGCTCCACCAAGAGGCCAACAAGTGTTACTGCATCTTTAAACATCTGTTATAAACGTACTGAAAATATTAATGCAGTGTCGATACAGCACTTGTAAAGTTAAGTATTTTTCAAGATAATACCCCAGTAGCAACATAAAATCCTTTTTGAGAATAAAATCTCCCACTTACTTGTTGATGACCCTTTGAATCTCTCTGTTTTCCTCCTCTCTGAGTTTGAGCAGAAACTGATCCAAGATGGGTAGCTCCAAGTTCAGATACTGAGCAACCTGAGCACAAGAAAGGGAACTTGGTGTTTTATGAATAATATGACTGACTTTCACTCAAACACAGCTTTCATATTTAATAAAATACAAAATATTCTACAATAATTGATATACTAAGTGCAAAAAAAGTGAAGTAAATCTGTGAATCTGTGCCCCAAAGGTGTACTTTGAGGAACTGTTTTGCAAGCTTTGTACTGTCAGTAGTCTAGAAAATGTCCACTACTTTGTCCTAGAGGGAAGGTAAAACAAATTTGTTTGTTCTTTATCGCTAATAAATGTATCTTGTCTACAGAATTCCCCTTCAGATTTTTTGGAACACCTCGGAAATCTATTGACCAGAAAAGAAAATGCAAGGATATCCTGTCTTAAAGGGTTATTAAATTTTAGAACTAGAATCTTGAACTAATTGACAACCTGTAGTCAATTTTCATAACGCAAATGGATGGTAGCAAACTGTGGATCACAGTCAGTCATGAAACAAATGATCAACATTAAAACCTCATCGGCTGTAGCTGCAACTCACATCATTGCTGACTTCTTCTTCATGCATGTCCATCAGGAAGATCTTCATGATGTCATCAGAGGGACCCTGCAGGATTCGTTCCCACAGTGGATGATCCCTGTGACTCAGCTTTCTTTTTTCTAGGAAAAGCAACAAGGACATTGGATCATCTTTACTCTTTTTCATTTATTCATTGGTCTCAGGTTGAACAGCTCAGCCTTACCTCCACTCTGGTGAACGCAGTACAACGCGAACTCCTGGGGATCATTTTCTATCTGCGTTACAAACAAATCAAGAGATAAACAGTAGATAATTCAACATGGGGTCTGTTCACTATTTTCCTGATTGAGCAAAAACAGAAATGTGCTGTAAGAGCAAGCATTATAAACTTGCCTTGAACTTGTTTAGCAGCTGTTCGATGACTTGGTCTGTGGTCATCCTGCTAGAGATGCGAACTTTAGTTGAAGTGTCAAATGACGGAGTGAATATAGAGGTCTGCAAAAGTCAATAAAAAAAAAGAGGTAGCTCAGGATTTTATGAGGGATAAAATTAGAAGCTCAGTTAGCAGTCTGTGTATTACTTTTTGAGTTTGTCCTGCTGTAACATTTTGATTTTGTAGTATTTTTTCCAAGGATTTTCATGTGATAGTAAAGGAATTATCTCACTTCATTTATCTTCCCTTAACTTCACCTATTTTCCTTCATCAATATATAACCATCTGCCTCTGTATGTAATGTTTAACTGTCCACTGTTTAACTAAATCTACAAAATAACGACACCAACACAGTTTTACATTAAACATAAGATATTAACAGGTAAATTAATAAAACATCACTAAAACACATTGAAAAATCCCATCAACGAATAAGAGGAGTGAGGAAACTGGTGGACAAGGTGTTAAAAGTAAAAAAGTGAAAAGGCAGCCTCATTCAGGCCTCGTTACCCATGAACTTACTTTGTAGTTGTAAAAATGTCCATTGATAGAAAAGCGATGCTGTTTTTCTTTCTCTCTTTGTGCTGCCGACTTGCCCCTGCCCTTCCTCCTCTTCACCAACGAGACATCGCTCATACAGCGAACAAGGTTGGACTCTGGCTCCAGCTCGTGGCTCCTGTGCCTCATGGGACGCAGGGTGGCAGTCTCATAAACAGGAGGACCTGCGAAACGTAAAAACATATTTTTCAATCCTACAAAACAAGGTTATCTTCCAGCACCATTTAAGTGCAGAGGAAGTTGTTTTCAGTTGCATACGAACCGTCAATAGAAGGGCAAAGAAGATCCTAAAATGATAAACCAAGGAACTCCAGTTTAAGTGATACTGCAAGCAGTAGATGTCAGGACTTAGTGAGAACTGCCACTAATTTCAATAGCATGTTCATTAAGGCAATACAAATTACTAGAGAGGATATTTTATGCTATCTAGTAGATAATAATGAGCGTCTAAATCTCTACAAAGACATAATTTATAATTCATTGCCTTTAAAAGGTCCCCAGGCTGCATTGTATGAAAATTTGTGATCCCACAATGACCAAAATAGTCATATTGGACTTTGGAAAACTGCTATGTGTCCACAAAGGTAACCCTAAATGCAAAAAGAGAGGCACATTTTAAGGGTTTGGGAATAAAGTCCTTTGAAATGACCAGATAGGTAACTCAGTTTAATAAGAGGTTAACCAAAATTCTCCATGCCCAAATTGGGCAGCTGACAACAAACGTCTCTTATTTTACTTTTAGTTTTATTTGTTACTCATGCAATGTTTCGGCCATTTTGTTGCCTTTTACAAACCAGGCATAATAATTTTGCCAGTTTTATAAGAAACATCAAAACGACCTGTGTGCAGCAGCCAGTTCTTTTATATTTTTTGACTCTATAGATTTAGCGTTGGTGATATGTCAGGTGACAACACACATTTGTGACGTCGGCTCCAAAATGTACTTGGTGCACCAAATACTTCCATTATTGTAATTTGGTAAACAATGACACTCGTAATGCAAATTTACATTGAAAGTGTCCGTTTTGCAAGAAAAGTGTCATTATCCAATGACACTCAGTGGCAACCATCATAAATGTTCTTGGAGACTTCATTTGATATGTCATGTTTATGATGGCACACGCCACTTCAAATAAAGCGTTACCGTAGAAACTTAAAGCCCAACCTGGTAAAGGATCTTTGACGACCGTTTCCTGTGCTGCCTCTGTCTCTGCCATCTCATCTATCTGGTGAAGCTCACTGTATTCTCCCCATCGTGACATAGTACTGAAAAAAGAGACAGACCCAGGAAGTGACATCACTTCTAACAGAGTCCTGTAAAAGTTTTTACCTTTGCACGTAAACATTACTTGCCTTATAAACCTCAGGCTTTTACAGTTTTAAATGAATATTTGTGTTAAAAAAAATGATTAAAAGCTCTGAACCTTTTGCTCCCCAGAGGGCTGATAGGGCTGACAGGATCTAAAACAGAAGAAATCTGTAAGGGTGCTTTTATTTAGAAAGAAAGAAGGCAGTGGGAAAACATGGTGCTGGTGTCTAAAAGATCAAAAATGAACCTGGTAAAGGATCTGTGAAGACTGCTTCTTGTGCTGCCTCTGGCTCTTTTATCTGGTGAACCTCACTGTATTCTCCCCATTGTGACATCGTACTGCACAGAAACACACCCAGAAAATGACATCAGTCCACAGTCATACAAAAGTTTTTACCTTTCCATTTAAAAAGGATTAAAGTAAAAAAAAAAAAAAAAAAAACCTTTTGCTGTTTTGACTGGTGGGATCAACTGAAGTTGGAGACTCAAGGGGAAGAATCTGTTTCTCATCCTGTATCTTCAGTCTGATTGGTCGTCGTACTCCCCAGGAGATGTTCAGAAAGCCCTCCACTATCACCTGTCCTCCATGCCCCTGCCACACAGACACATGCGTTGTTGCTCACATCCTTCTGTCGGCCTTCATTTAGTTATCCTTCAGCGATTCTCACAAACCAGAAGCAACTTAAAGCGCCATGTCTCGCACCTGAGAATAGGTGAGATGCAGCTGAGTCTGGTCCTTCAGGTAGCAGTTGTAGGTGTTCAAAAGTGACAAAAACTCTGCTCTGAAATGAAGAAATGAATGAAATATGTTGCACAGCGAAATAAAGAACAGAGAAATGCAACGTCCTTGCGAAAGTACAATCAAATACACGCCACACTTCTCAGATTTGTTTGTTTAAAAACACTTTTTCCCCCTTCCAACACGGATCTGAATACTTTTACAAGACATTGTAAACAGGAAATGTTTTTAGTGAGTTTTTTTTCTGTGTGTGTGTGTGGTTCTATTTCATCCCTACTGACCGCCAGAGGGCGGTGCTGAAAGCACTGAATGTTCCTTTCGCGCATGCGCTGTTCGAGCAATAATGTCAACAGAGTCACACCTGTGACACATCGGATGATCAATCAGAGGCTATATAGCATGACGTCATCCGAGGCTCTGTTCCTCTTTTCTTCTCGCGTGCGGTTCGTTTCGTATGGCATCAGCCTTTTGGATTTCTGAATCTTTTGCCGTCGTTGGACGCCCGACTGCCTGTTGGCCGGAGTTGCGGAGTATCGCCCTCCGAGGGCTGCGACGGATCTTCATTTAAGGAACTGTTTGTTGGTGATGACAGCGTTTCCGCCTCCTCTCCCAACTCACAGGTTAGCCCTACTGTGTTTGTAAACCTGTTGGAGTTTAGCTAACGGTGTTAGCCTTTCTAAGTTTGACGGTTTGCTTTAATTGGTGACGGTAGCGTCTCGCCCCCTCTCCCAATTTTAGCTACCTTGTAAGCGGTTTGTTAGTACTTTGATTGGTGACGGGAACCTTTTTTGTCCCCTCTCCCAGTTTTATGTGGAATTTTGTTCTGTCCGGACGTGGCTGACGGCGTCAGCCTCTTTTTTTTGTCTGACGTTGCTGACCGCGTCTGCCTGCAGTTGGTCTGCTGGTCTTTTCTGTAATTGGTGACGGTAGCGTCTCGCCCCCTCTCCCAATTTCAGCCAATTTTGTGATCGTAGCTCTTAATTGGTGACGGCAGCGTTTTCGCTCCCCTCTCCCAGTTTAGTTTTTTCCCTTTATTCTGGACATGGACAGCTCCCACTGTTGTTCGGATTGTGGAGCTGTGCTTCAGGCAGATGATGGTCATGACCTGTGCCCTGCCTGCCTCGGGCATGATCACCTGGTTGAGGCCCTGTCGGATAATCCCTGCATGAACTGCAGCTACATGCCCCATGCAGTGAAGGTGGCTCGACTGGCCCAGTTACGCCCCGAGTGTGGACATGACCTTCCACCTTCTGGGCAGGTAACTGTACCTAGGCGCTCTAAGCGCAGGTCTGAGGCCACAGCCTCTGTGGCTCCTCCTAAGAAGAAGCGAACTAAGTCTGACCAGGGTCTTTCCACAAGGGTTGAACGGTTGTCTGCAGAGTTGGCGGAGATGAAATCCCTTTTTCAGGCACGTCAGGTGGAGGCTCCCCTGACTGGGTTCCCTTCCCCACCTATGCCAGAGTTGACTGTGGAGGACGATGTGCTGTCTTTGGCTGCCTCTGCCTCTCACTTTGGGAATGAGGAAGAGGAGGCACAGTCGTCTCGCGCTTCGGAGACTGGCTCACACTCTTCATCTCAGAGTGCAGCTAGTGGGGCTGGTGACAGCTCAATACGAGACATCATGCGTATGGCCTTCAGACAACTGCAGCTGGATGTCCCGCAAGAGGTGGACTCCGCTCCTGGCAGTGCTTTTTTCAGGCGTGGCCGAGGCCCTACTCCCTTTTCTGTCCCTCCATCGGAGGAGTACCTCAGGGAGTTGCATGCTTGTTGGCGGGACCCTAAAGCCTTTTCAAATCTCTCCCCAGATGGTCGAGTGTTGGCAGCTATGCATGAGTCGGTCAAGGCGGGCTTGGACCGCATGCCTGCGGTTGAACCTGCGGTTGCCTCGCTCATCGTGTCTCCAGATGAAGCACTGCGTGATGATGTTCGGTGCCCGCGGGCTCAATGTCGTATTACAGATGACTTCCTCTGTAAGGCGTATAATGCTGGAGCACGTGCCGGCCGCCTTGGCAATTCCTTGGCACACCTCATGTTTGCCCTTTCTGCATCCCTTCAGGATACCAGTGGGGCAGATGCAGCTGTTGGCTTTAGCGATGCAGCGCTTCAGGCCTTTGCATTGATGTCCAGGGAGCTTGGGCGTGTGATGTCTTTTCTGGTCCAGGCTCGCCGACAGGTCTGGCTGGCTCAGTCCACGTTGACTGAAACATGCCGTAGGACCCTCCGCAGTGTTCCTGTTGTGCCAGGGGAGTTGTTCGGTTCTGCTGCCTTAGAAGCGCTGGACCGAACCGTTCAGGCGCGGCAGACTAGAGAACAGCTTTCGGGCCTCAGCAGAGGTATGCCCCCTCCTCATCGTAATCTAGGGCGCCCAGCGGCTGGCCCCAGTATTCGGCCATTGCCTCGGGGTTCCGCTCGGCCTAGTGGGTCTTACCCTCGTCATGTAGAGCGGAGATCCAGCAGGGACTTTCGTGAGCTGGTCCGCCAACCAACCAGACACACCCGGGCCGCAGACGTTGGCCACCGCCCCCCCAGACCACCTAGGGGTCGGGGGGAGAGAAAGTGAGGCCACCAGGCCGGCCGTCGGATATTTTTCTCATCAGCAGCTCAGTTACTGGGCTGCTCTCGCTGTGGATCCATGGGTGGTTGCCACTCTGACCCATGGTTACCGGCTACAATTCCGACGGCGGCCTCACATCTCACACCGGGTCAGGGTGACCGTCATTGCCGACCCGGTGAAAGCGCAAGCCCTGGACCAGGAGCTTTCCGCCCTCCTGTCCAAGGGTGCAATCGAGGCAGTGGATCCTCTGCGGCAACCCAGAGGCTACTATTCAATGTATTTTCTCGTGCCAAAAAAGACGGGCGGCTTTCGTCCCATTTTAGATCTCAGGGGACTCAATCAGTATTTAAAGGTCCTGCCTTTTCACATGCTCACGACGGCAGAGGTTTTGCGGGCTGTGACAAAGGGAGAATGGTTTACATCAATCGACCTTACAGATGCGTACTTTCATGTACCTATTGCGGCAGAACATCGTCGCTTTCTCAGGTTTGCCTATCGGGGTCGCCACTGGCAGTTCCGTGTGCTCCCGTTCGGCCTCTCACTGTCCCCGAGGGTGTTCACTCGGTGCGTGAAGGCGGCCCTCTCTCCTCTGCAGGCCCAAGGTATGAAGGTTCTGCCATACCTCGACGACTGGCTTCTCTGCGCCCCGTCTCGAGAGCAGGCATCTCGCGATGCGAGTCGCCTGCTCGCTCATATGTCCCGGTTGGGCCTCAGGGTGAACATGGAGAAGAGCTGTCTGATTCCTTCACAGACAACCACTTTTCTTGGGGTGATTTTGGATTCTCCCTCCATGACAGCCTACCCATCTGTCCAGAGGGTGGATGGCATTCTCCGACTGGTGAGTCGATTCAGGCTGGGCAGGCGGCTTTCTTACATCGTCTTCCTGCGGCTGCTGGGCAAGCTAACATCAGTTACTCGGGTTGTGCCCTTAGGTCTGCTGTCTTTGCGCCCTTTGCAGAGGTGGATCAACAGCTGGCGCCTGGATGCGAGACTACACAGGCATCGCAAACTTGTGGTAACGTGGCCATGTCTTCGTGCCCTGAGTCCATGGAGAGACAGGGCCTACTTGTCCAGGGGCGTGTCCATGGGGGTGGTTGTGTATCGCAGGGAGGTGGTCACGACAGATGCCAGCTCCATGGGATGGGGTGCTGTGTGGCAACACAGGGCGGTCCAGGGCCGCTGGTGTCCACAGGATCGCTCCAAACATATAAATGTATTGGAGCTGCATGCTGTGCATTTGGCTCTCAGGCACTTTTTGCCCCACCTGCAGGGGAGACATGTCCTGATTCGGTCAGACAACACCTCTGTTGTCTACCACATCAACCACCAAGGTGGCACCAGGTCAGCACAGCTTCTGAAGGAGTCCCAGGATCTCCTGGAATGGGCGTCTGTTCACCTATCCACCCTGCAGGCGGTGTACTTGCCAGGGCTGCACAACCAGGTAGCAGACTCCCTTTCCCGACGGGCGCCGGCTCCGGGAGAGTGGTCCCTCCACGGCGATATAGTCCGCCTGATCTGGGACCTTTTCGGTCAGGCAGAGGTCGACCTATTCTCCACGGAGGAGTCGACTCATTGTCCTCTATGGTTTTCCCTTACAGGGGCGGCAGGTGCGCTGGGCCAGGACGCCTTGGCCCATCCTTGGCCAAGAGTCCTCCTATATGCCTTCCCCCCCCTTTCCCTGATATGGCCGACTCTTCAGAGAGTTCTCGAGGAGGGCCACAAGATGTTGCTGGTGGCTCCATATTGGCCGGCACGGCCATGGTTCCCCCTACTACGGAGTCTGTGTCACGGTGTCCCATGGTGTCTTCCGACCAGGAGGGATTTACTGTCTCAGTTGGGGGGTCAGATATGGCATCCCGACCCTCAACGCCTCCGGCTGTGGGTGTGGCCACTGGGAGACTTGAACAGCAGCTGACTGGGTATTCAGGTCCTGTCAGGCACACTATTTTGAGTGCCAGGGCATTCTCCACTCGTCAGCAATATGAAAACAGATGGCGTCTGTTTTCCCGGTGGTGCTCTGCCCACAATACTGATCCAGTAACCTGTCCGGTTCCCACTATTTTGGAATTTCTTCAGTCGCTTCTTGATGAGGGACGTTCTCCTTCTACGCTTAAGGTATATGTAGCGGCTATATCATCTTGTCATGCTGACGTTGATGGCTGTACAGTGGGGAGCCATATGCTGGTTTCTCTTTTTTTGCGTGGTGCTCGTAGGCTGCACCTGCCAACAATTCCGCGAGCACCAGTTTGGGACCTGTCCTTGGTCCTCAGTGCTCTGTGCCGCCCTCCATTTGAGCCTTTGGTTCATACAGACCTCAAATGGGTGTCATGTAAAACGGCTTTTTTGTTGGCTATTGTCTCCGCTAAGAGGGTCAGTGAGCTACATGCTCTTTCTGTCAGCCCGTCGTGTCTCAGATGGAGTTCAGATGGTTCTGGGGTTACCTTGTGGCCAAACCCAGCGTTTGTTCCTAAAGTGCTCTCTCGTTCTCATTGTAACCAACCATTGAGGTTGGCGCGTTTTCAGCCTACGTCAGGGGAAGCTGACGATAGTTCTGAGTTACTGTGCCCAGTGAGGGCACTGGAAGCCTATATTGCAGCCACTGCTGCTATAAGGCGCTCGGACCAGCTTTTCTTGTGTTATGGGGGCCCGAGATTAGGTTGTCCTCTGTCCAAACAGCGCCTCTCCCATTGGATCGTGGACGTCATCTGCCACGCCTACACTGTAGGGCATCGCCCCCGGCCAGTTGGCGTGAAGGCACACTCTACCAGGAGTGTTTCCACTTCCTGGGCAGCCTTGAGAGGGGTTCCACTGGAAGCTATATGTGCTGCGGCGTCATGGGCTTCTCCGAGCACGTTCACTAGATTTTACAATGTGAATGTGGCCTCCTCTCATTCTCTGGACCAGGTTCTTTTACAGGGGTCCTCTGGGTCTCCTCATTGAGGTATGTGCTCAGGATTCCTTGTGACATTGCTGGTATTAGTCATTCAGTGCTTTCAGCACCGCCCTCTGGCGGTCAGTAGGGATGAAATAGAACGAAAGTTACGTATGTAACTACGGTTCTATGAATCCCGGATGACCGCCAGAGATTCTCTGTCACTCAGAATCCTTGCGTTTCGCGAGAAGATTCTGTAGGAACAGAGCCTCGGATGACGTCATGCTATATAGCCTCTGATTGATCATCCGATGTGTCACAGGTGTGACTCTGTTGACATTATTGCTCGAACAGCGCATGCGCGAAAGGAACATTCAGTGCTTTCAGCACCGCCCTCTGGCGGTCATCCGGGATTCATAGAACCGTAGTTACATACGTAACTTTCGAATTAAGACATTTTCCAGAAAAATATAGAATAAACAAAAAAATAAAACAGAAAGCCCTGAATCACCTAGTCAGCGTCCTCCCACTGCCTGCTTGGATCACTGCAGGCAGAGGAGCTTTGTTCATCTCTGTTCAGCTACTGTAGAGAGAGAGAAAAAACAACAGGATCAACTGTGATCACTTGTCAGCACAAATACAAAGCAGCCATGCTGAATCCTAAAGCATCAAGCAGTATACAACACAAAACCTGTGAACCGTCAATGCTAAAACCGGTCTTCCTGCACTCGCACAACCATTGTAGCCTCAATCCTTTCAAAATGCTACTAGAAAATAAAAGTCTTACCACGTCTGACATTGAAAATCTGAGATAACCTCGATTTTGTCTTTGTCCCAGTCGATTTCTTCCTTCTGTGCTTTAAAAAGATTTTTCCAGCTCTTTCTTTCTCTGTCAGAAGTTATATTTATCCCGTTTTCCCTAACCGTCCCTTTACTCTTTCACTTTCTTTTTTTTTTCCTGCATGTTTCCAAGAGATTTAATAACAGTGCTCCACCCAGTAACCAGTGATGACAGCGTAGGGCCGACCATTTGTTTATATTTTGCCCACAGACGCTGAAGCCTCCCACTGGAACCAGTGACTGCTGGAGCGTCTTTGCTCCTACTCTTCTTTTATTTCCTCTGGTTTTCTTTGACAGCGTAAAAGTAACAGCAGCAGTCGTTCATTTCATTGACATTTCCCTTTGTTCTTAGAATTGTCATCTGCCCCAACCTGTTAGTTGTGGTGAAGGAAATATCTGAGCTATTCATTTCTGGTTGACAGTTGAACTAAAGAAGAGCTCAGAACCAGGCGCAACCCAATAAAGTTTTATACGGTTTCCAGAATTTGCCAAATTCTGGAAACCGTATAAAACTTTATGTTAAATTGAATGAAGATGGGGTCAGTTTTTAAATTGTCTCCATTGTTGTTGGAGGTGCACATTTATTTAATATTTATTTTTAGTAATGATTAAAGCTTAAAAATGACTGAAAGAATAAAAAAAAAAAATTACGGTATAATTTCACTTTGTCAAAGAATCATATCAAATGTACATTTAGTAAAAAAAAATCTTATTTCATTTTATGGATAACAAAAAGGAGATTATAGATCATTTCCTGGTGAAAACATGTCAAAATCAAAGATTGTGTACATCAATAAGGATCTACACAATTATGTTCACTAACAAGATAATTCTATATCACAAAGAAATAATTTTAGTGCCTAAAGCAGAAAGAAGCTTAAATAACACATAAATAGTTTTTTTTTCAGTTTTCTAATTGTGTCATGGCCACTTCCCTCAATTCAGACAAGCCTGATGCAAGTTTCGTTTAAACTGATTATTATCTACAGGAGACAAGCAACACAGGCTATGTAAGCACGCCTTTTATATTATTCACTTTTGCTCAGAAAAAGACATGACCGGTGGGTGAAAAGCCACAGTGCACACCCAGTAACTCATCTTACTGCCTTCCTGTGTGTCATGCATGTGCCTATTCACTCTTATAATCAACTTCCAATAGGTAGTAATTCAAAGCCTTTTTTTGCTAACACGATTGTTAGTCACAATAATTTTGTTTGAAACCCTCAATAATTAAATTCCTTAATAAGATAATAAGGAACCAAACCGCCAATTCACTCACATAACACAAACGATACCAATCCTACATCTTTTCAGTGTTTGGTTCTGTGGAAAGCCACATCAAAATCGTTCTCCATGGAAGATCAAAAGCAACTTCTCCCTACCTGGCCAGTCTTTCATCTGATCTTCTGAACAACGATGTAGATTTCCACTACATGTTTAGAAGTCGAATGTTTGTGCATTTGTTTGCGTTCAAAGGTCTGAAGTACAGTTGGTGCTGCAGGAGGTGAGCCTGTGTAGCAACCCCAGAGCAGCTGGTTAATTATTGCAGAACACGTTGAGACAATCCTCAGAGGGAGTGGCTGACTGACACCAGATCTGACTTGACTTTAGAATGTGAGCATGTATGAGAGAGAGAGAAAGAAAGGTAAAGTGAGAGAGAGGTGGAAACAGAGGGAGAGTGATAGAGAAACTGCGTGTACAAACAAAAGGAGACTCGAGGATTTTCAAATCTTTGAATCTGATACAGACTCCTAGTAGCTAAGCCTTTACTGCTGCTAAGTTCAGCAGCTTAATTCGAACTGCTTTACCCAGCATAAGTTAAAACATGCAAAGCAAATTATTCACCAATACATCACCACTCTGAAGGTCTGGTCGACTGCTTATGCCATACTAGAGGCATGGTTTCTTTTATATTTCTTATATTTCAGACACTTCCCGTAAAACATTACGGTATAACAATTATGTCTTCAGAGAATTTAGCAAGTGCTCAGTTTTAAACTGGCAATTTGTATTTCTACACAGCAAAGTTTAGAATGTAAAGCAATGATGAAGATACTTTCTGAAACTTCCCAGGTATGCTTTTGAAACATCTTTGCAAATTTTGCAGCATGTACAGTTCACTTTCCCACAACTTACCAGAGTCTGAATTCTCAAAGACAAAGAATAATTTATTCAGAGAGCAAAGAAAGAAACTTTGAGCAAGGAGACAACAGAAACTTCCTCTTCCCATGTGTGTCTAGTTTTCCTCATTACCCTCCCTGTGTATTTAAGTCCACCTGTGTCCTTTGTCTCTTGTCGTGTCCTCGTCTAAAGTCAGTTCTGTCGTACGTCTTACGTTCTCTGCTCTCCAGTTGTACTGTATAGTCCTGGTTAGCATTTATCTTTTGTTTTCAGTCCTCATTCCATCAGTTGCTACCGGTAATTAGCTGTGTGCTAAACTCTCTGCCGTGCTGCCTGATCTGGACCGTTTTGAGCCACATTACCATTAAATTCATCATCATCTTCATCACAGCCTGGGTCTCTGTGTTCATCCTCACCACCTCTCAATCACCAATTCATGACACAATGTATAGAAGTTAACTGATTTTAAATTGTCAGGATTAAGAAAAGTGTGCCACGATGATGAAACTATGCAATATTTAATTATTTGCCACACATCATCAACATGTTTGATCACAGATTATTTAAATCCTCGTCCTTACTTTGATTTTCCACAACTTCTCGCCATTTTACTAAGCCATCTATTTGGTACTAAATTCAGCTGTCAGTACTTTATTGTGTTTGCCTGCTTGTAAAAATGTTGCTTGATCTGACAAAACAAGTAGCATAAAACGGGGAAGTAAAGGATGTGAAAACCAAACAGGACAAAGGAGCAGAACCCACTGCTGGCAGAGCTCTTTCCATTTTACAGAGTATCTCTCTCGTCTCCCCTTCTTAAGACACTGCTAGGCTCGCTAAAAGTTCTCCTGTCTGCTCCGACAACGTGTCACTGCAGGAGCCCTCCTAAGGTAAGGATCCTTTAGATTTTTCTTAAAATGAAGACACCAGGCATTACCTATAGTTCAAGATTTCTTTGTGGGTCCAGGGATTTGTCCACGACTTATAGGCTGCTTCTAAGTTCTAGAAGGGACTTTCCAGAACTTGCAAGACACTTTCTTGGAACCTTTAAAAAACATTAAAAGTCTCTCTGCTAGAACTTATCAAGTACTCTTTGCAAACTTATTGGCAAGTTTTCCAGAATGTACCAGGTACATTTTCATAACTGTGCAGTCAACTTGTGCCAAGTTTTAGAAAGAAGTCTTGAAGTTTTAGGAAAGTACCTGGTAAGTTCTATGAAAGCAACCAGTAAGCTCGAGAATGTGATAAGCTGTTACGTCTTGGTATTTCTTAGCTTTTTAATTTATTTTACAACTCTTCTGGTCATTCTTCTTTCCTTCATTCCGCTCTTATTTCCTTCTTTCTCACTGAGTCTTTATGAAATTGGATGAACATTTATGGGTATATAATTATCTCCTTTTTTATTTGGACAGTATTGGAAATAAGTGTCTTTTTATATCTTAAAAGAAAGTCCAGGATAGATCTGACTTGTAACTGAATGCTGAGTCTCCCTTCAACTGATTCATCTGCAAGTGTTTGGCAAGTTTTGGCAAGTAGCTTTTTGGTAATCATCTAGTTGCTGCAAAACACCTGAAGACCTGACAGACACGGGTCATGACAAAGCTTGGACTGTTTGATAAGTTGTATGTACAAAGACCCTGGGCTTCTTGAGGTTACATTCCTCAGCTTGGGTGTTCCTTATATCTCTGCAGTAAAATCAATTTCTCTATCACCTTGTAAGTAGAACAATTGTGCTGAAATCAATCACAGTCCAAGTTCCAAACAAAATCTTTAAAGGATCT
Source organism: Poecilia mexicana (assembly GCF_051168715.1). Classification (NCBI taxonomy): domain Eukaryota; kingdom Metazoa; phylum Chordata; class Actinopteri; order Cyprinodontiformes; family Poeciliidae; genus Poecilia; species Poecilia mexicana. The sequence continues at coordinate 19,066,903 of NW_028263381.1, forward strand.
TCAGAAGACCTGGAAAAGTCTTTTATTTACAGCACAGCATGTACCATAAAAACTGATCTCTGAGTCACTAAAGACTGTGTTAGAATTTTGTGCAATATACATAAAAACAAAAAGTCTTGGTTTTGTATGTGACTGCTGCTCTATCAGCAGAGGGAGCCAGAGGATCTCCAGATATTTTCATGATTTTTAAAGCCGGAGCGTTTAGAGAAGTAAGCTACTTTGTCACTGTGTGTTTCTATTCCGTTTATTTTAGAATAGATCTTATTTAGTTCCAGCTAAATAACTTATTTAGAGTTTCCCCCCCTTTGTAGGCTTCTTGTAGAAGAACCGAAAAGAGGCTAAGCTATCACTTAGCAGACAGCGTCACCTAGTGGACAATAAAAAGAAGAACAAACAGGTTTACTGTAAGTAGTTTTCACCAAACGGGAGGTATTGCACCAAATAAAAAAAAAAATTAATGACTTTTCTCTGATGTTAGCACGAGTTATTTACTAAACAAATAAATATTGCCCAAATGTGTAAATATTTTTATTATAAATAGATCCTTGTTTAACTGAAAAATATTTATATGCATACCCCTTCTATTTAAACCATTTGTATGGTTTCCACTAGTCAAGACACTATTCTATTCTATTCTATTCTATTCTATTCTATTCTCATCTGCTTTTGAAGTATTGCATGCTGAAACATCAATTCAAGTTATTTTTGCCACTATTCTGACATGTTCATGAAACCACAAATCATAAGTTAATCTTTCCCCCCCCAAAAAACACACTTTAATGATGACTTAAAGACACAAACTTCCTGTTGGAGTACAATAGCTAAGTGCCCTCGATGCTGGATGAGCAGTGAATGAAGTGAAATGCCATTCCTTTCTTAAAATAAAACACAAAGTTCAGGCAGACTGGCAACAGGTGGACACAAAGGCTGTCTCCTGGATTCTGTGTATCCTGGATGTGTGCTTATCAGATTGTTAAGCGGTGAGCTGCATGTGTGAATACATGTTTGTAGGAAAATATCAGTGGTATGGATGCCAAATTGTTTGACAGGAATGATTAGGCACAATTGTGACATGCTTGAATTTATATCCTTCAATAAATGTGTTGTGCTTCTCTTCTGTTGGATTCCTGACAGGGAACAGAAACATCCCAGTGCGATTTGTTCTGAATAAATACAAAGTGTCCTGTCCGTGTTGATGATCACTGCTCATGCTGTGTTAGGAGCCATCCGAGCTCGGAGCATAGCTGCAAAGTCCCAGTGACTGTGCTTAAGCAGCTGCCACTGTCCATCACCCAGTTAAAACACACAGGCGTGCTCACACAGAGTGACAGAGCTGTCCCAGAGAGAGCTCATGGTCGTCCCCGGCACAGAGTGAAGCAACTAGATCATCCTTACCTGCTATGGGACTCTAGCTGTCAGTTTGATATTTTGCTTCCTGAACCACATGTTTTACTCAGTTTAATCATTTTGGAGCCACAATGAAGACTTTGGAGCAAATATTTGCCTTTCACATGATTCTGGTCACCTCGGCTTACAGCACACAGAGAGGTAAGTCAGAAACTCTTGAGTGGTCCCAGTTGCTTGACTGTGTGTTTTTGTCTTCTCCTAAAGATGATGGTGTTCCCTGCAACTGTCCTAAAGATGATGGTGTTCCCTGCAACTGTCCAAAAATATTTGTATAATTACAGTGAACTACAGCGGTAACCTTCATACGCAGCATGAAAAACGAGCTGGTGTCCACAGGCCAACTTAGTGAAAATTTGATTAACTTCGTTTCCTCCCTACAACTTGGGATACCCTGTCTGTAATTTGTGACAGAGGAAATTGTAAAGCCTCAGGTGTGTCACACATTCTAATATGCAGCACTCCAGCTGTACGCAAGGCGACTGCATCACAGCTAACATGCTCAGATCTTCTTGCTGAAGCAGTGAGCGAAGCGCCGGATTACAGACATGTGATATGAGCACCATATCAAATGCTAGCACAAACAGTTCATGAGCCTGCAGGCAGACATGCTTAGAAAGTGTGGAGCTCCTACGCAAGCTGCAGAGAGCAACAGGTGGCCTTTCTGTCCACGGAGAGCCGCAGGAGCTTCTGTACAATAAGTGACATGATGGAGGTTTTGGGATTGCCAGATAACATGGACACTACATAAAAAAAAAAAAAAAATTAAAAAGAGAGTTCATCTAAAGATGGATTGCATATTTGTCTTAGAAATAAAAACAACCTGTTTTAAATTACTATTCACATGAATACAAACAACATTAGTCATAGAAAAGGCATTAAATAAATGGCATCATATCTTGCACCATAATTTTTTCAGCACCTTTTGGTAAAATTGTCCAAAAAGATTGAAATGATGATATCCTTCATAGGTTATTATTTAAAAAAAACAACTAAAAAACTACACAGTGGAAATTTACCTATTTAACGCTTATTATTTGCAGATTGACCTACTTCCTGGCTTTTTCTGTGGAGTGTAACTCCAAATTATTCACGGAAAACCTGCCTTTTCGCGGATTTCTTTCTTTTTTTTGGTAGTACATATTTAGAATATTCAAAATAAAATGCAGCTTGAGAAGCTGAGATTAGTAGGAATCTTTAAAGCCAACATTTCAGCTCATTAAAGAATCTTTGGTGCTAACTTTTTTTAGCACCAAGTAGTCGAGCAGCACCTCAAACCCTCAAGGTGAGAGATGAATTTGTTCACTTGAATCATTTAGAAATCTATATTTCAAAAGAGAGAAAACAATGTTCTTTATACTCTTATCCTTTTCTCTCGTTTTCTTGTTGCTGCTGCTCCCAGTGCACTTCCTCTCTTGTTTTCTGAACTGTTAGTGTATTAGATCTTTCTAAGTTGAAAGGAAATCCGAACGTGTCTGATCTGAGGCCAACTGTAAACACTTACTATTACCTCCTGAAGACCATTGTCTTCAAGCGATCATTTTCTAAGAGGCTTCCTGCTGCTTCATACTTCATGTAATAGAGATTTACAAAAAGATCAAACGTTTCTGGTTTTGGTTTAGTGAGAAAAAAAGATGCATAAGGTACAATGGTTATTCTTCATTAAATAAAAGAAAAAATTTCACATTATTTTAGTTTGAAAAAGGCAGTGTGACAACAGAATGTAGCGTATAGACTGCTCATAATGGATGGACTCGACGCATGGCTTTTCATCTTCTGATTACGCATTTAAAATATACCTGATGTCTACTTGAAATTCCACCGTGGTGGCATATTATCCCACTAATGCATGATTGATGCATATCCCACACATATCAGTGATTTTGAGCACTTTACTGCCATGTGGGATTATCATCTGTGATAGGTGATAGATGATTAGGTTAAAAATGACACATTAAAACAGACTAAGCAAAAAATACCAAATAAAACATTGTCAGTCCATGGTAAAGAAGCAACTTATTTCAGCGGCTTCAACAAATGTGTGAATCTCCTTTGTTCTAATGTATTTAGATTGTTGTGTGACAGAATGCTTTCTATATGTTTTTTTTTATTGCCCAGCACCTCATATCATCACTGTGCTAGAAACAGTGGATGTTCTTCTTGATCAAAATGCCACCTTCATCTGTGAGGTGGAGTCAAGTCCCAGTGCTTCTATTACATGGACCAAAAATAATCAGCCAATCATGTAAGTTTACTGTTTCTTGATCATTCTAGACATTCCCTTCTAAAAGTAACCACATTTTGACCGTGACATTACATGCTTAGTTAAAAAAAATGAAAGAAGTTACTAGTTCGTATTGATCATTTACAGGAAAGCAATAAAACGTTACAATATAAAAATCCAAAATCTCAACTGTATATCCCAGGTGTTGTTCTGCAGGCTGGAGTGAAAAGTGAATACATTCCAGTTGTTTTACACAGATGTGACCCATATTTTTTAATGACAGCGTGAACAGCACAAGTCTATTTTTTATTTTTTACTTTTTCCAATAAAACCCAGGCCAGGATATTTTGACTTCATTAATAACTACATGCTGTTGCTTTTGGATTTGCACGTTTCAGCTGCATCTCATTATTTACAGTCTGTGCAGAACGGTTGTGCTTCAAGCTAATCAAATCGAGATGCTGCATCTTATTACTAGAGTTGGTTTCCTCCAAAATAAATTGTACCACGGCAGAATGTAAGAACATTACAGCAGACGGCATTAACAGAGCTAGTCATTATTGTGTCAGCTTGCATTTGGACAAGCGTGCTGACATCCATATTAACTTGTACAAACACAAAATGCTGCATGAGATTCCACATGTTCTCCTGCACAGATGCAGGTCACCGAAGGGCCACAGACTTTTCACATTGGAGTCTGATGTTGGTCGCATTAAAATTATAGCGTGAACAATCGTATGAAAAAATGGGATTTTAGCATAACATTGCACCAGAGATTTAAGACCTGAAATATGAACGTAGGCCTCTACTACTTTTAATTTAGGAGAATTAAAGAATTAGTGAAAGGCCACAGATGCTTAGCTATATCATAAAAATGTAATCTCGGATTCTAGGTTTAAAGTTTTTAATGTGACTATGTGTTAAAGTAAGACTCACACAGATGCAACCTGTTCTTTTGTGACGGTCTGTAAAATGTAAAAGTAGAAAATTCACGAGTTGTAACAACATCTAAATTGGTTACTTCATCACCACACTCCTTTTTGCTCTATCAGGTACTTTGACAACCGATACCTTACCAAGGAGCAGGGCCAGATGTTGACCATCCCTCATGTGAAAGAGTCAGACAGCGGAGAGTACTGCTGCATTGCCAGCAACGGCATCGGAGAAGCCGCAAAGAGCTGCGGAGCTCTCCAGCTGAAGATGAGTGAGCTTTATTCTAAAAGTTTATAGTTTAGGAATAAAGACTATAAATAAAAACTTTGTGAACCCTAAAATAGTGTGTCTTCCCTAAACCAGAGCCCCAGATCAAGCGTCAACCTACCAACGTAACTTTACTGGTCGAATCTAAAGCAGTGCTGCCCTGTGTTACCCTGGGGAATCCCAAACCAGATGTCACCTGGCTCAAGGATGATGAGCTTATCAAGGTAAGCATCTTTGACTTTATCTGTGGATGATGGGCCAGTGTGTCTTTCAGCAATGAAGTGAAGAATTGTTGCAAAGGGAGAAATTATGTGAAGAGCTAGCAACATAGTTTTCACCTATTAATTTGTCATATTTTGCTTGACTTTGCTTGGCCAGTGACACATTACATTATGACCACCTGATCGATAGGATGATGCTTCTACTGCTAAAACAGCCCAAAACTGAAGAAACATGGACTCCTCCTCTAGAAATCTTCAGGGTCTTGCACCAAGATGTTAGCAGCAGATCTTATAAATGCTGTGAGGTGTGAGATGTCGACAGATCGGACTTGTTGGTTGATGTGGATCCCAAAGATGCTCAAATAAATTGGGGTCAGAGAAACCGCAAGTTTGTTGTTACTCTCAAATGCTCAGTCGTGCTCGCTGTTTTGCAGTTTAATCGTAAAAAAGACCACAAGCAAGACTGCTTTTACCATGACTGCTTTACTATGCAGCCGATATGCTTGTTAAACTTTTTGCTTCACATTTATTTTCTCATACTAATACATCAACTTTGACAGCAAAGTCCTTGCTCTCTAATACATCTCACCCTCTCACAGGGCTTATAATAAAATAAGCTTTTGCCTTCACTTAACTTTTGAAAGGTTTATAATGTTATTCCTGACTCATATATGATCTTGGAATACTGAAAAGTTTAAACAGACTTTTTACAAACAGACTTTGAACAAATTTCTTCCAGATCAGCGACCGTGTCACCATTCTTGATTATGGGGCACTAAAAATTCATAGGATCCAAACGGAGGATGCTGGGATGTACCGCTGTGTGGCAAAGAACAGCTTTGGTTTGGCCTTTTCAAAACCTGTCACCATTGAAGTACAAAGTACGATGTTTGCTTTTTATGCTTGCATGGTTAAACTTGCTTCAAGTTAAGACTTGTTTCTATTGTTATGCTTAAATGGATCTAGCACCCTGTTTGTGTATCTGCTCAGCTCCAGCACGACTCCTGCGATTTCCAAAAGAGAAGAGAGCAGATTATGGTAGCCAGATAACCCTGGAGTGCAATGCCACTGGAAATCCTATTCCCACCATCACCTGGCTGGAAAACGGGAATACTGTGAGTGGTTGGATTTAATTTACTGTGCATATGCATGTAAACTTGAACACATTTAAAATGAATTCTTCTGATTTTCATTTTTTTGGTAAAATTCATTTCTTTTGTCTGCATAATTATGTAATTGTCCTTTTACAACGGCAGACAATAAATTGAGGAGCATCTGTGTTATTATTACTTTAAGTAATGATGCCGAAACATATTTACACATCTAGTAAAATATATAGATTTTTTTTTTAATCTATTTGCTGTTATTTTGTATTTAAATAATTTTGAATGTAAGGTGATTTTTGCCACTCAATGACATTTAATTAAATAAGACAGATGCTTCAGAGCTTCTATGTGGAGCTTCTATATGTGGTTAAACGAATGATTTAAATTGTATTTTTAAAAAATATTATTAACAAGACGTATATTTTCAGTAATGGTATTGTAGTTAAAATATGGACTGCGTAAATAACTTTGTTGACCTCCATACTATTTGCTGTTGGGAGGGGATTGATGCTCTTGTCATGGTGCTGCTGTTGCAAAACTTTTATAAAATCTCACAATCACCGAAAACCTTAGTAGGGTTTTGCAAAAGCACATTTTATTTTTGTTTTCCTGTCTTCTAGTGTTGGTTTTAGGTCACAGTAAGCTTCTGGTTCTCCGCAATGAGGAAACCACATTTCTCCTGAAGGGCTTATGATCTCAAGAAAAATAAAAAATCTTATGATATATAGATGTTCATTTAAAAAAGGTAGTAAATTTCAGTGACCCTAAGGCCAAACTACTTCAGCAAAGTATTTCCACAGCATAACAATCGGATCCTCTAAGTACAGTAGCAGTGCTTCTTTAACATGCCAGAGGAAAGAGTTGTTAACACAGGCAGTGGCAGTTTCTCACATGGCCCATAACGCTCACTCCTGGCTGACGGGAGGAGTCGCCTATGACTTGTACCCAAAACATCTACTCTTTGAAGACGAACTCTGGTGGCAAATACATTCTAATCCTTTTTCATGTTACACAGGTAGCACATTTTATGAGGGATATTAATTGTATTTATTGGGCCGATCATTGGCGTGAAGTGGGTAAATCTGCAGTAGGCATTCATTAAAATACAAATTGAGATTCATGCAACCTGTAATATGTTCTGGCATTTATATTTTTTCTTTTGAAGGTGCAGAAAAAAGGGGCTCACTTATTTGTGTCAGAACTAAAACAGAACGAGCAGCTGTGAGGTTGTAGAAACGCAGATGTTGAATCCCTTACCCTTTAATAACTAACAGAAATTACACTTTCATTTGTTGCTTTTGATATCTGCGTTTTGCACTTGCATTCACACAGATTCAGCAGTTAGAGGGCTTTCAGGCGGGCCGTGGGATCAGGGATATAAACAGCGGCGAGTTCTCATCATGGCGACAAAAGTTTAAAGAGATTGCATCGCAGTTATCTAATAATACCCGCAATTATCAGGTTAGATAATAATGTTGGTCTTATTAAATGAGAGAGCAATGTGAGAATTTTGTTTCATGATTGGCTCAAAGTGTTTCAAAGTAAACTCTAGAATCAAAGCCTAAGAAATCTCTCTAAGTTTTTGACTATAACTAATGCAGAATGTTAAATAGGTCATATTTTTAACAAGGACACAAGACTTTCCTCATGCAAACCATTAAGGGAATGACTTACATCACATACCGTCCGGGTCTTTTATAGTCCAGGGTGTTACAACATGATTATAAGCCCATAATAGTTGTAAATACTAGGTCTGTGTGTGCGCGTGCTGATTAAAATGACTTTGGGAGGTGATTTTTTGGCAGCTTGTTAAGGCCGTTAATGTCAACGAGGCGGGTCCCAAAACAGACAGTGTGAAAAGCGACTTCAAACATAGACACAGCCACATGTCGGCAGCTAGCCTAGCCTCATTTGTTCACACGTTCCCGCATTGCAGATCATTGCATACGTCATCTTTTATATGAAGATGGGAACCCACTTACATACTCATGCTTTGATTTTTTTTAAAAATCACTTCAAAATGCTGTTCACATGAATTACTAAAAACTGAAAAGAACCAGATTTATGACTTGATGTAGACTTCTTATCTGATCTGTGTCCAGTACACCTTTCTCTCGTCTGTGATTTTCTTTCCAGGTGTCCGGTGCCTCTGTGGAGGAGACTCTGGTGGGAAATGTAATCCTCTCCGTCCTTAAAGTAACGGTGACTAAGTCGGCATTATACACATGTGTGGCCTCCAACAGACACAGCGGTGGAGCGAACAATGTTAAAAAAAGTGCCAGAGTCACTGTTATAGGTAATGTAGAGAAAATAGTTTTCATCGCCATCAAACTCTCATAAAAAAAAGACTTAAAGAAGTGTTTTTATTAGTTCGAAGTTTGAACTGTTTTATTGATGAGTGGTTGTTGTGACCAGCTGCTTATTTGTGTTGTTCTAGCTGCCAGATGGTCGTGCTTTATGTTGCTTCAGCTGTTTCTTGCTTTAAAACACACCCTGCTCACAGTCGTCCTCAAATGACAGTGACCACACCTGCATACACACTCCGCTTCCACCTGGTTGTCCTTCAGTCCCCTCACAGATTACCACGACTTGAAGAGAAAAGCACCATGGCTGCTCTTGGCTCTCCCAGACTGAAACATACGAATCAACTTTGTCTTCTCCATTTGTCTTGTGTCTTTGTTCTCGCTGTTCAACTTGGGTTCATTCAACTGGTGTCCTCTGGATACTGCCTCTTTATAGACTGGAGGTAAGAAAGATGCCTTTTTTCTTTTTTTATCTTTCAGTTTATGGTCTTTTCTTAATGTGTTGAATGTTTTTTTGTGCACAGCCTTGTATATGTGCCCAGGTAGAGATGTTTAATAAGCTTTTTAAAAGACTTTATATGTTATTTTTGGACTGAACATTAAAAAAACAACCTTTAATTTTGTGGACAACACATTACAACTTAGTAACTTTTCACTTTTTGCTGAACTTAAGTATTTCTACCCCACGTTTAGATGACTAAATGCATCGAGCTGCACCTGGGTGATTTGCTGATCTGCTGCTTTTCTTAATATGCAATTGAACAAATGCACCTAGTAAAGTGGCCAGTGTGTGTCCTAATTTAAGTCTGAGAGTTGAGGTGTAAGTCGGAAAAAAAAGGTTGATTTTGGTTCTGAGGAACAATGAGAACACATTTTAAATTCACTCGTGCAGCACAACTGATTTTTAAGACCATCTGGTGTTTTAAATAGTTCGTGATGCCATGCATCACAGATCCAGTAACTACTGAAGAGTGTGAGTAAGGTGCTTTTGTACATATTTAGTTCATATTTAGTCCTCGTCTTATGTTACAGCCAATTTTAAGATCAGTTGGCATTCTAGTTATAGCTCAGGTAAATTTGATCAAATTCCACCAAACTCATTTAAAGTCTTCGTCTAGACTTGCCTGTCACTGTTGCAGTTGTTTTCAAACTTTTAATGATTCCTTTGACTAAGTATGTGAAAGGTTGAGTAAGTAATTTGGGTCATGTTGCTATTTTCTAACTTATTAAGATCAACAAGCCATGCAAGCGAGATCATCCTCACTTGGACCATGTGTTCTCTTTTCTTTCCCATTTTGAACAGTGGGTAGCCGTTTCTTCACTCACATATTTTAAGACCTTTTATACGTTTTTCCAGAAGGGGTCAGTAAATGTTGAGGGAACAGTAAATTATTTTTATTGTTAGATTATTTTTAGAGTTTGTTCATTCTTAAATTGGGATTTCCACCACACTGCTTTTTTTTTTACTGTGCCAAACAGTCTTTACTTTACTTTATGAACCCCCATGCCAAACTTTTAACTTTTTGGAGTTTAAATACGTTACTATGGAGACAATCGTAGCTGCATTAACACGCATAAAAAAGTCACAGACTTAGTAGGTAGGAAAAAAAATGCATTAGAAAGTGACTGCTTGAAGACAAAAAATGGATATGACTGCAGGCCATAGACAGGGTAAACTGTATCGCCACATCTGGACATAGAAATTGAAGATCAAAAAGGAAAAAAAAAAAAAAAACGAGGATAAATGGACTTTGATTTTAACTTTGCACAATCATCAATCTGGAACTTGTGAATGCCGTAAAACAGAACGACAACAAAAAGCCTGGGTCTGAAAAGAAGCCATTAGCTCTACATGTAGGCGTTTAGAGGAGTCAAAATGACAAACAGGGATGAACGTGTTTCCATGCCTGAAGGCTTGACAGGCAACGGAGAAGTAATAGCAAACATCAAACTAGGAGAAAAACAGGAATAGAGGGAGTCTGGCACACAGACAGGTTTTTACATAAAATGTGACAGATGTTCATTCACGAGGCAGCGAGGAAGTCCAGCAGACGGCATGCAATCCATGTAAACCTTCCACAGCTTCTCTCATCATCAACATCTGGATCATGTTGAGATATTTCAGGTGAAAAACATCTCATATTTTCACTTACTGTCTACCAAAGCAGTAAAAGAGGGGCTGCCCCAGTTTTTTATTTTTTATTTAAGTTTTTTGTTCATCATTAGGTGAGTCGGAGAATGTAAAAATGTTCTCCTTGTTACATGTTGCCAATAGAAAGCCGTAAGGAGAATGCTACGCTATAAATTGGGACATTAGTACTTGAACAACAATCTGATACAACAAGTCTACCTCTACAAAGTTAAAACAAACACTATTTGTTAAAGTGCAAACTTAAAACCAATGAAATTTTGATGATTATCTTATAACTCATAAACTGTCCAAACACAACAAATAACAGAGAAAGAGACACAAGAGGCCAAGTATTTGTTCACACACTCTCTCTCTCCAACAGACATCATCAGCAACAACAGATACCAGGCAGTCATAAGGGCATCACAGGCTACTGCAGTGCATATCGTGGAGATGCGTGTCGAACAAATCTTCGAGACGACTCTCTGGTTTTCTTCAACTCCTCCCTGTCGGATCCCGAAGCGATGCAGGAATACCTGGTTCAGAGCTGGCTGGCTGAGCTGGAAGGCCTCAGCGGACTGTGCAACCCAGCCGCCCTCTCGCTGCTCTGCCACTCCGCCTTCCCTGACTGCAACCCATCAGGTGGCTCAGCCCCTAAACCAGTCTGCAGGTACTGCGCGGTCTACATTTCCCTTTGGGCTGATTCTGCGTTAGAAGCGGAGAGCAGGAAATACATTTAAGCCATTTAATCATCTAAATTCATGTCTTCACTTTTGGAACAGAGAGCACTGCCTGGCAGTGAAGGAGCTCTATTGCCATAAGGAGTGGTTGACACTGGAGGGGACTGGTTCAGTTCAGGCTGGACTCTTGAGCTCAGTCACTGGGTCCCAAATTTTTACTTCACTGCTACCCAACTGTCAGGCCTTACCAAGTCTGCACACTGACCCACATGGCTGTACATATATCCCCTTTGTAGGTAAGATATGACATCTCAAAACTGTGATGAGTGTTCCTTCGTGACACTTTAGCTCAAGGTATAGTTCATAGTTTTTTCTATATGTAAGTATATTAGTAGTGGTTGTAACTGTGGGTGGATTTACATTTCTCAAAGGCCAGGATGGCATAGGCTGTGAGTTTTAAATATACATTTTAGTATCATCTGCATATAATAGTAATAGACAACACAGCTTAAGCATAGATGTCTTTTTCATAGCGTTTTTGAAAAAATAAAACCCAAAACATTTCAAGCAGATCATTTCCAACATCCTATTCTATTTCTGGTTGTATACCACTTAGTGTCATACCACAATTTAATATAATTGTTTATGTTGTCAAAATGAGTTACCAGTGCTGTTTCCCTTTGACGTTTTATTGTTTTCCCCCCCATTTTATTTCAGATCTCCAAAAAGATCAGATAACAAGTAAGTGTGAAAAGACAAACCAGAAGAGAGAAACTTGACAATAAAACACCCAGTGTCCTAATCCCAGTGTTTTCTTTGTTGTCAACAGCGACATGTTACGATGGCAGAGGTCGCTTCTACCAAGGCCGTGTGAATATCACAAGATCTGGAATACAGTGTCAACCGTGGAACAAACAGGTAAGCAAACATGAACAACTTAGCAAATCTGCTATTACTGCAATTGGCGGCTCTGGTGTTATTATCAATGTGTGCTCATGTTTAAGGTTTTCAGAAAGGCAGAAAGGGTCTAATCAAGGGGTGTGTCCAAATTCAAGGAATGCTTTTAAAGGACACGTTCATTTAATTAATCGTTCAATTAATTTAATGGACTAAACGTGTAATAAAACCACTCAGCCAGACTTCAGGCTTGATTTTTGGCAGCTTAGTTTTAGCAGCCTTATGATTGTTAGGTGACAGGACATACGTAGGGTATGGGTGGTAATAAATTCAAAGGCTAGATCATTCAGTCATTAGCTTCTCATTTTGATGTCTGTGAAGGCCGCGGCCTACATCTACTGGGTCAGTCGGATTGGTCAAAAGAGTTTGGACACACCCAGGGTGACTCCATACAGAGACATGGCTGTTCAGATAAACAAAACAGCAGCATTATGTAATAATTATTCCTTGTGAAATGTTGGACGTATAGTATTTGCCAACAAAGTCTTGTATAAAACTGATATGTACAGTTTCTGTCTATTTTTGAAAAGCTCTTAGCTTCCAACACTTATGGTTTATTTTCACTTTTAACAAACTCACACCGATGTGAAACGTTTTCACTGTGTTCAGTAAATAGTTAATTTCACAGAATCTAACTCCACAAAATCTGAACCAACACTTTAGGAGCATTCCCAGCATCCTTTGCTCTCACAGTTACAAAATGCCTTGGGAGAAAAGGTTGTAAGCTTTCTCAAGATCCACAAAACATGTGTCACTGGACAATCACCCCCTCAGGACATCCGCATCTCTTAAACTGAATCGTTTTGGACCATAGAGCAAACATGCAGTGGTTGAAAAATACATAAAACATTACATGACAAAGTTGTAGCTTAACAGGAATTAAGCTGGTCAGCGACATCTAAGGTAGCTAAATTATATTTTACTTCAGAAAAGCACAAGAATAAAAAACAACTTTCAGCTTGTCCCCTTCCCTTCTTATTTGGGTAACTCTTAAACCTCTCAAAATCCCCAAACCTGCTGGGTGCTTTCACAAGAGCGTGGATAAACTGTTGGGATAATGATATCTGAGATTCCAAGATTACAAAGCCAAAAGATTTTCCCAGATGTTTTGATCAGTTTTATATCAGTTATGCAAGACGTCTACCCAAAAACTGACACGGACACAAAACGCTGACAAGTGCAAGCACGAGTGCGCATGAATAGGTGTGCATGGGTTAAAACACAAACACACACTCTGCTGCCCAAAAGCCTCTTTATGTTTTTTACGGCTTTCCTCACTTATAGGGTCTTTTTGGGTGAGCCGTTACTACTCTCCTGTGCGCTGTTGTGTGTGAGGGAGTGTGTGTTAGTGCCAGGTCAGCAGAGAGGGAGGAGCTTCACATGTCACATCCTGCCTCTGGAAGCAATTAGCTTTCACACGCATATGGTAAACAGACTCCAGGACAACCTCTCTCTCCTACACACACACACGCAGGCATACACACGCACACAACATTATACTTATATACGTTTGCCCAAATGAGGAAACAATTGCTGTCCAATATGACCCAGATGTTGGTGTATTCTCTGTAACCTTTTGTTCACATATTACTCTAATTTTCCTTCCTTTACACACACCTAAAACGTTCTTTTATGTGTAGATTCAACACAAGAGGGACGCAGTGAATTAAAATGAGTCTCTGTTAGTAATACACTCTAAAACTCCGGCTTTTATGAAAGAGTAGCGCTGAAAGTCTCCGTTTGCCAAAGGTCAAACACGGCAAGCCTACAGGACACAGTGATCATAAAGGACCAAAATGTAACTTTTGGGGGAAAGTTTTCAAAATGCCAAGTGTGACGTAAAACCAGAGCAAAACATAGCTTTGATGTGTCACTAAACTGTAAAACTCATTTTGAGCACATAAATGTGACTTGATTAAAATAGGCAGTAATTTATTTTTAATTTAAAATAAATGAATAATCTGCTGTAGACAACTGAAGTCGACAGCAGATCTACAATGATCTGTTTTCTGCTTAAAATGATCTGGGAACACCTCATGCTTTAACGGCGTTTTCGATGAAATGACCCATTTTGTGATTTTAAACGTTTAAGGCTCTCCAGCTTAGGAAAAACTAATTTCATTTATATGATGTGATATTGTAGCGTTAATGAAAACAAAGGCTTTAAAACTTGACTGATGCATATTAACTACAAGCCCTATGTTTTTGGCAAGCACCAAGCTTTCATCTCCTCCTTGTAATCTCATCAGAGGGCTGATTTTTACTGGAATAGTTTTCCAAAGGACATTAATTGATCTGATCATTCCTTAATTGCTATTTTGTGCTCTTTAATTTTACCATATATAAAGTGCTTCATGTAATTGCAAACAGCAAAAAAAGACAAACAAAAGAAAGATCTCATCACTGTTCACCTCTTAACCACTTATTTATTTTCTTGCATGTCAACCTGCCGGAGTAATCAAAGTTTGCAAAACAACACCTGGAGGATATAACTGGGAGATGTGGGGAAATAAAAGCATAATAAAAACAACAGTGCAGCTGGCTCCATGGATGGAGGAATGAATGGATGAATCTTTTGAACTTTATTAAAAAAATAATAGAATTTGAATGAAATGAATAGTTTCATTTCATTTGTTATAACTGAGCAAAGATTAGAATTTTCTCATGCTGAAAAGAAAATACTGGCTTTTTTTTTTTTGCTGGGTGTATGTAAATTGTAAACCAGCATGAACAGATTATGCTCCGATTTCCCACTCTTGCTAATGTGAAACAGAAAATGCCTGCCTCATGCTTGCTCTCCATTTTATATCAGTGATTCAAAATTTCCTTGAGAGGTGAAGAAAACTGTCAGTCCATCAGTTTGTGTGAATGCTACGGTGTGCTGTATGGAAATCTTGTAAGTCATAATCATGTCACCCTTTGTTTTCATTTAGTTTTACATTGTGCGCAAGTCTTTCCATGAATCTATCTTTCATCAAGCCACACATAAACACCATCCAGCGTGCTAATGTTACCGAGGGACAGTTCTTACCCTCCAAAGTAAAATCAAGTCAAAATTGGCTCCTGTTGAGGCATGTGTTTCATGTACAGTGGGATACAATCTTTTTGGCCTGAATCATAAAGTTAAAAACCAGCATGGGGTCGAATCTATGTCACTGTGCAGAAGTGGAAAATCTGACAAATTTCTCCTCATTCTGCCGTTAGATCTAATGAGTCACCCAGACGATTGCTGCACTCAACAAGCCAATAAAACGCAGTGTACGGTCACTAATTGCATCTTCAAAGAGGCTGACGCATTCAGCTGCACATTTCTCCTCTTGCACAAGATGAACAGTTTAAGTGTTTAGAGTTATTCAGCAGATTAAGTTACAGCTATTATGAGGCAATACAAGCTGGCAAATGTGGTGAGATTACACTACTAGCTAAAGTTGTTCATGACATCATGGCGCATGATTAAACTAACCTGAGCAGAAAAAACCTGATAAATCACTGTAGCATCACTTTTTTATTCCTATGAAAAGCCACCTGCTGTGCTCAGTGGAAATCATTTCAATTAAAGTTCACCTTAAGAAAGAGTTTTAAGTTTCCGAAATTGCTACAAGACATCTGGAGTGTAAAGATGGTTAGACGTGGATGTATTCAGAAAACCAAGTCCTATTCTCTACTAGGAGTCACTGCCATATTGGTACTTTGCCTCTACAGTGTAGAGCAAGCCCCCTAGGCCTGTAGAGTCAGACTTTGATGTGACTGTTGCTGTCTGATGGTTATTGCCAGAGGGAACAAACTGCAGGCTCAGTAAAGAAGCTCCCAAAATCCTCAACAGAAAACATTATGCCAAGTGGTTGCTGAGCTATAACTATATTGCACATTAAGCATTTACCCCAGCATTTGCTATTTTCTGAAAAGACAAGGTTGTATAATCTGTATTACACTGAAAAGTTTAGGAATATGTCATTAGTTATATCTTTTTCTACTTACAAAATGTTGTTTTTCTTTTTTATTTTTCCTGTAGGTTCCCCACCAGCACCGCCTATCGGTGGATGTCGTTCCAGAGCTGATGAATTCTAATAACCACTGTAGGAATCCTGGAGGAATCAGTGACAAGCCTTGGTGTTACACCTCAGATCCTAATATACGTTGGGAATACTGCGCAGTGCCTCGGTGTGGGGAAATAATCACAGCACCAGGTTCTTTTGCTTTTAATTGTGATTTACTTAATTAATTGATATTCTAACCTTCTCTTACCCTTCCCTTTAAATCACACCAGGGGCTTCACTGGCACAGAAATATTGCATCATATCTGATTTTCCTGCTCCATCAATAATGTTTTGACCCTAAAATGTTTGAACTCCTATGCTGTCTTAGTGACTGGCGCAAACACATTTCAGGAAATACTGGCTGGCATATGAAACTTATGCTGGGAAACTGTTCCTGATGGGAAAGCGAATTTCATTCACCATTAACTCATGATGAAGAAATGTTGTCTATACGAGTCAACACTGGGAAAATGTAGAAAATACCTTTTACAACAATGGCTGTGACCTTCCTGGAAGGAATTTCAAATTGCCTTCCAGGAATTTGAAATACCTTCAAATTAGTCCAATTTGAAAATTGGACTAATTTCCATGTTGATTATGAAGGACAAAAAAAAAAATCTGCATGGATTTATGTGCAGATATTGTTTCACACATCTGGATTTGTCTGTCATCCCCTTTTTGTTCATCTTAGCATGCCATGATTGAATAGGTAATCTTCACAAGCCTTTGCACATAATTCCGACTTGACGTCCTGCAAAGGGTTTTGAATGACTTTGACTTTCCTTCTACTGTTTTCTCCAGTGAAGAAGCCAGAGCTCACAGCGCCCGATCAGATTCCTCGTCCCCCTCCCACCTCGACGTCATCATCGCCAGCCTACTCCATGTCTGTCATCGTTATTGTCCTAACCTCAATGGGAACCGCTGTCTTCCTCACAATCATCATCCTTGGCTGTCACAGGAGGAGAAAGCAGTGGAGGAACAAAAAGAGGTAAGAAAAAATTAAAGGAAGAGACAAGGAACTTGAAATGTGCTTTTATGTTTTCTGATTTTATTTTATTTTGCCCTCGCTGTCAGAAGAGAGATTGGGACGCCAACACTGAGCGCTCTTCCATCTGAGCTCCTGCTGGATCGACTCCATCCTAATCCCATGTACCAGAGGGTTCCTTTGCTGCTGAACTCAAAGCTGCTGGCCCTCGAGTACCCCCGCAACAATATCCAATATGTCAGGGACATCGGGGAGGGAGCGTTTGGACGTGTTTTTCAGGCCAGGTAGGACAGAATGATCGAAGCAATAAAGACAGCAACATGCGCTTTCTACAATGACAACAACGTAATAAATCAATATTCCAACAGCAGAAAAAGGGTCTATGTAATAATGTTTACATTTCTCACACAGAGGAAAAGAGCGAAGGATTAAGACAGATGAGAGGTTGTCTTAGCTCTGGTCATTTTGAGAACCAAATGCGTCATTCACAAAGTCACAAGGGGAGCTGTTATAGGAGTCACCTCCACTTTACCTTGAACCCAGAGCAGGACACCATAGTCTCACACTTGATCTCCTTCATCAAAACAAACAGCAAACCTGAGTCACAGGGCAGTTTTATTCCTGCAGTATCATAAATCTGTCAGCAACTGATTTGTCAACAATGTTCAAGCTGTACCTGGGTGTATTTAAAACCTGAAATATATTTAGCTGCATTTCTCTTCTTGCAGGGCAGTGGATGCCATCTTCATTACTCCAGAAACTTATTTTTTATTGAAAACTTAGTGAAGCGGAGTGGCTGGAAAACCCTATTATATACAAAATAGAACTAGAAAAAAAAACCCTACCTATGAAGCTCCCACTGGAGTTTCTAAATCCAGTGCTTGAAAGCTACATGTCCTGCAGATTTTAGATGCATCCTGCTCCAACACACCTGAATCAAATGAATGGCTTATTGCAAACTCCTTTTACAAACTCAATGCCTATGCCAGACTTGCTAAAGAGGTAATTCGATCATATGATTCGGCTGTGTTGAAACAAAACAAAACCAAGCACACGTCAGAGCAATTCAAAACCACTGCCAGGAAATGGAAAAGGCCTAAAACGTCTTTAATCGAAAACCACATCCTTTCTCTGAAACTTGATAACTCTAATGTTTCATTATATTAGTTTATTTTTTTTACTTACAGAGTATTGGAGAATCACCTAAACACCCACACTGGAAATCAAATAGAGTGGGCAGAGTGTGCACAACATGTACACTGGGCCAAGAGCCTAAAACGGATGTTTTCAGTGTTGGTGATTGTATGAATCACAGCAAATGTGTTTCCAATTCTGTAATTTACCCATAGGAAGATTTTGCCAAGTGGTGCAATTACCTTTATTCTTTGGAACAATTTTTCTTCTTTTCTTGTCTGATCTGGATTCATAAATCAGATGGAAGAGCAAACCTGGTGATCAGGTCTATTAGAAACGAGCAATGAGCAGGTCAGTCTGATGATTTGATCAACTGGTCAACTGGTGAAATCAGGTATGAGAAATACAGTTAATTCAAATAGGGGAGCATCTTGAATCATTGCAATACATTCAATTAAATGTATGATTTTAGCACTCACAAATATTTATTTTAAGCACATTAAAAGAAGGTGAAAATGTGTGGTTATTAAACGAGGGAGTCGTACGGACGGATGAACTGATGAAGCAGTGAATTAGGCTTTTTCAAGCTAATTTGTAGAGTAGTGTATGTGCCTAGAGCAGATTTTGCAACTATGAAAATGCTAAAACAGAACATGCAAAATGGGTATAGGTTAGGTAATTTATTTTGTAGAAACAGAAAACACTAAATTCTGCAGCAATCTGTGAGAATCATTAATGAATGTTGTAATGCATTATAATACTTGCAGAGCGCCGGGCCTCCTGCCCACAGAGCCTTTCACCATGGTGGCTGTGAAGATGCTGAAAGAGGAAGCCTCAGCCGACATGCAGAACGACTTCCAGAGGGAGGCGGCGCTCATGGCCGAATTCGACCATCCAAACATCGTTCGACTCTTGGGTGAGTAGGTCTGTGTGGAAAATGGTGAGATGGGAAGAGCGTGTTCCAGACGGACTGCGGTCACAGCTGGAATTTACATTGGATATCTGTTAAAGCAGCGGGTATGCTTCGAGTAAAAACACGGCACAAAATACAAAAACAACGAAACGGAGAAGCAGAAACAGTTGGACAGAGAAGAGACAGAAAGAATGGAGCAAATAAAAGAACAAGTACAAGGTCAGGGAACATGACAAGTTAAACAAAAATACTTACATTTCTGTACACACGGCTACTGTGTGTTCAGGAAAAATGATTTTTATGTTATGAGGACTAGTACTTTTCTCAAATGAATTGAATTAGAACTGAAAAATGTGGCTAGTTATACCACACAAAAGTGCCAAAACACCGAGACAGTCCTGTACTTTCTAACTGGCTTAAGAACAGACTTGAAACCATTATATACAAGAAAAAATATTTGATACCAATGCAAATTCAAATTTGAATTTGAATACTAACCAGGCAGTAATATAAACCATATCCCTATTTTTTATTTTTTTTTATTTTTTATATTTGATACCGTCTAAAAGATTAGAAACACTTGAAAGTGGTTTAGTTTCCAGCGTCCTCTCAGATACAGTGATTCGTTTGAATTAAGTCACTTTTTCCACATTGTTAGCACTTCGGCATAAATGCACTTCAGACAGCTGCTTCGTGTTTGCCATGAAGCAGCTCGACAACTGATGTGCTTTTATTGACCTGTGTAAAACAAATGGCCTCCATTAAGCATTATCTCCACTAATTCAGTCTATCTTATCTAAGGCAAACAGCTCAAATCCAAACATACTTTCAGGAAGACATTTAGAGGCACAGCATGCTCATTTTGGTACTTGCATAGGATAAACAGAGCCATCGGTCATTGACTGCTCAGAGGTTAGTTCCACGGTTCCTCTGGTTGTGAAATATTTTTAAAACAACATTCACTCGCCCCCCCCCATGTCAGAGACCTGCGGTGTCTGATGTGTTCTTTTGCTTCAGCTTTGACTGATTGATGTTCAATAGGTCTCCTGTAGATTAAGCAAGAAATTAGAATCCTGGATGACTAGATTATTTCCTTAACCTCTAGCTACCCTCAAGGCTAATAATACACAGCAACTGTTGTGTAAAAATACGTCTCCATAAGACGAACGACTCAAATTTAGAGAGACGGCATATGATGGCATCTCTTTGCTTTGATGCATGAAGGAGTGCAGTTTAAGTTTCATATATTTAGCTATGGAGTGAAGCATTTAAGCTACTGACATTCAACCAAGATTACTACTGTCTACTAACATCACCCTCCCTAGCGTAAAAACTTTGCTTTGCCAAAGTGTTCTTACCTTTGGGATATTTTTCTTAGAGCAAGACCTAATTGTCAAAAACAATATTTGTAATTTATTAAAAATAGAAAACAAAGAAATCACATTTACATGAGTATGGTTCTTGGTTTTCTACTTTTAATAAATAAAAAAACAACAACTCCAAAGCTTCCTGTAGTTTATAGTTTTAAAGAGTTTGGTTTATGCGAAGCTTTCTTCAAGCCTGTTTACAATATTGGCTCTGAACTAAAAGTAGGTCTCTGAACAATCAATAAAATGTGATTCTTTCACTTTTCCTGTTGCTCTGTTGACTAGATAACTAGATAATGCAGAGAACTTCATCCATCTTTATCCATGACTCACATCAAACTTGCAACAATTGCCTAAAATAAAAGCAGAAATACTTTTTACACTCACAATTTCATAAACTCAGATTGCATGGTATTGCTCATCTAATCCCGATTCCTCGGTGGATTCCTGACAGATATTATTTTATTCTGAAGGAGTTTGGAATCTCAACAAGAAATGAAAGTAAACCTCTGTGGGTTAAAACAACATTTGAAAGCATTTCAAATAACTTTGCGACCAGCAGGTCATTGAGCCTTTGATTTCAAAAGCAAAAACAGAAACAGAATCAATCATAGATACTCTTGACACAGTTCACTTAAGGCAACAACCGACAAAACTTTATTAGTTTATGGAATATCTTAAGACCAGAGAAAATAGAGCTACAGTTCAAGGCCCTGTTGGGTATTTTCAACCCTCTTTAGGACAAACCTGGTTCAACAGCACAACAGGAAATAAAAGATCAATTGGCATGTTGTCCTTTTAAATACCAGGTTCCAAATACTAAATATAACAAAGTGTTTTTTTTAGGTTAAAAGTTTATTTTGTTGATATTTGGTTCCGCTGTGCTTATTTTGTGATTATAAAGATGTTGTTTGTTCTCTCCTCAGGTGTCTGTGCTGTGGGTAAGCCCATGTGTCTGCTGTTTGAATATATGGCCCAAGGGGACCTCAATGAGTTCCTACGGCGCCGATCTCCGACCCAGTCTGTGCGCACCATCAGCCGGGCCAGCCTATCAGCTCGCAGCTTCTCCTCCGACGGGGAGGCGGCGTCCCTCACCTGTCCCGAGCAACTCTCTGTTTCGAAGCAGATCGCCGCGGGAATGGCCTATCTGTCAGAGCGCAAGTTTGTCCACCGGGACCTGGCGACACGCAACTGCCTGGTTGGAGAAGAAATGATTGTGAAGATTGCAGACTTTGGCCTCTCCAGAAACATCTATTCAGCCGATTACTACAAAGCCAACGAGAACGATGCAATCCCCATCCGCTGGATGCCCCCGGAGTCGATTTTCTACAATCGCTATACAACCGAATCAGATGTGTGGGCCTACGGTGTGGTGCTATGGGAGATCTTCTCCCACGGGATGCAGCCGTATTACGGGATGGGTCATGAGGAGGTCATTTACTACGTGAGGGATGGTCACATCCTTTCCTGTCCTGAGGACTGTCCCCTGGAGCTGTATAATCTGATGCGTCTGTGCTGGAGCACACACCCACCAGACAGGCCGAGCTTTAGCAGCATACACCGGATACTGGAGCGAATGCATCTAAACAGCCTGAGTGCAAATGCAGAGCCTGAAGCTGACTCATAATTTTTTATTTAAGTGATTCTTGCATAAGGGAAAGCATCAAGGAAACTGGGATTGTAGTCAGAATTTCTCACTGAGAACAAGGATAAACGTAACACTTGATAATGTTGACTTTGCTAGTCCTATTTTTGTTCTGGGGGCATCATATCTTTAATCCCTGTCCTGTTTTAATGACAAACTATGTTTTATTCATTCTATTTTGTTTGATGTTTTTTTTTTTTCATTTTTGAGCCTGAAATCATAGATGAACCAGCCTTATATAGGATAAATATTAAAATAAGAAAATGTCTCTCTGCTTGAACCACCTGATTTGAATTAATTGCATATTAGCAGCCAGTTGCACAACTGGGTGTAAAGCTTAAGAGATGGTTCATGACTTTTTTTTTTTTGTTAATGTGTTGTAGTAGTGGGATATCTAAACCTCCCAGGATTGGAGTTATTTCTGAGATAGAGAACAGATACAGGGTTACATTAGAGTACATGTGCACCAGATGTCCACACCCATCTACATTTGTATGTTACAGAGCAGATCACAGACAAAAAGACCAGTCTGATTGGAGGACAATGCAGCAGCATCTGCATGCATTTTTCTGATGACAAAACACAAAACTGCCATTCCTCCCAGTGACAATTTACAGGATAAACTGAGCTACTCCACAGTGGTTTCATAATTTGGAAAACTCCCTCTAATGCTCTGATTAAACGTCGTCAGATTGTGTCTATCTTTATCATTTGTTTCTTTGCCCAGACATTCTACTGCTACAATCTGATATTTGCTCCTGTTGACAAGGTTTTCTTAAGGAGCCATGCTCATAGGCTAAAGTTAGCATATTAGCCAAGCCTTCCTTTCTGATGCGACTCTTATATTTTTCAGCTTGCAACTTATTTCTACATGTGTAAAATCTAATTTTTAAGAAAGGTTTTTCTCTGGATCCTATAACTTGGTGCTTTGATCATTATAAGCTTGAATGACTGATGTTTCAGCGGCTCTCTTCTACACCAAGAGCTACCTGAGGATATCTGAGCACTGTGCAGTGTCAGGAGGGACTCAGACCAGTCAGACTGGGGATGGTAACCCCCATGTGTTACACCAGCAGCATGCGTCTAGTCTCGTTTCATCAAGTACTCCACAGATCATTTGAAAAAGTATTAATAGAAACAACTCTCCAATACTTTCAGATTTATATTTATACTAATGTGATTATCCTCAATTTAGTTAGTCAATTTCGATTAATTATTTTAAAAAAGCTAGGAGGTTATCTGCATTGGATAAAAAAAAAGTCAAGGTTTGAATGCAGCTGAATTAACCTTTTTTTGTTAGTGTTTTTTTTAACAGCTTTTGGGAAATGTATGTTTGTGTTTTTTAAATAATTCTTATCTAATACCATGTCCTTAGTTGTAGTCCCTTGTCATGTATTATAAAGACTTGAATCACAAAAGTATGGCCATTTTTAATAATTTCAACAAGATTTGTTTAAATCTTGTTTTTTTTTTATCAATCTGGTTTTTAACAGGTTTTTTTCCTCTTTGTTCTTAATTTTGAAGCATAAAACAGACTGATGTCATTTAAAAGACAAAGGGCAGTAGGTCGAGAACATAATTTAAAATCATGAAAGAAACTGTTTATTCCACAGTGGCACACAATCACTTTTAATCGACACTGATCGTTAAAGTATATAAGTTTTTATTCCAGTTTGAGGCATTTTTGTGAGGTTTTCTTGTTTTCATTGTTGGTTTTTGATGGTCTTTCAAGTTCGCAAGAACAACAAAATTCAGTGAGTTTTGTTCATAAAATGTCTCAATACTTGTTTAGTGGTTGTTCTGCAAAACCACTTGTCAAGATCCATTAGTTAAGGTTCCTTTAAAATGAGTTGACATAGAATCAGCCAACATTTGTCTGTAGGGGGCAACTGAAATTGTTCTTATGCAGGTTAGATGTTATATTTTCTTTTGAAATTTTTTTTTTAATAAATTCATATCTAACTGATAAGACTTTGTATGTCATATTTTTTTCTTACATACATTGTGGATGAATTGAATAAATTAGAGATTCTCATAATTTAAAAGCAATTATTCTAAATTCTCAGTTCCAAATGCATCAGGAAAACCAACACGCTTAATTTCTTTTTATTTGTGTTGTGCCATTTTTATTTGTTACAATTCATAAACTGTTTTAAGTCTGTTATTTTTATATATTTTTTGATTTCTATGAAATAATATACAGTATATGTGTGTATATCTGTGTGGCCTATGAATAAACAAATATTCCATATATAATTTACTACATTATATTGATACTGACATTTATTTAGCCTTCACTTCTTATTTATACCCCTGGAAAATCGATTTAGGTATAAAATTATAATATAATTTTACCGACAAGCTGTCATGTCCCATCTTGGACAGCCCCGGCCCAAGTCATCAACTCTAATGATTGGTGTGATGTGAGAAGTTGCAGCTCATCAAAGAAAATAATTTAAGATCTAAATAGGAGTAGCCAGCAGTATGAAGACTTTTGAGCTTAACTGAATACATGCAGGTACATCTCAAAAATACAACATTGTGGAAAAAAAGCCCTTTTAGTCATTAAGACATTATTTCAGATGTCCTTGTTTATTAATCCACAGGCCTTCCTTGAAAAAAGCCCAGCATTTTAACATGCGCATGGTGCAGTAATATTTTTCTCCACAAGAGGGATTGTAAGGGCGGCCTTTAGTAATTAAAGTCTGTGCAATTCAATGTCTTTGTAAATTAAATTTCTGTTTGCATAACGAAGCGCAAATAAATGAGATGTCTTGCATAACGTTCTGTTTTTTTTATTTTTATTTTACATCTTTGCCAACATGTTTTGTCACTGCATGGGTGTGCCTGTGAAAGCTTCATGGATTCAGCGCACTCTGTGTGTTTGCGTGCTTGTGTGTGTGTGTCTAGATTGGGGATGCCCAGTGTAAACTGTTTGGACAAGGCAGCAAGGAGTTTGGCCTTGGACCGGTCATCCCTCTTCTTTTCGACATAAACTGCAGCTCATTCTCTCCCTCTCCCACTTCCTCCTATGTCGCCTCGCTTTTCACCTCCTCAACATCTGGACCTTATTTAAGTTTTTTTCCTTGCCTTGCCTTCTCTCTCATAAATAAGTGTTTTTGGTCTAGCTGCAGATCATTTTGTGTCCTCATTACTTCTCTGTCTTCAAAATGTTTTTGTCAAAATGTGTCACAAGGACGGCCACATAAGACTGTTAAACGGTCTTCATTCACAGTCATCCCTCCTCCAAGCAAAAAGGTTTATTTAAATGGAAGCTCTAACCTTTCTCACAGCTGGATAAAGCAGCTCTTGGAGTTTGGCATCTCCACATTATTAGAGTTAAGAATCCCTTCCTGTTTCGCCGTAATAATATTCTCCTTTGGGCGAGTGGATCTTTGAAGTTCAGTTGTTATAAACCCGCTGACTTTCTGAGTGGCGCAGGTTGCAAGAAAATATGGAATTCTGTCCTTTCAACTTGTGAATCTTTGAGCAGGGGGAGCAATTTTGCTTTTCAGCAGACCATAATAAGAATCATGGAAAGTGTCCATGTTGACCTGACAGTGATGTGACATCCCCTTCAGTCAGCGACCGGCGGTATTTCCTGCTTGGCCATGTTGGCTTTCATTGGTCCGTTCAGGAGCAACAGGAAGTAAAGAGGCATATATCAGTCAGCTGGAGGCAAACACTCCAAAACTGTGGAACAATAAACAGTAGATAGCGGACGCCCACGTAAAAACATGTCACTCTTTCCAAAAAAAATATTTGCCGACTGCGGTAAGGTCTCCGATGCATTTCGCTTTGCGCCACTGGACACAGAACTGACCCTGACCGTTTCTATCTAAACATTGTAGTTAATCACTCAAGCAGTCTAGTCCTTGTCAGTACCATGCAGATTTGGTTTCAAGTCTCAAATTGGTCATAAATAAACATTTATTCATCTCAAGGTACACCTAGAATTATAAGTAAGAACCTCGTCTCTCTCTTCTGCCTTCATGGGACACAGACAGTCGAGCTAAACAATCAACATGATTTTGCTTGTGGTAGGCAACAAAACTCTGACTGATCTGCAGGTGAATCCCATTTCTTATCTAGCACCGACTTCGAGGATGAAGCTCCCCCTCGGAGATGCAGATTCCATTGTTCCAAGTTTCCGCATTACAGAGCTCCCCTCTCCTGCGACTCTCCCACTCAGCTCCTTCAGACTAGCCGCCAGCAATTAGCAAACACTTGATGGAATTTCAAATCTGTCTATCTCAATGTGCAAGTTACTTCTGAGTGAAACACTGGTGAAAAAAATGTTGCTAAATGGTTAATAGCGGAGTGGTGTTGTGATGACTTCCTGAAGGTGGAGCATCAGAAAAAGCAAGCGTTTCTTAGAGAGACAGAGACCTAATTTGAGGCATTCATTTACAATCAAAAGTGTCTTATGTTTTATTATTTATATATATATATATATATGCATGTATAATTTTTATAACAACTGAAGTTAAAAGTTAATTGACTGTGCAGTAAAATGGCACTATGTTGCCATGCTAGTCAGAATGTTATGCTATCACTTTGATAACCACATTCTGTTTGCACAAGAGTAGCACATTATGTTATTTATTTGCTAGATACATATTGTGAATCAAGTCTAAAATGCCAGCCAATAATTGTTTCAGAAGCTTTTTGTAGCACATCCCTCCTGAAGCTGCAAGGTGTTTAAATGGAAAGCAGGCTGGTGCAGAGACACCTGCTGAAGACCAAGGCTGTCGAAAATGTGTGAACTGGCACAAGGTTCGTGCATTATTGCGTCTGTCTATCAGCCACCCTCAGTGTTCCCTGTCTGAGCTTCCTAGATGTCATGGAAACAGAAGCAGATAACAGAGGAACAGCCCTGGCAAGATCAAACACAATGTTTTTTGTTCATTTAATTCTGTTCAACACATTTATCAAACCACAAATTTCACTCACACACAAATTAGAATGTTTCTAATGGGTTTTTTTTTAATTGGTTTTGAAATATCAACACAATTGCTTTGGGTGTATATTCATTGGCATTGACATCTGATGTATTGACATGATTGAAAATCCATTTCTGTGTCACATTTACACACTAAAACTACTGGTACAGAAAGGTTTGGCATTTTTAAGGATTTAAAGTGTTTTTTTGTAAAAAAAAAAAAAAAAAAAAAGAGACCTGCATATGGGAATTGCGCTTGGCACAGCTAGCTTGTTTGGCAAGCTAGCTGTGCCAAACAACAGCAGTAGAAGGCCACAATAAACACTGATTCACCACAAAACTACAAATGAGGCACATCATGCTAATCTGAACAGAAATGGACAGATCATGAAACGAAATATGAGATTTACAGAAGAAAATAAGTGTTGAGACAAATGCATTGCCCTTAAGAGTAACACTCCTCGCTCCAGTAAAACGCCAGACTACTAGCAGACTCAGTAAAGCGCCTGCTGCTCTTGTTCAACTCCAGGGGGTTTCACTTCTCACCTCTCTGCTCCATGAAACCGCTGTTGGACGTATTTACATGGAAACACTGCTGGACTTGTGTGAAGGTGAAACAAGCGTGAGACTTCCAACCAACTAAGTCTAGTGTAGGGTTACTTTTCTAAACAAACTGGAATGCACTGCACTCACAAAGCTAGCTTTAAGCAAGTGAAAAAAAAAAAGTTCAGAATTTTTATATGGCCATCAGAAAATTCACTTCATTCACAGCAGAAAATAGATGACATCAAACCACAAAGGCGTTCCTACAGTACATCTGGGCAAAAATATGACAATGAAATCCAACAAACACGTTTCACTTTTTCGCGATTAACTTTGGAATAACATATTTCAGATATATTTAAGAAAACTGTACAATTATACTTACAAGGGTATGCAAAGGGTGACACCATAGTAAACAGACAAGCATTGGCAGTTTATTTGGTTTGCTATAGTTAGCTGAATAATTCATTAGTCAGAAAAAAAAAAATGTTGTGAATGTGAAGAATGACAGTACAGAAAAGGTCTTTAGGTTTTCAGTTACCGAAGTGGAGAGCACAAACCAGGGTCCAGATGAACAGGTAGGGGCAAATTTGATCATTCATTTGTATTTAAAAAGACAAGGCATTTTATAAATCTCCCTTTTAAATGTGTAAAAACAACCAGACAAAAAAAAAAGCACCAAAACAGCCATCTTGACATGACAAGGAGAGAGAGAAAAACAACTTGACAGCTTTGAGTAAGGTGCAGTTCATAACAGTGCTTCATCTTTCATTTACCTGAAAGAAAAGAATCTAAGCTGAAATAAATTGGCAACATGGATTTGAAGTCTTTAAACATCACATGTTGACTAAATACGGGAAACTTCAACTGACCGTGTCACTGTTTAGCTTAGTAAAGGAAATTAAAATTCATGTTGGTTTCATGGACATGTTTAACTGAAATTTAAGCATTTCCATGAAACCAAATGTAGGAATTAGTATCAGCTGTATAATACTTTGTGTTGGTACTGCATGCTTCTATTGATTATTTAATTTATATAGAAGTTTAGATTACAGTTAAAACCACCAAATCCATCATTTAGTTAGACAAGCTATGTTAAGTTTTCATGTACATAATCTTTTAGCATTACCTAACATGTTTATGCTCTAAAATGCTTCTTTCAGTCTCCAGTGAGATGAAAAAAAACAACTACAAAAAAGTTCATCCAGAATGTTGGTAATTACATTTAGGGTCAGATTGGTTTAGATGCAATTAACAACACCTTAAATTATTACATGAACATATTTTTTTTGTATTTACTCGGGTTATCTTTGTTTAAAATGAATGATCTGAATCATTTAGGCTTGAGAAATAGCAAAACCAAAAGAAGTCTTGGAAAGTAGCAAAAACATTTTATGCTCCATAATTTATCAGATTGGTGAAGGGGCAAATAAACCCCTTCTTTTTGAAACAGACATACTTTATTCATACATGAGTTTTTACTATACAAAGTGTGGCATAGCTGACTCTATTTATGAATCATATCAATGCTCCAGAATGTACCTGATGCAGAACAGTTGCAAAAAAAAAAATGAAGAAAAAATAAAACATCTATTCACTGATTTATTTTCACTGGACCCTCTTTTGATTCAGTCTACGTGCCTTTCAAAAACAAATGTTCTCATGGTCTATTTTAGGTTTTGCTAAAAGACTAACAAATTACTATTTTCTCAATCCAAGAGAGTCTAGCACAGGACATCAAAGTAAAGTCAAAACGTTGATAATAATTAGTGTATTTCAACAAATTAGTTTGACGGATACTAGAAGAGGATGTCAAGCAGAGTTTGTCAGCTCGTCTCATCTGCTGCTACGTCACCAAACTACATACTTTTATGTACATGTAACCTTGCTTATGTGATCAGTAACACTGTTGCAGCAAAAGTTTAGGGAACTCCCTTTCTTGTAACTTAATGACGTTCAACTGGGTGTTTTTAACACAAGCTTGTGGTTCCCTAAAGGAACAGTTGCTGAGACCATTTATTAGAAAACATACATTTTCACAGAAAGGTGAAATGGTTTTTGTTTAAGCCTGGCATAATGTCTGCGACACTAACGGACTGCTATCTTGAAATAGCAGACCTTTGAGGAAATTGCTCATCAGAACTATGTGTGACTGGAGTTTTATTGGCTCTGCTAGTGGCACACTCACAGCACCACTCTGTCTGAAGTGAGTGTGACACAGCTCCAAGCATGACTGCAGAGTCTTAGTCATGCTTCTGCTCTGCCAGTAGGTGACTTTATAAGCCCTCCATTTTTGGAGAATTTTGTCAAAATTTTTGTCTGAGTGCAAATTTGTTTGCGCTTATTTATTTCACTCAACCTGCTGTCATCTTAGGACAAATGGTTTGAGCAGAGCTTCATCTCAGCATCACCTTCAGTTTGTTTCGAAACGGATGATAAAAAATGTAATGTAAACGCTTTGGTAAAGTATAATCCTACCTATAAGTTGGAATAACCAAGTTACAGGTATTGGAATAACCAATATTTCTTTAAAATATGCAGACCAGTGGGTTAAATCAGATTAAAAAACAGTAGGAGCGTAGCCATGTTTTATCTCTACAGATAAAAGACCAGGTCTAATGATGTAGCACATTTACCAATTTGTTGCATTCTAAGATATTAAGTTGTCACTGCGCTTTACTGCAATGCAGTGGAATCCCTTAAACAATCCCTTAATGTCTTCATAATTAGCATAAAGAAACACACACAACTGAATCTTTATACACTGTGGTTATAAGGCCAGCAGAGTAAAAAGAAAAAATATATATATTTTGACACTGTCTGAAGAAGAACTGTGATAAATCTGAAATAATCATAACATTTTTACCATTTGCGAAATACCGGAATAAGAAATAATTTAGGTAATTCTGACATTGGTAGGAAAAAATTAAAGTCTGGTTTATTGCCAGACAGTGGAGAAAAATATGCTAGTGTTTATACTCTGTATGGAAATATTTGCTTTTGACTTATTTCAAAGAAATAAAATATTATGCAGCGGCTTATGAGCATAGAAATGAAATAGGTTATTATCTCAAAATGAAAGAAGGAAGGAGCAAAATGGCAGCAAATGGATACAAATGCCTCTAAATTCACTCTGCTGGTTCTGCAAACGAAAAGACTATTTTTCCTCTGGAGTCTTGAGCTGATCAATGCAACAAATATGTCAAAACTGTGTAGCAGATCTAAAAAACCCCAAAAAACCTAGGTTTCTTTAGGTAAACTCTCACAGATGCTAGACTTTTTCAAGACTTTCTGAAAATGATCAAAGATTTA
This sequence comes from Poecilia mexicana, assembly GCF_051168715.1. Classification (NCBI taxonomy): domain Eukaryota; kingdom Metazoa; phylum Chordata; class Actinopteri; order Cyprinodontiformes; family Poeciliidae; genus Poecilia; species Poecilia mexicana. Next base: position 19,098,007 of record NW_028263381.1, read on the forward strand.
AACTGATGATGTGCAAAGTTGATACTGTTTTGATTATTCACAGCACAGTCCATCTGCTCCATCACTTGACATAATCATGAAGCAGCTTCTGTTCAGATAGTAGAATGGTGGTGAATCTATGAGGAGTTTTTTATGCCTCAGTTATGGGGAAAGGTAACATGGAAATGTTTCTCAACAGTTTTGTCTTGGTGTGTCTTGAAGTGTAGTAGTTCCAAGGTTAAACAGACTGAATGGAGAAAGAGAATGGTTATACTGGCATTACCATTTCACAGATTACTTAAATAATTCATATCATCTTTGCTTGTAAAAAAAAAACCAACAAAAAAAAACACATTTAACACAAAACAACCCAACATACAGCTAAACAAAAATACGAACACCCTGTCAGAGTCCCCGAACGTTAGACTTCCCCTCTTCCTTCATATGGTCTTTCCATCATTCCTTTTACTTCCATTCTTCTTCTGCCGTTTCTTCATTGATCTCTCCATCATGCTGGTCATCAGTTTGTGTCACCTGTTTGTAAATTCAAACAGCAGTCTACGATCCGTCACATTCACATCCCTCGTTTAGCATCTACCTAGTCTCAGGCAGAACAACTACAACTTTCAGACTTCCTTTTTTGCAATCATTTCAAACCACCGAGTGCTCATTGTGATGGTGATGGACGCCGCCGGCGCCCAGCACCGTATGGTTGACCGAAGACGCCGAGCGGTCGGATCCGTCCGCCACCGTCCCGTTGACGTTCTCCTGCCGCTGGCAGCACAAGATCTGCTTGAAGGTGGCGCTCATCTCCTTGTCCCGGTATGAGTAGATGATAGGATTCATAGCCGAGTTGAACTCGGCAAGGAGCAGGAAGAACTTCTCATAGTTGAGGACGGTGCAGCTGGAGCAGAAGACATCGAGAAGTATGAGGACCAAGCCTGGGGTCCAACAGATTATAAAGGCACCTAAAGACACAAAACATGTATTAGAGGTGTGTGCAAGTGTCAAAGCTGTCATTAGGAGTTGCTAAAAGGCAACAGATTGGATTCATTTGAAGAAATTGAGAACATTCTTCCAAACAACTACTTAGGTGTCGATCAACAGGAAGCCACAGTATCGTCGAAGGAAATTCTTTTTTTGGTCTGTTGCTAAGAAGCAAGATTGCTGTTAGCACATCTCCACCACTTAATAACCACATTGTTATTAATTGACAATAAAAGGAATCTGCGACACTCTCTGACCACATCTGAGTCACTTCTATCTAATAACGTAGGATGAAAGGAAAGTGCTTTTGTTTCAAAGTGCCTTTGACATGTTTTGAATTATGGCTGCAGTACATTAGTGGGTATTTACAATGCGCCACAAGTGAAAAACAGCTTTTCTTTAACTCGTAAAATATGGGCACACAGCCCATGTTTTACAATCTTTTCTTTCTTTTTGTTTTTTTGGCCAGCAAAACAACTTTGACCAGGCGGATGTCAACAAGAAGCAATCCCGAGGTTGGCAGTATGATTTTGATGGAAGGAGGTTTGTTTTCCACTGATTTGATCAGAACAAAGCTTTGAGGAACTTAAAACCAGAATCCCAACGTACCCCATGCTCCTCACTTCTAGGCATTTAGCCCATCGTTTCTCATGTTTGGGACGGCCCAGTTGTTTTCTTTTGGGATAATTCTGTGAACTTGTTTACATATGTGCAACCTGTGTCCACTGAAGCTGATTGAGGATAGTATAATACTGAGTGTGTCATTTTATTGTCTTGATCGCTTTTTTCCACAAACTGCTTGAATGTTACCAGCCTTTTAAACCTTTGAGTCCTCATAACCCACTGAGATGAAACATTTTAAATAATAGCCACTTCTAGCACTTTAAGACATAATGAATCTGGGTTTCTACCTCGTTCTACTAATATTCAAATGTATGTTGTTTCCAAACAATTTTCAAACACTTTTTTACTGTTGCATCTTTTGTTCCAATTCTTTTTTTTTTTTTTTTTTAGATCTGTCAAGCTTTGGTACTTTGTCATTTTCTCAATACAACTGCAGGACTTTAGTCTCTTGAGTCTATTAAAGAAAAACTCAATTAGGAATTGTGCAAGTGGAGAAAGAGTTGGGAAAGAGAGAGCTGACAGGCCTGCCTGTTATCTGTTTGCGCTTTTCAGGCAGCAGCTGCAGCAAAAGGCTTGATCTCACTTCCCAGCTATGCAAGCAGACTCTCTGGATTCTGCAGAACTGGTTGCATTTCCTAAATGCTTCACAACCCAGCATACAAAATATCCGAAGCCCTATCACCAAGGAAACATCTTGCGTTTGAACACAACATGGTCAAAAATAAAGAAATGAATAAGGAAAGGAGAAGAATCCTAATACTGTACTCTTGCACTGCGAATGAACGAAGCACGTTTATCTTTTGGAATAAAATAAAAGACGACTTTTAATCAAATATTTGCGATGAGTTTGTTCACCATGTAGTATATATTAAAAAAAAGTACCTTTGCTCATAGAGTTTAAAGAAAAAAACTAACTTTTTTTTTCTCCTTTTGCCTAGTTACCTCTTGAAAATGCCACAAGGAGGGAAAAGGGGCAGGCTGAGTGGAAAGTCACTGGAGAAAAGTAAATAAACATACTGAAGCTGGCGTGGAAAATGTTGAAATGTATGGTAATCTACTTTGCATGCTGTTAGTGTCTGGAAAGAACCTTTAGAGCTTCTTAGAAAGACCTGAACTACTTTGAAAGCAACACTGATGGAAGAAAACTCAAAACAAATATATATTTAGCAGACGTTGGCATGATGTTACAGAAATAATAGAGACCAGGGTGACAACACCAGGCAGTCAAAACCTACTGAAATACAGCAGCACTTTCTGAACTGAGGGAAGCAAAGTGATGCAAAAACATGACACACACAGAGATGGAAGAACATCTGCAAGTCGTACAGATATCAGATAAGCCTTTGTTTCATTGGAAAATTAATCACTAAGCAGTTATTGCTGCTGCTGGTAAAAGGAGATCTGTTTTGGCGCTGATCGCAACAGTTTTTCCTCTAACGGTCGGAGCATTGTCTTTCTTCTGCTTTTCATCGTTGGGATGTCTTATCTGTTACCGAAATGTGGTTCTGTTCAGTCACAGCGACTGCTCACATTTCAGGAATGCATTTGCTTTTCTTTTACGAGACATCACAGTCTTTTGTTTCCTGAAATACCCTAAGAATATGGAATATATCAGTTTGGCGAAGCTTCAAGAATGTTTGAGTGCAAAGCTGTCTATACACTTTCAACCTTTACATGCTATGCCACATGACTACACGTGGTTTCCAAGTGTTTTATTGGGATTTTAAGAAACGGTCAAGAGAGAACAGATAACTCAAAGTGTGGCTTAAAATCCAATAGACAATCCATTGTTAGACCTAATAATTGCTGCTACCAGACACTGTAGCTATTTAGCAAAAAAATTGTTCATCTCTTGATTTACAGTCACATACTCTTTGCTATGACTGTAGGTACTTTTTTAAAAAAAAAACCTTGTTAGCCTTTAAAACAGATTAAAGATAAAATAACCCATTGCTTAGTACTACTACTTACTGTCTTGGTCTATAATACAGTGTAAAATTACAATGAAATACATAGAAATTTGTGGTTGAGGCAAAATGTGAAAACGGTTTAAGGGACGTGATTCAAGTCAATATATGTTGGTCCTGATCGTGCACTTTTAGAAAGTTCTAAGTTGGGAAGGTAACGCATGCACGGGGGTTCAGCTGATTTTTGCATCAGTTCAGATTTGATTCAGAAAATTTTTATGATGTGCAACAGTGGCAATAAGAGTTGAAAACAATTATTCTTGGATGCAGAGCAGTATCAGATAGAGAAGGACAAAGTACAAGCTATTATTTTCATAGAACATGGGTGAGGTTCATTTCCCCGACTACAGTGTCTCTCTTCCCGGCCTAATATCCACATGACCAAAGAGAGATGCACAGAAACAGAGAAGAGCTGCAAAAGCAAATGAGGTGGATTAGCAGTGTTTGCCAAAAACAGTGCAAGACTGACCGTTACTGGAAAATCTTTCTGCCTACAAAATCACCATCCATAAAAATCATTTTCTAGCTACTTGGATGATGTGAGCTACGACAATATTTAACCTCATGTTGGGATAAATATAGTAGTTTTTAGCTTCCTTAATACCAAGAGGCTTTCAAAATGGCTAAGCATCAAGTGTTGAACTCAGACTAAACACTGATGCCAACAGTTGCAGAAATTCACTTACAAGTTATTTGTGCTGTGGTTGTGATAAAAGAAAATACAGCAACATCTGTCAAGTAACGCAGTACTGCATTTGTTCCGAGGCATTACAGGGAAATATCTGACAGTATTTGTCTGAAGCAAACTCCATGATAATCACTATAAGGCAGTGCAGATGTTGCATCCATTGTGTGACAAACATCCATCTCCTCTCCCATTGTCAGTGCCCTGCAGCTAACAGCCTGAACCAGACACATATTACCCTGTAAATAACTGGAAAACATCGTGGTCCCGGCACAGGACATTAATGCTGACGGCTAATCGGATCCGTCAGTGTTCTGGTGGGTCCAGTGAGCTAAACTCCCTTTGCTCCTGTTATATACAAAGATATGTGCTGATAGCAAGTGTTCTTATAGAATTATGAAAAGATCTAGAATCTAAACCTCCATGTTTTCCAAAGCTAATGCGTATTGTCGATATACAAATAATTAATTTGAATTTCTAACTCAAAAATCGAATAAGTTCATGTGAAACATAAAACAAGTTTGAGTCAAAGAAGAGCTTTTGGCAATATTTTACTTTAATGAAGCTTTCCAATTATTCCTCATGTGTCATCGTGTTAGCTAAGGTTTCATCTAAAGTGATTACTCCTTTGTGCTTTTAAATTCATAAGAACTCATTATGGCATTACTGCTCCCTTGTTGCTCTCCTTCCACTTATCTTTTTGTTTGCCGTTTTCTCTTTTCCACAGCTGCTTTGGTTTCCTGTGTTTTATCTACTGCTTGCTTTTTTTATTTTCAGCTTTTCATGTCATCCCCTGCCTACTCAAGTTACTTCTCTGTCCATAATCTTTTGGCACATCCTGTCATTTTTTTTGTCTATATCTCACTCTCAATTTAACTCATTTTTTTAAAAACCAAGCTATCCTCTGTGGTTGTGACCATCATCTCTTTATAGCTCAGTGGCTTCTCTGCAGAAGTGCTTTTTTTTCTCTCTTTCCTACTCTTTTCTGTATCAAATAAAATGAAGCTTAAATAAGAGTTCATATATTTAGTCACTGGGTGTATAGTTCATGATAAGGAGGATTATGGTGTGCTGTGAGTGGGGGTTCCTGTAGTGGTTTCATCAGTGAACAAAGTGTCAAACTCTTTTTTGGCTCCAAGTACACCGACTTCCTTTACAGTAATATTTTGTTCTTCCTCTCAGTCCATAATTTATCTGCAGAGTTGCTGCTCAGCAGTGACTCATTTGTAAGTGAAGCTTCTGGTTTTTGAATCCGACTTCTGCCTTTTTCTTCAAAGCAAGCAAACAAAGACAAATTCAGAGTAATGGTATCTTTTGCGTTCGACAAATATAGCTTCCAAATTGTGACTATTTTTCCAAAGGTGATTTGAAGCATAGATTTTTGCCTACATATCAAAACACATTGCTGTAACTCCTCGCTTCTGTGGGTAGTTTTATGTCTACACTTGTGGTTTCTACTCCGAGTCTATGCAATGCAACCATAAGTGCCTTACTCCGAACATACTTGGCTTTTGTATTCAGACAGCAAAGACGCCCAGTTTCAAACATTGGTCTCACAATTTCAGGTTGTGGAGAACCCCCAAAAAACCCAGGGGGTGATGGTATAGATGGTAAAGAATATTTAAATATTTTAATAACAGATCATGTAGGACAGAATGAGGAAAACAGGAGGATCAGACATCAAGTGAACAAACTGTGGAGCGTATATATAAAGACTTGATTACTGGATGCAACACAGGTGAGTAAATGAGCAGGTGGAAAACAGGTGTACAAGGGCAGGAAACTGGGGCACTAATGTAAAAGTATAATTAGTAATCAGGAACAGAAATAAAAAGCAACATAAGATGGAACAACATAATGAAAATAACCCAACAAAGTTCAGAAGATCACGCAGTCTGCCTTTAAAACCTAATCAATTCAGGATGTTCAAAGCTTATACCAATCAGAAATTATCCGTCTCTTTAAATAACTTTAACTTGATTAACTTAACCAATACCATCGGTTATCAAAGTTAACATATTATTTACTGAGTTAAACATATTATTCTTAAAGTAAGTGGCCAGCTGTTTTCAACAACTGTATAAAAAAAGTATACATTTCACCAAAATATCTGTAAAATAGGCTGTCAAAATGAATCTAAGAAAAAAAACCCTGATATTAGAAGAAGTCAACAGTAAAAACACCAGACTGGGGAGATTGATTGTAAACCAAATACGTATTCCTGAATTATTAAGAAACCTCACGTTGGTTCAAGGTTTGACCCAAAACACACTGGATTTTCCATGAAAACTTTAAGAACCACAATGTTCAGGCAGCACTTGGAGTTTGGTAAAATGAGCGACTGATGCTGCTGAAACAGGACTCTAACAGACAGATGCAGCCATTGTTAGAGATTAGAAAAGTCTCACAGTGCAAAAAAAAAAAAAAAAAAAAAAAAGACTTCTTGGCAACACCCAAACATTCACAGAAGCACACGGAAACAGGTGACATTATGATCAACATACCAGGCACGTTTGAACGCCTATGCTGGGTTGTAGAGTTTGGCTCACAAGCAGCCCTGATTGGTTCAGGTCTCAGTTTGCCAGAAACCACATATGCAACTGTAGCAAAGAAATCACATAATTGCCCGGGTCTGGAAGACACATTTGGGAACATCTAACAATTTCTTTCAGTTCTCCCTTTGAAATCCAGACATAAAAGAGTTCTTGGTTTGTTTCTGTTCACTCGAACTGAGAGATTTTGAAACAAATGTAAGTTAGTGATATGCCATCTGGATGCATGTGTTTGGGGATGGTATGACTTGGCACACCACATTGGCTGATACTACGACTTTATACTGCAACATAAGCTTTAAGATAATCAAATCATTCACAAAAAGACTCTTGCAACGACCAACAACTGACACACAGACGCCCACACATCCAGGAATTGCCATGGCTAATTAGAAAGGGCTGTTGGGTCAGTGGAGATGAATGTAAAGTGTATCTGTTCAGGTCATTCAAACAAAATGTTCTCCTGATGGATTGCCAAATTGTAGCAGTAGGATGTGTAACTGTTCCCTCGCATATGGGGTGGCCTCATTGGATGATTCTACAAACAAAAGTGTGCTACTGTAACAATGTCGCCATCAACTAATCCACTTCAACTGTAGTCAGATTTACCAGGCGTTTGGCATTTCTGAACTTTGGTTTTCTTGTGATACAGATTTGTCATATTGGAGCGTTTTGCGTTTTCACGCAAAGCAATATTCTTTGTCAAAACTAAAGCTGCAAGCAGAGACTTAGGTTTAGAGAAACAGACACTAAACTGTCAGTTTTAAGTCAACTATAGTATCATTGTTTGTTCATTGTACATAAGCCCTATATATGGTTGCATCTGCAGAATTAGCAATAATATAGCTTACTTGCCATTTATTAATTACTGCATGAGAACATCTTCACGTCCACCTAAAACATTTCCTACATTAATCAAAGTATAAAATATGTTACTAGCATAGATAGCCTTAATATGCAGTGCCTTTAAATTAGCTAACTGTAGTCCAAATGTTAATGTGATTCTGTGAAGATATAAAGTTGTAAAAAATATACTCTGCTTAGACATTAATAGAAAGTACGACTGGACTATGTTTAGCATAGATCTTGTGATGGCTAAGAAAAAAAAGAGAAAGAAAGCTGAACATGACCTGAGTGACTTGTCTACACTCCATCTGACCCGCTTTCTTTGTACTCATTCTTGTTCTCTCTTTGTAAGACTGCTCTTTTTCACTTCCCCTTTTGTTTTACTCATTCTCATCATTCCTCTTTACGTTGCAAAGCTTTTGTAAACAACTTGAATCATCTTATAAAGGTAGAAATAGATTTTACAGATGAAGCTCAACCTCCTGATCCAATTATGTGCCCTTCTCATCTGTCCTCTGAAAAGATATTGTTGATGTGTCCTCTCTGCTAGATGAATTACTTTCATCTTAATGAGTCAACATGAGCTGCAATACCTTCCACTACCATGTAATTCTGTTCACAATGTGATTTTACAATCTTTCTTCAAAAAATACTGCATGACTAGATAACTCGACCATTTAGATCTTTATAACTCACAAGTATTTTCACAAGTCCAAGATTTTTTTTTTCCATTTTCTTCATGTATTTATTTTAACGTGTGTTTCTGTTTTATTTCCAGATGTGTTTTCATCTGATAACTAAACAACACACATAAACAACCTACATTGTGGTTGTTGGTTTTTTTTTTTTCATCAGTTTTATGTGAATGAAGCCAATCTGGTTTTGGAGTGTTCTCTATTAAGCTCAGAGGTTTATGTGACTGTGGGAGACTTTGTATTTGCAAGCTTTTTTTCTACCTCTGTTTATGCAGATGTGCGCATTTGTGTAACCAAAATTTTATTTTTTTTTCCCTCAGTTTCCCCAAGGGACAACTGAAGGAAGGACAAAAGTCAGGAGGGCAGCAACGATTATGGGAGAAGTTACAGCAGTTCTTCTCTGAGAAGCAATTTATCAAAACCAGTAACATAAGGTTGTTACGTCATATGAGATTTGACATCATGTGATTTTTTTTTTTTTTTTTTTTTTTGGTTTAATAAATCCTCTAAAGCCTGTCAAAGAGTCCAGGAGCAATGTTAATACAGATGTGACTCACTACTCATAGTCAAAATTGGCAGAGGAAAGTGATAGATAGAGCAGGAGACGTAATATTCAGCATCCCCTGTGGTATTTCCAAATGACCTCACTCAGAACCTGGAGAGGATTCCTGGCTGAACAAAAACGGATCACACCCTCTGGGAAGCTTTAATTTGCCACTAATATTTTACTTAGTGTGACTTTGTAGAAATTTGCTTTAAATCAAACAATAAAGTAACACTGGTCCATTTCTTTTTTATGAGCAGTTATATATATATATATATATATATATATATATATATATATATATATATATATATATATATATATATATATATATATATATATATATATATATATATATATATATACAAAGTCTTGTTACTTGTGATGTTTGATATTCTCCAAACACAGTAATATACTACACACACTACTATAGAAAAATGATGCTTTAGAGTCAGAGATCCAAAAAGCTACAGAAACATTTTCTGTAAATTATCTGTGTAATCATTTTAGACAATAACATCTAAAAGTCATAAAATGCAGCAAATTTGCAAATGAGTTTGAGATAGGATATAGTTAAGTCTTAAAGCTATATTTCATTTTATTAATCAAGCATAAATTGTGATTGCCACAAGTTTGCAAAATTAAACAAACTGGTTAAAATCTGATTATTTTTTTATCTAAATTTTGTTGTTCAATCTCCACCCAGGAGGGGTTTTTAATTCACCTTACTGTGGGAAATTTGATTAAGTAAAACACATATTTTTTGGTACAACAGTTTCAAGTAGCAGTGGGAAATAATCAACCCATGTATAAAGGAAACGGTCCTTGCCTAAATGTAAAAGCGTAATCAGATCCTACCAAATTATTTCAAGTCTGTTTTATATTATGACTTAGTGTGTCTAATAAGACAAAAAATTATCTCATGAACCAAAAGTTCTATTCTCAGGAATCAACAGCTGTTTGCTCTGAATCTGAAACATGTGTGCAATAATTTATCAGGAAATTTTTACAATTGCTTCAAGGGTAACCAATTCACATAGGCATTTGGAACGCTGAAGGCAGAAGCAGCTGGAGTTACGCTGGGATGAGTTTAGATTTCCATTTACCCCATGTGTAATGTTTCTCGTGAGTTTTTGTAAAGTCTTGCTGAAATAATTTCAAAAGAAGATATGACAACAGAGAAAGCGGTAACTCTTAGTGCCTTAACGCAGACTATGGTATATTTCCTCTCACCATCCGCTCACATTTTCAAAGTGCAGTGCAAAAACAAAGCACTCATATGTTTCATATTTAACATTTTGCCACATCTGGACCCCACAAACTTAAAGAGAACACACCATCAGGCAGAAAGCGAAACCCCTTTCCTCTTGGGTTAAGCAAGCAAAAATAAAACCAAGCATCTCTCAAGCAGCTGAGAATATATGTTTTCTGCTTCTACTGAGAGAACATTCTGCTCTCCACTGTTTTGTATTAAAACTGGGTGCAAAGACAACAAATGCATCAGGATGAGATAACATAGAACACCGGAGACAAATCGTGTGGAATCCTTTGGTATGTTTTGTCTGGGACCAACATATCCTGTTTTCAGGCACTCCGGAGCCCTTTTCCCCCCACAAATCTTGCACTAACTTTCTTTGCAGCCACTGAGCTGGTCGACTATGAGGTTTGAGTGAACCTACGTAAAATATAAATGAATAAAATAAGACGAAAAGCAATTTTATACACTGAAGAGTTCTGGGGCCTTTTGCTCTGGTAAATGTTCAGACATGAAAACGTCAGGCTCTGCTCACTTCTGAACTTAAATACAAAACAGAGCATGTTTATTAGAAATGGATGCTGTCTAACTCGTGCGCTGGCAGGCACAAAATCAACTTAGACACAACAGTATTAGATAAAATGTCCTACTTCTTTATAGCATAATTCATAAGCCTGGGAGGTTATTACATAAAGCATATTGTAATATGCTTAATCACATCCAACAGCTAGAGAAGTTATTTTTTAACCAAAATGATGAACTTCACAATGGATATGGTGATGACGTAACTATATGAATATTTAGTTTGTCTAAAGCTAAGGCACAATAGCAGTCATTTATCAACCAGAAAAATTGTCAATTTTACAAAGAAACTGAAATTGATCACTTTAAACACAAGTATATTGAGCTTTAAGACCATATTCCTATTCCACAAAGCGTGTTTTGTACGTCATGTTTGATTAATGATTTCCATTCTTTTTTTTTCTCCAATTGCAGAAATGTTCAATAATTAATACAAATCCAGGCCATCTCAGTAGATCTGAGCTCAAAAAAGAAAAATAAAATTGTGGATTTCCAAAGGAAATAGAAACAAACAAACACAAGTAAACTAAACAAACTAAAGTTCCTCCTTTTTGAATTATTTTTAGTGACTGAGCTCAGGATTCCTGAGAATCACTGTTTACTTAAAGCCATGTAATTTATTTGATCTGTGTCGCCTCTGAATTAGACCATTTAAACACACCAAGCAACAAGGTCATGACCTGCATGTAAGGCAATTTAACAAGTGCTGGCGATTTCTCACCAGAAAACCTGACGGGGTTATCAGTTCTTTAGTCTTTCAAAACATATAACGGTCATACACTAAAATCTAGAACTGCATTTAAAGGAAGGAACTCTGAACGTTCAGTGCTACAAGTAGTGCAGAAATTTTCCACACTGAAGTGTGTGTCCTGAGATCTCTCAGTGGGAGAGCAGGGATTCACACATTTGAACAGTGGTTATGCTGAAGTAATGGTTTTGGCCTTCTGAAGGGGGGAGGAGGGGTGTGTCTGTTTTGGATAAGCTGGAGGAACTCTGCTGCACATGCTGAAGAAAGTGTGTGACATCTTTACGGCCTGGAGGAGTTCTGTACAATACAGCCCTGAACAGTTGGTTTCATTTTGCTGTTCTTTTATGTTTGGTCGGTATGCTGTTAAAATGGAGGAAAGAAAGGTTTTTGTGTGTGTGTTATGATGAGAAACTGTACAGGTTTTAATGTGTTTTTGTAACCGTTGCAAATTGACTGAAATACCAAGATAGGACTGTATTATGACATTTTCTAGTCGCGCCTTTTTCCAACACCAAATAATGTGTATGTTGGGACTGCCAACTTGGTCCATGACTTCACATGTCACAGGTGGAACTAATTATTTGATCAGTTTTGTACTAAAACACTAATATTTTGGATAGAGGAGGTCTCGACCACCAATCTGTCCCACTTCACATGTGTCTAAAATAGTTTACTTGAGACTGTAACTGGACTTACACTGACGAATAGCAATGAAAAGTGTTCTTACGAAAACCCCAACACACCGAGAGCACATTCATTGTTAACCGCTCATGCTGAATCCCAACTCTGTGACACATTTGAGAAAAGACAGCACAGAATGAGATCACTGTATGTGACGCCTGCATTCGTACTAGGCAGACACTGTGTTTGGTCTGAATGCTGAAGCTTTGCAGATGAACCATTCAACACTTTCATTGTTTTGGTGAAACTGATGACTGATGACAGTAGTTGCACTCAGTGCTAGAATGATAAACAAAATGTCTAACAAGACAGAGATGCAGACATTTACTGCTAAATGAAGATCAACATATAAACATGGATCTTTCAATATCACTGGGAATCAACAGAAAATGGAGTAGGGGCTGTCTCATTATTGTTGTGAAAAAAGAAACATTACTGCAATCTGAAACAGATTGAGGGCCTTAATTGTGCACTACATTTGATGTCTCAATATTGGCTGAAAATGCTGTCTGACATTCTATGTAATCAGTTTCATAAACATATTTTGAGCAGGGACATAGCACCCTCATCTCAGAAAATGTTTCACTAAAGGATATAGGTCTTAAAATGATCCTTTCTTTGAAACCCCTCCAAAAAAACCCCAATAGAAATTAAGGTATACAATTAAAATACACAAGGACAGACCACTGTGTTAGCTTGAAAAAGTTTACATGACATTTAGATCTTTTGACATTTTAATGGCAAATACACACTTAAGTGTATTTTACTAAGATTTTATAGAAGAGACTAACACAAAGTTTTCCATAATTGTAAAAATGTTGCTTGATTTTAACACAAATTTGAGAAATGTGGAGTTATGCATTCAAACCTTATATGTGTACCTTTTCGTCAAAACCATTTAAAATGTATGCTTTCAAAGTTATTGAAAAGAGCTCACCTTTGTTCCAAAGCAGTAGATGAAAACATGACTAATTTGAATGTTTTTCTTTCTTCCTATTTTTGAGACATTTTAAAAGTTTCCTCCATAATCTTATGACAGTCCAGCAACAAAGTCAAAAAATTGGATGGAAACTTGGTTAGTGATCATTGTGGTGTAATATGTGATAAGGTAAAACAACTTGGGAAGCATAAAAACTCTTGGACGGCACTGTGGGTAGATGAAGAGAAACAGGAAAGGAAACAGGTAAATGCTAAGAGATCATTCTTACCCAACACGATGACCACAGTTTTGAGCAGAGACATCATTGTATCTCGGTTGCGCCGTGGCCCAGAGCTGTGCCGCGACATCCTCATGGTCCTCTGTCGCACATAGACAAAAATGTGGGCGTAAAGCGTCACCATCACGACAAACGTCACCAGGTTAAACACCGCCCAGAAGATCAAGTAGGAGTTGCTGTAAAGCGGTGCCATATTGGAGCAACTTTGCAGGGCGCAGATACAGTTCCAGCCCAAACTGGGGATTGCCCCCATCAATATGGACAGAGTCCAGATTATAACGATCACCACCACTACACGTCGGTTGCTCATACGCGTATGTAGCTGCATGCGGAAGACAGTGATGTGACGCTCTATGGCGATGGCCAGCAGGTTGGCCACTGAAGCTGTAAGACTAGTGTCGATCAAGCCTTGACGCAACAACCACGTTGAAACACTGAGCCACCTTGTGTTTGGTCCTGTGTTGAACATTAAGTACAAGTAAGCCAGTCCAGCAAAAAAGTCAGCAGCCGCTAGGTTGGCCATCAGGTAGTAGATTGGGAAGTGGAATCTCCTGTTGACGTAGATGGCGACCATTACCAGAAGGTTGGCGAGCATGATGAAGATGCACACAGTGACGCCCAGCCCCATCACCAGCCTGCTCACGGTGTTCCAGGTGGTAGCCAGGTCCTTTCCACTGCGGTTGTAGAAGAAGGCAATAGTCTCGTTGTAGTAGCACTGCCCTTCGTCCATGGTGGTGGCGATCGTTGCTGAAAGGATAAAAAAAAAAAAGAGGTTCATTGAGATTTGATTAAAATAGGTAATGCTTTTACATTTCGACATTTGAAATCTACAAAAAGAGAAAAGTTTTCATTCACTTTAGTACGAAGCAGAATTTCATTTTTTGTGTTTTACTTAGCAATAAATACATATTGTCTTCATCAAGCAAGTCAAGTTTTGTCACATTGGGAATCCCCTGGAGGAGCTGGCCCAAATGCCTGGGCAGAGGGAAGTCTGGGTCTCCCTGCTCAGGCTGCGACCCAACCCCAGATAAGTGGATGACAATGAATCGACTAGTATCTAGATAATGGCGAATGATAGGTGGGCTAAGTTCATTGCAGATTTTTGGCATCTTGGAAAAATAGTTGAGTGACACGCCTTGATTTAGCATAAATCCGGAGTAGTTAGTCACAGACGTTGATGATGATGATGATTAGTTTGAGCAGGGCTATCTAAATAATACTAGAAACCAGTCTCCTATTAGTGACAAAGTAATTGAGCATCTCAATTTCTGAGTCCATACTAGTCTGATACAAATTTACCAGAATAATCGTGTGAATCTCCCTTTATCCCATTAATTTCAGTCCATGTTCATCATATGGTTAAAAAGTGCATTCAGACTAAATATTTTAAATCAAGTAAAGCTGTCAAAATGTCTCCGTTTTCCACTGAGTAACCTTCTATCCTTTCTTAAACTATGATTTTGTCTCTTTTCAGGAAGAAACATTCCTTCTTCATTATGTACAGTTTTATGTATATATTGGTAAGCAAGACCTTAAGCATGAAAAAAAAATCCTTCTGGCATTACACTCAGTTTATTTGCTTGCTGTTTATGTGAGCAAATGTGTGTGTGTGTGCGTGTGTGTGTGTGTGTGTGTGTGGTACCCTGATTGCTTCACATGTGGAAAACAGCTACCATTAAGTCAGAAGCAGTAGCTTTATAAGAGCAAGGCGTCTGAAATGATTGTCTAAGACAAAACGGCTGCTGTCTGAAAGTCAAAGTTTACAGCGACGCTGCACAGGACTGGTGTGTTTTTGTGCATGCATGCATCCCCACTATGTGTGACAAGCCATAAATTTGTGGCTACATGCGTGTGTGTGTGTGTGTGTGTGTTTGAACTGTGTCAATAAACATTTGTGTAAAATTGAGCTAGAAATGTTTTTTCTCATCAAAGACTGTGAGCATCTATCCTTGTAAGATGCTTCTCAGGACCCCAAGGAAACTAAGCAGAACCAGGAGCCTACTGCTTAGTGTCAGCTCACGCACATAAACAAACACAGCACGCAGAAACGTGTGTGTGGCGGTGTAATGAGCTCCAGTCCTACACAGACGTAGGCTGCTCTCTCTCACACACCCCAAACCGGAACCAAGACCTCAGGGTTGGAAGAGGGTTGGTTTGTTTGTGTGTAAATTAGACAAAGAGCGCAGCAGCGAGGACGGCATTGCAAAAAATGAAGGGGAATAGAAAAGCAAGATAAGAAGATTAGATTTAAAGGTTTTTGGTTCAAAGGCCAGTGTTTGTATTTAAACATAAGTTTCCTTTTGATGGATATGAAAATCTACAAAGGCTGCATTGCTTGCTGTTGTAAAACGAAAACATGTAAAGCATTACAAAAACAACAGGGAACACAAGCTGAAGTGTGCCGATAATTATCCTTAACCTTAGGTGGAAATGTCATTTGTAGGAAATGTTTTGAAGGGGAATTGTCACATAGTTCAGAAAAGTGACTTTAATCCACAATAGAGGTCACGACCTCCTCCTCAGGGGTCAGTGCTGCATAAACAAAATCTGATACAGTTTGAAATCAGTGCTGCATGAGCTATAAACTTCCTCAGCATATTGACATTGTGGAAAAAATGCTTACTCTGCTGAACTGTAACAAGTGTTTCGGCACTCAAGTGCCCCAATGGTAGTATGAAGGAAGTCCAAGTAAGTCAAATACAGAGCTTTGCAGATGCAGGTCAGGTCTCATATTTCCTGGTGCTGGCTTATATGAAACATCTGCAGATGCATTTGATTAGGAAGTCAGCGTAGTACTATATAATTTATATGGTACATTCAGATATGCAAACGTGTTGGAATTCCACCCATCAGTCATCTGTAGCTGTTATCTCCATAGGTCAAAAGGCGAGAGAGGAACCTTCAGAGTATGGGAATTGGTTTTACTGTACAAATGATTGGATTTTGTTTTGTTTTGTTTTACCATTTTAACATGTCTTATTGCAAAATAATAAATATTTATTCTATAATATATTGTTTTTATATTACATTATTTTTTCAACAGTGAGGCGCCATTCTTTCAAAATATGTAGATCAAATACTTATGTTGACAGAGTCTCCCACTGATTTTTACAACTTCTCTAGAGAAACAAAGGGCCTCTTGAGTGCATCTTTAAATAGCTTGTCCTTTGCTGTTTAGGAAGTTGTGTTCATGCTACACTACACTGAGGTTAAATTATTAGGATGTGGGTTATATTTTTGCCATATCATGATGCACAATATCACAATGTTCTTAAATGAGCTCCAATGTTATTTTAAACTAGACTCCTTGCAGCATGTCATCCACGCAAGTTCCTGCCATTTCCCTGCTAGACTTAAATGTAAGCTCATATAAAAAGGGATGCAGTGCTTTGCTATGAACTGTCTACACTATGACGAGATAACAAGGTGAGAAATAAGATTTAACTAGAATAGCGAGGGAGAAGGAAGTAGGTCAGTTATGCTTGACTTTGACTAACTTAACAGGTGTGTTGTGGAATAAGGTGTGTTTTGGTTCAGCTCAGTGTTGTGGTACTCGAAGTTGGTCTTGGTCTTAAGACCGGTCTTAAGACCATTTTTTGATGGTCTCGGTCTCGTCTCGGACTCGACTGCATTTGGTCTCGGTCTTGTCTCGGTCTCGGGCTCTGAGGACTCGGCATTTTATTTCAAGACCAGTCAAGACCGCAACTGTGAAAATATCACTAAACGTACAGCATACTGTCCACTTTATTTGTTAACATCTTTGTTTTCAGTGGATGCAAAACGCACCAATTAAAATCCAAGCAACTACGTGTTTCTGTTACTCCCCCCTCCTCCTCCCCTCCCCACCTTTCACTCGCGCGCGGCGCTCCAGGACACGCGCAGTGGTTTCCTCTCAGCGGCAGAAAATGTTTGTCTAATTGTCAGTAATATAATAGCGCTGCATAAATAGTAAGAAATCCGATGGCCACAGCTAACTCAGCAGCGCTTCGCTTTCACAGACGGTGGGGACAACGTCTAACTTTTTTCGTCACTTAGAAAAGTAGCTCAAAGAAGGTAAGCTCCGTTGACATGATGTTAGCAAAGCTAGCTGTACAGAGACACATAAGAATTGTGATGAAAAATGTTATCACTCACTGTGCTGAATTATTGTGCGGAGGTGTTGACTGACTTGTCGCATATATGGGACAACGCTATGTCCAAAAGTCTGCAATATAGTGAGGTGACATTCAGAAACAGTCGATTCTTCTCCACGGCTCTTTACTTATTAGATAGGACTGGAGTGTCACTCACTGAGAGCCGTTGTTCTATCAGATAGACATACGCTGTCAGGATAGCATACATGCATTAAGCATTAAGAAATCCGACCGTCAGAGGAGTTGTCAGTTCACCATACGCAGCAAGTTATGATGAACATAAGTCATTAAATTGTTTTCAATGATAACTATATAGATATACATGTGTTGTCATGGTTTCAAAGTGTATTTAAAGCAGGGTCTGGCTGCAGCTGGAGTCAGCTACAACACACGCCCGTGTAAAACTCACTTAACCGCTAAGTCAGGATGCCATACAACTGTTAATAACAAAGTGTATCTACGTCATGATTCTGTGTTGGTGATTAAATGAAATCTTATGGTAATGACGTGTCTGACAGATATAGCCGGTGTTCTATCACATAGCCATACGCTGTCAAAATAGCATACATGCAGTGAGTACCATGCCAGCCCATGCGCATTAAGAAGTCCGACCGTCAGTGGAGTTGTCAGTACACGCGACAAGCTTTGACGAAAATAAGTCATTAAATTGTTTATAATATGATAACTAGATAGATTTACATTTTATTATGTCATGTAGCGCGGGCCGCTGGTCTTGGTCTTGACTCGGTCTCGACTCCCCTCGGTCTTGGTCTTGACTTGGTCTCGGACCCCAAAAGTCTTGGTCTTGTCTCGGTCTCGATACACTCTGGTCTTGGTCTTGTCTTGGTCTCGGGTTAGGTGGTCTTGAACACAACACTGGTTCAGCTTAAAAATATAAAAGGTGACCTACACACAAACTGACAAGAGCATCATTAAAGCAGGTGCTTGAATTAGCTAATCAACCACCGCTGTGTTAGTGTGGCTAATAGCAGCGGTGGCTAATCTACCACAGTGTTTAATAATCGCAAAATACACATCAAGTCTACAAGCATAAAACTGTAACGAACTGAATGTTCTGTTCTGAGTGTTTTTGGTCCTGAATCCTGATACATAAAGTTACGTTGTTAGTTGCTATGGTAACGTGTCTACGTGTAAAGCCGACACGGAGAGTGAGAGAGAGTGGTTTTGAGTTATTTTTCCCATTGCATATCATTAATTGAATCATACCTACGTCTCCAGGTTTCACTGTAACGGAATCGTTCTACCCCGGCAGCGCGGGGTAAAAGAATATCTGAACCTGGGCGGTGAAATAAATTTGTGGTAATAGTTTCATTTTTCGCAAGTTACCTCATTTTGTTCGACATCTTCCATGTAAAATGTAAACCACTGCCAAATTATTGATCCAGCGCTGTTTCTTTTCGGAACTAGGTTGATTCTTCTTCAGCTACCGTCTCATTCACGGATCGCCTCAAACTCTCGCTGTAGCCATGGTTACAACATGCCGGTTGGTTGTTTTCTCCACGCAACGTGATTGGTAGAAAATTTTCAGGTTGGAAAGGGGGAGGAACTAGTGATGCATTCATAGGGTGTCGGATAAACCATGCTGACAGTGAATTTGACGGCGAAAGTTTATTATTTGAACGACAATTCATACTCAATGGTTGTGATATAGCCATTTTAACTACTGTAAATTGAAAACATCGCGATACATCGAGTATACTCGATACATCGCCCAGCCCTACTCTTGAGCCGTTTCCAGGAAGCCTGGCAGCACTGAAAATTCATTTAGTTTTTGTCTTTTCTCAGGTTAGTACTTGCGAATACAGTAATACAGATTTTTTAATACAGATGTTTTTCCACATGCATTTCTAGAGATTCTAGAGATATAGGGAACAAGCTCCATAGTCTCAAGATTCACGTTCTCTTACTAGGGATATATTAATTGTGTACATAAACAGAGATGAACAAAAATACAGATTTAGATGTAGCTGAAGCTACTGCACATAAATATCAAAAATCTCCAAACTCTTAATTTATCTAAGTATGATTTACAATATGTAGATTAATGAATCTTTCTCCTATCTATGTTCTTTAATTTTGTCTCTTTGTAGAGACTGTAGTAATCTTTATTTAATCATGTTTTTTCATACAAGGAATTTTTTAACCTGCAAGTAATTTTGGGCTTTTCAAACAGCCGTTATATCTTGATGAAGCAGCATCAGCAATTAGAAGACGGCACAACCAGCATCTGAATGATATCAGTAATGCCTACCCACTATAAATCCAGAACATGGGAGCCTCAGTGACAACTACCAGAGCAGATAAAAGCTAATCTATTCTGCTTGTCTTGTGTGGTGTAAGGCCACTAAACATCTGGGAGGAGTCAGGGAGGTATTAGACGCTTGATACAGGTCAAAAGCCAGTAGTACAAAGTGGATGAAGTGTCAGTGGCCTTTTGGTGCACATTCCCGACACTTTCATCAGCCTCTTGGAGCCTGCGAAAGCAGATCATGTCATTGTGTTTGTGTCCAACAGCTGGGGAGTGTGTCTTGTAAAAGAGAGAGTGATTGTGCAAGACACGGGACATAGCAAGAAAGGGGATTTTGGGTTTCTCCAACTTTCTCCGACCTGGGTGTGTGCATGTACATGTTTTAAAAAAAATGAAAACATGAGAGACATATTTAGGTGTAACCTGACGGGTTTTCTTGTGGAAATGAAAGAAGGAATTTTGTAGAAGTGAGAGAATCAGTGTTATTAGATAGACGACGTTTTATTGTGTGTACACACTTCATACTTGTTAGTGAGGTCTGCTAATCTCTGGCTAGGTGGGGGGAAAGGGGGTAAGTGTGTTTTGTGTGTGGAAGTGTGTCCAGCGGGCTATGAAAGGACCACCCTGGAATCCATATGAGTGAGGTCATTACTCAAGCACTGACAGCAAGGCTGCATCTGAACATTAAGGACAATTCACACTCACACACACGTCACACAAATTCAAAGCCGTTTCACAGTGTGAATTTTTATGCTTGTGCTATTCTAAAGGCTGCGTATGAAAGAGGAAACCAAAATCTTGTTTACCTGGTAGTTCACATTAGCTGTTTGTAATCATTATCCACTGAAAAACAACAACAAAAAAGACATCCTGTTGTTCTTGTGGATGTTTCTGATTTGCAGAATACACATGGCACTGCATTAAAACATAAAACAAAATATACACGATCTACTTTCATCTCATTCAAAAAATAAATGTAACAATTATCTATCTGGCTGAAATAGAATATCATACTGAGGATGTCAGTTATGGTCTGTCAAGTTTTTATTGTAAAGTAAAAGCAAATATTTATTGGTAAGACACAAAAAAGACAAAACTGCCAACAATACATGTGACCAAAAAGGGGTTATGTGGCGTTTATTAAGCATTTTTACATGATATAGAATTGGTGGCATAGTAAGAAACCATGTTAGCATTATGTTCTGGTTTTACTGACACATATTTGCATTTTTATGAATTCTGTAAAAATGCTGGATTTTATTGGGTTTTAAACACCAGTAAATTGTTACTTGAATACATGGCATTAATCTAAAATTCACACATCACCAGTGTCATAATGTCTAGATTTTGACAATGAAACCCCTCATGTTTATCATTAGTTATTATTAATGTTTTATTACCTTAGCTTAGCTTGTTGTTTCAGTTTGTGTTGAAACAGACACTGTCTGTCTTAGGAACCATATTGAGATGACTATCAAACTCGTTCAACAGGTAAGAAGTATGACATTGTTTTATTATCCCTATTGCCCCGGTATAATGTCTACTGATGTTCTATATTATGCTGACAATCTATAAGGAAAGATCAAATAAGCTAATCAAGCATTTCTAGTGTTTCTATTCAGAGTTAGTTTGGATATAGCAGCAGGTGATGAAGGGGGAACAACGTGCTAGATGGTGTCTCAGACACTCCTGAAATAGTTTTGGCATTTCAATAACCTTTTAATCTTAGACTTAGACCTCTTGATATCTTAACTTTTAGAAGCCTTGGGTCACAAAGTGCTCTTACAGATAAGCTGGTGATGATTCATTTCAATACTATGCCAAGGGTAAAATTATTACACAAGTGCAACTTGCAAATTAAAGAAGTCAGTAGTCATGTTTCTTAATATTTTTTATTCACACCACCTCTATAGCTCATTTGTAGAGCTCTAAACTGTTCTGAAGATATGTTTAGATTTGCAATTAGCTATATTTTGGAACAAGTAAAACATCTATATTCCAAATTAATGCACATGGGAGCTATCTAAAATACCTTCAATTCAAAACACCTAACTGCTTAGTGTAGACAAGCTGCTCACAGAAATATTTGTTTTTTACACAAAAAGTAGTTAGAATCATCAATTCTTATATTTGCTGCTTTTTCGCAGTACAATCTGTGCAACATCCATGCATGTTATACGTACTTGGAAATTGGGGGCCATGCTGTAAAATTCAACATACAAAAAGTTATAGCCGTTCTATAACGCATGTAAAAACAATAAAAACAAAACAACAGGAACTTCATCCACAGTCAGTTGGTAATAAGTCTCCAACTAAGTCTGCAGCTGTGCTGTTTAAAACCAACTCCATAGAAATGTCTGAGACTATGCCTCTCAAAACAACTTCAGAAAATATAAAGAATTATGAATTCTTCTACTCATAAGAAAATATCATTTTAAGCTTTATGTCTTTTCCTGTGACAAGAAGCTTAATTCATCTAAAATGGGTAAACACAACTTCTGATTATGTGGACGGTTGTTTGGACGCTTGGAGAAAAAAAATAGGTCTAGACTTTATTAAGTAAGAAAAATAAGTAATATTAATTATAAAGTAAGGGGGAAAAAACTCCTTCCTCTTTTAAAGTCCGTTGAGAATAAAAATTATGATGGCAAAGAAGTAAATAAGATGTCCGGATGGCTAGAGGGGAAAACAAACAAAAAAAAACAACAAAAAAAAACAAATAAGGTCACAACGAGCTCCAAAAAACAGCATGGAAATGACAACATTTCAGACTCAATGCTTTAAAGCTACAGCTATAACCACAAGTTAACATGTATGAATAGTTGCAACAATTTTTTCCAAAATATTGGATCTTGATCGTGATCAAAGCATTTTGAATTATTGGTATTGGGGTATGTCTCTATATCTCTGTTGCTGCCCTGCTACTATATAACCTTTACCTCAGTCATACCATAAAAGTTGTAAAACATCTTAATAAATCTGAATATTATTGAAATTTTAATTTATTTCACTGTTTTAAGAGAATATTATCACAACACATATGTATCATATTAGTGTGACACTAAGAAGCCATACGTTTTTAGAAACTCAGGTGAGGCGCTTAAATTTTAAAATATTGTACGACCTGTCAAGCATGGTGATGGGAGTATCATGCTGTGGGGCTGTTTTACTGCCAGGGATACTGGCATGATTAACTACCATCTAGTGATGGTAGTAAAACAGATACATTTTTGTAACTGAGGGCATTCCAACAAGACAAATAGATCATAACCGGTTTTGAAATTAAGGAAAGAACTGATTATTACTGGACTGATTATGTAGTTGAGACTGATAAAAGTTGAATTTGTGCCTGCCGAAATTATTACTGATTTTTTTTCTTTTTAAACAGTAGTGGCACTGTATGTTATAATTTAAGCCCATCGGTATAAATGTGAACAGCTTAATTTTTTACACCAGATTTTAGTTTTTGAAATGAACTGAAGATGTTTCAAACATCACAGCTCATATGCATAATTTAAGGAGAAAAATGATGTTAACTGCTCTAAACATGTATCTAAACCATTTATGGACAAGCAATTTCATTTGACATTATTTTAACCTGGTACAGTAATGGCAACCTGACTGCGGTAAGTGAGGTAAAAGTGAACATTTATTTTTCCTCTGTCTTCTGTTTTCATCTCTTTTCAAGTGTCTTTTCATGCGTCTCCTTCATGGCCTATAAAATCTCATGTCATTTCACTCCTACAGTTTTCACTGCTCTTCTACACGTCTCCCCCGACGTCTCCCCCTCTCTTCCTGCCTTTTGCCAGCAGTCCGCACAATGTGCCCATTGTTCCCTCGGTCGTTCCCCAGAAAGCAAAGAAAAAAGGATGTCTGCAAGCACATAACTCACAAACGCTCACATAGACGCTTTCATTCTACAACTTTCTCTTTAACAACATGCACCCAACCATCTCACACCAGCATACACTGTCATACACTTGGAGAGCACCGAAAAGCCCGGGACAAGGAATGGATAGAGAGTTGGCGCAGAGTCATGTAGCGGCTGCTGATTCACTGCATGTCTGTGGATGATATCTTGCAAACACTTGAGTATTTCCATACAGAAAGCCTGAAACTGTCATTAAATTTGACTACTTCAAATAGAACACAAAGTGACTTATTGTTGGGAAAAGGCTAGATCTATTTTAAGCACTATTGGTTTGTGAGAGGTGATGGAGCCAAAGCCATAAATAATTACCATTATGAAGTGACAAGGCCTGTTTTGTAGCTCTGAAAAGTAAAGTCCTGTTTGATCATGCGGAATCTCACTGCAGGCCATTAAATCATAATATTGTCACCCTTCAAAAACAGTAGCTCATTGGGAGCATTCCTGGGACGCATTCTGGCAAGATAAAATGTTACTCCCAAAGGAAGAGGAGTTACCTTGTAGCTGCACATAGATGAGGTTTGTTAGATTCAGTGTAGCATTGGTTTGTCCAAGGTCACAGAGAGAGTGGGTTACTTAAAAATAATAATAATAATTCCTTTTTAAAAGGCATAGCAGTTTCATTTGGGTCATATATTCTCTCAAATATCATCACTTGGGAAAGTGATAACAAAACTTGCAGTTTGTGGGTTATTATCAGCCGCGTAGAGTGGAGTTTAAAACATGTTTCAGGCCCATCTGTTTCAAATGTTTGTGTCAAGCAGGCTTTAAGGCTGAAAGGCAGCCAGCGAGGGGAAAACGAACTTATTCCCTGAAAAAGAACTCCAGTTTGGTTGAATATTGTGACATTTATGCAGCGTTTGACTGACAATGGTGACAAACAGCAATATAAGCGTCCCCTCATGTGTTAGCTCCTAGCGGCTATTTCCAAAATCTGTTTTTTTCCCCCCATTTACCTCACATAAATACCAGCAGTGAGTGAGATGCAGTACTAATATCAGTCACAATGACCTAATTTTTCCAAATATGCATGAAAGAATCAAATGGCACTCCAGGTATGTTTTTGATGAGGGAATAACATTATTACATAGTCCTACTAGAGGACAAAATTTTAAACTTTTCTGTGTTGTGGGAAAACCATATAATTTACACAACAGGGAAAATGGAAAATGCCAATAAATGCCAAATAATAATATCTAATGACCTCATCAATCAATATCTAAAAGTTTTTTTGTTTGTTTATTGAAGATTTTCTCTGTCATTGGTTAATGTGTACTTGCTTGCTTTTGCCTTATATTTTAAACAATATTTCATATTAAATTATGGACAAAGTACAAAAAGTGCTTACATTTGACTCTTGAGCTAGCTCTGTTTGGTCAGCTCGCATGAAAAAAATTATCATTCATCACTATGGAAAAACCCTAAAAGCAGGGAACTGAGAAATGAAACACATGAAACACCTTGCAGAAATGCACATGTTCACTGGGAAGTTTTCAGAAGAACCCTTTGCCAGCCACACGATACATAAGCAGAACAATGCAGGACTTTTTTTTTTTAGCACACTATACACTAAATCATAACATCTGTGCAGGCAGTTTAAGCAACATAAAGGTGTGTAAATGCAATTTTCTCCAACCAGTTCGACCAATAATTTCAGGTTTATTAGAAGGTCATTGCAGCTCTTCTAATAAACAGCTTTTGCCATATGTGCCATGTTCAACCTCAGTTTATTGTAGGGTGTGCTCAGCCATCTTGTATTGAAATCACACTCTTTGACACAGATTCCACAGATTACATCACATGGGCCTGGATGCAATAAAGCATTGCATCAGTGATCTATCCCACAAAATGTTTGACTCAGAAGTATTCATATTCATCACTCATGTAATGCTCCAGCTTTTCAAAAGTACTACTGCTTTTCAGCAAGTAAAAAAAGTGAAGGAGACCATAAGTGTCTGCAATAGGGCTGAGATTCAAAAGGTTAAGTTTGGTAAGGCTGGCTTACAAGAGGAATTTTTATGTAAAATAGAAACATAGTATTTCATGATAAGAATTGATAAGTGTGTCTAACATTCCTAAATGTTAGACAAAAAGCTACTTACTATTTTCAATTGCGCAACATTTAACTCAAGAGACAAGACAATACACAATGTTAAGTTCACAAGACTTGAAAACATTCTAGGAATATCTTAGAGTCAACTAAACAAGCCTGATTTTCACAGAGTAAAGGCTTGACAAATCATAACCTGAGTCTAATTAAAGTACTATATTCCAGTCTATTTATGTGATAATACTTATCTAATTTCAAGGTAGTCAAATTGCCAGAAAATAAGAAGAATTCTCCCTTTTGTGTTTTCACAAACAGAATAAAGTAGTCATAATCTCAAACTGTGTGATTTTGGAGTCTGGGTCTGTCACAACACGTGACTGTGTAGGTAGGCAGCTAGCAAACAGCTAATAAAAGGTCTCTTTACACAAGGATTCCTTTTCTTAGCTGAATATCTTTTATAAATGGATTTTTGAACCTGAAATACAACAGGGGAAACATATTTTACTGTCTAGCTAACATACACATCTTAATGCAACACTCAAAGTATTGTTGCAACCGAAACATAGTGTATAGAAAAATACATCACTAGCTGATACACATACCTTAATGGTACACTCAAAAAATTACGCACACATACTCTACATTTTATCAACCAAAGAAAAAATAACAACACAGGCCAAAGTGTCTTCCAAACACAAATACTTAGAAAGACAAAAGTTCTCCATGGTACAAAGCTTATGAAGTACAGTTTGTGTTAATGAGCTGTTCACTTCCCCTGACTGTCTAATTTCCTGTTGACAATGTTAAAAGAGAAATGTGTTAAAGATAGTTTGTTTGCTAAGAGCGCTCACACAATGATGTCTCTGCAACTACAGTATAACAAAAGATTGTTTGCAACACAGATGTCAGATTCTGATCAAATTTCAATCTCCCAAAATTTTACCCATTCTTAGCATGAATTTATTCATAAAATTTACCTACTATAAACTTAACTACCAGGATATTGATAATCTATAATCTCATTTACAGCATTTGACTGAATGACATCATGTGGTCCACTATAAAATTACTTAAAGTGTAAAATTACTTCACATGACAAAGACACAAAATGACACCATTCACAAGACTGCGGTTGCTCTGTTGCAGTTCTACCTTGTTAACCTGCATAAACCATCCTACAAAACAAGGTTTGATAAGCTATCAATGTGTTTTTGCACAGTCAGGATCTTTCTTTGAGCACCAATGCAGCAGAACAATAACCCTCTAAAAAACAAGTTGTTTTCACAAACATGCTCAAGCATGAAGGGGCAGCAGGGAAGTCAGTATCTCGCGGATGCACACTTCAACACATGGAAGACAAAACCATCAACATTCCAAATTGTAGATGGTCAGCTTCCTGTGCCAAAGCAACCGCTGGGATTTAAACTTTTTGGATGTCAGATTTTTTGTTTTGTTTAAAGATGAAAGAATCTGATAAAATATGCCCTTATTTACAAAAAGGTACCTTTTGATTAGATACTCTATAATTCATTAAAAAAAACACTGCCACAGCTCCCTAACTCAAAATTGCTCAAATACAGAAGCAAAAAACAGAATAATGACCACACAATAATCTAATACATATTTGTGATTTTGCTGTACTGAAAGACAGTTTCCTTTTGACATATTCTGGTTCCTATTTTTTCTCTCTCATGACTGACATCAGCTGGATTTTGTGATTTGAATCCTTCAGATAAAATCAAAACAACTTGAAGACGTACAAATTGGAATAAGAGAAGTTAATGGATGGCTATCGGAGAAATAATGGGTGATTTTGAGGTTTGTATGTCAAACCACAAGAGCACAAGACTTGAGGCATTGAACTAAGCAGCTGATTCGTTCCAGTGCTTGCCAACATCACGCCACAGCAATTGTGCTCTTAATGCAGTGCAATATAGTCATTTTGTCTGCATGAAATGTACTTGTTTACTATTTGCGATTTCTGTCTTCAAGATGTGAATTTGTGTACCTGTGACCAAATGTTTAACTGTTGCGATGTCTATTTATATGTTTACACGGGTAGACCAATTCCTCCATCTTCTAGAATACTAATGCCTACATAGGAATTTATGTAATGTTAAATTTAGGTGCAATATAGTTTGGCAGCAAAGACTCAGTTAACATCAGGTGTTTAGCTTTGAAATTATGCAAAAGACAACTAAGAACTGATGTCACATAATGTATGCGTACATGCAGGCAGGACATATTCAGAACAATTTGGTATTTGCAATTGCAGCCAGGCAAAAAGCAGAAAATGTAAGGAAATGGCTATACACTGTAAGAGCAGACAAAATGTAAACAACAGCACACAAAAAGAATATAAACATTACACAAAGCAATCATTACCAAAGGCAATAAAAACATACATACAGTCAACCAAACAGACCAAGAAACAGTGGACTAGCAGTCTGAACAACCATGTTTGTCCATGAAAAGTTTCATAATGTTCCAGAAGGTCTTACTGACCAGCTAAGGAAGGAATATAGAGTGCAGTAGCAAGTTTCGAAGAGAGCTAAAAGCTAAAACCCAAATGGCAGAGTGTTCAAGGAGGTTGTGTTTTCAGAGTGTTTACATGCTGCTTTGTACATGTCACCACCATAATCTAAAAATGGAGAGGACGGTCATTTGAATAAATGTTTTGTTTTTTACTAGAAGAAGTGGAAAAGGCGTAGCTTCCATACAGAAAGTTAAATTTTTAGTTTGATCTTGATTTAACCTTGGTTTATAATTTGTCAGTCTGCTCTGAAATGGACAGCAGGGTGTATAACCCAGCAATCTAGCACAGAGGAATCCCGTCTTGAATGGAGACACTTGGGAGTTTTGACAGTCATTCTCGCCAAACCACATGACTTCACCTGTAGATACACTTTGGAGAAAGCTTGTTGTAGTCTTCTGATACTAAGCTGAAGTTGTTCAACACCTACAGCTGGTGAATGAGCAGTAGAGAACTCTGTCAGCAGCATAAAGATAAATGAATGAAATCAGTATAGAATTTATTTTATCATTAGTGTATGTATTTCATTGTAGATGGAAAACACTTTTTATAGTCTACTAAAACTAAACTGAAGTTATTCAACGATATCAGTATCTGTCAATTTTGCTGTATTGTAAATGTCAGTATTCCAATGAGAATATGCACGTGGAAGTGAAACTATCTGGCATGCCTTAAATGGATTTCACTTGCAAAGGAAGCACTTTCCCTGAGTCATCCCCCTGCTCTTGAGGGAAATCTAATTTTGCAACACTAGCTCACAAATGGCACTCTTACCTGCATGAGCGCTGAAGTAATCTGGACCTCTGGCATAAGAATGGGTGGAATGCAAGTCTTTAGACAAGGGGGAGGAAAAGATCAAGCTCTTCAGCAATCGCAACACAGATGTTTCAAGGACCCTTTTGCTTGACGAATGTCAGGGCTCATGTAGGGAAACATAAAGCAGTTGTCTGCAGGGGAGATACCGCATCTTTGCAACAGGAGTTTTGCTTAGCCTTGGTAAGAAGGTCAAAAGTCAGAAGCATCAACTTCACTCTTCGAATTTTGTTTTCCTTTTAAAGCCTCGTGCAAGTTGCAGAATAACTCCCAGATGAGCATGCATTTGTAATCCTTTCAGGTCTTCCGGTGAGAATGTTAAGGACTCGCTGCCTGTATTGCTCAATAGCAAATCAGGAAACCAATGAGCTGCTGAGTAGTATTTGGACCCTATGTGCATTGGCCATTTAATGTTTTTTTTTTTTTTTTTTTTTTCTCACATGTGGAATAAAAGACACCTAATTGTTTACGTTAAAATTAACATAAGTGAAAAAAATATAACATTACCAAGACATATTAAGAAAGACCTTATGCCATGTGAACTTCTAAAAACATGCCTTATGAACTCTACCTCTCACCTACTCAATGTTCTACTTTTTATGAACCTCCACAATGGCTGAGATGGTAGTAAAGGGCTAATGCACCAGTAATTAACACTTGTTACTTTTTTGTCGTGTGCTAACCACAAATTCAATTTATGTACCTGTTATTTTATGAGACAGATACAATAAAAAGGAAAACTAATTCTGAAAATAAAGGAAATGGATTGAGGTCCTTTTTTCACAAATAAAAATCTAAAAGGCATGACATGAATTTTTAGAAAAAAAAGATATGGGAAACAATTTGGTCCCTAGATGTCCAAATGGCAAACAAACAAACAAACAAAAAACTAACAAACATGCATTATTTATTTTCACTTCAAAAGTACTTTGTACTGGCCAATCACAGACAAATTCAGTAAAATACACTGTAATTTGTGCCTGTGGATTCAGCAAGGTACTGTAAATGTCTGTTTAGTAACAGTCCTGGTCATCAATTGGCCAGTAGCATTAATTATATCTTAGGAATGTCCCAATAGGTCAAAACTGTCAAAAAGGTGAAATGCTTTTCAATGTACAAAAAGCTGAAGAAATGATCCCACCTCAAACTACAAGTATTTTAACTCAAAATGTCCTTATACCTCACTCACTTTAACTTCAAAACCAATGTGAACAAAAGTGGATAACTTGAGAAATAAATCATGTAACCTCCAATTAAACTGGCTTGAAAGTGACTGACCTACTTTATCTGCCAAAGTGCAAATGACCCTCACAGATGCCTGTGGCATCAAAGACCCCCTGCGGTCCTTAGCAGTGGGTGGCGGAAAACAGTGTCCTCGCGTTCTCTTGTGAACAAACTAATAAACACACTCAGCTATTTGAACAAGTCCTGCTTGAGGTCATGAAGAGATAACACTCATTAGGTTACATCAAAAATAATGACTATGGTAAACAGTAAGCTTAAGCTGACGATACTGGGAATTCACTATGTTATGAAATTTGTTGCATGCTAATACTTATTAATACAGAGCATTACAGATATGTTTCTGCTGTTATCATATTTAACATGATTTACCTACAGAAAGCAACATGTTGGGAGATAAACCACACCATTTGTTGTTTGTTTTTTTATGAGCAAAAATATTAATTTGTTGAAAAATTAACAAGATGCTGGTAACTGAGAGATCAGAAGTTACTGGCGCTATTGGAAACTAATTCTTCAGAATGAGGAAAACATATTTCTGTTGCATCAAGGTTGAGAATCCTCAGGTTTCCAGCAAGAACATATGGCAATTGGTTGTTTCTGGAATGCATGACCAGGCAAATTGTTAACCAAAGGTGAGACATGGTTGTAATTCACATCACATCTTGAAATATCAAACAATGGGATATCACATACAAACACATTTCTTGCATCCCTCTATGTGGACTTACAGAGTTTTGCAGATGCTCCCATAGCTTTATTAATTCGGACATTTAGTCATGGATAGTTCTGCAAACATCTGTGCATTCCGTGCGTGCTAATTTAAAATGATATATGACAACTCCACAACAGCAAGACAAACTCCTGCTGGGAAAACAATTGCCTGCAGATCTTTTTTCTACAGAACTGTTTTTCATTCATCTAGCCTTTGCTTTTCTGTGTTATGCAAAAATGTTCAGTCTCTTGTGTGGAAAATGCACATTTATATTGACCTGAATTCCCATAGTTTGACAACTGTTTTTTTCCCTTTCCTCACCAATATGCAATCAAACTTCACCATCAAGCATAAGTTTCTAGTGTGTTTTCATGCTACTGATGTTATCATCTTAATATATGACGTGTATGACGTGCATTTACTGATCACATCTAAACACTCTACTGGCTTCTGAGTAACCATGCTTTTTTTTTTAAACCTTTTTCCACTCTAATGTAAGAAGAGGATCAATGATATTCACTCAACAGTGTATTTATTGGGTTTGTTCAATGGCTTCTTAGAAAAAATACCCAATTAGTCAGACACGTGAATCCAACTTGGTACATCTACACATAGTATAGATAATTTGCTAAAGTAAAAAGAAGGAAAAAGAAAAGAAAAAAAAGAGCATCAGAATTATGAAAAAAAGGGAATAAATTTACTTTGAATGAGGGTTGGTTGTTGGTGATCTGAGAAGTTTAGAAATTATATATTTACTGGGACTTTCCACACGCAACCATCTCTCGGTTTTACAGAATGGTCCAAAAATGGTAAATTTGCTAACAGTTGTGTTTACTAAAATACCTCATTAAAATCAGAGATAAAAGAGAATTGGGGAGATTGGTTTAAAAAGAAAGAAAAAAAAAAGTTTCAAATAACCACTTGTCACAACCGAGGTATGCAGACCACCACCTCAGAATGCACTACATGTCGTACTTGGAAGCAGATGACCGACAGCAGCCGGAGACCACACCGAGTGCCACTCCTGACAGATAAGAACAGGAAACTAAGGCTACAGTGGAACAGGCTCATCAGAACAACAGAAACAATTTAATTTAAAAAAAAAATTTAATTGTATTCCACCTTGCGTTGCATCAGTGGTAGAGGGCGTGGTGGTGTAATAGATACTTTGTTGGCACTCTGAGCCTCTTGGTACCAACAAAGCATTGTTCAAACACCACAGCCTGCATGATTGTTGTTGCTGTCCATAATGTATCCATCACCTTTACTGAGGCAGGGGAAACGGGATCCAACACAGCATTTCTTTCTTTCCTAAATAAAGGGTTTCATTACTACACTATGACTGATCTAGAAAGAAGCTCTAGTTATCTACATCCTGGCCAGCTTTCCTTGCCGGCTCATACATCTTGAGTTCTTTATCTCGACTTCAAAGAAATGTCTGTCAGTTTTAGCTGTGCTGCAATTCCAACTGACTGTAATGGTTTTAAATTTAAAATGGTTAAATTTCACGGCTCGGTTGGGGGTTTTCTAACTCCCACAAACAGTTGACAGCATTAAAGAGGGTCCCAGCACCACAAGAAAGAGTTTAGCGATGTTTCTGGCATGGCTATTGTGTTTCTGTGATTTTTTCAGCCCACCACTAAGGGTTTCCTCTTGGCTAACTAATGCTGAATGTTGAGGGGAACAACATATTTTTACAACTCCGGGATGGCTCGTGCATTTAGCAGAGGAGGAAACTGAGAAAATATGTTTGAAAGAAATTCCTGTCTGCACAAAAAAAAAAACAAAAAAAAAAAACACAGACAGATGTAAACTTTTTTTTAAAGTCCCAGAACTCGGTTTTCTTTTCCTCCCTCAGCTTTCTCCCTCATTCAAGTGCTGTTCTACTCCCAGAGGCTTGAGGAAGAACCATGTTCTGGCGCAACAAGTCCTCAAAAGTGCCTCACTCGCTGTGGCACACCATATCCCGTGCTAAAATAACGGTTCGCCCATCAAGTACCTGCCGGCGGCATTAAAAACCCTTATCTGAACCGCACACGGCCTCGCTGCGTCTACGTGGCAGGTATGCTTTGATTATCTACAGATGCCTACATTATTCATGCAGGGTGTGCGAAAGAAGATGGAATAGTTTCAAATGCAGAAAGAGAAAAAATAAAAACAGTTTTCCGCACTTTATGCATCAACTGTAAATTCATCTTAGATACTGAACATTAATGCTTACAGTTTGATGATGTCCAGCGGGTTTTCTAAGGTCGTTTTAGGGATCCTGGATGTCCAAGTCAAGTTCGATTCGAAAGCCCACTCTGCATGCGCAACTCCTCTGTCAAAGCCGCCGCAAATAGGACTCCAAATCCAATAAAGAGACAGGTAAACCTTTCATTTTATGTCCAAATACCAACACAGTCCCCAGTCTAACGCGTCCTATCGGTACATTAGAGTTGTTAGTATTTTTTTTGTTACTTTTCTTGATTCCTACGCTGGCTTAGGATTTTCCCCAAATGCAGTCGACTTGATGCTCTCCGCTCCGGCTCCGTGCCTCTCTGTGCTGGCGCGTCTCTCTCCTTTCCTCACTGAACGACTGCCACACACAAACACACGCACACCCGCACACGCACATGACATACACACTGATACACAGAGCACGAGAAGGGGTGTGACGTCACATAAACGCACTTGCACAGGGTATTAAAAGATGCCACAGCTGAGGATCGTTGCGCACCTTTATTTTGTGTAAAACATCTTTTCGTTTGCCCTTTTCAGGTCGACAAAAGAGAGAGTTTGTTGTAAATCTGTTTCAAGTTAACACAAGTGAAGACATAAGCAACAAGTGCATAGACGTTGTCAAATATGTAAAAGCCCGGCTACCAAGAGAATATCTGAGTCGTTCTCTTCTCCCTGCCTAATTGGAAACACATTTTGTCAGCAACTTGTAAAGAAAAAAAGACAGGAAGAGGGCTAAGAGGGGTGGAGTGAGGAAGAGATGAAAAGCAACCATGAGACTTACACAGGGACAAACTGACAAATTAACATTTTTATTATTGTTTTATAAAGTGTCCTTCAGCCTGGACTTGGTGCTGCTGTCTCTGAAAGTAAAACTTTCACATGTGGAGATCTCAGAGTTTTTGGCAGAAGAACAGCTATGTCTGCACAATTCACACCATCTGTGAACACTTAGTGAGGTGTTAGGACTAAACCAACCAACGTTTTTGCATGAGCATTACGAGTATCAGAGGATGACCATACATCCTCCACTGCGCTAAATATTTAGTATGAAGTGTTGATTTGCTGCATTTTTTTTTCTTGACAACATGGCAATCAGCAGTCAAGCCTTGTGAGAAGCTCTCTGTATTGGAAGACATTGCATTTAAATTGCTTTCATAATATTTACATTTTATACAGTTTCAGGCAACAAGACTGCACCTTAACAGAGAAATGGGAAACACATATTTGGTATTTAATATTATATGTGAGAATGTCTCTTAATTATTTTTTTTCTAACTCTACCTACAAACATGGCTACTGTCTATATACTGGTAAGTTTATCATTGCTTCTCAAAAGTCATTGCTGATGTCTTTCCTTCATAGCATTGTGTTCGCACGAACCTAGTCACATCTTCTGATGGTAGGTAATAAAAGTGCATTTATTTAACAGCACCTGGCTGCTTCTTTCAGTCTTAAGTTTGATGTAATAAGTAGGGTGTACTTTGTTTTTCTCAGGACTTTATTGAATACCATAGTATTCATTTTGTAAGCCTTCTGAGTGAGGTATAAAAGTACAGAGATCACTCCATTTGACAGAAATGCTATTGTTAGAATCTAAATCTCTCTGAACTCGGCCCAAAGCTCAGTGTGACTTCAGTTTGTGGCCTTCATCTTCTCTTGTATTCCTTTGTGGTTTGGCTCAAAACCTAGAGAAGTTTGCATAGTGAAAATGGCAAAATGCGGTTTATGAAAAGATACATCACAATACATTT
The DNA here is from genome assembly GCF_051168715.1 of Poecilia mexicana. Taxonomy (NCBI): domain Eukaryota; kingdom Metazoa; phylum Chordata; class Actinopteri; order Cyprinodontiformes; family Poeciliidae; genus Poecilia; species Poecilia mexicana. Next base: position 19,133,026 of record NW_028263381.1, read on the forward strand.
CATCAAACGTGAACACCAAAAATTGGATGGCATCCCCTGCAAAGTCACTTTAAGAGTAGTGAAGTGCAGCCAAGGTTTGCAGAGGAATGACAGCAACCACAAAGAAGTCAGTGATGATGGGGCTTTCAGGAGGGGAGGCGGCGGGGGGATTTGTTTGCTTTGAGTGATTTGTAGAAATACTTCCATAACCACTGTGCTGCATTTGGGCTTGTGTTGTTACAGAAGCCCCTCTATTTCACACGAGTCTAACAGACCAAATTTAAACCATGGTGTCCCACAATGAAAGGCAAACATCTATGTGTTGGCCACAGAATAATCCCACCTACTGTGCTAGTGGAAGCCCATGCTCACACTGCTGCAGGCCTATGTATGCTAAGCTGTGCTCCTGTACAAATGTTACTTTTTTTTTTTTTATCTGAAATTATTATGACCCAGCTACCTCCCAGAAATACTGTGAAGCAGAAGTTGATTATTAATGACTTCTTTTAAATGAGGAATGTCGAGTTTGCGTATGCATGGTAAATGTGTTCTGCAAAATTAAACATTAGGACATCAACATTTAGAACATTTTAAATTTGGTTCCTGAAAGATACAAATAAAACAAAATAACGTTAGACTACACAAATAACAGTTGCATTACACATCCTATAGTTTGTACTCGTTATAAATATAAACATTGTCTTGAAATCAGATGAATCTTTTTTGCAGAATACTAATCTCACACAGGAAGCTTGAAATTCATACTGCAGTGTTTGCTTAGAATGAGGAAATTTCTCAAAGTTAATCACCTGATGAAATCCACCGATTACTGTCGCTAACTGATTGGGGTGGGGATTTCTAAGAAGTCTGTCACTCAATTCACTTGGCTGGGTTTCCTAATACAGAACTTTTTTTTCTTTTTTTTACATTGGGGTTTTGGTAGTTTTTATCAATAAAATCATCATTTGAAATCTTGTATTTACTTTGGCTATCGTTGATGTTCAACACACACAAACACAGCCATCAACAGATACCACAGGGTTTAGCTTCATCTCTGAGATTAGATGGTCCAAGGGCTTAAGGAGGAAAAACCTTTCGTCTGGCGACCAGAAAACAACCTGAATCTTATTCATACAACAAAATAATTTACCACAGACTTCAGAAAGAAGAGACAACACCACAACCCTTCCTTGAAACCGGAGAGCATTTGGAAACTGTCATAACCTCAGATTCCCGGGCACTCTCGTCTCGGCCAGCCTCTACCGGTCCCACAACACCAAGGCCTTTGTTGAAGTCCAGCAAGTGATACATTTTCTGCGTGTCCTGAGGAAAAACGATCTGAACGAGAAACTGCTGCTGGCCTTCTGTCATGCCTGCGCTGGGAGTGAACTAACATGCCGTCTTGGTTTCTGGAACATAAGCTCTACAGCTGAGGACATGGAAGGCTTATGTTACTTCCTTCCACCATTTTGAGATCTTTAAAATTAGCCACTCCCAAACGACTGCTAGTCTAGACCTAACAGACGCCACACTGTGTAAAATTTGATGGACACCGAGTTTTGTGCGAGAACAGCGTCAGTAATGAAGACCGTTTACATTAGACTGTGGTTAAAATAGTTATCGAGGAAGCCGGGCATTCTTCTGCAGACACATGGATCAGTAGCCCCAACTACATGCATTGTTTCTAAGGCGGCACACCCACTGACATTTGCAGCATCTGGTAACATTTATAGAGGTGTTGGTAGTAAATAAAACCACCCTAATTTCAAGAATCTAAGAGAACAGTTGTACGCCTCGAAGAAGGAGATTCATTTCCTTGAAGAAAATGATCCCTGTTACGCCAAAAAAAAAAAAAAAAAAAGGAAACTGGAGTTTTTATACAAGCCCAATAATACATACACTGTAGTTTGTTTGAGATGATTTGTCTGTGATAGTTTTCTACAAAAAAAAAAATCAAGGTAGAGTCCAGATCCTTATTTGATTCAGTTTGACTTGCTGATATAAATCTCAACATGAAAAAAATATCCCCACATAGCCTCTTTTACTCCACTAGGAGCTCCAGTGGACGTCAATTGAGATAGACGATGTTTATGAATGACTCTGTGCTATTTGTTACTCAAAACCACCAACTGCACTTTGTGAGATACTGCCAATACTTTAGGTCTAAAAAAAACAAAATAGCTAAAACATGTTTTATCGAGAAGATACAGTTTTCTTGTCTTTAGCTTCCTATTGCAGCTCGTGATAAATAGTAAGGGCCATTGGGCATTAACCCTCAGTTTGAGCAGATGGTGGAAAAACAAGCCATTATGTAAGGTTCACTAAATCACCTAGTAAACACTAGACCAGGAAGAAAGACTGTTGGAAATGTAGTCCCGTTGCCTCAGCACTGCAGGAACTTTGCTGTCTCTTCTTGACTGGAGCTCAGCGGCTTTTTTTTTTTTTTTTTTTTTTTACTGAGTTATGTCTTGTTGCATCATTTTGTATTACAAAATGCTACTTTTGTGTATGGACATTTACCCTATGTTTTTTTTTTTTTTTTTTTATTTGGGGGTGGCGGGGGGATTTCAAGCTTTCCTTTTGTCCTAGTCTTGCAAATTTTCAGTAAAAAAACTCTTCTTAAACAATTTCCCGGTCTAGTGTAGAGGTGCAGGTGCTTTTAAGGAAATGTTTGTTCAGCTCTTACTTTTGAACCATATTTTTAATAATCCACTGGCTTTAAAATGTTTTAAAGATGTCCCTAAAAAAACAAAACAAAATCCAGTGCAACCAGTTGATTTCATTGCTAAGCCTGAAAATCTCAAATTTATTTCATCACCCAAACATAGAGAGGATGACACAATGGCACAACTTTTAATTTATTTTTTTAATTTAATCAAAGTTAACAGGAAGATGGATGGAACTAAATATGGGACAATCCTGGAAGAAAAGCCAAAAATGACTTGGGACAGGTTCAAGGTTTACCTTACAGCAGGAGAACAGACAATATTTTGAGATGGAACAGACTTAATTTTATCACAGAAAAACATTGTTTCAAAAGTATTAGCCTAGCTGGGCTAAATATTAAGCCACACCACAGTTTTCAGATTTTTCTTCTGTCAAAGGAATTGTTTTTTGCACCCCTTTGCATTGGCTTTTTAAATAAAGTCCCAGTATAGTAAAATAGAGACATTTGTGATTATTAATACATTTTTTTAGCTCACTGTGTGTTGCTCACACAAACATAATGTCTTAAAAAGGTACTCATTCTCTGTCTTCCTCTCTCTTTGTGACATTTAGCTACACACATAAGCAGTTGACATTTTCAGTGTATTTATATTAGATAAAGGTCTCTTCCTTGCATTTAGCTACAGTTCTGATCATCATAACCCCACTGCAGTTCTCAGAGATAAGTAAGGTCGTAACTGTGTGCTTTAAAAGGCAGGTATTAATTAACATGACACACTGACACCGTACTGACTGTGAGATAACTCAAAGCAAAAGCATACAGAGTATAAATAAGTCTAGACCAGCGAGAGATGAAAAAAGACACAGAGGCTCAGAGGTTTGGAAAGAGAGTTGAGTTTCTGTCTCAAAGAGCAGAGGGGGTTAGTTTGGGTGAAATGGAGGGAAAAAGGAGGAGGGGTGTGGGGGTACATAAACAACTCAGGAGCAGCGGGGTGGATGACATCACAATGTAAACAAAACGCTGCGCCAGAACTGAAAAAAAATTGTGAATTTGAGCTATCATGCATGTGTTTGGTTATGGAAAGCGGTGGGTAATAAGTCCAGAAGAACAAAGAGCCAATGTCATCATCATTATGTCTAATGTGGTTTATGACCTCATGCTTGATTCCAAATGAAGGTTTATTGAGCAACACGCGTATCGGGAGTCTTTTATTGTTCTTCATATTTTTTATTCTAAGCAACAGAATAAATAATTTACAGTTCTTGACGGAGAGGACTTGTGGGTAGAAGCTCTGCTCTCAAAGGACTTGGAAGCAATGCAAACATGACATTAATAATTTCCTTTTGCCATAGCTGATTTGTTGTGGCGTGATTTATCTGTTGGCTAATCTTTTCCATCTTTCTGTGTTTGCCTTAGGAACTATTTTATTTTATTTTATTTTATTCAAGATTTAGGTTGCAGCTCAAATGGCCGTCAGTGGACCTACTTCTCGTGTTGTACTGAAAATTTAGATGGTGTTGTAACGGTTTTCCTTTATTATTTTCATCTCCTTTGTGTCACTGTGAAAGAAAAAAAGGCCAACTAAAGCTGTTGTGGACTGGAATCTATGAACCACAAAACGGATAAAAAAATTTACATGAAAGCCCTTTTGGTTTTTCCAACTCGGTTAATTTTATTGCATTGTTATCATAAACCTACCACGGCTCCCCAATGTGTTCACACCCCTGCTAAAATGAAGCCCTGTAAAAATATCAAGTATTTCCCTAAAACCAAGTAAAGATGAGCCTGAAACCAGTTAGAGTTTGCCAAGACTGCCATGGCAACGCCGAAGAGTAAAAAGAATGTTCAACACATGCTAGCTGTGCTTTAAAATATGTGCCGTCTTTCTAATGTTCTCTGTTTTTCATCTTATAGATTTCACTACTGACTCAAAGCGTATCTTTCTCTTTAGACTTTACATTTTTATTTTACATGAGCACATTATATTCTAAAAACATAAAATAAACGGGATGTCAGATGTGGTGGTTGAGAGGTGGTGAGGAGAGACGCAGAGACCCAGGTTGTAGAAGAAAATGATGAATTTAATGAAGATGCTCAAAACAGTCCAGATCAGGCAGCAAGGCAGAGAGAATAGCACACAGCTAAATACCGGTAGCAACTGAAAACAAACTGAAGACTGAAAACGAGAGCTATACCAACACAGGACTTTACAGTACGACTGTGATGGCAGGCAGACAGACGACAAATGACACACGATGAGGATCCGACAAGAGGCAAAGACAACAGGTGGGACTAAATACACAGGGAGGGTAATCAAGGAATGAGACACACCTGGGAAGCAGAAACAACAGAGACTCAGGACAGAAACTGAACACAGAAAAACCTTAAAATAAATACATAGAAACACGAATCATGACAGGGACAGTCTATCAGTTTTGTGCCATTTTGCATTATTATTTGGAAGATTCAGAATCTCCACTTGCATAAATGTCATTGTATAACACTAAATTAAATGTCACACCATACGTTAAATGTTTTAAAATGATTTCTTTTGGACATTTTTCATCACAAAAAAAAAGGTTATAACAACTGTATCATTTATTCTGATAGCATCTTTATCACATGATCATTTTTTTTCGACTCTCTTCAATCCAAAAACATAAATGTGCGTATATGTGCATCTTATTCATTAATCAATTTGCGTTCACAGCGAAGAACCCAAGCACTTAACCACGTGTGAATGCACACTGCTGCACACACTGAAACACACACACACAGGCTGCTGGCATGACAGCTGTTTGTTATCGAGTCAGTAAGGTCAGTGGGGTCTGGTGTTTGTGGCTCAAACTTTCATTGTGGCTTCGGGGTCACTTCACTTTAGTGTGTGTGTAATGTTCACACACGCTTAGCCATTTCCTTTTTAACTATTTCAGAATATAGCCTTCCCAGCCCTTGCCGGAATCAAAACGGTAAGCTAGACTTCAATTCAAATATTTTATTTTATTTATCCTAACAGATTTTACATGCGAAGCATAAAACAAGAATGCTATCAAAATATAACATGATTACAAATTTTGTCAACATGAAAATATATAATTATTGGTGTAATGTAGAGGCATCACAGTACAGGCATATTCCTATAGAGATACTGATAAATCAGGACAGAAAAAAAACTGCAGGTTTGTTAGTTTTTGTGACTTGTTTTTCCTTTGGATCATTCCCACAGGCCATCCGCAAACAAACAAACTTGACATTCCTTCCATCCATCTTTTCTGATGACATAATAAACTTTCCCAAACAATACTTTGCTACAAAACACCAAACATAGCAACAAAACCTGCAGAATCCATCAGTGCTGCGTCGTAGCAGCTGTATGTTGTTGCACAGCCGTATCTGAAGTAACGCTTCGACCATTTACTTAGTTACCACCGTGTTCGATAACGTCATCAGAGCAAGATGCTAATCATGCCAATGAGAGCGGCTGGTTTTTTTTTCTGTTTTTCTCCTTATTGCCAGGCAAAGGTTCTAACGTAGCCCCCACTAGAGCAGTGTGGCATGGAAAAGCCATTACAGCTGATAGAAAGGCCTTTTATTTGGAGAGCTGAGCTCAGGTTCACATCAGGAATCAATTACCTACAACTGCCGTCTTCAGAGAGCAGATGCAGACCCCTTCCCCCGCCCACCTTCTTCTGCATCCCTCCCCCACCTTTTCTCTGTCTCTCAGCAGTGTTCCCATCTTTTAAAGGTCTTTTCCTTCTTTTCCTTCCTGTCTTCTTCCCTGTCTGTTGCCTTCTGTCCTGCTGGCTCTACTTTTTTTTTTTTAAGCAAACCCTCCTTTTTCCTTCCTGTCTCTCCCTAAAATGTGCTTCCACTCTTTTCTACCCCACCCTATCCTGCTAGCTCACCTTACACTGTATGTTTCCCTTAATTTTTCAGTAATTAAAAAAAAAAAACTGGAAGTAGTTCCAGACTTTCCCAATTTTCTCCCGTTCCACCAAACTGGACATTTTTTACACTGCTTTAGATTTCTATGTTATAACATCTAATTTGTGGTTTTTGCATGAATGTTGCTCTGAGTGAATAACTCGATATGCAACAGATTTTTTTTATTTTCTTACTAAATGTTTCCTTTTTCCCAAGCTTCAATTGTAATAAATAAATAAATAAATATTGATGGTATTCCTAACTTTTCTCTATTGGGAGTGCAGCTTCCACCTGCACTCCCAAAAGGAGATAAATTGTTCTCTGCTGAACATTTGGTTTAATGCAACTCAGCTGTTTCAGTCTAACGCAGACTTTCACACAACATTCTTCAGATCCCTTATGAAGGTCACCATGCTTTGTCAGAACATGGGATTAGTCACTTCTTGGAAATATTGTGTAAGCTCTTCCCGTCTGCTGATAATTTCTTTTTGTGAGGATATGTGGAGTCGCAAAATCTAAAAAACTGATTGGATGAGCCTTTTCAAGTGTCATCTTAGTGATGTCCAACTAGCACATGCTGGAGAGCCCAGAAAACCCAGGAAAACATCAGTTTGGGTCATAAATTCTTTTCAGACGGACACATTTAGAAGGGAAATCTCGCCAAAATAGAAGGTTATGAAATACTTTTTCAAAACCAAGGAAAGACTTCACAGAATATTTTATGCCATATAAAGCTAATGTGCCAAAAAACTGAGGAGAAGCCTGCTCTATGGGAAAAGACGAAGGATTTTTGCATCTTCGCATCACTAAATCAGGAAAAGTACAAATTATTTTTATACTTTTGCACAAATCTTTACAAGAAATTTGAACTTACGTTATACTTTTAAGCTATTTACTTAAAAATAAAATACTTCAAAACGTCACATCGGCTCACTTGCAAAAGCACACAATTATGCTTCTATTTCTGGTGAAACTTCCAAATACACAGGCTTTTAGCAGCATCACTAATGATTGACACACGACTGGGAGGCCTTGTGGCCCAGACTTCACCTGCCTGGGAAAGAAAATTAGCCCCTAACTTAGCCAAAACAGGGTTTTAGCAATAAAATCAAAGGGTTTACATGTGGTCACTGTTTCAGTAAAACTGGATAGACTGCACACCAAGACACACGGAGCAGTTCTGTGGCAATCTGTGGCAAAAAGCCTTGTGGTTTGGTAGCATGTGAGCAACGAGCGTACCGCTCTGTGGTATAGTTGTGGCAATTCTCACACTCCACATGGTACTTACTGTTCTGTCTGTGTTTCTTTTTCACTTCGTCTTTCTTTTGCTTTAATTGGCAAAGTGGCTCTATTTTGTTTTTGTCATTTGATGTGAACATTTCCTACCAGCTCTGATAGTGAAGACGCAGCTTAAAATTTGAAATATGTATTTGTCACTTAAAAGGATAATAAAAAAGACTTAACAAGGAGCTCCACATTTTTTTCTGTTTAAATGTATTTCTTATTTATTTATTTTTCCTCTAAACATTTTTTGCGATGAAGAGAAAAGGTTTAGGCACTGCGGTTGGATGAGGCTCTAATCCTCCAGTTTTCAGCCTTTCATTTCACTCTCTTCTCTCTGGTTTGTGTCAGAGTAAATAAATTCAAAAATAAAAACAGATCTGTGTGCTTTAAGAGACATACTGAAAGACTAAAAGCACTCTATATTTCAAGTACAGACCAAGTACTATTTTATAAACCTTTCCTTCAGAAAAAAAAAAGCGCTCACGAAAACACACACAAGCTTGGACAAAGAGCAGCTGTTTTACTAGCAGACGGGTGGATGTGTATCTGCCTCCCATTGTGTTTGTCTGCTGACTTCTGCAGTTCTCTGATAATGTGTGTCGAAAATTGGCCCTTAAAAATGTACTTTGCAGACACTCGACTGCGCGTACACTGCACAGAAACAGCTGGAAAAAAGTAGTCACACCTCTTGAACTTTTTCACACGTTGTAAAATCGCAGCGAAAACATGTATTTCACTGCGACACGCCGTCACAAAGGACTGCAGGGTTACGATAAGGAAGGAAAATGGTAGAGCCGTTCAGTTTTTCTTTTTACAAGAAAAAAACAATCTAAAATGTGTGGCTGCTAATCCGTTTGGGGTATGTCCCTGCTAGATATTCACATTTAGAGCATAACGTTTTTGGACATTTTTTTTTTTTTTTTTTGCAAAATTGTTCAAACCCGGTCAAATTGGATTAAGAATATGTGTAAACATTAAGGTTAGTTCTGCCACAGATGCTCAGGATGAATGATTCAAATACTATCCATCATTTTGCTTCGTCTCCCATCAGGAGAAATGATTTTGCCTCACAAGATATGTTTCATTTGGCTGCATAGCAACATAGAAGTAGTGAGATTCTTGCTGCAAAAATAAAATTACTTAGGGCTTGACTGGCAACACCCTGTTTATTCTATGGGAAATTTAATGAAAGGCTGGCTTTTTTTCTCATGTTACACTACTCTTTCATCTTCTCTATTTAATTCTAGTCTGACCCTCTCTTGGATTTAAATTTTGGTTTATCCTCCACCTCTTTGCATCTTCCTACAGTATTTGTTTGCATTTCAATATATTTTTCACCAAGTCCTCCCCTGCTTCTTTGTAGTGGCTGTGGACAGGTAAATATATGTGTCCCCTGCCGTACAGTTAATGAGATGAAGAGAGAAGTTGCAGACGGTGGAAAGACTCCAGTTTCAGCTTTGAAGTTGAACCGACCTCAGAACATCTAACCGACCCACACAAATCTGACAGAGAGCCCATTGACTTAAGTTTAGATTGTCTGCATGCATGCCAGCAAACTAAATGGAGTCAGCCTATCAAAATGCTGACAGACACAGGAAGACTTGAAGTCAATAGATGGCAGATGGCACAAAAAAACAAGGTTTAAGGAGCCGACAGATATAAAAGAGAAATTATGGGAGTGTGAGAAGAAGGGAGGAGGAGGAAGACGAGGAAGAGGAAATGATCCCTGCCCAAAGAGGTAAAAGAAACCCTTGTCTGTTTCAACAAAGCAACATTTCAGCTCTCTTCTAATTCAGTCACTTTATTACAGGTTTTCACTTATTCCACTTTCCCCAGTGTTTCATATTTGTTTCAGCATCACTATATACAACAAGATATTGTTGTTCTTATTCTCCAAAAGTCAAATTTGACAAGTTCTATGTAAGATGGCAGAATGAATTGGCCCGGCTGAAAAATAAATATTTGATATCTGATGTCACTTGAGTTGATCAGTGAACTACATAAATAATCTTACCCAGCTAAACATACAGTTTAAACCTATTAACCAAGCCCTGCAAGTAAGTGTTGCGTTGCTTTAGATGTGTAGCATTCAGCAATGTTTTAATTAAAATCCCACCTAAATGCAATATATTGGGTAAAATAATATGCAAAAGTCAAACTGATGCATAGAAAAGTAAACAAAATAGAACATATTTGAGGATTCAAGAAACGTATTACTTGTATAAGATTGCTTGATCAAACAGCCGCTGAGAGATTTTCCTTCCCTGCAGTGTTTCAGACGGGATAAAAATGCTCCAGGGCGGTCCAGTCAATTGCACTAACCCGGGTTGACTGCCAGCAGTACCTAAAATGGTATCACAACTAATCTCACGTGCCTGAACAGAAGGCCTTCTTGCTTTTTTTAAGGATTTGGGAGTTTCTGGCTTGTAGGTTCTTGATTGGGCCAACAACTTATTAGAATGCAGAAGAATCTTCTATCTTCTTTTGAAGCATGGACATATGAGTACAGTCTGTTTGTAGCATCCTTGATCTCTATTGTTCAAACAGATTGATTCTATAGAGACCAAGTCTAGACTAGTCAGTCTGGGGGTTGACTCAGGAGTCATGTAGTCATGTTTTTCTGTGGTACCCCAAAATTGGTAAGAATATCTACAAGTAGTTCAATAGTTTGGCAGACATAAATTTTTACACACAGACATGCGCAAGCAGAGGAGGGGCTTTGCCGATACATCAAAGTAGTGACATTTTGCTCTTTGCTTCAATAAGAGGTCAACCCGGTCAGAACACCCACTGACAAAGTGAAGATGAGAATGTCACTCATTCTTTTGCATGTGTGTTTGCAAGTGTGAGGTCTTTATTAGAGAAGAGGAAGGAAGTAGGAGTATGTCTTCATAGTTCTCTGTTAAAATTAGCTTTCAATGGTACATGTAAAGTTTTCCATCAATATTGTAGCAACTGACCGATTTATTTCCATTTCCACACACAGACTAAAGAGGTAAACATGGGGTTACAGTGTTGTTCCTGTTCCAACAGTCATTTCAATAAGGAATACCTTTGAGACTGTACCTTTTGTCTCGTCGCCCTTCTTTATTTTCATTGCAGCAGCACTGCTCCTTTTCAGTATCTCACAACTCGGTCTTAAGAGGCTAAGCCAACAAAACCCATACCTCTGAGACAGTCAATCACACCGAAAAACCTTTATACAACCTCCAGAAAGCCCAAAATATGGTTCTAAATATGTGTTCAGTCCCACTTAAGGGACACAAATGAAATATTATTGTAATTTATCCTTTGGATTGTGCTAAACCACTTTAGATTCCCCAGGAACCAGTTCATATTGTTGCACATCTTACTGAAGGCATCCAAGCAAGGCAAACCTTTGTCCCAGAGCAACTCATAGCAAACGTAGATTTAATTAGAAAGGAAATCTGATTAGGTTAGCCGAGTTTGGGGTTTGGCTTGGAAGTCTGTTTGACCCAAACAACTCTTTTTGGCTACAACAATCATGTTATATAGCAGAACTGTAAATATTTACAGAGAAAAACTCATGCATCCTTCCTAGCTTAGTTTCCCGTATGCGCATTTGGTTTCTGAGAGTCCAGACAGACAGAAACCTGACTTTCCATCTAAATTTATTCATCCGGCCTTGTACGAGCTTTCTCAAGATTTGGGAACATGGGAGTGTGACTGACTGCCTTTTAAGATAAGAACTACGGCGTTGTACCAATATGGATTCCATAAACATAGAATAAAAGTGAACCTGACATAGACGGTCTGAATAAAATTTCATGAAGATGTGCTCACCAGCTAATAGAAAGAGAGACAAAAGAATGAAGGTAGAAGATTTTATCAGAACAAATGTAACAGCCACAATAACTTATGAAGTCATCATCACACCGGAAATGACTGAGACTGAGAATAACCCCTTATTCTAGAAAAAACACTCCAAAAGACTACTTTATATAAAAACTTATTTATCGATCAACTGTCCTCCCTCACTGCAAATCAAGGTCAGCAAGAAAAATTTGCAAGTTACTCTCACGAAGCAGTACATTATTTCAGGCAGAGTGCTGTGTTGCTTTTGATTTAGCTATTTTATCTAACAGCAAGAAGACCACACACACACACAGCAAACCCAAGGATAATTACAGGAATACTGTTTTACAGCCTAACTCTGCTCACAGTGAGGGAGCTGCACACAGCAGGCAACCCCTGGCATATAAAAACTGTCCTTTCTAAATAATCTCTGCTACTAATATTGTATTGAGAAGATGCAAATGCATATATTAAAAAAAATCTGTCATTAATGGAGGAAGTGCTATAACAATGAGTTGCAGACAAACATGGAAAGATTGTAAAGCATTTAATGGGTTTTTTTTCACCAACTTATAACATTTTATACAGTATGCAAAAGGTTTTTGTGTAAAATCTTTAGATTATCAAATGCAATACAAAGATAAAGGGTTAAAATATGAATATGCAAGTTTTGTTGAGATTTATTGATATTGTGTAGTTAAAATGCTATACAGTCTAAAGGAAACTGTCTAAATCTTGTAATCTTTTTTTTTTATCACAAAGGAAAAAAAAGTCCATAAATCAAAAAAGTATGGACAAAACTAAGAAAGTGCAATAAAATAAAATGGATTTGATTAAAATAACATCAGTAATCATGTAGCAATCCCACTGTAACATTATTTTCCTTGTTCCCACTGTTTGTTATTTGGTTGTTTTTTTCCACCCAACTAGGATACATCTGGTTTTCCTTTGGGATTCTCCTCAGTTGCCACTCTGGAGACACTTAACTGTTCAATCAGTTGCTGTGTCAGGAACTACAGGACAGCACGCCACTCGTTTAGCTGAATTTGCTCCACCCTCCCTTCCCCTCTGTTTTACTTTCCACCACCATCTGCCATGTCTCACCCAGAGCTCATCTTTCACAGAGAAGAAAACCCCTGAATCAGCTGCACAAAGTAACCAGATATTATTCAAGTGTTACTAGGATGAACTAAGCATTCATTACATGGTCAGGTGATTGCAGGTTCCATTTCACACATCAGCTTCATACACAAATGACCGATATCCAGGGTTTGTTTCAACTAGACGTTATTGGACCATCAGTCACAGATCAGTTTGATGTTTTCATGTCTCTGCTGTTTGTGTAAGAGTTACAAAAACAATGTCAGGAATATGAAATGCATATCCTCTACATTTTCTCCCATCACTTCTGCAAAAATAACAAAAAAAAGAGAAAAATAAATGCTATATTCCTCTATTAATGTCCCTTCCACACTCATTGATGCCCCTGGTGAAAATGTAAAAAAAATACAAAACATAAAACTCATTTGTTTTCAAATTGCTGTTGCATATGAACGTAATATGTTGTGAACTATATTATTGGTGTGCTTTTTTCCTTGTCCAAGCAGGAGTCCTGATGAGTGTAGAAAAAGAGTTTATGTGCAAAAACAAAGTTTCTTTCACCCATATAACAGTAATAGGCGTTACCTGTACGATTTTACATGTTTCAAGAAAAGACAGACAAGGGGAGGAATCTTTTAGGGTTAGGAACTTGAGGATTTGGCTGACCACAGAAAGATATTGGTTTTATGTCCGATGAACCAGAGGACCATGTTGTACTGAAAGACCTATTAGAAACCTATTTTCAGCCATCTGGCAGATGTTAAAGGGGCAGCGTTATGTATTTTCCAGGCACGTAGTGTCATTTTATAGCACAATTAAGTAACTATGTTACCTTTAGTTGTTATAAAAATGAGAAATATATGTCAAACATTACTTAGAAATTTGATGTTGCAATTTGATGCATTGAAATTGTTGCTTTAAGAAACTCCTGCTCTTTCCCGAGACCCCGCCTTCAAAACGTCATGACAACAATAACTTTCCATAATGAGGAAAGTTGGACTGAGAAGTACTTTGTATGATAAGCACATCAAGTATTACATAATAAACTTGAAATGTTTTACGCAACATTTATTTCACAGAAAGTATTTTATTAGAGTCCAAATTCTTTTAAGGACTTAAAAGTTGTTTTTTTTTAATTAATAATTTTTTTTTTGTATTTGATGTTCAATTCTAACACTTCAAAAAAAAAAAAAAAAGCTTTATCAGTATGAAGTATTTACACATCTTTACTGGGGATAGGAATAAGTCTGAAGGGGGTCGTGTTATTTATGCACATAAAAAAAGAAAACTTTCCATCATCTTCTCTGCTGACCGAGCCCAAGAAATCTGAGATACATGATCTACTGTGCAACAATATTCACAGGGAAGAGAGTATAGTCAGAGAAAAAGGTCGCGTATGAGGTAGACCATGAGTGAAAAACCAGGGTTTTGGAAACATGATTTCCTGTGGAAAACAGTGATGTCACGGTAATCTACTTTTCATTCTCTCATGCACTCAAGCATGTGCAAACACACGAGCATCGTCTGTATAAATCAGCTTCTTCTAGCAAACACTCTGTTAATGTCATTAACATAGCCTTCAGCTGAGCTGTATACAGCCTTGTTTTATTGTTGGAGACTTTATTAGAGTGTTTGTGGAGGAATGTTTCACAATGCAATTAATCTGAGCGTGCTTAACCACAGAAAAATAGTCTGTTATCCAAGAAGTACACTGTATTTTTTTTAATGTTTTGACATTATTATTTGAACAAAATATGAAAAGCAGTCAGCTGAATAATTTCACCATTCAAGCAACATTCAAGCTAACTTATCCTACATTTGAGAAACTGCAAAGTATTTTAACAAATGAGATCAGAAAATTTGCAAGAAAGACAGAATAGTGTAACACAACTGATAAAATGACACAACTGAAACACCAGGTGAACACGCAAAAAAACACGATGTGATACAAAAATGGATTCTTAATTAGTAAATTAAACAAGTGTGAAATACTTGAATAACTGACTTCAATAATCTGAATTTGAAAGCACTTAATGGAATCAGCCATTTTCCTGTCAACGTTCTGCCTTTTATAAATAATGTCTTAAGCATTTTATAGAAATACTTTGCTACAACTGTTTGAAACTGCCTTAATTTGAAGTTGAACTTGAAGATCCAATAAACCAGTGGCAATTAGCGAAACACTGGAAAATAAGGCAGTTAAATCAGTTAAAGAAGCAGAATATTGGTTCCTCCTGTGATGTAGCGTGTCGCCTTTGAGGCTCCAGCATTTAAGTTTGGTTTTGACAGACATTTGCTCTCTGACTAACACAACAGGTTGAAAAAGAAATGTGCACAGTTGCTTAATTCACATTAAGAAACAAGATGTTTTTTCTCTTACTGAAAAGTTACATCTGCTTTCATGAGACTGAAAGCAATGCCAGGAACATCCCTTTGATCCGTTCCTCTGTAGTCTCTAACAAGTCTTCTTCCAAGATCGGCCTGTATCCTGCTGCAGCCATTTTCCCCCCTGCTTCTTCTTCTGCTAATATCTTTATGCTGTTAATTTTTTTTTACCCTGCTGTTGTTGTTGGACCAGACATTTAAATTCCCTCAACTGCCAGTTTTATTTTACAGTCCATGACCTCTCTGTTATTTTCCTGCTGCTTGTGGTTTTCTTTCATTCTTTCATATTCGTCTTTGTTTTTGTCTCCATTATCAAACTTATCTTTTGCATTATATGTTGTTTTCTTTCAAAGTTTTTTTTTCATGTCTGCTCGGCTCACACTCTTTCTGGGGGCCACCAATCCACATGCTGTAACCTCAGGTGTGCTTGCTTATATTATTCTCTTTACCCTTTCCATCCTCAAAACACAAACACGTGGAATCATTTATGGAGAAAAACGTTAGGATTTAACATCTCACATTGTTTCACATTACAACTTTGAAGTTCAATACATTTAATATAAAATTTAAGCAATAAAAATATCCCTTATTGTTATATATTATAGAAATATCTTGAAAACAAAATCTTAAAGTGTGGCATACAAATGCCTGTGTCCACCATGTGTCAATACTTTGTAGAATGCCCTTTTTTGATGTAGTTACTGATTCTGAATTTTGGGGGGCAAAATGGCTTTACAAAACTAAAAAAATCTCAAGGAAAATGTTTTGACTAGGCCATTCATATAGCTGACTCTTCATTGACTCAATAGCATGTCGTAGTGATTTCAGCAGCACATTTGTTAATCAGGAGGAGGGAGAAAGCTTCTTTGACCTGGCTAGGTGTTTTTTTCAAATCGGTGCCGCCTCCCTTGCTTCAGTTTTCTTTACTCTCTTGGCCGGCACAGTACAATTTGCTTCTGTTTAAGGTAGAAGCGAGCTGAACCATGTCAGCCACTAAGAACTTCCCTTGACATTTAACAAAAGCCAACATAAATATGAGCACACACTTGAGGTGTTTTTGTCTCTATATTTGAGTTCAAAACCACAAAGCACAACAGAAGACCCACAGATAGCTAATAAAAAAAGAATATTACATAATGAAATGTGAGGTGAGCATCTTGGGAGAGTAATTCTGATTCCCTCCGACTTCCACCTCATGAAAGATTTACACACAGTAACTCCTTTGTAAAAGATTGTTTTAGCGTGTGTTTATGGCTTGCACATAGCGGCCCAATATGCGACATTGACTGCCGGTGTTTGGGCACACTGTGTGTGTGTGTGTGTGTTCAGAAGGTACAGACTATGATTGTTCTCTCTGGGTGTTAGCTTTCGGAGCAGGAAGTGCACCTTCGGGTCAGAAAGGAGGGGAGATATACCCACACTTAGTCTGCCCACATCTGTTCAAATACCAAAGGCTGTCAAAGCCTCACAGGAAATGAGAGCACATATATGCATGTGTGTGTGAATGATACAGAATAGGTTCTTTGTGAGAGCAGATTATAAAATTATTTGACCTTTCACTGCACAACCTGTTCCCACAAAACTACAGAAAACTAGTCATCTACATGCGGTGAAAGAAAAAAAACAGCACACTAATGCTGAGAAAGCACATCACTGACGACTAAAGGTTGCTTTGACACTTTTCTTTTAGTCTGAACACTGCTTCTTGTCTCTTGATTCTGAACTTTGCTACTGTGAAACCACAATAATTCCTTACTGGGACCCCTCAGGGTTGGGTGCCCGGTCCACTGCGGTTCACACTGCAAACAGATGAGATGCGTGAGAAAAACGGATTGTAAATTAGCAGACGACACAATAGCAGTGGTGCAAAGAGATAAGGTCAAACAGTTGGAGCACTGTGCAGAGATATTAGTATGATTTTTATTAAGCATAAACCAAAACAGATGATCAATGGCAGTTCAATTTAATAGAATTTTATTCAAAAATACTTTCTTTTTTATGTAGCTTCTTGGTGCAAGTCTTGAAGGATCTTGACTTCCTCAAAAGGTACGGCCTGCTTCGTCTTTTCTTGTAGACGCTTCACTATTGGGTCTTCAGTCCAGTCTGTTGTCCACATGAACTCCACGGTATGTATTTTTCTCTGCCACCTCCACTTCTCCCCTGATGGAAGTAGGATTTCATCTAACCCTGCACACATTGTGTCATTGCAGTACTGCTCCACAGAGAATGGCCTATTTGTTTAAAAATAAATTTTGTTGTATGGCTACTTTTACCACCCTATTGTTCTCTACAGGCTATGTCTAGGTCACATGACTGTCTCAGAATATTCCTTTCTGAATTATTTTGTTTTTATCTAAGCTTAAGCAGCAAAACTCAGAATTCTTTCAAAAAACATTGATACAATTGTACAAGATAGCCATCCAACAAATTACCCCCCCCCACCCCCCCCCAAAAAAAAAGTAAAACTGTTTTGTAAAAAAACAAAGTTACTCAAACACTGGGAAACTGATCATTTCATTTTATGTATTTTGTGAGAATGTCAAGTTGTTGTTTTTTTCTACAAAAGTAATTAAACTCTTGATATGTAGCATTGGTGTGTTTCCTGATCTTCATGATGTTGTAAGTTCATAAATGTCCTCAAAGAGATTTCTGGGGTTTTTATAGTACATGTGTATTTTTACTAAGATGAAATTATACCCATTAGGTGAGTCCTGAAAGCAGCTGGTTGCCCTGTAACTTGAATATGTTTATTCAAGTTACATAACATTTGCCTGGCTTGTGTTTTATTAATTTAATTCTTTGCTTGGTGTGGGTTATTTTTCATTATGTTTTTGTTCAGGTCTTCAATATGCTGGACACAGCTATGTGTCTGTTGTGTACTTTTATGAGTGTGTTGACTCCCAGTTAAAGTACACATTTTGAATACATTAAAGAACAAAGTAACAGTTTAAGTTTTTAATTTATTTTAATTCCTTTGTGTCGAGATCCCTTTGAAATATCATGAGAGTGGGACAGAGACTAATTGTTCAACTACCATTTACTTGCTAAAACTGAAGAAAATTCACAGAATTCTGGTAACTACGACGAGAACTGTTTCCGTGTGACGATAATCTGAAGACCTGCAACATTACACTTCCCTCTGACACGGTTCTCAAACATTCAAGCCTTTTATCGTTGTCGTCACCGTTCTGGAGGAAAGCCAAACTGACGGCTTTATTAGGTGTGATATTGGTCATCAAACTGCAAAGAGCACGTGTCAGACGCTGCAGGGTTTTGTGGCTTTATATGCATTCGGAACTTTGGGGCCCGTTTCACATGCATTCGGGACAACTTCAGATGTGAACTCCAAACACTGAACTGTATGCCATCTGGCATGGTTTTCCCATGCTATCTGGATAACTGTTTATAAGTAAGGACAGAAACCACACAAAACTGCACTGTTAAAAACAAGTTAGACACATGGAGGTTTGCAGCGTGAATAAAAGCCGTCTGGCTCAAACACATCCTGTTATGTAAGAGTCAGTTCATTTGTCTAACAACAGGGTTAAAAAGGCAAAAGGTGAGAAAAAACTGATAATTTAAGAAATGGGGTGATAAAGATAATTATTTAGCTGTAGAGGAAAATGGCAGAAGACATCTGAAAATATAAAAAAAACTCATGCTGCAAGTGAATAGCAAAAAATAATATGCAACTTGCAAGATTAAGCAATGGTGTGGACCTGATTTCCTGAGAGTACTGACAGCAGGAGCACATGCAAGGAGGTAGGAACAAAATACTCCACTGGGAGAAATGGAGAAACTGAGGGAGGAAAAAAAAAACAGAATTCTGATATTTAAAAGTATAAATAAACATTCCACCAGCACCGTAGTGAAAAACAAAGGCCAGTTCCACAAATAGAAAATACATAGAAAGCTGGAACTAAATGCAGTTCCCCTCATCCAACTCAGTTCTGCCACGTTTACGGGGCAATCCATCTATTCTTGGAACAGACGAGCCCTGACGGCCTGATGGGAGCCAGAGAGAGCCAAAGCACCCGTGGTAATGGCTGACATTAACTTTGGAACAATGGAGTTCAAGTCAGAGAAAAATGGGTGGGCCGTGTTATGTTGTGTTGCGAGAAGCAATGGGTGTTCCCATCAGGGATTAAACTTCTGTGTATTGTCCTGAATAAGTTAATTGTGTTGTTAGGAAAGGAAAAAAAAAAAAAAAAAAAAAAAAGCTGATATCTGTAAGAAAGTTTCTATCCGAGATGTAGTAGCAGAACTGACTCGAGGGAAAAAAATATACAATTTTGAATACAAAGACTTTGATTCTAATATTAGTGGGTTTTTTATTGAAAAAACCCACGTTTTGCCATGACCTCTAGTGGGAGAGGTTGTTCAGTGTTATTTCGCCATCTCAAGCAGTTGTTATACAAGTTTTGGAGAAGTTTCCCAGCTCTCCCAATAACATGTTTGCATATGCCTGACATCTAGTGGCCATTTATTGATCACTAGAACTTTGATTCTCCCCATACGTTCTCAAAGTACATATCCAAGATCCAAATCGGATATCTAATAAAGATGAAACAACAAATATTGAACAAATCGGATTTATTTAACGTGCACGAAGCTTAGAAGAAAACTATATTCTACCACTTTATGTTTGTGAATTTTGACACATTTTGAGACAGGAAATTACATAATTAAATCTTAATTTCATGAAACAAATATTGTGAACAATTTATTATTTGCAAAGTGTGAAAGGACAGACGAGGTTGAACCCTGGCATCTTAAGAACTTTTAATTTTTATTACTTTTCAGGTCTCAGCAAATAAAATGAATGCATCCTCATAAAATAAACAAACTAAGCTTAAAGTGCAACGAAAAAAAGTCTAATATCAAAACGACTGAATTAAAACGCAGTCAGAGGAAGTTATAATATTTCACATACTAAACGAGAATGAAAAATGCCACTATCTGACTTAAATGAGCTACAGACAGGCTAATGAAATTAATTTTCTTCTAGCTCCGTGCCTCCACGTTTCACTTTTCAGATTTCAGAAAGCGAGTAAATTCTATAACCTATACAACCCTATTTAAGAATATAGTTAATCCTTAAAATGCACCAGTTTGTCAAATACAGCCTACATTTTGGGGGATTAATTCTTGAATCTCCTGTGGCAACCGCTCACGGGTAGAAACACTTCCTCACACAAACGCTGCCTATTTAACACAGCTTCTGCCTCACCCTTCCCCCAAACCTTTTTCAAACAAGCTCCTCCAGACTAGCAGCAGCAGCTATTAGCAAACACCTGGAGGAAGTGCACACCTGTTGAGCTTATCATGGAAAATACTTCTTAGTCCAACGCTCTGGGGAACAGTTTTAAATGGGATAACGAAGGACCATTGTTAACTGCTAAATAACTTCTTAATAATGTGGGTTTTTTTAGAAAGTGTTGAGATATATTTAGTTTAACACTGTTTTCAGAGAAAAGTATTTAAACCGTTGAAGTTTGTTGTAAAAGTAGTTCATTACAGCATGCGTGTCGTTCAAAGGGTGAATAACACACCTGACTGCAAGCGAGGTGTTGGCTCTGATTGGCCACAGCACTTCACTCTTTCCCTTCTGTTACCGCCTTTTCACTGACTCACCATCCTGGTCCAAAGATCGCTGCATTGTTTGCTCTAGGCCTGAGCTGCTAGGGGCAGAAGGATTCTGGTTCGTTGCTCGTCTAACTCATAAGGTGCTTCTATCGACCTCTGTAGCATCTCAGCAGTTAACCGCACCAACTTAGATTTTGCCAGAGGGTCAATAAAACGACTTTTACCGTGTTGAGCCAATTTGGTGCCAGACACAAGCAAAGGGAGGGTGGAGACCTGAGACACTTCCTCATCTTTGTTTGACCCAGTGCCCATGTGCACAGGTCTGAAAGGAAATCCACATTTTTTCCTCGAGGTAAGACAGTGAATTTAATTAGTTTATAACTCTAGAAAAACATTGATGTCATATATTGTGATAAGTCGTCATCCTGAATTGTTTGAGTCATATAACGTATAAAACATGAGATTGGGTTTGAGTTAGCATTGATTTTTCTGAGAAGTAGAAAGATCAAGAGAAAGTGATGAAAGTTATGTCCAAGTTATAGTTATTGCTCTTTCTATTTAACTGAAGACAATGTTAAAGGTTTTTATTTTCAATTGAACTGTTGTATGGTACATCTAGGGCATTGCTACTCCACCCTCCATGGTAAGAATTCAAATGTTAATTTTTCTATCGTTCTTAAAGAAGAAGTAGAGCAATCAGTCACTTCCAGAACTGCAGACGCCTCAGATCACAGTGTCCTGTGCAATTATATTGATGTAAATACTTGTGCTTTTTTTTAGGGGTAAATAATGGAAATCTGAGCTAAAGATGGGATCAGTGCAGTCACATTTTGGCAGCTTGTGTGTAAAAGAGAAAAAGCAAGGTAAGGTCTACTTTTGTATTACATGTCAATTAAGTATTCATCATTGCAATAAGGCTTTTGATATATATAGTAAATTTCTGTCAGCTGAGATTAAAATTAGCATTTGTCTTCCTGCTGCTGCTGTTAAGCACCTTAATCCCACTGTTGCTCATGTTTTTCTCAGAGGAGGAGAGATATGTTCGAGCCAATGACAGACCTTCCAACTTGTCTTATAACTACGCTGTAAGTCCCCACTACTGGAAGGATTTACACCTTTAACATTTAATTCATTTTTTTTTCTGATTTTCTCTACCCAATATGACATAGCTACATATTATTTGCAAAGACTCAAGCACATGAGTAGTAACCCCCACACACACACAAAACGTAAAAACCACATATTCCTTGCAGTCCACAATTATCCACTGTTTTGTGTCTGTTTGCTGCATAAAATGTCAAAAAGGTTTATGGTTGTAGCAAAATGTTAAAGGTTAGTAGGGCATAAATACTTTTGAAAAGTCCTAAGTATTCATATACTATGATGTGCGCTGTAGGTATTTTCTGATTAACTGACGATTATGTCACTTCCTCTTTCTCAGAACAATGCCATCCGGACCTCCAAGTACAACATAATCACCTTTCTGCCTCTTAATTTGTTTGAGCAGTTCAGGAGGCTGGCTAATGCCTACTTCCTCTTCCTCCTCATCCTCCAGGTACCTTTTTCCCCTTTCTCTATCTCTGCATTTCAACATCAGACTTTATCATTAAATGTCAGTACGCCACTGATTATTGATACAAATTAGTTTCTGTATTTTCAAAGAAACATTTTCTAACATAAGCATAAATTGATCGTTTTGTGAGTGAAACTTTTTTTTTCATTTCAAGTTAATACATTTCACATTTTCTCTTAGCGTTTTACATTTGTTGTAAATGGAGCAAAGTACTAACTCTGCCTTGTTTCCTGTATTCACAGTTAATCCCACAAATATCCTCTCTGTCCTGGTTCACCACAGCTCTGCCGTTAATTTTGGTGCTGTCCATGACAGCGGTCAAAGATGCCAATGATGACATAGTAAGATAAAAGCATTCCAGTTTAAAAGATCGTTCTAACCCTAACCTGCTCAAAGATGAAAGAACAAACATCTGAGCAAATATTTTATTATTTTTTTTCTGCCAACTGAACAGAACAGACACAAAAGTGATCGGCAAGTGAACAACCGCATGGTGAACGTCCTCATCGATGGAGTGTGAGTCATTTTAATAGTCAAACATTAGATTACAGATGTGTTAATTATTTACAGTTTATGAGGAAGTATTTATTAAACGGGACATGTTCAGTACCTTTTTGAATTCGTTTTGCTTTTTCTTTACAGACTGAAAAATGAAAAATGGATGAATGTTCAGGTTGGGGACATAGTTAAACTTGAGAGCAATCAGTTTGTTACAGTAAGTATTGGCTTAATCAAACCTGGAAAAGAGATTTTTAATTTTTAGAAAAAGCTAACCCATGTCACTCACCCTACAATACTGACTTTATTAATGTCAACTGAACTTTTATATTAAGTTTCAATAAAAGCATTCATAAAGACTATTATCTTTCAGGCAGACCTCCTGTTGCTGTCCAGCAGTGAACCTCTCAATCTAGTCTATGTGGAAACGGCTGAGTTAGATGGGTGAGTATGGTGCAAGCTGCTTTCCTTTCACAGATTATATGATTTCCCTTTAGTTGCAAACTTCTTACATCCCATATCGGTGATCCCCAGTGAAACAAACCTGAAAGTGAAACAAGCCTTGACTCTCACAGGAGAGATGGGAGACTCCATTGAAGCTCTTTCTGCCTTCAAAGGTAAGAAATGACCTCATGTAATCATGAATTCAAGATTCAGAACAAATATCAAGGCAAAAAAAAAAAAATCAACAATGATGTACTATGTATAAATCTGACCTACATTTTAAAGAGAATAAAGCAAGATCAATAAAAGGAGAAATGAACTTTCTTCTTCAAGATGCAGACCAAATTATTAGGGTTTTCCTGGAATTTGGAGCAATGCTAATTATATAAATGTTAGCTTAGCAGCTATAAAAAAACAAACCAAAAAAAAAAACATAAACCTCACTTAGCATACCTGTGAGAGTATTTATGATGGGCCTTTTTGATTGATAACCGTTGTGTACAACATAATGATGGGATCTATGGTTTTCAGGTGAAGTGCGATGTGAGCCTCCAAACAATCGCTTAGACAAATTCAAGGGAACCTTGACCGTGAATGGACAGAATTATGGCTTGGACAATGATAAGATACTGCTGAGAGGATGCACTCTGAGAAACACAGAGTGGTGCTTCGGTCTGGTCATCTTTGGAGGTAAATCTACTGAAATGCAGCCCTCATTGACACACCTGCTTGTCCTACTATGCAAAGTCAAAATTCCTCAAGTGAAAAAGGGCTTGTTGTGTAGTGTCTCATTTCGCTGAGAGATACACTTGTTTGAGCTTAGCTGTTCAAGATAAGAATCTTGGCAATCCCAATGTGGGGAAAAGAAACCAAATCTCTTCTCTTACTCGTCAAGTCTACATGGGCCCACCAGAGGGCACTAATGCTATACTGGAATGCTCATGTGCTTTTGAGGAACCAATTAAGGTAAAAATTCAGGTAGCAATAATTCAAGGCATGTTTTGTTATTATTATTTATGTTTGAGTACTAAATAATTAAATGTATACTGTACTTTAAATGTGTACTTTGGAAATATGGAAACAAGTAACGTCATCAAGTGCTGAGCAGATCAATCAATGCATGTTTTTGACAGTTGTGTTCTCATTAGAAACCAGTAATAAAAACCAAAACACAAAAAATAAAAAATTAAAAAAAAAGGTAATTTTATTCTATATTTAACAAAAACATAAAATTACTAGCAAAAAAAGGATTGGACGTCCTCTGCAGAATCATGTGCATGTCTGATCCTAACGGAGAATGTTCTTAGGTCCCGACACCAAGCTAATGCAAAACAGTGGAAAGACAAAATTCAAGCGCACCAGCATTGATCATCTGATGAACATCCTTGTGTTGTGTGTAAGTGTCTGCACACACAAATACACTGAAGCTATTGTATTTCTGTGCCACTACGCATTTACCAAAAAACAGCTAACATCAGCAGAGTATGTCTGAAATAGTAATGACTTCTCAACACTTTGAAATGAAGTTAGTATGAGAATACGTCCAATTATACTTCTGATTTTGTTATTGTCAAGTTGAAAGTATTTTTTATTTCATCTATGTGAGCTGTGCATGTTTTTTTTTTGTTTTTTTACAATAATAAGTTTAGCAATGTGTCTACTTCACTAGATCTTTGGTTTCCTGTTTACCTTGTGCTTCATTCTGGCCATCGGCAATGCGGTCTGGGAGGTGAAGGAGGGCTCCGTGTTCACTGTGTTCCTTCCACGGGAACCGGGTGTTAATGCTGCTCTCTCATCCTTCCTCTCCTTCTGGTCCTATGTCATTGTCCTCAACGCAGTGGTGCCCATTTCCCTCTATGTCAGGTACACTTTAAAACAGAAAGAGAGTCAAACAGAAACACGTAGTGAATTTAGTCCTTATTATACTTTTCCATTTCTGCGTCTGGGATTTTAACATCTGGTTGTGCATGAATGTCAGTGTGGAGGTTATCCGTCTTGGGAACAGCTTCTTCATAAACTGGGACAGGAAGATGTATTATCCCAAGAACGACACTCCTGCTCAGGCCAGGACCACCACACTCAACGAGGAGTTAGGCCAGATTAAATACATCTTCAGTGACAAGACTGGCACTCTGACACAGAACATCATGACATTCAACAAGTGCTCCATCAATGGAAAAAACTATGGTAGGCAGTTTGAATAAACACCAAAGTCACACTCGGGTTGGCTGGATGTCTGATTCTTTAACATACAGTATGTCTCTCTTATTTAGGGGAGCTGTATGATTTTTCTGGACAAAGAGTTGAAATAACAGAGGCAAGTAGGCACATTCCAGTGTTTCTTCATGAATTTATTTAACAGGATCTAACAATATTGCCTCATTATACCTTTTTTTTGTGTGTAGAAAACACAAAAAGTGGACTTCTCCTGGAACAAGCTGGCAGATCCGAAGTTTGACTTCCATGATTATAATCTAGTGGAGACTGTGAGAGAGGGAAACCCTGAAGCTCAGGCCTTCTTCCGCCTGCTGGCTCTGTGCCACACCGTCATGCCTGAAGAAAAGAAAGAGGGTCAGATTATCACAGTTTTTATAAACAGCACTATTTTTTAAAAGGAGAAATTCCTTGAGGTCAATATTAAAGACATTTAAAAAGGGGTCTAAAGAGAAGAAACACATATAAACATTTTTGTGACATAAATCCTTTAAATCTTTTAGTAACTTATCTGGTAGAATAAATGACCTGACAGTGCACCATGAAATTGATATTTAGTGAGAGAAGCCTTTAATATGATTATAATCTTTACAGAATGAGTGGAGTCAAGTATAATTTTAAAATATACAACTTTTATTTATTTATTAATTTTTTTTGGCCTCTCTCCTCACAAAGTTTCCGGTCTTGTCTCCTTAACAACCTGGTAGGTGAGCTAAACTACCAGGCGCAGTCTCCTGATGAGGGCGCTCTGGTCACCGCAGCAAGGAACTTTGGATTTGTGTTCCGCTCTCGCACACCCGAGACGATCACCATCATGGAAATGGGCGAGAAAGTCACATACGAACTTCTGGCTGTTCTGGACTTTAATAATGTACGGAAGAGGATGTCAGTAATAGGTCAGAGAAAATTGTCAAATTTTTATGTACAGAAAATATATTTCCTGCATTTACCACCTCTATGTAAGATAGTATTATGTAGCGTTCAACAGCTGCATTTTAAAGTCAGGAACTAATCAGAATCAGAGTATTTTGTTATATTTTTGTCAAGTATTTTTTGTTATTTTTCTTAGTACGCGGCCCTGATGGGAAGATGACACTCTACTGCAAAGGTGCTGACACCATCATCTATGAAAGATTAGACCACTCTTGTAAAAGGTTGATGAAAGTTACAACAGGACACCTAAATGTAAGCTATGCATTTTTTGTGATTCTTATTTGAACTTCTTATATGTTTTGCTTCTTTTTAAGTCCTCTGAATTCTATAAACAATCTAGGAATATGCAGGAGATGGGCTACGCACTCTTGTTCTGGCCTACAAGCACTTGAAGGAGAACTACATGGAGGAGTGGACACAGCGCCACCATGAGGCCAGCACAGCCCTGGAAGGACGAGAGGAGAGACTCGATCAACTTTATGAAGAGATTGAGAAAGACATGATTGTTAGTTCATCTCCAGAGTATAGTTTAAATAGTTGTAATAAAAGGCTAAACCCAATTTCCATCACGATCTCACTTCCTATTAACCTTTGGTTTCCAGCTTTTGGGAGCGACAGCTGTTGAAGACAAGTTGCAAGACGGTGTACCACAGACTATTGAGCAGCTGGCTAAAGCAGACATCAAAATCTGGGTGCTGACTGGCGATAAACAAGGTATGAGTTGCTACATATTAGAGCTGTTGTAAACGAATATTTTAGCAATCGAGTAATCTATCGATTATTCTTACAATTAATCTGATTTTTTTTAAAAAGGATTAAATAAAACATTGGTAAATCTAACAGCAGTATTAATGTTGATATCGGATATCAACATTAGTCCAATTTTTCACAATTGAGCATCCCTAACAACAACCTTTATGTAGTTTAGAAAATTAACTTGTAACAATAATAGCTCACTTTATAAGTTAACCTGAAGAAAAGTTATACAAAAATCAGAAATTATATTCAATTTAATTATAAAGAGGCAGGCTCACAAATATAGGCTTATAAAAAAATGTCTATACTCCAGATTTCGGTTTATGAATTCATCTTCAGTCAATTTAATATATGAATTCTCACCTTTCTCAGCCATTTATAGCTTTTGTGTTCATGTTAGCAACGGGATTTGACACCTGGCTGCATTTGTCGCACACAGAAACACATCTACCAGCTAAGTACCGTCACGATGCGCTACGCCACCATTTGCTGCGACCGGGATGATTTGAAATATTTTCGGGATAGTCAGTAAAGCTACATCTAAAGCACAGCACCCCGCAGTGTTCAGTGTATCCGCTCACCTGTATAAATAATCCCGCCGTGCTCGTCCCCGCCGTTCGCTCTGAACCAGCAGCTCCGGGAGGAGAAAAGCTGCCGTACTCCAAGCATCGTCCCCGTCATTTTAAGGATGCTTATTGCTCCCCCGAAAAACGACAATAAAATCCTCCCAGGTCGAACTTGAAAATTGGACGTTATGCTGCTAGCACTAAGCTTTCGTCAACAACCCGGGCGGAAGTGAGAGCGCTGTGCAACGCAATTAATAACCCGGTCGGAACATTAAATAATAAAACATAATTTAACGAAGCTTCGAGGCAGATAAAATTTCCTGGAGATATTTTAATAATCGAGGTACTCAAAACGAGGAATCGTTTCAGCCCTAATACATATAACTAATTACATCAAGTATTTAAGGATTGGTAAAACTTTGCTGGTATATGTCATAAACTACAACGGAACAAATGTTCAACACCTATACAGTTTCCAAAGCTGGGGAATTACTCATACCACAATTACTTTCATTGTCATTCTTTAAACAGAGACAGCAGAAAACATTGGTTACTCTTGCAACATGCTAAGGGAGGAGATGAAGGAGGTTTTTATTGTGGCTGCCAATACACCTGACGGGGTCAAACAGGAGCTCCAGTAAGTCAATCCTTAACTTACTATCGCAATGAAGTGTGTGTAACATTTAAAAAATGTTGTTGTCTCAGCCCCACTAAGCCTGTATTCCTAAAAATTGTTTGAATGAACCACTGCAAATTAAGTTATTTTCATAATTTTATACCTTGTTGTTCTAAAGATAAAAACACCACAAAATACCCCCAAACTTGAATTCCAACAGAATTGTTTTTGTTGAGTAATTGTTTGTAAAATAAGACAACTTTTTCCAGGTATGCCAGAAGGAAAATGTGTCCCGAATCAGCAGAGGAGCCATCTGTGACTAAAGCTCGTGCAGGCCTGTTCTGGCTTCAGAAAACAGAGACGGTGCAGGATGAACAAGTTGAAGGGGATTATGCTCTGATAATAAATGGACACAGCTTGGTAGATATACAGTTTTGTTTTATTTGTCTTTAAATCTCCGAAAATGTGTTTAAAACCATCCAAGTCAATAGTAGTGTGTCAAACTATGTTTGATGTTTGATAGCCATTCTAGGTAAGTTTCTTCTTGATGATGTTGAAGGCTGAGTTGACACAAAAAGGATCCTGGTGTACATTCCTGGGTGGTTAAATTGGTGAAAGAAAACGTGTTATCTCAAATTGAGTGCATAAACCGCTGACCTGTTTGCCCGTGATGTAGCAGGGGTCCTGTAACGTTCTTCAGAGGGTTCAACACCAGTCGCTCAAAGGATTGCATGATCACAGATGTCAGGGCGAAGGGCCTGCACTCATCTAATCCTTTAATGCTACTTTGGGACTTGGACGGTGGAGTGTATATTAGTAGAACATTAACTAGCTTAGACTTAGTTCACCAGAGATCATGATAGTGACTGGACTGCACTGTCCTAGACACGTCATTATGGCCATATTTTTAGATCTCTTTACCTCCCTAAAATTAAGTCTGTATAACTGTATGTCCTCTTCCTGTTTCATCTTTAGGCCTTTGCACTGGAGAAGGACTTGGAGTTAGAGTTGCTGAGAACAGCATGCATGTGTCAGACCGTGATTTGCTGCAGGGTCACTCCTCTGCAGAAAGCCCAGGTTGTTGAGCTGGTCAAGAAATACAAGCAGGCCATCACTCTGGCTATTGGAGATGGAGCTAATGATGTCAGCATGATCAAGGGTAAAATTTGTATTTTCAGTTGTGCCAAAAGGCTATGGCAAATCTTATAATTTATCTTGTTCTTTTGTCTTTCAGCTGCTCATATTGGTGTAGGAATTAGCGGTCAAGAGGGTATGCAGGCAGTTCTCTCCAGTGATTTCTCCTTTGCCCAGTTCCGTTACCTTCAGCGCCTCCTGCTGGTGCACGGGCGCTGGTCGTACCTTCGCATGTGCAAGTTCCTACAATATTTCTTTTACAAAAACTTCACCTTCACATTTGTACACTTCTGGTATGCCTTCTTTTGTGGATTCTCTGCCCAGGTAAGTGAAACGTGTTGAGGCATAGCTTTAAGGTTCATATTCTGTCTTTCTACAAAAAATGGACTCCATATAAGATCTACAAGTCTAATGTTTACTAATGATTTAAATGTCTTTGCTAGACTGTGTATGATGAATGGTTCATCACTTTGTACAACTTGGTCTACACATCTCTCCCAATCCTCAGTTTGGGCCTATTTGACCAGGTATACAATAAATAGAAAATAAGTAGTTTCCTGAAAACTATAAGAAATTCCATGATTTTATTCAAGGTTTAACACCCTATTTTCTCTTTTCTGCAGGACGTAAATGACCGCTGGAGTTTTGAGTATCCTCAGCTCTACTCTCCTGGCCAGCTCAACATGTACTTCAGTAAAAAAGCATTCGTTCACTGCATGGTGCACAGCTGCTACTGCTCCCTGGTCCTCTTCTTTATCCCCTGGGGAGCAATTCACGACACAGTCAGAGATGACGGCAGAGATCTTGCAGACTACCAGTCATTTGCTTTGCTGGCGCAAACCTGTCTGCTTGTCGTGGTGAGCATTCAGGTGAGAAAAAACAGTTCTTGTCTCGGGACATTCTAAATGATGATGAGAGTTGAAGGATGAGTGTTACGGAAAAGACACAGCTGTGGCCGAAGGTCTTTTACACAAATGGAGGCAGCATTTCTTGTCTGTTGTCTTCAGTCTCAAGAACCAACTCCCTGAAAACGTGGAATGTGCAGAAACAGTTGGGTGCTTTAAATCAGGAATTTTCTGTAATGTCTTTGCAACCTATGGTCAATGGAAAGTAGTGCTATGATGTTTGTACTGAGCAAGATCTCCTTAAATCAAAACCTTTGGCAACAACTGTTTAGTGAGAACTAGCATTTTTTTAAATGGCTCTTTAAATGTAATGCTTGTATAATTTTCTATGCATGTAAAAAAAAAAAGATTGAACAACTCCAACTTTAATATTTCAGCTATGTATTGACACCTATGCCTGGACAACCGTAAACCAGTTTTTTGTGTGGGGTAGCTTGTTTGCCTACTTAGCTATCACGTTCACCATGTACAGCAATGGCATGTTTCTGATCTTCACCTCCGTCTTCCCCTTCATTGGTGAGTACATTTAGCACAAATATCACATATAACAATAGCTTCTGGTACATCTGTTTGCATATGAGAAAGTAACCTCAAGAATTTGTATATGTTGTCTTTCATGATGTTCTTTCTCATCAGCAACAAATATTTTCAAGACATGACAAAGAGATCTTTGAAGTTTACTATAAGCAAACATGAGAATTCAAGTGTGTAAAAAAAGGTGTCATAATAGACAAGATATCCTAACAAAATAAAATAAAAAATTCTGAACTGGTTTTAATATGTATGTAGTTACAAGTAAGTATAAAACAGGAATATGGAATATTACTTGTACTTTAAATGTCTGATCACTCTTTGCACCCTTATTTTTGTTGTCATTACAATGTAATGCAAAAGTTATGATTTATGGACACTAAATTTAAAAGCAGTGACTCAGCCACTATGTAGGCGAAATTATTATTCATTTGGTTGGAATTTGTGAGCCTTAACCTTTAGTTTTGCAGCACCTTCAACAACTCTACCCCTTCACAACTAGTGATGTGCGGATTGATACTGAAATACTGGTACTTCCTATACCAGACCTTTCGATCTATTCGTATCTATTCTCAAGTTCAATACTTCCAGTACTTAAGTTATTTGAGATAACTTAACAAGAGCACGTCAGAAAGTAACAAAATTGTTGAGATCTTGCCTAAATGAGACACGGTTGATTGGAACTGCTTTTTTCCACCTGCTAAGTTTGTAATGCTTAAGGATTTTTTTTTTCTTGGCTTTTCTTTCATTGACTTTAGGAACCGTAAGGAATTCCTTAAGTCAGCCAAATGTCTGGTTGACCATATTCCTGACTTCCCTTCTCTGCGTGCTGCCTGTGGTGGCTCTGCGCTTCATCCTCATGCAGATTCGTCCAACTATCAATGACAAGGTGAGAAAAACACCCGAGACCGAATATTGTTTATGCATTCTGTGGTTATGAATACAGCCTAATGAGCCACAACAAACCTAAGAAAGGATGTGTTTTTACAGAAAGTCGTATTGCTTTTAATTCTTCTACAGGTGAGATATAAGACGCAAGTGGAAGCGCCGCCAGCACCTGCTCCTCGCCGTCCAGTGAGGCGTGTCAGCACCCGGCGATCAGGCTACGCCTTCTCCCATTCTCAAGGCTACGGTGCTTTGGTCACTTCAGAAAGGTTCCTGTTTAAGCGACCCCTGAAAGGTCTTCTTGCCTTTTCTGCCCAAACAGAAACGCCTCGGCCTCAGCTCTTCCGTCCCATTCCAGAGTAACAAGAGGGCTCACAGAGATCCCAGAATTAGGAAAAATCATGTAGGGACTAACATCTTGCAGAAAACTGATACTAGTAGTATTTATGTAACAAACACTGGATATACTGGGTACATTGGTTGGAACAGTTTATGCTTAATGTTTCTTTTGCAATGAATGGCATCACCGTGAAAACCTAACGCCTTAAGTGTTAGTTCTAGTATGGTTTGTTTTTACTGGTTTATCTTCCATTTCCTGCAGAGTGCATCACTATTAAACTCTTTCAAAACATACCAGACATGTAAGAAAAAACATATATTGTTCCTAATAATACTTGAGACACAACTGTGTGTTAATGTTTTGTATTTTTCTTTTGTTTATTCTAATCTAATACTGTTAAAGAAGTTGTAACGTGACCATGTAGAACAGTGATTGTGTTTCTAAACCACAGACAGGGGGCAGTATTGTCTTTCCAACTCGATTTTAAGCCTATTACATCGGAAATGTAGATGAACTAAAGTTTAATTTTCATCCTGTTAAATAATGCCTCCAACAAACTGCATGTCATTCTTCTGGTTTAGTGTATGTTCAATCTTGTTTCATCATAAATCTTTGTTTCATACAGAAACCAATATATTGCCACTTTTACTGATTCATTTTCTATTGGATTATAAAAGATTATTACATTTACTACACGTTTTAGCTGAAGCTTATTCATGAACATTTTTTTTCTTCTTCCACAAAATCGATTCTGTTTGTTTTGTTTTTTTTCCATTGATGTAGGCTGACTGATGAAAGCACCGGAAATTTTGTTTGGTTATCATAAAGATTTATGAACAAGATATTGTTTGGAAAACCAATACACAATAGCTCCGCTAGGCTTTTTTTTTTTTTTTTTTGCATACTGCATGCAGCTACAAGCTCTCTTCCCTGTTCTTTCTCCTCTCCCACTCACTCTGTTCCCTCCATCTCCTCCCACATATCCTTACTGCACTGTGCATTTGCAGAGCCGCTCATAACTCCATTCAGCCCACAACTGCAGTGTCCTCTAAGCCAGTAAGTGATGACCTCACTGGTGGAAGCTGTCCCGCTATGGCACACATCCAGAAGAGCTTTCATTTTGCTCGCAGCTTCGCCAGAGCAGATGGTGTAGATCACACTTTATGGCGCTGTGCAGACATGCATAATGAAGAAACACAGCGAGGTCTCGGTTGGCAGACAAAAGACACCAGCGTCAAGGTTTATATGTCATCTAGCAATAAAAACATTGACTTAAATACAAAAATGTTAAATGTTTTTCATGAATTTATATAACATTTTTTTCCTCCATTTAGCATAAGCCCCACTCATTACTCCTTCCCATCTGGTCATGTAGCACTGTCAGCAGGGTTGACTGTCTCCAGTGAAGGTCACTGTGTGATCCCCTAGAATGAAATAGGAATGAGAACTGGCATGTTGTATTAATAGCCTCCACGTGTAGCACTTCCCTATCAATGACATGAATTACAACAGCGATCTTCCTCATTTTTCCAAAGGAAGCATTGTAAAAATAGCAAATAAAATATAATTTTATGGGTTTTACTATGTTTTTGTAACCTGGAAGAAAATTATTCATGTCTTAAAACACCAACGTGCAGCTTTAGAAAGTAGGATGGATAAGAAAAAAAGGGGGACTGAAAGAGACAGCAGCAGGGTTTTTTTTTTTTTGTTTGTTTGTTTTTTTGGGGGGGTGGGGGGACCAAAGGCAAGATATTGCAATGACAAAGTAAAGTCCAAATGAACATGAGCACTCACAGATACAGGGAGTCTCTCTGATAGTATTACACAATCTGTCTAGGTCAAAGATCAAGAGAAAAGCAGCAGCCTGGTTTTTACTGAGCGTAAGAAGATCCAGTGGTCTTATATATAAGAGAAAGAGAATTTCACACATAGCAGTCCAAGCTGGACTGATACATTATAGCCTCACTAGAAGAGGGAGCTGCTCTGAGGGAACAATATTAGACTCTGAAAACATAGAGGGGCAATTCATATTCAAAGTTTATGCCAAATGTTTTTTTTTTCTTCTCATTTATTGTTTTTCTGTAGTAAAAGCAGACCACTGGAAAGATGAGAACTGATCATTCTCATAATAAAATGTTATATTTTGTTGAGTTAACCTGCATTCATGCTACATTTCCAGTGGCCTTTATCAGACAATGGAGAGAGGGTGTATCAGTCATCTGTGGACAAAACATGGGAAAAAATGTTCTGATGTTTATGCATGCGCTTTGGGTTTTGGCAAATTTTGCACAGTGCAGGTCGTGTCACTGACACACATCAACTTGAACCAACCAGTATGGTCTCTCTGTTACAATGACTGTCATTGTAAAGGTGGAAAAAACTTTACGACGGTTTGGAAAACTCAGATTTGTTTGATCAAGGATATGTGGATGGCCAGTAATGCAGGTTTTCAAGCCATGCACCTTAAAATCGATGGAGCTGACATAAAAATCAAACGTAGTAAGTACACCAATAACTAGTTTGGGAGTTGAGTTTAGTCATGGACTGTGAAACAAATAATTTAAGGCAGATTCCTGTTAGTAAATAACTGGATCGGTTAAGGGAAGACAAAGGTGAATACTAAATACCAACATAGAGAGCTTAGGCAAATTGTGCATCAGGTCAACATTGATACAATTTTGGATAAAATTTGAGAAAACAGTTTCTCATCTTACTGAAAGCATTGGTAAAATATTCCAGTTTTCTAAAAAAAATTTCAGAAAGCAGTATTGCTGAATTTACATTCGATTTGATCAAAGCTAACTGAATCAGTTCTGTTTTTTTCTCATCCACAGGCATTCACATTTTATTAGATGCCATTTGGAGGATTCACTTACACAATAATTGTAAACCATAGTCTCAAATAGCTCCATTTGCATGTGATGCACTATTTATGCTCCACGGCACATGGATACCGATGACAGGGACGCACAACAGCTGAAAAATCATTTTAGGGTGTTGATCTGAAGGCTTTGTTCCCTCTTATGAATCTAAATCTGAATGTAAAGAAGGGGGAAAAGGGGAGAGATGGGAAGACTCCTTTATTAACTGCTCTGAGATTAACCAGTGCATTGACAAGGGCCTAAGAGGTCTGTATGACAGATGTATAAATATAGCTGAGAGAAAGTGAATGCAAATGTCAGCTGTAATCCTTGTACAATTTACCGTTAGCTGTGGAAAGACAACCCAACCACCTGCCACATTAGCACCAGCCTGGGGTGAGTGGGGGGATTGATCCACATACAGAATCAGCATTCATGTAGAAGAGTTTTTTTTTGTCTTTTAACTTGCATTGAGATCTTGTCACTTGTGGCATTTCATTCATTTGTACTTTTTTATTAGTCAGGACTTAAAAAAAACAAAACTTCAAAGCTAATCTTTTAAGCCTACATTTTCAACTGGTTTTATCACTTCTATAAAATGTTTTGATACATCTGCCTGTTTCTGTGCTGCAAATGTCCCTTCTGTCTTTTCTTCCAATGAGCATGCAAGTTTGTGTGTGTGATTTCAAATCCTCGTGTTAAATTTGGATTTTTGTTTTGTTTTGCACAGAGCTATCCCCTTTATCAGTTTTTAATTTACATTAGCTACCTTTTGTCATTTCTACTGACGCACTTGAAAGTGAATGCCTCTCAAAGGAGTCTAGATAAATAAAGCATGATTGAAGCATGAAACCCAAATGACCAGAAGAATCGGGTGGCTTCCAGCCAGGCCATGTCCTCATTTGAAATGAGGTCAAAAGATTCTGAGGCCTCGTTTGGCTGAGAGGTACACAATATTGATCCGTTTTCCACTTGGCGCTTGGAGGGGGAGCTCCCTTTGGACCTAGGAGACTTCCACATGCGATACCACTAAAAATATCACATTTCACAGACTGAACACATGTTGACACCACACAAATTGCAGTCCCTTTATAACAGGAGTGTTTTTCCTCCCACCCCCCTCATTGAACAGTGTAGCTTTGAAACATTTTGAAAGGCTTTTGTTTGGAATTATTGTGCATGATTTCCCAATTAGTCTGCCAGAAAACTATAAATAGAAACTTTTCAGTTTTGGGTCATTTAAAATTCAGTTTTGTACCCTTTAAACAGGGAATTCTATCATGCACCCAGCTCTAAAACAAACTACATGAATACTCCAGGAAACCCAGTTAGCGATGGTGAATGAGAAAAAGCACTTTCCCCCTCCCTGATTGTTACCTTTGGCAGGCAGAAGATTTGAGCAGGACATGAAAATATTTGCCAATTATGGTCTCTTCCCTTTGTGAGCCTTTTTCAAGCCAGCTGGACTCAAAACAAGGACAGAACCATGTCCCTTTGTTTGAACATTGGCTGAGGTTTTCTTAGCGAGTCCGCTCACAATGCTTGGGGTCGTTTTAGTCCATTTCGACATTCGTTAATCATTTCCTGATCTTCAGATGCATCAGCTCACGTTAGCACTTTAATAGGTTTGCACTAGGGATCACATATCCCACCCATCAAGCAGTGTAAAGGTTAAAACCAGAGTTTATTTGGTGAGTCACATAAAATTACACCCTCCCAGTCATGTTTCAGTGACAACATGCAGATTTGAAAAGATTAGTTTATTTAAGTTTAATTACATTCAACATATTCCAAGACAAGGACAAATGTTAACAGCAATTCAATAAAGTTGTAATGACAAATGACTTAAAAGGTGCACCTACAGAATAGGGGGATGTATGTGCATGCACAAAACCCCATTAAATAAAAGCAGTAGTTGCACCTCCACAGTTCAGTGGTAAACACATTGTACCTGATTTAACACCTGTCACAGCATATAGAACAATTATTGCTTTGATTATTGCTGTAATAAAAGTGAACTATGTGCATTTCTCACAGTAAGTGAAGCAGCATGTAGAACACAGTCTGAAGCTAAACAGTTGCAAGACACATTTTAAAAAGAACCGTTTGCATAATTATAGATATTGCCACAGCAGGGACTTTGTAGTACATGTTACCAGTTCAAACAGAACCCACCATTCTCAATGTACAAAATTCTAAGACATCCCATCAGTACGGCATGTAGGGATATTCCTTTTAATACTGATGGGCCAAGTCTGGTTGAAATGTACAATAGAAAAACCTCGAATGTACCATTATAAAGATACAACTCAAGAGAAAGTGTATATAAAGTGAACATTATGGGAATTTGATCATACATCTATAAAATCATCCCTATGGTAGAACAAGTGTAGTCTAAGACAACTCAAATGTTGAAAGTTTTAAAAACTATTGTGAGTGTAATTGATTGAGCCCTAATACACCAACTTAACTTTTGAAATGACATTTACAAGCAAGCCAGAGAATTCTTTCAACCAGATCTGGCCCAGTTTTCAGGAAATGTTACTCAAAAACCAATGCTTGGTCGAATTTAAAAATCAATGAGTAAATGAATCATTTACCTGGTCCAGTCCATAAGCTCATCGATCCTTCTAGCCTCAGTGTTTGTGTCTTTAGTTTTTGCCTTAACACCTCTTACAAGAAACCCCAACATTTGTGCACAAGCAGAGTCTCTCTGTTGCCTGTATCCAATAAGCGATTGCCACACTCCTCCCAGCGGCACACTTCTCCCCTCTCCACTATTACAAACTTCCACTCCACATGACTCTCTGCAGGCAGGCTGACCACAGTGGCCCAAAACCCATCTTTCACCTTTTCTAGGGGAACAAAATCCTTCCAGTTCCCCAACTCAAAATGGTTTCCTGCGATAGCCACTTTCTGGTATGGAGAGTGCGTGAGATAGTGGATCTGGAAGGTCACGCTGACATTTTGGGGCATAGGCTGAACTGCCAGCACCCTCTTGCCAGGTTCTGTGGCTTCGTCAGAAAGGGGAACCGTGTTGTCTTCTTCACACTCATTGACAGGTGGAACATCTGCATGTGTGACATCTACAGAAGAGGAAACTTGAACATTTTCTATAGACACTGGATTGATTTGTGAACTGGGAGGTTTCATCCAAGGAAGGACTTGATCAGTACCATCTGTGATCCACTCATTGTTGTCCATAGTTGCCTCCATGATATTAATTTCTGTGGTTTTGTCCTCTTCCTTGCCTTCTACCTCACGCTTACCTTCAATGACCATCTTTGTGCCCATATTTCCCAGGTCTACATTCAAGCAGAAATCAGTGGTTGCATCTTTTGCAAGTTTCCCAACTGTTGTGTTGAAACTTTCAATCTCGCAGCATGTCTCACTGACTGTACAAGAGTCATCATTGGCTTCATCGGTGTTCTTGATGTGGGGTTGTGAATCATTTGAAGATTCAGGTATTGCATCTGTTGGTTCTTTGATGACAGCACATGACTCGGCCATTGTAGTTTGAAGTTCAGCCTGGCCCTCAGATGGTAGAGGAACAGTCACTGGCAACAAGACTTCAGAGATTAAGGGACTCTCAACATCAGGCAAATCAGGGCTGACGGCCATGCTCGAAATCCCGCTCTCTACTCCAAAATCATACCAAGATAATTTCCATGGATTTTCATAAATCGGTTTGACTTCCTCAGGCTGAGGTTCCACAGTCTCAGCCATGACAGGGGCAGGATCACTAGGGACCTCAAGATCTGCATTTTGCATTTGTTCACCTTCTTGGTCTTGGAAAGACGACAAGACATTGTCATCTGGACGAGACGACAAAGATGCAGCAGAACCGACATCACCAACAGCTGCATCAGGTGAAGACAGAATTTCCACATTTTCTTTAGAAAACAGGATGCCATTTGTAGTTTCATCAACTTCACCTTGAGGACATGCAAGACCACAGAGGGCATCAATTGTTGCTTTAGCCAATTCAGAAGTAACGTCATCTTTAATTTTGTCTTCTGGCAGTAGACCAATTAGTGGCAGGGCTTGATATTCATGATTAATAGTTTCTGGCTCAACTGACAAACATGATGGGACATGACTTAACACGACAGCAGTTTCCTGTGATTCACTAAATGAAGCCATCTTAACATCCTCAGCATTCTTACTGCAGGTAGAAGAATCTTGTTCAAGTTTCAGTTCTTTGCTAGACAGTAGAACAGCACAGTTAGCTGACAACTCTACAAGATTGTTTTCAGTTGCATCACTATTTGGACTCTGTTTAGAAGTTGCACAGTCAATGGCTGGACTAGTCATATGTTGGTTACTGATGTGCTTCTGCAGTGCCACATTTTGAGAGTCTTCACTGGCAGGGTGTGGTTTATTTAAGCCAGCGATGCCAAGTACTGAAATCTCATCTTCATTTTTGGTAGAGATGGACTCATCCATGTGTACGGCAGGCTCTTCAAAGTAACCCTCAGGCTTGATTGAATCTGAGGTGGCCTGATTTAGTTTATAGTTTCCATTTGAACTCACTGAAGCATTTTCTTCAAGGCAGATTGGACTGTTCAAAGCACACAGATTTTCTTCATCCTTACAGGGAATTTCAGTTGACACATCTTCCACAGTTACCTCCTCTTTCTGTGATCTTTGTACCTAAACAGCAAAAAATTTACACCCAATTAGTTACAGGCCAAGTATACCACAGTGCAATTGGTCTCCCACCAACATCAGATCATGACAATTGTCTAAATTTGGTACTCACCTTTTCTTCATTTGCAAGATTCTCAGAAACCACTACAGGCTCCAAGGACCCATTATGTTTTCCCTCTGCATCATTTGGCCTTTCAACAAGATTATGTTTGTAGCCTTCATCTTCCACATTCAAATTCCCAACTTCACAAGTGCCATCTTGCAGGCTCTTCATGGTCTCCTCCACAGCTGTTTGAGTAACACCGGAAGTGTCCTCCACCTTCAAGGCATTCTGGAGTTTCTCTGGTTTTACTTCTTTAAGCGGACTAGAAGACCGAGGACTTTCCTTAGCAGTGGCACGGCGATTCTTCAGTTTACGGCGACTTCGAATTACAGCTCCATCCCCCGCATTTGAAACCTCCTTACACACATCTAGAAAACAAAAATGAAAGCCATTTTAACTTCAACAGATGTTTAGGTTGCAATCTTGAGACTACAACTTCAGATGTGGTGACTGAACTTTAACTTAACCCATGTATTCAACTCAATCTACATCAAAAGTTGGCCAGTTTCAGATTTGTGATGATGTCAAAGTTTCTAGAAGAATAAAGTTGAGCATTAAGTTTAAAATATCACCGACTCCTAATTATGATGCAAATAATTTAAGAGCAAATAGCCAACAAAAGTTATTTGCTACTTTAAACAAGAGTCAATTACATCATTTATTTTCCATGCATTTATAAAATCAGTATTCAATTTGATTAAAACTGCAAGTTTATAAAATATTGCCATTGCCCAACTTTTAACATCTTTAGCAAATATCTGCACAATTATGATGGAAAGGCATCAAAGGTGAGGACAAACTTTTTTTTGGAAGCAAATTGTGACTTCAGGTTCTTTTCAGGAATGACCAGTTAGGTCTACATTAAAGAAATAAACTCCCATGTTAGGATATTTTTTAATCATATTGGGTCCTTTTGACAAAATGTTTGACCCAGTCTGTTTATAAAATGTTATTTGCCCAGCTTTGAAAAAAGATAATCTGCATTTTGTCTTTTTAAAACTTAATGTTTGCCTTTGTATTCCAGACCACAAAATAAATGGATTTAAATCAAAAAGTGAGCCACGGTTTGCTTCAATTGTTTGCCAAGTGAAGGCTCTGGATGGCATTTGTCCTGGGGTGGGTTTTCACATAATTGCATGATTTGGTCATTAAATATTTTCTGAGCAACAAGAAACATTAGCTAAAATATTCCACATTTACTTGAAAAGTTAATATGAAAGTTACTAGTAAGTCACAGGAGCTGTTATCAAAAGTCAAAAAGTTCTTTGAAAAAACTTAACTGAAACTAAAATAAATTCATTCTAGATGAATGGTTTAATAAATTTTGCATCAATGGTTGCAACTTTGACAGAGGCATAATCTTAATTGCACTACAGTATTTGTCAAATGAATTTCTTTTAAAAAAGAAGTCATTACATCTACAACCGTTTACTTTGAAAAGTTGTAATCTATATCGTTTTCCTTAAGCATTTGAAATGCACATCTTCATAGAGGAAGTGAATAACTTCAGGTTTAAGGAGATCAAAGGAGAAGCCCAAGTTGTGTCCGTGCCAACTGGACTACAGGGGAAAAAAATAAATCGTTTGCCCCGGATTATCAATCAGTTAAAATTAGTTAATACTACGAGGAAATTAGGAAACCTCTCACCACTTCCATCATGCTCAGAGACAAGCGGGATAGAGTTGTAGGGTACAAATGACCCATGTAGTTCAAAAGACATTTAAACAAAAACTTATATTTTTTGTTACCTTTAAAAGGCAACAGTTTTTTGTTTTCCTCCTCTCCACCAGTGACTGTACCTGTTGACTCCACACGGCTGCTTGCCTCATGCTCCGGACTCGACTCCTTCTCCGGCTGCACCGCGTCTCTAGGCGCACCCTGGCTGCTGCTGCTGCCGCCGCTCACGTCTCCGGCTCCAGCCTCGGCCTTCCTCCGCTTCCCCTTCACGGTCCGGTAGATAATGAACCCTGCCACTACCGATACCACGGCAATCACAGCCACGGCCACGGCGGGTCCGTGGCGCCCGATCATGCAGAACAGCGAGGGCAGGTCCGTGCGTTTCTCCATCGGGTTGTTATGTTTCAGCTGCATTACAGTGTTCGACTAAACCCGAGTCCCGTTTAAACGCGTGTAGATGCCTCCTGCAGCAGGCAACCGTGGATCCCGGCTCCTGTCTGCCCCAGCAGTCAGTGAATGGAAGCTCCTAATTGCTCCTAAAAAGCTGTGAGTGGCTGCAGGTGCGATCAGCTCATTGGCTGAACTTAGTCACGGGGAACTGATTTCATTGATGAAATAAATGAAAGAACTGGCGTTTAGGAATCACTCCAATGTGTGCAAATTGTGTCTCATTGATTATTCCATCAATTTTCATCAAAAGTAAGACTTCTTTTGAATTTGATACACAATTTATTCAGATGTTATCAGTTCATAGTTAATTTAACTACAGGTGACGTCATGCTTTTAGAAAAAAATTATTAAATAAAGCAAAAGGTAAAATATTAGACCTTCTATAGTAGCCCAAAAATTATGTATTTGATAAAAAAAAACTAAACTAACCAATTGCAAATCTGGCAAGAGTAAATTATGAATAAAGACTATTTAAAATTTTACTGCGCATCTGTTGATATCAATAGTCACATAAAGACGTTTAGGTCTGGAAGAGCGATATCATCCTCCCAGTCAAACAGCTCCACCCAGTGGAGTTCTGTAGTAATTACCAGAAACTTCCTGAAGCCTCTGGAGTGCCTCCTCTAGAATATAAAGCTGGGACAGCCCCACTGACTGACAGAAAGCTGCACAAGAAACACAGGAGTGAAGAGACGCCTGAACAACAAGAAGACTCAAGACTAAACAGAAGAAAGATGCTGTGCTCTCATGGATTCCCGTCTGCCCTCAGTCCATTCATGGACTTCTCCTGGCCTGTTCGCAGTCTGTGGCCAGAGGTCAGACCTCTGTTCTACCAGCAGCATGTCATGCAGAGAGACCTACAGGAGCTGCGCAGCAGTCTGCAGCTGATGGACAAACTTCAACGTCAGATCCTGGAGGACACAGAGCCTTTCAGGAGCAGCGTGGCTCTGCAGCCAGTCTCCTACCAGCTGGACAAAGAGGGAGAGCACTTTGGCCTAACCCTGGACACTCAGGGCTTTTCTCCAGAAGATCTGTCAGTCCGGCAGGTGGGCAGGAAGCTGAGAGTCAGCAGGACGACGGAGAAGAAACAAGAGGACGGGAAAGGCTCCTACTCCTACAGCCTGCAGGAGTTCAGACAGGAGTTTGATCTGCCTGAAGGGGTGAACCATGAAGACGTCAGCTGCCACCTTTCTCCTGATGGAAAGCTCCACATTCAGGCGGCCAAAGTTCCTTGTATCGAGGGAACAGAGAGAGAGCTGACTATCAAGAGGAGCTCAGAGGAGGAACCACAGCAGAGTGTGTGTTCACAGGAAAAGGACAGCAGAGCAGAGAAAGAAATATAATTACGTTTTAGTTGTTTGTTTTTAAGTGCTGATTTTGTACTTTTAATTGTTTGGGGAAAAAACCTTTTTTAAATAAAGTTTAAACTTTGTTTTAAGAAATAAGTCATGGTTATTTACTTTTGTCCCACCATCTTCCATTATGAAATACTAATTTATGTACATTTTGAAACATAACATTTTGAAAATGTTTTTATTTTGCAGTAGAGGTAAATATAAACACAAGGGAACAATTTATTTAAACCTGAAAATTTGAAAAGTCAAGCAACATGATGATCAACTTTCAATGAAGACATGTGCTTTTCTTTCTTTTTTTTACTACAAAAATCTCACTTGTGTTAAAATAAAAATAAGATATCCAGCTTATAAATGAAGACTGTTTAAGTCCAACCAATTGTGAAATTCACTTAAACATGAAATTAAAATCCTACGCATCTGAAATAAAAGTAAAAACAAATAAAAACAGACCAAATCTGTGACAAATATGTGTTGAAAAAATAACAAAATGTGAAAATTCACATGGAGTCATGAGTAAGAATGTCCAATACATCCATCCATCTGCCCATGGTATGTTGCTTTGCAAAGTTTGAGTCCATTCTGAGGTCTCCCCAGGGTAGTAGTCCCTCAAGGAAGTTGAGGGTCTTGTCTGAGGTTTCTTCCAAGTGGACTGTGCCTGGAAAACCTTGGCGGTACCAACAGGTCATCCTGATCAGATGCTCTAACCACCACAACTAACTCATTTTATAGTGGAAACAAAGCTGGTCTGAAATTGTAATGAAACTGGGTGCAAATGTAGAGATGACAAAAACATCCATTAGATACAAACAAAAAATTCATACCATGAGTCCATCCATCCATCTTCTTTACACCCTTATCCCTTAGTGGGGTCAGGAGAGGTGCTGGTGCCTATCTCCAGCTAACGTGCCAGGTGAGAGGCAGGGTACACCCTGGACAGATCACCAATCTGACACAGGGCAACACAGAGACACACAACCATGCACACACACATTCACACCTAGGGAGAATTTAGACAGACCACTTAACCTAACAGTCATGTTTTTGGACTGTGGGAGGAAGCCAGAGTACCCAGAGAAAACCCACACATGCACAGGGAGAACAAGTAAACTCCATGCAGAAAGTCCAGGGCCAGGAATTGAACCCAGAACCTTGTTGCTGCAAGGCAACAGCTCTACCAACTGCGCCACTGTGCAGCCCTCATACCATGAATAATTCAATAATTTCACTTTAAGCTATTATGTTAAGATGTGTTTATACTAAAATATGATTGAACATTATCTCTTTATATGTCTATGTTACAAAAACAAAAAAAATATCATGAGTTTATGAAACAGCCTGCAGTATAAACTGTTACAGCAGTGCTTAATGTATAATGGTGATCCTTAAATAAAGAACATATGATTTACATGAACAAAGTGGATTTTAACACTGTAAACACTTTATTTTTTAGAAGATTTCATAA
The DNA here is from genome assembly GCF_051168715.1 of Poecilia mexicana. Classification (NCBI taxonomy): domain Eukaryota; kingdom Metazoa; phylum Chordata; class Actinopteri; order Cyprinodontiformes; family Poeciliidae; genus Poecilia; species Poecilia mexicana. Next base: position 19,177,725 of record NW_028263381.1, read on the forward strand.
ATCATATTAAACAGTTTTATTTATGGATTACTTTAGTTTTATATATTCCTCATATGTCTTCTGTTAAATTATCATTTTAAACTTTCAATTTTTTACAATACAAAGCTAAAAACTAAAAAAATGACAAAAATTCCACCATAAATGGTATTAATCCTAATTTTGACAAAGTATTTTCTTCAATGCAAAAAGTAGAAAGTCAACATTGAAAAACAAGAAAACTTGTTATTGGCATGTCAACATGTATGTGAGTTCATATTTTCAGGTTTGTTTATGATCCATTCTGTGTTTCTGCTCTGCTGTCCTTTTCCTGTGAACACACACTCTGCTGTGGTTCCTCCTCTGAGCTCCTCTTGATAGTCAGCTCTCTCTCTGTTCCCTCGATACAAGGAACTTTGGCCGCCTGGATGTGGAGCTTTCCATCAGGAGAAAGGTGGCAGCTGACGTCTTCATGGTTCACCCCTTCAGGCAGATCAAACTCCTGTCTGAACTCCTGCAGGCTGTAGGAGTAGAAGCCTTTCCCGTCCTCTTGTTTCTTCTCCGTCTTCCCGCTGACTCTCAGCTTCCTGCCCACCTGCCGGACTGACAGATCTTCTGGAGAAAAGCCCTGAGTGTCCAGGGTTAGGCCAAAGTGCTCTCCCTCTTTGTCCAGCTGGTAGGAGACTGGCTGCAGAGCCACGCTGCTCCTGAAAGGCTCTGTGTCCTCCAGGATCTGACGTTGAAGTTTGTCCATCAGCTGCAGACTGCTGCGCAGCTCCTGTAGGTCTCTCTGCATGACATGCTGCTGGTAGAACAGAGGTCTGACCTCTGGCCACAGACTGCGAACAGGCCAGGAGAAGTCCATGAATGGACTGAGGGCAGACGGGAATCCATGAGAGCACAGCATCTTTCTTCTGTTTAGTCTTGAGTCTTCTTGTTGTTCAGGCGTCTCTTCACTCCTGTGTTTCTTGTGCAGCTTTCTGTCAGTCAGTGGGGCTGTCCCAGCTTTATATTCTAGAGGAGGCGCTCCAGAGGCTTCAGGAAGTTTCTGGTAATTACCACACATTTCCACTGGGTGGAGCTGTTTCACAGATTTTGTCAAGTCATTGTTATTTCCGTTTTCAGCAGCATGATTAATTAATGATGCTTAAATAAACTCTGTCGATGCGAATAAACATCTGATTATCATGTGAAATCCATTTTTTTGTCTTTGTGTGTCAGAGTTGTGATCATCATTTTCTACATGAAACGAAAACATGCAAAGAGAAAGATTAAACTGTCCACAATAATTGTTTTGTTTTAACCACAATTCTACAAATAAAGTTTAATATCATTTTTACAATTTAAAACTTTTGGATTGTAAGTTGTAAAGATGATTCCAACATGCAGTGCTTCTTTTTTCTCCACAACAAAACATTGTGTGATAATTTAAATATGTAAATAAACAGTGGTAAAAAAAAATACCTCTTATTATGCAATGTTTTATATGTGAGACTTAATTTGATTGTCATTATTTTGTGACTTATTTGTTAAAAAAGATAAAATTGTGGTCTAATTAATTTATTTATAATCTGGATGATATTTACGTAATAGTTCATGTGCATCTCGTGTCAGAAATGTAACGTACAAAATATATTGATAGCCTCTCAAAACAGAGAAGGGCCACCAATAATAATACATTTATACTGTTTGGAGTGGAGGTTGAGAAAAAAGTGACCTGATAAAATCTGTGAAACAGCTCCACCCAGTGGAAATGTGTGGTAATTACCAGAAACTTCCTGAAGCCTCTGGAGTGCCTCCTCTAGAATATAAAGCTGGGACAGCCCCACTGACTGACAGAAAGCTGCACAAGAAACACAGGAGTGAAGAGACGCCTGAACAACAAGAAGACTCAAGACTAAACAGAAGAAAGATGCTGTGCTCTCATGGATTCCCGTCTGCCCTCAGTCCATTCATGGACTTCTCCTGGCCTGTTCGCAGTCTGTGGCCAGAGGTCAGACCTCTGTTCTACCAGCAGCATGTCATGCAGAGAGACCTACAGGAGCTGCGCAGCAGTCTGCAGCTGATGGACAAACTTCAACGCCAGATCCTGGAGGACACAGAGCCTTTCAGGAGCAGCGTGGCTCTGCAGCCAGTCTCCTACCAGCTGGACAAAGAAGGAGAGCACTTTGGCCTAACCCTGGACACTCAGGGCTTTTCTCCAGAAGATCTGTCAGTCCGGCAGGTGGGCAGGAAGCTGAGAGTCAGCGGGAAGACGAAGAAGAAACAAGAGGACGGGAAAGGCTCCTACTCCTACAGCCTGCAGGAGTTCAGACAGGAGTTTGATCTGCCTGAAGGGGTGAACCATGAAGACGTCAGCTGCCACCTTTCTCCTGATGGAAAGCTCCACATCCAGGCGGCCAAAGTTCCTTGTATCGAGGGAACAGAGAGAGAGCTGACTATCAAGAGGAGCTCAGAGGAGGAACCACAGCAGAGTGTGTGTTCACAGGAAAAGGACAGCAGAGCAGAAACACAGAATGGATCATAAAAATCAATTAATTTACATGGTGTAATAAGTTGCCTTTGCTATGGAAAGATGAATGTAACTCTTCCATTTTATAGCAAAGAAAAAACTAACTTTTGTAAAATAAACTGTAAAAGTAATTATAAAAAGTTGTGAAAGTTCCTTGTTTCTGTCATGTCAATGTGTTATTAAATACAAGTCTAATAAATCAAATAATACTTCAAGCAAATGTTGAAATTAACCTTTTCTGCAGTTAAATAAGACATGGGCTTAAATCAATTAAACTTACAGCATGAATTTAAGGAACAGATCAAAGATTTATTATGAAATGAAACATAATTTATAAGTTTTTCATTTGTTAAAAACAAATATTCATTTTAAATGTGTTGACAAATGTCAGAATACATCAATAATAGACTAAATAAAACTTCTACATAAAAAAAGTGAAAGTACAAACTAAGTCTGTAGCATGTTTATATAAGTAAAGTGATAAAAAACATTAAACATCAGTCGATAAAGACAGAAAAATAATAAGAAAATAAAAGTAAGAATAACAAGCAAACATAAAAATAAAATGTTCATATTCAGCTTGAATCGGAGGAGGACGTAATTAATGCTTAAGTTGATTAAGGCCAGAATGTAGATCTCAAAACATAATAAATGAAATCAGTTGACAAAAACAATCCTAATTATTGTGAATGAGACATGCTGATACAAAACACAAGCAATAAAGCAAAAATATTGAACCTTTGACTAGGAAACTTTCCACATCTTTGATAAACCATGGTTGGTGAAAGCTGGTGGATAAACAGAAGACAAAAAATTGTGGTGGACTCTGAGGACTAAATTGGGTCAGGAATTATCCCAACAGTTAATCTCCAGAATCAAGTAGAGAATTTGAAACAAGCATGGTGAACACTACACTGTAAAAAAAAAAAATTAAAAGGTTACAGTATTTTCACGGTAAAATACCGAGCAACCACAGTTTTTTATCCCTCCACAAGATGGCAGCAATAAACTGTCAGTGTTGGAGGTGATTGGACCAGATCCATGTAAACCTCTGACAAAACAATTAAGCACCCTAAAGGAAATGTTTAATTTGGACCTAAATGGTGAAATGTGATTAGGAGACCACATGTCACCGAGTCAAGACTGTAAAGAATCTCCGATTATCAGTCCCTGATTGTCAAAACGGAAAGTGATGGTAAGGAACCACAAAATATAACTCTTACCACCACTAGATGTTTGTTTTCCATCAAACCTGTTTGCATTAAGTCTACACAATCTTTTTTTTCTTAATCAGATGATTGTATAATCTCCTTTAAAACATTTTGCTGTCCTTTGTTTTGTTTTGTTTTTTTCTCAACGTTTTTCAGAAATGACAGACATATTCCTGGGGCAAAAATTGTCACTCAATACAAATATATATATTTATGTTTATTCATCTAAGTGCGCCAGAGGAGCAACGTTTTATATGTTTAACACCAGTTTTTTCCAAAAACTGAATAAACAGGAAGAACTGTGTTAGCATGAACAAAGGCGCTTTGGATGTGAAAATGAATCTTAATATGAGATTTGTTGTTTTTTCATCCACTGATGTGTGTGTGGCTGGTGAAAACAGTTGGTGACAGCCTTTATAAACCACTGAGGATCCCCTTGCATGTAGGAGGATTCAGCTTTTCTCTGTTTCCCTTTCTTTAAAGGTCATGAAACTGAGGAGCAAAGCAGCTGCTGTGTTAGCAGATGATGAGGAAAGACAGCAAGAAAGAAGAAGAAGAAGAAGAAAAAAAAACATGTGACTGATACTTGTTGAAATTCTTCTTCTTGTCTTAAACTAACAACTCCAAAACACTACACTGAACCAAATTAGAACAAATAAAATCCGTTTGATGTGTTTCTATTACCTTGAATAGAAACACGAATCATGAATAAATGGATCTGTAAATCTCATACAACTGTACAGTTCTTACTCATTTACATTTCTTCATTTTTTTTCACATTACAACTGCATGCATTCTTTTATTAAATGCATTAACATATCTTAAGGAAAAATGACATATAGTCTCCAAGATTTTTTTTACAAATAAATATATTAATATTTTAGTTGTGCATTGACATTGACCCCTTCTACTCTGACACCCCTAACATTCACAGCAAGCTGTTTTGAGGCAGATGTTTCCCAGCTAGTTCAAGTAATCTATCAAACACAATACAAGGAGAAGCAAGTTCCTAAATGAGTTAGAGAGGAATTGTTTAGGTGTGGTTTTTACCTTTTCTCTCTCAGTGAAAAGGGAAACACAGTGAATGCACATAATTTGGATTTTCTGTCTGGAATCTAGTAGAAAGTGTGGAAGAATTCATGAGAGGATTCCCAGCAGAAGACGTCCTGGAGGTGCCAGTAAACAGCCTAAAGGAGAGAACAGACAGATCCTCCAGGTGGGTCAGAAGCTGTTCGCTCTGGGAACCAAGTTAAGCTTTTGCTCAGGATGTTAGCTCAGTGAATGTTTGACTCTTACTCTCCTAGGATGTAGAATCAAAGATAAGCAATCCGAAAGTGTATCTTACTGACAGAATACAGAATGTAGTTGATAAAAAAAAACAAAAACGCATGGGTTTTTTAACCAAGTTGACTCAGACTGGGTTAGTTCGTTTGAGCTCGATTCTCGTTCGGGGGCTCTGGCTCTTCACACCATATCCTTATCACTCGGTTGCACACCCTTACACTCAGCTCTTGGAGGCACACACAAGAAAGTGTTTTTGCCACGTTTCATAGCCGTTAAGAAAAGACTCTACAAAATCCTGTGTTTACATTCCCAGTGAAAAGAGAAATCATAAAAGTTAAGAATACCAGTCTAAAGTCAATGTAACGCCTGAAGCCATTTGAGACCTGCACAGTTAGGATACTTTTAGATGAGAAAAATCATTACTTTGCATTCCAGTCTTAGTAACAAGGCTTTCTTTTAACATTTTATCATAAAGTCTTTAAGCTTATAGACAAACTAAATCAATTTTATGGAATTACGAGGTTACACCCTGCTCTACCTTAAACATACATCAAGAGCAACTGTACAGTTGAAGGGTTTGTACCAAATTAAATTCTTGTTTTTGATCACTTTCAAATTCCAGACTTAAATCTAGTTAAGAATCTGTCACAAAACTTGAAAACTGATGTTCACAGGTGCTCTTAGTCCAATCTGAGAGAGCTGTAGCTATTTTGCAAACCGAAGAGCGTGGGGGGGGGGGGGGACGTGCTGCCACAAAAGACTTTCAACTGTAGTTGAAGCAAAAGGTGGCTCTATAGATTTTTGACTTGGAAGAAGTGAGTATTTAATACATACCGCACTTTTCAGAGTGGAAATGCTTGCGGTCGACATGTTGGAATTGAAGAGAACCAACAAAGTATGAATGCGAAAACCTCTGTAAGGTCTACATGATGGGAAATCCCAAATGCTGTATTGAATACATGTTGCTAAAATTTCTCTAAAAGCGACTGTGTGTAGATTTTCTACAACCGGGCCAAGATTTACTCACAACCTGGCTGTTCTAACTGGGGCTACACTTAGAAATGAAATCTTCACCATTCAGCTGAAACCCTGCAAGCAGAGCTTTAATTCCTGAAGCATCATCTTGAAGACGACCACAGTACACCACACATGTTTGAATTTCCCTCCAGCCTTCACCAATTCATTTGCTACTTTGTGTTGATGCTACACGTAAAATCCCAATAAAACAGATTGGAGTCTGAGGTAACAAAATAGCCAATACTGCTGTAAGGCACTGTGTGTCAGTAGGAGATTTTCCCCTTTACTTCCACCACAAAAGTGAGCCAAATATTTGGATGCAGAAGATTCAGAAAGCTTGTCTTTATTATGCCTGGGAGAAAACTACTGAGCCTCTTGTGTTGTTTCCTTTGGAGCTGCCAGAAATGCTCAATAATGGACGAGCTAGAATGTCAGTAAAAGCAGCCTGCAATTTAATATGGATAAACTGTGCATGAAGCAGCTAATCTGCCCAACTGTTATCAAAGTAAACAAGAAAACCACAACGGCAAAGGGCGTCGAAATATCTGCTAAAAACGAACAACAAAAAAGAAAAAGGTTCTGCTCATCTAGCAGATTTGACAAGGTCCAGTTCCACCAGCCTGGCGCCGGGCATGCGGGGTCCCTGTCAGCCTCTTCTGTGCGCCGGGGTTTTCCTGGCACACAGACGGGATCCATTGTTAATGTTTTGTGCCACACCTGCGCTCCTCCTGTCGGGACAAATCATAGACCTTTCTATGAAAAAGGCCACTGAGAGACGATTTCAGTGGCATGCAGACTCAAAAGAGATCTCACAGTTTCCTTCGAACCACCACAACATGGCAAGATACATTTACCATATTACCTCCAAAGGCCCTTTCTTCATAGATGCCACACACTGCCCCCTTTGGGAGAACCAAACATGTCATTAAAACGTCTAATCCTAATGGCTCCCACTATTACCAACATAGTAATATACACTATTACATATGTTTCAGCGTAATTTTATATGAATTGCAATTTCTTGAGATGACTTGTTGACGTCAAAAGTCTCAAATAAAATGTACAGCTATTTGAATCAAAACTCCCTGACTTTGCTCAAAACAGTATTTGATGTCTGCATTTGCATTACTTACCGTATAAAGCATGCAATATTGTATAATGTGACTGTTTATTACCCAACCTCCTGATAGGAGTCAGTTTTCTCTGGAAGCTCCAGAGTCTGTGCCGTTTTACTTTTATCACATGTGACTTTGAAAAGAAAATGAGTCTTTAAATAAGAGTCATTAAAGTAAAAGCTGCCTTATTTTGCCACCAACACCACGGCATCAACACCTGTGAAATAAACGAGCCCACACTCCACGAAAACATGAATATGGATTAGAAATGTAACTAATGGGAAAGCAAAACTCTGGGGTTATTAAGTATGTTCCAGTTTCCCCAGCTGCGAGGTAATATCTGACAAACTGGCCTCAGCTGCTGTGTCTTCTTCTCCGGGGGGGAAATGTTAATTCTCCGAGCCTTCCTAGTCAAGATTCAGAGACTCTGCACAGTACAGATGTCTGTTGCCTTCAGCAAATCTAGCAACGATAGTTCTAATTAGTTCATTAAATAGTATTTGCTTGTTTAGAAATAAAAAAAATAAGCTACTAAGGCAGTTCCGTTTTGCAGACCATGCTCAGACGTTTACTGTGTCCGCTCTGCCTTTTCAAACCTCCAGTCGGTTGTGGCAGAAGGACGTTCTCATTAAGCCAGGTTCTGCTGTAGGTTTCCTTCTTTTAATGGGGAGCTTTCCTTTTCTCTTTTCCGCACAGAGTGAAGGATTGCTACACAGTCAGCAGCAAGGCACAGCCAATGCTCTAATGTAGCTACATGCTTGGTTTTACCACAAAGTCAGTGGCGATGCAGCCAGTAGGCTTCCCTTCTTCAGAAAACTTTCTAACAACTGGCAAAATAAACAGAGCTAGACTGTAGAGGTTTATATCAGAATGAATGTAATGGATTTTATGTGTGTATATGTTTCAAACTGTGCATTATTGCTGCATATAACCTCTAAAACCCTGAGGTTGAATGCTCAGAGTTTGCTATCAAGGTTAAAAACTAAAGACTGTCAAAACCTTAATAGTTGTAAAATTATATTTCTTTAATTTTGGCTTATAACATTAGTAACCTCCAGTCTCTAGCTGGTGTAGCTGGTGTAGCTAGAGACCAGCCTTTATTTGGAGCGGAAACATTTTGCTAGGTTTTTATCTGTTACTTAAAGGTAGAAAACATACCTGCAGGCAAACGTTACCATTAAAGTAAAACGAAGAAAAACAAACAAACACACATAGGAATGCATCATATGACTGGATTTGGTGCCACAGAAGGAAGGTAAAGGTTGTCTAAGGGAAGTTCCTGTCTTGCATGCCTATCCATCCCGTCTTTGCATATTTATGATGAGAAGCACTAAGAGCCAACCACGCAGCTGCACCGACATCTGTGAAGCATATGCTGCTGCAGCCACAGCTCATGGGGAGACGCTTGGGCTGTCACACTGTATGAACAAAAGTGGAATTCCATATTAATAATTTAGGGAGTTATTTGTGTAAGAAGACGCAAGTAAAAATCTGCCCAACTTTAAAGAAGCAGAATGCAGATTTTCCATTTGAGAAAAAGTTTATGAAACACAATCAGAGTGTCACAAGTATGTTTGTATTGTCTTTGGTTAACATAATCCAAATAATAATAGTAATAATACTTTCTAAATGCTGTGAAATATTAATTATTTTTCTGTGTTCAGGTTACATTTTTAGTCAAAGAGCTTGTTTAGTTAAAATTTACAGTTTAGGACTTGGGCTTCACTCGACATCTTGACTGTGGATTCAGTTTGGACTCACATTGGTACATGACTTGAGACTGAAGGAAAAATATGTAAGATTTAGTTGTGACTTCTCTAACAGCTTTATAAATCTAGACACAGAATTCCTTAGAATTTATGTTTGCAAAATACCTCCACCTCAAAATGCCTCTACTTAAATACTTTGAAGTTTCTGTGTGTTACTGCAAAGTTGAGAAAGCAACGGGAGCATGTGAACATTAACTTTTGTTGAGTGAAGAGGCATAGCTCCCTTTTACGATTTAATGTTTGTTGTTTTTTAATTTTATATCCCTAAGCAAAACAGGAAAGTGAAGGGAGATGAGCACAGGATAAAGCAGACCTTGCAGCATTGAGAGGATTGGGTACTGAGTGGGGGAAAAAAAAATACATTAGGCTAATGGATGATGTCAATGGACTGGTTGTCGGCCCCCACAGTCTCCAAACTCCATCTCCAACCTCTGCACATTAATGCATCTACCTTCCAAGGCAAGCCGGACAATTGCTAACCTTCCTTTGAGAATACACTAGATGCTTTTAGGGGCGCAACTTTGAAGAGTATCCACTCCTCACCTGGAGGAGGTTAATATCATGCCATAAATATTGTCAAATAGATTTAACTAAGCTCAGTGAACAATTTCACTGACTGAAGAGTTGCACAGAAATTGGAAAATGTAAATAAAGTGGTATCTACATTTTAAAACAAATCAAATTTCATTATTATTTTTGGGTTTAATTTCATGATGACTTTCAAGTAAGATTTTTATTACAACATTTTGGGAAGACCTTAAAATTAAACCTATTGGCAGCAACGTTTAAAAACAAGAAGTGTGTCTGCAGTGCGCTTCTGTTGAAGGTTTTCTGTTCAACTCAAATTGAATCTGCACTCAGAAAGGATGAAAAGCACAATTATTTGGTCTGCAGTAAAATGTCTATCTGGGCGAAGAATGGCTTTTAATTTAGAGTATTTAGAGAATCGTCTTTCTGAGACGAGACAAGGACCACGGCTGTTATCGTGGGACATCACTGCGCCCCGACCTGACAGCAGAGGGCCAATGGGAACTCTGTCAGCCAAATAACTGATTTGTTGTTTGTCTGCTTAGGCTGTAGTTTAATCATTAGTAACAGTGGCACAAACAGTTTATTTCACAAGCTTGAACTAAATATCAAGGTTTTCTTCGCCTCGTTTTCCAGATTTTTTTTTTTTTTTTTTTTTGCCCAGATTTTGCTTCCAGCAGCAGTCACAGAAATCAACATTAGTGTCAGTTTTACTCATTGCGAGGTTTTGATGATGAGAGCTTCATTAATGCTTCACGGTTCCAGTTGAATAATAAATGTCAAAACCAGAAGAATACAGAAAAGTCAGATTTTACTACACTTTATGGTAAAAACAATGACATAACTTTAAGTTTAACTTAGATGACATATTTCTGACCACTCAGACCTGCTCTTATCAAAACATATTCACACGCTGACTTCCCAGCAGTACTTTTATTTACCATAATTGCTATTCCATTGCAGTAGAATAGATATGCACCAGTAATGTGAATACATGAATACATGAGGTTTCTATTCCTTAACACTGAGTGATAACCAACATCAACACCTTCATCACCTAATCATCAATATAACAGAATAATTGATGAGGTTGTCTGTCCACAGTGCTCCTCATTGCTGACTGGGCCTCACTGTGCAGCAATTTTAACTTGATGATGCTGAGCACTGTGCTCATAATCCTTGCAAATCCAGTCAAACAAAACCCAGAATGTGGCTGATTTTCACACCGAGGCTCTTAATCTAATTTTTTTTCTCCAAACCCCCCCCCAAAAATGCTCTCATTGTTCTCTTCATGGCTAAACACAATGGCAGGACAATGGCAGGACTTGTCTTTGGTAGATCATTGAGATACTCTTTATATTTAGTATCTAAACTTCAGCCTGAATAACAAACATTATTCAGGCTCAGCAACTAAACTATGCACAATTTGGAGGTGTGTGCCGGTATTCTGTTGTTGAAGTCTTTTTCCTCAAGGAATTCTAGTGGATTTCCTTTTTTTTCAACCTGGCAAGATCCTTTTAATGCCTAGCAAGTTTTAATGTCTGTTCCATTGAAGCTTCACAGTTGAATGTAATATTGATTAGGAGAACAATATTTAAATAGACAAGTCAGTGTTTATTTTCCTTTTTATAAAAAAAAATAAATAAAAACCAGACTTCAGTTTCTTTCTAATTCCAGCTTTTATCACTCAGTGGGGCATTAATGTTAGAACAGTGACTTAATGCAGTCACTGTTCTTAGGAGTCAAATGTTAGAGGACAAATGGCACATAATAGATTTTTTTCTTTTTGTCAGGCAATATTTTTAACTAGGTTTTTCTAGTTAAAAATAATAATAATGGGTCACTTATTTCCTTATTTCCTCCTTCTTCTTCTTTCATCTAGAAAGTCATGACATGACATTCACATAGCCGATCCCAATCTCACACAGCCTTGGGGAGCTATAATCACAACAAAGTCCAAGCGTTGGGGAGATGGGGACACCACAGAGCTGTCTGCCACATCCATATTACCACTGCAGTGGTTGGCAGCTGACAGCAACACAGCAGAGAGGAGGATCTCTCACCATAGCCAGTCAGTTTCCACAGAGAGAGGGTCGATAAAGTTAGTGAGATTTACTAAAGTGAGAGGAATGATCCATCACGCAGAAATCTGCTCCGTTTCTTCTTTCAGTCTTGTTTTTTTTTTCTACCTTTGAAACTAGGAAATTATATTCTGCGCTATTGATTTCACAAGTGAGAATGCTATGTTTGTACTTTTTCACCTCCACCCACTGTAAAAAAAAGAAAAAGTGCCATATATCTGTTACAAAGCAGCTCAGCTCCATCGCTCACGCTTTCTTCATGTTACATCTGAACCATTTTAGCTGCACAGCATGTCGTCGGCTCAACTATGCAAATAAAATGATTCAGTTCAGCAAGGCAAAACTGATTTTCTGTGGTATCTGATGGCATTCACATGATACTTCCACCTTTTGCAATTTATCCTCCTACTTTGTTTTTGGTTATCTGTTTTAAACAAGATTTAAACAAACCTTAAAAGTGCTTTAAACAAACTGAACTTTTTTTGATTTTGTCATGTCACATCCTCAGTTCCATGAATTATCATCGACTATTTAATGGAACATAAGTAGGGCACAATTTAAAAAAAATAAAAATAAAAAAAAATGTAGAGAGGGAAAAAACTTAACAAAAAAGAAACTTTTCAGATCTTTATTTGGCATAAAGTTTAAAAACAATTTCCATCCACTTCACTGCTTTGGTTTTATACACCTCTCGAAATGTGACAGCTTTGACGTTGCTTTTCTAAAGCACGGACTGTAAATCTATAGAGTCCTAAATTACAACCTGAAGAAAATGTGTGGCTTTCATCATGTGCAGAGCTGAGGCCTTGAGGTCTGACAGGAAAATTACTAATTATTTTTTGGTTATTCACACTGATTGGATTTTCTTTTTAATTAAGAACGTGAAAGGGATTTCTGTTTATGCATTAATTATGATTAACAGCCAAGTTAGGATTTTAAAAACTGACTGTTTAATGTTAACGTTAAGATTAAAATGATTAAGGTATTTTAAAGTGTTTTTCTGAGGCTTGTATTGAAATGTCTCCTTCATTTTTAAAGGTTTTGCTGAGGGCCGTCAATCAAGGCTTAAACATCCTCTGCCAACACATCAACGTCTTCTGATGTCTCATCACCATCCATACATTTTTGTGCTCATATATGCCCTCAAAAATTATGCCCATTAATTTTGTAATGTGGTGAAATCTCTAAAAAAAAAACATTAAAATTAATAATTTCACAACCTCTGGTAATACGTCATAGTTCATTGTTTTCTTAAGTTCAGAATTAAGAAAATGTTTCTATGGTAAGCATCCTCTGTTTGCTTGATTTCTAACCTCATCCAGTCATTTAGGTGTTCTAGTGAACCAACGTTTAAAAGTCTCTACATTATGTATTGCCTAAAAATGGACTGAAATCAATATGGCATTCATCTGTCTGACTTCCTCTGAGTCATCTGCAATATGGAGCTTCACCCAGCTTCCATTGGAAATAAACTGAGCACATATTTTTAGCCCAGTTGAGAGCAACAAAAAAGCTTCTTGGATGCCTCTGAAAATGTACCACGGCTTCCCTGAGGGAATCACAGGCGCTGCTTCAATGGGTCACAGACATTTCTGGTGGCCTGGTCACAGATAAAACATATTTTTTTTCCCTCCATTTGGTGGAATCCAGAATTTATATTTTACAGGCTAACTGCATGTGTGGATATTCTCAGCAATGTGGATGGCATGCTAATTTGTCTCGGAGGGAAGTGACATTTTTCAAAAAAGAAATATATATATATATATATATATTTTTTTTTTTTGTTTTTTTTTTGAAGAGTGTGTCTAATTGCTTACCTGAAAATATCCCACTACCAGCAAGGCTTTGCAGCCTAGCAGCTTCTGCTCAGCTAAACATGATAACCCCAATAAAAGTTGTAATCTCAGTAGAGCTTAGGCTATATTTTTGAGAGAAAGCACAAGGACAAAAGTTCTTCTTATTGGACCGATGTGGAGACTGCAAAAGCTCACAAAAATCTCTTTTAAACATGAACTAGAGAAACAAAGTGTTTAATAACAACATTCATTGTAAATAGTAGAAAAAGTATGGCGGTATGAAGCTAAGGGAGCAGCCAAAACATATCTAAAACTAGCTGAGGATTAATGTTTTTTTTCTTTTTTTCTTTTTTGCAATGCCAAACTCAGGGATCCAAAACTAAACTCAAATTTAGTTCAGTTAAGCAAACATGTATTCGGCACTTTCTCCAATGAGGATGCTAGGAAGTAAGGAGATTTGTCACAGAAAAGTGCTTTTAAGACCTACCAAACTGGCATGGTGTGCAGGGAATTAAAAGCACTCTGATGAGTCGTGTGGGCTTGTATTCCACTCAGTGGGAAATAACCACAGAAACAAATTCAAAATACTCTATTTTTGCCCATATTCATATTCGATTTCTGTTTTGATTTTATTTAATAATACATATCTACTGTGTGTGCCTTTTTGAAATGAGCAACCTCTACTTCATTTAGGATCAGTTTGACAGAAAATGTCACGACTGTACAGTTTTAGTGGTGATTAATCCAAAGCAAGGCCATCACACGTGTCACCTCGAAACTAAGCAAAGTGTAGAGTAATAAAAAAGGAACCTAACCTTTTATGGAATAACTCTACGTCTAAATACTTGAGCACTTAAAGTAAAACGTGTCGTCAATTTTCCAGGTTGAAATACGGAGAATTTATCATATCAAGGTCGGAAACAATCTGTCAGCAATAATGGTTTCCATTATCTCACCTGTTTCATATTTCCAGGCAGAGCCGAAGAAAATGGCAAACCAGACACAAATTGATGATTTCGACGATGTAAATTTTCAGCTTTACTCAATTTATTTGATTTAAAGGCCTCACCACACATACGGATAGCAGAGCTGAAGGAGTTCACAGACAAATTGCATTTTCCCAGAAGCCACAACACTGGTGAATTTGTCTTTTTGTCACAATATGATGAGTGGAAAGTGCATGGCAGTAGCTGCAGAACTAGCCTGAGCTATAAATAAAGGCAGACATCCTCCATTTATCAAGGGAAAATATTATTCCTCACATCTATTACTCTAATCTAATTTATTCTAATCTGATTACTGTAATCTACAAATGTTTTTTTTTTTAATGAAGAAGAAAATATTTGTCAATTTTGTTCTTTTTTATTTTAGTTTTCCTGCAACAGTATGTCAAATGTTGGAAAAATAACTTTATAGGACATTATTCAGGCACTTTTATCTCCAACGTACCTCCCAAATTCCCTTTATGGGGTAATATCAACAAAAATACATAGAGCCGGTGGGCATAAGAATGACAGGTTGCCCAGAACTGGACAAAAGCACATTCGCTATAGTACCGTGATGACGGATGAGAAACAGTTCTGGAAATTCTAGCTGAAAAAAAAAAAAAAAAACATTCAAGTGTTCATGGATTTTCCTCAAAAACTTTGTCAAAAAGCAAACATAATGGATGCAAAGTCACACAGTGAATTACATTAAACTGTAAAACTCTAAAGTCCTTCAACATCCAGTAAAGCTTTTCTTTGCACTTCAGTTATGTACAACTTTGCTTCAATGTGTCAAATATAATCAATCTAAAATATATCAGAATCTTTGTGGCTGTATAAACTTTCACTAGTTATTTTTTTTATTTTTTGTTTTGATATTGAATGACAGCGTCATTGTACAACAACACACACCATGCAGCAGGATTTAACCTGACGATGCTCTGAAAACATGGAACCCCCCCCCGATTCGGAACTTCCTGCATGTGCTGTTGTAAACGACGGCCCTAATTAAATAAGTGCTCAGATCTTCTCCATCAGGTTTCGTAGAGAGCTCCATTTGGAAACCCTATTGACTATTTCACCAGTGCGTAGCCATTTTGGCGACAGAAAAAGCAACACAACATCCTTCGCACTGTTACTGACATAAGTGGGTGTCCATTTCCTTTCACATCAAGACTTGGTATAAAGGAAAGTGTTTTCATCCGCCTCCTCACTTTGTACAAAGGCATATCCGTCTTTTATCTAACCCGGTGACTTGATCAATTATGCATGCAGGCTAAGCGCGCCTTTCTTACTCGAGCATGCACAAGTACAGCGGCCTGTTGCCATAATGTGGAGCCAAGATTTTTGGATTTTAATATCAAGGTGTCTTCTAAATGGTACTGAAGTCACCGTGGCAGCTTTGAGTTTAATCAGTAATGACAACATGTTTAACTGTGGGTGAAACCTTTACTTTAACTATACCTTCTGCTCGACACATGCTCATTGCAGCTCTGTGCCACAATGTTGTGAACTGCAAAAATTTGACCACCCCTTCAATTTTTTTTTTAGATTTTCTCTGATTATATATAATTTTTGTCGCATTTCAGCTCAGATCGTCAAGGAAGAGCATACTACTGCTGCTACAGAGCTCAGATTATTACAACTCTATTTTTGGATTGCATTCAAGAATGTATTTGTTACCTCACTTCCAGCCACAACCAACGTTTCTTACTTTAACAACCAGGTCAGATCCATCCGGATGTCTATGATGAGTCAAATATTTTCATGACTTTAGGAAAAACTGTGTTTCAGAGTCAGGAGACATGACAGCTGATGCTTCAGAGCAGATGACAGCGTCAGAACCAAGCAGCCGACAGCATGATCTCTGACTTCTAATATCCTTTGGGCTCCTCAGACACCTCATGTGATTCCTAATTCTGACTGCACCATCGTTGTTCGGTTGCTAGCAGTGCAAGGCAGATTTATTTTGCCTGTTTGCAATTTTCTATGGCTTAACTGTTAAAAATTATGAATATGTTGATTAATCCAGCTTACAGAAAGAGTAGAAAACAGTTTCAGTTCAAACTCCTTTAACACTCCTGTGTTAAAAGTCTGCAAAGGCACAAGGCAGACAGGATGTTCTTTCTGAAATATCATCCAATAAAGCATAACAGATAAGAAAATATAATAAATTAACTGGATATTTAAATCTAACAATGTTGATGCAAGATAAAATTTTGGATATGAGAGGAAAAGCATTGATGTTTTGAGCTGAATGGATGATGACCAAGATTTTATAGATGAAATAACTTTTTACTGTCAGTTAAAAGTAAGGAGTAACTTTGCCTACCATTTGCTTACGACACAGCACCAGTTTACCATTTCAGTGCAGTTCTCTTAAGGTCATTCCATATTTAGGTCAGTTTGAGGTTTGGCTTTGACTAGGCCACAACAACATATTGATACTTTTTAATGTTTTTTTTGTCATTTAAATTGTTTTGGTGATCTGAAACATTGAAGTGTGACAAAAAAAGAAATAGAAGAATTGTGAAATGAGGCAAATCGTGTTTTTACAGCCTGATATATGAAAAGGTAATAAAGATGCAATATAAAGTCTTACCTGATATTTTTTAATTATTATAGTTAAATCAGGTATTTTGGAGTTCACTTGTTCCTCATGCAACATGAGCTACGGTCCATGCTGACATGTCCAGTGATTTGGGGAGGCAGCTGCACTGTAATTGTGGAGGATGTGCGTAAGAAAATAATTAGATCATTGAGACATTGTGTTTTGCCTCCAGCTGTCTGGTTTTCATTACTTTCTTCTAAATGGGTGTGTCAGGCCCCTGTTCATCTGCACAGAGGTTCAATTATGTATTTATTTGTGACTGATAATTAACTCAGCACTGGATGATTTCCATTCATTAGGTATTGGATGTGATTTTATTCAGTACTCATAGGGATTGCCTCTCACTGGGGTACATACAGCATAAAGCAATAAGTAATTTAATTTAGGTGGAGATTTCTGAATAGTTTGATGTTTTTCATTAGCTTCTGGGATGAAGATGAGAAAATCAATACTTGCATTGCTTCTTTGCTTCTTGTCTTCCTCAAACTCTATGAAATGTGTGACACCATGAGATGGCAGCAGCCCAGTCTGCCCAGTTAGGATCTTCTCCAAACAAAATGTGATGTTTCCATTACAAAAGGAGCCTTATCAAATATTAAATCATGCTAAAATGCTCTGTTGGGCAGCTGCCATGGAAATATGGACTGCAAACATTATCTCTGTCTGATTTCAGACTGATTATCTACTCATGAAATAAACAGGGAGGTGGTTCTTATGCACACAGCTAATGGCTTTTCCTTTCATTACTGTCTTCCTTGTGGGGCTCTGAAATCAGCCGTAGTATGAAAAGTCTTCATAAACAAGGGACAAAAAAAAAAACAACAACAAAAAAAAAAACAAACAAACAGATGAAACCTTTCCCCCACGCTTATTCTTCTGGTTTCTGGCAGTAAAAAGAAAATAGAATCTCCACCTGACTGCTGGCTACAGACGCTCCGTTTCTGTCACCTCATGCCTTATTAATTAAACCTGTCTGGTCTTTTACAGTCCTCAGTAGTGGCATCGCAGGATTCGGTTGGGACACACAAAAGGAACGTAATCTCCTTTCATCTCTTTCACCATTTTCTTCTCTTTTATTCTATATATAGATACATATATGTTAGTGGAAAATGTGTAGAGACGCTTATGAAACAATACCCCAAGTTTTCTCACAGGCCACACTCCATCATCTGAAAATAGAAATAGCATGCCCTAAATGCAGTACTACAAAGGAGGAATTAATCAGAGAAGCAACCAAGAGACAGTTGATTACTCTGCAGATATCCACAAATCTCTTTTCTACCAAAGGGGAGCAAGCTACTGTAAAAAAAGAAATATCTTCAAAAGTCCTATTTAAAGTTTGAAACATTACGTTTTGGAGACACCCAAAATATGTAAATGAATGTGCTCTGATTAGATGAAACCCAATTTTGACTTTCAGGTCTGACAGCAAAGTACAGTACTATCTGTAGTGCACATTACCATGGACCCAATGAGAAGCATGGGAGTGGCAGCATCATGGTGTGAGGGTTACTGAGGGAAAGTGAAAAATACACCCATTCTCTCTCAGTTAACTTAGTAGAGTCAGCTCCTGTGGCTCCCAAAAGTCTAAGTCTCCAAGAGTCTTACTTTTAAGTTAAATTTAGTCAGTTTGAATAATTTATGTGATGGCAAGTGTGTTTCAGAATGACTACTTTTGTGGGCAATATCTCCAAACCTTGAAGTTTATGTGTGTCCAGCTATCAAAATTCAGAAACTTGCACATTGGAAAACACAATCTCTGTTACTTGGTGCTGCATGACTTCTCACTCAAATATGCAGTGCAATTTTTGCATTTGAAGTGTGTGGTTCACAGCCACCAAAAAAAACTGTGATATATATTAAAAGTTGAGCCACAGATGGTCATTTTGATTTTGGGTCGAGACTTTGAATCATTTTTGTGTATCCGTTTTAGAGCCATCATTATTTCCCATCTGCTTTTTACTTTACCTGCAAAGAAGCAAAACAAAAACAAAGCAAAAAAAAAAAAAACATAAAGCCCAGAGAAACTTAAGTTGCAAGTGTATTCAGTAAACATATCACCATGAAAATGCATTTTATCCTCTCCCTATTTTTCCTTATTATGCAAACAAGTTCTCTTTTCAGTTCTGCATTTCAAGCATTCAATTTTTTGCAGTAGGCTTGCTGCACAGTGGGAACTAAATTAAGTAAATTTACTTGCTGTGCTGGCGAGAGTCTCAGGCTGCCCCTACTGCTTCTCCCAGGCCATAAATAGGCAGAAACCTGTGACACATTTAATTAGATTCAAAGCTCAAGCTGTCAGTTGTTGTGTTTTGCAATCCCTTCTCGTAGTCCTAATGGATCCTTGTGGTTCGTAATGGCTTGACGTCAAACACGTTGTGTCAGCTCTGAGGAACAATGCTGAATAATTGGCCACTGTCAACACTCATAATGAATCTGCTCTGCTAGAAGATGGCAAATTGTCTGAGAAACAGAAATATTTAACTGACGTCAGGAGTTGATGAAGTGACCATGAGCTTGCATACTATATTTTCAATTTAGAACAAGCTGGGATGGTGTAATTTTTTTAAAGCAGAAAAAAAAAAAAAAAAGTAAAATAAACAATGGTCCTCTGTCACAGCAAATCCCTAGATTTCCCCTGATATGTAGCAGGGAAATCTGCTACTTACTACCCTAACCCTAACCCCATGAAAGGACAGAATTTCTGTAAAATAATTGATTTACTGAGAAAGCTGAGGCAACATCGTTTACCAGGAGCATCTGGATAAAATCCCTCCAACTGCGCTTAGTAAGAGAGTAAGTCACATGTCACTGAATTAGCACAACAGTGTGACAAAAAGCAGCTGCGCTCGAGTATCAGACCTGCAGCCAGATGAGTCTGTGGTCGTCGTTATTAGTTTTCCAGAGATGGGCTGGTGGACAGCATATTAGAATTTGGCAGCAGTCTATCGGATTTTGACACAGAGATTAAAATCCAATTACTACTTCATTTCAATGTGTAGTGAAACCACGACAGTGGGATAAGCTCAAAGATATTGGTAGTCTTAAAGAAAAAAACAATGATTACACAGTACATAATCATTTCTTCATCTGAATAAACCGGACCGTCTCTGAGAACTTAATGACATGAGGAAATGGTCGTTTCTTTCATTTAAAAATTGCTTGAATACCTCTACAAAAAAATTTGGAGATTTTTACATATGCTATCAAGTTATGTACTTTTAAAATTTTTACTAACAAATGTGCAGCGTATCGAGAAATTATTCACAGCACTTCACTTTCCCCACCCTTGGTTATGTCTCAGCTTTATTCCAACCTCTATTAAATTAATCTCTTTCCTCAAATTCTACACTTAAATACTAACTTATGTAAATGAGATTTATTATTATTATTTTTTATAAATATGCAAAAAACTCAAAATTTGTTTTCCACATCATCATAATGGAATATTTGTGTGTAAAGTTTAATGAAATTTGAAATAAGACTTTAACAGCAAAGAGTGGAAAACGTGAAGTGCTGTACATACTTTCTGGATGCGCTGCATGTCCATGTCTCCATAAGTAGCTCATAACATCATATTGTATTGCAATAACTGATTGGTTCCCTATGCCTCAGAAATAGAAAAAAAATAAATGGTTAGCCTTAAAAAGACACATTTCTTCTCACTTTAGTTGCAAAATGAGATGCCATCAGGCTTCTTCTTATTCCTGAAGAGAAAATAATTCTGCTCTGAAAAGGTTTTGATTGCAGCGTCCAAAGATCCAACTCCAAATCCAACTCCACTGGAATGCTATTAAGCTCCAGCTACACTGTGAATGGACTGTTAATGCTGACAGACCGGCCGACTGAGGCTATTATGCCACTTCTGCCAGAGGAACTGAGACCATTATAGTTTGGTTTCCTAGCTTTTGCCATTCAGGGGACAAAAAAAGAGGTTCCAAGACTGACACCACAACTAACATTTGTCTTTGATAAAGAGCCATTTGTTAAAAGCCTTTTGAAAGAGTTTAGAGAATTCAGTTTTTACTCCGTAAAGTACCAAATATATGTGTTAACGATCAAAGCTCGAGGAAAGATTCTTAGGGTTAAAAGACAAACTTCTATGATTCTAAAATGGATCTACTTCTGTTTTAGACAAACTATACAAGCTGTGTCATGTTGGGGGATACTTCTCTTCAGCCGGAGTAGAGCAGCCAAACACATACATGTATAACACGATAAACTGTCCAGGCGTTCAATGCCACATCTTAAAAACTGATGTTCATTGACTCTAGCACATCTGGTGGCTCTTGAGCCATTTTGCAAAGACAAAAAGTTTAGTCTCCACATATGATTCACTGGCAGAGACATACCCCAAAAGACTTCCAGCTGTAAATGCAATGAAGGGTGATTCGAGAATTGATCAAGCCAGAAGAAATGAATGTTTGCCACAGTTTTCAGATCGTTCTCGCTAAATACTTTTGAAAACCTTGCATCCTGTTTCTCCACCTCATATAAATAAATCACATAAATTCTGAATTTGCCCTAACCCGCAGTCCATCTTTACATTTATTTTGCATGTTCTCGCTGTATCCGCTCGTTTGCTCCCATCTGTAAATGTTTTTGCAAGGCTGAACAGCTCTTACAGGCTCCTTATAAACTTTGCACCAAAAATAAGCTCCGGCTGTACTCTTCAAAAGATTTTTAATATATTTCTAATTTCTTTCATTTTCAAAGACTCTTTCTGACTGTACTTTTAAAAAAATTTTTTTTACATGTTCTACAAATCACTTCAAAGACCGTTCTGAAAAATAACTTTTTCAAGCATTGTGAAGATCTTTCAAGCCTTGATGTCTTTTCTGAGCGTTGGTCCATGCTTTGTTCCCAGTCATGACAGCATACTGTGCAATGCAGGTTTTAGAAAACAGGAACGTGCAAAATTAGAGGTGTCAGAATTTAAAATAACTACAGCGAAGGAACAGAATCTGAAAACATTTCCTGCACTGCATGACCACATTGCAGATTACCATTTCTTTTCTTTTCTTTTTTTTTCCCCTTCCAAAGAGAAAAGTGAGCAATTACACTAAAAACCAAGGGTCAGTCTGCACTCAAGGCTTTATTAATAATGTATGTTTCTCCATTTAAGGCGAGCAGTTATGGAACAACAAAGTGCAGCACAGTGTATTCAGATGTGCATACATTAGCCACACATTGTTCTGTGAACTGGTGCAGGAAGACAGGCTTTTTAAATGGCTCTAATGACACTGACCCAGCTTTCAACTTTCTGAGCCGTCCACAGTATGTGTGTTTTATATGTGCATGCATTGTTTATTTATTTAAGCAAATAATTTAGACTTATTCTAAGTGTTGTGAAGACTTGCTGAAAGCAGAGTAAGAGCTTCTTAAAGAGACAGAGGCATATTTCAAGGCGTTAGGTAATCAAATTTCTTTTGTTATTTTTGTTATGCACGGGGTTTTTATTACAACTGAAGGTGACATATTTTCTTGATTTAGCTACAAAATGGCACTACAGTATGTGGAAAATACATAATGCATTCCCTTTAAGTATGACAAGTGTAATAATCTGGAAAGTATTAAGGACATTTCAGGATGTAACTTGTGCTTTTGCACTGGAGGATATTTGTTTCTTTGACGTTCTGAGTGAGAATGACGTTATGCCAACATATGGGGCTGTTGTACGAGACCCAAAAAACATTCTGTTTCTGAAAGCAGCAACGTTACAGAAGATTGATCGGTTATGTGCATGATGCCTCTTCTCTAAATTATCTCGACAGGGTTCCAAAGCGCTGCAGCCCACTCTCTGATCCATCTATGCATAAAACGGGACTAAAATGAGATCCAAACCTTTAAGCTGCACACTCATTCTTAAACTGGCTCTCTGTACAAAGCTTCCCGTGTATGTGTGTGATAATTGGCTGGTCCGGAAGCCTCTGGCCCGACGTCATGCCCCCCAGAGGTTCCGACCAATCAAGAAGATCCGGCCCAAAACCCGACGAACCCCCACCACACAAGTTATTAACCTGAATGATAGCCACTAATTCACATCAGGAACTCTCTGTGGAAACGGGAGGAAGTGTAAATATGAAGGTCATAAATCTGGCATTTAACTGCGAGTCTGCACTAAGCACTCTTCATCCTGACCTGAACGGCAGCTGCTGTACGTCTCCTCTCAGATGCTGAGGGAGTAGCTCAGGAAGGAGGGCGGAGAAGAATAGAGAAGAGAGGAGAGGAGGAGGTGGTGGTGGTGGGAGGGGAGAAGATTTCAGCACCGGAGCTGTTCACGGCTGGCTTGGACAAGACTGTTCTTTCTGCTTCCCACCGTGCTCTGTTTCTCTCTCTCTCTCTCTCTCTCTCTCTCTCTCTCTCTGGGCGACTCGGGATAATAAACCGCGGCGCTCGTTCATCTCCCCCTGAGGGGCGAACGGCGGCGGGTCGACGGAGAGGCGCACACACTTCATTCGAGTCAAGTCTTTGCCATGCTGAGCGGCCGGGATTGAGACAGGGAAGGTTAAAGTCTCCACTAAGTCGCGGTGAAGAGCGATACATCCCGTTTACGGTGAGTTGCCGTCTCTAAACCCAGCCGCGGCGCAGGCGTCGTGTTATTTCTAATCTTGCATGATGCAAATAAAGAGCTGAAATGTTGTCCGCGCTCAGTTTATGTCACCTACTCTCGCATAGGTGGATTTGCAGGGAAACCTCATTAAATATGCGTGCAGGCAAAGAATATTTAGGTCAGCATCATTATGGGTGTGGATGGATGCGATTGCTGTTAAACTACTATTCCCCATCGCAGCTGCTCGTGTTTCTCTGTAGTAGCACAACAATGGACACAAACTTGATTTTTTAAAAAAAGAAGTAGAAGAATATATAGTTGCCATTAAAGGGAGTAAATATTAAAACAACTAAGGTTTCCTATTACTCTGTGTAATGTGTGGAATCCATGCAGGGGTTCTGCAACTACTGACATGCTTGGATGATCTTCCCTGCTGCAGACACCAGTTTAGGCTGCTTTGTCTACTTTTCCCATGACTGTTGCACGGGAGAGTGCTGCTCCCTATTAAGCTCTCCATCAGTCTTGTCCACTGGCCCCTCAAAGGTCCACAAACAAGCCGAATGTGTTGTTAACCTTGGAGCAAGTCCTACTTCTCAGCCTGTGACAGATCCCTGCAGCCTGAGCTGCCTCACTGCTCCGTGCTTTTTGTGAAAACTCTCTCAGCGCCTTGGGCTGGCACAGGCTCTGTGCCTCGCAGTGTCTGAATGCCAACATGGTGTCTCCTGCTTAACGACGCATTGAGATTTAAATTCCTCCTCCATTCATCCCGTTCTATCCCTCTCTCTCTCTCTTTTTTTTTTTTTTGCTCTGTTCAAAAGCTGAGTTTAAAGCCCCCATATGCATTTGCTGAGCTATGAGCATTTCCTTAGAGTGTCACAGTGGAATGGTGGGATAAGAGTGAGATGCAGGAAAGGAAGAGTTCTGAAGGTTCTCACGCAAATCAGTGTGTTTTATTTAGTCAGGTTGTTTTATTTAGGGAAAAGCAGGAAACCCATACTCATCCATTTTGATCTTAATGTTAAATATATCTTTGTGAATGCAATTTTTGTCATTTATTATTACAATCCAATATTTTATTGGAATTTTGTGTTAGAAATTTGAGCAAAACTGTAATGTGGTACACCATAGCACAATACACAGTTATTTTTTTTTTAATGAAAACATAAAAGTATGGCAGGCATTTGTAGTCACCTGATTTTACTAATTAAGTAAAATCCAGTACAATCAACTTTATCCAGTAAAATTCACTTTAAAATCAAGCAGAATCCACCTGTGTAATGCAATCACAATATAAATACAAGTTTTGTGTGAAGGCCTAAGAGGTTTGTTAGAGGGCATTAGTAAAGAAATGGCATCATGAAGACCAGGGCTGCGTTTAAATTTGCAGCGTCAGCTTATGAATCAATACAAGTGGCCAGATACCTTAACACAAATATTTACTATGTTTTCCACAATGGAAAGTGTTTCAAGAAGAAATCCATGGCTGAAAGAAAGCCACGAGAAATCTTGTTTAAACTCTCTCCTGTTTAAGGACAGAGCAAACATAATGGGAAAAAAAAGTGACTTGACCAGAACATTTTGACTCGAGTGTCAAAGTTTATGTTGCTGATATGCAACTACGCAACACAAATCTGTAATCGACTTCCAAAAAACTGCAAAACAGATGAAGTTTCTTTAAACTGAGGCTTAAAACTAACCTGCTTAGAGTTTCATTTAATTAGTAGTAAGTGGTGATGCTGCTTGATGATGTTAATGATGGCATTTGACAAAATGTAATGCTTATTGCTTGTTTCATTATTGATGAGATTATGATGTTTTTTATGATCTAAAGCACTTTGAACTGCCTTGTGGCTGAACTGTGCTATACAAACTAACTTGATTTATGGGCTACAGAAAACTAATGCTACTCCTTCTCCTGGATTGGCTGCCATTTGCAAAACAGCCAATCATTGCCATTTATTTTCCTTGCTGCTGATTGGCTGTATCCCCAAGAGTGGAAATAAGGAAGACTTTTTATGCTAGCTTCTGTGATAGCATCAAGGTAATTTCCACTGTACATATTAATGCATATTATTTGTGTTTGAATTATTAAAATAGGCAGAAATGTGTTTCCCACGTATTTATAGATTTTAGCTATTTGTGCTCCTAAGACCGTGCAAATGCTGGACATTCACTGTATATCAAGAAACGGTCATTTGTTAGAACAGACCAAGACTAAATCTAATGTAAAATGCATAGCCAAACTTGGACAGTGATGTTAACAGATCCTCTCCATCAAACTGATGAAGTTTGAGGTATTTTGATGGTTATATAAATATTATAATCTCTCGATACTTACAGCTCTAACTACAGCGAAAGGCGGTTCTGCAAAGTATTGACTCGGGGGGGCTGAAGCAACAAAAAGTGAAAAAAGTGCAAGAGGTACGGTTACCTTAGCTGGGAACTGTATTTGTGTTTGATGATTGCAGCGGGCTCAGATCTGGGTGAACTCGTTAGCGTAATTAGTTCCAGTTCTTTGCTTGCCTGGTTTCTGAGTGAGATCCTCAGCAAGAGGCGGACTCATTCCCACGAAAAAGCATGCACAGTGGTCCGCTCATTTAAAAACTTCCCCGCCTTCTCCAGGACACGGAATGAAAGGGAGGACTGGTTAGGATTCAAATCAGCACATACCAGTGGAGAAACCAGCTTTGGGAACGGAATCGTACAGTCAGACAAACGCATACAAACTCCCTCCCCCACAGTATTAGAGAGAGCCAGGTACAGCTTAGCATCCTCTGTACAGTGAAAAATTGATGAAAAGGGAACCACCACGTAGAATCATGTCAGCCTAATGTAGCTTGAACACAGAGATGCTTTTACTGGAATTTAAATTTAAGACACATAGCTCTATTTATATTTAGCATCCCAAGCTTTAAGAAATTCTCACATGAGCCAATTAGAGTAGAAAAAAAAAAATATTTAGTTTGCCGAGTTCCTAACAAGATATTTTCTAATTGCAGCCAGCTGTAATGTGTGAACAATAGAACAGTTGTTATGATGAAGGAGTGATAAAACTAAGAAAAAATATAGAAAAAACAGTATTCTTTTTATGCATTTATGATCTGGAAATAAAAACAAAGACGCAAAGTTTATATAAAACTGAACTATGAATGAGCAAAACAAACCAATTTCCTAAATGCCAACAGTTTAATAAGCCTTTATGGTACTTTTGTAAAATTTATCAAAGTGTTTTAGAAACACTCTTTGACCCGAATAAAGATTTGTATTAATGCTAAAAGTAAACCTGTATTTTATTGCAGTAGCTTAATGTCACTGTAAAAAAGTGAAGAGTCAGACATCAAATTCAAAGAAAATCATAAAAAAAAAAAAAAAAATGTAAACATGTCTTTTTATGCAAAAAAAAAAATCTGATCATGATCATTTTCAACAATTCAATAAAAAAAATGGAATTCATATTTTAACTTCATGTTTTTATAAATGTCCTTAGTTAACACACATCTGAATCTGCTGAGGGTCTTTGGTCTGAGCCTGAGCTGACCACTGGATAATGGTGTTGCATCTTTTAGATAGACGGGACTCTGCAGTGACCAGTACAGACTCTTGTTTTTTTTGTTTGTTTTTTTACTTTAAAATCATATTAGTTATTAAACAGAAACCTACATTGTTGAAGTAATCCCAGTTTGGTACAAAACTCTACAATCTTCCTCATTTACCAATGGATTTCAGTTTGACTGTTTAACTCTGACGTTCTGTCTGCATTTTTCCTGTTGCGGAAATCCTAGTGCCGTTTCCTGAAGAAAACTGGAGAATTCTCCAGTGACTGTCTTGGATCTTCTGCTTAGTAACGCGCAGTTTTCTGCTTACCTGGGTTTTATAAAGAACTTGACACAGAGATCCATTTCTCTCTGTCATTCCTCAACATTGAAAACATACCAGTAAAGTATGGGATAGTAAAGAAACCTACGAAAATCTCCAAACTCAACTCCAACAAACTGCAGTAAAACTTTGTTTAGCTCCATTCTGCTTCCAGCTTCTCTGTCTGTGATGGAGAAAAGCATCTCCCCAGCATGATTGTGCCACCGCCATAATTCACTGTGGGGATAATATGTTCCAGGGTCATGTGTAGAGGACAGCAGAGGAGGGAATACTAATGCTGACTTTAGAGTGCCCTTCTTTGTCCTTAACTTAGAAAAAAAGAGCAATATCATTCTGCCAAAATAGCCTGAGGTAGAATTCAAAATTATTAGACCCTCAATGTCATTGAATCCTCAATTTACTGTTGATGCTGTTAACTGTCACAGCATGAGAAAGTGTGCTTGCCTGAGATAATTTTGATGAAACACTGTAATACGAAGTCACCAGAATATAAAAGGAAGCATTCAAAAATGCAAAAAAAAGCACTTACAGGGATTTGAAGAATAATGCTGTGGAACCAACTTCTTAAATTGTTCCTATTTATATGAATGCCCCCCTGAGAGTCATCAGCTTTCAAGCCCCAGCAGACGGCCTCCGACGTCTGCTGATTTTAATCAAGAGCCTGAATAGAAGCTAAAACTTCAATAATCCTCCAGTGTCTTATGTGGAAAAGGACAGGGTTTCAGTGAAAAGGGTAAAAAAAAATAATTTTTCTCAAAATGCATGCTGAGTAGGTTGTGAAAAAAAAATAAGTCAACTGCAGATTTCCCTCAACATTTTCAGAATACTCAGCTGAATTGCACGTTAGCAGTAAAAAAAAAAAAAAAAAACATTTCTTCAGCCATGTATGTCAGGTTGTGCCCTAAGCTGCGGCCCAGTTTTCCCTCTCTTTATCCAGATCTTTTTTTTATCCAGGGGCATTTAAATCATTCACGTTGGTCTTGGAGGGAAAGCAAAGATGGCAGAGGCAGCTGTTTCTGCAGGAGCCTGGTGATCGGCGAGCCTCGGGGATCTTTATCCCTTCCTTCTCTGCTCGCGTCACCCATCAGACATAATGCAGAAGCTAAATCAGAGAGACTGCTGAAGCTGCTAGAATACTTTCTGAAACAGGTACTACGTAAAGTGGAACGGGGAAAAAGAATCTGTGCAAAACCGTCGTGATAGGTGAGCAAGTTTTGGCAGATGGAGAAACAAACTGGCTGTAAACAAGGAGCTGGAAAAGCAATGCTACTAAAACTGTAATTTTAGGTGGAGTCATAGCAAGCTGGGAATCTTTCAAATAAAAGTTTATTTCTTATTCCTGATTTTTTTTGTGTGTGTGTGTGTGTTTCAGGCATTAGACACAGTTACATGAGAAAAAAAAACAAAAAAAAAACTCTGCACATTGATCCAGTAACGGTTTTATGAAATTAAATCTTTAGTGAATATCATCACTGGGAACATTATTATTGTTATTGATCACATCATTTAAAATAGCAGAAGCAATTCAATCAGAACGTTAGAAAGAACCATAAGTTCTGCTGCAGGTTGTGGACGAGCTTTTCTTTTTTCACTTCTTTGATCGACTCCGGCGCATCTGAACCCGTCAGCCATCACCAATTTCTCACACTGCTCTGGTCTGATATTGCTCTTTTCTTCTTATAGTCTGTTTCATATTTTCAACTCCACTGAGGGTTTTAAACCCATCTCTTTCTTCACCAGAAATCTTCCAGAGGAGCAGGTCGAATCAGGACTCGATGCTTGTCGTTTCATTACTTCAGTAAAATTTGCTTCGAGGCGGGAGAATGATCAGTTCTGCAGTGTGACATGGAATCCTGACCACCATTAAAAATTGCTTAATTAGGAAACAGTTTCCACAAGGGAACAGAATGTTACTAAGATTTTCTGAGTTTTTTTTTTTTTTCCTTCATTCTGCTGTGTAAATAATTACACATGGCTTTGCACATGGTCTGTTTTCAGTCTAATCCCACTTTGAAACTAAGCTAGAGGAAAGGATTTGATGGTTTTATTCTTAGCTGATAGCAGATCTTTTCTAATAATTTAGGATGTGGTAAAAGTATTCTCACATATTTCCACATTTTGACAATCACAAACTGATCTATTTGAACATTGTGTCCCCTTTTATGCTAATATCCCTGAATAAAATCCAGTGCAACATTTTTACATAGAACATTAACCAAGAAACACCTCAAGAAGACCAAAGAACAAGGTTACTAACAAGAAAGGATGAATCAGAAAATTTGACAACAGAGCAATGGTGACTCTGTAAGAACTTCAGAAACCCATGGCTGAGGTGGAAATGTCTTTTGACAAAACAGATACTAGTTGTGCACTTCTCAAATCTGACAGAATGACAGAAAAAGGCAAGATGAAAAAAAGACAAAGGTGTTAATATGTTTCCTACAAGGACTAGTAAACATGTAGAAGAAAACTCTCTGGTAAGCGGAGACTAAAGTTTATTTCTTTGGTCTATAAGCAAACTGCTGTTTGTGGATGAAAACTAATAATGCACCTAACCATATAGACATAATTTACACCTTGAAAGGTGCTGGAAGCATCTGCTCTAAGGATAATTATGAGACAGGAAATCTGAGAAGGGGAAGTTGAAGGAGACAGGATGGATGAAGCTGGGAAAATCAGAGGTCCACCTTCCAGGAAGACGAAATATGCAACTAGAACTGCAGTGGTGGAGTCGAAATGCAAACACACACAGACAATAAATAAACATAAAACTTGTTTCTCTTCTCCATATCGATACAATATTTTGTGTTACTGCATCACATAAAACCCTCAAAAGATGCCAACCTTGTAAGTCAATGCTGTTT
Organism: Poecilia mexicana; assembly: GCF_051168715.1. Lineage (NCBI taxonomy): Eukaryota > Metazoa > Chordata > Actinopteri > Cyprinodontiformes > Poeciliidae > Poecilia > Poecilia mexicana. The sequence goes on from NW_028263381.1 coordinate 19,207,904, forward strand.
TGAGAGCAGAAAATGTGTTAGACACTGAGAGAGGGAACCTGAAGACATGACATTCATGACATTGTTACATCAAGAGTGATGCTGGAAGTCTTTCACCACATACTCGTGCAGTTCTATACCTCCATATGTCCAGAAACGTCGATAGACACAAGCTTAGACATTTTGCTGGATCCATTTTTTATTTTTTTTATCCCCAGAGGCAAAAAAGCATGGAATGATTCCGAAATATGTCATCTTCATAAGCACAAAATGCTTTGAGAGAGGGGGGTTTTCAGAGTTATAAGAAATTTATGCAGGCAGCGCGGCATTGATGAGCATGTTCATGTAACCTCTTGTTCTCATTGTCTGACTTGAAATGTCACGCACATGAGCGATACTCCCTGGGGAAGTGGATGTACTGAGAAATGTTCTCCCAAACAGAAATTACAGGAACATGTCTGTTACTCAAGCTCAAGCTGTCTGAGAGCTTGTCCGTAACTGAGAACGCTCGGCCTCCTAATCAGACGTTCAGACTGAATCCCCCCAGACAATGTAAACCAAGTTATAGCCTTTACCCTATGAGCAACATCTAAATATTTCTGCCAGAGAAACTGTGCTTCAGCCATGGTTTTGTTTTGTTTTGTTTAAACTTGATGTAATTTGCGTAAAAAGGATGGTATCATCTTTCCAAAATGAAGAACCAGTATCTCTTGAAGAGATGAAAAGGAGTACCTTTTTTTATTGTGAAAGTTTAACTCATATTTCCATGGAAATCGCTTGAGTTGTTAAAAAAATGGGCTGTTACAAACCTAATCCTTCCTTGAACATCTCATAACTTTAACCCCTCTGGTTTGTTGGTTTACAATGATGTCTGTTCAGTAGTTTTCTCCAAAACACCTTTAAAGCCTTCTTCTAATTACAAGGAGAGAAGAGAGGTTTATTTTTTCAGAACCAAATTAATTAAATCAATGCTTTCCTCTGAACAAGTCAAGTTGACTTTACGTTGATGCCCAACTCTAATTTTTATCTCTGATGTATTTTTAGAGTACTTTTACAAAAAAGAAAAGAAGCCAGATCTATATTTATTCGTTCTTCAAAAGCTTTTCAGAGTAGTAACCCAATGTCAAGCTGTCAGTGATGAGAAAAAAAAAAATCACATTTCTCTCTGGAGAGTGTGACGCTTCAAGCAGGTACTGAGCAGCACAAACGTTGACAGTAAGGCACAAACCAAAAAAACAAAAACAAAAAAAACAAAAAAAAAACAAAAAAAAAAACAGTTGTGATCAATTTGACAGGCTGGTGGTCAGAAGCTTTGGTATCTGAAGTTGCAAATGGCAGGTTGTGCATGGCCATCTGATGCACTTAGGTTTCAAAGTCAGGTACTGACCCACTTATGTCAGATACAGCTTGTGCACTGCGTTGAAAGGAAACCAGAAAACAAAGGGACAATATTTAAAATGCATAAGTCAAACTAAAAAAATGACAAGGTCCTCTGCAGAGGTCGATATTTTCTTTTCATGTGGCAGAAGCAGATTTTTAAAGCATCCTGTCTTCTTTCATCTGTCTGCTGTTAATTTTAACACATCAATGTTTTTGTTGTTAAAAATAATAATATGAACATTAAAATTCATTTTTTGATAATATTTAGGGACAGCCTTCTTGCACTTTGAACTGGTTAGTTTAAAACCACACAGTTCTGTGTCACGTTGGGGTTTTATGTCACAGACAACGTAGCTAATACTTTTAAAATGGGAGGAGAATAACACACGATTTAAGGCATTTTGCCATACAAATATGAATACTGTGGGATGTATATTTGCAGCCCCTTTATTCTGAAAATACTAAATGAAAATCATCCTGTAAATTGAATTTGAAATACATCTACAATACCCATCTGAAACAGTAAACCTTAAGAATTTCACAATCTTACATGATTATAAATCAGAAATCAAAATGGTATTTAATTTTACACATGTAGTACATGGAGTGGCATTTGTCCAAGTAATCTTTTCCTTGGTTCAAAAGTTGGTGGGTGTCGTGGATTTAACCTCTTCTGTTAAACCTGCAGGTGAGGTGCCACACTTAATGTGTTCTGTTCTATCTTTTCCTCAAAATAGAGTGATAAATTAACTTTATGGTAACTCAGTGTTGATGTTTGTTATTCATGTATTAGAACAGCCCAGCCTAAGGTCAGTCATAAATTTTGATTGGAATCTTTGACAGACTTTGATATTCAAAGATATTCTCCATCCAATTTATGCAAAGTCAAATGTTTTTTGGTTTTTGTTTTTGGCAAAAATAGTCAAAATTTATAGTTATCTGCTGTTCTGTGTTAGTCAATTGCATATAATTTTAATAACGTGTTGATTTCTGTGATTGTGTGGTGATAAAATGTGTGAAAGTTCACGATGTGTGTGTATTTTTTCAAGGCACTGTATGAACCTGATCAAACAGATTCTGTTTTCTATTGGCTCTGATGCCGGGTGCCTTAGGGGGTGTAATGCACTGGATTTATTATTATTGTTCCTTATTCCTCCCCCATTGCGTGTGAGCCCTATTGACTTTGCCGGCTATTAAGGAACAATTTGTTTTCTGTTTATTATCTCATTTAAAATGGAGCAGCCCATTAGCTGCACTGAACAATAACAGAGGATCCAGCTGAGGATCCAGCTGTGGTAGTAGCTTTAGAGTGATATATCAGCCTCGGCTTGCTCGTTTTAGGCCTCACCCTCTAGCGTCTCTCAGCTTTTAAGCTTGTTGTTTTGATGCTGGGCGGTAACAGCAGCAATTCAAAGCCTGCCTTTTTTTTTTTATCCCTGGTGTCTAATGACTGTCTCTGTTCAATGCCTGAGTGAGCACTGCTCTGAACTAAAGTGCGAGGGCCAGGTCAGTGAATAATTAAGTTCCTGTAATAGTCCCCTGCGCCATTATGTGCTGCGAATGCCGCAACATCTCCTTTTCAAGTTCAGATATGAACCTTTGCAGGAAAATCTTTAAGTATCGATGTGTTAATTTGTGTCTTTACCTATCGGTCGTCCTGTTGAGGATTGTGATAGAGACGGTAGACATTGCTTAGAAAGGAAAATGAAACTCTAAAGAGGCTTGAAATAATCATTTATACTAAAACCTCTTCATGAGTCATCATTGTTTACTCTCATCACACATACGACCCACTCATAGCTGAGGGCTTTTGGTTCAAACCGCTTGGGAACGGTCCCAAAATATATTGAAACTTTCCCAGGAATACATTTTAAGTGTTAAAATAGTATATTTTTACAATCTCTTATATTCAGTGTTACACCTTTGAGTTTATTTATGCACATTCTTACAAAAGTACTGATACTCCTTGAACTTTTTCATTACATCACAGCAGAACCACAAAACACAGCATTTAATATCTTTTTTTTTTTTTTTTTGTTCTTGTGGCGATTGTCTCTACCAGCTTTGCTCATCTAAACACTGTATATTTCTTTATTAGAAAATAACTCAACACTTGCCACAAATTCTCATTCCTGCACACTGGCTGGTCTATTAGAACATCAATGTGAACCGTTCAGCACAGGCTGAATGTTTAGGGTCAGTCTCCTGAGGGAATCGTGAATCTGTGTTAGTTTTCTGGTTGCTGTGACCTCGGTTCTTGGCTTCATCTTGGAGTCATGCTCTCAGAGGAAGAACAAAAGTTTTGGCAAGAGTTATCAGTGTATGTGGTTGACCAGGACTTCTCTAAAACCTTATCCCTGGTCTCTTCACAATGCGGTTTGTTCACTTACATCCTGTAACAAACCACTGATGCCTGCACAGAACGGCTGTTAATGCTAAGATAACACACAGCTGTACTCTATTTACTAATTAGTTGAGCTCTGAAGGCAATTAGTGCCACAGAGTTTATAAAGAGGTATATGAGTTGATGGGTCTCAGCTGAAATCAATGACATCTGAAATTCAAAATGTGGAACATGCCATTGTAGTAAAGCAGAATTGTGTTGATTTTCACTCTGAAGGGCAGCATCTTTGGATCTAACATCGCCATAGCAACTATTTGATACTATCTACACACTAGTAAAATCCTTTTTCTGTTTACACATCACACACACTCTTGGGACTTTCTCAATGGTTCTCTTTATTCTGATCACACTAAGATTTAGATTTCTGACAAGAAACTCTGCATGGAATCGTGGGACATTTAAAGGAACCTGATTTTAAGATGCAAAACTATAAGATCCATTCACAGAAAATGAACAATTATTGTTTCTTCAGCAGGAGAAACCACCCTAACATTCCCAATATATGAGGGTAAATCAACAGATTTTACTGATTTCAGTAATGAAAAAAGATTCATTAGATTTTATTTTTGTATCATCATCATCATCATCATCATCATCATCATTTGCAAGAACCAGAGTTAACCCTCGTGTTTACAAATGGGATCCAACCGACCCCACACACGTAAAACTTGTATCATTTGCCACAGTCCTCCACGTTTGCCTCAGTCTTTCCATGCACAATGGTTAAGCATTGTTTAATTCTTTTTTACATAGTTGGATCATTTTTTGGATGGAGAAAATGGTCCAAATCCAGGAGTCAAACACCAGGCTAGCATGTTGAAGACTGCTGCTGCTGCACATGGTGCACATTCTCAACCAACTTAACCATCCAGCACCAAATTTAACTTTGTCGAAGACTGTGAGTCAAATCGTTTTTGAGCTCCATATAGTCTATGAAGGCTACTCAGGGCCTGATGGGATGTGGCCTAAGAGCCTTTTAGACTTCTTGACTTGGAAGAAAGACAGGGAATGACTCGTATTTCACTTCAGATAAATGTGATTAGGTTTCCAACAAGCACTCATGTAGAGCATGGATGGATAGGATTGCATTTCAGAGCAAAGACGCATATCCCATGAGTAACATAATCAGGCTGACTACACGACGCTGCTTTCCTCCACAATGCAATTGCATCTCACTTAGGTGGAAATGAGAATGTGGTCGGATTCTCCGCTTCTTAGTTGAGCAGGAAAGGAAAGTTACGTCAGAGTGGACTGGAGGAAAGACATAAATCTAAGGCAACCCTGGTCGAGGCTGCAAGATGACATGGGTCTGGGTCAGTTTCATCTTCTAGCAGGATAAAACCCCAAAACATACAGCCAAAGCTAGGATAAAAAGATATGGATCAAATTATATTCATCTGTTTGAATTACCCATTCACAGTCCAAATGTAAACCTCTCGAGATTCTTTTGCAAGACGTGAAAATTGTTATTCACACATGCTTCAATCCGTCTGGCTGAGCTCGAGCTATTTGGAGGAAGAATGGCCAAAGATTTATTTTACTCAATGTGCAAATATGGTGGACAGAAATCTTAAAAGAATAACAGCTGTAGCATCATCAAAGGTGGCTCTACAAAGTATTTACTTAAAATGGCATGAAATACAGATGAGCCCCACATTTCGAAGCTTTTTAAAGAAAATTGAAAATCATATCATTTGCTGCTTTGTATTGGTCTCGCAAATCAAATTGAAAATTATAAAAACCACGGGTGCTTTGCAAGGTGAGGCAGTATGTATAATATAATATAGTATATTTTCTTTTTTCATAGAGGTTGAATTTTAGATTCATCATGTCAAATACTCCCAGTATCCTGAATGTGTAAAGTCATTACAGGATAAACCTCCATAGATTTTTCATAAAAAAAACACCTCACATAATTTTGAATTTTAATTGGACAGTGTGTAATGAGATAAAAGAAATGAGCTTTCCTTGAAGTATCACACAAGTATACCCCAGACAATATATTAAATTAGCTTGAGGTTATTGGATAAAGATCCACCTTCGATTAAACTTTATATAATCCTAGACCTCAGTGCAGTGTGCATTTTGACATCTTTCTGTCTCAACCGACATGAACTTATTTAGCATCCAAATTGTACATGAACTGTTGCAATTTCACTAACATTCTTCCACTGGACACTTTTTGATACTATTACTACTTTGGCGTAGAGGTTTAGAAATGCTCTGATCCAGTCAAGTTGGCCTTAAAAGTTAGCCTTTCTCAAACTTGCTCAAATCCTTACATTTTTCCTGCTTTAAGTAGACTAACTTTGAGGAGAAAATGTCTGCGGAGCACCTGTCAGTGGTCACTATCTTACATAACACAAAAATTAACGTTTCTCCGTGTGTGTACATGTGTGTGTGTGTGTGTTTTTTAAATAGAGAAAAATAAATAAAATGCTATGAAATGAATAAGTTATGTAGATGGGTGAAAGTATAGGAATTTTCAATGAAATTTAATTTAAGACAATGGTTTTGGCACATTTCATTGTAAAACCTGGTAAAGACCTTTTATTGCAAGTGGCCTTACTCTAGAGTCTAGACTCCCCCCCCCCCCCAAATTAAACATAAAAGGGATATGCTTCATGTAAAAAAAAACCTCTGATGACCTGTTTGATAATTTTATTATAACATTGCTTGTTTACTTTGCATTTGAAGAAACACAGCTTTAAGTAAATAATGCTCCAGCATCACCTTCCCACACACGCAGCTCTGTAGCATGCAGAAATTGATCAGCAGCTAAGAGAGCTTGCCACAGATTTCTTTTCTTTTTGGTTGACTTATAAATTCCATGCCATGGTTGTTGCAACTCTTAGATGCCACAAAAATGTACAACAATGCAACTCCTAAGTCAACTCGGTGAAGCTCTAACTGATACACGTCGACCTACTCACTGAATAACTAAGCTGACAGTTATTATGGGTTCCTGTATATTGTGTGTAAAAATGAGATGGTCACATCGCATCCAAAGACAGGGCGGCTCGTCCTATATGTGGGTTCCTCTCCATGTCCTCCAACTTCCTCCCACAGTCCAAAAACTTGACTGCCATCTTAATTCCTTTCTCTAAACAGCTATTAGTTGTGAGTCGGTGCATGTCTGGTTGTTTGTTCTGCGTGCTGCACTGTGATTGACCCATATAGGACGAAGCATGCGTCTTGCTCAATGACCGCCGGAGCCCTGCGGAAGCCATACAAGGATAAGTGGTACACACCCAAAGGATGCTGTCTTTTGCAAACAACACTGGTCTTTAGAAGCTTTTGTCTCAGTTTTCATTTATTTGTAGCATGTTGCATGCTATGTAAAGTTCGGTTGTGGGTTTAATTTGAAGTTTTTGAACGTACAGTCTTAATAGTCATCTGTCAGATTCTCTAACCTGAACTGTGACTCTCTAGAGTTCCTCTGTAATTATCAAAGACCTCCTAGCTGCTTTACAAGTGGACTAAGTGGGCGATTTCTGAATGCAGTTAGTTTCACTGTTTTTCTTTTATTATTTACAGCTATCGGATTAAAAAGGGTCAATTTTTCTTTCTTTAAAAACAGCTGTATGTTTCCTTCTACTTTACAAATATGTACTTTGTGTGTTGCTCTGTCACATGAAATCCTTACACAGTAGATCAATGTTTTTGGTTTTAATGAGAAAAAATTGCAAATATTTACCAAGGCATTGTAGCCAGTGAAAACATTCTTATGCCTATGGAGCTTCCAACAATAACTGGATCATTGGTTTTGCAAAGGCACATGACTCATATTTTCTCCTTCCAGTTATTCATTCGAATAACAAAAAGAATTTGACTCATCAGCATTGAAATGAGTTAAGAGAAAACAAAACATGGCAATAAAAAAAACAAAACAAAAAAAAAAAAACAGTACTATTGATTGTTAGACGCCAGGAGACTGGGAGAATTTGCGTGAACTCGTCGTGGCTCTGACAGTCAGCTGGTCGTTGGATGAAACTGACAGGCTTTTTTCTGTGCTCGAGTTGGGATTCTAAGCTCCGGTCTCGGCTCTTCTGTTCGTAGAGATATGAAAATGGTGAGGATGCGAGAACCAGAGAGGCAACAGAAATTCTAACGAGGTGAAAATTCTCGCTGTTAATCATTGCTGATAAGCATTTGTTCATGTCTGTTCAGGCGTAATCCGGGATATGATGAGCTGCAGAGAGCCAAACACTCATTAACACAAGGTTCGGATGCTGTCATTGATATGCACGGCAGCTATTGCTCATGTTGAGATGAGGCGGAACATTTCTACTTTAATTCGTTAATTTCCATTAAAACAACTGTGTATTAAAAATGTTTTATTTCTATTACATTTAATTAACCTACAAATAAAAACAGATAGATTATCTATTATGTATTATGCATGGAAAGATGAACACTATAGCCACGAATGACTCCTGTACTGTGTGCAGAAGAGCTGAAGACGTTTTATATTAGTTTATCAGTATTCTATGCAAATATCATTGCTGCTTTTATCCTTTCTACTGAAAAGTTTCTCCTGGGTTGCCCCAACATAGACGCAACCTTCTTTTAATCATTAGAGATACTTTTTTCTGTGATCCTGGTTCTCGTGCTGCTGCCGAAGCAGATAGCTGCAGAGAAAAGAACTCTCTTCTCCACAGACTTATAAAATTATGCAACATATGCTGACTAGTTGAAAACCCAATTATCTAGAGTGCATCTCCAAATCCCATCGGAGCAATAACATTCAGCATATTTGTGCTCAGATGAAATTTCATAACACTTTGTTTTACTATGTTCAGTGTCACTACTTTGTATGCATATCTACTGCTTACCACTTTTTCTTTGGATGAAAAACACATTCTGGATGTCTTAGATGTTCTGTGCCTTGCAAATGTTTTTTATAGCCCCTTGACTTTCTACTGTCGAAGTCCAGAGTTTGTAGCAAGACAGACAAATAAATTTCACCAGATACATGTCATTCCTTTTCAAAGCTGAACTTTGCCAAAGTTATTGCAGCTATAAATTCCACCAATGGAAAAACTACAATCCCAATATAGTGTGCAGTTTTTAGTTGTAATGTGAAAAAGTTGAAGAATTTGGACTGTACTGTTCCTTCCTTGTACTGGGTATTAAACTGAATAAGAAGCGAGCACAGCTTTTACTCCCTTTGTCAGCAAGTTTCCGAATCTCTAAGGCAGTTGTGCTTAAACTCTGCTGCTTTGGCTTTGACCCGAGTGCAAGAGGCAACCTGCACTGCAGTTCTGAAAATAAATGTGGTTGGTTAAGACAGAGTTCTATCATAGAGGTTTTAAAAGTTTTACAAATATATTAAAGTGTACTCAACTCTGTAACTTGTTGCATGACTGACTTGGAGGTGCAACGGTTGTGGATTAGCTCCACTTCCTATTTGGCTTTGGTCAATTCACACGTCTTGGTAGCAGTGCAGGAGGATAACATCTCACACCTGGTTTGGAAGTGTTGCGTGGCAGAAGTGTTGCCTGATGTGGAGGAAAGAGAAGGCTGAGTGAAAGTGGAAGGATGTGAAAGAGAAGGTTTGGGTTGTGATGGGAAACGGTTTGAAATCCATTTTCAAAAATGTGGGTTCAAAAATTGAGTGTATGTTAAATTTATGTGTTGTAGAAATGGTTCTGTAAAAGTGGACGTTGATTTGGAGGGGTCAAGCTTCCTTAGTGAATACAAGCAAATGGACAAACATTTTTGGGTTATCAAACTTTATTTGCATTTGAGCTAAAAACTGATATAAGCTACATTCTTATCTCCCTATGTCACCTGTACAAAGTCAAATTTCACAATGGAAATCAGAGATGTGAAAAGTTATAAAGTTCTATATATTCATAAAAATGTGCTTCTTTTCATTTCCCTGCAGACATGGGAGTGCTTATGTCAAAGAAGCAGCAGGTGGAGAAGGTGCAGAAATGCAGTGCGGTCGTCTCGGCCTTCCAGGCCGGCATTAAGGATCGTGCAGTCAAGCAGACAGACGCGGAAGTGGGGGAAGGTGAAGAAGATGTCAGAACTTCAGCCGGTCCCAATGACAAAAACACAGAGGAAGTCAAACCAGAGGAAACAGACAATAATGCGGGTCCATCAACCTCCCAACAGGCTTCCGCTCCAGTTAGAGATGAATGTAAAGTTAACCAGGAAGCGTGGTCGAGGTTAAGGGACGGGAAAGGTGTGGAGCCGGAAGACCTCGACAAGAGCCATCAACTCACACCTCCTGCTTTTGTCCGACCAAAAAGGGAACCTGATGATGACCAGCCTGTTGAGGTGGACCTGGAAAACAAAGAGCAGGTATTGATTATAATACTGGGCCTCTATGATAAAGGTTTCCCCAAAAGTTATTGACTTACAAACAATAGGTTACTCTCCTGGTGTCTTTATGCATCCCTAAGATTCTTTTAATGTATGCTCTTCGTTTATTTTGCATTTGGTTCTTTCAGGGCTGAGCTTTCTCTGTTCAAACCTAGTATTTTCCCCAGAATACTGGCTCATGAGCTGAAAAGTCACTGTGTTCTTCTTAGCTTTTCTGCAGTGTTCTTATAAACACACAAAAAATGAGTTAGTTTTACTCCCCTAGTACAAAACGAGGTGAGTTTAGAACTAGGGATTTGAACATTCCTTCGACTTCACAACCTTGCACTGCCTGTTAGTCACATGCAATCCCAGTTCCATAAAAAACCCAATATAATGCATTGGAATTTGTGGGATAAGGTTTCGAAATACTTTTGCAGGGCACTTTATCCGTTGCTATCTTGTCAATAACAGAATACATGCTAATCTCAACACAATAAGAGACCAAATCCACAGTGAGGAATGTGGAGTCCTGACATTGAACACGGCAAAAATATCACAAAGTCTTTTTGTGTCTAAAGTCTACAATGTCTTTTTCCATCTTCACATATAATTAGTCTTACTAAGATACAAAGGTGATAAAGCATGAGCTTGAAGTTGTTTCCTGCGGCCGGTTTTTGTGTCCCATTAGCTGTGATATGTTGTCGATGTGTGTGAGTGCTCTTCACGTTGAGCATGTTGTGGGCGGCCTGCTTTGGCTGGTTCTGAGAGGTGACTATTTTCAGGGTGACGCTGACTAACAGGAGAGGGAGTTCACACGGGCAACAACACCTGTGGTTTTTTTGTTTGTTTTTTTTTTCTATTTTAAACGGAGTAAACACTTGGTACACTCTGACAAGTTGCACAAAATGTAAAAGTAAGAATCCGTCTCTAGTAGTACGAGCCTGTGTTTTGATTTTGGTTACCGTCACCTGCACATAAATGTGAAGTAAAATACAGTGATCATTTGAACTTGTTTGGTTTGCTAAACCTCTATGTGACAACAATACAACCTAGAGAAATATTTTCATCTCATTTGCTGGTGAACTGAATTTGATTTGGTTAATAGAGATAAATAATTCCCATAGTGTGTATTGCTATAAAATGTGTGGATCCATATGGAAAACTAAATGGAAAAGGTATTCTTGACTTGCTTCGCCAGTGAGCCAATTCATACTGTTATAACAGAAAAAAGGTTTGACATAAAAAAAAATCCCCATACGTTTCAAACAGTGACAAAAAACTGACAAAGAACTAAAGAAAACTGAGGAGAATAAAATATCCCATTTTTGCAGCTAGAACTCAAAGTTGGATTTTCCCTAAAGAAAGCAAAACATTTCTGTATCTTACCATAAATGCTTGTGGTTAAAGAACTGATGCATGCACTCAAATGAGACGATGCTTTGCTTTCTTCCTGCAGCAGTCTAAAGTTGCAAGTAGATTTTTATTTTCTATTTGGCCACATTACACGCACTGACTTTAATTGGTTCATCGAACCTTCAAATTAGCCCTCTTTACTTTGAGGGCTGGAATGTTTGTTGGAGAACATTAATGAACAAACAGCACAATGGAGACCAAGGAATACACCAAAGCATAAAGTTGTGGAGAAGTTAAATAAAAAGCGTTATTGCGGATCAGTATTACAACCTCTGGATACTGCACAGTTTAATTCACTATGTGATTGTGGAATCAAACAAGTGCAAACTCACATGACCGTACAAGGAGACTGAAAAAAAAGTAAAATGGCATCTGACTCAATACTCGCCGCCGCCGAGGAACCCGACAGAAAACATCCATACAATGTGACTGATAGGCTCCCATTTTCACAAACCTCTCCATGTTTCTCAGCTTTTATAGAACCAGTCCTCTCTCACTATAACTTCCTAATTTATGATACAGTATATTGTGAGTGAAATGCTTTTTTCAGTCTATAAAAATTTCAAATTCATTTTTCTTTTGGTAACAAAAAAGTACAGACAAATTATACTCAGTCACCATAACTGATTTATTTCCCCCTGTTTTTTCTTGCAAGCATTTTTAATCTGTTCCCAATCAATGGATTCCTTTTATAAAAGAAAGAAAAAAATATATAATTAAATAAAATGTGTGGTTTTAACAGGAAGAGCTGTGAAAAAGTTCAAGATTTTCCTGGAACACTGTAATCATTTGATTGTCATGTGACGCAATTTCAGCAATCATGAAAAATTAATAATACTTTCGATATGCATGACTTGCAGTTCTCTTCCATGTTTTGAATTGTTTTGCATGTTTTGCTGTTATATAAAATACTTTTTGTGGACATTATTATTACCTTTTATTTTAAATCATTAAAAAAAATCCAAACTGTCTCATTTTTGTCATATTTCAGAAGATGTGGCCAGAATACCATAAATGTAATGGTCTCCCTAGGCAATTTTTCAGTACACATAATGGATGTATTTTTTTTCTTTTTTCACTAAGTAGTTCCTTTTTATCTATTTATCTACTGAAGCACATAGATAAAATATTAAAATGTGAAGGCATCTTTATGAAAAATCACTCTCTTTTCATGTGTAGAGTCCATCACTCAGACTTCCCTCCAGGGCAGTCTGTCTAATAGAGTGGTTTCTGCCATATTCAAAATATATTCCATCTCTGCCCCCTTTGTGACACCCAGCTTTTAACTTCCCCTTTGAGCGAGGCCATTTGGGAGAGCTCTAAACACTCCCGCCAGCCAGCTTATTCAGAAATCATCATTCGTGAAGCAGCGAGACAAAGAGACATAAAAAGGCTGCTGCTACCTGAAACGCATTCTGGTGTTGTTTAACATAATAGAAATTAAAGCTAGTGAGCTCTTAATGCCACTGTTCTCACTCAAACGACTGTTCTGCTGAATCATTCAGCAAAATTTCCGAGTTACGCTGTCTGCTTTCCCCGCTAGCCGCCGAGCGACGAGATGTGTGATGTCTGTGAGGTTTGGACGGCGGACGACCTCTACCCCTGCAGGATCTGCACGCGGGTGTTCCATGACGGCTGTCTGAGGGAGCTGGGCTATCTTCGTGCCGAGGCCTTGCAGGAGATGAGAGACACGGCCCACACTGTGACCGGCTGGAGCTGCTACTATTGTGTGAGTCAGCAAAGTCGTCATAATAGACATCCAGCATGAACTCGCTCCATAGTGCAGTGTAATAGTAAGTAGGCAAGTTTGTATTGGCGCTCAAAGGTCCAGCTGTAAAATGTATTCAAGTATAAACTTTATACGGATCTCATACATGCAGAAAATGTGACTACGTGTGCATTTTCACATATTAATCCCACATAAGAAATAGGAACTCTGGAATATTTTGATGGTATAATGAGGGAAACATGTAATTAAACGTATAGGATGATTATGGATTTACAGGCAAAACAGCAAATCATAGACTTCATTATTCAATCTTCACTGTCCAATTCTGCGACTCCAATCTTCAGCGACCTTTGATGCGACATCGACATCAAAGTGATAGGTCGACGTGACTCATTATGAAAGGCTGGAACACGCTGTTATCGCAGAACAATTTCTGGTTCCGCTGAGTTCCAACACAACAGATTCTCTCATCATGAATTCAGAGCAAATTCAAAGAAAAATGCACAACTCTCCAGCAAAACAGATGATGTAATCGGTTGTTGTGGAGCGCAAACAGCTGCACGGCCTTTGTTAGAAGACTCTTCAAAGTGAAGTAGGGACTTCACTTTCTTCTGCTGTCCCTGAGAAACAAATTCCCCTTTGCCAAAGCTTCGCTGTCGGGAAATGCTTTCCACTTCGTTGGAAAGGCAGTTCATCTGTCTGTCGCCGATTTCCTCGCTGTGCTTAGAATGAGTGCGGGGGGGGGGGTAAACTTTTGATTTTGAATTCTGTCTCTTAGATTTGAAATCGCTTACAAATATAATGATTGGCTGCCAAAAAAACATGGCAGAAATGCATGGAAAAATTGAAAACCTTTGAAGCCACTCATAGACCTGGCAGATGGACGCATAGTAAGTCTAACACGTGTTGTTTATCTGAAAAGACACCTGGAGATATGATTTAAAGTCTTGATTCCTGTTCTTTGGAACGATCTGGTTCATGTGAGTTTGGTTGAATAAAAACTACCTTCTTATTCTGCTTAAAAAAGGAAACTGCTGATTTGTATTGATTAAAAAAAACACTGACAGGCTGAGCTTAGAGGAAGCCATTTTTGTTATAAATACCTATGTGCTGCTGAACACATCACTGACATTATCCAGGCAGCATCAAAGATCTATTTATACAATCTGTAAGCCAAAGATTAGACAATGATATTATTTATATCATCTATTCCCACGGGAGTCGTTTGTGTGCCAGAGAACGTATTATTCTGTTTTTACACAAAACAAATTGAAATGGATTAGTGCGGATGCAGCGATTTCATAAAAGCACTTGATTTAACTGAGCTCTTTGACTGCTGGAGTCGTTAGATGTTGCTAAGTATAACATGTGATGGAAGATGCTGCTTCTTGACAACAGCGTGGCCATTTGCTGTGTTTGATGATTTGTAATGATAGATGGTTACAGACTAAACATAACACACAACTAGCAGATCTTACGTCTTATCAGGGAATCATCACCATATTCGTAATGAGACTTAATGCTGCTCGCTAGACCTGCTACTCTTCTGAAAGATGTTTTATTATAACATCTGAGGTTCTCAAAATTCAATACTCTTGATTTTACTCTGCCACCGTTGGATGAACTTATTTGGTGCTAATGACGTTTACTTTTGTGGCTGATGCTGATGTCTTCTAAGCTTGATAAACAACACAATTGGCTTCAAATGTGGGAGTAACAAATCACAATAGGTGCTGCTGTTTTAACTCAGAATTCATTTTCTTGACTTTCTTTCCTTCTCAAAATACGTTCAGATTTAGTTTCTTAAACGACTTCTGTGACGAATGTGGCGGCAAGTAATCGGATGAGAGCAAAAGAATGTGGTGCAAAACACGGGTGCTTTCAGAATGGCATATGTTTTTTTTAATGTTTTTGTCAATATTCAATGATTTTGTTTCTGCTTAGTATTCACATTTTTCATACAAATCTATATGTTTCGACTTCCTGTCACTTTTCTGCAGGAACACCTGAGTTTCCCCACTGAGGGGTAATAAAGTTTATATCTCTTCTTCTATTATATCCTAATAGTTGAGCATATTGATTGGTTCACTCTCTGTTTCGTCTACTTCAATATGGTAGCCAGAAAAGGGATATTGTTGGAAATATTTCTACATATTAAAGAATGGCCGAGAACTAGTTCGACATCCTTCTAAGCAGAAAAGTTATTTGGAGCTATTTCTTAAAGGATGGGGATCTATTTGTACTACAGTAAATATTAAAGGATATTATAGTTTCAGTTGGTAGGAAATACTTCAGTAGGTCTAAATCTTGACATGGGAATAAGGAACTTTTATAAACACTTTTAATATTGAATACTACAACATCTACATGGAAAAGACTGTGCAGGTAGGGGTCTGTTATGTTTAAAAGTGCGTAAAAAAAAAAAAGTAAAACAAAATTGAAATTAGTTCCTGAGGTTGAGGAACTTTATCAAACATTGCTAAAGCTCAATAGTACTGTACTTCATTGGAAGTAGTATTTTAGGCAGAGGAACATTTGTATGTAATGCTAATTCTTGAAAATAACTACATCTACTTAGTGCTGCTTGGAAATAGTGCTTTTTGGACAAAATGTTGTAGTTCTAAATAAGTAAATTAAGCATTTAGGTGAAATTGAGTTAAATGTCTCAAAATATTGAAAAAAGAGAAACATGAATTTACATTTGAGGACACAACATTTTTGGTAAACACTTTGAAGATCTACTGAAAATGCTTACAATTTCTTAAAATCAGGTTTTAGAAAAAATACATCATAAAATTTACAATATGATCGCAGTTAAAAAGAAAATTCAGGATGATATAGTGCTTTATTTACTGAGAGTATCTTTTTGAATGTGTGTGTTCAAAGGATGAGGAACATTGCTCGGGTGTACTAATACTGAAAATACCTGCTTGGATGAGAATTGTTCTTCCGTGTTGAATCACAATAATTGCGCCTGTCTGCAACAGATGCAATTACCGTGATTCAGTATTTCATTTTAAAATTTCATCAACCTTGGAATGGCCTTAAAGGCCAGACACATTGTTGTTGTGTTGCCTGGTATGAATAAACAGCTAAGGACATAAAACGGGGAAGATTTTAGTAAGTTTCCTCCTGAGAATTATATTCCCATATTTATTGAAAACACTTATTTTTCTGCACTCGGTTGGACTGGTGAAAGCTTAAGGCATCGTTAATAAATATGAATGTTGGCTATCGTGTAATAACGGGGTGTTTGGCAGTTACTGTGCTCTACATAACAGCTGAAAAAATAAAAATGCGGTGCATTATCAGGCAATCTGTTGCTCAGCTACTGCTGGTTGACATAATGAGATCACGACTTCCTCTTTTGGGCTCAACTTAATGTGTGCGCAGTGGGGAATTCAGGCATTTTTCTCACCTACTATTTATCCCCAACAATCTTCCTCAAATAGCTTCGTGAGGATTGTCTTTCTTTATTAGACTGAATTTTTTACTAATACCAGCATGTCTATCGTATATGCTTTTCATTTCTCCACAATTTTATTATTACTATTATTATTATTATTATTATTATTAACACAGTGTGTTCACTAATGTTCGCTGACAAACCTCTGCAGCCTTCACAAAATGGCTTCATTTATACAGATTTGAAACAATGCAGGCAGATTATATTCACAAGTTGGATAACCTTTGAAGCCATTTGGGTACACATAATTTAACGGATGGAGATCCAGGTAAAAGGAGTTGAATGCAAAGGCACACCCCACACTTTTCAGATTTACTTGTAAATATTCAAAATCACATACTCCTTTTCACCAATTTATGCGTAACTGTTATAATTGCATGTTACAAGTTTTGCTTCAGTGTGCAAATTTGTGGGAATGCCATTAATACATTCTAAATATAATCTAAGATAGAATAATTTTGTAATTATTTTTATTGCCCTGTCCCCTGCAGGACAATGTGAATCTTCTTCTAACAGAGGAGGAGTTGTACAGTTTAATGGAGACATTCAAGCAGTGCAAGATCATCCCAGGTGAGTCAGGAAATATGCCGTATGTTTGATTTTTTTTTTCTTTTGCTTCCAGTAGAAAGTTTTATTTCAAGTCTCTTGTTGGTTACTGGATAGCCAGCACTGTTGTAGCCTATCAATGAATTCATTCAGACTTTTGGTCATGGAAAACAGTAATCAGATTAGAAGTCAACTGGCCTATCGTAACTCTGCCGTTAGCTGCATACGCTCCAAGAATCTGGCACTGTTGTAATCTGCACATTACAAAGAGTGGTTCTTAAAAAATGTTGAGTTTTGTTGCAGAACTTTGTAATTGGAAATACAAAATACTTTGTGTCCTTTTCATTGCACTTCTATTTATTTTTTTCTTATTTGTGTTGCTTCATCACATAAATCCCAGTAAGATATATTTAAGTTCCCAAAATGTGGAAAATGTGGAAAAGGATATGCATATTGTGTAAGGAGCCATATCTGTCAGACTCTGGTGATGCGTATAAGTTGTCAAGACTGATCTCCCGTATTAAATTCTGACGATGACATCATATTTAACAAAAATAAGTATGGAAACGTCCGCCTGTGTCAAGTTAATCTATAGGATGTGAGTTGAAATTCTTTTTCGATTTTTCTCAGATCTCAGTTTTTTTTTCCTCGGCAGGATGACGGGCATAGGTGGTCCCGTCTTTTCTGCCCATGAGTCATCCTAAACTAATTATATCTGGAAGACCAGTGGGTGACTAATTTACTGTGATGTGATGAATTGCTCCTTGCCGTTGTAGAGTCATGCCTGGTGTCAGATGAGCTGCTGCAGTACCGCCACTTTGTATCCAAGCAGCAGTTTGATAAGGACCTGAGTGATGAGCAAGAGGAGGAGGTCTTAGCCCAGTTTGCTTCTCTGGATCCTGAGAAGAAGGGTCACATCGAATGGTCAGACTTCCTCTACTTTGAGTCGCTGGCTGTTCTAAGGAAGTTCAGGACTGAGGTACAGTATTTGGATGGTGGAAAAACGTATATTGGAATTGAATAGAAGAAAATATAAATATCCGCTATTATTCCATTATGGGGAGATTTCTATTAAGCCACAATGTAAAACAGAGTGCACAATATCATACCAACAATAATGAAGACATTTAGAATATCGGTGTAGTAGCTAAGTTGGGATAAGTTGAGCCAAAGTATAAATCAGCCACGCCTTGTTGCTAGGAAATGGTAGAAAACATTGATCATGTGACCAAATACACAAAATAACATCTATTAGAAATTATGTGATTTAAAAAGGAATTGATATTATTTAATCAAATTGTGGCTTTAATGCATCTGCATTATTTGGTAGTTTTATCATCATTGGCAATCAAAGTTCAGATTTAACACCAGTCAAATTGCTGTTGCGTTTTATGTGCTGTTTTTCTTTGGTACTGGAAGGTAAAACGGTGCTTGCAGATTATATCAGTCCATCATAATGTGATTGCAAATGATTTTGGCAAAAACTCTAAATAATGCATTTGGCAGGCAACTGCAGAAAAAATATGTATATACGGTATGCGTGGTCGGAATAATTTTAATTAATATAAGCAAGTACATATAGTCCCTGTTCAGTTTGCTTGCACTATTGTGAATTTCTTTTCTTCATTTATTTCTTCTTTTAGAACTCACTGGTGCGTCTGTTGAGCGCTAAGGAGAGAGACAAGGCAAGAGCGGTTTTTCAAGGACTGGTCATGGATAAAGACGGCGTGATCACCAGAGCAGAATGCCGCCAGGCCCAGCAGTCCTGGTTCCACAAGCTCAAAGATCCTCAATCCTGCAATGTGAGGTGAGAGCTCAACACCTCGCTACTAAAGGCAGCAGTCTGGGGAGTTAGGCTCTCATCTGCATGCAGACAGCAGCTGGTGCAGCCAGAAAAAAAAAAAAAAAAAAAAAAAACTGGAACAGAGATGGAGAGAAAGAAGCAGTCGTTAAATCTGCTTCATTCCTGTGTCATAAATCAGTCATAAATCACAGACACAATCTTTCTGCTCAGCACAAAGCAGAGGGCTGCCTAAAATGCAAAATGAAACTTAGCTTATCGATTTGAGAATTACCGCCTCACGGGGCGGGTCGACCCGTTGCTGCGATACGCAACAGCGTCCGCCATATTGAATGTGGAATATGTGCCAGTAAGCTAATACAAGTAAATGGACCGAACTTCACAAAGTGCCGTTCTACAAAGTATTTTAAGTTAATACCCGTCATTGACACATTTTCTCAAACACATTAATAATATATTAGGCAATCAAAGAAATGACTAAAGACAGAGTTTCTAACTTTTGATGTGATTATATAATCGTTTTGGGGCATTTCTGAATAAAGAGCACAATGTTTTTATTTGATAGAAATGATTCTGATCATTTTTATATTGACATTGATGAACAGACACACTTTTACAGTGTTTAAAGAACATATTTACATAATTCCATAATTTAATGTACATTTAACATTTCAAGACAACAAATAATTTTCTTGCATTTATTTTTATACATTATTGAGAAATGACTTTTGATTTATAAATCAGTCATTGCCAAACATTAAACGACATATTTTTTATTTTTTCCAGAGAAAAATATTTATTACAGTATGTCAACTCTGCTATTGACAGCAAAGAGTGAAAATAATTCTAACAGAATAAATTATTTTTATTTCATTACATAAGTTGTATTAATACACTAATCCTTCAGATTGAGATATTTAAAAATACACAAAAAGTGAAAGAATAAAACATTTATTTATTATACTGGGAACACTGGTCACAGGCAGGGCTTCAGTCTGCTGGTCACACTGGGAGAACCCCAATGACTTCTGAGACGTCCTGGTTCACAGGCTAAAGCCAAGGATAAAATAAATTATCCAAAAGTGTAATAGAAAATACATATTTTTCCTTCACATTCAGAAAAAAGACATTTTCAGCATGTTGGGCTCTGACTTTAGCATCTTTATAGCTAAATACCGACATGGTGAAGCTGAGCTGGAAACAGACTGAAGAGCAGCAGCTCCAGCTCTGATCCTGACTGATCTTTCCTCACAAAGTCCCCTGGTTTTTAATGAACTTCTCCTCTAACAGCGGTTTTTCATCAGCTCTTTCTTATTAGAAAACAGTATGAAAACATTAGCTGCTACGCTAACAACCAGTGGTTACTTCGGCGCAAATAAGCTACATAGGAAATATTTCTCGGTTGTTTAGAAGCGAATTTCTAGCTGCAAAGTCAAGTAATTGTGATCTTTCATCCTTACCTGTGAAAGGTAATGCCAATGAATCCAGTTTTTTTCGTAAAACGGTTGAAATAAGTCCACATAGCACAGGACATAAGGAGCTCCGATCGCTCTGCTGCCACATAGAAGATGGCGGACGCTGTTACGTACGACTCAGCGCTCCATGAGGCGTCTACGTATATGATGTCTATGGACTGACCTATCTACCTACCGACCGTCTAGAATCAGGTCGTCTCCAGGTCATTTAGCACCACATTCTCCACCAACATTCTGTGCGCGAACGGAGAAGGGTGACCATCGTCCGGCCACGCCCCGGCCCAGTCGCGGAAAGCTCTCCTCGCCGACCGGAGTCGGACTGTTTTGTTGACATTCTTTATGTCAACAACGTGGCTTTAGACATTCATCCGGGTTGCTTCAACTAGGACTACCAAGAGACCAGCCCCTATACATTTAAAGCCGGGCGGGGGCAGGGGAAGAGAGACAGAGACTGCGGCGGCAGCGTGTCGGTTGGTCTGTGTTACCCAGAAAGCAGTTTGGCACAATATCACAACACCAACACCGTGAACGAAACAATGACTGGGGCAGCCTACGATATAAAGTACTCGGGGACCACTGGTTTATTGTTACATGTCCACATTTGTAGAGTATGTAACAAATCGTGTTCCTAACTGTAGTGTCTATTCTATGCGCCTTATATATGAAAAAAAGTTTTAAAATAGGCCATTCATTGAAGGTGCGCCTTATAATCCGGTCCGCTTTATAGTGCGGAAAATACAGTATTTTGTTTAGCCATACAAATAAAATTGGCATACAGAATGTTTAGCCAGCAGTGTGTTTCAGTAAAGTTTGGCACTAAGTTGTCACTTCATCCTTAACACTTCATTTCATTATTTCATTTCATTCTTAAAATTTTTTCACTATGTTAACAATTTTTTTTTTTATTTATTTTTTTTTTATTGTTTGGTCTTTTCACAATTTATGATTTTTAAAATTACTTCATTGGTTTTTGGATCTTTATAACAGCCTGGATTACTTTAAAGATGTCATTTACTTTCGACAAGCAGTTCTTTTATTTTTTTAATAGTTTTTCTAGTAAAATTGGCACAACAAAAAACTCAATCCTAAAAACGTTAATCACTAGCAATAATCACCACGTGGACATTATTATTTTCATTCATATTTGACTTTGCAGCATTTCACATTTACGTTATTTAAAAACAGATATCTTACTAGCAACAGTCAATAAGGGGTTTTGTCAAAACATATGGGTAAGTCTATCAACTATCTTGAATTTAATCAAGTCAGTTCAGTTCAATTAAAATACAAAACAAAATAATAATCACTTTAAAAGTTAGAAATGAAACTGTCAGTGAATTTAATAATTTCTCTTGTGAAACCAGTACAAATATGTTCCTCTGTGCGTGTGTGTGTATGCGTATGTGCCTGCTGTGTTTTGTCATTGAAACAGACATAGAAATTAATCCAATAAATAATCAGTACATCTTCTGAAGAGCAACAGCATGCAACAATCCCACAACACATCCCACCTCTGTGGAGCTCTGTGTTCAAACTGGATCAAAGGAGAGCCAAAAATGTGAAATTCATTTTACAACACAGTCAGAGGCAACAACAAAACAACAACGAAGGAAATTTTGCTCTGCCGCTATCACACTGTTCAGTTCTGAATGCTGACCTTAACTAAGGCAAATGCAGTATTTTACATCCTGTTCACGGTTCTTTTGTGACCTCCCGGTTAGACTGAAACACTTTTAGGAGGCTAGTCCCTCCTGGACAAGCTTCACCGCTGTCCATTGTTTTCTCCATTTGTAGATAAAATCTCAAATAACTTCCACCTTCACCAGCATCTAACTGTGTGTGCATGTGCTTTGTGTTCTGTTTAACCTCTTGTGCCGGTGCTGTCACATCTCCTGTGCTGTACCATTCCATATACCTCCTCTCACCTATTCCCCACAGACTCATGGGATTCTGCTCTCCTATGACTTGTGGGTGAGTGTGACTCAGCACTGCATGGCCTGTCTCTTTTTTTCTCACTTTAACAGCCCTCAGCTCTCTGTAGTCCTTCAAGTATTCTCAGACAAACTCTTGATTTAGATTTAGAGAGGAGAGAGCGGGAGATTCCTCTTAGCTCTGGACCGATACTCTTTCTGAACATAAATCATTCATTGAGGCGTATTTAGGGGTCAATGAAGTTTGATGAGCAGAGTGCAGGCTCTTTATGCCCTTGGGTCATGCTACACAAGGCATGGCTCAACAATAATTACAAGGATTAGGAAAGAAAAGCCTTTTGTTCTCTTCAGCTGAGCTCTTCTTAAAAAAAGTGCTTAACAGACAACAGGAAAAATTAAATCTAACACTAACACAGTCTTAGTCTTGCTCAATGCATGTTAAATATCTTTTTGTTGTTTGATTACATTCACAAGTATAGCACCATGACTTAAACTTTTATATTGTCCAGCTTTACTCAGAGATGGCATTTCGCAGTATAATCCAGGATGACACAAATGACTGCTAATCCACTATTCCTCCAATAAAAATGCTTTTAATAAATATTAAGACTAAGGAGCTGCATTTTAGTTCTTGGACCACACCAAGACACAGTTTTACTTCAGCTAACTTTGACTGATCCATAGTTGTGCAGGAAAAAATTCTGAATAGTTTTGAAATTTTGTTGACCGTGATGACACAACAAGCTACGACAAAATGTTTCCTACTAATTAACAAGTGGACTGACATTCTGCTTGTTTGAAATGTACAAGACCTTGCAAAACTGTTCTCTTATTGGGATTCAGGGGACCAACACAAAGTAATGCGTAAATAAGGAAGGAGCCGATACATTGGTTTAAGAACAATTGCAAATGTAAATCTTTGTGAAACCCAATTTAGCTCCAAGGATGTCTGCAGGTCTGTGGGGTTATTTCTCTACCAGCTTTACAAATCTACAGACTGAATGTTTTTTTATGCATTGTTCTGAGCTCCAGTTTCATCCAATGCAAACTGCTCATTGCATTTAGGTTGTGACTCTTCCTAGAAAATCCTTCCAGTCTCTCCTCAGTCACTTAAAGTCCCAAAAAACACACACTTCTAACAAATTGTGAAAAGAATGTTTTTGCAAGGCACTGCTATTAAAAGTAATTGAAAAGAAATCAGAATATTTTGAAAACATTGCCAGTTTTGAGAATATGTATGTTTCATGTTCCATTTATGCCAGTGAATTTTAGTTTTATTTTCATGAGGCTGCCATCTCCTAACGCATTGTCACACTTTCCTTCACTGTTTCATTATTTAGCATAAGTCATGTTGGGCCCATCTGTGAGAGCAGTCCAGCCAGCTCTGGAAGCGAAAGGAGCAAGACCGATGAAAACAGGTTTGTACTTTTTTTTTTTTTGTGAAAACTAAATATTTGACAGGAAACAATATGCTCTGAAACTTCTCCTTCAATCTATGCTTAATTGGCTGATGTGACCTTGACTGTAGGCTGTTCCTGGGCACCATCGTTATTTGTAGCAAAACAATCCCAGAAGTGTTTGCCAGGACAGCGACGGCCCGCTTTAAGCTAAACTGCCCTCATAAATGGCATCAAACTTGCTTTTGACTTGTCAACAGCGCATGAAGGCACGGCCTCGTTGGAATCACAGGATGTTTGGGATTTTTTCTATGCTATACATGATTCAGCAATAATTACATCTGCTGCTGCGTCTTACTCCGGGGATTCCTAATTGCACATTGGGAGTTGTATTAGGCAGAGCACTAACTAACAAAGTGTGTTTCATTTTTTTATAACCTAATTTTCAAAGCATCAAGCGGCATATTACCATAAGACAGAGACCTGATGGTCTTCTTAACTATGTTGCTTGGGGTTGATGGTAGTTTAATGCTTTGTAAGAAGATCCCTCTTTATACACTGACATGTTTTATATCCTATTCATGAACTAGAAAATTATATATTTTTTAAATGATTAATACTAATAGTATGTTTTTTTTATGTAGAAACATTAAAAAAAATGCTGTGTGTTTTTAAACTTCCCAAGACAAGTCACTGCTCATACTGCATTGCAGTTGAGTTCGGAAGCTGGAATTTCAGAGTCTACACCTGGAAAAATCAACAGAAACTACTCTAGTTTACAATTTAGACACAAAGAAAATGTGGTCAGCAAATCCCGGACCTCAAAATCCTATATGGCTGCTGTGTGCAAAAATCTTATCGCCATTAAAGTGATCGCCTCTGATGCAAATGCACCTCCACCACATGATGCTCCCACCTCCACATCTCCAAATCCTCCTACAATAAAGCTGATCTGGTGATTTCTGGGGGTTGTGCATTTTGGTTTTCTCCTTTGAACATACCTTGCTTATTGAAAACTATTGTTTTATTCTGGTATTATCTTAGCAAACTATTTCCTCCTGTATTTTACCTTCCTTACTACTAACATGTATTAACAAGAGTTTAGTTCTCTCTCTATTCAATGTTTTATGTTAAAGACAAACAACAACAAAAAAACAAGTTTCCTGACATAATAATAAATGAATCCATAATCTTATTTTATAGCATGAGTAATAGCTGTCTAAGTAACTACTTGTTTTCTTACATGCAATAGGCCATTGACCTGGGCAGACTTTTTAAGGGAGAGTGCCATCTACATTTTGGCAGCTCGGCCTAATAGCTCTGCCATGCACATCCGGATGCCTCTATAGTCCAGGTTCCTCCAGTGCAGCCTGCAGAGAGAGGAAGAGTGACGTAGTCCACAGATGAACAGGGGGAAGAGATAAACATGCCGACATGATGTCATGACGAGTGAGACTGAGGAAACCGATTGAAGCACCAAGAGGTAGTAGCGAATGAAGCAATCAACAGAAACTCTCCTCTCCAGCGTCACTTCAGCACAACAACACAGGCAACATGAATGTGTTTGATACACAGACACCCCAAGTGGAAGCAGCTGTCACAGCTCCAAACAGTTTCCAAAACGCGTAAGAGATACGATGGGAAGGACAGCCACCCCTCTTCATGATTAGCCGGTTTGTGTGAAATTTCTGAAACTTTGGGTGTCTCTATTAACACACAGGAAGCCAGGATGCTAAAAGTGACATGATGCCATTTAAGGTAAATAACACACATTTCGAGTGGGTTCATTAGTATGACAAGCTGTTGCTCTGTTCCAAGTATTTGTTTCTTCAAGCTTCACCATGTGCTAATGATAAACACATGACATTGTATTGGGTTTTCAGTTCACCATCAGAGCCCCTGGCGAATCAGTGCTATCTACATACAGTAAAAACCAACTGCTACACATACCAATATAAATTATTATTCATTAAAGCTGTATTTATTCCTGTATCTTTAGACGTATCCTCTGTTTATCCCAGTTTCATCCAAGAATCTGTGTTCTTCTGAAATACTAACTGTGAAAAGGATGTGAACATTAATGAAAGCTAACCTTCAAAGTGACATGTACGTATATGTATATATACTGCCATATAGTCCTATTGCTTTTGTTGTGCTCGCCGAGCTGCACTACGACAACGTAAAAACAATCGCTTGTTTCGTTCTAATCACAATATTTGCACCGTGAGAATGATATAAAATTGAATCATTGTCTGACATAAACACTGTAACGAATTACTGAAAGAAAGTGATACGACAGAGAAATGGCGTTTCTTTCCAAACAGGCGCAGCTATTGAGGAAAAAAAAAACAAAAAACAAAAGGTTGCCAGGAAAAAGATGGACTGAAAGAGTGTAAATGAGATTTCCCTTTAAACCACTGGGACATTGGACATTGTGTAGTGTATATGAACGATGTATGCCTTGTTCTTTTAATGAATAAAGTGTAGAAATAAGATTAAAACTTGTCGGTTGAAGAGATATGTCACAGTGTTGTAATAAACACTTGGAATTTACACTTTAGTTTGTGTCCTGTGTTGCTTTCATAATGTGCTGTAATGCAGCAATGCATTGTGGGGTGCGAAGTGTTGTCTGGTGCTAAGTTAGAGGGACCAACTAACCTAATAGTCAGTGATGTTGGACTGTGGGAGGACGCCAGGGTACCCGGTGAGAACCCACGCCCGTATGAGGAGAACATGCAATCTCCAACAAGAAAGACCTCTGGGTGGGACTTATGGCTATAAGGTAAGAGTGCTAGTACTTGAATTATCACAAAATCACTGGTACACTCATTTGTACTTCTGGAAAATCAAATAAAATAACAGCAACTGAAGCCTACTTTAAGTTATACTTCACTGTTTTAAGTTAAAGGTTGTGACAGCTTTAGTGGCCTTTATTTGATACTTGTTAGACAGTAATGCAGGTTGTGAGAGAGGGAAAGTCTTTTCACTGAGTGTGGCAACCATGACTGATCAAAACAAGAATGCCATCAAACACCAATCCCTTTTGTAGCAACTACTCTGCTCTTCTAATTCAATCAGAATGACAGATGCCTTGTGCTCATCAACACTCTGCCCTCACCTATCTGTAGGATCATGGACGTTATGCAAGCATGTCAGTTTGTGGTGGGGGTAAATGAGGTTTTCATGATTTATTAACTTCCCTTAATTTAATTATGGAATTCCATCTCATCACTCCTCACAGCAAACTGGACTGCAAGCGATGCAAAGTGCCACCATAAAAACCGAAACGGCTGTTTCTGTCTCAAAGCTTTCTGTGTGTACCGTAGTCTCAATGTCATGTTAATGTTGCAACTATTCATTGTTTCAGTAATACTGACATATGATGTAGTGTTTGGAAATTAGTAAACAAAACATACATTTTCTTAGTTCACAGAATTGGATCGTAAACTTGAATTTACATTTGCTCACAAAGCTCAGCTTCTCCAACTTGAAAATATTTGACGTTTTATTAGAGTTTCAGATTCAAGTGAGGAAACAATGCAAGGCAGAGAGTCGAACCCCACAGAACATCCAGATGACCAGGGTTGTGCGTAAAGATTTATTTATTTTTTTTCCCCAGGTGAGCAAATGCGTTTTTTTTTGTTTTTTTTTTAACAATAAATACCACTGTCTTGTAACCCCAATCAAAGAATCCAAAAAGATAAAATATCAGTCAATATTTCCCAATTGGTTCAGCAGTCTGTCACCTCCGCCAGCTTTGATTACAGCTTTAACCTTGTCATCCATGGCAGAGCCCTACCCTCAGGCAGAATCAAACTGGTAGGCTGCCAGTCCTATACCTCATTATTAGCCACATATGACCTGGCTTTCTCCTCTTCATCATACGACATCACATTCAAGCTCAAGACTTCACTATTGCTGTATTTTGTAATGTATGCCAATGATACCTCAGATAAGGAAATTACATTATTGGCTGCACACTTAGCTGCTTTATTCTCACACTTCTTTTTTAAAAACATATTTGACATTGAGCAATGATATACAACTTGCAAGTCCAAGCAGAAACAAAAAGTGTTACTGTAAAAATGTTCAACCTTTGTCTGTCATGCGGAGGTGTTTGTATGTGGATCCAATTGCAGAAAGGCAGAGACAGCTTGTAGGTGAAGAAGGTTTGAATGAAAGAAATTACAAAAAAAAAAAAAAAAAAAAAACTTACAGCAATAACAGAGCCAGAGCTGAAACAGAAACCATAACCCCAAAGGAAAAAACAGCAAGGAGAACACAGAGTAGAAAGGGAAGTAAGAGGGTCTATATACTGTTTAAATACTGTGAGGGTGAACGCTGGAACAAAAGACCTGGGCTGATGAGCTAACAGGCTGCAGGTGTGAGGGGGGAGAGAGAGGAAAAAATGGCACAGGGGCAAGAGAGATTACCTAAGGGACTAGGAAATGAATCTAACACTAAATAATAACTCCACTCAAGAAACATTATTAAACCAGAGTAACAAGGAATAAGTAAAGACAAGAAATAAACATGACTAGAAACACTAAGAAGGACTGAACTAAAATAAAACAGAAACAAGACTGATCAAATGAAGAAACGAAGGAACACAGAATAATCAAACTGCAAAAACATAACATGAACTGGCTTCTGTCTGAATTCTCCTTAAACTGATTCAGTCTTAAAACTGTAGAATGAGGTTTGAGTGTTAAAAACTCTCAGCCTTAAATTGGCCCAACGTCCTGGGGAAGAACGTGTCTGCCATGAGGCCACCTTCTTCTTGATAAGAGGACTTCCCACAAAAAGGATTATAAAAACTTTAATTTGCAGTAAGATAGGTTTTAAACACTTGCTACATTTTCATTGTGTGTATAAAATGACTGGAGTTCAATCTTGCAGTTACATTACTCCAAATATTAACTTGAAAGTCAGGCGGTTGAAATAGTGAACTAAGCATGCAAAACGTGTGGGAGAAAAATGGTTTTGATGGGCACATTATGTAATTGTTTCATAACGGATTCAATTGCTATCCTCTTGACCATGCTAATTGATGCACAAAATACTTGGTCAAATGTGAATGAGTTTGGTTATTTAACCCAAATAAACTGAAAACATATTCCTGATGAAAACATTTCCCTGAAAAGACTGCAAAGCCAGCAGTATATGATTTTGTATTTGAATATTTGTTTTGGTTCTGGTCTTTTTTCTTTCCAAATGATTTAAAAAAAAAAAAAAGTTTACCCCATCCAGAAAAGTAACTGACAAGTAAAAAGTATATTTTAGCTTTTGATTGTGCATTTTCTTCCTGCAAAGTCTTTACACAAAATAAGTATTCACTGAAATTGAAAGATTAGAGCAGCTTACTAATTGTTCCAGTTAAGCATCTTACATGATGGTTATATATTTTGCAGCCTTCATCACAGCTTTGGGAGCTTAAATTCCAAATGAAATGCAAATTTTACTCTAAAATGAGTAGAGCACTTTGGCGCACTGAGCAACAATGCCAGAATAAGATACTACTGGCTTTTTTTTTCTGAGTCAGTCGTGGGTATAAATACTCCATTTATACCTCATGCCAAGGATTCATGTGTGTTGTAACTCTGGATGTATTGACTCCAGTCTCAGTCCAGTTAACTCCTTGTGAATCTCCTCACCTCGGATTACCAGTGGGAACGAAGCGAGCAGGGTTCGAGCTCTGCCGAGCCACTGCCACCCCCGTGCTATGCTTTGAAATCTTGCTTAAAATATTTCACTCTATGTGATTCACTTTCTGAAATGAGTGACAAAAACTGCAGAACTTTTCTTGATATTCTTTTTTCCTGAGCTATGCTTCTATTGTCGAAATGTCTGCCAAGCAACTCTGGGTGAAGAAGTAGAGAAACCTGCAGATTTAGTCATCTCTGTAGTCTACCGCAACCAACTTATTATAAAAGAATTCATTCTACAATACTCAGTAAAAGTTTTGGACCCTAACAAATTAGCAGCGTCATACCAATTACCCATCATATGCTCTATTCTTTTATTTTTTTCTTTCTTTCCAAAATAGCGGCAGTGTATTCACTGCAGCGTGGCGTAAAGCCGAGGCACCTCTAGCTTGTTACAGGAGTGAGAAAAAAGCAAAAACTAGTCATCCCTGTTGCAATTTCAAGAAGACAAGTACACAGGAGATTTGCGTGACAGTTCTGAATTTGTATATTTTCGAGCGAAGTACAGCTTTATGTAATGAAGTGACAGGTGATGAACCAAAATAACCTTTTCTTCATGGATTAGTTCTAATTATTTTATAAGACAGGACAAAAGAAATATTGACCAATGAATGTTATAAATCTAAAAGTTGACTTCAGGGAAATAATCAGTTGAACAACCGTTGTTTGACTCCAGAGTTTAGGACTTGAGATATGTCTGGGCACAAGCTGAGGATGAATGTCTGCCTTTTAAACCAAACAAAAGAGCAGTGAGTGTTGACAGAACAGATGGATGAGGCCAAAATAAATCCCTAAAGGAACACGGAAGCTCACTTTAAGTAGGAAATTTGCTGAGTGGAGGAATTTTACTGTTAACACTCAGCTTGGACATCAGAGGCTGTCAACAGATGATGGATTGAACAGGGCTCTGTGAGCTATACGATGAGCTGGAAAAAAAGCATTGTGTGATAGAAAACTGCAACCTATTAATAGTGAGCCACTTACATACATACGTTACATTTAGTCTTCTGAAAGCAAGTGTTTTATTGAAGGGAATCAGTGTAAAGGGGAATGAATACAAATGCACACCAACATTTCAGATCTTTATTTGTCTAACATTTTGAAAACATGTCCTCATTTTCCAGTTACCTTTAGAATTGTGACACTACTTCATGTACACCACAAAAAACACACATAAAATACAAAAAACATATGAGTATTTTTAACATGAGAAAATGTGCAAAACCTTAACGGTTGTTAATACTTTTGGAAGGCATTGTATAATAACTCTCCAAATTAGCTTGCGTCTCACCATTGCTAACTGTTTTTGCACTCATCAAAACTAGCAGCAAACAACACCCACCTACCACACCTCTATAGTCATGTTTTAAGCAGCAAATCCCTCCACCCCCCTAATACTATAGCACAAATAAAGAAAGCATACAACCCTTCTCTACTGAGTTTTTTTTTGGAACCCCCTTGGCCTCTGCAGCTGACACAAGACAATTACAGCAGCATGCTTCCTCAGATCCATTCTGGGTATTTTCAGACCAAGTTAATTTAATGACGTTTGATGAAAGCTGGAGATGTCATTAAGAAGGGTCATGCATCTTCCTGCTGCTCTGTCTACACGATATGCAAATAGACAGAGGGATACACATGCATGTATACAAAAAGCAAACACTCTCAGCTTGTAAAATTAGACAGAAAGGCAGCACAGAAAAGAATTAGATTTCTAGAAATGAACACCCGCTGTGAATAGACATCTGTGCACCACAGTAAACTATGTCCATGCCAATAATTAGGCCTGTGTCCACTCTGAAAGTCTTGGTGGGAGACATTATTTTCCCAGTTAAAAATAAAGCCAGTCCAATGAAACTTCTATCAAACATTTCTGCTAGAAGGCTTCCTCTAACAAAAAAACAAAAACAAAAAACAGCTCCTCATTATGTGCCAAATCCTCCAGTATCTACAGCCGCTTGTGTCCAGAATCTCGCTGTGCTAGGGTGTTGTTTATGGGTGAACATTTGGTGGAAAACAAAAGTGATGCCGTTATAAAATTGTGTAGGAGATAAAAAACAGAGTTGGATTTTTTTTTTTCCAGCGTTGCCTGCAAGCTTAACTCTGCTAAAAGTAGAAGGACGGACTGACAGAACAATTCCAGTGGATTTAAAAGACCGAAAGCTCCAAACAAGCAAGAGTGTACTCTCAAAGGTATTGACATTGTTGACAATAGGTGTGTAGCTTAACTTGCAGATCCTGCTCTTACTGCCTGTTGAAAGTAGTTAAATCATCTACTTTTTTTTTTACCCTGTTATGAGAGAAAATAGATGCTCTAACACAAGAGCTCCACCTGCCTTTGAGCTGTTTTATGAGAAATTGATTTTTAATAATAACAATTTGCAGGTTATAGTAACCTCACTCAGAAGTGTTTTGATCAACTTTAACAAATATGTGAGTGTTCAATTATTATGGCCATATAGTCTACCATTATCTAATATTAAGACAAAAATAATACAAAAAAAGTCTGTATCTGACCTCAGATCCTGGGCTAATACTCTTTGCTCTTGGCTCTTAAGACCGTCCAAGATAAACTCTGCATTTTCAACAATCAATATTTGTATAAAAAATGTTCTAGAAAACAAACAAGCTTAAAAAAAAGTAATTAATGAACTCAACAAAAAATTGTCAGTATAACTAGGAAACAATGAAACAAAAATCCAATATGGAAGCAGATGGAAAGTCAGCTGGACGATGACTCTTCAATAGAAGGATTTTAATCAAAGGATATTCAGCAAAATTCAACTGAAAATCAGTGGCAAGACTTAAAAATTGACATTCTCAACTGATGTCTGAGGAATTTGACTGAGCTTCAGAAGTTTTGCAGAGCAGAATAAGATCAAATTTAAACCTACAAATGCATAGATTTAGGCTGACCAATGCAAATGACAACAACATCCTAAGGAATTTAGTTGTTAAACACATTAGAAAACCATTTGACTTTTTTTCTGCTTCACAAAACTGTACAAATTTTGGTTGGCCTGTCAAATAAAATCCAAATAAAATGCACTTATGTTGTTAAAATGTAATAAAATATCAAGTCCAGAGGTTGAGAAAACGTTTGTAAATGTACTGCACTTGAACCACGCTGCCATCTAGTGTTGGCTAAACAGAATTACATCTATTACCTCAAAGACGCGAATTCCTTCAAACAACCCAAAAATAAACGCATTTGGTCAGAGTTAGGGAATACTTTTTATATCATAATTTTAACAAGAGTTGACTAAATATTGGACGTGCACCGGTTTTTCTCAGTTGCTGTGTATTTCATTTAGATCGTGTGCGCTTGCGCAGATGGGGGGCGGATTTGTTTTGCTGGACCCTGTAGTGTTTTGCATTAGAATCCATCGAAATGGGGTTTATGAGACACCGGCATCTTCGACGATAAACGTTTCTGAGGTAAAGAAAACAAGAAAAAAAAAACTTTGCACGTCCATGTGCATCTGTAATAGCTGTTTTTGTAACAATACCTGTGTGTTCATAAGCTGTAGTATTTAGACAGCCTCTTACCAAGCGAATGTCGACGTACTGATGGAGCCCTGTTAGCTTCAGTCCAACATGTTAGCTTGGACCCTCTGCAGGTTTGCTCTCTCCCAATAAACAACAAGCTTGGGAAGGAGCAGTGATGGAGATTATTAACGTCGGGGTTTATATTTAGCTTTGACCCTGCCGTTCCTAAAATATGCACAGAAGCTGCGCAATATTGCTTATTCTCTTAGAAAACAACTACGTTTGGATTATTTTTGCTAAACCACTCTTAACTCAAATATGAACTGATGTAGCTCTGAGTTAACACAATACTGTTTGTTTGCTTTTTATCCAGTAAAACGGACTAGTAAGTTATCATCTTTAACCTCAAAAAATGACATTCATCATTAAGTCTAGTGCTAAACCTGCCTTAGAGTTGAACGGAAACACTTCTAACTTGGATTTCTATACAACGTAGCATAATATTTGAATTATAATGAATTTATAGATGAAAACAATAAATACTGCAGTCTTATAAGGCTTAATGAGACGTTTTTATTGCACTAAAATAGGATAACAAATTGATATATATTTATGGAAAGCACGACTAATCATAACCATTCTTCTATATTTATTTATAAGATGTTAAGACAACAAAGCTTAAAAAAATATAATCTTAAAACTCAAGTGCACGTTATAAAAATATCTTGTAGAGTCTGTTTACGCTTACTTTAAAACCAGTTCTTTGGTCAAATATGAAGAGAAGTAGTAGATTAAAAAAAGGATTATCTTTATTGCACACACATGTTCTTTTATGTGAACAAAATTGCTGAACACAACACTGGAACATTAGCTGTATTATACAGAAATGACCTTAACATTTACCAAATAATCCTGTTGTGTACGAGTTTCAGTAAAGTTCAAAATGGTGGTCTGTGAAGAATCGCGAGGTTCCTGTTCTCCTCACTGACCCCACAAACCTGGTCAATTAATTTAACCCAATATTTTATTCATATTTAAGAGTAGAAAAAGCATCCCCTTGCTGCTTATGTAGTTACATGGATGAATTGATCAATACTAGGCACCGCTTATAATGCATCGCCCCATGTTTCTGGAAAACTAAACACAGCATATCAGCACAAACACCTATATCAACTGTTGAGATAGAGCCCTAAGGATTTAGTTTTTTGTTTTTTTTTGCAGCCTTAGAACCTGATCACCATTCAGTCAGTGAGTCGATTGTGAGATCCTCCGACAGCTGGATCTCAGGGAATTTCATTTGTATGCTTATTTTAGGTGATAACGAATACTTACAAGAGGTTGTGGTTGGCTACAAGGAAACTAACGGGTTCTCCACACAAACCCCGAGGCCCTTCACAGAGATAAGAATCCACGCTGGGAGAAATGTAATGTGAGGATCATGTTGAATCTAAAACAACAAACACAAGCAGCTCTGATAAAATACTTCACCTGTTCAGTTCCTTCATCCTTCATGGTTTTTATTGTCTAAAAGTCAATAAATCTGTGTGATGATGTTACCAGTATGTTATCATACTGGTAACATGAAAATTAAGCCCACTGCACCTAGGAACTGAATTAAATAACTCCTGTAGACCTTATTCCCACAGCAGCTGTCAATGATTAATTAAATTGTTTAAAAGAGAGCTTTATCAGAGTTTCCGATGGCTTTACACAACTTCTTGACTCCACTCGCAGTGACCTCGTGACGGCCTACGAGAAAACGAAACCATGGGGAACACGAGCAGCGAGCGGGCTGCGATGGGCCACGGCGAGAAGGCTCAGCGGCGAGACAGCCGGGGGATCAAAGAGGGAGAGAGACCCAAAATCCTCATGGACAGCCCAGAGGATGCTGACATTTTTCACGGAGAAGACATGAAGGTATCCACTGATGTTTACTCAGAGGCACATTTCCTATTAAAGGTAAAAAGAGGATCTATCGTATCTCTCTGACGTGTGTTTCAGGCCCCTCTAGGGAAGGAGGAGTTCCTTGCCTGGCAGCAGGACCTGGAAGCAGACGATAAAGGCCTGGCTGTCGACCGACCAACTGTTTTTCGCTGGACAGGGGATGGAAAAGAGGTCTACCTCTCTGGGTCTTTCAACAATTGGGCCAATAAGATTCCCCTAATAAGAAGGTAGGGGGCAATGTCCTGAACTCTGCTGCTACATCCTCCATAATTTAGTAATGTTTAATTATTATTATTAATAACTATACTTGCAGTTGTTTTTAAATGTCTTCTTTTTTTATTATCTTCCTTCAAGTCAGAACACATTTGTGGCAATTGTAGATCTACCCGAGGGAGAGCATCAGTACAAGTTTTATGTGGATGGCCAGTGGACCCACGACCCAACGGAGGTAAGCTGTTACATCTGTTCAGACTTTTTCTACTACATATTTTAAGGATTTAAATTTGAGCACTTAACTCTTTTGGCACATGATGGTTTTTGACTTCTGCTGTTTATGATTTCTAAACTTTCTTGAATATTTAGTCATTTCTTCTGGTAAAAATATTTAGTCTTTTAATCCATTAAAACAGTGTGTGCTCCTTGAAGGCTAGTTACTTTCATTTACACCATTAAAAAAAAAAATCAATCTGGGCGTTTGTGGCCCATAACTTCCACAAATATCAGAGTGTGTCTCAGAAAATGTGTCCCACTTCTCAACTGATCCTAATGAAAAAGTCAAATCGGGTTTTCAAAGACGTTTATAATGAATCTTTGCTTTTAACTCTCTGCTGCTTCCACATTTTTTACACCTTGTAAGGATTTCTGCTTCACTTCTAACACACTTCTTGGCTAATTAGTGCTGATCCCCCTCAGGTTATAGTTTTCACTCTACATTTGCACAAAGTGCAAATTCTCCAGTTATTTCTGGTAGCTCCTATAATTCAAAGCACTTTTAGATGTACAATGGGAGAGGTCATTATTGGATCAAATAATTAACTTGGGTTTCGGATTACAAGGAATGTGGCATTGCTTTAACTAGAGGATTTCTTTTTGTGTCCTCTGTGAAGTTTGTTTATTTGACCATGTCATGGCTTTTCACAGCCTGTTGTGACCAGCCAGCTGGGCACCGTTAATAATATCATCCAGGTGAAGAAAACTGACTTCGAGGTGTTTGATGCTCTCATGGTGGACTCGCAAAAATCCTCTGACGTGTCAGGTGAGAGCTAACAACTGATCACACACACACAAAAAAAAAAGAAAATTACTGAAGCAGATTCTAGTTTCTAAAAGCATAAATTTAATACCATGCAGACAAGTCTTTATTTTTGTATGTTTGCTACATAAATTGATTGATCATGCACTATAAGAATTTTTTTTTTTTTTTTAAATGCCGTAAACTTATGTTTTTGCAGCAGCACAATGTCACATGAATGGCATGGGAGAATCCAAATATCCTCACATAATCCAGCAGGTTTTATTGCTGGTATGATCTTTTCAGAGTACTGTGCTGATTGGAGCAGAAGTGTTTTAATTAAGCTAAATTGAAGTGTTTTCGAGCACAAATGGCTTTTTTAACGTCACGCCACTCAATGTCTATACATTTAACCCTGAACTTTGACTAGACCACTTGAAAAGTTTGATTTTTTTAATATATTTTTTTCTTC
Source organism: Poecilia mexicana (assembly GCF_051168715.1). Lineage (NCBI taxonomy): Eukaryota > Metazoa > Chordata > Actinopteri > Cyprinodontiformes > Poeciliidae > Poecilia > Poecilia mexicana. The sequence goes on from NW_028263381.1 coordinate 19,244,581, forward strand.
ATTATATCAGACAGTGTGATTACTGGATTCTACAGGCCAAGCTGTTGCATTTGTTGCACCATGACATAATGTTAAAAGTTTAACGGATGTGAATACTTTTGCAAAACTCTTTTGATTGCCTAATATTATTCAGATTTATTGTATTAGTCCAGCCATTCTTTTTTTTTTTTTTCTTTTCTTAGACCTGTCCAGCTCTCCTCCCGGCCCATATCACCAGGACGCTTATGTCCCCAAACAGGACGAAAGGTTTAAGTCCCCACCTATCCTCCCTCCACACCTTCTCCAAGTCATCCTCAACAAAGACACTGGAATATCTGTGAGTAGATCAGATTTTAATTCAGGATTGCTCTGGTTGTCATTTCTTTTACAGATTTTACCAAAGAAACAAGGTGTGATTGCTTTTCTTTATCTCTCTATAAGTTTTAAACTACATGGCCTATTTAGACGCAGTGCATCTAATGTACAACATAAATCTGCTCTGGTATTTTTCTTTCATTTGTTACTTACTGTCTTTTTTTCCCACTTTCTTATCTTCAGTGTGACCCTGCATTACTTCCAGAGCCGAACCACGTCATGCTCAATCACCTTTACGCGCTTTCAATTAAGGTACGGTTCATACCTGTCTGAACTACCGAACTACAAACAAATATATATCCTCTGTTGTCAATGTATGCTCACTGTGTGACCGCTGGTGTGGGAAATCATTGTGAGAAATGACCAGCTTTTATGGGTATTTTCCCAGAAAATGTTCACTGCTACCACAGATAGCAGTGAACATACTGAGCCTGCAGAGCGGATCGTATCTGTGGAATGCCAGCAGTGATAAGATGCTGGCACAAGGATTGCAGGACAGACTGAAGGGCAGATCATTTCCCTTGCTGCACCGCTCTTAAGTGGAAAAACAACCAGAAAGTGCATGCCAACGTATAAATAGAGACGATAGTTTGAGACTTAATGGGGGAAGAAAACAAACGAGCCGAGTTCACATGGGAGAAGCTAAATGTGATTTTCCTTTTAAGGTAGGGTGCTTTCGACTCTTTCCAACAAAATGTTGAGTTAAGGTATTTGTTTTGTACCTTTTTACTTTTTTTACTTGATTTAAGGGAATTAAAGGCACCATAAATTAAAATGAGCTAGACAATTTCCATTCTGATGACTTTTCTTGAATGGACATTTTGTTTACAGAGACACCATCCATCCAGTTAATTGTTTTTGGTTGTGTTTTATTTGGATATTTAAAATACCTTCAACTTCTTTAAAAACATTAAGTTTATTGGTCTATGAGAGGGCTGACGTACATTGTTATATCGTTGTAAGTATATGATTTGAAATTGGTCTCGAAACAGCAATATTGACGTTTATTGCAGTAATTAGGGATGCAATTTATTGTACAGCAAATTCTTTTACTGTGACAGGTCCGGTGTTGTCGTCTACATTTACTGGAATCATAAGGATTTCACTCAGGAGTCCAATCAGGGCGGCCAAACACAAATGGACATCACAGTTTTTAGATTTTTATTGGTAAAAACTATTGGAATCGTTTTATTCTCTACTTTTCAATGATGCAGTACTAGTTGAGCATTTCCCACATAAAAGTCATACAAAATGCATTGTAATTAGTGGGTGTAACATGAGAAAATGTTAAAAAGTTAAAGGATATAAATCCTTTTTTACACCCGATGACCTCAAGTTACGGAAGTGAAATGCTTTTAGATTAATCTTTCCTCTGTCTTGTGTTTATTTCGTCACAGGATGGCGTGATGGTGCTCAGCGCAACACATCGGTATAAGAAGAAGTACGTCACCACTTTATTGTATAAGCCCATCTAATGGCCACGTCTCATTCCAGCCACATGAACTATCCACCAAGTGTGCAGAATATTTCCTCCGATCGTTTCTGAGTTTCTTCCATGAAATAGAAAAATTAGACCAAACCTGTTAAAAAATCCCTCACCTGTTCATGTCAATCCAAGTTGAACAGCGAATGAAGTGGGATGAATGAAGGACTTAATGATATGATTTTTATGAAATATAAACATAATCACAAAATTGCAATTCTTTACAGTTCGTTAGAGATGGTTGGTTGTATTGAATTATACAAGTTGAAAGGCATTTCAGAGACATCTTCAAACATACAAAACATTTCAAATATTCTTATTAATGTCCTCTGAGAGGATATTCATAAAAATATTGATGACGTGACATTTAGCTTTATAAACTTTTGACATCGGCACTGAAATGCATTACAGTTAAATGTTTTACCCTTTTTTTTGTTACAGGCAAAACTGTTACCAGTAACGCTTGAAAATTTAGTTGTAATATTTTTTTTAACATTAATGACCAGAATGACCTGTTTTTTTTGTTGTTTTTTTTAAATAACTTTTTAAAGAGAAAACGTCAGGCTTGGATTTAATCAAAATGTGACTATGGGAAGACAGACGGGTCCAGATTGGCAGAGTGAGGGAATATCAGAGTCTTATCTGGTCGCCAAAGGAGATTACTTAGAACCTCAAACTGAGAGTTGTTGAATCTTATCAGGCTGAAGCCTCAGACATGGTCGCTGTCTGCATCAGTTTCATCCTCCGCCGAGTGAAGAATTGTGGGTAATCAGCCGTTGCTAACAGACTTGCATCCACAGCCCCCTCAAAAGTTACAATCCAGTGCCTTCGGAGACGATGCAGTGTGTGGGTCGAACGCCCGAAGCAACACAGTGAGCAATACGGAGAAGTCTGCAAGAAGAAAAGTCAGTGTCGTGAAAAGAGAATATTTTTTACTTTGTTTTTTTTTTTTTTTTTAGTTTGTTAGAATTTGCATTAAAAAGTCGGCAGACTGACAGAAAGAAAAAAAATACAACAAAAAAGAGATGATGTAGAGTAAGAATAACATTTACTTTGAGGCAACAAAGAAAAGATTGTAGATCTTCAGAATAATTACTTCATAAATTAAAATAAAAACAGTGAAAAGTTGTTAGATTTTCAAGCACTACTAAAAACAGATGAGCACTCTTATAGTGATTTATACTCTGCATATGTAGTTATTGTAAACATCCACCTAAGGTTGTAAATGTGTCAATTATTACATTCCTATTTAACATGCCTTTCCTTGTACATTAATTTGCAGGGATATTTTTTTGCTTTGTAGAATATGAAAGCAAATAATGATTTGGTGGGACACTGAAACGTTTTAAATCGAAACATATAAGTAGTTACACTCATTAATCACGCTGATAGAAATATGTGTAAATAAGGTTCCTGTTTACTTTCCCACGGTCGAGAAGACAAAACAAAACGTCACCAATCAAGAATGTGAACCTTCAGGTTACAGACTGAACATATGCACTGAGGCACTTGTCTGTGTGTTGTCTTCTGCTGTTTGTGTTGATGGGGACATAATGTACGGAGTGCCGAGCACACAGGACAGAGATAATACATTTTTTAGAGCATTTAGAGATTATATTATTTATATTTTAGATGCTGTTGTTCATTCTGTTGATCCATATTGTTTTTATTGTGTTGATTGCCTTGTATGGTAAAATCCATTTCACTCAATCAAAAGTTTAACTCTTGATTTGATGTTGAATTCGTGCACTAACATGACAATGTATCGGGAGAGTAGAACTGATACCGCTGTCATATTTTCTTTATTTGTCTGCATGATGAAGATTAAATTGAGATCACATCCAACTGTTGACCTCTGTTTTGTTCATCAGAGTGTGGAATGTTGAATATTCAAAGTTCAATTTAAAAATAGTATTGTGATGAGTTCTATATTTCTTTCTAAACTGTGCTAGGCAATTGATTAATTACTTGACTAATGTGGGCAAAAACAGGTAAACTATGTAGCTGTAAGCCTCACAAACCAAGTGGACCAGGACATGATTACAAGAGAAATCATGCATGAAATCTGCCCTCTGGTGGAGGATCTGCAAACTGGAAAGTACCAGTTTCTGCTGCCTGCACCTTTTGTGAATCTGAGCTTCAAAAATAAAAATGAAATAATTAATTATATTTTTTAAATTAAACTTTTATTGACTCAGAAAATGCTGCTTTAAGTTCATCCCATTTCTTCTGGCTGGAAGTTGCAGGTAAGTTTCGACTTTCCACTTTTTAAGTGGAAAGTCCACTTTTTAAATTGAAGTAAGAATTGATTCCTCTATAGCTCCGTTGTTGGTTAATTAAAAATAACTTTAAATTTGCCAGATGCTTGAATAATTTCTGTCTCATCTGTGTACCATTGAAGATTTTGTTGAAAAACGATTGTGAAAATGTGTGCATCAGTTTCAGTTGTGGTACTCTTGGTACGTTGGTAGATTTTATGAGTCATTGCAACAACATGCTTCAACAAGAGTTTGACATCTTGTGGGGGGAAAAAGAAAAAAACGTCCTCTAAATGTGTTTCCCCTTAAATGTTGAATAACTGGACAGCTAAACGCATGGATAGGATAAGAAGGGAGTGCATGTACACACAAAATCAGTCTGAACCTTTTAATTACTACAGAAAAACATGAAGATTTTTCTTGTTTAATTTCGTTCAGAATGTGTAAGCAAGTGTCATTTTGCCATACTGATGAATCAGCAATGAGATTCTATGACTTCATGGCAGGGAGCTTGTCCATAGGAGATTGGAGCTTACAAGGTGTGAGAAATATTTAACCTTTGCAGATGCTAGCTTGCTTTGTGAGTGTGAATGCGTGTGAACTGGTGCTGTATGGACAGCTGACAAGCAAGGAGCCACACATGATGTATATAAAGGGACTTTGAGTGAAAGTCACTTTGTGACTGAAGCCTCTCACTCACAGAATGAATGCCTTTCAGACGGTCTTCCTCTTGGCTGTTGGTCTCTCTGTAGGTGAGTACAACTTCACAGAAATTGTTAGACTGTAAAAAGTATTTATACCCCCTAAAATATTCAGTTTTCTCAAAATACAAAATTAAACTCCAATGTATTTTACTGTCTTGCTATGCGATAGCTAAACATAATGCACTTGGATTTAGTTAAAGTGTAAATGCTGCATTTCATTGTTGCTGTTCCTTTTTCTTCAATTACATCTGCAAGTTTGTTTTTTGTTTTTCAAATCAAGTTTATTTCAGCAACAAGGCAGTTTAGAGTGTTTTACATCACAAAAACATACTGTCATCAATTTTGAACTCTCTGTTTCGGCTCCTTTACAGTTTTCTGGAAGTATGTCCAGATTAGTAGTGCATAGAAACTGAATGCTTGATTCAAAAACGTGTAGAAACATCAATAATTTTCCTTCCACATGACAGTTATGAGTAATTTTGTGTTGATCTGTCACCTGTGACCTGTGTCACCAAATGTCCAGTGATGATATGGCAAAATATAAAACAATTTAAAAATTCTAAATGCTTTTTACCATACATATTCACACTTAAGTCACTATCATGTGATCTTATTTTTCTACAGCCCACTCACTGGACTACAAGGCTCTCCATCAGTTCAGGGCCATGATCCTGTGTATGTTACCTGATAGCTGGCCTGCTCTTGACTATGCAGACTATGGATGTTACTGTGGATACGGAGGCTCTGGCACACCCGTTGATGATCTGGATAGGTCATTATTTAAGCCGCCTCACACTAACACTACTTAAAAATATTATAGGTTTGTTTTAAAGATTGCAGTGCTTGACATTGTTTTTTTTCCATACAGGTGCTGCCAGATTCATGACCAGTGTTACAGTGATGCCATGCAGCATCCGGAGTGCTGGCCCATCTTGGATAACCCTTATACTGAGGTTTACTCCTACACCTGTGATGAGGCTAACAGAAAGCTCTCTTGTACAAGTGAGTTGACTTTTTAAAAATTATTTTTCTAGAGTTGCTAACTGTCACTCCTCGATAGTGAGATTGAAGCTTTTTTCCGTCATTTCAAAGTGATAACTCTCACTCGAAACAGAGAAGGCAGTGCTACAAATCTGTCATTGACTTGTACATAGTGGATTTACTCATTCTACTTTTTACTGACTCCATCCATACACACTCCTCACTTCTGACTTCTGAGCTCTGCTCAGAAGTTGACAACCCTGTCATTGCACTATTCTCACCAGTACTACCTGGCTGTCAGAGATTGAAAACTGACTGAAACTCTTGCTTTCTCTTTTCTAGACCAGAACGATGAATGTGAGATGTTCATCTGTGAGTGCGACCGCAAAGCCGCAGAGTGTTTCAGCAGGTCAGAGTGGAACCCCGAGCATGAGCACCTGCCAAGTGACCGGTGTCAGTAGAGTCCTGCACAAACAGCTGCGTCAAGCAAGGAATCTGTGCCACCTGCATTTACAAACTGCTATATTACTTCATCTGGCGTCATTCTGAGTCACAGTGACCTTACAGGACCATTTACTAATGATGTGATTCATGCGTGGTCTCTTAAGCGTCCATCCTTTCTCCATCTGGATGTTTCTGGTTGGACTTGCTGCTATATCTCACCCTAAATGTCATCATCATGTTTACCATCCACTTGAGTGTGATGGTAATTGCAATTTTTAGTGCAGTTTGCAGTCAGCAGAGGGCGCTGTTCCTCATTTATCCCATTAGTGTGTCGGAAGACAGAGAAAAGCATCGACTTGCTCCACAACAGTTCTTTTCACTTTATGTAACATAATCAGAAATAATAAATGACTTTTTTTCCCAGAGGGAAATAAATGTTTTCTTTTTCATTACCCAAATCCTCCATTTTCTGCTTTAAAGTGGTCTATAAATTGTTACAATGACCTTAGTATTTTTTATTTTTTTTGCCAAAACTGATTTTGGCAACAACAACAACAAAAAAAAACACTTTTGGCAAAAAATGGCTTTAGCCATTATTTTAGGAAAGTGACAAAATGTTAAACCAATCTTTATGTAACTGTCCTGGTGCTTTTCAATTGATTGCATCATCCTGGCAGCATGACTTGGTTACAAAACGTTTGCAATGATATTAAATTCCTACTGCATAACTGAAAACAGCTTAGCCTTTATCTGTGAAAATGACATCAAACTTTAGAAGTTTCATTAATTTTAATTATGGTGCCAGTATCTGAATCATAAACAAGATGGTTATGCAACTGCAACTGAAATGAAGATTCACATAGACTTTGGTCACCATCCAACCTGTTTGGCAAACAGGCAAAGATGACCTCATTCCTGGTTATGTTCTCAGCCTGGCAGTGCGTCACCTACTTTAGCAACCCACCGCTCGGTCGTTGTGATTCGTTGCTGAGCCTGCAGCCCACTGAATCACTCTTTAGCCCATTTTTCAGACAATGCGTAAGCTCGGCAGCTGGTAGCCGACTTCAGGCAGTGGTCCAGCTGAGGCTGCTGCTGGCAGAAAGATAAAATGAGAGGAGTGACACACACTGACAAAAAAGTGATACTAGACTATTGAAAGTTCCTCAAGTTACGCCCTTTGTACATATTTTGCTGTTATGGTAACTAAAAGTGCCAGTAGTGCTGATAGGTATCAGTTTTCCTGTACAACACCCAAACTGATTTATGAAAAATTCAAACAAATTTTCTTCTTTAACAAATATGAACCGTATTGCATGTACATATTTTAAGTTATAAAGACTCCATGTGTTTACAAAATTTTCTGCAGATTGTATCCCAATTCATTGTATGGGTGTATGCTGGCAAAGATGGATGATACTGCATACAAATATGCTGCTGGGATATCTTCGTAACCAAGCTGTCTTCATAATTCTTGCAATTTATTGATTTTATGTATTTGTTTTTTTTTATTTTTTTTTATTTTCCACATTTAAACCACAAATGTTCGAGCGGCAGACCGACACAGGGTTTTACCCAACGGTGAAGCGGAAGGGAAAGGATACAGAGGTTTTAGACAATTTACAAATAAAAATCCAAGTAGATTTTGATGCATTTGTTTAGCTCCATTTACTCTGATACCCTAAATAAAATACATTGACATGTTTCCCTACACAGTCAAGTATAAACTAGAGTCTACTTTTGTGTACATAATTCTGGACTGCATGCAAAGTATCATAGTGTGGCAGAAAAATAAAAGAAAAGCTCCTTTACACACCATCCTCATAGTGGGTCCTAGTAGCAGTGTTATGCTATGGACTTCTTCAGCAGGGAGAGGAAAACTGCAATCCAGTAAGAAAAGCAATCAGAGGCAGTAAAGCACTTGAGACTGCAGTTGAAATCAATATCACAGGACAACAATTCTAACAAATTTAGTAACTCAGATTTTGAGTTAAATTCCTCAGCATCTTTAACTTCAGACGATGTCCTTTTGGTAGATTTTTTAACAAGAATATCCAGCACAGGTATTGAAGAGGCAGTAAGATCATTTTCTTGCTCCAATATAGTTGATTCCTCAGCATGTTATCTAACTCTCCAGAGGCCTGCTAAGGAATGATTCTCTGAGTAGGTGGTTTGATCAAGGTAGCATCTTGCTTTCCACTATTATTTCATCCAATCTACTTGTGTATTACTATTTCAGGTTCAAGTCTTAAAAGTCAAATTCTACCTTTTATTTCCAGGATGTTATTGGCGGATAACAATATTCCCCAAACTGCAGTTTAGAGCACATATTTAAATTATGTCATGCTGAATGAGAAGCACATGCTTGTCATATTTGACTACTCCCTTACAATTCACATCGAATCACTCCTTACTTTCCTCTAATTAGCCTTTCCTCTGACTCTACATTTCCTCAGTCCATGAGATATGTAGTTGGGTTTCTGTTATGAAAGGATTTAGTGATCCACACTCCCTAGAGGTTAGAGTTTCAGCAGATCAGTGTTTGCACAACACCACACAACCACAAAAAAAAAAAAAAAAAAGAATCAATAGGCTTCATTTAGACACAGGTGTTATGACTGGTGTAGGTTTCATTTTGGTTAGGTTGGTAATTGATCTTTATCTTTGTTCCACATCACTCTTAATTATTGTTATATAAGACCCAGAGGACTTGGTTAGAACCTGTCAGCGCTCCTCCACAGGTATGCTGACACCTTTTGCTTATACCTAAACAAGCTTCCATATAAATTCTCAGATCATGCACAACACACACCTCTGAGCTTACGGACGTGCCAATGTCAGATTAGGTATTTTAATTTTACCCTACTGTGACGTTTGAGCACATCAATTCGATTAGCAATACCACATGCTAATAAACGGTGCTAATTTAGCTCATATATAATTTGGCAGATACAAATAAAACGTGAGAGTGAATGTATCTTCCGACGCTTCACAACTGGTTGTAGGAAATGTGTTTTCGTAGCCAGACGCCTGAGCTGGATGCTAACTAATGTTTTACTCTCAAATACGAGAATTCAAGAATTCAGAGCACTGTTTTCTGATATTTTTGAATTATTTTGGATATGCAGTTGTAGGGAGCATAATTGAAAAAATCACTGATGTGAGTAAAATGTAATGAGTCTACCAAATAAATCAGCTTGCACCAAAATCTCCAATTAATCATGGTTAACTACAAAAAATTGTGGTGATTAATCACCAGTTTAAATTGCTTGACAGCAATACAGTGAACACTCCAGAGTGCTTGTGTTTACTGATGCTGTCTAATGTTCCTGGATTTGTTGCTCTGGGGTTCCCCTGGGACAGTCCACAAGGTTTCTCTTCCTTATCTGTTTTGTTTTCAGTTTGCATGTAGGTGTATGTAATAGCAATGCTTTCTGATTCTTAAATGGGCTTTAACTTTCTGCTTGAATTAATTTGTTTTAAAAAGAAAAATTATATAACTTTTGAGAACCCTCCCTTTCATAACACCCAGCAACCTAAATCCAGCCTGTCCTATTTGTATCTGTTTTGGAAAACATTTCATGAAACCCTAATGTTGAATGAAACCAACTGCATGGGAATGGCTACATGAATGCATTTCACACATTCTCCTTTAGCAATAAGGTATTAGGGTTGGGTTAAGTAGGGTGCAGGTGGAATGCCTTACAATAAACCTTGATCTTTTTCTCCTTTTGTCACATTTGCATCCACAAAATTCTGTGTTTTATTAGAGTCATATGTTAAAAATAACTCAAAAAAGTACCTCATTGTGGAATGTTAATGAAAATAATGTGATTTTTTAAATTCTTTACTTGCTTTTATGTTCTGAGAGGTCTGGAAGGTTGATGCAACAACAGCAGATTTTTTATGTATTGTGGTGCTAAGCAGTTCAGTAAATAAAATACTAAAAGTCTATTTTCCACTGGCTCCCTTTCCACTTGCTACGGGGAGCCAGTGGAGGGAATTTAGAACTGACTACTCCGGCTTCCTCCCACAGTCCAAAAACGGGACTGTCAGGTTAATTGGTCTCTCTAAATTCTCCTTAGGTGTGAATGTCTTTGTGCATGTTTGTCCTGTTTGTCTCTGTGTTGTCCTGTGACACCATTGACCCTGAAAGGATAAGTGTGTTTGAGAATAGATGGATGGAAAGGAATACCGGTCTACGGTAGAAAAGTGACACTGCATCTGGAGGTGATGGAATGATGCAGTGGGAATGCAGGTTTTTTTTTTTTTTTTTTTTTTTCTGCAGTAACAGTGAAGCTGGTCAGAGATGATGGGAAGATGGAGTAAGCTTAAACATAGAGCAATTACAGAAGAAAAACTGTGAGATGTTACAAAAGATTATGGAAAAGATGTTCACGCTCTCTTTGTCACATCTGAGCTGAAGCTAGTTTGGATAGGATTTTGCATAAGAATAGGCAATTTATTTAGATGTGCAAAGCTGAGAGAAACATACCAACAGCCTTGCAGCTGCATTTGAAGTATTATCTCCGTTGTGCTGAACAAAAATATATGCCTCACTTTTCAGATTTTTATTAGGAAAAAAAAATGAATACCATGCATCATTTCTCTTAAAACAAATGACAAAATGCGAAAAGGATCAGGTAACTGTAAACAGATCTAATACAACATTTCAACTGATACCACAAGCCTGTAAACTTTCACTTAGGTTGAAATAGGACAGCAGCAGCCACAAGGAACTAAGAGTCAAGAAAAAAAAAGTGTGACCTGGGTGGAAATGAAACTAGAGTAGCGAGAACTTTCTCACTGTAGTTGTTAAGATGTTTTGTACTGACTCCACCCTTCCCCATAAAACAAGTCCGTGCAAAAGCAAAGTACGTACTGTCTCAAATTTGTCAAACCAGTTGTCTATGGTACAATATGTAACGATTCCAAGAATGTTGAAGCCAAGGGAGTGTCTGGGACATACTCTTCAATCCAAAGTGTTTCCCAGAAGATCCTTTTTGCTTTGTTGACCCATCTCTGTCTGGTATGCCTGACTCAACAAATGGATACACAGCAGGAATCTGATCCAATGTAGATAAGACACACTGCTTTCTTGAATGTATTTGCTAATAAGATTTTACACAAACACATTTATTTTTAGTTGAAAAAAAAAAACTCACTTCAGCAGAAGTTGAAAAAATAAAAATAATTTAATAATTTAATAATACATCATTCACATTACAACAGGGTATTCTTTATCCAGAATCATATTTGTGCTGACATGCCACCATATTGGATGTTTTACGCCATCCAACACAGTGGTGCACGGATTGCAGACCTAAATCCACTGCTTAGCAGATGACTGTGGAGGTATGTCAGATTCTCACAGTTTCGGAGATAAGAAGAAAACTGTGGATAAACAGGTGGCTGGTACTTTGAAAGCGTGGGGTAAAACTGCTTTGTATAGTCTTTGCTTGGACTTGACCCGGCTTTTTCCCTCAGGACTTTGTAATTCTGCCCCATGTTGTCATCCCGGTGCACCACAGAGCTGAGCCCTGGGCTGGATGTGAAGCAGAACTCAATCCGCTCTATTTTGTCTGTAATTTGGGGCAAGCATGCTTCAAAGAAAAACACGTCTACGTCAAGGCCATTGACTCGCCTCTGCTCCAGGAATTTACAGGGAATGTCTTTGAGGGTGATCCATGAATCAAAAGTCATTTTCATATTGACAGTGCTTTTTGGGCAGCTATGGAAAACGCACACTTCACCAATCAAGGTGTTGTCTGAAATGCTGCAGCTCTTCATTTGTACACATTTCTCTTGCAGGCAAGCAATAAGTGCGTCAGAGTCCTTTGCAGGCTGAGGGAAGCCCAGGCGAAACTTGGGCGTAAGCGATCCATTTCTGTTTGTAGGATTTTGTGGGCCTTCCAAGGGGCGTGGACAGGGGTTTGTTGCTGGAGCAGGGGGCGGGGACGGGGGCTCGGTGGTGAATACATGCTCAACGGTCAGCGCCCGTCCCACCTCATCTGCAAATATGACACGTTTCTTGTGCGCGCTGAAGCTGTACTTGCGGAAGCAGCTCCGGGGCGATGTAGGCACGTATGACGAGGGTGGAGAGGAGGACAGATGTGCAAAGCGAAGGCTGGCTCTTCGTTGGTAGTCTTTTGGTGGATAAAATCGCTGCGTTACTTTCAGAGGTGCCATGATCGGTGGCTGATGAAGAGGCTGGTGCTGACCAGGGTTCACTGACAGTTTGTCTGGTTTGGCGACGGGATGGGGGTGAAGAACTCTGAGAAGGTTCAAAACAACCATGATTATAAATATGGCAGCATGATTTTCAGCATAATCATATTTGTGTGAATGCCAGCAAAGAGAATCATGATCAGGCATAAGAAAACGACCACATGTCTAATAATGTGCTGATCGCCCTGCCCAAGAAGGCATGGGCAGCACTAGAGCCCCAATGTTGTGCTGTTGCACCATCACGCTAACACAAATTTGCAATGTGGGGCATTAATGGAGTGAACTTGTAAGTGGATTAAAATTTGGGGCCCAAATTAAGACCTCAAGCTAATTATTATGCTGTTTAAGCTATTTAGCTGTGTTGCAAGGTGCAATATTTTGCTTTAAGAAAACACAGGTATTAACATATAGGTATTTAGGTAGGCAACAAAGTAGCATCCAGTTATATCAGGAGCTGCATTTTCCCAGCAAAACTTTACTCAACGCAACCTTACAACCTCTGCACACTCGTCTTCTTGCCAAAGTGAATTCTTGTGCCATTTATCCCCAGGCAAGACACAAGCACACACATACACACCCAGATAATCTACATAATGTAGGCGAAAATGTGATTCATCACATTTTTCACTTCACATCCATCAACGTGTCTTGGCTGTGACCCTGTCGCAGGTTCACTGCAGTTCCTTCCCTGGGCCCCTTCTGACAGACACTGCAACACAACAGCTACAGTTTGCAAACGCCCTGACCTATTTACCTCGCAATCGCTATTAGTTTTTAGTTAACCTAGCTCAAATTCCTACATTTGTCTTCATTAACTGTCAGTCAAAATAGTCACTTGTTTTTATGTGCATCTGTATACCACTATGACAAAATTATTCTCACTTCTCGTGGTCTTAATATTATGCCTGATATCTGAAAGTGAAAATAGTAACTTACCTTAAGCTACTCATTGTCCCGCTGCAGATTTACACTGTTTTTCTGTTCTTTAGGAAGAAGGGCTTTGAGCTGAGTCGGCTTGATCTGCAACTGAAAAAGCAAATAGCAAAGTAAGAACATAAGCCGTCCATGCAAGGAAAGACAAGCGTCTAACCAACAATGTGATTGCAATTTTAAGCGTATAATGATATACTCACATATCATACGATAACATGTAGTTTCTCAGGTGAGTGAAACAGTGAAAATAAAGGTGAGTGCGCAGTCAGGCTGTCTGTGTTGTGTCTGAGGTCTGTGTTTTGGGTTTTGGGATTAAAAAGGAGCGTGCTCTGTGACATCACACCCGCCTGAAGCTATAGATCAACCAATCGACTGCAGCTACTTTTGTTTTTTGTGTCCCGCCTTCACAAGGCCGTCTAATGGGCTGCACATACTGAGAGCTTTCCTTTTATGGAATCCTTCTCCGATGACAACATAGTTTTGGGAATAAAAGAGAAAAAAAAAAAAAAACTAAAACCAAGCTCAAAATATTTTCAACTCAGTTTTCAAGACAAATGGGGGTTCTTTTTGTGTAAATAACCCAGAGAGAGCATGTGTTAACCTGATTTGAAATAAATTGAATCAGATGTCAAGTTTGAATTAGTGTAGGTCTAAAGGTACACATGCAAGAATGTGTTCAAAGCAAAACACAGCGTGGTCTTGAACTTGTTAGTCATGACTTTGGAATTATTATTATTATTTTTTTTATCTTGCTTCATTCCAACTTGTTTCGCTGTCTGCAGTAGAACTCCACTTGTAAATCTACAACTATGTTGTAACTTAAAAAAAACAAAACAAAAAAACAAAGACAAATAGGTCAAAAATGTTTCTAAAGAAAACCCAGAAGATTGCATCAAGTCATTGACTTGCCGCACCGCTTCTGGACAAGCATGTAACGTCAACGAACAATTGCGAGCGTTGTCTGGGTTTTGTGCTTTAGACAAATTCCTTACACTGAGCATTTATGTAGCAACAGTAGAGAGGAAAATAGAAATAGGGCTCCAGAAGAACCTGGTGCCGTTCAAGTGAACATCTGCCACAGTTGAATAGGAATTTCAGAAGACAAAGCAGATACTTGAAAAGAAGCAGAGCTGATGTAGGAGTACATACCAGAAAACCGATAATGTTGATGAACATTACAAATCTGAAGAAAATACATTTTTTAAAAAATGTCTAAAATGTAATTTCTGTTGAGGAATAATTGTGACACCTCCAGGTTGCTTGAAATAGCTACACATCTGATGATTACACATGAAAAGAAAATCATTGCACAGCATTTTAAAAGAAGTTAGCCCTGTTTAAACTCCAGACATTTAGTTTCATGTGATCCTTACTGTTATGCTGTTGGCAACAGTATGTTAGGCAACCTCACCCCCCCATCCAGGAAAGTATCACAGCTAAACACAAAGACAGACCATATGTGGCAAAAAAAAAACAAAAAAAAACTGGGAGATAAAAGTATGTCACAATAACTAATTATGATACAAGCAACAAACATTACGTTTTGTCAAATACTTATCAAATATATGTCATCTCAATGTTCCAGTTATAATTAATCAAAGACAACTGTATAAACATTGGTTTTAAGGCTTGATTTAAAGGAACTCTGTGTGTTTTGTTTTTTTTCACTGTTTTGCAGTCTTCAGGAAGTTTGTTCCAGATTTGTCCAGCATAAAAACTGAACACTGCTTCTGCATGTTTGATTCTGGTTCTGAGAATGCAGAGTAAACTAAAACCAGAAGACTTGAGTTGATACGATGACTAGCTGTTTCATATATTCTGGTGCTAAGCTGTTTAGTGATTAACAAAAGTTTTTTTGGTCTATTCTCTTAGCTTCAGGGAGCCAGTTAATTTTAGGTCTGGGGTGATTGATGTGCTCCATCTTCCTGGTTTTAATGAGAACACAAGCAGCAGTTTTGGATCAGCTTCTGCTGTCTGATTGAGATTTGGAGCGGCCTCCAATCCGCTTCCATCTACATATGTATTCACATCAGAGTTCCCTTCGACCGAAACAAGACCTAAATCTTTAGCCACCCTGAGTTTACCTTTCAGCAGGATAATAACAGAGCCAGAGTTGGTTACCTTGGACACACCAACCATAGTCCTTCTGCAAGGTTTGCTGTTGTCATTTTGTGGACATCAAGACAAACTTGTCCTGAACAGGTTCTTGTTGAGGAAACCAGTTTTGACTTATCAAGCCAATGACCCCACCTAAAGTTTTCTCACATTTTAATCCAGTCCAATTATGGAATGGATTAAAAGTGACTCAATGACACTTAAAAAGCTCAGTGAAGCTACTGATCCAACAGGTGATCAAAGTTAGTGAAAGTATTCTTGTTCCATGACGGTACTTCTCCTTTAGTGATGCTTGATTGGGTGCAATGTGTTATAATAATGCTTTGATCAAGTGTACTCTGAACATCGCCTGCCTGCAGCATTTTAACTGCAAACGATAATTGCGTGCTCTTCCTGATCTGTTGCTATTCAAACAGATATTATGCGGTGACAATTACTGCTGCATATTTTCAGGTGAACCAAGAACAGGGTGTACACTCACTAACACTGCCAAACCTTTAGCTGAAAGAACTAGATTTGTGTGAAGGTGCAGTCAACCAACCTGTGTCAACCAGCATTTTGATTTTGATTTTTTTTTTTTTTTTTTTTTTTTTGTCACTTTGCGTTCGGCCAATTTATCCATTAAGTGTAACTCACCCGGGGTCAGTTTGCAGGAGGCGCTTTGGAGGCTTACATCTGTGGCGCTCACTTTTCCCAGTAATATCCTCTTTCCTCTTGGCGGGAAACCAAGTTACGTGTAAAACGTGACTGATGCAGCAGTTTCCTTGTCTCTCATGTTCATAGTTATACCTGAAGCTGCGGTTTGTACGACTACACAGGTCTTAACAAGTTTTTACACATTAAAATGTATACTTCCTTACGGTTAAAAGGTGAGGAAGCTTCCAAAAAATTACCAAGTGAAAATTCAAGTTTGTCTTAATGGTAGCTGTGAAATGTCCCCTTATGGACATTTTCAAGCACATATTCTTAGCAGTACTGGTGACAAACTATGAACTGAACCTATCATTTTTCTGCAGTAATAAGTTATTTCTGGCGCCCTTTCCACGAAAGCATGATTTTTGGATTGTGCAGCTGGCATCATGTCTATAACTGACTCTTTCAGTTTTGACAAGATCAACTGAACAGTGGACACAACCCCAATTTCAGACATTTGAGATGATGTCTGAAATGATGTAAGAGATACAAAGTTTGTCATAACACATCACACTTCTTTTTAAAATACTGTTCAAATGTTTTGCTTCTTAAGTCATCGACAGCGCCCATCACTCACTGATACGGGGAAACATAATGCACATACCAATAGAGTGGTGTCTGCCGCATGCTGAATCAGTTCAGTCAGACAGCAAACCACATGCGCCGGCTTTTACTGCATTTGTCAGCGCACATCCCCTCTCTGTCTGTCTAGTTCTTCTTTGGTGATGTAATTGCTGTTCGCTACTGAAATCTCTGTAACACATGGAGTGTCTCCCCATTTGGAGGAGACCCTAAGGCAAACACAGAACATGTTAGAGGAATCATGAGGAAGTCTTGGAATCGCCAACAATGAACTAATGGGTGTTGCTGATGAGAGGGATGTCTGGGTTTTTTTTTTCAGGACATGTACATTAAAAAAAAATAAAGCAGTCATCAGGAACCTTCAACTAAGAAGCATTGCTATTTTTTCATTTAAAAATTTGGGCATGAAAAATTTCCAAATTTAACAAGATGCTGTAAAAGAAAAAAAGCTTTCTCAGCTTCCAATCTGTCTTTCAGACTTTTTTTTCTTCTTTTACACTGATAATCGATCTTTAACATTTGATATTTCTTTTGTTTGGTACTTTGACTTTTACTCATAAGTGTCCTTTTCCCATTCTCACTTGTTCTCTCTTGCTCTTTCCCTCTTAAACAGAGAATGACTAACTAGGCCAATGCTTGGACAATAGATCAGGTTTGATGTGCCTTTCAAGCTTTGACATGAATGCAAAAGTTTGTCTATGCAACAACAGCAATTAATGGATTAGTTTCAAATGATCCACATTAATACGTGTCCTCATGTGAACTCTGACTAAACTGTTATGCAAGTAGCAGTATTTTGACAAACATGTTCGTTTATGGTCATTTGTTGTTCTTTCGTCTGTTGGTCAATGATTGCATTGTCATATCAAACAGGCACTTTTTATCCTTCAAGATTTATACATGATAACATTACAATTTCCAGATTTGTGGTTTTTTAAAAAAAATGCTTTTATTATATAACTGGTGATGTAATTATTCTAATCCAGGAAACTATGAAAGTAAAAGGTGTTTGAACAGGTGCTGTTCACACTTGCTGATGAGTCGTTGAAGTTTTGTGGCTGTGTGACCTCAGGGTTTTTTCCATCAACCCAGTTTGCTTGCTATCACTTCTTCATATCTCCCCTGCCGTCGGCAGTGGGTCTAAAACTGCCATCTCTCCAGATTGTTGGAAAGAATTACATTTCCTGTAGCTTCACGGTTTTCAACATGTCGTACAGGCACCAATGAGAGTACTCTGAGGAGAATGTGGCATTATCTGCCAAAAATGTGTGTTTTTTTATTATTTCTGTTGTTGCAGCAGTAAATAAATTCAGTAAGCTGTAGAATGTGTGGATTAATTGCACTTTTATTGTTTATTTATTGGAATTATTGCAGAATATTTTCACATTGCATTCAAATATAAATTGGAATTGTTTATAATAGCACGATGTTTTTTTTTCTTTTTTCTAACCCTGCGATATAGAAAAACATGAAAAAACATTTAACCCTTCTATATAGTTTTGTATAAGTACTCCAGAGATTTTCTTGGTTTTTGTAAAGTCTTATAAAAAAAAATTAATGACTATAATATAAAATCATGTTGAAATCTGTAAAATTATTGCACAAAAATTACACAAGTTTTAATTTTTAATAATATTTTGGTACCTGTCATCACAGAGATCTTGGTGGTATTTTGTGACCCTATGGGGGATATATATGTAAATTTAATAACCTGGAGGAAGACTGAAGATTGAGACTGAAAAATTAGGTTCAATCTCTACGTTTGGATTAAAAAAAACAACAAAAAAACAGAAGAAAATCAACATTTGAAATAAAGATGCTATGACAGTACAAGACTGAGTCTGACAGAGGTAAGCATCAAAACATACCTTGAAAAAAGTGTATTCACACCTATTGATCTGAAATCATAGGCTGCCTGTTCCAAATCAGGCTGCTTAAAAAAGCTCTGATATTTTTACTTTGAGCTAAAAAAAAATCAACACCAATTACTACTTCAGAACGCGAAATGTATTTCGAAAAAACACTTCAAAGCCAAGTTTTTCCCGCTTGCAGAACAATTAGGATTCTCTTTTAAATAGAAATAAAGAGAGCAGCTGCTGTACGTTGTAAACTGTAACCCCAACTCAAGGCTTCTTTCTATCAGTCCTCCAGTACAGCAGGGGAGGAGTGAGCGATGAGCACCCTCCTGCGGGTGGAGAAGGGAGCATGTCTCTCTACTCTGACAACGGGCTTGGTGGAATTTAAGCAGCAAGGCTTGAGGTGCTTCGTCTAATTAACTAGTCTTGGATAGCGCTGGAGCAAAATTACAGTTTTCTATTAACTGACGTCTGTGAAAAACCATCAAATTTTGCCTAATTTATAATTTCTTTTCCATTATTTGCTCTCATGAATATTTTCATTAAAAATTTGAGGCAATTCCTCCAGGTTTTCCAACTAGGATGTCAGCTTCTTCATATTTTGGTACAAACAGGGAAACTCATACTTCCATTAAGTTTTGACTCTTAAATTAATACATCTAACACTTAAAGACTTTTTTCTCTGAGCAATATAGGTGTTTAAATTTTGATGTCAGAAGTGTAATTAACCCACATTTCTTCCTCTATTTCCTTCATTTTCTATCATCACAATTTCCCACCACTTTCCAGCATTCCCAAAGGGAAACCCAGATCACGCTGGAGGAACTATTCTTTGCTCGTTGGGTTTGTCTCAGAGGAACTGGCCCGAGTGGCTGGGAAGAGGCCAGGTTTTATGCTTAGGCTGCTCCTTCCACAACAGTTAAAGGTTACAGAAACAATGGTTAAGAAATTTCAGAGGAACTGTAAAAACTGAGAATGGTCCTTATGATACACACACACACACACACACACACACACACACACACACAATTGGACTGGACATAAGCAAAACAACCCGTATATTTCTCACGAACATTATGAAAGTTAATTTAAAGGTTTTTAACTTTTAAATAAAGTAGACTTATTTTGTATCAAAACTTTCAGTTGTTGTAAAAATGCTGTACATAACAAATGTGACTAGAAATTTGGCTTCATAATATTTCAATTCAAATACTGCACACATCATCAAAGTGCCTTATTGATGAGAGAGGAGAACCAGTGTTGAAATTTTTGTTTTTTCTTTATGAAAAGCTAACCTTAACCGGCTTGTTGGCACATTATGGTATCATTTCATTTTAGCAGGAGGTGTTCTGCGTAGGTAGATGGTTCATGAGCTATCCCCCCCCACCCCAAACTCAGTGTGAGTCATCCAGTTGTCAGCAGATTGTTTGAACCATTTAACCTTTGCTAATGCTCAGCTCAAACCCTTTTTCATGTATCATGTTTTTTCTCAAAAAGACAATGGCTTTCAGCATTATGGAAATTAAAGTTGGCCTAGCTTCAGCAGTTGGATCAATAGGAAGTGACTCACCATACTGAAATTACTTTGCAAATATACGGCAGTTGGTGTTTGCTGTAGAGAGACCTGATGGTAGCGTTCAGCCCCATACGGTGTTTGTGTTAAGGTTTATTCAGTTGCTGTGAATAGGCAGCCTTTTTGAACAGCACCTTGCATTTGCATCCACTGAGTCTTTCACGTTATTAATTCAATTAATTCAGTTTACTTTGTAGCAAATGGCATCTCGAGGCACTTTACACGAAACTATAAAATGTATCCACAGAAATACATAGTTTATTTCAGATAGACAGATTCAGCATTAATTAAATACATTTGAATTTGATCAGACTTACTGAACAATGTACTCAAGTTCAGTTTATTATTTAAATTTGTTAAAAAGCTTTTTTTTTTTTTTTTTATCAAGAAAATCCAGCCAAATGCATCAGTTCACTTGACTTACAGCAATCGCTCCTCCTGAACAAGCAAATAGTGACATTGCAAAGTCGATTGCATTGATTTGTTAACTTTGTAGCAATCCCTTGTACTGATTGAGATGGAGCGACTGCAAAAAAAAAAAAAAAAAAGTATCCCGTAGCAGAAGCTGGCTCAGTGTGAGTGGCCATCTGCTGCAGCTAATGTTGTAATAACAACATTGTTCTTCGTTCGTTGTTGGCATTTCATGTGATGGACCAAAACAACATGAAGCTTAGTTATGAAGTGGAAAGATAAGAATACAAGGTTTCCACTTTTTTTAATGACTAAAAATTAGGAAAGCGTTTAGCTGACTTCTGTTTACTCCGTTTCATTCATTGTGCTGAAAAAAAAATCAAATGAATTGCAGAAGTGAATCAATATCTTTGCAGACTTTCTACACCTAGAGAGTCTTATATTTGCCCGTTCTTTTTTTCCAAAGTAGCTCATGCTCAGTCAGATTGTACAGACAACTTCTATGAAAACCCCTACTGCAAATTTTTATTTTGATCGAAGTCTGGATTTTCCTCTCTGCATTAACACATTTCCTCCTGGATCACCTTGTATTTAGTTCCATCCCTCTTCCCATGAACTCTGTCCGTGCTGTAGAAAATCATCCCCACAGCATGATGCTACGGGATGTTGTGCTCATTTTTATACGCAGGATTAACTTTATAAGTCACAATATATTTTGCTAACTTTATTTGCTTACTTGAAAAGTGATCTTTTTTCCTCCAATTTGACCAAGTAATCTTTTTTTTTTTTTTTTTTTGCATGGTTTATGGTAAACTGGAAACAGGATTTCTTTCGACATTGGTTTATCCTGTCAACAGATTCTCCTTCCTGGGCTTCGAACCTCCACAGCTCCTCCATAGTTATCATGGGCCTCTTAGTTTCTTCTCTCTAACTAAATTTAACTAAGTTTTAAATTTTGTTTTCTGTTTCATAACATTCTCCTTGGGCTGTCTGGTTTGTTCCTTGGTATTCACGATGTTGTCGCTTCACTTACATTCTCTTGCAATCCTCCGAAGTCCTGATAGAAACACTAGTACTCATACTGAGGTTGGATTACACACAGGTGGCGATAAAGGAGTATTAAAATATATTAAAATGTGTGGTTTCATGACAGAATGTGCAAAGGTTCAAGAGGAGTAATTACAACTGTGTTATAATTGTCTGAAATATCTTTAAGAATGCCTGAAAACCTTTTACAACTTTTCTTGTGATGCTTTTATTTTTATTAACCGAGAGCGAAAAGGGACATATTTTATTTCCTCCCTCGGTTTACGACTTTAATTCTGAAATATCTACAAATGCTCGCTATAATCTCTCTGTTTGATGCTCACGTCGTAATCATCAGAATGATAAATTGCACATTTGAAAGAGTAAGTACCAACAGGATTAGTCCTCAATGACTGATTTTTGGGGTAAATGGAGAATTACGCTTATCTTCGTCTTTTTGCATGTTTGTGTGTAAAAGCTTTACATAATAACCTTGCTAGTGTTTCTGTTTGCTTTTTACTGCTAGTAAAAGTTCAAGAAGACATAAATCTTTTTGACAGTTTAGTTTATTAGGGTAATAAAACCGAGAATTTGGGCACGCTGCTGTTTGTGCCACTCCTGTTGGCTGTCTAGTATGCCTTGCAAAAGTACCAACACTCCTCAAGCTCTTTGGAATCTTGTTAGATTACAGACCGTAAACCTCAAATTATGACACAAAGAAGCACATAATTCTAAAATGGAAGAAAAAAATATTGTGAAAAAGTCTGGAGGGATTTCTTTGTCAGTTCTTTTTTTTTTGTAATTTCTAAAAATGAATTAATAATAATAAAAAATAACAATAATAAACTTCCAGTACCAATTGAATTTAATTATACACCAGCTGTGTATAATTAAATATCAGTATAAACTACTCATTATTCTGTAAACATGTTGGATGTTTGTTAGAGAAATATTTCACAATCCCTTTCTATCCAATCTGACATAATTTGGGCTATTTTTAAAGAAAAATTGAAAAAAAAACCCTAAAAAAACAAAGTCAATCTTTAGATATGCAAAACTAAAAAAACACACACACACACACACACACACACACTGAATGGTGCTTCACAAAGTAATTTATGGGGGCTGATTACCAGTGCATGACAACCTATTCAGATACTTAGTTGTAAAAAAGAAATAAAATCTATGTGCTATTGTCCTTCTAGTTTACAATTACGCACTAATATGTGAAGATCAAGCAGCGTAGACACTTTAACAAGATCCCTTACAAAGGTAAAGAACTACACTGAGGTGAAGTATGTGGGTGTGTTTTC
The DNA here is from genome assembly GCF_051168715.1 of Poecilia mexicana. Classification (NCBI taxonomy): domain Eukaryota; kingdom Metazoa; phylum Chordata; class Actinopteri; order Cyprinodontiformes; family Poeciliidae; genus Poecilia; species Poecilia mexicana. The sequence goes on from NW_028263381.1 coordinate 19,267,532, forward strand.
CCTATTACCCTCATAATAATTTGAACCAAGTGGTTAAGCACAAATCAGGACTTGTAGTATGTAAGAAATAATCCACAAATTATTTCGAAACGCTAGAGATTATACCGTAAACCTTTGGAATATTTGGAATAACAGGCCTTTTGTAAAAAACCTCCAGGTCAAAAGAGAATTCGTCTGGATGTAGATTGTGTTTACAAATAATATTTTCAATTAACTCTAGAATTTCCAGTATTAAGGTCCCACTGTTTAAGAACAAAATATGACTTTTCATTTCCTGAAACACACATTGTACACTGTGACTGGAACATCCAAACACATCTGGTTTCCACATGTCTATACGATGAAAAGGAAAATTAAAGATTAGTGTTGAGCTTTGATACTAGCCTCACTCAAACTGTCAGTTTATTTGAATGTCACAACTGTCCACATTCCAAGACAACTGCCATTAGTATTATTCACTATACATATAATTTTTCTTACAGTTTTACGGATGTACCGTTTTTTTTTCATTGACGTGTTTTCTTGCTATACTTGAATTGCCTTGTTGTTATATGATTGCACTGATATCCAGCCTGATCTCCTATTTCCGGCCTCCCAATTCAAGGATTTATGAGAGGTGCTGAGATGAATTTGTTTTTCTTCTCATGTAACAGTGAGAAATAAAACAACAGCTTTTCCAGCTATGATGCATTTGAGTCCCACTTTTAGAAGGCGTATAATGTTCAAGGTGACTTACCTTTAGTGGTTTCCATGCGTAATTCCCAGAGAAGATTGGAGGTGGGAACAGCAGTCAGGTGAATCAATACAAATATGTTCCAGTCAATTAAAAGGTGCATTTTTAAGAATGACATAGTCAGTATGAGTGTATAGAGCCATTTATGATTATTGTCACATTGGCCTTTAAAACAAATTAACCTCTTGTGTAACAATAGTCTCACACAAAATGATCAAGTGGATTTTTAAAAGTGAGCCATGGAGATATATTTTTACCTTCAATGGCATCAGATGCACTATGGTGGCAAAATGAACTTGTTCTGTCTTGTTTCTCTCATTTTGACATATTTTAATAATTTGTCTGACTGGATATATGGGCAAGTTTAGGCCAGTAAAGTATAATCATGCAACCATTTCATGACTAATAAAAGCATAAGGGTGCCATTAACTGAGTAATTTTTAAGATTAACTTATGTGATATGTTTGTTTTGTTGTTTTTTTTCCCCCTAATTTCTAGTTGACTTGATTTTTAGCCCCCACACTAAATAAATGTCCTTGGGTTAATTGTCAGAATTTTCAAAGTAAACAAATAATAATAATAATAATAATAATAATAATAATAATAATAATAATAATAATAATAATAATAATAATAATAATAATAAAGATGTTTATTTGAATGATTTCCACACATCTTCACCAAGTATACCAGTAAATGAAGGTTGTTGAATCTGCAACTACATTTTGACCTTTCATGTAAAACTATTTTCCTCTTTCACATGCAGGTGCAGTCTTTTGCAGCTCCACTGGATGGCGATAGAGCCTCAGTGCAAATTAGCCGCTGCCAGTCCCGGTAATTCAGCGAGGTTTAGTTCCCACACAAAATACAGCACAATAAAAAAAAATAAAAAAAAACTGTGCAGCAGCCTGTTAATCCTGCGCAGCACAACCAGCCTGGCCAGGAGCCCACAGGTGTGTTTATGGGTTTGGCATCAGTTTGGGCAGCCGGATAGAGTCTCTGAAATAATTTCCATAAATGCAAGTGCTGCCTATAACCTTGGCCAGATATAGGAAGGCAGTGCATGCCGGTGAGAAATAAAACATCTGGACTATATGCTTGGACAGGAGACTTATGTATATGTATTAACAGGCAGTGGAATTGTCCGTATTTGAAAATAATCTTTATTGTAGCTTATTGATTTAGAACTAAAAGGATAACATGCCATATAGACATATTATGAGGCTTCAGAGCAGTAAAACAAAATATGTGGATATCAAAAGGTGCTTAAGTGAAATCTGTAGTCACACGCCACAAAGTATACTCAGTAAGCAACTGCTGTTTACAGTGTTTATTGTCGGAAAGGAAGGTCCCATGTGGTTCAAACAACTGCAGGTAAATAATGGCTGCAATGTTCAGTGGAGCAGCAGGACGAATGAAAATTCACAGGCGTTATTTCTCATTCTGACCCATTTTAGAACCTCTCCGCACATACACTGACCTTCAGAGGACGAATTGGGATGGCTTATTTCCTACAATGCATGTTATAATCCCATAGGCATTGTCTGATTGAAGCCTCAAGCTATCCAATAAGTCCACCACAGCTCCAGTGGTATTAACCTTAATAATCTCAATTTTTGTGTGCGTGTGTGTGTGTGTGTGTAGGTGTGTTTGTCTGTGTGTGTGTTTGTCTGCATGCAAAAAATAACTTTAGTTACACCTAATGCAAAGTTTTGGGTCAAATTCTGGGTACAACTTTTGCATGTTAGATTTTTTTTTTTCTGTTCAGCTCTTTTTTTTCTTTTTTCCAGTTTTTCATATGCTGTTCATATACGTTTTTGGGATTATGAAGGCCTTCATTATACAGCCTACTGCAGATTTTAATATATTTGTCAAATGTTATTCATTTGTTATTTCTTTATGACAGATGGTGGTTAACAATTTCCAGTTTTCTTTGAGGTCTGTTCTAGTGATTCCATTTTATTTTTTATTTATTTATTTTTTTGCTGAAGATTTACTAATCATAGACAAGTACAAATGTATTGGATTTTCATTGACAGGTGCAGCAGTTTGAAATTTTAAAATTACACCAACACATGTTCTGAACATTTATCTGATTTTTATTAATAAAGTAAAAAACAGCTCTCAAATCACTTCTCTGGTGTGTTTATGGGCTTACAGTTGTGTGAGTTCTAGGAGTCTCTGCATCTGTTAAATTGGAACAAAAGTATATCTTAGGTAATCTGTCCATCAGAGCTATTTGCACTAAACCCGAGGCCTGATTGCACGGAGGAAATCTTGCTGTTCTTACAGCATTGACTGTGCCCACTATTTATAAACTAGAACTTTTTCACATTTTATAGGGATTCTATGTGATACAGCAACACAAAGCACTGCATAATTGTGAAGAGAAAGTAATATTATTTTTCACGAATAAATGACTAACAAATAGGTGTGTTATGCATTTGAATTTAGCCCTTTTTACCCAAATGCCCTTAGACAAAATCCAGAACAATCTGTTGCCTTCAGAAGTCATCTAATTAGTAATTCAAACTCAACAATACCAGCTACAGAGATGCACAGCTTGAGGGAAAAACAGTTGACATAACAGCTATCAGCTGCTCACTTCCCAATTCTGGCCATTACTAAAGAGTGGAAAGAAGATAATTATCATTCAGAGAAAGCTATAAGACGTCAAATTTGACATTTGCAACAATTATGTAAGGATGAAGACAAAGAAGAAGAAGAAGAAGAAGAAGGTGCTCTTGGTCACCTTCCTTCACATCTTTACCCATTCATGCATAACACAGTATATTGTGAAATCTAACATTGCAGAGCTCCTTAAAAATAAGATAATTAAGGTGAAACAAGGTGGTGGCTGCATCATGCTCTGGTGGAGCTTATCTTCAGCAAGTTCAGAAAAGTTGGTCAAGTTGATATGGAGATGGATGACTGGAGATATATACAGATTTCTGGGAAGAAATCAGTTCAGAAGCGGCAAAAGACGAAAACTGAGACGAAAAGACCTTAAACCTGCAGCCTGAGCTACAATGGAAAGGTTTAGATTTAATATATTCATGTGTTGGAAAGGCTCACTCCAAGTCTAGACTGAAATCATATTAATAATTTATGGCAAATCTGTGAAAAATTACTGCTTACAGATGGTTTTCATCCAAGAAATAAATAAATAAAAATATAAACTTTCCCCTCCACATCCATGCCTTTTTTATTTGTCTTGCCATCCCAATTAAATAAATTGATATTGTTTTTGCAACCAGACAGTGAGATAATCCACAGCTGTCTATGTTTTGGTTCTAACTTGTGTTTGTATTTAGATCATTGGAGTGTCTTTAGGGTTTCTTCACATCAGTACAGTCCTTTGTGTTGATTTTCCCATCACCTGTCTTGTTCTGTGAATCTCAGACTCTCGTGTTGGCACTAGTCCTTAGCTTTTGGTTCGCTGGATCTTCTGTGTTTTTATGCCGTTTCTTCTGTGCCTCTCATTCTACCTTCCCTCAGGTATTTTCTGCAGCTGATCTGGATTCTGTTAACGGCACTCACCTGGTTTGCGTGTCACAATCACATCTCTGCAGTTTGCGAGCTCCTTTTGTTTCTTTCTTTGGCTGCTGGATTCCACTGTTGCACTTGTCCTGGTTCCAGTGTTGATCTTCCTCGCGTCTTTCTGCTCCGTTTTGCACTATTATTAAATCATTTATTACACTGTACATACGGCAACTGATGAATGATTTAAGCCCGGAAGAACCAGAAAATTGCAGATGGCCCATCAGATAATCATTAACCCAATTTTCTCTGCACTGTTTTTTATCCTTAAAGTAAAAACTCAGCCATTTCTCTCCAGGATGTGAATCATGAACTGTAACGCCTCTAAACATGCTCCAGAATGATGGAAGCAGCTGTGCACAGGAATGTTTTGAGAGATAATGCAATCTGTTGAGCTAATGTGTTTGATGTTACCGCTCTGCATATCACATTGAGTAAGTCATCTTTCGGCTCAAAAGGGACGCAGCCAATCGAGTTTCAGCTGCACAGAGCTAAATCATTCCTTACTTCCTCATCCCAGGCAAAGCTTTTTGATCTCACCTGTTTATTGTTCTTGTCTTTGTTCTCCCAATTAATTTTCATTTGTAAAATTTGCACAAAAGTGAAGTGAGCATTTTACAGAGTTTTGCAGTTTCGTAATAAGACGGTAGCAAATTGGTGACAGTTTGACAGTTAAGACATGAAAAGATTTAATAATCAAATTCATAAACGTGTTCTACGTGGCAGTAACAAAATGAAAAGCTATTTATATGTGACTTAATGAAATACTGTGTACATGTATCCGCTGCAATGCAATGTTTTTTTGGAAGACCAAGAAAGGAACAATGGGTTGATATTGTGCCGGCAGCTCTTCTGCTTTTCGTTTTGCATGTTGAGCTGATCGCTTGTCCATTTTCTAACTGTTTGACTAAACCTCACACTTTCTGTATAACAGAAACTGGCCATCTTTGATAACTTATGTTGAATACTTTCCTCCTGTCCAGATTTCCTATGAGCTTTATGCACTTCACTTAAAAAGGAGAAGGGATGGTAGTAACCAGGTTTACATGGTCCTTTACTAGCATCATTGTTCTGATGCCACAAGACTTATTCCTCAATAAACTGCTTTAAATGAAAAAAACAAAAAAACAAAAAACAAAAAAAAAACACATATATTTTAGTACCTAAGAATAACAGGAAGTTTTTATATACGTTTCTTGTTATTTACACAGGAGTTCAGATAGCTCTTTTCTAAATGTTTGCAGAGATTTTCAGAAGAAGCAGAGCCTAAGGCAAACTAAGGTCACTGCACAATTTACTGTTGTAAGCGAGTCCTCTTTCATTACTGTTGAAGATGAGAATATTATTGTAATGATGAAGACAGTAGATACAAATCTGATGGTCTCATAGATATCCAAGGCTGTCTGATTGACAAACTTTATGAATATGAAACTCCAAAATTGAAAAGAAATTTGGTCACTGCCCTGAAAATATCCACCACCACTGATTTATGGGGGGGAAAAAAAGGAGTAGTTGATATTTTTTCACCGTTTGTGTTTCTGACAGATTTGGAGGAATGTCCCTTACATAGTTTAACATTTATTTGTTCAGATTTAAACCCACAAATTCAGTCCACAACAATAACTAAGTAAAAATGCATGTAAGAAATAAATATTTCAGTAGGACAATCAGATTCCTCAGTTTACCTTAGCTTGCAGTACAATATCTAATTAATCAAACATGGCCAATAGGAGATAAAAGGCCCTAAAAACATCTATCAATATCAGAAGCAACAGTAGTGTTACCTGTTATTGTGTTTTGATTTAAACATTTTTAACACCAGGAAAAGTATTTGTTGAAAATGAAGCCATACCTCCTTCACAATCCAACTGGCATTGTGCATGTGTGTGTGTGTGTGTGTGTGTGTGTGTGTGTGTGTGTGTGTGTGTGTGTGTGTGTGTGTGTGTGTGTGTGTATGTATATATATATATATATATATATATATATATATATATATATATATATATATATATATATATATATATATATATATATATATATATATATATATATATATATATATATAATATTATATATATATACATATACACACACACACACACATATATATATATATATATATATATATATATATATATATATATATATATATATATATATATATATATATATATATATATATATATATATATATATTTATATATAGTATATATTTGGAACAGCCTTGCATTCAGGGGCTTTGCCTGGATCAGAGAATCAAGCCTGAAAATCTTATCTCATTTTCCATTTTTTCCATGGCATAAGTTAATTCCATGCCTCCTTCTTTTCTCCATCTGAATTTCATTGTGTCTGCCTAATCAGCTAGAAGCAGAAATGATCTGCTAACGTTTCATTTCTCCATGAATATTTGATTGTCAAAAATTGTCCTGGGGGAACGAACTGGGCCGACGGTTCGGTTTTGATTTGCGATTAAACTATCAAGAAATCAATTTCATCTGCTTTGAATAATTCAAGGTTTAATGGAATGAGAAATGGCAAAAGGGGCATGGGTTATGAGATGGTCTGAACAGAGAGGGACTGTGTGTGTGATGTGTGTATGTATGTTGGAGTGAAGACTCAGGTGGGAAATTGTGCAACACAAAACGAAAGAAGTCCTACAATGTGATGCAGAGAGTAACATTTCACTTATGTTTGTGGAAAACAGCTGGACGTCCATGTCTGTAATCAATTCCTTCCTGTATGACAAGTAGAAATTATTGTGATTCTTCATTTGTGAATGTTTCTGCATTTTTAGTTTGCCTAAGGAATCCCAAAGTCTACACGACTTTATTCTCATCATCAACTTACTCGCCCTCAGACTGTCAAACTTTGAAATCCGTGTAGTTCATCTGACTCTTTTCCAAGTTGTTGTTATCGCTTTGGATAGAGCAATAGTTACATGTCATTGTTGAACTAAAGATCGCATCTGTCTTATTCGAAATAAACTACAGGCCAATATAACCATTCATGTCTTGGATTTTTGAAGATGTAGTTGCGGGGCAAGTTATTTTAGTTTTGGAACAGCAGTCATGTTGAACATTGTAGACAGGACTAAAAAAAAAAACCTTCCTTATAAATTGCTTTCTCGAGGATAATTTTGCCCATTTTGTTGGCCAAAATTTAGAAAATTTACTGTCCCGACCTTGATGCTGTAGCATGTGAGCATCTAGAGTCTTTTTATTGCAGCCTCTTAGTTTCTCACAATGTTCTGTATCCATGTAATTATTTTTAATTTTGTAGTTTTTTAATCTCTTTATTGATTTCTAGTCTAATTATTGCATTTATTGTCATGAATTTTGTCTTTATATATGCGAAAATTGCTACATATACAATAATAAGTATTTATTCATATCTAATCCATTAAAAGGTACATACTCTTTTTAGCTGTAGATTTCCATCAGTCACTTTAAAGCTAATTTTTATTTATGTTTTGGGTCATCTTTCATTTGGAAAGCCCATTTATGCTCAAGTTTTAACTTCCTCCATGACGTCTTGAAATTTTGCTTCACTGTTCACACATCATTTTCTTTCCGTTTGATCTATTTTGACGAGTGCAAAAGTTCCCCCAGCAGCAAATCATCCACATATGTTGCTGCTGCACCAGTTCTTCAAAGTTGGGAAAGCTGTCTTTGACTCGCAGTTTTGCTTCATTTTCCTCCAAATGTAAAAACAAAACTGGTCACTATGGTGAAACACTTAGATTTTAGCTTCATCAAACCTCAAGACATGTAAATGAAAATTAGACTTTCATGTTTTTTTGTTGTTGTTGCTTTAGGGATAATTGCGTCTTCCTCTATGAGTAGCCTATTTATGCAGGATTCAGCAGGATTCATTTTACCATGGATAATGACTCTTGCAACATTTTCACAAGGTGCCTTGCTTTTGTTCTGAGGTTGACACACCAACACATTTTTAGACATGGATGCAGAGTCTATCTTCTTCCCCAACAGTTGGACATACTCATGTTTGCTTCTTCTTTTTACATTTGCATATAAATCATGTTCAACAACTTAGAACATCACAGAAAAGTTCATCTATTTTAGTAGCTTCATTTTGTAAGAGGCACACATTATGTAGATTAATTACACAAACACTGACATTTTCAAGCCTTTATTTCACTTAATTATAATGATTTTCCCTTTTACAGCTAATGAAAACATGACATTTAAGATTAGAATATTAAGTTCGACTAATAATAACCCATTTATGTTATTTTTCTCACATTATTCTGACATAAAGCAAACAGACCTGGAAATGTTATAATAGATGCAAATGTTAATATTTGCATTCAACTGTATAAAGTTTGTCTATGTAGATTTTTTTTGCTATTTCATCCATCCTCTAATTGGACACAGAGACGCAGCTTTTAATGTTAACCAGTCAACCAGTCACTGATCCATTTTTGCTCATCTTGAAGAGTCTAAACCAGTGTTATTAGCCTCAAGTAACAATTCTAATAAGGGAAACTGAAATGAAAGAAACAAGGGCATAAAAGAAGGGCGGAAAGGGGCTGGGTTACTTCAAGGACCGAGTGAAGTTTTTCAGCTAATTTTACTCATCTCCCATATGAGCACCTGCTGTAATAGCAAAGGTTCTGGGAGACGCTTTGATGCCGTCTCATAACCACCCTGAAGTGACGCTCACAAATAAGTTATCGTCTGCTCCTGTCAGTTCAAAAAGAACAGCAGCGCTGGTGTTTTTTTTTCTCTTCTTCTTCTTCTCTTTCCTTGACGAGACACAAATAAATGAAGCGGCTGTGTCTCCAAGCAGCCAGAGCCGACAGTTTCAGAATTAAAGTGGTGACTGTGCTGTCAAAAGGCTAACATCGCTTGCTACAAGTTGGAACCAGCAGGCCTAGTTTAGGTTGAACTTGTCAACATGCCGTGTGTTTGATTTGATAAAGTTAGAAAACTCGCTCTGTCACGCCAACTTTTCTGTTTGTTTGTCACTCCATCCTTACATCCATCTGATCATCTGCTCATTTTTATTTTAAGTATCACACTCCAGGGACTTCGTTTCAAAGGCCTGGCGAATTAACATAAAGCCTGGAGATGGAGGGTACTTTGATTCTCGAAAAGCATCATATTTTTGAGGGTGAGCACTTTTTTCAAACGCAGCATGTCGACAGAAACTGACACAGCCAATAGAAGAAACTGTAATTTGATGGGTAGTCATTAGCAGAATTCATTTAGAACAAGGAGGAACAAGGAAAGAGGAGGGAGACATCAAGGATGACAGTTCTTAAAACAGTTTTATCGGAAGAAGCCGAAGTCTGAGTCTTGAACTCCAGTAGCACTTTACGTCAAATAAACAACGATCTAAAACTTGTCTCAACCTCGTGCTCTAAAGACTAAAGTGAAGTCAGCGACTTGTCTCAGTGACAACTTTTAATCTTTATATAATCAGGCAGAATAATGGAACGCACCTCTACAAGGAATGCATGTGAAAGCACTGGATTACAGTGCAGGTTCACAATTTCATAACCTCATAATAATGTTAATTTTATCTGAGAATACGTTATGAATATGAAAAACGAATCATCTGCCCCAGAACATTTTTGCACTGACCATGCTTCCATTCATCATCACTCTAAAACTGATGATTACATTAATGTTCTTTAATCTGATAAGTGCGTATGGTGGTGTTCTTAAAATAAAGGGAGCTTGTACAGAGGCCATCTTGGTTCGGAGGAAATCTTTCTTTTCTTAAAATAATTTTTAAGAGTTAACTGTTTCAAAGAAGGATCGGAAGCATAAGTAAAATAATTCAAAATGTTCATTTAATAGTTAAGTTTTCCCATTTATACTTCAATTAAATGGGAAGTTTGGGATTTTTGTACATTTGGATAAAATGGTTGACGTACGAAAACAAAACAGAATCAGAAAGGAAAGAAATGGCAATATGTGGGGATGATAGGAGGCGTGAATTGGCACATTGATCCAAAACTACGTCATTCATTAGGCAGTGACGCATGGATCACGGACTATTCATAGAGATCTGGGAGTGTTTGCTCTAACTTTCTAGTAATAACAACAGGCTCTGAAAATGAAGCCTGTCATGCAACTTATTTAACTTTAATCCCAAGCTTCAAGCCTGTTCTGTTTTTATCACCAAGCAACAGTGATGAAAAAACAAATAACAATAATTCTTTATTCATGCAGGTAAACATGTTCAGTCTGAAGCGTCTTATAACCCACAGGAAAAAATGTGAACTTTTTTGAGCATAAATTACATATCGCCTTTACAAATTAATATTAATTATTGAAGGGTGTTATTGTTGAGGAGGGGTCACAATAAAACAAAAGGAGGAAAGCAAAGAAGTCAAACTGTGTGTTATAAATAATTAGTTGGCTAATTGGTGTGTGCTCAGCCTGCACTTTTCTCCTGCTTTCCTTTCTCCTGCTTCCTTCCCAACTCTGTTTTGAAAATTGTTTGACTGTTTGACAGCCACTTTAGTGTGTATCACCTGAAGCTCGCTTCCTCCTTGGGCTCATCTACAGCTATTTTCGGCCTTGAATTTTTTTTTTTCCTTTATGCAACTTTCTTTTTAAATTGTTTAGCCTCCTCACCCAGCATGACAAGGCAATGTGTGCTGAAGTATCTCATTTTGGACATTTGCTGTGGGAGAATAACTAGAAGAGAGGCTCGTTTAAAATCTCACTTTTTTTGTGAAATTTCACATCTCGACTTCTGACCTCTCCTCTGCAGTCTCTTCGCTGTTGATTGCTGCGCTGTGATTAAAACCGAGGAGAGAGTGCAAGTTTTTATTGATGCTTAGTATGAATACAAAATTAGCGATGCGACTCAAGAACAATTTGGAAAGTAGAACTGACAAGGAGTGTTGACACATCATCAAACTGAGACTGATTGCTTGAATAATTGGTTTGTACGTAATTATATTAGGGCGTCGTCTTGGGTGTTAGTATGGTTATGTGTGTGTGTGTGTGTGTGTGTGTGTGTGCTTCGTTTTGTGCTCCTTCGCCGCCTATCACGGGGAAAATGGGGTGGCCAGAGGGGAGGATCCGCTCCGGGGAAACTGGTGGCTTTGTTTTCTACCGGAGGCTTCGATCAAACTCACAAAGCAATTCCCCAGAAGCTCTATTAAATTTTGAAAGTTGGCAATCATGTTAGGGATCTGTAGCGAAAGAGGGAAGTGCTGGAGGGGTGACCTGGTGTTTTTTGTTTTGGCCCATGAAAAGAAGCGAGCCTCTAAGTGTTTTAAATGAGAAATAGCACTGGCACAGCTGTTGCTCCATTAAAGGCTCCCTGAGGAACCTTTGAAATGGGGCCTGAGAGGATCCAACACAGGCACAGTGCCAACTAGCCTTGCTACATGTGTAATCACCTAGTAAGGGAATTTTGCATTTAGTTTGACCATTAGCAGGTCACTTTTTGAAAATCTGTTTAGGTCTTTAAGCACCTACATATATGTCTAATTTAATTCAATTCACATGGGACCATAACAATTATTTTATCCAGTTATTTCTGATACAGAAAAAGCCCCAAATGTTCCAAGATTACATTAAATTGTTTTAGTCACCCAGAAAAGCAATGAAATCGTGTCTGACATGGGGTCCAGCAGATCTTAGGCAGATTTTTTATTTTTTTCCCCATCACTTGTACCAAGTGCTGTGATCCTCTATAACTGCAAGGTCTTGCAGCAAAATTGAGGATTTTCCTCTCCTGAGTTGGGAAATACAAAGCATAATGTGACAAGAATGAGCGAATGTGCCCTGAATGTTTGGTCTAATGCCAATCACACCCCAGTGGTAGTACCGCCCCATAGATGTTTCACATGAATAGAATTAATGTCAAAAATAATAGAATAATATGAGCTGTAAATGTAGTGCGAGGTGGTTAAGTTATGATCAGATAATTATCACCCAGACGTAGAGTTTCCTTCACCTCTCCAGAGAGTTTTTAAATGTATTCTCACTTATTACTTTGTTTTGAAACAAAGTAATACAAAAAGGAATGTCGCATCAGAGGTATGACTGATTAACTGTTAACAGGCCACATCTATTTATATAAATACTGCCTTTTTTTTCTTTGCATTTATGGAAACACTTTGTATTTCAGGCTACCTAGGATGGACTGGGACTACATTAGTATATTTTAACACAGTACATTGCTGGGTTACAAACTCCATTTGTTTTTATTAAATGCTGGAATCAAGAACAACCCAGTTTGGGTTATTTTGCTGAACCACTACTAGGTAAAATATGGACCCATCCAGGACTGGATTGAATCAAACAAAAGGGTTGAGCTTTGATTAACATAGTAGGTCAGAGTTTTTTTGTCCAATAATGATCAACGGCTAATGTTAAGACTACCAAAAATTAGATTGAAAAAAAAAATATCCTGAATAACTAACCAGGAATATTTGGATAAAAATAAATGAACCATAATCTGCATATCATTACAGTAATGTCTGAAAGTCCAAAGCACTCAACTCAATTTTTTTTAATCACAGAAAAAAAAAATAATTCTTTGCATATTACTCTGAATTACTTGACATTAATGAGGTATATGCTCTATTTCCTGCATATTAAGACAGTTATTTTCAAATAAAGTATGTATGTAGTTCAAAACTGCTTTTAAAGCTGTGATGCAAATGTTTCTCTGGGCTCTGTTAAATTCTACCTGGGGAAAAAAAAAGATTGAATTAATGGTAAATTAGTGTTTAGTGGTATATTAGCTATAGCTGATATATTCCGGTAGGACATGCCACTGAGACAAAAAACACATGAGCCTCATACATAAACATGAATGTTAACATTACACAGATTTCTACCAGCTGCGGAGGAGAGAATCGTAACTCGCACTCTACTTCATAGCATCATCAAATTACATCTTTTGTTATGTAATTTAAAATTTTCAATCTTTGATTGAAAGAACCCTCGGGCAGAGATAGCTGAAATGCAGACAAAATCTTTGACATTTCATCTTTTTGAAACATAAATCAATAAAGCTGAACTCTATGGAAACTGCCGTGATATTTTCCCGCTAAATGGAAAGTGAATGCTCTGGAAACTTAGGACATTTTCAGCTGTGTACACTTTAACACAATTTCCCCCAGGGTTTAGCAACACAGAGGAAGCCTTAAATCCAGCTCATAGTCAGACTGATAAAGATATCTATGTCAGAAGTACATTTATATCTTTAGGCCCCCAGACCATAAAGTACTGCAGTAGAAACTGATTTTTTTTCTAAGTACGTTCTTTGTTGGCCACTTATCTTGATTTCTTCTCTTGTCTGGAAAATACACTCAGCTTAGAACATATCAGATTTGTGAAAATTACATCTGACTTTGCTCCCTGAACTCCATTTCCCCTATTTATCCTTAAGTTTATATCCTGAAGGTGATAAAAATGCAATAATCATCCCTCCATTCCTGGTTCACTTTGATTATTCCCATTTGCCTCTCTACATCTGAAAGCCTTGTTTATTTGTTGTGTGGAGACACACACACATCCCAGTGTTTCCCCACTATAATTTGTTTTTTTTTTGTTTTTTTCCAGCTCTGGCAACACTACAGTGTTGCGTCCTTTTATCTGCTGACTTGTTTTCACTCACAGCACGTCTACATGACATGTCTCTTATTTTGCATACTGACTTAGTGTTATTTCATTTAAACATGTCTGGGAGGATATTAGACCCGGCCCACGGCTACAATAAATCCAACTATTATTCACCTCCATTTATCCTGTTCATTTCAGAAAATAAGAGTTTATATAACTCTAACCTTCTCGACAATATATTATTTCAATTTCACATTATGTAAAACCGTGATGCACTTTACAAAGCAAAGGAAAGACATTTTTAATATTGCTGAAAGAAAGCCAGCAGTTCCATTTTGAACAAACATTGTGTATAATTCATTGGACATAGAGATATGGCTTTCTGTGAAATATCTTATATTTTTGCAAGAAATACTGTATCCCTGCAAAACGTTTCACTCTCTGTGACATTATAGCCACAAACAAAACCACAAAACTCCATGTCAGAATGACCAACTCAAAGCTGAAATGGAGACTCTGTGCTAAGGCTTGAAATTTCATATTCATATTTCAATTGCTCTCTATTTATCATGACTGATTGTCAGATGTTTTGCAAATAACATTAGGTCAAATTTTTGATCTGTATCTGTACAAAAGTTGCCAGAGACCTACCCATGTCATGTATAGCCGTTTATAAGACCACAATGAAGAAAATATGCATACACTGAAATGCTTTATTGAAGAAAAAAACATTTTCAATCGAAGTGAAATTATTCAGTCTAAACATTATACCTCCCAGAGTGAAGACCGCAGAGAGCTCACTGTTGGAGATTAGCGTCTGTAATGGGGTTTTGAGGATAGTCGGGATTTTAGATCTGGAGCGATATGGTGCTGGGGTAAACACCAGGCAAGGGACTAAAGGATTTAGTCAGCCAAGGCTTTTTTCTCCCCTTTCTCCACGTGGACAGAGTATCACTGTGTTCTAAAGCTCACACGTTTCCCACGGTCATTTACTCAAGCATCTCTGGTGGGGATTTGGTTATCCTCTCTGAAAGGGCACCGCAGTCTCCCGCTCACCCTGGCTTGTGCAGGGGGACAGATGAGATAGATAATGATTTACTAGAAGGAAGAGATGAGCAAAAAGTCGCCAAGAGAGCAAGGCGGAAAAAAATAAAAAAATAGGGGGAAGGATTTAAGTGCTCACGTGGCTTTCATGCGGATATTTTTAATACCACTTTGTAAAGTGAATGTGGTCTGCTACAACAAAAACAGTTTTTCTCTTAGCCACTTGCATCAGCCACAAACACCAGTTTTTATTCATTGAACAAAGACTGAATCATAATGGAAATGTTTATGAAAACCTACGTACACCACATAAAAACTTTGGATCTGTACAAAAATAAGTAAACAAATAAAATTCACAAAACCTGGAGTTCAGCTAGGTTGAACTTTACTTTTATTGGGACTGTGGATAGATACACTTATCAGGTACAACGTTACGACCGCTGACAGTTTAAGTACATAGCATTATCTCTGTGTCATTACATCTGTTAGCGAGTCAGACGTCATATGGAGCAATTTAACATTTTATCGTCAGTGAAAGTTTCAAGAGAAGGAAAAATAAACAAGTCTGAAAATGTCAGAGTTTGAAAAAGGTGGCCAAGGTCAAAAAACACCGAGCATTCAGTTTCAGATGAGAGGAAGTAAAATTAACATTTTAGCTGGAACTCAAGGTCCCAAAGTCTGGAAGAAGAGTGGAAAGTCACAGAAGCCGTGTTGTTTCAGGGACATCGTGACTTTTTCACAGCCAACTATGATTTGGGGAGCTGTGTTAAATGAAGTGAGACAAGGAAATCTTTGGTTTTAATTAATTATATTTACTTTTACATATTGACATTAAAACAAATTAAAATATAAAAAACAATATCACTCTTGTGATGTAAAAAATAATGCAATAAAATATTCACTTTTTTAAGTGGCTTACTGGAAAAAAACTGAATGTCAGATGATCTAATTCGTTAAGATGCACCTGTAGGCACTGTGCTGTGCACACATATTTTTAGAAAACATCTGTTTTTATTACCTTATTTCTTAGAACCTCTTGAACACATCATCTGGCAGCACAGGCCAATGAAAGCCATTTCTTTTACTCGACTGGCTTTTACTCTTTGTTCAATGGCCTACTTATATATTACAAATACAAATAGTGCATTTTGCAATGCACAGTCAGTAATTTGTGCTGACAACCGACCTATAAAAAGCATTCTGCTTTTCTTCCATACTTTGGGACTTTTTATGCACGAAATAAATTATGCTCATCAATCTAAAGCAGCTTTTCCCAACCAAACAAAAACCTGAAGTGCCTACCATAACACACATCTCAACCTTAACTAAGTGTTTTTATAAAAGTCTTGTAAAGATCCTGCACCACCGATCACAGTTGTTTCCTCAGAATGGTCCTATCGCCCTCGAGGCCTTGACGTTGTTTTACCCTGTGATCGGCTGAAAATCACTACAGCCACAGCTCCGTCTTAAGGCGCCGCTGCAGCAGTACAGCAGATCACCGAACAGACACGTTTAGAGACAGATGGACTCAGAAAGCGTAGCGGGACAGGCTGAGATGAGCTCCACATCTGCCGCTCGCAAGAAATCGGGCCACAGACGGCGGGAGATTACACGGTGGAAAACGAAGGAGCCAGTGAGAATGCGGGTTCAACTTTAACCTCCCCAACCTGAGGTGGAGGAGTGCTGAGCAGCAGCGCAGAAAAACCAGAGAGACACATCAGGTTGGGGAATAAACGCAGGCAACCATGTAAGAAAGGCGGGATAATGCTCGCGCAGGATGACCTAGATGCAGGCGTGCTGCAGTTGATGCGCGCAAGACTGTATTTAGTTAATGAAATTAATAAAACACATTGTCAACCTTTGTAAATAACACGTTTTTCAAACCCATCTGCCATAATTAAATTTAATTAGCACACTGCACTTGATTAATTGGAAAAAGTGGTGCTTGGCAAAGCAGGGAAACAAACACAATTGGGCAAATTGCATGCTCACAAGGGAAGCCAAGTAGGGAAGAAAACATTTTTTTTAGATAAGTTACACTTTGATGTAGGAGAATGTCACCCACATAATCATTAGACAATAGTTTGACGTAGCAGGGACTGTTTTTGTTGGAATTTACTGGGTGGAATATAAATGGGACAGCCAGTAAGGCATCATGCTAGCAAAAAAAATATATACTATTTTTAAATATAATCATCACACTGTGAATCTAGAAATATGTTGGTATAATCACCAGAATGAACAGAAATAAACACTGACCAAATTTATGTCTGAATGTAATGTATAAAAATTTAGTTAATGTAAAACAACTGTTTTTGACACCAATGCACCCGCTGATTACATCGTAAAAGGGTTTTAAGATGTGCCAAAAGTCCAAATATTTCTAATTCTTATATTTGATAAGACTACTTTAAAATTACAAACTTTTCTATACGGAAGCAAATTTTTCTCCTTTTATTTGCAACAAAAAAACAAGCAAAGACAGTTTTAGCAAAATTTTAGCAAGACTTTTCACGGTGCAGCATAACAAACACTTGACACAAGCAAGCATAGCACGCCTGAGGTGTTGAGTTTATTTGGGGCACCTGTGATCAGGAATGAAAGGAAATGAGTCTCCCCCCCACCACCATACCTTTGTGAAAATGATGTTTTCCTCATGTTCAGTGGAATGCATCTCATCTCACTTTGAATTTTAGAATTGCTCCACATGCAAAGCTTTTCCTCAAAGCTGTTTGTGGGAAGCAGCCGTGGCAGTCTGCAGCATGCCAAGCCTAGCTACTTAAGGAATTATCAGAACGCCACACAGCAGATATATTTATAACTTAACATTTCTGGGCAGTCACTTGTAATCACGGCAGGTTAAGGCATATGTGAATGAAGAGTCGGTGAAAAGTACCCAACTGCAGTTTTCAGTTGGATAGAAGTTTAACCTGAAGTGCTGCTTATGCACGATTAATCACTCCTCTTATGTTGATCTGCACTCAGAGTCCATTTGTGTGATGGCTGGTAATGGCGTCATGCAAATGAGATTGAACCAGCACATAAATAAAGCTCAATTTGTACATATATTAAAAATTCAGTCCAAAGCACCTACGAAAGACAGATTATTATATCAAAATGTGTAGAGTTAGGTTTCTAACTGCGCTGTGTCATAATTTCATGTTTCCACCTATTATTTTCAGTCACCTATTTACTGTTTTTACTTAAATGGTGGAATGTATTTCAGTTGCCACAGCATGGAGCTGGGGATGTGAACAATGTGAACCCACTGAAAAGGATCACAACAGGACTCTGACATCACAACAGAAAGTAGGGAACTCCATTTTTCTTGCAGTTGCACATGTAAATTGTACCACCTTCACACATGAATGCATATATTGATATGTGTGAGAGGACTTCATGTTACATAAAATCTGCTTTGTTTCGTCTTTCAGTTATTTCTTCAAGAAAAGCCCAACAGCAGCTTTACACACTCAACGTATTTGTCTGCCTTAGAGTTAAAAAGGGGGAAGACATTCAGCTTGAACATTTCTTTAGTTCCATATTTTTCATATACTTTTTTTCCCCCCCCTCTACAAGTCCTGGTCTCTAAGGAGTTCTATCTCCAAACTAAAATGTAGCAGCACAGTGAAGGTCATGTCTATAAAACATCCTAGTCTGTGAAATTAGAGCAACAACAAATGGGTTGAATGGTCAGATAAAGGAGTGCGAGTGAAACACCTTAAAGCCATCAACTGAAATGTCTCAACTGTAGGAAAAAACATCCACATTGATGTATTTAATAGAACCTATAGACAGATCACAGATTGCCAGTCAAGCTTTTGATGCACTTTATCTTAAAAAAAAAAGCCCTTTGATTTACAAAGAAAAAAAAAAGATTCACAGAAGAGTTATAAGTGTGAGCAACTTGGCTAATAGCCAGAGGAGAAGGAGCAGGACGGCGTGTCACGGAATGACCTTTCACCCCAGAGCTCCCCCACCTGGCTCCCTAATTGGCTACTTTTCTTCTCCTGACTGCATTAGACATTCAAATTGCACCTGATGTTTGCACGCTGCAGAGCACCGTGCATTCATGTAAGATGAAGGAAAACAGACTGAGACCAAAGCACAGAGGCAACGACTGATGAGAGTAAGAGACAACTATGAAGGATAGAGTGCACCACTGATGTTACCCGTTGGTGAAATTGACGTGAATTATTTACCCGCTTGCAGCGAAATGTGAGGCGGATCAAATCTCTTATGACTAGGATTTTTAACGTTGGTTTGTTTAAATGAAGAAAATCCCTTTTTTTCCCTCTTTTTGTTTAAGGCAGTATTGCCTTGTTGAGTTTGGTTAGTCGTGGTTTTGAAATACGCAGCTTCAGCACATTTTTGTCTTTAAGGCTTTCTTCCTGCCAGGGCGAAGTCGGTCCTGATTGAGTAGTTCATTGGTCAAACATGACAGAGAGTAAGACAGCTACTGCACTTACAAGAAAGATGCTGTTTCAGGCATTTAAAAATCAATACAAGTGGAGTAACACCTGCGTTTTAGGAGTTTTATTTTTTAAATGTTGTATTCACAAAAAAACATGATTTTAAAGCAGGATTTGTTAATATTTTTTAACATATCCATAGTTATTGGTAGATACCTAAAAATGACCGGCAAACATAAAACATGAAACAAAAGCTCCGTGTCTTGAAAATGCATTAATAAGGTGTAGATCAAAGCATATTAACCAGTCAGAGTGGTCCAGTCAAAGTCCAGACCTATATACAGTCTATAATGTGCGACAAGCCTTTGAAATTTGTGTTCACAAACTCTCTCCATCGCTCTGACAGACCTTGATCTATGACGCAGAGATGAAATTAGAGAGATCTTCAGATCTGCAAAGTTGGTAGAAACATTTCCCAGAAGAGTTGCAACTGCACTTACAACAAAAACTGCATCTACTACAAAGAGACTCCGGGAAGGGTGAACACAAATGTATTGTGACATATTTTAGAAAAGATTTTTTCCTTACTCTTTTACTTCACAGTTTCTCACAATGTTGTGCTCGTCTGTCGTAAAACCCTCAAAAAATATTTTGAAGTTCATGGTTGTAACATGAAAAAAAACTATATATATATATATATATATATATATATATATATATATATATATATATATATATATATATATATATATATATATATATATATGTGTGTGTGTGTGTGTGTGTGTATACATAAAGGGTCAGAGTGTAGTACAATCCAATGTGTTGGACTTAGTGTTCCAGGACTTCTCCTGTGTGATTAAGCAGCATTTTTTGACTTTCTGACCCTGTGAGGAGGATTCTTTGATCATAGCAGAGATGGTGTGTCGCACTGAATACGTGGATTTAAACTCTTTTGATATAAGACTCAGGATCTTTGGTATCTGTCAAGTGTTCAAGGGCATGCCTTCCCACAGTGTTACTTTTGAAGCCTAATCATATTTTGCCAACATCTTTTGCTACTTTTGGCTCTCTAGGAAAAGAATAGTGAGACTTCTCGCCTCATACTGTACCTCGTATATGAACCGGAGCGGGCTGGAGACCTCAGAAGGGAGTGAAATGAAAGAAGGAAGAAACGGCAGGGCTCTGAAGCCATTCGTAGCAGGCTAACATCGGTCCCACTCAGAAAAAAAGAGCTGAGACAGAAATGAAACACAGAGGTGGAGGCTGGAGGAAGCGGAGAGCACGAGAGAAATAGACAAAGCGAGGGGGAAGCCACAAATAAGAAACCTTAACACAGAAAGGGGAAGATGGAAGAAGAAATGAATAAGTCTGGTCAGGTGGTGAGTCCTCTGATAAGAAAGACGGGCTCCTATCACACACATGCTGTCAGTAAAGAAGGGAGACGGGCCTGATGGATTCGTATGATAGATGTGTGGACGCATGGAGCCGCGGCCCCAGCTGCTGGGCCTAATGAAATGTGTCCCAGTACAAGATAGAGCGCTCTGATTTAAACACATCCTGCCTCGCTATTCCTATTCTCCCTAATGCAGCCGGGAAGAGCCGCTGCCACCATCACAGCCTCGTGTCTGTTTGTCTTCCTATTTGAAAGTCGGCCTTTTCATTTGGAACCAATCCACTGCCTCTTGTCACGGACCCGAAAAGAATTGTGCTTCTGTTCCATGCACCTGTAGATCATTTACAAGTCAAACTCGATCTAAAATGTGCTTTGTTGTTTCTGTTTTAAGCCCGAGTCCCATCATCTGGTCCGCTGCACCTTCATCATGAGTCAACTAAGACACGAAATGGATTTTTTTTCTTTTTTAGATGTGAACAAAACATAACAAGTTATTTTTTTTCGCCAAGCGCACAATGTCGTGTAAAATCGTTTTCACATTTTGTCCAGTAATCCCTGCAAACTGTATTCTTTTTTATGTGGATTTTATGTGACAGATCAAACACATAGCCATCAAGTGGGAGGCAAATGAATTGAAAAATAATCTGAAAAGTGCGATGTGTTTCTTTGTATTTGCCCACCCTAATTGAATATTTCCATTTTGCTGCAATTACAGCTACAACTTATTGGGGTCATGTTTTCATCAACCTTTCACATTTACAGACATTCTTTTGACCAAAGCAGTTCAAAGGGCATCTGTCAACATCGATGACTAGATTTGGGTCTGAACTTTGACTGGGCCTTTGAATAACCTTTGATCTAAACCATTCACTCCACTGCAGCTCTGGCTGTAAGTTTAAGGTATTACTGAAAGATTAACCTCTCTTATAGTCTGAAGTGTTTTGCACTCTGTAACAGATTTCCATCCAGAATTGCCCTGCATTTAGCCTCATTATCCTAATAACTCTTACCAACCTCCTGCTCTGCAAAAGAAAAACCTCCTCATAGCAGGATTCTACATCGCATAGCCATTGGCATGTAAGCCAAATGATTTCTATGTGCCCCCCATTGGTGAGGTACAAGGTGTTTTTTTTGTTTTGTTTTTTTCCACAATGAGCTGGATTGTTCTGCTGTAGACAGAGATGTCTGGATCATCTGAACAATGGGTGAATGGATAGACAGCTAGATGAATATAATTGCAAAATGGAGACTTAAGGATAGGATTAATAGTAAAATCTTGGCATTTCAGTGTTAACAGATGAGCTTGTGAAGGTTTTCTGATGAAGTTGAGCTTCTGCACCAATCTCAAGTGTTTTTTCCTCTCTCACCAGGTTTTTTTATCCAGAACTTTATCTTTGACAGTCTCACCGTCAGCTCAAATCGACTTCCCTCTCACTGCTGAAGGAAGCATCTGTACAGCACGATGCTGCCACCACCGTGTTTCACTGAATGGGGTGTGAAGTTGGTCACCTGAACTGACCACCTTGTACCACATGTTCCGTCCATCGCTGGCATTACGTATCGTTTCTTGGGGGTTGTATTTTCTTGAATTAGTCGAGCGTATGACTAACAATTGCCCTTCTGACAAACTCCTCCAGCTGAGCTATGGATCTCATGCCTCCCACAGAGTTAACATGAGTCACTTTGTTCATTGTCTTATTAATTACCACAGAGTTTTATAACATAATCTGCTTTAAACCTCTCCACACATTTATCCCTGTCCTGTTCTTTAGTCTTTGGATTCTGTGCTGTTCACTGTTCTCTGATGAACCTTTTAATCCTTCAAAGAACAGCTGCATTCATACTGAGATTAAATTACACTGAGATCAAATGTTTACTAATTGTCATTTCTCATATAGGAATTAGTTTAACTGGGTGTCTTTTAGGGGTACCAGAGGGGGGCCAAATATCCCCAAGTGTTTGGTTGTAACATGACAGAATGTGCAAGTATCTCAACGGATACGAATACCTTTGCAATGTTCTGTAGATGTGACAAAAGAGGAGTCTTTTTTTCCCCTCTAGTTCTCACTGGGCTTCTGTTTTTCCTTCCACATTGCATTCTGTCCTTTTCCCTGCTGTCTCCTGCCTTTTGCTGCTCATGTCCCTTTCACTCACTTCACCCTCACCCTCTCTTTGCCTCCCATTCTCTCTGTGTATCTTGTTCCCGTGGGGCTCAGCAGTTGTGTTTTTCTGCAGGACTTCAGGGCGCAAAGCCAAGGAGAGTCCTGGTCAGCTAAGTGTTTACAAAGCTCTCTGTCATGTCAACAAGGACAAACAGTCACTCTTTCTTAGTACCCAGATCTAAAATTCTAACAACGCCGTTCACCTTTTTGACTTGAACCCAGCCATGCCTGCAATCAGAGTGGTCTGCTGCCTCATCTGCACGTCTGCGCGATATGCGTGTGCTCCTGTGGCCAGGCCAGCCGAAAGGCTTGTTTCCTACCCGGAATAATTGATTTAACAAATTGCCGGCCGTGTTTCATTCTGAAGAAGTGACAACAGCAGAGCTGGGAGATGGAGCTGAGAGATTAATTAGGAAACAAAGTCATCTTTATGGAAATTAAATGCATCCCTTCGCGCAAGCCCTTCTTCCAGACAAGTCTGCCAGGGTTTTTCCCCTTGTGCGTGATAAAGCCCTGCAAGGCTTCCAAAAACATTACAAAGACCACTTTCGGCTCAAGTGAGAGTCTATCGCCTGCAAAAGAGGCTTTAACACGGAGAGCTCCAGCCCTCATTTTCATGGGTGATGTGTTTTCGGCTACATTGCTTGAAAACCAGTGAACCCAGAAAAACAGCTGCTCCTGAAAACAGCACACTATCCTCTTCCAGGGGCAGAAATATAGTGTAAAACAGAGGTCTGCAGCAAAATCATCTGTCATACCGTACATACCTAACATCTTCAAAGTACAGAGCAAGGGCATGAGTACACACGGTTTAAACAGAACTCAGTAAACTTAATGCACACTTTAACACCACCAGGTTTTTCCACACATTTGCTACCTTATAAAATATGTTTGTCTTTTATTGCATTGGCATGATTTCACATTGAAAAAAAATGATTAAAAAAAAAACATTTTTTTGATTACATTCATTCAGTGAGTGGTGAAAAGTTAATCTTTAAGAAATAATTTATTACTTTACACACTTTTCTCACACACTTTTTGGACTAACTGGAGTTCTGGGTTCTGTCTCATGTTCTGCTCGCTTTGGTCGCTCCCCAATGACACCACCCTGGGCGGTTGCCCATGTCGCCCATATCAGAAGCCACCACTGCTTACGATAGCTCAACCGAGAAGTATTAATTGTTGGCATTAATTTGTGGCACCAATATTCCAATTGTTTCTACCGTTTTCTAGCAGTGCGATTTAGAGAAGTCATACCTACTTTACCCTAAGATAAACTAATCTAAAACTTTCGGTGAGGAATCATGCTAGTGTACCCAAACACATATCATTCTGCTGACGTTTTCCAAATATTCATAGTGAGTGTGGATGCTATATATTGACTTGATAGAGTAACTTTATGACTGCAAGTTTTAGAATTAAGCTCCTTGCCGGAAGCGCATCTTCAGTAAGTAATCGTCCCGTCGGCTTTAACCTGCTGTGACTTTTAAATCTTGGCTGAGAGAGTTCTAAGGATGCATTGCGTACCTGACTGAATTGAATGAGCGGAAACTCAGGCCGAACAGAGATGGAATTTAATTAGAAAGAGAGACTCAAATGGTGACATCACTGAGCCTGTGGATCGATATGTCTGTCTGCATTGATCTGCAATATCTACGTTTTTCTTCTTTTCCTCCCTCTTCCATGACACGGTTTGATAAAAACAGTCAACCGGCTTCTCACAGATATGAAAACGGATGACTCACAGCGGGCTCTTACACGGGGATGAAATCGATGGACCCCGGAGAGAAGGGTTCAGGCTTGCTTGGCAGCGTGAGCTCCGGCTAAAAAGTGTAACCCAGCGCCAGAAATTGATGAGAAGATTATAGTTGCATTGAAAAACATTTTACTAATTCATTTAAGTAATTAGTAAAGGCTTTAGCGGTGGTGGTGCTCCTTCTCTGGAAAGGTTTCCTCAATGAAAACCTTTGAAGAAGGATCAATTTATTAAGAATCAATTAATCTAGCATTTTAAACTGCCAACATTCATCAAAAAGGCATAACTCATAAGAAAATGTGTTTTGGCTCAAAAGGACCAACAAGACTGTTTCAACTGTACAAACAATTTTCTGATATAACAGACTGAGATACTGTAGCCAGTATTTTACTGCGGCGTTTAGTGGTGTTATGTACCCAGTCGTTCTCTGATGGGAACTGGAATCCCTGTTAGCTGTGTTTTCCCCAGATCATCTCAAAAGGCCTCAGAAGGCTGAAGTTGCAGTCCAAGGATCTGCTGCCTGCTGTTCTGGAGCCGCATGTGGCTCATTAGGCTCTTCATAACTTTGGGCAAAGATGTCGCAGACCGGACAGTCTTTTTATTTGGTTGGTTTGTATTTCTTTTTTAAACATGAAGGTTAAAAAAGGATTAGTTCAAAATTTTTTTTGCTGTGTTTCTTCCTGCTATGACTGCACATAATTTCTACAGAATAATGGGATTGATGATACAAGTGAAACTTTTTGCAGTTCTTTTATTTTGTCATTAGGCTGTCAACTTTATGTACTTTCTTCATTTCCCATAATTTGGAAAAAAAAAAAAAATCCTATAAGAAAATGGATTCATTGTCTTCCTGGAAAAGTTTTTTTGTTGTTCTAAAATGTAAGGTTGGATTTAAAATGTGTATTATTATTTCTATATAACGCATAAACAAGCTGTACTGTCTGTGGGTTTTCATTAAAAATGTCATCTTGAAGACTAGGAGGAAAATTGGCTCTTTGGATTGTAAAGGTCGCTGACCTCTGGTCCAGTCTAAGCAGATTCTTAACGACTCAGGTAGCATTCAGAGGTCTTAAAAAAACATGAAGGGGATGTAATGTTGTTAGTTGTTATGCTTAAAGACTCTTTATCTGATTGGCAGTTTATTCCCACTTGACTGTGGAAACACAGAATTTTAATCTTTCAAGCTTTTCTCATATGCAACTCAAAACTGTCATAGAAACATATTTGATGTACTGATTGCTGTTTGCCTATTATGCAACATTTCACTCTTACTTAAGGGTTTTATTACTGCATAATTGTTAAAAATGAAAAATAAATATTTTGCTTTACATCTAGTCTCTCAGTGGTCATTATTAATTTTTAGGAGCTGGAGCATATATGTTTTCTGGAATAAATGCGCTATGTTTTACAATAGACCTATAGGACTAATTACAGTAATAATATGTAGCAGTTTGCTGACATTTCTGCTGCAATAAGTCTGTGAATTACTTCTTAATGTCACAGTTAATATGTTATATTGTTACCAGTTTATTTCAGATGCTCCTCTGCAAGACAATTTAGCAATATTTTATTTATTTCCTATAAATAAAATTGAAAACGGCTATTGCGTAATTGTTGTCAAAGAGTTATTTAAAAGAAATAATTGATGGTGTAGGAAAGAGAATAATTAAAAAAACAAGGAAATAAATAGTGATGAAGAAGTTGTTGAGCAAGGCCATTATATACATAATTAAAAAATGACTACTAATTCACTGCTGGTGCAGTGGCAAAACAATTTCTAGTTTTAAAAAATTAACTCTGATTGGCTTTTTTACAGTGAATCCCTCATGACTGCAGCTGTACCTTTAAAGATCCTGTTGGATGAAGCAGAGATTTTATTTTTAACCATCGTTGCCTACAAAGACATCTTTTCTCAGCAGCCACAGCCTAAAGCAAGGTGTGCACAAGAGCCATCTGTGTGAAGTCGCCTCGTATGTGTGTTTGTGTGTTCAAAGACCTTATGTGATCATGTGAAATCGGGGAAACAGAGGGCCAATTAGAGTAACCATCATTACGCCCTAATCATTTGGGGTTACACACCGAGAAATGAAAATGAGGATTGTGCTGAGTCTGCCCGTCCCGAGGGGCAGCGTCTACGCTGTGCTGGCTTCCAAGCCGTTTTCTGTGTCTCACCGTGCTCTGGCATCCTTCTCCCCACTCTATATCTTTCTTTTTTTCTTCTTCTTCTGTCTTTATTGTCCATTAACCGCCCACATGGTGTTTTGTGGCATCATTTTGGATCACCTTTCTCGCAGAATTTCTCCCCTGGTAGATAAATGTCGTGGCAGCTGACGAGTTGGAAGTTACGCTTGTGGAGGAATAAAAGAGAACAACACCTTAGAGCTTCTCCTGCAGTGGTGTCCCCAGATTTATGTCCGTGGCGTGTCTCTGTTTTTTCTTCTTGCTCACACTGATTTCTCTATCCTTCACATGTTGCGCAATAGATAAATAAAATACTTCAGAGAAACATTTTTTTACGGAAATAACAGTTTCAGTTTATTTATGTAATGCATGTTCACAACAAATGTCACCTCAAGACACTTTGTAAGACAAACAGACCCAATTCATAAGCAGTTATAAAGAAATGGAAAATCAAATCAGTCCAATCCATTTTAATATACGCTCTCAGATATAATAATGCCCAGGTAAAATTTATAGCGCTTTGCAAACTTTTTGACATCCTGTAAAGTTTTTTCACATTTTCTAGACATCTTTGCACAAACTTTAATTCATTTTGCTCAACATATATGTGAAACATGAACAAGAACACAGGATTTATTATGATTTTTTTAACAAAAAAACATTTCATTCATTTGTGTTCAACCCCTGTTTGCTGCAACACTACATATAAAATCATAAGTCATTTAATTAGGTCAGTAGTAAAACTACCACTCTTCTATAAAGGTCAATGCTTTTGATACAATGGCAGATTATATTTGTGTATCTTAAAGCAGATGTTTTTGACATTTTTCTTTGCAACATCTTTGCATGGCTTTAGCTCAGACACAGGATGGAGAGTGTGTGTAAAGATCAAGTACCAAGTCTTGCCATAGATTCTTAAATTTTCCCTGCCCCCCTGTTTTTGATTTGCAGAAGGAAGTTATCAGTACATCCAAATACTGATTTGTTTTTACCTGATTGATGCTCGCTGATTGCTGAAGCTGATTTAAAAAGTATTATAGCAATAAACAATTCTGTGTCCACATAGTTATGCAAAAAAAAAAAAAAAAAAAAGAAAAGAAACTGATCCATCTCTTTTCTTTTGCTTGGGTTGCATTTTGTGCAGCCTGTGTAGAGAAACTCAGACTTCTCTCTCCACAGCCCCTTGCTTCAGCTTCTCTCAGGGAATTCCACGGGATCCCCAGGCCAGTTGAGAAACATGGACCCTTCCACCGTGTCCTGGGTTTTCACCAGTGGGACATGTCCAGAATACACCAACAAGAAGGCATCATGTCGGCATCCTAACCAGATGCCTGAAGAACCTCGTCTGACTCCTCTCGGTGTTGAGGATTAGTGACATTCCTCTGAAACCTTCCTGGGTATTGGACCCTGTGGAGGAAACTAATTTCAGCCACTTGTATCTGCAATCTTGTTCTTTCAGCCACTAACCAGAACTTGTGAGCACAGATGAGAGTAGGGGACATAGCTCTCCCACATTTTGGCTCAGCTCTCTCTCTTTCCAGTATCAGACCTGTACAGCTTGCATCACTGCAGACGCCACACCAATCCACTTATTGATCACCCACTCTATATCCTTGAACAAAACCTCAAGATACAATTACCAAAAGAAATGGCACACTTTTTGTCATTTTCCCCCAAGCAGGCTTGTTCGATTTAGTTGGTATATATTTTAATATTGATGGAAAAAATGCTTTTTATTTGTTTATCATGGATGCTATTGTTTTGTATCACAAAAACATGCGCTATACATGTTAACATTGTATGACAAGATGCAGAATCTCTGTGTATCTCAGAAAAAAAAAAGAAATTAAACTGGACTATTATTTAGTCTCTATTGATCATGTGTGACACTGTGTGTTTGCTGTCAGGTGTGTGTTTTGAAGCGTGTATTGGTTCTTTTATCAACTGTAATTAACAACACTTGCATCCGATCAATAATAAATGTAACTCGAGCAACGATGGAAAGACGACTACTTAGCGATGGAGCTCTTGTTATTGTTGCCTGTAAGTTATTAGCTTGCGGTTTACAGAAGCTCTTCCCATTTATGTTTCCGGCTTCACACTGTTCCTTTGTCATTGTCTCAACTTCTCTTTCCGGGACAGGTTTGTAGAGAAAAAGTCATTCTTATGAATATAAACAAACAATGTGACAGTCAAAACTTTAAATTAAAACTCCTTTTGTGACTGTAATTAATTAACGTTGTCAAAATTTCAAAGGTGTATTTGGTTTTCCAGATCTCAAGAAATAAGACATTATTAAATAAAGGGTTGTTAAAATTCTTTATCTTCTTTAGGGGAAAAAAAAACATCTCCAGTGTGTGAGGGCATTTTCCAACATTTTACAAATTTCTTTAGAGGAAATAGCAATACAAGAATATGAGTGCTTATGAGTGGATGTGTTTTTAACATACAAGTCAGCTTTAAAACTTTAGCAAGACTAAGTGGAGATATTTTAAAATATTCCTTTATTATGGTGAAAAATGTCAAATTAGAAGCAAGCTCACAAAGCATATCCAAAACTTGTTTTATCACATTGTGATTTCACTTCCTTAACTAGCAAACAGTCTTTAAACTATTACTTACAATTTGGTGTAATTGCCAAAGGTGTTTCGACTTAGAGTGTAATTACTCTGCTTTATAATTGCTGTGAAGATGGCGATGTGCTTCGCCAACACTTACATATATGACTCCGGTCTAACAAAGAAGAAACAAGACAGAAATTGATAGTCATCGTAGTTGTGATAGTCAACATAAAGTCACAAAAACGACAAACAAAAAAATCAATTTGATTCCTTTATGGGGAATCTTAAAACATCCTCCTTTCAGAAATAACAAGTAGCATGCCAAAATAAATATTTTAAAACCGTAAGCTTCTTTAAAAATGTTAATTATACACTCATTGTGTGATTTCAGACATTTTGAAGTGGAATAAATCTTGGGATGTCTGAATTTACAAATTTCATGATTTTTTTTTAATTCATGAAATGTATTTTTTCAGTGTAAATTGTTTATTTGACTGATATTAAATTTACAACTGCCCCAATGTATTCAAAAAACACAGAGGCTTTTATGTGATGCCCTAATTTGTTCCCATAAATTTTTTCAGGCTCACTTTTGAGAGTTATTTGTGGTTTTATTACAATCAGCTGAGACGTTTGTTTCATTCATCTTTTACCTTCTGTGTTCTGCATTTGGGTCCTGCTCCCAAACACTTTGTGACCAGTAAAGGTTTGAAACAAACAAACAAAATCAATTCTTGTTCCAATGGGGACCTGAGGTTCTGCCTTAACCTTCGCAGAGTATAGGTATCACACCAAGAAAAGACAATAGAGCAATTTCAAGTCATGAGTTACAACAAATGAACAGCAATATTAAATAGAATGTTTCTTCTCGTGAAAAATGGTATGCACTCAAATTTTCAATCATCACATGCAGAGAAAGCAATTAAGTTAAGGATGGACACATGCTGAACCATCATCTCATTGGGGCAACGTAAAACAAAAACCACATTGAGATCCTAGTGAGAAATCGTTTTGTTCTTTTAAAAATGGAAGTGTTTTTCTGTGTAGTTTGTGTTTAAACCAGAGCCTGGTGCTGGTCAGTTTTCCTAGGCACGGCGATGCGAGGAGTGTGTGAGGTGGGCAGGCAAGGTGGCTGTAGCACTAGATATCAAGATATGTTTGTTTGAGCTATAAATGATGGTGAATAAACACTATGAGGCAATCTAAAGAGGGGGGGGGAAACTTGGTAGTATATTTGTGTAAAAATTACTGTGAAATTATGACTATAACTTACTCCTCTTTGTAGCAACTTTGTATTTATGATTATATAAGCAGCAGTTACCAGGAAATGTTCTCACAGCAAACACCAGTAAACACAGCAACACTGCAGCTCACAGGAAATTATAAATCACTGGCAGTTTTTTTTCGTTTCCTATTACATTGCTTCTCAAATGTCAAAGTTGGGAAATTAAAACGACGACTGAAACATAAACCTGTAAAACACATTCAGTGTATGCCTATATATTGTCCTGTTCATGAGTTTGAGAGAGAAACTGGCAACAATCCTCCTCTAGTGATGTATGAAAAATGTATGCAGAGTTCAACTATGTCTTTATCAGTACATGATTGTGATTTGTGCAATGCATGACATCTGTCATAAAACACCATGGGTGACATTATTATCGTAATAATATAGTGAATATTTGTAAGTAGCATGACAATCTTTGTAAAAACAAAATCAAAGTTCCTATACACATATAAATGCAATAAATAATAAAATTATAAACCAAATTAATGAAGTACACTTGTCTGATTTTATCAATGCAAATTCAACATTTGAGATTGAATGAGATCGTATTTCGTCTCACCTATGATGAATGTTTGTCCCATTAGGTTACCACCCAGAGGTCATTGCTTACGTGAAAAAATAAACTGACATTAAAACTAAATGCATTGAAATAAAAAAAATCTATATTATAATGATCATAGATGGACAGATAGGCAAGTTATGATGCATATACTGTATGTATTTCAGTAATCAGGAAGAGCTTAGACTTATTTAAAATCATACAATAACAACTAAAAGGGTTTTGTGTGTTGTCATACAGTGCATATAGGCATCTGGTTTCAACCGGTAATGTGTCTCGCTGTTTTGGTTTTTGTATAAAACATGACACCTGAGAGGTTAAACATGGTTTTATAGAGAGCCAGATCTCCTCCAATCCCTGGGATTCCATGTGAAATACTGCATCTCCACTGGTTCTCTCGCTGTAGCAAGTTTCTCATCATGTCAAATCACTGAGCAGCAAAAAAAATCGGATAAGACTTAAAAGGACTTTCTGAAAATGAATAATTTGCAAAATAACAGGAAAGTCGGCGCCATTATTGTAAAATACCTCTCACTTTTTCTCATCTCCTCTTTTGCTAATGGAAAATCTTCTAGATGTATATGAGAGAAAGAATCTCCTCTATTAATTTCATCCTTTTCCCCCTTTATTGGTCCACCCACAGTACCCAAATGAAATAACCCTGTCAGACCTAATTCTAGTGAGGCATTGCTCTTCCAGCACAAAGGGCGGCATTGGTATGTTAGAGAGGTGTATCCTATGAATAATCAGTCAGATCTGGGTCCAGCCTTTTTAGCAAAGCTTCGCTGGATGAACTTTGGTCTTATGAAATTGTATCGAATTTAAGCAAATATCTGGATACAATATATTCATTGTGGCCTAAAATTACAATGATCATCACTGCATCTGACGCACTTTCAGCGTTCAAGACTAACGGGCTGTACACACCTTACTAACGATCGATACGTCAGAGCGAGTGACTTTAGTCACAGAGGCCCACAGAATCTTTAAACAACCTTAGATATTTCATGGAAAACAGTTTATTGGAAAGGTGTTCAAATCTAACTTGAACATATTTTATTTGTATATTTTTTTATATATATATACCAGCACAGTAAAGCACAATATATGTATTTTTCATTAATGCAAAAATAAAAATTTGCAAACTGTGGATTGCCTTTGTTTTCCACGCCCATGAGTCGGTATCTTGCAGAACTAAAGCCTGTGCAAATCTGGTAAAGCTAGTCGGGCTTTCCACAGCCAGAAATCCAAAATTCTGGGCCATTTTTCTTTGAAAAACATATGTAAGCTCAGTCAGATTTGATGGAGAGCTTCTTTGAACGTCAGTGAATTTCAATTTTCAAGTCTTGCAAGAGATTCTAAATTGGATTTAGATCTGGACTTTGACTGCACTGCTGTAATACATGAATATATTCTTTTCCATTGTATCTATGGCTCAGGGGTCATTATTCTGCTGCGGGGTGAAGCTTTTTGCAGCCTCTCAGGTTTTCTTTTTTCTTCAAAATTATCCTCTACTTTACTTGTATCTATCAAATAAAATCACAATAAAATACACAGAGATTTCTAATGGTGATGTGACAAAATATTTCAAAGAGCATAAACAATGCTTTTGCAAGAATTTCTCTCGGATTCATATGCAGTAAGGTGAAATGATACTGATGATGTTTTAGTGATTAGTTCAAGACTATTTCAACTCCAACCCATAAAAAATTTATTTTTGTTCAAAACCATTATCACTGCCAATGTTTTGCAGCTGTTGTTTATGGCAGCTGAACCTCAGTCACATAGGTACAAAAAAAAATTTGCAAGCTTGATACGCAGACATATAATTACACACACAAACAGAAGCTCCGGACTGCAGCATCAACAGATGAGTAGCTGGCTCCACTGAAATACCATTGCACTATTAAAGTCACAGAGAGCAGATAATTACAGCCAGTAATATCCTCTTCCTCTCCCCCTTCTCAGTCTCCAGACTGGAATGAGGTCAATCCTTATTATCATTATGAAAGTTCTTTCATCAAGCCCTAGGGTTGGTGTGCATCTCCTTCATGCTGCTGTGGTGTGTAGTCTGGCAGGATGCACAGCAAGGTAAGACATGGGGAAACTGGGTCACACTGGAATAACGCTAGTAAAAATTAATTTGCGGCAGGATTAGCATCAGTTTATTTGCGCCTCTAAGAACAAGGGTTGTTCAGGTGCAATGGACCTTTTTATGATGTTTGATTTGGACATAAATGGTGTTTCTTCAGCAGTCTGTTGTGTGTGTATGCGCGTGTCTGTGTGTGTGTGTCGGCACTCCAGCAACTTTCACACTAAAACAAAGTTGTTTAAAGGTAAACCCGCTGAGAGTCATCTGACCTTGCAATTTTTAAGGGTCTTAGCAGCTTTTAGCTAACAGTTTTGCTTCAGTGGTCTGTGCTCAATGTGCTGCTGTCTCCCAACGGATCACAACAACATTCACACAAGGCCGCAGACTCCAGAAAACAAGCATGAAAAATCTGACTTTTAAACCAACAATACAAGTGTTACATATTAAATATTAACGAAATGAAGATTTTAAAGGGACGCTCAGTGCGGTAAAAGTGTTCTATTTTATATTTATTTTTTTATATTTATTTTTGCATGTTTGTTTTTGTCTTTCCTCTGTCTTCATATTCTCACTTCATACTAAAGTCAGGCTTTTTTTCCACTACTCTTGGTGCTCCATATTTCTGCTTTTGCTCCTGCTACTTTATTCCAATTCTTGCGGTAGTTTTAGCATTATCAATCTCAAGCAGTTAAAAATGCTACAGTCACCACTTCTCTGCAGGTCCTCGCTCTGTGTATGGCCAGACCTCATTGTGTGCGATGTGGAAAGTCCCTGGAGGAAGCAGCTATGTTTGCACAGCGGTGGTGAGCCGGCTGCCCTTGGAGTTTTTTCCCCAGAGCCTCACATGAATTTTGGTTTCTGGGGGTTTCAACTTGCGTTTTCATTGCAGAATGCATTAACTCTGTAGCTCGCAGTTGTAAGATAGGAGGCAGGAGTTATGCGCTCTTTGTGTGAGCTGTGTGGTTACTTTGAAGTAACGAGGAAGTAACCGCGGGCCAAGTTCTGACTCTTCTCAACAACGGCGATAGGGCTGCAGAAAGAATTCAATCCCCCGAATGTCTGAAAAATGGAACACAGACACTAACTGATTGTTGAAATATGCGTTCCACTTCAGGAGCCGGACCCGATTAGGGCCGGGTCCAGCAAGATCCATGCCAGCCAGAACACACCCTCACAAATGGGTTTTTCTTAACAAGCTAGACAAGCTGGTTTTATCTTTTTTTGTTCTAGAAATAAAACAAAAACTCATCTTGTTTCTTATAATTGTTTGAATTATTTCAACATTTGGCTCGATACATATTTTTTTAATTTCATTTTCACTTTTTTTTTTTTTCCATTTTCTGCCACATTGCAACTGAAAACTTTAGTGTATTATTTTATTGATATTTTATATGATAGACCACAGCAATAACTGAATAATTGTGGAGTGGAAGGAATTACATGATTTTTGTTTAAAAATCAACTTACAAAAATGTAGCAAGCATTTTGATTCAGAATACCCTGAGACAATATTTTGCAGACAAGAAGTTTCACCTTACAATGATACTGCCATCACCATTTTAACCTTGAGGACAGTATTCAAGGTCGCGTGCAGTATTAGTTCAAAATGTACCAAAAAAAAAAATTCTGTTTCAGCAGATCATTGCACATTTTTACATTTTCTTAAACATGGCTTAACCAAGGTTCAACTGGACCAACAGTCATTTTAACTTTATTTCATGGCTTATAGTCTGAGGCTGAATCATTCTGCTTGATGCAATGCTGAGTGAGTAAATTGTCTCAATATTAACAGTGTTATTTTGAAGTGTAGGATTTATGCCAAGACATGTGATATTTTAAAGTATCATGAAACTAAAATAAATACATAGAAGTGAAATACAAAGCAGAAAAAGGAATATTGATGTATTAAATAAATACAGAATACATTGTCTCAATCATGCAAATCTTAAATGAAAATATTAATTTATTAACAAATACTTAAAAAAAACACATAAATCACATACAGTCATACATTATATATATATATATATATATATATATATATATATATATATAGATAGATAGATAGATATAGATATATTCAGCTTAAATCATATCACACAATTATTTATCTTTTTGTGTTATTAATTTGTTATGCTTGTCCGGATTAATGTAGTTATGTGAGCATTATTGTAGCCATATGAATATTTTAATATAAAGTGAAATATTTACAGTGATAATGTGAAGACAGACGGTTAAGGTAAAAATGTATCTTTGATTATAAATTGCAGTCGCAGTCATAATATGTAATTTACAATTACATAATACACATGCAACACATTTTACTCAATTTTTTTGCCTAAAAAAGAAAATAGCAAAAATCTTATAGACAAGGACTATTTCAGATATTTCATTTTATGATTCTGATTGCTTCAAACTGCAAGTTTGGATTGTTTTTGGTGGCAATTAGAACAGCATTTGAGACATGAGAGGCTGTTGGACTGCATTTGATCTAGAAATGTGGACAGTGGGGAATCCAAAAGCTGAATTGGGACACAGTGTCTCAGTCTGTACTGCTGAAACATTAAAATACAGCCTGTTTCTCTCTGTTTAAACTCTTTAAATTCACATGGCCCAAATCCATAATAAGTGTCGTCTGTAGCATACTCTCTGTTCTGGATCTTTCAGTTATTATAAAATTACTTTCAACTTGTTTCACTTTCTTATGCGTTTGCGAAAAGAATTCAGCTGGATGCCTCCCTACCGACCTCAGGCGTCTGTGATTTAATGCAACTTAAACTCTGTGGCAAATGTAAACTTTGCCTAAAGCACCCTGAGTCACTCAGTGAGCTACCAAAATTTCAAAGTGTAATTTGTTTATTGACAATCCCAAAGGTCTTTCATGCTGTGGTTGTGTAAAGCAGTTCAGCATCATTAGAACTGAGGAATTCAAGTAACAAGCAAAATACCATAAAAAACAGAACAACATAGCTTTCACAATTAAAGAAAAAAAGGTAACTGCAATATTATTATTATATTTTTTGCAGATAGATAAAAAATATATATATTTTATTGAACGGAAAAAGCTCACAGGTGCAGGCTATTTATTAATTGCCTTTCACATGAAAATTATGGTACACTGTAAATACACAAGAAAAAAGCTAAATAAATATAAACATAACATCTGGATGCAATAATATACTACAGTCACATTGTGTTTGTGCTTTAAGGGAAGGAAGAAAAAAAAACTTTGTCAGTTTATAAATCACCGAACAGCTTAGAAGCAAAATACATTAGAGATTTATTTGTCTTATCAACCTTACAGACCGCTCAGGTCTTCTGGTTCAAGTTGACTCTGCATCCCCAGAGTCACAACCAAACACGAGGAAGCAGCATTGAGTTTTTATGCTCCACTAATCTGGAACAAACTTCCAGAAAACTGCTAAAACGCTGAAACACTGAGTTCCTTTAAATCAAGGCTAATAGCGCTGCCTTTGCTTAATAACAACTGGGACATCATACAGTGTAGTCTGTTTCTCAGCCTGTCATCATTTTCCCTTACTTTGCCGCCACAATGTAACGTTTTCTGCTTGTTTGGTTTATTTTCCTCCTAATCATGAAAAAACACTTTGTATTGCACTGTTGTTAAAAATGTGCTATACAAATAAAATCGCCTTACCTTACATGATTTTACTTATAACTGCAATTATACCTTCTACCTGTACAGCAACACCAGCATTTGCCTGACAGCCTCCAGTGGTCACAAGTTTGAACCTCCGGTTACCTTCTGCTCTGATTGAGATAATCTGAAGTGCATTTTTTTTTTTTTTTTTCAAATTTGATGTTCACATGTCAGGTGGTCTTTGTTTATCCAAGCTCTATTTTAAGAGGAAAAAATGAAACTTTCCAATAGTTTTTTTTTTTTTTTTTTTTTTTTTTTATCATACTGCTGGATGATGGTAGAGAAAAACATCTGGAATGGTCTGAAAAATCAGTTTTTTGGGGGAAAGAAACTGGCAAAAATAAATCATCTTATTAAATCTAATTTTGCTCTTCTTTCTGACTTCTTTCTACCCTTAAAATTGAGGCTTACTTTGCTCTTCTTAAAATGTTGTGCTTTTGCTGTGTTTTGAAACATTTTGATGACTTTTAGCAAGCCGACCATATTTGTTACGATATTTGACAGGAAGGAAGGCATACCACTTTATGAAGCTAACAAGAAAATCCTTTTTAAAGGGTTCTGTCTCATTTTGCCCATGTCAAAAACCACCACTGCTGTGAATTACAATTTAAATGGTCATATGTTTGAAAAAATAACATCTTAGTCAAATTCCAAAAGTTTCTTTTTAGTTATCTGATGTCAGGGTTTTTTTTTTTTGTGGTTTGTTGTCGTCACACAAGCCTCTGCACGAGCAAGTCGAAGTGTGTTTTTTAACGAGGAAAGCAAAGTGATAAACCCTCCGAGCTTTCCTTGCTTGTGAACACCCACACATGAAATAAAAGAATTTTAAGCTCCTAAGTTATCAGCATGGTGAGTTAAACATCAGCAATAAAAGCAGATCCATTTGATAATAGGCGATGAGTTGCCTTATTATGCACAAAGCATCAACAGCAAAAATCTTTGAATTTTGATGTTCACTTCACACCACTCCAATAAAGCTGCATTTCTAAGTAGTGCTTTTGATGTTAAATCCCGGCCGGCGTTAAGTAAAACTTGGAATTAGTGCGGGATAATTTGATTTACCTGCTGCTAAACAGAAACACGGTCGTCTCCACGCACAGCAAGAAACATGAAAAACAATATTTTCCCTGAAGTGCAGGTTTGTATAAAACTACATCAAAATCACAGCCTGTAGGTAAACCTCGAAATATTATTTACTCAGACAGTTGGAGAGGTTAAAATGACAGAGGCAAAAATAACACATCTGTGAGACGTCGGTATCCTTGTAGCTGGCAACCCCCGGAACCCTTTTCTTGGCGGGATAACCTTCACTCGCAGTATCACATTTCTCCCTGACAAACAATCGGGTGACACTGTGAACATTCCAAATAGCTCCAGCCACACGCTGTTAGAAACCTAGATGATTCCCCCTTTTGCATTC
The DNA here is from genome assembly GCF_051168715.1 of Poecilia mexicana. Taxonomy (NCBI): domain Eukaryota; kingdom Metazoa; phylum Chordata; class Actinopteri; order Cyprinodontiformes; family Poeciliidae; genus Poecilia; species Poecilia mexicana. The sequence goes on from NW_028263381.1 coordinate 19,305,897, forward strand.
CACCCGCGAGTGGAGCCCCGCCGAACTGCCTCCTGCAACTTGATAAATCATTCGGAAATCATTCCGCACAGACACAAGTAGGACTGCCATGGCCGCTCCCCAAAGCACCACGCTGAAATTACTTGCAGTGAGTCAGATCTGCTGAAAAGCCTCCTAGTATGGATTTGCTCTTTGACCAGCTCAGAGAGAGCCTGCTTGTTTTTTTTTTTTTCTTGCCTCAGCTCTTGGTTACCTAAGTCTTTTCCAACAACTAATTAGAAATAGTGTCTAATGACTTGTTCAGGTGCTGGAACCAGAGAGATAACCATAAAGGTTAGAATAATGTGTTGAATGGAGCCTGTTAAACCATACATAGATTAGGCAATATTAAATAATTACAATTTATCCAACTTTTAATGTACATTTACATATCATAGCGGAAGCTTCATACAACATATGACATTACTTTTTAGTAGTTTTAATAATTGTAAAAAAAAATACATCTTGAGTACATATTTGCTTTACAGTAACAGGTAAATTAATGTTAAATTAAATACTTGCATGTAAAGGTGTTTATCAGTTACCCTTATGTTTAATATACCAAATCAATGTTCTAAATCTGAACTACAGGACTGAAGAAATTTATTTTCAGAAAAATAAAACACTTTAAATCACTGATATTTCAACATTTGGTCATTTATTACTAGTACAGTGTAGGAGAATTTATTTTCTTTTTACATTTTGTGACATAACAACAACAAACCTCAGTATATTCCACTATGTGGTAGATCACAATATTAGGCATTTGTTAGAAAACAATAAACAGTTAATCTTTCTATTTTTCAATCAGCTTTGACCAGGTGTATTGTCCCTGCTGAAGAAAAAAGGAAGCCCACATCACAGTGCTGCCAACACCATGCATCACAGAGGACAAAAATTACATTTTGTTACAAATGATCAGAGGTCTTTCTTCCATTTTTCTGCTACAACGTAGACATGGCTTGTGGCAAAGTGTAAATCTGACATTTAGCAGTGGTTTTCTTCTAACACAAAGACCAAATTTGTTAGCTGCACTACTATTTATTTTTAACACGGTTTATCATACAAAACCTCAAATGCCCCCAGCGCTCATGGCTATTATTAGAACTAAGAATGGGTTTTTGGAAACGGTGCATGAACTAATGTGATAATAGAAATTCAGGTCAGAGAGTTTGTCTGTCCATGTAAATGCTGCCAGTCTGGTGAAAAACAAACACAAAAAAATAAGTTCTTAGATTTCAGACTGCTCCAAGCAAATGGAACCAGCTCAGAATCTAGTCGGTTAAAAAAATAGGGATTAATGAATTAATACAGAGATGACCCATAAAACTAAAATTTAGATCTGATTAATGCTAATGGATTTTCTACTTTAATTGCTGTAAATGACAGGAGACGCTGTTTGCCTTTCATTATCGTAATGACAGAAACAATTTTCATCTTTAAACATATTGCAGTCTCTGTGTGTGCATGATGCGTACGGAACGAGGGAGCATAAAAATAGCTTAAAAGTAGTGTCACAGGCATGTACTGTATTTACATTAAAATAAGTCGGAGATTATGAAAATCCTAATACTTTAAATCAGTGACTCGGCAACATTAGTTGTAGGTTGTTAAACTTCATTAAACTCATGGTCTGTCGCCTTTTATGATGATATGATTTTACATGTGACAAGTCGGTGAGGAGGTTCTGAGTCTGTTCCAAGAATCTCCTTCGCTTGAGGAAGTGACTCCTGGAAGAGGTGCAATTAAAAAGCTGCAGTTCAAACAAGCCGGTGAGAACGAGTTATTTTTACCCCCGTGTTTCCAGTCACTGTTGAAAATTTTAGATAAACAGGAGTCAGACAACAAAAACCTGAGATGTGCTTCCTGGAATCAAGCAAAGTAGATATATTTGCCACAAATACATATATTCATATAATATGAGGGATGTAGCCAAAGTTTTCCAACTACAAGAAAGAGAAATATGAAAGTGCGAGGATGAAAGAGACACAATACCAAAGGCATTTGAGGAGCGTGTGTGAGGGTGGTGGGGCTGAGGGTGGACAAGGGTAGGAAGGGAACCTCCCTCATTCTGAGCTGTGAAGTGTCAGACACTAATGCCTTTGGATAGAAGCTCCACTCTGGGGTATTAACTCAAACATGGACGACTAATGCCATGGGATAAAGCATTCAGCCTCACTTACAGGGGCACAGGCACTCCCACAGGATCACAGAGTCTGGGCAGCAAGCATTAAATTACCAAAGACCAGAGTGTGCCAAGGGATAGATGGGAAGTAGAGGCACAGTTCAAGCAACTATCAAACTAGGAGACATTTGATTGTGGGATCTACACACACACACATGCACACGCACACGCATGCACACACACAGGTTTATAATCCACCTTTTGAAAAGTTCCAACACACAGTTCACTGTTCCATTTAGATTGTTTGATTTTTTTTCTTTTTAAAATCTCAAAGATCCCCCATTACTCTGATATCCTTAAATAAAATCTGTGGTCATCATATATAATCTAAATCTCCCTCTTCCTCAATTAAGTTTTAACTTTTCTTTAAATTTCCCCTGCATCAGCTGGAGGGGAAATCTTTCTCTCCACTGTCACTACATGCATGCTCAGTGTGAGGGATTGCTGTAGAGGCAAACACACAAGTCAACACTTTTGTTTTTCTTAATTAAAAAAAACTGAGACAGTACATTGAACTGAAAACTTGAGATGAATACACTCTGAACGATTATACAAAAAGATGACTCTCAGATATGTTGATGCTGTCTTGCATTTTAAATCTTTACTACCCTTTATTAGCACACTGGTTTACAGTTAGCATTTCACAGAACAGACTTAACTAACAATATTTGAAGTCACACTATGTTGCACTAGCAGTACAAAAAAAATCAAAGTAATGCATACATGATGGTGAAATAAAAGCATAGATCAAAATCAGATGCAGGAAAATAAAAGGTATTTCATTATTCATTTCTAAACGATGAAATGCATCTCCTGTGTAAAAGAATAACAGTAAAATAAATTGACAAGACAGTGCTGTGTAAAGAATTGTGTCCTACATTAGAGAAATCAGATGTGAGCTTCCAGACGAGTTCAATCTTGCAAAATGTGTGTGGCGTCTTTGATGACTACTTTTTGTGTTGCTGTTTTTACAACAGCAACAAGCTGAACAACATCTCAGAATGCGCAGCAGGACAGCGTGCAGCAGCGGAGGACTGCATCCCGTTTCACTCTTGTCAGCCGAGAGCAGAATCTGAGGCTCCAGTGGGCACAAACTGGGATGCAGTCAACATGTCAACACGGACGTGGATCTCAGGGGAATGTTTCCAACATCTTGTGGGATGAATGCCACAAAGAAGTCCACAGGAGTCTCAACCCAGTGTTCATGTGGTGCTTCCGCACACATACAGAAAATACTGAAAGTAAAAATGGAAGCAGAGATATGGAATGTGTGGTCTTTACAAGAATCTCCCCAAAAATAAGAACGATAGAACTAGCCTTTGTGAGAAAAGGTAGTTTTTAATGGTTAGGTACTTCTGTTTCTGATACTTTTGTAAGGCACTCTGTGAGGTGTTTAAATGCAACCAAATATTTCATCTTCTAAAAACAAAAGAAGATGAATACCAAATCCTGCATTGTTTTCATGCTTAATGGGTGTAACTTAAATATGAATAGTTTTTCTAAAACACACACCATCTTAGGTTTAATTTTGTTTTTCCTCCTGACTTGAGTCGCTGAGCATCTCCATTAAGCAGATCAATCTGCTCCGCTTCGTCCCTTGTTGGATGTTCCCCCACAGCTACACCATGAATTCATTCATGAAGTGTCTGGGTGATCGGCTTTGATTTGGCTTGATGACATTTTAATAAAAGGAGACTTTTAACATCACTCCCTTTTTTTTTTTTTTTACTGTCTGGCACCAGTGTGTGATTTCAAAATCCTATTGAGCCTTTTCTGTTAAAAGTTATTGGTATCATAAAGTATTTAGAAATGTAACTCAAGTCTACTATTGTCTGCCTTCGGTTCATTTCTTTCCCATTCTTCCCATCTGGAAGTGGAGTATCCTTCAAACACATTTTTCAAAACCGAGACGTTTGATGTTGTAATCATTGTTCCACTTTAGATTCGAAAGAGTAATAACTTGCCCAGATATGCACTCTCCCCACTCTCTGATGATAACACTCGGCTTTTAAGAGAGAATGCAAAGGAGCTGAGAATAAACGCAAGGCTGATAAACTTTAAGTGTCATCCAGTATTATGAATTACTTTGAGTCAGATGGAGATTAAGTGTATGAAAGAGGGTTATTTCTTTGTCCTGTTTATTTTTTGCAAAACCATCAGCAATAATGCTGAAGAGTTAGATGAGCCTAGTTGCTGTGGCGACACAGAGTGCCCCCAATATGTTTAGATGTATTATTTTTCTATAAACTGCTATCTAGTCCTGATGTTTGTTCACGATTCTGCGATCATGAAATACACCCAAAATTGACAAATCTCCTGATTTTTTTTTTTTTAAGCTGATGCCTAACTGTGAGTTTACTGCCAATTTTCTTCAAAAATATTCAGAAATATTGGGATGAATGTCCACCTGCATGTGGCAGTATTTCTTGCTTGCAATGTATGTGACATAATGACCCGACAAAATGACCTTACAAGCTTTGATAAAACAGTTGTTTTTTATGTGTTGTCTTATTTTGTTGCTTTCTGCTCCATCATTCAGTTTTACTTTTATTTTGAAATTATGCAAATATGTAAAATTTATTTTTTGCTGCTGCCCAAGAACACAAAATATACAATGCATATGTTGGATGAATTGTTCTATGGATCAAAGTATGGATCAATAGATAGATGGAATGATAGATTTGACTGACTTCCTTCAAATGTTATTTCCTGTGCTAATAGCTTCTGTGTTCATTTCTCAGGAATGAACACAGGAACACTAATACATTTCAATCACTTTCCTGCCACTAAAAAAACTAGTTATTTTAGAACTAACGCAAGTAAATCTCTGCCGAATTAATGTGCTGCAAATAAATGTATGTCACAGTAAAATTACACTGACATTGCACAGTAAGGTAGGTGTAATATTTTGGATAGCACTTTGGCCTTTTCATTTTTGGCATTAATTTTCCATTTAATAGAACTATTCATCCTGAATAGTTTTAGTCTACTGAGCTTATAATGTTCCCTCTTGGATGACTGTATTAGGGATTTTTGTCAAACAAAAAGTAGCGACTCCAAAATACTGCAAATAGGTTTCCTTATGGTATTTTTTAAACATTAAATTTCTCGTCACTTTTTGACAAATGCTAGATTTGTGTAGTGAATGTCTACATGCATTTTTGATAATGGACTAGACCGCTTCAGGAATTGTTTTATAAACTTACCTTGGTGAACTTCTTCACCTTCACAATGTCATTTGTTCACCAATTTTCTTGACTGAACTGCTACAATCTTTACATAGGAGCTACATTTACAAACAGGTGGGCTCTTTTTTTTCTAAAACAGGCACATGGTTTCATTGGATTTCAGTCATTTATTACAGTAACGGGGTCTGAAACCATATGCAGGTCACACTTTTCTGATTTGTATGTGTTGAAAACAACATCTACCATTATGAACTGATAAAATACATATTTAATATGCTTATAAAGTAACAAAAAGTGAATAAATGTACTGATTAGAGATGGCTTCTTAGGCATCATGAATACATAGTCCATTGTTCACTGGCTGGTCATGAACAATGGACCATTGTTCATTGGCTGGCTAATATATATACATATAACTTGATTTGGACTAGAAAACAAGACAAAACTTGGAGAAAAAAACAAAACAGACAAAGCACATTACATAAAGTACAAAATGTATGATGGGGACTGTAATGATAAACCTTCCAGGGGTTTCATCCTGATGTGACCTGTTGAGACCCAACAGCGATGTCAAGTTGACTGACAGTTTTAGAGTGGCACTTAAATGCTGCCTGAGAAATACAATTGAGCAAGTGTCATTATCTTTCCACTTCACTGCTCTATAACTGATATATCTGCAGAAGCCCTCCGTAGAGTTATGTTGGAGTATTTGGACATACAAGACAAAATGCTGTGTGTTTCCTTGCATGTAAATCAACAGATTAAACAAACCAAACGCAAGCCGTTGGCGATCAATTTTAGCTTTTGTCTTGTGAAATTGCCAATTTGTTTAATTTGTAATTCATTATAAATATTTAACACGAGCAATGCCAGTGAAAGGTTTATACATGCTCCTCAAAAACATGATAAATTTTGGGCTTTTAATTATGCATTTAAACTTTTCTTATTTCCATGGGGAATGATGATACAAGAAAAAAAACGGCTATGATTTCTAAAAACAGAAAATGCTTGCACAAGCTTGAATTTGTTATGAATTTTCTTGTTTACATATATTTCAAATTGTAATCACAATGTAAAATTCACATTGCAGCACCTTCCACACTCAGTTCCACCAGACTAGCGTTATCAATAATTAACAAACTCTCGGTGAAACTGTGCATTTGCTGAGCTTGTTATGCAAAATACTTCTCAGTCCAGCACTTCAGAGAACGGTTGTACATGACACAATGGAGAGGAATTGTGACGCTGAATGCAGAGTCAGAAAGAGCAGAAGTTTCTTAAAGGAACAGAGGCCAATTTTAAGGCGTCAAATTGTGCACTGAAATTTCTTATAAATGGCAAGGGCAAAATAATCTTATGAGTTATTTTTCATGAATACAATTTTTTTTAGCAAATGGAAAGCAACAGAGTTACTTGATTGTGTCATAAAACGGCACTATGTGCCTGACAAATAAATACTATCCCTATAAAATTCCTGCCATGAATAAATATGAATTGCAAATATGTGCAATTATTTGACATATTGATAAATAAACATTTGTTATGTTTATTTAAAAAAAAAAAAAAAAAAAAAAAAACTTTAGGTAAAAAAGGCTAACCTGTGTTTTGGAACAATAACTGACAAAATGTGGTTTTGTAAAAATAACTTATATTTTGGCATAATCATAAAAAATACATCTAGATATTCAAACCTTTTGGCACTCATACATATGATAAGTGTATGCATTGTAGATTACTTTCCTTGAAGAAAATACCCTGTGGCTTGTTGTCCTAAACCTTTCACAGGTATGTACTAACTTTCTTGACACAGCGAATAATCTATGAAGGCCCTCTTAGTGATGTGGTGATTCATACGGTGAAAGTGACACTTGAATGCCACCTGACAAGCCCTTCCATTTGCTGTCTTGTTATTATTCACCCCGTCTACCTCAGCCCATGGTTGATGTCTGAAATGGCCATCACCACAAGATTGAGCTTGCCCGCTGTTCCATCTTGAGTGACAGAGTATAACAAAGCGCCTGTACAGATTAATAACACTGTGCTGTGAAAGGTGCCACATCTGCTCATCTCTTCTCATCTCCTCACGACTGCTTCAAAAGTCTAGGAAATGTTTATTTATATATATATATATATATATATATATATATATATATATATATATATATATATATATATATATATATATATATATATATATATATATATATATATATAGTTTCTCCACGAGAAACTGGAGAAATACCAGGGCCTCAGAGAGGAACTGGAGAAGGCCTGGAAGGTGAAGACCACAGTGGTGCCTGTGGTCATCGGGGCCCTCGGGGCAGTCACCCCCAAACTGGAGCAGTGGCTCAAACAGATCCCAGGAACAACATCAGACATCTCAGTCCAGAAATGTGCAGTTCTAGGCACAGCCAAGATACTGCGCAGAACCCTCAAGCTCCCAGGCCTCTGGTAGAGGACCCGAGCTCAGAGGATGAAAGAGACCACCCGCGGAGGGTGAGAAGGGAATTTTATATATATATATATATATATGTGTGTGTTTTGTCCTTTAGAAGGAGTGATGAAAAAGCTAAGTTAAATTGTGGAAGGGTTTTTTCATGTTAGGGATGGAGGTGGGGAAAAAGCTATAAAAGTGCAAAGATTCCAGATTGAGATTTTTCCGCAGCAATAAATGAAGACATTATATTAAGGCTTTTAGATTTAAATTTTTTTAATTGTAATTGTGTTTTATACAACTTTTTTTGTCTATAAAACACACATTATTTGAAAACGGAACATTTCAAGGATTTTTGCCCTTTACTTCTAGTACTTGTATCTTCTAACATTCTGAGGATTTACTGTTTCTGCCTTTGCTGAGTCGTCTGGCTTTACTGTAGAAAGAATCCTGCACTCATCTGCCACTGTTATCTTCTTGTAAAAGCGTACGCTCTCCCTGAGAGCTTGGCATTGGCGTTGCTTGACGGGGAAATTATGCGTGCAAAGTTTGCATTTTGAGTGATAACGTTAATGATTGTTTTTAAAATGAAACCTTGTGAAGAATGGCTCTTAGCTTGCCTGTCTAGTCACGTCATTTATAATCACTTCTTTTTAACTTTTCATTGTAAATAAACAAAAGCAGAAAATAATGTATCCATGTTCATGTATCAATGCCTGCTTTTCTAAATGACTCAGTCCTAAAACATGTCACTCAAAACAAAGTGTTGAACTGTTGGTTTGAGCTAAAGTACAAAGTGTTGTAGTAGTTGAAGTGATGCTGGTTTTTCTCAAGCCTAAATCTAATAAGAAACATTTTACAAGTTCCATTCTCAATATGTGCTTCATTTCATGCAGGGAGCTCAGTAGTGGTGAACAGACTTTTCACTTTAATTTGCATTTAAATCATTAGATTATTAGCAAATAAAGGTTAATGAAATGCAATTTGCATGAACAGCTATAATGTTTAAGCTGGTAGAAGTTAACTTTGGTCTTGGTCTCTTTTGAACAAATCGTTTATTTAAGCCTCCAGCACCAATTATGGTGAATTTATCCTTTAAAAGCAAAACTGTCTGCAGACAGGATATTAGCTGCTTTCAAACTTTAACCAGAATCTTACTATACAAGTCCAGAACTATCCCTTTAAGATAGTGAAAATATTATCTTGACAACAGACTTCACAATTTAGAATGGAAATGCATTTCATGTTACTTTTTTGTTTTTCTTTTTTTTTTATTGATCTCAACAAGAAAATGACTAACAAACAGGAAACAACTATGACAGGAGTAATCCTGGTATAAAAAGCTGATGCTAGGAGATCCTGTCCATGAATCAGGACTGAGAATGAGTCATAAAAACATACACTTCTCTGCAGTGCAGCTCACTAGAGTGACTGGGGAGCAATCCTGAGAAGCATTGCCAATGAACACAGTTGGAAACTAGATCCACAAATGGAACTCCACTAAGAACAGGGAAGGAAAATAAAACACTAACAAGATCCAGAAATGCTTTTCTTCCTTTGGGACATCAGACTGATGGAGGTGAAATAGAAAACTGTCCTGCACCCTGACAAACCAAACTTTGAAATTAGATTTAGATAGATCCTCCATAATAGAAAAAGATCCATTCTAGTCATGATGATACTTCCTACATAAATGAAGAGATGCAAGTGATTTAGCAGGCTTTGAATTCAGCTTATTAATCATCGAAGGCTCACATAAGAAAAGCAAATGTTAATAGGAGTTTTATTTAAATGTTTAAGTAATTTTTTTTTTTTTTTTTAGGAAAAGCATTTTGGTAAAATAATAACCACTATTTTTTGCTCTGTTTAGAATTATGATGGCTTTGTCTTAGCTTGTAACATTGTCAACATCTATTAGCAGCTAAACAAACCAGACATTAAGAAATTGTGTTATTATTATTATTATTATTATTTTTTTTTTTTTTTTTTTTTTTTGGTTTTTAATATGAGCAACAACAAAAAAAACTCATTGAGATTAAAAATCTAATGGTGTCCAGAGAAAGACGGACAGGACTACATATTAATACGAAACAAGTTATACTGATAGAAGTTTACTTTATGTTCACTTAATGAAAAAAAAATGCAAACACGTCAACTGAAAGCAGACATGTAATAGGTTGTTAGGCTGATGCAGAACTGGCCAAAATAATAACGTCAGAGAAATACGAAATGTGTTTGGCATTTTGTATTCCTTTTTTGTCCCATGGGAGCCGGTAGTGAGAGAGGATTGGTGCTAACTGTGTGACATAAGTCGCTTTACCCTCTGGAAACACCCAGCAGAGCTCACAATCCTGGGCAATCTGATATAAGTCGGCACCCTACCTTGTCGTGCAGAGTTGAGATACAGTGAGTCATGACACACAGACAGCTTTTTCTCTGTGAAGACCCATTTGCTTCTTCTTCTCCCAGAACAGCCATTTGGGTTACTGCATAAATCACCTCTAAGTCGCCTTAAGTCCAAATCCTCATGAGCTTTGAATGGCATATAGCACTAGGACTGTAGGATTGCTGAAAATTGAATTTTAGTTCTGCAGATTTAGCCATTGTTGAGGGTAATCATTCATGGATTTGGTTTGGTCTCAGTTGCTTTTTTTTATTTGTGTGAGAGATAAAAGGATTTTTGGATATGCATGTCATTAGAGGGTAATAATAGGCCACTACAGCCACTCCAAAGGTTTTACAAAATTAATATGTCTTGTATAAAATGTTAAAAGCCATCATATTAAATCTTTTTTTTTTTTTTACTATTTAAAAATGCTGTTATTCTCTAATCAGGATGTATGCTAGGTACTTGCGCAACAAAGTTTGTACAACTGACATGTTAATCAGCAAAACATCCCAGAAACAAATTTCTTTTGGCATAAAAACTCGGTGTGTTTGTTGGCAGATATCTGTCTACTGTCTGGTATGCGCCCATTGGAGAGGCCTTTAAACTGATCAGGGCAAGGCAGCCATCAATAATTCAATGGGTGTGCCAACACAAAAGTAAACAATGGCTGTAATTAGGGGAGGTCTGCACTGTGGACAGCAAGATTAATGAAAGTGCAGTCATTTCCAACCGTGCCCGGAGACAAGAGGTCTTCACTGTGACAGAGACTGTGCCAAACTAAGCAGGGCTATATTGGCTGTGTGTGTGTATGTGTGTTTATGTAAGAATGTGTTTCTTTGAGTAAAATGTATGTATTTTGCTATGTGCACTCCTGAGGCAGTTCAATGAACCAATAAACATTGCAAAGCAGCTGAAATACACGTGTACAGTACTGTGACTATGTATTTGGCGCTTTGCAGATTTTAATGTTTTTGCTTTTTTTTTGTCAAACTTAAATCTCTGAGATCAAACATATATTCAAAAAAATAATTAGTGAATAAAAAGTACTGTTGGTGATAGGATAAAAAACAAACCAAATTTACAATGTCGTGAAAATAATTGCCCCCTTAAACCAGATAACTGTTTGTGATGCCCTCAGCAATAACTAGCAATGAGTCTTTTACAATTTCTTCTTTGCAAAAATGTTTTAATTCTTTTAAACTGGAGGAAAACATCAAATATACTGTTCCAAAAAGTGTGGTTAATGCAAGATTAAAACAAATAGTGCTAATTATATTTTAATTTAGGGTTAAATTGGTTTGGATGATTAAAATTCAATAGTAACTAGAAAACTGTAATTTGTTATCTCTCAAGTTATGTTTGATGTTCAGACTGGTTTGATGTAAAACACATAAGTGGGCAATTACATTTTCCACAGCACTACTAATTCAAGTTTGAGTGAATTTAGTCAATTTAAACATTTTAAACAGCCTCTCTACTGGTCCAGGCATTCTATGTTTAACATTTTCATCTTTACCAGACAGGCCCACCATCAGCACTACTGCTGCCATCAACTCTATGTACTCAGATTTTCTTTTCAACAGAAAGTGATTCACCATCAGTGTTTCATATGTTCTTTTCCCGCGTGTCCATGGGAGATGGATGCTCACACTGAGCCGGGTTTCACAGATTTTTTTTTTTTTTTTTTTTACCTAGAAAAAGGCAATTATTCCCTTCCACTGTCACCACTTGCTGCTCATATTGCTGCAAACTCAGTGACTGGACGCCATTAAATGCCGACTCTTGCTACTTGCCTGCTGGGGAGAAGGGGGTTTTTGCAAATTTAATTACTCAAGATAGTTGGCTTGGTTTCTTTGCATCCATAACTTTTGGCTCGTGGGCATTATCAAGTGAATTACAGTTGCTCATATCATATTTAGGATTAAATTGGACCTTTGGTCATTGAATTTGTGTAAGACTGGACAATTTTCCATAATTGTATTTTTCACTTTTTTTTTTTTTAGAATTTGTATTATTTCACTACACAAAGTTAGGTTACATGTTTAAACTAGTATGACAAAGGGCAAATTTGAAGTGTTTCCAGCCAATAGAGACAAGAAGGAGGGGTGGCCTGCACTTAGCTCCATAGATATCCCTCAACAAAGTCCAGTCTATATGTCCTTACTGAAGAAAACCATCTCCTCAGCAGGATGTTGCAAGCTTCACAGTTCATTTTTTTCTTACAACTGTAACATTATACTTAAAAAAACAAAACAAAACAAAAAAAACAAATGTGCAAAATGCCATTAATTATAAATACTTGTACAAGACACTGTTTCTGATGCTTTACAGTAGAAAATAATAAACTCTGTATTTAATGGTTTCTAAATGTTCACATTTATTTTCTCCATATGAACTCTATTGCCTCCCTTTTATCTAATTTCCACTGCCAGCTCTTTGCCGAGTCCCGACAGTATTCGAATCTATGTTTATAATCAGATCAGTTTAAAACCTTCAACTGTTTTTATTTCATTCATTCCTCAGTGGGTTTGCTATATTACTCTGAATCACTATGTTGTTGAGCGGGAAACCCGTAGTTTATTCTAAAGGCTGACAGCTAAACACAGATAATGTGTGAAGACTTAGTTGCTATGTAGGGAACTAAGGACGGAAATTTGCCTGTTTGGCTACATCTGGATATTTGCACGATGGATTGATGTCGATTAATATGCATTCTCCCCTTATGAAATAAATACAAATTCACTCTTATGCTGCAGTCCATAACCAGCCAGAAAGCTGTACTTTTCTCTTGAGATTATTTGACTAATAGACTATACAATTGTTTGAGTAATATTATCATTTTCAACAATGGAAGCCCAAATTTACATGAATAAGCTCTCTTCTCAAGCAAAAGTGGAACAGAGCACATCCTTTCTAATTTCCTCAAATTTCAAAACACTTTCTGTCATGACTCACAATTTGTCAGTGCATTAAGTGCAGACCACTTGTTTCTCTTACTTCTCACTAAGTTTATCATCCTAAGGGATTTACGTTGCGGCCATCATTAATACCTTGATTATCAACTCTCTGTGGTTTGCGCCAAGCCTTCTAAAGCATGTTATCAATATTTAATCAATGACTGAGAACTGACCTTCCTACTTTCAATGTGCTTCTTCTAGGGAAGGACCACTGAAGATCCCCTTATGTTTCTTTTAAGTTCTAATCTTTCAGTGGCAGAGTCTCAGTTTCACATCAAACTGAAATAACTCCAGGATGACTGGGTAGAAATCTGCTATCCTCCTGCTACAGTTAGTGTCTTTCTGTCCACCCTCCAATGCTCAGATGTGGATCTCTTCGTCCACTTCCTCGATTTAAGCTCACCCACACCATGCTCACCACTTGTACCTCAAGATCCACCTTCCTCTCTGTCACCCTCTGAGTTATTGCCATCCACCATGACAGAGGAGTAATAATCTGAAGGCCCCGAGACGTAAACCTTCTCTGTAGTTCAATATTCTTTACAAAATGAAACACTCTTTCTTTGCTGACTGCTAAAAAATGTATATCTGTTTAAATATCTGTGGTTTAAAATATTTACAATACAATTCTCAACTTAGCTCATTTTTGCACAGACTCCACTGTGACTTTGTTCCTAATTAATTTGTTCACAGGTCTTGAAAGTGACTTACTAACAATAGAGATTTGGAAATGCCAAACAAAAATTCAACACAGTTGAACAAAGAACCATTTTTTTAAAGTAGAATACCAAACTTACAGTGAGAAAACAGAACTAATATTGGCCTACATAACCAGTAACACACGTAAACCACATTTTCTGCCCGCAGACCTGGCAAACTTTTCTATACACTGAATGCATAGAGATGTCCATATCCCTCATTTTACTAAAGTTTTTATTTTTTTTTAATAGACATGTTAATCCGTCACTACAGTTCACAGAGGGCCATGTGTCAGTCTGCAAATGTGTGTTTATATGGCTTGTCTGTGTCGTTGCACGTACAACAGCACCGTTATTAAGTGGGATTTGAAACATTAAGTCGTTGATACTGAAAAACAAAGAGTTGGGAGCGACCACCTGTCAAATGTAAAACTGGGAATAGCCCTTTAATCTGGTGCTGATACTGTTTTCCTGAATGTATAAACCATCGTTTTATACAGAGACTATATATATATATATATATATATATATATATATATATATATATATATATTTATATATATATATATATATATATATATATATATATATATATATATATATACAAAAATCAAATCTGTGTGCAGCAAACAGCAGTTGCCATTACATCCAACAAGTCTGAACATCTTCATGTTTCCTTTTTCTTTTAATAAAATCTATTGTATTGAATACAATAGCTTTTATTCAAATTTAAAACATATTGTGTTATACTTCCTGATGGCCAATACTCTATTTTGAAAAATACTCTACTTCTGCCTGGATGCTGGTCAAGTTTTCTTTTCATTGTGATCAATGACAGGCAGACCTGGCTCAATTCAGGACACCTTCAAATCAACGGATGGTGCTTCAAGGTACTCCTCTCAGGCAACATTTTCCTGACTTTGTCCTTCTAACTGGAAAAAATAATCCATATCAGTTTATGTCTTAATAACACATTTGAGATGGAGCCCTTCAGGGCTCATTTACTTATTTCCAAGTTCCGGATATGGAAATGAAATGAATGTGACTGTCATGAGCTACAAGCCAAAAAACATCCATCCATCTATCTGTACCCGTTTTTTCACCCAGGGTCACTTGGAGACTGGTGCCTATTCCCAGTGGTCGTTAGTCGATTCATCACAGGGCAACACAGAGGCAGGCCGGACAAATACCCATGGATGCACACACTCATAGCTAAGGAACGACTAGTTAACACTAGTGGTTTTGGACTGTGGGAGGAAGCCAGGGTACCCAGTCAGAGAACCCATTCATGCCTGTGGACAACATGCCAACTCCAACCCCAGGCCAGGATTTGAACCCAACACCTTCTCACCAGGAGACATATTTGGTACAAGTCTATTAAAAAAAAAAAAAAGAAAAAAAAAAAAAGAAAAACAGCTTAAAACAAAAATACAGACTGTACACACACAGAGCTTGCCAATGCCTTTGTTGATTTACAGAGCACTTTCTGCTTCTTGTCTCTAGTTTTAAAATGTGCCCTGAGCAATGCCCTTGCATGTATATTCCATTATGACTTCATGTCAGGGTAGTCCTGACTACATTTCTTATGCTTGCCTCATGGTAATCAGTCATTATGCCAACAGATACTCTATGATAGGAAGCAGGGTTTATGCATGCTGCACTGCACCTTCCTGGAACAAGCATAGGGACCACTGCATAATCAGCTGGTTATTTTATGCCCTAAAATACTTCATCTGCATTACTTTCCATGCAGATAATTTATCTTGTCTTGACTAAATTGATTCACCCTGAATCACCAGGATTAGTAATGGATATAATCAGTTTCATGTTTCTAAAATAGATGGGAGAGCAAAATCCCCTGTGCAAAAAGAATAAACAAATAAAAAATTAAAATCATAAATTCAAAAACAGACTTAGTGAAGACCACCAGCTGGAAGCATTTAGTATTTAAAAATCTTTACTTTTGTATGTTTCATTACAGAATATTTCGGTCACCTGCTGTGCAATGTTAATGTGTATTTTAGCAGAACTGTTTAAGCTGGGATATCTAAATATTTAACGGTTTTTTATCTAATTTCTCTGCGAGTAAGATTTACATTTGATTTTGAGTCACACACCAAGCGAGCGTGATTTTCTGTTGAAGTAAATCTAAAGATTTTTCCACGATCAGAAACAATGCAGTTTATTTTTAGAGAGTCTAAAGGGGTCCAGTCAGACTGCCAACACTTCAGTCTGACACTTCAACATATTTCATAGGGTTCTATGTGATGAAACAACTGTACGGAGAAAAAAAAAACATGGTTTTCAAATATACTTTTGCAAATGAAAATCTGTTTTGAGGCTAGGGCCACAGTGACACTTTGCAAAAACAAGGAGATTCACAAAGTATGAAGTCAGAGGGATAAATACTACAAACCTGCAAATCCATTCACATCACCTTAACCTTTCCTTATTACAACTTCAATCATAACTTTTATTCATTCTATATTTTATTGAGCTTTTAAGTGTTGAGCATGACACATTTTTTCATTTTTATTTAACATTTATTAAGCTCAGTAAAATTAAGTTTGAGATTGAAATGTGCCAAAGTTAAAGTAATGTGAATGCATTTGCAAGTCTTGATGGTGTATTATATACCTGCACTGTCCTGGAACAAATTTCACCAGTTTGGCACTTATTCTTTTTTTTTTTTTTTTTTTTTATCCATTTTGCAAATATAGCTCTGCAATAAGTTATAAAATGCATCTCTTTTCCTGTAGAACTTTTGTGCATGGTGGCATTTTTCTCTTTTCTCCCGAAGCTACACTCTTGTCCTCAGCTATTCCCACTAAAATAACGTGTCAAGCCTTCTCCCCACACCCAGCAGGTTGTTGTTCTTTATGATAGCTCACCAACAGGCATATTACCAGCCGTGGTTGTTATTGTCATTGATGTACAGCCCCAAGACATTGCCTTCCTCTGCTCACAGTTCCTCAGAGTGTTATGTGTCATGTAATAAGAGTGCGCGCCGTTTGTCCAAGATGGGTCTGGAGGGACCCCAAAGGCATGGGGGAAAAGAGTGGGCGGAAGCGAGGATCATGACATGAGATTGAGGTGGTACGTCTGGTGCCTGTCCCCGGAAGAAAAATGGTGCATGGTCACTCCTGCAATGTCCCCAGACATCCCCAGATGTTCTTGCGTGGACCTCATGCGGCCTGAGAAGCTGACAGGCCCCAGAGACGCGGAGTCACAGCATGATTAATCGCCACACACGCTGAAGCAAGCAGCCCAGCTCCTGCTGGCTTACTACTGAATAACTAGTCACTGTAAAGTAAAACATTCCTCTGCAATAAAAAATATAGAGAGAAATGGGTAGTGTCAAAAGATGAAAGTAGCAGTGCGATGGCAAAACATTACTTTCATAGCAGCCTTTCTCAGAGCAGACAGCTGAAAACAATGCACAGCATCAATTTATTGAAAACCCTAAAATAATAAAAAAAATAATAATAATAATCTGCCCCTAATGTTATTTTCATTAGTTAATTTAGCTGCCACTTTCTTTACCTCCCATTCATATGAGTTATATATTTATGTTTAACACGGGCTGGTCGGCACAAATGCATTGCATTGGAAAGCTATTCATATTTAACTTTTCCACATGTTGTCCTTGTGTTTTATGTGATTCATCAACAAAAACGTGTTTATTATAATGAAGTGGCTAGACCAGAAAAAAATGTGTTTGATTACAAAACTTGTTTTCAAATTATGATTTTCTTTTTTTTTTTTAGAGGAAATAGGGTATCCGAAACTACCTGGCCCATTGTGGAAAAGCTACTGCAGCCCATTAGGTACTGACTGGTTGTGCCATCCTTGGAGGCAACAGCCGCCATCAAGCATTTATTATCACTGGCAATGAATCTTTTCCATTGCAGTGCAGGAATATCAACCACCTTAGTTCAGTCAGACTGAACAGATTCTGAGCAGGACAAGTCCACAAAGGTCAGACCACAGCATCTCAATCAAATTTAACACCATGTTTTGATGAGGCCCCTTTAAAACCGTCAATTTGTTTTGCTTTTAAACCTATTTAGAATTGGTAGGTCAAGTGTACTATTGTCTTAAATCGCAAACTTAGGGCTGAACATTCTTGTCCAGAATTTTCTAATAAAAAAAGAATAGTTAGTTAATAAAAGTTAGTTAATAAAAAGAGGAAGAGTTAGTTTTACATCAGATGCAATAAGATGCCTTCCAAGCAGTTTTCAGCTTTCAAGCCTGGGGCTCAGATTCTCAATTGAATTTAGGACTGGAATTTGACTGGGCCATTTCAACACAGGGTGTTGCTCTAAGGCTTTCCATTTCACATCTGTCTGCATGTTTATAGTGGCTGTCCTGTTGAAAGGTCAACCTCTCTCCCTGTCTCAAGTCTTTACAGTTTTTTTTTTTTTCAGGATCAACATCTTGCTTATTTTTCCTAATTTTTGTGGATTTATCTTTGTTGATGAGCTTCAAAAACAAACTTTCTTGCCATTACCCTAATTTTAATCTCCCTCCAAATATTCTTTATAAGATACAAATTGGGACTCTGGCTCAACCACTCCAGTACATTAATACTGAGTCGAGTCAGAAGAAACTTCTTGATTAAATTTAAAGATTTAAGCTTGAACTTGCCAGGAGTATGAATAATTTTGGGATTAATATAAACTTTGAGAAACTTTTTTAGGAGAAATTGATTAGTTGTTACATCTGAATAGGCTCACTCTCTCTTTGCTGTTTTTTCTCATTTTGTGACTGCTTGTGCTGTCTTATGGAGGTGAAATACCATAATACAGCACAATAAGTTCATATCATAGGGGAGGAAAATATTTTAATGATAATTTTATTCTGGCTAGGCTTGGTTAGGTAATTACCATGAGACCAGCCAATCAACATTTCATCTCTTTATAGTTTTTGTCTACTAATTAAATCGTGCATGGTGGAGGATATGGTGATCATCAGTTATCTTTTTTGTGGTTAGATAAGTGAATATCTTTTTTAGTGACCATAAACCAGAACACTAAATATTTCTTTAAGATTTAAGTTTTCATGACTACAGGTACATAAATCCTGGAAAGGAGTGAATTAGTTATCCAAAAAAATAAAAGCATATCATGAGTCAGTTTTCTTCAGTAAATGCTTAGCGTTCAGCCAAAGGACTGGAAAGACCACCACCCACTCCACGATGCAGAAACTCCAACACAAAATGAGAATAACTGTGTCTCAAACTTCAAAGATCCTGCTGCCACACGCTGAAACTTGTGCATTTGATGACTCAATGTGACAATTTCACAGTCTTCGGCTGTATGCGTTTTCATCCTCGCTTGATGAAACCCGGTTTTCTGCATCCTTTCTAAACATGTGTAGGTGGATTAAGCTGTTATTTAATTTCAAGGGGCAGGTTGAGGTCAAAGAAAATCGAGGTAAGTTGAACAGCACTGAAGCTTCAAACAGCTCATGTTTTCACTGATGGTCCAGAGCCTCTCCCTGCTCTGCTGCTTTACATTTAGAATTTAGTAAGCTAATGGATTTCGTATTGAATACACTTTTTAGGATCCGGTTTGCATTGCTTAGACATAATTTATTTTTTTATTTTTTTGGTCTGAAGTCTGAATTACTAGTGACATTCTATGAAATGTGTTTACTGCAAATGTTTCCTTTCAGGAAATTTGTTTAGAATAGCTACCTAAAATATTAATTATTATTATTATTATTATTATTATTATTATTATTATTATTATTATTATTATTATTAAGAGCAGACTGTAATACCTTGGATACCTTCTATGAATTATCGACATATAGGGAGGGTTATTTTTTTTTTATATTCACCAGTAGAGGATAAGTTGAGAAATGGATCAGAAAAAATTAAAGACTGATTTGCACCTGTGTTGATATCCTTGTTCAAGTGATGTAGACGTGTTTCTTCCAGCTACATTCAGACAAAACCTTAGAGATATTCTGGCTGTTCCTCCCATGGTAACCCTCATGGTTATCAGTATCCTCCAGACAGTGCTGGATGCCTCAGCTACTCTCAGGTGATAAAACATTGCAAACAAGCCAACATAATGGTATTCTTAAATGACACCTCAGTGATGCCTCATTATCCCTTTAATTGGGTTACATGAATGATTTTGAGGAGGAGTTGTACTTTACTGAGGACTTCCATGTCAATTTGTTCCACTAACTTAACCTGCAAAACTGTTTTATGCAAATCCTGTGCAGAAGGATATGTGGCAAAATACAATTTTGTGTAATCATATTTTTAAATTGGAGGCTTTAATAAAATTAAAACTTATTTGGAGCATTAACAGTATCCTTGTGTCCCATAACTCATATCTTGATAGCTGGAAGGGATTAGCCTATGTCATGGCCATTGCTTTATGGCTCATAGTGGTCCAAAACTGACCCCCTCACATTTTGCAACACTTTTTAGTTCTATGACTTTTTGTGTGTGTGTGTCATGTGATGTGGAGAGGGTGGTTGCCTACATCACTCAGGTCAAAATTGCTGTACAAATTTTGATGATGGTCTCCTAATTTTTTAACAGGCCATTCAATCTTGGTTCTACCTGGCATCAAAGTAGAAAGGCTAAAACTGAGCAAATGCTGTACATTGAAATTTGTCTTTTTAAATTTATCAGTCCTTTATTTAAACGGTGTATCTGTTATGAAAGCATTAAAATGAAATGTTATAAATTCAGGTGTTTGTTTCTTTTTTTTTAAATTTGCACATTTTTATTGACAATTTTTCCATATAAGGTTACATACAGACTTTACACTGTTTTCTTTTTCCAAATGTTCCATACATATCAATCAAGAAAAACTGCCTATACAGTCTGTACCTGCCTTAGACATAGCAACTTCGCTAGTCTAGATAATATCTATCCATTCCCTTATTAACAAAAAAGAAAGCAAAACAAACAAAAAAAATAAATAAAAATACAGAACAAACAAAAAGATCATCCAAAATTTGTTTTTTCTTTCCTTCCCTCTCCACTTCTCTCTTCCGAGTCCTCACAATTTTAACTCTCTACTCATCGGAGATTAACTAAGTAAACTATTTACAGTCTGTAGCTCTATAAGGGTTCCTATAAGCACACTATTAATCAATAAAGTCTGATCTCCAAGGTGAAATAAAACCCCGCCAATTTTCCCAATAATTCTTAAATTTTCCAGATTCTAATCTGATGGAAAAAGTCAGCCTTTCCATAATATAAATATTATGCATTACGTCAACCCAATCTTACCTTTTGGGAGCGTCTGCCTTCAGCCATTTCCTAGTAATGGCTTTTTTCAGGTGTTTATGTTTCAATAAAATATATTGAAATTACAGATTTTAACCAGACAAAATATGAAAATGGAAAAATACTCCTTTGCTTTTCGTTCCTTTTTGGTTAACCGTGTGCTCTAATGCGAAGAGGGTTAGCATTTTGGGTTGCTTTGAAGTAGACAGTCATACACAACGCATATTAAACACGAAATAACCGATTTCACTTTTGAAATCCAAATAAGAGAATTGAATAAACAACAGCATTCAAAGAGGTATTTTCATCATCCCCTACAGGCTTCCTCACAGAGCTGTTATCCTCATTTCCCTCATTCGACGTGTCACTGACACATACTACAACATCTTTTCAAGGAGCTTGATCAATTTCACGGTAGTCTGCAGACTTCCCAGTAAGGAAGTTGGTTTGAAAGGCTGTGATAGCATCGGCCGTACCCCTTCCTCACCCTTGCTTGGCTTGTCTAATCGGCCCTCCAGCTGCATCCAGCCATATGAAGGAAACCCTGTTGACTCCTAATCTGTGTCGCCTCTGATCCGTTCCTCACCTCGGCAGCACATGTGCTACTGGGCGCAGGGAGGCGGAGAGTATCCGTTTGTTTTCTTCTTGTCATCGTGGAGGTTAATGGAAGCAGAGGCATAAACTGCTTGAGGAAACAGGAGACGGAATGTTTTGTTTTACTTTGAGCAAGCTCTCCTGTCAGCTTCTTGACCTGGCAGTTTGCAGTCCTGCTTCCTTCTGCTTCGGCTTCCCTCTTCTGCTGACAGAAGAGCGCAGGAAATAAGTAAGCCATTAACTACTGGATGCTTTTAGAATTCCTTTTTGTATTATTTTACTAAATCTAACATAAAAGGTTCTTGGTTGGAGCCAAACCTTTATTCTGTCTGTAAATGAATCTATTTGACTTTGACTTTTCTGCACTCATAATTCATTGCCATTGCTTGATTCTCAATTACACACATTATTTATAAGCCTGACTTGTACTGTGTATCTGCCCTGACATTATATTACCCAGTGTTAGAATATTCTACATGACTGAATGCTTAACAGAATCATTCTGTTCATTGTATTAATTTGGTAAGGACATGCTGCACATCAGATATCGTAGTTAGCTATTAAAGGATTTTAGGATGTACAGTTCCTAACAAAAGTATTCAGACAGATTAAACTGTTTCACTTTTTGTTAGGTTACAACCACAGGCTTCAGTGGATTTTAAGACTTTTTGAGATACAGTAACACAAATTAGCACATACTTATGGAGCTTTGAAAGTTGTCATAGTGATGGCAGCATATTGTCGTGGGATGATGTTCTTCATTAGCTCTGAATAAGGTGGTCAGAGTTCATAGGAATGGACTGAGCTTAAAGTATTTTGCAACATCTAAGCGCTTAATACTTTCAGACACTGTGTTGAATGATGCCACAAAATAGAATCACACTGTATATTGTGTTAGCATGTCACTTATAGAGCACAAAAAGCTTGTGGTGGTAGCATAAAAACATTCAGCAATATTCAAGGGCATGGATGTGTTTGAAAGAGAGTATTTTGCAAAAGATAATAACTTTGCAAAATCTACAATTTAGCTGGTAGGTTTTATAAGTTGCCCTCTGGAAAGATGATTTACAGATGTTGAAAAATCTTAAAAGTCTTAGTGTGAAATACTAGTAAATCCCCAGTATTTAATTTGCTGAATGAGTTCACCAGGAAAACACAACAAACAAGCAAAAGAAAAGTTGGGGGAAATAAATCCACCTTGATAATACTCCCGCTGCTACCTAACTATAAACGTTTGGAACCACCTTTGTGATGTTACTACATTAAATTAACAATATGATATTTATTTAAACATATGGTGTGTCTCAGCTCACCTTTACAGACGTTTACGTCTCGCCATCCTGCTTTATTAATTTACACTTGACCTTAAGCAACGTACATGAATAAAACGTCACATTCTTAAAAATGAATTGAAGTCTCCCCATCTTCTCAGGCCTTTCTTTTCATCTTTAGTTGTTTTTCTTTGACCCCATCTTAATACAGCCAACTTTCCTTCCGTGTTATTTAAGATGATGGAAACTATTGTCTCAATGCAATATTTAACAAGGCCATGAGGGCAGAGCGCAGTACGTGCACCTTCAGACGTTCTGAAAATAGCAAAAGTATGACAGACAGAAAGGGTATAGACCGAGTGCACGCGGCTGCATATGTCATTGAGGGAGGTGGGACACAGCGGGTTGGTGGGGTCTTTGCATGACAGCTCAGCAGCAAGCAGCTAAGGGGCCTCCACTTCAAGCTTGTTCATGTTATCTACTATGCCTTTCTGGATCAGGGGAATCTTAATTAAAATACATGCTTAATATGTTTTGCAAATTGGACAAAAAGAGCTAATGGATGCAACTCTTACTAGTAAGAATTTTTGAGACATTCATACATATCTCTTTTGAAAGATTCCACAAAATAAATGTTTTCTTTTTTTTATTACTTTTTTCTTCTCTGCTGAAGCATACATTGACAAACTGACAACAATGTAGAATTGGTGTTCTTTTTTCTGACAAGTGAAAATGACAACAAAATAAACATTTACCTTTCCTCTGCAGATGAAGCCATACAGGGAGGGTTTACATTGGCCCGGCCTGTTTCCTTTTTGTCATTTCCCAAAGCCTTCAAAATTCATATTTGATTTTTTATAATAAATATATATATATATATTTATTGATATATACAGATATTTGTCTGTTCTAACAGTACAGTTTACATTCTATGTAAACAACTCAACTCAAACTGTGAAACTCATACGCTATGTAAAATTTAGGATGCATAAAATGACGTGGATATTTGTGCATTGGTAAAAATGACTTTCAGCTCAAAATGTAATTTCTAAAACATGAGAACAATAAAAGATTTTAATATAGAAATCTTAGGTTATGGAAAGCAGTGTTGTAGTACTCGAGATCGGTCTTGGTCTCGAGACCATTTTTTGATGGTCTTGGTCTCGTCTCGGACTTGACCGCATTTGGTCTCGGTCTTGGGCGCTGAGGACTTGGCATTTTATTTCAAGACCAGTCAAGGCCACAACTGTGAAAATATCACTAAACGTACAGCATACTGTCCAGTTTATTTATTAACATCTTTGTTTTCAGTGGATGCAAAACGCACCGATTAAAATCCAACCAATTACGTGTTTCTGTTACTGAATTATTGTGCGGAGGTGTTGGCTGAGGTGTCGCATATATGGGACAACACTGTGACCAAAGTGCAATATAGTAATATGACATTCAGGAATGATCCGATTCTTCTGGACGGATCTTTACTAAGGTTGATAGAACTGAAGCCTCACTGAGAGCAGTTCTTTGTTCTTGTAATGTTCTGCGTAGACTGCAGTAGCTATTATTTTATTTCATTAAAAAAAAAAAAAAAAAATATATATATATATATATATATATATATATATATATATATATATATATATATATATATATATATATATATATATATATGTTGAAATGGTGAATAAATAAAACAAGAACACAGCATGCTCATTGCTCTTTGTTTTCGTCACCTGTCATGGTGGCAGATTTTGCAGCAGGAGGGAGGATGAAAACAGTCACAGTGCTCCTTCTGCTTGGTTACTTCTTGCTTATTGTGCCTTGGACAGTGTTCATAGTTGATAGTTAATTGCTATGTTTAATGGTGCAGTCAGTTGTGTTTTCCGACATTGGCAATATGGGCAACCGCCCAGGGCGTTATTTTTTTTAGGGATGGCAGGAGACCTCTGTGGATTGTGGCATAGGGATGAAAGCAAAACAAAAGGAAGAAGAGTTTGAATTGATACTGGTTAAATTTATTTCACCTCTAAGTATTTATATGGGATTGTGGATCTTTCAGATCAACTTGAGAAGCAATTTTGGTAGGTAAACTTAATTTTATTGTGTCACGTAGTGCGGGGTGCTGGTCTTTGTCTTGTCTTGGTCTCAGGTTCGGTGGTCTACTACGACTCTTCTACGTGACTCCTTGGTTCCATGTCCTCCCCTGCCAGTTGGATTTCTTTAAAAATAAATACCACTAGAGGCAAAAAAAAAAAAAAGTGTCGTTCATGCTTGGTTAGGACAGGAGACAAGATGTTTCCATCCCTGAAATTATGATGCATAGAATCAAATATCTAAGTACAAACTATGTTACAGAGAGTAAACACAATAAAAAACATGCTTTATCTGTGGTATTGCTCATTAAAATGGCACATTACTGATGTATTAAAATTAAATACAATCAGTACACTTCATGATATTAGCGATTAGGTATTATTCAGCAATTACTTTTACTTTTAATACTTAAGTATTTTTAAAAGCCAGTACTTTTTTACTTTTACTTAAGTAAAATGTTAATGTGGTACTTTTACTTGAGTACATTTTTGTCTGTGTATTTGTACTTTTACTTAAGTAAATTTTTTTGAGTACTTTCTCCACCACTGTAAATAAAACAGTTAAATTCTCCAAAACAAAACATTCTTATTCAACGAATCATTCAAAAATAACATCCAGCAGCAAAATAACAGACAGCTGTTATACCAGTTGACAGTTAAAACATTCACAAAACATTTAATACATTTACACCTTGAACCCACCTTGTATGATACAGAATGAAAAACGCTTCACAATGTGGCTTTGACTGCAGGCAAGTGGTCCGATAGGCTGAAAAATAAAAGACACGGTTAGTGTCATGACTGAGTGTTCAGCCACGAACACCAACCGGCGCAGCTCCCACTCATAGGGTCACATTTTTCCAGCCCAACCACGATAAAACTTTACAAATTATATTTGTAGATGTTAAATATTCTTACAGTATTTCGTTAATTGTTGAACTAGAAAAATATGACCCTAAGTAAAAAAAGAAGTGAAGAGCTGTCTCTATCGCACCTATCTCCACCAGCGATCCTCAGAACTCTGGTGGGGGAAGTCACGAGAGTGCCTGAAGGACCTGTTGCATGCAGTCACTCGTCACACCACTAGGTGGCTCCAAACATATGTGTTGATTAAAAATCTCATAAATACATACAATTATTGTAATTATTTTGGTTAAAATTCACATAAAGATACATATAGGCTTTTCTCTCTGTTACATATGGTTGAATTAACTGCTAAACATTGCATCCGTTGTTCTGATTCTTTGCGTGATTGTAGTAGTTTCCTGGCCACAGATATTCCTGACTCAATGGACAGAAACGGCGCATATGTGACGTACGATAAGTCACGTAATGTCCAGCAACATATATATCCATCAATGCTGCTGGCGCTCTGTCCTTCTCTCACACTTTCCGCTACTTAGCAGTGGGTGTAAGGTTACATTGTGTTGCATTCAATGTTGTCGGAAAAAAGAGTTTCATGCGCTTAATGTCCGATTTGACATAACTATTTATTGAATTCATTGTTGCTAGCTGGGGTAGCAACAGGGGTGGCAAGGCTGTTGTTGGGGTGGCAACTGCCACGCCAGTAGATCCTCCCCTGCATGCTCTTAAGGATGTGGGACTTTAAAACCAAAGAACTTGCAGAGATTTTTGTGCCAACAGAGGCACAACATCTTTAGAAAAAGAGGATAAGTTCATAAAGCGTCCATACCAAAAATCCTCCTCCTCACAACTACAGTATGAGATCCCAGAAAAGCTGAGAAGAGTAATCTCTGGATAGTCAGGTCCCTTTCTTTAAAATTAGGACAAGAACTCAGTCTGCCACTTCAGAAGTGTTTTTATCCCAGCCCACTGTGCAACACTGTAGATTGAAAACCCAATGCATCAGTGAAAGCAGTAACGCCCACCATTCGTTGGCCAGTTCAGCAGCTGGTTACTGTGGAGACTAAACAGAGACATTCTTGAATTGGGAATGTCTGTTGGTGATTTCTTGGACAGTTCTATTTCAGTGGTCCACAACTGAAGGAAGACAATTTTGATCAATATCTTACAAACAAGAGAAGCACAATTTTATGTGATTGTAGACTTTAGATGCCAATAAAGCAATAATGTATAATTTGCTATGTAGAGTTAACAGAACAGATGCATTTCAACTTGACAGTTACACTGAACAGCAGAAGTGTCCTAGTCATGTGTAGGCTTGAGATTTATTAAAAACAGAGCAGCACAGAATGAACTTTGTTGTTTGATTTGAATTCTTTAACTCCAATTTATTTCAAATTTCGAGGGATTTTCTTCAAACTGAAGGCTAATAGCAGTTATTGTAAGTAATGACATTTCATTGTAACCAGTGGCATACATATCCAAATTCAATTTGGCAAACAGACACAGGTGAATAAAAGGCTGTTATGAGTTTTAATATTTTTAAGCTTTATGGAGTGTCAAGCTAAATGCCAGTCTTTGCAGTGACCATTTGGCTTGGTGGCTTACACACTCCTATTCGGCATTATACTGTGCTCAGGTAAATTAATCATGTGCATAAATGGAATGATAGTCTATCAGGCTTCAGGCTTGTTTTGTGTGAATAGCTGTAATCAACCCTTGCAAAGCAGCCACAGGACAGAAAATCAAAGCCTTTTTTTTCCCCTCCATTGTAAACTCAATAGATTTACATAAACTTGCAAAATGTGATGCTTTCTTTTAATTTTGCTTTTTGCTTTTGCATCAATATTCTGACTTTTAGCAAACCCGTTGTTTTGCCTGTTTCACACATAACTGTCTCAGCTACTTTCAGCCTTCGGGGACGGGAACGCATTGACAGGCTTCGGAAGAAGTAAATGTGAGAACTGTGTTACTACATCATTAAGCAGACAAACTGCATCACACACATTTCTGTTTTTATTGTGTAAATAGCCAGACGCGTAATATGGAAAAAGAGACGGGAGAAAGCAGATTAAAAATCACAATGAACATTTTTTTAATGACTTTATGAAAGTTGGCAGCACTACGAGGAGTCATTGTGAGCCCACAGTTTTTAATTAAAATGTGAGTGAAGGTGCAGTGATTGCCTTTGTGATATGACTTTGCAGAACCATCATTTCCTTTGAGAAGCTCTTCAAAGACTCACAGGTAACTCTTGCCTGCAGTTTTACTAGGGTTCCTTTCTCCAATAGCCTCTCTTTTTTTCCTGTCAAATGTGTTATAACTGTACGGACGATCAGCACTCCGGGGAAACTAAAGGGTGACTTTAGAATCTGGCCACACTACCTAGATAGAACATAAAAAAATAAAATAAAATAAAAAAGTAAATTTTCTCTTAATTTACCATGGATTTTAGCCAGGAGTTAGGTTGTGTGAATTATAAGAGTAAATGAATCCTGAATGCCTGTGCTGGTCATTCATAGGAAAAAAAAGAAGCAGTAGAAAAGACGATGGACAGAGACAAGGACAGCAAGGGACAAAATCAATTTGTTGAAAGAGAGTAGAGCAGGATATCTGGGCAGGGAATCAATAGGATAAGAGGTTATTAGCTTAGAAATGTCACTTGAAATCGATCATCATCTCGATCGACTGCTGAGGCATCTAGACTCAGAGGGTCAAAGCGGCTTATGAGTTAAAACTGATGGGTAACTATTAAATGAGGAATATATACGACACATGTAAGGTTTGCTTTTAATCTTGACATATTAAAGAAAAAAAGAATCTGACTGTTGTTGAGTAGCTTTTTAGACAAAGATGACAAGATATAGCAATATATTTTTTGAATGTGAAATGTTTAAAAACTTTTATTGAAGTGCTATTGGAGAAACCACCTGGTAGCACAATAATACAACCCACTCCCCCGAGAGCCAGTGGAGAAAACAAAGACTCATAATTACTTCTGCTGCAGAAGATAGGTTCATTAGAGTTACTGTGCACAGTAATTGGCCATGAATGTCATCCCAGATTAGAATTCAGCAGACATATATCCACATCCACTATACAGCAGTGTGAAGCAAACCTCATTGACACATTGCTGGAAACTGATGGGATGATCCCTTAGAAGAGTCATAGAATTAAACAGTGAAATAGCAAAATTACGGACTGCATTTTAGTTGGTGTAAATACATGATTTTCTTCTTGTTCTGGGGAGAGCCTTGTGAAATTAGTTAATTTATTTGTGTTACTGAAAGATTCACTACTACGACTAACAAGACATTGTACACATTGAACTGTTCGTCATGAACATAGACTCACACAGGTGTTTCCATCAGTTTCTAACTCATGGTGTTGGGCTGTCTCTGAATAGTCAAAATAATTTTCTGTCATGTTAGGGTGAGAGTTTGAATTCAGCTTTTAACCCTAGAAAATGCCTCAACTTAATGTACAGCTATCTGAACTGATGATTGTGGAATCGGCAATCCACAAGAGAACACACACGCAAAAGAAATAAAAATAAAATGTAGAAATCTTCAATTACATATCAAAATTAAATACCAGAAAATCCCATAGAAACCATGCATAGTTTTTAGTTATAATAAATCGGGTCACCATAAAAACACAAGAAAGAGGAGGAAAGTAATTGTGGATTTCTATTTGCTTTTCACCTTTCAACAGCTCAGCTTACATCAATTCCAGTGATGTCCAAAAGGAAATTTGTCTTAAGTACATATCATCAAATGAACATGTTCTCTGTCCACAGCAAATCAATGATGTAATTTGTCAGACAGAAACATAGACGGCTGGAGCTGTCATTAGACGCCTTCCGGCAAAGTTACCACTGTCACCCTCTAATCAAATGTCTGAGTTGGATGTGCTCTAAGAGCTGTCCACTCTCCAGCTTCATGATATGATGAGGATAAATCTATATCTCATCCCAGAAATGGAAGTGCTTTGAATGGTACAGTATTGTGTAGAAATGTAACTCCGCCCTTAAGGTATTTCCCCCCCCCATCTGCTCAATCACATGGAGATAAAGTGAACAGAGCTAAAAAAGATGGGCATAGATAGGGTGAACATGATGGGGAGAAAATGTTGCAGGCACATTTCATTCATCCGTTAGATGAATGAAAGCAGCATGGGAGATGGTGATAAGAAGGAGACAAGAGTGGAAGTATTTCCTGGGGATCATTAGAGAGTAGAAAGTGTACAGGGATTCATTAGCATGAGACATGGTGGGAGAGTCCCCGTCTTGATAAATGTTCCTGGGGAGTTACCGAGAGAACAACAGCGTTACAACTGATGAGGGAAGATAGCTTAAACTAAACCTGTAATCTGCAGACAATTAAAAGTTTGGTGTTTTTTTTTTCTGCACAGCTCAAACTCACATGAGGGGAAAAAAAAAAAAAAAGACAGTACACTCCAAGGCCCAGTCAATCCATCAGAGGCAGGAATGTGCCATAGAACGGGGCAGTGCCAGTCACCTTGGACATGGGGTGTAGGCTGGTTTCACGGCACACTGGACTTTAATGTTCCTCCCTCACTAGAGGTCAATAACTCAGCACACTCAATCACATGAGTAGATGCAAGTGCTCGCACAGGCACACATATATGGTCTCTGCACTGCCGTTACTGTCTTCACCTTAGTGCAGAACTAAGGAAGTGAAGTGGATGTCTGTATAAAAAGATCACCTTTTGATGGCTGGCGTTGCATCTTTATGTACATTCCACAGCTTAATCACAGGATAGAGCTGCATCGTATTGTAATCTTTTCCATGAGGGTTTTCTCTCATCCGCTGCAGTGGCTTAGCTTTCCTTGTTGCTAAATATTGTGACCCACATTACTGCAGTGTAATCCATTCTTAGATTATGATGTGCAAAGCCAGCCAAGTGGGGTGCTTTAATCAAAGCAAGTCATCCATTTCCTACACCATCCATCTGACAAGCCAGCAAATCATGCTTCATCAATTTTCACCCCCAAAGAATCTGCCAAGAAATGGTGAATGTTGTGATGAATAGAAGTAAACTGGGCATTCAAGGAGGATTTGGAAACAAGCTAGTGTGAGAACACTGTTTTTGGTTTGGGACACTTTGGGATTTAAGGTAAAGACCCATGTTGGGTGAGGGAAAACCCAACAATTATGCTACAATTATGGCTCATAAGAAAAGTATAATTTAACATTGATATCTGAAGAATAAGAGCATCAATGAAAGAGGTTCCTCATGGCAAACTTTATTATTTTTAGACTAATTTTAACTTTATGTGTCATTTTCTTTGAATTCATCCTGTGAGATGGCACAGATTTATAATATTATATATTTTGGAGAAAGCCTCTAAATGTTAAAACCTTGAGACAGAAGTACATTGCAATCAGCCTTTTCATTAGATTTCAAAGCACAATTTGATTTAAGCTCATTTTATGAACACAGTAGCCAGAGCTCTCTTACAGAAAGTAACTGCATTCAGGAAGTAATCACAACACTCCACAGGTTTCTTATATCTCTAACATACTGCTATCAGACAACATTTCAAACAACTTCATCCAGATCCATCAATACAATCGTCATTGTATCATAGGAAATTTCAGCTAGGGACTTTGCTTTCAAATGTAGACTTTATTGTTTTTCATAGTGGTTTGCTGTGAAATTGTACTTTTTGCAAGTGAACTATACCTTGCAAACAATTCCACCCAGCAAAACCATCATTGCTGCTATTAGATAGAAATGACAGGGTGGGACAGAGCACAGACCCATGAAACAGATACGGAAATCCCTTGTGCTGCATTTTTTACGACTGTACTTTGAGCTGTTATTAAAACTGCAATACCATTTCAAATGTTGTTGTAACCCGAGTTACATTTTAAGATTATTAAAAAACCCAAATCAACGTCACTGTAAGTGACGAACTAGGTTCCAGGTTCGTCTACTGGAGGTAGTGGCAAATTGCAAGACACATACAACTAGAGAGTGCACAATCAATGAAGTGTATTTATATTTACAATATATACAAATTGTTTCACAACTTTGAAGTCCAGTTCCTTAAACCAAGGAAGTCTCTTTCGGTGATGAAAGGGAAAAAACAAAAAATGTCATTTAGTTCCAGCTGTGAATGGTTGGTTGAATTTCCAACCAGTTTGGAGACGGTTCCTCAGATTTTGGGTGGATTTCTGGATCCGCTATGGTTAGCTCGCCAGTCCGGTCAGTGTACATAAACCAGACAATTCTTAATGTGTCCTAGATCCTCCAGTTTACTCCGAGCTGGGGTGGGATCTGGAACACACCTGGCCAGTTCCTCTTTTGACAAACAAAGATCGTTTCAGCGTTCAGATGAGCGACCATATGTCTGCACGTCAAAGTCCCACAGCGTCTGCTACCCAAGGTGCGATTTAGCAGCAATATAAACAGTGGCTGTCAATTTAGGACTGACGTGCAGCTGTCACATGACGTTAAACCCTCGCGAGAACAACCTTGCTCTCGCCCGGTTAGTGTCGAAAAAGTAAAACAAAGGAGGATTTTTAAATTAGATCTTTAAATAAAAAAATAAAATTAGATTTAACAAAATAGAAAATAAAATAACTAAACTACATCTAATATAGAAAAATTATCCTGGTTACATTGTCAAAGAAAAAAACAAAACACCCTTGAGAGGCAGACTTATATGGCTTCAATACAAGCAAGAAGAAATAAAACTGATATATGGTAATGCTGCGTAACCTAAAAGCCAGCCTGGAAGAAGCAAATGTTTTATCTGCAAGAAATAAAAAACCTTTAATCCCAATCAGAGATAGCTGGAGACTGAACAGAAGAAATCTGCAGTCTTGACATTAGTTGTCCTCCTCTTACTCTGTGGACATTTTAATAAAAACAAACATCCATTAAATCATTTGACCCTCCTCCCACACAAATTAGAACAGTCACATGCCATCTACATCTGTCAAAGGCGAGTTAGACCTTACTTGTTCCGATAATGACTAATTGTTGAAATCACTTCACATTTTAAAAATAATCCTAATAAAGTCAATTGTATTGATGCACAATGACTTTATTCAGTCACAGCTCAGTTAGGAGGAAAAGAAAAAGGAGTTGGACTTTATAAAACATTGATGTACTATCGTCAGGACCAACCAGCTGTGCGGGTTCCCGTAGCAACAAGAAGCAAGCAGTTTGCATGACCATATGGCTTGCAGCAGTGGAATGAATCAACAGGTTTGTATACTTACAAGGTGAAGAATCAATCATTCTTTTGCACTTTTTTTTTCTTGCTGAAGTTTTAATATTAAGAATGCACAAAATGTCTTTCGATTGCCGGGAGAGGTTTCACATAGATGGTGATCGGTGTAGGTTGAAAGACAGCTGCTTCCTTGAATACTGTGTAGTTGTTCATTTATTATTCAAGAACAAAGAGAGCCTGAGGTCCACCTGATCTGGACTTGCTGACTTAGTATAAAAGAGGTGTCTTTGCATGAATGTTGCAAATTTTGTTTCGTGGAAGCTTTGCTGCAGATTTGCGTGTATTTATAGGAGTGCTGTTGGGAGTAATGTTTTGCCTTAACTTAAAATTACATACAATTATTTGTCAAAGTGTTCATAACCCCTTAACATTCATATTTAATAGCATTGGTACCAACATCTTCAACCTTTTTCAATATACATCATTCAGTCAATCACGTTTATTTCTATAGCAAATTTCAGTTCAAAGTGTTTTACATCATGAAAACAAAAAATCAGGAAATAGTCTTCAGGTGATGGAAGGCCAACTTTGTAACTGTTATATAGACACATACAGTGATTTCACATTGTAGTGTGAAATCATAAAATAACTGAACATTGATTAATAGTTTTCTAAATTCCTCACAAATACAAATCTGAACAGTACGTTGTCCTTTTGAACAATGACTAGATGCCCGAACACAGTGGTGGTGGTGTCATGCGGTGGGAAAGATTATTGATTAAAGGAGGAAGGCTTTAATTGATTGAAATATGAATGGAACTAAATACAGGGATATCTTGAAATAAAATATGTTAAATGCTAAAAAGAGAGAGAAAAAAACATAAACAAACAAGCAGATCTGCAATGGAATAATTTAGCTCCAAGAATGTTCATGTGTCAAAATAGACAAAATACAGTTCAGACCTAAATTAAATTTAAAACATGTGGCAAGTCTTGAAAAATGTTTTTTCACACATGCTCTCCATCCAATCCGACTCATTCTGAAGTGATTTTGCAGAAAGGAATAGAATTATAAATAATAATTCTATTTATTATAAATAATAAATAGAATAGGAAATGTAAAATAGACTTTTTAGGTAACAAAATAAATATTCTCTTTTCACTGACCCAGTATGCACCATAGCATGTTGATTTATGAAAGAAACTCCCACTGAAACATATTAAAGCTTGTTTTGGCCACGTGACCAAAAACAAGTTTTAAATGGCGTGGATAATTTTGCAAAGCTCAGTATCACAAGGACTTTGTTTGAAAATTATTAAAATGAAGCTCCAGAAATCAATTATTTATCAATGAGGCTCCATTTCTTTCCTTTGCTGTTCGCAAGATGAATTATAAAATCACAGCAAAGAAAATGTCTTTATTTTTTTTATGGCCCTCAGAAATGGTCGCATATTGGTTCAAACTCAGTATGCACCCCATGGTTCTTCATCAATCCTGCATTCAAGCAGCTACAAAGCACCATTAAGCTTAGCATGAGATGCTTAGCCTCTTTGTCCAAAGCTGTAGCCTGTTGCGTGTCTCATCTGCAACAGCAAGGCATGCTCCCTTATAGTTTGCTGATAGCGACTAAAGCCTGTCCTTGTTCCGTTGTTCTCTTCAATAAAAGGCAGTAATCCATAAGCCAAGTAGGCTGGATTGAGGAGAGGTGCCATGCTGAGACAGATTACATGGTGCTAACAGGATTGCCAAAAGAGGATGAGACCACGAGAAAAAAAATAAAAGTTAAAGAAAAGACAACCTGCTATTGATTGAGTCCATCTGTGTTTTTCTTTGGAGTAGTGCAGTATTTATATATTAGTTTGGGATGTCTGTGGCCGTCTATCTGGTTTCTTGCAAATATTAAAACCTATATTTGTTAATCTTTTGAACAAAGTTGTCTATTGTCCCATCAGATTATCACGTTGAAGCAGTTTCAGGACGTACAACCAAGGAAAAAATACTAACAGGGGTGAAATGATCCGTCCAACTCAAGCAATGAAACTGAATTTGCATGAGCAACAGAAGAATTAGAAATATTTTTGGGGGAAAAGTGAGAAAGTTCATTTTTGTTTTTACAGAGTGAAAATTTGATTAATTTCAAACTGTCTTGTAAATATTATGTAATCAGTGTATAATATTCCAGTCCAACTGGTACAGTTTATTAATTTGACTTGTTTTGACACGACCTTGACGTGTTAATCATCAGTTGGTCCAAATGCCAACGAGTCACTGACTTTTTCCTTTTTAGTTTTAGAAATTGTAGAAGTCACAAACGGTGTTATAAAGAATTTTGTTCAGTTTCAAATTGTCCAGTTCAAGTTTGACAGCTTTAAGTTGCGAAGACTTTATACAACAGATGATCAGATTAAGCCAGATGTAATTTTGAGCCAACAGGAAGCTACTAAATATGGTCCTACTTTAGCATTATTAGCAGCGTAAGATTAGTTGTGGTAACGTTTTAAATTCAAAACAAGAGAATCGAGTATTATAAATTATTATTATTATTAACATTGTATTATTTACAACTTCCTATACGTTTAAGGTGGAAAAAGGCAGGAATTTGCAACACTTATTCAAAGAGCGTTTTTTTAAGCAGCCTCAAAACCAGTGACAAATGTTCTGTTACATCTAGTCAGTTTGTAGCGACAAAGAACATTTTCTTGTTCAGAATATGTTGCATTGCTCAACCCAGAGTTGTGCTCCGTGAACCTGAATATACACTTAAATTTTATGCTCAACGACAGGAAGGTATATGCATCAGCTGGCTGTGAGCCGAGGTTCACCGCAGCGTATTGGGAGGAGCTCTGGTCCTGCCCTCTAAGTCCACACGGCTTCCAACAGGTGTTCCAGCGGAGATCAAAAGACGACGCCGGCTGGAAGTGAAATCCCACGTTTATGTTGAAAGATTTGGAGATAATACGAGTAAAGATAATCTGATTATGTGGGTCACTTTGACATTGGAAGATAGAAGGGAATGGAAGCCTCACAACTCTTCGTGCACAGCAATCTGGAGAGATGCAAAATCATGCAGTTCGTCAGACGTTTCATCACTTTAATTTCTTTTGATGGCAAAGCGATTATTATATTTCTGATTAAGAGAGAATAATAGCGTTAATGAAACATTGTTCTAATCTTTTTTTTTATTTCATTAACACTCAAATTTGCACCATCTATTAAATGACTGAAATTAGAACATTTTTTTCCATCCCTCTGTTTTAATTTTTGTTTCTTTTAATTTTCTTTTGCAAACATTATCTTAATGTATTACATCAACGGGTTTTCACTCCTGTTATCACTTGCTAATTAGACATGATTCTTGTAAATTTTTTCATACTTTCTTTTTTCTACCTTTTTCAAGAAGTATGGAAGATATCTTCAATTGAATGAAACATATATTAAATGAGGGATTTAGCATGGTGAACATCAGCATGCCGTTATACTTTCTGAACAGTTGCTGTTTCTTCCTGATTCGTCTTCTGAAGGTTGTGTGCAAATGCAACTTTTTAAACATTCAAAAAATAAATTCAAATTCCTGCTCGGACAGTTTTCCCTAAAATAATACCCTCTAAAGTACAAAGATTTTAAGTAAAATGCAATTTTTTTTTCAGCCCTCCTTGGATGTTTAATCTTTTTTTTGTATTTACATTTTGTACTTCGGTCCCAGACAAATCTAGCTAATAGACAGATGGTTCTAGCCTAGTTTGTAGAGACGGCTTGGTTTGCTTTGCTTTGCTTATATATTTCAGTGTGTGAGAAAAGCAAACAAAAAAAAACATAGGATAAATCTTCAAGTTGGCAAAACCTTCAGCTGAGTTGGACCAGTGCACACAAACTACTGATGTATGCCCAAAATAATCAAATCCAGTTACCCAGATGAAGAGAAGATCCAAAGACTGGTTGATGCTACATTTGTCATAAATGAAGCAAATTTTTGTTCTTAAAGATTTTTCCACCTGTTGCTTTCTTCTGCTCCCGTCAATATAACTGAATCAGTTTCCTTGTCAAGTAAAAAAAAAACAGGTGGTTCTTCAAGCTCCAAATTGAAGTGAAATAATCTGCTCTTGTGTCGAGTGTTTTAGATACTATCTTCATTTGTACATTTTCTGCTGTGGCAGTAAACAAAATGTAAAAAAGAAAAAGGAAAAAAATCGTCTGGCCTTTTTGGTGAAACTGCCTGACAAGCTGTATTTTTGCAGCCATCATGTAAATATTAGGGAAGTAATTTATCTGAGAACCTGTGATCAGCAAATGTCAGTATCCGCTAAAAACAGAAAACCTGTCTATTAAGACCACTGAGAATCTCCAGGAGAAAGAGCACAAGCAATCCAGTAAAAAGCAATGTTTGATGTGTTAAATTGTCCAGAGGCATCACCTAAGTCGAAAAGGCTTCATTTTTACCAACAACTTCTTTATTTATTTTTGGCAGTGAGGGAAGACAGGTCAAGGTGTTCCATTAAATGGTAGCAATTTAGAGAAGTGGATCTAGCCTGGATTTCTGATGCCCTGCACAGCAGCAACAAGCTACAGGAAAAGTGGTTTAGACTGAGATTCTTGCTTTGAAGGGTCACCTTCACCTCCAGCTTACTCTATGCATTGAATGGCACCATTTTTTATTTTATTTTTTTTTTACCTTGGAGCTGATTTCCTTACTGTTGAAAGTGTAAATAGTGTTTTATTTAGGTAAAGCATAGCCAAAGTTGTATACTATACCTTAAAGTTCAGGTTTTAATTATGTCAATTAAAGGCCAGATTCACTTTAGGTAATAATCTAAAACATATAAATGTTCATTTATGGATTGTGAGAGATAAATAATTTCTATCAGTGTTATAAATACTTTATATCACATTATAACTGAAGCATGTATCCTAACAGATGTTAGGATACCTTCAAAACATGTTTAAAAGGGTGACCACTGATAATCACTGTCGTTTGGCTTTAAAGGAAGACAGAGGACATATATAATTGCATAAACCAGTTTATGGATCTCTAAAGTATATAGAAATAAGAACAAAATAAGGGAGAAAACACCAGAAAGCAAAGATTTTTCTTGTAAAAATCCATATAGGAAACTCTGAGACATGTAATAACTCAAATCTGGGGGAATTACTTCCTCTGTGCTTTTCATCTAAGATGTACAATCCAGAGACTGAACACTGATGTCCATTAGTTTTAGTTTATATATATATATATATATATATATATATATATATATATATATATATATATATATATATATATATATATATATATATATATACACTCCCGAAGTAATATCTCCTGCTCTGTATGATGATGCTGAGCAGTTTCTTTGTAGACTTTATATGCTCACAGAAGGTAGCATTTATTGATAATCACATCTCAGAATAATGCAGTTAGGATGATTAGAATAACCACACGGTGTGTGTGCACATTAATGCACGCACACCATGTGTCAAATATGTAGTAGGTCTCAGGATTAATTGCGGTGTGGTAAACTCAGAGAGGTACTGGACCATAATGGGAGGTTGCAGGCTTACAGTGGCAGTGAATCCTCCTCTTAGGAAACACTCCTGCAATCTGTCTTAGTTAACCAAACCTGACAAAGTGCTGGGGGAACAAGGGTGGGGGCGTGGGGGCTCTGCATACACAAAAAGATTGAAGAGTTGTAAGGAGATAGGCAGGCAGATAAAAGGAGACTGAAAGAAGGAGACTTCTTTTAGACGATGGCCGACAGCTTTCTTGTACTAGAGAAAGCTAGTCACTGAAGCAAAGGAGACATTGTCCCCTTTCCTTCTGCTCCTGGAGCTGACACCTCTCCTCACAGAAAGGTCATCCTCCTCTTCCCACGTTCCCAACTAACTGGCTGTCACTCACAGATGTCTACTTTAACAGCACCCAGCTCTGTTAGACTGTGTTACTCTGCTGAAGTCGAACACACAGGCAAACTAGCCTCCTTTATCGGTTTACTTTCAAATATGCAACTGAATTATGTGCATGCATATAATTGCATAAACGTGCATAAACATTCGAGGATGTTTATGCACGTAGTGTGATTTGCTAAAGTATTCAGACACCTTGAAGTTTATAAGTGAACCATACATTTGCATTCAGTCCCTTTTGATTTAACACCTCAAAATAAAATAGCAGGACTAAATGAAGCTACTCTGTTGTGGAGATAATTAAAGTCAGTTTAGGTACTAAAACAGTACTTCAAACTTTAAAACACTCGCAGATCATTATTATTTTTTGCCATCCAAAAATGTAAAGAGTATGCCACAACTCCACCTTCAAACCATTTTGGTTGGATAATCCTCCTTCATTCCAAATGTCTGGTTTTACTCTCATCATAGTTTTATTCCTGCACTGCAGTTAATTTCAAGTTCAATATTTCACAGACATTTGTTTCATGATTCACTTGAGGCAACTAAGCTTTCTCATTTCAAGTGCTGTCACTGACATGACAGCGTGTGTTAGTACAATTAGGGACCATCAACAAATTACAATCAGTCCAAAAATCTAAACAAGAAGTTTCCCTATCAGTGTGTTTCCTGGTGACCCAAACACTGAGAATCAATGCAGAAGTTAATTTTCTTATTTAGGTTAAATTTGTATTGAGAAATAATTGATCATATATTTCCACTAGCTTTCAGTGTCATTGAATTAATATGTTGGACTAATGAGATGTATTCATTTCTGTAACACCAAGTTGTATGCAAAGCTATGGAAGCTAGTGATTTTTTGTAAACACTTACATATGGGTAAAAAAAAATAATGATGTAATTGCTGTGAGAAGTGGTTCAACAAAACACTGACTCAGCAATGCTGGAAACTTATATACACAACAATTTTGTTTTATTTGTAAAAAAGTTTGAAAAACATTTATTCTTCATTTCCCCTTCATAACTTGGTAGAGGCATTTCACATGATGTCCGATAGAATAACAAGGCACTATACTTGAGCTTGTTTTTTAACACAAGTTCCCCTACAATTTGCACTCTGCCCAGTTGTCTTCCATCAAAAATGTAGCACATACAGAATAAAGCCTCACAACATATTATTTCATGTCTATCTTTGCCCTTCAAATCACAAAATATGTATATTTTAGGTTTTGTGAAACTGTCACCAGTTTTCTGAAGTCTGCTCGTTTATTTTCGAAGTCAAAACCTGCATACATGTAAACTTTAACTACACAAAGTAATGTTGTCCTTAGTTTGATCGTGACGATGTCAGTGATACTTATCCTGCTTCGGCCCAATGTTTTCAAATATTCTAGAAAATCTGTAAGTCGTGTTGGTGCTTTCCTTAATGTAAAATTTATAGCAGCCTTTTTTTCACAAGAGTAAATAATTTCATAAATTCATATTAACCATTCCTGTCAAAAAGGAGCAAATGCATACACTATGGGACTTCTCGTGTTACTGTTGAGACAGTTTTGGCACCAACAGGGAGTAAAATCTTATCAGTCAAGAAAATGGGATGACAGATTAAGACACACTGTTTTGTTTTGACAGCTTATAAAGGATGTTCAATTGGACTCATCCCAAGATAAAGTTACGGTGACTCACTGTCTGAATGGAGGGAAAGATGATTGCTATTTATCCGTTGGCGGACAAGATGGTGGAGTGTTAGAAGGAATCCCTGGTTTGGCAGAACAATTTGTAATAAAAATTGTTTAACACATCTGAAACATGAAGTACCATTACAAACGTGAAATTTGTCAGGGTTAAAAAATAAATGAAAATAACAAGCCAGTTTTAGAAAGTACTTTACATTAAGCTCACATATCTGTATTAAAACAGTTGTTTTATTGCCGTTACTGGCATAAAATGTTACATGTAAGACATTGCAGAGCATGATCAATAATAGTCAGATTTCCAGCTGAATTTGAACGTTGCAGGATGAAAACCAGCCGCTGAAACAAATGTGGTATACCACTTGTGAGGTGCACAGTATTAAAATGTTTTTCTTTTGTTTCTTACGTCTGTGTGGACTATAGGGGTATATCAATTAGCACAAACGGCGACCAAACAAAAGACTTTATGCTAATTAGTACAATTTCATCTTGCATTATCCTTATGTATTTTAGGATACAAGTAGGATGTCTACTCTTTCATTTAGTGTGAATACGTTTGTGTGTGAATAAATTAAGTGCGATAATAGCGGGCAGCAGGAGATTATTTAATTGCTCCTAATTATGCTTCTTTGGTAACATACAACCTTTTACCGAGACAATTTGTCATCATAATATTGTCCATGTTCCAGAGCTAAATTCACCCACAAGCTTAGGCAGACCAAATGCTGGCTCAGGACAGAGCAATCTGTTCTTACATCAATTCATCTCCTTATGATCCAAATACCTCCAAATATTGACAAGGAATCTTCAAATGTGTGATATCAGTTGATATCTCATATCAGAAATAAGGATGTTTTGTTTGTCTAGTGTTTAGAGATACACAGGCAAATAATCATTGGCAAAAGATGAAAAGCTTAAGCAAATATTATTCAGTTAAAGGTATCCATGACAACAGAGGTAACTGCCATTTGGATACACAACTGTCATGATTAAGTGCATAGTCAGAGAAACACAAGCTCAATCAATGCAAAATGTTTTATTTGCGTTATGTGTTGAAAACACTCGCTAATGTTTTGTCCCAGCAAAGTCATTAAATTCTTTGCACAGCATCAAATAATTATACCTCTGTATCCTGGTGCCCATCCGTCACAATTCTGTTTCTATATATAAGATCAATTTGCAGAGCATTAAAAGCAGCTTGACACAGGCATGCATCATGCTGAGCATTTTCTTCAGCATGATTTCATTTTGTTTGTCATAGTTAAATGATGCTTGGATGGTAGCATTGTCAGAGATAGGCTGTCTTAAAAAAACTCATTCGGCATTCAAGAATACTCTGACATTTAGCCTTTGGGGTATAGCTAATGTAACATTGTCTTGAAGAAATGACATTCGTGTAGGTCTCATTTGTTTTGGTAAATACAATTTACAGCAAATGCGATTTCTCCTAGATTATTTTTCAAGCCGACATTTGTTAAGATGACCTTACCAAAGTCCAGTAAGGACAGCTTGGGTAGAAAAAAAGAGACGACTCAGAGGATGGACATATTAGACATTGAAGAATAGTTAGGCTACTGGCTCACTTTAGCTAGCCAAGTTTGTTGTAATATATAAACATGTGTTTTTTATATGTACAAACATTATGAATAGGACACATTTTTATTAAATGCTGTCAAGTTATATTTTCATGATGAAAATTTGCTTATTTTGTTCCAATCATGGCATAGAAAAAGCTGGTCTAAACACTACAGCCTGTATGATCACACCTTAAAGGCCACAGAGGTCATATGAGCCACTAACCTGAGCCTTTATATCAACTCAGTGTTTGGGTCACTGTGACCCAAGCACTTCTCACAAGCAATTGTGAAATGCTTCCAAACAATGCCAACATGTGATCTGTTTGTAAAGCCTATTGGGAAGAGGAGTCACTGTAATGTAAGAAAGATGGGAAGCAATTAGATGGCTACATTCACTTCCGTCTATGCTAGCTGTCCAAAACGAGCACGTCACTTTCTCCAGAAGTAACCAATGTGCCCATCTACGTCCTATATTGTTCTTGGGATGTAGGTGAAGCGCTGTGGACCCGGGGAGCTTATGTACCCATTTGTGTTGTTGTGTTCTTGTTTGCTCAGCGTAGAGGTCACCTTGCTGCACTGGACTGCAGCTATAACACTGCTAAGGCTTTGTTTTGGGTGTTTTATCCTGGGGGTGAACCAGTCTTAGAGTGTTAGGTTTGGAATACATCAGAATATCATGCTGGAGTTTCTGTGACACTCCAGCCACACATGGAATCTATTGTTCTTCAGTTTGTTATTTTACCTTCACTGGACTGAAGTGAGTGTTTTCTTGAAATCTTGAGAGCATTACCATACGATGCCCAGTTAGAGTATGCACAGGTTTCAGGTGCTTTTCTAGTGTGTTTGTGTCTGTTTCCATTCCTTTTATCATTGTGGGGACCCATTCAACATACTAATGCAGACTTCCTCTGTTTGCTGATTGGCCAGTCCATAAATCAACCAGAGACAATCCAAGTCAACGGGAGAAAGGCCAGACTGAGCTGTAAGCAAGAATTTTATTTTTTTATTTTTTTATGTAGTTGCACAGGAAGGCAATAGCCAGGCTAGGAAATTCCAACTTTCAAGTTGGAAAAAATCAACCGGATTGACCCCAAAAGTCGGATTTTCCACTGGGAAAGTCGGACCAATTCTGAATGCCTTCAGTTCCTACTGGGGGTAGGAACACCACAGCTCTAATCTGTGGTGGAAATATGTTTACTTTACAAGACACATGCAGGAGTGCATCTCATATTTACCTGTAGCACCTGAAAGAAAATAAGTGGTGTATTCTTATGGAGAAAAGCTTAAAAGGTATTGAGAACGAAATCTACTAGGAGTGGCCATGTTGAAACAGTCTTCTCAGAGTATGTTAGCTATAACACTGTTACATTGGGTGTGATGTCACACTCAGCTCTGAGTTCGAACTTCTAAGGCAACTGGAACACAGCATCCGCACGCAACATAAACACAAACCTGATGCAAATCAAGTCGACAGGTTTATTAAGGGGCAGGAACATAATGTGTACAGCCCTATTAATCTGTAATGAACATCCTCCCAGGTGGCACCTCATCCACAACCAATGTGTCAGAGACAGACATCCAGCAGTTCTTTATGAAAGTTTTCATTTTCAGTCAAAAGTTCAAATCTTGCGTTTGTTCTCAGCAACCAACATACTGAAAATGTCATACATCAGAGCTTACAGATCAACCATAAACTGCTGATGCATCAGGATTTTTTTATGAGACATTTTCTTCAGGTTGAATGTTACCTAAGGCCAACCTGGGGCAAAGTCAATGCTCAGTTGTCTGAGTTTAAGCCTGAGGTCTCCTCACTGACTCCACGTCAAAAATAGAGTTCATGTTTATCTCACCTAAAGCGGGTTTCAAACTGTGGCGTAGAAATTATGATCATTAAAGTTTCTTTTTCCTTTTTTCTACTTCATAATTATTTTTTACCGTTGCTAAGTGAGCTTTGTTTACCTTCTGTTATTTGAGATCATTCTGAATTTACGCAGAAAAAAAAAAGGCTATACCCATTTTAATGCATGTCAAATGCTAACAATATGGATTGGCCAAACATTTTTTCACAATGTACCAAGTTGCTCAGAGACGTTGGTAGAAAACTCTATGAGAGGTGGAGGAACTGGATTAAAGTTTCTTTTACCATACAAGAGTTATTCTTATTATGTCCAGCCCTTTCCTGTTTTCACGTTTGTGCAGCATGCATATGTATTTGCGAAAATA
This sequence comes from Poecilia mexicana, assembly GCF_051168715.1. Lineage (NCBI taxonomy): Eukaryota > Metazoa > Chordata > Actinopteri > Cyprinodontiformes > Poeciliidae > Poecilia > Poecilia mexicana. The sequence goes on from NW_028263381.1 coordinate 19,350,443, forward strand.
TGTTCCCGTGTTTGTGTGAATGCAAAAAGCTATCTGGGGCTGTCAACCTACACCTTTCCCTCTCCCTGTCATCTCTTCAGACGTGCAGGCGCCGGAGCGTGAAGGCGGGCAACCGCTTCCCTCCTCATTGCTGATGCCTGACGTCTCCCCTGGTGTCCTGCAGGCACAGCGGCAGTCGGCAGATGCCAGACAGGAAGGAAGAAGAAAGACACTAAACTTATAATAACAATGGCAGCAACAAATTTAAGATGCGGGGGAAATCACATTGGCCCGTCGCAATCTCTCTGTCACTTACTCTACTAATATTTAATATGGGTGGCGAATGTTTCTGTCCTCATAAAAAATAGATAGACTGAAAGTAAACATCAGATGCCAAGAGAATTTAAAAAAAAAAAAAAAAAAAAACTGGAGTTGTGGGACCTTGGAAATAGTGCCAGCACCCACAGAGAGGTATAGAACTCCGGTCAGTACCCACAGTGGGAAACGGATTTCAGTATCTTCTCCTTCCTTTCATTATAGCTCCTACTTTCTCCTTCGAGATGTAGAGTGTCTAATGGAATTAGTCATGAATCTCGGGCTGATCTGTTTGGTATGATAAACCAGAGAAGAGGATCACAGAAGCAGTATGCACTTTGATACAGAATCTAAAAGGAATAATGAAGTGACAAAAATCACCCTGCTGCATGTGGGATCCTTGGTATGTGCCCACGGCTGAACGGGTTTCATTCGGAGCCACAGTTTCTCTGTACGATACTGTATTTCAGAGCTTATGTGGTTGAGGTGTAAAATTATTGACCACCTGCTCAAAGTACGTTGATGCCTCCAATAGAGGCATGGAGTCCATTATCCATGAAGCTTTACTAGACGTTAATACAGATCCTTTAGGCGAAGGAAGACATTTAAGCTTCCTAACATTACTACACAATAAGTAAGATTGTTATAAAGGACTGAGTCTAATTCCTTTTTGAAGTTATTTGAACAAATATATTTGATTGTAAGAATTTACCACTCTGTCAATTGAAACTATAAATACCAATGTCTAAAACATTGATACATTTCACTGTATAGTTAGTGTGATAATCGTATTTCAAGCAAAATCAGCAATTGGTTCTGGACAAACAAAGCCACTGTTATTTTCATCTATGTTTTTTTTCTTAACATATTTTGTTCTTTATACACAAACATAACACATTTCAAAGGCACATACAAAATCAAGAGAATAAAATGCCTAGAGCATGATGGTAATATTTTGCCAATGACCCAGAAAGAAAAAGCCGCTTTACCCTAGGGTTTTAAGAAATAAGCAGCTAGGGATACGATTTCACAATATTACAAAATCAAATTTCTTGCTTAAAATACTTTGTGACCTTTGGTAACAGGGGCACCATTATCTGTGTGGGCACATACCGCAGTGAGACTCCCTCCAACAGGGTGAATATCCTATTGGTATTTAAAGTTATTCATAATAGTATTCAGGATAATTCTAAATAACATTCAATATTTGATTCCAAGAAGTCATTTGCATTATTATAGATGTGCAAAGAGATATAGTGAAGTCCGTCCAGAAACATCTACATTATCTGCCAATGTCTCTTTTAAACTTGAACTATCATTGACATATGGAAACACAAGCATGCTAATGTGGCTCCATAAATAGTCCCCTTCAAAACAATGTTTTTTGAAATAGAAGCAGCTTCTTCTGCCTCTGGAGCTACAGAAACCGTGGATGAAACAATCAGAATTACAGTAGTGTGGTAAAAATCTGGTTGGCTATTCCTTTCCATGTTTTTCCAAAATCAGTGTTTATGTTAACCAGAAACAGCAAAGGTGAAAGCAATATATTTCTTGCAGCTACTGCCTGCCTTGTTAATTTGGGAAACCCTCCAAACTGCAGGAATTGGTTTAACTGTAAGAATAAATCTTCTTCTTTCTCTCTCGACTTTTCCCATTTGGCTCCTCTTTTCACCATAGAAACTACAGTTTCTAAATATTTATTTCCCTATTTTCTTTGTCAGTTAACAACGGCCACAGGGTAATCAGATGCATAAATTATTTGGAAAGAGCATGTTTTTACGCTGCCCGTCCATGTCAGCCTTATCACGAGTGCACATGAACTGAAGATAAGCGAGGTCTACGTCTATTCCTGACTGCTTGATTTTAAGAAAAGACACTTTCCATTTTGGTTCTGTTATGCATTCCCTCTTGTGCTCAAGCAGGGGATCACACAGTGTTCCTGCTGCATTTGTTTCTCCTCTCCCATCTTTCACATCTAAGTCCAAGAACAGAAAGCTTACAATCGTACTGAGAGGCTGGGGAGTGTACCTGGCACAGGACTTTAATCACTACAAAACGGGTTCAGCTGAATCCATTTATTTGAATCTTATTCATTGAGGCAGAGCATGTTTGTTTGTTTTTGGTTCTTTTATGTTTGCAAATTAGGGAGGTTAGAATGCAAGTCAGGAACAACAGAGATGAGTAATAAGGCACAGTTTTGATTTTAAGCTCTATTTCATAAAACCAAAACTCAGATTGGATACAAGCCATGTCACGTGGTTTTAGCTGTTGAAATGGTTAGCAGTGTTATCTCATAGCAGGACGTTCTGGAGCCATGCTGTGAGCAGTTTACCACTCAGTGTGGGCTTTCTCTAGGTGCTAAAATTCCCTCCCACATGCATTTCCTCCCTAAAGGCACGAATGTTAGGCTGACTGTTGATTCTGTATTGACCGCAAGTAGGAGTGAGAGCCTGTCCAGTATGCTCCTCTGCTGCCTGCCTGCTGACAGCCGCGATAGCCTCTTCCTGCCACAACCATGAACAGAATGACAAGGCTGTTGAGAGACGATGATGGACAGACAGATGGATGTCCAGCTGATCTGACTTTTTTTCTTCGATTCATCTACAGCAGTAAAATGCACACACATGCATTGAAAACTGCATAGCACACTGCAGAGAAAGAGTCATTAAGTGCTGATGAAAAGCCTCCACCTAAATGATGTATAATAGAAACAAGTAGGAGAAGAAGAAATATAAGACTATCAATGTACATTAAACAACATTAAGAGTATGAACCACTCAGTCTCACCGGTTTAAAAAAAAAACAAGTATTTCAGTCTCTTAATCCCAAAATCAATTTCAATGATAAATTCTTGACCTTTTCTTTCTCTGCTATATAAAAAGAAGCATGAGCAAAAATCTTAAGTTTCTTAATATTTATTTAGCATCAAAAATATTTGTACTCCTATATTTGCAACTAAGAACAATCAATAATAGTAATAACTGAAATCAGGAGTTAAGTGTGTCATGAACCCTGCCAATATCCACTCATTAAAGATTAATTAACTAACACGGATAAAATTAAAATACCACACGTATGCTCTCGTAGAAATTCAAAAGGAAAGAAAGCAAAACAATACCTAATGTGATTGCAGATGAAAAAGTAATTTGTCACTTTTTTTTTTTACCTGAAAAGGCCTAAAAAGGGGCATTTTATGGCCCTAAATTTCAGTCTAAAATCTATTAGTTTCAGAGGAAAAAGAGTGATAAACCAAGATTCAGAACTAGCATTTTTGCACCAGAAACTCCATCATAAATCATGAAAGAGTACCTTTTTCCATTGCAAGAAGGATTTTTTTTTCTTAAAATGATTTAAAATAGCCAATTTTGTTCCCACTTCAAACTCTTCACAGACTCACACATTTGGTCAGGAGCCTGGTGGTATATTTATTTATTCTTAAATGACGGTTTTGCAGGAACTGCTTTTGAAAGTGGAATGGTTTTGCAAGTGACTAACACAACAATTTTCTGAGGAGTTTTGCTTTTGTATCAAAGAAAACTGCAGCAGTTTTTGTTAGATGTTTGCATTCTCACATACCTGAATTCACAACTTTAACTGCAAATTCTATGTGTGGTGAAGACGTTAAACACAGGATGTCACCATGCAAAATGCAAAATAGGAAGGTTGTTGACAGCTAGGATCCACTGGAGTTTGATGCCCATGATTCTGTCTTTTTTCTGACTTTCTTGGAGTTTGCCAACTTAAAACAATTTCAAACCAGGTTGTCTTGTGAGTCTAACGTACTGTGCATTACACAAGTATTCAAAAGTATTTGGATACTTGTTCATTTGCAAAAGTAAAACAAACATGGAAACAAATCTTTCTTTCTTTTCCTTCTACTGAAGAGTCGTGATCTGATTTGTCTTAATCTTTTGTGTGAAATAGCAATAAAATGTAGAGAAATGTGTCATTTTAACATGGCAAAAAGTGAAACTGTTTAAAGTGAATGATGAGTTTTGCAATTCACTGGAGCATCTTTTGCATCAGTTACAACTGAATTAAGATAATCAGAAACATAACATTGATAAAACATCAGTTCTCTTGCAAAATATTAAATTATCATGAACATTTGGATTTGCAATTTTTAAAAGAAATCTAATTTTGTATAAAATATTGTAAAATTGTTGGAACATTTGTTGGTCTGTACTGGACGTCAAAAAGCGTGCCTCCATTACTGGCTGCATTAAAAGCGCTTTCTGAAAATGATTGGGTAAATAAGAATGTTTAGGCTGGAGGTTTGAACTGGCAGGAGCGACGAGAAAAAGGTCCATCCTGAAATGACCTTCAACAAACACACTCTCTTCACTGAATGTGTGTTTGTGTGCTGGTGTGTGTTTATCTTTCTATGCATGAATGTCGGACAATAGTTTTTGTTTATTTTCCATTTTTTGTGTTCAGAGCGTAGCATGCAGACTGGCCCCTGAGTGGCTCATATTAATATTGACACACATTCCCCAGATGCCCTTCACTCAGGTGAGACAGCAAGCAGCCAACATTTCTCTGTGGAGCCTTGATTGTTCAAGTTGTGATGTTATATAAGCCAATTAGCACAAACTAAATGGTCTGCCTCCAAATGTTGTATAATAGCCAGATCATTCCAAGGTGAATGGCTGGGTCATGAATCCTTTAAAAGAGTTCTGAGTGGAAGATGTCAATAATATCTGAGGCCACATGCTGTCACTTTTAAAGCTCTAGTGCCTCCAGGCAGGGGGTGTGCCCTGATTCCAAGTCAGTTCAGCACAGTAATTAGCTCAAGTATTTTTGCTTTTTTTTTTCTTTCTTTTCGCTCAGCGCTCCATTTATGATGACTTAATGGACAAAGCTCGCTTCCTATGGTGAACTAATCTAAAACAATAAAAAAAGAAGCAATCAATCTTTTTCTGCTAGGAGTGGAGGGATATGTAAATTACAACAATTAAGGTGTTAATGGGGATTACTTTTCTTCCTTTATGTCGGTTCAGGATTTAGTAGGAGGGCGCTGTTTTCCTGTCAGCCGCAGCAACGGCCAATTTATTGTTCCAAACTGACTAGAGGCAGTCTTACTGGGTCGTTATGGCTAACAGGATAAACATGTTGGGTTCGCATAGCAATAAAGGTGACAACAGGCTTCAAGTGTGAATGGTTACAAATGACGCAGTGTTAAAGAAGTTTTATTGAAATTTTATTTTGCAGTCCAATCATAAAGTAGTAACGGATAAATGTTAGGGGGAAAAAATGCAGTTTTCCATAAGGTTTTACAACTATAATTCAGAAAAGTCTGGCAAATCTGGATGTTGAGGTAGTTATATAAGCTTACATGTTTGCTAATTTTTGCAAAATAGCTCAGATGAGTCGGATGCATAGATTGTCTCTGTCGAGGTCAGTTTTAAAGTCTTGTCACAATAACATTGGATTCCTCTCTGCAGTTCAACTGAGGTAGTTGAACACGTAATTATTGTTTGATTTAAATTATAGGGTCTCAAACTTCAGTTAATGTCCTTTAGGTTTTGAATATGTTTCTGCTTCTGTGCTTCAAAATTATCAAATGTCTTGGTCATGTGCAGAATTATTTAGATTTTTTTTAAGAGGTTTACAATATAGTTATTTCTAACCATCTCTCAATGCTCTCAAGTTAGGTTATTTTGTCCTAACAATAAAAACCCAGCCCAATAATTCATCCGCCAGCATTTCACCAAGACAATGAATGCAACGGTTTCTTCGTACCACTGTGCACAACTTGTAGAAATAAAATGGAACTGAATACAAATGTTCAACACACTTCAGATTTTCTACTAGTAACAATGTTGCCTTTTTTTATTTCCACTTCAGAATAATCCAGAAATTTGTGTTGGTCCATCTCATGAAATTAAAATAAAACTATTTTTGAAGTTAGAGGTTGAAACATGAGAAAATTCGTTTGAGATACTTTCCCCACACAACCAGAGGAAAAAGAGGAAAAAAAAAGTTTGTATGAAAAAGACTGGATGGAATGTGAAAACATATTTAGTTCAAGGTCTTTTTTCCAAACAGAGAGAAAAGAAAAAAAAAAACAACTTTTTTTCACAGATGCTTACGTTACATCAGCTCAGGTCTAGAGAGAATTTGCTCCACAATAACAAACCATAGAAGAGATTTTTAACCCCAGTGTTACATAAAAGGCAACATGCCTTGACCTGAAAATCACTCTGGATTTTATTTTACAAGCTAACAAAAAGAAATCTTGCATCAACTGTAACACATCAATTAACCATCATCCTGTCTCACCAAGAGTATGTAGCTGCTTTTGCGTGTCCCCAAAAGGGTAAAAGTTTAAATCTGGATCTTTGGTTGTTGAGTATATCTAAGGCCACAAAAGTAAAAAGCAACAAGAAAAAAAAAAAACTCTCTGAAACAAACAACCACATCAAACCAGCACACAAGTAAAAAAACAAACAAACAAAAAAAACTGTTTTCCTCTGACCATGGGGAAGATATTTATCTTCATGAGTTCCATTGCAAACAGAGATTAAAGAGTCTACAGCTGTAGCAAAGTGTAAATGTCTCCACTGCAAATTGTACGCCTCTTTGCCAGAGGCAGTTTGTACAAAGAGCTACATGTCAGTCTTAACCAAGAGGCTAACCAGAAATAAGTCTTCCATTATGCGTTCACAAGTTCCATCAGAATATTTGTTCACAGCATTGACTGAAACCAAGATACTTTACCCATGTATCATTTATGGACCTGTTAGACCATAATAAAAATTTCAGTCTCTCAGAACAAGCGATGCAGCAGAATAAAAGTACATGATGATCAGATGGAAAACTCTAAAAGTAACTTTCCAGACCTGGCAGCTGTTGTTTTCTGTGCTTCAGGATTTTTACCTAGACGTGTGCAGATCTGACTCCCGGACGAGCCCCCAACATTAATTCAATTTATTCATTTCAGTTGATCTCTCAGTCGCAACATAAGCAGTGGAAAACCAGACCCGTAGAGCAAAGATTTTTTTTTAATATGAAGTGAATATATTAAAAGAGATAAAGACAAAATAATGCTTATGGATTTGGTCAAAAATAATGAACTGCAAGATATAAACCTAAAGAACTGACGAGACCCAGAAACTGTTTGGAGGAAACAGCTACCGAAGGACTCAGAAAACCAATATAAAAGTTTTGAAATAGCCAAATTCATGATTTTAAACAGGACCTTAAACAGTCCCTCATGCGTCAAAATTTTGTTGTGTGGCTAAATTAAGATTCTACTTCTAAAGCTCTTCTAAGAACAGTGGGTCAAATACCTTGTACAGAAACGTAAAAGACTTGCTGACAGATATTGCAATTGCTTGATGCTATTTTTTGCTCCCAATATTTACCGAAGTTATTTTTGTCCAAAAGTAACATTTCTTTAATGATCTGAAACATTTAAGCATGACCAAACATCAATATGAAGTTAATAAATTGTTACTTTTTGTCCATAGGAGAAAGCTATTCTGCTCCTTAGATCTCTTTTTCTTCCCACACTGACAGTTTCTAAATCTCTAAAACAAAACATACAACTGAAAACCAAAAAAAAAAGTGAAAACTTAGGCAAAGCGTCAAATGGAAAGGAAAAAGTGGAATAAGATTCATGTCAAAGCCCATGGATGATCACTAACCTCACTCCCACTTCTGCTCAGAAAGACAGAGGCAACGAGAGAAAAAGAGAGAGAGGTCCCTCGACAACCAATGAGCTCATGCTGATGTAGGATAATATAATTCACTTTAGCTAAGAGAAATGGCACATATTGCCTTGAGAATAAGAACAAAATTCTCAGGAGACAGTTGCTAGGACAAACAAAGCAATGAACAGTGACTTGAGAAGAAAAAAGAAACAAAAGATGCACAAGGCTAACGGTGCACCTGTGTCCACTGCCAGGTACAAACACTGCTTGGGACTGACATCTGAGAGAAAAAACAGCAAATACCCATCCACCACTCCCAACTTCCACATATTTACATGCACAACTGTGCCTCAAATAGATGCATCCCATACATTAACATGCAGATGTGGTAAGCGAGTCTTTTCTTCTTCTTTTATATCCTGTATTGTAAAAACACACTATAAATGTGTTTATTTCAAAAAGATGAGCCTTTCCACCTCCATTCTTTTCTGCCCCATTTATTATATCTCTTTAAATGTTTAACACGGTCATGGGTGCTGGAGACTTCGACTCGCTCTGCTGACCACCCAGATTATTGCGATCCATCATTTGTTTATATTGTCATTTGGAAAAAAAAGGAGGACACTCCCATTAATGCATCCTAATTTCCAAGGGAGGCTGCAAAAGGCAACGGTCATCTTTAGTTTTACTCTCTCATCACATCCTACACACTACAGCTCTAGTGCCCACAAGTCTGCGACTAAAAGTCCTTTATGTGACAGGAATTTTCACCCTGTGAATGCAACTCACATTTCTGCTTTCCATTACAACTGGATGTCGGTATTAGAAAAAATAAAGCCTTGCCCAACAGGGAAAAGTGAACAGACACTGTTGCAACATGAATTGTTATTGCTTTTGCTGCTGAAATGTCTTACAAAACTATCTACAGCCTTTGAGAAATGTCATAATCCATCAATGCACTTGATGGGTTAGGTTGTTTTCTACAAGGTTCTATAAATAAAAATATTACAGGCATGTATTTGTAATCAGTCGATGTGAATCGATACTTTATGGATCCGCCTTTGACTCCTTTTAGATCTGCTACTCAGTTAAGGCGTTTTTACAGAAAAGCTCGAGGTTAAAACTGGATCAATCAGCAAACACAAGTTCTCATCCTTTTCTTCAGTCATCTGCGACCCTTTGAGCATTTTGTTTGGTCCCTAATTGCAGTTGGATAAGTCAGGCTGGTGAATATAAGTACTTTGGTAATTTTTTTTGAATGAGATTTTCTATTTTCTATACCTTCCTAAATTGAAAATATTTGCAAAACATTTGCCCCAAAAAGTTGTGAAATTGTACATCTTTTTTTTTTTATTAAGACAACTGATATAGTGGCATGAGAGAAAACGTGTCTGAATCAATATAATTACAATAATTCTGTCATGCAGAATACAAAAAGAAAACATATTTTTCCCCCCATTTTAATAATAATGTGTTTGATGTCTTGATATCCCCCCTGTGTTTTCCTAATCCTGATGTAATGATCTGAACAGTTTAATATACAGTTTATCTGCTGTAAAATCAAGAAGAAGAAAAAAACACTTCAAAGTTCAAGCAATCCAAGGAAATACAGAAATCTCTGACAAGCCTAACCTTCTACAGAAGACGGTGTTTTGCTAACTCATAACCCTGAGGAGACACTTTTGAGAATCGTGCCTCTGATACAAATGTGTTGGTGTATCCCAGTAATGCATGTCTCTTTTTATTTTTTATTTTTTGCTACTTGGGAAGTGTGATGATATGAGGCCAGCATCCTCTCAGATAAGGTTTTATATCCTCCAGAATTTGGCCTTAGCTTTGGAGTCATCTTGTGTTAAGTCACCAACAAAGCTACAGGGGCTAACATATTGGATAAACGGCACAGCGGCCGGGAGGCAGACAGGGTTGTGACATTTTACGAAGAGGCCCTGTAGCTATGTCATACATTCACTACAGGGGCTTTTTTTTCTTTTTCCTTTTCTCTCTCCCTCTCTCTCTCTCTTTTTTTTTATTGTCTGGAAACATCGAGCTCTCAGGTGCTTCAACTCTTCCGCCAGTTGGACTGTCCTCTTACTAAGCGGCCTCTGGGGACAACCTTCTGGGCAGCTCTTCTCTGGCCTGCAATAATGATGTTGATCCTCTGGGCTTTGAGCCAATCTAAGGGAACTTTCTATACTTAGAAATACCATCATAAGCATATCTGCAATAACGTTATCATCCCAGCAGTGAAAAAAATATGGCTGGACAAAGATTTGAGGAGTTATTCAAGCTTGGAGGAATAGTTAGCATCTGCTGTCTGATGTGTCTTAGGGCCACATTGTATCACAATAATGAGGAGTGATCTACTCCATCTTTGGAAACGCTACAAAGCAATTCTTGGGGATTTTTGCCATAAAATATAAGTTATTCATGAAGACAAGAGGATATTTCTCCATCTCAGATTAATAACTAATGGGAATGAGTTTTTTCATTTAAAAGAAAGAAAGTGCACCCTATTTATTATTTGATTTGCATTTAAAGACCATATATTAAATGTAATCTAAATGGTATAGAGTCAACCTATTCTGCTTTATTTATAATACAAAGGCGAAGACAAACACTGATAATGAAAAACTAAGTAAAGACGTAGATCCATCTTTGCCAAAATAGCCCTCAGTAGACATTTCCTTTCAGACCTTTATGGCCGCTTTACAAAGTTGCGTCATGTTAATAAGGTCTGCAGTCTTTCAATCCTGCCCAGATTTTTTTTCTATTGGTCTGAACTTTGACTGGACCATTCAAACATAATGATTTACCTATTTTTTATTTTTTTTCTCCATTTTAGTTTAGATTCTCTGCTAAATTTGGGACTGACTGACCTCTTGATGACCTGATCTGGGTCCAGGTCCAGCTGTCAAATAATTGTTTTCATATTCACATTTCACTCAAATATTTTTCTACACAGAGCAGTCCACAATGACTGCTAGCTTCAGAATAACCTCAAAAACGCCAAAATCATCAACTTGACAGTTGGTACGAGGGGTGTGTGTGTGTGTGTGTGTGTGTGTGTGCGTGTGTGTGTGTGTGTGTGTGTGTGTGTGTGTGTGTGTGTGCTTGATTTTCTCCAAAACATGTCACCACGCACATTGGCATAACAACTCCACTTTGGTCTCATTTGTACTAAGAACATTGTTCCACAGGCCGTCTGGTTTATTCAGAGACAACTTTGCAAATGTTCCTTACATGGATTTGCTGAGTTGTCCACACCGGGGACGATTGGCAGCTGCCTTTAATGGTTATTACTTATGAATAATCTCTCTTTCTGTCGATTGATCTGCTTGAGAAGGTCTGGAAATGGTCTTAGAATGATTCTCAGATTGATGGACAGTAGAAACTGTTACTCCTGATGCCTCTCCTCTTTGGCATTGTGTCAACATCAACCAGCTCAGTCCAGACCAGAAAAGTTGCAGAACTTGTGCATTAATTAATTAGTTAATCAATGCATCCATAAAGCAGCACCTCGTTACTGTATTCTGTTTTATATCTTGTAGAAGTGAAATGGGTGTACTCATTTTTTTTTCCACAGGGCTTTTCATGCTGGATTTCTTATTAATGTATGAATTTCTTTATTAATGAACAATCAATTCGAAATCTGTTACATGTTTTTTTTAACATTGAGGTTGGAGCCAAGTTCATCCTATTATAATAAGAAATACATTGAGTTGGAAAATATAGTATTTTCTTTTGGAATAGCTGTCTCTCTGTTGATCAGAGTTAAAATTTTGGATTTTAAAGGAATATCCTGTAGTGATGAAATGTGTGTAGGAATTGCAGGCTTATCTGCTGGCCAAAAATGACTAGGATATCAATTTAATCTGTAATGACTGAAGCTCTGTTGTCATAACTGCATGTTATTATTGTATTTTAGCTGAATACTCATAATGTTTTCTGTGAGCTTCGGATTGGTCAACACACAGTGAAAGCCTTTTTTTAGATACCGTGAGACTGAAAGGAGCTCAGAGAACGTGATTGGTGTTACCAGTCTGTCACTGAGACAGTGAGGGAGTTCTCTGCTGAACGAAAAGTGAAATACTGAAAGCTTTTGTCAATGGGACGCGTTTAATGAAATGAAACGACATCAGGACACTCAAAAGATGCTTTATAAAGAAATCAGTTGTTCTCGTTCATGCACACATTCACACACTGATGACGAGCTACTGGTTTGTAGGCACAGCTGCTCTGGGTCAGTCTGATGGAGGTGAGGATGCTACACCAGCACCATCCACCCTTCTGACCACCAGCAGCATGACGGGGCATTAATGTGTCTTGCTCAGGCGCACACAGTGACAGAGATGGGGTGGGCGCTCCTTACCATCTGCAGGACAGACAAATTAAACGGCTTTTCAATTCCAAATGACATTTATCAAATTATAAACCATAATGAAACACCTTTTAGATTTGACAATACACACAGTCCCTCTGAGCTTATTGAACTGACATGAAATCCTTTTTTTAGGTTGCTACTGTTAGCATGAGTTCAGTGTGGATAAGTCAAGCTGAAGTCCTTTTATGTAATGTGAGCCATTAATTTGTTCTCAGCAGTTTCTTTACATATTGGTGATGGTTTAGCATTTCTTAAAATGTCACGTCTTAAATAGAGAAAATAGATCTATTGCTGCGAAGCACAAAGAAATGTAGATAATTACTAAAGACTAAACAATGACATTTCAAACAATGCAGAATGCAAAAATATAGGGATAAATAGTCAATATTCATAGATAATGAAAGGATTTGTAATGGAGTGGAAACCTGGGCAAGTTGGTTCAAGCTGAAAAAATAAAGGCAATATCCCAAAGTTAAACATTCATCTAGGAACAACAACAACAACAAAAAACCAATCAAAAGTCATAACTGAATTTATTTCCTTACACTTTTTTAATAATGGGAATAATTCTTTAGGGACCTAAAACCATTCACAAATGAATACCTTTGCAATAAATCACTGAACTGAAGTGAGCAAGAAGCTGTAGTACTTAATTGTGTTTTGGTTTAATTTAAAACAACAAAAAAAATTGATTTCATGATAAAGTAGTGGATGATATTCACACACGCACACATATAGACAAGATAGACTGAAAAACAATCATGCACTCAACAGTTTGGTAACCTCTGGGTGGTTAGAGTGACCAAGTGCCCAACGGTGCACAAGGCAACAGGGCAGGGCTGCAACCGCTTGAATGTTAAACTGGGCTTAGACGAAACCGAGCCTGCCCACTCAGCAAATCTCCTCTGAATATGTAGAGCCTAAAATAGCGGGAGGAAGACATGCGACGAAGGTCACGAGACAGATTCCATGATCATGCAAGTTCACATTGCGCACCTACACCTGCTGAGACGCCAGGGCAGCCTATTAAATAGAATTTAATATAAAGAAAGAAACAATATTTCAGGGGCATAATCCAAGGCTTTGGCAGGAAGAAGCCGCATTTCACAGAGTGCTGTGCAACTTTGTCAGGTAAACGTGACTGTTAGGGACAAGCGAAGATTGATGGAATCTTTTTTCCCCTTGGCTCAGCAGTCTTTGATTTCCACAGCACGAGTGAAGGAGGAGAGGGGAGAGGGAACGGAGGAGGGATGATAGATAGGAATTCATGTCATTTATATCCCCTAGGTCAGTCTATCACACAGCTGACTGAGAGAAACAGAGAGCCACAGAGTCGGGAAGATTCTGAGACGCAGTTAGAGCCTTAAAATATAGAAAATGAATGTGTTTATAGCAGCCTCCTGTGAGAAATGTGCAGTAAGAGAATCGCTGGTTCACAAGAACCATTGTCTGTCTCTATGCGTGTCTGTGTGTGTGTGTGTGTGTGTGTGTGTGTGTGTGTGTGTGCAGCAATCCACATCGTCTCTATTAGCAGTTATATCCTTCAGCTGATTTCATAAAATAGAACTGTGTGCCTTTAAATTTATGCATGTTTCTGACTTGCCATGCAGCGTTTACTCTGAGGTAAAACATGATGATTGATTTTCTTCCTCTCATGCCATTCTCATTTAGCCCTCTCCACACTATACTGGCAAAGATGCGGAATACAATATTAAATAAATTAATCTTTGATTATAGTAGCCTAATTTCACTCAGAAAAAAAAATCACAAAGTTCCCATGATAGGAAACATATTCTTCATATGAAATAATGTTTGTCAGAATCACTGCCACTCTTTTCACCATCAGGTAAAAAGAGGTAAAGATGTTCTTTTTTATAATGTCTTAATTGATTGGGGCATACAGAGAGACGGATCTTTAAGCATAAAGGTTTTCAATACAATATAAATTATGTGTCTGTATTTTTCAGCTTGATGCTGAAACATAGTCCTCACAACAATATAAAAGGCTTTGCCTCACACCTGAAGAGCATCTGAATTTATTTCACATTCTCAACAATTTCAGAAGGTAAAGTATGAATTTGATTTTAAAATTTTGCTCTTGCAATATATTAATCATTTGTGAGGCTCTTCAAGGCTAAAAGATGTGGGATTTGCGTCAGCTGCAAAAAATATCGTTTTACAAGAGTCCTTGCAATTTTCAAACTGACCAGTGCTATTTGATATTGACCATAGGGACAGTGGCCGAGGGCAGTGCTAAAAAGCAGATTGCATGAACATCAAATTGAAAACGGAAAATATGTATGTATATATAATTCCTTTTGTCAGCTGCACCCTGGAGTGCTTTTTATAGCTCTTGTGCATGTGCAGTCAATAGGACGTTTGCATCTGCTGCTTGTTGCTGAGAATAGGCCTGTGAGGTTTTGTGCTCTGTGCAGCAGTAGGCTGCATTTTATCTCACTTCAGAATCGTATACGATTTCCTGCGTTTTCATTGGTTGCTGTGGACAGAAGAAGAAAGGGATTGCTCAGTGTGCCAGTTACACAAGAGCTGCAACTCTGGATAGACTAAAAGGTTTCATTCAAAGACAGTATGCCATAGAATAAACAGTCCAGCTGAAGGTACAGTATATTTACAGCTTATGCATTTTGAATTGAAACACTCAGTTTAAAAGATCACATCTGACTCTTAAATTTTTCTGCTGTTTTTTATTTTTAATGTCCTGTTTCTGGTCGATCGTCTTGGAAGCGGCTCACAAGTTCAGCCCTTTACTGCGAACGTGATGAACTTGACCTGAAATTTGGTTTGGTTTGATCCTCTAAACATGACTTGACAATACGTTGTACAGCAAATAGTTCAAATAGTCCCAGGATTCCACTCGATTGTTTCCTCTATACCTTTGAACTATTTCTTCCATCTTCTACCCTTAATGTTATGATATTTTCTCACAAAACCCCCACCATTCCAACTCCTGAAGGCCCCTTATGGCGAAATGAAATTTAGAGAGGCATTATTCTATTGTATTTTTTTATCCTCTCCCTTCTTCTCTGTAGCCCCTCTGTGCCCTCCCTCTGTGTTTATAAACCTCACTGACTTGCTCAGTTGAGTGACATGCCTCTCAAACTCTGATAGATTTTCTTTTCCATCTGTCTCCTTCCTTCACCTCTCTCCTCCCACACACACACACACACACAAATTTTGTGTTCGGAAAGCGGCAATTGCACATCTCACCACAGCCAGGAAACTCCTTCTGCTCTGTCGCCCATCCGTTCCATCTACGGCAAACACAGGACACGCACGAAGCCCGGCAAATTAATTGTCCAATTCCCGTGCGGTTTAGTTCATGCAGATTCACAGCTCAAAAACGAGAACTCTCAGGTCTGCGTTTACGCAGACAAGCAATTTCCACAACGCTGCGTGACACTACAGCAGCATGCTAAACGACCTGTCCTTTTGCGCCTTCACAAAATCCTACACTCTCAAAGCCCGGCTAATTCTATGTAAGCCCCAACGATAGGATCCTTCTCAAGACGCATGCGTCATCTGTGGGTTCATCCATAGATTGCTGGCATTAAGTGTTCCCCGTCAGTGAAAAGCTTGTTCATATGCAAATATGCCTCCTCAAATCCCTTTTTTTTTGAAAATTCCGTGTTTGTGGGGTGTTGAGAAAATTCCCTCTGTTCTCCCCCGTCCACCTGGCTCTCGTCATATAAAAACAAAGGTGTTTACAAGATTCGGAGCAGCAACTGAGGCAAGATATTTCTGCAGAAATGCAAATGAGTCGCCAGTAAACTTCTGTCGCCGCTAATCCGTTTTCCCTGCACATTCACACGGTGCCATCTTCTCCATGAGTCACACTCAAATGTCAACACTTGATCAGGTTTCACCACGCTCCCAGGCTCCCGGAACTTTAAGAAAAAAAACGTTAGGAAAATGAGTAAATGTGAGAGTTTGCCTGGGCAAAGAATGAAAAAAATATTTGGTTATTGGATTTAGGTATGTCACTGGAGATTTTACCAACTGACATTGCAGCAAAAAATGTAGATATTTTAATTAGGATTTTAGGATTTTCCCTTGCCAGTATTATTGGCCTCCAGAATCTTGGTCAGATACTATAATTGCTTTTTTTTTTTTCTTTTAATCTGAAAAATATAGTATTAAAAACAGAAGATATCTCCAATGAGTTTTTCCCAGGCACTGCACATTAATGTAAATTTGCTCCTAAATTATTTCTCTATTCCACTGATATCATTTGCATTTTTATAATGCATGCAATGTCTTTTATTGTTGTATACTGAGCTCCCATCCTCAAGAACAGTTGTTTCTTTCCTCTTCTTTTTCTATTGCTGAAATAATGGCAAGGACTCTTAGAAGTGATTCGGTTTTAGACCAACAGAAATTTGTTGCTGAAGAAAAAAAAAATGAAAAGAAGTCTGTAGCTGTTTCTATTCTCTCCATGTCATCTTTAACAGGTGTTGCTTTGCCTTCAGAGTTACAGCTTCCCTCAGACAGTTGAAAGAAAAGATTTTGACAGGGAGAAAATATTCACCCTGCCGATTTGTCATCATTCTTGTTTCCCCTCATCTGCCTGGAATGTGGGGAAAAATCTGCAGCAAGTGGTATAAAAAAAAAAGAAAAAAAAAAGGAAGATGTTCGACATCCTAATTGGGAATGACAAGCAGAGTAGTGCAAGCAGCCCAGCTGGGACTTTTCGTCCAGGAGCTCTTTGAAGCACGGTGGTATGGATCGGGACCAAGCTGATCCCCTCGCGCCTCGACTAATTAACACCTGGCTGGCTTTTAATTGGCTGTTAACTGCAGACATCCTGCAAGCTCCTACCCCGACTCAAACGACAACCAACACTGTACAAGATGAACAACTTTGTGTTGGACCTTATCTGCATCCCTGGAGTTCCTACCTGTCTGGAGGAGCACATGCTGGAACAGGTGTTCTCCTCCTGCCTCTCCACCTGAGCAGCAGCTCATTCAAGTTAGACGTGGATTTTTCACCTTGTGTGTTTGCACTTTACAGGAGGTGCTACAGCGGTTACGTGCATCGGAGCCATAATGAAAACTTCACTGGCCCTTACATGCCATCTGAAAACAGCTGGTTAAAACTGAATGTCGCAGTTGAAAACCCGGTACTGTGTCAAACATGGACTGAACCAGTCACTAGCTGGAGATTTTTTAAAGCTGTCAAAGTGTAGGTTAAATATATATATATATATATATTGTTAAATGAATGATTTTAGTTTTTGTTTAGTCTAGTAAGACTTTTATTGACTTTATTGACATCTAAGAGTGATGGGAGCCTTAAGGTCTCCTCTCTAACCTGTCGTTAAATAACTTACCTGTTTGTGGTATCTGAAGTAGTTGGACACCACAGATAATCCTCAGATACCTAAAATCTGCAAATATTTGAGGCTCCTCTAAAAAAATTTTAAGCGCCTATTATAATCGTTCAAACACTAAACATGCCTTAACATGCATTAATTAATAGCAAAAGCTAATATCTACAGTCTTACTTATGTCTACTCTCAGCGTTGCATCCAATCATCGCCAGGGAAAATGAATGGTGGTTCTGGATTGGTTGGTTTCAAAGACCAGCCAAGTAGCACTGGGCCTTGGTATGTCATCTTCACAAGGCTGCATTTGGCTTTAAATGCTCTTAATGAAATAGCAGTCAGTCTTTTCGATTATAATTCCACAGAAAAATGTGTAAATCTACAAATCCGCCAATGCTGAACCAATGTATACGAGTATGTTGGTATCGTATTCCGAGACCAATATTTACAATTTTCTTTAAAATTCCTGTTAGGATGCTTTCCTATTAATCACAACCAAAACATGCACAATTTAAATATTGCTCATTATACTTGTTGTTTTTAGTGTCTGCAGTTATTTAATTTCAAAGTGAGCTTGAATTGACAACCATAATAGTTTTATAAGGACATTTAAAAACACCATAGAAGATATTGCAATATAAAGTCATGATTATTATAATAAATGACCTGTCATAATTTAGAATTTAGTTATGATTTTAAATGCAAGAAGAAATCAAAAATTGTTTCAAGGACAAACAAACATATTAGTGAAAGAGCGACAGTTTGTCCTGATTGAACTTAACTCAAGTAAATAACTAAATAAAAACAAACCTCAAACCTACTGGCTCTGTCTCACCCTGAGAAGAAACAGATGTTACCCTGCAACAAAAAAAACCCTCATATTAAATCTTGTAACAGCAAATTAATTCTGTCAGATTTCACTTTGCCAGCCATTCCCTCTCGCCGGATCCCTCTTGCTTACAAGTGCTTGTTTAAAGTCTGAGCCAATGTTTACGCAAGGGAGAGAAATTTGTCTTAGCTTTCATTTTAGATTAGCACAGAGTTTGGTGCTGTGAAAAAGTCTATTATAGCACTGGCGTTTCAGGTAATGAGCAAAAGGACAGTAATTCTGTTGTCTTATTACAGTCAGTAATTAAGACACTGATTTTGTAATTAAGTTGTGGCAGGTGTAATGTGCCTGGAATGCATCATCTTTCTTCTATCCAATAAGCACTCTCTTTCCTTAAGAAGATATAGTTTAACTGGAAAATGGTGAATTCTTGCCGTGTCGCCGTCTCAGCTCATCGCTTTTCTGTTTCTCTGGTCAATCTGTTGATGTTTGTTTGTCCGTCTTTGTCTTGTCTACCTCATCATCCTTCTAATCCTCCTCTTTCAGCATTCTCTCTCTCTCTCTCCATTTACTCTCCTCTCTGCTCTGTCCAAAACAGCTTTGTTTGGCTTCAGGGGTTGAACGCAGACGCTCTCCTTCCGCTGCAGCTTTGCGGTTCAGGGGAAGGGAATCATTTTTGCCCCATCAAATGCTTCAAATATTGTCCTAAACCAATACTGCTGGGACAGAACTTCATGCGAGATCAGATGGCTAGGATTAGTTAGGACGCATAGCGTCATGTGATTAGGAGAAATGTTGCTCTCCGCCCTGCTCTCATCGGTAGTAGGGCATTCATTCTCCTGGGTTTGGAAAGAACATTGCTATTCTAAATATTTCAAAACGTAAAAAAATAATAATAAAAACGCAAAGAGGATCTTTGTCGCTACCAGGTGTGAATAATTAATACAGGAGCATCCTAGAAAATTTGAGAATATTAGTTCTGAAAGGGGAACTTAAATATAGATCCCCTCTGCATACAGTGCATAGCCCACACAATGCTGAGGAAAACTGTCAGTTTGAAAGATTTACAGCAGACACTCATCAACACTCAACACAGAAAGATGGTAAATCACAGAAGGTCACTGAGATTGTGGCTAATCCTTACATAAAAGTGCAAAATTAAGTGCAAGGAAAAAAACACTGTGGTTGGAAACGTGCAAAAGCAACAGGGGCTGCACTTCACACGTCCTCTTCGCTGAGAGGCGTCATGGAGATGTTGATGTCGTTTTCCAGGAGGACGTGACACTTTCCCACACTGTGAAAACGATCACTCCCTGTTTTAATATCTAAACTATGGCTGTGCTGCTGGACTGGTCAGCATACTACCATGAACATTAACTCACAGATAATCTGTGGAGTAACTTCAAGAGGAAAACAAAAGAAACCAGCTGAAAGTCAATATTGCAGCAATCTAGGCTTCCTTAATGCTGCAGTCAACAAGGTGGCTGCATCACTGCTCCCAGATTGCTGTTTAACTTTGGGTTTTACTTTGCTTGCTGTAATTTGACTGCATTTCTACTAATAAAAAGGACAATCAAAAGCCATAACACATAAAAAAGTTAATAATTGGGGCATGCCATTAGCAATGCATAAGGAGAGCAGTGACTGACCTGCGAAGCAGGTCAGTCACTGCCTCCATGCATTGCATGGCAGGCACCTATTGTTCTACACCCAATAGAACGCCTGGATATTATTATTGGGGCATGCCATTAGCAATGCATAAGGAGAGCAGTGACTGACCTGCGAAGCAGGTCAGTCACTGCCTCCATGCATTGCATGGCAGGCACCTATTGTTCTTCACCTAATAGAATGTCTCTTTATTTATATATATCTTTATTTTTCTTCCATTACCGTTAATGCGGCTCGTACCGCTGCGTGCCCACCCACAAAAGTGGTATCAAATCGTGCGGCTCGATGCCGAGAAGGGAGCTATTATTTTTATTGGGGATCGGAGTTACGATGGCGACGTAAAAAGCGAAAAACGAGCGAAATTTCCAACTGCCGAAACGCAGAGTGTAACTGACACCAACTGCCGCTTTTTTAGAGTGAGAAACAGGGTGGAATTTTGACCCCAAAATAATTTTGAAATCGCTCTCATAGGTGCAAAAATTGCTCTATTGGTATGAAAGTCGGTCATGACATTGATACGAATGCCTGCTCCGGTAAAATGTTTTCAAAATTTCCCTAGGGCTTACGGTTTTCGGTCTAGGTGCTTCAGAGCAAAGTTTTGGGACAGGATAACTGACGCTCCTCCCCAGTGTTTTACATACATTTCTGAAAAATCTCTGAGCTCAGCGCACACCATTTTTCTCTCATCACTGCAATTACTGTGATTGAGCTACAGATATGAATCGCGGTAATAGATGAGATGACAGATAGCCCTCTCATATGCTTCAAACGGTTTTTGGATCGGCCTTACGGATCCTGAACGGGAAGCAGTCGTTCGGACTGCTTTTTTCATTAAAACTGACTGGGTGTCTCATAAAGATAGATAAGTCTGACACACACAGGGCACTTTCATCACTATAGCAACAGAATGCAGAGATAGGGAGGACTGCTGGGGTTTGGACTACAAATACTCTGTAGTCCTAAGAATGGCGGAACACTTTAATACAGAGGGCAGAGCAGAAGGTCAGAACTACAACATGGCGGAACACTCAATTATTACAGAGGAGGCCTGAGCTGGCAGTTAGAACTACTTCCTGTTTTGGGCATTATACAGATGGATTAACCAAACCACTGTTACACATTGGATTAGTGTGGTTATGAAAATTAAGTTTACTGAAAGTTTCAAAATAAAACTCTGAAAATTGCACTGACAAAAGTGCATCGCCGTAGGCGATGCAAAAATGAAAATCTTTTTTTTATGTTTTTTTTCTCAGGATAGTGAACTGCCTTGCGCAGCAAGGCAGTTCATTAACATTAGCATTTCATGGTTGTCTCAAAGATTGAAATCCTTCCCCAGCTTTCTGTCTCACACACACAGCAGTTGGCTGAGGGCCAATCGCTACAGCAACAGAATCCAGAGAAAGGGAAATCTGCTGGTTTGGACTACAAACCAGCAGCCATAACTGCCATAACTGTAGTTCTATCTATGGCCAAGACTCAGTTAAAACAGAGGCCTGAGCAGCATGTCAGAACTACAACATGGCGGAACACTCAATTATTACAGAGGAGGAGTTGGCTGGTATTCTGAACTACTTGTGCTTTGAGCATCATATAACTGATTTAACCCGATCACTATTACACATGAAATTAGTGTGACCATTTCAAATGAAGCTTATTGAAAATTTTCAAAATAAAAGCCTTGACAATTTTTACATCATGTAATTGCTCTTTTCACATACATTTCTGCAAAAAGTTCTGAGCTCAGCGCACACTATTTTTCTCTCATCACTGCAATTACTGTGAATGAGCTACAGATATGAATCGCGGTACTAAATGAGACGACAAATAGCCCTCTCATATGCTTCAAACGGTTTTCGAATACGTATCACGGTTCCCGAATGGAAAGGAGTTGTTCGGACAGCTTTTTGGAGTGAAACTGGCTGGCTCAAACACATAGAATTGTTTCTCCCCCTGTCTGGAGAAACACAGGGGGAGGCTTGATCACTATAGCAACAGAACACAGACAAAAGCCAAACTGCTCCTTAGGACTACAAAAACGCCATCTTTGTAGTTCTAAACACGATGGAACACTTTACTACAGAGGCCTGAGCAGAAGGTCGGAAGGTCAACATGGTGGAACCCTCAATCATTACAAAGGAGGGCTGAGCTGGCAGTTAAGAAGTACATAATGGTGGAACTCTGACTTATTACAGAAAGAAGGTGAGCAGAATGTTATAACTACAGACAGGGCAGAATGTTCTGGGCTTTATATATAAACTGGTTTAACCCAACCACTGTTAGACATGGGATTAGTGTGGCCATTTAAAATGAAGCTTACTGAAAATTTCAAAATAAAAGCCTGAATATTCCTCTCAGGCCTTTATTATGTTTTTCTCTCAGGTTAGTGCAGAGACAACTACAGATTTAAATCACTGCCCTCTTATATGCTTCAAAAAGTTTTCGGATTGCTCTTATGGATGCTGAACAGTAAGCCGCTTTGAAACTAACTGCTTCAAACTGTTAGAATTCTGTCTCTCCCTGTGTGTCTCACTAACATGATAGTTGAGCTGCTCTTTAGAACTACAATGACTGAAGGTCAGAACTACAACATGGCGGAACTCTCAGATACCACAGATTAGGGCTGAACTGGCATTTAGAACTACTTGCTGTTTTGGGCATTATATAGTTGGATTAACCCAACCACTGTTACACATTTTATTGCTGTGGTCAATTAAAATGAAGCTTAATGAAAATTTCAAAATAAAAGCCTTGATATTTTTCACATCAGCTTTGGGCTTTATGTGAATGGTTTAAACAAACTACTGTTACACATTGAATTGGTGTGGTGGTTAAAATGAAGCCTACTGAAAGTTTCAAAATAAAAGTCTGCATATTCCTCTCATGCTAGTGCAACGCCGTAGGCGTTGCAATAATATTAAGCTTTTTTCGCATTTTTTTCCTCAGGATAATGAACTGCCTTGCGCAGCAAGGCAGTTCATTAACATTAGCACAAGTTTAGCATTTTACTGCCCCCACTAGTGCACTGCCTTGCGCAGCAAGGCAGTGCATTAGCATTAGCATTAGTCTTTTCCCTAAAGGTAGCTATTAGCTAATTTTCTTACTTATTAGCGATGTTCAGTATACTGAATGGAGTAAATCAATGACAGAAAACATGCTAGTGATGCCACACATCCTACATGAATATTAGTCTTCACGCTAATATTAGCATTTTGGCTTATGCATTAATTTCAACATACTGAATGGTACAGGTACAGTTTAGTCAACATGTTTCTGACTCGCCACAGGTTATTGACTACATTGCAGCTTTCTTTAGCATAAATGCTAATTTTTTGCATCAGAATGCTTGATTAAAAACCGACGGGCACACTTTGGCATGCCCCTTAAAATTTCTGTGGAATTTTCTAGTTATTATAACAACTTCTTCCATTACCGTTAATGCGGCTCGTACCGCTGCGTGCCCACCCACAAAAGTGGTATCAAAACGTGTGTCTCGATCCCGGCATTGGAGCTATTACTTTTATTGGGGATCGGAGTTACGACGGCGACGTAAAAAGCGAAAAACGAGCGAAATTTCCAACTGCCGAAACCTTAGAGTGTAACTGAAACCAACTGCCGCTTTTTAGAGTGAGAAAAAGAGTGGAATTTTGACCCCAAAATAATTTTGAAATTGCTCTCATGGGTGCAAAAATTGCTCTATTGGTATGAAAGTCGGTCATGACATTGATACGAATGCCTGCTCTGGTAAAATGTTTTCAAAATTTCCCTAGGGCTTACGGTTTTCTGTCCAGGTGCTTCAGAGCAAAGTTTTGGGACAGGATAACTGACGTTCCTCCCCAGTGTTTTACATACATTTCTGAAAAATCTCTGAGCTCAGCGCACACCATTTTTCTCTCATCACTGCAATTACTGTGATTGAGCTACAGATATGAATCGCGGTAATAGATGAGATGAGAAATAGCCCTCTCATATGCTTCAAACGGTTTTTAGATCGGACTTACGGAACCCGAACGGGAAGCAGTCGTTCGGACTGCTTTTTCCATTAAAACTGACTGGGTGTCTCATAAAGATAGATAAGTCTGACACACACAGGGCACTTTCATCACTATAGCAACAGAATGCAGAGAGGGAGAACTGCTGGGGTTTGGACTACAAAGACTCTGTAGTTCTAAATATGGCGGAACACTTTAATACTGAGGGCAGAGCAGAAGGTCAGAACTACAACATGGCGGAACACTCAATGATTACAGAGGAGGGCTGAGCTGGCAGTTAGAACTACTTCCTGTTTTGGGCATTATACAGGTGGATTAACCAAACCACTGTTACACATTGGATTAGTGTGGTTATGAAAATTAAGTTTACTGAAAGTTTCAAAATAAAACTCTGAAAATTGCACTGACAAAAGTGCATCGCCGTAGGCGATGCAAAAATGAAAATCTTTTTTTTATGTTTTTTTTCTCAGGATAGTGAACTGCCTTGCGCAGCAAGGCAGTTCATTAACATTAGCATTTCATGGTTGTCTCAAAGATTGAAATCCTTCCCCAGCTTTCTGTCTCACACACACAGCAGTTGGCTGAGGGCCAATCGCTATAGCAACAGAATCCAGAGAAAGGCAAATCTGCTGGTTTGGACTACAAACCAGCAGCCATAACTGCCATAACTGTAGTTCTATCTATGGCCAAGACTCAGTTAAAACAGAGGCCTGAGCAGCATGTCAGAACTACAACATGGCGGAACACTCAGTTATTACAGAGGAGGAGTTGGCTGGTATTATAAACAACTTGTGCTTTGAGCATTATATAACTGATTTAACCTGATCACTATTACACATGAAATTAGTGTGGCAATTTCAAATGAAGCTTATTGAAAATTTTCAAAATAAAAGCCTTGACAATTTTTACATCATGTAATTGCTCTTTTTACATACATTTCTGCAAAAAGTTCTGAGCTCAGCGCACACCATTTTTCTCTCATCACTGCAATTACTGTGAATGAGCTACAGATATGAATCGCGGTACTAAATGAGACGACAAATAGCCCTCTCATACGCTTCAAACGGTTTTCGAATACGTATCACGGTTCCCGAATGGAAAGGAGTTGTTCGGACAGCTTTTTGGAGTGAAACTGGCTGGCTCAAACACATAGAATTGTTTCTCCCCCTGTCTGGAGAAACACAGGGGGAGGCTTGATCACTATAGCAACAGAACACAGACAAAAGCCAAACTGCTCCTTAGGACTACAAAAACACCATCTTTGTAGTTCTAAACACGATGGAACACTTTACTACAGAGGCCTGAGCAGAAGGTCGGAAGGTCAACATGGTGGAACCCTCAATCATTACAAAGGAGGGCTGAGCTGGCAGTTAAGAAGTACATAATGGTGGAACTCTGACTTATTACAGAAAGAAGGTGAGCAGAATGTTATAACTACAGACAGGGCAGAATGTTCTGGGCATTATATATGAACTGGTTTAACCCAACCACTGTTAGACATGGGATTAGTGTGGCCATTTAAAATGAAGCTTACTGAAAATTTCAAAATAAAAGCCTGACTATTCCTCTCAGGCCTTTATTATGTTTTTCTCTCAGGTTAGTGCAGAGAGAACTACAGATTTAAATCGCGGTTCCATCGGAGACAAGAAATTGCCCTCTTATATGCTTCAAAAAGTTTTCGGATTGCTCTTATGGATGCTGAACAGTAAGCCGCTTTGATCAGAAAAACTAACTGCTTCAAAGAGTTGCTGCACTCCTCTCATGCTAGTGCAACGCCCTAGGCGTTGCAATAATATTAAGCTTTTTTCGCATTTTTTTTCCTCAGGATAGTGAACTGCCTTGCGCAGCAAGGCAGTTCATTAACATTAGCACAAGATTGTGCACAACATTAGCACAAACTTTAGCATTTTACTGCCCCCACTAGTGCACTGCCTTGCGCAGCAAGGCAGTGCACATCCTAACATCCTAACATCCTACATGAATATTAGTCTTCACGCTAATATTAGCATTTTGGCTTATGCATTAATTTCAACATACTGAATGGTACAGGTGCAGTTTAGTCAACATGTTTCTGACTCACCACAGGTTATTGACTACATTGAAGCTTTCTTTAGCATTAATGCTAATTTTTTGCATCAGAACGCTTGATTAAAAACCGACGGGCACACTTTGGCATGCCCCTTAAAATTTCTGCGGAATTTTCTAGTTGGGGCATGCCATTAGCAATGCATAAGGAGAGCAGTGACTGACCTGCGAAGCAGGTCAGTCACTGCCTCCATGCATTGCATGGCAGGCACCTATTGTTCTACACCCAATAGAACGCCTGGATATTATTATTGGGGCATGCCATTAGCAATGCATAAGGAGAGCAGTGACTGACCTGCGAAGCAGGTCAGTCACTGCCTCCATGCATTGCATGGCAGGCACCTATTGTTCTTCACCTAATAGAATGTCTCTTTAATATTATTTATTATTCTTCCGTCACCGTTAATGCGGCTCGTACCGCTGCGTGCCCACCCACAAAAGTGGTATCAAAACGTGCGGCTCGGTGCCGAGATGTGAGCTATTATTTTTATTGGGGATCGGAGTTACGATGGCGACATAAAAAGCGAAAAACGAGCAAAATTTCCAACTGCCAATCTTCGATGAATCTTAGAGTGTAACTGACACCAACTGCCGCTTTTTTAGAGTGAGAAAAAGAGTGGATTTTTGACCCCAAAATAATTTTGAAATCGCTCTCATGAGTGCAAAAATTGGTCTATCGGTATGAAAGTCGGTCATGACATTGATACGAATGCCTGCTCCGGTAAAATGTCTTCAAAATTTTTCTAGGGCTGACGGTTTTCTGTCAAGGTGCTTCAGAGCAAAATCAAGTGACAGGGTACCTTCAGGCACTCCACCATTCATTTTCAGACTTTTCTCAAAAATTTCTGAGCTCAACGCACACCATTTTTCTCTCATCACTGCAATTACTGTGATTGAGCTACAGATATGAATCGCGGTAATAGATGAGATGAGAAATAGCCCTCTCATATGCTTCAAACGGTTTTTGGATCGGACTTACGGAACCCGAACGGGAAGCAGTCGTTCGGACTGCTTTTTCCATTAAAACTGACTGGGTGTCTCATAAAGATAGATAAGTCTGACACACACAGGGCACTTTCATCACTATAGCAACAGAATGCAGAGAGGGAGAACTGCTGGGGTTTGGACTACAAAGACTCTGTAGTTCTAAATATGGCGGAACACTTTAATACAGAGGGCAGAGCAGAAGGTCAGAACTACAACATGGCGGAGCACTCAATTATTACAGAGGAGGGCTGAGCTGGCAGTTAGAACTACTTCCTGTTTTGGGCATTATACAGGTGGATTAACCAAACCACTGTTACACATTGGATTAGTGTGGTTATGGAAATTAAGTTTACTGAAAGTTTCAAAATAAAACTCTGCAATGTCCACTCACGACGAATATTAAGCTTTTTTATGTTTTTTTGTCTCAGGATAGTGAACTGCCTTGCGCAGCAAGGCAGTTCATTAACATTAGCATTAATGTTAATTGAAATCCTTCCCCAGCTTTCTGTCTCACACACACAGCAGTTGGCTGAGGGCCAATCGCTATAGCAACATAATCCAGAGAAAGGCTGCTGGTTTGGACTACAAACCAGCAGCCATAACTGCCATAACTGTAGTTCTATCTATGGCCAAGACTCAGTTAAAACAGAGGCCTGAGCAGCATGTCAGAACTACAACATGGCGGAACACTCAATTATTACAGAGGAGGAGTTGGCTGGTATTATAAAGTACTTGTGCTTTGAGCATTATATAACTGATTTAACCTGATCACTATTACACATGAAATTAGTGTGGCAATTTCAAATGAAGCTTTATTGAAGCTTATTGAAAATTTTCAAAATATAAGTCTTGACAATTTTTACATCATGTAATTGCTCTTTTTACATACATTTCTGCAAAAAGTTCTGAGCTCAGCGCACACCATTTTTCTCTCATCACTGCGATTACTGTGAATGAGCTACAGATATGAATCGCGGTACTAAATGAGACGACAAATAGCCCTCTCATATGCTTCAAACGATTTTCGAATACGTATCACGGTTCCCGAATGGAAAGGAGTTGTTCGGACAGCTTTTTGGAGTGAAACTGGCTGGCTCAAACAGATAGAATTGTTTCTCCCCCTGTGTGTCTCTCTCCCAGCTGACAAAGAGGCTTGGTCACTATAGCAACAGAACACAGAAAAGCAGAGCTGCTGCTTAGGACTACAAAAACGCCATCTTTGTAGTTCTAAACACGATGGAACACTTTACTTTGGGCATTATATAGTTGGATTAACCCAACCACTGTTACACATTTTATTGCTGTGGTCAATTAAAATGAAGCTTAATGAAAATTTCAAAATAAAAGCCTTGATATTTTTCACATCAGGTTTGGGCTTTATGTGAATGGTTTAAACAAACTACTTTTACACATTGAATTGGTGTGGTGGTTAAAATGAAGCCTACTGGAAGTTTCAAAATAAAAGTCTGCATATTCCTCTCATGCTAGTGCAACGCCGTAGGCGTTGCAATAATATTAAGCTTTTTTCGCATTTTTTTCCTCAGGATAGTGAACTGCCTTGCGCAGCAAGGCAGTTCATTAACATTAGCACAAGTTTAGCATTTTACTGCCCCCACTAGTGCACTGCCTTGCGCAGCAAGGCAGTGCATTAGCATTAGCATTAGCCTTTTCCCTAAAGGTAGCTATTAGATAATTTTCTTACTTATTAGCGATGTTCAGTATACTGAATGGAGTAAATCAATGACAGAAAACATGCTAATGATGCCACACATCCTACATGAATATTAGTCTTCACGCTAATATTAGCATTTTGGCTTATGCATTAATTTCAACATACTGAATGGTACAGGTACAGTTTAGTCAACATGTTTCTGACTCACCACAGGTTATTGACTACATTGCAGCTTTCTTTAGCATTAATGCTAATTTTTTGCATCAGAACGCTTGATTAAAAACTGACGGGCACACTTTGGCATGCCCCTTAAAATTTCTGCGGAATTTTCTAGTTATTATTATAACAACTTCTTCCATTACCGTTAATGCGGCTCGTACCGCTGCGTGCCCACCCACAAAAGTGGTATCAAAACGTGTGTCTCGATCCCGGCATTGGAGCTATTACTTTTATTGGGGATCGGAGTTACGACGGCGACGTAAAAAGCGAAAAACGAGCGAAATTTCCAACTGCCGAAACCTTAGAGTGTAACTGAAACCAACTGCCGCTTTTTAGAGTGAGAAAAAGAGTGGAATTTTGACCCCAAAATAATTTTGAAATCGCTCTCATGGGTGCAAAAATTGCTCTATTGGTATGAAAGTCGGTCATGACATTGATACGAATGCCTGCTCCGGTAAAATGTTTTCAAAATTTCCCTAGGGCTTATGGTTTTCGGTCCAGGTGCTTCAGAGCAAAGTTTTGGGACAGGATAACTGACGCTCCTCTCCAGTGTTTTACATACATTTCTGAAAAATCTCTGAGCTCAGCGCACACCATTTTTCTCTCATCACTGCAATTACTGTGATTGAGCTACAGATATGAATCGCGGTAATAGATGAGATGAGAAATAGCCCTCTCATATGCTTCAAACGGTTTTTGGATCGGACTTACGGAACCCGAACGGGAAGCAGTCGTTCGGACTGCTTTTTCCATTAAAACTGACTGGGTGTCTCATAAAGATAGATAAGTCTGACACACACAGGGCACTTTCATCACTATAGCAACAGAATGCAGAGAGGGAGAACTGCTGGGGTTTGGACTACAAAGACTCTGTAGTTCTAAATATGGCGGAACACTTTAATGCAGAGGGCAGAGCAGAAGGTCAGAACTACAACATGGCGGAACACTCAATTATTACAGAGGAGGCCTGAGCTGGCAGTTAGAACTACTTCCTGTTTTGGGCATTATACAGGTGGATTAACCAAACCACTGTTACACATTGGATTAGTGTGGTTATGAAAATTAAGTTTACTGAAAGTTTCAAAATAAAACTCTGAAAATTGCACTGACAAAAGTGCATCGCCGTAGGCGATGCAAAAATGAAAATCTTTTTTTTATGTTTTTTTTCTCAGGATAGTGAACTGCCTTGCGCAGCAAGGCATTTCATTAACATTAGCATTTCATGGTTGTCTTAAAGATTGAAATCCTTCCCCAGCTTTCTGTCTCACACACACAGCAGTTGGCTGAGGGCCAATCGCTAGAGCAACAGAATCCAGAGAAAGGCTGCTGGTTTGGACTACAAACCAGCAGCCATAACTGCCATAACTGTAGTTCTATCTATGGCCAAGACTCAGTTAAAATAGAGGCCTGACCAGCATGTCAGAACTACAACATGGCGGAACACTCAGTTATTACAGAGGAGGAGTTGGCTGGTATTATAAACAACTTGTGCTTTGAGCATTATATAACTGATTTAACCTGATCACTATTACACATGAAATTAGTGTGGCAATTTCAAATGAAGCTTATTGAAATTTTTCAAAATAAAAGCCTTGACAATTTTTACATCATGTAATTGCTCTTTTTACATACATTTCTGCAAAAAGTTCTGAGCTCAGCGCACACCATTTTTCTCTCATCACTGCAATTACTGTGAATGAGCTACAGATATGAATCGCGGTACTAAATGAGACGACAAATAGCCCTCTCATACGCTTCAAACGGTTTTCGAATACGTATCACGGTTCCCGAATGGAAAGGAGTTGTTCGAACAGCTTTTTGGAGTGAAACTGGCTGGCTCAAACAGATAGAATTGTTTCTCCCCCTGTCTGGAGAAACACAGGGGGAGGCTTGGTCACTATAGCAACAGAACACAGACAAAAGCCAAACTGCTCCTTAGGACTACAAAAACACCATCTTTGTAGTTCTAAACACGATGGAACACTTTACTACAGAGGCCTGAGCAGAAGGTCGGAAGGTCAACATGGTGGAACCCTCAATCATTACAAAGGAGGGCTGAGCTGGCAGTTAAGAAGTAAATAATGGTGGAACTCTGACTTATTACAGAAAGAAGGTGAGCAGAATGTTATAACTACAGACAGGGCAGAATGTTCTGGGCATTATATATAAACTGGTTTAACCCAACCACTGTTAGATATTGGATTAGTGTGGCCATTTAAAATGAAGCTTACTGAAAATTTCAAAATAAAAGCCTGAATATTCCTCTTGGGCCTTTATTATGTTTTTCTCTCAGGTTAGTGCAGAGACAACTACAGATTTAAATCGTGTTTCCATCGGAGACAAGAAATTGCCCTCTTATATGCTTCAAAAAGTTTTCGGATTGCTCTTATGGATGCTGAACAGTAAGCCGCTTTGATCAGAAAAACTAACTGCTTCAAACAGTTAGAATTCTCTCTCCCTGTGTGTCTCACTAACATGATAGTTGAGCTGCTCTTTAGAACTACAATGACTGAAGGTCAGAACTACAACATGGCGGAACTTTCAGATACCACAGATTAGGGCTGAACTGGCATTTAGAACTACTTGCTGTTTTGGGCATTATATAGTTGGATTAACCCAACCACTGTTACACATTTTATTGCTGTGGTCAATTAAAATGAAGCTTAATGAAAATTTCAAAATAAAAGCCTTGATATTTTTCACATCAGCTTTGGGCTTTATGTGAAATGTTTAAACAAACTACTTTTACACATTGAATTGGTGTGGTGGTTAAAATGAAGCCTACTGAAAGTTTCAAAATAAAAGTCTGCATATTCCTCTCATGCTAGTGCAACGCCGTAGGCGTTGCAATAATATTAAGCTTTTTTCGCATTTTTTTTCCTCAGGATAGTGAACTGCCTTGCGCAGCAAGGCAGTTCATTAACATTAGCACAAGTTTAGCATTTTACTGCCCCCACTAGTGCACTGCCTTGCGCAGCAAGGCAGTGCACATCCTAACATCCTACATGAATATTAGTCTTCACGCTAATATTAGCATTTTGGCTTATGCATTAATTTCAACATACTGAATGGTACAGGTGCAGTTTAGTCAACATGTTTCTGACTCACCACAGGTTATTGACTACATTGAAGCTTTCTTTAGCATTAATGCTAATTTTTTGCATTAGAACGCTTGATTAAAAACCGACGGGCACACTTTGGCATGCCCCTTAAAATTTCTGCGGAATTTTCTAGTTGTTCTTTTAAATTCCCAAATATTTCTTTACACAACATCAGGCACATTATTATTAATAGTTTCCATTATCTTGTTGCCTCAAAACACCAAAGATTTTTATCTTGTTTACTTTTAATTCATGTAGTGAACAGAATGTGAGTCTCAAGAAAGTTCCTCATTTGAGTGTTTTAGCTTTGATTATAAAAGCGAAAACACTCAAGATTAAGCTTTTCACCTTCTCCTTTATAATTTTTTTTTAAATGCATTTCCCAAAATAATGCTCGTTTGTCATGTTCTTGGTATTACCACAATAAGATAGCAAAGCTGGAAATAAAATAGTTGATTTTACTTTATTTTTCTCTCGCATTTAGATATTATTCTGAAAATAGTTGCTGATTAAATTACCTTCTTCCACGTAAAGAACCAAGCTGCTCTAAATGTTGCTTGTTAGGAATGTCTCCCTCTTTCTCATCTTATTTGTGCTTGCAGGATGTTGAGGATGGTGTAGTTTTGCTTTTGTTGTATCTTGAAGGTCTAATTCTCTTAGGGTAGCTTAATTACAAGAAAGTAAAGTTGGCTAATAATGCCACTGTAGAAGTTGTGCCTACTCTGAAACTACATAACTGTGGCGCAAACTTTATTTTCTAAAGCAGAACATTCAAAATCTCAGCAAACTATTTTGCGACGTTTAACACATTAGTTCCATCCATCTGCTACAAGTCAGTTTCTAAATCTGAACTTCATCTCTCCAGCATAGTTTCTTTGAGGAATTTTTGTCACATGTGTTTGGAAACTTTGGTCTTTTTTTACTGTTAAAATAAACCCTTCCATTTTTTTTTTTAGTCTTCAAATATATCTTCTCATGAAGACTCTATTTTAGAAAACCAACAGTAACCATAATTAAAATAACTCTTGTAAAAACATTTGCTAAAAGCTGTTACATTAGGTGACTTTTAAAGCTATGAAACTTAAAATATGCTTGATGGTAACCATATCCTATATACATGCATTCTACAGAACATCTTACAGTTTGTATAGTTAGCCTGCATAATTAAACATTTAACACATCAAGCTGTTGTAGTTTGGCAGCGACAAACCATGATCTCGCCTACAGCACCAAAAACAAACGCCTCTGTCCTTAGTGTCCTAATTTAGATGTTACTAAAACAACCAAAAGATTTCCTCACTTGTGTTTCTTCCCATTCCTCACCTTGTGTGGGTCTGCTTGTGACGGTGGAGGACCTCCAGCAGAACCAAAGTCAGGAAAGCATCATGTGATCTGCCAAAACTGGCTAGTGGGAGAAAACACAGCAAAGGGAGATAAATGCAGATTTAATTACAGAGACGTGAAGGGTATGTACACCGACCAAAGGGAGCAGTCACAGTACACAGCAAACAACATGACTGGCTTTTACCTCGGACTGTTTGCAAGCAAAACTATAGTGAAAGCCTAAACACAAGCCTCTTCTTGAAATTACTTGCATGAAGCTACTATATCAATTATCAATAGCTTAAGCATCCTTGAAGTTGACTGGAACAAAGGATTTTTATTCTTATCAGTGAGAAATTACATTTTCTCAGCTCAATAGGCCACTTGTCAAAGACTTTGCAAAAGGTCACATGGACATCCATGCAGAACAATGAGGGTACCTGGTGATGCTAGCTCCTCCATCTGCATTCTGCTTTTTCTGCCAGCAGTTTACGCCTCTTTGCTTCTATCGTTCTCTCTGCCCTCACATCTGCAGTTTCCCCGACGCTGCCAGATTCCCATTGAGGCTCTCTGATTCTGATATTATTCTGTTTCCATTTCACATAAACTTGCAGTGCTGTAATAAAGCACAACATTTTTTTTTTTTTTTTTTTTTTTACAGTTAGGCCCAAACATACCTACTATATAACCCAGGAGGATTTAATATTACCAACATATGTCTTCTGACTGGAAGTTTGTAATGACTTTAATGGGCTTGAATCAGTTGAAGAAAAGTAAATATTAGCTATTATATATGTATGTATATGTATGTATTATATATATTAGCTAGATATTCTTATTATGCTGCTGCACAGTAAGCGTTGGATAGAATGAAGCAACTTTATGTGGATTTCATGCAGGTCCAGTACCCTTGTAGCACTGATGTATATCTGCCTTGCATTTCAATGGCAAATGAAGACAAACAGCTTTGGCTAAAAAAAAAAAAACTTTCTACATCTCTGATAATGCAGCAAACATTATGGAATCTCTGCCTAAGACAGGCTGCAGTGGAGGGTTTTAAGATGTGAAAAGAAAAAATAAGATGCGCCATGAGTGCTGAAACTTTGAGATGCCATTTATACTGCACACGAGAGTTGCCGCAAAAGTGCTAAGCAAATTTCAAAGACCTGACAATAAAATACTTTGGTAAGCTTAACCCATGGAGTTGCTGACATGTCAAGGAGGCTGGAGTTATCTTCAG
Organism: Poecilia mexicana; assembly: GCF_051168715.1. Taxonomy (NCBI): domain Eukaryota; kingdom Metazoa; phylum Chordata; class Actinopteri; order Cyprinodontiformes; family Poeciliidae; genus Poecilia; species Poecilia mexicana. Next base: position 19,385,227 of record NW_028263381.1, read on the forward strand.
AGTATTTTAACTACAAAAAATATTGGCTAAATTACTGATTTAGAATAGAGCATTTCAGTCCTAGATGGTTAATGAATCATAAAATTTGAGAAAAAGACAAACTGATACAGTTACACCAGAAAAAAGTGTGACCCCCAAATTGGCAAGCTTCAATACATATTATTTTGCAGTTTTTGGGAGAACTGTATGGTTCAGTATAAACTCATACATCATGTGGCATTGCATACCAACCAAACACCAATTTGTTCTTTCCTTGAGGATTTCATAACTTCTTGAACACCAGGGATTTAAAGTCCACACATGGTTGACTGTAAAGAAATATTATGTGACCGATTACTGGAAGCAGATGCATACTACATTCTTTCAAATGTAGTATGCCAATTTATGTTGAGACTTAAGCAGTTTAAAATGATCTATTCTATTCTATGAAATTAACTAATGTGCAATGGTTTAAGTTGCAGCTGAAATTTTGCAAAGTGCATGTTAATAGTGCGACAACAGCTTCAACATGCAGGAAAAATGCAGCTTAAGACAAGGGAATGCTGGGTTGAGAATCACTAGCCAATCTCACCACCAACTAAGTTTCCTTTTTTTGCAGAAAAGGAAACTTTCACAAGCCTATTTATATAAATGTAACATCAGATTAGCAGCACATGGAATCTTTAGCCATTAAATAGAAGTTTATGTTGACCAGAAGCTCTGAGCACAAACGGATTTAAAAATCTTGTATATTTAGAGTTCAGTCACAAAAGTTCTTATTAATCAACTCAGTGTCTCTCGAGAACATGACATGAAAAGACACTGTTTTTCTTGAGATCTGAAAACTCATCCACAAAGCCTATGTGCATTTTTAATACATCACAAATATCTTTGTGAGACAGGCTGTCCCAAAAAGAGACTTGATTTTTGATTGCAGTGTTCATCTTGAGCTTTGCAACTCTTTAAATGGCAAAGTGATGACTTCTACTTGTTACTCTCCAGAGGCAAGGTTCAGTTCTTCAGAAGACATCAGCCTTGAAGCAAACAAAAGCTTAACCAAAAATAATATGCCACAAGCATTCAAAGTCTGTGTGTTTTTCAGCTGATGTTCAGATCTATTTCCTGCACCGAGCTCATACGTTTTTCGGGAACAGAGATGTTTGATGGTGAAAGAGAAGAGAGATGAGTTGGCAGAGACAGATTTAGGGCGACATGGGATTTGAAGCGTTTGTGGTGAACATTTTAGGATGACCATAAGTGAGCAAAACATTTATATGTATATGTATATATATATATATATATATATATACCTAAAGGAGAGATCCAAGGAACCTACTTCAAATTAGCTTTATTTACAAAATGTTTCTTTAAAATATAAATTTTCTTGCAACTTCTCCAGATTTTGCTACATAGCAAATATAAACTTTAACCAACACAAAGTGGTGGAGAGGAAATAAATTATACATGGTTTTCAAATGGTTTTACAAAAGAAAATCTGTAAGGCATGTAATGAATATGGAATATATTTCTAAATAGAATCCAACCTTGGTGTTCTGTTCTGTCTCTATCATCCAGGTTATTCTCTCTATTCTCACATAGACTGTACTTTAAACTTGCTGAATTTAAAGTACATTCTTTATAAAGTACAGTCTTCAGACTCAGTTTATATAGTATATGTAGTTTCATAAATATAAGATTCACTTTTGGCAGAAAAATTGTAAATTTACAATTTCCACGCTGGTAACCCTGTTTGTACGTGTAGTGACTTAACTTTCTTACAATCAGGTCATTGCAGATTTGATTTGCCAGAAATACTTTTCCCCAGTTAGAGGCAGTAAAAACCTTGACACTGAGTCTCTTAGGTTTATCTGACAGCGGAAAAATGGCTTTAGACGTACACGCAGAGATATGGTGAAAATCAAAGCATTTCCCTTTGGTAGGATGGTCCAGTCCAAGTTTAAACCTCGACAACTTTAAGAATATGAGGCAAAACCTGATCACATATATTTGTATTCCATTCTTACTGAGGCATTTTGCATAAAAGAATTCACAAAATAATTTAGTTTCCAAATAAGAATTGGTCATAAACACATGCCCTCATAGACTTTGAGCAGTATGAACCACAGTTGGTACATGCAAAAAGGGTCTGATTACTTATGACAGTCTATAAAGAGGTTATACTGTATCAGTTATACGCATAATATATACGTCTCCTTCAAAACAGAAATGTCTCTTAAACTCACTTGGCAGCTCAACTTTTATACCCAGAAGTTCTCCTTATAAGGAAAATAAAACTCTACTCTCAGAGCTCTGCAAAGGTTCAGGGGTTAGGCACTGTGCTGCTTTCTTGTGGTCGTCTTTGACAATTTTCTCCCATCTGGCCATTAAATCCCTGCCAGTGCAGTCCCTACCCTGCAGAGCCCAATGTGCTTTGATAAATTCTGCCTATTATGCAGATAAATTAGTGAGCTGTTACAGCCTTGCACTCCACTATTTGGCTGGTGCCTGAGAGCAAGATGTCTGTCATTAGCCTGCCTAAATGCCATTTTATAAGCCTATCTTCTCTTAACTCACACATCCAAAAAAAAAAAAATGAAATGGAAAACAAGTGCGGATGAAAATGGAAGAAGTACCAAGTAAATTAGTTTGACCCATGCAGCAGAACAAGACTTTGGTCTTGACTACATGCTCAGAAGAAAATTAGTCTGATAAGATTCTGGGATATAGGACATGTTCATTATCAGGTTCACTCACACTGTTGGAGCTCAGTGTTTCTGCCTGATTACTATTCAGGACTGCTGCACGCTTTGCAAGATTTGGTCATTCATCTTTATACTTGGCATTTGCCCAAAACATCTATCTTTATTGTGCTTTGGAGAAAAACAAAATTGTGTCATAGTTCTTAAAGAAAATTAAACACAACAAATAAAGAGTAAATTCATACAGATACTCCTGGACTATTGATGCTCTTCACGATTTAGTGGTTTTTTATTGTTTTTTTTTTTTTAAACCCCAGAATGCAATATTTCATAACGTGATATTCCTTCCAATAAAAATAAAAACTATCATTAACATGTAAACATACTGATCCTTGGAAGATCACTACATCCACAATTCCATTTAGTCAGTTTCAACAGTTCTGTTTTCCTCCTTTGCATGTTGGATAATTTTCTGGCTGCAAATCAAACAGCAAGTGTGTGAGAGAGCGCAGGGCCAGAGCTCAGGTTGTGTTTATGCAGATCAGTGGAGCTCTGGTATTCGTTCTGGCTCAATCCTGCAAACAGAACAGAGTGAAACGGGTTATGAGACTAAACCCAACTTCTGGATCACACCGGTGACTCATTAGAGCGGCTGTAAAATGACAATGTCCAGAGCAAAGAATGAAACAAACATTTCAGTACTCAAAGAAGCAGCATATATTTAACTGAAATAATGCAGTTTCCATGTAGTGAAAGGTGCTGCAAAGAAGGATATTCTGGCATGTTTCTAAAGAACAGCTTCATCTATCTAGAGAAGATGACATGGTGGAGTGATAAGTCAATATATCAATGCAATTTAAAACATGAGTTATGTGTTTACACCCACACCTAACCTCAAACCAAGAGAGCATGTTGATTGGAATAGTGGCAAAATGATAATCTCTTAGTAAGAGAGACTGATGAAGTCATTTCAAGAACTCAAAATGCAGTCTAATGTTCTTATCAAAACAGTACAGCTCCCCTAGCACCCACAGTGACACAAGAGACAGAGGCTGCTCCTGTGCAGCGAAAATCATAGTGGGAGACTTTGTCAACAAAATAATTATTAGTCATCCAGTCCAAAATAATGGCACAAAAAGGCCATTTAGATGTAATTTTGAAAGTTTGCAACAGTGATTTAGGAGAGACAGCAAACATGGAAGAAGAAGGGGCTCTGGTCAGATGAGAGTGACACTGAATTTTTTTGTTGCACAATTTTTAACATACAGAATGTTATGAGCTACTTAAAATCTTTACTGAAAAGAGATATTGAAATCATAAGTACAGTAGCCCTTCAATTCCATAGTTGGACTCAAATTCCTGTTTATTAAAGCTCTCACAACCATCATCATCATCATCATCATCAACATCTGTACTCCTCTGCTGAAGCTATAACCATAACAGCAGAAATTCGAATCTCGTATATGTAAAGCACAGTGTAAAATGTGCAACATTTAGAGAACACTACACTCCCAACCATTATATGGATACAAATCTGCAGCATGTGAAGTACATTGGCCTGCATAGTTCAAAAAGACACTCCCACATGTGCTAGTTTGGCACATGTGGCACTTTTGGCTCAAACATTTTTGCAAACACTACCTTTAGTGGTTCTTAACATTTTGTGTTAATATAATGTGAGACCAGCATTCCCAGTAGTCTTTCTGCAAGGTTTACGTGCGTGCGTGCGTGCGTGCGTGCGTGCGTGCACGTGCGTGCGTGCGTGCGTGCGTGCGTGTGTGTGTGTGTGTGTGTGTGTGTGTCAATTGGAGCATTTTACTATTCTTCCAAGTGTATTTGTGAGATCAGACACTGATTTTGGATGAGAAGGCCTGGCTTACAGTCGCTCCTGCAATTCTTACCAGGTTTGAGGCTTTATAAAGATCGTCCATATTTCAAGATCTTGCTTTGTATGCTGGTCAGCAATCATGTTAGAACATATCCAATGACTTTTTTCCACACACCTTTGTAAAAACAGTGTTCATGGCTAAATCCTTGACCTTGTAACTAATTTGGGACACTTGAATTGATTGATTTGGTTGCTTGGGTGAATACCTTTTGCAACAAAATGTACTTTAACTTCTGTTCTGGACACACAGCTTGACCCCTAACCTGGAGAGAGCAGTCAATCTCGTTGTGTTTGTGGCTCAGGTTGTGGAGGTGGGACACTATGCAGCAGATTAATGCTATTCTGTAAGATGTTAACAAAAACATTTTTGCATGAATTTCTGCACTGTTTTTGCATGCATTTAGTCATTTAGCACACTGACATACAGACGTCAGTTTTACCAAAAAATAACATTGTTAAAGTAATCCACCTTTGCTTCAAATCACACAGGGAGTTTTAAAAGAGGACTGAGGTGAACAGGTGAGTACAGTGTGGAGTCTGAAACAGACAGCCCCGTAGGTCACAAGCACAAAGAACTTCATAGAAACCACATGGATATGCTGATGAAGTGCTCAAGATTGACAAGCATATTTCGGCAGCTGTGCATTTGGGATGATGAACCATAGATTCCCCAAATCAATCATCACTGCAGCCTTTCCAACAGCAAATGAAGATGCCAGAAGTAGAATCTATCATGGAGAAGGGAACAGAGGAACAACAAAAAAGAGACCCCAACCAAGTACCTAACTTTTAGACATCCATTCTTCATTTTTTTGGCATTCAAGAAATTTTGCTTTACATCGACTTTGTCCATTTATCAAAAAGCCATGTCTAATCCTTTAATGCTGAGTTTATCCACCCTATCCTTTTCCTTTTTGTGCTTTCAAGATGCCTTTTACCAAGCAGATTGATTTTCCTTTGAGTGCTTTAAAGCAATAAGCAATAAACAAGGGGAGCTCACAGTGACTAGAGTCACATAGGCACACAAACATTTCAAATGGCTCAAAGCATTTTTACCATAATCCTTTTTTTTCTTTTTCAATATCTTCTTATTTTCTCCTGTCAAGCACTCTGTCCTGTTCTTTGACCTATGTCCAGAACAGTCTGCCTGACCACACTGAGCTGAACGATCAGACGGATATGTGATCCGGCTATGACTACAGCTCTAAGAATTTAATTAAATGATATTTGCACAAAGTGGGCACACACTATGCTTTTACTCAGCTAATTGTGTCATTTGTCTTCAGTCTTAGAGAACTGAACAAAGGAACAAAATGTTAGATTCCAATATTCAGATTTTATTGAGACATCTTGCTATCTAAACAACAAAACTCCACTGACAGCACCCACATCCTCATATTACACTCTAACTCTCTTACATTTTAGTGGCTTATGAAGATAGTTTTAAGGAAATACCTCACCAGTATATCTCTTCTACACATCTAGCACTGCAACAAACAAAAGGCACTGAACATACATCTTTAAGACACAGATTCCACTATATTGTATTTACATAAATGGGGTCAAAAATGTCGCACCAATATGACCAGATAACAATTTTACCTGCTATACTGTGCAGATGCTCTGTCAACACTACTGAATATGTCGTTTGCTCACATAGCAGGGGAGATGGACATTTGATTAATTTATGTTAAATAGGTTTTTATGTTACAGAGTATTGTTGTACTACTGCAATCTAGAAGTGACATTTGTTTTGTTTATAGTCAGGTGACTATAGCTGACAATGCACACTAGACATGAATGCTCAGGATTCTTTTTTTTTTTGCCCACTTTCTTTTACAGGAATGCTTCATGTCTAATGTGGTGTGTAACACCCTCATCAGGAGTTTTGGATATTTGCTTTGTAGAATTATGTCTACCTCTTGCGTCTTCGCATCTTCATTCCCACTTTACATAATGTGATATAGAAAGCTGATATGTGTTTAACATAATAATAAACTGTTAACCTCTCACTAAAGATCTTGAAGGATAAAATATTACAATGGCACAGTCAGCCTCAGTTGCTGTCATCATGTGACTTAATCTTTTGATGATTGATTTAGCTACATCAAACCTCTATATGTTCGAATGTCTTATTTTGAAGTGGTCCTGTTGTGTTTATTGACCATTTAGGGCTGACCCACTGGACATTTGAATTGTGGGTTGCAGCTTCTTGGACGTCTCACTTTTACGTGGTAAAGATGCTGAAATATCTGAAGCACAATTCGAGCAGAACCAAGTATAAGAGTTATTGTAAAGTTTTTTTTAAAGGAATCTGGTGTAAATTAAATTATCTCTTGTTCAAAGTCTAAAATAATTAGACAGTTCAAAGCCAAATTTGATACCACACTCAGAAGAAAGATCCTCTAAGACAGGGGTGCCAAACTCAATTTCACCGAGGGCCACTTCAGCATATTGGCCACCCTCAACGGGCCACATTGACGGTACAGATCAGGAGTGCATCCCTGCTAAAACACCCCAGACAAAAGGTTGACTTCCTTCATTAAGTTCTGTAGAGGCTTATAATGAGTCAATGGTCCAGGTGTGTTAGAGAAGGAATGCATCTAAAGCTGCAGATGGTAGCTCTGGAAAACTAGACTTGGGCACCCCTAGCATAAATGTATAAAATACAATGTTAAAATTAAATTAAACACCACCTCATATTGTTAAATAACTGATTTTATGTATTGAAGTTTAAATATTACATTTGAGTTTCCATGGATGTAAAATTACTGCTCAGTTTAAAAATTACAATATTTAAATCAGTGTTTAAAGGTAAGCAAATGGAGCCTTCTTGGTGCAAGTTACCCAGGAGAGTGGCGCTCTGGAGGAGCTGCAGACGTAACATCTGTCCGTTTCAGAGAAGCGAAACCACGCAAAAAAATAAAAAATAAAAATAATAATAATATAAAACCTGGTAAAAGCTCACACCGGACCGCGCAGGGTAAAACACTCACAGAGTTCAGTTGGTCTGTTTGGATCAGACAGATCCAACTGACTGATGAATTAGCGCAGATTTTTCAGCAGATGGGAACCGGGAGGAAGTGCGTTCAGACCCCAGCGGGTGAAGTGATGCTAATTTAAGTGAAGTCGCTTAATTCAGTTTATTAAAAGTTATTGGGGCCTTAGTCAGTGGTTTTTGTCACTACGAGAAAAATGTAGATACATTTATCTGCTTAATTTGTGATGGGATCTGGATTCACGGTGAATATTAACTAAACCGTATAAAATGCGACTAAATAGTTGATGTTAATATGATTGTAATTTCACGGATAAAAATAGTACATGACCGATTTTTTTTTTATGTTGTCGGTCAAGATAACGGATAACAAAAAAAGTCTAGCGCGACCTGCCGCCCTGACACCAACTCTCACACATCTTCATTCACAGTCTTACTTGTAAATCGATTTTTCTTTTCTTGGACGTTTTGATGTTAGCTTGTCGATGTCTCAGTTTTATTCGCTGGGAAAATCAATAAGCAGCTTGAGGTGACACTGCTGCTCTCTAGTGGCGAGAAGCCGTAATGTTGGCTGGTAACAATCGGAATGCATTGTGGGAGATGTAGTTTGTAGTCAATTTGTGCTCAAAACCTATTTTAAGTCAATCATCGGCCTATAAAATGCTGGGACGGGCCACATGTGGCCTGTGGGCCTTGAGTCTGACATATGTGCATTACGCCATGTGTCAAACTCCAATTGGTACCAATTGGTAACTGAAGTAAAGTATTTTCGATTTCAAAGAAGCCTACATTGAAGTCAATTGGCAAATGAACCATCACGAAAGGGGAAGGCTCTTGTTGTCTCACTGCACCCCAAGAGATGCATAACCTACAAAAACTGTTTCTGTCTGGTTTTGAACCAGAGACCTTTTGCGTGTAAAGCAAACATGATAACCACTACACTACAGGAACTGAACTTCTCTGCTTTGTTTCAGTTTGAGGTTCCAAAATTGATGTGAGATGCAACGCATGAAAATTTCAACAGGTTTGCACTCAGATGCCTGGATTCAGAGTACAGATCATGACGTCACAGAGCCCTTGTTGACCTTTAGTAAACACCTGTGATGAATAGAACATGCAAAATCTGTTTCTGTCTGGTTTCGAACCAGAGACCTTTTGCGTGTGAAGCAAACGTGATAACCACTACACTACAGGAACTGAACTTCTCTGCTTTGTTTCAGTTTGAGGTTCCAAAATTGATGTGAGATGCAACGCATGAAAATTTCAACAGGTTTGCACTCAGATGCCTGGATTCAGAGTACAGATCATGACGCCACAGAGCCCTTGTTGACCTTTAGTAAACACCTGTGATGAATAGAACATGCAAAATCTGTTTCTGTCTGGTTTCGAACCAGAGACCTTTTGCGTGTGAAGCAAACGTGATAACCACTACACTACAGAAACTCATGCTCTTTCTTCTGTTCCTGGTAGATGATCCACATTTTGTTAGAGACATGTCAATGGGCATGGAACAATATCAAATACTTATACCACAGATCCTCTCAGAGAGCACAGTAAATTGGTGAACAAACTGTCAGACTTATACTTGTGCCTAATTTCACATTACAGTCCAAAAACTAAGCCTGGGATCAAAAAATTGTATTGAAGATGTCATTAGCAGAGACAAATGGTTCAACAGAGACTTGGCTAAATGGCTAAAAAATAAATTCAATACTTACAAATAAAAAATGGTTCAAAAATAAAATTAACACATTAAAATTAAAAAAAATATCTCTGAAATACAATCAACACTTGACAATTAAAAATGGTTCAAAAATAATATCAACAGTTCAAAATAAATAATGGTTCAAATATACAATCAACACTACAAAATACAAAATCTCTGGGAAATAAAATACTATGTATGTTGTTTTGAAAAACATCAGAATATAAGCACTTTTATCAAATCTTCATTGTGGTAAGATCATGTGAGTTCTTCTTAAATCCATGGAAACTCAACAGTTTGTAAGGTAGGTGAGTTAGCTCAGCAGGTTAGAGCACCGTGCTGGTAATGCTGAGGTCATTGGTTCAAACCCCGTATGGGGCAATTCATGTGTAAGGTCCTTCAGACAATAAATAAGGTTTCAAAAATAAAATCAACACTTTACAATAAATAAGGGTTCAAAAATAAAATCAACACTTCAAAATAAATAAGGTTTCAAAAATAAAATCAACACTTCAAAATAAATAAGGTTTCAAAAATAAAATCAACACTTCAAAATAAATAAGGTTTCAAAAATAAAATCAACACTTCAAACTAAATAAATGTTCAAAAATAAAATCAACACTTCAAAATAAACAAGGGTTCAAAATCAATACTTACAAATAAAAATTTATTTTTGAACCATTAAAAAATAAAATCAACAGTTCAAACTGTATAATGGTAACTGTTTCTGTCTGTTCAGTCCATACACTAAGCATGGGATCAAAAAAAATCTTAGCAGAGACTTAGCTAAATAGCTAAAAAATAAAATCAATACTTACAAATAAAAAATTATTAGGAAGCGCATTACAAACCTTTGGTTGAAATGGAGCGTTAAATTCAAGTCTCCATTACAGACCAGAGAAAACTAAAGAGAATGCAACGTTGTGTTAATCCAGTCTGCAGACTGCGAAGAATTAAAACTCATCTAGCGGATTTAACAAATGGAGCCTTCTTGGTACTCGTTACCCAGGAGAGCGGCGTTCTGGAGGAGCTGCAGACGTAACATCTGTCAGTTTCGGAGAAGCGAAACCACGCAAAAAAAAAAACACCGGACCGCACAGGGTAAAACACTCACAGAGTTCAGTTGATCTGTTTGGGTCAAACAGATCAACTGACTGATGAATTAGCGCAGATTTTTCTGCAGATGGGAACCAGGAGGAAGTGCGTTCAGACCCCAGCGGGTGAAGTGATGGTAATTTAAGTGAAGTCGCTTAATTCAATTTATTAAAAGTTATTGGGGCCTCAGTCAGTGGTTTTTGTCACTACGAGAAAATGTAGACACATTTATCTGCTTAATTTGTGATGGGATCTGGATTCACAGTGAATATTAACTAAACTGCATAAAATGCGACTAACTAGCCGATGTTAATATGATTGTAATTTCACGGGTAAAAATAGTACATGAACGATTTTTTTTTTTTCTTTTTTATGTTGTCGGTCAAGATAACGGATAACACAAAAAGCCTAGCGGGACCTGCCGCCCTTACACCAACTCACACACATCTTCATTCACAGTCTTACTTGTAAATCGATTTTTCTTTTCTTGGACGTTTTGATGTTAGCTTGTCGATGTCTCAGTTTTATTCGCTGGGAAAATCAATAAGCAGCTTGAGGTGACACTGCTGCTCTCTAGTGGCAAGAAGCCGTAATGTTGGCTGGTAACAATCGGAATGCATTGTGGGAGATGTAGTTTGTAGTCAATTCGTGCTCAAAACCTATTTTAAGTCAATCATCGGCCTATAAAATGCTGGGACGGGCCACATAAAGTGACATGGCGGGCCACATGTGGCCCGCGGGCCTTGAGTTTGACACATGTGCTCTAAGACATAGTCTAAGTTACTTAAAACATGTCTTCTATTTATTAGCTTACAAAAATCAATATTTATTTGACATGCTACCAATTTGTGCAGCAGAGAATGTTCTAATCTCATGTTTGGCTGTACCGGGTACCTCAGCCGACTGGCATTGTCTTTCTTTCCTGAGTTTTGCCTCAACCTGTCATCACAAAATACTATCTACTTGGTTTCATGCTAATTTTCTGAATGAAGCATGAGCTTCATCCATTTATTGCAATATATTGGAAAGCTTCCCTGTCATTGTAAAATGCCTGAATTATGACTGATCAAGTCTGATGACTCCAAAGCATTTTACACTACAATCAGTGATTCCCTCATTCATGTACACATTCACACACTGATGGTGGTAAGCTTAATTGTAGCCACAGGTGCCAGGAGGAGGCAAGGTGGATGAAGTGTCTTCCCCAAGGAAACAACAGCTGAGACAGACAGAACAGAATTCGAACTGACAACCAACCAGTGCAAAGACAGGACAAACCCACACCTCCTGAGTCACTGTCACCCTACACTTCTGTTCCCTCCACAGATTTTCTAGCAGGTTTTAGTGGGAATTCAGCCGCCCACTCAAAAAGCTTGACATTATTTTCTTTGAGAGGAAACATGTTAGTAACATTAATATATAACTATAAATCTAAATCTGCAAGGAGTGTGAATACTTTGAGGCTAACCATACATGAAAACATGATTAAAACACTCCAAAGTTTTCAGTTATCTGCACTTCTGACTGCATGACGGCTTAATGTGGGCTTTTAAAAAGTTGTTGTTTTGTCCATTTAACCTTTATTTCATCAGGAAAATCCCACAGAGATCAAAATTCTCTTTTACCAGAGAATCCTGGCCATGCAGAAGCAAACAATAGGAGCAGCTTCTCAGCTGCCACGAGCTTCTGAGAAGCTGATGGGAAGTAAATAAATTTTGCTGTGTATGTTTGCATTCTTCAGAACGGCCTGAGCTGTCTCTTCAGCCATTTGCCAGCTTCTAAATTTTCTTGGACCACCAGCACCATAGCTCACACTCTGCAGCAGAGCCAAAGAAATGGTGCTTTGTGCCGACAGCAGTTTTATGAGTTTCTGCTTTGTCAAAGGCATCAATACAGCAAATGAACTGAGATGCAGCTTCCTACAAGCCGTCATGTTTTCAAACTTATTAAAATCCTACAAACACAGGAACAGACACTATCTTATTTGCTCCTGCGCAGTTGTCTGAATGCTGCATGCATTGTTCAGACTGCAAAGTAATCTGTTCCAGACATTCTTTAATGAACAATGTTTGTTATTATTATTCTGTGTGGATAATCAAAAGTATCAATATATAACAATTATGAAACACATAGTCAGTCATTTTGAAAATGTGTTGTGAAGAAACTAGCTTGTCAAATTAAAAGCATGTATTAAACATAATTTTCATTAAGCCCTATATCTACATTAAAATGTTTTTTTTTTATTTATATTATTGGTTTGATGCAATATTCTGAACCTCAATGTTGTCTTGATTAGATGTAGCAGAAAAATCATTATTATTAACAACAATAAACGCTTGAAAGAAGTCAGTCTGTTCAATTAATCTATATAATCTTCTTCTCTTACTGAAAATAAATAGGCTTTTCAGTAATATTCAAATTTATATAACAAGACTGTATATAATGTAATGTTCATAATTACATTTATCCTGAAGATTTTAGTCATATGGCTTTAATTTCAGTCTGCACTAACACTATCTGTGTACTTCAAGTAATATTAATTTGTACATATATTACTTAAAATACACAAATAAAATAAAATACACAATTTATGTTGTTTTGTTCTTAATGCTTTTTGAAAACAGTTCAGTTCAAAAGAGCCATTTCTCATTAGCCATGCATCAGTCCACACCTGGAACACAAATACAATACAAAAATGTACTTAATAAAAGTGAATTATTTACTTATTTGTACTTTTCTTAAGCTGGTAGAAAATGGCCTATCTACCCCTGTTGGGGGTGCCTTGGTGGTTTGTTTGTGAGATATTAAAAGTAAGTAGATTAGGATGAAATGGCACCAAAACAAGGTTACTGAATCAGGGGCAGATGAACCCAAAACTATGGAATCACAATTCTAAAAACAAAGGTACATTTTTCAAGAAAATCACCAGAATTTGACAAAATGTATTACTAAATAAATAAAAATATATAGATAATAAATATTTAATCATTGGGAAAATGAGATCTAAAACATGTAGAACAAATTAAAGTAATCATTTTTTTTTAAAATCACTTTTATTTACTTTTTATTTCTCAGACTTTGGGACCCATATTCCCAAATCTGAAACAGCACAAACTTTTGTGGAATCACATCACAGACTTTAAAGCTCAATGACAAGGACCATATGCTTTTCACAGCGCACCCATAGTATTGAGGATAACACAAATCCACCAAGTGTTACCCTGTGATGTAATCTTTGACTTCTGCATCATTATATTTTCACACTTTTCCAAGCACATCAGGACGTCACTGAATAACATCTATTCAGTGACATTGTTTGAAGCCTGAAGGCCATCCACCACCACGATGCGTTGAGATGATGCACTCCAGCACATTTTAATTCAGGTGCTAACACAACTTTGAAATGAGTCATGCTCATTCCTCCCCACAGGGGGCTCCCTCATCTCTCTTACAGCCTTTTTCATGCTCCTCTCTATGATGTTATTATGTAACATGTATGTAAGGCACAAAGTTGACAGCCAGTCTGCAGTGAGCTTGAATTTGAATATTCACATCTGTCTGTATTTTAAGTGGGTATGTAAAAGCATAAATACTGTTTTTTATATATAACAAAACAATTTTAAAACACTCCCAGTTTGTGCATAATGTGCTTTCAAAGAGCTGCACTTTACTGCAATCTTTAATGTGGTGTTGACCAACTGTTCTCGAGGCTTTTTGAAGATTTTGAAGTGTTTTTTTTTCCTGTCCTGTCATTGGAGTTTTCTGTAATTAGCAAAGTGAAAAATTTGATTTAAAAAAAAAGAGCATCCAATATTGCTTTTAGTTTGTAACTTTGTCTGGTGATGTGAGTTTGAACTATTTTATGAGTCCTGGATATGAAGACGTGTGCGGTAAGCTTGACAGCCTGCTGTAGTTATATCTCAGACTCTTGTTTTGAAATAAAAATGAAGTAATTCTCAAGCTGTCCTGTTGTGTTGACAGAGTTGACTCATACAGCATCACTTAGTTACATTAGGACTTAGGAGGACTCACTACTTCTAAACTGCTGGTGTGGCCAGAGGTTGGGTACTAAAATGTTGCAGGGAAGATATACCAATTTGTAAGCAGTATGAGAACACACTGACTGGCTAACCACTAGCCAATAACAATGTTAAAGTTAACAAATGCTTTAGAGTTTCTTGTTGCCACTATGGAATCAGTCCATAAGTAAAGCCCTCATGTGGGATAGACAGACATCAGAGGAGCTCCTGTTTGAAATAGCAGTTCCCAAGAATGAAAGGCAGGACATGCAAACCTCTGCCCTGCTTGGATAGGCTACAATAAAGTATTTGACTGTAAGAAGTTTCTTTTGTGTCCCATTACATCTGGTCTAAAGGATCATGCTCAAAAACCCTCCAGTGTGGCTAAATTAAAACAACTGTGCAAAGATGAGCGGGTCGAAATTTCTCTGCATGCTGTAAACAACGATCCTCCACTGGGACGAGAGACGTGCAGAGCCAAATGGCTCAGCTAGTTTCTTTACAGAGCTGGCAGTTTTCCCTTGAGCGGATTTCAGTTTGTAATAAGTATACCTGGTCCTAAAAGCTATCTGATCTTTTATAGATGTCACACAAATCTTTATTTTTGCTGCTTGCTTGGTTATTCTTTTTCCGGGTCAGTGTGTTATTTAAGGGAAAAGACACATTTTATAAAGACTATTTCTTAGAACACCAAGAGAATGTGTGTCTATACAAGGAAGCACTGGAGGGAAGACTTGATAAAAGGACAAAACCAAAAAAAGAGCAACTAGAGCAGAACGTAAATTGTGTTTTTTAATGCTGATTGCTCATTTCAGGTCAAAGGGAAGACCCAGTGCAGTGAGTTAAAAGAAAGCGCCAAGGGGAGCAGGAAAGCCTCCATTTAGACCCCGGGTCTTGGATACATTTAAACAACAGCTGGATCCAAATGGAGAGGGACACAGAAATGCAAGTACAGGTTGTGAAAGTCGAGACGTTTTTCATCCCCGAGAGTCACATTTCTTACATTTTATGTGAGTGTGAGAGGGCTGCAGAAATCACAGATACAATCATGGATACAAACCCCACTGAACCGACCTCAGAGACGTAAACCAATGAATTCCCAGCTCCACTCCGGAATAGCGAGTTACCAGCACCATACCACTATCGCACAGCTTTAAAGGTCACTGAGAATCAGACACTGCATCCTTACCAGGCCCTCTGACCTGGCTAATCAAACAGGAGCTACATGCTTTTTCACACACACAGAGAAGAGGATGACCGTGTGCAATCAGCTGAAAGAGGCTGACCCTTCAGCAATGATGGACCTTTTTTAACCTTTCAGTTATGGTTTGCCTTTGCTGAGGAAAACCTGGTACCTCCAAAGCATAGTAAACTGCTGGAGCTCTGACAGCACACTTGTGAAAGCTTTTGTATCCTATTAGCCTTCAGTCTATGCATAAGTTCTATATTGGTTTGCTCCTTCGAAGCAGTTGGCTTTTTTAGATGTGACTTGAAGCACCTTCAAATACCAATAACATAATTCTAGAGTATTGATGCACATACTTTGGATTATCTGAATGGATTTTATCCCCAGTTTCCAGGCAGAAAAAGTCCATGTCAGTCTGTGTTAGTTTTGAAAGGTCAGTAGGGTGAGTGGGCCTAAAAAATGGTTTATGTGAGAGGCGGTAAAGACCAAGGTTTGCCAGTTTGTGACAACATCCGACCCCTCACCACCTGAAATGACCTTAAGGTGATAGGATACCAGTGGCATCAAACAAAATTGCACTCCAGATTTTGTTTTTATTTTTTATTTTTTTGGTACTAGTGGCCTTCGTAGGTGAAGAGGGACAGAGGCAAGAGAAAACATGCAGTAAATAACTCAGGGCTGAGATTCAAATCCATGACAGCTTTGTTGAAGACAAATGCTCCCATATATGGTGCATCTGCTTTATAGTGAAGTGAAATGAACACGACACATTAAAGATATTTTCAACAGAAATGTGAGATTTCTGAATCATATTTTCAGATTTATGTATTCAGTGCGTTTGCATCGGTGCAGCAAGACATGGAGGTGATCAGACTGTGACATTGCTAATGTGTAAAGCAAGCACAAGTTGCTTTGTCAGGTTATCTGCATTTGTTTTGTAGTGGGTGTCTTATTTCCAGTATTTCAATTTTTCATAATATTTAAATTTTCTGACAGAAAAATTTGAGCTTTTATTTCCTGTAACCCATAATCAACCAACGTGCAAGAAATAAAGACATGAAATACTTACTCTGTGCAATTAATCTGTGTATAATTTCACTTTTCACAGTGTGACAGAATAGTCTACCTTTTTCATCCAAATTTTAGCGTTTGAACTGGACAGTTTTTACCCTTTTCACTGCATGTGTTTTGAACTAACGTAATATATATGAACTCAGCTGAATTGGTAACAGTTTAAGGTATGACTGAAATATACTTTTGTATTATGTCCTTTTCTTGTTACAGAAACGGTATGTTCCTTAAGTCATGGACTGCCAGTAAGCAATACTCTAAATGTCAACATTTCGAAAAAGTGCATCTTTTGGCTCAGTTCAGACAATAACAAGTTTTTCCAACGTTTGATGTAAAAATACTGAACAACCTCCTGACATTTGTCCTGATGGTCCTCCTTAGGGTGCGTGATCAATGGAGACGAATTGTAAAAGATCGCGGGACCTCATGTCCTGAAAGCTGCTGTGAGCTGGACTGTGAGCGGCCCTGTCTTGTTCCTCCCAGGCAGTGATGGCATGACGTGTGCATCTAAAGTGACAGCAAACAGATCTGCTGTCTCTGCAGCACTCTCTTCCCATGCTGTTGGTGTTTTTTACACTCATAACAAATCCCTCACATTTACCAAGATTGCTCCCTTTGACGCCTGTCTCTGCCTTTCCAATGTCAGTAAAATAATCAGAAACTCTGCACTGGTAGTGGGAGCTGGCTGCAATGTATAAGTTGAATTAAACTAGGAACAAGAAATGGAACAAGAAGAAAAAAATCACCAATTGTGCTGGCAGACTTAGTAAAACAATTGACTTTAGAGCTTTATAACAATAACTGGTTTCTCCATAAAGAAGTAAATGGATAGCTAAAAAACAAAACAAAGTTGTAAAGTTCAGTAAAATATTATATGTGCTAGTTGCTACCATAATGTGTTAAGCTTGATGAGAAAAAAAAAATCAAATAAAGAACATAAAAGAACAAACTTACTGAACTCAACTGATAGACTTGAAGTTCGCTTCAAAAACAGAATATTGCATATAAGAGCAACGTTTCTTGATCTAAGAATTGAATAGATATTACACATAAAGTAAAATATTTCAACTTTGTTTTTTACCATTTTAATTACTGTAATTTTCTGTCAATATGCTTGGATGCAAAACTCTGTGAACAACCTGCTCCTCCAAAACTGACAGTTTGAGGCTTCCTTTCCTTGTTTTCTGGACACCTGTCAAGTCAGCAGTTCAGAATAGAATAATGCAGGTAAAATTTGAAAGTACAATTTGAAGTATTTTTGACTTTTTCTAATTGTTATTAGCTGTCTGAACCCCCGTTTTGTGACATTTAACTTGATAGAAAAACAAAACACTAATTAATTCATGGAGAAAAAAAATAAATTCTGTCTTGTCTTCTTAAAAGGTAGTTCAGTGCAACACTGTGCAAAAGATGAGATTACTTAGGACTTTCAGAGAGAACAAACACACTTTCCCACCTTTATAATTTTATTTCTTATATCATCATCAAAATTTTTACAAAACATTTTCTGACAATAATATACTCATAGAAGAGCCATATTTTTGCGCTTGGACCAGGTCTTCACAGAAAAAAAAAGCCTTAGTTTTTGATACAATAATAATTAAAAAACAAAATAAAAGTTTTAAAAAAGTAACAACGAACCAACTAGTAAAGAAAACAGTAAAGCGCATATTTACAACTTACATAAAAAAAGAAACAACGCTCTGTGCGGGAAATGGATGAAACGGAGTCGGTGGGGATTCTGTGGCTGGATAGAAAGCATTCAGAAAGGAGCAAACATTAAAAAAATAAGCTATGAAAAACAAATTAAAACGGAAACATGTTTAACCCCACATGTAACAATGACTAATTCTGATATTGCTCTCTGTCAGGATCCTGCTGCTTGCTCTCACACGGCACTCTCAGTCCAACTGTAAGAGAACAATTGAACCCATTTAAATAAAAGAAAAACAAAACAAAAAAAAAAACTTCCTCTCTTAAGTGCTTACATTAAATCCAATTAGGGCTTTGTCAGACAAACGAAAATGTGTGTCTTCCCGACAGAGGTTAATGATCATGCCTTTCTTTTTCTGTGCCACCTCTGACATGAGCAATGGCAGAAAAACAAAGCTGGAACAACGAGGGTCGAAGGTTAAAGACTTCCTGCTAATGTGAAGCAGCGTGGAACAATAACAATCAATGGGGGCGCGGGTTGGCAAGAACGTCAGTAATGGTGATGTTTGCTCAGAGGAGGTAGAGGAGTAGGTGCTGCTGTACAGTAGATGCAGACACACACACACACATACGCACACAAACAGGCCGTCTGCAGGGCGCATGCAGGGGAGCTCAATCAGTGGCGATGCTTCAAGTCTCATTGTCTTTAAAAAGTCTCAATGTTTGTAAGACCAAAATACATCCAGCAAATTCAAGAAAATTGGCACGTCGTCAGGATTAGCATATTTTCTCCTAGCCGGTCCCAGTCTCCATGTGTACACATGCTAGCTTGACTCTGAAGACCCATGAATGTGTGCTGTATGGGCATACTCCAGTACTGCCTGCTGCTAAGACACAGATGTATGGCATAGAAGAACAAGCTGCAAACCCATGTCTGGCTCAAAATTAATTTTTCAACTCTGTTTATCAGGTAATGTATTACTTCCTAGTGAACCGTCACAGATGGCCTTGGGTGAACTGGAATGGATAGCTGTGTCAAGTCCTGCAGTAGTTTGTTATCGTTTATCAAGATATATGCAAAGTCCTTTTTTGTTATTACTTTGCTTCTTGTGTGTACATATGCGTTTATGCATGACTGTGTTTGCACTAGACAGGCGAGTTAATAGTGACATATAGTCAGGTTTTGAAAAGCTACATTTTGAGATGCAATAGTCAGAATTTTATGGACGACATCTAATATACAGGTTTTATATTTTGTGTCTGATATTGGCTGATTGGAGATTTTCTTTCAAAACTGCAATATAGAAATACATTTTTTAGAAATTGGTTTTCCCACCTTCCTGCCAGGAGAATTCAAGAAATGAGGAAATGTGATGTCACACACTGAGAGAAGTTATTGTAAAATAGGGTTTTTACTATTTGAAAGCAAAGATGAAATGATCATGGAGTTTTAAATTGAAACCATCATTTATTTGCAATTAGCAACAGCAAAGATAGCATTAAACAAAGAAATCCCAGTGTTAATTGTAGAGACAGTAAATGCCTGAGTTAAAAAAAAAAAAAAGTCTGACTCTAGGTGAAGACAAATCCTCGTTGCATTTCTAATTTAGTTTCAAATCGGTGAAATTTTTCCTTCGTACCTGTCTTGCTGTTTAAACTTCTTTTAACTTTATTCTGGAGTTTTCTATGATTGTATAGAACAGATTATTCCCATGCTTTTAGCAAAGAAACTTTTTGGTGTTTTGAAATATTTCTGGTTGCAAAACATACAATAAGTCATGATGTAAAGTACCACTTACCCCCTGCTATTAAGGTAAAACTGTCTGAAAACAGCAGTTCCTAAGCTACTAGCAGTGTGTCAGTTAATCAGCCAATTAGAGGATTGATAGCCCGTTTAATTTGCCAACTAAAACAATAGTTTTGTTTAAATAAAATAAATGTGCTCATGTAATAGAATTTTTGTTAAAATGTTTTGTCTAAATATCACGATACTACTAAACTATAAGTTTTTTTCTGCTGGGTTGTTATATTGTGAGAACCTCATATCAGCCCAGGTCAAGTTTTTACCTTTATATCTTCTCTGCCGTACCTTTCCCAAAAGAGAGGCATATTTATTTCTCTGAGAGTAAACTCTCAAGTACATAAGTTTTTATAGCTGTTCCTTAGACTTTTACTATTATCGTCTGAAGCAAGAAGAAAAAAGGGAAACACTTAATCCTTGTGAAGACTTGACCCCTAACTCAGAGTGTGGAGGGGATGAATGGACCGTTGGCATGAAACTATTAACAAAGCGGGATAGAACATAAAAAGTGTTGGCACTGGGTGGGTCTCACAGACTATCCAGGAGTTTAGCTCATGCATGCATCAGTAGCATGCAGCACTTGTGCTTCCAGCTCTCTGAAGGCAAAAGAAATGGACAAAAGACTGGAGAAATGCTGGCAGAAGGATTCAGAGTCTCCGTTGAATAAATCTGATTTTTTTCAGGGATATAGTCATGATTAATCCAACATTAGTTTGTAACTTTAAATACATATTTCATTCCAATTTTCTAATTACAACGTGAAGGACAAAGTAGCTTTAATCTTTCGCTGCCAACAAAACTGACCCAATATTAACGTTTTGAACCTAACATGAGTATGACATACGTGAGGGAATATAAAAGGAAAATTTCTCATGTGATTTTGAGTGCCTGACAAAATGCGTTTCTCTCCTTTGCAGCTTCGAATGTCAGGGAATTTCACATCAGACGAGACAGGAGCGTGAACGAACAGGTCGGCAAATGAAATGCGTTCGAAGCAGAGATGTGGTTCGAGACACGTGCTGCTGGTTCTAGGCCATTCCTGGCTGGAAATATCTGTCTCGCGGTTTGTCTCCTTCCCCAGCTGGACGAAGTTTCCCAATATATAAACATGCGGACAGAAATAGAACTAAGCTTAACAGGTTCACCTGAGTCACCAAGCAGCAGACATGAAATTCAGGCCAGGGAGTTAATAGGAGTGATATAGAGCAAGGCAAGACAATAATACATGGGTAGAACTGAGAGCTCCCGTTATAAAGACATTGGCACAGCTGTAATTATAAAGTAAACTCCACCAGCACTAAAAAGCAACCGTATCGAGTGACTCAACTGTATTTTTATTTTATTTTTTTATGTGATGACCTGTACATAAACGGGAATGAAGCCTTTTGAGGTTGCAATGCAGTGATAACATTTGAGTCACTTGTGTCTGGGGCCTGGTTTTTGGTAGAACGCATACAAAAAGTACAATGGCACATCAAAACAAGAACACCTTTTCTAACAAGTTAGCACACTTCTTCTCCACACAGGAAATCTTTGAATGGCAAGATAGCATGGAAATTCTAGAACCCGATGAACAGACTGTGTTACAAAGAACAGACCGTGTGACCACGACCTGAAGGTTTACCTCTCTAACATGTACAAGTGTGAGAACAGAGAATACAGAGGCCGTTCAGAGAACTTCACAAATAATACCGGTTTCAATCCCTCCTTCGAAACGTGATCAGGTAAAATGAACTGGGCTTAAGAAAGAATCTCCATTATCATTTGAATTAAATGGCAATATCATGAAGGGAGCAGATAGAAAAATATTTATCATTGAAACAACAAGAGCATTACAATAGGAACCTCCTCACCGAGTCGTCCTGGTAATATATTCCCACTGGAACGTCAATAAGGCTCCTCTTCTGTTCACAGTTTGTGTTTCAGAAGAAGTGAAGTTTGTACCTTTTTTTTTTTTCTTCTTAAAGACTTTTTTATTTACACAATGATTGAGTTCTGTTTTATTTAGTCCCTCTGTGAGTCTTATGGAATTTCTTGACATCATCTTTAAACACCTTAGAAACTTTCGATTTATCTCAAAAAGAGAAAAGAAAAAAAAAAAACCCAGTAATTTGCTTCGTATATTCCCATCGTAAGGATGCATCGATCTGTTTGAACTGTGTGTCACCCCGGCTTGTTGTGGTCAGCTTCCACAACACTCTGGCCCGAGCCAGAGACTATACTTGACAGCCTGTCGCTGCTGTATGTTAAGTCCCCGACGGCTCCATAAGAAGTGCTCAACACAGCGGCCACAGGGTTACCGAGTGCATAAAACTCCATTGCACGCTTTTTAGAACGAAAAAAAAAAAAAATAAACATGTCTGGTAATATTCCCAATACAGTCCATGGGTTCATAAGCAGGTCAAAGAGAAGTCAGCTTGCTGGTTTAACATGCCTCCAGTCAGCAGTGTTGTTCTCTGTGGCGGCAGGGAAAGAGGAGCGTGGCGCTCCTTCTGCAGTCCGTTCTGATGAAAGTCAATCATTGATTTGTTTCAAATGACAATTTTTGGGGCAGTGAGAGTGGTTTCTCTTTCGATAGGCTCAGCTTTTTGAATAATATGTACACATGTTCATCTAAATGTACTTATTTTCTCATGGATATCCACATGAAAGGTTTCCTAAAGAAAAGCGAGTCGTTCAGTTGGGGGTATATTCACGTACAGTGATTAGCCATTTACTGCCTAAAGGGGGCACCTATACGTTTTCTGTAATTATTATTATTATTATTATTTATTTTTTATTGAACATACGGCTTTGGAAGCTGTTGTTCATTGTTTCCCTTATACATTTCATAATGTATAATAAATCTGTCCAACATCTCAGCTCAGCTACCTGACCTGACTCATGCTTGAGTGCTTTGCTCATCTGCAAAGTTCGTCATACACAGCAGGGGGGGTTTTGGCGGTTAAGTGCGAACTGGCGGGGGCTTGTTGTGTAACACAACTGATATTTTATGTATGTGCCTTAAAGAAAGTCCTTAATAAACTCTTTGGTTTAACATGCACAGAAATTGAATCCAGTTCTAAGTACAACATCCAACAAAACAGAACAAAAGAAAGTCTGAATGTGATTACTTCCAGAACGATAATGCAGGTCTCACTCTGTCACCAGCTCGTGAGATGAATTTTCTAATTACAGGAAGAAGCCTCCTGTGCTTCGCAAAACCTCAGAGATCTGTGGCGTTACTGCTATGCTGTACGATCGAGACATTGTGTTTATTGCACGTCCCCTTTCACTCCTGACATTGCAGAAGCTGACTGCTGCCACTGTGAACACGTAAGCCATTGGGCTGACATCAGATATGATGAGGACCAGGTTAGGCCACAAAGCAACTCTTTTCATCATCTGCTAATTTACTTTTCATGAGTAGGTAGTAAAGGCTTTCAGGAGTTTTTCTATGAGCTGCTTTTAAAAGAAATTCAGAATGATGAATGTCCCACCGTATTATATTACTGTAAGACTGTGTATTTCCAGTGCCGTGCCTCTCCGGGCATATTTTGAAAATGTAGTCCGTTCGTCCATGTGGTAAAAACAAGGCCCCGTTGAACCACCTCACCTGCTCCCTTCCTTTCAAACGTAATGGTGAATCACAGGCTTTTCTCCCACCTCAAACAGCCAGACTCTTTAGCGTCCGAATTTAAGAGTTCCGGTGCGTTCTGGGGGAGGATAAGGGCCGCCGCTGGGGCCTTCAGTTTGTTGCATGAGGGATGGAGGAGGGGACCGGGCCCCTGGCACAGGGCCACCTATGCTGGCAACAGAGGGCACTGCAGGCAAAGCCACCGTCTGTATTGTGCCCCTGTCACATGGCCCCAGGTCTTCAAGTCCTTCCAGTCCCTGAGGTGGGCCTTCGTATCCCATGTTGAGCCGCAGGGGTTGATGGGCCTGGCAGTAGTCTACAATGGGCTGTTCATAGCGGTAAAAGGTTAGGGCACCCATCTGGTGGGGGACCTGAGCATTGGAAAAGAGGAGGATGCAAAATGTGGAAGGTTCATGGTGAAGAGAGGAGAGAGGAGAAAGAGGGAGAGGGGGAAAGAGAAAAATGAGATTAATGATCCAGGTTCACAACCAGAAAATCTGACTGAATCAGTATATTAAATATGGAGTTTTCATATGGGTATGGACTTGGGAGAAGGTAGCAACATGCTGACTTCTTTGCTTATTTTCTGACACTGAAGAACACAGCACAATATCGCAAAACCAAATTTAAAGCTTGTTATAAGAAAAATAAAACAAAAACATTCAACTGTTTCTGTAGGTGTTACAGAAATTACTCAGGACTTGTTTGTCCCCTTTGCCAATTAAAACCCCAGACGATGAGAGATAAACTGGGACGTCGACGTGAATCAGCTGGTTTTGATGGTGACGGGGAAACTCATAGCGGTAATGAGTTTCCCCGTCTGAATGGAGTACAGTAAAAATGCTCTTTTGTTCATTTTTATGAATTGAATACATGTATAAGCCTACTGGACACTTTTTCTCCAGATTTCATATTCCACAGTATTTCTGTTGGCAATAATCTCCATAATTTGTACCATGTCACTTTTATGAAATATCTCACATTGTGATGTTAGATCAAACAAACACAAATCAATTTTTAATACCAAACAATCTAAACCAAAAACATTTACATTTAAAACTTCAATTGATACAGCACGTTGCTGAATTTCCCCAACTTCTGAATAATAATTTTGCCATCGTTTAAATGGTTCATTAAGACTCTGGGAGCTCCTGTTCCCAGTCCGTTTGGCAGCTCACTGTAAATACCCTCACATGGTGACCACCTGAGTCTCAGCACCGGCCTAGATACCATTTTGAAATTTATGCATTTACGACAGCTGCACCTTGCAGATTGAAGAATTACTATTTTGAGTTTTCGGGGTCCTGTTTTCTAATACGCAATCTCACTATAGCTTGCGCTTGTAAAGAGTACACAAGCCATGCTGAAGGACTGCAAAAGCACAGATGGTTTTGTGCTCAAACTTTCGTAGTGAAGCTGGAACACACAAGCCCGTGCCATCTCCAGTGCTGTGCTACTTGTATCACAGCCAGGAGCACTCATCACATCTGTCCATGTGTTTGGACTTGCATTCCCTCTGCACTTCTTTTACACAGTCCAAAACAAGCAGATGAGTCTCTTGCAACACTCTGTCTTCCTAACTTTAAATCACACACTTATTTGCCAATTATAAAATTTTCTAACAGTCCGTAAAAACAGCGGGGTGAGATGGCAGCTGACCTGAAAAAAAACATAAATAAATAAATAAATAAATAAATAAAATCACTGCAGGCTGGCGGAGAGAGAACTCATCCGATTTGTACTTGCATACGACAAAACAAGCACACGACGAATGCAGGAACAACAGATACGGTCCCAACACATAAGACACAAATAATATTCCGCTCTCTTGACTTGAGAGGAAGCGTCACAACCATGCCACCTTTCCAGCATAACTTTCTCATTTCGATTCTAATGCCATCAATTGCATGAGCTAATTTATTATCTATAAGTATTTTTTTTTCTATCTCACTTGGTGTCTCAAAAGTTGCGTTTTAGGAAAGTTCAGACCAATCACAGACATGCTTTCACGTACAGGGTGTGTTCCGGTTACAGTAGCTGGAATATGTCAACAAAGGTCTGGTATCTTTAACCAAGTCACACAGAATTAAAGGCAGCTATGCTTCATAAATGAAACGAAAAAAAAATAACAACTTAGCAACAGACCAAAGCTGCAGTCGTTGACCTGCTTTACCGCCTTTGTTTGTCTGTTGATTATTCATTTAGAAAACTCAAATGTTCAGCCACCTTTGATCCTCCCAGTTCAGCCTTTTCTCGCAGCAACACCTGAGCACCTCCAGGAACACCACCCTGCATACTTTTTCTAACTCCTTCCCCCCTCAAATGGACTCCATTAAGCAAGGCTGACTCATTACATTATGGGCACTCAGTGGATTACTCCCCCTCCATTCCCCGTTCAGTTTTTAAACCTTTCACAAGCCCTGCTCCTCTCGCTGCCACACCATCATATCCCCCTCTCATCAGAGACCTCGGTGCTGCTTCCCTCACTCCCAGGCCACATCCAATCAATTAATGAACCTATATTCGCTCACTAACCATTTCAGCAGATTCTGACGAATTATCCGACTATAAATCTGCCCTTGTGCAAGTAATGTCTGGAAGCGAACAATTGTAAAGGTTTAATTGAAGAGGGACTAAGAGACAAGATTATTGAAAGAGAAAGACAGCAAGTATGTTTTTAGAAATTATCTTTAGTGGGGGTTTTTTTTACATTAAGAGTTGCCATGTTATGACAAAAAAAGAAAAAAAAAGAAAAGAAAACGTGTTAAGACTCTTTTTAAATGAAACACAGACTCCCTTCTGTTGGACAAAACCGACCCAAAATGTGTTTCACATCATTTTCTGTGAACAAAATGTGCCATTTCTATTCAGAGTCTATTGTAGCAAGGTCTAGCTGGCTCATTAGGAATGCTGTCAGCCTTTTTGCCTCTCAGCATCAGGACATTAGTAATTCCCTGCACCCTGCAGTCTGTTGACAGTCAAATATGCAAATGTTTCACATCTGGTCACCGTACATAAAGCATATCTTTTTTGCTTCCAAATGTTTTTAAAGTTGGAAGGAAAATAAACAGCGGTGAATCTCTTCTGTTTGGAAAATGTGATGTATTTTATTCATATGGTTTGCTTTTTAACCATGCCATTTTGAAACTTTCTTTATGATTGACTTAATTTTTGATTACCCATTTTTTTCTAATTGTATGCAATAAAAGGTTATGTTTAGTCCCAAAAACCAAAAGTGGAGCAAGTGATGTTATTATTCTGTGGACTCTCATGCCAATGAAATGCCTTCTTAGAGGTCTGAACATTTCCAAATGTTCACACATTTTGCAGACATCAGGATCTATAAACATGTACAGTATAAGGGGCTGCAAAGAAAATGTACCTAAAAATTGCATTCCCTAATGTATACCCCTGTGGATGAATTGTTTTGTAGCACTATCAACATTTGTACATGTACTAAACCCTACAGTGCAGACAAAAAAGTATCTTGGAAAAAAAATTAAATTAAATTAAATTCTCACACTGTTCTTTATCAGTGTGGACACATGCAGTTGTAGAGGCATTGCTGACCTGGAAATCAAACCTTCTCTGTTTGTAACGTTATGTTTGATCCTCAACATTTAAATGAATACCACTTCATTGAAATCATCAGGATCAGAAAAGCACTAAATGATTTTACTATGTCATGCTCAGTATATGCTTGTATGAAGATGGAATAATGCACACATCTTGTTCCACAAGCAGGTATTTATAAATAAGTCAGACTGACCTCTGGCTATTTTCTCAATAAGAGTGCTGCCCCAAATGACGGACATATTTTAATAGATATGAATTGACAAACAGATAACTCGCTTCTTGTCACTGCAGCTGCTGTAATGGATGCAGGGCTGGCCTTGAGATGTTGTTTTCACACCTGATTACTGGTATGGCTGCCTGTACATGCATTTGAATGTTTTTGTCTGACATACGCTTCTGTAACCTGGCAACTGCATTGTCACAGTATTCACAAGATCATATTCACGAGAAAATCAATCTTGGCAGGCTTACAGCTTTCAGTTTGTAGCCAAGACACACACACACACACACACACACACACACACGAACAATTAGTGTCCTTGTCGAGTGACTTCAGCATTTTTTTCTTGAAGTGCTTCTTAATTTGATTGTTACAAAGAGGAAATATATATTTGCTGCATATTTTTATAGCCACCATGCTGCTGAATAGACTGTTCTGATGAAATCCACAAAAAAGGATTTTATTGTGAAAATATTTTTTTTCTGCTTCCAGAGATTAAAAAAACAGTATCCACTTGAGGATAAAACTTTAACCTAGTTATGTGGGGTATTTAAACTTCCTTATGAGCAGATCGGGGTTACTGCTCATAACACTGCCTTAATGTCATATGAAATATTTTGTCATTCTATTAGGATTTTATGGAATCATGTTAAAATTTTATATCTACAGCAAAAAGTGTAAAATCAAAAGCTGAAAACAGTAACGCATTGGTCTCAATTTCCTAATTGAAATTGTATCTGATCTCCTCAGAAGGATTTTGACTCGTTCTCGCTGAAGAATGGCTTCAGCAGATTTATTGATGCCAAGAACACCTTGTGCCTTTTTGAAGAGTCCTGATGCAATGTAGCCATCTCCGAAGCCAAAAATGAGAACAGATTGGTGCAGAACGTACGAGCTTTTTCTCTTTAGACTTTGGTTTCTTCTCTCTTTTTCTCTCCTTCATTTTTAGTAATTTCTCTCTTTTTGTTACCTCTTTGATGGCATGAAAACTTGTCAAATGTGGAGCCTTTTGACAAGGTATGGCAGCAAAAATAGAGCTATTAAGGAAACTGAAGAGATGGATGGATGGATGGATGGATGGATGGATGGATGGATGGATGGATGGATGGATGGATGGATGGATGGATGGATGGATGGATGGATGGATGGATGGATGGATGGATGAGCAGCCTGCCATTAAAATGCAAAACAAGCTGCCAAATATTTATCAATTACATATCTCAGAAGAAGATAGAATGTGCCACATTTAGGTTACTGTACTGCAGAAATAGAAAGTCAGATTTCAAGTCTCTAATGACTCCAGTGAACATTCTCACATCAAATGTTTACCATATCCTCTGCACGGTTTGACCCTGTACATTGTTTTGAACTTTTATTAACTTTTATTAGTTTTATGTTAAAAAAAAAGAAGAAAAGGATCACTACACAGAACATCTAAATGAATCATTCACTACTACTTTGATGACATTAGCGGCGACAAAATAAGATGCCAAACAGAAGCTAAGTTTACTTCATTCAGAAACGACTCGATCATTTAACACTGGGCTCAGAATACGAGTCGTTGGTTTGGTCTTTATTGTGATGCTACAGCAAACATGAGCAGCTTAATAGCCTACAGTCCACGAACACCCCAGGCTAATAAAAAAGCTTTTTAAATCTTTTAATAAGAAATTAAGGACATCTCTGTCTGAGCTATAGTATGAGTCTTATAGATTGTAAAAGCTTGCCTCATAATAGCATTAAAAAAACAAAAAAAACAAGCAAACCTAAAAGATGTTAACTGCTTTACTAGTAGTTCTCTAGGAAAGCAGAGAACTACTAGTAAGTTCTTTGCTTTACTACATATGTATGTGTGATAGAAAGTCACAGTACTGTGTAATGCTACCATAAAATCCGGTTGCTTACATAGAGCTCATGAACTTATAAACGACTATGTAAATCTATTACACTATCTAAAGCCAACCGTGTTGCTGAATCTGATTAAAAGAGACATAAATATTGTTTCAGAGACTGACGTCTGAGGCCTCAAGTACAAGTTAAGTCCTTGTTGCTAAGATAGACGTCAAGGACTTTAAAATATTTCGACGCCTTATTTTAAAGGCTTCAAAAATAAATCTTTATTTTGTAATTTGATTGTACCTAAAGTGTAAGTCATAGCTCCCTGTCAAAAGAGTAAATCACATTGAAAACTGATTTAAAGCTGATCTGAAATTGCCAACTCCTCGCTTGCCACTGGTGCAGAGAGCTTTGTTTTTACAGAGCAATTTGGTGCAGATGCACCTGTGTGTATTGTATAACTTGGCCTCGGCTGTCAGAAGGTATTAGCATAAAGAGAGGAAAGAAAAGCTGCATCTCTGTGTTAAACAACTGGACTGCTTTCTGCTTCTTTGGATCTCTGCCAACGTTTATCTCTGTGTTTCAGTAACACAGTGATTGGCATGCTTCCTCGGGTTGGACCGGAAATGTTTTAGTGCACCTTAAAACGCTTAGGCTGCTTTTCATGCATGGTTTTATTTCGACAGTCGTGGGTCTTGTATAAGCAGTATTTAAGTTGCTGTCAAAGTCAATGTCAGTTTATCGTTATTGACTGGAGAACCTCCGAATGTGTGTTTTAAAACTAAATAATGTGGAAAAACCTGAGTCAACTGTTTTGTCTGTTTTTTACATATTGATACTACAAACAGTCTCACAGCAGCTCTAATTTAAGTCATGCCATCTCTTAAAAAGCCCCAAATCCCATAACTTATTTTTTTTACAGCTTTCCAGTGCCCTTTAGAAGTTTTCTTTTTTTTTTTTTTTTGCATTCATGCTTTTATGAGCAGCTGAAGAAGAAGCAACAGTGCCACAGGCATACAATGCTAATGTCTCCCTAGGCTTTAGCAGCATTACGGTTCAGAAGTCTGCCGCTTTCCCTGCCAAACACTTTGATCCTCTCATGTCACTGCATTGTGTCTCGTGGAAGCATAAAAAAAGTGAAGAGGAGTTGCAAACGGCTCCCACTGAACTGCTACTCTAGATTAGCTTTTTCCTATTTTAAGCCTTATTTTTGTAAATACTTGAAACATGTTTAAAATTGGTAATTAATATGTATTTCATGGTAAGAAAAAAAAAAAACATTTTCCAAAAAAATTGCATTACTCCTAAAAATACATAAATCTTTAGTATTTTTGTTGAAAAAGTATATTCTTGTAGCTCTTTTGCAAGGAACCGCAAAATAACATTACAGGGAATTACTAGAGCAAAACATAAATGTGTTGAAATTGAAATTGCTTAAATGCTCACTAAACTACGTTTCTATAGAAAGTACTGTTGGCTACATCCTTCTATGTTTAGCTGTATTTCTTTTTAAATGGGGACATTGAGGGAGCTATTACCAGTAACTGTGTGTGATGTCTTTTTTTCTCAATATTGTTTCCTTCTGTAGCTGTGCATTTTTTCTGCTAGTTGAAGTTATTGACAGATATATTACTGTCATAACTGTTTGTGTTATCTTTGTTTTTCTTTTCCATACAAAGTACTTCTGGTTCAGGGTTTCTGTGTTTAGGTATGTCTCATTCCTGAGTAGCTCCTTTCACAGAGCTCTTGTTATTACTTGCTCTATGTTCTCAGTTTGTGAATCTTTTGCTAATGTGTGTTTGTTCTCTGGATGAAACTCCTGATAAAGCTTTTACTTAACTTTGTATTCACAGTTTATTGTTTTTTTTCATCTTTCTGGAAGTATTCCCGTTGAAGGTTCTTCCATATAAAAAGGAACAATTCCTCACATGCTTACTCACATTGAGGGATTGCTGCAAAGTCTTGGTCCCTTGAGTTGGATTCCTCAGTTTTTTTTATTACTACCTGACATGAAACGGTGAATTGAATTTATTTATCTGGGCAGAGTCAGAATTTATGTAACTGATACAACTGTTATTTGGACTGAGTTGAAAAAAATATAATCAATCTCTAAGTAAGTGAGATTAGGTGGTTGTGTGATGCTTCTTAATATCATAATTCCTGCATTTGAATTGAGCTGTTATCTTGCTTGTGTGCCTTTTCTTCTCTTCTGATCTGTTCAGATGTCTTGAGCAAAGCCACAAAGCAGTCTACTTGTATTTAGTACTGGCAGAAATTTACATCTATTGTTAATTTCCAGTACTTATACATCTATTGTTAATTTCCAGTACTTAAACCCAAACCCTTTCAGTAAGATAATGTTCTGCAGGGCGGTACTGCTGTACAAAGTGCTTACTGGAGCTGAGGACAATAATACATTCCTTGGAGCAAACTGAATATGTGATCAGTGACTAGCACTGCAAGTGGTTAATTTAATAGAAATGAAATTAATGAGTGAGCACAGTCGTTATGTTTTTTTTTCTTTCTTCCTTCACCGCATATTGTTCAATTGGAATCTTATTGTTACAGTTTGTTTTGGATATGAAAGCTTGTGTCTTAATAACCTTCTAAGTCTAAGACCAAACTGTGTTCTATACTAGTAGATATGGGGAATAAACGACTGACACTGCTCGTGTCTTGTTCTAAATACATTTAACTTAGTCAAACACAACTGTGGCTCAGGTCAATCCAATGCCATTCACATGTTGTTTATCATAACTCACTGTTCACTATTCTCTTAACAGTCCACAGTTTTCAAATATGACTTAAATATCTATAGTCTGATTCCGGTGAGTATTCCATAATCACGATAATCTGCCGCCAGTGTAAATCTTATAAGACCATGAGTGTGAGAGTTATTCTTTTTTATTTGCATGTTTGTATTTGACTGTTTGTCTCCATGTGGGAGAATATTCTCTTTCAAATGTTTGTTTCTGCAGCATGCGGGGGTTGTCAGCTTAACTCAGATGTTGCTAGGCGAGCCTCAATGACACGAAGCCCACCAGTCAGCTTTTCACCAGAGCAGTGTGTCTGAGGAGGTGTGAAGATAAACATCGTCAGTTTGTTTCCAGACAGCCCATCCGGATGTGTAAAGGAATGTGTGTGCATCAACAAATTGTTTGGTAACCTGCCATTTTTTTTTTTTTTTATTGTTTTGCTTATTTCTCTATTTGACCATTGCTGATTCTAATTAATGAATACAAGAATAAAAGAATTACGATAAATGCTTGATCCTGTAACACGATTCAATACTGCAGGGTCTGTGGTTTTGGTGTCATTTCTGTTTAAATTTGTTTATCTAAGTCAAATATTTCCATGTTCAGTTTAGATCAGTGTATTTATGTACTGTAGTGTTGGTTTGTTACAAATATCATGTCTATGCTCCCTACAAGACAAATGTGTCCAGTTCATACTGAGAAATCTCTATCTAAATCAAGCCAAGCTATAGCAACAACTAAGACCGATTCAAGTACATCTACATGTTTATTTCAATTTCAATCTAGTAGTTTTTTTTTTTTTTTTCTGGCTTGAAGGTTGGACATTCTAATTGATTCAGAGTTTTAAGATTAGATTTGTTCAGTCGTTGATGAGGTTAAGTTTACACTTTACCTGTGCTTTTCCACATAAAATATTTTAATAAAAAAATATTCAATCTTGAAATAATATTCTTAGTGTATTTCCCATTCAATTTCTGAAAAACAAATCACATAACTGAAGCTATTCCAAATTCTGTCTTCAACTTAAATGTACTTTTTGGGAAAATAAACAGCACATATTTTATTTATTTAACGTCCTTTTCTGACTAAAGTAGCTCTGAAGTCAGAAACGGTCAGTTAGCCACATATGCACATTGCAACACCATGATACTTTCTTTTATAACCGCGTAAGGAAATGAGCCCACCTGTCCAGATATTAAACTAATTGATTCTCTAAACAGGATTTCGCCTTCCACTAACTTCTTAAAGACTGAAGGTCCCTTTATGTGCAGTGACTCCTGGCTACAGGTCTCAGGCACCACACAATGACAGTTAAAATTGCAAATGCATAAGCAGGTCTGCACAGTAAGCCATTTTAGGGGAAAAAAAAAAAAGTGAGGGAAAAAAAGAGTGAAAGACAGGGAAGGAGAAAGCAGGATCGAGGGCCCCTTCACGCACCAGTGAGTGCCCAGTGTATGCTCATCGTAACCGCCTCCCGTTCTACGATACATACAGTAAAGGAGCTTTTGCAGGCCGCAGCAAATGGGCCATGAAATGTTACTCAATGCTCAACACGTTTGTCAACCTGGTTTGCTTTCACACACACCTACAAATGTACACAATCACAACAACTAATGAGACGTGGGGCGGGGGGGTGAGAATCTGTGGGAACATGGAAATGAGAAACCAAGAAGTGCAAAAGTTTCAGGTTTGTGTCATATCTTCCCACTTGCTTCCCACAGTTTTCAAATATTTTGCAAATAAAAGTGTGGTGTCACATACGTGCTGATTTTCAGCCTGAGAATGAGTTTCACTCTCAGATATTTTCCTAGCCTATCCTTTGCTCAAATTCCTCGGCTGGCATTGAGTGTTTATTAAAGCCGCTGCACGATATCCACACAACAACAAACCTTCCATGCACTCTGCTCCATTCCCACTAACATTTATGCATGAGTCAGTCTGCATTTCTTCAAAACTGCAAAACAAAGCGTTGGCGTAACAAGAAAATGTTGAAAATTGAAAGAGAACTTGTGTGCCTTGGCTCATCTACTCATTTAAAGATAAATAAATTTGTTTGTGCCAAACCTTCTTGCACAGCAATTCTTTGAAGAAGGCTACCACGGCATTCAACGAGTCTCTGTGCTTCAAATAAGTATTTTTATTTTTATTTTTTTGCATTCCTGGCTCATGTGAAGCTCATGCGTTGTCAGCAGTCTTGCATTTTCCTCACTTAGAAATTTCGGGCTGCAGGTGGAAATGTCTGCACCGACCCAGGTAGACTGGAGGAGAGGAAGACATTTACACCACAGGAGCCACGAATTGAGCCTTGAAATTGGGAGAGATTAAGCATCATAATGACTGGTAATAATCATAGTGATTCGGTAAAGTAACTTTAATTCAAGGTCCACATAAACTGAAGTATATTTATATAACCTCTGGCAGAGAGGGTGACTCTGGGTGGTGTAATAGCGTAACCTTATAGCAGGAGCCCTGTGCAGCTAAACCCATCTGTGGCGTTTTATTATCTATATACATGCAAATGATCAAAGTCAGGGCACACTGATGTTATTTCACGGCCTAACAAACAACCCTCAATTGCTTCCAGCACCATTTACACTGTAAATCTTCCACCCTCATCGAAGGGAGCCCAAATGCATATTAAGAGCGCAAAATGACAGGCTGAGAACAATTTGTAGTTTCATTTCTACTGTCTCATTATGGATTCAAAGTTCTCAAATCTCTCAGTTGGTGATGCTTTGCATTATGTTCTGCTTCCAGTCGTGGAAGCACAGGCGGCTTGTCTGAGTAATGAGCATGACCCAACATAAACGCTGTGTGGCCAAGTTGGCTCTGCACTGGGAGCATCAGTCGCACTTTAATCAGGGATATTGGGGAGGAGTGTGCCTGGGAAGGCATGCAGAGGCTTTTAAAGACCTGACTAATAAGAAATGTCAAAGGGACTTGGGTGCAGCCAGAACTGATACCCAGACCAGGCCCATCGGCTTCCTATTTTAGCTCCCTGCACCCTGTAGAAGCAGCGCTTAGGCACAGTTTTTCAAGGAAGCAACACATTAACAAACAACAACAAAAACAAAGCCTAAATCTTCTTAGGTAACTCAGGTAACTCATATTCATCTTGCGGTTTTGAAATAACTTTTTTTTTTTCCACTTGGAAACCATTGCAACATATTTAGAAATTTTCCAATAATTAGTTTTACCATAATTGTTGCTTGTGCAAAATTCACCACAAACTTACATTATTTGTGATAGATCAACATAAACTATGGCATAAGGAAAAATGATGAAATATTTTTAGATAAATAAAAAAAACAAAAAGTTGTGCATTAGTATTCAGTCCTCCGTATTAACACTTGTACTAGTTTTGCACATTTAGAAATGTTGGCAGAAGCTTCTTTGCAGATCAGCTAAAGCTCAGTCACATTGGATGGAAAGTGTCTGTGGACATGAAGTCTTGCCAAGTCTTGCCACAGGGTCTCAATTCGGCCTAGGTCTGGACTTCAACTAGGCCATCCAAAGACATACGTTTCTTGATCTAAAGAATCCACTTTCTAGCACTGGCTGGATGTTCGATAACAATTAATGAACCTGTCAGATTAATTAAAGCAAAACTTTAAATAAATGAATAAAGTTGGCAAAAAATGTATCATTTTGTTAAACATTCATCAAGGCACAGTTGCACTGCACAATTTTAAATCACACATTATAGTTCAGAACTATGAAAATGATCCCTGACGGCTGCTTGTTTTCACCGATAATCTACAGAGCAGTGTTTCACAGTGTTCATTCGTTCACCGGCCCGCACTGAAGTTAGTCAGAATCAAAGTCTCTAACTACAAAATTAAACTGATAACAATAACTTGTTTGCCAGTAATTATGATAGATTATGTAGTGCTGAATTAATGAGGAGGCGTATGTTTTCATCTGCAAAGGTAATTAGCCACGGGCCTCGAGTAATCGCAGGAAAATTCAGGTCGTCCCAAGCAATCCCTGCGGGGACTGTTTTGCATACACTCGCGGCAGAGCAAATCCCTCAAGGGAAAACCTTTCCGCGGAGAAACTCTGACCTGACAGTTTCTTTGAGGCTATAACGTATCTTGTCTGAATTTTAATGAGCAGTGATGCAAATGGGATCGAGATGTAGCCGACTGGAATCTTGGAATTTGTGATAAACAAGGTCTTTGATCAACCTGGGCACTCTGATGTCTGTTTCACCTCTTCGCTGTGTGATTTTGTGTCTAAATCTAGCAAAAAAAAGAAAATAAATAAATAAAATAAAAACATTCTGTCTAAATTTGAATCTGTACAGAGACCAGACATAAATAACACTGCTGGCAAAATCAATCGTTTTCCATCACACACTGAATCAAGACAAAATCTTTAGTTTTATCATCAGAGTTTATCATTTTTTTGTATTACAGTCGTTAAATATCATAATCATGGCTTTCTGCTCTCTTTGGTACTTCATCCCAGTTTTATTTTCCCTCTTTTTTCTCTTCTGAATCAAACATTCAAGAAAATAAAATTCCATTTGAGAGCAGACAGAGCTTCTCCAAACAGCCGTCACAAATACAGTCATGTATTTATACGGCATTTATTTGATCATTTTTACATATTTTGTTTCATTACAGTTATGCACTTTATTGGTGTCAAAAAATGTGCAATCAACTTCAATTACAGTGACCAAGGGAGACACAACAAAGGTCAGAAAGTACGCAGGAAACAGGAAACATGACAGCAAACTCATTTTGCAGCTAAAATCCTTAGAGAGGAGAGAACTTGTTAAAAATGAAACTATTGGCTACGAACAACATCACTGTTGAAAGAAAACCAAAAGAGGTCAAGCTTCAATTTCTGAAATTCAAATTCAGCATTTGTAGCAATGCTTGAATGTATTTGTGTTCACAGACCCTCCATCCACTGCGACCAAATTTCAGCTACATTCCTGACAGGAAGTAGCATATTTTTCAATCCCTGGACGTGCAAAGCTGAGATCCAGATTAAACTCTAGTCTAGATAATGAGCAGTGTTGAATAACCTGCTTTGATGATTTATGGATGACAGATCCCCCCCACCACCCATAAAACAGCAACATCTCCCTGTTATTTAACCAGATTTCTTTAGACTTGGAAAAGTAGAACACATGGGCCACAGGAAAAAAAATAAAAATAAAACAAAAATGTGATCGCTGACTAGCGCTGCTCGCAATTGCCCCACAGCAAACACTTGTGTTTAGCAAATGGTAATTAAAATCGGCTGAATCCCCAAACCCCAGATAAATGTTTCATTAGATGGCTATTTGATATTACTTCTGCAGTGGAGCAACAATATTCAAATTGTTTATAGAGAAATTAATGCATCACTCCCAGCGGCGCCCCCACGTTATTATGATAGTCTCTCTCGCTCCCCTTGCCCCTTACTGCACCAGGATTTGCACATGCAACACATAAAAAAATCCCGGTACATTAACGTAAACCCACATATGGTGGAATAACACTTGGACAAATAAAATTTTAAAGCTCAACCCGGGGGCAAAATGCAGCAGGGACACATGGGAGAAAGATGAGAGATTCATTTAAAAGCAAGAAAAAGACACACTTTGCTTTGATGTGGGCTTGACAGAGGTTGCACATAAGATGAACAAATGTTCACGAGAGTTTAAAATAAAGCAAATAGAGATCAGTTACATTTCTGCAAATCCTCTTAAGCCCTCATCACTTTTTCATATCAAAACTAACCTCTTCATCTGAGAACATGAAAATGACTCTGTTACCACCTGCTGAGTTTTAGACAGGGGCTTTGCAGGATTTCTCAGCACTTCTGTTAACAGATGAGGTTATATAACCAAAACCAGCGAATCGGAATGGAGTCAAAGCTTGACAGGTTTCTTTTAAAAGCATAAAACCACCAGTTTGTCCAAGTTTCCCATGAAATGTTGTCATGCAATATCTCTGGCACTAATGGCCTCAAACATGTTCTTTGCGTTTAATTTCATGTGTTTCACCCGTTTCTCACTTTTGGCATTTTGCTGCTGTAGCTCACGATCCAAATGTTACATGTCAGAGAATAAGTACATTCAACAGAGAGGACATCTACATTTTGAATCACTTAATCTTTTTGTGATGCCTTGCAGAAGAATTCACAACTCTTGAACTCTACAGGTTTTGCTATATTACAACCATAAATATTAGGAGGTTTTTAAGGGTTTTTATATACAATCTGTAGTGTAAGGTGAAGGATAATGATAGAGAGTTTTCAAATATCTTACATGTAACATTTGAGAAGTGATGTGTCCTTTCAGCCTTCTTTAACTCATTATCTTTAATTAAACTGAAGGCAACGTAAACTAAATGGTTAATAAATTTAATATGTATAAATAAAGCTGTTTTGTGAGACGTACTGATTCCAGCATTGATTTTGACGAGCAAAATGTAGATGCAAGTCACACTTTTGACATTTATAACTATAAACTGGTAAAAGCTGCTTCATTATTTTTTCTCTTTCACGATTATACATATCATTGTGTTGGTCTATCACATAAAATTCCCTCTGAAATATAATAAAAATATCGGTTTGTATCGTCACAAAACACAAACTCCAGCTTACAGGACAAGTTTTCCAAGTCCCCGTAAATGCAAACCATTTCCTGAAGCGATTGAAGTGAACATTTGGACTTGCACACCTACATTTCAAACCTGAAACACAAACATAATAAAAACCTGTTTCAATTTGACAACATTGTCAGTACTTTGTCTTGAGTTAAGCTGTTGCCATGATTCAATTTTCTCAACTCAAAGAAATGCAAGACGAACCTGACAAGCCTATCCTCCAGTGACTAGCTGACTAATGAGATGCCAGATTGCAGACACAACTGACATATTGTCGAGAAACATCAGAAAAAATAAACGGTCTTTTGAGGACATTTTTTCATCTATTTTGTGCCTATAAATAAAGAAATGCATTAGGTATAACTTGAAGGAGTTTTGTCACTTGTCTCTGAGCGTCTATTGTTCTTTCTGATGCACTTTTCTTGCTAATAAGTAAATGAATCTTTTGTTGTCATTTTTATATACACACAGCATTAGTTGCACATTTTTCCTTACGTCTTCCTGTAATAAATTCAACAAGGTGCCAAAAACTTTTCTTTAGAGACTTTGACAAAGTAATATCTTACATTAGCTGCAGATTGATCAGCTGCAGATCTATAATGTGAATATCCTTTCCCCCACATCCTAAATCTGATGAGCATCCATCAGATTTAGGATGTCTGGAGTCCAATGAATTAATTCTCATTGTAGAAAACCATTCTAGGATGCTGGTTTCTTATTATTCTGCTAAAAGTAGTGATCAGATAATGGACACACTCTGGTAATAAAGGGGTCTACATGGCCAGGAAGAAGTGGCGTGTTAAGGAAGCTCAGTTGGTGCTAACAGGTCATTCTGTCCTTAGATAGCCAGGAAACATTTACACCAGCAGCGGCAAGAAACATTGGGAAAATGCAGGATGCATCTACAGTATGTCTTCATGTCAGACTGAATGTTGAAGAAAATAAGAGTCACTGAACCGGACTAAATTTTTATTTTATAAATTGTGTTGAGCCTGTGTGAATTCTCGTCTGTTTTCTGATGTTAGCTGACATTCGTGACACAGGGAACTCCACATGCCTCTAACCCGTCTGCTCATTCTCCTCTGACCTCATACATCACCTTTACATTTTTTAGACGAAAAAAATGTCACAACTTACACACCTTCCATTCAATAGATATTTTCTCTTTTGTAGGTGAAATATGTTGTTTTGTGTGAAAAACCCAGTAAACCAGCAGATTCTGAAATTCTTACACCACCCAGATTTGTAACATCAATCCTGCCACAGTCAAAGTCTCCAAATTCTTAAACTCGTCTAGATTTTTAATGCATTGAGTTGCTGCCATGTGCTGGACTGGTTCATGTTTTGTTTGATGCAGCTCTTCATATGTCTGTTAACACGCATTGGCCTGAGATTGTGCATAGATAAAATAAACATATGTTTACTTCTTGTTTCCAAAACATAATATTTTGAAATTGTGCTGTCCTTTAGATGTCAATGAGTCAATCTTAACATCGGAGGGGAGAAACATTTGCTTGTCCAAGAAATCGGTGAAACTCATTGGTCACCAAGGTTACTGCATTCAGTGTTTTGTTGTAGTCCCCAACACTCCCATTACTCCTTCAGGTTTCCAATAAGATATTCTCCACATCTGATCAACATTTTCTTGAAAAAGTAGAAATAACCTCAATCTTTTGTATGCATCCTCACTCTGCCAGGTTGTTCAGTTGGCTGCCTTATCATGTAATTTAGTATGAACCCTTAACTGTCATCATCAAAAATATTGCATCTGCAAGGAAACAAGAAAACAAACACATTTTCCTTAGAGCAAGAGGAGTGACATGTGTTTGATTGCAGCTATTTGCAAACATTGTATAGTCTGGTAAATACTCTTACTCATTTAACTAAACTACATAAGTTTCCTAACTTTCGTCTTTGCACTTTCACTACTACGACATATATTTTCTGTGCCCTATGAGTCACTACATATTGTCTTCCTGCAGCTTTTAATATAGAGTTAAGCATTTTTACCTATTTCTATTCAAACCCACGCAGTGGTATTCAGTTTCCGCTGAAGACCAATAGAGCAGAGAATGTTGATTTCTAGCCAAGCAAAAGATCATTTAAAGCTAAAAGATGTAGAAGAACTGACCTTGTCTGCCCTGACGGGTAAACCAAACAATATTCACTTCTCATTTCAGCACTTTGCAAGGCAACGCATATGAGAAAAACAGCCAACAGAAGTGACCTGGAGTAATGCGTTTAACAACCTATAAAACTCAGCCAAGTTAAATATGCTTCCAACATGGCATTAGAGACAAATGCCTTCTTTATCCATATGGGTTTTAAAACAGAGCCACCCCCTGGAGACTGCAACATTTAATAGAGCAATGCCTTTCCCCAAGGTTGACAGTTTTTATAAGCATCTTGCACGGTTGCTATGCTGCCATTTGTTTACAAGTGGGATATTTTCAAGTAGCTTCATTTCAGTTTTGACTCATTATTTGCTTTTGACCTAATTTGAATGTGATTATAAGATAACATTCTTAATGGTAACACTTTATTTGAAGGGGGTGAATAAGACTGACATGACACCGTCATAAACATGACATAGCACCTGTCATGAACATGACATAACACCTGTCATAAACATGACATAACACCTGTCATTAACATGACATAACACCTGTCATAAACATGACATAGCACCTGTCATGAACATGACATAGCACCTGTCATGAACATGACATAACACCTGTCATGAACATGACATAACACCTGTCATAAACATGACATAACACCTGTCATTAACATGACATAACACCTGTCATAAACATGACATAGCACCTGTCATGAACATGACATAACACCTGTCATAAACATGACATAACACCTGTCATTAACATGACATAACACCTGTCATGAACATGACATAACACCTGTCATAAACATGACATAACACCTGTCATAAACATGACATAACACCTGTCATAAACATGACATAGCACCTGTCATAAACATGACATAGCACCTGTCATGAACATGACATAACACCTGTCATAAACATGACATAGCACCTGTCATGAACATGACATAACACCTGTCATTAACATGACATAACACCTGTCATAAACATGACATAGCACCTGTCATGAACATGACATAACACCTGTCATAAACATGACATAGCACCTGTCATAAACATGACATAACACCTGTCATTAACATGACATAACACCTGTCATGAACATGACATAACACCTGTCATAAACATGACATAACACCTGTCAAACATGACATAACACCTGTCATGAACATGAATAAGCCTTCATGAATATTTATGACTGTTGTCATAAAGCGTCATTCGGTTAATTATGACATTTTTAATACAAAGTTGACATTATTCAAAATGTCTTTATGACAACTTGACATTAACCAGGAAATCATTACTGATATAAATTTGTTATAAAAGTATTACTGATTGCACTTTAAAAGTCAGGTGACTTTGTTATTAAAGGTAAAGTTTAAACAGTAATGATTTCTTGATTAATGTCAAGTTGTCATAACAAAGACATTGTCAATGGCACCCTTTTTCTTCTTCTTTTGTTAACTCATGTTAATACATCTGCATGGCTTACTGTAAGATCTTTTTTTTCATTCAATACATGTTGACAATTACTGTAACCTAAAAGCAAATGGTGAAGACTAGGTGTTTTCTAACCCATTTCCTTTCTCCTGAGAGGGACCGTTTCGTTCTTCTTCCAATGACGGGCAAATTGATGACACCTTGAGCCACCTGTATTTCAGTGGAGTTGTTTGAAACTGAATTTCCTTTGGCTTTGTAAAAACTGAATGTGTTTAGAAATGGAAACTATCCTTGAGCTCCTTGGACTTTCCAATTGTTCTGGTATTGGTGAATTCAAAATGTCAATTTGCTGCCAAAGAATAAGTATCAAAAGTAAAAGGATGTCATAGTTGTATAATCTTTTCACTATCTAAAAGGAAAAAAATCAAACAGCACAAAAATGTATGGCATTCTTAGTTATGATTACTGTATGTATATTTATATGTAGATTACTAAACCGATGCCTTAACTTCTCGTAGACATTTTTTTGTTGTTGCTTTACAACATTTGTGTTGTTAAAAACACAAATCATTAGATTTTCAGGGATGGGTATACGTACTGTATTCTTCTATTTCATCTGCTTTGAAAATGTATTCATCATTCTGTTGCCCAGAAACAAAACAGCATTAGGTCAAGGTATCTGAAACTTCCCAACATGAATTAGACTAAATTAATGAAATATAGTCTGGAGTGAAACTCTAAAGATCTACCGAATGAAGAAAGCACTTCAAAGACAAACCTGCTAAAAAAAATTATCAACTGGACAAAATGCATTCGATTTCTGTTGGAGAGATATCTCTCTATTTTAATTAATTGCTGATTGAATCCGAGATACTGACTGTATTTGATGTGGAGCACACTGGGGAAACACGACTCGCTGTCTTCTGGTGATGTTAAAAGGAGCCTTATCATGTCTAAAACCTAAAAATACAGTACATTATGACATGCAGGAAAAACACCACACAAAAACAAAGGCAAGACTGAACTGATGTCCTTCAGCCTCATGTTAGATTAGACATGAAAGTCGCTTGATGGATTTTGCTTTTTGTTTGTGTTTTCCCATAAAAAAAAAAAAAAGACAAACAAACAAAAAACCCCAACAGATCTCTTTTTACATTTAAAGCTCGGCCAAATGACAGCGCAGTGGTAAGTGAATTACAGGGTGCAGAGGGAGCCAAGAATCACCTCTGCTAAGTGGTCAGAGCGTGTTCTCATGTCCTGGACATTAAAATGTCTGTTTCTTTTGTGATTTCTCACAGCACGACTCAAAAAGTCCTTAACACAATCTCAACTGCATTCATTTTCAGAATTTTACTTTCCTGTCACAGAACCTTCATCCCACAAAAAAAAAGACGGGAAATGTAAAAATATTTTAAAGAAAATATCAGTGAAAAACAATAATTCTATTTTCTTCAAAGTGCCTATAGAATATTTGAAGAAATTAACATGTTTCTGCCATCTTATAGGTTGGGTATCTGACCACTATTCTTGGCAGAACTGGTAGTTAATTTAAAATGGTTTGGTGGAAGAGAGTTATTTTTTTTCACAAAAACAATTATACCTTTTTTTTAACC
Source organism: Poecilia mexicana (assembly GCF_051168715.1). Lineage (NCBI taxonomy): Eukaryota > Metazoa > Chordata > Actinopteri > Cyprinodontiformes > Poeciliidae > Poecilia > Poecilia mexicana. Next base: position 19,429,108 of record NW_028263381.1, read on the forward strand.
TAACCATTAACATTTCTCCATATTCTCCTCTATTTAGTTTGTCCATGTGGGCAGCCTTAAATTTTAGTGTTGGTGTCTTTCTTGGGAGACACAATCTCAACCTTTGACTATGTAAAAACGACATTACTGTAGACACTGATAGGGGTTCCAGCAGGTTGCACTTTATGGCAGCCTTGTGTTTTAACCTTTAGTAAGTGGTTGCTTATCAAAGAACTCATAACTGCATTCAATTGCTTTAAGAGACGATGGCAGAAACTGCAGCCTAATAACATTTCTGGAAATGTGCAGATAAAACGGACATTTCTGAGAATATAGTTATTATTTCCTCAAAAGTGATGGTGGCAGTCAGGATGTGAAAACACATCAAATTTTAAATAAATCACATTAAAATATTCAAAATGAATGGCAAAATCTTTATGTGCACATCCAAATGTCTCAGGAAGAAAGGCTTAATGCTAATGGGGATTTGTAATGTCATCCTATTGTGGTGATTTATGTCATCGGTGGCTCTGATATTCTGTTTGAAATCACAAAATGCGGCACTGCAGAGGAGCTTTTATTATTACATTGTGTAAGCACTGGATGTCATGTAAGCATTTAAAATATAGAGAGTTGTGTTGCTGGAGTCAAGCTTATAAGACAGTGGGGTCTTCAAAGCACCGTTATCTTTTCTGAGACTCTAAGTATTAATGGTTTTAAAACACACTGCTCAGGTTTTAGGTTTACCTTCAGTCACCATCAGGATGAACGTCATAATAAGTGTCGTAAGAAGAATTATTCATACGGGTGGCAAATGTAGGCTGAAAGTAATCCTTTAGTTTTACCAGGATCTTTCCTCTGACATTTCTCTTCATTGTTTCACCAGTTAATATTAGGTTTCATTTTAAACTTCTTGTTTTACCTTTTAGGGTCCTGAATGTTCAGGGCCCCAATATCTCTGACATCCTTCAGCCTCAGTCTTCTTCCAGATCTCTGAGGTCTGCTGATCAGTCTATTGTTAGACGGACATCCTAGGTTTAAAACCCACAGGGTTGCACCCCCATTGTGGATTTTATTTTCCTATTGTTATAACACATCAATTACATTGATTTATTTGTTTCTTCTTTTTGTTTGATTTGCTTTTCTTATGTGTTTTGTGATGCACGCTGTGATTTAATCTATGAAAGATGCTACATAAACAAAATTGCACCTACTTACTAAGACTTGAAAAGCAAATTATTATTTTGCCAAAGACCAATATTTCATGATTAACTATCCAAACCTTGAGTTGGATGAGTACTAAGAAGGAAGGAATTTGTAAGTGGTTAAAAGATAGGAAGTGGTTAACACTTTCTGTTATGTAATTTATTTTAATACAGAGGTGGGGTTTTTTCTCAAGTGTTTTCTGCTTGCGTCTAGAATGGACAATGGCTCGATAATGATCTCGGACTAGGTGTGAAGGCTATTTGTGATGAGGTAAATGAAGTGTTTAGAAAAACAAAATGCAACATCGGTATCTCAAAAAGATAAACATGCAAGGTATGGTTAGACTAAAAAAGCAGAAATATACTTATGTTGTTGTGCACATACATACAAAATAAATGAAGGAATTTGACACCGACTACCATGACAAAAGACGATAAATACTGAGGTTTAGGTTTTCTGCATTGTGATGCCATTATGTCAGGATCATTTACTGAGCACTTTGTGGAAAACATGTTGGACTGGAGAACTGATGCCTCAGCAAGTTTCTTATAGGCTTGAGAAATGAAAGCGAAATTATATTACTAATCTAAGAAAATTGCAGATTAGATGGTCTTGCCAAAAGCAACCAAATTTAAATTCAAACAAAAGCTAGTCATTTCCACTATGACTTTGGGGTATTGTTGTTAATTTTCTCCACTTTGTATGAGTTTTTCCTCTTACAGAATGGTTTCATAGCCGCATATAAACATGGGTTAATAAGCACAAACTGTGGGAGCTTTATTGTTTATGCCCTAAACTATCCCAATATTTACTAAACATGCAAATGCAAGTTTCTCGGAAAAGCTGTTAAATCCGTGTTTTGAGACAAAGCTGATCTTTTTTTTTTTTTTCCTTATTTATTCATCATGTCAGGATGGATACGAAAGAAATCATGGAGAGTTTTTTTTTTTTTTTTTTTGCAGAAGCAGATATACTCGGAGCAAGAGGGGAAGAACAAAAACACAGACAAATCACAATAAAATTGGGCAGGTAGAAAATGTGGTAAAAAGCAGGTTTAAAACAAATGAAGAGAGGGGAATTACATGGAAAGGGGGAGAGCAGGAAGAGCGAGAGGACATGCGAGAATACAGTTATGAGCCCACTGAGCCGTGGCGCTCATGGCTCGGCTGGCTGTGGTGCTCATTATTGATGTAGTAGAAAATTTGCGCTGACAGAAAACGAAGCTGCCAGCTGTCTCCACCCCACCTCCCCCCACTGTTCCCCATTATGACATTATCTCAGGAGGGATGGCCAATAGCGGCACCCGAGGTGCCCCTGGCATGTCCACAGCTGACCCCAACTCCTGCCGTGGAAATGTGCACTTACGCAGGTATACACAAACAGAGGGCATGGCCGCGGACGCTCACTTAGGCGTGGACGTTCAGTCATACATTTCAAAACCATATAAACAACTCAGTGTATTCCATTATTATTTCATGGCCCCCAACACAAAAAAGTATGAAATCCAGTCCATTTTTTTTTTAATCAGAACAAACTGCTGTGTGATGCAGGATGTGACATCAAGCTGTGGTACTGATATACAAATAGTGAGCTGAAGAAAGCAGAACTGAACATGCTGCATGTAGCATATTTGCCACACCTAATGTGTTTAGTCTATACTGTTCCTCCAGCATTCAATGGATGTCGACAGCAAATTTCATGTTTGCTACAATGTGCAGCTATAGAAGAAAACAAGTGATGGGGAAAATATTTTCCTGCATTTCTGCTCCATAATATTGCTGCCCAAGAAGCACAATGCAAGATGGTGTCCCTGTAACAAAATGACTTGTTTCTGTTATAAAATAACAATGATCTGGTACATGAGGTGTTTTTGGTCTGAGCCCAGTTACCTAAATACAGTAAAAATGTATATTAGATTCATAAGTAAGTAGAAATTAAGCCTGTGACAGTCAGTACTTGTAATTTTGTCATGTTACAACCGTAGTGTATTTTATTAGGATTTGAAGTATAAAACTAACACTGCATATCATCCTGTAAACACCAGCTCCAGAGTAAAACTTTGTGGGTTCAGCAGGCAAAGCCTGGAAGAGATTGTGAGACTGACTGCAAAGGTGACAAGAATAAGGGGGGCATTCAACTACCAGCAGGAGAAAAACATTCTTACAAAGCTAAAATTAGGTGGTTTATATCTGGCCAAGTCAAAGTCCAGATCTAAATCCAATTGAGAGTCTGTAGTAAGACTTACATAGCAATCTTCAAAGTTGCTCCCTATTTAATCTTTGGGAGTTTGAGCTATTTAGCAAAGAGACATTTCCAAATGGAGTAGAAAACTACCCACAGTGATTTGTAGCTGTAATTTCAGCTAAAGGTCCTTCTACAAAGTAAGTCAGGAGGACTGAATGCAAATGCACATATTGGAAATTTACCATGGAAATGATTAAAATATATAATCACAGATTGTTGATTTGAAGTCAAAGGAAAATGTTTCAAGGACTTGAGTTTTTGTTAGAAATATGCCTTTGTATTGTACGATAATGTGTTAAATTACATTTTGCACAGTGGAACAGGTGCATTCACACTGAGAGTAAATTTGACAGATTTACTCCATATGCTAAATCTGTGACTTATAAAAGCCACAGGAAGTACTGCATTTTACCCAAGCATATCAAAATGGTACCAAATATAACATTTATATATCAATTCCACATCACCAATTTATAATCCAGTGTGTTGTTTTATCACATGAAATCACAATGTGGAGATTTGTGTTTTAAAAATATACATGAATAATTTTGCAGGAAGCTTCAAATGAGCTGGAAGAGAATCTACTAGATGACCAATTTAGTTTGATCTGGTCCATTTTAAATCTCCTGTCTTCCAACTAAATGTTAGTTCTTTGGATCTAACATCCCAGTATTGTTCAAAAGGAATTTTTCACATGGGGAAAAAACAGCTGCATGAAAGCATAGGCACTCCATGTGGACAGAGCGTACCGTAAAACCAGCTTCAAGGCATTCAGAAAAGATCTTGCCCACTATAAATAAGAAGCCACAATGTTCATTGGACAAAGCATAAACCTACACCCAATTTATCAAGGATAACAGGATGGGGAGACTTGCAAAAAGTGAAATCACATTCATTTTCTAAGAGTACATTGAATAAATTGGAAGAGCAAATGTTATGCACATACTAATGCCACCTTGAATCGAGGGACAGCATATTATTTGTACATCTCCATGCCACCTTATGTATTATGCACATACTAATGTGACTCCCCATGCCAAGATAGTGGAGGTGATGTGCCTGTTCATGGACCAGTCTCATTAAAACAGAAAGGATGGCCTTTCCTTGCATATTTTGGAAGGTTTCCTTTCTTGTATTTGTAGCGGAAAACCCCAAATTGTCCCACATGACTGCAGATTCCTGAGTGCACTGTCACAATAGTGAGCAAACTCCCATGAAGCCAGAAGACATAACCAAACAGCAGAAAGAGAGCATCACAAATATGAGTAAGACATCGACTACAACACTGCATCCGTGCAAACACTCACTTGAATTCTGACAACAACAAAGCAGATAAAGTTCTCATTTACGGCTAAAAGACTTCGACCGCTCTCAGACGTTGCCTCAAGAGATGAGGAACTATTTATTTCGTTAAAATTTCTCACTGCATCTACATGTAAGGGACTTGTGAAAATAGCCTCAGTGAGACCTGAGAGAGATACCCTTAAGTGCAGAATCTCGTCGTCACTGAACAAGCAAAAGTACTTGCTGACCTCTGTAGCGAGACTCCCTTGGATAAAATACAAGATTCACTCCACAAGGAACACATCAATGGACACTGAAACAGCTCTATGTACCAGCATCCACAAACACAGGCTTTCTATAAAGGCTTCAGAGGGTTAGATAGAGGTTTAGATCAAAATAGTTTTTTTGTGTGTGTGTGTGTGTGTGTGTGTGTTGTGCTTTGCTTATCCAATTAAAGACTGACACAAAGCTTGTTATTAGTATTAGCTGGTAGTAGTAAGCAATAAAGTTGTATCAGTTTAGCCAACAGAACATTTTTACATCACATTTCATTCTGAATGATGCAATGTGTATTTACCATTTTAATAATAGCTGTCTGGCAGGTAATGTTTAGTTTTGATTAGATGATTTATGAATCTAATCATCCATTCATATAACTGTCTTCTGCTAAAAGGGAAAGAAGGGAAAACCAACCTCTTACCCACTGACAATCTGCAACCCTTTCTGAGGGGTCCAAAGGTGTTTCCAAACCTGATAGGAGACATAGTCCATCCGCTCCGTTCGCAGTGTGTCCTTGGCTCTGAGTCCAGTGGGACATGCCCAGAAAACCTCAAATTGGAGATGTCTCCTTATCAGATTGCCTGGATAGCCAGAGCTGGCTGCTTTCAGTGGTGAAAGTGCTCTACTCTGAGCTCCCTCCAGATCACTGAACTTCTCACCCTATCATTAAGGTTGAGCCCAGCTTCCTCTGTACTTTTGGCCGTGGTTTATATCCCATGACAATAGATGAGTACAAAGACAGACTGGAGCAACACCTATATCACTACAGAAGAGGGTCCAATCTGTCCGGTCATTTCCCATTCCAGCTAATCGTGGTGTGTCATGAACAAGACACCAAGATACTCAACTTCTCCAGATGAGGGAGGGAAGCATTCTCTATTTTTGTTCTGGTTCAGAAGATAGCGCTGTTAGTTATTAAGCCCCAATTTTTCATCTTGAATCATTGAATAAATTTTTTGGAGTTGTGTCTGTGGCTGATTATTGCTTTCCAAAAGCTACAGTCTGTGCTATTTCATCTCTTACTCTGCATTTTATTCCTGTAGATTCTTTGCGTTGTAGTCTTTGTTCTTTCCCAACTTCTTGACATGACATGATCATCTATATGCTGCTGCATGTTGAACTGGGAACCCTTTTCTCTAGTAATGCAGTGTGTTAGGATGTAGACCTGACTGTGACCATTAAAGGTGTATAAACCACTAAATATCCCCTTAAACTCAAAAACAAAATTAGCTTCATGTTAAGATTTTCCAATTTCCTCGGTTGTCAAGGTTGACGGCTGCATGCTGTTGGTTTTCATGTACCTGTCTTGACGTAAATGTCACATTATGTGTACAACAGATGTGTAGAGTGTGGGGCTTTCATGTTTATTCAGCAAACAGGTAATGAAAAGCGCTCTTTCAGTTTCCTGTAAAAGTATTTACAGTTGACCATAATGGTGTCAAACCTTCAGAAATGGATGGGGAGCCGACTGTTCAGCAGGGCTTTGAGCTACAAGGATTTCTCACTTTTTTTACCACCCTGCAGCCGTGGGAGTTTCACTTGGGCTGTTTTTGACTCTCTTTCACCCCTACGTTGCACAAGAGTGCATTCCAGAGGCCCAGTGAATAAAAATGCCATGTCAACGAGTAAGGAAGAAAGAAAATCTCCACTCTGAGCTGTCAGTGGTCTTCCTTTTTGGTTTTGCTATGAAAAGCAGGCAAAAAAAAAAAAAAAAAAAGTTCACCTTCTGCACATAAATTGGCTGAGAGATTTATTTCTCCCATGACATTCTCTCTGGAGATGCCACTGGGAGCCTGGGCCACGCTCTTGGAGAGCGTTGACAGGGCTATTGTTAGTACTAGCAGTAGTCAAAACCTATTCTCTGGCCTCATCGTCGCTGGCTGTTTTTCATTCCTTTTTACTACTTGTTCTCTTTCTTTCTCCTTATTTTACCTGTCAAATAGCAGTGACGGACATTTGAAAGGCACAGGCCAAGGTTCACATCTGTCCATTTTAACTTATTAATTTCAAACTCATTCCACTTTGTCAAATTCAAAGACCTCTGAGATAAGGCAGACAAATCAATGATGTCAGGTAAGAAATGTGCTTCGTGACAGGTGGAAAATGAGAGACTCGTTTTAAGTTGTACATTTCTTCCAGCAGGTCATTTTTTTAACAACCTTTTTCATAAAATGAGTACATACGGATGCTTTGAGGATTTAACAGATAAGCAGAATCAATTGATTTTGCACGTGGCCAACCACGATGCCAATTGGGTACCAGTGATTCTTGAGAATAGGGACAAAACAGGTCATATGGATAAAGCACCAAATTTGAATAAAATATACACACAGTATATATTTTTTCAAATATCTGACTAAACTAACCTGGGTCATGTGAGCACAACAATGTATATTTTTCTTGTATTTGCTGAATATTTTTTTTATTTTAAACATTGTAGTTGGTGGATGATGCTTGTAAAAGCCCTTGTCTAGGAGCAGAACTCAATACAACTTCTGAGGACCCCATGACATCGTCTTTTCTCTTCCTTTGCTAAGAGGGCTAGTTAGCTCTGGTTAGCTTATGTTATTCTTTAGTTTTTTCTTCTGTTTTATTCCTAAGTTGTTTGTCACAACCATGATGTGTCAACTCCATAACTGACAATTTACAAAACTTTGAGGAAATTTTGTGAAATAAAAGCTTAATTTTGGTATAATGTAAAGATTTCATGGACCTGATGAGCTACAATATGGCCTCCTTCAGAATAACATCATATAAATTGAGGTAGTTTGGCATTTCGTCAACTCCGTCAGATGTCAACTCCGTCAGAGTTTTTCTGACTCTTTCAGTGAAATTGTTATCAAATCTCATTTAATTGTGCAATTAATTCATTTTAATACATTTTACATGAATTGCATTACTTCACATGTATCAAGTTTCTCATTTTACTCACTAGTTTGTCACCACCTTCAGTTCTGTGTCAATTCTGTCAGATGGACTTTTTGTTGTTTTTTTGTTTTAAATAATATTTATTTTGTTTCTTGAGAAGCATTTGTCTGTAAAATGAGTAAAAATATCTCTAATAGGGTATTTTAAAAATAATTTTATATTTATTTTAGTCAGATAGTGATGACAAAGTTCTGGGTCAGGTCGATTAAAAATGTAATTTTTTAAAACAATTTGCAACTGGGAGCCTGTACCTTAGCATCATTACATTTCCTAAAAATATTTGTCATATTTGCATACATAAGGTTGAGAAATAATAACAAAAAAATATGGGAAAATTAATACCCATTTTGTCCCTATTTTCAAAAATCACTGGATACGCAGTGTTTCAGTATTACTTTGGTGTTTCAAAAACAAGTTATCGCAGAAGCTGTGAGAGACATCTGGAAATGTAATTGTATTTTCTATGGAGGCATACTGTATCATTCTTATCAAAATCTCCACTACAACTACATACGTCGACCTACTATACAGAAAATTGAGAAAGAAAAAAATATTTTCATGGCATTTGTAGAAAAGAAACTGGTATTAGCAGCCCAAGGATTCACAAAACTGATTATGTGAAACCAGCAGCAAAATTTCCAGACAGATTAAGTTCTATTGCGTATTAAGTTCTATTGCCAGATTTATTAAAATCTGGCAAATTGAGACAGATTTTTTTCCTCGAGTACAATGACGACCTCTGGGGAGACTTAGGTATTGATGTAACTGGGATCTACACTCAGTAGTCTCTAGTGCAAGATAAGGCAATTATAACAGGGAAGACCCCTAAATCCATCTTGTGAGAGATTGCCAGAACATGACACATCACACCACCAGAACTCTTTAATCAACACAATGTTCCATTCTCAGCCAATGATGCTCTTGGTGGAACAATCGAGGCTCAGGGGAGGGAAGCTGTCACTAACATTGTCTCCTGAGGCATTGCTAACTTGCCTCATGTCACTCACAAGCAGCTTAAACTTCACTAATATGGAAGAGCAAGTCTGGACGGGGCCAAGTCAATTAAGACAGGCCAGTGTTTCTATAAGGGGCTGTTAAGGAGGCAGAGGATATAGGGATGAGCAGCCGATGCTCGTCTTTGATGTCCTGTGAGCTCCTACAAATCCCTCTGTTGCAGAAAGGGCAATTAGTCTGATGAAGCGGATGTGTCATCTGAGACAGACTTATTACACCCAGAGAAAACAGACTGTCTCAATCATTTTCTTTCAAGAAGGGAAATGTGCTAGTGTTACTGTAAAGTAGAGAAACACAGCATAAAGCAGAAAGCATCCCCAAACTCTCAAGCATGACTAAGATGATATACATATAAGAAGTGAATAGCCTGGTTTGGGTGAAACTTTCTGACTTTTTTTTCCAGATTCTTGTATTTTTAGGATTAGTGGTCAGAACCACTTTATCTTATTTAGATTTAAGGGAGATAAATTATACTGTATGTCTTCACTAGGAAGTTGGATTTTTTATTTCTGCCAACAAAAAGGAATATTTAATTTAAATAGGTTCTAGTTCCTCCTGCTGTGGGGAAGGTGGCTCAGCAGCGCAGTATGACAGCCTTCCTGACAAATGATGAATTGCAAAAGAGAAAGAATTTTACATGTAAGATTAGAATAATGCTTCCCAATATTGTATTTAATGGCGCCAAAAGAAAGGGGATCAAAAGCTGGTGCTACACATCTACACAACTATACATCTTTTAATTACTTTTTTTTTTTATCAGTCTTGACTTTCCTCACATTCTGTTGGTGTGAGGAATATACAATCATATACAACTGTAATAAATACACTGTTCTTTGTGGAAACAATAAGTTAAAATGTCAAAGGCAATATATAGTTTTCTTAACTACATATAAAGATAAAAAGTCAGGGTCATAAACAGCTGGTTTTGCATTTATAAAGATGACATTTAAAGCTTCATTTTGACTTTTAGACTCAATTTCACGAGTCATACATTTCACTTTAGGACAGAAACTTGAAATTTGATATGCACTTTAGCCCAAATAGCAGCCACTGTGTATCCGTGGTGATGATATGACATCTCCTCATGGTTTCTATAAATATAAATGGCAAGGCTGCACGATCCAATAGGAGCCCACTTATCCTGGTAGCCATGTGCGCAATTGGAGTGCACTGGCGGCGCCTGCAGTAATGACTTAATATAAGTCCTCCTGTGGTGGAACAGATGAGAGCACAGGTGTGCAGAGTTTTCCCTGTCATATGGTACCGGAGAGCCAACGCGCAGTATTATCTATTGGTTAACCTACCATCAGCTCATTAATATATACAAACTCACATATATGTGAACAGAGTTAGAAAGATATATGTCCGTACACAAGAGAAAGAAAAACACATCTGCTACTTTCCTCTACTTCCCCCCTTGCTCTCTCAATCTCTGTCTCACATGCTCACGCGCCGAAGTGTCTGAATGACCACATTGTTTTACAACACACGCAAGACAATGTACGTTTGTGTATCAGGGAGGCAAGGCAAATGGTGATGAGTAGCGATCCGAGCACGGTTTGGCTTGAAACCCTTCCAGAGCCATCTTTGCCGCCTCAAGCGACGCGGACGGACCCAGCTGCCATCGCAGCCGCACACGCGTGGCTCTGTCAACAGGTCGGGGTGAATCACTGCCACCGACTTTGTTCTTCCTCGCTAACTGTGGCAACATTTGCGTTCCGAGGCCGGGCCAAAATCATTCTCATCGCACATCTGCTGTGTTCCAGTTAGCTCAACCAGAAACCTGACTTAATAAAATTGTGTTTGGCTTCTGACATTGCATCAAATTGAAGCAAAAAAAAAAAAAAAAAAAAAGGAAAATACCCTTTCAAACAATTTCACAGTGGGTGCTTCATGACATCAAGACACATGTTTTTTTAATAGTATTCCACTGAAGAGTGGTACCTACATTGCTGTGCAAAAGTATTATCCCTCTTGTAGTTTGTTTGTTTGTTTTTATTGGCTTTATTCATTCAGATAATCAAAATAACTTTATCAGAGAAGAATAACCTGATGTAAATAGAAATAAGAAAGAAAAAATCTGCCTCCATATGATTAACCGCAACATGTGAATATTTGAACAGAACTTATTTAACCTCAAAGTTGTTTAAAATATCTCAGCAGCAGCAGCACATCATGTTCCAATCTAATAAAGGTCATCAAAATTTGAGAAATTCTTCTAAGACTGTTGGGACATCAGTGAATCTCAACTCAACTCAGCTCATCAGGAGGTCAAAACATAAACAAGAAAAAAACATCTAAAGCACTGCAGGCTATATTTGCCTGAGTGAAGATCAGTTTTCAAGATACAACAAGACTGAGAGGGAGACTTGACAACCTAGTAACCACGGGATATATATATATATATATATATATATATATATATATATATATATATATATATATATATATATATATATATATATATATATATATATATATATATATATATATACTTTTTTTAATATATATATATATGTATTTTTCACAAATACATATATCGATGACCATGGCTTTCTGGAAAATCCTCTGTTGACTAACGAGAAAAAAGTGAAACGTTTTGGAGGCGTGTACTCCATGTGCTATGGTTTTTGTGGCCTTCATGACCAGGGTGACTTTGCATAATTGATGGAACCTTGAATTCTGCTGGAAGTATATATACTCTATACTCTCTTCTTACCTTTGCAAATTGATTACATCCATTAAGGCTTGACAGGAATAACATTTTAGAATCTCAAACATTTGGCTAATTTTGGGGCAGTGTCATCCATGTTCAATAACGACTTGAGTTCATATCTTCAATTGTGCTCAAGCTTCAGGAAACAAAGCTACTTAACAAAATCACCCAACAGAAGAACTTCTAAATGATTAAAAACTCCTGTACGGTTTTTTTATGGGAGGATCACATTTGTCAGTTTATATATTGTAACTGGTTTTCAGCAGCTAAGTAAAGTCGAGAGTGCAGAGCAGCATTGTTCTTTGAATCTCGCTGTGTGACATGCATATAAAAAAGCTGTATTTTCCAGTGAAAAGGTTTTTTTTTTTTTCTGCCCTCGATTCTTTTAAACATCTCAATTAAAGACTTGTGCAGGGTTGATGAATTCTTAGAGTGATTTGTCAGTAATTTGCTCATTACAAACATTGACTCAGCCAATGACTCAAGCATGTTTTCACATTGACACGGTCAACAAAAGATACAGAATGTGTTAACCACACCCACTGTGAACTGTGTTGGTGTTTTTTTCTCTTTCTCAAACAGATTATAGAATAAATCTATTTTAAACCACTCACTGAGCAGGATCAACGTCTTTGGATTATTCAAAGTGTCTCTTCTTGTAATTACATGTGTTCTTGCATATCAGGCCCTTTGAACTCTCTTTTTCATGCACTGTTTTCAGACTAAGAAGACAGCACTATTTCATGCCCCCAACCCAGCTGCTCGTAAAAACTTTTTACCTAAAAATGCATTTACAAACTATAGCAACTGATGAAATTAGAGCCAGAACATGTTGAACTCTTTCATATTTTGTTACAATTCAGCCACAAACAATAAAGTATTTTGAAAGGACTTTGATGTGAAGCCAAACAAAAGTACTGCATGATCTAGAAACAGAAGTCCAATTTTTGTTTGTGGTAGGAACGGCATGTGATACATGGTACGAAGGAATTTCCAGCACATTGTGTGACTGATTCAAATCGAAAACACTGTACAAACAGGTAGCAAAAACACTGACATTATGAAAACCCTAGCCATGGCTGGAATTGATGGGAGCAGAAATGCTTTGTTGCTTTTCTCTCTGTTCGTGATCTTAGGGGTTTGCTTTCAGATTTGGGGAGATGCCCTTCTCTCCTTTGAGGGTATTTCTACAGCATAGCTACAGACTTGTTCTGCTTCCACTTCTGTGACCACTTACATACAAACACACACACACGCGCATACAGACAATGGGCAGAAGCAGGCACAATCACACAACATGGCAGGGGATGAAGTGGACACATTAAGTCCTTTGTGACTTTTGATTGTATCATTACCATCACTAACTTCTGCTTTCTGCTGGTTTGTTTTGTTTTCTCTTCTCCTTACAACTGGACAAGCTTGACCTGCGTTGCTTTAAACAAATACAAACCAGATCTCTTGTGCCATTTATTTAATAAAGTCAGCGGTGAAACTGGGGGATTTACCTTTTTTCAACCTTTTAGAGATCTAATCTTCCTCTTATACTGCAAAACAACCATACCTATAAATGGGGAAAAAATAAAGAAATAAATCCTCATCATGCTAAATATGCACTGTAGTGTTGTGAGGGACTGCATTTGACTTATAATAGTTTAGCGGTTCAGCAGCATTTAGTTTATATTAGTGGTACCTGAGTTCTAAAAAAGATCATATAAAAAACATACAAATCAAAAGCTGCCAAAAAAAAAATACTTTAAGGACTTGAATTTTACTTTGGATAAAAATATGAGAACATACAAGTGAAACCAAACTGATGTTCCTTTCGTGACTTAAGAGTCCAAGTTAATTCCTCAAATCACTGACACTGCATCTTTATTAAAGCATGACGATCAAAATAAGTGTCTATCAGAACGGTGGAATGATAACTTCATATTTACAGCCCAAATTCCTTCCACCAAATCTGTGCAAGTACGGATATTCAAACAGTAGCTGTTCTTTTTGGTAACCTCATGACATGTTCAGAGCCTCGCAGCTTCACAGATTCATGAGTCACTCCATTCGTGGCAGAGCTAAGTGGTTTGTGGGCGTAGAATTGGATATGGGCTCCAAATCTGAACAGTTATGGCTTAAGTTTTATTATTTATCATGTTGCACATGGAGAAGTAGCTCTAAAATCTATGAAGGAATTGCATTAACACCTCGGGTCATTTTAACATGTACACTGGAACAAATAAATAAACTGAATATATTCAATGCTTTGCTAATCATGTGTGATTGTGAATAGGACAAAGGGGAGATGGTAGGTAAACTAACACCTTAGACTTCTTATCCTGACAGGCTGATCTATATGATCACATGTGATCCACAATATGATAACAACCTATTTTCCATATGGTTTTTCATATGGTTTTAACTGAATATAAAATGTAGAGGAAATCTTATGTGCATAAAGGGCAATATTTCTTTTTGATACAAATAGCAACCGAGACAATAATATTTGAATATATCAATGTTTTTATGTGACTTTAGTTTAAACCCAGCATGCTGATCTTAGAATTTGAATCTACTGAAAATCTTATATGCAACCATCTCCTGGATTAATAAGGAGAAAACATATGGTGAGAGAAGAATACACAGAGTTGATAGAGAGGTAACAATAGATCAAATTTGAGCCAAAGTGTTTGGAATATAACAAGACAAACCTTTAACCAGGTTCAAGGTTTGCCCAAGGTGGCACTCCTACCATCTAGAAATGGGAAACTGATGTTTACACAAGGTTAGCACAATTGGATAACAACAGATTTCTATCCACAACATGTACATACAAGTCAGAATTTGGAACAAGCATCAGTTCAGATTGGCAGTGGTTTTATAATGGTATGGATAACATATTTATTTCAGTTTTAGTCAGTTGTTAACACAGTGTCTGGTCATCTAAGTGTTATTTCCAGCTGGATAATGCAGCATGTTACAAAGCTGAAATCATCTCAAACTGGTTTCTTGAACATAATGAGTTCACTGTACCAATATGATCTCCACAATCAGCAGACGTCAAAACAACAGAGCTCCTTTGGTAAGTGATAGAATAGGAGATCCTCATCATTCTCTAAGGCTGGGATTTTCCTTTTGCAAGGCATTCCAAGCATTTAAGACTTGCAGCAGTTTAAATATATCTAGATGTTACTTTTAGGGAAGTAATGTAGGATGAATGCACACCGACAACAAGGTTCTCTCTTGAATGAACGTGGCAATAGTCGAGAACCATGAAAAAGATGGGCCATTTTTCAAAAATACTCTCATAATGTCTCAAGAATCAAACTGCCAGCAGTTTCACAATCACTTGATTTTGACTCACTCACCTTACAACCAGATGCAATCAGCCCTGAGTACTTACAGGAGTAGCATTACTCACTGAACTTGAAAACCGGGACATGTCATCCGGCACAGTGGTTAAAGCAATACCACCTACTTGGTGTGAAAGAAAGAAAAAGAAAACGCTACTCTCCAGAAATGTATTGTATGTTTACGGCACAAACCGTTACACTGGAGGGCACACTCCACTGCCGCCAAAAACTCAGCAAGTATTATGTGCTGCCCTCAGGCAAAGGATTTCGAGGCTTATGACACTATGATGGCATGCTTCTTTTGTCACAGACTGATAATACCATTACGGTCTCCAGAACAATCACTTTAGGGATTCCTCCCTGCACCTTCTGCAACACTGAAATGAATTGAAAGAAAACAGTGAGGCGGTTTTGTGAGGCATTCGAAGGAACAGCCAAACATAATCTATTAATAATGGAATGCTTATACTTCTTTTTCTTTAAAGGTGTACCTTGGATTTACAATAATTGCTGATCCTGTTTCTAAGACTCAACCCTCTGGCCATTTCATTGGTTAATTCATGAGTTGGACGGGGGATAGGAGAAGAAATGAAAGGAAGAATGTAAGACATGAGACAGAGGAGGAATTTCAAACAGATTATCTTTTTTTTAAAAAAAGTAAACAAAATCATCTCCAATTTGAATTTCAATCAGGCCCTCATGTCTCTGGATGAGGTGGACTAATTAAAGCCTAAATTACCATCGACTGTTTTTAATGGAATAATTCTGATCGCCTTTGTTTGCATGTGGCAGTTTCTTACTTGGTTTTCTCGTTAATTACGAAATCACACTTTGGTGGTCTTTCGCAAATGATAATTTTCTTTCGCTTCAGTTAGGAAACCAGATAATCCTTCAACACACCCGCACACTCCCCCACAACTCCCCCGTTATCTCCCAGTTCTCTCTGTGGCTTGGCAGAAGTGACAATCATTATCAGCAGCCTGAAGAGTTAGGCAGAGGATCATCTCTCTGCGGCCGGCAGCTAACCATGCATAAAAAAGGAAGGGGGAAAAAAAAAGAAAAGGCTGGAAAATGTTCCTGGGATGAGTGGGTTTTTGTGGCTCTGCACATTAGTAAGCTAAAACAGCTAAGGGTAATGTAGGACTTGTTACTACAGTGAAGGAGGACGCGGATTTGGAAGACGGGGGTTAAAAAAATGGCACAGAACCAGAGATGGAGATGTGTTGGTGGAAGAGAGTGAAAACTGAAGTAAGGACTACAATTTCTGACAACAAGCAGAAGGATGGGAGCAGGAGCTGCAGTAAGCAGGTTTCTGTCAACATCACTGTTCCTTGTCCTGAGAACCAACCTTAGTGCAGAGAAACAGTGAAAATAGAGAGATGTCATGTCGCGGATGGAAACTGCCTGGTTAGCTGTACTGAAGAATGCCAGGCTTTTAAACGGCTTGTTTAACAACTGCTGAAGAATTTTGTGCAGTTTTAATGACATGACACAAAAACCGGCTAGGGTGACCGGAGTTTTATTTCGGCTGTGTGCGTAGAGACATGCAGCACTGCCCCTCTTCCATGTACTGCTGCACAGTGCTGGCTAACTGACTGAAAGCTGGCACTGACATTTTGTTTTTCTAATTTACAAAAAAGAAAAAAAAAATGGATGGCTAACTGCTAAAGAAACTAAGGTTAGCATATTCTTTAAAACTAAGATAGATAGAAAGGAAGCAAAAAACAAACAAACAATATAGATAAATAGATCATTTGATTTTATTAAACACCATTGTGTTTTATATAATTACTGATTCTCAGCATTATACAATGAAAATCTCGCTCAGGCCCATGCCTAGTTGTAGATATGCATATGCTAACGAAAGATAAGAAAGGTAACGTTCAAGGCCTTGATCGTGCATTTAAACTGATTGGGCTATTCTGTCCACCGAGCTGCACATACAGAAACCTTACTCTACCAAACGACCTCCATTCGAGTTATTCCAGGTGCAGCTCTGTGGCACATGGTTGCTCGAGGCCATCCTCCAGTAAGTCTTTCAGGGACCTGCTCTTCTAGTTGCAGCTCCTGGGGAAGCGGACTGCAAGCGGTACAGCATCCGTGTTTGGAGCTGACAGCGGCTTTGTGGTGCTTGATGAAAGTCATCATTAAAGTTGTATAATGCCTCTTGACTGCTAGCGACAATAACTTACGACATCTGTCACATTGTTTCATGTTGGCTGTCAAAAGCAGTTAAGAGGCAGTTCTTGTGCTAATCACACGGAGCAGGATTGGTGGAGATTTTGGAAGACACTTTGACACTGTTTGCTGTCAAATGATGTCAGACATCAATACTATCATGAAGGATAATGCAGTTGATGGCAGAGCTGGCTAGTACTGTTTTAATATATTCTCAGTTGATGCACACACTATTTTTTCATGATTTTATCATCTTCTCGGTTGAAGATGAAACTGGTAGACTTTGAAAATGAAATCCGCACAGGAATAAAGACAAAAAAATTGTCAACAGACTCAAACTTACTGGCAATGTTGACATGCATTTTTTTATCTACATCATAAATTTAATCTGTCTGCCTCCCCGTTTTAGTATCGAGTTAAGAAGTGAAAGTCACATAGTCAGGGATGAAAGCCTTGTTTGCAGAGTAAAATACTACATATGAAGATAGAGGTTTGCTACGGGGAAAGGTATATCTATTTACAGCTAGAGCGTCTAGGGAAATAATGGTGAGGATATATAGAGAAAGAGACAAAAAGAGCTTCAGGAACAATTTTACAAATGTGCAAAGCAAATAAACAGAAATAAAAACAAGGAATGGGGCTAAGAGCAGAGCTTCAAAGCCTGTAGGTAGGTTTCAAAACAGGATTTTATTAGCATATTGTGGACTATGGGACATCAGTAGAAAAACTTTGGATCACAAGAAAAAAAAAATAGAAATAAGCTATTTAAAGCAGTAGTTATGCTACAACTTCTATCAGAGTGGCTTTTTATTACATTACTGTCACAAACTTGTTTTCGTTGGAATCTTATGCCATCGATTAATATAAGTGAAAGGAACGAGGATACATGATTTTCAAGAGTTTTTTAAAAATTGATTTACAAATAAGATCATAAAAACTTTCGTGTGAATTTTTATTCTGTCCTTTTCAATCCGATGCACAGAAATAAAATCAAGTGCAGCGACTTGGCTTCAGAATTCATCTAATTAGCGAAGCTTGCAATTTAGCACAAGCCATGCCCGGAACACAGCATATGCATGAGGTGATGTATTCAGATGAGACATGAGATGGTGAAACACGTTGGCGACGCCATCCTGCTGTGGGGATGGATTTTTAAAGACACTGTTGCTCACCTTTCAATTGTAATGATAATAAAAATGAAGTACGGGGATCCATAAAAATCTGTTGCCTTTAAAATGCGTGGTACAAAATTCATATTGCAGATAAAGCAGATGAGAGGCACTTAGTGAAATCATTGACACTAGATGAAGAAAAAGGCCTACAGCCCATTGACTAAAACACAAATCATTCAACCTCCCCTGGAAATAATTAAGGACCGTCACATCTATGAAGACAAATGGTAGATGGTGATACTGACAGCTTTTGGCTTGTGATTATAGCTTTACTTGTTTTTTCCCCCCTCACAAAATTGTCAGTCTCTCAGTTCCCTTCCACTCCTTGCAGCTGCCTTGCAGACCCTTATGTTATATTTCAGGACGTGTCGGATGTACCGGCCTGAGCTCTGTATATTAAACATTGTTGTCCAGTTGGCCACACTTTCCCTTGACCCTCTTAGCTTTGTAAATTAGTATGTAGGATGGGTAAAAAAAGGGTGAGTGTGACACCTGCCCTTATGCAATTTCACTACGTTGCACAGATAACAACCGGAACAACTGCAACTTCTGAAATCGCCAATCTCAGAATAAAGTGGTGTCAGCTCGTCTGTGGAGCACCTATGCGAAAAGTGACTCTCCAGATACAGTGGCGAGGAGTTTTTTTGGCAGATGTCTCATTCAGAACCTATCAGGGAGTAATATCCCAGAGCAACTACTGTATATCTGATAACTGATGGAGCACAACCCCTCACTTCCTCCTCCATTTCCTGAGAGGAAACCTTCACAGGGAGCACTGCAGTGCTGATAAAACTTACACAGTCCTTTATTTTCCCTGGAAAAGATTGCCAGAGCAAAGAAGCGTTGCATAAAGCTGATAGATTCTGGCTTACTGCAAAAGATGCACAACTTCCCTGCTCACCTGAGCTGCTGACCAGCCTCTCTTTTTTTTTTTTTTTTTTTTAACCATGGATGAATAGAACATGATCAGTTCTATCCCACTGCAAGACCCTCACTTTTTTCACACCGTACCACCACATACAAATGCAACTACATAAAGGTTTGTAAAAATATAATAATTCAGACAAAGAGTGCCATCAGTAAACACCCAGTTCAGTTGTCAAATGGTGAGTTGATATCCAATATTGCATGGCTTAAAACCTTAACCAGTCTGCTCATGACATGGATGAGTGAATGTACTGGGCTTGCAGTTGTGACTACAAATGGGGACAAACATGATCTAAGTTATGTCCCCCTTTCAATTGAGTGTCCTTAACCTATTTTAAACATGTTTGATTCTGCCCCCTATTTGTAATGCACTCGGATTGACTATTATTATTCCGTTTTGCTATTAACCAGTTGTTGGCAAAAAAAGAAAAGAAAAGAAAAAGATAAAAACGATGTGGCCAAATATGGTTTCCATGAGAAACGTGCACAGGAACCCCTTTTGAATGAATTCCATGTAGGCCCAAGACATTTCTTTCACTGTGAACTACTTTTCCCTTTGACAACTTAAAAGCCATTAGTTCAGCACCACACACCAATGCTTCACACCATTGAACTGAAAATGCTCTTAAGCATTATATGGAGAAAAAAATGCAAAGAAAAAAAAGTCAGTAAAACACTAAATCAGAACAAGGCAGTCAAGGCAAAGTGGAGAAGGGAAAATAATGTTGAAAAAGAGAAACTTTAGAAACACAAAAGCTTCCACAGATCAGAGCCAACCTAATCAATTGACTTTTCATGAAAGGAGTATTGCTTGGACCATAAATACCATGGAGTCTGTAAACCTTTACACGGCTTGCTTTTGTGTTTTGTATGGTTTAATAAAGCAGATTTAACTAGCTTTTGAAATCTTTTTAAACTGAACTTTAATATAGTTCTCATTTATTCAAAAGGTTGAGACTTGGTATAAACTGTGGAAAGAAGTCATTAACGTTGTAACACTTTAATTCCAGTTATCATTTCTGAAAAAGAACCGTTTACTTTAACATTTTGACACTGAATAAATTCCAATATGTGAAAGTACAGCCTAGAAAAGTTTATTTTTATATTAAGTAATAAAAACAAACTGTCCACTTAAAATGCTCACTGGGTTTTTCTTGTCATTTAAGAGGTGCCCACCCAGCAGGAAAAACAAGGTGGTAGAGAATGAAACTGATCCCTTTTTACAAGTTTATTTATGCCTGGATATAGGCACAGAAGGAATATTTATTGCAAAGAATAAAATGAAAACTGTCTAAAATTGAATTTAGTTTAATTTTAAGGGGAGAGAGTAATGCAATTCCCAGACACATAGTCCCATTTTAAAGCACAATCAAGTAACTATATTACCTTCAGTTGTCATAAAAATGCTGTATAATCAAACGTAACTTAAAAGAAGGTTCACTTTGCAGTCCAACACTTTGAATTTGGCCTTTGCCTTTTCTTACAATCTGCCTTGAGCACATCATCAGAACAAGACTGTTTGAACTGTAATGTTCATTTGAGTAAAAACAAAACAAAACAAAACATAATGATCAATAATTGCTGTAAATATAATTTGTTTTCTTTGTCAACACATTAGGAGGAACTGCAAAAAAAGTGAAAGAGAACACTGAGGCTGCCATCTGACCTCACATTTGTGCTGATGGTTATTTTACTGTTGACATTGAACAATTTTTTTATTTATTTATTTATTTTTTCTTTCTAGTTCAAAATTTAAAAGGTTTAAACCTGGAAATATGTAAGTCCCTGGGATTGTATGTGTAATTAAATTAAAACCACTTTTTTGTGCAGTGCTTTCAGATGACATCTGTTGTGAAACAAATAAACTGAATTGAACTGAAATGACATTGAATTAGATACTTTCTCAAAAACACAATCTGTGGTTTTTGAAACACAGTTTTCTGTTTGTGAAAACAGTGTTTTTCACTGCCTAGTTATCCAGGACAGCTGTAAAGTGTAAGTTATATTAATCGCCAACACCCTTCAAAATGTATTTTCCTTTAGACCCACTTGTTGTAAAGAGGCAGATTTTTCTGATATGTAAGCAACATGACATTTTTGTGAAAGAAAGTTGCAGTCGGTTTGTGAATTGGAAGAGGTTCAGAGCTTTCTCAATAGGCCTCATTGTTTAAAATGTTTTAAAAGAATTCAGTTAAGCTCATAAAATGTTCACCTCGACATCTTCTTTACTTAAATATAACAAATTGCTCATTTGTTATCCACCCAGGGCAACAATTACGTTTCAGGCAAGATCATGCATATTTTAACAGTAGCAAACCAAATTGATATATATATATATATATATATATATATATATATATATATATATATATATATATATATATATATATATATATATATATATATATATATAAAACAGTCACTAAGCTTGTTCATGAAATAAAACTCTGTAAGCAGTAAAAAAAAAGAAAAAAGAAAGAAACAAAGACTACTACCAGCTTTGCCTTCTTATTTTCTTTATAAGAGGACTTTACAAAAGTATTAGTCTTTAGTGAGAACACAATAATTGTAAAAGTACAGGTCATTTACCATTTACAATGAATTAAATTAATCAATTAGTTATAAAACCAAATTACTGTTACAAGAAACCTTTTTTTATTTCAGTAAGTTGTCACAGTGTAAACATGACAAGAGAACAGGGACATGCTGTACTAATAGCACTAAGACTGAAACAAAACAATCTGAACTTCATTATTTTTTTCATCTCTGGTTTAAAACTTTAATTGTGAAAATGCATAATATTCTAAATAGTTTGTAAAGTATATAATTGTTTGTGAGAACAGAACCAAAATATATTATGAAAAGAAGAAAAAAAAAAAAACGCTGAAACTGGTAAGCAAATAAAGAATGGTTTGAAATCAAGAAATGCACAGTTCAGCATTCAGCAATGTTTACCAGGACTGACCTGCCAGCAGCCTTTGATCAGCATTTAATGACACTTAACACAATCGCTTCAAGACAGCCCTGCTTATTAAGAGGGGAACAGATGTTGTACCAAAGCGATCTTGCCGATTTAATTAGCCTCTAATATTAAATGCATTAGCACTTGAAAACAGTGCAGTTAGAAATATAACCATGTGCCATGAAAGATAAACCCTGTGGATAATCTAAGCGAGAGGTACAGGAGCCGGGGAGTCGAGGAGTAAAGGAGAACCATTACGGGCTGTTATGAAGGCACGGAATTGCATAATGCTGTCAAAAAACAGTGATCTGACCCGAAATCCGTTTTCTGTCATATGTTGGCTGAACAGCAGTTAGAAAAATTTATAGGCAAATCTGTGGCCCTAAAACATCTAGCGGTTTCCCTGCAGAGTGAGCCTCATGCTGTGGTGGTGGAGAACATCTCTAGGAACAAAGCAATCACTATTTCTTTCCTCATATGGCGCCTCCTAATAGCACAGTGTTGTGAGCGGCTTTAATTCAGTCACACAGGTACGCTCATGAGCCCAGTCTGGAGCTTGCAGCAGGAGGGCATATAGCTGCAGCTGCAAGAATAAAATACAAGTATTATTAACTTCAGGATTGGATACCCATCGCTCAGCAAAAAACAATTTCAGGGGCCTGTGACACCAAGATAGGCAATACACTCAAAACTATCAATTTACAGTTGAGAATTATTGACTGGTCTTATGCTTGACACCGAGACTTTATTCTAACCACAACGAATTTTGAAGGGATTTTCCAATAGAAGTCTGCCGCAGCTATAATGCCAGTCCATCTAAAGCAGCGCACTCCTGCTCCCATGAAAGCAATTCTCGACGCCTTATGAAAATTCCATTCTCTGACTGATCCCCGTTTTACTGGCAAAGGAATGTGTGCAGCTCTCACACACATGCCCACACAAGCAAGAGGGGCACGAGGCTGATTGCCTTTTGTCCCCCTCTGAAAACCTGGCCACCTGGATCCTGCTAACCTTCAATGGGGTTCATTTTGGCCGGCTCTGCATCCACCCAGCCACTGCTTAACACTGCAGACATGTATCTGGCTTTTTTGCCCCCACTGCTGCCTCTGCTGCGCACTTACAGTCCAAAACCCTTCACCTTGTTTTTGCCTGCTATGCCTATAAAGGCACAACTGTTCTCTCCCGGCTCTAAGCACCCCGTCTCTATTCTTCATTTCTGCCCCTGAGGCCATATCCTCGAGTAACATCACAACAAAAATCCATCCCTCTTTTTCTAGGCATCTTGAGCTCGGCCTGTGGAGGTAGTGAGCAGCCGCCTCTCTAGCAATGACAGAAATAAAATTGTTGTTAGAGATCGCTGTGGCATGTAACTGAAGTGTTTTGCAGGGCTGAATGAGTGCGCTGGGGTGGTTAAGAAATGAGAATTAGTCTAATTAACTGATTGGATCCACTGAGCTGTTTGGGTAAACATAACTCAGGATCATCAGCATAACATCAGACATGTTTTCTCTGCTGTCTAGTAATTTTACCATGTGGAAGCAAAGCCAGAGTTCAGAAAATCAGCCAATAACACCAAACCCTGTGTTACTACATCATTAACTCTGATCTAAATCTCTGTAGGTTTATTTCTCTGTAGCATGTTGAAGATTGTAAAAGAAACTCCCAAAACTGTACACACTCATAATAAAATGGAAGGTATGTGTGGAAAACAAAATGATCATACAGTCTTCCTCTCAGATCTAGATATCCACTCTGGTTTAGGCCATTCGGAAAATAAAAGTCTTTATCTAGTTAATTTTAAAGTATGCATGGACTCACTCTTCCTCATATCTAGTACATAAACCCCAGTTCTAACTGGAAAAAAAAAAAAAAATGATATATTGAGAATATATGTTGATGCTATATAAAGATACATGCTGTAAAAATACAGATATGTAAATACAAAAGGAGAGAGAGAAAACTGGTCCAAGTACTGAACCTCATGTTAGTCCAGACATATTTCTGATGACTATTTATCAGTTATTGCTGATATGTACAAACTAGATGTATCCACCCCATCCTGTTGCTTAACACTGCAGATATGAAATAGCTTTTCTTGCATCCCCACTGCTGAATCTACTCCACATTTACAGTCCAAAACCTTTTACACTCTTTTGGCCTGCTACACCACAATAGCCCTCACTGTTCTTTCCCATCTCTCATCCCCCTCCCCCCTCTTTCTCTCTCTAGTCTTTATTTCTGCCCGTAAGGCCCTATCCGTGAGTAACATCTCAACAAAAAACCATTTCTCTTTCTCTAAACATCTTGAGCTTGGTGTCTGTAAATTATACTGCCTATGGCGGATGTGAACAGCTCCCTCTTTAACAGCGACAGAAATGAATCCCCTGTTAGAGATTACTGTGGCATGTAACGGTCCATGAGCGGCCCAGTTTAAGGGGTTTAACAAGGTTAAATGAGTGCGCTGGGATGGTTAGAAAATGAGGGGCTTGATGTTGGGGAGCAAGAGAGAGAGAGCGGCAGGCGGTCTATGTTTTCATTTTGAATTTATAAAGGCATGATGATGCATCATGAGGCTTTATAAACTCATAAACACCCCCACTAACGTCATAGGCAGTAAAGTCAAAGCGGAGAGGGAACAACAGTAAATGTGGCACACTGCAGACGGGTGGCCACCTCTGTTTGAAAAGCAGAATAATAGGAAGCTTTTTAATGGAAAATGTCCCCACTTAAACTTTAATCTACCCAAGCATCATACTCACCAAGCCATGGTAATGACACACACAGAGTAATGCACATGCTGAAATCCTACCACAAACCATACAATGGCTGCAAATCCCCTCCCGTGGCTGATGCTTTGGTCATCATCACTTATTATTATTATTATTTTTTTTTAAACCAGCTTAGAGGGATTAGAAGTGACTGACAGCAAAGGAAATGTGGATTTGAATTTGCATTTTCTTATGCAGAGTAAATAGACAACATAACTTGGCTTTAGAGGATGGAATCTCTCTTTTTTATTTTCCTGGGCCGAGAAAGAAAAACAACAACAAAAAAAAACAGACGTGTAACGTTTTATGGTCGTTACTTTAAGCAAATCCCTGAAACAGTGTAAAATAATAAATATATTTTTTTTAGTTATTTCAAAGCAAAGCACTTTTATCCTTCAGTAGGATAAAAATGAAATGAATTTAGTCCCTATTTAACCATGGGGACTAAATTTGATTGTCTCTCTTTTCAAATAAAATAAATGCAATGCGTGGCTTTCAAATGTGTCCAGATTGGAAAACAAATATCTACTGTGCCTTCTTAAAAAGACAGGCTTGTTAAAAATCACAAACTTAAATCTATTTTTGTCTGCATTTGAATATGCGTAGTGCGTAGTGCATGACCGTGACAAGTCTGAATAATTACTCAAATAAAAATACAAATATGAAAAGTGTGGCTTGAAAATGTGTCCACCCGTCTCCCTCCACACGCTTGAGTCAATACTTTGTAGAACCTCCTTCTATAGCAGCTACAACTGCAAGTGTTTTTGGCCATCTCTCCACAAGCTTGACGGTTTCCAATATGGGGTCCAAAACACGGCCACTGGTGTTGAATTTTAACTCCCTCCATTGCAGCAGTGTTGACTGAGCTGTTTCTCGGGAGCTGAGAGTGGGACAGACCCACTCCGAGGCAGGAGTTTTTTTTTTTTTTTTTTTGCTTTTTTCAGCAATAACACTACGAACAAGAATTCTGTCACAGCAGCTACAGTTTATAACACAAAGTCACTACTAACTCTATTGAAAGGTGAGACTGTAGCAAATTTAAAATATATTTTGGTGCTGCATACTTCTATGGTCCAACATGTCTGCTCTGGCAAGGATTAAGCAGAAATTTGTAATCATATTAAGATTTTTGCAATATGTAACAGTATTATAATTACTTCAAAGTCAGAGAAGGTTGGTAATATTTACATTAGATAAAGCCTGATAAAATGCACAAGAAGATCTTCAGTCTTGGTAAAAGTTATGAAAGTTAAAAGTTAAAATTTTAACTTTAGACTGCTTCAAACTAAAATGACCAATTTATAATGTTAAAAAAAAAAAATCAAACAATTTGAAATAATTACCAGTCTCCCTCCACGATATTTGTTTCAAAGTTTCATGGCAAATTAAAAAGTACCCTCTTTATACTAGAACGTTTTCTGGTAAAATGTTTTTACTTGGGAAACGCAGTGGAAATAGAGATGGGTCCAATGGAGGACATGCAGCTCCAGACATTTTTTCCCAATTCTCCTTTGGAAAGTAGCTCAATCTCAACCGGATGGATGAAGCAATTTTCAAGTTTTTCTGCACATTCACATTTGATTTTAGGACTGGCCTTTTTTTGTATGTTTGGTTTTTATTATTATTATCTGGTCTTCTTATAAACCATTCTTTCATGTGAATGTTTGTCGATCTAAATCATTCTTTCGTGCCTTTATGTTTGTGTCATAGTTCTAAAACTCTGTCAATTTCTTAAATATTTTGCAGCCTCTTGCAGGTTTTCTTGCAAGATTGTTCTGTTTTTCTGTTTCCCATCAGCTATAGCCAGCTGTCCCTTAACTGTTGAAAAAATAAAAAAATAAAAACACATCTCTGCAGAATGATGTTGCTACAACGACTTACAGTGTCAAATTCAGCTGACTTCACATTATTTAGAGATATCAGAGTATTGGAGGTTAATACATATGTCTTCTCAGCTTTATTAAAGACATTTAGAAAATGTATTTAAAAAAACACCCCTTGAAAATGTCCACGGGGGTGTAAATACTTTAATGAGCCTTTGTATACCTAGACTTTTTACACCTGGCCCGTTTTGATTGGAAAACTAAAACATGCCGAGTTTCATTCATCTTCACATTAACACAATTGGAGGTGGATTTAATGTGGGGATCAAATACAAGCTGGCATAATAGTTGATAAAAACACAGCTGTAGCCAAGCTGTGTGTGGGCATGTATACCTTCGAAATGGAGACTGCAAATAACGTGCATCAGTGTGTGTGTTTGTCTGTGTGTGTCGTGCGGGTGGATGGAGGGAGGTGGGAGGTTGATGGGGAATGTGATTGTATTTTTCTTTCTCCTGTCCCCTCAGGAGGTGACATGGTTGGTATTGTAATTCCACTCTCATTTCCTACGTTGCACGGGCGACTGCAGACTTGTCACTCAGGAGGAGCAGAGAATAGGCCTGCCAATCAGTCAAGGACCCATTACCAGAGCAGTACCTGGAAAGGCTGCATTTGCCCTGTTCCTTGTTAGCATAAATAAATTCTAACACTTGGTCCATCCAAGCGCACAATGATTAGCAGGATTGGATAATGCATGAAAGTACTCTATAAAAGAAAGGACAGAGAGGCTAATGGAATTAAAAGGTAAAGGGAAAAAAAAAAAGTTTCCCCGAATCACATTGAGTGTGCTGGATCTTCTCAATTAGCAGTAAAATAAAATGTCCAAATGCTTTCAGGAGCCAAAAGACAGATGCTAATGTACACATGTAAGGAAAGGCAAGGGCATACAAAGATTAAAACATACAAAAACAAACAGCAAAACAGCAGCCCTCGAATTAAACAAATAAAGACTTTAGAAACTTCAACCGTCGCTGGCTGAAGGATTCCCTCCGCACACAGGTGGGACAAATTCAGCTACTGCTCTAAACCAAGCCAACAGCCCTACAAAACACCAGCTGATGCCAGTCTGCTATACATGTGTTGCTCCATAAAACACAGACTGGCAAAGTAATCGACTTTATTATGTGGTTCTCATAAGAGATGACTTGTAATTATCAAAAATGTTACCCATTTTGTGTTTACGTCAATATATTAACATTATATTTTGGTAGTGGAAGGGATGGTTGCTTTTCTCTAAAAAAATAAATAAATAAAAAAATAAAAATAAAACATTTGACCATTTGAGCAAACTAACTAGAAAATGAACTCCTTTTAAATACAATCTCTTGCATGTGCAGTATATTTTTTTTCTCTGCTTGCTGCTGATTGCTCATTTCTCACCACCCTTTGCACTGCTACTTAAACTTTTCAAGATCACCGTTGAGTGTTAGGCTTTATCAAGTCTTTGGAGCTGTGATACCGATCTAGAGTTTACATAATTATGTGTAAATTGTTAAAAAAAAAAAAAACATGACAATATCAAGTTGAGAGAAGTTTAAAAACAATAATGGATAATGATAATAAACCGACAGTTGCACCAGCAAGAAGCTAATGAATGAAGGCGAAAGTTGGAGCGAGGCTGCTGTGAAGGAACAGCGGAAGTGAAGTGAAAATCCTGGTAATAAGGGGTAACGTGAGCAGGGTGCGGGCTGTGACAGGTAATGTGGGAGGTGGCAGGGTGCTTCTGCCCCACTGCGTGCCTTAAACAGAGCCGAGCTCTAACCAGAATACCATCCATCACGCAGTCAGTCACAAGTGTGACATGACAGGTGAAACTGTTCCCTGTCGCAGCAGAAAAAAAATATGAGAAGAGAGTAAGGGGGTCCGGGGAAAACGCAAGGGGAAAATAAACTAATGCAAGAAAGTTAACGATATGAGGAAAGAAAAAGTCGTATTTGTTTTTCAAACTTCAAAATATTTAAGCACAAATTTTACAGCTGGTGCTAGGCTATTTATCCCTACAGAACAGAATAACAGATTGTATTGTGAAGTGGTCTTGAATAAAACCTTCTGTTCAAAGAAGCATCTTAAGCTTTTTTAATTTAATACTCCAAGTGAAGTCGCACAGGAGGAAAGGAAATAAGCAGAAGTGATGGAAAGAAGCTTTCCCCTGCTAATGCAGTGATACCAAGACAGTACATAAACTGTATTCACCTTGGGTTTCTCCAGAAACATCGTCCCACTGAGCTGCATTTAAAATATGCAACACGTTTCATCTAAACCCTCATTAAGACTGCCACTGTGCTCTGAATCTGTGACATACATCTCATATAACATGCTAAATCCATTTCATGGCGGGGGATTAGAATCGTAGACATAAAGCAGCACGCTCTCATCCTTGTAAGACGGGTTACATTTTATCTAACACAATCCTTTTCCAGGTCAAAACGCATTCAAGTTCTTTCTCGAACAAAACAAAAACCGTCCGTTCCTTTTGTCTTGTTCAGCTCAGACCACCTGTTGGAACAAAGCACACCGGCTTCAAGTGTTTAATGCTCAAAAGACCTTGGTAGTTGTGACTCCAGCACTGCAACAAAGCGCAAGACGAATGTTGCTTCCATGTATGCTGGACTGAATGAGGCCACATGTGTGATAAAGTCCCAGTTTGTTTGTTGAGCAGTAAAGCACAAACATGCTGTTGTTGGGATGCGAAAAATATATATAAATAAAAAGAGATAAATCAAGCGCAGATCTCAAAGGATCTTAAAAGATATAATACAAACCACCCCTCCTGAGGAAAAGCCTCAGGAGCCATTAATGTGATGCAAGGAACCGCATAACATTTAACCCTTTCATCGGTTTTTGTTCAGCATCTCCATCCATTTTTGCATTCAGCTCCGTCCCCAGCTCTTTCCCTTCACATCACGTCTCTTGAGGGTTCGTCCCTCCTCTTTTTTCTCCTTTGTGTGCTCTTTTTCACCCTTTCTTTTATTTTCCTCTCTTGCTCTCTTTGTGACACCGTCTCCGTCTTTCCAGCCCACATTCCTGGCTGTCTCTAGAGTTCAGAGCGCAGGGCTCCACTGGGGACCTGTTATCGATTGAACTGAGTCAGCTGCGTTCACTTTAATTCATTAAACTCCTGCTGTCAATGCCCATTGGGCAATTCCAATAATGTAAGGAGAACTAGCTAGGGCGTATATGTGTTGGGGTTGTGCACAGATGTATAAGTAATCGGTGCCTATCTCCAGCGGTCATTGAGCAGCAGACAAGCTGCACCCTGGACAGGTTGCCGGTCCATCACAGGGAGTGTAGTAGATACTATTGCATGGATAAATACTTTATATATTTTTCTTGAATGAAGCATATGAGAAAGGTATACAACCCTGACTTATTAACCCAAAGACATCTCGATGCCCATCTTCCACATCTTTCCACAGGTGTGGCTTTAACCGGTCCCTCCCTACTCAGGTCGGGCCAGATTTGTCTCCATTAGCAGAAAGAGACTCATTTTTCAAAACCACCTCAGAGTTACCACGAGCCAAACCAAGCTGTGTATTGTGTGCAAAGTGATTTGGTTGACAGCAGACTGCATTTGTTGATTGGCCCGTGATTCACGTCACTACAGAGCTGCTCAGTGTAATTATGAGTAGCGGCAGGAGGACATGCGTCAACTTTTGGAGTGGCGTGACCATTTTCACAGCCCGGCGAGCGGCGCGCGTCTCTGAAGAACAGGCATGCGTGGAAGGAGTGGGAAACGGTGCAGTCTGGTCAACGTAGCACTTTCTAAAAAAAAAAAAAAAAAAAAACAGTTCCACAAAATAGATTTGTGCATATAGCAAACTAATCAGCTAATCAGATTTTTTTTTCTTTATGTTTGAGCCAGCAGTGTAAGTTTTAAGACTAAATTAAATCATTTGAATCAGCCATGATGACAGGCAGACGAAGGATAAGATGCAACATCCTTTTGGGTTTTTGATCTTGACTACTTGACAGTTTTGGCTGTTTGTCTTTAAGACCAAATTAAATATCTGGGTTTATTTGAGTCCATCAGAACCAAAACCACGAGGTTCTCCATTGCTGAATGTTGCTAAATATGACATCATCTGAGTGCTGACCACAGCTCCTTTGCACTCGCAGCCAGCCCATGTTTTTCACGTCTCTGTTCATTTTCTCGCCCACAGTGGTGAGGGGCAGATTGCAATGAAGACAAACCCAACGTGGCCAAACAACACACTGACTGGGTAGAGACTGAATATACTCAAATTCTGCCATTTGACGAAGAGACATACCTCTTCAACATTATTTGTTGAGGACCTAAGACCTACAGGAGTTTTCTGTCCCTACTGTGAACTGAACCAGTGAACTCTGAAGGTCATACATCCTGAGGAACAGGATCAAATCACATGCAAAACACAAAGATAAGATCCTCATTTCCTTCCCTCTTGTACGGAGATTTGGTTTAACCTTTCTTGAACAATCAAAAGTTAGAGAGAATACCCAGAAGAAATGATGACAAAAAGATAAAAGCAAAGCTAATCCCAGTGGATTTAATCTTTAGTGGGGACTTGATGTGTTTTTTTATATTTTTTTTTTCCTCTGTTGCTTAAAAGGCCGAGTGGTATCACAACCATTCTGATCCCTCTCACGAGTTTCTCTCCCTGCTGCGTAAAAATGAATCTCAAGGAAATCGAAACACAATCACATTACACACTTGTCTCCTTAAAAGGTCAACCTATTAGCTCAAAACTGCATTTTCAAGTTGCTCCTGTCAAATCATTGTGTATCCAGCTTCCTGCTCATGTTTTCAAAGCCATTAAAAGAAAAAATGAATGTGCTGTATAAAAATGTTAAGCATTTTTTCTGGAAGTAGCTGATGACAAGTACACGTTTCAGAGGGAAGGGGAGAGGAGTATGTTACAACTGTCTTACCTTCCACACGGAGAGGCTTTACACAAGTTTTGACACAGGATGTTGCGCAGGGTAAGGGAGTGTGAAAGCAGAAATCCAATGAGCGCATCACGGCGAGCCAGCATCCTCTCCTCTTTCGCCGTTTCCGATCGATATCAGAAGCAGGCACGCTACGTGTGAACATTATGTATGACTCTGATTTCATCTGCACCGGTCAATATGAGCCAACATTCATATATCCATGTTAGACTCCACAGATGAGCCTCGAGAAGTGAATCTGCATGGGGAATTATAACATAGCAGCCACAGATATAAGCTGTGTGCTGCGTTTATTTTCCACTGCAGTCTCGTCTCATCCCAATTCTCACTGACAGTTGTTTCCATGCCTGACATGTCAGAGTTTGAAAGGTTGCTTTCTTTTTTTTTTTTTTCCACATTTCATGTCCGCAGAGTATTTTGTTCAGACAATAGTGATATAACACAAGTGAGCGAGGATTTCATTAGTGGCTCTCACTGCCATTTTCATTGAGTAATCAGATATATATTAAAATTTTTAGTTTCAATTTTTGGATTTTGGTCTCGACTTGAATTTGGCCATCGTAAAACATGAATTTCCCCTCTCTAAAGGTTTTTGCGGCCCCTAACCTTTTGCCATCAATTCCAACCACTTTACTTGTCCTTGCTGAACAAAAGATTCCCCGAACCACAACGTCACAAAGAACATGTTCACATTCGGGTTAGAGCAATCTTACTGCCTGATTTTATGTAAAATTATATAAACACACACACCCTTTATGAGTGATTTTGCAAAGAAAAAACCTAAAAAAAGGTTAAAAAAAATAAATAAATACCAGCTTGAAAGCTTGAATATTGCACATATAATGACCATAAATGTAGGCATGAAAATGAGACATAACTCAGGATGCTGACCCTTTGTATTCACATACAAAGGGTTATTTTAAATGCCACAAAGTTACATGTTGGTCTCATCTTATGAGAAAATATGTATATATATATATATATATATATATATATATATATATATATATATATATATATATATATATATATATATATATATATATATATATACACACACACACACACACCCACCATTATTGTAGCGTTTATACACACCTATCTACGAATGACATGTGGCTCTACCTTGCTCTGGATAATTTGTACGCATGTGGCATAAGTCGTGTGGATGTGTGTGTTTAGCTTCCCTGGGGTATGAAGCAGTGGTATTCACCAGCCCTTATTAAAATGCCAGTCTGGCCTAACAGAGTTAGGGAAGGCACAGGCGGCTGTCCTTGATTTTTCCCATCAACCCCCGAGTCCCAGCACACACACACAAACATGCACTTATTCAAATGCACCTAACCTTCACACACCCATACACTGCCTGATCCAGTATCCACTGCAGGCCAAGACCCGGCGAACTCTGTTTTCTCCATTCACCTCCTTCCACCTATTTCCTGCTCTCTTCCTCATTGTCTCCACTGCAGCAAAGTAAGAAGGTAAAATGCCTTTAAGATGGAATTAATAGCAGAAGTGAAGCCAGCCTTACTTTCTCTGGCAAGGAATCAAGAACATATCATTCGGAACAGGACACCTTTGTAAGCTCCAGTCTCATCTCCTGATAGCATGAATGGGTCTATTTCTGGTCTCTTTATGGTTTCGGTATTGTGACACTGTTACATAATTCTTAAGGGATAATTCTTAAAAGTTAAGCGGTGTGACATTTTGATCCCCCACCAGAACTTCTAAAGAACTTGCTGTGAAAAGAGCATTGTTTTAAGCATGTTTTCCAAAACCAAAAGCCAAAACAGAACATCAGCAGTTTTATTACGCTGTCGTGACTGGAGGTGGTATGAATGAGGGATGAACATTCAAAAGTTGCATATTACGAACGTAACAAGGTAGACATAAGAGAACACAAAGCCCCAAAACAAACTAATTAGCTAACCGTTTAAATGTCAAATAAATTAATCACCAAGGCATGTCCTATATTCACTTGAAGTTACATCCCTAAACATTATTATGGATATAAGACTGACAAGATTATCTGTAGCCCACAATTTCTTCTGGAGGCACCTGTGCCAACAATGTGAGGCAGTTTCACCTGCCAGGACCTGCTGGCTGTCAAAGGTGACAGAACACTATCAGTTTGTCTACAAACGTCTAGAGTTTGAAAAAAAAAGTGTTTATTTCTTATGGCTATTGAACAAAATTTTGAAAATAAATTGAGTTACCACTAGAGCTGTACTTGGAAATATTTTTGCTGTGAAGTGGGAATTTAAAAACATTTCTGGTGACACACACACGCACACACGCACACACACACACACACACACACACACACACACACACACACACACCAATACATGTTGTATAACTATTTCAAGACACATTTCACCAAATTAGCATTTTATGAGATATGGTTTAATCGAATCTTATGCTATCTTAGGCCAGGGTGTGAAACAAAAGCAATGCAAGCTTTTCATAAGGAATGCAAATATACCATATAAACTCAAAAACTTTATGCCCATCAGGAGCATTAAAATACTTTTATCACAGTAGTTTACCACAACAATCCCATTCTTATGTAATAACATTTACTAAATACACAAATTAATAACTGAGACATGCGTTCCCAACTAATAAGCCATTTTCATGTAACAGCTTAGTTCATACTGTGCATGAGTCCTCGAGTTTATTTAAAATGCAATGGCCATGGCTGAAAGTACGTTTGGACATCAGAAAAACACATCTGCATGACACTGACTGTTAAGAGTAGGCTACTTAAAAAAACAAAAAACAAAAAGAAAAAAAACACACCCATTAGTTATTTGTTCATGCAAAGAATCATTATCTATAATAAGGGTAATTTAGGAGTAGCCTCTAACAACGGCAATGTTCGTATAACGTATTATCACCCTTTGATGGTTCATTTCCATATGGTAACTAATTTGCTATTTTTCACCCTGACCTATTATGTTTTTTTTTTTGTTCTTTTTAATTGGAAGCTAAGTTAAAGTGTGCAAAGCGAGATACATCTGTGATTTATTTCTAATTTATACAATCACAATATTCTATACTTAATATTTATAATAATAATAATAATAATAATAATAATAATAATAATAATAATAATAATAATAATACTATAATAATAATAATAATAATAATAATAATAATAATAATAATAATAATAATAATAATAATAATGATAATAATATTTAGAATAAATAGACTCATTTCTATTTTTAAAAAAATTAAATTGCACTCCAAAAACAAATGCATGTTAATGCACAAACATAAAGCTGGGTTACTGCCCTGTCCTGACTATCTAAGAGAACTTTGTAACAAAAAATGAGCTTTATTAGAATTGTATATGACAGACGAACACAAGGTTGTGTACAATTGTGAACTGGAGGGAAAGCGCAGCTTTAACATGTAATACCTCCTGCTACCTGCGATAGCAGTGGTGTAAAGGAGCACACAGGTCTGTTAGGGTGGGGGACTTATTGGGATGACTGTTTGCTACGTATTTGTAATATCTAAATGGAATCTACATATAAACATGCTGGCGAATTACTGTAAGTCTATTCGTTTTTTACAGGGTAAATTAATTATTTTGCAATTAAAACACCGCCACCAGTTCTTTGCCTCGTGCTCTGCTTTCTATTT
The DNA here is from genome assembly GCF_051168715.1 of Poecilia mexicana. NCBI lineage: Eukaryota > Metazoa > Chordata > Actinopteri > Cyprinodontiformes > Poeciliidae > Poecilia > Poecilia mexicana. The sequence goes on from NW_028263381.1 coordinate 19,464,570, forward strand.
GTCATTCATTTTATACAGAGAGAGAAGTACCTTTAAAGCACTGCATCCTCCCACACAAAGCTCACCTTCATAGCCTAATGAACATGTTGAAATCCAATGAATTTTAATTTGCCTTTAAATTAGGACAAGGGATAAAAGTGGGAGAATTTATTAGGAGCGAAAGTAAAAAGGAAGGTTTCCACTTCTTCTCTTCCTGCGTGTACTTCATGAAAAGAAGAAGGACGGCAAAGAATGGGAAAAAAAAAACAATTAGCTTTGAAGTTATATTCTCTATCTCAGTGGATGAAGTACTTATACAAGGAGTCTTAGCTTATCTTTCGTTCTCAGGTTTCGTTGTGCCTTCTAATAATTGATGGTTTGCCAGCGAATGCAGTTCACATGTAACAGGGAGACAAAACAATTGAAAAGTAGACAAGGTTTTGATGTTCATACCCCCCCCCCCGTTCCCCTCCCCTGCCTTCAGGGTTATCTTCTTGAACGAATGTTTTCTGGGAAAAACAAGGTCATAGGATATACAATATAGGGAATTTTACAACATAGACTTGCTCGTTACCTCCTTTAATTTTTTAGCAGACTGTGCTCTGTTCCTTTTGCTCACAATCCAAAAATCCAGTAAAGGGTGAGGAGGTATTACTGTATGTTGTGTGTGTGTGTGTGTGCGCGCGAGACACAGTCTTAATGTACATACACTAGCCTGCACATACAATCACATAACCCAACTTTACACACACCCACACACACGCAGGTTCACAGCACTGCTCAGTAGTTATAATTAACAACTGGCCCAGTAATTCTATCTTTACTAATTACTACCTCTGGCCACAAGGCACACAGATTGGATCAAATCAGAGCCGGGATGCGGGATATTTTTAGATAGTCTCCACTTTATCTTTACAGGCTGGCGCTTCTCAACAGTGTCCCTGTGAGGAATTCCTGGCATGTGGCTCAAGTGATTTTCACTATGCAGCGGATATCAAGCTTCATCTGCAGAGAGGCTGAGCTGCAGGTAGTCTGTCGGTCACTATAAAGCACGACTTTGTCACCGGATGTGTCAGAATGAATTGTCACCTGTGGGAGATATCCATCACGTGGAACCATCAGCTGCGGTGAGAAGCTGTCCTGTGCTGCCTCACTGCTTACAAAGACAACTGAGTGCAGGAGAAATTAACTTTTTTTATTATTTGTAGGAGGGAGCGGGTATCATTTATGTCATGTTATTTTTGTTATTTTATTTTTTTATCAATGAAATGGCAAAGTGGGGAAAATAATCAAAGGAATACTGGGGTTGTATCATGTCACAATGTCTCATATAGCTACCTGCTAAATGTGTGTCAACTAGTGTCCATCTAGTTCTGAATCTACCCACATACGCTGATTGGATCCATTTAAATGGGATGTTGTGAATATATTTAAAGGAAAGAGTCCATATTTAAGCTTTTCACAGCCAGAACAAACAACATTAAACACAAGAGCTGTTTGCATACATGCTTGTTTGAATTCTCCAATTTTGTTTTAGGTCAATAACTGTTAAAGTCTTCACTGCAAAAACACAAAATCTTGCCATGTAATTATAGTCTAATTTCTAGTGCAAATATCTTGGTACGGTGGAATTAAGACAATCCTAACTGGCAAGTAACTTTTCAGAAAGATTTGTGAGTTTGGTTTATGTCTTAGTGTTGATGAGAAAGTACTTCTACTTATTATTGGCAGATAATTTCACTTATAACAAGACATTTCCCCATGTTAGAAGTGAAATAATTGCCATGGAACAAGTACTTATTGATCAATATTAAGGGATAATTGACTTAAAACATGCTCTGTTATCTTGCTGAAAAGTTATATATAAACTAGTTTTAGTTTAGTTCCTATTTCAAGTGTACTAAGATATTTGCACTGGAAAGTCGACCAAATTTACTTGGTAAGATTTTATGTTTTTGCAGTGTTATAGAGTTTGTCTTAATACTATTTTTTCTTGATTTTCTGCAGTGTATTATAAAATTAAATTGAAATAGTGGTTCATCAAACGCTTCATTGGTTAGCCTGGACAACAAGTCTCCGTTAGACCAGTTCCAATGATTAAACTTCTCTTTTCTTCAGTCATTGACTTTGATGCGAGCTAAGTTAATAATGCAATATGTTACATTGAATGAAGTGATGACAAATTAACTCATATGTTTTTGTCAATTAAATTATTATTATTACATTTAATAAGTCATATGAATTAATTGTTTAAGAACAATTGAGGCGCCATCTGCCTTAAAATTGTTCTCTTTTTTTGTTCTTGTCATATTTTTTTCTTTCTTTCTTTCTTACAGTAGTTTCTTGCAGGAGACATCTCAGTGTTTCTGTGGCAACTCGATTTCAAAGCATCAGCGCAGAATGCCAGACATCACTGGATAAACGAAGGTTATGTAAATCTAATGCTTGGAAATGATTCTAAATTGAAGACTGGTGGGAAGAAAACATCATTTGAAAAAAAAAAGGTTTAAAAGATGGAAAAGAAGCAATCTAGTTCAATGTCACAGAAAAACAAAGAACAAAGCGAGTATTAATGTGTGGGAGTAAACATGTCACACGTGCGTCTGACAACACATGCTCTTCTTCTGAACCCTAGATGCATATCTGATTTGGCTCAGTGGCGGTGGGGTTGTGCCTTGACATCAAATGCCACCTATGTCCCATTGTCCTCTGACTATATTCATCTCGAGGTAATCCACCCTCACATAACACATCTCTGGTCTGGTTTGCACATCAGAAACCAGCACACTCTCTTTCACAGGAGCTGGGAACCCCTGTCCTTAACGGTGTGGATGATGCAGCAATAATTCAACTGCAAAGTCTGAATAAATCAGGGACAAAAAAGTATATTATTTATTTTTTTTTTTTTTTGCAAGGCTTTAATTTAAAAAAAAAAAAAAAAAGTAACGCTGGGTGTTCCCTGGAGCAGAAAGAGGAAAAAGAGTTGGTGGAAGTGAAGAAAAGAGAGGAAAGGAGATGCTGTGGTTTTCTTGTTGCCTGGAAACAGCCAAACAGATCCCAGTGCCATCTTACTTTTAGCTACTGTATCTAATGCCTAAAATCTGCAGATGCATTTCACAGCAGAATCTCCTCCTCACACCAGCAGCGCCACGATAGCCGTCTCAGGAACAAAACAGTTGTGCTGCATATGGCTCAAGTTTTTCCCTAGCAGTTTTCTTGAGGTGTCAAAAATGAATGCGGGATCCTTGCATGGATTAACACAACTTCCCCAAACAAACAATCCAATTTTCCCCCAAGTCTCTCAGTGGTGTATTTAGAGTGGGAGTCTTCTCGCATGGCGCTCTCACTCGTGTGTGAAGTGCAGATTTCTTGCTGCTGAGCCCAGAGGAGTAAGAAGCTCATTACAAACTCTGAAAGATTTACGAGCTATTACACAACGAACCCAACTGTTCATTTACTTAGATGTGCTTTTATTTGTTTACTTCTGTATTAAAGCTAAGATTAAGTGATTAAACCGAACATGATGAAGGTTGTTGTTCCTCACAGCAGGGTAGGAATACTAGATCGTACCTCTGGAGCATGACTTGTGTGAACGTGGCATGTGAAGCCGCTGTGGCAGGTTTATGACAGGGGGCGTGGGGGTGCTAAGCTGTAGAATTAGCAACCAGAATGACTGGTTCTAATTTCTTACTCGCTGATGGAAATGTCAACATTGACGAGGCAGGTGAAACGCATCTTGTCTCGCTCGTTCTAAACTGCGCATCGTTCGTTTAAATTCTTGATGAGCTCTTCTGGTTCTGCTTTACAAGCATCTGTCTTTTGAGCAGGCACACAATTACATTGTCATTTACTGGGATAAAAGAGGAGTTGGAGTAAATTGCTTTCAAAGTGGCAAGAGGAATGTTACTTTTGATTTAATGCAGTTAGAGAGAAACCGGCTGGTCTTCGGGGGGAAACCCAATCATGTTCCTTTGCTAATTTGCTGGATATGGTGTTATACTTTATACAAAAAATAACAGTGGGAAAATTCATAATTATTTGGACTTTAAACACCAGAACAGTTTTTTTCAGATTGTCTAAGATTTCACAAATCATTTAAATAATTAAATAATAGTAATATTAGTGCTACTTCTACTATGACTAGTACTTTATAGTACTGATAGGGGTAATTGAAAGAATACACCATTATGCCATATTTTCAGCCAGTAGGTGGCTTAAAATGTAAGCAATGTATTTTAATAAATGACTTCCAAAATAATTTTGAGCATAATTAATATTTGTTTCTTCACTTTGTACTTGCATATTGCCATTTTATCCCTAATTATGTAAATCCCATACTTATAAGCAACAATTTTACACCAATGTATGGCACATCAAATTGCTTTTCAATGTAGTTAAGTAGTGCTTACAATTTTTATATATATATATATATATATATATATATATATATATATATATATATAATTAGGAAATTAAATAACATTAAAGCTGGAATCTTGCATAGATTTCATTCATTTAATGCATTCAAATGCCAAAGGTATGGTGCAATGATTAAACAGAAACTACCATCAGTGCATGATCCAAGCAATCAGGCAAAAAAGTAAGATGGTTTTGAAAACAAAAGCATAGAGCAGAGGAAAATGGGTAGAGGATTAAAAGAGAGAATAGAGAAGAAGAATGGGTCAAGAGAAATGTTATAACTCAGAGCTGCTCTCTGGGGTAAAGTCCCTAAATTACAGAGAGATGTGGACAGCTTGTCAATGCGAGGTAGAACTAGAGCTGTGGAGCCAACACCACTTCTATCTATCTATCTATCTATCTATCTATCTATCTATCTATCTACCTACCTACCTACCTACCTCCCATATTTTCCCCTAGCAGTAGAAAATCAGACAGCCTACTCAAATTTACCAGTGAAAACCTTTAGTATTATCATTCTTCTTCTTCTTCTTTTTATTTTTTTGTTACTGTTAAGTCTCCTTACTGCATAACCACAGGAGCTTCTTTCTCCTCAGATTTGTACCTCCAGCTGCAGGTGGCTGGACTGAAAGTTGACTGATATTTTCACGGTTCATCAAGCCCTCATCCCAACATTTGATCTTCCATGGTCATAGTTGAATCAAAAGTAATAATTGGCCTGAAAGACTCCAGCATTAGGCCATGCTGAAAAAAAAAAAAACTGTATCTTCTTGCAAAATCAATTCCAAATGCAGCCCTCTCTGAATGGGCTCGATGGACGCCATATTTTCCCCTCATTCAGGCAGCTTACATTAAATCAATATGACGACTTTGATGCACACATTGTGTGTGTATCTGCTGCAAATTGAAATGCGTATTAGCTTTGAATCAGATTTTGTTTATCAGCAATACTCAAGAGACCATTTAAATTGTAGAGAATGTGTGCTGTTTCTTCAATACCCAAATTCAATATGCTTGGTTTAAAAATCAGCCTGAAAAAATAAATAAATAAACACTAGAATAAATACTCAAAATAGGACAGTTTTATTTTTATAAAAACAACAATATTCCTAATGTAGTGTTTTTTTTTTCTCCAATGCTCCATGCCTGCATTAATTGATTTATTTTGCCTCACGCATAGTGTTTTAATTTGATTTTTTTTTTTTTTCTACTCAATTAACACAAGTCAAATGAGTTGCTTCTTCCTGGCCTCTGCAGAACTTGATGACATGCTAAGAAGCTTATTCACTCAAACAGATCAGCTGTCTTGGAGCAGGGACACGTCTTAAATATGTAGGACAGCAGCCCTTGAGGGGCCCAAGAGGGCGCTAAATGGGGTTTGGAAGGATTTCTTCATTTCACTCCGAGCCGGAGAACTTTTAACAATAATGGAAATATGTTTTCTAAATCCACATTCAAAACCTTTGTTTTCAATTCTAACTGGTAAAGATGGTATAATCTGGGTTAAAAATAACAGCATAGATAAGTCACATGACAGAAAAATAATTTAATAACGTACAACTTCAGGATACACACAACCAGAAGTTTTTCTATTTCCAGCCTTAGTAATGACTCAGCCAGCTTAGCAGGAAGAGGTAACTGACATGTATCCTTTTCTGAAGTGAGCCAATGCCATTTAATACAGTGTTCATTTAGAAAGACATTCATGTGGTCATGATTGTGAAGCTGCACAAAAAGTAGCATATTCTTGTGAGACATTAATAGCTCACAATCCATGAATGTCATTGGCTAATGATTAAATAAGTCCTTTCACAGTAAAACATGTGTAGGATCTGCAGTCTGTGGCTCACATGTCATCTTACATTCACTCCTTAAGACAAAAACTTAATAAACTTAGATCATGAGTCCACATCAAGGATCAAATCTATAGGGCATGAGTCTAAGTCAAGTTTAAAAGCTGTTTTTTTTTTGCTTTTGTAATAAGTCTGACTCAAGACTCAAACTTTGTATTAGTTCTACAATTATCTCAGATTTCTTCCTTTCCTCTTTTCCTTGGAATAGCCTATTAAACATAAACCATAAATGCATCTCGTCCTAAAATTCTGGTGACAAATCAATCAATCAATCAAATTTTATTTGTATAGCACATTTCAGTAGCAGGGCATTTCAAAGTGCTTTGCATCATTAAACACAAAAACACAGAGTCATGCAACATTGAATAAACAATCAAAAACATTAATTTTCCTGCCGAGTTGAAGTCCAATTAGAGAATGTTACTCATTTTTAAACTCAAAATGTGTCAACATGTAATGAAGGTTTTCAGCTATGAGAATAGTTTATTGGTTTAACATTAACCAACTGTTAGTTTGGAAAGAACTTGGTTAGCTGCATTTCTTTTTGTTTTATTTTTTCTTTGTCTCCATGGATAATTGGTCCAAAGTTTCTTGGATGTATACACTTCTGCAGTATCTACAAAAACGGGGGGAAAAAGCGACAAACGAGAAAACAAAGAAGTCCATGTGCAATGTTGTGGGCCAGAGCAAATAATTGGAACACATAATTTAATCCATGGCTGATTCAACCACTGTGGAAAGACTGTGAGGTCCTGCTGTTTTGCTGCAGGTACACATCTTTATTTGTTCAGTAATTCACCTTCTGAAATGCGTTATTTACTGGACCCCCCTCAGCTCCATCTAATTTTCTGCATTTGGAGCGTGGAGACAGTTTTCATAATAGAAACAAAAAAAAAAAAAAAGAAAAAATCTCAACAACCAGGGTGGTAGTGATAGTGACGCACACATCCACAGTCATATTTTTATGTAGCAAGACAAAGAGAGAATTGGCCGGCAGAGTTCAGAAATCTCAACCAAAATATTTCACTGCTCATGACTTCCAGGCTGTGAAAAGAAAAAAAAAATGTTGGTGAGCTGGTAGCCTCAAATTTCTTCCGCAGCCAGCCATCAACCAGCTGGAAGACAGTCAATTAGCCTGGCACCCCCCTTCGATCGCTGCAGTCTTCTACTACCCTGGGTGTCAGTAAATGTAGATAGCTGTCAGTCTCAGAGCAATTCAATGAGGAAAAAAAAAAATCCTGATGGAGCCTATAATACTGCTGCTGTGGCTCAAGGCAGTGTGAATGATTGGAGATGTTGAATCAGAGCGTCTGGTTTGAGGCCTGTTGGCTTCCTTCCCTACCCTGGCCCCGCCACTCTGCGCCTGCCTGTCTACTCCTGTGCTCATTTGCAGTCAGATTGTGTTGTTTTTATGCGATTCATTTTCTCCAGCCATGCCACGGGTTTCTGCGTTTGTGTCTGCCTGGCACCCAGCACCATCCGATACCTGCTGAGCTGAGCAAAGCTGCAGCATCACGGGCCTGATGCACCATAAAGGACCGCAAAGGACGCCCAGACCCCATGGCAGTCCCTCTGAGATCAGACTCTTGTTTTGACTAACAACAAAGGACAGGGTAGAAAATTTCAAAGTCTAAAAAGTTGGAAAACACTTTTACCTTGCAAGACTTTGAAGAAGTTTTTAGCTTCAGGAGAGGATTTGAAGCACAAAAATGTTTGATTCTGCATGAAGAACAACGCTTCAGTCATACAGCAGACTAATAAGAAAGTAGTAAACATGTTTTTGTTTCTTTATAGAAATTCACTACAAAAAAAAAAAAAAACAACCATGAGAGAGAGCATGTGGAATTGTCAGACAGTTTAACCCTGGGTGAATACTCAACCTGCCCAAGATAATTTAAGATTATTTTACGGACTCTTAATAACATTGTTTTCCCTCCTATGTACATCCAAGCAACATCTGAAAGCAAAAGTGCAAATGGCACAGCGATATTATATATAAGAACTAAAATCTGAAAGTAATGTCTATTTTTGAGCAATATCTAGAAGGCTGCAGGCGAAATAGACTACAGTAAACAAACATTTACTTAATCATGTTTCAACTAAAATTCATTTAAATTGAACGTTGACATAGAAATTAGATACTGGACCAAATTGAAAAATGTTCATCTTAAACAGCCTGACAGACACTCAAAACTTCTGTTGCTTCCACGACTCACGGTATCAATGAGATGTTTAGATACAGGAATCACAAATGATGAAAGAATTTATTTGCTTGTAAACCTAATGGATGGTTTCAAACAGGAAGTGAGGGGAATGCTGGACTTTTCACGTTATTGTGAAAACTCATACTAAGACTAAATATTTAACGTAACATGATAAATTCCAGTTACTGAAAGTAATGTAAAAAAAAAATAAAAAAATCCTTAAAACTGATTGTATCTTTAGAATGGTAATTTTGACCATCACTGTTGGTTCCATGAGTGTGCTGGTAAATGTCAATTCGAAAATATGAGTTTAGTGAGAAAACCACCACTTTTTTAAACAATTTTTGTTTGTGGGACTTTTTGCAGCAGCTGCATGCAGCCACAGCCACATTTAGTACCTAAAAAAGACTTAAAATAAGAGTTATAAAGTGCAAACAATAATGCTGTTTGAGTATGGTAATAAACCAGCACGATATGCACAGTTCTGTCTTTGTGTTTTTAATGAGGGTGCTGCTGTTTGTGCTAAGGATTAGTCTTAATGATCAAACCTCTATATTGATTTATTAATTACAGCTCTGTAGCAGTATTCAGTTTTTGTTTTTTTTTACTACATTTTTCTATTTCTTTCAGTCCTACTTTTATGTAAATGAAGGCAACAGAGTGTTTGCCTTCAGGTAATTGCTTTTAGAAAACAGCACTGAGGACTGCCAGGCTGTCTCTCTTTGATATATTGCTGTGCACTGCGAGTCAGCAGACTGAAAGTAGGCTGTTATTGTTGCCACAAGAAAACCTGCTTACCAAAAATTTGATTAGAAAATGATAAAAGATTACAAAAACTGATTAAGGGGAACAACCTATGCTTTTTTCTACAATCTGCTGGAATTGTAACATTTCACTTTCTGGCCAGATCGTTCACAGACCTATTAATAATTCATAGATGCACATAGTATTTGGCAGGAAACAGAGCGGTGTTCACGGTTTTAGGTTGTATTCCAATGTGTGTGTGAGTTATGGTCTCACTGAGGTCATGTGACCCAAGCAGACAGAAAGTGCCAATTATGCTTACGGTTGTTGACATGGTGGCAGCAGATACCAGCAGGGAGACGGGAGATGATTAGTACTGTCACACAGCAACTGCAACAAGTCTACAACTCTTCTACCCAATATTCTCAGCTCTGTTTCTCCAGAAAAAAACAACAAAACGGAAAAGAAAAAAAGTATCTATGAATGAGTGAGTTGAGATTAAGAGACTTGTTGAAAACAGCAGCGGTACTGTCTAGTACCTTAAAACTTAACCACTCTTCTGGTGGATTAAGATTTAGAGGTAGCTGTAGTTGTGCTCTTTTCTCCCAGGGGATAAAAGCCCCACTGAGATGATAAGAAATCTGAAAAAGCACTGAAACAGTCTCCTTGTGCAAGGTGATATTTAAAAAAAAGACTAGGAAGAAGTGGAGGAGAAGGAGGGGTGCGGGGGGTTGGGTTTGGTTGATAGTGGCCTGAGAAGGAAGGTCATTAAAAATGTTAAATCATAGCAAGAGAAAATTGCTAAAGGCAAAGTCATGTGCTTTTGTTCTGTTCTTTCCTCAAACCAGAACTTCCATTACTTTGCTCCCTGCAGAACTCAGTTACTTAAACACTTATGGTTTGCCCAGATTCCTGTTTAACTTGTTCAATAAAAATCCAACCATTACTTGTATTCTTTATACTCTGGGTTAAAACTCTTTCAAAACATACCATTATATTTCATTTTATTTGTGGAAATGAAATCAATTGTGTCTGATCACGAGGAACTATACATGTGTTGACATGATTGGAGGTATGAGGTCAAGGTCAAGATATTTGTTGGATAAGTTTGTCTAGTGCCTGATTTTGTCAGTGGTGCCCTCAGAGAGCCCTGTAGTCACTTAATTTTTCATGAAGTGTTTCAGTGTACAGGCCCTGCAAAACAAAGAAACCAATACATATCCAAAATCATGAATATTACATGTGGTATACCTCATGGGTCAGTTGGAGGGCCAAAATGGTCTATTATTTATATAAATGGCATATGCATCTAACCAAATCACTGGCTATTCTATACCAGTTGTCTTTTCTGGCGCTGAGATAGTCCCAAAAGAAATGAATGCATTTACTAGTGTTTAAATCTAATTTTGAACAAAACAAATGTTTGTTGTTTTTTTTTTTAAGTTAGCAAATCATTAGAAAAATAAATTATATATTGATAATTTAAATACAAAAAAGCCAATACAGTCAAACACATTTGTACAATTGCAGACAATAAAATCTATTGTAAACCACACAAGAAATATGTTTAAGTAAAGTTTGCATGGAGGATTGCTGCCTTAGAAATAAGTCATTGTAAATACAACAAAAAATAAATAAAAATTAAACTGTGCGTTGCTATGTATAATTGTGTGAAAACACGAAGATAAGTAAAAACTATGCATATGATACTGAAGGGCCATCAGATCAATAATTATTTTGGGATTTATGCTAAGTTATATATTTTTGCAATAATTTATTTCCTTATACAATGACCATTTAAAATAGCATGTTTCAGGAAAACATTGGAAAGGATTTATGTTTCATTTTCAGAACTACAATAATGGAATAGTGAAGCAGATGATGGAAGGAAAAACAAAAATCCACAATCGCAATGAAACTGAAAATACAGAAATCTCATTGTTTTTCTGTTTTTCAATTATAATACTAAATAGTGTTGTGAATTATCATAAATAATATAAAATAAAAGACAATAAAGGTGTTGCAGTGTATCACACAATGAGGTATGTAATACATACATTGTTTACGGAAATCGAGCAAACCAACAATTAATTGTGATTTTACTGCATACTTTCTGTAAAGTTGGTAGGAAACACTAGTTTTCAGTGACTGATAACTCCCACCTGCAGGTGGCAGTATTTCTTCTACCAACCTGCTGCCTAAGAATTACTGATGTGAATTTGTAGTCTGTGATTGATACTGCAACTAAAATAAAAATCAAGCTTTTTAAGTTCTTTAAAGAATAAAAATGTCTTTGTGTCCAATCTGTGTGGTTTTTATTTTTACTTCATTTTTTTTCTGTGTAGATTTTGGAAGGAATTCAATAAAAAAAAATACTGCAAACTTTGATGGTAAAATTTCTAAAGTAGCATAACAAAATAATTGACTTCAACTGCAAAAAAATACATATATATTTATATAAATATATTTTTTAGATATATTACTATTTTTTATTTTATTTTTTTACATTTTCTTGTGAAAACCACCACAGCCTACATGTTTTCTGTGTAATTTATTTACGCCTGGAAACATTTAGACTCCCACACAAAAGCCACTACTTCAAATACGAGCTATTGGTACCTTTCTTGATAATAATCTTTCAAAGCCTGCTGCTCAGGCAGAGATGAGCCTCTGCACAGCTGAGATTTCCGAGTACTTCACTCAATGGGTCCCTCAACACATAAAGAAAAAAAAAATGAAAAAAGCTTCAGTAACTGCAAGCTCCGGTTCTTGCAGTTGAGTTAATCTATCTGCAACCACAGATAAATTGAAAGAAGTTGAAGGTTGTCATCTTAGTTCACTCTGACCATAAGACAAGCAACACGATGCTGCTGCATATTGTAGATGTATGCAGCCAAAGTAACACCTCAAACTGGTTCAAAAGGACTTAAGAAGTGATTTATGTTATATCAGCTTGTCTAAGTCAAGGACAGAGAATAAGCTTAATTTGAACCCTATGGAAATTCTTAATAATCTTCCAACACAAACTAGCCTCATGTGGATATCTGTCAAAGTCACATTTTAATTAAAATACATAAAGACAAAGCCGACACGTAGGCAATTAAATCCGAGAAATCAGATTGAAAGACAAATGTTTATTTTGGGTGTGCTAAGTAAAATTAGCACGCCACTTGTAACCCAATGTTAGACTTGCCTCCAGCAGGTGCAGAGGGGATACGCTCCTCTTACAAGCGCAATTTACCAGGGGGCTCGTTAGATCCATATCAAGTTTGAGCCTGTCATAACTGAGCAGTGAGCACCTCCACCACACTGGGGGCCTGGGGCCTTCCCTGTTTACCTCACACCTTGCTAATGGCCATCTGTGGTCATTATAGCCCACCTATGAGTCATACCCACATGCCTTCATGAAGCCTCTGTGCCGGCTGCTCCTCGGTAGTGAGTTTATCCGAACAACGGCGCAGCTACTGCAGCCGCTTGTGTCGCTGCTTCTTTTATTTGTTGTCGATGTTTATTCTGTCTACTCACCCCCTCAAACATGCCATATTGACCCTTCAGCGAGCCTACAATCATGCAAGATAATGCGCACAATATCTGTCAGCAAGATGGGTGAGATACAGACATACACATGCCAAAAATGGAATCTCTAATATAAGATCCTCTAACTCTGTTTCTCCTCAGAGAGCATGTCCTATTCATTCCAGCTCAATCCCTTGCTTTTACTCTACACCTCTCCTATTCAAACCCTTCAATCTCTTGGTCTTTCTGCTTGCACACCAGTATATCAGGCAATGCCTGGGCCCAGCTGGATTAGATCATTGCGGGCAAGGCCACAGTAATGTTCCATCAGGACTTAGAATGCCAGGACGTTTCATCAAAAAACTAATTTCTCATGTGAGAACCGATGCACTGTGGGCGAAGACCTGACTGTGCCAGGGCCAGGATATGTGGATGCAGCCACTGCTGCCCCCAGATAAAACCCCAGCAGCAAAATAAAAAAGCGCAACCCATAAAGGAATGCTGGGGGAAATTTATCGGCCTGCAGCTCGCTGCAATGGCAACTTTATCTGTTTGTGTGCAGGGGCGGACAGATACATTTCCACAATGTGTGTCCACACGCCTCACTGTGTGAGGTTCCATTTATGTGAGTGTTTTTCAGTGTGTGTGTGTGTGTGTGTGTGTGTGTGTGTGTGTGTGTGCATGTGTGTGTTTATAATTTTTCAACATCAGTGTTTGTACAATAACATTTTGTTCATTAAAGTTTGTTCCTTATCGGGTGTTTTCCTCCGGTTGATGAGGTTAGCAAGCGGCGGTGTATATTTCAGTTCTGCCCCCCACTAGTGGGCAGCTTCCTGCCGGCTTTACACAAACTTTGAAAATCCAGCTGACTCCCTAGGGCTTCTATAATTACACCACCCGTCAAGACAATGACTGAAGACGGAAAACAATGAGCGAAGGCAGGGAGGACAACAAAGGTTTGACAACAGCATGGATTCTCGTATCTGCATGTGTGAGCAAATATTTCAAGTTCAAACAGCTCAAAATCATGAAACCAGTCAGAGAGAACCACGTGAAAAGCAAATTTATATGAATAAAATTACATGCTATTTACCTGCAAGGGAGCAATATTAAATACTCCCAAAAATTATCCATCAGTCATCTTCTGCTTAATGCTCATTGGGCCAACAGTCCCCCTCCAGCTAAATTTAGGGTAACCCATGGCACTCCAAGGTCATACAGTACATATATCCATCCAGCAACATCTGGACCAACCCGGAATTTACTTCCCAAATGGATTATGCATGTAAAACCTCCAATTTAGATGCTCAACTTGGTCTAACTAAGGCCTCACGTTTCCACGCTGTTCCTCCTCAGAGACTCAGTTTCCAAGTCGACTATGTGCCTGGAAAACAAATAATATTGCCCCATTAAATAAATAAATGGGCTGCACAGTGGTGCAGTTGGTAGAGCTGTTGCCTTGCAGCAAGAAGGCTCTGGGTTTGATTCCCGGACCCGGTCTTTCTGCATGGAGTTTGCATGTTCTCCCTGTACATGCGTGGGTTTTCTCCGGGTACTCCGGTTTCTTCCCACAGTCCAAAAACATGACTGTCAGGCTAATTGGCCTCTCCAAATTATCCCCAGATGTGAGTGTGTGTGTGTGCATGGTTGTTTGTCCTGTGTGTCTGTGTTGCCCTGCAACAGACTGGTGACCTGTCCAGGGTGTACCCCGCCTCTCACCCGGAACGTTAGCTGGAGATAGGCACCAGCAACCCTCCCGATTCCAATAAGGGACAAGGGTGTAAAGAAAATGGATGGATGGATAAATAAATCATTCCATTCATTTGCCTTTTGAGGACTTGACATATGGCTCTGGAATAAAATGTCCACAAGAGAAAGGTACCGTATTTTCCGCACTATAAGACGCACCTAAAAACCTTCAATTTCCTCAAAAGCCGACAGTGCGCCTTATAATCCGGTGCGCCTTATATATGGACCAATATTGAGCCACAACAGGTCCAGCAACGGACTTTACCACAGGGGCCGCGTTTCATTGGCTAATGCCCATTTTAGGTCACAGTGCAGCTACCACGTGCGTGACCGTCTCACAAACACAAGCTACAGTAGTAAACATATGCTAATGTACATTCAAAACCATGAATGCCGACTTACCCAGCCTTGCAAGAACAACAGGCATCAGTGATCTTGTCCACAGCTATATTTATGCTGAGGGTGTGAGGATCTGCTGTTTTCCTCATCTATCGGTAGCTTTTAGCTGTGACGCGCACAATGTTGGAGGCATCCAGTGGCTCAAACACCTTGATGTCGTCCAAAAAAGATGACATGAACTTGTTGGTTCCCCTGTCCATTGTCGTGGCTGATATGTTGTGAAAATCCGGCAGAAATGCTACGCTAATTAACTCAGATCGAAATGAAAGACGTCATGTTTACACAGACATGCAGTAGGCTGCTTACGTAGTTGGTCCACTACGGTAAGCAGCCGCCTACTTCTTTTTCCCCCGTAGAAGAAGTGGTGCGCGGTGCATGCTGGGATAGTTGTCAGAACACTGGTTTGTTAATAAAGTTTGATAATACATTTAAAGGGGGGGAGGGGCAGGGGAAGAGAGACAGAGACTGCAGCGGCAGCGTGTCGGTTGGTCTGTGTTACCCAGAAAGCAGTTGGGCATAATATCGCAACACCAACACCGTGAGTGAAACAACGGCTGGGCCAGCCTACTATATAAAGTACTCGGGGACCATTTCTTTATTAATGTGGATGTGTAATAATAGAGTATGAAGCGTCTATTCTATGCGCCTTATAATGCGGTGCGCCTAATGTATGAAAAAAGTCCTAAAATAGGCCATTCATTGAAGGTGCGCCTTATAATCCGGTGCGCCTTATAGTGCGGAAAATACGGTAGTCATTTCCCTCCCTAGTTAATTTCTCCAAATGGTTCTGCAGATGAGATCTAATGTCCATCTATCACCATCGCTTCTGAACAAGAAGGCAAGATACTAGAACTTCTCCATTAAAAGAGCACCGACCTCCAACCTGAAGGAAGCAGGTCATATTTTTATTTTTTTTTTCCATCTGAAAAAGGTGAACTGTACTCTAACAGTTTGTACTCACAAAATGGACATAATGTTTTCAATAATATGAATAATATATTTCCTTCAAAAAACATTTGCTTAGTGTAGGTTTCTCACCTGAAAAAAACAAATTTCTCTCTGGAAAAAACAAATCATTGTGGCGTGTGGACATATTTTGACAGTTGAAGAAACAAACAGCATTTTGCAGAGAAACTCTGAGGATGTATCTTGTCATTCTTTTTAGTACAGAGAGGAACTATTATTTGTTTCACAGGGGGGAAGCAGAGGAAACCAGAGGAGAATGATGAGCCAGCAATCACAGAAAATCTAGCTCTGCCAACTTCAAGCACCAAAGCCTTTTGGGAAAGTGAAGGATTCAGCTGAAGTCTTCTCAGATAGGCCATTATCGTGACCAGATTCTCTAATGTTCAGAGCAGCACATGCAGTGATAGATCAATCCCAAAGAGGAGATTGGAAGGCAGACAGAAAGTGAGACTTATAAAAGTGAGAGAGAAATGAGAAATCTACATCACTTTTTGGCAAAGGTTATAATACAGAACAAGTCCTCTGTTTTCATTGATAAATGGCTGCAGAAAGAGTGAGTGGGCATTGTGCCTTACTCTATCATCCAAACAACAGTATCTCTCTCAGGGAGTCCTTCCGTTTCCAAGCCACCCCTACTGGCTGTGGTTTTGCACCGATATGCCAAGCCTTCCTTCCTTTAGCAGCCAAACACAGAATTAGCCATTGCCGGCTTGCTTTTTCCTCATTTCCCCCTCTTCTTTTCCCCATTTTCCTATGTCTTTGCTTCAGTGGAAAGAAGCCACTGATAGGCAGATGGGCAAATGGGGATTGACAGTGTTCCACGGGCCGAAAGCTAATTGGGAGAGACTGGGAAAGGATTTGGAACAACTGAATGGTCTTGACATGATGAGAAAATCAATGCACACTTCCAGTCTATTTGCATCTTGCTGAACTGAGAGGCCACAGTCTAATGCTGTCTCTACTGCACGTCGTTAAGAGTTGTGTTTCAGTTATGACCCCTAAATGTGACAACCAAGCTCCAGACTGACTTCATCGACCCCGGTTAGCTGTGTTGTAGACAGAGGAGTAAAATAGACTCTGCTCTTCTGCATGTCTTGTGACAGGCAAGTGTGAAGCAGAACACAAGAAAAGCTTTAATGAGTAATTTTATATATAGCATGACAAAAACATGGATGTGACTTCACATCTGAGCAAGTTTTACTTGCTGATTGCTATGTTTAGTGACCGTTTAAAACCATTTCTTATTTAATATAGGGACTGTAAGAAATGCCTTTATGTATGTTCACTTAACCGACGGTATACTAATCACTCATTACACTTAAATCAATTTATATATAATTTTGTACCAACTTAATTTATGCAGCTGATGTTTTGCTGCAAATGATGAATTTAGTTTTATTTAATCTGATATCCATTAGCTCCTATTAAGGGGTGATATCAACAAGGGATTCATTTTATTGTGAAAGTAACTTAACATTTTACTAGTGAAAGTAACTTTAGTCATTTAACAAATCTTTGACCCTCAAACAACAGCACTACATTAGTACAACAGTATTATAACAAAGAAACAGACGTTGCTTTGCCATATTCATCTTTACGAAATTTTCTATGTAATTGATTGAGTCAACAAACCATATATGCGTGCAATTGTTTTCCTCAATAACTCGTATAGAAATCTCAGATTTGCTCTCACAATATAAAAAAAAATATTGCTTTGTAAAATGTAATTCCAAAGGATCTGATAAATAACTTGTTTGTGGTAGCACTATAGTGAGATTCACTAGCCGTTCCTATTTCCCTTTTTGCACAATGAACATGAATTAAGGATGGTTCCCCCTTATTTCTAGAGTTTGTTATAGTATTATGAACAAAAAGTACAAAATAAACTTACTTAAAATAGTTAATTTTATGTAATATTGCAACAGACCGGGACATTTATTATGGTTCACTGCTCAATTTCTGATCATTTTTGAGCCACCACAAAATATTTTTTTTAATAAATAAATAAACAAAGAATTTCATCTAGATATAAACAAACACATTTTTTCTTAGACTTTTTGGAGGACTGGACAACATTTTGACACATTTCTGTCTGAAATTGTTCAATTAGAGATTATGTTACTATGAGTTTATGTGAGAGGTTTATGCACATCCTTATCATTGCATAAATTTCACACTGGCACAAAAAAAACAACAACAAAAAACAGCCATCTTCAGTCCAAGCACAAATCTCCATATCTATCGATTATAATAACTGTGTGAAAACAGTGCCTGAACAACTGAATGGCACTGATAATTAATAGCACTACAAGTTTATGTTAGCTCAAGCTTGTCACATGTGGAAAATCTCTAACATTTACAGATTGCTGGTAAAGGACATAAGCACATTCTGCCAATAATGCATTGTGCACTTTTACTAACAAAGGTTGTACGACTGTTCAGTAGGGTATTCTTGTGTTACTCTAGATGTACAGCCACGATTTACTAAATGCGACTTGTGGTAGCAATAATGATTGACCCAGAGGAGGGGAAGTTATCATCATCTTATTAGTTGTACTGTTAGTTCTCATTCACATCTGACTGGCTCACTGACCTTTACCCACTGTTGGAAACAAATGTATGTATTTCCTAGAGGTGGCTCCAAAGCAAGAGGTAATACATTGATGTAGCGCATCATAATGTGCTTTGGTGAAGGTGAAGTGAACCTCTGTAATAATAATAGTTCGAGCCCAATGTAAGTAAGGCTTGAAAACAATGTATTCTGCTGCAGGTCTGGCCATACCTTTTAAAGGAGAGCCAGGGGAGAACATGACTCTACGCTCTAGAAAAAAAAAGCCCACCTGCAGCTTCCAAAATGAGAGATGAAAGAACATAACATAAATGTACTGCTGCAGACTCTGTGAGCCTACAGGGGCCTGTCTATCCCTGCATGGAACAGATTGGCCTCATCATTTTCCAACTGTGTGACAATAGAAAAGTGGCCCCTGATTTTGCTTGGACTCCATTCTTCTTCCTGCATCGACTTGATTGTGTGCCGGCAAACACATTTACAATACAACCCACAGAAAGATTGGACGTGGAATCTCAAAAACTATCGTCATCAATACTAATCTTCAACAAACGTGAGTATTATTATGTATACCTTGCCTACGAAAGCAACACTTTTTGTGTAGAAACTAAACCACAATTGTTAATTTTATGGTGTACATATTTTATATTGATTTAAGGTGGTAGGTTCAATAAAATAAATTAATTAACAAATCAATATATCACATTTTCTGACATATCTATTGGTGGTTGACCAGCCAATCAAAAATCTCACGTGAAAGTTGTCTAATTCAAGTATATGGTTGATTGATTGGTGCATTTTTCAACAGTCATAATAGATCATTAAGTGAAATAGATTAACTATGCATTCTTCCTCCCTCAACTGTTGCTGGCCTTGCCAGTCTGCTGGCTGAAAGACGGATACTATGGTATTTAGTTGACTGGCAAAGAAAGTCCAACAGAAGAATGACAAGTTGATTGCTCCATTATTAGACAGGATGTTGAACCGAGAGGACATTAGACTTCAGATGGACTATGAGACTGTAAATGTACTCTAGCTGCCATGAATTTCATGAAACATGCACAGTTAATGATCAAAATATCCGAGCTGTAGCATAGAAACATTTATAGAGGTTGCTGGTTGTGGACAGAACAAGGTAGAGTTGCTCTCATATGTGTCCTCTGTAGGACAAGCACAAACTTGCTTAGGGATATAATTTCTTGCAGCAACACAACACAAATCAGAAAACTGGGTATCTCTGTTGTCATGGAAACATGCACTGTCCTGGCGACATCACCCTCATTGTGACAGACACTTCCTTTACAAACACAGGTGAAATGGTGAAATGAAAAACAGCTAGTTCTCATCTTCCACCAGTCACCCATTACATATGAATCCTGGTCTTTTCTTTCTGTTTCTGTCACCTATTTCTAGCTTTTATTTGCTGCTCCTGTCTCAGAAAGCCACGTATATCTTCTATTCACTTAAAAAGCACAACACAAACTCAGAGAGGTTGTGTATAGTGCATAGACGGCTTCCTCCTGGGAATCGGGTGTCCCAGAAAGCCTCGTAAAAGCAGAGAGATTAGCTTTCCGAGATCTATTTTCCTCAATGGTTTCTCTAAATTCTGAGATGCATGCAGATGTGCAGATGATGTGCAGTGAAGTGCTGCGTTTCTGTTACATTACAGTTTTAAGGAGAAGCACCACAGATTTATAAAGGTACACTATATAGATAACGGCGCAGTTTGTAAGGTTTGGCTGTACGTGTCTGTGTGTGGGGAGCTCTTTCTGGCTCGATATTTTTAACACCAGCATTACAAAAAAGGAGAAGGCTCACTAAACACTGAATCTAATATGCAAGTAAGGTGAACCTAGAGAGTCTGTGTAATGGACTGAATCTTTGCATATGTTTTCAGCTATTCTAACTTCACAATAAGCATAATTGAAAAAAAAAAGACATTTGAAGCAGGGATGCAGGATTCTCCCCAAGTAGAAGAGTCATGAGTGGCCCATGCTTGACTGGACTTTGCTATTTACTGGCTTGCATTACATTTGAAAGGAGGCGTTGAGTGTTCAGAATTAGAACTAAGATGTCTGCTTTGAAGGGAGCCCCATGCTGTAAACTTTAGAGAGTGCTAAACTGGGAAGCTTATCAAGAGGAAAAGATTGTTTCAGGGGTCCGGAGCCAACAAAGCCCACAGTAAATTTAATTGCTTACTTTTGAAGAGCACCTTTTAGATTGTTTGGGGGGATTTAAAACGAACTTTACAGTTTGTGTCATCAATTTATGCACACATTGAGGCATTGTTTTTATTACACAGATCACATTGCAGTCTACACACTGCCTTGTAACAGTATTGACTGCATTTCAACTTTTTAGCTGTATATCAAGTTGCAACAAAAATCTTCATGATACCCCTAAATAAAATCATGTGCAAAAGTCAACTCATGAGTAGATATAGCCCATCTGTCCATTTAATGTCAAAAATGAAGATTGTGAAGAAGATGAAGATGTAGTGAAGTTTTCAGAGATATGTTTGCAGATGCAGATTATGAAACGGTACTTCAAGCTTTGAACCTCTCACTGAACACTGTTCAGTCTATCATTTGACATAACTCCAAACATACAGAGGCATGGCAATCCACCAAAACCAACAAACAAACAAAATGGTTAGGCAAGACAAGACCACCAAGATATCTGGAAAAAATCTGATAAAAAAAAAGGAGAAAAATTGGTGAAGAAAAGTGATACAAAATGCTGTGTAATAATAGGCTAAAGAAGGCTGTTTAAGTCAGATGAGACCATATTGAGCTACATGCAAAATTGTTGCATGTGAGGAAAACCAGACACCATATACTGATGCTAGGGTTCACTTTCCAGAAGGAGTCAAAACATCCAGCTGGAGCCGCAGCTGAGTTGAGGCAAACATGGAATGTGGGTTTATGGTGTGTTAAATCGGGGATATTGCTGTATCATTGTCTTTTCACTTCACAATTATACCCCAAAAATCCCCCCCAAAACAAATACATTTACATGTGTGGTCTTCATGTGACAAAATGTAACAAACGTTTACAGGGTTCAAATACTTAAGCAAGGCATTGCATACAGTCCCTCCAGCGGGTTCTGAGTGCGCCCTGAAGTCTCTTCCCCAAGGCATGTGCCTAGAAACCCTCCAAAAGAGGGCACCCAGGAGGCACTCTGATCAGATGCTTGAAATATCTTTACTGACTCCTTTTGATGTGATCTACTCTACTTCGAGCTCCCCCAGGATAACGTAACTCCATTTCTTATCTCTAATGCTGAACCCAGCCATAAGCAGAGGAAGCTTCTTCCACCAGCTTGTATCTAGCGTCTCGTTCTTTTTGGTCATGTTCAATAATATCTTGTGACCAAAGGTAAGGGTCAGAATAAAATGAACAGAAATATGAGGATATTCACTATACGACTAATTTTTTTTAACACCTTAAGAACAGCAGAAACAGATTATACTGCCTTCGCCATATGAAATGCAACTAGACAGTACAGCTAAACTCTTCCTTATATCAAGACTCTGAGGAAAGTTGACCTTTTATCCACAGGTTTATTGACTCCAAGGAAGTGTGAAACTAAAATACAAACAAAAAGGAATACATCACTTTCACAGTCTTTTGTAAACATGTACATATAAGTTTAACGTAGCTACATTAAATACTGCCCCAAATGAATTAGCAAAGTTGTGCAAACTTACAATAAACATCCAAAAATATTTACATCCATTTCAACAACCAGAAATAACATAAAAATAATGATGCACAACAATATATTGAACTCAACGTACCTACAATACTTCGTCAGGGCAAAGATGAATGCAGATGGAACTGGATTGATTGAACTCACAGGTGACATGAATCTAACTGTCTGGTTTTCTGGCTGAAGCCACGTGACATGCAGCTGGCTGCACCTCTCAAAGGGAACGCCCCCACACATAGACACACCCACAAAAATCCCCAACAACACACAGATCAAAAGACAAAAAATAAAATAAAAAATTCAAAATAATTGACAAAATATTTTGAATTCATAACAAATTAAATAATTTAAAAAAAAAAAAAGAAAACCAAGTAAAAGGAGTAACAGGACAATACAACATAGAAAGGATCAATAGCCAAAGAGAACAAGTGAGTCTTAAGAGCAGATTCAAAAATGGCAAATGAAAATGTTTTTTTTTTTCTGATTTGCAGAGAGAAAGCAGTTTATAGTTTGGGGGTCAGATCCCCCTTGACCAAGACGGGAGTGTTTAAGCTGTAACAAAGGCATCCATTACTGTTTTGAAGTCATTTTTGGTCAAGAAAGATGACTTGGACAAGATGTCTCAGGTGAAAGAAAGCTGAATTTCACTCCTGCATTGATCTGCCCGTCCAGTTTAAAATCACTATCCATTTTAAAACTAACGTTTGTGACAACAAGCTTTCTGTAATCTGCCAGACCCCCAATGTTCAGGTGAGAAGAAAACTCATCTGAACAGTGACTTTCAGACTAAAAATCATCAACAACAGACCAGAGCAAAACTCGCAGTATAATGTATAATAAACAATACACAAATAACGTCAATAAATCTGTACATAAATTTATGAGCCACTGAGATTCTATTATCATCAGACTTGGTGAAGTTTGCCACATATTTTTTGTAGTACCTGAATGGACGGGCAGTCAAGGATGGTGTATCAGGCACTGCACAGATCAGGCCTTTAGTGGAACAGTTCAAACTGGAAAGCCCACTGTTAGCCACGGCAAGGGGAGTATTTACTGCTCAAGTGTCTGCTTGTGGGTATTAACAAAACCACACACTGCAGAAAGTAGGCCATGCAAATTATGCCGAGCAGGCCCTGGGAAAGAGAAAGCGAACGAAATAAAGACACAGAGAGACCCAAAAACACACTCAGAAGGAGAGAAAATGGGCCACACTGAATAGAATAATAAAAAAAAAACACAAGCCACTGAATCATGAGATCAACTAAAGGAATGTGGGAGAAAGGAGCTAAACTGGAGCAGACTAAACATGGATATTTGCTTGCCGCTCAAGGGATGTGATGGTTAGCAGACTGTGTTGAGGTGGTGAGTCACTACAGACACCAGTTAGTGTGCTGTCCCAGATCTCCGGCCCACACAGTCTTGGAGTATCTTGGGATTACAGAGAGTGTTAAGGAGAACCATACAAAACTTGCGTAACACTTTCAACCACATTTTGTAACCTGGCATTTTTTTTTTTTGACCATTAGTTTTCAAAATGCCTGAATAAAAACTGTGGACTGCTGAAATTCCACCAGAAACTAAAAGATTCACTATGTTGTCACAAAGACGGTATTTTCATTATAATATATATATATATATATATATATATATATATATATATATATATATATATATATATATATATATATTTTTTTTTTTTTTTTTTTTTTTTTTTTGTTATTTTTTTTTTTTTTTGTCTCATCTGGAATCAAGTTCAGTTCAAAATGCCATCCCAAATTCTTATCTAATAAAGTGAAGGCAATCATGGCATTTAAAGGAGGGGATAAAGAGTTAACTCAACCTGATTTCAATTTTGAAATATAATCTCTACCTTCGGAAGCAAAAATTCGATAATAAAAAATATGCTGCATTAAATAGGATATGACATACAAAAAAAAAAGGCTAAGGAGAAGGAGGGGAAAAATCTGCCAAGTGTTCATTGAGATGGCTGCAAGGATACAAGATAACCCTGATAGCCCTGTTTTACAGGCATAAAAGGGGAAGAGATGAAAAGTCATCCCTCAGGACATTTATCACATCATGGCCCATTGAAAATAAGACAGATCTGATTCTTGTAATTATCACCTTCTATTCCATCATTTTTCATCATCTGCTTTATGTACCGGGAGTTAATGTGGTGAATGAAATCACTCCTAAGATACATTCACAGTATTCAATCAAGAGTAGCATTAATTATATAATAATTGGATTATTACATACGTAGGCTTGTTTTTCATTTAGTTTTGTCAATATTCAATCTGTTTCTAATATGAGTCTGTGAATACAATGAAAAGAAGACCGTATCTAATTAATTTATAATACAAATACAGAAAATAAAATATAGGGGGAAAATGATACAAACACAATTAGAAAACTGATATAAAAACACCTATGTAAGCAAATATAATAATAATACTGGGTTATTTTAGCCTCGCCATATTCTGGGTATATGCTATCGTGGAAGAAAGTGTTTTTTTTAATATATAAAAATATATATATCACCAAATTTATGTCTCCAACACCCAGAAAAGACTCAATAATACACATGATGCAGTAATAAGTGATAAAATTGTAAAATGATGCTGTTTCTGTATAGTAAGTCAGTGTTTTAAGTTCACACTAAAAAATAGATTTGTTCACTTAAGATAACACTTTACCTGCCAAGTCAGCACAAAAATGTAAAAATCTTATATCAGTTCTATATTTAGTGAGAAAAGAATGACTAAATGTTGTTGCAAGACACAAGCAGCTCCTGCTTCTTCCACTATGTTCACATTTCTAATCTATTCATAGGCGTTACGCAGCTGCCAGTGTAAGCTTGTCATAAAACACCCATAAAATCACACCATGTTCCAAAACATGTCACATATAGAATCATAGAAAATGTCATTTTGACCAAAGCAGACTGTGAGGACTAATCAATTAAATGCACGGATAAAACGGAGCAACAGGGCAGGGTTTCTGATATCTACTAAAAGTCTTAACGTCTGAAGGAGGTAGAGACGTATCTAACTTGGATTGTCTTTAACTTAGCAGTTTTCTACATGTTTTCTTTCTCCTGCCTCATTTTTATTTTTTAAAAATAATAGTTGTTTTACATTGCTTCAGGATTGTTGTGTACAGAGGATCAGTGGAAAATATAACCAAAAAAAAAAGCTACGTGGAGAAATAAAATCTAAACTTACACAGCAAACTATCTCAAAGCAATCAAACTGTGAAAAATAAAATACACCATTTTTTTTTCTACTTCAGATAGCTGCCATTGAAATATTTCATCTTCCTTGAAAATAACACAAACAAACCCTGATGAGTTAATCATGCGGCTCATTATCAAACCAGCATGGTGCGCGTGTATGTCAACAGTTATTCTTGATCAGCATTCACTGTGCAGTCATTCTGAATGGCCACTGGTGGAATTACTGCCTCATTATTTCTGGGCACAGAGTGAGTGGGCTGGGCTTGGTCGCCCGGCGTCATTAAAGTCAGCATTTTTGAGCATAACGGGCCTGGCGTCGGACACACTCCCTTCCCACAGCCTTTAATCCAGCCATGATGGGAAAGAGGCATCCAGGTTTTGCAAGGCAACTGTCATGATCTCCAACCAGAGGTGCAGTGCCTGGGGGCATCGTGCCATGCAGACCGCCTGCATTGTGAAATATTACATATCTCTAAAGGCAATGTGGTGAAGGCACTCTGTGCTGCCTACAGCTGGGCTTTTGTCTGGTTCTCATATGGCAACACCGGCAGCAGCGGAGAAATCCATCGCTTTGCCTAAGCTGCCCTCGGCAGCAGCCTGGGCTTGTTTATCACCTCAGAACATATTGTCACCATTCACTCAAGCCTGATTCAAGATGGTAAGCCAGAAAGAGTAAGAAAGAACAGGGGGAAAGGCACAAAATCTGGACAAAAAAAGGGGGGGGGGAAGAAGAAAATAGGAAAGTACCTGGAAAAAGACGAGGATTGAGGAGGAGGGAAAGTGAGCGTGAGAAGACTGGTGAGAGCATAATGGACAGGAGTGTGAGTAATTAAGGGAGTCTGGATTAATTAGGCCTCCGGTCTCCAAGCGCCTTCTACTCCCTATGAGCGTCATGGTAGTACAGGCCATAAACCAACTCCCAAAAGTCAGCTGTTCTATTGCTATGCAGATTAGTGTAACAAATGATCAAGGCAGGCCACCATGAGTTTTAAATCTACACCAGAGAAACGGTCGATTATGGTCAATATTAAAAACAAACAGACATAACCTTCAGACTGTACAGGCATGTGTAAAGTCTTAATCCACAGCAAACATTTGCTTTAGAAAGCTAAAACGCTAGAAACTGTCAAGTTTAAGAATGTAGTCTGCAGTCCAGATAATATAGTGATACATCTTAGTAGTATTAGTACCATTCTTTATTGTTATTACTTTTTTCAACTATATGACTCAAATAACTTTGTTTAATGATGTTTTAATTTACTGAAACACACCTGTAGAAAGAGGTAAATACTCCTCTGTCCTTTTGAAATTAGCATGTCTTATCTCTCTCCAATTTGAGCTTTATGACTCAAACAGATTTGATATTCCTGATTTTACTGTAAAAAGGTGAAAATAAATCCAACACATCTTGCTCAAGTCACATGATCAGTTTTTATTTTTCGTCCCACCGCTCTTCCCCCTGTCCTGAGTGAATTAATTCAGCCTCCACTCTTCATGGCAAAGAGGGTAAAGTAAGAGAAGAGGACCCTCCATCTTGGAAGGACAGAACAGAAATTCCCCTCCTTCATTCCACACAATGCCTCTCGACGACTCTTTCAATTTTCTGCGTGATTGAAATCGAGTGAAAAGGCTTAGGAGATGATGGGGGGTAAGTGTCGGTGTTCATTTCAATCTGTATAAAAGCACCTAAGGAAACAAGGATCCCATTTACAAACCCTTTCAATTAAATAGTGAGCACAGCAAAAAAGGAAAATACAAAGACCTACCAGAATCAATATAGGATTTCTATGAAGGTGTGATGGTGGGAATCCACTATGGATTTAATCATTGTATTTGCAGAAGTACACTTGATTATCCACAAACAAAATAATAATAATAACAGATGTACAGAAAAAAAATTAAACACAGTTTTCATCTCTCCTCCACCTCGTTTTCTTGGCTGTGTCTAAAAGATGAAAGGCTAAATATTTATCGAGGGTCCTGTGCTGCAGAGAAAGGCTGGAGAACAGCAGAGTGAGGAAGCCGGTCTGATCGACGCTTCCGCTCCCAGCAAGTAATTCATTCTGAGAGGGAGGCACAAGTGCCCCACTCCTTTTCCCAGCACAATTTTATGATAATCCTAATAAATTATGATGCTCTGCACAGACATTAAAAACTTTGATTGGCTGTAAATCAAATAGGCTTTGCCTCTCAGGTCAGCGAGAACTAGGATCATGACTGTGTGTACGCCTGACTCTCCGTTCCAACTATCAATTTTTCTTAATCTTTAAACCCTACATCACCCTTTCCTCCCCCTCTTGCCTTATGTCTACTCTTACACTTGGACTTAGTTTGTAATTTTCCCTTCCAGTGGCCTTTCATTACCATCTACCTCACCTGACCTAATAGATTTTGGGTTACTACATTCCACAAAGGGAAAAAAAAAAAAAAAGTCTGAGAAATAGAAAGTAGCACGCAACAAGTCACTGTGTGGAGCTTGCACGGTTAGGCACACACACACACACACGCACACACATATACCGTATTTTCCGCACTATAAGGCACACCGGATTATAAGGCGCACCTTCAATGAATGGCCTATTTTAGGACTTTTTTCATACATTAGGCGCACCGCATTATAAGGCGCATAGAATAGACGCTTCATACTCTATTATTACACATCCACATTAATAAAGAAATGGTCCCCGAGTACTTTATATAGTAGGCTGGCCCAGCCGTTGTTTCACTCACGGTGTTGGTGTTGCGATATTATGCCCAACTGCTTTCTGGGTAACACAGACCAACCGACACGCTGCCGCTGCAGTCTCTGTCTCTCTTCCCCTGCCCCTCCCCCCTTTAAATGTATTATCAAACTTTATTAACAAACCAGTGTTCTGACAACTATCCCAGCATGCACCGCGCACTACTTCTTCTACGGGGGAAAAAGAAGTTGGCGGCTGCTTACCGTAGTGGACCAACTACGTAAGCAGCCTACTGCATGTCTGTGTAAACATGACGTCTTTCATTTCGATCTGAGTTAATTAGCGTAGCATTTCTGCCGGATTTTCACAACATATCAGCCACGACAATGGACAGGGGAACCAACAAGTTCATGTCATCTTTTTTGGACGACATCAAGGTGTTTGAGCCACTGGATGCCTCCAACATTGTGCGTGTCACAGCTAAAAGCTACCGATAGATGAGGAAAACAGCAGATCCTCACACCCTCAGCATAAATATAGCTGTGGACAAGATCACTGATGCCTATTGTTCTTGCAAGGCTGGGTAAGTCGGCATTCATGGTTTTGATGGTCCACAATGTACATTAGCATATGTTTACTACTGTAGCTTGTGTTTGTGAGACGGTCACGCACGTGGTAGCTGCACTGTGACCTAAAATGGGCATTAGCCAATGAAACGCGGCCCCTGTGGTAAGGTCCGTTGCTGGACCTGTTGTGGCTCAATATTGGTCCATATATAAGGCGCACCGGATTATAAGGCGCACTGTCGGCTTTTGAGGAAATTGAAGGTTTTTAGGTGCGTCTTATAGTGCGGAAAATACGGTATATACGACAAATAAGATCATTTTAGATTGAGTCATTGATGGATAACTCTGGCCATCTTCTTTGAATACTATTCCCCTTGTCTGGTCTTGACACTAAAATTGGCAAGTGTTTTTTTATTATATTTTTTTATGACCATACATAGATTGACTATATTTATTTTTGGCGCACAGTGGACTGAAATCAAATACACACCACACCTTTCAGATGTTCAATTATTACTCTTAAGATTTTGATTATAATATGACTATATTTATGTTTGCACGGCACTGGATTTCAATATTTTCATTTCACTTCTGTATGTCTTAATTTTCCAATAGTTATTTATGCATGCTTTGCATCAGTGTGCGAATGCGTGTATGAATGTGTGAAAGATTGAATTTAGTGTAAATGCTTTGGAGACCTCGGATTTGATAAAGTGCTATACAAGTGCTGGTCATTTACATTTTCCTATACTGTTACCGTTCAAAAGAAATGTCTTGTACCTTCCTCCTTTGTAATTGTGTAGCTGTAGCTCTGAAATATGTTATTAAAGTATGCATATCGCTCCATTATATTTATGATTTTGTCAGTTCTGCTCCTCAACATATTACACATCATACAAAGCATGTGTTCAATGTGACACACACGTTTGCATCGCATATGCTTGTATTCTTATTTAGACACACAGATTTAAATAACCAATGAACTCAATGAAACCAGATTGATGCCAACTGCTCACTCTTTCACTCTTTCACTGTGTGGATTAGTTTACCTTCAAACAGAAAAGTCAGAAAGGTCAAAAACACCAATTTGTTGACGTAAATCCGATTAGCCTGATGCCGATTACTGACCTACCATTATCATTAGAAGATTTTTAAAAATCCACTTATCTTATCAAAAAGAGTGGACATAAAAAAAATAAATTAAAAAAAACAGCGTAACTGTTTCATTTGAGAGTGGCTCATCACTTACAAAAGTATAGAAATGAAAAACCCAATATGTTCTTGGTACCTCCACTACACTACAGGCTCTTTGTCAAAAATGAAATCATTCTTTACACACACACACACAAAAAAAGGCTTAGTGATGTCACAAAAGAGGAGCTGATCAGGCATGTATTTTCTAAGGTGAACCATTCAATAGATCAGAAGTGAGTTGGAGGAGAATGTGATTAAAATGTTCTTTTTGCATTGACTGTCACACCACTTTAGAAAACGTCCCAATTTAAGTGTTCACTTTACAAGGTGAGTGCATGGAGAGAATTATATTTGATGATGAACGATGTAATTTGTCGGGCAGTGACCCCATCCATTAAGACTGACTGCTTTTAAATGGTTATATTCAGTGGCAAGACGGTGTTATGGATCTTACTTTTCCTGGAAGATTGCATATCAGTTAAGAGGACTGAATGGATTAAAGAAGAGAATCTTTTCAAAGAGTCATCTCAGGCTACTTAAATACAAGATTAATGAAATATCATGCGAGCTGGTAGAGAGGTCACATTTTCCAAATAAATGCTTGTTTTAAATGTATTAACTTTCTAGAGTGCAGTTTTTGTTCTAATAGCTACAGTGTATTGCCATAAAACGCTGATATTAGAAACCGCTGGTGTCAAGTGTCTGTTTCAAAATTCTAAACATTAGCAAAATATTATTAGACCATCTACAAAAACTAACAAGACAATTGCAAGAATGGTTTTGAAATAAAACAAAAACTGAAATTCACTTATCATTAATCCAATGTTGGCGTCAAAAATGGCAGGCTCTGATATCAAGTGGCATGTTTATTATTGTTTTTCTCTCCACGAGATTTCATCTGAAGAAATGACTAAACTTTTTTTTGGGGGGGGTGGAGGGAATAAGGTGATTTAATTTGTATGTCACAATTTCAACAAGGCAATTCAAAGTGCTTTGCAGGATTAGAAGGAAATAAAACAACAAACAAGTAAAATATTCCAGGTCCAAAGTAAGGTAAAATGTCGACAGGCTAAAAAACAGACTACACTTCATGGTGTCCCAGTTGTCATTGACCAAAGGCATTTCTAAATAAATTGATTTTTTTTAGCCTTGAATTACATTTTTGCAGATTTCTAGACATTTGTTCCAGATCGGTGGGGCATAAAAAGCAGAATGTTTAGTTCCAACTCTGGAGAAGCAGAGTAGACCTGAACCACAAATCTGTTAGAATTACACAACAGATATTTAAAAAGACATTTTACTAATATTACTTTTTGGCTGCTAAAAGCAGTCTATCACTTATTGTCTTATAAGTATTTGAAGCACAACCTTCACAGTGAGTTCTTATTACAATACGGATCAGTTGCCACTCTCACATAGTTTGATCCACTCATAGCTGAATTGCTAAATATCACAAAAGCGACTTGAGAACTGGTGATTCAGGAGTTCCAAATAATTTATAAAATGCTATTTAGAGTAAATGGATCAACCATCCATTCAATTATAAGGACCTGACTCTCCTATGAGGTATGATGAGACCATTTGGCACAAGATCTTTCAGTACAAAAACGTTAAAATATGTCTTGTCAAAGTGAAGTTAATCTTACAAATGGATATATAACTCTGTCTGGTAAAATGAGACCAAGTTCTTGTCTAAGATTGAAAGTGATTGCTTTAAGCTTGAAACTTCCCGTATCAGCCAAATAGACTTGTTTTCAGGAATTATAACAGACTGACCACACTTGATGTACATAGCAAAGAAGCATCATTTTTATTCCCCCTTGGAATATAATGAATGTATTATTATGCATTATTGCATCTCTATTCTCATCTAAGTTTCTTCAAGAAAGTGCTCGTAATGTTAAATACGTCAGATAAATGTTGTGTAACACTTACAAGCAGCTTGCTTTCCTAAAATCCACTAGTTTCCTCAAATTTTCACTGAATATCTCTTGAAATACACAAATGACACTGAAATTGAGCCATCCTTTGTTACAAAGGAATGGGCACAAACTCTGAATTATGGTGTCAGGCTGCTGCAAAGGTATTGGAAGTCTTTATGTATAATACATATGAGGCTCAGGTGGATTTTGCGCTCATTTTATGATTATCATTATCTGTAATCTGTGTATGGAGTTCGTCCCTGGTCTTTAAGTGGCCTCACTGGCTTTGTGGCACAATCGATGCACAATGTATCCATTGTCAGCTTTGTCAATACAGCGCTTTTATTACCCTCTTAATCCAATCAATAGTAGACACGGTTCTATTTTATTTTTAAAGATTCCCTAAGATTTTATGACTTTTTTTATTTGTGTCTTGTTATGCTCTAAGGCAGGACTGTCTTTAGCAGACTATTAGAAATGTAGCTAGAACAATGACAAGAGGCATGGCAAACATTCGCCTTCTGAGTTTGTAAGTTCCTGCCGTCCTGCCGTTTGAATTATAAAGCGCCATGCATGGCGATAACATGGATGCTGGAGACTTATTCTCTGAATTATGTATATTTATGTTCTTGGCAGTTGGACATATGAGAATCATCACGGCACTAAAGCAAGGCGGCTGGAGAAGAGGAGTCATCAATCATGCGAGGTGCACATTTCCTGCAACAGAAGACAACCTGCAGTACATCAGGTCTGTGCACTGAGACCGCAGTGAGTGGGATGCTGGAGGTAGTCCGAGACAAGTAATTAACTAAAAATAATATGTGCTTGACACAGCAGAGAAAACGACGTCTTTAATAGAAACAGAAAACGGAACAGAATGAAACCTTCAGGATCAGACTGCAGGCCGGAGAGATGAAGGTTATGATGGTCAGAAAAGGGTGAGCATTGACACGCAGTCGGCTCTGATGCAGAGTGAAATATATAAATATACTGTATATATACCACCCCTACAGCATTATATAAACACACATGAGTGTTCCAGACAGTAAAACTGAAAACAACAAAAAAAGCTGGTGGTTTTACAGAACTGTTCACCTTTACTGTGAAACTGACTTGTAGCCTCTTGCTCTTTTGTAAGATCAAAAGCATGTGGCAAAATCATGACTTCAACAGCTGTTCCTCATTTGTTCTTGGTACACTACTTTGATATTTTGGAGTACATTTTATGAGCCCATATATAATACCGTTTTTAAACAAAACCTAATATGTGAGATTTGTTTTTTCATGTCTCAGTTCTGAAAAAAAATACCAAGTGAATCAAACCATGTTGGCTTAATTAAGTATTCCTAATTACAAATGTGTTTTCTACACTTACATTTCTTCTGCTGAAATTAGCTGTTTAACAACAATACACTAACACAACCAGAGACAATGGATGACGCTGAAGATTTTGCCACTTTAATTAAAGTGGCTTTATTTTTGTTTTAGAGTCCTGCATTAAATTGCCTTGAAAATCTAAAACGTGTGTGTGTAGCTTGACTTGAATTAATAAATAAACAATCTTGGAGAACTCTCTTGATTTTGAGAGCCATCTGATAATCGTTGTTGACGTAAAACCCCTTATTATGCTAAAGTTGCATGTGCTTCAAAGCTTAGGATTTGTGCTAAACTATAAGATAAATTTACAGTTTGTATGCATGTTGGCAACACTTAAAAAACAAAACGTTATAGATAGCATTGTTAAACCTGCAAACAGACTGAATTTATTTAGCTCTGAATTTATGCAGCTCCTTTCGAGTCATACTGCTCAGTCAGACTGCTTGAAACACACTCAACAAATCACACTCACAAACATGCACGCATTCTCACACAGAGAGGCAGATCAGTAGGAAACATAGGTCTAAGTGCCTTGCCAAGGAGAACATCAACATGTGACAGAACAAAGCTGGAGTCAATGCCAGAACTTTCAGATTATAGATCAGATCTTTAACCCTACATCTGCTGGTTGTGTGACATATTACCATAGGCCACAATAAACACATAATTTGATAAAAATCAATCAAGTAAGGATGAGGCTTTGAGGATGATCTGCAGACAAAGGGCAGAGATTCTTTACGTGGACAAACACTTCCCAGTCTGAAGCCTGTATGACCGCCCGATTTTTCTTGATTTTTCCTTTTTGCTTGTCGACGGCTCAATGGTGTTGCCAGGTGTTTGCCTTCCTGTGTGTCCTACAGCACTTAAACTCAGATTTTCTGAATGTGCCGGACAGGTTGGCCTAAAAATACTGTCAAAACCAATGAGTGCGCAAACAGTTCACAGCTCTGGGATGGGCTGACATTAGCCTTGGGTTCATATAAACAAAATTCCGATGCAGAGTTTCATCACTTTGAATGCGAAAGAAAAATAAATAAATAAAAACCCTGATAAATTAAATGTAGTTCCAAGAATCTGCAATAACCGCGTTCTCAGATTGATATGTACTGTTTACAAGACAGAAATGCTAATAATGAAAAGCAGCTTAAAATACCCAAATATCCTGCAGAAATAAATATCTGAGATCTGTGAGTCGTAATTTTCCATTCATCCACACACAACCCAAAAGACATAGTTACCAAAGACCTCATTAATGACCGACTAACATAAACAAAAAAGCACAAATGTTTAGCGTAAGTGTTTCTGTCAGTGGCAATTGCTCTGGTTTAAAAATAAAACAACACTGTGCCTGTTACAGTAATGATTTGAATTTTTTCACGTCACTGCAGGCTTGCACATATGTGCTGAAATGAGAACAGTATGCTTACATGCCGGGAAATCAATGACTCATATTCGCCTTTCTTACTGGTTCGCAGCATAATTAAGGGGAAAGTGGGAGCACCGCTGTCTAATCTTACTGAGAAGGATCATACCAGCAAGAATATAAACAGAGCACCGTTTTTTGCATTTAGCTGCAAAGATCTGCTTCTCTCTTTGCTCCAGTACACAAATGACTACTGTAACTTCTGTCTTCTTTTGAAAAGGAGAATAATTTGATATCCTGAAACATTTCACAATAAATCAGAACGATTAAAAGGTCGCTGTAGTGAAAGAAAATCTTGAATTGCCTAAAA
Organism: Poecilia mexicana; assembly: GCF_051168715.1. Classification (NCBI taxonomy): domain Eukaryota; kingdom Metazoa; phylum Chordata; class Actinopteri; order Cyprinodontiformes; family Poeciliidae; genus Poecilia; species Poecilia mexicana. The sequence goes on from NW_028263381.1 coordinate 19,499,390, forward strand.
TACACACATCTAATAGACATCCTATCAATAGATAACGATCTTTATGACTACTCAAATAAGGCTAGATTACAACACAAATGAAAATTTGTGTAATTGTTGTTTGCGTGAGTTTATTCCCTCACAATCTGTGTAGTTTTCTTACAAATAATGGATGTTTCCATACCTCAACCATCAGTTTCAGCCTTTCCTTGATGAAATATTGTTTAACCAACAACATTGGAGGAATCATAAAACCTGATGAGCTGCTGCTCGCCCTTATTATGTCTTCTGCTTTCAACTCATCACTAAATACGGTGCCAGAGCTTCTCTTTGACATAAAAAAAAAAAAAAAAAAAAAAAAAAAAATTGCATTTGAACTGCAGCTTGAAAAATTTCCTCTGGCGGCACAGCAATCAGCCTGCACCATTTGGAGGTGTGAATATTTCTCCCCAGCTGGGGGCCCAACTCCAAGAGGGAGCCTTAGCGCTACTCATCTAAATGAGCAATGTGTCTGATCCTGGCATGGTGTTTTTTTGTGCAATGCATGCCAGTCATGTTACCAAGAGCATTACAATGAATTGCCTCAAGCAGGGCAGAGGGCTTTTGTGGACACTAACAAGTGAAAGCCGGTTTCAAGTGATTTCTAAAGTGGAAAAGTGATGATAAACTATGGAAAGAGCCAAAAGCTTCATGGAACTTCCACTGAAATGTAGTCTCAGTTCATAAGTTAAAGCAAATCTGACCACAAAAATAAAATATTTTTATTGACATTTTTATTGTTCAGTTGCTCTAAAATAGATTATTTTGACCTTCCACAATTCCACACATTGATGCTCAAAATATGGCAGCTTGAAAATGATTGTAATTGCTGCTTTGTGCTCATCTAAACAGATTGTTAGGATAAGTGGAATGCAAACACAGGCTTCTCTGAGGTGTGGCTTAAGTGCGATATTATCCCTCACCTTTTATTCACTCTCAAAGGATCCCGGTTTATCTGCTTAGACGCAGCTACAATATGTTAAACTACTTTCCTCATCCATATGGAAGGGTTTAGGAGAGCAGCACTTCATCAGCAGATAGAGAGGAAGATATGAGGTAATAAAACAGAGCAGCGACCTCTGTAAAACAAATGGGAACACCTTTGAAAAAGGACTTTGAAACTGGAAGCAGGAAAGGAGATGAGGGTTGATTGCCAGATGAGTGGAGAGAAAATGCAAACAGATGAAAGAGAAATACCAAAGCTTCAGCAGCTTTATAATGAGAACCACTGGTCAAACATAAAACAAAGAAGAAGGTGTAACTTACAAAGCCTAACACTAACAATACGCCTTGGTTGCGTTACAGAAAGCTACGAGGAAAAGGAATTACTCTTGCCTCTTTTCCAGGTAATGTAATTGCTGCATTAGTGATCTTCCACCCTCATTAAGCATGGATCAAACAGCAGTGTGGAAAGCAGCAGCATGGAACGGGAGTGTGAAACAGACAGGATTAGCGGATAAGAGAGATGTTTTCCCACAGTCGGCACAGTGCGTGTTTTAAGACTCCCACTTGGTTTATTACAGACTGAAGACACTAGCATGTTGAAGTTTAACCTCTCCACTGAATTGTAATTAGCTAATTCATCCTTGGCTAGTGTCCCAGTGTTTGTGTTGACACCATGACAAATTTAAATGTTTGTTGTTTTTTTTTTTTTACTTATACAGTATTATTTTGTTTTCTTTCACCAGGTGTTGTTACCTAAGCAATGTTAACTTTAAGATAGTGTAAAGAAGAAAAATTTCAAAATTACACTTTAAGATTTCTCGTACATTCTTGCAAAGTTCCAGAGATTTATGAGTAGTATATAGCTTATGTGAATTTTGCTATGCACATTTGAACACTCTTCATAGGCAACTATGGGAATTCATGATACAGGCTGAAAATAATTAACACATTTAAAGTAATTACTTTTAGGTAATTCATTCATTAGACCGTGGTTATTCTTCTGAGTGGAAGTAATGGCAAGATAGGCCAGCAAGAATCCTGACTTATCCTACAGATAATCTCTGGAAGGAGACTAGAGTGACAGCAAAGGAGTGTTATAACCTCAAGGTGCAGAGATCATTGCAACACATGAAAAAATAAAATAAAATTGTCACAATACATTTTATTTTGATATATGCATTTAACTGTAAATAAATAGAAATTTGTCAGGGGTATAAATAATGTTAAACCTAATGTACAAGATTTGACTTACAACCTTACTTGATAAATGAATAACTAAATATTGCATAAGTAAAGAAGTTAAAATTCCTAATGCAAATTTACAATACTATTAATAAAGAAAGCAGGTATATTTAAGTGTGAAGGGGGAAAAGCTAATCATTACTATTGATTATTCTTGAACAAAATTCTAGGATTGATTGCAATTAAATATTTTTGTTGATTGACAGCCCTGAAATATTGGTATTTTATCCTGGTGAAATATGTATATAGTATGGTGTCGACTGCGTAACCTGATATACTGCTGTAATTAGAACAGTTAGTGTGTAATTAGCGCAAAGGAAGAACATTAAGCAGAGTCTGTGTCTGGTTGTTGAGGTTTTTTTGTTGTTTTGTTTTTTCATCCTATTTGATTGTTAGATACAGTATTCGGTAATTTCCCATTATAGTGTCCCATTATTAGCAATGTTTCAAGAACATAGCAGAAATACTGTGGAAACAAATATGGTTAATGTGTAACCAGATCTATGGAAAAAATAATCTACATAATACATGTGTTGTATTGTTTCATTAATTTGTTTGTTTACTCAGGTTGCTTTCATTCTGTTAAAATTTGAAACAAGCAAGGTGTTATCAGCATAACAAATACTGTGGTAAGATTAGTCCTAATGTGTAAATAGTTGAAGGGAAAACATCTGGTACGGCTACTGGTATCTGTGTTTCTGTATTTATTTGTTGTGGGGGGGTTTTTCAGTTTGCGAATCTTTTTTTTATTTTTTTTTTTTTATTCATCTTAGTGGGGTGTAATCAGCACAACATGTTGTCACAACATATTGTCACAAGTAAGCATTGGAAAAACATCTAGTTTATTGCCTTTTTTAAATTAATATATTCATTCATTCTATTAATTAATTCTATTTTTGTCTCTTTTGAAATAAAAATACTGGGGCAAAAAGTAAAGTTACTGAGAAATGGTGCCTGGGAAAAATATCTAGCCCAGGTAATCTATATGTTCATTTATCTATTTATCCATTTCATTTATTCTTTTGCTTTTTGATTAATTTTGATTGGTCATTATTTAACTCTGGCGAGAAATGAAGTGGGATTTCATCAAGTGATTTTTTTTTTAAATTCATTCGTAGAAGTAATATTTTTGTTGAGATAGTTTAGAAATTATATGCAAATTGTTTCATTTTCAATTTCAAGATTTATAATTCATAGATGTAAAAAAACGTGTTTTTTGTTAAAGTGCCAATTGAATGAAATGTTGCTAATTAAAACATCTAATTTATAAAACAGCATTATTTCCTCTTTTCCGAAATGAAAACAATGTTCTCTGATTGGTCATTTTCAGGGTTCTGAATGTTGTGTGTACTACAAAAATAAAAATGTATACAGGGCATTTACTTGAACACACATCAGCATTCATCCCTCTTGATATCTTGTCAAACGCCTAACCGAATGACTTGTCAAGATTTTAATTAGTTTTCTATGAAAGGAGAGGCTGTGATACAACACAAATGATTATGTATTATTCTTATGACAGTGCTCAGAGACAGATATGAAGAGGAAATATAGTGTTGGAATGACTGTGGGAAAATCTTCAATATCAAAACATCACGTTTTCCTCCTCTGAAATGTCACTATGAGCTGAGAAGAACTTCAAATGCTTCTTTGCAACACTTTAAAAAGCCAGGTGTCATGTGCTGATCTGGTTCTGAGGTGCAGTTAGTGGTTCACTGGGCTTTGAAAATTGTCAGCAGGAGTATCAGAGAAAGTTGTTGGGAGTCAAAAGGGTAAACAGGAATATAACAAAAAGAAATAAAAACAGAGTGAATTTCAGAAGTGGCACTGAAAGGGAAGGCTTGAATCAAGCAGACAACGTGGGCTCATCAAAGAATTAGACTCAACACCAGCTAGGATTACTCAGCCTGTTTTTAACATGCATCATCTTGTTCTTACAAACAATTCAGCAAAAAAAATCAAAATGTTATTATCATTTAATATAATTACTGGAAATATATAAAATCCATATATTTAGGCATACATTTAAGATAAAAAAAAATGTTTGCATTTGATCATTTTCATGGCTGCCTGCTCCTCCTCTCTTTTTAAAGAAGAAACCTAGTAAGGTGCCTGAGTCAAACCTAGAGAATGGAGGATAAAGAGCATAAGTCAAGCACCTATGAGAGGCTTTAAAAAGAACGAAAAAATCTAAACAACGAATTCCTTCTCGTATCTCCGGCATTTAAACTGTAAAGAGCCACAAATCAACTTGGGGAAATCTGATGATGGCCATTTTCCTAAACCCATCAATATTTAACAAAATGAAAAGGCAGGAAAATGAAGAGAGAGGAGAGTGCATATGTTACTATGTAGTGTTGCCAGATTACAAAATGCACTGGGGAAAAAAAAAAAAGTGCCAGGAGGCATAAAATGATGTTCTGACACATAAAAGAGGTGACATCAAACATGAAATCAGGTGAAGTCCACTGCGCACCTCAGGAGTGCAGCTACAGTGGACCAGATAAAAGGAAAATCAAAATGAAATGACGGGGGGGAAAGTCTGCTTTGATTGAAGTGACACAAGGAAATGAGGATTCCACTATCTTCTGATATTTCACTAAAAAGGTTGCCAAACACCGAGGCAAGTGGACCTGAGAGAGCAAGGACAATAATATGAAGAGGTTACTATATACCGTGGCACAAAAATCCAGATTGAAAAGAATGGCAAAAGTGACGGAGGAGGAATAAGAAACTCCGGCTCAGGGATGGATGAACATAAACCGCTACACACCTAACGGCGGAAAGCGGAAGCAACGCTGCGAGGTGGGCAGAGTGCTGCAAGCGCTGCCATGTTCTGTCCAGTGATTTATGTCTACGCTAAGGCAACAAAATGTAGAAACAAGATCAGAGCACATTCTGAGATGAACTCAGGACTTCGTGGACTGCTGATGGATAGCTCCTGTCTTACCATTCCACCATTTTGTAAGGTGAGAGGGAAGGACAGATAAGGAAAGACAAGGTGTATTTTCAAGAGTACCTGCAAAAGACTACACAATAAAAAGGAAGGCGTTTATTCTGAGCCGATTTCACTTACTGTAGTTTAATGCTATATTTTGCATAAGACTTAAATGTAAATCCTTGAATTAATAATTCCCTTAAGGTCTAATAAGTCTGTTTGGAAATGTTACTTGAGGGGTTAGCAGTCCTGCTGCCTGTTTTCTACTTTTGTCTGTTCTATCTGAGATAAATTATTAGGTCCCTGTAGAACAAAGTGATAAGGCGAAGTGATGTGAAACAGTCATTTGGAGCAGGAAGACATTTAAGACAAGCTGAACAACAGCCCTTTAAGACCAGAGTTGTCCAACTCTATCCTTGGGATTCGATAAGAGCTGATTAAAAGGCGACCCAAACCACAGCAGACAACATCCACATGGTGCACAGCCAAGTGTTTGTATGCAAAAATAAAAGAGTCAACTTTTGGGGATGATGCCAAGTAGGTGTTTATAAGGAAATAACATGTATTTTAAATATTTTTGTGACCCACCATTATGGGTAATACAGTACCTTCCAAAAGTAAATTCAGAGTTTATTAGTTTCGAATCTTTCTGTATATTTTGACTGAATTGACTATTTTTAAAAAGTGCCTTGGGATTACATTTTATTGAATTAGTACAACTGGTTGCACATACTTTTCTTTAGGGGTATTGAGGGTAAAGGGGGACTGAACCCATTCCCCGGCCAAACCTTTAGGAATTGTATTAGTGAAGAATTTCCCTTTACAACTACATGCTACTTTATGATGGTCTGTCACATTAAATGAAAAAATGTTGCGAAGTGGTTGTACCATAATCAACTGAGAAAAGGCCTTGATCAATCCAAATGCCAACGATTAGTTAAATGTGCCCTTCGTGATTTACCTATCATCTAAGACTATGAAATATATGAGTATATTGAGAACTAAACAATTTAATTGGAAAGTGACATGGACCTGCATGCAATGAACCACAGCCAAACATTTTTTATTAGTGCATATGTTCATCCACCTACAAAATATTTAATATATTAATAATTAGGTTTGTCACTAGATTTGATGACGATTTTGAATGATTAACATCAGAGACCCTAACCTCCCAAACACTAAGCTAAAGCATTTTTTCTGTCCAAGGTTTGCAAAGTTAAAGCATAGGCTGTCCACACAACTTTTCTGATCAATTATTGTTTTTCTCTAACAATCAAAGCGAGTTTTACTTCACAATGATGTTCACAGTTAAAAGGCAGACTGAAGCTGCTTGTCTGTGTATGACTGACTCCACATTGCTTAGACAGCTGTGCATGTAAGTGAAGAGTTGTAGAGATTCAGCTAAAGCAGTCATTACATTTTACAACTTTTCAAAGCAGAGTGCTAATTTTAGAAAGCAGGTGAGCAACTTCTTTCGTGAAATTTGCCCACACTGAAGAACTAGAACAGCAAAGTAAAGCCTAAATTTATCCAAAGGCTGAAAATACTGACACATGCAGGCGACTGATCTAAAAAGTTTAATGTGATAATATTATATAATGCAAATTAATTGCATAACCTATTATGTCCTCTCTACCTGGTTCACAACAATGCATCACACAGTCTTTGGTCAACAACGCAAAGTCGCAAATGCGAGTGAAAAGATGAGCAAGTTGAGTCAAACTAGTGTGCTCAGCACCAAATGCAGCTTGATAAAACTCCCTGATAGAGCAGTGGATAAAATCAAGGTGGTATGTACATATTGCAACAATAAATTCTGTTTTCGCCAAAGCGCAAGGTGTTTAAAAGACCATCTTCGAGGAAAGCACATTTTCGCTGACGCTAGCAAAGATGCTAATTCAGGGCGATTTTACAACATCAAGCCACGCTTGTCAGACAACGCTGACAGGATGCAGCTGTAGAAACTTCAACAAAAACTATTGTAAAAAAGAATACATAAACTGTATAACATCATTGAGGCAGCTAAATCACAACAGCTGGCAGACGCCACATTTACTGCCTTTACCGGAAACCCCTGGACATCCGTGGGTAATCGCAATTACTGCACGGCTACTACACACCAAATAGATGAGAAGTGAAACTACACTTCTTCACTTTGCAAGTGGCATAAAACAAGGACAACGTTGGTGATGCATTCTTCAATATTTACATTTCAAGCTTACAAAGTTAAACATGGTGATTCATCTTGATTAATCAGTTCTATAATGTGATTAATCTGATATGTTTTAATCAACTGGCAGCATTAGTTCATTTATGATATATAAAACACGTTATCTGAAAATAAATAACCTTTTTTTTTAAATTAGACTGGCACGTCAGTCTAATTTATCATGATACAACATGGTAAATTGTATCATGTTTTCAAGTCTGCAGCTAAATGTGACATTGCAGAAATATTTGAGTCGTTTTCTAAAAATAATTAACCTTTGGGAATAAATGGAAGAAAAAACCCCACGACATAGGTGGTAAATGAGCTAAAGGCCCAATATTCACAATTCTAATGTGATCAGTGAAATAGTGAATAAATGTAAAATGTAACCTGGAAAATGAGAGGTAAGTATTTCTTGGAATAAGAGCTTTACGTTATCCTTATACTGCGGGTCAAGTACACAACAGGAGGGTAAGTGAAAGCAAGCGGAGAAACGTGTTATTCCAGCATTGATGTGGTGTGTAAATACTTTTTTTTTTGAAGAAAATCACTTGCCTGTGTGTAAAACATTTCAAAGGATTCACACTCCTTTAAGGACTATCAAAGACTGCTTCTGTCTGTGTGCAACAAATACTTTTTTCCCCCCTACCTCCATGAATGTGAATTTAAGTGTCAACGGCCAGTGAAAGTATTCATTTCAGTTTATGCTTAACTAATCACTTAGGCAAGTGAGCAAACAAGCGAGTAACTACAGCCATAGTATAAAAGGGAAGGAAGGAAAGCTGAAAGGCAATGCTGTTGGGGGACTGCGGAGCTTTTCAACAACTATCTTGAGTCATAGCTGTGTCAAGAAAAAGTGTGAAGTCATTTGCTCTGAGGAAGCTCCATTTAGAGGGAAAAAAGAGTACTACTGTCATTCACATCCAGCATGTAGGTGCCGTCCTTAAGCTTTAATGCTGACAAAAAACTTTTTTTTTTGTTTTAATACTGAAAAAAAAGCATACCAAAACAAAGAAAAAGCTTGTGAAATCCAAATAAGGGCATAAATAGTCAAATAGCACACACCAAAGAATATATAGTGTGACAATAACTTTCATTTTGTCTGTATTTCCATGCTGTTCTGTGACATAACAAACAATGCATGTGAGAAGAGATTGGGTTTAGGTGAAGCACCCATCAGAAAACATGAAGTATTACGTTACAAGCAAAAGAAATGCCTGTGCCATCATTTTACTCTATTAATTTGAGCGTAGTGTTAGTAGTGTGTCATACCTCGCATTCTCGGGAGCCTGAGATGGTGTAGGTGCACGGTCCAGTTCCATTGACGAGCACATCCATGGCCTCAGAATTGTTGGGCTTATAGTCCACATAGTACTCCTGCAGAGGGGAGCTAAGGGTGCGCTCCGTCTCTCGGGGTTTCTTGCGACGCTTGCGTGCCGCGGCAGAGTGCTCCTGGAGCTGTTTCACGCTGTTAGGGTAGCGCTTCCAGGACACATAAATTACCAAGAGGATCATCGCAACGGACAGAAACAGGGCAACACTTCCAGCCACAATCTTATGGAAGGAGACGGGCTCTAAGTCTTGCTCTGGAGGAAGTGCAACAGGTGGGGTAACTGCCAATGAAGTAGGACCCCAAAGAGAGCCCTCAGATCTCTTTCCCGAGCTAGTTGTCAAAGCCAGAACAGATGGGTTATGTTCTGTCTGTACAGGGACACTGGATAGGTTTGGAGTAATATTCACTGTGATCACTGGCCCTTGGTTGGATTGGCAAACCCCAAATGCTTCAATCGCATCCATCACTTTCTCTCCTTGAGCTTTCTTGGGAGAGGCACAAATCATTGTGGTCTCTTTTGCCCCTCTAAAGTTTCTCAGCCAAGCCACAAGGGGACAGATGGCAGGGCTACAGTCCCAAACATTTCCTGCTAAACTAATCATGGTCAGTGAGATCCAAGCATCAACAACCTCCTGAGAAACATTTGTCAGCTTATTAGAGTCCAGGTTGAGAGTCTGCAGGTTTGGTAAGCATTGGTAAACTACGGGATCTACTTCTGTCAGTTCATTCCCTGACAGATCCAGTTTCTGGACAGAGGCCCAGGTCCAAGTCAAGCCCTGGCTCATTGACCGAATGCGATTCCACTGCAGGTAAAGAGCCCGTAGATTGTAGAGTCGAGGAAAATGGGAAAAATTGATCTTGGAGAACTGATTGTGCTCCAAATGCAACTCGGTGAGTTTTACAAGTCCAGAAAGTGCATTTCGGGTGATACTCCGGAGGCGATTGTAACCAAGATCAAGGAATTCAAGATTTCTGCAATCTTGAAAAAGACGCATTGGGAGAGTTTTTAGTGAATTAGATCGTATGTGAAGACTAAGAAGTTTACGTAACCCTTGGAATTGGCCAAGTTGCAAGGCTTGCAGTTTATTGTATGACAAGTCCAAATTTCGCAAATTAGGGACAGGATGAAATGTTGTATTATGGAGCGATGTGATCTTGTTCGAACTTAGAATCAGTTCTTTAAGCCTGCGGACCCCCTGGAATGCCATTGCATCCACAGAGGCAATGTAATTATGGTCCAAGTACAGCCAAATAAGGTGGTTGAGGCCAACAAACTGTCCTGCGCGGAGACTGGAGAGGCTGTTGTACCGCAGTGACAGGCCCTCACAGCCTCCTGAAAGGTTCTTGGGGACATCACGAAAGGCGCTTGACTCACAGTAGACAATTTTTCCATCACAGCGACAACTCTTAGGGCAGTGGCGATCACTTAGAGATGGATTTGCCGCTAGCCACACCTGCATCAGGAGTTGGAACAATAGCCAGCGACGCTGCAGAGCAGAGCCTAAAAAAAGAAAGAAAAGGAAGGTTAGAAAATAAGATATTTACTTTCCAATTATGTTTGAGATTAAAATAGAAGTATTTTATTGAACAAATACTTTTTATGATTCATATGCCTACACTTGACTGCAGGCACTTGTCCCTGTGACCTCATTTGTCTCCAAAAGACAAAGACAATAAAACAAAAGGGATTCTTACGAACATTAAGATGAGATAAGTTGTCTTGATCATCTTGGCTAAAACATTTGAATTCAATCCAAGAATCTTTTCCTACACATTTGGACTGTTACTTTAAGTTCTTCAGAAAAGCAAACAAAGGCTAAAATGTAACATCAACAAATAAATTTGATTTTTGGAAGTGTACTAAATCACTAATAACTGGGGAAGAAATTCAACCCAGAACAGGAGGAAGAAGAAAACATTTTATGGCATAACAAGTCCCTGTATAGCAGGAAGCCCATTCTTTCAGCTCAAAAGCAAAACCAGCTAAATGCGACTCCATGTGCAGGCAGAGTTAATATACCCAGTAGACAGTCCTATAAATATTACCAGAGTAGAGGATGTGTAAAGATCCAGAACACATGCAATGTACCAGATGCGCTTAGCATCAAAGTGAGGTGGAAATACCAAGGGAGCCGGTATAGAACAACAGGGCTAAAACCCACGTCATCATAAGACATAAAAGCAAAAATAGCTTCATTTACATTTTATTAAATTCAATAAATTGACTAGTTGATCCAAGCAGCGCAGATAGGGAATATGTTGGGGAAAAAAAGACTTTCAATGGGACTAAGTGACCAGACAAAATGAGGACTGCCACTGCAAATCACCAAAAAGACCTACAGCCACTGAAGATGTGAGGTGGAATGTCGAGATGTCCATAACCATATTTAAATATAAACTGAAAGGTTTTAAGGACTGAAACCAAATGTAAGCTTCTTTTTCATCAGACTAGAGCAAACACAGCACATCACCACAAACAACATGCCTACAACCAGTAAGCATGTTCTAGAAAGCTTGCAAAAGATGTAAAAGAGAATTGACAAGAAATATTGTCAAATCCAGGACCGTTATTTGACTCAGTCCAAAAAGGAACTATAAATTGAAACAGCATTGTTAAATAATTGAAATATAAATGTAGCTTTTTAATTTAAAAATAGTTTTAAAAAAACTCAATGCCATATTGCAGTGCACAGTAATCGCTATTGCCATTCCTGTAAACAGCTCCATCTTGTAAACATCTTACCAGTACAAAGTAGGTGGTGATTTTAATTACTATCTACTGAAACTACCTGCTAAAACAAGGTAGCTTCAGGAGCAGAGTTTTTAAATTAAATATTTCAGAAAAGGTTGCTTGCTATCCTGCATTGTAGGGCCTGTATTTTTTGTCACAGTACTAAGGCCAACATTTACACAAAAATGGTGAAAGAAGCAATGAATGAACAATGGTACAATTGTGCAGCTAAATGAAATTTAAAATCTATTATAAAAATGTTTAATATTTAAAACTTTCCAATGTCCTTAAAATGAATTTAAGACTTCTACCCCGTTGATTTTTTAAGACCTTATACAAATATCTTGAAATGCAATCAAAATAGCTGTACCTAAACTCTTTAATTTATCACATGCCTGAAATAAGATATTTCAACTTAGCTTCATCAAAATGCCAGAGCCTAACCTCACAGACTTTCTTCTTAGGAGTCTGGAGAATGCAAAAAACAAGACCACACACACACACACACACACACACACACACGCTTGCTGAACATCATGCCCACACTAATCCACAAAACTGCCTTTCAGGTAGTTGTTTGATTCTGCAGAGAGGTGTTGTGAAATTCCATTCCTCTGGGGATATAGTGATGTTTTTGGACCAGCGAAAAGCAAAAAGTAATGATTCAGACTGAATCTGTTCTGCTTTGGTTTGGTTAAACATGAAATGACTGGAGTCTAAATTGAAACGCCTCCAGGACTGTAGACACAACTATCACTCCTTTCATGCTGATTTTTTTTTTCTGTGCTGAGTAAAATCTCACTCTCCATGACTGATCTGCTTCTGCAATTGGCACTGTGATTGCTTTTGGAAAGACTAACTCCAAATATGGATGAAGATATGACTCTGGAAACGTTATGCTGCATTGATTGTTGGGCTATATTTACTACAGAGGAGACAAAACAGTGGATGCCATGGAATTTGGTGAAAGGTGTTCACGGGAACAGAAGCTCAGAAGACTTTTTTTCAAAAACACAGATTTTATACTCCTGATTTTAGTTCAATAAAGCATATAAAACTACTCAAAAAAATCAGATCTTTTGCACATGAATAGTTAGTAAATATACACATACCCAAAACAAGTCACATAACTTAGTCTAATAATGCAACATATCTCAGATTTGTGTATTCAACACGTACTTTAACAAAAGTCCCTGTGTTTTTTTTTGTGTCTTTTTTTTTTGTTTCGATTCTGTGCTGAATACTGATCTCACATGTCTGCTTTAATGGTTGTTCAGGTAAGCTGGTGTACAGGTGTTCCTTTATTAAGAACAGTTACATTTTACACCCTGGTTGCCGCACCTGCAGATCCCAAAGAAGGCTTTCGCATTTATGGCTTGATAAAGTACCATCAAGTGCACTTTTCTTAGAAATTCTGCAATTTAACAAAACTGTAGGAATAATGAACACGAGCCGCTTGTGAAGACACACTGTAAGAGCTGGGCATGACAAATTTGGAGCCTGAAATTCAAGTGTGTGAATTACATTTATTACACTACTGCAGCGACAGAGAAACTGATGAAGAAACCAGAAAATATGGATCGAGGGTGTTCATCATTTTTAAGTTTAGTTGTAGGATTAGTTCTAAGATTAATTAAATATTTAGGACTTGAAAGATAATTCCAGCAGACTTGGAATTAGAAAGAGCAGGAAACTGGAATGTAAATTTTGGTTTTCATAAAGGCTGGAGCTTGGAGAAAGGGGAGGCATAATCCCATAGACACAAGACGCAGTAGCTGGCATACATATATTTTCTTTTACATTTAATCACCTTACAGTGACAAACTTTAGTGGATTTAGTAGTGTTTTATGTTTTGGACGAAAACAAAGTAGCACATTTAAAATGTAATTAAGACAAATGCTTTTTTTTATTATTATTTTGTTTTTTGTTCTGTGAAGGCCTCAGACGTTTGCTAAAGAACATTAGCAAACAAACAGCATCCTGCAGAAAGAAGAACACACCAGAGACGGCAAAAATGATAAGATCATGGGGAAAAGCAGAGGCACCATAATGTTGTGAGGATGATGCACAGTTTCTATCACATTAAAAAAAAAAAAAAAAAAAACATATAGCTGTGCTTTGCACAAGTAAATCAATTTGATCAATACTGGAGGTTAGTATGGAAATAATTGGGGATTTCAAAGCAAAAGTTGAATGAATAGAAACGGACAGCAAACTTTGTCTTTGTGTTTTGTGTTGGTTTATTAAATTTATATATGTCTATCATGTAAAATGCCAATAAAATCCATTGAGGTTTGTGGTGTTAAAGTGACAAAATGTGAAAATAGTTCAACAGGGTTTGAAGTTTTGGTAAAACATCAAAATAATGATTGGTGGTATAAAGATAACAAAAAAAGGGTATGCGACTTCCTTCAACAAACCTGTTTTTTATTAGCTTGGAATCAGTTGTTTCCACTTAAAATCCCCCCAGTCCTCTCTCCCTTTTGCCCAGCGACTAATGATCTGTCATTAAGATGCATTGATTTCCGCTGGAATAGATAGTATGAGAGAATGCTCACCTCAGTCTGCTTCTCAAGGCAATATCATCAAGTATGAAATTTATTGCCATGATCAGACTGAGATAAGATTAATACATGGAGATAGAAGTGATCCATCTTCTAATTAGATTACAATATGGTGACAGGTACAACCGAGAGTCCAGACTGATCGTGCCATATGTTTAGTATGTTACACTGACGACGAACCTCACTTTGAAACGTGGGAATCTCCAGACTTTGGGAATACCTCTATTGCGGTCAAAGGCGTAACTTGTGGAATCTCAATAATCTTCTGGGGATTTGTCAGATGTAAGTCCCTGACAGTGTGGCTGAGAGGCATCATACACCATATGGTGTCTAACATAGCCATTTAGTTCACTGCCAAGCATCTGCCGATCCCATATGGGGATTGTATGTGTATTTGTCTGTGTCTTGCAGTGTGATTGAAAGAGAAACACTTAGTGTTTGTTTTCAGAAGATTCTTTCATCATCCCTTACAGATGGAGGGAACTGTGGAGCCGCAAAGATAATTTGTGCTGGCTATTGATTATACCAACAGCTCCATCCATCATATTTCTTCATTCCGGGTCCAACAATTGTGCTACTTTAACATACACACACTGCAGAGATTGAAAGATGAGGATCACAAGATTTGTGAGAGTAGTCGATTTATTTTTGTCTAAGGCGCATAATGCATATCAAAATCTAAGAGGAGACGAGGTAAGAAAAGTGATGTAGACAAATGGCGGGTGCATATTCTCCCATGTCCATTTAAAATACTTAGAACCAAATGCATGTTCAAGAGTGGACTAAAATGTGTGGGCAGCTTCCACTACACATGAATGCGAACTTTCGCTCAGCCTTGCATCCCACGAGGACGAGCAAAACAAGACTTCTACTCTGCATTCGTCCCATTTGCAAAGTACGCTTGCTTTATTAGAAGTGACTCCTGGATCACCTACAGATTGAGGCTGGCTCACAAAACACCCCTTTCCCTCTGACTGACATGGCATGCAGTTTAATGAGACATCTATGAGCTAAGGCCTCTGTAGGCCATCTTCTGCCCCACTCCTTCCTCTAATCTTATTCACGAAGCAGCACAAGTCACCCTCCTAGGTGTCACTCAAAGGGTTTGTGTCTCTATTACCTCCCAGCTGAGGTCCTTTTCATCGTTACCATTTTTTTTTCCTCCTTCATTTGAAAGAAATTTCTCCTTTCGTCTAGCACACATTAAATTTTGCATGCCCTGGAACCCTGAAGCCATCAGGATGCTTTTGTAACTCAAAACCTATTTTTGAGCATGGATTCAAAAAAAATGTCATCTTCATTCCTTTGCAACTTTTGTTTATTCCCATCTGAAGTCATTATCTACAGTAACTGGCAAAACCTTTTCTTTTTTTTTTCTTTTTTTTTTTTTTGCATTTTGCCCCCAATTCAATGTGTTGTACATTGAGCTGGAACGACATGAGGTAGCAACAATTTGTGAAGTAGAAAGAAAATTACTGATGGTTTTTGAAGTTTTTCACAAATAAAAAGTCAATGTCAGACGCATCTGTAGTCAAACCAGTTTGATTTAATTTGATTGTGGGAAATGAAGGACAGTGGACAGTGTGTGCATAGTCGGTTCACAGAATACACACAGCAAGTGTGAGAATGTGGACACAGTTTCAAGTTTTGCCATTAGAGCTCCTGCAACAATGTGATTGCAGTGAATGACAATCACATAGTTGACAACAGAAATACAGTCAGATGCGACCAACATTTATAGGGAGTATTTATGTATTTTCCAGGTGCATAGTGCCATTTTATACCACAAACAAGTAAACAACCTTCAGTTGTTATTAAGATTATGTATGTCAAAAATAACTTAAAAAAATGTATACTTTGAAACTGGTCTTTAAGATGGTGCTGCTCTTTCCGACACTCTGCCTTCAGCACATCATCATAACAGTTCTTCTCCATGATGACCATTCTTAGCAGCATACTGAGAAACAGTTCCTATGATGAGCTCAGCACATGCACAGTTCCACCAGGTGTTTGCTAGTTGCTGCTGCCGCTAGTCTGGTGGAACTGTGTAGGGAAGGCGCAGTGGAGGGCTGCTTTGTCATGCAGAAGCTCGGCTAGAGACTACAGCTCCTGGGAGGAGCTTTGGCTAAATCCTCGTATGAGCAAGCCTTTAATCAGCCCTGAATGGCTGCCATAGAAACGTCAGAAACTGCAAAACACCTTAGGCTGGGGCGACGTTGCGAAAACCTCAAAATAAAATCAGAACTGCAATGGGTCAGCTTTCATCAAAACCTATTCAAGTGGTAGAATATTCAAGTAAAAGTAAAGACCAACATAAATTCAAACAAAATCTGTGCAAAGACTTGAAAAAGTGCATTCATAGAGGCTCTCCATCTGACTGAGCTTGAGTAATAGTTTGAAAGAAGAATGTTCAAAGTTTAAAATGTCTAACTTGCAGATGCAATTGAAGTAAGACGTGATAGTTTTCCAAAGCACACCAAACATTTCAGATTTATTTTGTTTACTTAAGAAATGTACACAGCTTTGCATTGATCTATCACATAAAATCCCGCTGGAATATATTTATTTGCATAATAAATATACGCAATTTTGTATTAGTCTATCACATAAAATCCCACTAGAATATATCGCAGTTCTGTACTACAATATAAATTCAAGAGATATTTGTTTGAAGGTGCTCTATGGTCTCCCTTCTTTGTTTTGCTAAAATTAATCTTTTATGTTAAACATTTTTTTTTTAGAATTATATGCATCAATGCTTATTATTTTACCACTTTACGTTCTACTGTTATTTCTCGTAATCCGATGCTTTCTGGGCATGGATAATAAAAGTCCAAGTTTGTCTAAAGGCATGTGCGCGATGCTTTGTTATAAAGCAGACAGCCCTGCTGTCCTCAGCAGCAGAAGATGGCTATTTCTGCCTCTCAACCCTAACACATAGAAAGAGTAAGTGCACTTTACTGCTGACCTAAAATAAAACCAAATGCAGCTTAATAACTTGGCAAATGGACTCACTAACTGGTGCACTTTGAGCGCACATGAGTGGCTCATTGCTATTTGCTGCCTGTCATTGACAAAACTGCTACCAGATTCAGTCTTCACTCCATAGAGGCTGGACAGCAGCCTAAAACATAAGGACGGATGTCCCCAAATCAGCCTAAGCCAACTCATTAGTCTCCAATTATCTGTGGGATCATACCAAAGCCAGCCAAGCCAGAACCGATGAAACAAAAGCTTGGAAATACTGTGCCATTTTGTTGCTTCCTTGTGCTTCCTGGTCTTGTTAGGTGGAACTGCACAGGAAGGATTACGATCACGATTGTACAGAAATACGCTCGGGTCGCATCGCTGCCAAAGTTTGCCTGATAATCGCACTGTTATATAAGAACATAGCATTAATGTCACCTCCAGTGACTCCACACACCAATATTGGTGACTGTAACACAGCACACTGTCGTTTAGCAATGACAGAGAATATATAAAGAAGAAGACTTTTTTTTAATTTATTTATTCTTTTTTTTAATCACAGGAACATCTATGAATTAGGACGTTATCGAACCGGGTTTACACAAACCGTGCAATCAAACAGCTGTCTACCAATTACCTGAATTTTGTAACTATAGTAATTTCGATCTCAATCTGCTATTCAGAGCCTAAATTAGAGAAGCCTCGACCGTTTCTATGTGGTTGCCTAGTTACTAACATGCTTTTACAGTTCAGTCCAAACTTGTTTTAATAAGAAGGGCCAGAGAGACTCTGTCATGACTTTCCATCAACCAGAATGGTATTCATCCTTCTGATTAGCACATGAAATCTTGATTAATTTTAGTGATTACACCTCTCAGTTCTCTCAGTTTTGGCTCACGGGTATGACTGATGCACACACTCTGGCCCAGTAAGTGGCGAGAATGCACCTAAATTTTGTTTGACACCCACGAAGCATGTGCACAGGATATGTTTATTACTGCAATCACAACCAATTTAAGCCAACAAAATCACCTCATTGCAAAACATACTGCTGTGAGCAGGGACATCAGAGCTTCTGTTAGCAACAGCATCCCTTATCAAGAATCACAGCAAAACTATGCAAGTCCACATCAGAGCTGATTGTTTAAGTATCTATTTATTGGTCTATTTGTTAGAATAATCCAGTTCATGCATGACCACACAATGTGTTTTAGAGACTGGGGCACACCCAGTTCTCACTGACTCAATATGCAAATAAGCAAGAGAAAATTGAACAGGGTGATTAAATGGCTTCTTTCAGTTTCCCTGGTTGAGCCACCTCCTAGCAAAAGGATGCCCTGGGCAGAGAGCCAATTAGCACAAACAGAAAGTCACCACTGAGTATACATAGCTATTAGGAAAAAAGAAGGTAACAGTTGTGATGTAAAATAAAATACCAGAAAAACAAACATCTAACTTCTCCTTTGCTATTCACTAGAGTCTGTAAGGGCAGTGTCTGAAAAAACAGGATGAAAAACGATTTAAAATCAACCGTTCAGTGACATTTTCTTAATCTTTTTTGAAATCATAACACTAACTATGTTGGCTGAATTGGGTGAAATTAGGTTGTGCAGATAAAAATAAAAAGCTAATAATTGGCACTGAAATGGTTCATCCCAAACTTTATGAAAAAGAATTTAAAATGCCTCAGTATTTGGATACTTTTTTTGAACTTCCACACAAGCAGTTGATTTTTTCCCCCCCAATGTAAACAGAGGGGAGAGATATTGCCCTCAAAGGGCTAGTTGATCTCGCTGTGCACCTGCTTCACCTGACATTTGTAGAGTGCTGCCTGTGTGATGCTAGAAGGCCAGCAGAAAGCCATCTGTTGATACTATTGAAGTATACAGTGCAGAGTAGTCCATGGTCACTGATTCTGTAACAGGAAACATATTGTGTTTAGATGCTGAGAGGTTGTGTGAAATGTCATTTGCATCTAAATTCATTTCTGAGCTCTGTACTTTCTCTCCACTTTAACATCCTCCTCCTGTGAGGCACATCTCTAATGACATGGTCCATGAAACATAAGTGCATCGCATGCTGTTAATGAAGAGGCTCACAATCAGCTATTCTGGCGGAAAAACGAAGACTAAAACACAGCGCAATCATCAAATGCTTGTGAGCAAAATGCACAACGGTGTGTTGCATTGACAGCTTGGATTTTGTGAACCTCGGTTTCACTCACGTCACATCAGATGTGCAGGAATTTCCTGTTTGCACTCACTAGTAACTTTATCTGCTCAATAGCTTGTTAAAACAAAGAGCTCATCAGCCAATCTCCTGGCAGGAAATCGATGTGTTTAGGTATCTAGACATGGTGGAGGCAACTTGCTGAAGAACAAACTGACCATCAAGAAATGGTCAGGCAGTCCCTTATAGATAGTCTAACTATTTAATTAAATGTACTATAATTTTCACACACAACCGGTTTACACAAAATGTTCTGAGAAAGAGACAAAAACGAATCAACAGCAATGGGGTGTGGTCGGATATAACTTGGTAATGTCAGAGCTCAGGATTCCCAGACTGATTGGAGATGATGGAAAAGCAAAAAGACAAAAAAAAAAAAAAAATGACATGAACACTAAATATTAAAAAGATAAGCAGAACACATCCCTAAACATAAACCTTGGGCTACAGGAGCAGAACGTAGGTGTCACCTTGGTTAACTAACAACAGAAAACTGAAGCTCAAGTTTTCTGCTTACTAAAACTGGATCAGTGTTGATTTCAGCTGCACCTTACAGCTGGTAGGATTGGAATTTGGCATAAATAACATAAAGTCATGAATTCGCCCTGCCTTTCAGCACCAGTTCAAACTTTTTCTTCTGGGATTTTCTTCTTTACACACTTGAGCCTCTAACCGCCTTAGCCTCATTCAATGAAACTCCAAGGCCAACCTGAGTATTCGTTGCTGACCACAGTGTACCATCATGATGACAACTTCCTTCAGGAAAACAAAATATATGGCAAAACTCAAATCAGCTGATATCGATTTCTGGATGGGAGGTGTTGGAGTGAAAAAAAAATTCATCACTGACTTGCAGCAACCTCAATATGGGGCAACACTTTTGAAGAATATCCATAACTCCTAGTTGAATAACAAAGAACTGCACATATCTCACATGCTTCCCTGGATCATCTAAATATAAGTTAGGTTATTTGTTTGCACTAAACTGTCCTTGGTCATGGTCATTGTTTCTGTGCTCCTCATAAATTCCAAGGGAATGTTAGCATGTGTGAAATAATTAAATAAAAAAAAATGATTATGTGGGTCCAAGATTTAATATCTATCAACAGGAGGTTGCCTACACTAGCTTGGGCTTGAGTCCAAGAGATGATTTTACAATAGCAGGGATTTAATTCAAAATAAAACATTCATTTGTGTTTTCCCTTTTGAACAGGTGCTAAATTAAAGAGATCAGAGATATCATGGGTTTTACCTTAGGTAATTAGTATTTACACTGATGAAATTAGGAATAATCGGGAATAACTCCAACTGAAAGATGGCAACAAAGGCCTTCCAATTGATAGAATATATGGAGTATGCTTCAACCTACATCAGTGATATGTAAAAAAATGGCTATGTGCAGTTCTTGGTTGGCCCAGTAACATAGGAGTTAGAAAATAATGTATTACTGAATGAAAATAAATGCAAGACTGGAGGATTTTAATAGCAATCTAAAAATGTAAATAACATGACAACAAGAAAAAAAAATGATTTTAAGTATACGGGTCAAAATGGTTCACATATAGACATGAAATAGAAGCAAGAGGAAATGAAATTCCAAAGTGTGGGTACAAAATTGGTCTCCAAAAAGATGAAAGGGAACATATGTGTGCAAGTATGGATAATCTGTGTGTAGTAGATCTACCTGTAGCTCTTTGATGGACTTCTGACCTGACCAGGGTGTGCTCCCCTTAGTACCTTCTGACTGATAAGGCGGTGAATAATATGCGCACATAGAATTGGGATGGCTAAATGAGTGAAAGAAACATGTGTGCATAAGGCATCACAACGAGCTTAAACCGAGTAAAAACAGGCTTGAGCCCAGGGGCTCATATCCTCTTAAGTCTGGCCCTGTGCAGGAATTGCAGCTCCTATAGAGTGTAGTGTACTGGTATGTACAGTTCATATTGATGTGGTGCAGTAACCTGCTGTGGATCAATGTGTCATGCTGTTTTACAATTAATGGTACAACTCCCCCAATAAACTCAAGCAACTGGTTAGGTCTAGAACAAAAAAGATGAAATCATGCAGTTTTTTTTTTTGAAGTGTTGATCAAAATGGGATTTTCTTTTTTATTTTATTTTCATCAGAAGCTCTCTCAAAGGGGATCAAGAGTGTGGCACAGGGCGGCCTGTGGGTAAGTAATAGTGCGCACGCGTGTGGGTAACAGAAGGGGCAAATGGTAAATACTAATTAGAAGTGAGAGTAAGAGTGGGTAGGTTAGATACAGTGGCATAATAGCCCGTTTCATTGCTACAGAAAGACAACCAAGCACAACACACACTTGAACGCATGCTTTATGCTCTTTATGCTAAATTTGAGTCTGCTGATAGCAGGTGCAGAACACGATGGGGTTTGCTGAATGAAAAATCAATCTGATAGAGAAAGTCCTGCACGACTGGTCCTCTCAGAGCCACACAGCTTTGGCGTGAGGCAGGACAGCAGGATCCGTGCGACGCGCCTACAAACAGGACAATAAATGATTATGCAGAGGCACGTTTTATAAAGTTGACTGGCTTCCAAAATGCGCCGCGCATTTGCATTCCGATCCATATCAATCAGTGCATCCGTGCACCCGAACTAGTCGGAGAAAAACAAGGGGGTGTTCTTTAATTAAAACAAGCAGGCGGATTTGCTTTCTGCATATTTTAGGGGCGGAATTTCTAATCGCATTATTTGAAAATGTGATTTAAAAGCCAGTTTTCTAAGAAAGCGAAGGACAGGGAAATGGAGATCAGGAGATTTATAAAAAAAAAAACACACACATTGCAGCTCTGCGACTAACTGGCAGCCACATTTCAGAAGCTTTTCCAATCACTTAAATGAAAAATATTAAAAATACAAATTCAGAACGGTGCGTCTGAAGTGACATTTTTTGACGCAATCGTCCGGTTTTCATCAGCTTCTACTATGGAAAGAAGACACAATTTGATCTGCATTGTGAGAAATGGAGGCAGCCACCTACGTTCAGCAAACAGATTAAAAGAGGGGAGAAAAAAAAACTTACCCATATCCGCTTATCTGTTTTCGCTCCAGCCTACAGGTTTTAATGGCTCATTGTGCGCGACATCCGAGTCCGCATGATGCGCTCTCCACAGCACACGCAGGTACCGTCCTAATCCACCGGTCCGCTCTCTCCGCGCAGTCGCTGATTCCAAAGCGCACCTGCCCTTTTTCACTCTCCCGGACCTGCGATGCTTTATCCGGTTTAGCTCTGCACCTATTCCCGTCCCAGCGAACCGCAGAGAATGTCATTTACTTCCCGATTCCAGATTAAAGGCTGGCAAAATCCGGCTTCAGAACTCTCTATCCATGTCTCAGAAGCAGAGCGAAGAATCAGCTTCTTTTCTTTTCTTTCTTTTTTTTTTTAGTTAACAGCCAGAAAGAGCACTGCAGCTGGCGCAGACGGTAACAATATCACATCCAAGTAAGTCATGTCAGTCTTACATGCGCACGGAAATTCCACGAAAATCCCGTCTGGAACTTCACACACGCGTCAGCGTGGTATAAAAAAGCAGGCCGTTAGTTCCCATAAATATTTCTGGTAAAAGACCTTGTTCGTCTGTGTTCTGCGCGGCACGCCGAAAGAAAGTAAGCAGCAGGTTTATTCCCAAGTGAGTGTGAAGCGCTGTCAACGAGTCTCTCGGGAAAGTCATCCAAACATCCCCCTCTTCTTTTCTTTTTTTTCCCTGCTCAATCGTTCCCTTCCCTCTCGCTGCTGCTGGGTTTGAAATGCAGCATGACGCCGCCGTTAATCACGTCTGCATGTCAAAGCAACTTTGTCAGGCAGAAGCGGAATGCCCTCTTCTGGTCAGACCGCGATCAGGGCGCAAGTCCGAAGGGTTCATCGCGCACTACGCGTCAGGGAGGGACGGTCACCCCCAGAAAGTAAAGATATAATTTCCTAAGGAATAGGTTTGCAACTATTCAGCAGCAGTTCTTAGAAAATGTCAGCTTATCTATATCTGACTGTGTTATTTTATATATATATATATATATATATATATATATATATATATATATATATATATATATATATATATATATATATATATATATATATATATATATATATATATATACACACACACACACACTTGTACTTATTAAAAGTATGTTTAAAGTGTCTTTTCACCGGATAAGCCGATGCAACGTTTTTTTTGTTTTTTTTTTGTTGTTTTTCAAATACTTATGCCGCCCCCTGGTAGTGAGCTGTCCTGGGCACAGAGCCATATTCTCCATCTATTTAGTTTTGTTTTTATTCTGTTTACTTACAACAGATCTCATCTCATGTAGGTCCAGTGTATGTCAGGACATGTGTAATATAAATGTACATACATACAAATATACTATTAATATTATTCATGCTGCAGAGTTGTGTTTTTTTTTTTTTTTTTGTGACTTCCAATAACTATCTGTATTTAGCTTAAAAGTCAACAAGAAGCTGTCAGACCGCTCAGAGTAAGGAAGCCAAAGACCACACAGAGCTGTCCGTGGTGCTGAAATGCTGCAGTTTGGATGACTGAGTTCATGCAGACATATCCCCTGGCGCCCCGAAAAAAGATGTGTACAATGTCTCACGGGCATTTTATTTTATTTATTTATTTATTTTCAGATGTATAATCTTACAGTGAAAGTGTAAAAAAAAAACCCTCAACCTTTAGTTTGAGTAAATATATGTGCTGGGGAATTTCACAATATGAAATTATTGTCGTCAACCTCTTTTTCTTACATTCAGTTGTATTGCGCTCACCCCTGTAGGTTTTCCTTAAAATTCAGGTCTGGGATCTGAAATGGCCTCATGAGCAGGCTGAGTACTGTCTCGTAAACTTCAGCACGTGTTTTGGATTATTGTCCTGCTACTTTATTGTCCCACTTTAAGCAGGCAGAACACATCATATTTGATTTAAAACCTACTGGCTTTTCTGAAAGGTCAAAATGTCATGCATTCTAACAAGTCTTCAGGGATGTTTGAAAAAGAAGCAAAACATCAGAGATCCTCCACCGTGCATGATGTGTATTCCTACTTGCCCATCCTTTGTTTCACACCAGAAGTGTCAGCTTTATTATCAATTTATCAAAGGATGTTGCTCCAGTCACAGTCACAGTAGAGTTCAGGAACCTCCTTTATGTTTGTTTGAGTGTTCGAGTTTGCTCCCAATCCGCTGCATGGACACAACACCCAATGGTTGGAATATAAACTTGTTGACTCCAAGAGGTCACTTTTTTATTGAAATTCTCAAACAGCACATTTTAGAGATATTGTTTTTCGCTTTCTCACAATCCGACAAGATAAACTTCAGTAATTGTTCATACTTGTTTCACCGAGTTCAAGTTATATCTAACCACAGATAATATTGTCACTTTAAATAACCGACTAGATCACAGCCTCACTTATTAGTATTCATTTTTGTCTTTTGTCATCTAACTTTAAAGTTTAGGTTAAAATGAAATGGTGGATTACTACTTCAAAGCTTTGGGAAACACTCATCTCTCTGAATAAGTAAAGAAATAATTACAAAAAAAAAATAATAAAGAAAGAATTGTTACGTTCCCATAATCCAGGAGGCAACAATAATTGTCCATCTGGCAAATTTGTTAACAATTATTCCTTAACGTGCATTTTTTTTCTCCAATTTGTTCAAATTAAATGTTGCATTTGTAATAACAACAATAAGAATAATTGAATTTTGCTTCTGCACTGCTTAATATTCTGCAGAATCTTGCATTAGGAATGCAATGCCTCCCACTGAGTCAGCCGATGCACTTTAGAAAGGATGAAATAGGCAGCTGAATTTTTTATGTGCATTTCATCTGCCCTGGCTTACCAATCCGTGTTTTCCCTGTTTTGAAAATGGGTAACAAATAGAAAAAATAAAAAATTATTAAGCATCCAAATAAAACAAAGATGAATGGAAGAGTCACAACGAATGCAGATGCTTCCCCACAGGTTCTTTTCATGTTCCGATGATACGAGTTTCTTGTTAAGACTGTGAAAAACAACAATAAGACTATTTAAATATGGTTCTGTTCTGGAGACACAGATGGGAAAGCTATATTTGTGAAGGTCTGTTAGGTAGGGGACTTGAATGACCAAAAAATAAGGGTAAACCAATATCAACGGCAAGCAGCAAAAAGCACTGTTTGCACCACGTCCAAGTACTTTTTCATGCTATATTTTAATATCTGAACACCATAATGTGACAGAAAAAATAAATAAAAATACTTTCACAACATGTAACCCCTTTAATGATAAAATGTAACAGAGATGGTATTTGAATTTATTCCCAGTAGTTCCTGAAGAATTATTTTGTCATGCTTGTTTACACCCCTCATGTCCTCATTATGTCTGAAACTCTTTAAATCCAGACACCCTACCTTCAACCTGAGCAACACTATATGAAACGCAACACTCCAGATTGTAAAGCAGCTTGGGGTAAAGGTTAATGGATGCGACCTGCAAAAAGGAGACTTGCAACTAGCGAAGCAGCTATGGAATCCCAGCGATTTATTAACATCCTCCTCTACATTTATTGATACTCTTAGTAAAGAACTGTAACAAAAAAATAAAATAAAATAAAATAAAACAACTTAAAATAAATTAGCATTTCATTCCAGCAGTGTAAAACTTAAAATAATCCAAATTATAATTTAAGCATTTATGGTGTTTCATAGGGGAGAAGAATACATTTTTAAGGTATTAAAAGTTAACACTGGCTTAATTATTTAAAGATATCAACATTGTTTTGTTTTGCACAGGCATAATTTTACACTCACCAATTGTTGTTCTTCAGAGTTGTTTTCTCATTTTAAAATAACTGATCTGTGCATATCATGTGCAGGTCAAGTACATTAACTATTTCCCCATTCCCATTTCCTTACTTACAAACATCAATGGGAAATGGTCTCACTTAAACGCCATGTGCTCTGTTCGTTCATAGTTTGAAGAGCAGCTTTGAGTGGCATCTCATCCAATTTGGTTTTATTGACCAGGTAAACACAAAGCCAAGGATTAATGAATAACGTTTGTTTAAATCATCCTGAACATGTAAAAAAAAAAAAAAACTCACTGGATAAAACAAATTGCTTCAGTATCTTCACTTGCACACACTATCAATAGATGTTCCATTAGTGATTTAAGTGAAAGCAATTGTTTGTTTTTTTTCCCTCTGCTGACTGGACATACACAAATTTAAAATGTGCGCAGATTTTATTTTATTTTTTTTTTAATTGTGAGACTATGCTACTGCAGTAGAACTTTGCATTTATTGTCGCGCTTTCAACACACCTCTATCTAAGATGCCGTCCCGATATTATTTTGTGGGATATACAGGAGTATTTTTCCCCCCTTTCTCTTTTACATGCCTCAGAAATCATCAACTAAGCTGTCTCTGGATGTCTGTTTGATGATTCACGTTCTCATGAGAACCTGTGAAACTGGAGTTGAAAACCGCCTCAAGGCGCGTCGGGATCAAAGGGGATGGAAATAAACTCCAGGAAGAATCAGTCCTAATGTGAGCACAGGTGGGACACAACACAACTGTCTCTCAGCCCAGGAGATTACCTGAGGATGACTTCTGATTTCTCTTTGCAGAATGGTTTGTATATTATTAATGTTACATACAGCTCTATTTTCCCCAAAATGTTTAATATTTATTTATTTTGTTTTCCAAACATTGATCTTGCACTTATTTCTCTAACATGCCATGTGTATTCAAGAAAGAACAGAAAGAACAGTAAATTTTTAATATTCGTGTCATGCATTACACTCATCAGATGATCATGTAAAGTAATTTATTAATGTTTGGGATCTGGAAGCTATATGTTATATACACAGATTCATGAATGAACATAATGCACAACAACCTTTTCTAACTCTTGAGGGTTTTTTTTGTTGTTGTTGTTGTTTACATTTACAGTCCAAATACCATACAATAAATACAAAATTATCCCACTAAGAGACAACAGCAGCATATTGTCAGCAGTGACATTGAATCACACAAGGCCTCAATAGTTCCAACCTGAAAGCTTATTCAACATTATTTATGAAAGTTGCCAGGCAACAAGCACATTTAGAGTCAAAGAAGATATTTGATAAATGTTGCTCCTGAAATATGTTTCAGGATTCGTAATGAAAGGGACAGTTTATTTATTATTTGTTGCAGTATTTCACTAAATTAAAAAATATGCTACACCTTAGCATGGTAAAACATTTTTGTCCATCTACAACTTGTTTTTTATTGGGGTTTTTTGTTGTTGTTTTTTTCATGTTATGGTTGATTGTATCGCAAAATAATTCAATCCCTTAGAATTATTTTCACATTTTGTCATCTTACTGCCAAAAAAAACAAAAAAAGGGCACTGGCACATCATGGGACTTCCACTATAATGTTTCATGGTGGGGATGGTGTCTTCAGGCACCACATGTAGCATCATTCATTTAGACCAGAATGTTCAGGTTTGGTCTCATGTGACCAAACCTCAAACCAGATTTCTTATTGCTTTCTTTCTGCAGCGACTTTCTTCGTGCAATGAGGTCAAAGTTGTAGATTGCACAATCACGAACTACTCTTCCACACAAGCTGTAGATTTCTGCACCTCCTCCAGAGCTACCGCAGGCCCTTTTGCAATCCACTGACACTCAAGCCCTACAGAGACTTAATGAACCAACAGTAGTTTTACTATGCAGTTATGTCTCTTGTAAGGCTTTAGGAGAAACCAGTGCTGTTGCTTGGAGGCTATAGCATAGTGTGTATTTCCATAACTTCACACAGTATTAATTGTTTTACCGCCGTCAGCAGAATGGCCTCTGCTTGTTGAACTCATTCCAGAAGTAAAGTCATCAGCCAAATTGCATGGAAGCTGAAACAGACGCTGAGCTGCAGTGAGAGGGTGCTGCATCCTACGACAGTCCGAGAGAATGTCTGGTTCTTTTTAGATTTGCTTTGTTAACAGGTGAAAAGCGACCACAGCATGAAGTAAGAGAATGATCAATGCTCAGGGGGCAGGTATTCTACAACTAATTGCTAATTATCAAGAAAGGCTTACTGTAAGAAAACATAAAGCCAGTCGCCAAGGGAGCAGCCCTCATTGACTCATATTAGACGCTCTTGTCTTAACAGTGATCTATGTCATTGCTCAGTGTCTAAGATTACAGTTTTCCATTTGGGCAAGTGAAGATGCAAGAACTGCTGAGTAGAACACACTCGTAGCAAGGAAGTTGTAGTAACTGCAGCACTCATAAAAAGTGGCAGGCTTAAATAAACTCAGGTTTGGATTTGAGTTCGTATAGGTATATAAGACATGAATCACATTAAAAAACCAACTCCAGTGTTATTCAATTAAGGTGCTATACAACAGAACAACAGCTGCTCAGAGTTGATTGGAGGATGGATGGAGCTAAATATTTAACAGTCTTGGAAGAAAAGCTGTTAGAGGCTGCAAAGAGGTGCTGAGATTTGGGTGGAGTTTCAAGTCCCAGCAGGAAAACAACCCTCAATATACAGCAAGAGACACCTTGGGAGAACTCAGCTGAAAATATAATGTGTTTGAAAGGCTCAGTCAAAGACCAAAGCTAAATCTAATTGGAAAACTATGGCAAGACTGTGAAAAACTGATGCTCACAGACCGTTTGGAGAGAAAACAATATCTCTAGACATGCAGAAGCTGCTGGAGACATAGGGTGAATTCAATGCATGCCAAAATATGATTTTTAGTTGTAAAAAAGTGAAATGGTGTATTTTTGTCCATTCACTTATTAGTCTGCCCTGCTTTGTGGTGGTGTATCACATATAATCCCAGTGAAATCCATTGATGCTTGTGGTTGTAAAATCAAGAAGTAGAAACTTTCAGTAGGTGTGGATGATTTTGAAGGGAATTAAAAATATTACTTAAGGAGATCTTAGTATGATTTCCAGAGCTTCAGCTATAGTTTAAAAAAAAAAATCTGTGTTTTAGTAGTTGCACTGTAAACAAACTTTTAGTTAAAAATGCAAAGAAGAATTGACTGGAAGACGACATACTAAGTAGTTGTCAGTTCAATTTTCTCCTTTAGTTTCTGAAGCAGATGTCTTGCATAAATGACTTACTGAATAATGAATAAATGACTTAATTAAAAATGAATAATAATAATGAGTAATGGATTAGTGGGAGCTCTGTTGAGAATTAGTTAAAGAGATTACAATTCTCTAGTTTTAGCTTCTATTCATGAGCTACCTGCAAAATCCAAGATATAACAGTGCTCTTCAGTTTAAGACTGTTAATGACCAACTTCCTAAAGACCCTATGGTTCTATACTATCCGGACAGGGTGATTTGGTGTCAGACTGCAGGGTTACCTTTGTGTTCTAAATATAGAACTAGAGGAAGTATTTTTTTTTTAGGTGACAGGCCCCTGTGATATAGAACCAGCTTCCAGTTGCTTGGAGCCTGTTTGAAAGATATCATAACCTTGAGCCAAACAACAGTGGTATTAACCCAAAAATGTACAATGAAAATGTGCATTGATTTAACTGAGGGCTGCACAGTGGATCAACTGTACATCACTGCAAACAGATCCCAGGCTTGATTTACAGTCAGGGTCTGTCAGTGTGGTTCTCCTGTAACGCCTGCTTCCTGTCACCAGCCATAAACATGTATTTCAGGTTAATCAGCTGTGGTTGTATGTGGAAATGTTTCTCTGTACTGTGTGTGTCTTTGTGGTCTAATGATGGGCTTACAACCTAAAGTATTCCCACTGACCACCGGAGAGTGACGTCAGTCCTCTGCCACCTTGCAAGGCTTGGGTCCTTTAAATGGATGCTTCCAAATGTCCCAAAAAAATAATTGGATGCATCTAGCCGGTGCTTCACTCAGTTCGCAAAATGTAGAGAAGTAAATGTTTTTCAGTGCAGATTGGGCATCTGTGCTGCTATTTTTGATATATTTTGTCTTACTTCATGATGTCAGACAGATTACTCTGACATATTATTAAACTAACTTAAATTCCAAAATGTTGTGTTTGTGAGACTCACAGTGTGCTGTTTTCTTATTTTATATGTTTATTTTTTTCATTAACTTTGTAGGTTTTCGTCTTCTTTCTTTCTTATAACTATTTATTTCCCCTACCATACCTACACCACCATCCTTATTATATTGCATAACTGTTTTGTTTTCAACCCCCAGCCAGCCGTAACAGATGGCCGGTCTCAGTTAGTCCCTTCCTTTAAGGAATGGTCTTCCCTAGCACTGTAGCGTGCCACCTCTTGCAAGCACAGTGTGACCTATTAAATGTAAATAAAGAATGGATACATAACAATACAACTGATGGATAAACTGGACGCGGCTTAAGTAATTTTGATCATGTGTCTTTAAATTTAAATACAGTAAATTGCATTGAACTAAAAATAAAAATACATATACATAAAGATGCGATACATTTAATGAATTAAAATAATCAGATACATAAGTCATTTGTGGTTCTAAACTCTTTGACACATTCCTACACATAAGATTTCGAACTTTGCTGAGAATCTTCACTGAATCGTTACGTGATGTGTTACTGTGTCAAGTGTTTCTCGTTTGATTTTCTCCTCACAAACTACTTGATCCCATGCCTGCTTTATGTGTTTTGTCTTGGCAAAGACATGAGACATAAGAGGTGGGCATCTGTGAATGGCGGTGCCTCGCCATCTGTCATCTGCCCATGGGTTCTCTGTGGACATAAGCTCACATGGGCAGAACATGGGTAGGATCAGACTCTCTTGTTTAGTTCACAATGTCTGACAAAAATTTGAACAATGAAAGCAAATCGCAAAAGCAAATAGATTTTTTTTTTTTTTTTTAATGAACATTGTGTTTAGACTCTACAGTATAACAAGAACCTTTTACAAACACTTAGGGTCAAAAGCACAGACAGAGGAGAGTCTACTAATCCTATTGTGAGAGGGAAGAATTTACATAATGTGAGATGATAAAGATCTTTAAACTCTGCAGATCAATGAGGTGCAATTATAGGCCACTGGAGTTTCTTATCTGGCTCCGTACAACTTTTTGCTGCCTTTGGTCTTCCACTTTCATTAAAAACCCCAATGTGATTAAGCCACTTGATTGGCACAGTTGAAGATTATCACACAATGCAATCTCTGTTTGCCTGCTTACTTTTGTGTTCAAAGACACTGGGAAAGCATCCTCAAGGACAAATTTTATGATAGAGCCAAATAGCTTTCCTTGTCGCAACCATTATTTGTGTCTCATTATTTTCTGTAATTCTAGCAATGTTAATGACTCTTTTTTGCTTTTGACCTTTTTTAAATGGGTGCATGCAACTGTTTAAAAAGTGGCTATTATCATGTTTTATGTTTCTCCTTCATCTTGCAGTATTTTTATTTTTTTTTTTTTTTTTTTTTTGCGGCCCGTTGGGAGAACTGTGAGTTGTGGGTCTGCACATTTGTTAAAGTGCATTCACCTGTGAGAGAGTCAAAAACCATCTAACAGTGTTGCCAGAAGATGCAGCAGGGAAAACAAGACTTTGAGTAAATTAGTACACACACAGACACAAAGTCAGCCACATTTTATCAGCACTTCTGGTAATGACGTGTAAAAAAAAGTCTTGAAATTAATTTTACTTTATTTTTCTTCTCTTTAATATCACATAGATTTTTTTTTTTAATCCAACAAATAATTTAAGCGCATTTATTCAGTGGGAACATTACAAAATAAGAAAAGAGATAGAAACATTTAATTAGTAATGCATTGGTTTCTGTTTCCAGCTTTAACATCTGACCCGTACTGCACACCTAGAAACCCTACGATACAGCATTTTCCTTCTGTCCCCCCCCATCCCCCCACCAACCCCCACTCCAAAGCTCATTTCCTGTCACATCCTTTCCTTCTTTTCATTTATTCGTTGATATTTTTATTCTCGGCTTTGATCAAAGCTGAATGAATACAATTTAACAATGGCAAGGAAAGAAATCAATCCCTTCCACCAGCTGATTGCAGAGTGAGTGCAAAAAACACCACTTTCTGGTAGGAGAGAGGAAGCGGGAAGTGTCCTGCATGTTGTGTTTGTCATGTCTTGGTGACACAGCAGAGCCTCACTGATTAGTAAGGCTCACAGGAGGACTTCTATATGACTCAGCAGGTTAGGGCAATCACACAGCGTGCTACCTGCTCCATTTCCCTCAACATGTCCACTTTGTGCCATATTCCAACCATAGTGGTGTCTCGTTTGAATGTGTATTAGCTCCCACCACCGCCCCCATCCCATTCTCTCTCCTTCTTCCTCTATTTTTGGTATCAGACATTCTGGGCACGTAGGCCTCAGCACAATGTAAATTATTCAGCCTGGCTTGCCAGAGGCTGGGAGCGAATCATAAATCGCAGATGGTCTCAGGCTATTTCATGCGGGTGACTGTGGTTAAACACCAATGCACAGAATCATTTTCAAACCCACACAAATATAAGGTTTCATTACTTGTAGCTCAGTGAGAAAGTGTTTTGATTCTGAGCTCATGCAGTCAGGCTTTTTGTTGGGCTCAGATTGGCTCTGTTCAGCTCGTCGCATGTGACATGTTCAGCACCTCCGATTTCTTGCTCGACTTCAAAGAACATTTTGGCAGAGGTTAAATCACTGTCAATGAATGCAAAACATGTCAAATCTCGCTAAACAGCTTTATCACTTGCTGTTTCCCCTCTGCCTACCTTCCTCTCTGTAAATAAAAGTACAATTTAAAGCATCAAACTGTGAACTTGTAGGGCATGAGCTGAAGAGCCTTGTTAAAATCATTTTTAGGCTGTATTGATGATACCTGCAGCTCAAGTTGGCAAAACACAGGCAGAAGAAAACGATTACCCTGCAGGATGTCTGTTATGGGAATACGAAATGCATCCCTGTTTCAAACTCAAACTTGTGTGCTTCGCGAAACTGTGAAGTGTGTATTTGCAATGCCTTGTAAAAGTGTTCCTGCCCCTTGAACTTTTTCGCAATTTGCCGTAAGTCGTGTTCATGTGTACATTTCAGAAACAGCATGGCTCAGTGTCGTACATGATAAAAACATAACCCAACATTGTTCATACAGCAACAACAGATTTTCATGTAATTTGTTGCCGAGACTTTTAAGTGATTCGATTCTTATGTTAGAATCACACAAAGTGCAGATGTGTATGTTCAGTTGAGACTGACTGAGCATGAGCTATTTTGAGAAGGAGAAAAGTGAGCAAATAAATTTAGAATCTAGATGAGGAAAGCTGGTAGAAGCAAACCCAAAAGACCTGCAGCCATAGCGCTAAAAATTTAGAGTAAAAATAGGTTCTGGTGAGGGAGTTGTAATTATAATCAGGCACATACTGCCATTTTATAGCACAGCCAAGTAACTATATTAACTTCAGTCATTATAAAAAAATCAATAAATATCAAATATGATTTAAAGGAAAGTTTACTTTGGAATTTAATGCTTTGGAATTGGGCCTCTGTCTCTTTAATATCTCGTGCTCTTTCTGTAACTCCACCTTCAGCAAGTCATCACAGCATGGCTCCTCTATTAACCCTTTAACAACGTGTTTACCAGCATTGCATTGAGTAGCAGCTCGTATAATGAGCCCAGCAGATGCGCAGTTCCACCAGGTGTTGGCTAATTGCTGCTGGCTAGTCTGAAGGAGCAGAGTGGGGGAGTGGCAGAGGAGGGCTGCTCTGCAAGGTTCGTCAGGTATGTTTTTGATAAGGGGATAACCCTATAACATGATGTAAAGCAGTAATCATAATTAGTGATCATATCATAATTTAGCTTCACAATGTAAATATCTTCAAAATGTATGGTTGCACCTTTCTGTCATAAAGGGGTAATCACTGTGTGAAAAAATAGTGAAAATTGTTTTAATGCTGAAAGTCACAGGTGTTATTTTCACAACGGGAGTATCTCCCACTTACTCAGCTGATGAACTAGATATCAGTCAGAGTTGTGGCCGTAGGGGGACTTACCTTACCTACTTACTGTCTCAAGAACCTCTTCAGAGCAAACATTCACAATAACGTGGTAAATGAAAGATCCACAGAAAAAAAAAAAAAAACATTCCAGGTCTTATGGTCTCAAGCGACTCAATGCAATCAACTGTCCAATGTTGCAACATGCTGGTTCAGGAAGACTGATTGCTCGAGGAAGAGTGATTGCTCCAAAGTCAGTGGCTTAATGCAGTCGGCTGAGATTCCTTAGTAAGTAAACTTTAAAATCAATTTGAGAAATAAAGTAAGATTGAGTGCTTTGCTTAATAACAATGATTAATTTTTACATTTTAATTTGTCTATATCTACATGTTAAACTTAGGTTGTTTTATTGTACAATGGGTTGAGATTAAATTTGTTGTGAATTGGTAAAACACAAACTGAATTGAATTGCAGAAGGCAAAATAGGTAAAGCATTGGCTCAGTAGGGCTGAATACAAATGCACATTACACTTTAAGATTTTTATCTAGATACATTTTTTTAGCAGTGCAGGGCACTGTAGTTCCAGTTCTTCTAAAAGCCACACTTAGATGCTAAAAGATGATGAAATTGAAAGAACATAACTTCATTTTTCAGATTTGTTGTCTTTGACATTTTTTGGGGATTTCCTTACATTTTTCTTTCCAAAGAATACCAAAACCTCAACTTCAAAGCATGCTCTGTGCTGCCGTCTATTAACAGACACCTCAGTGTTCTGGCAGATACTGCATAATGAGGCTGTTTGATATGTTACAAACTTTTTGTTTGCAAGACTGGATCATGCAGAGTTTCTAACTTGTGACCAGTTAGGCTGGTGTCAAAAAAACAACATTTCCTCATTTTGTTTGTTGGCTTCCTTGACAGTGTGGAGAGTTCCTTGAAAAATGGACAAAAAGGAACCCGGTCGTGGTGACAAACGCAGATGCCAGCGCGTGTAGCCGCTCAGCAGGTCAGCAATGTGTTTAGTGAGGTCGTTTTCTGTTTAATTACATGCTGTGGGAGTCACCTTGCTCAAACTGAGGGGTTGACACTGGAAAACCGAGGGCACCACATTCTGATTTCTATGACCTCAGTCTGGGTAGTCTGGAAATAGATGCAAAGACATGAAGAAGCAGCAGTTTAAATGATCAAATATAAAAACATGTACTGACCAAAAACAAACTTGTCATAAACCAGTTAAATTTAATTAGCTATAGAAATATTTTAAAACTTTCTATAAGCTGTAGGAATGACGTACCTGGAAAGTTCTTTTCAAAAATATGTCAAAAGGGCCTGAGTGTTCTCTTGCTGCATGGAGCATAAATCCATGCACTACTGCCTGTCTCCCACCTGTTACTGCACTTTTCCCACATTAATGGGAAAGACAAATTCAGCTATTTGGTGCCCAACATTCATGGCCTGGAAACAACTGCAGAAGTTGTATTATTTAAGCAGCAGCTCGAGTAATTGTGTTTTGTTGCAGCACGACTGACCTTTAATGACAGAATTCAGACAGTAGAAAAGGCAGAGAGCGAAATGAGAAGGGCATGATGCAAAATGTCCTGAGGGGTGGATTCGAACCCTGGATGGCAACATTAAGAACAGCAAGGCTCCATAAAACGGCTACTTGCCTTCCCACCACACCACATCCCACCCCAGTTGTAGTGACCTTTTTCCACTTAAATGTTGGCAATTTAATCATGCTATTTGTTATATATATATATATATATATATATATATATATATATATATATATTTGTGCAGTGAAAACATCATCTAACAAAAAAAAAAAGTATAAATATCCACCTGAGATTTGTCCAGGATAAGTGTTTCAGGATAAAAGGCAAATAAAAAGCAATTCAGATTTAAAAATTGTAAAAACATAACCAGAAATATTCTTATCTTAGTGCTGCATCAGAAGCCATAGATCAAATGCCCCAAAAGCAGACGCTATAGTCCCTAGTCATCCTGGTTTCTATTCCCGACCTTGAGACCTTTGCTGCATCACTTCACCCGTCTCTTTCTGCTCATTTCCTGTCTGGTAACTGTCAATAGAAGACACTAATGTAATAGAATGTGTGTAACTATAGCCACAGCAGTGTTCAGAAATATATATATATATATACAGGTGCTGGTCATAAAATTAGAATATTGTGATAAAGTTCATTATTTTCCATAATGTCATGATAAAAATTAAATTGTCATATATTTTAGATTCATTGCACACCAACTGAAATATTTCAGGTCTTTTATTGTTTTAATTTTGATGATTTTGGCAAACAGCTCATGAAAACCCAAAATCCCTGTCTCAAAAAATTAGAATATTATGAAAAGGTTCTCTGAACGAGCAATAAAAATAATCATCTGAATCAACAAAGTAACTCTAAACACCTGAAAAAGATTCCTGAGGCCTTGAAAAACTCCCAGCCTGGTTCGTTACTCAAAACCGCAATCATGGGTCAGACTGCTGACCTGACTGCTGTCCAGAAGGCCATCACTGACATCCTCAAGCAAGAGGGTGAGAAACGGAAAGAAATTTCTGAACGAATCGGCTGTTTGCAGAGTGTTATATCAAGGCACCTCAGTGGGAAGTCAGTAGGAAGGAAAAAGTGTGGCAGAAAACGCTACACAACGAGAAGAGGTGACCGGACCCTGAGGAAGATTGTGGAGAAGGGCCGATTCCAGACCAAATTAAATTTTCATCTCCATAAAACTTTTCAGCAGATGGAAGCATGAAGTGCTCCAAAATCTTCTGATAGCGGCTGCATTGATCCTGCCCTTGATAAAACCCAGTGGACCAACACCAGCAGCTGACATGGCACCCAGACCATCACTGACTGTGGGTACTTGACACTGGACTTCTGGCATTTTGGCATTTCCTTCTCCCCAGTCTTCCTCCAGAGTCTGGCACTTTGATTTCCGAATGACATGCAAAGTTTGCTTTCATCCGAAAAAAGTACTTTGGACCACTGAACAACAGTGGTCCAAAGTGCTGCTTCTCTGTAGCCCAGGTCAGGCGCTTCTGCCGCTGTTTCTGGTTCAAAAGTGGCTTGACCTTTGACCTGGGGAATGCGGCACCTGTAGCCCATTTCCTGCACACGCCTGTGCACAGTGGCTCTGGATGTTTCTACTCCAGACTCAGTCCACTGCTTCCCCCAAGGTCTGGAATCAGCCCTTCTCCACAATCTTCCTCAGGGTCCGGTCACCTCTTCTCGTTGTGTAGCGTTTTCTGCCACACTTTTTCCTTCCTACTGACTTCCCACTGAGGTGCCTTGATATAACACTCTGCAAACAGCCGATTCGTTCAGAAATTTCTTTCCGTTTCTCACCCTCTTGCTTGAGGATGTCAGTGATGGCCTTCTGGACAGCAGTCAGGTCAGCAGTCTGACCCATGATTGCGGTTTTGAGTAACGAACCAGGCTGGGAGTTTTTAAAGGCCTCAGGAATCTTTTTCAGGTGTTTAGAGTTACTTTGTTGATTCAGATGATTATTTTTATTGCTCGTTCAGAGAACCTTTTCATAATATTCTAATTTTTTGAGACAGGGATTTTGGGTTTTCATGAGCTGTTTGCCAAAATCATCAAAATTAAAACAATAAAAGACCTGAAATATTTCAGTTGGTGTGCAATGAATCTAAAATATATGACAATTTAATTTTTATCATGACATTATGGAAAATAATGAACTTTATCACAATATTCTAATTTTATGACCAGCACCTGTATATATATATATATATATTTACACCTGGTATCTGCTCAGTGGAATTGCAAAAAGAACAAGTGGAAGTTTAGAAATGTATTAAAAGATGGAACAACTTCTTTTTCTCCACACTGTCAAGGAAAATGTCCCAAGCAGAACCTCCCAGGACCGAAAGCCATATCAGCCACATTAAAAATGACGAGCAGCCTCAAAAGTCACAAGGGTTTAAGACAAACTTAAAAACTTGATCAGAATCTGAATTGGTAACAGACGAGTAATACACAAAGTGACCAATCTGTAAAATTACCCTAATCTAAAAGCCGTCATCAGTAAAGTGCAAATTATGTTTACCTCATAAATGAATATTTTTAAAAATGCCAAAATAATGTCAAAACAACAAGGAGAAAAACAATGCAGTTTGTATGCCATAGCCAGGTTAGGTACCTGTTTATCTCCTATATAGCTTGTTCATTTTGCGTCATAGAATCACTCTGCACCATATTTGGAGGACAAAAAGTTCCTTTCTTGCAACATAACTCTTTCAGTGAGCAGCACAAGATTTTATCTACTAAGCAGTGGCTGACGTCAGGGGAGGCAAAACTGGGCTCCATCTGTAGAGACTCCAGGGCACCGGATTAAATCTCTTGAAAGAGCTTTGATATAAAACTCTCCGGGTTTTTCCACTCAAAACTGAAAAGCATTCCCTAAACAATGAGTTTAGCATACTAACTTTAAGAATCATGTAAGTAAATTATGCTTTATGTTCAAGGATATAAACAACATTATGTATACCAACAATACTGCAGGGGTACGTCTCCCCCACCTACGGTGCAGCTTTTGCACGGTCAACATTTGGTTTACAATGTGTTTCTCTCTCTCCCCCCTCACAGGTCAGACGATGTTCGTTTCTTCTGGAGACCGAACATGCGCTTTGAGAACATTTCTCCCATTCACGGGTTTTTTTTTTTTTTTCCTTCACACAGAACCCGCACTCTCGCTTCGCCCCAGTTCATGTTAATTTCCACTAATGATTAGCTGAGGATAAAGGAACGTTGGAGCTTTGCACGTGTTGCTAACAAGTCAAAGGCTCTCGCCTCACAAAGATTAAGGGGGAGCGCTTTTGTGCACTGTGGAGCAAAGCCCAATAAATCCTTATTGATGTTCCAGCAGTGTAATTATCACAGGACCTAGAGGCAGAGATCAAATCACAGTTTGAGCTATTGACAATGTAGGCTTGATACAAACAGGTAGGTTAGGTCGGACAGCGAGAGGAGCAACTGAGGAGTTTATCAGTTTTAATCATCAGACCTAGATAGCTTTAAAATCCCAGTGCTCCGTGTTTATCTCCATCTATAGGATTTGGGCATATCCATTTGTGACTAATTGAAATATGTGGTTCATAAATATGAAGGGGGTTAACATGAACACACGATTTGTTTTGGGACTTTGTTGAGTTGGAGCAAAAGAAGAGTGGCAATACAGAGAGACATAAATGCTGAGGATAACATATAAGCACTAAAACTAAAAGAAAAAGACAAAAAAAGAAAAAGAACGAATAGAACTGATCCAGCTCAGTGAAATTAAAGTCATATATTGGCAGAAATATGGATTGCTTTTGTTGCAAGAACCATGTAACTCCCTGTAACTCCGCTGCAAATTTTGTTCGGTGGTGGTACTACTTATTAATTTAACGTCTAACTCATCAGACTCTTCTCGTATGTATTGTGATATGCGATAAAAGTTATCGTCGCCATTTGCACGGCTGGGACGCGGCTAAAAAGGTTTGGAGTGACACAAATCCCAGCTTGGTGGGGCTTGGAGCATAAGGAAGAGGAGGAAAACAGGATAATCTCTGAATTGCATGAGGTGCTGGGGAGTGGGAGAAGCCGAGGAAGA
The DNA here is from genome assembly GCF_051168715.1 of Poecilia mexicana. Lineage (NCBI taxonomy): Eukaryota > Metazoa > Chordata > Actinopteri > Cyprinodontiformes > Poeciliidae > Poecilia > Poecilia mexicana. Next base: position 19,539,145 of record NW_028263381.1, read on the forward strand.
TAAAACAGTCAGAGAAAAGAAAGAAAGAGCGGCAGAGAGAAAGAGGAACCCTTCTTCTATATGCGCATGTGGTGTGCCTTGTCTGTACGCATTTCCGTGCCTCCAGAAGGACCGCTGTTTGTGTGCACACACTGATGATTCTGACAGCCAGGCTGCATCAGCAAAAACAAGACCTATGGCTTGCGATGGTTTTGAATGCTCAGTGCAAGCATTGACTGCTAATATGATGACTGGGAATAGAATGCAAACAGACCTGGTACAGAGGGATGTGTCTTACCTCAGAAACGTGCAGCGATTTTTCATGAGATAGATTTTGCTGTAACTGTTTAACCAGAGCATTCTTCAGGCTAAGGGGTTGCATTAATCAGTGCCGATCCACAGAGGAAGACAATATAAAGGAGGGGATTCTGATTAGTAAGGCAGTGACTGACTAGCCTGAAGTATCCTTGTTGGAGAGTCTTGTAGGACAAGTCGCCATGCTTCTGCTTATTTAACAATGCAGAGCAGACGTCCCTACAATGCTAGGTCAGGAGATATGGATTGTCGTTTCCTCGCATGCACTCAGGGATAGTTTAAGACGCCCAGCCTTTTATTGGTGTGCTGGCTGGTCCACCATCTTGGGAATAGCATGTTTTAACATCAGCGTTTATGTTAGCAGTGAAACATGTGGGTCTGCTTGTTACAATTGTTCCGAAGCTGAAATGTACTTATGATTTATCTATGTAAAAGAATAAATAAATAAACAGTGGGTCACAACAAGTTTAGTTTAATTTTATATATTTATACGGATATATAAAATTTAAATTAAATGCATTTTTTGTTGACTCTTTACCTCCACAAAAACACTGACGGGTGCAAAGGATTTTGAAAAACCTTCATGGATTTTGTGGACTTAAAGTAAGAAGAGGGGATGTCAGATTCTAACCAGGTAACATGAGAAGCCAGATAATAGATGAATGATTTATGATAAATCGGCTGATCATATTATGTACTATTAGTCTGAAGTGCAACAAATGTGCATGTTTCTACAGTGAAGCTTGAACACATTAAAATGACTTCTCACTGTCATTTCTGATCTGACATTAAAGCAGGCTGTGAAAACATGATCTAGCTGCTGAATGAGACATTTCTTTCTGTACTTTTACTTTCCCTGTCTAAATATTTACAAATTCTGCACAGTCACCAAAGTTCCTTTAATTCTGTGCAGCAGGAACACCTCGGGGAATGTATAATATTATGCATGATTTGCAGACTGGTTAACAATTTATGCAATGCTTTAAATGCACTACACAAAAAAAATAAAAAAATAAATCAATCTTAATTAAAAGGGCAGCACATTGTTAAAAATGCAACTTGGCCATGGCCTCACTCAAGCTGGGACTGTGTACTAGGGAGAGTATATTCCCAAAGCAGAAAAAAAAAGAGAAAAGACTGAAGGTGATGATTAAGTTGTCGATTAAAAAATATACGTAGGGAAGGATCTAACACATAAAAACAAATCTGTATTCAAACAAACCATGATGATATTTTCTTGGACAGAACAAATTATGTTTCACCTTCAGGAATTGTGAGGTAAAGTTAAATTTCAGATATGGTGAATGGATAAGTGTATAAATGATGAAATGCATGGAGTTTTGATGTGCAGTTCTGTGCAGTTACTAGTGGTCAATATCTTACATGCAGCAATAGGCAACAGTTCCTGTTCTGAACTGAAGAGCGACCCCAGGCATTCAGTTTCAAAGCAGGTTTTTGTAACTACGTGTTTAGCTAGATATATTACCACATTCACATTTGCATTAAAATAATAAATTCAGACAACGCCTTTTCATTGCCCTTGTAGTCAGGTTAATCTGGCTGAGAAATAACTGCTTGATCGTTCATTAGCTACTAAATTTTGACTTTTATGTAAATAAATTACATTTAGAAATAATGCTTTTCAAAATGAAAACAGTATCAAGATTTTATTAAATCTTCTCTGCATTGACCACAAAGAATGTTTTTAGACATTGTGATTGTTTTAGATGGATAAACACTTTATTAATCCCTTTGGGATTTTCCCTCAGGGAAATTGCATTAAAAATGCCCCCCCAAAAAATTGCCCAGGAAAAATGTATAGAAACTCTGCAAAAGCCTGTTTTCCTACAACTGTAACAGAAGGTATTATTTTAGCAGCAGTAGGAAAATGTGTTGGCTTTAAATTAATTTAAAAAAAATAAAAATAATCCATTTGACAAAATAAAAACACATACCAAATACTTTTCTCTGTTAATCTAGTTCATGCACACAGCTGATCGTATAGTTTTGGGATTGCGTCTCATAGATGTAATTTACAATTTTAAGTCAGAATATCAATGATTCCCTCCATGCTGTGTGTCTCAATTAATACTCATTAATAGTATTCTCGCAGCATATAATAAGAGCTCCTCTGTTTCTGATCCAACCAAGTATGAGGAAGGAAAAACTTTGGCTGTCTCATTTATCAGATGCTTGGCAAGCGTGAGACTTCTTTAATTACTGTAATTAGAAAGAAATGTACCTTTGATTTCATTTTGTTGAGTTAATTTGCAGTATTGGTTCATTTACTTATTTGTTTTATGTGGCTTTATCTTTAAAAGTGAAAAGCATCTTAGAGCCAGAGAAATACAGACACTGTCCTACTTGTTTGCATGGTATTCAAAAGCTGGCCATTAATTTTCATTAAATGCTGTCAGCAAGGATCATTAACTGAGCTAGACCATAATCGCTTCCCAAGAGTGGTGACCTGTTTATTGTACAGGTAAGGGTTAACAAAAACAGCCCACCTTAGATGTACCAACAGCACAAAACACAGCAGGCATTCAGTAATGAACCATTCGGTTTTCATAATAACAGTCCTCTGAGAAACTAAGCACAATGTGTTGTGGCCTTGCCACATATAGTGACATTTTGAAGTTCAGTGCAATTTCCTGACATTGTTTGAAGAGCTTTTTATACTTAAGCCCTTTGAAGGGTGTAATTTCCCTATTATTTTTTTTTTAGAACATTATTTGCATTGAATAAACGTCTTGATCCATGGTACATGCCAAACTGTTGACCTTAATCTACTGAATAATAATAGCCTTATCACATGCACTTTGCAGTCATACTCACTGGGATTATACTGTGCATTATGTAATTTTTTAAATTATTTCTTCTTTAAAAATGAATTGAAATGGATTCACAGTCCTGGTGTGATGGATGATCTCTTCAAGTCCCCTCTTTTTTTATAATTGCTTTGAGGATTTTGTTATATTTTCTGGAAGTAAAGGAAGTGAATGCACCACGTACGTTTGACACTCCTGGGTTATGACTCTAAGCACATTTTTCCAAGCCACTTCTCATGGAAATGGTTTAATATCAACTGGCCAGGAGTTGAGTTTTGTGTTTCCACTGAAAAGTTATGAATTCCAGCCTATGTAATCAATAATATTTACATTATGGAGATTTAGAGTTAGACTTTGTATGTTACTTTTACTATTGTTTTGCTTCTAAATGTTATAAAATTACTTTATTTTGCCAATAATGAAATATATTTGTTCACAAGATGAGTGTTTTTAAATAGTTGACAATTTGTTCTAGTCATTCTGCCCACTCATCTTTCCATAGTTTTGCATTTTTGTTCTTTATGCACGAATATTTAGGTATGAAAGAGAAGTATTCAGATGAGATTTCACTCTGTCAATATCTCAGTTATGCCCACAAAGATACTGTTTTATGCCCCATTAAAGACTAAAAAAACGACTATAATTTTCTACCATAAAGGATCATATCAAACCAATAACATCTCCCAGCAGAAGGATGCTCATTAATCTTTAGATTTGATTAGGGGTCACGATCTGTCATACCTGATGTTATCAATCGTATTCTGTTATGAAAATTGAGACAAAATTGTCCTGAACAAAATGTTTTGGATGACACTAGAAATCAAACTGTATCCGTTTACAGAAAGAACGTTAATGTTAGCTTTAACAAACATACAACTTTGACAAAAATGCTTACTTATGGCAACACGGCGGAGGGCACTGGAATCATGTGCTGAATATTATATAGAGATTATTATCTTTTTTCTCTTATTAGAGACAAAACATGCTCACAGCTATCGTTAGTGAAGTGTTCAAAAGAAGGTGTTGCTGGAGAAAACTTGTTTTAATTAAATGACAAAACAGAAAAGTGTGAAGGTCTGCTGTGTTGTTTACTCACCTAAAGGGCTTTTGTACTTGAATGTCACCATATGCTCTTTTGGGGCTCATGTTGCACATGACAGATGAGATGCTTTCCTGTGTCTTTTTGTTAACATGACAACGCAACACCAGCTTATCTAACTTAAATGGCTTGGAAAGAACTATATCATACAGGCCAGGTTCCTGTCTTTCTGTACAGAGTGATTGCGATAACTGTGGAAATATTTATCTTTCGAGTTTGAAACTCAGGTAATCTCTTGCTGAGGTAACAGAAGACTCATAGGGGAGACTGGCTGGGAGCGCAAAAGGTCAAGTCTTTGTGTGGAAAAAAAAAAAAAAAATACTGCCCTTTTCCAGTCACAGTCTTGGGGGGGGGAATCAGTAGACGTGGAGTGAAACCTTTCACCTTTCAACATCACTGGAGTTGCCTTTGAACCATGGAGAAACTAGGACAAGAGATTGCTTTTAACGACCGTTAGATTAAATGTCCTAAAAGATTTATAAAGACAGAAAAAAAAAAAAGCTTAATTTTTACACAATTTAAACTTGATACGTCTTTCATATAGAAACTGTAGTTGGAAATATCTCACCTGTCCCAGACTGATGACCTGATGTGGCACCAATATGTACTATATATGTTCAACTTTTTATCTGTAGCTATGACGTGTATATCCTACATTATTAGTAACACAAATAGTAGTGTTTGCAAAAAAAGAAATAATAGCAACTCCTTTCAAACTGGCAAACATGGGACAGTTTTTAAAAACAGTGAATGTACTTGCATGCAACCAATTTGCATTTGTTTAATAGTAGGTACTGTTGGCCTCAAGGTCCTTTTCATCACAGCTCTTAACGCCATGCAGCATCATCAGATTTATTACCATCAGACACATCACTCTCCTTTTCAGAAGCTGTAACCAAAACAGCAGCAGCTGTGACCTCTACAGCTCCAGGGTCCAAATCTCCCTCAACTTCCATTTCTTTTTCCAGTTTTCCCGTGCTCACTTCTTATTTCTACTCAAATGTACCTTGTAGTTTGGTTTTCAACGTCTTCCAAACTAAAACAGCAGTGCTAATCATGAAATGTAATATTATGAGTCAGTGTTTTTCTTCAACACAAAATAAAAGTCAGGGGAAACGGTTTTGCATCAAAGTGTCAAATGCAAAACATGCTCAAAATGACCATGGCTCTTTTGTATGATTGAAAACAAAATGCCTAGGCAGATTGCCAACAAACCAATTTTTTTGTGTTTTCAAGAATATTTGTAAAATGACCGTATGTTTGTGAGGCTAGAGAAGAAGTAGGTTGGTCAACATGTCAAAGTTAAAACTTTTCACCTGACAACATTACGCTGGTAAAGCGTGACTGTCAGCAGTTTTTCAAAAGCAATGTGCCTGGAACAGAACAGTATGGGGTGGTATTCGCTCCTCACAGCACAACCGTAAGCAAAAAGATTTATTGCAAAAGAACTGACAAAAAATACATAAAATGATAGGATTGCTTTCTTCTAAACCAACAGAGAAAAATTATTACTAAAGAACACTGGATTATCCCAATAATCATTGTTTGTTTTGATTAAATATCCACCAGCAGCCCGTAGACGGAGTGAGACTTTTTCATAGATCGCTTCTCACCTGTAATTCCACTATTCTTGTCTATACACAAAATCAATCAACAGCATGAGATTAAGGGCACTTTTTTTATAAAAAAAAAAATAAAAAAGTAAACAAAGGTTTGAGACAAAGGCATGGTACACAATTGGGAATAATCTTGTAACATCCTTCATATTTGTTGGAATTCAAATCTCTAACATAGTCATACAATCTGCAGAGCAGCTTTTTCTCCTTAGCTCTTAGAATAAAGAGCTAATTATAAGAATACATTTGCCAAAATGGCCAGGAGAAGCTTGATTGGTGTCTATTTTTGATTCATAGTTAGTTCTTGCAAAAACATAAACACCCACATAAATGGGTGGCGCTCCTTCAGTTTTCTCCCACGTGGAAAAATGTCCAAATAGCCAAATTTGTCTTCCCTCCTCGTCAGCCTTGTTTTAGTTTACTGATTAGCGCTATTATTTGAAAAGTGGGTCAGAAGGAGAACAGTCTTATTCTGTACTTCTTACTGAGAGAAAACTCTAGTCACTCAAACACTTTCTATGATGCCTAATAAAAATGACTTTTAAATATAGAAACGGTGTGATGACTTTTTTTGTGCATTTGAAACCTGAAAAGTAAACAATTATAATATGTCTTGATGCCATAATACAGGGATTTCCAGAAGAAAAACTGTTATTAATTTGTGTTGATAATAGCAGAATGTCTACTGAGGACAGCATTTAAAAAATCCACGTTGTTTTTACTTTCCCTTGGTAAACAATAAGATTTAGCTTGATATCATTGCCTGAATAGAGTAACAGCTTCAGAAGGAAATAACACGCATTGTAAAGCCCATCGACTCTTTTATGGTTACAACTTCCAGAGGGAGATTTTAAAAAATCTATTTCTCAGTGAAAACATGCGGTGGATTACAGGATTTATTGCTAGATTCATTAGTGCCATCCACAATACCTCAATAAATCACTGAGCATAGACACAAATAATAGTCATCCTATGTCAGCATAGATTACTGGACATTAAAGGATTTCATAGAGACAAAAAACCTCCTGCTAAGGGTGCATGCTGCGGAAGGATTTGCTTTTCACTTGTTAGTGTGGCAGTGCACTGAAACCCTGGGGTGCATGAGTAATTTAGAGCTTTTCAAAATCACTCCAACTGACAGTCCCCAGTGTGGGATGAAGAGGAAAAAAAAAAAAAAAAAACAGATAAATGTAGAAGATAGGCAGCGATATTATTTCTTCAAAACTTTATGTTTTGGGGTTTTTTTAAGTGGTGGAAATTTGTACTTTAAAGGCTCCGGATGTTTGATGAAGAGTTTGTACACGTGCAAAATTAAAATATCATTAATAGTTAATTTATTTCATGAATCCAATTGAAAAGTGAAACTCCTAAATGACAAAGATTCAAAACATATGGAGGGGATGCATGCCATGTTTTTATTTTCATGTTGAAATTATTCAAAAACATTTTTATGTAATGTCTAGTAGAAATGAATATTTTAGAAATAGCTCATTTTGCATGAATTACTACATTAGTGTGGCGTGGCATGGAAGCAATAAGCCAACCTTGGTTGTTTTAGTTATGACTTTCATTTAGCTGATGTCTTTCAGATTTCTTTTGACAGTGGTCCATAAACTTCCGGACGGGTTAAGGTCAGGCTGATCAACCTAGAACAGTAATACCATGAACATGAGAGGAGGTTCTGGTACTTTTAGCAATGTAGGCAGGTCCTGCTGAAAAATAAAATCAGCATTTCCACTGGGCTTTTCTGTAGAGGGAAGCATGAAGTGATCTAAAATTCCCTGTGCTGACATCGGATTTGATAAAACACAGCAGAAGATGAAATCGCTCCTCAAATCATCACCAACTGTGGAAACTTCACACCGAATTTGACGAAACTTGAACTCTGAGCCTTACCATTCTTCCTCTAGATTCAGGTTTCAAAAAGAATTAGAAAATATGTTTATTTTTATTTTTTTATCTAAGAGATGTTTGAACCATTGAGCTACAGTTCAGACCTTACTTTCAGGTATGACGGTTAACAGAACTTGAAGCCAGTTTTCTCTATACATCTATGTGACTTGAAGCACTGACTGCATGCTGCAGCAGGCTTTGCTTCACAGTTTTCCCAACGATTTGGTCATTCTTGTTGCTTGTCCAACTTCTTCCTACCACACTTTCCCTTCCATTAAACTTTTGAGTTGAAATGGTTGAGCTTTCTTGGCAATAAACTTTTGTTACTTGCACTCTATGTGAAAGTTGCGAGTTTCCCTGTTGACAACTGCCCACCTCATGCTACACTGACCATAACGCATCCATGTCATTCCTTCAAAACAAACCTGTTTTGTTTTGGTCCAGTGTAATAGCTTAATCTTCAGAAAACATAAAAAAAATCTTGAAATACACTGTTCTGTGTGGTATTGTTCTAAATGAGTTTGAATATTTAACTGAAATTACTTAAATACAATCTTTACATACCTGCAAAGAAAAAAAATAGATATCTGAATATATTTTGAATGTAATTCAAATCTTCCTAAGATAAGGCTTATCTTGGGCTTCTCCTTCATTATTTCCAGAAATGGATGTTCTTTATGGCATATCATGAGGAATCGATCGGCTCCACATCTTCCCTGAACAGGAACAAGCTTCTTTCTAAATCTGTTAAAAAATATATATTCTGTAAGAGTGCAAGAGAAAGCTCAAGAAGCATGTGGGATCCGGAGAGATTTCTCACCCAAGAGGGTAAACAGCAATTTTAGGGCATGAAATTGATTCAAAGTGTTTTGATGGGAAAAGAGAGAGGGGGAAGAGGAGGGGGAAAAAAATATCCTCGTGATAAAATAGAATCAGACAATTTATTCCAGACTAATTGACAAGTGAATAAAAATATATGGCAGATGTCTGAGACTTTATTTAAATCACTGAGGATATTAGCTGGAAGAGAAAGAACTGCTGAGGTTGGTCAGAGCAGTAAGCTAAAGGGGAGCTCAGCAGGCATCTCACCTTTCAGTGTAAAGACCCGAGGCGAGGCGTGTGGCACACATATGGTGCAATTTTTTTCCCTACAACGCATTCGCTTGGAGGGGAGGTGACATCTTCTTAAAGTACAGTGAGCTGTCAGGCCCGAGGCTGGGTGAGAATGGTTGCTACATCACTTTTAATGCTCTTCTGCCAGAGTTCCTTTAGTGCAACTGAAAGAGGCGATTTATGCAGCCACGCGCCACTGTTACTGCATCGCTCTTCATACTCAACCTGCTGATTTTAATTTAAAACTATTCCAAAAAAATAAAAAAAAGGACTGACATACACCAGTAAAAAACAGTCTGCGTTTATTATGATTCAGCTCACATAAGTGTTCCAAGTCAGTTTTCTGAATATATTTTACACTTTAACCTTTTTTTAATCTTTTCAGTAGTTTCAGCGGCAGCATTGACTTCAGAGGCCCGGACTACCTCGGGCTGAACCATGAGTTCTCCCTGGCCGATCACTTACTTCTCTCCTCAGCTTCCAAATGTAATCCCAGATCAAAGGTCTTAGAAAATCAGGACAGATTTTCATGGGTAGCGGCAGCATAAGTGATATGAGACCGTATTTTTTCTCTTCTTTTTTGATCTTTCTCCTGCAGGTCAGCTCTTAATAAATTTATATATTACGTTTGATTTTTTTTTCTTTTTCATCAGCTACTTCATTATCCCCAAACCATTAAGTCCATAAACTAGTCAGAATGTAGTTAGATTTAATATTTTAAAATTTAAGAAACAAAAAGAACACATTTTCAAACATAATGAGCTCAAATTAATATGCATTTCAGAGATAATTTCTGCCTTGGTTGCTCAAAAGTGAGGTATGCTCCGCACAGAAAGAAACACTTGAACACTTAAAAAGTTTACAAGGTCGATTTTTGGCACAACACCTCCATGGAAGAGGAAATCACAAAGATAAAATGTTCCACAATATTTTATTTAATCACAGAAGTGGAAAAAAAAACAATTATATTGACAATTTATATAAACAGTCTTATTTCAGCATTCTTCTACACTATCTTGAATAAATGTATTCAATTTAATGTTCGCTATTTAAATGTTACTTCTGAATGAATTTAGAGGCAAAATGTTTAGCCTTTAATTTGGAGAAGCTAAGAGGTTTTAAATGTGTATACCTTCTAAAAGCCTGTGTATAGTGAAGCCAATAGCAAAGTGACTTTGTTTGGATTCAGGTAGTTACTTAAGGGTAAGAACAGTCAGGAGTTTGTCAGCAGTTGAAAGCTGGAAATATGTGAGGGGGTGGAAAAAGGTGGCTCAGCAGACAGCTTCATTTGATTTCTCATCGGGTCCTTCTGTGGCTCTGAGCAGATGTGTTGTGCAGGCGCCGTATTTCTTAAACTCGGGCAAAAAGTAATGCGACTTCCTGCACAGGAAAATCCAGAGCTTGGCAAACACACAAGCACGCTTCATCAACACATGAACGACTTGCATGGCTTGTTGTGTTGTAAATCATTGCCCTCTCCCTGGTCTATTAAGATATGGAAAGCTTGACGTAGGATTTATTCAGTCAATCTATTTTACTAGTCTTTGGTCTCAGAGCTGCCATCAGGTTTGTTCCTTAAGTGCCTTATCAGTTAAATGCAGCTGTGATAGACCATCCGTTAAGCTGGAAATGTAAATATGACTTCTTTAAATGAAAGCCAACTATATCCTGCATATTTTCATTATATATGTGGATAAATTTCTGCAGACATGAATCTTTTTGCCAATGTTGTCTTCAAAATTCTGAGTTACTTTTGCAAAACTGACACCATATGAATCCATATCTTTCTCTTGATTTAGAAAATAAATATTTTATGTATCTAATCAATAACTTTAGCTAAAATATCTAAGAGTGCATTTTGCATTAGATGTGGGCAGTAGCACATATTTACAAATGTTTCCTTCAACTGTGTTGAGTTATATTTATTTTCATATCCAAAGCTGATAAATATGGGGAAAAGTGTGAAAGAAAAAAGTGAAAACATGGCAAGAAAAAGTTACCAAAGAGCAGTCATGTATTTTATATCCAATGCCTACAACAATGGCCACCAATAAAATACTGATAGCACAACTTCATACTGAAACTTGAGTTCATAGAGTGAATATTTATAGAGATGTATTCACCAAGAAAGTATTCAGAATTTGACAGAGCAGTAGGTTAGAGACCCAGCAAACCAGCATCCTACAGTATGAATTTAAAAGTGCCTTTCAGTCCAATCAATTAAGTGAGACGTCTCCAACCTGAGTCCTTTCCTTTCGAGTCACTGTTCTACAACCTCCACAGGGTCAGCTCTCCCATTTTGCATGTGTCAACAAATGGTACAAATGTACCCATTGACTGCACATATTGAACTTTATCTACATATCTGTTCTAAGCTATTCAACAGCAACCCAATATCATACTGCTAAAAATGCAAGTTTGTCTACACTTAACTTTCTCAGAACAACATATTTTTCCTCAAGTAAATGATACACATGGGGGGGTTTGAAAGAAAAGTTAATTCATTCTTCTTCTCTGCTTTATATCACTCAGAAACAGAAAAAACAACAATGTGCTAAAATTAAATATTCTTAAAAGGAAGCAATATTTTACTGGAAAAAAATGCTTACTAACAACTTTTGTGGTTACTAGTGATGAGAATTGTCTCCTTTAAGAGAGATGTATCTTATGGCTTTGCTCACCAAAGAGGCTTTTTCACCTCCCAGATGACTGCTCATATTTTTAGTTGCTGATATACAGTTATTAAATAATTAAAAATGTGGTTTTAAATGCAGCTATTACTGTACACACATACAATACATAAACTGTTTAGTGAATGCAAAGAAATTTGAATCTGTTTTGCAGGTTGTTGCCCTTGGCCATTCTAGCACTTTGCTGTTGAACCCGCTGAAATACATCCAAATTGTTTGTCTATTCTGAGGTCAGTTATTTTACCTGTCCAGAAAGATGATCTGTAGTGGCTTCTCTCTCACTTCTGCTTCACTCTCTTCTGTCTGCTACATCCACTCTTTCTCCGTGCAAACAGACTCCATTCAAGTGAGGCTTCAACTGAAAGACGAGGGGAAAAAAGTGGTTCCGGCTCACATTTTTTACTTGAAAAACTGTTTTATGAGTGATCGTAACATCACTAACAGTCACATCGTGGTCTGGCAGTTTAGTATGGTTAAGTATGCTTTAGAATGCCAGTCCAGTTTTTTGTCCCCCCAAAGCATTCCTATCAGGCAGTACTTGTGTCCCGCACACAGACCCGTTGGTTAATAATATTTGGGTAAGTTGTTCTCATACCTATTGTTGATGACTGTTTGAGGAGTATCAACTGATCAAGCCTTTTCCAACACTCCACACTACAGAATAAGTAAAAGAGTGTATGATTTGTGATAGTATCGTATCAGGTTAATAGCAATATCAGCCAATACTCAAAGCTGAAATATTGGTATCGTGTTGGAAGTGAAAAAATTGTACCAGGATACTCCTAATTCTAGACATCTGGTCATCCATTTACATTCAGGCCTTCTTGTTTTCTGTGGAAGACTTAAAAAGGTTTTTAGTTACTGAAAACTATATTTTAAAATTATACATTTGTTTCAAACAACAGAAAAGCTGGTTGTGGTTGTTCTCCGTTTGATGCTTACAATCTAACAGTTTTCTTTATCTAAAATATTATATATGTCCTTTAATGTTGCATCGAATACAGTGTTCTTGGCTTCTTTACTGTGTTGAAAAGCAGACATTTCCCTCAGTGCAGCAGCAGTCATAAAGAACAGTCCATGACCTCTGTGGAAAGCCTACAACACATGGCTTTGCATTAATGAAAAATACAGCAATGATAATAAAAAAAATGTCCCACTACAAATCTCATTTCTGGAAAGGTTGGTGTGCTGCGCAACTGTGGATTTGTAGCTCATGCAAGATGGCACATTTAGTGAGTAAATCCAATAGAGCAAGACTGAGCTGAAATACAAGCTTACTTTAAATAGATTTAAACAACTGGGCATAAATTTAACACCAACATTAATGCCGGTGACTTCACAGACTAAGCTGTCGTGTTTTCAAATAGCAACAGAGTGCGCAAAGAGACAACAGTCGGTGCTAATTTTACTCCCTGAAGAGATCAATGGATGAAAAACTTCTCAGTAATTACAAAGTTACCCTTCTTCCACTTAGCATCTCTTTGCCTTAGAAGCCTAAATCAGTGTGATGTTTAATTTGTCCCAGAATAAAAACTCAGTTCAAAGCCATTTTGAAACGGGCGTCTGGATATATTTATTGTGAGAGAGCGTCACAAACTCTTGGAGACAGCACTGACTTTGCCAAATATTGTCACTAGTGCTGTTGTCCCCTGCTGACTGATCTGACAGCAGCAGCTTTGCTAGAGCATAACATTACAGTCTGCTGGATGGCCACTTGGCCACAGTCACACCCAGGCTAGCATCGCTCAGTGGCGTTTGGACGTAATTTTGATTTTCATTTAACAGATTTCAGAAACATCTTTAAGCAGAAGGCTGACATGAGGTGAACTTTTCTTCTCTGCCTTTATTTTTAGTGTCTTACTGCCAGAGGAAGCTGTGGTATAATAAGGTGTGTGTCAGCGTACTTCTGAGCTGTGCATACCTGTGTGTAATTCATGTTATGTGGTTTATCTTGCTTGTCTAATTTGCTTTGTTGTTGTGTCAGAGAGTTGAAGTTTTGATGATCACCCAGGGGACTGTAGATGAAAATTAGCTCTGGGCTAACCCCGCTGCAAAGCATTAAACTGTAACATTAATTTTAAACACTGCTTGTGATCTCAGGAAGAATAAACAAGCAGTTGCACTCACAGAAATATCTTCCAGAAAATGTGGAGTAAAGATATTTTACAAAACTTGTGCTTATTTAAACAAGTAAATGAATGTTTCTTATATTTATTTTTGGGTTTTTTTTATTAACATGTCTGGATCCATAGTGCCTTGCTGAAAGTATGCAATGTATTTATTAAGATTTTAGGTGAGAAATCAAAATATGGCTTTTAGTTTTTCTGAGAAGTAAGTCAGGACTATGACTTGGACATTCTAACACATGAAGATATTATTTACAATAATGGCTTGTTGGTGAAGGAAGAACACATTAGACATATTTTTATTTTATTTCTTTCCAGAAAGTAAATTTTTGTTCCAGTCTCAAGACTGTTGCAACATTTAATATTTTTTATCAGGATTGCCTTGCATTATGCTCCATCCAGAAGAAAACATCTGATGAAGAAATGCATCCACAAATCATAACGCTTTTACTTGTAAAAATCCAAAGGTCTTTCTAATTTCACCTTACATTCATTACATATTTGTAAAATTAAATGTCTCTGTTTACCAAAATACATTCAAATAAAATACACCAAGCTTATTACATAAAAAACAAGAACAAATCGTTTGAAGCTAGTATTCTCGAAGTGTTTTCAGGGTGCATTGTTTATTCAAAAAGGGCACTTGGACCCAAAGGACATGCAGCTGATAAGACAAATTGTAATGAGTATTGTGTGACAAAAGAGAATTAATGATAGCTGAAATGATGAGGGTAAAGAGAGGAAGGACATGGGGAATAATAAAGAACAAGCAGCAGCAAAGAATAGCAGATAAGGATGTTGGGTAATCAGACAAAGCTTTCGGGATAGAGGACATGTGGTTACTACGCTGTTGATTGGTAATAAATTTGTTATGTTACAATATCTCAACTTCACAACATCTAAAGACATGGAGACACACCAAGGCTATGTGTTTTACAGTGTATGTGAAGCAATCGAGTTTGGTTGTGTAGCACATTTCAGCAACGAGGCAAGTTAAAGTGCTTCATAGAAAAATCATGTTTAGCACCAATATTGGATCTAATTGCTCCAAACTCCAGATTTTTATTTAAGAAAAAGCATTGCATCAGTTTCAAAAGTAGCTTGGCTTTTGGTAATATGTCTTCACATTTTGTAATTTTAATATCAGAAAGTGACAAATTGCCATTTATAAATTAGCATTTGTACACAAATATTTAACATGAGAATGAAAACATTTTTAGGGAAAGCTATTTTTAGTCTATAGACAAGTCAATAGACAAGAGTGAAATTCAAATCAAAGCCCAAATATCAAATAAATGTCATTTTAAAAACATCATGCCATATTTCAGCCATTGATCATACTCCCCTATGCGGTGTCACACTCACTGAGGTTTCTGGTCCTGCTTTTTTTTTTCCAAAGATGATGAACTGGGGTGAGGACAAACAGAGTAGGGCCTGAATCAATAACTCAATTTACAACATGAAAATTACCTGAGGAGAAGGGAAGGGAAGGAGCAAGCAAACCGATAATCTTCCAACCGTCGTTCCCCTTCTACAAGTGGGAATCAATCACTGGTTGAATTTCATACAATGAGCACCTTGGAAATCACAATCATTTGTCAGAAACAGCAACTTCCTTCAAAACCCAGAGTACGCACACAAACAAAATGGTTTTCTTTTGTGTTCTGCTCCTTGTAATTTTACTGTCTTTGATGTGACTCTTTTATGATAATACCACCTCCCAAAAATATAATTCCTTTTCTCAACAGCATCCCCATAGAATAGCTTGGGGACTGAAAAGATCAAAGTCTTTCAGTTTTGGTTTAGGTGATTTAAAAAGTAATTTTCAAGTTGTACCTCATATTTCGTCTGTTGCCTGATGAGAATTTCTACCCGTCTGACCTGACCGAAAAATGGATGGGTAAATGTTACACTGCTAAACTTATTTCATTCCAAACACAAAAATGGTTCCGTGTAATAAAAGTAAAAACTGACTTGGTTTCAGCTGCAACATAAAACATTATATATATATATATATATATATATATATATATATATACACACACACAAGCATAACTTGTGTGTACAAAGTCATGCTGTGACATCATAATGCTTACCTCTATCACAGACTGCTGATATATATATATATATATATATGTGTGTGTGTGTGTGTGTGTGTGTGTGTCCGTGTGTGTGTGTGTGTTTGTAATACCTTGTGGGGACGATTTTCCTGACATATACTACGTTGTGGGGACCAATTGCTCCTCGTGGGGACCGGAGCCTGGTCCCCACAAGGGGAAACCCTGTTTTTGGGTCAGGGGTCAGATTTAGGCCTAAGGTATGAATTGAGTTTTGGTTAGGGTCAGGGTTAGGTATGTTGTGATGGTTAGGGTTAGGAAAAGGGTAAAGGTAAGGTTTAGGCTGTAGAAATGAATGGAAGTCAATAGAAAGTCCCCACAAAGATAGCAACACAAACATGTGTGTGTGTGTGTGTGTCCATGTATTTTAAAAAAGAGATTTTATTTTTACAAAGAGAAAAAAAATGGTGGTCAACAGTAGGTCTGAGGGGCAAACAATAAAACGGTGTACAAAATCAGATCTATTGTACCTTCGCTCTTGTTCTTAATTATTAATGTCTTAGAATATTGTTTTTCTGAAAATTTAACAACAAAACATTCTTCTCCACTTGCATTTGTAATTTTTTTCCATCCTTTTTTTAAATGTGATCCTAAAGTTATGGCTTATGTTCACTGCTAATTCCTAATGGGACAGTCAGTATTACACTGGTTTAATTTACATAAAATCAAAGCACGTCATGCCTTTTTGATGGAATAAGATTTTTTTCTTGTTTGATCAAAAAATATATCTCATAAATATAGTCTCAAGAAAATTCTTATAAAAACAAATATCCATTTATCAATAACCTAAATCGATTCAGTG
Source organism: Poecilia mexicana (assembly GCF_051168715.1). NCBI lineage: Eukaryota > Metazoa > Chordata > Actinopteri > Cyprinodontiformes > Poeciliidae > Poecilia > Poecilia mexicana. The sequence goes on from NW_028263381.1 coordinate 19,555,723, forward strand.
TTTCTCAATCTAAATCAACATTTAGGCAGTTTGAGCCTTTTAGACTTCTGGATAATTTAGTAGCAAACATTAATTTTTAGAGTATGTTTTCCTGTTGGTGTTTTACTATATTTGAGCCTCGACTAATGGCATGCCTGTTGCATTTTTCATTTGATGGCCTCAGTAATAGAAAATCATGTAGAATAAAATGTGCCTTGACTTGAAATGAAGTTTTAAACATTTTAAACAGTGGTAGTGATCATTTTTGTGCTTGTGTGTACAAAGTCATGCTGTGACATCATAATGCTTACCTCTATCACAGACTGCTGAACTATACTTTAAGAAATTCATTGATTCTAAAGATTTTATTGCACACATACAGGTCTGCATAGGGACATTCTCTACATTCATCTTAGAGGTTTGCATCTGCTTCCATCTGCATTAAAGGGAAAGTTGCTAAATTTTGTGTATGCGTCTGTGTGTGTGTGTGTGTGTGTGTGTGTGTGTGTGTGTGTGTGTGTGTGTGTGTGTGTGTGTGTGTGTGTGTGAGGAAAGGGAGGAGGGTCATTTGCCTCAGTGAAGAAGTAGAGATCTCATCTCACTGTGACCCTCTGCCCCATGACTCTGAGATGTCCAGTATTGAGACTTTGGCTTCGGGGCCAAAGTCATCTGGAAAGCCAGAAGAATGGATGTGGCACGCCAGCATCATACACCTCCCACTCATCATGCTTCACTGCTATCGCACAACTTCCCCACGGATAATGACCATGCTCCTGTCTGGTACACATATGTATGCACATGTGTAAGTGCCCACACACACAAAAAAGAGACAGGAGAAGGAAAACAGCTGGAAAAAAGAAAAAAGTCCTGAGGATTGTGCCGTTTCTGCTGCAGGCAGTTGCAGACAGTGTTAGGACAGCTATAGACAGCACAAACAGAGGCGTGGAGCAAGTGAAAAGCTAAATATAGCTGTTGGTGTGATTTTGGTGTAGTGCTATGTTTTCTTAATTTTTAAGCCTTCTCACTGACTCGTCTTTTTGCAGTTCAGTGTTTCAGGTTTCACCTATTTGCAGATTATGATGTTTTTTTTTGTAAAACATAACTCCAACATATTTGGGAAAATTTGCACATTTCTAGAATGAGCATATCTACAATATTCTAAAATAGACGTTCAGCTTGAGAAGCTGAAATGCCGAAGCACGATCCAGAAGCAGCATTCATTTTCCTTGTTCCCGATTGGCTGCTTATCCAATAAGGAAAACTGTAGATGTGCAGCAGTATCTATAATAATTACAATGTCATATTTTGAGTAGGATTCAAGAGCAGGCAAGAAAACGTATATGAAAAATCTAACATTTATGGATGATGATGATACCATAAGATAACAGAAAAATCAACGGTAGTAGGAGGTCAGGCAATGAGTCATGGTAGGAAAAACTGAATGGAAACAGAAGGATCTGACAATGCAGCCGGCTGGCTTATAACTCCTGATCCAGGTTAAATTAATCAGGAGAATGCAGCACAGCTGGATGAAAACCTAAGCAAAGGAGTTCAGCAAAAAAGACCAACTATAAAAAATTAACAGAGGTGAACAGGAGACAGGAGGATACATCAGAATGCATCAAATTACATCAGCAACGGTTGATTCGGTAAGAAGATATAGTTTCAAGGAGAATTGCTGCCAGATTTCTGTTTTATATTTACAGAACTCACATATCATGTAAACACATGTAAATGTATTTGTAAAAAAGTAAATATATCAATTAAAATAATATCCACAGTAGTGTAGGTAGTGCCCACCAGAAAATCTGGAATTTAATAAAAAAAAATAAACTGATAAACAGAAGCCAACAGATGCATTCCATATTCTAAAACTAAATGGTGATACATGGGTCCAGTTAGGAAATACTGTACATGTCCAATCTTTTAAAAAAGCTTCAATAAATAATAATTTGAAAAAAAAAAAAAAAACAGGTAAAAGATAGTGATCTCAAATAAAAGCAGATGTGAAACACATGAGCAACACCCTGAACCCCAAACAAAAATGTCTTTGTTAACAACTCATTTAAAGTCCACTGACACTTATTTGCTCAATGTGTGAGTGTGATGACGAACAAACCCAGCTGCTCTGACAGGTCTGTCATCCTTTGGGCTCACCTCTGTTTGGGTTTTAATAAGGAAAGTTTGAGATATCTACTCAAGCTGCGCTAGCAAGGCTGGGCTGCAGAAACAGCTCACAGAGGCTCAGGATGATAAGATGACGTGATCTGGCAAGGAAAAGATGACACGATAGTGTGAGGGGTGATAATGAAAAATTGCATACAAAAAGATGTCAGCCTTGAATAATGGGTTTGCTTGCAGTCTGCCTGTTGCAGCTGTGAATGGTGGCTTATCAATGAGTATTTTGCTGAATAAAACAGCTTGTTTTCCTGTTGCTTTCGCCCGTTTTGTTCTCTTAGAGGTAACAGTAAAATATAGCACTTGTCCTTCAGTGTCATTTCTTCATCCTACAGTGTGTCCTCTACAATCATTTCTTTTTTCCCAGTCACACAAGCTGTAATTTCAAATATGCTGCAGGTATTATATCATTTATTTTGCAAGCAGTTGCATAATCATAACTGCTATGGCACGCACTGAAGTTCCCCTCCCTGCACAGTTCACCCACTCACACCCCCAATAGGCCTTTTTCACCTGGTGTTCTGCACTGAGCTGACTTTAAATGTCAAACAAGGTAAACTCTCCAAAGGGAATAAGGGAAAATTCCTTGACGGGAACAGAAGTGAGTTTTCCAACTGAGCGGAGCTAAATGTCATGATGAATATATACGTAAGGTATGACTGGTGTCATCTGTGCATCAATCTTCTCTTCATTTGACTTTCATCGCACAGCTCCTGTCAAAATGATAATTTGCTTGTTTGTTTCTTGTTTTGTTTTTTCTGGTTGGTGCGTCAAATAAAGTTTGTCATATTCCTCCTAAAGTGCCTTGTTCACTTTTTTCTGTTTGATGTCTTTGTACGTAAATTTAAATAACTGACTAAACAATTTGAATCAAGAAAACATTTTGATAAAAGCTTTTCACAGATTTGTAAGTAAAGGTAGAGTAATTTTACCTACGTCCTTTCGACTAACTGTTGAGATAAGCAATCATAAAAATTTAAATTTGTGTATCATGGTGTTTTCTTGTGGTTTTAAAATGTTCCCTATTTCAACTGATTGCATTTTGTCTTGTATCAAAATAACAAGCCAATGCAGCCAATAAGGTCATGGTAGTGCTAGTAAATTTATTGTATGTACACAAAAAAAAATAAATAAATAATAATAATCACAAAAACAAAATGTTAATTTTGATGATGGCTCACGGCTCATGAAAACCCGAAAATTAGCGTATTGGAAATGCAGATCATTACATCGGACTGATGAAAGGAGAAACATTTTTAGCACAGAACTGTCAGGCAGGCTACTGCAAAGTATGTTCATGTACTGTACAGTATATGCACAACATACTTTGTCAGGGCTTATTTTGCATGATTGACTAAAACAATGCTGAATTGCGTGGAGATCATGCTGTGATACTGCTGAAGTATTAAGGATTTGAACTGTTGGGCAAGAGTTTCTGATAAATCCTTCCACATATTATAGCTAGCCAGTTTTCTGGCCAATCAAGCACAGTGATAGCATAATAAACCAGATATTGGTGCTTTTGGCCTTGTGAGCAGGAGCCAAGTCCTGCTATGATAGCATCTCCATAAAGCTTGTCAGCAGAGGGAAGCATGAAGTGCTTTTTCTGGTAGATTGCTGTTCTGACTTTTGTCTTGATAAAACCCAGCAGATGAATACCAGCTGTGGTTAGAACTGTTTGTTTTTTATTTCCTGCAAACTCACTTCTTCTATCCACTCAAGTTTCCATTAACATGCTTGAATACAGCTATGAATGCAAACAATAAAGGACTTGTGGAACACAAAGTATTGGATTGTATCATTTTACAAGAATGCAAAAGTAGTTGTTCTTCATTCTCAACAATAAACTAAACATGCAATATTTTAAATTAACTAAAAACGCTGCCTGACTGGTAGAATAGAGATCTGGAAATCATTGTGTTAACAAGAATAAAAGGGTCTCAGCTTTTAACACGTCCTAAAATTTCTAATTCAAATGTTTGTAATTCTAACATTTTTATTCGATTACCCGATTCATCGCAAGAATAATCGATAGGTTACTCGATTACTAAAATATTCGTTTACAACAGTCCTAACCAGTACACCTCAATAGATAGCATAAAACAAGCCTTTATTACGTTTCCTGCTTTCGTTAGGTTCCCACATGCCATGTGTCCATCTTATTGGTTCCAACAATCTTCAACAGTGAACACACTAAGAGCAGAGGGGGAGAAAAAAAGCCACTCAGTTTCCCATTACTTGACTTTTGCAGCATGCCAGTTAGCAGCTTAAGAAATGTTCTGTGCAATCCTCTGAAATTTGAATTACAAATATGGTGGCCTGCACTTGCACCTCAATTTAAAATGTCATATTGAGGAAAATAGCTTCCCCCGCTGTCGTACTTAGAGCAACAGAGGACTTTTAAATCTCTAAATAAAGAGGAATGAGAGGGTTGATCATGTTTATTAAGTCTGCCTGGCTTCATGTGCTGAATAGTTCTCTGTGGCAGCCTACAGGAATGGTGTGGCATGAAGCTGAGTAGATGTGAAATGTGGGCACAAGCTGTGGGCGAGATACGCTTCCTAAGTCTCCATAGAGATGACAGGGAGACAGGAAGGCCCTGTGCACACTCGGCCATCACTAATTCAAGATGGCAACCACAGTCAGAAGAGCGGGCATCTAATGATAATGTGCATGAGGAGGTCATTGCTGGTGACAACAGTGCAAAACATCTGTTTGTAGCTACTATGTGGAATACCTTGTATCATTTTCTGCTTGATGGAACTTTGTCCCCTGCCATCTGCCTATGCTGTAACATACAACTGGGACACGAAGGGGGTTCTGGAGACAATGGGCCATCTGTTAAAGTCAGAAAGTTATTCGTCTTTATTTATTCTTTATCAGAGATCATGAAGTCAAGTTAAGGGCGAAAAACTTTCTGGAAATTATTTTTTTTTAAAAAGAGACCCAAAACAAATGTCCAAAAACTCGTGTGAACAGGTGTGTCTCTGCTTCCATTTCCTAATTTTGTTTTCAGAAATGCTTTTACAGAACAGTTCAACAAAAAGCTAGAAAGCCAATAGAAACTGTAAGTAATTTAAATATGCAAAATGAAATTGAACCAGTAGACTTGGTTCAATTGTTTCAAAATTGCAATATTTGTCACATGTTCAACTGGTGTGGTTCAAATTCACATTGGGCTAGGTCAAATGAACTAAGCACTACAAAAAAACCTGTTCAACTCCTCATTTGTGGTGGCACCAAGAACCACTGAAGAAAACGGCACAAAAAAGCTCTTAAGATACTCAGCACAACTTCCTTCTTCACAAAACGTAAACAAAAATTAAGTGCCATCAACTTTTAGAGGTTATACTTTTATCTTTATTAAAAGATCACTATCCATTTCTCCCATTAGCAACAGACTCACACATTTGTTTTCGCTGCATTTAATCAGAATGTCCTGCACTGCTTCCTGCTTTTGGAGAGATTTCTAGACTGTTTGGCATTCACAGATAGACTGGAACCACACCTAAGTTTACTTCAACCAAACTGAGGCCTATATTTTTAGGGAGATCAGAGTTTGCTTTTTTTTTTTTTTTTTTGGTCAGTATTAGAGCGTGTTTGATTTTGCATTCACACCACCCCAATTGAAGCAGCATTGTTTCGATTCGGTAAACAAACTGGAGTTGGTCAAACTGGTCAAACAGAGTTGGTGTGAATGCCCCCTACTCATCATAGCTTTAGATACTAGAAATCTGTCCATTTTGTCTCTGGTATAGACTTGGTCCCTATTAAGATATATGGCACCCTCTATGTGGGTTACAACTCACACTTGGAAAAGCACTGGTCTAGACAAAATCAGGGAAACCATCTATGTAGAGAGACTCTATAGGGCAATTACCTTTGAAGAGCTTTGCTGGAATATTGTCTAGATGTTTTCTGTCAAAAACATTTTTCCATGTAACATTATGCACTAATTTATTCAATTAGTCTCGATACAAACCTCCAACATGGCATCGTAAACATAAAATCTAATTACGTTCTTTGGGCTTTATACAGAAAACTGCCAGTGGGTTCCTATAACCACAACCACCAGGTAGTTATTGAGCAACAAGAGAAACACCATGCTTTCAGAACAGAACCAATGTACAAGAAAATACTGGAAACAAGTAGCTTTATTGTCCAATATTACAGCAGAGCTGTCGAGGTGAAAGAGAAAAAAAAAATCTATTAGCAGAAAATATTACATCCAGAATCCTCACAAGACAATCTCTGGAGGTCTTGAAATGCCTGACACAGTTTGTAAAGTTATTTGAAAGTTTGAGTCATGAAAAATTTACAGATGGTTCCAGGATGTTTTGTCAAGCAGAAACTTAATAATAGATCTCAGGAAAGATATAGATTGCACAAAAGTTACCAATGCAGCCATATAGCAGCAAGATAATCTGCAGTAAAACTATGACCAATATGTGTAACTAAACAAGAATGCAGACAAATTTTGTTGTCAGACAAATGTTGTTTAAGTAAATCTGGGTTCAAAAAGGAGGATAATAAGCACAAACTATAGTTACCACACTTTCCATGACCACTATAAATTTGTACAAAACAAAAATCAGCGAATTACAGTGAAAACCTTTCTATGTTTCGAAAGTTACACATTTCTCCGTTGGTTTTATTTCCCCCCGCCAGTTGGAAAATACACAGCAGTGACGCTAGTTAGCATTAGCTTCATTTCAGTTTGCAAATATTTATCACTCACCAGAGAAAATCACAGCAGAAACAGATCTAACTGCAAGGGTCAGATCACTTATCTCCGCTTCCATTAATCATGACTGGGATCTATGAGCGTTTATCACATAACATGCTTTCTTTTTTTTCTCAAAATGAAATAGCTTAGCACAACCTATGCTGCGGCCAGCTACGGCTACTTCTTCTACTCTTTTTGTTGTTGTGTAAACCACAGAGTGTAAGCCTCTAGTCCACCTACTGGCGGTTTCTGGTAGCAAAAAAAAAAAAAAGTACAAACCCATTTGCTGTTGCGTTAAATTACAAGACTAAACCAGTTGAAACAAAACATATCAGATACTAATAATAATATTACACATATTTATAGGTGATACATTACAATGGTTGTGTTGGTGGCAGAAATTTGTCCTGTAGTCGGTGCTGGTTCAAGCGCCACTCCATCCACCTCTATCTACCAAGTTGCAGCTTCAGAATGAGAATGAGACTCAGATTGCAAGTGGCTGCAGTGTTTCTTAATTTTTTGTTTTGTTTGACTGGTTAGATAGACCACAATACATTAAAAAATACGAATTGTAAAAAATATTTTTTTTCATTGAAGATTGGGTAATTTATGTAAAGTAAACATTTAAATTGAAATGTTTCTTGTTCTAATGCTTGTGGATATAATAAGGGACAAATCTAGAAGTATGAACCAAGTTTATTATTCCAAAATGCAAAGTGGTTGTGTAGTGTAGAATTTTCATCTTTTAGCCGCTGCATTTTTCAATCTTTAAAAAAAAAAATTGTGAGGGTGGTAATTAGAAATGGAATAAAATTAGAAAAATCTAAGAGCAAGGTTAAATTGTATATCAGCTGCTTCAATAAGCAGAGCGGGGCACCCTGCAGTGAACTTGACTCATCACAGATCTCAGTACAATGGCAGACTGTCAACTTTTATAAATGGGGTTTTCCACTCACTCGTGTGCACTGCCAAATATTCTCCCTGAGCTGTGCTCATCTTTGTCTCCTGACATCAAAAGACTAGTTTTCTCAATAAGACTAGATCAATCAGAGAGTGAAATGCTTTGATCCCCATGTGAGACCAGTTGGGAATAAAATCTGGCCCCGTGCACTGCCTATCAGCATGTCAGAGAAGTGTATATTTATGTGCTTGACCTTAATAGCTATGATTGGCTAACCTCCATTTAGCTCTCCTCCAGCATCCTATCAATAAAAGTAAAAAGATAATGGGTTGATTCTTCCTGTCAAAAGAAGGTCCGCCACCAGGACCTGGGGAGTGGAAACACTCAGTGAGTGACACATCTTTACAAATACCTTTAGTCAAAAAGAAAAAAAAAAAACGCTTTAACGTGAGACATCAAAGGATGTGACAAGCTCAGTCAATACTGAGCCAACATTATTCACCTCCGACAGGAGTGCTTCTAGGTCTAGTCTTTCTGTTAGGAGAGATCTCAGCTGACAAAACACCATCAAATGAAACAAACACAATAATCAGATCAGAGCAGTGGAAACAGGCCATGATGAATGATGGTTTTGCTAAAAAAAAATTTCAATTAATTCAATAATAAAGATGATGTCCAGATGATGTCATTATGTGACTTTTTCTTGTGATACAAGTCCAAGCTATTACTATGTGCCAATGTTATGAAGGAAATCCTGGATATATGTTTGCACTAGTGTAAAAGTAAGAAAGGTAATTTAGTTGATGCCCTTTGTTCTGATGTAATCAACAGTCAAGGTAAAGGTTCTCCAGAATTTTTTAACATGTTCTGTGTAGCAACAATGTTGGGTACACAGCAGAAAAAAATACCAGAGGAACAGAAATGATGAATTAATGACTAATAAGGGTAGTGATGGTAAAGAGGGCGCCGAATTTTTAGCTTCTCACCTTCAGAAAAGGCCTATTTCCATTTTTGATCAAATGTTCTTCAAAATCTGAATTACTTGGACTGGTCAAAGTTGAAAAAAAAAACAACATACTTTCTAAACACAACAGACATTCTTAAAAAAAACAGAGTAATTTATGACACATTTGTTGTACTGAATCCAAAGGCATCAGGACCACCTTAGTGTACGACTAGCATGAACATTGCAATATCTATTTTGGTCAAAGGTGAACTAAATTATTTCACGTTGATTTTGAATCACATATGCCACATTTTGTGATTAGTGGAATCTTTAGCTGGAAGAACACAAAGGGGAGTCTTGGTTTTCAGAATCCCTCCAGCGGCAATTTATGCTCGAATTGCCACCGGTGGGAAAAGTCTCCTTGTCAAAGCTATCAACAAAATTAATATTCAGAAAAAAATATATTCAGGTTTATCCTATTTAAACTGAACTAAATTAAGCCTTTAAAAGCTTTCTTTAATCAAACAGGCTTGACTGGAGAGCTCTAAGGAAAGAGCTTTTGTGGAGTAAATGTGATTGACTGCACAGGTTGAGACGTGAATTCATAAGTGCAACCACAGAAATACTCTGTGTGGTTCATTGTCATTTGAATTCCATTACTGCCTCATGCTGTGACCAGCGTTTCTTGAAAATATTGGTTGGAAGAAAATTGGAAATGCAATCTAATGCCAGGGACCCTCTTGCAACAGGAGCTGCAAAACACTGAGACAGATAGAATAGGGATGACTTCCACCGCAATAGACTTCCTGTTCTGTTATTCTTCTTCTGTCTTTTTATTTTTGTACCATTCCGATTTTCTCCTGTGTGCACACAATGGCAAGCTTCACAAAGGAGAAAGAAAGAGGGGAAAAAAAAAAGAGGCAGCAAGAGGAGGCCACACAGCAACACTTTCATCTATGCTGTGCTGACTCGGCTGAACTCTCCCTCTGAGAGGCTGATGAGGAAGAATGGCCTTGCAGAGGAGCCAACCGGGTGCATCCATAGCTGTCATCATCATCTGAATCCAAGATTGCTGAGTCCACAACTCTGGCCCCCTGCATGGATGGGAAATGACCTGTCTATGTTTGTCTGACGCCTCTTCTATCTACAGACAAGCCCCTTATCCTCTGTCTCCAACAGCACTGCCCGGCTCCGCCTCGTCTGCGTGAGTCAACAAGTTCTTTTATTGTAAGGACTGGTGTGTCATGTTTCGAACCAGCAGTGTAATTTTTTGGATCTATTCTTGCTTTAGTGACAGATTCCCCTTGTTCTCTTAGGGAGCGGGAGACCAATTCATTGAGTCATTTATGTTAAAGTTGAGAAACATTAGCACTGCGGTTTGTCAGAGGATTTGAGTTAGCCAGAAAAAGGATATTTTCTTACTCTTCTGGAGATAAAAAAAAAAAAAAAGCATTAAACTGGGTTTCTTCCATTTGCTCAACTTGAAATTATTTTTTTGTTGTTGTACATTTGTGATCATCGTTATTCTGATGCTTATCTAGTCACAGTGAAGGATAATTTAAAAAAAAATCTTGCTTATTTTGCTGTTACACTGTTTTGCTGGTAATTAAACTACTTCAGTTTTCTCGAAACATTTACATCCACTCATTCTCTTGCTACTTTTTTTTGCTACTATTGTTGCATTTGAAACATTTCTTCTAAGTACTGTGATTTAAAATATACAACATTAAAATATTTTTTTTTTAAATTAATTGCCTGAGTTTTAATTCACTGTTGATTTTTTGTTATTTAAAAAGGGTAAAAAATTGCACACACAGTGGCTCAAAAGCCATTCCCATTGCAAGCTGAAAATAAAACACTCTTTCTGTGGCCATCAATAAGCATTTCTGTTAGAATAATTGTGGTTGGAGAATTAATATTTTCTATTTTCAAAAACGATAGAGCTCTTAAAAATCGGTCAGAGTGAACACATAGTAGACATTTCTTGAGAATAAGGTGCATAAATGCTCCTTAGATGTAACAGATTGTTTAACAAAATGCTGTTTATTTGTCACCTTTGCACCCATGCAAATATTTTTCAAGATACGTGTGTATAGGTGTCAATAAAAAAGAGCAGCTTTGGGGACAGTAATTAGCATGTGGTGTTTGTTATATATTAGAAAAGACTGAACTATTTTCCAAATAAGACAAAACAAAATTATTAAGTTACTTTAAGCACATCAGTGAGTACGAACAAGATGTTGCTTAATTGTATTGAAATCATTCATCTAATTACGTTTGAACAAAACTTTATTCTACACTTCACATCGTAAATTTGACTTTATCAGGCTTTTAGTTCTTTCACTGAAATTTAAGTTTAGACTTTGACTTGTCTGACCTTTCTTCATTCTGAACCTAGAAACCTCTGGGGAGGCAAACTGGTGAATTTATTTTTTGTCTCTTTTCACTTATGCATTTTTGATAACCACATTCAGAAATTGTAGGTATGTTTTTGTGCGAGCTTGCTGCGTTGAGCTTCTGTTTTGCTGTAGGAAAGGATGATGGTGGAATGACAACTTTTGAAATTGAGGAGTCCCAAAGCATAAAGTATCCTTATGGCAAATATCTTATACTAAAGGCATCATCTTCTGCTACAGTGAAAGTTGCACTTTATTTGAATTTTGTTTGTAATATCCCAAATATAGATTTATTACTCACATAGTGGTATGCGTATGCCAGGCAAGTTTGGTATGACGATAAAATCAACTGAACAGGATGCAGTTACATTTTTGTTTAAATTTAATATTGTGCAGGATTTTTATTCAGCCCCAGTTTTCATTCACACCTCAGGTTCTTTTAAAGGGCATTCGTCTGATGCTGCGTTTGTAGGTGCAGTCAACTGCTGAGCCTTTATGTGTCACCAGTTGCTCATTGGCCTAAAGTTTCTATTTTCAATTGACAGTAAATTTTGCATCTTATTTTTAATTTAGCAGAATTGGAAGAAGAGATGAGAGGCACATGCTCCAAGTTGACTGAGGTCAACTGATAATTTTGTGATGTGAGGGGGCCGATCATGTGCTGCTGTTGATCCACTGTGTTTTCTGAAGACAGAAGTTGCCACCGGCTCCTTCCAAAACATTTTAGAGCACGTTGTTCTTTCCTCTCCTGACAAACCTATTGGAGAGAGCGATTTAATTTTCAACACAACTTGACACCTTCCCACACTGCCAAAAGTACCAATGGTTACTTTAATGACTGGGTATCACTATGCTTAGGTCAGCAAACTGACCTGACCCGAACCCCACAGAGAATCAATGGAGTTTTGTCAAGGAGAAAGAGACCAGAGCCAATAATGTAGATAAGCGGCTATTAAAGTAACCTGGGCTTCATTAACACCTCAGGAGGGCCATTGTCTCACCGCTTTTATGCCACAGATTCACACAAAGAGACCTGAAAAAGTTATAACTGCACATACTGTTCAGTACATGGACATTCTTTTTCACTTTTAAGCTTATGTTCCTGTCTTAGAGAAATATATATATATATATATATATATATTGAACCTATGTAATATACTTTCTTCAGAGAGTGGATTTACAGTTTTCATTAGCTAGAAATGGCTGGAAATATATGAGTGTGTGAGTAATAAAACATCAGGTGAAAAACTTTAATTTTTTTTTCATCATTTTAGATTTTTTTCTGGCAAAATCAACTCTATTAATCACTCATCAAATGTCTGTGGTTTCGCATACATATGATGAAAAGGATCAAAAAGATTAAACAAAGTAAATTTACATAAGTAAGATAATTTCGGGAATTAATTTGGTATTATAAACGAATGCAAAACAAATCTCTAAAATACAATATGTTTTGATATTTTGTTAGAATTGAAGCTTGAATTGAATAAGTCCAAAATGGTAGAGATAATTTTCGAAGACAGACACAATTTCTTTACGAGGAAATAAGACTGAATTAGAACTTACTTTATCCCAGATCAGATGCTTTTGATCTATAAAGTTTTCATGATTCGAGCAGAACTGAGATAGGCAGAAGCCTGGTCTGTGAGAAACTCCAGCTCCTTTGCATCTGGGATCTGTGTGAAAATCTCTGTGTACGACTGTAAGACATGTGGTTACTTGTTTGCCTCTGAACATGAATCCATGTGGACTTCTTGGACAGTTGTTCGCCTTCAACGTAGTATCACGGATGAAACAGCTTCATCTGGTAAGAAGGAAACGCTCCAAACTGAAGCTTAGACTCTTGAGAAAGCTGAGCAGGTTTAGACACACAGGAAGGCTCTCATGAGAAGACTTTGCTGCTCGGCCTATTTACTCTACCTATTGTTTACCACTAAATACATTCTTGGCTTTTAACTGCATTTAAATTGCAAATGCAAGTCGAGGCTGAGCACATTTTAGCAGGGCACTGGGGACCATGTGGAAATATACAGCAGCATCTAGCATATTGACAACATAAAAAATGAAATTTTATGATTTGTGAATCATTCGATTGCCTTTTGAGCGTGCTCTCCATACTTATGCATAAGTGCCTCCACTCCTCCTCCAATGTATTTGCTTCAACTGTAAATCAATTCAAATCATATTGGAGCTCTTTAACATAATGCAAAGGGAGTAGAAATATCGAAGTTTCAATCAAATGAGCTGCAGGGATGGCAATTATTGGTATATGTGAAAAGTTCGGTCATTTGTGTTTAAATATGCAAAAATCCTTAAATATGGAGACTTTTAAAGTGCCTTGTAAAAGTGTGAATGCTCCTTGTGCTTTTTCACATATCATGACCTCAGTTATCTTTATGTTTTATGAGTTACTGTGATTCACCAGCACAAAGTAGGGGAGCACAGGTATATCATTCAATTTTAAAAAATAAAATAAAAGGTTTAAAATTGTGGGGTGCCTCATATTCAGACCTTGATTCAATACTTGTAAAACAGCCCTACAAACACAGAGTGTCTGTATGAGTCTACAGAGGAAAATCCTTACTCATTCTTCTTTTTTTGATAACTTGCTCAAGCTCGGTCAAATTGGAGTATTTGTCAATGTCAAATTTATCTATCTAGCACCTTTTCAGCTGCAAAATTCTTCACAAGGTAGATGCATTTAAAAGTAAGTCAAACACATGGAAATAGTACAATCATATTGAAAAGAAGGTTAACCAAACAAAAACTAAACAGCCATAAGGAAAAAAAAAAGTTTATTCCCGTGAGTTTTTAAAACTCTGTGCAGATCTAATGCTTAAAAGCAGTCTACTACTAAATCAGGGACTGGCCATCGAAAAGGCTCAAGATTCAAATTTAAATGTTTGAATCTGGAGCTCGTTGTTCTACCTGGAGCTAAACAGCTCAGTTAAGTTGGATGGGGCTCAACCATTTGGATACAAGATACAAAAACAAAAAGTGACATTTTAAATTAAGTCCTGTAAATAACAGTAAGCAAATGTAGAGAAACTAAAACTGGACTTATATGCTCCTTTCATTTTGTACCAGTCAGCAGATAAACTGTTGCATTCTGGATCAACTGGATAAAATGAGCTGAGGATTTGTCCAAACTAAAATATAAAGAGTTGCTGCTTTCCAGCCTGTATTTTGCTCCACTCCTCTCTTAATCAAATTTCACCAACTTTTCTATCCCTGGTAACTAAAAGGAAGTGCCACATTTTCATTACACCCACTTGGATGGCATTAAAAGCACTGAAGAAATCAAAGAGGAAAATCTTTCAGGCTTTTCCAGGCAAGTCAGAGCTCAGTGCAGGCGATGGATGACGACATCATACAGCGACATCATTTGTGGTCTTCAGCACTGGTATCACACAGGAGATCTTCCACAGCTGTGGTAGCTTCTCGAATTTCAAGCTCCTGTTGAACATTTGTCTTGCCGCCTATCGCAGTTTGAACTTTAGTAGCGTGTTTCTCACATTGAGTGTTGAGAGAGACAGGATGGTGGTGGGTAACGGTGCTGTGGGATGGAGCCCTCTGAAGAAGGAGCGGTTGTTGACTGGGAGCTGAGAGATTTGAAGTTCTGGAAAGCAAAGTTCCCACAGCCCAATTTAAGTTTGTGACCTTAAATTGTTTTCAGGTTTTTCTACACTCCTCTGATGTTTTTTTTGTTTTTTTTCTGGTCCATCCTTCATCTTCTTTCTAAAAATACTTTCCTATCGCTGATCTTCCTTCTCATTCCCTCCTACAGCTCTCAGCTTTTCTTTGCTTCCTGTCCTAAAGGTTCTCTTCTTCTCCTTAGGGAGACCCCCCTTTTTATGGTTTGATCCAGGGCTCACCACTGTACCTGCTTGAGGGTCACAATGTTGTCCACACAAAAGTTCACTTGTGGAATAAATTTGCTAAGTACTTAATCTCTTTCATTCTAGCCTGATCAAATTCTGAGGTTGTCTTTGGATGGACTGAGTGGTCCTACGTATGATGTTGGAAGCTTAGATGTAATTTTTATAACATAACCACAGCTTCATTCCCAGGCTTTTATGATGCTGCTTGTTTATTAAAGTTTTCTAGCAAACCTCTAAAGCCTTCAAAGAACATTTGTACTTATAATGAATGGGTGTGAATATCAATGGAAGCCACAGTTTTCAATGTTACGAAGAAGAAAAGTCCGAATAGCATATATGTGCTTAGATTTAAAACTGTCTAAATATTTAAAATAAATTCATTCTTAGAGTCCAAAGTAAAAAGGGATTTCTATTTTTCCCCTCCAAATTATGGAACATTTCTGTCCCTCACTGGAACAGCTTAAGATTAAAAAACACTTTTTGATACGTACTAAAACCAATAGTTCAGACTTTATGAGGCTCTTTGTAGTTATTAGTTAAAGGTTTCCTTAGCTGACGACATTTGAATTTGCAGAAGAGTGAAGAAATCCTTAGAGCAGTTGGAGGCTAATTAGTTAGTAGGATACAACGGTGTTAGAAGTTAATACATGTCTTCACCAGGGGTGTCACCTGCCAATCTTTGGGAGCCGGTTTCCAGCAACTCTTAGTGCTGGAAGTTGGAGTCTCTGTTCCAACACACGTAAGTTAAATAATTTGGTTATTAGCAGAACCCTGTGGAATGTGATTGGATGTTAATGAGGTAATTTAGCCATTTGATTCAGCTGGATTGGGCCATATCTGAAGGTTGCAGGACAGTGCCCCCCCCCCCCCCCCCCAAAAAAAAAAAAAAAAAAAATCTTATTTATCTCTACAGGCAAACAAAAGGCATTTCCATGAGACGGTAGGGGGACAGAATTGTCAGAAACAAAGTCTGCACTTTAATTAGCTTTTCTTTTTTTTTCATTTTCATCTTCTTTACAGTCGTCATCAAAGGACTGGTCTATAAAATTTTATTCTTTCACAAAAGTGATACTGGAGAAATCTGCAGCAGCAGCAGTACAAAGAGTTCAGCCTTCACCCTCAGAATAAAGGGTTTTTCACTGTTTGTACTACTTTTACCCTCATAAATGCAGCTGTGGACTCATCTCTGCAACATCAAGGATAAGCGAAACTCCTGACAAAACGTATAGCCAGGCTAAGAGTAAGCAACAAAGACATTCGAGGGAGGCATCAGCTTAGATGCATGATGAAAAATAAAAATCGTAGCAGCATTGCCTGAGAGAAACTCAGCAATCGAACAACTCGTCATCACTTTTTGTTATTGTGGTAATCTTGTCGACAGTGTTTGAATCCCGCTGCGGGGCTGTTCATTGTTCTTCTAGAGCAGAAGAACAATGAGAAAAGAAAACAGGTGATCCAACTTAAAAAAATGAGTTAATTGGTTACAAGTAAACTAATAAAGACTATCCAAGTTAATACAGGTGCTGGTCATAAAATTAGAATATTGTGATAAAGTTCGTTATTTTCCATAATGTCATGATAAAAATTAAATTGTCATATATTTTAGATTCATTGCACACCAACTGAAATATTTCAGGTCTTTTATTGTTTTAATTTTGATGATTTTGGCAAACAGCTCATGAAAACCCAAAATCCCTGTCTCAAAAAATTAGAATATTATGAAAAGGTTCTCTGAACGAGCAATAAAAATAATCATCTGAATCAACAAAGTAACTCTAAACACCTGAAAAAGATTCCTGAGGCCTTTAAAAACTCCCAGCCTGGTTCATTACTCAAAACCGCAATCATGGGTCAGACTGCTGACCTGACTGCTGTCCAGAAGGCCATCACTGACATCCTCAAGCAAGGAGGAAAATAATGAACTTTATCACAATATTCTAATTTTATGACCAACACCTGTATATTTAGTTTATTAAGTTGCCACGTAACAAATTAATCAATTTATTTAAGTTGGATCTCCATTGTTTTTTTTCAGTGAATGGAGAAATAGTGGAGATGCTTAAGAATATAATACTTAAGAAATGGAAGATAAAAAGAGTTTAAATTTCCATTTTTTTGTCAGATTTTGTCTCTATACAACAAATGTTTGCTTGTAAGGAAAAGCAACAGGAGAATTTGGAAATGGTTTGGTCTTAGACAATAAAACATGTCTCATTGTGGCATACGGCTTGTGAGCTTTGCCGTTTTGGCTCCAGGGGCCAAGAGGTAGCGTGATGTTGGCACCAGGGAGGTTCTGTATTTTGGGGTATTTCAGTGATGCCTTGGGATGGCAGTGGGATGGCACCCTACCGCCGACATGGAGGTGTTGCCGGTAGGGTGGGGGTGCAGCGGCTACTGGCACTGGGGCGGCTTTGGACCGTGGACCACTGTACCGTCTTGTCCGGCCTGCTGCCGCTTCCAGCTGGTGTGGGAGGGTTTGGGGCTGGGTCCATGGGTGGCTCAGGGCCTGCTCTGGCTCCCAATGAGGTGGCTGCTTGTGCGTAGGGTGGGAGTGCGTTTCTCTGGCGTCCATGGCACGGTGGGTGGACCAGATGCCGTGGGGGCTGAGGCCTAGTGCATAAAACATCAAAATGTAGACTGGTTAAAACAGGACTGGATAATTCTTCAAAAGGGTTTATGTGAAACTAACAGTATTCCTTGAGGATTCTTAGCTTTCCGAAAAACGCTGCTAAAATTTTAACTTTTTAACCCAATATTTTGTGTCGTCTCAAATCATGAATCATATTTTGTGAGCCAGTTGGACATTGAAAGCCTCTTGAAAGCCTTAAATTTCATTTCAGTGGTTTTATTCTGATTTAAGCTTTTGTGCTGCGTCAGGTTGGGATTTATCCCAGTCCTGTCTAGTTGTCTCCTTCTGTCATTCCTTATCAGATAAATTGAATAAATACACTACCCGTCTCTCCTACTGCCTCCTTTTTGTTTCCATACACCCAACCTTCACGTTGTTTATTTTGTTTAACGCCCATGTCCTGTGTTTGGTGTGACTAGCCTCCCCTTCCCATATGACAATATGTAGAGGTGTGACATCTGACTGTGGCAATGCAGATACATGAAATTAGTTCCTGTTAGGATCCCCACAGAAAGTGCAAGGGTATTAAAATTAAAGTGTTAGAATGAAATAGGCCACCCAAAGCAAGGTCCCTTGACACCTTCTGTAATGCAGTTGGTTTGCACTCAATGGTTTGAAATGAAGAGAATGATTAATTAATGAATACAGGCTATTAAGCCGACAGCACTTTTTGTCAGTTTTGTTCTCTTTTTCTGTTGCTCGAGGTGATAAAAAATAAATAAATAAATAAATTTCTACAAGCACAATGGGAAGGTACATTAGGATGGACAGAGTTTTTGTAAAAAAAAAAAAAAAAAAAAAGATAAGACTAAGACATCCATTTTCTTACAGCCCTACCTGTGCACAATGCACAAAATAAGCACTTTTGTGGCCAACACATTTGTTTTCCCTCCTGTAGATATGTGGGAAGGAGTTTTGCAAGGGTGGCCAGCCCTGTGATGATTGGAGCCCACAGTGTCGAGGGAGGCGAGCGGAGCAGATGGTGAAAAATTCTCAGGGTTTATTTCAGAGTTTAGTCTTTACGGCTCATATATTGACTTAATTATGGGACAGAGGGGAGAGTGAACTCCTGAAAGAACAATATAAAGAGGCAGGGAAATCTTCATCAGGCGCACAAGGAGAGAGTAGCGTTTATTGAAATGACTTTGCCTCCTCAACACAATCAGCAAGGAGGACGAAGCAGCGCCAATGTTAATGACTAGAATTACACTCTTTTTCCTTATTACCTAAGAGCATGTTGAAAGCTTGCAGGTATGAATAATGAAGTTTTGGGATGAGCAAGATATAAAGAAAATTCAAAGTTACTGGATTAGCAGAAATTCATTTTGATCTGAATACTTTAATTTCAATCTCTTTCAAAGTCAAAGACGTGCTCTGAGGTGAATTGGGGAAAAAGGGAAATGGCAGAATGTAATTAGCAATATTTCTTACCTATTCATATTTGTGCCCAAAGATCATTTTCTGATTTTGTCATATTACAACAACAAAGTTTGGTATAATTTAATAGGGAGTTTTAGTGAAAAAATGCAACATGATAAAAAATGATTCATGGTTTAGCTTTTCTTTTTTCAAATAATCAGAAAAAAAAAACATTTTTATGCATCCATCCATCCATCCTTGCCGTGTTGAAGAAAAGTCGGTGTCTATTTCCAGCAATTACTAAGCAAGAGAATGTGTACAACTCCTTTGTGTTGTTCCATCACAAGAAATCTCAACAAAATACACACTGAACCTTAATAGAAGAAAAAGAAAATGAGGGGAGAAATTAATCCATTATTATATTTAAGGACAAAATCTCTCAACAAATACTAAAAAAAAAAAAGAAATTCGAGTACATAGCCTGAAAATTGAAACACTTAGACATGACACAACCAGGCACGCTAGGAATGCAAACCAAGTCTGTGGCAAAAACCCAGCAGTTTAATAAAAAGAGTCAATAAGGGTCCAGTGGAAAGAATCTCCATCTGTGTGATGAGACGGTAAATTAGATGAAGCACTTTATGTGAAAGGAGCAAAATTGGTTTGAGCTGTTTAAAGGGAACCTCCATTAAACACTTCAGTCCTGCCTCTGATGTTTACACACTCTTCAGGCAGGATGCAATAAAGGCTGAGTCATTTTTAACTTTTAACAGAGATGCTCTTGCTTTAGGATATAAATCCCTTTAATCCAACGCTTGCTTGTACAGAGAACATAGCAAGAAAAAAAGTTCAACACAGCAACACATGCTTGAGGCTCCCCAAACTTTGTGCTTTCTTCAAGTCTCTGAAAGGCAATTGCCACTTCAGATGGGTAATTTGATGCTGATTACTCTGTGGCTTTCTGTTGCTCTAATGATAACACTCTGTCAGTTATCATTTCCTCCAGAAAAGATAAAAGACTTGTATGAAGAAGCATGTACCAAGTGACTTTAAAGGCTGAAACGCTTGTAAACAAGAATACTAAAATTGATTACATGGACACGAGGAGAGTGGAAAACAACTTTGAGAAAAAAACATTTAGTTATATCCTAAAATTCAGACATTCTGTAATGCAAAAGCAAATATATCTAAAGGTACTTGGAAGTTGTACCATCTACTTGTTCTTGGTCACATTTTTTCATGATTCAACCGCGAACTACAATATGGTTTATAGAAATAGATAATAATGTTTTTTTTTAGATGAATTAAAATGTTGCTTTACTTAAAATTTATTTTGCAAAAAACCCCCCCAAAAAAACAGAGAAGAAAACATATTACATATTTAAATCTTGCCATATATTCAATTGAATTTTGAATTGTATTCCTACTGGACTGTCCATGGTTTGACTTAAAACCATTTCATTACAGGTCCAGTCTTAAGCTTAGCGTCGGTATCTTGGGGAACTTCTGCGCCAGTCCCACAATTTTTGTAGCTTTCAAAAGATTTTTGTTCCATGATTGCTCTTTATTTTCAAACTGTATGTATATGTTTCCCTCTCCCTCAGGAATGAAAGCATCAAACAGCATATTACTGCCACCATTCATGTCACCATGGGATTAGATTATGTGTGCAGACCAAAGAGTTTATTTTTTGATTCCTTTGATCAGAGCACCTTCTTCTCTAGGGCAAACTACGAAATGAACTTTTTACATCTTACTTTGAGCAATGACTGTCTTTTTGATATTCTTCCATAAAGGCCATCTTTATAGTGTGGATAAACAATAGTTATTGCCTGCTTGAGTTACAGTTTGACCACCGACATTAACAAATCTTTGAGCTTCAACACATCAGTTGTATGTGCAGTGGCTAAACTACATGCAGTATGGCAGGGGTGTCAAACTCAATTTCACCGAGAGCCACTTCAGCATATTGGCCCCACTCAACAGGCCACAATTACGGTACAAATCAGGAGTGCATCCCTGCTAAAACACCCCAGACAAAAGGTTGACTTCCCTCATTCAGTTCTGTAGAGGTTTATAATGAGTCAATGGTCCAGGTGTGTTAGAGAAGGAATGCATCTAAAGCTGCAGATGGTAGCTCTGGAAAACTAGACTTGGGCACCTCTAGCATAAATGTATAAAATACAATGTTAAAAATAAATTAAACACCACCTCATATTGTTGAATAACTGATTTTATGTATTGAAGTTTTAAATATTACATTTGAGTTTCCATGGATGTAAAATTACTGCTCAGTTTAAAAATTACAATATTTAAATCAGTTGTTTAAGGTAAGCAAACAAATTATAAAAACAAGTCACATGGGCAGACATGATAGACTTTACGCAAAGATTTAGTCTCAGGCAACTGAAATCAATTAATTAAAAACATTCTTTCTGAATATCATCTCATGGTCTCTGAACTGCGTCTCTCTGACTGGGAGCTGACAGCGTGTTGAAGAGTTATGGACTGGACGCTTTGGAGCGTCTGGTTAGGAAGCGCATTACAAACCTTTGGTTGAAATGTAGTTTGTAGTCAATTCGTGCTCAAAACCTATTTTAAGTCAATAATCGGCCTATAAAATGCTGGGGGACTACATGTGGCCCGCGGGCCTTGAGTTTGACACATGTGCATTACGCCATAGAACTGCCAATTGGTAATTGAAGTAAAGTAGCTGCGATTTCAAGGAAGCCTACATTGAAGTCGATTGGCAAATGAACCATCACAAAAGAGGAAGGCTCTTG
Source organism: Poecilia mexicana (assembly GCF_051168715.1). Lineage (NCBI taxonomy): Eukaryota > Metazoa > Chordata > Actinopteri > Cyprinodontiformes > Poeciliidae > Poecilia > Poecilia mexicana. Next base: position 19,577,501 of record NW_028263381.1, read on the forward strand.
TTGTCTCACTGCACCCCAAGAGATGCATAACCTACAAAAACTGTTTGTCTGGTTTTGAACCAGAGACCTTTTGCGTGTGAAGCAAACATGATAACCACTACACTACAGGAACTGAACTTCTCTGCTTTGTTTCAGTTTGAGGTTCCAAAATTGATGATGTGAGATGCAACGCATGAAAATTTCAACTGAGGTTTGCACTCAGATGCCTGGATTCAGAGTACAGACCATGACATCACAGACCCTTGTTGACCTTTAGTAAACACCTGTGATGAATAGAACATGCAAAATCTGTTTCTGTCTGGTTTCGAACCAGCAACCTTTTGCATGTAAAGCAAACGTGATAACCACTACACTACAGAAACTCATACTCTTTATAGTGTTCCTGGTAGATGATCCACATTTTGTTAGAGACTAATGTCAACGATGGGCATGGAACAATGTCAAATACTTATACCACAGATCCTCTCACAGACCACAGTAACTTGGTGAACAAACTGCCAGACTTATGCTTGTGCCTAAAACATTACAGTCCATACACTAAGCCTGGGATCAAAAAATTGTATTGAAGATGTCATTAGCAGAGACAAATGGTTCTACAGAGACTTGGCTAAATGGCTAACAAATAAAATCAATACTTACAAATAAAAGATGGTTCAAAAATAAAATTAAGACATTAAAATAAAAAATATCTCTGAAATACAATCAACACTTGAAAATTAAAAATGGTTCAAAAATAGAATCAACACTTCAAAATACAAAATCTCTGGAAAATAAAATATTATGTATGCTGTTTTGAAAAACATTGGAATATAAGCATTTTATCAAATCTTCATTGTGGTAAGATCATGTCAGTTCTTCTTAAATCCATGGAAACTCAACAGTTTGTAAGGTAGGTGAGTTAGCTCAGCAGGTTAGAGCACCATGCTGGTAATGCTGAGGTCATTGGTTCAAACCCCGTATGGGGCAATTCAAGGTCTTTCAGACAATCAACACTTCAAAATAAATAAGGGTTCAAAAATAAAATCAACACATCAAAACAAATAAGGGTTCAAAAATAAAATCAACACTTCAAAATAAAAAATGGTTCAAAAATAAAATCAACACTTTACAATAAAAAATGGTTCAAAAATAAAATCAACAGTTCAAAATGTATAATGTTAACTGTTTCTGTCTGTTCAGTCCATAAACTAGGTCTGGGATCAAAAATTGTATTGAAGATGTCATTGACAGAGGCTTGGCTAAAAAATAAAATCAATACTTACAAATAAAAAATGGTTAGGAAGCGCATTACAAACCTTTGGTTGAAATGCGCGTTAAATTCAAGTCTCCATTACAGACCAGAGAAAACTAAAGAGTGTTAATCCATTTGAGGAGCCGGCAGTTTATCTTGAGGAAATAAATGACGATGCAGAAGTTAATTAGACTGTAACATGCGCAGTCCGCTGCTCAACCACTGCGGACGTGGCTCCGCCGCATCAAAGACTTAGAAACCGCTGGAAGTAACTCATCCAGCGGATTTAACAAATGGAGCCTTCTTGGTTCACGTTACCCAGGAGAGCGGCGCTCTGGAGGAGCTGCAGACGTAACATCTGTCTGTTTCGGAAAAGCTAAACCACGCAAAAAAAAATAAAAATCCTGATAAAAGCGCACACCAGACCGCGCAGGGTTAAACACTCAGAGTTCAGTTGGTCTGTTGGGATCAGACAGATCCAACTGACTGATGAATTAGCGCAGATTTTTCTGCAGATGGGAACCAGGAGGAAGTGCATTCAGACCCCAACGGGTGAAGTGATGCTAATTTAATTTAATTTATTAAAAGTTATTGGGGTGGTTTTTGTCACTACGAGAAAAATGTAGATACTTTTATCTGCTTAATTTGTGATGGGATCTGGATTCACGGTGAATATTAATTAAACCGCATAAAATGCGACTAAATAGCCGATGTTAATATGATTGTAATTTCACGGATAAAAATAGTACATGACCGATTTTTTTATGTTGTCGGTCAAGATAACGGATAACAAAAAAAGTCTAGCGCGACCTGCCGCCCTGACACCAATTCACACACATCTTCATTCACAGTCTTACTTGTAAATCGATTTTTCATTTCTTGGACGTTTTGATGTTAGCTTGCCGATGTTTTATTCGCTGGGAAAACCAATAAGCAGCTTGAGGTGACACTGCTGCTCTCTAGTGGCGAGAAGCCGTAATGTTGGCTGGTAACATAAAACATAAAATGACATGGCGGGCTGCATGTGGCCCGCGGGCCTTGAGTTTGACACATGTGCAGAATGGGCATTGTATTTTAGTGAATAGGTGATTTCTGAAGACATTTCATGAGGGATGTCTGATTAAAAGCAGCTGCATACAAATGCTTGCCACAATTTGTGAAACATTATTTGTTTCTTTGTGTTACTGCAAAGTAAAATTCTTTTAACACAAGAAGCCTTGCTGTTGGTTTCTCGCACTAATTGGCAATTAAAAACATGATATTTTAAAGTATTACCATTCAAGGCTAGTCCAGGTGACTGGGTCATGGTCACTAGTATAATCTTGTTCTGCTTGACAATTCAGTGAGGGCGACCATTAAAAAATGTCAGCAAGTCTCTTGGTTATGCAAACATTTAGCAAATTCAAAAAGTTTGGGTCAAGGGCTGGAAGATGAACAGAGGGCAAATATTGATTTAAGCAAATGGCGACGGTTAACAGATTCAGAATATGCTGGGGAGAGAAGGACCATGTGTGTCAAATACACTGGCTTTGTATTGAGTTACTATTTCCATCCAGGCTAAGTGCAAATGCAAGATGGATATTTGGTACAAAATTGTTTATTAATAACAAACTTAGAAATTTATTGAAAATATTCAGTTGCCCCATTTACCACGTCAAAACTCTTGTATTCACCAAGTATTGAGATGTTTGCCCACCTAAAAATCCAAATATACCGATGAGCTCTTTCACTTATACAAATGTTTGTTTTTTTTTGTTTGTTTTTTTCTGTAGTACTCTTTTTCTCTTCTTTAAATTGCTCTCTACTCTAGCTGTTTGCAATCCCTCCACATTACAACTGATTCTTTAGCACCGGTGCTAAAAAAGAAAGACCAGAAACCTGGTGAGTCTAGATTAAAACTTGGATATGACTATAAAGAGTCCGCTGAGACATTCAGTTACATTAAAAAAACAATTTACCAGAAAGCCGCCACCTCGATAAGGCACAGAGGGACAGAAAGCAGAGCTGACGAGACAGGGTAGACTAATTGCTTCTCCGTGGAACTGTCACATGTGTAGCAGAAAAAAAAACACAACAAACAAACCCTGACCTAACTGAACATCTCTGAGTCACGGCATAAGTTATATAACCACGCATATGTTTGAATTCTTAGAAGTTCACAAAACCGAACAAACACTGATAAGTAAATGGTGAAAACAGCAGCTGGTGTTTTTATATGTGTTACACAAACTGTTGTGTTCGTCATGCAGCATGTCATTTAAGATTTTAGATAAAGTTGTATTTAGCTTGATGGCTAAAAGTCATGAGGTGACTCAAATGTGTTGCAGAGACAATTAAACCAGAGTAACAGTCAAAAAATACTCCATTTATAATATGTGTGTGCAATTTTGTACAAAAAAATGACAAAACATACTATATCCTTAGTAGATGAAGGTATTTAATTTACCATTTACTTAACTACATGAAATCATAATACAAGTAAATTAATTAAACAACCATTTCATTTAATTTAGTTTATTAATTTACCTTTATTTGCAAAACCTAACAGTTTTTTTTTCAGAGGATTTTTCCAGTAAACAAACAAAAATGTGTCTTACATTAGAAGAAGGAATAAAATAACAAACTGTTTAAAATGTTTGAGATGGAAAAAAAAGAAACGTGTTTGACTTTCCATTGGTGCAACCACCAGAAACATTCAGCCAGAGCGACAATAAAATGGTTTAGATCAAAGCATAATCACACATCAGCCTTTAGATTCACACTCAAAGTAAAAAGTTTGGAAAAGCATGGGCGTCCCTTAAAAAGCCTGTGATGTAACAAAATTGAAAGAGTGGTATTTAGACTTCTGGACGACACCGCCATGCCAACTTGCAACAAAAAGTAATCTCCAACCATCATCCATGATTAGGTTCCATTTAAATCCAAACGCAGTAGCAATTTTGCTACAGTCACAGGAGTTTTATTTTTATTCATCCAGATAATAAATAGGCTTAATGGTTACAAAACAATAATAGAAGCAGGATGTCTGTTAGTAGCAATATAAGGGTCGCAATCAAAAATCTGAATTTTTCAAAGCCTTCAATGTAAAAAAAAAAAAAAAAAAAAAAACCCACAAAAAACTATGGTTTTATTCTAATAATGCCTGTGCAGGTATAGAGCTGCTGGATTCAGTCCTATTTCCTTAAAGCATTTCCATTTTTCACACTTTATATTTCATGTTTCAAATCACTTATTCAAACTCACTGTGTCAGAGAACATTATTTCTCTTACACAATGTGCTTTACACATGACACCAGTCCCCCAACTAGAACTCAGTCGCACACAGCCTCGAGTATCTTTCCATCTTTAATATGAACCTGGTCGACTCCAGAATGTGCTGAGCTGGACTGCCCGAGATAATTACGGTAAATTAAGAGTGAAAATAAATTGTAGCCTAAAGAAAACTCAGAAGACACACTGAATGGATAGTAGAAAGGGAAGCTAAGAGAAAGCGTTAGTTCTTCACTGTGAGACATCAGGAACATGGCTAACTGAAGAAGTGATTAGAAATTATGTACTTTTATTCACATAAAAGGTCAAATTGCACCAGCAAAATGGCTCTAATCATTAAACCATTTACAAAGCAAATGTCAAACTAAGCAAATACAAAACAATCTATATAAGCTGGATTAATCTTAAATTGTTTGGCCGGCAGCACATTTTGTCAGCTTACATTTGTGTTCGTAAGTTTACATACCCTGGGAAATTCCAGTTTTTTCATTGTTGTTTCTATTGCTGTTAAGTTACATCTTTTGCGGTGGTTGCAGTGGAGGCATTTTTTATTTTTTCCAGGTATTGAGCTGCACATTGTACTGGGCAAAAAGCCTCGAGTTCCAGTTCATTCTTAAGCTGTCGAGCATTAAGTGCAGGTCTGAGTTCTCCCCAAAGAGGCTCAGTGATGCTGAACTCTTAATACTAAGATGGTGATTCCAGAACCCTCACTTTTTCCTGCTGTACGCACTGACAGGTAGATATGGCCTTTTGTCTCATTGTCATCCATTTTGTAACACTTTTTTTTATTTTTAAGAAAGTTAGATTCTAGCTGAAGTTATTTGTGGGGTTTTCTTTGGATTCAGAACCATTTTGTGAGCAGAAATCTTTGTTGCTTCAATGTAGTCTCTATGCTTTTACGTCTTCATTAGAGTTTGGATATTGCTGACTGACATTTTAAAGTCTGTGGATGTATTTTATATATATATATATATATATATATATATATATATATATATATATATATATATATATATATATATATATATATATATATATAAAACTTTTTTTCGTAAAGTTTGACAATCTTCTTCTGCGGGTCCTTTGATGATTCTTAGCTCCGAATCCAGCATGCTTTATCCACTAAATGAAATATGCAAGGATCTATCAGGAAAACAGAATCATACTGACTCTTTATGCACACACACCAGTTACAACCACACAGATCACAGGGGAGGATGGTTATCTTTAATAGACATTTAAGCCCAAGTGGATCAACTTGTTTGTATGTTATCAGAGCAGAAGTTTTGAAGGTTTTCAACTCTATATTTGCAACCGTCAGCCTAAAAAAAAAGTCTTAAAAATACATGATATATATAGAAAAAAAAAACATTTCGGAAAAGCATGAGCCATTTGATGACTTAGAGGATTTAGCTTGTTTTTCCACTTGATCTTTTTACGTTTTCATTTAAAAAGATGTTTAACAATGTTGATTTACTATAGAAATATAGATACGTTGTTGAATAAACTAAACTTGTATCAACAGAAAACATTTTCTTTTTAGTAGACATCTTTCGGTTTTAAATCCCTCACCAACAGTGTGCCTTCACCCCAATAACAGGCCTACAGTGAGTTAATAAAAAAATTACATTTGCCTTGTTAGATTTCAAACAGTTAGAATTGGTGAGATGGAAACCATTAAATTTGTCTACATTGAGCAGTGACTATCTTATGCATGACTTTTTATACTGAAAGCTAATTAACACATCTAGCAGTTTGCAGGTGGAAGGGGTCTGGGCTCTGCAGGTTTTGGGTAATATTTCACAGGCGGACAGAACATGGCTATGTATGTCACCATACCACAGCTGTTGTCTTCAAAATATTTAAATATGCATATTTTAATCATTGTTTTTGAGCTAAAAGTCGTTTTCCTTTCATCGGAACAAACTTTGCAACTCTTCCAATCTCACAAATATGTAATATGAGTCTTTAAAGATAGGATCTTTGACTCTGATTAATTCCATTCCGGAGGATATAAATTAAGTGGTAATTAATGATGCTGGGACAAGTGCTCTTTGTTTTGGAAGGATGAACAGACAATTAAAGCATGTTTTATTCAAACACATTGTGTATAAGGTCTTTGGTGAACACCACAGTAACAAAAGTGAAAGTTTGGGAACAGAACAAAAAGATGAGGTTCAGATTTCCATCTCTGCAAAGTTGAATTGAGGTTTCTAGTTACATTTTATGGTAACACTTTATTTGAAGGGGGTTGAATAAGACTGTCATGACACTGTCATTAACATGACATAACACCTGTCATAAACATGACATAACACCTGTCATAAACATGACATAACACCTGTCATGAACATGAATAAGCCTTCATGAATATTTATGACTGTTGTCATAAAGCGTCATTCGGTAAATTATGACACTTTTAATACAAAGTTGACGTTATTCAAAATGTCTTTGATATGACAACTTGACATTAACCAAGAAATCATTACTGATATAAATTTGTTATAAAAGTATTACTGATTGCACTTTAAAAATTAGGTATCTTTATGTTATTAAAGGTAAAGTTTAAACAGTAATGATTTCATAAACTGTTCATAATTACTAGGGTTTCAACACATTTTCTTTTACAAACTATTTTGTGACTACTATCATGAAAGTCAGTATGTGTTCAGTTTCCTGCCACAAGCTGACATTTGCTCTGAACGTGGTGGTTAAGGTAATTGTCAGGGCTGTGCTTATTAATAGTATTTGAAGAGTTGTGCGATGCTTACGAAAGTTATTGAGTACATCTGAAGTATTCCGGTGGCATTTCCTTTTATTACCTGTGAAAATAATATTAATCTTGCTGGATCAGTATTGACTGTGGCATTTATGTGATCCTGACAGACATTTTCCTCACATGTGCTGAAAAAATGTTCCAAGAACTCGAGGGTTCTGTCATCTTGTGTGACTTTGTGAACTACAGATGCTCTGCAGGTGATATAACAATTCTCAAAAACAGCCCATAATTAGAGAAATTAGTTTTTACTTTGAAAAAGTTATTCCAGTTTCCATTGTAATATTGCAAATACACATTTTATTTAACTTGAATTCTCCTACCATAACAATAACTTCTGTTTACTGACACAATTCACGCATTTTCTACATTTTTGTATTTATTTTTTGTTAATGCATGTTCTAGCAAGAGGTGGAAAATTACACGGTATGTTTTTATAGATAATTGTGTAGAAGAAAACAAACTACAATTTGTGTTATCCCACACATGCATTTAGTTTAATATTATAATCGTGCAAAATGACACAACAAAGAGATTTCCTCTTTAAACTGCTTGTTCATCAGTCTGCATCAGAGCATGTTAGACTATTTACAGCATCTCTTCTGTAATGTAAATATGATCAGAAAGTGCAGGGATTTCTTTCACTGAAAGGAGACCCTGTATAACAAATTGGTGTTGGTGGTGTGTTGTGGGGGTCACTGTAGTGATAATGTACAAAACTCCTTCCTCCTATAGCAGTCTGAGGTGGAGTTACTTTACTTTACAGTCACTGGCAAATGCTTGCTTACTCCAAATGCCAATGTGGCTCTTTTGCACCAGTGGTATGTGCTTCTTTTGTTGTAAAAATCAAGTGGAAAGAAGGTAACAGACAAAACTAATTTGACTCTCACCTGTGTTTGTAACAGTCCATTTTGCGACCTCAGTTGTTGTGCACAAAGTGGGTTGTATTAGATTGGAGCTGTTCTGGTTCTTGTTTATTCAAATATACTGCATTTGACCCAAATTTTCCACAGTAATAAACAGGTTAGGTTTTGTTGTACCATATGACTTTAAATTTTAATTAACATTTGCATTTAATTATATAGCTAACACATTTCCAACACATCTTCAGTGTAAAGTAGGTAAATGATGACTTGATAACTCGGTTGCTTACAGCATCCTGGTACTAAATAGGTTTGCATGTTGGGTTCTTATCCTTCTTTCTGCTGTTCTTTTTTCCTGTGGAGTGCAGGAGCACAAAGTCCTCCTGGAAACACAACAAAAGGAAAATGACAAGGAAAGGATTTTAAGAAGTAAACCATATGTCAAAACAACATCAAGCCAAGAAGCCAAGTTTAAGGTTTTTGGTCACAGCAAGAAGGGAGATTTTACCTCAGTATATTAAATAAAACCGATTAAATCAGATCATATCTGAGATACCAAGGATTCATAAAAGCTACAGGAGACTAGGATAGACACAGAGAGCAAGTTCAGGACCTTTATCTCTACCAGCACAAATTCTGCTCTTAAATTTATCAAGCTCAGCAGATCACAGTTACTCACCACAATGTGTCAGGTCAGTGTTCTCTTTAACTTCAGACCTAATGCTCCTCAACATGGTCCACTCTCCACCAGGATAAGAGCTGACAGTTACTTCTCTGTGAGATTTCACTCAGTCTTTCTTTATTGCTCTTGCCTTCGTCCCACTTTAAAACTTTGATGTAGCCCACTGTAGGTTTTGTTTATGTAGAAGTAGATATTAAAAAAATAAAATTAAAAAAGTCACATCCATACTTAGTGGGATATGAATGTGTTGTTGAAATAAAAATCAGAAATGCTGGTAAAATGCAGGAAAGTATAAAATCTTGCCACTTGAAATTGGTACAAAATGTCAAACATTAGCAGAAACACTACAGTAAAAGGACTTTAAAAAGGGCCAAATGAAATTAACATTTTAATGCATTATTTTATTCAGTCATACTTTACAGTAGAATATCTAAAGATATGTCTATTAAGATTGAGTTTGAACACTTTTGCCATATAGGAAAACACTTTCTGATGCACACTCAACATTCACAATTGTGGCAAAATCTGAGAATATTTAATTCAGGGCTTTGGAAGTCAATCACAATTCAGTTAATGACGAATGCTTAATGATTTAAAATTCTTAATAAAAAAAAAAGTTTTGGACTTTGTTAGAGAACAGGAGCAAAAACTCAGACTTAAAGGGGAAACAAAATCAATATCTGGTAACTTGTACCATGGCTTGTCCAAGAAAAGACCTAAATGGTATAGAATCTAAGTGATATGAAAATTAATGTCACCTTCTGGGCAAATCAAGTTCAAATGGGCAAGAGAAACTTTTCTGGAAATAATTTCTAAGCCTCCAAGATATTTGAGAGTTAATAACTCACCACAACATGGACTACTGACCTTTGAGCCTCTTTGAAATGTTGTATTAAGAGCAATTTTTATTTTATTTTGTCATTGTGGTTTTGGACTTTGGTCTAATTATTAAGGCATATGTAATATATGGCTTTGTAAAGATGTGTCTACATTTCAACCTATAATCAGATCGAGAAATTAAACGTAGGCTAGCATGTATAAAAGATGTTTACAGTAAAGTTCTGAAAAGAAATGTCATTTGTATAAGTCTTTACTGTATTAAGATGGATTTCCTATTTTGAAAATAAAAAGTTTCCTATTTTGAAAATAAAAAATAATAAGATATCTCTTATTATGTTATGGCAATTTGGCACACTTTTTCTTCTGTGTTCTCGAATAAAGCAAAATGAAGCAACACATAAAAAAACCACAAAATGTTCTTTTTTTTTTAGACCTGGCCTGCAGCTGACAATGACCAGACCATAACAAATACAAAGTGACAAAAGCTGTCAATGGTTCAGTCAGTGTTGGAAGAAAGTACAGCCATGTGCTCCCTGCCTTGTTACATGATATTGCACCATGATCAAAAAGTGCTCTATACTCAGCTGAAGAGAGTGAAGTGACAGTTCGATCGCTAGTTCAGATGAAAAGTAGACCTTCAACAGTAGATCAAAAATGTGAGATAACTGTTGCTAACATGAATTAGGTAAAATGTCTGAATTTTGTCTTTGGTTTATGAACCAAACTAATTAGATTCCGCATTATGTTTTCAAGGGTATAAGTGACAGATGCAACTTTTTTGCTGCTATTAAATGGTAAATCTTGTTTGTTTTTTCCCCCCCACCTTTTAGTTGTGGCGTTTGCTGTGTTTTGCATCTTCATTTTAAAGTACTGAGATTTTCTAGCTATCAGTATTCTGATCATATATGATCCTATTATTGCTGTCATCATTTTAATAATCTCTACTAAAGAGCATTTGAAATGCAGCAAAGCATACAGCATTGATTGCAATGTTCTTCAATCAGTCCTTCATATATATAGGTGTATATTCGCCTATATGGTTAATAACAGCTGGGCTGCTGAGTGCCACATGTTGCCATAGAAACCATGAGTTTACTCTAATGTCTTGCTGTTATAATGCAGTGGGAGGTGGATTATAACTAGAGTCAATCCAGGCAGGCGTGACTAGCTTTGTTTGGGAGTTAATAAATAATACACAGAGGATGCCATCTTTGTTTGTTGTATCAGTGTAGGCATTTTATGAGCTCTCTAATAAAAGTAAAACAAATCTGAATATTTTCTGCATGATGTTGTATTCATGAACTGATCAAACTGTAACAATATAATGCCACAATATCTGGTAGTGTTATATTTTCATAGTGGGGAAAACCAACACTGTATTGTGACTACTGGCTATCTATTGCAATTTTTTTATTTTGCAAGGCTAAGGCTTTCCTGGCAAATAAAATGAATACAGCAGGCACTGAAAATCCTTGAAAATAAGAACAATATGTTTCCAAACATCAAAAAGTGATACGTCTTCCACCTACTTTCAATGAGTCAGCTCTTTTGACTGGGCTACCTTATTAGAGCCGGTTCTCACTGATCCCTAATGGCTCTTCATTGAGCTCCACCCACTGTCTTCTGTTTTCTGCCCAACTTTGCATATATGAGTGTTTTGTGAGATGATAAGACTTTGCATCCTTTTTGTCCATTGGACCCTTGTTTTCGCATCAACAACTAAAGGCCAAAGGAACCTAATGAGTGAAGGGCAAAATCATAAAACTTTGCTACCCTTTTATTTCTGCGTCTGGCCTGTACCACCACAGTAGATGTTTTTGAAGCCTCACCAAGCATTCCTTTTGTGGTTTTAGTCTGACTTTTCATATGATTGTTGGCATGGTGGGTGCACCAAAACAAAGTCTCGGCCTGGCCTGCTTGGATTCTCAGGGATTCTCAGCAGCGGCAGAAGCTTTAGTTGTCCTCGTCGTTGTCGACCATCCTTCTTAAATTTACTACCCCTAAAAAAAGATACAAGCAATATTTTTAAGAATCTGGCAATAAGAGATCTTTTTGTACAACAAAAAAGTGCATGTATGACAAAAAAATGAACATTCCTAATAGTGGAGTGATGGAGATTCACCTTGCAGCAGGACAACAATCCCAAGCACACAGACACAATAGAATTATTTGGTTTCAGAAAGCTAAAGGTTTGAGCATTTTTTTTTCAAAGATTACACAATATTAGCAAAGAAAACAGGACATTTTACACAACTTGGGAGGGCTTGTTACATAACAATCCCCCAAAATTGCATGAAAGTTTTGTGTTGTAAGAAAAACTAATTTAATATTTTTTAAATGCGCCACATATTGATGCTCATAACTATTAAAACTACAGTGGATGTTGTAATGAGAGTTATGAGCTATATTGTGGTTTTGATTGGAGCTAATTAAGTATTTTTGCCTAAGGAATTAGTTAAACAGACCCACCCCTTTTTTTTGGAAATTAGCGGGGCAACTTCTTACTTTAATGAAAGTAACATTTCCTGTTGTATTGGTCAACTTGCACTAAAGCTTCTCATCGTTTTCAAATCTCACATTTAAAACTTAGCTGCATTTCAAGCCTGGAACAACCAAACAGCCCCCATGGTTTAACAAAAACTAAAAATCTGTCCTGCCTTTGCTTTGTGACATTCTGGAGAGAAACTTGGCTTATGCCTCTCACTCTTATCCTTCACAGCTAGGTGTGTGACAGAGGAGGGGGGGCACAGACAAGCCTCTAAGGCAGATCTCTCTGCTGCATTCTTCTAGAAAGGTCACTTGTGCTCTCAGATAAATAAAACAACACCTGGCTCTTACAGAAGCTGCCGGCTCCACGCCAATTCCTGCTGAGAGACAGGGGTCCCAGGTGCCAAATGCAGCAACCATTTTGAGCTGCCTGAGGCTGAACATTACACCTTTTATCCTCAGGACAGGCACGCCACATACACACCTGACAACAGCTTCTCATCATCTTTCTACTGTAAGTAAAAACGTACAACAAACAGCACATCCACAGAATATATCACACCACTCTTTCTGAGTGACTATCCTCTTAAATATGCACTTAGATCCTCCTGTTCAGAATTGATGATCTAAAAGATCATCAATGCTGGACAGGAAAGCTCAGAAATGTCTTTTTTTGCACTCACAAAGTACTGATAACGTTTATATGGAAATATCATTGTGATGGGCAGCTAATGAAACAGCTCACGAAAAGAGTATTTAAGCTTTGCTCAGGTGGAATTAATCCTTCTAACTGTGCAACACCTGGAATAATGTGTGTTTAGATAGCATAGTTTTAATAAATCTGCAAAAAGGAAATACGCCTGCAATGTTCTGAATTAATTTCCCATGTTTCGTTATGTTAGGTCTAGCAGAATTTTGCAGATATTTTTTAACATAGGATTTTGGAACACAGTTCTTAGAGTTCTGATTTTGCAGAATGTAGAGTACCAATAGTTATATGAGAGTCAATGAGGTTATATGCCTTAGTCAAAGTGTTCAGTGACATACATATAAAGACGGACTGTGGAAGAATCACAGTGCTGTTTCTAGGACCCCTCTCATTCAATATCTACATGCTCCCACTGGCTCAGGTTATAACAGGAAATAAGATTAGCTACCATAATTATGCAGATGATACACAGCTCTGCATTACGATGTCACCAGGTGACTCTGAACTCATCCAATCACTGAAGAGATGCTTGGAACAGATAAATGTGTGGATGTGCCAAAACTTTCTCCAGCTGAAACAAAACCAAAGTTATTATTTTTGGACCTGTAGAGGAACGATCTAGAGTCAATTCACGGCTTCATTAATTGCAACTAAAAACTAGCGCTCAGGCCTGAAACCTGGGAGTAGTGATGGACTCTGACCTGAACCTTCAGAGTCACATAAAGGCAGTTACAAAGTCAGCCTTCTATCACTTGAAGAACATTTCCAGGATTAGACGACTAATGTTTCAGCACGATCAGGAGAAGCAGCATTCAGCTTCTATGCACCACAAATATCCAGAGAGTTGGAGTTGCTTTTGAACCCTAATCATGAAACATTATTCAATAATGTGATGTGCAAAATGTAATGTTGACTGTGTGTTCTATGACTTTGTATTTTTGTGTTTTTATGACGTAAAACACGTCAAAATGCCTTGCTGCTGAAAGGTGGTGTCCAAATAAAATTTGACTGATTGACTGATTGATTGATTGATTGATTGATTGATTGATTGATTGATTGATTGATTGATTGATTGATTGATTGATTGATTGATTGAGGATATATGTCCAATGCAGAGCCACTGTAAAACTTTATGTAAACTTGGTGAATACTTAATATTTTCCAAAATCTTTTTATTTTCAAATGAGCTAGTTGTATAGATACTTTAAAAAAGCATATTTTGAAAGTTGTGGATGCACTCGGGATTTTGGCTTCTTTTGTTTGAGCTGTTGTTACATTTCATAAAGACTGTTCATACAATGCCTTGGAAAAAAAAATCCAATCTATGAACCTTTTCACAATTGGTTTTTACCACAAAAAGAATGCATTTGTTGAGTTTTATGTGATAGACTTACAGAAGAGAATAATTATACAGTGGGAAAGAAAACAAACGGTTTTTCATGTTTTTTTTGTTTTTTTTTCTTTACAAATGCAAATCTGAAAAGATTTACTTTTACGCAGTCTTATTAAATCAGAAAGGTCAGGTTACATCCTTTTAGACCACTGTTCAAGACGTCAGCTAAAACTGGATCAATGCAACTATGACAAGCCATTCCTCTAGAGAAACTGCAGAAACCCACAGGTCTTTAGCTATGCACTCCAAAAATTGGATGTTTATGGAACACTTGAAAGAAAAGGTTATTGTCTTGTTTGCAGTTTGCCACGAGTTTTTCAACAGAGTTTTTGTAGCATAACCTATTTGAGCTTCAAATGGTACTGTATGTAGACAGTCTTAGTTAGCATTTTACCGTCCTTTTGGTTTATGCGATAAGCATTCCAGAAAAACAGCCAAGAAGTAAAGCAATAAAACAACAGAGGTGCTGATAGAAAGCAGCCAAAAAATGAATTTCAATTCAGCTGCTCTGTCAACTCCGTCACCGGAGCCGCCATGCATGTGGACACATCAGTCCTGTGTGCGCAGTCATTATTCTGGACCAGGTGAAAGCACTGAGGTAAAAGAAAGAAAAAACATCAACAGTGCACAAGGCAATAAATGGATAACAAGAAACAAAAAAAACATGCAGAGGGTGACCCAGCAGAATAAATCACATAAGACAGCCTGCGCTCCGGTGTGTGTCTGTGCACAGAAAGAATGTATGCTGGGAGATTGTGCATGTTACTGATTAAACCACAAATAATAATTTGCATGTAAATAAACGAATGTAAATAAGTTCAGCATTAATTTGAAGAGGAAGGGTATTAGATGCTGTGGGGACTTGAATTGAATTTGAAGCTCATTAAGTATTCAACAGAAATAGATTTTCCTTTTTTTTTACCTTCATAATCTGCATAAAACTGAAACCTGTAAAATAATTTGTATTAACAATTTTCTTCCCTGTATAATTAAGATAACCATAAACAAACAAGGGTAGATACAGACTCTGATTCAGTTCATAGCAATATTGTTCATTAATTGTTTTAATTTTTTTTATTTATTTATTTTTTTTGATGCAGAGAAAATTATTTTTGATCATCTTTTATAGTGTTTTTGGTAAAGGAAATGACATGGTCAAATAATATTGGAATACCATCTAAGAATTAAATTCCAACCATCAAGACCTGCAATTTCCAGAAAACCAAAAACATTTCAAAATATAACAAAGTGTTGACGTAAATCAGTCGGTTTCTGGACTGTACCAATTTTTTTTAAACATAAACTAACATTGCTGAATGTAAAGTTAACAACCAAAGTATTATTCTTAGTCAATGGAGTGGCATCCTGGCGGTGAAATAATACAGTTGTATCTTATTGTGATGTCAGAGACTGGAAAAGGGTGAACTGACCGAGTGACGGTGTGCAGAACGTGGTTGCCTTAGAGACGACGGCGAGATTGAACATTTATTGACAGGGCTTTGGCTCAGAGCGCACCCTTCATAAAATAGGTAGCTGCACTGTAACCTTCTCTTGCTACTGCTCATCTCTGGAACAGCAGGATAGATTATTTACAGTTGTAAATACAACAACAGAATGGACTCTAATAAGTAGTGGATTTCTCTGTTTTTCTTTTGTCCAGTTTCATAGCAACATTTGTGAAACCAACTGCAGATACTCCTGGTCTGACAGCTAACATACCACCACAGGGTTGGGTCTGCTGCAGAACCTGCATTATGGTGCTATGACAGATCTCTAGGTTTACACCAGAAGCAGTCGTGCAAGTGGTAGAGACTACCATGACCCATCACTGGTTACCATGGAGACCCTGTGGGTTGGCGGACAGATATGGCTGACAATGGAGTTACTCTGGCTTCTCAGACAACTCTTCCTTCTACTTGGATGTCAAGAAATGTGAGAAAGTGTTGCTTCCCTCCAAAATGAAATTTTAGCTAGACAGAAATAAAGACAAAAACTGTAATGTTTCCCTGAGATTTCATGGATAAAAATATCTAAAATATCTCAAAATATATATTTATTGTATTGTATTAAAACACAATCATCAAAGTGACGGTGTGAATTGTCCTTTTAAAATGTATTTATAGGAAGAAATTGCATTTAAAATGATATTCTAATTTACTAACTTTTTCTTCTTGAAGTAGGAATCTAGATTCAAAATCTTAAGAGAAATTTCAGGATAGAAGGCAGGCTGTCCGTTTATGTTCAGTCATATTATCTTAAGTTGAATCATTTAGGTAGAAGTCGTATAAAAAGTGAACAAACATCGTCACTTTTAATGTTTATTAAAACCATTTGACCAAACAAAATTGTGTTCATTGTTTGCTAAAACACCATAGAACCATCTGGGTGGTATCTGGTGGGAAGTTGCAGCGTCAGCAATCAGACGTAATAGTAATGGGTTTGCCAAAAGCCACGGAGCCAGTGGGTTCACTTGGGATCCTGCATGTTGTTCCAAAGAGCCTTTTCAGCCATTTGTGAAAAACACAAGTCACATGCCGTGTCATAAAACATTTTCAGAGCACAGTGCAAAGCAGCTTCTAAACATAAAAATACCCTTTATGATGATATATCTGCAGCACATGCAAGGTTTGCAATTGGGCCAGCGGGGCTAACACTAGCACCGGCAGTGTAATTGAAAAGGTTATATTTTAATTTGTTTGTCATGATAGATGGTATACACAGGGAGCCTTTTGCAGCTCCCAGTGTTTTCTGAGGAGAAAAATACCTGAGGTTGCAGTGATAAGACCATGCGGTTTATTAACCTCTACTTTATCACTGTAGAATTAAACATCGTAAATAATAGACTTCCCTTTTAACAGTGCGCAGGCTTTTCAGGGCTGTCAAGGCATCCTAATTTATAGCAAGATGGAGCACGAAGCCTCGGCACACGGTGAAAACGTAACATTTAATACAGTAATTCCCCCCGAAACCATAATAGAGGTCAGTAAAGCAGAGGGACACCAACAGTGCAAAGCACACACCGTGGAAGTGCTACAGATACTTCAAATTCTTATAGGCAACATGGGAGTTCAAATCACGCTGCAGTTTCTATATAATATGCTCTGCAAACAAGTACAAGAAATTCACTGATAAGATTACTGCAACTCTAAACCTATGAAAGAAGCCATTTCAGATAGGGACAAACAGCATACACAGATGATTTTATCTGCAGAATCATGCTCAGATTTTAAAAAGGAAGTGACAAACATTAGCATAGATATTGTTTAGAAGATTGTCTGTAAGTGCTTGTTCATTTTTCTCTGTGACCTTTCACAAATAAACATTTCATCCAGCTTTACTCTCCTGTCTGCCTTGAATTGACTATATTACCACGTTATTACAGCGTTTTTGCAAATGCTTTGCTAAAGCATTCATCCACTTGAACTTCAATTATGTTTATGTGGGATTTACATAATAGTTTACCATGAAGTAGCACAAATGTGTGCGCTAAAAGAAAACTCTAGATGGCTTTTGATGTTTTTACAAGGAAACATTAAAAGTCTGAGTGTTGTTTTTTTTTTTTTTTCAGAACTTGGTTTTGTGTGATAAGACAAACTTTAAAATTAAAGATATGTGCAAAACTAACATTTGGTGCAACTGTAGGCCCAATAACTGGCTAAGCCATGTTTGGTTCCAGGTTTACTTCTTAAATGTAAGTTTTTTTTGTTTGTTTATCAACGATAGGGTTGAGTGATTTCATGCAGCCATTGAGTTTCAGAAAGTCTGACATTAGCCAATTAACAAAAAAAGGTTTGCAGATGTGCAACTTTATCAAAAAAAAAAAATTCCCTTTTTATCTTAAAATAAATGATCTGATGAGTGCAACTCTTCAACTTTTAAGGGATTTTCAGAACTCTACCTTTAAGAACATTATGTTCTGAACCTCACTTATAATTTAAGATAGTGAAGCTTCATGAAAATGATTTATTATTGTTGTTGTTGTTTTAAGAGACTCTATTACAACTGCTGTGTGCTTTTAGAGAACAGCCTCAAAGGTCACAAAATGAGTTTATTTAGACTGAAAATTCACCTGGTTAGCTGAAGCTGGCAAGGAGAGAGAAGAGTCTGAAGACCCAAGAGGTCGGTTTATGCTACAGAAAATATCCTTGCTATGCAGGGTCAATCCTGCTGTGCTCTTTGATGTCAGCTACCGGAATCGATGCAGTTCGTGTCGTTCTTTAATATCTATGCAGAGATTGCACTTTTGAGAAATTCATACATTATTATCCAGAAATGCAACTGTATGGTTGTTGTTGGAAAAAAACAATCCAAGAAAACTTCTGTTTTTTTTAATAAAAACATTTGTAGTAAAAAAAAAAAAAAGCTCAGTTATCTAGTATTTTATTGTAGTAATATAATAACCTCTACATGTGGAACAGATATAGGTTGCATTTATAGTTTTCCCAGCTGGAAGAGAAGCCCTAAGTTTTATCCATCAAAGAAACCACGCTTCTTGGGTAGAAGTCTTCACACACTTCAAGGTTCATAAGATCAATGTCAACATCACTCTGGCCTCCCGAAATTAGAGAGAAGTCCAATAATCATAGGAAGCCCAGTTCAGTGAAGATTTTCTTCTTTTTTTTTTCAGCCTTTCAAGATGCAATTTCCCAGTGGCACAAAAATGTGCCATACTGGGCTCTATAGGAGGCAAAATGATGTAGGTTTTCTCAAGAAAGAGGACAACAAAAGAAAAACAAGCAAAAATCGGTATATGCCAGCTGAAAAGGACTTTGCGTAATATTTCATTTTATGGTTCACGCAATTCAGCCATTAAAGTTTCCTACTGACTTGCAAATCAAAAACCTATTATCCTCCAGGTATTATGGAACACTTAAAGATTTATGCCTCCAAGCCATTACAAAAAAACATTTGTAACAAGTTCCACCTCCAGAAAAGTGTTGTGTTTTAAGGACCATAATTAATTTTGAACATTAGCACAATAGAACTTGAAAAACAAAAATATATGTATAATTTATGTTCATTTTCAGGGTTTGACTATAGTGCTTTTAAATAACAGATACTCTGTTTTAGATGTGTAATTTTGTAGTTTTAAGTTGAAAAATGGAAGTGAAAGATCTCTGAAAGTTAGAAATCCATATTAGGAAGTCAAAGGTTTTCTCATCAAGGTGTTGATTTGATTTTTACCTCAATAAATATTAAATATCATTCCTTTTGTGAACGTACTTTTTCAATTGCCCATATTTTTGCTTGGACTATTGTCGTCTTTGTTTGATTATACGAAATGACTGCAAAGAGGTTTAGCCAGTGTTGCTAGTGGTAGGTAGTCTGGTCACATAAGATCCAAATTAGCAGATCTCACTGTTTTTGCACTTTGAACTGGAGGACAGTTTAATTAGGACTGAAGTTCTGACTTCAAAGATGAAAGCAACACAGTATTATTTGCCTGCAGCACTTGTTCTGGGCTCACTATCATTCATTACATCACAGACAATTTGTTCTTGGTAGAAAAGGCAGGCTGAATATAACCAGCAATACTTCTACCATGGCTTGAGATTCATGGCATTACTGTAATCTAAGACCAAGCCAGAAATTTGGTGAATAAACCAAATAATTATTATCAAAAACAGCTTTTTTTTTCAAATATGATTTTCTATCTACCTGTCTATCATGAGAGTGACATAATTGGTAAATTTTACTGCAAATGGTAATAATGACTGAATAAATAGAAACTAGGGCATCTTGAATTATTGTCTGTCTTACACTTGCAGTTATAAAACCTTTTGTACAAGTCAGGAAGGTGATTATATACATTTAAAAAAACAATTGATTAATTATGAGCAAAACATCACCTGAAAAAATGGGAGAAATATAACAAGGGGAAATAATGGTTGAAGTACATCTCAACACCCAATTATAAATGGAGTCAATTATATCAGTGTTAATAAGGATATAATTATTAGTTAATTTACATAACATAATAGGATGTGTTATCATGAAAAGATTGAACAGTTATGCAGTGAAAATGGGTGTCACGATTTCAAAACAGGATTGCTCGGAGCCACAGCGGGTAGCACTGTTACCTTCCTGCAACGAGGTCCGTTTAATCATGCTGTGAGATGTTTGGTGCCTTCATCCAGCAGTCATTGGACGGGAGGCGGGGTTCATCCCTGAGCAGGTTGTGAAATTCAGTCATTCCTTCAAAAACTAAATCCAGCAATATGGAAAGGCAAGATTTTCTTTTTATCAATATCAAACGATGAGTGGTTGCCAACCGGAATTTAAACTATTTAGTTCTTAAAGCTTTTGTTGATAGCATAAATAAGCTCTTTAAGCCTTAAGATAAGAATCAAAGTTCATGTCTGTTAATGTTTTTGGAAGACAATAACGACATAAAGTAAATGTGTCCGTGCCAAACCGGTGCAGCACTCAAGGCACATTTTACGGTCTAAAACTTGTAGGGGAGTTCCAGTGGGGCAGAGCTTTGTTCAGTGTCTGTTGGCAGATCTCCCAAAGCTTCTGCATGGTTGATATAGGGCCTAGTTATTTGCTTTGACAACTCCTTATTATAATTGAGTATGTCTGTCCTTTTTCTCCCCCACTCATCTAGACTCAGTTTTTTTTTTGCCTCTCTCATCTCCCCCCCACCACCTCAACAACTGAGGGACCAGAAAAAGGACATAAATCCACTGAGCCGCTCGAGGCAAGGTCTTCATCAGGATCTCATTTCTCATCATTTTCTCTAAAGTCAGCAGTATGCCCGTATAATTACAGCGGGTTTCAGTGAATACGTCCCGATGAACACTGTCGCCACCGTATCGTTGACTGAGTTTACTAAGTAAGTTGTTCGACAGGAAAAGAAAACACCCAGTTCCTCTGTGAGGGTAAAGACAAACCGTCTCCAGTGCATTAAACATGAAATTGTGTCATTATGTCAAATTGTCATTCATTATGAAGGCGGCATACATCCGCCATGTAAAATACGCTTTAATACTGCTTGACAAATAAAACCTATGCATATTTACACCTGTCTGCAAAACAGTCTCTCTTCTATCGTTTTAAGGAGAGCATACACAAGAGGAATATGAAATTGTCAGAATAAAAAAATATATATATATATGTACATGAGAGCTTTCCTCTAGAGTTGATGACTTTGCACACACCCTTTGTCCCAGTTTCATAAGTAATTAGGTAGCTACTGAAAAATGTATCCAGTATTTAGAACTAGTAGCCATTAAAGTTATGATATATGATGCTCTATCAAGAGGGTGAGGTCCACAGAGGAAGTGACTGAGACAGTTATATTTGATTTAATCAGCCATTATGCATTAGTGCAAATGTGTTTGTGTGTATTTCTGAAGTGCAACTTTATTGTGATTAATGTCCTCTCTGTCTGCTCTGTGGATGGGACGTAATGAAGTGTTCCTGGTTGGTGCTCATGCCTGGTTCCATCAAGCGGTTGTTAATAGTTGCTGGAAAGCCTGGGGAGTCCTGGAGAACTGTTCAATAACTGATGAAAGAATGTTTTGTCTTTTGATTGTCTTATGATTCATCAGCTGATTCCAAAGTGTTGCACACTGAATAACATTTTTTACACTTTATGGACATATAAGAGATGACAAGTGATTATCACTTACATGCAAAATTGTAATAGTGTATTAGGTTTGCGTACCTGTTTTAGGTCTAGTCTTCAAATCAGGCTTATAGGTATGTTGCCAATTCTACATATGAAGTACGTGCATCACTTATGATGCAGTCCTTACACCAATCACATAAGACAGCTTTATTAAAATTGTGTTACTCCACATTCTGTTGCCAAGCGCTGCTCTGACCCTTTGAGACACGAACCCCACTATGTTCATTGAACCATTCCTGAACTCTTTTTCTGTTTGCTGACAGGGTGAGCTATACTGCTGAAGGGACTGCAGCCTGGACTGAATACCAGCTTGATGAAAAGTTTCACACGGTCAGTATTTGTTCTTAACAAGAGCTTTTTTTTTTTTCTAAACTCAGTTCAGGCGAGTTAAGATGAATTGATTCAGGTGAATATCGTTCATCATTTAAATGTCCTTGAACTAAGGTCACAGCTCCAACTTGAAGGTGTATCACAAATTGTCTATATGTTTTCTTCTTAATTATTTTTAATATTTCTTTGACATTAAACTTGTTAAGAAATAAGTAAAGATTTTGTTTAATTTCATCTTTCAGGTAACTCCAAATACGTTTCGTTGGGTTTAGGTGTGGAGACTGGCTAGGCCACTGCAAGACCTTGAAATGGAGCCACTTCTTAGTTGTCCAGGCTGTTGTCTGGATGATTGTCATGCTGGAAGACTCAGCCATGACCCATCTTCACTGCTCCTGCTCAGGGTAAGTGCTTGTTGTGAAGAAATGTTTTGCGTTTGTTCTTACACTCCTTCTTTTTCCAAACATGTTGAACGGAGCTTATACCAAAAAGTTCTCTTTTACCCTCATATGACCACACGATCTTCTCACATGCTTCGTCTAGATCATCCAGACAAAAGAACCTTGCATTTGTGGCAGAATGTTAATCCATGATGATGTTGGGACTGTGAGCTTTCCTCAGGTCATTAACCAGGTCTTCCTGTTTTATTTTTTAGACAAATATTTTGTTTTGTCCATTGTGGCTAAGTTGCAGTCTGATATTTGCGGATATATGTGTCTTTCATTAGGTAACGAGTTCAAACAGGTGCAATTAAAACAGTTAATGTGTGGCGGTTAACAGGGCTTCTTAAAGATGATCTACCAAATGTGAAATCAGGATTCTTGTCAGTTGGAAGGTGATCAAATAATTTTACACAAGGACAATATAATTAAATATTTAAAAATCACACAATTTAATTTTCTGAACTTTTTTAGGATTCTCTGTCTTTGCAGGTTCTGCTCTCCATTGTTTTCCAGTGGGAAAATGTGAATGTGAGCACGTCTCAGGGTTCCCCAAGCAGCTGGTTCAAATAAATCAGTTTATGACTGAGTTTGCTAAAATCGGGGCATAATAAGCCTTGCAAACCACTGCACTCATCATATCACAGCTTCATTAATCATGAATATAAGAAAATAATTCAGAAGTTTGGCAGGATTAGTAACAATGGGGCAATACATGTAAAAGCCAAGTTAAGTTAAGGAGTCAATTTTAACAGGTTTTGAAGGTGTAGTGAGGGCTGACTGGTGGTTGGTCAAGCTGTTTGTTCAATAAAATGAATGGAAGTGCAGCTCAATATATCATGAAGTCATAGAAAAGTTGTTTTAATAATGCAATTAAATCTAAATGCTACTGAGTCATAGTGAGACGTATTTTGAGTGTTTATTTTTGTGAACTTTCAATGTTGCAGGTCACGAAAACCCAAAATTTGGTTCCACAAAATATCTGAATATTACATGAGACCAGTAAACAGGGCTTTTAATAATGAAGAAAGCATGATGAAGACGGTTGACTTCACCATGACCCAGCAGAAAGTCAAAATCACCCTTAGCGAGAATGAAAAGCCACAGAAGGTCACTGCCAGAGAGCTGGCTGTTCACAGGAGGCGTTATGCAAACAGATTAATGAAAAGTGGAGAGAGAAGAGAAAGATGCTCCAGCAGTGTGAATGTGGGTGCTCAGTGGTCAAAGGTTCTCTTTTCAGATAAAAGCAAAGTTTTCACTTCATTTAGAAAACAAACTCATCTACATCCACTGCTACAGCTATCTGTCCACTACTCATAAAAGGCTCCCCAGCCTGTTCTGGGCATCCCAAGTAAATATTGGGGCTGTCAGAACATCCCAGAAAATTGAAATTAAATAAAACAAGAAACATTTCTTCACATTTCTTCTTCCTCATTCCTGGACTTCTTTAGAGTGAACACAGATCTTTTTGCATATGCACTACGCTTAAGTACTCCTAAAAAATCTGTTTAATAATTTGTTTCCAGTAAACTACCTTCAAAAGCCACCATGTTGTTGTTAAAACATGCTTTCATTGGATTTCATTTAATAAGGAACATCTGAACTAAAGTGCAGGTATGAAAGATGAGAGCTGTATTTTGTAAAAAGGGCGCTGCATTAGAAAATAAAACAAAAACAACACATCCCATAATAACAAAGATATTTAATATAGACATTGGATTTTTTTTCATGCTAATGACAACATGAGAACTACATTCAGATGCAACACACAACTTCATTCCAGGTTGCTGACAGTCTTCCCTTCACAACAGAAGACATCCAAGTCTCAGGGCACAACATAGAGAAAGTATACAGAGTCGAATAAAAAATTTACAGGCCTCCCATCTTGCTCCAGCCAGCCTGCTGGGCAGAAAAGAACATCCCATCAAGGATACAGTACAGGCTGAGGTCTGTGTGCGTGGTAGGTTCAGAAAAACAAGAAAACCTGGAGGGAAGAAAGCAGGTCTCTTTGTCAAGGCCCTCTACACAACCCATTGAAATCCGAGAAAGTAAAACTGTCATAGAACGGATAGCTAGCTGATGGTTGTAGCTTAATGGAGCTAGTTTGCGTTGAAAATTTGCATCGTAATTTTTAAATGAAAATTTGAATAAAATGTAATCAGTAGCTGCTGCAATATGGAAGAGAAAAGAAATACAACCGTTCTCGAAAGTGTACGCAACATTGCAAGGACGTTTGTGTGATAAAAAATTAAACCTATCATTCCAAAGTTTGCCTCCCTTTAATGCAGCCCACAAAAAAGTCTATTTAACTTAAAACATTCTGTTTTGAAGAAATGTATAAAAGAAAAAAGGAAAAGTGTTTCAAGCTAGTTTCATAAAAATGCATAACTCAAAATTAACTTATTGGTTTTCTTAAAATATCTGTTTTACGTCGTTTAACTACATTTTACAGCGAGGTTACAAAGAATCAGCACAAACATTTCATTGTGCAAATGTAACAATAACGTGAAGGATGGCATAAACAACAGAGAAACTACAGACACCAGACGTCTCCCCAAAGACAAAACCGACATCAGTCATGGAGGCTTGCAACAGAAGAAACAGCAAAAACATCTGCAAAGAAAGACCTGCCTTTTTCACCTGTAGAGAAAACTCTTGAGTTTTTCTTTTTTTTCCTGTTCTCTGGACTGAGGAGTAAGACAACAAAGCTTCTTAATCTGACAGAAAACATGTAAGGTCACCTGAAAAGCTCTGCAAATATGAGATGACCTTGCAAAATATTTTTTGAAAGGCAGAGTGGGCCAACAAGTCAAAATGTGACACAGTCTCCTACCAAAAATGCCTAATTTCTGAAATTGATTTATTTTTCCAACAAAATGTTAGTTTCAGAGTTTGCACTTTTATGAATCCAGTTTTCGCAACTTTTTTCAATTCCAGCAATTTTGAGTTTGCTGTTTTTCCAGTGACTTTACAGAATAAATGCCTTGAAACTGAATTTTCACTTCCTTTTCAAGCAAGCACATCGAAGCTCTGCTATCCTTGTGAAAGAATTGAAAACTCACCTTCACTGGTGACTCAAAAAAACCCAGACAAAGCTACTGTTTCTTCAATGTTCTTAGGATTTTTTTACTCAGGTGTTAGGCAGAGAATTACTTCAGACTAGTATTTGGCGTATGTTATGGTACTGAATTATAGTTGGATAATACACGTCACATAAGTGTCAAAAGTTCTTTTAGCAATGACTCGTATGCTGCCAGCAAACACATTTATGTGCTTCTTCTTCCTCATGCATACATTAGCAGCTTGACTGCAGCCTGTCTTACGGAGTTCCAGGAAGGGGATACTTGTAAAGACACAAATAAATCCACATATGCATAACGTAGTGCGGCAAAATGCTTTGCCAGTTCTGAGAGAAAAAAAAATCTATCCATTTTTTCTCATGCCTCTTTTTCCAAAAAGCTGGGTTTTTAAATGACTGCCAGAAAATCTGTTGCAAACCGTTCTTTGGTTATTGTACTCTAGATGAAAGAAAATACAGCAACAGTAATAAGGTGGAGACAAATAAAGTAATTTCCAATGCACTGCATTTTTCATAGTGTTTCATACCGGAAGCTCGGCTTTTAAATACAGGATACTAAGGCAAAGCTTCACACGAGGACAGGTTTTTAGGGGAAAATATTCCTTTTAGGAATGATATATAGAACTACCAACTGAGCAGCGGGCGTCACAGCGCTGTGGGAGAACGAATGGGTAGAGAAGGAGTCCACCTTATAGCATGTAAACATCTTGGAGAAAAAAATAAATACCAAAGTACTTTAATAAAAATAAATTAAAAAAATCTTAGAACTACTATATGAGGACACTCATGTGCTGTTACTAAACAGCACATTTAGTTTAATGACTGGAAAAAGCCTTCATCTTGTTCTAAAGAGTCCCAGTTCTTCACTTCATCTTTGTATTTTGCTTTCTAGTTTTAGAGAACTGATTAAACATCTCACGAATATGTAACAGCATATAAGAGGCAATAGATGTAGAGAAGAGGAATAGAAAGACGACAAAAAAAAAAACGTTGGGCGTATCTGGTTCAGAAAATGGTAATAGATTCCTACAGTGGGGATGAGTGGAAGGGACGGTAACCAAATGAGGATTCTGTATTGATCCTGACACATAAAGGCCTTGCGGGACAAAAGACGGGGGGAGAAATATAACTTGCCACAAAAAAGAAGGAAATTAAAAAGCCTCTCTCTCATGCCTGTGAAAGGCGAGGTTTATAAGCCCTTGTCACACATCCCCAGTAGGCATAACCCCATTTTCATATACAACTAATTTAATCAAGGTGACTTCTTCTTCCTGCCTGTCTGAGTATAAAGGTGGGAGTTTGCTTCTCCCTTGTGCCCACAAGCCACAATACAATGTGCTAAGATTTCTGTCTGGGACTCATCCACACACACAAAGTAAGTGTGGCAAGATGAAATCTGTTACGTGGACGGCCTCTCTGCTATTCTCAACTTACAACTTATTGTTTTAATGAGTGCCACAACACTTTAGTTCTGCAGTGTAATGTGGACATTATTTGCTGATGTGTTCTGAGAAAGAGGTCGTATCCTAAAGTGGAATCCTGTGAGGTAACCAATCGTCTTCCACTTATCAGAGATTAAACTGTGGGAGTAACAGAATTAATATAAAGACATTCCTACCACCCAGCAACGCTCCGGCTGATTGGAGGGATTGCGAGGCATTCTCAGGCGATGATGAAAATATAATCTCTTCAAGACTTTTAGGTCTGCCAAGCGGTCTCATCCCAGTGGGACCAGCTCAGAAAACATCCAAAGGAAGGTGCATAGGAGCCAACTAGGTCACATTCCCAAGACCACCTTGACTAATTCTCATTTGGCGGAGCAGCAGCTTTACACCAGATGAAGGAACAGCACAATCTGTCTCTAAACGTGCTGCATTCTGCTGCACAGGCAATAATCCTGGAAAAGTAAGGATGGGATTTTTCGAACAGATATCTTCATGTCCAGAACTACATCTGAAAATCTATCCATGAACACTGTTAAGAGTGGAATGAGAGGCAACTCAAAATATACTGTTTATTTTTTTTTTTTTTTTTTTTTACATTTAAAGGTGTAATAATTTGCTTTGCTTGAAATTTCGAAATTTAGAGTAGGGTTTTTGTCTCCAGCACTTAATGTCCACTACAGAGAAAAAATAAAATAAAAATCCTGGTCAATCACGAGACAACGTTCAGATAAAAAAAACCTAAATAAACAATCAGTTGTTGCCTTTTTAATTTAACATGCAGGTTTTTGGGTTGTGGGAGGAACACCCAGAAAGACCCTGCACATCCAAACAACAAGGCTCTGGCATGAACTTCTTACCCTGGACCTTCTTGCTGGGAGACAAAAGTGCCAAGAATTTCCCCACAGGTTAGCCCACACACTTGTTTTTTTTTTTTCCTTTCTCGTTTAATCATTATTCTAAATAAAATGCGTTGACCTTAGAGGCTCGTTGATTAACAATGCCATGTTTAAAACATCCGCCATTTCCGTCTCATCAGAATTTCCTGATGTTGTTACAGATCCTGTTCACGTCTTCAAAGGTCTATTTTGAGACACAAATTAGCTCTGACACACTCAGCCATGTGACAGAGAAGAAAGGGAGTAAAAATAAAATCAAAGCATGCCGGAGTATTGGGGTTTGGGGGTTTCTACAACTGCTTTGGTAAACAGCTGCTTCTCTCGCGCAGAAGAGTCGGCAACGCGGGGGTAAGAAATGCTCGAGGAAAGAGATGCGCACATCTGGCCTTTATCCCGACTTTTAATTCAGTGAAATACTGCATGTAGGTTGACTAGCCAAAAACGAAGGCCCTTTTCTACATGGTAAACATACAAGTTTTTATTGATTTCTCCCCAGCTGCTCGAGAAAAGAGTAAAATCAAAATTGATTTCAGGATATTTCTGTGTGGGAGCC
This sequence comes from Poecilia mexicana, assembly GCF_051168715.1. Classification (NCBI taxonomy): domain Eukaryota; kingdom Metazoa; phylum Chordata; class Actinopteri; order Cyprinodontiformes; family Poeciliidae; genus Poecilia; species Poecilia mexicana. The sequence continues at coordinate 19,606,125 of NW_028263381.1, forward strand.
GAACACAAAACGGAGAAAATTATGATTCATGATGCTGACATTACTGCCTTGCTGGCAGGGACAAAACCTGAGTGGCAATTAACTTTTCAATTAACGTCAGTGTTCATCTGGTCATACTGTCAATACAAAGACAGCAAGTGTGTTGATTATCCATTTGACTCATCATTGATCTGGGTTTTTGTTTAGTAAAATCTGGTTTTGATGTTGCTAATGCTGTGTTCATAAGCTTTAGTGCTTTAACATACCGTTTATTTGTTGTTTTTTTAAATTGTTTTTGTTTAAGGACATCAAATTTGAGAAGTAACCATTATTATTATTATTATTATGAAATTGTTATTTTCTACAGGCTCTCCAATTTTTCCCTGAATATCCAAATATCAGCATTAATCTAAAAACAGTATTTTTTCAGATGTTCCAGACTTTAATGTGCCACTACATTGAAAATGTGGCAGCAATGCTGATTAAAGTATTGAATAAAAGAGTCAGGTTCATTCCTATGAAACCTCTTCTCTTTTTTTTTCCAACAGTGCAGAAAACAAATGAACTGCTGACATCTCTCCCTCTGACTTTAATTTGAGAGGAAAAGAATTAAGGATAGTTTGGCCGTTAAAGGAAATGATACTAAGGCCATTAAACCAGGTATTAAACATTAGGCTGTGTCGGTTTGGGCCAACTACTACTGAAATATAAAATCAGTGTCTCCATAAAGCTGAGAGAACTAATACATTAACTTTAATCAAGTTTCATACTGGGATGGGATTTGTACTTGGATAGAAAAACAGATCAGGACACTCCTACTTGAAATTGTAAAATTAAAAGACGGAGCTTTAAGGGAGTTTCTTAAAATCATGTAAAATAGGTCTACAAAAAAACATTTCATGTCAAAGTCATAGTTCCTCTTTGTTTTATTGCATAGTAAGCAATCAGGAGAAGCTCAGACTTCTGCTCTTAGATGATGGAAACTAGTGAAATGCATTGCAGTGGGGATCATCATTCTGGAGTACTAGACTTTACTCAAAAGACGTACTCCTGACTTCTTTCTGAAGCCGTGCTGAAGTCTTTGCATCACGGCATTATCTTGTTCCAGTCTGACAAAAGACGCAGCTGCATCGTAGTATTTCACAGAGTTGGAGTTTATCACCTAAACATAGCTCACCAAGTCTTTCTGCTGTGTAAAATCATAATAGTGAGCAGTAAACAACAGGGCCAGGAGGATGGACTGACGTAGATTAGCTTACACATGGAAAAAAGCACACGAAATCACACTCATGCAAGTCTTTAGTCTTTGTACTCCCTCTCAGGGGAGGACAAAGATGAGTGCAGGATTTCAACATTTCCACGCTTCTTGTACTCTGATGCAGTTTCACCTCTGGGGACCTTATTAGCAGATGGGTCACTACACACTCCACCTCTAACAGAACAGACTCCTGTGTTCACGCCAGAACTTGTCTTGATTAATTATCAAGAGAGAGCTTATCTAGCTGCCACAGGCGAGAGAAGAAAGGAAACATAACTACCTCTAAAACTACTACAAATGTAGCAGGCTTGTACTGTTTGCTTCATGTAAAATGACCACAACAGCATTTTAGTCCATCATTTATATTAGTCTTTTTCAGGTTAACGTTTTAAGTGAAATTATCACATTATTGACGAGTTCACAATATTTATGTTTACCTGTAGTAGTAGTAAACTATAGATCTTTTATTTTTGGGGGGGGGTTGTTTTTCTGTGAGTGAGCCTGTTGGATGTTTAGCCCACATTCTATTCCTGAATATGTCTGTTTCTTATTCTCCCTGCTCTTCATTCAAAACGTGAATGCAGCAAGTTCTCCATCTGCAGTGTGGAAACACATACCTGGCCTTGTAGGAGGAGATGGATAACCTTCGTCCTTGTGCACACCAGATGCTTGATGCCCTCTATTCAACAGCAACTATCCCCAATTGGAGCTGCTATTCCATCATGAAATGCCCCTTGCCACAGGCTGCACTGTCAGCCTGTTACTGTTCTTCCCACTAAATTTATTTCTGTGCCTTTCTGATAACAAGTGAATCCATCTCCAGAGACATCACTTTTAGATCAGCTGATTTTTGGCATGATACCTTTTAGACAGATGTCTAAGTTTCTGTAGCTACATACAATTGACCCCCACATTATTGCTACCCTTTGACATGTCAAAAACTATTGACACACTTTTAACCAATTAAAAAAAATCATTGTTGGTATTTCTACAACCAAGCTGTCTTTGATCATTTCTGACCAGTTTTATTTGGATATTTTAAAGACTTCACTTTGCTGATGTTCTGCAACTCACAGACGTTGAGGGGTATTTTTTCTTATCACCCTACTATTGGGAGTGTTCTGGACACAGAGTGCGAACCCCAAATGGTTAACAATGTCGTGTTCGTCAAATATTTACCTATGCCATTTTTTTTTTGCCAGAAGTGGTTTCTTTTTATTTTATTTTACTTTGCAAAAAGCATATTCTGGAAAGAAAGAGGTGACATAGGTAAATATTTTACGAAGTGACAATTACTTCTAGTCAGAAGAAAACATATTTGTCAAATTCAAAGATTAATTCAACACAAAATTTGGTAGGTGCATGGATAACTTTGGGCTTAACTGAAAGAGCAATAAAATCAAAATTGCCACACAGTCTACTGAAAAACAAATCCTTGCACCACAAAATATGTCCAAACCTCGAAAAATCTAAATTAACAGAAATGTATGAGGTCCACTGTTTACTCCTCAGTCTAAAGTAGCAGTTATGATTTATTATTTCCTGACAAATCAAGGATAAATTATTTTAACCTATTGAAGAGTATGAAATTCAGGTTTATTACATAAAAGGGTTGTTCACAAAAGTATTCAAAGTATTTACCTTGGCATCCATCCTTGCAGTCAAGGCTGCGCTGTTAATCCTTGAGATGTATCAAGCGGCCATATGCAGTTTACCTGGGCAAAACTGAGTTGATTAGACAAAGATTAGAGCACATACTGTGATCACATGGTGTTGCAATTCACAGTGAGCGTCAGGACAGAAAACACAGACCTCAAAAACCCGTGAAATGAAACAAGTCTGCAACTCTGGGGAATCCTGCTAGATTTGGCTGTCTTGTTAAATTCAGCGGCCAGATGGAATGACGGCCATCTCGCCAGAACTTCATCAAGCAAGCCGTTACAAAGTGCTGGTTATATTGAAGCCGTTCTTGAGAAAAAGGCAATCGACAGCTCACTTGGCGGTTGACAGATGGGCATTTAAACAACTATGAAAAAGGGTTTCTGGTCTGATGAGACAAAAATTAAACTACTTTGGAAGAAATGCGGGCCTCCATGTCTGAACGAGGTCGTGCTCGTCACCAAGCGATGGATGGCTTAAACACAGTAAAACCTCAAACTCCTGTATGAGGGGTAATAAATATGCATTAAATTATTAAATCTTACTTCAAATACTTGATAATTTAATTGTTTTTACAAAACATAGACACGACTTTTTTTTTTTTTTTTTCCAGACAGGATTATTCTGCTTCTTCAAATTTGCCTTCAACCAAATCAGGAGAAGCTGCTGCTTCCTTTAACTGGAACCCAGATGAAGAGGCAGCTGGAGAGGCCGAACCGGAAGACTGCAGGTCCAGATGGTGTCAGGCTCTGAGCCCCGGAGGCCTGCGCAGAGCAGCTCTGGCTCTGTGGGATTCGACAACGCCCCCTCAACCTCAGCCTAACCCAGGAGAAGGTTCCGGTGTGTGAAAGACATTCTGCCTGGATCCAGCGCCAAGGAGGATTCACCCATCAGACGTCAACAACTAAAAACGCGTTGCCATGACATCCAACGTGATGAAGGACCACTCTCACCATTCGTTTTGACTCTGTATGCAAACAAAGCAGATTCCTTTCATCTGCCAAAAAAAAACATCTTACCTTGACGACTGCGGTCATAGGGTGAATCGGAAATGAACAAGAAGCTGAATGCAGAGAGCTGGTGGTTTGCGCTGTGACATTCAACAAGTCATCATATGTTGAATGTGAAGAAAACAGTGATTAGTGAAAAATGAAAGAAAAAGAAGGTTAGGTCAAACACTATTTCCTCTATGGGAGACGAAGTGGTTTCTGTGGCGAAGCGTAACTTGGTGTTCACCTGGAGAAGAGACTGGGCCGCAGTTGCAACAGTGCAACGCCGTCTACAAGCAGGGACAGAGCAAACTTTACTTTTTAAGAAAGCTTAGGTTCTCCAAGGTTCGCAGCAATATGTTGGGTATCTTTTACATAGAGGAGGGGCAGAGATTGGTGCAGAAATGGGAAAGAAAAAAAAACCATTTGAGAAATTAAGGGGGAAAAAACAGGAGTAAAAGAAGTTTGTTTCTGGGATTAAGGGATTATTAAAGACAAAGGGCACTGAGCATGGGAAACGATGCTGAATATATTTTGAAAGAACCAAAATCAAATGAACAGGTTAGTGGACACCAGCACACAATGATCAAACTGGAATCCAGAGGCGTTCAGTGGAAAACTAAATGTACCTATTCAATCGCTTGCAGAGGCTCATTTAACAGGAGTTTGTTCTGATAATTGTTTTCCACATGACCCCATCAGGCACTTCTATTGTTGTTGGGATATTACAATCACATTTTCTGTCAGTCCATTTAGTTTTGCAGATATTTTCACACAGGATCTTACACAGGCAAAGCATTTAACTTGGACTTCAACAAAGGCTCTTTGCCATTTTGCTGTTTCTTACAAAAACAATCGGTAGAATAAAATGCATGAATTGTTTTCAGAATTTTATGTGGGAAAAATCAACAGGGCATGATTGTGAAATGGAAGGAAGAGATAAATCTTTTGTGTCTTGAAGCCCCAGTTTGAAATCTTTTGCTACCTGCAACAGTTTTGCTCTGGATTTAAAGCTATATCTCTTTTCAATTGTGTTAACTCAAACTACCTTCGCTGACCTGTGAAATAAATGTCATCCCACAGCAAAATGCTGCCACCAACATGTTTCATCACAAAAAAATGAAACATTTGTAATAAGTAAAATTGAAGTTTGTCGTTGTACATTTGCATAACAAATAGTTTTGTAAACTCTTGCATAGGGCACAAAAAAAAAACATGTTTTTCTTCTCAGGTTGTTATAATTATACTTGCGCTTGAATACTTGAAAACAGCAAAGCCAATTTTGTTTGCTTTACAGAAGTGCACTTGCTGATTAGCAAATCAGCCAGTCTACACACCTCTAGTGACTACTAATCGAATTGATTGGTGGTGCTTGGCTGCCACTTACCCTCTTAAATCATATGGTTGCATCGAAGGAATGTTTAGTTCATCCACATTTTGGAGAGAGGTGATGATATTCCGCAATTAGATAAAGGCCTTTGTGTATCTGAATAATTATTAATCTGAGTTGACGACCTAAATAATTTGTCATGCAAAACTTTGAATTGAAAAACAGTGACTTACTCTTTCTACCCTTTGTCACGAGTGTGAAACACGTCCTGTGCATATAAAAGACATTATGTGCTGAGATCGCTTCCATTTGCACTCTCTGCATGCTAAGACCCTGACCTGAGCCATTACATTTGCCTCTGGAGGACTGCACACCAAGATGGAGGTCAGCTGATTCTAAAATAGGTCTGAATTAAATTGGCCGCTCTTATGCGAGGCATGACACAGAACCGGCTTCATCTGTTAAATTGGTGTGAGGGTCCTTCCTGGAAAGCTTTCGCAGGTAAAAGACTCATAAATGATAAATATGTTCAAATATATATATACAGGCACAGTAAAAGGGCCCTTGGCATTTGAAAGAGGGATCATTCATTTATTCACTTTAAGTTTTGGAAACAATAGGTAGGAGTGAAACATAAGTATTCACTTATTTAAACTGAAGCAAAGATGGTGCTGCGTTATTTTAGTGCAGTATTTTTTTTTATATCCAACACTGCTAGAGCAGAAAACTATTTGTAGCTTTCTCAAGTATCTGTCTTACCTTTAATCCCTGCATGATTTTCTATCTGCCCTCCATACGTTTAAACATTGCTTTGCTTTCCCACGCTGTCAAATAACAAATTACAGTCTATACACACCATCCTGTCTGACCAAAGACCTTCTGACCCACATTCTTCAGTCCAAGTAGTCCCTTGATGCTTTCCAACCCACTGTTTCCCAATCACTATCATTACCTCCTGCCAGTCATATGTAGAAATATGAAAGCAAGTCTAGAAACGTCTCCAGATATCAATCATTTGATTAGATACGTCTCATTTGCAGTATTTTATTTTTGCCTGTAATATGCCTAAATGTCGCTGCTTTGGTTGTTGCTTTATTTTTCTTTTCTTTTCTTTTTTTTCTAGCTTCATTGCAATGCATTACAAAACTGGAATAAAGAACACCTCCTGGCAAATGACATTTGTAGTTTTCTTCACTACAAGGTCTTGAGACAAAACACACATTTTAGACAAACAAACACTATGTTTCCACGTTAGGATAGTCTATTCTTAACGGAAAAGTAGAGTAGCAGTTTCTTGTTTTCAAGCACTCCAGAGTTATTTTAACAGGGGCATTTGTGTTCAATGACCCTGAAACCAAAAAACAAACAAACAAAAAAAAAATACAAGCTTCAAAGAAACTGAGAACTTACTTTGAGACTCACTTCTTACCATGTAAGAACACAGTGAACCTAGTCCCACTCTAATTTGCTTCTTAAAATCTTCTTCTGGCATCCATATGCTGTTAAATCATATATTTGTCCACACATTTTACTAGTCTGTGATGAACCAGTCAATTAAAAGTAAAGCAGTTTGTTATTCTGAAGTGGCAGAAAACAAGCCACAAAAACTGTTTTGTATATTATCAGCAAAATGTTTATGTGCAGAACCAAACATCTAAAGTGAATTTAAAACGTGACGCCAAAACAAAAAGGAAATGACTCATAAACCTCTCTTATTTGAGAGCAATAAAAAGGTGGTTTTATGCATTCTGTAGACACATAATGGCATTATACAGCAGAATCACGTAACTATCTTACCTCTAGTGGTTATTAAAAAAAACTGTATGAATCAAAAGTAACTTAAAAGAACTTTGTGTAATTCAACCTCATTAAAATTGCCCTCTTTCTCTCTAAGAACGACAGGAGATGTAATTCTGATACGTTCCAGGGTTGTTGTTTTCTGATAAACTGAAAAGTTTTTTTATTGGAAAACATCTGATTTAGTTTTAATATCATAAATTGTTGCCTTTAATCATTGAAAATTGTCACATTTTTCCCTTGCAAAACTACAACATCAGAAAATATCATTATTTTTTCTTTTGAACATGTAAAATTAATGTAGAATTTACAATTTTTTAGCAGAACTACCCTGCTCTTTGGCCACTTTTTTTTTTAATTTTTTTATCTACAACGGCCCTAGTATTCCATCATTTAATGCTGACTGAGGTTAAAGAATAAAATAAAATAAAATATTTGTATTTATTTTCCTTGATTGAGATGTGCTGAAGTCCCACTGAATTATTTGACCCTAGTATATGTACATACAAATACATCTTTTCACTTCATGCTCTAGTTGCTCCAAAGGAAACTCTCACCCTGCACAGTGAGCTTTACTGCCATAGACCTCTAACCAAAGAAACAATAAACCATCTTTTCCCTCAAAATCACGTATTACAGATAAATTTACAAAAGAAAAAAATATATATTTTCACCAAATGTGTTTTATTCAGCAGAGTATTCTAAATATAAAATGGGCATGTTTACTTAAAGCTACCAATACGTTTCTTCAAAGATATCATCTTTAAAATCCCAGTTTGATCCTTTCCCTTTTACAGATGAATAAATCTTAGATTTGAATATTTAATACACTGTCAGGACTCTAGCGCTTTATCATCCATTAAGGAAATTTAGGTCTACTAAATGATGAATGAGTAGGCTATGGAAGGATTAAAATGTAACTGCTAACTTACTGAGTTTTGTTCTCTTTGTTGAGACTCAGGCTTTTTCATTTCTGCTGTACTTTTAAAAGATAAACGTTCCCTACCATACATTTGCACCTGCGCTTGATAAAAACGGAAAGCTTCTTCTGTTTTAATTTGCTCTGCATAAGACAAAAAAAAAAAAAAAACAGCAATCAACCATGCAGCTTTAATTGAACCATTAAGCTGATTTGGAAATGAAAGGAGGCCATGTCCATGAGTGCTTTGTGAAGAAAAGAGTAGAAATTGGACTTTTTTTTTTTTTGGTGCAAAATTCTATGGTTAAAAATAGTGGAGAGCTTTACATTTCCTTGGCAGCGATTAGCTGCACCTCCAAGGGCCAGGATAAGGAGAACCATGGATGTTACCTTCGGCAGTAGTGCCAAGATGGTTTCCATCTGCTTATTAACACACATTAAGGGATATTTTGTTTTGGAAAAATTAACATGAGCAGTAAATAATATTTTTAGGGTCGCAGGGATTGGTGGATTTCAGCTATTCACAGTCGCTTGTATTCCTTTAGCTTTGAATGTATTTTTGATGTTGAACACTGAACTTAGGGTTGCTTCGCTACGTGCAACTTTAAATATTGTCATTAAGAAATTCACATTTAAAATGGAAGCTTGGAAGGTCAAACTTCTGAGTTCAAATTTAACACATTGTTAGTGCAGAGTTCTTTATCTCTGCTTTTAAGGATGCAAACAACTCATTGAACAACTCCTTACTTTGCTTTAACTGCAGCCGTACGTCACAGATAACGCGTCATTCATCATTTTACTTTTAAAAAGCTACTACCAGTTGTATTAGAGAACTGAGAACCATGGTGTTACGGTCTTTTTCTCATCCCGAGAGTCGCTCCTGTAGTCAGGTGATCAGGCCAAGAGTGAGTCATCAGAGATTCAACTGCTTTAATTCGTAACACAAAAGTTCAGAGCGGTCCTGCAGTCGGCACGTTCCCAAGCGTGGTAAAGGGAGGTCTTTGGAGAGATTCTCCATGCAAAGCTTAGCATGTCTGATCTCAGCAGGTGGGTCTTGTACAAACACGTCTGTCTGCAAGGGACACAGGGGGGAAGCCATGAAAAAGAGCAAATGCAAACCTTTATTATGCAAAAAAACAGAGCGGCAATGATGATGAAGAGAGACACCGACAGAGCCAAATATCCAGCGATAATCCTCAGATGTCACACACCACCCAGCTCGTCAGATTACCACCCGTGCCCTCCTCTGGGCTGCGATGGGGCACCGAGACTCTCTGGTAAAAGGCAACATAATCAATCAAAGCAGGCAGGCTGACATTCACCACAGCAGAACATTTCATAGGGGGAAATCACAGACATGGCAGTTTTTCTCTTTATTTGTCTTCTGTGGACCCCGAAGCATAGCAAGGACAGCGTTTAGTTTCTGTCAGTAATCAGGCACTTGCCGTCGTATCTCGTGTGCTTTCATCAGCTAATTTTGATTTATGTTTGGCGAGTAATGAATACACTGCAGAACTTCCGAATTCAGCTCAGGCAATTAAAAGACAGAATTAGTTCTAATAGTTGCTTAGTATATTTGCTCCAAGCTTGCTTATGGATTCTGAGTTCCTACCTCATTAATTTTCCATACAGTTAGTTTGTCGATCCCACTGTTGCCTCTTCTTTTGTGTTTGACATTGCACATTGTGCATTGCCAGGTTAACTTCTCTTCTAAATGCTCCACACAAACAATGAATTTGAATGATTCAGATCATTCTACGTTTATTTATTTATTGTTTCTTTCTTTCATCTTGACTTTGTTCAACAAAAGTTCCATCCCAATTTTTAATAATGTTCTCACAATTGTGTTCTTTCAGGCAGACTCAGGATCTTTTTTTCTTCACCCAACCTGTCTTTTCTGTGTGCAGACAGCTAAATCTCTGCCATTAGTTACTGCAATTACCACATAGAACAGAGCAGCAAGTGCTGCAACAGAAAGAAAGACTGTGCCACAAAAACAAAACAAAAAAATGTTTGAAGGCTTCATGTTTTTGCTAAATTCTGCATAAAAATATTTGGAATTTCTCATCATTCAATGTTACATACATCCTTTTTCAATCACACCTATTTTAAGAACAAAGGCTCACAATTCCAGCACTAACTAGCCCTTGACTTTGCACAACTTTTTTATTTCTCCGGCTTTTATGTTCCTTCTCCTTAGCGTTGCTGTAGCTAACAATTTCTACGTCAATCACTTCTGCCGTTATCGACCGTCTCACAATGTAATGCTGGTTAGCCACAAACTGTTTGTCAGCTTGGATTTGGAAAATCCCTCAGGACGTTAGCTCTATGAATTCCATTTACACTTTGGCTACCAGCATCTTGTTAAGTCCTGGACTGACTTCGGGGCATCACTGAATAACCACCACCTTTCGGGGCTGACCAGCAGCTTTTCTCCATCTCATTCTGGAATATGATTGATATTTAATATTCTTCAGCAGAGATGGTCGCTGAAATCTTTGACTTGGACTTGAGCTGCACTTAGGTCACAAAAAATAAAATGTTATATTAAACTTAGACTTCTGCTACAATGAGCCACAACTCGCATTGGATTTGAGCTCTGCTGTTTAAGTTTCTAAAACAATCCTTATCGACTGTAATCAAGATGAAAAGTAGCATGGTAGGTATAAATCACGTAAGTAAGCGATTAATGTTGCTGCTTCAATGTGTACAAACGACTAGTTGTCATGGTAACATTGTTCACTGTTTTGTGGGCTCTCTGCAATATTCCCCAAAGGTTCTCGTCATTAAATGGAAACACGTTCTAAGGTTGTGTGTTTGTTTTAGCAAATGCTAAATGTAATCATTTATACATAAAATAATTGTAGAGTCCCAGCAATAGTTAAAATGAAGTATATGATATCGTGGTGTTTAACAACAGTGTTCAAAAGTCTAATTGCAGATGATATAAAAAACATGATATATGCCTGATTCATAACTGGCTCATAGCATTGATCCATTAAATGCAGATCACTTTTTTTTTTTTGAGCACCATTACATTGACTAAAATAATATCTAAAAGTGATTTCGATTTTTAAAAGACTTTATCTTATTTCAAAAGAGATAAGAATTTCCAGAATTTTGAGTCTGACTCTGTAAAAGCACAATCGCCTTCATAATACAACTAAATAAAGGGCTATATAAAATATAAGCCTATATAAAATAAATAAGTAGGATGACTCTATTTAAAATAATATTGCTTTATAACATTGAGATTTGATCAGTCTTTTCTGTAGATCATGTTTGACAAGTGATTAAAGAAATACAAACTAAGTACATAGACCATGCTTCAGCCTACATCTTACTGGATTGCCTGAGGTCTGAGCACATGTTCATTCTGTGAAGCAGCTGCTTTACTCTTAGTCCTGCTGCTAATTGGTATATTCGGAAATACATCAAATACATATTTATTTTTAAATAAATGTCTTTTCTGATAAAAAAAAAGAAGAATTTGCTTGCTACTTTAGTGAACTTGAGAAATGAAAATTGCGAGTGACCAAAACCTGGTATAACTGAGAGGAGGATGGGCAGTGAAACCAAAACCTACATTTCACCCTCTTTGTATGCTTGAAATTGCCACACTCAAGCAAATTGAAAAAAAAAAAAAAAAAAAAAACAGGCAAAGGCAAGCGAGTCAGGGAGAGAGAGAGAGAGAGAGAGAGAGACGCACAGAAAATATTAAAGCTTCTGAAAGTATTACATCCTCCTGAACAAATTCTCACACTGGCATTGATTGTGTGAATAGCAGTTTCCTGTGAATTTATATCCTCCGTTGTTCATTACAGTCTCTTTACTGGCTCCCAAATGACCCCTTCAGTGCCACTGTCTGCAACATAAGGTTACAGATACCTTATATCACAGGTGGATAATCCACAATACAACAATTTCTCCTGCTGCCTTTCTTTAAGAGAAGGATTTATATCCATGTCGGGTTTACGACTATTTGGGACGTGAGGCAGTAACGACCCACGTGCTCGGTTTCTCACGTCTTAAATCAACGTATGCATAGGAAGTTTTGTGTGATGTAGGTTAGGAATGAGAGCGAAAGCAGCTTGTTTATTTATGTGCCTGTTTGTAAACCTGGGGCTTTTCTCACTCTTTCATTGGCTCAACTGACAGCTGTTCGGCCCAGCAGGGCCCCGAGGCAGAACACGAGGCTCCATCTGATGTCAGTTTGTCTGGTGTCAGCAGGGCAAGGCGCTTTGTTTTTCCATCAGCGGCCTCACCTCTGAGGCGAGAGAGCATCTTTAGTGGGGCAGAAATTCAGTACCAGCGAGAGACATAATAGATGGTGAGAGCTTTAACAAGTCCAGGAAGACACTCAAATAATTCGTTCTCCTTACCTGGCAGACGAGAAAAAAAAAAAAATTCTATTTCCAGTGCAAAGACTCTGCCATCGACTGCTAAAATTAATGAATCCCCTTCACCGAGAGTGTCGGTGTACTTGTCACTGACACTGTCCAGGCAGTAGGTATTACTGCCATGTGAAACAATTCTGGCACAAACCCCATCATTCAGTTGGTGCCCAGGGTTTCCTCATGGAGGAAAATAAAAAAAAAAAAAAAAAATCACTGCTCCAAAATATATGGTGCAGTGTTATAATAATAGACTTTAGGTTTCCTGTTGGAGACATTTTCTGAATGCTTTCTGTCAGATTTTACCTGTGGCAGCTCATGCTTTTTCAGTGGCCAAGGCAAGCCCCTCCTTCTGTACTCCACCTATGCATATACATACACACACACACACACCTACACACACCCCGACCGAAACCCTGTTCATAATCTGCTGATATCTCTTAGATGCATTTTTGCCAACATTTCTCAGAGACTTTAGTTCATACTGACATCATAGTATCACACATTTTAGACGGATTTGTTGGACATGAAAGTCCCAGTAATTACATCCCAAAGATGCTCTCTTAGATTGAGAGTAGGAGACTGCAGAGGCCTTTTGAGTACAGAAAACTCAATCATGTTGTCCTGCAAGAGCCAGCAATCAGAAGATTGGTCCAGTTGAATGGACAGGGGTTGATTTTGTCAGCAACAATACTCAGGCAGGCTGTGGGTTAACAGTTTTAAGGGGCCTAAAGTGTATAAAAAAATATGCCTGACATAGTACAAAACCAACTCCAGCATGAACCATGGCTGCAAGCTGGACTGAGTCCAATCGTTATGCAGAATGTTTGCCCCACCATCTGAATGCTGCTGCTCAGATGGACTCATCAGACCAGGAGAGGTTTTTCCATTCCATCTACCTGTTGTCCACTTTTGGTGAGTCACAGTGAATGGTAGTCTCAGTCTCCTTTTTCTCAGCTGACAGAAGTGGCACCTGGTGTGGTTTTCTACTGCTGTAGACCATCTGCGTGAGCGTTTAACATCTGCTCACAGGGAAATTTGCACAAAGCTTGGTCATGACGCAGGTTATTTCGGCATATGTTTTTCTATCAGAATGAATCAGTTTGCACATTCTAGTTAGGTGTGCATGTCGATTTCAGTGTTCTGCAATGAGTTTTTACATTTCTAGTCACAATAACGTGAGTTAATCCAAAGAAGGGCATTTATTTCTCAGGAACTGGGTGGAGAATGTTGGCTACTTTAAAATGTATGGAAAAAAGGTAAATATTGTTTCAAAATGGATACTGCAAACCCTGGCAAAGGGAAGTGAAATAATGTCGTCTACAGACACAACACTGTAGGGCACAAACTTAAGAATAAAGTTTATTTGTTGAGGAACTGGAATACTTTTTTTAAATAACCTTGACCAACATTGTTTATGTAAAAAAAAAAAAAAAAAACATTTACATAGCTTAGTCACGAATGAATGACGCACAAGCTCTTAAGCAAAAAAAAAAAAAAAAAAAAAAATCCAATAAATAAAATTCAAGACTCATGCTGTTCTGTGTACTATCACCGCTTCCTGGAACGAGATATTCTCTGCTCACGTTCACAAAGAATAATAGTCATATTTCCCCAGAACATATATTTTTTTTATTTTTAGAATACCATTCTGCTGCTGCCAAATAACTGAGGAGCACATTGTAAATTTAAGTGTTTGCTTCATTTCAACACCAAGGCCAGCTCCCTAAAAACTTAAAAATAGGACCTGCCCAAGGAATATTGAAAAAAGATTCATATTTACTAACAGCATAAAAGTGTATCTGCCTTATATTTTCATGATGATGCGTTACTTAAAGAGGCATTAAGTAATCCTTCTGCAATAATAGTTTTTATTGAGTCAGACTGCCAAATATTTTTTGGCCACATAGAATAAAATTTAGATAAGTGCTGCACAAATGTTGAAGCAATGACTCAATAATAAAATCAATACTTAATCTGTCCTCTCATTTCGTACCCATAACACTTTTCATCCTAAAATACACAGAATGCACACAACAGGGCCATATAGTAGATGGTATGCATGCACAATATATATGACAGGACTAAACAATTCACAAAAACACGCCGGTTTTTTAAAACTGGAACCACATGGAACCACAGACAGAAAACCAGGTTTTAAGATGTTCTCTACAGAACTAAGATTGAATTGAATTTTTTGCTGTTAAAGTGAATCTACATTTCCTTCAACGTAGCATATCTGTAACTCAAGAAGGGAATAAGAATGTGCTTCACTTTCCATTATTATTATGAAACAGCAGCAAGGACATAAAAAGTATTTATCTGAACAAAAAAGACACATTTATATTCTTAAAAGGAATGCTGGTAGAAGAAGAAAAATGCTGAAAAATCCACCCAAGTCTTTCAAGAAGCAAAGGTTGGAACTAATTAATGTTGCACACTACTTTCTGTTATTTCAATAAATTTCCTACCAGCTGAAAAAAAAGAAACCTTTCAATACTTTAAGTCAAGGAACCATTTACAATAGTGGTTCAAGAATTTACTTGTATTTATTTTCCGATCATGGAGACAATAAAAATTGGCTTCTGGGAAAATTCAAACATGGGACAAACAAAAAACTTCTTTTGTAACAGAAATGCTAAACAATCCTGGGAAAGACTGCTGATTGTCCAGTAGTCCAGCAGACAGTAGCTGACACCCTCTAAGTTTTAAAAGGTCACTTGAAAAAGCTCTAAAGTAAATTGTCTGTTAGGTAAAGTTACCCAAGCAACAAGAATAAGTGCACCAGTGATGAACATATTTCATTTACAGCAGGACTTGGCTCCTCCAAAATCTGCAAAAAGGCACCAATACTGAACCCAACAACACAGACAAGCTGAAGACTGATGTCAAAGCAAGTTTGACTCACTAAAGCAGAGTCATGAATCAATAACCCATCAGAGTGATTCAAAGAATGGAGATCATTTCCAGCCTGATATTTCATTAGTGGATCGTATGTGCTATTCAAACAAGATGGAAAGGTTTTCCTTAGCTTCAAGCAATAATTATTAAACTTAAGAAAAAAACTTGAAATATATCAGCTCAAATAATCTGTGTGAGTTTCACTGGAATTGCTGAAATAATAAACTTTTTATTGGCATTGTATATTTTGGGGAAGCACCTGCGTCCTTCTTCTTGCCCTTATTAAACGTATTTTGCATTTAAATCAGGCACAACTGTTGGAATCTGTCTAATAGGCTCCACTGGAAGGATGCTCTCTCCTTAGTGTCGCAGGCACAGCCATTAATGTCCACCCATGACTCAGCTTAGCCCTTAGGTCTGATGGCTCCTCTGCGGTCATTTATCAGTCAGCAAGTGTTAGGAGGAAATTACAAGGACATCTCTAGGAGGGAATAACTCTGAGAAGCAGTGACTAATCCTCATTTTTCTGCTCTCTTCCAAACTTTGTAAACAAAAAAGAAAGAGGAGCCCAATGAGATAACTGTCACTAATGTATTTTTATTCATAACACTGTTCTACATTTGCCACTTATTTCAGAATATGTTATGTGAATTTATTATACATAGCGTCGAATATTTCACGCATTCATTTCTTATAATTTTTGATGATAATTTCTTACATGTAACCCCCCCAAAAGTTAGTGTCTCTGAAAATTAGAATATTACATTGGAGCAATAAAAATCTAAATATATATTTTTAAAAACAAACATCAGGCCTCTGAAAAATACAAGAATTTCTATGCAGTCACAACCTGATCTGGCCTCCTTTTGCATGACTTAAAGCATCGATACAGCATGTCATGAAGGCCATCAGCTTGTTGCCGTGCTGAGGTCTAATTGAATCCCTGTGGTTTCTTTGATAGATCGTTTTAGTTGTTGGGTCTGGTGTCTCATCATTCTATTTGCAACACGCTACAGATTCTCTATGTGGTTCAGATCAGGTGAGTCAACCTTTAATAAATTTAGCAATGTGAGCAGGAACCAAAGTTCCTTATGGAAAACATTTTCTAACATTTTCTGTTGATTGTGTACTTCAGAAAACAAAGTGGACCAATGTTCTGTATCACCTCGGACTAGGTAGCTCACCTACCCATGTTCTTGTAGCGCCAGTCCTCTCTTTGTGAATCTCTCTGAAGTTCTTGAATGGATTTTGCTTGCCATCTCTCCAGTAGCTACTGGTTTAGCCCAGTTGCTGTTGGACTTCTTCCTGTCACACCTTTTTCTTTTACTCCTGCTTGAATACGGCTCTGTGTGAGCAACCAGCTTCTTCCTTCAGCAGCGACCTTTTGTTGCTTGCCATCCTTGTGGAGGGTGTCAGTGACTGCCTCCTAGACATCTGTCAAGTCAGCAGTCTTCTCCAAGATTATGTAGCATGTTGACCCAGACTGAGAGACCATCTGGAGGCTGAGGAAACCTTTGCAGGTGTTTTGAATTATTTAGAGTATGACACCATGAGTTTCCAACATTTAACTTTTTCAAAGCTTTCTTTTTTTTTTTTTTTCTTTTGAGACGACACTGAATTTTAGGTTTTTGTTTGCTGAACACCATAATTAAAATTACAAGATATACAGGCTTGAAATATTTCACTCTATATGGAATTAATATATATTATTATATTGTATTTATATGAGGAGCAAAACCACAAAGATAAAAAAAAACTAAATTTAACTCATTATAAAATTATTTTTTTCTTCACTGATATTTGAAAAAAATGGTAAGAATTGGAACAGCTATATTATCTACATGTTGTTCAGATCCCCAGAGTACTTTAACAGCACCTCTTTGTGTTGTGTTGATTTACTAAAGCTTGTGCATTCATTGAGAAAACATGACGACATACTTTATAATTTGATCCTTTCATTTGACCAAATTATTTATTTGTAAAATTGTGACTTTGTGTAAGATCCTAAACAAACCAATCTCATTGGGAAAGGAATAAAGGATTCTAGTTTTTCATTTGCTTGATTTTACCCGGTGGATGTTGCTTGATTACGTTTTGGTTCTGGACTGGCTTTTGTAGTTTAGACTCTGGATTTAGGATATCAAGGCTTTTATTGGATTTTAGACCCGTGTTCTGGTGTATTGACCACTCACCTGCTCTTGCAGCCTCTCCTCGTTTCTTTGGGAACCTTTAACCTTTAATCTCTCCCTCACTTTCTTCTATTGCTTCGGATCAACCATGAGAAACTCACACAGTGTACCAAGCTGATTGATTTTTTATTTTTTTTCCTTTTGTGCAGTCACTTCAAAGATTTCTCTTCAACTACCTAATAGAATTGATAGGGCAAAGTTCACCATCCTACAATTATTCCTATCAGTTAAATCTCTGCAATTTCTTTTTTGTCTCTTTTTCTGAAATTGAATCTACATGCCGCAATGCCAGGCTAGGCAATACAATCTTTTGGCCATTCCTGTTGTGTTACTTTTGGGTCTCTTATTCTCAAGCAAGCCCATAAACCTAATGAGAGCCCAGGTGCATATGATATTGGTCAAAGATTCGTCATTAAAAAGTATGTATAAATTGTGCTTGTGATTCCTCTCAATGTCAGATGTAAGTTCCATCAAGTTTTTGCCACAACGGAAAATGAGAATATTAGAAAACTGATTAATCTCTATCAGAATATAATGTAATTTTAGTTAGATTCGTTTATTATGCATTTCCTGTGTTGATTAGATTTATTATTCCTACTCTCCTGTTTGCATTATTCCTCCTTGCTTCAATGTGCCACCTCCTTTTCCTTCCCTCAGATCCCCCTCTGCTCTCCCCTCGCACCTGCTCTTTGTTTTCTAATTAGCGCCGTCCCATTGTTCTAGCAGTCCAACTCCCAGTATCTAACCGTCTCTTTCATTCACTCCATCTCCCTGTTTCATTCTGCTCCATGTATCCCTCAGCCCTCTGTAGTACCTGTGACTGAATTCATAATTTTATTCAGGATTGCTGTTTATTGGCTGATTGACAACATTTTTCTATTTGTGTTCTGCCGGTGGCCTTTTTTATTCTCCTTTAATGCACAGGTAATGCATGAACATGTAATCAATTTACATACACAGATTGATTCTCAGGGAGAAGGTCAGGCATTTTACTGCACATTGTTCAGACAAAGCCGCAGTGATGAAGGTGGTGGAAATTGAGTTTCAAAGTCAGCATGTGTCAAGAGTTTGCTCAGTTAGAGAAATGACTGAAACATCCCTCATGGTAGCGATTTGTAAACTTTTATGGCTGGAGACTGCTGCAAATTCAGTGAACATTTGCATGAATTTACACATTTTCTTTGAACTCAATCAGATGTTGGAGGCAAAGGCCCCAGTTACCTTCACTGAATGATTTACGGTCGCATGTTGCAGACAAAATGTGCATCTATCCACATCTCTTCTTTTATGAGGCACTGCATATAGTACCCGTTATTTTTTTAATGTAACAACAAAAACCTGTTTTAAAATGTTTTTTGTGTGATGGACCAGCATAAAGTAGTACATGAATAAAAACAGAGAATGATTGATGGTTTCCAAAATGGAGGGAATACAGTGTGCTTTTTCAATTCAGCCATCTTTCCCTGCATTTACAGAGTTACATGTTTTCATTTATTTATTTTGGGACTAAAAATGTTCAGTTTCCAGAAGAGCTCCGTCAGAGTGGATGGAGAGTGTTTGTGAACGTCAAGCTGTGCCATGGATTCTCAATTACAATTCAGTCTGAACTTTGACTTGGCCATTCGGACACATGAATGTTTGCTCTACACACCATTCTGATGTAGTTCTGGTTGTGTTTTGGGTTGTTACCCTGCTGAAAGGTGAACCACTCATTCTTATCCTCATGGTCTCTTTTGTTGAAATGAATGCTTATGTGAGAACACCACTTTTTTTTAATCAAATTTCAACAGTATTTCAGTTGCCTTTATTTGTCGTGAAGTGTCATTTCTCACTGACTTCCCTAGAAATATTTTTCCTCCTTCCTCAGTGAGGAAATTCGGTGTCCTAATAACCAAATCTAAATTGGTTCCTCATTTAAACAGAAGCAAACACTGAAGCCAGCGTGCAAAAACAAAGACATACAGCAAATGAAAACAGCATTTAATAATCTCACTCAATTCCCTTTGAGTAACTTGATGTTTTTAGGGGCTTTACCAACTTTCATCTGTCTTGTTTTAACCCAGGTGGTCTGTGATGGCCTCTGTCACTCCGTGTGTAAACACCACAAGGAATACATAAGATCAAGGTAGCTTTTATCATCATCTTCCCTGCCATTATGATGAAGAATGATGGTTTGTTCTCTGAGCCCATTAGCAATAAATCAGATGGAGAACAAGATCGCTAATGAATGGAACTGTGAGCACTGTTTATACATACATATCCGGTACAGCACACCCCATCCAGGCCCTTGGCATGCATTTTAATATCCTTTTATTCAGTCAGTTTATGTTCACTACTGTGCAAAGGTTCACACATATTGTCTAACATAAATCTTGAAAGTATAGACGGAAGTAGCCTATTTGGCATGAAAAGTCAAGCAGGTCATGTCAGACTCTGCATCTATGATCCACTTCTAACTAGAGTCTGCCATTACATACATCTTCATTTGACGAGTGTTCAATAAAGAGCCAAATCACAGGGGCTAATGTGTGTATCCTGCTTCATCGGGTTAACCTTGTTGAAGTTTTTAACTCGACTTACACTGTATTGTAAATGAAACAAAAAGGGTTAGAGGCCACATTTGGCAAAAAAACATAACATTATGAGGTTGTAATTTATTTTATACATATGAAAAACAGGCCTATCAGTGGCCTTTGTTGTCATTTTGTGAAACTTAATCACATTTTATTTCGGGAAGCCTCTCTGTCAACTGCTGCTAAAATCCAACATATCATGAATTAACGAGTTCCTTGCACATGTTCTTGTCGCAGTACAAGCGCAAACTTCGATGTATTTTATTGTGATTACATGACACAAATCAGCACAAAGGAAATCATTATTGTAAATCTATCCTTTGTCTAAACTCTAGCTGCACTGAACCCAGTCCAAGTGGAAATAAAAAGGCAAACAATGAACTATACAAATATTTTGACCAACAAAAACCTAAACGTTTTGTTGGAAAGTTAGGGCCATTTTCCTGGTTATTATGGAAAGGAGCCTCCTAGATATTTATACTACGTTGCTCAGACATATTAATGTGCACAGCTTCATAAATCAGAATCTATTTGTTCACCACACTTTTTTTGATATTCATCACTACGCCAACAGTTTTTGTGAAAGCTGAACAATATTTTGAGCTTGAGTTCTCTGGTTCCTGCAACAGCTTCACAATAATGCAACTAAATTATTGCACAATAATGTGCTAAAATCCCAATTTTTGGGGGATTGCAGTTGTAATAAGAGTTTAGCATTATTATATAAAGACGACTGATTCTCAGCACAAATTTCTTTGATGATAAAAATGAACTGGTGCAATACTTTTATCTGACTCTTCTTTCCTCCTTTAGACTCTGGGACCTTGATTTTAAAATTAATTGCAGAATTTACTTTGTCCTTGAAGAAAAGACTAAGAGGAGACATTCAACAGTTGCAGTGCATATTCTGGATGTTTCTATGTGTGGTAGGTCTCAAAGCAATGATGACACACCATAGTCCACCCCATGTGAATCTCTACCGAACTCTGGAATGAGCTCTACTTCGGCCACACCTTTTCTTTTTCACCAAACCTTTCATTGACATGCAAAGAAACGGTTCTATCTGAAAAGCCAGCTTGTTTAGCAACAAAGTTCTGTGGCATACCCTCACTTTGGAGGGTGTCAGTGACTGTCTGCTGGATAACTGTCATGCCAGGTGTCGTCCCATGTTCATGTGGGCCACGATATTACAATAACCTGACATTGCCGCATTAAAGAACTCTGGCCTTATGCAACATTTACATTTTCTGAGACATTGAATCTGGGGCTTTTGGAAGCTGCAAGGCATAATCATAAATACATTATGAACAAAGTGCATGCCTAAAATGTTCCACTCTGAATGTATTTAATCTATATATATATATATATATATATATATATATATATAAACGCTGCTCAAAAAAATAAAGAGAACACTCAAATAACAATTCCCAGATCGGAATGAATGAAATATTCTCATTGAATACTTTGTTCTGTACAAAGTTGAATGTGCTGACAACAAAATCACACAAAAGTCATCAATGGAAATCAAATTTATTAACCAATGGAGGCCTGGATTTGGAGCCTCACACAAAATTAAAGTGAAATGTTCCCTTTATTTTTTTGAGCAGTATATATATATATATATATATATATATATATATATATATATATATATATATATATATATATATATATATATATATATATATATATATATAATAATCACCAAAATAAAAAAACAGCTTCAGTAAATAACTTTTTTAACTTTTTAATCGTAATGCATTTTCTTCTGACATTCATATTACCTTCCTTATTTATCCTTTTGTATACAGAAATCTTTTTAACAATATTTTTTACTTCTTGGTTGTAGTTTGTCTTTGGAAAAAGAAACACAAAAGCCCTAATCTGTATTTATAGAAATCATCCTGGAAAAGTTCAAAATCCAAATAAATTTAACACAGAAAATATTGATTACATTGACCTTTCAAAAATGATTGCGATCTCAAAAAAAAAATTATGATGTTCTACAAACATAGATATAAATGCTAATTAAAAACATTGAGCTGTTAGTGATCATAATATATTTTGGCATTTAGCTCTAAATATGTATGAGGTTAATAATAAAAAAAAAAGATAAACAGTTTTGTGTTAATCAGTGAGGAAGTGCAAATGTGTCCTTTCTTGCTTTTGAAGCCGACAGAAATGGGTAGATTTAAATTTGAAGGTAAAGCTGTGCCGGGCTCCATATTGTGCAGCTTGGCTGAACTTACTGCTCTAATGAGACTCGTGGAAGGCACACTCCCACGGCTATCCGTGTCCCTTTTATTAAGATGGAGAGATCCGGCGAATGCATTTGGGAGAGGAAGTGATGGGTTAAGCATGTTCCTCCAGAGGGACTTTGTCTGGAAACTACAGTACTAAATTTAAATGACCATGCTCAAGAACAATAAATGTGTAAACATAGTTTTCCTTCTTCCTCTTTCTAAGTCTCTCTTTCACTCGCTCTCCCTCTCGTACATATACATGAAATTAGGACAGTTTTAGTCCCTCTGTTACATTGAGGGCTCTGTAAACCCAAAGTATTGCTACTATTAGCTGCAGTTCTGTTCCCTTGGGCCATGTGGGGACACATGGAAGGTAATTACAGAACATAATGTTATTAATTACTCTGAACCCTTGTGTTGCTGTTGGAGCTGAACTCGCTGCAGATGAGTTTCTCAAAGCCATTGGGGCCTTAGCATAATGCCTACAGTTAAGTGACCCACTCGTCTCTGTCACAGAATTTGGAAAATTGTCTTAGCTTGTCTATTTGTCTCCGATTCTTGGCAGCGGAGTCTGTTTCTCTGGTCCTGTTTTCACTAAGCTAAAATTAGAGAGAAGAAAAATATACTTTGTAGGAAGAAATTGGATGTCATTCTTGTACGGTTCACTCAAAAAGTGAGAGTGAAAATGTGAAATTTAATTCATTAGATTATGTTCACCTTGTAGGTACGGTGTCTGGTTGTACTTCATTATGAACTCACAAGGTTTTGGAAATCTTCCTCTGACATTGTGTCCCATGTGGACATGACAACATCACTTAAGAAAATATATATTTTATTTATATATTAAAAACAGTTTGAGATTACTTGAGCTTTGTGACATGTAGTGCATTACCATGCTGAAGATTGGTCACTGGTCACTAAAGGATGAACACGGTCTGAAACAATCGTCATAATTCACCACATCGTCTTCGATAACAAGTTCTTACACACAACTGAATCTGCCGTTTGCAAGTTACAACTGAAATTGAGAATCACCAGACAAAGTTTTTCCAATTTCTTGCCCAGTTTGGATAAGGCTGTTAGAGGTAAAATCTTAGTTTCAACAGGATTGTACTTCAGGTTGGTCTAATTTTGTTGTAGCTTATTTGCACCAAGGCTATTTTGTGAGTCCAGAGATTGTATTTACGAAAGATGTATCAAGGGCTTATTTAAGCTACAGTTTCCTTTCTGCTATCTCAGCCCAGTCCCAACATTTTCCTTTTACCTCTGAAATCACACATTACTTGTATTATGTTGCGTATAGCATGTGTGATCTTTGTACTTTGTTAGGTAAATGCATCTGTAAAAAAATAATAATAATAAAGTATGGATTTGAGCAAATTATATCATTTAACAAGTGTTCTTATAATCAGTGGTACTGTGTATATAAAATGGCACGTATAATTGGCCCTCAGAGTGTAGAACCAAATGTGGTTTTATTATTGGTGGCTTTTAGTTGAAGCTCCACAGTTATAATTTGCACAATAAAATTAAAAGCACACACCACTCAGATGTGTAATACAAAACCAATTGCTCTTCTGCTTAAAGCAACAGCTATGACAGTCTAACCCTACAAGCTAAAAATAAAAAAAATAGAACTATGCAAATTAACTAGAATTATTCATATATTTTGCTGAAGTCAGTCTGGGCATCAGTTTACACCTGGTTGTTAATATATTCATGAATCAATCAAATTGTATTGTGTGGTCTTGATTTCTAGCACAGTAAGATGGAAGATTAACAATTACTTAAAAAGGCAGTAAAGTTTTTGGTTATTAAAAATGAGAAAAAGACCTGTGTCTCATGTGCCTTTTGAATTGTTGCTTGGACTTTTTCTTCGAACTCCAACATGTTTGTTTTCTTCAATCCAAAGTAATAAAACCTGAGTCGGTCACTTTTCAATAGGATAAAATTACAGAAACGGAAATTAGAAGAAATGGAAAAGAAATAAAAATCTGAACAGCAAATAATTGATTTTTTTTTTCCTACACCCTTACTAGTTTCATATATCCACCTGCACTGTCCATGTTTGAGAAGTGTCCTTCTGCATTGACTGCCTGTGCTGATTGACTGATCTTGTGTCGTTTCTGAATTACGTTTGGGATCTACAGAAAATAATCCCAAGGGCAGGAAACGTCTGACAGGCTGCCCTCTAGATGCCCTTACGTCAAGGAATTTGTGAATGGGGCATTTTCTCTGGTGCTTGAACCAAATTTGTGTTGTATAAGTGAGAAACAATATAATAAAACATTAATCTGAAATTATTTCATACTTGGAAATGGCAAACAATATAACAATGAATAAATGCATGATTCATGGATGTTTACGTGAAATGATTTTTGTTAGCTTATTTAAGACTTGGTGCTTTCACCTTTACAGCGGTTAAAGAATAAAAAAAAAAAAGTAGGTGAAAGGCCATGAAGAAGGAGAGTTAATATCTCTTGTTCTATTAGTTTGGTAGTTGTGATACATTTGCAGTTACTCACCTGAACAGCAGTCGTGTTCCTCTGTCTGTGCTGATATCATTGCATAAGATCAGTAAGACCCGTTTGAAGTGCTGTTACCTGGATACATGCTGCAGGATCTTATTTGATGTAGTGGCAGTTTGGCTCTGTGTATCACGTCTTGTTTCAAGGATGTGACATGATAGTTCTTTTTCTCTAGGTTGCAGAAACTGGACTGTCTGTCATGATGTATTGGTACAGTTTTCTGCAGGTGAAGTTCACAGAACAAGCAGCCTACGAAATATGAGACTTGCTTCATTTATCACTAATATGAAGAATGCATAAATAAGTCAAAAACTTTGTACACTAACAATTTCTAATGTCCTTTGAAAGTTCCCAACAACCTGTTGGTTCTTGATTTACCTTACTACATGCTGAATCAATACATTTTTACTGCTTTAATCTAAAGCTAAATTATAGACCTTAAGTAATTGGTGATGTAAAGCTTTGGCAGTCAAAACACTCTTTGGCTGAAAGTTGATATAATCATGTTAATACGTAGTTTTCTCACCATCATGCAGAATCAGTCTGGGAACAACAGAGATAAGGTAAACTGGGTCTACTTGCAATATGCACAGTGAGTAGACTGTGTGACTGATGACGTTCCCTCACCGGATCAGCTGGCAGAGGCGTCTGGAAGCAGAAGGAATGGTTAATCTGAGGTTTAACAGAGTTTGGAATGACGCTGGGAAGTAACAGATGGGTGACGGCTTACGGCTTTGAGACAAGGATGCGGCGCCGTGGGAACGCAACTCTGACCCGGATGGAGGATGGTGAGTTCAAGCTCTGTGGTGGTGGAGTGAGTGTCGGCGAGTCGGCAGGCAGGTGGAGGTCCGGAGGACACAGGAAATGAGGAGGACCGATTCTGAAGATCTTGACACTGGAGGCTTGTAGATGGCAGTTCGAGTGGAGGAAATGAATTTTAACCCAACAAGGTTAATCATCTGGCGAAGAGAGGTTGTCGTGCAGCTCCTCAAGTCCTCTGAACCCGATGAGGTAATTGATGCCAGGTGTGCCGGCTGCTCAGGAATGGACCGCCCTGCTGCAGATATTCCTCAGGCACACACACACACACACACCAGAATCGTAACAGATGTGTCACTAAAATAACAGAAAACAACAACATTTAAAGTGTTGATTTCAATAATAATCAATATTCTATATTGTTCAAGAAGAGAGAAAAAAAACATATTTTTAACTTAATACTTATTTTCAATTATATTGCTTGATAAATTATTTTACATGAATACAGTGATATTTATCCTTGAGGATAAATATCCTCCTACCAATCAGGAGGATCTCAGATTGGCACACGCCTCGTCTGCTGCCACAGACTGAAGAGAGAATTTCTCCGTTCCTTCTTCTCACTTCATAAACTGAACCGACACCCTTGAGAAGCAGCACAGCCTGTTTGCATGCCAAGTGATTAGCTGCTTCATAACAGTTATTTTCTGTGTGAATGGGATGGGATTTCCCCTAAGAAAACACTGCAGAGAAAGCACTGCAACAATCAAACTCATCCGTGAGTGTGTCGTCGGAGTGAAGAATACGTGCCCAGGGTCACGTTTAATTGTCTGTGGAAAGATGGTTCTAATTTACCTCCTGGTAACATCCTATTGCTCACTTTACACAATTTTGCAACACTCTCTGCCACACATATTTCTTTTTTTTTTGTTTTTAAAGATGAAAAAATGCTAAACAAATAACTGTTTTGAAACCCTTTGAATACACCAAAAAACAGACTATCTGTAATTTTGTATCCCAGGTGAATTCTCCACATTTTTGTTCTGTTTTATAAAAAAAAATTACAGTATCAAATATCATATTTGATTGAATTGCAAGGCTACGAGTCAAGCTCAATTATGGAATTAAAGAAAGCAGAAATACAGCCATAACTAACAAGCTTGAAAACGACAAAGGCCATATGCCGTATAACATGGCATATTTCATACCTATTAAAACTTGTTAGTGTCTGTATTCTTATATCTATAAATGGTCACGTAGAGCCATCCTTGATCTCAGGAGAGGCTTTGGGCTCCGGATGCATCCTCTGAGCTGGAGGTGACTCGCCAAAGGACAGCCGGCTATGATATCTTGCACCTTACTCCCTGGCAGGTTTATTCCCCAACAAAGGACCAAGGGGAGAGAGCAGAGCGCTCTCGGTGCGAGCCAATTAGCCTTGTTTATTTTCCTCCGCTGTCTAATAAACGTCACTTTCTACTTCTAATGGTTCGCAAAGAGAGTGTGATTAAAATTCAGGCCAGAGGTGTGACCAAACGTGAAACAGAGCCATGTCTTCTGCAGAGGCTCCTCATCGTGCCACAACGGCTCTCAATGCAGCACTGTTATTGGAGCTTATTATAGCAAAAATTTACAACACTCCACTGACCTCTGCGTACCACAGCCGCCATGACAGCAATATTCCTCTCCAATAACAATAAAGGGTAATGAACACAACCTGTGCATTATTTATGCAAACTCAGATTTAATCTGAGTTTGTCTGTGGAAATTCAGCGTTCTGTTGAAGAAGGTAAAAATGAGGCTCTGGGTTGGATTTAGTTACGGTGAGCAAAAGCGACCAAAAGTGTTTAAGGCTTGAATTGGAAATAGCAATTATGGGGAAACAGTGACTATAAATAAACACAATCTCATCTAGTATTACAAGTTAGACTTCTAATAAATGTTGAAGTTTTTTTGTTTTTCTTTTTTTTATCTTATCTTATATTCTGCGGATTAAAAGCAAAAATAACTTAGGAGTTGTAAACATGGCACAGACAACATTTTGATTGGTTATTGGTCTCTAGCAGCAGTGTGGGAGGCAGTCTATGGAAATGTTTTTGTCACGGCAATCAGCTAAATGAGCTCATGTTTAGTCACAGACCTATTCATACTTATCATGACAGGCTATGTATCATATCCCTCTATTAAAAAAAAAAAAATCTGAAAATATAACCAAAAATATCTCTATGGAGAATGGTCAGATGTTGTGGTCATTACAGAGAAGTTGCTCTGCAGGTCATTGACCACGGTTATTTTTATTATCTTTTTTTTTACATATATGTTTTTATTCTGTGTACTTTTAATTGAAATAACTTTTGGAATTTGTCCTCAAGTGTTTTCAAGTACCGCTAACTAAGGCGTGTTTGGCTTGATTGATGGAATGTCTCCGGATCTCTGGGCCCCAAAGCCCCAATCTTATTTTCAAGATATTTATCAAACACAACATTCACTGACACACCCCTTCCTCAAATAGTTTGTGAGAAATTGAACATGCATCCTTGGATGTAAATGTAAAAAAAAAAAAAAAAAAACATATCAAAATAAATTTCCCAATAGTCTACCTGCCTTTACACGCTCCTGAAATTACTTTTTTGGTGGTCTTGTTGAGGTATTTCCTCCCTGCCTCATTATAATTGTTGCTGTGGTTGTTGTTTTTCATCTGTGACATTTAAAAATGTTAATAGACTGCACCATGCCTGGAACGCATGAAAATTTATCAGATGACTGGCGGACACACATTGGGAGCTCTCCAGAGCTCAGCAGTTTGCTTTATCATGGTGTTTTTGTTATGATTTAATGCTTCAGCAGTATGCTCTGGTTTTTTAAAGTAGGTCTGCGAGGCTCCGGGGCTTCGGTCAGATTCAGCTGGCACTTGCAAACTTTGAAAGAACTTCAGAACGATACCAAGGGCCTCAGTTTCTTGGCAAAGCAACAGCAAACACAAGGATGCGCTTTGATTGTTTGATATCGTTTTGACCTTGGATTTCACTTAGTGTATCTGTGGGGCTATTTTTAAACGAGTATCGGCGTGCGCTCTGTGCAGGTGAAAGGAGACGCTTACACAGGTTGGGAGCTCAATTGGTGAAAGAAATACAAACTGAGATCTTGGTGGACTGAGAGCAGATGTCTTGTGTTTGTGCATCAGTCACCTGCCTCAGTGAGCAAACTTAAGTGCTCGGAACAAATTTGCAGCAATGTCAACTTTCTGAACTGAAATGCTCCGCAAGCAGTAGGTAAACACAGTAAAGCGCACTGTATTGATAAATTAGTATTCAGTGAAGAAGATTTAGTCTTTTCTAGAGATGCTCTCTAAAGCTGCCTCTTTAGTTCACCGACTCCCTGTTTCCATTTGATAGTATTTTCTCTTGCTGTTGAATTATCAAGGAAGAGCTGTCTTACATTATTCTGTGCTATGATTTAAGAATTTATGACATTATGTACATAACTAAAAAAAAA
The DNA here is from genome assembly GCF_051168715.1 of Poecilia mexicana. NCBI lineage: Eukaryota > Metazoa > Chordata > Actinopteri > Cyprinodontiformes > Poeciliidae > Poecilia > Poecilia mexicana. The sequence continues at coordinate 19,635,138 of NW_028263381.1, forward strand.
AAAGAAAAGTCACCAAACATATGAAAAATGCAACAAAAACAGATACATTCACCTTAAAAATAAAGTTCTGTTCATAATAGTGTGTAACATGCATACTGAGCATATTTGTTTCCAGATGAATATATAAAGGTCTTTGTCTTGGTACATATTTCACCGTGCCCCTCATGGGTCCTCATGAATATGGTCTAAATACTAAACATGTACTTACACAGTTTCGAATTTCATTTTAGACTAAATAAATATAATTAAAGAAAACGAAACAAAGGGAGAAAGGGAGGAGAAAACGGAGGAAACAAAAAATTATTTCTCCACTCAGACAAAACAACACATGTTCTGTAATTTTCAAAGTGCACATCTAATAGATTTGGATTACTTGAAAAGTTTAGTTTCCACGACTGAAGAAGTCTAATTGAAATATTTACTAAGAACTCATATCCATAACAATATGCTGGCAATGTACACTCTGTAAAATTAAATCACTGTATTGTTAGCCAGAGTGAAAATGACCTCAAAGTCAATGAGAGCACAGCTGAATGCTTAATTAGGCAGTTAGTGTTGGCAAGCACTTTGCCTAAATTATGATTATGGTGCACATCCAAAACTGAAGACAACATTTTGCTGAGATTTCATCTGTAAACCTTCCCAAGGCTGACAAAAGGCCTTGTGTCCTAAAGAGTCCTGCATGTTGGCAATAACACAGTGCCTGCTCCTCTACCACCCCCATAGTAATTGTTCATGTTTTGGCTCAACTAGGTTGCCTCAGTAAAAAAAATCAAATATAAACAGCTTTTACTTTTCATAATAAATGGGAAAATAAAATAATCTACACATAGAAGCAAAGACTTAATGTCATGGCTGAGCTGTAGAGTAATGGGAATCAATAACAGTGCTGAACACTGCAGAAACTGAATGAAGCCATGTTTGTAGTGTACTGTTTCTAAAAATTACCATTACAAATCCTCACATTTGGTTTTTAATAGTTGCAGATTATGTTATGTGTTAGTTAGCATACCAATTGGATCACATACAGTAACATTTGCATGTTTACACTTTCTTAATAAGCCTGATTTCCCAATAAGGCTGCTCACAATTGCATATCTTCACAGCACTACAAGGTGGTTTGTCTCCTCCAAAACACTCTGGACCAGCATCAACAAAAACATTAGCTTGCAAGAATTACATACAAAATTTATGCTGCTTTGTTATTTTGTCAACAGGACGTAGAGGGAGGGATGTAGGAGAAAGTTCTCTAGCTTCAACCCATCCTTTTCTATAAAGTATCTATTTCCTGAGATCTTAACTCACCGGTTTAATCTCGCATCTTTCCCTGCAAAATAAGTGTGTGCATTTCAACCTTACACCTCCCTAACACATAATTATTTATGAATTATTACATTCCCAGAGTAGAGCATTCTATGTTATACTCAAACCAAAGGCTATGATTCAAAATCACATTTTTATTTGGATAATTTCCATTTCGACTGTGTTGAGATTTAAAGTTTATGATAGTTACGTTCTTGTTCTTATCTCAAGTAGATATATTTTTACAAAAAGCCTGAATGACAAAAGGAAACCCAAGACAGTTGAGAATATTTTTAAAAAGTTGAAGGAGTTGGAGGAGGGTGATGGCGTTAAACTGGACTCTAAAATACTGAACTCAGCAATAAAAGCAAAACAAAAAAAAATGAGATGAGGCAAAAGTAGGGATAGCAGAATATAGAGTTCATAATGGGAATGTTTATGTAAAGATTTTTCCAACAAGGAGGAGGGATGTCGTCGTTACATAGAAAAACTAATTAATGCAGACATATAAAAATAAATTATTGTTAATTATTGGAAAAAACGAAGCATTTTCTTACCTGACAGTCTTTATGCTCATGATCAACACCTGTGGTCGCCTCATGGTCTGGCTGTTTATCCCCTGCTTGAGCTATTTGTAGCTGTTGTTTCATAAGTTAGGGTCAAAAGGTGCTTTCAATGCAAAGATTGGCTTTGACAGTTCAGGAGGATTCTGTCCTCATAACTGTGTTTACTTCCACGACCCCCCCCCCCCACACACACACACACACACACACACACTCACAAATAAATGCTTTTCTTCCTAGGTGAATGAGATCAACTATAGCTAAATCACAGCAACGTCATCTGATTGAGGAATATGTGAACACCGTGTGCGAATGGCATACAAAGTGCAACAGTTATTTTTGTCATTTTCGATCAAAATCGATTGCTCACTACAAGGTTGCTTTTTGTTCTGTGGCGCTACAGTAATGAGAGCACATGCTCAACGTGAAGCGCAAGAATATAACACAGTCGGCCTGTAGCCGGAGTAAACATGGCGCCGCACATCAACTCTTCGAAATCCTGTTGAAATAATATTGCAATTAATGTCCAAGTGTCCATTAAGAACATCCATCCATTCCTGTGAGTAGGTTTTCATGGCCACTTTTTTTTTTTTTTGTTATTTTCATACGACAAGTTAAAGTACATTTACAATAACAAATACTTGAGTGTGCATATTTGCTTAAAAGGTTAAGAGCATGCAACCTTTACTCTGAAAATAAGATTTCGAAATGCCAGATATTCATGAGCCCATTACAACGGCACTTGATGAGGAAGAGAAATATGCCGGGCAGCCACTAAAGCCATCCAGTGAATGTAATCTGTGTTGGATGAAGGACAAACGAGAAAGTCAAAGAATGTGGACGACTTTAAGGAGACTCAGCATGTGACAAGTTATTGGGCGAACTGCATAGCAATTAAATCTTAAGTTACTACTACTGGTAGGTGATACACGAAGGAATGTGGGAAAGCCTGGGGAAGCGCGCACGTGTTTGTGGCATGTATCTGAGACGCAGCGTGCCGCTCTAAACTGGCTGGAGCCTTCAGATAACCGGTGGTACAGTATGTTGAGTAAAATAAATTTTTAAAGTAATGTGTTCTCCTTATGTCACTCTAAGGGTTCAGAGCTCTCCAGCTACCTACAATAAAACAGGAGAGTTTATAATCACAGTTTGCAATATGAAAAGCTGAAATGTAGAGTTATTTTTTTTTTAAGATTACACAAAGCGTATGCATGGCATCGTGAACAGTTATCATCCATATCAAAAGGCTCAAATTATTTTGGTTTCCTAGGCAGTTGAATGAATTAAAGTATCAATAATGTACACAAGCTATTTGAACTTCAATATGTTTCAAAGAAAACGTGTTTAAATATTGATAACAGCATCCTCTGAGTAATTTACTTCACATCTTTTAGCATGTTAGCTACAGGCCGTTGTTTTTAGTTTTAGTTATACATACTCTTGGTTTTCTGAAATGAAATCCTTTTTGAGAATGTCAAACGTGTGAATTACAAAGAAAACTAGACCTCATGTAAAGGTTAGACTTCACTCTGTGTTTTATCTCTATGGAGACCTTATGCTTGGCGTCAGACATGTAGGTTTATCCATTTTGTTGACAGAATAAATTGACTTTTAAAGCGTCTACATGTAAACAACGTACATGAACGGACATGCAGCCTACCACAGTGACTTCTTGGTGGAGGGTTTGGATTTATCCAAGTTGGAAAGCATCTATAGAGTTACAAAGCATTTACAGTATTTACTGTAGAGATGTTCATAGTGTTAATTCCTCATTGCATGTGAATTAACCCTCTGATGCACGAGGGTTAAACTATGTAGTTCCTTTGAAAAGGAAGACGATTTTTCATACGGTGCTGGCTCCCTGGTTTAATCCAGAGCTTCATACTTTGAAACACAACACTAGAAAATTGGGGTAGAAATGTTTTTTTTTTTTTTGTTTGTTTGTTTTTTTTTTTTAGGAGTTCTGCATAGTCTGGAAAAAAGAACAATCAGCAAAAGTCAAAAATATTAGAAAACCAAGATTAAAACCATCTGGGTTAAAACAGAATATGGAAACGGTAAAAAAGGACTTAAGTTGGAAGAGAAAATATTTTTTATTCTTAATAAGATTGGGCTAGATCTAACAAATGTATGTAAACTGAACTTGATGTGTGTTTAAACAGACAAGTAATTGCGCCAATTAAGATATAATTGTAAAAATACAATATGGAATGACACATATGTGTTCGTTTTATTCCTCTAATGTTTGACGTTCAGGAGAAAAAGAAAAGGAAATTATTGCTGTCTTGAGTGGCGTCCAAATTACATTTGAATCAAGGTAAAGCCAGAATGCATTCCTTGAAACGACAAAGATCAAAGAACTAAGCAGATAGTGATTCATTTTGTCCTATTATTTTCACATTTCCATTTAAAGCATGTGATCTACATCTTCACACGTCCCCATGGATTGGACAGTGTTCCCTTCTTAACTTCAGAAACTGTCTTGAACTATTGAAAAGGCTTTGGCTAATACCCAACATATAAAGAACTGAAGTTCACTTCGGGGATTAATTTGCAATCGCAGACTTTTTACAGCCTCGACTCCCTGCTGTCCAATATCCCAGTAATTAAGTTGTTCAGTAAAATATAATGTTAGCAAGGAACTCTTAAGTTCCACGTTGTAAAAAATAAAAATACTATTAAAATCTCTGAAGTCTCATCTCATTACATTTAATTGATGGTTGTAATAGATGGTAAAAAAAAATTAATAAATACGCTGTCTCTTTGACCTTCAGCTCTCATCGCCCCAAAATCCCCTTTGTCTTTTATTTTCCACCTGTAAGCTGATGACAAACATTGCACAGAGCCAGAAAAACAGTGGTTGAGCAGAGACAGAGCACTTTGTCAGGTCAACTAATTGAGTAGTTGGCCCAAAGCAGGAGCCATTTATAAGACCCCTCCTCTCCTTAGGCATAAACAACCGAGTCCCATTCCTCTGCCCCGTCCCGCTGTGCTCCGCTGTGACACGGGGCTTTGTCACCCCCCGCCCCTGAATACTCCCTGCCTCTTCCTCATTCATCACCACAGAGTGATTCCCTGGCTTTGCGGAAAAGTGATAGTTGCTTTGAGGCCCACTGTGGACGCAGAAAGACCCTTCAGGCTTAAGTGTTCTGATCAATCAAAAGGTCTTCTGGGTCAGGCTGACCTTCTGATATCAGACTCAAGGTAACGAAGCCTCAGGTTCATGTGAGAAAACGCGCCTCGGCGTTGTCTCACTTCCACCCCTTGTTGAGCACATTGCTGTGTTGCCGTCTTTTGAGTTTCCAGCTAATGGCTGCTGCTGTATTGTATCCAATTTCTGGCATAAATTTGTCATTACGTCTGGGGTAGCACTTCATCTTTGTTGAGAATGACAATTAGGGCGTAATCAGAGCAAGTGTCCCAGAATCATAATAAGTGTCTAGTTTGTCTACCACCTTTCCCCATTTGAACAGCTGTGACTCCTGCAGTGCTCTTGGCTGGCGCAGGCCCCTCTTGGCTCATTTACTTGCCTCTGAAGTATTTGTTTGGAGACGAGTGTTGGCTCAAACAACTGGAGATGGTTTTTTTCTCTCTCTTTGATATTTATGTTTTCTTTTTATTGCTGTTTTCAAAATGTCCTTCTTGAAAAGAATGACCATTCTTGCAACAATAATGAAGTGTAGCAAAGTGGCCACCGGGTTAGTACTGTACAAGACTATCAAACAGGCCTGACCCTTCACTTCTCTGGACACCTGGAGGCTTGCTGTTGCATTTCTGATCCAGGTGTTAAAAGCAGATCCATGAAGTTCTCCAGATCGTGTAGAACCATGTTTGTTTCTACGTTACGATGACTATTTTTCAGAAAACTGGGGCTAAGAGCTCACCTGTTTAGAGCTGTCTTTGATTAATTGTAACTGGAACATTGGTCAATAGATTTGATGTGTATTTGCTTGATGATTTTGATGATGGTATTTGTCTAAATGCATTGTTTTTGCGTGCTTCATAATTGATTCCTGTGTTGGACTTTTATGGTGCGAAGCACTTGCAACTGCCTTATCAGCGGTCATAATCTTTTGCCTTATTGGTGCACAACCTGTAGGTGTGATTCTCTTGCAAGACCCTCTGCTAATGCTCCTTGCTTTTCAATTCATGCACAACCTTTCATAGAACTTGACAACTAGCTTTTGAGACAATCTGAGAGCAGAGCGACTGAGGTGACCTCAAATGTAGCCGGAAGGGAAAGAGAGGAGAATAACCTGACATCGGAGAGAGAGAGAGCTCACAAGCATGTGCTGTCAGGAATCCACTTCTACAAACAAGATTTTCTTAATAAAGCTGTTCTCAACTGGGAGTACTTTCTGAACTCTATATTGTTTTTCTTTCTCTGGTCTCGTTGCTCCTCTCTGTCACGGGCTTTTAGACGATGGCGCGCCAAATTACTGGTGTCCAAAGTCAATCGTCAAGAGCGAGAGTGTCGCACGTCTTTCAGATGTTTCCTTGATTCAACACACCTGAATGAAGAAATCATTAACATGGTTCTCTTGATGACAAGCTGAGGAAGTTTTTAGATAGATAGATAGATAGATAGATAGATAGATAGATAGATAGATAGATAGATAGATAGATAGATAGATAGATAGATAGATAGATAGATAGATAGATAGATAGATTTTATCTCCTCAGTCAATAGTGAGTTCTTGGAAAGACCTTCTCAGCATAATAAATGTGTGTTGAAGTTATGTTTCTGCTGAGTGCAGCATTATGTCCACACTAGTTAGAAGTGATTTCCACTGGCTGTTTCCATTACCCAACTAACTATCTCTCCTGCACGTTGTGGAGTCTCTGTTGCTATTTTTATTTTTTTATATTTTTTATATTAAATGCCTTGTGGATTTACAATCATTATGTTGCTGCAACAGAGCAATTGCATTTGTACATATTAAAATTATTCTCCTACAAATTGTGCCATCTTGTTTATTTAATTTAATTATAAAATAAATAAATAAATAAATAAATAAATAAATAAATAAATAAATAAATAAATAAATAAATAAATAAAAAAACCAGGCTGAAATTATTCACCAGTGACTAATGAGAGAAACTGTTGCTTTGGAAACCTACAGGTCCTTTTTCTCTGTTCTAGTTTATAGGTCCACAGTCCATTTCACAGGGCAAATCTCAAACAGCATCTGACAAAATGAGTCAGTTATCTCAACAGGAAGATATTGTGATTGCTCGAAGGGATCAGGAGGAGACAAAGTGTTTTGTCTTTGTCCCTTTCCTATCTTTAGTGGCTCGAGCATTTCTAATCTGATCTGTCTGTGTACCTGGTTCTCTTAGTTCTAATTCCAAGTCACTGCTGGTCAAAAGGACTTGAGCGTTGCAACAGCATTTTGATTTACATTTTGCACTTTCCGAAATTGTTCTGTGGGCTTTTGGCGCCCTGATGATAATGCAACCCCATGCATCACTTACGCAGCATTTTCCACCTCTTGTCATTAATATGGATGTTTCTGAATGCATCGCTGGATCTTTGTAGACCTTGAGCCAAATGCTATGATTAGAAATCTGATCCGCAGGGTCAAGGTGCTGAAATGTGCATGTTGAACACAATCACCTGCATAAACAATAATTTCTGCAAGTGCAACATTATTAAGGGAAAGGGCTGTGAACTGTTGCTCGAACTAACGAAGTAAGTCTTTTCAGATACCTCTCCAAACTTCAGCATAAAGCTGTGTTGCTCAGCAGGAAACCAGCGACTTGTGAAAATATATATCTATATAAAAAAAGAATCATTAACTTTTTTGTGAACTTTCTCTGAAAGGGCATGCAGCATATTTTAACTTTCCAACATTTTTTCAGCTGCATTTCCGTTTGTTGCTCACCATAATTTTATATACATTTATTTTTTCCATGTCAAAAATTGCAGACTTTCTAAAAGAAATTAAGCGTAAAAGAAAACAGTGAGCACAAGGCGACTAAGAGCTCAACCAAAGGTTGCTGAATGGTGATGAGGCTCAATACGCAACACATTATCCATTATCCTGTTTCAGGAGGCAAAACTCCAGAGGGCTAAAGTTTGTTTCATGAAACTGAGTTTTAAAACCAATTACCTATCTGATTGAAAATAAACAACGGAAAAGCCTATTATAATTTGTTTATATTACACTGGAATTATTTTCTACCTCTACAGTATAATGATAAATGGCCTTTAAAGAATAAGGATACTTTATGAAAATCTTTTTTCTAAGCTTAAAGCTACAGATAAGATTTCCCAGTAGAGAAATTGCATCTTTATTTTTTTTTTTTATATCTCATTAACAGATATTTTAGCAGATGTCTACGTTGGTCAGAGCGAAAAGGAGGAGAAGCACAAACATGCCAGAGGAAGGAGCGGGCCTCGTTGCCTTAAAAACTCAGAGGACCTCCTGTCTAATGAAATGCTGTCAGGGTCCAGTGAGCTGAGCTGCCAGGAGAAAGACTCACAATGGAGAAAAGTCCGACAACAACACAAAGAGAGAGCGAGACGGCAACCTTACCTTCCAAGCTCTTATTAAATTTTGGGAATTGCTCAGGCAGATAAAGTAAAGAACACACCTCATTGACACAGAAAGAGATGCATTGCTTCCTCCAAACTACAGCCACAATTTGCTGTGTACTTTAACTTTACTTTTGACAACAGTAATTAATTTTGATAAAATAAAGTTAATCTGAGCTTAAGTTGTATATTCACAGTGCAGAAAGCCCACTCAGATTTTTTTTTTTTTTTAAAACATTGGTAGGGTAAAACCTAAACTGGTCCACAATGTTATGAATTTCAATTTTTACTTGATACATTTATTGTGCAAACTATGGTACGGAAGGATATCGAGGTCAAGGAGGAAAAGATGTGCATATAACATGACGATATTATGCAAACATGGGAATACATTGCATAAAATTGTTAATTATATGGTAGTGCGATAATTTCTTCCAGATGATGGCAGCATTATGTTTTCAGGCTACATTGAAAATGAGACAAAAATAGAAAGAAGTTGACATGACAGGTTAATTTGGCTTAAAGTATGAACAGCTGTTTGTTGAGAATCCTACAAAAAAAACACGTTCTTGGAGTCAGTATGTCACAGGAAAACAGGTCAAGAATTCAGATAAACGCGTCACATCGGCCGCCTCTTTTACCTTTGCTCCACGCCAGCATGGCTAATGAATTTTAAATGTCTTTTGGTATTCTAAGTCACAACATGCCCATGCTGAACTCATGAGAAACGTAAGCCATGACTTTCTACTTGGTCAGTGATGAAGGCTGCTCACCTTGAGGATTACATTTCTCAGAGTGAGCGGATAAACAGTGATTTCATCCACAATGTGCAGCAGCATCAACATGCCTCCATGTCTTAAACCAAGCATGAAGTAAGATTTGACTAACTAATGTAAATTAGCCATTGTACTAGCCTTCATTGTGCATGAAGAGAATACTTTGAATCAAATCGTATTCAAATGCTAGAGTGGATCGGACCTCAGTTTAGATAAGAATCTTTGAAAAGACTTTTCTTTTCTCTTTCCAGCAGGCATCTTAACTGAGCTTAATCTATTATGCAAAGCAAAAATGGACAAAATTGTTACCCTTGAGACGGTCAAAACTGTTAGAGACATAATCTCACAAGAAAACCTCAAGCTGTAACTGCAATAAAAATGCTTCTCCAAAATATAGATAAGCATATATCACTTTTTTTTCTCTTCACATAAAATCCTAATGCAGTAAAAATGCATTCAAGTTTGCAAAGCTGTGACATTTTGAAAAAAGGTTTTTTACAGAAAGTCTCAATAAAACATATTGAAGTTTGTGGTTCTAATGTAACAAGATGTAAAGATTAAGAGGTGTAACGACTTTTTCAAGACAGATTACAGCTACAAATTGTTTAACTATACTACAATAGATCTAATATCTTTTTTTTCTGCTTTCTTTCATTTTTTTGCATTTATTTTTAGAAAACCAGAGGCTTTGGCAATCTGCACAAGAAAAATTCCTACCAACCGTAGTCCAGATGCAGCACGGCTGTATTTCAACAGTGCCATGCCTCACACTGACTTTTCTAGCTAATTAAACAAGAAGCTAAGACAGTTCAAGAAATATGTGGACTGCAAGGGGCAACCAACCTGCAGCTGGTGTAGCAGGAGAAAGATGGCTCCTTCGTCAAATAAACGATGATGATGATGTTGACAAGATGTTATTTATAACCCCGTCGCAATCAGGTGAAACTACCACGGAGACATTTATATTGTTATGAAAGAAAATCTGATTTCATCCAACTAAGCCACTCTTTGCAGATATAGCAATACATTTGTTTCTGCTAATGAAGAAAACATTGCTTACACTTTCAGTTGCATCCATCAGTTTGTTCCCGTAATGTGTTTTTCTAGCTTAGCGCTCGTCGTGAAAAGAGAGAGGCTTTTGGTGCAATCAGTTTCATAGAGGGCTGGCAAAAATAGTACAAAAAAAAAAGAAAACTCCACAAAAGAGACACACGGAAAATGTGCTGTTGCAACCATAAAGGTAATGACAACTGTACGACTGAGTGGCACTCACCAGAAGCTTGTTTTGTGCAGGAGAGGGGAAAAACATTTTAAAATATATCCAACTATAGAGCTTTCACCAACCAAGCACTGTGGCACTTAACTTTTGTAAAATTACCTGGGATATAAGTTTGACAAGCTGATATGCCCTTCAAAGCTCCACGGCTTTGTTAGACCAGGAGAATAATTAGGGTTGTCAGGAAAAGATGGTTTGCATTCACCACAATCAACTGTGATGTACACGGTCTGTGTATTTCCAAAAAAAACAAATGTAGTTCAATATAGTGTTTAAATCTAAACGGGTAACAATCACAGGATAACGGGTGTACTTGTGAGCTACACAGAACTCATTGTGTCCGTCTGGTTTGGGTTCTGGTGAAACATAAACATGAAACATATGCTACATTTTAGGCTTGTTGCAAATTTTCTAAAGAAAAGAAAAACACAAAAACAAAAAAAAAAGAAGATAACCTAAGCACACCATCTTTGCCATGAAGCGACAATAGAAAAGGTTCTTTAAGAGCTGTCCTTATTTTATTGTTTTATCCAATTTGAACTGAACCCTAAAGACAGTGTCAATATTTTTGATCAACTAAAACGCATGTCAAAGGTTGTGGGGAGGAAACTGTACAGACTTGCCTTCATTTTTTCAGCTGAACCTCAAAAATGACCTTATCTAATGTAAATACTTTGTTGCACTCTTTACAGATGAACAAATTTGGCTACTATACATGAAACATGGAAGTCAAAATACTGGGGGAAAAAAAATATAAAACGGAAAGGATTATGACAAAAATATCAGTTTTTGCAGGCTTGTTCTAAGTGACGTGACTTGTGAGAGCAAAATAGCTTTTCTCACTGGATATACAAGATCGGATCTTTTTCAAAGCTCGGTGAGCGGTGGGAATGTTGTGGAGCTCTGTGTGATCAAGACTGGAATCCCCAACGGAATGTGTGAAATGTGTGTTTGGCTTCTTCAACTCACAGTGATTGTCGTTAGCTAGATAGCGTGGTCCAGTGCATAAAATGATTACAGCTCTCATTAAGGACGGACTCAGACCGTGTAAATCCCAGGACTGTCTTGTGAACATAGAGGAGAACCGACGGAGCGCGCCTCCATGTTACATACAGCCTCTACCATCTGTCTGGTGAGTCCACTGCCATGGCGATGACACCCACTGATTAAATAGCTTCATTTAACCCCCAGAGCTCTTTTGCAAATATCTGAAATGTTTCCGTCCTTAATGATGTAAGAATATTTCTTGGTCGTATCACTGCTATATCTTTGGAAACGTTTGGTTTTCACAGATTTAGCCTCATTAAATATTTAATCTGTTTTAAATTGTGAAAGCAAACAAGAGAGAAAAATCCTTAAACAATCTCAGCAGTAATTGCGACTAAATTGAACTTCGCCAAACTTAAGTGTATGTTGCATGATAAACCTACAAAAATAATGCATAATTATCCAACAAAAGAAAACCAAATTCATGGTTTTCCAGAGCTTATTTGTTTGTTTGTTTGTTTGTTTTCAGGGAACCCTGGACTCCACAGAGACTGCAGGTTTTTCTGTCATGAATCCTGTTTAAATGAATATTCTGGAGTTAGAATAGTAAAGTCAAATTTAACTGAGAATATTAAAAACTGATGAAATGTTCTCCCTTTATTTTTATTCTTTAGCAAAGAACAGTCAACAGTTTTAATCCAGAAATGCAAAAGACATGGTTTCCTGTTTACCTAGGAAGATTGAATGCAAATATACATTTCATATTTTTAACTGTTAAAAAAAATATAGTCATATATTTTCATGCTGAACTACTTGGTGGTGTCATATCCCATCAAATTCTAATTTAAATTTGCCGTTGTAATAATGTTTCTGCTCTACATTTAGTAATAACAGAAGAAAATCCGGTTGTTTTAAAACCACGCTCTCATTTGAGGTAAATATGAACACTAGACTGAGTCCTGGGCTCCATGTTTTCGGGCATTTCTCCCTTGTACTTCATCAAGAGCCACTCGTCATGCATGGATGGCTGCATAAAATTACCATACAGCAGAAAAAGAAAAAAAAAAGAGTGCCTCAGCAAAGGAAGGCTGAGCCGCATTTCATTAATGTCTGATACCACAGTTCAAGTTCAAAACGAAGCAAGTTAACCCTAATCTGTGTTCCTGGATGAGCAGAGCTATTTGGTAATTTTGTGTTTTTGTGTGTGTCCTTCTCTCATTTGAATGTTTTCACCCAAACAAGACAGAGAGAGAGACTTTTCCCTCATAGCTCACCCAAAGCAAACCCCGCTGTCTCTCTGACATTGAAGAGAAGCTTTTTACACTTTTTTCTGCATCATTGTTTTGTTGTTTTTTTATTCTTTTTAATTAAAGTTTTGGTTCATACTCACTGATTTAACTCATCATTCTCCACGCAGCAGCAGCAGCAGAAAATTCCTCCCAAAACTTCAAACAGAAAACAACATTGTGTGTTTCCTTATGAGTTGATAGAAATCATTTTAATTGTAAAAATGGAAAAAAATAATTGCTTGAGTTATTTTATTTAATTGCCTTGTTGTTCCTGCTCCATCTGAGGTTCAACTAAGAGCTCGACTGCTCACTAGTAGCCTAGCAAACACTGATATATAGAAAGTGCTGAACGTGTTTGATTTATGTACAATCTGTTGCTGAAATCATGACATGCTTTGAAGAAACTTACAATTAGTTGGTTTAGCTCCTGTTGTACGATTAGATTGATGTAAATTCACCTCTAACCTAAATAGTTAGTATTCAAATTGAAAAATAGTCCTGAATGCTTTGAAAATTGGCAAATATTAAAAGTGTCATGGTCTAGAATCTATTGAAAACTTTTTTTTTTTTTTTTTTTTTTTTGCCAAAACATATTTTTCTACCAGGAATCGGCTGAATTAGATAGACGCTAGTTGGCAAACACGGAAAACAATAGTGTGCACTCTTACTCTCACCAGAGATTATGCCGTCCTAAAATCTAGAGAAACTCTTGAAATTGCAGGGTTTGTTTCTAGTCACTGGCCAATGACAGCCTCTCCATTCAAAACACTTTTTGCTGTGGGATTACTGCGGCAACGGAACGACCCAAAGCTGAGGCACGAAATTCTTCATGCCACGGATTAGAGAACACAGGCAGAATCAGTAGCCTAACCATCAATGCAAATAAAAAAAAATGTTTGTAAGAATGTTTCTCAGGCATAACAATTCAATGTTTTGGGTTTTTTTTTACTTTTTGTTTTTTTGTGTGTTTTGTTGCAGTATAAAATACCTGTTGATGTTATTAAATCAATGACTACTATTAGCATTTTCACTGCACGATGATACAAACAGTAAACATTTAAATAAAAGACTGATCGTATGTCAGCAATTTAAACAGCTGTTCACCCATTGTGACTGCTGAATTAGCATTAAGGCCCTTTTTAAAAGCCAAATGGTTTATAATAATGAAAAAAAAAACATGATTTGTCCTCATTGAACAAATCAACATGTACACATAAGCTGAAGATATTGCTGTCACCACTTTTGCACGAGTGGATATTTTAAATGGATTCATGCCCAAGTTAAATTTTTGTGCATAACAGCATTCTTTTTTAACTTTTGGTTGAGTTGTTGGGTGCTTTCTTTTCTTTTACACATTTTTCTACATGCTTCTTGACTTCGGAAATTGGGGTAAAAAATCCTGTGGGCTGCAAGAATGAACATAGTGTAACTGAAAAGGAAAAGCTGAGATGAGATATGCTGTTTAAAATGTTGAAAAAGACTTTCTTAGTGGTCTACAGCTTCAGTGCCGGCATAAAATAGACATAAATTTAATGACCAGATGTAACAATTATGTTAACCAGGGAGTTTGGCTGCAGGAGACAGAAAAATGACTTTTCCTTAAGGGATAATGACAGCATTAGGGGAGGAAATACAAACATTGATTAATTTGAGTAAATGGACTCGCGTCGCCTTTACTGTTTTCAGCCGATGTCCACTAAAAACCTGAATACTGAACAAGCTTACCTGAAAGATACAGCATATTGATTAACCTGAAACACAGTTGACTTTTAATGTGTACGTCCAGAGCTAGCCTGGCTGTTAACAGTGTTTTGCCACAGGCAGACACAGCTCATTAAGGCACTCACTCTTCAGTTCTTTGGTGTTTGACCACTGAAAAAGCTGACACTGCTCTCAGATCAACATATACATTAATATGCATACATGTCCTTGCAAAACAAGAAAAAAACTAATGAAAAAAGAGTGAAGTAAACAAGTCATCACAATAAAGCAATGGTCTTTTATGGTTTGTAACCATGACGCACTGCTGTAGTTTGCTGCTTCCTAATTAATATAAGGTCAGCACAGCTAGCTCAGTACGTTAACACACATTTATGTGCATAGAAAACATATAACTTGTTATTGGTCAAGGAGATGAAAAGGATGAACAAAATCTCCAATGCAAATTCTTAGAAATTTGCATCCGTCTAACATCAACCAGTAGATGTTAGTTGGATGCCAACTGGCTATTTTACAACCAAATAGAGGGATAAAAAGCATTTGCTGCCCTACCATCACAAAAAGAAATATCAGAGTTTGGTAAATTCTGTTGGAATTTAAGGCAAAGCAAGGCAAGGTTATTTGTATTGGACATTTTGGCAACAAGGGAACTTTTAGGGCTTTTTCCATGATGACAACATAAAAAAAGTACATTAACAGTAGGATAAACAGCAAATGAAAAAAATAGCTGAGTTAAAGAGTCAAATTAATTATGTAATACAAAGCTATTCCAAACAAATTGAATTTTAACCTTAAAAAAAAAAAAAACTCAGTAATTTTACTGTTTTTTACAAGATTTCTTTTTCCAGATTAGAGGACCGTAAAAACTGCTTCTCCATGTTTGGTTCTAATTCTGTAGACGCGGCATAGAAAACTGAAAACAAGTCATCATCTTGTCCTCTGACAAAAAAATTATACAAAACATATGGCAAATAAAAACAGGAAATGTTGTCCATAACCAATCCAGACCCCAGATCTAAATTCAACAAATATATTTTAGGGTGAGTTGAACATAGGGGAATATCTGAAGTGCTAAAGAAACTTTATGAAGATTATCATTGGTCAGAAACCCGCCTTGTGAAATATTGCAGGAGAAGATTCAGTAGTGAGGGACTGGCAAAAACAGAGTTCTGTATAAGAAAAATCTGCTTTGCAAATGCTAATCAAGTTAAAAAACCTTTCCTGTTTTTGTTCCAGTGACACCAATAAGCCTTTGGACTTCAGGAAGCTTGACAAAACACAAATAAATGAGCAAATGTTTGTACCTAGCACAAACTACAAGAGTCAGGCTATCCTCCGTTTTCTTATCAGCGAATACCCTTCTGTAAAGGACAAAACAAGCACGGCAAAATCCGCAGGTGCAATCAAGCATCGCTTGCTAATGTAATGATGGTATTCATTCCTGAGCTCAGGGACTAAGCTACTGAGGAGACTTTGATAAGCTCCCTGGCAAAATTATATCTAATTAGCAATGCATGGCCTCCCGCTATTCATAACTACTTTGTCAGTGAACAACACACAATTCTGGTGTGGTCTTGCGCAGTATAGATACAGTCCCTTTGGAGTGCCATAAATGAGACTTTCATTTAAAACACAAAATGGACACTAATGACACTATTAATTTCTCTATACGGCAGCAAATGTGCTATCAATGACTTGTTTGCGTCGGGGGATTATATGTTGTTTTAATTAGGAGCGGACACCAACACCTTTCCGGACAACAACAACTAACAACTAGCCAGGATTTTGTAAGGAAACCAGAGATCGCGCTCAAGCATTGATTCAAGTTTGCCACAAAATTCTTCTTTTTTTTTTTTTTTTTGCTGCTGCAAGTTGACAAAATAATGAAAAGGCTATATATCTTAAGGCTGTTCCACTTTGCTGTCTTATTTGCTTGTTTCCCATCTTGTCACACATGTTGGGATTTCTCAAGACGCCTTATTTTGGTTCAAACAAAGCAGCAGTTATAACTGTGTGCAGAGTGAAGATGGATAAAATCTTTAACAGAACATGCTTTTTAATCATCTGCAAAGTTTTTCCTTTCATACAGGAAGTTCAAAGTGGAATCGATTGTGCAGTTTGTAGTTCATGACACCATGGCATGGTCAGCACATGCCAGTGAATGATTGGGTAAAAAAAAAACATAACTTACTAGGAAAACCTTTTATACCTGCAGAATCGACTTGAAACATTATTTTCTGGGGCAGTTTAAAAGGCCAGGACCCTCTCCTAGATGTTTGTGAATACATTTGATTGTGCTGATATACTCTGGTGATTCCATACTTACTTCACACATGACCCCAGTAGCAAATGACCTGTGGGGCTTTTAGACGTATGAACTCCTCGACTTCTCATCTGAACGTTTGCAACGGACCAGAACCAAGAGTTGAAAGCTTAATATTAACATAAATCTCAGGCTAATCTTTTGCAGGCGTAAGAGCAGAATTCTGTTGCCAGCATGTGTTAAAATTTGTGCTGATTTTTTTCCTTTATTGCATCTTTTTTGTGCTTGTTGAACGCTATAATTGCTGCGACCAGGGGAGCAATATCCAACTTCTGTCAGTAAGCGTTCATCCACTCGAATGAAATGTACCGGCTCGATGCTACCTGCTGCCGCGCTTTCATTTCTAATTTATAGTATTAATATTGCTCCAGGCCAACTCTGGGGAACTTCATGACAATGAGAGTAATGGACCTCTCTCTCAAACGAAAATGTGGCTGTGGAATAATGATTAGGTCTGTATCGTCTCATCACACACAGAATAACAATCAAATACCCCCCACCCCCTACTTCTCCTTGCATATTTGATTGAATGTGCATTTCCTGGAAAATTCTAGATAATAACTTGTCTATGCCTTTTGAGCTAATCATTTTAAGGGAGAAATTGAAACCATAATTAAGCAGATAGAAGATTTGCTCTCTCTCTCTTTGAAGTCCACGTGCGGAGACGCTGGCGAGTTTTGTCGCTAAAGATACGGAGGAAGCCGTTTGATTTCTGGATCTCATTATTTCAAATAAATCCATTTCATAGAACACAATCTTCAACAATTATTTCAATAAGGATAACAAAGGATCTCAGACTTACTTCAAACAATTTTCGATAAGGAATTATGAATCAGTAATTACTGTATTTCTGCCTGTGTGTGCAATGCAGCATGAAAAATTACACTGGTTAGTAAACCATGCTATTTCTTGAGACAATAAAATTGAGAAACAGTGGTTAGACTCTTGTCTTGTCTGAACAGGGCTAACAGGGTGTTAGCCCTGTTCAGACTAACACCGATTTTTTTTTTTCTGTTTCATTTGTATTTCTGGTCCACATGAAAATAAGACATTTCTTAAGTGAAGACTTGTTTCAACGACTTTTTAGCAAACTCCTTTTTCGGTGTTTATGTTTTGACCCATTGTCCAAATAATGCTAAAAAGGATGATGTAATGTCATCATTCAAAAAAAGAAAAAAAAAATCTGAATTTAATATCTTAACATAGTGGTTAATAAATTTGAACTTCTGCACTATTTTTTGTCCAATACTGAAAATATGGGCAAAATTGTGGGACCTGCTTGTGTGATGATCTTATGAGCTTAAGCTCGGTTTCATTTCAGAGCCATGTTTTTAGGTCAGCGCTGCAATAAAACTAGTCATTAAAAATTACAACAGTCAAAGCAAATCAAGAGAAAAACTCTATTTAACTTTTTCTCACGCACTATGTGTTAAAAATGGAATGGAAACCTGTTATCAGCTGAATTAAAAATGAAGTGAAGCTGGGGAAACGCCACATGATTTCTACAGTCATCACAGATCATGAAAAGTCTCGTTTCTAGACTGAAAATCAGGGGATTGCACACCACACCGAACAACTGCCCCTGTTAAGGGATCAGAGATAAACTAAAACCAAATGAACACATAAAGCTCTTGTAAATGGGAGAGAAATAAAGATCTTAGGATTTGGATGGGCCATGTTTCTGTTTCACTGCCTGTTTAAAAAAGCAATTGAAAATATGTTAAGCTGAGCCCACATGTGAAAATGGTGTGAGCTGTTTGCTTTGGTTGCATTTTTGGCATATTTATGGTGAAAACTCAAAACATTCATTTCAATTCTTAGGAAATAAAAAATGTCAGGCATTTTATTGAACATTAATATTGCTTAATGTTATTTTCTTTTGATTATTTCCTTTATATGAATTTTGCATGCAGGATGGTGAGTTCAGGGTGTTGTGTGGTGTCGGTTTTCAGAGGTTTGCATGTGGGCCCAAAAATCCATTTATCACATGAAGCAAAATCAAAGTGAGTGCTAAAAACCCTGACACAGCAAACTGGCAGTCAGCTGTCAGAAACATCAAGGGCATCAGTGAATCCGTTGTCTTCTCCACTCTGCGTTTATTTATTTTCCATCCTTTCAAACACTGTCAAGACTATCATTGAAAGAGATCAGTCTGATGACCAGATCAGTGTGTGAAACAGATTCCTACAGTGATCCCTAATTAAATGTTGCTCTGTGTTAAGTAGAAATGAACCAAAACAAATGTTATTTGAAACTCTGACACAGCTTTTCGATTAGCCTAAATGCATGTAAATGCTGTATGTTGGACTGAGATGGAGTTCTGTTGCAAACCGGGGCTGAACAAATATGGTAATAACTTAACTCTGACATTTGCTTTTGGAGAAATGTATCATTTTATGTGTAAATGTAAATTATACTTCTAAATCCTAATTAGCACTAATGCAGTGCGCTCTTTCACTAATTTCCTGCCTCCAGTTTGGCTATAGAGAGAATGGCATAGCCACATCATAAAGTAGCTGCCACTGTGTTGAAAGACATTGGAAACATAAGTTTGAATAAGCTTACATAAAGCAAAGAAAGACTTTCTTTTCAGTTAAGAGACATCCTTGGAAAAGCAAGGAAGTGGGGAGGGAAGATGAGTCACAAGCAAGCCAATAAACTTTGAAGGCTGAAGAAAATATGCAATGAAAGGGCACTGGTTGGGAGTGCTAAAATATTTGTGAGGGGAGAAAGCTGCAGCTATAGTTATTGATTGCATGTTTGAAGGACTGTTAGGCAGAATTCACCTCATTGGTTGTTTTCCAAGGCAGTGAAATTTAGAAATATTTTAATTAAATCTGGCTCATGTTAGTGTCTGGGACTTTAAACTTGGTTAAAAGCATAAATTTCTTTGGTGTTTATCTTTTATTTATTTTTTTTATTTAGCCCCTTATCATGCAGCCACATGAAATACTTTTAAGTAGCTGATGGAGAAACTAACAAGCACAGTTAGTCCAGAATAAATAAGTCATTGTTAACATGAATATAAGTTCAGGGATGAAGACTCAACTTGTGGACAGGAAATGATTTCACACACCTCTTAGTGTCCACGGCCTCCGGTCATTTAAGCACTTCCCCTCTCTGCTTTGCCACTGGTTTACGGTTTAACAATCATACATTTTCCCCCTGCATTCCTCTCCTGCACTGCTGCGTTTTTGATTTATTACATTTCTATGCATGCTGCATTTCAATCACAGGGCCATATTCCTGCGCACAGGAAGCACCCAGGCCTGTATATACACATATAAATTATTAAGACAGTCAAATTGCTTTGTCATGTTGTCAATGCAGCGGTGTACTCTGGGAGGATGTTCAGCTGTAAAGTATGGCTAAAGTTTTGATGGCAAGTGTTGTCGATCGTAATCGTAGGAGATCAACGGATAGAGGCAGGAAAAAGATTCCCATTTCTGGCAACGCTGGTTGGAAGTGCTGCGTTTCAGACTGTAATGAATACACAAAGGAGTGACACAGTCAGCAGCAAAGCAAATGAGACACCTTGTGATGAACATCACAGTCAAATATGTTCCCGAGCGTAAGAAAAAAAAAAGAAATTCTCATTTTTTTCTTCTAAAAAGTAACTGAAATTCTTAAAGGAAAATTAAAACAGGAGCAACACTTTGTCACTGCTTACAGAATTGTGGAAGAATTAACAGTTTCACCTGCAGAATTGTAAATAATATAAAGTCATACAAAGCATAATGGCATCTTCTGTTAGGATCTGTGTTTTCTGTGTAGTTTTTTAGGTTTTTCTGTGTTAGTCCAGTTTCCCCTGTGAATCTGTCTTCCCTGTTGATTGCTCCCGGCTGTATCCAGTTCCCTGATTACCTTCCCTGTGTATTTAACCCCACCTGTTGTCTTTGTCTGTGTCGGATCCTCGTCATGTTGTATGTCGCCTGGTTCTCCGTGCTGTTCCGTTCCTTGGAAATCATCATTAAACTCATAATTTTCACATACATCCTGGGTCTGCCTGTGTCCATATCCTCACCACAAACCATCGTTCATGACATCTTCAGAGCTGTTGAACATTTCCAGTTTTGTCACACTGCGTTATTTCCTGTGGTAGAAAACCACAGCAACACCACATCGTTCTAGATCATCTGATCATCTCCACTGCAGCACCCAGACTGTGGCCCAATCCCACACTGAGAAATGTAACATTAATGTTACATGTCATATTCCCGAGATTAATGTGACCATTAACTATTAATTAAAACTTGCAAGTCCAGCTTAATTTAGAAGCAAATGCGTTTGATTCCGAATAACAGAGAAATCTGGTAAATACACAAGAATCGGTGCATTGCTCTTGGAACTTACTGTTCTCTATGAGGTACATCCAGGCATATGATTATACTCACAGGACATGTACTCTGAGGAGGAGAAGGAAACATACAAATTAAATTACATTGACAGTTGCTATCTTGAATGAGGGGGAGGTCTTTCATGCTGCAATTACCTTTGCTTTGCCTAAGACCACAAACCGACTTTCAGCAGATCTTGCCCTCAATTAACCACAATGCATAATTTAAATCATGCCACGTTCTTGACTTTGAAGGATTTTTTTTTTTTTTTTTTTTTTTTTGCAGGAACAGTTGGAACGTGCGACGAACTTCGGAAGTACAATAAATCCCGTGTGAATTTTTTTACAGTTTGAATACGGTGACCTTTTCTGACGCAATCGACAATCAGGTGGCCACAGCGCAGAATCCAGACAATAAAGAGTTCCTGACTTGAAGCTGTTGGAAATTTTAAGGCTGTGTTTTTTTTTTTCTCTTCCCCAGACTCTGTCCCTTCTCTTTTTAATCATGCTCTGTTTTCTTTCTCATCCTTCACCCTAACTACCCCTTCACCAGAGAATCCATCTCAGTGAGCTCAACACTTGCTCTATCTGACAAAACAGCAGTGGGTATGTGTTCGGCAAAAATGGGATCAATTAGAGTCTCTGAGATGCTACAACAGCTGTGGAACAGCAACATTCTTTAAGAGGTGTCCCCTAAAGCCTGGACACGACACATCTAAAACACACTGGGGGGAAAGCATTAAGCACCGGAGATACTGTGGCACCAATAAAGCCGCTTTCTCATTATGTCTTCGTGCACTGGCAGCTCTGATAAAGAGAAGCCCTGGCACTTGTTAACACTATCATCCTTGCTGCTTGACCACGCGCTTTGTATAAAAAAATGAAGTTGGTGCTAATGGTGACAGGATCTATTCAGTGTAGCTGTGTGGAATGGAAGATGCACGATGCTGTGCTTCCCGAGACGAGGCTGGAGACAATTACGATCCGGTCAGGGCTTGAAATTTCCTGCTCTGTTTAATCAACCAACACCGAGGGGGGGAAAAAAGCTGCACCTGGATTTGAATGTTCAATATCTCAAGTGAATTATGTAGTTGGGAAAATGTTTACTCACTGTTCATTTATTCTTACAGTCTGACTTTAAATCTGAGTGGATCTCCACTCCCTTTTTACTGCAGTTATACAGAAAACAACTTGCAAAGATTCACACAGGCGGCTTAAACAGCGGACTGGAAAGAAGCTACGTTGTGTGATGACGGATGTGGCAGTTTTTCACACATTTTTCTGATATGCCTCTCTAACCAACCAGGTTATAGTTCATCAGTTTCTTTTCTTTTGCAAATGAAAGTTTACTGTGCACCACAGAGTAAGATATTCATATTCCTTGACAAAATCTTTTCAAAATAATACCAAAAAAAACTGCATGGAATGGTTTGCACAGCATTTCTAACAATCTCTTTCTACAATATTCCCTGCAGAGTTACTAGACCCTCATCTTCGCTGTGAAACACACTGATTTATGTCTCCTGTTGAGTTTTTAGTGCATCTCTACCTGAGCTACAGTTTAACAGTTCCTGACAGCTGAAGAATATTCTTAACCCAATTTGTTAAACATAATCTGAGCATTCAATAATTGTGTGGTTCTTATTATGAGATACATATAGGAACATGTAAAATCAAAATTTTTATTACAATGATTATTTGACTTTTTGCCAAAGATGTGACCATATAAGTTAGGATTAATTACATGACCACAACTTGTGCAACAATCTACATCAGCAAAGGGAATATTTTTTTCCATATTTTTTTGAAAAAGTAAATCCGGTAATTTGGAGGAGACGTGCCCACAGGCATCCGACCTGCTTTTGGTCCCTGGATGTGCGAATAAACTAGGTCTTAAAAACTGCAAAGAAAATACCACATGTTGTGTGGACAAATTACTGCTTTTGCTTTTGTTGTTTTGGGAGAAAAAATAAAAAATAAATAAAAAATATATATATATCATTACTTTTGAATAAATCAAATAAAATCGACTCATTAAAGAGGGAAAATATTATTAAAGGGACAGTAAGCTTAATTAGAGATTCTCTTTTTTCCCCATGCATTATCTAAAAGTATAAAGGAAATGAAAACAGTTTATTTTGGAGTTAGCTTGTGTTCCTTTGGGCTGCGATTCGACTCCTGACTTAGTTTCAACACTTATTTCTCTTGTGTATTGTCCTTCCCTGCATGCCCAGATTGGTCATTTCTGCAGCCCCCTGCCTGTCTGGGTTTTGGCAGAGGCATGCTGTCTGTCTCTTTGTCTTGCCTGTGGTTCTATCTGTCTCCACCAGGACTCCCATAGCTTTTTTTTTCTTCTCTTTGGTGATCTTTTCCTCTCTTCTCAGTTTGTTTCTGCATTATTACAGTTCATTCTTTTGTGTTCAAACTTGTCGTGAGGAATTTATTTGTTTAAGATAATGCTGAAACCAAAGGAAGGCAGCTGCAGAATGCTACCAGCTGATTTAAAAAAAACAAACAGGTTATTTTCAAAAGATGAAGCTGCCATACTAAAAGGAAATGTTCAATAGCTGTTAACTCTTTCTGGTAGCATACTGTGCCTTGCAAAAGCTTCCATGTGTAGTTTTTCAAATTTCATCTCATCAAAACTGTACACAGTTATTTGTATAAAACTAAATTCTCGTCCACTACTCTCAAACTCAATGTATTTCACTGCCGTTCTATGTGACAAACCAAGTCAAAGTGAAAAACTGTGAAGCTGAAGGAAAATGGCTTTCTAAATTTTATTAGAAATAATCTGAAAGATTGGCTTTCTGTTCACGGTTACCATTATCTGTAAATGAACACCCGCTCCAATCTCAAGCCATTTAGAAACAGATTTTTTATGAAGGTAAGGTTTTCTGAGCACACGACTAATAGTTTATGTGCTGACAAATGGATGGAGCTGTGGCTCGCTGCTGTTGCCCACAGTTACCAGCGGCCCTTTGGCTGCTTGAATTGAACAGTGCTGTGTGAAACGATCACAGCATAGAAAGTTGTTTTTATAGCCGACACCTGAAGTAAATCTCGGTATATTTTATCTGTCCTGTCTGCTGTGTTCTTTGGTTTCCAGCGTGTCGTTTGTGCTCCATTGTTCTCTAAGAAACCTCTAAGGTGTTAACAGAGCAGCTGTCTTCATACTGAGATTAAATTACATTCTGACAAGTTACAAAATGTTATTCCCTCTTCACAGGTTTTCACTGAACCGTGTTTAAAAATCACCCAAAATCTCATTCAAATACACCGAAGCATGTGATTGTAATGCAAAAAAAAAAGGTGTGAATATTCCTCCAAGGCAGCGCAATGCCACCATCATGTTGGCACCTGTGTAGGATATCTCCTGTTGGTATTTATGTTTTCTTGTCTGAGCTTCATTTGAAGTTACACTGCAGACAAAATAGATTTTTTTGTCAATGCACAGGACTTTAATATACTTATTTTTTTTAGTTTTTTGTTCTCAAATCTGAAGGTAAACATTTCTCAGAGTAAAATAAATGTGCTCAGATTTAATGCGAAGTCCAACATCCCGCTCCAAGAATGAACAGCTGTGCCTGTTACTCTATTAAGCCCAGAGATTGCTTGTGCAAAAAGTGTGAAGAAATATGTTGAAAAGTCTATTACACCGGTATTTTTTCAAACTTATCAAAATGGCAGGAAATGATTGAATATTAGTCTGTTCAAGTGAGTCTTTTTGTTCAGCCATGTGTGCCGGTGTACGGCTTTGTCCGAGTTATTAGCTTTTTAATACTGTGCATAAATCCATTTACAGTCGTAGTGTAAGGGCTCGCATTCTGTTTTGTGGCCGAGCATTTCCATGCAGTTCACCACGGTCGGGCATGCAGAGTGTGAAGCATTGGAGAAACACAGGTAACGATGTGGAGAATAGAAAATTCGCTGCGCCGGTATTTGCAGACGTGGAAGACTTTGCTTAATGCACTGGAAATGTTTGTGTACTATTACATTCTGTAAATCATGTGTGTCTCACACAGACAATAGATGATTCGCATGAGTCCTGAAACTGACAGTGGATTCCCATTTGTATGGTCTCAATGTAACCTAAAATAGGCAGATTTAATGAGGCTCAGTGTGTCACAATGCGCCCAAGTACAACTAAAATGTACTAGTTTACCTCATTTAAGTGGTTAGCAATAAGTACACAACACACTTGAGTGTTTTAACATTTTATTGCTTTTGCAAATCAATCGTGAGCAACAATTTTTTTTTTTTTTGACAAAAGAATTTACAAAAATAACTAATGCCAAAGTGAAACCTAATTTCTACAAAACAGTGACTAGATTAAATAAATATAGGTAACATACAATAAGTGACCATTCAGGTCAGAATTTGCAACTCTGGCTGCAATAACACCATGAAATCTGTGTGGATGGGTTTCAGTCAGTCTTGCACATTTTCACATTATTACTCCATTCTTTCTTGCGTATTTGAAGCTCTAGTTGAATTTATAGGGTTGAGGTCTGGACTTTGACTGGGCCATCCAGAGCATCAACCTTAATGGTCTTGGTAGTCACCAAAACCTTTGGGAGAAATTGTTAGTGGGCTGATGAGTCTAAATTGGAAGGCTTAGGATGTTTTGCATCAATTAGATCTGGCCTTAAAATAACAGGGTTTTAGGAATAGACAGCACTGACATGGTGATGTCAGAGTCACAGTCTTGGTCTGCCTCGATTCTTCAGGATGGCTGCCATTAAGGACGGGATCGTGAATTCTGCTACATTGCAGATAACTTTGAAGGAAAATGTTGGGCCATGAAGTTGTATCTTTAAGCTCAATCAGTCTTAATGGGTCAAAAAACAAAATTGAATCATTATAGTCTAATAACGTTGCCTGCTTTGAAGCACAGCAGGCGACACATGACCAGCTCACTATGGTAGAAGGTACCATGAATTCTACCCTGTCTGAGGAAAAGGTGAGAATGTCAGTCAAAAAAAAAAAAAACGGAACTGGATTCTGCAGCATGACAATGACCCAAACATACCAGTAAATCCACCATGAGCTACCTGAAGATTGTGAAATGAAAAGTCAATTTCAAAAGTCAAAATCCAGATTTCCATGTATGCTCAATATGAGGGACTGCTTTAAAGTCAACGACTCGACACAAGCGATTTTCTGCTGCACGTTTGTTCAGGAGGAGTGAAAGCTGTGAGCCAATGACTCAACGCAACCTGATGGGTTTCCTTAGATAGAAACTTTTTAATACTTTAAATAATTTACTAAGCTGACTGCATTGTTTGATAGCTAGGATCAATTGGAATGTATGTGTGAATGAATTAAAATTATTATTATTTTTTTGTAAAGTGACTTGAGAGCATTTGTTGTAAATTGGAGCTACATAAATAATCTGAACTGAACTGAATTTAATCTTGGATTTATTACGTTGATGTGTATTAACTTGAAAGGCTCAGTACTTGGAAGGAACTCCTCAAACATCTCACAGTTGGAAGAGAGAAGTAGGTCAAACTTTCCTCAGAGCAATGACAGACGGATAGACAGTTGCAAAAAGATTAAGTTGCCTATCCCCTAATGACTTGCCATTGGTGAATAGTGTGTCCTAACTTTCTCCTGATCTGGAATAAGGATGATTATTTATATTTTTCGATTAGCAAGTAAATCAGCAGTCTTTTGTGTTCCCCTTTAACTGCATCACTTTATTTTCCTGAAATGATCAGACATTAATATGTGATCACTTCATGTTTTCTGCTTGTATTCTAACTAAATATTAACATTTTATTCTAAACTGAAATAATGTTTTTATGGTTTTCATGGACAACTAGAAGCATTTTCAGTCGCTTATTTTTCTTTTGTGCATAATTTACTTGAAGATAGTAAAAGCCAATCTGGTTGATTTAAAAAAATCAACTCCCACTTAGATAAATTAAAGGTGTTTTTGTCTTCTTTTGACTTTCTGTGTCACTAACAGAGTATTTGTGATCTGACTTCGCATGCTTAAGTCCCGATGAGGGATTCCACATCTTGTATTTGCATAGACTGTTTTTGAGAAGACAGCTCATTAATGAAACTTTTAACTAACCCTTTAATATTTTTAGAGAAAAAAAAATCGAAGCATTTCTCTGTTTTTTCACACACTGACTCACTAAAAAACATCTGGACATGCATTTTCCAGCTTAGTGCTGAGACATTTCACAGATGACAGTCTGACTTCGGGAGCTAATCAAGGAATTAACTAGATGTGAGTTTTGCTGCTCTTACATCACTGAGCATCAAACATTTTGCTTAACAGACCTTATTTACAGTCACACGCTTCCTTTTACTCTTCACACATTAACAATTCCTACAAATTAACATCTAAAAGATATTTCTCGACTCAGTTGTCTTGATGCCTGAAGCTGACGGAAATGTGTGTAACTGGCCAGATAATTTCAGTTCTCCTGATTAATAGTCATTAAGTTGTGCTTATGTTTTCAAGATCTGCCTGAAATGCTTCTGTGTTTTTACTGAGTTAAATCTACTAAATAGAAGATGTAGAAAATGCTATTTATTTCACACATAGTAGACCCGACGGTTGGAGTAAGAGTCAGTACAACTTCTGGGGTGCTTCTTACAACAAAAGCATAAAACAAGAAAACAAATATGTTTTGTAAGGATTTGGTTCTTGGCTGTCATGTCAGAAGATTTAAACAGTCCCAAGACATTGCTTCCATCTGCTGATTTTGAACATCATAATGCAAAAAAAGATTTAATGAGTAAAAAAAATCTCCCACTTCAGTCTGCCTTCTTTGATGATTCATTTCCCTTTAAAGTTTTCCTGCGTATTTTTGTTTTTCCACACGTTTACTGCACTGAACCGCAAGGCAGTCTTTGCAAATCACTGGATACCAGATATACAATTTCTTGCCTTGTCTGTTATGATAATTGTGAATATAAAACTTACAAAACACGTTTGATTATTCTTTCTTTTTTCGTGTTTCAATTGCTTTGTGTTTATTTTTAAATCCAGAGTTCATGTGGACAGAAAAGAGGAGGAAAATGAGAAAAAAAGGAAAGGAGGAGACATGGGGCAAAAAATTAAATTGGAAAGAGCAAAGAGAACGAAGAACAAAGAAAATACAAGAAAACTCCCAGAAGTCTGCTTCTACAGCTGCAGAAAGAGGGGGGAAAAACATGAACTGAGAAACTTGCTGTGGTCTAAAACATATTTGGCACAATTTTGACACTTTTGGCTGAATTACGCCAAAATGACGGCTTTGCATCATTAAAACCTTTGCAGGACAAACATGCTTCAACTGATCAGTCCTCGTCCGTTAAAGTTTTAGTCAAGATGTATATTTAAAAAGGTTTTATTGATTTGCATTACAGTTAAACTCCTTTTTTTTGTTTAATCACTAATAAGTCATGCATGTAAACAGCTGAACAATGCTGACTCTAGAAAACATTACCTGTACACACGTTTTCATTTAGATCTGATAACCGTGGATCTATTCTCAATTTATTTTGTTGCATATTTTCAACTAGAACATACTTCTCCAACCCCTCAGGGTTTACCAGGTTAAAAAATGTTTCACTCTTGAATTCATTCACAGGAAAGAGAGAATAAAAAAGTCATGATATTCTAATAAAGAATACACTCACCCTCAGGTGCAAGTCTTAGTACTCAGACACCCATAGGGAGCTCAGACCTGAACTGCAGGTTCTTGTGTTGAAAAGACACAGATGAGGGGGCTTGTAGTGCCTCCTGGGTGCTTTCCAATAGAGGTATTTCAGGCATTTTTACCTGGGGAAAAAAAGCCTCAGAGCGAAAACGGAACAAGCTGGTAGGGATTACATACACTGTCTGGGTTTGGGTATGGTCTGGGATTTCCCAGTGGAAAACAGAGAACAAAGCTGGAGAAAAAGGACAGCTCACTTTCATAACGCACAAGACCCAGATATAAAGAAAAAGTTAGTTAGAACTAATATACTGAACTTTAAGACGGATAAAAATGTCAAGGTATTAGACTTTCATTAACTTCTTATTTCTACGTGTTTTCTGGTGCATTCTAAAACTGACCTTTTACCTGCTCGAATAGTTCCAGTTTACAAATATGTTGTGTTGACTGGGATTCCTGCTCCTCAGATTTCTCAAACGCTACAAATTTAAATAGTTGTAAATTCTTTGAAGTCAGCAGAGGGTCAAAAGATGATCGATATAGTCTGTAAAACACCCATGTAATTGTTCAGATTAATAATTTAGTGGTGTTAGAAGTTCAAAAAGTGTACTTTACTGACCATGCCCTTTTAACCTCTTAGTGCTGATTATTATCTAGCTCAGTTTGAAGTCCGCATCCCGGTGGAATGAGACGCTGCCCTTTAAGAAGAAAATCTTCCCCATAAACGAAAACCCTTCAAGTTTGACTCAAACGTGTGGGTTACCACTTAGTCAAAGAAGCCTTTCTGAGGAAAGTTTTATAGTCAAATTAAGAAAAGAGCCTTTACAGTCTAAAGATCACTTGAGTTTTTTAAGGGACGGCAGAGAAATTCAGTTTTGACTTCCTGTGTAGTTAAATGATGATTATATCTATAAGTGGTGTATGTTTAAGGAAATTTCTCAATTTCTCAAAATTGAAAATCCATCCAATTTCAATGCAGTGTTGACCTCTAGACTCTAGAAGTCCACACAAATTGCACTGTTGTGTCTTAAATATGTTTTTCAATCAATTCAAAGCAGTTTTTTTTTTCTGTGTTTTAAGAAATACTCACTGAATGCAGAGACAGCTACTTGTCAATATTTTACCAGTTTGTTTTATCAACGCGTTTTGCCAGAACTAGAACTTTGAGGACATCCTTGATCATGCAATGGCCCAACATGGAAATGAGTTTGACACCTGTGCTCTATGAGACGGCATTCCTTGTCCCTAAAGCCAGCTCACAATGATTCAATCAGTAAGGTGGACCGCTTCATCTACTCTTTGTCTCAAAGAGAGGAAATTAAGAATCTGACCATCTTATTCACAAGTAATTGTTAGGACGGAGTGGAAGACATATAGACAGACATGAGCCACTTCTGCAGTAATTCTGCCATAGATATGGTCCGTTGCACCGAAGAAAGAGCTGTGTCGAAAAGCGTGGCTCTCAATTTAACGGTCATTTCTCATTACGACCATCATCTAGGATCCTGAACTATAAAATAGGACCAAAAAAAAAAAAGTGACCCACACATACTGTCTAAAATGAGCTTCCTCCGCAGAGGGGCTGGCCTCACACTTAGACATCATGATTTATATAATAACACAGAAATGCCTTTTGATCCCCCAGAACGAACTGGACATTTTCCTTGTAGAGTGGGCTCTCTCTGGCTAACATTTAACCCTATTACCCCAAGAAGTGAAAGGCAATAGAAGAACAATGAATGCATGTTTGGAATTTATGTCAAACTCAAATGCAGTTACATGCAGTCCCAGCTAGTTCAAGCGTAATAAAGTACCATCAAATTCAATCTATCATTATATTTTAATGCTTACAAAAGTCGTCCTTTAATTAATCCAAAATATAACAAGCAATAGAGTATTTTTACGGTTGTATTTGTGGTAGCATTAATGTTGCAGTTTAGTTTATTAGAGTTAGCTTGATTAGCTTCCAAGCGAACACATTTTGTGTTAGCTAACACTAGATGAGTTAGCTTTTAGCTGAGGCTAAAACCTCTGAACTATTGGATGAAAATTAATGTTTCTTTTGTTTCAAGACACATTTCTGGTAAACCAGTTTTTTTTTGACTCACCATTGTTAGTCCCTGAGCAGATGAGGGCCGGCCCAACATTTCCTGCTTAAATACCTGTATGATGTCACTGATTACATCACTTGGTTCTACCAAATGGAGGGTTTTCATTGCTTAAGTTTTCGTTGTTGTATTTATTTTGCCAGACATTTAGTTATGTAGAAAAGTTTGCAAACTAGATTAAACATCTTCTTCCTGTTTCTCTGTTTAGATTTTGTTGTTTGGTCTGACCTGTTCTGTTTTGGTATGGTCTAATGAAGTGCAGGTGTGTTGCCAGTAAGATTTCAAATGCTTGAGAAGGATGTCAGAGCACAAAACAAATGCTAATTAATAAAATTCACCAGAAGACCCTGGAGCTGGTGGCTGATGCTGTTTTTTGGTCGCCTGCTTTGACCGTTTGACTTCACCGCCTCACAAATGGTTTGATAAACAATGAACAATGTCTTCTGTTAAAAGCAAGCTGGTCATTTGCAACGCTGCCAAGTGGAATAATAATAATAAAAAATAAATAAATAAATCTTTGCAGGTGCTGTGGATGTGATGTAGCAACAAAAACACCACGACAGTGATGATCAAAGTCTTAATTGTTAATGTCAAGCTCATAATGTTAAAGTCCTCTGAGCGACAACAGATGACTGTAATGGATTACACTTCAGTAATTGTGTTTGAATATTCATGATCCTTGTGCGTGTGAGAGCAGGTGTTGTATGATGACTGACAAAATAGCAAAAGTAGTAAACGTATTGGCTTTCCTCAATCATTATTCTATTCATTAACGTAAGTGATCCTTTGCTAATGATGTTCATAATTTGCTTAAGCAGATTTATTCTGGACTAAGGAGACCTATTCTTTCATTTAATTATTGTGTCAAGGAACTGCTTCTTGAGATAATTTCCAAACTATTTCAGCACACGGGAACTTGATTCAGTTTTCTCTGCTGTGCAGCTTTATGATTTATCTGCCTCCCAATAGCCGGGTATTTGGGCAGCGTTCTGGCACCTCTGGGAGGTATATCTCTTTCTCATCGCCCAACCTTTGTGTGTTGACCTCCCATGGGCCGATCATTCTGGCTGAGACTGTTGTGGCAGCCATTGCAAACAACACTTATCACCTCTCCTATCACGTACACTATAGTTGATGGTTCGGCCATTGAGGGATTTTTATCATAAGCGGTGTCACAGCTGTATGCTCCTGGAGCAGATATGTGAAGAACTCCTGTTTTTTTCCTAAGTGCAGATAACAACATTGGTCCTTTTGAAAGTGCATAAAAAAATCTGACAATACATTATTCAGGCTGAGCATTATGACCGGTTAGAGAAACTTTGAGGACCTCTAAGTTGATGTATTTAGGCAAGGAAAGTAGAAAAGTTTAAAGAAATACTATTTACCAAACCAAATAAAGACTATTCAGTATTAGTTAAAAGAAAATTAAAAACTAGATCTAGCACTGACACAAGAAAACTAGGAGGAAAAAATACAATAAAATCACATTCAAAGCCTTGGAAAACAAGAAGTCATGGGTTATTCATCAAAAGCTCATTCACACTTTGATCATCTTATAAAAAGTAAAGTATAACTTACAACATGCTGCAGTTGCAAGTATTTTATGCAAATTGCTAGAAGTACTTGTGATGTTGGTACTTGTGAAGAAAATATTTTTTAACATATCCTGTCCTGTTTTGTTTCTTTTGTTTTGTTTTTTTTATAACTGATTAATGGCGATTAAATTAAAAGTAACATTTCTTTTCTGCTGTAAAGATGTTTTTCTGATCATGGTACTTGTTGTGATTTTCTAGGGAATGTAAAAGGTGTTTAAATGATTTATTTATAGTATTCAAATTAATGAAAGCAATTTGCTTTTCGAGATTTTGTTTTTAAGCTCAAAAACATGTCAGTTTTTATCCATTTGTACACTAACACATTTAGTTTTATGATGCTTTTTTCATAGTAAATAAGTTTATTAAACATTATAACACAAAATAACATATCCATCGGATTCTTCCTGACCTCCTGCTGCATGTCAATCCAGTAAAAAACAAAAAAACAAACCATTTACTCACGTCTCAGCAGAGACTCCCCCTCAGAGCTCACACTACTCTATCTAATTGCAAACCAGGATGGATTCCAGGTCAGACGAAGAGCATGGAAAGAAGAAACTAATGGAACTGAGCTGTATCATAAAAGATAGACAATGGGCACCAGATGAACTCTGTGTCTACACGTGCCTGCAGTGCACGGCTGCCGCTCCGTTAAAGCTGTCTGAAACGGTTTGAGACAGTTGACGAATTTGTAACCTTTGATGTCTAAAGTCAGGACAAATTTGCATGAAAGGTTTTTATTGAATTTAAATTTATGTAAATGCGGCGCTGGCTACCGTTCATTTCTAGAAAGCAGGCCGGAAAGAAAAACAAAGATGCTGGAGCCACGGAGAGGCAGAGCCCGGGGTTCTGGTGTCAGTACCATCAAATCAAGCGCTGAGACTGGTTCAAGCGTAGTTAGGTGGCATGTCTGTGTGACACGTATGACTCCACGGGTTTGAGCAGATGAGATCAAGAATGGGTCATATACCTGTGACAGAGCACAAGTAAATGTGAGAAAAGTCATACAGGGGGAGAGAACTGCATGTGAATCATTACTCCCTGTCCTTCCGTCTTATTTCCATGTGTATTAGTTTGTTGTGACAGGATGATGATGTTCTACAGGGCAGTCTCCTTTCCAAACCCAGAGGAAAAAGCCTGCCTGACAAAGACCATCTGGCACCTCATCATTATTCAGAGCAACCCCCAGACCCAAAGGACAGAGGCCTGCCTGTCATGTATCACTGAGGGATATGAAATCCAAAATAAAACACCGTTACATATAGTTTCACAAATGAGAACAACACAACATTTGTACAAGACAACTTACAAACAAAAACATGTAAACAAGGAAATTAGAAATCCATAAATAAATGAGGTAAAGATGATTTTGTTGGGATCTTGGGTTGTTTGAGTTGGTTTTGGGGTTTGGTTCATTTCTGCTTTCCTTGGTTCGTTTTCTTTGATTAGATTCAGTCCTTTCTTAGTTACTCTAGTTTTATTATGCTTAGTAATTTTTTGTTTTTGTTGAACTTTTTATTTTCAATAACTGTTTTATATCAACATATACACACAGCAGAGATACTGAAAATACAAACTCAAGTAATAAAGGCACATAACAGTGATGATGCAAACTAAATTTGAAAAGTACACGAACAAGACAAAAAAAAGATAAATAGAGGTGTCAAGGTTACAGTATGAATTTAGTTGTAGTCTTAATGTTTTTTCCATTATATAGACTTTTTTAATCCTATCTCGCCACTGTGTAATATTGGGAGGTTGTGGCCTTGACCAAGCATATGTTATACACTTTTACAATCAGAAGCAGAACTCTGATCAAGTATTTATCGTCTTTGTTGATTATGTCAGGGGGTACTATTCCTAGAATATAAACAGATATATATCCAGATCTAATTGAATGCCCAAAATACTTTTTATATCTGTTTGGACATTTTTCCAAAACTCGACCACCTTTGGGCAATCCCAAAATATATGAGTAAAATCCCCCACATTTCCACAATTTCTCCAACAAAGCTGGGATGTTTTACCATATTTAGTTATTTTTTAATGTTAAATTCATGTTCTAGTCCCTTCTATACTCTTCCTCCTTCCCCTCACACCTGCAATCAATTAGCTAACCAGCCCAGGTCTTTTGTTCCAGCGTTCACCCTTAAACTCTCCTCCTGCTCACGCTTCTTGCTGGTTCTCCATGTTGTATATTGTGAATTCCTGTTATTTCCCTGCTGGCTTTTTTTTTCTTTTTTTCTCTGGGATTCCTGTTCTTGTTTTGGCTCCGGCTCCTAGTGTTCCTTGTGGTTTTTATAAGTTTTCTTATCATTTTTGCATTAAAACATTCGTCACCTACAAGCTGCCACTGCCTCTCTGCACTTGGGTCCTTCATCAACCAACCTATGACATGACAAATTTCAAACCAAAGCCAAACAGATCCAAGGCAAGCATGATGAATGAATAAAGTTACTCCACAACATGCACAGAATCGCATTAGAAATCACGTTATCGAATTTGAGAAAGCAGACATCACCGTTTGAAAGGAAGATGAAACTTTGTTCTTGTTTTAAGAAATAATTCGATTTGTACAGTTAAGACATAAATATGTAAACCTTTAAATCTCCTACCAATATTTTAACTACCAATTCACAATTGCTGCAATTAATTCTGAACATTTATGTGTTCTCACAGAAAATGGGAAGCCATTTGTTTTGTATTTGCTGTTTTAGATCTGAGGTGCATTATCATTTTGAGGTTTGAGGGGAAAAAACTATCACTTACGTTCTCTAAAGAGTTTTAGAGGTTTTTTTTTTCCCATCATAATCCGGCATTAACCGAAAAACTGGATAACGGCAGAAGAATCTAAAGTTAAGCTATGAATAGCAATTATAAGAACATTAGATGTTAAAAGTTGTCCTCTTCATGTGGCTTTTGGACTGACATGAAGAAGACACGGCATGTGTTTTTGGTAACTGGATTAGATATTCAAACTGATGGAAACCAATCGGTTCCATTAGAGCAGCTGCTAGAAAAGAGGTTGCAAGTGAGAGATTAAAGCCCAATCAATGGCCTCCTTCCTGTGTCCTTTTTACAGAGACAGGTTAATGGTGTTCGGAGCGAGACTAGCATTAGTCCCCTCATTAAAGACTGACCCACACTGATTTATCTGGACTGTGAGTGAGGTTGACGAGGCAGCAAGATTCAGAAAGAGATTAATGACTTGGTCAATAATGTTTTGAACTGCAGGTGAATCTGGGCCAAACCTCCTAGAGTTTGGATCGAAATCTTTCGAACCTTCTTTATCTGTGCCTCTTTGTTTTGATCTACCTTGTTGCTGGAAATACAATTATATCTCAATTACATGGATTAGCAGCCGAAAAGTTGATGTTGTTCAGTGAATCAATTTAGAAAGTCAAACACATAATAGAAGTTCATTACACAACTACAGATATATGTGTTATGTATAAGAGCTAATAAGAAAAATCCAGCTTCTAAGAAAGCTAGTTACATTTCTCTGTTTTAAACCGTTTTGTTTATATTGTTCTTCTGAGAATCTTAATTGTGGTTTTTCATTAGCCGTAAATCAAAATCAGAAATAGAAAGACGTCCTTGAAATATCACTGTATGTGTAACCAATCTCTATCTCACATGATTTAACTGTCTGCACATTTAAATGACTGCTAAACAGGACATAGTGTTGTTCTTGATGATCATTTTCAAAATTGGTGAAACCATTTAAAATCAACCAGCTGACATTTTCGCCCCAAATACGACACTTAGCTTTAACTTCTACGGAGCCCCTAAGGGGACATGGGGATTTTTTTTTCTTTTGCGTTCCCTCGTAATAATCTTCTGATCAGTTTATACTGTAAACCTGAATACTGTAAGCCTTTCCTACGGTGGCCGCCGTCCTTTCTGCTTTAATACAAGCTTATAAGGTTTTTCCATGGACTATTGAGTTATCGCGGGGTAATAAGCCATCTGATTGTGTCTCTATTGTGTTCGTGTCTGAATGGGTTAAAGGGCTGCTTTCAGTGCAGCCCTTTAACTGCACTGAAAGTGGGAAAAAAAATTCTCCACGTCCCGTGGAGGGCGCTGTAAACTTCAGTATTGTGTGAAAAGATTTTTATTATTTTTTTTTATTTTACATTTAATCTTTGTTTTGCAACTCACTAGAAAGTGTTTTTACAGCTATTGGAGACATCAGTAAACAAAATGATGTTTACTGATCACTTTTATAATCTGATTTAGTGAGGTACACTTTATGCTTCAATATTTATCTATGCTATTAGCTTTTGCCATCCAAACTTAACCCGCTATCATTAACACTTACATTAATAATAGTATGTTTGATACTGTGTTTTCAGCGAGAACAGAAATAAATAAAAAAGTGAGTTCAGAACCAACATGCTGTTGTGTACTGAATTACTCATTATTAAAGTAACACCTCCACAATATGGAAAAAACGTGTGAGTTTGTGACAAACAGAGATGGAGATGAAAAGTATAAGGAAACTGAAATGAAAGGCTTGCTGTTTTTTCACAGGTATGATTGTTGAATTACCTAGGTGACAGTCCAAATCAACAACAAGCCATAACCTTTAGATGGAAAGGCAAGAAAATGACATGATTGTGCTTCTTGTAGACGGGCGCTATTGTGCTACAGTTTTCAGCCAGTGTGTCCGGCAGATCTGAGACGAAGCAGGCCGTCACACACTGGCCATTCGCATTACCTGCTGTATTTTACCTTTGTAATAAGGGTAGGATTGTGACCAGATCTGTGCAAATGTCACGTTTCTTTTAAAGCCAGAAGTGCCTCCGAGATATGCAAAAACGTCTCCATACAAACGGACGTTTGGCAGGTGGGAAAAAAAATCACTTCAAACAGTAGGAATTGTTGTACAGGAAAAACTTTTTTTTAATGAGATCTCAGTCTTGCATTCATATTCGAATGCTAGAAAATGTGTGTCCGTTAAAAGTACATCACTAGAAACTCTTCATAAAAAAATCCTTCTCAGGTTTTCATGAGCCTGCAGGTTTTTAACTAAAATTTGAAAATGTTGAGAAATGAAGCAACTCACTCAGTGTTTGAAATGAACAATTCCTTGTCACCATTCTGTCCAGAATCTACTGGAATCCCTTTTTTTATCTTCTGCTTAGAAGAATGTCCAGGTCAATGAAAAGTCGGCATAATTACAGTCTTTATGTGCTACAGGAAAGTTGGTATCTCAACAGAAGGACGATTCAACTCTTTATTTTAATTCCTCAACCTGAGCTGTTGCTCCGTCTGAGTTAGCATAGCCCTTTCGGCTGCTTGGTCCATCAGTTCAGGTCTGGTTGCAGTTGTGCCAGACTCCCTCGATCCCTCGGACTGTACAATGCCCAGTGAAAAGTGTGGACAGTATTAACACAGCCACTAAAGATTCACAACTTATACAGTCTGAGTTGAAGGCCGACATGAAAAATCTGATTGTGAAACAGATCCAAGGCAAGAACATCACACAGAGCAAAGTCATCTGGCACTGGACAATCTCTGTAGACAGGATTTTTCTTTAGAGCAAAGCGTGATCATCAGCCTCAGCAGCATCTTCTAGTTTTATTTTCAAGGTCCAATACTTATAGCTTTAGTTCACAGCATGTTTGGTTCATTTAAACAGAAAGGCACTAACATGAGAGCCAAACTGAGCGAGGGTGACCATCTGCTCGAACGGATGTGGGGAGATATGACAGGAGAGCAACTTTGAAATCAATAATAATAATAATAATAATAATAATAGACACAAGGCTGCGACTCCTGCTGAGGAGGAATAAATTACATGGTATTATATTCCTTATGTAGCTGGAAAAAAATGCTTACAGATACTTTCTATTCACTGTTTTTAGGGCCTTTGTCATACAATAACCTTTACCTGTTGCTGTCTTGTATAGTTGTAGTTTATTTAGTAAGTTTATTCACAGGTTTGTACAACCTCGACTGCCTTTGTAGTATTAGACTTTTTCTGACATCTGGATTTTTTTCATCCTAATATTGTAATGCGTCTCAGATCTCTTGTGTACCAGGACAACAAAGCTGTGTCTCCGTTGGATGTTTTTTGTTTAAGCAAAGGTTATAATACTGGAGCAAAGATATGTCTCTGTGGTATTATGTGATGGTACACAATGAGGCCTCACAGTATTTTAATGTCCAAATAGCCCACCTTCCTTGAACGTTAGTAATATACAACTGCATCTATAGGTGCATCTAAAAAAAAAACCTCCATTAATTAATTTTGAATTCATTACTTTTGGTGACTGTGCCTTACAACTAATGAAACAAACAAACAAACAAAAAAACTACGTTTTGTCAGAAAAATAAAATTCTATGTATAGCCAATTTTCTTTTAAATAAAGGAGAGATTGGGGACATTTTCATGGGCTTCTGCTACTTATTACATTAGACAAATAACATAAAGCATGTCAGCTGAAACCAACAGTCAAACGGTCAAAATGGTGTCGTGGTGATGCTCCGCAAACATTTGTTTTATGTTTACCATGAACTTCTCTGTGCACCAGAGTATTTTCCAATCAAACGTACAGCTATTTGTCCTAATAGCTGAAGCTCGGCTCAAACTGGGTCATCAACCAGAAAATGATTCCAGACACAGCAGCAAATCTATAACGACATGACTTAAACAGAAAAGAATCGCCCGGTCAGAGCCCAGACCTTCACTTGATAGGAATGTTGTGGTGTGACCTCAGAGAGCTGTGTAGAAAAAATAAATAAAAAATCTAGTGAATCACAGGACTCTGCTAGTTTTTGAATGACATTATTCACAGTCACTTTTGCCTTTTAATAACTCTATAACAAGATTTTATAAATTACTGCTAACTTTTAAGCCTGGTGATGAGAAGAAATGAAATTAAATGAGTGAAAAACACACAAAGCCTCCACTCTGTTAGCTTGATTTTTGTTTGTTTTTATACTCCCATCCTTCCCGCTCTGTGATACAAAAGCTATGAGCTGGTTTACCAATGTAAAATGAAATAAACTATAAATGTAATACATGTCAGTGTTGGTGCAAATTGAAGAGAATATACCTCTAATAATAATTTTGTTTTACCAATGTTTTGGACAGTCGATAGCATACTCTGGTTGACTCATAAAATATGTTCTCTGCGATTGTCCTGCTTCACCTGTGCCGGCAAGCTAAGCAGGTGCTCCAGACCTGTGTAAATGAGGCAAAAGTGACCCGTCCTCAACCCGGTGCCATGTGTGATGGATGGCTTAACAGGGAGAGCAAAGTTCGGCGCTGAAACAGGTCAAAGAATATCAAAGCCGTTCTAGTTCACCAGAAGTTAGCTCGTCATTATTTCCCTCTTTGAAACTGACTCCCAGAGACAAAGGAGATGAGACTTCTGACAGGGAGACTTTGATTTTTCATTAAAGACGAATGTTAACTTTTGTTTGATTTAACTCGTCTATCGTTGTATTCACACGTCATCAACTTTGCTGCATTCGCTTGTATCATGTTATCTCTCTCAATACTTGTCATATGAAATTTGACAGTTTATTTAATGGTAAGTCACTTAAGACCAAGTCAACAGAGTTTTGACACAAAAGGGTCCCTGATAAGTCCTAGTTTGGTTCCTCCAGATAGAAATGATCCATTTTGGGGTGAAAATATGCTCCGGCAACTTGTAGCGGCAGTTCTCATTCTTTCAACCATCCTCCAGATCCTGTCATCATGAGGACTGGAATATAGGACAACGTTTTTGTGTTTTTTTTTAGAACATTTTTACCACAGTTGTCTGACATTAGCTCACAATATATCACACTTGACACTGATCTGTCCTTTTGCTTCCAAAGTCTCCTGCTTCATACAGAAGCCCTGACCTGTGGCCACTCAAAAAGGTCATTTTCTGCACAAGGCAAGAGAACTATGTCATCTGCGAACAGATGGATGCAACTCTAAAGTCTCTGAATCACACACACCTTATTATAAAGCACATTTTCTGGAGGTTTTCTGCCTTAAGGACCTTCTTTCTTTTATAATAGATTTAGCAAGATAATAGGAACACTCCTCTTTGATTTTTATACCCATTGACATGATAGCATCAAACAGTTGTTGCAGGTTTGTTGGCAGCACATCAATGAACATCATTCTCATTTTGCACCACATCCCTAGAGTTCTTGCATTCTGCTAAATGTTTTTTTTTTCTTTTCATATTGGTGAGCTTTTGCAAATTGTAGTTTCAGTTTCTTGTTCATGGTTTACAGAAATAACACCCAGTCACCTGCAGCTATTAGGTATTTGCTTCAAACTTGACTGTATTGTGCTCTCAGACATAATACTCTGTATAGCTTTTTTTGTTTTCTGAAGTACTTTTACCATTTTATCATCTCAAACCAGAATATTCATACTCTGACCTCTGACAGCATCAAGACATTTTACTCCTCGCAGTTGGAAATCAACAGATATTTTCTCTTTTTCAGGAAACATTTTGTAAGCCTGAGAGAGAGAGCAGTGTGTCAAACTCGTAGTCAGTAGTTTCCAAAACAAACAAACTAGCCCACCTGTCACCAACAACCATGTCATGTTCATTAACAAACTGCTTTTTCCCCCTTTATGGTCAAGGTTTGAACTTCACCAACTTCTAGCTGCAGTTGCTGCCATAAGATTGGTCATATCATCGTTTGCATGTTTAAAACTTAGATTATAAACTGACAGGTGATTGTAAATTAATTATTATTTTTTTCCATAGTATAGACAAAAATCATTGATACATTAACTCACTGAAATGCATATGTATTTGTTTGTTGTAAAACATTTTGCGTGATTGTTTATTGTACTAATGCGGATTCAAAAGTCTGTGACCTACATATGACAGGACCAAGAAGCCCAAATCCAGATTTTACTGTCACACCTGACTGTGGGATCGGTGTGACATCCCTCGTCACTCTTACTCTGCAGGAATGCTTGGCTGACAAAGCTGTCAGCATATTCTGAAGCAAATGTCACAATATATGTAAAATAAATCATAAATTAAAGATATTGAATTTAATTTTGAAAGTCTTATCAAATAAAGTCTTTTCATAAAAAATGTTATAGTTATCAAGTGTAAAAGATTTGCAATGGTGCACGCAACATTGCCCAGTAGTACACACTGCTGTCCAGCCTGCTTTAATAATCAGATTGCTAATCTTCCAATGCACCGGTCCAGTCACAATGTTTTTATCTATCCTCGGGGTGCAGACGTGAAATAATGTGACTGTGTTAATAGTTTTGTTCCCTCACTCTTTGGTTGAACCTAAAAGTTTGCTCTGCATTGTCTTTCCCAACCTTTGCAAATCCATCAAGGCTATAAATTATTCTTGCATGAATTTCAGAGATTAAACTGAACTGGACTGCAACATGTAGAGACTGGGTTTTGCTTTCTCTACAAAAGGGGAAAACATTTGCAAACAGATCTTTGCTAAGGTTTATTCCCTGAAAAAGTATGACCATGCCCACATTCGCATAGCAGCTGCAGTAATTGGCACCTTCTTAAAGTGGGAAGTGACTACTTTTTGGAACTAGCAATTTAGGACAAAAGTCAATTGTAGTCCTAATATTTTTATATAAAACCTGCATGATTTGCAAAAAATAAAATAAAATAAATGAATAAATGCAGCTTGATTTGAATGGCTGAATTCCCAATAAAGGACCGTTTTCCGTTTTTATTTTGTTTTGTTATGCTTTTATTGATCAAAGTCAAAAGTGTCAAAATGTTTGCATAATTCTAACTCTGAAAGTTTGTGATAGCTTTGAAAAATGGAACCCCTGGTGCTGCTGAAGAAAATGGTTCGGCTGTCATCAGTTGTGAGGATGGAGCAGGATCAAATTGTAGACGTGTTGGTCAGCAGCAAGGTGAGGTCTTGCTGCTAATTAAAAAAAAACTTCATTGCCTGTCCTGTTCGACTGCTGTTGTGATTGTGAAATGAGGAATGATGGTAAATGGACAGAAGTTTGAGAAGGACAACATGGTAAACAACAGTACAACCAGTGTCCCAAAATAGCATCCACAGCCTAGGACACGTTTTATTTTTTGCAAGTTTGATACAACTACTAATTACCAGTAGCACAGTATAAAAGTAAATCATGAGGAAGCTCACTCTTCAACATTTTCCTTGCATACTCCTTCTCTCGCCGTCAGCACAATAAGCAGAAGATTCCTCAGTTCAACTCACCCAAATCGTGCAAAATAGATTTACTTCACAGTTAACTTTGTTGAGTTGAGTTTAATAATCCCTGCATGTGAAGTATCTGTTGGAAGAAACTGAGAAATTATTTGCAGAAATATAAGGCATGCCTCACTAAAGGAGAAGATAAATTCAACGTCTCTGACACACCTGAGCCGCAGAGTGTCTCCCCCCTGCCCCCCCACTTGTCAGCAGTTTTAGCTTCCCAGCAGTTTGTTCAACTAATTTAGTTGTTGAGTTGTGCTTGTCTGTCCGTCTATCTATTTACGTAAAAAGTCAGGGACAATAGTTGTGGAATTGGAAAGCTGAGAAAGGCCATCGGTTTTGTGAAGCGATTAGAAAACATGTTTCTGTTGATGGTTTCAGAGTTAGTAGTGCAGGTTTGCACACAATTCGCTACTGGAAATGTCTTTGTGATTTTGCTCCTTAATTTGTTCACACACTTTGTTCAATCTTATGCCTTTTAAACTTTAGCCTGTGCTTTTGATGCCTACATGTCATTCTGTGATATAAAATTAACAAACTACAGAAATGCATCATTCTGTGGTCTTTAGGAATCTACAGTTGTGGATTA
This sequence comes from Poecilia mexicana, assembly GCF_051168715.1. Lineage (NCBI taxonomy): Eukaryota > Metazoa > Chordata > Actinopteri > Cyprinodontiformes > Poeciliidae > Poecilia > Poecilia mexicana. The sequence goes on from NW_028263381.1 coordinate 19,678,391, forward strand.
TATACATTCAGAAGCACAGTTCCATTTTTACTCAGTCAAGATTTGAAAAGTGTAAGAACCACATCTTTCTCTCTGATCCATTTTACTGCATGTTCTGTGTTTCTGGCTGAATTAAAAACAAGCCCAACCTATCGCATATGCAAGTGCAAATTATTCCCATCTGCTGGGATTGATGGGCATATTTGCATTTGCATGTATTTAGTGCCATCTGCTTTGTGCTCTGAGGTTGATTCTTTTGCTATACCAAATCACAGATTAGTTGTTATTGACTGCTCAAACATGAATGAAGACAAACCTCCTTAATCTGAACAAAAGCAAAACCGGAGCCATTTCATCCTGACCACTCAACCTTTTAAATGACTATGGCAGCATGACTGACCGATTCGATTCATATTATCACCCTCCTGCCAAAAACGTTTGGGTATCGTTTCGACAAAAAAATGACAAACAGATGAGAAATGGTTTAAAGGCAGACTTTTATCAACTTTGTCATTTTATGTGCTACTACTCGTCATATTGTGGTGTCATTTAAACATTGCTAATATTTCTCCATTTGTGCAAAACTGCAGCAGCGTCTCTCTGGAAACATAGAGTGTGGTCACATCAGTCCTCTTTTTCTTACATTACCTGGTCAGGTGTTGTTTTCACCTCTGGTGATCAGAATAATGTGTTGCGCTAGTTTTATTGATTCGTTTTGTGGTAATATGTCATTTGATCATCTTTTACTACTTGTTTGTTCTATTTAAAGTAACTCTTGACCCAAATGTAGACAGCTGAGCCATGTAAGCAGTTTTCAGTTTGACTTTGTAAATTAAAACCAAACCCAATCAGTTTATGTTTAAAATATGGACTCTGTTCAGAAAGATTTTAGTTTCAAAGACTCCGTTCCTGGTGGCAGGTATATGTCATGCAGTTTCTCACGGTGTTATACTTGCATGATTTCTAAGTCGTGTGCCGAGTGTGGAAGACACGTGGATATAAACAGGAATATGCCAGAGCCCAAGTCCACTCTATCAAACTTTGGCAAAGTGAGCCATCCCACAAAGGGCTTTTATTTCTGCTTCAGTGGGCTTTGAAGGATTTTGTCTTTTTGAAAGACAAAAAGACATGGCCAGAAATAAAACACCTGCTGCTACGTTTGAAAAATGGTGCAATGACTGAGATCTGTGGACAACTTCAGGAGCCTTTGAAACAAGAAACTACCTTTCACATGCAGGAAGGAAATAAATTTGTTCATTGGTTCTCTCAGGTCACAAATACCATCTGAAAAAGCTGAAATCAAAGAGAACATCACATATGTCAAGTCTTTCATGTTTTCAGACCCACAAGAAAGTAGAAAAACAGAAGAGCAGATCAATGTGAGGAATTATTCACTTTGACTGCCTGTCCTATTGGACCTTGGTGTTTTGTTCAACTTAATTGTCAAGGTGGAGGGTGATGTCACCATGTTTTAAACCATAATGAAGTAGTATGCCTTACGAAATATCACTTATCCATGAACTTTTTTTAAGTAATTTGTCTCATTACACCAGCACATTTCATTGTATTCTAGATAGATGTTATGTTATCTACAACACAAGACAGTGTATAATTTCGAAGTGGAAGAAAACATTTATACAGTTTTTCATGTGTTTTTAAGAAAATTTTAAAAAAGTGCTGTAATTTCATATCTCAGAATAGAATCCAATACACACAATTGTTTTTAGATGTCAGAGGACTCAGATGTTTGTTTAACCCTAAACACACAGTCAAAACTACTGGCTTAGTTAAAGCATGTCCTTGTTTAGAATGAGCCAGACAAAGTCCAAGGCTAAGTTCAACGTCTCTGAAAAGACTTGTAAATCGACACTCGCAGATGGTCTCCGTCCAGATCGACTAAGGCTGACGTAACGATGTTACATATCAGACGTGCAAAGCTGGTAGCAACAAAACCTGAAAGACTTGCAGCTGCAGCTGATGCGGGATGCAGGACACGCGTTGACTCGCACAAACACGTCACACTTTTGCTTCTTTTGTGAAACATTTTAAAAACCATCAATCGCTTTCTTTTGACTTCACAATGGCGCTCTACCTTGTGCTGGTCTGTTCCATAACATCTCAATGAAATACAGTGAATCTCGTGGTTGTAATGTGATAACATTTGAAAAGATTCGAGGGTTATGAATAGCTTTCCAAGGCACTCTGTCATGCAGTGTAGTTATTTATCTGTTTCATCAGAGCCGTATGAGGACCAGTAGCTGACTGCAGCTATGGAAAAACACTTTGGCCTTTCACGGATCATGCTGTATTGAAATCTGCTAGCTTCTCAGAAGTGAGGTTCCAGGATTAAGCTTTTTCGGCTGTTTGGCCAAAGAAAACCTGAATGGAAAGGATAAATATTCGAATTTCTTCTGCTTTACCAAACTGTTTTGGTTTATTTGCAAGTACTCTGAAAGTTAGTTTTTTTTGTTTTCACATTTTGAAAGTGCTTACAAAGAGAGTGTCATTCCAGCTGCATTACAGGGGGAGTCATAATACAGCTGAATGGATTCACTGGTGCTTGACTCTGGAAAGGCCATGCTTTAAGGATCACCAAACACAGCATTTCCAACCACACATGCGACGCATTACAATGGCCTTTACACAACAGAAACTTGGTTCTTTTTTCCGACTGAGGCCTTTCTGCAATGCTGCACTTTTTGCAGACTTAATTAAAAGCTGGACCAGCAGTATGGAAAAAAATAAATACAGTTGTGAGTATCTGTGAAACTCATCTGTTTTGATATTTGGTTTTATTGATAAGTTTAAATCAGAGAGTAGGTGGACAAAAAAAGAAGATGGAAAGTTTTGTTTTTCAGGACTTTTCAAGAGAGAGACACATAGTTAGTGGAAGTAGCAAATATTACTCAATAGACACAATTTAGAAAAATATATGAAACAAAACCAGACTTTCATTGCCTTTCAGGATATATGTGGTTGAAAACAATAATTTTAAACAGATAAGAGATAAAATCTGATCAATCTCAACTACATGCAACCATCAAAACATTTGTTCTTGTCACTCTAGATTAAGCTCAAGAACAAAATTATTTAGTAAATTAAAATAACATTATTGGTCCAGTGTGCTTTACATTTTAGCCAAACAACAAAAAACGTATATCTATAATAAAAGTCCAAGACTAAGATGTAGAAGATGAATAAAACCCAGATGAACTCCTCCCTGTGGCAGATCTATAACTTTAATACCTATAAATTCAAAATGTAACATTAAAATATAATCCAAATGTAAAATCTGATAAGTTTTCCAGACTCATTAATCAAGAGAGTTTAAGCAACAACAGTTTAAAGAATAAGGCTATATATGACAAAACAGCAGTCAGCATAAAAACTGTCATCATCCTAGAAACATAGTTCACTCATAACTCTGGCAATTAAGTCGTTTGTTTTGTCTTTGGGTTCATAATAACTATGTCCAAAAGAAAAACGGACGCCTTCACAAGCACACTCATATGGAGTTGATTTTAAATAGCAATATCTAATTTTGAAGGTATTAGAGATTTTATTTTCATCAAGCAATCCTGGCAAGGGAAGCAGGCACCATTTTAATAAGCTTGCTTTGATTTGATTTGGTAAATTAACAATATTGATTGTTTTCTGTTTTTAAAGTAAGGCATTCGATTGATTTTTCAGCAAAAGCTGTAATGGAACAAATCTTATCAGAAGAGATCCAGATAATGACAACAGGGTCAACATATTTCAAAGCATTGTGCAACAGCGAGTGCCTCTGTAAGTCTGAGTTCTTGGAGATTGCATTAAAAATTATGTTCCGTAGAGCCGAATTAGGAAGTATGAAAACTGACCTACAATCCATCTTACTTAAGTTGCGTTAAGCAAGCTGTTGTGAGTCGCAAACATAACTGAACAAACAATGGCTAGGTGTCAATTTCTCTGCAGAGACGGCTGATCCTTAAAGGTGGATTGCCCCCTCCGCAGCAGTCCATCCATCATGCCCCTGGTACAGTTGCTAGATGGAAACGGCTGCTGAATAAAGGGCATTTGACAGCTTGCCCACAGTCTGCCAAATGGCACCTAAAGGACTCCAGCAGCATGGGGAGTAAACATTCATTGGTCTTCTGAGACAAAAATTTAATTACTTGTTCTGAATGCAGGGTCCTACAGCTGGCAAAACCAGGTAGCATGCATGGCTTGCTGAATGTCAGCCCCGCGGTGAGGCATCATGAGGGCTGCAGGAAACAAGCGCTGGTAAGAATGATATGCATGGAATGTAAATGATCTCTGGATTTACAACTATAAATTCGATTTGAACAGGTCATGCCTGGACATCAGTTTGAGAGTCTGAAAGAAATCCAGAATCTGTGACCAAAAAATAAAGATGACTAAGATACCTTTTAATGTTGTGTTTTCTGAGGAAGTTGTGATCAGTCTGAGTTAGTATGAAACTAGTGTTAGGCCAGCTAACTCATGCAAAAGTATAATGGTGTATAAAACAAAAACAGGCTGATATAATGAAAGCATTGTTTTCTCAGTTTTGCACCGTTTCGTATCATTTTGCACAGTTTTCACGGTTTCCCACAGCATGTGTTGAAGGACAGGTCTTGGTTTCAGACGTCTGTCTCGATAAAACCAACCACAAATCTACTTCCATTACAGTCTAACGCAAATGTGAGAATGTGACATTTTACAAAAACTTCGTCTTTAAGGTTGTCTGTTAATGTTTGTTTCACAATTTCTGAAATAAACATTGAGTGTTATTATTTGTTATTATAGATATCTTAATTGCCAACATTTTCTATCACAACAATATTCCTGGCTAAGCTTGCTCCAAGCCAGAACTTTCTTTTTATTAAATAGCAGCAGAGCTGCAAAGCAGTTAAGATGTGTATTCTCTAGTCAGTAACTAACACATGCATAGTAAATTCTTGTTTTAATAGGTCTCATGGAGAAACGGTCCTGTGCATTCCTTTGTACCTGACATTGTTTGCTAAATTGAGAAAAATTTTCTTGTTTTTTAAAGCTGTGTCAAAGCAATTTTGCACTTGGTTAGCATCCAAATAGATTTCAGAAACAAAAGCACCAACAGCTGAATTATCATTTAGCTGACATAGGCTGCAGTTGGTTTACTCAATGAAGGGAAATATTTCCCAGTTCCATCATAATTAGCACAGAGATGAAACAAACTAAACCAAGCAGAGTGCAAATGTTCAATAATAGCTTTCACTAAATTGAACACTACGTATTTCATGGTACATGGGCTTACATTCCTCTTTTGGTCGAACGCATGGATTATAAATACAAACAAGATACATACAGTAAATGAGAGTTAATGAACTTAAAACATGGATTTGATTGATGTTACTTGTTGCCCCTTTCATCTGTAATCTGCTATTATCACATTCCTGTTAAGTTCAATTCAGTTTATTTATATAGTGCCAATTGGGGTCTTTGCCTTTGATTGCCCAGTTTTTTTTTGTTTGTTTGTTTTTGTGGTGCATATCGTACCCACATCTTCTAATACCAGCGTTTTTTGGTGGTTTTTTCCGCATCTGCATTCTGCTACAAGGACGGATGGACTTCTTCCTTTTCACAGACTTACATCCTAAAACATGCTTTCTGTATTAATTCTGTTCACATAAATACATACGTCTGTGTAAAAGCCTGGGAACAACTTCTACGTATTCTTTATTTAGTTATTAAATTCATAGTCATAAACCTGTCATTTCAAATTAAGAGATTCATACAGAAAACAACAACAACACTGCTTAAAGGGTTCAGATGTTTGCAAACAGCATTGTAATGAAAAAAGGAGTAAACAATAGGTTGTCTAATCTGTTCCTATTATATTATGTTGTGGTATATTTCTCTGGAGGCTGCAGGTTGTTTTCTGTTCAGCTATGAGGTGATTTTTGCCGTTAATTGACTAAAAATGGCCTTCAGAGTCTTGGCGGATGTGCATTAAGCCACAAAGATAAGCTCATCATAATTTACCCACTGAATGAGGGAAATTTCTGTGTTTATTCACTCATATTGTAATCTCATAGTGGGTGAGGCCACCTCAGCTCATTTTGTTGAAAACAAAATTAATGGTCACAGCAATAACAGCCGTCTGAAGACCAGGCAGAGTGGTATTTTGTTAAGCTTATCAGATTGGTGAACAGCTCATAATACACATATGAGCCTCATCCTCCTCTGTGAATGCCCAGCTGTCTCCGTCTGCTCTCCACATTATCAGCAAAGTAAAAAGGTGTGGTGTTTCCAAATCCTAATTAAATGACATTTTAACACTCCATGCCCCACACCTCTTCAGGAGTGGACATGTCTTGAAGCTAGGAGGTTATTAAAAGTGCCACAGACATATGAAAAATCTCGCTAATGAATCTGTAAACCTTTTCTTACAGGGACTATCAGCTGCTCAACCAGGTGGAATGGTCTCATTGTGCAGCAGGGTGAACTCAAGAACCGGTGAGACCGTCATGGGAGTACTCTGGAGGCTGCAAAATGATTATTAGTTGCAAACTGTGCCAGTCCAAACTCTAATTTGATAAGGTAAAAGGATAAGATGTTCCCTTGTCTTTTTTTAATTCTGATATTGCAATCATTGCTGTAAAATATTCTATTAATGGAGACATACATTCTTTACATGTGCTAAGATTTCAGTCAAAGTAAGTGTCAATATAATTGTCTTTTTTTCACGTCCATTGAGCTAAGTTTATTCATCTTTTAAATTTTCATGTATCGCAATGTAAAAAACATTCATACTGGTTTCCAAATTCTGTGACAGAACAACCGCAACATAAATGTATTTTATTTTAATTCAAACTTCTTCAAAACTTTATTTTTGACCTGCCTATTGCACTCCTTGGTTTTCGTGACAATATTTAACTATCCTGTCCCCCAACAAATCTCTAGTGGAGCTGGAAATATACTGTGATTTAACTACACGCATGTCGACTCTGTTATTCCACATGTGAATGATCAAAGTGATCAAATTGTATAAAATGATCATTCAGGAGAAGAGTTTAAAAACGGTCTCAAAATAGCATTTGCAATATATCACAGCACAGTGATGATGGCCATCGGTAATGGAAGACAGCAGTGAGTACAAAACCTGATCCATTTTCCACACATTTATTAAAGGATGAGACAGAAACTAGTCAGGCAAACTGCCAAGACCTCAACAGCAACACTGAAGGAGATGCAGGAATTCCTGCCAAGTACCGATTGTTCTCTACATTCGACAACAGCAAATGAATGAATCTTCTTTTTATGAAGGACTTTTCAAAGACATGGTTACGAGGTGCTAAACAAAATCCTAAACATCCCAGGACATAAAAGTGGGCGGATAAAAACTATTTAGACATAAAGTATCTCAAAGACTTGATCTCCTTTATTATGTAAGTCTTGTGCAGTAAATGAGTAACACAAAAGTCTACATATATGCTGATATCTGGCCATTAATGCTTTAGTAACTTTGAATGACATCTAAGCTCCACTTTATATCTACAAAGAAAAAACAACACTGTGCATCACCTATAAAACCCCCAAAATAGTGAAACATGGTGGTGCAGGATTTTGATATGTTGTTATTGTTGCAGACCTCAGTCAGTTTTGACCTAACTCTTGTCTGGAAAGTGACGATGAAAAATACTTTTTATTTGTGAGCAACACTGTGACAAGCACACATAAACAACAACCTAATTAATTAACCACAAGACAATTAAGGTTGAGAATGTTATAAAGTCAGCTAAAATACTGTTTGGTGTTTGAAAGAGGGCTCATTTTATTTCAAACACCTGCTATTTTCACAGGAGATTGTAGAATTTATGTATCCTCCTTACTTGCTACTAGGAGGGATAAAGCACGATTGATACTTAAGGAAGAGACCTAAAGCTCTGTAAAAATCGCACCAACCAACAGCAGTAGTTAGAAGTGATGGCTAGCTGAGCCTCTGAACGAGGCTGGCAATCTCATCTTTGTTTTGCAGCTTGTCTCTCCCAAACAAACTCAGATTCTCATTGTTTTCTGCTCTTCATTGCATGTGAAAATTAAAAAAAGACCTATGAATATAACGATCCACAGTTGGAATTCAATCTAAAAAAAAAAAAAAACAGGAACTGGCTAAAGCATTAGAGAACTTCCAGAGCGAATCTACATTGTTCACATTTTAATGAGTCTCTCCTACTGTACTCTACCTGCTCACTGCAAACGAGGGCAAACTGCCAGGAATATTTAAACAGAGAAGTTCCTATAAGTAGAGAGGGTACCTTGTTATTGTCTGCTTTTTTCAGTCACATACAGTTGGCCATGATCCAAACTCTGCTACAGCAGATCAGCATCTCCTGTAATTCTGGCTGTCCTACTTTAAGAAGCTGACTGGTCGTAATGTTTCCTCCTCTTCGAGCAAACTGCTGGAATTTATTTCACTTTTTGCCATATTCCAACAATGACCTTCAAGGTAATTTATTGGGATTTTGTGTGCTAGGCCAACAAACAATAGCACATAATTGCAAAGTGGAATCATAATGAACAATTGTTGACTAACATTTCTTATTCTTTTTGTTTTTTCTTCCAATTCTGTCCAAATCACATGGACATCTGCGGGAGATCTTGTTCGGATATGCTTTATAAATGTTCTTTTTCCAACACAAGATGAAAATAAACGTCTTGGGATAACAGCACTGACTCCTGTGGTGCCACAATTAATGAGGACAAAGACGTATTAAAAATATATGGAACAATCGGGAATATTTAAATTGTTTTTTTACCTGTTGTACAACACTTTTAAGAAATTCTCATATTTGTAATTTCTGGAAATCTGTCTATTTTAATTCGCTTCGCATGCACTGCAATGTGCCCTGTACACACGTAAGCCTTAACCTTCGTTCTCCATCTTGAATTGTTGCTCGTACAGAATAGATACCCGTTTCATAATCAGAACTTAGCTGCTCTCTTTGATCCATAATGTGATGATTGATGATGCCACTTTAACCTGGAGGCCACCGCTGTGTCTTCGATCGTCCCGCAGCCATGTTCATCACATTCACTTAAACCGAGGGACCCTCGTTGGTGTGAAAAATGGATGGGTCAGGGGAGAGACAGATTCCTTCTGCCGTCGTGCCACTCAGTGCACAGGTGTGAGGTTAGACCGTAATGGCCATGCAGAGACGAAGGCAAAGGAAGCATATTGCGTTTTGAGCTGTTGAGTATTTAGATATTAGAGGAATTTGAAGTGTTTATCAAAAAACTCATACATAGTAAAAATGGCCCTATTGAAATAGAATACCAAGCTTTTAAGCTTTTGTGAAATTTTATAATTTCTTTCCGTGTCAAAATATGTTTTGCTTTGTGTTGGTCTTTCACATTGAATCCCAATAAAATACACTCAATATTGTGGTTGTAATGTGACCATACCTGAGGCTTGGCACTTTAATAATTCACCAGTAACCGTCTCCTTCAAAAGTTCCAGCATCAGGACCTGATGCCACAGTAACGTAATAATCTGCAGCGATATTAGAGCCGAAGAAATGCTCAGGTTATTTGAAGACTAAAGTACCAGAACTGAGATGGCTGTTTCCCACTGGTAGAAAGAGTTATTTAAATAGACCAAGTGACATTTTCACTCTGATTTCCTTCTTTCAACTCTGATTTCTAGGTCATTATTACAGGAAAGGATTTTTTTTTCTTTAAAAAAAATCCCAGACAAAGTTTTCTGACAGAGTTGAAAAGGTGACAGAACACATTTTGTTATTAAAAGTGACCCTGAGATGACTCTGCTTAGATGCCAGTTGATTTCTTTTCACTACATTGGTGAGATTATCGTAGATACCATTTGTAATGAGTCATTTCTTGTCAGTACAATTTTTTATTTTTTTTTCCTGGGAGGGTAGGGGTGCTCAAATATTGACCTGAGTTTGCACAGGCCAGTCTAAAGTCATATCAGTTCTAATAAAACCCCATTCATAGATAAATTCACTGCTCAACTAATATAATTTTTGTATTATTAAAAGTGTGAAATCCATTTAGTCAAAGGAAGAGAAAAAATTGAATTATTTTTTCTGTCAAGCTCCATACTTGAACATTTTTTGGTTTTCCTAAAACCGAAAAAAAAAAAAAACTTGTGAAGTTTTATAATTAGCTGATAATGAATGTTTAGAGGCTGTGTGAGTAAAGTCTTTCATCTATAAAGGCAGACTGTGTTGACTTTTGTCATGTCAGGGCTCCGTGTGCATGTGTGCAGAGATGTTTTTGCTTGTTCAAAAGCAATGAGACAAACAATTTCTGTACCAATGTACTATGAAAAATGCATTAATCCTGACAGTGTATTTATTTTTTGTCTGTTTAATTTTCTTTCCTGTTGTGAAAAATGCTAGTTAAATTTCCCTGATGTGGATCGGGAAGAATCTAAAAATGATCTATAAACATGATTTTAAAACTTATTGCCCAGTTTTTCTTAGTACTGTGTGCCAAAAGTAAAATTATTGACACAACCTTACCACCAACTAACTCATTTAGCAGTGAACAGTTTTTGCGGCGCTCTGAATTTCGCCCCCTAGGTGGCGGTAATGCATACCAAACATTTCTTGTCAACCGCCAATACAAATCAAGAAGATGACAATGCGGGAAAGTGTGTGTGTGTGTGTGTGTGTGTGTGTGTGTGTGTGTGTGTGTGTGTGTGTGTGTGTGTGTGTGTGTGTGTGTGTGTGTGTGTGTGTGAGTGTGTATGCATGCATGTCTAGTTATTTTAGGGTTTTTAAAGATGGAGGATAAATTGAATTTCTGCATTGCACCTCCATCCAGTTGATGGCGATAATACACCAAGCCTGTAAACTGCCAGTAACGACCAAATCAGAAGAAGAAGCAGGAAAGCTTCAAGAATTTGAGGACTGCAACAACCACTGTTGAGCCAAAGCTTACTCCACCTTGAATGCGTGCAGAGGAGTTGACAGATGGTTGGTTAGCTACAGCTTTTTTCCCCCCTCTGCGTGTTTTGTTTTAGCAGCCATATTTCTCTGCTCTTTTTTTTGCTGTTTACTTTACTGTTCATCCACTGCTATCATTTGGTCTTTGCTGCATTTTATTTGATGCATATCTTTTTTTTTCTAGTTAGCATAATGCTAACCATCCTCTGGATGCATGTTGCTAAGATTTCTTTTTGACTTTTAATAATTATAGTGCTCCCGTTGCTTTCTTCGAGTGTCTGTTGCTGTTATGATGCTCATGTTTGGTTGACATGATGCTTGCTGGGTCAGGTGATCACTCTGTTGTGGTGTTATACTTTGAGGAGCTGAAATCCTGTTTGCTGACTCAGATCTGTGAATATTCATACCTGTAAGCGTTTGTTAAGCTTCTCGTTGTCAGATGGTGTTTCTTAGTGTTGTGGTTCCAGCAGAACCTGGTTAAGTCCTAATTTTTGAGTTAATTTCATTTTAGTAGCTGTGATTATTTTATCCTTTACCAAGGTAGGAAGCATTCTCTTCAGTTTTATATGGGCAACATAATGTTAAATAAAATGAAGCCCTAGGCGGAAATTCAACCTGTAAGACTCTTCCGGCATCACGTATCACCTTGCCTTCACCCCAGCCAATCAGGACGCACCACCTCTACCTCCATCCAATCACCTGGCAAGAGCTCCTTCAAAAGACGAAGCGACCACAGATCCACCCGCTTCAGTTGTGCTTCAACCCACCTCCTCCCTGTTTTCCACCACCAGCCTCCCAGACGCCTCCAGGTCCCATCAAGACTCCTCTCTCCAAGCTCCGCTCCACCACCAGTGACCGGGCCCGGGGGAAGACCTACCTGAGCTTCATTCGAGCCGATCATTCAAGCTTGCTGCGATTCTCAGCACGCACGTCTTCCGCCGGTGTCCGAGCGCCAAATTCTCGGTCCAATAAAATTGTCTAACTGCTGTTTCTCTCTCTGTGTGAGTCTCTACAGATTGAAATGATTTAAAAAAAAAAAAAACAATATTCTTGTCCATAATTTGGCAGTTGAAGGGCCAAGTTCTGGGTCCAGTTCTGAGTCCAGTCCTTCCACCTTGAGCCAATGGACAACTGAACCTTTTCTGATTTTGCTTCCATAGAGATTTTGATTTAGAACATGCTGTAAATGCATAACAAGTGTTTTGTTTTGTTTGTTTGTTGTTTTTTTAATACAACGCCCCACAAAATTGACAAAGTTGATATTTAGTTTGATTGCATTACTTTACAAAATCAATGCACAACTGTAGAAACATTTGGAAATGATCAAAGTGCTGAATAAGACTTCGGAGACATTTAACAAGAAAAGATTACTTTTAATCAATATATTTGATGGATATGCAGAATAATATATATATATATGTACTTTTTGATTAATTCTGATAGTGAGAATCCCACATTCCTTTGGAAAATAGGTCAACATTTTTCTCGAGTTGACTGTGCACTCCCTATTTGTGCCTGAACAGACCAAAGTAACCCTGTCACTCTGTGCAGCAGCCATTTAAGAGTTCCAGATCCTAGTTGCTCTATTGATTAGACCCACCCTTTAGTACCCTCAGATAGCTCTGTGGCAGGTAGAGAAGAACACTAGAACCAACCCTGTAATTATGCAATGCACCTCACACAGCAATCCAGTACACCACACATAAGCATCACTGTGTCCTTATCAGGATGCTCCAGCCAGCCCTCGGAGGCTTGCTTAACATGTATCACCAAATACTCTAGGCTGATTTAGTACACATCGGAGTTCACACATGGCTACAAACTAGCCAACCCCAATAATATACAATTATGTGGTGGAGGTTTCTAATTTGCATTTAGATTTAAGTTCTTTTTTCTTTTTTTTTTTACTTTTTCTGTTACTGAAACCTGAGGCCCTGGTGGCTTTTTTTAGATTCCTGACTTTTACGCTGGAAAAAAAAGTTTGACCTCACAGGAACCCAGAGCATTCTGAGCAATGCATCTGACTTTTGTAATTGGATTTGTTTGACCCTCATTTCCTCCAGTTGATCCCTATACAAATCCAAAAACACGTGCAGCTTTTGATAAAAGATAGTGAAAGTCATTTAATGAAAAAAAAAAAAACTGTAACTTGTTTCAAATTTTAAGAATACTGGAATACAGCTGTGAATTAACATTTGGAATTAGATAATATGAGAAAATGTGTGTTAACAACATATTCTGACCTAACATTCAGTCAGAATCAGGTTAGTGGGTTTTGCAATTAAAATAAGATTTTTGTATTTTTTATTCTTGACTTTACGTCACTCATCATTTTGGAAACGTCTGTCTTAATCGCACAAGAACATTGAGGTGTGACTTCAGAAGAGGAACCTGAGACTGAGGACCAAAAAGTCAACAAAACAGCTGTGTGTGCATGTGTAATAACTGTCATAAGTGATGAGAAAGCTATTAAACTAGCAGATGGGCTACACGGCAAACAACTTATTTATGGTAGACCAGACAAATGGCCCAAGGTTTAACAGATTGAACGGGGATAAAAAAAAAAAAACCCATCATTTATCTTCACGTGAATCATCATGTTCAAACGTTTCCTGGGTGTTTGCATGCGGATCTGTTCCTGATTCTGGGCATTGACAGGTTTTACTTTTTGTCGACAAGCACATGCTGTATTCATATTATGTTTTGCTCCATTTAGAGATTTTGAGTTTTCACCAACGCCTCTTAGAGGAGGGATAATAAGGCAGTTTACACATTGTCTGCACTGATGAACACAAGACGAAAAGGACAGAAAAGAATGAAGAAATTTATTTCTTAAGACATTTCCTGAAAATGGTAAACTATATACGGCCTGTATTTGTACAGTGCTTTATTTTGCACACAAAAAGAAAAGATCAAGTAGCCGATTCCCCTTGTATGCATTTCTTTAAAACAAACAAGGTGTTTTTTTCTTACTCTCTCAGTGATCTGTCCCTCTGTTTTCTTAATCTGATGTGAATTTGCTGACACCCTTTGAATGGGTGCATCATTGTTGCTGACGGTCACCAGCATCTGGGAGGGATGAGGTTACCTGGTGGGTAGGTACAGATCACAAAAATTATCTCAAATCCTGCAGTACATTCAGACAGACATTGGAGCAGACATGAATGACACTGTTGCCCAAATAAAGCTAAATTGAGACAGCACCTTGACGAAAATGTCAAATGTTGAAATGTTACTGAGCCAAATGATTTTGTATGAATTCATTTAGCTGTAAATGTTTTGTCACCAGTGCCGATGCAGTACTGAGTCCTTAAACAAGGACAACAGGACTTCTTTTCAGTTTTTTTAAGGAGCTGCATCCCTCAATTAAATAACATAGATGAGACCACAAAAGGCATATTTTCTAATGTGCAGTGTCCCTTTTGAAATAAAGCACTTCTTCACTAAGTCACTTTGGTTAATGTGAGCCCACATATTTTCCCTGCGGGCTCAGTAGCTGCAAGATAAAACTAAGTCTTAAAAAGTTCTGTCAAGCTTTTAAACTTCTTTTAGTGCTTTAAGTTTTCTCTGGCTGCTACCATTTAACAAGTAGGCAAAGCATTATCATAGGACTGTCATTTAGTTCAGGCTCGACTTGAAACACGAGGAAAGCAAGCAAAATATGGTGAGCAGTGCGTCTTCCTGGCTTAAAGAAAATGCTGGCTTCAGTTACAGAGATCCGAGTATGTCCAAAGATAGAACAGTTTCACAGAATTGAGCTGGCAGGCAAGGATAATTCTTATGCTGATTGAAATCTTTGACTCCAATCCTGGCCCTGTTTGAAGATCCATGCCCTCTCAGAGGGAACGCATTTCCCCGGGTTGCAGGTGTCTCGTTGTGACATCGCCCTAGGAATGCAAACACAGATAAAATGAACTATTACCCACAATTTGATTGAACTGTCAGCTCCAACACTTTCTTCTTCTTTGAGAAACCAACAATGGACCATCGCTGTAATAGCCTTGGGGATATAACCAAAACAAGGTTGATTCCTGTGTCTTGTGTTATCTGTTCATTATGGAAATAAGATTTGTGAGCTTTGCTGTCATTTGCGGTCATAATATATGTCTTTTGTGAATGACCCTTGAGAAACGTGCAGCCTGGTTGGATAAAAACTGTAGTGCAGCATTACTTGGTTGAAATGTGATTCCTTTTAAATTAACACAGCTGTGTAAGATTTGATAAGCTACTGTTGTACAGTTCTGTAAAAAAAATAGTTTTCCCCTGTTTATAAACTTATTTTATTTTTGCTTTGTTATCACACACACATTTTAGGTCATCAAACAATTGTTAGTATCAGACAAAAATTATCTGAGTAAGCAGAAAATGCAGTTTTCACCCCTGTGCCTTTCCCATTCAGTTCCACCAGACTAGCGGCAGCAGCAATTAGCAAACACCTGGTGGAACTGAAAGTCTGCTGAGCTTATCATGTGAGCTGCTTCTCCATTCAACCCTAATGAGTTCTAACAGTTATGAATGCCATAATGGAAAGGCATATATGAGATGACTTCCTGAAGATGAATGGAAAGAGAAGGAGCTTCTTAAAGAGAAAGAGGCCAATTTCAAGGTGTCAAATTGCCAAGTCAATTTTGCTTTAAGTATTGTTAAAGATTATGTAGTTACTTGATTGTGCCTAGAAAATACATAATACCTCCTTTAAGTGAAACCAAAAAAAATAAATAAATAAAGTTCAAGAAATCAAATGCTTTTTCAGAGAATTCACAGTTTTAAAAGAATGAATAATAAAGTGTTTTGAACGTGCAACCAATGCAAAACCTATCGCAGTGTTGCATACACTCTTGGCTTGTAGCCCTTGCTAAACTGTTTAGATTTAATATCCCTTGGGGGTCGTTGGCAGAAGACCTTATAGTGAAGAAAAAAACATAGGCAAAGTCACAAACTCTGCAAACACATTCAATAAATCTATGTTGTAGCAGAAATTTCCCTTATTCAGGCTCCCTTCACCAAGAAGATACTGATTAGGGCTGATAAAAGCACATTCATGCCTGTGCAAAACATTTAAATTGCCTTTTTTTTTAACTGTACTTCATAAGGCAGTAGAGTAGTTGTGGTTATATACACATAGCAGAACTGTAGATCTCCTGCAGCTCTAATGCCAGACAGCTCCATTAATCTTCATTCCAATGCAGGCCTCGTTTTCTGTTTTTTCCATCCCTTTATCTGTAAACATCAAGGTAAATGTGAAGCCCCCACAGTGAAAGAATCGATTTTTACAATCTGTTGCTCATACAGCAACCTCTAAATAATACCAGCAACAAAAAGAAGCAAAAATTGATGTAGGGTGAGCCATTAGCAATTTACTCTCTCCGTAGGGCACACACCAAGTGTCGTGCCTCACCTCAGATTGCTTTGTGATGCATTGGTTAAAATGGAAAGAACCAAGCTTTTCCTTTGACCGGCATGTTCTGGAAGATGCACATCATGTTTTAGTGATAAATGAAACAGACAATGTAACTTCAATGGTAAACATTCAGTACTGAAAGAAATTCCCTGACTTCAAATCTCACACATCAAAAACACCCTCTAAATTTAAAAGTTGTTTTCTGGTTATCTTTGCTAGTCTGCTCATAAAAATACAAATTTGACCTGCTGATTTTGGCTGGGTTAGTTGGTGAAAGCCAGCTTTCCACTGCTTAACAGACAGCATGCTGCTCACTAAATTTCCATAAAGTAATTGCCCGTATTCTTTACTTTGACAGAATCTTTTTCCAAAACTAGAATTTGGCAAAGAAGTTTTGCGGCCTGCTTTCAGCCATCTGACTGGCAGTGTAGAGCAACAGTTTGGTGAAAGAGCTACACCATGTTATGGAAAATTTAACCCAGGGATTTTAAAACCCTGTATACACATTGAAAGTCGGGCCTTTCTTCTATACACTATGGACAATAAACCACTAATCAAAGTTATCCCAATTCACATAAAATCACACCATGTTATTTTTGGACATCCAAACCAAGCTCTCAAATCTGTCTATACTTTTTGTTTTGCATACAGACTGAAGGGATTTTGGTGTCTGAATGAACATCATGTTTTATACCTAATAAAAACTTAAGCTGTACAAGTTGAGTCCAATAACCCAAGATGACCTTCTTATTTTAAAACGAACAGGTTATATGAATATATAATCTGACTACAGACAAGACTAAAGATATTTCATTCGGCATTTGCCACGCTGACCCTTGGCGAATACAGCTTTTTTTTTTTTTTTTTTTTTTTTTCCCGAAGTGCCACCTTGACAAAAATGAATTTGCTCCAGTGTCGGTTTAAATGATTAAAAGACCCGCTTCTGCCAACGGAGAAAAGGGCCTGTCTCAGTCAATGAAGCTGACTTGTGTTCTCTGGGCAACAAGAAAGAAACCTTGAAGTTAAAATTCACAGCCAAATTAAGCATATATACTTCCCCTCGTTCTGGCAGAGTTGTTTCCATAAAGACTGTTTTACTGCCTCGACTTAGTCATCACTCCTTCCTCTCTCAAATAATAGTCTTCTGATTAGTGCATATATCTTGCACATATTGCATTACAAAAACAGCCATGCAAAAGTCTTTTTGAACAAAAAAGAGGAATAAAGCCAACATGTCTTAAGCCCAAAAAAGTCACATCGTCACGTACAACCTTCGTATGACATGACTGATACTGAAGTTAAAGTATTTGGAGGACACTTACAAGTAAATGTTCTTTGGTTCATTTGAATCTGACTGAGAAAGAAATGTGTTGTTGTATAATGGGTAAAATATCATGTTTACTTTTTCTCTTGATAGGCTTTATTCTCACAAACAACCACTGCAGCTGCATCAGTGGTCTGGCTTTTTACGCCGCCTAAGTTGTTTGTCACCCTTGAGGCATGAACTAAGTTGTCTCCACATCCCTCAGGTATGGGTATAAATCTGTTATTCCAATTCTTCCATAACCCTGGGACAAAATGTGTTTTTAGCAAAGAAAAGTTAAGAAAACAATGATTCCTGTGGGAAACTTCCAGGCTGCAAACACCGTGTCATTAACAACTGCGTAGTCGTTTCTTCTTGTTTCAGTGAGCACAACTCCAAAGGTTCTTCAGAAAACTTTATCTGCTTTGTAAAACAATCAATAGGCTGGTTATGATTTACACAACTTTTATACTTTCAACATTTGTATGTTTTCTGGCTCTAAAATATTTTTATTGACATTTGAACGTTTTTCCCAAAGTTGGAGTTGAAACCCTACTTGGGGTCACAGTTATGTAAGTATTGAGTCTTGAAATCCACTTGAGGAAATAATCTACATTTCAGCAATGAGAAAGCATGTTAAAAATAGCAAAAGATAAAGCAGGACGCAAATAAATAAAGATAAAATATTAATGATCGTATCGACTGTTGATTTGAGACTTTATTGCACTTGTGGTTCTTAAACATTTTAACTAATTCAGTAAAAAATGATCAACCAGGAGTAGAGGTCACAATTTGTACTGATTTGTGACTGTGTGAAATGTTTATTGTAGTAAATGTAGTTAACTTGTTTGTTGTTGTTTTATTAATGCTGGCATACGATGAGAAAAATGCATTAAAACATGCCTGGGTCCCATCATGTCAATAAATAGCATGAGCAAACATGGCATACACAGAAAATAGCAGAAAAGATCACCTGACATTCCGTATTCAGACTTTATGGATTGTTGACCTTAGTTTTAAGACATTTAATCATTAATAAATATATAATTAATTAGTCTTTGGAGCAACTTCCAAATGATAAAACTATACTTATGAGGGAAATACTTATTTCTTGACCTGGATTTAATGTGGCTGCTTTTATGTCCTTGGTTGCTGATGCACCTCGTCGAGTCATTTGTAAGCGCATTAAAAAAATACTTGAGGATGTGGAAACACTATAAATAAGTAAAACAAAGTGGAAACTCTGTCTGTGCTTAGCATGAAAACATGACCCAACTCATATTTTAAAGTGTCATCTTAAAAATACCGCAGCACCCTTTTAAAGGTCTTCTTTGTTGATTTTACCAATAGTAATTATACATTTTGTCCCAAGCAACTAGATCAAACCTTTAATATATATGTTCTATTTGTGTTTAGGTAGGTTTACATTCCTAGGCACAAATGAAAACTGTTAGTAAAGATAGAGGAAACTCAGTCAGCAACATTAGTCATTCAGTTGCAATGCTCTATAATTGATTCATTTTATTTATTTTTTTTTGTTTTGTTGTGTCTTAGCTCTTGACTCAAGCAATACTTCATGCATAAAATAGAAATGTATCAAATATATATGAGAAACATTTGACCAGCTAATATTGGACATTTCCTTATCTTACATCCTTATTCTCATATTGCGGCGTTGTACTCATAACCGCAGATAACACCTGTTGAAAAATCACAAGCTGTCTCTTCTGATGATATACATCAGTTATATCATATGGGCTTTGGAAACTCATTATAGTTCCATTTCAAATTATTGATAGCACACCATCTGTTATGATTCATGCTTAGTGTATTTTTCAGTTTCAATTAAGCATATCCAGGGAGTAAGTGTGCCAGTCATTTCCTTAATGTGGAGTTTGCTGGGTAACCATATAAACAAATAACATGTTCAGTGTTTCAAATCCACCTTGGTCAATTTGGCAAAGTCATCAGTCTGCATATTATGTGATATGAGCGATATTAAACTACTTAACGCTACTCTAGATATTAAATAAGCCAAAAATCAGTCAGAACAACAAATCTTACCATTCCAGTTTATCATGTTCCTCAGAATTTTATTTTGTTCTTCATGTTTCCATATAAAAGGAGATTGGGTATTGCGTTGGGTCCCAGAGGCACATAATCCAAGTTGTTTGAGGGTCAGCGTTTAGATTCCACTCAGTGATGACTGGCTGTCACTATGTAGTTCAACGGCTGCACAGCATCAGAGAGGAAGGCCGTCCAGAGACTTATCTGGTCAGCAGAGAAATTGATCAGCTGGCCCCTCCACACCCTGGAAGAACTCTACAGCTCCTGCTGCATCACAAAAGCCATCAACATTAGAAAGGATGCATTCGGCTCCATCTCCTACTGCTGAGAAAGATATAGCAGAGATTTAAAACTCGCATGATCCATTTGGAAAAACACTTTTTATCTACAGGAGTAATAGTTTTAAACAATCAGGTTCTAGTATCCAGTGTAATGCAATATGTAAAACACTCGTAGAATTGTGTACGTCTTTCATTTTTGTTTTTCTCTGTTTAGCAATTTTATTACTTACTTAATTTATACTTATCTGATCCAAACATTTATCTCGTAATTTCATATGAGTGACAGTAACCTTAAAGATATCTTATTTGAGGAGTCATTTCATCTGTTGGTGTCAGTCTGCCATGTTCTATTAAGCTCAAAGTCAGTGCAGGCGTCTCTCTGGAGAGTACTTCATCCGTCTGTAGCGTGAACCAAACCTGTTAACTTGAATCTTTTCATCTCCAGAGTCTCTGCTTTCTGATCTCAAAATTGATGAAGTCTAAAGAAAGCATTGCTTCAATCAAAAAGAGTATCTTTTTTTTAAAACCATCGTTCACTTCCTCCTCTGCCACTGCTAAAACTACAAGAACGGAGCAGAAAACCCACATCAGAGTTCACAACTTCTCCTTTTGTTCGCTGATTGGCCTGGTAGAAAATCTACCGGAGGCGATCCAAGCGAAAGGGAGAAAGACCAGGCTGTGCTGTGAGGTTGTTTTGAATAGAATTATGCAAGAAGGCAATGGCCAGGCTAACTTAGCATTAAGTCAAAGTTTCTGATTTGTACATACAAATACACCAACACACACATAGTTCAGGGTAAAGAGTAAAGCTGTATGATAGGGTAGCCTCACATTTATCACACAGGTGAGGTATCAGGGAACATTTTATGAATCCTTGTCTTTCAGTAGAGTAAAATCATAAATTGTGTTAAGAAGCTCTAGGTAGTTAGCATTTATTCTAATGAGGCTTTCTGGATCAGATCTGTCTGCTCAAAGTTGTGAAGGTGTGTTTTAACAAAGATCAGGAAGCATAACTAGAGATAATATTTTAATTGTGTGATTCACTGTTAAATCCAGACTGAGACTGGCTTCAGGGTAGAAAGTTCACAATAACGGATTAGTAACCTGCGTTTCTATGACCTTCAACCTTCTGAATGATTTGTATCGGTGTGGGAGTACAATATAATGCAGGCGTGCTTATATTGGGGGTATTTTTAGCTTTTTTTTCCCTGAAAAAAAGCTAAAAATATGAACTGAATCGATGGTTATCTTAGAAATGTTTTGTATTATTTGCTAATGTATCCGAATAAACAGCTCCTTTCGCTCTTGCAGGAAATATTCAGAAAAAAAAAATGTCGAGCAACAACCGATCTGCATGGAGGTAGACCTCTAGCCTTTGAAATCCATTCAAGCTGTGAAATTCTGTGAAATCAAAGCCCTTGATTCAAAATGGATCTGAATCCAACGCTTTTTATCTTTAGGACAAGTTCTTTTGTCTGCTTGCTCAGCGTGAATCGAATCCCCACTGGAGTTTGGGCTTTATTTCTGGTCTAACAAAAGTAGAGCTCCGACTCACCAGAGAGAAAATTCGACTATTTATCGTGAGGTAAATTGAACACTGCACTCATATTCAAGCTCTCTACAAGGAAAAGAAACTTCTAGATACATTAATTCCAAACATACTTTACACATTTTCTAGCTTTGTGACAGTTTCAAGAAAAAAACACCTCTATGCCTAAACAAGTTTATGTTTACTTAGGTGTTGGAGATCTTTCACAAGAAAATTCATCGTCTGAGGGAAGAAGTGCATTGCTCCCTGACAGATTCAACCAGTGGCTAATTTCTACTCTAAGCTGTTCAGCAGTGGTAAGTACTTTCATAAGTTAATAAACACACATCCGAGTAAAAAGCCTGAGGGTTGAAATTATTTCCCTCTTTAAAAAAGAAAGAAAAAATAGAGTTTTATCAGAGTTACCCAGCTATTTATCATGTAACTGCCTGCAAGATACAAACAAGCTCTCTACACACTGCTAGAGAATATAACGGCCCTTTTAGGATCGACTTGTTAAGCATATCTACAGGGTCTGTTAAATTTCTCAAAATGCCCAATGTGCTGTGTGGATTTTGGTGATGGCAATAAAAAAATACTTTGCATTCAAACGTTGAGTGTTTTGATGTTTGATGGATTGGACGTGCCACACATGCATGAAGAGATAAGGAATATTCGATTTGCTTGTGCGAAATGGCGCACGGAACAAAAATCACTCATTTCTATTAAGTATTTTTTTATGAAAAGAGTGTGAATTCTTCAAATGAAAGCTAGACTTCACCAAGGATTTCATACATTCACACTACACGGTAAATGTTTAAAGATCCGCTGTGACTTCGTAGAAGATAACCAAAACAATATTTTAAAAAGCATCACCTTTGTTAAACATCTCAGCAGGTTAAGTGCAGATAAAACTGGCTAATTAATTTCACATTGGTGTCCTTGATTGTGTGCACCCTGGTGAGTGCTGCTGGCAGCTGTGTCGCTTTCATTTTTACCTCGACTTTGCAGAAATTCAAACTTTTGTCAGGCTCTGAAACCAAAAGCGTCTTAACCTTGCTGTATTGCTTTTAAGCTTTGCTCTGTTTTCATTGAAAAAAAAAAAAACTTTTTCCGGCCCTTTTCATTATTAATCATTTTATTTCCTATCGCTTCCTTTAACACACTGCATACTTGATCCACTGCATACTTTCAAATGAAGATGGATGCGGAATGAGGATGAGGAAATTCCAGCATTTCAGGTTCAAAATGATGTTCTGTATTTCTGTTGTTAGCTGCTGTGTAAATGAATCAGTTCATAAAGGTAGTTGATTAGTCAAGGCCTCAGTGGGTTGTTGCAGGAATTTATTACACAACCAAAACATGAAGAGCAAATATCATACAAAATATCTTCTGTTTGATAATCTGCCATTCATAAATGTGAACGAGGCCAAAACTGCAAACCTTCCAAGACACGACCCTCCACCTTAACAGATGAGTGATAGTAAGACAAGCTTTGGCTTTAGACGGGAAAAGGAAGGTCAGATATGAGACAGAGTTCCTCTTAGTGCAACCATCAGAGTTCACACAGAGAAACAAATGAAACATTTAGCTTACTGAGTGATGTGAATGTTGATAGTGTAAGTCTCACTGCTTGTTCTCTTTTTCTTTCACAGTCCAACAAGTATCAGTCATTAGAAAGAGAAAGATTTCATGGCAAAAATGAACGTAATGGGGCAGACCGGAAACCATGGAATCCCACTGACATTTACAAAACAAAACAAAACAAAAAAAAACCCTGATCTTTAATATTTAAAAAAAAAAAACTTGAAAAATTATTTTTGTAAAAATTTGTCAGGTTTCAGATGTAACAAAGTGCGATTCAGTACCATAATGGAGAAAACAAGGTAGTTAGTACAACCAGCTTATTACACATACCTCACAAATGTGCAAAAAGAGCTCACAACCGCTCAAACAAATTTCCTTTGTATCAGCAGGTGGTTGGAGGAAGAAAACAAACGCTGTTATATAAAATGTCAAAATCAAGCAGAGAGGCTTATTGCTGTCGAGATTGACCATTGTGTGTGTGTGTGTGTGTTTTTTCTTTCTTAATGCTAACATTAAGGTGCAGCTGCTGTTGGCATTTGTTGCACTTCTCACTTAGGTGTAAATTTGTTATGAAATTATCAGTGTTATGTTCATTTCTGTAAGCTTACAACAGTCTCAGCTAACATTTTGCCAAAATAAAAAGGAGGACAAATGTTTTCTATTCTGTGAAACAATGCATTTTGTGTGTGGTGGAGTGAACACAAACATGTACAGAGTACAACTCCATAAGTGTTTTAGATTTTAAAGGTGTCACTGTGGAAATCATCCTTTCTCCATACCTAATTATCTTTTCTATCTTAACTTCTATATAGAGACTTTGAATATGCCCAAAGACTCAAACAAAAATTAGAAAACAGGGTCCCCCTGTTTTATTTCAAGCATCAGAGTGAGAGAGGGGAGTGAATCCTTAACAGTGGAAATAGTTTCTGTGGTATCTACCACATATCTGTGGTAGATATGGCATCTCAGATTTGAAATGGGATTTGTCAAGATGTCAGAAAAATCCATAGTTGTTTGTCACGGCTGGAGATCACATTACAGATGTTGGATGCCAACAATCAGTAGGCACTGACAGAGCTTTACATCACATACTAACACTGCAATAACCCTATCTTTAGCCCTTTTTCTAGCTGTACCTAGAAAAAGGGCTAAAGGGCTGTACCGATTTATGTTTTTGCATCCACTTGAATAATATGTAGTTGCGCCCCTGATCACAAACGTCAAGTCTGCCATTTCAAAACGCTTACAACTGAGTGCCTTCTGAGCTTTAAGGAAAATGGCACCTCTGGAATTAACACCAATGACGGTGCAGACATTGTTTTACTTTGAGCTGATGACAAAATACAGACAGTCAGGTGGAGCAAACAGAAATGAGAACATGTCCTCCACTGTGGCATTATCTCACAAACTTTAGGTTGCGTTGCTGTCAACCCCATCCACTCTGATGTGGTTCTGAATTGTAATGGAAAAACTGCATGAACTATGGAACGCATCCTTATGACACCTGAGCAATGAAGTGACTTCCGACATGATTTACATTGTAGGGTATAAAACTCTGCTATGCCAGTTCACCATTAATACTAACACCCAGTTAAAGTACAATACATATGCCATACAGGCTACATTAAGATTGCTGATGGTTTGTGACAGTCTACAGATGGATAGGATAGGTGAAGCGACTGTCGATGCTTATCTGTGATCACATTGTGGTTACTGACAATAAAAGAAATTAAGCTTTCTAATCTTTGCTTTCAAAAAAAAATGTTTGCATATTCAGAAATTTAGCTCATGTAAGCACCGGAGGATGTTGCTGCAGAAAGAGTTACTTTAAAACAAAAAGAATCACATGCAGGACCTTTAACCCATATTACACGTATGGCTCCACGTCTGATCCTGCTGAGCGCCGTCTGTAAGGGTCACGGTTGGCAGGACACACCTTTTGCATTGACATTCCACTTGTGTCCCAAGAGATCCAAAAGCTCTGTATAAAAAGATATACCTTAAGGCAGTAAAGCTCTTATGTGTTGGGCTTTTGAACATTATTATTGCTTCTGAATGTTGAAATCTGTATTTATTTTCTAATCTTATTATATTGAATATATATTACAGAAGAAGCCAGGTCTTCAAGTTAGTTCCAGTTGTTGGTTGATGCTGTGAATTGCCTCACTTTTAACACCCCACCTATGAAATTCTCTGTGCTATTTAGGTCCTTTGCATAATTATAATTTTTTTCTCTATCTGACACCAACACCAGTATTTATACAATTTTACTTACAGTCATAGTAGTATTGTAAATCCTTGGTAAAAATGATGCATCTCTCCAGATGTTTTGTGGATGGTGCCAAGGAAGTAAATACACACTACCAAGGACCCACACACACACAAACACACACACATTTACAAGACTAAAATTGCACATATTCACTATTAAAATATCATTTGTACATGCATACTGTTTAAAGCATACAGACATACAGAAAATGTGTGTGTGAACTAAAACAGCCCCTTGTGACCAATCATGTTTTTGGTATTCATGGACATGAACTCAAGACGTACTTCTGGAAAATAGGTATATTTTGTTGCTGTCTTACAGCAGCTACCTTCAATTTTGTTTTTCTGTGAAGTGGGTAGGATCAGAGCCACCTCCTCTAAGTGTAAGGACATGGTTCGCTCTCTGAGTCAGGGGTTAGTCTCTGCCTCAAGTGGGATAGATTAAGTATATTTGAATTTAGTTCAAGATTGATGATGGAATGCAGTGTTAGGTTGAAAGACAGATTAGGGATGCTTCTACTCATGCTTCTGGGCACACTCACTCCATTTGGAAGGATCTAAACATGCCTTTTGGCCTGCCTCGCCTTGTGATTGTTCCTGAATGAGCTGGAAAGTGGTTAGATTAATTTCCGGGTTTTCCTCCTGGACCTGTGTCACCTGTGAGCAGATTTTGGAAAAACAGAAAAAAAACTAGATGGATGGATTGACACATCAAATGATATTTTGACAGACGTCTGTACACTTTTGAGAGCCATGTGTCCCAAGTTCGTTATGACCCAAGTTGTCATAACGAAGATATTTTTGGCGAGGTTAATGACAAGTGGTCATTTATGACAACAGTCATAACTATTCATGAAGACTTATTGATGTTCATGACAGGTGTTATGTCATGTTTATGACAGTGTCATGACAGTCTTATTCAACCCCCTTCAAATAAAGTCTTACCAATCTTTCAGTTAACTTCTTAAGTGCAGTGACAATTGTAGCCACCTTCATAATTAAGATCATAATAAACATCTTATGCATAAAGTTTTCTGGAATTGCAAGTCTGGCAAATGGGGTGAGTTTTAGATACCTTGTCTCCTGCTGAAGGACATTATACTTGCTAATTATAGCTCTTTGTTTTTAGAAAGTGTGTTTAACTCAGCGCTTTCGATCTCAGTTCTTACTTATTTCCTACTTGCTAATCCTGTGTTGCCTTGGGATTGTTCCAATATGTAACTCCAGCGAGATAAGCAAGTAATTGGAAATTTTTAGCAATTAACAATTAGGATGCACTTTTTATTCTGTTGTCATGCACTTCTATTACTTGCACATAGAGAAAATTGGACATACAAACAGTCTAAAAACCATTCACCAAAAAGGTTTCCTGCAGACCATGTTTTTCACCTGCTCAGAGTCAGAGCTCTTAGCAATTTATGGAGAACGGGCCCTCTTTCTTAAAAATGAACAAGTCTAAGGGTATAAATCATGTTTATTACACACTTTTCTGTGCTTCACAGGGCGACCAGACTTGTATCCTTTTAGATTCATTGCCCTCAAGTGGCACAGAAATCAAGCTAGTAATGTTTTTTCTGTTACAAAAAAGGAGAGAAATATAAATACAAGCTTTTATCAACAGTTAAAAACAGCACACAGTGTTACTGTTTTATTTTGCAACCTGTTGCTACGTGATTAAACGTTTGTGGTGGCCCCCCGGGGCATCACAACTTATCTACCAAACATGCCCCCATTATTTCAGATAACCTGTTCAAATACACTGTTGCTGTTTGATCATAACCAGACATGAGTCATTTACCGGTATCATGATAGTTCAATGAAAAGATCACATGTTTCAGACAACCATGCATTTGGTGGATTAGATAAGGATAGCCTGAGGAAATGCAAAATACAGCTTAATGGTTTTGTTCAAAAAGCAGCCCAGGGTTTGATGTCCGTTAAACATACCGTCTTGTCTGATGCCCAAAAGGCTCCATTTTGGTCTCACCAGACCAAAGAACTGTCTTTCACTTGACCATGGAGTCTCCCACGTGCCTTTTGGCAAACTCTAGTTGAGCCTTGATAGGAGTTCTGGTCTTGTTTCATCACTCAACAGAATATTTCAGCAAAGGTCTTTTGGTGTCTTGGGAAATGTGTGATGGGTCATTGTGTTCTTTTTGGTCGCCAGTGGTTTTGGCCTTGGAAGTCTCCCAGGGATGCCCACTGCATGCCTTTGTTGAGTTTAATCCATAATACTGACTTTTACAAATGAAGCTGGGGCCTGCGGTTCTTTACATGTTCTTTTGTAAACTTCTTGATGTGACACCAACAACTCACTCGTGGAGTCATTTAGGTATGACACCCAGTCACTGTTGTATGTTTTCTCTTTGTGGAAAAGACTTTAACTGTGATTCGCTGGAGTCCCAAACTCTGACCAATGCCTTTGTGACCCGTTTTAGATTGCTGAATTTATTTTAATTCAGGCATGATGTGTTATTTTTTAGTTTGTTTTAACGGACTTCTACACTTTTCCAGTCTGACAGTAACCAGGCCTGAGTGTGGTTTGTGAAATTGAACAAAGCTTTCCACACAATGTGGCTAATTAGGGTTCATTTGTGTTTTTAAATTGGTGGAGGCCCTTACTTTTTCACATTGGGCCAGATTTGTTTTGAGAGCTTCTCCTTTCCCTTTTCATAATTTGAAAAAAGCAGGCATGGACAATGAATGAATGGATTATGTTTTAATTATTTGAGAGGAATCTGTTTTTTCCTTTTTTTTTGTTTTGTTTTGTTTTTTAGTCTGAACACCATCACATCTTTTTGGGGGGTATTGCTGTTTAACAACATTGTTAAATGGAGGTCCAGCATGTAGAAATTGTATTCTTGTTTTTCTTGTCTGACATCACCACTGTTCCACAGGCACCGAAAGACAGACAATTCCTGGCTGACTCATGTTTGAGTGAGGACGGGTATGGGTTTTGTTTTAACCAAGACAGAGGGGAGGGAGGACGGGAAAGTCATGGGAGATTTACGAGCCGGTGTTCACTGCTCTTTAAAAGGATGCAAAAGGGAGGGCGCTTAATGATTTATTGCTTTGTGCCACCTTGGAAATCAAAATGGATTTTAGAATCGGCTCAACTCTTAAATCCAGACCTGGAGGAATATGATTTATGGGAACGACATCAGGAGCCCTTTGTGTTCCGCTGTGTGTCTTAGTGAGCAAGTGTGAAACAGCATTTGGGCATCATTAGGCACGTTCACATTATGTACAACGTAGAACATTTCTCCTTATATGGTGTTGCTTGAAATCTTGTTTTCACTACTGCTGTCTGGCTGTCCTGTTATTGCAGTTTAAACAGGATGGATCGCGTCGATTATAGGTTGCTCTTCATATAAAGCAACTACACAACGATGTAGCATTCAGCATTACAACCCTACTGTAGCACCTACCCACACTTCCCTTTCCACTATCTCTTTCTGCACTTCCCTCTATGTCTGCTCTCTTATTTCCAAACTGTCAGCCCTCTCACTTGTGACAGAGCCTGACTAGTGAGGTTCCATCTAAGTAGCTTATTGTTAGCTTTAATATCAACTGCATTACCGTATCCATTACAGCCACAAACATATATATATATATATATATATATATATATATATATATATATATATATATATATATATATATATATATATATATATATATATATATTAAGAAATTAAATTTAAAATATGCTAGTTTTAAAACTTAACATGTCTTGATTGAAATAGCCTAATTATAGTTTTCAGATTAATAACTTATTCTGCCCTATTGACCTTTATGTTACCTGTAGCTACAGCAGATTGTTTGCTAAGATATTTTGAAAGTGCCTTTTGTCTGTGTGGGAAACAATCAGGAGAAGTTCCAGCTTTCACACTGATTTGTGAAAAGTCTTAAAACAGCAGGAGTTCAGGAGAGTCTCTGCTTCCACTTTGCTTAGATAAAGGTGACAACTGGAGTTTGATCTTGAAAACAAATTGCAGGGAGTTTCTAACTTTAAAGAGGGTCAGAGACAGCTCCTGGTTGGATGAGCAAAGATACGCCTTATTTGAATAAATTAAAGACAAGAATACGCCTTTACTATAAAACTTTGTACACAAGAGTAACAAATCAGATTTGCTCTTGCAATTCTCCAAAGACGTCTTTGCACGTCTTTGCTTTTCCTTCTTTCTTTCTTTCTTTCTTGTTCTTTTCCATTTGTCTCAGGTAAATGAATGGATGTCTCTGTTGTTCTGCAGTTTCTGTTGTAATTTCATACGTTGTCTTCTATTGGATTAAACTCTGTAATTCTGTGACGTCTACACTTGTTGTTTTCTGTGTGGCTTCACTTCGGCCCTCCGGAAGAACCTGGGATCCGTGAGAAGAAGATTGAGCCAGAGATTAACCTAAAATCTTCTTCAACAATATATATATATTTCATTGGAAGACCAAAACAAAGTGGTGAACAAAGAAAATTATACATGATTCAGACATATTTTGCAAATAAAAAACTGATAATGCAGTCTCTAAAAGAATTCACCATCCCTTTTCTTTGAGCGCAAGTGCCTTCAGAAGTTGCTCATGGTTGGTTATATTGAATGCATTTTTCATTTTGTGAAACCTGGAAGAAACAACTTCTTTCTAACTCCTGAGAATCTCCAAAGACGATGTTTTGTACCTTAGATGAAGAATTTTGCCTCAGTAATCAATCTGAATTTTGTCCAGAAGGTGTAAAATATTGATACGTGCAAAGCATTTTCTCCACCGTTTGGAGTAAACATTCTCCCGCTGGGATTCAGAAATTCACTTCAAAACAAAACGTAGGCAGGAAATTGTTCCTGAAAACAAGGACTCTCGGCAAACACTTGACTGTTTGCCGGGTCCCCGCTATTGATCAAAAACTCTGTCAACCCCCTGCAGATATATTGCTCTCTCTTTTTGTTTCCAGCAGAACTGAAACTGTTATTTCACCTTGAAGGACGCATACCCCCGTGGTCCTCCCACACAGGCGTTTTCACAGCTCCTGTCTGATTGTGGCTTTTCTCAAAACTAAGTGAATGTGTGCGCACGCTGCACACTCTGATTGACACATCAGTGTCACGCGCTCACACTTTTTTTTTTTTTTTACAATAGAACAATTACCAGATCAAGATTCTTCTCAGTGGGAAACTTAATGTGCTCACGTTACCCAGCACAGCTCCAACAACCCTAAAATCTGAGCAGACAACTACATAACAGTTTACCATCTGTGTAAGTTTGCTTGCATTTGTTTGCTTAAAATGTACTACAAACTACCATTTAGACTATTTCATAAAGCAGGGATCACTGACCTGTTAATTGCAATCAACTTGTTGATGTCTGTTAATCAAAGAGGATCTCAGAGGAATTTAGGCAAATAATCTAACATTTTACTATAAAAAGTTAGGTTATTAGTTAGGTTAGGTAATGTGTCACTCTACTGTTGCCATTTCTGATGGGCTCACAATGTCTGAAAGCCTTGCTGCGTTCAATCACGTTACCGACATAAAATCGAGCTACGGAGCTTTTATTCATTTTGGTAGAGGACAGAGCAATCTGCCTGCTTTGGACATGAACATTTATGCCAGCAATAAAAGCCACCTGGAACAAAATCATGCCATGGTCCACACAAAATTCAAAATAGATTTCCCACCTAACATTGCTCTGTTGCCCAGCAAAGTCACCAAGTTAGCCAGCATTAAAGAAGCAACAGCAGCTGTTCACAAGGTCCACCGAGAAACTATAACTTGTAAAGAGCCATTGCTTCATGTGAGTCTTGTAGCATAGCACAACAAAATAAAACATTTATAGGTGTTGAGTCAACTTATGAATGAGTTTTTATTATTTAAATATATTAAAAACAAAGCTGACGTAAAAAAAAAAAAAAGGTCATCTTTAATGTACCGCCAGGCCTAGCCAATGAGGCCGGGAGAATCCAGTCATTATCAGAGGACATATCTCAACACTGCTATGGGATTTCTTTGGAAGCTTCCCCATGAAATCTGACCCTTTATGACGTTTCAGACACAAGACAGCTCTTGGTGTTTGAAGACTCATCCATGAAGAACGTTTTTCCTTTGATAAATGAAGGACAGGGGGTGAGAACAGCTGCAAACAGTCTAAACTGTACATGCAGTTTAAACCGCCTCATAAATGGGGTACCAAACCCATATTTATGATTTGGTACCTATTACCACTGATGGTTCACCAGTAAAGCAAGTCACATATTTCCTTTTAATAGCTTGATTTTGCAAAGGCTCACGTTTCTAGATTTCCACACTTATCTCTGTGTAATACGTCAGCAGGTAATCAGTAACAAAGTTGCAGGTTGTTCTCATGCAATGAGACTTGTAATAATCATTAACACCGTAAGTGCAAAATGATTGTAGCAGAGACTGTAAATCCTAACTGGATGAGGTGGACGGTGAACATGAGTATTTACTTCAGCATGCTGAGGTCCGCTGGTTGTGTCAGTTAGAGGGTTGCAGTGCTTTGTTAAACTTCTCCCACTGATCTAATAAATTTTGGGAGCAGGACATGAGAATCATGCAGAACTGTTAGATGAGGCATGACTACGTGATTTGGTCTTTCTTACAAATTTGATGGGGAAATTAAATGAGCTAAATTCTAACCTTCTGGGCAAAGACAAAGGATTGGGGCACAATTAGTCCTGCCGATGCATTCAAAGCCAAAGTGGGTTTGTGGACCACAAGGCTGAGAAAGGAGAGACTGTCATGCTTCCCAAACTTCAAAACGCTGGTGGAGAATGTGAGCAATGCTAATCCTTTACCCAGTGTTCATCTGGGTAAAAAAAGAATTGAATAGGTTTTTTTCAGGAAATGTCATGGAGGACGTCAAATTAATCATAAATCCATTTATAACCACTGGCATTGAGACTGTATCCACAGAGATGGAGTGCATTTTCTTTACCTAATAGAGTGGACACGGAAATAGCTGAACTGCAGCCAAAGGCAGAGGACAGCAACTTCTGGGAAATTATGAGCAGATAAAATGTTGGTGTTTTCTTTTGTACATTGAAAATGAAGACATTGTTTTGGTCCACATAACTCTGTGAGAGAAAGTGAAGCACTGGACACTGAATCACTAACTGATGATTTCCAGTCACAGGCTAGACTGTAGTGACTTTGGGCAAATTTTGTGTATTATGATCTGTAATGTAAAATTTAAACATGTAGTTGTTCTCATTTAAATGGCAAGTTTGCATTTAGTATTTAACGCATCAATATTTAAAGTTATGACCAATTTATACGTGTTTGTGTTTGTGGTGGTCTGAATAAATTTTCTGTTACTTTTATACATGTATGTGTGTATGCATGTGTTGTCAGTGGTTAATTATTGCCCACATAAATTCCTGCATTCTAATTTCTTGTGGAGAGTGGTAAAAGGTAAAGTCTGACTCACAAATGGGAGGTTCTTTCTACTGCTCTATGGCATTAAATCTCAATAACACACAATCAAGTTTGTGGTTGTAAACAAATGGGCAAAATTGTTCAAAGGGTATGAATACTTCAGCAAAACAGAGTCTAGAAAGTTTGTTTACGAGGCTCACTAAGCTCAGTTGATTTTTATATTAAATTACGGTGGTAAAATAAAATCAACAGTTCTGATTTAAGACCGAAATAAAAAGTGATAGATGTGCAATGTTAAAAGCTCCAACCAAAACAAACAATACTCTGAGGAGTGCGGTTGAGCTGAGTCACCAGCATGCAGTAACTCCAAACGAGGTTGTCTTACTTTATGACACGAGAGGCGAACAGAATCCAATTTCTTAGTTTGGTTTATTGAGCCGCATCTGTCCGTAAATATGGCCGCAACAAAATGATGTTAGCGTTTCCTTTTAATTAGCTCACTGTGGATGCACCTCTTTATCATGAAGCTGTGAGGGCCACATGAGGAGAAACAGCAGGACGGTTAGTGGATCCCACCGCCATCCCTCCAATCCCTATCCACTGTTTGATCGCCTCCGTTTTTCCTGCCATCCATCTTCACAGGGCTCTGCCTTCTCGGGGGGAACAAGAAGACTTATGATGATGTTTGAAAATTTCCTCCTTAATTCACTGAATGTGAGGGGAAAACAACATGATCATCATTTTACAATTACCTGTGCACTTGCCTCAGAGCAAATGAAACTTAATGGTGTGATATCCGTATGAGAGATACAAAGGAGCTCACAGGCAAACCTGACTGCTAAAGGGACATTTTCTTTTTGCAAATTTTAAAGTTGTTTATTTAACAGAAAATAGATTAAAACATATTTTGCAATTATTGTAATCTTTAAGAAGTAGTTTTCATTATAGCAAATTAATAACTTTGCAATTTAACACACAACATGAATACAGTTTTCTTCTGTTCATTTATGTTTTTTAGGAAACTGCTCCATTTGCAAAATAAAGATAAATTGCAGTCTGTTATTTACAGATGGTACACAAATAATAAGATTAAGAACTGGAGATATATCAAGATTTTAACTGTGCTCTAAAATTTCAACTGTGAAAAATTAACAAATTATTTGTTAATTTTTAATCTAATAGTCACTTCTACACTTCCAATTATCAAACGCTGAAGGATAATAAGACAAATTTAATAAGAAGTTTGAGTTTATAGTACTTTGTCTCTAAATCTACAGTAGGTCAAAATTATGCATATAGGCTCAAATATATAAACACTTTTGATTCACCTTTTACTCTATTAAGTGGGTATTTGTTTTTTTGGTTCGGACTTGGTCTTTTGTACTGTTGATTATTGTCATTAAGTGGCGCTCCGTAGAAGTGAACTGCTTTGCATTAAGATTTTTTTTCTGTTTTCTATTTAATTGATTCATAGACTATTCTATGGATCCATGGCATAAAATTTTTATGAACTCTACAAATTTAAATACATTTTCATTTCAAAAAATAGATTGAAGCTAGCTTAAAAATTATTTATTGTATTTTTTTAAAACTGTAAAATTCTCCATATTGCCAGTGTGATGTTAAAAAAATAATTTGGCATTCTGTTGCTTAAATAAAGGGTTTCTATTGTTTTTTTGTTTGTTTGTTTGTTTTTGGGGGGTTTTAAGAGAAAAAAATAGCTAAAAAGTATCAGACCTTATGAAAAGTATCATAATTAATAATCATTTTGTAGAAATATGCAGTCACATAAAGAGTTTTAATCAAGAGCTAACCTTTGGTCTGGGACAACTGCTCACAAATGACTCAGAAACATAAAGCCGAAGGCATCTCAAGAATTACGAATGGCCCGCACCTTAATCAGATCAAGCATCTGCTCCGGTTGAGATGGAACAAGCCCAATACACAGTGGTACCACCGGAAAAAATAAATAAAAAATAGAAGATACATTATCCAAAAGACCCACTGCCAACTCATCATCTCCACAAACCCCAAAACACAGCACATGTCAGGGCTGTTTAGGTGGAACAAGTATGTCTGACAAGATGCTATCCAGGATTTTTTTAATTGTGTGGCTAATGAAAAAAAGTATATAAATGTATATTTATATTCATATAAATATACATTTTTTATATGGCTGTCATATCAGATAAAGTGAACATGATGTGCTTATGTCTTTGGGGCCTTTTTTTAAATCATCCTTAGATATACTTTCAAAGGCACAAAAGGATAACTCGGGTGTTTCTTCAAGTCGCATCAAAAATCTATTGGAGGATGCAGAGCTCACCGAGGCAGTAATGGACTCGTCCCTGTGTTTGTGACTATAATTAAGAATTCCACAGGCAGGAATTTAGCAAAATCTACAAGCTCCATTAACTCCAACTTCACCGCATGTTCCGTTTGTACCTTTCTGCATCCATAATTTACTCATTTTTCCAACATGCTGCGTTTCTGCTGCCTTCCGGCACTCACATTCACTTACAGGTGAAGTCTTGTGTGCAGCCTCGCACATTCATTTCTCACACTTAACATTCTTCTGTTTCTTGCTCATTTCTTTTGGCATCATACTTTTCGTTGTTTTGGTCTTTGGAAACTCGCTGTGAACTCTGCCTTAACTTCATGATGAAAACTTCTTTTACAGGGTGAACGCAATGAAAAGCTTGAGTATTTCAACATAACAGTAGAAATTCTGGGTGAAGAAATTCTGGTGTGATGCTCTTGGATCTTCTTCTTAGCATTTTCAGTTAGGCAGAACATCAACGCGGTACGTAAGTTGCGCTCATTGAAACATGGTGGAGGAACCATCAGTCAGTGGAAATCACCTTCATTTTATATGTCAGTATAAAATGGAATCTTGTCTTACTACTATTATTTAAAATGTATCATTTTAAATGTATCCCATGCAGCATTATCTCCTCTTATTTTAAGCCCGGACCCCTTCCGTTGCAGCCATCTCAGGAAAGGACTGAGCAAAATTTACTTCAAAGTATCTCTCAGTAAACAGTGTAACCTGGGTGCCATCTGGACCCCGGTCTACCACTAGCTATGAGTTTTCTTTCCCCAACAAGAGGAACAAATCACATGTTACATCAGTTGCACACACAGATGCCAGTGAAGGCTGTGCCTACAGATATCCTGGAGAGGGAAATAAACAACTTGAAGCAGAAGGAAGCTGCGTTGGACAAGAGGAACAAACTACAGTCTTTGCTGCGGGGAGTTGAGTGCATCCAGTTGATAGCACAGTTACACAGAGGAAACATAGACTGTAAATACAGTCAAACAAAGACATGTTTTCAGGGTACTGTAGAGGACTGGCACACAGTTGATTAAGCAGAAGTTATCATAATTACAACTTGGACTAAAATCATGTTTGGATAATAAATAGTCAAACAATAACTCAGGCAGTCTGACAACACAGACGCAGGTAAGATTTTGCTGCTGCTTTGGATTTTTCTTTTCTTTGCCGTCCTCTGTGTGTAATGGCCAGATAAACTGTGTTCCTTTGGCAGACCTTGTTTGTCACAGTTCCAGTCTTAAAGTTTTAATTATGGTTTTGTAGATATGGATACTCTATTATGTTATTTTAGTCTTTCCTGACTTATTCACGACACATTTCTACCTCGCATAAATTGAACATAATTTAATTTTTGTGGCAAAGTAGCTTTTGTTACACAACATATTTATCAGGGAAGGAACGAGGATGTCATTAAGTACTAAGACCTTATTTAAAATACTTTAGCTTAACTTAAGCAGCATTGTTTAGGGTCCCAATATGTATAATGTGTGTGTATTCACCACAACACAATCCAACAAAGGTATTTCATTTCTGTCTGTATATTTGATTCTGTTGGGACATGTTTTGGACTTCACTGTTTGGACAGAAATGGGGTAAAGCCTTGATATTTACAATGAGTAGTTCTGGTTTTATTTGGAATGCTCTTTTACCTCTTTCACTTGGAGTTGCTTCCTGATCCTCCCTCACTCTTGGTTCTGATTGGTTGCAGTAATTGTGACATACTTGTAGCTTTCACTTAATACGTGAAACCCATATTATATCATTACACATTGAGTAATATACTTCAAGAAAGTATTTATTATGATGACAACACCCACAGCTAATTAAAATTAGCAGTACCTTTTCTTGGATAATTGGAATATTACCTCAGAGTACTTTATAACACACCAATTAAAAACAGATATTGAATCCAGGAACGTCAGCTTAGTGAGTGTGTCCTTGAACAGTAGATGCATTCAGTTCTTTGTCAGTATTCTTTATGCATGAATTACTGCATTAATGTTGCATTAAATGTGGGTGATCAGCCTCTCCTCTTCCTCCTGACAATACTCCATAGGTTCTCTGTGGGGTTTTGGTCAGGTGAGTTTGTGGACCAGTCAAGCGCAGTGATACAATGGCCATGAAACTAGGCATTGTTACTTTTTGCTGTATATGCAGTTACCACGTTCTGCTGTAAATTTAAATGAACTCCAACGGGATGCATAACGGCTCTAGAAATGTTCTGAAAGCGGCAGTGACATTGGACTTGATTACACACTTTGGGCCAACAGCAGCAGATGTCATATTATCCCAAATCATTATTCTCACTGGACCTCAGGCATCTTAGATTGCGAGTATCTCCAGTCTTCCTACAGCCTCTGGGACCTTGGTGCCCAAATGAAATTCAAAATGTACTTGAACCTGAAAGGGTATGTTGGACTATTGATTAAATGGTACTTTTGTTATTCTAGGTAAGACATTTTTTTTGTTTACTCTGGATAATGTGTTGCCTAAGAGAAGGAATTTGATGTTGCAGCCTAGGTGTTGGATTAGTCTGATGAAATGTTTACATTTTCTGGCAAACTCGATTTTTCTGTTTTTAATAGCTGGAAGTCACAACCATGAAGAAGCCCTCTTTATGTCATCTATGTATTATAAATACAGGCGAGTCTCACCTTTTCCTTAGAATGTCTTCAATAAAAAATATCATCTTAATTTACTAAGATAAATCTGTGCATTACTTGAAAAAGCTGCTGTGACATGAAAATGGGCCTCGTGTTGCTCAGCATCACGTCTGCTTTCGGTTTGATTCCTTTTCATATAATAAATTTGTGGTCTGCAAGATGGTTGTAGCTCTGGGGAAACAATGTTTGTATGTGAAATACAGAAAGACAATAAAGGACAGACAAAGAGAACTATGAAAAATAACAGGATTCTATGATGATTCTGCACTCCTGATCATAATTACCTCATTAATTATCCTGTCAGGAGAAATTTAGGGAATATTTAACAAGCAGTCATTAGTTCATCTTCAGTTACAATGCATATGCAGAAAGGTCGATGGCGTTAGGCGTTTTAAATAAAGCCCATGTTCAGATACAACGGTCTCTGTGTCGTCAGACAGATTTCACTTTCAGTGAGCATGTGCTCACTGAAAGTCATTTGTCATTTTTCTGCGAGCACAGCAGAAGAATGCAGTGTTTTGTTTTTTTTTTTTTTTTTTCTCGCTCCAACAGAACACTGTGGGTTTCTTTGAAGCTGTCTTTAAAAAATATATTATAGTATGATTTTATTGGGATGAAAGTGATTGATGGTTTTTAGTTTTCTTTCAAAATGTGGGGACAGAATCGCATGTGCGGCTGGATGCTGAGACCTTTTTATCCCGTTTCGTTGTGATTAATCTCCCATGTCCCCATTCGTGATCACACATGATGTCTTGTAATAGCGGTTGCAAATGGAGGTGGTAAACAACCAATATCTCACTGTTGGCTTTAAAAAGTAACCACAACCAAAACGAAGATGCATGTAACAACAACGACAACAAAAAAAAAAACAATTAATAAGGTTTGCATTTGCAAAGTAAGATTTTGTAGTATTTGGACAGAAGTTGTTAGGTATGAACTTTTCATTACCGAAAGGGATATGTCTTGCAAGTAAATATGTCATCCATTTAAAAGTGACAACTTATCATAAAAGGACATGACTATGTTTGTTATTTCTTTAACCTAAAACTCTACATGATCTGCTGTCAGCATTGCAGTTAATTTGTTACATAAACTGAGATTTTGACTCAAATTGTATTTCAGATTCCATTATGGGTTGGGTTCCTTCATCTAGACAGTGAAGGAAACAAAGATAATGAGTTTTCAGTGATTGAAAAACTGCTTTTTGCTGCAGTGAGGACAATAATTAAAGTTTAAAACAATTCATAGAGTGACTGACATTGTTGGATGACGACCCAGGTTCATCTTGCCACCACACACAATGAGAAGGATGGCGAGGGAGCTCAGTGTTCAAGAACAGCATCAGAGACTCTCTCACTGGAGCCTCTCTGTCCCCATAGCAACAATCTGTTTCAAGGCTTTTTAAAAATCTTCACCAGGGAAGCTGGTAATTGTGGAGGGTATTATATTTGTGTATTTAATATATCTACACAGTTACATCTGGGTTATACTGCTTTGTAAGGAGGTCTGGATTATTTAAACACAATCTGTACTCAACAAAAGTAAAATGAAGATTGCTATGATATCATTTATAAAATTCTTCATGAAAAGACAAAATAGTTTTGTTTATTTTTATTTTTTATTTAAAATGTTTGTGTTTAGATTTTGTTTTACTAACTAAAAGGTTTGCTTGTAGTAGCTATAGGTCTCTTGTGCATATGTGGTAAATGCTATTGAATTTTGTGCATCCTTGTGTCCTTTTGAAACCTGACCTATTCATTGTCTTTAACCACATTCATTGATGTCCTGTGTGATTATAAATTAGTGTAACGCAGTGCTGACTTCATTTAAACGGAGGAGAAATGAGCTTGCGAAGAAGACCTTGCCTAAAGCACCTTTGGGAAGTTAATTTCTCTACCACCAGCAAAAAAAGAAGTGGTGGGAGTAATGAGCTAACCTCGTAAAAAGAAAAAAAAATGTCAAGAAAAATATGTATCAGTTTCTATATCAATCAAGTGCGGTTTGGGGACTCTGCCAACATGACTAAGCAAACCTCTGCTTCACTGGGATTTTATTTAAAACTCATAGTTAGTTTGTCTTTTTAAGGTGTAGTAATAAGGGAGTATAGGGATTTCTGTCTTCATATCTTTATCTTTCTGGCCAAAACTCTATTTGCATTAATTATGATATAGAATGGAATTAAAAGGCCTTTATTGTCTCGCAATGGGGACAATTCTGTGCAACGTCCCAAAAGTGGCAGGCAACCAAAGTCAGTGGGTGGGAGATGTTGTCGTCCATCAGTGATGTTATTTTAGTAGATATGTCTACTAAATTTGACATTAATGAGGTTTACCTTCCGATTCATTTAATATTCATTTAAACACAACAAAATATGCCTCAAGTTTGTTTCTAAAGGATATGCAATTCACAATAAAGTGCCTTGCAGAAACATCCACACCCTGTAAACTGACATTTCTTCCCATTACAACAATCAGTAATGTCTTTGTCTGGATTTCATATGGTACAGCGACACAAAGCGGTGCAAAAAGAAAGAAAAGATTGCATGCATTTGCATTCTTCCATTATTAGTCTGTAAAGCTGCAAGGGTAGTGGTGTACGTCTCCACCAACTGCACATCTACGGGCTGGAATTATTCCCCATTCTTCTTTAAAATAACACAAGCTGAGATTGAATCCAGAACATCTGTAAGCACGTTTTTTTTTCAACCTGCTTACACCCATTTTCACCCATTCTTGGTTGGATTTAGGTTTGGGCTTTTGGACAATTCGAACATGAAAATGCTTTAATCTAAAATAAATGATTCTCAAATTGTGGATGTCATGGATGTTTTAAGTAACTGGTGATACTTGGGGTGTCTTTAGTGGTGTTCAGAATCATCATTGGAACTGTTATTTGCAAGATAAATGTCATGTTATTTGTGCAATAGCGTATGACAGTAAAGGGGGAACAAGTGCTGGTGGCTACATATGATGTGTTTCATTTACCTCTGAAGTCTTTGTCCTGGAACTGGGAATGATTACACATGATAGTAAACCATGCTCGTGTTCCAACCTTCAAAACTAAAACTTGTACTTTTACCCTGACAATCATGCCGTGCCACTGATTAGGAAAGCATTTTGTATCATGTCCTGGTGTCCTATGGACATAGTTGTACTTAAATAGGTTTGAATTTATTCAAGTTCGATTTCTTCTGAAAATTTAGAGAACCAGTTACATAAATATTTTAATTGTAGGCCTTGGTGTACATGTTGGTTTGCTTTCCTGTTAGAAATTGAACATGACCTGTGGATCTTTGAAGCTTTTCCACAGCTGTGATGTTCAGTGATGTTCTCTAACAAACACCTAAGGCCTTCACAGAACACCTGCATGTATATTGAGTTAAAGTGTTTTTGTGAATACGAATGCACAACAGACCATGTACCACTTCCTTTCATTTTGGAACTACACACTTTTCTTTTCTCTCAGAAAATCCTTGCAAGATTTATTAAAGTTTATGGTTGTAATATGGCAAAAAGTTAAAATTTCCAAGGGGTATAATCACTTTTGAAAATGTCAGTCTTTAATTATGCTAGTATATAGTCTGAAGTGAACATAAGGTGTGAATATTGCCTTATAGATGCTAGCCTTTACACAGAAAAAGATCAGCATATGTTTTTCGTGCTCACACATCATGTGTGCATCAGGCAGGCTACATGTGCATATGCCAGGGGCCCTGTCAAAACAATAGCACTTGAAAATAATGAAATGAGAAAAGTTGTTTAAAATAGTGTCGCAGAGAGTGTGCCAGCAAGCGTGTTACCTGAAGCGAGGATAAGCACAGCTCATAGCCAATGAGAAAGATCTGCAGTGTACCCATAAAAAAATAATGTGCCCTTTGACAATTTGTAAAACTTGTAATGCTAAAGCAAACTTTGAAGATTTGTAGATTTGCATTTTTTCATAAAAAAACCCCACTTTTGTCAAATGTAACAAAGGGCTACAGAACATTACAATGAACTTTCATCCATCCATCCATCCATCCATCCACCGAGACAGCAAATAATCTAACCATGGCAACTGGAAGTGGCTGGGATCCCAACCTTGAGGCACAATGGT
Source organism: Poecilia mexicana (assembly GCF_051168715.1). Lineage (NCBI taxonomy): Eukaryota > Metazoa > Chordata > Actinopteri > Cyprinodontiformes > Poeciliidae > Poecilia > Poecilia mexicana. Next base: position 19,720,220 of record NW_028263381.1, read on the forward strand.
GGTAAATTTGGACACAGACCCAGGAAGACAAACTGAGTTTGGTTAAATTAGGTAGAACTGAAACCAGTAGATCACTGTAAATCATCATTTTTTTAGGGTCACCAAAACAAGTACCACTTTGGTGTAGCATTTTGTTTCTTATAGGAAATCACTGTGATGATAGTATAATTAGTGTAGGCAATATTTCTAAGACCAGACAATATTTTATGGAAATATTACTGTTGATACAATTACCAGTCAATTAGTCGCTTAAAACATCCATGACTTCACCTAGCAAAGCATAGCACAAGGGTCTGGTTCTTACCAGGCTACCAAGTCACAAAAATAATCCCCTTCTCACCCTCCGCAGGTGGTCTCTCTCTCTCTCTCTCTTTCATCCTCTGAGCTCGGGTCCTCTACCAGAGGCCTGGGAGCTTGAGGGTTCTGCGCAGTATCTTGGCTGTGCCTAGAACTGCACATTTCTGGACTGAGATGTCTGATGTTGTTCCTGGGATCTGTTTGAGCCACTGCTCCAGTTTGGGGGTGACTGCCCCGAGGGCCCCGATGACCACAGGCACCACTGTGGTCTTCACCTTCCAGGCCTTCTCCAGTTCCTCTCTGAGGCCCTGGTATTTCTCCAGTTTCTCGTGCTCCTTTTTCCTGATGTTGTGGTCACTTGGTATTGCTACATCCACCACGGCTTTCCTCTGTTCTTTATCCACCACCACAATGTCCGGTTGGTTTGTATACAGCTGGCTGGCTCCACCCAGGAGACCCAGACTTGAATCCAGGCTGGGGCAAAAAGTTACAACATTGAAATTGAGTGTTAACCATGCCATGGAACTGTCCCAATTGTCCCAGTTTGTATGGCCATGGTGCTAATAATGCCAAGGTCATGGGTTCAATCCCCATACTGGCCAATTGAAATCTAAACTCTTAATAAAATCAACACATAAAAAAAAGGCTTTAAAATAAAATATTATACACATTGATTTTGAAAAACATTAGAACGGGATCTGAAACTTTGTTAAGATCAAGTGCGTATTTCTTAAATCCATGGAAACTGAGCAGTGCGAATGGCCGGTTAGCTCAGGTGGTCAGAGCGTGGTGCTAGTAATGCTAAGGTCATGGGTTCAATTCCCATACTGGCCAATTAAAATCTAAAGTCAACACATTAAGAAAAAGCTGGAAATCCAAATATTAAACATACTGATTTTAAAAAACATTAGAATATGAGCACTTTTCTCATATTTTCATTGTTAAGATCAAGTATTTCTTAAATCCATGGAAACTGAGCAGTGTGTATGGCTGGTTAGCTCAGCTGGTCAGAGTGTGGTGCTAATAACGCCAATCCCCACACTGGTTGATTCAAATCTAAAGTCTAAATAAAATCAACACATAAACAAATCACTTCTCCTCCTAACCATCTGTTCAGACAAGAATGAACTGTTGGGGCATTTATTTTCTAAATATTCCTCCGGTGCAACCAGTGTCATGCATTATTTATTACTATTCGAAAGCAGCTATTATTATACTGCAGTATGAGCATCTTTGCAAAAAAAAAAAAAAAAGTGACAAACTTGATTTTTAAATAACTTTTGCGACAAACTGATTTAGCAGTGATTAATTCCCAATGCTTCTGAACTAAGCCTGCTTTCACAACATGAACACTCCATCACTCACTCACTCGCTTACATCCAGTCCCTGCCTGGCAGACCTCCCCACTTAACTGGGCTTGTAAATCATCTGCACAACATCAATGGAGAAACATTTGTTACCTCCAACGCCTGCTTGACTCAGCACTTCTTTAACTGTCCTCAAGGAGTGAGGCATGTCAAGGGAGCTGGGGGAAGAGGTCAAGGAGGGCAACTTTAAAGCAGATGATCAAACTATCAATATTCTGCTGCTTACCAGATGGAGTGTTGTAAAAAAAAGAGAGGCAATTTGTCAGGGTACATGATCTTGACCCTGTATTTTTTGTCTTTCCCAGACATAAACACTGAAAGTTTCCTCAGGGTGCAATCTAATATGGATTGTTTCTCATCATAGTCCCACAATAAAAAACCTGTCCACATTTATGGATCACTGAATTATTAAAATCATTAAAGTTTATCTGGTAACATCGCAGGGTTTCGATCGACTTTTCAGTGTGTCATCTTTCAGCTGATAATGAGGCATAAAGAAGAGGGGTAGGTCACAGATGAAGCACATTTATAAAAGGCATTACTGTAGCTCAGGGTGGTGCTGGGGTAAAGTGCTACCCTTGTATGGAGGTCTTAGTCCTCAATTGTCAAGTAAAGGCCTTGAGAACCTACAAGATCTTAAAAGACTTCAAAGGCATCACTGAGTCTGTCTTGCCTCATATTTTCTCCGTTGTTACAGAGCTGAGTTAGCTGTAAACATGGATGTTCAGAAAATGTAGTGTTTAGGTTAATTCAGATGGGTTTTTGATTGCCACAATGGTTGCAGTTCAAAGAGACAGAAATTACCATTTTATGTCGTAAACCCAGTAAGAGTAAATACCTAAAGTAAAGAAAATGAAGCTTAAACCTCCCCAAATGTTAGTTTTAACAGCAATTTTTTTCTGTCATTATTTATTTTTTTATTTCAGCAACATTTTACCTTTTCTTCATCCAGTTGCCGCTTGCAATCTTTTCATTTGTAGCCTGAGTTTAAAGAAACTCTTCTCTAATTTTGATTTTTGATTCTACTGCATTTAGCGCCATTTGAATTGCCATCAACTATGTTATACTTCCTGCTGAAAGAGGGAGAAAAAAAACCCCCCACAGTATAATGCTGCCTCCACCATGTTTAATGTTGGAGATGGTGTGTTCAGAGCAATGTTTGGGGTGAAGTACGATTAAGAGCCACGCTTTGTATATTCTTTGCTAAAGCGTTTAAAAAAAACAAAACAAGTTATTTTCTTTGCAATATTATGCATTGCTTTCTGTTAGTATTCGCAGTTGCAAAATGACAAAATTTGAAAAAGTTCACACAGTGGATGGCTATGTGTCTTTTGAGATTGAATGGTTGTAAGATGAAAGCTTTGGGACTGACGATTCTAGCTTTTATCCTCCTGACTCTTTTTGGAAATATTCTCTTTTTTCCCCAAATGGTGATTGTTAGGATAATGATCAAAAAGAAAAGACTGGCTTCTAATAACTCTTCGGAAAGTACGACAAAATCTCGAAAGCCCATTATAGCTACTGTTTAGTCCGATGTGGCATTGTAACTGACAGCTTATAATAAAAATTAAGCGACAAAGTGGAAAATTGTTGTGTGTAAATAAAACTCTGGCTGAATAATGAAGCTTGATGGAAGACTTGGATAATAAAAACTGCCATCTGCCATAGTTCCTGAATTCTTATTGAAAGGTAGCCAGGCAGAAATATGAGCTGAAATGAAGGTAAGGCTGCTGTTCAGTGTTTTGTTTACGTGCTGTTTATTGAAACATTAAAAAAAATCTAAATTTTCTAACAATTTGAAAATTCTATATTATGTCTTAGTATTGTGAAGAAAGCAAGGCTAAGGCATATAAGGTTGGCTCTGAAGATAGAAAAAAGAGAATAGTACATTCATCAAGAACAAATTTAAAAAGTGTCAGTTTCTCAAGCTCAGCTTAATAAAAGCATTGATAGAAACAGAGTCACGAGAATATAATAGAAGATCTTACCATGCATCATTTGCTTCAAAAGCAGCCGGAAAAGATAAATATTTAAAAATGGAATATGTAAATGGTGAGAGACCATGGCAGATGTGGAAGAAAAACATGTTACATAAGTGAAGCATCACAACCATTTAAAGTAGACTAGACAGTTTTGTCAAACTGTTGGTTTTATTATAAATAATATATTTAAGCAGAAAGAGTTTACTTCTTTTCTCCCCCTTTTTTCCATGTAGACACCCACCTACAACCTAAGCAGTGTGTGTGTGTGTGTGTGTGTGTGTGTGTGTGTGTGTGTGTGTGTGTGTGTGTGTGTGTGTGTGTGTGTGTTCCTCTGATTTTCTCAGGAGCTGGTCCACTGCCATCATGTGGCGTCAGAGATGCCTTACCACTTGCAGAGGTCGTGTTCTCGCTCCTCTCTGCTCTGCCCCACATTGTTTATCTGGGTTGTTCTTTCTGTCTGTGTGGCGTCAAGGCCTCCCCTCCCAACCTGGCTGTCAGCAGCCGGAGCATTAAGCAGGGTAGGATGTTTCTAATTAAACACTGGTAATGATAAGACTGTGGAAGAGGAAAGGGGGGGGAGACACTCATTACACACTGACAACAGATGCTTTGACTAACCCCTGCCAGCCTGCCTTGATGCCCACAGTATGAATACATATATATACACCAGATCCCTGTGTTTCTCCTAGTGCTGAGTGCAGTGGCTTAACGCTCATTGCCAAGGCAGCCCACGCATCAGTGGTGCATGTCAGTTTTCCACTCACACTTTTACTGACACATTTACAGGGGTTTTATATTAAATGCATGCCGGCCTGTCTTTTCTTTCGAAGTGGCATCCCACTTTAATATTCCATATTAAATTTAATACCAGCCCTCACTTGGCACCTTTTCTTGCAAAGCAACACCCACCTCAAAAGATACTGAGGCACTTTCAAGTCAATGTTGAAACTCTTATTTGAATCGCTATCTGAGTAGAATATAAATAGAAAATTTAATCAAATACCGTTTTTTTTTTTTTTTTTTTTTTTTTTTTGGAGGTGGAGTAAATTTTTTTTGCTCAAGAACAACAGTTGGTGTATACAAGCTCAACTTTATAAGTGTGCATATCCCTATACAAGCATGGTAATTAATTACCTTTCATTAGACTGCTGAGCGTGCAGCCGATTTATGAAATGCAATGCGCAATTACACAATGGAAAGCAGAAAGGAATTAGAGAAGCCACTCACGGCCAAAGACTGTAAATAAGAAATGCAGGTAGCCACTGCAATGAGACTGATTTCTGGGCGACCGTTTTGAAACCTTGAGTCTGGGATTAGGCCAGAGCTGTATCAGCGTTACAGAGCCTGGAATGATATGAATGGATGGTTCTGACTGACTGTTGAACAAGAAGACGTAAAAAGGTTGGTGAGTTGGAAATAAAAAAATAAATACTTTTTGAGCGCAGATGCATCAAAACGTTTGTTCAGTGGCAGAATAAACCATTTGAACAAGATGTCTTCAAACTAAAAATGAAACTATCAATGACTGTTTAATATTTATTCGGTGCTGAGAGTGTGAGGTCTATGTGATCCTAGTCATTTTTACAATCAAAATAACAAATATTGAATATTTCCTCCTCAAAGAGATGAAATATGGACCATTTTATTGGGTGAACTGGGCAATAACTTTATAACAATGTCTCTAGGCTGTAAAAACAGCTTGCTGAAGCTAGAAAACCGATAAGAATGGAGAAAAAAAATAAATTTAAGGGACTATGGTTGTTAGTACCAGGGAAGCTGATCTAAGTATTTCTGAAGCTGGTGATTTACTGGTATTGCCGTGCTGAACCCTCCTTCACGTCTAACAGGTAATGGTCTAAACAAGAGAGATATCCAGTAAGCAGGAGATCAGTGGGGGGAAATGCCTTGTAATGCCAGGGGCTAGATGAAAATCTACAGACTGAATTTAAATTATAGAAAAGCAACAGAGGCTTGAACAATCTCGCATTACAGCTAGGGTTTGTGGAATAACATCTCTGAAAGCGGAATACAATAAACCTTGAAGTATATGCCACTCCTTTCACCTGAGAACAGAAAACAGAGTGTAATTCCTTTAGACTCACCAGAGGTGGACAATAATAATTCAGAAAATTGTTTCCTGGTCCGATAAGTCTTTATTTCTGCTGCAACTTTCAGAATTAGGTGCAAACAGCGTGAAATGATTGATCCATCTTTGCTTGTAGCAACGGTTCAGGCTGCTTGTGGTGGTATAATAATATACGGGATATTTTTTTAGCACACTTCCCTTAGTACTCTCACTACATCCCAACTGAACATTGTTGCTGACTTTTCAGCTCATGATCACAGCGTACTCTCCTACTAATATCTACTTCCAGCAGGATAATGCACCATATCATCTCAAATTGGTTTCTCGAATGTTGCGATATGGATCAAAATCTCTGAGAAACATGTCTAACACTATTGAATCCATGGCAGAAAAAAATAGGCATTTCTAAAGGCAAAATGAGTTGAGTTTTGACCATGTTTTTCTATCAGATTGTGAAACGGATGACCAGCTTTATTCAATTTTGAGCTGATAGGTCATAGGTTAAGTTGTGACAGAAAAAATTGTTTCTCATGCTTTTAGTGCAAAAAAAAAAAAAGTATTTTCAGTGATAACCATCTCCTCACAAGCTGCAGATTCAAGGAAGAAATTGTGTGGTACCCTGTAAAACAATTATAGGAACTGTGAAATCTTCCACACTTCATCGTGGTGAATTACATGTCCATTTCACTTTCCTAAGTTTCATAGCGTTCTAACCACTGATTTACCTAAGCCATAAATTCTCATTGTTAGCATGTAAGCTTAAATTTACTGCTTAATGTTGTCATCAAGGGGCCAAGGCCTGGGCAGGGCTGTGCCATCAATCTGATAGCCTGCAGGTAATGGCCAAGTTGCATATTGTCACAATTCCAATACATTATTTACTATGAGGCATTAAAAAGTAATGTGAATTAATAAACAGGTGCAAGGCCAGAGGGCACAGGCACATTTAATCCAGCCGTATTTCTCCTCGCTTTCATCAAGAAGACACTTCATGATAAATTTATAGCAAAACCAACACTCAAGGGCTTTTCTCTTGCCACGGCTTCTTGCGTGTCATTACTGCTAACCCAGCAAACGTACAGGATTCACTCTTTTTTTCCGGTTTGGTCATTACATTTTGCTATCTATTATTGTTCCTACGTGCCCCATTTTTTATTTATGCACTAGGTAATTCTTCATATGAGTTAAACTACTTTGTTGGCTTAGCTTTGAAACACCTTGCTAAAATGCTGATCGCTCCCTGGACATTTTCACATTTTGTCATGTTCTAGCAAACTGGTATCCTGAAGGAGTTCTATGGACTCAACCAAAACAAAGTAGCTCATAATTGTGAAATAAATGGAAAATGATATATGGTGTTGGTGTGAATCTGTGTTCAAGGGTGGGGCTTCAGGAGGACCCAGCCCGGGCCAAAAGGTGACCTGGACTGGGAGACAGAATATAATTTCAAGAATCCAAGCCTCAACAAGGTCTGATAAATTAAGATAGTATGCTGGTTTTCTCCTGTTAAGTATGGTTTATATAGAACTACATGATATTTTGCTCAAGTAGAATATATAGTAGGTTGCCTCCGTCATTGTTGACTCATGGTTGCTAAAAACTTTACAAGACCGACTAATTTTAGTGACATAGTGGGTGTAAAATAATGAATAAAATGTTGTGCTACATGACTGGCTTTATTTTTACTCTTACATTTAACTTTATGACAAGCAAAATTACAAGAGCATCGCCAATATTGTCTCCAAGTGTATTCTGGGTAAAACTTGTCACCAGCCGTCCACCAACGTCATCATTGGTCTCTTGGCAACAGACGGCAACTAGCTAGAGCATTTTTATGGACTAAGTTAACATGAGTGGAGCTCCATGGAGCGGCAAAGTGAAGAGGATGGAAAAAAGAGAGCAAAGAAAAGTCAAAACTGGACGCATATTTTGTCTTGGAGATGAACCGGACTTTTTTGTTGGCAGCGATTCAGACCCGCCAAAACTGCCAGTCCAGCGAAGGAGCCAGGCTAGTTACAGGTAGCAACTCTGACATTATTCACAAAGTGTGAGTTAACTAGACTGTAAGTTGTATCAGCCCAGCCGCCTAGCTTACATCCCCTTTTTTCTGTCGGTGGTTCAGCGGTGATGTTTGGGACTGAAGGCTGAGTTATAGTCGCGTTTTCACAGTTCGGGTTGAGCGGGTGCGAGCCAAGAGAGCAGGGTGGCGTTTATAGCATCTTCCATTTTGTGTTAAAGGCGGCGCGCGCGATCCGCGCCGAGTTACAAGGATCCAGAGGATCACGAGGTGCTGTGACACGCTGCGCATGCGGCGCGTGCCTCTGCGTGTTCACTTCAACGCGTGCTGCTGCGTGTTTCTGTTCTCTTGGTTTGCTGTACTTTATTTCTGATGGATTTCAGAATGACATAGTCTCTCTCTGTGGTGGGGAAACGTGTAAGTTCAGCTTCTGCAGGCATGTCTATGTTGTAAAGTTATATTATCATGAGCTTTATTATTTGGGTATATAGGGCCCGGTTAGTAGCCCCGCCCCCCCGGTCCGACGCTGACTTGTTCCGCTAGTGTCTGTGTTCAACATTTTTAGTCAATACTTTGTTGAGCCACCTTTTGCTTCGAATAGATGGCAAATGTTTTTTTTTTCTTTAACGAAACAGCTTGAGCTCACTCAGATTGTTGTCCTGCTTTTTTTGTGAAGGGAAAATGAATATAAATGCAAACCACAGTTTACATTTATTTTATTTGCGTTGGCAAGTGACATGAAATCCCAGTAAAAAATACTGGGTTTAATGTGATAAGATGTAGAATCGTTCAATCAATATCAATACTCATGTGCTTGTGTATTTACCCCATAATGCTTCCTTTAGATTGACCAATAAAAATATGACTTACGTGGTCACAAGATAATTTAAGAAAAAAAAAGAGTCTTTAAAATGAATATTGTATGAAAGAAACTAATCAGGCAATGCATGTCACAGATCAGCAGAAGGAAAAAATAAATAAAATAAAATAAAAATCCAGCAGAAATTAAGACATAAATTGAAGTAAAAGCAGCTAAGCAAATTACAAAAAGAATTCAGATACGCTGGAGTCTGATAATTCAGACCTTAGTATCACAGCTGTAAATGTCCACAGGCAACTGCTGACATTAACCTACCAGCATTTAATTATGATAGAGAAATTGAAACTTCAGTCAGACCCAAACTTCCTCTTAATTGCTTACGCTACATGGTTTGAATATTTATGTCCTGATACTAGATGCACACCATCACAATCCTCTTTTCTTTGAAATTGCAAAGCATTCCAAATTAGTCAGAATTCTCCACATCTATGGTGCAAAATGTATCTGTGCAATAACTATATATTTTTTCTTTTTTTTATACATTTTTGGATGTTGTACTGTTTTTAAACCAAAATGGAACGGAAATATAAGTCTTAGATGTTAATTACTCACTCCTAAGAGCAGTCTGTGTTCTGGACTCTCCATCTTCTAAATCACCTGCTCCAGGCTACTGCACCAGTTTAAGTGTTTCCTGGATCAATATGAAAATGATGAAGCGTAATATATCAAACATTGTGTTTTGGAACCCCTGACACCGCATTTAAATTTTATAAATATGTTTTGTATCAAGACATTATTATACTGGTGGAAAGAAGCTTGACTTTGCTGCATGTTACACCCATGAAAACATGTGGCATGCAGCAGAAATGGGTGTCATCATTCATATCTGTTGAAACTAATCAAAAACAGATGCATTTTGCTGCAAAACGTTAAACATTAATGCTCTTACATCCCTTCTTCTTCATGCTGTTTTTATCCTGTTCTAAAGCCGCGACTGTCCCTGCATCTGGTGTGGTGCAGCAGCTGCGTGAATAAAATGGTTAATTTAAATGCTTCCCATTGATTCTTGCTTTGAGGGATGGGAGGGAATTTGTGCCCTTACTCCAGATGAGTTAACCCTATGGAAGATCAAGTGTATTCACTAAGTGAGGGATAGTTTGGAGTCATTAACGAAAAATAAATAAAAAGGCCACATTTGTGGTGAGAATTTTACCCAAAGTACACTCATCTGCACATTAGTGAACATCCTGAGATGATCCCTGAGACTAAGGAACACACCAGACAGGACAGGGATAAAGTTTTGGAGGAGTTTAAAGCCAGGTTAGGGATATAAAACAACTTTCAAAGCTTTGAACATCTCGTTTTGCAGTGTTCTACTTATCATCTGAAAACAGAGTATACACAAATGCAAATCTACTGAGACTAGACGCAGAGCCAGTGAAGCCGTCTAAAGACCCATGGTAAAGCTGGATAAGCTGCAAAGGTCTATAGGTCAGGTGGGACAGTCTGTGATGATAGAACAACTATAGTTGTGCACTTCTTACATCTGACTTGGAAAGAAGAAAAAAGCCATGAGAAATGTCACTTATGATTTGCCACAAGCCATGCAGAAGAGACATTCACTTGTGGAAGAAGGTAATCTGTTCAGATGACAAAAAACGGAACTTTTTGACGCACATGCAAAGCATTATGCAAAACCCATTTACAGAGTTACTGATTTGTTTTAGCCACACTTAAAGGTTTCAGGTCAACCATTTTTTATCAGATAAAGATAGTTTGACTAAATCCAAAAGGACAAAATGCATTACTTAATTTACTGATTTTATTTACCTAGCCAAAACTACCAGGCAATATGTGGAAAATAATTTTCCATAAATGTAATACCTGGTTGTGTCGCCGTTGGCAGCAGCAAACGTTATCAAGCTTTTGTGATAATGACTCTTTTACTTTTCTGTGAATGAATTTTGGCCTACTCTGCTTTCCAGGAATGGTTTAATTCAGCTATTGGAGTGTTTTTGTACTTTGTAAAACCCTTTTTACCCTTGTCCAACAACAATTTCATTAGATTCATGTCCGCAGTTTGACTAGGTACCCAATTTCTTTTTACCTTTAGCCATTGAGCCCCAGACCATCAGCAGACTTCGTTTTGAACAGTTAAGATTCACAAACAAAAAAAGAGACATTGCAAAAACGGCATTAGTAAAAGGGACAGAAATCCCTGACTTTACAGTGTGTATGCAACATGACAGTGGTCCAAAGAACCCCCACAGGACCATCTCTGTTAGCTCAAAAAGAATAAAAGAAAGGTTTTGTCATCAAAATATCAAAGGCCAAACCTAAATCTGATGAATAGCTGTGGTAATTAATCAAGCTGTTCTGCTCGGAAAATTCTATTATGGCTAAATCAAATCAATTCAGAAAAAAGTGGGTCAAAAATTCATCCACAGCAATGAAAAGACAAATGACCACAAACACTTGATGGAAACTGCCATCAAGTAAAGTCAATTATTAGTTTCTTGGGGCAATTATTTTTCCACAAAGTGCCAAGTAGGCATGTTTCAGTTGTGCCTTTTCTTCCTTTTTTTATATATGTATAAAATCATCATTTAAAAAAATAGCTTTTTGTATTAACCAATGTCAACAAAGTGTGTGTATCTAAAATATACAATGTCTAGAATAAACAACCCAACAGAAACCCTCCATTAGATGAAAACCAAGAGTTCAAAACAAAACAAATTGATGACTTTTACCCCAAAAATCTTCAGAGCAGAAATTTCATCAGCATATCAGCCTGAAGAGTACGAAACCAAAGTGAAACCTGTCAAAAACTGTATTTCTGTCTGAGATGAATTCAGGCTGACAGTAAGGAAGCGACAGCTGACGTTGCAGAGGTTACCTGGAGGTTTGGGTTTCCCGGGAGCTGCTAGCTGGTGATGCGTAGCTGCAGTGGCAGTAAAGGTGAGAGCGTCTGGGTGCTCTGTGAAGAGTGACACGTCATGCTCTCAGAGGAAGGTACGGGGGCTGTGTGTAGGGCGACACTTGGGGTTAAAAAGATAGTAATATCGCTTTCTGGCTTGTCAGACAGCAGCTCTACGGTCAGAATCAGGGCTATTTGAGAGGATCGACTGTTTGACTGATTTGTCGAGAAAACCTCTGCTCAGACTAGAATAACAACAGCAACGAAGTAGAGACTTTGAAGAAAGCAAAGGACAAAGACACTAATTACAAATAATGCTGTTACAGGGATGCTAAACCATATGGAAGCACATGTTGTGATGTTGCAAATCCCTTCCTGCCACACAGGCTGAGTGGCTTTCTTGTGACAGTAAGCGGAGGTCCCATGTGACTTCCTGTCCACTGATGTGTTTGCTGCACCTATCATGAATAACTGCACTCAATTTCCATGTTTTGACATAAGAGGGGACATTTGATAAATAGTTTGAGGACTTGAGCACATAAATGAGGCATAAATAATGCATAAATTAAGTGCCATTTTATGGAGAGATGTCAGTGCGTTTCTCCAATAACGGGAAGATTAACGACCTGACTGCAGAGGGGGAAATACTGCATAGGAGAGTGGCAGAAAGATCAAGAGATGAGTCCTCACTCTGACTGTTTTCAATCAATATACCCATGTATTTACAGAGGCTGGATGGATGATGCCAGCAAAGCATGCCTCAGCTGAACTTTCAAGGAAGGGTGGGGAAAAAAAGAAGAGTACTCAGAGTGACGGCATAGTTGAGATACTTCTAAAGGAGTAGTAGGGAGTTTTTAGATTTTAGGGTCTAACAATGCAAGGAAATTTTAAATAATGTGTGAGGCTCGTAACATTTAGTTCATGTGAAGTACTTAATTAGGAGTAAAAATAGTAGATAATACATCTGTGTTTCTTTCAATCCATTCGCTCTGAGATTAGACAAATTTAAAGGAACCTTCTGAGACACAAAACTGAAGGCATGTCATCAAACCCGACCAACAAATTAATTTGGATTTCTACGTAAAATCAATTTGTAATGGGATCGGACATGCTAGTAATATATTTTTTGTGCAAAAGTACACTAATCAGGAAAAACACCTAGTTGTTCTTTCTTAAAGTCCTCATGTGTGACAGAATCTACGGTTTTCCAGCATAAAATTAACCCATTACACCACCGTCTGCCACAAAACAGTTCCATCATAAAGATAATCTGCTCTCTGAGTTGCCTGGTCTATTCATAGTTTACTAATCAAGAAACTACCTTTTGTCGAAGTCTAAGATGTATTCTGTCTTACTGCATTTCATTGCAACCATCCAATGTGTATTCATCGCTAGAATTTATGTCTATCAAATACATAAATTTGATAGGTTTGAGGGTTGCGTATTTTTACGGTATCCTGACTGGTCTCTAGGTACTCTACATATTCTCATTTACAATGAACTGTGAGCAACGTTGTATTCTGTCACTTCTTTCAGAACTAGAATGAAATTAATCAGAAATTTTAGCTGTAGAATTGGATCAGACCACACCAAGCAGTCTTCATTTCTTACATCTATTATTGATCCTCGGCTGCTAATGATCCTGTCACCAGTTTCTCCCTTGAGCTATGTTTGATAGACACTGACCACTCTGCACTGACAAATGCCCACAAGAACTGCAGTTTTGGAGAGATTCTAACCTACTCATCCAGTTGTAACAATTTGCCTCTTGCCTAAGTCCAGTTTATAGCAGAAATTATGGTTCTGTCAGTCATATAAAGCCATCCAAAGCAGTCAAAGGCTTTTCATGGCTTAGATAGTCACTATGTTAGACTATCTTTGTGATCTTCTTTTGCATCAAATGCCGAGTCGGTTTCACACCAGACATGAAAAGATGAACATGTTCCAAATATATATATATATATATATATATATTTTGCAAGTCAGACAACAGATTATATAAAATATAGTTGGGCAAATGTGAGATGGATATGTGTGGTTGTTTTGTTAGCAGTGTTTTCAACCTGGAAACACTTCAATGAATGCTAATTTTGTCCAATCCCCTTCTAATTGATGAACCATGATCACTGACCTTAACTGAAGTCTTGGAGGCCTGCAGTGCTTCAGATGTGATTCTTCAGATTCTTTTGTGACCTCCTGGATGAACTGGCATGTGCTGTTGAAGGAATTTTGGGAGGTCATCCATCCCTGGTTAGGTTGTGTGTTGTCTCTATTTGTGACTCTCACTCAGGTTTTCTGGATGCCCAAAACCTTATATGACAATGTAACCCTTTACAGATGACTTTGATACTCAACTGTTTATTTTTTCCTAGAACAGAGCATACCTTTATGGATGTTTTTTTTTTTTTTTTTTTTTTTTTTTTTGGGAAAAAAATGCCGTTTTGTTAGCAATGAGTTTAATCAGTGAAATATTTCCAGACACCTTTATTAGAATTGATGGAGAATGAAGATGGTGGCAGCAACAGTTGGCCTTCAAAAAAATTACTTTTCCCCTTGACCTAAATGTTTCTAAGATTGCAGATGTTCAGTAATCACCACAATTATTTTCAATTTGCCAACATCCTCTTTCTCCTTGGTGGATTGAAAAAAAAAAACAACTTAGAAGGAACTGCAGCGATTGTCCCCATGAATTTTAAGTGTCATTTCCCCTATTTAGATTAGATGAGCTGCAGGTCACCTTTTCTAGTGTTGAGACTTTCTAAGTCTTCAGCTCATCTACTAGGAAACTATCATCAGCCTCTGTTGAATATGTATGATTAGTTATGCAATGTCAATTACATCGGTCATCAGTTATGCCAGAGTGAACATTAGATTAGCTCTGAGTGATGGAGGGGGTATTCACCGTGACCTTCCGCTGGTGGCATGTCTTGATTTCTTTGTTTCTAGGGCCAGAGAGCAACCAGGGATGTGGAAGGTTTCTGTGTCAGGGAGGCACAGTGTCAGGTCCTCTCTGAGCTCCAGGGACTGGAACTGAATCAGACAGCTGCCGATGTCTGGATGCCCCAGCACACAGGAAATGGCTAAGAGACACACACATAGCTGTCCGCAAACATTAGCATGACTGACAGTCTCACCACCTTCAGAGTCACACAGACATGCATCTCCAGTTTTGGTGTCAGACGAGAAATGATACTTAACCAGAGGAAGGTGATAGCGGTACGCGGACCAGATGAGGTCTGTTGCTTGTAACATTTCAAAGAAGGAAGGTGGCATAGGACTGAACACTTGATAAGAGAAAGTGAGAGCTAACGCTGCTGGAACGACACTGGTCTGTGCAATGGTTAGATGTTGCTTATAAATCCACAGTGGCATCATTTTAACATACATGGTGTGCTACATTCGCTTCCTCCTCAAATTTAATCCATAATACCCCAAAGGGTTGTCTGTTCAACCTCCCACTGCAGTCACATGACACTGTGTGAGATTGTGTCATGATGACGCCATTTCTAAAAATAGATGCATGTCAGGTCAGCAACTACGACAAAACCAGTATATTTCAAAACTTATTTTCTCTCTAAATATTCCAATTTTAATTTAATAGTTTCAACTCTTCAGTTTCATCACCTAGGCAACATCTAAGCTAATTGGAACATATTTCTTTTAACAAAATAATATTGAACAATTTAGGAGAAAATTACTGTGACATCTGTGT
Source organism: Poecilia mexicana (assembly GCF_051168715.1). NCBI lineage: Eukaryota > Metazoa > Chordata > Actinopteri > Cyprinodontiformes > Poeciliidae > Poecilia > Poecilia mexicana. The sequence goes on from NW_028263381.1 coordinate 19,735,418, forward strand.
CACACCTGGCCTTAAACAGTAAAATAGCCAAAAAAAAGTATAATGTGCGTGGTATTTGTCACAATAACAAAAGCAAGATAACGATCTTTTTGATATATATTTCTTTCCCAATTATCACTATTTACTGTCTTTCCATTATATTTTCTTCAATCTAGCAGTTTCTACATTGTACAATGTAGTTCTTTTATATTTTTCTGTAGAGCACTTTGCACTTTGTGTGATCCTTTGTGCGTAAGCTCTTTTCAAATAAACTTTAATATTCTGGGGAGGAGGTTGTAGTCATATTTGAGCTGCAAAGAGCAGGTTGCTGGCAACAAATATATTTTTCTGTGTGGCTCCCCACTACAATGAAATACAAATATATCCACCTTAAAAAAAAAACCAGATATACTAGAAGTAATTTCACAGTAAAGGCCAAAAGATGCTTAATGTTTACCCCACTGGCTGACTCAATGCTCTGGCAGACATTGAATAAGAAACCATGGTTGTATTAAGTTTAAAGAAACTGATCATCCTGAGAGCTCCAGGTGTGCTGACAGATTCTTAGTCAGTTTGGCAGAAACATGAAAACCCGAAGACAGATGAATGTATGCAAACACAATCGAATCACTGTCAGAAACATGCGGTGTAAACAGAGATTGTGACGTCAAGCTAACAGACGGGTAACAGGCAATATCATCTTGCCTTCAAATAGTTATTCAGTACACACATATTTTCTTTGGGAGATGGTTGTAACTGTCCCTTAAAAAGCCCTGAGGTGCCAGGTTCATGCAAAATTCATTTATTGAATTGCTGCATATTAGATTTAGTTTCGGGGGGTCATCCACAGTTATTGACAGTTCAGACGAAGATCCTTGACCACTATGGGCTCCCCATTTACACCCAGAATGAAAAGTTATTAGCATAAATTTTCAGGTTAAAACATGGCAACATTTTACTTTGTCCTCATGATACTCATTGCACTAAGAGGGTCATATAACAAACCTAAAAAAATAGAAAACTTTGAAGGGAGACCATCATGTATTGACCCTTATACTTATTTAGCCTTTAGTAAATATTCCAAAATTAAAGTTGATATCTAATTGGCCTCTCAAGGTAAGTGGGTTTTATTTCTGAGCCTAAAATGACTAAAATGCTCCTACAGCCTCATTTCTTGGATCTCTAAAGTTCTTCAAATAAGTGCAACATTTTCATAATTGAAGTAAATTACCCAATAATTCCAACTGTGTAATTTCTGCTTATAAATTATCTACCAACTATTTCTCGATTTATCAACTCTGAGTAAGATTTTCAGTGGCCTTTATTTCACAAGCTGACAATTTTTGAGATCCTAATGAGTGGCCAGGATATCAGAGAGAGAGTTTTGTAGCTTAATTTTCTGCAGCCAATGTAACTTACCTTTCCTTTTCTTTTTTTTTCGTGGGTGGAGAGGCACTTCACTCCTCCACTCTTGTTCACAGATTTGTCATGTTTAATGTCTCTCCAACAGCTTCAGGCTGCCAAGCAAAAGCATTTTGATGCACACTATAGTTAATAATCCTGTGAATACATTGCTTTTCAAACATATTCATCACCACAAAGTTAACACATTTTATAAGTATTTCTTTTATTCCAATAAAATACATTTAAGTTTGTGGTTGCAGTGTACAAAATGTAGAAAAGTCCAGTAGGACTAATGTTAATATCTCAGTCTGAGGACACATATCCCTGCTATTGAGCAAACTCAGACTAGAGCGCACCAAATTGACTTAAAGTTTTATTGTGAAGAACTTGAACTTTAATTATCTATGTCTGCTTATCTACAGGGTGACAATAGACACATGCTCTCCAGTAAACACTTGAAGGTTAACACTGTGCACTAGAAATGAATCCTAGAGGAACTGTATGGGTTGGGTGGTAACACAAATCAGAAATAATGGAGTGCTTCCTCCATCTCATCCAGTCAAGTCTGATCAGATGTTATTGTCGGTTCTGGCAGGAGACACCAGAGAATCAAAGTTAGATCTCTAAGTTTGCTGGTACACACTCCCTGATACTTGTCAGAATTCAATTCAATTCAAAAAAAACTTACTGAGCCCAAAGGGAAATCGACAGTTGTTGTAACCGAAATTATTCAAGATTCTTCAAAGAGTTAGTTGGCTGTGAGTATGAAGGATCTACTGTAGTGGTCTGTATTACAGCGAATTTGAAGAAGCCTCCGACTGAAGATGTTATTCTATGGCAGCCAGGTCCCGTGTGACGTGCAGCTCTAGAAATTTCATAGTTTTCATAAACCCCACGCTTCACTGAATTCCAGTTCTTCAGTATTTTGTTTCTGTTTTTGGAGGATAATGTTTAAAACTATGCTTTCTTTAATAGAAAAGTTTATGTCCAGTTTTAAAGGTAGGAAGGTTGACTGTCTGAACTCCTACTGTGATCTACTGCTATTAAAGAGGAGCTTGGTTGCTGAGGGGACAGCCTCATTAATAAAACCCTTCTTTTTGAGATAAAATGGAACTACAGGGTCAAGCAGATAAGATAGAATTTATTTATAATAAAGTATTAAAAGGAGTTTGTACAAAGAGAGGTCCTATGCTTCGGTGAATACATGATAGATGAAAGTCTGAATACCTGAAGAAACATTGTGAAAAGATATTGTGATTTAATCCTTTTTATGTTTGGTATACCACCTAAAACTCTGAGACTTCCCATTTTTTTAAAAGAAGTCCCCAAATCCACATTCATTAAAACCAAAAACAGATTAGTATGCCACTAGAGCGCCCGTACAGATCTAAATGCCTTTTGGAGAAACATCGGTATCCTAACATCCATCTTCCAATGGAAAACATTGCCACTGATGAAACATGTGCAGGCATTTTAATTCCTATGAGTCAACTGTGGCTGAAATGATTGTCTCGTGTTAAACAAACCGATTCTGAAGCAGCCTGACAAGCTCGCGCCACGAGAAGGATGGCGGTGTGTGCCATTCAGCTGGTTACACACACAATCCGCCGTCTCAACGGGAGCCGCTGCCTCTGATGCCTGCTTCCACTAAGTCATTAATCAGTGAACGCTTCCAATTACGCAGGAGACAGCCCATTCATTCATACCTTGCTTTTGGCCTCTGAGCCATTTTACCAGAAAAGACAAAGTGGAAGAGAAGAGTGACGAAGAGAACAGACATTGAGTGATACGGATTATCTGCAAAGATTTCACTTGGGCATACAGGTACATCTCAACAAATAAGAACATTGTCTAAATTGTTCTTAGTTGCGATTGCATGTCTGCATGATTGTTTGTCTTTTGTCTTGCCCTGTGATTGACTGACATCCTGTCCAGGGTGGATCCCAACTTTCGATCGACCGCTGGAGATGGGCACCATCCGCCCTACAAAACTAAGTGGCTATAACAGTAGATGGATGGTTGGATGGATGAATGACCACATCAACATTTTTCAAGCCTTTTTTGAATCCTACTGGCATTCACTGGCAGGTTAGGTCCACAGCCTTGACATCCTTTGACAGCTCCCCACATTCTTCAAATCTGGCAAAACTGGTGTCAAAGATTAGTGAGAGGGGCTGGCGTTGCTCAGGTTGGAGGCGAGTTTCAGTGGGAAAAGAGCGATTTTGTGGTAGTTGTCTTTTATACACATAGAGACTTGAATTATGTTGTTAATGTGACAGAACTCAGGGGCAACATAAGTGGTCTGCAAAGGTCAGACGTCCCACTGGCTGGTGGGAGCACAAAGACTTCTTTCTGCTGATCAGTTTTTAAACCCTATTAAAAGTTGCATGTATATTTCTGGAATTTTATTTTTTGCTAATATGTTGTCTTCCTCTGCTAAAATAAACTTGCTCTTAAAATTCTGCATCTCTTTGTAACAGAGACACCCAAAACAACTTAGTCAAATATGTATTTACACCACTGAATATAAGTCCATAAACAGACAAGAAATTATCTCTAGCATACTTATTCTTTAATTTGATCATACCCCCCCTTTTGAGTTTACCATCAATTTAATTATCATGGTACAAAATAATTGAGTAAGACCAGACTGCTCGATTTTAGCCAATATAGGAGCCCTCAGTAATACTGTTCAGAAAGTATTAATAATAAAAGAAAAATCTCCTAATAGCAGTGTCATATTTCACAACATGTGCAAGACTGTGTAGTTGGAAATGTGTTTTTCTTTGATGGTCAGTTCCTTCATCTTGCCTGTGATGTATTCCTGATGATGGCTGTTCTGTTAGGAGGCGGTGTAGCTGGGAGGGGAGGATGGGAGCAGATGGTGAAGAATTCTCGGGGTTTATTTCAGGAGAGCTTAGCTTTTCCGGCTCATATACCGACTTAATTATGAGACATAGGGGAGAATGAACCCCTGGAAAGAGAATTTGAAGAGGCATGGAAATCTCCATTTAGACAAGGAGAAACCCAGGATCCCTAATAAAATTACTGGGCAGATGAAAACTCTAAAATCTGACAGAGCGTAGCGGAAATTAATAAAGCACACAGAAATATAGGAATTTTCATAATGTCAAGTAATTGCAAGTTGAAAAAAATCATTATGAACATCAAGCCCTTTCAGATGAAGTACCTTATCAGATAGACTTTATTTTCAGGGAGCAATTACATCTGTGCTTTCTAAAATTGGGGGTCATGATAAGGTCATGACTGCCTGCCCTCTGTTTCTCCCAAATAGCCCATCTGTTAGTATTCTATCTTATTTTGGGGGAAAAAGAAAATTAGATGAATACTTGGTACTAATGGGTGGGTCATGATCATGATTTAAAAATGTATGCATGACATTAGATTCATTTTATGTTTCTTTCATTTGAATATTTCACAAATATAAACTGCATGATGTTGTAACCTGTTGAGCATTTGAATGTGAAAGTCTAGCATTTTGTATTTTTTGTATTATTGTGTACAAATCAAGCTGTTGGAAAAACGAATGCCAGTTTCTGGAGTACATGTACGTGTCACAGCCACCAGGATTTGGACCAATTAATGTAGGTATGTTACTTTTATGACAATCATGTCTATAATCTGCTGAAAATCCTTGCTTCTGCTGTTCTCACTGAAAATGAGCACAGTTAACCAATGTTCTGTGACACCACTCACCTAATATTATTACAACAAAGACTGTTTTCTGACCCCATTTTACAACTACAGCCTTTAGATGTTGCTTGAATAATTTACCAATTTTGGTTAAAAGAAAAATAAATTTGTTGATGTTGCTTCTGTTATTTTTAATTTAGTTGTATCAGACATCATGATGTTACATGAGATCATTCCTACACATAGCCGTCACCATCACATTGAAGAAATGTGTATAATTTGAATTGAAACATTTAATTTCACTTTCGGATCAATAGAATATTTTTGAATTCAGCTGAAATTTTCACATGGGATACCTGGCATTTATTTTGTAAACTCTGATGTCGTACTAGATGGGGATTTGAAATGGCAAATGCCTAATATTAGATGGCACAGACTGGGAATTTTCTATCAAAAATCTAATAAATCCTGTTTGGTATAAGAAAAGGAAAATGTGCTTATCATATTAAAAATCTTCATGGTAACTGTGGAAAAGGCTTTTATATTATTTTTAATAAGGTTTGATTCAATAAAAAATTGCAGGTTTATTAAAAAATATGTTAGATATCACAACGTAACTGGGATTCTTTTACTAAAATATTCAGAAAGGTCATGAGTTTGTATGATATTTGAATACTCTGCAGGTTGAATTACTTGGGGAAAAAAATGTCATTGTTATTTATAGAAAATTATGGTCATTATGACAACCTTACCTTTGAAAGCATCACTGCAAGGCACTAAAGATATGCTCCACTGCTTTTCCCACTCTTCTAGTGGGAGCTCAATTCTAAAAGAGGCATTCCCAACGCAACATGTTAACACACAAAAAAAGTGAAAATAAGCTTTCCATCTCTCTGGGTAATAAAACAACTGCTCCGATTTACACTCCTAATAGCGCAAAACGCTGTAAACATCAAGTTCACAAATGATGTATGAATGCCTCAACATCAGAGGGGAGAGATTAGGACTGAGAAACATCAGGATGTTGGTTACATTTCAGTTTTAAGAAAGTGGGACGTGTTGAAAGCGTTCTTAAAGCTGCAAAAGGAGAATTTAGTGGGTCATGGAGTAAAAAAACATATCTTCTTTACTGAGACTTTAGAAAAAGCTTCTGAAAGGGCCTCTGAGCCATTATTATGCTCTATCAAAGATTCTGAAGGCATCAAAGAAGCCATGAATGCTAGCTCATTAGAGTAGCTTTCATTGGAAAGATGGATGAGCCTTTTTAGGACACAGTTTGCCCGTGGTCTTTTCTGCTTACATCCCAGGGGCAAAAACAGACATCAGGCTCGGTTTCTATTCACAAAAGGTTCTGCTAAAGCTGCATGCTCTGAAGTAGAGGACAGTGGATATGACCTATATAAGTTTCAAAAGCTTTTACCACAAATCAATATGTCATATTTTTTAACCTGATATTTGGCATTGCTTCTAAAAGAAGAAGAAGAAAAAAGAAGTGCGTCATTTAGAGTTTACTTCTTGCCTGGCACTAGCACTTCACTTCAATATTCAGATCAGAGGCCAATGAGGGCTATTCAGTAATTTCTTTCACTGTTTTGAAACCGAAATGTGTTTTCGCCGGGGTAATATCATAGAACAACTGGTTAGTTATTGACAGTATGGTGAGGAGAGTGCTATGCTTTGCACATTCCACAAAGTGATAGTCAGAGGTTTCTGACACTTCATTTTTATCAGGCGCTCTTATTAAATAGAGTTGTCTTTATCAAGTGTTTTCATACCTATAATTTAATTAAACAAGGAAATAAATTTAAGACACTGTCCAATATCCATGAAATCAATGCAATTTTCACCCTTCACAATGGAACCCAAGGGACAGGCAGCGTCCTGAAACTGTTCTCTACAAACTTTAACCATCATTCAGTCCAGATACAGCTGAAAGGCTGGTCCTACCGGCTTTGCAAATCTAGACAGTTATTTTTCTTCACAAAATAGCACAAGCTCAGTCAGACTAAATCAATCGCGTCCGTAAACATCAGTTACCAAGGTCTGATCTTTGAATGGGCCATGCTATCCTGTGATCTGTTTTGATCTGAACCATGGCTGTTTGTTTGGGGTTGTTACCCTGCTGGAAGGGGAACATCTGCCCCATTCTGGAATCTGTTGCAGCCACTAACAGGTTTGCTTTCTGGATTGTTACTCATTTAGCTCCATCAACTCTGACCAGATCGCCTGTCTCTGCCGAAGAAAAGCAACATCACGAGATGATGTGCAGTTAAGGGTTTCTGTCGTAGCACTGGAGATAAAGGTCAGTGAGTTATTTCTTTATTAATTTTTTGTCTCAGCTGGTCATGTTTGACACCCCGAAAAATCTTGACAATCTTAGACTAATAGAAGATACACTTGTCCAATTTATTCATATATTTTAAATGTAAACTTTCACTTGGAGAACCCAGCCTAAAGTGATATTGAATGGTGTTGTGGACAAAGCATGTCAACAAAAACAATTCTGAAACAGACAAAACAGTTTTAAAGGTAGCCAGTACTGCTGTGTATGGAGGATTTCATGGTCTCTGCTGAAATGTCAGATGTTTTTAAAGCAGAAATGGAAGCTACCCACCACTACACTGGTCGTAAGTGTAGTGGCTGTTGACATTCTCCTCTGCAGACAGTTGAATCTATCTGTGAGTTGTTGTTGTTGCACTCACCTGCATGAACAGAATCCCACACAGTCTAATTTGAGTTCATCCTTTCTGCTCGTTCACTTATGCACAGAGCGACCAATTCATCCCACCTCTCGTGCTGCTGCTCACAAAATTGTTCAGACAATGCTCACAAAATGACCTGCGGTGATGTTTCTGAGCAGCAGCAGCATGTAGAAATGAACATGTAAAAGTCATGACTGAAGAATGCAAAATAGCTGTTTGCCTTCTCCATAAATGTGGGCAGTTTCGCTTGCAGCTCAGGATATATTTTAAACTGTTTATTAACGCAAATGCAATTATAAATACCTGATATATCTTGCTAACAGAAAAAACATCTGGTACTCTCTCCATTCATAAAATTATGACGGTTAACTGATCTTTTCACAATTTATCTGTGTACATCTTTAAGGAAAACCTTGACGCTTCCATCCAAAGCAGTCTTTATGAATTATCCACAAAGCTTATGAATTATAAAACATGCACTTACACACATGCATGTACTTGTCAGAAGCCCTTGAAAAACTAATTTAAAATAACAATATGTGAATCTTCCATGGATGTCTTCTCCCCCCATTTATTTGACAGTTAGGACCCATAGATTTGGAAAAACACGACAGGAGCCACTCAGTCTGCCAGGTTACCTATAAATCATATTTTCATTGATTTCCAGCTGAATTGGAAGATAACTTCCCTTTCATTTGACCTGAGAGTGACAGTAGGGCTAAGGACAAGCTGAGGATCTTGGCTTATTGACTCCTAAGAGACATAATACATTTTTAGTGTGATATTCCACAACAGAAACCACAACATAGTTTTAATCATTGTATTAATAGTCAATGTTTAATCCTTAAAAGTACTGAATAAAGTTGGAAATTTGACAGATAATTACTTGTGATGAGTCACATGATATAACATCAGAACTCTGTGACCCTTTGGTGACATATTTTGGTAAATTGCAATAAATATGAATATTTTTTAAAAGTTAATTTGCTTCAGTAAAAAGCAAGACTTCCATATTTTAATACATAAACTCATTAGATACAGAGTGATTTAGCTCAAGTTCTTGCTTCTGTTAATTTGATGACGATGTTCCCTGCAGCTAATGGATACTTATAATTCAGTTTCTCAGAAAATTACAAGAGCCTCAAGGTGATCGCATCAATGCCACAATGCTCTGATGCAGCAACCGCTGCTAAAAGCACCCTCACCAAGAATTGAGTGCATACACTATGTGGCATATGGATATAATTTCAGAAAGATGACACTTCTATCCGATAAAAGATATGTTTTCTAGGAGTTTCCATTTCAACACAGGAGCATTGACATTTTTTTTTAACACTGAAGCTGCAGAAATAATCCTTTAAAAACATAACATGGCAAATGCTGGCTGCATGTCTCAGATGCAAGAGATTTAAAGCATTACAATGTGCAGAGCAAACCTCTCTAATTCAGCATAAACAATTGTAAAAATCAGAACGGCAGCAGTGAGTGTAAATGTTACTGTGAAACAGATTAACTCCTCTCATAACAAATTCATGAAAAGTCCTATTTCTTGCATTATATAACATTAATGCCAATGGACTGCCATACATATGAATATCTGTAACTTACTGACAAGATTTGTTTTGAGCCGGCGGCAGACTGCTAACACCTACAGGGCGGTGCTGCCTAGTAATTAGATAGATTAGAACTCGAGGAATTCAGTATTTTTCAAACATCCTAATCATATGGGAGCCACACCACCTTTATGGCCCAAATGAATTGAATCAAACATCATTTGTCAAAATGATGTCTTCGAAGCTGCTAGTTTGCGATAAAAAAAAAAATAAACACATTAGGACCAGCCATTTTAGAGCTCTCAATATTTTTTTCTTTTATCTTCCGCTTCACACACTTCAGTTCAGTTTACAGCATATCATGTCAGTCAAAACAAGAAGAGAGAAACTCACCCTCTCATCTGAACCACCTGGCTTTTAAGGGGTTGGCTTCCACCAGGACTAATTAGAGGGGTGGAGACATTCACATTTCTAGAAAGAAAGAACATTTGTACTAAACTATTCCTAAAAAAAATGTCTACATAGTTACAATTAACTCAAACAAAACTAGGAACAAAAAAACAATCTGGATCCAAACAAAATCAAAAATACATCTCTCCTCCCTCAGACAATGGCTTTTCCCAATGAGGCTGATTGACACCAGGTCCTTGACAGCACTTCCATGGCAGCACATGACCAGGTGACCTCAAAGAGAGGAGGAGATGATTAAAACAAATAAATAAATCAGGTTACATTCCCCAAACACAATACATTTACCCAAATGAATTAGAATAAGTACACACACAAACCCCCCCCCCAAAAAAACAAAAAAAACAGCACCTGTTAGGGAGGGGGGTAAATCCCTCACAGATGCCAATGGTTTGTTTGCTATTAATATCAGCTTTTTAAACCCTTCCACATAACAAGCAGAGATTTTAATTACGTAATGAACGCAACGCCTAATGATCCAGGCGTCTAATGAAAGGTCTTCCTCAATGTCAAGAGGCAAAGACAAAATGATTCTTGATTGGCAAAGAGTGCTGAGGGATTTTCTCCTTGCAAACAAGGAGGGCCCGAGGCTGAAAGAGCAGCAACAAAGACCACCACAGAGTATGGAACAAAACAACTACATTCATGTACAATGCAGAGATTCATGTTGTTCATGAAGTCAGACAGAATTTTAAAAGAAGAGCTGTAAGAGGAGACTATAGATGAGTAAAGCAGCATGGGTACTTTGAAGAGAGATTTTTTTTTCCTCCAGATTTTTAACCTTCAGGGGTGGTGATGGATGAGGTAGTGTGTAAAATTGACCTTTTTTGGAGCTTAAAATTATGCTATAATGTTATTCCATCATCAAACACATACCTGGAGTGTTGCTGTGATTCTTTCATGTAAGTTGAAGAAATCCTTGAATCTCCCTTGGCAGCCATTCAGGGGTACATATAAAGCCTGCTCCAAAAACCTCCTCCTTGGAGCTGCTGTCTCCAGCAGAACATCCACCTAACAGGGATGTTCTGCTGGAGACTGCGGTTCTTTCCCCACATGACTCCACTAGACTAGCAGCAGCAGCAATTAGCAAACACCTGCGAAAACTGGAAGTCCAATGAGCCTATCATACAGACTACTTCTCAGTCCAACGCTCCTCAGAACGGTAGTAAATGGCATACTGGAAAGGAACTGTTGTGATGATGTGTTAAAGGTAGAGTGACAGCAGCTCTTTAAGAAGCTTCTTAAAGTGACAGGACAATTTCAAGACTTGGAATTGTAAGGTAGTTACTTGATTATCCTATAAAATGACACCATGTGCCTATAAAATACATAAAACCTCCCCTTTAGAGCTGAGCCAGTGATGTTTATGAATTAAAAAAAAAAGGTTAAAACTGTCTTTATCTGTCATAATATACTTTGAGACAGATGATCTGTGGGAAAAAAAATCAATCATCTCTGACTTCTCCCTGTGGTCCTACTGACATCTGCAGAAATACATTGCCTGGTTAGGAACAACCAGCCAGAGGTAGGAGGAGGGTCTTAGCACAAGAGAAGATACGAAATGGTGTGACGAGTTTTAAAGATTTGCTGCAACATGCTGGCTAAGGAGGAGGGATTGCAGCATTCAATTATTATGTATATTCAAAATAATCAAGTAATAATCAATATGTAAAAAAAATTAAGTCTATCTGATTAAACTCAAATTAATCTATTTTATTTTATATTAAGTGTGTATTTTCATATTGCACGCCATAGTTGCATTTAAATTGAACCTGATTAGTTATTTCGCATAGTAATTGAGTTACAATAATCTTCAAATATCTTCAGTCAGCTTCAAAATAGGTTTTTTATTAAAAAAAATTAATTAAATTTACAATAAAAAAAATTGGAAATGCTGCTGTGTATAAAAGCAGTGTTTTTTATGCCATTTTACTAGAAATACAATTTTTTTTTAAGAAACTGCTGAGTGTATGTGTTTACTGATGTGTGCCCGACTTTAAGTTGAAGCAGATCTAAATTACATCATAGCTTAAAAGCACACACCCCGATGGAGGCAGTGCAAGCGTCATAACTGACTAAACGTATGTATTGATCTGTCTCTGCAGATAATATTACAGAATATTGTATTGCATAATATTGGACCACATCAAACTGTAGACATCAAAAGGGAATCAAATCACATCGATCTGTTTTCTTGTTGGATAAAAACTTTGCAGAAGAAGTGCATCCACTGTGCTTCAAAACAAAGGGCAAAGTGCTGCAACACCTAAAGCTGTTTTTAATTGTCTCTATATGAGCTTCAGAAACCTAAACAAAAAAAAAAACAATGAAAAGAAAACCAAAACCCAACGAGAGACAGCTGTTTAAACACCCTGACAACTTCTTTCTTGTGAACTGAAAAGTGCAAAATTTGATTTCATTTTTATACTTTTCATACTTCATTCAAAATATTGTGACTCAGGCATGGAGAATTAATTGTTTGAATTGACAGAATGTCAGTGATTAAGACTTGTAAGCTTGAAGGAGCTGCAGAGAACCACTGTTCTGGTGGGTGTGTCTTTCTACTGGAAAACTCTTAGTTTTTCACTTCAGAAATCAGACAATTAAGAAAGAGTGGTAAAGAAAGTCAGAGTTCTTGTTTGCAGTTTTGCTAAAAGTGACACAGACGAAACACCAAACATGTGATAAGTTGAAACAGAAGTGAAACATTTTGTTCTCCATGCAAAGTACGACGAAAAATAAAAAACTATTCACGTGGCTTCAAACCTGATCATGCTTTTCCTGTATATGTAACATTATGTTTATTTAATGATTGGTCAAATTATATACTTTTGTTAAAATAACCCAATAAAAAATACAGCCCTAAATTCATTTGAGAATCTAAGGCCAGACTTCAAAAATAATGTTTTCACAACGCTCTGCATACGCTCTCTGCAAAGAAAAATGGACAAAAATTTGAATCATTAGTCTGGAGTTTTTCCCTCTAATGTGACAAAACAGAATTGCACAACACAGATAAAACCTTTTCTCATCTGATAATTTTGTAGATCGCAGTGCTTTCTGCACACCAAGCATTCCTGCCCTCAGTCTGTCTTCTTCTCCTCACCAGTAGGGCTAGTCCAAGACAGATGCATCATCACAGCTGACAGCACTGCATACAAACTGGGAGCTTTTCCACTTGTCAAAAATATTATCCTCTCTGTATTGCAGAAACGCTGCCAGTGTTGCGTTATATTCCATAAGACTTCCACTGTGGAGTACAGGGTTAACAGCTGAACCCAGTGGCAAGCTCAGTCCATGTCACTTTTGCTTTGAAAGGGCCACAATGAAAGAAAAAATAAAATGAGAGACAGAGAAGATTCGCTCTGACAGGTTGGGGGAAACGGGGACCTGCCATTTCAAAACCATGAAACATGGTTTATTGGATGCTGGTTTTGGATCTGTTCCAGTCTTCTGTAAAAATACACCAAATTATGCTAAGTTCTCGAGTACACGGCTGTTTCGACTGACACACAAAGGTTGCAGGTGGCTAGTTTCAAAAGCCATAAAAAAGTAGAGTTAAATTCATCGTCAGTTTTTTTCCTTTCTCACAAGTCAGTGATTTTTTTTAACATTTTCAATGTCTTGGAAAGGCAATGCAGACTAAATATGAATAGATATTAAAATAGTGATTAAAAAGGCCTTTCCAGCTCACAGTTTACAGCAGAAGTGTTCACTCACCCAGACTTTTTGTCACAGTTTGCTAACCGGCTCAGAAAAACAACAGGAATTAGAATTGAAACAGATGAAAATGGAAAGAGGTAGAGTGATTTAACAGCTACACTTTTGAAATTAAAAAAAATAGTTTAGTTATACAACAAGCTTTAATAAAAATGTAAATTACCAAACCTGGGCAGTCAGAAGCTTGAAGTATTTATGAACTTTAAGCTTCTTTGCAATTTCTTCAATTATCGTTGTTTCTTGGACAAAACTGTTGTCCAAAACTGTTTGTTCACTAATGCTTTCTAGTAAACATCACAGGCTTTCAAAAATAGCAGTTTTTAATTTTAATCTAAATTATATGAATATAGATTGCATGTAATGAGTAGGTGACATTGGGTGGGTTTTATTCAGATGAAGTAAAGGGTGATAAATATTTATACAATACACTTCACATTTTTTTGAAACAGAATTTTCCCTTCTGTTCACAATAAAGCAAGCTTATGTTAGTTTATCCCATAAATAATAAAAAAAATGGACGAAGGTTTGTGGTTGCAATGAGACAAAATATGAAAAATAATTTTATGTGCATGTAAAATGTTCAGATATTCAGAATAACTGACTTATTGATGACAAACACAGCAGCAGGAATCATATCCTGCCTTAACATCCTCGAGTTCAGCTTCTAAGAAACATCTTCATTTACAAGCCCATTTATGTTCCATATAGAATACTTTCTAGTTATTACGCTTATTATCGGAGCCACATAAAGAAATAATCTGAAAACAACAAGCACCCTCAATCTAAAAAAGCTTTGATACAATGACAGACTTCACTTTGCAGAGCAGGAGAGAACTCCCGCAGCCACACAGACAAAGCCTTTACCCTAACCAGATAAAACAACTCAAATGCGATTAAAGACAATTGTGCGCTTCATGTCTTTCAGATGTTTCCTTTTTTTCCCCCTTTTTTCTCCCAAAAGAGTCGACTTCTTTCAAAGTTCCATCATCCATATCAAGGAGGCTGACAGATCAGCCTCTGAGTTTTCCCGAGTTCTGTGGGTGTTCCTACATGAATAGCTCTTCTTTTGTTTGCAGTCACTAATGCTATTCCTGCCAATCACTGCTGCCACTCCGTAATTGTATTTACGGGATGAAAAGAAAAGCTGTGAAACAAAGCCGAGACATGTTTCAGAAAATAAAGAGTGCCATTCATATAACATGACATTTTGACAAGAGAAAATAAAACTGTACATACCTGCGTGGACATCTTTAATAGGGAGGCAACTGGAGATATGAAAAGTGTTTTAATGTAATTGCATGATACTGTTTATGCTAATTGTCAGCCATCTGTCTATGTGCTAGTCACTGAAATACTGTTTTATTCTGGTTGATTTGCTGGCTGAGCTTCTGCTGCAGTAAACGGTACTCTATAAAACTCTACAATGGCTCTTTCAATATGTGAACGCAGTTTTTATGAGCTTTTAAATTTAGTCAAGTTGACCAAGAATTTCTGTTTCAAAGGCTGATGAACAACTTGCATCATGACACCTTTTGTTAGACCAAATCAGCAATGAATTAATTGACAATAGTGACCATTTTTAAACATCGGGCCAGTGATTTTGATGAAGTATCTGTAGTGCTTTTGCACTCTGTAACCTGTTCAATTAATAAAGCACTGTTATTGTAGCCAGTTAGTAAATGTGAATTGCTGCGGGCTGCTGGTGGCACTCCCAAAACCCGGCCATAGAGCCAAGACAGGAGACTCATTTCTCCACACAGAATTATGGCTTCAGAGTGTCCGAATGTGCCAAAATACAGAGCGGAGCAAAAAAGACACAAACACACCCCAAGTAAGTGATGGGGCAGGAAGGACAGGTTAAGTGCACCTCAACACAAATCATAATGTTACTGCAAATAGAGAACAGGAGTCTTCAGTGTTTTTCCACTGAGACAGAATACTTGTTCTGTTGTTGAACCTTCTTTTTAGCCGATTTAGAAATTAGACATTGGTCGATTCTGATTAACAGCTTAAACCAGGTATTCAAATACACTGCTAAAAAAAAATAGAAAAACATTTCCCTTCCTGACATTAGTTTAAAATAACTGTTTTCCTCTTAGGGTTTGTTAGTTCCAGACTTTTTTTTTTCTCTTTTCTGTTTATAGATTTGTCGTGTATTTAAGTCAAACTCTATGGGTGCTACTTGTGTTGCTAAGGCTACTTTCACACAGCAGGCAAATGTGTCACAAATCCAATTTTTCTTTTTTTTGTATCCAAATGCAACCCTTATTTGACCTTTTCATGACTGCCTGAATGGCTCAATTTTGTGCTATCTTTTATTCATTTCCTCAGACTTTTCTCAAGATGTCACAAACGGAAGCAGCATGTTTGAAGTGTTGCCTTAAAATACAGCCACAGATGTCTCTCTTATTAACTCAAATGTTGTGAATAGCCCAGTCAGACCCATGGAGAGCCATGACATCATTCAGTGTGCTTTATTTAGTGTCTAAGGGCATATTTATTGTAGGGTATGTAAAAATTTGAATTTGAAGAAAGTAAAAAAAAAAAAAAACATTCTGTGAAAAACTCTGCTTTTCATCCATCCATCCATGTAAATGTTTTACATTGGCTTGGTTCCCTCATTAAAAGGCTTGGTCCGAAACAGGCCAATCCACAGCCAGACTCGTCTTTTGATTTGTATCCATTGTTTTTACACACTTGCATTATTTAGATCCTTGCACTGTGTTCCAACCAAACCGCACTCTGTGAATTCTTGTAATGAAATCTGCACAACAACTGTTAGAACAAATAAAATCCCGTTGAGGTCATGCAAACTGTGTAATAGACCTGAAAAACTGTCAAGAGATTTGCAACTATGCCAGAAACGGTGCAAGTTTTTCTTCATTGCAAAAAAAAAGTAATAAGATTCTTCCTTGTTATAATTTCTGCTCATTTAGCGTCTTTTTTCTGTTGGACTTAATAAATTATGAGGGGCAGGTATTAATTATGTAGAACAATTCATAATGCAATATGGTTTCAGAGTTTAATTCAGAGACGGCCAGTACACAGAAAGCCCAAAGGAATTGTTCATTTATCTCGCACATGGTACAAGAAATTCAATCTGTGAAGTTTGGACTAAATTAGTAAGTGGGCTAAATAAAGTATTTATTCACATTACACTAATCCGTGTTGGATTCCTGCCAGCACTTTTTCACAATGGTCCCAAGTCAACAGCTTCAAGACTAAATTAATTCTAATGCTTTAAATCTGAGACTTGAACTGACTGAAGTGAAAAACAGTTTCTTTGTCATGTCCAGGTTTTTAAAAAAAGCTCCTATTGTGCAGCTGCAGTGTCTGTCAAATAGCACGTGAGTTCCCCACCCAACATATCACTTTTATTCTGATGCGTATGCGGGCCACCAGTCATGCATTTCTCTAAAATACAGATCCTCTCACTTATTCAGCATTCTGTCAGCGAGAGCTGCGTGGCAGAATTCAATTTAGTGCTTTGCACAGCCTGCTGAGGGCAAAGAATGTTGCCTGGCTGTCACTTATAAATATGGATTTGGCCCACACTAACCACAATCAAAGCCTTTTGGGAAGCCCCACTTTTCCCTTAAATGTAGAAACTGTCACGTGTATTTATTCTTAAACACTCTTGGCATATAGGCAGATCGTTTGAGACTGCTGATGTTGACAATTACCAAACCTCTGATTGCTTTCACACATTTACTTCAACTTTTCCTCCAGCAGAGAGGATGTTTTCCCCAGAGCTTGCTTAAGTTAAAAGGCCTTGCCAGAAACACTGCATCACGAACAGGCACAATGCCCAAGACAACTTTCTGTGATAACTTCCTTTTATCTGCCACAAAGGCCCGAACCGGTTTGGCAGCCAGGAGCAGATGGTATTGGAGACTTCCTCCTCTGACTTCCTGCTGTGTTTCTTGAGAGCATCATGGATCAGACACAACAGGTAAAAATGCAGTGCAGCTGTGTTGCCAAGCACTTTCGAGAGACTTTTAAGGAGTCCATCCAGAAAGTCCAAAGATCATGATAGATGGCGTTCTATCATGAGCATTCTGGGAAGTTAGGCGGAGCACAGGAAAGTGCCAGGCAAATTTCAGGCAGGTCATTTCCCATCCAAGCAGGGGACCAGAGCTCCAGACTCAGCAGTGCTGTACTCGAATGATAATGGTGGCAGCGGATGCACCCAGTCCGTTCTGCTACCCGGCCATTCCTTCTCATCGGGGGATCTGAGGGAGAGATCAGCCGAGTCAGCATAACAGATAAAACGACACTGCGTGGCAGCTGGTGTTTGATATACACTCTTTATCAAGGAGAAAACGGCTTGAATTATATCTGTTAGAAGCAGTTACAGCTCATTGCCAAATATTCACAACTTTCAGTAACTGAGAAGTAACTTAGTTTCAGTATAAATCCGCCTGTTCTGTGAAGGTCTTAGAAGTTTGTCAGAAAACATTTGTGAGCATCAGGGAAGATGAAGGAACAGCATCATGCTTAGGGAAGCTGGTTAGAGTTAGTGGGATGATGGATGGAGCTACAATATGAACAATCGTGGAGACAAACATTAGAGCAGAGGAAGGCCAATGTTCTTAAACATACAGAGAGCTGTTATCTTAGATTGAAGCCCTTTCGTTAAACTGGTGAAGGTCCAAAACCAAATTCAATTAGGAATCTGTTGCAAGATTTGAAAATTGACTTTCACAGATGCTCTCATCTGACTGAGCAAGAGGTTATTTTGCAAAGAATCTAAGTAAGCACCATTATCAATAGTTAAATACAAATGCACTCCACACTTCACAGTTATGCACTACTTTGTCTTTCGTGGAAAATCTCCTTAAAACACTGAAGTTTGCTCTTTTAATGTGCAAGATGGCCGATGGGTAATCAGACTTTTCCAAGGCACTTTACGTTCGTTCGATCTCAATGTCTCACTCCAAGCTAAGTTTTTATAATTATTTGTTTGAGCATGGGTGTTTGTTAAATTTAAGTGTTTCTTTAATGTGTTGAAAAGAAATCTGTTTCAAGCCCCAGTAGCCTAATGAGGAATACCGTTGTTTAGTTTGCTCCAAACAAGCCAAGAGCTGGCAAATATCTTTGAGTTGATTTCTTTTTCCTTCCTCCTTCACCCCCATCAACTCTCCAAATGAGACAAGTCTAATATTGGCAGATAATCTTATTCATTTCTTTTTTATTGAGGAGAATATGACCTCATTTTGAGCGTGGCAAAGACGGGGCAAAGGTCCAACGTGAAGAGGATTCACTTGTTTGAGCCAGAGACAAGTCTGGCCGTAATAATATTAAAAGGATGAAGAACCCAAATTCTGAGCCTTGATTTGACATTTGATATGAATGAACATTTGATTGGGTGTCAGCACACGGTGTGCTGCCTCTGCCTGTGGATTCTCAATGCGACTAATGAGAAGATATTAAGCCGAGATATCTCCTCTGACTCCCTGGTATTTACAGCTTATTCTTCTTTCACCTTCCTTCACAGTTCTCACATAACCGGACAAAGTCCTTGACTGAGTTACACGGGAGAGCAACGAAGCGAGATAACCCTCAATTTGATTGCCAGATTAGGGGTCTTCAGAAGGGGTCTTCAAGTTACAGGTGAGTGATGTTACATCGGTATTTGACTGCACCTGAGATTCCGTCTAATGGCTCATGTTAGGCAGGAATCCTCAAACGAGATCTAGGCATGACACATCAATCATTTTCCAATCCTTGACCACTAATGGTGGGCGTTTGTGTAAGGAAATAGTCGTATAGCTGTCCATATTGTCAGAATATATAGGCACATGTGGGGAAGGTGTGTGGATGTGGATTTTCAGTGAGATTTCTGGTGAATGCGGGGGAAATTCTAGTTGGTTTTTGTAATATGATTGCTTTTTACTGAATTTTATGGTATCATTTTTAATATATTTCTCAGGATGTGATGTGGCTTAGTCATGTACCTTCAAAGGTCATTCGATGTGATTCATACTATTTCCCTTCCTCTTTTATGATGATGGATCCATGCAACCCAATAATACCATTTCCCTCTGTATTGTCAGACATGTCTTGGCTGATCATCTCCTATAATAACGTATAATTCACTCAGTCTATGACACACTACGTCTTTGTTTTTCCATAGACAACAAGCCAATGCATTTTTCCTAAAGATATAAATTCAAATGTCAAGTTAATCAGCGTTTCCATTCAGAGAACAGAACTACAAACAGCCTTTTTGCCTGAAGCCTTTGATGTCTCTAACCCAACTTTGAACCCTCTATCAAAGTCATTCAGTTCTGCACATCTTGCAATCTTCAGACACAAAAAAAAAACTGCATCTTGCTTTCCATACATACCGCAGAGCATAACTCAGTGTCTGTCACCTAATTTTTGCCCCACAGAACTTTTCTTCTTTTCAAAGCAGTTGATAGCATTGTGTTTTCTACATCATCATCATTGTTTCTCATTATAAATGATCTGCTTGTGGTTTTATGCTACCCAGCACTGAAACTCTGACAGTGTAAGTCATGTTTCCGAAAAAGATCGCTCAACATTACCAAGGCTCAGTGTCTGCCTCAGGTGAAGTAGTTTGAGTATCTTGGTGTCTTGTTGAAGAACTGAAGCAGAATGGGGAATGGTGAAGGATTGTGGGCTTGTCTGTGGTCTACTGGGAGCGCAGCCGAATTCTATTTAGGTGAGGAAGAGCTACGCCAAAGACCAACGATTCTGATTCATTCCTCCCCTATGATATATATTTATATTTGGCAAATCTAATCTGCAAGTTATAAAAGCTCAAATATCCTGCTAATCTCGTTACTTGTGAGATATATGGTGATACTTTTATTTTGTATTTCTACGCAAACAACAAGGAGCAAGCTGTAAAAAAGAAAATGCCCAGCTATAATAGTTAAGTTCTTAATTTAATTATACAGCTCAGGTTTGTTCCTTAATGTTGCTGAAACAATATTCAGTAACACTTTATTTGAAGGGGTCTGTATAAGGCTGACATAACACCTGTCATGAAGATGAAGGATTCTTCTTGAATGTTGAGGACTGTTGTCATTCAGTAAATAATGCAAAGTTGCAGTAAAAGTTGAACTAAGTTCATTTAAAGTGTCAACTTTGCATTATTTGGTAAAATTAAAAAAAATTATAATAATGCTAAGTCCCGTTAAGAAAAGTCCATTGTCAGTCTTATGCACGGCCCTTCAAATAAAGTGTTACCAAATACTCATTTTCGATTTTATTGAGCCATGAAAAGGAAAATCAAATAGAGCAAGATTACATGATCCTTTTAACTTTTCCTGTTAAGGTCAAATGTTCAACCGAAGCATTGTTAAAATCATGCTGCCACGTCAGCATTCACATCAAGCTCAAATCCCTAACCTTTTCCTTATGTAGCATATTACATTGTTGCAGCATGTGAAAACAAATGACTTGAGTTGCACCTTCAGATATAGATTCTCAGAGTCTACAGGAGTGTGTTTTCTAAAACAAGAAAAACATATAGCCAGCTTTTTTTCCTTGAGATGGGTTGGAGCACACCAAGTCAGAAATCCAACAAAAGATCTTGTGAGTTATTGGTACATCTCTCAAGGAAACACCACAGTTTCCGAAAGCCATACTTCATCTCGACATGTCAAGCACCCTGAGGCTAATCAGAAATGGAGCCCAGGACTCTGCAATAACGGTGTCCTTACCACAGCCAGGCAGTACATTGGCAGCTGTGCTCAAATCTAATGCTTGCGTGTATTGTTGTCTTTGGAGTGGAATGAGCAATAAATTTACCGTGCACAGTAGGCACATCAGCTCTTATTTTTGCTTGCTGGTTTCTACAGATTGCCCTATTAGGCATTAATGATTTGGACCATTACAAATTAATAAGGAAGAAGAACAACACTATCACCAGGAATATAAAAGCCAGCAATAGTATCAAATCACGTTAGTAAGTTCAAATGAAATGAAAACATTTAGTAATATTACTATTGTTCTCCTGGCCTTGCTAACGCTGCTAATGCCTAAATGAAACCAGCTTTGGCATTCACAATATCAGTTCTGTTGATAATGAATAGAACCTAACATCAAATATACTTACTTCAGATCTCATGATACTATTAAACATGTAAATGCATCTTGAAAATTAGAATAGTATTGACAAGTCAATGTATTTAGGTAATCTAATACAAAACTCATATTATTTATATACTGTATGTTAATTTATATGTCTGTGTCGATTTCTCTTAGCAAGTCATTTAAAGTGGAAATACAAAGGAGCATGCCATCTGAGTCTGAGAAATGTCTGTTGCTCTTCAAGAGTTAGGAAATAGCAACAAGAAAATCGCTTTTCTCACGAACCTGCATGTAAATGCAGGATCTATTTCAAAGTTTTAAAAAGGTTGAAATTGTGGGAAACGTGAACCTAACACCTTTACCAGGGGAAATCATGCAATTATTATTGTTGTTTTCCCCCTTGTTAATGCCTCACTTATCCATTACAAGATATTGAATGCATCATTATTCAATATTTATGTCTGTACTATAATTGAAAAGAATGACTTTACGGTGAGTCTTTGTAGGAAAAGGAAGAGACTGTATAAAGGCCAAAATTACAGAAAGACACTGAACACCTTTTCAGGCCTCACATGACAGTGTGAATTTCAGTAACTGAGAGAATAAATGTGATTTGTTTTAGTCCTTCCATGTTTGGAGTGAACTTTCTTACACAGCAGAGAAAGAGGAATGACCTTTCATAAATTCCTAATTAAAGTAATGTGTGAATAAGTGGTGGAGGACTGGAGATGTTGATTGTGATAAATGTCCTCTGCTTCAAAGCTAAACTGTAGGTGAAAGTTTGCTCTGGAGTTCAGGTAGCCCCGTTCTGCTTTTTCTCTCTTTTTTATAATTCCGTAGACAAAGGAGACACCGAGCCGATGGTTTCACTTTGTAATGCGTTTCAAAAATGCTTTGCTTTACAGCCCGTCTCCTTAACAGAAGGCGAGCAGTGCCAAGCATTTGATGAGATTCAGAGCAATACACCCAAGCAGTTACTTTGACAATTCATTCCCCTTAAAGCCAACCGTAATGTTTCCATTTATGTGGAGGAAACACTATCATCTTTGACATTTGAGCAGAAATTCCAATGGAACAGCTTGTCTGTTTGCATCAAGGGTATGAAATGGAGTGACTTTTTCGTTTAAAGAGCGATGTGTTTTAATTTGACAGTCCCATGCAGGCCTCAAAAGTGGAACACAGTCAGAAAATGTCAGTTTTACTCCTTTGTGTGCCTTGAAAATATCTCAATAAAGGCTTTAGTGATTTTTCTGAATGGAAGGTTCCAGATTGTACTACAACATTGAAATAATAGCTTTATCTATTTTACTACTGCGCTTTCATTATTTATTTATTTATTTTTTATTGGTATCACTATAAACTCATATATTTTTTGCATACATCTTGAGTTAAATGTGTCAGTTTAGTCAAGTCAAGCTTATTTGTACAGCACACTTTAGCAAGAAGACAGTTGAAGATGCTTTACATGATAAAAACATAATTTGTAAAATGTCATCATCAAAATCATCAAAAAATAATTGTCATCCAAATATGTATCAGGCATATTAATCAGTGTTCCACTTATTAATGGCAACTCTAAGCAAGTGGGTTTCTAAGGAACTCATTGTTTCAGCATCATTGCAGTTTTCTGGAAGTTTGTTTTGGATTACAGGGGCATAAACAACACAAATTAAAATGAAAAATTGAAAACGCAACAACAGAAGCAGCAATACGACTACCAAAAGACACAACAACGTTGTTAAAGTTATGATAAATGTTTCTGCTGTGGCTTTTTGAATGAATCTGATGTAAACATATTATTTTACCTGAAAGGAATCAAGCTCACCAAATCAATAATTTGATGCTTTTAATGTACTGCTACACTCTAAAAAGAAAATAGTTGAACCAACTTAATTGAATTGCTTCTATGGGTAACAAGCAGTTAAATTAAGTTTAACCAATTCAATATATTATAATCATCCAACTCAATTTATTAAATTTTTTTTAAACAAATGTATTAAGTATGTTTTTAAGATAACATATCTAACTTACTCAAATCATTTAGTTTACTTCAAAAAATGGTAAATGAACTAAACTTATATAGATAGTGCTTTCCAATCATTTTGACCACTCAAAGCACTTTACACTAGAGTCACATTCACACACAGTTTGGGGTTAAGTCCCTTGACCAGGGGCACATTGACATGTGGCAGGAGGAGACTGGAATTGAATCTACAACCTTCCGATCACAAGATGACTACTCTACCCACACACTCTAAAAAGAAAAAAGTTGAACCAACTTAATTGAATTGCTTCTGTAGGTAACAAGCAATTCAATTAAGTTTATCCAACTAAATTTATTAAGTTTAACCAATTCAATATATTATAATCATCCAACTCAATTTGTTAAGTCAGTCTTACTCAAATCATTTAGTTTACTTCAAAAATGGTAAATAAACTTAAATAACACTTTTGACCACTGAAAGCACATATTCACACATGTATTTAATGCTCAGATGCTAGGCAACTTGGCATTAAGTACCCAGGGGACACATTAACATACGGCAGGAGGAAGCTGGAATTGAACTGACAACCTTCCGATCACAAGGCGACTGCTCTATCCACAGAGCCACAGTCGCTTACTGGGAATGTGTCCCTGTAAGCGTAAGAGTCATTGTGTCAGACATGGGACACAAACTGAATTATTTCAAGTAAAGTCAAAGTGAAAAAGGTCATTTAAGGAAAAGATTTGTGTATTTAGATGACACTGTAAAAAGATTATTAATTTAGTTTGGAACTTCTTAAAAGTTTGAGTTGACTTTCTGTAGAATTAAATCAAAGAGATTTTAAATGTTTATTAGAACAAAATAAATGATTTGAGTAAGAATGACTTAAATTTGTCATGTTAAACCCCCTTATGAATTAAGTTATAAAAACTTAGCAAATTGAGTTGGAAGAACTTAGTAAATTGAGTTGGAAGAACTTAGTAAATTGAGTTGGATGATCATAATAAATTGAGTTGGTCAGACTTAGGATACAAAACTGGCGTTGAACTCAATTGTTTTAAGTAAAGTCAAAGTGAAAAGTTCCTTCAGGTTAAAGATTTGTAAGTTTTGAGTTAAATGAACACAAAAAAGTAAGTTGTCATAGCAAAAGCAAAAGAATTAAGTTAAATTAATGTAAATAAGTCCATAAGATGAACTACAGCCCAAAAACACTTTTTAGAGCCACGGTCTCTTACCACGGAATCCATCCCTGGTTAGCTTTAGTCATGGTGTCAGACGTGGGATACAAATATGGTATTGAACTTTATTTCAAGTAAAGTCAAAGTAAAAAGGTCATTTAAGGAAAAGATTTGTAATTTTTAAGTTAGAGTGTATTTACAGGAGACTGTAAAAAGAGTATTAGGCTGCAAACTAATTATTTAGTTTGGAACTACTTAAAAGTTTGAGTTTACTTTCTGTAGAATTAAGTCAAAGAGATTTTAAATGTTTATTCGAACAAAACAAATTGAGTAAGAGTGACTTAAATTTGTCATGTTAAACCCCCTTATGAATTAAGTTATAAAAACTTAGCAAATTGACTTGGAAGGATTTAGTGAATTGAGTTGGATGAGGTTACAAAACTGGCATTGAACTGAATTGTTTTAAGTAAAGTCAAAGAGTGTTAATATGAACACATATTATGAACTCCATAAAGATGTTGGCAGAAAAGGCTTAAGAAAAATGGAACAAAGCAGAACAACGCTGAACAAAATAAACCAAATCTTAAACATATATTTTTTAAGGTTCTTGGTTTTCTTCTCTGGAAATAAGAAACCAAAACAGAAGAATGGGATCAGGCATCTTTAAAAGTAACAAGAAGATAGCCCCGGGCTCCGAATGATATGAATATGTCATCTGTCAAACTGGGTAGAGAGTTATGGCATGGGCAGGTACCGCTGAAGTGGGTCACTGGAGTTTAAGAACTCATTCATGTCACTCACGTCAGTTTGAAAAAAACGGCGGTGCTTCCTGAAATCCAGGCTCAGTCCTCACTTGAATAGTTGTCGTTCGTTGCATCTGGATGAGCTAAGTGGTGCACTGAAAATGCAACCAGGCACCTCATTAATTATTTCTATGGCAACTCTATAAAGTTGCAGGAAGAAAGGGCAGAAGAAAGGACATGTGGTGGATATCTAAGCAACCTAAATACGCAGAGATGCAGCAGAGTTCGCTTGCTTTTGGAGGATCTATTTGTTTTAAAAAGAGAAAAATGTGGAAATTGCATCGTTTTAAACAAACAAAAGATGGAAATAGGTAGAAAGAAGCAGAACTGATAATGATGTATGAATATAGCTTTGATGTTCAAGGTGAAAATACTTAGTTTTTTTAGATAAATTCCTTACTGTAGTCATTTTCCTACAAGCTCTATATTGGCTAAAAGTAAAAACTTGTTAGTGAACAAACTCGGAAAGAAAACTGTGTGAATTTGCACTGGATTGCATGATCCAAGACATTATCTACTTTTCCAACACCATCATGTTGTTTTTAGTGCTGAAGCACTGCCACCCACAACAGGTTATGGTTTCTTCCAGAAGCAGAAATGCACTGCCAACCTTAGGGTTACTCCATCACTACCTCCTCTTTGTTCACCTCTAATTAACTGAGATTTTGCTTCACTGGATTTCAAAAGGCTGTTGGAGAAAAAGAGCTCTGCTTGGCTGTGAGCCTCTCAATCTTTCATCTAAATTATAGCTTTTTAAAAGTCAGTGCATTATGAGATTGCCAGATGGTACACTGGTGTGAAATACAACAATGTACAAATTAAGTAATAAAGGGGGAACATATATATCTATATATACACACACACACACACACACACACATATATATATATATATATATATATATATATATTAGAGAGAGAGAGATGTGGTCTAAAAGCTATAGAACAGTGGTGCTGCTTTGAACTCGTGAAAAAATAGAAGACATGATTAAGTTTCTCAAGTACAGTTTACATAACCTAAAAGCCTCTGGAAAGCTAAATAGAGTGGAGTAGAACCATTGATTAAAACTGATTTGATATAATCAAATCAGTTTTCAACATCAAATAAATTTTAAACTATGATGTACTAGCGGAAAGCTGATAAAATCCGAGTTGCTTTCACTTTGTGTTCCTCAGAGGATGGATAGATAGAAAAAAATGTGTGCTGTCAATCGATTGAAAATTTAATCAGATTAATCAAACTCTAGCGCTGTGATTAATCATGATTAATCGCTTAACTTTGTAAGCTTGAAATACAAATATGCATAGTGTTGTGTTTCTTGCAGGTATGGTGTGCAAACCCCTCCTAGTGCACTCCAACCAATTAAAATGCAAGCAATTATCTGTTTTGTTGCAGAAAGCATGCAATCTAGTCTCCTAGTATTCAGCAGCAACAGAAACTTACTCCACTACACATGCATCCAAGTAGCAGCAAACATGAACGTGTACGGAATGACAAAGTAGAGTTGAATAAAGCGTCTTAAAAATCATTACAAAACAGCACAACCTTGATGCAAATGATTTTTAATCCTTGTTTTATTTAAACAGGGTAGCACAGCGCTTTTCTTTTGTCAATGAACATTTTAAGCTGTCCTTGATATTTCGACGCAAACACATTAAAAGAAGTATTTTTTTTGTAGACCCTGCTTATGCTCTTTCAAAGATGATTCCTCTTTATGTGTCGGGGTGTCAGCAACATCTGTTTCATTCACGATATATTTAGCAGCGCGGCCACATGGCTTCCTGGTTGTTGATTTGGATGATTAATCTCTTGACGGCGTCCTTACTGAACCTCCTCCTCCAAAGTTTTGTGGCATTGTTATTAAGGTATTGCCAAGTTTCTCCCACGCTCTGGAAAAAAGCACTAATTGTTTCCTGGCAGTGCTCCTTCCATAATTTCATTATTAATTTTCATTTTCGTCATCCACAGTTCATTAAATCCTTCCTGAAATGAGTGCAATGCGGTTCCGCTAATGGCTTAGTGTACTGAATTCAATAGCCACGTGTTGTGTAAATATCGTTGTGCATAATCACAGTTAACATCAACCAGCGGGAGAAAATTAGAAAAAAAGAAAAAAAAATCTTTATTGCAGCTCAAAAGATTTGAAAGTTCTTCAAGAGTTGCAGATGAGGCGCTCAGGGTGAAACGGAGGGCAAATCCACTGGTGAGGTTCAAAGTACAATGTGAAAATAACAAGAAGTTAGTTACTGCAGTGTAGCCTGATGATTTGGCCTACATCCTAACAATGAACATTTGGATCTGTGGCACCCTGCTTATGGGAGCAATTAAGGCGATCCATTCAGTACTACTACTGCATTTGTTCCAACAAAAAAAGCTCCTTATTGGAATTAGAGCTCCCCAGAGGCTCTGAAAGCAGCAACATTTCTTATAAACACAAAGAACAAGCCGTTTTCCCCTATGTGGGCTCGAAAAGAAACCTCATTTGAAATACTATAATGGTTTTCAACAGAAATGCTATACTAATAGAAAATGTTTACAAAAAAACACACGACTTTTAAATCAGACGGTAGTTAAAAATACCAATTGAACCTATTTATACTTTACTGTGGCAGTATAAAAAATTGGAGAAAAAGAGTAAACATCATACAAAACACAACATTATGTTCATTACGTTTAGCTCACCTCATAGCTTTGTTGCTAACCTTCACCCTTTTAACAACATAGCATGTGTTTTACTGTTGCCATACAGCAGTCTCTGGAGCTGAAGGTCTATCAGTGAGAGAATATCAAGATTAACTCACAAAATTAATGAACCAAACTGGAAGTCACACCGGAGGCCAAAGTGAAATGATTTGGAGAACCGCATTTCTTCTGCTTCGCAGCTCGATACGATCTAGAAGGAGGAATGAGTTTTTGCGATTGGTCGAGACGCATTTGTTCTATAGGTTTTGAAGCACGGCTTCCTAGTTCAGAATCAGCGGTCCACACGATTACTGAGCTAAAGGAATCTATCAAAGTAAGGGAAAAGATGAGGGGAATCAAGGAAATAGCATGTTTGAAAATGATGGAAACATTTTTTTTATGAAAAAATAGTCATAAAGCTACCAAAGGTTTTTTTTTGTTTTTTTTCAATTACACAAAATTAAACCAGGCTTTTCACCTTTACTCTCATATCTCAAGGGCTGTAGAGAACTTGACAAAAAAAATTGACATTTTTCTTTCAATTTTTTTTTTTTAATGATTGAACATCATAACGAACAAAACCTCTTGCAAACTCAAGAACAATTAAATTTTTCCTAATAGTCTTCAAAAATGATGACTTAAGTGGTTCATTTTCTACTATTTTAATGACATCTCACCTCATGCCTTTCTGTCTACATGGGAACCTTTATGACAGCAGAGGAGATGAGCGAAGCTGGACAAGCCATTACTGACAGAAACTCACAGTGGGAACTCGTTTTCTGAGCTCTAATTAAACAAGCGCTGGAATACCTCATGCTAACCTGCTTTTTCCTTCGTTCACAATAACTGCTGCCATCAAGAGGAGTGCTGAGAATATTTTACTGCCCATATAAAAGACCGAGAATCCTCTAGAACCATTCAGTGAAAATTTTAAATTGTGTTTATCTACGAATATAGCAAAACGTCTTTATTTGTTATAGAGCACATCTAGTAGTTAGTGTTTGTGTGCTACACAACAACTCTGATCCTGTTTCTTATGTTCGTTTTTAGTCTACAGCAGTTCAGAACCTATTTTCGGTTCCTGCTATTACAGTCCAATTCACATATAACTCTTAACAAAGAGTTTTCTTTAACAAGTGAATTCCGCAGTATTTTCTAGTTTACCGTGATGTATGTTCTAATTACTGTGATTCATTTTGTAGAGTGTCCTGTTTTAGGGCTTGATTTATTGGTTGTCCTTCACCAGTCGGGAATACAAGAGTAATTACACATATTTTGGCTAAAAGAGCATTTGTGACTAAGGACAGGGATGATTAGTCACAGACATGAGTCTTTAAAACCGACTCCCACCGCATTCAGCAAAATTGATAGCACTGACAACGTTACAAAGTTGTGTTTCGGTTTGGGCCTCATGTGGCGTTCAAAGTCTGCAAGATCCCTTTAGGAACCTTTCTCAGTCGTGGGTGTTGACCAGAGGAAAAGTGTTATCCCTTCACTTTCCTCGGGTGTTTCGCGGATTTGAGCCGCCCGTCCTCCAATCAGAACTGCCCCCCTTCTGAGCCTGGAGGCCATTCGAACTGCAAATTGTTTAACAAGGTGTAATTTCTCCGTCTTCGCTGCAATCATGATCATATCCCTGAGGAAGGGCTTCATCCTGCCACCATGGCTCTCTTATCCTACCTGCAGGGCTAAATCGATTGGTAAAGTGAAAGTGTGTCAGGTGGGACATTCAGAGTTTGTAGGGAGGAAATGGAAAGTGAAAGGCTAATCGCAGCCTTTTAGAATCATTTGTCACTTCGTATGAGCAGAAATGTGTTTTCATGCACCGGGCAGCTACAAAGAAACTCACTCTTTTAGAGTGGAAGAGAAAATAACATGAGGAGC
This sequence comes from Poecilia mexicana, assembly GCF_051168715.1. Classification (NCBI taxonomy): domain Eukaryota; kingdom Metazoa; phylum Chordata; class Actinopteri; order Cyprinodontiformes; family Poeciliidae; genus Poecilia; species Poecilia mexicana. The sequence continues at coordinate 19,765,494 of NW_028263381.1, forward strand.
TTCACAGCAGATTTTAACAACATTAATAGTGGTAACAGAATGCAATCCCCTGTTCTACTTGTCGTCTATTAGTCAGTGGCTATCACCGAAGAAACATGGACTGAGGATTCCATGTTCACAGATCTTCACCTTATTTGAATTATAACAAAGTAAACTTAAGAGTTTATAAAACTTAATATCTCATAGATGGATGTAAAGTAAAGGCTTGGTAACTTTATTTCATAATTTTCCCATGATATTGAAAACTTCAGAATTGACTAAATAAATAATTTCTTTTTGTCGCTGTGGCAACAGTCAAAAATATAATTTACTAAATTTGATACTGAGAAAGGTTGAAATGTCTATAGACTATGACATGCAGTTCACTCAATCTATATGAATAGTTGTTTTCTTTTGTTGTTTTAGCACTTTGTTCAGTCATGTGTTTTTTCTCCAAGTACTATATAAAAACATAAAATGGTATGGTAAAGGTTATTACAAAATAGTAAGAAACAAGGAGTTTCTTTTGAGTAAAAAGAAGGTTCACTGCAACATTTTTCTTCTTCAGCAAACCATGCGTGGAAATGAGATGAAAATATAACTCTTGGCTCACGTGCAGTGCAGCATCAAAAAAACTAGCCATTGTATTCATTGCATAAACTGGCACTTTGACATGCTACAATCCCGTTCCCAATTTATTTATGATGCCAGGGTTCACAGTGTGTCTTTGGAAGCTGTTAGCACCCTGCTGGAAGTGATACCACCTGCTGTGGTGAAGATGTTTTATAGTGTGAAATTTCCAGGAGGGGTGCTAATTTGCCTTTGCATTCTGCCCACGTCAAGTAGAAAATAGTTCCCTTCTGTAATGAGTCGAACTCTGTAAACAAATTGGAAGGAACATTCAAACATACAGAGAAGATTTATACAGAGAGAGCAGTTTGATTCCTATCAGAAAACAAGAAAGAAAAGAAAAGAAAGAGAACAACAAACAGCCACAGTTTGGAAATGATCCATACGTTTTGATACAGTCAGGGTTTCTTTGAGCGGAGACACTGATGTTGAAATGCCGAATGGTGCATGTTCGGTCTCACTGAAATCCTTTCAAAGAGATGTCATCATCACGTCTTCAGTTCATATTTGTTTGTTCTTTGAGACTCTAGAAAACATGGGAAGAAAGGAGCTGATGTATTATTGAGCCTGTCTGGTCCTTTTCCATCTGATGTTTCCTATTGCTGGTCTCTGTTTTTTTTTGGTCGGTCTTTTATTTATTGGTCCACCTCCTCTCTTTTATCACTTGTGATCTCTTCGGCATTCCGCTTAAAGGCTTGGAACGTTGACACAACACCACTGTCCATGTTTCCATCCTCTGATCTCCCTTTGTAGCTTCCACCTTTCTCTGTGAAATACTTTCTATGAATTTTGCTTCTTGGCAATTTTAGATCCCTTGCAAAGTGAGTATTGACAATTGTTGTTGACCATGTTGACCTTTTAGGACAACACTATACCATGTTCTAATAGTTCCATACCTCAGGACAATGAGCAAAATCTCAAAACCTAAAACATCTCAAAGTGATTTTATGAACAAGAAAAGTAGCTCAACGTAGGACAGTGGCCTTCATGCCACATTGATGCATGGTGGCCTTACCGAAAAAAGAAACTAGGCAGGTATTCTTGTCAAAAATTAGAAAGTGACCCCTAATTTTCAGAGTTATGCTCTACTAAAAAATTTCACTTTAATAACTTCAAAGAACAAGAACCAAATAACTGAACAACATGGATGGAACTGTCAAACAAGACTCTGACATAAGCACGAATTCAAAAAGTGGGAAAGTTGGATATGTATTGGCGTCATTGGAAGATCCTGCACACTCGCGCGCAACTCGTTTCATTTGACGTTAGAACTTACTCCTTTGCTTATCAGAAGTTTCTCTGGGGAGCATGAAAACAGGGAATTGAAAACAGACATCAAACGTCCTGGGAGACATGGTGGCCTACATTCTTGTGAGTTCTGCTGTGAGCGAGGCCTTCACTATCATGACAGGCTCTATCTTTTAGTGCACTGACTGCGCTAACCTGCAGAGGCAAGATAAAGAAAAATGGGTTCAATTTCTCCCGTCCGGGAGAGTGTACTTGTTAGACCACAGGATCCATTCCCGGTTACCCCGGGACCTTTGATCTGGGATTACACAGGAAGCGCCGAGATGAGAGGTCTGCGATTGGCCTGGAAGAGCTCATGATGGAGCAGCCTTAGGTGGTCGCGGCCTGTGAAGTGAGAACTACTGCTGAGTACGTTGTGAAGCAAGCTTGCACACTCATAAGTGGATTATTACATGATTGCCAATTTTCATCACTCGAGAATAGGATGAGAAGAAAAAAAAAAGGGTTTGATTCAATTTGCCTGCAGCAACATCCAGTCCTGAGGAAAAGAAAAAAAAAAACATATCAGGGTTCCTCAGATCAACTGGAGGTAATATTGCTAAATTAGCTTCTTACGATAGTTGTTTTTTTTCTCAGAATTTTCTTTTTTTATGAATATTTTGCTACTCTTCCCTCTTCAGCAAGAGGATTTCGACCATTTATATTCCTTTCTTTTATTCATATGTAACCGCTGTGCTTAATATTGAGGAATATTCCCACAAAGCACCTGAGTAAGTAAAGTAAAAAAAAAAAAGCATCAAACCTATTTGGGTTACTTCAGTCATCACACACACAGTGAAATATACAGTATGTGAGTGTTTATTTCTTTTAACTCTGATGATGATGGCTTACTGCTAAAAGCAGGGAGGACTGCTGACCTGACAGCCGTCAGGCAGACGGTCATTGACATCGTTCACAAGTAGCATTCCAATTTTCTGATAACCTTAAGCCAAAAAAAGAGGTTGTTCCTGAAGAAGGTGGCTGTTCATAGAGTGCTAATGGAAAATATGATACAAGGAAAAAAGTCTTTAAAAAGAAAAGGTGCACAAGCAACCATAGTTGTGAATGTATAATATTTCTGTATTCAAAATATATTTTTTAAGCTAAAGTAACTCATCAAAAATCAGCAGAAACAAATCTGATCGGAACGATTTCTTGTAATAAATCCACATATTTTACTTTCTGAATGTGAGTTAAACCTATCAAACATTTCCAGTGTATTACTAGTTCAATTTAAATTCTCGAGTTTGTCTGAACATTATTTCTTGTCACTATAAATGGGTGACATGAAACATAAGCCCTTGAACAAGAGACATCTAGAAAGATCAACTATTTATAAATGACTTTCACATATAAAGTTGAGGAAATTATGACTAAGTTGTTCATGTACATGTGAAATTTATGAAAGTTTTGAGTTGGAAATGAAAGCTTTGCTTTTCCTTGTATAATTACTTTTCTCACTGACAGTTGTTTTTCTACCTGAAAAGAAAGAAAGATTTCACATTTCCAAACACGATGGATGAAATAGGCCAATCATTTAAGAAATTATTTGAAGTACAATAATAAATAATACATTCCGTGAAAAACATTTGTCAAAACAGGAAGTGGGAATCTTCAATTCCAAAAATACTAAAGGAAAAACAAAGGAAAAAAATCAGTGCCCACGGCGCCGTGTGTGTTGGCGTTCTGGAGAACTGGTGGGTAATACGAACATGACTGTGGAAATTAACAAAAAATAAAATGCTAACAGAAACAGAGTCCAAAGCAGAAACAAAAACTAGAAGTCAGGGGTAGAACATGATGAAATCAGGTTGACAGAACTTGACTCAAGGATCTGACTGAAAGCTGAAAACACCAGGGGACGAAATGAGAACCAGGGAGGCGATTAGCTGATGCAGTACAACCATTTTACGCTGTGCATTTTAACACATTTGGGGTTTAATGAACGCCAAAACACAATTTATTAACACATTCAAATTTAACACTCCAACTCAACCTCAACCCGACACTTCTTGCCCTATTTACAAAGCTTAAACTAAATGTTACAGTTCAAAGATTTTATTTCTATTTTTATCCACAGCAGTTAAATTCTAAAGCGCATAATAACTGTTTAAAACCTCTGTGCACCTCACCTCAATCTCTTTCCTCTCTTAATTGGTTTCTCTGCCTCAGTGGCAAAAACACAATTTTTATGCTTGATAGAGATACACAAGAGAGTGTGTGTTGAGTGAGTGTTTTTTTTTTTTTTTTTTAATATTATCAGCTTCGCACAGTGCATCTAAAATGACTCTGATAAATGTGCAGACCAGAGGGATCTGTGTTCGGCTTGTATTTACAGTTTTTCAGTTGATGTCAGCCTCTTTTTTTTCTGTCAGGATGAGTCACATGGGGCAACACTTTAACCACAGAGATGTTGTTACATTTTATTTAGCTCAATTAGATTTTTTATTTTTTTATTTTTTTGCCAATAAACTAGCTGCAATGCAGTATATATGTGAATATGTATTTATCGTTTTCACAGTTTGCTCCGACAGAGTGGTGATATTCTATTGCTACGTGCAATTTAAGGCCTTCTACTAGATATCAGACAAAGACAACTTGAGAAAATACAATATGCAGTTTTCAAATAAAAACCATCAAATCCAACCTGGCCCATGTAAAAAAAAAAGGTAAAAAATCCCATTTTAAAAACATTTTTTGGTCTTGTTTGGTCTTGTGAAACATTTCTGATAACTGACAGTCGTTATCAGAAATGAAGAATTTTAGGCCACTACTACTTGGAGAATTGTTTTAAATTGGCCACAATAGAGGGTTTAAGAGCATAAACAAACTGTTAAAGTTCATATCACAGCATGCCACGCATCCTAAGCTGATGGCTGGACATTCTGGTTCTGTCAAATCATTAATTCCCCAGGCCATTTTAATTGTCGGTATGGTACTTGTTTCCTGAACCACTGTCAGCCTTATGCCGGATCTAACGGCCCTGTATCTTCCAGAAAGTTTCACTTCCATCTGATTGGTCCACAGAAGATGTTTCCCAAAAGTCTTGGGGGTGGGGCGTCATCATGAATTGAGGCGTCATCATTTCAGCTTGATTGTTTATACCTTTGAACTACACTTACTGCATTCTCTCTACTGAGCAAAGGTATGACTGTCGAAACAGGAAGTACTCTTTTCACACACTGTTTTTTAAACGTATTTTTATCCATAATGGCAAATTTGCAATATTTTTAAAGTAGCACCATTGCAGTTTCTAGATACATCATTAGGTTTATGTGTTGATGATGTATAGCCATCAAACTTTACTGCTAGTTCTATTGTTGACATGTTGATACATGTCAATGGATTAACATTTCACTGACAGAAATATTTTCTGTCAGTGCTGAACTTTGAGGAATTTATCCTTTCTTCTTTAACATCCAAGCAAAAGTTGCAACAATTTCCCTTCACTGATGAGCAAAAAAAATAAAAAAGAAAGCTTTTTTTTTTAAAGTTGCTGTGAATGCACTCTATAAAGTAAATAAGTCTGTTTGCAGTATTTTCCCCACAACAAGTATTTATGGAAACATTTCAACTAACGTTTGACTCAGACCGCGCCTTTCTTTTTTGATGTGCAGCCGACCAAATCAATTTTACTTCATCTCGTTTAAATCACATTTAATTGTGGAGGTAGCCGTAATCTCTAAATGAATCAAATTTACCGAGACAAACTCATAATTACATACAGCTAAATTCAAGTCATTCGTAAATGAAATGGACATGTTGCAGTCTTGGGTGTTGCATTTTAGCCACTGACTGTACTGAGGTTTATTTTGTTTGCTTCCAGTTCAGTTTCGATATACTTGCTATTCTGAAGAGGTACCATATTTTTAACATCTGTATCTTAAAGCAGCTTTTCCGAAATTGTTCCTACAAAAAGAAGAAACCAAAAGAAACATATTTTTCTTTTGAGGAAAAATAGACATTTAATCATTACAGCAACATATAGGTATAATTAAAAGAAAAAAACATAGTCACCACTGTTTCAGCGAAAATTCTGTTAAACTATTAGTCATCGTTTTTTTTTCTTTATTTTTTAATCCTTAGGGGTTATCAATAAAGGTTGTAACAAATTTCTATGGATTACTTGATTTGCTTCTCCCTTTTTTCAGTCGTCACTTGCAGAGACCCCCCCTGCTGTGGCTGTCGGAGCATGCTGATACTCCTTGATATCAACCGTCTTACCCCTAGGGAGCTCCTGGTGCAGAAAGAATGAAGCTGTGTTTTATAAATAGACTAAGACCTCCAGAAATGTTCTAGCTTTATTGACAGGAAGCCCTTTAATGCTGAGATAACTCCTTTGTAATGTTCTCATATTGTTTCCTTAACAATAATGCGTCAAGAGCCTGTACTTAAACAGCAGAGCTAGGCACCTATTTATTCAGCTGGTGTTCTACAGACTCTGACTCTTAGTCTTTTTTCCCTCCCCCTTGAACTCCTCTCTAAAGATGCATGTTGTGATCTTAACGTTATAAATGGGTTCTCTGGCAGTGCTTAGATTAGATTTGTTTCTATGAGATTCATTTTAGCCCTAACTCTGGTCTCTTTGCTCATGCGGCTTGTTTTCTTGATGAATGTCCCCTGCACTGTCAACAGTCATTTGCAAGACCCCTTCTCATACACTCACACGGACAGAGTGAGGCAAACATCCTCCCTGCTAAATCCATGCTGCGCACTGTCCTTATGCCTTTAACCTTTACTGAAGTCCTTCAAAACATACAAACCTGGATATTAAGTAATTATATTAATGAGACAATTAAGATTAAAACTAAATGGTTCCTGGTGGACAGCTGGTGCACAGCCTCAAGGATGTGTGTGAATGTGTAAGAAGAGTGCATGGGTGATTGGGTTTTGATTTATATGTTTGCTGTGTTCCTAGGGGAGTAGAAAGAGGAGTATTTAATGCCTATTGCCTCATGCCGAGTGAAGTATTGATTGTCATGGCCTCCATCTTGCCTTTGTCACACACCCGTGGGTCTGACAGCTCGCACTGTCGACTGAGTCGTCATTGTTTCTCAGTTAGCTGGAGGTACTGAAATTTGATGATGACATTTGGTTTGTTCTGTTGGAAAAAAAGAGGACGAGGGAAGAAAACAGCATTCAGCTGGTTTAGGTTCTAATCAGTTCATTGTTACAAGCAGAAGAACAATTCCAAGAAACGACGCTGTTGTTGTTGTTTTTTTTTTTTTTTTAATGAATGCACGGCACAGTTCAAAGTGGAATGTGGGTCAGAAAAATAGTCTGACAAACAAATCAATTATTTAATATTTAGAAAAAGTGAATAACCCAGAAGCAACAGCTGATCCTATGAGAGTAAAGAAAATAAGATATTCACGAATATAACTGATATTGAGCACAGACATTATTAAACCAAACTCCATAGTCTCCATGTTTCATTTACAAATGTGGTAAAAAATGTATGTGCCTTTTTGGCACCATTCTTATCCCATATATATGGCAAGAAAACCAAGTAAACTACAGTAGCCGTGTTTTCATTGACCATAAAATTTCACAAAAAACTGGAATGACGAAAATAAATTTGCTTAATGGAAACAGCAATGTCGAAAAATAATTTTGATAATGTTTTTGCTCTACAATGAGATGGTTATTCGTCTGTATTGAAATTTGTTTATTTCACAAAATTGCAATGGAAACACTTTGCAACACCCACCATGTAATCAACAACCAGATGTTACTGCTGCCAGAAAAGATGAAGATCATAGGAAGTGGTAGGAGGATGAGATTTAGCATGTGAACAAACTTATTCACGTGTGGTTTTAATTGAGTTTCTTATTTAGTGGAAATTCTGTTTTATTGACAACCGGAAAGTTTCATGTGCATTTGTCCTAGTGACTATATAAGGCCTGCATGCCTCTCTTTGTCTTATAACTAACGGAAACACGATAAACCAGTCAAAACTATCCTTCTGTCCTTCAACCCTTTACCTTTAATCCAGACATATTGATAATACAGGAGACTTTTCTCAGTTAGAGCATCACTAGCATTAATTTAAACATTTTTGCAGCTCCGTACAGTGCCGCTCTCAGGCTCTTGGCAGCTTTCTCAGCCAATTTCTGCTTTTATTAATTACAAAGAAGTGTTCAATTTCAGTAACGACACTTAGACATTTTCTACAATTATTGATGGAAATATTTATGATAGATAGATATATGTATTGTTTTACTTTCAAACATGTGGCATTTTAAAAGTGCTGGGAAAATATTTTATATCTATGCCTAAACACAATAAAGGCCCAAACAAAATTGCCCATGTGTCCAATGTTACACTGGTCATGGATCTCTGATCTGAACCACAAGTATTTTGAAGATATATACATCAGTCAGAAGTGAGTGAGTGACTGAGATATGACCGGTCTGCACAATCTTGTCCAGATCAGAATTGACCTTCCTGTTGGGGGTTGTTCCAGATGTGAAGGGAAAATTCAGGGGAGACCCATGAGCGGATGTTCCTCAGGAGTCTGTAGAGAGACGAGTAAAACTTTGTACGTGAGTGAATGTACTCAGGTTGGTAACACTGGACTTAGAGAAACAGAGATGGTTCAAATTTTAGAGCAGTCAAAGAAGCGGTCCAGGTCCGGTTTACAAGGGCTCCACTCTGTGACAGGTTCAAAAATCTGGCATGTGGAGACGAGTCAGAAGTCAGGCACCATTGAAAATGTATTAAATCAGAGTGTGTAAGAATAACTAGGCAGGGGCAGGCGAAGAGAAGGGGTTCAGCTGGTGGAAACAGGATGGTGTTCTCAAAGACTTGACTTGAAAATGCTGGGTTTTGTCTGCGTGAAGTTGCTCATGGTCTGACACCTGGGCTGTGACTGGGATGGGATTTTCTCCTCAACAGCACAGGCAGGGATAGTTAGACAGGCATAGATGAACGTGGTTAATGATTGAGTAGTAATGGACAAGGATCACAGTGAAATATGCTCAGTCATTCACAGAATGTAGATCATGCATTGCAGGATTATGGGGACTATTGATCTTGATCACACTAAACTAAATCATCAACGCATTGCAATATCATGCAAAGGTAACCAAATCCTATTTTACAAAACGTTGTTTTTAAAAGAGAATTTGATTTGATTTGAATAACCGACTTCCGATTGCTGTCAGATTCATGACGGGATCGACAAGAAGCAGTAAGAATATCTTAAAAAAGCAACATATGGTGCTACTTGTTTATTCAGTACATTTTACTTTTTTATGCAGGCAACTGCCAAGCTGGTTTCTAAACTCAGAGTTTCTCAGCAAACAACTGCAACTTTTAATTTCCCCCATATTACGAGAATTTACTGGCAACTTGAAAAATGTCTGAGTACAAAGACAAACACATTATTATGACTGGGACAGGCTGCTATGACAATGGAACAAACATGCTTATCTTGTCGCTTAACTAATGCCTTGCACTGCTTACCCAATAGAAGCTACTGCAGTGATTCGTTCTTATTGCAGAATATATTCAATTCCTCTGACTTGTCTTTGTCGCAGCTCTGTACTTTGCTGCGTACCTTAGCAATAGCTAAAACACAGTTTACTGCTTGGTGCAAGACATTTACAAGAGTTGGAAGTAAGCACAAAGAACGAAAAGAGGGGGTTGTGGGAAGGAAGACATAGACAAAGAATACAAAAGCAAACTCTCAAAAATGATCCATGGTCTCTTTCTGGCACCATGGCAACTAGCAGACAATGTCATTACATCTTGTTCAACACACAAATGCAATGTACACAAAAAGAGACATTTCTGTGGCCTGGCTGCTTTACCGTTCCCTTGAGACAGAGAATTCAGAGCTTTAGGTGAGAAATGACATCTTTGATGAACCATGCTGGGGTAAAACGAGAGCTCATTTCACAGCGTTGACAAAAGATAAGCATGTGTTTGTTTCCACAGAGGTGTGATCCAATCAAGCTCATGGAGCATAAAACACGAAAAAAAACGGAACAACAATCATTTAATTTGATAGAAAAACGTGTGCTCAGTGGGATTCAGTGTCAGAGGTTGAATAGCTTGTTTTGCTGAATGAAACAGTGGATCATACAAGGCACAGATTTGCACTTAACCACGCTGATTAGTTGAACAGCTGCGGCAATATCACCATTACTTTAGCCGACAATTGTTGCAATTATACATCAAGGAGAAAGTTAGTCATTATACACGAGGAGGAAAATGACTAAGAGCACTTTAAAAACATATTTTCCTCAATTTATCAGAAATGGGTATGTAATTTATTTCCATCCCCTGGGCTTGTAAGTTAATGAAATTGCTGCTGTGTGTAACACTAAAATCAATCAATTTTTAAATTCTAGTTATGTATTCTACCATCTCGATCATATGATTCGTTAATTCCAGTCTCCCTGCTTGGTACTGTAAATATAGAATATCCCCTAGTGCAAATTAATTTATCACTAAATTTGCAACACCAAATTAATCTTTTTTTTAAGATTGTATAATATTAGCACCTATTTACAGTTAACATGCATGCAGCAAAGCTCCCAAGTTCATAATTAAACTCCAAAATGCTGCATCAAGAACTTCTAGGCTCGTGTAAATGGAGTAGCTTCCTCTGAAACCTGATGTTCTGAATCCTGTTTTTGCCTTTTGTCCTCTGGTGGAGGATCGGAGTACTACAGCTGATGTCTTCCAGTTTGTGGGGGTGTAAACAGGGACAGGCACAAGTTTAAACAATGGTATTCACAAAGATCACATATACCAATCGACTTATTCAGTCAGCAAATCATCACCTTCCTTAAACAATAGCCTAAGGAATATTTTTTTTGGCCAAAAAATTACTTAGGCCATTATTTTTGCTGTATTCATTGTTCCCGGCAATAGATATTCTGTCCCAAGCAGATTTTCCACAGGACAACATTAATATGCTGCTCCAACAAAGAGCTAAATCAGTTTAGAAAGCTACTGCTGATGCATTTGCTGTGCTAGATGTTCCTGACTTGACACAAAGTGCTATTTTCTTCAATAAACCCCTGTCTTGCATCTTGATCTGTGTTTATATGCACTATTTGCAATTCTTATACATAGATTGAACTGAAACATATTGAGCAAAAAGCTTTTGTTCATGTACAAAACATGCAAAAACATGTTTGTACATGTTTTCTAAATTCATGTTTCATCCAGAAACATGAATTTAGACTCATTCGTGTTCCTGAATGAGTCTAAACTCATATATATGTATGAAAAGAAAAACAATTATTAGTTCATAGCAGAATTTTATCTCAATTTACTCAACGTACTGAAATTAAAGGTTGGACTTTGTTCCGCAGTGTGAGATTACGGTGCCAGTAAATGTGGAGAGCTTTGTAATTGGTCCAAATTAAAATGCACTCAGTGTTCCTTTCCAAAGAGTCCAGAAATGTTGAATTTATAATTGAGGTGATGTGTTAAAATGAGCTGCAAACGTTCAGTCTATTAATATAAAACTGAGTTATGACCCTGATTTATGCCACGGTAAAACTCTTAAGCTGAGACTGCTAATGCATTCAACCTCAATGAGTGTTAATAATGGGGGGAAAAAAATAACAGTCTCATTAAAATATGTAAAAGAAGATTTATATTGTTGCACTGAAACCCAACAGAGCAAAAGACATTTAAATAATGCCTTGGTGATTGTTTTATTTAAATGAAACCATGTCTTGTATGTTTAATAAACTACACCATGCAATGACCTTTTTTTTCCATGTTAATCAATTGAAAAGAAGAGACAGGAAATATAGTTTTCCAAATATCTGATATATTTGCACAAAGTGAGAGTTGTCCTTCTTTAGAATAATTCCACCTTCAGACATATTGATAAGAATAACAACTCAATATTGTTTTTTTTAACAAATGAAAACACGTGTCCTTGATTTCCTATAAGCTAACATAATCACTATGACCATATTGAATTTGTTGCAAACACAGGCACATGAGATTCCTTGCATTTATAAGTTGAGAGTTTACTGATTTATTCAATAGATCACTGACTATAAGTGAGGAAAACTTCTGTCACTGTTGAACCTCAATGTGTGAGGTGTCTGTTAAGGTAAAGTAAATTTAAAAAGACAGTTTATAGGCGAAACAAACGTTTATCACTATTTGAATAATTAAAATAATTAATTTTAAATTTCATTACGAAAAAGAGAATGCAAAATTGTGTGTGCATGTATCTGACACCTCTAAATAAAATCTATCACATCATTAATCTTTTACAGGGGAAGCCTGTAAAAGTCTGCAAAAGACTTTAGACCAAAGTGTACAACCAAAGATACAGTGTAATGGTGAAAGCATGACTTTGAATGGCCCAACCACACATTGAAAATGTTTGACAAGCCCCAAAGAAAAGCTCTCCATCCAATATGACTGAGCTTGAAATATTTTGCAAAGAAGAATTTCCAGCTGCTAAATGTTTGAAACTTTTAGAGATACAACAGGTGGTTCCACAAATATTGACTTGTGGAAGTTGAATAGAAATACACACCACTATTTATTTATTATATGCAAAAAGTGTTATTTTCTTTCCACTTTACAATTGTGTTGGTGCCGATCACTGGCACAAAAATCTCAGTACAACACGTCTAATGTGATTGCAACTCGACGAAATGTAAACTGGTGCATAATGAATACTTTTGCAAGGTGTTGTATAATGAATAAAGTTCACAGATCTAAGGTTCTTGTGTCATATGCAATTACAAATTCATGTGCAGCGTGCTCTGCCTCAGGTTTAATTTTGTCCTTTTCTCACGATCGCCCATGCTGACACACACTGGAGCATCTACGCAGCCCCATGTGGTCTAATGAGATTTTTACAAAGGTCACTTTATGCTCTCCAACAGGTGCCAGTCCTTTGTCTTTTTTGCTTCTTTTTTTTTTTTCTCCCAGAAGACAAAAACGTATTTCAGGCACATTTTTCTGTTTGCCACCGTTGGTGAATGCTCGCGCGACATGACTCCTCAGCTTGCTTAGCGTATCTTTATTGGTTTGCTCAGAGAAGGACTGAGGCCAGGGAGGCCAGATGGGGGAGGAGGGGAAGGATTCCAGATCAAGATAGTAACAGTGAGGTGAAACCCTCAGAGATTGGAGGAGGTGGGGAGGGGAATCAAGGTCTGATGTGGCTGCAGTGTACCTTGGCTGAAGCCCTCTGGCAGACTGACTGATAGGTTTGCTAAGGCAATCATACATCACTTTTCACCTGTATCAAACCAATTGGCTGGCCTTCTATAGACAGCTGCTCCCTTGCACACAGTTTGACACATTGATGGATAATGGATAGACATAGCCTCCATATGGCAGATTTGGAGCAGATTTAGATGGTCTAATCCTAAATCCCTTTTTTCCAGCCCTCACCAAATGATTCAGAGAGCTTGACATACACGTGGCATAATCCACGCACAGAACAGCGAGAAGAAAGTGGCAAACATAATCCTTCACATTTAGCCTGTCACAGACTTTGTGCAACTATAAAGATCCCGATGCTTAAGTGGGCTATTATTCTAATTAGCCCTTAGGTTTTTTGGAGAAACGAGCTGATTGCTCGTAATGATAGCTTGTTTGTGGTGATGGCAGACTTCTCCTTGCTTGATAATGCTGTTCATGACTTGTGCCACACATTGTCTGCATGATGCTTGAGATGACTGCGCTGTCATCAGCGGAAGACTCTATAAGAGAAGGTAAACACGGACAGGCACCCTGTCCTTGTGTACATTCTATTAACTTGGCTGCTGCTCTTGTAAAACATGTTTGCATGTTGGAGATGTTTTTATGACTTAGTTCACACCAAAGAAAGTAACTTTTGGGAACAAATATTCTACTCTTCAAATAGTTGTTCCAATGAGGGCCAAAAAATATTGTATTCGGATTTTGTAGACTTATAAATACAGTACCTGATTTACAACTCGCATATTACAGGAGCAATGTTGTTCCTTAAAAGCTCAGGTAAGGGACCAATTAAAAGTCTGGCAAAAAATTATAAAATGAAAGGAAAACCATCCATGCCTCTCAATATAATTTTACAAGTGAATATTTGAAAGATGTGGCATGCATTTGTAATCAGCTTCCCTGAGTCAATTTTTATGGAACCAACTGTCACTGCAGTCACAGCAGGAAGATGTTTAAGGTGCGTCTCTGCCACCTCTGCACATCTAGACATAATGAGAAATCAAGACTTATTCCTCCTCCTGTTCAGCCCCGATGTAGTTGAAGTTCATTCTCAGTGTTCATTCTCAAAGCATCACCGAAGCTCCAGAAAAACACCAAAACCCCTCCGTGGCTCAATCAAAACATGAAATAGATCGTATTCATTTCCTGTAGACGAGAGGTTTTCTCAGTCGCTTATCTGCACCGTCATCAACTTCGTTGTGTTATAAAGTAGACATGATTTCTCATCTAACAATGGAAGACATTGTGTTTTAATGTCAACTTGATTGTTCAAGTGATACACCGTTCATGTTTTTACAGTATATTGTCACATCACTACAATATAATATTTATATGGTAAGAATGTGGAATGTTTTTTGTTATGTGATGAATATTCATATTTATTGTAATAATGTGCGGTTATGCTATTCGAACATGAAAATTATCGTTAAAACATTGAAGTTCTCACATCATGTGTGATATTTTTCTGGTGGCAGCTTTATGCTTTCATAGAAATTGCATCCGTTTCATTTGTAATGCGCCGTAGGAACCTTTGTGCCCTCTACACGTTTGCATTTAATGCTGTTTTTCACAAAAGTCTGTTATTTACACAGAATGCTGTTTATCCAGGGTCCAAAAAACGTTTCATGTGAAACACAAGTGCCAAATTGAATAAATGTTCCCCCAAAATGGTTGAAGCTCTGCCATTGTTATCACAGAATTAGATCCGATTGATTCAGATCCCTGTGGGGAACCGCTAGTCACTAAGGCTGCGTATGTATTCACTACCTTCCTCTTTTCAGATGTAACCTAATTTTGCTCCGGACTTGAAATGCTGCATTTCTGTCGCCGAGAAGCGGATCTGGCTTGGCTGATGCATCCTGTGGCAGTGGTAACATGATCCTGCAGCTGCAGCTTCACTCGATGCCAGGCTGAAATTGTAACTTAAAGGGATTTTGTGTTGAACATTTTCAAGATTCTTGCTGAAATTCTTTGAGACGGTGCAAAATTCTACTCTGAATTTACAAAGGCTGGTAGAAAAACTGTTGGCTTCAGATACAGAGGTGGTTATAAATAGTTTTTTTTTTGATACGCCCCTCCATAATGGAAAGCCTACATTTTAAATAAAGACTGCAAAAGCTTAGCTTGTACGTTTCAGCCCTTCATCAAAAGGCCGTGTCAAAGTGACTGTCAAACCCACGCTGGGTGTGAGACTAGAATCTGAAGTTGCTAACTTTTTATTCTTCCTTCTGGATCCAGGAAGGTGTTGATACATATACACATGGGTGTTAAAGCAGAAACCTGCTGCTGCAAGAGATCAAGGTGCAGTAAATGAGATCTAGCATTTAGTTTCATAAGGCTCTATTAGGTGACACCAGAGAATCATTTTTCATAGTTCATCAATTATTCAACATTGTTTCACTTTCTTAATTAGGTTTATTTTACCTTTACCTATACTGAAGCGCTTCTATATGGTTCCTTTCGGTGAGTTGTGGGTCTGACCTTTTTGTCTGTTTCATATATTATGAATTAAAGAGAACCATGCAATATTTAATCACTTGTGGGAATTGAGCTGCTGATGATTATCTTCCCTTTTCTGAAGAGCCTTTGATTAGTGGAACTTCAGCGTGATAAGCAAAAAAAGGAAAAGAAAAGAAAAATCCCCCTCTAGAGCGCCGCTGCATTCATTATGTCATCACACGTATACGCAGAAATTAGTGCGCATAATTGTTTGCACTTTCAGTAAAGTGTTTCCCCGCTCCACGTCGATGATGCAAAGTGGATTGTCCTGAACGAAAGTGAATAATTAGTGAATTCCTGCGGTGGCGTCTGCAGCGTGGCTGTTGTGCAACAAAGGTGGCCTGCTCCTATTAACCCTTACCTGTGCCATAAACAGGTCAGCACTCCGGAGAGGTGATTATTCTCCAGCCTGGTTAATGGTCCTTACTGACAGCATTTAATGAAAATTAATGGCCGGCTTCAGGACACGGCGCACACAAACTGGAAGTCTACTTCATGTTTCACTGTGCACTTATTTCCAATGTGAAACTTTGCTTCGAATGTGGGAACAGCAGCCTGCACTCGCTTCATGAAGATTCATTGGCAGCTCTGGGAAGCTACTGATGAAGCTGTCTGTGTTATTTTGTTGTTGCTGTTTGTTTTTTTTTTTTTGTTTTTCTCGGAGAGCTGAACACAGCGCTACCTCAGTTTAGTGGCTGGCACCCCGGCATAAGAGAACAGAATATTAGGACATTTAATACACTTCATTAGGTTTCCATTATATTTTGCTTTGGGTTATGGGCTGAAATGAGCAGTCAGATTTTGCCTGTTTCTGTCGGTGATATGCAGACAGCAAGATGACATGATTAAGGGGTCATTTGGTTAATTGCACAATAGTGCCAGTATGGAGCATTCCTGGATAGGAAATAGATGCCAGCGGCACAGTAATTCATGCGAGTCACATCACGGAGACAAGCTGAGCAAGTTATGATTGCTTTTAGCTTCTTGTTGTTGTCATTTTGCACATAATGTCCGCAATAGGGTAACGCATTATTTTGCACCAAAGTGGATGAAGAGGAAGCAAAGCCAAAAAGCAAGAGGGCTGAGGAGGACACAGTTACTGTTTGTCACATTCGCAGTCATGTGCCACGTGGAAGAGAGAGAGAGCTCAGAGGTTTTATGGGCATCATTGTGCGCCAACCAAAATGTAATCAAAAGACATTATTGGCGCAATTAAATTGAATTCCTGTGTAATATCGAGAATAAAGTGCTCCAAGGCCGTGGTGGGAGCAGACAAATACCCCTCCGCCCCCCCACACATCCCTCACTGCATCCTCGTCTGTATGAAAGCGGTCCTCTGCGGCTTCCCCCTCGTCTCGTGTGTCCCGGCCCCTTTAATCTCTGTCGCTCACACAGCCTTCCTCTCTGTGCAACCTCCAACCTCCACTCCCCATTTTATCCCTCCGACTCACCGTTTTCCAGTCATTCGTCTCACCAACAGCTCCCTCTCCACCCCAGCCACCCCCCCCCCCGCCTGCCCCACTCTGAACCAACACCGGGGCAAGACTGCCACCTCCGGTCAGGACGTTGTTCTCCTGATGCCATCGTCCCTTCTCCATGAGTTTGACGCTGGAGTTCTGTTTATCCTTGGGAATGTGTTCAAACCTGAGCCAGGTAGCGTTGTGACGAGGCTAGACTGCCATCTACTGGCTGGCAGAAGGATTTCAGTCCTCCCTGTCGTTGCAACAAAGAGCGAACAACACTGCCACCTGCTGTTAGTGTTGACTGATTTATCAGCCAATATCTTTATTATTATTATTATTATTATTATTATTATTATTATTATTATTATTATTATTATTATTATTATTATTATTGTTGTTGTTATATCAGGGATTAAAAGGCAGGGTTTACCTTCACTAACACTATGTGAAAATGAAATAGAATAAATATTACTATAAAACCGATACATTTATCATCAATAATATTTTATGTCAAGTAGCATGACTCATCAGTCAAACTGGTTGTTTCTGTAATGTATTAATGGGGATAAAAAATGTAACTAAATGAGTGAAGTTACATCTGAAGACACATCCAGGAGGACTTTCTATGGGAATGAAAAGCAAAGTGTGAGCAAGCTTTTTTAGGCAGGAGTCGCTCATTCACTAATAAGATCCAGAAAACAGATTCAGTTAAACACAGAACCTGGATACTTTCTAATGGATGAAAGAAATAATAATAAAGACACAAAGCTACTGGCAGGAGTTACTCATTGAAAGGGTCTGTTCAGAAGCAAAGGCACATGAAGTTCAGGAGGGAAGAAGCTGGATGTAATGCAAAGATGGACTCAAGCAGCTAAACAACACGAAGCAGCAGTTCAACCTGGAGTTAGTGAGGCTATTTTGTGTTGATGTTTTTCAACTTCACTGAACTGGTGGAGCTGCTGGGTCTAATTTTTGGAAATGTTCATGAGTATAAACAGTTCATGCATTAGCATGTCTGCAAAACGTATTCACAGAGTCCTGTCACAACACATGTACATTGAGGACATCACTGTGATTGTGTTTTTCTTTAATTCAGCTTTCGCTTGTACTTTGCATTCATGTCCTCATAACATTTTCAGTAGAAATTGTAATTCTAGCTGTCGTGCATTAAATGCTGCGTCCCAGTAAAGCGCATGCTTTTTTTTCTGCAGAATGTGTGCAAAGCAAATAATTCACTCAATGAAATGCATCCTAAGCAATACACCTGTGCTTTTAATAGGATTTCAGTGCAAAATGTTTGCTGTAACATAGGCATAATTAGATTGGAGGGACATTAAAAATACATGGCAAAGGGAGTGAATTGAGCATCATCCGTTGAGCTAAAAGCACCATTTGTAATAACTGCACTAAATTATTCTAATGCCAGATGTCCGCCTGACACACTTAGCAAATTTAAATATGAAAATGATTCATGATAAAAGAGGAGAGGAACAAAAAAAGCAGAACTCGGTATTATGCATGATTTGAAAAGAAAAAAAGATGTTTTAATTTTGTTTTTCTTAATGTGACTAAATTGGAATCCAACAATGTGTTTAAAAAAAAAGACGCCCTGGTATCTAACTCTGGGTTCACACATCAGAAATAGTGTTATATGTGCAGGTACTCTGCAAGGTGCAGAGTGTTAAATCTATAACTTTTCTGACCTTTTTTAAGACCATTTCTGCTTAAAATCTAGGACAGATAAAAATTAGAGCATAAAAAAGTCTAAGTAAATTGAGTTCACATCCCAAAGGTTTCAAAGCTTTCTTGCCAACATATATTAACCTTTAGCTTCCGTCACAGATCCTGCATCAAATTCAAGCTGGGGCCTATTTGACGAATTATAGTATTATTAAAAACGTAATTTATTCTTATCACTTAATTCACTCAGTGAAACACATCATGTTTTAAAGCCTTTATCTCTGTTAATTATGATGATTTTTCTAATCACTGCTAATGAAAACACGTCACTTAAGATTCGAACATTACATTCCTCATACAGAAAAGATGACCTATTGAAAAGTGTTTTTAAATACCAGCTTAAAGGTTATTTTAAAAGGCACCTTGAGACTAGAAAATGAGCCTGATTGGAACATGAAGGCACACACACACGCGCACACCCACACACACGCACGCACACACACACACGCACACACACGCACACACACACGCGCGCGCACATCTAATATATATATATATATATATATATATATATATATATATATATATATATATATATATATATATATATATATATATATATATATATATATATATATATAAAGAGAGATCAGTAGTAGTTTCTAGTAGAAATTGGCTAAAATGTGTCATTTCTCTTTTCCCTGGGATTAAAATACAAGACTATATGTCAGTATGAAATATCAGATATTTGATTTTATTAATCAATAGCAGTTCTCTTCTTTTTCACCTTTCCTGGATTTGTCTGTGATACGTAACTGCAGCAGTTGTTTTTTTTTTAGATATTTGTGAAATGGAGGGAAAAATGTCTAGTTTTCCCACAAAGAAGATTCAGAAAAAGGTTGTGAACCTTTAGATTCAGCTGCTTTACCCTGACAGCACTAAGTAAGTTCCACCATTAACAATCGCTTGCAGAATTTACCCAATCTCTAAAGAAGACGCTCTCTTTACAAATTGGAGCGCAACCTAATTATAAATCCTGTTTGACCATTTAGCGGACCGGGTGCATCGTACTGAAAGAAAGGAAACACAGAGAGGCTACATGGAAGGAAGCAGGAACTCTGAGAAACAAAAGAAGAATTCAGCCAGGGATAAAAAATCATTCTAGCTCAAATGAGTAATCACGCTTAGAGGTAGAAATACTCAGAATACTATCAATTTTATTACTGAATTATTCTTCCACAAGAGGGCGGAATTGCATCATGTTAGACATTCAGTCTTCAGTTTTCATTTTAATCTGTGAGTTCTGCACAATAATTACTCTAAGTGAGTCGTTAAAATTTAGATGTGAGCCCAACCTCAACCAGGTAGGGGCTAGAAGAAGAACGGCGGACATTTTTATTTAGTTAAAGTAAAAATAAAATACAATTTACTTGTTATTATTTTATGAAGTTAAACAAACATATTGCAAACAGTATCTTATTGCTTTTGTTGGAAAGAGAAGGTACATGAGGTGGATTGGATAAAAATATGGAATTTATGCCTGATATTATTTAAATGTGAATATTTTTTTTTTTTTTCATTTTTCATGTACGAACTTCCCTAGACCTAAAAAGAAGGAACAGAAAGAAGACCAGTTTTGTCTTTTGCTTAATCAGATTTTTTTTTCTTACCTAACTCTGAAATATTTTTTTTATCTCACGAATCACATGATCATGTTTTTTTTTTTTTTGTTTCTTTGTTTTATTCCATGACTTGTAGCATGAACAAACTTATCAGTGTGTGATTTTAATTGTGCTTCTTATTTAATAAACACTGCAATTGAAAAATTGTGGGGATTTTGCTTGTAATTTGTGGAATATTGACAACGATTTGCATAATGGAAACGAAGCTACAACGTACGAGAACAAACGGAACCGATAAACAGATCAAATCTTTTAAAGGTTACATAATATATAAAACCCAACTGCTGGAAACATTTCAACCAGAATGTCAGTCATGTAAATCCTCATAACCATTGAGTAGAAATCTAAATTATTGCTGCAGAAAACATCCTGTAAAGCATTCATGTTTTCCATTCACAGTATCATAAGTGCAGCTCTATAAGCTTGCATTAATACACTCGTACGCTGTTGACCAGCCTCCCATGCGGCCCCTTCTCCAAGCCATGCTCCCCAAATGTTGCCGTCTGACTGTGAGCCTGTGGCGCCACACTTACTACTGAGCTCAACACTGCCGCACAAACTGGGCAAAAACCATAAGACGGGATATTAGGAGGCTTCCTTTCCAGTGCGCTTAGCTGCACTGTGTTCCCCATCAACTGTCACAACTGCCTGTTTTAGTAGTCTTAAGTGACAAAGCAGGGCACAGCCTGTGCAGTGAGATACACTGCCTGCTATTGTGCCTTCATCTTCCTGATGATGGCTTGAGGTAAATGTTGTGACGCAGGGGAGCGTTTCCACTCCCAGGCAATATTCTCTCCTGCCAAGTTAACTCTGTCAAACAAATCTTGGTTAAGATTCCCAGCACTGTGCTTTATAGGGTTGTTTTTTTTTCTGTACTCTACATTGTATGCCTGCATGTTACTTTGATCTTGTGAAACTTTCCTGTTAAAACCCTAAAAAGGCTCTAATGAGTAGTTTTCCTTGCTCAAAGGGACATTTGACAGATAGCAGGTCTGTCTCCTTAGAAAGAACAGCTGCTTACGCCGCACACAGGATGATGCCCTGAGATCTGGACAATATATCTGTGATTTACAGGTTAATCAGAAGCCGGCTTTGTATGATGAATGAATGTGCTGAGTGGGGAAGCATGTGAATTCATGCCCTCCAAAAGGCGTACAGTTGGACCATTCTTTGTGCGCAGATTGCATCACCGAGTCGTTCCAGCCCTCTGATTTTCTCTCAACAACGTCCCTGCAAGCCAGATTCCCGTTACAGTATTTGCCCTTTAATTAAAGTCAGTTAGGCCCACAGATGCATTAATCATATTACCTGAACTGATCCAAGCACATTCACACACGCCAAGAAGTTTGTCGACAGGTGGAGCTTCCACATTCCATTGTCTTTGGCGCTGAAGCAGCTTCATGCACAAACCCCTCTTTGTTTCATTCACAAAGAGATGCTAGAGGAAAGGGAAACTGGGCTTTCTTTAGCAGAAATGTGATGTAGTATCTGTGTTTTGCATCAGTGTGTGAACTAATGCTGCGATGAAATCACGC
Organism: Poecilia mexicana; assembly: GCF_051168715.1. Lineage (NCBI taxonomy): Eukaryota > Metazoa > Chordata > Actinopteri > Cyprinodontiformes > Poeciliidae > Poecilia > Poecilia mexicana. Next base: position 19,787,448 of record NW_028263381.1, read on the forward strand.
AGTTGACAATAATTGTGAAACGTAAGTCAATTACATGATTTTCTTCATATTTGTTTTTAAATAAAACCAAAATCGCAGGGTTGCATTTTTATCCACTCCTGTTTGCTCTATTGCTCCAAAATAAAATCCATCTGCTTAGTCACGAATTATTCTTGTAGGAGTCAAGATGAGGCTTACAAACCTAAAGTGAGACATTGGGGATGCTGTGGTGTGGAGCCGATGTGCTGACATGGAGCCGATGAATCAGGATAAATCAGGCTAACATTGAGCTCCTGGAATAGTCCCAACCTCATATGAAAACTTATGAAGAATGATTAAAAGGGAGTTTGTCATCGTTGGCTGCACTGTCGCCTTGCAGCAATAAAGTCTTAGGTTCTAATCCCACCCCACGGTATTTTTTGTTTGGAGTTTGTATGCTCTCCTCATGCGTGCGTGTGTTCTCTCTGGGTACTCCGGCTTCCTCCTGCTGTCTATAAAACCACTGTTAGGTTAACTGATTTCTCTAAAATCAGAGAGAGAGTCAGTCATCTGAACACTTAATATATAAGTTGAGTTTGTTTTTGATTACACGTTGGATGCACAGTGTAATGTACCAGTTCTTCAGCACTGGTACATCACAGAGAGGAGGTATGAATCTGGCCTCTCATATTTATTATTTATGGGGTTTTTTTTGTCTGTATTAAACAAAGGAGATCCCACTGAGACACTATTAGGGACAGTTCACACTGCAGCCTCAAGTGACCCAATTCCGATTTTTTTACCGGGGCCGTTCACAAATGGAGCATCTAAAAAAATTGTTGTTTCTTTGACCTGTTACAAGGTAAAACTTTGCCTCAAGTTGTTTGCAGGTTCTAACAGGTTTTCTTCATCGATTGCCTTGGAATTATTAACTCTGTCCCTGCAGAACAAAAGCATTGCCCCAACATAATGCTGTCACTACCTAGCTTTACTATGGAGATCATCTGTTTAGGGTTAGTTTTCTGTCAGTCTCCCCATTTTGGAAATATGAATTGAACAAATAATGTCCAAAGTTTGAGACACTGTTTATTAACCCAGTCTTTCAACATTTCCACGACTTCATCCCTGACCTTTGGACTCTATTTGCTAATTGCTCTCTGAGGCAACCGGCCTGTCTAGTTGATTTGAGTTTTACTAAGTTTAAAACCCAGGCAGGTAAATTCCTCGTGATTAGTGTTGATATTTATTTTAGATTAGAAATGTTTACATTACATGGGCTGTGACAGAATCTCGCAAAATGTATTACCTTGGTTTGCTTGGATTTTCAAGGAAGCATAAAGTGTCTGCTTTCCTCATCAATCAACTGCTAAACCCCGAGCAAAATTACCCACACATGTTGGACTTTCAGTCTGCACGTTTTAAAACAAACCATTTCAGTTCATGCAACATAATGTCACATGTGTTTGAAAGCCAGACCAGACATCAGAAGAAGGGAATGAGAGGAAATAAAATGCAATAGCCGTGCTGTGGGAGGCCTTATCTCAGCTGTACGACTGACAGGCCTGTAACTCTTACGGCAGGCTGCAGGATGTGGGGTTAACCTGAGGTGGCAGCGAGCCAAATGCTCTGAAGTAAGCAGGGTTCAAGTTTAGGGCCCTGCGACCCCGAAATCATAAGGTGAAGGGTCGTGGACAAGTCAGGAAACCATTGTTTTTAGAAATTCCACTTATTTGGTTATTTAAGTCGAGTGGGATTTGTACCCCCGCCGCCGCCACACGCCTCCTCCTGCTGCACGGAGACGTCTGCACACCATCAGCACATAAACCACATGTGTGCCGGACAGAATGCGGTGGAGGAGGGGTGAGGGAAATAAAACGACGCCGAGAGAAAGGGAAAGAGCCGCTCGCTCAAGTATCCTTGCTGCTTGAACTGTGCATGTGTTGCTTTACAACCACAAACGTTAATTTATTTGAAGGGAATTTTAAGAAGTAAACCAACACGAGTGGTATATAATCGTAAAGTCCTTCCACATATTTGTGGAAGGACGATGCGGTACATAGTTGTACCACTATGAGCCGTGCACTCTGGAAATATGACAAAAAGAAATCTATTCTGTAAAGAAAGCCATAAGAATTTGTTTATTGTTTTCCACAAGCCACCAGAAAGACACAGCAAACATATGAAATATGTTCTGATTTTTTTGTTTCTTACTTAAAAGCAAAACTCTATCTGGCGGTGAACTAAACCGACCCATCGCTTCAGCGTTCGATTCCAGCAGCTTGATGAGGAGACGGTTAGACCTGAAAGCAGGACGATCCTAGAAGAAAACCAAAAGATTAAAGACGTTCATCTTCCAGCGAGATGACTCCAGACGGAGGTATGAAGGGATGCTTTACATTAAAGGATAGTGTGTGTTGGTGTGGCCCAGTCAAAGTTCCGATCTAAATTCTACTAACGATCTGCTTTGCGTCACTCTCGAACAGGGGTCGCGTTGACCAAATGTTTTCTGAGTTTCTATGTTTTTCAAAATGGTGACGGAAAATCTGAAGGCTGTCTGTCATTTTGACCGATGACCCTCCACATCCCTGACCACATGTGTGCAGATGTTTTTAACTTTACACATAGAGCACAGGTAGCTGCATAAATCAAAGACAGATCCCAGTTTGAGCAACAACGAGCTGTTTTGCAAAAAATAGAAAATATATCTCCAGATTTGGAGCTGTAGTTAGATTACAGACGCCTTTCAAAATCACGTGTTATGTTTTATTTTTATTATGCAATACTTTTGACAATTCTGACAATATACATCAAAAACATGCGGTTACAATGTAGCAAAAAGATCCAACGCATGATTTGTCATAGATGTCCAAATTAGCTCACGCAATAAACAAATAAATTTAACGATTTTATGAGTTTTACTTTAATCTTAAAGATAAGATTTTTGATAAGAGCCACTGACCAGCAAGTTCAAATACTTTTTTCCAATCTTTGCATGTTTAATTTTATTTACTTTGCACTAATTAACCAGTTATGCATTTTTTTTCAGGCTCTCTGTTTTAACAGCAGACATGATGGAACCTTGTCTGTTCCCTCTATTAGCATAATCTGAATATGTTCTCTTCCCTGAAATGAGTGCATGAACATGCTAACCTCTGCATGAACCGCGTCTGTTGCGATAAACCAGAAATGCAAGCTCTCCAGAAACATCTATTTAAGAATTTGCAAGAATCCAGCAGTAAAAAAAAAAAAAAGAAGAGGAGAGGAAATTAAAGAAATACGCATCTACTGAGATTTGACCTTTGACTGACACGAATGACTCGCGTGGAGAGCACCCGCTTCCATTATGTTCCTCTAATTGACGTCACATTAACAAAGATGCACCTTTTTCTATACGGTATGCCATTAAAAGGAAGACCAAACCCTTCTGCTTGGTTCTTATGTTTTCTGACCTGCTGACCAGCTATTATGAAACGAAAGACGTCATTACGAGCACCGGAACAGAGACGGCTCCGCAGAGCATAAAAAACCAACAGGGGGAGGCAGTAAAGCAGAGATAATAAAGGGTCGTCCAGATGTGGAGAGCCTGGTTTAGTGCAACATGAGTGTAAGAATGCAGATCTACAGACATCAGTTCCAATCAGACAGAGTGGCATCCACGAGAGGTTTGTCATCTCATGATGTGAAGAAAGATGTTAGTCCTTCTTCACGATCTGGAGTGAACTTTTCTCCTCCTGTTTTAAAAAATTCTGAAGGCCTTCTGCTGCCAATCGCAGTACGTGCTTGTTTCTAACCTTCAGCAGTTCCCCTATACACCTCTTTATTTTATTCCTCCAATACCACAGAAACATTTTTCCGTGCATTTCAATTCCTGAGGTCATTCCAAACCAAAGAAAATGAAGGTCACTCGGAGAGAGGAGCTCTGAGAGAAGCATAACATTTGATTCGCCCTCCACTCTGGATGAATTGAGCTGTTTGTGTGTTTGCCTGTCAGATATTGAATGATTATTATTTTCCATTGCTTCCATTCTTAATGCCATCGATCACATCATATCAGCTGAATCAGGTATACGATGTACAACTGAGACTTGCTTTGCCGTGTGTTTTTTTTCTGTATGTATGGTATGCAGTCCTCCTGTTCACTGCTGTGATAAATGGAAAAGTGACTCTACAACAATCGTTTTTCATTCAAATTAATGCTACGAATATGAAGGATCAAGGGAGTAGGTCTGTTCCCTTTCCTTTATTTTTTCCTCTTCCTTTGTAGATATTGAATACATTGAGTCATATCCAGAATATCAAAGGACAAATAGGTGAAGTTGACTTTTTTCTACACAGTAATTGTTCCATTAGACTTCAAGTTTTTTCATCTTGTTTTGGTCATTTGGTAAAACAAGGAGAGCATTAATTGGAAAACATTAAAAAGATCCACAGTATCTCTTAAGGAGCCCAGAAGGTCTGCAGCTCTGGTGTGCGGATCTGTTGATGAGACAATTATTTACTGTGAATTTCACAAATTCGACATTGAAGAATCAGTGACAAAAAGACAATCATTATTAAAAGAAACAGAAATAATCTGGTTTGCAGCAAATATGTGGAAGATGAGATGTCAACATCAGCCTCTTATCCACTGTCTGATAAAAAGTTTTTTTTTTCTTTTTAATGTTTTGCAATTATGATTTATTTTATTGCTTCAACCTAAGTTATCTGATTAATTGGGAACCTGGACTTCTTTGGACACCATGGTGGTGACATCTGAAGAACAATAAATAATGTTTGCTTGCTTTTCTAATCCTATATTACGTCTGCCTTTTGAAAGAGACCCCAGAATCCAACGATCTCAAGTCCAGAGGAACAGAGTTCCAGAGTCTGGGGGCCACCGAACCGAACGCTCTGGCAGCTTTAGTTTCCATCTCTCTATGGGGAACCAGCAGCAGACTCTGATCACTGGACCTCAGGGACATAAAGGTACAGAAGCCCTCTGATATCGCCTGGTGACTGTCTGTGAAGGACGCTACAAGTCAGAAAAAAAGACCTGAAATCACACATTAACATAACCCAGAAGACACAGGAGTTGCATTGAAATTAGAGTCACATGTCAAAAGTTGGAGGATTTCATCAGAAGCCTGGCAGCAACATTTTTGATCAACCTCGAGGGAGGTTAGCGAACTCCCATCATTCTATCAGACGTTCTCCTGACTTCTTTCTTAATTATCCATACTGGTCCCAAAGTGCTTCTGAACCCTGAGGTCTCATATGAATAATGCCTTACGTATTTCATTCCAGTGCTTGTAAGAGCAGCTCTTCAGGGGCCATTTGCCAGGGGCGGGGAGGAGGGTGGGGGTGGTTGGTGTGGCGCGGAGGTGATGAACACTTCCCTACCAATTTGGCCTGCATTTGTTGGGAAAACAAACATTTGTTATGAGAAGAGCGAAGCTGTCACTGTAAACTGGAGGAGGTGGGGGAAAGCGGATGTTAACGACCTGCGAGTCTAAAACTGGTTGCTATTATTTACCCGGATAGAAGTTCAAAAGCTTTTGCACACTTAAAAAAAAGATAAATTCTTAATTTAAAATGTAATTATACTCTCTCAGTAAAAACATCTCTCTCTTAGCATCTCAGTAGTCAGTAAATAAAGATATTTATGGTACAAAACTTCTCACTCATGGAAAAAGTCATCTCTGCCTTGCAAGCACCATCTTTTGTCCATCTGACTATTAAACAGCTGGAAACTTGAATTAATCTTAGAAACAAGTCCGGGGGTGAAAACTCCAGCATCACACCTACTAATGGAAGAGCCAAGGAGAGGAATGTGGCTGTTTGTAAGCATAAAGTTTATAAGGTAAGCTTTTTCTTTTCTTTTTTTTTTTACATGAGCTTGTACTTTTTACGAGTCCTCTGTTGATATGAAGCATCTGTTGTCTACAGATCATGAATCAAAAGCTGCACCAAATATGAGATCTACATAATAATTAGCCAATGCGTCTTGCCGGCTTGTTCTCCCTATTTCTCCTGACGGTTGGAGATTCATGTTGCCGCTGCAGTCTGATCATATTTCCAAATTTTGATGACTCTTTAATCAAAATTGCTCTTTGCTGAACTCTCAAAAGAGAAACTTGGATTGAATATGTGGAGAAAATGTATACTTGTACAAAGTAATTTGCTGAATAGCAGCACTGTTCATAACTCGAGCAGAAACCTTATTGCTTCTAGGAATTAAGTTTTTTTTTTTTTTTTTTTTTTTTTTTCGGTTTAGTGACAAGCTTTCATTTTTCCTTGTGGTGAATTGCAGGCAGAGTAGACTCAACTTCTTTTGTGGCAGTAGTTGTTCTTATTTCCTCCTCAGTGACTAAACCACTAAATAAATCTTCAATTATGAACTTAATTCCAAGCCGCAGACTTTCAGACTTTGCTGTCACCCGGCTTGTCTTAGTTACCTGTTGTGTTTTGCGTTCATGCCTGAGTTCAGCCGTACCAGGTCAACCTTGAGCAGCATTTGCTGTTGTTCTTGGATATCTTGTATTTTCTATCTGTTAACACTTCTACACATGTAAATGAATACAATTTTGAGCTATAGGTCTGACTGCATTTGAAAACATAATGTTGTAAATGATATGGGCTTTGCTGCATTTTTTTAAAGAGCACCTAATCTTTTTACTGCACGTAAAATGTGAAACTGTTTAGTAGAAGGGAAAATGGCTTAGAAGGCAAGTGCTCGGAAAAAGTCATGCAAAGATCCCTCTAAAGACTTACAGCAAACATCCCCTACACAGTGCTTTGCTTGTTTTATGTTCAGAAGACAGTGTTTCAGTTTTTGCAGATATGCAATTATTGCTCTGTATGTTAGACATGATGGAAAAATCGGAGACCATGATGAGAACACTGGAGAAAAAAAAAAAAAACTAGAATACCAAAACTTGACATGACTTAAAGAAGAAAACGTTGCAGAAACATGAATCTGATTCTTCCAAGTATATTTCCTTTGTGTACAAACAAACGTGTTACTTAGTCACAGATGCACAAATATCCTGCATAAACCAGCTTACAACTGGCAGCCTCTCTATTCTTTCTTTCCTGCCTTCCTTGAGGTTTTGTAACCTACATTTAAATTATACAAGCCAAAGGCTCTGTTTAATAAATCAGTTTTACAAGAAATCCTAGCACATATCAACTTAACCCAGGAAAAAAAAAAAAAAAAGGAAATTTGTGTTTTTGTTTTCTTGACTTTGCTGTTACAACGCTTCTTGGCAAAAACTCCAGGAGGTGCCAGCCTCCAGTGGCTGCGAACGGTTATTTCACACACCAGTGAGGCCCCCTTGTTTACTAAAAGAATAAATTGCCAACATGTCTTGATTCTCCAAACCTGAATCATCCAATCCAGAAACAAAACCGAGAGCAGAATGCACTGTTTTGCACTGGCACGGAGGATTGGCAAGTTTTTCATGTGTGCAGCCCAAATACTCTGCTACTCAACCCACAAATGGTTCCCCTTACCAAAAGGGGAAAATAAGAAGCTTTGTTATAACGTTGGGGAGGGGGGAAGAAATCAAACTTAAGTTCCCTTAATTACATTATGACACCAAAATGTTCCAATTACCAGTCCACCACATTTAGCGCAATTTGTTTGTTTAGACATACTTAGAAGCAGATGTGCTACTATGGCAGAAGAACTGAGATAATGTTTTCAAGAATGCATGTGTCAGTTATGATCTTGGTATAATTTGAAGTTTTATTGTAAACTTTTTAAAAGCTTTTTTTTTTAAAACTAAATTTGCTGCATATATTTGCCATAAATCTCAAGTATTTTTCCCTGTCTTACTTTTTTGTTTTCACACCAAAATGCCTTCCAGTCCTTGAGTAGAAGTCTATTTAAATATATCTAGAGACTCTGGCTTATGGCATTGAATGTGTAAATAAGATGCAGTCAGGCTACTTTTAGTGAAGTTAATTTCCTCTGACAGAGTTTGCTTTATCCTTTCTCAAAAATAAAAACTAAAGACAGCTTAGTTGTACTCAAAGACGGGGATCAAATGGGATCCAACAGATTTACTTTTTTCCATAATTACTGGTTTAGTAAACAAAGTGCACCCCATAAAGACTCAATGTTAGAAAAAAGAAGCTAAGTCAGATTTCTAAGGCTTCAATGTAAGAAACACACCAGCACTCACTGAAGTTGGAATTGTGACAAAACGTAGAAACACGTCAACATGGTAAAAGCAGTGACTCAATTAGACATTAATTTGTCCAGAACCAGAAAGTTAGGAACAAAAAGAGACGTGGGCTGCCACCATCATTCATATTCAACCTGCCAGATAAAAACAAAAGTCACAGTATGAAAGGATTTGGAGGTATTTGGGACTGTGGTGAGTTAGCCCTCCTCTTAATTTTTGATTCCACACATCACCTTCCACTGAAGTGAATTTTTTTACTTGTGCTCATGTGGACCCTGTCACAACAGTGGCAGTTCTTTCTCCACCCACTCTCTGCACATACCAACAATTTATCTGTTTTCTGTGTTTCTTTTCTTTTTCAGTTCTATTTTCACACAAGACCATAGACCTGTTGTATGTAGAATGTAGCTGTAGATAACAAACACTTTGAAATAAATTGTCCTTAGATGGTTGTAAATCCTGACAACATTTTTGACTTTTGATGCCATTGTTGGGACAACTGTTGCCAACTGATATTTCCCTTACTTTGTAGAGCTGAAATTCAGAAAAGTGCAATTATATAACCTTTTTTTTTTTAAAATAGAAATGTTCTTTATGAAGACTGTAAAATTTTTTGATTGACCTCATTGTTCAATATCTTTTCCACTGTCTCACTGTTTCTATGTTGCCATCCTTCTATCTTTTTTCCCCTCTGCCTAGAACTGGGCATTGTCCAAAATGTCATGAAAGTCTGTTGCCCCATATGCTAAAAATCAATGTTGCAGTGTTGGGAAAGCAGCTGGTTGTAAGGAGATTTCAGAAATAACTTTCTCCAACAGTGTGTAGTTTGTTATGTCTGTGACAGCAAAAGTGTTACTAGTTATAATCAGCACGTCATTATGTGCCCCATTTTACTAAATATAATAAAGTAGTTAGGTTTTAGCAAGTGGGCTAATCACAATATACTGAACCAGTGAGTGAGTGGATGTTTTTTCAGCTGAGTATGTGGACACAGGAAGCTGTGCAGGAGCGAGACCTTTTAGAGAGCTATTTGTTCCTCATTATAAGTTCATTAGGGCTTGGTGCACTCTTGATGGTGTTCCCTGGAGGTAAATGAAAGATTAACAGGTCTTTGATGTTAAATGATGCAGATGTTAACATCTCATCAGCAGCCACGCCTCACACAATGCAAATGTCCCAGACTATTTTTTAAGGAGAAATAGTTTCAGACTCGACCTGGTGTTTTTAAGCAGATGGAGTCATGTGGTGTAAAATGGCAAAACCCTGGTTTATCTGTCTGCAACCAACAATAATATATTGAATGCATTTTTTAAAAAAATCAGTAAGAGCGTGTATCCAGTGGCATCTTAATTAAGTAATTTTACCCTCAGGAGGGGGGATGATAGACATTGTCGTTGGTTGGCAGGATCTCCAGTGCTTTGTGTGTCTGGTCTGTTTGGCATGCATATGGAGTGCAAGCCACAGGTGAAAAATACTTGGTTTCTCTGCCCTGTAGTGGTTTTTGTCTGTGCAAACTGACATTTTCAAAGGAAGCTTGACATCCTTTGGGGTTTTCTAGGCAGTGATTTTAGAAATTAGAACCCTTCAAGGGAAGTGTCACGGTGCATGATTCTGAGAGAGAGTGCATGCCTGGTGCTAAAAAGCACCCTAGGTAATGGTGTGCACAGGGTGCAACAGGGCTGCTGACATACCTATCCTAACAAGGCAACAGAATACACCAACTCCTGACACAAGAAAACAATAACTCTCACACTCTTTATCCTAATCTGTACTGAATAGAAAACATTCAACGGTGCACACAAATTCAAAGATGTAGCAAGATATGGCATTGCACAAACTTCAAATAGGTCTCTTTCTTTAATAATTCATATGGCATAAGAACCCTCTCGTCTTTTTTTCTTCCTGTGAAGAAACACGTTTTCTTCCTTCCTCTTCTTTGCTCTGTCTGTGCCTCAGCGTGCATCATATAGAACAGGCAGAAATGGACAGATGATTGAGTCCCATCTTGAGGTTGAAATGAGGTACATTACTGTGGTGTCCTTCGCAGGCAGAAATTCATCTCCTGTAAGAGGCCTGGCATGGCCAAGTGAAGGTGATGATGTTATGAATTAGGCCCACTGGCTGCACAAGGTAAGGCTGGGCACTCTGTCACTCAAGCCAAGAGCTGACGGATCTTTGCTCTGCAGAACAGAAAGGCCTTGGGAATACAGGCAAGGTCAAGATGGAAGTGAAAGACTGACCATGGTGGAAATATGCATTAATGAACGTGTCGTACATTTTTAAAAAGAAACCCCGACTCCGTGATAGGCCAACTTTCTGACAGGTCCGTGCTGGTTTCACCTTTTGTGCCATGGCTACCTGTTCTCAGGTAATTGGAATGTGGGAGAAACACTGAGCAGGCTGATACCTCTGAGCAGAAAATCCTATTTTGCTTTGATGCCTCACAGGAAAGTAGATTTTAGTCACAGTCAAGCAGCTTTTGATCTTCTATTTCCATTCATGTCATTGCTTCTTCTGCCCGGGGAGCTGAAATGAGCTAAACAGGTGATGATGCAGGGCAGCATCTTTCACCAGCCTGTCCTAGAGAGAAACCACTCAATGATGGGAGAGATGTAAGGTCTTTCACTTAGTTTGCTTTTTTTATATTGCATAATTTGATATGGAGGAGAAATTAGACACTGAGTGAGCAATGTCCTACACTTTGTCCTTGTTTTGTCAAATGCCCACAAGCAAGGTCCTTTAGGGTAGCCCCCACAGCTGGACGATAGTTGGGCGTGGTGAACGGAGGTTCCTCATCCTCTCTTCGGAGGCCTGGTGGCTGATGTAATTGAAGTGGCAGAGCGAGGACAGGATGAGCCCCTTACCCCACCACCACCAAAACACACCGATCTCGCCGGCACACCGTCTCTCTGTAGGGTCCGTCAGGCAATAGAGCTGTCTAGGACCGAGTGACTGGAGACCTCATCGTGCTGTGGTGAATTATTCAGCTTCCAGAGGGCTCTTCCCAAATTATTTAAAAGCCGGCTATGGCAGCGACACCAGGAAATTCGACTGTTAGGAGTTTCCACAACTTTCACCCATTTCTGTCAAGTTGCTAAACCATGATGGTTGAAGCACGGCAGCATTTTCTCCTCAAAGAAAAAAAAAAAAAGCTTAATCCGACTGTCGGCTAGTCTTGCTTGGTTAAGTTGTTGGGCATACCTGTTTAATTGTTAGCAAAAACAATTGCATCGTAGTAAGTCAATCATTGTAGAGATCTAGGTATAATGAGGACCAGCTGAAGTTTAAGTTGAGCACCAACTTGAGGAAGAAAGGGAATTTAAATGATGTGAAGGTATTTTAGTTTGGTTGGAGACAAATCCTTTTATTCCAGCATTTTATACATTCAGACACAAAAGGACATTAAAGAAACATGATCGCAGTTTTACAGCAAGCTGTCAAACATTTACCCCCCAACTTTAGAATAGAGGAAGGCAGATATAGAAATATCTGTACTTCCACTTCCTTTGGTGAAACATACAAGATCCTGTATGTTATTTACAAACATTTACTGTGCTTTGTATAAGGATTTGTACCTCTTAAACCTTGTAAAATCTCATGTTAAAGAAAACAAAAAAAGCATTCTGTTTTACACAAAGTAAACCATAATTGTGAGCTGGAAGGATAATGATGCCTATACTATGGGTCGACCAAGTTTCTGTTTGCAATGTCTTGTGTTTTTTGGGAAGTTGATGCATAATCAGTTGTTGTTTTTTTGCTTGTTTTTTGCTCCATTCTCCTCGGCTTACCATTTAAGTACATTTTATGCTGTCGCATCAAATCTCACCAATCCTATATATAAAATGCACAAAAATTTCAAGGGTGGTAATATTTGTGAAGACACCGTACGCACTGTAGCTGTTGCTTGGTACAACTCAAATTTAACTACATGCTTTGCTGACACTGTCAGGACTTACAGGCTTAAAAACTGGATGCTGGGGTTCCAACATCCATACTGTAATTCTAAGCAGTCCTGTAAGTAACGACAAGAAAACTGCACTAATAATTGTCTCTCTAATCCAACACGAAGTACAGTTTCGCCTTGTTGCAGTGAAACTGCTCAGTTCATCATCCCGTCTGGCTGCAGCAGGACTGACTGATTGGAATTCCACGTCTATATTCATCACACTCTGTCCTCATCCACTCGGCAGAGGATGGATAAATCACCGCGTCTGGACCGTCCCTCAGCAGGCCCCTGAAAGCCTTTAGTAACCGGCTCAAGCTGCCTGCAGTGCCAGCCCCTGATAGTTTTGAGTGAAAACAGATGTGGTTGCTACACACTGCAGCCGCGCTTGACTGAACCGATCGCTCTCTCAAGGAGCTCAGTGCCACCTGATTTTTCCCCATCCCTCTTCCCCTCCCCTCACCTCCCCCCCAGGCGCACATTGTTGCAGCAACTCCTCACAGGCACACCCTGTCTTAAATAAATATTTCAAACAAGGTGGAAGCAGGCTTCCTATTTATCCTCATAAAGCCTCCCTAAAAGTCTGAGGGAGAGGTGGGGGGATGCGTTCGTGCCCCAAAGCTCTAATGAAATAAAACACCAGCACCGTGCCCTTTATGTGAGCCAGAAACCTCGGCCATGTTTATGACATCTGACCATCTGGGTTTCACACAGCCGTCTCTGCTGAGCGCCTTCACTCTCACGCATGTCAGAGGTCTGATGGCATACCGCCTTTAAGTTCGGCTTACATGTGCAGCGGATGTGACTGCAAAATCTTTTCGTGCTAAAAGAGAAACGTTTATTTGAAATTTGAAAACTTCTCTAGTTTTTGCAAAAAAAAAAAAAAAAGAAAAAAAAAAAAAGAAACGGTCTCCCAAGAGACAAATGCCTCGGCAGCAGGGGAACAAGCCAACAGAATCTCCCACAGGGTCTTTTGGTGACTGATATTCTTCACTGATTTGTTTAAACAGTCTCAAATGTCTCCCCCAGCTTTGCCTAATGCAACCCAACTCCCCCTCCCCCCCACCCAAGCCCTCCTCGACTGCACATGTGGTGCGGAGCTCCAAGTGGTGGTTGGGAATCCCTTTAGGCCAGACATTTTAATTAAAAGCAGAGCAGACTTCTCGTTCTAACCCTAACTTCTTTTTTTTTTTGTAATGACTGGCAGATAGAGTCCTGCTCAGGATTAATCACTCGTCCACATGGAGAACATAAAACCACCAACCTCAGCTTTTCCCCCCGTCTTGTCAAACTTGTGTCTCACACCTGAGTCTCTGACTCAGCTGCTGAAACCACCGTCAGGCTGTTTTACCTCGCTGAGCTCATTCTGAGAAACCTGACTGGGAAGATTTACCCGGAGCTGGTGTGAAGAGGTCGTGACCTGCAGGTCAAACAGCAGGTCAGGATGTGGATGTTGTGAGCGTGGAAAGGTTTCGACACTTCGTACGCTATGCTAAACTTTAAGCTGTTGAGGGTTAGAGAGTGCATCATTATTATTCTTTGTGGTTATGAATTGAGTCATTAAAGACTGCGGCTTGTGATATGTGAGCTTTCACCTTGGCGTTAAAAAAGAGGGAATGGATTATGGAGCCTGCAAAATAAAGCCTCTTTATTATTTTAATGTATTAGCTGATGTGGTATTAAATATACAGTGATTATCCACACAGATTTTGAAATGTTTAAAGTTATTAGACAGCTTGGTTTTCATCTTGGAAGTAACAATACGTTTCAAAAACTACTTTATCAGGTTTTCTTCATCCTTTTATACATGAGTAGGGTCAGCTTGAGTCTTTTCCAGTGAAAAGGGAAAATTACTCAAAGGAAGTTGAGTAATTTATATATATTTATATATATATATATATATATATATATATTTTTTTTTTTTATTCATGGCTATTCATTTATCATAGTGAAATACATATAAAACATCTGACTGTCTTGTTGCCAGGGAAACCATTACTGAGCCTGAAATGATTAAGTAATTTTCATAAAGCGAGATGATTAAAGGATGCCATGTGTCGATCAAGAGATCAGACACATGGTATGCAGACTTACAAAAATGTGTCACATTCTGTTGCATTACAACCACAAATCTCAGAATATCTCAGGTTTCATTGGGTTTAATCAGGAGCCTTTTGAATGATCCGTCTCCAATTCTGTTACATTCTAATTTGAACTTTGTTATAATACAGACTGTAATAAGAATATATATAAAACCCAAACCTGCCTTTCTGTTCTTTGTATATAAAATATCACTGTACACACAAATGTCCAGTTTAGATGTATTACTCCTTTTACATGTAATTGTTTTTTTCTAAGTATTTTTACCTGATTTATCTACGCACTCAGTGCTTGAAATCAAAACCAAATTTCTTGTTTGTGCACACAGTTTTGGTTTATAAAGCTGATTCTAACTTGGATTCACTCAAGTTTTCTCTTTTATTCCCAAAAATCTTTTAATTTCTCATTTCAGTATCCTGCATGGTGGCATGTTAACCGAACAACGGTACACAAAACCCCACAAACCTGCATGTCTGCTGTCAGATGGAAAAGATGGTGTGGCTTGTCTTGATTTAGTCCAGAGGTGGTGTTGCTGACCTTGACATGTCCAGATGTCAAACGATGCTCGCATGCGGATTATGACCTTATGTGACAATTCTTATGATGGAATGCCAAGCCTGCAAATGTGACTAACGATGCTCCTTTCACTGTGTAACATTTTTCTAGCATGACTGTTTTATTCACACATATTACGCATTTATTTCATGTACAGTTTAATGATATGAAGTTACAGTGCATTGTTTGTGCCTATTGAAATCTTTGAGTTGATCAATTTAGCCACCAGAAAGTAGTGCAGAATTCAAATCCTAACATTTATTACTTATAAAAACCTGAAAAGTGCCATATGATGTATTCTAGTCACTTCCCCTTGATATGATTAAATAAAAGTAAGTACAACACACTGCTTGCAGAAGTCTCCTAAACAGTAGCTTGATTTAATCTGTGTAATGTAATCTGGTCATGTCTTTAGAAGTTTGATTTAAAAATAAAATAAACATCAGTAAAAAGCATGTACGACATCATTATGACATTTCAGCATTTTGCAGAATACCATTTCATTTTGAAATTGGAAAAAGCATAGCATAACTTCACATTTATAAAGACATGACACGGCTAAACTGACAGGCTGCGACATCAGTGTTCAGACTGCACCGAGTGATGCGGGAAACACAGGAAACGTGGGATAAGCTGTTCTGGTCAGATGAGATTGAAAGTGAAATTTATGTTCGACTTGCAAATCATTTTGTGGTGGAGAAACTAAAACTGCACATCACCGAAGAGATGAGCACAAAATGAATGTACGGTTGCAGAGAACTGAAAACTGGAGGAGGCTGTGGATATTGCACATATTTCATATACGACTTTCATACTTGAAAATTGTTAGCTGGGTCTTATTGACTAATCTCCTTTTCCTTCCAGTTTATAATATTGGACTATTTTATCATGAGCTATCATACATGTGACTGCAACTTAAGTTGCATGAATAAGTTTGAAAGTCAAGTCAATGTTGATGTTCATATTTTCTTACAGACTCCCATCAAATAATGCTTTTTGTCTTTATAATTCTGATCGTATGATTTAAGCAGCTTAATATTCAGTTTACTATCTTTAGTGAGAAAATGTTGCGCAAAATGCAAATTTAATTCCCTGATAACGTTTATTTGAACAGCTCCATCTGCATGCTCTGATAATATTTACGATTGTGCTCTTGAGCGACGTGGCCTGCCAAATCCAAAATCGAAAACAAAGTGGTGTTGAAGCCTTCAAAATAGTCAAAACAACTCCAAATCAAAACCTGTGGTTGTAGTAGTATTGTCCTCTGTGCCCGCATGCATGAGAAAGTTCAGCTTAAGCTGCTTTCTTTCAACTGCCCTATAACTGAAGAAAGCCAGGATTTCCTAATGCGGAGAATGGAGACCTCACAACAGATTGATATTCAGCAGGGGACTGTCTATTCTTCTGAAAAGAGCTGGACGGAGAGGGAGGAAAGTAGTTTGGTCAGGCAGCAGTCTGAGATAGCCTTCGCTGGATTTGAAGTTTGCACCTGACATGGAAGGAGATAAATCTGTGAATCTGTCGGCCTGATCACTATGGACCCTTTCTGTCTAGATGTTGGTTCTGGTGAGTCAAAGAACTTTTTTTGTGTTATGATGGGTGGCATTTCACCAGAGGTTTTGTTATTTTATATATATCTTGGACATCTATGGATTCTGTTCAATCAGTCAATTCTGTTGCATGGGGGTTCTGTCTTTATGATTAGTTTGACTTCACCTCTTTTATTTCAATCGAAGTGAGACGACATGTTGTGAATATAAGAAAAGCTGAGACATGCAAAGTTTATAAACCAATTAGTCTCATAATCCATTAAAACCAACTGGTATCATTTTCTTAACTCACTCTGGATGATGAACTCTGTATTACATATACAAGGAGAAAAGAGATGCAGCATTTCAGCGTTTTGAGACTTCTGCAGTGAAGCAAAAATCAGCCTAAAATTGTTATTATAATCAAGAATCCATTTTAGTCATTACACTAAAATAAATTCTGTTTATTTAAATAAGGAGGGAAATGCAAGCAAACAAAAGTACAAAGCAACTTGTATTATAAACTAAAAGAGAAACTTTCACTGGACAAACCTGAAAATTACAATTTATCAAGAGGTTATTGGTCTCGGAAGAATCGAAGTGTTCTCGTCTTAAAATGGATTGTAATCCATGTGGTATTCTGAGAATGAAAGGAAAATCTTAAAACTATCTTCAGATCCATCTGCTTTTAGCTTTCCATTTGCCAGACATGGAGCTGTAATGAGTTTTAGTTGGTATTTGTGTCTATGAAAAAGGAATCGTCCCATTTTCTCAGAGTGGTTCTCTGCATTGGGTAACTCCAAAATGGCATGCAGTATTGTGTTTTTTAGTCTTTATTGTTTTTTTCTGGCACTGGATTCTTCACTTGGAATCGGATGTTGAGAGGAAAAAGTTTAGAAAACCTCAAATCTCCTCGTAACCTGAGTCAGTGTAACTGACGGTGCATTCATCTAACAAGTCTTTATGATTCCTGAGGTTTGGCTCTACTAAACATCTCCAGACTCAGCTCTCCTCTTTAGCCCAGGAGAGGCCAAGAATATCAACAAAATTTAACTATGGCTAAATTATTATGTTATGACTGGGACTGTTTTTGCATTCAACATTTCAAACATCACTCAACAGAATCAAAGACTGGCTTAATTCAACTCAAAAATAATCCAAATGGGGGAATTTAAGTTTGTCATAACTCATATTCAAGTATCTTCATAGAGTCTGTGTGGATGGTCATCATGAGTCTCTAGCAACAATCTGAGGCTGCCTCTGACTAAAGTACCTGTTGCTGTATTGACAGCCTTATGACTGTCATGACATGCTAACTACATGTTGGCTACATGATAATGTGTAAAATAACATGACATTTGAGTCCAGCTGAAGTAGCATTCGTGTCTTGATCTCTTTCACTGACTGAAATTTGGCTAAAAGTATGATGGGGAAATGTTTAAGTGACCTGCAGAACAGTTTCATTGGATGAAAGGTCAAATGGGAAGTGTAACCATAAGATTATTCTGATACATATTAGTGTACAAGTCCCTCAAATAAGGTTTTTTAATCCACAGCTTTTGCTGTAATCCTGTAAAATGCTCAGATCTCTGCAGGATCTAAGTTTTGAGCACATATGGAAACTCTTAGACCAACTGTTTTATTTCAACATCTGAAGCAAAGCAACAGCTGAAAGAAGGCACTTCACAACACTGTGGCCTAAAACTTGGCAGAATGAAGGACTATTATTTTCACAGAGGCTTTAGAGGTTTTTTTTTTTTTCTTTTTGTCAAGTGGGACTGAAGATTATTGATTTTGAAATCATGATTGTGTCTGCATCCATTTGTGTAAGTTGTCCGCCTCACTGTTAGCATTTGTGTGTTGGAAAGGCCTGGCATGCAGCCACTCCACGCGTGTTGCAATGGCTACAGTGGGTTTAATGGCAGGCTGGACTGCACAGACGAAAAATAACATGTCTACTTTAAATTGCTCAATATATATATATGGAGTCCCTGGATAAATGTGCTGTAGGTCATAGGCCAGTTTGTTGCATGATGTTCATACACATCCCAATAGAACAGCTATTTTTATATCTATTTTTTAATAAATTATCACTTCTGCTTGGATCTCGGATTCTCTTGAAGCGATAACGTTTATGTCACTAGTTTAAAAAGTATATTCTCCAGATCTGTAAGCCATTATCTAATCAGAAAGCTGAAGTCATTGATCAGCCAAAGTTCTACTTCAGTAATACTGATTTACTCAACATGAAACTCAAACTTTGGTGAAAGAGCAAACAGAGTGGAAAGGGTTCAGCTCTGCCCCGATGGACCCTGCTGAGAAGTTGATGCTGCACGTTTTAAAATGATGGGTTAGATGGTATTTGGAGAGCTTATCTGAGGCAGAAATGTTCCATCAGCTCATAAATCTTTCAAACGAAAAAAAAAAAATCCTGACTGGTCTTTGACATTTTTTGGTTCTTTAAAAAAATATATATATATATATATTTTTTTTTTTTTTTATTTTTTTTTTTTTGGAAAAAGACATGGACATGTCCATCCGTGAAAGCTATAAACTGTAAGAAGTAAATGGATTTTTGACAGCTTTTAGTTATTATTGATTTGTCAAATCAAGGACAACAGTGACGACTTCTGGACCTTTTGTCGTTGGTTTAAAAGCCATCTTACAAACTTCATAATGTGATTAGATTGTGGTAAATAAAAAAAAGCATCTTCAGTGTTGAAGCCTTCGTCTGTTTATTGGGCTAAATTCAACCAACCTATGGAGAAATCTCTTAGCAGCCTCATGTATGTAGGATCTCAGTCTCTCATGATCAATAGCTGCAAATGAGAACTACCATCTATTTCTCGCGAAAGTCGTAACAAGATGCGAGCCTGACTCCCAAACACTCCACTCCTTACAATCGAGGAGCTGATTGTCATTTTCTTAATCAGAATTTAAAGATCTTAATGAAATTTATGAACCAGTTGAACTAAGATTCATAAGCCTCAAGATACTTAAGGCTACACTGCAACTCATGTGAATTTATGCGACAAAATACATTAGCTGTTAGTCAGGCGTTGGTGTATTCTCATCCTTCCTCCTCTTTATTCCTAAAAAGTTTGTCAAGACTTAACATCTCTTTCCAAAAACTACAATGCATGAAACCTGCTTCTTCTCCTACTCAGTATGTGGTTATGAGGCTTTCCCCCCCCCAAGCATTACAATAATTTATTTGTACTGTATAGTCCAGTGTAATTGAGGTTGCAGTCAATCTGAGCCCTACAAAATGCATGTTACACCCACTGATGCCACACTCCTCCATGCCCCATACCACCCGAATAATTACAATCACTCCCCAGACTCCCTGTTGAAGTTTTATACGTGTCCCAATTCCTACAAGTCCTCATAGGTAATGGAGGGTCCACTGAACTCTGGGTTGGACACATACTGACTTTTACTATTGTAGTCCTGTCTTCTGTCAGTGTGAAGGGGGGATAAATTGTGTAGAGAAGACAGGATTATTGTATACACTGTGGTAATGTTTCACAAGTTGAGCTTTATTTCTAAACTTTCTTGGAAAGCCTGAAGCAGTTATGTTCCAGGTTATAAATCAGTCTTTGAGCAAGCGTTGCTGCAAGAACTTGCTCCATTTGCAAAATATTCCTACTTGCATTTTCAACACGGGAGAGAAAATACATTTTCCATTTGTGAGGATTTGGGGGATTCAGAGTTCCAGACAATTGAAGTTTGAGAAATATCTCCATTTACCCCAAAGTCAGCCCCTTTTGATATGTTGCTTCAAACATGATCTAAACAGAGGAGATGGAAATTGATGCAACTATGCTTATTTATGATTTATTTTTTACTCATTTTTTTTATTTGGTGTGGATTTTCCAGTTACAATTTGAGAGAAAGAGAGAGAGAGAGGTGTTGCACTAACTCATTCTGTCAGGATGCTGTGAGGTATTGATCGCTAAAGTGTATGAAGATGATGGGCTTTGACAGCCCACTGAGCGGACCTGAGCGTAGTCAGACTGCAGCCTGCTTCGCCGTCCATCTGTAAGGGCCCGGGGTCACGTTGATGAATGACTGCATCACTCAAAGTGCATGAATGCTCCAGCATGCAGACCGTTAGTCCACGAGCACCCGAGAGAAACATGAATATCAGAATAAGTGTTTACACAAAATATTGACGTCGTGAATTAAAGTGAAGAAAAACTCTCCTTCGACGTGCCTGAGGAGCTATGAGTTTGCAAAATCGTTAGTGATGGAGCGCAACTTTAATCAGCCACAAATATTTTTGGATCCTCACTTATAGAAAAATACTGATCCCAATGTTCTAAAGCCCAAACGGATGCTTTATGTAACAGCAGAGTAACAGAATATATATTCATTTAAACTAAGCAGATGGAAGGAAAAGTTTTTCCTTTCATTTTATTCTTACCTGCAGCTTCGGCAAATAAATTGTGAACCTCTGATAATTGTGTTGTTCCTGTTTTTTGCTCTGCGTAAAGAGCTTAAGTGAAAATTGCCAGGTCTTTACCTCCGTCAACAGCTTTAATGGGTTTTCAGAAACACTGGGAGCCCTGGGTTTCTGGGAAACTATGACAAACACTGCCGAGCGGAGAGGAGGCTGAATGTGGATGCATTTGGATTCCAGCTGGTCATCAACGGTGACTGGGGGAAAAAATAAATATATATTTAGCACAATATCCTGCCAGTAACTAGCTGCAGTGTATCATTTATAAAGCAGCCTCTTTGGTGCAAAACATGTTTTTCTTTCTTTCTTTCTTTCTTTCTTTTTTTTTAATCAAATATCTATTCTAATCCAAAGCAATGCCTGGAAAAAAGATAAATAAACACACTTGAATTGATCTCTTGTCCACATTTAAGGTTTAAGATCATATATTCAGATATGACTTTCTGAACTTGGTAACAATTTAAAAACACTGCATTCACGATTTGCTTACTTTACATCCTCTGTTATTGAAATTCTAACCATTTCAGCGTCTGACACAGAAGATGATTCAGAAACTAATGATTTTCTGCCCTGTTGAACAACTTGAGAGCTTTGGAGAGACGAAGCTCCATAATGTTCTCTTTCTTCCCTGAGCTCTTCCCTGGTGTCACTGGACTGCACCACAAGGGTAACACAGATAGACGGAGAACACGCTTACACTTTTAGCTATGATTAATTCAGATTTCCTACTTAACCTAACATGCGTGCACCTTTGGGGTCTGGGAAGAAGGTTGAGAAAAAAGACACAGCATGAGAGACTCCAGGCCGATTTCTTAGTTCTGAGGTGAATTGCCACTGATCACACTAAAGCCGTTTTCGCACTGCAAGGAACGGAACGGAACGGTATGGGTTCAAAGTAGGGCCGACCGTGTTTGCATTAGAACTTCTGACCCGGTTCCAGCCGGCTCCTTGGAACCACAAGAGCTGTGGTTCCAATCGGGCCGGCCAAGCGGGGCTCCTTAGAATCAGCAGCTGATTGGTTTAGAGTCGGCCGTTGGTTGTTTTGCAGTCGGCCGTTGCTTGGCTCTAGCTGGCTCTCACTAAACTGTTCTTTCTATATTTTGTAAAGAGTGTTCTTTGTAATATTTTTATTATTATTACAGTGCCTGTATGAATATTTTATGTGCATTGTTTGGTGCAAAAGTTGTAATATTCTTTGCATATTCTGCTAGCCTTCATCACTGTTTCATCTACCAAAGAACGCACTGCAAGATCGCATAAATCAGTCTGCGATCGTTATTTGGGTTTAAAGTTGGAGGTCTTGTTACGTTTCCTCCTTCTGCTCAGTCTCATGGATCCTCACTGTGTTTTCCTTTGCAATCTCTCTGCAAACGGAGCAGGCAGTGGGACACATGAGCAGCTCTCCAGAGGTCTACCCCTGGTGTTCTCAGGTGATCTGCCCGATGTGGATCCATTTACCAGCCGAGCAGCTGCCCCGGGAGGTTTGAGCCCTCTTAAAAGTCCACGTCCAGCTACAGTTACAAAATGCAAAGTCGAGATAGAGAAAGGACAGCGTAGGGCCAGGGGGGTGCCGTAGATCTCCTGCTGTGGGTTCAAAGAGAGGTCCCCGACAGCTGTGGCTCTCAAGGGATGTTAACAGAACTGTTTGGGCAACTCAATCTAACCTCAATAAACCGAGGTGCCGCGTTCGCCTTCCCACATTCTTTTAAGGAGAAATATATACTTCTTGCATTTCATCAAAGGAGGAAAGAAAGTTGGACACTTTCTCAGGCTTTTCGACGTCCTAATTTATTTGATGCTAAGCTGCAGCCTTGTCAGGACGGTATGCATGCAGCGCCTTGCATAAGCATGAACACTCAGGTTTTTTTTTGTTTTTTATTCTCAAACTAAAGCTTTAGCAGTTTGGCGGTGAATCAATGCAATTTATTAAAAATATTCCCGGATGTACGTTTGATTACTGTCACATTACGATGTTTTTAGAAAAGTGCTTTATCTATTTTAGCTTACAGATGCAGAAATTACAACAATCTACAAACGCTTCCCTTTATAGAGCCAAACCTGAAATGAATGAGTTGAAAAAGATTCAGTTAATTATCAGAGTAATAAAACCGACTTAATTACAAAAGAAATGTGGTTGCTTAGGAATGATCTGGTAATGAAAAACATGATTCAGTTGATTCAGTGGGGAGGAAAAAAGCACCACCCATCAGTCTTGTGAAGTTAACGGCCTTAAAAGTTCAGTCTGCAAGTGTCGTGTAGATTGTCACTGCAGGCTGGCTAACCTAGCTAACCTACCACATTGCTCAACTAGCACTAGCCGTATTGCTAATACTGCTCTTTCTACAACAGAGTTTAGGATAGTTTTGTATTTTTATATATTTTCAGTGCTGATACTCCACTTTGTTTTTTCTTCACTTTAAAAAAAATTAAAAAGACAGTCATGTCAAATAATTTATGCTCTTTAATATTCATAACCATTTCTATAATCTAAAGGTTTTGTAATCATTGCAGAAACCCTCCTCAGAATTGCTGGAGCACTTTTCGTATATTTGCTATGCTGGAGATTGAAAAGTCTGCAAAAAACTCGAAATATTTGAAATTGAAAAGCCTCTTTGCAGTTGCCTCAATCTTTGCCTCCCACCCACAGATTCTATTTCAGATTTATCCCAAAACTCTGGTTTAAACACTCAAACATCTTTATTCCCTCAGATCTTTTTTAATTCAAGAACAATTAATCAAAATTACTTCGGCATTGATTTTTCTCCTTTATATGAGAACAATTTAGCTACTAAGTACTTTTGTTTTTCCTTCAGCTTGGTTATCCCAGTGTGGAAGACATGCTGATTATTTTATTCTATGACATGCCTCCTGCATCATTCTTCTACATTTGTGCCACTTCGTGCTAGAAAATAATAAACTGTTGACTTAACTGACTTGATTAACTGCTATCATCCTAGTAAATAAACTTGCCTTGAGGAAGTTTGGGAGCTTATTGTTGAGAAATCAACACATAATGTGTTGCCATTCGACCTCCGTGGGATCAAATGTAAACAGACTGTTGGCTCAGAGAGCTAATTTCAATCATTGCCTCCAAAAATAAATCCTCTCCAGGTGTTTGGAGTCCGTTTCCTTAGCTTTGATCAGCGGAGGATGCAAAAGTAGATCCTTAGATAAAGTAGAACTGTGGTACATGTGTATCTGACTTTTCAATCACCTCACCTATTATTGTCCCCTCTAGTCAGGTCTGTTCCAGTAACGTGACACTATATAAATATTTGTCCGACATAACTGTAGGCCCATTCAGCTGATCCTGTGGCTTCGGCTCAGGCACAATAGCCCCTTATCCTCAGCAAGTAACTCTACACTCCCTTCCCTGGTCATTATTGATGGCCGAGTAAGTGTTACAGTTACAAACCAATTACTCCACCATTAATGTTAGATGAGCTGCTTTACAAGTACAGCTTGATGCTTATCAGGTTTTCCTCTGCGGTCGCCTTTTTTTTTCTTCTTACTTTCTCTAAACTGCACACCGTCTCCCCGCACGCGGTTTCAAGTCTTTAATAAGTGGGAGGTGAGAATGACAGCTGGCAGTCTTAGTTGCATTTCAGGAGAATTTTTTTTATTTTTTTCCCCCCCAGTTCAAGAGGTAAAGAAGTCAAAAGGTGAGCAGCGTGTCCTCGCTTTGACTTTGGGAAATCTGGTGACACGGTAAGGTGATATCACGGCAGCTAAAAAGGAGAAAAAGGGATGCTGGGTGGGGGGTTGGGTTGGTGGTGGGGGCAGCGGCACAGTGAGGTGTAAAGGATCGAATGGGGAAGGAACGGTGCGTCTCCAGGTCAGTGAAAGGTTGAACTTATTTCAGGTTTGGGTACACACCCCAGCAAACGGCCATTTTGTTACTCCTGTCAGAACCTGGTGGGCGAGTTGAGCCCGATAGGAGGCTCGTCTGTGTAGAGGGATGAGAGACGATTTGCAGATCAGGTCGACACCTTTCACGTCTCGTCAGCGGCATCTGCTGAGGGATCTCCCACACAACTCATCTGCTCTAGTCATCTAAAACAATACTTATACGAAAACAGGTCATTGCTTGAACACTGTAATAGCCTAAATAAAAGCTGCACTTGCTGGTAGCTCACTTTCCTTTTTAAATATCTTTAAAAGAATATAGTTTTATATTATGAAGAATTAAATGAAACCATAAAATGTCAAGGTCAAAATTGGCAAACCTAAAAAAGAAAAAAGAAATTTGGAATTTGGTCAACCTGTAGAAGATGAATAGTTATTAAAGCTGCATAAACTGTTTGGGTAGAAATTAGACCCACATTCACGAGTAAAACAAGGTAACAAGTAAGCATTTTTTTTGTTATTGAAATGAGATGAGGGCTTTATTATGACCACTGAATTTACTTTGGTGTCCAAGGTTTAGCTTTCAGGCTGATGTCTTGAGATGTTGCTTCAGTATGTCCTCATGATGTTCTGTCCTCATGATCTGTCCTCATGATGTTCTGTCCTCATGATGTTCTGTCTTCATGTTCTGTCCTCATGATGTTCTGTCTTCATGTTCTGTCCTCATGATGTTCTGTCTTCATGTTCTGTCCTCATGATGTTCTGTCCTCATGATCTGTCCTCATGATGTTCTGTCCTCATGATCTGTCCTCATGATGTTATGTCCTCATGATGTTCTGTCCTCATGATGTTCTGTCTTCATGTTCTGTCCTCATGATGTTCTGTCTTCATGATCTGTCCTCATGATGATCTGTCCTCATGATGTTCTGTCCTCATGATGTTCTGTCTTCATGTTCTGTCCTCATGATGATCTGTCCTCATGATGATCTGTCCTCATGATGTTCTGTCTTCATGTTCTGTCCTCATGATGTTCTGTCTTCATGTTCTGTCCTCATGATGTTCTGTCTTCATGATCTGTCCTCATGATGTTCTGTCCTCATGATGTTCTGTCTTCATGTTCTGTCCTCATGATGTTCTGTCTTCATGTTCTGTCCTCATGATGATCTGTCCTCATGATGTTCTGTCCTCATGATTTTCTGTCCTCATGATGTTCTGTCTTCATGATCTGTCCTCATGATGTTCTGTCCTCATGATGATCTGTCCTCATGATGTTCTGTCCTCATGACTTTCTGTCCTCATGATGTTCTGTCTTCATGATCTGTCCTCATGATGTTCTGTCCTCATGATCTTCTGTCCTCATGATGTTCTGTCCTCATGGTGTTCTGTCCTCATGGTGTTCTGTCCTCATGGTGTTCTGTCCTCATGATCTGTCCTCATGATGATCTGTCCTCATGATGTTCTGTCCTCATGATGTTCTGTCCTCATGATCTGTCCTCATGATGTTCTGTCCTCATGGTGTTCTGTCCTCATGGTGTTCTGTCCTCATGATCTGTCCTCATGATGATCTGTCCTCATGATGTTCTGTCCTCATGATGTTCTGTCCTCATGATCTGTCCTCATGATGTTCTGTCCTCATGATGTTCTGTCTTCATGATCTGTCCTCATGATCTGTCCTCATGATGATCTGTCCTCATGGTGTTCTGTCCTCATGATGTTCTGTCCTCCTCCTCCCTCCCTCAGCTCCCACACCCACACAGCCTGATGCTGCCACCCCCGTACTTCAGTCAGAGTGATGTTTCCAAGTTGTAAAGATTCTCCCTCTTTGCTAAAATAACAGTGAGGGAAATTATGATGAGCACAAACTTCAAGACATGAAGGTCTTTGTTGTCTGGCTTTCGTGTGATGTCATAGTTGTGTCATCATCTTTTCTGAGTGAACTTTCAGCCCCTGTGACTTGGACTTGCAGCCCAAAGACTTAAGAATTGACTTGGACTGCTTTCACATGTCAGAGCTCAATTCATTTAGCAGAGATGTTCACAGTGCCTTCACTTCACTTTACCTCAGATGTAGAAAGTGAAAGCCCTGTTACTTTGACTTTTACACTTTTCTGTTAATGTAAGTTATGCAATGCACTTATCTGCTCCTTTTTTCCGGTTTTTCCTTCAGTAACAAGGAACCCATGGTCTACTGTTCTCTGCTACATTCAAAGAATGTGCCATGAACCAGGTCGGCACGTTAACACACACGTGCATGTCTGTAGGTGGCAGCTATGAAGCCATTCATCAGCAGCTTTCGCAGAGGACTTTGTCCTTAGGAGTAAGATACAAAGGAAGCAGGCATTTCCTTCTTAAGAGGGATGCTTTCCGCCACACGTCCTGATTACTGAGATCAGATCCTCTTGCCCTGAAACTCATCACCAGATGACTTTTTACTACACATTTAGAGCAGCGAAAAACATTCAGGTTTTATACATCGCTCTGAGAAAATGTTCTCCTGCGTCAGGAAAGAAAGTGAATAATTCATAACTCCAGCTTTTGAATTATCATGAAATTAGCATGAGACTGCCAAGCATCGGCAGCTATTTTAAACTTTTTCTCTTTCCGAAATGTGGCCGATGATTGAATGACACCTGGATGCCCTGCAGAGTATTTAACCAAGCTCTCTTCGGGTCAGATTTGTCTTCAAACCGAAACCGTATTTATCGATAATTCTCTTAAAGTTGTGCCATCAGAAACGCTCGCCGCTGACAGATTTTCAGCAGAAAACAATCAAGGCCTCGCCTTGCTTCCTCTGGAGTCCATCTGGGGGACGCAGAGGAGGAGGGGCTTCATCTGAGTGGCCAGCGAAAGTGGGGGAGAGCGGCTGGCTGAAGTTTATGGAGATTTATGACTCCTTCCCCAGGCCTTTATTGCCTCCTCCTCTGTGGGTAGTCCTGGGAGGCCCACGGCAAGCATCAACCAGTGCAGGGGCTCCTGCAGGTGGGCCCACTGAACACATTGCTCACTGCAACTTGTTATAGAGACAAATGGTGTCACGGAGCACTCCACAAGCAGATGACAAACAAAGGCGAGGGGTTGGGGGGAGGAAGCCAGAGGGAAGGACAGTTGCTCCGTCAATGGAATCAGGACTTCAACTTGGCCCTCAGCAGCTAAAAAGATTTATGGCAGCCTTGGCTTTGTTTTACTGGCACCAATTAAATTTCTGTCATTTTGGAGTGCCGTGATAAAATTTTGACATAAAGAAACATTTGAACTCGATCCCAGGACGATAATTTTTGCGACCGCTGTTTTGAAGCCAGAATTTCAAGAGTTTTTTTTTTTTTCTTTCTTTCTTTTTTCCAAGCACATGCTTTTTTTTTTTTTTTTTTATCTTTGTCCTTTTGGTTTATGCATTACAATAGAAGTGTAATGTCAAACAACAAAAGCTTTGAAAGTTCATCATTTGTTCCTTGATTAAAAGTCCAGCTGTCTCCTCCAGCTGTCTGCTCTCTGGGTGCATAAAAAAAACAAAAAAGAACTGATTCTGATTTTTAAGAAATGAAATAAACTACCTTTACATCTGAATCTTAGCCTTTCACTTTCTTTGTGCCAGTCTCATGTAAAATATGATTCGCATGTGACAAAATGTAAAAACATTCAGGGCACATTATGACTAGTGCAGCTTTCCATTTAATGCAACAAAACAGTGAAGGATTGTTGAAAATACAGCCGACTTGGGAAAAATTTCTGCTTCAGCTGCCTGTCTTGTTAATAAATTTCTACACATGGTTACAAGGAATTTTCTGGCTTTAATCAATAAGAAGGTCCGTTCTAAGAAGCATGTACCCAGCTTTACCTGGTCAGTCAATACAATGATGGGCTGCACTTAACATGCTTACTGAGGTTTGGCCTTTTTTCCCTCATGTCTTCTGTTTTTCCCCAACAACAAGAAATGTTCCAGAGCTGGTGAGCCAAAAGGCAGCTGCTGAAGCCAATATCGCTGTAAATAATCAACTACCGATGGTCCACTTGACAAGGTTGGAAAAGAATGAGGGAAGAAAAACATAAAGGATGCAAAAAATGTGAAGTTTAAACAATTTATGTCTGAAAATAAACCAGTGGTGTAAATTATGCTATAAAGTTCCTGTAGCATATCTACAATGAAACAGGAATAAACCCTGCCTAAACTAGTTTAAACTTATATTAACAATCTATTTGTTTAATCCCTGCCCAAAATATTATAAATGCAATAGTTTGTTCATTCTAATATATAAAATACAGCAGATGTGCATTTTTATTTGAAAAATTAGTAAAATAACTATTATTTTGAACATTTCTAATCCTTACCTAGGTGGTGGGGAATTATTTTCAATATGAACACTAGTATGTGTTTTATGTGCATTAACAGGCATTAGTTGTAAACACATTCCTTCTTAGTAGTTTGGAGATTTTTGGCAAATTTTCTAGCAACAGTTTACAAGATGTTCAAGTTCAGATACCATAATATGATTTTATTGAGAGTTGCTAATTTTTATCTTTTGCCTAAATCCATAGTTTGGAGAGAGTTTGCAAAAGAACAAAACCATCATAAAGGTATCAGTCAGAAGAGCACTGAAATTTAAAAATTCAATAACATAATTAGGCCCCAAACTATTCACACCCCCAGCAGACAGTGATCTGAACTTATTTTTATTCAACCAACGAGTTTGTTTTGGGTTTTGCACACTTATGCAACCAGATTTGCTCGTTTTTCAGTTGAATTGCACAACATAGATATCAGAATTATTTTTTGGCAATATGGTTTGAAACTATCCATCAATCTTTTTTTCTTTAAAACACAAAACCTGACATTTTAACAAAGATGAATATACTTTTAAGCAGAAGACTAGGTTGCTGCCTGATTGAAAATGTGAATTTCATCTGTACAACGGTTTTCCAGTAAAAATAAACTAAACAACTTGAGAAAGACTCAGATGCATGGTTTCTATCAGCATTACTCGGTCGTCAATTTGCTGCTGAATGCATGCATCAGTCTCCCTCCATTCAGATTGGTATGTTCATATCTTGATGAGAATTTTTACATGTTTTTAATTTTTAAAGAACTATGGGATACAGCTTGCATTTTTTTCTTTTTTTTTTGCTTTACATTACTTTATGCATGGGGTGTGAGGACATGAGATAATGACAGACTCATGTTTCTTGCAACATAACACATCCTGAGTAAGTCACTCGAAGATGAGCCATAGGGTGAAATGGCAGAAAGTGCACTTATAATCTACAGTTCCACCACTCAGACTATAAATATTGGATATGTATAGCTGTACATTATCACCACTTGGCCTCTTTCTGCTCCTGCTGAAACAAGTTGCTTAATGGCACGCCTCCTTTATAACATACCATATAGAAAGTACAAGCTTTGACAATAAGGAAGTGAGACAGAAACAAACCATACCCTGAAGCACCAAACTGAAACAGAAGATTTTACTGACTGAAATTCAGGAAACCTTGAGCATTTATCCTAAAAATACCATTTTTTTGTTTTGAATAATTGCCATCATTATTGCCTTCACTCTGTTTTGTTCCACTCGTCTCCCACTGAAAGAGATAATTATTTTATCCTGCAACATTCAGCGGACCAGCAATTAGAAAATTAACCTCTGCTATCTTGTTTTTCTTGGAAAACCTCTGAACAGCTTGTGGACTGCAATTAATGCATAAAAAGATTCTGAATACGTATTCTGATGTGCTCAGAGTGAGGAATAACAGGACTGATGGAGCTCCATTATACTGTAGCGATCTTACTTCAGCATCTCAAGACTGTTTTGCAAAGCTGAAGCAAAGTGTTACTCATTTTCTAGGAAAATCATGT
Source organism: Poecilia mexicana (assembly GCF_051168715.1). Lineage (NCBI taxonomy): Eukaryota > Metazoa > Chordata > Actinopteri > Cyprinodontiformes > Poeciliidae > Poecilia > Poecilia mexicana. Next base: position 19,817,856 of record NW_028263381.1, read on the forward strand.
TGATGCTTTTAAGGTGATTAGATTAACTATGCATCCAAAATACTGATTCTCTTAACGGTCACTGTGTTTCCGAAAAATTGTCATGCGGATTGTAAAATGTCACAAAAAAGATGTGAATTAAACGCGTTTATCTGCTGGTTCGGAGCGACTCAACCAGGCTATGCAGAGTCTGATTTATTTTGTCAGATGTATGCATGGCTGTGATAAACAAAATGCAGAGGGTGAAAACTAGCATGGACCAAACATCTTGGAAAATTTTCAAAAATCAAAACCTCCAGTACGGAGGGAAAAACTCGTTCAGTTTTTCTGAGTTTTGTGCCTCTATTAAGGCACCGACCCATCGCCTGTGGATGGGGAAAGTTTGCTATATCAGAATTATTCAGTAAATGTGTTTCTCTCCCTTCATAAAGTGTTTTTTTTTCTGTATTTGAATTTTGCCATTTCCATTAATCTCTTCTAATGCAATACTTCAAAATCATCAAAAATGGTTTTTGTTGTTGTTGAAATACCAAGTTCGGGACCTTAAACCACGATTGGATTGGGTCATGTCATCGCCAACAACACCCCGTCTGTGACGGCTGCCACTCAGGCTGCTTTTTACAATACCCAAGAAAATGTGGGAATTGAACAAAAGGGAAAAAAAACACTTAGCTGTGAATTAGATTGCATGAGACAGTTGGTATTTTCCCAAGCTGAGTGTGGAAAAGGCAGACAGTTCCTTCTGACATTAAATGATCGGAAAGGAAATAATAAATCAAAACATTCCGAACACAAATGTTGGATGTCAAAAATGGTCTGTGGCCTCCCCCCCTGCCTCCCCAACAACCTCCCAGGCATGCAGTGATGAGCCGAAAACGTTAGCTGAGAAAATATGCAATCCCTGTTGAGAGAAACCCCCCTGCCTTCCCCCCATTCCTCCGTCTAATGAAGACCAGAGCTGAGGATATCAAGTCCTCAATCAGCCGCAAGTCCACTTCACATATGTTCTGCCGAATCTCCGCTCATGAGCTGAGCCCCGCGATCTCAGGGGGATCACGCCGCCGAGCCTTATCGGCATTCCTCGGAGGCCTCGGTCAACAGAACCACATGGCCATCGCTGACAGGCGATGCCTTGACACACAATGGCAACACTTCAGCGTTAGATCATGTGATGCTCCAACGAGACCGGGAGGGGGGCGGGAGGGGGGCCGGACTGCTTGTGCGATCATCGCGATCACATGGGGTAATTTGTCGGAAGCTTTGTGAAGATTCTCTTGATGGAGCGGAGTTAGAGGAGGGCTTTCTGAGTCGGGCGGTTTGGAAGTGGGGCTTTGCAGAGCAAATAGAAGAAGAAGGAACGAGCTGGACGCAGACTTTCTATACTGTTGAATCTCCATCTTCCTTTTCAACAGACGAACATGAGCTTGTCTGAGATTCTATTTGATGAATTTCTTGCTTTTGTTTCATTCATCTAGCTCTGTGCTGCACCTTTCAAGAAAAATCAATTTGCTTAATTTGTCAAGTAAAGGGGTAATTGCTTAAAATATAATAATTAATAGAATATAGAAAATACAATTTTACATTGAAAAAATAAGGCACCTAATTACATATTTAATTATGTACTGAGAAGTTAGAGAAATGTTCTTTTTATCAAATAAGTTCCAATATTGTAAATACTCAGCTTTTCTAAAATAACCACAACTATGTCATGTCTTCTGTATATTAAATTTCTCTATTTGCTCACAAAAAAGTTGTATCTGCCTTAAACTGTTTGAAATGAGAAATTAAAATTCCTACTGCCATTTGCGATTCAAGGTTCTACGTCAGCTTGTTGAGATATTTCACTGAAACTATATGATGTGCAGAACACTCAAGGCTGAATGAAATATTCAAACACACGATGCTTTCCTGCTGCATCATTGCATTAATAAAGGATATTCCATCTGTGCAATTTTTACTCCTTTCCCACATTTCCTAGAAACTAGTTATTTAGGAAATGTAAAATCTTCACACTGAAAGTACTTCAGGGACTTTCTGCATCCAAAGTTTGTGCATTTAGAGCAGAAGCTCAGACGTAGATAGTGGAACTAAAACTTTATCATCACTGATTTTTTTTTTTATCGATTGGTTTTATCATCTGGAAAAAATATGAAATGAGTGTAACTTCCTTTTGCATCGTGCTAAAAGTTAAAAGATGCAGTAAAATGGTCTGCTGCTAACATGGAAAGCAGAACTTCTCTATGTTGTCTTTTACTCTGGAATAAAAGAAAAACTACCTTTTCAGACAGTTCCCTAAAGTATTCACAGCCTTTGAACTTTTCCACATGTTGTCACTTTACAACCACACAATTTGAGTATTTTATTAGGATTTTATGCAACTAGGCAACACAAAGTATGATACATTGAAGGGAAATAACATCGTGTTTAATTTCACATCCAAAAAAAAATACAAAAACAGGGATTTGTATCTTGACCTGCACTTTGTAAAACTAACTTTTGCTTCAGCAGCCTCTCCAACTCTGTGGACATTTCCCTTCTAGCTTTGAGATTTCTATTTTACAAAACATGTCAAACCTTCCTTTTCTTGTTTTTTTTATTTCAACTCCATTCATCTTCCCACCAAATATCTTTCATTTCCCTGAAGAAGAAAAGCATGATGCTGCCTCCACCGTGTTTCAGGGTGCCGTTGCTCAGGGCGGTTTTTGCAGTGTTAGTTTTTCTCGAGACAAAATATGATATGATATGAAGACCAAAGTGTTCAAAACAGGTCACATGTGACAAGATGATCTTCTTCAACGTGTTTTACAGCAAACTGTAAGTGGGACTTCCTTTGGCTTTCTTTCAACAGTGCTCTCTTCAGTGAAGGTCAAAATTGCAGACTATGCGATGAGCAGCCATGTTTTCTGCAGGCTCGCGGTCGTGTGATGCCGTTTCCGTTTTCAGATGGTGCATTAAACTTCTACAAGAGATTTTTGACATTGTTTTATAATCTAAATCTGTTTTAAACTTCTCCACAGCTTTCTTCCTGAGTTGTCTGCTGTGTTTCTTGGTTTTCATGATTCTGTTTGTTCTCTAGCAAACAGATTCTTTATTAATTCTAAATAAATCACGGATGAACTCTATCAGTGATGTTTTTAGATTTTTAAATCCAGATGGATGAAGTTGAATGAAGTTCTATTTGTAAAGAACTCGAAAACCACGTATCGTTCTCCTTTTACTTCAAGATCATTTGATACGTTGTGTTTTGATTGTCAAGTGAAAAAAAAAGGGAAAGGGTTTAAGAGGAGTGGAGACTTCTACGTAGCACCATAAATGCTTATTTATAGCAAAACTGGACCACCTGAGAGATAATTTATCCTCAGTGAAAGGTAAATCAGTTTCTTTCACTAAACTGATTTGTTTGTAGTTAAATAAGCACAGCTTACTGGACGCTCTGACCTTTGTTGACCCCTGCTCTCCATTAAACAGACAGCAAGAGTTTTCTATAAATAAAAACAATGTCCGAGCATGTTTTACTTCCTCCGCTCCGTCCTTTTCGTTTCGAACACGAGGTTTTTGGTTTTTCACAGTAAACGAAGCAGCCAGCGGTTCAACAGCAGCGTCAGCCTCTCGTGGCACCCCACGTGCAGGATGTTGAAAGTGTTAAAGAAAAAAAAAAAAAAAACAAGCTGGCAGAGGAAATACAAGAACGCAAAGAGTTCAACTGTTGCACAACAGCGTGCAGTCACGCAGCGAGCTGGAGACAGTGGTTTTGCTTCAGCTGTCCTCCTGCAGGACGGGGGAAGACATCTGATCTGCCTGTTTGGACGTGAAAATAGTTATTATTTAAACCCCTCTGTCAGTCTACTCCCGGAATGTTGCTGGTGTTATTTGAGGAAAACGGTGCATGTAGACATGTTCTTTGCTGGAACTAGACGTCCTTTTTTCTCTCTCTCTCTCTCTCTCTATTTGACTTGCTCTGAACATTTTGTTTTCCTGCGGCAGAAGTCACACTTTCCATAGCTCTATTTCCGTCTCTGGGTTAAAGTGCAGTGCAGACAAAAGAAAGAAACCACTCAGCTGGCTAACTTCCTGTTTTCTCACTTGGTGCCTGTTCTTTTAAAGCAGAACCCCCCCAAAAAAACTAAAAAAAGAGTTTAGTGTGTTTTAAAGGGCATACGCTGTTCTGGTAAATCACCAGTGATAACGGTGAACACACCCAAAGAGCTCTTTAAGCCCTGTTTGTGGGATTTTATAAGGCAAGAAAATAAACTGAATATTTCACAGGCAAGAAAAAGACACTTAGAGCTGAAAGTGAAAACATGTCTAATTCCCTCAACCCCAACGTATGCCATTCTACCGTTGCAGGGAAGGTGTGCAGGCAGCTAATAGTGGACCGTCTGCACCAGCAGACTGCACCTCTGAGAGCTTTTAGAGTTTCTGTGTTCTCACACGGCAGAGCAGGGAAATAAGCCGAGCGCTGGGTGAAAAAGAAAACACTCAGTTTCCAGGAAAACTCACATCCTACCAGGTCTGCTCTTCCCCCGTTCATTACCTCTCCATGACTCCGACGATGAATAAATCACAGCAGAAGAGCAACAGCCTGTGAGTTTAACTCGGGTCGCTGTGACGTGGCCGGCTGAAAGCAGCGTTTTCTGTGAGGATGGCGCTCTGCGAAAAACCCACATTGGTGCAGATTCTCTTTTTTCTGTTACTAGAAAACAAAACAAAACAAAAAACTAATGATTCTAAAATGAAAAAAAATTATTGTATGGTTTGCAGTCATTAAGAAGTTTGCATATCGATGCGGGGAAGAAAAGGTCAATCAGTCAACCTACAATCTTGATTTTAGCTGGTTCATTCTATAACACATGCATCTACTGAAGCTCTGGTTGTGTGGGGTTGAGCGACTCCTCTGCCAGAAAGTGCTCTGTTCTCCTGCAACTTCTAACAGATTTCCTTCCAGGATTGCTCCTTTTTTATCTCCCTCTATCGTCCATCTTCACATTATCTCTCATCACATTTCATCCTAACAAAAGCATCCCAAACGTTTTGGCCAAAAGTTGAATTTTGGTCTTGAATTCAAGTTTTTCTGTGCAACACTGCATGTTCATGGCCTTGTGAAAAATACTGTTTGGAGCTCCAGAATAACACTGGAAGACCCTGTGAAGCAAATGTCTTCCATCGTTTCCCTAAAAGGATTTTGTTAGCTGGTGTAAACCGGTCTTGGTTTGGATTTTGGATTTTGGTTTTGGGGCCATACGGGTGTAGATTTTTAGATGGGTTTCTGGCAGCTGTGTGTAAAGGGACAGGCGATGCTCACTGTCCCTTTACACACAGTCATGATGTGTGTTTGCTGTTTATTTTGTTCTGCTCGGCTTGATGGACTCCTGGGTTAAGAAAGGAGGGGGGCAGGAGGACAAGAGGCGAAGAGGTCAAACAGTAAAGCAACCGCTACAGAAGGGGAAACAATCCCCTCTTTGAGTCAGTGGGAATGTGCTGTAATTAGGAAAAATCACCGGTTATGGATATTATAAGAAGTTGAGCAAGAATTTAAAAAAATTAAGGAGATTTCTCATCTTCACATTTTATTCCTGATAAAAGAACAAACTAAGAAAAATAAAATGGCAAAAGGTTTATTTCTAACTCTAACACTCTCCATCAAAAATGCAGAGTTTGGTAAATAGCTGGTCCACATTTAATAGACTTAGCTGACAAACAGTGACAAAACCGCTTTGAGCCATTAGTATGTAAACTGGTTTTTCTATATCAATTGTAAGTTGTCAAATGTTTGTACTGATAGAAAAAATCTCTGCTATTTTAAGAGAGTGCCTGGACATTTTGTTTTTTATCCTGCTGGTAGAAAGCCATATTTCTGTCTCTATATAAAAAAATGAATTTGAACTTGTTACTCTTTTAAGCATGTACCTTGTATGATAATAATTGTCCATTAATTTAAAATTCAGTAAGAAATTTGTTTTAATTGCAGCTCTTTAATAAGTCCCTGAGCTTGTTTAGGTAAAAAGACAGAAGTATAATCTCCTTTTGAATTAATATGGCAAGCATGTAAGCAAACAGGTGTCTATTTGCACATCAAGAGGTTACGGAGGAATATTATCATCCCTTTGTAGTCAGGGTTATGTTAAGTCACAGAGGATTTTTAGCGCTAATATTTTTCAAATGGTGCTTCACAGCTCATTTCATAGAAAATGTTTCTTATTTTTCCTTTTTCTATTGCTCACTTTGACAGAGTGTGAGTTAATGATGAGTGGGAATAATGGGGGGGGGGGAAAGTAATGGCTACAGATATGAGTCCAGCAGAGGAAAGCCTTCTTGTTTTAGCTCAGACCTTCAACAAAACTCTTGATATGGCAACAAAAATTTGATAGTGAATGATTTATACTCATACTTATATGTATGAAAAAGGAAAAGTCATATGAGGAAAAAGGTTCACAAGAAATCCCAAGCATACTGTTGTGCATATGTGGTGCATGCAGGAAGCATATCACCAACATATAAAACCTATTATTAGGACATTATAGGAGTTAAAGTCTGTATGGAAAGAGAATTATAGACGTAGAGAAGAAACATTTTTACTTTTCGGACCTTTTTAGACACAAAATCTCAAACAAGAAGTGTTCAGTTTTCATCCAAATACTACTCTTTTAGTTTAGTGCATTATATAACAGCCTGTGTATTTCAGACCAACAACTGTTTGGTTATTTATTTTTGTTGTATAATAAGTTCCTTAAATTAAAAGTCAATGCAGTCAATGGCTCTGAGACGCCACTAAATAAGGAAAAAGGAGTAAAAAGAGAAAAATATTGCAGAAAAAAAGCCTTAAGAAATCCTTATCCCAATATGCTAAAAACAGACATATTATGGCAATCATGTAGAAGAATGTGCTGTGGTAAGATGAGTTTAAAATATTACACATCCTTTTCAACACATCACTCTGATTGTGAAATACGGCAGTGGCTGCATCATGCTGTGGAGATGGTTTACTTCATTAGGGAACAGGAAGCTTGTCAGAACTGATGGGAGGACGAATTAAGATGGAAACCTAAAACCTGTACTGGATCAAAACAAGCGTTGGAATGGACCAGTCAAAGTCCAGACCTGGATGTTTTTGAGAATCTGAATAAAAACACCATCTTGCAACTGTAATGATAGTAAAAGGAGTTTCCACAAATGGCAAATAGAAATTGGAAACGTTTCACTCTCCTCTGTAGATGGAAACGAAATACACCGGACTGTTTGGTTGTAAAGTAACAAAAAAAGAGGATTTAATTCTCCAAAAGCAAAATGAACAAATTTTGGCTTCAAGCATAAAGTGAACTAAAATGCAAATAAAGGTAGCTCATTTAATATTTATACTCGATAAACAGGAAAAAACAGAAACTCAAACAACCGAACCCTGAGGTGTGGAATTACACTGTAAACAGTGAAAGTGTAATTATATGCTTCTCTCTGATTGTCCTTACGGTTGTCTGCATACGCTTGGCCCAGGTTCCGTGTGGTTAGATTAGAGGAATAAGGTGATACACAAACATGAGTAAACACCAAAGCATTGTTGTCAGGATCCCCTTGAGCCCCGCTGAGCATCCGCTTGTGTAAATAAAATGCTGCAATTACAAGTAAAAGTCTAAGGATGGCGTTACTTTTGTTATTGTTGCTGCCGTTTGACTTCCACTCGACATTTGTGCTGTGAACGTGTTGCTGTTATTTCAGACAAAGTGTAAATGGGCCATTATGTCCGTTAAACAGACACATCAGCACAACCACAATGGCCACCATGTTGGTTTTATTTGTGACCAAAACTCTCAGTTCCTAAAGAAAACCGTGCAAAATGTTTGAAATTCACAAGTGCTATCTAAATTACAAGCAAGCAGGATTCTTCTTATTTGTATTTTTTTTCCAACAAATAAAAAAATAAATAAACAAGTGACCAGAAAGGCAAGGAAATCTGAGAACCAAATGATATGTTTCTGCTTGTAAAGGGGTAAGAAAAAGTGACCAGTTTATTTTAAAGATGAAGATGACAACCCAGAGCGCCGCCACACCCCACCAGCATGGAGTGCAAACCTGCACACCACCAAAGTTAAGTGTTATGCTGCAGATGAGTGAAAATACTTATGTTTTTGAAAGTCATATATATTTGATACTCACAAAAACCTCAATTTTGTTGAAATTTTAATTGAAACATCTATAGAAACTAGTGCATAATTGCAAAGTAGAAGAAAAATATTTAGTGCAAAAATAGAACAGCTGGATTTACACTGGGATTAAACACACAAGTGGACTCAGACTTGCAGCGAGAAAGTTCCACAGACTAGGAGAGGAAAGAAGTTCCTAACAAAGCCTGAAGCCCCTGGAGTTACACCGTCTACACAGAATCCCTGGACCGAGTGGGATTTTATCGCCAGGCTCTCGTGGGACTTGAAGGTTATTTCCTAAGAAGCGAAGCAAAGACGGGTGTGAGCAGAAAAGAAAGGAATGCAAAAACGGACAGAAAGAAGTGGGTGAGGAGCCTAATTCAGGCTGGGACACAAACTGGAGGAAACCAACAACCTGAAGCTACAAAACTACAAAGCCAGAACAAAAACACAAACAGAGCCCACTCCAGCAACCCCGCGTGAAACCTTTTCACACTCCCATTTCCACAACAAGAAAACATCGACGCGAGATGCAAGACGCCGCTGGGTGACAGTCAGAGACGCACAAAGCCAACCGCGCAGAGAGAAATGCAGCAGCGCATGAAACGTTTTCCAGACTGCGGCGTCCTTTTTCCTTCATATAGCGTTTACCTCAAAGTCACAGAGAACAAACTGTTATCAAAGGGAACGGGAAGGCAAAGATATAACTCAGCGCTTCGGCTGGAGAACTCTGAGTGAGGAGAAAGCCTTCAGTGTAAAGTATCTGCAGGGATTCTGCTCTGCCTTTTATATTTTATGCGATGGACCGAAACACATTTGTGCGTGATTGAGCGGATGGAGAAGGATGCATGGTTTTGCCACAATTTGTAGGAATACAAACCAGAAAAGTACACCACTCGGTTTCTCATCATTATAACAAACTGCTTTCAGAAGTCACCTAATTAGTTCAACTGCAAATCCACAAAAAGTGTTTGTCCACCGAACCTGAGAGCGTCAATCAGAGTAACCCAAGGAGATGAGGAGAACAAAGGTTTTCTTGTTTGCTTGGCAGGGTCTGGATTGTATCTTTGGTTGTCCTGTGTGATAAAGCCTGGCTTGGTGAACTCATGTTTATGACACGGTGGCCTGGATCTGGTTGACTGGAGGATATAAGTTCTGAGATGTGTTGTGCATCTTTATGAGTATGAGGCTAACCATTCCTTTAGTTGGTATAAAAAGCATCCCTTTGTATTTTTGTTCTGTATTTTTATATTTTTGTACATTCAAAACACGCTAAAGCGTAAGAACAAAGTCCACCTGTGAAAGTTCAAAACCAGAACTGTTCTGGTTTAACTGACAGATGATGTTCCGCCTTTCAAGCTTTAAGACAAGACAAACACACCCAACCTTGAAGGCTTGCTATCTGCCTGCTGTGACTTTAACTGTCACCGTTACGTGTGATTTAGGATGCTTGAGCGCAGACAATTTCTGCACCACAAATTCAAGTAATCATGCACACGGACTATAGAGCATGAAATGCATAAAATCCATGCTTTATTCCCATGTGGAAGAACCCGCAGCAGTGAGAGGCGTGCGTCTCTGCTGATGTGTTTTTGAGCATTGTGGGGGGGGAGGGCCAGGGTTCCCTATGATCCGCTCCTTAAAAGCTACCTTTCCCTGTCCAGTACACTTTCCTCGGCCGTCTCACACAGAGTGTGGCTCTGAGTGGGAGGTTTATCCTCCACCTAGTGAGGCAGCACACAACCAGGTCCTGGCCTTCTCCTCTTTCCCTGCAGGAAAAAATGGACACCAGGAGGAGATGGGTGTGGACAGGACATCCATCTGAAGGGGATTTATGCAAGAAGCCGCTGACATGCCCTGTTGTCAGACTGCTGGGAGCAGGGCTGATGAAATGGACAGGGTTATGGTCACCTCTTTAGCACAGCATGAATGGCTCCCTCTCTGCATAAGTGATCAATCCTATTTAGTCAACAGAGGAGGGAAAGTGGAGAGGATGGATGCGCGGCGCCTTCTGAACTCAAGATTTATGTTCATTCCTTTGAAAACGACTAAACCAGACTGATTGCATCTCCTCTTAAGTCCTATGCAATGTATGTTTTGTAAAGATTTTTATATGTATTTATTTAGTAATCACTGTTTGTCCGAGGGATCAATGTAACATGAAAAGGAAGCCTTTTATTTATTTGTTTTTTTTTATTAGTAATTTATTTTTTCAATGTAAGAAAAAATTCAAGAACACTATCAAATTATCAAATTTAAAAAAATAAAATATAGCAATGTTGTTAAAGGCGACTAAAATCAACAGAATGCAAACATGACATGAGAAAAGCACTTTAAGCAAACACAGGAGAAACCAGCATAAAACATGAAGCTTTTTCAGTCATTTCAAATTCTTCTGTTGGGATAACCTCAGAAAGTTGTTGCAGTGAATGAAAGAGGCAATTTCAGACCATTTTCTCCAACTTCTTTACATACTGAAGAACAACAAATGTAATTTAAAAAGTCTGTGAGCAGAGCCTGCTGGTAGTCATAGTATTTGCACAGTTAATATCTTTTTTTCCCCACAATTAAAATGATTATTTATTATCTCAGGTTATCTTTCGTCGATGGTCAAATTTGATTAATGATCTGGGACATTTACGTGCGACAGGAAAACAAAAGCAAAACAAAGAAAATCTAATGACTTTTGCATCACTGGATATAAAATGAACATAGAAAATCTGTTTTCATGTCTTTTCTAAACGCCTGCTTTTCTGTTGTTCATACTGAGACAGCTTGCTGTCTCTACCTTTACATACAGGCCTGTCCTCTTTCCATGAGTGGTGCACATCCTTTCTGTTTCCTGTGCCACATTTCACGTGAGATTGTGCAATGCTCTCAGCTTTCAGAGAATTACATTCTTTCTGCAGACTCAGATTCCGTCCTCACACTGCCATGGCTTAATCAAGCCATAACAGTGTGTGGCATTGAGCTATACGGGTTTTTTTTTTTTCTTCTTTTTTTGGTAAAATAAAATCCCAAGGTTTGTTTTGCATTGTATCCTGTTCTGAATTCTAACCAGGAGGAGGAAAGTAGGTTAGATTCTGCCAAGTGGCTCTGGTTTCAATCCGGTAGCAGAAAACGTGATTAGTTTTTTTTGTGTCCAGAAATACTTATTGTTATTCAGAATAGTGGCCCATTTTATTTTTCTGTTGCATTTTATTGTTTTCTTTACAGCATACAGGAAAGGACAATATAAAACATATAGCTAATATACATGCAAAAGAGGCTACAGTAGGTTCAGCAAATGCTGCAGATGAAGAGATAACTGGAGGAGGCAGCATGTGGGCAGAATGGCCTTGAAAGCATTGAGTTTTAGAAAAAGTGCATAAAGAGACCTTCAAACTAAGCAGCTCTCCATTAAATAATAAAATAATTCATTTTTTCTTACTGAATTCTCCACATTAGCTTTGCAGTATGTACGGACAGATCGGCCTCTATCAACTGATTAGGAATTATATAAAAAGAAATAAAATGCCCTCACACCAGAAGCCACAGGTACTTATAGAGTGACACATTTGTTAGTCTGTGGCCCTGTTTGTCCTGCAATGACCCAGATCCTTAGAGAACGTGGTGTTGTGGACTCTAACCCGGTTCTGGTTTCAACTGGAGGAGGAAAAGGGCCACATCACCACAGATCCATCACTGTGCTTAACAGTGGGGATGAGGCAAAGTGTATGTTTTAAGGAACAAGCTGTCTTGCCACAAAAATGTTGCGGTGTGGTCAACTTTTCAGATTCTTCCCCTTTTTTTTTTTTTTTTGAAAGTTCACCCCGAATGATTCAATTTGCTTCATGCTACGAAGAAACGCTTCCGTCCTCACCGCTTCTTTCACTGCACCGACGTGCAGAAGGCCAGTGCAGCTTCTTAAGCGTCAAACTGACTGGAATGCAAACAAACAAGAAGTTAGTTGGTTCCAGTGACAAACGGCCCGCCTGTAAATCTTGGAGATAAGTGATAATTGAGCCATCTGTGCAGACGCTGCAGTAAATATTTCAGCAGCGGTGGACTGAGCTCTCCGTCTGCGGCTCAGTCTCTCCTCCCGCTTCTCATAATGTGATTAATCCCAGGCTGGATTTCCATTCTGTGTTTCTTTAGTGTTGGGGATTATATTCTGTAATGCACCTATTTCTAAATATATCTGGTTTCCTAAAGAGAGGGCGGGAAAAATACACACACTTTGATCTTCCCTCCACTTCTTGTCACTTCCAACCTGAGTCTCTTGCAGCTCCACACCAGGCATGAGAGAATATCTTTGATTTTACGCAACGATCAGGGAGCCCACCGCCTGCTGCGTCCGGGCGTACCCCTCAGTTAACCTAGTCAGAGACTTTGAGTTCCTCAAAATGATATGAATACTCTGCACTTTTTCACGTTTTCTTCATGTTAAAATTGCAAACATGGACGTATTTCAGGCTGACTTAATGTGACCAACACAAATTAGTTCATAGTTTTGATATACAAACAAAAAGGCACTTGTTTCTCCACGTTGGATAATTATATTCTAGAAAGGTTGGACTTTTCTAAAAGGAAATTCAGTGTGAAATAATGCCAAAGCAATAAAATAAGTGCTTTATGTAGCCAACAATGAATAACCTGTCTTACTGAAAGACATTTTCATTAATGCCACCACTAAAAATGTGAGAATCTGCAAGAAATAAGAAAATATTAGGAGAATTTAGGCTTAATGTTCCGCCTTCTCCTGGATCCTCCTGTTTTTTTCTAGTAAAACCACTCCAAGTGTCAGGGTGACCTATCACATTGCATAATTTAAGCGTGGACCTTTTGAATAATGAATTTAAATCTTCCATCTGATATGACTCTATAAAGGTGCGGAGGACTGAAATCTGCACAGCTTTGTGTCTCCCCAGTCCTGCAGGCTGCTCCTTTAAACCATTTGTGTTTTCTACAATTTCAATCTTAGGCAGATCAAAACAGTCCTTCTTTTGCCAGTTTTATTGTTGCTTATTAGCCGGGAATAAAATATTTTCTTGTACCAGGAGCCCTTGCTAATAAATCATCTTTAATCAGTGCTGCGTCTCCCATCTGACCAACTGTCCATGTTAATGTTCCATCAGGCCTTTCGGCCTCATTCATCTCCTGCCTTTGTGTTGATGCCAGCGAGGCATCAGGCTGTGGGAACCCAGTGTTCCTAAAGAGCCAGCAGCCATTTGCAGTCGGTGACGTTGTGAACCTGAGTTTTATTAATAAACAAAAGCTGATGTGTGTTCATGGCCCGAGAAACTACAAGTGATTAGGCCCCCCGATAGAAGTTTGTCAGAGGGTTAGGGGACTGTCAGGAGTTTGGGAATCACAGCCACAGTTGGTATCATTAGCAGCGGAGCAATGGATCCAAAACCAGCCTGAGGCTGCTCATCAGTACTTGTCAGAAAGACGGCTTCATTAGTCACTGTCCAGATGACGAAGGCTATTGTAAAGGGTATCTCATCCCCCGCGATGAGCCAAGTGTCCTCACAAATAGGTTGCTGACCTCCGAGGAGTCTCTGGTCCTGAGGGGGAGGAACTGGGAGAAACCAAAGATAAGGACAGGCCAGGACTGGGGTGAGGGTTTACTGACCGCAGGGCATAGCCAGGACAGAGGCTCCCCTCTCCAAACAGCCCCCCAGCCCCCCATCTGAACTGCCCCTGACCCCCGTCCGCACAATGAAGTTAGCAGGCTGCCGACTCCTGTGTGCTTGGACGAAGAGGCAGATTCCCCAAGAAGAGGAGAGTGGGCAAAGCCTAACAACCACCCCCATCGCCCCCAACCGCCGGTAAAAGTTTGCAACATTTATCTGATCTGTAGCTGGATGATTTGAAGTAGAGAGGCAGAGAAGACGGACGTGAAATAGTTATAAAAAAAATAAAAATTGGCACCTTTTTGATGTGTCTTCCCTTTGATTTTGTCTCTCTGCGGTGCAACGTAAATGACAGCACTGACAGCATGCAGGCATCTGTCCAGCAAGCAGGCCGATGATGGATGCTTTGATGTTAAAGTTGTCTGGATCTTCACAAGTCAGTGTTTTTGTTTTTCTGGTATTCATTTGATGCACTTTTGCGATCTTGATTTATAAACATGACTTAATAAAGTCATTCAAAGAGAAAGATAATCGCGTCGGTGACGATAAAGTCGTTTGAAGGAATTGAGAGTGGTTCTGTAAAATATTCATCAAAGTTTTGCAGTGTAGTTAAATAATAAACGTTGTTTTCATGGTGTTGTGCATAAACCAAAATAATGAATTGTTCATTATTTTTAAAGCAATAATAGAACAAAAAACTGCACCAATTGTTGTTATATACTTTTGAATTTGTGCAAAAGAAAAAGCTGAAAAAAGTTAATCTTGTGTTGTCAGTCACATGATGTCAAACTGCGTGAAATGTTGAAATCCCAGCCGCTAATTTGATTACACTTTGTTATGATCAAGAGAAATTTACCCATTTAGGTTTGAGAACAACACCTTAAAACCACAGTATTGCTACACTAAACAGCTCTAATATTTGCTGAAGACATTTGCTCTTTAAACTCTTCATTATTCTTTACATTTCAACTTTAGCACTCTGTTCCCCTGTTTTCTACTTTATGCACATTTGCTCAAACAGCGAGCATGCTCATGTTAGCATTTCAGAAGAAATTGATTCATAAAGATTCACACAGCTTCCTCGGCTTTGTTCTGCCAACCGAGACGCTGCAGCTTGTAAGATGCGCGTGAAAGGAGCTTTGCATAGAATGTTACTCTGCAATTTATTTATTTTTCTGTCTCAGATCCCAAAAAAACCCCCTGAAAAAACACAGCCAGCTGCTTGCTCAATAAGCCCCCAGAGGTGGATTAAACAGGTGCTGTTACTGAAGTGGGGACTTCATTAAGGACATTACAGTAATCACAGCATAATGACCCCATCGTGCCTTCAGATGTAGGTGAGGAGGGAGGCGAATTTGGAGTCTTTCTAGTGTGAATCTTTTTATAGCAAATGTCTTTGTGACATCAGAACAGCTCTTCAATCAAAGGAAGTAAAAGTCCAGATGTTGATCTGATCCAATATTGTAGCAGATCTAACAAAGAATATGTCAAATCTGGAAATATTTGCAGTCTGTGTGCATTCCTGCAGGAATGCAAAGTCTACTGCTGCGGTCAGTAATGGCCAGTCTCTATAAATAGTTCTTAAAACAGTTTAAAAACATATCATCATCTAAACCTCTTTATTGAGCTGTTTATTGATGCTCTGTTTACTTTTCCAGTCTCAGATGTGTTGAAATTGAAATTGAAATTTATTTCGAACATGATACAAATATAAAAAGTAATATAGTACATAATAAGAAAAGTGAATAGAAAAGAAGAAAAGAAAAAAAAATACAGATATCTGTTTCAGTTAACATATCATGCTCAAAATGGGTAGGTAGAAGTAAAAACTTATTAACTCCTACCCCCTAGACACTTGAAAACTTACAATACTACTGTTATTTTAAAAAAAGAAGAAAAGAAAAAAAGTTGGAGTTGGAGTCTGACATGCAAATTCAGCAGGAATGGAAGTGCTATCACATTACAGAAAGTTGCTTTATTAAAATATTTTGAGCTTCCAACATCTGTCTGCAAATAACCAGATGGTGTTTGGTTGGAAGCAGCTTATAAGAAGAATTTGGTACGAGGTAAAAAAAAACCCAAAAACATAGAGAATACACTGGCCTAAAGCTGGTAACTCCAAATATTTATTTTTTTGATTATTTTTTCTTGTTGAAATGAAATACAATTACTTTTTTCTTTTTAATTTGGTGATCCATCTTTTAAGTGAAGCCTGACAAATAATTTTGGACTTAACTGTATGGGCAGAAATTGCAGCTTTATACCAGCTGATCAAAACCAACACTAAATGTTCACATAAAATCCTTCTGGACTGGAAAATGTTGCTCTACTTTATTAAAACCGAGATACTGGAATAAGATCAGAATCAAAAGCGTTTTTTGAATATACACTGTGGTTTTTCTCTATTTTTTTTTTAGTAAGCGTCAAGTGTTATAAGTAAACATTCACACCTTATTAATTGTAATACTTGACAAAATTTTGGCCAGCATATTTTGCAAAATAAAAAAAAAGAAGGTGATTTGACACAATTTGTGCAGTTTATGATTTATCATAATACAGGAAGGAAATGGTACTGTTTTGACTGCATCCAGTTACATTCTTGTTTATGTGGGTTGCTGCATTTAGCCCGGTGCCGTTTTGCTGCACATGCAGGATTTCCTATGTTGATGTGGCCTGCAGATTTGCAATCATTCAGTCAAACATGTTGGAAACATTTGGAAGATTGACAGAAACAGAAAAAGGTTTATTATATTTCTAAATATAACGTTTTGCAGTCTTAGGTGGATGTTTATGCCAGTGCCGTAATGCAGCAGTTCACAAATATTTTAGACCAAGCAAGCATAATATAATATATCTACCCCTGTATGTGGCATTAGTATCTACCATACTCAAAATTAGAGCATTGATTGTTCTTTTCTGATGAAAGTTTTAAAAGTAAACTTTAGCCCCAAGAGAGTCCAGGTGAGTTTTGATTTTTAACTTTATGCTTTTAGGACAAAACAAAACAGGGACTTCTGTGTGTTTTGAATTAAACTGAAGGGATTTTGACCCATCTACTCATTATTAGCTATGACAAAATGAAGGCAGACCTGTAGAGGCCCATGTGGTGACACAGAAATATAAAGTTGAATATCGTCAGCATAGACGCTGTGAGGAAAGTCCCGGTTCTCCTTGATTCCAGCTAACTGGATCATATAGATGTTGATTGATGAGGAATGGACCACATGTGATCATGGGATGCTCTCACTTAAAATTAACCAGTGACACAACATAGTCCCAGCCTGACAGAGAGCTGAACCAGAATGTCTTTCCTAAGATTAAAGAAAAAAAATCTGCAGAATAAATTTAGATCAAAGCCCAACTTATAAATAAATACACATTTTTATGTTTTTGACCACTATAAAGTACTTAGCTACCAATGTGAAAACTATTTTCCCTAGACGAATAAAACAGCCAAGACAAAGTTTAGTTCTTTTGTGTTTCCCCCATCATCCCATGACATAATCCCTCGCATCATCGTCCCTAATGACAGTCGACAACTGTATAATCATTCTGTCTGGTGGTTAGCAATTCTAGAAATACTGTGATTTTTATTGCGAGTTCAAAACATTGTGAAAAATACATTTGTACATAATCCCAACCTAATGCAGGCAGTTACTGCAGCTCTCAGGTAAAGAACTCCACCAGTCTGAATAATTCAGGGCTTTCCTTTAAAGAGCCAGTACACTTTTGTTGCATCAGTCTTCAAAAGAAATTTGAATGGCACGGCTTGATTAGCCACAGAAAGTTTTTCAAAAACTGTCCCACGAGTGTCCTCAGCTGGAACCCGACATGAAAAGCCTGACTGACAGTGAGGAGATCAAGCATCTGTAAGCCGTCCTCCATGAATAATGAGGGTGTGTGTGTGTGTGTGTGTGTGTGTGTGTGTGTGTGTGTGTGTGTGTCTGTTTGAGAGGGCACATTTTGCGCTGCATGATTTTGCATATTTGAAAGTGGGTAAGTGGAAGGCTTGTTTGGGTGTGTGTTTGTTTCTTGTGCGCTACATCAGGACGCTTGCCCTCAGGATGATGCCCCTGAGTCTCCACTGCCAGCAGCACCGGCCCTCCCGTCTCCTTTAATCTGAAATTTCAGAGCTGCAGCTCAATGACAAGACATCTCAATTCCTACTGTAACCCCCGAGCAGCATGACAACCTCCTTACAAATTGGCATGCTGGGACTGTTGCCTCACTCACACAGAACGAGGCTTTTGTGGCTTTGAAAGCCTTTTGAAAACATTTTCTTACATGGAGCGGGATATCACTTTCACGACAGAGGAAAAAGGATTAGCTGTTAGCGTACTGTCAGGGATGGCTTTAATGCCATTAGATTTCTTTGTGCTTTCATAAAGTAAATCCAGTCTGTTTATTTTGACAAATTTTATTACCAAACATCTCCAACCTTTTTTCCTGTGATACAATTTGTTCCTTTTGTCCCCCTAATGCCAGCTTTTCAGCAACCAACTTAAAATGTGCAGGTTGGACTTCATTAGCTTTTTCCTGTGCAGTAAGAAAAATGTCAAACGTAAAAGCTTTCCTTGCATTTTGAGGTGCAGGAGCGAGCCTCCTCTCCCCCTCTAGCGGGCCCCTCGTTGGGGTGGGAAGAGGACGGAGGTCGTCGACTGTGTTCAGACAGAGAGGAAAAGGGTTAATCGTGCTTGGGACAGGCATCTCCTTGAAGTGGGAGGCAGTGGTAGGAAGTGTCCAGATTTATGGCGCTCCGTCCCTTGTAATCCGCCTTCACCGTGGCAGTTGACCAGCAGACAGGAGGGGAGAGCAGAGAGGAGCTGTAAATCACGGCGAGAGCGTGGCTCAGACACACACACACGCATACGCAAACACAAACACCGCCAGTTCGCAGGCAGATAAAGTGTGAGGGAAGGGCGGCTCTCCAGTAGCCTGCTGACAAACCGATAAAGCTGCTCTTGGATGAGAGATTTATGTCCTTATTCCTGGCTTTTATTTTTCAGCCAACATCTTCAGAACATCTACAGCAATGGGTGAATTATGACAGACCCCACTAGGTTACCTATAGTCATGTGTTCAGAATTATACAAATAGTTTTGTTTCCTTTACCGAACAAAACTCACAAGAAGAAAAAGAAAAGTTTGGACATGAAATAAGATGTCTGCAAACAGATCATGCTGCCTCTTCCCAACATAATTTGCAGATAGACAAAATACACACTGGTTAAAAAATAGACAACGGACAATGAATCATTCTTTGCACGTTGCCTAAAACGGACTTTTAAATTTCAAAACATCAATGAATAATGATGAGGCAATCGAGCTTGTCTGTAGGCAGTTCAGCTCTTAAGAGAAGTAAAAACTTGCTTCATATTTTATTCACAAAAAAGCATTTTCATCTTCAACGTTTGGCCAAAATAGAGAAGGTAGTGAAATCAAATTTATATAAAATTCAGGTTATTCCAATTTATTTTAATACTGTCCAAATTATAAGCATTACATCTAACTTGTAGACTAACTATATTGCTCAGAGCCTTAGTTCATTATTATTATTATTATTATTATTTATTTTGGAGTATTATTAAGGTAACATTAATTGTAATGTCTTCTGTCCTGTTGTGTCATATTGTAAAACATTATAACATTTTATATGGTACCCCTGGTTTAATTTAAAATGTGTACAATCAGATACATATTCAAATCCAATTACATGCACTATGGTTCTCTGAATTCCAATTTAGTCCAATTATATTCTAATTAAAATGAGAGTTGCTGCAAATAAAAATAGCAACAAGATGCATTTGATGGAGACGATAAGGCACAATACCAACTCTTCACATATTGGGAGCAATGCTCCAAAATAAAAAACACTTAAAACGTGATTTCACACTAAATCTGCTACATTTTGTAAAATAGCAGGAAACATTTATTCTTTCTTACTTTATTGGCAAATGAAAAGTGCCTGTTTAGACAACTTTATATATGAAACAGCGGTGCCGCTATTTTCTTCACCCACTGAGGTCTCACACACCAAAAAACCTCGTGTTCGACACAAGAAAAAGGGACTTTGATTTTGGCCAATGAAAACCCACTATTTCTATCGCATCCGCATATTCTGACTCAGTGGTTTATTATTAGCTGTGGTCTACAGCGTGTGTGCAAGAAACTGTCAACACTAGTTGGTGAGCAACCAGGAAGCCACAGAAGGGGTGTTTTGTTACTCCACTTCACTCTAGTGTTCCTCTCAGTGAAATTACTCTCTGATGCTTTCAAGAGCCGCTGACTCAAGTCCCTTCCCCTGTGGTCAGACGATCACTCGACAAGTGGGAACACTGGGTCTGCGCAAGCGACAGTTGGAGAACAATAATCCCCAAAATCTACACTGGCCTGTCTTTTCTTTAGATCCTGGTGGTTTCAGTAGACAGTGGGTGGGGAAGGTGGGGGGGGTCTCTGGTCACACTTTGACTGCTGTGCCCACATGGACTCTGGCCTGGTTAGACCATCCATCCTTGTGGCGGCCGTGTGGCCCCACTCGCTGAACGTGTGCTGTGCCCTGTGTGTACACAAGATCTCTGAGTGTTTACCCAGCTGAAGTCCAACTGTGTCCCACTATCTCCTTTCTCTGTACTGTAAAGAGAAAGGAAATCACATCAAATAAATCTGTTGACTAATAAATCTATGATTCTCTGAGGAGTTTAGGTCAAATAAAAAAAGCATTAGACTACATAGCTGTATTCCATGCTTAGATATTTTGCCTTTTCAATATATGCAACTTGCATAAAAGTATTTGCAGCTCAAGAATATATTTAAGGCTAACTTTCCAAACAACGAAGGCTCTGGAATGGCAAAAATGGAAACAATGATCACTGATTCAGAAAAATAATGTAGCAAAAACTTCAACTTCGCAGTAATTGTGGGTGAACTCCATGATGTAAACTTAGGCAATGACAGATTTTTCATCAGTTTTGTTGCTGCACTACTCTGAAAGACATAAAATCTAAGGTTTAGTTACAAAAGCATGACCTTTTCTCTGTGGCTGAGCTAAATGAAGTAGTGCCCGTTTTCTCTACCACATCTGTTGTTTGGCTTTTTATAGCCAAACTTTGTGAAGTATAGCGTAGTTTCAGTGGTGTGGCACAGAGTTTCGTCAGGATAATATCTCGACCACTGAATTGCAGATTCATTTGTTGCCCATGTAAAATACAGACTGATTATGTGTAAAATAGTGAGACTTGTCTTGCAGACTCTGTGTTTGTAAGTCGCCATCTTACTACAGTCAGAAACTTCAGCTCATTTCCTCCTTCAACTTCTGAACATCCATTTAAGTAAGAAACTTCACCATCGCTGCTTTTGTCTTATTCACCAACTTTTCTTGTTTTCTGCCCTGCGTCATTTTTTTCTCCCGTAATCTTTCATATTTCTCAACTTTGATCACGGTATCTCAACCGTAAAACCTTAACAAAACTAAAGTGTTGTTAAAAAAGATATTTGCATTTACATTCAATTGTTTTCTAAAGAACTGACACTTTATAACTCTACATATTATATTATTTGAGGGAAAAAAAACAGATGTAGCGTTCAGTACAAATCTTGTATTAAGAATGATCTTGGAAGGGAAAAAAAAAGCTAATAAATATAAATGAAATGATGACATCTCTGCTTATCAAGCTGTATAAAAAAATACAAGTGCTTGACTACACCTTCAACCCTCCACACAGCCATAATTCACCCTCACAATCTGTCAGCCCCGGCAGCGGTAGCTCCATCATCTTGCAATAATGCTTCACTCGATTGTTGGGAGGAAGATGATGCTCTTCAGGGAGGGTAATTCGCCCCTCTGTGATAAAAGCAGCCCAAGCCGAGAGCTGACAAGATTTATTGTTGTGTCTTTTTAAATGTAGCCAATTTCACTTTAATATGATATTAAAAAATGATGCATGCCTGAGCTGTGACTATTTGTGTTGAGGGAATCTCATTTTGGCCAGAGGCAGCATTGAAAATCCAAGATGGCACGTTAGAAAGATAGTTGATGGTATCTTCAGTGTGGATTGGGGCCCTTTAGTAAAAGAGGCTCCAATCAATTATGAAAATACAGCGCCACTTTTTAAATTCGGATCTGTGAAATGAGCCTTGATCTGATGACAAAAATGCACAAAACAAAGAATTAATGTGCTAAAAAAAAAAGAAAAAAAGTCAGAGGAACTGCATATCTGCAGAGGGTGATTTTTGTTCCAAATTCAAATTAGTATAAAACAAACCAGATTTTCTAATTTGTTCAGATTCTCTACCTAAACTCCCAGCAAAACATGTTTAGCACAATAATCATCAGCAAAATTGAGTAATTTCACTAATAGTTGCAATACTTTTACTGTGCAGAAGTATCACACTGTATAAAAAGTCCAACTATGTAGCTTTTTTTGGGTTAAATGTTATGTTTCCTCACTGAGTATTCTTCATATCCACAAATTTGGTGTTATAGTAAGTGCCTAAACACACTGATATAAATAGTATAACTTACTATGGACTTGCAGTTCAGAAGAAGTCAGTTGCCCGGCCTCCAAATGTTACAAAAAAAACACAACATTGTTATTGCACAACAATCTGCTGTGTGGGAATGCTTTGTTTGGCTGCAGAAGGAAGCGTTGAACTTTCTCCAACATTGCACACAGGGAAAACACAGCAGGAATATGCATGTTGTATGTTGAGCGGGTACTTGCACAACAAAGGCAGAAATGCGAGAAAAACTCTCTGACTGTGCTGGGATTGCACACTTGCTAAAAATATCCTAAACACTTACATTTGGAGGAATTTAGTTTGGGCAGTCGTGAGCTGTTTGTATTCCTGAATTTACACGTCAAATGATTTTAAACAATGAGGGGAAACAAAAAAGATGATGATGTCATGGCTTTCAAAAACCTCTGATAGGTGAGCTTACACATCTGAGTTATTGGAGACACACCCGTGAATGTATTTTAAGGCCACACCTGGAAACACACTACTTCCTTGTTTGATATGATGGGAAAGTCACATAAAACAACCCCAGATATTAGGGAGATAATTGTGGCTCTGCAGAAGTCTGGTTCATCCTTAGGAACAATTCCCAGATGCTAGAAGCTGCCACATTCATCTGTTCAAACAATTATACGCAAGTGTAGACATGGCTGGAATGTCCAACCATCACTTCGCTCAGGAAGGAGACGGGTTCTGTCTCCCAGAGATGAATGTGCTGATTGTGCAAATTGACCCCAGAACAAAATCCAGAGACCTTGTGAAGATGCTGGCTAGAGCACATAAGACTCTTTCATTATTTACAGTAAAACGTGTCCAATACCAAGGTGGGCTGAAAGACCCCTCAGCAAGGAGGAAGCAAACACTCCAAAAGAAACATAAGAAACCAGATTGCAGTTTGCAGACGCACACAGGAGCAAAGACGATGAAACTGAAGTACTACTGTTTGGACACAATGACTGTTGCTACATTTAAAAAGACAGTTGGGAACACCATCCCAACTGTAAAGCATTGTGGTGGCTGTTTGCTGCAAGAGAAATAAAATAGATGGCAACACGAGGAAAGTACCTGATGTGGAAACACAATGAGATGTACCTGACAAGACGTGATGTTTCACAAGATTTTTTTTATGTTTGGACATACTCAACACATTTTTTTAAAGACACTGACAAATATGACAAAGTTTGAAATTCTGTGATGGCAATGGACATTTTACTCACATTGTAGTTTAACATTAATAATATTCAAGAGGATGGGATGCAGCTTGGGAAGCTTAGGTGGAGTGATACTGGACAAACTATTGCAAAGCAGCCAATCCAGCAGTGTCATTCTTTTTTCTCTACTGCTCACTGGCTGGACAACCAAGAGCTGAGGGAAGGAAGACTGCAGATGTTACCTCAACTTGAATACTTCAAGTATTCAGATTTTATCTATTCTGATGGACTGCTGGGATCCTTAACCCTCATGAATACCAATAAAGACAGTCCTCTGTATTTTATTAGTCAAGGTATCTCAGCATACCTTTGTGCCCTCCAAACAAATCTTTTATTTTCGGATACTTGATAAAAGCAAAGTGTATCGACCTCCTGTTTGTAAGTTTGACCTCAGTGATTCCACAAACTAATTTTCCAATGACAGCGGTTTGAGCGGCAGAGGTTCTTCTTTACAAAACTTAGAAAAATGTAACGGCTCTAACTCTGAGCATGAAAGCAGAAATTCATAAATCCACAACTAACTATTCGATAGGTTAGCATGTCCTCGTGGTGTTATTAGAAGCAACAGGGCTGCTTGGGAAACTGTTTGTTACACGCATGGTGCTCCTCTTTCCTGCCTCTGTGCTCGTCTCCAGCATTTACTGTGTCAGCTCGTGTTGATTTCCGCAGGGGAAGTTGCCTCACTGCTATCCCAAGACAAAGCCCTGACCCTGGGGGTCAAGGAATGTGAACTCGGGATGTGATGATTGGGACCTTCCTTAGGGGTGGACAATGCAAATGACCTAATGATGTCAGAATGCTTTTGGTACTCCTTAATGCTGACCATATTTTTCAATGCCCAACTTTCTCGCCAAATTTAGATGAAATTTCATAAGAAATTCAGAGGATTTTGAGGTATTAAGTAATTAATTGCTCCGATGGTTTTAGAAACGGGCACATTAAGCAGAGTTTCATTTCTGAAACTGTGCACCCTTTAAAAGACTTAATGATTTATTCAAAAGATAGTCCTACCTGAATTTTGAAAACCATTGTCGAAGCCAATGAATAACTGTCAAAGCCATGATAACTTTTACGGATGAGCTCCTTGTGAATGGTTTAGGCACAAAGGACACCAAAAGGCCCTTGTCCCATTTATCACCCATTTTAAGAGAGGGGAAAAAGGGGAGAAGAGGAGAGCTGTCAAAGCAACCACAGCAAAGCGTAGCATAGCAGTGGGGGTCTCTCATCCCCTGAGGCCCCAACACGCTGCATAAAGTTGAGAAACAAAAGACATAACTGAGCCAAGAGATATTGTGATTCAGAGGTAAGTGTAGACTCAGGGCCTTTGAAAGCCCCTAAAATGTTAGGGACTGAAGAGAGCTAGTACACCCTCAAGAGAATTTATGTGGATGAAGGTGAAGGGTCGGACTGCTATTCATCATGGCTTGAGTCAAGGATTAAATAGCTCGATCCAGCGGAAAGATGAGAGAACCTGTCCAGATTGAGGTGTTTAAAAGAGCCGTGTTGCGTCTGCCTTGCATTATGAAAAGGGGCTCAGGACAAAAAAAGTCATATGAAGTTAGCACACAATACAGATAAATCTAACGGATCATCGTAAAAAGTTGATCTACGTGTTGGAGAAGAGAGATTTAAGACGTCTTAACAAAAACCAAGAAAGAGGCACTCGAAGAACAAATTGTATTTTCTTCGCTCATCTGCAACTCTCGACAAACACATTTTATTCTGATACCTTTTGGATCATTAGACTTCATTTTGCTCTTTTTTTCCTCAACTGCCTTTGATCTCAGATGTGTCATGCATTGCATTAATTATGCATCATAACTCAGTATACGCTGGGAACACCTTTGAGTTCTTAGCTAAAGCAAGATCACAGCAGGGGCCTAGTGGCTGGCTGCAGCAGGCATTTACATCGCCTGCAGAACTTCCATGTGAAGTCTTTTTGTGAGAACAATGAATGTTCTGCTTTCATCTAGTTTATGTGGCCAGAATCGGGTGTGGAAGTGCAAGGAATGTAAAAGGGACATGACTTGATCCCAATCGATTACACATGTCCAGCAAAAACAAAAAACAATGACGAGAAACATCAAGACTGCACATCGGTCTAATGCTGTGAAAGGTACTGAAGGATAAACAACTTACATTTATGAACAGATGCATGGCCGTGACAAAGTTTTTGCCCCTTTTTGCTATTTTGTCACATGTTAATGCTTCAGATTATAAAAAATGTCAAAAAAAAGTTTTTATCAGGGTAAAAATCTTAACGTGGCCCTCTATGAGAATATAACGCTGATAACCACATTTGTAAATTACATTTCACCAGCCACATGCAGGCCTGCTGGTTAACCCAGAATAAAACGCAGAATGAAACCAAACCAAACAAAAAAAGTCACTTGCATACGACCATCCTGATGTCCTAAAGTCGGCTAAATGATCTCAAATCAACACATCGTGTTCTTATCTAAAGAAACTCAAGTGAGAAAAAAGGCCCTTGTCATTTCTGAGACATTTCCTCAGTCTCAGAAATGTTACAGAGACTTTTATAACCCTTTGAAATGTCAGCAAACCTTTACTTTGCTTTCATAATTTCACAGGGACAATGCACACTGGCAGACAAGTGTGCTAACATGCCAAAGTTAGCAATTCGTTCACAGAATTATGTTTAAAACAGACTACCTATTTTTCTTGGAAATTATTTGAGTCATATTCTGTTATTGCTTTGCTCCTCCTAATACCTCAAACTGAGAGTGAGTAACTTCAGAACAAAACCGCCCAACTGAAGAAACCTCAGCTCTATGAATTAGTAATGGCCCAAAAACCCTTAGACAGTCTCATTGCTCTATTAACCAGGCCAGGATAAAATCAGCAAAAGAAAGTATTGAAAACTGGAATATTTTATTTCCACGGAGGCAAAACAATACATGTGGAAAACAAAAATAGGAGTCCAGTAAAGAAAGGAGTGAGAGATGCAGCTCTGCAAGTTTAGTAGCAAACAAAATGAGCACAGAAGATAAAGCTCGGTCAGAGCAATAACAATTGGCCGGATTTTAAAAATGTCAAAAGATAGCATAATCTAATGATTGTTAAAACGTTTTTAGTGATGCAGTAAAACTGCCAAGAGTAAATCTGCGAATAGGGATCAGGACAAACTCTTTCTCATTTTAAATTATT
The DNA here is from genome assembly GCF_051168715.1 of Poecilia mexicana. Classification (NCBI taxonomy): domain Eukaryota; kingdom Metazoa; phylum Chordata; class Actinopteri; order Cyprinodontiformes; family Poeciliidae; genus Poecilia; species Poecilia mexicana. Next base: position 19,844,480 of record NW_028263381.1, read on the forward strand.
GTAGCAACAGGGTAAAACCCACTTAAAAGTGCGTCTTATTATGATTTTATATAATAAATAAATCAAGAACATGGTATTATTTTTATTATACAAATAAAAATCAGAAAAGTGTGACTTGCACTCATGCACTTTTAGTCTGATGCCTTTGATTCCACTTCAGCTGACTGCCTTCAGACAGCCCATGATATCTGGAGGTCCTGCAGGGATCTGGAGCTCAGGACAACTATTGTTGGAGAGCTAACAGTTCACATCATCCAGAATCCACCATCCCCAGAATGAAACACACTGTAGGTTGGACAGAATGATGCTATAAAAATGCTTCCAGGGAATCGACGACCCGAAACATAAAGCCAGAGCTACAATGTGATGCAGATGAACAAAGCAAATTCATTCAGACCTAAATGAATGAAATTAGGTCTGAATTCATTCATTTATTCCAACCAGGAATCTGTTCAGACATTATTCCATTTGACTGAACTTTAGCTGTGCTGTTAAACAAAGAACTTTCAAACGTTTCTGTCTTTAGAAGTGAAGAGCTTGCAGCAAAATATGGTTCTGCAAAGTGCTGAAGCAATTTGTTGCAGCGAATTTCATTTTAAGGATCTACGGTAAGGGTGAGCAGAAATGCACAATATGCACTTTTTGCAAATTTTCAGTTGCCCTGACAATTCTGCACTATTTTAAATATTAAAATCCATTTGAAATCCACTTGAAAATACATTTTAGAGTTGGCTGTAATGCGACACAGTGTTAAAAGAGTATTTTTAACACGCCACATACAATCCCATTTAAATACATTGATGTTTGTAGTTGTAACGTCTCAAAATGCTAAAAAAAAAAGTTCAGTTTTAACATAACATGTATGTTTTTTTTTATTATTATTCTTAATCAAAGTGAATAAAACACTCGTGAGCAGATGTGGATCCACTTCGGATTCTGGCAGTTGTGTGAGAGATAAGTTGAACAGTTGTGTCTGATTCAACACAGGTGACCAGGACATAAGTAGCTGCTGGAGAGCTGAAGGAGGCTGATGTAGAAAACTGTACGCGATGCGCTCCTTTTCTTCCACGTTGACTCCAAACTTCGCAACGAGCCTTTCATGTCTATCCGCCTGCGTCGCTGCAGTGCGGCGTGCGTTGGTGTGAGTACCCCCTGCACAGGTCCCTTTCTGCTGCGCTGTTCCAGTAGTTGGAGTTGTTGTACAACCGAGAGAGAGAGAGAGAGAGAGAGAGAGAGAGAGAGAGAGAGAACAGCAGCTGAGTGTGCAAACAGAGGCAGAAACATTAGGTTATCTCCTGATATTATCATCAGACACCACGCTGTCACTTTTACCGCTCAGAGTCAAGTCCGCTCTCCTCCGAGAGGTCCCCCAGCAGCCACAGGAGCAGCAGCAGCAGCAAGCCGGAGCAGCAGCGCCCAGGTCCGGTTCGCTTTGCTCCAGCAGCCGCCTGTGAGAAAACTCCCCGAAACGCGGTCGTCTCAGCTGGCATGAGCTAACCTCCGAGTCCGACATGGAAACCAAACCGTTCCTGTCATTGGGTAAGTTCGCCTCACTGTGTTATGAGCGAGGTGTTTGGTTTTTATAACAGCCCTTCTCTGAGGTTTCTCGCGAAACGTGTCCTCGCGCGCTGGCCCCTTTTCTCTACCTTTTTTTTTGACAGCGCGTGGAGCGAGTTGCCAGACGCGCGAGCCGCATTTAATTCGCACAAAAACAACATCGTAATCCGCAGGTTTTTAGCTAAAACAAACACATCTCCGACTCGCTGACTACTTAGCTGCTGTGTGAGTTGATGACATTTTACTTTGATACGGACTGACGGCGCTCGAGGTTCGCTGCGCGCAGAGGTCGCGTGCGCCGCATCAAAATCGACTTGGTTCAACTTTAAACTTTCGAACTAACTGTTGACACAATGCATCAGCTGTATTTGCAACCATTTCTGCAGATATTCCCTCGTTTCCTGCGCTATAGCTTGTTGGACACAACCAATTTAAGACTTTGCTGCAGAAAAGGAAGCTCTAACTTGAACGGACCGCTGAATATTTCTTAGATCTTAATGATTAGGGCATATTTAGATGGAAATACTGCTTCGGAGGGTTTCGGTTGTTGCGTTTAAATGCAATGTAAAGGCGATTTTTTTTTTCAACTTAAAGTAGAGTTTGAGATCAGATAAAGATAGAGCCATTCTCAGATCAGCTGCACGAAAATGACCTCTGCACATTGCTCAATAGTTTAAATTTGGACGGCTTTTATGGATGGGAATTGTGCAGTTAATCTTCGCATGGATCATTGTGCAAGATGTTTTTTTTTTGTTTTTGTTTTTTTTTACGCCGTTGTAGGTGCTTTATTACTCAGATCTTAAAAGTTTTTTCATATATATGTATATACAATTTTACTTTCTTAGATTCTGACGCATGTATTTGTTGCATGTAACTTTTATGATGCTTCACATCGATAAAATTACACTCAACGAGAAAAAGTTTGAATTAAGTTTAGTTGTGCTGGAGCTTCTGCTGGTCAATCCCTGACATTTATATGATTGCAAGTGGTTTAAAAAGCAATGCATCAAAGTAATTGCTGTTGCATTCCTTGCATTTATGCTTGTTGCATATTTTTAGACAAAAAGAAATACAGGAGTTTTTAGTTTTGATTAATCTAATGATTAGGTAGAAAATAATTCTGGTAATTGCATAACACAACCATTTTAGCCTCTAGCAAACTCAGGGTCCTGTTGGGGGGATGCAGATGTTTAGAAATGTATAAGGGCCCTTAAGCCTCAACAATCCAGACTAAAATCTTAAATCAAATTCTTTGCCGAACAACGTGCCAGTGCAGAGATATCAGGTGTAACTAAGCTAAAAGCTTTAAGCAGCTGCAGAACATCCTAAGAATTGGACAGAGGCAGTTCAAAATGTAAATGCAATAGTTTGAGATCGGTTCTAATTTGTACTAATTGGTTGTTTGAGTTTGCTGCTTGAGCGAACACAAGCACACCGCACTGTGAATCATTAATGCCCAGCTCCACTGTAAGTTAGTCAAAGTAAACAGAGCGGACCCTTGTCCCTCTGTGGCAAACCTGAGCCCAGAGCTGCAGGTGAGCCCCCCTCTGTTATTGTGTCTGTTGCTTTCTCATAAGGGCGTCGAGTTACACCTTCACGCATTTCATCAGCTGCCTGTTCCCTTCGTACCGGAGGGGGAGGCTGCATTCGCAGGGAGCAAACAGGCTCCGGCCACGGCTTTCTTCAGTTACAGCCTCTGCTTGCTGACGGTGTTGCCCCAGCACCCCTCTCTGCGGCTTCCCAGAAACACGCTGAACCGCTAGCGCCGCACACACTGACAGACTGTTATTCCAGGTGCGCTGTATTGTGTGTCCACGCTGGTGCTGATTCAAGTTTCAGACTGTCTGAACGTGCAGCCAAACTTGCCCAACTGACAGAAAAAGCCTTACCTGACACTGAAGGGATCGGTGTAAATTTCAGCTCTTTTCCATCCGAGTTGGACCTAATCTTTCTCTGCTTCATCAGCAGCTTTTATATTGTGATTCTTCTCCTCTTTAAATCATCACTCATCTCTTGGATTTCTCCATTAAAGGGACCACTTGAGCTGCAGTTGTTTAATTGGCCTCTTCAAGGACACCCCGATCCTCAAAGACCTTGACTCTATTGATTATCCACTTGCTTGACGTAATTATCCAAAGTTGTGCTGCATTTGAAATTCTGACATGCATCCGACTGAAACGACAGCGGACACGTTTTACAATTATAGATTGGTTGTTGGCTGACAGCACCCTGCCTTGGCAGCGGATGCTCAGTATTATGTGCTCTGTTGCCTGATCCAAACTACTCCACACATGTGATTTTAAACTACAAAGAGAGGAGGGGTGACATTGAAAGGAGAATGTGTCCTTTAGTCAAAGCAAATCGGAGGATGGTGGTGATGACAGTCTGTCAGGAAAGAAACAAATAGTCTGAGAGACAAAGAGAGCTGTTGAGCACAGCAGAGTTCAACTGCCTTGCAAAAGTATTCACACTCCTTGAATCACTTTTGTCACATAAACATCTTTTATGAAAAGAAATCTTTACATTTTGCCTGCATTTATATGTAGTCCTCTCCTCTCTGGTACACTTGAATAAAATCCGGTGGAACAAATTCGGACTTACAGGCCACAGAAGGAGAACAAGTATCACAAATGCAGCCAAGAGGCCCGTGGAGGCTCCAGAAGAGCTGCTGAGATCCAAAGTTCATTTGAAAGGAAGCGTTAGTCTGTCTGACATGGACAGAGCAACTGGTCTTTATGGGAAATTGCAAAAACAAAAGCCACTGACCATGCTGGTTGCAGCATCATGTTGTGGGCCTTCACATGGACACTGGTCAGAGTTAGTGGGCTCAATTTAGAGTTTTCTTGTTGGCAACTTCAAAAGATGGACATGTATTTAAAAGACGTAAACCCAGCATTCAAAATACCTGCTAGTGAAAAATGTGTGTTTGCTCTCCTGTGGTACTTGCTTTCCTGTAAAACTCAGCAAAATTAATTTAATTTACAAATGCTTGGAAATTTGCAGCTTGTCATTACATATAAAAAAAAAACTGCCTGCACATCAGATGAGCAAGATTTTTTTTTTTTAATAGACATTAAAAATGATTATCTTATCTATAAAGAATAATTGCAACACATTTGCTTTTTTTCTTATCTGGCCACTTCAATGCACTGAATTTAATTCTCTGCCGTTGCTTCAAAAGAATGTAAAGCCTGCTTTTAATAGTCCTCAGTCCTATTAAAGAAGGGCTTGATGTTTTTTTTCACCTGCAATAGCTGTGTTCATTTCTTTTCATTTTATGAAGCGCAGCGCGTTTTATGTTCACGTGAACTTACCTAAGTCATATAAACTAGCCAGCCCTCATTTCCAAAATCAATGAAGTTCATGGTCTTTAATGGGAAAGTGGGATTCACGGCTGTGTGCGTCTGGAGAAGGAGGGGGGGGGCGATGGTCTGCATTCCTGCTCTGGCAATAACTCAGGAACAAAGGTAATACAGGGAGAGGTTGTGTGTCAGCCGGGAGGTAGGTGTGTGTGTGTGTGTGCGTGTGTGTGTGTGTGTGAGGTAAAATTACTCTGCCAAAAGCATTTGGCCAAGTTTGTCTTTTACGGCCGTCCAGTTTTGTGTTCCCAATGTGAAGCTTTTGCTCCCCTTCTGAGGAATAAAAGGGGGCTGCAGCTGTCATTTTTATTGGAGGAGTTTTATAGCGAGACTTAATGGCTTAAAGTGACAGCTCTCTCCCTCTCTTTTCTACTTTTTTTTTTCTCTCTCTCGCAATCTCACCCATGAGGCCTTTTAAGTGAAGCAAGTCAAAGACAACTTGCTTGCCGTCTGTGTGCCCACCCTGGACTTTCCCACCCCTCACCCACCGTCGCATCGAGGGGAAAATTCATTTTTAGCAACAGTGTAAGCATTCAGACCTGTGTGTGATCCATCCACTTAAACTTCACGTTTTAAGGAGACGTTTATTTGACTGTAGATGAAATGGTAGGTCTTTGCTCTTTAAATGATTCTCCCGGTATGAGCTGCAGCTCACAGATGCTTTCGCTCTGTACATTGAACGAATCAGAAAAAGTGCTCCGAGATGCTCTGATGCACAAATCCTTGAATGAACTGAAAAGCTTGTTAATTATTTGTGCAAGGAGCTGCTCACTAGCAGGAGGTCTTTATTGATAATGGCTGCACTGAACTCTGCACCTCAAACCTTGACCTTTACACCCCCACATGCTCGATCATTTTAGGAATTTGCTCTTGGCATTCAGTCCTTTTCAACTATTTCAGGACAGTAGCTTGTTATTCTTTTGTTTTCCAACGTTTTTACTTCTTTGTTCTTATCAACTTACGTGCATTTTGACTCGAAGGTTTCACAACATGTGAGTCGCTGTGATTGACATGTTTACTGCAAGAGTGAAAAATGTGCAAGATTTGCAGAACAATATTCTGTTTACAGTGCTTTGCGGAGGTTTACATACACCACGAACATTGATGTTCTAAACACACATTTTATTGCATTTTATTGGGGTTTTATTAGCCAGACCACATAAACTAGTTTAGAATTGTGACGTGAGAGGATTTTTCTTTCTTTTTACGAATGTTGTTTCATAAAAAGTTGTTTGTGTTTATCCCTCACTGATTCAAATATTTGCAGAAGCATGCTTAGCTGCCGTTACAGCTGCAAGTATTTCAGCTAATCTTTGTTGCAAAATAGTTCAAGTTCAGTCACACTAGATGGAGAGCATCTGAGAACATCAGTCCTCAAGCCTGGTTATAGATTCTCAAATCAGCTTGAGTGTGAACTTTGACTGGGACATTTTAACTCATGAATATGCTCCTGTTTAAGCCAGGGGTGTCCAATGTGTGGCCCGGGGACCATTTGTGTCCCTTGAGATTTTGTTTGGCTGCTGACCACAATAAGTCAAAAATAATTGTAAAAAATGTGGCCAACAAAATAAAAACAACTGATGACCAAAATAATTTGGATATTGTTGTTTTTTCTCTTAATTTGGCAAATGTTTGAAGCCATTTTTATAATTAGAATCTTAAGTGATGTAAAAAAAAATTTTTGAGCATATAAAAAAAATGTCAAATAAATGTTTGCATTTTTAACTTAATGAATTTTGTCATTTTCAACCGTTCAGTGGTACCTCTTGCAGTATGCTTAGAGTCGCTGTCCTGCTAAAAGATTTCTCGTGTCATACGAATTGAAGGACCGCTTTTCATTGCTTTACTTTCCAGTCCGCCACATACAATCCCATTTAAATACATTGATGTTTGTAGTTGTAACATCTCAAAATGCTAAAAAAAAAAGTTCAGATATATAAAAACTTTTGTGACTCCCTAAAGAATATTCAGAATATCAAAAATCCAAAACAGTAAATATTCCATTTTCCATCCTTCAAGCAGGGAATATTTATACCTTGTTTTCTTCGTGTTCCTAATTCCCATGGATTCAATTCATTTGAATTTTTGCCAAAAGTCTGGTTGTTTCTCTGAGCGTTTTCCCTCCTCGGTTATTGGAAGCATTGTGGTTTCCGGGTTTACTGAAGGTCCTCTGAGTGTCTGAATGGCTTTTTTTGTGGCTGGTATTATTCAGGGTGCGTACAGCCACTCTTTTGAAGTGGAAACGTTAGTCTCTGCAGGGATTTGGGGCAGATCACACTCATAATTCGTACTGAGAGAAAGGTCGGCTTGCCCCCTACTCTTGCCAGAGCTCTCCGCTCTCTGTTCTGCCTGCGTCCCGGAGTAAGACGAGGAGGATTGGCCGAGAACGCTGGAAAACACAGACTGGGAATGTTGAGCACCTTCAATGTGAACATCTGCATCCTCGCTAAAGTCTGTAGGAAAATGTAACAAGTTGTTGGTAGAGAAGCTTCATGAAAAATGTAGTTGACTTGAGTACTAAAGTCACTCTTATATCTCAAGATTATTCTCTGAATATGGAAGCAAGCTGCACCTAAAAACACACATTTTTATTTGTTTTGCACTTTTATCAGCAGAAGTTAAAAATGTCATTTGGAAGATGTGCTTTGTGTGGATCATAGAGGTGTTTTTCTTTCTTTCTAAATTTTACATTGAACATCAAATTACAGGTTTTAAGGATGTCGCCATAGAGGAGATTTGGAAATATTTATTGTTTTAGGTCATTTTGGATCTAATTACACTTAGAACTTTTACATCTATGTGGAAATTCAGAAGTTTCAATACATTTCCTTATCTTGTAGAATCGCCATTGAAATGGCGTGGCTTTGAAACTTTTTGGTATCCTCTCACAAGCTTTTAACAGTATAATTTGGGCCCATTTGTAGTGTAAGTTTGCCTGGTTTGCAGCCCACCTTGCACACACACACCCACGCGCACACGCACGCACGCACACACACACACACACATGCACACACACAGACACACACGCATAACCTTTTCAGTTATGCCAACAAATTTTCTTCCTGAATGAGATCCAGGTTGCATAATTTTGTGGCCCATCTAGGCCAATATTTGAACATTTTGCTTCGAGGTTTATTCATGCAGTCTTTCTTCATGATAACATCAAATTGTGAAGTGCACCAGTCCCTCCCGCTGCAAAAGAATTACACAGCATGATAAAACCTCGGAGTGGGCGACCTGCTGGGGCGTCTCACTGGCGTTGCCGGGCAACTCTGGGGGGTCCCGAGCCGCGCTCTCTGCTGTGCTGGTGTTGGAAGGGCGGGGGGCCATTACAGAGCTTGGGAGGGGGCTGCATTCTCTCACATGAGTGCCCTCCCCTTCCCAATAATATACAGTACAATACTATTAGAATAGAAGTAATTAACTTCCCAGTTACGGGAATCTTTTTTGTGTTGTATCACGTCTACATATCAGCAGGTTTCTCAGTTTCATGGTGGATCTTTCCACCTTTGATGAGGTAGTTTGAATCTTTACTTTATTTTTCTGATGGTTTGGAATAAAAATCTAGACAAAAGCACAATGTTGACTGAATCCACAAAGCTAGTTCTTGACCTGTTCTGCGTTTGAAGCTACTTGTAAGCACATCAGTGAAAAGGCAATGAAAAAAGGCTCCATGCAATAAAAGCTTTATTGTGAAAATGAACCCTTGCTTCATCTTCACAAGCTTACAGCTGGCATGTTTTCAGCAGAAAAAAACAAAAAACAACTCTATCTTTGAATTTTCGGGCCAGTCATGATGTGTTTATTAACTGCGTTATGAGCGCTTTCAGGCTTTGATGTTTTGCTTGGAAGAGATGACGAATCAACTGAATCAAAGATCAGTTGTGCTCTTTCTCTCGTTATATTTCTTTAAGCGCATGCTTTCTTGCTTGTAATTGGCAGTTTGTTTTTTTTCATCATTTCTGTTGATTTCTTACCTGAAATATGTCTCCTTGGAACAAAGCTTCATATGATTCTAGTTCTAGTTGGACAGATTGTAGTGGGTCGTGTTTAGCATGTTTGATTGAGTCGTGATCATTTGAAGATCAGAAGCTGTGGCGATACGTTTGCGTCTTTGCTCCTTGAAGAAAGCAAACGGACCGGATTCTGAACTCCTGCTGTGAACTTGTTTTAATGAAACTGTATATCCAGGTGTATAAACATTAGCCTACCTGCTCTTTTTTTTTGTTTTACGCTCTCACATCGTGCGTGTAAACAGTGTCTGCCACTGCATATGCCGATTGAGGTAATTAGAAACGTGCTTCGCGCTGCTCCGCCACAGTTTCTTTTTGAGGTCGCCGACGGTTAGAGGAGCTGTCCCGGTGTGCCCCCGCACCCTCCTCCGTACCCACCACAGTAACCACCGCTGTTACCGTTGTCTGTCACCTCGCCAGATGCCAACGGGAGGGGGGAGGGCGAGTCTCTCACGCACTGCTGGGCACCGGGCCATGGAAATCCCACAGCATGCGCAACACTTGGGTTGTGTTCTGAGTGTGCACGTGCGACCGTGTGGTAATGGATGAGTGTTTGAGTGTAAACAGAAGACAGAGGTTTCGAGAGATGAAGGATGACGGTTATTTATGCCTTGATTCATATCATGAGGCGGATTCGATGTCTGTAATTTGACATTTCAGACGGCTGGCTGTTGCAGACTTTTGTTTGTTAAATCTGTTTATCAATATCTATTGCAAAAAATATTTATACCCCTTGCTTTTTTTTTTTTGTATTTTCATCCACCTGCAGTCATGCAACTCTGTGGATTTCATGTAATAGACTAACAGAAAGTAGTGCAGGAATAATAAATATAAATAGCATGGCATGAGTGTATTTAACCCCTTGATGCCTCTAAATTCATTCAGTACATTCAACTACCTTTTCAGGTCAACTAACTAACTAAATTACAAAATTTGAGCTGCACATCACACTGAACACATCATACTAACTGTGAAAAATGGTGGTGGATGCATCGTACTTTGGGGGTCTTTTTCTTCATCAGGGCAAAGCATTTTAAATTCAGTTCAGTTTTTTTCAGTAGCTTCAGTTCTTTACAGATGTTTTCTCAAGGGACTAATATAAAAAATCTAATCTATTCAGTTTATCATTTCCTATCTATGGAGATCAAGTCCTCTGCATCAAGTCACTGGCTTTGCAGCAGTTATTTTTCCTCAACTAGCACAAAGCAAAAGCGAAGCATAAACATCTTCTAATCAAAGCACATACATACATCCGGTTGACATTCACATTCTCAGTCCAAACCAACTGAACACGAGTTATTTTACACAGAAGAATTGGCAAAATATTAGTAGATGGTGCGATAAGTAATTAAGTTACAGGAAAAGAAAGTTGCTCAACTTATCACTGCTGAACTGTGCAGAGATAAAGCTGAGAAGCTGTGATGTTCCCAAAAAGCTGAGTAATCATAGAAACTGGTTTGTCTGTGCCTCCAGTGCTGTTTTGTTTTGATGTTGCTTTATGCACAACATTTTTAAAATGCTGTCACAGGAAGTAGAGTTCTGCACTAAAACCCTGGTGTAAAATAACTCTTTAATTTGATGTACAAGTTTAAAGAAATATGCTCCGGGTCAACATAAAACATTTTTAGTACATTTGCATATAACATTGCAAGCCTCACTTCTCAGCCATGTGGTCTTAATTTAAACAGAATTCTCTTCGGCAGTATATTAGTGAACCAGAAAACATCAGATGCTCCTTTTTCACCTTCATGCTGATAACAGAATGACTTTGTCCAACTCTTTCATCCTTTTGTTGTTGTCTTTTTTAGGAGTTTGAGAGATAGCACCCATTCGGATTGTGTTTATGAAGGTTTTGTTAAGTTTGTGTTTGCACAGAAAAGCCAAAATTAACATAATTAAACTGTTTATTTTATTGCATTTGCTACGCTAATATGAGAACTACCAGTCCTATTCTTGTGCATCCTATTCTTTCTCTTCCCTTGTTGCAACAGACCTGGTGTGTTTTCATTTTAAGTTCCAAAAGGCTCAAACGGTGGTTTGTTTCATGTTGCAGCGTGCAAATATCATGCTGTTTCCAAGCTGCCTGAGGTAACATGACTACCATGCTGTTTTGTAATTTCATTATATTATTCCAGCTTTTCTCAAGACTTGTTGCTGACTTTCAAAGGCTTACTCATAAAAGCGTCTCCAAGGAAACGTCAGCAGCCTACTTTAGTGTGTTGAATACGACAATGGCTCTGCAGTTAGAGTGACAACGGAGACAGTGCAGATTGAATATAGCAGTTTCAGAATTTTCATGCACTTGGAAAGTAGTCAGTCAAAATTATACTTAAAAAAATGAATAGAATAGCCCATACTGTCGATGTAATTAGTTGTTACGTTTCTATTTCATTACATGTGACTAGTTTTCTTCTACATTTTTATTGTTTTTATGTAATTTTCCAGTTTTATTGTTGTCACTCTGCTATTTTCTACATCAGGAGTTCTTATTGTCTCGTCTCACTGATATTTATCAATAATGTCCCAAAGAAAGAAAAAAAAAAACTCCTGCATTTGTGGGAAAAATGACTTCAAACCTTGGTAGAATATGGGTCAATCGGAAACACACTTGAAAGCAAAGACAAACACAGTTTTCGAAGTTCATATCGTATGTTCAGTTTCTGCAAATGATGTCCGTGCTGCAATGGAATAACCAGATTTCCTTTTTTTAAATTTCCATGGTGTAAATGCTACGACTGTAATTACAACAAACAGAAAATGTATCAGAGAAACTGTGAAACACTCTGGGTTATTCATCAGATGTAGGACATACATCGATACCGACAGATGGATTACTATCAGTGGAAGCCGGCTCTACTTTTATAAACGCAGACTTCGTCTTTTTCGGTCTAACAGTTTGTTGTCTTCGCAGTATTTTCACTAACTGCCATGCATGTTTGAGACCAGAGAAAAAGATCTCATGTCAGATAACAGAGTTCCTCTGTGGGTTTTTGCTCTGCCTGCAGTAGTGAAAGAGCGATTAACCATTTGTTGACGCCTGCAGGTCTAGCATGTTAGTACATCCGCCCAGACTGTGGCCTCTCGGCCCCTTAGTACACACACACACACACACACACACACACGCAGTGAAACAGACAAACACACAACTGTTTGTAAGTGCACACGCAGACAGAGACGCATGCACATGTACAGGAGTCCAAAGGGCTTTGTCACCTATAGTTAAACACCTTGCTGCGACCGTCTGGTTTCAGGAATGTTCCCAGTGGCCGGAGGGTAAAGGGTGCAGAGAAGAGAGGGGGAAGGGCCGTCTATCTGGAAAATCTACACAACAGCAACACTTGTACATCTGATTTTGTACTTGCCCTTGCGATAGCAGATACACACCCCTTAAACATTTACACACGAAGTCTCTAAACTTCATTGTGTTTTATTAGGATCGTGCATTCAAGACCGACACTGTAAAAGAGATGGGTGAGGTTGTAAAGAATTTTGAAGAAGCTGAAAAGTGCGGCGTGCATTTTTATTCACAGTCTTCGAACTTGATCTGAAATAAAATCCCACGCAGCCAATAGCCAGCCTAACTGGTAGAGTCCACCTCTGTGTAATTTTATTAGAGTAATCACAACTATTCAGCTAACATCCAAAACACACGGGTTTACATGGTGGTGGCAGCATCATGCTGGAACAGGGAAACTGGTCAGCGTTGGTGGTAAGATGGGTTGAGCTAAATACAGGAAAATTTGGTGGAGAATCTGTTGGAATCTGTGGTGAAAAACATGCTGCCAGTGCTGTTATGAAATTGTATTGATTAATGCATGTTATGTAATGACCTAGTCAAAGTCCAGACCTGAGATCAATTAAAAATTTGTGGTAAGACTAAATAATAGATGTCTAAAACATAACATAACATAACTCAAAAGACTGCTGTAATTTCAGCAAAATGTGTTTCTACAAATTAACTCAGGGGGCCAAATACAAATGTTCGACTCACTTTCCAGAATCTTATTTGTGGAAAAACGTTCAGAACCACCTGTCACTTTCACCTCACAACAAAGCAACACTTTGTTTTGATCTATCATTTAAATTCTTAATAAAATGCATTGAAATTTGTGGCTTTAACTTGACAAAATTTGAAGGTCACACAAGGAAAGTTTTGCATTGTGTTGAATCGCATTGAAATATGCATGTATCCTTTATTTAACCAGGAAATAATACAATAGATTAAAAACCTCTTTACCAGGAATGACCTGGCCAAGACTGCAGCATAAAACATACAACAAAGTAGACGGATGAAACCTAAAACAGCATATTTATCCTTTTGTCTACATATAGTTTTATTTTTTAAAGGAAAGCTCAGAAGCCTTAACTTCTTTTAATGTGGTGAAATACTTTCTTCTATAGGCTTTACTGTTAAATAGATTTCTAAAGGGAGCTTTTGGAATCAAAGTGCCCTAGAAATGTAAATTCATTCAGTGCAGATTCATAAATCTCAGTTCTGGTGAAGCATAATGTCTTCTTGTTCATTCCACTGTTAAGATTTCAACACAACGAACGCGTGGGCTGTTTCTGGGGAAGACAGTTGAACAGCCAGGTAAACTAGATAGAGACACTCAGACGTGCAGGTGCTGGTTGTGACTTTGTCATTGCGGCTCTACATACCAAAGCGCTGACAGCATTTAGAAACGACTCTGACAAGTTCAAGTGTCACATTTAGGTTAGTTTTTCTTGTCTTTTAGCAAAGGAGTGAAAACAGGGGAAAGGTGCCAGATATTTAGATCAAATCTTAAAATGTAAAGATCTGAATTATTCTACTCTGTTGCTTTTGGATTAATTGCTCATGGTAAAAATAACTTTATGGAGCATCGCTTGAAAACGTTTTCTGCATGTCTTCCCCCCTTCGCCGTCCGCTCACTTCCTGTCTGGTAACCATCAGTGAAGTTGTAGTAAGAAAGTGTTTAAAAAAAATATCCTCATAGCAGTTTTCAAACTCAAGTGAAACTCAAACCCAGGACATCACTGTTGGTTTCAGGACCAGTAGTGATGTCCTGGGTTTGGTTACAGTTGTTTCCCTTTCAGGATTGATCCAAATGAAAAAAAAACCAAAACAACCTGGTCATTAATAATTAGCTTCCTGGACAGGAAAGCTAGGTGTTTTGATTCTTGTAATTTGACATGCAAATTACAAGAAATGAGCAAATGAAAACGTCTCCTGTGTTCCTGGCATAAATATGCAGCATCTGACTAAAAAAATATATATAAAAAATGCAATCATACCTCTTTAAACTCCTTTGCCAGTATTAAAATCAAAGTATCAATGTATCTGATCAGGACTTTAAGTGATACACCAATACAAAGGAGCAAATACAATGTGAACTGGAAAGGAAACGTTGTTTTAGTTTAGTTTTATTTCTACAAATTAAAGTCTGAAGAGTGTGGTGTGTGTTTGTTTTAAGCTACGCTGAATCAGTACTTTGCAGAACGACAGTTACTGCTGAAAACCTTTTTAAAAGCATCTTTTCCTTCTCTACACATCTAGAGATTTGTTTTTCTGTGAAAAACCGTTCAAACTCAGACGTGGAGCATCTGCGGACATTCATTTTCAAGCGTTGTTACAGATTCACAGCTGGATTTAGGTCTGGACTTTGACAAGACCCTTCTTACACAACTATGCTTTGTGTAAATCATTCCAACTGCAGCCCTGACTATATGTTTATGTTCATTGCTGTGCTGAAAAGTGCCAATCTCCAGTCTTTTGCAGCCTCAAACAGGTTTTCTTCCAGAATTGCCCTGTATTTAGCTCCACTCAGCTCAACTCTGACCAGCCTCCCTGCCCCTGCTGAAGCAAAGCATCCCCACAGCATGCTGGGTCTGCTCCAGTCAGCGAACGGCAGCCTTCAATTTTGATCAGCTGTCGGGAGTCACTGGACGGTGGGAGATTTAGTATCCAACCCGCAGATTAGCGGCCAACCCGCTTTGGCACCTGAGCCGAAAACGACTTTCCGTCATCTGATGAGAATCCCCCTGACAGCTAGATTTGATGAACTGATGTATGTGGAGCGGTGAGCGGCGGTGCAGCTGAGAGTCACTGTGCTGTCTGGGAGAGTTAAGGTCAGGGGTTGTGGCTGGGTCACCCTCTGTGGGAGAGGAGCGGCTTCAGCAGACATGACAGCATTTGTCTGGAGGTGAGGAGAAATGATTGAAACGGGGGAACAAAAACAATAGGAAAAGGAAGTAGGACGGATGTTTTTGTTTAGTTTTCACTCGAGCTCTTCTACCACATTCTGCCTCTTTCCTACAGCTTTTTACTTCTCTCCTTTTTTTTTTTTTTTGGATACAAAATGAATTGATAATTGATCCAAAGTTCCAATAAAACCACGCTTGCTTGTCTTTCTTCCAGACATGCACACGCATATAACAGCTGTAGAGAATGAGAGTGGATGTTTATTACAGGATCCTCGTGAATGTTGAGGTGCCCTGGGGGCTATTAAAGCCTTCACTTAAAAGGCACTATCAGAGAACAGTTAATGTGAGCTGCTTGAAGGAGACAGGGGCGGAGAGGTTGTAGAAAAGAAAGAGAAGCCATTGGAACAGCAAGCAGGAGGAGGGAATAAACAGTGAGCACATCTGGATTGCCTCAGCAGAATATTTGTGCAACATCTGGAAAAATTCCCTGGAATTTTAGGGTCCCCTCCTTTCATTTCAGTCGTTTTCCCTCCTCACCGCCACCGCCTCCCCCCATCTTTATTTCTTCTTTGTCCCGTTTTCTGCATCTTCAAAGTCACTTACCTTAATGCGGCAGCCACGTAAATACTCTCAAAGTAATGTATGTTGAGCCCTCGCAGACTTTATTGCGCACCAAATTGGGCCCATGTGACCAACTCCCCTTTGTGCGAGGTTTGGCTAATTAAGTGGCAAAGGAGCGGGAGGGCACCGGCTGTGGATCCAGACTCAGACCAGACCTGAGCCAAACACAACCCCTCATAAAACCTGGGGGGAGAAAAGAAGAAAACACAGCACTTTCTTCTCACAGGACTCTTTAGCTTGAAGCATGAAGACTAGACTCTTTGTTTTTAAATGCAGACAAGTCCCCTTTAATTCAATTCAGTTCAGTTTCTTTCTACACATTCAGTATATTGCAAATGCATAAGAAATTTCATTTCAAGGTCCAATTCATGTCCAGAAGGAGTCGAATTGGTTCCATTCCAATACAGTCCAGTTGTGTAGTCAGACTTAAAACAAAACAATCGAATGCAGTCCGAATTATGATGCAGTACAATCAGCAAAGAACATCAAATGAGTAAAAACAGATGGAATCGACTCACTGAGAAAAACAAAGGTAGTCTACAAAGTTAGTGGCAACAATAGGTCTGTGACTGACTGTCCAGAAAGTAGACACAAGTAAACAGAGAAGAGCTGAACCAGGGGTCCTTTCTATTGGATAGAAACACAACTAGAGCACACAAAATTAGTTGCAACTTCCACATGTAAGAAAAACAAAGAATACACAAAGGTAGTGGCAGCTCAGCCTAGGGAAGAGAGAGACGCAAATAAACACTGAATTATTGGCGTAGACATTCCTTCAAAGACAGAGGAACCTGAGCCAGAACCCAAAGTTAATGGCAGCGATTATTTCAAATAATGCATAGCTGGAACGTGGTTGGAAAACAGCGGGATAAAGGAATCTGGTCAGCGTGTCCTATAGCTGCATGATCTCATAGCAGCATAACCAAGACAGCCCAGGATATCTGGCTACCACTCTAAAGCGATTATCTCAAAGAAAAGTGCCTTTTTAAATGATATTATGAAGTTAAAATGTAAGGATCTGCCGTGCTGCATCTACCTACAATATATCTGCACAGGCAAGCTTTTGCCTGTCCCTGCTGCAAAGACCACAAGATCTCGTTTTTCTGTTCATTTTCTATCAAAGCAAGCTAGTGTTTGTTAGTGTTTAGGATTCAGAGGAGACTCCTTGTGGGGTCGCTGGTGGGCAGGTATCAGCGAGCGCGGACGGTAGAGCTGCAGAGCGACCAGCCGCACGTTTTAACGTGGCAGGCCACGTCGATCAAAGGAGAGTCATCGCTGTTTTCTGATGGGCTTGCTGATGCCGAGGTTGCCAAAGCCCTGTTGTGCACCGGCAAGAGCAGGCCAGCAATCACAGGGAGAAAAGAGAGACAAGGAAGAAAGAGATCCCAAACAGAAGGGGATAAATGAAAGTAGCAAGAAGAGACAGATGGGGGAATCCAATGAAGACAAGGCAGGCAATAAAAGAAGCTTTAATTCATTAGTTGAAGGGAACATGTCAAACAGTTTCATTACAATGCGTCCTGGCCTGCTTGACGTGAATCTGTTTTCTTTCGTCGTCATCTGGCTATCTGCCCGGTGCAGAAAACACCTTGTCAGTTATCCCAGTCTCCATGCAGATACGGAGCTAAATTTTGACTTGGATGTTTTTTCTTCTTTCCTCTTGCCCGTGTTGATCTCCAGTTGGCCTACATCTTTCTGCCTGGCTGAGCTGACAAGTTGTGCTCCTTTCTAGGAATGCTGATGTTGATGATACAGTTGACTGTACGTGTTAGATTATGTAAACTCAGATCGGCGCTAGCCCTCCTCTGTTAAAAAGAGCGTAGTTCTTCATGCAGGTGCGCTGAGGCTTTTTGCGTGTCGGCATGTAATTGATTAAAAGAGGGTAAATCGTGTAAAACACATGAACCTCACACGCGTAAAGACTCCAGGCAGAGCTCGGCTGTACAGTCCAATAGCATGCAGACAGGATTTTCTCCCCAAATGACATGTTGACATGGGTTTTGCTTCCTTTTAAATTTTAAATCTGTCAGCACAGAGGTCGTGTAAGGCACACGGCCTCTAGAGTAAGCCACAACGGGAAAACATTTTCTCCATGCCCTCAGGTTACTGTGTATGCAGATGATCTGTGCAGCCCTGCAGCCTGACCTTCCTCTAGCTCGTCCAGTGGCCCATCCTTTGATCCAAATTAACTTTGCTGCTTTGGATCCTGCTTTTTGAAAGCGTTCACCTCTTTTTAGCCCTAAACCGTTCTGACGGACTGTCTCTCTCTGTATGTAATTGTTATTTGAGATATAATTTTTATTTCCTTACCCTGGGAGGCAGACTTAATATTTTCTGATCAGCCTCATGCTTGACTTGGCCCATCAGATCTTGAGGTTTCTGCAGGTAGACATGCGCTGTGACATTTCAATAGCCTTGGAAAGGTGCCTCACCCTTTGACCTGAATCTCTTCACCACATGAAGATGAAGCGGATTCTTCTTGTTGCAGCTATTGTGTGTTTTTGTGCCTAGGGGACTGTGTTCTCACTCTGCATAACTTCAAACAAATCTCTGAAGATAAGCAGGGATTTCTTCTTTTTTTTATCATTAAAGTCTATAGATTCAAAGTGAAGTTATTGTTTAAATATGTCCAAAGCAAATGGTCAGGAACTGCTAAAGGCAGCGACTGCATTCACAGTCCTGTGCAACAGTGTGGAAACATACCCACTGGGATAACAGGTAAATACTGGTTTTCTTCTTTTTTTAAGTAAAAATGAATACAAAATGCATTTTTATACCTGATATTTAATTTTCACAGGTTTAATCGGACAGAGGAAAGTCTGGGCTGGCTGGCTGGCTGGCTGGCTGGCTGGCTGGCTGGCTGGCTGGCTGGCTGGCTGGCTGGCTGGCTGGATGGATGGATGGATGGATGGATGGATGGATGGATGGATGGATGGATGGATGGATGGATGGATGGATGGATGGATGGATATAATTTTTTAGGGCTTTGTTTAGTAACACACATCAAAAACCCAATCAGCCATTTTTAGAAACGGTTATAGACTTTTTGAAAGGTGATTTGATGCAACGTTTATTTGTCACAATCAAAACCAAACCGCTGCAATCAAACCGGCTGCTTCCAGCCAAAGAAAACTTGGCGAGTACTTCTTGTTTTGTTTTTGTTCTGGTTGGTTTTCTCCAGTGCTCAGACTAATCAATGTCGAGACTAAAAGCACGCATAGCTGTGCCAGCTCGTGTGTTTTATGTTATCTTTTGACAGCATGTGGAGTATCATTAACAGCTAGAACTAGTTTCTAAAAATAACTTAAAGTTGTTGTGGCAGATGAGAAACGTGGATAGCTATAGACAGAGGCACTAAATAGTTTTTAGTTTTGATATCTCCCTGTGAGAACTTCCACGTAAGGTGGCGGACGCATCATTTTTCAGAGTTGTTGATCGGGGCGATTGAAAACGTTTCGTCACTCATTAGCTCAGGATTCGCTTATTCAAACAGGAACTGTAGCACCAGATTCTATCTCCACTTTCCAAACCTTTTCATGGACAGTAGAGCTCATCTCTGTGCTTGCTGCTCCCTAATCAGCACAGATGTGGACGCATGATTTGTATTTGGTCTCCTGGGCTTCAGGGGGATCGAGTTAGCTTATGACCAGCTTAGTCTGCCGTCCGGGTCTTGATTGGCAGGCATAGTTTCCTCTCTGGATGTGGCAGAGCAGGGGATAACGGGGCACCAGTGACATTTCCCTTCTCACGACATGCCACCCTACATTACAGTGTTTGTTAGACTCCCTAATAGGTTTGATGTTCCACCAGGCAAGCTTTGAGTCACAATAAGACTGCTTTAGTTAACGTCACCATCAAGTTGCCTCAATTTGAGTTTTTTTTTTTTTTTTATAATTGCGCGTTCAATCGCTTTCATTTGTTGCTTGAATTACGTTTGTACACGTAAAAACATCCGCACACGTTTGGTGTCCTTAAAAGCAGAGTTAGAATCCATGACATCTTTGTTTCCCAACATTTCACTCTCCTCTGAATTTTTCAGGCATAATGGGCAGTGCATGTTACAGCCATTAGCCTGTCACAATGGAAGCTGTCTACCGCTGGAACCGTGTCCCGTCCTGTTATGATCACTTCCATGCTATCCCGGGCTCCGGCTTTGTTTCCTGTCTCGGAGGGAAGAGCTCGCTCAAGTCGTTAATACTCAGGTTTTTTGTTCGCAGTGAAAAGCGTCGCCTCCAACCAGCCAGGCGGCGTAGCATCGTGCTCGCTCTGCCAGGCCTCAGACCCCATGGTGGAGAAATAATTCATAAAATGAAATCTACATTTGTTGTGTAAATGACCACATGCTGTAGGATATTTAATCCTGCCTGCTTTCGATCCCAGTCATGTGACTTGACCTAGTTTTTATGCCTCCCTCTGCTTCTCTCTCTCTTCTTTCTCACTTTCCCCTCTTTTTTTCTCTTTCACGGTCTGTAAGCGTTACTCTCCTCTCTCTCATCTGTTTCTGATTTCATTCTTTTCAATTTTGTCCCCCCCCCATGTTGGCTGGTTTTCTTTCTCATATCTGATCCAAGGACTTGTCTTTTCCTCTTGATGTCCTAATATCTTGAAATATGTGTCTAATAGCTTTGTAGTGACAAAGGCCACCAACTTAATGGTTTTTGTGACAGAATATTCATTATTACTAAAATCTTACGTCATCCCATCATCTTTCCCCATAACACGCCGCTTTTAGTGCTGATGTCAGAGTATTGATTCGCATAAACTCATAATTTAAACCGTTTGGTGTGGTGAGTGCATATTTAACACATTCAGAATTGATTTAGATTTATTGTCGTGCTTTTTCTGGGAGCATAATGAGATCATGAGGCTTATTTTTATTTTTCTGGTCACATGAAGAAGTCATGCTAACAGCAGCTTGCATGACTTGACAGACAGAAAAAACATATGACTTTGTAATGGCTGTATTAAACTTTGCAACGTCCTCTCATGCTAGTCTTAGCATTCTGCTGGCATCTCTTCATTCGTTGTCACTAAAATCGTTACACTGATCAAACCTGTAATAAAGTTAGTTACATTTGGATGTTTACGTATTACAACACAAAAATAAGTTTAGATTTTTAATAAAATAAATGAATAAATGCCCGTACACAAAGTTAAAAATGTTATTTTCAGATTCTACTTCACTTTAAATGATTATGGAGAGTTGAAGGTAACAAAGTGACAGAAAAGACCTTTAATGCAGGGACTGTAATTAGCTTCACACCATCACAGCTGGACAATGTTAACTCTTTGGTGTGTTTCCGTCCAAATTTCCCAAAGTAAAATATTTATGCAGGTCAAACCTGAACTGAATAATTCATACAACTGTCTCTCTGTTCTCAGGCTGTCATTGTGTTGAAACATATTTCTTTGAGACTTGGTTGTTAAAACATAATCTAAAAACCAAGTAGACTATTTGTTTTTAAGTTTAGACGTCACTTTTTGACTTATTTCTAAAAAAAAAAAAAAAAAGTACATCAGTGTTTACTCTGGTTTTATCCTGACAGCTACATCATATGTTACTAACTAGTTTTCACATGTTTCACATGTTGAGTCTTCTTATTGGGTTTACTGATTAAAGAAAGAGAGAACACCATTTTGATTAAAAAATAGCACCTTTCTGCTGTTAATACAAATTAAATGCTATCTATAATCTTGAACTATTCAAATATTTCTAACTCCATAAGCATTCTTCTAAAAGGCAAATCTGTGTGTTCCCACAGTTTTTGATGCAGACATTTTCTGCTTGTCCCTAAAGCCTCAGCCCCCCTGAGACGTTTCGCGCCCCCAGGCCTCCCAGGTTGAGAATCTCAAATTTAGATGAATAATTAGATGCTTATCTCAGACTAGCAGCAAGCTTGGCACACCCACAAGTGGAACGCCTCCTGGAATGGATGGCATCCCTCTGTTCTTGGAGTGCACTGACGTTCTCTCAGGCTACAGAATACACTGTAGCTCATTAGCAAACCTCTTGCAATAAACATTTTACTGTTCCTAGACTCTGCATGCCAGCGCGCACTTTCTGTGCTTGTATCTGTCTAAAATTACTTTCAGCTTAGAAGCTGAAATTTTTCGACAGACTGTTATGTCACTGCAGACACGAGTCGATAATGTAGCCTGGATGCTAAAAACTTTCTACGTGAAAGCTCTGAGAACAAAGTGTTCCCTGTTTCTCAGTAATACCAGAGGAATCTGCTTTTTTTTTTTTCCCTGCATGTTTACCAAGATGGGTTTTATTCACCATTTGCGGTTAGGCTGTCTCATAATTTTATCATTAATGTTCTTTTTTTGTTAGAAAAAACAGATTCTACTAAAATTATTCAGAGATTTTTAAGGTACAATAATATAATGGGATGTAATAGCAGTCTGTTATCACAAGTACATTTTGCAGGCTTAGTCCATTTAGGAGAAATTATTTTTGCTGCTGACCGGAAAGTTTTAGTCTTTAGAAACCTAAAGATAGTCGGAATCCAGAACGTTCTTGGACGTTCTCAAGAGGATTAATTGGTGTTTTGCTTTTTCAAAACTGCATCATATGTCACATTTATTGAGAGTCAATATCATCAGCTAAATTATTCATGTCTATATCTGTTGACTCTATAAATTCATAAATCTTTACGTACTTTAGCGCCAGATCGACAAAATTGAGATGCTTAGGAAATCAGTTAAAAATCTTTAATATTATTAGAGCCACTCTTTTTCTATTGCACCATAGATGTCGTTTATAACGGAAGAAATATTGAAAACAGTCAGGAGTAGCCTGTTCTGGATATCCTATTGCAAAATATAAAAGTAAAGGAGTGAGCTCATTTACCAGTTCTGTCTCAAGCCACTGCCAGCGATGCTGAAGCTGAAACATTTAGTCAGATTGAGAGCGCCGTCGTCTCAATTTATTCTGGAAGCTAAAATGTGCTTTCCAGCCCTTCCCTTTCCTCTGTAATCCCTGACAACTTCTGCTTAGCTCGCTGTGAAGGAATGATATTGAATCATTTCTTCACGCCTCACAATCAATTTAGTGTAGATTTGAAATCCTGCTCCGGATTACAGCAATATTTTTTCCCCTCCTGGATTGCTCCACTCCCTAATGGAGCTTTGCCGTCACCATGTTGAAATCAGCATTGCTGTTTTTGTTTTTTTTAAATCCTGCATTCATATTTAATGGTTCTGACTGAGAAATGCATTTTAGCCAAAGAGTGCACTTAAATACACACCAGTTTTCATGCAAATGTCCTCATATGTTCTTTAGTAATACATTCTTTGTCGTGTTTCATTTTTTATTTGTAGTGTTTATGCTCTCATGTTAGGTGTTTTGATCTACCCATCTTTTTTATATAGCATAAGAGACTCGAACATGCTGTATTTCTATTTTCAAGAATAGAATTTTTGTGATTTCATTTTAATTTATATAAATGAAATCACATATATATATATATATATATATATATATATATATATATATATATATATATATATATATATATATATATATATATATATGCTGTATATGGTATGTGATTTTTTTTTGTTTCGTTTTCTTATTTTTTGTTGTTTTTTGTATTCTAGTCGGTGCAGTTTATTTATATAGCGCAAGAAAAAGACAAAAAGAAACATGGAAGAGGGGTAATTTCAGAGAAAGAAGACGGAACACAAGCCTTATAGTTGCAATAATTGTAAATATTGGAGATGTTTAAGACCAAAGATATTCATTTTTTAATTATTATTCAAGGCTTCTTTCAATAAAAGAGTTTGCCTGTTCCAGCTCCTCACCTGTATAAAACAAAAGAAGAAAAAAAATACTTTTTTAACTGCAGTTTATGATTTGACTAAAAGGAAAATGTGCTTCTGCAGGTCAGTGGAATGAGTGCATCAGCAGATAAAATTAAAACAATTGTATAAAAAAGGTTTTCCAGCCTCTGTTCTCATGCTACACACATTTTTCTTTGCATTTAGGCATTCCTTGCAGTTCTGTCTTACTGAATGTAAAGGCTGCAGACACTGGAGAGGTAGAAGAACTGCCAGGCTAGACCAAAGTCATGTGTGTAGTGGAAACAACTAATGGACAGTGTAGTTCCCTCAAAATCAAAACCTTGGAAACTCACTATGTATTATAGTTTGACTGTAATCTCTTGTTTCTTGACTGTTTTTTCGCAATTTCTCCTGCTCCAGTTCATTTTGTTCCTTCAGCTTTTCATGCCTCATGTAGTTTGGTTCTTTTGTTCATACAAATTTCCAAATGATTTTGTGCCTGACTTGTTTGAGGACAGAACAGAGTGGACATTTTATAACAGCCATGGATTAGTTTGTATGATCTTCAATCACATTGACAACCGCAAATTTTAGGTAAAATGTTCTTACAGCTGATTACCAACAAATGTGGTTATTAATATCGGAACATGTCACTGTTAAATCCTTCAGGAAATGATTTAAAACAGGTGTTCTTAACCTGATGCAAATATACTTCACAGTACCTGAAATTGATGATTTTTTTTTCTTTTGAGCAGGAGTAAGTCGACGGTTCCATAAAGATCTGTGACACAAAGTGATTCAAGTTTTAATTTTAGCTTTCATCAGACTCAGCTGTCTTAGAGCAAAACGCTCATGAGAGAGAAAACAAAATCAAGCACATGGACGGCAGGTC
Source organism: Poecilia mexicana (assembly GCF_051168715.1). Classification (NCBI taxonomy): domain Eukaryota; kingdom Metazoa; phylum Chordata; class Actinopteri; order Cyprinodontiformes; family Poeciliidae; genus Poecilia; species Poecilia mexicana. The sequence goes on from NW_028263381.1 coordinate 19,868,890, forward strand.
AGGTCCTTCGCTTTGTTTTTTCACTTTGCAATTTTCATGTTTACATCCTCAGTGCATGAACACAAGCTGTGCTCTGCCAGTGTGGGAGGACGAGGTTAATGGGGGGACTCTGTGGAGGTAGAAGCGTGGGTGTGTAGTCAATTTAGCAGGCTAACAGGAAGCGTGCTCCGGGACCCAGGCGGGCAGTGAGTGGGACACGGGTCGCGCAAACTCTTTGGGCCTCAGAGCTTCCTTTTAAATATCCCTTCATCATCATTCCTCTGTGTATTGGAAATCCACGTTTTTCTTTTACCTTCGGTTGGCCGAGTTAAACGTCTCTGCTAGCGCAACAACTCGATCGAATTTCTTCCATCACACAGAAAAAACAGTGCAGATTTGACTTGGTGCAAGAACACTCCGAATCACTGTGAATGTTGCAAAACTGTGGACGAAATCCACCCGTGATCCATTTGAGGAAGCCCATAAACCTGAGTTTTATCTCTCCCTTTCTGGTGGTAATATTTCACAGCTGAGAGAGGCCAGTGTGTGCTTTGCCAAGGGCTGTTGGTGTGGGTAGACAGTCTGTCATGTGAACAGCTACTGCAAAGATCAGCAGAGGGATAGTAGATTGTTAAATGTTTCTTGTCTCTGTCCCTTTGGTGAAAGAAGCCTCTTTTACCCTCACAGTCCAGAAATCACACAAATTTGATTAGGAGTCATTTGCCCAAGGAGCAGCTCTGGCTGCCAGGCCGCAGTGAGGCCCTTGTTCTCCTATTTGCCCCGGAGAAAGGTTCTGACATGCAGAAGTAGGCTTTGAACCGGCCCCTTTCTTTTCTTCCCCTTTAACCTCATTTACCATACTCTTTCAGTTTTTCTTCCTCCCCCGTGTCTGTCTGTGGCTGCTCACCGTTGGCCTGCCTCTGGCTTCATCATGTCACAGCAAGAGAGACAAATGACTGTTATAAATAATCAGGAACTGGGGCTTTGGTGTGATTTCTGCAGAAGACCGTTGAAGTTTCATGTTTTATGCAATCCAGAGAGAGAAGGACAAGGTGATGGCAGTTCGGCGTTTTTTGGGAAACGTGAATTTGAGAGACAGGATGCAATGAAACCCACTGCCAAAGCGCATCCATCTGCCGTTTAGCCCCAACTAGTCCCTGAATGCAGTTGCTGACTCTAAATCTACTTAGCGGCTGATATCTATGCAGGTGCACTGAGTGTCTGCCGGAGCCAAGAGTTTGGTTTTGGCATAAATGTGGGTGTAGAAAACGAGATTTTTTTGCATGTGGTTGAGTTGATTATTCACACCCACAGCGGCAAGAGAAATTTTCCCGTTCCAGTATGTCTGCATTATATGTAGTATTCTTTATAACATGGTACATGCTTACAGTTTGAAACTGTATATTTTTTCCTTTTAAATGAAAGCTTCAAAGCTGTCTTTTTATTAGCTTACGATGCCGGCCATTAGAAATAGCACTTTTACATGCTTTGCTGCTGAGGATTAAAAAAATATTAGCATACATCGTAAATACAGCGTACTGGGGTTGTTAAATTAAATGGTGTAACGACATCACGTGTCTTTCTTGGAAAGAGTTAGCATTGTTCAGCTAGAAAAGGACAGAAGATATCACCTCTGGTTTTGAATTGTTTTTGCGGTTCCATTTTGGTTTGAGATAGTAAAAAAAAAGATAAAAGTGAAAAGTCACAACAAAACCAGGAGCGAGTCTTATTGGGGACATTTTGAGGTACTAGCAGATTGAAAGTGTGGATTCTAAGCTTTCTAATAATCAAACATGTGGAAATAATGAAAAAAAGAATAATATATCGCCATTTGCTCCTTTCAAATATCCAACTTATTGGCCAAAACCAATAATGAGAGTAGCCAAAAAAAACAAACTACCTTTATGCTAATCAGCTGTGGGTTTCCCCACAACAAATATCACAATTTTATAAGAAATTCATGGTTTTTATTTTTGTCTTTCTCTGTTTCTGCTCTGGTGACTTGTTTCTGGTTTTAAGTTAGACAATAACAGAATTTATTCCCAAAAATATACAGGAATAAGTAGATTCCTGTATATTTAAAAATATATGTACAGGAATATTTTCCTGTATATTTTAGGTTTCATAAACCCCAGTTTTTGAAAACTAATAAAGTTTGCTTTTAATCCAGACAATGAGTTATTTTATTTCAGTTGCAGTTTCTCCCCAACCAAAATGTACAACTTTTTGTGAATGCTGGAAGTACAAAAACATTTAAAAAATAATAAAAAAAAACTGTTTCAATACTTATTTTTTAATCTGGAAAAGGAAACTCCCATTGAGATTCAATTGCTAACCTTTGATTGGGCTCAAAATTGGAGAGCTATTTAACTTTTTATGAAATTTAAATTTGTCCAGAAACACTACATAACTTCAGAAATAATAATAATAATAATAATAATAATAATAATAATAATAATAATAATAATAATAATAATAATAATAATAAACAAATATTCAATTTAGCGCACATACAATGTTTTATGGATTGCCTTAGAATTATTTGCCTTAATATTAGCACACCAAGCATAGGTAAGTTAAACTTTTTCATTGATTTTGTACTTACAGGTTCCACCTTTAATGTAAAAGTTTGCCATTGTGTATTGTGTACCTCAGTTTACTCTCCTGTGACACCGTTAAAATACACACGTATCATAATCAGACAGGAGTGTTAAAGAAAGGTGCTCTTGTTCCTTTCAAAGTACCTTGCTTTGTGTCTCACAGAAACTTGAGTTGCTTAATAAGTCATTCAGTAAAACTGTCCAGTTAACTTTTTATTGCTGCTTTAGACCTACATAGCAGGCGGTTCTGCATCGTTCAAGAAACAGATGCCTGTCTGCAGATTTTAGTCACCTTTGTCCTTCTTTCAGGCGGTGACGCCTCAAAGCGCCAGCATCGTTGTCATTTTGCTCAGGAACGTTTTGCAGACAGGTTTGGGTTGTTGTGGCTGAACCTGAAAATGTTACCTTCCTGCCAAGGTCTTTCTGGGCATCTGGTTCTGCAGAGTCTGTTTATGCTTCCATTAGGACTAAAGAAGCCCTCGGGTAGCTGATGTTGCCCTCAAGGCAGAGAAAATTGTACGTCTAAGAAATCCACACCGCTGTGTAAAATGTCGTATCAAATTATTTTATTTTTTTCAGTTACAAGCCCTTGTACTCAAATCTCAAATGTGCTACAAATGCAATAAGATTTCAAACCAAGACCTTTTTTTTAAATCTCAGACTGTAGATAATCTTTTAAGAAACATAAACAGTCTTTGCCATTAATACACACAGGCATGAATCCACGGAGGATGTTTTTTTTATGTATCAAGCAATGATCAACACATACATATTATGTTATTTTAAGCTAAGTTATCAAAGTTGGCTTTGTTGTTGCCCAAGATTTGCTCCATAAGAGATAAATTAAACCTTAAAAGGTAGATTTATCTTCTTGATAATGAATTTGAGTTTTATGAGGGAAGAAAGATATATGTGCTGATGGAGCAAATATGCCCAGGAATGTCAAAGATTCCTTCCCTGCTCGCGATGCAGATCACAGCAGGATGCAGCACGTTTAGTGTTTGATTAGAAAACGACGTGCAGATTAGCTTCAAAGATAAAACTACAAACAAAATAGAGTTGCATCAGCAGCATATAGGCATGGAAATCATTTTAAAATGGATGATAGAAATGCAAACAATGGTGTATATTTGTTAGGGGCAGATTGAGTTTTTGCAGGGCTTTGATGGGTCATCAATACTGAGTAACTAAAATGTGCTTTATTTTTGCACAAGGTTTTTCAAGGGCTAGGTTTTTCAAGGTCCAATTCTGTAATTACTTTTTTTTTCTTTTTCTAAAATTCCCTCATATTCAGTTGAACTAAACAAAACTGAAAAGCTCTGCACGAGTGGGAATATTTCATTTTAATGAAACATAAAATCCACAGTATTTTAGACATGCAGAGAAAACACTCGATTTAACAACAACAGTCTTCAAGGTTGCTGTGGAGGACAGACAATGGAGGCTGCTGATGGGTGTGTGTGGGGATGGCTCTTTTATGGTTTCCTTTTCCTCATGTGGACCTTTGAGGCCTACTTTAGAAAATGGCTGAAGGTGAATGGCATTCACAATGGTTAAGTATAGCAATTAATGGCCGCTGCTAGTCCATCCCTCTGTGCACTTTACAAATGTCTTACAACCTGGTTTCCCATGAGGGAAACTATTTTTTATTACACCTTGGAGATGCCGTGAGGGCCCTGATGAACTTTGACCTTGGCTTGATCACCAGGGCAGCAGGGAAAATGAACACTTACCAGAAATTTAAATTGTGCTTTAATTTAGTTGATTTTTTTCAAAGTGAACCTGCATGGTTCACTTCTGCTCTCATCTGCTGGTTTTGTTGCTGTGGTAAATTTTTCACATCTATGTTTAATTAGAACCTTGTCATTAAGGTTCCGTTTTACAAGTGAGTCTATCAATAAAAACCCCAGTTTCATTAGCAGAGCATCTTTTAGGCTCTCCTTCATTAACACCAGACTGTGTATGCTATATGTGATTTTGTCTGCAGCCCGAATTTAATGAGGAAACCTCCAGCATGTTTACACTGCTCTGAATGTCTATGATCTCTCTTAAAGAAAATGGGGTTTGGCTGTTTGATGCAAGAAAGCAGCCAAAAAAGTTTGAACATATGCAGAAAGAGTTCCTTGCAAAAGTATTAGTTTTGTCCCGTAACACTCACAAACGTCCATTTGTTTTATTGTGATAGACTGGCAGATAGATGTGCACTGAAACACATTGAAATTTGTGTTGAGGAACACAATGTGAAAATGTGAAAAGATCTAAATTGTTCTGCTCTTTCTTTCTGTTTCGAAATGAAACGCAACATCAAGCATTCTTGCTCAGATATGCGAGCCGAGACATAACGATGCAGCGTGAACTCTGGGATTTAACGACGGGACATGTACCAGCCTTTACCTTTACTCACAGCGGCAGATCCTCGACCTGCACCAGCACGTCCGCCCGCTTTCATCATTTACTTCGAGGCCACAAAAGTAAAAACAACAGAAAATAATTCAGGGTTCAGCCAAGACAAAAAGATGGATATATGCCTTCTAAATCTGCGGTCTTCCAAATATTTTCTCAGCCATCACCGTTATTGAATGTTTTATTAGCTTCGTAATTATATTTCTTGGAATCGGCTGTTTTTTAAGTCGAGTAATGAATCATTAGCAACTGACAAAATTTTCATCTAAGTCAGAGATGTGTGTTTACATTGAAAATAGCAAAGGATAAAGTTTCTGTTTTTCTTTTTTCAAATGCTGAGATCATGTTCTGTCTAAAACTAATTTGTCCCACTTTCCTCTGCTCCCTCTCAGCTTTAGGTAAAAATCCAACTTCATACTATAACATAACTCTGTCTCGTGGGAACATTTTTCCAGTGGATGGCTTGGAGTGTGAGGCTTTTTTTTTTTTTTTTTTTTGGTGGGGGGAGGGGGGGAGCTGCTGTCTCCTTAATTTACTCCTGATTTTGGAAAAGTGCAGCTTGACTGGGGAGGCTTGGCTCATATGCTAATGCCTTAATGTTCAGTGACATTGCTCAGAACTTGGAGCATGTGTCACTGTTTGCCCTTCAACCTCTTTATACAAACGGTTTGTACTCTGTCCCTTTAAAAGTTGATGCTTTTGGCTCAGATGGAGAAAATGTGGTTAAGTAAATTAAACCTTTTTTCCCCCTACTCTAATTCACTCTTAAACAGCATTTCTGCTACCCTTGGACTCATGGTATGGAGGAATAACTTTCCGGTTATAACTCTGAAAGACTCTTTGTCTCAAAAGCCTGGGAAGAAGGTGCATGTACAGTCTACTTAGGTTTTTATTTGTAGCGCACTATTTAGGTCATTACCATTTTTGTGTATGTTAGACTTGTTTTTTGAAATATTTTCTTCCTGGATCTGTATTTACTGGATGATCAATAAACCATTCCAGACTTTAAAAAGCTAAGCAGACTGGTTCTGTTCTGGGACTTTGGAGCAAAGAAGGATTCCTCATGAAATGACTTTTGTACAACAACAGAGTTACTTCAGTCAGAAGCTTCCTCAGAACCGCTGTGATACAGACTGCTACAGAAGATTTGCCCACAGCCATCCATCAGCATCTTCAACAACTCTTTGAAGGATAAAAATTAGAACATTTAGTTTCCCTTTGGGAAAAATAAAGTATTTTTCAGTTTAATTGCTTAGAAACTCCGGTACTTGAGGAAATCGGACAAGACTGAATTTTTCTTCTCTGACTGCAATCCTTTGAAACCCAGTTGTGGAAAGAAAAAAAAAATATTTTTCCTAAAAAATATAGTTAGAATCTTGTCCTGCTTTGGTTTGGGAACTGGATGTATTATTACATCGTCCTCTGAACTTAATTCCAATTGTTTGAGTATTTGAAACCCAAGCCAGGCTCTAAAGTTATTGTGCATATTTATTAAGATAATCTGTCACAGTTTTGGCTCTCCCCTTTGCCATTGTTCTCAGCGACACCCATAAAACTGTGTTTGAAAGACACTTCTTTTGTTTTTAATATTTACCAACATCTGATAACAATTGTGTGCTTTGTACACAACAAGATAAATGATCTGAGGAAAATCATTTGTGCAATATTTTGAAGTCCCTCTGCATCTTAAGTTTAATTAGCGATTGTAGAAATGATCTCGGTCCTCGTTTGCTTTCGCTCCATCAGATTCTATCAAAGCTTTGAGAGAAAAGCATCAGACAGAAAATCTCCCCTGGTCACACATCTGCATAACTTCACACGTGCACACCAGCATTCGCTCGTGCACCCACCAAAAAACCAAAAACATTAAAAAGGAATAAATATATAAGCATCCAAGACAGCTTATGATGGGGAACTAATTCAATATCCCTTTTCCTGTTTTAAATGTCACTCTCTGAGCTCATCTGGAGTGACATGTTTTTCATGCTGGAAATAAAGGAGCTTTATTGGGCTCCGAACAGAGTGACGCGGGAGGGAAGAGGCAGCGGGAGGGCGGCTTCCTCCACTGATGTTTGCTGAAAATCCAAAGGTCTTCAGAAGAAAATGAATAACGTTAGAATTTTCATAAGTTTGTCGCTGCCTCGTGATCCCCTCGAGTCAATAAAAACGGAGCGTCTCAAAGTGCACGAATAAATCTCAAGCTTTGCTAGAAGCTACAATGTCAGTCAGCGAAATGCCTCTCATATGTCACTTAAAGTTTGTTTAAGGAATCATCAAGTAGGGAACACAGAATCTCATTTCTGACATGTTTTTTTTTTTGTCCTTTTGGTTCCAAAACACTGTTGCAATATCTTCTTTTCTTTTGTTGTTTTGCTGCAGAGAGGCATGTAAATATGCCAGATTTAGCCACAAAGGCTAAATTTCCTTTGTGTCCACTGGCAGGTTTACAGTAAAAAATAAAGAACAATTGACAAAAGAAAGAAAAGGGTCTCTTTTAGTTTGTTTGTTTGTTCCCTCTTTTTTTTTTGCCGAATGATGCAAATGACCGGTGAGTGCTTGGCTGGAGGGGGCTGCAGCCTCCACAGTTGCCTCATTGTGCCAGATAATGACCACCCCATTGAGAGTGACCCCCACGACCCCAGAGACAGACAGTAAGACGGCCTGGTCCAGCCCCTCCAGGCATCCTCTACTGTGGCATTTTGCCCACGCAGAGCAGCAGAACTCATCGCGGTACCCAACTGCCTTTTGCCTTCCACCGCTCCGCCATGAACTATCATCCCGTTGGTTCCCTACACTGCTCAATAGTTTTGATCCAGATGCAGATGAAGCACGTGGCGAAGTCCAGCTGTATATTCTAATAAATTGCAGCCCAATTTATTAGAATATAATCGAAAAGTTAATTCATTCCAATATTTCAATTTAAACTCTCGTCTGTTGTGTGTGTCCTATCTTCCCATTAAAAACATGTTACATGGAGCTAAATGTGATGAAATGAAGCAGACAGTTCTGTTATGTCTTTGAATTGTATTTATCACTTTTTATTATTCCCTGGCTTGCATAATGCATATGGATTGAGGTTTATGAAGTGGAATTCACTGTTCTGCCGAGGTGCTTAACATTACTGTCTCATTTTATTTTAACAAAAGGCTTTTACACGATATTGTGATGAGGGGAATTACACAGCGCTCATTTAGATACATGCTTATAATCGAATATTTATAAGCCTGGCAGATTTAGATTCATTATTTTCATCGATGTTTTTAGTAGACAGCTCTCAAAAAATTGTACAATGAGTATCAATTTTAAAAAAGTATGTTTTATTTAAATGTTATGTACTGCATAGAAATTTTACATCTTTACATTTTGTAAAAAAAAAATGGCATGTTGGAAATGACTTTTACTCTACTGGCGCATAATAACAGTATGATTCTTCTTTTATTGCTGTGCAGCTTTTTGCTTGTTTCCATTGGTAGTTTGATCATTTTCTGTTTGGTGATCAGCTCCAAGTCCTTGAGGTCAGAAGACCTCAATCTATAACTTCTTCCTCAGATTCCACTCCAAAACCACGTTATTATTGCAGTCTGAAATAACATGTTTCTATCTGGCTTCAGCTGTATATGAGACGCTTCAGATGTTGTCTCTGGTTCAGGTGAGAGAATTGTGAGTGTGGCAGCTCTTGAAGCAGTGCCTCCAGCTTGTGAATCTCCCTAAAGCTTTGGATTGAAGTTTGCTTCTCAGTTCTCTCAACTTATACCTGTTGCTCACAGCCTCTTTTTTTTTTAAACCATACTCTTACTTTAACACAATTTTCTATTTATATACCGTATTTTTGTTACTTTTTCCCCCCACACTTTTAACCATGCGGCTTGTAGCCCGGGGTGGCTTTTCTGTGGATTTTTCTTCAACCACCAGGGGGCGCTTTAGCAGGAAGTGAATCGTTGGAAGTCAAAATTGGAAATCAAAGAAGAAAGTGCTAATTTTCATTTAGAGCAAGCACATGCTAACAGCAGGCACGACAAAGAAATTTCTTCAAACTCATACCCCCTCATCATGGTAACAACACGAAGAAGTTCATATGATGCCGCTTTTAAGTTGAAGGCTATCAATCTGGCAGTACAGATCGATAGCCACTGCACGTAAGCTCGGCGTGAACGAATCCATGGTTGGAGACGCAGGGCTGCGTCCATAATAGCAGATTTATTAAGTTGGAAAACCCAGAGCAGCGGATGTACCAGCGGCTTATAGACCGGCGCAGCTTATATATGTATGTTTCCAGTTTTTCTTTTTTTTTCTTTCTTTTTTTTTACTTTGTGGGTGCGGCTTATAGTGAGGTGCTCTCTGTAGTCCGGGAAATACGGTACTTTGACACAGGACTCTCCAAAGCCAACCTCCTGAGCAGTAGTCAGTCAGATACAGTGACACCAGGTATTTACACTGTTGAGAAAATGAAGTCCGTTTCCAAAAAGTTTCTTTTCTCAATGCAGCTTGAAGAAAATGTAAAATTTGTACTTTCTGAAATTGGGCTTAATAAAAGAGTGGACAGCTAGAAGCAGATGGCATAGCTCGCCAAATCATCACGGACAAGTTAATTGTAGAATATTTCCTATTGCGCTTTTCTTTCTTCCACTCAACTTTTTGAAAAATATACTATTTGTCTCTTTTTAATTTGTCTATCAAATGTTAGTCCTTATTTATAATTTCCTAATGCATTCTCCTTTCATGTGTTGCAGGGTTTTTGAAGCCCCAGTGCTCATTGGCTCCCCCCATGCAACGAGGTCGTTCGTCTGAGGTGTGTTCATGTTTCAGCGGTGTTTGTCCCCTCCATCAGCGTCGCCTATCCTCAGGTAACCATGGAAACAAAGCTGTTGCTGTCTGTTGTTTCAAATTGGTCTCATATGCATTCTTTTTCCCCCCTATTTGATATTTGAGGAAACAAAATGTCAGACACAAGGATTTTATTTTATTCCTCTGCTATATTAAAGTGCACACGATGTCCTAACATGCCGTATACAACACTGTCTAATATTCAAAAGTGCAATTTCTTCTCGTCTTTCTGCTTTCATAAAATATTTTGCTGTGTCCAGTTCTTCGTTATTTCAAGAATAACTTGCTTATGATTCGGAAAGTTTGCAACACAATTCCATATTCCATGTTTCTTACTCGTCGCTGGTGTTTTCATGTGGTGGAAACCGTTGCTTGTTGCTGCAAAAACACTCATGCACATGCCGCTGCCTCCGGTCAGAGGTGTGACTGTGGGCGTCGCTCAAATGCACTGCTCAGGCTGTTTTTATGATTAATCCTGTCTTTGCGTGCTGAGAACTGATGGACAAGGTAATAGAGGCGTTTTGAGTTCACGCACTTCCTTTCTAGCCCTTTGGCCCGCCTGAGCCGAGCTCCTTCTGGTGTAAAGCTAATGAATAGGGGTCCAAGCTATGCGGAACATCTTGCTAATGCTGATATATTCCTTCCCTGAGGCTAGCTCTATCTGCAGCATCGGTGCTGAGGCTGGCTGCGCTGGCCATCATGTGAGGAAGGCATGACTTCTACGGCCGGATAAAGTCACTTCAACTTGTAAAAAGCTCTGTTGGAACATTTGATTATATGTTTTTTCTTTTTTTTTTTTATCCATGAACTTGGGTTTCCCCGGCTTTGCAAAAGTAATCATGCCCCTTGAACTTTTCCATATTTAGTTACATACAACCCCAAAGTTCAGCATAGTTTACTGGGACTTTATGTGGTAGATCAACACAGTTCATTGCTGGGAATTGGAAAATGAATGTATTCAGAATATTGCACAAAATAACATATCCTGAAGTTGTGACACAGACCTCTTTACTTTTCTGCCTCCACGTGTAAGTAAACTCAAAAGCTGTAAATTGTCTTCATGGTAATTATTGTCAAATCCAGAAAGCTGCTTTATGATTAAGAGGAAGAAAGATATTGTTAAAGGAAAGCCATGAGAATCCTGCAAACATGTAAAGTTGGTCTTGTCAAGTTTTACTGCATGTGTGGTGGAACATTATCCTGATCACATCCCGAATGTTAAAACTAATGACAGATTAAATAAACTTCAGAGCAAAGTCCAATTTAGAACCTGTGCAAGAGCTGAAAACTGATTTTCATAGACCATCTCCCTCCCGTCTAACTGATCTTGCGCTAAATTTGTTTGGGCCAAAGTTTTAGTCTGTAGTTGTGCAAAAGTGGTAGACAGTCTGCAGCAAAAGTTGGCTTTCCGAACTGTTGACTGCGGCGTGTTGAATACAAAACACAAATTTTAGAAACATACACCAGTTTCCTTCAATTTAGTAGCTATTCATTACTTTGTGTTGTCTGAGAAATATTTGTAGTTGTAAAATATGGAGTAAATACCTCTTCAATGCACTGAAGCAAATCATTTCTTATAATTTTAGCATTCTAAACTAATATTTTCTTTGGTTCATATTTTTTATATCTGAATTGATGACTGTGTTGTATTTTGCTGTTTTCCAGAAACATAAAACACTTCGATCTTGCCTAGTTATTTCCTACTGTCCTCTTATTGGCATAACTGGACCAGAATTCTTCATTTTTTAAAATTTCTTTGTGGGTTGCAAGTGCTTACTAGTAAACAAATCTTTTGTCCTTTGAAGAATGCAGACGCACGCAAAACAAAAACAAAAAATTCTCTGCATGTAAAACAGCTTAATAAGTTCCGTTTGAGTTTGATAAGTATAGATCAAAACTGCCTGCTGGTCTTTGCAAATTAAAAATCATTCTGGGTGACAGCTGAGCTTTTTTTAGAGCAGAAAAAATCCCTAAACTACTGATGTAATTACGCTGATCAAATCCGGACAACATTTCTTTGGCTCCTAGTGGTTTTTATCATAATACGTTTGATGTTTGGAGTAAAAATTTGTTTGCTTGGGGAAAAAATGCTGTATTTTCTTGCCTTTGTAAAATATCTACATACCTTCCAGAGATTTTTAGAGAGAAACTAGCAGCCAGGTTCTACTAATCAAATGCGCTTGATTAAATAATTAGATTTGGTATGGCACTTTTTAAAAGGCAGAACATTTACTAGTTTGTCCACCTGGAACATGCAAGATCCTGGTAGCACAACGCCAAGACGGAAATATATTATTAATTTAAGCCCATCGTACTAGAACATCAAATATTTTTTCTCAAATTCAAAACATTTAGAAGTTCTGCTTTTAATTTGAAACAATTGTCCCCCAGGACTTAACTTCCCTCAAGACTATTTCTTAATTGCTTTTCATATTTCACAGCATCACTGTTTATGTAATTTCTGTCCACTCATGCTTAGACCGTTGCTGCTTTGACAAGGAAGTGAATTACAGCCACTTTAATTTTATTGAAATCAGGCCATCGCAGCAATAAGCCAAGAGTTTTATTGTGGTGAAAATACGTAGCTGTAATTTATTTGAAATTAATTTTGAAAATATCAACAATTTTCCTTTTCAGCCATTGAATCTGATTCAACATGGAAGCTAAGTGTAGCATCCAAACAAAAATACTTATTTTTACTGTTCGATTCAAATTTAATAAAATATGGACAATTGATCAGTTAGAAAATAGTCAGATGACAGAGACCGTGACGCTGAGCATATTCAGTCAGTGAGATACATTTACCGCTCTCCCACCCAGATGGTGCTGGGCAGGCTGAGATTCATTTCTGCTGTGGTACTCTGACGTGGCTCTAGTTCCTGTATAGGAAATGACAGACCTGTAAGAAAGGCACATTCTTCCTAAGAATAGACGTCAGAGTAAATTCACCTCTGTGTCAGATTGTGCAATGCAGTTTTAGGCCCCACAAGCCCCTCTGTGCATATTGAATGTTCAAGTTTTTGACAAGACAAACAGAAGAGGATGAACACATATGGCTGATTTGGAAGGGCTGAAGGAGAAAGAAACATTGTTTCTGAAGAGAATATGGCAGCGGGACTGTTTTTATAAGCACTGTTCACAGATACAAAGTCTTTAAGTGCCTTAAAAGTTAATGAAGTCCACGACTGGAGAAAATCATATCGGTAGAAGAGTAATGATTTGGGCTTGGGCTTGACATAATGCAGTCATTGGTACAAACTTGAATTCATCTGTATACCAAAGTTTTCTGGTGCCAAATGTAAGGTCAACTGTTTAACAGCTGAGGTTTGGCCCAAAGTGTCATCAGCTGCAAACCTTTTCTGAATACAGCTGCAAACACTGAAATTACTGAAAGTAAAAGAATAAGGGGGATGCAAAGTCCAGACAAGTCCAGACAAAAGGTATATCCACACACAAAATGACGCTCCTGTATTATTTTGAACTCGATTGAAATGTAATCAACATAAGGCATAAGTGAATCCTCCCAAACCGCAGAGAACTGAACCTACATTGTGCAGAAGAATCGGTCAAACTTCTTCTACAGCTTCTGAAAGTGATTGATGCTGAAGGTGCTCTACTGGCTCCTCGGTTTTGGATTATTCTAAGTTTTCTCCATGACCGCATTCGCAGTTGTGAAAACTTTCCTTTTCCCATGACAGCGTACCTTTTGAAAGTTGACACCCCTTCCTTGCATAAAGTTTTGCGGGAGAAATTTACAGCAGACTATCTTTGCTATTCATGACGAGACGCAGCGCTAGCAAAAAAAAAAAAAAAAAAAAAAATATGCCTTCAGCTGCGACTCAGCTCCCATCTGCTGCAGCAATCCCTGAAGACAGTTATTTATTTATTTACCTAATTTTACTTTCCTTTTTTAAGTTTTAAGAAAGACATGATTTAAATATATTTGTGTACCCCAGTGGAAGATGGGTTACACAAAGCCCACAGGGTGAACAGTCCTACTCCAACACTACTTAAAGTAGGAGATGTAGTTCTTTTGGGGGAGGACAATACACCCAGACAGACATGGAAAATGGGTAGAATTGTAGAGGTCTTCCCAGGCAGGGATGGTCTCATACGTTCATGCAATGTTCGTACTTCGACTGGTGGCTTGTTACGCAGGCCTATTCAGTTATTGTACCCTTTAGAAGTATCTTAAATGAAAGGTAAATCCTACACAGATGAACAGTTGTTCATCAGGCGGGAGGATGTTGTGACTTTTTTTCACTTATGTTGTTCAGTATATTTGCATGATAAGTGACTGATTTACAATTATATGTTAAGCATAATTTACATGATGATTATTATTAATTGTATTGAACATGATTGTATATAATTACAAAGGCGAAGTGAAATATATTTCAGTGCAAGACATGATTTATTTGAATAGAGGAAGTCTTTTATTTTGAAGAATGCTTAAGGATCTGTTACTGTTTTGTCACTATCTTGCTTTGTTGACTTTTGATTGCTATTGGTAACGAACAGCTGTTGTCCGTTATCAGCTGACGCCGTTTTTTTCCTCTTCAATAAATACTGAACAGAAAGGTTCAGTAAAAGAAATACGAGCCTCCGTCTTGTTTGAGAAGAAGCTTTACTCCGGTTTCAGCGGTTTTTTTTTTTAAATCTTAGGTAAAATTAAACCCCCTCTCCTCAGATGAATACATTTTCATGGACAAGTTTCAGCATGATGAGGCCCACAGTTATTCCACCAACCTCGCCCCCATCTCTGTGCATTTTACACAGTTATCTTGATTGATTGCAACATATTTTACTGTCACAGCTTGTGGTGAGGGCGAATGTGTTTCCAGAACAATCCAGACCATCTGGTTTAGAAGTGTGTAGTCTTGCCGAAGTATGTCAAAGGTTTTGGGATGTTTTAAGAGTTTAGGTTTTGAGTCAGATTGGGTTATTTTGTCTGTCTCAGAGGCAAATGAAGAGGAGAGCACTTTCAGGGTTGATGAAATTTATTATCACAGCCTTGTTGCTTTTGTTCTACATGAGATGTCGAAGTAATCTGGTGGTATGTTCGGCAGTCAAGTGAAGAAAAAAAAAAAAGAAGAAAAGCAATTGTTTGGTTTAGTGAGTGGACAGCCTCTCTAAACTTTATAGTCTGTAATAATCGTGGGTCTAATTATGGAAAGTGTTGCTATAAATCCAGCAGTGTCCCCAGATTGTGTGATTGTCCTCCAACCTCTGCCTGCACCCACAATGACAAGCTGCTGTGGGAGCTGTGAGGCGTGTAGTGGTGACCAAGCAGGAGGTTTTCTGGGAACTGAAGCAAACCTCACCCGGGTTTGGAGGGGGGGAACCGTTTTCATCCGCGATCTGCTGAACTCCAGGCAGCGCACTGATGTGGCCGGGCTCCGGTTTCAGCGGTTTTTACATTGTTCTCCTCCCGCCCCTCACCCAAATAACAAGTTATTGCTGGAAAAGGATCGTGAGAAACGTTGCTTTGGTAGCTTTTCCTCAGGATTGTTTCAAAAAGAGGGCAACCTTTTACCATGTTTTTTTTTCTCTTTTAATGAGAAAAATAAGTTATGATGGAAAATGCTGTTTTAACTTTTTTTTTTTTTTTTTTTGGGGAATTGTGGTGTATGAGGTGAGGCAGGGGGAAAAGCGTAAAAAAGAAAGAGACGGCATTGAAAACAGGGCCTTCACAATGCAGGCCTTGTGCTGTGATTTGGTCTGTCCTCACCGAGCTGAGCGGAGGAATGGAAAAGATTATCCGCAGGAATGTCTGGGGTGCCCTCAAACAGAGCGGGCCGCGTGACTGGCCAATAGGAGCAAGGCTTGCAGAGCGGCGGGCTAATTTTTTCCTGATGAACTCAGCCGCCTGCTCCACAATGCAGCCTGATTGCCAGGGTTGAGCTCACATATGGTCCGTGTTTGGAGGGTCCAAATGACAGGACCAATCATGCCTGCAGAGAGAAGGGGGTTGGAGTGAATCTTAGATGTGAATCTGAAGACTATCGAACAGTTCTGCACTAATCTGACAGCATTTACCAGCGCGGTCCACTTTCACTCTCTGCTGATGCCTCTATTACACCCACAGCAAATAAGCACTCCCATCTCTGTACTGCTGCTAATGAAGATTTAGATTTAATGAATAAAAAGTCAGAAAGTTCTGAATTTCAGCGTCATTGTACTCCATGACCCCGAAATAAAATCCAGAACCAGCAGTAGGAATTCTGTTGAGAGAACATCTATCACTTATATTATCCGTAAATAAGGAAAGAATCTCATTGTTGGATGAAAGTCTTAAGTTCTGTCTGGCGTTTGCCTCAAGGAACTGTGAGGAAGAAGATGTAGATGAAGGTCCTCAGGTTAATAAGATAAAAAATTAACTTCTGGGTTTACAATGAGTTGGCTGAATCATGCAGAAGAGATATACATGTTGGATTAATACAGGGCAAACCTGCATGAAATCCTGCAACAGGCAGCAAAAGAGTGCTGTGAAGGTTCACCTTGTAAATGTCAACAACCCTAAGCATGTATCCAGAGCTAGAGTGAAGTAGTTCAATAAAAAAAGTTTAAAATTCAGATGTGCAGAGCTAGTTGCAATCTACCCCAAAAGATTTGCTGCTGTAATTGCGGTGAAAGGTGGATTTTCAGATTTGTATTGGGATAAAAATCATAAAGCCTATGTAACATTTTTCTTCCAATCTACAATTAGGCCCTCTTTGTGTTAGCCTGTCACATTAAATCCCAATAAAATGCATAGAAATTTGTGGGGTATAATATATTTAAGTTACTGGATTTCAGTGCCTTACAAATCCTGGCATCATCAGCGCCTGGCAAGAACCCGTTTTTTCCTGGCCAGATTAAACAGCATACAAGAGAAGTGACACAGCTCCAGCTTTTAATGTATGTTTATGTCCCCGATTCTTTTAGCTTTTTTTTTTATTATTATTATTTTTCCTGTGTAGCTTTTTAGGATCAGCAGTGCAACAATAAGCCATGTGGTGGGCCTCCCGAGCGGAGCAGCGTGTGTTTTGTAGACCTTGTGGTCACGCAGCAGGGTTTAAAACCAGCAGTTGGGGTGAAAAGAGTGTGAAGGAAGCTAAAGAGAGCAGTTCAGCGGGTAATGGAGGGGGCCGACGTCAGGTTAAAGTGGGTCCTCATGTTTCCCATCGCGGGGTCCCGCAGAGGTGAAGAGGGTCACGTAGAGGGGCCTCATTATCCTCAGCGTGCTCCGTGCTCCCTGCGCTATAATTGGCTGGCCAGAGTCCATGCTCTCCCAGGCTGCTTCCTGCTAGGTCAGGAGCCAAAGATGCTGGAGTACACCATGCTGCTGTTTACTTGTGCTGGCCTCCATTCATCACAACACAGAGGAGATATTTTTAATGTGCGACTAGAGACGCTTATCTCGAGCAGCAATGTGCTAATCTGAGGCTTTCAGAGCAGTTTACTTTCAGACAGCGAACTGGAGTTTGTCCAGATAAGATAACACTTTTAATTGGCTGCTTACGTTTTGGTTAGTCTTTTTTTATCACCAGTTTGTTTTCATATAACTATAAACTGGGTGAAAGTAACACGTTTAAATGGGGGGGAAAAAACGATTCACTCATAAATAATTGGGCGTGCAATTAAAAAATCAAGTGGAAAACATGAAACAGTTTTCAAGAATATTTAACCAAAGATTAAACTGTGCAAAACACCCCAAAAAGCTCCTTCTACAGCTTTACATCCTCAAGTAACATGTTAAAGTTCATGACAAACAGAAAGACTGAACAAGAGTTTCTGTTTTTGGAAGGGTTGCCAGCATAAAACCTATTTTCTCTAAAAGGAAATTTGACGGCACAACTCTAGAGCAGTGTTCTTTAGGCCGATGTGACCTCAGTAAAAATGTTTGGCCACAAAGCACAGAATAAATCCACAGAATAAAATCCTGACAGAATATCGGGTCAAAATGTCCCACATCAACTATCAAACACGGTGTTGGAGGAGTAATGGTTTGCTTGGCAGCCACAGGTCCTATGTTTATTTTGTTTCATGTTGTTCCAAGTTGTCCATTTGGTATGTTAAGTCACCCCAGAAGAACACAGCGGTGGGGCAGCTGAGAGTCGTTGCTGCAGGCTTTGCAGTTATTTGGTGAAGAACCGTTCATGGTTCCTCGCCGTGTGATAAACGTGTCTGCTGTGGACACAAAAATCAGTGGAAGCAAACTAGTTGAAGCTGTCCGAGTGCATTTCCCCATAAAACACGGAGACAAACTTCCCACACACAGGCTAAACATCCAGGATGCTATGGAGTCGTCTCAAATAAATCAAGGAGTATTTGTTGTATCTTTACTCTCTATTTCTGGTTTTCTCTCTTGTATTTTTCCATTTAAGCCTTCAGTCAAACATGTAGGAAAACTTATATAAATTGTCCCATCCGGGGACTGTCCCTAAGTGACACGGTCCCTGGAGGCCAGCTGCCACCGCAGCAACCGGGACGCATCGGCAGAGGTGGAGGTCTCTGCGCTGGTACACTCTTATGGCAGCCATGCGCGGCGGGTCACTGGAAATCAGAGCGACTAAGCCTTTGATAACTCTCTGAGCCTTTAATCCCCTAGCAGCGGCATCACAGTGAAATGCTACCTCATTGTTGCAGCTCAGTCCCAGCGGAGAGGCAGAAGAGCAGGCAACCAGGGACAGAGGGCGGGAAGTAGAGGCTCACAGGAAGCAGTCGCATCTCTGCTGCCTCTCAGTCATCATCATCTCCTCTGTGGTATAAACGAGGGTTGGGATTTGATCGAAGCTCTTCTGTTGAGTAGACCTCAGTAGTGCGAAGTCAGCAGCTTTTAAATTTAAACCGTCATGAGAAAAGCATAATGAAACATATCTATTGTTCGGTTTTCCTTTACTCAAATAAAGCTTGGTGTTAAATACTGCTGCTGTTGTGTCTTCAGGTATTTTTAGGCTGATATATTCTCTCACAGGCAGTTTGCACAGATGAGGTGAGTTGCCATTGTTGCACAGATGCCAGCGGTCGGTCCTCTGAGTTTTCAGATTATCCCGACCCCTTGAGTGAGGCTTGAAAAAGAAATTCTGCATTTTTAAATAAACATTAATTAAACATGAATAAGCAAGTTTTCATACTGCAGGCCTTGTGTTGCCTAACACAGAGCGGCATGTAAATCACACGGAAGCTGGCTGGGCTCCGCTGGACCGTACCAGGGAATTAACCGAAGGCGTGAATATAAACGAGGATGTAGATCTCAACCCAGGTATCTGACTCTTCTTCAGCCCAGATGATGGGAAACGCCAGAAACAGCCTGTTGTGTCACTGCACCCTTTCGGGCTACTTGGAGCTGATGCTAAGCACTGTGTTTACATCAGTGGAGCTGACTAAGTGTTGAAGGACACTGGCTCATCTAAACACTGGATAAACACTGGAGCAGGAGGATGTGAAAGGACTGCATGGGAGTCAGATAAGAGAAAGAGTTGAAACCATGGCTCTGTGCAAGCGACTTGAACTCTCTGTGTGCAGATTAATTTGCTGAAGGTTGGGATAAATACTGGAAATGCATTTCACTAAAATGTTTTCTCAAAATGAAATAATGCGAAGCATGTCCAGATTCTGAGAACTTCCAATTCATTATGGTTCCTGTTTTGTGTCTTCTTTGTTTGCTGAGATGATTGAAGGAAAGCATTGGAATGTGAATCTGGTGTAAAAACAACAGATATTTAGACAAGGTCAAGCCAAAGGAAGAGATTATTTTTCATAATTTATTTGTCCGATAAATCATTTTTTATAAAACAAGCATTTCCTGTTGTTCTGCTCAAAATATCCAGCCTCTGTTAGCTGTAAAAAATAAAAGAAAAAACAAGACAAGAATCCAAGACTGTTTCTCCCTTCCTCTGTTTTTTTACATAGCTTTGGAATTTTATATGATAGACTGACACAAAGTAATACATAATTATGGATCACTTTTTTTTACTGCAGTCACAGATTGAGGTTTGTTTCTAGCAGATTAACACTTTCTTTTTTTAAGTCTTGTCACAGATTCTCAATTTTATTCAGTTTGGGTTAATTAAAGGGATGAAATTCTTTGACACAAACTATTTTATTTTTGCTCTGGCTGTATGTTTAGGGTTGTCCTGTGGAAAGGTGAACCTCAGTCTCAATTGTTTTGTGGTTTTTAAAGCCGGTAACACTAAACGATGGAGAATTTAGCATTGAAAACTGTCTTACATGTTTAGTTTTGTAGATATTTCAAACTGCAAAAGGCCATGGTCACAATTTTAGAGTGAGCTGAAAACATCTTTCATACCTCTGGTGGATAAACCTTGTCCAAATGCATTATTAACTCTTCAGATGAACTGTTGATTATACATCTCAAAGTAATCCTCTTTGGAATAATTATATATTTTTTCTACTCCATAATTCTTTCAACTGAATGCACTCTGATTTTTAGTGAATATTGCAAACCTTGGGTTAGGTTTCTGCCTCTTGCCAATGATACAAGTGTTTTCGAAACGCTATCTTATCAGAAAATGGATAACCATTTATTTTAAAATATTTTTGACACTAATGAGAAAAATAACGCTTCATTTAATGAGCTTGGATGTATATAAATATCCTCAAGGTCAGACAGAAATATCAATTATACCAAGATTTGGACAGCAAGTAATGGGTGTAAATGTTTATTCTTTATAAGATGAGGAAATGAGACAGTGGGTGTTAAAATGGATATGGCTTGATATTTTCTAAACGCTGGTATTTGGTTGGGAGAGTGAGACACTGATGGTTGGTGTGACTGTCCTACTGGAACCTTTATTCCAGTTTAAACCATGATCAGAGTTTTTGTTTTTTTGTTTTTTGGGGGGGGGGTTCCCAAGATTAAAGCTTTTGTATAAAATTGTAAACTCTGAATAACCAGAAAGATAACCAGAAGTATTATGGATTAGTTTTTCTGCATACATGTCATTTTGCAAGTATACAAACAAAATCTGACCAGAGCACCTTTCGTTCAAGTCAAGTTTATTCGCATATTCAGTTCATACTGCTTTACATGATTCACGTACCAGCTAGGTCCCCTGTATGGCTCTAGTAATGGACTTCCCGTGGGTTTCTTTCAACAATGCCTTTCTTCTCACCTCATTTCCATCAAGGCCAAAGTTGTGGAGTACGTGATTAATAGTTGTCCCTGGTCTCCTTGCCTTACTTGTCAGATCAGCGGGTTTCATTGTACCATGCTACTTAAATTTCTGGATGCTCGACTGAACAGAGCTCTGCATGATGTTCAAAACTTTGGTATTTCATAGCTTAACCCTGGTTTAAACTTCTCCACAGCTGTACTTTAAAGTCATCTCAAAACTCTGTCTTGCTGCCTGTAGATCCAGTTCATCCTTTTGCTCACAAGCATTAGATGTTTCTCTCCACGTCAGTTGGTATCCGAAAGGGAACGGCAGCTACACATCATCAGACTTTACGCGTCCCCTTCAGCTTCAAACGGGGAAGATGCAGGGTGAGAGAAAAAACACAGGCAGTCAGGGATGTTAAGGCATAGAGGAAGGGTGGTGAGTACGGAGGGTCGGCTGTTGGTATTTTGATGCTAAAGTGATTTGACATGCTTGGCATTATAGCAGGCTTGGTGGTGGGGGGAGGGAGAAACTGTGCAGCAGAGCGCTTGATCCGAATGTCACCATCGCTGATCTCATGAAGTGGAAGGTCAGAGAAAAGCACCTGCCACCCCTGCTCAAACGGGGTCCGCCCTCGTGCTCAGACCAAAAAGGGCAAACCTAGAAATTGAGAGGCACATTGCAAAGGACGAAGGGCCAAAGATGCTTGTGCTCATGAGTGTGGTGAGTGGACACAGGGTGGCGGACTCCTAACCTCCCAATATCACATGCCTCAGCTGCACAGCAACAGGCCCACCAGAGTGTGCTAATGCAGGCCAGTACATGCTGGGATGTGAGAGCTGGAAGTGTTTGCAACTCCCACATGCTTTCTCCTCAGAGAGGCACTCCTTGAGGTGCGCAGAGGAAACGAGGGTGGGAGTGATGGTAATGCAGAGGCTAATGGAAATGTCTTGTCGGGACTCAACTTTGTACTGCGAAGCCGACTGCCCTTCGATGAATGTGCGCCATGGCCCCAGTGACAACATTTATGCTGTAGGCCCTGTTTTACCAAGCAAACATAACAACAGCTCAGATGCAGGAGGCTTCCAGAGCTCAAAAGTGAAGAACACAATTGTTTAGGACCGGAGTGAAATTTTACATCTGTTGGAAGGATGCCCGGAACCGGGTTCTCTCAGCTTCACTCATGTTTAGTCATCCTGTCTGGCAGTGAAAAGGTTTTACCTGCAAGAGTAATTACAGTCATTTCTTACAGATTACAAAGAGAACAACTACTGGAGTATAATATTACATCGCACATGTTGGAAAACAAGTTAGGCCACATTATCTACAGCAGTAGTGGTAAATTTCCATCCACACTGTCCTACAAAAGTGATTATGAGCTTTAGAGAGGTGTCTCAAAACATCAAATATCATCAAAAAGATC
The DNA here is from genome assembly GCF_051168715.1 of Poecilia mexicana. NCBI lineage: Eukaryota > Metazoa > Chordata > Actinopteri > Cyprinodontiformes > Poeciliidae > Poecilia > Poecilia mexicana. The sequence goes on from NW_028263381.1 coordinate 19,891,224, forward strand.
AATAATTTGATTCAGAAAGTACCAGCTGTCAAACACATTAACCAAGGACAATCATTTGGGCTTGTTCAGTAGCCACAAAACCTAGACATCTTGGAGTCACGGAGTCGAACATGGACTCCTCTGTCTACCAAACTCTGCTCATTAGCAAGTGAGAACTTCTCCACTGAAAGAAGTTTTGCCAGTTTCTGGTCGGTACTATACTTTGGGCTAACACAGCGCCACAGTGGAAAAGACATTAGCAATGATCCTAGAAGAACAACTTCTGTTGCTGCCCACTAACCTGGAAGGGGTTGCCAATATGTTTCAATTCAGTTAGAAGAGAGATTATTGGCAGTGGAAACCTCAACCACAGCTGTGAATCACCCTTAAGGTGCGGGGTGATTTGGACCTTTTCAGGAGTTATTCTGTGGAACCCTGCCTATTCGCATTTCAGTTTTTTTCATATTTGCCTACTCGCAGATTTTTCTGTGGAACGTAATTTTTAATTTTCCATGAAAACTTTGCCTCTTTGTGAATTTTTGTCATAGCGAATATGTACGTATTCAAAAGCAATGCATCCTGGGAAACGCAAACACCTGAACACAATGCTCCTTAACATGGTATTGGCTGGTGTTTGCAAAGCAAGAAGACTGCTAAGATGGTTGTCACTGTGCGTATTAATTCCCATTAAGGTGTTTTTGGTGTTCGTACTATTCCAGTAAGTAGCTGATAGTATTTTCAAATTCTCAAGTATTTGCAAATTTTATCTCTGTTCCCTAGCCTTTGTGAATAACTGGGTCCACTGTACTGTCCTTTATTTTTATTCAATGTTTTACGATATGCTTAATTTGGTGATATGTTCAGCTGCTTTTAAGAAGCGTCATGTCATACGTGCACACTGCTTTCTGTTCTGAAAAAATGACTCGGCTACAATTTGACACTAGACTGAGTTGCTGAAGAGGCGTCCTAGTCTGTCTTGAACCATTACTTCTCAAAACTGAAAGAAATGAACCAAACTTGCTAAATGTCACTCAGTCTGTCACAACTTACTAAGAAATTTTAAATACAACTGCTGATCATTCAAAATTGGACAGCATTTTTACAAGAGGTCTCAAGTATTCACACATTGTAGCTGCTGTGTTGTCCCCACCTGGTAAGTCATCACAGCTTACCAGGTGTAATAGTGTAACAGTAGCTGTAATAAATTAGAAATATTTGATCAACTTGCCCATACTTTGGCCCACCATCACGCTGAGCGCGGTGAGACCAGGGGCATTGTGGGGGAGCTATTGCAGAAAGCTGACCTTTTGCTTCTGCCCAAGCAGCCACCTCAGTCAATATGACAGTGATGGAGCAGGGACTATGGGGGCAGGGGGGGAAAGCACAACAAACGCCACAGGGGGATAGTGTCCAAAAGTCCATTACAGTCACTGATATTGAGCTAATTGATAGCATGGTTGTGCATCACAGATTTTGAAATGTGTAATAGGTGGGGAGGGGGGGGGGGGTTGATGATGACATTAGACTGTGGAGTCAATGTTCAAAACACCATCATTTCCATGAGTATTTGGCAGATGGCTTAGGATACAAGAGGTGGTTCACTTAGCAAGAACTTTATGACGAATGATTTCCTGCTCAAATATATTTCAGATAATGAAAGAGGCACAATAATGACATGGTATGAAAAGATCAAAGTAAGTCCTTAGGAATGGTAAGCCTTTCAATGCTGAGCAAGAATGTGTGCTCTCTTTAAATATGGTTATCTATTTACGCAGTAAGTACAGTACCTTGCAAAGATATTCACACCCATTACATGTTTTCACATTTTCAACGTCAAGGTGAAGGCATTCTTGTGGATGAACACAAAGTTCATGGTTCAAGTCACAGCATCTGGATGCAGTCGGAAGAAGGTGCTCCAGTCAGATGAGACATGAAGCTTTAACTTGACATGTAACATAAAATTAAGGCTTCACATTACACTGAGCTCTGTGTACCCGCCATGAAACCTGGCAGTAACAGAATCATGCTGTGTGGATGATTTTCTTCACATCACATTGTGGCTAGATTTAGTTTTGTAATCAATTGTGCATCACTTTCCTTCTACTTTACACATATACTCTATCACATAAAATTGCAAAAGAATAACTAAGCATGTGTTGGTTGCGTGACAAAAAAGTGAAACACTTCTTTAGGAATATTTTTGGAGGTCATAAACCAGACTGATGTCAATGAGATCACCTGCTTTAGTCGCACCAACAGACTTTTTCTCTATTTTCTGACACCTTTAATGTGCCATGGGACTCTCTTCCTCTCTCTTCTTCTGACCGTTCTTGTTTTTTACCCCCTCCTCCCCCCCTTGAGTCTCCGGGAGTTAATCATTTATGTGACAGTTTTGCACTTAACATCACGAAAGCACCTTGAAAGGCCCAAAACATTTAGAGTGTATGTCTGCCTATACTAAAAAAAATAAGTTGAGCCAAAAAGCAAAGCTCAGGATTTACCGGTCCGTGTATACATTCTGATTCCAACCCATGGTCAAGAGACATGGATCACGACCAAGAGTAAGATGGACCGAAATGAGGGTCCTCAATAGGGTGGCTTGGAGAAAGGATGATGAGCTCCGTCAGGAAAGGAGTCAGTTGAAGTGGTTTGGGCATCTAATCATGACACCCCCATGGGAGCCTCCATTTGGAGGTTTTCACGGCACATCTTACTGGGAAAACCCAGAACTTGATGGAGTATGTAGGGAACATATATCCCGTCCAGCCTGGAAAAGCCTTTATACCCCAGAATGTTGTTGGGGAGACTAATATCTATGGTTCCCTCATGAATCTGGTAGGTAGGTAGGTATGTATGGATGGATGGATCTTTCTACGTATGCTCATCGGGTTTGGATCTGTACTCTCTGTACACTGGGACAAGAGCTTAATGTCAAAACGAAAAAGCCTCATAACCAGTCTGTAGAGGGCCGTCTTCGCTCCTTCCCCCTTTTTCTGTTCTGTATTTGAAAGACTGTGTGTTTTTTGTCTCTTTGCCAGCTGTATTCATTAACAACCCAGCTGAGTGAGTAAAAGAAGCAACAGTCGTAGCCTCGCTGCCGCATCCAAGCGACTCTTGTTTTGGCTTCTTTTCCATGATTTGGTTTTCTCCCTCCTATGTGGTCATTGGGATGTGATTGAACATCTACAGCAGCAGCTGCCTGTAACCCAAGCTGATAATGAGCATGTATTTGTGTTTATTTAACACCCCACACTTGCCATCTGTTGTGTGTACTGTGATACATGGACCGGGCACATGTGCCTTGGTGCCTGATGATTACACAACATGGGCCCGGGCCGGCTTGGCGGTGTCGACTTCTCGTACGACACCAGCTTTCTGCCAGTTACATTATTCAGACTTTACTGGACGGCACAATGCCTGAAACGAAACAAGACAAGCAGACAGACATTATCAAGTGTCAAATACACATGCAACAGAGAGAGAGAGTGACATATGCATACACAAAGTGTCCATTTGTGCTCACATTCTAACTGTGATGAGTGTGCACACAACACCTTAAGGAGATGCAATTAACCAGAGCTGAAGAACATTCAGAGGTTGGGAGGGTGTGTTGTGATGTTGTTTTGTTCAATGCAACTGGAACTCTTTGTGTTTATCTGCCTCCATCTGCTTGCAAAGGTTAAAGGAGAATCTAGAACAAACAGATCTATTATCACTGATGGTGCCAGGGCGTTGTGTGGTAATTAAGCATTTGCTGATGTTTTTTTTTCCCCTTTACCTGTTCACATAATCATTATTTGGGAACTCGGCACATTTATTGTGTGGGAGGGAGAAAATAATGCTTAAGCACAGCAGCTCTGAAGGTTACATAACGATCATAACCCTGTTCGCCGAGTAGCATGCTTAAACAGTGTTTATAGCACAGTTTACGACTCTTTGTTCTGCATGAGTAATCGTGGCTTAGACGCTATCGGAAAAGAGGGATGGGAAGTTGACTTTGCTCTGATTTAATGGTTGTAAAAACACCTGATTGATCTTTTATCTCAACTCATTCTGCTTTTGAGTCAGCAGAACCCAAAGCTGGCAGATAGATAGATAGATATGCATGAAACCTTATGCAACCTGTGGACGTGTGCACTCTGCCTTTTTTTTAGCAGTATTTTTTATACTGCTAATAGTGAAATATTTTCAGCATCTTTGTAAATGTGGCTTTGGCATAATGTCGAGTAGCTTTCTACAGCAAGTTGAGAGGCTGATGTGTCAGAAGGGAGACATGTAAAATGGATCTCTGGCCTTAAAAGATTCATCTGGATGAAAATATGATGAGGAGTTTAATAATAAAAAAAGCTAAAAATCTGTGTGCTGATAAAAGATATATGAGGTGAGTCAAGCTTGATGACACAGCTGTTGGTGTTCACACATTTACCTCCTCGTGTGTCCTCATATTGATACAAGTGTTGCAGAGAAAACAGGGGCATGTCTGAAAGCTTAACAAATTCATGTCTTTCATTTGGCCTCTCCTGCACTTTGAAATTACCACTATTATCTAGCTGTTCGTATTGGAAATGTAAACTATGACATTGAGTCGCACCTGAGTTCATTTATGTTGGTTCCAATGCTGCGCAAAACAAATAATCACCTCCCGGCTCTTTTCACGATCAATTGGCCTAATCCATACATAGCTATAAAGAATCCAGTTCTACCTAAACTGGTTGAACTGCAAAAAAAGTTTAAAAAAAAGTAAAAACCACAAATACTCGACCTGGTTTGCTTTTTTACGGGGGGGAAAAAGCATGTTGAATTAACGGGAGTGAGAGGAGAGAAATAGTTAAACAGAGAAAGGCCGAATTCAGGATTAGTTTAAAAACAACAAGAGTACTCAGTCAACAGCTGCAAAAGCTCCTTTGATGGCTTTGTCAATGGCAGTAGTAGTTTCTTCAGTGAAGAATTAATATGAGACATAAGAAGAAAAGTATAGCAGACAGTAGATAGTGCTCAGACAATTAAATGCTACTAAAGTGGTTTTGTCCAGGAAGAAGATAAAGTTAAACACCGAGTCACCTGACCAGATGTACCTGAAATGGAAAGACGAAACAGACGGTAAAACAGACTGAGCTTCATAACAAAAAGGACGAGTTAAGCTTAGCCCTTAAAATGAATTTGGGGTCTGCCTCAAACACAAAAACTGCAAGCTAAATCCACAAAGGAAAAAAATCTGCCCCCAATTCTCTAGAAACAATCACTAAAGTGTAAAGTGCTCTTATGGTAAAATTTTGAGCAATCAGGTATTTATTAATGAAGGAAGTTTGATCATTCAGAGATTAAGCTGTTAGAAAAAGAATACTTTGCTAAATATAATCTCTCTATATTTTGTTTGAAAAGACTGCGATTTATGAAGTTCTCCTTTCAAAACGTAACAAAAGTTCACATTTTTTAAGATATTATATAGAGTTATTGTCATGTTTAGCGCCTGTTTAAAAAGAAGTCCCAGCTTATTACTTTGGGATGTTGATTTGCTGATGGATGCCCTGGATGTTAAAAGGTTGGGCGTCTGGAAGCTTTGGCAAATCCGAATGTTAATCTCCAAATGTATGCATGTACTTTTGCACATCGTCACCTTCTTAAAATAATTGCCTAAGTCATTTTTTGCAATTTTTCAGGAAACACAAAAAACTGAACCATTTGTTGAATAAATGATATTTACGAACAATTTTAATCAAAAAAGTTGTAACAACAGATGTCTTTTGACATACAAACAGCAAGGTCAGTCAAACATGGAACATGACAGAATTAAATGACTTAGGCAAATTTTTGAACATGCCTTTGTGACCTAGGCAATTTTACAGCACAAACTAACAAAACATAATGCTGAGGAGGCATGTGCATTTTTTCCACTTCTCCTTCCAGCTCTTCTTTGCTGGGTTTTTGTCTGATGCCTATTAGTGTGGCAAATTGTCAAAGAAGTGATGACACTCGACAGGCATGATGGGTTTCATTGACTGGAGGTCCTGGAACTTTCTCTCTTTGATTGGCAGAGCACATGGAAACAAACTTATCCATGCCATTGGCCCATTTGGCACCTGCACTCTTTGTGGCAGTTCTTCCCACACAGAATCTTCTGTAAAGGACAGCTTGAAATGGACCTTGCCGTCACTGCTAAACTGAAGACCCCGCAAGTCATGCACAGTCGGGTCTCCAACTTTTTTGCCTGGTCTGATGCTGAAGAAGTAAGATCCATTCAGCTTCAGGAACTCATCGTGCTTGAGCACTTTCACATAGTAAGGTGATGGCCTGATTCTTGCAGTCTGGAGTACAACGACATTGTCTCTTGGGGTGAAGATATCTGCAACTAATTTTCGTTCAATAGTACTATGCATACTGTCACACTCCATTTGTGTATGACCTGCAAGAAGGTATTTCTGGGTTATTAGCACCCCATATTTCCTTGCAAGCTCAGAGTATGCATTTGCTACACATGTATTGCGATTCTGATAACCGCAACCGTCGCTCCACACTATGATCTCCTTGAGGTTTGGATGGCCTTTGATCACACCTTCAAAATGATGATACTGAAGATGTGCAAATACCTCGCTACAGAGGTCACCTTCTGATTCATCCCAAACATAGCAGTAGCCTTCCTTTGATCTCAAGTTGAAAAGGGTAAAGTTGTGGACCTGCAGTTTTGTTTTGTAATACAGGCTGCTGGCTTGGGTTTTTGGACACAGTAGCACAGCTTGCAAGTCCATTGTCCAAACGGACTTCTCTTTATCAGCAGAATCCTTGTCCCTAGATTTCTCTTGCCTCGCTTCATCCTTCTTGGTGACATGTGCGTTGTATGCAGCCTTACTGATATTTCCATGTTTGAATGAAACACAAACATCACACTGATCTTTTCTTGGAATAAATACGGAGTAGTTCTCCTCATGGAACACAGCTGTGAAATATTGGATTCCAACAGCTCTCACTCCAGCAGTTGCAGCTGCCTGTCCATATTCACGATGTAGTTGGGAGATGGTTGTGCCTTGGTAAAGGAACTTCTTGTCTTTGTAGGTAGCTGTGCTTCTGCAGTAGTGTGAGTCAACACTGGGCAGGTCCCTCAACCAGTTCTTAAGGAAATCCTTGACATCAGTTTCAACCTTTGTATGCCTGCCACTTTTGGGTCCAGATTTTGATGGCACTTCTGCTTGTTTTTCAGGGTTGATGGGGTCATCCAGCCATTTTGTAATGGTTCTTTCAGGGAGACCAATTGTAGAAGAAAAAAGTGCCTTGCACACTTTAACTCTTGTTCCATCTTCAAGCTTCAGTTGGTAGGTAAATGATGAATTGCGTCGGGATCCCTCCGTAACTTATTTTTGCTTTATGCTAGTCTTTGTGACCAAAGTGGTGACGTATAACCGACGTTCTTCCCAGGTGTTCATTGCCCAAATTTTGTCAAATACCCACTGCCGCTGCTCTTCTGTAAGGACTTGGCAGTCTCGAGTTGAGACTCGCTGACAGAACTTGGAGTTGCAGGGAGGACCCATAGTCTTTGCACTTATTTCTTTGCCACTTTTGCTCTTGTATGAAATTCCTTTTAGACGTTTCTGCTTGGATTCATTTTGCTTCCATGTTCTTGGACTGAGGTGTTTATTTCTTTTCTTTTTGCCTACATCTTTTAATTCAACATCCTCATCCTGCTGTTCTAAAGTTGTTGCCACCATAGATAGGCTGTTTTCATCTTCAGGAGAAGAGGACTCATCACAGGTTGGGGTATAGTCCGGATCTTGAATGACATCATCACCATCATCGCCATCATCATTTGATATTGTGTCTTCTTGGTGTGGATGTGTCTGCTTGGCATCTTTAACTTTATCCATGGGAGCAGATGGTGCATCATTATCAACATACTGCATCATCTCTTTATTGATGGTCTCATTGTCATTCTCAGTAGATGAGGACACACTGGTATCATCAATATCAAGTGCATCTCCTACCAAAATGGGAAAAAAAATTATTCAAATCTTTCAAAAATGTGTGATTATTCTGACAAACATGAATTGCCTTTGAGGTCAATTGTATTAAGATACATCGTGGATTCCCAAAATGGTTTGCAAGTTGCCTCTAGATACAGCAACACAGGCACACTATAACACCAGTCAAATCATTTACGATTACTTATGTTCAACTGAAATTTTCATTAGTTAAAATCAATCAAGTAAAGAGGGTCCTTTGTGAATTTTTTCTAGACTGTAGATTACATTACAGAATTGAAAACTTTCTTAGTTAGATGACTCTGGAGTCTTTCCACTGTGCTTTTTAGCTAACTTACATCCATCCATCCATCCATCTATTATCGATACCGCTTATTCCTCATTAGGGTCATGGTTAATGCTGGAGGCAATCTCAGCTGGCTTCGGGCAAAGGCAGGGCATACCCTGGACAGGCCGCCAGTCTAACACAGAGCATTTTTAGCTAGCTTCCTAAACTAAAATTTTCACAAAAGATCACATTTTATGCAATTTTGATAGCCTAGTGTATATTATAGTAAACATCTTCACTTACCAACATGGGAAGAGTCCTGAATCTTGGAAATAGCTTCAGCAGCTGTGTAGAATTTTCGTCTCCTTGAATCATCCGCCATTTTGAAAAACTTCTAAAATTGCCTAAGTCAATTTGTCTGGTGACTTAAGCAAAAATAAAACTGCCTAAGTCACACTCTTGACATAGGCAATTATACAAAAGGGGTAGAATGGCATGATCTGTTTAATTGAGGATGTAGGCAATTTTACCAGAGGTGGCCAGCATCATGAAGAGATGATTTAGGCAAAAAAATCATTTTTGAAAAAAAATGACTTAGGCAATTATTTTAAGAAGGTGACGACATGCAAGAAATTTCCACAAAACCTTGCTTAACTTGATAATAAGTTACAGGACTGGCTTTTAAAATACTGTCTATTAGACGCCAAAGAAATGTGGGTGTGATGTTTTCAAAGCAGCTAAAAGTTGTTTTCGCTTTCTACAGTCTTTACAGGTCCTGGTCATAAAATTAGAATATTGTGATAAAGTTCATTATTTTCCATAATGTCATGATAAAAATTAAATTGTCATATATTTTAGATTCATTGCACACCAACTGAAATATTTCAGGTCTTTTATTGTTTTAATTTTGATGATTTTGGCAAACAGCTCATGAAAACCCAAAATCCCTGTCTCAAAAAATTAGAATATTATGAAAAGGTTCTCTGAACGAGCAATAAAAATAACCATCTGAATCAACAAAGTAACTCTAAACACCTGAAAAAGATTCCTGAGGCCTTTAAAAACTCCCAGCCTGGTTCATTACTCAAAACCGCAATCATGGGTCAGACTGCTGACCTGACTGCTGTCCAGAAGGCCATCACTGACATCCTCAAGCAAGAGGGTGAGAAACGGAAAGAAATTTCTGAACGAATCAGCTGTTTGCAGAGTGTTATATCAAGGCACCTCAGTGGGAAGTCAGTAGGAAGGAAAAAGTGTGGCAGAAAACGCTGCACAACGAGAAGAGGTGACCGGACCCTGAGGAAGATTGTGGAGAAGGGCCGATTCCAGACCTTGGGGGAAGCAGTGGACTGAGTCTGGAGTAGAAACATCCAGAGCCACTGTGCACAGGCGTGTGCAGGAAATGGGCTACAGGTGCCGCATTCCCCAGGTCAAAGGTCAAGCCACTTTTGAACCAGAAACAGCGGCAGAAGCGCCTGACCTGGGCTACAGAGAAGCAGCACTTTGGACCACTGTTGTTCAGTGGTCCAAAGTACTTTTTTCGGATGAAAGCAAACTTTGCATGTCATTCGGAAATCAAAGTGCCAGACTCTGGAGGAAGACTGGGGAGAAGGAAATGCCAAAATGCCAGAAGTCCAGTGTCAAGTACCCACAGTCAGTGATGGTCTGGGTGCCATGTCAGCTGCTGGTGTTGGTCCACTGGGTTTTATCAAGGGCAGGATCAATGCAGCAGCTATCAGAAGATTTTGGAGCACTTCATGCTTCCATCTGCTGAAAAGTTTTATGGAGATGAAAATTTAATTTGGTCTGGAATCGGCCCTTCTCCACAATCTTCCTCAGGGTCCGGTCACCTCTTCTCGTTGTGCAGCGTTTTCTGCCACACTTTTTCCTTCCTACTGACTTCCCACTGAGGTGCCTTGATATAACACTCTGCAAACAGCCGATTCGTTCAGAAATTTCTTTCTGTTTCTCACCCTCTTGCTTGAGGATGTCAGTGATGGCCTTCTGGACAGCAGTCAGGTCAGCAGTCTGACCCATGATTGCGGTTTTGAGTAATGAACCAGGCTGGGAGTTTTTAAAGGCCTCAGGAATCTTTTTCAGGTGTTTAGAGTTACTTTGTTGATTCAGATGATTATTTTTATTGCTCGTTCAGAGAACCTTTTCATAATATTCTAATTTTTTGAGACAGGGATTTTGGGTTTTCATGAGCTGTTTGCCAAAATCATCAAAATTAAAACAATAAAAGACCTGAAATATTTCAGTTGGTGTGCAATGAATCTAAAATATATGACAATTTAATTTTTATCATGACATTATGGAAAATAATGAACTTTATCACAATATTCTAATTTTATGACCAGCACCTGTACTAGAGCTGGAAAGCTCGTAATGTGATGATGGGTTCAACTTTATTTTTTTGAATTGATTTCAAAAATTATTTTTAAACAAGTCCTGTTTATTGTTGTTCTTCTACTTGATAGTGCACAAATCAAATCAAATTTTAAGAAAGGTAGTCATGCTTTTGACATAATGTGTACATAGTGTGTATATGCTAGTTTTTATATTATAATATCCTGACTGTAACAGTTGCTTTTTAGGTTTGTGGTCAGGGTGTGTCCTGGGCTCAGTTTTTAGTCCCTTTAAACTTCATTTAAACAATGTGAATGTTAGATCTGAAGCTTAGCTGTTGTCTGCTGTCAAACATTTAAAAAGAGAACTTAATTGGAGGCCTCAAGCTGTCTCGCGGATCTGGACAAACGTAGCTATGAAGTATCTACATGGCCGTCTGTCCCCTGGAGAAACTCTGTGACTGATCAGAGGGACATTAAAGTAGCAGTATACAAACCCTCTAATACACATCAGCTGACATGCAAGAAAAATAAGACCAGCAGGGGAGTGTTTACTGACTATGTTGGATCAAATACTGAGAGATAACTGGTGGTGCATCATCAGAAACACTGGCAGGACAGATTTCACTGAATAAATGAAGTTTTTATTAAAGGCCACATGTGGTGAAGCAGAAGACGAGGCTTTTTCTCGTCGTGGGATGTTTGTCAAAGTGTTCTTCCACAACGCGATAAAATGCAGTTTGGTGAGAAGACAACATAGATGTGCAGCGTCTATGATGTTTTGTCTTGTAGTTTTATTGTACACTGAGCTGCACTTAACAGTCTGAATGATGCAGGCGCAGCTTCTCTCCTTCGATCTCCATCTGAAGAGAAGGAACATGTGGGTGAGTTCAGCCCTTCCTGATTAATTAACGGGATGATACTTTGTATGTAGACAAAGCATGCTGCTGTCTGACAGAGAGTATGAGGGTGTTTTTATTAGGGATGCAAGATGCATTGTCATAAACATTGGTATCAGTCCATGTTGTCATTTGGTGTAACATTATGGTATCAGAAACTTTGCATTTTTTTAAATGCTTATTTAAATTTCTGTTCTCACTTCCTCTTTTATTCATGCAATTACTTCATCGTTTTCCTGCAGATATAATTTCTACCAAGCCGACAAGCTGAAATAAAAAAATAAATAAATTGCTTTCATTTGAAGGCCTCATTCATTGTGTGCGACTGTGCTGTTGATGAGCCATTTATCTTTGAAGTTTTCAGAGAGAAAGTGGAGATGACGTGCAAAAAACACCCCCAAAAAAACGACATTTTTCTCTGTAGCTCATGTTTGTTGCACTTTTTCGGCCTCTGGCGAAAGGGTAGATTTATGTGTAGTGCAGCCGCAGCGCCATGAATCACCTGCAGCATCAATCTTGTGACCATACTCTTACCCTCTGTCACCTCCAGGGTTCAAAGGTTGTCTGTTGAGCTTCTTTCTCGTCTGAACTCAATCCTCCCTCTCAAAAAGATGCAAATGGGCCGTCTAGGAATATTGAGTTGGATGTGTGTCCCAGTGTTGTTTTTGAACAACAGCGTCAGAATACTGAGTGTATATTCACAGCACTAGAACGTCCTCGCACTGTGTTACATTACAACTAGAAATGTTGATGTGCTTTTTGGGAATTCATTGCGGTAGTCCATGAACTACTGTTTAATTAATCATCTGGAAATGCTAAGGGTACAGCACAACTCTAAACCTACTGAAATATGACAACTTACAGATCAAAGCATATTCCTGAGTTCATGAATTTATGACAAGAGTTGAAAATGCATGTAAATAGTTGATTTCAGTCTCTAAGAAGGAGACAACTGAACCATTTCAGTTGTGAAATATGGTTCTATAAAATAGAAGGAGATGTTAAATACAAATGCTTTTGTGACAGAATCAAAGATTCGATCATTTTCCACCCTATTCCCGATCATGTACTTAAATAAAAGAAAATAGTAAATAGATTTAATTTGGTGGTTATGTTTTAAAGTCGTAGGTCGGTTGTTAAAATGTATGAACTTTGCAGTTCTGTTGTTTCATTGTGATTCTGAAAAACTTAGTTGTGTTTTAAGAGGAGCAGTTTTGATTTTGTGGTGTTAGTTTACTTTCAGTGAGACTTTCTGACCTGATAACTGACAGCACAGAAACATACTTTTTAACGTCATTGTTAACGTTTTAAAATTCAATCATGTGATTCCTCATAATCCCGGCTGCCCTCTGTATTTAACCTGCTGACCCCTGGAGCCCTTTCCCTCTCACCTGCTGTTGCTAATCCCCCTGTCAGAAAGCCACTTTTGTGCTTGACTCATGACCAGGGGTGGCTTTGGATCTCGTTTGCTGCTTTGGTGTCTAGCAGCCGAGTTGTGATCTGCTGCCCACAGCGAGTCCGTTAGCAAACTTGTTCCAAAATGTTTTTTACTTTAGTATTATTTTTTGATTTTCTGCTGCCCTCCTGCTTTCTCTTCCCTTCGTCTTCTTCTTCTTCTTCTTCTCTTTCCCTCTCCCGGCACTATTCCTGAGGTATGGCAGGAGGGGGAATCGAAAGAGTTGAAGTAAGAAAAAAAAAGATACAGCAAGAGAGAGATGAGATATTCTACAGGGGATTGTGGGAACCTACTGATAAAGGCTTGCATCTTAATCCGTCCTAAGGCCTGTCTTACGGTGTACTGTGAGCTTTTATGTGATCATTAGGACTGTGCGCTCGTATGCACGTCCGCGCATGCGCTTCGGGCACATGAGTGTGTGTGTGTGTGACTTTACGTATTTGATATGTTAATGTTGTCTTTTTGTGCATTCACTGATGCAGCAGCTCGGTCCGTTTGAATCTCTTATTTCAAGGCTCCTTAAGATCCTCAGAAATCTCCTGCAGAAACACGACACACCTGTTCACTCTTGCAGCACTCTTCCATGCTGAGTGCATAAAAGCTTGTTTGAAAGCTAATAAGTGTATTAAAAGCACTAATTAATATGCCACAATTCTCCCTCTAATTTAGCACACAAGGTAGGGATTTCTCCCCCCCCCCCCTGTCTCCGCCCGCACACCCTCACTCTCTGAGGTTATGCCTTTGGCTCCCTCGTTCCTCCTTGAGCTTTAGTGGAATTTGGCTGATGCGCGCTGCAGGGAGGAGAGGAGGGAGGCGCTCATCTTGTTTCAGTGCTTTATGAGGCGGACGTGTATGTCTGTAATTGCGGTTATGGGTGATTAAACTCTCGGTGCCCCTCAGGATCCCCAGCCAGCTATCAGTCAGCGTCAGGCCGTGTCGCGCGGTGCACAGACTGCTTCGCTCCAGTGTGTGTCAGGATGGCGCTCGGTGCCAGGCGGCGACGTATTCCAGACTGTTGATACGACCTCAGAGGGAAATTGTGGACTTGGATTTGATTCTGGAGTTTGCGTCGATTGCATTAATAATTATTTATTGTTTTCCATTTTTATCCCACATACTTGCAGGTGGAAAGAATAAGTCAGCGTATGCTTAGTCTAATAATATATGGTGCGTGTCTTTGGACCGCGAGTACTTTCCATAAAAAAAATAAATAAAAAAATCAAAGGCAGTACACAATAATGTTGAACAGTAACGCCAAAGTTAATGACAGTAATAGTTCAATGCATTCATCCAGGATAGAGATGGAGGGGAACACAGAAACAGGAGGTTAGGTCTGCTTTCTATGGGAAAGAAAAACCAAAGTCAATAGCACCAGTTTTTCCTTCAGTAACTCCACCCAGGAAGTAGCTGAGCTAGGAGTGACTTCCAGGAAGAGTATCCAGGAAAGAGACACGTCTAAGGTCAAAACACTGAGCCAGGGACACTTTTGTTGCGGGAAAAAAAAATAGAATAACATTTTTTCTATGTTTTCAAATACAAGAAAATGGAGTAATAATTTGATTTATTGACTTTGCACAGAAAAGAGAAACATCTGAACCCTTAAAACTGTGAAGGAGTGTTTCTATGAGAAATTAAAATAAATGCAGTTCAATTCCTATAGGATCATCTTAAAATGTTACATTTCATAAGAGCTTTAACGAGGTGATAAATCCTGCAGATGAATTTGTGATTATTTTAGCATTTTAAACGTGTCAAAGTGGAATTTTTGGACTGAGACGTAGCAGCATCTTGATGTTTCCCTATACCTATGTTCTCAAATATGATGTTTGCTTTCTTTGATGAAAAGCTCATTTTCAGTTTTAGTTGTCAGAAAGCAAAATGTCTTAGATCTGTGACTGAAACCCAAGGTTTTAAGATGATTGTAATCACTGCTACTTTCAGTGCAGTCTACTTAACACACTTACATGAATAAAACACATGGTACATATACTGGGGTAACACCCTGACTACAGGCCAGACAGCTCAAACTCAGCAGACAAATATTGCACCCTTGAGTAAAAAAAATATGATTTTTTTTTTTTTGCTAAATAACTAGGATTTGTTGCAGATTTTTATTTTTGAGAACGATGCCGAGTTTGTCAGTTGAAAACTTAATTCGGTATTTATTAGGGCAGTCCATTGTTGCACTCATTTGAGCATGATTATGCACAATATGAGTTGATTGAAATGTAGAACTTCGATTGGAATTAGCTGTTTTTTATACTCATTCCTATTTCAAATACACATCTGTTTTTATATAAATATCCTGTTCAAAAATGCATCCTTTAAGCATCAGCTTAACCACTTGGTGTAACTGGTGAGTTAATTATGCCTGCATGTGTGGGATCACTGTGTGTTCATGAAAGATCTATGGTTTATCCTCGGGGCAACAAATGACCGCGGGAGTCTTGTCCTGTTCTCACACCCCCAGTGGCAAAGGGAGGCCGTCTCTCAGCAGCCGCCCTGAGGAAAACCAGGCTATGAGCGCTCCCCATCATTTGGATGAAGGTCCAGGAAAAACACTTGAGCGTGTGTGTGGTAAAAAGGAGTAGAGCTTGTGTGTGAGAGTTATCCATTAGTGACCTCCTTCCATTAATTTGCTGACTTGGCAGAGTCCTCCTCTTGAATTTGGATGTTTTCTCTTCTCCGCCACCGCTTCTGGTTACAGTATTCTAGGAGGCAGCTTGGGGGGAAAAAATAAATAAAAAAAGTCCATTCCACCCCCTCCTCACCCGCGAGAAACTCTGTTAGTCATGGCAGAGAGATCCTGAAGGGGAGGACGCCGGGTCATGAGGGCAGGAAATACAACCTTTGGTCAAGCAAAGAAGAGACAGAAGAGTCAAGAAAAACAAGGACAGGATTAGAAGTGAAAAGAAGATTAAAGTGAAGAAAAACTCCTGTTTCTCCATATCTTTTCTAGACTTGACTGAGACAGATTGCCCAGGTCATCCCAGGCCAACCTTAGTGTGTAGAGGGCTTAGTCGGGAGCTGGGGGTTGATTAATGGATGATCATCCATGTTGACTTCCAATGGCATGATTGCTTCCTGTCACACTGCAAAGGTTCTTTGAAATCTAATACAATTATGCTATATAGTCTCTGTGTGAAATTCTGGTGTTAACGTCACGTTCTGGGTTTGCTAAGGCTGCAACACGTTGTGCTTGTTATTTTTTTTAAGATGCTGTGGCTTTGTCAGATGTGGTGAATACAAAATATCCACATTTTAGGCTGGTTAACAGCAGCTCGTGTTGCAACAAATGGACATGCAGATTCTATTCTTGCTCTTTTTCAAGGATTTTTGTGTACTTTCTCTTTATAGCTTTGCAAAAAAAAAAAAAAAAAAAAAATCCCCCTTGACTTAGTGGAAAATCCCGAGCTGAAGTTCCTATTTGAAAGTCTTGCTGGACAGCATGTGTTTTTTGGAGAGCTGCCAGTGAAAATGCAAGAGAGGGGAAGTCAGCAGACTGGCTGTCTTCTGTTCACTGTTGGTCAGATTGACTCTGTCAGGCCAGGCCTTTGAGGCCTGGGTTCCAGGTGGTCTGTTCTCCACAGTGTCCCTCCCCCCCATAGACTCACTCTCCCTTCCTTTCACCCCGGCCCACAAACACGCCTGGCATCAGTGGCTTCCTCCTCAGAGCGGTGGTGTCTGCCCTCCGCCAATTGCAAAGCCCCGCAGCTATGGTCACATCGGTGTGAGCCAATGAACAACACCTGCTTCTTCTGCAGAGGGGGCCGTCGATGCCAACCATGACCACAACTTTATTTGAGCTCTGTCTTGCAGCCAAGCCCAACACATACGTGTGTCCATCCAAGACCAGCAAGATGTACAAGCTAAAAGAAATATGTATTTCCATGCCAGCGAGAAAAAAAATTAAAAATTGCTTCCAAAATATAACTTTCCCAGCACAGATGTGTCTTACAGCATTGCATCACTGGAAAAAACACTTTCTACAGCAATGCACCCTTTGATAGTACTGAGAGATCATTGTTCACTTCTGAGACTGTAGAAAAATAAGTAACTTTTCCGCCTTTCAATAGTGTAAAAACCTTCCACTTGACTGCATAACCAACTAATGATGGATATTTTTTTTAGTTTTTTAAATGACATAAAGGTTTGGCAAGTTTGAAATCATTTTAGAATTTCTAATTGTGAAGAAACTTTGGAGAGTTTGTAGAATAAGTTCTGTCACATCTTGAAATGTGTGCATCACTTATCATTAACTTCTTCTGAATAGTGCGTGCGTCTTGGGATCGAGGGGGCTAGTACAGCTTTTGCTATTTAGACACAAGCAACCATCTGTGAAATACCTTTTAAATCAGAAAATTATTCACTTTATTAATTTGAAAATAGGTCTTGCATCAGTTCCACATCAGTTTCAAGCTTCCAGCATTTAGATGTGAGTGTATCATCTTGTTTGAAAGTATAGCGTATTTTCTTTAGATTTTCTTTTCTTTGCTTTTTTTCAGCCAGAGTTTGACGAATATGTTTCGGTTTTCTTAAACTTTTGTTTTATGTTGTGAATCAGCCGATGGGAAACTTTAAAATAACCGACTGTGATTGAAAGTGTGAGATGTTGTAACAATCATACTAAACTTACATGTCTTGGGCATTCTATGTCTGATGTCAACGACCTTAAATGTTTATTTACACTTGTGTGCTCAGGAAAAACAAAAGCG
Source organism: Poecilia mexicana (assembly GCF_051168715.1). Taxonomy (NCBI): domain Eukaryota; kingdom Metazoa; phylum Chordata; class Actinopteri; order Cyprinodontiformes; family Poeciliidae; genus Poecilia; species Poecilia mexicana. The sequence continues at coordinate 19,908,859 of NW_028263381.1, forward strand.
TGAGCAGAGTCTCTATTTCACTCCAAGGATCTGCCTCAAACTCCTTAAAAACAAAATTTTGGGGTTCTTGTAAAGCATCAGGAGGATACAGAAGAGCAGAGTATCAGTCAGTGGTTCTGTTTAACAGAGACGGATCCGGCTCCCTCAGTGTTTTCTGTTGTATGTGCTGTCAGCCACATTTACCAAAGTGAAGCAACGGGTCTTCATAATTAAAGAGAACACAGAGCTGTGTGAAAAACACAAACAGAGTAAGAAGGAGCGCGCGCAGGGAGGCTGCGAGGCTTCGGAACCCGCAGGTATCGGCAGAGTGGAGGGAGATGGCTGGCAGCGCTCACGCCAGCATGTCTTCCTCCAACATGAAAGACTCGCCGCACCCGAACTGGGATTATCCTCCACCTCTGGGGAGTCCCGTCGATGAACAGGGAAGGCAAGGGGAAAGATGTGGAAAGAAATTGAAGGAAACAGGAGCGGAAGAGGGGAAGAGTGAGGGAAAATTAAATGTGAGAGCATGAGTGCCAGGGGGAGATGAAGACGAATAAATCTGCAGGCTCTCTTCCACATTAATGCCAGCTCCACTTAAGGTCCCACTGATGCAAACAATGCCTCAGTTAACCACCTTTGTGCTTTCTTTTCTCTCTCCAGCCCTCTAAAGACTGTACCCTGCTAGCATTGCAGCAGTTTGATCTACTGTAAATTCACCCAGAAAATCATCTGACATTTTAAATCAAACAGAATTACTTCCCCCAGAAAATACATAAGAAGATTAAAAAGATACGTCTCCAAAAAGTCCCTTCCTAAAGATGGTGGCATAGCACAGCCAAAGACAGCACTGAGTTTATCAAGATTGCATTCGATCCAGTTGTACATGGCTATGAACTGGAAACATTTTTTTTTTATTATTTCTTTTCCCACGTGGATATCTGGAAAGGATCATGTGTGTAAGTCTGGAGGAGCTGCAGAGATCCAGGTGGAGGAATCTGATGAGACATCTACTAGTCATCCAGGCTGCTTGACTAAATACATTGCATCTGACATTTTCCAGATTTTTATTTGTAATCTGAAAACAACACTAGCTTATGTTAGGCTCTTAATTATAAACCAAGTGGAAATAGAACAAAGTTTTTGATTGTGATTTATTTATATTTTTTTTTATGTAAAAAATAGCTAAAGTGCTGCATGTCGAGTCGACTAGCTGAAGGGGAGGATGGAGGCGTGGGAGCTCTGAGGTCTGGCCTCATCAGTCAGATCAACTATATTTTCCTGATTTTGTTTACTTATCTTGGATTCGGCATGCCTCCGATCCTGCGCTTCTCCCTGGGAGGATTTCTTTTTTATTATTGCTACAAGCTGGTGCGCCGATCCAAAATACACTCCACCATCGACAACCACACGCATGCGTACGCACACTCTGTGGGATGTGTAAGCCCCCTGCTCTTATGGAGGCGCGTGCATTTCCACCCGGCTTCTGCAGGCCTCTTCCTGCGGCACGTACGCACATACTTTCCCATTCCCGTCTCATCCCCTTCCCAAAACCCCCCCAGGATCTCCAGCTTTCTCCTCCCCACTCTGCTCTTGTTTCCTCCATTCCTCATTATTTGTGCCATCTAGGAACCTCTCCGTCTTTTCTTTAATGTGCCCGTCCATTGATCAATCTGTGTTTATCCTCCCCTTTGCCCTTATCTCGTGGCTGTTCACCGTTGGGAAGACAAGAGGGGGTGTTTTGTTGAAAGTCCAGAGATAACAGCCGAGTCCTTCTGGCCACCAACTCACAGTTTAGCACTGAAAAAGGGGATAAAATGGAAGAAAGAAGGTTATATGATCAAACCTTTTAAGAAGAAGGCTCTGACAATCCTTTAAAAGTTAAATGTGATCCATGCAGGATGCCATGTCCTAAATCACATGAAAATCTGGGAGAGTTTGTACTAGACGGCTATGACTATCTAAATATACAGTATGTGCTTCTCACTGTGTTCCTAGATTTCAGTGGAAGAGGCCCAACATTCGCTTTGGGCTCATTCCAAGTGTTTCACACGATCAAACATACAGATCTACTTCATTTATCGAAAACATTTCATACAACAGTCATAAACTCAGTATATTTTGAAATATTTTTTTTTTAAATCGAAGGTATCGATAAAACAAAATAAAAACAGTGTATGGAGATCAAAAATACAAGTGAGGTTGCATATAAAATCCAGTGTGCAGTAAGAACATTAATCAATTTTTGATAGGTTGCACTGAGAAGGATCTGATTTTGGATCTATTTTAGAGGTGGTAAAATACAGTTTGTGATTAAATAAAATGTGTTTCTGAACATTGAGATCACAATCTAAAGTCATTAGTTTCATTCTCAAGACGTTCAACTCGCACTGGATTCAAAGAAAGAAACACCAGACGTTTCAGAAGATCAGACTACAATACGCCGTTTTTATCATTCAAATTTAGGAATTTCCTGGACAATTAAATTTCCAATCAGATTATTTGCAGGGTGAATGTTTAACCCTGCATCATAACAGAGGAGGGGTATGCTAAAAAGAACTATTGATGCAACTCCGTGACCAGCATTGAATGGTATGCAATCGAAAGCTGCACTGAACAAATAATTAAACTTTTTGTCTTCATTCTGTGGTTGGTTCTAAACTCTGAATGTTAGGCATCAGTTAAGCTGTCAGTGGACAATGTGCCGTTACTAAGCTGTGGTACTTGGAGATCTTAAGGCTGTTTATGACCTTTCACATTTTAATGTTTTTCACTGCTTGTTTTGTACAAACAAAAGTGGCCAAATAACCATAGTCTCTTAACCGTGGGTTAAGTGATAGATTCCTCATTGTGTTGTTACCACACAATGATTTAGTTTCCATTTCAATAATTGACATAGCTAATCTCTAAAAGAATCCTAACTCTGAAAACACATAGTCAAAAGAGGGCAAGTGTTTCTGTAATAATATTTCTCCTTCATAAAAGTTGTTTTTTGCTAATTAATTTAATGTGTGCTTAAAACAGGGAGTGCATCCCCGTCGCCTATTGAAATATTATTCTGGCAAACTCAAAACTATCTGGCAGCATTAGAGTGTGAAAGTAATCCAAAGCAGAAATGAGATTGCCTCTCGCTCCTGCTGAAAGGACTCAAGGTTGTGTTTTTCGCTCATGTTATTATCTCTTTATGTTTAGGCTCGGCTGTGTGCTTTCAAGTGTGTTTTGGCAATGAACACAGCAGATAAGGGCCTGTGTTGTGATTTCCGTCTCTGAGCTCAAGCTAATCGGAAGCTTGATGAAGTAGCAGCTCTTCCTTGCAGCCTTCCAGTTCCAGTTGCAAAATATTTATATGCATTATTATTATTATTATTATTATTATAAGACTGTATACAAATTGGATGTAACATTGGGATCATTGGGATCCTCTGCTGCCCTTTTAGCTGTCAAAAAATACATTGTTGGATCCCTGAAGCTCAGATGTGGTATCAGACACTAAGATGTTAGAATGAGTTCCTTTAAAAGTGAAAGGAGGGACCTCCATTGATTGCATTTGTTTAGCCAGTACATTCCCCAGATGTTGAATTGGATTGAGATCTGGGGAATTTGGAACCATTCTTGTAAATGTTGATGCTGACAGAGGCCACACTAACCAGGGTGCAGGCTGTGTGGGACAAAAGATTGTACATGATCTACAGTAATTCTTAGTTAGGTAGTGCAGAATCTGTAAGACCCAAGATTTCATACAACATTCCCAAATGCGTCACTCTGCATCATTCTGTTCTGCTGCACGCAAAACGTTATTCCTTTGTTTAGGCCTCCTCCTTCAGTTTTGCTCCATGGTCCAGTTCTGATGCTTTTTGTCTTGTTAGCCCTCGTTCCCCTGATGCATCAACGCAGCCGCGGTTGCCATCACAACTTAGCCCCTGTCAGATCCTTTGATCCCATTTCCGTGTCTCATATCCCCTGCTTCTGACTGATCAGTTTTCAGAACAAAATGTCCACTTGCTCCCTAATCTATGCCGTCTTCTCACAGGTTTCTTTAGGAGAACAATTGCGACATAATCTTCTTGCGCTGACAGCTGCTCCACGGGTTGGGCTGGTATTCATGGCTTCTCGCCACCTCTTTGATCACGTTGCATTGTGCGTTACTGCACAGGACATTAGCTGCTGACCAAAGCACAGCTAGTGTAATAATTTGACCATGTTGGCTGTCTTTCATCCATATCCTGCAATCCCCTCTCTTTTTGCCCACTCGCAGGTTGGTCTCTCGGCTCTGTTAGGTTCATCACATGACGTACGATCTCACTTTCTAGCATGAAAAAGGTGCATGTTTTCTGTGCTGATAAACCAGTCTTTTGTCATTGGTGTGCTTTGAAGAGAACATGACACATCCCTAAGGCTAAGTTTAAGCTTTATCCATTAATACAATATTTTAGTATACAAGTCCATGACTGTAAAGTGCCCTGATCCCGTAGCTAAAAAGAAAATGGGTTGAATTTTCTTCAGAAGGAATGTTTTTAAAAGTGCTTCACTTGAATCATGTTTTTCACAATGAGATACTTTGGATTTACACAGAATGACCTTTGAACCCTTTTCAGATGAATGGCTTCAGCAGGAGTCGCTTCTCCTGGGTTTCTATTGATGTGTTTCTGCACACCTGTATCCTCCAGACCAACAAATTGCTCCAACACCTTCTTTTAAAGACACTTTTAATCACATTTCATTTGAAACTTGCCACTTTTGCTCTTAAATCCTATAAAAAGCAACGGATATGTGCTTTAGTTTTCCCTTGACTGTGTATTTCAGGCCAGGTTATGGGAGGAACCTGATGAATCAAGACGTAACCTATAATACCTTTCATTTTTGAAGGAAATTACGAAAGAAAATTCAAACATAGCTCAAATACATGCATGAATGATCATCCTCGTAATGTTTGTCTTCCTGGCAAAGCAAAATTTGCTCAGCCAGATCTTTTGTTGCTTTATCCATAATCCGGTGCAGACTGAGACTCAGAGCACCCAGGGAGAGTTTGTGTATCACCTCTGAGCTAAAGAGAACAATTAGGCCATATCAACAGATCAGAGTGTTGGCAGCCGACTTCACAGTTAGCAATGGTGCCAGTAATCTTTGGCTTAGCTGGCGCCGTGCCACAGCGAGCCGTGGCTCCGTGGCCTGTTCAGACACTTAAGAGTCACGGAGGGCACAGGCATGGCTCAGGGGCTGACACTTTCATCCGCCTGCAAGCAGGGAAATGAAACGGAGAGAGAGAGGAGGGGAAGCCCACAAGAGACAGAAAAATGTAAAAGAAAAAGCAGTGGGAGGGAAAGAATTAAGTCTTTAATGAGGGCAGTTGTTTCAGCAGGCAAAAAGAATCGGGTTATATCAACACAGTGTATCAAATGATGGCTGTTAGTGGCCCACCTACTGTGAAATGATGGGTGGCCTGTTTGAGTTCTTTTCCGTCTTTTATCCAACATTAAGGCTTTTGTATGTGTTTGCTCACACATTCTTTCTATTAGTCTACAAGTCGGCTCACGGTGGCAGCAGATAGGGGCGGCGACAGATACCCTGAAGGGGCTTTGGTACTTTTGATTAGCGCTGTCAGGAAGATATGCCTGATCAAATCTCATCATGGGAAGAATTACAGTGACGCCTACAACCTCCATCACCACCTGGCTTTGTGCACTTTTCTTAATCCTCTCTGACTGTAATGAGGATTTGATGTAAATAGGAAGACTTGTACTTGAAGGCTGTTTTTTCTTTCTTTTATGGAGTGTTAAAGCAGAGACAACAACATAAAGCCTTGTTTCCACCAAGACTTACATATAAATTCGTTTTAAGCCTCATTATTACCCCTCGTCCTGCTAACGTTCATCTACGCATCGATTTGCATCATAATTTCTCTCCATCTGTTCAGGTTTTGCATGTTCTGTGTTGTCTTTTATTTTCACTTAGAAATTAAATTTTTACAAAAAGCAGGATGTGTGGGGTGTGAAAAGTACGATCTGTATCAAACTCTTTCTGAAGCAGAGTTCATTCCACTTTCCATTGATTCAAATTGCCATTTACTTGTGTAAACAGGAAGTAAAATTGTCATTATTATTTATTGAATGACCCTTTTCTTTTCCCCTCTGCTTACTGAATCATCCCAAAGCTCGTTGTGCATAAATGTGGGCCGGCGCTGAGGAGGAAAAATAATATGGCTGTAATTTTATTGATCAAATATAATCTTTTTATTCATCAAATAAAAATATTATTTTTATTGACATTATTTAAAGTGCAATAATGTTTTTTAGCTACAAGGAGACTTTTGTAGATGGTTAAAATTTTACATTTGAAAAAGATTAACTCCAATTAATGACTGTTGATCAATCTAAATGAACATATCTGTAAATGCTTTTTCTACCAACCAGTTGAGAAAAACACAAATATTTCAATTTACAGATGCAGTAATCAGATCATTTCTAATTCAGTAAAGTTCTCACTTACTGACACTGCTTACATCTGATTTCTGTTTCCCTTAATTACTGCAACGTCTAAGTTTAAAAAAACAACAAATAGATGTTTTCTTTTCTAACCTTGCAGCTTGTTGGCATACTCAGCAGAGTTCATGCTTCAATAGGTCAGGCCTGTTTTGGCAGCAAGAAGAAGGGCCGACACACTGGTCGGCAGGTGTTTTAAAATGGTGCGCCTGATTCGTTTGTGAAGCGATTGCACAATCTTTTAAAACGAGATATTCGCCCTGCTTTTTCCACCCTTCCACCTCATAAATAAGCCTCACGTCACCTGTTGCCTTTCGTTCGCCTTTTTCCCGTCATTACTTCCTCCACACTCCCACTGTCCACAGAGTAAACACTTCAGACTCAGATATTTACACTCTCTATCTCCACTGAAAGGACCAGATTAGTCTGTTTATGCTGTGCACAACGGTAGACAGACGGTTACCAGTAATGAGCACACATGGATATGCACACACAACATGTTGACTCTGCACATAGTTGGATGCTGACGATGGCAAGGTGATGAATATTGGTCTAATTTTTTAAGCAAGCACCAACCGAGCGGGTAGATTGAAATATCAGCCTGCTGTCGTCATGGTGATGCAGACGTCAGAAGTAGAAACTCTGGAAAATAAAGCTGTTACACAGACTATTGTGTTATTTTGAGCGATTTTTTTTTTTTATGCAACGAACTGAATCTCTTGGGTTTTTTAGCCGCATCTTTTCCCGCCTCTCCTCCTCCCTTCGTCTCTCTTCTTCCTCTGAACACATCCGGAGAAATGCTAATGACTAACGTTTCATCCTGGCTGTGCTGCGCTGCGCTGTTCTGCTCTGCAAGCTTCTAAAAGTGACTCACCTGCCTCGCCTAAAATGTCCCTGTGAATATTAACAGTAGCAGAAACAAAGATTGCGGTTTTCATCAAGTTTTCTTCCTGCTAGAGCTCAAGTTTTTTGCTGTTACAGTACTGTACAGATGCACAGGGAGCTCGGTGCATAAAATGTTGTTTTGGCTGATATCTCTCTTTTTGTGCTCTGAAACCCTGCTCTGCATGGACGTATAGAAAACAAATTGTCTGTATGAGGACCCTCATATAGCCCATCTGGATGTTTGTATGCATGTGTGTCATTTGGGTGAAAATCCCAGAGTCTCAGAGGAATGTGATGATTGGACAGAGGGGGGTATTAACCTAAATCTGTATGCATCAGGCTCAATCACACAAAATGCAAAGCATTATGATCGCTGCCTATAGAGGGTCAATTCCACTGATCAAGATTTAAGCGCCTCAGTTTCAGAACGGCAGCTGGACGCAAAGTGTGTGATTTGCAGGGATTTGCGAGCTTGCTCCCTTTGTCTTCTTTTTTTCTCTCTCTTTTTGCTGCGTCCCACATATGCTCCACCTAATCGCTGCTGTTCCACAAGTAGTTGGATAACAGAGGAAGAGAAGTTGGCCTTTGGGCAAGAAACAATTGTATCTGCTCAAGGTTATAAATGTTTTTTTTATTATTATTAAGAAAAGAAACTCAGAGTCACCAGAAGCAAAGTGAAGATTTAGCTGTTATGAGCTGCATTTGTCATTTGTAAAAGCAGGCTAAGGATACGCACTCTTTTTTTTTCTGCTGCTTTTAGGGTAGTTCAGACTATCGTATGAAGGTTTTTGCATCCTTTCTCTTCATAATGCATTTTCCCTTGCTGATGGCAAAGACAACTCCAGCTTATGGGGCTCGATAAAAAAGTCAGCCCTGGTTCTTAAGAGTTCTGCAGAATCTGTCTGCGTCTTTTGTTGTGAGCAGCAATTATCTCTTTTCTTTTTCTAGTGCTGATGAGGTCAACTGAGCAGATATCGTAGCAGGAAAATCTAACTTAACTAATTATCTTTATTACGGAACTTTGCAAATGTTTCACTATTTCTGTTTTTTAATGTATTTCATTGGGATTTTGAGTAATAGACCAACAAAACGTAGTGCCTAACTCCTAACTTAAAGGATTTTTTTTAAATAGTTTTTTTTATTTGCAGATATGAATCTTAAAAGTGTGTCTGCATATAGATGCTTTTAGGACCCATCAGTGCAGTACACCGACAGACTGCAGTTGTTACCCATTCTTCTTTGCACATTTCAATCAGAATTGATCATTTGAAGTCTTGCAACAGTTTCGGTCTTATCTCATTAGAGCATCTTGTTCCACATGTTTGTTGTTTAGCCATCATGGCTTGTGCCAATATATACATGAGACTTTTTCTTCCGTTTTTTTTTTTTTTTTTGTAATGGCCAATAATAATTGTTTCTGTGGAATGTAGCTCCAAATCCTGGACTGCTATTTTTGTTTTCCTGACTGTAGATAAGGAAAATTGTAGATACTAGCTTCTGTGATAGCAGTAAAATAGTTTCCACTGTGTGTATTTATGCATATTAAGGCATAGTTGGTGTTTGAACAATTAAAATATGCAGCTGTAAGCCTTTTTTTGAATGGTTGGATTTAGCTGTTCACAGCTAACCGCCACAGCTATTGTGGGCCAACTATATAGCACACATGTGGCCACAAAGGCAAGTTTGCAAAGCACATGCTGTCTGCTTTTTACAACATAAATAGGATTGCAACATCCACCACCAACATATCAAAGCTATCGGATATGTTTAGACAAGCAAAGCTCAAAATATTTCTAGAAAGGAGAATTTATGCTAGACTCGTGACCTGCAGCCATTCTTTTGTTTCTCTTGCCGTGTCACGACAATCCCTTCCGTTTCAGTCCACACAAACGCGAGGAGCTTTGTGCAAGTGTCATTTTTCTGGAAAGTCATCATCAATCTCTATCGCATCAGTTTCACTCCGGCCGAAGAATGTAAACAAGTTGTTTCCGGCGTAGGGAAGAAATGCCATGTGATTCTGTTTGTACGCGGAAAGCTTTCTCTTTTTCATCTCACTAACTGCTCTCATCTGCATCGTCCATCTATCACGTTCTAAACGCGTAAGCCTGCGAGAGCCAGCGCTTGAACTGGCAGTTTCCCTCCATGTAATCACATCCAAAAAAACTGAACAAAAGAGCAAGGAAGGCAAGAGGAGAGAGCTATTGTTTAGAAACGGGAGATGCTTGAATGAAGAGGAGAGCCGATAAGTAGGGGAGCTCTTGTCTCTGCCTGCCAGGAAGATTGGGCCCTAATTTGCTTATTTGTAGCTGTCACTTTTGCTTTAATGTGCCAAGCAATTTGGAGCAATTGACAGGCAGCAGCTAGAGGCGACAAAGACTTTTTCTGCTCCTATTTAACCCTGAGTCAGCTTTTTTTTCCTTTTTTTTTTTCTGACACTTGTAGGACTTGGGCAGATGTCGCTCATATTTATAGATGCTTTTACTGCAGTCTTATCTGCCCTGCCTGTGTTCAGTAATTTGCTTCAGCTTTTATCTAATCATTGAACATTTGTTTACTTTATGCTGCTTGCGAAATGAAGCAAACCGATGCCAGAAACGTTGAGTTCTTGAGACTGTCGTAAGCTCTGCGAGACGCGATAACAAGGCAGGAACGAACAGTTTGTCGGTCCTATAACGTTCTGCCCCTCGCTGAATTCTTTACTTCTTTACTCCCCTTGTGTATTTGATTATTTTATACATGCTGTTCTAGTTTCATCTCTTTTCTGCCTTTCTTTTGCTCATTATCGTAAACTTCAAGGTCTCTTTGCCATCTGGAAATCTATGAAACTTCCTTAAAATATTTGCCAGGACGTACCACTGTAGTTCAAAGAAAGTTTTTTTCTTCCATCCACCCATTTACTTATTCGTTCATTTTTCCTACAATCCATCTATTTGTATTTTTGTACCATTATTGTAGCCATCCCATCCTTGTTTTTATGTCGGTTCTATATATATATATATATATATATATATATATATATATATATATATATATATATATATATATATATATATATATATATATATGTAGCTCTGCCATTAATCCAGACTAAACTTTGTATTTATACTAAAAATATCCGGATAACTGAATGTTTCATTCAGAAAAAATGGGGAATTTGTAGATGAGAAAAAATGTGTAGTTTTTCAAGGATTAGGCCAGAGTCCTTTATATCCAGCTGTAATCCGACACCGTTTACGCATCTCTAACAAGACAAAAGCACACACACGCGCACAAGAGCATGCAAGCATATTTTGCTTTGAGAAAGCTTTCTGATCTGGGAGGTTTTACCAAACTAGATAATCCACACCAGATTGTATCACATCGTAACATAATGTCACCCAGAAAAGTTCTCCAATCAATACAATAAACAGAAAAGAAAAATATATAAAGGATGAATGGAAGAGAAAGAGACATAAGCAGCCGGCTTTACCTCCCAGCTCGTCTCTGTCATCCCCCCTTCAGGTGGAGCCTTGCTGTCAGTTAAGCCCTCCTACTCCCCAGCTCATCACACACACACACACACACACACACACACACACAATCTCCTGCTGAGCCGTACAATGGTGGATTGGCAACCCTAATACCACGGCTCGCTTTATCTGCCTGAATTAAAACCCAATTGGAGGAACAGCTGTGGGAATTGCTGGTTCAGGAAGAGCCTTTTTTTATTTATTTATTCAATGTTTTTCAGGAATTATGTGGGTGGGCACATTCTAGAAACAGTAGAAAACGTAATCAGATAGACAGAAGTTCATGATGTATCAGTGTGGAGATTAGAAACTGAACTAATTTCTGAATGTGCAGAGCAGTTGTTAGCCATTAGGAATGTTTTTTTTTTTTTTTATCTTCCACTTATTGTGATTGTGTCTATGTATTCCTACAACACACGGATCAGGCAGGAGACACAGGATAGATCCACTGTTTTTTTCTTTTTTGTTCTGGTGAGTGGAGCTGGAGAAGACACTAAATTATTACACATGTGAGTATGATAGAAATGCTACCCATATGTTTATGACACAGATGCAGCAGCTGCAGCTTTCTGGGCCAGTTACATTCGACGGTCATTATAAATCTCCTACTATCAGTTTTAGATTACTCAGATTTTTCTCGTGAGTAGCTGTTTCCCGTCTCCACATCTGCCTGCATATCGACAAAGCTTGTTAACGTAGTTCTGAACATGAGGAATCGTTGAAACTTTACGTCCTGCAACAACCTTGAAGTACATGTGTCACTTTTCCTGCGCTTTTTGTCCTGAACAGGGCTTTCGTGTTGTGTCAGGGGTGTGGAATTCACAGTGTTCTGCTGCATCTGGATGGAGTATATCACTTTTGGGTTAATATACAAGATTTTACTGACCATTTGAAGAAGAAATTGTTCTCTATTATAAACTCAAAGTGGTCAGATGATTGTGAATCAAATTAATCAGAAAATAGGTCATGCTATCAGTTTCACTTTCAGTTTCAATCTTCTAGAAGGTGAGTTGAACCTCATCAGTGCAGACAAAATAATTAAGCATTGTTAGTTTTGGATCATTGGAGCCATATTGGAGGAAATGTGTTCTGTTTCAGTGGCACACATGTACATAATCTGGTAGCTTTGATCATTTAGTGTGTGCTAGTGTCAAATGCATATCAAAAGACTTATGTGTAATAATATAAGAATTAAACATGGTGTCATTTAAATTAATTGAATAAAATGTTTCACATGTGAGCAGCTTTTTCAGATTAGCTTTCTCACTGTCACTGGATGTCTCAAATAAAATTTAATTATTGTTGTTACACCTCAAAATGTAAACAAAACATCAATAAATTAAATACATTTATTTTTATGCAAGATTAACATTATGAGTAAATTGCTTTAAGAAAGTTTATGGAGGATGGAAGTAAAGATTGTAGTTCAGGAAACCGCAGCACCGAAAGAGGCAGAAGACAAAAACGTTTCTACCAACATATTCAAACCTTGTTCCAAAACTCTCATTATCATCACCGTGTCTTTGCTCATGTTTCTGTCTGTCTTAGATCTCTGTGATGACAGCTCAGCATAGCCCAAGTCAAAGAAAAGTCTAGTTTTTGAAGTCAGATGAGCTCTTGCGTACATGACCTTAGCTTCATTGCCGTCTGTGACTTAGAACCCCGCTGCAGGTCTCCTCCTGGGCTGTGCTGCAAGGTCATGTTTTTTTTCCGTTCTCTCAAGTTTACTACCCCACTCATCGGCCGCATGCATTATACAGTAGGTTTATTCTGCATGCTGACCTCCTGCATTCCTGAGGGAAGCACTTTTGAAGTTTGAGGGACAGAACCAGAGAGAGCAGCAGAGCGACTGTCTCGACATCGCCAATCCCCATTTGGCCCTCATGTTAGCGTGAGCTCCTATTTTTCCTCTCTGAACTAATCCTGATGAAATAGTTTGAGGTGTTGTTGTTTTTTGGGGGTTTTTTTTGCTAAATTGTCCGTTTTTTCCTGGACAGTGCCCAGATTTGTCACCTGCTTTCACACTTTAGCAGATGTGCTAGACTTTTGGTGCTAACAGCTGTGGTCAAGAAAAGCTGTAATTATCTTCTGAGGGTGCTCTTGAAAACAGATCATTAAGGTTTCATGGGAAAATATACATTTATGGAACTGCAGGGCTTTTGAAACCTCAAAACCAAAATGCTGTTGATTCTTTGATGTTCATTAATCATCTTTCTCTCTCTTTTTTTTTCCCAACCAGATTCTTCAGGACAGGTGACCTCCTCACCTTTAGGCTCTCCTACTTCCCATCGTGGAATGCATCCCTCTTTGCTGAGCCCCACCTCCATGGGACCCTCTGGCTCTCTCCATTCTCCCATCAGCACCCTGAGTTCACCGATGAACGGCCTCACCTCACCCTTCTCAGTCATTAGCTCACCCATGGGGCCGCACTCCATGAACTCACCTGGAATGGGCTACGGCCCCAGCATCAGCCCACAGGTGAGGCCTCAGGCAGACATAAACAATCTGTGTTTTGCGGATATGAACTTTTCCCATATTGTGCGACATTGTAACCACGAATTTCAGTGCAGCTTAATTGGGATTTTGTGATAAGATCTAAAAAGTGTGGTGTGTGTATGTTTTTAGCTAGCTTTAATTTGATACATCAAAACAAAATCAAATTCTGCTAATATTCGGCATTGAATTCAACCACAGTTTGCCATCTTTTTGACGTAGTTGTCTTCTGAAACAGCATGAATTGTTGAACTAATTCAACAATTCATTGAGTTGGTTAGAAACATATCACAAGACATTTGCAGCCGTAGCTGCAATGCAAGGAAAAGTAACTCTCCAAGTCATTGTCTTTCCAAATCCTTCCCTACTTTATGTTGGTCTGTCACATAAATGTTTGACTTTGTTTCGTTGAGATCAAACATCAGATACTTCAAGGATTACTATTGCATCATATAATAGAAGTCCTGCAAATTGTTAAGATGTTTGTATGTAAATGTGATGTAGACTTCTTACTCGATCTATGAGGGGGTTTAAACTCGAAACTCTAAGAAAACCTAGTGGTGAATAAATGTTACTGCATCCATCCACACCCACTTCATCTTTATTGGGTTTGTATTTGGCACAATTATGGCATTCTTTTTGAGAACAAACCAGACCAATAATGTTTAAAAAGGATTGTTTTAGTTCAGTGAGGGAGCAATTTGGGGGCATTGTGCTCATTGTTGGGATAGACCTCGACGACTACTGCAGTATTTCTTTGGCTGTGTCATGAATTTCCACTTTGCATACCTCTAACATATTTATGTATATTAAGCATCTCACTGCAGTGGATGCCTGCAACAGCGCTCTAGATGCTGATGAGAATGATGGAAGCTCCTTTGCCAGAATAGCAAGTGCAGGATTTATTAAGCCTTTTTACCCCTAGAAATTTGTCATTTACAGTTAATGGAGAACATTACTCTCTAATTGTATTTTGCTTTATTACTATAAACACTAATTAATGTTGTTTGTAATTTGACTCATTTCAGTTTGTCTTCATGTAAACACCATTAGGAGCAAATTTTTCTTCATGTACAGCCACACAGCAACCCTTTCGTAAAACAGATCTGTACTTTTTGGAAACTGAAATAATCAGATCTAATTTCGGCACAAGGTTTGAACCAGAGCAGCTCTGTTGGACAAGGCCCGGTTAGGAAATTGCAGCAGGATTACTTGTTTGGTTTTAGCCAGTCTGTTTATGAGACGTTTTTATTTAGTGTTTCTGGAGTCTGTGACGGTGACCGCACAAGTGACCCAAAACCACCTAATCAAAAGCAGCTCATTTAGTTATTTTCTTATGTAAACCTTGCTTTGCTTTCAAATGATTGGTTGTCTTTAAATCCGAGTGTGACATAAGTGTGACTGAGACATTTTGGGAGCGATGACTCTTCATGGCTCAGGTCCAGCCAAGCAAAGACTAACATTTTTACAGAGCTTTCAACAGTTTTAGCTTTTAATAACTTTTAACTCGCATTAGAACACGTATTGACATGAAAAGATTTATGATATTTATTATGTTTAGTTTGCTGAACGTTGGATGAAGCTGTTAAAACATGATTAAAAAAAGAGGAAGGGAGAAAAAGAAAATAGTGGAGGAATCGTGTGAAGTTGTTCCAGTTAGAAAACTTCTGGAAAATTCCTTTTTTTGTGTGTTTTCACAAATACATCAAATATTTCAACCTGTGTTTCAATAAAACCTGTACTCAGTGTGCAGGTTTAACTGCTTTAAATATTTAGTATTGTGAGTTACAAGGGATCAAATATAACTTAGATTCCTGAAAAATACAGTGAAATATTGTTTTGTGCAGCTAAGTATTTTACTTTTAGTTGCTAAATTCTTCAAATACTGCAATCCTCTTTCAAAGCAGATTTAGATAAGCTCATTTCAAACACTAATACACTTGTACAAATTGGCAAAAACGCATTTCAATTTCACCGCTTTTGTTCCAAATTATACATTTTCTGATAAATCGTGGTTTTTTCAAAAAGGAAAAATTGTTAGAAGTCAAGATCAGGGGAAAATACCCATATTTCTTCTGGGGTTAGCTTTCAAGCAACACATCAAATAAGCATGTTTTCTTAAAATACTTGCCTTTAGCTTGTTTCGAGTTTAATTACACCTTGCGAAACCAGAGATGAATGTTTAGCAGCCACCACTATGGTTTTCCTAAATCACAGGCCAACACAGCTGCCCTGTAAACCAGGCAGACAAACCGGTCATGTTTCATGTCTTACAAACTGCACTCAAACATCCCATAAGTGCAAATCAGAGGCCCTTAAGACTTGCACACTCAGACGCGTACACCATTATACAATTTTCCACAGAGGCCCCGATTTGACCCCGTGGCACAGCCAATCAAGGCCTATTCAAAAACACCAGCTTCAGCTCTGTGCTTTTATTACTAAAGCATCCATGTCACTTTCTCCCACTGGCTCTCTCTGTCTTTTTCTTTTTGTCTGGGCTTTTTTTTTTCTCCCATTTCTTCCTTTTTTTTTGTCACATTGTCTCAATTTTCCCATTTTTTCCTGCTCTGTCTCTTGTGTTCCATCAGAAAGGCTCCTTGGCATTAACAACACACACACACACACACACACACACACACACACACACACACACACACACACACACACACACACACACACATGCACAATTAAGACATCAAAGCTTCCAGTGTCCCAGTTTCAGTCTGGACCCATATCTGAAATTAAAATTGTTTCTCCCCACAAAATGCATTCGCTAGACCTTTTTTGTGTTTATTGATAATTGAGTTAAAGAATCCCGACAATGTGCTGCTATTTAGGGATGGGCTCCCTCCCTCTCTCTCTCTATTGTTAAGCTCATCTGCACCTTCATAAGGAACGCGTCCCACATGTAATAGAGTTAGGAGGGGATTAGGGCCACTTTATGAAAACGGATGATATTTTTCATAGCTAGAAAGCTCCCGTCCTTCTCCCCATCCTCCTCTTTCTGATTCTTCTTTTCTTTTTATTCCCAGAACTTTTGTTTGGGCTCCTCTTCGTGTACTGTAGTAGCACACTTTAGGCTTTCAGGTTAGAAGTGTGAGGTGAATTTGGGTTTATCTGTCTCATTTGAATCCCTGATGGAGGCGTGTGCGATGTTCCTTCAGTGGTACGCAAAGGAAAATTCGAAACATCCGATCCATGACTTTTGGGGATTGGATTAAGGCTTCCTAATGATGTTTGCCTGAGGCTTAAATGCAAAATGTATGTGCAATGGACCCGCGCTATGCGTGGGGTTAGAGGTCGCTGCCACCCACGAATAGCTAAAATACACAAATACCTGAGACGCTCTCTAAAAAAACTCTGATAACTAATTATTTTAAAAGTCTAAACACCAAATATATCTTAACATAAGCATGAACAGTGGAAACTGTACTAGCATTAAAACAGAAGCTAATATCTACAGTCTTCCTCATTTCCACTCTTTGAGGAACAGCCAATCATCACCAAGGAAGATGAATGGCGCTTTTGGATTGGCTAGTTTGCAAACTCCAGCCAGTAGCATGTCAAGCATCACTGCACTAAGGGATTTCAACCTCCCAAGCTAAATTTTCTTTTGAATATTTAAGATATTTCCTACAAAACAAGATTTAAAAAAATAGCACCGTTAATGTTCAAAATATATTTTGTAAATCTCTTTATTTAAAGTTAAAGGTTGCTATAACTAACTGTACTGTTTCTGTGAGATGGAATAAAGCAAACAAACAAGACTTGAATGGCATGTTATTCCAGATCTTTCTTTTATTATTATTTTCAACTTCTGTAACAGGAACTTTGAACATTTAGCTGCAACAACCGAGATCATCCCTAGAACTGAGTGCCTGACTAGTCTAAGTAATCAAAGACGAAGGGCCTTGATCGGAGTGATGACCAAGAATCTGGTGTTCTCTGGGGAATCTAGAGGAACCAGCCACAAGGTCAACCAGTGCCAACACGCTTCATCAATCAATCCTTTATGGTAGATTGACCTGACAGACAGTGCACTGCTGTGAGAAGCAGCATTAACCTCTTCAGGAATTTGAGAAGAACGTCTGTTCCTTTGACAGACCAAACCTTTTGATAGCTGCTGACCTCTGCAGACATGGAGCACCCCACAGAACACAACTCGGTCCACTGCAGATTCACTCAAATCTTCACACTTTTTCCTGATTTTCACTCATTCACTTTGACAAAAAGTGAATGATATACCCCACCCACAACCCGATGTCAATGTCAGGAGATAACCGGTGTTGTTTGCTTCGTCTGTCACTGGTCTTAATTTGAACATTTGGCAAGCTTCCTTAATTAACTAAACATGACTAAATCCTGAAAATATCCTACAGCTACATCAGTTGTTCCTCCAAAAGTATCACAACAAGTGCTTGTTTTGAGCCCCTTGCAGTGATGCGTGACCCTTTTGAGCCCCTTGCAGTGATGCGTGACCCCCGTGCCTTACAGGTGCTTACCTGTGAGGCACGGGGCCTTACAGGCACCTTGCAGGTGCTCACTTGTTAGGCACTACTGGCAATACAAAGTAAAAAAAAGGTATCGACTTAATTATGAAACTAATCAATTAAATGGATAAAATGACACAACAGATTCAACTTAAATACAATAATTGTGACTCGAGTCTGCAGCAGGGTGGAGAGCAGCAGTCGGACGGGCTCAGAGGTTAAAGTCGGCGGTGTTGCCCTGTGGCCGTGAGGCGCGGCACCTCTGATGAGACGTGATTTGAGTCAGACGGCGTATGCCGCTTTCCCTTAACACTTGGCTGACTAGCCTTTTTCAAGAGCACTTAACTGGAACGAGGTCGCTGCTCGGCTCAGCCTCTACTGTATTTAACCGTCCTGCCTTTGCTAACCACACACATTTTACAGGCATATACTTTAATTTTGATGATTTACCAGGCATATATCGCGCTGTGCAGTGTCCCTCCTTTACTTCTTGCTGCCCTCAAGAAGGTTCTTCTCAGCATGAAGCGCAATCAAGAGCTTTTTTGTTCAAGTACAAAAACATGTAACAGGGTTTAAAATCACAGTAAAACACTCAGTTTCTTACTGGAACCTGCTTCATTTTCCCCTAAATATGGTAATAATAAAAATAAGTGAGGCATAACATCAAATATCCACAAGACTGCTTGATGAAAGCGGGGACAGGATGACTAAATGTTCTGTTCTTTCAGTAGTTTTGCATGTTTCAAACACCAAACCACATCTAAAGCCTTTTTCACCAGTCAGTTCTTACATCTTAAACAGCCATGCTTCTCATCTGTCCCTAGCTGTCCTTTTTAACTTTTCAGGAAGGACCTTGTAGGTTTCTCATGGCTGATGACTGCGTTCTGGTTGCCTCCTTGGTTTTAATGAAGGAGATCAGAAAGGAAACTACATATTCTTTGCAAAGAGGCCACATATTGACTGAGTTTTACTGTCACTCAAGATGCACGGAGGGTCTGTGGGTTTGCTTTCAGCAGGCTGGTCTTTGTTTGTCGAGGTAAAGGACGAGGATTCAATCTTGAGCATGTGGTTTTAAGGCTTCGGAGGCCACAACAGGGCTCTTTCTGATCAGACTCTTCAGCGGTTTGGTCCTCAGGGTTCAACACACCGACAGTACAGACCATCCTTCTCTATCAGAGACGCCACAACTTTTTTGTGCAGCTGGAAGGGATTATGTGTTGGGGTTGGAACACATTTCACACTTCCACTTACAATAGCAGGAGTTGTGTGGCTGTTGTCTTTTGCTGAAAAAGGGGTCCTTTATTATCAGACCACTGCAGGGTCCAACTTTCCATTTTGCGGCTTAAACCAGTACCCCTTTGGCTTCTGCGCTTCGGTTCTGAAATCTCCCCGAGGATCCTAAACCAACAACGGGCCCCTGTTGTTTCTCAGTTTCCCAGTTTGCCTTCAAAAAAAAAGGAAAATACATACAAAGCGTGACTGTTTCTGGATTTGGACGCAACATAAACACTGATGCAGAAAAAAGGTGTAAATGTTTTACAAGAAAACGGAACGCGCGCTTAATAAGTTATAAACGAGCGGCGGCGGTGATGTCATGTTCCAGCTCCGAGGGCGACGTGTTCAGACGGGAGTCGCTAGGAGACAAAAACAGAAAATATTCAAAAGAATGAAACCGGTGGAGCTCAGTCTATTCCTGCATGGGAGTCATGAAGTCCATTCCACTACTTAAGGTTTTGATGGCTACTGCGGTCACTCTGCATGATGTCATGGTCGCCATGTCACATAAAGGGACTCTGTTTAGGCTCCATGAGTAACCATTAAGGGTTTCTCATGTCAGTTAACCTTATATTGGAAAATATATATTTTTTCAAAACCTCTTTACAGGTAGCAAATAAAAATCAGATGAAAAAATAATTTTTTCCCCCCAATACTCCTTTCTGCATCTAATGTAATGGTTCAGTTTTCATGCATTTAGCACACAGCACTTAAGTCATTGTTTAGGGAAGCTTTGCTCGTCTTTGACTCAAATCCTTATTTTGAGAACTACAAGTAGACTTATTATAATCGTTCCACCCATTGTTGGGACAAAACTCAAGTTTCTGCCAGAGAGGGCTTTCAGTCTGAAATATACGCAGGAATTGTTGTTGTAAAGAAGTCGAAGTGGCATGAATGCAAGGAGAGCAAAGGCCTCCACTCAAAACATAGGTTTATTTGTGAAAAGGGAAAACGGCACAGCACATTTCTGGTGCTTTATTTGGCTTTCAATTATTTGTTTCGTCAAAATCTAGGTCCTGATTTGGAGATGAGACCTGACAAAACTTTATTTTAATTTCCCTTTTCAAGCATAATTGTAGCATTTGGTGCTTTACACAAAGAATAAACAAGGATTCAAATATTACGGTGGCCGACAGGTGCAAATGCGCACCAAAAGAGAAAACACCCCCGAATTAGAAAACACCCCCGAATTCGAAAACACCCCCGAATTAGAAAACACCCCCGAATTAGAAAACACCCCCGAATTCGAAAACACCCCCGAATTAGAAAACACCCCCGAATTCGAAAACACCCCCGAATTAGAAAACACCCCCGAATTAGAAAACACCCCCGAATTAGAAAACACCCCCGAATTAAATGCAGCAAACAAAAAAGAAAACACCCCCGAATTAGAAAACACCCCCGAATTAGAAAACACCCCCGAATGAAATGCAGCAAACAAAAAAGAAAACACCCCCGAATTAGAAAACACCCCCGAATTAGAAAACACCCCCGAATTAGAAAACACCCCCGAAGCAGCAATGGCGACAAAATAATTTTTGCTGTATTACACTTAAAATTACACAAATTTATTTTTTACAATGTTTTTAGGCGAGAATGTAGATGTGTAGATCTGAAATATCTGCTCGGTTCATTAATAAATCACCTACTTCCAATATTGCTCCGACGTTTTCGGAGATGTCTTCTCCCGCTGCATTAACAGCCAGCTTCACTCGCAAGCTGTCAGCTGGCCGGGCGCTCCATGTAGATATTAATAAAGTATTTAATTTATTCCTGAGCAAATGGGTTTGACTGATTAAAGTTAAGCCTTCAAACATAGTTTATTTAACTGTAATGTCTTACTACCTGAGATCTGGAGAGTATTTGAAAATGAATAATATCCCTTGTATACATTAAACATTTTAGACAGATTTTCTTTTTACTATGGAACAACTTTTATTACAAAAGGTGAAGAATAATACAGAAATAAAGAGTAAAAAACAACTGAGTCCGTTTTTTTTCCTTCGTTGCTCTGTGCTTCACGTTGTCACGGTTGCTAAGCAACATAACGCCGAGATGGAGGCTAGGCAGCTAGCCGGAGGCTACAGCTTCTCTCTTCTGGTCGTCCATATTCGTGGCCTTCGAAGGACCCGTCTTCTGTAGATCGGGCCGTTTCTCACATAGACATAATAAAAGGACAGACGCCTAATGGACCGCTCTCGTCTTATCAATACATACTTATATAAGTATACAAACATAAATAAATAATCATTAATACTGAATAATATACATTAGGCTATGCATGATTATGCACGCACACACACACACACACACACACACACACATATATATATATATATATATATATATATATATATATATATATATATATATATATATATATATATATATATATATATATATATAATGTTTTCCAGCCTACGAGTTCTGGTTTAAGAGTGATTCAGCAGCTGAGATTGGGTCCAAAATCCGATACGAGATTCATCCGTGCTGTGCAGTGAATCTGTCTCTCCCTTCTTCCTCACGTCGTAGGAAACCTTCAAAACAAAAACGGGACATTTTCGAGTTATCTTACGTTGACTGAGTTAAATAATTAAATAATAGCCATTGTCATCTGTGTAAACTTTGCTGGTGAATGTTATGATTTTTATAATATTGTTTCATTTCTATAGTAGGCTCTTGTATCAGATAATCTAAATGTTGGAGAATGACTGAAACATTTTAAGATTTACGGAATCTCGGTTAGCTGTCAGAGCGGGGGCTGAACACCAAGCACTATAGCTAGCATTAGCTGGTATTTCGCCAGTGGACATAAATACAGTATAGTAATATTCTAATCACAAAAATACACAGTAATATGTCCATCTTACTTGCGAAAAGTCTGTCGAGCCCTCACGTCAGTAGTCCGTCGATCCGATCAACAATATTCCGCAGTGCTGAAGGCATCTTCTGCTGTTTTGGTTGAGCAAAGCAAAGTGTATTTGCGCCGGAGCAGCCAATCGTGGGGGGGAGGGTGTACTCTTTTATTATGTCTATGCTTCGAAGGATCAGTTTCTCAGGGCCCTTGAAAGGATGCAGAGCCTGAATTCGGACACAGCTATTTTTTGTTAGACTCCCCATAGTGGTCTGGAGCCAAGGGCGTAGGTTTGGTCTAAGTTTTGGTGGGGACCTTGATCCCCCCCCCCCCCAGCACAGTGAAATGCCGAAGAGCACCGAACATTTTTGAGAAGGGGGGGGAAACCACATTGGCTTAATAACCCCTCCCCCCAACCATAACCATATCATACATCTTGTGTATACAACCAGATACAGTCATACTCAGCAGATCAGTTCAAGAACACTTTACTTTTTCCTTTACAAAATTCAGCAAACGTTACAAGTAAGATCAAAAGAAATATCCTCTGGATACTCCCTGGTCACTGGCACTCACACTGACTGCCTCCTATAGAGCAAACAAAGCGTAACCTGGTTTGTATTCACACTAGCTTAACTTAATTTAAGACTAACACTTCAAATGCCATATTTACTGAGATAATTTCACAGTATATTTCATATCTGAGAACTAACACCTCACCTGGAGCCCTGAAGCTCCAGCCACCTCTCCATCGTTCTGCTCTGCCCCTTGCTCTGCTGTCTGAGCATCCTATGTGAAAAAATATTACATAATTAACAGACCTATTCTACCTCACATTCAGTGCTGACCTTACTAAACACCGGACTTTACAACAAATGCGTTGCGTGATAGATATCTAACTTACGGGTCCACTCACTGTACTTACAGCCGACGTAGCGAAATAACTTCTAATGTCTGTCCTTTTCTTTTTTGGTGGCGACATGGTCTCGGAGACTCAGAAGGAGACGCGTGTGCCCAGCTAGCCGCCGCCTTTTGCAGCTAATCAAAGAACGTCCGACGATTCAACTGACTCCCCCTCCCCCCACCTCCCCGACAGCACCGTTCCGACTCGGTCTCGGAGGCTCATAATTAATGTCAAACTAAGAAGCTTCCGTTCCACGCACCGCCTGTTGCTGCTAATCAAAGATCGTAGATCCACGTTCTTTGAGCCAATATGGCAAAAATTGGTCGGGACTTTTTCATATCCCGTGAATATTGGTCGGGACATGTCCCTACCGTCCCTACCCAAACCTACGCCCATGTCTGGAGCACTTCCGTTTTCAACACTTTTTGTTTGCTGCATTTAATTCGGGGGGTGTTTTCTAATTCGGGGGTGTTTTCGAATTCGGGGGTGTTTTCTAATTCGGGGGTGTTTTCTAATTCGGGGGTGTTTTCTAATTCGGGGGTGTTTTCGAATTCGGGGGTGTTTTCTAATTCGGGGGTGTTTTCTCTTTTGGTGCGCATTTGCACCTGTCGGCCACCGTAAAATATAATAGATTGATGTATAAAACATAAAGCTAGCAATAATAAAATAAAAATACACTTCACCCGTAATAGGTTGGACCTTCTTTCACCTTCAGAACCGTCCTAATTCTTCAGTTTTTCAAATCTTCTTAGTGATTTTGGTGCAGATTGAGATGATAACATAATACCAATAAATCATTACTGTTTAACCAATAAATCATCACTGATATGAATTTGCTATAAAAATATTACTGATTGCTCTTTAAAAATGAGGTAACTTTATGTTATTAAAGGTAAAGTTTAATGTCAAGTTGTCATAACAAAGACATTTTGAATAATGTCAACTTTGTATTAAAAGTGTCATAATTTACCAAATGACTCTTTATGACAAGTCATAAATATTCATGAAGGCTTATTCATGTTCATGACAGGTGTTCTGTCATGTTTATGACAGTGTCATGACAGTCTTATTCACCCCCTTCAAATAAAGTGTTACCAAAAAAAAAAAAAACAGAGCTGGACCTAGAACTGAATCCTGCAGAACACCATATTTCACCCTATTCACATTTACAGAATGCAGTGTATCACATAGATGAGACTGAAACTCAAGACTGTGTGGCAACGTAAGATATATTTTAACCAAACGGCTTTAATACTGTAATTCACTTTGAAGCTGCACTGAAACTCCAGGACTTGTTGTTTTGATCTGACTTGTGTTGGAAACTCAGAGTAGGTGCCAACATTTGCATATCTACAGGGCAGCAGAAGCAGTGACATTAGGCTTAGGTTTCAAACAATGTTCTACGGAAGCAGGCGCATGGCTTTGCGGTTGAAGTGCCTTAGGGAACACATTTATTTTAGAGCTTGGAATAATCTCTTTTGGATCTAATTGCATCTATTGGTGTGATCTTACTGCAAGACAATACTGTCTTGTGGGCTGACATGTACACCGTGGCATGTCTATGAAGAACAATACCGACTCTCTCCCACATGTGAAAGGTGAAGTTAGTGAGTGGATTTTTTCCCCCCATGTTTCTTTTATTTAAATGTCTTGTTTATCTCTGTTATTATTTGCTCTTTGTGATGATTTTAAACAATAATGGGGGAAGAGAGGCAAATATGAACTAGAAACACAGTTTACATTTTTGCTAAGAATCAGACGGCCTCATTTTGCCAATTAATTTGGTATCCAGCACAAACACCATCCCCAAAGCATTTCTGACTCATAAATAGGCACACACTAGAATAAAAATCTGAGACAGAATGACACAAATGTGAAAAACAATCCTAAGTGTGCTTCATTGAGATGAACAGGTACATTTTAGTATATTAAAATCACTATATGCAGTGGAGAAATGTTATGCCGTTGCTTACACAATGGTGGAGAAGATTGCTGTTTGTCCTAACAGAGAGTCACTGACACCATCTACAGAGAGAGTTTTCCACAAAGAGACATTTCCTGTAATCTGTATAGATGCACAAAAGTGGGAAATTGAGTGGAAGGAAAAAGCTTAGTAGGAAAAGCTTCACATGCAAAGTACAGAACGTGGTCTGGGTTTCTTTTGCTTGGAAAGCTGCATTAGTGTGGGGTGTTTGCTGCAATTAACCAGTTAATCGCATGATTAATCAGATTGAGCTGCATTTAATATGTTTTTTAATATTAACAATCAAAATCAAAAGTTACAGCAATTTTGTTTACAAAACAAAAATCAATAGATGTTTTTGGTTATCAGAGGCTTTTATTTCCATTATAGGTATTATTCTTTGTTGTCGTATTTTATTTCGGATATTCAAAATACCTTCCAGTTTTTACATTAACTGTTCTCGACAAAATGCGAAGGGAAAACATGCATTATTATGCCATTACCAATACACTATTTGAAAATGGTTTCAAAACAACATTATTGTTTATCACAGTAATTACTGGGACAGTTTATTGTCCAGTAAAATAATTTAACGACTTTCTGTGGTGTGTGTCAGTGAATTGGCAGTGGGTGTTTTAATTCTGGACCTCTGTCCTTTAAAAAAAAAAAAAAAAAAAAAGGAACCCAATCCCTGGCAGCACTAGATTTTTGCGACTAGTGTTAATTAATTCTTTGAAAGACATTTAACTTGTCTGGACCTCAATAAGCGCACAGCAAAGACCAGACTGGGTGACCGCTGTTCTGTCCGTCTGCATTTATCCCATTTCATGCTTGTTTAAGGACCTAATAAGGCAGAAAAAAAAACCTGTTTGCTTCTCAGTTTCAAGGTGGAAATAGTCTTGAAAGAATATTGAACACATTGGCTATGTGACACCTTAATACTCAAGTAAAGAAGTCTTTTAAAAGCTGGATCACTTGCACGGGGATTTACCCACCCCATTATCTACTCAGGGACAGACAGGAAGGAATTAATCAAAGAAATCCTGAACGCCGTCGTGGTTTGACACAAAAATACCCCTTGAATTATTACTGGATTATGTGCAGTTTGACAAAAGAAATTGCCTCTGCTCATTCTCATGCAGCACACCAGAGCACACTTAGAAAGATATGATCTATCACCAGATGTTTGCATACACACAGAAAATGTATGCCTGGACTGGATCTCATCTTTATGCTGAAAAGGCTGTTGGATCCAAAAACAAGCTGCATGATCTCAAGTTTTTAATAAAAGATGGCATTCATGTCCTAAATAGAGTTTCACAATAAATGTAAATACTGCCAGAGTCTGACTTTATGTTTGAACTTTTGAACTGTTTTCTCAACACACACACACACACACACACACACACACACAGCCAGATGGCAAACCAACATTTGTTAAAACACCTTAGGGATCGCTTGGATGTAGTTCTTGCACAATTGGACAGAATACATTAAAAAGTTTATGCATGCATGCATTGTTTCCGAGACATTGTTGAACAATATTCCAATTCTATTTACAGTAATGGAAAACTCGATTTAATAATATAGCTGGCTATAAACAGCTCTGTCTGATAGTCAGGTACCGTTCATTCAAGAGACTGAATAGTTGATGATCACCAAGGTGATTATACATAATCAGGACTGATGCATGCAGGTGTGTGTTAGCACATTGTCAAGGAGGAAAGGCATCAGTAATCATATTAGAGAAGCAGAGTCTGCCTCACATCAATCTGGGAAGGGTTATACGGCCATTAAAGACAATTTATAGTCATGTTACGGTGTTAAGTGGAAACATTTAAAACGGCTACTAATTAACTCAGGCCGGATGTACTGGCAAATTCACCAAAAAGTCAGAGAACTACAAGAAAGAAAACCCACAAAGAACTAACTCCACCTCAGACTCAACCGGCTGTTTGGAAAAAACGAAGGAAAGGTTGAAGGAGAACGCGTCTTCTGTCTCAAAATAAATTGAATCAAGTTACACCTTACGAAACCACAAGATCCTTGGTCAATGCAGAGATGTTTGGTCACAATACAGTGCAATATGTTTAGAGGGAAAAGATGCAACATATGCTGCATGGTGCAAGTTTCTGTGTAATGGGCAGTGTGATATTTGCCCACATGTGAGGATCTGTTCCACATAAAACCACATCATATCCTCTTCAGGACTCACAGAAGCCTGAAAGCACAGAATCAACCGCATGCATGGAGGAGTGTGTGTTACAGTCATGTCTGCTTGCACACACACAAAATCACACGCTGGAGCGCACACGCAACAAAAACATACAAACGCATGTTTGAAATGCACCCGAGCCCTGCGTGCGCTCTCACAAATGCTAAAAACACACGCTCAGATGCTGCCACGCTGAGGTGACGCAACAGCTGAAAGTCGCTGCATGTTTCCACTTTGCCCCGTCAGGTTCAGCTGTTTTCCGCCACTGATAGTCTCACTAAAATCGCCTCTATTTTCCTCAGCAAGAGAACTGCACACCAGCTCTCTTTCTCTCACACACACAGACATGTATCTAAACTGAGCCAGTAGAGCTTCGTTTTATCTGTTGTGGCACAGCATGGGGCGAGTTGTAAACCTCGGAGCTGTCTGGAACCATGTCTGCTGCTGCTAAGCCACCAGGAGAGAGCCGAGGCTGCGTTTTATTACAGCCTGCGACAATAATCATGAAGTTGTTTTACAGAAAGGATTGCTTTAAAGGAATTTTTATGAAACCACAGAAGGATTTTGTTAACGGTTGATAAATAATTACTTGCTCACTTGGTTCTCACTAATGCGGATAATTTCCAAGACAAGAGATTTTCTGCTGCATTTGCACCTTCCGCCTCCATGGAAACCGAGTTTTTGGCGCCAAAACTTGAGATTCCTAAAAGGTGGATTTGTGATGCGGCCATGTTGACTGCAAATCCAGGAATAGTTTTCGTATCTGCTTGTTTCGTCTG
This sequence comes from Poecilia mexicana, assembly GCF_051168715.1. Taxonomy (NCBI): domain Eukaryota; kingdom Metazoa; phylum Chordata; class Actinopteri; order Cyprinodontiformes; family Poeciliidae; genus Poecilia; species Poecilia mexicana. Next base: position 19,936,687 of record NW_028263381.1, read on the forward strand.
GACTCTGTTCCGCTTACAATCAAATCTTAGTCGAAAAAGTAACATGGCTGTGAGTAAATGATAAACGGTCCAAGAAAACCTAAGCTACAGGTGATTCGAGAAAATCTGCGGCCGGCCGCTGACTTTGAGTTTGATGCAGTGTTGCCAACCCGTCAGTGGGAAAAGTAGCTATTGACTATCGTAGAAGTTGCTGAATAACTTCACTCTCTGGTTTGCATATTTTGTCTTGAGTGAAGTAAGTAGTTGTGTTTCCATTACAAATGTGTGTAAATCTTTTTCTGCTAAAATGGGGGGGAAAAAAACAAACAAAAAAACGCAATTTCGCAATTCCGATGTTTCCGTTAAATAAGAAATGAAATAAAAATTAAATGTGCATCAGGCTGTCCAGCTTGATAAAAATCATGGCAGCGACACGTTAACAGTTACCTAACATGTATCCAGTACTGATTCAGTGAAAAAAGTGTTTCCATACATTTACATACAATACATTTACTTTGCATCAACTGAACCGCAGCCTTGTCTTAGCACAAAAACGTTTTATAGAAAAACATGTTGTTGTTTTTCTCTCAAAATTGTCCTTCCCTGCATTCTGATTCTGCAAGTTCATCCACACAGAGAAGCGGGATAAATGTTTCCACGGATAAACATTTGTGAGCCGTTTGCATTCAAAACCGGTGTCTGATATTCAAACGGTCCCAGGAGAGACGGGCTTGTCTCACTGCGATCCCCTGAAGGCACACAGGCTAGTCAGGGGTCCATTAACAGGCCTCCCTGTGTGAAACCCGATCCACTGTCTCTGCTGATGTGTGTCCGGATAAGACTGTGGCACACAAACACACACCGCAGCGAGCAGAAGAAAGTTCCTCCTCGCTCCTCTGCGGAGCTGTCCAGATAAGTTTGCTTTCAGGAGGAAGTGATCGTCACGAGGTGTCAGAGGTGAAAGGGCAGCGGGGGTTATCTGGAGGTGAGATCTCGACCTGATCCCTGTCCTCACCTCTCCTGAGTTTGCCATTTAGGCCTCTCCCTTCTTTCAACAGGGGATTTGAGCGCTGCCCGCTGACTTCCTGCCACTTCACGTTCTATTTTTGGATGTTTTTTTTTTCTTTAAAGCTTCACGCCTCGAAGCAAAAGTAAATTAAAGCTACAAAAAATTAATCATACTTAAGATAAGCAGCTTGCAGCCGGCGATACGGCGGCGGGCAGTGAGATCTGTAACAGTGGATTGTAAGGCAGAGCGCTCTGTTCCTGGACATGCCGCTCCTGCTGCACAATGGAAAACCTTATGAAGGAGTTCCAGTACAGCGTTTTGGAAGAAAACACTTAGAGATAAGTTCCTCGATTTTAACCAAGGTGCCCTTGAATAAAAAACAGGTGAAGATCCACGTAAGGAGTTGATTTCTCCCGTTTGAAGTGCCGCTGCTGCGCTCTGACTCTGAATCACGCTAAGCCCGTCTTAGGCTGAGGCTTCTTCTGTTTCGGCTCTTCTTCCCTTTTCGTCCTCTGTTGCCTCGAAGGACGACTCCTCCACCATGTGTCTTAGCATGCTGACAGTTGAACGGACCCGCTTTTTTTTCCCTTACGAGGAAACTCGTAATGCATCTTGTTTTAATGCGACGTTCCGTGTTCCAGCACTGAACATATAATCAAAATGCAACAGCTCTGCGACGAATTCGACACCCGCAAGCAGAAGCGGTACCAGTCAGACGTCCTTCACGGCGCATTACATAACACCTGCAGCACACGAAGCGTTCCAGCCGCTCACGCTGTACATTGTTCCTCGGGAAATCTTCTGTCCTACATTTCAGGCCTTGAAATGAATCGTTCCTCTTCCATTTTCTGATTAAGTTTAAGTCTAAGGCTTCTTATTAGCCTTTGACCCTGTGTGCTGGGGTTTCCCTGAGCGGTGTAGATGCACCTACAGCTGATATACCTCCCTATCAACCATCGTGTGTGTGTGTGTGTGTGTGTGTGTGTGTGCGCGTGTGTGTGTGTGTGTGTGTGCGTGTGTGCGTGTGTGTGCGCGTGTGCGTGTGTGTGTGCGTGTGCGTGTGTGTGTGTGTGCGCGTGTGCGTGTGTGTGTGCGCGTGTGCGTGTGTGTGTGTGTGTGTGCGCGTGTGTGTGTGCGTGTGTGTGTGTGTGTGTGTGCGTGTGCGTGTGCGCGTGTGTGTGTGTGTGTGTGTGCGCGTGTGCGTGTGTGTGTGCGCGTGTGGGTGTGTGTGTGTGTGTGTGTGCGCGTGTGCGTGTGTGTGTGTGTGCGTGCGCGTGTGCGTGTGTGTGTGTGTGTGTGTGCGCGTGTGCGCGTGTGTGTGTGTGTGTGTGTGTGTGTGTGTGTGTGTGCGTGTGTGTGTGTGTGTGTGTGCGCGTGCGCGTGTGCGCGTGTGTGTGTGTGTGTGCGTGTGCGTGTGTGTGTGTGTGTTGTAAGGGAGAGCTCATGTATTCTATTTCCAGTACTGGTCCTGAGCTACTTTAATCCCCTCGCCTTGTCTCTATTGCCATTGGCAATAGAGAAAGAAACCCCCCGAGCCCCCAGTCTGCCCACCCCTCCCAGGCTTTCTGCCTCTGTCTTGCTGGGATTGAGTTGCAAGTTTACTGAAAATAGCCTGTGAGAGGCAGAATCTTTTCTGTCAGGCAGACAGAGGGTTTGATAGAGACAATCCCGGCCGAGGAGACAGCTCTGCGAGTGCTGCGCTACGGGGGGAGAAAAAAAACTAGAGTCAGGCATTTGAGGGAGGCAAGACCTCAAACTGTGAGTGTGTGTTTGTGTGTGTGGTGTGTATTTGTTATCCTGTAAATGAACGTGCAGTCATGTCATGTTTCCAGGTTTTATAGCTCAGATAAGGTCTTTTTTCCTGTTTTTTTCTTGATTTTCTTTGGTTTTCTGAACAAAAAGTGTTTTTTCAACATATGACAGGGGCATATTTATAATTATATTAGAGGAGGTGAATAAAAATTGACTTTTAATGCTGAAATATCAGCTTCCTGAAATGTACACTGTACAGCACATGATTAGGGCAACTTTTTTCATAAACCACTGCAACAGGCGGGTTTAGTATGTAAACATCAGCCTGTGACTTTGCTGAAGTTTTGGGGAAGAACCAGGTTTACATTTACTTCTCCTTACTTTGGTAAAACACCAACAGCAGCAGACGACATGAGATTTCTCCATTTTTTCCTTCCACTAAACTTTCCATTAATATTACTATTATTTCTGTTGCCATTAATGTGACTTACCGTCCTCGTGAATGGTGTCACTTACTGTTCAACAACTTCCAAGTCAGATTTTGTAGGCCATTTATGTTTCATTTTGTATTTAATTTTGTGATTTGCGATCTTTCCAACTATAAACCATAAAAAAGTTTCCTTTCTTTTTTTTTTTACTAACTGACTTTTTCTTTCAGATTAAATCTTTTTCAAAGCATTAATATTTGATTGTGTGTCACATTTTTGTGTTTTTGTGAAAAAATAGATCATGAAGATCAAACCAGGAGGTGATGTCACAGCAGGACCTAAAGATTTTCCTGTGTCACAGAAAAATCATCCATTTTTGTGGATGCATCTGGGAAATATCTGTCAGTAATTCAAACCCTTTCAGTCTGAAACTCTGCTCATGTCCCCAGAGTTGCTGTAACTCTCCACATGTCACGCTAAATCGTACAGAAACATGGATGAAAGGAAGCAAGGGAATCTGTATTTTTGAATTTTTCTATTTTAGCTGATGGTGAAGCACTGTGTGGTCAGGAGTATTTCTGTTCATGGATGGACTGCATGAGCTGCGCTTCTCGTAGCGATGCTGTTAAACAGGACTCATATTCTGGGCTGTTGGAGTTAAAAAAAAGATGAAAAAAGAGGCCTGGAGCCACAGCAGCCCTGTGAGAACAGCAGCATAATGCGAGTTTTCTGACCCGGAGCTGGAAGGTCTAATGAAAATTGCTGAATTGCAATTTGGAGTTAGATACACCAGTCCTACAAAAACCCCCCAAAACCTATAAATGGAACAAATGCATAAAGTCCTCAGTTTTGTTTGACAACTCGCCTGGTTTATTTTTTCTAGATGGACTAGATTAATAGATTAACAGCCTCTACTTGATCTTTTGGTTTCTTGGCACTTGATCAGTTTAACGAGACAAGATATATATTTTTTTAAGTTCAAAGCTTTTACATTTTCAAAGCTTCAAACTCCTGCAATGATTTGTGATGAATGAGTTGGTTTCTCTCTTGTTCTGAACTCTGTAGAACTAGATCCTCTTATCTTGAACCTTGGTCATAAAATAAAATCCAGAGTACACCGCAAGCTTTAGGCTTTCATTCAAAGACACAATTATTTTCTGTCCTACACCCAGAGCGCGTTCTCAAGCTGACAACGTTGTTGTGTCCACATGTATATATTTAATAAAACAGCTTTCATTTGCTTTGCCAACTTGTGCTGAACCAGCAGACTTTTACATTTCTCATTTTGTTATGAGGTAGTTGTTTTGGCTAGCTTGTGCAATGAACTGCGTTTAGTCATTGTGAAGTATGTGCATCCGGCCATGCAACATTTATCCTCTCTGGAAGCGACGTTTAGGCAGTTGAAATAATTTGACCCTCCTGGCTTTTCGGTTTCAGCAGAAGGCAAGGAGAGGCCTCTTTGGGAGAACATTTCTCAGACAGAAGGTATCAGGCAGCAGCTGAAGTTGTGTTTAAAAGCTGCAGTTTGCACTGCTGCTGCAACAAATTCTGCCTCTTTATTCCGCTGTGCTGTTAAATTTTGCAGCGTAGTTATGCTAGCACCGAGCATTTTGGAGCCAGCGGGGCTTGTAGGGGGCATGAATAAAAGAGTTTCTGAGGTTGAGTGGTGCAGCATCCCCGCCGCACCAGATTTAGATCTAAGAGAGGAGGGAAGAAGACTTCTGGGACTGCTAATAATTCACTTTACATAATTTCCTCTTCTTTTCTTCTTCTTCTTCTTCTTAAGTTTGGTCAATTGGTTAAAACTCCACACGACAAACTTCATCCTGATGCCTGCTTTAAGTAACATGTATTTAACTCCACAGGCGCTAGCTAGCAGCCGCTGTGCAGTGAGCTGTGTGATATTGCCTGTTTTGAGTTCAGAGGGTCTGCTTTTGTGACCCGTCGGCGTGTGTGTTTGTGTGTGTGTTGGTGTTTCAGTTGAACTCTCCGATGAACTCGGTCAGCAGCACGGAGGACATTAAGCCCCCGCTGGGCCTCAATGGCGTGATGAAGGTGCCCGCTCAGCCCTCAGGCACGGCTCTGTCGCTCACCAAACACATCTGCGCCATCTGCGGCGACCGCTCCTCAGGTGAGTGCACCGACGCCGGGACGGCCGTCAATACAGCCCAGGTGTGTCTCAGTCAGTCGGAATGTTATTGACAGGTTCAATTAGTCGTTTCATTCAAAAAGTGAATTTTTTCCGTTTCACTCGGCTCGGTGGTGGAGCGGGAACACCACTGGGTTCGATTCCCTGGGTTCTTTCGCTGCCCTACTTCCTGTCCTGCTACTTATAAATAAAGGTCACTATTTTCCCAAAAAAATAAAAATTTCTTAATATATTCTGTGTATTTGTTACACACAGAATGCTATATTTTAAGCATTCAAAATGGTCACTTTAGCTTAGAAAAACAGATTTTTCTTGAGGATAATCAATCTTTAACGGTAAGATAGAAATCAAGGGTAAGACACAGAGTGCTGCATCCATGCACATTATTGAGAAATTGAGTGAAAGGAAAAAATGCAGTAGAAACTGTACCAAGCCCTGGAGAGGATCAAGCAGTAAGAGTAGATTCAAAAGGCACAGAGTGTCTGTGTCTGTGTATAACTGGAAAGTTGAGTGGAAGGAAAAGGTTTTGTAAAAGCAACAGGGATATCTGCAACTCATTCAACATTTTTAGAGAGATTTATACAGTGTGGACTTTTGTTGGAGTCATCACTTTAGAAGAAACCGTACATGGACATGTGACTGCTGTGAGAATATATTCTTTTAGACAGCACAAATAATACGTCAGTTGTAGCCTCTTAATTTTTCACTACTTCACTTTTTCCATTCACTAAACTTCATTAATATGCTTGCTCAGTCCTCTTTATTGACATTTGTGAAGTCTATTTTCGTGAAGGTCAAAACATCCTTATAAAATAATAATATCTCTCCTAAAATCTGTTTTTATTGGTCTCCTGTTGGGGGTTTTTATGAGCTCATCAAAAATCAACAGGAAAGAAACTACCCCACTCTGTCCCTGATTATATCACCATGAGCTGTTGATCCCTGGAAGGTTTGAAATAATCTGTAAACAACTCGGATGACACCGTCTCTCATTATTACCTAATTAAAAGGAAGTCGGACTACCCCAAATCTGGCTTAATCCATCTGGAGCCGCACTAGAAAACCTCCGAAGGAGATCTAAACACGATCGCCGGCAGAGAGCAACCCCGCTGACCACTCTGGCACAACTACAGACTGCCGCCTCTTGCAGTGGGACTCCTCCTGGAAGGACAACAGTCAGCGTAATTCTTCTGAAATCTCTGCTATGTGGTAGGGAAGCCAGAGTCAGGCCACACTTTGGGGGGAAAAGCACATGAAGGCTGCAGCAAGGAGGCGCTTCAGAACCAACATAAATCACGAGGCAAAAGGTCTTAAAGTTAGAAGCAACCAAACCTCACATCGACTTCTACTGAAATACAGAAATACTGTATGTGTGGGAAACTGCACAACGTTGATGTTATTAGTGGGGGAAACTAAAACCTAACAGAGGTGCAGCTGGAGGTGAGAACAAACAGACTGAACCGAATAGAAATATATTATTGTTCAGTGCCAAATACAAAACACATAATTCTGACAAACTTGGCCTAAATTTTGCTTTGGCTTTAAAAAGTGTAAATCTGCAGGATAAATCAGCAAAATACATTGGTTTCTCTTTTAATATTTCAAAATTGCTTACTCTGATTTGAAAAGTCAAATCTGACATTGCTGAAAGTGCTGTTTAACAAAGCATCTTCCTTCCAAAGTCATGATAATCCTGTTTGACCTAAAGTAACTGAGGTTTTTGCAGAGTCAAAAATTTAATCAATTCCTTATTTTTTATTTTCCAGCATAAACAAATAGATGACTGTTGAATCATTTTTCCAGAGAAGTCCATTAAAAGCTTTTAACCTTTTGGGGTTAGGTGAATTTTGTTGTCATCCTGCTTCCGCCCGGTAGGGGAGGAGGGAGAATCAAAACAGTGTTAAATAGCAAGTCATGCTTCATTTGGTGCTGCTCAAGGGCTTTATTTATCTTCTCTGGTGGTCTAAGCGGCAGATATTGAACAAAGAAACAGTTTGAGGAACACTGAAGACAGAAAATGGGCTCCATCCATCATAAAAAACAAAAGCTGTGGCTGTTAGGAACAAGAGGCCGACATGAGAACAGAGTCCTGGTGGAATCTGTCCTCAGTGAGCCTTTGTTTCCCCTCACAACCACAACATAAACTACGGACTCAAGAGTCTGTTCACTTTGATAGAACAAAGAAATAATTATGATCAGATGCTTATCGGACTACAGCTCCCATATGCTGCTAACATGACCGTTAGCAGCATATGTTAGCGCCGTGTCTTCAGTGTAAGTAGCAGGTTGTTGGCTAGCAGCTGTTTTTGTGTTTTGAGCACAACTTGAGTGCAGCAGTTCTTCTTAGTTATTTATTCAGAGCTGTGTGTCACATAAATAAGCACCTGTGGAGAGCATTGGGTGCCTGCTTTGACCCAAGGTGAAAAACAGATGTAATCTTCATGCATTTTTATGTCACAGACACAAACCTTTACTTTGCTTTGGGGGGAATTTATGTCTTAGACCAACATGTAATTTGGTAGTTAGGAACCACAACCATCTGCGAATGGCTTTAATCCACAAATACTTCGGATCCCTTCAAACAACGCTGCCTATTTTAATAGTTCAAACACCAAACGTACTTTAATATGCATTAATGCACACAGAGAAAACTGAAAAAAGAGAATGGCGCTCCTGGATTGGCTGGTTTGCAAACGCCAAAAAAGCTAAATGCACAAATAATGAACTATGAATAGGTGGGGATCGACTGTGCATGTTCTTTTATTTTATTTATTTAGTTAGTTCTGCAAATAAAAATCTGAAAAGTGTGGCATGTATGTGTATTCAGCTCCTCAGTTACTGTATACTATCAGCTTTTTACGTCTTCAGACTAAAAAGCTATTGTAAAAATACAATAGACTAAAATTTAGTCTGTTGTAGCTCTGGCTGCATGTTTAGTGTTTTGGTTCTGCTCTAATCTGAGCCTCCACTAAAGTATTTATTCAGAATGGTCCTTCATGTCCCTGCAGAAAAAAAGCATCCTCCACAGCATGATGCTACCACCACCATGTTTCAGTTTAAGAATGGTGTGTTCAGTCAGTGTTAGTTTTCTGTTTAAGGTGGAAAAAGAAATTGGTGGCATTGGATTTCTATTCAGGAGTATCAAACCAAAGGGAGCTACATTTGTATGCATGTCACGATCCACAGATTTCTATTGGATATATGATTTTCCTTCACTGTTGAACCTTTCTTCGTGTTGGTCTAGGACATGAAATCCCAATAAGAGACATTAAACTCTGTGGTTGTAACGTGACAAAATGAGGAAAAGAGAGCAGCACATGGGAGGGATTATTGGAAAAGTCATTTCTACCATTCCTTGTAATACCAGTCATCTGGATATTGATTTTCTTTACTTTTTTTTTGCTATATTGCTTCACTTTGCGAATAATAATCTCGTGCATGCCCTGGATTTATTGCTCTTTCTACTGTATTTTGTCTGACATGACACTCAGTGAGGCACAATCCAGGAAACATCCTGTTAAAAACCCAAAGCAAACAGCCTCTGTCTTCTCCCGTTTCCAGGAAAGCACTATGGTGTCTACAGCTGTGAAGGCTGCAAAGGCTTCTTCAAACGAACCGTTCGCAAGGACTTGACCTACACCTGCCGCGACAACAAGGACTGTGTCATCGATAAGCGCCAGAGGAACCGCTGTCAGTACTGCCGCTACCAGAAGTGCTTGGCCATGGGCATGAAGAGAGAAGGTACAGCACATACCGTTGAGGATAAAGTCCTGCTTAAACAAAACCTGCATCCTGTTCCAACCTGCTTCAGTCAGTGTGTTTTCTTCCCAGAAATCGTTCTGTAATTTAATTTAGCTTTCACCTCTAGAAGCAGAAAGAGATCAGGGTTAGTTTTTCATCTAAGCTGAATGTTTAATATTCTGAAGCAGGATATTTATTCAACAAACTTCTTTTTTTTATTGCAGTAGCATGAATTTTAAAAATACCTTAAAAAAAAGAAAAACTTGAAAAGATCATCCGCTTCGTGCCAAGAGAAAACTGCTTATTAGTCAAACATTTAGACTAAAAATGTTTGACCAGTAAGCTAAGCTTCCTAGAAACCTCGATCAAAATTTAAAAAGGAATGAATGAATGTAAAAATAATAATAATAATAATAATATAGCTACATTTATTAAAGGTATTGTTAAAGATGCTAGCAAGAATACGTAGGTATGTCATGCAAAGGCTTTTTCCTCTTTTTCAAAACAAGTTAGTGATTTAGTCACACACATGATGAAGAGTCTTTATTTAATGAATTATATCTACTTCTAAAAACATAAACTCAGGTTAATATTGTCAGTTGTTCAGCAGATTTGTAATTGATGTCAGTTTTTATGAATTAACACCTTTTTTTCCTCATTTTTGACATCAAATCCATTAGTTTATGTGGATATAAATTTGGACCATTGATCCATGTTCATACCACAACTGAACAAGAAAATCAAACTGCAAACATTCATCATTGAAGAAGAGAGCTTGCTCATGTAAAAAAAAAATTGTCGCCATGGTAATTTTCACATGTCACTGTTGCATCTTCTGGACAAAGAAAACTCCCTGGAACTCGACGGCGACGTTTCGCCCTCCCCTGACCCTCTTGCCCAGCGAACAGCTTTGATTAAACCCGGAGGCGGTCGATCAGATTTGAGCCTGGCTGTGGAGACGTCAGAGATCGGGCCACAGCGGCCCTCGGAACCAGGAGCGTTTTGTTGTGTGAGGGGAAGAAAAACAGGCAGCGAGGTGTGAATTTTAACACTCCATGAAGGTGTTAAAAATATTTGTGCTCTCAGCAGTGCTGTTAAGCTCTCCTTCTCACTTTGAGCAAATAAATCAATGCGTCTCTCCATTGTGGTTAAGAGGTTTTTAAATGGAGAGTGCAGATTATGGTGCCTTGCAAATGTAGTCACACCCCTTGAGCTGTTTTTTACATTTTGCCACATTAAAACCACAAACTGCACTGTATTTTATTGTGATTTTATGTGATAGACCAACACAAAGATAGTCGTGGAAGGAAAATAAGACGTGGTTATCAAAAGTAGAAAAATAAAAAGAACTCTGTTTTTGCTGTAATTTTCCAGCTGCCTTCCCAAGATTTACGTGTTGGGTAAGAGTTTTTCTGACAAACAGCCCCCAGATGGAAATGTCCACAGTTTTCATAATGGCTCCATATGAAATCGATCCACAGTAAGGCTGGGTAAAACTTGGGATATATGCAGGTGTTACAATTGTTTTACAATTTCAATAGTTTTTTTTTGAAGTAGCTCATTTGAGACACAATTAAGAACTGCATTGATTTTAGTCGTATTTAATCAAAGTGGGTTCTGAACAAAAAAAAAACACCATATGCCAACTTAATATATGGGGCCCACAAACACATGTTGACTGGAACGGTCTGAAAAGGGCGTCTTCTTCCTCCACAAGTTTGCTGCAAACAGGACTTATTTTGGGTTTGTCTTCTTTCCTCTCTTCTAATATTATTCTAATCTGTAGAATACTTCTACAGATTATCCCACCTGAGCTGTTGATTCTTGCAGCTCCTCCAGAGTCACACCTTAACTCCTTCTCTAACCGACGTTCTCCTTTCAAGGCCTGTCAGATTAGCCAGATCTTCACAGTATGTTTTCTGCTGTGAATTATTCCTTCCCATTTACAACCTGTGCACTGCAAAAAGCACAAAGTCTCACCTGGTATTTTGTCCAATTTCTAGTGAAAATTTCTTATTAAAATAAGACGAAACTAACTTGTGAGTCATTTTTCTGCAAGACAGGAGCTTGCTTTAAGTCAATAATTCTTTAATTTTGCTGAAATATGACTAGTTCCACTCGATTATTTCACATATAATATGGGAAAAATGTATTGTTATAAGTGAACGGTCTGAGCTATTGGAGCTTTTTCCATCTATATTAAGGGATTTTTAACTTAAAATAAGCTCCTAAATCTTTCTGAAAAGTTTCTTGTAAGTTAGTTTCATTTCAAGCGTACAAAGATGTTTGTACTAAAAACTAGACAAAAATACGTACACATTTGTTTAAAAGATAAGGCCTGTTTTAAAGCCACGTGCGACGCTGAGCATTGAAACCAATAGTTGTGTCGTATCAGTGCAGCTTTATTTAGGGCTTGTTTAGCTCAGAGAAAGTGTTTTAGATTTCTCTCCATTTTTCCTGACCTTATCTTGGCCTCCTGCCCCCTCCCGCACGCTTCTGTTTGTCATTGTTGGGCTCCGTACTTCGTTCAAGGATATTATCGTTTACTACCTCTTGCCTCACTCCGCGCTCGCCGCCACTCCTCCCCCCCCAACGCCGTTCCCCCGCACCCCGAGGGCTGTGGTTAGCGAACAAGGCAGCAGCAGTAGCCCAAAAGGCTAAGCGAATCCACAGAAAAACAGGATTAAATGAATTTATGCGCTCCCAGTCAGGACAGCAGAGGAGGAGGGAAGAGGGGAGAATAAAGCTAACATGATTTCAGCCCTCCTCACCTCTGTGTGACTCCGACACAAGTATTCTACCCTTGGGCTGACCTCCACTGCCAGACAGCCGTTTCTCCAAAACTGGGGCCCCTTTCTCCTTCTCCTCTGACAACCTCTGCTTCCCTTTCCCTCACAACAAGGCCGAGGCCTCTCCAGTTCTCAACCTGAAATGGAAACCAGAGCAGGGAAAACGTAAGAAGACAAGCCGCCCTGCACACCCGGTGTGTGATGTGTGTGTCTTAAGGGTGTGTGCAGACCTGGATGCTCACATTAGCTTTCTAAAAGTCTCCCTTTATGTAACGCTTAACAAGAAAAAAGGCTCTATTAATCCGCAGTTGGAATAAAAAAGCCATAATGTGTTTAAGCATTTATCTGCGGTGCCTCAGATGAAATAAATTACAGCCTTCTGAAAAGACAAAAACATACTCATGCTGCTTTTTATTTTTTTTTTCACTCGAGGGTGGACATGTGGTTTCTCCCGCCTCAGCTTTGAGTCTGTCTGTCTGCCCAGCAACAAAATCATTTCCTGTCTCCGAGTCAATCAGATGACAAAATCCACACAGTTGTGTTTTTATCTCTTTTTTTATTATTATTATTTAATACACGACAAAGTCCTCATTGACTTCTATTCCAGCTTTTTATTGTTTTAAAGAAAAAAGCGAAAGGACTTAGAGAGTCTTGGAAAAGTATTTATATTCCTGAAACTTTCTGAACTTTGTTGCATTTGATCACGTTGCAGCCAAAAACTTCAAAATGCTATTTTATCAAACAAAAAAATGAAATGAACAGCAAAACAACTGATCATTCTTAAAAAAAAAACATCACAATGCTGATAGGTGGGAATGGCAGCATCATACTGTGAAGACGTTAAAGTTGATGAGTGGAGGAGCTAAATATAGAACAATCCTTGAAGAAAACGTGTTTTAGGCAGCAAATAAAAACATAAACATACAAGTGAAGTTTCACTGGAATGTCTCATCAAAGCATATTCATGCGTTAGAATGGCCCAGTCCAAGTCCAGACCTAAATCTAATTGGGAATTGGTTGCAAAACTTAAGAATTGATGTTTTACAGAGACTGTCCGTCCAATTTAAGCCATAAAACGGCATAAATGCCATTATTTACTAATCTGGTAGCGACACATTGCATGACATTTACAGCTGTAACAAAAGCAAAAGGTTGTCCTGCAGGCCACATTTTTCAGATTTTCCTTTTTCAAATAACGCGAAAACTGTGAGTCAGTTACTTTGTGTTGGTCGGCGCAGAAACTCTAAGAAAAATATGTCGAAATTTGACGCGGTTAAGTGATACGAATACTGCTGAAAGGCACTGCATTTGTGGTGTAAGGGAGAAGTGAAAGGCCTTGCATTATTTATGTGTGAATGAAGGATTTGTATAAAAAAGGCTGTGGCTGTTTGTCATTGAGCACAACAGAGGAAAGCAGGTTGCTTTGATGTGGAAACTGGAAGGAGTCCCTGAACGATTCTTCGCTGCTCTGTTGATCCTTTAGGTCCAAGGTCTCCTTTAAAGTCAACGCACACTTTAAAAAAAAAGAAATGACTGTTGGTTGAACTTGACATAAACTTTCAGCTTTAATCAAAAGTCTGGCTTTGCAAATACCTGTCAGCACGTTTCATGCGGGAGCTAAACGGTGTGCAGCTAAACTTGAAGACATGTTGCTGACGTCAGCGGTAAACAGCAGTAGTGAACGGAATCAGTTTTGTTACATGCAGCCGTCCAGGAGGAGCGCCAGCGGGCCAAGGACAAGAACGAGAACGAGGTGGAGTCCACCAGCTGCGCGAACGAGGACATGCCCGTGGAGAAGATCCTGGAGGCCGAGGAGGCGGTGGAGCCCAAAACCGAGACCTACATCGAGACCAACCTGGGGATGCCGTCCAACTCGGTGAGCGCAGATTCTCCTCTGATCACACACTGTGTCTTCCTCCAACACGTCAGCCTGAAAATGGCCGCTGTTCTCTGCTTCTGCCTGTTTAATCCCCCTAAATCTAGATGTCGGATTGTGTGTTTTTGTTACTGATATAGTACTGGTGAAATGAAAACAGGCCTCCGGCTTATTACCAAAACTAAATAGGTGAAATAAGACAAATCTTAATAACTAAACAGCTTTTATAATTTAAGCTTCTTCTGTTTTATTTTTCTGTTTTTACATAATGAGATTTTTTAAAAATAGCACAATTTTACTATATTTTTACAAAACGTCTAAAGCAATTTATTTATTTTTAACTAAAATCGGAAAGTAGCACATTTTCACAAAGCTACTACAGCATATAATCAGAGTAAAGTTATATTCAATACTTGCTTGTTGTTGTTTTGTGTCAGACTATAGAATGGACACTCGCTAAAACTCCTATTGGTTTTTATTGTGCAGAATATTCTACAGTTTTCTTCTGCATTATTGAGCCAGAACCAAAACTAGTTTCATCTGGAACCATATTAGCTGTGCGCTGTTTTATTACCATATTTTTCTACAGATTTAGTCAAATAAATTGTAATGTATGCAGCTCCTGTAGAGGTGAAGGCTGCGTTTCAGTCTCTCCTGTAGGTATTTTCTGTCTGCACTGAGAAGTCACTCAATAAAGAAGCAGAGAGAAATACTGAAGTAGAAACTTCAGCTACTAAGTTTGAGAGAGGAGCAGCCCGTTCCTGAACCTCTGCAGAGACTCCTGCATGGAGTTTATTCCTCTGGAAAGTTTTAGCCGTCATGAAGCTGCTGGTCTGAGGTTCGGGTATCGGATTCTGGATTCTTGTTCTGTGTTCTCTCTGCAGTCTCCTCCAAGAGCAATTATCAAATATTAACATATTAACTGCTAAGTTTTCCAAGTTTCTCCACACTATCTAGACTTTGTAAAACAGCATTACAACAGCAAGAGCTTTTTTTTCTTTTGATTTATGTCAAAATATCCAACTTCCATTTGATCCTGGTTGCTTAAGTTAGACTAGGTCTTATTTCAACATCTACTTTTACAAACGTCCCTTATGCTGTTTGTGTGGTTAAAATGTGTAAATGTGGCAGAGAATAAGTCGTCAGTGGCGCTTCCTGGTTCTCTGTGTGTCTACTTTAGTTTCTAATGTCGGGGATTTTTAAAATTGTCCCCTCCTCATTTCCTTTCTGAGTAGTTTGTTTTTGAAGCAGTTATCAACAAGGCCAAATTACTCATCCTTTTGGCCGTCAAGCTTCTTATCTTTACATTAGCCAGTTTTCTTTGTTTTCATCTGGGGAATAGTTGAGGCCCAAATATTTTTCAACCAGCAGTGCAGAGCAACAAGTGGGGGAGGGACAACACCACATTATTATACTCTGGAATAAAACTGCCTCCCTGCCACTTTATCTGATATTTCATTAAGTTCTTTTAACCACACAAACAGTATAAGGGATGTTTGTAAACGTTTTTAAACAGAAGCATTTCTAAGCCTGTGGAAAATAATAGATTTTATACAATATCCTAATTTTATCCTTTTTTGCATGAACTTGAAGATGTAACTTATATTTTAGAATCATCTATAGAGCTTTTCCATCTGTGGCAAAATGTTCAAAAAATATTTCTTCTTTTTATAGTTCTGATCTTTTTTAGCTTTGCCTTGTTCTAAGTGCAAAACGAGTAAACTTAGGAGAGAAAATAGCTTTTTTGGCATTGTTACTTGTATATAATTAATATTTCATATGCTACAAATGTTTTTGTTTTTGTTTTATATGTTTTTTTTATCTGGTGTTGGATGGGTTTGCTTCAGAACGCGGGTTTAGCTGCTCACTTTCTTTATTCAGCTGCGAGCTTCCTTCTTCCTGCTCCCGGTATCAGTCGGACCGTCTTTGACACAGAGGAGACTAAAGAGTGATGAATATTGCAACAGACAGACTGTTCCTGAAAGCATCCCACATACAAGCCGCTGCTTTTTCTGGAATTCTGTTGCAACATTCAAAGCAGAGGAGCCGCGCTGCAGCTTACCAAAAGGACCCGAAGGCGGGAGGGAGGCGGGGAGGGCTTCTGGGAATTATCTGCTTCTGAAGGGAGGGAAATGTCCTGTGAAGTAAAGGTAGAAATGTGAGGGATGTTATGAGAGTAAATGGGAACTATTTTGGTGGGGGGAGATGGAAATGTAGGAGATGAGTGTTGACATAAGGGAGGAAGAGGAGGAGTTAGGATTCAGGAGGGAGCGCCTGGCAGTGAAGACTCAGTGATGCACTGAGTGTGTCTGCGCTCAGTCATCCTGGCTCCCTCGGCGTCTGTTGCCTGGCCAGCGCCAACACAAGAGGACTTCTGAACGGATAAAAGAAACTTTTGCAAGCTGTCCACAACTAGAAGCTGTATATACTTTCTAAGTTTAAGCAAACTCCTGTGGGATTATTTGATATTGCAATTTAATAAGAAATGGCAAGCATGGTCCTACAAGCAAACTACGGAAACGTTATAGGGAAGCAAGTAAGCTGCTCCCAAATTCTTCTTGCAAAAGAACTTTTATTCTATTTTTTCCGTGTCCCGTCCAGCAGTGTAGCAATCAGAATTACGAGACTGAAGCCCAACAGTTCTACTTTTGTTCTAGTTTTCTCTATAATGCTCCCCCTATTATTAATCAGGTCCACTTAGACTCCTAACATCACATTTTTAATAAAAGCAGAGTATATTCATCGCTGCACAATATTCTTTTTAGGCTACATAAGACGTTCCACATTCACAGATTCACCAGGTTTTCTGCAGAAGCATTAGCCACATGCAAAACCATAAAGCATTAAATCTAAAGGTGCAATGCTACTCGGCATGCTACTGGCTGGCATGTTCACGGTTTTTAACTGCAGCACCACACTGTAACCAAACTTAGTTGGTGTTTATGTTTTTTTCCTCCCATCATTGTGTACATTTCAGAAATCTTAATGTCTTTTAAAATAGCCGGCTTACTCTGGTGTTTAGTTTCATCTCTGCACTTGAGGCCGGATTAGGACTTGAGCCTTGGTTTTAAATATAGCTAACTCTGCGTTAAACACATTGTTAGTTTCTGTGTTTCACTCACTGTTTACGTGCATCTGCTGTTGGAAATTCATATAAACCAATGGCATAATTCTGAGTATTATGTGACATTTTAGCCGCAAACGTAAATAATGTTACGTATTGCATTGCTTAACAGCATGAAGCGGGAGCATTTTGCATTAGCTCAGAATTCGTTATGCAACGTCTCTGCTAACAACATGGAAGTAACGGTGAAAAGTAAAACAGCCTGATTTTTGTTTCTCTGATTTGGCCCCGCTGACCCTTTCACTAAAGGAGAGCCGACACTTTTGGCACAGTTTCAGCGTCCAGGCGGCCCCGACCAGCACGGCTTCCCTTTCTTTCCGAATAACGTCCACGTCCAACCCCCCCTGCTGGTGTCCATTGAGAGTCGCTGCCCCGTGCTATAATTAATCACAGGGCCCGGGTCAGGGGTGTACACTGTGAATAGGCCGCTGCCACTGTCTAATGGCTGGGGTCTGGTCTGGCTGAATGAAAGTGTGTTTATCTCATGGTGACCTAGAACAGGAGTTAAAGAGGCGTTAGTAATATGCCTTCACTAGGAGAGGAGAAGAGAGGAGAGATCTCTTCTTCAGGAGATGGATACAAAGCTGTCCAGGCTCTTATTTTTACATGTTTGATTTTTCAAGGCTGCTGCTTTGCAATACTTACAGTACATATATTTATTTAAATGTTAATGCAAAAGTTGTTTTTTTTAAAAGCACCTCTCAAAAACATTCATTCCCTTAACAATCTTTCACATTTTGTCACAAAACAACCCAAAACCTGACGTTTTTTCAGGATTTTATGTAGTAGATTAACACACAGTTTCTGAATGTTCTTACATTCATCCACTTGTAATCATCAATGAAATCGTGACAAAAATGGACGAATGTGGTGTTGGCAGCATTATGCTTTTTCCAGGCTTTTCCTCAGAAGAGGGAGAGAAGCTGGTCAGAAATAAATGGACCTCTGTAGAGAAATTATCTAACAAAATATGTTAGACGGTTTAAGACTTCAACAGAGCAATGGCCCTTAAATTTAGAAAAGTGGGACATTATTTATTTATTTTTTTTTTCAATCTTCATTGCAGCTCAGCTTTCCCTCTCTTGTCACGCTGGTGTAGTCTGGTTCAAGTGGAATAATGAAAAATTGAGAGGGAAATCTTTCTCCACCCTTCCACAAGTGATGAAAATTTCATAGGACAGTATGCAAGCCTGGCAATTCTCTTAAGTAGTGGGGATGATGGTGATGAAGCGCATGTGTGCTGTAAATCCTTCGATTTGCCTGGAACAAACACAGCCGGGTTTTATGGTCACGGGGAAAATATCTTTCACACAAATTTCTCCTTCGCTTCGGACTTTTGGCAGGCTGCAGTTCCAGCCCCGTGTTTCCATACAGTGAGGTTACAGTTACAGTGGCCCGGCCCGGTGCAGATTCTTTTCCTTGCAGACTGATAACATCCCAAATACAGTTCCACGACCCGAGCAGTAAGTACAGTAACGCGATGCTCGTAAATCGTCTCAGGAAACTGTAAGCTCCTCTCCCATGTCCTCTCCTCCGACGGAGGCAAAGAAACAAGGTCAGTGTAAACACGGCTAAGATATCCATACAACATTCATGAGACCCGGAGTGTCTAACAAGAATCCCGGGACTCTTATTCTAATGAAGAGGAGGAGGAGACTGGGGGTTGGTGGCCTGATGGTGGCACACATCTGAGCCCTCCCTTCCACTCCGTTTTTTTGTTTTTGTTTGTTTTTTGTTTTGTTTTTTCTTTGTTTTTCGCCCAGTCTGCCCTGTGGAAGGAATTAGCTCAATCTGTTTGTGTTTCTGAGAGGAAACGCTGCTCACGAAAACCGTCGCTCAGAGCTGCACCGTCCATCGTTTCCCACGGAGATCAGATGCTGAAATATTCATAAGACGCCAGTTGTCTCTGTGGCCCCATTGGGAGAATAAGGCAACTTTTAGTTTCAAGAACAGTTTAAGCTTTGTTTCTGGTTTAAATTCTATATATATAAAAAATATATATAAATGCATTCATCTCAGATATCCATCTGCAATGCTCTGCAGGCATCACGAATCTGTTTGGGATGGAACGGGGAAGAGAGGCCTGGGTCGCCTTTGGCCTGCACATTAAGAACAGAGGATTCGCATTTTCTCCTTCATCTTGAACTAATCTTCTCTAGAGAGCAGCAGTTGATGTCAAGATCTTCCCAGCTTTTAGCATCGATCTGTGGGATTTGGTTTAGGAAGTCGGGGAGAAGTTACTGACTCTCTTCGGCAGACTGCGAGTTCACACGGGGACTCGTCGTTTAAGAATATTTACTAGACTTAATTTTATGCAAAAAGGAAAAGTGTGCCTGTTTATACATATGCATATCAGTGGTTTGGACTCCTGGGATGATGGTAAACTTCTTGTCAAAGACTCACAGTATTGTTCAGGATGTCCAAAAGGAGTTTCATCTCAGCAAAGTAGTCATACAGTATGCATGTGTTGCATTAATATTCTGCGGCAATTCCCTTTGGAGCGTGATATTGTACCTCTGAATCTAAAGCGCAGGAACACTTTATGAGAAGCTCTATTTGATGTTGGTTTGGTGCAAACAAGAATGATTCTCTTTGTTTCGTCTTCAAAAATGTTTCCACGACTTTAGGTAGCTGAAATGTTCTCTAAGAATCCTAGGATGTTGAGTACGTTCTGGTTAAACAGGTTTTCCACTTTTAATGGACTTTCAATGCAACTTTTAGAGCAACTTTGCGTTAAAAGTGTCATTATTTACCAAATGACAGTTTATGACAACAGTCACAGACATTCATAAAGGCTCCTTCATGTTCATAACAGGTGTTATGTCATGTTGTCATGTCAGTCTTATGCACACCTCGTCAAATAAAGTGTTATTGGCAATTCTGTCAGACATGTTTACAACACCTGTGTAAGTTTGGGTTCACTGGCCTGTTAGAACAACCAGAGTTTGGTGGTTTAGGTCTCCTTGACCAAATGCTGACATGTACAGCTGCTTAATTCTGAAGTTTTTACTTGTAGGAAAATTGATCTTGTGTTTAAAACTTGTGAAAGTTGAATGCTGTATAATTTCTATACTTAGGAAGCCAATGACATGACCTTTATTCATGTAGTTAGTGACTGTAAATTGCTAACATGAACTGATTGTAGACCTGAAGAAAAAAAAAAAACAAGAGGACCACATTTTTTAGACGTAATTAGAAAATTGCAACGCAGTTCTGTGCACTGCGACGTTCGATTAAGCAACATTACTGCAAATGTTACGTTTTGGGACTGGAAGAGACGAAAGGCTTTGAAAGCCATTTTCTTAGAGCTGTAGGATCTTTCTGTTTTTCTGCTTTTATGATCGCGTCTCCTTGAGGCCTGTGGAGTCCCATAAAGTCAAATCAGTAAATTGTTCTGGCTTTTATTCTGGTTCATCTGCACTATTTATCAGAAAGAGAAACTAATCAGTGTTCTTGTTCTTGGCACTGGAAGCGCAATCCAGTAGGACGCCTAGCAGACAACACAATCCTGGGAGCTTAGTTTTATCATTTAACACACATTAATGTTTACCCTCAAGTTAATCTTCTGAGCTCTTAAATCACTAGAAAAACAAAAATAGGCACCACTTTTGGATTTATTTTTTTTTATATGGGGGTAAAACGAGAGATCTTGAAACCTCTTTTAGCTGAATAACTAGGGGTAGATATGAGTTATGCACATAATGTAGGTTACACATTTTACAGTCCCCTTCTGGTTGGCAATAAAGCTCCCTCTGACTTGTTTAGTAGTAAAGTGTCAGTTGAGCCCCTCGAAGGCCCTCTTGAGCTCTTCTAGTTCTCCAATAGTGTTTCAGCTAAAAGCTCCCCGAAGATGGAGCGCGCTCGGCAAAGCTTGTTTTTTCACCGCCAGCTCTCTGCAGGTATTTCCTCCACAAGCTGGGACAGAATCACTGTTTGTTTTGTCTTCCTGCTTGCCTTCCTTTTGACAGGCTATCACTCCCAGCGTAGCACTCATGCTGCCGTCATTATGTGTGTGAAAGCACAGTGATTGGTAGCTCACAGGTATCCCGAGATCAGGCTCTGGGCCAAAACACACCAACGTAACAAAAACACACACACACACACACACACGCAAAAAAAAAAAAATGACACCGATTCATTGTGCCTGTGCTTCTTTTCGTGTGTGTGTGTGTGTGTGTGTGTGTGTGTGTGTGTGTGTGTGTGTGTGTGTGTGTGTGTGTGTGTGTGTGTGTGTGTGTGTGTGTGTGCTTTCCTGCAGCCCAACGACCCAGTGACAAATATCTGTCAGGCAGCAGACAAGCAGCTTTTTACTCTGGTGGAGTGGGCCAAGAGGATTCCCCACTTCTCGGAGCTGCCGCTGGACGACCAGGTCATCCTGCTACGAGCAGGTACGTGAGCTCGAGTTCAGGAGTTCTAAAGAAAATTACGACAGACTGTGGTGAACTGTGTTTCCTTTAAATGTTATGATTTTTGCCAACAATAGCTGTGATATTTAGATGAACCTCCCTGGTTTATTGTGCAAGATTGCAGTAGGGGAGTTGCCTATCTCCAGGGTCATCGGGCAAGAGGCCAGTTTGCCAGTCGATCTTACGCACAGAATGACCAACATGATGATGAAATATGTTGCTAAATCCCTGTGGGACGTTGCTCAGACTCTTATGAAAAACGTTGCTTCCACAGTGATCTTTGATACATGTGGAATACGCATCAAACGGCACAAAATAATTCCAGTCTGCATGAAGCCTGGGAGCTGATTCAGGCTAATTCACAACAACTGGCATTAGCAGTGGTGTGATCTACGCTGATCTGTGAACGGCATGCATTACCTGTTAAGGGCTATTTGGTCCTAATATTATTAAATCAGAAGCTGTTCCCACATCCTCAGCACCGTGAGCTGGACTCTGTCCAGACTCCCCAGTTCTCGTCTATCTTGTTTGTGGGGTTCAGGGACAGAATCTCATGGCACATTCTTGGAGAGGAGCGTCTCTGGTTCAGGAACCTTGGACTTACTTGTCGCCCATGACGGGCTACAGTTTGTATTTTCAAGCCGTAGTCTTCATCAGTCACTGGAGTGCATTGCAACCAAGTGCAAAGGGTCCAAGACGAGATTCAAGTGTGACATCATGGTTCTCGACTGGGAAATGTTGACAGGCTCTGTTTGGGTTGGAGTTTGTGTTTTTATTTTTTTTTTAGGTTGATTCAGATGGTGTGATTTTAAGAAAATAGATACAGAAGACAACACTCAGTGCATCCCTCTTCAAGCAGGCTAAAAGCTGTTTCTACCAACCCAGCTTGAATCAACAGACAGGCCTCCAGTTGCCATTTGCATCTTGTGGAAAATGACTTAAGCTAGCTGCTAAGTATTAGCGATGCAGCTACTTGGAGTACAGAGTGAATCATCTGTCACTTCAGCTACATTCACCAACATCACAAGTAGGACGGCAACACATTGCCTTTATTCTTTGCCTGTCACTCCAGATTACACCATTATGTTATCTGTCCATCCCTAAGAAAACGAACAGGGTGGGAAAAAATAAAAAATCCCCTCTTCCTGTGATTGCTCCTCAAGCCTTCACATATATAACGATGCAGAGATTTCACCAAACTGGAGTGAGATGATATTCTGCACAGCTCGTCTCTTCTTCTCGTCTCCCAGGTTTTCTATAAATAACCACTTTAGTTCTGCTGTGTCACAGAAAAAAGCATCGCATCGGCTCCTCTCATGGCCAAACTCAACTGTAGGGAGAAGAGGCGAGTTGTTGCCAGGCAGAACAGTTAAAGGAACCCCGTCCCTCATCCGCCGGCGTCTCTCGTCTGTGCCACTCCCCCCCTGTCAGCCCCCCCCCGGCCCCCCTTGGCACGTCAAGCTTGTTGTCTTTATTGTGATGGCAGGCGCAGTTCATCCCTTTTACACGCTTGTCTCCTTAGAAAGCATGATTCCAATGTCTCAGTGATAACCTGATGCTTGCGCTTGAGGGAGCTTCGGGGTTTTTTGCGGCTCGGCTTTAATTGATTCATTGGAATTCTGCCTTTGTTGTCGTTTTAATTTTGCTTGAACGCTGTGTGAACTTTTGTACTTGGATTTACCTTTTTCTTTGCACTTTTTTTTTAACTATCCTTTGCCTTGATCCCTCTCCTCATCTCAGGTTGGAATGAACTCCTCATTGCATCATTTTCGCACCGTTCCATCGCAGTAAAGGATGGGATTCTGTTGGCGACGGGCCTGCACGTGCATCGCAACAGCGCCCATAGTGCCGGAGTGGGAGCCATCTTTGACAGGTCAGTGTTACTATTTTGCAGTCCTAAAAAGTCTGTTAGAGTTATATTTTTTGTTTTTAAACCTAGAGAAATTGCATAATGGGTCGAGGCAAGACACGTAAAAAAATAGTGAAATCAAAATCTTAGTATTTCAGAAGTTAAAATATGTTTTTGATATAATAATATATGGTTCAAACTTGTCTTTCTGGTGGAAGCAAAGCTTGCAATTCATTTACACACAGAGTCTGGGGGGAAAGAGGAGAGGATAGCTTGAGGTCCAATCGGAAATTTCCACAGCCAGGATCATCAAACGTGCTTGAAATGTGTCTCACTTTGTGAGTAATCTTTAAAAAGAAAAAAAGTCTCACTTTTTGAACTGAATTACTGGAATAAATTACCTTTTCAATGAGATTTCAATTTGTGAGATGCATCTTTAGAAGACCTTGATGTGATGACTAAAGTTTGCTGGTAGCAAGAATTCTTTTGACGGAGTCGACAAAGTTCACTTAAGGTGAAAATTTTCTCTTTCTGTGCAGCTTTTAAAACCAAGTGAAGTTTCCAGCCTTTAATAAGTACATTTGAGTAAAGTCATTTCATCTCTTTGACAGCATATGACATTTCTGGTTCTTCAATGAAAACATTACATTGACTGCAAACCACAGGGTTGCTTTGCTAAGGGTGAAGCAGCACAGAAATTATTGATTAACTCCACTGTATTAAATATTTACACCTGGGTGCATCAGGGCTCTCAGAGAAAACCCCGAGCTGCTTCAGAAAATGTCAAAAAATCCATGCAAAGTTCAGTCTCAGCCAAGTTTGGAGCGAAGCAGGAACCGCCCTGGTGGTTGTTATTGACATTGCGTGGCAGAGAACTGACTGACTGTCTGAGATATCACATAAGTCCATGGCATGAGTTCTGCTGCATCGCAACTTGAGCAGAAGTAACACAAGTGGAAAAGTTGCAAATATACGTATACATTCCTGACTGCAGAATCAACATCCAAGCGGTGAAAGAAGAATTATCTTGAATAAAACACATTCCTTAAACAACTCTAGATAGTATTCAATAAGTGGAAATGAAAACTGATTCAGGAAGACAACAAATCCAGCCACGGTCACATGATCGAGCAAAAGAGAGCTCCAGGAAAATAAAAACCTAGCCCAAGTGGAGGTCTTTAGGTCGCTCTGTAGGTCGACCTAATACAAGAGTTCACGTTTTAAAATGAGAAATCAACTGAGCTTTTAGAAAACCTTCTAAAGATCATTGAGTGACACAGCAAAAGAAAAAGAAAAACATACCAGGCTGTTGACAGACATCACTCATGCAGTTTGAGCTATTTCAAACATTTCTGCCAAGAAGAATTTAGAGAAGTGCACAAAGGAGAGCCGGGCTAAGCGTGTAAGATCATCGCTAAGACGACTCCAGCTTTCAGTCGGCGTCAAAAACTGCCCACTGCCGTGGAGTGGAAGTGAGACGTTTGGATAAAACACATCTTTTTTGTGAAAAGTACAGTTTTGTTCAGAACCGTGTAAAAATGTTCAGTTTGTCCCATTCTCATGAATGACTTAATAAAGCTTGTGTGCGTTACGTTTTCATAAGTTTCTTTTTCTGCAGTTTTGTTTTTAGTTTATTCCTGTTGCATCAAGCTTTGCCTCCAACGCTAAACCAATGGATATTCCTACTGCTGCTGTTTTTCATGAGGCGGTCATGTGTTAGGTTTTTAGGGGTGGAGTCTTGTTGATGGACTCTCGTCTTTAAAAGGGCTGGCGGTTCAATACGTTCTGTTTGACTCCCTGTGGGAGGCTTGTATCCCAAAACATGTCAAAAATGGTACTTAGTTTTCATGAATGCACCATGGAAACGCAACTCACCCAGAAACCACTTCAACACATATATCATTTTTCTAATTTATAAATAATTTATCTTTTTTTTTTATCTTGTTGAGCTACGGGTTTCTTTTGCAAAATTAAATTTCAAATCACCACCAGACTGATTAAAACCTGTGGCGTTCCACTAGGTCGTGTTGTCGGCCCTAATTTATTTAGAGTTGTTTGACTCACTTATTTTAGGATTGATGATGAAAACATTGAGTTTTTTAAACGCCACTGTGTTGCAAAACATTTATTTGTACAGAACTGTTTAACAAATGGTGGTTGTTGGTTAGTTGGTGAGCTCATTTAGCCCACTTCATGTTGTCAGACTGGTTCTGTTTAACCGATTTCGTGATTCAACAGGTCTGGCTGCAGTCAAGCCGTCATTTGACTGGTCAAATTCAGTTCAACTGTCCAAAACACTTGGTTAAGCACAGTTAATTCATGAATTAACAAAGGGGAGATTATTGTTTCTATGGAGGACAGATTGGTTTCTTTTCTTGAAAAATTCAAGTGTGGTTGGAAAAAAAGCCTGTTGGTTCCTGGTTTGTTCTTGACGGTAACCGTTTGGATCAGACAGCTGCAACTTGGACGCGGTCGGGTTCTGCAAAAAGACAAAGAAGGGCGGCGTTTAATCTGCTGAGTCGTTCAGACGTTTTTTTATCGATCCATATAATTCATTAGGGGTTATTTCTGAGGTAAATGAGCAGTGAGCTGGAGACAGCAGAGGACAGACAGCTGCTGTCAACAGGCCAGTTGTTGAGCCACAGGACATTTTCCGTCTCTGCATTAACTGTGGCAAGTATTAAGATCCAGAGCACAGATTATGCTTCCTTATCAACTCCTTTCTCTCTCTTTCCCCATACAAATGAAGAGACTGATTAACTTACACACTTTAGTCTCTTTTTTTCTTTCCTCTTTTGGCTCTGTCGTTCCTCCTCGGAGCAAATTAAATTAGCAGTGAGTCACAACTGACTTAACAATCCTGAGGGCCTGAAAGAAAAGGGAAGCGAGAGGAGAGAGTAAGAGCAGGCGGCACGGCGAGGGTGTGACCCCGTCAGAGAGGGGTGAGGAGTTCGGGCAAACCCACCCTGTGATGTCACGCGCAGACGGTGGGCGTGCTGGTGTCGGGTTACAGCTTGTGTTTACTCTGCGGCTCTTTTCTGTATGAAAACCACGAACTAAATATAATTGCTCTGTAGGGCTGTAAAGTTTTCCACTGATCTGACGGTGCCTCGCAGTGCGTTCGTGTGCGTTTATTTTTAAACAGATGTGAGCTGCTTAGTGGTTTGAAAACATATTTTTAATATACCAGTCGGGATAATTAACTTGAAGAGCAGTTAGCAGCAAAAAAAAAAAAAAAAAAAAAATGTACCAATTACAGTCAAGCGGTTTTCTGTGATGTGAACTTTTCTGGTTCTTGTTTGGTTGTTTGACATAAAACAGTAGCCAAGAAAAAAAAAAAAGTCTTTGAAAAACCACAGATCTGCCTTTATTTTATATATATATTTAATCTCATCTGGCTCCTGTCTTGTCTTGTGTTCAGGGTGCTCACAGAGCTGGTGTCAAAGATGAGAGACATGCAGATGGATAAGACTGAGCTGGGCTGCCTCCGAGCCATCGTCCTTTTCAACCCAGGTAACAATCATGAGCAAGTTTCACTTTCAGCTGGAGCTTTGAAAAAGCTCTGCAAAGTGAGGGTTATAAAGGAGGAGCATGAAAAACCCAGTTATGCTTCTAAAGAGGGTAATAACAGGGCGCAGGAGCTCTGTATTTATTCATACACTGAGTGCTGTCCAAAAGCCTTCATTTAGCCATTATTCCTTTGTATTTTGCTTCCGACAGTCAAACTGTTTTTATGATATTTGGACATGCTCTTGACTTGTTTTCCCAACTTTCTGAAGGTTTTTCCATTTTTTTATTTTTCAGTTCGGACTGTGCACCTTGAAAAGAACATCTCTCTTTCTTGTTTCCCACAAAGAACACCGCTCATTTTCTGTGCAAGCAAACATTATTTTCATTTCATCCTCTGCTTGTCAAGTTTTCTGTAAACTTTTAGGACACGGTGGTGCTCCAAAGAGTTCTCCAGGAGTTACCTTGATGGATAAAAATAAATAATATTCTCCGCCAGGACAGCCTAGAGATAAGATTTCGGATTCTTTTTTTTCCCAAGTCCTCCTGTATGCAGACACAACAGCAGTTCATCTCTAGAGCTTGGAGTCATTTCTTATTGATGAATGTGTAGGTTTGGAGGTCAGAGTTGATTTCTGGTCACCTATAAATACTGAAAGAAGCCAATTGTCCATAAAGAAAACTGCAAACATATATATATATATATATATATATATATATATATATATATATATATTCTGTCCATCCATTCATCCAAGTAGTACGTTGTTCTTTTCTCTTTATTTTAACTCATGTAGAAGCTTCTATATTGTTTACTTTTTGTATTTTCCTGTAAAGTTTGTGTCAAAGATGAGGGGGGGAAAAAACTCCTGGTTTGAGGTTCAGCATGTGTCACACAACCTTATCAGGCCAAATGTCATCCATGTTTACCGAAGCTTCCTGTTAATGTGAGTCAGGGTGTTAAATGACTCGGTACGGGGGCCTCCCTGGTCCCTCCGGGGGCCACAGTGGATCTGCTAGCCCCAGACGGGCTGATCCCCTTATGTTCATGTGGTTCCAGCCGCATCCAGGAGGTTCACTGGCCTCGGTTTGCTTTGCTGCCCGACTCCCGTTAATTAGCGGGTTTGCGAGATTCGGGCTATCTGGGGGCGTAGGGGGGGGGTGACGCTAACAGGGGCCCTCAGTCGTTCCTTTCCCACACCATGCGAACTAGTCCAGCCATTATTAAAAGTGCAGCGCTTTGTCGAGCTGAAACGTTCATCAATGACTTGTTTGTTTTCCAGTGTCTTTCTGTTGAGCCTAAATTAGCGCAGCCTTAATTGGGCCAACCCGGACCGGGCCTGACCGGACCGGGCCTGGACTGAGCTCACAGGGTTAAAGCTTAATGTGGAAGTCACATCCTGACTGTCTGGGAAAATCACAGCGCTTTGTAGAAGCAAATAAATATAACTTAATTCGCTAAACACTGTTTGTCACTGCATTATCACAAAATGTGTTGCCATGACTCATTGTCCTTTTCTGTGTTATTTTAGTTTTGAGGCTCTTTTGAAGCCTGTGTTGCAATTTCATTTAATGTTCGAGAGCCATTAGTTCCTTTGTCCAGTAATAGTTTAAATAAAGATATAAGTAAAAATTACAATTATTTTTTTAACACGTAAACTTAAAATATGCAATAAATTGTTAAATTAAAAGAAAAACCTAAATTATTCACCATTAAATTTTATATTAGTTTTGTTTGATATTTCAGTCCATCATGAAATACTATTATTTGATTGGTCCAACAGCAGACCAATATTCTTGTCTATATAATAAATATTATTTAGCACTTAGTACAATAAACACAGGACTACAACATTATTCAGACAATTTTGTGAGTTTTATCAGAAAATTAACACAAAATATAATTGAATAATATATATGGTTTTGTACATATATATAAACTTAATGGATTTCCATGTATTTTCTTTTTTTTTTTTTAAATAAACATTAATTTAATCAACTTCCTCTTTTGGCACGACCTTCAGAAGGACGTAAGAAAATGAGGAAATGCGTTTTGACTGCAGTGAGGTCTGATCTGAGCCGGCTCATTTCTTCTTGTGTGTTTACAGACTCTAAAGGTTTGTCCAACCCAGGTGAGGTTGAAGCTCTGAGAGAGAAAGTCTACGCGTCTTTAGAGGCTTACTGCAAACAGAAATACCCCGAGCAGCCGGGCAGGTGAGACTAAAGAGCAGCCAGAGAATCATAAACACTATCAGATGTTCTGCGTTATGCAGATGACATCTTCCTTTCATGAGGTATTTATGTGCGGTTGTTTACTAGCAGACTTTATGAAAGGAAGATTGGAAATTAATACGGTGAAATGTAACATACACACACACACATATATATATATATATATATATATATATATATATATATATATATATATATATATATATATATATATATATATATATATATATACATATATATATAAATTTTTTTTTTTGTATGATTTCTGAACAGGTTCGCTAAGCTGTTGCTACGGTTACCAGCGCTGCGCTCCATCGGGCTCAAGTGTTTGGAGCACCTTTTCTTCTTCAAGCTGATTGGCGACACACCCATCGACACCTTCCTCATGGAGATGCTAGAAGCTCCTCATCAAATGACATAATAGGAGTGACCCCTCCTGACCCTCAGCCTCATGCCCCCACCCCCTCCCACACTTAAACCCCCAACATGCATCAGCCCAGCTGCCTTGGATCCATCTAGAAAAGGGCAGACTTAAGAAAAATAGACAACACAAACGAACATCTCCTTCTTGCTTTTGTCCCTCCATCCATCTTCTCTGCTCACCAACTCTCTGAAGTGTTTCAACACGAGGAATCCATCATGAATATGGGTCTCTTTTATACCTTGTAAAATATATAAATAAGAAAAAATATCTATATATATATATGAATATATAAAACACCATCAACGTAAGTGATGAGATGGGACTGAAACGAGGACATAGACATACTGAGCCATGGTTTCCGTCTTTGCTTGTCGGATCCCCCCGTCCCCCCGATGAGAAAACAGCAGCAGAGACGATCAGGATTTCAACCCCCACAGTGCTCAGATGTCACAGGCGTTGTGATCGGGACAATCGCACCTTCTGTGGAACCTCTGGGATGTTTCATCTGGGATGTTTCATCTGGGATCTGAGCCTGCTTTTGCTTTTCAGGACTGGACAGCTTGGGGAAAAACAACAACAACAACACATCATCGCAAAGAAACTCGTCTCTTCAACCTGACTGAACATGTCAGGTCTTGCACCAGGTGTTTTTTTTTTTTTGTTTTTTTTTGGAAGAGTGAGCTTGCCGGCGTAGAACTCAGAAGTGGCTTAACAGGAGGGCAAGTTCTCACAAACCTCAGGTCTCTGGCCAATTCCAACAGAGCCGACCATGTCTTACTGTACCAGCACTGTGCGGCGTTGGGGAAGGACGTCTCAGCAGTCCACAAATCCACCCTCAAGTACTCAGAATGACTTGGGGAAACCCTGTTTAGTACAATCTCTGTAACTCTCTGTGCCCGTAAACTGATGTAAATTAGCTTTATGAGACTTGGGCGTCGGTGGATGCTCCAGCAGGTGCAGGGACGACACGTCTACTTTTTTCAGACTTTATTTTATTTTATCTTTTTTTGCCTCAACACACAGTCCCACACAAGAGGAAATGTCATCGTTCTGTCAGACTCTGAGCTCCTCGTAGTCCTCTCTCTCTCTCTCTCTCTCTCTCTCTCTCTCTCTCTCTCTCTCTCTCTCTCTCTCTCTCTCTCTGCCTCACATTTCATGCTAATTTCTGCCAGGCAGACACACCTCCACGCTCAGAAACCCCTCTGCTCGCTGCAGCAGCAGGCATCACGTCTTTCTTTCCAACACCTCATATCTACCTGTACTGAAAGCTACGACAGTATTGACCTTATTTTCAGTAATGCACAAATACCTCTGTTTCCATACACTCGTGTAGGCTTTAGAGTATACGGGAAGGAGCGCTTGTTTGTTGTGGCAGAGCCATTATGTGTTTGTTTGTTTGTTTGTTTGTTACTTGGCACTTAACCTCATGACAGTGTAGTTGGGTTTCTCCATGGAGAGCGGATGTTGATGTGATCGACCTCTGCAGCGGAGTTTGGCACTGTCCCGTTCCAGAACGCCTCAGTACTTTTCCTCCTGAAAAGAACACACACACACACACACACACACATTCACTCTGTGCACTTCTCTGGACAACCAAGTGACATTTAAGTTGAACTGAAATGTTAAAGGTCTTTATGTGTAAACGTGTTTTGTGTCCGCATTCTTTTTCTTGTTTTTCTTCTTTTCCTGCTTTTCTCTAAATGCTGCAGCTGCTGCAAAACTATGCATAGTGTTCATGTCCAAAGACTGTCTGCAGAGCGGCTTAACGAGAGTAAATGTTTGGGAGGTGGGGGTCTCTATTATTCGGAAATTGATACTCACTTTAATCTGGTTTAATCACCTTCAGATAAACCAAGTTGGTAGCTGAACAGATGAGCTTTAGCCATTAGCGGCTCAGCATATTAGTTGAAATCATCGGTGCGTTCCATTTGTGCTTGGAAGTCAAATTTTCCAAGTTGGAAGAAATTAGCTAAACTTTTTTTTTTTTCACTTTAAAAAGTCTTTTCTGTCAATAATATGGCATCACTTATAACAATGTACAATGTTTGGCTTCACTGCTTGAATGCATGACACTGAGAAATGAATTATTTAGGGGTTTTATTGCTACTTGTAGCTATAGGTTGGTCTAACTTGCAGTTAAGTTAGAAATTACACCATAATTATTTGTGCCTATTAAGTTCTGGGTCCTGTGGAAAATAGAGCAAAGCATGAATCGACTAGCTAAACTAGGAATTACAAACAGTTTGCCTTAAATGTTAGCTAACGGGACATTTTAGTTCCACTTGAATTGCAGAATTTCTGAGTTTTTTGCCGGAAAAACTGAGAATTATGCTCAGAAACTGAGGTTTATCACTAACCCCAACCGAAAAATTCAATACAGCTGTTGTTTACGTCAAGAGAAGTTTGTTATAAATTGATTTTTCACTTTTCTAATGTTTTTTCTGTAACTTTCGCTGGTATGCCATGCTTGACTCAGTTTGGTTTTCTAACTAGAAAAGTTTAATCTGATCAAATTCTTACATCCATGAAAATTTCACCTCTCAAGGTAAATGGAACGCACCATAAATCTACCAGAAAATCTCGCAAACTACGAATCGCCAAACTTATTCACACGACTCCTGACTGTCTGGAAACGGTAAGTCAGAACAAACCTAAGCAATGACTGTTTTTATCAACCGCTGAGATTTCTAAGGCAACACGAGCAAACAAGTCTTGGCTTCTTGACAGCAATTCACTTTTCACCTCATGGATGCTATTTATAGCATCTTGCAACGCACAAAATAATAGAAATTGTCATTTCGTAGCAGAATAAAATTGTAACTAAATCTATTTAAAAACTTTCAAACAGTTCTAACGATGGTATGTTAACTAACTGATGTTTCATGGAACCTAAACTCAATTTTAGTTTGTTAAAAACCAAACAGCTTCTCAGTTTGGACCTTCCCCACTGCATAAGGGCCCCATATACATGTTTGCATCGCCTCTGCTGGTATTAAGTGGACTTTGGTTTTGGCTCTGACATGAATTCTTAGAAAATCGGTCTGAATTGATTATCACATCTTGTCCCTACATCAACCTATGCAGGCCTTTGACATGGGGTTGTTATGTAACCCAGTGACAATCCTATTTGGGGCCCTTTTTCCAGCTTACCCACGTGGGCCCCATTGTAGAAGCTGGCTGGAACAGCTCACCAATATTCCCTGTTCCCTCTTTACTGCCCAGAACATATAATGTGAAAAGTAAAATATAGAAGAAATGAGTACAAAAGAAATAGAACTCTATGAGCTGAAAGCTGCCGGATATTGACCGCTTTCATTGCTCCCTTTCTCTTATGTTTTACTAGTTTTCTTTCTCATATAATTACATATTTAAGCACTATGACATTTCCATACTTTTCCAGTAGCCCCACAAAGACTCCGCAGAGAATTTATACATAAATCACCAACGGTAGAATATGTGCTTAAATCTGTTTTTTTTTTTTTCTCACTATTTCGAGATGGATGTTGTTCCATCTTGTGAAATTGTTTCCAGTTATTCCCTCTGTTGAAAAGCCAGCTCGGAAAAGTCAGATGTGATGGATGTGAAATGTGCTGGAAGTCACGATTTACCTCGAGCGTGTGGTGATTTGTGTGCCGTGAGCTCCCTCTGGCGGAAGAGAAGCAGCGCTGCAACATTACTTGAAATTGTTTTCTAGAAGTATTTAAATGGACAAACAGAAGGAAGGCACTTTGTCACAGCTTTCTAATTGTCACAGATGCTCCGCGCCGAGCAGAAAAGTAGCAATGAGAAAAGTAGCAATACCTTCAGCTTAACCCATCAGCGTGGTGTTTATTGCTAAAATGAACTTAAGCACGGTGGTTTGTGTGTTTTTGCATCCTATCCAGGTGACAGTATTACCTGCCAGCTTGGGCTCAGTTTACAGTATTTATATTCTGGGAGAACATATTTGTTTCCCCGATGCAGAATATGCTCTGTTTTGATTATTTTTTTTTAATCAAGAAAAGCTCGTTTCAAACAGTCAAAGATTTGTTTCCCCAAATATTAAAAAGAAATACGAACATCCTCTTCGTTTCTGGCTGACTCGCCGAAGATTGGAAGCAATCATGTAAAAGCCATATAAAGTGTGTGACGTGCAAAAGTTCACGCCCCCTGCAGGAAATTGACAGATGTGGGAAAAGAAAAGGAAATAATTGTCCACATAGAATGAAAACCTAAACGGATGCTTTATAACATAAAGCTATATTTTGTTAATATGTATATTTGTATATATTTATAAATATATATCAGCAGATCAACTCATTGAATATTCCAAAACTGAAAAAATAAAAAAAAATCTGAATTTTCCTAAGCTGTGGGAGTTTAAAGGTGTTTTTATTATCACAAATACGGGTGGGGAGGGTTGGATTGTAACTTTTATTAAAAACAAAATAAAAAAATAAAAAACACAATAATCCACCAGCAGAAGCGCAGCAGCTCTGAACTCAAAAAGAAACCAGCTTAAGCCGTTTTCTGTGACCTCGAAAAATCAGGAGAGGCAAAAATAAAACTTAAAAAAAAAAATTTAAACTCTCCTAAATGTATATGTTGCTTAGCAAATGTATGTTGAAAACGTGTAATCAGGAAAAGCTGAGCTTGTGACACAATCACTGCTTTGTTTGTGGCATAAACGGTTAAATGTTCTAGTTTATAAAAAAAAAGAAGAAAAAAAATCACTTGGGAAAAAGATCTATTTTTGTACAAAGGTAGTTTTATCCCCTGCTTATTTACTCTGTTCTTTTCCTTCTCTGTGGCTGTTTTGTGGAAAAGTTTCCTCAGCTTCAGACTGAAAGTGTAATTTTGTTTTGTGGGGAGTGGGAGGGAAGGATTGTCCGCTTTGGCACTTTGGTAACTTGTGTCGCCTTTTACTTTTGCCATTTTTCAACCTGTCACTGCAAGATGGGAACATCTCTGATGATTGTTTTTATTTTTCTGTTTTTAAGGAGACAAAGTTTTTTTGTTTTTTGTCATCTGTTTGTGGATTGTTCTGATGTTCTCTCATGGAAAGAAACAAAAAGTTATTAAAAAAAAAAACTTTAAACTGATTAAAGTCCATCTGTTCTTATACGAGATGAAATGACAGCTGGAACGGGTTCTGGTGGAAAACCCGGACATCTTTCATTCACAAATATGTAGATGTTTGGTTATTTTGACTGATAAAGTAATTTTTTCATTATTTTGTACCTGCACAATCATAGGGAAGACTACTGTATTGTTACATAGTCGACCACAAATGGTAATTGCTGAAAAAAAGATTTACTTTCAGAGTAATGGAAAATTGAGTGGAAGGAAAAACTCGTAGGTCCAGTGTGAAGTTTGCATCAGCGTTGATTTGGAAAATAAATATGACTGTAAGCCTTAAGACCCATACATGCACAGACACACACGGAAAACTTTACAAAGAAGGAACTGATGCACATTTAGGTACAAAAACAACTTACACAACATGAAACATACAAAACTTTATTAGGCTGCAGATTATATCTGAGAGCTGCAAACAAGTATTCCACTGAAATCCAGATTAACTACAGAAATTGGATGTTGCTTGTTGTTTTCACACAGGTGTGTACTAATAGAGCATAAGCCAAAAAAAAAAAAAAAAATCAGTACATATGTACAAATAGAACACAAGAATTGTAACTGGTTGCTCGTACAGTTATGCTAAATAATAAAATAATAAAACAAGTTTTAAAATTAACTCAGAGTCAAACTCAGTCTCTGAGGCATTTTTTTGAGAAAACAAAAAAGTGGCACAAAGATCTGACATTTAGGGAAAATAAAAATGCAATATTGATACGGCTTTATTTTTCTTCTTTCTCTCCATTTCATTAAGACTGAAGGTTAATGCAAATATGCCGTCTTCATTTAAATGGTACTTTACAGTTACACAGGGATTCAAGGAACAACAAGCCTGGAAACAATTACGTTTATTGTACAGTAGCTGGTAAAAAGCAGAGAGGCAGAGTCAAGAATACTGAAACAGCTGAAGGGTCAACACGATTTACCTGTTTTCTTTAAGGAGACCAATAAACGTGATGTGAGGAGGATCTGCACTGCGAAGCTGATGTGTGGTTGACGGGTTTGCTACTCCTTACTGAACTTCAGGTACAGTTCTCTGCATTCATCCGGAGCTCCGTTTAAAAAAAAAAAAAAAAAAAAACAGGTCCTCTTTCTTGTCTTGCATCACAATGTAGAAAAAAAACAACATATATTATATAGAAAGGTGAATGATAGGCCAAAAATATCCCAAAAACAAAAACTGAATTAGCAGTCGCTTTTCCATAGCTTGATGGTTTTGTCGTTTTCTAAAGCAGCAGATGCGATGATGTTCTCTGTCGGGTGGCAGGCGGTCGAAATGACGACGTCTGAGCAGAAACGTGGAAAAAAAACATTTTTTAAAGGTATAATGTGCAAGTAATCTAGCGACACGGAGGTGGAAGCACCATGCTGTGGGGATATTTTTCCACTTATGTTTTCCTGACTGATCAAAAACATTAATTGTAATGACACAGAAAGCAAATTTGGAGTTAAGACTTCAAACCCAGCAGGGAATCAAACAGACAACTCGTGTGCTGTACCTGTGTGGCCCTGCAGTTTCTGCACGATCTCCTTCGTCTGCAGGTTCCAGATGTAAACCATGTTGTCCTCAGAGCCGGACACAATCCACTGCAGGACAGCGGCCAGAGCGTCACGTTTAGCCACACGTGACACCGTACACACTCTGAGACAAGACGAGACGGGGACTTACCTTCCCTCCGGTGACAGAGAAATTAGCAAAAATGCAGTACTTCTCGTTCTTATGGCCTGTGTACGTCTTCAAGCACTGAAATTATGAGAAACATTCAGGAGGCGATCAGAACTGCAGCTTCACTTGTTTCAAAAACTAAGGCATTCCTTTAAGCAGTCTAGGTGGAAACACTTGACAGACTCGGGTAAAAAGAAAGAAAAAGAAAAAAAAAATCCTTTTTTTTAAAAACAGATGTTTTCTCACCTTTCCTTTGCTGTAGTCCCACAGCTTCAGCGTGCTGCAAAGACAAACCATGAACACAAACTGTGAAACAAACCCCACAGTCCAGCTTCACGTGGCGTTGTGCTGCCCTCTGCAGGTGAGCGTCACACACAACCCGAGTGATCAGCCCCTGTAAACAACTTTGCTCTGCAAATGTGCAGCACTCACTTATCCAGAGTAGCTGCCAGGATGTACTTCCCATTGGGAGAAAACTTCACAAACGACACAGGAGGGTTGTCATCGTCTGTTGGAAGCGGGAGCAACGTTAGCAAACAAATCTGAGCCTGTTAGGATTCCTGTCTGTGTTTCTGACTGGATGGTTCTCATTTCATCTCTGTGATATTTCTGGGGCTCAGTAGGGAGCAGCTGCAGGTGGATGTGTCGGTTATTATAATACCGACGATATTAGAAACGATTTTAAGGTCTGCTGTTGAATAATTCACGCAACGGAATAATATTTTATATTGGTGCATCAGGAAATCATCGAAAAGTTCATTTATTTCAGTAATTAAATGTATAACTTGTATAAAGTCAGATATAAGGGATATAATTCAAGCCTCTAAATCAGATCGTTTTGATGTTTATTAAAGTCCAAAATTATGTTTGTATAAAAAAAAATGCATTGCATGCTAGGATTTTTAATACAAACAAAATCATGGGAAGACTGATGACTGTCGCTGTCTTTTCAGAGATGTATGGAAAGTTTGGTGGAAGGAAAACATGTGGTAAAACCACAGCTGTAGAGGAATATGAATCTCCCTCATAGGGGATCTGACAGTCACAGTTCTGCTTCACAATCCTCTCAAGGTTTCACACTACATTTGTTGCTACTGTACCTTTTCCCTGCCTCACTTTTTCCTTCCACCTAACTTTCTAAAGTCAAAACTCATCACTAAGTGCAACAATCACTTTTTGAATCCACTCATCGAATCTATTGGAAAAATAACTTCTTGACAATGTTAAAGTCTATTGGTTTATCTTTTGTGTTTTTGTGGCTGATCTTACCAATGAGCGTTTTTAAGCACTGCCCCGACGCCGTGTCCCAGATTCGGCTGGAATAAGAACAAAACTGTTAGTTAACAAGACAAACACAAGTAAAATAAAAACAGAATCTCTGAGCGGAGCGCTTTACCAGAGTCCGTCGTAGCTGCTGGACACGATCAGAGAGCCGTCTCTGTTGAAGTGAACCTGCAGATTTAAGCAGATTTCACGTTTTCCTGTTTCAGTCAAAGAGAATTAAAAAAAAAAAAAAGAAACAGAATCCAACTCACAGCGGAGACGGGATCGGAGTGAGCCGGCAGTGTTTTCAAACACTTCCCGGTCTTCACGTCCCATATCCTCACACTCTCGTCGAACTAGACGCCAAAAAGAAAAGAAAAAAAAACACACACACACACACACACACTGGATGAGTGTTTCAGTCAGTCACTAAAGCTTTGCTGCTAGTGGGAGAGAGCTCTGGCTGCAGTCCAACATCTGCTCCGTGTTTCTGACGGAGTGTTGTTGCCAGGAGCTGCGAGCGCACTCACCGATCCCGACACGATGAGGTTGGACTGCGGGTTGAAGTTGCAGCAGAACACGTAGTTGCTGTGGCCCTTCAGGGTTTTTAAGCACTTTCCCTGGATTGAAAAGAAAATATTCAGTCCGGCGTCTGCCAATCCCAGCACCGCGGGTTTGACGCGTCTGAGCCGCCTTACCGAGTTGACGTCCCAGATCTTCAGGGTTTTGTCGTCGGACGCCGACACCAGCAGGTTGGAGTCCGAGGACCACGCCACGTCAGAGATGCCCTGCGGGTTTAGGACCAAAAGTCACAAACGACGCTTTTAAAGGCAAACCTGCTCAGACAGAAGGTCCAGTTCTGCTCACCAGCTTGTGTCCAGAGATGGTTTTCTCAAACTTTCCGTCGTACGCGCCCCAGATTTTTATGAGTTTATCAGCAGCTGGAGCAGAAACAGAGACTCAGTCAGGACTGTTTGGGAAAACAACCTTAAAACGAATGTTGGCGAATCTGCTGAGAGTCGGAAAATAACTCTGTAAATCACAGACGGCCGTTTTTATAACAGAGGACTGAAAATCTTTTGTCGGCACCGTTGACCTAAAAGCAACTTATTTAAACGTGTATTATGTAATAAATGTGTACTGCAGGTCGTAAAATAATCAGCATAAATCACTTTAATCATTTAAACCTCTGGAGACCAAGCAGAAATAATCATTATTATTATAATAACAAATAATACTGACATTTACAACACTATTATTTTGGTTGCTAGTGTGTGTGAATTATTATTTTGTGTTTATGTAGAATTCCCTCATTTTTATCTTCTTTTCTACTTATTATTACCCCAACATTAGTGTGGGCTAATATTGCTGATATATTACAATCACTTGTATTTCCATACAAGTCTTGCTCCAAATGAGCAATAATTCTTTTAACACAACTTCAAATGAAAGTGAAGTCATGTCCATGAAGCGTTGATCAGAGGCTGATTGTGAAAGATGCCATTTTCACAATCAAACACATGAAAGTTTGTGATTTTAGTTTGAAACTTGATGTATCAAGAGTTTGAGACTCTTACTTTGAAAGTTTTGCTGATTTGTACTGGATCGGTTTTGTCAGACTGCCTGTCCAGCTGTTCGATGTCATCGCTACAATAGCATTAAAGAAGTTTTTAATTTGTTCCCGTGGTAACATATTGGGTGGAAAAAAGAAACTATGATGGAATGACGAGATCTGAAGCTCAGAGAACTTTGAAAATGATCAAAGTTTTGCTGCTAAGGTCAAAAAAGTTCATATCTGCTAATACGTTGCATAGAAGCATTACATTAAAGGGCATTCCTAAAAATGCAGTTTTATACAAATTAACATTTCAATACTTTACTGGCATTAGAGTCGCATTAGAATCCGAGTCAGACTGTCATCACAATGATGTTTAATGGACTCACAGGAGCTGGCGAGCCATTCTCCGCTCGGGCTGAACTTGACGGACGACACGGCCTTAGTGTGTCCTGCTAATGTGAATTTCAGGCTGTAGTTTGGCTTGGCAGGCGCAGACTGTGAACAAGAGGAGCAGAAAAGATCAGCACAGCCACAGTGATCAGGTCGTCTGCAGGGACGAGACAAAACGGGCAACGGGATCGATCGCTTTCATTCGTCAGACCTTGCTTTGGCTGGCAGACGCTGATGGGACCACTGGAGGCTTAGTGTCAGTCTCTGGCTTCTTGTCTTCTGTTGCCATGGTGAGGACACTAACATTGATTGCACGCTAACCTGAAATAGAGAACAAACAGGCAAGTGGTTTGCTGTCATTAATAAGACTTAGAAAAGAAAATGGTAATCAGACACACACACAGTCCACACTCTTATCTTTGATTTTCAGTATTTATATTATACACCTGATTGGACTAAACAGGCTTCATTCTGATGCAATGCCAATATAATATTCTACTCTATACATACCGTGCAACTGTTGAAAGATGTTTTAAATACTAATATACCATCAATTTGTAAATAACTACCTGAGCTCTAGAAATGGGAAATTACTACACGGTTTCTCATTGCCGTCACTCTACATAACATGTTTGAAAACCTCTGAACTTGACAGTATGTCTGGGGATGTTAGTTTAGCTGTTAAAACAAAACCAACATGTATTAATGTGCCTGATTGAACTCAAAACTATATAGATCAAATATTGAGTTCATATTGTCCTAATCTAGTCAGAGCAGAGATGGCCCCATAAAAAAAGTAGCAAATTGTATCTTAATTTCATAACTTGACAGAGGTGCTTGTCCTCAGAGTATATGAAACTCATTTAGATGGAAAAGAAAGAGAACAGAAGAAAAAAAATCGGATTTAAATTCCACTTATATCTAAACTACAATAGTCCACTATAATACCTGCTCGGTTTTTTTAAACAATTTCAGAACTAAACTCTTTTTACTTTCCTTTTATGTATTAGACTGATCGCTTTAGAAAATATTGTGCTATAATTACTGTGACTTTTAAGCTGAATAAAGGACTTTTCCGATGTTAAGACCTTTGTTTATGATACTTCGGTTTCATTGTAAATTGGGGAGCACATTAACAGAATTTTTTTGTCTTTACTCGGGTGTTTAATCATTTATTTTGCATTCAAAACACCGTAACTTTTTCATTTCTAGACAACAACCGTGAATGTTTATGAAGCCTTTTTAAATTAGCTTTCAAATGGCATCATTTGTTCTAACATAGAGATTTCATCTGACATTGCCGACATTCCTAAAGAAAGGGAATTAAACTACCGGTCTTCTGACAACAAACATGCAGACCACTGATTTAAAAAGATGTGCTCAACTAAACGGCTTGCTAGCACAACGATTAGCTACTTTTACACACTACTTCAAAGTTTTACAAGCATAGCTACATTTCTAACCTTTAAACGTTCTTACCGTATTCAGTATATGTTATAACAAATCTAACTGGGAAGTAATGTGGCTGCTTACTGTTGCTAACTGCTTAATAAATACCTGCAGTAGCTCAACCGTTACGCTACACAGTTAGCTACTGCAGCTAGCTTCAGTTAACTAACGTTAAAATGTTAATATTTTGAGAAAGGAACAGGTATAAACACCTTTAACAACCATCTTGTTGGATTTAAGGTTACCTTTAAACACGAGGTGATTTATACATGTTCGCTGAAATAAAATAAAATGTGGAAAAGTAACATTAAACAAAGAGCAAGACGGGATCGCTTAGTTGTGTTTCTGTGGTACTCAACGCTGGAAACAGAGATAGTATTCCAAATACGGCTACATATAATGTGAACCAGGTTTTACTAAAACAAATTAACAGACATAAAATACCGATTTTAACAAAAAACCGAGTAGTGGCCTTAGCGTGCTGCGCTGTTGACAAGTCGCAGACACGAAGGGGGGCCATCTTCCATTCAAACAATGAGCTTTTGCTTATATGCTAATACTCACGAGGATTGATGCTGCTGCACAGTCAGATATTATTTCATCGGAAAGTATGAAAAAGGGGAGAAAAACCCGTACAGTGAAGGAAAGGGCCCTGCTGAGCGGCTAAGCCAAGCAGCTCGCTTCTTAATGTTTGCGTTGAGCTAGGAGGACCTGCGAGGAGAAGGAGAAGCGGGGAATGTGGTCTGTTAAGGTTCTGCGCAAGCGCGTTACGAGGAGAAGGTACGGGAACTTACAAGGACCAAAAGTGTGTTTTGTACTGTTATTTTTGCTGTATTAGTAAACTGGTTGTGTTATTCTCCGTTATTTGGTCACAGGACGAAAATGTATTTTGAAACTATTACATAAGTGGGTTTTGGTTCAGTAATTGTGTAAAAAAAAAGAAGAAAATGTCTGTAATACTTATATTTTTACACATTTATACTTAGAACTTCAAAGTTGCAAGCAGAAAAAACAAAAAGGAATCCCACAGGAGTCAGAATTCCAATATTGTTAGTTAGAAGTCCCAAGTTCAACATCCAATATGACTGCAACCCTTTTTTAATCTTAGAAATCTATTCATTATCTTATGTACAAATTGTTCAAGCAAAATATGTCTGTCTTGTGTTTTTTTAATGTCTTACCTTGATGTTTAAATACTTAATAATATGGGTGTTTCACACTTGGAAACAGATTTGTGTTGGTCGATGTATGACATTTGAATCAAATCCAGAGACAAGATTTCAACCCCCACTGCCAAACACATCTAAGATACAGAAGAACAGTGAAAACTGAGAAAAAAAAAGAGAGAAAACAGGGTTAATTTATTGAACCAATCGACACCTCCTAACATCTCACTTAGTCTGTAGATCCACCACCTCCACATCACACCCTCTGCCACATCTCGGCTAAATGAATGTCAAAGAGGGCTAAGTCCTGACAAGATGGCCCTCTGGGAAGGTAAGTGTGGTCAACACCTTGCAATGACACAACACATGTCCTGATTCACAATAGCAAATAGAATCCACAGGCACTCTAAGTCTATGCCACAAAACAGCATAAAATTGGTATTTTTGCGGTTCTTTCTCCAATTTCAAAAATGGTAGAAAATGATAAATGAAGAGGCAGTGGGATAAAGGATTATTTGTGCAAGATGGTTTTATTTGAATATGTACAGCTAATCTATACTGTGTGCAATTCTAAAATGTTAATAGCCTGTATGTGTAGCATCACAAATGGGTACTCAAGTGGTCACTGTGCACAAATGGTTTATGTATTACTGTTGAGAAAAATTGAATATTCTTAGTATTTAATCTTACCACATGAGAAAAAGGTAGATTGAGCAGGATTAGTTTGAATAAGAAGCCTTTAAGTTATCCCTGCAGAAAAGAATGTCTGTTATCAGGAAGGAACCACGCCATAAATTAACTCTGGCACACAGGAGACAAGTCAAATCATCCCCCACAGAGAAACACTAAAACTTATGGAAAAACAAACTAACAACACATAATACTTTTAATAATTGCAATTTAATTGGTAGAATACCAGTTAGTTAAAATTAACATGACTCGAACTAGTCTAATATGTAGTTTTATATTAGCAGCACTGGTAGTTAATACACTAACTAACAGTGTTAACTAACTTACTTAGTTAGTTAGTTAGTTAGTTAGTTAGTTAGTTAGTTAGTTAGTTAGTTAGTTAGTTAGCTAGCTAGTTAAAACTAACTAACCAACTTGGCTATGTTAATTAGATAACTTATCTAAGTTAGTTAGCTAAGTTAGCTAACTAATGTAGCTAACTTAGTGTTAGCTACATTAGTGTTAGCTAACTTAGCTAACTAACTTAGCTAAGTTAGCTAACACTAGTTAGCTAAG
This sequence comes from Poecilia mexicana, assembly GCF_051168715.1. NCBI lineage: Eukaryota > Metazoa > Chordata > Actinopteri > Cyprinodontiformes > Poeciliidae > Poecilia > Poecilia mexicana. The sequence continues at coordinate 19,979,804 of NW_028263381.1, forward strand.
TTAGCTAACTAATGTAGCTAACTTAGTGTTAGCTACATTAGTGTTAGCTAACTTAGCTAACTATTTGTAACACTAAGTGAGCCAAACATATAATCAAAACTAGTATAACATTAATTAGAAAATGTCTAGAATGAATGTGTTTGTATTGAAAATGCTCAGGTGTATTCTATAAGTCTTTTAATTCTTAAAATCTGCGCTTTGATCTCAAGTTTAGAGCACTTTCAGGGTTCAAAATAATTTGGTTAAATAAAAAGGAATAATATATCTCTTAAGATTTTTTTTTCTGCTTAGTAAGACCTGGCAAAAAATAGAGGCTTTGTTCCAACCAGGAATTAGGAGTAACATCACATTCCAAACTGACATGAGAAGAGTTTGCTCTAAAATGACCTTTGGTCTCCTTTATCTAGAAAGAGATAGCCCGAAATTAAACAGGTCTCAGAAGGTAATAAAATTGCTTCGAACTTTTCAACTTCGTAATTTGAAACTGGTTTCAGCTATACAAGGAAAGTACACGCCTTAATCGCATAATTGCATAAATTAAAACAAAGAAAACACCCTTTTTAAATAAAAAAGTAAAGCCCCAGAGCAACGAATCAGATTGTTTTGCAAAAAGCATGAGGACTCTCCAAAGAGCATTGTTGCTTTCCTTCTATTTTGGCATTTTTCCCTTATCCTATTTCTCTCAGGTAAATGAATGCATGTTGTCTGTGTTGTTTTGCAGTTTTCTGATGTAATTTTCATACTTTGTTTTGGTTTTGATTAAACTCTGTGTCGAACACCGATTGCTGTTTTTTCTGTGGTTTCACTTCTGCCCGTGTGGGATTCTGGGAGATCTTGGGATCTGAGAGAAGAAAATTGAGCCTGCGGTCTTTTCAAAATATATCTTGAGTTTTCTCGATAATTACCCACAACTTTTATGGTTGTTTTGTATACATTTTTCTCTTGTAGACTAACAACAACAGCAGATAAGCTCTCAGGCAAGCATTGATTCATGTATTTGGATTTCCAGAGCTGTCCATCTCAAGACGACCCCCAATGGGAAGCCGACCCGGGCTTGAGAACCGCTGCTCTAGACACTCCAGTTCAACAGGTGGCGGTGTGAAGAGGAACGCCCCTCCCTCCATTCCTGCTCCAGCCATGTCAGCTACTGGTCAGTTAGTTTTCAGTTGGTACCCCAGTCCTGCACTCTGAAGTAAATCTAATTCGGCTTTCTGATTTCATTTCCCTTCAGTAATAACTTATTTGAGTCAGAAAAAAGTCCTCAGAAGATCACCTCAACCCCCTCTCACGAGAAAAAAAAAGGAGTTCATAAACCCTTCAGTTTTTGTTCAACCGTTATTTTTCTGGTCAGTTGTTGTAAAGGATACTTTTGCTTCGTTAAACACGAAGGTTCAGCGTCAAGACTTCCTAAACTAGAAGTCGGCCACCACAAAACAAAGAACGGCTACTCCAGGTTGGCTGTGTTTATGTGAGACTGATTTATGCCGATACCTACTGGGCTTTGAGTGGTTTTTTGTCGCTTTAATCTGCTAGTGAGTAGCACTTTATGAAAACCAGTTAGCCAAGTGAGCTAGCGAGTGTTGCTGTAACGTTACTGTGTTACCGCTGTTTTTTCTCTGTCGGAACAAAGCGCTTGAAAATGTCCAACAGTTACCAGCATTCAATAAAGGATACTTTGTATTATTTCGACAACATCCAGAGCTGTTTGTTGCTTTAAACTAGTTTACCGTTTCAGTAACTGTTGGTTAAACTCTTCTTTGAACTTGCTCGATAAAACTAAAATACTTGGACTAAGATTTATTTATTTATTTTATTTACGTGTTGTTTTTTTGTAACGGCCACCATTTTCGGGGTTTTTAAGGCTACTGTAATGACACAGCCCTTCACTAAATATCATCCCATAAATCTGAGCATTTTAAAACAGTGATTTTTCCCTTGATGGCCCAAATTGTCAAGTTTAGAGGGTTCAAAATAATTTGCTTAAATAAAAAGGAATAATATATCCCTTAAGATGTTTTTTCTGCTTAGTAAGACCTAGCATTTTAATGATTACATAAATCTGTTCAATTAAATTTCCCCATTTTTTTCTTGTTTTTGTACATTTATGTAAGCTAATTTATTGAGCTAATTCCATTAAATGAAAGCTAGTCTTAGAATATACAAATTTGTTAAACAGACTGAAATATTTCAAGTATTTATTTCAGTTAATTTAGGTTATTATGGTAGAAAGCTGATATAACAAACATACAAAAGATGAACAAAAAGAGTAGAGGCAAGCTTAACAATGTCACTACAATTCCCACAGCGTTGTTAGAATTGCACAGTTGTAACCGTTTGCTGTTTGATTGACAGGTTGTGTGGCATGAAAACTATGCATGAAGCAGGCTGGCGTTCCCTCGGAGTCTCCACTGAGCTGAAAGGCACATGCTACCTGGCTAAAAGGAGATAACGGCGAACCCCGTTTCACCTGCATCATGTCCTCCGACGCTGAGCCAGATCCCAAAATGCTCGTGAATCCTCCTCCTCCGGAGGTGACCGATCCCAACAAGCCTGGCCGACGGACCAACCAGCTGCAGTACATGGAGAAAGTGGTGGTGAAAGCTCTGTGGCGGCACCAGTTCGCTTGGCCGTTCTACCAGCCTGTTGATGCAGTCAGTCTTGGTCTACCAGTGAGTAATCTGTTTTTTTGGGGGCGTGGGGTTTACCTCATATTATTGCCAGATAGGAACTGCCCTGCATTGTCAGTCATACCTGGACAGACTGTCTCTTACATCCAAACTCACCTTCTATTTCAACAGGACTATCATAAGATCATAACGTCCCCCATGGACTTGGGCACCATCAAGAAACGCCTGGAGAACAACTACTACTGGAGTTCAAGCGAATGCCTGCAGGACTTCAACACCATGTTTACCAACTGTTACATATATAACAAGGTTAGGAGCTTCTTGGTTTAAAGAAGGTAAAGTCCTGGATATGTAAGTCCTAACAGAGTTTTCCCCATCCTCCTGTGCAGCCTACCGATGACATCGTGCTGATGGCTCTCGCCTTGGAGAAGATTTTCTTGCAAAAAGTTTCCCAGATGCCTCAGAAAGAGGAGGAGATTGTCCCTCATGCAGGCAAAGGGAGAGGCAGAAAAAGCATCCCAACAGGTAATGTAGTCGCGTCTTCAAACGGCTGACGTGAGGTGAGACGTACAGCGCATTGAAAAACAATTTGTGCTCAAATTTTGTCACATTGTAATCATAAATGTCACTTTATTTTATTGGGGTTTTTCATGTGGGAGACTCTGTTGGGGAATTTTCTATTAAATAACTGATAAGATTCAACTACTTTGTCTTTGAGAGTTTTAATTAAGGCCTTGTATAACAATGAGAGCTCTGTCTGCCTGTTGGCACCAACACCAGTATGTGTTGATCTTGAAAACACCCCTCTCTCTCTCCTCACACACTCAAGATGACCTGTACATTCCTACAGCTGGTGCATGACTCTGACTTGCACCCATCTGTTGATGTCCAGCTTACAGTCTGCTCTATTTTTACCTAATCATTAACCGTTACATGCATGTAAGAAAATACAGAATCTAAAGTAAAATTTCTTGATTTCCACCCTTTTGAAAGCAGATAAAATGTATCATTCATTCACACAAGACCTTCACAATACATCTAAAACATCGTCCAGTCAGGATGTGACTCAAACTGACAGCAAGTCTTCCTCCTTTCAGGAAAAAACAGAATCAAAACAAACCTGAGATCTCAAACGACTAAAACTGTTTAATCTTCTAAACATGAATCAAACATCCATTCCACATATGAACAGTCCAACACTCAAAGACAAACAATCAGAATTTACAGCCAGTGAATATTTCCCCACAAAAGATAATGCAAAAATTATTTGTGCCACTTCAACAAACAGTTTCTGTCATCAGAGACCTTTTTTTTTGGTCTACTTGCACTACATTTGTGTTGGTCTGTGTTGTAGTTTGGCACAATCTAAATATTTCAAGAGGGGTGAATACGCTTTGCTGCTCCTTTCAGAAAAAAGGATGAGGCCTGAAGGCGTGGGCCGAACTACCACTCCTACCAAGAGCGACTTTGAAGCGAGGGACTTTCCGAACACAGAACATGGAGGGCTGAGGGAACAGCTAAAGTACTGCAGCAACATCCTGAAGGAGATGCTGTCGAAAAAACATTCTGCCTACGCCTGGCCATTCTACATGCCTGTAGACGCTAACGCTCTGGGGATTCACGATTACCACGACATCATCAAATACCCAATGGATCTCAGCACTGTGAAAGTAGAGCTACTTTTTATTTTTTTTAACCTTTTTGTGGATTGAAGTGTAATCCTGGCATCACTTAAAAGATTTCTGTTCACCTGCAGAAAAAGATGGATGGAGGAGAATACCAGGACGCACAGCAGTTTGCTGCAGATATCCGCTTAATCTTTTCCAATTGCTACAAGTACAACCCCTCCCATCACACTGTGGTCGGCATGGCCAGAAAGCTTCAGGTGTGTTGCAAATTATAATACTGTATTATTTGTTTTAGTAATTCTCTCCATTTCATGCTTGCTTATGGATGCTTGAAGGGAGTGTTCGAACAGAGGTTTGCCAAGATGCCAGACGAGCAAGTGGGGGTCACCGCTCCCAGCTGCACCATCAGCAGTCTGGCTAGTTTGGACAGATCCGAGTCGACAGTGGAGGACTCCGCCCGGTTTGCCGAGGCACGAAAACAGGTGGGTTTCATCTGAAAGAAAGAAATAATTGTTTTTCATGAAATCAAAAGATGTCGCAATAGATGTTCACCTGACAAAACTACGAGATTTACAGTAGATTTGAGAGATGACGCCGTGGAAAAACGGTGCTTTTACTGTCCGATAAACCGATTCTGTGTTTTTTTGGGGCTGCATTTTGTATTGTTTTATTCACAATGTGAAGGAGTTTATAATGCCCAGAGTGTCGTCCACTGAACATATTCATGAAAACCCACCTGGACGACGGACTTTGAGGAGTCATCTATTTTTTTTTTTTAATTGACATGAAATGTGTTCTTTTCCATTTTGCAGAGTAGTTTAAAGAAATAGGCCCATAGACAAAGGTGATTACTTGTACTTGTTTAAAAGACATTTTATCAGTATATTTTCTGCACTAAAATACACTTAAATCTACGGTTAGATATTTTTTGTTACAATTTAATATCAGTGCAATAAAATATATATTTCCTAAGGCTCATCTTCTCCAGGGGTGCTAATGAACGGAAGGTGCTGTTTGTAACATATATATTGACGTGTTAACGGTGTTGCCTTCCCTTGCAGACGTGCCCCAGAGCCATTTTCACACGTGCACTTAAATGTTCTAGAGATGTTCCTGATTGGTGAAATATGTGTCAACAAATTTCCACAACGTCCGCTTTGGACGCCTGGAAGACATTTTTTGTTTGAGTTGAATGTCTGGAATATCAGCGGGTGAGATGGCAGATCTCACAGAGTGTTTGCTGCAGATCAAAATGGCTGCTTCAATCTCCTTTCTGCTCTCCTGATTCGTTGATCTCTGCTTGCTTTTTGCCAGGAAGGAGCTGTAGTAAAAACATGTGTAACCTAACGTGTCGAGAGAGATTTCCTCAGTGGATTTTTTGCGTTGTGTTCTGCCATTCCACCACATTTCTAGAGTGTTTCTAACATAAAATGTCTAAATCAAAACCTGCCAGAACATCCTCTAGAACTCTGGTGTTCATGTGTGAAATCGGCTGCATTTCTTTCTTCACTACCCCGTTTTCAACATCTTTGGCTTCTTGGTGCTTTTAGTTGTTTTGGAGCTTTATTAGAAAGGCTTCACCACATAAAAATAATGTTCTGGTGTTTTTTCTGCCCAGCTAAAGACGGTTGATGGACAGCATGCAGCCGTTTCTCAAACCCCAAAACTGCGGAAGGAGAATGACCAGAAACAACATGGCGGGGACGTACCTAAAAGTGCTTCAAACCCTGCAGTTAGGTATGATTATTGACTTACTGCTGTTTCTATACATTAAACACAAGTTTACTCTTACTTTCTCTAATTTCAGGAATCCATTGAGAGAAAACAAAGATTGGGATTTGAGAGAGAAAGCTTTGGCGGCTACACACGAGAAAAGATGGGATTCGGATGATAAGGCCTTGCCGATGACGTATGAGGAAAAACATCAGCTGAGCCTCGACATCAACCGCCTTCCTGGCATGAAGCTGGCCCGCGTGGTCGAAATCCTCCAAGCGTCGGAGCCCACCATGTGCACCACCAACCTGGACGAGATCGAGATCGACTTCGAGTTACTGAAGCCGTCCACTCTGCGGGAGCTCGAGCGATTTGTCAGATCCTGCCTGTTCAAGAAATTCAAAAAATATCAAAGTAAGCAAAGCATGTTGGCACAAAGCTATCCTTGGATAATTTGATAATAAGATTTTGATGGTGCTTCGTTTCCTTTACGTTCTCCAGAGAAGACCAGCAAAAGTGCCTCTCAGTCCGTCAGCACAAGCAGCAGTTTGTCAGATTCTGCCTCCACCAACTCCAGTTCAGAAGACACTGACTCATAATCTTTGTTCTCTATTTATATCTCGCTCTGAGGACCAAAAGTTGTTACGTGTTAAACGTTTTTTTAATTTTTTTATCTGTTTCTGTATATATTTTAATTGTTGAAAATAAACCTGAATACCTTTTTTATTCGGTGTTTTTTATAATCTCTAGCATCTTAAAAATTTCCAAGAATCGTTTTATGATGTTCTTTTTAACATTTATTCAATAAGATCATAAAACGTTTCTGTCATAATTTAAGCCTGTTGTTGAATAAGATGATGCTTTAGAGTGGCCATAACAAATTCCTCGTACGTATTTTTTGTGATTTCTATGTTGTTGGGACATCCTGCACAACGAGAACAACCCAAAACACAACAGTAACTCCACAGAGGACCGGCTGAGAATCAAGAGTCTAACCCAGATGTTGATCTCTGTGAGTGAGTTCAACTCAGTAGGTTGTTTCCCAGAATATGAAAACAGGGTTTGACTTCAAAATCTGTGTCTTAACACAGGAGTTTCCCTTTTTGAATTGAAATACTGAAATAAATGACATTTTCAGTAATTTACCAAGTTCCATTGACTGGATTTCAGATCTGTTCTACATGAACCTAACAACAGGCAGCTGATGCCTGCAGAATCTAATAACACCATCTTTTTCCACCGTCTGTGACTGGTTAGACTGTGACAAAAAGCTGCACTGAATTACACATTAGCCGTGCTTCCAACAGGCCTGCCAACTGCTCGGCTCAAACTGGCACAGTCCAGGCCTAACAGCTGGTCCTGCCACCAGTTTCTGCTCCACTGGATCGCGCACTTTGAAGCGCTCCATATCTGCAGTTGGGGAGTTTTTAGAGAGGAAATGTGGTCGTGAGGCGCTGGCTGAGAGAAGACTGAGCAGTTCAGGAGTCTGCCAGCAGGGGGCTATCACGGATCAGCTTAGAGGTTGCTTCACTTTGTCAGATTTGAAATAAGCAGAAGTTTGGTTGTGTGACTACGTTTCCAGTGCATTTCTTACATTTTTGATTACATAAAACATTACAACTAGCTTTAAATGATTGAGACAACTGTTAAATGAAACTTTAGTTTTATGGGGGGAAAGCCTGTTGTCCATCCGAGTGCATGCTGCAGGATGGTTCACTCTGTGACCCGCATTCCCGTCATGCCGTATGGAAAATGCCATCCTGCAGCGCACACCGGCCTCAGGTCACGATCCATCGGTTCCACACCTCTAATGACAACAGGTCACTTCTCCCATTGCTGGCCCCGCTGCCACGCGTCCAACTCCGCATATGGTGCACAGGATTCACCGCTTTGATTAACTGGTGTCTGCTTTTCTTTTAACACCCCATCCGAAACCAGCGGGGAGCAAATGAAAACACAGTTACTGTGGGCTTTCTGTCAATGCTGCTCTGGATCGAGAGCCGCGGAGCGAAATCCAGATGAACTCACTTCTGTTTGGAGCTCGGTTCATACTAATGTGGCATCTTAATTGAAAATTAGCTGATACTGTTCTCTGGAAGCCTGAGCCTCTTCTGCTCAATATGCTCAATTTGTTTGAGGCTTTATGGTGCTTATTAATCTGTTCTAAAGCCATTGCTTATGGTTGGAGAGGTTTTGCTGAACTGGTAGATTTTTAAAGACTTGTTTCAAATGCACAGAGCATGCTCAGTCCAGGAAGCTGCTAAGGAAGCAAACAATGACACTGAACCTGCAGCTCCGGGCTGAATCTGGAGCAGATAGGCGCTGTTTATCACACCTCATCTCTTTGCCAGGCATGAGTACATTTATTTATTTATTTATTTATTTATTTATTTATTTATTTATTTATTTATTGTAGTAGTTTATTCCAAAAAAATTTTTTTTTACTTTGTAATTAAAATTATTTATTTGTTTATTTGTTTAGTTTTTTTTTTATCTGTTGTAGTTTATTCCATTTTCATTCATTACTTATTTTACATTTATACTTGAATTTTATTGCTATTTGTTTGTTGGCTTGTTTATGCTGTGCATTATTTGTTTTATGCATTCATTCATTTGTTTAATTAAGTATTAATTTATGTTGTTGTTTTTTACTTCATTCTTTGATTCTTTGTGTCTGTCCTTTGCTTCTTTGTGTTTATGACTCCTTTAGTCCTTCACTGCATGCCACTTGCTCAGGTCCATCACTCACTCCGGACCACTTCCTCCAGTGACAGTGTAATAAAACTCCTAATCATGCAGCCCTGGAGCATGGATGAAACCAAACAAGCCTTAAATGGGTACCCCCCCTTGTATTTTCCTGACATAATTTGGCCTTGGTGCGTCTGTCTTGAGAAGATTTAGATTGTTTACTTTTAATAGAAACTGTTGAGAGCAGCATATTGCCATAATTGCTTTAGAACCACAGTCTGGTGGTGCTGAAAGCCACAAAATTCCTTGGAAATAGCTGCAAGTTGATTCTCTGTCTCTTCTGACACTGATTCCCTGTCAGCATAGCAACACAGCTCGCAGTGAACAAACCGGCTGCACGAAGGCTTAAAAGCCACGTTTTAGGCTCACAGGATGAGAAAAAGCCCTTAAAGGTTAAGTGATCTCACGGCTCCATGGCCACACTCAAAGAGTATTTATACATCACAGATTTCACTGTGCAAAGGCCATCCTTTTATGCAACTCCCTCGTCTTCATGAGAATAGCACTGCATATTGAAGCTCGCAGAGTTAAATGTCTTGCTGTGATATAATGAGGTGCATTAAAACACAGCCTCGGCTCTCATTAACAGTCATTTTCTGTGCTGATATCAGGGCCTGTTAAATGTCAGGGCTGTTGGAAGTTCAGGGAAGCCTTCGCTAAAAGGTTGTAACATCAGGGAAACCACAAAGAAGGACATTTTCCAAAGCTTTCATTTCACATTTAGCTCCTAGCAAGTTTTCATGCCTCCTCGACTTCACATTTTGTCAAGTCAGACGGACGTATCTTCATAAAATTGTATCCACCAGACCAACACAAAGAAGAGCTTAAGTAGGAAGTGAAAGGAAAAAATGATGAAATTCAAGTCAACTTCAAAAATACTGTATGGATACCAAATAGAAATTACATGTAGCTCATAGATGGTGATGGCTGTTTACAGGCAGGATCTGCTTTTTACTCCCATAGCCCAAAGTTTGTGTTGCTCAATCACATAAACTATCAAAACAGATGAATATTTGTGGTTAACCAAATGTAAAAAAAATAAAAAATAAAAAAAATCAAGGCACATGAATCATCTAAAACAGATATGCTTGGTCATGTGTGTGGAGAAAAGCCAGCTTTGTTTTGAGCCGGAAGATAAATTGGCTAAAAATGTTCCGTCCCAGTGGGAATCCTGGAACTGGGGAGGCGCAGCGATGAGTGAGCAGAGAGTGTAATGAGACATGACAAAAGCCATTTAACCATGAACAGGTGGCATACTGATGTTAGTGGCAATTAAGTGTTTAATTGACCAGTTGTGACTGTTTGATTTACAAAAATGACATTTCGGCAGAAATGGAAAAAAAAAAAAAACCTCCAACCTCAACGATCGGAGCAGGAGTGAAATATTTGGAAAGGAAAGCAACAGCAAAAAGCTGTCGACTCTGCTGAATCACAGCAGGCATCGGCTGTAATAGATTTTAGAGAGAATAAAGAAGAGGGCATAGATTTTTCTCTCTTTTTTCCCCCCGTAAAGTATGGCAGACATGAACAACATATTGACCTGCCAGATGAAAACCAAAGTGGGGAAACTTAAGCTTGCATGAGCTGATATTTGGAACACTTTAGAGGCAGCAGGTGTAAGTTTTAAATACCAGCAGCACTGGCATTCAATCGCCTCCTGGACTAAAATCCAATAACTCTTCTTGTTTTGGCTCCACTAACGCTACAGGGGTAAAAAAAAAAAAAAAGTAAAATAATCTAGCTCTTTTAAACATTTCATGCTGCACTCTGTGCTGTAATATCTGTTTACTCGCTGTGTTTAAAAACAACGCTGATGGAAGATTGGGTGGATTTATCTCAGATTTAGCCCGAGGTAGAAATTGGCTTTCATCAGCTTGAAATATCTGACTGAGTGATCAGTCGTCTGCTATCAAATACACAGTTCAGATTAAGAATTTCACAAAGCAGTTTCTAAATAACAGCAAAAAAAAAGACCAATATTATAAAAAAGAGGGAATTTTAATTTAAACAGAATATTATTAGACCTTCTGGCAGAGTTAAAATATAAACTCGCATTTTTGTGTGTGTTGACTCTTAATTTTTCCTCTTTAGGTCCAAAAATAATTACTTTGGTTTTGTTTCTGTTCTGCTGAAGAAAGTTGTGGCACATCAAGGCATTGATCTGGTCTGTGCATCTGCTCAGTGTTTGAATGGTTCATGGTCACCTGGTCACATTGTAATGTAGAGCTGTGTATCATCTGCATATGGTCTATTCTTTTTAGTAGTTATAATGAGAGCTGACGGGACCATGTAGATATTAAAGAAGAAGGACCCAAAGATGGAAGTTTGGGGTGCCTCATATGCGATTTTTGCTTTGATTAATAAAAGTTAATTACTGACAGAACACTTTTCCCACATATAAACTATATAAGTCTGTTCACCCAAGAATGAAACATCGCCTCCTACAGGCCTGGCATATGCAATGCATTGTCTCCAGTGCTACTTATGTTTTTTTATTCGGCTGTAGTATAAGCACAATTTATTTTATTGTTTTTTGGATACAAACAATAACAGTAATTTTGGAACAACATGATTCTCTATTCATCCGTTTTTAATACAAGTTTGTCGTGCAGCACTTATTGTCCGCTGTCCGCATCATATTCTTCTGTTTGTTATTAATTGAACATCACAATACGGTGCATGTGACGCCTCTGATCGGTGTGTGCTCATGCTTCAGCAAAAATATGATCTGAAAGAGGCTATGGACATTATGAAAACTGGACAGTTTGACAATTTTACTGAAAGGACAACATGGCGATGACCAGGCAGGCTACCATGAGGCTGACAGCAATGTTAAAGGAATTGCAGGAATTTCCAACAATGACTAGTTTTGTTCTACATGTGACAACAGTCTCCTCTGCTTTCCATGTATCCAGGGCTGTGAAATAAATGCCTGCTGGAAACCTGAAGATAAAGAGGGATTTTATTTTTCATAATGATTGTGAGTCCAAACGTGATCTACAATCCAAATTCATTTTAGAAGGATGACATGAGTGAAGAAGAACAAATAAAGTTTTGCCATGGCTGAGCCAGAGTCCAGAAACAAATTCAACTGAAAATCTGTTAGGGTTTCATGAAGATGGCTGTCGGCATGTAATGTCTTCACTGTCTGATGGATTCGGAGAGAGTTTGCAAGACAGAGCGGGGAGATATTACCAAGAAGAGATGGAGCGTTGCTAGACTGCGACCGAAGCAGAATGAATGCTAAAATTGAATCAAAAGGTGCTTTAGGAAAGTAGTGGTTGAAGGTTGTGCATGATTCTGTAAGGTTATTGCTTTTTATTTATTTTCCCTTCAAACCAATCTTTGGTTGTCATGGACACTGACCCCATGATGCCACTTTTTACTGCAAGGAGATTTTTAACATAAAATGGAAATCACAGGACATGCATGTAAAGATTATCACCTGTCTGGACTAATTGATAGTGTTTAAAAATGAAAGATTTTGATTTGAAAGAAAACATCCACGCTTGGTTAAAATGTCAAAGAACTGTGTGGGAGGAAGTGCTATGAGGGTGGAACATGAGGCTGGTGACTTCTCTTTTTATGAAACTGAGGTTTTTGATATATGGATGAAAATAAAAACACTTCCAAAACCTTTACATGTTTGTTAGAAAGGTGGAAATAAAGATAGATTTTTCCGACATCACAAGCATACACCCAAATCAACAAAAAATGGCTTCATAAAAGGAAAATTGCAGTTTCGGAATAACATAACTGAGTCCAGTGCTAACTAACTAACTGTACAGAAGAGATGACCTCCCGATCTGATTGGGTAGAACTTTTTAAAGACAAGATGTCCGTACGCATAGACTCCTACCAAGCAATAACAGCTGAAGTTAAACCCAAAGCTTTACAAATAAGGAGTTGTACAGGCATACCTTTGCAACTGGACCATTACTTTTATTTCTCCATTCATGTTGTTTTTCTGTTAAATAAATGTTTTCTAAATAGTTAATTAAGTTTGCACTTACATAATGTTTCACTTCCATTTATTTATAATCAGTGAGGAGCAAACAAAATCTTAATTGAACGCCTGCAGTTTGCACATTATCCATCAGGGGGCGATATACAACTCTCACTTTCCTACTTCCAAAACACTGAAACTCCCATGTCTCTCTCTGTTTTTTTTTGTATGGAGTATGGATCCACTTTGGGAAAGTCGGGACACACTGTCCGTGTTGTAAGTTCGCAGGAGATAACCACCGGGAAGCTGTGAGCTCATTTCATCTCCCGGGTCTGGAACGAATCTGAAACGGGGCACAACGGGTCAAATGTGAGCAGTGGGTTGCAGTTGGGACCGCAGAAACATCTCGTTGCCAAAAGAAACCAGTGAGAGGGAGAGAAGCGCGTGAGGAAAGGGAGCGGAAGAGAACAGGGGCTGTAAATCTGTACCGCGGTGTTTTGGCGCGTGCGCTTAGGTTCGATACAAAGTATCAGAAACGTGACGTTTAACGGAGGAGAATGTAAACACGAGCTCCTCTGTTTTTTGTTCCCGCTGGACATGTTTCCGCTCCTTGTGAGCGACGTGTAGGCTGTGGACTGAGCTGCTGTTCTCTCTGTCTTCACTTCTCTGCGTAATTTTATTTTTGTGCTTAAAAAAAAAATACTGAAAGTTGGCATGTTTTTTCCCCCCCTGCACGCTTAGCTGTGACGAAACGCAAAATGCAAATGCGGTAAGTGACACCGGGCTTTGTTCAGTATTAAACGAGACTTCACACCGCACACATTCTCTGCTGTTGGGATTATTTTTTGTTTGGGAACTGGATTTTCTGAAATAAACTTTTTTTTTTGGCTTTGAGAATGAAGAGGAGAAAATTCTCCTGATTTTTTGTCTCTTTAGCCTTCATGCTGGGACCACAGGAGAGCTGACATGCAGTGATACGAGCTCAGCGTCTTACTGCTGTTAACCTAAAGTTGTGACATCACGTCGTTACAGAAGTAACAGTGAATGATCAAGACACCCAGAGCGCAAAGGAAGCCGACCAGAGTGCCTGCCCGTGCGCCGAGAAACGCAGCTCTCCGCCGGCTGTGAAGCAGTTCCAGGGCTCGGTCAGTTTTGCCAGGAGAGTCTCCGGAGCAGAGATGGAGGAGTGGAGACAATGCGGGCGGTGGTTGATAGACTGCAAGGTCCTGCCCCCGAACCACCGGGTCGTGTGGCCCTCGGCGGTCGTGTTCGACTTGGCACAGGCGCTGCGGGACGGGGTGCTCCTGTGCCAGATGTTGCATAACCTCTCCCCCGGATCGGTGGATCTGAAGGAGATCAATTTCAGGCCCCAGATGTCACAGGTAAGTCTGTGCAAAACAAACTTCAAAGACCGCAGTGAAGTTAGTTTCAAGTTGGATATTCGATATTCGAGCTCCGCGGAGTGAGCGGCGTTTACCTCAAGGTTGATCCGATTTCGGAACGCTACTCTCGGCCAGCGGTTCTCTATCGCTCCCGGCCGCAGCGCCCGAAGGTTCACTTAGGGACTATCAACAAATTACTGAACCTAACATTCCTGTCAAAGAAATATAATGTTTTCTTCAATAGCTTCCAGGTCATTTGACCTAATGACTCAAAATCACTTTGAAATAATTATACTAGTCTCTTTATATGAGGCACAGTCATTTGTTTTCCATTTTAAATAATTTTCCATTTTTAATTAATTTTTTTCATCAAAATTGAGGGTTTTTCTTCAATAGCTTCCAGGTCATTTGACCTATTGACTCAAAATCACTTTGAAATAATTCTACTAGTCCCTATAGATGAGGCACAGACATTTGATTTCCATTTTTAGCCATTTTCCATTTTTTAGGAATTTTTTTCATCAAAATTGAGGGTTTTTATTCAATAGCTTCCAGGTCATGTGACCTAATGACTCAAAATCACTTTGAAATAATTATAATAGTCCCTATAGATGAGGCACAGACATTTGATTTCCATTTTAAATCATTTTCCATTTTTTAGGAATTTTTTTCATCAAAATTGAGGATTTTTCTTCAATAGCTTTCAGGTCATGTGACCTATTGACTCAAAATCACTTTGAAATAATTATAATAGTCCCTTTAATTGAGGCACAGACATTTCTTTTCCATTTTAAATCATTTTCCATTTTTAATTAATTTTTTTCATCAAAATTGAGGGATCTTCTTCAATAGCTTCCAGGTCATTTGACCTATTGACTCAAAATCACTTTGAAATAATTCTACTAGTCCCTATAGATGAGGCACAGACATTTGATTTCCATTTTTAGCCATTTTCCATTTTTTAGGAATTTTTTTCATCAAAATTGAGGGTTTTTATTCAATAGCTTCCAGGTCATGTGACCTATTGATTCAAAATCACTTTGAAATTGTTCTACTAGTCTGTATAGATGAGGCACAGTCATTTGTTTTCCATTTTAAATAATTTTCAATTTTTAAAGAATTTTTTTTTGCCAAAATTGAGGGTTTTTATTCAATAGCTTCCAGGTCATGTGACCTAATGACTCAAAATCACTTTGAAATAATTCTACTAGTCTCTTTATATGAGGCACAGACATTTGTTTTCCATTTTTAGCCATTTTCCATTTTTAATTAATTTTTTTCATCAAAATTGAGGGTTTTTCTTCAATAGCTTCCAGGTCATGTGACCTATTGACTCAAAATCACTTTGAAATAATTATAATAGTCTCTTTAGATGAGGCACAGACATTTGATTTCCATTTTAAATCATTTTCCATTTTTAATTAATTTTTTTCATCAAAATTGAGGGTTTTTCTTCAATAGCTTCCAGGTCATTTGACCTATTGACTCAAAATCAATTTGAAATAATTCTACTAGTCCCTATAGATGAGGCACAGACATTTGATTTCCATTTTTAGCCATTTTCCATTTTTTAGGAATTTTTTTCATCAAAATTGAGGGTTTTTATTCAATAGCTTCCAGGTCATGTGACCTAATGACTCAAAATCACTTTGAAATAATTATAATAGTCCCTATAGATGAGGCACAGACATTTGATTTCCATTTTAAATCATTTTCCATTTTTTAGGAATTTTTTTCATCAAAATTGAGGATTTTTCTTCAATAGCTTTCAGGTCATGTGACCTATTGACTCAAAATCACTTTGAAATAATTATAATAGTCCCTTTAATTGAGGCACAGACATTTCTTTTCCATTTTAAATCATTTTCCATTTTTAATTAATTTTTTTCATCAAAATTGAGGGTTTTTATTCAATAGCTTCCAGGTCATGTGACCTATTGATTCAAAATCACTTTGAAATTGTTCTACTAGTCTGTATAGATGAGGCACAGTCATTTGTTTTCCATTTTTAGCCATTTTCCATTTTTAATTAATTTTTTTCATCAAAATTGAGGGTTTTTCTTCAATAGCTTCCAGGTCATGTGACCTATTGACTCAAAATCACTTTGAAATAATTATAATAGTCTCTTTAGATGAGGCACAGACATTTGTTTTCCATTTTAAATCATTTTCCATATTTTAGGAATTTTTTTCATCAAAATTGAGGGTTTATCTTCAATAGCTTCCAGGTCATGTGACCTAATGACTCAAAATCACTTTGAAATAATTATAATAGTCCCTATAGATGAGGCACAGACATTTGATTTCCATTTTAAATCATTTTCCATTTTTTAGGAATTTTTTTCATCAAAATTGAGGGTTTTTATTCAATAGCTTCCAGGTCATGTGACCTAATGACTCAAAATCACTTTGAAATAATTCTACTAGTCTCTTTATATGAGGCACAGACATTTGTTTTCCATTTTTAGCCATTTTCCATTTTTTATTAATTTTTTTCATCAAAATTGAGGGTTTTTATTCAATAGCTTCCAGGTCATGTGACCTAATGACTCAAAATCACTTTGAAATAATTCTACTAGTCTCTTTATATGAGGCACAGACATTTGTTTTCCATTTTTAGCCATTTTCCATTTTTTATTAATTTTTTTCATCAAAATTGAGGGTTTTTATTCAATAGCTTCCAGGTCATGTGACCTATTGACTCAAAATCACTTTGAAATAATTATAATAGTCTCTTTAGATGAGGCACAGTCATTTGTTTTCCATTTTAAATCATTTTCCATTTTTAATTAATTTTTTTCATCAAAATTGAGGGTTTTTATTCAATAGCTTCCAGGTCATGTGACCTATTGACTCAAAATCACTTTGAAATAATTATACTAGTCTCTTTAGATGAGGCACAGTCATTTGTTTTCCATTTTAAATCATTTTCCATTTTTAATTAATTTTTTTCATCAAAATTGAGGGTTTTTATTCAATAGCTTCCAGGTCATGTGACCTAATGACTCAAAATCACTTTGAAATAATTATAATAGTCCCTATAGATGAGGCACAGACATTTCTTTTCCATTTTAAATCATTTTCCATTTTTAATTAATTTTTTTCATCAAAATTGAGGGTTTTTATTCAATAGCTTCCAGGTCATGTGACCTATTGATTCAAAATCACTTTGAAATTGTTCTACTAGTCTCTTTATATGAGGCACAGTCATTTGTTTTCCATTTTAAATAATTTTCAATTTTTAAAGAATTTTTTTTTGCCAAAATTGAGGGTTTTTATTCAATAGCTTCCAGGTCATGTGACCTAATGACTCAAAATCACTTTGAAATAATTCTACTAGTCTCTTTATATGAGGCACAGACATTTGTTTTCCATTTTTAGCCATTTTCCATTTTTAATTAATTTTTTTCATCAAAATTGAGGGTTTTTCTTCAATAGCTTCCAGGTCATGTGACCTATTGACTCAAAATCACTTTGAAATAATTATAATAGTCTCTTTAGATGAGGCACAGACATTTGTTTTCCATTTTAAATCATTTTTCATATTTTAGGAATTTTTTTCATCAAAATTGAGGGTTTATCTTCAATAGCTTCCAGGTCATGTGACCTAATGACTCAAAATCACTTTGAAATAATTATAATAGTCCCTATAGATGAGGCACAGACATTTCTTTTCCATTTTAAATCATTTTCCATTTTTTAGGAATTTTTTTCATCAAAATTGAGGGTTTTTATTCAATAGCTTCCAGGTCATGTGACCTAATGACTCAAAATCACTTTGAAATAATTCTACTAGTCTCTTTATATGAGGCACAGACATTTGTTTTCCATTTTTAGCCATTTTCCATTTTTAATTAATTTTTTTCATCAAAATTGAGGGTTTTTATTCAATAGCTTCCAGGTCATGTGACCTAATGACTCAAAATCACTTTGAAATTGTTCTACTAGTCTGTATAGATGAGGCACAGACATTTGTTTTCCATTTTAAATAATTTTCAATTTTTAAAGAATTTTTTTTGCCAAAATTGAGTAGTTTTCTTCAATAGCTTCCAGGTCATGTGACCTAATGACTCAAAATCACTTTGAAATAATTCTGCTAGTCCCTATAGATGAGGCACAGACATTTGATTTCCATTTTAAATCATTTCCCATTTTTTAGGAATTTTTTTCTTCAAAATTGAGGATTTTTCTTCAATAGCTTTCAGGTCATGTGACCTAATGACTCAAAATCACTTTGAAATAATTCTACTAGTCCCTATAGATGAGGCACAGACATTTGATTTCCATTTTTAGCCATTTTCCATTTTTTAGGAATTTTTTTCATCAAAATTGAGGGTTTTTATTCAATAGCTTCCAGGTCATGTGACCTATTGACTCAAAATCACTTTGAAATAATTATAATAGTCCCTATAGATGAGGCACAGTCATTTGTTTTCCATTTTAAATCATTTTCCATTTTTTAGGAATTTTTTTCATCAAAATTGAGGGTTTTTCTTCAATAGCTTCCAGGTCATGTGACCTATTGACTCAAAATCACTTTGAAATAATTATAATAGTCCCTATAGATGAGGCACAGACATTTATATTCGATTTGAGTCCTTTTTATAATTTGTAGGTATTTTTATATTAGCTTCTATGTCATCAATCAATCAATCCAATTTTATTTGTACAGCACATTTCAGCAGCAAGGCATTTCAAAGTGCTTTAAATAATAAAAACATGAAAACACAGAGTCATGCAACATAGAATCAACAATCAAAACATTACATTAAGTTAAGAGCTGTCATTAAATTCGTAATTGATTACGTTTCAAATACAGCTCTAAACAGGTGGGTTTTTAGTCGAGATTTAAAGGCACTCAGTGTTTCAGCTGTTTTACAGTTTTCTGGAAGCTTGTTCCAAATTTGTGGTGCATAGAAACTGAATGCTGCTGCTTCTCGTTTGGTTCTGGTTCTGGATGCAGAGCAGAACCAGAACCAGAAGATCTGAGGGGTCTGGAAGGTTGATACAACAGCAGATCTTTAATGTATTGTGGTACTAAACCTTTCAGTGATTTATAAACTAACAGCAGTATTTTTCTATTCTATTCTATGAGCTACAGGGAGTCATTGTAGGGACTTTAATACTGGTGTTATGTGATCTATGTTCCTGGTTTTAGTGAGAACCCGAGCAGGAGTTCTCACTAAACTTTCACCCAATTACTCTAAATCAGTGTAAATTTGTTTTAGTAGACTGGAGCAATGAGGTACGCTCATTTTTAATTCATTTTGACCCATTTTATTATTTTTTAGGCAATTTTATATTTAAAATATATATTTCCTATTTTCTCTTCACCTCCATAGGCTGCCACCTTATCATGATGAAAGTGTTAGAGTGTTGAAGTGACTCTAGGAGTTATGCTGTCAGGGGTTTCATACCCCTTATAGGGTCACCCAATGCTAGAGGTGATGAACCAGACAAAGAGCAGCCCAAAGACCCTTTATAAAGAGCACAATCAATGGATACAGTGTCCCCTCACCTGGACGCAGGTCACCAGGGCTCCACCCTGGAGCCGGGCTTGGAGTTGGTTCTCCGTGGCAGCATCTGGTGCTAAAACACATGGAGTCTGGCCAGGCTCAGCCCACAGTGGATTCACCTTCCCATGGGCTCACCAACTGTGGGCCAAAAGGGCTGGGTGCAATGTGGGATGTTAGAAGGCCGAGGGAGGGGACCTTGGCCATCTGACCCTGGGTGATAAGACTTTTTATCAGTGGGCATCACCTCTCTGGTGGGAGCCTGAGCTGGTGTGTGAGGTTGAGAGGTTCTGACTAGAAATAGTCTCATCTCATCATGACCCGAGATGAGAGCCATGCGCTAATTAATGGAACATTTATAAACAATCTGATATGTAGTGAGATAATGTAATGTTTCAGTTGTTGGCTGTGTTTCTATGACTTTGTATTTTTGTGTTTTTATGGTGTAAAGCTCTTTGAAATGCCTTGTTGTTGAAATGTGATATATAAATAAAATTTGATTAGATTTTTGGATTTGGGTGTTTTCTGTCCGAGGCCACGTTCTGCACAACCGGGGTTCTGAAGGGATCCATTTTGGTGGCCTTGGGATCACACCTCTGCTTTTGGCAGATGATGTGGCCCTACTGGCTTCATCAGGTCGTGATCTACAGCTTTACTGGAGCAGGATGCAGATGAGGAGGATCAGTACCTCCAGATCCAAGGCCATGGTCATGGAAAAGGGTAGAGCGCCTTATTTGGGTCAGGGAAGATTGTCCTGACCCAAGTGGAGGCGTTTAAACATCTTAGGATCTTGTTCACTGTTGGAGTTCATTCATTTCTGTCTCTGTTCTCCACCCATGTCCATTAACCAGTTTCAGGACCCGACCAGAACCACTCATCGTAAATGACCTTGAGAAATAATGAGATTTGGTTATATATAAAAACAAACTTTAATGCTAAAAGATGATCCAGTTCCACAAGCCATACTTATCATCCAAATTGAACTTCATGCTTCATATGTTATAATCACCGTCCAGCGTTGTGCCAAGTGAGGCAAAGATTGTAGCAAGTTTAGCTTTTTATTCATCTCTGCAATGTGGACCCTCCCCAAACGGTACTCTAATCAGTTTCAGTCTGTTTACATGTCAGCAGTCACATATAAACATGGTTATGTATGCTGCAGCGTGTTAAGAGGGTAAAAGAGATGGAGGAAAATACAGAATCCATAAGAATGAGGGCAAAATGGACAGGAGATCAATAGAAGGATTGGTGCAGTAAAGTGGTCGCTATGCCGATCTGTCGTGGTGAAGAGAGCTGGATCGAAAAGCAAAGGTCTCGATTTGCCAGTCGATCTATGTCCCTACCTTCATCTATGGCATAGGCTTAAAGGTATTGACTGAAAGAACAAAATCACAAACTAACGGCCAAAATTAGTTTTTTCCATAAGGTGTCTGGGCTCTCACTTAGTGATAGGATGAGAAGCTCAGTCATCCAGGAGGGACTGAGAGTAGAGCTGCTGATTTTTCACTTCGAGAGGAGCCAGCTTGAGGTGGGTCAGGCATCAGATTAGGATGCTTCCTTGACACCTCCCTAGTGAGGTCTTTTGGGCACGTCCCACCAGGAGGAGGCCCCGGGGAGACCCAGGACACGCTGGAGGGACGATGTTTCTCCAGCGTGGACGAGCGTTCCAGCTCCTCCAGGGATTCCCCTGTTCCAGCTCCTCCTCCCCTGGAGGAGCTGGAACAAGTGGCTGGGGAGACGGATGTCTGGGCCTCTGCTGACCCCGCAACCTGACTGCAGACAAGGGGAAGATGATTGATTGATTTTTCTTCAATAGCTTATGGGTCATAAGACCCATAAGTTAATTGGGTCTTATTAACTCAAAATCAATGTGAAATTATTCTACTAGACAGGATAGGTGGTGCAAACTCATTTTTATTCCATTTAGCCCTTTTTATTCCTTTTCAGTTGGTCACATGAAATTTAAGATATTAAACACCAATCATATTTTTTAATTTGTAAATTTAAATGATGTAAAAAATGGATAAAGATCTAAAATGGGGAAAAATGAGGGTGCCTCATCTCTAATGATTAGTACAACGATTTCAAAGTGGTTTTGAATCAATAGAACACATGTCTTGAAAGCTATTGCAAAAACATACTCAATTTTGACAAATGAAATTGCTAAAACATAAAAAAAATGTTAAAATAGGAAACAAATGACTGTGCCTCATCTATACAGGATAAAAGAACAATTTCAAACTTGTTCTGGGTCAATAAGTCACAATACCTGGAAGCTATTGAATTAAAATACTAAATATTGACAAAACAAATTGCTAAAAAAATTAAAAAAAGTTAAAATGGAAAACAAATGTCTGTGCCTCATCCATAGGGACTATTATAATTAGTTCAAAGTGATTTTGAGTCAATAGGTCACATGACCTGGAAGCTATTGAAGAAAAATACTCAATTTTGGCAAAAAAAATTCTTTAAAAATTGAAAATGATTTAAAATGGAAAACAAATGACTGTGCCTCATCTATACAGACTAGTAGAACAATTTCAAAGTGATTTTGAATCAATAGGTCACATGACCTGGAAGCTATTGAATAAAAACCCTCAATTCTGATGAAAAAAATTCCTAAAAAATGGAAAATGGCTAAAAATGGAAATCAAATGTCTGTGCCTCATCTATAGGGACTATTATAATTATTTCAAAGTGATTTTGAGTCATTAGGTCACATGACCTGGAAGCTATTGAAGATAAACCCTCAATTTTGATGAAAAAAATTCCTAAAATATGGAAAATGATTTAAAATGGAAAACAAATGTCTGTGCCTCATCTATAGAGACTATTATAATTATTTCAAAGTGATTTTGAGTCATTAGGTCACATGACCTGGAAGCTATTGAATAAAAACCCTCAATTTTGATGAAAAAAATTAATTAAAAATGGAAAATGATTTAAAATGGAAAAGAAATGTCTGTGCCTCATCTATAGGGACTATTATAATTATTTCAAAGTGATTTTGAGTCATTAGGTCACATGACCTGGAAGCTATTGAAGATAAACCCTCAATTTTGATGAAAAAAATTAATTAAAAATGGAAAATGATTTAAAATGGAAAACAAATGACTGTGCCTCATCTAAAGAGACTATTATAATTATTTCAAAGTGATTTTGAGTCATTAGGTCACATGACCTGGAAGCTATTGAATAAAAACCCTCAATTTTGATGAAAAAAATTAATTAAAAATGGAAAATGATTTAAAATGGAAAACAAATGTCTGTGCCTCATCTATAGGGACTATTATAATTATTTCAAAGTGATTTTGAGTCATTAGGTCACATGACCTGGAAGCTATTAAATAAAAACCCTCAATTTTGATGAAAAAAATTAATTAAAAATGGAAAATGATTTAAAATGGAAAACAAATGACTGTGCCTCATCTAAAGAGACTATTATAATTATTTCAAAGTGATTTTGAGTCAATAGGTCACATGACCTGGAAGCTATTGAATAAAAACCCTCAATTTTGATGAAAAAAATTAATTAAAAATGGAAAATGATTTAAAATGGAAAACAAATGACTGTGCCTCATCTAAAGAGACTATTATAATTATTTCAAAGTGATTTTGAGTCAATAGGTCACATGACCTGGAAGCTATTGAATAAAAACCCTCAATTTTGATGAAAAAAATTAATAAAAAATGGAAAATGGCTAAAAATGGAAAACAAATGTCTGTGCCTCATATAAAGAGACTAGTAGAATTATTTCAAAGTGATTTTGAGTCATTAGGTCACATGACCTGGAAGCTATTGAAGAAAAACCCTCAATTTTGATGAAAAAAATTCCTAAAAAATGGAAAATGATTTAAAATGGAAATCAAATGTCTGTGCCTCATCTATAGGGACTAGTAGAATTATTTCAAAGTGATTTTGAGTCATTAGGTCACATGACCTGGAAGCTATTGAAGATAAACCCTCAATTTTGATGAAAAAAATTAATTAAAAATGGAAAATGGCTAAAAATGGAAAACAAATGTCTGTGCCTCATATAAAGAGACTAGTAGAATTATTTCAAAGTGATTTTGAGTCATTAGGTCACATGACCTGGAAGCTATTGAATAAAAACCCTCAATTTTGATGAAAAAAATTCCTAAAAAATGGAAAATGATTTAAAATGGAAATCAAATGTCTGTGCCTCATCTATAGGGACTAGTAGAATTATTTCAAAGTGATTTTGAGTCATTAGGTCACATGACCTGGAAGCTATTGAAGATAAACCCTCAATTTTGATGAAAAAAATTCCTAAAATATGGAAAATGATTTAAAATGGAAAACAAATGTCTGTGCCTCATCTATAGAGACTATTATAATTATTTCAAAGTGATTTTGAGTCATTAGGTCACATGACCTGGAAGCTATTGAATAAAAACCCTCAATTTTGATGAAAAAAATTAATTAAAAATGGAAAATGATTTAAAATGGAAAACAAATGACTGTGCCTCATCTAAAGAGACTAGTATAATTATTTCAAAGTGATTTTGAGTCATTAGGTCAAATGACCTGGAAGCTATTGAAGAAAACATTATATTTCTTTGACAGGAATGTTAGGTTCAGTAATTTGTTGATAGTCCCTAAGTGAACCTTCGGGCGCTGCGGCCGGGAGCGATAGAGAACCGCTGGCCGAGAGTAGCGTTCCGAAATCGGATCAACTTTCAGCTAAACGTCGGTTACTCCGCGGAGCTCGGGCCGGGAGCGGTGGAGAACCGCTGGCCGACATTAGCGTTCATAAATCGGATCAACCTTGAGGTAAACGCCGCTCACTCCGCGGAGCTCGAATATCGAATATCCAACTTGAAACTAACTTCACTGCGGTACTTCAAAGAGATGATGAGGGGTTTTGGTTTACGCCCCAAACTCTGTTCTTGATTGCACACACACACACACATCGCACTGCTGTATGTACTGGTGAATCTACGTAAATTAGAATATCACCTGAAAGTTGATAAAAGTGAAACTCATTTCTTACACACATAGTGATATGTTTCAAGCCTTTAATTTAGTTACATTTGCTGATTATTGCAGGTGATCTAGCAATAACCTTAACACAGATGTTAGATCGTGGCCATGTTCTGGTATTCACGATTATTTGATTGAATTCTGAGTTGGCAGTCGTCCATCAGGCTGTCAGTGACACCATTCATGAAAGGCCATTAATAAGGAAGCTGGCTGTTCAGAGTGCAGCATCAATCTCCCTGTCATAAAGTTTTAGTGGAAGTAAAAAGTCTGGTCCAAAAAAAAAAAAAAAAAAAGACGCACAAGCCACAATGATAATTGGAGCTTTGGAGCTTTTTCACCCCCAGTTTTTCCTTCCTCTAAGCTGTTCATCAGTGTTTTTGGGACACAGCACTGTGCAAACACCTAGCTTCTTTAGGAATAGTCTTTTAAGGATTTGACATACCTCTCTGGGTTTGTGTATGCAAACCACTTGGAGTTTGTGAGTAAGCAATGTGTGTCCATAGCACAACATTTCTGTATTGTCTATATGTTTTATTGTTCTTCCATAATATTGGCTTTTTTTCATTAGCTTTAAGCTGTAATTATCAAGCTGAATAGCAATAAATGCTTAAAATAAATAAGCTTTTTGCTGATATCCTATCAGGTTTTGATTCTCACCTGGTCAGACATCCACTGAGGTGTTCTGTCATTTGATCTGGAGGGCTTCCTGTCAGAGCAAGCCCACATCTCGGTTGTTGCAGAACTGCGGTCTGCAAAAAATGCAGCGTGCAAGCAACAAAACGTAAATTAGCACAATTAAGTTCAGTTTTGTTCTGGATGAAAGAAACAATAGATCACCTCTGTAGGTGTGGGCCGTGCTTTGTGTTTGCAACGGCGGTTTTATCACAAACGCAATCATGCAAATCTCCTGCCGAGGTCTGAGCGCTTCATCGCCATTCACCTGTCTGCCAGAAATGTTGCCTCGTCAGCAAAATGATCTTGCAGTTTTGCTGCGACTTCAGCATCTTCTCATCTGCTTCGAAGGATGTTAACTCAACTTTATCAACCAAGCCAGTTGTGCAAGTGGGAAAAGATATGTTGCTTAAAAAGAGGAAGTTTCAGATTTTATTTGTTTAATCATTTACACTGAGATGTGGAAGTTGTTGCAGCTTTGCCACCCTATTTAGGCTGTTATGAGGAATAGAAACAGGATATACTATTTTGCAAGCATTTTAAGGCCACTTAGCATTTTATATAAAGAAAATAAATATAACAGCTTCTATTCTTACTCATATATTAGTATACCAATGCAGAAGTGTTTTTTTTTCTTTTTACTTTACTTCCATTTTGTTTAAATCTGAGGAACTGTAGCATAGTTTTACTGAGATAAAAGCTTTCCCTGAATACAATGTCAAAATGTTGCTTTATAATTTGCCTATTTAAGCAGTAAATTTTACTAGTAAGGAATATAAGTATCTTTTTTTTGTCCAACTGTGGGAACATTTAGGTGTAGCAACAGAAAGTTGCAAGTAAACAGAAAAAATAACAGTAAGAATTTGTGCAATATGTGCAATCTTACAACATAGAAGAAACAATACTGCTTATTTCAAAATTACAATGTTACAATATCTGTGCACTGATAGCAGCAACAGATTACTAGACATAAAAAAAAAGATTGCACTGATATAAACACTTATTGAGTTTATTGGGAGTTGTGAGGGTTATAAAGTGTATATGCTGATGGGGGGTCGGGGGGGATATGGGATGAAGCTACTTTCTGCACCTCAGATGCAGCAATCTGTCACTGAAGGAGCTCTTAGGTTTTGCAACAACTTCATGCATGGGAAGGCAAGACACTATACTCTTAATCTCTATTTCTACACAGGACAATTCTTTTTAATTCTAATTCATTTGAATTCTTTTTAGTTGGAAAACATTGTCTTTTTATTGAGTGAACATCAGAAAATTCTGCAAATTAAAACTTTTTTTATACCGTATATGTGCCATATGCATGAAAGATGTCTGTATGAAGATGTGAAGCTTTTCATGGATGATTCTGTGACCCATAGAGTGACCTTATGCCACAATAGGCAAACATGTCCCTGCAAAGGAGAATTTGGGAAGAGCAGGCATCCTGATATATAATTAGACTAAGATTACACATGAGCCGACGTGGTTTTATGATTACATTGACGTGCCTCCGTTTGTCTAGAGCTTCCCATTCACTTAATCTTGTTTATGCTTCCAACATCAATATGAGGAAGCATTTGGTTCCTCAGGAAGTCAACACGACCGCAGCAGTAGAGTGAAAAGTGCTCTGTGGAAAATGTTTCATTCTGCTTTCATTCACTCCCCAATCTGACGTGAGTGCCAGTAGGTCTGCTGAATGTTGAGTCATCTTTGTGAGGGTTGGCTGGAATTCTGAATAAAAATTGCCAGCTTGGAGAAAATAGTTGCGATTATTCCCGTTCTTATGCTACAGAGGGAGTCGAAACGGCCATCATTCGAGAGCGGCGGGTGTTTGACGGCGCATTTGTCAAATATTCTCAGCACACCTTCGCTGACCTGCTTCTGTCACAGCAATGTGTGAATATGTGTCACATGAGTCTGTCTGCGTTGCACCAGGGTTCACCCGCTCCCCCCTGTGCATAATAAAAAGAAAACCAAAATTTGTATTTCCGGTCACTCGGTTTAGCATAATGAATGTTCAAGAACTTTAACAGTTTGATACTTTGATTTATGCGATTGAAACGTAAAGGATTCAAAAGACTAATTGAACGTCTCGCATCTTTTGTGACTTCAGATGAGAATTCACTCTGAATCCAGGGCTGTAGGTTGGAAAAGTGGCACTTTTCTGCCCGTGCTCTGAGGCAAACTGTAGCCCTCACTTATCAGCTCCAGAAGCTGTGGACGTCCATGATTACAAGGCGAAGGAGAGCTCTGGATGGCATCCTTTGATCCACCCACTAATTGCCCTCCCGGTCCTTCTGAGAAAATCTGCAGCGAGGGTGGAAGAGGTGTCCTT
Organism: Poecilia mexicana; assembly: GCF_051168715.1. NCBI lineage: Eukaryota > Metazoa > Chordata > Actinopteri > Cyprinodontiformes > Poeciliidae > Poecilia > Poecilia mexicana. The sequence continues at coordinate 20,007,370 of NW_028263381.1, forward strand.
AGTGACAAATTGGGTTAAACAAAACCCTGGCAGGAGAACGGTAGTTTGTGATTTATGATAAGGAAAAGGTCAGAGTGTGTGTGTGTGTGTTCTGATACTTAGAAACACACAACCTGAGTGGCTTAACCAAATGAGAAGGATGTGAAGCAGAGGGGACATCTGTCTTGCCTATAGCTTCTTCTGTGAAAAGTTTCGTCAGGCTTGTAGCTTTCTATAGTTGATTTGAGTTTGGGGAATATGCAAACAATTGTTTAAAGAAAAAAGATGAATTAAGTGGCGATTTTTAACATGTAGAGAGGGACGATGTCGGCAAACCGCCTCCCAGTTGAGACGTTTAAAAGCACAGTGTACCTGTATTTCTGCAAAGACTTCTTATCTTTGGAATGGATTCAGTTTTATGACTCTTATGGACATGCACAGAAATCAAACATTAACAAACTGAAACAATTTCCTTAACTTTTCCCATTTCTTGTTGGTCATCTGCATTAATAATGCTGACAGGTGTCGATAGTTGGCTAAAATGTTTAATTCCAAAAAAAACCCCACTTTCTATCTGTGGTTTGTTAAAAACGCAACAGAAAACGACGGAGCTGGTACACAAACACGATCTGGTTCCCCGTGCAAAACCTGCGCATCAGGCAGAAGAAGCACAACAACAAGCATTACCAGAGGTCCAATTAATTATATTAAAATCTATATTCTGAAGGACTGCAGAGTTACTTATCAAATGTGTGCAGGGAGTGGGAGGAGATTAAGATGTTTTTATGTTTTTATCTGTTCAGACAGGAGTTTAGCTGACCCTCATCTATCTAGCCCAATGAATCCTTCATTGTGCTCTCATCGTTTATTCATCTTCACCTCAAGGTTGTAAACAGAAACCTAATGAGCCCTGGTGTTTGCAGACTCTCAGCAGCTCAAATTGTATGAGCCGATAGTGCAGCGCCTCAAGCTGTGTCTGGGAGACGAGAGAGGGCTTTGCTCTCTGTAGCTGTTTTTTTGTGTGTGCGTGTTTTGCTGTATTGTTTTTTTTCCCCCTCTCATTCTTTGATATATATTTTTTTTCTTCCCCGACCCTGTCAGCGAGGTTACTGTGAATGCCTTTGGGATGACTGAAGCAGATATGCATGTAGTACCATGCTTTTGTTTTCAGTGTGCTTGTTACGTTTGGAATTGTATGCGTGAGTGAGAAATGTTCCAGTACCTGTGTTGTGGCTGCATGCCAAGCCAATCGAGCTCTCTTGAATCCTCCCAGTTCTCCGCGGGGCTCCAGATCCCACACAGCGCCTGCTGCTTCCAATCACTGCAATCCAGGTTCTTTCTTTTTTGTCCTGCTCCCACCTGACAGATTAGCTGATGACAGCAAGTAGCAAGAGCTGATTTGAAATCGACCATTACACGCTCGCCTGGCAAACCAGGCTTTTCAAAGGAAATTCTTATCATTATAGCAAATAGGATTTGGTTTTTTTATTATTTTTTTTAGGCAGTAAATCAAATTTTAGAAAATTAAAAAAATAACCCAGAGCCCATCGATAAAAACTCAGCCTTTTCAGACCACATTCTCCAACTTGCTCCTGTGAGCTGTCAGTTAGTCGTGTAGGATGTAAACGACCACAGTTATCCCAATCTGTTCTCTACAGTCATGGCTCTCTGCATTAGAAGATAAAAATCTACAGCTTTTGATTCACATCTGAAACACAACTTCGCAACAAGATATAACAATCCCATTGTGTGTCTGCAGAATAAACAACCTGCTGCAGGTTTGCTACCAAGGCAGATTGTCTGGCTAAGCAGCCGCTCGTTGGCTACCAATGGCAGGAAATAAGTAAGGCTGTAGATATTAGCTTCTGCAGAACATCTATGACAGTTTCTACTTTTGCATGAATCTGTGTTAAAGTATATTTTGTGTTCAAACTATTAAAATGGATGTAAGTTATGTGTTCCCAGATGTAGGTTATTTGCTGTTTGCTTGATGACGAATAAAAATAATGGCTGCCTTCCTGGGCTAACAAAAACTCACTGCTGTTTGACCCTCACAAAGTTGTGTAAGTGGCTTCTGGATTTTTTTTTCTCACCTGCCATAATATTGGACTGTTTTTGTGTAGATAATTGAAGCTGATCTCTTTATCCTTGTTTTCTTGATAAGACTCATTTATCGTCTTGTCTGGATTCTGTTTGAGGTTACGGGTGGATGTGAGATCAGAACAAAGTATATCAGGAGAGTAAATCCAGCTTGTTCTCACATTTCGGTTTGCGACTAGAGAAAAACGGAGGATGGCAGTGGTTAAATTGCCCAGCCGCCCCCAGCCTCCCCTAGGGGTAATTTAATCTCAGCGTTGGGTCTGCTGTTGACCCGTGACCCCAGTGCTCACCGGAAGCAGGTAATACTGTTAATGGAGCTCATTAGAGATCCACACTGGTTTGAACAGCTGGGGTAGTGCAGCTGAAAGCTAATGGGATTGACAATAAGGGAATGAGTCCCAGCTCAGGGTTGTCTAACCTTTTTATGAAGTGATCCTGCTCTTAAGGTCACAGGAATCTTTGAAAGAGAGTTTCTGTTGCTGTTTCTTGCGGCTTCAGTGACACTTTCCATTTCTTCAGGAGATAAAAGTAGCTTTTTCGCTGTTCCAATTATGAAACGGCAAACAAATTTAGGTTTGGTGTTAAAAATAATCAAGCTTTTAGTTTCTTAATATCAGAGTTTGTGATTTAGATTGTAAGATGAGCCTCAGCTTGACACCAACAGAAGCTACAGGAATTTATTATTCAGCCATAAATCATTGACGTACGTGGCTGAAGGGCTTTAACCACATGTGTGAGCTCTGTGCTGCAGCTCTCTTTAACCCTCTCTTAACTTTTTCCCTTTTGCAAAGGAAAATCCAGCTGACGAAACAGTAAAATTACAAAACAAATAGCACAAAAGCAACATTTTCTGCAAGCCTTTGACCATGTTTCTGATCTGCTTTTTTAAATATCATGAAATAAATTGTCTTTTGTATTTAACCAGGAATTCTGGCCAAAGAAGATCAGGGCTTCACGCTTAAAGCTTTACATTAATCTCAATATATATGAAGAAAATGAAACGGAGAGCACACATTGATGTTTTCTGAGACATGATAATAGTTTCTGGATAACAAGTCATGCAGTGATGCCTGCAGCACCTGAAGTGTGATGTCATGTGCATAAAGGCACACCTTTAAGATCCTCCTTTTGAATTGGTCAGATAATGAGACGTGCATTTTATTATCTCTATAATGTCGCTATTTTAATGCTCTGCTACAAGTCAGAGTCGCCTTTATACGGTGATGGGATGTAATGCCAGGAACGTAAATCTGATATAGGACAATGGTTGTAAAATGCGCTGATTATTTCTGCAACCATTAAACATAGCATGTCATTTTTTGAGGGAAGAACCACGTCAACCACTGACAAGCTGCAGAAGTCAGTTTTCAGTTTCACTTACTGAGGACGAACGCCTATTGTCAGGATGTGGCTTTGATATAAATGAGCTTCTGCGTCCACATGACCGAAAAACCACACATTGTAACGTAGAAACAAGAGGAAAGCACTAAGCAGAGGAGGGCTTTACATGCCTGCGTCCAACTGCTTCTTTTTAAGTTAGTGCAATTTTATTTAATCCAGATGAGACTCATCCTCTTAAAGTTAATCTGCGCGTCAGGCGTACAAATCAGACATTTGAATAGTGTTAATAAATCTAAAGGGATGCCTGGAGGGACTTGCTGAAAAGTGTACATCTGTATCTGTGATGCTACGCTGCAGCTGCGCTTTGTGTGTCAGGATTCATTTAAAACGTTTTGGTAGTTTAACGATTTCATAATGTCATTCAGTCCATCATTTGGAGCGCTGAAGAAAAAACAGACCAAAACATCACTCACCCTCTACCGTGCTTAATAATTAGCATGATGTAATTGGCATTTGTGTATTTTATAAGGTAAAGTATAAGCTTTTGTTTCACTGGTATAGATATTGATTTATTATTATTTTATATAAAAATCGCCACTGAAAGATGGACACAAATTAAAGGTTAAAGTTCTCAAAACATTTGGAGTGTGAGATTTTGCTACAATACAAGACAACTCTGTTTAACATGGTGCTAACACATCAACAGCTCTCCATAATGATATGCTTTTATTAGACGTACAAACAAAATTACCTCTTGCTTCTCATTAACTGTCTATGTAAAATATTTTTTTAATGTGCCATGCGATGCACTCTGAGCTGCAAGAGAAAAATATTTCTCTTTAGATTAAGATGTTTGTGGAGCAGGGAGTGTTGCGTCTCTTTTCTTTATCACTTTCATTACTAAGATAGCATCTGGTGGTATACCATAGGCTCTGATAAGAATAAATCAATGCGAAGCTGTAAAAGTTCCCATTCTGCAGGAAGAATGCAGAACAGCATTAGTTGAGTCTCAAATGGTAAAACGGTTAAGTAGCTGTTGTCAGTATGTACGACGTGCAAATGGATTCTCACACCTACAGTTTTGCAGCTTTGTGAAAGATGGAAGTAAAGTTTGAATTATTGGATTGAAATATTTCAGTGCTGTAATCTTTAAATTCTATTAGCTGCCAAAATTGGACAATATTTTAATTATAAAACTCAATTTATGTCGGATGATAACTAATGCGCCAGAAAATGAAATCATTTTGTTAAAGGAAAGCTGGGAGAGCTGGTAAATCGGCTCCATGTTGTTGTTAATATTCTGCAAACCTATCCATGACAGTGATTGTGCACTGGTCTAACCCTGGAAATTTGGTGCTTAATTTTCCTAAAAAATGCAAATTGGGTCCGATATGTTACCTTGCAAAAGTGTCCATGCATTTTCAAGCTTTCTTTTAGTCAAACTTCAATGTGTTGAACAAAACTGAATAGGGTTATTATTATTATTATTATTATTATTATTATTATTATTATTATAAAAAAGTCCAGCTTCCTGCAGGGATTGAACTCTGTGTTGCAACAATCTACCACTTTTCAGTAACTATTTGAAGTTGTTTTGTAAAATCAAAAGGATTTACAGTTGAGTATATTTTTCAGCTCTAATTAAACATAAGGACCTCTTTATCCCCCCAGCGAGCAGAAAATAATCCTGCCAGACTTTGAGATCATCCTCAGTTCTCCACACACCAATGAAATAATGGCTAAAAGTCCCCAAAGAGTAGAAAGCTGACTGGAAGAATTAAAGGAGTGAAGAAACCTTGATGGTGGTATCTGGGAACAGAAAACTGTGTTTTACTGCTAACGAGGCTCAAACATCTGTAAAGAGAATTTGCTAAATGTTTGGTCAGTGATTCATATTTTCTTACTTTTTCTCTATTTTTTTTTAACTTTATCTTGAACATATCCTCCTTCTTTCTTACTCATTTGATCTGTTTGTTACTGCATCGTGATGCACATTGTAAAAATGCGATCCGCTGCATTTTTTCCCCCCGCACACGGGACAGACTGTGCATGAGTCAGCCAGTCTGTTCTGAAAAACCAGAGCCACATATTTCATCAATCGCATTTAAACACTCTGCTCCACCTAAAGCTTGTGGTACATTAATGTCCATCTTTCTTCTGTTTGCGTTCCTCGGGGACGGCTTATTGTCCGAGATGTGAGAGCTTATGTGTTTTATACGGGGAACTCCAAGCTGACTTAATCCTTTGATTGAGAGGGATAATTCAAGTGATGTCATGTTGAGGCAGATTAAAGCTAAACCTCAAACTTCAGTGTATTTTATTGGAATAACAACCAGTGGCTCTCTGGTGTCCGTCCGGTTTAGGGACCACAACCATCCGAGTGTAGCTAAAACCTGCAAATATTTAGACTACCTCTAAAAATGTGCATAATTGCCTTTTTTAATAGTTAAGACTCCAACAATACCTTAAAATGCATTAACTTGCATTTTAAGCTAATATCTACAATCTTCCATATCTCTGCTTTTAGAGGCACAGCCAATCAGCACCAAGAAAAATAAATGGTTTATGTCCAGAAGCTTTGCACCTCTCTATTTTAGCTTCCCAAGCTGCACGTGCTTTCAAACGCTTCCAGTTTTCATCGACTCAATGAATACTGGACCTTGGTGAGGGTTCACTGTAAACACAAAATGAATCAAGTCTAAAATGGCAATATATAATATACCTTGGTACAAATAAGACTTGTCCTTCTGGCTTTTTTTCTTGCCTTTCTTCCACAAAGGTCAGACTTGTGGAATTTGTGGACTATCTGACAGAACATCTGTATTCGTATAGAGATTAACCTCCACACAGGTGGACTCTCGTCTACTTATTAGATGTCTTTTGAAGGCAACTAGTTGCATAATAGTTTATTTATGGGTATCACGTTAAAAGGGGCTAATACACACACCAAACTTTTCAGATTTGGTACCATTTCTTGTTTTCCAATACTCTTCAGTTATTTAGCTCATCAAATCAAAGATAATTCACATTAATGTATTCCGTTACCTTATGAACCTGTGGGGAACATGCCAGTTAGAGGGGAAACCGACCCTCCGTGGCGACATGTGGCCAGCTTCGAGGATCACCGAACCTTATGGACACCGTCTGATTTATAAAGTGGCTCCATCTGCATAGTGGTTGTTGAGGGGGTTCATTTGCATGGGCTTGCAGCGGAATGGCGCCTGAATGCTTCCGGTGCCAGCCACGCTTCGCTGGGCACCGTCACTCCGCGGAGAAACGGGAGAGGAGAGGCCACAGTGCTTCCCCCTGTCAGAGCGAGACAGATGGCTGGATCTTCCTCCTCTTGTTCTTCTCAATCATAGGAAATCAAAACGGTTTGAAGTATGTGATTTTTTATTTCTTTTTACAGCAGTCCATTTCTGCCTGGCCTTGGCTGCCTTTCTGCTTTTATTGACCGCCGTCTTGAACAACATTTACCCTGTGATATGGGGACTTTGCTGGTCTCTTTGTGGTGGTGTTGTTGTTGTGGCAGACTGCTTGTGGCTGTTTCCTGCTGACTGGGAGCAGATAACGATCTGGGCTGGGGGAGAGGCACAGCATCCAAATCATAACTCCCTCTTCTTCTTCTTCTTCTTCTCCATACTCACAAACACAGGGAAAGATAAACAGTTTCATATTTTTTTCTATCTCTTCTCCAAACGGAAGCAGATAACGCGCTCGTCATTGCCTGGTGCCTCCTAAGAATAGCTGTGTTTATTAGGGACTGTAGCACTACATTTTTTTTTCCCTGGGCTTTTTGCCACTGAACTGCCACAAGAAGCACCAATATCCCATTACTGACATGTATTGATCATATCACATAATTAGCTGTGGGATTGGAAGGGCACAAAGGTAGGGTTGCAATGTTACACTCAGTCCCGTAAAGGGCCGGTGCTTATTGATCTCCCTTGTTAATCATGCAAACAAAGTGGAACAGCGTTGTGGGCTGGAGGGAGCGGAAGAGCTTATTTCCTCACGCTCCATCTGTGGGACGCTGCTTTGTGACTTTTAATTTAAACTTCTCCCAGTTGCCGTTTTGATGCTTTCTGTTTAGTCCTCTAAGGATTGTGCTTTGTACTTGTTCTTGGCTGTGAAACTATTTCGGATATGTGTGGGGAAACGAGCACAATTAACCCTAAAATGTAACAGCATTTTTTGGAACACAAGCAAATTGAGCATTTTGGCACTACCTGAGATTTTAAGATTTATGACTTCATTTTTTTGCTAAAATATTTTCAGCATACTTTTCTGACAGTTCAGCTTCCCTCAGATGTATGTGGATATATGTTAGGTTAGGGTTTGTTGACTGTTTACACGATAGAGAAACATTTCTGCTTAGAGACAGCAGACATTTACCCACACACGGTTCAGTAATAGCAGATTTATTTATTTTTTTTTACTGGAAAATTATTCAGAGAAATTCACAGATTTCTTCGCAGAGCAAATGTAAAATATTCGAAAGGCATTTGCAAAGTAGCTAATCCAGGAGCACCATTCATTTCCCTCGGTGCTGATTGACCGAACCCTTAAATGCAGAAATAAGGAAGACTGCACATGTCATGTTTTGCTGTGGTGCCACAGAAGCCTTAACCTGTCATGAGGAAATTTTTAGTTATTAAATCGGATAACAAAACTTAGATTTTTTTTAAAGTTTTTCATTTTGAACTGATCTGAACTTGAGGTTGTCTCACCACCTGAATCCCCTCCTGGCCTAGTGTGAGCATATGTTACCAATTCAGATGTAACGCTATAAAAACAGTCTTTTTCCTCCCCTTTTCTTTGCTGTTGATTTAGGAAAACACGTAAAATTCATGTTTTTTTCCCGTTGACTAATCAGACTCTTTCAACACTAATAAACTGCTCAGCATGAATTTCTGGCTGGGAGTTTTGTTATTAGATTTAATCCAATTTCTCACATAGTAAATTAGTTTGATGAGTGATTATAGGCTTAAAGAAGCAAACCCCAGAATGCAATGCAGGGATAAAACGCCTCTCCACCATCTCCAACTTCTGAATCATCCTCAAGGACATGCGCAACACAGTAAAGCTGGTGTGGGCTTTGGAAACGTAATAAAAAAATGCTGTGATAGACAGCTGCTGTAAACCCACCTCATCAGGCTCTTTTTTAGTAATTAATGTATAATTTTTTGCATACTATCGAGCTCATTGTCAGAAAATGGGGGCCAGGGAAACATTTAATAGAGATGACTCGGATCTGATTTCGATAATGCGACAAAGCAAACCCCTTCACAACGACACCGTCTGCAAAACGTCACACTCCATCTTCAGCTGTATTCATTTTAGAAATGAGAAACTTCAGAATAATCTTTTCAAGCTGCAAAGCCATAACACAACATTGATGTAAAAAAAGCTCCCACTGTTGCATGTTTTTTTATGTGCTGTAAGTAAATGTTGGAAAAATGTATAAAAAAACTGCAAAAAAAAAAAAAAAGTGACAATCTTCCCATAATGAGCTTTAGTGCTCTGAAAAGTCATTAATAATTCATGAACGGAGCCATAACCATCTGTGTGCTGAGAGACTGAGAGGAGTTGCACTAAACAGCTCAATAAAATTACAGTTTCCTTTTTTTAGCCAGTTGAAACCAAGAACATATGATGGCATTTTAAAGCTGTTTTAAAGTACGTTCATTAGCCATTAGCACATCGCTAACTGTAACAGCTACCGCCTTAAGTTTTAGTTGGTAAATGTTACGAGTCTTCCGTCTTACCTTTTTGACAACAAATGCAAGAATTGTGAATTATTGTTGGGCACAATGCAATGTAGAACTACAGGGATGAAGATGTGAAATCCACATCTTAAACATATAGGCTGTTTACTATTTCAGATAAAGATATTTCTTGGTGTTGCAAGGTGCTGGAAATGTCCAAATTCCCACTGAGAATTGGTGAAATATGCAGAAACTCTGTGTGGTTTAGTATTTTCTTTGGACATCAAGATCCTCAAACCTTAACAAGCACTGAAAGCCGCGCTGCTTTAACCACTTATCATCACATTCCTCAGTTTAGTCATTTGATTTAGTGCAAGAGGCAAAAGAAAGCAAGGCTGTTTTTTTTTTTCCTCTTCCCGGATGATATTGACGATTGCTTCGGTTTTCTTTAACGCTGGCGCGCTGTCCAGTCCTCCCCTGATTGATGACATTTCTAAAAACCAATCTCTCATAAGTGGCAGCTGAAAGAAAGGCAGGTGAGCATCCTCAATCCCATCTGAAGACGTAAAGGAGAAGTGGGGTGGAGGGGGGGAAAGACGCCAGCTTGGTGTTAGCATAATGAAAGCAACAGAGTGTGAAGGCAGGAAAGCTAAACAATTTAGAATTAATGGCAGAGGCTCGGGGGGAGAAACAAACTGAGAGAGAAAACAGAAAGAGAATTTGATTGAGGAGACGCTTTTAGTGGCGTTCTCTTGTGAAATTGAGCATGTCCCTCGAAGTGACGCTCGCAGCTCGTCTGGTTTTCAGCAACTTATCCTCCATTAGCAGACAAAGATGTGCTAAAACCGGGACAACAAGCTGCATTTACAGACACCGTGTCGGTCCTGGGATCCACTTATCTGTTTTTTTTTTGTTTCAGCTTTGGTCCCGTTGGGTAACAGAAGCCTCGGTGTGGGGGATTTAAAGAATGCACTGTCGATATATTTTGTAGTTAATATGTGATGCACCTGTTCTGGGTCTTGCCACTGATTTTTCCCCATGAACTTAGTGGATTGTTTGTCATATTTTTCAGTTAAAGGATAATTTCTGCTCTAGAAACTTCCCAATATACAGACATTGAACACAGTGGAGAAAATGGCTAAGCAATGCGGAGCGTTCTGGGGGATTTTAAACATCATTATTTGGAATTTATTGGGATGAATCAGAATTCTTATAAGAAACTTATCACAATAAATGCCAAACAACATGGCAAATGCCTACTGCTACTGGAAACAGGTGGAGAGGTTTATAAAAACATAAAGCTGGAGTCGAATGGTTTAAATAAATTGTGTTTGAATGGTCTAGTCAAAGTCCAGCCCTAGATTTTACGGAGACTCTGTGTCAACACTTTAAAGTTCATGCGGCAGTAAAAAAGAAAGCAGCAACTGCAATTGCAGTCAAAAGTGGTTCTATATAATATTTACACAGGGGCTCGAGGCAAATGCATGCCACACTTTTCAGATTTATATTAGTAAAGCGTGCTGCTTTGTGATCCGCTTCTTAAAATCCCAACAAAATACCGGGAAGAGCGGTAGAAAATTTCTCCCCAGTAATCTGAGAGAGACAGACAGAAATCATACAAAAAGCAATTACTTCAATTAATTTCTGCTAAAGATAGCTCCAGCAATTATTGTGGTATAATTAAGGAACGTGGTAATTTCTCCTGATGACTGTACTGATTGTTCTTTTTACGTCTCATCAGAACTGTCCTCAGCCCAACTTAAAACAAGAAAGTGAACTGTCTCTGTAGGTGCTGCTAACCTTATCATTAAGCTGGAATGAGATCTGATAAAACTCTTCCTTGTTCACTTCCTGGTTGTTCTGGATCTGTTTGTACAGAAATTAGTTCATGAAAATCTAATCACTGACTTCAGCTCAGACAGGAACGGTAGAATTTTGGTGTGAATAATGGCAGCATTCAATACATTTAAGTGTCTAAGCCTTATTAGTACATGTTGATATCAGAAAATAATCCTTAATAGGGAAAGTAGTAGTACTATTTAAGAAATGGTGGATAGTGTGGATTAAGAAAATAATCCACACAAATACGCAAGAGTTTTAGATTAGGCTAAAACTCTTATGAATTAGCCTAATCTAACCTGAAGTATAATCCCAAACACATCATCCATAACAACAATCGTGGATTACGTGTTGCGGATCTCGGGTGTCATCGGGACGTTTTGGGACAAATGTGAGAGGCCGTGGTGTGACTTGATAGCAAAGTGGAAATAATCAGTATGAGTTGCTCTAACAGTGGTTGAGATGCCTCAAAGGATGGAGGTAGCTGGTGATTGAAATTCTTCCCCTGAGGGTAAAAACTATTGTTTGTTTTCCCCTAAGCAACAATAGTGACTCTGCTTGTGAATTGCAGTTTGGCTTAGACTCACTTTGACTGTTTACCCAAGTTTTTCCCTCACCGTTCCTAAGGACATGCACCGCTTCCCACTTCCCGCTCAGCTTAAAGCCCTCCATGGATTAAACATTCAGAGAGAGGGAGGTAGAGTAAGTGAAGGAGTTGTGTAATTCCTTCCCTTTCACCCCCCCCCCCCAACACCCACTTAGCCAGACAACAAGAAACATCTGGCCGGAGAACAGAAGGCGCAGAGCGCACCCCTCCCCTCCTCGGATGAGTCCAACAATGCTTGGCTCTGGACTGAGCGCTTGGAGTCGGGACGCCCCGCTGTTCTCCTGCCAAACCCTCTCGGAGCGCTGCGTTCTTATCGTTACTCGGCTGATTTCAGAGAAGAATGCCGATGGGGCGGGTTTCTAACATGAAGTACTCGCTGTGGTGTTCAAAGTGTGTAATTTTCTTGCTCTGAGAAGGTGTTATTTTCCTTTCCAAATTTTCATTACGACGCCTTGTTACCTCCTTTCCAGAGGTTTAAGTTTGTGCATCTGCAGGCTTTCGCTCTGCAGCGGTGTGTTTTCTAACCAATTTTCACCTCATAAGTGTTGTTTCACATCTATTTTTGAGCGTGGATCACATTTTCTTTCTATTTCTGGTAAACTGTGCTGCTGATAAGTTCAGAGTCGATGTAAACTGTGTTCTCACATCCTCCTGATTTTGTAAAGAGACTTATGTCACGCAGACGTGTTTTTTTTTTTTTTTTTTTCTCCGCCTTGCTGATCCCACGTGAGCGTGCAGCGCCAGGTGCTGCAGCCAAAATTAGACTTCTGCTTTTAGACAACTTTTATATTTGCCTTTTCATTCAACTGTGTCTGTTTCGGTTTTCTCTCATTTTTGGTCCCGTTTTTCTCGGCTGAGGCCGGCCCATCTGTCACATAGAGACAACGTGGTTGGATGCACAGGATGCATTTCCCCAAACTCATGCAAATAACTCATCAGAGCCGCAGTTTTTGGGGAGACATGGTGGCAAATTGGTCCTTATTGTGGTCGTTGAGGCCAAAGCTAAACAAATGTTTTTTCTTTTAATCACTTACTGTAATTTCATCATGATTTTATCACAACTTCCTTATTTCATTCTGGGCAAACAACATTCCCAGACACATTTGAATATGTTTTATGCTGTTTTGCTAACTTTTGTATTGGATTAGATTAACTATAAAGTTTGAGACTTTTCTTAGCGAGATTACCTCATTAAAAAGGTAAAAATTTAAAGATAAAAGAAGTGATTGTAGTTGAATAATTCTAGATTGCCATAATTTACATCTTTTTGGCAGGATTTTTGATGCTCTGGGCCGAATAGCAGTGGCACAAAATGTTGACCGCTGCAGTACCAGAAACATATATTAGTGGTGATTTTGTTAAAAACAGTTATAAATAAATGCACTCAAGTTAATGGTTGTGTTACATTTTCAAGAAATGTCAGAATATGTTACTACCAAAACGTTTTTCCACAGAGGTGCCTGTAAACTCAGCCATCTCTGTACGTTTAACATTTGCTAACGGCCAAATAACCTTGTGTTTTACTTTCTGACTACCAATTAGACACATTTTACAGTTACATGCAGCCCTAACACATATTTTACAATGCAATAAACTAGTTTAAGATCTCGTGTAAATGAAGAGGGACGTGAGTTACGAGAAAAGAGTTAGACGACCTTGGATTAAAGTCCATGTTACATCTCTATCACTTCCTCATTACTTTATTATGTTCTTGCCCGTAGTGCAATAAGACAAGGAAGCAAGTGAGGAATTAGGTCATCATGTCTGTTTGCTTTAATGTTTAAAAAAAAATGTCTTACTTTAGTTTGCAATCCCTCATTTTTAAACCACTAAGTGTCTGGTCTGTGACGTATTAAAATCTATTTTGAATTAAAGAGATAAGTCACTTTGGCAAAGTTTTAAGTAAAGTCCAGTATATCCACACTCACTGGCACAAACTTACTCAATTATTAACACATTTAATTCAGTGCAGTCATCTTGAGGCACTTTATTTCAATTCAGTCACACAAATATCCTCTATGGGTGATATTCTCTACTGGGGGAAGGATCCCAAAGTAAAACCGGATCCTTCATGTGTTTCACTACATATTGATTAGCTCAATGACGGCGTCTGACTGTTTTTACATTCCTCCACGTTCACTGATAAGACCACACCCGCTGCTCGCGAGTCCATCCTGGTATGTGAGTTTTGTTGTTGTTTTGTTTCTCCGCTCTCCTAGCTAACCGTTAGCTGAGGGCTGAACGCAGGTTGAGTTTGTCCTGCTCCTCCATGCCTCTGCATCCCTCATTCCTCCAACGTCTTCTGACCTTGACAGTTGAATATAGGAGGGGAGTTGGGGATGACATTTTGCCTGACCGCAGCCCTCAGATAGGTTTCTGAGATGATGAACTGCTCTGCTTGGTGACATTCATCTTTCCCATGTGTGCAGCTCCTCTCCTTCATTCACCTCCACCCACACCTCCTTTCTCTGAGCTGCCTTTGTTCCAGCCGGGTGGGGAAGAAATGAAAACACTAGTTAAGGTTAAGTTTGTTTTTCCCGCTTATATTGATATGAAAGTTTCTAAAAAAAAAAATTAAAACTATTCTAATACACATTTTCATGGAGAAAAGTAAGTCGACTGTTGCTGTTTTTGTAGGATTAAAAAGAGAAAATATAGAGGAAACCCTCCCACTCTGGAATTAAGCTGTGGATTTTGATGCAACTCCAAATATTTCAGGGAAAATTTGATTATTTGTACGATGGAGTATTAGGGCCACACTGAGAAAATTAAAAAAATTAATTACAATAATAGTCTTAATATTACAAGTGTTGTGTTATTTCAACTTTATCTTTGTAATATTATTACTTTAATATATCAATAGACTTTATTCTTATAATATTATGACTGCATTCTCATCATTTTATGACTTTCTTCTCAAAATGTTATTTTTCTTAGCGTGGCCCTAATACTCCGTCGTACATTTGTTGATTATCTTTTAGAGTATATCTAAAATACTCAAAAGAAAAAAGAAAATGCAGATTGGGAAGCTGAAATACATGCTCAGGCCTACATGACAAGTTGGCGTTTGCAGAGCAGCCAATCCAAGAGCAGAATTTATTTTCCTTGGTCCTGATTGGCTGGACCCCCAAGAATGGAAACAAAGAAGACCGTATGTGTTAGTTTTTGCAGTAATGCTAAAACAATTTCCACTTTATTGAGGTATATGGCAGCTTTCAACATCTTTCAGAGTTGGTCTCAAATATTTGCAGATTTGAGCAAATTTACCAAATACTGGGGCTCCATTGTGTCTCAAAAACCTTAATGAGTCAATACAATGTGGGCCAAAACTCCTCAAAATTTATAAGAGATTACAAAAACCTCACCAAAAGATGTGTTTAAAGGTTTTATCCTACAACCCTCAGAATTATGGGATATACTTATTTTTTCTAACGTCTGTTTATCTTCTAACCTATAAAGTTAACTTGAAGTACTGTTGTGTGCTCGGTCCAGATTAACGTGAACCATTAGAAGGACCCAGCTTGTTTGAGCACTCTGCTGGGTTCGCAGGCAGTAAACAGACATATTGCTCGTCTTGGGCTTTTAATTGTGTTTAAATGCCAGGACGAGTGATGGTACTATTGGGACACCATTACAGGGCTCGCTGGATTAAATGAACTTACCCCTAAGTAGGCAGCTGGAAGGCACTTGGTGACTGGCAGAACTGATGGGAATACAGTTTTGGTATCATCAAGCAAACCTCTCAATGCAACCGGAGCTCTGCTTGATCGATGCCTGCTGAGGGCTTTGGTCTGTCAGCCACTGACTTGTTGGGTTGACGATGTGGAAAACGGTTAACTGCTGTCCTGAGAGACGCCGTTTTCTGCGGCTCATGTCAACGTGCGAGTAGCTCCTGATAATAATAAGGCTCATTAGATGATTGTCATTTAATTATAGCACTTAGTACATCAGACCATATCAGTGCTCTGGAGCGTGTGAAGCTAATTTACACAAAGGTCTGTTAGTTTACATGTCTGAGACGTTTCAGTCTTGGGCTGAAATTATGATAATATGTAAATCATGATATTATCAACTGGAAATCCTGTTCTTCATGCATGTGTGTGTTTATTGGTAATATAACCGTGCTTTGTCGCTTCCTTCGGTCTCAATGTCATTAAAGACAGCAAAGTCTTTGGTTTCTTCCAACGTTTGTTCTTTGTTGTCGTCCATGCCTGTGGTTTACTTGATGGATGCCGCTGTTGTGTCTCATATCCCTCAGCTGGTCAAACTGTTTAGTCTGAAATCGAATGTGTCAACAAAAAAAAGATGAAATATCATGACAGCATTCATGTTTTTCCTTTTATTTTAGCTTCAGATTTCTTTTTGGAGCATCAAGCAGCTCGAAGACCTCAGGCGTTTTCTGAATAAACTGGGATAACAAGTGGTCGTTTCGATGTGAATATCTATGAGTCAAATTATTGGGAGTAGTGATCTTTCTGCAGTGTTCAAGGCCTGCTTTTCTCTTCCATTAATTTCAATATGGCCTGTCTCCCATCAGCAGTCAGTTGAAAAGGGAGAGGATGCTGAAATATTTAGCTCGAGTACTTGTACATTAGCCTTAGTTAAGGACATCTGAGAGAATGTTCTACATTTACAAGTCTCCCCAGTTTTTAAACCAGAACATTTATAAGATAGTAAATGGGTGGAGAGGAAAAAAGATGAATCCACAGCGACGAAATCAACATGGCCGTCTAAATTTTGTTAAATCTGCCCTTTGGTTTGTTCATCCACAGCTGCTGTCAGACCTTGAGAATGTGTTTTTATTTAACGACACAAGGCTTCAAACAAAAATCACTTCAGCACTTTTTTCTTACTGACTCACATGAATCAAATATTTAAAATAAAGCAGGATTTATTCTCTGCTCCACCTTGAGCAGAAACAGGCATTGAAACATGAAAACATGATGTAACCTTAAGGCACTTGCGTCTAATTAAAATCCCACTCTGAGGCTCGGTTACAAAACAAGGTTCTGCTCAGAAGTTTGTCCTCAGAAGCTCTATCAAACCAGAATGAAACGAGAGATTTCCATTTTCTGCTTTTAATGATGAGTCGGTAGCGCCTCAGGACAAACAGGATCCTGTTAATGAGAAAAGAACAATGGGATGTCTTTGTAAACTACATAATGCGATGGGAAAACAGGATTCCCCACCATTTGTTTTACTTTTAACGATGCACTTGATTAATTGGCTATTTAGTCGTAATGCAGTTGTAGCAGCACATTTTATTGCAGAGCTCCAGGGAAAAGGAGATTAAAAGTTTTACAAACTAAAGGAATCATCAAACCACTTTGTTTCAAATTAAGGTGAATCTCAACAAAATGTTATTTCATTTTATATGGATATTGCACACAAAATCATCTAGTTCAATTTGATGATTATGGTTTCAAAATCCCAAAACTTGTTTCTCACATAATCATCATAAAATATAAGAAATGTGAAAAATAGAGTGTTTAATGCAGAATTATGTTAAGATTATACACAAATCCTCACTGGCGAGGGTAAACCACAAAGCTGACAGTCCAGCATGCTACATCAAGGCATATTAATGTAAAGTTGAGTGGAAAGAAAAAAATACTCCTCCCACAACAAATTAGGGTAAATATTATATGATCCGTGACCACGCTTTTCACCAGGCCACTATTCTGTTTTGTTTTATTCATTTTTGTTGTTGTTGTTGTTCTGATCTTGTAATGTTGTAGTTTTAGGAGTAACTGATTTGGATTTTTGGATCTTCATCAGCTGAAAGCCATAATAAGAACTTATGGTGGAAAGTTGAGTGGAAGGAAAACGTATATTCGTAACAGTGATGGCTGTAGCTCTGAGAAAACTGTGGAGCAAAGAGCCTTCAAGCTGACGAGCTTTATAGTGTCACCGATTTCCTTTTCCCGCAGAAATTGGCTTTTGCTCACAGTCGGCACACGGTGTCCATATCTGGTGTAATGAGCATGACGTCTCTGTGCCTGATTAGTTAAGTGATTTTTCATACAGTGGTTTATGGAAACAGAGCCAAACCAAGCGTTGAGGTCATGTACTATAAAGTACATTGACACGTTTTCATCTCATTTGTTTTCTAGTCCTCTCACTATATGTGTGGACAACCAGCTTTTGAGCAGTGACCAGTTTTGCCATGACTGTAAGTTTTTGTGTTGAAAAATGTTTTTATTGGTTCTTAGTAACATTCCTATACGCTTAGCTTTGGGTTTTCATTTGTTGTGACCCACAGTTGCCAAGAATAAAGTTCTGAAATTACTAAAACAAGTCAGTTTTTGTCAGAAATTGTCTAAAATATGAGACGCGCCTGCATGTGTGCCTGGAATGTGCTAGAGAGCCGTCACCTACGTGACTTAACTCCTTAGTGCAGCATCTGCTCCTTAAATTATTCACTGGTTTGAGATCATTAGGTCTGTTTCTAGGTCTAGTTTCCACAGCAGCAAAAATAAACCATCCTCACAGCTGCCTAAGACTGTTTTACTGGATGTTCATTACTCGAAACTGTAAATAAGTTAGAAGCATAATGTTATGTATCTATATGACAGACAATGAGTTATTAAAACACACATTACACCCCTGGTTTCTGATTAAGCCATTAAAAGCTTTCTACTGGCAGAGAGTATTCAGAGAAAAAGGGCGACTTATAATGTCATTGTAAGTAAAGGATAAAGAGTGTGTTTTAAACCATGACATGTAAAGTACTTATATCTAAAAGTGGGTCAGTAGTGTTTCCACTCTGTCGCATATCTTCTGCTGCTTAACCTCAGAGGGCAAGGATAAGCACAGAACATGTGGCCCAACCCGACCAATCACCGACTACTAGAACGTACTGCTAGCCAATGGGGTGCAGAGACGGATTACCCTTTGACTTCCCGAAGGAAAAACTGGGTTTGGTCCTTAACAGTGAGGGATTTTGATGTGGGGACAGTCTATAGTAACATGATAGAGAGAGTACAGAAATGGGAAACGGAAAGGAAACGGTTTCAGTTCAATTTTATGGTTTTCCACATCAGGTTGTAATAAAAAAAAGAAGCTGATTCTCACAGTGTTCTTGCATTATTTTTACATGCCCCAATGTAAAGAAGAACACAATGCAGATTAAAAAATAGAATAGCTGTGTGTGAAATGTAGCAGCCTGATACAGATGATCAAATAAGCATCAGCAATCGTGACCGCTGATTCGGAGAATCCACTGTACCAGGAGAGAAAGACATCCACAATGACCTTAAAGAAGCAATTGTTACAGCCCATAAATCTGGGAAGGGTTATAAAGCCAAACATCGTGAAGTGAGGTTACAGGCCCCATCACTTCAATCACAAGCGGAATAAACTTGAAGACGTTCACAGTATTCCTAGAAGTGAACATCCCAGGCAATTCACCGGAAAGTCACAGCTGCGTCTAGAAAATTAGATCTCCATCCCCGACTCTAACGGCCCAGTTAGCATGTTAAAGTTAATGACAGGTTTGCCGAGAGGACGCTCTCCTCTCTCAGAAGAAGATGAATCTGAATGAACCACAAGAGCAGAACAAAAAATGGTGTTTCTAAATCACAAATCGTCCTCAGCCATATTGGAACAACAAGTTCACACCAGTTGCCACAGTTGGTGGTGGAGGCAGAATGATGTGGGCTTGTTTTACAGCCACAGGTCCTGGACATGCGAGTCCACAACTTCTCTGTATACCAAAGTATTCTAGACACCAATGTTAAGCACAAACATGAACAAAAACAGAAGTAAACCAACAGCAGAATGTGTGAAAAGGGAAAAGAATCAAGATCTTGCACTTGGCTAATTAAAGTCCACACTTCATCTGGCCTTGGTAGGAGAGCTGTCCAAATAAATACCCGTCTAGTTTCTTTGTGCCTCTTGTTATTTTGCTTTAAACCTCAGTGTTGAACTAAGAATCTGTCTGTAATAGAAAAAAAAGTGATAGTGAAACTGTGAACAGAAGGTTTGAGGAGGAGGGGGATTTTCTTCCAAGTTGAACATAAAGATCCCTTCATGCTGCACACTTTCTGTGGGAAAAGTGAAAACTGCAAGGGGGGATCCCACTACTTCCTCGTACTCCTTCGCTGTAGTTTGCTGGCCGGTTGGCGTTTTGCATTTCTACACGATCTTCTTCCTGGGTGGAGCGCTCGTGTGAAAGATCCGACCGTTAATTTGCTCCATATTAAAGCCATCTGCTGGCGTGCGCTTCCTCCTCGGGACATCCCTCTAACGTGTCTCTCGCTCGCCGGGCGTTGTAGCTACAATTACCTTAGACTGACACATGAAGAGGCGAGGACAAGGTCTAACAGATCAGAGAGTGGGAGATGAGGGGGGGGCTTATGTCTGCTCAGCCATGCATGTGGAGAACTCCACCCACATGCAAATCCATTTACATGTGCCATCTGGAAAACCTGACCCACGTTAACAAGTTCAGTCAGCCTTCATTATCCCTTTCTAAAATCTCTTTGACTTGCTCCAAATGTCCTTTAATATAGATGTATAAAGATTGTGCTGAGTTATGCGTTCAGGCTACACTTTGGGTGCGTTACCAGACTTTGATGGATAGTTACCAGGCTTATGGCGGCGATGGTGATTGGTTGTTTCTGGTGGGAAGCAGAAAAGCTGATCATGTCGTTGTTGAACAGGGAATTGATCAGGAGGCCCGTATAGGCGGATCCGGCTGCAGGTTTAATGAATAATTTACATGTGGATGATGAGTCAGCACTCGTCGCCGCGTTTGGCCTTTTGGAAATAACTGCGCCGTAACATCTAGTGGGGGGAGCTTTTGTTTGACGGATGAAGTGAGAACGGATCACAGAAAGTGGGGGGGTTTGCTGATTTCCATACTGCGTGCGAGAGTTTTAACGGCAGGTGTGTTTTCCTGCTTTCATAGAAACTTCTGCATTGTTTATTTTCCAAACGTCAGGAGATGAAGCGAAAAAGTTTCTAACACAAAGCAGCTTTATGTGCTAAAAATAATCGGTTTACGCCACGACAAGCTCGCGAGAGCCTGTCCTGTTTCAAATGCTCACAGCAGAAAATTAATATCATCCCACCAAAGAGCAACGTCACTATTATGTGTCATGAAATAAATATTTTTCATAGAGCCGTAAAAACATTTAGATTTTTTTTCCAATTGCAGATGCAGTTCCTTGCAAAAGTATTAATACCATCTGAACCTTTTCACATTGTTTTTAGGTGACAAGAAAAGTAAAAAAATCTCCCAGCATTCGAAGGCGAAAACCTCTGATTTCTTTTAAATACATTTTTCAATAAGAAAAAAAAAAGATGTTTAGGAACATGGATCCTACTTTACTCAACCGCCAACAAGAGAAAGAGAGAGACATCCTGTTCAGATCCTACAGCTTTGAAAGCATCACTGCTAAGTAAAAGGAGGAGAGACCAAATTCACACGTCTTTGACGAAATTAAAACGTAAACATGCATATTTAGATTCAACATGAACAACTTTAGTTCAGAAACGACTAATAGTCTGAACCCTTTGTGTTGGTCTGTCATTAACAAAATGTCAATAAACTACATGATAGTGTGTGATTCTACGATCACTTTTCCACACAGAGGGGAATGTCGACAGGAAGTGACTCCTCTTTTGTGCTCTGTGAATGATATAGTTTTGCACAGCCTGTTCCCGTCCAGCAGCAGAGTGATCTGATTTAATGCTGAGGGGGCTGTTAGTCCCTCCTCATCAGCTCTGGCCTCCATGCTACAAGCCGGAGCCTCTAATGGATATGTAGGGAAATCAGGGTAATGTAATGCAGAGATGAACAGCGGCGGGGGAGGAGGGTGAAGGGGAGGCGAAGGGCCATTTCCCGTTTTTGTGAGAGTGCAGAGGTTGACGTGCCGGACCGCAGGCCTGGAATCTGGGCGGAAACTTCTGACCCCACAGAAAGCGGAAGCAGTGATGTAATTGTTACAGCAAGATGAGATAAAAGCTGCTGCTGAACATGAACTTGATGTTTCATCTGGTTAATTACAGCTGGTGACACAAAATAGTTACAGATATAAGTTTTAAAGTGGTAAATTAAAGTAGCTGTAGAGCAGGTGCCTCGTATATGAACTGCAAACATCAGTGTGATTAAGTTGCATAAATGGTTTTACATGATTTGAACTTCACAATATAAACGTTTCTTCCCACCCTCATTTTGCACCACCAGCTAAAATGAAGATAAAAATAAGAGGCAAATGGTTGTTAGATTTTTTTTTTTGTTTATTTTTTTAGATGTTGTTCTTTTTCCGTTTTGTATTTTATACCAACCATTTACAAAAAAAATCATACCTGCTAGGTCAAAGATGTGATTTAAAGTTACTCAGTAATATGCAAATAAATACATTTGCAGCAATCGAATTAGTTGCACCTCCGCCGTACTCTGCCATCAGTTGGTTTATGAGAATTTATCATTTTTAAAATGACTCGCCTCCATAATAAATTCTAGTTTGAAAGGATTTGAACTGGTGAAGGGTTGGGTTGATCTGAATTGTTCATGGTTGGTGTTGTTTGTTGTTCTGTTTCACTTATCTAATGTTTCCTGCAGACATAATCACACCAGCCTGGCAACATTAACTTTATCTGCTACATTGTTTGATTTTCTGATTGGACTTTGGCTTATAAACCCATAAACAATAATAGGTGCCTTGTTTCAAGGTAATTTTTTTAAATGCTTGAACAGATGTACTTTGATTTCAGCAATAATAAAATCCAATAAAAAGAATAATAGTAATAAGCTCCAGCTGTGATTATCCTGTGGATTAATATTTATCTCCATCTTGTCAGCTAATATTAAGGAAGAAGACTCCCCCCTTGTGCCATATTTGTTCTTTGACCTCATATTTCAGTTTTATAGTATTTGCTTGCTCCAGGAGTGCTCACATCTGTTTTATGAGAGTTGATTGTTGCGGCAGTACAGCTTAGGGTTTTTTTTTTTTTTTTTTTCTTTTGCCCCTCCTTTTCCAGAGTGTTGCATAAGATTATTGGTTAGCTGCTGCATGTTTCAGCGCTGCAGGCGGACCTTTCTAATGCTCCCGCTGCCTGGGCGCGGAGGAAGTCGGGAAGGAGCGCTGTTTATTTATAGGACAGGGAGGTCTTTCCCTTCTCTGCGCAACTCTCAGTCAACCACAAAGCCAGCAGAAGCGTCCAGAATGATTTCATGTCTGCGCCTGTGACTCATTTTTTACAGATTTATATAGCAGAGTTTTGCCTGTAAAAAAGCTTGCCTGGCGTTCTTGCTGTGGGAAATCCCTGACGTTGTTAGCACCGCAAGGAATGCTATTTGTGTTTTCTGATTCTGTTACCAGCTGCTTCCACTGGATTTACGTGGTTATTCTGTGTATAATATTGACCTCAGTCCTATTGTTTTAACTTTTGATGCTTTTTATACTTAAGAGAATCTCTGTTACTGAGATTTATTTTGCTTGATTTTGAAGTCAAGAAGTTCACGGCTCTACTTGTGTGCATTCGGCCTTTAAATATGAAAGTTCCTGAACTGTTTTCTTGGTTAAAGGGAATTTGAGTAACACAGTAAAACCCTCACCTGTTGATGCACACTGCTGGTCAGTTGGCTGAAATAAAACTTCTAAGACAGCAGTTTTTATTTACCCCCTTGCATCACATAGGGATGTTTCCAAATTGTATATATAAAAGTATGCACAGATTATGATGTAATTAAATGAAACCAATGTAAATCATTTAAAAAATGTTCACACTAACAGATTAATTGTTTTGTACCACAAAAACCCTCCTAATATCCTGTAAACTGTCTTAATATCCTTTTGCAGTTGTGTTTCACATATTTGTGTGTAAATATATGAACATTGCTCAAGGTTGTCCCACTGTGAGAATCTCATACTGTCCCATTAATATTTAAATGGATGATGTTAGTCTCATATGCAGCAACATTTTCTGTGACTTTACTGTCTTTAACCATTACTGCAGGTCTTTGTCCTCTGGTCCTCTGAACTAAATCAAGTGGAAACAGTTTGACCCACATTGCCCTGCATAAAAATTTACTGAGCCCTAGTGCTTTGCTTTACTGCCCCACTTAATTGCATATACACACACATACACTGTTTAATGCACATGCACTGACGCACTGGTCCAGATGCTCTGTTTGCTGTAACTGCTGGAGGGCTGTAACTGATGTTATTTACATTGCAGTTATCATAAGAAAATGGCACTGATAGAAGGATGGATTATTGCAGATTTTACAGGGATTAATCAAAAAGCCACAGAATGAGTTGAAAGCTAAGGAATGTCTCTCTCTCTCTTTTTTTTCCAATGCTTTGCTTTTGTGTGTTCTTCCTGGGCAGGGCCTCTGCAGCTGAGTCACGCCTCGGCTCTCTGGCCCTCCTCCAGCAGATTGAGAAGCTCCTTTATCACAAATCTCCACTGCTCCTCTGAGACCCCGTCATCCTTATATCTGCTGCCTCAGACGGCTTCTTGCGGTGCACGCGTCTTAAAGCGCCAAACAGCCTGGCAGCTGTAAATGCGTGAGGTTATCACTCCAAGTCTTATCTGGTCATTTGCATTATGTGTGTAGAAGGGGTGCGTTGTGTCGGAGGAACTGATTGCTGGTAGTGAGACATTAGTTTGGTTGTTCTGCATGAAAAGGTCCAGGGTAAAAGGGATGAAGAGGAGGAGGACAAACCGTTGTCATGGATCAAAGATTGTCAGTGTGATGATGAGGAAGAGGTGAAAGGAAATGTGCACATGAAAATTCCCAGAGCAGCCTTTGCCTTGCCTGAGGCTTAAGGCAATTTGTGTATAACTGTTTGCATGTGTGTGATGAATACAGTTTCACAAAACTGTTCTTCTGTACTTTGCTATAAATAAATTATTTTAAAAGCACACTAGTTTATGAAAACATCTTCATGTTTTGTTTTGGTAAATATGTTTTTTTTTTTTTTTTTGTAGAATACTGAGTGAAAATTGATGTGTGACGTTGATCCTCCACCCTGTCGAGATCTTCACTGATCCTAGTGAATTCAGCCTCAGGCTCAGATCTGTTACATTGATCAGAGCTGAACAGAGACGTCACTTTTACCAAAAAGGTTAACGACACTCTGAAGGAATCAAGACTCTCTGGTCTTGATTCTTTGGTATTACGTATCAGAATAATTTGTATAAAGTGACTTACCCAACTCCGAGAATAGTCTGGAAATGATTGCACTGGTCAATGTCATCATTGCTAGCATAATTTAATTTCCTAAGCTAGCTAGCCCTTGTGTGTGGATCTATTCCAAGAATATCTGAAATCCACAAATCATCGAGACGCCTTCTAAAAACACTTACTTTATAACTGCCTATTTTAATAGTTTGAACACCAACTGTACCTTTAATATGCAGTAGAAATCATCTTAGCACTACTCCAGATTCTAACATCCACAGACTTCCCCGTATCTCTTCTCTTGGAGTACAGCCAATCAGCACAAAGAGAAATGGACGGGCGGCTTTGCAAACACCAGCCAATAGCCTGTCAAGTTGCATCATGCCCAGGTGCCTCAGCTTTTCTATCAAATATTTCACATGTGGTCTGAGAAAAAAAAAATCTGCAAAAAGGCGAGTTTTTCACCTAAAACCTGGAGTTCCTTTAGTTAGAAAGGAAACTTTTCAAGCTGCATCAAAAGTCTTTAATTGTTGACACATTAAAATTTATTACACAATTAACCTCAAACCTTTCAATGGCCAACATGTGTGTACTTTAACATGTATCGTTAACAACTGCTAAGTCAAGCAGAGACTGAAAGGGATTTGCAACAGTAACTTTGTGCAAGAGAACTTGATAAACTCCAGAAACAACAGTTTAAAATGATAAATACATGTGAATCACGCTCTGTAAGAAAACACCGGCAGGTCTCCTTCCAACCCTTCTCAACCTTAGCTGTCATGTGCATACACATTCCCGTCTTACAGACACTGTTGGGACTGCCTTGCTGTCATTTTCACAAGAAGCTCTAAGGAGCCCTTGTTAGCAGAGTCTGAGTTCCTTGTCAAAGGAGCGAACATCACGTCGCTCCTTCATGTTACCTTTCCCTTGAAGTGATGCATTTCACAGCAGCGGAGGGCGAGGTGTGGTGCTGATCTTGCCTGAGGCGCTGAATTATTTTTCTTGTGATTGCTATTTTCAAATTCCTGTCCCTCTCAGTTCCCTTGCAACAAAAGGAGAAGTGGCTTTTGTGTTTGACCAGAACGGTCCATAACGATGCATGAAGGTCCTCTTTGTATTTCTTGTAAACGTTTGGAGGTTTGGGTCAACACTCTATTCACTTTAACTATACGAACCCAAGACATTTTCTTTGTTGAACACTTGAAAAATATCTTTGAACGGAAAGCTGTTGGTCACGGCGCTGCTGTGTATTTTCGCCGAGATGTTTCAGAATACCCACCTTTGCTTTTAGTTTGCTCTGACTATTTAAAAGCAAGAGACTATATCCCCGTTCACATAAATCCCTCATCTCCAGATCTGTTCACATATTTCAGCCACAAGTAATACCACTCCATAAATGTACTACTCATCGACCGCAATCACCTTGTGAATATGGTATCCTGCTTCCCAGGAGGGAGACGCTGCAAAGCAGCTGTGGATGTGTGCAGTGATGAATCTTTGGATACGAAGGAATCTGTGGCATTAGAGTTTGTTTGTTCTGTAATTTGTCATTTTTATCTTTTTTTTAATATACTTTAAAAAAGGTATGTAGGATTTAAGAGATAAAAATGTGTTCATATTTTTAATATTTTATGTTTATTGCTTGGCCAAGTCCTTTAATGGTTCCTTATTGATTCACAATACAGTATATATTTATATGGTTTGTAAATGTTGCCACTAAAAGATGATCAATATTCCCCATTTAGAAAAGAATCAACTGGATGCCGGTTGGTTTTCTTTTTTGCATCTTTTCGTTTCTTTTTCAGGAACTTTTTATTGGATCAATCTTAAAAACGTATCTATGTGAAATTAACACATTGTTTTTATCTGTTATCTGTTAAAATTTAGCATAAATTCTCACTTTTCTCTAGATCTTCAATAGATTCTCACTCAGAATCTATTGCTGCTTCCATACTTACAAGCTGCTCTGTCATCAGATAAAAACAAATAACGTTTTTATTGTTCTACCACAATTGATGGCTCTACTTAGTCCTACTTAGATTTTATCTATCTATAAAGCAGCTGCTCTAAGAGTCTTCTCTCTGGAAAACACCCGTCTCTTCTGAGTTACAGCATCTTTAAATAATCCCTGGTTGAGAATTTATGAGATTTTTTTTTTTAAATCATTTTGGGTCTAGACTTTTAACTTGCTTAGGAATGTCCGGCGTGTTTTATGTACTTTTCTGTGACAAGCATAGAAACGTTTTTGAATATTTATTTAAATCATCTCTGCTTGAATGAGTTTTACAAATGCAAGCAATCTGCAGAAAATGTCAAATTCGTCTTTCACGATGCACACACATTAAATAAAACGTAAACCCCATGCTGTAGATATCAGGGTTGTGATCTCTGGAACTGTCTGGAATGTGGTCTCTTCCACGGCTGCATAAGTTAAGAAAAAGAAAACAGAGTATGATTATTTATCTGTTTACTTAAATTTCTTTATGTTTACAGGTTGTAAAAGTCTATCCATCCATCCATCCATCCATCATTCAAACACGATGAATAAAAGGATCAACTTCAGTCTTGAATGGCATGTACAGTATTTCTACACGTTTCTGTTATTTTCACTCCCAACATGGGGCTGCAGCGGTCCGAGCCGGTGAGAGACGCACAGAAAGAAGGAAGTCACGGCAGTGCACACAGCAATTTAAATTTTAATTGCCTAGATTTATCTTCCCCATACAGTGTGACGGGGTGATAACTAAGGCTGATAGCACAGAGAGCCTGTTTGTTAAAGCCTGGCAACACATCCAGATATCTGGGCAGGAGTCACAACAAGAGCCGAATGGATTTAGTGCAGCATTTCTGTGGCCTTCGACAAACACTCATATACACTGTACAACGCGCACGGCTCAGCCGAGGCTTAAGTGCTGGTTCGCTCCCAAAGCTGAGCAAATTGCTCGATCTCAGCCTGTCTGCGGCACTTCATCACCTGTACTCAGGAACACAGTAGATTGCTTTAACAGTCAGCTCTTACGGCAAACAGCAGACTGCCAATGTAAGCTTTTCCTCCAGTTGCTCAGTCAAAGGTTAAACAAACTTTTTGCGATTGGCAGCAAATAAAGCCGCTCTCAGTCGATGCAGGTTAAGTGTTTAAAATCCTTATCTTATCAAAGTCCTTATCAAAATCCCAAAGTATGCCAACTATCTTTGCCCGCCCATGCAATGTTCCTGCTCTGGTGTCCTTCCATTCTTTGCAACTTTATTTACATAATGTGTGTATCGTTGCCAAGCTCTCAAGTGGGCACTGGTCTTATCTTGTTCTGAATATCTTCATGTCGTGCTTTATGACAGGATGTTTGAGTAAGCAGAGATTGTAGATCCACGCTCAGTTTGAGATTTGCAAATCCTGATTGTTCCATTACAGGCAAAACTTAAAAGCTCACAGGAATAAAAGCCAGGAAATTTCACTCCACTCGGCCATCTTGCTTTCTTAAAGCATTGCTCTCTCTCTCCCTCTCGCAGCCTGAATGAACTCCGGACATGCTTTTTCCTTTTAATAGCTTCTCCCGTTTCTCTGTGTTTTATGATAACACTGTTACTGAAAATGAGCAACAGTTATTCCACGTACCACATTAATAAAATCCACGCTGAAAGGAGGATTTTTGGCTTTCTGATCAACGGTCGAGGTTGACCAAGCAGAAAGTCAGCTGATTATCATCCCCTGCCAATTCTTCAGTAGTTAACCGTAATGCACATCCTCTTGGAACAATACACAGTCTGCAAACTGGTTTGTTCAGGTGTCGACTGAGCTAAACCAAACACTGTGTTTGCAGCAAATGTTACATAAGCATGGCTTACAAGCTGATGGGAAAACTGTACTACATAAATGTATGCATACATTTATTTTTTCTGTTAATATTTCAGCTGCACAGCAGCAGCGTTTCTCAGTTATTTTGCCTTCTGTTGAAGATAAGCTCACTGGAAGCACCACCTAAAGCCGGAGCCTGCTTACGTCAACATCAGAACTTGGTCTTGCTCAGCCCAGAGCTTGAATATAATTTTTGATATTTATGTCTAAACATAAGGGCTTTTTAATCCTCTGAGATTTAAATTCACTCTAACTTTGCAGTGATGTGGCTGAACGTGTTTATGCCCTTATTTTTACCACTAGAACGTAGGAAGAGTGCCGCATTTTCTAGTCGTTTAGAAACTACATCGCTAACTAAATGTGTTCCTTCACTCCAGACTGACGGATTTGGACATCCTGGATGCTGTCAAGGTTACAAAGTGTAATTGTGTTTGAAAGTAGGCTACTTCCATTTATCTTGAAATATAAACTGTTGTCTGCTGTGACTCGAATGTCCTGAGAAGCCCTGCCCTTTGCCCCCTTTTTCACGCTCCGTAGAAACTAGTAAGGCATGAAGAAGCAGAGCAGAGACAGGTAGGTGAAGATAATGTTATTAGAGATGACAAAGGCAAAAGGAAATTCCCAGAATGGGACGCTGCTGTCATCTCAATGGGAACACTGTTTGTGCCGTGTCTGAATCAGCTTTATTGGCCAAGGAGTTTTGTAAAAAAAAAAAAAAAAAAATCTTCTATTTATTCAGTTTGTTATGAAATTTGACCTAATGTTGTTAATAAACAGTATCAAAGAACACCAAAACTCAGGGAGGTAATGTCAAATCACTGTTGACCTGTTTACTCACACTTGGAAAAATAAGAAAGAGGTCTAGATTTTTGTTTCTGCACAACCCTCTTCGGTGTGGACTTTGACTGAGCCATTTGATTTGTTGTTTTGGCCTCAACTTTCACTCTAGAATGCTTTCTGTTCAAACCCTGAAGCTGGAAAACAAGCCCACATCATCACCCTGCCACCTCCATACCTGACAGTTGGAGGAACAGGTTGAAACATTGTGACATGATCTCCATTTTAGCCGAAAACTATTTTTCTTTTTTTGACAATCAGCCTCACATTTGACTATAAAACCCTCCATCATACAGAGGAGATCTTGATCGAGGCAATCACAGCAAAGTCCTGAGTCCCAAATCATCATCCCTCCTCCACTGTGCTTTACAGTTAATTTGTTGTTAATGGGCTGATGTGCAGTATTACCAAACAACTTTACTTGGCAATTGTTTGTACAAAGTATATTGTTCCAGACATCTTGGTCTTCGTGCAGGAAAACTTGATGAGACGTTTTCCATTAGCCCTTTCAGCCTTTTTCATATGGTTCTGCTGGGAACTTAAACATTTATCATGTCAACTGAGGCCTCTGGAGATGGAGTTTGGGTATTTTGGGCTCTGATGTTGATAAAGTTAGCAACAATAGTTTCTGCTGATGTTTTTGTAACTCGTATTTGGATCCTTCAGACCCCCAAACTGTCAGCACACCAGTTTCTTATTGTCAAAATGTCCAAACCTGGTCATTAGTTCCTCGAGTGCATTTGATCAGCTAAACTGTGGCCACAGATTAATCTGAAAGAGCTCCTGACTCCTTTATCACCAACTTGAGTTTTGCTCTACATATTCCTCAGACTGGAACTGATTTAGTCAACATCAATATTAACATCCCCCACACCCCAACATTTTTTTTTAAGTTTTGCAAGTGCATATTAGCTCAGCAGGCTTACTTAGCCACAGCTAATAATTCAGTGATCCTTCCTCCCTGAAAGATGGTTAATATTCTCATGCTAAAAAAGTAAAGAGCATCTTTCCATGAAGAATTGAGAACAAGCGGTCGCTGGCATGTCACACAGCGCAAATATGATCAGTTAGATCCTGTCTTTCTCCCCTGCCTCTTTCAATCTGCTCATCTTCCACTGCACCCGTCCTACATGCATCGCTTAATTTTCCATGCCTTTCAGTCAGCTTCAAAATAAAGACGCTCGACCTCCATCTGTGGATTTTTTTTCTAACGCCCTCCGCTTTCCCTCCTTCTGTTAGCGCGCTATTCCCAGCTGCCACTGAGACTTGTTTTTCAGGCACACTTGCATCAACAAATGCAATGAAAGCGTAATTGAATAATTTTCTTAAGGGATGCGAAGGCATAATGTGTAATTTCGCTGTGCCACCATGCTGTTTTATAATATGCTCTCACTCGGTCGCCCCGGAGTTTCATCTCCAGCTTCTCCGTGTGAGACGGCACCAAGTGGGCGATGGTGAGGGATGTGAGCGATTGCATATTCTATTTTTCTTCATATCCCTACACTGATTTTCATCCCCTCCTGCCTGCTACCCAACAATTAAAACCTTACAAAATGTACTTAATTAACTGCAATATCGCACACTTAAGATCTGTTACTGGAAGTGTAATGAACCCCGTCGACGCTAAAAAAAAAAACGAGCAGAATTGAGTTTAAGAAACAAGCTTTACTCCTCCGTTTGCCCCAGGGAATCTGCAGAAAAGGTACGCCTGAGGTGGAAACAGGCGAAGTGAGAATGGTTGGGTTTTATTTAGATGACAGCAGCATGAGCTTGTCTTTTGATTGAGGGCTCATCAAGTAGTTAATGTGACTCCCGGTGACTGATGGCCTTCGGAAGATAGTGGAATGCTGAGTGGAATAATGACTCGCTGCTGCTGCAGCAGAGAAACCCTATTATCAGACTGTCAGCAGACGTATAGAGCTCATTTATAATTAGCATCACGATAAGAATTTAAAGATCAAGCTCGAAACGCTGGTTTATGCATGCTTGTCGCTTACTTGCTTTATTTTTTACCTTGATTTGCAATGACTGAGAGACTAGCAAGAGTTACACAGTAACAGGTACGTTTGTATAAAGTGAAAGAAATAATATGTCAGAAAGTTAGTACTATGAAATTAACAATGATTTTTCACATAGAATTGTTCTGGGGGGGGGACTACTCACTCCACAGTCATGTGGTCATTATCACCGACACCCACAGTCATTGAATAGATAGTAGAAAATGAACGAAAGGTTTTGACATAACTTGATGGGTGAATCTCCTTTTTCACAAAGCAAAAAAGGGAAAGCGGATGATTTTCTGACCTTTGCAGAGGTGGACAAGATCAGTTTCACAGCTAATTTTTGGTTGATCAGCCAGAGTTAAGGAAATCAGACCAGCTGATCGATCAGGGCATCACCAGTTCGAAGTGCTGTATATCGTTGCAAAGTTTACTACAAGGAAAAAGTGTGATTGAAATGAGATTCTTAGATTCTTTGTAGCCTCCATGCGTTTTGCAGGAGTTGGAAGTCAGCCTGCGTCTGTAGCGCCTTTGACTTGCAAAGTAAGTTAGTCACAGTCCAGTGTTGTCCCACTTATATGCTTGCAGGTTGAGCGACCGATGTAATGACGTATGTCACAAACAGCATGAGTTAAAAGCAGAAACAACATTGGATGACTTCAGCCTACAAGAAAGACGAGAGATGCTACTTCAATTTGAAGTATTTGCTCGCTCAGCAAGACTGCTCCATCTTCTTTGTCCGCCATTGTTGTTTTGAAAAGAAGGACATGGAGAGACTCCCAGTGCAGATTTATGGGTCGTCCTGGCATCAGTGCAGGACGCCCGTCGTTCCTCACTGCCGTCTTCCTTTAAGAAATTCCCAGCTGTGTGGAATGTCGTCGCTCTGGATTTGTGATATGAATAACCAGAAGGAGTTTATAGACAGGTTTCTCAAGAATAACAGAAAAAAAAATCTAAGTATCAATAGCAAAGCTATATATTTTTTAATTTATGTCTCAATGTTTATATGATTTACAGAGACGCTTGTTTTGTTCTTAGACAAACTAGCAAAGGAAAGATGACACAAGGCATCATATATATTTAACCTGACTGTTTATTTGTTTGTTTTTTGTTTTTGCCTCAGCAGCATCAGCTTTCCAGGACGCCTGTTTGTGTGTAATCACCAAATCTGTTGCCTTGACTTAATCCTGCTACTTTTCTTCCCAAACAACACATTACAACAGCTTAAATCACTCCAAGAGTTGGTGCTCATGTGTGTCTTAAGACAATAGGATGCTCTCATACAGTAGTTTATTATTTGGCTTCCTGCAGTGTGATGGATGCACGGACAGTAGTTTGTCTCTAATTATCATTAGCCTCCCGGAGAGGAAAAACCTGTTGTAATTGCAACTCTTATTTCTGCAGCGCCTTGATCAGCAAATGACTCTCCTCCTGCTGTTATGCAGAATGGAGATGGTTGTCTTTTGTACAAGTCCAAAAACGATTCTGGCAGCGATGCTATGAAATTCTCCATGTGTGTTTTATATCATTTGAATAACTTTGGAACAGGAAATCTACCGCTTTGTCATGTCGGGTCGTCAAACGTTGAGTCTAAATAAAAGGTGCCTGTCAAAAATCCTGAAATTTAAGTGGATTATTAGAATTATGTACTTTTTTATTTGTGTTTAACCAGCAAATCTTAATAAAACAAGAATTTTATTCTAAATTAAAAGTTAATTACTGTTTCCTAGTGGTTCCAGCTTAACTTTACCTGCTTTGAGGATGACGGACGTCTGCATTCGTACAGGCCATCTGTTGGCGGGTCTTCCTGCCTGCTGGGATCAACCTCAGCATCTTTGGGTAAACTCTCACTGTGAATGTGGGTCTTTCCACTCAGCTGTTGTTCCTGCTGCCACTGAGGTTGAAATTACAGCATAAAAACATTTGTTGATGTTGTTTTTCTCTATATAAGATGCTAAAACTGAGAGATTCTGACCAGACGCAATGCTGTCGTCGTAAATCGCCGTTGTACCAGATTAGCTTAACTGGTTTTGATGTTTAAAGTCATCTGAAACTATGTAGAAGAGTATTTTTATTAGACCAGATTAATGTTGTGCCTTTCCCTGAGGCACATAAATGCAGTCACATGGTCACTGAACGCTTCCTTCCTACATATGTCGTCATATTAATATGAAGTTACATGAAAATGACAGTTTGCTCAACATGTGACGTGACATAGTGATCATCATGTTGGCAGACTTCTGGAAAAAAAGTGTAGAGGAAGGACTAAAAGGGATTAAAAATATTATTTTCTTTTTGTGATGTGTAATTTGTCAGGAAATGTGGATACAAGAAGTGTGAACAGAAGCGAGGAAAGAAAAGAAAAAATGCAAACTAAAAGTCGCGGGAAACATAAATTAATTGTTCCTTATTTGTATGTGTCTTATTTTTGAACATAGTAAAGCTGACATATTACATATGTGAGATTGAGTGTGTAGTTTTGTAAAGCCACTTCCTTATCAAGAGTGGAAGAAAGGAGGAGCTGCTTTTAATATTTAATATTGTGACATTTCCAGGCAAACGGTGTAATGGTGATGGAGGGATTCCACAGCTCAAACCCGGGAGACATTTTTATTCCGTATTTTGTCAAAAATGATTGATCTTGATCTATTTTTTTACATCAGAAAAACAGCCAAACCCTTTAATAAGGGCTTTCAGATGCAAACAGTGGTGGAAAAACATGCACATTCTTTTCAAATAGTGTTCTTTTGGTATCTGTGGCCCTTTTATGTAGGCTTGTCGGCTACATCTGATTCATGGTGAGTCTTGTGCTGCCTCACTCCAAAGAGAATCAAAGAGATTTAAGAGAACAGATTCGCTTTGGATTCACATGCTGATCTTTTGGGGCGCCGTTTTCAAATCTCCTATTGCATGAATTCCTGGCAGGGCTGTAGTGTTTTGTGTTGCATAGTAAATCTCCTGACCTGTACTCTTTGTTTGCTACTCGGTGTGTGCACATGCCTCGCCTCTGAGCACGGCGGTGTTTATGTCTGCATTGAAGAGGGGGGTCCTTTTGCTGTATTCTACCTCAGCTTTTGCTCCATTTATTTTAACTGATAGCTATAAACCCAAGCTATGTATTCACCACAGCAGGCAAGTTCACCTGAGTATACAAGTGGCTGTTATATCGACCAATCTATTGAGTCATTAAATAGTGAAGCTGGCTTCGGGGCCTTGTCTGAGCTGGGTGTGTATTTGGAGGGAATACAAAGTTAGTAATTGTAGCGTTTAGACTGAGATGTTATCTGGGGTTTATTTGACTAGGTGTAATTTCTCTTAGTCAGCGTGATAACTTCTCTGATAAAACCCAACGGACCGTTTGTCTTCTGTGTTATCGCGGTAACATCAGACCGTGCGCACATGCTAAGCTAACATACAGTGGTGTGTGAGCGCAGACAAACACACACGTGCTGCCGAAGAGACAAAACAAAACGTGCACGGACATATCCGCGCATGCAAAACAGAGGTGGACATGCACAGTAATAACTAGCTGGATGCTAATTGTCAAGACATTAGAATAGCATAATGACTTAATAGAGAAATAATGGTGCAATTAGGGCCACATTTGTTTTATTTTATCTGCTAGTTTTAGTAGATTTTTTTTACCTTGCAGTAACTTTCCAAAATAAATCATAGTATTCAAATGTTGCTTGGTACAAGCAACTTATACTGAACGCTAAGGAAAATGTTGTTCTTCTACAATAAATATTCATCTAGGCGGTAAAAAAGTATTTTCCTCTTTTCCCTCAAACACTCAACTGCCTGCTTTAACAGATCAAACGTGCATTAATATGCATCAATATGTGGAGTGGGAACATTTTGATTCAATCATTTATGGCCTTTCATATCGCCGCTCTTGGGGGTTTAGCCAATCAGAGCCAAGGAAAATGAATGGCGCTCCTAGATTGGCTGCGTTGCAAATGGCAGGTAATAGTGTGACTAGGCATTTTGTACTTTGTTGTGAGTATTATAGATATTCTTCATTGGAAAATCGGTGATAAATAATTTGCAATCTATCTACGACCCTAAAAAACAGCAACCAAATAAATAAATAACTAGTGTGTCTTTCTAAAAATGTTGGTAGTGTTTCATCTCATTAGTGTGAACCTTGTGTCGTTAATAGTCTTGTGAGTTTGCTTTAACCATACACCCTTACCTCCAAAGCCCACCGATATTTGGGTTCCTCACCGTACTGGAATGAAGCATGCTGTTCGCCCTGGAAGTGAAACCGTCCTGCAGAAAAAAGCAATTATTTATTTAATCATGCCACTCTCTCAGACAAACGTTCGCTCAAGATTCACACCAAATATCAGTTGACTTCTCCAGCATGAGGATATTAGCCACACGGTGTTGGTGATGATGTGTCTTATGCATTCTGATCAAATATTCCATTACTCTGTCAGCTCTGCTGTACGTAATAGAGTCGGCCAGATCCATGTTCAAACAGCATTAAGCTCTCAACTCTCCCACTCCAGCTGCTCTATCCAAATAATGACCTTGCTCTCCGTGTGCTTACCACACCTCTGCTGTTTGGCTGACACCTTGTGTGTACTCCGGCCTGATGGGAATGATTGTTGCATTCAGGCTTATTGACACTACTGCAGCATCTATCCACTGGGTTTTCTTTATACACACACACATATATATATTTATATATTTGTTGCTGGACTGGTGAGGAGATACTGAGGGATTTGGAGGGAGGATTCTGCTTCTTGCTGAGATTTTGCTGTGGATCTTTTGCTGTGATGCTTATAGTGATGATTTATTGATTTCTGTGAATTCTGCAGGCAGTCTCCACTCGAGGGGTGGGAGGTGAAAGTCATTTCTAGCTACGTATGTTTTTGTCTGTCTTTTGTTTGTCCAGGACAGAGCTCGGGATAATCTTCAGTTTTACCGTTTCAGTGGAAATCTATTGAAACGTGGCATATGCATAGTAATAACAGTTGGGTCCATAAAAAAATCTTGCTGTTTTTGCATTACATCTTTAAATTTTAAGCAGTGCGAGTCATCTATTCTCTTTGAAACTCTGGTCACATTGCTTTGGGTTTAGCTTGAACTGAAAGCTGATGGCTGTCTGACAGATGCTCACCAACAGTTGACGTAGTCAACAAAAATATTAAAACTGGCAACTTGTCAGAAGCAACTAACTGGAAACCAATACAGCCCATCACTAATCTGTCTAATGTTGCTGTGGGTATAGATGCACATTTATCCAGGCGCCATCTGTTTGTTGGTTCCCAACCATACAGTCAGACGGAGATTTAAAGAGGAGAGGTCAGAGCAGGTGAAGTGGATTAGCACCTGCTTGCCAACAACTGATGGTGTCAACCAGGACATGCAAACGAACAACAAAGTTGTTGATGTCTAACCCAGATAATGAACCTTTAGCGAGTCACGAGGCTTCATCAGGGCATCTGTATCTTCAGTCAGAGGCTTCTTCAGATTAATTGCGAGACTGACTGCTGCTGGAGATCCTTCTACTCACAGCATCAC
Source organism: Poecilia mexicana (assembly GCF_051168715.1). Lineage (NCBI taxonomy): Eukaryota > Metazoa > Chordata > Actinopteri > Cyprinodontiformes > Poeciliidae > Poecilia > Poecilia mexicana. The sequence goes on from NW_028263381.1 coordinate 20,044,304, forward strand.
CGTCCACGACTCTTGGATGATATGAGTTACGGTAACATTGAATTTCCCTTTGGGAATTCAGAAATTTAGTTGAATTATATTGTATTTCTGTACAAAAATTTTTTGGAGGAATCAATTCATAATCATCAAACCGCACACGAATAAAGAAATGACCAGACATATGGAAGTTAACATGTTCTCATTTACTCCCCTGCTTCTGTCAGCGAGTTTCCTTCTTTCTAATGATGATAGCTGAAGTACCGGCATGGAACATGTGGTGAAATCATCATGTTGAAGATTTAATCGATGTTTTTACGAGGGGAGTCGACCCGTCTTGGTCTTTTCAGGAGAGAGACGCGATGACTCCACATCATCCCCTCCACCCTGCTCCTCTGCCCTTGGGTCCTGTTACACGCGTTTGTGTCCTCCTGATTCAGGCACGTCATCTCTTAGCCAAGTCTTAGTGTAAAAACCGATGACCTAAAGTAGTTTTCCGAAAGGAATATTTGAAGAAATCCCCAGTAATAATGCAGTGAAATCATTATGTATGTTGCTGAAACATGTCAGGAAAAAAAAACACCCCTCAAGGACTTATGTCATGATGGCTGATCACATGATTAATGATTGTCCTTGAAGAGCGCCTGTTTGTGCTATGATTTACCAAACTCACTGCGCATCATGCCCACCATGGGCATGTACGCCAATTAATTACGGGTATCTTTGATTGCAATTGAGATGATTGCTTCACCTTGCTCCCCTTGCAGGAACAGCTTCATCAACTCGGTGTGGAACCGTTTACTGCTGGGAATATAGGGGGTTTAAATCAAATGTACTCTTGCTTAGACTCATTTCTTGATCTTTAGTAAATATTTTTGATTGATTCACTCACCTCTCACCCCTTAAATCCCTTGGCATACCGAGTGTCGCTTGGTGTCATTTTTGGCTGGACGGATCAATATGTTTGCCCCATATCGTCAACCTGAGATGAAAACACACATCCAATAACTGCAAACTCTGGAAAATCAAGTCAGAAATGTTAAATAACTACTCTTAAGTCACCGTACGCCCGTCTTCCTCGTCCATGAAAAGCTCTCCACTCTGTAATGTAGCAGCTTAGGAAACATGCCTCCCCTCCCCTTACCCAACTCTTCCTTTTTTGCCATCTGCTTTGAAATGAAGGCACATGTTGGAAAGTAGGCTAAATCCAGAGTGACAGCTTTTTCTCCCTCCTATGTTAAAGCAGTTGCTGTAGGCGGTGTCCGATAGCATGGGAAAGGAGCGAAAGGAGTGAGCCGGTTTATCAAGACACGACAGCCTCACGGTTTCTTTGATCTGTACTTTCAGTACACACAGCGTTGCATTATAGCTTCCAATCTGCACTTTCATAGAGACTCACTTTATTGGCATTTCACTCGTTGGCTACTTTACTAGGGACATCGTGCAAGTGCAACATGAACCCCTTACTTTTGTGTGGCAACAATCTTATGTCATCACTGTAGGTTCATTATCCTGCTGGAAGTATCCACTGGAACATAGTAGTGATAAAAAGAAGGACATGGTCAGCAAGAATACAGAGGCTGATGCAAAAGTCAGTAGTAAGGGGCTCAGGGTTTAGTAAGAAAACACCCCCACTCACAACATCACCCCATCAGCAGCAGCCTGAATAGTTGAAGTCAGAATGGATACATTTCATGGTGTTTATGCTGGATAATAAAGCTGAGCATCTCTATTTTCTGCTGTAGTCCAAACATAGATCAGCTCACAATCAAAGTCCCTTCAGTTCCCTTTCCAGTCCATTCTGGTGCTTTGTGATGCTAACTCAAACATGCTAACTCAAACATGCTATTGGTCTGTGATTTTGTGAACTTGCTCTGGGTATTGTTGATGCTACTAAGAGTAAATGACATTGGTTAGAATGAAAAATTAGATGTTCTTTTTTTACCCATGTAGGAAAATCTACATGCATTAATCAGTCTGTGTTTCGATAACATAACTTGTTAGCTTTGATCCCGCTCTTTCTCCAACTCACTGATGTTAGCCCAGCCCGAGTCTCAGCTTGTGCCTTAAAGACAGAAAACATTTGCTCAAACTTTACCAATGCTGACCTGAAGTGTGTTTCCTTTTTATCCTTCTTTCCTTCTAGATAGATAAATGTTAGCATGGAACTATTACATCATGTTAACATGTAGCTAAAACACAGGAAACATCATAGGTTTTATACAGGATATCAGTCACTTCGTGTTTTAAAGCAATTCCTGAAAATCCCTCTGATTAAAAATTTATGATATTGTTGCTGTAAAGACTTTATGCTAAAATTGTGACCTAGCATCACTTAAGCCATTAAGGCTAATGCACATTTCTCTAAATGTTAACCTGAATTTATTGATTTTTGCATAAAGTGCTTATTTTTAGCATCTATTAAATGTTTGATTGCCTTTTGTGTAAAAGAGTCTCTGTTGATGTTAAATACATACATGGAATAAACTTGTTCTCCAGCTCATCTGCTTGGCATGAGAATAAAGCAAACTCTTTGTCTTTTGTTAGTTCACTTACACAGCTGCCATTTTGTGGCTTTTAGACCTTGTAGGTTGTCTTAAACCTCCAATTACAGACCAGCCACAGCGCACATCTGAGAGGCGTAAGCAGTTACATATGGGCACTCTCTCTCTCTCTCTCCTTCTCAGACGCACTTGCACACAAAATACACACTTGGTGTTTCCACGCTGGAGGCTCAGGGCTGTGATCTTTCCAAAGGTTTTCCTCCCGTGGCCCGTGTGCCAGACTGTCTGGAGAGCCACGGAGGGGTTGGCGTCTCCTTGCCTGCCGAATGAAAAAGCCAGCAACGTTTGCTTTCCGTAGCACAGCAGACAGCTTTCCCTCACGGCCCCCCTCCCAGCTCCCACCTCCCACTCCTCTTGAGGAGGATTATTGGCAGAAACTGGACGTTTGATCCCGACTTGCTCTCCACCATGGCTATATCCGCCTGACAAGGCTCTTTGAATCTCTGTCTTTCCCAAACTTCTCGCTTGCAGCTGCTTTTAAAAAAGATAACAGCTAAGCCTTTTTTTCCCTCCCTCCCTACTGTCTGCTGTTTAATGTCTCAGATGAGCTCTTGTCTACCTGGAAGCTGGCAGTACAGCTGGGTCACTGATATGCTTGGATTTAATTGAATTTCAACCAAGATGGTGCAGAAACGATCATAGAGACAGGTGTGGGTAATTTATGACTGTTTCCTCTGATAATGCAGAAGGAGTAGATAATTAGCTGTCTTGAAGATGAGAGGGGCTCTTGCATAAAAACATCCCGATTGCATGCTTGCCTGTGTGAAAGTTTTTTTGTTGTTTTTTTTAATTCTGCTCACTTTCCAGTCTGACGATGTGTTTTTGTTTTAACAGTGATTAATTGCGAGGGACAGTGCCAAAGAGCTTTCTAAAGTAATTTGCACTTCAAGTATAAACAGGAAGTGTGTTTCCAAATGCAAAATGCTGTCAACTGTTGCAGCGGTTTGCAAGGGGAGCCAAGATGAAACTGTGCTCTGGTGATGCAATGTGACAGAGGACAGCACTGAATGACCTTAAGCTGTCTGAGCCCAAGGTGCTTCATTTAGGCCAAAAATCTGATGTGCTCATGGAAACAAGTTGGAAAAAAGTCCCGTTCCCTTCAGTTTCAGAAAGTATTAATGCGGCTTGAATTTCAAGTGCATTTGTTTTGGTTTGCTAACACAAAGTAAGGCATATTTTTTGAAGTAAAAATACCGTTTTCTGCACATGTATTTAGTAGCCACCTAATAAGCAAACAGACTAGCTCTGTGTAATTTAATCTGTGTATGGATGCAGCTGCTTTATGAAGGCCTCAGGAGTCGCTTTGAGAACATTAGTGACAAACCGCATCATAAAGATGGAGGAACACGGCAGACAGGTCGGGGAAAGTTGTGGACAGGTTTAAAGCAGAAAGAGTACAGTACAAATTCAAACCTACCTAGACACGACCCCCATCTAAACCAACAGGCCTGACAAGGAAACCATTACTTAGAGAAGAGGGAAAGTGGAGAGGATGCAGAGATTATGGGTTGCACTTTAACCTTGAACCCACAATCCTCATACTTTAAGGATACTGTTCTTTAGCATGGTTAAGGAAGGTGGTCAGAGACACACATAATTTTCTTTCCACTTTGTGATTATGCTCTACTTTGTGTTGGCTTATTACACAAAAACCGAATGAAACGCATTGAGCTTTGTGCTGTGGCATAATTTGGAAAAGTTTGACATCTTGAAGCAGTTTAGCAGGGGATCATATATGCTGCGTGACAGGAGCCTGAAGAGTTACTGTCTCTCTCCTGCCTGGACAGAACTGCTTCACAGCTTGCTCCCATGCATACATCCGAACCCACATCAGCCCCACCACGCCCCACGTCGCGGATCATTGTCTGAGGGCCGAGGCTACGGACTGAGACATGCAGCCTTCAGATGTGCAGCAAGCAGACATCAAGTGACGCTGACCACCAGCTGTGAGATAATCAGTCAGCCCATCTAAGAAAAGGCTTCCCTAAAGCTCTACAGCCGCTTTGGCCAAGTGTGGTCTGCATGAGCTGATCTCTATTTAAAACCCCCAGCATTAAGACGATGGATTCAAACAGTGGGGCGTATCTAATAGACTCCTCTGCCAAAGGAAGTTTAAAAGACTATTAAAAGTCAGACTATCGTACATTTTAAATCACTTACAGTGTTGCTGATAGTCCAGATAAGTAGTTGTAAAATGTCTTAAAATAAACTAGGTAACACAGTGGATCTTTGCCTTTTCACGGTTCACAGTTTGCAGGTTTTTCTGCAGAGTGTGGCTCTAAATTAGCTTATTCCTAGATTTTATAGAGCATGTCTAAAATATTCAAAAGAAAATGCATCTTGGGAAGCTGAACTAGCCATGCTTCTTGAAATGCTATTGTCTGGTGTTTACACACCAGTCAATCCAAGAGGATTGTTTGTTTTCCTGACAGTTTTCACTGTATTCATATTAAGGTCCTGTTTTTCAACTCTTGTATTACATATTATAAAAACAATGAACTCTAAATTATATACATTTTTTAACATTTAGTGGCTTTTGTTGTCAAAGGTCTTGAGGTTTCAGTCGACCCCCAGATTACAGCGTCCTTCCTCCTCTGCAAGCGGCACCACATACTTCCTCAGTTTGAATGTTTCATTATAGGTTTTTCCACTGAATAAAAGTATTTAAATGAAAGTTTGAAACATTTTTCAGCATGAGCTGCGATACATTTATGTGACTCTATCAGCAGTACCTATTTGTGTGCAAGGTGCTGTCCTTGCTATTTTTAAAAAAGAAAGATGCCAGTGTTTTATGTTTTCATTCATATAAGAACTGTTTCTATATCTCTGAAAGGTTGGGAGTCTGATTGGACTCATAAATCATTTCATAAAAGATAATTTTCCACCTATTCACTCGTCTTGAACACGGTTATGTATGCAAAGACACGTTATGTATCCTCTTTACCTTCCACTAATATGCCTTTGCATGACATGAGAGATAATTAACACACAATATATTGTTAAGTCGGCAATCTGTCAGTGTTAGAGAAAGGTGCGGTATTGGCCCAAACTGAGTATAATAGCAGCAGTAAGCTGAGACACGCCCTGCCCTCTTTGTTTCATTATAGGTTTATTGAGTACTTAAACCAGAGGTACAAAAAAGGTACTTAATACAACACTTTCCACTTGCATAACTATTTGTGTTTAGTTATTTCATTAAATAGCAGCTGACAGCTTCACTGTCGTAACAAAAATATGATTCATTGATTGATTAAAAAATACTTGACATGAATTTATCAGACCGGATAAAAGCTGAAGCCGCAATATTCAACGAGATCTTGGCCTTTTTAAACTTAATCTTCTGATGACAATGGCTATAAAAACGGCATCTGTAGATTTTCTTTCAGTCCCAGTATTTCTCCTCAAATGTGACATACGTTGTCTTTTTTACTTTTTTCACGTTTTGGCACATCAAAAAGAAGAAAAATTGTATTCTGTTGCAATTTTGTGTGACAGACAAACACAGAGGAGCAGAAAAAGTAAAATGGAAATAATTCATACAAAATTGTGACGTGTGTTTCTGTTAACGCTGGAAGAATAGAAAGTAAGAACATGGCCGTTGTTGGAAGAAAGTCATCAGAAGCCCGATTTATTGTCCTGTAGAGAAAACCAGCAAACATGCAGTGACTAGAAGAGACATTATTGGCAGTAAACGATCATCCTGAAAACACTGACCCCAAAGCGACAGGTGGTGGTGGATTTCTTTCTTTCTTCTTTTTTGCATACGGCAAGGATGTCACTACATCCTTGTTTAATTAAAGGAAAAATGCACTTAGCTCATTCATCTAAATTCACACAGTTCATTCATTTGACGCTGCAAAATGCAGCCGTGTTGTTGCTGCGCATCTTCAGTGTCTCTTTCTCAGGCAGGAATCAATCCGTCCTCTCTATCTACAAGTCAATTGCTTTGGCTTCACGTGGGATTTCCTCAGTGAAACCAACAGGAATGTGAAGCGGATCGCACCTGTCCGATCGCCGAATCTGTGAAGCGGCTGATTGGTGGACTGTGTTGTGCTGCGGAGCTGCGAGTGGCTTAAACCCGTGTTTATCCGAGCCGTGTGGTGATTAAAGCGGGCCGAGCTCAGCCTGGAGTCAGATGGGTAATTAAGAGGCTGGTCTCCGGTGTTAACAGCATTAGTCACCTTGGAGATAATCGACAGCACAAAGCCGCCTCCCTCCATGGTGCCAATAGCCTCCTCAAGTAATCCTGCACAAATAGGAACTTAGGTGTTTTTTACAGTTCCTGTATAAATTAGAACAGCAGCAGCAACAAAAATGTAATTCAAAAAGAGAATATAGAATCGTTAAACACAGTGATATATTGTTGAAATGTTTTACTTTCATAGTTTTCATGATTATGGCTTAGAGCCACTGTGAAAACAAAATGTGTATTCCAGAAATGGCAGCGTAGTGACAAGCATATCCATGTATGGTACTGCATATGCACTTTGGAATGGTGTTTGCTGCTTATAGAAATCTATTTTTTCCTTCCACTAAACTTTCAATCAATTCCCCTATGTACAGACCTCCTTCAGCAACTACTTTTTATGACTTTCCTGTCTTATAATGGGTATCTTTTAATGGTTTGGACAGGCCACAATGTTATTATTAATATCTTTGTTATTCTTTTGTTGGCTTTGTTGGTACAATATTCTAGTAATTATTGGGTTGTCATTAGTTGTAGGCCATAATCCCTAAAATCAACAGAAAGAAGTGCTTGAAATAAATCCCTCCGTATATAAATAAATCTACAACTTTCACTTTCTGAAACAAATTCCTGAAATCAATCAACCTTTAGCGATTTACTGCAAGCCTCCTAATGGGATGACGAAACTGCCTCTGTTCTGTGCAGATAACGGACATTTTGCTGAACATTAATGCTCCCATTACTTTGCACCTGTTGACAGAAACTCATAACCAGCATGCAATAAAAATGTATCTTGCTTTGATCTCGTCTCTTAGCATCAGTGTAGTTTTATTAGCAGCTTTGCAAGAAATCAAAGCCTCTTTGTTTTCCGATGCAGGTCGGCCAAGTCAAACATTATTTAAAGCTGTGGGGCTGCAGCGGTGCTCTGCACAGTTGGGGATCTCTTCGTCTAAATAAAATTTAAATTACACCTATAGTTTGTACCTCACCATTTACTTGGTGAGGTAAAAGTGACTGTTTATGCGTCCTCCGGGGGTCTAAATCACGGCAATGAGTCTTTAAGTTGTGAGGGAAACTCGGCAGAGAAAAAGATGGATGCCGACTTTCTTCTCGCCCATCCCGTTCATAAATTACCAGGCCATTGATCCATGGTTGTCTGGGATTCTCGGCGGACCTCCTCCTCGCATTCATCACACCCCGCGTCTGCAGCTAAGCCTGAGTGGAAATGCCTCAAACACATCCTCCCCTTCCTGAGAAAGCAGCAGCATGGCCTGTTGCTTGGATACAGCAGTATTTTCGTTTTTCTTTTTTTATGAAGAGTGGATAAAACCTAAAGGACTGCATTATGCGCCAAGATGTTCCAGCATCTTGGTCCGTGTTGGACGTCTGGTTTTATATTGAGTGAGCGCTGTTTGCTTTAACGGCAGCTGTGCGGAGCGTTTTCCCTGTTTGCAGGCTGCTTTTGAGACAATGCAGGGAAATAAATCACTGTAGGGTAAGCAGGATATCCAGGCTGGTGATAATATTTGTTATGAACTACTGTGAAATCCAGCTGCAGACGGAAATCAAGCCGGTCACGAAAAGGTGAATCCTAAAACATGTTGCACGCAGTTTTGTTTTTTGAAACATTGCTGAAAAACTGACATTCAGTTGCTTGTTTAGAGTAGGAAGAAGACATGAAAACATGCTTTACAGTTCAGAAAAACATCTCATTTGAATAATGAAGTTTTATTTTTCTCTACGTACACCGTGTTCCCTTTATTTCATCTTAAAGATGGATGAAATAAAACCTGTCTGACAGCATGAAGTAGGCTCAAAGCTGTAAAATGCTTGCGGCACCGAGGAGCTCTGCGCTTGGAGTCGTTCATCATGCACTGAGGAGAAATCAGAAAAAAACAAGGAACCTTTTTCATTCATTAGGTGAAAATGACAGCAGGTGATGATGAGTTACTCTGTTTCTTATTAGTTTAACTAAATCTGATCTGTTTGTGATACAGGCATGTTTAACAGAGCCGTCCTGTAGATTTAAGTACAAAGCTGACCCACCTGTGGCATAGAGCTGAAAACAGAGGAAGCAGGTTGTTAATGGATGTGTGGCAAAATAGCAGCCAGCCAGCCAGCCAGCAAGCCAGCCACAAAAGCTCTGCTCCGAAGAGCTTCACGTGTCCTGTGTGTGTTCAAACGTCGAGCCTGCTACTGACGGTGCGTTCCTCTGGCGTGCCTGCTCCTGCTGGGCTCCTCTGATCTCAGCGCCGCTCCACATCGGCGCTCCTGTTTTTACGACTAGCCACTGTATAAAAGGTAAAGGTGGCCTGGGTTTAATTACGCAGCTGTTCTCTACAGTCACGGTGGCTTTTTTCCTGACAGAGTCAGAATTATCCTCTTTTGTAATGGAGATTAACCCCACTAACGGCATCACTTAGCCTATTTAGCTTCCATGTTTTAGCGCCAGGCCCTCTCTAATCAGCGGCTCTGCCTCGACAGCTGGGGGTTCTCCCAGATACAAAACTGTGGTCAATCCTTTCCTACTTACAGGTTTTTGGGGGTAACAAGACGAGATTAACACATTTGAATGCAATTTTAATGTAATGCATAATTCATGCAGTGTCCTCTTCTCTTAATTTGAAGGAATACGCCCCTTTTCTGCAGCATTCCAAGTATCAGAGCGTCCCAGTTGAGGGTTGAGACGGGGGGTTAGGGTTTATCAGGGTCCTCCGGGCGTCTCCTGGCAGATCCTGTCCAAACATTTGCAAAGCTGGGCCCGCTTTCATTCCTTAAGTGTAATTGTTTTAGTTAATGCAGGACGCAATGTTCTGTCCCGTTGGTTACGAAACCTTTTATTTTTAGTGACACAGTGACCGTCGGTTGAACTGCAGTCAACATGGAGTCACAGATGCTCGAGCATTGATTTGCTCTCCAGGCCACAAACTGAATTAAAAAAAAATCACACATAATTTCCTGGCAGCAGCGTTGTTCATACCGCTAACGCTTTCTCACCTTTTGCCTCGTTGTTGCCAACAGTTGCTGTGCGAAGCAGAAAAAGGCAAAGTCTACAAAGTTATTCCTTAGTCTCTTCACAAAGATGAAGAGCAACAGATTAAACAAATTCTCCTCCTCCAAAGCCTCATGAGCTGCAGCAGGGCAAACCCAGAGGAGTCATTGGCTGGTTTGCAATATTTATCAGGCCTCATATTGATTTCAAATAAGGGGAATTTAGAGATCACAGTTGAGGGAAGTAGACTCTTGTGAAGATCTTCTCCTTTGATTAATTTTACGTATTTCAAACCGAATGGAAGCAGAGATTAAATAGTCAGAGATTAGATCTGATTCTGTCAGTGGTTGAACTTTGCTTGTTTAGTGGAGGATAAAGATGTGAGAAAAATACTTCACATCTCAGATTATTATACCGTTTTATTTATCAGTTTATTTATGTCCGGCTCTTCTTGTAGGACGAACATGTAATACACAGAAAATCGGGTGTTTTTTTTTCCAAATAAGGAGATTTGAGTTATTTAAAATGGCAAAGTTTTGAAAATCTTTGAATTTAATTCAGTTTAGGAATAAAAAAATATTCCTGAAGTTTTGACTAGTGTAGTTAGTGTCCTAAAGGTCGTATGCTAAGCATTATCTGGTGGAAAATACTACATGTTTGCATTTTAATTAATTAGTCTGTAACTTTATACAGAATAAAAGCTGGTAAAGAACTGAATAACTTATGTGACATTTACAAAGAGCAAACTCGTAAAAATGGTACCTGACAGAAAGAACACAGAATAATTAAAAAATTACACTGTAATTACATTGGTATACAGTGTGGTTGACCAATTCCCATTTTACCTTAGCATTAGTGAGAGTGTGTAAAGATTTTTAAAGCAGCTTTAAATGTGAACATCTGTTCATTTTGACGATGAAAAATGACCTCGTCTTCTGGTTTGCATTAATCTGGTGTGGAGTGCTTTGCGATTGTAGCTGGATCTGCTTATTTCCTGTTGTGGAAGCAATAAAAACACATGAATCTTCTTCTAGATGAAACTGGTGATCACCTGTTACCATTAGTAACACAATGTCGAGCACATTTCTTCAGCTACAACTAGAAAAATGGAAATCATTTCGCTATCTAATGGTCATATGAGCTTACCTTGTGTTTTTTTCGCTCTGGGGGAAAAAAAAAAAGTTTTAAAATTCAGTGTTGCAAGAACAGCTGTAAAAAAATCATTCCTTTCCTTCCACTCAATGTTGACTCAGTGGCTGAGTATTGGTCGCTTGGTTTGTTTTGCTGACACAAATGAAGTTGGCCATAAAGAGGCTGTCATTGTCGATAGTAACATAATGTCTGCTTACATTACATCATAGATAGTTATACAGTGTTTGCTTACATGCGTTTAGATTGGAGGACTGTAGACATCTGAACAATAAAGCAGACCGCTGTCATTCCTTTAGCTCTTGTTTTGATTTTCTCCAAAGACAAAGAGTCTGAGGTTTATGAAATCCATCGTCGCCTCCACCTGGCACCGGGAGGTTCCTTGCTGGATTGTGCATCCCCTGCAGCTTTTTAAAGTGAGTCTGTGCACTTACAGTCATAAAGAAGTCTTCCAGGCTCCTCCTGTGGTCATCTGGGTGCATTTTCTGAGTGCTCCATCACCTGCTGAGAGCTTTGGAGCTGACATCCGGGGTGTACGATGATTCACTGCCCCTATTACTTTGTCTGCTGAGGGGATTTTGTGGCGAATCAAATTTAGTCTTCCTCACAGTTCTCAGACAAACATCAGTCTCTTTCATTGACTTTAATTCTCTGACAGGCTGTCTGGGTATCTGATCCTCTCTCTGACTCACCTCCGTTTAACCTGAGTCTTTTTTTCCTTCCTCGTCTTCTTGTTCTGGGCCCGTTCTGCGTCTGCTAGAGGAACGAGTCAGATATGGGCAACAACAGTGTTCTTTTCTAGCAGCAACGCGATAAAACATGTTATTAGATTACCACTAATTGCTCATTTCCCAAAGGTGATGAAAGTAGGGATATGAGGGGAGACTGAACAGATTGCTTGATTCTGTTTTTGCAGCCATATCTGTGGTGTTCTGCTTACAGTTTTCCGCTTTTTTTGGCTTTCACCCCCGCTATCTCTAACGGAGCAGATCTACAGCTTTGGTGGAACAAGCTTTGTACTTTTCACACGTCGCATTTCTGTAATTTGCTGTTGTTCGACGTTTTGGTAGAAGCTGTAATTTGTAGCTCCTCAGGAATGAGCATGTAGGAGTGTGTGCAGATGAAGGACCACCCACTCAGAGAAATAATGCATTGTTCTATGTGCGACGTAGCGTGGTGATACGGTAGAAGGGCATGTCAGGGTGTTTTTTATGACTCTTTGCTGCTCCTCTCCCACCTGCTCTCCTCCGCCTGCATGTCTCTGACAAGTCTGCCGTTTTCAGGAGCTGTTTACTCTTCAGTGAGAAGTCAAACTGTTTCTTTGCTGTCGCACACAAGCCACCCTTTTGAAAGCCTGCTGACAAACTGGAGTGGGGCTCTCGCGGCTCTCTTTTTAAGTTTCTTTTCCTGGTTAAACTTCCATTTTTTCCAAGCATCCAAGTTTCTATTTTCTGTTCTTTAAAAGCCCAATTTCTTTAACTTTATCTATTTTGTGCTCTTGGTATTTCCCATGGTCTTCTGTCGATGGTTGGAGGGTTTCACCAGGGATCTTTTCCTCATTGCTCACTTAAAGCCTCAGACAAGTGACTTTAAAATTTCTTTCTAGAATATTTACAATACTGAGGAATTTGTGGACAACTCAAAGACTTCATGCTGGGCTCGTCATGTGGCTGAAAACAAGCCCCAATTACTACCCCTCCACCACCGTGCTTGGCAGTGTTCATGTGTTTGTGGTGTTTTGCAGTAATTAGAACATTCTGGCTCATCTAGCCAAAGTACATTGATCCTGTAGTCCTGTGGTTTGATGTTTACAACTTTACAAACCTAAACCATGCTGCAGTTTTAGTTGAGAGACGAGGCGTCCGCCTCCCAACTCTTCCACACAAGGACTAGTTGTTATTATTTCTCTGTAGAGTTTTGAATCATTTCTCTGAACATTGCATGCCTGACCTTGGTTGAATTTATTTGGAAAGATTCTCCGCTGTGGTAAATGTTTTCCACTTGTCAGTGATCTTTCTGAGTTTATAAATGGCCTTCTAACCCTTTCCAGATTGATGCGTTGTGATAATTACTTCTTTAGGTGACGTCAGTGATTTGCTTGTTTTAGACAGATGGTGTATATTTGATTCTGGAATACAAAGAAGTTGATGGTTTTCTCAGTGTATCCCAGATTTGTTCCTCTTGTCCAGGATACTCGTGAAAAATTTCTTTTAAAGGTTATTGATGTCGTCTTTCCATCCTGGCATTGTGTTTACTTGGAACAGAGCAACGAGTGACAAAAACTCTTGCTTTTTATAGAGTTACCCACTTTGTGTTTTAAGCTTACTTGACTAGGTTGCCTTCAGCAGCCAAGCTGAAGTCATGGTTTAGTTTTTTATGTTTTTCTTTATGGTTCAGTGTAAATATTCTGCAGATTTTACACCATCTTTGATGCCCAATAATAGTGATTACTGATTGAAAACAAACGAAATGTCTTGTCATGAGGACACTGGTGTCCTTATTGACCCGTTTGCTTTCATGGAAGTGTGTTGAGGGACACGGTTATCGGGTTAAATAACAACAAACTTGTTGAGTCAGTTGGATAAATCACTTAGAGGAGAAAGTCTTACATTGAGGTTGAGTTACATTTATTTCCTCTTAGGCAGGAAAAACTTATTCCAGGGCATTTTACATCCTAAAAGTACCTCAAAGCACCGGTAAACATAATTGTATTTGCTGTTTTTCCAAAAGTAATTTACCACCTAAAACTGGGGAAATTAAATGTCATAAAGCTGACAGCAGGAAAAACAAACCCTGAAAAATAGACCTGCTCTTTTATAAGCTCCAAATAAAATAAAAGCAAGAAAATCCCACATTTATCATCTGAAATCTGCCATATTTGAAACCAAACCTTCCTTTGTTAAATGCAGCCTCTGTGACTCAGTAAGTGTGACGTTATACCAGATTGGTTATGCTGAAGGCAGCCGCAGCCTGAGGAGATGATCACATACAGTTCACTCCCAGGTGCACTCGCCCTTAGTGCACTACATGAAAACGTCTCTTTTTTTTAATGTTATTTATTTGCTGCTTGAATCGTAGTATTTTCATTCTAACCCCACCTATGCTTTAGAATTACCAAACATACATTAGAATGTCAGACACATCTTTCCTGTCCTGATCCGTATCTGCAGTGAACCTCTCTCTCTCTCTCTCTCTCTCTCTCTCTCTCTCTCTCTCTCTCTCGCTCTCTCTCGCTCGCTCGCCTGCAGACCACTCCAGCAAATGTTACCTTTTCATATCAGGGCTGGGAAAATAAGCTCTTTTCTTTTTCTCCTCCCCCCTCAGCACAAGTGGATCTGCAGGCATGATAACCTCCGCCGCTGAACTGCAAATGTCACTTTGGCGAGGCGGCCAATCGCAGTTCTTTTTCCTAGTCTGTGTGGCTCTCTTATGGGGTTCGCACCCGTGACACTGAGACTGAGCCGGCGCGCTCGTATGAATGAGAATGACTCGGCGAGCCTCTCAGGTGTGGCCCGGAGAGGCTCACGGAAATATCATGAAATACCAAGCAGACCAGGAATAACTGTAGCAGCAACAAGATGGATTTTGCTTTTTGAAAGCTAATTAGAACATCAGTCTGAGGTGGATATTACCTCACAAAGTCAGCTGCGGGAAAATAAACACTTTGTCTCCTCAGACATCTGCAGAGTTCAGTGGAGAGCGGTTCTTACAAGAAGTGGACTGGTTTGAGATTCTGATAACCTTGAGCTAAAAGTAGATGGTAGTGAATATCAAACCTGATGTATTGCATGTAGAGAAACAAATCTAAGTCGCTAAAACCTGTACTACATCCCACCTTAAAAAGTCTCATTGCAGGTTTTTGCTGCTTCTCATATAATTTAACAGCGATTCTGATTTTCATGCAGGAATGACTCGAAAGAAATGATGCTACATTTGACGTTGATGGTCAGATGTTGCAGCTTAACTCAACAGGAACTTCACACTTAAAGTAACAAAGAAGTAAAACAAAAAGTAGGATTATTTTTATATCAGTAGAAATACTTTAGTAATCCCAGAGGGAAACTAAATCTTATTATAACTCATATTACCAAAAGATTTGTTGTACATGCTGATGTCTGTGCGCAGGAAGGACCTCCTGTAGCAGTCTGTAGTGCAGCGTATCTGAAGAAGCCTCTGATGTTTTATAACCCTCTTATGAAGGAGATGATCAGGGTTGTAACCATTTTTATGAGATTTTCACCTGGTTCTAATAACATGAATCAATTCCAGTTACTCACTGGGAACTTTAATATAAGAAAAAGAAACTTACTCAACTCATCCTTTTCTATTGAAGATGTGTGTTTTTTTTGTGAGTTGATTTTTTTCTGATAAACAAGCTTTTATGAAAGTCTTAAAGGCCACCGTATGCAGCTGGTGAGGGAAAGATTTGCAGTCTAAAACTCCTCCTGCACCTTCTGGTGCCATCGTTGCTGCCCTGATTGCTGTCTAACATCAGCCCTGCTTCAGATGTGACTCGGAAGGCTGCTGGTCTTACGTAACAGCCATTACAAAGAAATATGTGGCCGAGGCCTTCAGCAGATATGAGCCAATCAAGCATTTCGCTCCATATAGACTCGTTGCCTCAACTCTTGTGTGAGTGCCGTCCTCTCCCTGCTCGTCAGCTCATATCGCACACAGGACTGAAAGAGCAAATCAGGGCGGTGTGTGAATTTGCTTGCTAGGTAATGCATTCTTCACATACAGAAGGATCAGAGACCAGGTTTGATTATAAATCACACTGCAACGCCGCTGTAATCGGTCTGAGCCCCTGCCTTCAAGGTTTGGCTGACTGATGGAATATTTTAGGCATCGATATTTAGACCGGAGAAGCGTCGACGGCTGTAACCCCTACAAAGATTGTCCGCCTCGACACATGCTTCACACATGCTTTGGTTTTGTTGCCAGTGATGAAAAGGCATATTTTGTGCTACACTGAATTCGTTCAGTCTGTTAAATTGACCGGGTCAGCTCATCAGATTGCCAAAGATTGTGTTTTTCTGTGTAGATTCAGGTATTTGTATTGCCTCAGCAGGTCATAAACACAGAGGATTAGTCCTGCAGACCCAAAAATAATTTTAGTGCAGTGACATCATCTTAAATGTGTTGATATTAATTTAATTAGTAGAGAAAAAACAGGAATAGTTGTGTTTAATGAACTGAAATATTCATTTGAAACACTAACAATTCCTATAAAAATGTTTTACTTTAGAAGCTGGACAGGTCATCCATCTTTAGCCAGCGTTTATCTTGGATCTGTGATTGGTTCTTCAGTCATTTCCTGGGTTTAAACACCAATCAGACACTTTGATTACAGACTCTTGCAACTTAAAATGGAAAGAGGTAGAAATCTCTCTTTTTTCCCAGTATGGCAAAAAAAGTGTATATTTTTCTTATTTACTTACTATTTGTGATCCTGTATACCTGTTTTCTTTTTTTAAAGCCTTGGAGATCTTGGCAGAGTGCATATATCACTGAATAAAAACCTTGAAAACGGGATAATTGTTTCAAACATATGGCCCAATCAACAAAGAAATTACTTGCAAAGTAAATATTATAGTTAACGGCTGATCTTAGCAGCTGTATATTTCTCAGTCCAGTATGTTCAGATCTTAAGCAGTGTGCTTTTTCTTTTCCTTAATATCTCACTATGTTTTAATGATTGACAGGACTCCCCTTGCTTGGAGCTGAAGGTAGTTTCTGCTGTTGATTGACAGGTTGTTTTTCAGCTTTTAGTTAGAGGTCTCATTCCATCTAGAGGACATATCTCAGGATGCTGTGTGTGGTGATAAGACATCAGACGACATGATCCTCTGTGGCTGTGAGGATTAGGTTCGCAGTTTTAAAGTTCCTAGGAAGAGGAGCAGGTCAACTACAAAGTCACTTCATTTGAAAATCTAAACCCAGCAGTGCTGCGGCGATGCTGGTCAACCCTAACCGGACCTGTAGAACATGTTTCTAAATATTCTTCCAGATCAATCGTGCTGGTGCAGCACAGGCATGAAATATTTAATCTTTTCATCGTACCGTTAATTATCTGATGGCGCTCAGGCACTTATGTCAGTTTTGCTTCTTATTTTCTCTTTCTGTAGTTCCTGTGCCTGAAGAATATCCGGACATTCCTAAAAGTGTGCCACGACAAGTTCGGCTTGAGGAACAGCGAACTTTTTGACCCGTTTGATCTTTTTGACGTCAGAGACTTCGGCAAGGTAAGTTTAAAAAAAAGAAAGAAATAAAAACGCTTCCTGGTTGATGTTTTCCAGAAAGTTGGCTGCTTGTTTCCAGTTAAAAAATTGACTTCAATAAGTAATATAAGCTTCTGAGAAGCTTACGGTTATTGCTGCTGTTTGGACTTTCCTTATGTGTTGGACATGTGTGCATAGAGAAGTACAGGGATGTGTGAGTTCATCTAAAGTGCAGATCAGCATCCCTTTGTGCTTCGCATTAATTTAAAGGTAGTTCAGACCTAAATCTGTCTGTTTCGTTGACCCCCGGTGTGGCGCTGAGAGCTTGGATGAGCATTTAATGTAACACCTAAAGGTCAGAAATCTTATTCCATGTCACTGGATGGCAGTTGTTTAGACCTATACTCATGAAAAGGAGGGGGGGAAAAACACAAAAATGACACCGTGCAAACTCATTCCAAGGCTTTTTCAACTTTTTAAGTTATGTAATCCTGTGAGTTTCAACTAAAAAGCAAACAAAAGAGGCATAAAAATATATCTTGTTTATACTTCACCTCCTAGTTTTACAAAAAAGGATCCAAAAGCCATTAAGAGGCTTAAAATGATCCATACCCTGGCAGATCTAGATGAAAAAGTATTTTTATTCAGTCAAGAAGATGGTTTCTGAAAGGAAAGGAGACAGGGAAAGAGAAAAGAACATGTAAAAATAAGAAATGTTTCTGAATGTAGGTAATTAAATATGCTTTTTTTTACATCATTAGGTTGAAATGTGGAGGATATTTGTCACATTAAAGATGGAAAGGGTTTTGTTTCCACTTGGCTTTGCAGTTTTGTTCCCAGCTGCATTCATGTAAACATATTACAGAGTAATTGCTGATGATTGCTGGGTGCTTAATTATCATTGACCTGCATGCTGCTTGAAAAATGTTCACATTTACCTCTCAGCAGGGGAAAAGTAGGGCTCAGTCTTCCTTAAACTATTAGCATTCAGAGATTTTTGTTTTGAAACATAATGTGATGACTATGCTAGTTTTATTAATACATTACCATGTAAGGAAAAATGAGTGATTTTTGGAGCTTTCTACAGCGATCCAGAATATTCCAGGGACAGGTTCAAATGTGGATCATGAAGGATGGTTTAAAAAAACGTGATTTAATGACACAAATGTGTGAATGCTCTCTGGATGTGGTAAAACAAACCAAACAACCCTGATGTAGCTCTGCTAGCTTTAAGTTTGAATCAAATGTATTGTTGTATACTCAGCTACCTACATCTACAGTGTGTTGTAAATCTCATCAACTTTATTGGGAGTTTTTGTGGGGCAATAAAGTTAACTTTTGTACTTAATTAAATGTGTGATCGTGTTGCAACTGCCCACAAAGTTCTGTCTTTAACGTGGGAATGAAGGCTGATTTGGACTCTTTTGATGGTCAGTTAGCTGCTCAATACTCTGCTGCAAATAAACTTATTAATGTATTTGCATTTTGTCATTTGATGTCATGAAATGGAGCCACTTTGTTCATGAAGGTTTCCAGCAGTGAGGACTTTGGTAAAATGGGCCCATCTAACACGAGCTGGAACAATCTAGAGCACTTCAGGTCCAGTAAACGGCTCTGGATAGATCCTGATAGTTCCTCACCTGTTGTAGAGCAGATATAATTTCATTTAATACTGAGTCATGGACGGATTACTGGATGTAAGGGTTGATCATATCTATCTGATGGATGGATGGATGGATGGATGGATGGATGGATGGATGGATGGATGGATGGATGGATGGCATGATGATGGATGGATGGATGGTGAAGCAGAGGTTTTCTGTTCTTCCTGCTGAACATGATGGATGGATGGATGGATGGATGGATGGATGGATGGATGGATGGATGGATGGATGGATGGTGAAGCAGAGGTTTTCTGTTCTTCCTGCTGAACATGCTGCTGCATGTTCTCTCCATGTTTCCTTGAGTCTCTCCCAGTGGCGTCAGGCCTGAAAAGGCTATGAAAGCTAAAGCACACAGCAGGTCAAACACTTAAATTAACTCATGGTCTCATTTCTGTCATATGTCTGAAAAAATGGGCAAATAAAGAGACTGTTCTTTAATCCAGGATCAGCATTTCCTGTTGGCTCCAGCTAAAGACAGAGTGCTTCACTGCTCTTTCTAATCCCTTTCCAAGTTGTGTGTAGCTCCACACAGAAGGCTGGTTGGTGTAAGAGGTGAGAGCCTCTCTGAGCTTGTACGCTGTTAGTAATGGCATGATGTCATTAAATTCATGATGACAGCTGATGCAGTTGGGAACGTTAATAATGCGCCGCTTCATCCGAATGAGCATGTGTTTCTATTAAAACAAGGAGGGTGAAGTATGAACAAACTGCTGGCTTCTGTTATTTGTGGAAAGTCTTCTGCTCATTTATCAAACATATCTGCTGTAATCCAAACTTATCAGCTCTCTGGAGCATGCACTGAGACGAATAAGGAGCAGAAAAACGATGAGAGAGAAGAAAAAGGAGACGAGGACTCACTTGGCAGTTTGTAGATAAACCACAAGACGACGTCTGACAGTCAATGAGCTCGCAGTGAATGGTATTAAAATCCAACAGCAGTCAGAATCAATCACACCGGTCCTCCATATGTCAATTTAGAAATTGCTTTAGTATGGTCTCAGCAGTGGCGGGCTTGTCTCACCATTGATTTTCCATTAAGGCCAAACATCACATTACAATATATTGAACAGAGTAGATCCCTGTGATGTAGCATACATTTAAATAGTCAGAATTTCTCAGAAACAGATAATAAAGGTAGGTCTTTCTTTCCTGCAGATCTCGGCATGTTTTTTTTTTCCACTCTGTGGATACAAACATCAACAAGAAATAAAGAATATACTGTATATTCTCATCAATAGGTGCAAAAATGGCTCGCAAACAGAGTGTTGTGTTTTGTAGGAAACCTAATGAAAAATTTTCTTCTAGTGTCAATTTAAATGTAATCATAACAGGTCCATTGAGATTTCAGATGACGTTTTAGGTTCCCATTGATTAAGCTTTTATCAGATTGTCATTGATAGCAGTAATAGTTAATCCAATCCATAGATCCTTCTGAGAGTTTTGCTTCTTCCTGTGTTGATGTAAATGGAGCAGATGTGAGAAACCTTTAGGTACTAAACGTGGTTTAACGGTGTCTCAACAAAACTGTGTAAAGTCTGTGACGCGCACTCTGTCACTGTTCTGGTTTAAATTAAAAAATTAGCTCTTGCACAACATTTATGTTACGAACAGATTCGTGTTTTAGCACCTGTTTGTTTTTTTTTCATTGGACGTAGCAAAACTATATATTTTTTAAAAAGGTCTGTTTCTGTTGTACACAAAACCACTACCGAAATAAAAACAAAAATCGACTACATTTTTAATTATTATATGATACAGCCTTTGAATGATACCTAGAAACATTTGAGCTGTTTTTAAAAAAAGATAACTTTTCCTAATACCCTCTGTTTTAACTCTAACTCTGGTCCCATGGTTGAAAAACATCGCTGTGTGTGAATTCTGACGAAACTGTTTGTAGTTTTCTTTGGACATGAGGAGAGATGATATACTTGCTTTTCACAGATTTGTTTCAAATTCTCTACATCTTTCTCAGATTTGCTACTCCTGGTCTGGTGGTGTTGGTACAGTTAAAGAGCAAATCACTTTTTAAAGAAGAGTTCGTCTTATGCATTGATTAAAGTAAAGTGCCAAAATAAAGCAGCTGTGAGTGTGAAAGTAACCAAAGAAGTGGCTGATAAGGCTACTTTTTTTTTCTTTACTGCTTCTATAAACATTAATCGGGCCTGTATTCACCTTTCACTCCTTTACACCGACCCAGAAGTCAGCCCTGCTGGCCTCCAGTTCCTGTAATGACGCCTTTTCCCAGGTCACCAGGAAAGGGAGACCAAACCTGTCAAGGCGCGTTGCTGATAAAAAGTAATTGCGCCTTCAAGCCCTCCCTTTCGCCTTCCCGTTGGGCTAGTACTAAACCAGATGGAGCACGTAACCTGCTCGATGTCCTCTACTAATTTTTATTTTCATTACTTTGCATTAGCATGAACTCGAGCTCCCTTGTTAGCACTCTTTTTGCAGATGTAACATCTACAGTTTGGTGCCTGTTTCACCGCTCACCTTACCCCATCCCCCATCATTAGAAATTCATTATGACATCATTAAACCAATGAAATACAGCTTATTACCGAGGCCCCAGAGAAGGCTTTTATTTAAACACCTCCTCTCTCTCTTCTCCAAACCCATCCGCCTCGTTTCCTGTCTTCCAACCTATTTTAATTAGCCACCAAAGGAACATTGCTGTCATTTAAATGAACATGGCAATCAGTTTATTTGGCTGTTGCCATGATTAGCATAATTATCCTGCACCTGTTAACCATCTATCAACAGTTTGGTAATTTTCTGTCTGCGAGCGGCGAAGGAAGGAAGCTCTCTGACAGATTTGCAGTCTTCATTAAAGGAAGTTGCGTCGTTTGTTTGAATTGAATGTCTCACCAGAACGCCCTCAGAGACTCGACTGACTCGTGACGAGTCCGAGCCGTCAAGGTGATGCTTACTGACTCCACGGCGCAGCGTCAAGGTGAATTGATTTTATTTGTGCGCTGCGTTGGAATGGAAATTCAACATGAAAACAGACGATCTGTGGCTGACTCTTTAGCTAAAGATTTTGCTTCATACAAACCTTGCAGAGGCATTTACATTTTTTAATAATACAACAAATGCATTTACTGGAAATTTTAGGTTTTGGACCAACAGAGTAGAGCATAATAATGGATGGGAAGAGGAAAAATACATAGTTTATGTCTGTATGTGTCCACCCTTCTTAACTCTGATACCTCTGTGTAAAATTTAGTTTAACAAATTGCCTTCAAAAGTCACCAAATTAGTAAACATGTAAAATACCCAATGTGACTGAAGATCCAACCACATCACTCTGAACCAACCATCCCCATAGTAACACAGAGTAGCGGTACCGACGCGCTTTATTTAATTCATCCATTCATCCATCCACCTCAACTAACAGTCTGGGCAAGCAGAGCATTAACAAGAGCAGCACTGAGTAGAATAGAAATAACCTTTATTGTCTCTCAGTGGGGAAATTCAGGTGTAGCAGCAGCAAAATGACTGGCAAGCAGAGGCACGCAGGCTCACACGGGATGAAAAAAGGTTTACTCAGATGAAGCAATGTGCCACAGAGAGGGACATTTCAAAGAAAGTTTATGGTTGTAGCGTCAAAAAAGTTATAAAAGCATGAATGCTCATCAAGGGCACAGGAGTTTCAGTTAAGGATTTGCACAAATAAAGGTGTACTTTCTACAAAATGTTGGCTTAATCGTGTCCCTAGAGATGTACATCGGAAGTATTTGCATGAGATTCCCAACCATTTGCACTGTTCCACTAATTTGACCTGCATCAGAGCTTATCTCGCGTGATTCTGTGGTCAAATACTCAAAACGCACCACCAAACAGCCGGTGTGTTACAACATGAAGGAAGCTCAGTTGAAACAACAACACCAACCCCCAGATTTCATTTTGTACCAGGCGCTCCTATTTCTGCCGCTTTTCTCTTTCTCTCCATTTCCCCATCCATCTCCTCCCGTTCCTCACTGTCCTCCACTTCCCGCTCATTCATCTCGCACCTCTCTCACTGCGAGAGAGTGTTGTGATAAGACAGAGCTAGCGGGCAGGCGAGCCACTATTGTGTCGAGGCGACGTGATTGCCGTTGGACGGCGGTGTTTGATTACCCTCTCTGGCTGCCCCAGAACCCGTGCAGGCTGAACTCTGCTCCTTTTCATTTCCTTTTCTGCGCTCTGCGGCTGAAAATAGACGACTCTTTAGTCTCCACGCCCAGTGCTCAAACATCTGGAGCGTGCCTGCATGTTTTAGCCTCCAGCTGCACACCCCTCGGCACGGCCTTGTGGTTCTTTTTTATTTTATTATTATTATTATTTTACTGTTAAGAGCTTCAGTTTACAGAGTGTTGAACGTTCAGACCTTTTTGTTGTCCTTGTTTCATTTTCAAGAATTGTTGCATGCCACAGAAAGGTCACAGCAGACACGTTCTTATTAAAATATAAACATTAAAAATATTGTCTTTTTATTGATCCCAAACGATAATAAATGTTTCGTTTCTGGTTTTAGCCTAACTTTAATTTTGATAAATATTTGTGCGTTTTGTTTGTTAGAATCACTTCTGAAGCAATATGGACCCTACATATGAAATAATGTATCAAAAATCTAGGCTTTTATTTGTAAAAACATCTTTAGGTTTCATTTAGTTGATTCAAAAATCCTTGTTTGCTATAATCTGTCAATATTATTTTGAAATCCAAGATAATCTCTCTTTCATTCCTGTTTTAAATGTTTTACATTTTGTTTCAGAGTTCCTTTACTTATATATTATTTTTGCAAGGTAAAATTATGCATTTTTAATGCCTGGTTTTATACCATTAGTGTTATGAAACATAAATTTGCAATAATTTTTTGTATGGAACATAAAGGCTTTTATTTTGAAAATTATCTGTTGGTTTTATTTTTAAATGTAAACTATTGTCTTCTCATTAGTGGTTTAGTTCACTGCAGAAACTGCATAACAATAACTATGATGCATTCATGCTATTTTAGAACAAGTTTTATTTTGAAAGGTCAACTTCACTATTTACAGGAATTTACTCAGAAGAAATATTGAAACTTTCCCAAAAATGTGCTTTTTTAAGCACAGATTAATTCATCTGGATATTTGCTTTTTCAGTCTTCTGCTTCATGAAATACTGACTTTTTTTTTAAGTAATATGAACTGTAACCTACAGAAGTCTCTCTGGAAAACATTGATGGTGTATGCAGAGCCTGGAGGTGTTGCTATAAAATCCTCGGAGTTTGCTGTAAGTGATGGAGGGGGAAGGTTCAGAGGTCAACCAGCTGGGGTCAGCATTTCAGATGAATCCGTCCCCTTCCATTAGCGACCACGTCCTGAGCAGCAGGCCTTTATTGTCGGTACTTGAGTGGGTTTTTAAGTGGATGGTCACATGGCCTTGTGTGTGTGTGTGTGTGTGGGGGGGTTAAGTGTTTTGAGATTCATTGTGAGATGTGTTTACATATATATGTCAGTAAATACCATGTTAGCTCTCATTTGACCATTTTCTGACACTAGAAGAAAGTATTGCAATGAAATAATCTACTCTCCTCCAGTATGGCTCAGCTCCCCAACAGGTTCTTCACCCTAAGGTGAGAATTTAACTCCTCGACTCCGGACACTCGCTCCCTGGCTCTCCCACTCTCTCTGTGGCTGTCATTTCTATTCCCTTGCCCCTGATCTTTACTTAACCGCCCGTCAGGACCGCCCCCATCTGCAAGTTTTTACATAAAGCTTCCAAGACACAATCAATAATTCATTCCAAAGCGGCACAGCGCTGATGATATTTCTCTTGACATGAATAATAAATGGGAGCGCTCCCCACCTGTATTTTTAGACCCCCTCCGATCGCCCACACAACGCTTCGGCTGCAGCAGCTCGTTACCCTGATAGCCATGGAAACGGGTGACTGCAGGGCAGGAGTGGGCTGCTGTCTGGGGAAAGAGTTCATGAGTCCAAAAGTCTAAAGTGTTCACACTTCAAGTTTGAGCTTGGGGAGTTATAATTTGTGGGGAAGTGATGGCTGGTCTAGGCCAGTTGACTGACTCTCATCACTGAAATATGGTTGCAACAGCTGAGAGGATGCTTTTGTGTCAGAGTTAATAGGAAGATGGATGGGTAATTTTTCTAAAAATGGAAAATGTGAAGTACCACACAATACATTGGTCTTTTGTTATCCATACTTTTCTGTTTATTTAGTTTCTTGGTAAATAGAACAAAAGAAAAAAACAACCAGCAACTTTCATTCTAAAGTTCCTTCAAAGAAAATATAATTGAATTAATATTGCTATTAAGAGTAGATTTTACTGTTTTATTTGGACGAGGTAAATTAAAATGAGTTAACCTAAACAATTTTTGATTTCTTTTTCATTTCAATGTTTTGGATCCACAAGAAAATATTGATCCTTTATTTTATTCAATAATCTCACTACGTTGTTTGCTTGAACAAAATGCTGCAAAATACTGTTGAGCAAGTACAAATAAAATAAAAATAAAAATCACCTTTACGTTTTTACTTGAAAAAATATCCTTTAAGTTGACTGTTTGGTTAAAAAGTTTGGACATGACTGTATGTTGGACGTTTTCTTTCCAGAAAAAACTGACTCAGCATTTTCTGGCAACGATAAACATCACATCTGTAAACATGACAATACTGATTTTATATCTAAATACCTGCTTTCCTTCTGTTAAACATCACAATGAAAGGTCACTTCCAGCGTTTTTCTTCATTCCCAGGTCATTGTGACCTGATTCGTCATGACCTTGTTAACAGCAGGTGACATTGTGTCTTTATTTAATTCTCATCTTCTCATTTTATTGAGCTGCTGTTTTCTCTCGGCCAGCAGAATCGATTAAATCCACCAAGAGGGCATAAAAGAAAAAGAAAATAATGACGTTCATAACAAACTGTTTACTGGCCTTTTAACTCTGAATCTGTCGCGCAGCATTCTGGCCTCTTCTCTCTCCTTCTCGGTTGAAGCGAGTCTTGCATTCAGTTGCTAGAGAAACACAAAGAGCGAGACAAACAGATTTGGCCTCTGAAGTGTCGCCTCTCTGCTGCGTTGGTACTGATGGCCCTAAAAAGGCTGCTGAGGCGCGATCACAAGAGGCTCCTGCCTTTGGTTTGGGAGGCGTCGGTCACAGGAGGGAGTCCCCCGTTCGTCTGGGTGGCGTATTCGAAGCGTAGCGGGACTAATGTCAGGGGATAAATGGGAAGAGCCCCCGCTGAGCCAAGAGTCTGTGGATTCCTTGGAAGCAGCTCATTATTTCCCCTCCCCCAGTTTATGATCCTGAAGTCCTACAGTGGTTGGGGCGGTGATAGGCAGGTAAAACCTCCCAGGATTCACTGTGGTGTGAAAAGAATAAAATATAAGAATGTATTATCTTTTTTTTTTTTACTGTTCACTGTATAAGCAGTTCTCATGGGGAATGCTGAGATGCGAGCATACTACGGTCATAAATTGTGCTCAAATAAGCGGAAATGTTGTGTTATGTAATACAAACATATCTGCACTCAGTTGGATGTTTATTTCCCATTTTTTTTCATAATGCTGTAAATGCTGGATGAAAAACACGACAATCAATCAAGCCGGTGACGGCAGGGAGAACGCAGGTCCTATTTTTTTCATTTCCATTAGTTTTTAGCAACAACATACAGCTTTGGAGAAAATTAACAGACCACTTAAAATGATCAGTTTCTTTGATTTTACTTTTTATAGGTATATGTTTGAAGAAAATGAACATTACTCTTTTATTCTATGAACTACTGACAACATGTCTTCGAAATTCCAAGCAGAAATTTGGTATTTATTGTCAGAAAATGAGAAATGGTCAAAATAACAAAGATGATACAGTGTTTTCAGACCTCAAATAATGCAAAGGAAACAAGTTTATATTCGTTTAGAAACAACAATATTAATGTTTTAACTCGGAAATCAATATTTGGTGGAATAATCATGAGGTTTTCAGTGGGGTTCAGTGAAAATACTACTACTAATATCAATAACCGTCATCCTTATTGTGCATCTCTTAGGAGAAAATTATAAAACAGCTCACACATTTTCTGATCATTAATTTGCTTTGCCAGTATCAAATATGGATGAGATTAATTTCTGTAACAAAGGTATTTGTCAACGTTTGTAGTAGCTGGACTTGCGGTATGAGCAGGTGCAGACAGGGTGAGGATCTCTGGCGGCCAGTCGATGCCTGCTGTGTAAATGGAGCGTGTGTTCACTGTCAGAACTGCAGCCAGTCATTAAGGATTGGCTGCAAGTCTGAGAGGGCAGAGCTGCAGATCCCTGCTTCACTCGCATCAAGTCGTTGTGTGCGACACTAGAATTACATAAATCATATTTGCTGGGGACACTTCTCGCCTCGTGAGAGATCAAGATCCTGGTCTGAAAAGCTGGATTCAGGGACATTTTCCTCCTTGGTAGCAGCACAAAACAGCAATCCTCTCGGTGCTGGGAAGCACAAAACTGACCTAAAAAAATGTCTTTTCCCATCATGATTTGGTAATACGTTTGGACAGACAACCACATTGCTTGAACTAAGTCCTACTTCACACCTACTCTGCTACTCAGCTCTGGGAACACCAACATTTTTGACACTGAAAACCTCCAAAATGCCGATTCAGAGAGAGCCCACCTCGATACTGAAAGGATTTGAGCATCCGTTCTCTGTCTGTGAGCAAGAACCAGATTACCACTAAAACAATCCTACCAAGGTTTTGAAAAAGAAGAAATGTTTACCTATGTATACTTTCTTTAAGACTTCAGATGCCAACTTTGTGAAAGTTTTTGCAGATTCACTTTCTGAAAACTGTGCTCACCTGTAAACAAAGTAAATATTCCCTGGCTGGATCTTCTTGGATACAAAATAATTCCCACAACAGGTTTTGAATTGTACATCGGCGAGATAAAAGCACAAAATCATCCGCATGCCATTTGCCTTATTAGAGTCACTCAAGAGCATCTTTCCATATCAGTACAAAAGGTTCAGTCAAGCACATAAATGCTGTATTATCACTTGCTCTGACTTGAAAATTACTGTGTCAGATATGCATATGCGTGGAAGGGGAAATAACCACTTCACTCAATCGGAACATTGACAGCACTGTCTGTGGGGGCCATTAAATTTGTCATTGCTTTTTGTACGGTTCAGTTCATCAATGCGAGCACATCACTGTGACACACACACACACACACACACACACACACACACACACACACACACACACACACACACACACACACACACACACACACGCTGAGGCCATAAAGTCTCGGCTGGAGCCAGTCCTCTCCGGTTCCTCTTATCAAAGGGCTGTAAAATGGAAATTAGTCTGAATAGATGACACGGTCTCTCATTACTCACCGCATGTGTTAAGGAAAGCTGTAGGGACTAATGTTGAGTGCGATGGCAACAGACTGATAATGGTGAGATGTTTTAGTTTACTCATTTTTTATGGCCTCCATTAATCCACATCCTTCCCTCCGTTTGCCTCTCCTGCTGAATTTCATCACTTGGTCGAGACGGCCTCCACCCTCAGCTCATTTTCTCCTCACCAGGTTCGGGTTGATTCTCACTCTTTTCTTTTGGCCCCGTTTTTAGTCGTTCTAAGAATGTTTTTTCTTTTTTTTTTATTTACAATTTTTCCATAGTTGTGGTGTAGCACGCTGTAATTTGATACGGGTAATAAAAACTGCCAGACAGGGCTCTTATTGTGTGGGATTGGGCAGCTTGCCGGGTGTTATGAGCGTCCCCTGCAGTGGCCACTAAACCGATTCCCTCCTCAGTGCTTTCGTTCATTTATTTCACGGCAGGTGCATTGGAACAGGTAGCAGCGATGAAAAGCTGCTCGTGTTGTAAATCCTGCATGTCGGCCAGGGGAAAAGTTCCCTCCACGTTTTTGGAATACCAGCAATATTTCGACTCTTACTAAAAGGGAACCTGCAAGCTGTTATGGAAAAGTGTATTTATTGCTCAATCTTTATGCCGCTCTGGAAAAAAATGAAGAGCCCTCTGCACTGAACCCCATTGGAAACCTCCTGGTTATTCCACCAAATATTGATCTTATGAACTCTCCCTGATTTATTGTTGTTTCTAAATGAATATGAAAGTGTTTTGTTTATGTTATTTGAAGTCTGAAAACCCTGCATCTCTTTTATTTTGATCTTTCAAAAATTTTGCTTGGAATTTCAGAGGCATTTTTTGTAGTTCAAACTCAAACATATACGTAAAAAAAGTTAAATCAGAGAAACTGATCATTTTGCTGTATATTAAGGTGGTTTTAAGTTTATTGTTTAAAGTATTTGGTGTTGTTTTGATATAAAATCACAGTGTGTGCAAAATAAATGTTATAAAAAGTATTATTTCTACTGCTGATGAAATAATACAATATATTCTTTTGCAGTTCTAATAATAATCCCAAGTAACGCTGCTTCCTAAGTCCTTATTGTAAATTTTATTAGACATTTATGTTCTGCTCTCAGCTGACTAACAGTGATAATTCTCATATTAACCATTTGTTTAATAAATGTGATTAATGGTGCTACTTTTGTCTCCAAATATTCCCCAACAGCTAAAGCTCTATTTCTTTAGCTTTTGGGGAACAACAAGGGAGGGGAATCATCCACATTTACTCCCACCTTCAAACATTTCACCAGTCGTATCACAAATGTTCACCAATTGAATTCAACCTCCAAAAAAAAAAAAAAAAAAAGCCACTAGGTTTTCTACACATGACATGAAGCTACTTGAGGATCTCCCTGCCTGTGCCTGGTCAGCCCCATGCTGGGCTCCATCTGCCCAGGCTTCAGTTACCAGCAGCAAGACTGACTGTACCTGCTGGACGTAACAAAGTCAGGCAGGACGCCGGCCTGGTAGTAAACTAATACGGCCGCCCCCTGCCAGAGAATGCACTCCGGAGAGAACGGTGAAAGGTGGACAGAGTGGACTGAAGGCTCATTGAAAGGAGAGGATGAAATTAAACTTAAAAGCCTCTTGCGGTTTAGATTCTTTCAGGCAAAATATTTCAAATATCATCTTTTTTCACTGTCACAGACGTTGTGCACCAGTGTGAACTCTTTTACTTTTGTGTTTTGTTTTTCTAATGGTTCTATATTTGTGTGAAAAGATTGAATGTTAAGCATTTGTTCAACAAGACATGACTGCCTGTCTGTACCTTCCTCGGTTTTAGGCTCATGGCTTCTCTGAGGTGCAGCAAGAAATCTGAGTAAGTAAGGTTAAACCGGACGGACAGCGCGATGAAGTGAGAGGACATGCAAGGAACAGGGGCTCACAGATTTAGCAAAAGCAGACTCGGACTAAAAAAATAAAAAAAATAAAATAAAAAAAAACACCGCCAGACAGAGGTCAAGTTGTTTGACAGGTGAGATAACGCTGCAGAAAAGTGAAAATTTAAAGAGAATCTGACCTGAATTAGGGAGAACGTTGAAAAACAGGAGATGAGAATGCTGAGTGACATTCCTATCATTTCCTTTGAGGCTGAAGTGTGTTCACTCTTCTGGGCACTTAGTGCCCTTTGTGATGAAGGAGTGTGGTGTCGATGCTGACACTGGCTGGCAGGACGGCGAGCTAATAGCCGGACTGGGCTGCTGTCGGCCCTGAATGGCACAAATCAATAATCCCCTCAGTTACAGACTCGGGCGGTTCCACACCGAGCTGCAACCATGCCAACCGTTTCACTAACACTTTCTTAATGATCTTCTTGTGTTTCTGTCCTTTGGTCAGTTAATATTCTAACCTTCTGGCCACTTTATTAGGTACACCTGTTGAATCACTAAGTAAGGCAGTGCAGAGGGCCTATCACAGCTGGTGTGATACTCATTTTTTCTTTGTGCTGTTTTTACAGAAAATCCTTTATTTTGCAATATTTTTAACATTTTAGCCTTTTAAATTCGTAGAAAGTTACAAAAAAAAAATTTCTTGCTACGTTTTCTGGCATATAGAAACAATTTCTGTGACTAACTGATATGAAGCAGGAAATGTTTGGCCCAGTTTAACTTCAGACAGCGAGAAATAAATGTGTACGTGTTCTTTTTATCTTCTGTAGCAGAGAAAACTTCAGTCTTCTCTGCTACAGAAGAACAGTGTAAGAACTCCAGAATCTGAAAACAAAGAGTTGGAACAAAAGAGGTCATAAAACAGTGCTTTGAGCCATGCCTTATGTTGTTCTTGTTCATTTAGATTAATTATTGTAAAATAACAACTAGTAGTCCTGATCTGTCAAGCCAGTTCCTAACCAAATTAGCACAACCTATGTCTCAGTCAGTAAGCTCGGGTCAAAAACATCAAATGCATCACTGAAATTCAATTATGCCAACACAGACGACTTCGATTCGCTGCTGAAACCTTTATGAACGCAGCTCTTGGCCTTTTCCGTTTATATTCTCTCATTTTCGTGGGAAACAGAACCACTTTGGGTCGAGGTTTTCACACAGCGTGATTTGCTTTTTGCAGCTAAAGGTGCCAAGCTGTGCACAACTTTAAAGGCCAACATACAGTGCAATTATTTACTGCCCACACTACTCTAAAGTTGTTAGAAGGCCAGGTCACTCAGACCCACATGCTAAACACACACTGCAGACTTTATCTGGCTGGCAGAGTCAGACTTCCCGCTACAGCGGTTTTCCATCCTGAGCAGAACAGAGCGCTCGTTGTGTGTGCGCTCACAGCGCCGCATGCAGTTACACTGGACCGCATTCACCGGGGAGTGTTGCAGATGATCGCTAAAAGGAATAAAACTGAGAGACACTCTGACAGTAACAGTCTCGTTTGAATACTGAATTTGCTTTATTTGAATATTGAGTGTAAACTATTTGTTTATTTTATAGGTCTGAGTGGTATAAATTATCCTCTGGTCCATATTTATTAGAGATGATTTCACAAGTTCGTCCTGAATCGCTTGCCGTCGAACCTTAAAACTTTTTTGTGATGACAGAGGAAAGTCTCTGCCACAGGCTTTTCCTCTCTCATAGTTTGACTCCCTTGTTGTCACACAGCATTTCTGAGCTTGTTCTGTGTCCTGCTGGGGGGATGTTCAAATGCGATTGAAACATTTTCTTCGCGCTTGCTTTTTTTTCTCTTCCCTTTTAGCTTGTTCTGGGGCTCGCTCCCAGAAATGGAAAATTGCTCTCGTGCAAGAAAGTCTCAGCGCTTGTTTCCTTTTTTACTCACGGTGGACGTCCTGGCAGCGCGCTCGCTCTCTGGGTGTTCACATGGCAAAAGCAGGAGGCAAGGGGGACCTGTCTCACTCTTCGTTTCCTCACTAACAGAAGAAACACACACAGACATGCTGAACACACATTAGGTTGCATGATTTAATGTAGCAGCGTTCATACAGTATGTTCACTTATGCACACATTTACACGCTAGCGGGAATTCATCCTTTCACTCTGTGACTTATCTTTCTTGACACGACTTCACTCATGTGAGTCAGCTGGAGAGAACATCATGTCGTTAGCCCGGGGTGTGTATGTGTGCCAGTGTGTGAATGACCTGGATAGAGCTTTTTATGCTGTGTAAGCCGGCTAGTGTTGCTGTATAGTGAGCTTATGGGCGCAGTAACTGAGCGTCCCGTTGGACACAATGTGCTGCTTTATGTAACGGCATCATCGAAGAAAAGAGGAATAAACGAACTCAGGTTCTGCTGAAACATGTCTTCCAGAAACTCTACGTTGAAACGTTGTTTCTATTACGATTCTTATTAGTTTAAAATGCTGACGTATAAACGATCAGACAGTCATTGCATGTTTTATAATCTTCTGTGTCACATCCATTAAAATTTGAAAAGGAGGAGAACAGAGTGTTGTCATTAGCTACATTAGCAACACGTTGAGTTCGAATGTGCTTGTGTTTCCATGCCGACATCACTCTGGATGCTTATTTCAACAAACATTTTCCTTTCAATTCAGAAATGTGGGGAAAAGGATTACTGCAGGGTTGAATAAAAAAACTGAACATCACTAGAATTACTGTTTATTACTTTTACTGCCATATTTCTCCATATATATACAAATTGTGGTTTTGTTGCAGTAATAGCTGCTTAATTTTCTTCCCCAAAGTGAACTGGCAGATGGACGAGGAAGTGTCTGTCTTTATATAAATTGGAATCTGAATTGCTAAGGGATTTAAAACGAGGATGGGTTGTGTTAGCTTTACTGGAAGCTGCTTGCTTATTATTGTACTTACAGCTTTTTTATTTCTAACTTCGAAAATATTTGATACGTGGAAGAATGGAATTATAATTTTTTTCTTGACTGGAGGAGAAATGAGGCAAAATTTGCAAGCAAATCTTGACATACTGGCACGGTTAGCTAAAATACAAAACAACGTTCTGCAATTAACCTCAAAGTAAAGAGCTTTTCAAACTTTTTGTTTCTCTCACTTTATTGTTTAATGTGACAGTAGCTAGAATTTTCTTTTTACTTTTCATTAGCTTTTTCTGTGCACACCCATGTGGCCTTTGGAAACTCAGTAGCTCGTATCAAGCTGTTGTTCTGCTCAGATGAACATTTTCATTTGTATCACACAGCAACACACTTCTAAGCAATTTTATATCAAAATGCAGAAATGTAATGTTACTGCACAGAGACTGGTCAAGAAAAATGTGAAAAAATGGAGTTCAGATGGTTTTGTGTGGATTCGTTTAAGATTGCTTGTTGCAGGATGATTTGTATTTTTAATCTGAGGAGATGGCAAAGTCAGATCTCTGCAGGCCAAAGGAGACAGACTTTCGTCAGCTCTAGCAAGATAATCTTGCATGTTGAGAACAGAGACTGTTCCAGAGGTTGGGACCCCTTAATGCTCCATGCATGAGGGGATCTGTGCATCAGACGGCTGGTGTATCTAAGCTCTAATGTGACCTTGACACACTTTCTGACTTACAAGAAGTGCACACTGCTATGCGGGAGATGCTCTTGATTCTTATGCAGGGTGAATTGCAACTTGCTTTTCGTTGCTGAACTCTGCACAGCTCTACATTGCTACTCTGTTAAAAGTATTTGCAATTACGGGATTAAATTTTGACAGATCAGGAAAGTGTCACTGTTACATTATTATGTTACAGATTTGACTTTATTACCATTAGATGACATGTGGGCTTGCCATATAATCCACGAACTGACCACCTGCTCATTGTTGGTGGAAAAAACAAGCTGATGGGTCTTCAGCTTCCTTCTTATCAATGTCAGCCATTCTTGTATTAGTTTGGTGTGGACTGCTTTAGACAAGCTCTATCTATTTGATCTGCTAAAAGCAATTTAAACATTCCTGAATGAGAATGGTAATTATTAATGACTGAATAATTCTTCGTCTAGATGCAGTAAAGATAGATTAAGATACATTTTGGTATAAACGAGTGCAAGACTACTTACCTCGACCTGAATGGAACTAGAATACAAACTCTTGCCTTGAGTGCAAGTGAGCTGCAGAATTTAAGCAGTAGGTTTTACACCTCCTTTTGAAAGGTATTGAGCAGAGCATAAGGAACTGAAGCCTTGTAACTAAAGTTGATCTTAGTTCACATTAAATGACATCATTAAATTTAAAAAGCCCATCAGTCAGAGTCTTCTCTTATCATATCAGTGTTCCAGCTGTAGCAGTGGCTGCAGTGATGTTAGAGGCTATCAGCTGATGAAGAACGACTGCTGGGATTATTTCTGTCATGCTGTGTGTTGCCGATGTCGGTGACACAGTCCTTGGTGAAAGTGACGGAAAGACGAAGAGACAGCTTGCATTCCAGCTAGCTGCAGATTTACTTTGCAGTTTCCCTCCTCTTCCCGGCCTTTTCACCTCCTCATCTCTCCTCCTACCCCAGGCTGCTGACCCTAAATAGCAGCCTCTTTATGTATGACTGGGAGATAGCTAAAGCGTCCGGCTTCTGGATAAGGCCACCTCACAGAAACACAAATGTTCCGGCAAACAGGAACTGTGCGTTGTTTCTCAGTGAACTGACATCCAAACTGTTTTTTTTTTAGCTTTGTGCCGTCTTATATGAAAGTGTTGTACATGAGGACGAGCTCTGCTGGAAGTGGAGCAACTCATTTCCAATCCTTTGGAGTAAAACTCATGGAGTTGAAGGAGCTGAACGGGATTTTTTTTTCTTTTGTGCTCACACTTCCTGCACAAGAAGGAAAGGTTCCTATTTATATAACCTCTGGCTTCTCCTCTGGCTTTTACCCCCTCTTGGTCAAGAGAATGGTTAACCTTAAAGAGCCTTCCACCATTTCTCTTGTAAAAGGGCAATAATTTATCACAGCATGTCAGATCCTATTGCATGATCTGGAGTTTGATAGAGTTCCCCATCCTCCCTAAGCTGCAGTTGGATAATGAGTGCCCACTCCTTATTTCCAATCCTCCAGGGGCTGGGTGTTAATCCGGGTGCAGGATGCTGGCTTCATTTTTGCCACATTGTATTAAAGCAGCTTACAAAACACTTTATAAAGCATAGAAGGACGTATTTAAAGAGTTCCATCTATCATATTTCTTCACTTGGATGAACTTTTACTCTCTCTAATGCCCACATCTGATGTAGTTTTTAGTGACAAAGATACAAAAGGTGAGGGAGGCTGGTGAATGCATTGTGATGGAGGAAGTCAAGAATATGCATGTTAATTGCCATTTACGCATCATTTTAATGCTATAATTTTAGACAAAATTTGCTTTGGAAAAAAATAAAATTCCAAATGTACAAGCCTCGTTTAGAAACAGTTTCAATTTCTCAGTTGATTATGTGTGTGTTCCTTAGCAGGCTCGTCACTAACATCATTCCGTATTTTTGTTTCTTTTCCCCATCAGCCAAAGAGTGAGATTTGATTGATGATTCCTTCAAAACCAATCACAACATATAACTAAAAGTAATAAATCACCTCCAAATGTAGGCCTTGCTCGGTATAAAGATTTTAGAAAGTATTTTCAGGAAACCATTAGTTTTCTGCTGGATGTCCTCAGTGTGCAGCATTATGCCAGTTTGGAGTCAGAAATTCCCCCCACCAATGCAAAAAAGAAAAAAAACTGAAAAACAAACCTCGTCTCATTCTCTCTCACAAACCTTTTTTGTGTTTTTGTTTTTTTACCTCAGACTTTTCACCACAGCCTCGCTCCTGCAGATAAGGCCTCTGGTGGGTTGTTCTTGACACAAATGAATTCAAAATCAACAAAAGCTGCAGGCTGTTTTGTGAGGTTTGTTCGTTGTGGAGGTGGCAGACTGACTTTTGTCTTCCGCTGCTTGACAACATCTTTACTTTTGTAAGCGGGAGCCGGCAGAAACTAACAGGTTGTCAAGGAAAACACACTTCTGTCTGATAGCAGGGGGAAAAAATGGCGATGCATCTTAAAAAAAGAGAGAGAGAAAAGATTGCTTGACTCATTACAACAAAGTAAACCTTGGGTTCATATAAATAGACTTTCTATAAGGGCAACACTTTCTTTCTGCATTGCTGACAATGCAGCATTGGTGGGAGGAAATGGCTAAATCTATTGTACGCTGCGACAGTAGAAACAATAAAGGAAATGCCAAGGTGGGCTGTGCGTTGCTTTGTGAGCTGCAGAAGATCAGACGGGTGTGAACCGAAGCAGAAACCAATCATCAGGCCCAAAAATAAAACCTGACCTGCTTAATTTTCAACTAATCTGCCCTGAATTGGGCAGGTGCACTTGGGAATTGCTGTGCTTAGCCTGCAAGCTGTTCCATAAATTGCATGACTAATGACTGGACTGAGCAGCCCTCAGTCCCTGATAAAGGCAGATTTGATGGCGATATGCTATATGGAAGCATTTATCAGTGGCCGACAGACGGGCTTCCCCTCTAAACAACCATCCTTACCTTGATTGGCTTGGGGCACATCTCCTTTCTTAATTCTTGCACATTATCTGACCAGCACAGATTAACTTAACTTGATTTGTTCAAATTAAACCCAAAAGGGGCAACAAAACGTGCCTAATTTACATCATTTTTGGCACTACTGACCAGTCATTGTGATTATGCATGAGGGATGACTCTGGAAAACACGCCTACTTGCTTTTACTACGTCAGATTTCTTGTTTTCAGCTTAAATTCGTCAAGACGTTGGACACATTCTTCAGGGGTTATTGGCATAATCCCATGCAGTTGCCTCATAGTTATTGGCTTCATATCTATGAAGGAATATTCTGGAAGGCGTGGCGTTTAAATGATGGTCTGTTGGTACCAATTTACCCAAATGTGCCAAGATAATACCCAACCACCTGAATCTGGCAGCTGAAACAGAGACTCATCATATTTTCCAACGTGTTTACGATGCCTTATTGTCCAATTTGTCCACTTTTGCTGAACCTGTGAAAATTATAGCCTCAGATTCCCATTACCGGCTGAGGAGGCACGCGGTGTGATCCTGTGCTCCTGTAGACCATCTGCTTCAACGTTTTACCTGCTGCCAAAGACGGCATGCCGCCTCTCTTGGTTGCAAAAAGAGATTGTTGGCATGAGAAAGGCATTTCTGACCACCCAACAGTCTCTTATTGGATATCTTACCTTCTTGAACCAGTTTCTGTAAATTTGAGCGATGTGTGAAAATCTCAGCAGTTTCTGAAACACTCAGACCAGCTTGTCTGGCGCCAACAACCCATGCGATGCTCAAAGTCAATTAAATTGTGTTGTTTTTCCCCGTTTCTGATGCTTTTAACTACAGTTGAGTCGCTATTTGTGTTAACAAGCAATTATAACGTTTTATCTTGCAAAGTAGGCTGTCAAGGCTATTATTTCTTCTGACAAATTTGCAGACATTTTTCTCTGTTTTTGGTTTTTGAAAGTTACATGTTATTGTACCAAGATTAAACTTCAAGAAAATATTAAATATAGAGATAAAGGGGCAAAATGGGCTAAAGGAAGAGAGAATAAATGATCCCCAAGGCAATTATCATAGGTTAAATGAAATAAAACAAAAGAAAAAATAACCTGAAAATATAATAGGGTCTGTGAACAATGTGAAAGAATAAGTATGGGAGGGTGGAGGGTGGAGGGACGGGGGTATCAAAAGCCTTAGGGTGGAAATCAAATCAT
Source organism: Poecilia mexicana (assembly GCF_051168715.1). Classification (NCBI taxonomy): domain Eukaryota; kingdom Metazoa; phylum Chordata; class Actinopteri; order Cyprinodontiformes; family Poeciliidae; genus Poecilia; species Poecilia mexicana. The sequence goes on from NW_028263381.1 coordinate 20,082,124, forward strand.
ACAAAGTGACCCTTTAATACACAGGCTCTGAAGCTTCAGGGTATAAATGGAAAAAAAGTGAAATCACAGTCAGTTTTGAAGCCAGATTTCAAAAAAGCAGCCCACGCCTCAGGATGTCTTTGTTGTCCTCACCATGACCTCACCTGACCGGAGCTGCCATGTCCCCTTTTGTTGCTCCCTTGTCTGTTAGCGGCTCTCTCGGGGGGATTGACTGCTCTGTGCCTCGCTCCCCCCATCCTTTTGTTCACCTCCTCCTCCTACTACATCTATTTCTGGATCTGGCAATTTAATGAAGACCACACTCGCAGTGAACGACTCCTCATCGTCAGCATTCACTGCTTTTTGAATTTGTGTGCCTACATTTTTTGAGGTTTGTGTTGTTATGCTGAGGTAAAGTTGCGCTTTGGGGTTTTCCTGTAATGATGGCATAATAAATTATCATCTTAGGAGAAAAGGTACTTTATTCAATCTGAGCACTCCTCTGACTGAATAGCACACATGGTAAAGATGTGTAAAAAGAATAATTAACATTTTACTGCAGTAGCATACACTTTCCTCCTGTAGTGAGATATGGTGTCCCTCAGGGTTAAGCTTTAGGTTCAGCTCTATTTTTCCTGTAAAGCTTCTGGGTACTAATGACATTTTCTGTAATCGTTACGCTGATGACACCCAGCTCGTTGTCTTTGACTCAAAGTGGCACTAATCACCTGTCTGAAAGATGTACAGATCTGGAGGAATCACACGTTTCCTTCCCTGCATTCAGCTCAAACTGAAGTCATTATGAATTCACCGTTTCTCTTAATGGCATCTCTTCATCTCCTGAGAACTGTGAAGAACCGTGTGATCGTTCTTAACCAGAACTTTAGCTTTTCTTCACACATTTACCAAATCACTAAAACAGCCTACTTTTGTCTCTGTAATATTTCAAGACTTGATTGTTGTAAAGGAGACATTAAAACGTTACACGGCTTACTTTTACAGCCCTGCAACTTAAATAAAACGGCTCGTTATTCCACATTATCCCACAAAAGCCCTTTAGTTGTAGTTCACAGGTTCTACTGTGTTGATCCATGAACACTCAGGTCCAGGTTTAGTTTCCAGGCTCCTTTGCTTTGGAATCAGCCACTGGTTTGGGTGGGAGATGCTTCACGTTTTAGCTAAAGGGGATTCATTTAATTTGACCAACTTTACAGTTTGGTAAAATGCTTTTTCTGTCCTGTCACAACAAATGCAAATATATTACAACATTTTGCTGGGGCTTTAACTGGAAACATGAACTTTGGTCCAGTCATGCCATCATTTCCCAAAATGATGGGAGTTTTCCTTTCCAAATCCTGTCACTTTCAAGAGCAATTCAGAGGTAATATTATTAGCAACTAATTCTTGCTACGGTTACGGATGGTTTTCACGTTAACACATCCAACATGCACACAGCTCTTTGTGCTGACAGGGTGGTGCTTTTCTGTTCGCTTCAACACTGGCTGGGACGCGGCTCTCGTCAACGTAATGCTCTGTAATTGGCTTTCTAATTTTGTGGAATAATGAGACATGGAGAGGATGGCAAAAGGCTGCAGTATTTACCTACAACACCAGACAATTAGTACATGTAATCTTAATCACAGGCTGGGAGGTGGACCTGTTAATGAGGCTGAAAAGGGAATTGTTCCCACTTTCCACTTAGCTGCTGTTAATAAGGTTGGAAAAATGGGTTAATTGGACATTTTATAAAACTATTTTTCATTTATCATCAGCTAATTATATGTTTATTGTTACTAATCATTAATAATGTTCACATTATTACGAGGCGGTAGTGTTACGGACTGTTTTTACAAAATGCAATTAAACCAACCAAGCGGAAATAATTGCAGTTGTTTGGCACGTTTTCGACTTAAGTGTTGATTACAGTTCCAAGTCGTTGTTGTCATGGTGATTCCAAGTGCCTAAACAGAAAAGTGGTCACATTTCTGGCTTTGTGTGACTGCGTGAGAGGGATATGTTGAAAGTAGGACGGGTTGGTCCTGGCTTGGCTTTTTGTTGCTTAAAATTTCCCTTTGTAGACTTTATTTCCTGCAGTGTTTTGGGAGATTTGTTTAATATTCCCCTGACTGAAACTCTTCCAACCTCCATGCAAATCCTGGCATTAGCTGAAGATTACAGGCAAGCAAGAGTCAGGAAACTCCTGAACCTACTTTTAGGTTAAACAGACTCCCTCTCGTCGAATGCAGGTGTTGAGTCATGAAGATGACTGCAAAAGATCGACCACTATTCTAAAAAATCTCACCAATGACAGGTAAACCATGATGCTCCTCTGCTTCAGTTTTACTACCAATGCAGTCAGTAAATCTCTGAACCAGTTGGGACAGGTGTGAGCTTGTTGTGCAGAGTGTGAAGCTCTAAGCCAAAAAACATTTTTACATTTCAATCATTCACCCATTAACCTCTGAGCTTTTTTTTTTTTCTTTTTTGAATGTCCTCACAATATAATGGGCCCTTTTTAAACAATATCCAAAACAAAGAATATTTCTACTTTTCATGTTTGAGTTCTTTCTCTTTTTTCCCTAGTGATTGTTCTGTTTGTGCAAATTTTTTCAAACATAAAATCATTTACTTTTGATGCTTTGTTTTGTATCTGTGATCACCCACCCACATTGTATAATTAACTGAGGAAGTGTGTAACCTTAACATTTTTCTATCTGTTAGATATGAACTAATCTGAGAGTTTTGAATACTTAAGATCAAGGCTAAACTGTTAAAAGCCAATGGATAAATGATATGATATTTATATCCAAGAGTTTCTCCTTTCTGATTGGTTTTGGATTTTTCCACTTTCCCAGCAGGTTGCTGGTTTGATTCCCAGTCTGTTGAAAGCTGACAGAACGTCACTCTTCCCTCCCTATGTATACATGTAGAACGAAAGTAAAGCGTGTAAGGAGCCTTTAATTTCCGTGCGTTAGTGTGTGTGTGTGCGTGCGTGTGTGTGTGTGTGTGTGTGTGTAAAAACGGGAAATGCAAGCATGCCGTAAAATCTTGAAAGGAATGTAAAAAGCCAAAAATATTCCCATTTACAAGTTATCAGCTGCCTAAAGCATGCTGGTTCATGAACGCTGCAGAGCTACAAACCATGAAACCACAACATTTGGATGAGTTGGATGAGTGTGGGCCGGTTGCCAGTTCGTGACGTACAGCGGATCCCCGCCTGTTTGCGGTACAGCATTCGGGAATTCACCTATTTGTGGATTTTGATGTGGAACAAAACTCTAAATTATTCATGGAAAATTCAGCAATTTGTGTTTCTAACCACAAAGCGTAGGAAACCTACTATTTGCATGTGCTTTTTGCAACTATCCAATTTTGCCGTGTGTTTGTTTCTTTTTTGCCTGCCCTTTAAAGTTCATCCACAAAGCAAATCATTTCTACGAAAAAGTTAAACTTTACAGTTTAAACATGTTTGGGGTTTTTTCACTTTGCCATTTCAGCTGCTGAATGCTGAGGCAGAAGCACAGAGGGTGTGATGCTGCTTTGCTTTTAGTATTGTGAATCTTAGCTATGAATAATGGGATCTCTGCTGCCACAAGCTGAGTTAAATCTCGATTATGTCAAGCTGTGGTTTGAGGTGTGTTAAAAACTCAATCAGTAAGAATTACTGCTCATTTTGTTGCACTTGTTGGCTAAGTCCTGCAGTGTTTGATTTTCAAACCTCATATTTCTCAAGATGCCCAAAATAAATTCTCCCAAAAGGCTCTGTCAGAACTTCTTCAGCTTACCGCAGCCGATAAACCTTTAGGGATCTGCAGAGCCAAACACACTCTGAGGGGGGGTTCTGATTAAAGGAGGGCCCTCTTGGGTTGACAGCGAACTGTCGGATATGTCAGCTAAGACCGGCTCCTATAAATTGCCAGTTACAGATCCTAATTTAGCTGTCTTTAACATTCCCAATGATTCATCAGCCGGGGTCCCTTTGGGCTCGGAGGAAGGTCAGAGCGGGGCGACGGGGTTTGGAAGCGGTCAGACTGAAGCCTGGAGCTGAGAGAAAAGAAGTCTTTCAGGAGCGCAAAACAATCGTTGCAACTTGTGCGTCTGTCACGCTCGTCCTCACAGCCCAGACGAGGAGACAGAGTGGAGTGGCAGGCGTCTCGGTGGCTTTCTGCCCCCAGGACAACATATGCTCCGTCTAATGAGACTGTACCATAAGCGTGTCGACATGAAGTCCAGATGCATGTAGTTGCACATTGGACAGAAATGCATGGCGGGAAAGTCACACGGAAAATGCATTTAAACACTCTGTGTGTAAATTAACAGAGCGGCTCTCCTCCCCTCTTTAGATTTGTTCCTTTTACTCAGCAGTCGTTGTGCAGCTGGGTCTCATGATGCCACAGACAATTTTAAGTTTTATAACTTTTTATTTTTCTTTGCATTAATGCAAACTGGAGGAGTCAACCTCATCATACTGCATTCAGTGCCATAGCTGGTACAGATACTACTGTGGACTCCTGGTGTTTGCAGAGTTTAGGAGACACAGCTGCCTGCAAACACCTGAGATCCTTTCCTATATCTGCCTATTTAACAGTTCAAACATCAAATATAGCTTTTTATGCTTTCACATGCACAATGGAAAAACTGTTTTGGCACAACAGCAGAAGCTAAGATCCACCGTCGTCCATATTTTCACTCTTTGGGTTACAGCCAGTCAATGGCAAGGAAATTGGATGGTGCCATTAGTGGGTAAAGTAGCGTTGTGCTTAGGTATTTCAACTTCTCGAGCTGCGTTTTCTTTGGAATATGAAAAAAATCTGGAAATACGCTGAAGTTCACATAACCTCTGCAACAACTCATCTGCAGACCTATTGCTTTCTGATGAGCAGTGTTAGTCTGACAGATAAATTCATTGTGCTGTATTCAAAACAATACTTCAACAACCCACGTTTTCCTCCTAAAACACTATAAACCTTCATTCATTTGGTTTGAGTCCTTTGTATTCCGTCAGCTCTTGCATTCATTAGCGCCATGTTTAAATCGATCGTGTACATCCTGACGAAGCAGCACACCCTGAGATGTCAGAGTAGGAAGCAGGTCTTCAGCCTGCGCGCGTGCTGCTGAATGAATTTCTGCTGGCTCTTTATGAGTCTGCATGGGTGGGACTGTGATTTGTGAGACTCCTCCTGGGCTTGAATGAATAGAAATATCTCCTTCTGAAGTGATAACCTCCAGGCTTAGACACAACACAGTGGCAGCATTTGTTTTGGTTTACTTTATTTATATATTTTCCTCGTCCACGAGAAAAAAAGTGATTGTCTCCCTGGGATCATAAAGTGGAGATCAATGATGGGGTTTGATTCGCTGCCCAAAGAAAAAGCTCCTGGTGGAGTCATCTTCTTTGTTGTCATCTTGAATAACAGCTTAATATCTGCTGTTCTTTCATTTGTTATACTAAGGGATTTGTGAAACGGATATTTAAATATTGATTTTAAAATTTTTAACCTCTTTTTATAAGTTGGATTTCTTTTTATCTCCCAACACAAACACACCTACAGCTTTTGCTGATGCCCAAATTCTTTTAAGTGGGCATCAAGGTAAGCCAACATGTTGAGCAGTTAAAGTTGTCAAAGCTACATTATGACATTCACATGAGTCAAAATCAGTTTAATTAGTCTAGGAAAGTCCTGGAGGGAGGCTGTAAGGAGCATGAATCAGGGTTTTTTCTGACTGATTCCATTTTTTTGCTTTAAGAACCTTTTTTAAAAAAAAAAACACAAAAAAGTTATGTGTGTTTTTTAATAGAGGTAGTATCAACAACATGAATAAAATGCACAATATAATAATAATCTTGTGCTTCCAAGTATAAGCTTCCAAACTTATACAAGCTGGATCAGAAACTCCAATTTGATCAGCCGTGCAGAGCTAACTACTAAACCCAACTTAAACAAGAAAGAAAGGAGAAAGATGCTGCTTCTGCAGGCAGTACAATGATAGAACATTGTTCTTTAAGAAAGTGAGAGGGCAGTAAGGGTATGATGGATCCCAAGGCCCGGAGCATGCCAGTCTGTTTCCCTGGAGACAACAGACTGAGAGCAGCTGAACTCTGCACTTGTTTCCTGACAAGGACATCCCCCAAATGGGGTCATAGCCTTCTGTGTGCACCTGTGCTGCGACTGCCACTTTTCCCAGACAGAACTAGGACGTAAAGTGTGTTTTTTACTGTAACACTGACATCCAGAGAAGATGAGAAGATTGCAGTCCAGGAAGTGTCCAGGAAGGCAACATAAACACACTTGGAGGAAAGAATCCAATTAATACCTGCAACTTCCAAACGTTTAATTCGTCTCCGAGCGTGTTGTTTCAAACTTATGTTGAAGTTTCATGTGAAGATGAAGATGAGAAGCAGACATGGGCTGATATATTTTCAAAAACCTGCCACCACAATGTATTATGGCATCATGGTTGATGATGGGAAATTAAGGAACCAGGGTACTGAGAAAAAAAAAATCAGAAATTGTTCTGAGCAACATACAAATAAAAACTCTTAAACCATAAAGCACAACTTTTTAGCGCAGTAGTTTGATTTTAATCAGCTCTTTCTAACCATCTGTGGTAAAGGTTGGTTAGATATTGCATGCATGCGTCTCTTGTATGGCTAATAATACCTGCAGCTCATAGCATTCATCCCTGCTGCCTCTGAAAAAGCCTGGAGTCGCCCCGTGCTGCTTCCTGCCTGCTGACGGTTTGTTTGCTCTCACATCAATTCAGAATTAACACTTAAATGACCGTCTAAATGAGCCGTAATAACACAATAATCTCTGTGACCTATTAGAGTAATGCAGCAATAAAACAAACAGACACACACTTTCTTCCAGTGCTGCGTGCGACACACTTTAATTGATTTGCCAGGGTTATTTGCTCCGTTGCATGCTTATTTAAAAGCAGACAGTATTTTATGTGTTCATGCAGTGGTGATGATGGACCACTGGCCTTGAGCTTCTTGGGGGCATTTTTATGTTTAATGGCACAGAAAGTTTGGACGTCCAGCAGATTAGATTATGCTAAACACATTAGCACTTAAATTCTTAATGCTACTACATAAGAAATGGTAAATAAAAATAATAATCTAAGCAAAAAGTAGAGCAGAAAGGGGATAGATGAAATAAAAACCACATTAAGACCGAGTTTGACAAGGAAACAAAAGCTCTGAATGGCTCGATAACAACCTCCTGTTGTGAGACACTGAGTGTTTCTTAAAATGATGTTTATAATCACAGCGTTTCATAGAGATAGATTACGTTTTTTAGCTCAGGAATCAGAAAGATGAACTTAACTGTGTTTGTTCAGAGTGTCTTTTAAAGGAGCTCTGATTGGGGTTTCAGTTCAAAACCAGAAAATGTATCATTATTTTCATACTCGTTGACATAACTAAGGAGATTTTATGAGTCAGTCTGCAGGACTTTACATCGTCACACTAGTTATGAGCATTTATTCAGCCTGTAAAGCATTTTGTTACTATTTTCCTTCAGTCTCTATAGATATACTTCTCTTTTTCTTTTAGAGAAATCCATTGGATTTGTTGCTGGAAAAGTATCTATTTATCCTATTAAAATGCCTCTCTGTCGTTTTGCTGAACCCGATCCTGATTCAAGAACGAGTCTTCTTTTATGCTGGTAACAAAAATCAATACCGGGAGCTGAAAGTGTCAAGTGAGGGCCAATTTGTTTCTGGCTCAACATTATGATCGCTGGGGGTCTCGGATTTCTCTGTTTATTTTATGACCTGAGACATGATACGCTGTCAAAAATAGCTTTATACTTCCTGTGGCTGATGGTTGGACCGGTCCAGGGAACGCTCTTTCTCTCAGAAAGCCTTGGGTGTACACAATTTAAAAAAAAAAAAGAGCTGTCGGCGCTTTTTTTCAGCTCTTCAGTGGATCTTAAAAGTGTACAGACTGTAAACCATGTTGTAATTCAACAACAACAACAACAAATCTGTTTGAGTAAACTAAACAAATTGCTACCACCTGGTTGCAAAAGCATGAAAAGCGCTACTAGGAAGACTACATTAGCTTTCTACAACTTGACTTGGCAAAACATTTTCCCATCATTCAAAAGCTCTAAAAATCTCTCATCTTCACACATTTCCTGGTGGATTTAATTGTGACTTTAATTTTCCTTTGGGGAAGAAATCCCTTTGTTGATTTGGGTTCAGGCTGCGATGCTAAAGACTGAAATTCCTTTGTGTCTTCAGGAGATCACTAAAGCAAAATTCACTGCTGCATATTTCATGTTAGCTGTGCACCAAATGAAACAGCTGCAGTTTGATTAAAACATGTTTTAGTGTAGTGTGTTAGTTAAGGGTTTGTACAGCCAACTGCAGTTTGGCAATCTTCTCTCAATTAGCCAATTTTTCAGCAACGGGTTGAAGTAAAGTTGGCAAAAAAGTGAAATTAGTTTTCGTTTTAGCATTTTAAAAGGTGTTTGTATTCTTTGGAGGTCGACTGTGACACTAAAGCTACAGACTCTGTGGTAAAATGACATAATTTCAGACTCATTAATTACAAGACTAGTCAAATACAAAGTCAGAATCATGTTCATCTGATGTTGATGGTTTCGGTGACTTGGAATGATCACACGCCACAAATTTGCAGCCGAGAGCACTATCTTCCAAAAATAATGACTCCATTAATTACCAAGCTGCGTTACCGTGCGACGGCTCCCGCTCTTTCGGCGCGTTAATTGAATGAACCAGTAATGAATTCACCGCTAATGTTCTCCGAGCTGTCTGCTCCTGGCCCGTCGCGTTCACCTAAATCTAGTCAAAGTGAGCGTCAGATGACGCTTTTTTCTTTTTTTTTGTCTGTGAGGAAAGATGGATGGGCAATGAAGTCAAAACTCATAATGGAGCATAAAAACAGGCCATCAACGTTTGATGAATGTGAGGAGAGAGGCAGGAAACGGAGATGAGAATCAGGGAGTATTGAGCATCGCTGCCACACAGAGAGAAGGGGCCGAACAGGCAGAGGAGAATATTGGCAAACATGGGAGAAGATTGGATGAACAAGGCAAATGTTTCCTGATTGCAAAATAAAGGCCATGGGACCGTCTTAAACAGTTTCATGGTGCATATCATATCTAAAATATTAGAAAGACAATGTAGCTCGGAAAGCTTAAATACCTAGCTGCAGCACAGCAGCCAATCCGAGCGAGCCATTTGCTTTTCTTGGTGCTGATTGGCTGTACCTCCAAGAGCAACGATGAAGAAGATTTCAGCTTCTACACTAATGCCAAGACGGTTTCCGCACATTACGGTCAATTTGGTGTCAGAACTATCAAAATAGTCGGGTATAAGCATTTTTAGTGGCGGTCCCAAGTATCCACGTATTCATTGGTACATAAAGGGCACATCGACACCTGAAAGGCTGAAATCGGGTTGCAAGGTGACGCTCCTACCACCGAGCATCAACCCTGTGGCTGATGACCCTCGTCTCTACTGGAGGAAATCATCGAAAATGTCAACTTCTACACATTTGTTGTGGTAAATTTTGGTGTTTTCTTCCCACGCCTTCCTTTCGCTTTGAAACGATCGTCCTCAGCTTCCTGACTTTCCTCAGTGTGATTATTTCACAACTCGTTCAGCAGCAGCAGCAGCATGTTCTGGCTGGTGCCAGGGACGGCATCTTCACAGTCATTAGTGCTCCAGTGCAGGTGCTAATAGAACTGTTGGCTGGCTTCTTTTCTGCAGGTTAACATGTCTATATTTACTCCGTTTGTCTCACCTCTCCTTCCCTCCTCCTGCTGCTGACTCGTCGTCTTCTCCGTCGCCCTCGCGGCCGACGAGAACCACGGCCTCTCCGCCCTTCCTGTCTTTTTTGTCTCCTGCCAGCTCTCGCCCAGATTGATTGTGGAGGCTGTGTGAGATGTAGTGTGAGCTTTCTGCCGTCTCCATTCACTTGCACAAGAATGAATGCTAATCAATAGGATGTGGCTTGGAAATTTGTCAAAAGATACTCTGTCCTCCCTGTGAGAGCAGTGTGTCACATTTTACTCAATACCCAGACATGCAGATATTGTTGTGGAGAGACGCAGTTTCACTGCTGACAAAGACGGATGGATAGACGGGCAGACGGACCAAGTTGTGGTTAAAGGATAGACGAATAAACAGATCCATTAACAGATGAATGTTTGTATAGATGGATATGTTGTCTACAAGTTTGGAGATAAATGGTTGGATCTTTTCCACCAAGTGTGAACAGAGCCTCTGATTAGCTTCTTAGAAAATACAGAAAATACTTAAATTAATTACATTTTTGACTATTTTCTTGTGACACTTCATCATAAGTTGCAGTTCTTCTTCTTCACTTTAAGCCCAGTCATAGACTCGCACAAGTTGTTTGAATTACAGCTAATATTATCTGTTGTCCTTTGTGTCAATATTATTTATTGACCGAATTTTATGGAAAGTCATCATCCAAGGTTTAGTAGCTTTTATAGCTGACTTCGGCGTGTTGTAAACACCGATTGAATTAGAGACAAAGTTTCCTTATGATTTTGTCCGACCATCATAACTAAATGTTTACTGCCACAGACTCTGGAATTTTCCGGGTTTTATGATTGTTTCTTTTTTTAATGAGATATTAAACAGCAGCAGCAACAACAGTAGCAGCAGCCTTGGCTTCCGGTTAGCAGTGTAGACCTTTATACAATGTCTTGAAGCAAGGATTTACAATTTGTACTTTATTGCTTAAAACATGCAAAACCGCTTTTATAGTCCTTTAAAAATCGGAGCCACCGACGGCTCCTTACTATACGATATTCCTTTGTTCTTTTTTAAAATGTTTTTATGAATTCCTTGCCCTCTGTCTCTGTTTTTTAATGCCTGCTGTTCTCTGGCTCATTTGTTGCTTCTTTTTAAGTCACATCTGTCTGTTCCCCTCCTTCATCGGTTTGATCCTTTGTAGATCAATGGTAGAGACATGATTCCCCATCCCCAATACAGATCCATGTCTCACCTGCTCTGTTTCTCAGCGTGAGGAAGATCAATCTCCATAAGTCAGTAAAAAAAAGCCCTCCAGGGTGCACTTCCACTGAACTGCTCCACCAGACGCCATCAGACATTTCAATCCATCGCCTCTGCGAGGTCTTCCACCTCCCGTTCGTATGAGTTCTGCTTGCAAGCTAAGATGATACTTTCACCCTGTGTGAATTTATTGGAGAGGCTCATTTTTGATTTGATCTTTAATCAAAGGCGAGACGAAGACGGCATGAATGTCATCGCGCAGACGGCACAAAACGAGACGGGGCGATTGCCGCTGTATTCCCTGGATCATTAACAGATGCTGATAAAATGTAAAAGCAGGGGATAGAAAGGGAAAATGGAAGGAAACGGGTTGGTGCGTGTTTGATGCCAGAACCTTTCTGCGTCATTAACCGGTGCTGGAACAAGTCATCACCTAGTGGATTGGTGCTGCAGATCGTCCTTAATGTCACGCAGTAAATGTTTTACACACTTTACAAGTACTCCAGGAATATGGATTCACCCTTTCATGCTCCCCGTTGTCATTGAAACTTCGTGGACGATGAAACTCAACAAAGGACCTGATCTGTCAACTCACTGGTTTCAGGTCAATATATATTCAAATCTTATTTTTCCTATTGTTAGTTTCTTAGTTGTAATGTTTTTCATAATCTTTAGTCGCCTGTTTTCCCATTTCCAAGACTTTGTGACGTCTCACTGTGTCTGCATTTGTCTGTTCCTAAGGTTTGTTTCCAGAGAAGCTCGCGACATGAAAAGACTTTAACGATCGTTGTGCATGTGCCACAGGTGTGCATACAGGCTCTCGTGCGTGCCACTGAATTCACATTAGGCCTACATATAATATCAGAGACAATTCAACAATAAGGCTTAATGGGCCACCGCAGAGTTAGACGTAATGCAGCGTAGAGGACAGTACCAGCGGGCCAGCCGTTCAGATGAGAAACAACAGGGAAATGAAATAAGACATGGGCAGTAAAGCCACCCGACTGGCGAGAAGGACATAAAACTGAAAGATTGCTGAAATTTTCATTGCTAGTTTGAGTGGAAAACAAACATCAGCATAGGGTAAAGTTTCAACCTGATGATGAAGATTTTAGACAATTATATTTTAAGAAATATGTGATTGGGGGAAGAGGTGACTGCTTCATCTACAAATATGAATATTTGTGTCACCAAGGCAATGCTAGCATCACTAGGGTCTCTGTGAGTTCAGCTGGTGTATCATGGCAGACGGCTGCTAAATATGGAAAACAAATCAGTCGACTTCCGTTGTGATTATTCTCTTACTTCTCTTTGTCTTAAGCATCCCCCCTCTGCCAGAGTTGCTCTGTTGCATCTGTTCTGAGCTTGTGTCAAACAACATTGTTTTTAATGACGGCCTCTCACAGCAGTTGATTATGGTGGAGGAAATTCTGGAGACGGAAAACGCATGAATATGTTTTTCAATAACGGATTTTAACTCACAGAAGCATTCGGTTCTGATAAAGATGCACATTTTTAGCACTGGCATTTACCTTTGGGCTTCAGAGAACACTGCCATGACCTGACAAGGTAGCACACAGTGTCCTATACAGGCTCCTGTCATCTTAAAAGTCTCAATGTTCATCCGTTTTTCCCCCCTGGGATCAGCTGTGGCTCTCCAGAGTGTCTCCAGCAACAGTGACTTTCATCTCTGACGTTCCGTTGAAATGCATCATATCCTCCATATTAAAATATCTTAAGATGGGATTTTTAAAGTTTCGGATCTGTTTGGAGCTGCAACCCTGCTGCTCACACAGTGGATGCATGAACTGGTTCCTCCCAGAACGCAACACGATGAACTGAGGGGTGTGTTACTGCAATCAACACCTTGTGCATCTTTTCTTGTCACTCGCATTGGTACCGGATTTGCATGGTGAGGTGTTGGGTTGGAATACTCAGTATGCAACGGAGGGAAGTGTTGCACGTTCTTGTTGATTACTCAGATTCTTATTTAGACACTCATAAGACATAAAAACTGTTCGTTTGAGCGTAATTGCATGAAGAGATAATAATCATAAAAGACAGTGAAATCCCTGTTGGTCGGTGTCCCTGATGTGAAGACTTTCCAAATGCATCATATCAGTCAGGCCAGACGTGTTTGCATCTGAGCCCGACAGCGGAAACTGCTGACATTCAATGTCTGCAGCAGAAACATTGCGTCCATCAACACTCGCTGTCTGGCGCTCGTGGCTAAATGAAGATGGCATTGTTAATTGTAACTGCTGTGCTTTGTGTTGTGTATCCAACTTGCTGTTATTAACGGGACCTGAGTCTAGTTGGCAGGACGATTGCTGGTACAAGCAAGAATACAGATTTTTTCTTTTTTTAGATTTGAGAATCAGGTTTCCCAAAACTACAAAGGAACATTAGGGATCTCTTGAGGAAAACAGAACCAATTGCATGACTGCAGGAAGAGAACTACATCAAATAAAAAATTTTATTAAGAGTTTATAAGGTTCAAAACTATTCACATCTCACCACATAATAAATCCCACAAAGCAATGAGTTATTAAACAAAGCTAAAGTATGAAAGCAGTGAGTAAAGAGCTACGCGTTATTCAATGCCTTCTGAGTACCATTTAGCAGCAATAACTTGAAGAACATTTAAGCCATTTATCTTTATAATGTCATGAGACATTACACTCAGGCCAAAGGTCTAACAAACACAATGACGTTTCTTTTCTTTTTCAGCCTTTCAGCTGTGCTCGGATTACCGTCCTGCTGACGACCCGGTTAGAGCTTCAGCTGTCGGACAGACTGCCTCACATTTAACTCTAGAGTGTTTCAGTGCAAACAGGAGTTCAGTGCCGACTCAATGGGTCTGAGGTGTCTGGGTTTTATATTTACTGCATTACAATTGTGGACATTGTGAGCCATCCACTAAAGTTGCCATGTTGTGGTACTCCCTTTGCAGGAGGATGTAGATGTTGAACAAAAGTGTCCCGAGAATGAAGCCTTGAGGAATGCCACGTGATATTTGTTCACTTGGATTCAGAATTGTCAAATGACACCAAGTAGTCCTGGTCTTCCAGATAAGATCTGAACCAGTATACTGCGGTGCCAGTCTGCCAGTTACATTTAAATGGGTGCATTTGAACATTTGAGGTTAGAGTTCAATAATTGCCTCGCCAGATCATTAAATACGTCTTGAAGTTCTTAAAACTAACCAACCATGAACGTCAAATGTTTTAAATTCCATTTTATTGTTGCAAAGAGAAAACCTTGAGCAATAAGTCATTTCACTTTTAGTGACCCTGAAGGACAGGCGATATGTGAATCAGAAAGAGGACATTCCTAGAGAGCAGAGAAGGATAAAGCTGCTGTCAGAGTGACTAATTTCCCTGATGAAATCCTTCCTGTTGGACCTCCTTGAATTGCTTGGTGGATTATCATCAAACACTCACTATAGATAGCTCTCCAATCCCTGGTAGACCTCTGTAGCCCAGATTCAGCTCATCAGAAGATGTCATATGAGAACACTCTGTCTGTCCTCCAGGCGTTCAACCTTTAACCTGCTTGTTTGTATCTACTTAGGAGAAGCTAGGCATTCTGATGGATTGAAAGATAATGGCTCTGGATGTGACTCTCAATAAAGCGATGGCATTATTCTGCCCCATTGGAATGCAAATCTGCATTATATATTAGCTTAGCGAAACTGAAAAAGAAATCCACCGTAGCAGCAGGATTTATCGGTCAGTGCTCTCTACTGTAAATCCTGACCTCTCCTCATAATCTGCCTGTTAATACCCATCAGCTGCCCTTGAATGCAGAACGGCGCTTGTGTGTTTAACGAGGCCTGTTTGTTCCAGATTACTGGATACCGGTGGGACGATGTTCAGAGCGCCCCCCCCCCCCCACCACCAGGGCCAGAGTAGCTCTGCTTGCATGTAGCTCCCCACTTTATCAATCGATTCCTCCCGGTAGACGGACGTGCCGCTCTTGCTTTCAACCCCAGCGTCCTCCCAAAAGACCGTCCACCTGAGTGAAATGAAAAGGGGGGGCGGGGCAAAAGCAAAGGGGAAACAAAGAGATGTTGATGTAAACAAAGAGAAGTGGAGGAAAATTGGAGCAAGAGAAGTTGATGATTGATTGATTACTGCTACTTCCAAATCTAAAACCTGCTCATGCCCGTCCTAGAAACGGGACGGCACAAGCACCTCGTGTTCCTCGCAGCCGCTTCCTACACACACCTGCGACACACACACACTCCCATCCTGTTCTCCTCCACCCTAATGAGGAAGCTCATTACGAGCAAACAAGCCGTCGCTCCTCTGAATAAACAACGAGGACATGCCCTGCAGCTCAGTGAGGTGTGGAGCTGGAGGCTGAATATTTTATTGATTCTTCAAGTCCAGCTGTTGATCTGTCTTGTGTACTCGTGTCATTAATATAGTGTCTACAGAACAAAGCCGTGCTTCCTCAGAGTTCATCAGGTTGCAGTACTTGCTAAGTGGTTGCAATCGTCCAGCTGCTCCAAAGACGTTAGCAGGCTTTGTTTTTGTGATTCTCTTTTCTATTGTTCTAATGCGACTTGAGGTTGAAGGCGACACGATATCTTAAAATGACGAATACTGGCAACTCTGGTAAAGAGACATAAATAAGATAATTTATTATTGCAGTACCCTTGTCTTGCTCTCATTAGTACAGATAAATAATCTTGAGCATTTTCTTCGATTAGCATAAGCATTATAGGCTAACATTAGCTGGTAGATTAGTCATGCTATATGCTCCAGCAGACAGTCTTATAGCTGTGTAACAGACATGATGCTCTTAGCTTAACAACTATTGTTTTAAGAAGGGACGAACAATATCAGGAAACTGTTAATTATGATACTATCCCACTTTCTCCTGATATTTTTCTTTCTTTACCATTACACAACGACCCAAAACACGCCCTTCTAGCATTAGCATCTCATCCACTAACATCTAACTGGCTGAATTAATATGCAGAACAGATGTTGATACTCATAATCTGTAAGTACAGTAGCTTTCATCCCTGCATCTGAGCAGCAGTGTACAGCAACAAGTGGGGGAGGGGTTGTTCTGCTTCATAGGAACTTGTGCTTGCTGTTTCTGGCCACATAAATGACACTTGGCAACAGATGCAGCAGTGTTTCAGCCAGTCACGCACATGACGATTTCCACTGGACGACATTTTACAGTGTTTGACTTTCAGAGTTAGTTAGTTTTATTTCTATTTTGCCTGAGAAACAGAAACTATTTAGTTTTTATTCCCACTTTGATCAATGGTGTTGATTTATATTTACATCAACCATTACAATTTACGCAGTTTTTAGTTGGACAATATTCATAAAAAATTATTTATACTGTCAAAACGCTCACTTGCCTAATAACTGTTCACACTGTGCAGCTCTCTATAATTAAAATACTGCATTGTTCTGTCATAAATTTGCTCAGTAACACATAATTTTGATTTCAAAATCCAGATTTGATGCTAATTTATTCTCTGAGTTGCTGAAAGCTCGGCTAACATGTAGTGAAGTTCCAGCAGCTCCTGTAAAAATGCTGTTTTTCTTCGTGTTGATCCAGTTCCAGCACATGCATGACTTACTGCGACTCCGGATTGAACTGGACCACTAAGTGAGATTTCCGTCTCCAGTGTGCTGCTTGTTGTGAGTCATTTGGTGCATTTTGGTGTAACTGTAGCTGACTTGATGTTAAACATGAACTCCCAGTGACTTGAGGAGGGGGTGACGCCGTAGAAAGATTGCAGTCATCTCTGACAAATCTCACCAGTATGAATAATCTGACATTTGGAAGGAGGCTTGACATAGATTCCCTGTAAAGCGTGAGCTTTTTTTAGCACCTCTGTCTGTTTTGTTAAGAGCTTTAAACTCAATATCATGAAATTGTTTTGCTGGTGAGATGCATGTAAGGAACTGTGAAGGTTATTAAAATATCACAAATTAAAAATCTGTGCCATTTTGTTTATAAAGGAATAAATTAGATTTGTGTTTCAGTTAAGTAAAGTAAAAAAAAATACAAAGAATTGATGGAAAACTGAAAATGTGATTTTAAAAAAGTCTGCAAACATTAACTTTTCTTTTTTTTTACTTACCAAGATTCTTAATTAGTCTAATTTGTTTTGATTTGATTTCAGGATCATCCAGGTCTTCATCAGCGAGTACAAAGATAATTTTAAGAGTCGTGACCTCTATGGGAATATTAACATCTAAAAACTCAGAACAGATATCTCCAAAATTATTGAAATATGATGATGTTTCAGAATAAAACAGTGACTTTTTTTTTTTTTTTTTTTTTTTTTTTTTTTACACATTGGCTGCCAAAAACATATTTCCACCTGTGCAAGCTGGGTTGGCTGGTCAGGCCAAGGTGCATTAGAGGCGAGGTTCGGCCGTGTAATGAAGCTTTTCCCTCCTGTGTAATTAATTACAGCCTTTATCTGACTAGACAAAATGTTGCTGCTGATGGATTATATGGGGATGCAACACCTCGGCCCCGGATGGCTGATTGGGAAATGGATCATGATTATCTCTGGGTCAGAACAACAGAGGCAGGTCCATCATATCAGATCTATGAGCAGAGAGGTAAACTCCAACCTGCCGTCAAGTAACTTCTGCATTTGTTAGTTGGATTCTGAAAAGAGATATGAGTCCAATAACTGCATCTAAATTAGATTTAAGTGGAATGCAACCAATATCCAGGTAACTTATTTTATTTTATGCAAAACAAGGTGGAACCAAATTGAACTGCAGATACTTAAGAAGATGAAAGAACAAAGTGGTATTGGAAGCTAAAATTTCACTAAAAAATGAAGAAAGATCAACGAAAACCACAGACCGAAGGAATTTTAATCTAAAATTTTCCCCAATTAATGTTATTATTCAATATCATGATTTTTAGGTGTTCCTACTTTATTCTACGTTGATTTAGTTAAAATCAAATTGCTCTTAAATTTCATTTTAATTGTAGGGTCTTAATTGAATTTATAACCCTTAGATTTCCAGGTTCCAATGGAAATCCAATAGTATCATTACGTTTGCAGATGACACCATAGTGATCATCAAAAACACTGAAGAGACAACAAGGAGCATTCGGATCGTCTGGCTGAGTGATGCAACGCCTTTACCATAATAAAACCCAATATTCATTTTCAATGTCTGTAAAAACTTTGCTGTGGGGTTTTTTAATTTTTTTTTAAGAAAGTCAAGATATTTATAATTACTGACAAGCAAAGTTTGTGTACCTTGAGCAGCAGTTGCAGTTGAGCGTTGTTAAATGAGTGAATGAGTTGCAGGGTTCATTTGAGCTAATCCAGTCTCTGTCGGTGTGACTTCCTGTTGCTGACGCATCCCTCCACCTCTTCTCTGCAGCAACCAGCCGCCACAGCGTCTGAAACACAATGTTTGGAAGTTTAATACTTCTAACTGCTTTTGGCTTTGCAAGCAACAGCGGCTTCTCAGAGAGCCCATCTGTGAAAACGCAATAACATTTTCTTTTTTTTAAATTTTATTTTATTTTCCTACCTCCCTGAGGGACGGGGGTGGGGTGTGGTAGGCACGGGCGTCTTTATCTCTCACCGGCCGGCACTCTCCATATTCCGGCTCTAAATTACTTCCTCTGCCTCTGTGATGGAGAACTAAAAGAAAACGATAAGTCCGAAGGCGTGAATGTGGAATTTATATGCTGTATAAATGCCGGTTTCGTGTGGGAAACTATTCAAAGCGAATCCGCTGACAGATTGGCGAAATGACTCTTCAGAGCTTCTGTGAGAGCTGATAGGGAGAGAAGGATCTGCACTGGAAGGGGAATGAAGGACTGGAGAGCACACATCAACAATTTTTTCCTCATCTATCATTGTGTCATAAAGCAGTCCACAACGTAACCTGTGTGTTCTGGTTCAGTAGATGTATAAGGTGCGACATAAAGGCTGGCGGTGGGAGTTTAAAGGAATGATAAACAAAGCGGTGTTGCAGCATTTCGTCTAACCTCAGCACCGGTCAGGGGCGTAAACGTTTCAGTTCATGGATAAATAAAAACCATATTCGTCTGTTCAGCAGGTTATGAGCGCACTTTGTCATTCCGCTGACTTTTTCTTTTTTTTCAATCCAGGAATTTTGATTAAAATGTTCAGCTGAGATACTCAAAGTATACTTGGGGCTGTTCATAGGAATGTATGAATAAATGAATTAATATCTTGGACATTTACCTGAAAGTAGCTACTTTTATGTTTGTTTTTATTTATTCATTTGCTAAAGGATTAATAAGTAAATAAAAGTAAATGAATGAATGAAGAATGTTGGCTGTTCAGATTTTTAAAGAAACTAAACATGTTTTTTCCATTTGTTTACATCAAGGGTGAGATTTAATGTGTTAATTTCAATAAAATGGACAAAAATTTGAATGCAATAAATCACTTTTGTTCCCAAGCCGGAACATTTGCTGCGTGTTTCTGGTACGCCCATAAATCTGACGCACACGCTACCTCTGCAAACAAAGCGACGGATGACAAAAAAGGGCTTTTGAATTATAAATGTTTATTCATATGATCCCTCCACTAGTTTATATTTTTATTTTTTGACATTTACTGAATATTTAGACATGTCACCAAAGTCTTTTTAAAGCTAAGTAGCCAAATTAATAATAAAATGGAAAAAAATATATCAGAGAATGAAATTAAGACAATAAAACATTTATATATTTATTAAATTTTTTTATATTTTTATTTATTTATGTACTGAGAGTTCAGTTCTTTCATGTTTCATCACATCCAGGTGTTACAGAATGAAATTACACAAAAACACAAATCGAAGCCTTTCATGTGATAAAGCAGATCCATGTCATGTTTGCACATCAAGTTTATTTTTCTAATATATTTAAATAACTGGCCAGTGAACATGCACAGTAACAACACACACTTTTAGGTTGTTGTAAATAAAACGAAACCTGTGAACAACATGAAATGTGGGCTCAGCTTGTTGTCTGACCAATGAAAGTGGACATTTTACATGCCTGGTTATTTTCCACAGACTGTTTCTCACATTTAAACCTTCCGCTAGTCCAGGGTAGCCCAGCTTGACCCCCACTGGGGGTGGTGACGAGCAACAGCTGCCTCCTTGTGATCTGTCCGTTCTGCCAAGGCGGCTGCAGCGCGTCGTCACTTTCCAGCACGTGTGCACACGGGGGCGTTAGGTGTGACGCGCTGTGGGCTCCGGCCCACATGCTCTCACTTAAATATCAGCCGATGCAGCCTGACAGTCCAGCGGACGCTCCGGGCCACACGGGGGTCATCAGGAGAAATTATTTAAGCATCACTCAGGTTGGGTCGTGTCAGGTTCGTCTTTGGTGAACTCTGACCTGCTAATTCAAAATGTGGCGTAACGCTGCTTTGACACTGACGGTGATGAAGTGCGCGACTTTGCCATTTTATCTCTGACTAATACCTGCTCATCAAAAGATTCAATTGAGCTCTACTAAAATGGTAAAACATGAAAACTTGGTGCTATTAATGGATTCCTGGCATTTGCAGGAATCCACCAAATATTTCCCCTGACCTTCGCTGTGCCAGGGCAGCTGAAATCTGAGAGTACTTGAAAAATGTCCATAGTTCAAACACCAAATATTCCTTAACGTGTGTTAATAGAGACAGTGTGGCTGCAGACGGTGTTTTCTAATCATTCTTTGAATCTCTGCAGTCCATTGGGAATTGGTTTGCTTTGCTGTAAGTGATAAGATGTCCCTCTGTGTGACTGGAGAATCTGAGGATAGTAGGTGACGTATGCTACGCTGAGTTTGACTGGACTAGAGAAGACACGTAGCATCACACCTCAGACTCTGCAGGCCGTGTCATTGGCTCTTCAAGGTCACTGCTTGGGGATATTAGCTCTTTTTAATGCTCAGCGCTGCTCCTGTAAGCCATGTATTCCTGCTCGCTCGTGTGTTATCTCCGCGGCCCATCTCTCAGGCATCCCGGCGGTCCCTCGTGGGTTTGTGCGTGTGTGCCGAACCCACACGCACGCAGCAGATAAGAACCCATCCTGAGGCCCACGGTGAGTGGCAAAGACGAGACATTCGAGGAATAGAGCGAGCGGCACAATGGGACGTCACTTTCTTTTGTATCAGAAAGCAGAGCAGGATAAGAAGGGACTTTGTTGGCATCAGTAATATTAGTTTTTACCCAAAACATATAGTTGTAATCTACAGTTTTTCATGGTTGTACATGCAGGAGTGAGGCTCTATAGAGTGTCTTAGTAGACAAAATCGAGATTAATTGGATTGGCAAATACTCGGAGGAACTCACTCAAAATTTAAGACGTATAACTCTAGATTTGTGTGAGTTGGGAATGTCTTTCAGGACCATTTCTAAACACTTATGGATTCCAAGATTATCAATTCAACAATTTATACGTAAGTGAAAAAAATCCTTTGGCATTTCGGGAAGAAGATCCAAACTATAATTCACTGAATAACAATGGATTGGGATGAACAACCTGGAAACACAAAGGCTCCAGCTCAGTCCTCAGTGAAACCATCTGCACTGAAAAGAGGAGAGACTAAGCAGGAACATACACAAAGTGTCCCAAATCCCAAAAGTTAAGCCATGCATTTGAACCTCTAACCACAACTATAACTGCTCTTTTAATAGAAATTGATATCATGACACAAGAATATGTACAAGTTACAGTCTTACAGTTACAGTCTTACTCTAAAAGCTGGATACAGTTCGTCGCTCAGTTTTGCTGTCCTTGCTGGAAGTAATGGGAGCAGCTCAGCCTGATCCGCAGCTAATGCAGATCCAGCAGTCTGCACGAAAGCACATCTGTCCCCGGGGGAAACATCCTGTCCTGACGCCCCCCGCGGAGCAGCCGGGGATGAGCCAAAGAGGAACCAAAATTCTGCCAAAGAAAGAGACAAAAAACAGAGATAGACGCGACCCAGGCAGCCCTTAAGGTAGCTTCTGCTCCCAGGCAATAACCCAGATGTGTAATTCATAGTCCACATGTGCAATAACCCTGCACTTTTCTTGTCTTTTTTTTAAATTTCAACTCATTGAAGAAAGATATAATGAAATCCCAATGCTTAAGATGAAATAAAGTTCATTAAATTAGACTTTTAGGTTCTCTATCTTCTTGTGATTATTTGTTGACCTTAAGCTAAGAACAGGTATGAGATCTCAAGTTTTCTCATTGAAGGAAACATTTGCTTTGGAAAACGTCAAAAACTTTACCAACCTTTCATCTTTGCTTTAAATGAAACCCAATGTTTTCACAATGGATTCAATATTTCTCACTCTCTGGACTGAAATGGACTTTCTTTCCCCCCACAGTAATATATTATATATTGTTTGACTTCCAGCTGCTCCAGAGGCTCTAAAGTTAGATTATAGTCTGTCCCACTGTGGAAGACACTCGGCCGGGTAATGGTCCATCTGGCCTTGGATGTGCTGTTTCTGGAATGACTTCTTTTCCCTGCTGTATAAACTACAAAGCTAATCGGGTCGTATGGGGTCATCAGATTGTGTCTGTCCCTTCGGTAGACATCACTATCAATGAGTTTCTTCTTGGTGGCAGGAACTAAGAATAATACATTTTTGAACTTGTTGACACTGAAACCTTGTACGTTTCACATCATCTTGTGCCTTTATTGTAGAAGTTAAAGGAAGTGACGCACAGTCGTCAAGGTAACATGTCATTTAATGTAAATGCATGAAATAGTAAATCGTTTTGGTGACCAGATCGGCTTTTCTGTGGAAAAAAAGGTGCAAGCTATTCAAAGAGTTCATGGTTTTCCTTAAGAGAAGAAAAGTGAAGAATATCTTACTTCCTGCGTATGCAAATTTCCTCAAGCTCAGTGACAGAAAGTCTTTATCTTTCTGCAGCAGCAGCAGAAGTTTCCCATTCAGGAGAGCAGATTCTGCCATCTTCCTCTCTCGTCTCAACAAACTGTTTGATCAGTTTGATTTGTTCAAACATTGCATGTCTGTCTGTGTTTTTTCAAGCAGACTTTCCAGCCCACAGGTGGCCTGTCTGGGTGTACTTTTCATTTATTTTTAACGTCAGGGCACTTCAGGCGCCGGATTAATGAGCCCTTTCCTCCTTCACACCCCAGTTTGTTGCAGACCCTCCCTGACCGGCGTCTCTGGGGGATTCCTTAAGGGTAAATGGCTGGAGGGCGAGGTCGCACCTCTGTTGCAGGTAGACGGGAATCACTGAAAGGCAGTTCCAGAGGGAACCTGGCTCTGCTCTAATTATCAGTGTTGTGCAGTGTAGCAGAACAGGAATGTATTTTTCAAGATATACCTTTTAATATGTGTCAGTATTTATCCTTTGCTGTAGGGCTGTCTCAAGGTGTAGAGGAAGGTACCTGGTTTGGTAAGCTAAGAGTCAGGCCTTTTTATGCTGGTGATCTGGTTTTTAGCTGAGTGTGAGACTCCGCTCCTCTAACTCCGGGGTGATTGTTGTCAACCGGAACAAAAGCTGAATGGACGCTCACAGTCGGGGGTCAGTCTCTGCTGCAAGCAGAAAAGTTCAAGTGTTTTGATGTCTTCTTCACAACTGATGCTTGAAAGGAGAAGGAACATTTCAGATTGCATTGGTGCCTCATCTGCAGTAATGTGGGTGCTAGTTGGTCAGTCAAAGTAAACTGAAGATGTCACTAAGCAAAGCCCTTTATTTATCCATCCATCAGTGTTGTGAAGCATAAATTCTGCCATCCATTAGGTCTGCTTCTGCTTGTGTCTCCTTCCTGTTGGCTAGTTTTTTAATCATAAGATGTTCCTTAAAGGTTTTGGAATTGTAAAAATGAAATAACTCATTAATGTTTATAATGAATGAACAAAACACCAAGCAGCTACTGTGCTGATTATCTCAGTTTGCACTCTGACTCAGAGCTCTGTTTGCATCCATACAGTGAAGTCTCAGTTTTAACTGCTGCCTTTAACACTGACTGTACATGGAGTTAGACGTGGAGAGCACAACGTTGGCTCTGTTTCTGCCTGGAAACTGATTACAGACAGATTTGTTAGCGTCAGAAATGTCCCTCATGTATAACATTATGCTCTTGTAAAAGTTTGTAATCTTGTAATTTCTATAAATGACTTTTGAGCCATTTAGCTGGCATGTATACCAAACAATGGTTTACATGTATGACTATAGGTGTGTGTGCTGATCTTGCAGTAAAATGCTCTGAAAGCTCTTTGCTTCTAGAAGGGAAATAATTTCCTCAGCAGTGCACCTCTGTCCACATCATAGCCTTCTGTTTGCTTTTAAAGCACCCTTTCCCCAGGAATAGGTCAGTCTGTGTGAGAACAACGATTTCTCACACCTTCCAATTACTGCAGACCTCTCACAACCCTGAAGCTGACCGGTGCTGCAACCAGCAGGTTTCTCAAGTCTTCCTAAACTAATCAGACATGCAGTTCCCTCCGAAAGAAACCAGCCGGCAAAGTGAAGATTTCTTTACTGTGGGTGTAAGCTGAATGCAACAAGATGTCAGAAGGTGTCTATAAAATTAATCATTACTCATTTTAAACAGAACAGTTTAGAACTTTGTTCCTCCTGGATTCTCTGCAGTGTAAAAAATGCTGCCTGAACTGGTCTGAAACCTTCCCCAAAACCTCTCATCAGGCAGTTTGACGTTACAAAAAGAAAACTGCCTCAACTTAAATACATGCACAGTTCTATTTATCTTTTATCTCATTCTCTTCTAGGATCTTTCATTTAATTTCTAGTGAATGCAGATGTTCTAACGGACAACAAAATAAAAATATATCTTGCTCTATTGGCGTTCCTACTCCTGTGCATCCATGCAGGGTTCTCACCAGCTCATGTAAACAATTACATGGCTGCTTTGGCAGCTAACAGGGTCAGACCTTTGACTCAGGCTGCTTTGCTAATAATAAAGAGCCTTGAATGATGCAGATTCTCAGTCTGAAAGGAAATAAAACTCTAAATATTCACATAATTTGATTTGGTCTTGCGTTACAGAAGCATTAAAAGCAGTTCCCTGAAACAGAACTATGAATGGAAAGGTTTAGGTTTTGACAACAAAAGCAACCTTTGGTTGATCTGTTGGTATTTAAAAGAGAAGTGTTTCTCATCCCTACTGCCGATGTCGTTCTTAAGAAAACCCCCCAACAAATGACACATATCCTGTTCAAATGGGAAAAGACAAAGAGTCCCAACTACTCAAATGTAGCAATTAACTTCTAACAAAAGCTCTAATGGATTTATATGGATTAGAGTCAAGTTTTTATGGTCAGATCACTTCCTTTTTAATAATTTAGAAATCACCAGAAGCTACAGTGCGGGCCACTTTTAATAAGCAGAGTCACATTTCAGAGCAGCCCTAAAACCTTTAATTGTCGCCTTTGTACTCAGTTATTCATATAAGCTTTTAATAGGAGCTCAGGGGTGCATTATCTGAACAAAAAACCCGGCTTCACTCTCTCAACAAAGTGGCTTATTGCTTTGAGAAAATGAACACTGAGGAGAACGACCTCATGAATGAATTAGTCGTCTGCAACAGATTGCTACTGCAGCGCATTTCTCACGCTGACCTTACGGACCGTGGAAAAGCCTGTTGTCACCTTCAGCTTCTCTGTTGGATTAATTATTATACCTGTTTTGCATTTTATTTATTTATTATTTTTGCATTGCTTAGAAGAAAACTTGGCTCTGTTTTTAAAGCTAAAATTATTTTTGCATTAACATATTCTGATTGCCTGATGTGTTATAAAAGCGTGCTGGTTATTTTGAACCTTCATTGCAGTAAGGGGGAATTTTTCTGCCATAGTTGGAGAGCACACGTTTTCATTCTGAAAGCAGGGTTTCATGTCTTTTGTTCTCAAAACTTGTAATGCTTGTATTCAAAACTTCTGTGCTCTTTCAAATATTCACTCTGCTTTCTCAAACCTTTCTCCTCAAGCTCAAAACTTGTCTCTGCTTGGATCAAATCTCCGCTTGCAAATTATTTTCTGCTTGCATTTGAAACAAAACAGCACCGTCGCCTGGCAACCTCTCAGCCAATAGAATGAAAGTGTTATACTGGGTGTGTTTGTTTCTTTCTAGTGGGTGTTCCTGTTTGGCTGCTATCGATTGTATCATCCAGGTTTTGAGATGAGAGACATGAAATCCTGAAAATGTGTTCTCTCGAATTATGGCAGGAAAATTCCACCATATGGCAGCTTTGTCGTAGTTCACAGTTCTTATTTCCTCAAATGGGGATCATAAACTAGGCCTATTTATCTCCATAATAATGACATAACTTAAACACAGAAGAAAAAGGAGCAGATACCGATTGGTTTGAAGCAGAAGTAGGAAGTGATGAAATGGATGTAGAAATCAAATTTTAAATGACGGTTGCTGTGCCTCTGGCTAAATGTTGACTTCTTTCTCCTAAAGACACTGAAAAAGACTCAAAATGCCCTCATAACTAATCCAGCTGCATCTGAACTACAACATTACGGGGCGTTATTACTGGTATCAGCTGTTTGGCAGTGAAGAACGGCCAAACGTTACCCAATTTGTAATCACTTTTAGAGATTCCAAGAATACTGGAAAGTATTCATAGGTGCTGAGTAGCACTTTTTTTGTTTTCACATTTTGTTCTTTTTAAAAACCATCAATATTAAAAAAAAACAATAGAAAGAAAATATATGCTTATTAACATAACCCATGCTCATTAAACCTGATTAAGTTATAGGTACAGCCAAAACTAAAACATCATATTCAGATACCGTGATGAAAATAATCAATTGTTTGCCTTGTATGAAAGCACACAAACCTTTCTGGGTTCACCACTGAATGTTCCTTGAAGCAACATAAATGTCATCAAGCAAAAAAAATGCATTTCTACCTTTGCTCTTTCTCTCCATCCTTTAGTCAGCGGCCCTGGAAGCAATGAATAAACAATCGAGGAAGTATTACTTGCACAGCCCAGAGTGAAAACGTGAAGGGTGGTCTGCTTCCACATGCCTACCTCAGTCATGTTAGCTCTGGCTTGTTCCAATTTGACAAATCCAGTTTTCTGTTTTCTAGAAACTACCTGATCAAAAGGGAATAAAACAAACAAAACCCACCAAATCCTTTTACACTTTGCTGGTAGGAAGAAGAAAAGCGTACATGACAGAGAAAGGGATAATGTTGAAAATAAGGTGGGTGGGTCTGGGGGGACGTGATTGCAGTTCCTTGTAGCCCAGTGATCTGGAAACAGTTTGCATTGCTTTCATTTCTCCCTCGCTGTTTCCATTCAGCTCTTGAACCGAGCACACCTCTACTATTCCTTCCTCAATGCAAAGCCTGCATTTGGGTAATGTACCAGTTTATGGAATGAAATCTTATGGAAAATAAAATGCATTGTCGCCGTGTCCACACAGGAGCCCCTGAATGGAAAACAGCCCCCCTCCTGTGGTGCAAACACCCACATCTGACATAAGACTGGTAGATAACCAGATTAAATCAATTTTATGACAACCTTTTTTCTGTCTATGGGTGCTCCCTTGGGACAATAACAATAAGAAACGCATTAATGTAATAGCTCTTTGCCTTTCTGTTCTGTAAATAGCCGTACCATTAGGAAATTATGTCTGGATTTACAATTCTAAAGCAAGCAGCCAGTGGTGCTGAATCAGACTGCATACAATTTGAATCTATTATAATAGTTGGAAGCCGTGGATGAAGGAGCAGTGTAGCAATATGAAGTTATTGTAAAATATTTGACTGTTTACAAATGGCTTCCTGATCATTTTGTAGAAAATGTCTTTTAGGATCAGTTAAATCTTCTGCTTTATTCTGGCACGAATTAAATTTCTGGTTAGGAAGTGGCTTAACACAAGGGGTGTAACAGTTGTAGCCAATGTTTAAAATATATCTGTGTTAATGGCTACCAGAAGCACCAGAGGAACTTTACTTCTTAATATTTTCATAACTTTCTCTACCGCATTTTATCCTTCCACTAAACTTTTTATTGGTATAACAGGGTACAGTACTCCAGTTGGTACTTTTCTAGACTCGTATGTAATCTCTGTTTGTAGTATATCTGTATGTTTCACACAGATGAAGGACAGCAACACAACTTATACTGGCAACCTCCATTTTAGATGACATCATTCTAAGTGCTTTTCAAGGTAACCCATCTTGGTAGCTCAGGATCCACATTAAAGCAGG
Organism: Poecilia mexicana; assembly: GCF_051168715.1. Lineage (NCBI taxonomy): Eukaryota > Metazoa > Chordata > Actinopteri > Cyprinodontiformes > Poeciliidae > Poecilia > Poecilia mexicana. Next base: position 20,110,308 of record NW_028263381.1, read on the forward strand.
AACAAGACAACACCCCTCTTGCACCATGTGAGAAAATGCACTGAAAAATGCTCTGAGCTCACGCAGAGATGGAAAAAATCCATTAGACTAGAAATCCACGGATGTAACACCAAATTAGAAGTATGTCAGCGTTTGACGTGATGCTGTGGCTTTTCTTTAGAGGCTGAATGAGTGGACTGGTAGCAACCTTGGATCCAGAAAGCCTCTAGATTCCTCTAGATTCCTCGCGGTGTTCTTCTCTTTTCTGTGTGTCACGGTTCGCCTTTGTAAGAAGCTGTTTGAGGCCGTCCTGTTCACTGCAGGTTGTTTTGACTCGGGCTGCTGTCTAAGTGACAGACAGGTCGCACCTGTCCTCTGAAGAATGAGCTGCTGCATCAATAATACAACCAAACTGTCAAACTTAATTATTCCACATGTGAGAGGCATTCCTGACACCGGTAACATCATTATGGTGCAGGAGATTGGCTCGATTTTGCTCGGTCTGTGTTTTTTATTCGAGATTTTGAGGGTCATGCCTTGATGGCAGCAAGCAAATACAGTTGGTAAGATGTCAATAACTCGATGAGTTATGATCAGTTTTTATGTATTATAGATTTTTCATCCAATTGATGAAAGAAGTAGGTCAGTAATTGACAGTCACACAAAAGGACGCCAAACTGTGTTCATTAAAATTTCAACTAGAATGAAATGACATTTCCATGTAAACATAGAACTCAGAAACATAATCATAAGAAGGAAAACACCAGAGAAAGATCATTTTAAAAGACACTAATGTAACGTAATGACACGTAGTGAGTCATTTTCCTGAGCATTTCTGGGTCAAGCAGAACAAAAATCAAAGTTTTTCCTGAACTACACACATGTATGATTTACATGTAGACTCCTGGTTCACTCAGATCTTCAGTTTTTTAGTTTACCTCTGAAATTAAGTGCAATTTCTTCACACTGTAAAACTGAAGGAAGTTGAGACGACTTGATAAAAAAAAACCCTGTAATGACATCAAGTTGAAGAACGGCGCCCCAGCTTCAGATCATCTGAGTATTTGTGTCACTTTGGTTTTCGTAAACGATTCCAGCAGTTGGCAGTCCGCAGTAATGGCACTGATTTCATGGGTAAAAAAACATGGATTAGTAATAAAATTAGACATGTAAGATATGTGTGCACCTATTTTCCAGCACTTTGCAACAGCACTGACACTTTAATGGATTTCCACGGTTTGAAAGCCCTTTTTAAAATCCCACCAGTGTCGTTGCAGGATGAAAAACACCAGGACTTGGGCTGTGAATCAGCTTTCTGAGTGCTATCGTGCTAAGGCAAAGAAAAAAAAAGACTTTTTCATGAGGAAAAAACACCATTGTGTTACTCAGGGAAGATTTCCAGACTTTACGACCCAAAGGGGAACAAAAATATGCCGAAGGATGACAGAGTGTTGTAGGAGACATTCGGTCCTCTGAGGTTTCACAAGAAAGACTGAAAACTTCTTTGACCTGATATTTGTAAAGAAAATACCTTCTGTGAATAACTAAAAACTCCTGTTTATACAACCATACTAGAAAACTCTTACAAATGTAAGAATTAATGTAGACAAATATAGTTTACTCTATTAGAAAAGACATTTTGAAGACTTTGCAGGTTATGTTTTGTCTTTAACTGCCGACTGCATTTTAGGTTAGATTGCTTTCATATCAGAACTGTTTGCTTCAATTGGACCAGCTCTGCTCAGTTTGCATAGAGCTAAATGGGTTTTCATTGCCAAGCAGCCATTGAGTGACTGGGACCAGATGACCCAATGAATAAAATGTCGGACCACACCCAGAGCTCTCCGACTATGACAGTGACAAGCTGTCCGAGATTTAAAAATATTTGCCTTTTGAACATGAAACCCCTCCTGTTCAGACGGCACCTCAGCCAAACCTTTAGGAGAACACACATCAAACTCACAAAGAGATTAAAAATGGGAGTTTGGGAGGCTTCTGAGCCAAAAATAAAGGAAATTTCACCGATTTGCTTCTTCTTTTTTTGCCACTTACAAAGAGAGAGATGAAATCTGTTCTTGGTGCTGTTGTGAAAAGGTGCTGGCTGCTATGTGTTCATCGAGACAAGGGAGGCTGAGACTTTATGAGAAAGTCTCGTTAAAAAAGCTTTTTGTCCTTTTATAGTATCAATATAATTACAAAAGCTTTCTCCTATTTCTGCAATCGAGGATTATAAATCTCCATCTTCTTCCGAATCCAGGAAAGAAAGAAACCTTGATGGTGGATCCCCTGCTCCCCTCCCCCAGCCTTCTCCCAGCCTCCCTGGTGAGACACGCTGAACGGAGACCCCATAATGAGCCTCTGTCTGTTCCACACACTGAGCTGTCTCAGGCTGTGATGTGTCACTTGTGTTGGGCTTCTCCCTTCAGATGTCTGCCTGCACAAAAAGGGATTCCTTCACAAAAGTGTTTCCAGTTAGAGGGGATGGGTGGCCTACGGTCGAAACACACCCTGTCGCACACAGCCATCTCTGTGGAGGGGACAGTTTCCACTGCTGAGCTCTGACTTTCTTTTGTGTGCAAAGTAAAGGGGGGAAAAAGCCCATTTTACAGTTTTTTCCGCTTTTATCCTCTTCGTTTCAATCACAGTGAAGGATTAAGTTTGTTGTGTCTGCCTTAAATGATCCAATTCATGCTCCACAACACGCGGTCCCGTTTAGTGTGAGTTTGTTTTTCATTTGGGTGAAGGAGGGAGGCAGGCGTGGAAAGCACGTGTCTGGCACCCAGCAGCAGGAATGGCAGCCTGACAGCCGCTGCCTGGAAGCGAAACGTCTGCCGCTACATCTGATAGACCTGGCTGTTTCTGTCGGAGGACATAAAGTGTTTTCACACAGGACTGGGGAGGTTTTTATTGGAAGCAGCACTGCTAGATGTGTTGAAACTAAAGCAAAGCTCATGTCTGATATGCAGAGCCTCAGCTTTCTCCATAAACAATCTAAAATATCTAAAATTTTTAATTGAAAATCAGTCTTTGCACACTTTCGTTGCCAGATTTGTGATGGTGGCGATGCATCAGAGCCTGTTTTCCTAGCTGAGATAAATGTGCTCTGGTAGCAGTAATATGACTTAGGGAACTATTTCTTAATCTGCATATGATTGTCAAGTTTTATCACTTAGAGTGAGAATGTTTTTTCATGTTTGATTCATGTTCTAGTAACACTTGGCCTGTCATATTTTCTCAGAACTTATTTTCCAGTGTGTTGTGCAGCATGTTATTTATGTGCACCTCTTTATTTTCTTCAACAAATAACTAATAAAAGAGCAAATCCTACCTGAAAGAATAGATTATTTTATAGATATATTATCAGTTTTGAGAAAGTTTATAGTTCTTTATATATCTTTTTTCTATTTTCCTGTACTTATATTAATACATTTATTTCAAAGTACAATTTTATTTAATTTATAAATAAAATTATAAATAAAATTATATATATATATATATATATATATATATATATATATATATATATGATCTTATATATTTTTTCTTTTAAGGGTTTTTTTAGTGTATTTATAGAGATTTTTAATATATTTCTGGAGATTCTCAAAGCAGCACATTGATCTTCCTGTGCTCTTGGGCTCCCCCTGCTGTTGTGGGATATATTATCTGTGTGGCTCAGGGATCTATACCTTACCAGAAACTGATAAGTCAGTGCAGATACTTTTTTGTCATTATCCTTTTCTGCCAGCTGACTTGCATATTACTAGAAGAGACTAGAATGAGTATTAGAGAAATGAAATGGAATAGGTATGTTGTTCTGCTGTAAGAATATTTCAGTTTTTTTGCAGAAACGTGGTTAAAAACAAACATTGCCCTTTGGTGAAACTCGTCCTCACATTAACTACCCTTAAAATTGGTCGCCTTTTACAGAGATGCCCTGCTTGTGGCGGTCCTGCAACACATACGATGCTCTCTGACCTTGTTACACGTTTGCAACTCATGCTCAATCTCCTCCACTTTGCCAAGGTGACAAGCTGCCAACTGGGATTTCAGTTTTAAACAAGGGGAAGAGAATGGCGCCTCTTTCTTCCCTGCGATACGTCTGGCATGTTCATGCAAATGTTGTTTTTAAAAGCATGACAAAAAGATTGTACAAGTCACTATAAAACACAAATTCAGGCAGTAAATTCATCATGATTGACAGACAAATTAAAATGTGCGCCATCAATATGGCGTCTGATCACCCTTCAACAACTGCGGCACAACATCTTGAAAGTGACGCACGGGGACAGGAGCAACCTTCTGGCAGGGTGAGAAAACAGCTCCGCAGTAAATAAGACACGCTAAAACATAATTAAAAGTTGCCAGGGTCATAACAGGAAAACATGTCACCTTTATTTTCGTTTCATTTTTGGAAACCAAAAGTGTGAACAAGTCACACATTCAGCTTTTTAATTGCGCGGCTGAGGAAGTGAATCATCTGGTGGCCTGTTTAGTTTCTCTTCCTTTCAGATTTGTGGAGATAGTGGAGGCGTTTCTTTGTCCTGCTGAGCTGCTTTCTTGATTAAAACCTTTGCGCAGATTGAATCTCAAACAATAAACCTGTCATTTCTTTTCTGATTGCATGAGGCCAACATGTAGGAAAACATTCGTTTCGATAAATTTGAACATTTAGTAAAAACTTTTTAACGTTGTAATTTATGTGCACCTGCTGTAAGTTATGCTGAAACTCCCAGATGAGTTGGGTTAGGGTTTTGGTAAGTGACCAAAATAATCAACTGAATTTTTCATTATAACTGCCGATTGTCTTTGCATGGGAAGATCAACATCTGGGTTCAAAAGTGGCATCAACAAAATGCCATGGCGTTTCCCGAGTGGCGCGCTGCCACCAGCGGAGACATTATCCCGCCTCATGTGAGGGAATTATTCACCGCCGCGGAGCCGCACGGCGGTGGCCGCCGAACTTTAAAAGCCGCTCGCCCTCATCAGCATGCATTATTCTATCTTTCTGTGTCTCTTCACGTTGGCTGACGAGCATCGCCCGCAGCTTCGTTCACATCACATACAGGCTGCTAGCTGTGTTTTCATAGGCGGGGAATGTGAAAATATTCAGCGAGAGGCAGGAAGAGAGGGGGGTGAGGACTGAACAGAAAGGGAGCGATGGGGGGAGGATGGGACGTGGACTTGGAAGAGCGACGCCCTTCGAAGATTTGCCAGTGTTGGCGAAGCCTTCTGGCCGTCCTCAAAGGTTAACTGGCACCAGATCTTCCCCTCTGGCCGACGTGACACGGCGCCGTCGTCGCCCCGGTTTGATGCGACGCGCTTTTATGCCGACAAGCCGTCCACTTTCCGTGGCGTTGGACACCAAGCGTGGTGGCAGCACAAAGGGAACCCGATTAATTGTTTTCTGGATTCCTGCCCCACGTTTTGATCCGTCACCAACACGAGGACAGCCACTGATGTCGCTCACGCAGCGTTCAGTGCACAGATAATGTCTTTGGTCACCTCTTCGTGCCTCTGTGTCCCTTCAGAGAGGATATTAATAAGACATGAGTCCTTTTGAAGCCGTGCTGCTGGCGGATAGATTCAAAGTGACATCATCTTCCTCCAGAGTAACTTCCTCCCACCTTGGAACGGACTCTCCCACACATTCAGCTTTTCTCTGTATGCTGGAAGAAAAGTCTGCCTGCTACTGTTGCTTTTTAAAATCCAAAAGGCCTTCATCCAGTTCCTGAAAACGACACACCCCCACACGGTGCATGTTGGCAGTAATAAAGGCTAGTAACACTTGGCTTTTTTTTTTTTCTCACATTCCCCTCACCCACGACTTCATTATTTCTGAGCTGATTGATGACTGCATGTGTGCTACGGGGGCTGGAAGGAAAAACACAAGATTTCACTTTGTCATTATCCCACTAGTAGGGATCCATTTCTTTTAAAAGCAAGCTAAATAACCATCCATCCAGTGTTTTAATTCTGCTTTTTTTCACAGTTAAACGTTTCACTACAAAGACAGTAACTTCCATCACTGTGGAGGAATGTTGGTTTACTCCTGTCTTAAAGGGCTTTTAAGCATTAATGACCTACTCATTGTGTCATTCATGTAATAAAAAGCCAACCGGCCCTGATCATAATACTACCACCACCGTGTAGCTTTGATATTCCTTTCCTGAAATGCTGTCTTGAGCTTTCACCTTCCAGGACGGTTCAACTTTGAGTCCATTAGATGGTTTTCCATGACTGTGTAGATGCTTTTAATAACTTGTGAAAAGGTCATTTGTCTTCTTTTGTATTGTTTTTGGAGATGTTAAGTAGATGCCATTTCTGGCCGCTCAGATTGAGTCATAAGCATTGACCTTAGCTGAGGGGGGTGAGGCCTGGGCTGCTTTAGTCCTACATGAGTCACCCGCTGTGCTTCAAGTATCATTTTGGCCAGTCGGTCACTCCTGGGAAAGTTTAACACTGTTCCATGTCTTTTTCCATTTCTGGGTAACATCTCTTGCTGCTGTCACCCAGAGTCACAAAACCTTCAAAATCATTTGAATCCTTTCCAGTCTGTTAGATGTCAGTTACTTTTATATGTCATCTGATCTTGTGTTCCTCTAAATCGGGTCATTATGTGTTTCTTTCTCTAATTTTTGTTATGTTAGTTTGTTTTTTTGCGCAGGTCTGGTTGTTATCAGGCCTAAGTGTGTCTAAAGTAAACGAATTTAGAAAAAAAAATCTGATTCTCATGATTTGTGTTTGGAAAAATGTTTAATGTGATGATCTGAAACGGGACAATTTTTGTGTTTTTTTTTATTCTTCGTGCAGCAAAACTGTTTTGATTTATTTCTTTGTTTACTCAGTTTGGTGCGGGGTTTTGTTTGTTTTACGCTTTTTGCAGAACTATGCGAGAAGTTTCCTACAAATGAAGTTTGATTCTTTAAAACTAAGAGTGCCTTTCTCTGTTCCTCACTCTGCTGCCTTTGCTCATGGCTCACATGAAAGAAGCCTTTTCACCACCCGGCCCATAATTGAAGCGTTCCTCCGGTGGCGGAGCTCAGACTGAGTCCGGTGCTGTTTCTGTGGTGATGCAGAGCACCCAGTGACCTCTTCATCACCCGAATCAACCTTATTTCCAATCTTCATGCCACGGCAATGATATGGCTCTCAGTTCCACGCCTTGAAATCCCTCTGGTGATTCTTCTCACACCTCTTTTTTCCCCCCTCTGCAGTGTGATCAGTGTTTTGTCACTTCACAAATTGTTGTTGCCAAACTGCATCTCATATGCATCCAATAAAGTGAATACATTAAGCCATCAGATACATATTTTTTTGACTATATGTTGAAGGAATCATTAAGGATGTTGCTGCTGAATAAAAGTATCAGACGCCACTTTTAGGATTTTCTTCCAAAAGTTGTTGAAATCCTCCAGTCAGTAAGATTTTTTGTTTGTTTTTTAAAGCTCTGCTTCTACCGATCTAAAATTATTTCAATTTCTCTTTTAAAAACAATGATATAATATAAGAAAAACACTTATTTTTAACGCACATGTTAAAGAAAATTGTGTAATATATAGAACATAGGTCCTTTAAATCAAGTCTTAATGCCCACCTGTGTAGATTTGCCTTTCAATAGTGTAAATATTGATGAATGTATTATTAACAGATGATTTTGAAGACATTTGACAAAATGTAAAGTTTATTGCTTCATAATCATTGACTGTATTGTGTCTTGTGTTACTCTGGAAAGAGTAAAATGTTGGGTAAAGTGGCTAATATTCTCTGCAATAATGATTTAATTAAGATAACATAATATTAACTGTAATAATGTTGCAGATGTTAGAATAATTGTTTTCTGCTTTAAATAAAACTATCTTTTGCAGTGCAAACATCACTTACAGAATGATAGCTGGTAACCTTTTCTCAAATTTATCATACAGTAAGAGCCTCTTGTGTTATAAAATAATTATTAGTGACTTTCTGCCACAGCAGGCAAACCCTACATCTTTGGCAAATGCAAGCTTGGTGTTAGAGGGCCAGAAGGGAGTTGTCCTGCAGACATGCATACTGTGTCCATAGTATGTCACACCACTCCATCAATCTGATAGATGAAGGCAGACTGGGTGTCTCACCCCTCGTCCCTCAGACCCCTGGCTCATTTCACACTTTCCGGCTTCCTCACGTCTCGGCCAGCCATCGGTCATACTGGACGGAGAGAAGCACCTTTCACCCCAGTGGACTCTGTCGTTCTTCCCAACCTGTGCCTTGGTTGGTCCGCTGTGCCGACCTGCGAACTTTCACTCAGCCTTCTGTGCATGAATACGGTCAGTAAGCTGCTGCGCTTTTATTTTGGAGGCTCACTAAAGTTGCAAATCAATCTGCATTCATGCCTCTGACACTCACGTGGAAGTACACTTGGCCATCTGCAGGCACAGACTGCTCGTACCGCCCACCCACGTTCACAAATATCTAAAAATCAGAGTGCATTTATTCAAATTCCTTTTATTCACAGAGACAAACCGTAGAGCTGAGGAACACTGGGGAGACAATGTGGCATTCAGAACCTTTTCTGAAGATACTTCAACTTGTGAACAATTGAAGTGAAGGGTTGAACAGCCGACCTTTCAGCTAAAATAATGTCCTGCCATCTTATCTAAAGCTGGATAGCTGCTGCCGTCTTTGCCCTGTCGTTGCTCCATATGGATGGACTCTCTTGTACATTCATTGGTCTCGCTGTGCAGGTTTTGTTCTGGTGGAACATCTCTCAGCCTGTTGGGACATGTCCTGGTCTTAAGGACTTCCTCTCCTTCCACAGGCTCCGGCAGGAACATTTAGAGTCCTGTTGCTGCGTCGGGCTGTGATTGACACATTTGATCACGCGTTCAGACACTTTACATTGATCCTGTTCTATTCATTATGTGGAGGCTTTTTCAGCAGTGTGAGGGATACGTATGACCTCATAAACAATGAAGGTGCATGTGACCTGAGCTGTCACAGCCTGCAGACTACATTCTTGGGGAAACTTGAGTAAATCCCATGATTTCATTGCTGTGGTTAGTTGTTAGCAGAAACTTTTCAGTCTGAGTGATTTTTGCTAACTCGTCTTTACAATGTTGATTGACTTTATTGAGGTTTTCTGACATTTTAACCAAGATGAGGTTTGCAATATCTTTCGTTTTATACGTTTTCACCCACTCTGTACCATATTTATCCAACTTCTTGAGCTCCAAACACTTGCCTCCCCCAAAAAACATGCTGATAATGCGACTGACAAACACACAAACTATACAAGCACTTCATATCATTCGATATTGATAATTATTGATCAGTTTTTTGTTTTAAATATCTGAAACACAGTCAAACAGTGGCATGATGTTTCCGCTTTTATCCTCAGTATTCATTTCACTACATTGTTTTATTTTTATTTTTAATCATTTATAAACATGAAACTGCTGCTGCGCAAGTTACTCAAGAGGTTGTTGCTAGGTAACTAAATAGTGTGTGAGTTGCTAGGTAACCAAAGAGTGAAGGAGTAAGTCGATGCCACCCACCTTGCTTAGCTGGCCGTGAGTGGTTGAGTTGCTCATGTCTTTCTGCCTACATCTCCCAGAATGCTGTGCGGTTCTGGATTGGAGTTCAGTGAAATTATTCCATCTATTGATATTGATCACGTGTCTATCGCAGTTTATTGGATTTATTTTCCAGCTCACACTTCAGGGAGGTTTGCTGCTGTTCAGATTGTTTTGAAGGTGGCTTCTTAACCCATCCAAGATGGCTGTCGCTTCTGAAATGTCACTGAGGAGCTCACGGTTGACTCAGTTGCTGAACGGTGCTCATGCCACATCATCACATCGTGTCTGACAGTTAGGATGAGATATTTTAGCTCTGGGCCATACTTTTCTATTCCTGTGTAATCTGCCTGAAGGACACTGTTCCTGATTCATTTGCTTCACTCAGATTGTACTCTTGTTTACTCTGGTGAGTCATGCTACTATGTTCTTTAGGAGAGAAGAGTCTCTATAATCAACAGCTAGAAGAAAACATCAGATTCAGTGTGAACGAGCTCACCAAGGCCATTTAAGGTGTCATAAGTTGGAATCCATCGCTTTTATGCAGGATTGTTGCAGAATGTGTTTTTACTTCATAGGGAGTTTGGCTTGGCAGCTGATGACAAGTCTGCAATAAAAGGTCATCAAAATGAAAATGCAGAGAGCTTGTTAACATTGTTGGCGCATTTAATGCCTGTCTCATGCAGCTAATTACCATTTACTGCCCCCTACTGTCAGGGGGAAGGTGTCAGAGTATCGGATCCAGATTCAAACGCCAGTCCAACTCTCATAAACTTTATCATCTTCTGTGCTTGTTCCACTTTTTAATGCCATCTTATTCCTTTCTTTCTCAAATCTTAACCTTATCTGGAGCTCTCTGTTTTTATATGATGTTCTACATTGCTTATTCTGTTGCTTATGTTTCATTTTATTTGTTGGTTTTTCTCCATTTATTGTTACTTTAGTTAGATTTTGTTATATGAGTGAAAGTAAATAAAATGATACTTCACTAAGAGGAAAAGGCCACCGGTTTGCTGGGTTGGGTGTCCTTGCTTTATTTGTTCAATCTAAGACGAAATGAGTAATTTCCCCTACGCATTGCATGGTCTGAGTTTGATGTGAATGAAAATGGCCTTCAAACCCTTCCCAGATCAATGGACAGCAACAACTGCTTCTCTAAGGTCACTGCTGATGCTTTTCCATCTGATTAGCAACACCTGACTACTACTTCACTGATTAAATCCTGTGGAAGCAGGAATCGTCTGCCTCGTTTTTCCCATGACTGTATAAAGAATTTCCTACTTTACATGCAAAGGAAGGGTGTGTAACCATGAGGCAGGCATATTGTGCTGCCAGTGTCCTGTGATCTCATGAATAATGTAAACGTGAGATTATGTGAATATTAGAAGCTGTTTATGCTGCTATAATCTTTATAAGAGTATTTATTTATTTTTTTGTCTGCTGTTACTCCAACTCATAGAATGGCCCTCATGAAAAGTTATCTGAACACAGTTTGTAGTCAGTATTGTGAGGCTTATTGATAACACAGGAATCTCTGCTGTAATCAGCAGTTTTCTTTCACACCACATTCTTGCAACCAAACCAAAAAAATTTCACAGTTTTTTCTCTTCCCACTTCTGACTAAAAGCTCCTTGCCTTCAGAAGACTTTGGAAATGCTTGACTGTGTCAGGGTTTTTATTTATTTATTTTTTCTTTTGAGGTCTAATACTTTCATGAAATCTCCAGAATTAAAGTCTTGAATGTCTTCAGGTGGTGTGAGAAAAACAGAAGCGTAACGCAGCCTTGATATTACAATGTTTTGGCATTGTGCTGCGCTGCAGCTGCGTGTGGCGTCGGCCTCTCCGGTTTGAAGCGCTCCCCGTTGCCTCCTGCTCCTCTCCATCTGTCAGGAGCGCTAGGTGTCCCACAGACAGGGTCTTAATAGCTGTGGAGCGAAGGGGACAGGACCTCTAATGGAAGCCTTTTGTTCAGTTATCACCACCACTGCTCCCATGGAAACACCCTGCTGGCCAATCAGACGAGCCTTGTAGGTAGCAGCGGCTGCATCGATCACGCGCCAAACTATCTTCACTTTCTTTTTCTTTCCTCGTCTCTCAACTCGTTTTGCCACCTTCTAATCTTTTTTGATGGATAGTAAAGTGAAGTTAAGATTTTTTTTTAATAATTGTGTAATTTAATATCATTGTGTAAAACTGATATGCTCTGCTTAATGTAGAGTCTGCTGCTTATCCTTGCATGAATGGAAGGGATTAGCATCTATCGCCAGTATTCATTGCACAAAAAGGACGATACAGGGCGACACAGACGCATACGAAACAAACAATCCACACACACAAGTACCCAGGGAAAATCCACATATGCATTGGGAGAACATTTAATCCTTATTTAGAAAAACCACAGGCAAGGATTTTAAAACCCAGGATCTTCTTGCTCCAATGCTCCTTAGCATTTAAATTCTTACACTTTTATGTTGTTTGTACTTTTTTGACCAAATTTGAGTACCAAAGTTAACCCACAGTATTTAAAAATAAACTTTATTATTTCCTTTTATCCAGAAGTCACATGATGTCAATGTGTGGAAAAACACAAAGTCCTTCTTTCCCCTTCATTCGCCACAAGTTTTCACTTCATAAATTACTGCAGACGAACCCAGCAGTGGTAGCGTGATGGTTTGGGATTTTTCTGACCTGAATGACCAACTGTAACATAATGACAAGACTATTCTAAAAATCCAAAAAGGACAGTTTCTACTGACCTGAAGAAAAGCCGTTTCCATGGGTGAAAGGTCACATTTGAGATTTGTGAGCAGCTGTTGCTTGGTGAATATTTCCCTTGTTATATTGAGAGAGGAAATCTTTGTTCCTTCATGTGTTAGAAGCCAGAGTTCACAGCTCATCCTTTCCCTCAAGTGTGTAAGGACGCCTCCCCCTTCACTTTGTATGAGCTGGTTGTGAATTGGCTTCGGTTACATGCGTCTCTCCTGCTAAGTCAACACTGTGCTGTGTGATAAGAGCTTCTGAGAGAAAGGAGACGAGGGGAGAGACGACAAAGGGATCATCTGTATCTCTAGACGGCGCGAATATGCAACACCGCTGGGGAATCTGTAGGATTTATCTCCTGTAAATATGAGCTGCACATGAATAAACAACCAGGGCTCTGATTGTTAGAAATACGAGAAGAAATCTGATACAGATTCATTCAGATAATTAGTGAAATATGGATGCTTAAAATTAAACAAACTCATTATTTATTTAACCACTTAAATCCTGTTGCGTGAAAGTAATACTCAGAAAGCCTGATGTTAAATTAAGTGCTTGGGGACTGGGCATTTATTAAGAATGTATTTTTGCTTTAATAATTATATTTTTGACTTTTTACAGTAGACAAAATTGTCAAATTCTGATCCAAACAGATTTAGTCTAAACAAAGTTATAAATATAGTAAAGTTTTTGTTTTGGTGTTTGTAGCTTATTTCAAATTTTAAAAAATCCACAAAAACAACTATTTACTCACCATCACTATCAATAAAACAACCCAACTGTGCAACACCGACGGCAACAGTTGGTAAAACTCTTTCAAACGTCTCAGTGTTTGTATCCTCTGAGCACGAAACATTTATTTGGGTTTGGTTTGTCCATGTGGGAAGCAGCAAGTTTTAGTCAAACTTTATGGTGACACAAAAGTAACTCTGTGGACGGTACCAGTGGAGTTTCAGCTTTTTCCAATGTGTGTGTTGGTTCTTGAGGAGTTTCTGAACATCCTAACCAATTTCCCTTCATCTGATGATCGTAGTTGGAGTCAGATGTTTTGAAACATGAACATAGTTTAGTGTTTCATCATGACAATAATCCAAAGCATGTTTCCACTCTGGGTTTGGAGTAGCTACACAAACCTGACTGTTAGCTTCTGGGAGCGCCTTCCTGGAGTTTAACATTTTCCATAAAAACGACAACATCGTGTCAATGTCTGACCGGAACTGTAGGTCAGTATGATGACGCCTCGCTTTTGAGAGCTGCAGCTTCACTAACACTTTCATGACCTCAATCAGAGAGCAAGAAACCAGAACATTCAGATTTGTTGTGTCTGTGAATGCAGGACGTCCTCCCTCCCCCTCTGCTCCCCTTCTGTCTTATCTCCCCCAGCAGAGGGGTGTGTGCAGACCCTCCTCCCAAAGGCCAGCTGGATTATGCATGTTGGTCTAATCCCTCTCACTCTCTGTGCTCTGCGTGTCATACTGACATGTCCTGGCCTCTCCTGTGCACGCAAACGGACTAACGCACGCACACAAACGCGGGCTTAGGTGGCCGCTCCTGATAAGAACATGGGGAAGCTTTAGCCTCATGAGCCCAGCCTCGGCTGAACATTGGGAAATCCCGCTTCCTCCAATGATCCTCGCTTCGCTCTTATCGCCACAACCTGCTCCAAAGCCCTAAACCCTTGTGTCAGCGCACGCCCTCAGAGGCTTTGTGTCGCGGATCATCTGTGTGATGTGCACCATGAGGGAGGTTGACTTCAAAACGCCGCTTGTGTGACCAAATCTTCACCGTTTTGTTTCGGTGTCATGCAGATTTTATAGACTTGTTCAAATGTAAGAATCTTCTCGGACTTCACGTTGCACTTGGTTCTTTGCTCTTCTACAGACATGCCTTTATGAAGGACTTTCCTAAGGATGACATTTCTAAAACGTAATACTTCATCACAAAAGTGAGTTTTGATGTGTATTTGAAATCATCTGCGTTGGAACAACCAACCGTGTCCCAGTTTCAATAATCTTCTTGAGATAAAGAATAATTTACAGGTACAAATGTTCCTGCACGTTTTCATGGTTTGGTATTTGCAGATTTTTTTTCATATTTAAAATATTTGAAATAAAGCTCATATATATATATATATATATATATATATATATATATATATATATATATATATATATATTTCTTTCTTTCCAATGTTCAGTTCTTGGATCACCTGTGCAATTCAAGTTACGGTTATAGATTCCGGGTTTAAAATTAAAGTTCTTACATGCTACTTTCAATAGTTGCTCTTTAATCTACTAATCCTGGTCTTCCCTCAAAGTATTTCTGCACTAAACCCAAGTGATGAACATTTTTCTAATTCTAAAACCGCCTCTTATCATTTGTCCCAGTGCTGCTGTTATTTTCTGGCTCTACTTTTGTCACAGAAAGCAACAGAGTCCCAGCTGGTTGGACGGTTCATAGCCGAGGAATGCTGATAAAGGATTCTCATAAATGAAATCTCCTTAAGAGGCTCACAGTGTTACAAAACCAAGGCAGTGACCTGCTGTTATATTGCATACCAAACGCGTCACACGCACCAGGCCACCCTGTGAAAATGCTTTAACATGAAAAAATACTGTTAAAGATTTCTATTATCTCCTGTTTTTTCAGTCAGAGGTGCAGGCTGGCTCCTTCTGACATGCTTTACTCTTTCTGGGGATGGAAACAAAGGTTCCCCTGCACCACATGCATGCTATGCCATTTGTTTCTCTGTCATCTGTTTTGCTGATGAAGCTGCAAAT
The DNA here is from genome assembly GCF_051168715.1 of Poecilia mexicana. Classification (NCBI taxonomy): domain Eukaryota; kingdom Metazoa; phylum Chordata; class Actinopteri; order Cyprinodontiformes; family Poeciliidae; genus Poecilia; species Poecilia mexicana. Next base: position 20,125,378 of record NW_028263381.1, read on the forward strand.
TGTTATGATTCTGATGTTGGGAGATGTTTACCTTCAGGACCAGATTAAGGGCACACATCTTGATGGAAACGCTTTGGCTTTAACAAAATCCAGACTTCCTTTGAGTTTAATTTTTCTAATCGTGTAACAGTTTTAAATGAACCTTCATCTGAACTCCCTCGTCGGGACTCTTTAGTTCTGTTTTGACAGCCAGAAAGAGAAAAAGTTACCCACACTTAATTCTCTCTTTCACAGGTTTCTTTCAGGTCAACATGTGGCTTTCTGTTTGCTTCAGTGCCGCAGCCTGACAGGGCCGTGTTCCTCTACTGTAAATAACAGCTCCTGCTCCCCAGTCTGCACCGCAGGCTTTGGTGTCGACACCACATTCACTCAGGGCTCGTTGGGTCAGGAAGTGTTCATACCCGGCAGGTTTAGCTGGATTAGAAAACGAAATCTGGTATAAAGGAGCTGTTTGGGTAAATTATTGGAATGATGGAGGAATCCCATCCATCCATCCAGTTTCTCTCTCCATTCATCCAGCCGTCCTCTACCATCTTCCTGTTGATCCTTTCATTTGTTTTCTTGTTTTTCTCACTCTTGTTTTACCATCTTCCATGTTTAGAATCTGACATTTATGAAAATATGAACTTTTCATGCATGAAAAAAGCCTCAAACCTCCACAGAGAAATATAAAGCTTCAGTGTGGAATTTTTGTTTTCAAACCGTGATAGAACCACGGTGTGTGTGTGTGTGTGTGTGCGTGTGCGTGTGTGTGCGTGTGTGTGTGTGCGCGCCTGCATGTCAGGATGCCTCCTGACATGCAGGCGTCGTCGTGTCGGGTGAAATGGGACAGGTGTCGACGAGGCTGCAGCGATCCATGCGGCACTATTTGCCACCGCTGCCCTTTTTTCACCGAGGCTCAGGGCAAATCGATGCTGTAGGTCCCGAAGTTAAATAAGCTCCTGAATTGATCGGCCGGTACATATTCTCATCAATACTCTATTGACGGCTGAGAGGGAAGGCATCACAGGAAGGCTTGAAACGCTTAACTTCATCTGCATCATGTTAAGCTAACACGCGTTGCTCGTGTTTGCCGTAAGCAGGAACGCCATAGATTCCGCCTGTGAGCTTCCAGCTGTTGGGTTTGGCTCTGATGAAGCTCATGATGCGTCTTTAGATCAGAGGCAGCTCTCCTTCGGCTCTGCAGGCCGGCCTGCGGGCTTTTCTTGCCCACACATATGCAGTGAAATCCCCTATAATCAAGCAGCTGCCGGGTCTGCTTTGAAGAGATTTGGAGCGCGATGTGGCAGGTGCCAATCTGAGAGGAATCAGGATTTATTAAGGCTCCTGATGGCTTTCACCAATTTGCCGGGAGAGCGAGCGCCGTCATTCATGAGGCTCTGCGCCTCGTCCTCATGGTTCAGAGCTGCACCGCTGTCTGTGCGTGTGTGGGGGTGTGTGTGTGTGTGTGTGTGTGCGTGTGTGTGTGTGCACTCAAGCTATTTGAGTCAGAGCATTAAACTGTGTCTTTACAGTCAGCCTTTATCTGGAATGAGAGAAATAAATAATTTTTTGCACATGAAACTATCAGGAATTTTTAAGATGTTGATTCTGTTACATTTATTCAGATATATTTATTTGAGAATTTCTTTTTTATAGTAGAAGTTCTTTTAATGTTATGTTTTTAATAACCCCTCAAAGTACGAACATATTCATTTATTGTCTTTCTTTAATTATTTCTAATTAAAAATCTTTATTGGATTTATCCTGCCATAAAATACTGCACTTTTTTTTATCATCAGTGTTCATACATTACCTTTGGAGTTATACTAAAACATGCACAGATCTGAAAAAAATTAACAGACCACTTAAAATGACCAGTTTCTCTGATTTTACTTTTTATAGGTATAAGTTTGAGTAAAATGAACATTTTTCTTTTATTCTATGAACTACTGATAACATCTCCAATATTCCAAGTAAAAAATTAATATTTATTTGCAGAAAATGAGAAATGATCAAAATAATGCAAAGAAAACAAGTTCATATTCATTTAGAAACAACAATACTAATGTTTTAACTCAGGAAAAGTTGAGAAATCAATATTTCATGAAGTCTCCAACGGAGTTCAGTGTAGTGGACTCTTTGTTTTTTGCAGAGCTGTATGTTCCTTAGACAAAAAATTAAGAATTGGGCCAAAATCAGCAGGTCAGACTTTAAAGAGTACTGGAAATCGGTGCAAATTGTTGATTGTTCCTGAAGCCTGAAAAATGAAAAACAGGAGAAACAAAATAAACCCCTGCAATAAAAACTAAACCTGGATTTTAGTCAATATTTTCCATTTACTTTGCCAACTTAAAATACTTGGCATTTTATGCGTAAATCCCTTAATTTTACAGGAATATTCTCTCTGTATTCCATGAGTGTGAACTCTCTACTCACGCACCCACAGAAGAGCTAAAAAGGACAGAATCAGAGACATGAAATGGCAGAGTGGGTTTGTAAATGGCAGAAAATCCTGAGGGCAGAGGGATTCAGCCGTTCCTCCTCTGTCTGTCTGTCTATTATTGATGTACATGGAGGGTTTCCTCTCTACCATCTGCTCCCAGCGCTCCCACTCAATGCCCCATTGCTTCATGGATCCCATTTTATCAGGCTGGCAGGACCAGAGCAATGCTGCCCTATCAGCATGTTAATATTTCATAAAAATGAGAGAACGAGGGGAGGGTGCAGGAATTGAAAAGTTGGGAGACAAAAAGATTAATCTTTTATTAACTGTACCATTTTTTTCAATTGCTCCCTATGAATCCATTGATTTGTGTTTGAAAAAGAAATCATGTGATGACTGCATCAGGTTTTGTTTAGCTGGTATTGTATTGTCATTGAAGTTCTCCGTTCCTAATCAGATCCCAGCCACACCCTGACGCCCAGCTGCAGCTTCGTTGTGATCTGAGCCGTAATTTGTGACGATGCATATTCAGTCAATCCCTGGTTGCCACGGTGAGCCGCTAGCTGCAGGTCGCTTTATTGGCTGCAGGGTGGTCACATGTGGCGTGGGCCTGGTACCCAGCTGAGGTGGTGGTCCGCTTGACCAGACATTAAAAAATAAATTAAAAAAACAGTTTTTCCATTTGGCTTCACTTCGCTGTAAAAGCCCTTCCTAGGCATGAAGTCTGACATGGAAATTGGTTTTGGGTTCAGAACTCATTGGTGGAGGCGCAGGCCTGGATAGAGGATCTGTGTAGTATAATGGTTTGGGGCGAGAGCTACTTAAGTTATCACGCTATTGTGTGACTTGTCTTTCCCTTATTCCTAATGAGGTTAGAGATGCTTCTGTTTTCTCCGGCGAGCCCCGAGTTAAGAGTCCCAGGGGAGAAAGAGATAAGGAGGAAACTAATAATGTGCAGAGATCCGAAGGCTCGGACCACATCAAAGGATCAGATTAGGGGGGGGGAGCTGGAGGCTGAAAGGGAAACAGAAAACAAGGACCTTAAGAGGAAAGAGCAATCAAACAGATAGACCACCTCAGAGGAGAGAGCAGAGGCACGATGAAACACGACCGAGACGGCGGAGGTTCTACTGACTTCCTGTTCTGGATGAGAACGGGAAAAGAAAAACCATCAGTTTGTTCATTTGTCCAACAATTAGTTTATTTGTTGAACCAACAAATCATTAGTTTGTCCACTTGGCTTTATATTTTTCTTTTCATTCATTCATTAATTATTTTGTCCATCCATCTATTAATTGATCCACTTGTCTGTCCATCTGTTCATTTTTCTATTCATCCATCTATTTGTCCATCCTTCTGTTCATGTATCTATTCACCCGTTAATCTCTGCATCCATCCATTCACTTGTCCATTAATCCGTCTGTTAGTTAGTTTATCCAGCTACTCATTCACTTGTCCATCTATTCATTTGTTCATTTTCCCTTCCACCCATTAATTCATGTATTAATTTGTCCAGGAAGGCTGACCACTGTGCTTTAGGTGTCGAGTCAAGGTGTTGCACGTTTTAAAGGATGCTTCACTCTCTCCGTTTCTCCAGACTTTCTGCCAGCTCACATAATCAAATTAAGAAAACTGAGTGCACGGCATATTTGAGGCTTCAAGCTCTCATGCGCTGCCAACACCTCAAGTCTAGCAATGTGTCCAACTTCCCCGTCTCATCTGCGTCCAGGTCACGTGGCAGAAACAGTCCCTACAGCTACTAATTGTGAAACAGTCTTCAAGAGCAAACCCCTGATGTCGAGGAAAGTTAACTTGAGCTTCGCCCTGTAATGTGTGAACGTTACGCTAACGTGCGGCGCTGGCGCGCTGCAGTCTGGTCTTGGCAGGCTGCGCTCCTCCTGTGACCTATCTGGGAGGAAGCCAGTGGCTTGGCCATCCTTTGAAATGGGACCAACCTGAGCTGAAGGCAGCTGTGTTTAGAAAGAGCCACCCCAGCTGATCACACCAGGCCATGTTTAATTATTAATAGCTCTTAAATGCTGGCGTTCGCTGCCATCTGATGGTTTCTTTGACGTTTTATATTTGCTGCCTTTTGGTTGATGTGATCTGTGTTTTGTTTAATTCAGAAAATGGAAGCTAATTCGGACTTTTTGAGCTAATAAAGTCAGTGGGGCAGCAACACCATATGTGATCTCTTTATGCAGCAGGGCAGAGAGCCACAGGGAGCATGATGGATGCATCCCTGTGTTTTCTTACACATCCTGATCATCTTTTCTCCCTCTGTGTGGCTTACAGACTCTGTACAACTCCCCCCGATTAAATAAATGTTCGGTAACACTTTGTTTTAAGGAGTGTGCATAAGACTGACATGAACATGAAGGAGTCATCATAAATGTCTATAACCATTGTCATGAAGTGTTATTTGGTAAATAATCCATCCATCTATTTCTGTGGTAAACAAACGTTTTGAAATTTGTAACTATTTCAACACCGTGATAAACTTGTCGCTCCATGTAAAGAAAAGTTATCCCACAGCATGATACTTTCACCGCCATGTTTCAGTGTGGGTATAATGTTTCTTATATGTTCTGCTGAGTTCAGGATTGATTTCATAAAACTGTACCACATTCTCTCTTAGGGTTTGAATTTGGGTCTGGGTGTTTTTTGTTTCTTAGCACTATGAGCTTCTTTAGATTAAGAATACTTTAAGTTCCTTTCCTTTTTACAAGATGTCTTATATTAAAAGTGGAAATATAGAGATTATCTATCATTGTGTACTTTCAATCTAAATGATCTAATTGTATATTTACTTTGCATTGGACCCGTTATATCAGCAACTTCAAGAAACAAAACCCTCATTAGTCTTTTGAGCAAATATCCTCTGTAATTCACCACTTAAATGTAAATGAAGACGATGAACAAACGCTCAGTGTAATCCCTGGTCTGGCTGATTACATTAAACTCTGTGAATGGAGAGAGTTTAAGGTTTTGGTCAACAGCTCTTCTATAGAAGTGCTTCACGGTCCTAAAGTGCCAGCCTCCTATTCAGGAGAGTCATTAGCACAGGCTCAACTAGAATAATGAACACCGCGGGTGCCATGTTGTCGCATTGTGTGCTTAGAGAAGAGGGACTCTGACGAGAGGCTGTGGATGACACACCTGCCTCCAAAGAGGGGCTGAGATAACAACTTTATCCTTCCTGTCAGGGAGACATCTGGCTTTGCCATGGTGTTGCAACCTGAAACACACCCAGGAGTGGGTAATGAGGCATAGGAGACCAGGTTTGGGTTGTGTGTTGTTGCATTTGTGTGTGCGATTTCTTGCATTAGCCTGCAAGCGTGCCATCTGCAGCACTCAACCACAAACCCGGCTCTGTGTGACACATAAGCGGTAATAAATCTTTACAAGGATAAAATGAACCTTTTTATGCCAAAACTGACTTTAAAATGATGGTTAAAATATATATATATAAATTTAAGTAGCCTGTTTATAGGGTTTTAACTCCAAGATTACCATTTGTGTCAAACTGAAGGCCCGTGGGCCAAATCCAGCCCGCCACAGCTTTTTATGTGTCCCTCTAGATTAAATGGCTTAAATATTATTTTATCAGTCAAATAAATGCAGTTTTTATTTGTTTACTGCCAAATTATATCAATCAGGATGTAATAATTAAGCTCAAATATTACAAATTTTCCAAATTAGTATCACAAATACTTTGATTTTTATTGCAAAAAAAATCACAAAATCCTGGAGGGACTCAAATGAGTTCAATAATATTAAATTTTAAGAATTTATTGATATCTTAACAGTTTGTGAACAGGTTTTATCAATACATTCTGGCACAACCGGCCCTTTAAGAGCATTCAGGATCTTGATTTGGCCCAAAGCGAAAATGAGTTTGACCCCCTGGTTTATAGAGAGGCATTTAGATCTTCATCTCATCTCAGTGCACTCTTAATTAAATGGCTCATTGGCAGCATCTAGTTAATATTAAGTAACGCAAGTTCAGAAAAAAATTATGGTCAAAATCAACAAGCAGCTTTACTTTCCTGAACACATTTCCTGCTTAGCTCTTCTTACTGTAAAGTCATAAAAAAAATAGACAAATGAATATTTTATTAACTGTTTTCCTGCTTTTTGTGTGTTTCAGGTGATCTCTGCCCTGTCGAGGATCTCCCACCACAGCATTGCACAAATCAAAGGCATCAGGTAAGCGTGCAACACACAAATCCCTCACTTATTGCTTCAGCCACTGAAAAAAGCCACTTTGAAACAGCTCACCCTTATTTTCTTCACAGGCACTGTATTGAAATGGATGATGCTATTAACATCTGCTGCTCATTTGAAAGTCAATTTACATTTTAGGCAATTAGCAGCAGCTTTTCGCCGGCGTTATCTTTCAGGGGAAGAAATCCTCCACAATGCTGTTCCGTCTGTCACTCAAATGCGTCGTTCTGAGTCAGATCCTTTATTAAATGAAGAGTAGTCATTTTTCTTCAAGGCTAAGGGACTCTCTATCTTTGGCCTTCTGATCTCTTCATTCGCTCAGTCTGCTTGGTGGCTCACAGGCGCCACGTGAAAAGCCATTTCATCTGGCTTAGTGATAAGTTGGTGGCGTTCACCCATTAGGAGCTGCGCCAGGAAATGAAAGAGGGGAGAAAGAAGTGGGCAAAAGAGGAGGCATGTCCCCTGTTATTAATAAAGACAAACAAAGCTGTGTTTGTAACAATGCAGCAAAGAGTCAAAATCAATATCGGTTTGTGAACAGTGAGAAGTCCAAGCTTTTTACCAGTGCAGCACATGCAACAAGCATAATTGATTTTGTGTTATATTCAATAAATAACAATTAACAACAGCAACAAAACAGTGAAGGTAAAAGAAATGATAACCTGCAGAGCAGAGATCATCATGCTAAAGTTGACAAAGAAATCCTCATGTAATTTTATACTTTCTGTTTTTAATACAATTTAAAACAAAGCAATATCCCTTTAAATAATTTAAACTTTGTGATTGTTAAACCTTTGGGCCCGACACGGAGCTTTGAGCTTACAGCAGGGTTAACGGCAAAGTAAGGTGATTTTAATTAGATTAGTGCTTTACATGAATTAGAAGGAAATACAAACAAAACAACAAACCAAAAGAAAGACAAAAAGGAAGAGATACCACATATTTATTTTAATAAAGCAGATTGAAAGCTGTTGATAAAATGTGAAAAAATTGAAGAATTCAAAAACACTTTTCTTGTAAAAAAAAAAGAGAGCAAGTTTGCATCGGCATTGACCTGACTCAGCCTCGCTCGTCTTCCAGAATAAAACCAACATTTTGCACACAGATTTCACATTCAAATCGTTGTCGGTTGCCATGGCAATCATTTTTTGGTCACCCACCTTGTGAATACCGATGAATCCTGTGGCTGGATCTGCACCACGAGTGTCATCATGGTTATACAGAGAGCCTGTCCTTCTGAGAAACAGAACAAAGTTCCTAGAAGTTTCCTGCCAGGTAACTTCTTTTACAAAGTGGTTTCTGAAAAAGTTGCTGGTTATTGCAGCAGAATCATTGTGTTGGCGCTGCTGCACCAATAAGCCCACCTGCAGGTCAGGATCGTGTCCTGATTTGATCCACATCGCTAGAGATTTGGGAACTGATGCCATGTGTGTGTGAAGGCTTTGTCGCTCAGAACAGAGCTGTATATAAATGTGACTGTTGATATTTCTGTATTAAATTTAAGATTAATGTCAATTGTGGCAGTCCAAATAATCAGAGAGTTGATTTATAATATTAATATCCAAAGGCAGCAATAGATCAAAACGGGTTTTATTCACTGCGATCATGTGTGTAACAAGGCCTGAACAACAACGCAAAGCAGAAGTCTATTATTTGGTTCACTGAGACAAATCCTAGGGGAAGATCTGTTTGCATAATACGGTTTTCTTGGCCAAAATGAATGTGCCAAACGCTGGTAGCCGTGTGGTCTGCTTTGTACTTGGAGTACACAAATCACGTTGCCCCCGCCCACACTTATTGGCACCCCTGGGAGCGCTCTGGGGAAAAGAGCGCTTCAGAACAAATTACTTTTTATTGCAGCAGCGTAATCTCACACAGAAACATCTGCAACCTTTTCCTCGAGTGCTTTTATTTAACTTCGGGGGGGAAAAATCCACAGGTCTCACACTTATTTGCACATATGAGCATTCTTCAAAAACACTGCAACCAAAGTTTTTCTATTAATGCTAACCGCAGAGCTGAAGTCAGAGTAATTTATACAAAGTTGGAGACGACTGAACCTCCGACGAATTGCAACTAAGATTGAGCTTTTCAGCAGATAAACACTGCAGTGGGTTCAGTGTAAAATAAAGGAAAAATATACATAAAAACACCCAATGACTGCGTTTAAGTACAGTGGAGAGTCCGTGATGCTGTGGGCCAGTTTCTCCACCAAGATCCATAGAAACCTGGTTGGAGTCCATGAAATGATGATCTCCTTAGAAAGGGAACTTTTCAAAAATAATGAAGACATGTGCGCAAATCAACAGAGCTCTTCTAAACTCTCAAATTCACCTCAAATAGTCATGTTGGATTTGTCACATTAAAGCACAAATGTGCGGCACACAAGATTTAACCATAATCAGTATAATAATAATCATGATTACCTTGCCTTCAACAGTTACCTTTAGTCATTGTGTTTCATTTCTTGGTTCTATTTTATTTCAGTTTTATTTTTCCATTTTAAGATGTTAAATAATGCAAAGTAAGCAGAGCATTTTAACGACTCGTTCTTTTTCCCCCAAAGTCATTGAAAAGATGTTCTCCATCTCTCCAGGTCAAACATTGACCCAAACCTCTTGAATCTTTACGTCCAGAGCAGAGAGCAAGTCTTGTGTTTAAAAATCGGTGGATGAAATCACTTCAGGCGTGACGATTGATCCGTCTGCTGGCTGCTGTTGGGCCTCGTTAACGCGCTGCAGCTCATCTCTGTGACGTTGGCCTTTAATTGCTTCAGTATTTGCTAAATTTTAAACTGGTCTGACTTTACAACATCCTGAAAACTGCTCTGCTAATTTAGTGCAGATGAATCCGAAGAGGAGAGATTTTGAAAAGTCTGAGTCGTATCTTGTGGGGCTTTGGGTTGTTCAGTGATGCAACAATCTCCTAAAAAGATACAATCATCACCCTTTTAATTAATAACATTTACCACGTTTGGCAAACTGATTATTTAAATTATTCCAAAGGTTTTTCCTGTAGCTCCTTATTCGCTTAACATCCCGATAACCTTGGTTTTCGGCCCTCTGGTTGTGCTTTGAGTCGACCTCCTGTTTATCCGTCTCACCCACAGTATAAGCCTGTGTCACTTATTATTCATCCTCTTTCCTGCTGATCATCTTTTCTGTCCTCAGCGAACCCCACTGTAACCCTGCCCTGCATGTTCGCTGATCCCTGCTGTTTCCTCGTGTGTTCGGGGCTCTGACCTCTGACCTCAGCTTTAGCATCATGCTACAGGACACCTGAGGGGTTTGTGGTGCTCAAGGTGTCACAAGCACAAAGTTCAAATGTCAACAAATGTGACTTGGATTGCTGATGGCACAACCTTGCTCGTCTGGAGAGAAAAAATAATAATCTTGCAATGATGTGACTTGTGGTGAATCCATTGGAAAAGAAACATTTTGATGAAAATTTGCAGGGTGTGGCTGCTGACTGAACAGCAACAAGCTACAGCTAATCCAAAGATTTAAGAGGAAAATACTTAACAGTCAAGCATTAATAAAGCAATGAAGAACATTGTTGGTGCTCTGTGGTGATCACTAGAGGGAGCAGTTAAAACAAGATGAAGAACAGGAACATGAAGAATCATAAGACCAAAAAAAGGGAGTACGACAAAGGTAAATGAGACTAAGATAAAGTCAAAATGACAAAGACCAAGATGAAAAACACTAAGATAACCAAGTAGAAGAAGACCTAGATGGATAAGACCAAGATTAAGACACAAAACATGAGCAGGACCAGCAGGACCAGGAGCTGGACGAGGAAAGACAGATCAGGAGGAAGAGGACCAAGACTAGAAGTAGGACGACTGAAACATGGAAGATGAAGATGAAGTCCAAGATTAAGAAGGTCAGCTGTTGAGGATTTCCCTGGTTATTAATGACCAAAAGCAGAAAGAAGCACCAAGTGTCTCTTTATTGTTGAAAATGACCAACCCAAGTCCTCCACAATGTACTGATCTGCACCTTTAAAGGTTTAATAATCTGTAGGCAGATCTGATTCATCTTCAGTGTTGAAAGAGCTGAAGCAAAACAACCAAAGCAATCGCCTTTTCAGATTCGTACCACATAAAGATGCTAAAATGTTCCCTCTGATAAACTGATTTTAAAGTGTGACGTATGAGAGACGTGTTTCTATCAAAACACATTCACCCACAGGCTGGCTTTTGGAAAACAATTCAGTCTTCATCAACTTTTAAGAAATGTAAGCAACAGCAAAATGGAAAATCTATTTCATAAAGCTCAAAAGTATAAAAACAGCTAATCTGTATAGATTAAAGAAAACATGCAACTCTACCTGTTGGATTCAGAGCTGAAGTCCTTCAAAACTAAAATAAAATTGTTTGCCTCTAAAATAGTAAATTGTAAAATTTACCAGAAATGTCTCTTTGGAGTATAAAAGTTGTTTTAGCTGCACTGTTAAAAATGTTTTGAAAAACAAAAAAAATACTACTTAAAAAGTAGTAAAATTTTAAAAACCATATATTATTGTCATCCTCAAAATTGATTTAAACACATAACCGAATGTCAAAAAGTTAAAAAGCGTGTGAATACTTGTTATACGAGAGGCCGTCATTATAGAAAATATAAAATTACATAAACTTATGTTTTTTTTTCCCCTGGTTCAAACTGCGTGATAAAGACGTGAACAACATGCATCCGTAAAAGCCCACAGAGCAGCAATAAATTGCCGAGTGTCGGCTCATCAGAGGGGCCTTGATGAAATTAGGAACAGAGTTCAATTACACCTGGTTGCACTATTTAGGGGAAATTAAAACTGCAGCAGTGGACATTGGGAGGAGCACAGGGATGATGAATGCGTGCGCGGAGCTCCACAAACTACTGTGTAATTAGATTTTGCCCTGCGGGACTCCATTAATAACTTAAAATATAATGCACACTTCATTGGAGGGGGCCATCAAATGTGGGTGTGTTACTGCACTCTGGAGGAGGCACCCTGTGCACTTCATAACAGCGAGCGAGAGCTTGACATAAATCAGACGAGGCAGATTTCGTGGAAGCAAGACTCGTAATTAGCTTTGGAAATTACATGTTTTAATAAAGTTACCGGCTGTAAAACACGAGGAAATTGTTCCGAGAGAAGGATTTATAAAAGACAGAGGAGACTTCAGGACGCGTTTGTTTGCGTGAGGCTGCTGACCTTTGATTATCTCGCCCAGCGTTCATTAGCTCCACGACTGACGCGAGCTTTCGGGGTGATTGTTGCTTTAATTAAGCAGAGGCTGATTACTGATGTCGCAATCACACGCGAGGCATAAAATGCACAGCTAGAGTCCAGTTTACCCGCTTACATCTAAACATAAAGTGGAGCAATTAGCCGCTAACCACTGCCTCTTTGGAGAGACGCACACCACCAGGAAGTGTGTGAGTCATTTGATCATATCTTGGGATTAAATGCAGGGAAAGGGGTTTGAAAGCAGAGAGCTAACAGAGAGGAGAGTGCTTTCACTTTGAAGGTCTTCTCTGTGACACTAAACTGTCGCCATATTGGCTCCAGGCTAACTTGTCTGTCTAGACAGCGACATGACATGCACAAATTATTTTTTTATTTCTCTTTGGTCTCTTATTGTCAGCATAATCGTTGAATGTTTCCACATTTCTCACATTAAAACCACAAAACTCGATGTGTTTTACTGGGATTTTTTTTTTTATAGACAACATAAAGAACAATATTGATAAATCCTTATTAATGATTCTTAAAAGCTTCAAAAACTTAAAACATTGCCCGACTTTGCTTGACTGATTATCAAGTAGTTTAAAAATTTTAATAAATACAGTCACTATTTGTAAATTAGTGGCAAAATCACACTTCTTCATGTAATTGATGTCCAAAATAAGCCTGTTTCTTTCTCTAAAAGAATTTGCAAATTGTTTTTAATGCCACTTTTACTGTTGTCACAATAAATACGATAAAATGTCATGATCAAATTCTCCATCGCCCATCTCCACTTTGTAGCATAATACCTTAGATTGTCATTTGACTGAGAATGCTGCAGCAGTGTAGATTACGAGGCTTTCAGCAGTCATTTATTAGCCGTAATGTGCAGCATTCACATGCAGCTCTTAGAGAGAAATGGCATCATTAACCCTTTGAAATCCAATCCTACACTTCCAACTAAAAGCTTCCAGAAATCTGACATCACTAACACCAGTTTGGATAAATTCACCCAGATAAACGAGGTAAGCAGCAGCCATCTTGGAGTGTTTGTCGAAATTAGGGATTCAAAACAGACGATCCTCACGAAACACGAATCTCAGCACAACTTTTTACTTATTTGTTGGGTTTTTTATGTTCAGCTTGTCTCACACCAGGACAGTTTGTTTTCTGCGAGCGCTGAAGGTCACGCCCCGCAGAAGGAAAAAAAAAACAACATCTCCAAACTTTCTGTTTTTTATTTCGCTTGCGTTGTCCCTGAGGATTGTTGAGCGATGGTCGAAATCCTGATAGGATTTCTCCGACTCCTGCCTATCAATCTGGAAGGAGGAGGAGAAAAAAGAGAGCCAGCTTCCCTGCCTTGAATTCCTAGTAGTAAAGTTGGTTCTCGGAGGACGGCGGGCTCCTTATCTGTCAGCAGCAGCGTTTTGATGTGTTTTGACAACGTTGTTTGTGACTGATGGGGTCCCTCGGTTGAATAGTTCCTGCTGTTTAGCTGCTGAAGTGATGGAGCGAGGAGCGACAAGCTGACAGATGGAACACCAAGTTTCCTGACTGGTTATTTTTCTACCTGAGACAGAGCGCCGTGTTTATGTGGGTGTGTGTCGATAAAGTGTTTTGTAACCATCTCTGGCTGTGTGTGTGTGCTCTGTTTGTGCATCAGGCCCTTCCCGTCCGAGGACACGGCTCTGAATGAGGATGATGTGTACCGGAGCCTGGAGGAGCTGGCAGAGTAAGTGTGCATTCTACCAAAAACACCCAAACTGACTTTCTTAGTCACCCAGTTGGACGTCCCAGTGATTCTCTGGAGGCTTCCGCTAACCTTAATCTTTTTCGAGCATTTTTTTGTCATTTTAAACAAGAAAATCTAAACCCCCAGGGGAAACGGATGTACGTTATTTTGTTTCTAAGAAAGCACACAAGCAAGTTCACAGCAGCGATTTTATTTCTCTCCTACCTAATTTTCTATTTCAGGAATGTATACAAATATATTGTCATGCACTGTAAAAAAAAACTCAGAAAAAACTGTTGCTGTTTAGGGTCACTTAGTGTAACGAAAACGATTGGAGCTCTTTGGGTGTCCGTCAACATTTTCTGAAATGTTGTACGATTCTTCCTGACAGAGCTGGCGTTTGAACGACATTTGAAAATTAAACCTCCTTAGATCAAATTTTTTGCATATTGTTTCAGCTTTTCTTGTTGACGCTGTTGCCTCGCTGACTACACGAGCATCTTTCATGGTCATGTTGTCTCCAAAATACCATCAGCTTTGATGCAGAAACCATTTTTCAGATGTAAGGATCCCAGTGCACACATCTCGCATAACTAGCGATGCTTGAAGTCAAGTTGTGATTGTCACTTTTCCCCATATGTGCTAATCACCTAATTACATAAGCAAAGAGCATTCTTCCACGTCGTCTGTTGCGATGGCGACACCAGCTCTGCTCTGCTCAGTAGTTTTTTGGTGTTTTTTTTAGGCTTGGCTGCCGCTCTGGAAGCGTCTGTGGCCGGCTGCTTGGATTCGGTGCACAGTGGTTTGGTTTTCCTGTGTGTGAGAGCGATTTGTAGGCTCTGAGGCTGGTGACAGCAGCTGCTTGACTCAGATTAATGGAGATTAATTAGCCAACCGCTCTGAGATGGGTGTCTTCATCATGAAGCGATAGGGAGAAAGCAGATCATGCAGACTATAGATATAGATATATCCCTCCTGAATGCATGATTGGGATGAACTGTGTAGGACGATGCAGGCTGAGGAGGATATGAGATGCTGCCAAGCAGGGTAATGCTGGATTAGGGTGCAAATACTGTATGCAGGGTGACTGCATGAAATAAGACTCAAATTGGTCTCATATTTTAGCTGATGATAGTCTGATATATAAACCATGTTTATCTGTTTTATATTTAAATGATATTGGTTTCATTTATTACTGTACAATGCATTTATGAAGGGCAGTAATAATAAAAATGAGCCTGAATGCAGAAGACTCACAAGGATAGAGTTTTGCAAAAGTATTCATACCTCTTAAAATTGGTGCCAGTAACTCAATTTAATGTTATATTCTGAGTTTTATGTCATTAACTGGAGCATGCAGACTCAAAAGAGGTTACATGCTGAAAGAACAACAAACTCAGAGTAGTAATTGAGCCAAAACTGTTAAAAAATACATAGATTTGCACTTAATAAATACTTCATTGTCTGTAAATATGTTCTACCCAGAAATCCTCAAGCGGAAGTTTCAACTTCATCTGGTTTAAATACGACAGAAACCAAAATCTTCTTCTTAGCACCTTTTCTATAAATAATCAAGTGTGCACTAAAGTACAATAAAGTGTTTATTTTCTTTCTTCATAATGAAATTGAATTATTTGCTTGTTTGGATCTTTTTATGCATGTCTAACATTAAATTAAAAAAAAAAAGGTTTACATTGTTTAAAAAAAACTTCAAAGTGTGAAGTTTTTATTATCCGATTAATCATCAGAATAATCGCTATAATAATCAATTACAAAAATAATCATTGGTTGCAGCCGTGGTTTAGATCAAAATATTTCCAGGAGTTAAAACGGCCCAGTCAGAGTGCAGTTACTTCACATTTGCAGTTTGCAAAGTGCAGTTCAATGTCTTGAAACGTTCCGCTCAAAGATTTCCCTTTTCTAATTATTGACTCTATTGCTTATTTATTCATAATTGTAAACAATTTGAAGCCACTGTGTGTCATTTGGTTGCAGGTTTTGTGTTCCAGAATCATGAATATTTGTTCATTTGCCCACCTGACTGGACATTAGTTGAGAGTTTGTACATGGACAGTTGTCTGCCTCATGACAAAAAACTTAAAAAGCTGCATCAACAAAATAAGAAGTCGGTGTATAAATGACTTCTGAGCAGGAGACAGACTTGCCATCCTATAGGTATACAAGGTTATATCAGTGTTTAACATCTAGAATCTATTCTACACATTGATTGAAATTAACCTTGCTACCCAAAGCTGCAGCTTCACTGAGTCGAGTCGAGTTCTCTGTTTTCTCAAGTGGTCAGGGATGTCACCACGCTAAGGTCTGTGTGTGACCTTTACTGTAGGAGCAGAGGGCAGGTCTTATTAAATTAATCATTCCCTTCCACCGTATGGCTGCACTTGACCTTTTACGAGGAACATTTTGTCTCACCAATGGACACGAGGATAATTGATTCATCAGCAGGTCCTCCACTTAATGCAGTAGGACACGCTTAGCACATAGGTCATGCTAGCAATAGCCCCGCTCTCAAAGACGTATTAATTAGCCTGAAATATTGATGCATAGTGTGATTTATGGTGGCTCCATGACTGAACTGCGAAAAATGGATGATGGGGACAATAATCATCGCTCCGCAGTAATAACAGTCATGTTTTATCGATGTAAAGCCAAACTGTTTCCCGTAGGAGGAAACCGGAGCACAGGGAGAACATGTGGAGCCGTAAAAGACAAGAGTGTGAAAGATATAAAACGGCAATATTGCCACCACAAATTTTGATTGTAAATAACAAAAGCCAATGGGAAAGAGCAATAATAATTTTATGGCAAAGCTAAGAAACTCCTGAAACTGGTGAGTAACAAGGAGTTTAAAAAAATAAAAGAAATAGGAACCAACTGCTGGATGATGTTGGTGGAAGGACGGACATTTTCAGCAACAAGGCAGTTCAGAGCACTTTAAATGACTTCGAAGGAAATAGAAACAAAACAACAAACCAAAAGGAAAAGAAAAAGACAAAAGTGCTACACAAGTTAACCTAATAGCAATTTCTCTAGATCTAAAGTTTGTTCTCGATTAGTAATAAGAATGAGTGAAAAATGAAGATGAAAAGCAGCTTTTAGGGATGTGTTCATATCCAGTAATTACAGTTAATGGGAGCTGCATTGACTTTTTGCAGAGCCGCATTGATTAAGAGTGATGAAGACTGTCTGCCAACATCTTGCCTTTCCACTGTCCATTTCATCTTATACAAGAGCTACCTAAAGAACAGGGGACAGAAACGACTGATGACCAGACGGTTTCAAACTTATGATCATTTCAACTCGATATTCAACTCTTTAAAACTTGTAGCTATTTCAAGGTCTCAGACGGACCTTCTGGTGTTCAGTCACATCAATACAGGACTAAATATTGAAGGTTTAAACATTGGAGCACTGCATCTTTTTGTTATTTTGACCACTTCTCATTTTTTGCAAATAAAACCAAAATTGTTGCTTGGAATTTCAGAGACATTCAGTAGTTCATAGAATAAAATAACAATGTTCATTGTACTCAAAGAGGAAAGTCAGAGAAACTGGTCATTTTGCAGTGGTCTCCTAATTTCTTCCACAGCCGTATATCAGGAAAACAGACAAACTTTGATTGAGTTTCCTGTGTTTTGTCCAGCTAGTGTGACTTTAGATAATCTGAGGGATTTTCAGAAACAGAAATTACCGCTCATATCCCTGTAGTTTTAAAATCTGATCCTACATCCTTAGAAAGTACAATGCAGTGCTGGGACTCTTGATGTGGACTTGCTTGATGATTTGTGAAGTCTTCTTGTTAAGAATTGGTCCTGTGTGAGTAATCTACATCCAGCAGCTTATCCTGAAGCTATGAACACAAGAGATTGTGTTTTGCTTGACTGAGTATCATTTAAAGGTTAAATACAAGTCACTTCAGTTGTTAGGAGTATTTCCATATTGCGCACGCTGCTGGGTCAGCTGAACTCATGTCGAGTGAGGTTGATTGAGGCCTGCAGCCATCATTAGGAGCTCACCTGAAAGCAGCAGACGTAAAGTGAATGGTTTGGATCCTCCTTAGCGCCGCCATGTAAATGTTTGAGTCACGCTGCTTGCGTCCTGCTACCCGGTATCTGTTTCTTCGTCTAATTGAGGTCTCGGAGGTTAATGCGGCGACCCTGGTCCTTACCTCTTCCCTCTGGCGTCCAGATGATCACCTCGCTTAACTCCCAAGTCCTCCCCGTCTGGAACGACTCCATCCTGAGGTTGACAAAGCATGAAATGGGGAGGATCTGGCACAGTTGCCAGGGGAGTTATTTCCTTTGCGAAAGGCACACATAGATTTCCATTCCCAAACATGGACTGTCACAAGCTCTTTGTGTCATCTTTAGCAGTTTATTTTGGTGTGTCATTCCCCTGGGCAGGCAAAATAAAAAAGTCAATAGCTTGTAAAATAGGAAAGTTACATAATTTGTGATTTATTCTTCTTTTTTGTGCAGTGTTTAGACATGTATAAGTATTAATATTTCTCTTTTGGTTATGATTGTTTACAGTTTTTCTGACATTTTCTTTGTTTTTTACACTGCCTTTATTGCATTTATATATATTTTATGTGAAGTTAGTTAGTGGGTTATTCCTCACTCCCTCTATTTATGAAAACAGCAGTAATACTGGCGTTAACAGCAGCTTTACCTGATAGTATTATTGGATTCAAACAAAAGGGGGATCCTGCAAAAGTGAACATTAGAAAGAAATTTCTCTATGGAAGAAATAAAATGTAGCTGATTAAAAATGACATTATTTGCTGATAAATTGTCAGCCGTTTAGTTTAATGCAGTCTGGTTTTGAGGAAATCCATCTCTGAATGCATTTATTGACCTTCGAAGCAGAAGAAGCGCTACAGCAGCAGACAACCTGGCTAATTCTGCCAGCTAACAACTGGAAATTGAGACTCCAGAAACACCAGTATTGGACTTTTACTGTTTGGAAAAACAATTCCTGTTCTGTTGAGTCTTGATTTTAGTCGTCTTTCAGATGGTGGGGTTTGAAGTTAACAACACACAAAGGCATCAGCAGAATCATTCAGTATCAAAGACGATACATCTCAAAGTGATTGAACACGACAGCGACTTCATTGTTACTGGAGATTTTATTCTCTTGTATAAAGCAATAATAAAAGAGCTTGTCACAAAAAATGATTAAATGAAATACAAATATCATCCATATTTTAAAATTCAATCTTTGCAAACTTTTCTTTTTCATTTAGTGGCATGAGCTGCTTTACTCTTTGCATATTCTCCTACACATTTTTACCAAAACCTATCTTTTATAACTTAAACCTAAATGTTATATGCTCTTTTGATTTACAAAAACCTGAGCTGTGTCAAACATATGCACTGTGGCTCTCATACAGTGAATCATTGTCCATTCCTCCTCCTCACTGATGCAGCTCTATGTCATCGTAAGCCTGCAGCACTGACTAAACCGATTGCATGCAAACGCGCTGGACACCCTCTGGCTCGTCATTGTTTTATCAGACAGAAAATTAGACCCTAATTCATGAGCCCTGAGGCCCTTTCCTTCCCACTCTGTGTCCCACTCATGCATTTTCATGCTAAGACATGCAAAAACACACACCCACACACACCCACATGCGTGCATGTGAATTATTTATAAGTGCAAGCCCAACAGAAAAACAGTTTTGGAAATTTGTCCTATACAATGTTCCACTTGTACAGATAAATCTTTGTTTTTTTCTCTTCCTCATATCATCACTTATTTACACACATTATGCAGTATGTAGGACGTCTCTGTACAAATTTAGCCCTGCTACATTCACAGCGCTCTTCTTGTTTCGTCATGTTTTCTGGAAATGTGATTACCCACTTGCTTTGCAACGGTTTTCAAAAAACTCGAATGTCACAACAAAAAACCTCAACAGATTGCTGAAAGTAATAAACCAGAGCAGAGTAGTGCAACATTTTAGAGGAAGAAAACTTTACAACTGAAAACTGTGGTAAATTGTATTTAGCCCACTTTATTTGTGGTGCAGGAGACGGAGTAAAAACTTGGAAGTAAGTTCACTGGTCAAGTGATTACCAAATTTAATTTACATAAACTAAATGCAAAATGCTGTGTGGAGAAAAACTGACATTATACATCACCACAAACACTTTGTCTCTACGGTGAAGCACAAAATTTGAATTGATTAGAACAAGAACACTGAACAGTACAACCAGATGTACAATGTAAGAGTTTGGATGGGTGATATTGTTTTCCTTGAACTCTAAAAGTTGTGGAAATCTTTGCAAGATGCTCTGCATCAAACACAGAACCTTGTGCAAGACAAAAGAGCCTCTGTAAAAGTTCAGTTTTTAAATAAAAGAGGCAATAAAGTCTAAATTCAGGTGGATTAGGAAGCGTTTGAACGAAACAACCAATCAACATTCATATTTTAAGATCATATGCAAGCATCGCTGATCTTGAGTGTCATTAACCAGCTGATTGAAAATGTACTGAAGATGAAATTACTAACTGAAAAGATGAAGAAAGACATGAAAAATCAACAAAGATGCTGCAGATGCATAACTACCAGTGCACATAAAGTCAGATTCAAGCATAAAGCAGAAGCAAGTCGATATTGACTGTCTTAATCTTTATGTAGTTTTATTTTGTTGAGCTATATTTCATTATCATATTCATATAAAACAGCACTTAGTCTTAGATTTCTCCTCCATGTTCTCCCAGGAGAACCTGCCTCTCTCAGATCTCTCCACAGGTCAAAAATATGTCCATAACCCCCCGCGGATAATAGAGCAAAATTAAGTTGAGAGTGTGCCTCGGCGTAACCTCTGTGCCATCCAGCGTCTGTGAGAGTGGTCCTGCAGTCCCACCGCTGGGAGAGGACATGCTGATAGGACAGCAGGAGCTGGGTACTGTCCTCCCACGCTGCAGCCTCGTCAGTATTCAACTGCAGCCGCTTTGGCTTAATGAAAAAAGAAGCAGCGTATTACTGAGAGTGAACTAAGACACCCCAATTAAAACTTCAAACCGACGTCACAGATGCGTCTGCTCTTCTTCTCCTTATCCTCGTGTTTGTACAGACAGTGAGAGGAGGATTGTTGTAGCGCTGAAAGCAGATGAAGGTCGTCACCTGGACCCAGTTCTGGAGAATCAAACAACATAAACCCACGACTTACACAACGCCTTAGTAACCCAGTGCTACCGTTCTCCTCAGGATGCTTTCAAAGTTTACCACAGTGTCAATGTCTCTTCCTAATGAGACATTGTTTTCAAGCTACAGTTAGCATGCTATGATTAGCATGACTGTAGCATACTCTACATCAGAAGAAACCTTAAGAATTACCAGCCTGTTGTTCTTGTGTAAGCGTTTTACATCTTCTAATAATCAAAACAATAGAAATAGACACAATAGACACTGTGTAAATTGTGTTAGCTAACGCTACATCAGAAGCTAACATCCACCATCTTCCTCATCTGCCCTCTTGGAGGTACAGCCAGTTAGCGCCAGGGAAACTGAATGACTTTTCTGGATTTGCTCCTTTGCAAACACCAGCCAGTAGCATCCCATGGCACCAGGGTATTTCAGATACTTACCCAGCATTTTCTTTAGGATAATATCCGTATGATTTACCAAAAAAAAAAAAAAAAAATCTACGAATAGGCTAAATTTCCATGTATTCGTAATTTGTAAATACTGAATGAACTTTAAATTAAAGCCCTGATTTCATAAATTTTTGGGTAAATACTTAGAAGCTGTAAATTTGTGGCGTTTTAAAGAAAGTTAAAGATACTGTGACCCAACCCTAAACCTTCAGGACAGAAGAAACAAGGTGGATGTCTGCTGAGGCTCAACTTGTGACTCAAGTTAGAAAACTTAATAATCACCAAAGAATATTGAATTCATGAGAAATTAAACCAGGAGATTGGATTTACACACAGAAAACAACATTTGTGGCATCAAACATAAAAACCATCATTCATTCCTTTCAAATATATTTTTTTTGGGGGGGAGAAGTCTTTGAAAAAGATTTGCATCTTCTCTTAAAGTCCCTTTCCTGAGCAATAACTACACCTGCAGTGCAAGGCAATGCACAGCGTAATCTCCGATAGCATGAGGAGCAGCAGCCGTTCCTCTCCACAGCAACTGTCTTTGCTCTGCTGGCTTCTGGCCTAATTAAAGGTCAGTTAGCTAGCTGGGTGCCAAAACAATATAAACAGATTCAAGGGAAACGCCACGTGGGAGCCCAACACTTCGGAGGGGTTTGTAAATGCTGGGTGCTGCGTCCTCTTCCTCGGAAACAAAATCATTAAAGAAATTAAAATCACGTCGCCCCTCTGGCCCTCGTGTGTAAAAGATAATGAGATGGCTCAGATTTGACAGCCCAGGGTGTGTTGGCTGTCTTAAAGTTTTACTTTTCCCTCTCCTCAGCGAACACGACCTGGGCGAGGATGACATCTACGACTGCGTGCCGTGCGAGGACGACGGCGACGACATTTATGAGGACATCATTAAGGTGGAAGTACGACAACCCATGGTGAGATCTCTGTATAATCAGCCGCTGATTACCTGATGCATGTTTTCACACAAGATTTCCAGCATCGTCGGCATGCACAACTAGAAGACAAAAAATAATCTTTGAATATTAGAA
This sequence comes from Poecilia mexicana, assembly GCF_051168715.1. Classification (NCBI taxonomy): domain Eukaryota; kingdom Metazoa; phylum Chordata; class Actinopteri; order Cyprinodontiformes; family Poeciliidae; genus Poecilia; species Poecilia mexicana. Next base: position 20,147,642 of record NW_028263381.1, read on the forward strand.
GCCAAGGCAGTTAACTGTAACACGTAACTCGTGCTGACCAGTTGACGTTTCTTAGCCAAGATCATAAAAACTGACAACCAGTCTTCATCATGGGCTTAATTAGCTGCAGAACCACCATGATGAGCTAATAGATCTAGACTTTTCCTTTGCATAACCAATTAGTCCTGGTTTTAAATCTTAAAATGAATGAATCTAATCCTAGAAGCTGGAGGGGGGGAATAAGTACAACTTAACAAGTGAGGAAAAGAAGTAATTACTTTGAAAATATTTGGGGAATTTTATAAAGAAGTCTAAATTGCATTGTAAGGGTGGACTGCTGGGTTGGACTTGGAACCTGTTCATAACTGCTTGTTATTCTAGCATTTAAATCACTGATTACCGAACAACCCCCAATGTAAGTCAGGCAGACGGTTCTCAGAACTATTTAGGAGCCGGTCTTTTTGCTAAGCTTTACTAGAACTTTAACTGGAACTTCCTGCTTTGGTTAGTTCAGGCTAAGATTATGGTTTTTGGTTACTAGCACTCTACGTGAGTAGACAAAAAGAAGTATGTGGAAAAGCATCTCTAGCCTGTAGTTGAGCCTTTAGTGATGCAGTGGGCCTGTTTCCCTTTTAAACCAGCAAGAAGCTTTTTAAACGTCTTTCTAGAAACAGGAGAATACAGAATAAATACAGAATAAAGTTCATCTTTGTGTTTTCAGGAGGATAATGAGAACAACAGAGAAATCGTTCTTTTTACTCTAAAGCTCTTTTTCTGTTGGCATTGGTAAAATTAAAGGTTGAATTTTCATAAAATATTCTGTGTGAACTTATGCTACTGCAAGACTTTTGACACATTTCCAGCATAATTGACTGTAAATGTAAACAGCTCTGTGTGTTTTCAGGCGCAGTATTTTTAAGCTGTGGCAATCTGTGAACTACTAGATTTCTTTCCTCCCTGTGAATTTATCGTTTTCAACCTGCTGCTGACATTAATTAGAAGAAAGCTTAAACACACAACCAGAGTGGGATGACGGCATGTCTGATGTCTCAACTCCTGTAGCCTTTTCTTCTGCTTTGACTTGTATCATCATCAGTTCGGAAACGATTCATGAACAGTAAGAATACAAGCGCGTGCTGCATTCTTGAGCCTCGGTTTCACACAAACCTTGTAATGATTGTAAGAAACCAGTAGATTGAAATCTCCACAGACGGCTTTGACTCTGTTTTCGTTTTGCTTTATTTTCTTTTTCCATTTGGGTAAAATCCCGTTTTCCATTATGGCTCTACCTTGCAAATGTATTCACAGACCTTGATTTATTTTATTTATTTATTTATTTTTTAACATTTGGTCATGTTATAACCACAAACCTTAATGTCAGATACAGCTACACAGCATATTGGATTTTTCTTAAGTGGAGAGAAAGTTATAGGTTCATTGCGAGATTTTCTACTTACCCTCCTTTAACTAGTACCCTCAAATTAAATCCAGTGTAAGCCTCAAGAAGTCACCTCATTAGCAGACAGAGTCCATCTGTGTGTGATTTAGTCTTTAGCAGTTTCATGAAGGCGTCAGAGGTTTATTAGAGAACATTTGTAAACAAACATCATCACCATGAAGGCCAAGGAACACAGCGAGACACGTCAACGTTCAAAGAAAGTGACTCACATCCTCCAGTTGTTGTTGTGAAAAGACAAAATGCTTTTGTAGACAAACCCGTTTGCATTTCTTTTTCAAAATGTAAATGTGAAAATCCCGTATGTTTTGGGTCTGTTGTAATTTGCACAACCCTTATCTGCAAAAATCTACTTCATTCCGTGTTTACTGTCATTTTAAGCAAAAAGAAAGTTCACCTAAAACTGCTGATGTTTAGATGACAGCAAAGTTATAGGAGAGATCCAGAAGATTCTGCAAAAGACTTGAGACCAGGCAGAGTTTGCAGGGGAATTGTTTCGATTACAGATTATTCATGAGTCGAAAATGCAAAATTCAGACCCATATCCGTCTGAGGATATGTGACAAGTAGTTCTCCATCCAACATGGCTGAACTGGAACTGTCTTGCAAAGAGGAATGTGTGAATATATTAGTCTTCAGTTGCACAAACCCCAACAGACGAATGTAGGGTGACTGAAAATGAGAATTATCCACTAGTTTGTGTCTCTTAAAATTCTATCAGAAATAAATTGAGGTTTGTGGTTGCAGTGCATAAAAACTTCTGCAACATTATATAGGCTTATATTATTATAAGCCTATATAATGTGCAGATGAGGATGCATCTGTTCTTTGCAGAGTTTGTCGGATGCATTGTGATGAGATCACGATGGACCTGACAGACTGCAGAGACCAGATGACGATGCAGCTTTCCATTTATTGTCTATTTCACACTTGGTGATATAAACCTGTCACTTGCTTTGCCCTTCTCATGCTGCAGATCAGATACATGCAGGTGAGTGGTGCTGTGCTTGTGACTCGACTCCCCCTCTCCTCCCCTCCAACCTCCTTCTCGCCATCAGCTAACTTCCCCTCATCACTTCATTTCAAACACACAGAGAATGACCCACCGATTAGGGCTAGTGACCCATGCACGGTGGCGGGGGAGACCCCATCTGGTTGAGCGTCTGACTCAGGGCCTGTGACTTCAGCTCAGTGGCTGCAGTGTTAAGTGATGTCAGCGAACACCACCCGCTGCCACAACAAAGATGGAGACAAACTTTGTTGTGCTGGCTTCGTGCCCTGCCTCTCTTTTTCTAATTACATGCTGGACTGAAGCCTGGACTGGACTTTCTTTTTCTTCGTCTTTAAGCATTGTTAGCTCCAGGATTGTTTTTATTTTATTTTACTGTTAACGGCCAAATCTGGTCCAGATGGCTCCCCTACTTCTTCTTTATCTTCCTCTTAAGTTTAGCTGCTTCAGATAAAAATGTGTTCAAATTAAATCTGTATGTTTTTCTGTGGATTTTACAGAGCTGTTTGGCTAAGTCGTGTGTGGAAATCAGTCAGTTTTGAACATTTATTCAGATTTTCTTTGCTTTCTTTAATAGTGCAGTGGTTATTTTTTATTTACTTTTACTGCTGTCAACTGATTTCCAGACTATGATCAGTGAACTATGCAATCGCTCAGTGACCCTTTGTATGTGAAAGTATCATCTGTGTGACAACAAGAATCCATTTCTTGGAATATTAGTGAAGGCCATGAAATGCAAAGAAAACTGCACGAATATCATGCCCTGTGTGAAATCATTTAAAACGACACAATAAAGCCTGTTCTCTCAGGCTGGTACGAACTGAACCGCTCCACAAAAGCCTACAGAATGATTTAATACTCTGATCCACCATCTCAAAGGCAGGAATCACAAACTTCATTGAATCTGCAGCCAGAGGGATGCCATTAAAGAACCAGAAACCGCTTTAGATGCTTCAGCAGTGTTTTTATAACTTAAACTCGGTTCAGCCCTTCTCAACCAACCCAGTCAAAGGTTTTGGTGACCCGCCAAGCTGAGCGGAGAAAAATGGAGCCTTAGTCATAACTAGAGCGCCGAAAGCAGCTATGATTTAAATCGCTTCTTTGATCAAGTGTGGTCTCTGGTGCTTTTATTAATCGATGCAGCACTCAGGGCTGTTTACCCAAGTAGCTACACAGAAGTCATCCTCCAAAAAGGCAAGAAAGCAAAAAAATAAAGTGAAAGAAACCTGGATGTACTCTATTCTACCTTTGGGGAAAGAAACCCTCGAATCATATAAAATGAAATGAACTTCTGGCTTGTCTGAACCGTTCCTTATAGCTAAACTAGGCGGGAGAAACTCGCTGTCAGCACAATTTTCCTGCAAGTCAGAAAACAAGTTAGTATAGAAAGAAAAAAGAAGGAGACCAAATGCTTTCTAGGAAGGATCTGAGGTTATGTAACAAGGCTCATGTTGAGTTTAAACCTCAGCCTTGCAGGATGTGTTTTTATGGGCATTCGTTTAGCATCTCTCACATAGTTTTGAGAAGAAGAATGGACAAAAAGGTATTGTTAGTTTTGAGAATAATCTTTGAAAATAAGTTTTGAGTTTACTTGAGCTCTTCAGCCAATGAAAGATGAAGCCTCTCCTGCTTTAAGAAGTCAAATATATATATTTTTTTTACTTGTCTCAACAACACAATAAATATGAGTAAGTTTCACTCTTTACCTTAAGGTAGACGTTCATGACAATCTGTTAGATAATCCAGTTTACCTGACACAACAGCGTTGCAGCAGAAATCTAGTCTGAAACCACTGGCATGTGGGTTTCATGCCAATCTCATCAATGTTTCATCCCATAAAATCTGTTCAGTGTTTTGACACATGGCAAGATTATATCATGGCTAAAATGACAAGCTTTTCATTTGAAAACTGTGGAAACAGTCCTGAAGCATAAATTTACTAAAACCAGAAAAATCCCTTCTTTTAAATCCCAGTTACTTCAACCAGTTCACTGTGTATTTAAACACATAAGATCATGTTTTTCCTTTGTATTTTCTAGAAAATGGGCATGACAGAAGATGACAAGAGGAACTGCTGCTTAGTTGAGATCCAAGAGACTGAATCCAAGTACTACAAGACTTTAGAGGACATTGAGAAGGTGAGTTCTGATCCTGAAAGTTACTGTTTGGCCCAGAAGTTCTCATTCACTCGTTCACTGGCATAGATGAAGAATCTGGTGCACAAATTAAAATGTAATTGATGAAAATATACCCCCAGACTCATACACATATCCATTAAAAAAAAAAAAAACATTTTCAAGTCTTTGCATAGACATTAGTCCTTTTATCCTGGAAAAATTCATGAGGTGATAGAAGGCTGACTTTATAACTGCCTTTATGTGTCTCTAAAGGTTCAGATCTGAGTTCATCTCTAATTTCTAGAGACCAACAGCAATAAATAGATAAAAGGAATCAAATTAAGGGTTCTGCATGTATTTCTCTTCTATTATTGTGCCAAAACTTGTGTCCACAACTGTTGACCGTGCAGGTAGTGAGTGTTTTTATACTTGCTCTGGGTTCCTGTTTGCTGCCTCCTTGTTGTCGGCGCCCGATGCCCCTCGGCTGTGTGTCAGCATGGAAATGTCACGTATCGGCCGATTCATTTGGGAGCACAAATGTCACGGGAACCGATCAATATGGTTATTATTGGCTGAGCCCACAGGGGAGACGGTTATCCCTGGTGCTTTACGTGCACATTACAGGTGCCGAGAGTTGCCAAAGGAATAGCTTGATTTATATTAAATCTATTTATAATTCAATAACAAAATCTGATGATGCATCGATGTAATTTATGAGGATATAAAAATCTTTATACTTTTGAATTCAAGGAGCTGGGTAAATAACTTTCAACATTTTTTAAACAAACCAAACAGAAAAATGTGTCATGCATTGGTGTTCATCTTGGTTGAGTCAATACTTTGCAGGACCAACTTCAGGTGCAGTTCAGCTGAAGTTGGGGGATTTCTCTACCAGCTACAGAAATACATTCTTGCTTGTTCTTCTGCAGCTCCACCTCAGTGAGACTGGATGAAAAGACATTTCTTTTCTACTCTGGCTGTATGTTTAAGGTGACTGCCGTGTTGGAAGATGAACCCCAACCCCAGCCTTGAGTTTTTTCTGTAGCCTCCAGCAGGTTTTTCGACCTCTGTTTTATATTTGTTTTCTTTCATAAAGCTCTCCTTGCCTGGCCTGTTACTGTATGTGAACATGCATCTTTCAGTAAATCTGCAGTCCAGCCATAAACGTTTTATTTTTAAATACTGGATTGAACAGAGCTCTATGAGACATTCAGAAATATTTCACACGTCTTTCCTGCCATTCTTTTTGCAAAACAGTCACAAACACTCCAGCTCTCTCAGCGTAACGACAAGCCTTTGTCGAGATCGGCGCTGCTAACGCATCACTTTTGTCATTGGCAGATTTCTTCTGAGTGCCACAAATCATCCGCTCTGCTAATTTCATTAAAGCAAATGTGCATCCTGTGTTTTTCCCCACATTAGACCAACGTGAGAGTGGATGAGAACAAATGTGCCTCTCGTGATCAGAGGACTCGTAAAGCTTAATTGAGTTGGGGTTCATAAAGGCTGTCGTTTTTTATGTTGCTTCTTAGTTGATCTATTTGTTATCATTATGATGATGAAATGTGGCGGCCATAAAGCAGAGCTGTGGAAAATAACAGGCCGGTTTTTCCTGCCGTCTGCAGCAGCACTGCGTCTCCATGTAGCTCTGGCTCACTAAGTGTTGTTTCCATTTAGCAAATGGCCTGATATATGTTGCCTGTCTCTTTACCATGTTGTGTAATATTGATTTGTGCTAAAAGCTTGAATTGATCTCCTTCGAAGAAAGAAAAACAAACGTTAAGACTGTTGAGAAAATTAGGTTTTTCGTGTAAAGCTTGTTCTGATTTGTTCCTCTCTCCCCTTGAAGAATTACATGATCCCGCTGAAGCAAGTCTTGAGTTCGCAAGAAATGGAGGCTATTTTTGTCAACCTGGAGGTGAGTACGCGGTCAGGCGAAGGGAAATCTGTCTTTACAGCATGTCTGCATGCCTCCGACAGGTGAATAATTGAGTGTGCGTATGGATAGCTGATTGACTGACATGGCATGTTTTTGTTTCTGTACTCTACCCTGATACATAATTCATAGTTTCATATATAAAGCAAATATTCGTTTTCAAAACAGCGCCAAAGGAAAACAGGAGATATTTTTTTTCATGCATCGTCGTCAGTGATGGATGTATGAGCGACGGAGAAACGTTGTTTTTTTTTTAGCGGTGACTCAATATGCCAAGCAAAAGATTCTGAAAAGCAAAATAGTTGGAAGAGTTTTTCTACGTTTTTTATGCAACCTGAATCAGCTTGTTTTTTCTAGATTGTCGGTTTAGAAAACAGGTCATTACTCATCGCTCCAAAGCTCCTCCAACATGTTTGACTTTGTTCACATCTGGTAAAATTGTGCTTTTTGTGCCAATTGTTAAATAGTCGTAAATCATCATTATTACAAATTGAGCTTGTGATAGTTATACTCATTTCCACAGAAAATGTATATTTAAAAACAAAGCATCTGTGGTAACATTATGTCTGGAACACCAAACTTGGACATCAGTGGTGGAAAACTTTGTGCACCCAATGTAAAAATAATGATAGCAAAGTCTCCGGCGAGAAGGAGGCATTCAGGAAAACTCTTGTTTGACTGACGTATATCTTGGAAATGTAACAAACCGGCATCCTACTCAGAGATATAAAGTACTCAGCCATGAACCCGATGTAGGTGGTGGGTTGGGATAAAACTCAGGTTTTGCTCAGGTTCTGACCAGCATTTTTACTCTGATGTCTTTAACAAACCACAAAGTGATTGCAGTTGATCTGCAGTTGGAAAGATCTCTTGAGTCCTCAACCTTTCTCTTGCGTTGTGGAATTATCATACATTTATTGCTCAGATCACTTTATGTGTTGCAATTTTACTGAAAAAAGCAACATTTAATCTAGAAAAAGGTTAAAAATCGAGGGCCACCGTTCATTTTCCTTGTCTTTGCTGAACTTCCAGGAGCAGAGGTAAGGAAGACGTCTGATATTACCTTCTGCGTTACAATTTCCCTGTGTTTTTTTGTGCATATTAAAGTATATTTGGTGTTTGAACTAGTAAAACAGGCGTTTTTAGCGTTTTTAGTGGGAGTTTCAGTGTTTTTCTTTTCTTTCCTAAACCCTCAAACCAGGAAGTCTAATGTATATTTATGTGTTTTGCCAACATGGCAACAGTAACATCAAATATCGATGTCCAATACTGTAGAACTCAATATAGATTCCTCTTTCTGCTTTTACATGTAATACAGATACATCAACCTGTTCTGTTGTTTATTGTGTTGCTTTCCTAGGATATAATCCGCGTCCACTTTGCCCTTCTGCGAGCCATCGATATGAACATGCTCAGCGGAGGAAGCGGCCTTGGAAAGATCTTCCTCGATTTCAAAGAAAGGTTGGTATCCTGTAATCCGCGCCAAGTGTTTGACCTCATGTCGCGTTCTTTTGTGCTCAGGACCCACAGCGATAAAATCCACTTACAACACAAAGATGGAGGCCTTTTTCTATCCTTTCGACTCTGAGACTGCATTAAGATGAGTATCTGCAGATCAAACCGCCCATTGATGGGATTAGCACACAAAGAATAAGTCACTTAAACGTAAATAAATCAAGTTGTGTGCAAAAAAAAAAAAGCTGAGAGAGCATGAAGCCAATTGTTTCTCTTTCCAGCCGAGGTTGACAAAGCAGCTGCACTTAGCCTGTCATTCATGTTCATTTTTTCTCTCTCTTATCATCACAGTGTATTATTCTTTGCATAAATATCGAGCTGCTGTAACTAAACACACAAGTCTAGGACTAGTGGGAGAGATGGCTCATGATCTTTTACCAGAAAGAGAAATCCTACAACCACTAAAGTCTGACGTCGCTCCGTTTTTCTTTACGTTTTGCGGAGAAGAAAGTTGTGCTCATATCTTCTTCGGACGTTTTCTTGTCGTTTCTTTCAGTAGCTTTTGGTGCAGCGCCCCCACAGGTGAGGCAGTGAACAGGTTTTGATAGCTTGACTCAGTGCAATGTCAATGTGAACTGCATCCACTAAAAATGTAACAAATGTAGCAATTTTGGTCACTACTGAACATTTTACGTCACTTTCTAAATAATGGAAGCAAAATAAACTAAATAAATTTCCGCACCTGCTCCGCCTCATTTACATATTAACTTGAAACACTGAGAATTTTTATTTCAGGTACAATCGCAAACTCTAAGAACAATCAGAATGCGACATTTGCTTAAAACAGCAATAACGTCTCAATTATTTGATTTCTCTGTGGAGTGGGAAAGCACAAGGTTAGTCTGAAGGAAACCTTGGGGTTTGTTTCAAACTGGGGATTTCTCTTTGATCTCCATCTCTCCCAGCTGAAGAGCAGCGTGTGGATAATTTGCACCCCTGACGGGAGCCGTGATTTGCCTCCCTGCTGCTCTGAGTGCTACGGCTTCGTTGGTAATGGTAATGATGGTGATGATGGGTTCTGGCTTCGGTCATGATTCTATACGCACCAATGGAAAACGGGAGCCTCCTCGAATAAGGCGCCCATTACTGCTGGAATGAGTCACACACCGTGTGTGTGTGTGTGTGTGTGTGTGTGTGTGCGTGTGTGTGTGTGTGTGTGTGTGTGTACCTTACATACAGCAGTACTAACATACTTCTGTGAGCAGTGATCCTGATTTCCTGTTGCTTCCAGCCTGAAACTCATTATTTCTGAGATGTTCTCCCAGGTAATACGTTTGTCTTTATGAAGCTGTCGACTGTCCTTTTATTCACTACAGCTTGAAACTAGACAGCCACAAAGTTTCAGCCAAATATCTGCATTAGGGCTGCAACTAACTATTATTTTAGCAATCGATTTTTCTGTTAATGAATCGATTAATCAGCGGGGGAAATGGGCAAATTCTGCTAATTTTTCATTTAACCACTTAACCCTTTCTATAGAATATTGGACTATTACATTAAAATATGCAAATTAACACATCAGAAAGTAAATATTTTAATGCCTAAAATTAATCTATTTAGATTAATGTGATCATTTTTAAAGAAATGATGCATCTGCAGATAAAAATCATATTTTTATTGTCAACATGTGAAAACTTTCCGCTTCATTTAGCTTCAGTACAGTGTAGCGCTAATTTCTTAATTTTTTATTTTTTTTGGAATAACTAGAGAATAATTAGATTACAAAGATGACTTAATAGTTTTTTTTTTTGCTTTTTTTTATCAGAGTTTGAACTAGGTGAAGTATATTTTTTCTTTTTTCTAAAATGCAAAGTGTAAATTTATCCGTACAGTTTTGAGTGTGATGTTCCTTTAGCAAATGGCTATTTTGGGCCTGTGTGCTCCAGTTAATTGATTACTAAAGTAGTTGATGGTTATTTCAGTAATTGATTCATCATGATTAATCTGATTAATAATATCTGTCCTGATTGATTCATATATATGTTTATAAATGGACATTATGCATGTTAACTGTGGCCATGTGGTGACAAATTGAGATTATAAGAAGGTGCAGCTTGCCTCAAATACACAGGACACTGAAAACACACCGGACTACCAAGTGAATGTTGTGTTTTCTTCAAAGTGCCTCACTCACATGCAGTTTTTGCTGAAATTAAGAGTTTCAAGCAACCGATCATTTCCTCTCCATTCATAATCCAATGTGCTGATGACACGCCGCTCATTGTTCCCAGTTGCCCTTCAGTGACATTCTCTGAAATGTGACGCAGGGTTATTTTAAGAAAACGATTCATTTGATTTGCAGATGCTCTCCATCCTGGTCTTTCACCGCCTACAGGTGATTGACATGCGTACCTTCCTCATTTCAAGCCGCCGGTGCATCTTGCGTCTCCGTGGTGATAAACAGTCGTAACCGAGGGGATTTGAACCGGCAAAGCTCTCCTCCGGCACCTCGGCGGGTTTCCCGGGGACGGGGGTCTGGCATAATTAATTTGGTTATCTGTGCTTGTAAGTCTCTGTGACCTTTACGACAATGTGCTTGTATCCTTTTTCCTCGTGTTGGTGCAAAAGATGAAAAGGCCTTTTTGTGTGCTTGTCATTGAACCGGCAGCCATGCTGAAAATGTCACCGGTTTATCTTCCCAGCTTTTAAACAGCCAGACTGAGGCGGAATGGAAAAGTGCACTCAGAGGAAGCTCCATAAACTAAATGGGCATCTAAATAGCCTCTTGTTGATATACTCATTTGCAACATTCCAGAACTCATTTCCGGAGTAATCTGGCTCACAGATATGCAGGCGGGGGCCTAATCATAGTGGCACTGTGCGCCTCTTTAAAGAGGGCCTTCGCTCGACGTTCTCCACCATTTGCTGTTTGCTGGGAAGGCTGAGTGGAGGTGAGGGGCTCCCAGTGCCATGTGTCTCTGAATATTAGCTGCTTCCACAGCTTGTCACTTCTGGTTTGCTCACTGAATTCCTCCGTCGCCTGACTCAGCGTGCCGCGCTGCTAGGGTGAGGGCGGATGCCCAGGGCACAGTTACCCCCAAATTGTGTTTCTGGTGGAATAACGTGCGCAGCAGCTTTCTCGTCATGGAAGAGACGCACACAGCAGGAGCAAGAGGAGAAAGTTTTAACTGCTCCTGCAAAACCCAGAGGAGAAACTCCCAACATTTCTGCTGTTCTCAGACTAACATTGCCAGCTGGACAGCTATGGGACTTCGAACGGCACTTGTGAACATTTGCCAGCTGAATTTATGAATAAAACTTTGGCTTTGTTTTCTTCCCTAGACATATAAAGCCTGTTGTTATCTTTTAATCCTTGTATATAATTCCTGCCTGGTTACTGACTACTTTAAATTCAGTGAAGAAGATGATAAATATTTGTTCAAGCACATAAAAGCTGCAGCACCACACACTATTTTCTTGTAAACTTTTAAAGTCATCTTGATCGATAGTGAACATGACTTTCTGAAGCTCTTGAAGCTTTTTTTATTTACCTGAGCAGCTTTTTCTGTAGGTGTACAAGAAAAGCTCCGTAGACTGGAGATGAACAGTTTTTAAAATCTGAAAGACAGAGGATGAATCCGATAAGGCGTTGTCTCGTAACCTGAGAGATCATTAACCCTTTAAGACCTCTGTTCAAATCTCCACCTGGATTTCTTTGCTTGTTTTAATTTTATGCAGTTCTTTAAATGTTTTGAGAGTAAATATATTTGCCCATTTATCCATAACTGACCTCCACGATGTTCTTAGAAAGCAAAGTTTTCCTTCTTGTCCACAATCACAATATAGAGACACACTTTTCCTTCTTACTGAGACGACATTATTCATTGAGGTTTTATGCTTGTTGTGGTCTAGTTAAAGTCCATATCTTCTAATCTACTGAAATGCATGGAAGATATGAACTAATCTGGGAGTATTTCCAACAGCTGGGTCTGAATTTCAATAACTTGTTTGCTAAATTGTGCGCTGGCACAACGCTGGTTTCTTCCTTGATTTTAATGTCTCATCAGCCACAGGTCAGAGTCTTAAGCCAAAATCAATAAGCTCATCTTCCGACCTGAAAATGAGCAAAAAAGCCGCCAAAGTTTTAAAAATAACGAGCATCTTAAAAGGTAGCAACGTCTGACTATTTTAAAGAAAATGTACAGCAAGAAGAGTTACACCAATATTTTCTGCAAAAGGGAACAGCTCTCTACATCTCCATCATCTCTTAGTATTTTGAATTATATAAAAGCGACTTTTTTTATTTCTAACTCAGGATTTGCTCTGAATTCTGTTTTTATTTTCTTCCCAAAGTACAGAGCAGATGATAAGCTGTTAGCTGCAGTAATCACAGCTCTGACTGGCTGGGGGGAAACGAAGCAAGCTGCCCTTTCCACTCACCATTAGTGCTTTTGTTAAACTGACTGGTTAAAGAGAGAAAAGAGGACAAAGCGTGAGACGACGGGCTGCGTTCTTCTCTGAATTCCCTGTATAATTATTTTCTATTTAAGCAGGTATTGAACTCAAACTATTAGAAGCTGAGAAAAAAAATATCCTACAATAAGTTTCTTGTGGCTTGTAAACAGCTGCAAAAACAATAAATCGATTAAATGAGCCGCAGATCAAAAACTGTGACAATGGGCTCCTTTGAAGAGAGCTGAATGAGAACAAGAATTAAACTCGCATTTTGAGCGCAATGCTGTTCCCTACTCCACTGCTTCACCTCCAGTGATGTTTTTATTGTCGTATTTTTGACATGATCTGCTGTGAAAATCTATTCACCGCTTATAGATTTACTTCCTTTCACAAAGTAAAAGGTTTCAGATCAAGATTTTTTCAAGTTTTGGTGTCAGAGAATAGTTAGAAAATTCTAAATGCATTTTTTTATTAAGGGAAACAAATTATCATTTTATAGTTACTCAGGTTATCTTTGAAATATGTTAGAGACTTTGAACGTCTTAAAATAAGACCTTCATGTCCCATTACGTCCCGAACATTCATTCTATAGTTTCTATCTTTGGTCTGTGCAACATTTCATGCTCCATCTGCCTTCTTACAGCCGCCCATTAATCTCAATCACAGTTCCAGCGGAGCCGGAGCTGAGGGAGCGTAGATCCAGTCCTAATCCAGATCTTATTGGATCCTCCTGATCATATTTCAGTCAACTTTTCTGGGAAAAGTTTGGATTCGTTTTGGGGAATCTCATAGTTTAGGACTTTACCTCTGGCAGCCTGGTCCCCATTTTGCAGCCTGAACATTTTAGGAAGATTTCCAGCGTGAAATTATTCATGTGGACATGCTTTCACATCAATAATGGAGATTCGTGAGTTTGCACTTTTGTGCTTTGGGAGCAGCCATGAAATCACATTGCAATCTAATTTTAACCACAAACATTTTGAAATAAATCTTACTGCATGTTTGTTGTAAATTATTAAAGTGCATGTTAAAAACAAATTGGGTCATGACATCATAGCCAGAGTAGCAGGATTAATATCGTGGGTCTTAGAGAGATAATTCACTGATCTTATCTTGCATATGAAACATTTGGGCAAAGGAAATGCAAAAAAGACAGACACACATCCTGAGTTCATCTCAGTTCATAATTGTTTTAGGATAGAAAACTGTTGGAAAAACTATTATTACCCTAATAAATTCCTTTGAATGAAATGTAGCTAAAACATTTCTATTTTTTCTATTTGAGACTTTATTTAAAGTTTTGTCTCAGAAGCCATTTTTTTATTGAGAAGTTTGTCTTTTCATCACAAGTAGTGAGGAGGATGGTACAAATTACAAACGTAAATATGTGAAGTTAAGTTTGAACTTTTCTGCTACAAACAATCCCGTTTGCCTACTGAAGAGCACAACAGATTGAAGAGGCATTTATTTCTTTCAAAGAAAACTCCTGGGAGCTTTTGGGTATTTGATATTCAAGAACATTTCAATCAGAAATCTGGTGGTTTCTCCCTGCCCTGAGAACAGCTAACGAGGCTGAAAAGAAAAGGGAATGAGAGTTTTTACACGATGGCCGTTCCATTTTCATCTGCTGCAGTTTGCTTTCCCCCCTCACTGTGTTAAACAAACTAAACCCTTTGAAAAAGCTGTTCCCCTCCTCGCCTGTGGTGGCGCTGCATTACAAACTACTGAAAGAAATGACCTCTCTGGAAAACATGAACGCAACTTTCTGCTTCTCAAAATGTAAACAAACATTCAAGTGGTGTCAGATTTTAGCTCTTGTATTTGGTAAAACTCTAAAGGCCATTTCTCTCTTGTACTAGACTCTCATGTTTGTTTTGGTTGTATTTACCCAAAATGCCTTGCACTATAACCCATTTCCGCTTGCATACACATATTCATTCGAACCGCCCTGGATTTTTAGGTGGAGTTTGCTTTTTGTTTCGATTGCACATTCTCTTCTCCACAAACAAATTGGACTTCCCAGGCAAACGAGCTGGAGTTCGATTAAAACGGACTAAACAGGGAATGAGAGAGAGAGAGACCAGGACTCTGAGCGATCTCTGTGTGCAACATCTAAACTGCATATTTCTCAACACTTTCCACACATTTGTCCACATCTGTAAGGTAAAAACAGTAAAAATGAAGCGCATGGCATGCAGAATTTTGCAGCTACACTTCCAGTTTGCAGACATCCTCCTCTCTCAACTAACCCTTCTCAAGATTCAGTGTAAGAGCTTTGCCAGCTCTGTTGAAGGGGTGAGGGCTGGAGTACCGCGCCAGCCGTGCCAACGTCCTACTTCCAATGTGTGCCACGTGTAGCAGCGTCCTCCAGGCAAGATGACTTTGAACTGGCTCCCAGCTGAACCATCCCAGATCTGTGTCAGTGTCCCATTGTAGCGTCTAATGAAGCACCGCTTGGAACGACGGGATATTTTTCCTCTCACACTGATAACAGGAAATCTGCCTTTCATTAGAGCTCTGTGATTACAATTTGTTGGCAGTAAGATGCCACCCTGACGAACGCCGCCTCGAGTTCAGCCTGCTTTACTTTTCTAATCAGAACACATTTATTCACACAATCATTTATCTGCCCCCCCTGTGGTGGTAAACGTCTCTTAAACTGACCTCTGGAACTGTGTTATTAATCTTAAAACGAACGTGCGGCACACAGCCTGCAGGCCGGGAATCACAGAGCAGTTCAGAGCTAATTATGGACTCAGACAGTGATCTCTCTTTTATCTCTCATATTGTATCTTAAACATTTCAGACATGCCAAAGAGCCACATTAGTTCTTATTAAGCCTCATATTGTAGCTCAAGCATGCAAATTCAGTCTCAGAGGACGGCCGCAGATATCTCAGTCACAATCTAGTCTGTTTCAAGTGATGTTTCAATTTGCGTCAGATTGAGGCGCATATTGCATTGGGTTTTTTATAGATTCGATTTTTCAGCTTAATTAAAAATGTGACGGTGAGGACAGAACAGAAAAACCCAACCTGGACATGAGGCTTTAAAGCTAAAGTACTTTTGTTTTGTACTTATAGATGTTGAAATATTTATTAGTATTCATGGTGAAAATATTCAGAAAGTCTTAAAATTGAATTAGCTTTCACTACAGTAGCATTATCTCACTCTGGAAAATATCCAACGTTTAAAAATTGTTATTAATCTGGAATTATGAAAAATTACATAAAAATTAAAGGTTCTGTGTTTTTGTGTCAAAGGAAATTAGTAACCAGATTATTATTTGGACTTAGGTAATTTAGCCATAAATGCACATAACTGATCATAAGATGGCAGCAAAAAGTCTTCCAATGTGCTCCTTGGTATGTGCTGAATATGCATCAACAGGCATTAAGAGTAGAAATCTACCAATTGATTTTGTAATTGATTTTGGTGAATTTTGTCAACAACCAGGTTCATAAAATCACCTGCTGTGCAATTATTGGTATTTAAGTAATAAATATGCAGCCCGCTTTGTACCTGGTGAATGTCTGTGTTTACTTAGTCTTATGTTTGGGATTCTAGTTCTAGTTCAGGTTCTAGAGATGTTTTCATGGCATAACTCCCAAATATTTGAATGCTGCCCTTTTCTACAGTCCTCTTAACAGAATGTTGGAGATTTTATTTTTCTGGCCTTCCTTTCCAACTCGTTTTATGTGTGGCAGCAGAATTAAACCCCCTGTGGCTACATGCTAAAATAAATTAGCCTCTGTGTCACATCATGTATTTACCCGAGGGGAAAAAGGGAAACTACAATCAATTTTTAGGGTACAAAAATCGTACCCTCAACAAATGTGCTCAAATTAGAGGTTGTGATTATTTTCCTGCAATAAAGGAATAATAATTTTGTGGGGTTTTATACATTTTTGACAGGGGTGCCAATATAATTGTCTGTTCATATACTGAGTGGTAACATACTAATAGATTAAACTGTAATAATGTGAACCTCCAGTCGCATTTTTGTGTTTTATTGAAATTAAATTGTACAAAGATAGTAGTACCACATCATATTCTGTGATCAAATTAAATGACTGACTCTCTTTATGTAGTAGGATGGAGAAGCCACTTGTGCAACTTTCTAAAAAAAATTCAGTTTTTTTTAGCTTTCTTTTGGTTTTTGGATTTGGTTGTGCGCTTTTGCTCTTTTATGGTGTAAGAAAGGATCCATCAGGAAAAACCCTCAAAGGTAAAGGAACTATGAGTATTCACATGAATTAGTTTCCCCCACTTTACTGTCCGTCCCACTTTAAGATTCATGCATATTGTGTGTGTCGGTGTGAGTTCTGTGTCCACTTCATGTGAACAGAACTGACGGAAAGGTCAAACACACATGCACCTTACTTCCTCTAACGTGTCCTTTTCCCTCCGAATCCTGAAAGGATGATGAGGCGTGACAGTTTGGATTAATCCAGAGATCTGTCCCCGCCTCAGGTTGCTGATCTACGGTCAGTACTGCAGCCACATGGAGAACGCCCAGAAGACACTGGATGAGCTAATAGCAACACGGGAGGATGTGAAGATTAAAGTGGAGGTAAGCTACGTTTAGCGCTAACTATGCAGACTTTTATTTAAAGAAATTACAATAAATTTGCAGGTGGGATTCAGTTCATTTGACTGATTATGTAAACATAAGCAATATCTAATGCAGTCCAGTACGCTGTTGCTGTAAAGTTTAATCCAATATAGCTTAAAATAACAAGTGGAAATTTGACACCATTTCTACATTCATCTATTCAACAAGATTTATTTTACATCAGCGTAAAAGACAAAAAAACAAACAGAAATTATTGTGTTTTATGGAATGAATATTATTAACCATGCGTGAAACTGTATAAGCAATAATGATGGGAAAAATAGAAAAAGTATGCAGTGAATTTATATGTATTGTCTGTTGAATACGGAAAGTAAAGATTGCTGCATACAGCTTCACAGTTGATGTCAAATTATTACTTTTTATGGCCAATATATTTATTTTTAGAAGAAAAATAGTCACTCTGAGTATTTACAAACTTCACTACTTTTGTTTTTATTGCTCCAATCTGCTTTGCATCTCGCTGCTGTAAAGGCTGTTCAGATGAAATGCAATTGGCTGCAAAGTTAATAAAGGTAATGAAAATGAACTTAGTCACAAAAATCTCATTTGCACTTAGCTCGCCGTAAAATGACCTGCTAGCACGGTTGCAGCGAGCTCAGGTGAAAATGTTAACGATGCTGGTGAGGCAGCAGAGTGGCTGCTTTAAAAAGGAGCAGAGTCATTCTTCTGTCTGCTGTTACCTTGAAGGAAGCCTGCTGCCAGGATTAATTTGGTGCTCACAGGCCAAAATGTTACTGCTAGTGGAGTTTCACCCTAATTAACATTAATCCAAACATCAAGAGTTCATCTGTTGTGAAGAACGGCTTAGTGTCTGAGAAGGTTCAGGGCGTCTCCGAAGAGTTTGCTGAGGAGTGGCAGCTTCTAGTTGTTATGCATGAGGCTTTTGGACCCTGGACTGGTGTCAAAGAAAGTGGAAAATGAGAAACGTTTCATTTAAGAACAACAAAAAAAAAGACTGAGGTTCTCCTAAAGGGATCTGGACCGGGCTGCATCGGGATGAGGTTATTTCCTCAGATGACGATGCTCCCTATGAACCATATTGGATAGGAAAAGAAAAAAAAAACTTTCCAGAGAACCAGAAGTAACATTGCAAAAATACAAAATCTTACAAAAATCTTTCAAAATCCTAAATTTGGTCCAGTTTCTAGTGCAAATATCTTAGTTTGTCCTATTTCAAGTCCACTAACTTCAAAAAGTTGACTTATTAAGCATTTATAGCTTGCTAAAAAGTTACTTTTACTTGGTAAGACTTTGTGTTTTTGCAGTAATACGCTATGAATCCTGTGTCATGTGACAGTGGAAAATCTTGGGAATTTTTATGTGTGGCTGTGGAGAATTTTAGCTGTTTTAAAAATGTGATCAACATAAACCAACTTTACCCAACAATACAGGATCAAATCAGTGCTGAGCAAAACCTTTTTCCAGCTCAGTTTCCCAACTACTGGAGCCTTACTGACACTTTGTATAAACTTCATTTATCCCCTAATAAAATCCTTTTAAACTTGTAAAGTCTGCATTACTTATTTTGCTTCTGCCAAAGTGAAATCTAACGAATCTCGATCTGACTCGTTAAAGCTTGAGAAAAACTGCTTTTGTCTCAGAGCGTTGGCACGGCCTGCAGAATGTGAACGAGTGTCATTTCTTGTGCAGAGCTGTTGTGTAACAGTTGCATCAGCAGTCTGTGAGCAGCGAAGGGGCTCTGGGTGCCACTGACGGCGTAATGGGGTGATCACAGTCTGAGAGCCTCTCAGACGGGGCCAGCTTTGTAGCGCCCTAAATCAGCTTCTTAGGGTCTCTTTAAAGGCCTTGTTGGCGGGGAGCGATAAGCTGTTAGGTGGAAATAAGCTTCCACACAAACCGCTGCAGGGGAACAACAGCGGCTCTGTCGGCTGATGATGCAGAGTTTAATCTGAATGTTTTCATTATTTGGAGGAATTTCTTTGTCAGCATGCAGAGCAGTTGGGCTCAATTTCTGCCACTGAGAGCAGAAAAATAAAACAAAAACACCTCACTGTTGTTACTGGAATGCAGCAATAAATTACTTAACAATGCTTGTGGAAAATGAACAATTCCCTGTTATGCAACATGTGATGGTGATGATGCCTTGCTGCTCACGCTGCTCACGTTCCTGCAGGAATGCACCATGAAGGTGCAGGAGGGCAAGTTCAAGCTGCAGGATCTCTTGGTGGTTCCCATGCAGAGGGTGCTGAAGTATCACCTACTACTGAAGGTAAGGAGCTCTTCCTCCTGACCAGCTGTGTCCTCCGTTTCACACCACTTAATCCCACTTTGGGCATTTGAAGAGTGAGTTGACAGATCGGCTTTAAATGCCCTGCAGCTCTGTCGTTTTCTCTTCTGTTGGACTTGAAATGCATCTCTTTGAAGACGGAGCTGATGAAAATCTTCACAGCTTTAAATTTCAAGCTGTCAATGTTTGTATCAAAAGCAGTCCTGAAAAGTTTGAAGCCTCCTAGTGGAGGAAAGCAGAAATGTCCCAGTGTCACTTTAAAAAAGGAAAAATCTAAGTGGATTTATTAAAACATCAAAAGTTGGCACAATAAGTAGAGCTCATTGTGTCAGCTGCTATAAATATGTTTCAGTTTAACATGTTGATTACTAAGTTATAATTTCCTTTACTGTTTGTTCTGGTTCTTATAGCAAAGAAAGAAACTAAACAGCTACAGAAACACAGTTTTAACCCAGGAGGATTCCCATACGATGCATTAAAAAACATTTTGTCATGTTCAGTCTGCAGATTCTGTTCTTTTTCTTCGGGTTTTCTGCAATAGGACAACACAGAATAGCACCCACTGTCTGTATATATTTATAACAAATGAAGATTTTTTTTAATTGTGGCCTACATTTGTTTTTAGCCCACTGAGTCAAAGGTTTGGTAATCAACAGGATAAAACACTTACATTTCAAATTAAAAGCATGCTAATAAAACAGGAACAGCACACAGGTTCATCTTGTGACAGACTGCTTAATGTTAGTTTGCTTCATGAAATCCAAACAAAACACTGATTACTTTTTCGCTCTTACTATTAAATAAGTGGATCGCTGTAATATCCCCCATGACTGTTTCACCCTCATCTTCCAAATCACTCGGCAAATGAGTTACTTCGCTGCAAGTCGACTGTGAACGCTGCGACTTTTCTGTTTGTTGGTATTGAACCGTTGCAGGAGCTGCAGCAAGCCTCCCAGGTCAAATCAGCCGTGCGCTAATCAGATTAAACACACCCCGTTTCACCGCCTCCCGCAACTTTACAGGAGAGTGTCGGCGCACGCGCGGCGCCCTGAGGGTGTACCACGCCGACAGGTCCTGTGTTTGTGTGGAGGGGCGCTTTCACAGGTCTAATCATGCCTGAGGGCATCGCTTCACTTAATGCTGCGTAGATTTCATCGCAGCAGAGTTCACCGTTTGTTCGTGGTGTGAATAGATCCTTTATGTGCTGTGAATGAAGAGAAATCAGTTTCTCTGATTGCTTTTGTTGATTTCAATCCCAGCTTTGAACTGAAAGAAGGTTATGATTCCAGGCTTTCTTTAAACAAATGTACTTTGTGCAGAAATAATTTGCAAGAAAAGCGTCAGTGTTTTTGAAAAACATCAACAGCTGGTTTGTTTTTGTGGTTTCTTTTCTTCATAATGTATTATAATTAGGGAATTGATTTAGTGCCACCATAATAAAGCATGTAGTTACCCTTTCTGGTTATGAAAATATGTTTTTTTGCTGTTATTGCATTCACCTGTTCATCATTTCTGCAGTAACTATATGTTAGACACTGACAGCTTTTACTCTTCCACATTTTACCCAAGAGAGATGAAATGCTATGCTAACTATGTGCAGAAAAGCCTGTTACTGTAAGCTGGTGGCTGATTATTTTTAGATATTTAGCATCAGAAGCCGTCATCCTCTGTGAAGCTCATGTATGTAGGCTGCAGCACAGGGGAATCTCTGAACAGCACCATTTACCATGTGTCACTTCAAAACTTCATTTTGTCTCATGTGAAATCAGACATTGAGGAACAAAACTGGGTGAACATGTGTCGTGTTGTAGCCTTTAAACTAACAGAATCTGAGAACCTCACTATGTTGCTTGGAACGGCTGAGTTAGTCACTTTTAGTGTTTTATTTGCAAGCATTTCTCTGTGTGATAAGGAAATGCCTCATTTTAGTGAAGCAAGCATTTAAAGTAACATTTCCCAGCTGAACAGACAAGCTTGTAGCGAGCGTCGGCTGACATTTTTCGCATCAGTTTTGTACATTAATGAAAAGTAAAACTTTTTGTGCCATGTTGTGGTTTTAGTGCACAGGAGAATTTCAGTCAGTTACAACATCAACAAAAAGTTGAGTTATGCCAGTAATTCAATCCGAAAAGTGAAACTTACAGACACATTTCACACAGTGATGTTTTATCTTTGATCACTTTTGATTATCATGATAAAAACCTAGTTTTCTTTAGACAATTTGAATATTCTACATTGCATCATATATTATATATTGCTATGCTTTGACATTTAGCAACATCAGGGAAAGCACTGTCTTTACACCCTCAGAAAAGAGGATAAGTTACTAAATAGAAAGCTGTTCTATTATTGGAAAGTTGAGTGGAAGGAAAAAATGTGGTAGAATGTTTGGTATTTTTACCCAGAAGCAAGATGAAGCCTGTCCTCCCTGCAGCCATGCTTCCTCCTAACAGGTTGGAATAGGGATTACTTTCAGAGTGTAGAGTATGAAATGTCCACACTTTGACATCTTGCTGAAGTATCCAGCAAACCACAAAGAACAGCAGCAATGATCACAGCACTCAGTGTCCTATTATCTCACATCGGTGTTTTATTTCTCAGATGGCCTGCAGGTCTGTTCAATTTCATCTAGGCACATTATGTTGTTCTGTTCTTCATAATGACATGATAAAAATTGAGCCGTGGGGATTATGGAGTTGCCCAGAATTCATAAATTGCTTGTTTATTTATGTTTCCACCTGATTTCAGATGGTTCTGGTAAGGTTTAATGAGCTGCTGTGAAACTGAGAAAAATGTGTTATCAGAAAAAAATGAAGCTCTTGTCTTCATGAAATCACAAAGAGTATTTTCTCAGAGTGGCTCTTCAACACTGTTCAGGTTCACTATTGATTTTGTGAAGAATGCATCTGGAGAGATCTGGTTCACTTTAACAAAACACAGTAAGGATGGGAAGTTTATAGAAATTGATTTGTAATATATTGTTATCCTTCCCAGATAAAACCTGCCCTGCTACTTAGATGCAGTATGTTAGCACCTTCAACCCATCAGTGGCTCTCTTGGTACAGTTAGCACATGGCTAGTTTTGCAGAAAATGTCAAATATTCCTACTATATTAGCATATAAAGCTAAAAAAAATGCCAGAGGAAAAAAAAAAAGATTTTTGACACCTTAAACCGTGATAAATTTGTGTAGCAATCACGTGTCATCTGTAGCTTGCTAGCTAAATATAGCTAGTTAATTAGCTAGCCAAACTGGAAACATTCCCTGTATGGTAGTGAATGGCTGAAGTGGGCACAGTTTACTCTGCTGCCAACTTGGCGACTTTATTATAACTGAAGTTGTTGCTGTGTATGGAGTTATTTACTAGCCTTTACATAAATGCTACCTGTGTTCTTAGAGAAGAGACTCTTCTGTCTTTGCAAACCTGAACTAGTCTGAGATAAGATTCAGTAATAATGACCAACTTTTCTTTGCAGGAACTTCTGAGTCACTCGACTGACCGACCTGAGAGGCAGCAACTTAAAGAGGCCCTGGCTGCTATGGAGGTGGTTTTTCCTTTAAATCAAGCCTAAAAATGTGTTTTTTTTAGAGTTTTCCTTCATTAATAATAACTGGAGTATTGATTAATTCTAGTTTGGACTACTAGAATTTATTTCATCTCCTTATTTTGCCTGTAATGTTTATTTTTAGTTTATTGTGTTATATGCTTATTACGTAAATTAGTTTCAATAAACTTGACTTTTTTACATGCACCTTTGTTTATATGCAGCCATTTGAACAGTGTGCTCTAGTTTCTATTGAACTTGAGCTTTCTGTCTCTAATCATCCCCTTCTAGGACTTGGCCATGTATATCAACGAAGTCAAGAGAGACAACGAGACGCTGAAGAAAATCAGTGAATTCCAAAGTTCAATAGAAAATCTTGTAAGTGTCACTTCTTTCTGCTGTAGAAAAAGATCTGCTAATGATTATGTCTTGTCTAAATACCTTGAAAATGTAAATATTTAATGATCTTCCACTGTATAAGATAGGCTTGTGGAGCTTCTCTCACCTGTTTGGAATATAAATGCAGTGAAAAGCAGAAATGAAATGTTGCTGAGTAGATCTCCAGGCGGAACTAATGTCCAATCAAGCCTCCAACACATATCCGTAATTACCAGCTGTGCAACGCTCCGTTTCTGAGTGATAGTGCATCAGATTGCCACCCTGTGTGTCTTTATAATGTAAGCAGCAGGTGAAACTGGAGGAGTACGGCAGGCCAAAGATAGACGGAGAGCTGAAGGTGTCCTCCATCGTCAACAGAACAAAACAAGACCGGTGAGTTTGAGTTTGGTCTCAAAGGGTCAGCAGGACTGAACTGACTGAACTACAGCTCAGTACTAACAATTGTGTAACATCTGGGTAATAAAAATGTAACTATTCTGAAGTTTTATGTGATTAGTGCAATGCAATTAAGTTTTAGTAAGCTTGTAACAGGATGCTGGCAGTAGAGTTATTGTTTAGTAGTAAATATGTGATAACGAAGTAATGGTATGTAATTACCAAAAGTAATGTTTATGTCATTAATGTGTAATAAGTGTAATTACCTTAATATAATGAAATTAGCAAAACAGTTATATGTTTTCAATTTAACATAAGATAAAAGTCTAATTACATTAATAAACTGTTCTTACAATCAAATAATTACAACATTTCATCACAAACTGCCATCTCCAGTCAGTTTTCATGTCCTTTTACTGAGTCAACAGGGTCACATCATGTCACTTCTACCCAGAACCCGTTCATCCCTGTCTGATTACTGACGTGCCACACTTTTCTGTTTGCAGCTACATTTTCCTTTTTGACAAAGTGGTGATTGTTTGCAAGAGAAAAGGCTACAGCTACGAGCTGAAGGAGATCATTGAACTCCAGCTGTACAAAATGTCAGACGACCCCATGAACAACAGAGACATGAAAAAGGTAAGAAACCAATCTGGTTTTTGTTTTGCTCTGAAATCGGACCGAGCAGAGCTGTTTGTTCCACAGTTTAATCTCAGCGGCGGCACCGCCGCCGGCGCACGTGATCAAACAGCCTGTGTAATCATTACAAATGGTGTCCTTGAGCCGAAGGAGCTTGTTGATGATAATTTCAGATACGTATGAGTAATGCATCGAGGTGCTGATCGTGCGTCGTGCTCGTCCGTGCTTGAACAATCATGTAAATGCAATGAAGGTCATTTAGGATTCATGGAGACGTAGTGCATTGTGCCACCGGTCTAACATTGCTTTCTTTTGGTTTGGATCTGCATGACTCCGTCCATGTTTGCATGTGTAACTGGGTCTTTCTCTGGTGTCTTTCTTTTTTTGCATGCCTGCCAGTCAAGTGGAAAAATGGTAAGCCCAAGCGACTCCCTTTTATTTAACTCATCTTCTCATGGAGGCCTATTTTTGGAAGTGTTGTTCTTTGGGTGTCATGCTGTGATTGCACATGTAGCTCTCTGCTCTGTGACCTGCTCTTTTTTTTGTTGTTTTGCTCAGATGCACCGCTAAAGCATGCAAGGGATTTTTTTTGTATTTCCTCCCCATCTCCGAACCGACTGTGATTATGCACAAAGCACATAAAGTTTACAAAAATTTGCTTTCATCACTCGCTTTTTTTTTTTTGTTCATCTCTGTCTGCCACTGCCATCCACATATCCCTCTTCCATCTCCCATACGCTCACTTTCTCTCTCTAGTGGTCTTATGGTTTCTACCTGATCCACCTGCAAGGGAAGCAGGGCTTCCAGTTCTTTTGTAAAACGGAAGAAAACAAGAGGAAGTGGATGGAGCAGTTTGAGATGGCCATGTAAGTATGATTACTCAGAGGAAATCAGTGCTACCTGAAGTAATGGGATTTGAATTGCAGCGCGTTGCTTTTCTGGAGTAAATTGTTTTTACGTTTAAAAAGACATTTCTGTTTTTGGCAACATGCAACGTAGTTTAAAACTTTTATCCCATCAGAATCAGATTTCTCTTTAAGAAGCAATGTGTTGTTTAGTAGAAAAACTATTTTTCGATTAGTTTTCACTCCACGCCATTGTTTTTAATTTTTTAAGAATTTAATAGGCAACCAATATGTGAGTTAGTTTATGTTGCATCCTTGCTTAACTGACCATGAGCCACAAAAGTCTTTCCTCTGCCTACATCCCCCAGAATGCTGTGTGGTTCTGGACCTGAGTTCAGTAAATGCTCTACATAATGAATATTCTGTTATATTGATCCAGATCTTGTGTATATTGTGACGTATATTGTTGTTGATCTGTTGTCCATCCCTACCTGTCGGCGGTTGCATTCTTGTCAGAATCTTCCTTGGCTGATCGGTTTATTTTATAAGAAACTATTTATTGTTCAGGTCCAACATCAAGCCTGAGAGAGCAACCGCCAACCAGCACAACTTCCAAATGCACACCTTTGATAAGAACACCAACTGCAGAGCCTGCAAGATGCTCCTAAGGTAAGACTTTTATTTCAGGGCATTTGCAGTCGGGGGTTAGTGACCAGAACAGCCGGGAAATCCCTCTTTAACTCTTACACTCCATCATGAAACACCTTTAGCTACCATTTTAATAATTCAAACACAAACTTCACCAAAGCATGCATGCATATGTACTGTTGGAACCATCTTAGCATTTAGCTAACATCTACAGCAGGGGTGTCAAACTCAATTTCACCGAGGGCCACTTCAGCATATTGGCCACCCTCAACGGGCTACATTGACAAATCAGGAGTGCATCCCTGCTAAAACACCCCAGACAAAAGGTTGACTTCCCTCATTCAGGTCTGTAGAGGCTTATAATGAGTCAATGGTCCAGGTGTGTTAGAGAAGGAATGCATCTAAAGCTGCAGATGGTAGCTCTGGAAAACTAGACTTGGGCAGCCCTAGCATAAATGTATGAAAATACAATGTTAAAAATAAATTAAACACCTCATATTGTTAAATAAGTGATTTTATGTATTGAAGTTTTAAATATTACATTTGAGTTTCCATGGATGTAAAATTACTGCTCAGTTTAAAAATTACAATATTTAAATCAATATTT
The DNA here is from genome assembly GCF_051168715.1 of Poecilia mexicana. Classification (NCBI taxonomy): domain Eukaryota; kingdom Metazoa; phylum Chordata; class Actinopteri; order Cyprinodontiformes; family Poeciliidae; genus Poecilia; species Poecilia mexicana. The sequence continues at coordinate 20,173,990 of NW_028263381.1, forward strand.
AAAGGTAAGCAAACAAATAATAAAAACAAGTCACATGGTCAGACATTATAGACTTTACACAAAGATTTAGTCTCAGAGGCAACTGAAATCAATTAATTTAAAAATCCTTTCTGAATATCATCTCATGGTCTCTGAACTGCGTCTCTCTGACTGGGAGCTGACAGCGTGTTGAAGAGTTATGGACTGGACGCTTTGGAGCGTCTGGTTAGGAAGCGCATTACAAACCTCTGGTTTAAAATGGCGCGTTAAATTCAAGTCTCCATTCCAGACCAGAGAAAACTAAAGAGAATGCAACGTTGTGTTAATCCATTTGAGGAGCCGGCAGCCCCAACCATCACAAAAGAGGAAGGCTCTTGTTGTCTCACTGCACCCTAAGAGATGTATAACCTACAAAAAATGTTTCTGTCCAGTTTCGAACCAGAGACCTTTTGCGTGTGAAGCAGACGGGATAACCACTACACTACAGGAACTGAACTTCCCTGCTTTGTTTCAGTTTAAGGTTCCAAAGTTGATGATGTGAGATGCAACACATGAAAATTTCAACTGAGGTTTGCACTCAGATGCCTGGATTCAGAGTACAGACCATGACATCACAGACCCTTGTTGACCTTTAGTAAACACCTGTGATGAATAGAACATGCAAAATCTGTTTCTGTCTGGTTTCGAACCAGAGACCTTTTGCATGTGAAGCAAACGTGATAACCACTACACTACAGAAACTCATGCTCTGTGCAGTGTTCCTGGTAGATGATCCAAAAGCTGTTAGAGACTAATGTCAACGATGGGCATGGAACAATGTCAAATACTTACAGATCCTCTCAGAGAGCACAGTAACTTGGTGAACAAACTGTCAGACTTATACTTGTGCCTAATTTCACATTACAGTCCATAAACTAAGCCTGGGATCAAAAAATTGTATTGAAGATGTCATTAGCAGAGACAAATGGTTCTACAGAGACTTGGCTAAATGGCTATAAAATAAAATTAATACTTATCAATTCTTCAATGTGGTAAGACCATGTAAGTTCTTCTTAAATCCATGGAAACTCAACAGTTTGTAAGGTAGGTGAGTTAGCTCAGCAGGTTAGAGCACCCTACTGGTAATACCGAGGTCAGCGGTTCAAAGCCCGCATGGGACAATTCATGTGTAAGGTCTTTCAGACAATCAACACTTCAACATAAATAAGGGTTCAAAAATAAAATCAACACTCTATAATAAATAAGGTTTCAAAAATAAAATCAACACTTCAAAATAAATAAGGGTTCAAAAATAAAATCAACACTCTATAATAAATAAGGTTTCAAAAATAAAATCAACACTTCAAAATAAATAAGGGTTCAAAAATAAAATCAACACTCTATAATAAATAAGGTTTCAAAAATAAAATCAACACTTTACAATTAAATATATTTTTGAATCATTAAAAAATGGTTCAAAAATAAAATCAACAGTTCAAAATGTATAATGCATGTATAATTCTGTCTGTTCAGTCCATAAACTAAGCCTGGGATCAAAAAATGTATTAAAGATGTCATTAGCAGAGACAAATGGTTCTACAGAGTCTTGGCTAAATGACTAAAAAATAAAATCAATACTTACAAATAAATGGTTATTAAGCGCATTACAAACCTTTTGTTGAAATGGCAAATTCAAGTCTCCATTACAGAGCAGAGCAGAGAAAACTTGTTTTCAGTTTATCTTGAGGAAATAAATGACAATGCAAAAGTTAATTAGACTGTAACATGCGCAGTCCGCTGCTCAACCACTGCGGAATTAGAAAGAAACCGCTGGAAGTAACTCATCCAGCGGATTTAACAAATGGAGCCTTCTGGGTTCATGTTACCCAGGAGAGCGACGTTCTGGAGGAGCTGCAGACGTAACATCTGTCCGTTTCGGAGAAAGAAACCCCGCAAAAAATAAAAATAAAAAAAATAAAAATCCTGGTAAAAGCGCACACCGGACCGCACAGGGTAAAACACTCAGGAGTTCAGTTGATCTGTTTGGATCAGACAGATCCAACTGACTGATTAATTAGCGCAGATTTTTCTGCAGATGGGAACCAGGAGGAAGTGCGTTCAGACCCCAGCGGGTGAAGTGATGCTAATTTAAGTGAAGTCGCTTAATTTAATTTATTAAAAGTTATTGGGGTGGTTTTTGTCACTACGACAAAAATGTAGATACATTTATCTGCTTAATCTGTGATGAGATCTGGATTCACGGTGAATATTAACTAAACAGCATAAAATGCGACTAAATATCCGATGTTAATATGATTGTAATTTCACGGGTAAAAATAGTACATGACCGATTTATTTTTTTTATGTTGTCGGTCTAGATAACGGATAACAAAAAAAGTCTAGCGCCACCTGCCGCCCTCACACCAACTCACACACATCTCCATTCACAGTCTTACTTGTAAATCGATGTTTCTTTTCTTGGACGTTTTGATGTTAGCTTGTCGATGTCTCAGTTTTATTCGCTGGGAAAATCAATAAGCAGCTTGAGGTGACTCTGCTGCTCTCTAGTGGCAAGAAGCCATAATGTTGGCTGGTAACAATCGGAATGCATTGTGGGAGATGTAGTTTGTAGTCAATTCGTGCTCAAAACCTATTTTAAGTCAATCATCGGCCTATAAAATGCTGGGCGGGCCACATAAAATGACATGGCGGGCCACATGTGGCCCGCGGGCCTTGAGTTTGACACATGTGATCTACAGTCTCTCGTATTTCCGCTCTTGAGGTACCGCCAATCAGCTCAAAGAAAAATCAATCGGCTGCTTTGCAAACGCCAATAGGGTGTCAGGTAGTATTATGTCTACATCTACATATTTTCCCAATCTGCATTTTCTTTCAAAGATTTTAGATATACTCTTCAAAAAGAATCCACACATATTTTGCAAATAAGTCCCTTAGAAAAGTCTGCTAATACTGAAAAGATTCTAGCTTTTGGACGAGTGCAAAATTGTGAAGTAGAATGAACATTTTAAATAGTTTCCAATATTTCTTTTCACTAAAAGAAGTGTCTTGTTTCTTAGTACTCATTCCCCCTTTACTCTGCTGCCTTTAAATCCGTGGCAACCAAATGTAGATGACAAACCTGTGTCGTATTCCTACAGTTCCATACTTTACATATCAAATCCTGATAAAACACACAGAAGATTATGGATGTAGTATGACAAATTTGAAAAAGATCCAAATTTAGATAGTTTTGTGGAGTGCAGCACATGTATTTGACAAGTCATCTCTTAGAGATAAAGAAACAAAAAGAAAGAAAACTGAACTGAAGGGAAGTAAAGTACCTACTTATGTCCTCAACTAATGTCCTTCAAGCCTTCCAAACTTGGCTTTAAGACTAAAGCAAATAAACTAAATTAAATCAATTGGTGAAAATACCAAAATACTCCAATTTTAGAGTGAGAACACTCTTAGCTGACAGATGTTTTTAAACATCCCAACTGTAAGCTCAAACCCGAGCTTCCTGGACTGCAGCGGGTCACGACCCGCCGCTGTCGTGGATCACCACTCTCACCTCCATCCCAGTAAGCCGGATCAGCACCGCTCTGTGTATTGACCCGCACATTTTCCCGGCCTTCGCTGACCTGAATCCACAGAGCCTTCGGAGGCAGGAGCCAGCCATCTAGATGCTAATTAGTGCTGCATCTCCCGGTGGATCCTGCCGTGATTTATGGGAGTCGGTATTCGACGCGGCAGCATTGCTATGCATGCGGTGTTTACTGTGGACATTACAGGAACACCTCCGGACCGCATGGGTCAAAACGAAACCTGCATGCTTTATGGTTTCAAAGAATAACAGCAGGAAACGATGAGAAAGCAGCCATATTTGCAAACTGGAAGAACAAGGAGTTAGACTCTAACGCTGGAGGTTAATGTTTGTCTGAGACACTTCCTGTTTGCATTACAGCTCTGAAAGTTTGTGCGTGTGTGTGTGTGCGCGTGTGTGCGTGTGTGTGTGTGTGTTTCCTCTAGGGGCATCTTCTATCAGGGCTACTACTGCTCTCGCTGTGGAACAGGAGCTCACAAAGAGTGTCTGGAAGTGATCACCATCTGTAAAATCAGTAGGTGTTTTCCTTCTTAGAGCATCTGTTATTCACTTTAGGTTTATGGAGTTAAGAGGTGCTCTTTGGGAGCATTCTGACAAAAACTTGTGTGGCAAATAGTAATGCTAATGGTCTATACGATGACAGTCATCGGTCTAAATCACAGCTCCTTTCCCAATGGTTCTCACTCCTGGGAATATGTGTAAAAAGCCTGAATGTATCTTTTATTGCAGCGGCATCATCTTAGGACAGCACTTATAACGTTTTACAGGGTCGGAGTGTACAAGCACATGGATGTGTAACCATCACTCTTTGTGCTACTTTTACAAGTCCTGCTGGGTTTTCTAAAGGATTTAGATCTGGGGACAAATATGACCATCAGTCAGTGTTAGTTTTGTGTCTGGTGAAGCTTTTCTGTATTGATTTTGTTGTATGTTTTGGTTTATCATCCTGCTAAAGGATCAAAGGATGCTTTATGCTTTACAACAAGACTTCTGGAATAAAAACACAGCCCACAGCACCACAGCTCCTCCACCATGCTTTCCACTGGGCATGAGAAGCTTTTCCACATATTCATCCTTTGTTTTACGAGTGTTTGATGCTGAAAAGTTCAGTCCTTACTTTATAAGACCAAAACAGATGATTGCAGTTAAAGTCCAAGGGGAGTTTAGCAAAATCCAATTGTTTGTTTATGATGCTAGACCAGAAAATCCTGTGTTTTCTTTAAATCATAGTAGCATCACTGTTGACACCATGCTAAAGTTCCCAGGGCTTTTGGAAGATAAAACAGCCCCATAGCATCACAGATCCTCCTCTTTACTTAAAAGTGGGAATTTGAGGTGTATTCAAAGTCTCCAGATTATTGTAGGGTATGTTTTCTTTTTATGAAAAGCTTAGTTTAATTTTATTTCATTCCATTTTGTGTTCAATTTAAGGTACAAATGTCCAGAATCAATAGATAATTAGCCTAAGCTAATTAGCATTCAGTCCACAGAGGTTTTTCTAAATAAAACCAAACAAATTATATATTTTTACAGTTTAATATCATTTAATGCCATTTAATATCCTCATACAGTTTAACAGAAGCCACATACTTAGGATGGTGATGGTGATGGTGAGAGAGCCTGTTAACCTCACTGAATAAATGCAGAAAACTAAAAGATAAATATACATTTTTATTAGTGTGACATTGTGTGGTTGTATTTGTGTCGAGGTTTTTTACACGTTTACAAGAAGTAGCAAGAAGGTAAACATGGCATCCAGGAAACAGCAGGAGAAACCGGGAGGAAGGTGGGATTAATTCATTGTGTCGTTGAGTTTGATACCAAAGAGGGAAACAGCAACTGGGAGTCAGGATGAATCATGGGAAAGCCGTTTCAGACCCCACAGGGGGGTTCAGACTTGGTTTTGCCAGATTTATTTCCTCCAGTGAGATCCAGGGTTTTGGCATTGCTGCTCTGTAAAATTAATGATCAATTTTAACAGATTTTCTATCGGTATTGTTGGATCCTAAAACAGCAAATATCAGTTTTTTTTCTTTTTAAACACAAACTTAAAAAATGTAATTTGTGTGTTGCAGCATATTTGCACACTATCATCCCGTTTCCAGATGGATTATTCTTAGCTATCCCTTCAGGGGGATTCACAACCCCAAATGTGTCCCACAGATTTCTTCGACTTTAGCTCAGATGAGCATTGAGGTGTTTATGCTATATTAAAGTGCATGTCAGTTTAGCAGAGGAAACCTGATGTAAGCATGGCAAAAAGAACCAAACGCTGCTAGCACAAAATTAAATATTGTTTGCCACCTCCATGCTTCCTGATATAAAGTCACATATTTGTGAATCTGTATCTAACTAGAAAACACACTATATTGCTTATTAAATTATAAAATAACATTATTTTTTCTTGTTTCAGATCCTCACGATATGGTGAGTTTACTTGTTCTTCTAAACAGCAAAATTCTCCTCAGTTAAAGTTAAACATACAATATTTAATTTAAGCTATGATAAGTTTCTGATTTTGCATTTGTGTTTGTTTTGCAGGAGCCTGGAATGTCACCAGGTCAGTTTTCTCCTATCTTTCACCTGAGGCTTGATTTTTCTAACTGTCCTGCTTGGTGTCACAGCTCTCTGTCGCCATCTTCTGGATATTTCAGGTTAACCTCATGAGCTCTTCAGCGTGAGAGCCAATGGATCAAATATTATGAGTTTAATCAGAACTGGTCCAAAATTTTACAAGGCCTTAAAGAGAATTTAATTTGAGAGACCTAAAAAAATTTCTTACACACAGATTTGATAAAAAACTAACTTGTGGTTCAAAAAGGGCTCATAAATGTTCTACTTCAAGTCGTTATGCAGTCTATATCAGGGGTGTCAAAACCTAAAACATGGCCTACATTCTGGACAAAACACTATTGTTTATAGAGTATCATATCAAAAAGTAAAAATGTTATGTTTTCCTACAAAAACAAAAAAAAGTTGAGTGGAAGGAAAAAGTGTGGATTTGTACATGAGGAAAAGCAAATGTTCGTATTTCAGTAGATCCTCCAAATAAAAGATCAAAAAAGGGAACACACGCCTTTTGACAGCTAGCCAAAATATTTATAAATAATAAGTTCTGCAACCAAATATCACTATACAGAATAAATTGTGATTATAGTGTGTTTACTTTAGACAATTCATGCAGTATTTTGACTCATAAATGCCAATTTAACCCTTCCCTCAGTTTTTAATGGAACTGTTGCTTTCTGATTTTTCTCCAAATTGTTTCTAGGTCCAAAGATGGTGGCTGTGAGGAACTACCACGGCACACCGACGCCTCCAGGGAAGACGCCTCTCTGTTTCCAAACAGGAGACTTCATCGAGCTGCTAAAGGGGGATCCAGACACCCCGTGGTGGGAGGTACAGATGTCCTTACTCAGAGTCCAAAAACCAGAACATTTACTGACAAAACAAACCCAAATTACAAAATTAGGTACATCTGATAAATAGTTTATCAGTATAAATATATGTAGAGTTCTAACAGTTTTGCAGTCTTGAGCAAATCTGTAGGAGAAAATTTAAAAAAAATCTTCAAAAAGGTTAAAAACAAACAAAAAATCCATAAATCAAATCAGACATTGAAAATAAAAAAAAAACATGATTGAAATTGAAGACTTTTTTTAACACAAAACTTTAATTTTCAGTCCAAAAACTGATTTTTTATTTGTATTTTTTTATTTAGACACAACCATTTCTGTTTCAGTGCTTAGTAAGCACCATCTCATATTTAGTAATCGCCCTTTATCTCATGTTTCTAAGACATCTTGGATCAGTAAACCAATTTAATTCTGGTCTTATCCAAGCAGAGACCTCCCCATCACATGCAGGTTTTAACTGTTTATTTTCCAGTGGTACTTTCTGCTTTAAATACACTGCAGCAAGTCGCAGATGGCTTAAACTCAGCTCAAGCTCAGTTGTTGCAGATAAGCTGCCATTTTATGATTTAGCCACTAGAGGCACCGACTGGCATCTCTTACTGCTTAAGATGTGAATTAGTGACACTAATTAGTCCTTTTAATTTATTTTCTTTCACATACAGACATGTTTTAACACAAAGACATCGGTCATGATGTTCAAAACAAACATCAATGCGGATTTGTTTTGCATACACTTTGAGTTGACTGAGCATTTCTGTATGTTAAAGCTTTCTGTGGTGAAATAATCGGTGCACCGTCTGAAATCTAAAGCTTGGCCAGAACTGGGTCATCAACAGGACAACAGACACAAACACAGCAGCAAATTTATGGATGAATGGCTGGAAAACTAATCAAAGTCCAGACTTCAATCTGATCATCATATCCTAGTGGGACGTGAAGCAAGAAACGACAGAAAACACCGAAACTTATTGATGCTAAAGCAGTTCTTACCAGCTTTTCAGTCTTTTTCCCGCCTTTTACTAAAAGAACACAGTTGATGGTGTATTGAAAACAGACAGAGCTTTACTGCCAAAGCTGATTAACACGTTTAGTTAATTGCTAGGCCTTGATATTTCTGTGAGGAGTCAGCTGAGATTGTGGAAGTCATTAGTTTCAGGATGGCTGGAAAGCCTTCTAGAAACTGTTATTTTTACACTTCTGTCAATAATACTAGAAACATTAACACATAAACCTGCAATTTACTTTATGTTCCTTCTTTTTTATTTGTGTTTTACATTTGAAAATAGAAGGAGCAGCTCTGCTGATTGCATTGTCTTATTAAGACCTGAAGAAGGGATTTCTCTATTATAAATAATTCTTTTACATGATGGTTGATGTCGCTGCAGGGTCTCTCATTGTCTCGGCGGCATAATCGATTTTTATCCACTAATGTCGGGCTCTGCTTTTCCAAGAGCGACTCGGGGCGACTTTGTGATGCCGTGAATTTATCTTGGCTATTAAAGTTGGTTATTTCTCTACAGAACGCTGGTTTTAATCTCTCTGCGCGAAGTCGGAGGGCTGCTGCGGCTCCCGATCGATCGCTGCAGGGAGGAAACGGTGAAGGCACTCCAGCTTCTGTCTGACGCTGATGAGCAATCTTGATGGATTTGTTGCCTTTTTAGTGAGACCTGTCAGAATCCAATCTGATGTGGTGGATGTAGCATCTCTCAAACTGGTTTACTGGCTTAGTTTTAGCTCATTGTATCAGGAGAGCAAAAGCTTTTGCTTTATTTAAACCTGTTGCCTGCATTAACTTATGATGTCGCCACTAGAGGGCAGCAAAGATTCACATCTTATGGACACACTAGTGCAGCTGGAGGAGTTTTATAAACTCATTATATAATTCAAGATATTTAACCCCTTGTTCTTAAAACCGGTTGACTTTCTTCCATAAAATCTTAAAAAAAAAAAAAAAAAGATGCAATTTTTCATTATGTTATCATATTTATTGACATTTTATTTCTGTCTTGCAGGGGAAGCTGATACAAACACAAAAGAGTGGCTTCTTTCCCAGTTCATGTGTAAAACCTTACTTAGACCCGAAGGTAGGTTTTACTCTAAAGCGACCGTTTTACTGCCTGTCCAACATAAATTGGAAGCATATTCAGCAGAAATTCAAGATTATTTCTTCAGGCATAATGTCCAGAAAATGCAGCACAAGAAGCTTTTCCATTTTATAACCTTACAACCACCAATTTAAAGGTATTTTATGAGATATCGACTTATTAACTCAAAGTTATGGCATAATTTTTAAATGGAAAGAAAATATTTAACAAAAGAAACATTGCATTTGTACTGCTTTAATCTAATAACCCCAACTAAAATTGTCCTTATCTTTAACACACCATCCCTATGTTGATGCTCGGTGGTGGCAGCATTATGTCCTGGAAATGCTATAGGGGTATGACTAAATACTGAGCAATCCTGGGAAAAGAAAACCTTAAAAGCAACAAAAACAACTTGAAATTCAGCAGAACAACCAAAACATGAACCCAAAGCGAGCAGAGAGGTTTATGTTGAAATGAGAATTTCTTCTAAACATTAATGATAGAAGGAAGTTGAAAATAAAGCGCAGCCAAAACTTTTCACATTTTATTCATGTTGTTGCCATTAGAGAATAAACTGAAGTCTGTGCAGTGCAAACAAATACCTTTAGGTGTTGTTGGTCGCTTCTCTGAACTTTATTTAAACTCATGAACATAAACATGTTAGCCATTCCCATACAGCCTCCTGTGCAGGTCGGGCTTTTAGCCCTCGCCGTTGCTTCCTGCTGTAGGGTGGCATCTCGCCGTCATCCACATTCAGAATATTCCTATGAGATGCAAATCCTCCAGTTAAGCTCGACTCGAAAGTGAAAGCCTCCCATGTGCTGAGCTGTTCCGATGTGGGCCGGTTCTGCATGGAGGGCTTCCACTAATGAATCATAACTAATCTCAGCAGGAGGAAACTGAGGAAAACTTAGAAACATTTTGCAGTTTGTTTAAATCTAACGTCGTCTGGTTGTTTGTTGCTCTGCATAATGCATCCCTTCCTTCCTTCGTTTGTTTGTGACAGCCTTTCCAGTCATTATCCAGCCGGCAGTCATCAAGAGAAGCAGACTACTATGGATATCCTTGGTATGTAACTCTTAACATCTCAGCGTTTTAGATTTAAACGGCCGGGACACTAATTTTTATCATGCAGAGCTGCATTAACCACTCTGACTCCCTATCAAACTATCAATCTGTTGATTTATCCTCTGGTTTTTCAGGTTCCATTGTTAGATCCTGACCTCTGTAAAATTATGTACAATAAAATTTTATGTTCATAAAAAGAGAGAGAGAATTCTAGGAATTTGATTCTGGGAAAAAATAATAATAATTAGAGCATGTCATCAATTCCCTCCTTCTTCTTCTTCTCCTCCTTTAGGTTTGCGGGGAACATGGAGCGCCAGCAGGCGGACAACCTCCTGAAGTCCCACTGCAGCGGGACGTACCTGATCAGGGAGCGGACGGCCGAGGCTGAGCGCTTCGCCATCAGCATCAAGTGAGCATTTCACAGAGAGCTGGAGGAGAAGCTGGTCCGGCTCTTATTTATATCCCAGGGAAGACAGAAAGTGTCTCAGGAAACCCCGGCCAGCTTGTGCAGAGCCCGTTTCTGGCTCCAACTAATTTCCATAATTGCTTTTTTGGTTTATTTTCTCTCTCCTTGGAGACGGTGCTCCACGCAGATATTGTTGTTTGAGCTCTTGCTGGAGCTGTCACATAGTGATGAATTAGGGTTGTATTCGCAAATTTGCTTCCAAGCCTTTAACACAGGTGCAAAAGGACTGCGGGGACGAGCCTCTCATGTATTTGCATAAGTGAACAAATCTTTACCCTTTAGAAAACGACTTCAGTTGCGCTGTGTTCATAAAAGTATTACGCCGGAATAAAACTTTGACATTACGAATCAGGAGGTTTTCAGATTGATTACATCAGAGTCTCCTCCTCCTCTGTGCAGATTCAACGATGAAGTGAAACACATCAAGGTTATCGAGAAAGACAACTGGATCCACATCACTGAAGCAAAGAAGTTTGAGAGTCTTCTGGTAATGAAGGAGCTACGTTTCATGTTTCTGTTCAGATACAGTCATTTAAAAACCATAAATTTCAATTTCTGGATATGTAGAATAACACTTTAGGAATCCCAGACCAAACTGCCACAACTCCAGTTCATGCCTTGAACTTTTACGTTGAGTTTCCTCATGGAGTGCGAATACTTTTGCTCACGTTGTGTGTGTTGCCATGCAACAGGAGCTGGTGGAGTACTATCAGTCGCATTCACTGAAGGAAAGCTTCAAGCTGCTAGACACCACGCTGAGGCATCCCTACAAGTCCAGAGAACGCTCGCTAACTCGGGCTAGCACACGCTCACCAGGTAAAGTTCCCCTCAGCAGCGCTTCCAGACTTCCTGCTAGCAAACAGAGGTCGATTCCAACACAACCCGAAACCTGCTAACTCCATCTGAGAGCATGTTGCTTGATTTCCTCCTGCTTTGTTTCGCTTCCTGATTCTGTGCTGGATTAGAGACTTGTGAGTAATTAGGGTGAGAACATAACAAATAATAACTGAAGTTGGTTTAATCAGCGTGTTTTGCTCTCATAATTGGATTGCAGCTTAATGACGACGATGAAACGACAATGTCCAGTGGTTCACTGTCAGGGATTCGTTGTTAAAACCCCTTTTTTTGCTTCACTTGTGATGAACCGGCTGGTCATAGTTGGTCACAAACATCACCAGGAAGTTTAGGCAGCGTGGAAGAAAAGATCTTCCCTTTAGGAAAAAATGAAGAGTTCATACTTTTCATTTTGTGACTGTTGGATGTACCAGGTCCCGATCAGTTCATTCAAACGTGAGAGCGTCCACAGTATAGAGCTCTCCCAACACTTACTGCTACCGATGGTGAACATGCTTTTGTTGAACGTTGCAGGGAAAATCTGTGGTGGTATTCACTGGGGCTGGACCGCATTAAAAGGACATGGAGCTGCATATTTTATAGTTCAAACAACAAATATACCTCAATATGCATTAAACAAACATCTCAGATCCCAAAGAGGCATTTTCTTTAGAATATTTAAACATGCGGGATGAAAAATCTGTGAATCGGAATCATGCCCCACAGAAAAATGTGAACTTTTCTGTGGCGTGAGATTGATGTTGTCCTCTTCCACCACCAGGACAGCACTTGATTTCTCCCTGTGACGTTTCACCAGGTTGGAACAAACAAAGCAGCCATTCCTTTCTGCACATCTCTGCATTGTTCAGAGTCCTGGCTCCTTGCTTTGAGCCTTCTGTGATGCCACTGTGATGTGGAGCTCTGCAAGTTCATCTCTGCGCCCAGACATGAACTTGCTTTTCCCCACGTGGCCGCCTGGCTTTATGACTGATGATGGCTTTGGTAATGAGCCTTTAGGGGAGCGAAATATGCAGCAGATGCTGCGAATTTGTGGTAACTTTGGGTAAAACAACAGACAGACTAAACTCACTCCCACTCACTTTGGCTTTCCTGGTGTTCGGCTCCTGCCAATTTCAAAGCTTCTCTTGACTCATACAAAGAGTAATTGAGGCAGGCCGGTGGGGAACAGAGAAGAATAGGAAGATGACACAGTTAAATGCAGGAGTGCGGGATAGAAAATGGAAAGGGAGCTAACCCAGAGGTTTGTGGAGCCACAGAACTGGCTGCCGTCTCTGAGCATCAGACTGTATGAATACTGGCTCTGTCGCTGCGCTGGCGTCTGTCCTGCTCTGCCTTTGTTCTCTCCCCTCACCCTGAAGAGTGACCCTGCTTCCCTTCTGTTTCAGCTAAATTTAGAAGCTCTCCTAACCTCCACTCTGCAAAGTGTGCTGATTTTTAAGATGCAGCTGTGTCCTCTCACCGTTTAGACGTGAAAATGGCTGAGACTAAAAAAGAAACTAGTAATAAGAGACTTTATTTCAGCCTTTTCATTCAGCTCCACTACGCCGCTAAACAACTGTGGGAAGCTCAGACGATGATGTGACTTTGACAGCTTCCTTGGTGCAAATTCCAGATGGCAGAAGGTGGCACACGCAAAAACTCAACAGGAATTACCAGCCGTCCACCATAATTACTTAAATAATTAGTTTAATGGTCAAACATGTTAACTCTGAATAAAAGTCTCATGTTTACCTTCACCGTGGGACAAAAAAACAAACTGTATTCTATTTACTTACCTATGAATGAGCCACAGATGAACTCTGTAAATATGCAAATTTGCTCGTGGAATTGTGAAATGTATCTTCTCTTCCTGCGTCTCCTGCTTTAGCTCAGCATGCCTGCATCTCAAAACGTCTTCCAGCTTCATTTCTTCTCTTGTTTTCTTCTCTCCCTCTTTCCCTCTCTCCGTTTCCTCCTATCAGCAGCAACCTGCGCCTCCTACAATTTCTCCTTCCTCAGTCCACAAGGCCTGAACTTCTCCTCTCAGAGCTCCGCTCCCTTCTGGTCAGGTACTCCTTTGTGCTCCCGCTGACTTCTCGCTCTTGTTAACCTCAAATTACCTACTCAGCATATCTGCTCTCATGCTCATTACTTCTTCTCAGAGGCACTTTTCATTGGCAACACTGCCATGTTTGCAAGAATTACATTTTATTCATTAAATGAAAGGAAAAAAATGTTTTTCTGTTTTATTTCCATGCTTGTTTGTCATTTTGTACAACAGGTTTCATATGTAATCGTTACAAATAGTAATTTTCATTACATAACAGCGGGAAAAGCAAGTACTTTTCAGGTTTTTTCACTTACAATGAATAGCGAGGTCTGTTAAAGACCAAATCAATCACAGACTTGTTAGTCCATCTTTAGGAACCTCTCCTAACAGTTAGGTGAGAAAGCAACAATTGTTGACACAATTATTTGAAAATGAAAGAAACTCAAGGTGACTTTCAATCTCCCTCGGACTGAGGCTTCTTGCAAGATCTCGTTTCGTGGAGGATCAAAAAGTATGGATCAGAAAACAGAGATCAGCTACAATGACCTTGGACCACAGTCTCAAAGGTTGCTATTAGTAACACACTACACCACCATGGATTAGCATCCTGCAGCACATAGCATTTATCCAGAACCATCAGATGTTTGCTAACGACTGATATGCCAAAGGAGGCACGGGAGAAAGTCATGTGGTCGGATGAGACTGGAAACTTTTTTGGTACTCACTCCATCCAAGAAAGATGAGTACAATCCCAGGAACATCGTCCTAAATATCCAGCTGTGGGGGGGAAATGGCTTGATTTGGGGAACCAAGACTGCACCATTGTGTAGAGGATGGATGGAGCCATGTGTTGAGAGATTTTAGGCAACAGTCTCCTTTCACTAATCAGTTTGGGTCTTCAATGGTTCATTGGGTCTTCAGTAGACCATTGACAGTTGTCCTGGTCTGAGTCTGTCTCTCACAGCTGAGGTGTACCTACAAAACAGAACTTTAATACTAGCTTCCTAGAGTAGAGGATGTCAAAATCTGAAATTTGTGTGGAACAGGATGACATTTTGACAAATGAGACGTGTTGGATCCCCGTTTATGCATGTTATCAATGCCCCCACTGTTTCCATTTCCCAGTGTTTACTCCTCGGGTGGTGAGCACGGCAGTGGCCAGATATAACTTTGCAGCACGCGACATGAGGGAGCTGTCCTTGCGGGAAGGAGACATCGTCAAAATATACAGCAAAATTGGCGGAGACCAGGGCTGGTGGAAAGGAGAGGCTAACGGACGGGTAAGTGCTACGATAAAAGTCTGAAACAGCCGAGATTAAATTTAACGATTGAACCACTGAAGACCCTAAAGCAGGTGGCTGGCAGAACCTTTCTGTGAAACGTGGATAGCATGTCAGTACTCTGTTTTAGAAATTTGTCCCCATTAAGCTGCACATTTGACCGTCCTAATGCGCTCCTGTAGTGACAGAAGGAGGCCATGCTCTAAGCTCCCGCAGTCACAAAGCCATAATTTTCTGTTTCAACTTCTTGAAATGGTCTGATTTAGATTTTTTTTCCATGCTGTGTTACCACTTCTGCTCCTATTATTTGAAGCTTTAATAGAAAAGAAAAACTCCATGTTACTTAATGAACAGCCAGAGTGAACCCTGTAGCTGCAGCCGCTTCGAACCTGATTCTCTTTGCTCAAACATCTGAGCTGCAAGATTCTGTTGTGAGAAGTTTTACCATTTCAGCATGGGCTTCGTTTGCTTCTCATCTCACATTCAGTTGTTATGCCAACAGGGCTTCAGCCAAATAATTGACATATATGCTGTCGGCATTTAACTACAACCACCTGCAGAAAGCAACTCATCCATTCCCTCAAGTTATCCATACCTCGTCCCTTGAAAGTTAGGAAAGGAGTTATTATCTTTGGACCTATAGAGGAATGATGACGAGTCAGCATGCAGCTTTAGTTATTAGAGTTAGGAACTAGTAATCAGGCCCAAAATCTGGGTGAAGATGGACCTGAACCTTTAGAAACACATAAAGATTACTACAAAGTCAGCCTTCCATCACCTGAAGAACATTTCTTAATTAAAAGACGAATGTCCCAGAAAGATCTGAAGGAACTCATTCATACATTTATCTTTAGTCTGCCTCAAAAATCAGAACGCTGCAGCTCGAGTTCTCACTAAAACTAGGAAAATAGAGCACAGCACCCCAGTTCTAAAGTCCTTAATGTCATACACTAAGACATTAAAAGCACCCCACACTCTCATCCTCCTACCACTTCCTGTTGTATTCTTTGTCAATTCCACCAGTATTGACATCTGGATGCTGATCACAACTCGAGTGATGCAAACGCAGCTTGTGGCTTCCTGTACCTCAAAGAATAGACTTTTTGTTTTGCCTTTAGTGCTGACAGTTTATAAAATACTGATGTATTTTGTTGAGCAACAAAATACATTAAAGACCTGTTGCCATTGTACCAACCTTCAGACGCCTCAGATCTTTTCGTTCCAGTTTACTCTGCATCGCCAAAAATCAGAACCAAACATGGAGACGACCTCTAATTTGACCTTAGATATCAAAGGGACAAAAGATATTCCCCTGTGTGGAGGAAAGGGGATCGTCTTGTCCTTCAAGTCTTTGGGGACACACGTCCCTGAGGACAGTCAGTCTGCCTGTCACGCTGCTCAAAGCCTTCTCTCCCTGCGCCACTGAAAACCTTTGTGCAAACAGTATCACAGCGTAGCTTTCGACTCTAAAAGGAAAATCCCCAGGAGAGCCATGAATACATCCTGAGAAAATCATCGCTCTCTTATCCCAGACTAGATGACATTTTCAGAATACGCCACAAGCAGCAGACTCAGAGCTGAAACTTGTCATCAGCTCTTCTGCCATCTGGCAGGTGCTGCAGGGTCTTCACAGCCCACACCTCAGAGCTGAAAAACTGCTTCGTTTTTCTGTTTTTTTCCCCCTGACACTGAACTCAACTTATAATCACTTCCCACTTCTTCTGTCACCACCTTCATCATCATCATGCTCTCAGTGTCGGGCTGTTAGCTGCCTATTTTTACACCTGCACTACCTGTGGAACATTTAATTCTTATATGTGCAGGACACACGTTACATTTTATCTTTACAAAAAAAAATTATGCTCTCTAGTTTGATGTCTTTGTTAATTTTTAATGCTTTTTTAAACAATAACTCTTTTTGGTTCTTCACACCAAACACATTTTACACATCTAGCTCGGGGCGATTTGATGCGCTTGGAGCGTTTGAGCTCAAAGTCTGGTTTCTCTTCTAGAAAACTTAAAATAGATAGTAGTTCTGTTTTAAGCAGGATGTTGATTCAAAAATATCTGTTCACACAGCAGGCAAACGAGACCCAAATTCAGGTTTTTTTTGAGGATGTGTGATCCACATCTGAATTTTTCCTGGCAGTCTGAACGACTCAAATCCGATGTTTTCGTCCTCTGGAAATCTGAGTTGTGCACGTCGAACTAAACCGGATGCGGTCGTGTCGCATTTCATCTGACTTCTATGTCACAATTCTGAACCAGAAGAAGCAAAACGACGTAAATGTGGACATAAATAATGAAAAATATGAAATAATTCTGTCAGTGAAGCACAGCACTATCACAAAAATGGCAACTTTGTCAATCCCGATTATCTGCAGAGTATGAAAATGAAACTGACTCTGAGAGCTGATTTCCAGCTGGATGTTTAGTGTTTACCCACAGATGGGTGCTTGTACAGAAAGTACATCCTGGTGTCTAACTAAGCGTCACTCATTGTTAGCAAAATGTTTATCTTTCTGCAGGCGAGGAATAAATGAACTCAATTAACACGGCTGCTCTGTGTCCCGTTTGCAGATCGGATGGTTTCCCTCCACCTACGTGGATGAAGAGGGAGTGCAGTAAAGCTCCACTCGCTCGCCGGCGAAGCCAGTTTCCTTTTGAATCGGGAACCAAGTTCTATCTGCTGTCCTCAGAGGAAATGACTCACTCTCTCCAGGAAAAAAAAAAGAGCAACATGCCTTTTGCTGGAAACTTTTTCTGCAAGAATTTTTACTCGGTTTCTTAATTTCCCCCCTCCCATCCCTCTATTATGCATCAGCTTTTGTTTTTTGTTTTTTTGCAAGGTGTCCTGTTTAAGTTCTATACATGGAAGGCAAAAAGCTGCGTTGCTGTATGTCCGCCTCCGTGTGCTCAGCAGAGAACTTACTATAACGAGGACGCAGCAGGAACTTGTTGTCGATAGCTTTATTTTGCAAAAAGAAAAACGCTCCCCTTTGTTGCAGGTCTGTGCCAGGTGAATTAATTGTACAGTATAGATAATTTATTGAATAGAGATTATTATCAGTACTAATGATTATTGTGGGGAGTCGGATCAGACGAACTAAAATAAGGAGAGAGAGAAAAAAAGCGAAGCGGTGTTTTCACGTCGAGAGATTTTTTTTGCCTTAGTTGTCATGGTGATGCCTTGTGGGCTGACACCAGTGGATGGAATCGACTTTGTGGACTGGTTTTCACTTCTCCGTGTATGCATGTGCCCACATACACACACCCACACACACACTCATGTACACACACATTAAATAGAAATGTACAGTACGGTGCCTTGAGAAAAAAAAAAAAAAAAAAACGGTGGCGCATCAGTCGGTGAAGTGAAGAGGCTCCCGGTTCGTCCACAAGCACAGGACTTTACTGACGGGGCTGCGCGGCGCAGATCCAACTTTAGACATCAACTCCAGACTGGATGGACTCACACAAAGCAGCTTGTTTGGTGGGGGGGGGTTTAGCCCATCACACGCACAGCTCACATCTGTGGAGGTGTCACAGTCCTGTGGGATGCCAAAAGGGAAAGACGTTCAAACCTAATGTCACGCTTTCTAAACCTGTACGCATCGTTCCTTCGTCGTTTCCTGCACAGAATCACAAGTTGTTTTTGAACTCCAGAGGCGAAGCAGCAGCCAAATCCAGCCGTGCTTTGAGTTTTCTACCTTGCCTTAATTGTTTTTTTGTTGTTTTTTTTAATTATTTGTTTCACACGGTTCATTAACCTCACTCCGATCAACATGTTTATGTGGGGAATTCATTTTCAGGGCTCTCCATTTCCCCTGAAAGCAAAAACTGGGACAGTTGATGTGCTTCATGTTTTGTTTTGGTCCCAGTCGATTCCTGGTGCTAAAATCATGTCACAATCAATTAGTGTTGCTTTTCTCTGCATTTGTTTTATTGCACCTTTATTTGAATCAATTCTTTAGAGTTTCCATAATTATTTTTTGCCGACCTCTACAGTGAAAGCCATACTTTTAGCTGCAAAAATCTATAGAAACGCCTCAGTTTCTACGATTTCTGAGGATGGAAATGCAAACAGGAAGCACACCAGCTCCGAGCGGATCGGACTCCTCTGGAAACGTTCGAGTGTTGGTGCAAAAACACAAACAGGGCTGCTGTGTTTGGAGAAAACCAGGGAGAGTTGGTGGAGGCGGCTGATCGTCAGGGCTGTAGTCGTTTTGTTTTGTTTTGTTTTTTTACAAGGTGGAGAAAAACCCATTGCATGTGACTGTTGATATGTCGACTCCTGTCAGTTCATCCCAGAAAAATGAAACACCTGATCGTGTTTTTTTGAAATGGTTGAGTATTTCCAAATGAGGTCTATTATGAAATAAATATCTCTTTTGATTTAAAGCGTGAATACTTTTTTCCCCCTCACGAGAAATACTTCAGCAATTCAATTAAGACATTTACGTTCATTTCGTTTATATGGATGCGTTACACACATACTTATATATTAAATTCAAAAAATTTGATTTCTCTGGCTATATTTTCTCTTATTGCTAATGTACCATTTTCCAACTATTTTTTTCTTCCACTAAACTTTCCTCTCATATATTTTGATGCTTATCAGCTTGTAAATTTCCATTCTTGTGAAGAGTATCAACTGTGAACCCCACATATGATGCTGCAGGCCTCAACATTCTTGTACTTTTTAAAATTTTTCCTACATAATATTCAAATTTTCTAAGAAACTGGATTTGGGTTTTTCTATTGAGTCATAGCTATCGAAATTACAAGAAATAAATGCTTGAGATAAATTGTATATATATATATATATGCTTTACACTTTTTAAAGTGTCAAAATTGTGTTTATTACTATTTTTAAAATTCTGATACACTGAACATTTTGCCCTGCATGTACATTTAACTTCCCTCTATATTCTTTTCCTGTCCAAACGGCCCTGCAGTGTCCAGGTTAAAGTCCTCCAGCGTCACGCTGCGTACCGCTGCATGTTTGTCCTTGCTTGTAGCTGGAGGGGTTGTGTGTGAAACAGCTGACATCGTTCTGATCCGCCCAGCTGTAAGCAGTTTGCGGACCGGTGTGCCGGCTCACCGGGCGGCTGTCAGGTGGCCCCACGTCTTCCCTGTTAAACGTCACAAAAGAAGAAGAAGAGGAGAAAGAAGTGAGCTTGAAATATTTTGAGGAGACAGAAACAAAAGAAAGCTGCTGCTTCCAACTGAACGTCCTTAAATGTCTTAAAACAAAAGACCTTTAAATCTCACAACACAAGCACCAAACCCACTCGTTTGAGAATCATTTCATGCTTTTTCCTTTAGAGATGCTGAGATGATCATCGATTTACCTTTCTTGCTGACTCTTTAAGGTCCAGCTTTTTCTCATGAAGATAACTGACTCGACACCGAAGGAGCAGTAACTTTACCCTTGTCCTTTGCTACCGTTAAAATCTCGGTTTTAGCATTCTGAGCTTCATCTCGTTTAAGGATAAAGACATTCAGGACAAAACTTTGGATCCAACGGTTCTGTGCTTTTATGCGTTTCTTTGAAGCCACTGATGGAGCTGCTGCTGCTTATTTTTTGTACTTTTTTATTTCCCATAGAAAGTACACCCTGCTCAGTATATTTGTGTTTAGCTGTGTCTCCTAGAATTCAGTTACTGTCTATTTTATTTTTGTTTCTTTCAAAAGAAAGTAGTTGTGACCCCATAACTTCTTGGACAAAGTTATTGTTTGGAACCGTTGTTTAATTTAATTTAATTTTTTCAAATTTTATTACTTATTTATTACTTTATTCTTAACTGGACCTGATTGATTGAGCAGAACTAAATTTGCTCCAAATCGGATTCTTCGCAACTATGTAACAATTGGAGCTTTTTGCCGACAGGTCTTGCTTCATGTGAGATAGTTGGTAACACTTTATTTGAAGGGGGTGAATAAGACTGTCATGACACTGTCATAAACATGACATAACACCTGTCATAAACATGACATAACACCTGTCATAAACATGACATAACACCTGTCATAAACATGACATAACACCTGTCATAAACATGACATAACATCTGTCATAAACATGAATAAGCCTTCATGAATATTTATGACTGTTGTCATAAAACGTCATTCGGTAAATTATGACACTTTTAATACAAAGTTGACATTATTCATAATGTCTTTGTTATGACAACTTGACATTAACCAAGAAATCATTACTGATGTAAATTTGTTATAAAAGTATTATTGATTGCACTTTAAAAATTAAGTAACTATGTTATTAAAGGTAAAGTATAACAGTAATGATTTCTTGGTTAATGTCAAGTTGTCATAACAACGACATTTTCAATAATGTCAACTTTGTATTAAAAGTGTCATAATTTACCGAATGACGCTTTATGACAACAGTCATAAATATTCATGAAGGCTTATTGATGTTTATGACAGGTGTTATGTCATGTTTATGACAGGTGTTATGTCATGTTTATGACAGGTGTTATGTCATGTTTATGACAGGTGTTATGTCATGTTTATGACAGGTGTTATGTCATGTTTATGACAGGTGTTATGTCATGTTTATGACAGGTGTTATGTCATGTTTATGACAGTCTTATTCAACCCCCTTCAAATAAAGTGTTACCAGATAGTTTTATTTAAATTAAATGTATGCCCTTAGTTGTGCCTGCATTTCCCACAGTATTAGCTTTATTCTGAAAACAATAGTTGAGAGAGCATGTTTGAACACTGGTCCCAGAGCAGCTTAGTTTCAGAGATTTCTCCTCTGCTCAAGTGTAGTATTCACTCTGGTTACTTTTAGCAGATACTTTCCATTTGCATTCAGTTAAGGTGCAAAAACTGACTTGGATTTATTTTTTTTTACCTTTCAGTCAAAACATCTGACTGATTTCATCCTATGTTCTCTTGTAATCCAGCTCTTGTGAGTAGAAGAACTCTTTTTGGTGAATCGAGATGGAAAATTCTTGCCCCAGGTGGGTTTTCTGGCAGTGGTATTTGGGATTCTTTGTGTAACGTGGAATAATTCAGAGCTGACAAACAAAATTCACAAAATTAAATCAAATGGCTTATGGTTCACAGCGGAGTATTTCCATTTTTATTTGTGCTGCTGGTGAAGTTATTTCTGTCGATGTGTTCTGTTCTCTGGGCTGGTTATAAAACCACTAAGCGTACAGGCAGCATTCACTAAAAAGCATTTTTATTTTGGCTCCTTAGTTGCAGAAAATAAATTTGATGATTTGTTTTCCAGTTCAAATAATAATACATCTAAAAATCAACGAATAAATTATTTAAATCCACCACACAGAGTCACAGGAGCTAATCGGCTGCAGTTTTTATTTTCCACGTCAGGTTTTGCATTCATAAAGCTGAATAAAGTGTCTTTCAGCTGATTGTTTTGGCTCTCCAGCCCCCGTGTTTACCTAGTTAACCTTCTCTTATCTTTGTTGCAGTGGGAAACATTATTTTGTTGTGCTCAGTTTAAAAATATAAAATTAACCCCTTTCTGGTTAAAAACCAGGACAAAACACTTTATGTGTACTTTTAATAAATAAAAAAAGAAAATCATTTTAAATAAAAACAACAGAAAATATGAAACATTGAATGGGGATAGCTGAACACAAATATCAATGTTGCTACGCTAAAGTTAGCTTGAGCTTTCTCAGTTAGCTTAACAGTAAGCTATCCATAAGAATGAAAGCTCACCTTCATGAAAACTTAACGTTTGACGAGCAGAAGTAAAACTGCAAACTGTGATGCTCTTATAAAGACATACAATTAGAACAATCCCAAAAACACAAGAAAACAGATTTTGTCATCGCTAATCCATGCTAACGTTTAGCTTCTGATCTTAGACTTGTTGAAAATGTGAAACCAACCATTTTAAGTTCTAAAATATACACTCAGATTTAGTGTCAAAAGTGTGTAAATAAAGAGGAATTTACAATCTAAATATTAGTGTGGTTGTACGTATGTTTTTGAGCCAATGTGGAGCAGAAAATGCGTCTTAGAAATTCAAGCCTTTACATTGGGTTCTTATTTTTAAAATTCAGTAAAGCCGCATCACCTTGAATCCTGAGAAAAACTGGTTGAAATGCACCGACTCTGTGAAAATGAATGTGAAATTCATGTCAATGAGCTGATGTGACTCTGTGATCACACTTCAGCTTGAACTCGTCTATTGTCTTGTTGCGGCTGAGTCATATAGCTTATAGCTGCTCTCGTCTCCATGGTTACAACACTGGTTTTTAATAGGTGCAACCTCAACCTCACTTGTATGAACTTAAAAGGTTTTGTTTTATTACTGCCTCTTTTGATGGCTAACTGCTGGAATTAGCGCTGTGAAACTCATTTGGACCAATTCAAGTGTCGCTGACCCGTCTCGCTCTCATGAAACTTTCCTGTAATCCCAGGCTTTTCTCTACGGTTTTACTGTAAGGAGAACTGAACTTCTTTTACATGGGCAAGTCCACACGCTCGCACTGTCAAGGACGGCGTCTTCCTGTATACAACGCTGTCCTCCCACACCGATGGGTCTCACATTTCAGTGTCTACTTTGAAAGCCTGTGGGTTGTTTGTGTTTTTTCTTTTTTTTCCATAGAGTGCAGCAGGTTTTAGGAGACGGTGTTTATTTGCAAAAGGAGAAACCCTTCCAGAGATGTCAAATGTAGGGTCAGTTATAGATCGTCGCCTCTGAGCAGCCGTGCGTTTCATTGTCGTACATTTCTATTTCTGTGGCGTTTCAGAGCAGCAGGGAACCCCTTGGGAAAGGAAACGCCGATGTTTTAAATGCATTCCTCGTTTGAAAACTTTCTGTAATTAAATTAATCATCTTATTCAATGGCTTGCTGTAGCTAAGCGTGGGAATCCGTAAAGACACACTGAAAACGGCGGCAGTCTTCACTCAAGCAATGTTGATTACAAATTGATTCGAACTTAAATAACTCATTTCACCTCAGTTCAGCTCTTATTTACATCGTGATGTTTATTTGTGATCTACTGTGTAAACAAACCCAATTTTGAGGACAAGCACGCAAAAAACTCAGGTAATAAGTTCAAAATGGCAGCAAATTGCATTTTATTAAAGGTTAAATTGGATATTTGTGCTAATAACACAAAGGTCTTTCCAGAATAAAATCCATTAGTCTTAAATTACACCCCTTACAGGAGAGTTTATTGAGCTCCTCTAGAATTACTGCTGCTTTCAAATCTAAGGTTTTTCTGCTCAAATAAAATATAAACCTCATTTTATTCATTGCTGGAGTTACCCGAAGTATGACGGATATACAGAGCCAGTTTAATCAGAAAAAGTAGAAATGGCTAACCCTGAGATCATTATAAAGATGTGGAAAAAAACTATCATAAAAGCCTTTAATTTCAATAGATTTATAAATTAGGGGGGAAAAAACTAAGCATTAATAAATTGTTTCCCGCCTCCAGTGATTATGGGATACAGATAGCCAGTCCAGGACAACACAGGACAACCAGCCATGCACATACTCACACCATAGGGCAAACTGAAGTGACTAGCTGAACTGACATCTTGTTTTTGGACTGTGGGAGGAATCCAGATTACCCGGAAAGAACCCAGACGCAGAAAGGGTTTGAATCCAGGTTCTCCTTGCTGCAAGGCAGCAACACTACCAACTAAGATCAGCTTCCACCTCTGACAATTAATATGAAACAAATATAATGGAAGCATTTGTCATTTTCACCTTATTATTTGAAGTTAAAAGTTCATTGGTGCTACTAACTGTGAAATAAGTATAAGAACAAGTGTTAAAGAGGCAGTATTATGTATTTTCCAGGCACATAACACAATCAATATAATGCCTTGATTTTGGGCCTCTGTCTCTTTAAGAAGCTCTTGTTCTTTCTGACGCCTTCAGCATGACATCACTACTAGTTTTTCACTTAAAACTGGTAGTTTGAATGACAAACTCAGCAAGTGTATGCTAATAGCTGCTGCCGCTAGTCTGGAGGAGCCGTGTGCGAAAGTTGCAGAGGAGAGTTGGTCTCTGAAGTGGAAGTTCAGCTTGGAAACGGCATTTCTGAGGAGTTTCATGGAAAAACCTGCAACTCCAGGTATGTTGTTGATAAAAGAATAACACTATAGCATCATGTAAAGCTCAGTAATGTGGATTTTATGTACTGACACTTTAAGTTAGTAAGAAATTTTACATATAATTTTACAACTAAAATTCCAGGAAGTCTAATTTAGTAACTGTAAACTTGTTTTTCCCTTGTGGTGACAGAAATTGGAAAACAAAGGAGAGCAAAGCCTTTCAAGGAAGATAGATCTGTGTCGAACTGAACGCTCACCACATGTCGCCCAGATCTACAGCAAGAAAAACAAATCTGGAAGGTTTATTTTAAAGCTGCTCTTCGCATCTTTTCCAGGAATGTCAACAATATTTGAGGACGCAATATGTCGGGTTTTACTGAGGGATTACCCGAAGGAATTATGTTTACCGAAAACTGAATCAACGCTCACTCAGACTATTGTGTAAATAAAACCGACGATGAGAATTTAATGGAAGCAAACTTGCATGTTTATGGCATTTCAAGGTTCCCACCAGCACAAAGTGTTTGCTTTAGTATATCAATAATACGTTTTGAGATAATGCACATTTTGAGAGGGGAAAAAAATCTGATAACTTCTGTTGGCAGGGCTGAACATCGCTTTAAGCTCTTTATAATGAACAAAACAGTCAACATTGGCTGGATGTTGCTGTTTAAAACACCCTGAGTTTTTCTACCTTCAAGCTGCTGGAACAAAACTCTCCACAGAGAAACTCGCTTTACATTTCAGGAAGGTGCAGATGAACATTTAGCCGTTTGCCCACAAGGAAAAGAAACTCATTTGGAGGAATCGATGTGAGGCTTTCAAACCCTAAAAAGGCTATAATGACTGTCGCGGATGGTGCTGGAAGCATCATGCTGTGGGCCTCTTTAATGCCAGAGAAAGCAGGCCAACATTAAGCTTGTGGAAAACCTTGAATCGCTTGAGAAATGTGCTTAAAAACTAAGTCAACGTCATTAAACACGACCAATTCTGCCAATTAGAGTTCTCAAATATGTTACATGCTTCACATGCACATGCTTTTATTGTTAGTGACAATAAAAGCATGTGGTAAATGTCCAGCTGAGATTAGAAACCAAACAAAAAGCCCAAACAATATTTACATTTAGCAGAGAGTTGCAGCCTATTAAGGACTGGCTTTGAAACGGAAAAACTTCAGAAGCCAGGACAGAAATTGACATTTAGGGCTGCAAAGAACTCAACCACAGCGCTAAAAGTTTATCCACAAATGTACAGTGAGCCTCAAACCCAGTCGTAATGCAGGAAGAAATGGAGTGTAATAAAGAGTTTAGAGTCGGAGAGAGAACATTTCAAACATTCGATCACACATTTTTAGTGGCTGAAACACAGACAGCTGTAGAGGCGTACCCAGAGGAAGAGGAGCAGTCGGGACGTTTGTACAAATCTGCTGCTAAGCTCCCAATTAGTAATCAGCACCTGGGAACGTCCTCTTATTGCTCTCTGGGGGAATTTGAATGTCTCTTTCAAATCTTGTTCCAAAGTTTAAAAGAACAGTGCGATGCAAGCGTCAGGCAGAAACCCGAGGGGGGAACGTGACCAAGCCAAAGCGTCAGACAGAAAATTTACATTTAAGCAACACAATTAACCGAGACGCCGAAATGGAGTTAGATTATCTGCAGACCAGTGAAACTTTATATTCAGGGTTTAAATGAAATGCTGCAAAAATAGCTTTGCAAGTCAACAAGTAGCTTATACCAGCAGATTATACACCGAGGCATAGCTTTCTATTTGTGACTTTCCTTCTGGTTTAGTTTGATTGGTTTGCTTGGTTTTAGTGAGATCTGAATAATAAATAATCAGATATACATGTAATTTATTATTATACTGGCTTCCCACCAATTTATGATCTGATACTTAATTACATCACCCTGCATTTTTTTTGCATTTTATGCTACAACCTGGTACCATGCATCTCTCTTTGTACATTGCCAAATGTTGTACAATATATTTTATAGTTTAAAGAGGTAAACCATTATTGTTTTCCTCAGGGAAGCCACTTCTCTTTCTCATCATGTGTGTTTGCGATTTACTCACTCCTCCTGCGTGACTCTAATTGCCTGATGTTTGGTTTTAATTTCTTTCAGAGCTGCTTTATTTCGGAGTGTTTCAGGTTTTTCTGATGTTTTTAATCAACATTTTTTGTTCTGATCTGAAAGTTTACTCAATCTCAACTTCACGAAGCTTCTTCAGTTTCAAACGAGAACGAGGAGGAGGAGTGAGGGTACGTCGAGTTCTTGCAGAAGTTTTAGTTGTCGACTCTCTTAACTCGGCTTCTAAGTCCTCTATGAGCTGCGAGGATTTACCTGATCTCGTTGGAGAACTCCCTATCATGGTGGCGTCTGTCCTCCAGCTTCCAGTACAGCACCCCAGCAAACACCAGTAAGATGAAGACGAGGAGAAGCGAGCCCACAACGTTCCCCCCGATCACTGCAGATCTGTTTGGATCTGTAAAACACATTTATTCTATCAGACTGCTTTTACTCTGCATCTGTTGCTGATGTTGGATGCTGTGAAATTAATTTCTAGGCAATAGAAACTCACTTCCCCTAATCTTTTTCTCTCTCTCTCGTCTAATCAAGCAGCATTTCGATGGCGCTGAAATGGATGTCAGGTATTCAAAGAGGATATTTGAGGTGATTTGTGGTGCGACGTCTCGCAGCTCAGAGATGTTTGGAATGAAACATGTTCTCAGG
The DNA here is from genome assembly GCF_051168715.1 of Poecilia mexicana. NCBI lineage: Eukaryota > Metazoa > Chordata > Actinopteri > Cyprinodontiformes > Poeciliidae > Poecilia > Poecilia mexicana. The sequence goes on from NW_028263381.1 coordinate 20,201,566, forward strand.
AATCTTACACCTTTGTCTCCACCTCGGTCATTCTTGCTTGCTAAGAAATCTCAGGCTCATAGCTAAATTGGGTCTGTTGATGTTTGTTGCTGCACAGCTGGAGGTCTGCTGCAGCAGCGGAAAGTAAATGTAACACAGGAACTACACAGTTCTGGTGAGATGCACAACGTACATATTCATCTTTCTAGCTTTTAATAGTTTATCTAAACATTTCTCTGAATTTAACCACATAGTTTACATATTTAGAAGGCTGGACTTCAACTAAAAAAATGAAGTAGCCCAGTGACAGCAGCTCAATTTCAACTGGGCTGCTGGTTTCAGGTTTTTTTTTACAAAATGGAGGAAAAACATGTTTTTTTCACCGTTTGATTTAAATTTCTCTTATTCTAATAAGAGTAATGAAGTAACAAATTAATAATCTGAATATCACATTACAGAGCAAGTCAATAAATTAGTATATTTTTCACCATCTTTCAGGATCTTCATCTCTAAGTGAAACAGTGATGTATCTATTTTAATCTGGAACATACAGATACAGTTTATTTATTTATTTCAGAGCTGACGGTTGTTGTATTTGACCTATTGAGAGGAAATGCAGCCCAACAACCACTGAGCTCAAACACTCTTGTCCACACATCATTTCAGAACCATTTACTGAAAGAAAACACTGATTCACAAACTGTGAAACTGAAAAGAAAAGCGTCTCTAAACAATCTGTTCATGTTTAGCATTTATTTAAAGAAAAAAAATAAATAATTTTAGACTCTAGTGGCCTTTATTGAGCAGTGAGTAGACAGGAAATGGTGCAGAGAGAAAAGGGAAGACATGCAGCGCCGCTCCACAAACTGAACCACTCAGCGCTGCATGTTCAGTGATTATATGTTAATCGTTTTCTCCCTTCAGATCTTCACAACAACATATGACTAATAACTCAGACACTTTGGAAAACCTAGAAGTGATCCAGTTGAAACAAAATGTATCTCCTCACTTTGGATTTTATTTACTGTTTTCCGTTTTGCAAGCTCTGCTCTGTAACGCCATCCTGAAAGTAAAGCTCTAAACTGTTAGTGTCCAGCATGTGTGGGGTTTGCAAATATGTTAGCTGCCCTTTTCCTGACCCTAAACCTGTCTCCACAGACTTAAATGTTCATTACAGTCTGGTCCTGCTCTGTTTTGTGGATGAGTGAACTGGTTCAGAGGGACAGGAAGTGATTCACAGTAGCCACAGTGTTCGTATGGACGAGTGAGCCCTGGAAGTTCGCCATCATCTCCACAGTCCTGACTAGTTTAGCACCAGGTGGTTCTGACCATACTGTTAGCATTTGGATTAGCCCAAAACAGTGCTGTCATCTGTGATATTCAGGAGTTTCTCAGACGGTCCACTGAGGTTCAAAAGAGCAAAGAGAGAAGAAGAGTGGGGTGAGAACGCAGCCCTGGGTTACGCCGGTGCAGCTGGATGAGCTGAAGTCTTAATCCATAATACAGCTCACAAAAAAACATGTTCACCTCAGTTTGTGTTATCTAAGATGTTCCCATAGCTTGGAGAGGAACGATGATCAGAAGAGACACAGAGACGTACGAGAGGGCAAAAAATAAAAACGCTATGCGGCAAACTCTTTCTATAATGTCCTGGTGATTATCCTGAAACCCCTTGGCGGCGTTCCTGAGCCGCAGGGCCGGAACCTCTGGTCTGGAACAGAAGCCTGCGCTTGAATCGAAAATGAATCATTCACCGCCCGGAGCCAAAAATCTGAGCGCTGAGTCAAGGAGCCAAGGACTCGACAAGATGTCAGCGTCGTAAGCTCGCTCCACGATTCAGGAGGCAGGGGACTGAGATTCCAAAACAATGTGTTTTTTTCACTAGAGTGTAAATACAAAAGAGATGATTTTTCTTTGAAATATCAGGCTGAATCACGGAGCGTACCTACTTGAGCTCTCAGCCACTGCATTCATCCCCACAGAGACACAGCCATGCTCTCCACCTCAGTCAGAGCTTTCTGTGTATTAATAGACTTATTGAACTCCCTCCTATACAGTCTTGTTATTTGCTGTAGTTTAAATGGAGGTTTTTCGTTTTTTTTCTGCTGCTACCTTTCCCTGCAGAAGATGGCAGATAAACGACAGGAAGCAGGCTCATTTTGGCTTTACTCTTCAGTGACTTTGTGACTCAGCAGCAAAGAGACACTGACATGAAACACAAGCAAGAACATTACATAAATACAGTTATTTCTAGACATTAAAAGCAACCTCTTACTGCCGTCATTAAGAGTGACGCACTCGTGTCCCCCGAGCGCCACATGTAAGCAAAGTGGAGCCATGAGGAGGCTGCGGCAACGCTACAAAACAGGAACCTTAAATCAAAAAGGGGCCCCGCATGATTTTATGCAGCTCTGTGTGTGTGTGTGTGTGTGTGTGTGTGTGTGTGTGTGTGTGTGTGTGTGTGTGTGTGTGTGTGTGTGTGTGTGTGTGTGTGTGTGTGTGTGTGTGTGTTTTCCTCTTACGCTTGTTGGCTCTCAGGGTGATCCTGCAGCGTTCGGCTCCAACAGCATTGTTCACCTCACAAAGGTAGATCCCTGCAAAGCTCTGTGTGTGGTTGCTGATTCTCAACTCCCCGGTTGCGCCGTCTGTAACGCACATCGCCACATACAGAGATCTAATCCACAAAACAACAACACTTCCCTGTAAGCTGCTCAGATTGGTACCAATTTACATTTTCCGCCCCCTCCACGTGATGAAAAATAATTTTTATATGGCTCACGTGCTCAGACAAACAACACTGTTGCTGCAGAGGGAGACCTTATATTGAGCGCTTTGTAGTAATTCCTTAATCTGGATTATTTCATTGAATCTCTGGTTGCATGTTTTGTCCTGTCTCTGATAGCCTCTTAAAGGGTTTTTCTGCTACTTTTTGCCTCTTCCAATTGAAAAGTGTAATCTCTGCATTTTTCTTAGATGTTAAGGTTGCATCCATCAGAATATCTCTACTTCATTTGTGACAAAAAGTGCAGAAAGAAATTCAGGTTTCTTCCAACAATAGCGTTCTTCTTCAATGCGAGTCAAATTTGTGAAGTCAATAATGGGATTTATTCACAGGTAACAGGGTAAAGGGGCCCAAATACTGCCACACCTAAATTTTATTTCTAGAGTGGCTCCTTCAGGTATTCGCAAGTCACAGATTTTTTTTCTGTGAAACGTAACTGAATCATTTATAAGAAATTCACCAATTTGTAAATTTATTTCATTAAATATTTTATTTATATATATATATATATATATATATATATATATATATATATATATATATATATATATATATATATATATATAAGGTTTTGAAGCTACCATGCCTATACACTAAAATGCTAAAGCAGCCAATCCAGGAAATGTGACGTATTTTCCTTAAAGCTGATTGGCTGTGCCCCCTCCGCTCCACCCCCTGTTAACGGAAGTAAGGAAAACTGTCAACGTTAGCTTATGTGGTAGCGCTAACACGGTTTGTGCATTGCTATGTGTCGGTCTGTCACCAAAAACCTCAACAAAATACACATTTTTTTATTCTAGCGTCAAATATTAAAAAAAAAAAAGACTCAAGGGGTGTGAATACTTTTGCGAGCCACTGTCTGTAGTTTGTGGCAAACAATGGAAAGAACAACTCGCTAAATCTGTGATCGGGACAAAATGCCAATGATATGCAGCTAATGCACCAAAGTCCACGGAAAATAACTGCACGCTCATCTCGAGAGTGCAAATTATTACTTCTTCATTTTTCTCCTGGATGACTCATCATGTCAATAATTTGTAAAAACCACAGTAAATCCCTTTTAGGAGAGAGTTAATAGGCAGCTATTGTGGAGTCAGGAAGACAATGGGTCCTTCGATTTTGTGCACAGAGGATCCAATAACACAGTGCCTCCTTTTCCAAACACACACACACACACACACACACACGCACACACACACACACACACACACACACTTTGATGTGCAGTAACAAGATGACATCAACAGAGGTCAGACTTACCCTGTGTGGCAGCAGCAGGCATGGGGTCTCTGCTTTCTCTCCGCCACTTGTACGTTAGAGGAGTGGATCCTTCAGAGGACTCGCAGTGCAGAGAAACGGCTCCACCGACCAGCTCTCCTCCTTCCAGCCAGCAGCGAGGCACAGATGGTTTTACTGCAATCACAAAACCATCGGGGTATTTCCCGCATCGCCATTTCTGTCGCATTTATTTTATTTACAGGCAGGGTGAGTTGACGTGTTGAATAAAAAGGGGAACGACTGAAAAAGAGAGCAAATAAAGCAATACCTTTTGAAATATGCTCAATGAACTAAATAGTGCCTTCTGACAAGGAAAAGAGAAACAAATCCCCCCAAAAATTGTAGTTTGATTGAATTAAAATCAGATGAACAAGCCCTCCTTTTTTAAAACAATACCAAGCAGCTTAAAAATAATTTAATTCCAGTAAAATCTAGGATCAATTGCTAAAAAATGAAACAATCTAAAAAAGAAGAAAAGTGAAGTGAGTCGTTACCTCGCAGTTTTCCTTTCATCGCCGTCTCTTTGAAACTGCTAGCTGCTTATGTAAGTTATCAGCATAGTGCTTTCTTCAGATTGTAAGCCTTTCATTACAAGTTTGATATTAAAGGTCAGAATGAGAGAAGGCGATGACTGCAATATTAGTACAACTATAGAAAAGCCAAGGCCTCAGATCTGAACATTTCCCTACAATAGCTGCTCTCATCCAAGGTCACTTCAAAGCATCGTTGCAGGCACTTATGATTGTGTCCCTGAGTTTCAAAATATAAATATTTTCATAACCCTGATGTTTTTTCTTTGTCTTATTGTCTTAATTTGTCAAAGCACTGCTGAAAAGATTTTAAAACTATTTAAGAAATGCCAATTTTTCACATTTTGTGTGGGTGGATAAAGGCAACAATAGGAGAATAATCCCAGTTTTCAGTTATCAGCCCAGTTTTAGTAATCTGATTAATATGGATAAGTTTAAAAAAAAAAGACCAACATTGGCCAATACCAATGTTAATGTCAATATTTATGTTTTTGTATATTTAGGCTGATGAAGTTTGGGATTGATTTTTAGTTGGTATTAAAGTTTCACAATAAAATTAACATTATAACCCTACTAGGTATTGCTTTATTAAGGTTATTTTTACAATAAGTCTCCAAAATGTTGCCTCGGACAAAGGCAGAACAAAACACCCAAAGAGGAAACACTAGCTAATTAAGTTTGGATCATTTTTTAAAAGATTGTTTTCATCATCATGCATGCAGAAGGAACTACAGTTGTGAACTGCAAAGTAAGTCAACATTTGTTCTGATTTGTCACCAGCTTATCAGATTCATTGGACCATTAAATGGAATGGTCTGCTTGGACTTGATAAGATTTCAGCCTGCCAAAATTGGCGATAAATATAGAAATATATTCATGTAGCAAATATTAGAACCAAAACAGAAGAACTTTCCTAACTAACATTCAATGTGACATACAGTAATATTATTTACTTATAATAAGATCACTTACAGCAGAATTAGAGCGAAGAACAACAAAAATCGGGAATCTGCTTCCATCTGGACTTATTAGCACAACCGTAGCACCAAAAGTCCCGCTGCCTGTTGCCTTTAAGCTTATAAATAAAGTTTAACTTTTTACAAGCAGCAGGAAAAATGGCAGAACAAAAAGCAAAAATAAATCATCTCCACTGATCTAATATTTACCCCTGCTTTAGAACAAGCTAACTGCTAGCACAACTGTTGTGAACTCCTGAAACCTAAAAGTTTTAATTTATTTTTCATCTTTCAGTCTTAAATTGGCGTCAAGCATCCTAGAAGAGCATCTGTTGTACAATTAAAAAGTAGAAAGTTAAAAGTGAAATTACCTGGAGCTACAATTAGCAACGAAAATGGTACGTCTTGGAAAATAAAAATCTCTCCTAAACTTTTACTTGCAATAACATTTGAACACGTAAGTTATCTTGGCTTCATTTCCAGCAGGTTGGGTTGTGTGTGGCATTTGCTGGTAAGAAACTAAACGGCATCAGAGATGAAATAAAATGTTTTTGGCTTTAGCACTGTTAGGGAGGCAGACAGGAACAATTAAACAAACCAGCTGATACCAAATTACTTTTCTTTTGTACATTAAAGCAGCTCAGCAAGCTGCTAGGAAGTAAACATATTTATTTGCCTAACTTTTTGTTCTCAGTCAGCTTTTTTCCACATCTAGTAATTAGACTGTTTTACATGTAGCAGCCACTCCTTTTACCTCTAAATGATCAACCCTCAAACAATCATGTCTGCCTCTTGCCTGCATTTGAGTCCTTCACAACCAATAATGACACCAAGAGCTTTAAAATTTATGGAAATGCAAACTTATTGCTTTTGCCATGTAAGTAAACAGGCAGATAATTACTGAAGTGATTGCTCAGTCATATTTAAGTGACAAAATTTCTTAGAGCTAGTATGTTTTGCCAACGTTTGTAGAGTAGCAAAGCCACGTAGAGCTAAAATATTGTGATTTCAATAAAGTGTGAAAATTATTTATTTTTGCTCATTTCTGCATTAAAAATACAAGAATTTGAACATAACTTCATATTTTTGTCTGTCCAGTTAGATTTTTTTTAAATATTGGATCAGATTGCAAGATAAATTTTTGACAGAATACTCATTTTTTCTAGTTTTGTTATTGTACAAGTAGATTAAAGTAGTGCTGCTCTTACTTGAGTGAAATGACCAAATGCCACTGGTAAGTCGTGACACCTCTATTGTTTCTATTTCCAAAAAGAAAAGTCAAAATCTTGTATTTTCTTATTCTTGATAGTTTGTTCTGCAAGAAAGTGTTTAAGGTCACTGGAACTTCTTAAAAGACATTTAAACCAACATAATCAGCTAGTTAGCTAAAGTTAACCTGCCTGTTCATTGTGTATCATTTTCACTTCACATGATAGATGAACTTCTGTTGGTTCGTCACATAAACTCCCAGAAAAACACGCAGAAAAACGTTCAAAGAGGCTGAACATTTCTGTAGTTTTAGCTGCCAATAGAGCAGCGCTGTGACATTTTAAAACACGCTTCCTTCACCCTGTCTCAAGCTCTATTGTTAAGCGACTCCCATAAATAATGCAGCCATGTGACAGGTCAGTGTCCAGTCTTACCCTTAACCACCAGTGACACCTTGCGGGTGTCGACCCCAGGCGACTTCTTCACTTTGCACTGGTAGGTAGAAGTGTGGCTGCGTGACAGCTGAGCGATGGAGAGAGAAGCGTCGCCCTTGGAGGGATCGCCTGCAGCAAAGCTGAAGCCTTCAGTAACTCTAGGACCTCCATGGTGGTACTCGGTGCCGCCGGTGTACGACAGAAGCTGGAAAACAATACGAGAGAAACATTAAATCAAGCTTTAAAAAAACAACACTTGATTAGAGATGTAAATCCCAGCAGAACTGTAACTTTCTCTGTCCCGAAGCTCTCTGAGCTCATTGTTCAAGTTTCACTGCAGGTTCACTGTGGAGTCCAGCTTCTGCGCTCATGCTGGCACACTTCCAACCAGACAGCAGGGAGAGGTTTTCTCACAAAGCAGCAGTGAAACACCCAGTGTTCACCCTGTGCCAGTCAAACAAGCTGGAGAAAAATTCAGCTAGATAAAAATACATTTTTGCTTAATTAGCTGGGAAATCTCAGCACTCGTGGAAATCTGTGGGTCAGAACACACGTCCCAAAAGGAATGCTAATGACTTTCTGTGAATTGCTGTGTTCCTTCTAATCTTTTTTAGATGCGCAGAAGGGCCCCTGTCGACTCATGTTTTAGAAAAGCATGCAAACTGTTATTTCTCAGAAATCTGCGTTGTTGAGGTTTTTCAAAGTCACGACTAAACAAATGCTTGGAAGAAAATCTACTCACTCCACTCGTTTTTACACCTAGATTTATATCAATATTCTCCCTTTAACATATTTATCCGTTTTACTTTTCATGTCAAACAACAACAAGCTGAATAAACTCATACATATTTTGAATCACTGTGAATGACTTTTGGCCCACTACCATTTGCAGATTTGTTTTATTCTGACTCATGAAAGGTCTATTTAAGTCATCCCAATTGAATTTAAGAAAAGACATTTAATGAAGTCACTTTGAAACCTTCTATTTTTGTCACTTAAGGGCTGGATTTAAGATGTGTTTTTGATAAATCTCCTGCTGCTTGAAGAGCATTCTCTCTAGCTGTGGGTCAGGAACTGGTTGATTTTCTGGCAGACAACATAATTTACGGTTAAATCAATTACTGGAAGTTGTCCAAAACACGAAAACAGAAGGAATCGGTATGAAATCTAATTCTTTTTCACATAACTGCATTTTCAGAAGAGGGATGTTTTATTTATTACAGTTGGCTAAAACCATATTTTACTTTCAAATCTTAGAAATGTGCAAATCTGCAAAATGCAGAGAAATAAACTAACTTTATAATTCCAGTAAATTTCAGATTTTTTTTTCATGCAAACTTCTAACTTTACAATGTGAAATAACATTTTATTTTGGTCAATTAAAGTTATATATCTGTGTTTGCATTAAATAAAAACTGTTTTAATTCATCTGGAAACTTCTGCTTTTTTGGTGAAAATTGATTGCACTTTAAATATAACCATAGTCTGACTGACTTTGGGTATTAAAATGAAAATACAGCCACTTCACATCAGGACCAGCTTTTTAAAAGCAGAAACATGGCTAAATTACAGTGTTTTAGGATTTGCACTCAACATTTTTTACAGCTGCTTGTGTTCTGATTCTTAACAGGGAGAAATCTTTTGATTTTCTAGCCAAATTTCTTAAAATCCACTTGGATTCAATGTCAGAGATACTTCCTGGAGAGAGGAAGGCAGTTTAAAAGAAAGATTGTGATGGATTGGACTTCTAGCTGCATGCAAAAGCTGAACAAACACATGGGGCTCATATTCAACATGTACTGAGATAAAGCACTTAAGGTTTTAGTGAGTTAATATTTTTTCTCAACAGAATGTAAAACCAAAAATGAATAAGAAAAGAATCGTTTTCCTGAGTGCTTTGTTGCTTTCAGGACGATTCTTTACATCATCTTGCATCTTACCATCTGATCCTTCTTGGTAGTGTCTGGACTGAGCACAGACCATTCAATGTCAATTTCTCCGGTGTCCAATAAGCTCGGCATGTAGCTGCAACCCAAAGTCACGGAGTCGCCCTCGGCCCTCTGGACGGTCTGCGGGCCTGTCGATGTCACCTTCAGCCCTCGTGTGCATCTCAGCTCTGCAAGTTCAGGCCGTTCTTGAGATCAAACTAACATTTTAATTTACTCTTTCTACTACCAAGGGTAAATGCTGTCCTCTTTCTGATTCACCGAGCTACAGCTTGTTTCTATGCTCCATTCAGGCTGTTTGGTTACCGGAAACGTGGAAAACAAAAGCCCTCAAAAAGAAACAAGATCAGCCAAACAGGATGTGAGAATGTGGTTATGAGTTTTTCAGGGGTTGCAAATTGAAAATGTCGTCATCAAGAACATTTCAATAAGAGGCTGAGTGTTCATGGAGCTTTTTGCAAAACCCATTCTATTCATTGCATTGTAACAACCATAAGGCCCTTTACAACACTGTAATCCTCACAAACCCTTGAAGGTTTCAACTATTTCAAACCTTTCACAACAGAAAAAAGCAAAAAAACAAAAAAACAAAACGAAGGGTTCAAAACCAGAGCTGGAAAATTAAACCCCTCTCTCTGAACCCACTCAGATGATGCAGAGGCTTTAAATCCTGAAACATTCATCTTATCAAAACAAATCTAAGTACAGATAATGGGAGAAGCTTGAATTGGGCTCCAATTTGCCCTTTGGGAGAACGGAACATGAGACTATAATTGAGCTTTTCAGGGATTTCAAGTGTACTGTTTGGTAGTTTTGTAAAATCGGCCCATAATGCTTTTATTCCACTCTGTACGGGTACGCTTTGTCCTAACATGCATGAAATGGAGCAGCATTTTAAATAAAATACCAATGTTTATGTGTAGCTCGGGGGACACCAGTGAGACTAAACGTGCTGCTAAGAGCCACACTCTGAACAAAGCAAGCACAGACTTAATTTTAAGAACAATAGGGTGTTGGAAAATCATTTCGGAAGAGAACATCGGACCTTGTTGGAGAAGCTGTGGCTGCCATGGTGATGTTGGGTAAACTCGGATCCCCTGAGGCCCCACTTTCAGCAGAGAACAGATACGAAGGTCATTCTGATTGCTTCTTTCAGGCTCACAGAGTGGAATTGAATTTAGAAAGTTAAACCATTTTCACCTTACAGTGGATTGTAGAAATATTCACACACTAAGTTTTGTCTTTTAAACTGCAACCAATGACTTTGGTATATTTTATTGGGATTTTATGTGATGGACCGAGAAAAGGTGGCACATAAATGTGAAGGGGAAGGAAATGGACAGATGGTTTTACAATATCTTTTGTGATGTACTCATGCAGTACTTTGATATCCAAAATTACTGCAAATTCCAGACCAAACAACAGGAATTAAAGGGCTCATATTTGGAAAAGTCCAGGTCTGTGTAAAGCAGCTCATATGGTTGCCAAGCAAAAACTCTGGCATGGATGAAATTTGGTGAGGCCACACAGAACGACTTTGAGAACATTCTGGTCCACCATCTGGCATCACAAGAAAGGGAAGCAGTGCACCGCCATGATGGTGAGGAAATGGTGCTGACTCCAACTTGGGACATTGTGAGTCACAGGGCAGAACACTTCCTTCAATGAGGAAGTGGAATCTGGTCACTTCACGGCCCATCTGTCCGCCCATCCATTGTCTTGCCCTCAATCTGGGGTCAGGTCACCAGGAGAGAAGATCTAGCAAAAAGCCCAAACTTCCTCCTGCCCAGTCACTTGGACCAGCTCCTTTGGGAGATTCCCAAGGCTTTCCCAGGCCAGCCAAGAGACATGTGGTCCCTTCAATGTTTCCTGGGCCTTTCATTGGGTCTGCTCCTGGCTGCTTGTAACCACAACCTTGTTTGTTTGGTCACTACCCAAACTTTGTGCCCACCAGTGAGGGTAGGAACATGGATTGGTAAAGATTCACCTTTTAGCTCTGCCCTCACTTCAGCAAAACAGGCTAGTACAGTTACTGCATCACTCCCCAAGTTGCCTCCAAGCTGGGAAGTATGCACTACACTTTTCCAGGAGAAGACGATGGTCTTGGCTTTGGAGGAGCTAATAGTTCATCCCGCCTGCTTCACACTTGGCTTCTTGATTTAGATTAGCTTTGAAATCTACCCAAACAACGCTTATTGGAAGAAATATTCAGAGGTCCATCTGATGTGAATAAAGCAAAGAACAAAGACCACAGCAGAAAGAGAAAGAGTTGGGTTGCAAAACAACATCCCAAACAAAGCTCTGCTCAATTAAACAAGAACAACAGCAAACGTACAAAGATGTGGCGGTCAACCTGAACCAGTGGTGTCCAAAGACAGTCATGGTTCATTAGCAGGACTCTGGAGTCTTGAGGAGGAAGTTTAAGCATGTACAGCTGGCAGGACACTGACCTTTGAGGACCGGAGCTGGACACCCATGTCTTAAAGACTACAAAAGCCGCTTGAAGGCAGAGATTCACATTCCAGTACGAGAATGACCATGAACATTCATTTGGAGCAACAATAGAAATTAGATGCTAAAATGGTCCAGTCATACAACAGACCTAAATCCAATTGAAAATTTGTGGCAAGACTTTAAAAACAATGATCAATGACAACATGAAGAATGGGTGACGTATGGTCTCTGTTGTAGCATGTAGAACACGGAAAGGTTCAGGTTGTGACAGAATTGCTGCAAGACACTGTTAGTTTGTGTACAAACACATGAATTCACATTGTTGTTTTGCCTGTGGCCATACCTGTGCTCATGAGCACCGCAGAGCATAACAATAACCAAGGTGGACAGCAGAGGTTGAAAGGTGTCCTCAGGTGAGAGCAGCTCTGTTTGCACGTAATCATCCTATTTAAAATAGAGCAAGAAGAGCATCTACACTTATAGATCACAAATGAAACAATGTGATTAAAAATAAAAGATATCATACCTGAAAAAGGCTACTGCATCCAAAAAAGCTGCCCATGGAGAGCAGAGGAACAAATGAAGGTGTAGTGTTACTCCAAGAAACTCCTCCTTTCCTTCTGGTTCAGCAACAAAATGCCTTCTGATTGGTCCAGTAATTTTCATTTTTCACCTTACCTTAGCCAAACCTTCTATTAAATCTTGCATTTTAAGCCAAATTGTATTGAAATACAGTAAAACCAATTAATTGGGTATTTATAAAGCATGGATCCATGTGCCTAAATGTCAGTCTTTGTTCTGACAAAGACGTTAAACCAAAAATGCAAACAATAGGTAAAATACCTCTAATATACAGAAAATATACCTGCAAAATTCAGTTTATATCTGCCAATTACCCACCTTTGTTTACTTTTTTATGTAGGTGTTCCTCTAAGCTCTCTTCAGACACTAATCCTGTCTTTATTTTCTCTTTTCATTTTATCAACAGGACCAGAATATTGATAAATAATAAATAAAAAAACCTTCCCTTGGAAAGAAGAAAGCATCTGCAATCCTTTTTTTGTCTTGGATACACAATATACCACATCCCAGTGACAGACCTGTTATTAAGCAGACGCTTTTAAATGGTAAGAAGGAAAACAAAGACAAGATCTTGGGCAGCAAAAGAAAACAACCCAACAACAGGTTTTTCAGGCAAAAATACAAAGCAGCACAGTTCATATACAATACAAGAGTTTCTGAAAGAGTAGATATATTAATAATAGACTGCTGGGCTTATCTCTGCGGCGCATCTACGGAAAAATCGCCTCTATAAATCAGATACGGTGGGGGATCTTTCAGAAGACACGCACAGAAAATGGATTAGAAATAGAGGATAAGGAGCTTTATCTGAGCTCTGAGCTGCATGTAAAATATTGGACACTTTCTCCAGTTGTCAGCTCGTGTTTTTCACAAGCTTCTGAAAAACACTTATGTTTATTGCCACCAGTTTATGAAGCAGGAAAGTAAGCAAAATCTAAAACTGTACCAAAACCCTTGCTGACTTCTCCTGTTCGTTTTAAACTTTCGTAAATAAAACTACAAAAGTTGTGGATGGGTTCGGTTGAAAGAAAATATTTCAGAAATCCCAAAAACACACATTCTTCTCTTAAAATGTATCAAATTTGTTTTCCTTAAAAAGGGTTTTATACGTTTCCCACATAACCATGTAAACTTCAGTTGTTATGAAAATACTGAATACATAAAAAACAACTTAAAATAAATTTGTCTTTGCATCACTGTTTTAAAATTGGTCTCTGTCTCTTTAAGAACTCTTGCAAAGCTCGACCTTCAGCACATCATCACATTAATACCATGTGTGAAATTGATATAAATCATAATAATATATTTATTAATTTAGAGAGACTAAATACAGATTCACTCGATCATTTCAGATATTTTTTATTTATTTTTGTTAAACCGGTATGTCAGATAAAATCCTGATGAAATGTCTGTGTTTTGAAACCCAATAAAACTAAATCACACTTTTGTAAAACAGTACGTAAAGAGCACTTTCTTAATTTTAATACATTTTTAATAGATAAAACTAGACAAACTGGTCCTTGATTATGTAATGGTGTGATTAGTTGTCGGCTCAGATTTCCTTTCTTTCAGCGATTATAGTGAGTTACACAACACCTTTCAAGTTAGACCTTTTACATGAAAAGCTTTGGATATAATAACCTTGTCCTCCATCATTTAAAACATGTTATTTCACCTCTTCCCAGCAGGATCATTTTTCTACATGAGTCAGATGAGAATTGTGGGGGAAAGGAAGAAATTAACGTATAAACTAAAATGTTTTTTTTTCTTTCTCTAGTTGCAAAACACAACAAAACCCTAGCAGCTTATTTATTAATGAAAACTCATCAACATGGTTCTGAAGTGCAGTGTTATGCAAGTCACTCAGGCCGAGCTTGATAATCTCTCTGACAGAGAAGATATGGGAATAAAATCTAGATTAGTCTGTCTGTCCTCACAGTTTACCAGCTTGTGTAATTAGCTCCACAACATTCAGCGCCACCGAGGCGAACGCGACGCCAAGTAGGAGGAGTTTGCATATGAACTGCTGCACACCTAGATGAAGATAAGCAAGAACTTTATTGCCATTGTGGAGCACAAAGAAGTTGCTTATTTGGTAACCAAAGGAGCACAAAAAGGACTTCATGCAAAATAAACAAACGTAGTTAATGGAAATATCATAAATGAATGTACATTGTGGTATGTGTGTAAATATAAAACTTTTCATCCACACATTGTTAAATCAAAGAAGTAAGAAATAATTTCAAAACTTCCACATTTAAAACATTACAGACATCAGGCAGAAATCATATAAACAAACTCACGTAAGCAAATATTTTGTTGATTAACCTTTTGAATCATTTTCCACATTCAGTCGACTCTGTTGCAGGGAATATGATCATCATTGAGTAAATTTCAGCCGTGCATGTAGGATTCACATGACATTTGCTCAATTGGATCCTCCAGGTACAGTAACAGTTAGCACAAAGGATACACTTCATTTTTAAAAGAGCTCAAAATGATCTCATTGTACAAAGGAATCATTACTGAAAGGGTAAAAAAATATTATGTGGGGAGAAACCGCAATATTTGCAGCTCAACAGGTAACTTGTGTCCAAAAGTCCTGAAAAAACAAAAATACAAAGACGAATTGTGTCCTACATGCAACAACAATCGCCTGTATGTCCGCAATATGGAGTTGCATTGGGAAGCAAATTGCTTTATTTTATTTCTTTATTTTTATTTCTTTGCTGGTTCACTTCCTGTGTTGCCCCAAACTTTCCAGTTTCTTTAATAAAGCCCCGCCCCCAGCTCACAGTTTACTTCCTCCTCTGTCTCCACTGTAGCCTCATAGGCCACATTCAATATGGCGGACGCTGTGACATATCGCAGCAACACCCTATTCAGGCGTCGTATTCATGTCTTTGGTGTCCTCTCTGTTTTTTGCCTCCTAAACAAATCAATGCACTTCTTCAAATTTGCAAACTCCATTACAAGGTGAGTCTGTTGTCATGGTGTAGCAGCATTGATTTATGTCTAAAACTACTAGTTGATTGCTTAATGAAGCGTTGTTTTTACCAGAATTGATTTCCAAAACCTGAGACCACACATTAGCCGACAGAAATCCTAGGTATAACGGCTCGTCATGCCATGTGGTGTCCAGCCACATGGGCACAAAATAATGGCTACAAGTCCAGCTAATTAATTCTAAAACTAGGCATTAATCAATGCTTTACTACAGGGGTCACCAACTCCAGTCCTCAAGGGCTGCCATCCTGCAACTTTTAGATTCACCTCTGCTCCAAAATGTCTTAATTCCCTCACCAGCATTTATTCCTCTCTGCAATAGGCTGGAAACGAGCAGTTTATTTGATCCAAGGTGTGTTTGAACAGAGACGCATCTAAAAGTTACAGGACGGTAGCCCTCGAGGACCAGAGTTGGTGACCCCTGCTTTACTAGAATCTACCTATTATGCATGTGGCTAGAGTCAGCTGCTAGCATGGTGTTTTTCTTCAAAACAGGCCTTGGTATGAATGTCTCCCTGCACTGAGGGCAGCTGTGGATTCGTTTCTGATCCTCTTGATCCCAGTGACCTTTAATGCAGGTCATACAGTAGCTGTGTCCACAGGGAGTCGTCACCGGATCCGTCAGTAGATCCAGACAGATGGAACAGGAGAAAGTCTCTCGGTCGAACTGATTCTGCTCCATTTCTGCTCTCAGTCACAGTGACTGTTTGAGTTTCTCCTTTCTCGAAACAGAAACTGGTTTGTCCTGATTTATGACTCATGTTTCAGTGCAGAGAGGCTGCAGCCAATCAGGTTTTACCCAAAGCAGATCTTGGTTACGGCTCAAAGTTCAGATCATAAAAATAATCCTGCCAAGGTTACACCCAAAGTTTTATCAGATTATGAGGATTATCTTAGATAAAAAAAGACAATAATGGAAACAAATGGGCCCAACTGTTCATGAGAAATATACTGAATAAAGGAAACATGATTATAAAGAGATTATAAAGAGATATTATAAAGAGATATCATTAAAGAACATGATTAAATATTACCATTTATAATACCACATGCACTCCTGGATTTCCAGATTTTTTTAGATTGTGTCTCTCACTGTGGACATGAACCTGAGGTGAAAATTTCAAACCCTCCATGATTTCTAAGTTGGAGAAATTGCAAAGTTGCAGGATATTCAAATACTTAGTTTTCTCTCTGTGTTCTGGAAAATTATAGTTTAAAGTCTGATCATTCTTTCAGCTAAGTTAGAATCAACTGTGCAATACAGAGGTGCAATTCTATTTACATTTAACATATAATTGCAGCATTGTTTAAAAAAAGACTTGAAATTAAAAGTGTCAGACTTTGGACTTGAGGATAAAGACTTGAGTTTTACTTGAGACTTTCAAAACACTGACTTGGTCCGACCTCTGAAACAAACATAAGTGTCTTGCGCTAATGGAGGAACGACCTGTTGACTTTTACCAAACACAAAAAGAAACTAGTTCTACTGACGCTCCTCCATTTGTTTAGTTTTTGTGAGGAAGGAGGTTGTGCTCAGTGTTTTCTTCAGAGGTTTTTGTATCGTTACCTTCAGTGGTTCCTGGTGTAGCGCCCCCACAGGTGAGGAGGTTAACAGGTTCTTCAATGTGTTTGGTTTGTTTGACACAATGTAGTGTGAAAATTAACCAAATGTTTCAGTTTCTGTTTCCAATCAAACTGAGTCTACGGGCAAATTATTTTAGACTTGATTAAACACAATAGAAAATAAAGTTATTTCGGTAACACTTTATTTGAAGGGGGGTGAATAAGACTGACACGACACTGTCATAAACATGACATAACACCTGTCATGAACATGAATAAGCCTTCATGAATAGTTATGACTGTTGTCATAAAGAGTCATTTGGTAAATTATGACACTTTTAATACAAAGTTGACATTATTCAAAATGTCTTTGTTATGACAACTTGACATTAACCAATAAATCATTACTGTTTAAACTTTACCTTTAATAACATAAAGTTACCTAATTTTTAAAGTGCAATCAGTAATACTTTTATAACAAATTTATATCAGTAATGATTTCTTGGTTAATGTCAAGTTGTCATAAAGACATTTTGAATAATGTCAACTTTGTATTAAAAGTGTCATAATTTACCGAATGACGCTTTATGACAACAGTCATAAATGTAGCCCAGTTATACCGTTCTAAAGTAGGTACGGGCCCCTGAGTTCGTTAAACCCAGTAACTTAGGAATAATAACTTAATACACTCTCGTGTTTAAAACCTATGTTGAGTTTCACTCACCTTAAAGTAACAACATTCCAGTACTTTTATGTAGCACTTATTAAGGATAATAAACTTCACATACTATCATATAAAAAAAATCAAACACACACACACCTTATGAGATTTGAACTTTTGAACATATATTAAACAATAATAGATTCACAAAATGCAAATATTTCAGTCTTTAGTTTCACAAACCCTATATTAATAAATGTGGGCCCACACTTAAACGTCCACCTAAGCCGGCAATGATTAACTAAAATATAGTCCCAAACAAAAACCCGTTGCAGGCCTGATGTGTTGATGAAGCGTGGAATTGCAATACCTTACTCCAATGAAAATCTCGAACCTTCTTCGAATTTAACCTGTCTTTGGTCCCAGTCGGCAAGATGTCTTCAGCTCCTTCACCAGTCCCTCGGTCCACAGGATTCAGGAACAGCAGGAAAGTCCAACGCAGACACAGTCCTCCAGCACAGTCATAGAAACTCTCAGTGTAAGCTCATCTCTCTGCACTAGGTTAACTCTTGAACGCTCCCACGACGGAAACATTAGTTGAGTCTTCTGTTAGCCGAGTTAGCTCACAGTATTCAAGTCCATTCAATGTGCTAATGAATGCTAATGCGTTAGCGAGCATTACATATGACTTTCGCCTACTGTACAGTGAATTCCAGTCTGAAATTATCACAGTAGCTGCAAACAAAGAGTGTAGAGTCGATATCTATAAAAGACTGTCGAGTTGAAAGTCTAAATATCTGCAAGACACTCGTTCATTAATCAATCCGCCACGTTTTTTCAGCGCGGTTAATCTCTCTTTTTTTTTTCTTTCCCTCTTC
This sequence comes from Poecilia mexicana, assembly GCF_051168715.1. NCBI lineage: Eukaryota > Metazoa > Chordata > Actinopteri > Cyprinodontiformes > Poeciliidae > Poecilia > Poecilia mexicana. Next base: position 20,219,824 of record NW_028263381.1, read on the forward strand.
TTCTCTCCTTTTTTCTGTGTCTCCCGCTACTCTCCTATCCCTTCCTGATCCTCAGCCAACCACGAACCAGAAAAGTTGCTTTGCTCTACACCACTTCCTCTTACAAACATGAGCCCTCCAAAATAAAATACGGTAAAGATTTCTTTCTGTTTTAACTACATATTTCCCAAATATTTTAACTTATTATATCCTGTTACATCAAATACCTGTAAATACAGCTTTTTGTCAACACTTATTTATAACAATTTTAACATATTTAAGCAAACATGTTTAACACATTTTAAATTATTACACCTTCCATGAACTTAACTCAATACAAAATACCTTTATTTTGGACTGGGTTACATAAATATTCATGAAGGCTTATTCATGTTCATGACAGGTGTTATGTCATGTTTATGACAGTGTCATGACAGTCTTATTCACCCCCCTTCAAATAAAGTGTTACCGTTATTTTTAAAAGAGGTGGATTTGGTTCACTCTTTTTAGATTTTGGTGCATTTGAGGAAAAGTGGTTTGATATATTTGTTCCTCTTCCAGGAGTTTAGGGACCACAGCCAACTACAATTAGCTAAAATCAGCAAATACTTTGACCCCATCTAGAAACATTTAGAAACTTCTTCATTTTAATAGTTTCAAACACAAATATGTTTGATGTGCTTTGATACAAACAGTGGACACCATCTTAGCAACACGGCACAAGCTAACAGCCATGGTCTTCCTCATGTCGCTGTTCAGCGTCACATCAAGACAGTTCAGCTTCCCAAGCTTCATTTATTTCAATATTTTAGATTTATTCTTTATAACACATCGATATGGTTAGATTTAAAATGTTGTCAGGAGTTTCTTTCACTCTGGTTTTTAGTTTTTCACACCATATAGCAGCTTTTTTTTCTACATGCAGACTAAAAACTTTAATATTCGTCCATAAAACATGAGCGGTTGATCTCTGCAGCTCCTCCAGAGTTACCTGGAGCCTCTTGGATACTGTAATGAAAGCTCTTGTTTTGCAGTTGCGCCTTAGTTTTTACGTTTCTGAATGATGGTTGCCCTCACAATGTGTTGCACTGACAAAGCTAGACAGCTATCTAACACTTTAATCGAAAATAATCCAGTCCTTGATAGTTTTGTTGTTTTATTTTTCAACTGTTGATTTTTCCTTTTCATGTATCTATCTGTAAAACTGTAACAAAGCACAAAAGTACATATCAATTAGACTATACAGAAAACAACTAGACTAGACTACAGCAAACAGATGGCTCCCAATTGCCACCAATTAGCTAACAATGTAGCATTAATTCTGGTTGGAAAACATCAAACTTTTCTTATAAAATGTAGCACAATACTGAAATTACAATAAATGAAATTAACTTGCAGACAAATAGTGTCCAAGGAACAAACGTCTCTGAAGGACAATCAATGTCACCATATGCGTGCAGCTGGACGAATTCTGCTTGACTGACCAAATTAAATACGTAAACAATGTCCACTAGGTGTCACTAAGACTCTATAGTTTACTTACAACTTACCATTGGAAAACTAAACAAAACATAATGATGGAGTCAGCACAGATGGGTTGAGTTTTGCTTCCTTGGAATCAGCTGAAAACAGAAACATGCTGCATTTTTCATGCTCTTAATGTGGATTTTTGCTTCCATTTCACAATTTACTCACCACTTTTTGTTGATCTGCCACATGAACTGAATCCTAACAGACTAAATGTTGGTTCCACTTCATCATCCTGAGTGTTTCTGACTTGTTGCTGCAGCGCCCCCTTCAGATCTTTTTCAGCATCAAATAAGACACTCTGGAAGAAAAGTTTCTGCACAATAGACGACCAAACATAAAATTTATTGCAATAATGATTAGAAAACTTTCAACATTTCTCTGTAATCAAGTTTCTTTATTGAAGACGAACAACAGACATTTATTTCTGATCTAAATCTAAAACATGAGAAGAAAACAGCATCAGTTCTGATTTGATGTTTCAGGTTTTCTGGATCACAACATAGAAAACAGAATCAAGTTCAGATCACTTTGATCTAAACTGATTTAACAAATAAAACATGGAAATACATGGATAAAAAAGTTAAAGGAAAACCATCAGAGTCCAGAGAAGTTTAGATTTTCATGAAATATTTCTGTCATCAGAATGAAAGAAATCATCAGCAGTGATTTCCTTTATGGCTCCTGTAACACAAAGAACTAAACCGGAAAAATAAAGAAGATCAGAACAGCAGAGACACCAGAACCATGAACCCTGATCAACAACCTGAGAGACAAGAGGAAATCTATCTGGGTTTACTGAACTCTGCTGAGGATCCAGGACCAACCCAAACTCCAGCCAGTATCGGTTCAGTGAATCTGGTCTGGACTCTGTGGAGGAGAGTCATGGTTTCAGAGACGCTGTAGAAGGACAGAATACCTGCTGTGTGATCCAGGTACACTCCGACTCTGGAGGAAACTGGACCTGAGATGGAGCTCCAGATGTTGTTGTGAGCAAATTTACTATTGCTTTGAGAACAATCTAAAGTCCAAGATTTATCATTATATCCAAAAATACAGTTATTCCTACGTTCTGCTCTGCTGATACTCTTGTATGCGACTGATACATCAACTCTCCCTCTCCACTCCACCTCCCAGTAACAACGTCCAGTCAGACTCTCTCTACTCAGAACCTGAGGATAATGAGTGAATCTGTCTGGATGACTAGAATAAAACTGATCCTGATCCATCCTTGTCACCTTCCTGTTCCCCTCTGATAGTACCAGCCGTCTGAATGCTGTGTTTGGATCCATAGTGATTTCACATGAATATCTTAAGAATCCAGCTCTGCTCTTTGGTTCTGGTTCTGGTTCTGACAGTAGAACATCCACCTCAGTGACCTTCAGTGAGATGTTTGTCCTTGAGTCTCTCAGGACGTCCTGTAGTTTGTCTCTGAGCTCTGACACAGCTGCTGTCACGTCCTCAAAGTGTCCCAGAGGACGGATGTTGATGCTGGATGAGTGTGTCGACTCACTGAGTGCTGGCAGTGAGGGGTAGTTGAGGAGAAACTGGTTGTGATCCTCTGTGTGTGAGAGCTGCTCCAGCTCAGCGTCTTTCCTCTTCAGCTCAGTGATCTCCTGCTCCAGCTTCTCCTGAACATCTTTGACTCGACTCACTTCAGTTTCCTGCTGGGATCTGATCTGCTGCTTCACCTCAGAGCTTCTTTTCTGGAGGAGACGGATCAGCTGGGTGAAGATCTTCTCACTGTCCTCCACTGTTTTATCAGCAGAGCGATTGATGGCCTCCACCTCCTGCTGAAGCAGCTTCACATCTTTCTCCTGGTCCTGGATTCTCTGCTGGATGTTTCCTCGTCTCTCCTCCAGCTCTCTCTGCCTCTCAGTCCTTTCTGCTGCAGCTGACACTGTTTCATGGCCTTTATGTTCATCCATTAAACAGATGAGACAGATACACTTCTGATCAGTGCGGCAGAACATCTTCATCACCTCATCATGCTTAGAGCAGATGTTCTCCTGGAGGTTCTTGGATGGCTCCACCAGCTTGTGTTTCCTTAATGGAGCCACATCATAATGAGGCTGAAGGTGTTTCTCACAGAAAGAGGCCAGACAGACTAAACAGGACTTGATGGCTTTCAGTTTTCTTCCAGTGCAGGAATCACAGGCCACATCTTCAGGTCCAGCATAACAGTGGTCAGCAGGAGCAGCTTGGAGTCCAGTCTTCTTCAGCTGCTCCACTAAAGCTGCTAGCATGGTGTTTTTCTGCAGGTCAGGCCTCTGTGTGAAGGTTTTCCTGCACTGAGGACAGTGGTAGTTTTCCTTTTTCTCACCTTCATCCCAGAAGTTTTTAATGCAGGTCATACAGTAGCTGTGTCCACAGGAAGTCGTTACCGGATCCTTCAGTAGATCCAGACAGATGGAACAGGAGAAAGTCTCTCGATCCAGCTGAACTGCCTGCTGCTCCATTTCTGCTCTCAGTAGCTCTGACTGTTAGTTTCATTTCCTGAGAACAGAAACAAGCTGGAGCTGTGATCCACCAATCACATGTCAGGGCAGAGAGGCTGCAGCCAATCAGCTTCCAGCTTCAGCAGGTCCCGCCCAGACTCAGTGTGTGTGTGAGACCAGGAAGAGGAGCGCTCTGAGAGCAGTAATAGTTTAAGCTGAATCATCTTCACAGCAGTTTTCTGCTCAAAATAACCGACTGAGTCTCTAAACTCAGCTTGCTAACATGTTAGCTCTCCACAGCTTCAGGAAATGAAATGAAAGAATCGTTCCTGCTGAAGAAACTAGATGTGTTTGGTGGTTCAGGGAAAATAGGCCTCCTGTTTCCTAACTGCTCTATAATGACAGCAGAGAGTCCAATGTTTGCATCGTGTTCATATCAGTTTGTAATCCGTCTGTTTATAAAGCTGTAAAACTTTAACCAATCAGCATTTAGTATTTCTACTGCCAGCTCTATTTCTGCATTTAGTTTTCAGAGAATCATTTAATTCAAGGTCCAACATCTGACCAGTTCTTCTGGGTTTTATGACACGTCTCCAACTTTTCTCACAGGTTTAAAGGTTTAAATTTTCCAAATGTTGACAGTGGAGGAGCTTTAAGCTCCTCTTCATTTCTGCTGCCAGGATCTTTCTGTGGTAAAAACCTGCAGAATTTTCTTCACCTTAAACAAAACCATCCGGATGCTCATCCCTCGTTCAGCCTGGACCAGAATCCTGAGAAGAGCCTTGTCAACGACTCCTTTTCAGACTTGAATGCAGCTCAGGAGATCCCACTTTCCTCTCTGGTGAACGGCGGTTTGGGCTGCGTTTCTCGTTTCATTTTTACCCAGGAAGCACATTGGCTAAACCGTGAGTCAAACAGTCACTGGGACTGACTACTATATATTTCATTGAGGGACAGCAACTTTAACATTACATACATCTTTCTGAACAGGCGAGGGCACACTCAGTCTATAATCAGAAACTTGACTTGAAATTATTCCTCCCTGCCTGGCACCTCCAGACCTGGGTCCCCATAGACACCCATCTGGGGGGCAGCCATCCCCTTATCTCCCCCCATAGCTCTGCGCCTGTTCCACATATCATCTCCAATGTCCGGTAGACTTCAGGTTGCGATGTGTTAGTTGTTTGGGATTCCCCTCCTTAATTTTCTTTCAGTAACCACAGAGGAGAATCGGCGCTTTCTGATTGATTACCTGTCACATTCAACAGGCTGCTTTAAGCTCCCAGTCGGGGAAAAAACCCAATTTAGACCAGAGCGGCCATGACGATCTACCATAACACACCACACACTTCATGATGATCGGTTACGAAATCGCCAGCGACAATCTTAGATCGGCCAACGTTCTAAGATTTAAGGGGAACATTTTTGTGTATTTTGTTTATCAGTTACAGTGTTAAGTGTTCTTTTGAAAATAAAGTGTATCTATCTTTGGCAGGAAATTGCATGCATTTTTACGTCAGTTCCATTAAATCATTGTAAAGTAGTCTTCAAACAATATTATCATTTATCACAATAATTTTTGGGACAATTGCTCAGCAAAATTTGTTACTGTGATAGGCCTACCGATGCCTAACCTTTGTGTTACACCTAACTAAAGTCAAACAAAACATTAAAGCAGATTGTGTCACGGACCGATGAAACCACACTTAAACTTAAACATTTCCAAAACGGTACATTTAGCACACAAATAACAAACCTTCAGTTGTCTGCTAACCTGAAAATGAAAAGAGGTTTCATTTTCAGCAGCACTGTGACTCCAGGATATTTCAAAAGAATCACTTCAAGACAGGAAAACTGATGCTTCAGAATGACCTGACCAAGGACCAGAACTATATTTGTGAGAAAAATCTGTGAGACCACCTGAAAAAGGCTGTGGACAAGCGATGTCTTCACAGTCTGAAAAAGTTAGAGTGTTTGCTTTTGGATTAAGGGTTGATACACTCACTGTGTGAAGGCAACTGGGTTATTACATTTAGTTTGCTTTCTTTTCTTTCTGACATGTTTTAGTTTTAATCCAAGATATGTGGAAAAGAATTGGAAGTTATTTGTAATGCTCTCGAAAGGGGGGGTGTAAACTTTTACATAGATGATCAAGTGATTTTTCTTCCTGTGTAAAGGTTTAGAGTTTGACACTAGTTATGATGCAAAGCACAGAAATACTCTCATTAAGCAAGTAGGAATGGTTCTGAACTGATGCTTCCTGACTTTTCCCCATCTGTTAACCTGTGCACTGTTTACAACCTCTGCTGTTAATGTCTAACCAGCTAACTGATTATATGGTAAGTAGCAGTGCTAAAGTAATGACACTTAGCTGATCAGTAAAGATGGCATCTTTTAAATCCTGTTGCACACCAGCCGATCATGGAGGCGCCACAGAAAAAGCAGCATATGGAAACTCGCTGCGGCATTTAATGATGGAGCGAGTCTGCTGCTCAAGATGCCAAGACGGAGCAGAGCAAGCTGTTGGAGTTACTCATGAGTTGCACCGTATTTCAGTCTCATGTATGTGCAGGTTAACAGATTCTACACACAACTTCATTTTTTCACTGACTTTGCGTCACATCATTTAAATCCTAAAAATTGCTAAGTGGGGACTTCATGGATTGGACTCCTCCTATGGATTCTCAATTGGATTGAGATCTGAGAGTTTACAGAATAACCCATCAACTCAAAGCTGTTTTTGTTCATTTCAAGATGAACTGAATTGGATTGACTGATAGACGTGTAATATCAATACTTAATGACATAATAAATTTAACAAATGTCTCCAGCAGGTCATTCTTGATGTAATCCTCTTCATTTTAAGATGAAAACTCCTCCCATGGTCCGAGTCCCACACCGGCTGACCGTTAAGGATTAGACCCACCGCTCCTACGGAAAACTCTCAGCCAATCAGCGTTTCAGGTGCGTGAAACGTCACCTCGCATTAGTGACAACCGTGTTTAACTTTTGGACCCAAAACATTAGACTCACCTGAACTTCCAACATGACGGCCGACATCTGGGACGTTGTTATAGTCGGAGCCGGGCTGTCTGGGCTCAGTGCGGCTCATCTGCTCACAAAACGGGACGCCAAGCTGAGAATCCTGATCCTGGAGGGGAAAGGTGGGGAACTTTGCATCCTGCATGGGGAGAGTGAAGCCTTGAAGTGTGTTGTTTGCTTCATGACTGCTTGTGTTTCTGTCAGATCGAGTGGGAGGTCGCACCTTGTCCTCTGAAATCCCAGCAGCCGACGGTGCTGATCGCTGGGACTTTGGAGGACAGTGGGTCGGAAGGTAATTAAAGCCACACATGAGACTTTTTCCTTCTTTCTTTAATCTATGCATAATTAAGTCGGAATAAAGATGAGCTGATTTTAACACCTGCGAGCTGACAGGGAGGTGTTTGTCTCCGGTTTCCTGGGACCATTAGAAAAAGATAAGAGGTGAGCTGCTAATAATAAAACCCTTGAAAACTCCGAGTGGGGATTAGGGAGGATCAATATCCATCACACAAACAGATTAGACACATAATTGCTCATTTATATAAGAACTCTTGACTAAGGATGCTGAAGATGATTCTGCGCTCAGCTTTCCAGATGTATTTCCAATTAGTGTGATCTAAAAAGTTAATTTATTTTAGGAACTCAATTCAAAAAGGAAAACTTTTGAAAGTGTGAATGACAAACGACAACAAGAACACTGAATACAGTAATGGTATGTCATGGCCAAGCAGTCTTGGGGATTACAAAAGATAATCTCTAAAGAAGTTAGCTGTTCAGTTCTCTGTATTCAAACATATTAATTGAAAATTGAGTGGAAGGAAAAAAAATTGTTGGAAAAGATTCATAAAATTTTTCCTCATCTCATGTAGCATTCCTGCCGTTTTTTGCACATTTGTACTGTTTGCATAGTTCTATCAATATGTTGATTTTAATGCAGAAATACTCATGCACAATTGACATTTTTTGAAAATAATCCTACTTGTTGCACATTTCTTTGGAATGAGTTGAGCATTTAGAAGAACTGTAAAGTATTTCATGTACAGTAAGTTATTCTTAATTCACTTTTTAAAACTTTTATCTGTCTTTTGTTCCCTGCTGTGGCTGAGAGGGACTTTTACCTTCCACCAAACTTTCCCATATGTGTACTCTTTGAACTGCCAGGCTTTTACTGATGGCTCTACCTTTTAAAGAAGTGACAACTGTACAACTGGCCTATTGTTTAGGCCTTGAAATAACTTAAACGGTATATTTGTGCTGGTTTCAATTGTCTGTAATCCAGAATAATCTAAATTAACCAAAATGTGAATATGTTTTCACCAAATCTTCTAAACGGTATGAGCTTTGCTTTTCAATCACTGAAACAAAATGAATCATTAATAATATCTGAACCTTATAACATGCAGTCTCCACAGTGGAACTCGGTGGTGGCAGTATCATGGTGTGGAGATGTATTTTTTGAGCAGGGATATAGAAGCTGTGTGACGTTAAATACAGTGTTAGTCTAAAAATACAGAATTTATCTCAAAGTATATTTGTGTGTTAAATTGATTATTGAAAATTTTGGAGGTGCTGTAAAAGTTCTGACTCAGAGGGGCTTTAATTTGTTAAACCTTTTAAAAGCCATGTGTTATTTTTCCTTCCACTTAACAAATTTTCACTGCTTTTTTCTGGCCTGTCACGTAAAATCTCAATAAAACATACACACTTGCAAAAAATATGTGAAAAGGGAATTGAATAACTTTGCAGGGCTTTGTGACTCTAACTTGCAACTGATTTAGCCTTCAACGCGTTTCAAGCTAATCAGACAAATAGACGAGAGAAAAGGACATTTCATAGAAAACGGTGAAGGATGTTGTATGCCGAGATTCAACTCAGAATCTCTTACAGTAAACATGGTTGTATTGTTTTGTGTGTTTTAACCCAGCTTTAATCTATTTTTCTGGTTACTCAAGGATTTTCTTTTATGAAGATTCCTAACATTTTTTATGTATTTATTATTATTTTTCTCCCCTCACAGCACACAAACGCACATTATGGAGCTCATAAAAGAGTTGGGGTTAGAGGTGTATCCTCAGTTTAATGTCGGGAAGAAGGTGCTTCACGTGGGTGGGCCCACTTCCAAAGTGAGATCCTACCGGACCAGCATCCCTGCTCTGTCTCCGCTGGTGCTGCTGGACTTCACCCAGATGCTGTGGAAGGTGAGAGTCAAGCTGAGTAAACCCCAGCTCTCCAAATTCAAACCTCAAGAGGTTTATATCTTGGAATGTTGGTGCCACAGTTGTTTGGAGCAGAGTGAGCTCTTTGGATTGACATAACAACGTAGCACAGCAGCTCCAGTCTGGTTCAGACGCTTTAGAGCAGCAGTGTGAGTGGTGCAGCCTCTGGTCGTCCCTCCTCTTCTGTCCGTATCAATGTGTGCGTTTTGTCTTCAAGGCGGTAAACTGTCATGTCGGGTTCTGATTATACGCTGTTCTCAGTTTGACAGGCTGTGCAGAACGGTGTCTGTTCAGGACCCACTGAGGACCCCCAACGCGGCGGAGCTGGACAGCATGACGGTGCACTCGTACATCGAGCAGCACGCTTGGACTGAAGGTCAGTTTCAGGTCCAAAACGTTTAACCTTCTCCCTTTAACGTAATTAGTGGTTTTTAAAGTAAATGCAAAACATCTGGATGGGCATAAGTCGACACAGGCATAATTTAAAATAATCTTTTTTGAGCTTTATATCATGTTATAAATTATTCCCTCATCAAAAAACATAATTGGATTGTTGTTTTGATTCTTTCATGCATCTTGAGTTTATGAACTCCTTCTCGGTCCAACGCTCATAAATGGCATTTTGAGAAGGATTGCTGTGATGAGAGATCAGGGGCTTCTTAAAGAGACAGAGGCATCAATTTGCAAATTTCTTTTAAAGTTATATATATATATATATATATATATATATCATTCTTACTTGCCTGTGCTATAAAATGGCAGTGTGTCTGGAAAATACATGTTACTGTCCCTTTAAATATCCACACTACAGTGTACAATGTAAACATTATGACGAAAAATCATATTTCCACTAAAGTACAGTGGCTGTAAAAATTGAAAGATTATCGTAGATCAGTGTTAAACACTTCTGAAAATAGAACTTAATGATATGTTTTTCAGTAAAATACAGGAATATTTATCTTATTTGTTTCCATAGTTGGATGAGAATAAACCATCAAGCTGCTGATTTAATAATACTAAGGTTTTGTTTTCACTAAACCACTGAAAGGAAACTGCCAGTATTTACTTTTTTTATGTTGTTTGGGGAACGTTTGGTGTTTAGATGGATACACCTTGTGTTTGCTGTAGTTTTCATTCCAGGCCACTAGGCGGCACTGCAATGTTAACATAATGTCAAAAAGTGCTCCCTTAGCTTTTACCTCACTGGCTTCCACTTCATTTAGAAAATAGTAACACGTCTCCGACGAACCAAGTTCTCAGGTAACATATTTGTATTTCTTATTAGAAGTTTTGTTAAATTAGAAAAGTTAAGAATCACCTGCAGAGTACTTTACATCATCAGGATATGTTCCCAAAAAGTTTCACTATCGGACCCGGTTTCAAAAAGTACCAGAGACTCCGATCAGTGGAGATGTTAGCAAGCGGCTAAATCATAACAAAACTGTAATGGTTTTTCTGAAGAGCGGCTTTGTGTAAAAGGGGCGTAAGGCAAATAATATCACATCGATCCAGGTGTATTGTCTGAATCTGGTTGCCCTGGTGACTGGGTGACCAGATAAAGGTCCCATGCCCAACAGCGCCCCCTATACTCATCTCTACTGTATTCCTGTATGTCTGCATGAATGTGATGGGTAATGTGGGTGTTGCTGAATGATGATAACTCACTCACCTTGTTATTTTGCCCCGTTTTCAGTGGCCGTGTTTCAGTAAGGTGTTATTAGCATTTTCTTTAGCCTGATTTATAACACCTGCTTTCAGAGTAGATTACAGTCCGCCTGAATGTGAATCCAATCACACGTTCCAGGATGGGCTTTTACAAGCTGTGTTATCCCAACGCTAACTCCTGTGTCTTTTTCTCTGGCACCCAGATTGCAATAAACTCTGATTCAGTTATACTAAAAATACCGTTAGCATAAGGATTGCTAGCGGTGTTAAGACCGCTCTGCTTTCTGGTCCAACATGACAGTTGGGTAATGTGTTGCTTCAGTCTCTGTGGGCTGTTTCAGGAAACACCAAGCACACCGAGCTCCATCTGTACATCTGTGTCTCTGTCGTACTAATCAACAGTATCGCCCGAGGCTGTATAACCCAACTTACATCCTGCAATCTGCTGCAGATAAAGCAGTGTCCTTTGCTCTGGAAGAAGTCTGGATTCCTCCTGCCACTTGTTTCCACATTATTCAGCAGTTTTTAGTTCTGCTCAACCAAGTGAAGCAGATTTTATTTTCACACGTTTTGCCTGGTTTGCTTGAGAAACGTCATATTTTAGCTGTTTTATAGCAATCTTGATGGAAAAAGTAAAGACATTTTTGCCATGATTCACATTGACTTTAATTCACAGACTTTAAAATTTGGATAGAGATTTGAGATGCATCAAAAAAGTGAGAAATTCATACAGAAATTCAAACTTCGTTGTCAGTCCTTTCAGAAATCAACAGTAGATTCGTTGCACATGGAGAATGATTTCAACCCTTTAATCCTTGTCATTTGGTGATTATTGCTTACAGATTACAAAAACCCAAAAATCAATGTTTTTAAAAGTTAGATACAATTAACATCAATTTGGCAAAGATTTTCTGAACTCGAGGCTCGTGGGGCAAATCTGGCCCACCGTAGCTTTTTATGTGGATTCTAGACTAAGCACTAATTGTGCTTAAATATTATCAATCAAATCAATGCAGTTTTCATCTGTTTACTGCCAAATTAAGAATCAGTCCCTGCAGTTTCTTGAGAATTATCATGGAAATTCACACAAAATCAACAAATTCCTGCGCTTTTTATCACCAATACATTGTTTATTGCTGATTTTTCTCAAATTATGGTAAAAAATGTTCTTACTTGTACTAAACAGCTGCCTCAGCCTTGATTGATGTCTATAATCTAACAGTGAGTAACAAAAGGTCGCATTTACCGTCACGAATAAGTGCAAGTATTGCAAATATTTCCAAATTATTACCACAAACACTGAAAAGATGTTCAGTGATATTATTTAAATTTAAGAATATAAAAGTGTGAACAGGTTTTATTAATACATTCTGGCACAACCGGCCCTTTAAGAGCATTAATGGTCTTGATTTGGCCCAAAACGAAAAGGAGTTTGACGCCCCCGATCTAAACGGTCTTTGTTTGGGTGAGTAGGCTGCCCATTTGTCCAGAAGACATCCAGTTTTCTACCATGAAGTTTTAAAGAACTTCATTCTTCCATCTGCTGATCAGCTTTATGGAAATGCTGATTTTATGCTCCAGTAGGATCACACTGCCAACGGTACCAAAATCTGCTCCAGTGGACATTATGTGGCTTGATCTGAATCCAGTAGACACAATCTGTGGAGTATTGACAAGAGGAAGATGAGAAACGTCAAACCCAACAACACAGCTGACCTGAAGGGCCGTCATGAAAGATACCGCGACTCCTGCTGCACCTCGCCTCTGTTCCTCGCTGAATAGATGCAGTAATTTCTCCAAAATTAGATCCAATTAAGTTTTGAGTGTCGGGAAATGAACATGATCTACAGAAGCCTGAAATGTCTCTTAGTAATGATAGAGAGCATTTTTGAACAATCTGTTAAAGTTTAAAGGCATTCAGAACGTCACTGAAATCTGTTAGAGCAGTAATAATACACGCCGCTGTGATTTCAGCAGAGAAATCAAACAAACCAGTAACAGGAAAACTACTAAATATAAAAACTAAACCAAAAGGGGAAAAAATAAACTAGAAAATAAAAACACACAGTGGATAATAAACCAAAATGTAGTTGGCCAAACTGTTGCTCATTATAGTTGAACAATCTGTCTGAGATGAATGTAAGATTAAACCCATGTTTCCGTCATGAAACTTCCCAGTTAGCTCCATGTTCTCTCCAGTTTAGCATCATTCAGTACATCCTTTATCCATGTGGAATGTGATGGAGGTAGAAGATTTCCACCAGAGCAAAATCAGACATCAGAGCCAGCAGATGCTTCCGGTTCGCTCTTGTGGGAGCTGAGTGACCCTGGAAACGTGAGAACGCTATAGCACACAGTTTTTAATTTTTTATATTTTTTACTATTTATTGAGATGCATTTCATTCAGGTTTTCTATTCCTTCACTTTTATGTGCAGCTTTAAATTCAAACTAGTGGTTCTGTGGAGTCTCTCGTATTCAGAACGGAGCATGGCGCCTGTTCATGTGGCACGTCTGCACATGCTGCGACAAGCTGGACATCTGAAGTGGGACCAGGAAGTGGCGCTGCTGGGACTACTGGTCCATGCGCACTGTGAAGGTCCAGCTCTGACTGTGTGGTACTTGTTCTAGTGTGAGGCTCATTCTTTACGCTTTCATATCTGATGAGATGAGAAGGAAGATTTCAAGGCACTAACATCAATTGAGAGGCAGGAAACGATATTTGGGTAAAAATATCTTAAATAATGCATTACTCCATGACTGATCAGAATTTATTATGGGTATTTAATTTATTATAAGGCAAAATAGTTTGCTACTAAATAAGAATATTTTCTTATATTCATTCATCAAATTCCTGTTACTCAATGATCTGAGTAACACAAACCTTTGTGTTTGTGTGCAAATGTTGGATGTGCATCAGATTTAAGGACCCATCTGAAACAATCACTACATCTTAGCAATAGCCTAGGATTTTGTCATTTTGACACAAAAACAGACATAGAAATAAAACACAAAGCAGTAATGATAACTTGGATGTGTTGGCAGAAGATATTTTTGACACAATGCTGCATTGAGTTCATTTTAGCATCAGATTGGTGGTTGAATAAGATGAATAACAGATCAAAACTTATAAAGAAATTAGTTGAGTTTGTATTTATTCAACAATGTAGCAGTAAAAAAGGTTTTTGATTTAAATATGTTACTTATTTGTCAATATGTAGTTGCGGTTAACTGGTTACAGACCCTGAAATTAACTAAATTAAAAATGTGCAGATATAACTTGTTTTCTTGGTGTCTTTCGTGCTCAAATCTTTTCTCAACGTGGATAAAATATTTACTGTATGCAGGCCTAAAAACACAAAACTGAACAAAATGACCATTTCATGTTGTGCTTCTTAATAGCATTTATGAACATCAGAAATTCATTTAGCCTCTTTCTCTTAATTTGTTATTAAACTTTGTAAAAACACAGCCATGACCTTTCTTTTAACTTATCATTAGAGCCTGTTAAACCAGAGGTCTCTCTGTTTTGAGGCCTTTTGTCTGTGCTGCAAAGCTGCTGGTCTGTTATGTTCGTAAGAGGAGTTTCTTCACTCAACAGGTGACTCTGAGTGCAAAACCATTGTGAAATATTGACAAGGACGTCACATGCATGAATGTGGGAGTGAAAACGCTGCATGCTCGTATTGAAAAGATGAAGAAAAAATTAGACGGTTGACGACAGGAAAAACTCAGTGAAATGACCTCAAACTGACAAAATGGTAAATAAAACTTTACTGAAAATAAACAGATTAAATGTATATTGCTTTTGAATTGCGGTTCAGAAGAATAAAAAATAAATTAGTATAACAGATCTGTACAAAAATATTAAAAATGATTAGATCATTAGGAGATGTTAAACTAATTGTGTTCTCTAAAAGTAAACATGTTTACTTTCATGTTGATTCTGAAGAAATTACTTTCTAATTCAAAAATACTTTATTAATCCCAAAAGGAAATTAAATGTTGTAACTCCTTAATTTAGCTTCTTCAGAGTATTATAGATGTTGGCATGAAAGATTTCCTGTAGCGGTCTGTAATTCAGCGAATCTGAAGAAGCCTCTGACTGAAGATGCTCTGTTTTATGAAGATGATGGTCAGGATTGTCCATAATTTTCCTGATTTTTATGAAGAATCTTTCTTTGCATCATCATCTCCAGAGATGCTCCAGCTAAGAGAGGGAATGTTTCAGATGCAAAGATGTCGACCGTGTAAGCTTTAGACCAAAAAATGACTTTGATGATTCACAAACTCTTATGGGCGATGATGTGGAAACAAGGCTGAAACAAGCGATGAAGAGGATAAAACTATTCCAACATATTTATAGGTATCTTAGCAGAAGTTTTTTCATGTATCTATCTGTAAAATTGTAACAAAGCACAAAAGTACATATCAATTAGACTATACAGAAAACAACTAGACTAGACTACAGCAAACAGATGGCTCCCAATTGTCACCAATTAGCTAACAATGTAGCATTAATTCTGGTTGGAAAACATCGAACTTTTCTTATAAAATGTAGCACAATACTGAAATTACAATAAATGAAATTAACTTGCAGACAAATAGTCTCCAAGGAACAAACGTGTCTGAAGGACAATCGATGACACCATATGCGTGCAGCTGGACGAGTTCTGCTTGACTGACCAAATTAAATACGTAACTAAGACTCTATATTTTTACTTACAACTTACCATTGGAAAACTAAACAAAACATAATGATGGAGTCAGCACAGATGGGTTGAGTTTTGCTTCCTTGGAATCAGCTGAAAACAGATACATGCTGCATTTTTCATGCTCTTAATGTGGATTTTTGCTTCCATTTCACAATTTACTCACCACTTTTTGTTGATCTGCCACATGAACTGAATCCTAACAGACTAAATGTTGGTTCCACTTCATCATCCTGAGTGTTTCTGACTTGTTGCTGCAGCGCCCCCTTCAGATCTTTTTCAGCATCAAATAAGACACTGGAAGAAAAGTTTCTGCACAATAGACGACCAAACATAAAATTTATTGCAATAATGATTAGAAAACTTTCAGCATTTCTCTGTAATCAAGTTTCTTTATTGAAGACGAACAACAGACATTTATTTCTGATCTAAATCTAAAACATGAGAAGAAAACAGCATCAGTTCTGATTTGATGTTTCAGGTTTTCTGGATCACAACATAGAAAACAGAATCAAGTTCAGATCACTTTGATCTAAACTGATTTAACAACAAATAAAACATGGAAATACATGGATAAAAAAGTTAAAGGAAAACCATCAGAGTCCAGAGAAGTTTAGATTTTCATGAAATATTTCTGTCATCAGAATGAAAGAAATCATCAGCAGTGATTTCCTTTATGGCTCCTGTAACACAAAGAACTAAACCGGAAAAATAAAGAAGATCAGAACAGCAGAGACACCAGAACCATGAACCCTGATCAACAACCTGAGAGACAAGAGGAAATCTATCTGGGTTTACTGAACTCTGCTGACGATCCAGGATAAACCAAAACTCCAGCCAGTATCGGTTCAGTGAATCTGGTCTGGACTCTGTGGAGGAGAGTCATGGTTTCAGAGACGCTGTAGAAGGACAGAATACCTGCTGTGTGATCCAGGTACACTCCGACTCTGGAGGGAACTGGACCTGAGATGGAGGTCCAGATGTTGTTGTGACCAAATTTACTATCGTTACAATTTAATGCCCAAGATTTATCATTATTTCCAAAGAAACATTCATTCCCACATCCTGCTCTGCTGATACTCTTGTATGCGACTGATACACTAACATATTTCCCTCTCCTCTCCACCTCCCAGTAACAACGTCCAGTCAGACTCTCTCTACTCAGAACCTGAGAATAAACAGTGAATCTGTCTGGATGACTAGAATAAAACTGATCCTGATCCATGCATGTCACCTTCCTGTTCCCCTCTGATAGTCCCAGCTGTCTGTATGCTGTGTTTGGATCCAGAGTGATTTCACATGAATATCTTAAGAATCCAGCTCTGCTCTTTGGTTCTGGTTCTGACAGTAGAACATCCACCTCAGTGACCATCAGTGAGATGTTTGTCCATGAGTCTCTCAGGACGTCCTGTAGTTTGTCTCTGAGCTCTGACACAGCTGCTGTCACGTCCTCAAAGTGTCCCAGAGGACGGATGTTGATGCTGGATGAGTGTGTCGACTCACTGAGTGCTGGCAGTGAGGGGTAGTTGAGGAGAAACTGGTTGTGATCCTCTGTGTGTGAGAGCTGCTCCAGCTCAGCGTCTTTCCTCTTCAGCTCAGTGATCTCCTGCTCCAGCTTCTCCTGAACATCTTTGACTCGACTCACTTCAGTTTCCTGCTGGGATCTGATCTGCTGCTTCACCTCAGAGCTTCTTTTCTGGAGGAGACGGATCAGCTGGGTGAAGATCTTCTCACTGTCCTCCACTGTTTTATCAGCAGAGCGATTGATGGCCTCCACCTCCTGCTGAAGCAGCTTCACATCTTTCTCCTGGTCCTGGATTCTCTGCTGGATGTTTCCTCGTCTCTCCTCCAGCTCTCTCTGCCTCTCAGTCCTTTCTGCTGCAGCTGACACTGTTTCATGGCCTTTATGGTCATCCATTAAACAGATGAGACAGATACACTTCTGATCAGTGCGGCAGAACACCTTCATCACCTCATCATGCTTAGAGCAGATGTTCTCCTGGAGGTTCTTGGACGGCTCCACCAGCTTGTGTTTCTTAAATGCAGCTGAATCATAATGAGGCTGAAGGTGTTTCTCACAGAAAGAGGCCAGACAGAATAAACAGGACTTGATGGCTTTCAGTTTTCTTCCAGTGCAGGAATCACAGGCCACATCTGCAGGTCCAGCATAACAGTGGTCAGCAGGAGCAGCTTGGAGTCCAGTCTTCTTCAGCTGCTCCACTAAAGCTGCTAGGATGGTGTTTTTCTGCAGGTCAGGCCTCTGTGTGAAGGTCTTCCTGCACTGAGGACAGTGGTAGTTTTCCTTTTTCTCACCTTCATCCCAGAAGTTTTTAATGCAGGTCATACAGTAGCTGTGTCCACAGGGAATCGTCACCGGATCCTTCAGTAGATCCAGACAGATGGAACAGGAGAAAGTCTCTCGATCCAGCTGAACTGCCTGCTGCTCCATTTCTGCTCTCAGTAGCTCTGACTGTTAGTTTCATTTCCTGAGAACAGAAACAAGGTGGAGCTGTGATCCACCAATCACATGTCAGGGCAGAGAGGCTGCAGCCAATCAGCTTCCAGCTTCAGCAGGTCCCGCCCAGACTCAGTGTGTGTGTGAGACCAGGAAGAGGAGCGCTCTGAGAGCAGTAATAGTTTAAGCTGAATCATCTTCACAGCAGTTTTCTGCTCAAAATAACCGACTGAGTCTCTAAACTCAGCTTGCTAACATGTTAGCTCTCCACAGCTTCAGGAAATGAAATGAAAGAATCGTTCCTGCTGAAGAAACTAGATGTGTTTGGTGGTTCAGGGAAAATATGCCTCCTGTTTCCTAACTGCTCTATAATGACAGCAGAGAGTCCAATGTTTGCATCGTGTTCATATCAGTTTGTAATCCGTCTGTTTATAAAGCTGTAAAACTTTAACCAATCAGCATTTAGTATTTCCACTGCCAGCTCTATTTCTGCATTTAGTTTTCAGAGAATCATTTAGTTCAAGGTCCAACATCTGACCAGTTCTTCTGGGTTTTATGACACGTCTCCAACTTTTCTCACAGGTTGAAAGGTTTAAATTTTCCAAATGTTGACAGTGGAGGAGCTTTAAGCTCCTCTTCATTTCTGCTGCCAGGATCTTTCTGTGGTAAAAACCTGCAGAATTTTCTTCACCTTAAACAAAACCATCCGGATGCTCATCCCTCGTTCAGCCTGGACCAGAATCCTGAGAAGAGCCTTGTCAACGACTCCTTTTCAGACTTGAATGCAGCTCAGGAGATCCCACTTTCCTCTCTGGTGAACGGCGGTTTGGGCTGCGTTTCTCGTTTCATTTTTACCCAGGAAGCACATTGGCTAAACCGTGAGTCAAACAGTCACTGGGACTGACTACTATATATTTCATTGAGGGACAGAAACTTTAACATTACATACATCTTTCTGAACAGGCGAGGGCGCACTCAGCCGTCATAAACATCCACTGTTTTATATACTACATCAAATACACAGGACATAATTTCATTACTTTTGTTAATCCCCGTTCTGTATGCGCTACAATGAACTGCATACTGTGATTAGCAATGTTTAATTTGCAGCTAGCTTGTTCAAGCTGGTCGATCTGCTTGCTGGCAGCAATGGGAGATGAAGTGGTTGCAGTTTGTTCTAAATTTAACATTTAAATTATGATTTGAAATGAGTTTTACTCAAACATTGTTTGTTTCTGGTGGGAAATGAGACGGGTTGTTATTTAAGTGGCTCCACCTGGCCTGCTTTTTGCTTGTTTTTGGTGATGACTTTCAGACCTTTCGTGTCAGAAGTCTTCTTCAAAACATTGATGTTAATTCTGCTCAGAAGAAACATATTAGTAAAGTTAATACTACTTTAAACCTTCCAGAAGTCTTATGAGACTTGGGTTTAAAGTAAAGGTAGGGGTGAATTGTAGTAACTTGTGTATAAGATGCAAACTGACTGACTGGCTGAGACATTTTGTTTTCTAGTGGGTGAACTACATGTTAATCTGTCTTTCCAGCTTGTTATGACAAGAAGAGGCTGCTCTGATGATGCATCTTGTCTTAAATTTAACAATGACAGGCCTAAGTAGGCGACGTTCAGGAGAATCGGCTGCTTCAGTTTGTGCTGCTGGTTGATGTGAGGAGACGTCTGGCCTCCGAAGCCTTAATCATATGTTTTTGTTAAAAGCAATGACTCTCTGTGGCGCTGAATTTATCGACTTGACAATGAAAGGAGACTCAGAAAGTGACGAGATGATTACAGGTAATGGTCGCCTCCTCGGGTGGAACAGTGGATCTTTTTTGTTGTGCTGTTTTTACAACTTGTAAAAGTAAGTGGCGCTCTGTTATGGCAGGGAAACGGCTCAGATTACCGCTTGTTTTTATCCGCTCTTGTGTGGCAGAACTGAAGGAGCAGCTGGGAGTGTGCAGCAGGTCCGTCTTCGGCGTGGAGCCGTCCCAGATGTCCTTTCTGTTCTTCCTCATGTACGCCGCTGCGGCCGGAGGGCTCCTGGCGCTCCTGGAAAGCTCTCCTGGTTGTGCTCAGGAGTTTAAGATAAAGGTATATCCCTCACGTCCTCCCACTCAGACTCGGCTGCAGTTTTAAGAACCGGAGACGGAGCCGAATATCTCCCCTCTTGAGTTAAGCCGAGCCCGTTCATCACAGCCTGCTCTGTCTCAGTGAACACGCAGCTTTTCTTTGGCCCCTAAACATTGAATTACAGCATCCTAACACCCCTGGCTCCAAACTTGATGTGGATTTTTTGCTACTTTTCTCCGTATTCCCTCAACATGAGGCCAGTGTTTCCTCTGTAATCTGTTTTTGCGCTCCCTCTCTTCCTCTCCTCCTACAGCACTAAAGTGTAGAAATGGCTGAGAACCAGTGAGAACTAATGGATTAACAAGGTCATTCAGAAAATGGCAGCACAGCTTTTGGTTCAAACCTCCACAAAAGGCTTTTTTATTTTCTCCTTTCTGTCTGAGATTCCACTTTACTTTCAGCAGCATTTTTATGATTTAATTCCAGATATGCCCTGAAGAAATAACCGTAAAGATGGAGACCGCCTGAGATGCAGTGATACTGTAAATGTCATCAGGAGCAGATGTAGCGAAAGAGGAAAGAAATCTTACACCTTTACTACTTCATCAGTTTTATTTTTCTTTAGGATAATTTTATAGGTTCATCTGAAAATTAAGACATAGAAACACTTTATTGCCATTCAGCTGCAGCATACTGAGCAAAATGTATCAAAGGTACATATCATCTGATTTGACTCAGATTGCCTAAAGATTGCGTAAGCATCAAACATAAACATTAGGATTTACAGATTTTATCATTTTAAAATAAATCTTTCAGATCTGAATCAGCCTTTGAAGCCGAATCTGTGACTTTACTTCAATAATTCATCATTTACTTTGAAAAGTAAAGCTCATAACAGACTTATTAAATGCAAAATGAGGTATATTTCTGTTCATGCTGATGATTATTTCTCTCCTGGTTCTCCAGAACATGACTGTTAAAATAATTGCTGACTCTAAATTGCCCTCAGACGTCCCCGTGTTGCCCTGTGACCGACTGCCAACGTGTCCCTGTCGTAAATCAGTTGGAAACTTTGCTTCATCAGTAAAACGAGTCTTGAAAACAGTTTGTGGTGTGGCTATGATGGATAAGTCTTTTGGAGTTTGTAATTTTTTAAATTTTTATGTCTTGTTTGTACATCTTTCCTGCAGATTTTGTTGAAAAGGATTTTGAATCTGAATCACAAACGTTTTTTTTTTGTTGCTTCTTTGTGTTTGAACAAGATTATCAGAACTTGAGAAAACCAACTTCAAACGTCCTGATGGAGTTGAAATGCTGACAGTTCAGCACCTCGATCACTGCAGTTCAGTCAAAACAGACGGATTTATTGTAGAAAATCAAGATTTCCAGCTGCTTCTTTTCAATGCTCCTATGTTTTGCATAGTATAAAGTTTTTGACAGTTTTCTGGAGAAATGGCGAGCTGACGGAGTAAGAACAGAAAGTAAACACCTGACTCTAAGCTGACATGAACATGCATACAGGCCTGAAACCACTTGATGTAGCAAAGTCTCAAATATAGTGATATGCAACTCTAGAAAAAATTAGGAGACCACTACAAATGATCAGTTTCTCTGATTTAGCTCTTCATAGGAATATGTTTGAGTAAAATGAACTTTGTTCTAACTTTTGTATCTATTTGCAGAAAATGAGAAATGATCAAAAATAATGAAAAAGATGCAGGGCCTTCACACCTCAAATGATGCAAAGAAAACAAGTTTATATTCATTTAGAAACAGCAATACTAATGTTTTAATTCAGAAATCAATATTTGGTGGAACAACCACGAGGTTTTCAATAGGATTCAGTCCAGTGCTCTCTCAATTTTTTTCCAGAGCTGCATAGCCTTGAAATGTTTTAGCATAGCCATGCTAAAACATCTATATCCATACATGAAATGTAAATTGGATCGCTGTCCCTTGTTTGGTCCAGGAAAGGCCATTAGCATGCACCAAGTCAGGCCTGACTCATGGTGCCGTATCTGTTTCTCCACAGGGAGGCACCCAACAACTTTCCGAATGTCTGGCGCAGCGGGTTGGCTGGAAGAACGTCCGGCTGGGCTCTGCTGTGACGGCCATATGGCAGGTAGAGTACAGTAACGTCTCACTCGGGGACTGATGAGGCGTGACACTGAGATAACAGCTTCCTCACTGGGGAAACAGGCTGTCTCGTGTGAAGGCACTCTCTGTTCCGCCTGATTTTCCCCTTCATCCACAGCTGAGAGACCCGGGCAATGAGCGCATTAGACCCCATCAACATTACATGTTTCCTGCAGGTCATGCTGGCTATTAATGTATTTATTTATTTATTCACGGAATCTAAAATTTTAAATATTCAACATGGCATGTTGTACAGAATTTCATGTCCTCCAAGAAGCCCCAGTGGACAGAATGACCCTTTGCAGCATTCGTCTGCAGTTCAGCTGAAGTAGGAGAAAGTAAGCACACCCTTTCCTCACGGGGTTTCAGTCAGAAGCTGTTGGATGCGTTTGGTTTTTCACAGTTTGCTGGTCTGAAGTGTGTTAACACAATCCTGACATGCTAAGACATTAGCAGTGACCTTAAAGAACAGACCGACTCCGTCTGGGGAGGGCTACAAGGTGATCTCCAAACTATTTAAAGTTTTCAGAGGGAAAGCTTTTTTCTTCTTTACAAGTGGAGAAAATTATTCCATACAAATTTCCTCCCAGTGTTTAGATGAAACCAAGAACTTCATCTTAAATTCTACAGATGTAAAATGTTTAAGTTCATAATAATATGTAACCACCAGACTATGAGCCCTTAAAATCTTTAATTTGACCCCAAACTCCTTTGCAAACCAAAGTATTCTAGTATTCAATTACTTTAGTAATTGATTATTCTGATGACTAATTGATTATTTTAATAAAAATTTGACACATTCTACAGCCTTTTCATTTAATCACTTTGAATTTTTGTATAATATTAGAGATGCATTATAAGGTGCAAATAGATAAATATTCTCATTAGTTTTTTAAATGAGGAAAAAAAAACATTGTTTTTGGTTAAATTACATTCCTTTAGTGAATTTGAATCAGGCCAAGCTAAAACTAAACCAGCCAAGGACTTTTGGTTAGAACATTTCTACAAAGGTCTTTTCATCTTAAATATGTGTATTTATTTTATACAACTGTGTTTGATTACTGCTCTGGATATTTTGTTTTTTTCAGCAACTGGCATTTTTTGAGTTTATATTTAATCTGTATTTAATTTATTGCTTACTATATTAGTAAACAATTTTTTCTATTATCGATTTATCACCATTAATACGAATAATTTTCCATTTTTGTGATGGCTATAAGCAGACAAACGATCTCAAACTCACCAGTTGAGTCCAATTGTTCTGGGATTATAAGAAGGCTGCAAACCTGAAACTCATTTGCTCAGAAAGGTCAAATTTTTCTTTTCTTAAGAAGGGACTGCAGCTTGATTTTTTATTCCAGTTAAAAACTGCAAATAAAAAACTCATACAAACTTCTTTTAAAATCCAAAGTGGTGTGAAAAGGTTGTATAAAAACGGGCAATTTATTCTACCAAGTCACCGACAGTTTGTTGCAGTTCTGTTGCCTTTTGAGCTACAAAAGAAAGAACGCGACTGCAACATGAAAGAAAATCCATCTGTTATGCATCCGCCAGATCGTCCTCCAGCCGAGGTTAGCCGAAGCTTTTAGTTTGGCGTGCAGCGTGAACTGGGTGAGAGGCAGGGCAGAACCTTGACATTTTGCCTCGTCTGTCAAAGTGCTAACGCTTATTGACGCCGACACTCTCAGCCACGGGCGTTTTAGAGTTTCCACTTCACGTCTGCCGAAGCGGCGGCGCGCGGACAAAAGCTCTCCCAGCTGGGGAGGTTGTGTTAACACCCAGGATGGTCCTGTTGAAAGATGCCCAGAACAGCAGCGCGATGCATTTCAAACCGAAGCAGAACGCCAACGTCATCATGATATTAGTGTTTCTAAATCAACGTGCTGGAAGCTACAAAATCATCCTTCAAAGACTCTTTACCACAGAGATTGCTTTATTGACTTAAATGGAAAATATCAGCTGAATTCAACAATCCTCTATTCATCCCAACTGGAAATTAAATGTTGTAACTCGTATTTTAAGAGAGTTTTTGTGGATGCTGATGCTGTGAGCAAGGATTTCTGATAGCAGTCAGTCTTGCAGTGAATCTGATGAAGCCTCTGACTGAAGTCTGTTGACAGGCTCGATTTCCAGTGAGCAGATATTTCACATTAAAGTGCCCTGGATGACATCATCAGATGCTGGAAAGCTCTGCTCTGCTTATCCTCTTCATTGGCTTTTGCTGCTCCTCATTTAATCTGTCTGGCCAGGCAGAGACACGCTGGAGTAGGGGATGTAAGGACATTATGACCGATGGAAGAACCTTTTCAACTCCTCCGTTCAGGTATTATTTCAAGCATCAGTTTGAACTTCAGTAAATCATCTTCACCATATTTTTACTATTAGTTTGTTTTAACAAGCTATTTAACACAATTCATATGAATGTAGCCAGTAAAAATCCATTCCAACCAATTCCAAAGTCGCGTCCGACAAAGTATCAAAAAAAGTTTTGCTACGGTTGTTATAGAAACGCGGCGACCCAGGTAGCTTGCTCTGGAGCTTTTCTGAGCACGTCCAACCCTGAGGCAGGACCAGAACACTCTGGAGCGTTTATATCCTTCCTGACCTTCAGACTCGTTGGACTCCTTCATGAAGATGAAGGCAGTTTCACTTTGGAGAGGAATGTCTGTGCTTTTCTCTGATCAAAATTAATGTCAATCCCCAGGGTTTCTGGATGCCCGTCTCCATCAGAACTTGACTTGGCATACAAATGGACTACACAGACCCATCTGTGAGGCCTTGGATGGTTAAACCTGAGCCTCTGTGTACGGTCTACTGTAATCTAACTGTGCAGATCGCACTTGAAGTTACAGTAGCAGGAGGTGGAGCATCAGTCAGAATATGTCTGGCGTTAAAGTCTCGACTTTGGGACCTTTTTTTTTTCTAACAATTTGTTGTGAGATTACTCCGAGTAAAGGCAAGCTGCTTGTTCTCCACTCGGATGCACAGAGCATCAATAAATATTCTGTTATTGACAGAAATTGGAAAGAGTGGCTGTAACTGTGATTCACAGCCTGTGATTCATTCAGAAAGTGCTGCTCGCTCAGTTTAATCATTTATTTTTCGTTCCCGTGTGGAGAATCAACAAGAAGTGGACCAGCAGGAGTCTTGTGGTACATGCTGTCTGCCAGCCTGACTGGGGAGGACGGATGTTAATCTGGTGCATTTGCATTTCATGATGCCATGGATGGCATTCAGTTAGAGCAATTTGCTTTATTATGAACAGCTAATTCAGTCGGTTTCCTGACTGCCGTGTCTGAAGTAATAATGCCATTTTAATCTCAGGAAATGCATGTCACTAATTTATTTAATGTATGGATGATTTTCACTGCTGGAGAGAAACGGGGACGATATAAAGTCATTCCTGACTTCGTGTGAAAATGTGAGAGTTCTGCAGTTGAAAGTCGAACAACATGGCTGATATTTTCGTGCCAGTTTGGACTCGACGTGTCCACAGAACATGACCGTTCGGTCCAGATCTGCTCCATGGGAGTCGATATAGACGACGTGTGGCATTGTCTTCTTCCTCCTGGTCATCTGACAGTTTCCACTGACACAGTGAAGGGAAATATGCACAACTCATGCTGTCCTCTTTGTGCAACTTAGAGCTGCAGCCATATGGAGTTTCATCTAAACACATAATGAGCCAGAATCCAGATTTGTTTTTTTTATGTTCTTACTGCTGCTTGTCTAAAACTTCGAGAACATCTGATAAAACTGACGTGCTTTTGCTGTACTTCTTTCTGACTCACTGGGTCTGAGAGCCCAGATAGAGTTCACAACACCACAAACTGCTTGAAAGTATTTTGACATTTAGAGTAAAAAAAATGTCATGGCCTTTCCAAGAAAGCTGGACATGAATCGTCACTGGGTCGTTCAGCAGGATAGTGACCTAAAACATAAAAAAATCACTAAAGATATGACTCACCAGACTCAAAGTCAGCTTTCCATTTGAATCCCCAGACTTGCTTTGTGTAGAAAATCTACACTGAGAGCTAATCAGAAGAGTGAATGTGGTGGGATGTTGCAAAGAGTAATGGTCAGAGTTGTCTCTCTGTGGAAGATCAAGATATTTAAGGCCGCTGTCGATGCTTGGGGAATGAGTTGTACGTTCCCTGAGATTTATTTCATGCATTTGATAGTTCTCCAGTGCCAGCACAAACGTAATGGTTAGCATAAATACTCAGCTTTACTTGGAGAAGTTTACAATTCAGGACCAAATATGCACAGCAGGTAAAGAAGCATAATTTAGATCAGTACATATATTTCTGTTGACATGAAAGTCACACCACATGTCCAGAGCAACTGGAGTTTCCACACGTACAAAAAAAATCAAAACAAATTAGTCCATAAATCAAGTTGTGTAATGAAGTGAATTGGACAGGGAATATGTAGCGAACATGTACCAAGAAGGCAAAAAACCCCAGCAGAAATCTGTCTGCTGCTATGTGCAAATCAATACCAGCTGGTTCAATATCAAATAATAGCTTTTAAAGGTTCATTAGTTTCGGTTTCTCATTACCAAAGTGTAACACAGAGTGGTACGATTAGTAACAGAGAAGGGACTCAAAAAAAAAAAAACATATTACAGTTATAAAACAAAACGGAAATGGTTACAGCTGCACGAGTGTGATGGGAGCTATAATCTGAAATGAGAAAACGATGTAATTTTTACCATAAGCAAAACACTGACACACAATGTCTTACAAAAATAATATTTAAGCAAGTTTTACGACTTACAGGGAGTTTTAGGGCACATCTACACAGCTCTGTTTAGTCCATTCAAACTGTATCTTGTAGGTGTAGAAAGTCTGGTTTGTTTTGTTCGCTTCAAATTGGAAACTTACCATTTTCACCATGAAGATAAGTAAAGCAGTGAACCGCGCTCACTCGGTGCGCAAGACTCCACTGTTGAAGGTTTGTTGTTTAAAGTTTGTCCCTGAGGATTTGGAGGGAAATGGAGGGATAATATTATCAGGTCAGGTGGGATTTAAGAAGAACTATATTGATGTCATTGTCACCAGAAAATAATATACCAAAAGTAAAATTTGTGTATATTGACACCACAGTGTGATCTGACTTACAGCATAAGGTACAGATTAATATAGCTGAAGGATCAATGGAGAAATATACCAGGACTTTTTGATAAAAACACTCATAAACACACAACAAAGGAAACTCTTAATTAGTTTCAGAGAAAAAAAGTAACTTGTGTCCCACTGAAAATCTATGAAAAGAACTGAACATCAGAGAAGTTCTGGACACAAGACCTCCAGAACTTTTCAGATTTATAGATGGTTTAAATGTTAAGGGATTTAAGCAATCTTTTAAGATTTAAAAGTGGGTATAAACCCACTTGTTTTAGTGAGATTAAATTCACACTAAAACATCACGAATTCTCTGATTCTCCAGAATATAGTTAACTAGTTTCTCCATGCAGAGCATTTGCCAAAAAAGGCCAAAATATTTACTACATTTCTGTAAGTACGTGCAATACTTCTGGTAAAAAGTCATTTTCTCTGCCACTTAATTAGTGAACTAATTGGCTTTCATTTTTTATGTGAATTTACTTGCGTTGTTTCCAACATCCGGTGTGAATTTAATTTCAACAGACGTATTAAAAATAGACATGTACTGAGGAAACGGTCATGTTATTTACTATATAAGGTCAACCTGTAACCCCAGCTTGGTTGCATCCTGCTTGTACCTTCTGTAATTGATTTCAATCTCACAACAAATTACTATTGCATGCTTCTCCAGATGGCGTCCACTAGTAAATTCTTCACAAACTGAAAGTTTGTTTCCGTTTTACGCAGGACGCCGAGTGGGCCAGGGTCATGACGACCGACGACACCTTCCTGTGCAGGGCTGTGATCGTCACTTGCGCCCCTCATTTGGCAGGTCAGTGTGTGTCTCCCACGTTTCCCTCGACTCGCTAACTCAAATCCTCACTCATGCAGAAGGCAAATATCCCACTCTCTCATCAGGTCTGTTAAATGTGGCTGACCGCGCAGCCATGCGTTCATATCAACAAATTTTCTCAATCTTTTTCTGGCTCCAGGGTGCAGCAGTCACTTTGGCTTAAGTGCGTTCAGACCGAGGTCAGGTTCCGGGCTCAGGAATTTGCTTTAATTTGGTTTTTGGAACCGGTGCCAGAGTTGAGGTCTAAACTTTTAACTGGAGGGGCAAGGTGACATTTGCTATGCTTGGATGTGGGAAGCTGTGAGTGGTAAACACGTCACTGCCTGCTTCCCTGCAATCAAGTTACCAAGTGGAGAAACATTTGGAAACCTGCAGGGGTGTCACATTTGGCGTGAACCATGAAGTTTGGACTTACCCACTTGAAATGACGTGTAAAAATCATTCCAAGTCGAAAATTAAATTCCAACATTTTTAACCCGATGTATTTTCCCATGCATGTACCTCCTAACACAGAATAGTTTCCATTAAATTAGGGTATTATTGAAGAGTTTAGTCTAGTGGAGAGTTACTGATGACCTCCGTAAAAAAGGTAAATAAGGAAAAGTTGAGTGAAAGGAAAAAGTGTGGTAGAAGAAGATGCACTTATCAAGACCAAAGTCAAATTTTAGTTCACACATCCAAAAGAGAAACTATTCAATATGGTAGAAATGAGATGAGACATTATATTGAGATGAAATAAAGGCTGAATTTCGTCCTTCCCCATAGGCTGAGCACCGTAACGCTTTGCTGCATTAATGCAGTAATTCATGCAGAAGGAGCCACAACCCAGTATTTAGTGCAGTTACTGTACAGTACATGGGCTTACATTAGACAAGGCACAGAAGCCTTTATAAAAAAATATTCTATATTTTTGTGCCAATTATCTGAAATATTGAATTTATGCTTTCATTACATGTAAACCTCGATCACCAAATTAACATTACTGCCTTAAATTTGTCACTCTGTGTAATGAATTAGAGTTTAGAAATGATTAAAAGTAACTTTCTGAGATTATTCTGATTTAAGATTAACTGTCCAGTGTCTTTATCAGTTTTATAAATTATCTGCCTTAAAAACAGTGGAAAGGTTGACTTTTATTCTTTATTGGCTCATTATTTTTTTAAAAAGCTTGTCTAAAGTTTTCTATATATATAAAAGATTTACCTTTGGTTCAGTAGTCTTTATTGCGTTTATTTAATTCACTTTATTTCGATTTAGTGCATTTAAATGAGGTAATCTCAGGAAAGAAAAATTTCACTTGAAGCCAATCATGACATACAAACATTCCATATTAAACTAT
This sequence comes from Poecilia mexicana, assembly GCF_051168715.1. NCBI lineage: Eukaryota > Metazoa > Chordata > Actinopteri > Cyprinodontiformes > Poeciliidae > Poecilia > Poecilia mexicana. The sequence goes on from NW_028263381.1 coordinate 20,249,357, forward strand.
GTAAATATTCACATTTGTTCAGATGTTTTCTGTCTAAGGAAACCCAGCAGATTGTATCAACTTATTCTGAGCATGCATGTTTCAATACAGGAAAGAAAATTCCCCTTTAACAAGAAAAGAGAATCATTTTCCGGCAGTACTTTCTGTAAAAACGTAAAGGCAGTAGTATCTCCTTTAAGCTTCGTCTCAGAGAAAGATGAAGTGAAATTTTGCATTTAAACCTCTAATCAACCTTGGAACAAAATTAAATTGATTTATTATAAACTACATGCTTCATATTTCACTTTCAACTTGTGCTAAATCATTTGTCTTAATAGTTCCTGCTTGTTTCCTCCTTCCTGTGATACTGAAGATGCATTAAGAAAAATGACTGTACAGAAAAGCACCTGGAGGAGTAAGAAAGCTTTTGAAAGGATGCAGAGACGATTCTTTATGTTTTTATGTCATCCGTCATTGTTTTTCAGTTAAACATAAGCAAAATGTCAGTCAAACAAAATGATCTTCAGCAAAATGATGTAGAGAAAATCAGCCAACACCTTCTAAGGGTACAATTACCGGCACACATAAAATTACAAAAATCAGGTGGATCATTGGATTGGAATCCTAATGTTGGCTGTTGCCATGGAAAGTCCAAATAAATGTCTGATTACTGTTCATGGATGGTTTCTGGTTCGTAGCTAAAAGTTTTACCTCTTGGTGTTTGTTTTTACTTCCTGAACTATATTAGTGGGCTAATTACTGATTACTGACCATTTCCAATGTAATTTAAACAGCAGCTGAATTATCAATATAGTTATTGTGAAAATATATAAATAGAGATGCCTGAAATATACAAATCTCACTCATTCCTATTAACACTTTGCACTTGGCGTCATGTTCTTCGAAACTCCACCTGCTGTGATGGACGTCAAAACAACGTATGCTCTTGTAGAGACTGTCAAAAACATGCATGTGGTAACCTAATGTCACTTTTATTTAGTTGATTTCACTTTAAAAATGGCCACAAGGTGTTGCGTGGTCGTCTGGGTCAAAGGTGAAAACTGAACTTGTCATTTTATTTTCTAACTTTTAACGAGGAGCAAAGATATGGCGGTGATGGATGGCAGCTCTCAGCTACAAGTTAAGATTAACGTTCATATACTTCATAAGTGATTAGAAAGATACTAAATATCGCATTATGGAAAACGTGTGTTTAACCATTAGTAACCATGGAGACGATGCCGCACCGTCATGTAGCCTAGCATTTATGGGGAAAAGCTGGTTAGCATCTCGTCTTTGGTACGTTTTAAGGCTGCTCTGCTGAAAAGGGAAACTCTGTTCATGACATATTTATATAAATCATGTGGCGTGAATTCAGGCCAAGTCCGTAATTTGATCAACACGTCAGGAGGGAGGAGATATGGATCAGTTTCTAAGCTGGTTATTTTGTAAATATCACCGTTTTTGAGCCCCGACTAGGTGTGTTACCTTCACAGACAAATTAACTCGACTTGAACAAGTAGAAACCATGAATAAACTGGCAAAACGACTTTGGAAACAATTTCAGTTGCTTTGTTCCAACAGCAGCCTCAAATGATTAGTGACTTGGCTGTAAAGAATTGATGGGGAATGTTTGAATTTGACTCATTGGTGCAGAAAAGATTTAATATTTGAACCTGATTCATTTGATACATAAAAGGGACTGAATTACTGCATGCGATAGGCGCCATGTTCTGATCTATTATTCCCTTCAAAAGGAGCAATGGATCTCATTTTAGTAAAGGCTGAAAAATGGAAACCTATTGTAGTGATACCTGAATTTTTTGACTATGCTTGAGTGGACGGAGTGGTTTGGTGCTGCAAATGTCTTTACCTAAGACAAAATTTGCGAAATGCATGAATAATTCATCAGATAAATGTAAAATGAAATCCAGTTTTATGTGTTATTGAGACAGTGATGCTTTTGCTTTTCATAGCAGTGAACATTTGAACATTGTTCTCATCAGACCCACTCTATTGTGTATATGTATTCTAATATGAAGTCAGAAACACACAATAAAACTCCATAATAGTGTCATAAAATTGTCACCACAGGATATCTCTTTTATACAGAGAAATAATGTTTTCACAGTCCAAACATCCTAATGTTGTCAGTTCAGTCATTTCCAAGACTACTGATGCATAAATACAGAAGCTAAAGTCAGAATATATTTCTTTACAGACAGCAGCAGGTTACTGACAGCGTAAATTTATGATGCATTGTTTGTAAAATAAACTTTATTCACAAGGAGTATTTCTGTTTTTTAAAGATAATCGGAACCAAATAAAACAAACTCAAAGTAATGACTGCATCATAGTGAGTTTCTAATAAAAAATAGTAAGACATTTTGATGCATGCATAACTTCACCATGTGCAAACACATATCTCCTTTGCCTTCACTAGCCTGTTTACTTGCACTTCAAACAACCTCAAATCTAGAAATAGGCGTTTCAGGACCTTTCTGTTTGTATGTTGTGGAAAAATGAAAAAGAATGTGAGAAAATACATGATAGTATAGTTTAAGGGCAGTTTAGAAAAATGTAACGCTAACTAAAAGTTAAAATCCTTTAAAGAGCTTACACAGCAGGTAAGAGATGCATCATCCTTCTGTTGATGGCAGGTTTTCAGCTAATAGCTCTTTGGGAACCACTTTGTTCAAGCCATATCATTGCATGCCTGCCAAACTGTTTTATGTTGAATTATTCTTAGGTTTAACTACAGAAAATAGGAGCAGATACACAAAGATTCAGTTAAAATCAGCTCTTTCCCAAGTTGTCACATGCAAAATTATCATAATCTGTATTTTTGAACTTTGTTTTTATGCCTAATTGATTCACAAATGATTCTTGGGCAACATAACTAAAAAAAAGCTTTGTGTTGGATCTGAAATCAATCATAAAGCAGCACACAAAAACAAAGAACAGATCATATTTTTGTTAAATAAAATTCTGCCTGTTATAGAGTTCATTGTGAGGCCATGATAGATTTGTTTGGTAAAAACACCTCCACACATAATCTGATGATGGAAACAAAACCTACTTGATTCCAAGTTGAGCTGCAGTTGTTGGCGCAGTTGCCTTGAAGAGAGAAGCTCAGTTTGCTTGCCACTGATTGGCTGTACCCCCAAAGGTGGAGATAAGGACGACTACAGATGGTCCAGACAGTTTCTACTGTCCAAATTAAAATAGACAGTTCTATGTGGTCTTAAGAGACATGAGTCATTTAGATCCCACAAGTTTTAGTCTGTGCGCAGTCGCTCACAACTGCATATCGTTAGTTGTGAGCGACTAACGATATGCGTATCGGTGTATAAATGTGTGAACGCTTATGATTGCGACTAGGTGAATGTGAGTCTAGTGTAAAGCCTTTGAGTGGTCGAAATGTTTGGAAAAGTTCTATAAGTTCAGTCCATTTATCATTTTACAAGTTTATTTTTTGTTTAGTTTTGGAAACCAAGAAAAAAAACTGACTGAACAAGCCACATCTTCTTTTCTGTCTGACCGTGACATTTGCTGCGCTCCTTTTGAGCGTCGCGCTAAGACCACAGAGGGTAAGAAGTAACGATTTCCAGTTTTGTTTGCTCTTCGCCTGCTTCTTTCCAATCTCTCACCAAGCTGTCCAAAATTCCTAAGTAGTCTTGAAAAATCTAGAGGAGGTTGAAATTTGATTGAGGTAATTTTGAAGTCTGAAGAACTGCAGTGAGAAATAAAACATTTCCACTTCCTGATTTGATTTCATAACTAAAAGTTGCATCAGTCCCATCTGTTCATTCACCCAATTCTTTTCCAGTTCTTTCATAAAACATGCGTTGAACCCTGATTCTCGCTCGGATCCCAATTGGGAGAGACCAAGACACGAGAATAGCACTTAGACCGAGCAAGAGAAGATGCACAAATTGAAAAATGAGATGAGGGGAAGCGGGGAGTGGAGCTGATGCAGGTTGAAGTTGAAATGGGAGTCAAAGCTGGCCTGCCAGGAGCCGAAGCTCGAGCCTTGCTGTGGCTGTGCCTGTTTGTACTAAGCTGGCTGCAGATCTGTCACTCAGAGCCTCATACTCAGAGCGATGGAACATGGCCAGGATTCCTAATGAGACAGGTCTGAGAGCGGCGTTGAATTATGCAGCATGGATTGCTTTAGCTCTTATGCCACTGTTCAACGCTTGGGCCTTAAATCAGCGTGGTGAAGTTGACGAGGATCCTCGAAATAAAAAGAAGTCAGCTCAGTGATTGAGACCTCACCGTGGTGAGGAACCACGCAGTGCATTAAGGAGCTGGAAGCAGCGTGTGCCGTGTTTCATTTTAATGCCCTACAGAGGGAGGAAACAGGACAGATGCAATTGATGGTGAGCTTGTTTGTGGAAGTCAATCGTTGGACAGTAAAGATCTAGAGCTGTGAGGCTCAACATGGATGTGCTGTGTACAGATCTTGTGTTCAGACATATCCAAATCAATTCTCGTATATCTAACAAATTAAAGAGCATCTGAAGAAACAAAGAAGATGATTTTAGGTCCAGGGTTGGTCTGGCACACTCCCGATAAGTTATGCCTGTCCTGTTCTTGGCTCCTGGATTTATCTCCCCAATCATCCATCATCCATCCATCCATTATTTATGATGACTACTGCCATTTTTCTATCTTGTTTGTTGCCACTGTCCTCACTCACCTCAATGATTTATGAACTTGTTTGGTCTCAGTGCATTTTTGAGATTAGTATGCATGGAAAAGCTGTTAGTTTACCACGTTTGCTCACTCTGCCACTTCACAGACTAAAATCCCAGTGCAGCCTTTCACAGCAGCCACTTTGAGTATAATGCAATTAGGCATGCTAATTTAGCAGCACGCTTCGACGTGTTTCCCTGTTTCTGTGTTTTTTTGGGGGGGTTGGAAGTGCTGCGCAGCGCAGTCTGTCAGGCCGTGTCACACTTATCCGAGTGTACGTGTATTTTTCATCCAGCGGAGTAAAGCCTAAGTTCTTTGGCGACTCTTTCAAAAGTATCCGTACGTTGGCTTTGACTTTGACCCAACTCGACAATCAGCCAAGAAACATCAATTTAACATCCATTTTCTCGTGGAGGGGAAGCTGCTGTGTAAATAAAGCAGGCCTGGCCAGTGGCGTGGAAGCGATTGCATCTGCCACTCACTCCTTAGTCCAGAGCCTTGTTTACGTTAGTGGAAAGCAGGTAAGCAGCACATTTGAGCTGATTTGCCAGCTGACTCGGTGTGGGACAGATTTCTGGGTCAGCGCGTTTGCTGTGCTGTGAATGAAACTAATGGAGCCTAATTCAGGGATTAGACATGAAGTGGGAGCTCCAGCGATCGCGGAGATAATTAACACGGTGTGATTCTTATCTCATCCAGTTTCAACTCAGTGGAAATAATTTAAACTTTCTCAGTGCTTTTTGCGCCTCTTCTCATGAGCAACTTGGTGAGTGCTGAGAGGGAGATAAACAAAGCTTCCCTGATGAATAAAGACTGCCAAATGATGAAATTATTTTTAAACTGAGTATATTTCAGTTGGTGAACAACTTTCTCCATCTGAACAGAAACAAAACGGAAGTTTTCTTTTGATCCAAAGATGAACAATATAGAGTCAACACACAGCTTCAGTTATAACAGTTGGAAACTAACGATCAGGCCTGAAATTTGGGAGTAGTGATGAACTCTGACCTGAATCTTCAGAGCCACATAAAGACAGTTACAAAATCAGCCTTCTATCACCTGAACATTTCCAGGCTTAAAGGACTAATGTGTCAGCAAGATCTAGAGAAACTCATCCATGTTTCTCTTTAGTCACACAACACTGCTGCTGGTGTTCTGACTAAAACCAGGAAGATGGAGCACATCCCTGCACCAGCTCCCTGTAGCTCAGAGAATTTACTTTAAAATACTTTTGTTAGTTTATAAATCACCGAATGGCTTAGCACCACAATACATTAAAGTTTTGTTGCATCAACCTTCCAGGCCTCTCAGGTCTTCTGGTTCAGCTCTGCATCACCAGAACCAAACAGAGAATCAGCATTCAGCATCTATGCACCACAAATCTGGAACAAACTTCCAGAAACCTGCAAAAGAACCAAAACACTGAGTTCCTCTAAATCACGGCTTTAAACCCAGCTTTTCAGAGTTGCCTTTGATTAATAACTGGAACAATGATTAACATATTTGAGTATTTACTCAGTGATTTGACAAACTGTAAAGTTTTATTGCTTGTTTCATAATTGAGTGAATGATCACTTTGAAATGCCGTGTTGCTGAAGAAAACTTGACTTGTATTAAGAGGCAGTTCATTGTAAAGGTATTCTTTCACATTACAACCACACACTTCTGGATGTTATATTGGGAATTTAACACAAATTACTGTACAATTATGCAGTAACTTTAGAGTATTGATGAACTGAAGAGTTCTCTTTGAGATCTTCAAAGTTTAGGTTGTTTTATAACCCAACCCTGCTTTAAACCTTCTCCCCGACTTGTCTATTTTCCTCTTTGACACAGTTTGTTAATCAGCTTAATAGACCAATTTAGGAGCTTAATACAAGTGTAAACTGCATTTTTCAGTTCATAGCCATACATCTTTCTCTTACATTTCCCACTTATGCATGTATTTGTGTTGGTCTATCACATAAAACCCATTAAAACCCATTTAAGTTTGTGGTTTTAGTTTGATTTTCAACGTAAAAAGTTAAGGGGGAATACTTTACCACAAGACATACAGCGCCTTGCAAGTATGTTAATGATAGTATATGCACAGAAAAATGTTGGAGGCGGTCTCTTTCAGCTGCACAGCCTTCCATTTTCATAAGTGTCAGAGGTCTGAGTAGGTAATTCACTAAAGGGTCTGTGGTGGAACCTGCTTTTAGATGTAAACCTATCTTTAACATTTAGATTAAGTGGTTGATGAAGAATGCTCCCAGTTTCTGATGGCCTTACAGTTTATTGCTGTAATTTTTCTTCTTGTTTTAATGGTATCCATTTGTCATTATTACCTTGTTCTTTAAAGTTGGCCGTGTGTATGGATACTTTCCCAGAATTGTGAGGTAAGGTACTCCGTATCTCTATGATTTAAAAAAAACGATTCATTGCTGCTCTTTCCTGATCCACATTAAATTGCCTCAGCCACACACTAAAACAAAAATGTTGTGCATATTTTTCATTTTTCCCCTTAAGTTTGTCAGGCTGCATTATTCTCTCTAGTCTGTTGCTTTTTGAGCATAAAGAAAATGATCTCATTTCATAGCATGTGCAGTAATAAACCTCAGCTTCTTTGTTTCTCATCATGCATTTCCATTTGCAATCTTAATCTTTGAATCATCATCTCTTTGATAAAATGCATGGATTTGAGTGGCGTTTCATGTTTCACTGTCGGACCTTGAACGGGCTTTTAGCAGTGCTTGAAAGCTCTGCTAAAGAGAGCATTGGAAAATGTTGAAGCCTTCTCCTGGGCTCTTACTGCGATTTGACTCGGATCTCTGTGACAGAGGAAATTGAGAAAGGAAGGTCAGCGGGTTTCTAGTGGTGTATTTGTCAAAATGAACAGAGACAGGATGAAATGCAACAGCGCTTTAAAATGAGAACGTGAGATTAAGACAACTTGGGGAAGAAGCGTTTAGAGACCAGAACTTGTGTTGACACTTGGTCTTTAATATGCCATGAAAAGATACGCTGTAAGAATTTCAGAAAATTGCATGAAGTGGGTTGATTTTACTTTTAAAATGTTGGAATACTTTCCTTTATGTCCCAATCCTGCACATATCCAATCAATTTTAAAGCATCTTTCATCACGTTCTAGCATTTATATTTGTTTCTGAATATCGACACAGAATGAGCGCATCTCCTTCTGACGCATTCATTACGTGGCTATAAAGTCATCTCAGAAATGTCAGATTAAAAACCATGTCAAAGCTATGATTCAAACTCATTTTCATTTTGGCCAAATTAAGGTCATTAATCTTCTTAAAGGTGCCAAAATGTATCGATAAAACCTTTTATGAAACTGTTAAAATATCAATGAATTCTTAAAATTAAATATTATTGAACATCTTTTCAGTCCCTCCAGGATTTTGTGATACTTTTTGTGATTTTTGCAATAAAAAGTCAGTGTTTGTGGTACTAATTTGGAAATATTTACAATAGTTGCGGTTATTTATGGCGGTACATGTGACTTTTTATTACTAGGTGTATAGATTATAATCTGACATCAATCAAAGCTGAGGCAGCTGTTTAGTACAAGTTGGAAAGTTTTTTGACAATTTGAGATAAATCTGCAATAAACTCCTAATTATGTATTAGCACAAAAAAGTGTGGGCATTTGTTGATTTTAGGTGAATTTCCATAATGATTATCAAGAAAGTGGAGGGACTGACTGATGTAATTTGGCAGTAAACGGATAAAAACTGATAACATAATATTTATGCCACTCTGTGCTTAGTCTAGAATCTAAAGGGCCACATTAAAACCTGTGGCGGGCCGGATTTGGCCCACGGGCCTTCAGCTTGACACGTGATGTAGGAGAAACGGAAAAAAGAATATATTAATTATAAAGTTATGTATTATGTCTGTTTAAAATATCTTGGAAATGTCTAAATTGCAAACTTTAAAGACCATGGGAATCATGCGAGGGAAAAAACTAATCAGAAGAGAAGAAAAGAGGAAAAATAAAAGAAAATGACCAAAAGGTTTGACCCAAGTCATAGTTTAAAAGACAGTTATTCCTGATATTGACCAAATGTAAGTAAACTTTTGAATTTAAGGAATGTTTCAAAAAATGTTCTTGTCAAGTTTTCTGACATTTAGCAAATATAATACATTTTGGTAATTGTAGCTCAGCTAAAAGAAGAAAAGCTTGCTCTGATTTAACTTGAGATGGTGAGAATTTTTTTATTTTTATTTAATCTATAAAATACATTAAAAAATGTTTGGCTCTCATCAAATGTTGATACACATTCTTTGTCCGTGGTCTTGATTTTTCACCTAAAATGTCCTTCTTCTCTCTGAACTCATCTCTCTGCTGGTTGGATAATGCTGCACTCAGAGTTTGCAAGAAACAACTTTGAGTCGTCATCTTGTGAGCACTTAAAAAGTCTTTAACCTCAGAAATGAAAACATGAATATTGGGGTTTCTTCACTTTGAGCTGCTGCTCCTTTAATGGATCCTTTAGCTGCTGTATAAAGAAGGTCCACTCATTTATGTTTGAGATTTTTTTGGAAAAGTCGATGTTGTCGTTGACAGACTGAGCCCTTCCTTGTTGTATCCCCTGTAGAGAAGCATGGCAGAATGATCAATAAGGTCCTCAAAAGGTGCCAAAAGCAACACACATTCAAAAGGCCAAGAGAAGAAATTGATGGGTGTCTGGAAAAGTTGAGAGCAGTGATCCGATTTTCACTTCAGTGGAAAAACTGCCTTTTAGAGGTTTTTAGGCTTTCTTTTCATTTTTACACCATTTAGTTTGAGTTGGAGTGGTATCTGCAGTGCCACATGGTTTTTATTGCGGCTAAAAAAAAGATTACATGCACACGATCTTGGTGTTTATGTGAAACAAAACTTTTATTTGTCTTCTTAGAGACGGGGGTTAAATCGTCTAAATCTTTGCTTTTACTATAAAACTCTATTTAAAATGTGTTTAGTGGAACTGAAGTTAAATATCTTGTCTGTGTGCACCAACCTGACAGAAATGTCAACCACTAGTTGTTAATGAATCCTGGGAGAGACGGCCATCTGTACATGCAACAGTATGTATATTTTCAATTTTGCACCACTTTCTGTTGAGTTATTACATAAAATCCAAATGATATTCATCACAATTTGTACTTGGATACTTGAGCAAGACATTGTATCCGATTCAAACGAAGTACAAGGTAATTCTCCCTCAGCTGGAAACAAATGGGCGCCAGCATGAGGCTCCTATTGACGAGCTTTAAGTTATGCATGTGCTGGTGTCCTTCAATCGGATATGTGGCCATGTCAAATTAGTTTGCTGCCACTTATCGTTTCCCAGTTATTCAACTTTACTGCTGGTGGCTCATAAATTTAGCTCAGCATTGTTTTGAGGTTAGTGGCAGGTCTTGACAGTTGAAAAATGATGCATCACCTCTTTCCTGTGGTTCATTTGTTAATAGCCTGGCTTCTGGCCAGATGTTGCCTCACCTGCCAGGCGTTCAGAAATGGCCTCACTTTGCCTCCTGGGGATTCGCACTGCAGGGAAACGGCTTTAGTTTGTGGGAGTTAACTGACAATACAGATTAGTTTAGGTGTTGTTTTAATTCATAGTTTCTTTTCTGGAGAGATTAACCTGAAGTGATTAATCCTATCTGACCAATAAGAACTGCTGGATTTAAGTGCAAAACATGTTATTTACAAAAATATTGACATTAATTGACAAAGATGTTTGGTAGTTATGAAAAGAAATAACACTGATAAAAAAAAGAGGTTGAAAACAAGCAAACAGAACAGACTGAAAACCAAACGATCTAATTTTTAACCTTGAGGATTTTGATGAACCTTCGTCTTCAAGGAACAAAATGACTTAAATAATGAAAATCAAACACTTGGTAGAAACCAATCAAGAAAAGTCAACTCAGTGACTGCTGGTGACAAGAACTTTTCAACATATTGGGGCCACAGCTGTGTAGCCTTATGGAAATCAACCTTAATGGAAACAAGTCAGTTTAGATTAGACGTAGTGTGGGGTACCTTTGATAAGCTTAGTAAATTAAATTAGTAGGTTTCAATCTGTCAAAAATTAGTCTGGAGAATGAGTTCTTTTCTTTCCGCTGAACAAGTCAGCAATTAAGGAAGCAAGAAAGTTTCTGTATGATTAGAACGAACACTGAAATTGGTTGCATGTCAACTGGAATCAGTTTCACATCTGATCACACTGAAGCGTTGCTTAAAAAATGTTACTGATGCTGAGAACAAAAAAACAACAAATCTTTCAGATTTACACAAAAACAGATGAAAGAAGTTTACATTAGTTTAGAGTCAATATTAAAAATGCATTTTTTTAATCCCATTAGATTCAGAGATGGCATTTTCCCAAAGCTTTCTGAATAAATAAAAGCATCCATTTAAGAAAACCTTGGAATATTTTGACAGGCATTCAGAGAGGATTTCTCTTTTCACTTTGGCATCTCTTGAGGTAATGAAAACAAAAACTTTGTTCGGGCCACAACTTCAAATCCAGCAAGGACATTTTTAGGTTGGCTCTCAGAAAAACAATTTTTTTATGTGAAAGGTCAAATCCAATGTAGATTTGTCTATTTTTCTTTCTGAATATATTTGTTTTTCCTTTTCTGAGAGTAAGGAAACATCCCAAGATGACAAATATAAACCAAACAGAAAAACAAGCAAAGCCATGAGAATGTTGAAAAATTGCATGAAAAACATGCTTTTCCTTTCCATCTTCTTATTGTAGTTGCTTTATAAGAGTTATATCTTGTTTTTGTTCATCCTCCAGCAAAGATCCAGTACCAGCCGGCCCTGCCCAGCATGAGGGAATTCCTCACCCAGAACATGCCTGTCGGCCATATGATGAAGTTTATTCTAACGTATCAGACGGTGAGTAGCAGCGGATCAAATCTGAAGCGAAAGCTTCTCTGATGCAGCCAAATGTTTCTGCGACTGAGTTGGTCTCAATGCGGATAAGATTTGACCTTAAAAGTTGGAAGAGTTTACACTCTGTTTGTGTCTTATCCTGTCTGTTATGCCATCTTGTTTGGGTAAAAGGTGATCTGTGTTTGATTATCTGTGTTAATCTGATCAGCTGTTTGGAAATACAGGACAGATAGAAATGCAAAGTCACCAATCTGTGCTTCAGAGCATTACTGTTCATCTGGGGAAGTCTGAACAGATACGTCTGAGTTTGTTTGGCAACAGAAATGTTATTTTGTTTCCCAAATGTAAGAACCAAGCAAAAACCACGTCTTCTTTTTTTAAGAGGCCTAAAATACAGAGTACTCCAAGGCTCAAACCTAGGACTCCACCTATTGAATATCTATATACTCCTAATAGCTTACGTTACAACAGAAAATAAGATTAGTTAACTTAACTATGCAGATTAAGAATGTATGATATTGATATCCAATATGCCAATATACTAAAAATACTAACGTTTTTTCCTATACCTACCTACTGAAACTATATGGCTTTCTCTACTGTGGAATTAAAACCCTGTATTATCTTTGTCAAGTTAGCCTGCTACCAAATGCAAATGCTAAAAAGGAGGCTGAAAATGATGTAACGCATTCAACTTGCATTATGTTTAATGTCAAATTTATTAATGACATTTGCTCTCACCAACACAATGACAACACTCACACTGTGCAAATTGGACGTTGTGCTGTGCTGCAGGCATCATTGTCACTGGTTTGTCATATAAAATCAACGCTTTTTATACTTTTAGTTATTTTTGACGGAATGTCCGATATTAAATTTTACAGCTAATATCAGCCGATACGATAGCATGCTGATAATATCGTGTCCTAATGCAGGTGATGCACAGCTCTGCGATACAATGTCACCATGTAATTCTGAAACCATCCATGCACTGAACAGATGGTTACAACAATGTGTCTTAATTTCTCCAGCTGAACAGAAACAGAAGTGAAGTTATTGTCTTTGGATCTGGTATCAGACCTGAACGTTCAGAGCCACATAAAGACGGTTACAAAGTCACCCTTTTATCACCTGAATATTATTACCAGGATTAAAGGACCAAGGGAAAGTGCTATACAAATAATCTTGATTGATTAATATGCAAATAATTATGCAATGTTGAGGCTATTATTTTGAAAATATAATTTAGCTTTGTTTTAAAAGGAGTTTCAGGAGTACTGTTTCTCTAATTCTACAAGAAATATATGAAGGCTTTGCGGGGAAATTGATAAATTAGTGTTTTGCTAGTTGCTAAAATCTTATTTAGACATTTAGCAAACAGAAATGTCTAAATAAGACATTATAATGTCTTATATATCTTATTTAAACAGAAATGTAATAATAAATAAGACATAATTTATTTACCTGATCTAAAACAGAACACATTCAGTTTAATTTAACTTTACACCGTGAAGGAAAAATAGTTGGTTGTAGGTGAATATTTTAACTAATTTGTCTTTTTTCTGCTTGATTTGTGTCTGGTTTTCTTCGTTTACCTCTGTGATTTAATGTACTCTGTTGTACATAATACATTTTATTAATGACTTGTTGAGTGGGGCTTGCGACCCGTTGATAACTGCTTGCTGTTCTGTTGGCTGATGAAGTCAATCATTCCAGACTCAATCGATAATATCACACCGTTGTATGTTTGATTTATTTTCAAAATTGCATTGCAAGTTCTACACGACCTAAATGAGGGTCAAGTTTAACATAAAATTATTGGAGACCCAGAAGGATACTTGGCTGGTTGTGTTGCAAGTTTGCAGTCAGTTTTCATTAACACCCTTATATAACACTGAAAAGTGTTTACATTTCTCCCTAAAATTAAATTCTCCATATGCAAAAACGAGCTTTGGAAGCTTGAGCTTCAAACCGCAAATAAATGCAGAGCCAGAGACTTTGCACAGCATCTGAGATGTATTTTCTTTCATCTTCATTTTGTCCTTTCCAACCACACCATTAATTACCAGAATGCACCTTGTTAGTAGATTAAATTTGCCAGCTGTAATGAATGCAGGATCATTAGTGCTCATGCAAACATTTATTAGATCTGCGCCTCGGCGGCACAGCGGGACGCATTCAGATTTGCAGGAACACGTAAAATATTGTTGGCTGATTGACAGTGTGGCTCAGATGAAGCTCTGCTCCTCTTCCTGCGTGTCTGCGTGGAGTCGCCGCTTTCATGCATGACTGAAGAGCTCACTTTATACTAATTACAGCTGTGCGTTGCAGCCTGAGGGGCCTAGCAAACCTCAAATTAAGGTCACAAAGGTAAAGTATAGGGTACGCTCTCCTCTGGAGGATGGAAAATACTTGGCTGAAGTGTTGGGGGGAAAAAATGAGGAGGGAAAAAACTTTTAAATGAAGCTGAAAGAATGATTAAAAAAAGCAGCAGACATGGCGCCCTGCTGGCCTGACGGCTGGGCCACATCCGACATGACAGCAGCTTCCACGGTTCAATACGCCACTGTGAGGTGCTTGTTTTGTTCAATTTCCCTTGCCCTCCATGTTTTCTGTCACTCTCTGCTGCCTGCATGTGAAAAATAAGAGGAATTTATTTTTCATCTTAAAGGAAGAGAGACTTCTATATGGATCCTTAACTTCGTTGCTGCTTTCTTCTTCTGTAGTTTTGTATTAATTATGTAAGAAGATGCAAGCCACTTCACTGAGGGGAACTTGAAAGTGCTCTTTAAAGTCTCAAGGAAGTCACAAAACAATCTTATCTTCATTATGATATGCTTATCTGTCTCCTACAGCACATCCAGTCCTTTTCTCTTTGAGATGCCTAATGCTGTGCTGCAGTTGATTTAGTAGTTTTCTAATTAGAATAGAAATGGCCTTTATTGTCCCACTGAAGGGAAATTCAGAATAATTCAGGATAATTAACTCCATCCTCCTCGTTTGCTATTATATGTTGAATTTATTGGTTGTTTATCACATGCAGCTTCAAGATGAGAACACCATGTTCCCTTTTTACCGAGCTAACGATAACCAAAGCTGTTAATTCTGGTCAGATAAACAAGCGGATCTAATTTTACATGCATCTAAAGAAGAGCAAAAAAAAAAAAAGAATATTGTGAAAAAATATTTTTGTCACTTCCTGTTGTCTGTTTAAATCCTGCTCTTTCCTGCAGCCTGAATGAACCAGATGCTATGTAAGAAAGGCAACTTTCTTTAAAATGTCTGAATAAACAGTCAGGTTCAGACTGACTGTTTATTCACTAAAGACTTATTCCCTTTTTTTCCACAAACAGCAAAAGCAAAATCACAATTTCAGTTTTATTTCTAGAAATCCTTTTTTTTATTTAATGCAATCTTCAAAATTAAAAACTCATTTTTGAGTTTTTCCTAATTAAAAATCTGCCATAAAATTGTGTAGCTTCTCTATCACACAAATATGTAGATTTAAAACCATGCAGTAGCTGTTCTGCAATAAAAAATAAATGTTAAGTGCTTCCATTCTCCATCCTTTAATTTGCCCTTGGATGCCTTTTCGGGGGGTTTAAATGAGGAGCATCAATGTCTCTTCTGATTTGCTGCAGTGATTGGCACAGATTTTATGCCTTAATGCTATTGGACGGTGACCAAAGTGTCTACTTTTAACTTTAAAGTCACATGCAGAGAAGTTTCTGTTTCGTGAACATCTGAATTTACAAACAGGAGAACACACTCCACTTTCCATTCTCTTTTATTACAAAGTTGTAATTATTATATGTTCTGAACTCAAGTATGTTGATTTCATTTATTCCTCACATTGTACTGTGAAAAAATGTTAATTTCCAACAGTTATAAGCTTTCAGATCTAAAATCCAACCTTCTTTCAAGTCCTTGTTTTCGCTGGAGACTGAAACAGAAATCGCTGCTTGCAGTGGCCACCAAGGGTCTCAGCTTGCAGGAGTATTTCATCGCAGCGCCTATTCTTTTTATTTTTGAGACCATTTTCAGGGAGGCATTTCCGAACGGCGCCGGTGTTTTGACTGGAAGCGGCTTGAGAGGAGCGCGCTCTGGAGAATACAAGCGGCTCCATTAAAATGACATCAAGAACCACCAGCAGTCCCTGCTGATGCGAGCGGAGGAGTGAGTTTAGTGCACTAAACTGCCATCTTGCTTCCCGTCTCCCTGGCGGGAACATCTCAGAGAGTGGCTAAGAATTACTCTCGTGTGAAAACCTATAACCGGAGGAAGCCGGAGACGCCATGATAACAGATGGCAGCAGAGTCCTCTTTAGGATGACGTCCTCGTTTGTTCGGCGCGCAGGAACACTTTTGCCCCATCATCTTGCCAAGCTGAAGGATTTTGCATTATCAGCATAAATATTTCAGTCTGCATTCTTGATTAGTTTTATCCCCCCATTGGGTGCAATCTTTGAGGCACCAGCTTGTCCCTCTCACGGTCTGAGTCCATGGAGGGTTTCTGAGGCAGGCGAAGGCATCTGTCTCTTCAATTACCAGTGACAATGCCCCCCTCCCCCCGCCCCTCCCCCAAGTGGTAGGGTATTTACCGAGGCAATGCTGGTAGCGATGGAGTCATCTTCATGTAGTTTAATAGGGCCTGAACATAGAAAAGGAATCCTATAAAGCAGATTGGAGACATTCGCCTCCACAGTTGCTGGTATATGTGATGGATTTTGTATCGTGTGCTCACAGGTATCCCTCCTTTGGAGCTTTATTCAATTAGGAGTTACAATATTTTTGAAATATTCCAGGCACTGCAGAGTATTTATACTTAAAGGGACAGTGTTATGTAAAACTGACTTTTTTTTTTTTAGCTTTACACCATGCTTAATTTTGTCCCCTCGTCAAAAACATACCTGAAGTGTTGCCTTGATTCTCAAGTCTAAGAAATCTTTTAATCTCCATGGCAACTATGCAGTTGTGGGTGGAGCTAGCCCCGCCTTCAAGACGCAGCTCCTCCTGCAGTTTCCAAGCCATAGCTTCCCCACTCTGCTCCTTCAGACTAGCCAGAAGCAATTAGCAAACACCTGGTGGAACAGCGCATCACTACGAGCTGCTTCTCAGTGAAACGCTGGTAAAAACTTTAAAGGGTTAATAGAGGAGCGAAGCTCCGATGACTTCCTGAAGGCGGAGTTTCAAAAAATCAGGAGTTTTTAAAGAGACAGAGTCCCAGTTTCAAGGTGTTAAACTACCAAGCTAAATTTCTTTGTTGCATTCGATACTTTTATAACAACTTAAGGTTACATAGTGCAGTTTCAGAAAACACAATAAACAATGTAAATATGGCAATAAACTGCATAAAAATGGCTATGCAGCCAGAAAAAACACTGGCACGCATTATTTTTTTATGCTTGTTGAGGACAAACAACAATTAACCTCGACTTTCCAGTTGATTTTCAGTTGTTTACATATTAAGTCAGTAAATATAATGTTGGCAGACTTTTTTTTTATGTGTCGAAGAAAATAAATTACACTTTTTTTCTGCTTTATTCCAGGAACAAATCATTTCTACTACTGTTTTTTTTTTTTTTTTTTACCATTTCTTTGCTTGTTAAGAAGAACTGAAAATTATATAAACCAATCTCACTGGTGTGCTTCAGTCTAAACATCATGATATGGTTATAATAACATTATGATTTACAATTTCTTTGGCTGAAATCTGTGAAAGACGGGAAACATAAAGGCAGCTTGCTGCATTTGTCTGGTGAATAGGTGTAACTAAAGCTGAAAAACATGTTGCTGTTATTGATTTAACCTCCTACTCTCACATTTAGATCCTGACAGGACTGTCACATTATGTGTTGTGGATATTTCTTCACTATATTACCGATCTCTTTATTCCCTCTACTTTGGCCTTCGATAATTTTCTCAGAATTTAGCCTGAACAGAACGGCCTGACGGTGGAATAAAATAGGAACAAGATTGAATATTTAAAGCCAAATAAACGGTTCCTCAACACAAAAAGCTTGTGAGAGCGTGTTTACCGTCGTCGTACCTTATCGGACATTAACGGACTCAGTGATTTCATGCTTCATTGACTAACGTAAGGCTTTCTGCTAGGGATAAAAATAAAAACTGAGCTAAATATGATGTGAAAAATCTGATATACAAAACTGATATACATATTTGGCTTTAGCACAAACACTGCTTGGATTTGTGGAAAAGTTTTGTGCTTATATGCTACTAACGTTTTATATAGCAAACAGGATAGTTAATGATTAGTAAATGCATCAAATTTCCAAGGTTGATCCTTGTTCATAATTTATGAATTCATAATTTAGGAATAAGGACTTAATTTGTAGATTGGATAATCTTACATGCTGGATATCAATGTCTGGATCAAATCGTGACCAAAAATGATCAAATCTTGTCTAAAATTAAAGCTTTTAAGTTGACAGTTTATTGGATTTGGGTGAATCTGATGTTTCCTGCTTGCAGGTCCAAATGTTGCATGGTTTGACCTTGAGATTGGAAAATCAGGGCACAGTTGGTCTTGGTGCTCACTAGAAGCTGTTGAGAAAAAGGTTGTAATGTCCTGAAAAACCGTTTTGGTGCAGCAGAAGCTCTTACTTTGAAGTTCTTGGTGACCCAAAACATTGTCCTTTAAGTCCAGGACTCATTCTTTGCATGTGGTGTTTTCTGATGCAAAGCAAAGAAAACACCAAATAAAATGAGCAGACCAGTCTCCTAATTTGAAGAATAGTGTTTTAAACTGTATTTTTTACAGCTTCACTTGTACTGATGATGGTCTAACCCTATATTAATATTGTCCCATCAATGTTTGCAATGGAAAAATTCATTTAAAACGAGTTTCTGCTGTCAAATGAGTGTAGAATTAATCCTACTGCAAAGTCATCTGAAAACAATAAAAATTGTCACAGTAAGAAGTTTGTGTTGAACGGCTGAACTTGTGCGAACACATGGCCCGCTTCTCCTCTCTGGCCAAAGTACAGATGTTTATATAACCCTAACCGGAATGAGTAAAGGCCTAAATAATGTAATGTGATGTAAGTGTTATTTGGTGCAGATTCAAATCAGTTTGTCTGTTGTTGCTACATTTAAGGCTCCTATCATTACATGAGGTCGCCTGCAGGCTACAAATAGCATATGCAAAGGGAGCCAAACTCTTATTTTTTCATGAGAATATTTGCACAACATTTGCTGGTTGTGCTGAAGGATGTAGCCATGATCCTTCCAGACAAACACGGTGACTAATTAAGCTGACAGGTTGACACCATCCCACCCCCAAACAGCTCAGAGGCCTGTCACTCATCTGGATCAGCCTCGTCAGTCGTCTTATCCGGCCCCTCTGCCATTTTGCAGATCAGTCCTCGTGTCATTTCAGCTCACTTCTGCCGGGTTCCTCCCATCACATCTGTTCTGAAGTAGCATTGCCCCCACCTGTGGAAT
The DNA here is from genome assembly GCF_051168715.1 of Poecilia mexicana. Lineage (NCBI taxonomy): Eukaryota > Metazoa > Chordata > Actinopteri > Cyprinodontiformes > Poeciliidae > Poecilia > Poecilia mexicana. Next base: position 20,268,389 of record NW_028263381.1, read on the forward strand.
ATGGTACCAAAGGCTGTTTTTTACTTTCTGCAAAAATGGCAAAAGATGAACAACTTTTCTGCTTTGGATAGAATAAAACAAACTCAAGGCTTGTGGGCCAAATCCGGCCTGCCGTAGCTTTTTATGTGGATTCTAAACACTAAATGTGCTCAAGTATTATGTTTTCAATCAAATTAATACATTTTTTATCTGCTTACTGCCAAATTATATCAATCAGCCCTTCCTGTTTCTTGATAATTATTATGCAAAATCAAGAAATTCCTGGACTTTTTTGCACTAATACGCAGGTTATTGCAGATTTTTCTCAAAAATTGTCAAAAACTTTACTTGTAGCTGCCTCAGCCTTAATTGATGTCAGATTATAGTCTATGATCTATATACAGCGAGTAATAAAAAGTCACATTTACCTTCATAAATAATGCAAATATTACCAAATTAGTACCACAAACACTTTGGTTGTTCTTCCAAAAAAATCACAAAAAGTATCACAAATTCCTGGAGGGACTGAAAAGATGTTCAGTAATGATTTAATTTTAAGAATTTAAAAATGTGAACAGGTTTTATCAATGCATTCTGGCACCACCGGCCCTTTAAGAGCCTTCATGTCAAACGATAATGAGTTTGACATCCCTGGAGTAAAACACTAACAGGAAAATGCTAATGATTAAAAAGATTTTTTTTTAAATGTTACATTGCACATACAAATCAAATCTGGTTTATTTGTACAGCATTTTTTTTAACATTATGTAAGCAGCCCAGGATGCTCTTGTCAACTCTCCATGAACATCTGCATTCTTTGCTCTTCTTTTTCGAGCTTCCAGGAAAATAAATGTTCCGATTTCCTGTGTGCGGTTTCATATTAATATGGAGAATAAATCTGTTCCAGCTGCCAATTTCCCATCTGCAACCAAAAATAAACACCTTCTTGTCATGCATGTCTCACTTCAGCGTGACATTGCCCGACTCGAATCAACGCCTGTGAATTCAGAGTTTGATTCATTTGTTCAGAAAATAAAACAGGGATCCTAATAAAGATGTTTACAAGTCACTCACTGGAATGAAACATGAAACTGTGATGCTGCTGTTTATTGCAATGTTTGAAAAAACAAAAACACACAGTCATAAGGAGCATTCACTGTTGGGTTTAGTTTTATTGCAGCTAGAGATGCCTGGCAAAACAGTTTTTACATTTTCTTATATTAAAACCGCAAACTGTTTTTTATAGGAACATTATGTGACGGAACAACACATATTATTCAAAGCTTTAAAAATTGTGCAGAGCTCCGTTCAGTCCAGCGTTTGATGGCACAACTATGGCTGTCCACCTTAACCCACATGCTTACACCTCTTTAAAATTAATCAGCCAAGAAGCTGCGAGAAGGACTTTGGTAAGCTGCAGATCCACAGCTTAGGGGGGAGAGTATTAGACAGCTAAAAGTCAAACACTCCAGGAATAAAACTCTGGAGTCGACACAAACATGCGGAAGAAGATGCTCTGGTCAGATGAGATCAAAATCAAAAAGTTTTGGCTTTCATGCAAAATACTGTCTGGATCAGAAGATTAATTCTGCGTACGATGGTTTACGATGGAGTTAGAAACAGGATAGTTCTGGAAGAAAAACTGAGCCTGCACAAGAGTGGAGACTGGGCCAGTGTGTGTTATAGTGGCCCAGTCAAAGTCCAGACCCAAATCCAGTGGGAATCTTTAGCAAAACTTGAAAATTCCTGCTCACAGATGCTTTCCATGCTGTCTGATAGACCTGGAGGTATTTTTCAAAGAACTGGAGGTGAACACTTGCCTCTAAATACTTGCAGGTTTATGTGCACACCACACTTTTCAGATTTCTTTGTGCAAATCACAGAAAACTAGAGTGAAAAAAGTTTGTGCTTGAGGCAGAATGTGAATTCCTCAGTTTGCAACAGCATTTAAAAAATACCAATCTCAACTGTGGAGAGCAAGAATTTGTAAAATGTTCAGGCTGGATGGTGAAGTTTTACACTGTCAACACAGTAATGTTAGGAATATAATGTGAATGTCTGGTGGCCCCTGGGTCATATTTATAACATTAAATCATCATCTGAACCAAAATGTTTTAGTCAAACAAGGAAGTCAAGTGAAAGTTTGTCTGACCCTTTTATGTTCGTCTCAGGTCCAGCAGGTTAACTTCCTTAACCCTCAACAAACTACAGAGCAACAGAACAAATTGAACATAGCAAAAATGTGCAACATTAATAATAACAGTTACAAATGTACACAAAGCTCTGCTACATATGCATCACGTTTACAACAACCTGCTGACCACAGTGCTTCACATCAACAGAAAATAAAATTAAATTTGGTTAAAGAGACATCAAATCAGTGAAGTAATAATATCCACAGTTTTTCTTCCCTTCTTTTTTAACTGGTGCTGAAGGCCCGTCTGGACGTAAACTGACCTACTGACTGAGAGGAATAAGTGGGTTATTGTTTCCACACCTGTAAATAAACCACTACTGTAAATTCAGCAAGAAATGAAGCAATCTAGTAAGAATTAGCAGAAAAATTAGTCATCAAAATGTGGCCCCCGCGCTGTCAGCTTAAACAATTCTGCCTCTGAGCGGATCCACTTCATGCTCCCCTGCTGAAAATCAAAGAAACTCTTCTTTTCATTATTGTCTTTGTTCTCAAAATTGGACGCCCATTTAGCATCTCATTCGGGATTTTTACTGTTGACTTGAATTTAACGGCAAACCGCTGATGGAGCCGGAACGTCTTTGTCTTCCTGCAGGCCTTCTGGAAGGAGAAGGGTTTATCCGGAGAAATCGTGGCAGGATCTTCCACCGACTGTCCGTTCTGCGTCACCTTTGACGCCACCAGCCCGCGTGGGAACCCGGCCCTGGTGGGCTTCATTTCCGGCCGGCAGGCGACTCTTTGGAGCGCCAGAGAGGTAAAGTCAATAGGGGCTGAGGCCGGTCTAATCAGATTATTACGAACCTGTGTTTATCTTAGCAGAGCTCTCATGCTGCGTGCAGCAGCCGCTGCCGTGTTTGATATTTGATTTGAATTCAGCATGATCTCATGTGAAGTCATGGAGCCTGCTAATGGTGAAATGAGGAAAGCGAGATGTATTCATTGTGTGTATAAAAGACTCAAATATCGGTCACGAAAACTAAAATGTTTTCAAACATTCATTTATTCCCCATTTCCTCTAAAAATAACAGGGTACATTAGCATTGCAGAGAGGTTCATTCGATTGTGACTGCATGTTGAGGGTTGGCGCAGATTTCCATTGTGTGTGGAGACAAAGGCAGAGCATTGTGTCTTGTCATAATAACAATATTACTTGAGTGCAGCATTAAGAAAATTGCATCCAGGAATGAGGCGGTTGGAGGGGTGGATGCTGCTGCCAGCTCGCAATGGCTATTACTTCATAAAATATAGCAGATAAAAGCATTTTTAAGTGGCTCAAAACAAAACCCAGTGTGAGGGACATTTATGTCTAAGTGCCCTGTGCAATGGACATCTGGTGCTTTTAGTTCATTAGGTGTTAATTGGCTGGAAAATGAAGATGTGGCTTTATGTTTGCTCTGGATGTGAGGTGAAGGAAAAGATTTTAAGATTACTCCAGGAAAAAAATCATTAGTGGACATTGTACTGCCAGCACCTTCGAGTAGTTTTTCTGATTAGTGAGGTTTCTTTCCTAGACAAAGTAAATGACAACTCTATTGTTGCAAGTGTGTTTTTTTTATTCCAAAAGAAAGTACACCTGACTCCATGTTATTGTGTGCAGCTGCATTTCTTTCCAGTGTAAAGTCAATGAGTCTCTGTTGTTACCAACTCAGTGTTCTTGTTCAACCAGGTCTCCTTTTTGGGATGAAGCCTTTCATGGAGCTTTTGGTGGTGCTAGTTTTTGTGTTTTTCTTTCAAGTAGAAAGTACACTTGTCTCAGTGCTTTTGTTTTTTAACTGAATCTCTTTTCTCTTTACTTTCAAGCGCTTTTTGTTTTTGTCCAGCTCAGTTTTTCTGATTAGCCAGGTCTTTTCAATCAATAAATGACAAAGCTATTTTTGACATTACCTTTTTTTGCAGTGCTAAAATAGCATAGAAAGTACACCAACTCCATGTTTTTGTGTTTAGTTATGTCTTTTTCCTGCATTAAGACAATAGTGGAGGTATTCTCTGTTGCTAGCAGGTCAGTTGCTCTTGTTTAACAGCGTCTCCTCCCGGTGATTAAACCTTTGGCGTTAATTCTTGTACTCTGGTTTTAGAAAGTACACTTAGCTCAGTGCTTTTGTTTTTTAGCTGCGTCTCTTTCCTAAAAGACTGCTCCTGTGTTTAGCTGACTCTCTTTCACAGAAGATGTCTTTGACATAACTGTTACAGCCATCATCTAAGTCCACTTGTTGAGCTCCTGTCTCAGCCTATTTTTCTAAATTAAGTGTGCATTCACACCAGCCCTGTTTAGTCCGCTTTAATCCGATTGTAGTTCGTTTGCCTAGAAAGTCTGGTTCATTTGGGGAGGTGTGAATGCATCCAAACTCTGATGTGGACCAAAAGATCTAACTCTGGTTCGGGGAAAAAGAAGACAGTTTGCAAAAAAGACAATTTGCAAAGAAGCCATTTGCGGTTGGTGTTTTCTCCTGAGGTTTTGTGTCATTTCCTTCAGTGGTTCTTGATGCAGCGCCCCCACAGGTGAGGAGGTGAACAGGTTTTTCAAAAGGTTTGGTTGGTTTGACCCAGTGCAGTGTGAAAGCAAACTGCACCAGCTGAAAATGTAACAAATGTTGCAATTTCTGTCCCCAATTGAATCAAGTCTGCCGGACTAGCAGGAGTGAAATCACTGCAAGTCACTGATGGAGCTGTTGCTGCCAGTGACCTTTTGTACTTTTTTCTTTTTTTATCTCCAGGTGAAAATGTTCCTTCTTCACAAAAACCATATTTCATAGGAATGATTATATTCTGCTTCATTTTTTTAAAGGTAAATACAATCTTAATATTTTCAAACAGCTGTAAGTGTTTCAAATCTTCACCAGGAACCTTTTTTGCACTCATAGCCAACAAGAATATAATTCCTTTACCTTCTTTTCCCTTTTCTAGTACTTTTTTTTCTGTAACTCAGGTAGGGAAAAAAAGACAAAACCCAACATTGTGTCTGGTGTTGTTTTGCAATTTAGGTCGTTTTCCTGCCTTGCTTTAAAGCTCTGCAGCTGTAGTAGCTGTCACCCTGCAGAGACGAGCAGCAAAAGGTTCTTAATAATTAACCTCCACTTGCCGCTCTGCTTCTGAACACAGAGAAAATGTGGTAGCGTGTGATGCAAGCGGGCATAAGGGTTACAATTATGCACAGTATGTGCTGTTTAAATAAGATGCAGTTGTTGATAGGATATGCCATTTTTCATTTGGACCCTCATGCCCTACATTAATTCCCACGGCAGGAGTTTTAGATTGCTGGATACTGGTTTGCTCTGGTGGAATTAAAATGACAGAGAACTTATTTATGACTAGTTTTAACTAACTTTAAACTAATAAATCTATCCCAGAGAGGAAGCTGGAGTACCAAGAGAGACTCCAAACCAGGATTTGGACCTAGAACCGCTTTAGGAGTAAATATTTAATTGTGTAACTCAACATTTATTCCAAATATGATACGAATTGTTGTAAAAATGGGTGACCAGTTTCTGGAAAATGATTTTTAACACAAGTTTAACCTCATAATCATGTTGTTTTGGATGCACGTATTTCTGAAATCACTTCTTCTCCCGAAAACCTGAAAGCTATTTCAGTTTTAGAGTAAATACTATGGAAATATGTTTGACTTTTTCCATTATTATAATTGCGTAGATGCATTAAATCTGGTGGAGAAAAAAAAGGTGAGAACAGAATTCAATCGCTTTTAAAAAAATATTTAAAACTCAATTTTCCGGCCATCATTTCCTGTACCAGTGACGGCCAGAGGAAATGACCGTCATTTTTCTTTAAATTGTGCACGGTTAAAACCACTATAATTATTTTAAAACTGACAGGGCATGGTGGCCAGAGGCTCATTTGTTCTTAAATTGTTTAATTGTAAGTTAAAAATAAATCCTGTCCATTGCTATTCTTGTACTTAGCAGCTAAATATAATCCAGTTAATCCTAACTGATGTTGGTTCGGATTTAATTTCAAACGATAAGGAAAATAAATGCATGTATTTTCGTTTTAGATGTATACACCAGGTACATATCTGGTCTCTGCTGTAAATTGGTAGAGTTGTGCCCTGAAGAGCTGGAGTTAAGTGGTTGCCATGGAGACATAGTGACTGTCTAGGTGCCTCGTTTTGCTTTCTCCGGCGATTATTTAACCTCTGCCAGGAAAACCCGGAGTCCTCTTCCAGCAGCTGTTTAAACTTTCGAATTATTGTTCTGAATGTCAACGAGGGAAAGAATCAATCAGAATACGATGAGCATGACATATTTAACATATTTTCACATTGTAATTTGACACTATGCAAAAAGCTGATTTGGTTTTTATGGTGTTCTAAAGCTGGGGTGTTAAAAGTGTGGGTTGGGGGCCATTTGTGGCCCTTCGACTGAGTTTGTGTGGCCCCCAAAAGCAGTTTGAGAATGAGAAACCTGGAACATCCAAGCTGACTTTTTATTTTTAAATCAGGATGAAATTATAACCATCATCATTTTTTAAAAGTAAAATGATCCCAACTTCTGCTCTTATAACTGAGGATAAATTTGTTATACTGAGCCCAAAAGAATTTCAAAATAAGACGCCCATTTTATGTTTCAGGTCTTCAAAATCCAAAACCAAAAGAACCAAAAAACTTTAACTATTTGTTTGATTGCCTTTGTTTGGCCCATGTGACATACATTTTTACGTTTCAGTTTTGCTTTTTGTGCCGTGAAAATGTTCTATTTATGTTTTGAGCATGTAAGCCCACGCTTTAGCCCTTCTTTTATCGTCTGTAAGCTTTGCTCGCTTAACGAGGCGTGAGGTGACCTGCGTTTAACAAAACAAGAGCCAATCAGGTTCATTTTAAATCAGTGTGCCTTTCCTGCTTCGCACGGCGGCGTTATGTAACCCTCTTTCCTTTTCTCATGTTCCAACAAGGATTTCAATAAACATTTCTAATTTAAAGCGGTGGATGAACATCTGATGCTCCCCCACCTGCGTTTACTTCTGCTCTAAACTCTGGCAGCTCTGTTTTTGTTTTTCTCAGAAAGCGTAGAGGGCATCCTAATTTTCTCCTGTTCTTTGGGATAAATTAATAGGTCATAAGCAGGGAGACGGCGGAGACAAAGAGACGCAGTAGAGACAGATAAGACGAGTCAGGAGCTGTGTGTACGTTGCCTTATCTCTACTCCTTTTGTCAGTTTGTCTGTTTTTCCATGCCAGCTCTTCCAATTTGCTCATCCTTTCTGCAGTTTTTCTGCATCTCACTGTGTTGTTTATATCTTCTTCCTTTGAGTTTCATTTTTCTCCTTTGCTGTGTTTTGCTTACATTGTTTTGCTGGATGGTTCAAATGCTTTTCCTCTCCACTTTCTCATTTTCTTTCTCTCTCTTTTTTTACCCGTCTGAAATTTATCTGAGTGAGTTCCAGCTCTGTTATTACCATTTTTCAGATTTTCTCTCTCATGTCTTGCCTGAAATTTGTTTGCAACCTAATTTCTGATGGAACGCTAAGATGATACATGAAATATACGGGCAAGTTTACAGATTTCATGCAGCTGCAGCTGGATCTCTACTACTAAAAGCACTCCAATTATCACATATTGTCTCATTACTACTACAAACTTTAATTAATTAAACGGGATTTTAAGTGTTTTACTAATATAATTATGCACAGTTCTATTTTTTTTCAGTTTTTCGACAGTTCTGAGCAGTGCGTTTTTATTCAGACTCCTTGGTTTTAAAATTAACACTGCACAACATCTGTTTAATAAAAATGCTGGATAAAGATTAAATTAATAACCCAGTTAAAGTTAAAGTTAGCTGGGCAAGAATAACAATTTTTAGCAAATGCTTTCAATCCACTTTGACTGAGATATGAGGCAAAAAATTCACTCCAGATCCAAAAAGGCTGGCTGCAAGTTTTTATTCCTGCATCATAGACCAACAGAGTACATTCAAATACAGATGTCTTAGTAAAATAGTAAAATCCAAGCCAGTTTTATTTATAAAGCGCTTTAAAACTGTTTCAGCTGCCGCTCCTTCAGACTAGCGGCAGCTGAAACAAAGTGCTTCAAGCTGCAAACATACATTCTAAAGAGCAAATTCATATTGAAAACATCATTTGGAAACAAAAAAATCAATTGTAAACAAAACAAATGAATTCAGTGTGCTCCGAAATGCCATTTAGTAAACAGCTGTCCATCTAAGGCAGCAGCAGCAGGAAGCATTAAATTACAGCTTTGATTCCTCATCCCCGCTGCACTGCATGTCCCTTCATCCTCTCCTTTATTCCTCCACACTCTTACATTCCTCCTGGTTTCATGCTCAATGTTGTGGCTCCTCACAAAATAAAAACCCTCTTTGAGCTGGGAAAAACACGGATGTGCATTATTATTTCAGCAGCATGCCGCTCTGCTTTTAAATGCTAGGCGCTGCTGGTACAACGCTGAGCCGGGATTTTCTCTGTTTGCAGGCTGGAGAAAGAAGAGCAGCTGTGCTTTCTAGTCTGGTGAAGTATCTCGGTCCTGAGGCTGCATCGTGCATTCACTATGAGGAGAAAGTAAGTACTTCACTGGTCAACGTTGTTTGGTATAAACCCGACGCTTTTGCTCTGAAATCAAACACTGATGCATAAAAAAGATACATTTGACGTCTTATTTGGTACATTTCAGTTCCTCAGGTGTCCATGATAACTCTGCATGGCAGGATTTAAGGAAACAAGGAAGCTACATCCTTCTTTGCTTCTGCTACATTTGCTTTTTTGCACTATAATCCTCTATAATTGGAATATATATACATCTGTGTTTAATTGTCCTGACTCTCAATGTGCTGAGAAAAATGCAGCATGATGATAAAATAAATGTCTGATCAGCTACATTTGTTCAAAGAAATCTAAAAATATGCATTTGGATGCCACCTTCATGCACCTCTGTGTTATTTTAGTTTCTAATAACCCCAGTAACTAGGTTATCTTCAGTTTTTATGAAAATGTATTCATCAAGAATATATATATATATATATATATCTGACGCCTTGAAATTGGCCTCTGTCTCTTTAAGAACCGTTTCCGACACTCCTTTCATGTCGTCATCTCAACAATGCTTCTCCATGCCGTCCATTGATGCAGTTTACAACCGTTTTCTTGGAGCGTTGCTGTTTGATAAGCTCAGTAGTTCCACCAGGTGTTTGCTGCTGCTGCTAGTCTGGAGGAGCGGAGTGGGGAGATGAAGCTGCAAGGAGGAGCTTTAGGGAAATAGGGGGGGTGCTTTTGGTTGCTACGGGAGATTCAAGGATTTCTCAAACATGCTAGATAGTGTCAAAGTAACAAAAGTGTTTGAGGGAATAATAATACAACATAGTAAAATTCTCAAAAAAGTCAATTTTGCGTAATGTCCATAAACTTGCATGGATTTTATAATGAATTCACTTATTTTTATTTTTTTCCATGGATCATATGTAAAATTTGAAAGAAAATGCAGCTCCGGAAGCGTGAATTTGCAAAGCAGCCACTGCAGGAATGCCGTTTATCCTCCTTTGCGTTGATATACTGCACTGCTTAATAACTGTGGCCACGAATGGCTTGGAGCACAATCCCTTCTTAAATCCCGGAGACAAGATTCCTCCACATTTCATTTCTCTGAGACGCTTCTAAGTGAGGTGGCGGCACGTAAAACCAGCCTCAACTACCAGCTGTAATTTACATGTAAAATCCCACTCCCATCCAACAGGGTTATAAACCACTTTATTGATTTTATACACTATTATTAAAAAAGGAATGCAGATGTGCTCTGAATTTCAATAGCTGCTGTAAACTCAGAGGAACTCTGGGTTTAAATGCATCAAAAAGCAGGAAGTCACTAACTTTAACTATCCTGAAGGCAGGAGATGCTCTTTACATTTATGCATCAAATATAATGTCAACTTTGAGTAAAAATTCAATAAACCTGTTTGAGATACAAACGTGATGCCACTGTATTCTTTTAAGATTGAAAAAACTTTCTTGCCACCCTTCTTCTGTCTTTCTGGTTTTCTTGACATGAGCATTAATATTTAACTCTCTATCTGAGGCCCTTAGATTCGGAGAAGAGGTCCGACAGTGGAATATTTTCTGGAACATCTGCTTCTGTGAAAATTGGCAGCTGTCGGATGTTTTCCGTCTCCGTGGATAAAACTTTCTCGCTGAAGAGTGAAGGATTTCAGATCGCATGTTTTATGATTTCGCACGTCTTAATTTTCCCGTCTGGCAAACAACACGTGAAATTTGATTGCAATATTTTCCAAGTTTCATAACTGTGAAATGTATCTTTCAAGGTCGAACAAGATTTGAAAAACATATATATTTTATTTGACCTTTATTTATACAGGTTGTCTCATTGAGATCCTGGACCTGTTTTGACAAAACAAACATATTTCAAACTTTCTCGCTTGTTTCTTTCCCTTTTACTTCGACCTTCTAATACAGAGGAACTCTGGCTACTTTAACATCATGTCTCCTACTTCACCCATGAATCTGCTGCAGAACCTGAAAGCTCCTTTTATTGACCAACTCCTCCATCCTGGGTGTAGGAGCACCTGCAGGATATCATCTGAGGCTACACACATAACTATCATTGCACCTAATAAATAAGCAAACGCAGCCGCATCTCCAACATGCATGAGCCGCACAAACCGAACCCGCTCAAATATGATGCAGGAAAATGATGCAGATGACACAGAAACAGCAGATCTGATCCACACGACGCCCGATGCGCCCCGCACAATGAGACACACACACACATGCACACTTATGCAAATTACATGAAATAATAAAGGCAGAAAAACAAAGCCTACCCATGAGATCCATGGGAGGAAGAGGACAGAGGTTCCCAGGTTCAGGTGGTTTATCTGAAACTTCCAGAGGAGGAAGAGATGAAGTGACGACGTTTTCTTAATTTCTACTTTTTTTGATAAACATTTTGACTGGATTTAGCTGTTAACTCTCTCAGCTTAGCGTGACGCTGGAGAAGTGCGCGGCAGGTGCCACGGTCAGTCAGCGGAGAAGCTATGGGGTGTCCCGTCAGCTCTTCAGTTACCAAACGGAGAAAAAACAACCTTGTAAAAGGTTCAGCTGGGGTTCAGTCAACCCCCCTTACAAGTCTGCTTATTCATTTTTAGCTAGCTTCACTGCATCGTCACCTTTAGCTTACAGAAAGAGCGCCACGCCGCCAAATAAAATAAACTGACCAATAACATTCAGGTTTAGGACGGGCATGTTTTATATCTGCTGTTATCTGCACAACCTTCTTTTAATTTTGCAGTTTTTCTCCTCTTATAATCTGTTTTTATCCACATTTTTCTTCCTTTACATTCCCCAGTTAAACATTTTTTAATAACTGTACAGTATTATTTCTGTTGTGTTAAAACTTCGCCCTAAATGTTATATCTTTTACCTTTGAGTGAATATGAATTATTCCACTTACTTCTGACTGTATTCTGGTAAATCAGGGTTTTTTTCTATGTCCCTTTTCATTGGTCGTGTCTTTTTTCCCATCTCACTCACTTTAAATCCTACTTTCTACTTTTCCTTACTTGTATCTTTTTTTATTTTTTATTTTTTGTTGTTGTTTTTTTTTACAAAAAGGAAACATTTACTTTTCTATTCCATAAATTTAATCAGGAATCTCCAAAGAGGGATTCAGAAGGTGCATTAATCTGATTTAAAATGGTTCCCTTTAAATCCATGGAGGGCAGAAAGGAAAGAATATGAAACCAGCAACACAAGCTACTTGACTGGAGAGAAAAATACCTGCTGGGAATATCAGTTTTGCCCTAATCATGTTGTGTCACACACAAACAGAACAGCTATTTAGCGGCATTACATGATGCATAGCACACATTGATTAAATGTGAAGCAGTACATTAATCATGCCCGATGTATGATTCCTGCTTTCCCTCCGCCGTGCCATCGAAAGCCGGTGGAAAAGCGCCTTGAGCAAACCCAAGGCAGCAACATTAAGGGAGATATCATGATTTTACTTCTGACAAAGAGACTCAGGGGGGACATCACTTTTAAGAACAATTACTTTGAGTAAAGCCAGAATAATGAATGAAGGCTGCTTAAGCGGCGGAAAGATTTCCCTCGATTTTCTTTATGGCCGCTAAAATGTTATCAGATTTCTTCCCCACCTTCTTTTAATTACTGTTATCCGAACGTCCGCGACGATAAACGCACAGACAAGAGCGCCTTCGAGTTCAAAAGATCATTTTAATTTCTTCGCCGCGTCTCGCCGGGCTCTGAGCCGTTACGTTCCTCCGCTTTCCCATTAAGCGGGAAAATTGCAGGTATATGTTAGGGAGTCAACTTGGACCCATCAAATATTCAGCAGGTGCAGCGGTTCTCCACCCGGGTTCACCGTTCGCCGCAGATCAGCTCTTCTACTCCACACACATGCTTTAGAAAGCCTTAAAAACGTCACTGCGGTTTTATACATTCCTCATCTCTCTCTTCCTCTTGCTGGCTGAACGCATGTTGCACATACCGGCTCTACATGGCCAATAAAAATGTCAATTCATGTAACTTAACGACGGCACAAAGCGATAGCTTTTAAGCTATGCAGCAAAAACACTTTAAAAGCATCTAATTCTGTGCCTTCAACACTGACAGTTTAATTTGTCCTATAATCACTCAGAGCAGTTAAGCTGCGGCTCACAATTGTAGAAATTGCCGCAGTTTACAAAGCCATGCTGTGTTACAGAAGAACTCTTCATCACATGCGATTTTTTACTCAATGGGGTTCGGCAAAGTATTTAAGTGCCTGGAAATGTTCAAGTTTTTAAATGTTTTTCTTTATTTTACGTGATAAACCAACAAAACATTGTGAATAATTGTGAACTACAATTCTTTAAAAGTCTGAAAAGTGATTGAGACTCCTCAATAAAACCCACATGATTTTCTGATTGGTAAACAAGATCCACTTGTGTGTGTTTAATCTCTAAACCCAGCTGTTCTGTAAATGTCTCAGGTGGTCAAGGAGAACTTTAAAGCAGGCTGAGGCCATAAAACAATATCTACATGCTTTGAACATCAACAAACATGGTGAGAAAGGTGATAAAATCGTCCAAAAATGTAAAAAGATCAAGATCCAAGAATAATTTCGCAGCAAATAACTGTTTAATTTTTGTCATTTCTACTAATTCAAACAAAATGCATGTTCTTTTCACAGAAAACGAGACCTAGAATGTGAAATATTGCGTTCTCCTGCCCTCAGTTTAATATAGACATCAATTAAAGACCTGCCACATCATCCTGCAGCAGCGCCGCCTGTCTCCCCGGCTCCCTCTGACTCTTTATCACAGCGTTTCAAACCGTTGTCAGTTTCAGGCCCATCTTTCTCCCCAGCGCTCATTTCTTCTGTCTTAGATTTCTCATCCCTCAGCTCTGTAATTTTGTCTGCCTTTCCAGCCTTCTCTCACATTTTTTTTTCTGTTTTCATTTCATGCTTTGCTCCCATGCAGTCTGAAAGCGAGAAAAAGTACCACTTATATGTAGCCAACCAGAAGTTTACATAAGTAACAAATGCATTGTGACACATTTCCATTTTTTTCTCTATCTGAAGTTAAACTTTTCTTGTTTTATGTCAGTCAGAACTACCAAAATTATTTCTATTTGCTAAATTGTCTTCAAAATCAGAAGTTTAATCAACATAAATTCAATCAAGCCTCCTGATGCTTAAAATAGAAGCCACTTATGAACATATCAGGAAGAAAAGATGAAGAAATATGCATATTTACATACATCTTCAACATAAAAGAAAGAAAAAAGGCATTAAATTAAATTGAGAGAGGGCTAAATTTGCCAAGAGCTGATAAGGAAGCTATATAAAACAAGCTTATATATCTTGCTGAAAATTTACTTTTGAGTTAGTTTGTTTCATTTCAAGTTTAATAAGACATTTGCTCTTGAAACTAGACCAAATTACTTTGAAGAATTTGTGTTTTTGCAGCGACGAAGTTCCTGTTTAACAGTTTAACTAGTTTATACAAACCATAATGGCTCAGATTTCAGTCTTGTCTTGGCTAAATGAGAAATATCCTTCCAAATTCAGGCTTTTGTAAACATTTAGACTTTCCTGCGAGCAAAACTAAAGTATGTTTGAACAATTGGGCAACTTTAACTTATTATTTATGTCTTGTGTCGCCGTTAATTATCTGTGTTGCCAGAAGAACGCTAGTAGATTTGTCTAAACTCTCTAAAGTCTTTGTAAAAAAACAAAACAAAAAAAAGCTCTCATAATCCTGCCAAACGAGGATGTCTTGGGGGGTGGGAGGACATCCTCCATTAAATCCGAATTTTAAGTAGTATATGCTAGTTTTTCAGGAGTTACTGTCATTTTACCTTCTTTTTTTTCTGCTGCACCATTAAAATCTGAGTTATATCTTTAGCCCCGTTTTGTTTTGAAGGACTGGGCTAAGGAGGAGTTCAGCGGCGGCTGCCCCGTCAGTGTCATGGCACCCGGTCTGCTAACGTTTTACCATCCGAGCCTGAGGAAGCCCTGTGGCAGGTAATCACCCCGCTGATGACAAACACAATCACACCTCTGCTTCTCCAGCTCCTCCAAATGTCTCGTCTTCTTCTGCACTCTCACTCGGACAAACCATGGAGAAGAAGAAGAAAATCCTAAATCTTCCGAGTAATTTTTTGGAGTTTATTATTTAATGAGATTCGCTCGTTGGCTGCTGACAGGTTGAGAGATAGTCAGTGTATTTCCTGGTTGTTTATTCTATTCTTACACCACAGAAACCATTTTAATGCCTCCACAACTCAAATGAAGAGCTCCTGGAATTATAGCGTGCTTGTCCAGATCAAAAAAAAAATAAAAGAGGTCATCAGAAGATTTATTCCTTGAAGAAAATGTCCCATAATCCATTTCTAATGGCCTGTTCAAGGATGCACAGGACTGAGTAAACGAGAGCGACTGGAAGGTAAGGGGGTTCGGGTAATGCATTTCTATAACGACATCCAGTCTGCGGGGAGCAGGAGACACTCGTTGCGTAACGTGACTGAAACAGCAGCGAGGGGATGGCGGCCCCTCATTGGCATTCTGTCCCTGCGTGACAAATGAATCCCCAGAGACGTGCTGCGACCTTGACCGCGTCCAGCACCAGGATGATACCTCATTTAATTGCTGGAGAAATGACGATATTAGCCTGTAGATGTGCGGTTTGATTTGAGGTCCTTTGTATCTCATTAGGGGCTACATTACGCTTTCTGTAATAAGCCTAATAGACTCGGACGGTTTGTCGGGCTCCTCGGCTCTGAGATGTTTACAGAGAATGAAAGCACCTGTGGGATCCTATAGTAATTCTCCTAATCCTTGATTCGCAGTGACCCTGAGTTTAGACCTGCAGTAATGATGTTTCTGTTTTTTTAAAAGATAAATCTACATTCACCAAGGTTTAGATTCACTTCACTGCTTCTTAGAAAATACCGTCTACTTAGCAACACAGAACAACTGGATCAAACATTTAGTTTTATACTTACTAACCCTGAACAGGAATCATATATGGAGAACCAATATTTAGCTTTTTTTTTTGTTTGGTTTGTATTTCGTTCTAGTTTGTGTGAAGCACTTTGAACTGCCTTGTTGCTGAAAATGTGCCACTTAAATAAAAATACCTTTACCTTCTTCAAGTTTAGCAACACTATCCTAAATATTAAGGTATATTTGGTGTTAAAATAGGAAGTATTAATGTTTTTTCAGGCCGGTTCCAAGTAATTTTAGTTATTTGTTAGGGAACTGAACATTTTTTAATTCTGCTTCCAAAAAAATATGGGGAATCACAGTTAATTGATGATTTAATAATTGAAGTGAATACTCTTTTATATAAATGCCAGTTGGTTTGGATCTCTCAGGATAAATCACATTCAAAATCTTTTCTTCTGCATGTTTTTCTTTGAGTTAAAAATTTGTTTGATAAAATCAAGTGCAGCCTGTATTTGGAAATGAATTATTATCTTGGATATGACATTTATAACACATTTTAGACATTGCACCCATTATTTTTACATGCATTTGTCCATATCATGATATTTCATCTGTTTAAACTTCCCAGAGCCTCTTACAGAACATTTCCAGTTATCTCTGCTTTAATATCAAAACACCATCTGCAGACTAAGATATTGTACCTGAGCTTAGAAATAAATGTCTTCACAGTATTCTTCCTTTACGAGGTTACAGCACTATGCTTCGAATACCAAGAACAAGAGCTCCACCGGGCTCCAAAATATGGGCAGGCCTTTACAGTGCATCAAAAATGTAAGAGTTGAGGTCTCCCAAGTGAACTGCAAGCAAAATGAAACGCACTGAGCCAAGAGCTAAACAAAACTTAAACATGGAACGGGCAACAGCTGCTAAATGTTGCACAAATCTTTTACAGCTTCTGGAATGACAATTATTCAGTTTCTTGTACAATTTTCATGAAACACTTTCAGCACATTCTCTTCATGCCAACACGTTTGCTCCAAAACAAATGTAAAAGCAATTAAACGGAGTAACGGTAATGATTTGTTTTCAGGCTTGTGGGGAAGCAAAAATGGTGAAACGGCTTGTAAGGAAGTTCAATACAGAGGAATTTACTAAGGCAACATTTTACCAAGTCAGTGGAAATGTCCACATTTAATCATGAATTTACAGAATTAAATTATCTGAAAAAGCAACAATCATAGAAAATCCCACTGCTGGTTTTTGACCTTAACTCTAAGCGAACTTGGATTATGCCACTGGAGAGTAACGCGAAGCACACCTGTTTTGAAGTGGCCTAGTCAAATTCTGGGCTTATCTGAAATATATTTTTCCACAACACTGTGCTTACAACACAGATATGAAAGGCAATATAAACCAAATGATTAGCACATCATCATTTAGTCCAAAAGTCAAACATTTTCTCTTTAGCACTGAAGGAATTGTACTTAAGAAGGACACTAATTAACCTGGTATTGTGAATTAAGTAGTGTCCAGTTTATCTGCACAATTTAGCATTCTGGGCTCTAGTGAACAAACCTAATTACATCCTTTTGGTCAGACAACTTCCTTAACTTTACAGCAAAAAGCAAGAGTTAAAAACTGCAGTTTTATTTAAAGGGATCCAATGCTGGCCTAAATATGCAGTAATTTTTCTATTATTCAAAAAATTGCTGCTTGTGATGCATCAAAACTCATAATTACTTCAGAAATGTATCTTTTTTGCTTATATTTTTCACCTATGGAGGTCGCCATTTTTAAACATGCTGGGTTGATGACAAGTTTTGATCCATTCTGTACTGGAATGTACAGAGTAAACACAGGAAGGCTAACTTCACCTGACTTTGTGTATTATATTGTGTTTGACTGGTGTATTTTTAGACAATGCCACACTGTGTCACTGTTGGCTGTAATAAAAAAACAAAATAAAAAAAAAACAGTGAGGTGAATCTGGTTGCTTCCAACACAAAAAGAAGAAGAGTGCAGTCTGACAGAACATCGGAGCCGAACAACTTCCAAAGAACAAAGATCTGTGCCCTCAACATTTCTCTCCAGAAGACTCAAACAAGTCATTTCTATGAGAAAACTGACAAAGCCTCTAACAAGTGATCGTTCCCTTAATGAGCTAAAAACAAATGAAGTGCCAACAGTTTCTATCTACAAAGCACCTAAACCCCGCTGCCGTTGGAGCGAAAAATCCTGGGAGAAACATCAGACAGACCGCAGTGGAAGCTCTTTAAATGGAGCTCTGTGCCGCCCCAATGAAGACCGGACCGGACACAGGGCTATAGAAATACTTAATGGATCACACAGCTGGACCAGAGCACAACGCAACTTCCGAAGGACCTACATTTTTTTATCTCAACATTTCTCTCCAGAAGACGTTGAGTCATTTGTACGAGCAAATCTGACAAAGGCTCCAACAGGTGATCGTTACCTTAGTGGCTAAATCCCACTGCCACCAGAGCGCTGGACGATCTTTGAGTGCTAATGGATCTGTACACCAGTAGTACCAGCAGCACTACTGCCTCCTCAACAAAGACCGGACCAGACATGGAGCTACAGAAGGACTTACCGACCAGAGGTACGCGTCATTCATTGTTTCGTTTATGAAGCTGAAGGCAGCAGCAGCAGCAAACACCAGCTCCTTTGGCCAACTCTGTCCACTTCCTCAGTTTGGTCCTCCTCATCTTCATAACCTCTTGTGATTCCTACATTTCCGTTGATTTCAATGCACTCCGGTTCATTTTGAAAAGGCTTAATGACTTTACTCATGCTGTTTTGGCTGGACGCCATTAGTTCAGTTGGACCATTAAGCATCATTTACCCACAATTCATTGCAGCATGAACAACATGGCGATGTTCGTGTGACAATATTTTATTACAATTTATAATTAAGCAGCCTACAGTATTATTACTGTATTGTTCTTTCATTTAAAATAAATAACTCTCAAAGTCTGTTGCTGCAACTAATCACATATTCAGACTAAATACAGAATGAATGAATTTATTTTTCACAGCTGTGTGATGGACGATGTATATAATTTTGTCCTTGGGGGATGTCAGGTAACCTGTGGAAGACTTTAACAAGCAGCACACTTGCAAACAAAGCTTCTTAACATTTCCCCCAAAGTTCAAGGTGTTCTGTTGATGAAGTCCCTTGTTGGGCCTATTAGGAAGTAAAAATGCTTAGAAAAACATCCTCACTGCAACTTACTGACCATTTGTTTACATGGCTACTCTCCGTTTTTATTCATCTTGATCCCGTTTTGTACTCCTGTAGCTTTTCTCTTACATCCAGCTGCACCGCCGCAGACGAGATGGCAAAGCTGTTTGCAGCAGAGACCGCAAACTCCCTGCTCAGAAAATATAAATTAATCATAGCCAGGCGTTGTGGGGGTGGCTTTCGGACTACAGGTTAGTTTTGTGGTCTGGTGTCGGTCTGCACTCATGAGAATTAATTTGTCCCTTACCTTACCTCTTTCCTTTAAATAATAAATCAAATGAGTGTCCTCTTTTTTTATTCTGGCTACAGAGACGATGCATAAGCAAGAATAGAAGGCATCCCCTTGAGTATTTGCAGCAGAAAAATTCAGATTATACACAAACACACATTGCACAGCTGCTGCAGAGTTAGCTGCAACAGTTGCTCACGTGGGAAGCTAACTTGTGCTCTGACTTAGACCAATCAGGTGTGGAGAGAGCCGGATTGGCTCCGACAGCTAGTTTTGGGAAAGGAGGTAAAATACACTACAGAATGCATGCAAATGATCTGCATATGATGAAAACAGTCATCTGTGAGAAAACCAACAGAGGCGCGGCTGCCAGCACGCTGATGGAGGCAGCATGTTCCTGCCGCAGGGCATGTGAACCACTCACCATCAGGAGGATAGATTTTCCTATTCACCGTTTGCTGTGTTTTCACAGGTGGAAGAAAATATTTGCACTGCGGTTATTAAGTCATCACCACTACATTTCGACTCGGGCGCTTTCTGCTAAGCACTTTAACAGGCTCTGACTGACTGGAGCCGACCTCAAAGGGAAATCAGTCGAGGCAAAACCATCATAATAAGAATTGATTTCAGCAACAAAAACATGGAAACACTTTGATTATATACCATCGGAGCAGAAAGTTCTGCGGAGTTCCAGACAGTCTACAGCTTTATACATTTTCACTTTATTAACTCCAAGTCATGCACAGAAAAGGGAAACTTCTCACCATTTTGCTTTATTATCAACACACACTGACATGAAGGACCTCGAAGGTCCTGCAGTTCTTTAATTTCTTCCTGCTGCCACGAGAACATGTCCTTATTCTTTTAGTATAACGACAGACTTGATTTTACTTGTGCTTTTAGTTATAGGAACAAAGAACTTCATCATGAATCATAATGATGCATAAAGATGGTAATCAAAAAAGATTTGAGGAAGGACAAAGGCTTCTGCATGTGTACTACTAACTAACCTAAACACAAGTGAAAGGGAAATGAATGAATAGAGATTTTTATTAAAAAAGACATTCATCACCATTCAAAAGTGTTCATTGCCTTCGAAATGTAGATTTTGTCTTTAAAACCTCACACTTCAATATATTCATTAGGATTTTATGTAATAATAGACACAAAGCAGTGGACTATTGTAAATAGACAAGGATACGTGGGTGGTAATATGTATTTTTCATCATAATTAAGAAACTGTTACCTTCAGTCGCTATAAAAATTCAGTATATACCAAACATAACTTAAAAAAAATTTGAGTTTGCGATTTGACATCTTGAAATTGGTCTCTGTCTCTTTAAGAAGCTTCTGCTCTTTCCGAGACTCAGTACACCATCACAACACGTCTCTATTATGCTGTTTACAATCATTTTTATTAGCTTTGGGCTGAGAAGTTGTTCCTATGATGAGCTCAGGAGACATGCAGGTCCACCAGGTGTCTGCTAATTGCTGCTGCCGCTAGTCTGGAGGGGCTGAGTGGGAAATGCAAAAATGTGGTTTCGCGAAACATTCAAGTGATAATTGGTCATTCAGAAACATTTTCCAACCACATTTCTTCCTCGTAGATTATCTGTCAGTGTGTTGGTCAGTTCTTAACCCAGTTATACTAGTTTGACCATTTTCCTTAGATGTTTTCTCCGCTTTATGCCAATAATTTGAGCATCTTCTCCACGACCACAGGATGCCTTTCCTCATCACTTTTTATCACTGCTCATTGCATCAACTTGTTGCCAGCTGGAAGACGGTTGTTTAGACAGCATGAGTGTCTTCAGTCTGAACTTAAATGGAATAAAATAAACATTTTTTTTGTTTCTTTTGCTGAACTTACCTTGTCAGCAGTTTAAATGGAAAATTTGATTTTCTAAACTTACTACTTCCAACCTTTGTGCACTAAACATATATTAAAATAAGACAATGTCAGGTTTTTACTCCAAGTATCTGCTGTTGCTCGCATGAACCGGCTTTTTAACAGTAATTTATCTAACTTCTGGAGGAGTAAATCAACATTTCAAGTTGCTAATGGTCCAGCTGAACACAGTGGGTTCTGTCACCAACTAATTGGTTGCAAGTATGTATCATTTCAGCTATTTGGCACAACAACAATTTAAACCAGGAAAAGATGGTTCACAGATTTTACTCAAAGACAACAGAGGATGTGCTCTTGCAAAAATAAGATTATTACGTGCTGCTCACCCTTCTTTGTAAAACCCTGACTTGAAAAAAGTTCAGAACCTTTTTGCCCAGAGGGCAGAAGGAAGAAGACAGGATGTAAAGGTGGAGCATATCGTCCTATAGGTGGCACATTAATTAAAATGAAAAGAGATTTCTCTGCAGTAACAGAGCAGCAGAGGACATATGAAGTGGATAATAACTGATTTGGTGGGTTTTGCTTGTAGCATCTCCAGCTGGTAACATACATGGAAATATTTTCCAGACTCATGCACAGTTTGTGTGTGTTACATGCTGCTGTATGTTTCATACTGCATGTGATTGCATGGCAGAGGTGGACGGATCGATTTGAAACATCAATATCATCAATACCATGTCGGTATCGGTATTGGATCTAAACTAGTTTGGTAAAATTGATGCTTTTTCCTCTTAAATTACTTCATTTTTCTACTGTAATTTCTCAGGTCTTCCCTGAAAAGGTTTTGTTTTGCTCTTCAGTAGTATTTTTTTTAGAATGCCTAAAAATGTATTTTGCTTTTCTGTTGTAGTTATCATTTCACTCTGTTTGAATAATTTTGTAGGAGGCTATAACTTCTGTCCCTATCCTGTTTGATTAAAAAAAATCAGAAGACAAGCCACAAGAACACCCAAAGGTCAGAAATTTAATGCTATGTGAAACCTCAATAATAAAACATCATATTGTTGATACAGTATCTGTATCAACAATACTGGCTCTATATTTACTTTGTTGGATCAATACCAAAATGTGCAGCATCGCATACATGTCTGTTTCATGGTTATGCACTGACATCTTGCAAATCTTTAAGACCCTGTTTCACATTTTACTTTTCTCAAACGGATATTATTGGGAATTTATGCCACTAACTCAAAGTAGTGCATAATTGTGAAGTTGTTAGCAGCCTGTAGCAGTTTATCTTACACAACTCCTCCATATTTACCTCAATCCATCTATCTGACCAAGTTGCGGCCACCACCGTGCTTCACCATAGGAGAGTCACCTTCAGGGTGTTATACAGTATTAGTTTTCCTTGACATATTTTCTGGCACAAAGTCAAAACTTTCTATTTTGGTTTGTCTAATCTGACCAGAACAAACTGCTTAATGAATTTCTTCTTCTTCTTTCAACATTTGTCATTTTTTCTTTCTGAATAAAGGATGCTGTAAATTTGCTTCCTGTATGTTGTCAGCAGTGTGTTCATGTCTGCAGCTCTCGATCGACATGTAGGGCCACGTAGAAGGAGCAGCAGCATATTCTGCTTTCCTGCACTGAACAAGCTCATCCTAATGAGCTGAGCATGTTGAACACAAAACTAATAAAGAGCGAAGTTAGCGACCGTATCAGGCTGGAAATGTTCCAGTTGTTCCAGTTCTGTGTCACAACTGTTGAATGTTTCTGTCTGCTGTGTTTCTGAAAAGTAGGTTAATTTGAGATTCAGATCTGGCCTGAGGTGTAAATGTGTGTGTGTGATTTTCTGGAATTGACCTGCAAACGGCAGATGGTAATTAGTCTCAGCCTTTAAAAAAAAGCTGCATTAATTTGGCCTCTTCTCCACTGGTCTTATGAAGTCTTTCTCAAATTGTACTGATCCACATTTATTTGCCGTGACTTGAGGTCAAGTTGTGAAGTTAGCTTACCAAATGATTGTGGTTAAAAATAATTAAGTGGCTTAAAACCAGGTCACATCAACAGTTATTGTTTTTATTTTATTGAAAATGATGCATCTGCGAATAAATCCAGCTGATAGAAATGGGTAAAAGAATTCATATTTAATGGTGCCACAGAAAGTCGAACCTATTTTTCTTTTATTGTGCTTCTAAATTGCAAATAACCCTAAAACTATGCTAACAGCACATGTAGTGAAGAACAACTTTTATTTTTATTTGATATCTGGAATTTGTAAATAACTCAAAAGTCCCTCAACTTGCTCGCGATTTTGTCACATTTATAAAACATGAACACTTCTAATTAGTTAAGAAACTAATACTTTCATGTCAGGTTGGATATATTTAGATGTTATTGTTGTGCTTAGTGGGTGAAGTGTTTATCAGAATGAAAAAGTTTGAGAAACTGGATGATGGAATATTCTAACTAAAGCCACGAGCTTGAAAATATAATCACATTTACTAAAGTGATTATAATTTATTGAGATCTCTCTGTAACTGCGATTCTAAATGTGCTGATTTGAGTGTAAAAGCAAAGACAAAATGCTTTGTGACGATTTAAAGACGTTTCTGGTTTTGCAGGATCCACTGGGCCGGTACAGAGACCGCCACCCTGTGGTGCGGCTACATGAGCGGCGCCGTGCAGGCGGGGCAGCGGGCCGCGCTGGAGGTTCTGGCTGAAGTCAGCCATGTTGTCCTGACGGCGGAGGAGCAGGAATCTCTGATCCAGGGTCAAACTCTCCACCGTCCCCCAAAGCCGACCGCGCTGTCGGCGCTGCTCAAGAGGCTCAGCAGGAAGTCCGTGTTGATACCGGCGCTGACGATAGGCGCTGCTCTGCTGCTGGTCCGGAAACGAGACGTTCTGGTGAAGATCCAAACTTACGTAGGAGCTTTCTGAGCGATGAGGCGATACTGTAAGAACATCGTCGGGAGAAATGTCAGTTAAATTTGTTTGTGTTTGTGAAGTTAAGCTCCATGAAACGACTTAATGTTTCTAAAACTTCTCAAATCCAATCTGAAGAACAAAATAATGAATTTATTTTGAATTAATACTTCAAATGAACACATTATTGGCTAACAAACATCAACCGTTCAATATTTGCATATTCATATTTAATCCATTCTGGAACGTAGCTCCAAATTATTTAAATGTGGAGCATTTCTGAAACATTCGAAATAAAAAGCAGCTTCTGAAGCTAAGATAGCTAGCCACAATGGGATTGGCTGGTTGCGTTTGGAAACCAGCCAATCCGGTGGCACCGTTCACTTTCCTTGGTGCTGATTGGCTGGAAGATCGTAAATAAGGAAAACCATAGATATTAGTTTCTTCAGTAGAACCAAGATGGTTTTTGTTGTGTCTATTATATTCAGGTGTGTTTTGGAGTTTAAATGATTAAAATATGAAGTTATCAGCATTTTTAAGGGGGTTTAAAAGAGGCAGCTGCAAAATATGATTTAAAAAACCCACCGACTTTCTGTCACTTCTGAGTTTATTGACTTTTAATTAGTTTTATCACCTACTTGCTATTTTCATTTGTTTACTTGTTTCTCACCAGTTAATTCAGTAGTTGCTTTTATTAGACTGTTCATCTTTTCTCTAAAGCTGTTTTACCAGATTTGATTTGATTTTTGCTGTTCATTACCTCAGTGACTTTAAACCATCCACACACTAATTCAATAATAAGAAAATAATCAAAACGACTATAATTAAAACAGCTTAAAAGTCTAAGAAATACCAGAGGCTTATTAGGTTTTCAGAAGCTGAATGGAAAGAGATTTAATAGATTTTTTTAACTTCTTGTGCCTAACTTTAGTCTAATGTAGAAAAGGAGGTGAGGCAGATGAAATTAAAATTTTCTAGACTTCCCTGCAGAGGAATTGAAAAGGGATGGCACAGCAAATATGCTTTTAATTTAAAGTAAATATCTAAACATTTTTGTAATCTTTCAAATATAACATCCATCTTTATTAATACAAAATGAACAGTAAACGCTCATTTGAGCATAAACATTAGTCACATATTGCAGAACTAAGAATCTGTTTCCAATCTCTGAAGTCTGTTTCTTTAAATACAAAAAACAATCTATGCAAGCAGTACAACTGCATATCAGGGTAGCATTAATTCATAATATCACTCAAGTAAAAGAATAGTAAAGAATGCTATACATTTCCCCCAAAAAAGTTACTCAAGTAAATGTAACCAGTAGACAACAATAGAATAGACAGCAATATTAGTAGCTTATTTGATGTCATAATGACGCTTTTACTGCAAAGTTGCATTAAAAGTCAATTAAAAGTGTAAACTTTGCATTATTTAGTCAATAATTACACTTTTAATGCAAAGTTCTATAAAATTTTGAATAGAAAGTAAATTAGAAGAATCAACTTTTCATTAAAAGTGTCAATGAATGACACTTCATGACAACACTCATACATATTGGTGAGGACTCCTTCGTGTTTATGACTGGTGTTATGTCCCCACTTCAAATAAAGTGGTACCGTTTATTCTTGCTAAGAAGTTTAACTTGATCTATTGGCATGAACTAGTCTTCATTTAGCAAACATTTAGCATGCAGATCTGCACAGCTGCATGTCTGAGGTCTGGCGTTAGCATCTTAGCGCTCATGTTGCGTTTAAAAAGGACAGAGGGCACAGAAACAGGAAGTGCAGAAGTCGTTACTGTATCAAATTGAGACAGGAATAATGGAAAGTTTGCCTCTGAAGTAAAACTGCATCTGAACCATTTGAGGCACAGACTCACTTTCCACCTGTTTCTGTTTGAAAACCTTCTCCAATGTTCTCCTAAAGCTTGAAGACACCAACAGAATCACATCATCTGCAAAAAGTCGAGAGGTTTCCAAACTGGACACCTTTCTCTCTATGGTTAGACCTTGAGAAACTGTCCATGAAAACCACAAAGGCAGACCTGGTTTAATCGAAACTGCACACGAAAAAATCTGATTTGCTAACAATGATGCATCCAAACTGACCAAGGTTCCTGTTTTGGTCATAAAAGGACCTGAGAAATGTCTTCAGCCACTATGAGAAGGGAAACAAAAGGGAAACCTTTCCAGGAAGGCAATCTCCACTCTACTTAATGTAACGTCTGTATTTAAAATCAGTTTCTTTCAAGAGAAAGTTTCAGATATCCTCCAAAATCCTCACTTATCAAGGATAATCCCATAAACCAATCACTTCACCCTTAATTAGCTTAGAGGTGACCTTGTCTTGACACTTGAAGCTTATAATTCACTTTCATTGAGTCAACACAGACACACACTCACTGACATCCAATTACATTAAAATTCAAGGTTGATGTAGCCATTATGAATAATTAAAGCTAATTCAAAACCTCAACTTTGTGCTAAAACTGATCGACTCTGGTTGATTCCAGAGATTTAAAATAGGTTAATTACACATTTTATCATGACTTTGGTTATAAAATAACTTTGGGATGTCCTAATTCAACCCTGCATCCAATAAACCAGAACAAGATGAATGATTTGTTCCTGCCTTAAAATCCGAGTTACATGCTAATGAGGGGATTCAGCTTAGATAATTGATTCATGTAAAATTCACATTAAATTAGCTGTAAATTATTGTGTTTTTTAAACATTTCTGCACAATGTCTACTCAAAATAAAATAAAATGTTTGCAATGTTTTCGATTCTTTCATTATTTTCATGCAAAAATTGCAGAAATCCTTGAGATTATCTTCCTGCTGCTTGGTTTGAAACCACCTCAGACTGCTCGTGTTGAAACAGGTTTGCGGAGCGGCGACAGAGCCCAACACGGCCTCGCAGATTGCCATAAAAACTGCATGAGCGGCTTGGAGCGCAGCCACGGGCCCATTTGTGCGGCTTCAAAACACCAGCAGATATTTGAATGAGTGTAAGATGGATTAACTCGTCACGCAGTAATAACATCTCCGGCTAAGTGATTTAATCAATATTACTAGATTGCGCAGTCAATTGAAAGGATTTTTGTCAGCCCGTATGTCTCCTCTAGAGAGCAACTCAAAAGCTCACTAATCACCATGAATCCAGCAGCACCACGGATCGCTATTTGTCTGTTTTCGCAGGTTTGAGCTAAATTAAGAGCCTCTGCAAGCCATGCTGAAGGATGGGTATCATCTCAGAAGTTGTTTGCATGGTTTGAAGAAGTGAAATAATGGATACAAAATACACCGATTGCGTTTTTGACTTGACCCTGAAATAAACAGCTCACACTTTTCCCCTCGTCCCAACAGCATAATTAGAAACTTCAAGATAACAGCTGTGTGATTAAATGAGATTTTATCAGTCAAGTCAAAGCAGTTTTTATCAGCATGAAGAAATGTTCGGTATTATTTAGCTTTAAGAAGTACTAATGAGTGCAGAGACAGATACTTATTGAAATTTTAACCGTTTCTTATTGGCAGAGGCGGTCCTGACTTGTTTGGGGCCCTGGGCGAACCACCTTTATATGAAATTAGAACATTAAGCTGACATGACGTGAATTACAGTAAATTGTAATCAATATTAACATTTACTAAATTTCAATGCTTAAGGACTTTAGCACATAAGCAAACAAACATAAACAAAATAATCTGCAAACATTAAATAATTAACTTTAGAACAATACTTATCCTTAACACATTTCTTTGCAATAAAACACACAACATAGCTTCACAAACTTCTGCTAGTTTGGAGAAAACCAATCTGTCCCACAGTTCAACCTGCCTGCATGCCTTCAAGGCAAAACACTGGGAAAATCTGACCCACTTCTCCTGTCAGACACTGAGAAGGGCAAAATAACCCAGAGATCACAGAGCGAAACAGGCTCAGAGTCATAAAAACTTTCTCTAACATCCGTTTAGCTACATTTTCAGGGAACATTTCTGAGTGCTTGGTTGACCTTTGACCTGATTTGACAACCGCCACTGCTTATTGGGTAGTTTTATCATTTCATTTTGTGATAAACGTTTGAGAACATTTGTAATCTTGATGTGACCCTAAATGAAAAGTCTCGGCTGTTGGAAACATCCCCTCTCACCAGGTATTTTTCCCAAAATGCACTGCACTCCTGCTTTCAGCTACAAAGCTACAATTTTTGCAAAATGGTAAGAATTCACATTGAAAGGTAAAATTACAGCTTACCTGATGAATATGAGCTTTTCCTGAAAACCTGAAGGCCAATTTCAGCTTTAATCATGTGAAAAGTAGTAATGAAGCAGCTTTTAGACATATTCACCCAAAGATTAAGATTAGAAAAATGCTTCTAAATGGCTGTGTGCCACCTATATTCCATGTTTTATTTATTTCACAGTTAAAAGGAGAATAATGATAATGATTTTAATGCCACAGCCGATGGGCATGAAAACACACAAAAGGAATTTATTCATATCAAATCCTAGAGGAAGATGGTTTTGTTGATAAAATTGATGCTCTCTTTTTTAGGATAAAATGCACTAATGGATTTTTCATACACTTTCAAAGGCTTTATAGAAAAGAAGACCGTTTAGCATTTTATACAACCACATTTAGCTCCAGCAGGCAGCCTCCATGCGACTCCTTCAGATGGATGGATGGATAGATAGAAGGAGCATCTTCTTTAAGGAAGGTTGCTGTAATTACTGTGGCCTCTGTAAACAACAGTCAAAGCGCTTGTGTTAGTGTTTGCCCTCCGGCTCCAGCGCCGTCTTTAAAAATTCATCCTCTGCAGTGGAGGGTAATCAGTGTTTGTGACCATAAACAACTCTTTTAACAGATTACACATGCAGCCCATTTCGTAAAAGCTGCAGATTTTTCTTTTGTGCCATGTTTTTTTTTTTACTTTCATCTAGACATAACAGTCTTCTAAAACGAGTCTCTCTTTTGCAGTCCTTGCAAAACTGGATGAAGTATTGTTTTTAATTTGTGTCAGAGTTATGCCAGCGAAGCAATGCTGCAGCTCCAGCCGTTTTTAGATTGCATTTTGCATTGTTTTTATATTTCACGTAAGTTTTATTGTTATGCATACATCTAAACTGGTAATTATTTACACAAATCTGTGTAGCTTCTCCGTCACAGAAAAATTATGGAT
Organism: Poecilia mexicana; assembly: GCF_051168715.1. Classification (NCBI taxonomy): domain Eukaryota; kingdom Metazoa; phylum Chordata; class Actinopteri; order Cyprinodontiformes; family Poeciliidae; genus Poecilia; species Poecilia mexicana. Next base: position 20,297,441 of record NW_028263381.1, read on the forward strand.
TTTTCTTTTACATTCTTTGTGATAAAAAATAATCTGAAAAGTGAAATGAAATAATACATAAACATGTTTTGTTAATGGAAGGTAGTTTTGGTTTTAAAATAAAAATAAAATAATATAAATAAAATAAAATACTTTTTAAAAACTGAAGAAAATTAGAAAATTCACATTAGTTTTATTTCTATTTTTCATTTAATCCACCTGTGGTCAGGAGGAGCGCTGCAGATGTCACGGTCGGACAGCAGCGCAGTGAGGTTGTCCCGTCAGACCGTCAGTTCCCGAAACCACACACCAAAAGAAATGTCATAAAAACTCACGTGGGATCAGTGTGTGACTGCACACAGAGAAAAAAGGGTTAAAAAACTGAAAGAATAGTATGATTTATTCTTTTTTGAGAGCACTTTATTCCTTATTTTGAATCGACAGCAGGCGGCTAATATGACAAATATGTTATTTTGTTCTTGACGCAAGAGAAAAATCTTCTGTAACTAAAATAGCATTGGTCTATATTTTTTTCTCAACAAAATCAGGTAAAGTATGACTTTAGATATGAATGCATTTAGCTAAGTACAGCTGGAGTTTGCCACCTACACGGCTTAATTTACACTTCTTACAGTATTTCTCTGCAGCTTTACATTCTTCCAGCTAAAAAGCTCTGTTGTGGCTTTATGCTGTCTTTTTTAGCATTAAACAGTCTCCACCACCCACTGCCCAGTGAACAGCAGTCTGACTTCATTGCTTTTTGGTCAACAGAGTCAAGGCTGAGTCATAAAAAGCGCCGTCATCTCCAACACCATTTTTAACAAATCCCATTTCAACCTGGGGGTCAAACTCAGTACAGCCAATGAGCAACAAGGTGCACAAAGCTGTTCAGCTGCCGGGCGTTCAGATGAATTCAGAGAGAAGCCCGTCTCTGGTATAAACAACACACGTTGCCTGAGCAGCCGCGGCTCCGTGGAGCAACACTAATACCTTCACCATCTGGTACCAAGGACGGCGACTCGTAGACAAAACATGGGAGTAAACAAGCCCAGTGCGTGTTAGCGATTTAAAAGTGAATCCGTGCTCGAGCGAGAGCGAAATAATGGAGTTGGATGAAAACAAGCTTCACTCACCCTGAAAATAGCTGAAGGCGCATGAAGTCTGAGCTTAGCTGTGTGAAGATAGCATCTTTCCCCTCATTAGCACAGTTACTGTAAGTTCTCTGCTTCATATGAAACAAATATTCTATAGAAAGATGGAGCCAGAGTGACCAGAAAAGCTCCAGTTGTCACTTTCAGTCCTTGTTTCATTAAAGCTGCAGTAAGTAACTCTTACAAAAGTTTATTTTTTTACATATTTGTTAAAACTGTCACTATGTCAGGACTGACAAATAGAATATGAAAAAAGTTAAGTTCCTCTGCTTTTTGCCATTTGCAGTAAAGGTGGACGGATCAATCCAAAAATATTGATACCAAGTTGGTAATATCAATACTTTAGATTTAAATCAATCTCAACTATACAGTAAAAGGACTTTGCTTTGATTTGCATTTGATTTTTGCATTTATTTAGGAAACACTGCACACATTTGTTCATGGAGAAATTTTACAAAAAGTATTTTTTTCTACACCTTTAAACTTTATTTAAATTTTGTCCTGGGTTTTAACAAAGCAAGTCAAAGGAAAAACCATAAAAAACGCCTCAAAGTTAGAGGTTAGGGTCGGACGAATAGGTCCAGATTTCTCAGAACCACAACACAACTGCTGCTTTAAAAAAATAACAGCAAGGCTGAGGGAAATAGTTGACAACTTTAACATCTAGATGTGATGTTATAAAAATAAAGTGACCCACACAACTCTGACGTCTCAGTGTTTGAATTAGCTAATCAGTCGCCGTTGTGCTAGCTTAGCTAATAGCAGCAGTAGCTAATAGCAGCAGTAGCTAATAGCAGCAGTAGCTAATAGCAGCAGTAGCTAATCTACCACACCGATCACTTCAAAAAGTAAGCATCAAGCCTAAAAGGATAAAACTGACAGACTGAATGCTCTGTCCTGTGTGTGGGAAATGTCTGAGTGTTTTTTGGTGTTGAAACCTGATGCATAAGGTGGCGTTGTCGGCAGTTGCTATGGCAACGGCCTGCATGTAGCGTAGCCGACACAGAGAGCGAGAACAACAGCGGTTTTGATTTGTTCTCTAATGGTTTTTCTGCGATGTTTTTCACTTTCCTGTGGCAGGTGGTGCTAAATCAATGATACCTTCATCTGCAGGTTTCATTTAGTTCACGGAATCGTTTTACTGCGGCAGCGCGGCTATGGATAGCATGTAAAAGAATCGTCTTTTTGGCCTCCAGCGTCATGTTACCATGTTATTATAAGCAATAACATGCAGGGAGCCCATAGGTTGAAAACGTAATATTATTCTTTCAAAGCTGTATTTTATTTTGTCTCTTTTCTTCTTGTTGTGAATCTATATAATTTCGGCTTGTCTGACTTTTCTTCTGGTGTACCTGAATTATAAAGGTTATTTCTAAAAGATGCTAGAATATGACCTTCAACATCAGGCGTTTTATTAATTAAAGCTTCATCTTACCTCAGATTTTTTATGACTATATGTCTTAAAATTGTTATTTAATGCTGAAGGAAAATGTGAAGATGTCTGGGAGATGAAATTATTTGACCATTTTTTAATTGACAGGCTGGATGTAACAATTCACAGACAATCTATTATTTTTGGAAGCCTGAGGTTTGAATCCTTTCGTCTCTTGTCTTTAGTTTCAACATCAGAATTGTAATAAAATGTGAATTCTGTGGTTCAATCCACCATCTTCTGATATTCACCTTTTTTCTATTACCTTTTTGCTTCAAAATGTTGTTTTGTTAAAAGGTTAGATATGAAGAAACGCACACAAAACATCACAACCGATAAATAAAATGTTTGGTTTTGGTCTGGTCCAATTATCTTCTCCTCTTGTGCCAAAGTAAAGGTGCAACCTTGAGTTCAAATTAAGTTAAATAGAGTTTAAAACATGTTTTATTTGTTCTTGGAAAGACTTTCAAAGGTTAGGGGAAAGTGGTTTTCTGACTGAACTTTTTGCAGAGCACCTGCTAAAAAAAAAAATATGCTCAACGTCAATATGAAGATTGAAAATATTCATCAAAAATAACATTGGTACTAAAATTCTCTAAAACAAATTAAGACATTTCCAAGCTTTTTATATTTGCATAACAGTTTTAACAGGTGAATGTTAAAACCTGAGCTGAGTTGTGAAAGATGCATTATATTTGACATATTTGGCTCTGAACAGAAATTACTGTTTTCTTTTTTAACAATTTCTGAAAACAAATCGTTCCAGACGTTCCTGTGAGGTCAACCAGCCCAGTGAAGCTGCTCTAATCATTTAAATTAGAGGAATTTTAAAATAACACCGACTTTGGCAGGATTAATTATTCCCTTTTTTCTGTCCTGCTTCTAATTTTGCCAACACATCAAAGCCGTTCGCACTTTATGAAACTAAGTAGGCAAAACAACACGAATGAATCGATTCAAAATCTTTTCTTTGGAGAAAAATAAAGACAAGTGTTGGGATTTTAATTTTTTTTTATTATAAAAGACAACTAAATGTCCAGAGATGCTATAAAATCCATATTATTGCTTTTTTTGTCAACTTTATATTCATTTTTTTCAGTCATATTTGCATTTGTCTCACTACATTTTACACAAATCAACAACTTTACAGAAACACAAAGTTTTCTCACATGATGTTGAGCTTTTATTCAGTTTTATTTCCTCTTATGTCCAATTAAATCAATGCATTATTGACTTTCTTTATGCACTGATGAACTGGTTTTAAAAAAAAATATGTTTGTATTTTATTGTAAATGTGATTGAGTTGAACCAAAGCTACAGTTTCTCATCAGCCTGGTACAGTCAAAGTTTTCATTTTGGCTAAATTTGAGGAATTTAAACTGATTTCTTTGTTGTTGTGGATAATTTCTGATGCGGTTCTGGTTTGAATAGTGCAGGTATTTTGGAATCAAGGGTGTGAAATTCACCACATTGCATCAGGATGATATTTTTTTTTTTTTAATTAACCATATTTTCTCATTTTTCCTTTTTTTTCCCCGTATCAAACAAACCTTCTAACTGGGAACATTTTATGTTGAGTTAAATATAAAATATTACCGATGCCAAAAAATCAAAACTTTTAAACATAAATTCACCCTGTGGGCTGGAGAGCCTTCAGCTGCCTTGTTGGATGAAATACTGATACATAGATGATCCACGTTTTATTGACAAACGCCGTATTGTAAAGAAAAACCATTTCTCTGAAGTTCAGTAAGTAAAGTGTCTTGTACCGTCTTTTACCTTCCTTTCTTTTACAAACCTAAAAAGGCTTTTTTATTTTTTTCATTATTTATGATCATCCTTTCAGTAAACCTGAGTGAGAAGATCATATATTTTTCAGTGGATCATCATCTCAACCTCAACACGATGTTGAATATGAAAGGGTGAATTAAAGTTCACACTTGAATTTCTGTAATTTAGAAAAAAGCATCTTGTGTAATTAACATAATTAAAATTAGCATTTATGCGTCAACAGTTCAGTTTCATTCAAGTCACAAAGCATAATTTATTTACAGAGACTTTATAATTAATTTTATTTGTTTTTTCTGGACATTTAAACTGTCTTCTAGTTTTAATTTATCATTGTTTTACTACAAAATATTACTTGAAAATGGTCTCAAAATAACAATATTATTGTTTTATCACAACAACATCTGGGACAATTTATCATCCAACAAAATTTGTTATTGTGATTTATTTATTATTTGGACTTTGTGACATTTAGACCAATAAAAAAGGAATAAATAATGGAGAAGAGGAAATAATTATGCATGGTTTTCATTTTTCTTTCCAAATAAAAATAAGAAAAAGAAGTGGAAAAAGAGGGTCGACCTCAACAATTTTGGCCTAAATTTCCAGATTTTAATAAATATTGCAAACCATGCATCATTTTTCATCCAATTCTCGATCCGTCATGAAATTAAAATAAAACGCAAAACTGTGAGTGGTGCAAATACGATCACACAGGATTCAGCTGTTGTGTGAAACTCAGGAGGCAGGAATCGCTGTTAAAGTCGTGACCTGAATCTGAAGCAAACCCATCCGGTGAATTTACCGTGGCCTTACCAACGAGGTTAAAATGTTGGAAGTTGGATAATATCAGGTGTATTTTATCATGTTAGAGAAAAAGGAAACCATTTTGCAACATGTGCATCGTCCGTGCATCAGATCGGCTTAATCCTCATCACTCTTTGTAAATGTTCTCTCTGCTGTTCAAACCTAACATTTCAGCTGCAACACAAAACTCTTAATTCCACTATCAAGTTGCATAATCCGCTAACAGTCGGGCTGCTTTGCTCCGTAAAGCTCCGCGGAGGAGAAAAATCTGAGAACGCCTCAGAAAGTTGTTACATAAGTATTTGGACTCACACTGGCTTATTTCACATCCCTCCTCTGTCAAATAAGGGTTTTCCCAAGAAAGAGGGTTACCATCTGCAAAGATCATGAGATTTGCTACAAGATGGTAAGTGAGAAAAAGCAGCTCCTTCTTTCATGGCAGAAGGTGTGAAAATGTGATCATCTTTATACATTGATGATAAAATGATGACTAAAACCAGGCGATTGTTGGCAATCTGAACTTGATGTTTTGTGATTTAGATTTGTTTATTCACCACGACGCCTCAGGTGCTTGATTGGATGATCCCGAGCGTTTCTTTGCAATAAGCAAATACACCCTGGTCTATTTTGTATACAATCATAAATGTCAATTTAAAATTTCAAAGAAATACACATTTAAAGAGCCTCAGTGAAAACGGGTTTATTATTCTTAACTTTTTGGTGCAAAAAACTGATTGAAGATGGATTTATTCATTGCATGTTTATGTCTGTTTGTATAAGGTTGAGATGGAACCGCACCTGAAGGTATGCGCCCTTTATTAACCAACACAAAAACGACACAATCAAAACCTGCCAGATTACTTCATTACCCGGTGGAAATAACTCAGAAATAGTCCAAACATTTTTCTTTCTTTTCTTCTTATGGACAGAGATGAAAAGCCCATGTTTGACAAGTTTTGCTTTTGCATTTTGCACGTAGGTTTGTGAGGCATTTCTATCCGAAAGAAAAGGATGTGAAACTTCACAAATGGGTAAAAACATGGAAAAAAACCTTAATAAAACCTTACAGCAGGAAGTATAGTGGCCATCGTAAGAAAGACTTCCAATATTCAGTTATGAGGCAGAAACTGATCAGTACATTATTGCGATGGAACGCAAGAGAAAAGAAAATCCTCGATGCACTGAACCGCCTCGTGTTTCCAGCTGAGGATGATCATCTCAGCTCATATTTCCACTTCCAGTAACAAACCACACAGGCTAGAATTTGGTCAACCGTATGGTCAGTAAATTAATACCAATATTAATTATATACCGAAACAGACACATGATCAATAACAGATATTTGACGGAATATTCAATAATTTCAACAAACTCCAATCCAGAACCGCACAGGAAAGGATTTAGGTCATCAAGGCTAAGCATAGTTAGTTGCATCGACCAACTCAGTCGCTCTGTGGTTGCCTAGCAACAATCAGGCTGTTGCTAGGTAACCACCGTGCTTAAAAACAACAAACAATGTAGTGGAGTAAAAACCATGGATGGAACAGAAAGGCTCTCGCCACCAGTTTAAGATATTTAAAACAAAAAACTGATAAATAATTATTGATATCAAACTGATTGTGTTCCAGCCGTATCGTCCAGCATCCACTCCTTTCCATGTTTGCTTTTCCTCGGCATCAAACGTCTCATGAACCTAAGAGTATTTTAGTGGCAGAAACATCAATACTGTATAATCAGGTTGATGGGGAGCCATAATTTTCCTATCAACCTGAAGTGAGCTGGAAAAGGCTTATTTCCATGTTGTGGAGCCTTAGAGCCTAAAATATGATTAATATTATCCATCAAGTTCAACAGCAATGTCAGAGGTTCAGTCACGACAGGTAAGTTATCATCTGTAAGAAGCCATCATTCATATTTTCCTCCTTCAGCATCTTTGATGATAATTTACCTTTTTATATTCCAAATCTTTTGTGGTGTTCAGCAATACCTCTAAATTATCCCAGAGTGAAAACTCAGTTTGGTATTTTTCCCCCTTTGACCAATTCTTTGGCACAGGGTTCAGGATGTCAATCATCTCCAGTGCTTAATATTTTCATGTCTTCTTAAATTTGCTCTCAAGGACGAATTCATTCAAAGCCATTTTTACTTCATTTCATATTCTATTAGCAACACATTTCATCTCCACGTCCTTAAAACGCTCTGTGTCAGTCCAATTCTCCGGACAGGCAAGTAGTTTTGACAAATCATGGGGGGAAGTACTCAAACACAAATCTCACATATAATACAAATTTAACAGTATATACCAGAGAAAATGGCATCCATCCATCCATCCATTTTCTTCCGCTTATCCGGGGTCGGGTATTGGGGGCAGCAGCTTCAGAAGGGAGGCCCAGACTTCCCTTTCCCCAGCCACTTCTTCCAGCTCCTGCGGGGGAACCCCAAGGCGTTCCCAGGCCAGCCGAGAGACATAGTCCTTCCAGCGTGTCCTGGGTCTTCCCCGGGGCCTCCTCCCAGTGGGACGTGCCCAGAAAACCTCACCAGGGAGGCGTCCAGGAAGCATCCTGACCAGAAGCCCGAGCCACCTCAACTGGCTCCTCTCGACGTGGAGGAGCAGCGGCTCTACTCTGAGTCCCTCCCGGATGACCGAGCTTCTCACCCTATCTCTAAGGGAGAGCCCAGCCACCCTGCGGAGGAAACCCATTTCGGCCGCTTGTATCCGTGATCTCGTTCTTTCTGTCATGACCCAAAGCTCATGACCATAGATGAGGGTGGGAACGTAGATCGACCGGTAAATCGAGAGCTTCGCTTTTTGACTCAGCTCTCTCTTCACCACGACGGACCGGTACAGCGCCTGCTTTACGGCAGATGCTGCCCCAATCCGCCTGTCGATCTCCCGCTCCCTTCTTCCCTCATTCGTCAACAAGATCCCCAGATACTTAAACTCCTCCACTTGGGGCAGGACGACCCCCCTGACCCGGAGAAGGCACTCTACCCTTTTCCGGCTGAAGACCATGGCCTCGGATTTGGAGGCACTGAGCCTCATCCCGGCCGCTTCACAACATCCCAACAAAAGATAATTAAAAATTGGTGCAGAGCAAAGCTAATAGGTCACTTAAACTCATGAGCTAAAATGAACTAAGAAGCTAAAGCTTGCTAACCTTAAGTTACCCTTTAGATTAGGACTAGCATCTTAACTTTAACAGAGGGGAAAAAACATATAAACACTAAAAATAGGTAAAAGGGTAAAACAAGCGATGATACTGAAACTGAATGATTGTTAGAAGGAGGGTTGGAATTAGGGGTGGGATTATTGTTTGAGTGAGGGTTGGAAAAACATTTGGGATTAGGGTTTGAAAGAGGGTTGGGATTAAGGTCTTAATTAGTTTTAATATGTGTAAAATAATTTTTTATGAAATCTGTAAAAGGTATGAAAAATTTTAAATAAGCAGAAGTCCTTGAAGGATATGACTCAATTTTTAACTTTTACCAGCATCTCTAACTGGAAGTGCAGAAAATGTTTTGAAGATTTTTCATATATGTCATCAATTAAGACATATTTTTTAATCACCGTGATAAGACATCATTAGAGAGTTGGACTTTTGACAGTAAATTCTCTTCTATAATTGCAAGTATCCACATATGATTAAGATCCATATCTTCTTTTGACATTTAAATTGCTTCCCTGGCTTTGGTCATTAATACACACTTATACTTACTTTTAATTAAAACGGATTGTGTCATTTAGTTAAATGGCTCTCGATCTGGCTTGGGTTGCATCTGATTTTAGCCGTTAAGTTATTAGAGTCCTCGTAACCTAGAAGGTCTCTGCACATATACAAACTCTTGCACCTGGCAAACTGATGCAGAGGAAATCCTCTCCTTTATGAATCAAGTTTTTAAGTTCTTACACTCATGGAGTGCTGCTTCCTTGGGGCTAAAAGAGAAGAGCCATCTGGCTTGTTATTCGTGCAAAATCTGAAATACAGCATCTGTTTTGGTGTGAGGCTACATTAGCGCACATGACATGGGGAGAAAAAACATATGTTAATGCAAAAACAAACAAATTGATGTAAATTATGTTGTCATCCACAATGTTGTAGTGTAAAAGGCCAGGTGGGCTTCATAAACGGCTTTCCATCGTTTATGAAAACGTTTCAGAATCTGAAAAATTCATGTCATAATTTGTGATCAGTCTCTTTGGTGTCAGAGAATCAGAGTGAGGTACATAGGGATGTGTTGTCAGTCATTTTATTGAACAACACCAGTCAACCTGTGTGTTTCTACTGTAAGAATAACGTCGTGTTACAAGAAAGATCACAGAGTGGAAAAACTTTCTCTGTAAAAACACCAGCAGTTTGTCTCACTGGTTCCCAACAAACCTGCAAACAACTTGATGCTTTGCCTGCATTAATGGTGCTAAATTCAGACTAAATATCAAGACAAAGAGCTATTTATGGAGCAACATTGGAGTCATAAAGTTTTTTCAAAAGAAACTGAAAATAATTGATTTTTTTCTGTTTCAAATCTTTTGTGTTTGTTTCCCATCTTTTTTTCACTTTCAAACCTTCTTCAAACACATTTTTCAGTTTCAACTCTTTCTTTTTGAGAAAAAAAAACAATGAAAACTTTAAAAAAGCTTGGTAGCAATAAAAAGACGCCATAAGATTAAAGAATGTAAAAATGTTTTAACATACCATTTTAATTACAATTAACATAAAAAATCTCAAATATTTACTCCTTTTGCCAAATGATTTGATGTTTTGAGAAATATATCAAGCTGAAGAGTTATGTATGGAGCTAAATTGGGGCCATAAATTTTGTTCAAAAGAAAAAAATTGTTAAAACTGCAAAAAATTATTTTATTTTTTTTTTCATTTTGCAAACTTTTTTTTCTTGTTTTTTTTAATTTTTTTAAAGACTTTAGTGAAAAACCAAAACCTTTTGCCATGACATTTTAATTACAACTGACATAAAAAAAACTGAACCTATATTTAAATCTGCCAAAAATATGAATAATTTAGGTATTTATTATAGCTGCTTTCAGGAAAATATTCTTGCATAGTTGTATTCTTTTTTTATAAGCCACATTTTGTATGTTTAAAAATGATAACCATACAAATGATGACTTACCTTTCATATATTCCACATAAATCTTCATAAAGTCTTGTGAATGGCCATTCATTCTCTCAACCAGGTAGAAACGGTCATCTGCTGCTAGTTAACAACACTAGCAGCAGATGACTGCTGTAATTTCATAAAAAGGAACTTTCTGCTCCGAGGTTCAAGTCTTAGGAAGGCGTTAGATGATAATTATCAGCTGCTGCCAAGCCGTAGAGCCTGCTGCTTCCTCTCAGGTGGATTATATAGTTTGGATTTATCTTTTCCAGTTCATGGTGTCGTAGATAACATTTCCCCTGAGGCGGATGCTGCTGCTTTGCTGAGGCCACATAGAGCCCAGTGATGATGGTTCAAAGATAATTGATACAGTGTGCGCTAACGTTGCTTTATCTCGATTCGACCAACTACATCATCTGTGTTAACCTTATCTTTTCAGTGAGAAGTTGCTATCTGATTTCTTTATTGCTTCTGATATGGTATATTAAACCAAAATAAATGTGAGTTGACAAATCGTGCTAGCAGACCAGCAGCTGGTTGGCAGCGACGGAGTTCGAAGTGATCACCACACGAACCTTTCTGTCCGTATTTTAGGAGCAGATGGAGGAAGCAGATGATCTGATGAGCAGCTCTCCTGTCATGTGACTGTTTTTAAAAAACGCTTGCAGAAGGAGTAGCCGTTTGGTTGGTAGAGGCGCGCAGAGTGTTTTGGATAAAGTGGAATCTGCACTCTAAAAATGGAGATGTTTTTAGGTAACAAGAAAAATAAAGAAGTGATTAGAAATGGCTCCAACCTGGGTGCTGTAGCAAATTTCCGCGGCTTCCATAAAAAGAATGAAGCGGTTGTGAGTCAGCTGCAGAGATGTTGGGTAAAGTTATTAGAGGAACATTTTGTTTGAAGCGAAGGCCAGCAGGAGGGGGAGGAGTAGGAGGAGGAACACGGGAATCAAAACGGGTTGTTTTCCTTTTTTTCCTGCCAATCAGAAAAACCTTCCAGGAGATAAAACAATACACATCAAGGTTTCCCTTCTCTCCCCACAAAGTCTGCAGGTCTGAAAGTTTGACCTTTTTTCTGCCGTCTTACTCTTTGTTCATTTCAGACTTTCACTAATAAACCTCTGTTATCTGTCCTGCAAATTACCGTGTTGACTTCAAAGTCCCAGGAACGTCGCAAATCGTGCTTTTGTTGTCTTCCAAGAGACGTCGGATGAAGATGATATCTCGGTTGCTTTGTTTACAGGAGTGTCTTGATGAATCTTAAATCAGTTTGTTTTCATTTTTAGTTAAACATCTTCTTCCTGGGGTCTATCTGTGCGAGTATTGTGGGCTGTTTGGACTCGGGTCAACTGGGAACCTAAACGTCATGCATTATGCATGAGGTCGGCTCACAGGCAGACAACAGCGCTGTCTGTGCTGCCGCGGCTCAGCCACACTGATTTGCAGAGATCATAGGCACAAGCGGAGGATAAGACAGATACAGGAGGAGGGAGGCGGACGGAGACGGGGGAAACACGAGAAGATAAAAGGCACACATCGGGAAATATCTGAAGCACAGGTTCATTCAACTTGTAAGAAAGAAGAAACCCTTTTTTCGCTCTACAAAGCTGGTACCCATGAATATCTCTAATTCTGTCTTTTAATAACTTTTTGAGTTACCTGCTTTTTGTTAAGATTTCAAAACTAAAAATACATTTTACTGTCAGAAACCTGGTCAGGGTGCATATGTGTGCCTTGACTGAGATGCTACAACATAAAAATATTTGTGGAAACAAGAGATTCAATCATTTAAAGTGAATTCTCTTGTGTGTATCATAATTTTTTTTTACATTACATTTTCTTTATTGCAAATACACAAAATTTTACCAGTTATTTCTGGTCTCGTTTCTAGTGCACTTGAAATTAGACAAACATAACTTAAAAGTAAATTGTCAATAAAATATAGGAGCTTGTTTTATGTCAATAATTCCTTAATGTTGATGAAAAAGTAGCTACTAGTTCCACTGGCGGATAAATTTACTTTTAACAAGAAATTTCCTCATGTTATAAGTGAAATAATCTGCCAATGGAACTAGAACTGGGTTGCTAGGTGACAGCCTGGGCATGACTGGGGTTGCTCGGTGACAGGCTGGGGTTGCTAGGTGACAGGCTGGGCTTGGCTGGGGTTGCTAGGTGACAGCCTGGGCTTGACTGGGGTTGCTAGGTGACAGGCTGGGCTTGGCTGGGGTTGGTAGGTGACAGGCTGGGGTTGCTAGGTGACAGGCTGGGCTTGGCTGGGGTTGCTAGGTGACAGCCTGGGCTTGACTGGGGTTGCTAGGTGACAGGCTGGGCTTGGCTGGGGTTGGTAGGTGAGAGCCTGGGCATCACTGGGGTTGCTAGGTGACAGGCTGGGCTTGGCTGGGGTTGCTAGGTGACAGGCTAGCCTTGGCTGAGGTTGCTAGGTGACAGGCTGGGGTTGGTAGGTGAGAGCCTGGGCATGACTGGGGTTGCTAAGTGACAGGCTGGGCTTGGCTGGGGTTGCTAGGCAACAAATGGAACTCGGAATTTTCCATCAATATTAAGGGATTATTGACTTTAAAAATATTTCTGTCTAATTTTAAGTGTATTGAGATATTTGCAGTAGAAGCCAAACCAAAACTACTTGGTAAGACTTTGTGTTTTTGCAGTGCTTCTGCTTATTTCCAATTTACTGTCTCAGAAAAAAACTAGTTTTAAATTACTTAAATGATCTTTAAGCCAAATTAATTTTCTCTAATTCAATAAGACCAACGCACTTAACACTAAAATTAGTGTTCAAGGTCAGCTTTTCTGAGAACAATGCTCTGCTTTCACTCAAAGGATCTTGGGTCCAATGGAAGATCTGCTCACAAAAGCTAGGAAGAAAAGTTTCAGAAATTAGACAGTACAGAACCACATTCATGAGGTCAGACACTGATGTTGGACAATCTTTCATCCTTGGATTGAATTCAGGACTCTGAATAAGTTATTCCACAGTAAACTTTCTCATTTTTGTTTTGTGGACGTTTTTGGATGCAGTTTGTCAGTCATGTAGCTCTGTACGCCTTGTGGCTAAGCTAATCTGAAAGTCGTATGAAGTTTAAAGTCTGTGCAGAAAATTGACGACCTTCATGTACCATGATCCTCAGCTTTTTCTGACCCGGCTCTATGATTTTATGTAAATTTGGTGACAGAGTTCCTGTTATTTTTAGTCACATCTCATTATTCTCATAAAATTATGTCTATCATGCTTAGTTGCTGAATTTTTACGATTTAAGTAAAAAAAAAAAAAAACAATCAGTCAGCATCAAGTTTTACTACGGATACTTCAGGGTCACAAATTGTCAACTGAGCTAAATTTCTATCGAAGCACTTTGCAGCAAAAGTCAAAGAAATCCATTTATGGTGTTGGTCCAATGTGGGAGCAGAACTTTATAACCTTGACACAAACATTAAGCTTCCATCTGGCTTTATAAAGTACTTTCAGCTCCAACTACTGCAGTCTGACAGACCTGCAATAAAATGTACTTTTATTACACTTTTTATAGAAAATGTTCACGATTTTATAGGCAGCCTAGTCTAAAAGTGCAGCTATTTGCTCGGCTAGATGGCGAATCATGGCAAGTTCTCTTTAGTAGCATCGGTGAACTGATACTTAAAGACAGATGAGGAGAGGAAGAGGATAAAGAAATTATTTTATGAAATTAAAAACCTCAAGAGGAAACTATATTGCTTTCTTTTCCCGTTTTTCACATCACAAACAGAAACTTTAATGTACTTTATGCAATAAATCAACTCAAAGTTGCAATGTGTTTCTGTTTTCAGGTGATTTATTGAAAATGTTTTATTTTGGGGTATTAGAGTTAAGGAGGATTAATGGATTAACTTTTCAGATCTTATTTTCCTTCCACCTCACAAACGACTGTTTTGGTTTTGAAAACAAAAAAATTAATTATGAGAATAAGGTCAAAATTATACAGGAATAAAGTTTAAATAAAATCAGAATAAAGTCAAGATTACAAGAACAAAATCATAATGTTATGATTTATTGTCTTATTTCGACTTTATTCTTGTAAATAACATTGTTCTAATTATTTTTGACTATTTTCATACCACTTTTGTGTTATCCCAACTTTATTCTCATATTTTGACTATTCATGTGACTTTTTCTTGTATTATTTCCTCTTTATTCTTGTGCAACTTTATTCTCATAAAACTACAACCTTATTCTTGTATTACTTTATTTTTGTAATACTGCAACATTCTACTTTATTCTCATTTTTTTCACTTTATTGGCCTTTTTTCATTGTTTTGACGACGACTATATTTCAACTATATTCTTGTAAAACTTAATACTACCACTTTAGTATTTTTGACTTATTCTTGCAATAATATTACTATTAATTTGACTAGAAAGTCGTATGAATATACAACTTTGTTTCATAATATTTCGACTTAGACTTTATTCTTTTATTTTTATTATTTATTATTTATTCTCGTACTTTGACTTTATTCTTGTATTATTTCCACTTTATTATTGTACAACTTTGTTTTTGTAATATTCTTATGATAGTTTCTCATAGTTTTAAGAAATTCTTGTAATTTTATGTGTTTTATTCTCTTATCGTTGCACTTATACTCCAACATTTACAGTTGGAAAAGCAGATAAAACCCCATTGTGGTTAAAACCTAAAGGTGTGAATACTTTTGCAATGCATTGTGGGTGGAGAGGAGCAAGCAAAGAGGGAGAGGGCGCTGGACAGATCTGCCATCTGGACCTGTGAGCCGACAGCTTGACATGTTCCAAGAACAGCAAACATGGAGCAAACGATCGGAGCGCGGCTCCCTCCTGCGAGCCGCAACACGGAACACAGGGAGCGTAATTAGAGGGGCCCGCCACGAGTGTCACCGTGAACAGACCGGTCGAACAGAGATCAATGCTCTGCTCTCTCAATTAATGAGGCTAATGCGGATTTGACAGCCTCTTCATGGGAGATCTGCGTGGAAAACCCGAGGAGGGAGAGAGAGAGAGAGACTCATGAAACTCAGAACAGAAACGTGCGAATCTTTGACACACAAAAGGATCAATGGAGGTTTTTAATTTGACCAATTACTATTGCTCACCAGTAAAGTCATCATTTTAATTATAAAACATACTGTTGAAAGTGAACAGAGAGAATACCGCAACAAATCCAGATGGGGAGAAGAAGAAGAAGTAGAGATTTACATTAAAAAAGTATTATTATTCTTCTCCTTGTGTAGAAAGAGTACAGGTTAAAACAATCCACAACTCAGTGGGTTTCAAATACAATAAAAAATAAAGAGAAACACAAGCCCACGCAGAACCGTGCACAGCAACATTACGCAGTCTGTTTAAGGGGGGCGAGCAGGGTGATTGTTTCTGAAGAAAGCATGATTTTTTTTAAATTTTTACTCTGGTTTAAGAAAAGTTTTACAATGTAAAGCAGTGCTGAGAGTTTTCTTTCCGACAAGATCTTCCTGCCGCTGCAAGGTCGTTTATTCACAAAGACGCACGTTGCACACATGATGAGAAGAAAAAAGGGGAGGAGGAAAAGAAAGAAAAAGAAAAGAGAAAAGCAGCTTCAGCAGCAAAGCACTGCTGGACCTGAAGGGAGTTGAGGCCTCTTTTAATATTTAATCTGTAAAGAAAACAAATACCAGATTTGTCGTGAACTATAGGTGCATCTCATTTAAAGTTTATTTATTTCAGTAAAGCTGCTTAAGACGTATTTCAAGATTTTATTTCTGTTGATTTTGATGAATAATTAATTTTCTTACCTAAAATATTCCTTTAAAATCGAAGTTATTAAGATGAGCCACAATTTGTCATTGCTCAAGAAAATGGTTGCTCAGAGTCATATTGGGGGAAAGTTTAGTGGAAGGAAAACATGCAGTGGGAAACAAATTGCACAAGCAAAATGGATAACCACTTTCTTGGGAGGACTACAGTTACTTTTGTTCGTTTTCATAAATCTAACTTAAAAATATATAAGAAAAGTTATATTTTACATTAAATAAAATATTTAATAAAATATTTATATTTAAATACATATGTATTGATATTTTAAATAAATTACATGTGAGCAAATAAACTGTAATTCAGTCTTTTGTACTTAAATGCTTTTGGACCTTTTTCTACTGCAGTTTTTCCTTCCACTAAACTTTAATTTGCTTGGATTCAAGGAGGATGCTCGTCTAATTCCGTAGCATTTATATTTTAAAAATATATTCATCAAAGTTCCTTTTAACTGTTTGTGTTTCGTTTAGATTTGGTGAAAGCTGTAATCATCACAACGAACAGAAATAAAAACTTTCTGAAGCTAATGCTCCAGTTTCACTGAAGTAAATTAACTTTCTGTGTGATGCAGAAATGCTCTGAGATGCGCCGGTATGTTAAGGTGAGCCAAAAGTAAAGGAGGATTCATTTGGCTCTTTGGTATCTGTTGCTCAAACACACACATTTTTTTTTCTTAAAAAATAAAAATAAAGAAAAGAAAAACACAACATTAACAAAATCACAATTTGTCCTTGATTGGAGCATCTGTCCTCATTTCTGTTTGTTTTTTTTTTTGTTGTTTTTTTTTTGTCTCTCTTATTAAAAGTTATTCTTGAAATTTCATTTTATTTGGAAAGAATTTAGAAAACTCTCCGAACAAAACAAAATGCTTCAAAACAACCAAAGCGGATTCCTCTTCTGGTACTTTCTGAGGAACCGTCGCAGCTCATGATTAGTTTTTCTTTCTTTTTTAAAAAAATGTACTGAAAGATTACATAATGATGCTTCACAGGAGTTGAAAACATGGAAACCCATTTTAAATTACACACCCCTGTGTTGTAGGAACAGCGTGTCCTTTTTGTACGACGCCATGTTGTCCTTGTGGAGACAATAAGCCATCAGGGTCCCTGCAGTGGGCGGCCATCTTTATTGTATCCATCCCTCGGCTCTCATTAGTTCGCACAACAGGAATCCTCAACCATCGGTGCGTGTGTTCGTGAAGTGAGCATCATGAGAAATGCCAAAAGACCAAATCATAATAATAATAATTTAAAAAAATGTTATAAAACCTTAAGAAAAAAGAGAGAAGCCGCCACGTCATCTCCTCCTTTCCTACTGGATCGATTGTTGCCTGGAATCCGTTTGCATGGAGGACAATTGAAGCGTCTCCTCTGATCTGAGCGATGAGAGAGGAATCCTGGCGGGCCGGGCTTTCGTTTGTTGCATCATCTCAAACAGTCCTTTCTCTGAGAGTTAATGGATTGTAGGCACATCTCCCAGCCAGGCACCAGGTAGGGGGCGTGGACACGTGTACTCGTTCTGCAGAGAACAGGAAGGAAAGAAAGAAAGAGCAGGACGCCGTTAGCGCCACACAGCTGGTGGTTACGACGAGAAATTAATTTTAGTTCCAGGTGATTTGATCGCAACACAGCCGGCCTGTGACAGCGCCAGCAACGCAAATAAGGATAAGCAATTAAGTGGTTGATAAACTCCCATGTGGTTCGACACACAGGCAGGATGTAAGAGAAATCTGTAGATTAAATTTCAATTACACGACGCCGAGTCTGTTTAGAACAGCTGGAGTCTGAAACGCCACTGCTTCAGTAAAACCCAGCATCTCCAAGCGCACCGCCTGCAGGATTTACTGGTTAGACCAGCACAAAACACAACGTCATAATCAAGAAGTTGGAAATCTATTCATGACTTTACAGGTTTCCAAAGTGAAAATGAAAAAAATGTTGCTTTATTGTTTATCACTTCCTCAAAACCTCCAACTGTAGTTTGATTAAACTTTTGGTGCTAATGAGTCAAAAGCAATGTTTCCACCCAATTGTCATGCAAATTTTGAGCAAAATCTTTGAAATGTTGCAGAAAAAACATCAACAAATTTAAAGTGAGAAAAAGCTAATTAAGGCAGCTGCAGCCCGGCAATGCAGAGCGTAACTTTGTCAGATGTTGATGCTTCGTATGGCTGCAGCAAACAAGATGTAGAGTTTGCAAACTAGAATTTCATTTCATTTTTTTTGCCATATTGAAAATCTGAATGTTCTTAAAGGGCCGGTTGGGCCAGAATGTATTAACAAAACCAATTAAAGTGTTAAAATAGAATTAACTAGCTGTTTGTTTCAGCATTCAATAAGTGTTTTTTTTTTTTTTTCAAAGTCACAGATTTTGTGGCACTAATTTAGGAATATTTGTAAAGTATTTTTACAATATTTGCGCTAATGTGTGATGTTAAATGTGACTTTTTATTAATCTCTGTCTGTCACAGACTTGACGTCAAGTAAAGCTGATTTTGGTCAATTTTGAGAAAGATTTTGCACTAAAAACCAGAATAAAATGTGGGGATCTGTTGATTCTGTGTGAGGATTTGTGAAATTTGGAGTTTAGATGGCAACATAAAAATATACGGTAGAACATTTCTGACTTTAAGATACACTAAATAATTTAGACGTACGATATGTTCGTTTCCGTGATAAAATGTAAATTTCCTTACAAAATATAATTATTATTGGACATTATTTTCTGATATTTTGTTTGAACAGATGATTCTATCTTAGCTAATTCCTCTAGTTTATTTTTGTTTTAAACAAACTTAGGTTTTTTGATTAAAGTGGTCTGAATATGTATTGGTGTCATTTTCCTTCCACTTCCATCCGTTTTCTGTTGTCTGTCACATAAAAACCACATAAAATCCATTAAAACTGCAGCGTGAAAATGCATGAAAAGTGCAAGAGGCATAAAAAGTGAAAGTGTCACTGAGAGAAAGTACTTTCTGTTTTTACTGACAAAGCTTTAAAAATAAGAGCATCTGTCAACGTTCCCTCACTCACTCTTAACAATCCCACATTCATGCTGCCTGCTCTGACCTTTTCTCTCTCATTTTAATCATGTTGCTCTTCTCTACTCTCTCAATTAATTTTTCAGCCATAACAGTTTTATAACGAGACGTGTATTGTCACCGGGCCAGACCTATTGAATGTTTTGGAAAAAAAAATAGCAGCTAAAAGCAACAGATATAATGAAACACACTTGGGGAATAATTATTTGATCTGCTACAATTTGGAGAGAGTTTGGGTTTTGTGGCAAAATCAGTCAGTCAGCTGCAGATAATCCTGACCTCAACTCATTGCCTACACAAAGCATGCCTGTCTGCAAAATCAATTTTCTCCCATTCCTCCCCCAAAGGGAGGACCAAAGGTCAAAATGTGACCTCAGAATATGTCAGGAATGAAACAGTGGACCGGCGCAGGGGGCAATGGGCAAAAAGACGATCAGCAAGTAGCTGGTAAGACAACAATCGGGCTCTGAAGGCGACGACAGATCGAATCTTCACACTGTCAGGCAGCAGGGCAATGAACAGAATAACTAGATCTGGATGGCTTAAATGCTGCAGAGAGCCGTGAGAAAGTCTTCCTTCAACAGATGGGCTGTTGATGCAAAACATCTTTTATACTAAAAGATAATGAGACTTTAATCTACTCTGTTCTGCCTATTTCGACCTTGTCACTTTAAATCTAAATAAGCTGCTGCTGGACCCAGCTGCAAACGGATGCACAATTATGCAACTGTGCGTCTTTGCAAAGCAGAAGTGGAGCCTCCTGCACAACAAATTGTTTTTTCCAGCAGCCATTGTACAGCGGTAAAACCGGAGCTCAATTTGGGTTTTCCTGGAGTTACTTGGTGAGGGGCGGAGCCTGCTGATATGTGATGCTACACTTAGGAAGTTTTTGCAACGGGTCATTTTTCCGGACACCAAAAATCATGAACTCAACGCCAAAAACTAGCTGGTTTGGTTGGGGTTTTCCTTAAGCGCTTTGGCTGTTTTTAGAAGCAATAGAAACACGAATGGAAGTACAAAAAAGTGTAAAACATAAGCATCGCATAATGTATCAGATTTTCAAATAAATTTTATTATAAAACAAAGATAAGTAAAAAGAAAATACACCTGCCTTTCTTGTGAAATCACGATTTTTCCTTTGAAAAGATCAATTTTATGTCAACTTTTACCTGTAAACGGTGAAGACGAACGTGAAACTTTATGTTTCTCATTACATCTGACATAAAACAAACAGCTTTTTAAGAAAAGGATAGCTGTCATGTGTTGTTCACGTCTTTGTTACAAAGAAAAACAATAGCATCAGTTTTGTGCCGGAAAACATATAAACTCTTCATTTTTGTGAAAAGCAAACCCCTGACCCTGACATCTTAAGAGTTGGCAAATGACAGAAGTGCCAACGATACACAAAAGATTTAACAATTAAAAAACAAAGGAACTTTCCAAGTGAATCGATAAGCAGACAGAGCAGGTAATTTATGTGCAGCATCATCTCGATAAGCAGCATACAATGGATTGATTTCAGGAACTAATTTTCCTCCAGAACATCATAAATTCAGGAGAAAGAGTCAATTATGCATCTTGACGGGTGAGCAACCCCGGCACATCTAAATGTCAGGGATTTCCCCACAGGACGAGTCACGCTTGTTAAAATGTTGCTGCAAATTAGTGCAACATTTTGACATTTTCCCCTCATTCAAGAGCTTACGAGCCTCAAACTGTTCTGCACTCCAAAACAGACAGAGCGGCACTCGGCTCACTTTCTGAGTGTTTTTAACCGCACTGTGACACGGCAACAAGTCCTTATTGATTTAGCAACACAAACGCTCAACTTAAGCAGTCTCAAAAGCTTTTCAAATGTGCTCCAAACTGTCCCTGGCTCAGCTTTTTGCTGCTGGAGCCGAGATTGTCGTCGGTGTTGAAGCACATCTCTTCGCCGTGCAGCTCAGGCGAACGCGCCCTGAGCAGATCTTTGATTTAGGCGTTATCAAATGGGCTGAGGAGTCTTCAATCAACCCTTTATCTCCCTCTCAGGTAAGAAGTGAGCGAGGAAAACTCTGCGGCACAAATTGTCATACAGAAGACAATTTGTGTGAGAGCAAATCACAGCAAAGTTTCGGGTTGTGCTCTGAGCCGATGCACAAAAACAGACAAGAGCTAAAGAGCACAAATCTGTAAAGGCAGATGTCATAAAAATGAAATCTTCCCATTAGGTAATGTTTTGGACAAGATTTATTAAAGTTCTACACCTGATTGCTGAAACGTTTGTTTCTTTCTTTATCCTGCAACTCCTTGTGTCAGTGGTGCAAGAAAAATATAATTTTAAAAAATATTTTCCATATAATAAACGATTGTGTGCATTTATATTCAACGCCTTTCTTGCTTTGATGCCTCTAAATAATCCAGTCAGCCAGTCCATTGTCCTTAAAAGTCACCTAATTATTCAAAATCTGAATGGTGCTGAGAGCAGCGACTCACTTTCGCTACAATAAGAGCTCCCACTCTTCCAGGGTTTGTTTTTAACAGCTCTGGACTTCTATAGAATACAGATCTTTGCGAAATAGCTTGAGGTCAGTCAGGATGAATAGAAAATGTCTATGAAAAGCAATTTTCTGCTCTTGCAACAGACTCTCAATTTAATTAGCGACTTCGATTGGGCCGTTCCAACACGAGGCACTAATTTGATCTGAGCCATTCCTTTGTGGCTCTGGCTGTGAGTCCAGGCTCCTTGTCCCGCTGGAAGGTGAACCTCCACCACTGTTTAAAGTTCTCTAACAGGTTTTCTTTTTCCAAAATTTCCCTGCATTTGGCTCCGTTATCTTTCACTTAATCGAGGAGGCAGCGACCTCCAGCCGCCTGGGCCGGATCCTCCGGGGGAATCCCCAGGCGTTCCCAGGTCAGCCATGTCTGTCCTGGTCTTTCTCTGGGTCTCCTCCCAGTGGGTGGTGTCCAAAAGCCAACCAGAACCCAGAAACTCACTTTGGTCTCTGGATCTTGTTCTTTCAGTCACTACCCGGAGCTTTGGGCCGTAGATGAGGACTTATTCCCTTATTTCTGAACATTACCCCAACGTTCTTAAAGGCTCCTACATTCGTCATCTGAACAGTCGACATGCAGTCACATGGTTTCTGCACGTGCAAGAATCATTCACCAGTCTTATTAATATGGTAGTTATTTAGTGAAGAATTGTGCATTAGATACTCGTTTCTTGCACCTGCAGAAACCATCTAACTTTTGAAACATCATGACAGTACTTGACAAATATGCTATGCAAATAAACTCAAAGTAAATAAACAAACTTCTGACCAATCACACAACACTTGGACAGTGGCCTGTCCGACCCGGGCCTGGTGCCGAGTTCGGCAGGTGGATGACTCTCTACGGACAAAATGACGCAAAAGTCATCACTAGTCAATAAAAGTTGATTTCGGCATTTTGGACGAAGTCTGTGGATCCCTTTAAACTCCCCGACTCCGAGAAGGCGGCTCCTTTTCCAATTACCATCCACCTTCTCATTCGCTCCGTTTGCACTACATTTTCTCCATGTAATACGGAGTGCAGGTCTTTCCAGACATTTTCTTTACAATTATGCGTTTATGTCTCAGAAAAATTACCAATAAAATAAAAGTTAATGGCATAAACTTTTGTGAGGCACTACAGTCTTCCCAAAAGTAACTACTTCTTCACATCTTGGGTGAATAAAGAGCATTTTATCTCTGCTTTAGTCCTTTAACACCAAACACAGTTGTTCAGTTGCTTGCAAAAACTTCTTAATGATGTTATAAAGCGTTTTACAAGAAGCGCTGAGTGGTTTAGGTCACAATGAGGTTTACTACAGCAAAAACAAAGGCGTAATGAATATACAACAAAAACCTTAAAAATGCAGCATTGGAGCTGAATAATCACGAAGCCTGAGTTCATGGAACAGCAGCTCCAAAAACCTGCTGTCGCAAACTGTGACCTGGGGATAGTTAGCAGAGCATTGTGGTGGTCAGATCGGGTCCGTTCCCGGTCAGGAGGTCTGAGAGGCAGCAGAGGCAGGACCATTACAGGCTGTGGATGTGTGCAGGGGTTTAGATTCACTGCCAGGCGTAACAAGAAGCCTGCAGAGGGAGGAGAGCGCAGAGGTGACGGGTTCAGCACTGGGTCCTGGTAATGAGCCTGGCTGCAATATTCTGCACCAACTGGAGATGGTTGAGGCTCCTTCCTTCCTCCCTGAGCATTGAGATTAATCTGGGCAACGACTGGCAAACATATCCACAAGTTTAGCAAGAAGGTAGATTAAAGAAAGTACTTCTCCATGCAGATTGTACAAGCATCTTAGGTGATAAATAAAACTGCTGAATCCATTCATTATAATAATCATTTCATAGAGTTACAGAGTGTATATCTCCAGAGGTCAAAAGTTCATTACAGAGACAGTGCCCTGAAATCCTGGAGTTAATACTGGAAAAACGTAGTAAAAACGCCGTTAGGATCTGTTGCTATGCCAACCATGTAATGGAAAAGTTTTAAAAAATCTAATTAGTTAATTTGGCAATGTGCAGTTAAATCAAAAATATTTTTTCTTTAAAAAAGTTGAAGAATGGTGAGATTGTTCACCTTCATTAATCCATCAACTTTCTGTGGTGCATTGTTGCTTTTGGCAGTGAAACTCAGCATGATGCTGCCACCACCATGCTTGACACTTGATACATTACACAGTTACTGAGTAGCTGATCTTATTTGTGACATCTAATGCTAAATGTATGTAGTTTTAACACTCAGAGTGTTAAAAGGTGCAGGATCTAATAACAGCAACAGATAATGGCGTAACTTATATTAGCACGTCCAAAGTAGTTTTTTTTCTTATCAGGTTAAAGAATATAGTCGTCATGACATTGTTATTGTTTATTTGGCTTGAAGTGATCTTTAAACTCTCCCATAGATCTTCTTTTTGCTCATTTTCTCTTACAATTGAATCATAAATGCTCCTCTTAACTAAGGGAAGTGAGGCCAGCAGTGCTTTCGATGCCTATTTTTGTGGAATAATTGTGTTGGGTTGCCCACTCCTGGGTCTACGTTGCCTTCTGAATCAACCAACTAAGGTTTGAACCTTAACCATGTCAAAGGTTAATTCAAACCTCCCAGGAGTCAGTAATGTCCCACAAACTCCCAACACGTGAGAAGAGCCATAGCTACTGTGTGGCAGCGGGACGCTGGGCGAACCTGCCTACAGTTATGAGCTGCTTCTTAATGAGGCTCATAATGAGGCACCTCTTCTCGCCTGCAGTGATTTCTTTATTCTGCGTGTCTGGCAGTAATCATAACTTGGACGTAGCAAGTGAAGTTGAACCAAGAAGATGTGATTAATCACAGTTAATTCATGATTCAACAAGGGAGGCGGTTACACATTCCTATAGGGCTACGCGAGATTGGATAACGTTTCCCTTTAATGAAATGAATCACGTGTAATCTTATTCAGATATTGTGGAAAAATAGAACAAATGAGAATTTGTACTGCAATTAAAAGCTTAATTCATTTGTTCATTCGCCTGAAATGCGTCTAAATAAAAGCTGCTGCTTCGTGTCGTCTTCCTGCTGCACAGACATACGAAAAAAGTACAGAGCAATTACTATCCGTCTCTTCACAAACAGGTTATACGTCCCTGTCTCTGCTCTGTTCCACCCCCTCCAACATCTTTAATGTGCTTTTAATTAGGTTAGTAATTAGCATTAGCCCAAAGTTGATGTAATTAATCTCCTCTTTGTCCAGACAGCTGGAACCAATACAAACGCGCCACACGCCTGCCACTCTCAGAGATCTCAAGCCTGTTCCTCCACCTTGCTCCATTCCTCCGCCCCGTCCCTGTGAAGTTGATTTTTTTTTCCCACAGACCAAAAGAAACCACGCAGACAACAAGAGCTGGACTGATTATGTCAATTCTTTGTGAGATTTTTGGCTAATGAGACAAGCAAAACCCACCTTTGATCTGACGATATTAGCGTAGCATGTTCTGTGGTTGTGTTGAAATGATTACAGCGTCAAGGTGTACGTCTGATCTGAGCCTCTTTTATCTTCGTCAGCTCTCATCTTCATAAATATCAGACAAGGAATTAGAAAAATGAAACGCTATCTGAGGAGGCTAATTTATGCTCACAGACGAGAGAAATAATTAAAAAATGGAAACTTTTTTTCATGGAAACTAATTCCTGCTTAAGCTCTTGATCCCTGCAAAACAGACCGACTTACAGTTCCTCTTAAGCTCTAGTTCTTTCTCAGAACACACATTTAATCCTATTATGACTTCAAACAGGGATTTTTTCTTGTTTCTCATTAAAAAAAAACCTCAATAAATGTTAATTTAGAGAAATTAGATTCTTTTGTTTTTAGATTGTAGGAACAAAAACGTGAAATGCTGATAGCTGCAGCTAGGTCAAAGCCTGTTGAATAATCCCACATCATCCATTATATCTTGATTTTAAATCAAACCAGAGGCTTTAAGTGGTTACCATCGCAAACATCTGGAAGGTGATATGATCAAATGCAATGCACTGAATACTCCTCCTTGTTTGGCGTTTCCATTTCTTTCTCAAATGCATAAATAATAGCACCCAGATTAATATTTGTGCTGAGAGCATGAATACATGAATATATAATCTTGACAGCATGGGCACTATCTCGCCTCCAGCAACGCTTTATACTGTATGACTTCGATTTGAAATGCTAACTTTGCAATGGAAGCATTTAGAAATTTGGGGGTTATCAATAATAAAATAATAAGATGTTACTGTATTGCTAAACCTTAAAGGCGCTCTATCAATCTACATGCAGCCCTGGGAAAAAAATTAAGAGTGCTCTGCACTGAACCCCATTGAAAACCGCATGATTATTCCACCACATATTGATTTCTGAGTTAAATCATTTGTATTGTTGTTTCTAAATGAATATGAATTTGTTTTCTTTGCATTATTTGAGGTCTGAAAGCACTAAATCATTTTGTTATTTTGACCTTTTCTCATTTTCAGCAAATAAAAATTTAATTTATGCTTGGAATTTCAGAGGCATGTTGTCAGAAGTTCACAGATTAAAAGAACAATTTGTTCATTTTACTCAAACATTGACCTATAAAAAGTAAAATCAGAAACTGATTATTTTAAGTGGTCTGTTAATTTTTTCTAGAGCTGTAAGTATATAAAATCACTTTGAAACATTTATAACAATCCTTCCAAACTCTTTCTGCATTTACAGATTTTCCCCAGAATAATTTGAGTGAATACATAATGTAAATTTCAGTAACTGGCAACGTAACAATATTTACCGTCATTGTTAAATAATCAATTAACCACATTTTTAAAAATAATTTAATCCAGTTTCCATAGCAACGCCCAGCCCTTATTGCTGTCAGAAGAAATATTTTGACTGGAGCTCGACTGACATGGAGTCAAAAAGACGAAGAAAAAATTATCAGCTGGAAAGAGACGCAAAGACTTTTCTGGCATTGGGAAAACATAACGAGAGCCATCATCCAGAAAGGAAGAGTCTCACCAAAAACATCTTCATGATTCCCAAGACTTTTATATATAAAAAAAAAGATTCTGTGGACAGATGAGAAAGAAGCAGAAATGTTTTGGAAGATGTTTGCTGCTTTGGTGGTTCAGGAACCTGGATGACTCCAGTCCGTTTGCGTAGAAAGTCCAGTCCATTTGCGTAGAAAGTCCAGTCTGTTTGCGTAGAAAGTCCAGTCCGTTTGCGTAATCAAACTCTGGTGACGATTAAAAAAAGCAAGATCTGGTTCGCCTTTCAACCTCAATTCAGCCGAAATGAACTCTGGTTCGATTCAAACGCATATGTGAACGCCAAGCAGGAAGTGGACTGCAACGCAGGGTATTCTGGGTAACCAAAACAAAGGCATGAGTCTAATGCTAGTGGGAGAAATGGCTTGTGGTATTTTGCCAAAAACAAGAGAGAAATCTTACAACCACTCCATTTTTTTACATTTTGTGAAGGAGGAAGTTGAGCTCAATGTCTTCTTAAGAGGTTTTTGTGTCTTTTCCTTCAGAGGTTTTTGGTGCAGAACCTCCACACGTGAGGGGAGAAAAAGGTTCTGAACGAGTTTGGATCATTTGGCACAATCCAGAGTGAAAGATAAGCTGAAAATGGACCAATGTTGATCCTGAATTGAACCGATAAGGCATGAAAACATCCTCAGTCTTTTGATGGAGCCATAAGTTCTGGTCTCTAGGAGAAAATCCCCAAAGAGATCATCCAGTTACCAGTTAATAGCCTTCAGATTACTGTTACAAACTCACCTCAAACCAAGATGTTACCCCTAATGTCTAATGATGCATATTTAACACAAACCAAGAGCCATTTTGGAAGCACTTTTTCCACCATTTACTGGCAGGAACTACCTAAAATGATTTGCTAGAATGAAATAACGATATCGACCAAATTGAGGACGAATAATAACTTTTGTGTGAATTTATTTCAGGCATTAAGAGCAGCATCACACCAACACCACCATGTTTGAAAACCCTCCAAAATGGCTGGAGAGCAGGCTGACATTCCTAAACAGGGACTCACTGCCAGTTCTCACAGACACTCAAACATGAAATGCCAGCTGTGTAAAAGCAGAATAATAGTTTATACGGTGGAATCCTATTTGGTCACATTCACCTTGATTTGCCTCCACAGCGCTGAGGGGTTAATAACTGCAACGGTTTCTGTGGAGTAATGTGAGTTTTTATGCTCATCACTGCACATCAGAGTGAAAAAAGAAACAAATGATTTGGCCTGAAGTGGGTTTGGCCTTTACACCTCCCCATCTATCTCTCTTGTAACACTAAATGTGTTTCAGCAGCAAGGGGAGGATATACTCAACCACAACTAAGTGGGCCAGTGAGAGTACGCCACGCTCTCTCGCCTTCTGAAGTTAAAAAGAGAGCAATTTTCAGCGCCGATGCATTAAGCGAGACGTGAACAGCGCGGTCCAAAGGTAGCGCACCGAGATCTCCCCGAGGAAATCTGGACCGGCGAATGAAGGCTGGGAGCAAACCGAGCACGTCCCTGATGAGATGTCTCAGCATGCACGTTTATTTATGGGTGTGCATGATCATGCATTTTTATCTGTGCTTGAGTGTTATGACTTATGATTGCTGTGATTTAGGTAGGTGATGGATGGCACCATTAGGAGCGGCAGATCCCTCCCCTTAAGTCACTCTCTGTGTACATCACCTTGCCTGCTATAAATTAAGCTTGATGCATAAACAAAGTGTTTGCTGGGGGCTTAGAATACCTCTTATACTTTATCTAGCTCTGGTTCTGGGGGAATCCAGCATAAAGGACTCTGAGGGGTCCAAAAGTATCATTTTAAATTGCATTCTTTGACAAACAGAGAGCCGGTGGAGTGATTTAATCTGGTCTTCTGTTTCTAGCAGCAGGATTTTAAATGAGCTGCAGATCCATGCTAGATTTGTTTAGATTAGATCAGTAACCTAACTGAGTTAAACCTAATTAAAATCAAGGCTTTCACAAGATTTTCTGTGACATTCTCAGCAACAGCGGGATGCTGCATTTAAACAATGTTTAACTGCTACTAAAGTGCCGAAGGGAAATAAAACCCAGCATAGCCTTGTGCTGTAGATTTTGGCATCTGCTGCACACGTCAAAATCGAGGCTTTTTATCATTTGATATTATCAAATCAATGCAGTTTTTATCTGTTTACTGCCAAATTATATCAATCAGTCCCTCCAGTTTCTTAAGAATTATGGTGGAAATTAACAAAAAAAAATCAAGAAATCCTCCACTTTTTGGTGCCAATAATCAACTGGGAGTTTATTGCAGATTTTTTTCAGAAATTGTTAAAACCTTTCTTACTTGTACTAAACAGCTGCCTCAGCCTTGACTGATGTCAGATTATAGTCCATGTTCAGTGAGTAATAAAAAGTGACATTTACCGTCATAAATAAGTGCAAATATGTTAAAGATTTCCAAATTAGTACCACAAGCACTTTGATTTTTATTGCAAAAAAAACACAAGAAGCATCACAAAATCCTGGAGGAACTGAAAAGATGTTCAATAATATCATTTAATTGTAAGAATTCATTGATATTTCAACAGGTTTATCAATATATTTGGCACAACCGGCCCTTTAAGAGCATCCATGATCCATTAATTCCTGAAAACACTTGCCAATTTTAACTTTTCAGACCAAATATAGCTTAATATGCACCAGTCCACACAGTGGAAACTGTCTTAGTGCTACCACAGCAGCTAGCGTCCGTCATCGTCTTTATTTCCGCTCTTCCAGGTGCAGCCAATCAGTGGAGAGGAAAATAAATGGTGCTCCTGGATTGGCTGCTTAGCAAATACAACAAGGTATCTCATCTTCTCAAGCTGCATTTTATTTAGAATATTTTATATATTTTGTATGGAAAAATCCCACAAACACCACCAACTCCAGTCTGAACCACTGATACAGAATGGATCCATTGATTTAAGTTTCTGAACGTTAGAGCCGAAATCAAGACCCACTGGACCAAACACCATCTGTTATTATCCAATTTTGGAGAGTCGATGAGCATTGTAGTCCAAGTTTTCTGTTTTCTGGCGACAGAAGTGACATTTAGTGCATTTTATTCTATATTCTTTCAGACATAACATTGTTACCTCTGTTGTTGGGCTCAGTGGATGTTTTCCCTTTTCCTGACCATCCTCTGTGTGAAAATGCCAGTTTCTGAAACATTCAGCAGCCATTTAGATGCTTGGTTTGAGTCGTTACCACGGCCTCTAAATGATTAAACGAACTGGATTGCTACTGCAATCTGCTGAACAGCTGTATCTAATAAAGTGGCCAGTGAGTGTATGTCCCATAAGAACAACTTCAAATATGAAACTCTTACAAAAATTAAACTATAATGCAACATTTAATCATCCACTCGTTATTTCTGTTTCTGGATATAACATCAACATTTAGAGATTTTTATTTTTTGGCTCAATTAGCTTACAAAGATCGTTGTAAACAGTACGCTGGCTGAGAATCTGGTAGCTTCAAGATCTGCACTAATTGTTCATTCTTGCCAACCCAAATAGGTAACCGTTTAAGCTTAGCAACAACTGAGGCAAATCATTAGCAAGAAACAAAAACAAAGACCCATCATACATATAAACAGGATTTGCTGATGAAGAACCACAAGAAAAATGATCCAAATGAGCCATCCAAACGGTTAAGCATAGAGATTTTAACTGTTAGTCACCATAAAGTGCATTAAATATATTCGATACACCTGTTTGAAAGAAAGGAGCCGTCCCAAACTGATCCTAATTATATAATCTTCCACATGCACGATATATGCCAACTGTGCTGAATAAATGAAAACCTCCAATTAGGAGAAGAAAGTCCAGCTCTGCCAACATTTAGAGCTTTACTTATAAATGTGTAGATTAGGCGTTAATGGTTTGCTCGTCTTTTAAGAAAATGATGAGTTACTTTCCTCTTACAGTGGTTTTTCTTGTAATCATTCTAAATCTGTCAAACAAGGAGTGTGAAGCAGAGTGATTAACGCACCGGTTCAGCCCGGCAAACAGGAATTGGTGCCAAACTATCGCCCTGATTTAAACACAAAAACGTATAACGCTGAGAATATGTTCTATAATTATAAACCTCATCAGATCGCTGTTGTTAAAAATTGATTTTGCTCTTTGAGCAAAATATGCTCATTAGGCTCCTGAATATCTCCGAAAAAGCACATTTCTTTCCCGTAAACTAAAGCGGCTTTAATGTGATGATGCATTCAGAACCAGTGCCAGGTGTTTTGCCGTTGGGCAGACTACAACTGAAGTCAGAGTTCAGTGTCGTCATCTCTTGCCCCATTTCTCGTGTGCATTCAGTTTTTCAAGAGTCTTCAAAGTACAGTGCACAGAAGTAGTTTCAAACATTTCAGTGAATTTGGCTCAGCCCTTTAGAGAACTGCAGCTGTCTCTGCTGCTTCTGCCACTTCATGTGGTGTCAGACAGACTGCATAATGTTGAGATCGGGTCTCTTTTGGTCGGAGCGTCTGTTGCAGGATTTCTTTCTATCTGTAAAGTATCTATCAATGTCTGAACCGAAAGTTGTTCAGCGTTGGGACCTGTGGGTTTATTCGCAGCAAAATTATTGGTCAACTTTTCCCAGAACACACAAAGTTACAGAATAATTTTAAATAATCCAACATCTTACCGTTACCGTTTGTTTTTTTACAGTAATTTGTTGTATCTTCATGATATTTTATATCACTTTGTATTGCTTTGCTGCTGAAAATGTGCTATACAAATAAAATTACCTTACCTTTTTATCGTACCCGCATATATAACCTGCCATAGTAGAACATGTTATATAATAGTTTTGAAATGTGCTCCCTATGTACAGAAAATTACTAAAACCAAAACCTGAATATTTTCAAGAATAGATCTATTTTTACAACACTTTACAGTAGGACTGCATGATATAAACGGTAGAAACGATAGAAATTTGGCCTAAGATAATGATCTGTCGGCTAACCGCAGTAATGCTTGTTGATATAATCAGCTGATATCGAAACAGAGGAAGCGGGAAGCAGCACGGATGAGAGGGCAAAGGAAGAGCTCGTTAAAAAGGCAGGTGCAAATGTAAATGATCTGGATCTGGTTTGGGTTTAACTTCCTGTGGTCTCAGCGCGAGGCTCAGGAGGAGCGCAGCAGATGTCACGGTCAGAGCTGGGTGACGGCCTGACTGTCTTCCTGAAGCTACAAAAAGAAAACCTCACCTCGTACAAGCGCACATGGGCTCAGTGTGTCCTGTGCATAAGGCAGAAAGAACGTGGAGTTTAAATGACGCTGTTGCTTCAGACCATAGAGAGTTGAACACTCAAACCAGGAGCAGAAAAATGAAATTTGCAAATCATCTGCTTGAATACCAGCAACACTACTGACTACAGGTTCCAGTCAAAACACTGGGAAGACAAGGCAGGATTTGACGCAGACATCCACTACATTAATTATTGATTTCTATATACAGATATATTTTTAATTTATTTAAGTTTGATTTAACCATTATTGAAATCATGCTACTGCCTATGATTGGTAATCACAAAAACAGTTTAACATTACGAACAAATAACATCTACCGAGATACATTCTACTCAGTATGTAATTTGTTTTTCGTTTCTATTGTAAGGTTTCTACAAACCATACCATGATATGAAATTAATGCCATATTGCACAGTTTTAATGTGTAAAACTGTAAAAGTATGTGGTATAAAAGCTGTGCCTGGGTTCGGATCAGACGTTTCTGTTTCTCAGTTTCTGTGAACCCTGTGGAAAGCGGATCAACCCGGGGGTTCTGCCTGCAAGTTCCCTGCAGACATTTAGATTCTTCTGCTTCTGCACTTTTTAATAACAAATATTCAAAGTCTACAAATGACTTTCTGCGCCCCTTGAAAGAAGCTCTACACCAGCCATTAGAACCGTGTCACCTGTGTTTTTATTTTCACATTTTTTAGATTTTCCTCTTACTCTTTCAACTAAACCAATGCCACTGATGCAATGCAATGACTTTCTGCATGGAAAATAATCATGGAATTAAATAATAAGTTGTCAAGGGAGGAGAAAGTCACCCTGAATTAGAGTTCATGGGCTGTAATTCTGCGGCCGGAGACCGTTCAATTAATCAGTGTTCTGTGGGCATGAATAACTCATTACCAAAGTCCCACAGAGGAACCAAACATGTTATTAGTGATTTTATGTAATATTGAGCAAAACGGTGCGGTCCTCTGAGCGTACGCTCGCTCCTGTTTCTAATGTGGGGAGCTGGAACTGTCGTTTTTGGGGAGGTCGACTCTGGCTCATTAGATCTTTACAAGAAATCAAACCCTGCACTCGCTGACCTACTGAAATACAATTCAGTCT
The DNA here is from genome assembly GCF_051168715.1 of Poecilia mexicana. NCBI lineage: Eukaryota > Metazoa > Chordata > Actinopteri > Cyprinodontiformes > Poeciliidae > Poecilia > Poecilia mexicana. Next base: position 20,330,470 of record NW_028263381.1, read on the forward strand.
CGCTGTTAAAGAATACAATGCACTGTAAAATGATGAAGTGTGATGGAGGTGCTATAAACACTTGGGGCAATGAAGGGGTTGGCAACAGCTGGAAGGAAAGATTTAAATTAAAATGTTCCATTTGGCAATGTAATGGTCATAATAAAAACCTCCTTGGATGAATAATTACATTCTGTAAAGACATATATTAGTGCAGTCTTATTGTATTAAAAGTAAAATATAAGCCAAATTAGCTGAAGCCTTTTAAACAGTCAATTCTTCATCCATAATGTCTTTCTTCTGTGGGTTATAGAGTGTTTTAGTCACTTATGCCACTATGACTGGAGGCATCTGGCCAGAGCAAACAGCTACATTATGAGTAAATATGATGCAGTAAGAAGGACACAAAGCAGCTCTTAGATTTTTGAGAAACGTCCTGCCGTCTTTTGAAACTAAAACCGAAGTAGTTGGAGGAAAATCAGTTAAGAACTTGAGAAAACCAACAGCAGAGATTTGTGCTCTCAACTGAATACATGCAACATCTCCAGAAATCACTCAGGACGTTAAAGCTCGAGTACAAATGAAGAATTTATGCAAAGATTGTCAAAAAAGTAGAAAAAAGATTTTTGAGTTGTACAGTGGACAGTTGAGGACTTGCAGATGTCTTCAACTGCAAGTTGAGGACATCTTGCAGAAACAAGTTATGTTTCCAGGGCAGTGATAAATATCTATAGTGCACGTTTGATTCTTATAACATATATAAATGTGCTCAACAAAAAGAGAGTGCCTCCCATCCTATCTTGTAGATACGTTAGCAGAGTAATGAGTACAGACTGTTGAGCGATACAGGGAGAGAGACACAGAAAGTACAGAAAGTACTACAAAAAATGCATAATTTTTTGTAGATGAAATCTAAGATATTCAAAGTAATTTAAAAACTGGAAGCTACTTGACATGCTAGTGGTTGGGATTTGGAAAGCAGCCAATCCAAGAGCGACATTTATTTTATTTTGTCGCTAGAAAGTGGAGATTAGGAAGACTGTAGACGTTTTCTATAGAGCTAAGACGGTTTCCAGAGTGTCTATTAATGGATATTGAGGCATATTTGGTGTTTGAACAAATGAAATAGACACATATAAGTGTTTTTTAGGTGGGATTTCAAGAATTCAGCGACTTCAGCCGTTTGCTGTGGCTGTAATCAATAAAATCTGTAAAACTGGAACCGGCTAAAATCGGCATCTTGTAGAATTACAGAACAGGTTATCAGATATCATGGGACAAAATATGAGTAAATCTAATGTAGTTGAATCTTAATTTCAAGCTTCTTTTTAAGTCTACATTTAAAAAAAAAATGATTGTACTTGTATTTCTCATTTATCTTCCTCTTACCAGCTCCGTTTTTCGTGAATGTGCTTCCTGGCATCAAATCGCAGACTTATTTACACGTTTTAAAAAAAGCTCCCTTCCCACGTAACGCTCTTCCATCTTGTGAGGTGGCGTGTGGTGGCGCCTCTACCTTTAATCACGATTTAGGCAAATGAATCTCAGCTCAGTCCCATTGAAACACTGGGTCATTTAAGTCGCACCCCCATCCGGTCTGAAAAGCCCCTCTGGGCGCCCAGGAGGCGTTCCGTCTTACTGACGGGTGAAATGTTGTTAGACACAGCTGACTGAAGCTCAGCACACACCTCTGCCTTCGTTTTGTTGCTGCCCTCAGCACTGACGTTTTCAACAAATGCCAGCGTGCCACTTCCATTACAAGCCATGCATGTCGTGCCATAATGGGAGCGCCTCCATGTTTGACAGATAAGGTGATCCCGGGCCGGGCGCTCATCATGTTTGTTCATTCAGTCAGAGGATCTTGACAGAACATTCCAGAATAATAATGTTGCAGCTTTGAATGGCGAGGTGTGCCATTACTTACAAAATGACATGTTTTACCAAATTCTGCTGTGAAGGGCAACTGATCTTCTGCTGGTGATTCCTGAAGACGTTTCAAGTTTCATCCAAGACGCCGCTTTGGTTCTGATCATGGTTTGGGAGTTTCTGGCCTTTAAAGTCCAAACGGATAAGTTACTGACCAACCCATCCGTCCTGTGAGTCATTTGGGTCGAGGAACGTCTTGAAGAGTGTTTAGTAAAAATAAAAACATCCCAATGTGTTGCTTTCAAGTATCATTTCCACCGCAGCACAAAACCTTTTCTGTTCTTTTACCGTCTAAATCTGAGCTTTTTAAACTCAAAGACACTGAAACTCATCTGGAATGTCGTTTTTGATATTTCTATTTGACAGTCTGATTTTATCTCATAAATTTTAAATATAAGCTGTAAAATATCCCTATCTGGGTTTCGCAGCTAATCAAACTTATTCTTTTGAAATACTTTTAATAATTTACAAGCATTGGACTAAAGGTTTAGCATTAAAACCTGAATGGTTTTAGTCATAAAAACACAAACGTTAATTTAAATGGCGACTCTAAATGTCTGTTAGCTTTCTAATGAACTGACTGCTGACATTGTCTCCATGTCTTGGCTTCAACTTTTCTGCAACCCTCAACATAACCACCAAAAAATGATTTTAGTTCTGGTAGTCGAGTGAATCAAACTTAAGATTAAAACTTTTCCTGAACTCTCAAATAAAACATGAACCAACAGAAGCTGAGTTGCCTTCAGCTATAGGGGGATGGTCTGCAAAAACACAAAACCTTACCAAGTATTTTTGTCTAGTTTCTAATGAAAATATCTTAGTACCATGAATTTAAACTAAACTAAATTAGAAGTAACCTTTCAGTAAGATATAGAAGCTTGTTTAAAGTAAATAATTCCTTAAACTTGATGAAAAAGTGCCAGTTCCACGTATAACATGGGGAAATTGTCTTGTTTACTTAAAACGAGCTTCTATTTCTTGCTGAAAAGATACTTGTAAGTTAGTTTTGTCTTATTTTAAGTATTTGCACTAGAAATGAGGCTTGGTCAAATTCTGTGTTTTTGCAGTGAAGGATTGTCATTTTCTCAGCGACTAAAAATCTACTATGAAAAATTAAATTTTTAGAGGCTTTTTGCTCTTTTCTGTTGGTTTTTATAAACTGCGATGTTGTTGCTACGTGCAGTAGCAACATGATTCCTGATGGAGCAGAGAGCAGGTGTTGTCCCAACTTGTTTAGTTGTTGGGTTAGCTTTTTATTTTTCAGTTACTTTGTCTAATTCATTCGATGTTGGAGGAAAAATAGGACTTCTTCACACTTCCTGTCGATCTTGCCACACTTCCAGAGCTCGGTGGGAGACTTGGAATGTTATTTTTACCCAACAACTCTAACCGAATGTACTCAAGTTGCATCTTTCCTAGGAGAAATAGTAGATAACACTAAATCTGGCCATTGAGGTCTCAAAGAAGAGCATCCAACTTTAAAAATGCAGATACGTTCCATCGAATACTTTGAGAAAAAGAAGTGATCAACGCAGCTGTTGCAGCATTTAGCCGAATCCTTAATCAGTCCGGTTTCCTCCTTGAAACATGCATATTAATTTGAGGCTGTGAATAACAGCTTCACCTCATTTCCAGTTTATAAACACCATTTCTAGGTGTGAGTTTGCTCATTTAAAGGTATCCGACGGCCTGCAACCCTGATTAAACTTTAGCAGCTGTGATTACACCAAACAGGCCAGAGATTAAAAAGAAGCAAACACATTTTGGTTTATTATCACCACATACACAAACAGCACAGGGAGAATATGACTGAGAATATGATGCGTGACTTTCATGTACATCAATCCCTGTTCAAATTTAGCTCCAAATTATTTTAATTTGATCCTCAGATTAGCTAATCAAGCAAGTAAACAACAGGAAGTTCTGAAAATAAAACTCTCTTTACAGTAAATATGGTATTTACACTTAAAAATGATGCAAAAAGTTCAGTCAAATCCTGGAAGAAAACCTGTAAAGTTGCTCTCTACTCTGAAAAAACTGGAAATCTGTAAGATATGACAAAGAGCTGTAGCTAAAGTTTCAACAAAAAGTTGTTTTCATGATGCATGTTACACTTTTAAGATACTTATTTCTGAAAAATAAGTTTCATTTTCCTTTTCTATACAGTTCATCACATAAAATTCTGATAAAATACTTTGAGTTTCGTGATTGTAATGTGATAAAATGTGAAAATGTTCAATGGTTCTGAACATTTCTGCAAAGTATGTCACACATATCCAACAAAGGAAAGGTGCAGCTGTAGGATCTGTTAGTCCCGAAGTGTCCTGTTCCTTTTCTTACTATTTCTATACGCCAACATAATCCACATCTCAGAAAATGCGTCCTGATTTTATCTGACATCAGAATATATTCTTAATATTCAATTCAAGTTATTTAAATATTCCTCTGCAGGATTTGATGGATGCATGCAGAGATGTATATTTTGTGCATCACTGATTTTTCAAAGTGTAATTTGCAGATTTGTTTGGATTTTAACTCTTTAGTTTGCTCCTTTAGTTTGCTCCTTTTTCATTTTAGGAATTTAGTCGTGCAAAATTTTAGTTTTGCAATTAATTCTTTGACAGATAAATTAACAGACCCGTTCAGTTGCCATGCTGTCGATGTTCAGTGTCTTCGGATGCCAATAAAGCCCACAAGACTCATGAATACAAATTTTTAGCCTTTTACCACAGTTTGAGGCAATTTGCTTCTTATTAGTTGGGACTGTTTGACATAATACGATCTGATATTAAATAACTTCCAAAGAGCTGCAGGAAACATTGTTCTTATTTTTTTTTACTCCTCATGACTGGTTGCTGACAGTTGCCAGAGGGAGCGTTTGTGCAACTGATGCCACTGCTGTGTCTGCTAGTGACAGTGTCATATGCAGCTGTTGGTAAATGATGTTTGGGATGTGACATGCAACAGAAAGCTGAATGTAAGCAATACAATGTCGGAGATTTGAACTCTGACCTCCTACACCGGGTTATTTTTAAACAAGACAAATCATCATAATTGTCTTCTAAGCTGTATTTTAAAAAAGGTCAAGCATTTATAATCCTTGCAGTTTCTCAGAGAGTTTAGCCTGTTCCTCCTGACAGGACTGGTGTTAGGGGCTCCTGCACCTGACCCACAAGAGCACAACCAAATCTCTTTTTCACAAATTACACTAAATAATAAAGACAGGAAAGCATAGGATGGAGATTCCCAGGTTCATTAGTTGTGTGAGACTAACGGAGGAAGTGAAGCAACAATGTTTGCAAATGTTTCGACAAGATTTAACCGTTAAACCCGCAGTCTTAGTGCAACGCTCAGGAAGAGTGCAGCAGATGTCACAGTCAGCCAACCGGAAATATTATTCTTAGTTTCTTCTTACTCCTCAGCTCTTCAGCCCATGAAACCAGAGAGAAAAATAAAGCTGTTGATCTGGCGAGCCCACCAGCACTGCACACACTATAAAAAGCTCTAGTGGGGTTTACTCAACCCGTCTTAGAACTACAGAAGGATTCAAACTCCACTTATTCGTTTTGAGCCAGCTTCACTTAATCAGAAAGAGCACCAAGCTGCCAAATAAACTGAGCAATAAGATTTAGTTTTAGGACATGCAAGTCTTCACCTTCACACACTCACATGGCTGTGGGCTACACACAGGAAGTACCTTTTTTATGTAGAAAGGGTTAGATAATAAAAAGTCCAATAGCTTTTTAACTTAAAGGAAGGTATGCACAGTGCGTACAGCAGCAGGTGGCAGTCTGTGGGACTTGGATCAGGGCTTTGGAATGGTCACTTCAAAACTTTAACTTAATTGTTCTTTAGCCACTTTTTAGCTAATTAAGCAGTATGCTTAGCATCATGATTCATCTAGAAAACCTGTTTGTCTCCTAACTTTAACCTTGCTATTGAAACAACGCCCACATTACAAGATGCTATTCAGTTAAGTCAGGAAAAAAAAAAACACTTTTTCCTACAAAGTCAAACTGATGAATTTCTCAAAGTCAGAATAAATGGTTTGTTTGCATTTTTATATTTTGCCCTGGATTTGGTATTAGCTTTGTGGAGATAATGTGGCTCTGTTAGCTTCATTGGATCGTGATCAAGTGAATCTTGAGGAGAATCAATTAAAATGGGGGTGGAAGCTTTTGTTTGGTCTGGAGCCATAAAAACTAGAATCAGGGTCGACGTCCAGCCCAGAGTCATCTTGTTCATGAAAGAGGGAGAAACGAAGGCATTGAAAAGCCTTGAAGTTCCTCCAGGAAAACTTAGTCTGTGAATAAACCACAATACTCCAGAAACATCCGTTAAAGTCTCGTCAGGGTGCAGAACGGCACACAGCCATGTTTGGAGAAAGTCGGACACAAAACAAAACCACAAAAAGCCGAGACCAAATGTCAGGCACAGTGATGGAGGAACGTCTTCGGACAGATAAATGAAGCCTTTAAAATATTTATCTGTTTCCCTGCACAGATTCAAGGTTCATTCGGTTGGGGGCCATAAGGAGGCCTAAGGACTCTGGATGAAAGAGATTTAATAATAGTGCTTTTTGACTGAAACCGTGAGTCACAACCCTTTCAATAACGCAAGCAGGTCTCGCTTGCGTTCAAGTACAATTTCCACTGAGGCACGACGCCTTTTCTGTTGTTTTACCGTCTAAATCTGAGCTTTTTAAACTCAAAGACACTGAAACTCATCTGAAATGTCGTCTTTAATATTTCCATTTGATAGTTATCCTGATTTTACCTCATAAATCATCATTATAAAGTTGTGAAATGTCCCTATCTGGGTTTTTAAAATGTTTTGCATTTCTTTTGAAATGGTTTTAGTAATTTACAAGCATTGGGCTACATGTTTAGCATCACTACCTGAGTGGTTTTTCCCAAGTAGTTGTTTTTTCCCGTAGTCATTAAAACACTAATGACCTTTGGGAACAAGTGAGTGATTATATCTGTCAGCTTGAACATTGGCTGCTTGTTTTGGTTTCATCTTTTCTTCAACCCTAAACATAACCGCTGAAAAATATGTACAATTCTGGTAATCAAACGATCCAAAATCAAGATTAAAACCTAATCTCCTAAACTCTAGAATAAAACACAAGCCAGCACTATGAAGCGCAGACTGATACGGCTGACATGCTCTTCTGTCCTGAAACATTTTTAAGTCTCGATAAAATGCATTCAATGGTCTGACATGCTGTCCGCCTTTTGCCCAATAAACGCTGGAGATAGACACCGGCTCCCCTCGCGACCCTGCAAGGATAAACGCGTTCAGATAATGGATGGATGGATGGAAAATGCATGATGTTGAAAATAGAAGAGCACCATCCATCACTCTTACTAAGGTGACACTGTAAAGTAAAGTTGGTGCGCTTTGAGTGGCCTGTCTGTTAGGCAGCTGACTGCAGACTATTAGACGTCCACTCCACAAATCTGTCCCGAAGAAAGCCATGAGAAGACCCACCGACTGCTGAGCCATCTGAGAGATACAGCAAATGTGGACAAGGGCTTATAGCTGCTTATTTTAATAGTTCAAACAACAAATGTAACATAATATGCAGGAACACACGCAGTGGAAACTGGCTTAGCTTTAGCGCAGAAGCTACGATCTACAGTCTTTGGGGTTTAACAGAGGAAAGTGAATGTTGTTCCTGAATTGGCAGCTTTGGAAACACCAGCTAATAGCGTCTCAGTTAGCACTGGATCTGCATTTTCATTTAAATATTTTACAAAAATAAATCTGCAATCAGGTGAGTTTTCCACAAATTTTAAGCTTCATGTGCGTTTCACAGAAGAATCCTTGACAAATCCAAAAATACCAAACTGGGAATTGCAGAGGGTCCTCTGGGCTCCAAATTACATCAATAAGTCCCTTTAGTTTTTCACAAATCCACAAAATCAGCAGATCTCCAAACTGTTTCTGTTTCTACTGAACATTTTTATCAAAACCGACCAAAAAAAAATCCTGAATGGGCTGATCAGTGTGAGAAATATTCAATATTTAACTTTAAGAAGCAACTTATTAAATGTTGAAACAGATATTTATTGATATTTGGTAACTTAATGAGTTTTATCAATACATTCTGGAACAACCGGCCCTCTAACAGCATTCAGACTTTTGATGAGGCCCAAAATGAAAATGAGTTTGACTCTCAGCACAAAAAAAGACTTGAATGATGCAACAAACTAACTCATGAAGGATTAACGATATTCCATCCAACTAGGAAACATTGCTTTCCAATATGATATAATTAATGGGTAATATAACTAAACATGGCTGCCTTCAAAATAACTAATATGTTTGGATTAGCAAAAAGAAACAATGCATTTGAGTATTTTTAAGCTAACTTTTGACTGAATGTTTTATTTTATTTTGGACTGGAAATGAGATAAGATCCAACACAGGTCATCAGGTCACCACATGGAAACACACACACACACACACACACACACACACACACACACACACACACACACGCACACACACACACACATTCATATCTAAGGGCAGTTTTTGAGAACCCAATGACCCCATCAGTCAGGTTTTCATGCTGTGGGAGGAAGAGCACATCCTCCACGCAGAAAGACCCCAGGCTGCGATCCGAACCCAGGACCTGCTACCAACCGCTCCGTCGTTAAATACAACACAAATATACTGCATCTTTAAAGTAAAATACAGCTTAAATCAGCTCAGAAAATAGTGGAAGCTAAAGATCAGCTTATAAACAGCAAACCTCACTTTAAAGCTGAAGTATGGAACTTATAAAAATATGTTTTTTACAGATTTGTTGAAGCCGTCACTATGATGTAACAGTATGGTATGAGACAGTCTGTAAAAAAATTAAAATAAAAAACTTCCTCTGCCTTCTCCCAGTGGCAACTAGAAACAACCAATCAGAGAAAGGAGGCGGGTCTTAGCGCTGTCAATCACTTGTAACAGTAGATAAATGGTTTTCCTGGAACAGTAAGTTGTTTCCCCCTCGTCAGCACATTTAGCAGCTTGTACACAATGTTGATTGGCAGCGCTAAGACCCTCCTTTGGGCTCTGATTGATTGTTTTTGACTTGTGAATTTCTTCAGATGCTAATAGTAGCTCAGGGAGGAAGTGGAGGAAACTGATCTATTCACAGATTATCTGTCAAACTAAACCAGACTCTTAAATATGTAAAACATATTTTTTATGTAATAAGATACCAAATCTAACACTGTTTGCTGTACATGTGATAAACTAAAGCTGTGAAGTTGCTGCTCTTCATTAAAGCACTCATGAAGCTTAGAATAAAATGTTTCCCATGTCAGATCATTATAAACGAGTCTTTTCCATTCTGTGCCATGTGTTTACTGTAATAACCTAAACATCCTGCCTACAGCTGGCAGGTTTGCTGCTCAGTTTAATTGTAATGTCATGACAAAGTGACTAATTTGTTGCCGCATCCGCTACATGAATGTACATGAGCTTTGAAGTTATTAAAACTGTAGCAGAATGAAGCATTTCTGTGTTTTTCCAGGACGAACAACTAAAGGTGGGTGGGTAGATGCCACTGTTATCTGAGGATGAAGAACATCGGCTGCCAACGCCCGCAGCAAGGGGAGCAACGCAGGAAAAGGGGGGCAAGTAGCAGATTAGAAAATTCAATTTAGGGCAAAAGAGGGGGTGGATCTTTTATATAAGGTGCCACTGAGATGTTTTTCCCTTCTCTGTCAAAGATACGCACGCACGCACACACACACACACACACACACACACATATGGTTTTAAGAGTGTCATAGAATCTTTTCTCCGTGTTTTGGTCGTGTTATCTGGTAACACAGAGGATCCCTGTTTGTCTTAGCTGCAGGGCCAAAGTCGGCTCCAGATGCAGCTAATAATACGCAACTCACCGAGGTTCGGGTTGACTATGTATGACTGTATTTCAGTGTGGGAGACAAGGCGGTGTGCCTGGGGCAAAAAAAAAGAGCTATCTCACAATTTTTCAGTACATGCATCATCATCTGGCGCTCCCTCGGTGGGACGCCGTTTGGAGAATGACCCAGCAGTCGAGGGAAGAGGGCATGAAATTGGACCTCTGAGAAAGTGAAAAGGTTGCGCTGTGGAAACAGAAGTAGCTCTCACTCAGGGCTGCTACTGGCTCGGCGGTCAGTCCGAGTGGCTTTTCTGACCCTCCATACTTTTAAATCAATACGGTACAGATTTGTTTTGTCAGCCTGAAAATAGCAGCTGCATCAATTGAAATGTGTATTGTAATATCACATCATTACATATAAATGTAAAATTACTAGAGTTAAAGCTAACTCTCTTTCTATGGAGCTGGCATGTTCTCTGCTTTCTTTCCCTTAAAGGAAATTAAACTTCTTCCTTCCTTATTATTATATTAATTAACCTCAACAATTTAGAGGTGCAGTATTGTGTGCTTAGCAGTCATATTATAGCACAATCAAGAAACTATTCTACCATCAGTTGTTATAAAAAATGCTATATATATATATAAAACATGACTTGAAATTGGGCCTCTATCTTTAAGAAACGTCGCCTTCAGGAAGTCATCACAACAGTCCTTATTAACCCTTTAACAAAGTTTTTACCAGCATTTCACTGAGAAGTAGCTCAACAGCTCCACCAGATGTTTGCTAATTACTGCTGACTAGTCTGAAGGAGCCGAGTGGGAGAGTCATGGTGCGTTCACACGAAATGCGCCTTGAACGTCAGGCGTGTCTGGTTTACATTCAAAGTCTACGCTGAGGCGCGTCAAGGGTCCATCGCGGAGCGTTTCACACGTCAAGCAAGGTGCAATTTGAAGCGTTTGACGCGTTTTTGACACGCGAAGGATGTGAACGCACCACCACAGGGGATAGCCGCTCTGTGATGCAGAAGCTTTGAAAGCTCCCAGGAGGAGCTTCGTCCTCGGAGGCGGGGCTAAGTCCACCCAGGCGTTTTGAACACCTGCATGGTTGCCATAGAGATTAAAGGATTTCTCAAACATGCCTGAAAGAATCAAGGCGCCACTCCAGGTGTGTTCATTGAAGAGGGAACATCATTATAACATGATGTAAAGCTCAAAAACATTGATTTTAACTGTAAAATAAACAAATCAGTCAGGGATGCAAAGTCGAAAAATAGATGCAAAAAAATAAATAAATAAATAAAATCTTAAATGATCCATTTCTGGACAGTGGACCATCTGATTTTGAGGACCAATAGTTAAAGTGTCTAAAAATCCCTATAACTACCTATTTTAAATGCTTAAACAACAAATATTTATTAATATGTACAGTGGAAACCGTCTTAGCGCTACCACAGAAGCTATCATCTACAGCAGGGGTGTCAAACTCCAGTCCTCAAGGGCCGCTGTCCTGCAGTGTTTAGATGTGCCACAGGTAAAAAACAGTGGAATAAAATGGCTTAATTACCTCCTCCCTGTGTAGATCGGTTCTCCTGAGCCTTGCTAATGACCTAATTATTCTTTTCAGGTGTGGTGCAGCAGAGGCACATCTAAAAGTTGCAGGACAGCGGCCCTTGAGGACTGGAGTTTGACACCCCTGATCTACAGCCTTCCTTATCTCCACCAATCAGTAGCAAGGAAAACTAATGCTGCTCCTGGATTGGCTGCTGGATTAGATACAATTTAGCTACATTTCAGAAAAATCCACAAGTAGGTGAATCTGGAGACACTGGACTGGAGTAACTTTGGTTTACTCTCAGCATAATTTCTGATTTGGGGGATTTTTTCAAGTCTCAAAGTCGTGGAAATCTACCCATACTGCGAATTACTGTCTGCTTTCAGTTACCATGGCAACACTGCGCTTTAATGTTCGGCTCCTGGGATGGACGTCTAGGAAAGAGACGTGTCTTGAATTATTACTTTTCGGATAAACTCCTTATTTTACTGAGCCGCAGTAGTTTTTTCTCTGATTGTCACTTCATGCCCTCAGTAGATCAGTTTCTGGTTTAAAAACCAGATTTTATCACCACCGAATGGTTTCTAAAAGCCTTTTAATTACTCAAGCTTAAAAACTTCATCCTGCTCCGTTTTCAGCGAGGAATTTACAATGCAGATGCCTTCAAGAGCGAATGAGTCGGGAAAAAGAGAGCAAATGAAATAAGCAGCACCTGGAGTGTGAGACTCTTGGTGAAACATATTGTGTTTTCTTTTTCTCCTGAGTACGCCTTCCTGCGTTTAATCTCCTAATAGTTGTGATGAGTTAGAGGGGAGCAGGAGCAGAAAATGAAAGTCTACCTCTAAATGGTTTTTGGAGCAACGCCTGTCAAGTGGAACAGGACTGGAGGGGAAATTAGCTGGAGGCTCATGCAAAGGGAGCTCTGTGGGAGATTCCTGCAAACCCGTTTGGGGAAAACGGATACAGTTTAGTCTTCCAGAGAATTTCAGGAAACACCAAAGAGACAGTGAACTGCCAACGCAACTTTTCCTTTTTTTTTTTTTTAATCTCGTAAGAAACAACCATGACAGGATTGACTTGAGGCTGACTTACAGAAATATACATATATTTACACTGTCAGGGGTTTTACTGCTGGTGGATTTCAATTTGGAAAAAGCTTTGCAGAAGTTTCCCTTTGAGATGTTTCCCATTTTGTCACATTGCAGCAACAAACTTTAGAGTTTCACTTGGGTGTTTTTGTGGTGAATTGAATGTTTTTTTATAAGGAATACCAGTCAATTTTGCATAGAATTTGAATAAACATAATTTTTCTCAAACTAAACTAGTCAATTGTGACAAATGAAGCTTTTCGTGAGTTTTTAGACGTATTACATGTGATTTAGCATAATCTAAGTCACGTGTCAAACTCAAGGTCCGGGGGCCAAATCTGGTCCGCCACAGCTTTTTGTGTGGCCCTCAAGTCTCCAGGTGCCAAATTACATCAACCAGTCCTCCCAGTTTCCTGTGACTATGGAAATTCAAAATTTTTCTCAGTAATGCATAACTGCAAATTTCTGCAAAAATGGTCCAAACCATAAGGTTTAACTGACCACTAACTCCCTCCAGTAGGGGGCAGTATTGTTACTTTTACAGCACCGCTGCCTCAGCCTTATTTCATGTTAGTCTATGATTGATGTGACAAAGTCATAATTTACGTCATACATAAATGTAAATATTGCAAAATTTCTAAATTATCTCAATAAAATCTGTGATTTTATTGTAAAAAAGAAAAAAAAATAAAAATCCTAGAGAAACTCAACGTTAAAACATGTTTAATTTTAAGAACTTCTTATAAAAAACAAAAAACTATTCATATTTTAATGGGTTTTATCAATCCATTCTGGCACCACCGGCCCTTTAAGAGCATTCATGATCTTGATTTGGCCCAAAATGAAAATTTAAATGGTTTTGCCTTTTCATAAAAAGTACCATCCACAAAATAAGAAATAATCAGTCAGTTATTTAAAATCTTAAGGGTCCTGTAACAATAGTATTACCATTAAGCAGATTAATGTCCCATAATGTTCCCTCAGCTGCAGTAAACACAACCAGGCACATTTTGGAGCGCAGCCTCCCCACAGCTGTGACTTCTCTTATTTTGTATTTTAATAACTGTGTGGGTGTTGATACAGCAAACTGAGCTCACATTTCTAACCGAATATGTTAATAAACAGGAGCACTGCTGATTGTTTCTGTTTGGCAGGAAGTCAAAAACAAAGTTAATTTATGACCGTTACTTCCCATTCGGTCTCTCCATTAAGACAATATAAATGGTGCCAAAGGTCAAAGGTTAAGGCAGCTTTTAGCCAACAAGATAAATCACTTTTGTCTGTTTTAATACTGAAGCTGATTTACTGAAGTAAACATATGAGACTGATGTGCACTGAACAAAACTTCAAGTTATTATTATTTCACATTAAACATCCGCCATCATATCAATCTTCTAGACCATCCAGGTGTCCCAGTTCAAGTTTAAACTTATTTTAATTAATTTAAGTTAACTTAAATTTAACTTAAGTGAATTTATTTACTTAATAAATACATTAATAAGTTTAATAAATAAATGTATTAATTTATAAATACTTAATTTATTAAGTACATTTATTTACTTATTAAATAAATTTAAGCAAATTGATGTATTTAAATACATCAATTAAATTTTTAATTAATAAAAATGTACTTCAATTTTTATTAAGTAAACTTTTTTATTTTTAACTAATAAAACCAAATTTTACTTAATAAAGTTTACCGTCATTAAGTAAAAGTTATTTTACTCAATACATTAAGTTGCTACCAGTTGAAGCAATTGAATTAAGTTGGTTCAACTAAATTTTTTCAGTGCATCTTTCAGTTTTTGTGCTCCACTAATCTGGAACAAACTTCCAGAAAACCGCAAAGATGCTGAAACCCTGAGTTCTTTTAAGTAAAGGCCAAAAGCCCATTTATTTAATATTAGCTGGGAAATCATTAATTTCAGTCTGTCTTCCAACTTTTCATTACTTTCTGTAATTATGCCACCATAATGTCATTTTTTTTAACAAACTGTTAAGTCCTATGCATCCTGAGAACCATACCTCAATATTTCTGCAGATTTAAACTGAAAACATGCAACAACAACATTTCCGTTTGGGTTAAACAAAGTTTTCTGATCAATCCCTTCACTGGTTTCTCCCTTTCTTGGTCCACTTTTAATAGAAACTGGCAGCAGCTGCTTAGACGTAACTCCGTGCAACACGATGTGAATTCCAGATCAGCTTTAGCATTTCGGTCACGTCGGCAACCTGTCAGTAAAGCAACACGTATCTGGATTTGCAGGGCGGGTTGTGGGGGGGTGTTTATGTTCCTCCTGCTCTGAAAATCTTTTAGCAATGGAGCGAAAGCAGAAGTGAACAGTGAACTGCCTCTCGCTGTGCTCAGACACCATTGTGCGTCAGTCTCTTTCCGAACCTCTCAGAAGTCTTTCCGCAGCAGGGGAAATGTGTTCTGCTGGCTTTTGTTCCCTCACATTGCCATCCGCCGGGATTGATGGTGCTACGCTGAGCCGTAATGAAAAGCCACAAAGCCAGCTGTGCAGACCTGCAAAATGGCACTTTCATCAAACTAAACAAGGCTGGCGCCAGCTTCTCAATTATTTAAGGCTTGGAATAAGCAACGGCGTGGAACGCTTTTGAATCAATGACTTTGACACCCATCAGTGATGTTAAAAAGACGAGAATGTTATTCAGAAGATGAGATTTGGCTTATGGTTATGTAGCGAGAGACAATCCTCCAACACTGATTGCTACTGAAATGTCAGAACATTAACTTTTTTCCCCCTGACAAGCTGCCATTAAACTGCATATGGCTGAGTATCACACCAGGCTGAAACTCTCTTCACTTTTCTTCAGTCATCACTTGATCAAGTCTGAAGTGGTTTGGTCAATAGATTTAATTAAAAAGAGTTGGCACTATAGAGTAAAAAACCTTGAGTGGAGATATACTGTTAAAATCCACCAGTCTATCAGTGAGGCCAAACATTTTGAATCAATAAAATTATCTTTTCTGCATAGGAAAGCCTTCCTTTTATCAGTGTATAATTGATGTTACAAGTATCGCCGTGGCAACTGGAGATTTAACATATGCCATCCTTTACTGAGAGCAGGGGTGTCCAACGTGTTCACGCCAAACGCGATTTGAGCGTTGAGCGCCTCTACGTGAGTTTCACATGTCTACCGTTTGAACTGTTTTGAGCGTCCGACGCTGGAGTTAGAAAATCTGAACGTTTGTCGCTGGATGCAGAGCGTCAACCAATCAGAGAGACTCTGCTGTGTGGTTGGTGTCCTGCCAGGAGATGCAGGTACTGGTCATCAAACTGGGATCACTGGGGAGATGAAAACAGCACCTATAGCGACCGTCGTCAGTGAAACCTCTCACCACCTCTGAAACATCTAGGACATTCAAACACGCCCGACGGCGACATTCTGTTGATTTCAGGAAATAAAACCTGGACACTCTCTCAATATTTCATCAGCCATTGTTCAAAGTAACTGGGAGAGGAAAAAATGGCCAGAGACTCACGTTATCAGCTGTCACCGTTGTTTGTTCAATAGAAACTCAACACAAAATGTTCAGCAAAGACATCTGAGCCTCTGTTATGACTGCAAAAACTTATTTTGGTGATTCTCTCTCAATTTCATTTGCCATTGTACAGAGAGACCGGCAACGGAAAACCATTTAAGGTTTTCCATTTATTAAGGTTTTTTGCAATGATCTTTATTTATTTTGTTTTCACTCAAAAGAAATCAACCCCAAACTGTTGAAACTGTGGGTTTGTCTTATACCAGATACGTTGTGTTTTCTGCAAAATCAAATTGTTTCGTTGCTTTCAATTGTTCATTTTTTAATTATTATTGAGCAGATAAAAAAAAGGCACCAAATATTATTTTTAAACCCATTTTATAACATTTGCGCAACCTAATTTTGGCTCTCATGGCAAAAGTATCAAGCCATGAGATATTAATACATGTTTCATTATGCATTTTCTCATGTTACAAACTCAAACTTTAAAGTTTTCCTTGAGGTTTTTCCTCTAACAGCCCAGAACAACATTGTGAAGAAAAGTGGAGGATACAAATTTGAAATCTTGGAGTTTGTTTCTTCAAGGAGTCCGAATGTTTTTACTATCTGAGCTTTTTTTAAGCACATAATAAGAATGTGTGATAATGCATCTGGATTTTCAAAAGTAATACAATATGCAGGTCCTGCTAGACAGATAATCAAAATCTAAAGTGCGTTACGTTTACAAAGAAAGGTGAAAACCTTCTGGTTGAATGTGCAAACATAAACCATGGTAGTCGTTTTCAGAGCTAACATTTGTTTTGCCCTTTAACTACCTGGACGGTGCATTCAGAGCATCTTTTACTTGAAGATTCAGGCGCTGATTGCTTGATTACAGGCTTCTTTCACAAATCTTTTCCTTCACAGACTGAAGCAGAAATTGGGGGCTTTACTGCAAAAATCTTTCAGCGATCCAGGATTCGACGCTCAGCTTCTCTGAAGCAAGTCTAGTGTCGTCATGTTTATCTTTATCACTGTGTTTCTGAAATGTTTATACATAATTCATTTCATAATAGTGATCCGTGCAACAATGACTTTCACCTGAGCTTACATGAGTAAAGCAGCTGCATTTTAACAGCATCAGCCTCTGGAAACAGAGCTGAATCTTCAAGCTTCACTATTTACACAAAAAATCTACAGTCTTGTTCTTATTTTTATTTTTTGAAAGAAAATGATAAAGTAACTTTATTATGCATAAACAAATTTAATCAAACTCATATGTGATCATGTGCGTTTAATGCAATTTTTTAAAATATAGTGAAAGCTCACTGCATCACATTTAGATTTACAAGAAAATGTGAAATTACTGTTTTCTAACAACCTGACGTTTTAAATCCATAAATTGTACTCCGAGTTTTTCAGTTGCATCTTTTTCCAAATAGTTTAGAAAAAAAAACATCTGAATACTGAACAGAAAGTAGATTTTTTTGCTCTAAACTGTAAATTAATTTCATAAACGCAAATCAGAAACTTCAGTTTTGATCAAAATTCATTAAAATATTTCGACTAATATTCTAGAAAAGTAGTTCTAAATATTTGGTACCCAAGCCAATTTTATTCAAATCTAACTCTTATAAATCTGATTCTTATGTGGGATTCCTCAAGGCTGTATTCTTGGGTCACTTTTATTATTATTTACTGCACATGGTGTAAATAATTCAGGCTTAAAACAGCCAAAAACTAGTTAATATGGCTCTAACAGTGTCTATAGAAAGAAAAACAAAATCCCAGATCCTATGAAATAACTGCACTCTCTCAGTTTTTAGAAAATGAAACATTTAAAAATCCTGTTATTATTCTACAAGGCTTTGAGTCCATCATCAGTGTTCCAGAAATTGGCAACAATAAGCAATTTTAAGCATTTTATATTCAGTTTAATGATGGAGAATTGAAACTGAGGGCATAATTTCCCTTCTGAGAGGGAAACGGCTTCAAACATGCAGCTAAAGCTACAGTGAAATGGCTGTAAATGGTGCATTAGTGGGTTATTATGGCATATTTTACATTTGTTGCATGCTTTTCTAACACATCTGATTGTATTCGATCTATTTTCATAAGCACACCGCACTTTTCAGATTTTTTGATCCAAAGAAACGATGAAATCCATGTACTTTTTTTACATCCTCTTCAAAATTATCCACTAATTTATCTTCTTTTCCATACAACTCTCCTGAAATGCTTCTTTTCCTGAATCTGTCTTGTTTTTTTTGCTTCACCGTTGAAAGACATCTTCAGTTTAAGCACCACTGAGCTTTCAAATGCTCATTCAACTCTGTAATGAGAGGTTTATGCACTGGAGCCTCAATGTAATATCCTCTATGTGAGTGTCAGACTGTTCTTGTGGACACAATCTAATCATGTGCAGAGCTTTCTCTCTGAACCATGTGTTTCGTTGCATATCTCAGATTTCTCTTTACAACCTCAGTCAGACATCTGAGGAGACACTTATGCTGGACATTTACATAGAATCTAGGGCAGGATTTTCCCATGGGCCTGGATTGTGCAGAAAAGTGAGTTATAATCAAACATAACCGTAGTAGAAGCTCTAAATAATTCACACACAGAGAACTGCAGGTAGCAAATACACCAATATTTCATTAACTTGTGATAATATGTCTGATTCCTCTTCAGGTTTGCTTTTAGTAAATATTAAACTAAATTTTGGTTCCGGTTATTCTGCTTCGCCAAGAACTTTCTACAATTGTTCTGGATTTCTAAATGTTGGTTCTCCATGTTAGATTCTTATTGCTAAGTAATAAACTAATTGGAGTTTCTCTCCAATATTAACGTTAAATGTTGGTCTAAAGTACTAAATATTCCACATTTTAGTAAACTAAACAGAAATGGAGCAAGCAGGGCGAAGGTGGGTAGGAGGGAGAAGAGAGCAAGAGAAAAATGAATTATTTACTTAAAACAAGTCTTTATATCTTGCTAAAAAGTTACTTTTGGGTTAGATGTGTCTTATTTCAAGTGTACAAAGAAATTAGCACTAAAAATCAGACTAAAAATTCTTGGTAAGATTTTGTGTTTTTGCAGTGATGATATGAAATCCAGGTGAAAAGTTTACATACACTCTCCATCAGCAAGAGCATCATTTATTTTGATTCTTTAATGATTAATTATTTTTCCCAGGGTGAAAAGTTTATGATAAAAACAAGAATTGGTTGTGTAAGTTGGTTAAAAATTCCTTGTACTTCACATATCCTTACAGCCAAAAACAAATGACATTTGCACTTATAGAAAATGTACATAAACTTTGTAAGATTGATGTTTAGTCTGCAGCGATCGAATTGCACGGCACATTTGGTCCTAAAGAGTTTCCAAACAACTAAGCTGACTCATTAGGGCTGCACAACACAGACTTCACCCAATTTCCAGCTCTCCACGACTTAAAGACGCTTCTTTAAAGAACCCGTCAAGCGTGTTTACTTCAGGATGGAAAGTCTGAATTGGCCCCAGAAAACAGCCAAAGATGTAAGTTTTGAGGAACATCAGTGACACACAAAGTCCACACATCTTCTTCAAAGTGAGCGACACGGCACATAAACCAAAGCAAAAAATAAAACATGCTCATGTGGAGACGGGAGAAAACAGTCAGACAGTATCCAATTATTCACCGCTTTTGAAAAATCAGAAGATAATGGACTGCTATTATTCCAAAAGGACATTTTTGAAACTAAACTACATTAAAAATGTTTGTGTTCGTTCAGCTAAACCCAAAATTATTCAAGCCTCCAGCAGGTTGAGGTGTTTTTTATGTTCAACAGCAACATTAGCCGAGATTTATAGGGAGAAAAAGATCAGGGCCAGAAAACATCTTGTCAGCAATTTTTTTCATTCAGAATAAAGGAGAATACAATGTTAAGATGTAAATATAGCAAGTAAATTACATTTTCAGGGTTGTATTACATAAAAAAAAAACATTTTAGTTGAATGAAAATAATTTTAAATCAAAATCTGAAAGGCATATTGAATAACTTTGGGCTCAACTATATTTACAGGTGCATCTCAAAGGTAGAATTTAAACCAAAAGTTATTTAGAGTAAATTTCAGTTCAAAAAGTTTCATCACACACAGATTTATGTATTTTTGAGCAAATTTGGCGTAAAGCTAAAAAAAAACAAATTCAGTTTCTGTTCAGAAGGAAAATAAACCAATAAAAATGATTTTGGCAAAATAAATTTCATGTAACTGACATGTTGTGGCTTTGCATGATTATGGTGAAGACTGCTAAAGAGGCGCATTGTATTATAGCGGATTAACAGAAAGTTGAGTGGAAGGAAATACGTGATGGAAAACAAAGGAGAAACAGGCCAGGATTGCTTCTCAGATGTCAAAAAGAAATGCATTTCATTTTCTAACAGAACCTGGCTCATGTATACATGACCAAACCACCATGATACAACTGCTGTTACCATGGTTACGGCCATGTTGTAGTTTAAAAACTCATCAAAAATCTACTGACTCGACAGCCGTTCTGCAAACAGTCACTCATCGTTCAAAAATATAGATGTCCAGACTCTTGTAATAATGGAAATATTACTGGAAAGTAAAAGTTTAGCAGGGAACAAAAAAATCTCCTCAAGAATCCCATCAGTGTTTATGTCGTCTACTGCAAAGTCAGCGCAAAAAAATTTTAGAGCACGTCTTGGTTTCTACTGCTGTCAAAGTTTATAGATGCTGATTAAATTTTCTAGTAGGGCTTGGCATCTGCCCACACTGCCAAAGGTACCAATAACTCGTTTAATGACCGTGGTAATAATCCTGACCCGAGCGCCGTAGAAAACCTTTGGAGCATCGATGGAGTAATTCATGCAAAAGGAGCCCTGACCAACGACTGAGTGCAGTGCAGATTTGTTCAGCACTAAGAGAAAAAGCGATATTAGCTGCTGCTTTTCCACCATCTGTTTTAAACCACACAATTTCCTTCCACTTGGTTCTTAATTAATATGACTAAAGTTACTTGTGCTTCTTTCACAGTTAGCTTTTGAGGCTAACTTGAGCATCTCAATCACTGTTTAAGTCAAAACATTAATCCTTCGTAGGCTAGATTGACAAAATGCAGTATTTTAATTAGAGAAAGCCATACAGTTTCAGTAAGTAGAGGAAAAAAATATCGTATTGGTATCAGTTATCAGCCGAATGAGTTTTAGTATATCGGCGTATCGGGTATCGACCAAAAATCCAATATCAAGCATCTCTAATCCTTAGTTTTCTGAGAAACTGAATTCTGGGTTTCCATTAGCTTAGCCACCATCATAAAAACTAACAAATGAAAGCTTGGAATACATCCCTCTGTGTGAAATGAATTAGTGAAATTACTGGTCAACTGCCAAGAAACTGTCTGGGGTTTTTCAACTGGCTTAGGGTAATTTTGATTCGCTGAATCCAAAAATCACGTTGGTTTTGCTCAATCAGGTCAACTTCCTGAACTAGGCTACATATTAATTTGGGATGCTGGGATGCAGTTATGATGGCTGATTACTGTTGGACTCTAAAGAGAGATTTCCCTGCTGCTGAGCACATGAGGCGTTTGGAGGAATGGAAGTTTATGCCCTGAATTTTGCCATTCTGTTAGAAAACGATCTGTTTTTCTCCTATAGCCTTTTTTGGATGGGAAATATTAACAGAAATGACTGATAACCTCACAAAAATGTAATAAATTTAGTCAGAAGCTCGGATTTTTCTGAATCAAATCAGAAAAACCTGAACCGATTGAGAAAAATGGATGTTAGTTTTAATTCAGCCCTGCAAAATAGTCCTAATTCAGTTGAAGAAACATAACTTCCAAAAAATATCTTTTTGTAACCCAGTGCCTTATTCCATCTTACTGACATGCAACAAACATGCATTCCTCTGACCTCATTTTGCTCAGTAATGTTTGTCTTTTCTACCTTTACTGGCTTCAAGTGGAATAATTGGAGACATCCGACGTCGGAGGTTAAGGAGTGAATAGTGAGGAATTTAGGGTGTTAAGGTGGAATTTCAAGGGTGTCTTTTTACAGGGCATACTTGGTGAATTATTTACCTCTCTGTTGAGCCTTGTGTTTGATTTAGACTTTTTATTTTTAGGCTGAGGCGATGGGTCATACCTCACACTCCCTGGAGCCAGAAATTGTGCAAGTGCAGGAACCAGTGCCGTTGCCAAGCACCTCCAGCGCCTCTGGTGTGGCAGCGGGGTTGTAACTCATGTAATACTCTTGGAGTTGGGAGCTGAGGTTTTGCTCGGGCTCTGGGCTCTTTTTGCGCCGCTTCCGTCCCACCATCGACCGCTGCTGAAGCAACCGCGTAGCGCCCGGGTAACGCCGCCACACCACGTAGATGATGGTCAGGATGAGCGACATGGTGAAGAAGAGCGCCACGCTGCCCACCACCACTTTGTGCAGCGCCATGTGCTCCATCGCCGGGGGCGATATGAGGGTGGGCCGAGTGCGAACTGCGGTGTTCCTAGTGTCTTTGCTCATGTGGCCTGGATAGGTCGGGTGAGGTATCGGTCGAAGTCTGAAGGGTGGGAGGGGACCGAAGGTGCTGGTGGGTGGGGTCGTTGGCGAACCACTGGTGGGGGCAAAGGTCGGTTCAGCCGTGGCGTCAGAGATTAGCTCCGGCATCGGTGATGGCGTTTCGGTCATGAAGTAATCATTCTCCTCGCAAATGCCGTGGTTCCGTGTGACTTCCATGATTTTCTCTCCCTGGAGATGCTTGGGGCTGCTGCAGATCATGGTGGTGTCTTTACTGCCCCGGAAATTTCTCAGCCAGGCAACCAGGGGGCAAATGCCAGCTCCACAGTCCCATATGTTGCCAGCCAGGCTGATAGTGGTCAGTGAGATCCAGGCCGTCACAGCCTCTTGGGACACGTTGGACAATTTGTTGGATTCCAAGTTCAGGACTTGAAGGTTGGGCAAGCAGTGAAAAACAGCCGGGTCTAGCGTCTGAATTTCATTCCCAGACAGATCCAGTTTCTGCAGCGTGTACCAAGTCCAGGGAAGGCCCTGGTTCACCACTCTGATGCGATTCCACTGCAAATACAGGGATCTCAGATTGGCTAAGCGTGGAAACAGAAAAAAGTTGATCCTGGAGAACTGGTTGTGCTCCAGATGCAACTCCATCAGCCTTTGCAATCCCAAGAAGGTGGTGCGAGTGAGAGCCTTGATCCGGTTGTAGCCCAAATCCAGAAATTCCAGACTTCTGCACTCCAAAAACGCTCGAATCGGGATGTTGGAGAGACCGTTTGAGCGCAGGTGAAGGTTTTGCAGCTTTCGTAAGCCGTGGAATTGACCCGGTTGCAGGATTTCCAGTTTGTTGTAGGACAAGTCAAGGCTACGAAGGTTGGGGACGCCATGGAATGTTGAGTTATGCAGAGACGCGATCCGGTTGGAGCTCAGAATCAACTCTTTAAGCCTTCGGACTCCCTGGAACGCTCGACTGTCGACGACTGAAATTTGATTATGGTCCAGGTATATCCAAAGCAGCTGTCCCAGGTGAGCAAACTGGTAAGGTAGCAGGGTATGAAGTTCATTGTAGCGCAGGGAGAGACCCTGGCAGCCGACTGAGATGTTTTCCGGGACTTCTAAAAACCCAGAGGAGTCGCAGTGGATGGTTTTCCCCTCGCAGCGGCAGCTGTTGGGGCACGTGCGCTCGCCAAAGCTGAACAACAAGGGAGCTCGCAGGAGCAGGAGCAGAGGGAAAAGAAAGCACGTCAGCCTCCCATCACACAGCAGCGGACCTGGGAGCAAACAAAAGGAAACCAGGATTAGTAAAATCAAGAAACAATAGGAGGACGGCTACAAAACAGCAACAAATACTGAAAAAGAAAATTGTTTTGAAAAACATGGACTGGTTCTCCAATCAACAAGATGCGCTGACCAAAATGTGTTTATTTGTAGTATCAGTTGGGTTTTTAAAAGTTAAATCAGGGGACAATTTTAGAAGGAAAACTACTCATTTGCTTACTTGGCCAGAAGGAAAATTTTAAAAACCAAGACATGAAATAAAAGAAGCCAAATGAAACCAAGGATAACGCTGGAGAGAAAAGAAGGATCTGACAAGGACTCAATGAACTGGGTGGAAAATAAGCAGGGATGGTGATCACTGGTGGAAGAGATTAAATGGATGCAGAACAGCTGAGAGAGAGAAGCATTAAAGACACAATTCTTCTTCAGTTTAGGTTGGAAACGTCTATTCCTTCTTTTAATAGATGTTGCACAATTTTACTAATTTTGATGAGTTTTCGCTGCATAAATGCTGGAGGATTGTACAGCTGTAGTAGACTTCCAGTAATTTAGAGATCATCAAAAATTATTTTATTTTCAAGTTTTGAAAAGATTACTTTATTTTTTTTGAGAAATTGTAATCAGTTAAAATCAGCTTCACGAAATCGGAGATTGGAAATGGGACACAGAAACTCTGATTGGTGAATTTTAAGTGAATTTTGTTCCCAGACTCCTGCAGTCACCTTTCATGTGGATTAATAAATTAAAACAAACTCGTTGTGTATGTAGCAAAAAGGTTTGTTTTTATTTATAGCGTGGGGCACCTGCAACACGTTTCTTGAATTCTTCACACAATAATTCTTGAAAATGAAGTTTCTTGACATTTACTCAGTATTTTATATTTTATGAGGCACAGAGCTGAAATTTGAGACGGTAGATTTCCCAGGAACCTTCCTGGAACAGGAGTAATGTCTGCTCCCACCACAATGCACTGAACGGCAAAAGCGACTTTAAATGGTTGTGATTTACAGGCTGCTGACCTCCTCCTGATTTATTTTTCTGTCCATGCAGGCAGGACACAACATATTTCACATGATTCCACCACTGTGTCCAAGCTAACAGTAAAAAATCTGCAATCATACGTTGCAGGTAAGAATTCACTGCTGCTTAGAGAACAAAAATATGCAATAGTGCTAATAAAAGTAAATACAAGAGTCTGTTAATTGAAAATATTTCTTATGATGTTCAAGTCCAGCTGTTGACCTTCTGGAAACAACTATTTTCTTGGAGACTTCAAACACAGTAGAGATCTTATTTTAATGTGCTTCAGCCTTACAGTAAATATGCATAAACGGATACCGCAGAGAAGCTAGCTAGCCGGCTAGCTAGTTAGCTAGCTAGGTGGCTACTTAGATCAATCTCGATAATGAAAGAAATGCTTTTTATAGCTGCTGTTGCAAGTTTCCATAGATTCTCTGAGATTAAACTTAGGAGTCCAAACGTGTTTCTAACAGTGAAAAGTGAAAAGTTTACAAAAAAAAACCCACAAACGTTTTGAGTCTTTATTTTCCTCTATTTTCTAATCAAGAGACACTGAATGTCTCAAGAGGTTCAAGTCCAGCTGCTGGCCTTCAGGAAACATTAATTATATTCTATTTACTTGGAGACTTCAAACACAATAGACATCTTATTTTAATGTGCTTTACTATCAATCTAAATGGATACTACAGCCAACCGGCTAGCTAGTTGGCTAGCTAAATCATAATACTTTGACAACTGCTGTGTTAAGCTGTGTTTATGTTTCCATGACATAATGCAATTTAAACTGCCTTGTTGCTGAAATGCCAGACAAATAAACTTGATTGATTGATTCAAACTCCCCATTTTAGATATTTATTCCTCTCTTTGTTTCCTCTCTTTTCTTTAATCTCATTTTCTGGATGAAGACAAGTGAAGACTGCTTATTTCTGCATCGCAATAATTCACCTCTGGTGAAAATTATTGCTCATTTCAGCTCTTCCGCTGATAGCTCAGGGCTTTTATGAGACGCTGCCTGCGTCAGTGGCTTTTTAAACCTCTTATCAATATGAAAAATAAGGATCACAGGCACTTTATCCACCAAAACATTTTGCGAAGGTTGTAATATTTGATCGGATGAGGGCTAATGGCAGGAAAACGTCAATTGGATCCTCTGCCTCAGTCGCAGCGTAATGCAGTTAGCAGACTAGGTGAGGACAGGGGTCCTTTAACTTAACATGAGATGGAAATTGGATAGTTTTCACCCAAAGCTTCCCATTCTGTCAAAAACTGCAAATGGCGAGGTCAAGATGTGAAGACGCGCTCGTCTCAAGACTCAGAAATCCCTTAAAACGTGGTTTATTCATAATGCTGTGCAGAGGCTTACCACAGTGAAGACAGGTGAAGTTTTCAGTTCTGACACCAAATAGTAACACCATCTGCGGTGATTTCCCACAGTGTGAACTGTGCTTTTCAAGCTGAATCAATGTCAGCAAAAAAATACACTCCAAGAACCCTGGGCACCTTGAGAGAAATCATCCAGGACGTAATGTTCATGCGGATGCGTTTCTGGGGAAGGTCAAAGGTTCAGCAATCACAGAGCTGGAAGGAAGACATCACTAGAGCTGACAAAAATGTCAAAAATTCATCCGTCTCGCAGCTAAAATGACATGAGCAGCAATTAAGCAATGGATGGATAGAGCTGGCAGAACCGTCACACAAAAAGACAACTACAGCAGGAAATGATGCAGGGCTGAAACATAAAGACAAAACAATCAGATTCTAAAAAAGAGGCTTGGTAACATTTTATTTTGAAGGGGCGTACATAAGACTGACATAATGGTCATAAAGGTGATAAAACACCTGCTATGAACACGAAGGAGTCTTCACAAGTGGTTATGACTGTCATTCGGTTAATAATGACACTTTTAATGGATTTTTAGTGCAACTTTGCAACAAAAGTGTCATTATTTACCGTTTAAAGCAAAGTTGACAGTTAAAACTACCAACTTTACGAGAATGCCGTACATTCAGCTACAACAATGAATACTGCAATAGACATGTGATCAATATCAATAGATAATACATCTGATAGAATATTCATTAAATTCACTGAACTCCGATCCAGAACCGCACAGCATTCTGGAAAGGCTTTGCCAACATCAAGGCAAGTTAAGCAACGCTGGTTAACAGCTCAACCTTTTTTCAGGTGACATTTATATAGTAAATCTAATTACAATCATAACATTTCTTTAAAACTTTAATAGTCAGAAACTTGTAAAAACATCAACTCTTCTTCAGAAATTTAATTTAGTCTCATAAGCAGATGCTTTTATTTTTTTCTTTATATGTATTTAAATGTATTTTTGACACTTTTTGCAGAAAAGAATAGACAAAAAGGCACACATTGTTTTATTTTACTCATTTATGTATGTATTTATTTAACTTTTGTTTTGTACTTTGTAGATTATCAATATCTGTAGTTATTCTTTAATTTTTCTTATAAGAGTAAAGATATTATGTTAAAGATCCTCTATTTGAAGTAAATGGAGGATCTTTTGATTGAT
This sequence comes from Poecilia mexicana, assembly GCF_051168715.1. Lineage (NCBI taxonomy): Eukaryota > Metazoa > Chordata > Actinopteri > Cyprinodontiformes > Poeciliidae > Poecilia > Poecilia mexicana. Next base: position 20,357,728 of record NW_028263381.1, read on the forward strand.
GGAATCAACAAACTCACTAATTCTTCGGTTACCTAGCAACAACCTGCAGAGTAACCCGTGGTTGCCTAGCAACAACCTTAAGTAACTTGTGCACCCAAAATACTAGCAAACAATCTCAAACACTACCAGGCAAAGAGTAGCAGGGAGTGTGGTGTGGCCCCCTCCCCACCTGCTGCTGCTCACATTCCTAAATTCTTTTTTGTTTGTTTGCTTGTGTAAATCTTTTAGGTTTATATTTTTACAGTTGGTTTTCCACTGCAAGAGAAAAGCATAAGCATCAGAAAGTGTCTTGTTATATTTTTTAGACTTGATATATAAGCTTCCACTTTCCTTTGTCAACCTTTAGTGACCTTCACATTAAAAATGCTGAAGATTCGAGCATTAAGGCTAAATGCACAAAAATAATTATACCACTAGCCTGAGATTTAATTGTTTGACCTATTTTATGATGGCTACAGTTCAACAATTTCATTTTTATAATGATTTCTGAGTAATATCATCACATCTGACCATGGATGGCTTCAACTCTCGTGTCCCATTGTGGAGGCGGATGCAGTTTCCAGGAAATACGAGTACAGATATTATGATGCACAATGTGTATTTTTGTGGAAAATACTCTGTTATTATGGTTTATATAAACACTTTGTGTCATCTTGTGGTCTCTAAACAACTAAAATTCTGCTTTTACTGTGTATTTCAACAATGAAACCCATTTAAGCACTGGTGGTGACACATGCAGAGTAAATTCATTCTAAAAAGAAATAATTAAAGTGGTTTACTCTTAATCTTGAATGAAACATCTGCTTAAAGTGTTTAGAAATTTCTACAAGATTAATGCAAAAACTAACTGCACAATTTCTGGGACAGAAATCCAAACAACAGGGGTGCCATGGCTGAACAGTGCAGCCATCTGGACTGCAAGATCTGCAAATTAAACCTGACAGACACCAAGTCCTCACACGACCGTTTGGTACAGATCCTGCCTGATGCAGGACAGAGCCGACATGTTAAAAAGCACAACAGTCCTATTCTAACGGCAACATTAGCACACAGATGAGCTCCTAATTGGTGTTTAATGAAACTATGTAAATGTTTTGCTGTTCACATGACCTGGTTTTCCCAGAAATCTGAAATGTGTGGAACGCAGATGAGCTACGATGAAATGGTTTAGATCAGGGGTATTAAACTCATTTTCGTTTTGGGCCAAATCAAGATCCCGAATGCTCTTAAAGGGCCGGTTGTGCCAGAATGTATTGATAAACCTGTTAAAATATCAATGAATTCTTAAAATTAAATAATATTATTGAAAGTATTTTCAGTCCCTCCAGGATTTTGTAATTTTTCTTGTGATTTTTTGCAATAAAAATCAAAGTGTTTGTGGTATTAATTTGGAAATATTTGCAATATTTGCACTTATTTATGACGGTAAATGCAACTCACTGTATGAACTATAATCTGACATCAGTTAAGGCAGAGGAAGCTGTTTACTACAAGTAAAGTTTTTGACAGAAAAATCCACAATAAACTCCCAATAATGTATCAGTGCAAAAAAGTGCGGGGATTTGTTGATTTTGTGTGAATTTCCATGATAATTCTTAGGAACCTGGAGGGACTGACTGATATAATTTCGCAGTAAACAGATAGAAAATGCATTAATTTGATAGAAAACATAATATTTAAGCACATTTACTGTTTAGTCTAGAACCTAGAAGGCCACATAGAAAGTTGCAGCAGGCCAGATTTGGCCCACGGGCCTCGAGTTTGACACATGGTTCAGATCGATGTTTATTCAGCTGACTGCATGGCCCAGTCCAGGAGAGTTGGTTCAATTGGTGATCAAAGTTGTACAATTTGTTAAATTTTCAGCTGCTGCAGTTTGAAAAACGTGTTCTTCCCCCTCGCCAGTGGTGGCGCTGCACCAAGAAAAACTGAAGGAAGCCACACAAAAACCTCTGATGAAGAAAACCTTCTTCACATAACGTAACCACTTCCACACTTGTTTTGGTTGTATTTACCCAGAATTCATTGTGCTTCCTGCTTTGCGCAGTCTCTGGTCCGCTTGGCGTTCACATTTGCATTAAAACCGCACCAGAGTTCACTTCATCCAAACCAAGGCTGAGGTTTGTAGATGAACCAGAGTTTGTTTGTTGACTTTGATTACATATTCACAGCTCCCCAAACGAACCAGACTAGAGCTTGGACAAGCGGAAACTGCATCTCCAAAGTATTGACTGTAGGAGGCGCTACTTTGTTCCGCTCCATCACATAAAATCCTAACAAACACATTAAATGTTGTGGCTGTAACATGAACAGCATGTGGTAAACTGTGCAGGCTCCTTTTTGATATAAGTCACTGTTTTTACTTTAAGCTGGAAGAGGTAATCCTCTGAAAAGTTTTTTTTTTTTACCTGTCACAGAATCAAATGTACGAGTGCAAAAAGGCGATCATTCAGCGACGGCATCAACACGTTCAGTCGCTGTCCAAACGATGGAGAGCAGCATCAACAAGGTGAGGAGTGTCAGCTAAAATTTAGCTAAGATATGTTTTCAAAGCAATTTGTCTGTCTTCTTGTCCGGAAAATGACACGACAAAAAAACAAAAGCAGGAGTTGATGAAACTCTGCAGAGGTGAATTATGGGTAAACTGAGGAAAACTCATCATTTCTAGTCCAACTCAAAGTCACACTTCATAAAATTTGCACAGAAAGCTGGAAAATCTTCTCGCTCTGGTTTGTTTTATAGTTTCTTTTTTTGTTGTTTACAATTTCAAAAGACATTTTGTGGTTCTCACATCTCCTGTTTGTAAATTTCTTTATTCTCACTAGATCTTTAGGTAAAAACACATAAATCTCTTGTGGGAAAGTAAAATTTACCACCTCAATGGTGTATGTTTTGTACAATCCAAACCAATAAGTAGGCTCTGTAAGCAGAGCTGCAGCAGGAATGCTGCATATTATTTGAGCTGTGTGGGTTTTTACAATCCCATCTGATAAGAGATGGTAAAGCTACAGAACCAGGGGAAACGGTCTGGGTATTCAGAATATACGTCGACCCAAAAGTGAACTTCTATAAATAAACCTGGCACAAGAAAGGAAGGACATTACTGTTTGGTTGGCTGGATTATTTCTTTTTTGTCGCGATTATTCCTGGTAATAAATCTTAAACTGGCTATTTCCCTTTCAATGTCCAGAGCCACATTTGGAGGAAAAATGGTTTTGTGGGCTGAGCAGCAGAGTTGAGTGTGTGGGTTGTTGTGTGTATGAACAACTAGCCAAATCCTCTCTGTTAATGCCAAACCGTTTATTCTGCTGTTGACTTCTGGTTGGCGTCAGTCACCTTTACTGGATGATACAAGTTTGGACAAACAAGACAAGCTAGCAGTTTAGTAACTGGTTCCAACTGAATCTCATCTTGAGATATTTCCGTCACACTAGAAGACCATTTCCATTTCAATTAGCATTCTGTTCTCCACACTTTGACCTTATGATCCAAATGCCATCGGCAGAATCTGAACGCTGAACAAAACATTCTTCCACATGTTCATCGCATCAGTCTTTGCTGCAACCAAACATTTCATAATCCGAAGCAGCAAACTGCAAAATCTAAACTGTGCAAGACTAAAGAAACTACCAGCATTTGTTAAATTTAGCTTGAATTCACATTTTGATGAATATCTGGTTCTGAGCTGTTGTACAACACCATCAGAAGCCCTAAATAAAAGAACGGTTGATAATGACACCGGACAGTTCTCCGGAGTCGCCGCGCCTCCCCCAGGCTACAACTCTGGTATTTGAGCAAAATGTCAAGAACTTATCAATGTACTTGCAGAAACGAAACATTAAATTGTTAATTAAAACATGGTAAAGTGATTCCTGAGGCTGTGCTTTAAAGGAACAATATGTTTGTACAGTAAATTGTAAAGTTGCGGAAGATGTCAAAGGTCAAATATAAAAGTATATTTCCACAATATTACTACAATTAATCTCATCATGACATTAGTATATTCTCTATAAAATCTGATTGATGGCAGATTATAATTTTTTAGTTAATTAGTTTGTCAATTATAAGTAGAGATCATTACGCTGGGAAACCAACATTTTATTACCAAATATTTCCTAAACAGCTTACTGCATCTTTGTTCTCCCTGAAGGATTTAAAGCCATTATTTATGTTTTCCAGGTGATTATTCACCTGAAACTTGTTGTGGTGTAAGCTCTGCACTGGTGGCAACATCCTCAAACAAAACTCTTTATGTCCAGGTAAGGCTCCCCAGTTCTTTCCAAATGAAAAAATGTGTGAAAAACTGAAGCTTTCCCACATTTTAACCTCATTTTCACTTGGTTTAGATTCAGGGCAGTGTTTTCTTTTCTACAGCCATGTTGTTGTTGTATTTCAGTTCAGATGAGCCTCTCTCCCTTCAACATCATTACATTTGTATTCATTTGCAGCATTCTAAGTAATAGTGTCCTGCAAAGTGACGACTGATGGCCGTTTTCTTTCCCTTGCAGCCAATCACTGCTCAGACTGACTGAGTGATTTCAGCCGGTTTAAGCTTTCAAGGTACATCACGATTTTAAAAATCAACCTTTTGCCAGTCAGTTGGCTAAAACAAAGCTTCTACAGTTTACCTTTTCTCAAACAAAACATAAATTTGGCTAGCATTTACAATCTACTAGCCAGTAGTTTGCCAAACAGCTGATTGCAGGCTGGCCTGAGCTGACAGCCTGACTAATTCACCAGCTATTTTGTTCCAAGTTTTACTCTATAAACAGCAAAAACAAGTAATTATTTGGAAATTACAACTAAGTGTAGTTGGTGTTTTGTTCTGCAAGACTCTGCATAAAAAATATTTGGATAAAGTTCTCAATACGTCTTTTACACATGGAAGCAGATGCAGCGATTGATTCGACGTGTAAATTTGTTGATTTATACAATTCCAACATGTGTGTAGCATAAAATAACCGTGTGTGTGTGTGGGTGTGTGTGTGTGTGTGTGCAGAGAGATCATACTGCAACAAGATGTGACGACTACAGTGGAAAACACTCGAACACCTTAAGCTTCCCACTGGACTATCTTACAACTGTGACATTTGAATAAAATGTCAAGAAAATTTTCTTCTGCGGCAGAGAAGATGAGACGGTTAGCTAAACGTTCCTGATTTAAAATCCTAAAATGTTCTCTACAGATTATTAGGCTTATTTATAAAAAAGAAAAACTTAACTTATTGCAGTTCTTTAATTTAAAAGGTGAAACTCATTCCACACAAATGTTGATTTCTGATTAATTGCATGTATTTTTAGCATCTATATCTGTGTAGCTGTGACTATGTAGTTTTTTTTAACCCTTTACATTTGTCACAGCAGCCCAGTTTCGATTTGTATTAATATTACTAATGTCTTCCTTTTGCTGCCGAGAAGCTGAAATTTACCCACTGAGTTACAAAATAAAGGTCTGTCCTTTTCTATTGTTTGTATTGTATTGATTATGGCTTATAGCCAATAAAAATCCACAATTAAGCTTGTAAGAAAATTAAACTATTGCATAAGACTAATATGAAAAAATCATTTTTGATTCAGAAATGTTATGAATAAATATGAGAACGAGCGGTGACCTGATAGAGATATGGCAAACAGTCAATAACACAATCCTTAGGCCACAAAAGGTCGTTGCTAAGAAAGCTGATGTCTTTATACCAGGATGCTAATGGAAAGTTGAGTGGAAGGAAAAGTCCGTTCTATGACTTAATGAAGATTACATTTGGACCACTGCAATAGTTTAAAAGTTTGCTCAGATTTTGTGTGATGATTTGATGGAAACAAATTATGAAGAATTGTCACAGTAGCGAAGATTTTGAACATTTTTATTGGTCTTCTGTGACTTTTTTTTTTTTTTTTTTGGAGAAACATAATTCTGGGGGTTTCACATAACATCTTTTAAATGCTTTAATTATTTTTTGAACAAAAATGTCCCAATCATAAAGTCTGCACTTTTCTCCTCTGCAATTTTTCCTTCCACTAAACTTTCCATTCAATTTTTTTTGCATGTAGCCCTCTGCTGAAGAAATGAGTCAAAGGTTTTCCTCATATCAGAAGTTATAACAAAGCATCTTCTATCTTAGCAGTAAGCTTTAATGATGTAACTGAACAGAAATAAACCAAATTTATGCACTTTTTGACTTCAAAATTCCTATTTTCGAGGATATTCCTTAGGTAAAAAGAGGACATCTTAGCAAAAAAAAGAATTGCACCAAGAAGAAAAGCAGCTGAAGGGGAAAACTGGAGGTAAATGAGGTGTGATGACGAGTATATGATGAACAGAACGTGAACACGGGAGCTATAAATAAATCCCAGAAGTCCTCCAAGCCATGGCTGCACTGCCACTTCCATCACTTCCAATAACAGCTCCGCTAACACACCCAGATATCCACCATCACAACTTCATCTCATCAGTGCTAATCTAAATAAACCAGCCCGTTCTGAGATAAAGGGAATTTTAACCAAACTCTCGCTACGTTTTTGCTTTTTTCCTTCTGTTTTTTTGTGTGTCAGTGACAGCAGGGGGGTTATTCACATTGATTTTAGATGACTGGAAACTCCAGGCTGCACACCCACAGAGCGCTCAGCCACTGGTTCTCTGACGCCTCCACATGACAGCACCTTTAAATTAGGACACATCGGTTCGCCATGGATTTCTGTGTAGAATAATAACGACCGGCTGAATATCTGCACACCGGGGACCAAGCAGGACCTCAACTCAACACGGATTGATCAGCCGATCATTAAATGTGCAGGGATGACTCAGCTTTTTCACTTTTATTCCTTCATTTTTCCTTGTTGTTAGAATTTAACACAGGAATTAGGAGGACGGGGTGTTGAATACGGCCAACCGAAGAGCAGATGTGATCCGTTTACCTGGTTCCCTTCGTCTTAGTAGAGCGGGACCAATCGGAGCCGAAGGCTTTCATAGATTTCATACTCTGCTCCTTCTTACATCTGGGATGTGTGAACAACAATGTAAACAACTATCAGGAGCCGAAATCAAAACGAGCCCCAAAGAAATTAGGAAAATTAACCGAAACATTTAAAACAGCCGGAGGGATTTGAAGGATTTAGCTGAAAAGCTCAGCTGAGTTAAAAACAGCTTTCGATTATCTGAAGACTTTTTACTGTTTTATGTGTACAAGTACAATAAATTGTCCCAGAAATTATTGCGATAAACAATAATGTCGTTTTTTTGAGACCATTTTCAAGTAATATAATAGCAATGCAAAACCACATTCTCAAAGATTAATAAACTTAACACAGGTAAGTGGAAAACAATTTAAATATCCAAAAAACAAAAAAAAAAAAACAGAAACTAATAAAAGTAATAAAATCTCTCTAAACAAAATTTAGAGACACCAAACCATCAGACTGAAAAGTTTTATTCCGTTTTTGGTAGAAAGAGAAAAACAAAATCTGGCAAATGGAAATTATTGAGATTGTTTTAGTTTATTATGTGATTGTTTTTTTTTATTGCAGTACAGCTGTTTAATAAGTGCTTTTATATGCAGATTTATGAAAAGTATTCATTCACCTTGAACTTTTTTTCCACATCTTAAAGCATTAAACCACAATCTTCACTGTATTTTAGTGTATTTTTAAATTAAAGACCAAAGCAAAACGGCTTCAGGCTTCACGGTGTGTGTGTGTGTGTGTGTGTGTGTGTGTGTGTGTGTGTGTGTGTGTTAAATGGCCTCTTCATCATGCCATTCAGTTTGGTCAAGGCCTGATAAGTCCTTCATTTAATTCAGGAGAAGAGATGCATCCAATACCTGGAGGACAGGTATTCCAGCAGGGTTCAGGGTGAATGGATGAATATTCATTCATCATAAAACTCATTAACAAAAAGAAACATAAATGGCTAAAAATATATATATAAGTTTAATAGCAAGTTGTCAACTGACAATTTGGTTTTTTTTATAGAAAATTATGACAAAAACGTGAAATGAAATCGTTACATTTGCTTAAAGCTGCAGTAGATTATTAATTTCTTCTACATATGTGATAAAATCATCATTATGTCCCGACAGTAGGAATACGAGACACATTTACAGATTTTAACCGTCTCATAAAGAAACAGTGTCACGTTTAACCAATAATAAAAAAAACAAAAAAAAAAACATTTTAATATAAGCTTCATATTGCAGCTTTAAGGTTTCCATCTGAATCTGGAACATAAAAAGTTTTTTTGTATTCCATCTTCTGGTTTCAGTGAAACCTTGAGAGTGAGAAACATTTCGGTGAGTGACTAAACTGAGTTGCTAAAAGCATTTGCCAGAAAAAGAACAGGCTGCTTCATTCAGTGAGTCAGTTGCAGACTGTTGCTGCAGATCGTGGTGACAACATCCTGTGCCCTTTTTTGGAAAAAGCAACATAAGACACAAAAAGGTCTCAAGTTAAAAACAAACTGCATGTTATCGTTTACTTGTTTACATCGGGAAATGTTGCGCAATCACACAACAAAGAGTAAAAAGACGATTCTTTGTCGTGCTAGCATGAGCGCGGCAGAACAACTCCGTTAGCTAAATGAAGCCTGGAGATGCAGCTACTGTTAATTTAGTGCAGTGAATGACTGCAAAGGGAAAAATAACACAGAAAAATTGTTAAATAACTCAAAACCACTTTTTTTTCCTGCTCTCTGTTGGGTACGCTACACACAAACCCGTTGCTATAGCAACTGACAACAGCACACTCAGTATGTAGTATATTTCTAGGCTTGATGTTTATTTTGCAATTATTAATAAATGATCACTGCGGTAGATTAGCTACTGATGCTATTAGCTAAGCTAACATTGATTAGCTAATTTAAACTCCTGCTCTACTGATGATCTGCCAGACTTGTTGTGTTTAGGTTGCCTTTTCTTTAACTGAACTGAAACACACAGAATTCCACAGCACATCTACATGCTACGGTTGTCATAGTCAAGCTAGCATAACTTTACTTCCCTCTCCCACGCTATTTTTTTTCTTAAAACTGTTGACAATTAGTAGCAAAGCACTGCGACTCTTTTTCTTTTATATATCAGAAGTAAATTTAAGATTTAGCGCATTATGTAGACAACGTAACAGCTAAAACCAATGCTAATCATTGTTAGCCATCAGAAAGATGAAGGTCCATTGTTTCCTACTATCTATTAAAACTGAATAGAATTTCATAAAAACTAATCTAATCTAAATAGAAAAATGCTATCCCAAAATAACCCTGCTTTCATTTAATTCTAGTTTAGGGACATGTAATGCAACAGCATAGTTAATGCTGGCTTACAACGGTAGCTAACACTGTGTTGCTCTTAAACCAGAGGAGTATTCAATGAAGAATAAACATACGAAACAGGAGGAGGAAAACTACAGGCTTTTATTGCGTACAGAAATTAAAGCTGAGGCTGGATTTGCATCTGTTGTGAGCAATAAATATCAATTAAAACCCAGAGCTTCTGTGCTCCACTTTCCTCAGGGCCCAATTACTCCCAAGAGAAAAGTTAGACTCTGAGCTTACACATTAAATGTCAACCAGAATTGGCTGAAAAACGAGGAACACATGAAATGTTATTACATAGAATATATAAGCATATCTTTTTCCCCAGCTACAGCCTTTAAGGTCAGCTTCCAGAGGAAAACTTCCCTAAAATGACTGTAAAAAGTGAAGTGGCTCCTCCCCTCAGGACACAGCGCTCTGGCACACCCAACAAAGTCAGCTGTCGTCCTCCTTGGCCGAACGTCAACTTGGTATTTCATCTGAAAGCACCGATGCAAAAGCTATTACCCAGAGTGGCCATGTCGATTGGCCAGCGGTGGTATGGCCACACACTGGGGCACTTCAGGGAGATGAAAAGTGTCCAAAAAAAGTAAATATGCTTTCTATTTCTAATTAGATCGGCCACATTACCAGTGGGTAATGCATATTATAAAAGGAGAGGTGCTATGGCAAGACCTGAAGGTGGCTAGCTTAATAGTAAAATTAACTTTCATGTGACGGCAAGCCAGAAATTTTAATATGAGAAAAAAAAAGTCTTCTATTGATTAAAAAAAAGGAGTATTACATATTTAAATATCATATAAAGCACTAAAATGGTTGTCATGACTACTCATGTTAGGGTGAGTATGAAAAGTATCCACATGCGCAAAATAATGAGCCTGAGATGAACCATTTTGGACATTTTTCTGCTCTAATGTCTAAAATGTGACCTTGCTGCAGGCCTGTCTCTCTCGCCAATCGTTTTCTTGACTTTTCTTTCGTTTGGACAGAAGATGTTTTTTGCTAGGGTCACTATTGTCTTATGTTTTATTCAGTTGGCTATGACTGGTGCCTTCTTTCTCCGGAGCGATACCTTTTAAAAATTTGATCTGTGTGGAAGCTGGCCAAGGCTATGAAAGGCTGCTTAGTAAATGTCAGGAAACCCCTGAGTCATACATAACATGAGTTTGAATGTGATAGTTGATTCTGATCGCCGCCAGATATGGACCTCCTGCATGGTATTCTTTATATACGGAAATTTTGCACAAGCGCACAACGCTGGAAGGGTAAAAAGACGATTCTTTTACATGCCGTTCATAGCCACAGTTCTGTGGTAGAAAAATACCGATAAAATTAAACCTGGAGATACTAGTTATTATTAATTTAGTTCAGTGCGCCGCAAAAAAGGAAAAATAGCACAGAAAACCTGTTTAATAACTCAAAACCACCATTTTTCCCTCGCTTTCTGTGTTGGCTAACTTACATGCAGACCAGTTTTCATAGCAACTGGCAACAACACCGCTTTGTGTTTCAGGATTCAACACACACAAAAAAAACAAACAAAAAAAACAGACATTTCCCACACAAAGAACAGAACATTCAGTCCGTTATGTTTTTAGCCTTGATGTTTATTTTGCAATCATTAATAAGTAATCGCTGTGGTAGATTAGCTACTGCTGCTATTAGCTAAGCTAACACAGCGGTGGTTGATAAGCTAATTTAAAAACCTGCTCAACTGATGATCTGTCAGGAGTTGGTGTGTAGATCTTTTTTTTATTATTTTTTAACTGAACCAAAATACACCAAATTCCACAGCACATCTACCTGTTACAGATGTCATAGTCAAGCTAGCATAACAGACCTACTTACCTCTCAATTCCTATTGGTTTCTGACTTAAAACTTTTTCCTGACCTTGTCTAGTTGTTGCAGTGTTGGCAATTAGTAGCAAAGAACTGCGTCCATTTTTCCTTTATAAGGCGTAGATTTAAGACTTGTGTTACATTGACAACTTAACAGCTAAAACCAAAGCTACTCCTCGTTAGCCAGCAGCTTTTTGCTCTCCAGTAAAGAGATGGGGGCAGGATCTTGGTGCAACCTCCTAAAGCCTAGCTGCTCAGCGCAGGAAGTGGTAAGCAATAAAACATTAGACTTAAATAGTAGCAACAGTCATATTTCATTATAGGAAATCCAGCACAAGATTGTTTAAACCTGTTTGTCTAACTTCCTTTAGCTGCTAGCTTACCTGCAGTGCCAAGTCTAGCTAGTTTCTGCATTTTGTTACAAAGTCGTGTCAGCATTGCTAAGTAGCTGCATGCTAGAAGGAGAAAAGTAGCAATTCTACAAAGAAAATAAAGCAAAAAGTCATGCTTTTTTTCTTTTTAATTCGTAAATCATGTACTATTTATAATTGGTGATATCTATTTTTTTTTTAGAGATGCACGATATATCAGTACCAACATTGGTATAGATCAATATAAGTCGTTTTAACATGTCGGTATCAGAACGATGAATAAAACTGAGTCAATATTAATATTTGATATGATTTTCCATCTTGTTGCCATTTTGTTTCTGGAAAACAAAGGAAGAAAGTTGGTCACATGACGGCGCCGAAAGCGTATTAAAATACATATAATATATTCAATGTCAGTAAACATCGATTATTATCAGTCATAACAGCAATCGGCTCAGATTTTCATATCAGTGCATCCTGAATTGTATTACCTTGTAACTGCTGAAATTTTTAAGCAAAATATGTTTTAATCAATAAAATTGGTATTATGTGATGGATTTTGAGTGACCTACAGTTACAAACTTAATAAAATCCCATTTGCTGCTACAGCTCTCATCCCCTCTGACAAGAGCCAAGGGGTTTCAAATGTGTGATGCATGCAAAGACCTGGGTCAGCAAAAAACCCAGAGTACTCCAGCCTGTATTACTGAGCGACTTCATTCAGATTCAACACATCTGGAGACAAAACCCAAAGCTTAAACTGTCATGATTTATCAGCAGCCAGCATCACAAATTGAAATTAACTACCTTTTACGCATTCATATTCATTCTTATACATCCATAAATTTCGTTTTGGAACAATAAAAAGCTTCTTTTATTAAAACTTGGACTGCACAAACGGCAGGAGAAGCCAGTCCTAAATACACGCTGTTCCGAACATCAGAAACAAGATTGGAAAAGTGGAGCACGGATGGTTAATCACTGCAGGAATGGCAAAAATACAGCTTAAATGGGGCAGTAACCATTAAAAATTGAAATGAAATGAGAAGTCAATTCTGTTAGCTCAGTTTTTCTGTCTGTCTGGAGTAGTGGAGGAATGTAGCAACCACAGTCAACTAAATCTGCTCAGGCAGATCCAAGGGAAGCGAATGAGAACAGACAGAGCTGCTCCTGCTGGGACTTTATACCCAAGCCTGACAAAAATAAAACTCAATAAATTACACATTTTTTCTCTAAGGTTTCTTGTTCTTTTGGGTTTGCTCCTGACTTCTGCTGTTCCACTAATTATCAGCTGGTAATGACATTTCATACAATGGAAACGGTGAACCTGGAAACACTTGACATTCAGTTTCAGGTCCTCAGCTACTTGCTAATAGGAAACCTAATTTGCTGAAAAATTACAATAAGGGTAAATGTAGAGAGAGAACTGGTGGAGGTACCAAACTGTTTTCTAATGAGCGGCTCAAAAAGTCCTGGTAGGGTGCAAAGATTTAATGATGGCAGCCGAACAAATCAGGTTTTCAACACTTTCAGGTCCTTTTTTGATGTTTACATTTTCAACTTTGCATCGGTTTTGTTGAACTTTTTGAAACTTTTAGTTGGCTAGTTTTGTCTTCATAAGCACAAATGCCTGGGTACCTTTGTTGGTGTTTCCACTACAAACTGGAGGTAAATGCGCAAACGCATTTAAAACGGTTCCAACAGAAAGAAAAGAAAACGATCGACAGGAAATAAGTTTTTGTGGAAGAGAGCCAACACTGCAAAAACACAAAATCTTAAGTATTTTTATCTCGTTTCTAGTAAAAATGTTATTACACTTGGAATAAAGTAACTTTTCAGCAGGGGCTTGTTTAAAGTCAATAATTTCTTAATTTTGATTAAGAAGTTCTAGTTCCATTGGTAGAATGTTCCACTGCGCCGTAACCTAGCAACCCAAGCCCGTCACCTAGCAACCTCAGCCAAGCCAAGCCCGTCACCTAGCAACCCAGTTCTAGTTCCATTGGCTTATTACATCACTTATAACAAGACATTTTGCTCATGTTATAAGCGAAACAATCTGCCAGTGGAACTAGAACTTTTTCATCAATATTAATAAATTACTGACTTTAAACAAGCTCCTCCATATTGCTGAAAAGTTACTTTTAAGTTAGTTTTGTCTTTTTTCAAGTGTTCTAAGATTTATTCGTTAAAAACGAGACCAAAATGACTTGGTAAAATTCGGTGTTCTTGCAGTGAATTTGTTTTCTGAAACATTCCTCAGACATTGTTTAGTTTAACTCCTTGAAGAAGCTTTGATAACTTTGAAAACAATTCATTTCCTTTTGGAACTAGGAACATTTTTTAACCGAATTAAGCAGACCTTAATGTAATTATTACAGATTGAGGTCATTTCTGTATGAATCCATTCAAATGGTGCCATTTTGGATTCAAATCCTGTGATTGAACAGGAAGTAAAGATTGCTCCGTAGTGGCAAATAATTCAATACTTTGATTTGTTTGCTGAAGAAAGAGATAGTGCAGATTATAGAGTGATTCAGAGAATAATAAACAAAATCAGATCTCTGAATCAGTTCAAAACTCAGATGGTTTATTCACCATTTATGCTGAAAGTGTAATTTATCATGTGTGCTGTGATAAAAAATATCAGCTTGCAAATTCACCGGACAGCTGTGGGTGAAACAAAGAAAAACTGAACAAAAATAAATGTTTCTGTATCAATCTCAGCAACCTTGGTCTGTAATCTTTTTCTAGACGGCTCATTTTAAGCCGTCGGCGCTCTTCGCTGTTCTATTTGTAAGCTACAGAAGGAAAATGGGGGCGGAGGGGAGAGTCAAACTTAATATGGCTGCAAACTGGCAACCCAAGTTCCCGAAGTGAGTCGCTGCCCAAAGTGAGTCACACCAACAGGAGCACAGAAAGCGTGGGCCAGACGGTGAGAGATATGAAACTCCAGCCATCTTTAAAATAACAAGCTGGACAAAGTAACACGGGGAATTATTCTAAATTTTATTCACAGATTTGTTGTGTTTTTTATTGACTTTTAGTGCAACTTTGGACTCCACCATTTCTATGCCAGGTCATGTTTATGACAGCATCATGTCAGTCTTAATAAAGTGTTACCAAAACAATAAACATCATTGTTTCAAATGAAGCAAAAAGAATCAGTTCAAACAAGGACAGCATGAAGACCAGGGCAGGAAAACGTCTTTCTGTCTTTCGACCTTTATCTGCAGCGGATTCTCTCCCAGGCTGATGACCCACTCTGTTTACGATTCAGAGGCGTGCTCAGATGTAAAAACGGGTATATTAGTTTTTATGAAACAACCCTCTGAAGCATAAAGCAGCACCTCCAGAAACTTCTCAAACCATTTATTACCCATCTGTGCTACTGGAAGCCCATTACTCATTCTAAAAAGGAGAGAGATGGGCCTCAACCATGGACACATTACCAGTCCAATAAATGAATTTCATTAAAGTGCACCAGCACACCTACAGTAATTTTGGTAAGTACAAACACTTAGACATTCGTGTTATTGAGCTGTGGAAGGAAAGCCACATGAGCTCAGGAAGAAAATGTAAACCACGACTCAGTAGCTACTCACATAACCCACAATTTAAAAGAGAGAAACAGGGAATCTGTCAAAAATAATCCAAACTTTAATAAGACGTATGTCCTGCAAATGTCAACTTAAAAATGCATTTAATAGAAGGAAAAGTAACCAAAAAAACCCTGAGCTGTATGAAAGAGAGCATCCTCCATTTATTACTTTCAGACACACCTGGGGATTTAATTTCAGCGTTGGATCACAAATGCCACCAATTAAAATGGATCTGATGAATCTGAAACAAAGTTCAGCTGCTCTTGTGAGGATTCCCTTAAAGTTTCAACTTATAGGACAATAAATAAAGAGAAGAGTGAACAAATGCAAGATGACATATTAGGACAGGTCTCTGGCCTATACAAAACATTTTTTTGCACCATTCTTAGATAATGAGATTTCAGTCTCGTCAGTTCTTCCTACTTTGAGTTGTTTTAGGGCGTCTTGTCCCTTTAAATCCAAATAAGCTGCTGCTGGCCACACCCCCAAAACAACATGTGTCCTTACATCTGAAAACAGCTTAAAACAAATGCCCAACTATACAACTCTGCATCTTTGAGAAGCAGAAGTGGAGCCTACTGCACAACCAACAAAAATGCAGCAAATGTTTTTTAAATGATAAGTCAACAACAACATGTTTGTCTTTTCCAGCAGCCATTGTACAGCAGACCCAACATGGTGGCGCTCAAATAGGGTTGCTAGGTAACAGGCTGGACTTCTCTGGGGTTGCTAACGACGCAATGCCTGCTGATTTGTGACGTTACATTCCAGATGTTTTTAAAACAGGTCATTTTTCAGACACCAATTTACTGCCAGAAACTGGCTTGGCGTTTTTATTTTATTTTTTAAGTGCTTGGGCTGTTTTTCAGAAGCAGCAGAAATCCAATTGGAAGTACAAAATGTGAATTTTATGTGATATTTCCCCTTTAAACATGTTTTAACTTGTTTTTTATGGTTGATAATATAGCGATGGTTCCAAACTGCAATCAGTTTAGAGTAAAATCAAACCAACTAATATCCTTCAGACACCCGAGGATGAGATTTATTTTTCGCATAAACCCAAATCGATAAAATTTTAAATGTAAAAAATTTGACCCTGGTTTCAGTTTTGTAAATAAACAACTTGGTATTTTCCCCAATTTACATAAACTTTTGAGAATGCAAAACACATTCATGGTCAGCAACAAGCACAGCATGAATTTCAGTCCTCCAAGGCTCACATTTTCAGCAGAAAGAGAGAGTTCACTTTAAAAAGGCACCATAATTAAATGATTAAAGGTTAAATTTTCATGAGGAACATCTGGCACTTTAGTAGACAAATCCTGGCAGCATTTACCAGATTTGTGTCTAAAACTAATCCTTGATTTACATGTTAATTTTACATCAGCAGGTTTTGTGATAAAATGACAATTCAGATGACATTTCACTAGGAAAAGATAACTGCTGGCTATTTATAGGAGCCGCATTATTCTAATTACCACATGTATAAAGAACAAAAGGGAATATATCTGTAGATGTGGGTCCCCCTGTCTGCTTTAGCCAGGTATTTTTGTACGTCTGTAAAAGTTGCTCACTAGAGAAAACACCCACAGTTTAGGGAAAGTCATAAATTAAAAATAAAAAACTAAATCTGCTAATAAACTTTACTTTTCACAGATGCTTCAGTCTGCCCATTCTGGTCATGTGCCTTTAGTTTTCCCTCTGCCATATGGCCTGAGTGATAATGCGGTGACTTAAAACCTCATAAATATTCAGGAACATAAGCAAATTTGTTCAAGTATATTCATCCAAATCCCAACTTAAGAAGCCAGAAGCTGAAAAATGCCATCAGACATGCGAAACTGCAGAAAATCTCAGCTTTAAATGTGTAAATATACAGCCATACAAGCTGTAATAAATTGTTATGTTGATGTAATGCTTTGAGAAAGTGTCAAAATACACTACTGGTATGAAACTTAAAGGATAACCACCTATTAAAACTGCTAAATTTAGAAAGTCCATTTTACCTTAAAACTATTTCTCAAAGTAACAATATCTGTTCTAAATTATTTGTGTATAGTTTTATATAATACACCAGGAGGAATTGTCATGTTTCTGTTTCATCTATACTTCTTTTTTAGCAAACTTAAGTGTTAGCCAACATTAGTATTGTAGCACAGCTAGCTGCTACGCTAGCAAATTCTTATCTATGTTTTGTGCCGTTTACTAATATTTAGTATGTCGAGTCCCTCTTGTTTGTGGTGAAGAATGAAGCAACTAAACTCAACAGAAGAGTAATTTTTGCTTTTCTGTTTGATCTAAACCTTTTTTTTAGCAAACTTAAGTGTTAGCCAACATTAGTTAGCTGCAGCACAGCTAGCAGCCATGCAAGAAAATGCTATATTTTGTGCAGTTTATTAATTTTTAGTATGTGGATTTTATTAAATTATACTTGTTTATGCTGAATTATGAAGCATATAAACTCAAATTATTTTTCTTGGCTAACTAGGATGGTTAGCTAAAATTAGAGGAGCTAGATACATAAAGCTGAAACTGTCGAGAGATATTCCTCAAAGGATTTAGGCTGTTAAAGGATTTATTTAAAACAAAACTTTTGTTTTAATCAGTATTTTCTGGAAAATATTCTGTGTTACAATAAATGTTGTATTTTACTGAAAATCAAGCTTAAATGTTTGATTATCTGTCTTGAAAAGGTGAGAAATTATCCAATGGTCATTAAACACAAATTAGAATTTGACACAAGCAATAAAGGAGACATAGCAAAAATCTAGAAAAACAACAAAGTTACTGCATTTGAAGTTGAGCTAATTGTCCAAATTGTGGAAAACTAACATTGCACTTCCTATTAAACACACAATATTTATTGCAACACATGGTGGAGGCAGCAAGATGTTTTCCTGTAGCAAGGAAAAGAAAGCTGGTCAATTAAGCACAAGACATCAGGTTCGCAGTTGAAAGAGTCCAAATCTGAAGCCAATTGAGATTTTGTTACAAGACTTGAATATTTACCAATCCTCTTTTTGAATTTTAACAGAACTTGATCACGTTTAGAAGAGACATACCCTAAAAAAACGCTGGTATTGCAGCTTAAAGGTGATTATACAACTAACTAGGTCTGACTAAAAATTAATGCCTCACATTTCAGTCTTATTTATAAAAATAATTAAATAGTAAAAATAAGTTCCTTATCCATCCAGTTTAGTATTCTGTGCTATTTGTTTTTCATCAAGCAAAAATTCAGTAAATATGAATGTTTGTGGCTGTAACCTGTGAAATAAAGAAAGTATGATCAATACATGTCACTTTATTCATGAGGTTAAATAAATCATCTACTACTAAGCTTTATAATTATTGTAGTGATTGTCTCCAGTAGTTTTCCATATTGGTCTTGAAGTGCAGCAATTATAAAAAGTCACTGCAGAAATGAGTCATAAGACGTTTCTATAGAAGTAGCAGTTCCCTCCTTCAGAGGAATATTATGATTATAGGGCCTTTCTTCTTACTTTCTCAACTTTGAGGTGAAATAATTCAAGCTCTAACTCTGCTCTGACCTCTAAACCCAACAGTAAGCACAAACTACGTGGAGGAGTTGTTCAATTATCCACCTTTTGAGTCCTTTGCTCATGCGTGAACCGCGAGGGACCGCAACCCTTGCTGGGAACATTTTTCTTCATGCCTGCCCAGACTGCAACAAGTTTATTTCAATTATCTTCCGTCTTTCTAACACCAAAAGTGTCAACACTATTCAAAGGAATGACATCTGGATGGTTTGTTGCCTCTTTAAAAGAAACATCTTTGTGCGTCGAGTCCCTGCAGTTCAACGTACCATGAATGTCTTCAACTTTTACTCCCACAGCCCTTAACATCCAAACCGGAGCCGTCAGGAAGAGACAGCTGAACCTCTTCACAGACCAATAACGCCGCACATCTCACTGCCTTTTCCTCTGGACCACACCGAGAGGTGACGAGCTGATCAATATGAGCAGGAGATCATCTGCTGAGGCAGAGGAGCTGACATCTTGGAAGATGGGTGAAGTTCTTTTTGAACGAATGTGTTCACTCAAAGTCAGCAAGGCGTCAGTGGCCTTATTTTCTCTTAAAGTCATTAAGTGGCACATTTCTTAGCTGCATTCCCATTGCAGATGGCTGCTGGAAGTGATGGGCATGTGGCTCTCACTCTGGAGAGTAAACTTCCAGATTAGTTCCTCAAAATAACTCAGAAAGGAAGCACCGTCCTCAACACAGAATATACAAACGTGTTCACTTTCACAAAAAGATCAGGGCACAGAAAATAAGCCTGTTTTCTTTAATAAAAAGCATGGAGGGGTCTTTGGAATCACTGCCCATTACTCTGATCCAAATTAGTAAATTTGATGGTTTCAGTAAAAAAAAAATGCAACGTTCTTAAACAGAAACAGCTGCCACAGACAAACGGAGACCAGATCCATCAGTCAGCTTTACGCGGGTCCCGGTGTTAATCGCACCGATCCTGCGTGCGCTTTTCCCTTCACTTCCCCCCTACCGTGACATCTGCTGCGCTTCTCCTGAGCACCGCGTTAACACCGCTGAAGGGTTAAGAGACCGGATCCATTGGACTTAGCCAGCTTTACTCGCCTCCTGGTGCGAGTCGCACCGATCCCACATGCGCTTTTCCCTTCACTTCCCCGCTGTCTGACCGTGACATCTGCCAAACTCTTCTTGAGCATCACGCTCAGACCGCAGGGGGTTAAACCCAAACCAGGTCCAGATAATTTACATTTTTGCACCTGCCTTTTTAACAAACTTTTTTAGCGCCATTAGCCATGTTGCCTCCTGCTTCCTCCGTTTTGATGCCGGCCGATTACGTCAACCAGCGTTACCACGGTTACCGGTAGACTGCAGATCTCTACCGTATATATCGTGCATTTCCATTATCATAATTTTTTGCATTGTTTTGTAACGTTACATGTTTTCCTCAGAAATATATTAATGTGACTGCCCTGTTGGTGGATTGAAAGTGATCTATATATATGAGAGACACCGATATGTTTGACATTCTCTCCTCTTGTGCATCTCGCCCAGCAACTCCTCACTTCTTTGAGAGAAAATGAGCAGCATCTGACATCTGGATTCATCAATAGCTAATGAAATGCAGTCCACATCATTTGCAATATTTCAGATTTTCTGATTGTTGTCGTACTCCACATAGGGGTTTGTTTGATTTTGTCACCGTTTGAAGTCTGATCTAATCATTTCAATGTTGAGGTTTTTTTTCCAAGGACAGTAACGTAAAACAGAATATGCTGCAGGTCACTTGTTGGATGTAGTTTTTAATTCAATGGAAAACGAATGAAAGAATCACGACATCACCCCTGCTTTATAATTTAAAGCATAATCACTGACCTTCATCTCTCTTTAAGCCACTTTCTTTCAGAAGATAAAGAAATCGCTGCTGCTGCTGCTGCTGAAAATCGTGGGAGTTCTTTGATTTGATGCGTTTGGGGAAAAATGTCCAGTTTCAATCTTTGGCTGATTGATTGGAGGATCTACAGGATTTTCATTCAGCCATTTCCTGACTTATAAAGATCAACAAACATTTACTAGAACGGTCTGTCCTTTGTCTTTTCCACTTTGAGGAGAGAAATAAGCATCTGTCGTGATTTATCTCTGGGAAACTGGAAGTCAGTTGTTATCTAATTAAATGCTCATCAGTTTAAAGAGTAAAAAATAAACTTTTTTTTTTTTGCTCTCCTGCCCTTTCAGAGTGGCTATGTTGCAATACGGTTATACTTCAGGGAATTTGTACTGTTAAAATGTTGATACACATTCATCAAGTTCAAATTTAAAAACTGCTTCCGTTACATTTACTTAGTTTAGCATCAGGAATTTAGCATTTAAAGATTCACTTTTCCAGGCTTCTTGCTCCTTTAAGTTAATTTTGTCATTTACAGTAGATATTTATAACCTGGGCTGGAAAAACAAGAAACAGGAAAAAAGTGGCAAAGACAGAAAAGAGGAAAGACACAAACATGAAAAGAGATAAAGTCTGTCTTTCTGTCCTGCCTTTCAGAGAAAAAAAGGACAGGACAGAAAAGCAAAGACAGAAGGAAGGAAGGAAAGAAGGAAAAAAGAAACAAGGTGAAACCAAGATAGACAGATTAAAAAGATGGATAAAATGATGGAAGGAAACATGAAAAAAGACCAGAAAGGAAAGTGTGTACAAGAAAGGACAGAAAGGAAAAGGAGGAAAAAGACAAGGGCGTGAAAAAGGAATAAAAAAAAAAATCAACATAATTGAGGAAGAATAGAATGAAAGAAGGGATGAATAAATAGAGTAAAGAAGAACAGCATTTAGACAATGGGATGGAGGATAAAGTCTGAAAATTTAAATATTTTATCCAAACATTAAATCCTGAAATCCAATTCCAGACTTTTCCAGACTTTGTAGTCAAACCTGTTGACTCCCATCTTATTCTTGGTGTAAATAATCACTGAGCAATTTCCCCACGCACCGATAAATTGTCTTTCCCATTGATTAGGCTGGTGGTGGTCAAAGGTATGAAACCATGGCAACCAAACGCAGGCTGTGAAAACATCACGTCTCTCTCACCGCGCTGCTCATCTTCAGACCTTTTCAGGTTTGAGAGTCACAGACTTTCAACATTTCAAGGAGAAACTACACATGCTGCACAACAGGAGGGAAAAGAAAGAGAGAAATTCAAACCAGTGACCCCGAGATGCACCGAGAACAAATCAAAAGTGATATTCTCTGCGATACGACAGCTCAGAGTCGTGAGTGGGCTGTAATGGAGTGAAAAAAATCACTATACATGAGCAGAAAATGGCTGGAAATATTCAACTCATTTATGAAATTATTCCCCATTGATGGGTTGAACTGTTTTCAGCTAACCTGAAACTATGAATGAAAATATTAGTCTCTTGTTTCCTTTGTTCATTTTAATTAGCAGAGTGGTGCTGCTTGGGCATTTTGAGTTAATTACAGATTCTGAAAGTGTGGACTCTCAGCTTTCCAATGATGGCAAACATGGGAATAAAAAAGATGCTGTTCTTTTCTACCAAATTAAAGAAAAACAGACTTGAGTTGCTTTAACACAAACATAAAATCATCTTCTGTACCATTAAATATAAAACTAATCCACCCATTTCAATCAATTGTATTTAATTTAATCATTTTAATTTAATAACAGCTAAGCAAAGTCATAAAAAACAAAGAGCACTTCTCACTAACTGTTCATGGAGCCGTTCAAAACATCCTATAAGTCACGTGTCAAACTCGAGGCCCAGGGGCCAGATCTGGCCCACCATAGCTTGTCATGTGGCCCTCTAAACTCCAAATTATATCAATTAGTCCTTCCAGTTTTTCACAAATATACAAATTTCACATAAAATCAACAGATCCCCACATTTCTTCTGATTTTCACTGCCAATTTGTCTTGAAATTGATCAAAAATATTGGGTTTAAGTGATTGCTGCCTCATCCTTACCTGATGTCACGTTAAAGTCTGTGATCGATTATTAAAAACTCACATTTAATGTCATGCATTAGTGCAAATATCGTAAAAACTTCCTTATAAATATTACTGAAGAGGCATCACAAAAATGTGATCGATAGCAAAAAAACTACAAAAACAATGAAAATCCTGGATGAATATTTAATTTAAAAAGAAAACACTTATTCAATGCTGAAAAAACAGCTAGTTAATGATGTTTTAACAGTTTAATGGTTTTATCATTAGATTCTGACACAACTGGCCCTTTAAGAGCATTCAGATTTTTGAAAAGACCCAAAAAGAAACCGAGTTTGATGCCCCTGATATAAGTAATCCTGGAGTTGTTTTCTTTCCACCGATATCTGCAGATTTATTTTGAAACATTAAGCCAGTTTTCCATTATTATTATTAACACAATCCTTTGGTAAGCTAGCTGTAGCGTCGCACTTTGAGCTGACGTCACGGTAAATAAACGGTCGTTTACATGCAGTACCTGGGAGACCACCAGGGGGCGCCCGGGGACCACAGTAACCATTTCATTGTTGTTTTGTCGCCTAAATCTGCGCCTACATGCTAATTAAATCCGCCATTATGAGCAGATAGGTGATCTTCGCCGCATAATGGGCCAGTTCTAGTAATTGTTTACGCCGCAGGCAGCCCATTATAATCTTTAAGTTGGGGAAAGAAAATGAAAACATGCCACTTATTTTAAAAGATTTTCAAGTTTATGTTTTATTTTTTATGGAGGGGGTGTGGGGGGGGCTATAAGTACTCAGTGGGATAATTATTGTTTCAGCCTGATGGAAGAAGCTGACGGATTATTGAACAAATGGGACATTATTTGTGCCTAATTGCCTTGTTGCTCCTGCTGAAGCAGTTCCACCACAGAAGATTAGCATGCTCCATCAGACTGGAGACCATCAGGCCACTGTGCAGCTCTTGTTTTATTTATGCTTGTGCTGGTGTGTGTGTGTGTGTGCTGCTGGAAATGTGGCTTCTTTGTGTTGTTTGTTATTGTGGGAGGCAGGAATGAATATAAATTCCACGGATTAGGATACAAGTAGGTGATTCGCATTCATCACTCCCGGGCTGTTATGCATCCACGCTTGGCAGCCATTGATGAAGACCAAGAAAAAAAAGATGCTTCTGCATTGCTGTTGACTAGTTTTGAAATTAAACTTGTATTGTTTTTTTTGATTGCCATGCAATTACTGTGATCATTCAATTATGAGCCATACAAAAACAAAGTGAGAGAACTCTGTGACACTTTTTGTTTCTGGTACTTTTTAATCAGCTTTCTTTGAAAATATACATACTTATTCACATTGTAATTAAAATAGTCATAAAAAGTTGGGTTGTTTGTCAATATTTCATGCAAACTTGTGTTGATGCATCAATGAATTGAAAAGGTTTTTCACAAAATCAAAGTTTTCTATGTTCACTAATCATGTCCTGAATGGGCAATTAATGTTTAATATATATGAATATATATTAAACTACGAAAAGTGAAAGATGAAAACAATCATTTCACTAAATAAACAAACAAATCCCAAGAAAAAACCAAAATCTACACTCATTTCCTTATTTCATGTAACTTGTGTTCACTGCCAAATGGACTTAAAAAGAAACTGGAGGAAGAGTTAAAAGGAAATAAATTATCTAAAAAATATGTATACATCTAAGAAATAAGTGGCAACAATTTATTCAAAAGACAGTACAAACAAACCACGATTATGAATAATGTTATCCTTTTAAAAAACAAAGAAAATGTCACATTCAAAAATTAGAATAAATAGAAAAACTCAAAATAAGTTTCATTTATATGGTCAGGTGTCCAAAATAAAACTTTTCTAAAAGCATCTTGAATTTCTAATTTATATCAAATTTGATAATTTCTTTAATTAGTACTTTGATATGTGTAAAATAAAACTGCATGTCCATCATACACTTCAGCTGACAACTATTTTACTAACTTTTCTACATTTGTGAAATAAAATCAGCACAAATCCTTTACAAACACGTAGTAATTAAACATTTTTCCCCTGAGGCGTAGCTGCCGTACTGCAAATTTAATTAAAATTAATTTTAAAAGTTGTTTCAGGAATCAAAATAGATGCACTAAAATATTTCTGAATTATATTGACGAGTTATGAAAGTAAAGACTTCAACACCCTGAATCTATGTTTGAGACTTTTATTTTGAAAATCAGGAAGTACTTCTATATATTGCATTGATTCTAAACACTGAGAATAATCCAACTGGATAATTATTAGCCACCAAATGTTATGCAAAAATTAGCAAATTGTGAAAACAGAAGGCAAATTTTCTTTTCCCCAAAAAATTCTTGTGTTTTAATGATTTTTTTAATTCAATATTTTCATCTTTTGAGCGTGTTGTATTACTGAAATCCTAATTCAGACCCTTTACTGACATTTAAAAACATTTATAAAGCATCGACAATGAAAGGAAGCATTTCAAGCAAATCTCTTTTTGGAAATTTAAACAGTTATTTTTTCAGTAACCGCAACTGCAACTCACTCATGTTGATTGTTTTGAGTATAGTTACTTTTTAAGTCAAACCACAAGTATTAATAGATTTATTATAACCTGGAAGGACGGCAGATTTTACGTTAAACAGGAAAAACATGCTGTGAAGATCAAAATGAATCAGTTCTCTTGAATTGTTAGGGATTCTTTGTTCATGTCCATTTAAGGAAAAAAGAAAAATAACCACGGTAAAAATAATATCACACCCAAGACAAATGCAGGCACTTATTTTGGGTAATTGTGGTGACATAATTAAAAGTGTATCAGTATCTGCTCATTAGCTGCACCAAGCTGCTTATTACTTGGGGAAATGCCACAGTTCTGCACAGATGTGTGGGTTGCATGGATTCTTAAAGACTATTAGTCTAATTCAAATCAGCCAGATTCATTTATTTTTTTATCTTTATATTACTTATAATTTGAATCGGCTGGGTTTGAAACAGGAGGAATATAAGATGGAATCTGCAGAATTAAAAATCCATGAAGAAATGAGTGGGACGCATGCAGATTGATTTTCTATTCTTTTCTAGCGGTGCTACAAACAATCTAGATGATGTAGATCTGTGCTATTAAACACAACCCATTACTGTAATTTAATTAAAGTGCTGCATATGAGTTTGTCATAGTAATGTGCAATAATTGTTTAACTACTTTATTATGGCAACAAATTCAGTCTAAACATTTTGATTAGAAACTTAGAGTCAACAGAGAGCTAGCTAGCTTGCTAGCTATTCTCGTTTGTGTTTTATGTCCTATTTGTAAGGTTCATATGGTTTATATTCTGTAATATATATCTAATAAGTAAATCTCAGTTTGCTTAAGAATTGTGGTACAGAAAAGTTACTGCAAGAATTTATACCTGTATCCAGTTTTAGCTTGTTTATCAACAAGGCTACTTGTTAGCATCCTGCAGTGTTAGCATGCTAGCACTTCCAATTACTGACTTGGCTTTGGTTTTCAAGTAATTATTGACCGACTAATTGAGGTTAAAGGTTTAATTCTCCATGAGAGCCCCAGGAAATTCAAATATTGATTAGCTTAATGAGGTGAAATGTACCGACTCTTCATGATCACAGAGAGAGCGTCTGCGTTGCTTATCCTATTAGTTCAGTGCTGCAAACTTTGATAGTTTTTTCATATATTTCATGTCAGGGTGAATATATAGAAAATTCTCCATCATCATGCTGCAGGATTTTCCAAAAATGTAAAAGAAAATGACGTAACTTTGGAGCTTCGGTGTGAAACGTGTAGAAGAGAAATGCTGAAGTGTTTTTACGAGCTGTCAGCTGTAAATGTGTTGTACTTCCATTGTTTTACTAAGTATAAATAGTAAAATTATTTTAATATTTCTCTCTTTTTTGAATTCCCAAATTATTTTGAGCAAGTACATTTTAAAATTTGATTGGCGTTTCCCCAATTTAGAGACCAAATTAGCAGCCGGAAACATACAAGTTTTCAAAGGACGAAACAAATAGATTATAAATCAAACATTTCAATCAAACATTTTCTAATACTGGTAACAGAAACCCGAATGTTTTATTGACAAAAGAAGACATGATGGATTGGAATATCAATCAGCAGCCCAGAGAATCCATGTGGGAAACACAGCTAGCAGAGACGTTTTGACCAGGGAGTCAGAAGATCACAGTTTATGTTTGCCCTGTTTCAGAACAAAACATAATTGTAGAAAAAGTTATCTCCAAACATGTTTTTCCTCCATAATTCAAGCGTGAAACAAACTGAAGAGTTGGTGTTTCTGGTAGAAAACAGAAAGCCGAAGCTTGATTACAGAAAAGTCAGAATGCTGGTCAGAATTGGAGCAGGAAAGATTTGAATTAGAGACTTTGTCAAAAGTGGTGAAGTGCAGAACTTAAGAAAATGTTTTAAGAACATTTTTTTCTTAAAACTTTAGAAATAAAAAAACGAAAGTTTTGAAGAAAAAAATTTTTTTCTTTGAAAATAGTTTAAGAAAAAAATTCTTATTTTTTTCTTAAGTGTTAAGAAAAAATTCTTACTTTTTTAAGAAATACATTTCTTTTAAGAAAAAATGTCAGTCAATATATAAGATGTATCTTACACACAGAGCTCAATTTTTTTTTCTCCTTTGTTCAGTGTGGGGTTTTTTGTGTGTTTTTAAAGCAAGCCTGAACATGAAAAGTTGTTTAAAAAAATAATAAATAAATATGACATTCCATTGCATTTCAAGTCCTAAACTTGCGTAATTTCTACTCAAAAACACTGCATCCAAATGAAAACTATGGCAATGAAAGTTTGGGATTGGATCCAACAGTTTGTTTTATGTAGAAAGTTGCTTTTTTAAAAAAAAGAAAATGCCTTTGAAGCTGCTCGGCATCGTTTAATTATTTCCCAAGCAGCTCAACTGATGAGCCTCAAAATGCAGAGAACAGAAAAAAATAAAAAAATGAAATAAAAATTGGAGCAGCTGAGCCCAAAACCAGAGACGCGCAGAAGCGATGCGTGTGGGTTTGCGGGGTTGAGCGGTGAATTTAGCTCTGGAGCAGCCAGTCAGTAAAATGGAGGAGGTGATAGGCAGTGTGGGATGAGATTGTAGGTGCCCAGAGCTGTCAGGAGGAAGAGGAGGAAGAAGAAGAAGAGGGGGGGCATGGGGTTGAGTCAAAACATGTCAGGGCTCTGGAGGGAGAAGCGGGAGGGATAGCAGGACGGGGGGACGTAATTAGCTAGTCACATCTCTACATTTTGACCGTTTTAAGGTCAGGTTCAGGCGGTGTTAATAAACTTGTCACAGCAGCTTTATTAGCAATGACAGACCGGCTCTGACTCACTGTGCACAGCCACTGATTCCAGATTTTTATTTATTTATTCCAAATGTGTCCCTGAAAAGGATTTAGTAGGAAACGCGTCCAGACAGAACCGCTGCTCACACCGCGGATAAATACGTGGATTTCTTCAGAATATGAAGGAAAATGTTTTCCAAAACCCCTTTTCCCTCCACTTACCCATGTTGTCTCATCGGTCCAGTTCCCCGGTCCTCCGCATGCAGCACGACTCCCTCCGTGTCGCCTTTCCCAGCCCAGTCTACTTGAGGAGCGCCGCGGGTGATTCACCTGCCTTCATTGTGAAATAACTCTCTCATCAGAAGAAGAAGGAGGAAAAAAGCTCTTAAAGTTTGCGCTGTTGGTCCATGACGCAGCGCAACTTTCCCAAATAAACCCGAAAGGATCCGTCACCCATAAAGCGCCATGGTGTCGGAACCGGAGCGCTTCCAAGTTCAGAGGTGATGAAGAGCGGCGGCTCTCTGCGCAAACATCCAGCGGGAAGGCAGAGAGGGACCGCCGACCGACAGCCGGGATGCTCCTGTGCAGCAGCGCAGGTTGATTATTGGCGATGTGCGCGCGCCTGAGTGAGGAGGAGGGGGGGGGCAGACAGGCACGCGCGCACGTGTGTGGGTTCAATTAAAACGAATCAGACGCCAAATACCCGACTGGACTCCCCAGATCCAGAGAGTTTAATGTCACCATCATCACCATCATCATCCGATCAGCGCAGTCAAAGTAAAGCGGTGCAGCCCCAGCTGCCGCGCGCCTCAGTCCTGACGCTGCGCGCTGCAGGTGTGGTGGAGGATAAACGACGGCTGTATGTGGTTATCATCATCATTACATCGTGAGTAGGTAGCCCGCCTGTTCCCACCTCGTGTTGCATAATTACTGCAGATGGGAAGGTTCAGCTCATGCGTTCATGTAAGAAGCTTTCAGGCAGAGGCGGTCCGAGCCCGTTTGGCCCCTGGGCGAACCACCAAATTCAGATACTCAATATTAACAATTTACTCAGTTATAATGTCTCAACACTAAAATCTAGGTTTTACTTTAACTCTGGGAATAAACAAATCACTTTCCAAACCTTAAAGTGATCCAAGAATAGTTGAACATTTTGGCCTAAATATTAACTAAAACTAAAAAGTTGCTGTTTGTGATACACCAAAACTCATAATTACATCTTTTGTTATATATTTCACCCAAGGAGGTCGCCATTTTTTCACCTTACTGGAATCTACAGAGTAAACACAGGAAGGCTAACTTTAGAGCCGAGAAGTTGTTTTATCATATTGTGTTTGGCTGGTGTAATTTTAGAGGATGCCACACGGTGTCACTGTTGGGTGTATTTAAAACAAAAAAAACAGTGAGGTGAAACTGGATCACGTCCCCCCCCCCCCTCCCCACACACACACACACCCCTCCCCTCCCCCCCACACACACAAAAAGAAAAGCGCAGTGGGAGAGAACCGGAGCCAAACAACTTCCGAATTACAAACATTTCCCCCTCAACATTTCTCTCCAGAAGACCGAGCTATTTGTAAGAGCAAAACTGACGAAGGTTCCAACAGGTGATTGTTACCTTAACGAGGTAAAAATAAATGCCCTGCCAACAATTTGTATCCACAAACCACCTAAATCCCCTGCTGCCGAAGCAAAAAACCCTGGGAGAAACATCAGACTGACTGCTGGAAGCTCGGTTAAACACTAACGGAGCTCTGCAGCCAGCAGTACCGACGGCACTCCTGCCGCCCTGTTATGTCTGAATTGGGACACCGGACCCTAAACAGCTGTTACAGAACCAGAGCAGACAGAGAGCTCTGTCTATTGTTACAACTAATCGTGGATCCTTTTAATTTTTGTTTTAACAGTTCATTCCTAGTTTACTTCAGTTTTATTTCATTCCTTTTTAATCAGATTCATTCTCTGAGTTTCTAATTAATTTGCTGGTTATCAGTTATAGGTAAATACTTCACACCACCAAATATAACCTAATAAGTAAATGCACACAAACTACATGCACAGTCTTCCTTATTTTCACTCTCTCAGCTCATCAGTTTCAAGGAAACTGAAGAATCCCTGTTTTCAAAATGCCACCCCATATTTCAGATTTATGAGCAGCAGATTTACTTTAGAATATTTCATATGTCCTATACAAAAAATTGCAAATAGATTAATTTTTCACAAATAATTGGGAGTTGAAAATTAGTGAATTGCTGCTGCCATCATAGAAACATAACTCAAACTTCTTTCCAACTTTTCTTGTATTGCTTTGGTGTGGAGTGTTTTATAAACATGAACATTTTTAACTGACACTTAACAGTATTTTATCGCCACAAAGATCAGATTTCTTAATATTTTGAATAAAACCAGCAGACCAAACGTTTAGCTATACAAGTGTAATTTCTTAAATGTAAAATCATAACATCTCTTTAATATCACTTAATTGTCTACATTTCATCCCTGGAGGTTTTCTTTACGGTCAGAAGAAACTGAACTGAAGCGTGTTTTTCATCTGTATTAGTCATTTTCCTGCTGGGGGCAACACATCTGCTGCATCTGGCAACGCACGGCAAAACTAACACCGTCTCCTTAAGGTTCTTCCCTAAATGTTTGAGTTTGCTTGAATCTAAATCAATTCAACATGCAGTTGTAAATTCACTGTAAAGTTTCTAAAGAACATTTTAAGTCTAAAAAGGAAGTGGGTTTTCCCCCCCCCTTTTTCTTGACGTAACAAGAATCTCAACAGAAATGTCTCTGCAGGTCACTCAGGAGGAAACATGAAAAGAACAAAAATAAAAAGTAAATTTAACAAGCACAGGCCCGTTTGGAGCGCTTGAAATGTTTTCTGTCCCAGTTCTAGGAAAGCAGGACCTTTAATCAGTTTGGTTTGGAGAGGCTAGCGCCGTTTTCTCACCGTCTGTAAACCTAGAAGTACCAGCACAAAGTTTAATGAGACAAACTGCAACAGCAGCGTAAACATTTAGGAAATAAATTACTCTTTATTCAAGCTTCACTTTGACAAACAAAATCCAGAAAATTGGAGATAACTGGTTCAGACCAAACTCTGTAGATATTTACATGTAAGAGATTAGAGAAAATCTTCCACTGAGAAAATATATAAAGTTTTTGTTTGTTTTAAAACAAACAACAAAAAACTAATATTGTTCTTAAATGCATTCTGGACAGATTCTTCTGCAGCAAAATCAATTACAAAATGTTTCATTTATCCCAAAGAGAAACTAAATATTGTCATCTTTGCTTTTGGTGCTCCACTTTAAATCTCATCTATCCGTACTGCTAGAGTCAACTTCCCAATCCTCTCCCTGATTTTTGGTCTTACTCTTTCTCCATATTCGACTTCATAAGCTCAGAAAAATGTCCATGTTTTTTCTAGAAAATGTCAAATTAATGTAGAAACTTCTCAGTTTTTTTTTTTGTTTTTGCTATTTTGGAGCTCAGAAATTTCAAAAAAAAATTCTAGAAAATTTCTGAGATTAAACTAAAAACTTTTGAGTTTTTGGTGGAAATTTACTCCTTTTAAATACTCTGTTGTACATTTCCTATCAGAAACAAAAAGTGTCAACAGTTGAAGATCAAACAAAATATTAAAAATATTTCAAATATTTAGAATATTCAATATATTTGGAATATATTTGAACATATACTAAATATATTTACATGTATATTAAATATACTAAATTTATACTATATATATATATATATATATATATATACAATTACTTTTGAATATTAATATATATATTAAATATATACTGAATATATTTCACACATTTTAAATGTATATTAAATGTTTAATATATTTTTAAATGTATATTAAATATTTGCATTTCAATCTTATTCAAAAAATAATAATGTATTCTAAATATTTACAATTAAATATTTTTCATATGTAGAATAGTTTAAATGTTCTAAATACTTCAAATGTTTAGAATATTTTACATGT
Source organism: Poecilia mexicana (assembly GCF_051168715.1). Lineage (NCBI taxonomy): Eukaryota > Metazoa > Chordata > Actinopteri > Cyprinodontiformes > Poeciliidae > Poecilia > Poecilia mexicana. Next base: position 20,389,631 of record NW_028263381.1, read on the forward strand.
AAATATCCCAGGCGTATTAATAATAGTGGTAAAAAAGGAACATCAAATTCTACTTAGTAACAACTCTCACTTAAGTTCAATAAGTCAGTTATTTCCTCTTGTTCCCTTTTTTTTTGGCTAAATAAATAAATAAAAAACGTTGGTGATATAAAGAGGTTGTTTCATCCTTTGGGTTTGTGCCTCAAGTGTGTTATGCAACATTGTGTTCATGTAAAAAGGTCGGTTCAGTTACAAAGCCCGAAACCCACACCAAAGGGAGCTATTCTCTCCCACGGACGACACGGCGCCTGAACTAACCGGCTTATCTTCCCTCACTTGTCCACATAACCAAGAGCTGGCGAAGAAATGCGTAACATCACCAAAATTATACGTTTAGAAACTCATGTGGAAACAGAACGAGGCAGTTAGAAGGCATGTTTTTATCATTAGAAAAAGAAAACGCTTCCTCTCTGCTTATGTCACCACCCAGGTGTTGCTAATCAGAGACGCTTTAATAATTGGCTCACATTGGTGTTTTACTGACTTCTAACTGACACAGAGTTCAGATGTTGCAGCTTTTGCATACATTTCTGAATTTCTCCAGGGATTAAATATGTTAATGTTTCAGCTCATGTCAGGAAAATTAGAAAAACACACAAAGGAAAATATTCTGGGGATTGAGTTGATGTTAAATCTGGTGTAAAAATCACAACATTTAAAAATAGAACATAGCAACAGTAAAGCAAGGTGGTGGTTAGAGGTGGGCATTTATTTTATCGTTTATCTTGATACATTTCTTATCATTTATGATAAATTCTAATTAATTACATTTTAACCCATTAAAAACTGTCCGTATTATCAGTTTTACTATTTTCTCCACAGTTTGTTCAATGAAAGTATGAAATAGATATTAATTCATTTGAAAATATGAAGTTACAGTGTGCAGCTTAATGATACAAATCCCACTTTTTGTACGACTGGTGGCCTAAAGAATCACATTACAAATAAAATATCACAATATTAACAAAATATTGTGATATGAAGTTCATATTTCTTACACTTAGTGGTGGTAGTGAGAAGTTCTGGGCTGTTTTCAATAAATTAAATAATTGCTAGAAAACTTCTGCTTATCTTCATCCAATAACAAAATTTGATGATTTCAAACATTTTCAGACCAACCAACCAGAGAAACTTGTACTTTTTAATCTATAATCAAGCTTAAATAAAATTTATATCGTACTGAAAAGTTACTTGCAAGTTAGTTTTGTCTAATTTCAAGTGTACCAAGATGCGACAAAAATACTTGGTAAGATTTGATGTTTTCCTACTTTCCACTGATCTGTCTCTGGAAAACAATTCAAGATGGACGAATTTAAATTGTCAGATTAATTTAACTTTTGGGCAAAATATTAAGATAAGGGATTCCGTCATCTAATCACTGGTGACAACATTTACTCGTATCTGGGTGGACAAACAGTTGCACTGCGAATAAATCTTGAACGTCTGAATTAGGCAGCCATCCGTCTCTTTTTATCTCGTCACTCGGCTTGTTGTGTCTCAAAATTATCATGAGATTTACTCTGAAGAGGAGAACGAGGGACGCTTTCATTATTAATGCACATCCAGACTTTGAATTTAACTCCAACTGATAATGTTTGTAAATAGTGATGCAAAGTGTTTTCTCTAAATAATGCAAAAGTTGTGAGTTGATTTAGAGAGCAGAATGTAAAGCAGAACTTCTCAGTGCTGTAAAAATATAAATATTAAAGGTATTAGAATATTTCATCATGATGATGATTTCATTTAATAGAAAAGTAAAAATGTTTAAACTTTCAACATTTCAGCAGCCTTGGTCTTTTTGATGCTCTTTTTGTTTCCGATTTTACTAAATAAGTGACCGTAATTACTTTTTCAGCGGTTGCCATGGCGACTCGTTTTCTCAGGTTAAATTGTATTGAATAATGCGGGTTTTTTGTTCATGAAAGCCAATAGTGCCGTCAGTTCTCACCACAAATGTTCAACAATTTCCAGTAATTTTAACCGTTAATATGATGAAGAGGATTTGGAATTAATTGTCCCTTAAATACTGTTGAATTTGAATCGTTTTGAATTTTATGAACCGAGGCAGCCCCATGGTGAAGGACGCGTTTAGAAAAATAAAAGTCCAAATAAAAGAAAAGCGGGCTGGACTCAGAAATTTAACTGAACTATTCAACACATCAGGATTCATTACCAGACTCTCTGCTCAACACAGCTGATTCAAAGTGTCCAGTTTCCTCCAATGCGTGTCAAAGGTCAAGTTTGTCGAGCCGGGGAAAGGTTCTGGACCTAAAAGAGTGCCGTTGAACTCAACTGTCCCAATCAGCCAATTAAGAACCAAAAAAGAACAAAAAACAAACAAAAATTAAAAGAAGTGAAGTAGATACAGAGACATCATGACAAATCCCAAAAATAACAACTAAAGGTTTGTGACATTTAAACATCCGTTTTAGCATAACTACGGAAGAAAATTAGGGCCATGTTACAAATAAAACAATTCTGACTTTTTTGCCAGAATTGCTACTTTTGATTTCAGAAGAATAAAGTTTAAATTTTGGGACGTCGCCTGGAAGACTGGTGTGAATTCATCCTAAGATGAATTCACACCAGTGAATTCATCTTAGTGAACATCTTAGTGAACTGGTGTGAATTCATCCTAAGATGAATTCACACCAGTCATGTGTAATCAAACTATAGTTCACTTGCCAAGAAAGTTTGGTTCGTTTGGGGAGGTGAGGATGGTAATGAAACTCTGGTCCGCTTAAAAACCTTGGCCTCGGTTCGATTAAAGTGAACTCTGGTTCGGTTCGAATGCAGACCGCTCCAAAACCAGTAAGTGGACCACAACGCAAGGCATTCTGGGTAAATAAAACCAAAACAAAGGCAGGGGTCTAGTGTTAGCTGGAGAAATGGCTCATGGTCTTTTATTAGAGTTTGGATTTTGTGAAGAAAGAAGAAGTTGTGTTAAGTATTTCTTCGGAGGTTTTCATGTTTCCTTCAGTGGTTTTTGGTGCAGCGCCCCCACAGGTAAGGAAGGGAACAGCTTTTTCAATTAGTTTGGTTCATTTGGCGCAGAGCGGTAGGAAAGCGAACCACACCAAAATGTAAAAAAATGTTTTAATTTTGGTTCCCAATTGAACAGAGTCCACAGGACAATCGGGTGAAAAGAGACTTAGATGTTTTCCTCTTAGTTCCAGGATTTATGGACAGAAACGTTCGTTAAAGTCAGTGTCAGTCAGTAACCAGCTGATGTTTGTTTAACCGGATCCAATAATCAGCCTCCAGTTTCCTATATGGGAGCAACAAGCATGTACATCCATTTCTTCAGTTGTAAATATCATCCAATCCTAACCAAAGCCTGCGTTCTCCTGTGTCGCTCTGCCAGAAGTGAGACGCAGTAATTGCAGGAGAGGCCTGGATAAGAGCATCGGGATCTGGACACAGTGTGATAACGGTCATGCCCCTGTGTTCAAACTGTTGACTTGCTGGGTGTATTTATATTTCCACGCTCCCACCTTTTTATTGAACACAGCTTGTGAGTGTTGGTTCTTGCAGAATTGAAGGAAATCGATATGTGAAGCGGAATTAAAAAGCAAAAATAAGAAAGGAGGAAAGGCTGCGGTGGAAAAAATGAAATATATTGAATTCTGCTATGGTACAAATGCCTGAATGGTTTTTTTTAAATGAATGCAAATTACCTTGATAATTTATCCAAGAACACAAAAACAGGAAAGGTGTTGCATAACGAAAAATACAGAAACAGGAATAGGAAAAAATGCACTTTTGATGAATATTTTGGCTCTCGCATCCATTCGGTTGCACAACTTTTGGCAACAAAAAACATTCCTAAATGTTTCTGGTAGCCGTTTTGGAGTCTGTTGGCACTTTCTTCCCATTTTCTGCTGTTCAGTCTATTTTAAGTTTGCAGTCATTTTGCGGAGGGGCAGGTCTCAGGTCTCTCCGAAGCTTTCCAGTGGGATTCGGGTCAGGACTTAATGCTGGGCCGTTTAAAGCAGTGCTTTTCAGCTGCTCCTTTGTGCAGCTGGGGGTGTTCTTTGAGTCATTGTTCTGCCAAAAGGGCCCTTTCTGCTCCGGGTCTTTGTTGCTGATTAACACGTTTCTCTCTAAACTGCCTTTGTAATATTGAGATTTCATCGTTTCCCTTCACATGAAATCAGACGTTCATAATGACCATGTTGTACCGCGTGTAGGCTTAATGGTTTTCTTCCTTTCATCCACTGCAAAACTAAGAGTAAGGTATCATTTCATGTCCTTTCCAAAGGAACAAATTAAAAAAGCCTTTCCATTTCATTCTGGACATTACTTCAAAGTCAAAACACAGACTACATTTAACACCCACTTTGTTGGTACACCTTGCTAGTACCGGGTTGGACACCATTTTGCCTTCAGAACCGCCTTAATCCTTCGTGGCATAGATTCAATAAACATTCCTCAGACTCTGGTCCATATTGACATGATTTGTCAGCTGCACATCCTTGATGCGAATCTCCCGTTCCACCACATCCCAAAGGTGGAGTTCAGTGAACTCATTGTCGGGTTCAAGAACCCAGCAGTCTGAGATGATGGTGCATCATCCTGCCATCAGAAGACGGGTACTCTGGTCATAAAGGGATGGACACGGTCAGCAACAATACTCAGGTAGGCTGTGGCGTTGACATGATGCTCATGGTACTAATGGGCCCAAAATGGGCCAGGAAAGTATCCCCCACACCACTGCACCACCACCAGCCTGAACCGTTGATACCAGGCAGGATGGATCCAAGTTTTCATGTTGATGACGCCAAATTCTGACCCGACCATCCGAATGTCACAGCAGAAATCCAGACTCAGACCAGGCAACGTTTTCCAATCGTCCAATTCTGGTGAGCTGGGCGAACTGTAGCCTCAGTTTCCTGATCTTATCAGACAGGAGCGGCACCAGGTGTGGTTCTTCTGCTGCTGTAGCTCATCCGCCTCGGGGTTCGATGTGTTCAGAGATGCTCTCTGCACTCCTCGGTTGTAACGAGTGGTTATTGAGTTACTGTTGCCGTTCTATCAGCTCGAACCAGTCTGACCTCTGACATCAACCAGGCATTTGCGCCCACAGAACTGCAGCTCACTGGATACTTTCTCCTTTTTGGATCATTCTCTGTAAACTTTAGAGATGGTTGTGCGTGAAAATCCCAGTAGATCAGCAGTTTCTGAAACACTCAGACCAACAACCATGCCATGTTCAGTCACATAAATCACCGCTCTGATGCTCAAGATGAACTGCAGCAGATCGTCTTGGCCACCCTTGGCTGATTCCACATTTGGGTTAATGAGCCGTTGGACGGGTGTGCCTAATAAAGTGGCCGGTGAGTTGACATAAAACTGGAGCGGGACTCCAGGCATGTGGACGAACTAGAGCATGTACAATTTGACATGAACTTTAAAAATACGCATCAATTGTGTAAGATGAAAATTAAAGGTCAATCAGGCGTAAAAGGTCACATTAGCATAACGTCGCTTCCAGTGATGCTTCATCGATAAGAGCCACCAATGATCTCAGATTGATGTTTAATGTAATACAGCAAGAAAAAAAGATCCAAGCTAATGTAAGAGATTGTTTACCATCTGGTACAAGCCTCATCAATCACTGGGCGAGACGGTTTAACACCAAACATCCGTCAGTCACAGCTGGAAAAATAAACATTTTGTAATATTTAGAAACGCCTCGGTTGTTTTTAAAGACGTTGGTCAAAAAGGAGCTACCATGTTTTCAACATCATTTAGTTTGTATCTTTTCTGCAGTTTTAGTCATTATTAGACTGAAAGTCTTAAAGATAAATTTTAGTTGTAGCTGCTAAACATGCAGCTCAGGAAAACATTAAGGAACCACTTATCAGATTCTCCGATTTTACTTTTTATAGGTATATGTTTGAGTAAAATGAACATTATTCTGTTATTCAATGAACTACTGACAGCATGTATCCGAAATTTACAAGCAAAAATCTAATATTTATTTGCAGAAAATGAGAAATTGTCAAAATGAATGCAAAGAAAACAAGTTTATATCCAGTTGGTGGAGTTCTGGAGAGCGTGACGCCACGTGCAAAGGGTCAATACCACAAAGAACCTGTTCAAAAGCAGGTAAACGTATTTATCAGGAATAATTTAAAAATAAGGATGAAATCTTAAGCGACACCACATTTTCTTTCTAAATGTGGTGCAATAATAAAAACTGTGGCATTGTTTCCCTGAAGACCTGTCAAAATGCAAATGCAATTAATGTATGCATTCTTTCTTCATCTGGGGTGATTGAAAGCAAGACAATGGTGGCATTCACAACAGCAAAAATCACTGATTAGGTCAGAGCAGATGTAAATGTGAGTGGAGGTTGAGATTTAGATATTAGATCATGATGCAAAACCTGCTGGTATTTTCCAATAGCTGCAAGTTTCTCCGTGTTTCGTTCTATGCAGCCAAAGTCAAACATTTCGTTCTCCTCTGAAGGCCAATTTAAAAATAAAAACCTTTGCGTTAGAGCAGAGGTGACAGAAACAAAAGCAAAACTAACAAGCAAAAGCATTTCAGTCTGAGAAGCAGCAGAAAGAAAAGCTGCAGTAAATGGGTGAGACCCGTAAAATTAAAAAGATAAAAAGCTGTTTGATGAAAGATTGCAGCGTCAGAAACAACTCTTCTGCCCTTGGAGAATCAAAAACGTTGAAAGTGTGTTCGTCTCTTTCATAAATGTCAAAAGTTCATTTTAATTTATTTTAATTGCATCCAAAAAAAAAACAAAAAAAAAAAAAAAAGTTATCTCTTGCATTTGTTCCGAACAACATCTTTGCTTTGAATTAGGAAGGAATTTTTCATGATTGAGTTAATTATTAATTATCAATCGTTAATTGTTGTAATCGAAAGTTACTTTATTTATGCAACACTGAGTGAAATTTTAGACTAAAAATTAGCTGGGAACCATTTTTTTTTTGCCGCACACGTTTATAAGACATTTCTTGGCATTTGTTTATAAATACAGAAAGCTTCAAAGGAGGGTTATTATTCAAAAGAGACATTTTTGAGCTTTATGTCATGTTACGATATTAGTCCTTCGTCACAAACATAAGTGGAGTGTCACTTTTACTCATTCAACCATGTTGGAGAAATCCTTCAATCTTAAATGAGTTCATTCAGTTGTAGCAGCTGTTATTCGAAATCTTTATGCTTAAAATATTAAAAAATATATATTTAAATGTATTTTTAATCAACCTAGGAATGTTCTGTGATTGGAAATGACACAAACACTTTCCAAAGGATAAAAAAACAATATAGTAGGGGTAAAACTGGCCTATTGAAGATATTCATTTCCCTCAAGAACCAGAGAATAAGCCTTCATTGGCATTGCATCAGTCAAACATGTCTGATAATTGTGGGCAAGCTTTGGGCATATTTATCTGATGATTCATTCAGTGGATTACATTTAGAAAAACCCTTCACAACCATCACACAAATACAATTTACTAAGATCAACCAAAATATTAAACCCTTAAAAGACTGAAACATCTGAAGCAATGTTCCTACAAAAGCATTTAGCAACACAAAGAAATGTTAAGTTTTCCAAGGTTACTGAACAGAACGTAAATGGAAGGTTTGGAAGCGTTTGAGGGTTTGGATGCGTCTGTCCGGAAACCACCTCAAAAGCAAGAAGCAGAATACAGCGCAAGGCATTCTGGGTAAATCCAACCAAAAGAAACATGCGAGTCGAGCGCTAGCAAGAGAAATTGCTCGTGATCTTTTACCAAAAACAAAATAGAAATCCTACAACCACTAAAATCTGGTGCATTTAGGTTTGTTTCATGAAGGAGGAAGTTGTGCTCATGTTTTCTTCAGATTTAGTGATCAGTAGCACTGCTGGTGGATGTTTAGTGCAACATGGAGCAGAAAGCTGAGGTCGTCGTTTCTCCCTACATCCATTGGATGGCGTAGATTGATACAAGCGATAGTAGATACACACACACAGTACAACACTTTCATTCTATTGGCTGAGAGGTTGCCAGGCAACGGTACTTTTTGTTTCAAGAGCAAGCAGAAAATGATTTGCAAGCGACCAGAGAAGTTTGCAGGTGGATATTTGATCTGAGCAGAGACAGGTTTTGAGCGAGAGGAGAAAGCAGAGTGAATATTTGAAAGACTGCAGAAGTTTTGAGTATAATCATTACAAGTTTTGAGAACAAAAGATATGAAATCCTGCTTTCAAACTGAAAATGTGTGCTCTCGAATTATGGCAGAAAAATTCCCCCATAACGATACTCCATTTTTGCTTATATTCTCTGAAGAAGGAAGTTGCTCATGTTTTCTTCAGAGGGTTTCATGTTGTTTCCTTCAGTGGTTCTTGGTGCAGCGCCCCCACAGGTAAGGAGGGGAACAGGTTTTTCAATAAGTTTGGTTTGACAGTGCAGTGTGAAAGCTAACAGCAGCTGAAAATGTAGCAAATGTTGCAAATTTAGTCCCTGATTATATTGAAGTCAGGTGTGAAAACAAAAAAATTCAATCTTAACTGCAGGTCTTGGAGTAGAATTTGGTTTGTTTTTTTATCCTGGCCATTGCCTTCCTCTGCAATTCTGCTCGATTCTCATCTCCTTTTAATGAGCCGTCTGGGATTTCTGCCATTGAGCTCGATTTCTCAGGTTAAATTTCATCCGGGCCAATCAGCGAACAGAAGAAGGAATCGTGAACAATGATTTTCTGCGCTGTTTCAGAAAGATTGTAGCGTATCACGAGGCACTTCCAGGCCAGATGGGATACATCAAGAATTAATCCATTATAAATGAAGGTTATACTTATTGGATAGTATGATAAACTTTAATCCATTAGAACAGTCTCTTTTACCTTCATCTTGAGGCTTGTCAAAGTCAAAGTTTTCCAATCTAGCGCTCTAAACAGTGATGACATTTTGGAAATGACCGGACCAAACGAAAATGGACAATTGAGGTGTTTACTACGTTAGCAAGGGTAATGATATTTAGCCGTTACATTTTACCACATGAAGTTTGTTCAGTAACTACCTACCAAAGCAAATACACAAGTTATTTCTACTCCTCCTTTAATGAGTTGCAACGGGTTCACTCATACGCCCACAATCCTCAGACGGATGATTGATTCTTTTTTTTCCTGTCGAAGGTAAAAAAAAATTATTTTCCGCAGCCTGATAAGACCAGAACCCATGGTTTCATCTCTTTTAAAGACAAAGATGAAGTTTCACTTTTTTCAATTTGTGCAATTTCATACGGGTAATCTTAATAGAATCTCGGGTGTGCGTGTGCCTCTCTGTGATTGTTTGTTTAGCAGAGCTGGAGACAGACACAGGAAGACGAAAAGAGAAAAGGCTGCACCACATCAATTGAGCAGACAGTCATCAGTATCCATTTGTATGATTCAGCAGGGGGAAAATATCTGACTCTAGTTTCTGTGTCAAGTAAACACAGTGGAGAAAAAAAGGCTATCATTGTGCGTCTGCCAGATTCAGATTTATCTGATAATTTTAATGCTCATCGTGAAAGAACACCTGCGTCCGACTGGCTGTTTATTATTCACACGGAAAGAAATGCAACATTGTTGACAAAGCCTGAAGCACATCAGATATTTTGAAAGCATGTCTTGTGAATGTACTGTGACCCGCTGGCTGACTTATGAAGAAACTATGGTAAATTGACAGATTCGCACATGTTCAAGAAATCCTTGAATCTCCAATGGCAACCATTTGAGCAGGAATGCAACAATGCCACTTAATCACTCAAGACGTCAGAAATAAGGGACAGTAGTGTTGAACAGAGCGACTGAAATCGTTTTCCAAAGTTGTTTTTTGCCAGTTTATTCGTGGCTTCTACTTGTTCAAGTCAAGCTAACTCGTATGTGAACGTAACACACCTGGTTGGGGCTCAAAGACGGCATTATTTCCAAAGTAGGAAACAACTAGCTTAGAAACCGATCCATATCTCCTCTTTCCTGACCCGTTGATCAATTATTGACCTGAATTCTCACCACATGACTTAAATCACTATGTCATAAACGGAGTTTCCCTTTACACCAGAGCAACCTTAAACACGAACAAAAGACAAGATGCCAACTAGTTCCTTCCATACATGCTAGGCTATGTTGTCTCCATGGTTACCGACAGACGCTACCTTCTACGTGCTATTTGATCTTTCTAATCATGCTTACTGCAGCTCACCATTTTTAAAATGAAAACAACTTTAGAAAGTTGATTTTTTAAGTTGAAGCGGTAGATATCGGTCATTGACAGGCTTTAAAGGAGTGTGCAGATTGTTCAGACGTCCATCATGGCAGAGAGCGTGACGTCACGTGCGAAGCCTCAATACTGCAAAGCTGCGACTTGCGAAGCTCCTCCCCCTCTCAACTCCACCCGACTTGCAGCAATGAGGAAGCACCTGCCTGACTGTAATAACGTCAGACAGATCGACATTAGAGCCGGGTCCATAACTTCTCCCACCTCATGACAGAGAACATTCTGTTTCATTTCAAAATAAGAGCTTCAACATAAATCCCACAGTTTTAAAAGCAAACAAAAGAGGGATAAATGTTGCCTATTTAACCCTATTAGCCAGTTTATGGTTTCAAGGCTTCTCAAACAGCAACACTCCTATTATTTCTACTAATGCTATAAATCAATCAAATCCGTGTGATGGTTATAGAAAAAGTAGAAATCTCAAAACAGAAGTCATCTGTTCAGTAAGTTGACTTTGCCTCCAGATCAGTACCATCCTGATTTGTAAAGCAAATGTTTGCAGTAACGTTCAAGACTCAGCATATCTGTATGCAAAGTAAAACAGCTCACTGCAAATCCACTAACAGATAAGACAAAATGTTTGTTTAATAAGACTCCCACACACACGTTTTATTAAATCCTTTCAACTTAAAAGTCAAGGCTGCTTGGAGACTAAAATGATCTTAAGAAAAAAATAATTGAAAATTTTCAGAACCCAGAGAAAACCCAAAAATATTAAAGCATTGTGAAGTTGATGGAATAACTTGATTCTACATTATGGAGGCCATTTTACAGTTTATTAAACACCTGTTCTCTGAAATGTCAAAAAGGAATAAAATCTATTCAAGTAATGGTGTCATTTTAAATGGTTTCTGCTACGTTTCATTTACCTTTAAAGTCCAAACTAGGAGTTGGGATTGGCATCAACCCCGATGTAACGATGTTCCAGTTAACGTATCGGAAAGTCGAGATTCCAACATGGCGGCGCCCAGGTAGCCATTGTTCGTGGTTCTATTTACAAACATTGTTTTAAGCTGTAGAGTTGCAGATGCAACATGTAGCTTTGACTTTAGACACACTCTTACAAGAGTGTTTTGTAAAATAAACATGTTTCCACCTCAGTTTTTTGCTACTGATGCAAAAAGCTGCCATGTTGAATCTTGTGACCCAATTACCAATATTTGATTGTTTTGTTTGGCGCGGTCGTTGACATTTCCAAATATATGCAACCTGTTTGTGTTCTCCAGTGTGAACTGCAAGCGACCTGAAAGTGTCCCGCTTGGACAGTAGAGGGCGCAATAACGTCACACAAAGAGAGCGCGCTCAATGTTTTGCCAACCACCATCAAAAAGAAGAAGTGCTCAGTGTTTATGCAGTAAACGTGGATGCTAACAGTGGAGCATAGCTTACGATTTTGAAGATGTTGTCTGACCGGAGCAGCACAGTAACAACTTAATCCTCATTATTGTCAGAGTATCAGTGATGTTCAGGTTAATCAATAAATTCCCCCCAGACTGAACTTGAAAACTGGACGTTATGCTGCTAGCAGTTAGAAACAACTTGTAGAGCGTTGCGCAACATAAATAATCAAATAATAAAACATAATTTAACGAAGCTTCGAGGCAGGTAATTTTCCGAGGAATTTTAATAATTGACGTACTCAAATCATTCAAGGAATCGTTACAACCCTGAAATTTACCAACTGAAGGAATAGATTAATGATTCCCAGTATGTTAGAGTGACTTCATGTGTTCCAGTGAAAGTTAGACCAACACCAGCTCGTTCTGTCTATCGTTCTTTGGCAGTACGCATTCGCAAAGCGAACAAAGGAACTTCAGTACAATGACGTTTTTGATTCTCTCAAGTTTAGTTCGCCTCTAAGTGCAAGGAAGGATGTAAAGCTGGGAGCTGCAGATTCGGTTGCTAGGCTGCAGAGTCACGGACGCAGAAACAAAAAAAGAAAAGAAAAGCCAGTGACGGAGAGTGCCTTTGAACACTGTTATTTTTCTGAGACTGCACACTGACACCTTCCAGTCCCGCTGCAGCCCCTGCACCACACATTAACCAATTGTCTGTCTTATTTGCTTATACATACAGAATATGGTAAAAGGAAAAGTAATAATTTTAGACATACCCGTTTTGGTTGACTAACATGGTAAAGTGAAGATACATTTAATGATGGTGTCTTGGAAAAGTAGGCACTCCTACAAACTGACGGTATTTAAAAACAGAAGAGCAAAACTGAATTTCACAAAAACACCAAAGTGCAGTGAATTGGTTTCTACAACCTCCCTCTGATCCAGTTTAAACTTCAAGTGTTTCTCTGATTGAAGACGGCAACATATCTATGTGGTATAATCTAAACCATACCATCAGACCTCCTACGGTTTACCTGTTGACCATTTCCTGGTAGCAGCGGTGCACCAATTGCATTTTTCTGGCCAATCTCTGATTACCAAGCTCCGATTTTGACTAATACCAATTTTTTTGTCTGAAATGTTGCTAAATATAGTAAGAAAATCACTGAGTTGGTGCAGTGAGGTGATTATTGTGCAGACATGACCTCTCATGGGAGAGTAGGAAAGGACAGTGGTTAATTTTTAGACCTTTGGTCTAGTAGATAAGATCAGCTTCACATGCAAGTATTGGCCTGATCTCCAAAAAGTAAGAAAATCAGTGGACCCTTACTTGGTCGTTTTAGAATTGCAATATTTTTCCAGTTACGGCTGAAACATTTCAGACATTTAAAGTTTTATATCCAACCCGTAGCTTAGTGAAGTTTATTTTTAAAGCACATTAATCATCAGTTCACTTGAACTGATGATTCTGCAGTTCAAGTACTTTGAACTGCAGAATCATCTGCAGTTCAAAGTACTTCAGATGATTCAAAAGACAAAAAATTTTACATTCCAAGGGCAAAATAAAAAAAAAGTACAGAAAATTTCGATTAAGGCTAGAATTGGTCCACTTTTTAATAACCAAAGTTTTGTGGTGCATAGACGCTGAATGCTGCTTCTCCATGCTTGGTTCTGGTTCTGGGGATGCAGAGCAGAACCAGAAGACCTGAGAGGTCTGGAAGGTTGATACAGCAACAGCTAATCTTTAATGTTTTGCTCAGCCGTTCAGTGATTCATAAACCAACAGAATTATTTTAAAGTATATTTTCTGAGCCAGTGCAGGGACTGGCTCAGTTGTCATTAATCCTCTAATCCTAGAAATGTTCTTCAGGTGATAGAAGGCCAACTTTGTAATTATCTTTATGCGTCTTTGAAGGTTCAGGTCTGATCCATCACTGCACTCAGATTTTCTCCTCATATCTAGTTACCATCAGCTGAAACAACTGAAGCTGTCAACCTGGAACTTCTCAACAACTTCATCTCTGACTCGCCTGCTGTGTGCCTTGATCTCCATGAAGTTATTTTATCAAAACGATCGACCTTCACAGAATATCTGCTATATTACACACAGGTAGACTCAACACACATCTCTCACAATAAATGATAGTAAACAGAATTTTGTGTTACATTTTAAAAAGCTTAACGTGGGTGAAGTACAATCATAGGATCTTGATTTTGGCAAAGCAACATGACCGATGCATTTAATTTGAACTGACTGAGTCATCTTCCGTTGCCACGTAAAACAGAACTTCCTTAACTCATGTCTCACTCTAATGAGCAAACTGGGAGCATAAGAATTAATTTATCAGCTGCAAAAGACTGAGTCTGGAGTGGCGCCGTGTTGACGGCTCAACAAGGCAATTTAAACTGGGTATTATGCATTAGCCTTGAAAGACAGAAAACAAACCGAAGGATTTTTTACTCCGCTCTGCTTTTGTGAGGAAAAAAAAAAAAAAAATGTATTGGAGTGAAAACTCGTGGAAACGGGTTAATCCAGAGGAAAGGTCGGGTTGGCGCTGGAAGCAGAACGTAACGAGTCGCCAAGTTCAGCCTAATATCAGGCAAGTGATCAGAGAACAACTGTGGCATGTCTCCCAGAACACTAGCATGCCAAAAACAAAAGAACAACGGCATGAAAATTATGATCTGGTGCTGTCCAAAGGCAAATTTGTTTTTACTTTTACAGAACTTTGAAGTTAACAGGTGTGTGTGGAGGGGGGGGGGGCAGGAGGAGGGAACCAGCAATGTCCTCTTGAGATATTTTACAATTCATAAACACAAATTATCAAATCAATCCAGTAAAGTGGAAAAATTCAAATACATTTGCATACAAGTTAACTAGATAAGTCATCTAAAGAATCCCAGTTTCTTAGCAGGCATGTGGTGACAGTGGAGAGCAACACCTCACTTTTAACAGGAAGAAACATCCAGCTGTCACATGAGGCCTCTCTTCTGGTTTCACTCTCTTGGTAGGAAACACACACATTTCATCTCTCAGTTTTTGGACCCATGAACCAATGACCAAGCAAAGACCTCCCCAACACCAGCATATCAAGTATGCCAACACTGCATTTACTAGCATAATGTAATAAGTTACCAGTTCAGACAGACAAAACAGTTTTGCAAAACAAATGAGCTTATATTGCAGCCTTCGGAGCATGCTCAATGTTTTCTAAGATTTAAATGAATGTCTACATTACGGTAACCTTGCACACATTAGCATTTGCTTGTTAAATCTTGTATCGCAGGAATTCTGAAAACTTAGCACTGAATGGGATTTTCCATAGACATTAGCCTTAAGCTAGCTGTCTTGCCAACTTTAAACAAGAAGCTACATTCAATTTGTTTTGATATTTATAACATTAAGCTGTCTCATATGGTTGTGTAAACCTACATGTTTATTTAAAATATATTTATGTAGCCTTTTCTTTGTGTGTTCACATTAATAGCCTGAACCAGAAAGTGTTTACATTTCACAAACTGTTCAGGAACACCAGGGAGAACAGAATTACCACCATGTTTCGTTTAATTACATAACTTGGTAATTAGATTTATGCATTATTTTAGCAGCAGCGCTTCTGAGAATTACATTACCGAGACGTTAATTAGTACTGTTAGTAGTTAATTATTTCTTCAAAATGGTAAAGGGACGTGTCTAGAAGTAATGTGAGCAGCACACTTCTGGAGTTTCTATGTAAACAATAGAAAAATGATTTGGAGAAACTATTCAGAACAGCTGTTTTCCCCTGGAAAATAAACCAAACGGTGTCAGGTGAATATTAAAAGCTCAATCTTTGGTTAAATGCGGTCAAGATGAATGTGTCCAAGTGACTTTGCAGTTAACATGCTCAGCATTATAATGATCAGCACTGACATCTGGGTGCCAAGGATGGACTAAATACAGAGACTGTAAAAATCCACTCCATTAGTTCAGAAAGCTGAGCATCACATTAGGCAACAGTCACCGCCTGCCTGAGAGGGATCAAGACATCATGGCAATGGTTCACAGAGTATTGCTCATTAAAACCACTAACATCACTTCTAATCAACGGCTGAAAGGTAGACGAAACAAACATTATGATTTTAATCAAAACTTCTTAGCATTTTTGCAACTTTTATTATCCTGTTTATTTATTTTTGTTATGTCTTTACCATAAAATAGGGCTGGATGATATGGCTGAAAAACACCACGATATAAGCATCTGATATTAGTAATTATATTAGCAATTATTGCTTAGTTTTTGAGTTTTAAATACTGGTGGAGTCACCTTTCTACTTTTATCCACAGTTTTCCACACTGTTGAGTTTTAATCAGTTATGAGGCACGGTGACGAAACTTTAAACTGCTGCTGCGCGAGTTACTCAACAGGTTGTTGCTAGGTAACCAAAGAATGAGCGAGTTGCTAGGTAACCAAAGAGTGAGTGAGTAGTTGATGCCACCAACCTTACTCAGCTGGCCATGAGAAGTTGAGCAGCTAAAGTCTTTCACAATATGGATCCCTTGCAGCAAGATCCCGCCCCCGTCTCCCTGCTGGAGGACAAAAACCTGCTCGCTAACAATGACTAGCATTGGTTTTAGCTCATAAGTTTTTACTATAATGCACTAAATCTCAAATGTACGGCCAATATATAAAAGAAAAAGGGATGCAGTGCTTTGCTACTCATTGTCAAGACTGCAACAGCCAGATAAGGTCAAGAAAAAGTTTTAATGAAGAAAAAATGGTGATTTAAAAACCAACTCTGACAGATCATCAGTAGAGCAGGAGTTTAAATTAGCTATTCAACTACCGCTGTGTTAGCTTAGCTTACAGCAGCGGTAGCTAATCTGCCACAGCGATCATATTAATAATCGTAAAATAAACATGAACCCTAAAAACAAAAAACCGTAACAGCCTTATTTTCGGTTCTTTGTGTGGAAAACATTTGAGTGTTTTTGGTATTAAATCCTGAAACAAAGCGGCAGTGTTGTCAGTTGCTATGGAAACGAGTCTGTAGTCTGTGTGTACCTGTAGTCGATACAGAGAGCAAGAAAAGTGGTTGTGAGTTGTTACTTAACGGTTTTTCTGCGTTATTCTTTCCCTTTCCTGTGGGGTTCTGCACTAAATTAATAATACCTACATCTCCAGGTTCCATTTTAACGAAATTGTCCCATATCGGCAGCGCGGCTAAAGAATCGTCTTTTAGCCTCCCAGCACTGCGTGCAAGCGCAACGTTTCTGGATGCAAACAATAAATTGCAGAGGGCCCATATATTGTTATCGATTTACTGTTCAGCCCAACCATAAACTGCTAATTATTGATTCCCTAAATTTCTTTCTCTGCTCGGGTAATCTGGCAATTCAACGATAATTAACCCATTAAAGCCACTAACATCAGCGGTTGGATGTTAGTGGAGACTGAAATTAATTAATTGGAGACTGAAATCAGAAATGGATAAACATCAAGTTGTAGAATAGTTTTTTCGGCTGTTTTCTGAAAGTTTGTTTGGATGAGTAAACGGAGTATGGAATAAGATAATGTGTATGAATAGGAGAGTATGAACTTCACTTATATCCAAGGTTAGCAGAAGATATTCAGAAAGAACGAAAAGATGCACAAAGATAAAAGTTTGAGATGTCAGAGCATTTCTATGGGCCGATATACCTGTTTAATCGAGGGTTAAAGATGGAAACAGACTGCAATAAAAGTTTAAACTATAAGTACTGATAGAGGTCACCAACGAAAGTTCAAATCTAGGTGGCTTGTTGTCTGAATATGCCATCGGTTTTTCTGTTTTCTTTGCCCATAGAGGTTACTGAATAATGGAGCAGTTGTGGTTTTTGATCCAATTTTGGGTATTTGTTGATACCATACATATCCTAAAAAGCTTCAAGATACTTAAAATGTTTCTTTTTCCATTCAAAGCAGCAGAGAGTATGTGAAAAGCCTTAATTAGCATTTTTAAATCCATACTTTTAATCATATCCAATAACTTTCTTACATAAGAGGCTCTTTTTATTGACAGTCTCCTTGTTCACAAAGAACCATTTTGTTTTGAAAAAAGAAAAGCTAAATGCCGAGGTTGGAGGACAAGACTTTACATCTGTTACTTTCCTCTGAACACAATCCACCCTTCCAGCCCAGTGTCTGGGTCCATTAACACATGACATTACCACTGTGTGGACAGTGACCTTTACAGAAACACTCACACGAGAAATACCTCTGCAGACTCTCCAGTCAAACACCGAAATCCACTTTAATGGTGCAAACGTATGACCTGAACCTTTTTGTTCGCTCAGAGAATGAACAGCTTTTTGTTTCAATCTCTGCGGTTAGTTTAAATGGTTGGTAATGCTAGTTTGGTCGGTTTGTGTATTTTTAATTAATGGGCGAGCTTTTACAATGGCGTATAATTTAGTAATAAACAAATAAACCAAATTCACACACATGAAGTCACTTTGCTTTTCCTTCTTTTGGTACCGCAGCTTGCTTAAGCTAACTGCTAATTGCTAACCTGTCAGACTTTGTTTACAGCTCGATTGAAGTTCCCTGTAGATAAATTATAGCAACATAAAAAAGTACTTTAAGATCATCTGGGGATTTTTCCAGCAGGCAAAAACCAGATAATCAGAACTTCAGAGTATTTGTATTTTCTCTTTTTACTAGCATTCCTATTGCTTTTAGCATCCAGTTTTCCAGCTCGACTAAAATGCAAGTTCAAGGCAGTTGGGAATAATTCAGGCCAAATTTCCACCTGTCAAAGCAATTAAGTTTTTAAAATGAAGTAGTATAAAGTCTACACCAGGGGTGACCAAAGGGTGGCCCGAGGGCCTTTTATAGCCCTTGGTGTGCTTTTGTACGGTCTCCGACATTGGGCATTTTCACTCAGAGATGAAAACACTGACTTCATTGTATCAAAGTGTCATATATTCAAATTGTTTTCCAATGAAAAGGAATAAAAAAGTGATGGGTGTACTCACTAGTATCTGTGTACTGCAGATTTAACTACGACTAATTTGACCAGCACGGTCGATATGACTGCTAAGGCTGAGATCTGTTCCCAAATGAGAAACTGAAATAAGGAATGGTAAAAAAAAAAAAAAGAATGCATTTTGCTCAGGTTTTTACATTTCGCTAGCATTTATTTTTAATTTTAAAGCCTAGCTGCTACAGTTGAACTAAATGCTTTCCTTTCCTCCACCAAACCAGCACATATGGATTCTTTTCTAAACACTGTCACTAAAGTTGAAGCGTTTCAGGTGAACAATCGTTTGTAGCAGTTAGTGAGTTGGATAGTTTCCATTACTGGAAGTGTTGTGCCAAAGAACAAGCAAGACATTTTTCTTACAACCCAGCATAAACCTTCACATTCTGCTGTGTTCTCCCAAATATCTGAGCTGTCAAACGGACTCTGATTCGTGTTGATAACCCACTGATGTGTAACATCCGGAGCCGTTTCCCACAGACGGATGATTTTCTACCTTCTGGATATTGCTGACACTCGTTTCAGTTTGTCATTGGTCTTCCATCTCTTTAAAGCTACGCTTTTTTGGGAGCGTTTCAAACTTTTTGCTCTAATACCGTGCAGTTCATGGGATTTAAACTGCAGGGATCCATCAGGTCAGAAAGGAGCAGTGCTGGAGGGACTGTGCTTTATTGGACCTGCTGCTAATGGGGGATGAACAATGTCTGATTCACATTTACAGCCTACTTGACTTAATCTTTTCCACAAACTGTTGCATTACAGGCAAAGGTGTTCATCCTAAAATAGATGATGTTCACTCTAACAACCTTTCACTGCAATTGCATCCATTTTCTCCAACAGCCCAGCATATACAAACCAAGGAGGGTGTGGATTCTTCTTTCCAGAATTGCTCAGACATGATGGAGAGTGTCTATAAACATCAATTTAAACAAAGATTTTTGGTTCGGACCATTTTTTAAAACATCCTTTTATAGCTTTCACTGCACATTTATTTCAGCTACAACCACCTCCCCATCATCTCTGACTAGTTTCCACTCTGAAGAGAAAAGATTCAGCCACCATATTTCACAGTAAGCATGGTGTGTTTGGTATATTTCTCTTCCATCACAGCTGGTACTAAACATCTGTTCCCAAAAACTTGAACTTTAGACACATCCAACAATGCTTTTCTTCAAGTGACGCTTCCAAAAAAAACCTCATTTTTAGAATGAAACTGTTGCTGAACAGTGTCAGTCAGAGGTACACAAAGTAGCATTAACATGGATCCTTCCTGTTAGACTTTAGAACCATCCCTGCTGTTATTTGCACTATTCAAGTCGTGTTTCTTGGTCTTTTGATGCCGTTTGTTCACCATGTTCTTTAACAAACCTCAAAGGTCTTCATATGACAGCTGGTTACTACAGATTTTAACGGTATCGATATAACGGCACCAGGAATATGAGCATCTCTGTATGTAATTTTATGACCCACATGCAGAATCACAGGACAGAGAATAAAAAGGCATGTCTTACAGTTTCAAAGGAGGAATAGATGGAGGAAAAGGAGATCAGGTGACAGGATGAGGAGATGAGTTTCAGAAGAAGAGGCACTCAGAACAAATCTGACAGATCAGGGAAAACCAGGTGTTGATTGGACAGAGTTTCAGAGCAGGAAGGAGAGTTCTGACAGAGGAACTGGTGTGGAAACCAAACCAACCTTCAAACAGGAAAGGCTGACCATCAGGCGACAGCGCGCCGCCCAACAGCTCCTTAAATCTCCAGACACTTCTCCTGCAATCATTTCACTGATAAGGTGATTGCAGACAGGTGTGTAATCTGCTGCAAGCCAGTTTGCCCTCCAACAGAGATCTTCTGTTCAAGAAGAGAACTCACACTTACAGAGAAAACTTATCCTTGCTTTGGATTGACTATTTGAGGCCTTCTTAGCATTTTAGCACTTGAACAACCAGGTGAATGTACAGAACTAATCAATAAATTACAAAAGTATGGGAAAGTCAATTTATTTTAAAAACTCCAACACCAAAGGAAACACCTTAGATTAATTAGACTGATGTTTTAATACCTTATGTATCTTAATCATGATGGTTTTATGCAAACAGGTCATGAAAATACAATTAAAAATTAAATATTACTGCAGATCAATAAAAAAGCTCTTGTTGGAAACCAAAATGTGGGTTTAAAGGGACAGTGTGATGTGTTTTCCAGACAAAGAATAATTTTATAGAACAATCAAGTAACTGTTACCTCCAGTTGTTAGAAAAATGCTTCATATGTGCATATATTCAACACTGGAAAAAAATTGAGAGAGCACTGGACTGAATACTATTGAAAAACTCAAGGTTATTCCACCAAACATTGATTTCTGAACTCTTCCTGAGTTAAAACATTAGTATTGTTGTTTCTAAATGAACATGAACTTGTTTTCTTTGCATTATTTGAGGTCTGAAAGCACTAAATCTTTTTCATTATCTTAACTGTTTCTCATTTTCTGCTAATAAATACACATTTTTTGCTTGGCATTTCGGATACATGTCAGAAGTTCACAGGATAAAAGAACAATGTTCATTTTACTCAAACATATACCTATAAAGAGTAAAATCAGAAAAAGTGGACTCTTAATGTTGACTTCTTAATTTAACTCCTTGAAATTGGGCGTCTGTCTCTTTAAGAAGCTCTTGCTCTTTCTGAAACTCCACCAACAGGAAGTCATCATAACATCGTTCTTGTATTAATCTTTTAAGATTTTTACCAACATTTTACTGAGCAATAGCTGATGTGAAGTTCCACCAGGTGTTTGCTAATTTCTTCTGGCTAGTCTGAAGGAGCTGAGTGGGGAAGTTATGAGGAAAGCTCAGAAAATGCAGCTTTGTCTTGAAGGCGGAGCTAAGCCCGTTTTGCACACTATTTTACATCTTACAACACAATCAAGTAACTGTTACCTTCAGATGTTATGAAATGCTAAAATGCCTTGAAATTGGGTCTCTGTCCCTTTAAGAACTCCACCCTCAGGAAGTCATCACAACATGGCTCCTCTGTTAACACTTTACCCATGTTTTTACCAGGGTTTCACTGGGAAGTATCTCCTTTAACAAGCTAAGCCGATGCACAGTTCCACCAAGTGTTTGCTAATTGCTACTGACTAGTCTGAAGGAGCCGCTCTGTGAGGCAGAACGTCGGAAACTTGAAAACTGCAGCTCTGAGGAGGGGCTCCATCCTCGAAGGCGGAGCTAGGTCCACTCAGGCGTTTTGCACAGTTGAATGGTTGCCATGGAGACTAAAGGATCTCTCAAACTGGGATGGGAATAAAATAACGTTAATGTTATAATGTTAAAGCTCAAAATTGCTGCTTTAATGGGAAGTACATGTAACACCTGCTAGCTGAAACTCACCTTGACATACTTTCCAATTTACTGAATATAACCGTCACAGGACATCAACGCTGAACTGATTCAAATAAATGTGGAAATCCGGACCTTCAGCAGCCGTCTTGTCTTGTGTCTCGCTGAGCAACACGCCGGCTGACCCCATCAAACACACTTCGCCCTGCATCGCCGGCCTCCTCCCCTGCTTTTCATCACTTGTTGAAAGCAAGGCTGCGTGTGTTTGAACAGAAACAGAACTGCGCATTAACAGAGCCACAAATACTCTCTGTGTGGCGCGTGTTGTAGCTCATGCATGATGCATGATGCAATTCATCTTAAAGTGGTTGCTGTGCTGTGCTTGTCTGCTAAAAAAAGGGAAAAGAACGGCATTTTAAAATAAACTGTAGCACTCACTTCATTACTTCTGCACCATTGTGAAGTCTGGAGATTATTGAGGGATTTTGAGTCGGTGAATTTTAATTGCCTGCAACTGTAGAAGTCACTTCTTGAGCGCACTTCATCTCTGTCTGCTTTGAAAGTGTCCCTTTAGATCTCAGAGATGTGGCTGTAAAAAATAAAAAGTAAAAACAACCAACATTTTATCAGGCAAACACAAAGTGCCGCGAGGTGATAAACAACACAGAGGTTAGACAGCTGTTGTCCAGATGCCAGTGACGCTGGCTGTTTGTCTAGCACGGAACAGTGTGCGATTTCATGCCGCACCGAGATCACACTCTGTGTGGGAGGAAGCACGAGTGGGTTTCTGATTATAACCAGAGGGAAGACAGCTTGCATAGATGATGCTCATTATTCTAAATATCCCTGTTTCTGTGTGAGCGCTTGGTGTGCGCTGCGGCTGTGAAATGCCAGTTAATTGTCAGCGCGGATGCTTTCGGTTAACACTCTGCCCACAGTTCAACTCTCCGCTGTCACCTAAGCTTGCACTGCCTCGTTGCATTTGCCCTAAATAACATCAGATTCATGGCTGCATGATGCTTTTTCCTTTTTTTATTTTTTTCCTGGACTCCCTGCTAAGCAGGAATGTACGGAAGCGCATTGCTATCACGCAGGAAAAAAAAAATTTCGAGCGCTATCACGTTATAACGTGATACGTATCTCGTTAAAACGTGATACGTATGTCGTTAAAACGTGATACGTATGTCGTTAAAACGTGATACGTATCTCGTTAAAACGTGATACGTATGTCGTTAAAACGTGATAGTTATCTCGTTAAAACGTGATACGTATGTCGTTAAAACGTGATACGTATCTCGTTAAAACGTGATACGTATGTCGTTAAAACGTGATACGTATGTCGTTAAAACGTGATAGTTATCTCGTTAAAACGTGATACGTATGTCGTTAAAACGTGATAGTTATCTCGTTAAAACGTGATACGTATGTCGTTAAAACGTGATACGTATCTCGTTAAAACGTGATACGTATGTCGTTAAAACGTGATACGTATGTCGTTAAAACGTGATAGTTATCTCGTTAAAACGTGATACGTATGTCGTTAAAACGTGATAGTTATCTCGTTAAAACGTGATACGTATGTCGTTAAAACGTGATAGTTATCTCGTTAAAACGTGATATTTATCTTGTTAAAACATGATAATTTTAGGTCCAGGAAGTGGCGGTATTATGCTAGGCTAGTACAGTGGCTAACATGAATTGGTCAGGTTTCCTTTCATGTTTGGTCTACAACATGTAGAGATACGGATGCTGCTTTGCACTGTGGTTAAAGCCATTAATAGCATGCGTACTCTGAGCAGGATCCTAAACAGAACGGGACTGCACCGAAGGAAACGTCAGTCCGGTCCTCTAGCTGTAGCGGCGTTCCTGACTGGATCGAAGCTCAAGTTGGCTTCCGATTGTAGCTTCTGATTTGGGAAATGGCTAAAGGGAGATTATAACGGAGGCTCAGACGTATTTGCTGAACAGTTTCTGTTCAGATTTGTTTTAACAGTACACTTGCTGAACAACGGCAACGGCTGTTCGTAACCAAGCAACCGAAATCAACAGAAGGCTCAATAGTGGCAAAAGACAAAACTAGATCCTGTTAAGCATTCTTCAAAATAAAAGACTTCCTCTCTCCAAAATAAATCATACAGAAAGCTTTGAATTTAATTATTTTTCACGTCACCTTTTGGAATTGTGTACAATCAAGTTAAATTCGGTGAATAATAATAATCATGTAAATTATACTTAACATATGACTTGACATATGACTGTAAATAAGTAACTAATCATGGAAATTATATTTAACATATAAATGTTAAGAAATAATTTGTTCTGCTTTAAAAACTAACATACATCGACACTTCAAATCTGGAGTAGATTATTCTAATCTACGCTAATGGCAGAATATTTCAAACCTAGTTTGTGATTTGTGAAATCTTTATCTGAATTGAAACCTCAGCAATGAGAGATTTAAAAATATGTTTGCATCTGGAATGCATTAGAAATAAACTCCTATCACATTTACAATATTTGTTATTATTTTAACCTTCTG
Source organism: Poecilia mexicana (assembly GCF_051168715.1). Classification (NCBI taxonomy): domain Eukaryota; kingdom Metazoa; phylum Chordata; class Actinopteri; order Cyprinodontiformes; family Poeciliidae; genus Poecilia; species Poecilia mexicana. Next base: position 20,414,152 of record NW_028263381.1, read on the forward strand.
TTTTCTTTCACTTTTTTGTCCTAGAGCACCTGCCTTTTTGTGTGGCTTACAAGGATCCATCAGCTGGGATAATAATGCCAACAACTTTTCAGATTCCGATTTATAGTGATGCAACGTAGCATCAGAGATGAATAATCTATTCCAGATCAGAAGTGTCTAAGTATGTTAGCTTTAAAAGTTTAATAGTTAAAGATGCTACTCATCTCCTTAATTGGTCACATCAATATTATAAAAATTACAATATTGCCAAAATTCTTATATGTTTTCCAATCAGTTTCAATTTCCTCACTCCCCTTCTTCTTTAAGGAGCTAAATATAACTTTTTCCAACTTCACTTAAATGGTAAACGCCCGAGAATGAAACTGTCTCTCTTATATCTGCCATATGACAGAGGGTGTTAACAATTATCAAACCTATTATGTTATTTCAACCCAGATCAGGGCAGCAATGTTTTACTTTACTTCCAGACAGCCCCCAGCATGGGTTACTATTGTGTCCCACTGGATCTCTATGGCTATAGACTTGTACATGTACTCATCAGGCAGGAAAAGGTCAATTAAGCAAACAAAATACCCATTTCTGAAAAATACAATGATGATCTGGCAAAAAACACTTGATTATTTGGGAGAAATGCAACAACTATCCGATGTAATGTTCATCCATGTAGAGCAGGATTTAAACTGCTAAGAATATAACTAAAGTGTCTGATCTTTTTTCAGGGAAGGTATTTATGTAACTTGAAGAAATTAAAAACAAACATGATAGTCCTACAAAATATTTCTATAACTATCTTCAAGTTCAGAGTTTTATTTTATCAAAGCAACACAATAATCTTTATCTACCCTTTTTGTCTCCATTAGAAAACATTATTTTAAGTCACCTATATGGTAAAGGAGAGATGTCTCTTCTTTGCTCCTTGTTTGTCGACAAATATTAAAAATTGTTGACCAATATTTGACAAATATTATTATTTTATTTTTTTTATTTTATTTATTTTATTTTATCAGGTAAACCACGTTGAGATACACATCTTATCTTATTTTCAAGAGGGACCTGGGTAGAAGTCTGCAACACACAGCAACCTGGTTACAAAATAAAATTAATTAATGCATATGCAGAAGTGTAAAACAGTAGAAAAGAATTTAAAAACAGTGACACCTTTTAAGAGAATCTCGTCTGTTTTTAAGAATTGCTCGAAATAAGTCCAGTGAAACCAGCTTTGACATCTTTATTTCAGACTGAAGCTGATTCCAGGCTGTAGGAGCCATCACACTAAAAGCTTGCTTCCCTTTTTCAGTTCAGAAAAGTGAAACATGTAAAAGAAAAATATTGTTAAAACGTAAAGAATGGGAATTAACAGACCTATGTAAAAGAAAGTTTAAGGATGCTGGAGCCAAGCCGAGTAGAGATTTATGAATCACGATCATTAGGTGATTGTTTCTCAGGACGTTTAAAGGAGGCCATTCAGCTTTTGCTGATTTATGATTTATTTTGGAGAGAGGAAGTCTTTTATTTTGAAGAATGCTTAACAGGATCTAGTTTTGTCTTTTGCCACTATCGAGCCTTCTGTTGATTTCGGTTGCTTGGTTACGAACAGCCGTTGCCGTTGTTCAGCAAGTGTACTGTTAAAACAAATCTGAACAGAAACTGTTCAGCAAATACGTCTGAGCCTCCGTTATAATCTCCCTTTAGCCATTTCCCAAATCAGAAGCTACAATCGGAAGCCAACTTGAGCTTCGATCCAGTCAGGAACGCCGCTACAGCTAGAGGACCGGACTGACGTTTCCTTCGGTGCAGTCCCGTTCTGTTTAGGATCCTGCTCAGAGTACGCATGCTATTAATGGCTTTAACCACAGTGCAAAGCAGCATCCGTATCTCTACATGTTGTAGACCAAACATGAAAGGAAACCTGACCAATTCATGTTAGCCACTGTACTAGCCTAGCATAATACCGCCACTTCCTGGACCTAAAATTATCATGTTTTAACAAGATAAATATCACGTTTTAACGAGATAACTATCACGTTTTAACGACATACGTATCACGTTTTAACGAGATAACTATCACGTTTTAACGACATACGTATCACGTTTTAACGAGATAACTATCACGTTTTAACGACATACGTATCACGTTTTAACGAGATACGTATCACGTTTTAACGAGATACGTATCACGTTTTAACGAGATACGTATCACGTTTTAACGACATACGTATCACGTTTTAACGACATACTATCACGTTTTAACGACATACTATCACGTTTTAACGACATACATATCACGTTTTAACGAGATAACTATCACGTTTTAACGACATACGTATCACGTTTTAACGAGATACGTATCACGTTTTAACGACATACGTATCACGTTTTAACGACATACGTATCACGTTTTAACGACATACTATCACGTTTTAACGAGATACGTATCACGTTATAACGTGATAGCGCTCGAAATTTTTTTTTTCCTGCGTGATAGCAATGCGCTTCCGTAGGAATGACATTGTTCCAGTTCCCTCATTAGCATAAACCCTGAATGCCTTCAGAAAATGTGCAGCACCAAGTTGATTTTCTGACCAGGCACTGAAAAGCAGAAAATTCTCAGCATGCTTATGAATCGCTCCTGACATCTGTGAGGAGAAGCACACTCCATGCTGCTGTTCAGTCATGTGACAGCTGACAAGATAAGAGAGCATTGATTTTCAGCCCTTTGGCATTACTTGAAAAGGAGAATCCTATATGCTGATAAAGCTGCACTCTGAATTTTTCATTTTCCTACAGGTGAAGAGCATGTGAGCTTTCATATGAAAAACAAATGAATAGAAAAGAGAAGAAGAAGAATATTGAATCTGCAGGCTGAGTACTGATTAATTGTACTGGTTAAGGTTGTTGATCTGCAATAAGTATCCTTAAAATAACTGACACAATGCCTGGTGCAGCTTTTCTCCTCCCAGAACTCCTGCTTGGTGGTGGTGAAGTGCGCGGCGGGTGTATTTCTACAGGTGAGCAGATAGATTAAAAATGGCGGGCAGCTACGCTAAAGTTGATGCTTAACGTAAGTGTAGCTTTACAGACGAACCGGAAAATAAATTTCATATCATCCCAGTTTCAACAAATGGGTGGTGGTACATAGATAGAACCAAGGTGTCAAATCCCATCACTAACATGGACACAAAAGCTATAAAAGTCTGGGCAAAGTGAGAGTCCATCATGTTTTAAGGTAAGATAAGGTAATTTTATTTATATAGTACATTTTCGAGTAACTTTTCTGTATGATGGTGAATTTATGTGTTTTTAGTGTTCAGAAAATGATTTTTAAGGGTCATAAAATGAAAGTTTTACAGTAAGGACGACCCGGTGTTTCCTCTCCGGTCCCAGAGCCACCAGGAGATCCTCGTTCCCATCGGCTTTGCCGGATCTCACTGAATCGATATTTCTCTTGTTTCGATGCATGACACTGCGCAGACCTGCAGCCGACAGCTTTTAGAGCAGATTCAATAATGTCGATATCAATGAGGCGCAGCTGTGGGGCTGCTTTTCATTCTCTCATTTACAGTTTTGATCAACCACGAGAAAAAAAATTAAAAAAGCCATTGTGTGTTTTTTTTCCTCTATCTGCCGGGGTTTATCGATTCGGCCTGGAGACGAAGACATGAAGGCTTTTTGTTCTGAATCTCCCAAGGCTGTTATGTTTCACTTTTGAAGCAGAATCAAAAGATAAAACTGCTGGACGTGATTATGAGAAAACCTTGGTTTGGATCACGTCAAACAACTGTAAGGTTTCTTTTTATAATTGCTGCAAATTTGCCCATTTACATACCATTTGCTTGGTGATGAAAACAAAGCTTGTGAGAACGTTTTTAATAAATAAGACAATTATTAATCATATCCGTGACTGCAGCCGTTGTGAAGAGGACTACTTGGTTTGGCAATGAGAACGCTATCAGGGTTGCTTTTGAAGTATCTACTGTTCATTATTTAAATAGAAATTAGAACATTTATTTCACTCAATCTGCCACAGAACATCCGTAAATAAACAGAAAACATGTGCTTAATTGCATCTGGTAATGTGCAACATAATAGTGCTGCAAACTTAAGAAGTTTGAGGTAATTTATTTCAACTCACAGATTGTAGCAGGCTACATAATTACACGCAGGCTCATGTTCTCAAAGCTCAATTATTACCTTCCACTTACAGCAAACGAAAACATGGCGTTTAAAACTAGAAAATTACATCCAGACCAATAAAAATATATATTTTCATTGCAGAAATGCGGATAAAAGTGTGTTTAGTACCTGCTTAAAGGCGAGCCTCATTAGAACCCAAAGCTTGATCTTTAATTTGTCAATTTTTCTGTTGAATGTAATGAAGTTTCTACCCATTTTGCCACAAATAAAACATAAAAATAAAAACACAGCCAACGCTGGGCAATAGAAACCGAAGAGCCTTTTATTTATTAACTAAGAATGACAGGATGAAATGAAGAAAATGAAAGTGCAGAAAGAAAAATGGGCTTTGGAAAATTCAGGGCAGATAAATTAAACAGAAAGTTTGCTTTTTCCCCACAACCTAAAATAATAATTTCACCTGAGAAAGAGGTGAAAATGAATTATTTAAAATTTCTCTTTCCAACTGCTATTGTTAATGTTGACTGCACTGTAAAACACAAAATCTTACCAAGTAATTTTAGTCTAGTTTCTAGTTCAAAGCAGGGACATGACCCGGATGACGGGCGAAATTCAAATGGGGGTCAGGAAGTGGATTTCTCTGAGTCAAAACAGCAAAATGCATCACAGCGAGTAGCTAACGCTCTAAATGGGCTGGAACCGACGAGGTACCTCGAAAAAAAATGTTTGTATATTTAGGATATGATCCATATTGTCTCAATAAAAAAGACTTGTCACATAACCTTGAGGATTTACGTATCATCGAGACGATCCACATAACTAAATATCTGGAACCCCAGAGTTCATATGATACAACGAGACAGAAGAAAGTTTTAAAAATTATTTTGTTTCAGGTTGGGTCAAAGACTTAGGATCAGAAGACGCATTAAAAGGCTGTCGACTTGCTTCTGCCTGGTTGAAGAGAGAGATGTGCCATTTTAAGTAATTAGTCTGTGATGACAATGCTATCGCTAACGCAAATAAGCTAAATCATGTTACTTCTGTGTGCTGGGATCTATTTGTAAGTAATTCATTTAGCTTTTGTAAACCCAAATTCATGCTAGAGTTGTATGTTAACTCTGCATTTCTACAATGTAGGTCAACCATTCACATATACATCTTACCTTACATATGATTGCTTGTCTTTCTGAAATTATGATTTAAACGATGCGATCGTTACCTGTTAGAAAGTGGTCGCTGCAAACTTCGGCATTGTTAGTTTCCATACCTCCTGTTTTTAGTCGTAGATTGTTAATCCTCTTTTTCTTTAAGTTTTTTTTTTTTTTAATTAACTCCCTGGAGACCAACCAACTTCAAAAATCAATAAATTAGCATTTATCTTTCTCTATGTTAGAACTAGTTTAAATACTTAAACTAGAATTATTTACTTTGTCTTCCCGAAAAGTTACTTTTACATTAGTTTTAGACATTTGCATTAGAAACTAAAATACGAATAATACTTGGTCAAATGTTGTGTTTTTGCAGTGAGGGCCTTGGAGATGTTATGACAGGATACTTTTGATTTTATTGTCTTCTTTGTAAATTTGAAAGGAAGAAGTAGTTAAAATAATTATAAGAGTTAATACTTAACTGTAAAATTCTTTGTGGCATTTTTTGTGTTTTATGATCCGTAACTTTTCAAAACCTTACTCTGGACCAGTCACCTTTTATTACACACGTTATCATGAATTAACTACACAAATACTGCATTTCCTGAACTCCTCAAAGCCTAGTTCTTGTTTTTGTGGGCAGGTGTAGACTTCAGCCAGTCAATGCTCATATTCAGACATACAGAAATCTATACACCTGAGATTGGTAGTGATAATAGAAAAATGAAACATTGCATCGAATGATGTTGTAAGCACATCAGTTTACTCTCTGTAACAGGGAAATGCAGTAAACATTCTCATAAACAAGCACAAACACAAAGTTATTGATCGTAGAGATGCAGAGGTCTGGAGATTTGAATGTTTACACGGTTTCAGACCTGGGGCAGCAGTCGGGTTGTTCCAGACAGCAGCATAGAAAAAACAAACATTTCACCTGATGACCCATCTCAGTTTCTATCTCTTTATGCCACACAGAACTTAATTTCTCACTCATTTCACTCAGAAAAGTGTCTGGACATGAAGTGATTTTTATCATCAATGTGGCTCAGCAAATTAGAAAAAGAGAAATGCAATCTGTTTGGTCCAGGTGATGGAGATCCCACCCTTGTCTCCCTGCTTGCTATCAATGACTAGCATTGGTTTTAGCTGCCAAGTTGTCAATGTAACGCGCCAAGTCTTAAATTTACGCCTGATATGTAAAAAGAAAAAGGGATGCAGTGCTTTGCTACTGACTGCCAGCACTACGACAAATAGATAAGGTCAGGAAAAAGTTTTAATTAAGAAAAAGACAGCGAGAAAGGGTGAAGTAGGTCAGTTATGCTAACTTGACTATGATAATTTGACATGTAGATGTGTTGTGGAATTCTCTGTGTTTCGGTTCAGTAAAAAAAAGGGATCTAAACACACAACTCTGACAGATCATCAGTAGGTGTTTAAATTAGCTAATCAACTGCTGCTGGGTTAGCTTAGCTAATAGCAGCGGCGGCTAATCTACAACAGCGATCAATTATTAATAATCAGAAAATAAACATCAAATCTAAAAAGATAAAATTGTAACAGACTGAATGTTTTGTTCTTTGTGTGGGAAATATTAGATTGTTTCTTTTTGGTGTTGAATCCTGAAACTTAAAGTGGTGTTGTCATCAGTTGCTATGGAAACGAGTCTGCGTGTAGCATACCAGACACACAGCGCGAGAAAAAAGTAGCTTTGAGTTGCTCTTCAACAGTTTTCCTGTTATTTCAACACTATAACAATAGTAAGTATGTCTCCAGGCTTCATTTAGTTAACTGGATCGCCCTACGTCGGCAGCACGGCTATGATTAAAGAATCGTCCTTTTTCCCTCCAGCGTTGTGCGGATGGATGTAGACAATAACATGCAGGCGATCCATATTATATTCCTCTTGTCTTTTTAATCAGGCTGCTGTATTCTACAGGTGTTGTTGACCTCCAATAATTTGTTCATGGCAATCCTGTTTCATTTTATAGATCATTTTTGGGAGCTGCCGCTCTTCACACTTCGGACTGTGTGAGTTTTCACAGAGTCATGAACTTTCACATGTGAAGTCCGGACTTCTCCCCTGCAAATCTTCACAGAGCGTGTAATTCAGAGATATCTGAAATACCAACAGGAGAGTGAGAAGCAGCACACAGACCAACTGATAGCAGCAGGAAATAGATGATTTTTGTGGAAGATAACTCGCTCAGCTTGATACCAAGTAAACTGCTGTTTTCTTCCTGGGTGTAAATGCGTCTACTCTTTGTCACGGAAAACTGGTTTTCATGTAAATGTTTTACTTTCCTTCCACTGGATAATTGTCAAATTAATTCTGAGCTGAAAGAATAGTGGGAGAAAAATGGCACTGTTGCAGACAGAAAAGTGGTGCTTCTGACAAATTCAAACAAAAGAAAAGACATTTTGTACAGTCTCATCCAAAAATTTAAATTTTAAAACCACCAAGTGTAACCCTTATTACAAACCCAATCTCCCTACTTCAAAGGACATTTATCTATGAAGAGTTTCATATCAGAGACTCAGGAATATTGTATTTTGCTCTAAAGTGTCAGCCATGATGGATTATTTGAGATATATTTAAGAACTGGTACAAACTGTCCGATGATAGCGGCTCATGCTGCTGCTGACATCCATGAAACGTTCTGAATAATTGATGCTGTGAGCTCTTTGCAATAAAAACACGACAGTATCAATATCTGTTGGTGACATTAATAAATGGTTTGACATTCAGTCTAAACGCTGAAGCACTTATTAAATGCACCAGTAGTGTTTCTGTGAGACCGGGCTTGGGTTAGGAATTGCTGTTGGGGCTTTTTGTTGTTGCTTCTTAGGATTCGCTGAAATACAGAGCGCGACAAGAGATCTGTCCTCCGAACAGCCATTAATGTTTTCAAAAACTCTGAAGAATCTGAATTAATATGAGTTACAACACCTAATTTTTTCTCTTTGAAATCAATAAAGTATTATTGAATTTGACTGAATTTTTGTTGTGGCTTGTCTGTTTTTGTCAAGTTGAGGCTTTTTGTTGTTGTGTTGCAGCTTTTTGGTGCAGCGTTCTGTCCTTTTGGTGTTGTGTTGCGTCCTTTTGGTGTTGCGTTCTGTCTTTTTGGTGTTGAGTTGCGACCTTTTGGTGTTGAGTTGCAGCTTTTTAGTGCTGCGTTCTGTCTTTTTGGTGCTGCGTTCTGTCCTTTTGGTGTTGCGCTGCGGCTTTGTTATTGCGTTCTGTCTTTTTAGTGCTGAGTTGCGGCCTTTTGGTGCTGCGTTGCGGCCTTTTGTTGTTGCGTTCTGTCTTTTTGGTGTTGTGTTACAGCCTTTTGGTGCTGTGTTGCGGCTTTGCTATTGCGTTCTGTCTTTTTAGTGCTGAGTTGCGGCCTTTTGGTGTTGCGTTGCATCCTTTTGTTGTTGTGTTGCGGTTTTTGTTTTTGCATTGGAGCTTTTTGGTGTTGAAATGGGGCTTTTCTGGTTTGGCTTTTGCTGTTGCATTGGGGCTTTTGCATTTTGTCAGCCCGTCTGGGCCACTGTAATAATAAACGTACAGGAAGATGAGAAGAAAACAAAAGGATTGTGGACTTTGGGTGATGTAGGAATAAGCTATTTCCATTCTGGGAGAGAAAAAGAGGAGGTGGCGTAGGACTATAAATACTGGAGTGCTCATTTCGACGACACAGACAGCAAACACGAAGGGAACTATTTGTTCCCATTTCTTCTTCATATGTTTGAGTTATTTATTTTTCTTTGTTTGCACAGATCTACTACAACACTCTTAAACATCTCAGGTTTGACACGAATTCCTGCAACGCTGAAGCTACTGTTTCTGAAAAATATAGATGTCATGAAAATATTAGCATTACTATGAGCAGAAATTCATCTTTGACCAAAAACACCTGAGTGAAAATGAATGCCTTGCTTGTATTTTCTCATTTGATCCAATTTAGATGACGTACTGCAGCTAAAGTTAGCTCTGAGGCAGAAGAAAATTCATCTCAGCCAGCAGCTATTCAGGCAGGAAAAATGGAGGAATATGTGCTGAGAAGGGATGGATATGTTACGACACCTTGGTCGCCTGCGTACGCTGATAATGCTTCAGATGATCAACTGATAGTGTCACTAATATCTAGTCTACATTCAACAAAGTGTTTTTAAAAGTTATTTGAACTGTTTTGTCTTTTCCAGGGTATGGTGATCATACAATATGCAGCTTAGAAATGTCTCAATTATGAACACACACGCATCATTCTGCTAATATTGGTTAAAACCCTCTATGGACATTTTTTTTTTACCCAAATTCAAGTTATATGGATTGGATCAGAGCCAGCTGGGTCCGTTGGTGATGTATTACAACTGTCAAAATAAATTGGCTAATTATGTAATCATGATTACTACTGATTAATCAAAAACAAGCTCCAATTGTGACTGAAACTCCGGAAAAAAAATACAGGAATAATACTGTGTGCTGCTGTTTAGTTTTTATAAAATTTTGTAAAATATTGTCACACAAACATCGCCATGCTGTTCACGCTGCAATGCATTCTGGGTAAATGATGTCAAATAGTCCAACTGCGCTAGCTTCATCCAGCTAAGACAGTGATAAGTAATGTCTTTAAGTCTTTTTAATTTGAACCGGAGCGAATTGAAATCGATGGGAACGTAGAAATCAGAAGAGGTGAGGAGGAGGAGCAAACGGAGGAAGAGGACAGAGTTGGCCGTAGCAGCTGGTGTTTGCTGCTGCTGATGCTGCCTTGAGCTTCATAAAAGAAACAATGAATAACACTTTCCTCTGGTCGGACTGTGTGATCCAGTAAGTAGTTCTATCGCTGTGTGTCCGGTCCGGTAGCAGCTGTTTAGGGTTCGATCTCTCGGTCCGCATGTAAATGGGGCAGCAGTAGTCTCTTCAGTACTACTGGTGCAGAGCTCTGTTAGCGTTTGAAAGAGCTTCTGTCTGATGTTTCGCCCAATGGCAGCAAGATTTAGGCGCTTTGTGGATAAAAACTATTTGCACAACATTTATTTTTAGCTCATTAAGGTAACGATCACCTGTTAAGAGTCTTTGTCAGTTTTGCTCCTGCAAATGACTCAAAGTCTTCTGGAGAGAAATGTTGAGAGTACTTGGGAAGTCGTGTTTGGATCCAGCTCTTTCTCACTGCACTCTTCTTTTTTTCCAGATTCACCTCACTGTTCTGTTTTTATTTTTTATTTAAATACAGCCAATAGTAACACAGTGTGGCATCATCTAATATCACACCAGTCAAACGTAATATGATGAACAACTTCGGTAAAGTTAGCCTTCCTGTGCTTACTCTATAGATTCCAGTACAGATTGGACCCATCGGGTGAAAAAATGGTGACCTCCATAACAAAAGATGTACATTTTTGAAGTAACTATGAGTTTAGCTGTATCACAAACAGCAATTTTTTAGTTGATAGGAAAATTACAACACATTCAGGCTGATGTGTTCAGCTAATCTTGGATCCCTTTAAAATGAAGACCTGATCAGTTTTAGTCTTCTCATTGACGTATTTACCGGACACTCTGAGGTTTCAGCGCCAGCGGGCGGATTGCCTTTAATTGAGCATGCTGGTCCGCCCTGGCGGCGTTCAGGCTGCTGCTGAGCTCCGGCTTGATGTCTGGTTTGTTAATATTGTTATCACGTCTGTAATAAAAGGAGTTTTTTTACTACAGGATATTCAAGGTGATTTAGCTTCCTGTAATTATAGATCTTGATGAAGGGCTGTCAGTGAGCTGCCATTACTTCACACCAGGTGTTATGAACTCAAGAGTTTTAAAACCGGTTGGATTTTTAACACTGGCTACATTGTTAATAAAGTGTTATACCATGACATGCAGTTTCCTGAGCAGGACTTTGATAAGAACAAGGCGATACGTGCGTCAGCTCTTACACAAGACTTAGAAAGCGTGTCTGCAAGGAACACAGATTTTAATGTTCCAGATTATTATCTGCTGTCCTGCTAATTATACAATCCACATAACAGCCCGGAGCTGTTTCACAAACTTGCTAATCCGAGGAAGTTTTTTTTTTCCTGTCAGAAAACTTCGAGGATTTTCCTGCCTCTGATTCCAAGTTTTGTCCGTTTAAGTGCGAGTGCCTTCTTATTTAAAGAAATGCTCTTTGCCTGCGTTCATGTGCCAATGACAAATTATTCCAGCTGAATGAACTCTAAAAATATATCTAATGAACAAAACATCTCCTCCGACACCATGTGATGTTGCTGCGTGACATCTTAACATGTTTAATTTGCTTCCCTTTGTGTTATGTAAATTTGTTTGACTGACAAGTGCAATTAAGGCAGAGTTATGGCAGTCTGTGCATGCAGCTGACTTGTTGGTGAACTTAGAAAAAGCGACTGACAATGCAGTTTCTCCTAGAGAGTTTCTGTGAAACTTTCTCCCAACGCCTCACATATATTCTGCATGTCAGCCGCTGTCGTTTCTTATTCCTGACATCTAATTCCTGTAAGATAATAAGAGATGCAAACAAAAGAGCTTCTGGCTATCAGAGTGGCAAATTCTTATATTTTCTTCTTTATTACAACCTCAAAGCAACACACCAACAAATAGATTATAGATCAACTGTGTTTACCGTCAACTTTTAAAACCCAGAATGTATTGGTCCACTAATGTGGGATTTTATCTCCGAATAAATCTAGTGGTTGTGTGAAGGCCTGAGGGGTTTGTGGGAGAACATTAGATGAAGACTAAAGAAATCTGGGAGAAAGTTGTGAAGTTTAACTCAAGGTTTGGTTGGAAGAGAATATCCCAATGTGGCTGGTGTTTTTAGTCATTTACAAATTCAAAAAGTGTGGATTTTATGCTTTCCAATGATGTCAAACACATGGATATCAAACATTTCCATGTGTTTTTAGGACTATTTGTGATTTAGAAGCATAAAAAAAGAAAAACTTGAAAACAAAAATCCTCTTGTATTAAATATAAAAATTATCCACCCATTTCTACCAATTGCATTTAAATAATTTAATAATTTGGTAACACTTTATTAGATGGGGTGTGCATAACACTGACATGACACTGTAATAAACATGAAATAACGTGTTATGAACATGAATGTCTGTGACTGTTGTCTTGAAGTGTCATTCGGAAAAATAATGATACTCTAATGCAAAGTTGGCACTTTTAACGGACTTGCAATACAACTTTGCATTAAAAGTGTCATTATTTACCGAATGACACTCCATGACAACTGTCAGACATTCATAAAGATTTGCTTGTGTTCATAACATTTGTTATTTCATGTTTATGACAGTGTCATGTCAGTCTTATGCACACCCCACCAAATAAAGTGGTACCAATCATTTTTAATTAAATAAGAATAACAATAGCTGACATGTGAGCAGAGCATCATAACCAAACAAAGAACAGTTCTCACTGACAGACAGGAGTCCTACCTTTGACAGTTCAGATCTGTTGAAAAGAATGAATCTCTAGCAAACGACACATCAAAACTCTCAGCAGGTGATACTTAACTGGACCAACATTAGATGTTAGCTGAATTTACAATATTTACTTATTGTCAGACAAAGGAAAGTGTAATATGTGAGTTTTACAGATACTCTATCCGACTAGCAGTCACAGAGTGGATAATGTGATCTGATATAATGCACAACTTGTTCCTTTGGTTTGTTTGCAATTTGGGGCAAATTGTGTTTGTATTATTTCTGACAAACAGAACAAAACTTTATAGCTTCTGGGTCTTCAGGGTGTTTCATTCTTCACCAACTGCAGCCCTCCTTGGGGCTATAAAAGGGATTTTTGTAATGCTACTGACATGACAGCAGCTCATTAGCAAACTACTGTTTTGGGACAGAAATATGTGCATTTTATATAACATGAACACATTTAAACTCAGTTCAAGTAAAGGTTAGGTTATTTTTAAGGATGGTGACTCAAACCAACTGTTAGCTTTCTAGATGAAAAACTGCAGAACCGTTGGCCTCCTACTTGCCCCTCTGTGACTTAAACTGTGAATTAAAAATGACTCAAAATGCTTTTGGGTCAAGACGTTTCCGATGTTCGGTCTATATTTAGGTGTCCTAAGAAGACCGCTATTACTTTGACATCAGTCTTAAGGTTTTACAGATGAGGTCGTAAAATGATTTTGTCCTCAACGAGTTCGAAAATGGTACCGATTCCAGGCTGTCATTCATTAAACACGAGTTTATAAAAAAGCTAAGCACAATCTGTGATTCAGGAGGTTATAAAATCACCTTTGGAAGCAATAAGTGTCAGGAATAGTTTTCTGCCTGGCTTCACTGGTCGCTCAGATCAGTTTGCAGAAATCTCAACCTTATTAGCACGATTGGTTCAATTTATTGGTTTTTTCTCTTGTAGACAATTCCACTCAATTCTCATCTTTCTTCAGTTCTACATCTGGGATTTCTCCCATTGAGTTCAATTTCTCTTGTTAAATTTCATATGAACAGAAAACAAAGTTGTAAACGATTGACGTCCATTTTCTGTGCTTTCTTAGAATCTGATTCTGCATTTTGTTACAGTTTAGCAATTTCAGAAAAGGAGGTGCGGGTCGTGTTGGATTCAAAATATTCAGCAAATAAAGTCAGAGCAAGAGGAATGGTTGACATTTTATTGCTGGCAAAGATGTTTACAATACACCCAATTTCCGGTAAGCTTCATAGCGTCGAGCTGTCGCTTTTCATGGCCAGACATTAGCGAATCTATATCAGATCCGATTGTTTCGAACTTTGACACCAACACCAACCAACACCATGAAGTCTTCTGACCAACAGGAGGAAAATTGCTGCAAGTGAACACAACAACTGAGATGCTCAAGTGAGGGTTTGAACCAACAACCCACTAGGCAAACCCCTACCATTGTTTCTTAAAGGGGCGGTATCACATACTTTTTTGGCATGTAGTGCCATTTTATAGCACAGTCAAATAACTATGTTACCTTCAGTAGTAATAAAAATGCTGTATATATCAAATATGAATGAAAATAAAACTGATCTGGTCTTAAAATTGGGTCTCTGTCTCTTTAAAAAGTCCCACTCCTTCTGAAACTCTACCTTCAGGAAGTCATCACAACATGGCTCCTGTTAACCCTTTAACAACGTTTTCACCAGCGATGCACTGAGAAGTAGCTCGTATGATGAGCTCAGATGAAGCGTAGGTCCACAGGCTGTTTGCTAACTGCTGCTGGCTAGTCTGAAGGAGCCGAGTCTAGGAGTCACGGAGGAGGAAGCTTTGAAAGCTTGGAAACTGCAACACCATCAAGGAGGAAGAGGTTAGTCCATGAAGGTGGAGCTAGGTCCACTCAGGTGTTTTGAACAGCTGATTGGTTGCCATGGAGATCAAAGCATTTCTCATAGAATCAAAACAACACTCCAGGTGTGTGTTTGATGAAGGAATAACATTATAACATGATGTAAAGCTCAATAAAGTCGATTTAACACAACACTGCCCCTTTAAAGCCACAAAAAATGTAACAACTAATGAGCTTGATTGCCAGGAAGTTGATGGATAATCGATTAGCTGGTTCAGATTCCTGTAAATCTTCTGTTGCATAAACTGAAACATTTGTTACAGATCTCCAGCCTGAGTGGAGATCTGTTCACAGCTGAGTGAACAAAGGCCACACAGGTCAATTGTGATTGTGAGAACTGAACTCTGACCCTTTGGTGTATTTTCTGGAACATCCAAGTCTTGGAAGATGGGCAGCTTCCTTAGATGTTTTCAAATTGTGAATAATCTCTCACTTTAAAAAAACATCACACATTTTGGAAATGCAGCTTTTAGCACCTGTTCCAAATGGGCAGCAACTGTTGCTATTGTCTCTCCATTCTGGCAGCAAACAACTGTATGCTGCTGAATAGCAATCAGCAAAGAAAATCTGTTTTAATAGAGGATGTTGTGCAGCTTTTCCTTAATAAGTGGAATCTTTTGTGCTTGTTTTTTTACTTAGTTATATTTCAGTTTTAAAAAAGTGATACAACAGAAATGGAGCATACTATCTTTTTGTCATTACTCTGAAACAAGTTTTTAGTTTTTACTTTTGCATTAACAAAATTTGAGAAGCTGGGAACCTCTAAACATTTATGAAAGATTCAATTTCACACAGAATACAAAGTGGGGTTTTAATAATGTTTTTGCTTTTGTACAGTTTGCAGAATAAAGTCCAGACTTTATGCTGCCTTTGTGTGTCATTGAAATACATGAAGCAGAAAGCTGAACAGGAAGTTCAAAGAAAACAAGAACAAGAAAACCCAGTGATATTTCTGGAAGTGCAAACCTCTTTTTTACATGCACGCACGCACGCACGCACACACAAACACACACACACACACACACACACATCCAAAGGAGAAAGAAAAGTACACGTGGTAAGATTAAACCTGGATAGCAAAAAAGACATTCCAAAAAGCACAGAGTTCTTTTTTCACTGGAAAAATCTAAAAAAAAATTAAAAAAAGAAAAAAGAAAATGAAATAATGTATTAGCTTTTTCAGTGCAGATTGAACCCTTCTTTAAATCCACACAGGCTGAAATATTTCCAGATTATTTACTCTAATTTTAGTTTACCTAAATGCTTTTTGCAGCCACATATATGTGTGTGGGAAGAATCACAATTACCACAGTCCAGAATGTCATTTATTCAAATGCACATAAATTTCCATTTTCTGTTGTTTTATTGCATCTTTTAATATGTGTTGAACCTTTTATAGTTACTTATACAACTAAAATACATTTATATCTGTGCTCTTTCATGGAGAAAATGTTAAATATGCAGAATCGTGCGCATTAAACGAGTGTCTTGTGATTGAAGCACTACAAAAACCATGGTTACCCAGTGGGGGGCATTGACGAATCAAAATGTTGAAAAACCAGCTGGGTTCACGCTGCTCTTTCTCTAAAAACATCTCAGTGAGAAAGTTTTATCTACTTGTCATATTATTACTGCAAGCAGGTGTCCTATTATCACCACTTATTTACGGCTGTTTCTTTAACAAGCTGCTGGTTTGACAGTTTACTTCTGATCAGAGATGAAAAGTTGAGCTGTTAAATAAGCAGAATTGTGTAAAACCCACTGTTTGAGCTTTAAATCATGTTATAATATTTCCTGTAGTGTTTTTTTTTTATTCCTTCATGCAAATTTGAGAAATCCTTTAATCTCCATGGCATCCATTCAGCTGTGCAAAACACCTGGGTGGGCCTAGCCCCGCCTTCAAGGATAGAGCCCCTCCTCATAGCTGCAGTTTTCTAGCTTCTGCCTAACAGAGCGACTCCTTCAGACTAGCCAGAAGCAATTAGCAAACCTGGTGGAACTGTGCATCAGCTGAGCTCATCATGTGAGCTACTTCTCAGTGAAACGCTGGTAAAAATGTTGTTAAATGGTTAATAAAGGAGCAACGTTGCGATGATTTCCTGAGGGTGGAGTTTTTAAAGGGACAGAGACCCAATTTCTAGGATTTTAGCATTTTCTGAAGGCAACAGTTACTTGATTGTGCTATAAATTTGCACTATGTGCCTGGAAAGTACATAATACTGTCCCTTTAACTTACTGCTGGTACAATAAAGGACATTTCTATTCTGTATGTTGTCCATAGTGTTTCATGGCCTTAAGTGTTTCCTGGGTAAGTCATAATTCCTCAGACCATGCAACCTTCTTCAACTGTTTCATTGTCTGGTTTTAATGGCAACATGTCCAATGTTGGTGCTTTGGATAGTGGACATCTTGACTGGTCTGTGGCAGTATAACCCCCTACATACACCAAACAGTTTCATTTTCAGACAACAGATTGAACTCTGTTCTGTGAGTTTTTGAAAGTTTTTAATATTGACCTCTCTGCTGTGTTCCTTTGTTTTCATGATTCCGTTTGTTTTCTGATATTCTCCAACAAACATTCCCAGAACATCTGGATTTGTATCCATACTGCTGCTCAACCATACAATCTTTGCAACATCGGTTTTTTAAATATTAACATCCCCAAAAGAACAAGGTCTGTCAGAAAAATGTGGGGCTATAAAGTGACAAAATGTTGGAAAAAGTTCAAGTGGTAGCAGCTCTTCTGCAGGGCGCCGTCTGCTTCCCCATTCTTTGAGGAAAGCAGATTATCTTGCAGCGAGGAGCTGCACTCTCCTCTGTTTTTCCTCTTCAGATGTTGGAGACACCAGCCACCTCAGTGACCCCTGAAGCGTGCTATTACCATGTCAGAGAGCGCACGGCCCCTCAAGCTGACACTTCACCACGGCGCACAGGAATCGGCCGGTTAATACACCCGTCACAATCATGTCACGCTCTTTGTTTAACACTATGCCGGGAAAGTAACAGAGAAATAAACCGTCACCATTTTCTAAAATATGTTTTTCTCTCCGCTTCCCCATCTGCTGCTGTTGTTTCGTCAAGTGGACTCACACAATCGATACGTCTCGAACAGGATGTCTATGCAGTCCCGTTTGTCGGAAACTGACAAGCGTCGGATCAAAATCCGAGAACGGGAGCAATTTCAGGAAGAAAGCATCTCTGTTTGCTTTGGCGGAGTTTGTTTCAGGTTGTAATTAAAAGTTTGGTGTACACCACCTAATACATCTTTGCCACATTTCCAGGATTCTCAGGTAGCCCAACCATTCCTATTAATCATGGATGGCGTCTGCTCTTTTATATTAATGCGCTGAAATATCATCAGTTACCCTGCGGTGATTGATGCAGCAGATTGTCTCCATATTCCCCGTCACCACAGCTGTGCAGAATACCAAATGAAAGGGAGATCTCCTCTCACACATGCCACTGTATTAATGGAGTTTCTGCTCTCAATGACAAGCAGTGATAAGAACATTAGAACATTAAAACTGAATATTTTGTTTCTACTTGTGTCTTTATCTCTGTGTGCAGGGTGAATCTCTTGTGTCTTTCCAGGTTAGCTGCTGACTTCTGAGATTTTTGCCCTTTTCCTCCTGCCAACCTGCTGGAAACAACCTCATTAAGCAGGTCAAAACATTTCTCAAGTGAGCTAAAAGCTGGTCTACTCAAAATCAAATTTTGACTTTTGGCTTTGTGTGTTTTTTAAGCTTTGGTCTCAAACTGATGATGTTTTCAAGAAAATGGTCAAAATGGACCAAATTTATTCACCATTTTTCTGGTCATAGCGTCCACGCAAATGTTTCAAGACAAACCAACTCGTACACAAATACACAGATCAGAGCATTTCAGTGATAGCTATTTGTATCTTGTTCCTGTCAAACTGTACATAAATCTGGTTACAATAAAGCAGCAGTAAAAGGAAATACTTATAACACTTTCACGCTCTTAAAAATCTTGTAAATTAATGCAAAACTTTAATAAAATAGTCACATTCGTCTCTTTTTGAATGTAATCAACAGACTGAGTGCTACTATGGACTAAAGTAGAGGGTTTAAAGTGATCCAAGATTAGTTGAACACCTTGGCTTAAGTATGTTGTAATTTTCCTATTAGAATTGCTATTTATACCAATTACTTGAAAAATGTATGTTTTTTGTTATATTTCTCACCCATGGAGGGCGCCATTTCTTCAGCCGATGGGTTGAGGCGTTTTGGTCCATTCTGTACTGGAATTTGCAGAGTCAACGCAAGAAGGCTAACTTTACCTGACTTGTTATTTATCATATTATGTTTAGCTGGTGTAATTTCAGATAATGCCACACAGTGTCACTGTTGGCTGTAATAAAAACAAATGGTGAGGAGAATCTGGATTTTTTTCCACAAGAAAAAAAAGGAGAGTGCATAAAACCAGAGTTGAACACAACTTCCAAAGGAAGTAAATTTGTGCCCTCAACATTTCTCTCCAGAAGACTTTGAGTCCTTTGTAGGAGCAAAATTTACAAAGGCTCTAACACAGGGGTGGCCTTGAGGGCCGGTCTCCTGCAACTTTTAGATGTGTCTCAACTTCAACACACCTGAGTCAAATAATGAGGTCATTAGCAGGACTCTGGAGAACCTGACTGCACTGAGGAGGTGATTCAGCTGCTGGATTCAAATGTGTTGGACCAGGGAGACATCTAAGAGTTGCAGGACACCAGCCCTCGAGGACAAGGATTGCCCACCCCTGCTCTAATAGGTGATCATTACCTCGATGAACTAAAAATAAATGCTGTGCTGACAGTTTTATCCACAAGGCACCTAAACCCCACTGCCCCTGGAGCAAGAAACACTGGGCGAAACATCAGATTGACGGCACTAAAAGATCTTTCATATGCTAACAGAGCCCTGAAAAGACTTTAATCATCACTGTTTTGGTTGGACCAAGCTGGAGTGGTCAGACCTCTAGACTTCATTTAAACAGAATGCATTGCAGCATGAACATAGCAACGATCGCGTGACAATATTTTATTATAATATACAAAAATAAGCAGCCTACAGTGTTACTGTACTGTTTTTACATCTAAAATAAATATTTGTCAAATAAAGTCTATTGTTACAACTAATCATGGATTCTTTTAAAGCTTTTTATTTTAACAGAATGGTGAACTCCAGAGAAAACACACGTAGGTTCTTTAAAAGTCCCTTGACAAGGAAAATACTAATTAATTCATAAAGCCAAATCTCCACTGAAGCCACTTTAAGGATCTAGACTTGTGCAGTGATCGTAAGTAGCAGTATGTGGAAGGTATTAGGCTGAAGTCAGGAGCTGCTGACATCACAAAGTGAGATCTGGACACTGGACTACACCTTAAACAGCCTCAGGACTAAATTGTACGTCGCCTGGATCGTCACATATTGATGCATGTGGCAGGAAAAAGCCCCATGTGGTTCAACTGTTACAGGTAAAGATCATACAAAGGGACAAGTGTCAGAGCGCCACTGTTGTCAAATTAGCTACTCTGTCGCTATGTTTAGCAACTTTTGATGCTTTTTTTAAAAAGAAAAAAGTAAGTAGCGACAAAAATAGTGAGTTTTCTGTTTTATTGGAGATTTTGAGATTTCATCTGTTCAGTGTCACATTGTTCAAACCTTTAATGTGACTTAAACTAAGGGTTCACTTTGATTTAATTAAAGTTTGAAATTCAGTTGGTCAATTGAAGTAGGCAGGAGATAATATTATCCACGCTAACAATCAGATTCAGGCACCAAACAATGCTTCCCTCCCTCATTGTTAGATCTGTGGCCTGGTTCTCTACTCAAGCACAAGCTGATGCGTCTGCCGTGTCTTCTTGTCGACTACAGCCACTCAGAGCTGCTTTTGTGCTCATTGAGAACTCCTGATCCTTTCAGAGTTTAAGATGAAATTTCTTTGAAAACCTTGAGGTAAGAAAACAATCCCAGAAGGCATTGGGTTTACTACAACTAAATACGCAACACAAGAGTGTGATTAACCATTTCATGCATGAATTATGATCATTTATGTCAGAATTGTTTTCCAATTTTTCTTTTTATTTTCTTAAGGCATCAATTGTAATTTTCTCCAAATACAAAGTTGTTGTTTGAAAAATACATCAGTACTATTGTTCTTTAGGGGTTATCTGATGTCAAAATATTGTTTTTATCAGCAAGAGTCTATAGCAGAAGGAGGGACCGGGTCGGTTGGCATGCTTTTTGGTCTGTTGGCCATATTGGATTTAACAAAAATAATTTCTTGCATTTGCAGCTGATGGCCAGTAGTTGATAGTGTGTTTTATGATACATTAGTGTCCACTTCAGTGGTCTGTGTGCATACAGAACATAAAAATCCACAAGAAGCACAAGAAAATGTCTTTTCGACAGCTGCCCACTGTAGTGACCACTATGCATGAAAGGGTTAAAGCTAGTAGGGTTGTAAGGTAAACCCTACTAGGTGGTGGAAGACTTTGTTTACTTTGACTGTACAGTTTCTATAGAACTAGAGCAGCAGGACTTGACTGCAACAAAAGCACAACAGTAAACAACGAAGTTGCAAAACCACATTTAAATGTGCAAATTCATCAGGTTTGTTTATGCTCGCAATATGTTTCCCAGAGGATCTTCTCAACTTGACAGATCTGTGTTTATTCTCTGCTTGCGCCTCCGTGTCCTTTATGCTCTTCACATTATTTTGCAGTCGTGTCTCAGGATGAGACGACATGAAAAGAAGCAAAGCGGGAGTAAGACTTGACGGTTTTGAGGTTTTTATACATGCAGCATAATTGCAGACATTTTTATGCTGAAAGCAAGACAAACAGTTTCAGTTTTATTCAGCCGGCATTGATCCACGTAGCAGATGTTTCTTAAAGGAATCCGATGTTTATTTCCACTTGAGAGAGGTAAACGTCCTAGTCAAAGGTGTTGGAAGACCTCAGTGACTAAACTCTTCCAATTTCACGTGCCTCTAATGGCTCAGCTTTTTTCTCCGATTCGTCATACGGCCATCTGCTGTTGCATGACCAAACCAATGTTTTTAGCTTTTTTTTTCTCGTCTGTCTCTCCACTAAAAAAAAAAAAAAAAACACTTTAAACTAGATTTGCATAAACCGGCAACAGTCACGATTCTACCATCTGTGACGCTGTTGTCAAAAAATAATGCAGCAGATTGTGAACTGCAGCACTCGTTCTAGTTAAGTCAAATGTTGCTGCAACTTTGACAGACGAGAGAACGTTATTTTAGTCCTCATACCTTTCAGAGATCTGATTTTTTAACACTTTCAGTGCCTTTAGCTACTGTGGCTTTCCCCCACAGTCCAAAACCATAACTAAGTTTATTGGTTTCTCCTCTGTAGCTGCGTTTCCATTCATCGTATTATTACGCAATTTGACATTTAGACAATAAATTTGCTTAATGGAAACACACCAATTTTGAAAAACGTGTTGCTCTTACACTAACAGAGTTGTGTGTTTTTTAGCTGCATTGAAATTGGTTTATTTCCTAAAACTGCAATGGAAACGATTGTTTCGCATCACGAGTTGCATGATCAACAACCAGAAGTCGCCGTTGGTGCAAACCACGAAGACGACGACGACAGGAAGTGGTAGGAGGTTCCTGGTGCTGCTTTTTTTTTATGATTTATCACGTGAACAAACTTATTTATGAGTGACTTCAATTGTGTTTCTGATTTTATGGAAACACCACAATTGCAAAATTGTGTTTTATTGAGAAAGTTTGCAATGGAAACTTGTGTTGCCCTGTGGTGGATGGACGCCATGTGCCACCAATTAACCACTGAAGACAGGAAACAATGGATGCTTCACTGTTTATTTGACCTAATTTCTACATATCTTCTACTGGTGGCCTCACATTTGATCCAAAATGTATTGGTACACGGTGAAGTTCTGGTTCAACCCAATGACAGAAACGTTCCCACTTCGTCCTATTCATTCATGAGTCTGAAATGAAATCATCCCCTAAAATCTTCATTTTTATTGCTGTTATTTCTGCCTACTAAAACCTAAAATATTTAAGTGTGACAAAAAGCAGGAACCCTAAATCTGAAAGATAAATCCTAAAATGAAAATGAGGTGTTCTTTCCTTTGCTGTCACCATTGTGACAATAGGATGAAATTTTCAGAGAGGCATTTCTGCCAACAGGATCTTCAACCACTTTCCTGAAATAACACCAGTCTCTGCTTTGTTGCATGTGAATTGTGTTGCACAGGTCTGCAAACTGATACTTTGGCTTGCAGCCCATCTTTTCATGCTGTGTGACAAAAATTGTTGGCAAACACCATTACCAGGCAAACTCATCAACTCTGCGCCGAGGCAGCTCAATTTTCTCTGTACAAACTTGTGTTTTTTTGCAGCACCCTGTGTGGAAAGCGTTTTCATACAAATTCACAGGTGTGTGTGCAAAACATGACTTGGACACAATGCATGTGAAGCATTGCTTTGAGCTTGCAAGTAAAAGGATGAAAGAAGAGGATCATGTTTTCACAAATTCTGCAGCTTAAAGCAACAGAAAGAGTTTATTATCAACCTACTTTATAGTTTCTACTGTTCTTCACCTCTTATTTAAAAGGGTTTAGTTCTGAAGATGTCTTTCAGATGGCAGAGTTAAAGAAGTATTTTGGATGAGAGGTAAAATTTGTCCCACTGAAGGACATTTTCAAGATGTGAGAAGCTAAAGTAACCCTAAAGATGCAAAACAATAAATAACTTTTAAAAAGATATAGCATATACCAGAAAGCACTTCAGCAAACTTTCTGAAACTGATCTCAGTTTTAGCTTCCACATTTTGGTATTCAGGTCTCACTTTTAAACGTGTGGAGTGAATCTTTAATTGTGTTGATAGAGGGAGCTTTGATCAATCTGTGGGGTCAATGTCGCGTTGGAAGACAAACCGACAACTAAACCCTGTTCTGCTGCTAATTGCTTCAAGCTTTACATCTGTGTTTATGTATTTGAGATGCAGATTCATCCAACGTGACTTACAAATTAGTGTTAGGGGTTAGCAGAGGAGGGTAGAGTAACCAAAAATTATACTCAAGTAAGAGTAAAAAAGTGTTTGGTAAAAAGTTACTGAACTGGTCAAATTATCAGTCATTGGGCTCAAAGGGTTAAAAAGTACAAGTCATGTCATTTGCTGTCCAAGTTATCTTATGGTTCCTATTGGAAAATGGTACCAGCCACTCGGTTACAGTGTCGACACCAGAAAATACACTGCTGCCTGCTGCAGACACTGAAGTACAATTAGATTATTCTGCATTGAGGAGATTAACAGATTGAGATTTATGATCTATTTGTGCTGTTTTGGCATCTCGATGACATCGGACTGAGATGAGCATAAAAAACCGAATCAAACGGCAAGTCGAAGCACAGACGCCTTGCAATACGGCTTCAACCGTTTTAATCTGTTTGTGAAGGTAGAAAATTGTTTTTGGGGACCTGGACTCCGTCCTTTAGTTGTAAAACATGCCTGAATCGAATCACTGAATCAGTTCCCCAGCATGTAGCCACGCTCCGCTGCGTCCTGCTAACGGCCGTATTATTTGATTCAGGTGAAACACGGATCTCTGAAAGCTGCAGGACACTTGAGGCCCTCCAGGCCTGCAGCCGACACCTGTGCAAAAACCAGTGCCACCACGTTTCACCGCGACAACACTGTTGCCACGGCTACAGGCCTCTTCCTGCGTTCTCCAAACATAAGGGATGTCTCTAATTCCCTAAGACGTTGAGTTTTGAGTCATCAGACGAAAGGGAACGTACCTCTACCTGAGGTTTGATCCAACCTTTTGGTTCAATCCTCTGCAGAGTTTTAGTTTGACACGATAACTGCCAACTTGGTTAGGCCATTCATTAGCGTCTTAGCTGTTGTTCCTGGGTCTTCAGAGACGTTTGTCTTCCTACCTCTGCCAGCTGTCAGTTGATGCTTCTTCTCCAGTTCTCTTTAAATCGCTTTAATAACTCCATCCAGTCTTTTCTTGCTTTGCATTTTTCTGTATTGTTTTTAGCTTTACGCTTTCTTCTCTTTTGACAGTTTCAGTTTTATCTTGATTTCAGAAGCCTTGACCATTATGAAGTAAAAACAGCTAATGGTGCTTTAATCCGGTGCTTTGTGCTGCTGCTCAGTAAAAAGGAAAGTTCTTAAGGAGGGTAATGATTTCGACCCGGGTTGTTTTGGGGTTTCATAGCATAATTGCAACTCTGTGTGCAAACTGAAACGACGCAAGCCTCCAAAACAAACCAAGGAGATGTGTGAGCAAGTCTGACTGAACTCAGGAAATGAATACATAAAGCAGGTTTTCATATGAAGCAGATACATTTGAGCTCATGTATGTGTGTGTGTGTGTGTGTGTGTGTGTGTGTGTATATATATATATATATATATATATATGTACTTTACAAAAGAATAGTACAAGTAGTGTTTGTAAAGTGACAGAAATAAACACCAAATTTGTGTTATTTCAACTTTCATAATAGAAAGAAATGGGGGTCAGTTTTCAAAGTCATTTTTTATCATATTATTCACAAATGTTCCAGCTCCAAAGATAAATATTTGATTATCAAGGTAAATATTTGCTTACAAACTAAATATTTAGCTGGCTAAGAAATACAAGAAATACTTTTAGCTACTACTAAGCTAGTTAGCCTGCTTAATATTTAGCTTTCTAACTAAATTTTTTTTTCCAAACTACAAATATAAATAAATTAAATATATTTAATGTGGAGCTAAATATCTAGTTTTAAGATATACAGTTCATTTAGCTTAGCCACCTTAATATTTAGCTTGCTAACTAAACATTTAGTTATATTTAGCTTGGAGCTAAATATTTAGTTTATAGATATACATTTAGCATCGCCAGCTTAATATTTAAATCTCTAACTAAACATTTAGTTTGGTGTTAAATGTCTAATTTTGACATTTAGCTCCAAATAAATACATATATAAATATTTAAATACTTATGTATTTATTTATAAATACATAAATAAATATTTAGCTACCATCATGCTAGTTTGCCTGTTTTAGTTTGAAACTACATAAATAAATAATTAGTTTAGCCAGATTAATATTTAGGTGGTTGACTAAACAGTTAGTTTGGAGCCAAATGTCTAATTTGTAAACTACAGTTTATATTTTATTTAGTTTATAAAATAAATGTGTAGTGTGTGAAAATTAGCTTGCTAATATTTTATTAGCTTCCTAATATTAAAATGGATCTTATGACCCAAATTATTGCTGTTAATTTTTGACTAACTTTGCCAACAACACACCATATAAGTGTAGTTTTACTAAGATTTATAAATAAGTAAAATGCTAATTTATTTAAATGAAAATAAGCTTTTAAAAACATAATTAAGCTGCTAATTAAACGGACAGATCCTCTTCAGTCATGACTTAAAACAGGGAACCATTATCTCCATCTTATACACAAACACACCAGGCTGCAACATAAATGTGAACATAATACGTTGAAGTGTTTTCTCTCATTAACGTTCAATGATGATACGTCATCTGATCGCTAATAATAGTCCCACAACAGTGTAGGAAGAAAGTACGGAGGCGAGACTGATTGAGTTTTCTTTAAATCACGCTTTTCTCATTCAACCTAATGAACCAGGGCTCACACTGCCAGGCTAATCACCAACAACTGCAACTTTACTGGCGAAAGAAAAGAAAGAAAAAGGCTGGAACTGTCCATTTTTACTTGTAAACAAATCTGGATCAAAAAGAAAAAAACATTTGGCCCCAATAAAAATAAGTTGCTGGAGAGGAGACTCTTCTTCTGAATGAGGAATATTGTGGTAAAGCAATCATCGTTTTAATTATCTAAGACTTTCCGGCTTTATTTCAAAAGATGCTTGAAGAAATCGGAGGCCATCTGTTCATAAGTGGAAGTTGTAGTGAAGTTACCTTTCAAGAGCATAATGAGTCTCAGAGGAACTTCACATCAACCGAGTAATTGCTCCAAAAGCATTTGGTTTATTCACAACTAATTAAAATCACATCTAAAGTTTGAGAACAGATATCTTCAGAGAGTGAAATATTTATGTAGATATTTAGCTTAATATTTAGCTGGCTAACTAAACATTTAGCTTGAAACCACATAGATATGTAGATATTTAGCTGGGAGCTAAACATGTAGTTTGAACATATACATTTAGCTTATAGCTAAACATATTCTCCATTTTTCATGTCATGACAGCCAGAAGCCTAATAATTTTAAAACCTTTCTGTAATTTAATAGCATTCAAGTCTTTCCACCTTTTCCATCTTATAAATATACGCTAGTAGAAGTCGTTTTTTTATATTTAGCTGATTATTTCATTTAGACTTTGCACCAGTGGCACCTGAGTGAAGCTGGCCTTCCACCTTCTTCAAATCAGACAAAAATGGTGTCAAATGTTTCCTACCAAAATTTTTGTTTGTGCTGCTTTGGATTTAAAGATATTAATAAAATTTTAAAGGTAATTTTGATTTTGTAATAGTATGGGAGCTGGTTGACCTTTCATGACCTCTGGAAACATGTATTAATATCTAAAATGAAAATTTTTGCTGCACAAAAATTTGACACCATTTTGTTTAGTTTGAAGAAGGTGGGGAGGCCAATTTCACTCAGGTGGAACGGTCGCCATCACAGGTAAAAATCAGAACAATATAGTCTTCATCAGTTATTTTAATTTAACCCCATATGTACAAAAAGAAAAACAAGGTATATTCCTTACACCTTAGGAATATTTAAATCTCACAGTCTGAGGAGCAAGTTGCTGTTGAAAATGGAAACCTAGTGTCTCAGATGTACTTGTATAAATGAAGGTGAAATATATATATATATATATATAGCTCTGGAAAAAGAGTTAAGAGACTACTGCAGTGAAAACCTCCTGGTTATTCCACCAAATATTGATTTCTGAGTTAAATCATTGATATTATTAGAAAAGAACCAGAAAAGCCTGAAAACTGTAAAAGTGACCAGAAACCATCCATCCAGTTCTTGTTTTGGTGGAAAGGTCACCGGTTCGTTACGGGTCAACAGAGAAACACAAAACAAACAAATGACAAAAAAAATCTACAAGAATATTCTATATTTATCTACTGCAGCAAAAACTTGTTGACCCTGAAAATATTCGAGATATTTTACTTTGTGAAAGTACAGAGTTAGGCCATAAATATTATGAAAACACAAGTAAATTATTTCTATTTCTTACTTTTTTCACTATTTTTAAAGCAGACTTTATCAACTCTTCTCCAGGCTTTTTGAAGATCCTTTAAATTATTTCTCTTCAGTTCAAGATCTATGTTTTTAAATATATAACGTTATATCTCAGATTGTTTCCTTTGTTTTCTAAAAAGGCAATGCTGCCTCTTCTTGGATAAACAGGGAGATGTAAACAGTCACTGTAGAGTTCATCTTTTACAAAAAAAACTCCTTTTAGTGATAAAAATTAAACGCCGAAGTGAAAATTCACAGGTATGGATTTTATCTGGTGTGAGGAACCTGAAGGATCTGCAGAAACTCTGAAAATATAAATTCAGCCCTTTTGGTTTGTTCTGATTAATTGATATGACCAATGTGTGCAGCTGATTTTTATTGACCCTGTGCAGAAAATGCCAATTATTCCCAGGTTTTTCCCCGGGATGCTCCATGTGAACCCACCTCTCGCCTAATGGCCGCTGGAAACGGACACTGGCGCGTGAAGCGTTTGCACCTTTTTACAACACAATTATTCACTAATAAGCAAAAATCCAGCATTTCAGTTTGACATTTTATCCCGTCTTTGCCTCCAAATGAAAGCTGCTCCTCTTTGCGCTCTGCTTTTCTTTGTATGTCTTCCTGCGTTTTAAATACTCCCCCTGATGATCGCGTAATGAGTGGCGGCGCTCCGCCTTCCTCTCACTTCCCCGCTGCAGCCGCGCACAGTCATCATGTCATCACCGACTCTCCTCCCAGCGGGCGGCTGGTAAGTATCAGTGAACAGTTTCAATTTGATTCACTCCGCTGCAGAAAACACACAAAGCCTCCCTATGTATGTGTGTGTGTGTGTGTGTGTGTGTGTAGGTGGGTGATTATGTGGGTGTGTGTCCGCTTTCCGTGCCTGTATTTGGGAGGATTTAGGGCATCTCCTCAATCCTAATCCATTTGCTCACACTCGCACAGACGCTGAGGAAGAGCCGGCTGAGCAGCAGCGTGTCAGTGCTGCATCTTTTTTTTTTTTGTGCTTCATGTTGCTGCTCTGCATCAGCCAAACGCCGCCATGGAAACTCTTGTCAAAGCCACGTTAAGAAAACACTCTAGCTGGAAGAAAAAAAATCTTTTTCTTCTTGTTCCCCAAACACAATCTGTGCTGCAGAGGGTTATGCTGGAACGCCATGGTAACCGGCTAAAAAACAACAAGAACAAACGAGGAGAGGAGAGGAATGCATGACCAGCACATACGTCTCAGGCGTCGTGCAATGAAACCTTTTCGGTTAGACTGTTGCTCTGCGCGCTGCATGCTGCTGAACACCCTAATGAATGCTGCTGCCTGTTCCCCAGAGAAAGCGCCCACTGTTCGGAGGACGAGGCAAGGTGCTGCTGGCTGGCTCTTTAATACCCGCCACCGAACACGGAGCCTCCACAAAGCTATCTCTGAGGGATTAATCCACTTCAAAAACCAATTAATAGGAGGCACAGGTTTAAAGTGATGCAAGCAAACAGCCAAGAGGCAAACAAGACAGTTTCTCTCTGCTGCTTCTTGTGCCGTCGGACGGAGAGTTTAGAGGCCAGAATCTGAAGAAAAATGCATCTTCTGAGGTCAAAAGTGCATTGAATTGTCGTAAAGATGTAAAAAATCTGGAAAATAAAAGTTTGTTGTAGCTGTATAATCTCAAATCATTGTTCAACACTGAAAAGGAAATTTAATTTCTTAGACAAATGCAACAAAACTAGATAATTTAAACTTTCAAAAGAGAATTAAATCTAAGCAGCGACATTAAAGCTGCACTTTTATTAAAGAGATGTGTATATAATTTTCTTTTCTACAAGATTGTTGAAAATCTCAAAGTGTTGTGAACAGCATGTAATGTTAAAAATAAATATATGTCCTCTGCCTTCTATCAGTGCTAACTAGAAGCAACCAATCAGAATCAGGAGGCGGGGCTTAGCGCTGTCAATCATCCCTGTGTGGGCACAGCTAACCCTACTCCCCTTTGCTACAGCTACAGGAAAGTCTGTCGTAAATGCTAAGGTTAGTTAGCATAGCCACCAATAAATAGTTTTCCAGTAACTGTGAGTTGTTCTCCACCATAAGTAGATTTAGCTGCAGGCTCACAAGGTTGATTGACAGCGCTAAGCCCCTCCTCCTGGCTCTGATTGGTTGTTTTTGGTCTGGAGCAGCACAGGAATCTTTTCACAGATTATCTGTCTCATAACATACAGTCACAGCATTGATGACGGTTTTAAAAAATATACAAAAAAACTTTTTAAAAGCTACTGCATATTCTAGACGATTCAGTTTTAAAAGAACATTTATCATTTTATCTTTAATGGACGAAAAGTGATTCATGCAAACAGTAGGGATGTACCGATATGTAAATTTGGGCCAATATTAATGTCCGACAGTCGATATTTACCAATGTTATACATGTTTTTGCTACTTTTCTGGGTCAGTTAAACTTCCCATAATCTTCTGCTGCATCACCAAACAAATATCACGTGACCAAACTTCCTCCAGTGAATACTGGTAGTTGCAGTTCATTGCTGGTTAAACTTTGGAATAATTAAACCTTGTGTTTGGTGAAAGCGCAATTCTGACCGGCCCAGATGATTCTGACTCTTGAACCTGAACTGGTAGATTTTGATTGTGCTTCCAGAGTTTATAAAGGTTAATGAAGACGTCCAGAAGGAAAATTTGCAATTCAAGTCGCATTCAAGACATCAAGTGGAAAAACTAACAGTCGATGGAAATAAAGCCGATAAGTCGTCAGCGTGAGAATCACAGCTGACGAGTAAATTGATCTGAATGTCTGGGAGTCTTTAATAGAAACAATTAATGACTTCCTGTTTCACTGGGGAATCATTTTTGTGTGACACGAACACCGTTTCACTACTGTACAAAATGTTAAAAACCAAACGTGTAAATATTTACCTTTCTTAAATTTATCTGATTCAAGAAAGGTAATAATTTTGTGCCCTCCATTTTGTGCTTTTCCACTTTTTTATCTTAGTAAATTTTACTTGAATTAGTTTGTGATGGTAGGAAGGAAACTATTTTCTTCTGTCATTCTTCCTGGCTGGCATGTAGATAGCATCTGATGGTTGCTATGGAAACACAGTGATCCCAAGGTGAGATGTTTGCTGCTTTGGAGATTTCTCATAATTATTCTCTTCACTTTGCATGGTGGAAAAAATAGATAAGGCTCATCATTCAGTGTTCAGTAGCTGAAAGTATTGGGTCATATTTATTACCTTATTCGGCGCCAGTGTTAAGAATTTTGTGTTTTTGTCACTGGTTTCCCTTTTTATTAAACTTGCCACAATAATGAATGCAATAAAAACAGAAAAATTCATAAACATAAAAATAAAACATTGGATTTTTTTCACACCCGACAGTCCAGAAGACTCAGTTCAACTGGGAAACAAAGTTGCAACATTTGCAGCTCCTGTGGTTCGCTTTCACACTGCACTGTGTCAAACATGTGAAAAACATGTTCCCCTCCTCGCCTGTGGGGGCGCTGCACCAAAAACCTCTGAAGAAAACACTGAGCGCAACTTCCTTCTCCACCAAATGTAAACAAAATGGAGTAGGACCAGATTTTAGCGGTTGTACGATTTCTTTATTAATATACATTAATGGGAGGGACGTCTCCTGTTAGCCGCTAACGCTAGCGGCGCTTCTGCAGGCGGCCATTACTGTGAGTCCACAAAACAAAACTGTTCCAGTAAGAGCAGGAATCTGTCACAAAAATGGTCGTAGCTCCTTTCATACCCGATTTCTATAAAATATGGCTTAAATTAAAGCTGATAAAATGGTTGATGTTTTGATATATAACATGTTTGATCGTTTAAAAACAACGTTTGAACAACCGCGGCTGCAATGCGACACAGCAAATGGAAAATAACACCGATTAAAAAAAGTTTCAAAACATCTTTAAACCAAGTTATATTCTGTTTTTCCTCGCTGTCTGGGACGGCTTTACTCTAAAATGCACACCTGTCGCCGTGGCAACCCACAGAAAACCTGAGAGCGCTACATCACCCAGAATGTCCGGCGCTGTAGTTTTTTTTGGAGCAGTCTCCGGTCCACTTAGCGTTCAAACCGCGTCAGGATTCACTTCAACCGAACCCAGACCGAGGTTTCAAGGCGCATCAGAGTTTCGCTTTTTTAGAGTTCGATTGCGAATTCTCACCGTCCCCAAACGAACCGAACTTTCTAGACAAACAAACTGGAGTTTGATTAAAGCGGACTAAACAGGGCTGGTGTGAATACACCCTTAACTTCTCATATAAAACAATGACACTTGCACTGCTGATCTGACCAACAAGTGAAAGTTAAAGCATTTCCTGTAATCTCTAAGTAGGTGATTTTTTTTGCCCTTGATGATCTGTGAGAGAACGAGCGAGAGGATTGATGCAAAGCCGAACAAGCAGCTCCGGCTGCAGAACTTAATTAACTTGTCCATCTGTGAGCCAGCCCTGACTTACAGACGCACACTTCAGATCGTGAGCGTCTGACTGAAACCAGGGCTGCAGAATGAAAACACCGGGCCGAGCCGAGAGCAACAAAAGCAGCCAAGGGAGCATCAACATTACCATCTTTTCATGATTTATTTAAAAGCTCTCAATCAGCAGCAATAATTAGTCCTTTTCTATTCACATGGAAATTTATTTGAGATGCTGATTGTATTCTAATTTCTGGTTTCTTTGAGGTCTGGTGGCTGATTTCCAGTTTGGGGCTTAAATATAACAAACATTGACCAATAAAGGAGAAAATAATGTGTTTTATGGTCCATTAACAGATTTGAATGAAAGAAAAGTTTTAAAATTAAAAGGTAATTTCTTTTTCTTTCCCTCACCTCTGTCTGTTACCTAAAACTGATACTGTAAAACAAGCTGATGCTTTTGTGCAAAAAAACAGAAGATCACCGTCATTTGATCTGCTGATCACCAGAGCAGATCAAAGGAAAATGTCAATAAATGAGCAATTTATTTCTACAAGACGATGACGAGGTTCAGCAGATCTGCTTTGATGTGAACGGATGCATCTTTACTGGCTCTGTTAGACTTAAAGTGAAACATCTAATTTTTCATCCATTAACGGTTATCTGGACTGAAATCATGAATTTTTTACCAATATATCAAGAAGTTTTAACGCTTCTCTAATATAGCCGCTTGCAAAAAATATCCATTAACTTCAGCCTTTATTTATTAAACTTTTATTTTCATCAACACAAAGTGTTGCAAATTGAGTCACCAAAACTACACATTTAAATTATAATACAGTATCAACACAAACAGTATTTGTTTTATTGGCACAAAATGTGACTTTTGATGTCAAAGTGGCTTTTGGCCATCAGTAAAGACGATAGATTTGTGTTTTCAACCAACGGTGAATATCTAATCTGCTAAATACTGACTTAAATAATTATTTTGTAGAAATTAGTTTTTACTTTGGGGGTTTTTTATGTCAAAAATGCCTTGCTGTAGATCTAAAAGAGCAATAAAAATGGTAAAATTCAAGAACATTTAATGAGTTTTCCAATTAATTGGTCTTTAACCCAACGAATGCTTCCTGCCTGGCTTTCGCCACAGGTTTTTCTCTTTCTAGGGTTATAAATTGACCCCAGCAGTAAAGCTTTAAGAGCAACTGTTGAATTTACTTCAATAATCACAGCCTGGATCTAGACGACACAGAAAAGAGAAAAAAAACTGTTAGCATTATAACTCTGAAGCTTTTTATAAAGACGACAAAGGAAAGGCAAAGACAAAGCCTTGAGGGAAAAGAACAACCAATCTTTTCAAAGGTCTGTTGACAATGATGTTCTACAAACCTTTAAGCGTAATCTATAGATGTAATACAACAGCT
This sequence comes from Poecilia mexicana, assembly GCF_051168715.1. NCBI lineage: Eukaryota > Metazoa > Chordata > Actinopteri > Cyprinodontiformes > Poeciliidae > Poecilia > Poecilia mexicana. Next base: position 20,447,865 of record NW_028263381.1, read on the forward strand.
AATTTTCCTTTTCCATCCGACAGACTGGTAATGCTGCAATATTGCAAGGTTTCATAACATAGTAGCTGATTTCATAGATCAACACTCTGAAAAGACAACTTTTTATTCGTCTCGTTTCTTCTCTGTTCTGCACCGACTCAAAGCAATAAACAATTAAATAAAAACTTGAAATACAGCTCCAATGAAGCCTCAAAATAAAGTTATACATAAAAATAATTTTAAACAATCAAATATATAAAATAATCAAGTTTTCCCTCATTTTGTTGCGTCTACAATCCAAACCTCAGAGTATTTGGGTTGTGTCCCAACAGTGTTGACGATGCATTGGCCCTGTTTAGCCAGTCTTTAAGACTCAATCAGGTCCATTATATGCACTCATGTTTCCCCATCTTTTGTCTGTTCCCCACCAAATATCTTTATACAGGAGGCCTAAAGGTGGCATTATTAACATGTCTAGTTTATTTCAGCTGTTTGGTGAGGTTAAATATTTTTGCTGCGTTCAGACTGAACTCGTTTTGTGTTGAAAATGCATCAAGTTGGGCATGTGTGCACTTTGGGGTTCGTAGGGTCAAGCTGTTGTTTTCCTTTGCATGTCTCTGTACAATATCTAATGAAATTGAGAGAGCAGCACCAAAATATTATGTAGTGAAAGCTTCTGCAATCATAACAGAGGCTCAGATGTCTGCTGAAAATTTTTTGTTCAGTTTCTAATAAACAGTGACAGCTGATAACGTGAGTCTCTTGCCTTTTTTTCCTCTCCCAGTTACTTTGAACAATGGCGGATTAAATATTGAGAGAGTGTACAGGTTTTATTTACTGAAATAAGCAGAATGTCTCCATCGTGTGCGTGTTTGAATTCACCAGATAATTCAGAAATGTTGAGTTTGGTGAGTTTTACAAGCTAGCTGGATGCTGATGACAGTCGCTATCAGAGCTGTTTTCATCTCATCCAAGCCCAGTTTGACAACCTGCTAACCAGCATCTGCTGGCAGGACACCAACTACAGGCCACTATGCCACCAAGCGGAGTCTCTCTGACTGGTTGATGCGCAGCGTCCAGCGACAAAAGTTCAGAAACACTTCAACCACGCAAGATGCACAAAATGCATCACGACATGCGTCCACACAGACTTTGATAGAAATGGTACGTTCACAACAAACACATCCCACGCTTCAAGTTCAGCGCAGGTGCACTCTGAATGCTGACGCTTGTCATTTTGCTCTACACCTAGCATTTTGCATTTCTGGTTTACATTCAAAGTCTACGGAGGTCAGATGTGTCAAAATCCCTCTCACCGTTGCTTTCCGTTGCCAGCCTATTTTGTCGGATGAGTTGGAAGTTCTTGACGCATCAAACGCTCAAAACGGTTCTAATTGCGCCACGTTAGACGCTTGAAATGCACTGCAACGGGCCCTCGACGCAACTCCATTATGAATGTAAACCAGACGCGCCTGACGCTCAAAACACGTTTGGTGCGAACACAGCATTAGACCATCAATACGTCCAATCCTGGTATTTTTCCATCCCTGTATTAGGAGAGGCCAAAACAGGCCCTCTCTCTCTTTCCACACCACTGTATTTATCTCTTTCATAGACTCTGCAAAGACTTTCTGGCTTTTGGTTTATTTTTAAGGCCATGCTGCAGCCTTTGTCTGCGGCGAGGAAGGCCAAACAGAGAAATCTGAGCAAATTTCACAAACACCGAAGGACGCAGCCATTACTCATTCCGTGCAGAAACAGTTTATAAGGCAAATCCATATTTTCATAACATGAGTCTTCCTGGATGCCCGCCAGGTGTTAGGCACCGTCCATAAAGGACATCAGAGCAGCTGGCGGAAAGAAACGCAGGGCAGAAACCCTGGAAGGCCTTTACCGCCCCCTCATCAAGGTCTCAGGGGTCACCAAAAATGTGTAATTCTTTAAGCAAAACACATACTTGTTTTCTGTGTTAGCCATTTTTCCATATCATGTTAGCCAAAGCTCCAGCTGCATCCAGAATAACTGAAACATTTAATGAAAAATACATGAATTTTAAGCTGCATAATCAAGACGCTGTTGCCATGCCAGGGGAAAAAATCTTTAAGGTTCCTATTAATGGGAAGTTTACTGGGTTGAAACTGATCTCTGCTGATCTTTTCTGGTTGAATGGATTTGTTAAACGCTCCACCATGTTGTAGCTGGAATGATATTTGGATGCAGTGGCCTAAAGGGGGTGTTTAGCATGACTCAGTCTGTAAATCTCTTTGGGTCAGAAAGCCTCGTTAACCTCACCAGTATGCCTCATTCTCCAGGCCTACTTGTTACATGAAGGAAATAATGGGATCATTTTGGATCCTGGTGCTTTAGGAATTTGGCCTGGTCTAAACGGCTTTTAAATTCTTGAGTTTTCTAAACCACGTGCCAACGTCAAGGCCAGCAGGCCAAACGTGGCCCGCCTTAAAGTTTTATGTGGCCCAGAGGAACATGCAAATAGAACTTTGACAGTAACTGTTGTACTTTACTAAGTCATGTAAAATCAGCTTTCAATTGAAGAGGATTAAGACCACAGAGAAAAAAAATCACACTTTTTTCACAGAATCTACCAGAATTATTCTCACTTTAATCTTATGAGATCAAAAGTCAGAATTCTGTGAAAAAAGAGGTAGAATTCTGGAGAGAGAAAAAAAAATCAAAATTCTGGACAGAAAAAAAAAAGAATTCTAGAGGGGAAAAAACTGAATTCTGTGAGGGGGGAAAAAAATCAAAATTCTGGTGAAAAAAGTCAGAATTTTATGAAAAAAAAATCTGAATTCTATAGAAATCAGAACACCGGGGGGAAAAATCTGAATTCTGGAGAAAAAAAATCTGAATTCTGAGAAAGAAAAAAAGAGTGAACACTGCAAAACAATAGTCAGAAATCTGAGGGGAAAATGGCAAAATTCTGAGAAAAAAAAATCAGAATTCTGAAGGAAAATTAAGAATTCTGGGGAAAAATCTTGGAATTCAGATTTTTGATCTCAGAAGATTAAAGCCAGATGTGTCTCGTTTTCAGTGACTATAATCTCCTGTAGATTTTATATGCATACTCCTGTGAACATCAATTGGAAATGATGTTCAGTATCATTTAACTTTAAGAAGTTTTCATCGAGATCAGAGGCAGTTTGTTATTTTAGAGGTTTGTCAATGTTTTTTATCAACACATTTGACCACAACCGACCCTTTTATTATAATCCTGATGTGGCCCGAAATAAAATAGAGTTTGACGTCCCTGTTCTAAACAATGCATGTAGCAAAAAGCAAATGGTTACTGTAAATTAGCACACTACATCGGATGTGCTAAGACAATATGCAAAAGCAACTTTAACCATCTGCTTTTAATGACTAAAACATCAAGTTCCTCATGTGTGCCTTGCAGTTTTGCACAAAAGAGGTCAAACAGTAACAGCTTGCAAAACTTACATTATCATCTCAGCTTGATTAAAATGCAAGCGTCACATTTGTTTGCAGGGGGGATGCTTTTTTAACATTGTCGCATCTTTTCACCTTCATTTAACATGAGTAATTATAGCGGAGAATGAAGTCGCAAACAATTTGTCTTTGAGATACTTCATTTTCAAATTCAATTAGCATTACCCAGAGCCTGTGAGCTTGTTTAAACACTCGCCGTGCTGAATTATGCATGACGATTAGCTGTTTGTGGAAATTAAATGTGAAAACATAATGCTGCTCTCCCATACCCAAACTTGCAAAGGGAATTAAGATCTGGAATTAATACAAGGATGGATAATAAGCAAAAGGAAAATAAATCTGGTTGTCGGAAGCAGATCACGCAGCTGTGAGTTCTGGGTCATATTTAAAATAATAAGAAGGCCTTTTTATCACCTAAAAATAAAAACAATCAGATTGATGCAATTTCAAGGTTCTTAATTATGACTGAATAAAAATAAAAGCAGAATTCAATGCATGCAGAAATTCCCCAGCTGTAAAATCAGGTTTTATCACAGGTGCATTATGCAAATCACTTCTTCCAGATCCATCATGAAGTAGAGACAAAAAAAGATGCACTGAATTTTTATTGCCGTGTCTGCAGAGATTCACCGGTTTGTTTCACCTTCACATCAATCTTTAACAATAAAAACATTCCTTCCATTTCTTTGTTTTTGTTGAGGAACAGCAGAGACCTTTTATCAACATCTGCATTTTGCAAATGGCTGTAATTCAGGTTTTTAAGGTTTTGCAGGTAGATATAACTTCTGCACTCTGCTCAGTAGTAAATTACATAATTGTATGAATCCTTCCTCAATCACACACAATTGTACTTGGAAGTGTTTGCAGCCCTGTTACAATACCCAAGTAAAAAAAGACTAATTACAACTGATTCAGTCTTCCAGAGTTCACACCTGCCACCAATTATGGTGAATCTAATTACAAGGAAATAATCTTCACCTGTTCCCCTAAGATTTTACTGACATTTCCTCATCCATATAACTGATAGTAAAAGCCACAATTTGAAGAGAACTTAAAATCAAAATGTATCAGTCAGGAGAAACTTTAAAAAATTGCTATGCTTTAATTTTTATTAGATATTTTACTACACCTTTAAACAATTTGTGAAAGCTTAAAAATCTTCTGATTTGATATTGGATGTGCTGTAAGAATAATAAATGCCAAATGTATGACATTGTTACGTTCAGTTATCTGGAGGTAAACACAGTAAGTCAAATGTGGGGCACCCCAAGGTTCAATCCTAGGATCCCTCTTATTTAACATCTATATGCTCCCACTGGCTAGGTTATAACAGGAAGTAAGATCAGCTACCAGAACTATGCAGATGATACACAGATCTACATCAGGATGCCACCAGGTGACTCTGAACCCATCCAACATTTACTGGATAAATGCTAAATGTCTGGATGTGCCAAAACTTTCTCCAGCTGAACAAAAACAAAACTGAAGTTATTGTCTTTGGAACCATCCAGAGTCGACGAAAAGCAACAACTAAAAACCAGAAATAAGGTCCAAAATCTTAATTGATTGATTTATTGGTAATGTCCAAACAAAATATGTCATGTTGGGTTTTTTTTTTTTTAAATGCCCAAATTACAGACTGGATGCCTTATTGAAACATTATTTAATAAAAGAACTGACTGTCTTACAACCAGAATATGAGGGACAGAATCCATCAGGAAAAGGAACCAATGATGTCAAATACTGTGGGAATAAATGGCAGCCAAGATAATTTGGATCATCATAAAAACACAGCTAACTATAGATTAGCTACCGTTCCTGAAGTGACATGTAAAGCCAGCTTATAGTTTACAAATGTGCTGAGGGACAAAGACTTTCGCGTTTGGACATTTGCACTATTGTCTGATGAACTTAAAATTTAACTGTTGGGCCAAAATGACCATCACAACACATGGAGGATATAAAAACCCAAACATCGTCCCAACTGTCAAGTATGATGTTGAGCTTTTTGGCCAACGGGTTGTTGTTGTAGCAAATTCAAAAATAGCTAAAATCTGAATCATAAAAGTTATAATCTGGAACTGATCTGGTCTGTCAAGGTGAAGAAACAGCTGATTTGAGGTCCAAATCCATCTACCCATTTCCAACCAACCATCGTCTAGGAACAAGGCTTTGAGGTACTTTCCTGGTCCGCTGACCTCATCTAATAAAATTAAAGGTAAATTTTCATCGTTAGGTTCCTAATACTCTTAAAATTGTTGCTAGAAGTGGATCCCACTTGAGCCCTAACAATTTAATTGCACCATTTGATGAAGATTAACATGCTGCGCTAATTCTGTACATGAATAATCAGAGGGGACTATCTTTCTCTCCTCTGTGACCCTGTGAGCTGCCTCTTGATGAGTCCCTCTGCCTGCAGGGGAAAAAAAAGATCCTCTGAAAGCAGATGGTGTGTGTGGGACTCGATAACGCGCAAAACCTCACATGATAACAATGTAGTAAATAGATGACGGCTTGGATAAGTATGGTTTGTAATAGTAACTCCTGCAGGGACAGCAGAGTGTTACTGAAAGCCAGAGTTTGGTAGGAGAACGACTAACTTCTCTTTCACTGATTTTAACATGCAGGACTTCATAACAAGTACAGACACAAAAGTGGTTCACATTAAATTTTAGCTATATATTAGACCTTTTGGTCTGGTTATGGTTTGGATTGCTGTGTACAAACTTTCAATGTTGGTCTTTTAAAGCAAAGCTTAAAGTTTATTGTTATTTTACATGTTCTGCTGCAATGTAAATACAACTTACCAAGCACTGTAATAATGTAAGGTTATTGTACACATATTTGACCACTGCTGAAGGTAAATGTCAGGCTTGTTTTGACAGAAAGGCGCACACACACACATGCAGCTCCCACAGCTTCATACCAGCGTTCTGGTTATAGCCTCCTTTTTATCCTGGATTAAATCAGCCAGTGTGGGTTGCTAGGATGGTGCAACATCATGAATGTCAGGATTTTCCCTCCAAGACAGCCACAATCTTTAAAACCTACCATTTGTGTATATTACAACCTAAATAACAGCCTATTAGGCAAAGGGTTGCAAGTGACTTCTTATTGACACAACACTTCAGCTCATCTTCAGTTTGTTGTAGGATGTGTTGTTGTCATAAGCATGAAAACACAGAAGAAAAATGACCCGTTTTGTTGTGTCATTTCAGAATTCATTTTATGACTCCTATTAACCTTTTGGAGCAAAATCTGTGTTTCACTCTCCTGGTTTCTGGGGCTAATTGCATTTTCTGTGTACTTCCTGGCACACAATGTGTCTGTTTCCAGAACAGCTTGTGCTGCTCAGATATTGCTTAATTTGGCATGTCAGTGATATTATTCATGCTCCTGGATCTACATAGGGGCAGAGCAATGAAAATAAGCAAACACATTACTAAGTAACACTTCCTAACAAATAAAATTTAATGGACTTTTTCAACCATGTAATGCTATTATGTCTTTCTACAATCAGTGGGAGACCATATGGAAAGATATAGGCTTATGCTCGAGTATATCAGGTTTTTCTTTTACTTCTGAACTTGATTTCTCTGGTAAAATTTCTACTGAAGACAGAAGGAGAAGTTGTGAACAACAACGACGCTTATTTTCTGTAGCTTTAGCAATGGTAGAGATAGAAGTGAACTTCTATTTAATGCAATATATCATAGGCTAAATATTGATTTAGCTTTAACAGCCGCCTGAGAAGAAGCGCTGATGGTTGTTTACAGCGCAGGCAATTTCCGGTAAGCTTCATAGCATCAAACTGGCACATTATATACTTCAGAGACAGACAAATGTGAAAGAGTCAACACTTCTAGCTAGCAATCGTTTCTCAATAGCTAAGGGTCTAGACCCTCTGGATGAAGCAAGGTGTAGAATAAAGGTCTGGTTTTTATCTGGCTAGTCCTTAAGTTAACAGGAATTATCACCTCTTGGTGATGGGTAGTAGAAGATCCAAACTGTTATCCAGATGAAGCAAACTGGCTAGAGTGTTGAGGACCAACCCCAGAACCAGCATCATTGAAGCTGGACATGAAATGGAAATACCAGAGTCCCTGTCCACTGTAAGGACAGCCTACAGCAACACTGACTGAGAGAAGTCTACCATCAGAACTGCCAATCTCAACCGTTCCATCAGATAGAGTGAAAAATCCCACATTGCTGTGGGAACCTTCGTCATGACTTAGGTGTCTTTAACAGCCTCCTCATCTTCACACCTCCCGCATGTTTAGTCACGTTCAGCGTTAATATCTAATCGATATCCATGGATGGCCTTGAGTGGGCTGTCTTTTCCTCCCACCAATCACGAGAGCAGCTGCTGATGTCACCGACTAAAGAACTTACACTAATGCACCGTTAACGTTTCCTTTTTTACCCCACCATGCATCTCGCATATTGCTTTGCTGCTAAGAGGATGAAGCACAGGCAAGAAGTGCTTGTGGAGACGGATCCTGCTCTGATTTTATGCAGGAACATTGATGGAGATGTATGCATACTCTCTTAAACAGGAAGAGTGCCTCGTATACTTTTACAGCTCATTTACTTACTATACATTAAACTCCTGAGAGTGATCATGATGCCTGGAGCCGAACCTTGTAGCAAAGGTTATCGAAAGCACATAAATCTGTGTTCACGTTTCTCCCAGTAGGTCTTGACCAAGAAAAGGCACCTCATCAATCTCTTTTAGCTGGACGGAAAGGTTTAAATCTCCCATCATTTCTCCCCTAACTTCACTTTCACCCTCACTCTCTCGTCTCCCCATCAGTCAGAAATCTCAGTCAGTAGATTCCTCAAATCTATACGACCCAACACCCATGGAAACCTGAGCTGCATTGTTCAAATGGTGAGAAACAATCAGCTGCTGCTGTTCTGTAGCAAAATTATTGTTTTTTGCCAGTTGGCTACAAAACATAAACACTAGGGTTTGCAGTAAAGCTGCCAACTTCAATACTGGTCTAACTGGGATTGTGTCCAGCACCAAGAGAAAATGACTTAATTTGGATGTAGCAATGCTTTTTACATTTTTTGGTAAGTCAGAAACAACAAATTTCAATGTGTTTTACAGAAATTGTATGTGATACCAATATAAAGTGGTACTGAGTTAAGTAATTAAAGATTTATAACCAATAAAAATCTAAAAAGTATTAAATATTCTCAGTTTTCTCCATGATTTCAGTCGCAAATCTTTAGTTGAATGTCTGTGCAAGTTTTGCACATCAACACTCTGAAGTTTCTGCCAATTTTTCACTGAAAGTTCAATGGTCAGGTAAAGAGTTTACGTCAGCAATGAAGAAGGGTGATGAGGCAGAACGATTCCAAAGTCAGGGAGGCAGTAATCGATATCCAGGTACAAGAAGAAGAAGGTTGGAAAAACACTGAGAGCAGTCAGGGAGCAGGAAAAGGCGATGGTCAGAAAACAGGAAGCAGGTCAGGAAATCAGACAATGCTCATCAGACAGATTATCTCACACTGGGTGAGTGCAGAGCAGAGTTTAACACAGTTAGCAGCAATCAGCAACCAGCAGAGGCCGGAGGGCAGCATGAGATTTAGCTGACTTGGTTTACTTTTTGAGGCATTAGCTGTGTTTCCATTAACCGTAAAATGGCACAAATTGGAATTATGAAAATAAATTAACTTAATGGAAACATGCCAGTTTTGAAAAAAATCATGTTTTTCTAGGGATGCATGATATTATAGCCAAAGAAACAGACATTGGCCATTCTGTCAAAATAACTCGCCAATATAAAAGGTGTTGTTTTTACAAACCTTGGCAAAGATACCTGCAGCATAGCACAAAGTCAAACTTGCACCGATTGAGTGTTGTCTGTCTTAGAGCAAATGTCATGAATAAATTTGACATTAAACATAATGCAAGTTGAAGTCTCCTTTGCTAACAGACAATGCAGTTTTTTAATTCCACAGTATAGAAAGCCATATAGTTTCAGTAAGTAGGTATAGGAAAAAAAAAAAAACATCGGTATTGGTATCGGTTATCGGCCAAATTAGTTAATATATCAGCATATCAGATATCAACCAAAAATCTAATATTGTGCATCCATAGGTCTTTAAAAAAAAAAAAAAACATATGGATTTTTATTCGTATGGTCTTTCACTTTTCACCGGCAGTAAAAAGACCAGCAGGCAAAGACGACAACAGGAAGTGGTAGGAGTGGTAGTGGTATTCACATGTATGCTTCTTATTTTTTGGAAACACCAGTCAGAAAATGTTGCTTTTTTGAGATTAGCGCACATTTGTAATGAAAACAAAGCTATCAGTTGGCAGACCAAGTCTGTAGCAGGACAACCAGAGGAAATTCAGGAAAAGCCAAGCAACTCGTTTGTGAAAGTGATCAAAAAGGAAAGTTTGAAGCCTGAATGTCAACAGGGTGACAGAACCTGAGGGCTGGTTGTGGAGATGATTAATTGCTCATTCATAACAGCACCTTATTCCACTTGTCCAATAAAACATAATTTTATACTGTGCTTTCCAAAAGATTTTTGGTGTGTGTGTGTGTAAGGATGAGCGACAAGTTGTATAAAATGCTGCATTAGTGGAAAAAGTAAAGCAGCATTTGTACAAGTATGGACACAGCCTGACAGTCCTTTATTGTTAGCAGCTGCAGAAACAAAAGGAAAAAATTCAAACTCTGCTATAGGTGTAGCTGAGCAGCGAATGCAGGAAGAGTTGGTGGCAGGAGGAAGAGTGCCATTTCTAAAGAGCAAGCAGGGGGCCGCCATGCAAACCATCTTACTGCTGATGCAGCTTCTTCTGACAGAAACATGGGAAATGAGCTTTAGTTTTAAATACTCAAGCAGTGGTGCAGTTCAGGGAATACATTAGATGAATATCCTCCACCTATAACTCTCTACGTTTTATGTCTTTGACGGTGCCGAGGAAAAATACACAGTTTCCACCATGAGTAATAATGCATATTAGGGTATTCACTGCAAAAACACCAAATGCTACCAAGTATTTTGGAGTAGTTTCTACTGCAAATGTCTTATTGCACTTGAAATAAGACAAAATATATATTGTCAGCAAGATATGGGAGCTTGTTTTAAGTAAATAATTACTTAATATTGGTGAAAAATGCTAGTTCCTTTAGCAGATAAATTTACTTAGAACAAGATAATTTCTCCATGCTACAAGTGAAATCATCTCCAAAAAAAATAGAACTTTTTCATCAATATCAAGGAATTACTTACTTAAAACAAACCTCTACATATTACTGATGAGTTACTTTTAAGTTAGTTTTGTTTTATCTCAAGTGTACCAAGATATTTTCACTAAAACTACAGAAAAATACTTGGTAAGATTGTGTGTTTTTTCAGTGTATTTAGTGTTCGAATAATTAAAACAGGTATAAGTGATTTTAGAAGGGATCTCACGTATTGGAAGATTTTTGCTATTCACAGAAAGATAACCCAAACAAATACTGGGTTTACTGATCGTCAATGCCGTACTTCATTATTTTTGCAAAAGAAATTACTCAAGACTAAAAAAAAAATATTTGGTAAAAAGTTACTCAAGTACCGAGAAACTGATCAAACGATCAGTCATTTACTATTTAAAAAGTACATAATCAGATAGACTAAAATATGAAGTCAAGTGGAAATTTTGGTATTTTAACCCCTTAACTGGTTCCAGCAGTTAAGGGGTTATGGACCAAAATGACAATAATAAAAATAAAATAAAGTCAGGCCATAGAAAATGTTTTCAAATCAGTTTCTTTCAATAAAAAAACATATAAAACTAAAAAAAAAAAAATCTGCTGGTGTGAGTCTGTGTCTGGTGAATTATTGGTTAAAACATGTTTATCATACAGTCTGGAGAAAATCTATAAGCTGAGATGCTTTATAATAAAATTACTCAAAGTAAAAGTAAAAAGTGCACCGTACAAAAAAATTATTCTAAATATACATTTAAAAAGGTACTCAAGTAAATGTAACTATCTACTACCAACTCTGAAAGCTGGTGAAGACATTACAGCATTGAACTTGGGAAAAGATGTCAAGCTAAATTGGGGCCATAAAGTTTGGTCAAAAGAAAATAAATTAAACTGAAAAAAAATTCAAACTAAAAATAAAGATTTTTAACTATAAAAGATGCTTTGAAAGTGAAAAAAATATTTTACCCTATGCTGTTTTGGCGTCTGTCATGGCGGGGTGACCTGCGTTCTGACCTCAATGCGACTCATGCGTTACCTTCCCCACCTATGCATGTCCAGAGATGTTTTATGCATTAAATTATGTGGAACAATGAAGAAACCAACCCAAAAACTGTGTGTATTCAGCTACAAACAACCTTAAGAAGCCAGAATTCAACAGGGATGTGTTACAGTAAAGGTAAATGTAACACAGGCTGTTAATCCTTTGCTGAACAGGCGACCAGAAACACAAAGTAATTAATACGTACAATGCTACAGCAATACACCAAAAATAAGTCATAATGTCTGTGAAATACAGCCGTACATGAAACGATTCACTCAGGAATAAAGCTAAGAGTGTCATAAAGCTGCCTGCAAATGAAGCCTTCTTGACTCAGATGCACTGCTGAGCGAAGTTCTTGTTTAGTGGAGCAGGAATATAATTGTTTAGTGGAGAAGGTATGTAATTTAATCCCATTAAGAGCCGCCACTATGGAGTTAAACGGTTAATGGGCCACACTTATACATCACCTGTACAACCTCATCTGGGCTCTACAAACTGCTTTAAATGTGTTTCTTGTTCATCCACTCAGATAAACACAACACAGCTGGAAGCAGATACTTACACTGTAAAACATTTTTTCCTCTCACGGTTTGACTTTGACTAAACCGTTCATGTTGTAGGAAGGTTAGGATGAGCAAAGTTATGTCTCTTAGTCAAATTGTAGAATAAAGAATAAAAATACTTCTAGAATGTTTTATTACCATCTTGAAATTCAGTTTCTATGGAAGACGCCTACAAAAACAGAATTCTGTTTTCAATCTCAGAATTATGACTTTTCTCAGAATTCTGTAATTTTTCTTAGAATTATGGCTTTAATCTCAGATTACTTCTCAAAATCTGAACTTTGTTCTCAGAATTAGGATTTTAGCTCCAGAACTCTGAGGCGATTTTTCAAAATTCAGATTTTTTTCTCTCAGAATTCTGACTAATTTTAGAGTTTGAAATTTTTCTGAGAATTCTGATGTTTTTCTCAGAATTTGGAGTTTAATCTCAGAATTTTCTCAAAATTTTGACCTTTTTCTCCCAGACTTTGGACTTTAATTTCAAAATTCTGACTTTAATCTTATAAGTCTGACTGTATTCTCAAAATTAGAATTCTGAGATGTTAATCTCAGAATTCACAGACAAAAATCAGATTTTAATTTCAGAGTTGAGGTTTTGTTTCTCAAACTTCAGAGTTTAATTGCAGAATTTTGAGCTTTTTTCTCAGAATTATGACCTTGTTCAGAATTCAGACTTTAAATTGATTCCATGAACAAAAGCCAGAATTCTGAGATTAAAGTCAGAACTCTTTTTCTTTTTTAATGGCTCTAATCCTCTTGGGTAAATGTCTTGGTATTTTGTAAAACTGCCTTTAAACAGTTTGACCTGGATCAGCCGTTTGTGGGAATTCTTCCACAATCTTCCCACAACATTTTGCTGTAATTTTGTGCTGTAGAAGGCAGATTTATAGCCTGACTTGCTCTCACGCCTCTGTTGAGTCGGCACAGAGGCGTGCAGGGGAGGTACATGGTCAGGGATTTAAGGAATACGATTGTAATCCCTTTAGAAGATAGCAGTTTCAAACGTTTGGTGTTCAAAGGCTCAGCAGTGATTCTGAATGATTTTGGTAGACTGAGCAGGAAGCATATGTTGATAAATTTGATAAAGTTGACAAATGTATGGCTTAAAGGGTGAAAAAAGATATATGGATTTATTCTTGTTGCGAGAAGACATGAGGAATAAAAGCATCAAGCAACGGACCTAATAAATATATCTAAGTGAAGGTAAGTGACAAGCTGATGATTACAATGACTAAACCAGGGGGATAATTCCCAACAAGGCTGCACTGAACCCACTAGGCTACCGCTGCTGCTGCAACGTAATCAGCAGAATAAATAATTTTGCAGTTCAGATTAAACATATACTCAGCAATTTAAAAGACAAAAATTACAAAAAATAAACAGAAATTGTGTTTTATAAACTGAATAAGGATGCAGATACAGTCAAAAACACGAAGGATGATAAGGTGTAACCAAAATTTAGATTCAGTTTATGTGACCGATGAACAAAAACTGGTGAGTCAGCCGTTGTCCCCCTTGACGGGAAAATGTTTGTTGTTTTTACCTGAAGGTGACCAACAGTCTGTTATTCCAATAACAGCTTGATACAATAGGGGCTTCCGCACTTCCCATATCTGTGTCCTCTGTCAGTGTTTTCAGCAGTTAAAAATGTTTAGTCCATTGCTAACACGTCATAACCTGTTTTCCGAGCTGCCTTTAACGGCAACATGATTAATTTTGTGAATGACAGAGCCCCAAAGTTTTTTTTTTAAAATTTCTATGAACAAAAAATTAAGAAAAACTAATTGTGGAGGGCCCCCTCTTGGTAAAGGCCCCTAGAATTGTCATCACATTTGCCCCCCTATAATACGCCCCTGCCCATTTGTATCCATTATTGTCTTTTTTTTTTTTTACCTAAAATAATAATCATGATCTGATAAGACTTTCAGTGTAACATTGGCAGGATTATTTTCATGATCTGAATTTTTGAGGCGTAACCAAGATCTGCTTTGGCTGAACCTGATTGGCTGCAGCCTCTCTGCAGCCAATCATTTAAACATGAGTCATAAATCAGGACAAAACAATTTCTGATTCCAGGAAGAGAAACTCAAAGTCACTGTGACTGAGAGCAGAAATGGAGCAGAATCAGTTCGACCGAGAGACTTTCTCCTGTTCCATCTGTCTGGATCTACTGACGGATCCGGTGGCGACTCCCTGTGGACACAGCTACTGTATGACCTGCATTAAAGGTCACTGGGATCAAGAGGATCAGAAACGAATCCACAGCTGCCCTCAGTGCAGGGAGACATTCATACCAAGGCCTGTTTTGAAGAAAAACACCATGCTAGCAGCTTTAGTGGAGCAGCTGAAGAAGACTGGACTCCAAGCTGCTCCTGCTGACCACTGTTATGCTGGACCTGAAGATGTGACCTGTGATTCCTGCACTGGAAGAAAGCTGAAAGCCATCAAGTCCTGTTTAGTCTGTCTGGCCTCTTTCTGTGAGAAACACCTTCAGCCTCATTATGATTCAGCTGCATTTAAGAAACACAAGCTGGTGGAGCCGTCCAAGAACCTCCAGGAGAACATCTGCTCTAAGCATGATGAGGTGATGAAGATGTTCTGCCGCACTGATCAGAAGTGTATCTGTTATCTCTGCACTATGGATGAACATAAAGGCCATGAAGCAGTGTCAGCTGCAGCAGAAAGGACTGAGAGGCAGAGAGAGCTGGAGGAGAGACGAGGAAACATCCAGCAGAGAATCCAGGACCAGGAGAAAGATGTGAAGCTGCTTCAGCAGGAGGTGGAGGCCATCAATCGCTCTGCTGATAAAACAGTGGAGGACAGTGAGAAGATCTTCACCCAGCTGATCCGTCTCCTCCAGAAAAGAAGCTCTGAGGTGAAGCAGCAGATCAGATCCCAGCAGGAAACTGAAGTGAGTCGAGTCAAAGATGTTCAGGAGAAGCTGGAGCAGGAGATCACTGAGCTGAAGAGGAAAGACGCTGAGCTGGAGCAGCTCTCACACACAGAGGATCACAACCAGTTTCTCCTCAACTACCCCTCACTGCCAGCACTCAGTGAGTCGACACACTCATCCAGCATCAACATCCGTCCTCTGGGACACTTTGAGGACGTGACAGCAGCTGTGTCAGAGCTCAGAGACAAACTACAGGACGTCCTGAGAGACTCATGGACAAACATCTCACTGAAGGTCACTGAGGTGGATGTTCTACTGTCAGGACCAGAACCAAAGAGCAGAGCTGGATTCTTAAGATATTCATGTGAAATCACTATGGATCCAAACACAGCAAACAGACGGCTGGGACTATCAGAGGGGAACAGGAAGGTGACATGGATGAATCAGGATCAGATTTATTCTAGTCATCCAGACAGATTCACTGGATGGCCTCAGGTTATGAGTAGAGAGAGTCTGACTGGACGTTGTTACTGGGAGGTGGAGTGGAGAGGGATAGTTCATGTATCAGTCGCATACAAGAGTATCAGCAGAGCAGGAAGTGGGAATGAATGTGGTGTTGGATATAATGATAAATCTTGGGCATTATATTGTTCTCAAAGCAATAGTACATTTTGGCACAATAACATCTGGACCTCCATCTCAGGTCCAGTTTCCTCCAGAGTCGGAGTGTACCTGGATCACACAGCAGGTATTCTGTCCTTCTACAGCGTCTCTGAAACCATGACTCTCCTCCACAGAGTCCAGACCAGATTCACTGAACCGATACTGGCTGGAGTTTATGTTGGTATTGGATCCTCAGCAGAGTTCAGTAAACCCAGATAGATTTCCTCTTGTCTCTCAGGTTGTTGATCAGGGTTCATGGTTCTGGTGTCTCTGCTGTTCTGATCTTCTTTATTTTTCCGGTTTAGTTCTTTGTGTTACAGGAGCCATAAAGGAAATCACTGCTGATGATTTCTTTCATTCTGATGACAGAAATATTTCATGAAAATCTAAACTTCTCTGGACTCTGATGGTTTTCCTTTAACTTTTTTATCCATGTATTTCCATGTTTTATTTGTTGTTAAATCAGTTTAGATCAAAGTGATCTGAACTTGATTCTGTTTCTATGTTGTGATACAGAAAACCTGAAACATCAAATCAGAACTGATGCCGTTTTCTTCTCATATTTTAGATTTAGATCAGAAATAAATGTCTGTTGTTCGTCTTCAATAAAGAAACTTGATTACAGAGAAATGTTGAAAGTTTCCTAATAAAGCAAAGTACTTATATTAATATTGTTTTACTTATAAGGATACTTACACTTGTGGGAATTGCTTACAAGTAAAACAAGTAACTGTAACTTTAGTATCAAATAACCAGAATAATTGATGATTCTTGGTTTCTTGTCAGAAGTACGCCTGTAATAATTCAAACTGTGATTATAATAAGAGTAACTAATGAATTATGGTTATCATAATGTTATGCTAAATCAGAGAAGCTACAGAAGTTATAGATGTGATTTAGACATTGATCTTGAAATGATGTAAAAGGTTTAACTGAAGTTAAAGATCACTGATGTCGTGTTGAAGATAGATGTGTTGCACACTTAATAATAAATCAGTGTGGTGTTGCGCAGGTTCTTTTATTTTGACAATTGCTGTGGAAACATGGGAGCGACAGTGAGCGCCTTCACTGACCAGCCGTTGCTATGCTTAATTGCCGTTGGCTCGCTGCGTCAGGAGTGCTGCTCACTGTGCTCTATGTGCCCACTGGTGGCGAAGCGTTGTCACTGCAGTCCAGTGCATCTCAGTAAGATAAGTGGAGCTTAAGAGCACAGCCAGGATAAGAAAAATGGAAGCAAATAAACAAACAGAAAAGGGAGGGGGTGTAATTACATCTGATGTCCATTCTCTCACAGATGGTAGGTGAAAGGTGGAACTAAAAAGAGAGGAGAGATGACCAACGCCTCAGAGTTTGCTGATATGGAAACAGATTGTTGAGCAACTAAAACTGTTGGAAGAAAAGGTTGTGTAGGCAACGGATGTAGGATGACCTTTGACCCCGAGACATGAACACAGACATCAGGACATAATGTCTCTAAGACAATGATGGACATGAGATCATCTATCCAAGCAGACGGCCAATAAAACAAGCATGGAAACAGAGCCAGCCAATGCAAGTGTGTCTATAGGGAGGATAAACCCTGTAAAGGTGAAGAAGAGCCGGAGACTGTCCTACGCATGGGGACCAACCTGTCAGCCCCCAACATGTGGCTTCACATCGCACTTCTCTCATCAGCTGGGTTCAGACCCCAAAGACAAAGACAAATATGAAGATAAAGGCAAAGAACAAAGCTAAAGAAGAGGAACTGGGGTCTTCCTTCCATGCGGTCAGCTCGCCTACATCTCAACAGACCAGAAAGATCTTGAAACAAGATGAAGGGGCTTCAGATCTGGAAGACAAGAAGCTGAGGATCGCTACACGCATGAGAATCCACCCTAAGACCCAAGACCTGCAGCTCTAAGTCAGTCCTCTTCCTGCCAGCACCCAAGGCCTGTGTGACCTCACAGCGATGCAGAGAAGAAACTCATCAGACCTACAGAGATCCCTGCCTTCGTCGATCAACCTCCTCCTCCTGCTGGATCACGTTCTTCATCATCAGGCCGGTTCTGGGGTTCAAACATCCTATGCTACGTCCGTCTCTCAAAGGTTCCCTTTTTAGTTCTCAGTGTCAGCATTAGGGAAAGATAGGATAGATAAGATGATTGATTTTTCTGATTTGATTATTTCTGCTACTGCATTAAGCTGTATTAATACTCACAAAACTGCCTTACTAATAAATATTCATCAGAAAGAAAAATCTAAAAGATGTTGTGGACATTCAATTAATGAGTCGCCTCAAAGATCTTTGATGGTCGTAAAATATCTATGAAGTTTGATTATGGAGAGAAAAAGGTGGAAAACACTTCATAGATTACTTTTTCGTTTAGTCCGGCCCGGGGGCTAAATGCATTATCATTATCCATGAAAAAAACATATACTTCGTTTAATTGAAAATCTGCAGTTCTTATGCTGTCCACGAGGGGCGCTGTGTTTTATTCAGAGCAGACAACATGCTGCAACACTGCATCAGAACAAACAGCAGATGGCAGCACTGAGCTTCAGGTTCTGTAAACAGCTTTACCAGCTTTTTATTTTGGCCCTGGTAACCTCATATTTCTCGTGCATGCTAACATACATACATGTTATGTATGTAAGTTTTTCTATATGTATACATTTTATGCATCAACAAATGTACTTAATAAAATGTCTGTTTAAAACACCCGACCCTTAAGATTTCAAATGTGTGAAGCCAGATAATTTGTTCAAATTGCTTCCCAGATGCGGAAAATTGATTTTAAATCATTTCTTAATTTTTATCTGGTTGATGTATTTTGTGATGCAGGACTGTGTTTTTAAATTCCAAAAACTGCGAATAAATGCTTTCTGACATTGTACAATCACTGTGATCAGTTCTTATGCATAATGCACTTAAAAAATGTTTAACTGAGTAAAGGTATTGTTGAAATTGCCGATATTTTTCTTAAAAACTCGGAGGTTATTCATAATATATTTTGTAAAAGAGAAATTTGTTTAATATAAAACTCAACAAGTCCATTTTTATTGGTTAATCTTGCAATGAGTTTACTTGTGTGGCCCCCTGCAGGTCAGATTAAGTTGTATGCGGCAACTAAACCAAAATGAGTTTGACACCCCTGGTTTACAGTGTGGCTCCTTCATTATTACAGACGACACCAAAGAGCTACAGAATGACGGATCCCGACTAACCCTGGACATGACATGCATGAATGGCTGTAGGTTCTGATGCCAGTCCCAGCCTCACTGAGACGAACCAAAGGAGCGGGAAACCTTCTTCTTACAGCATCAATATTCTTCAGTGGAATTCACTTTTCAAAATTTGATCAATTCTGCAAGAACTTAAAGCTCAAATCTATTTGTGAAGATACATATTTTAAACCAAGGAAAACTTCGTGTTCCCTGTAATTCAGAAAGCATGGAACATGGAACAGAGCGCATTACTGACCGATAAAAAATCAGAAAAATCTGAGGTTGTTCTTTGTGGTGATGGACGATGTGACTCACCAGGCCACTCTGCCAAATACTGTACATACACCTTTCTAGATGTGGCAAGTCAAAACATTATAGATTTTAAGGTAATTAGGTGGACAAAAGCTTCAAGCTCTAATGCAACGAAGACTAAAGGGTTCAAGGAGGCTCTTGATAACATAGAGCAAAATGGAGTGAAGGTCACGACCGTTTGCACCGACAGACATCCGCAAATTATTAAAGAAATGAGGGTCAACAATCCCAAAAAACACCATGAATCTGATCCCTGGCATGTGGCAAAAGGGGTGTCCAACAAACTGGCTGCTGCAGCAAAGTGGAAGTCATGTGAAGACCTTGCAGAGTGGATTCGGTCCATTATAAATCATTTCCGGTGGAGAACACAAACCTGTGGGGGAAATGCAGAAACGCTGAAGGAGAAGTGGGTGTCACTGATTCACCATGTCACCAACCGACACGACTGGCCAGGGAACAAACACTATCATGCATGAGCTCATGAACTTCTGAGTGACTCAAGTCAGAGGACGAAGCTGTGGCTAAGGCCAGGATCTGATGCTCATGTTGGAAAAATGATAAAAGACAAGCAGCTTTTGAAAGACCTGGACCGTCTTACAAAGAGCATCAACACCACAGAACTGGAGGTAAAATAGAAAATATTAGAATTGACTAGAATATTATGATGTATATCAACATTAAAGTACCATAATTTAAAATATTTCAGGTGTACAAGGCTATATACCTGAAGTACCTGCCAATAAAACACAATTTGGTTATAATGTGATGGTCCATGCTTCCATGCCTGCTGCACTGGATCACAATAACAATGCAAACAGAGAACAGGTTAGTGTATTATTATTGGAGTGTAAATCATGCATCTATATAACTGTGAAACGGTTCTGAAACAGTTATTGCAACTATTAATGTTTTTATAATAGGCAGTATACCAAGAAGGGGAGAGTGCTGGTGGACCCATGTTCAAAATCTCATGGAGCAAAGTCCACCAGAAGTCCCCGAGTCAAACCAGTCCCGCCTCAGAAGGATTACAGCTGCATGAGGGCTATGATGGAAGAAGCTCTGTCAGTGGTAGATTAAATACAGAACAGACAAAACAGGAAACAAAAACCATGTCATGGATCCACAAGAGAGACTCTGCAGACAAGACATCATTTTGGAGACACAAAGTTTTTCACCTATCAAGTAGTTGCTTTACGCTAGTAAGGTTTTCCCTTTGCGAAGAGGAAAATAATACATTTGAGGTTTCATGACTGTTTCACATTTATATATAAATGTGAAACAGTTATATATAACTTATACCATAATAAATACTTAAAAACCATAAGCTTATACAGAATAACTTTAGATGTTTTAATTCTTGTTGCTTTATTTACTATGTTCATGTATTTTAACTATATATTCATTAACATGGAGCTTAATGCCTAAATTCAAAGATTTCACATTTTTACATGAGATAACACCAATACATTTATTACTACAATAAGTGTCAAAACTGTTTGAGTTTTAACATTTTAAGTTTTTGTGTTTTGAAAGATTACGTTGATCAGTTATTTGGTATTTATCACGTTATGATGTGAAAATGTAAGCAGCATGATGAGGACTGTTTAAAAAATATTTAACCTGCAGTGAATGTTGTGTTGAGATCCTTAGTTATAGTTATTTTAATAGTGAGCAGATGGTCAGTTTACATGGTGGATGCATGGCAGGTTGGGAAGAAGAATCCGGAGAGTCGTTCCATCGTGTGCAGTAGATAAAATAAGACGTGTAAACCCTGAACCAAGTGGGATTTATATGGGCTTTGCAGATGGATGTGATGAGGCAGAAGTGGATCGGGCATGGACACATTTTTTAAATGTATGAGTGACCTGGAAATTTAATTGTTGAAAACACAAAAAGTCAGAAAACATTTGATTGTATGACATAAATTGTTCTTTACTAATACATTTAATTTCCATTCATAGAGTATTTATTATTTTCTTTTTAGATCTATCAAATTCTTAACATGAATCATTATTTAAAAAGCATAACTCTTCAGTCGACTTTAAATGGAGCATCAAAAAACTATGAATGCAGATTCCAGCTTCAGTTGTGAATGCATGAGAAAATGTTTGCATTTCTAAATAAACTTGTACAAAAAGTAGCTTCTAGTCTCCTTGTATCATCAATATATGTTCTCTCTAGTCCATTTGACGTGAAGTCAGAAAATGTTAAAACCAATAACTTCATTTATTTCATTGTAATTGTCTTGAGGTGAAGATTGAGGTCAGGGGGAAAAAGTTTCTGACACATTATTCTGTGAAAACATGCTGGTGTCTCTCAGTCATCCAGGAAATTGTCAATAAAACAAGAACTTGGTAGTGAAAACATAACATCCAGAAGGCTTTCTCAGTTCAAACATGATCTGGAATGTGTAGAACTAAAAGTCCATGAGGCTTAGTTTATTATGTTAATGAGTCTGAAATAATGCAAGAATACAACAATAATAGATTATTTTTTGTCCATTATAAGAATTAGTCTTAATAGAAAAGTGCAAGAAAAAAAGAGGAATTATAACTTTGTCTTACGTAAAGAGAACGTCTACGCATAAAAAATCTATAAAAAATGTGGGACGTCACATTTGACAGCTGTGCACATGATGGTGTTTTTACTGACCTGTTGGTGACGAGGCTCCGACTTGGAAGACCAGAACTTTCTCTGTGGTGGAGACTGACGAGGGCAGCCAACAAAACATCTGGATTTAGGCAAACAGACTCAAAGTTTTCATGTGTTGTTATACAGGAGACATCTGGAGAAACAAAGAGACAAGAAACGATAATTTTACACAATACAGAGAGGAAAATAAGTATTTGAACATCCTGCAACTTTGTAAGTTCTCTAACTTAGAAATCATGGAGGGTTTGAAATTTTCACCTCAGGTTCATGTCCACAGTGTGAGACACAATCTAAATAAAATATGTAAATCCAGGAATGCATGTGCTATTATAAATGGTAATATTTAATTATGTTCTTTAAAAATATTTCTTTACAATCATGTTTCCTTTATTCAGTATATTTCTCATGAACAGTTGGGCCCATTTGTAACCATTATTGTCATTTTTACCTAAGATAAACATAATGGTCTGATAAAACTTAGGGTCTAACATTGGCAAGATAATTATTATGATCTAAACTTTGAGGCTGGGTGTAACCAAGATAAGCTGTGGGTAAAACCTGATTGGCTGCAGCCTCTCTGCACTGAAACATGAGTCATAAATCAGGAAAAACCAGTTTCTGTTTCGAGGAAGAGAAACTCAGACAGTCACTGTGACTGAGAGCAGAAATGGAGCAGAATCAGTTCGACCGAGAGACTTTCTCCTGTTCCATCTGTCTGGATCTACTGACAGATCCAGTCACGACTCGGTGTGGACACAGTTACTGTATGACCTGCATTAAAGGTCACTGGGATGAAGAGGATCAGAAACGAATCCACAGCTGCCCTCAGTGCAGAGAGACATTCATACCAAGGCCTGTATTGAAGAAAAACACCATGCTAGCAGCTTTAGTGGAGCAGCTGAAGAAGACTGGACTCCAAGCTGCTCCTGCTGACCACTGTTATGCTGGACCTGAAGATGTGGCCTGTGATTCCTGCACTGGAAGAAAACTGAAAGCCATCAAGTCCTGTTTAGTCTGTCTGGCCTCTTTCTGTGAGAAACACCTTCAGCCTCATTATGATTCAGCTGCATTTAAGAAACACAAGCTGGTGGAGCCGTCCAAGAACCTCCAGGAGAACATCTGCTCTAAGCATGATGAGGTGATGAAGATGTTCTGCCGCACTGATCAGAAGTGTATCTGTTATCTCTGTACTATGGATGAACATAAAGGCCATGAAACAGTGTCAGCTGCAGCGGAAAGGACTGAGAGGCAGAGAGAGCTGGAGGAGAGACGAGGAAACATCCAGCAGAGAATCCAGGACCAGGAGAAAGATGTGAAGCTGCTTCAGCAGGAGGTGGAGGCCATCAATCGCTCTGCTGATAAAACAGTGGAGGACAGTGAGAAGATCTTCACCCAGCTGATCCGTCTCCTCCAGAAAAGAAGCTCTGAGGTGAAGCAGCAGATCAGATCCCAGCAGGAAACTGAAGTGAGTCGAGTCAAAGATGTTCAGGAGAAGCTGGAGCAGGAGATCACTGAGCTGAAGAGGAAAGACGCTGAGCTGGAGCAGCTCTCACACACAGAGGATCACAACCAGTTTCTCCTCAACTACCCCTCACTGCCAGCACTCAGTGAGTCGACACACTCATCCAGCATCAACATCCGTCCTCTGAGACACTTTGAGGACGTGACAGCAGCTGTGTCAGAGCTCAGAGAAAAACTACAGGACATCCTGACAGACTCATGGACAAACATCTCACTGATGGTCACTGAGGTGGATATGCTTCAGCCAGAATTAGAACCAGATCCAGAATCAAACAGCAGAGCTGGATTCTTAAGATATTCATGTGAAATCACTGTGGATCCAAACACAGCATACAAAGAGCTGAGACTATCAAAGGGGAAAAGGAAGGTGACATGGATGGATCATAATCAGTTTTATTCTAGTCATCCAGACAGATTCACTGATTATCCTCAAGTTCTGAGTAGAGAGAGTCTGACTGGACGTTGTTACTGGGAGGTGGAGTGGAGAGGGACAGTTTATGTATCAGTCGCATACAAGAGTATCAGCAGAGCAGGATGGGGTGATGAATGTGCTTTTGGATATAATGATAAATCTTGGGCTTTAGTTTGTTCTCAAAATAATAGTAAATTTGGTCACAACAACATCTGGACCTCCATCTCAGGTCCAGTTCCCTCCAGAGTCGGAGTGTACCTGGATCACACAGCAGGTATTCTGTCCTTCTACAGCGTCTCTGAAACCATGACTCTCCTCCACAGAGTCCAGGCCAGATTCACTGAACCGATACTGGCTGGAGTTAGGACTTATGGTATTGGAGCCTCAGCAGAGTTCAGTAAACCCAGATAGATTTCCTCTTGTCTCTCAGGTTGTTGATCAGGGTTCATGGTTCTGGTGTCTCTGCTGTTCTGATCTTCTTTATTTTTCCGGTTTAGTTCTTTGTGTTACAGGAGCCATAAAGGAAATCACTGCTGATGATTTCTTTCATTCTGATGACAGAAATATTTCATGAAAATCTAAACTTCTCTGGACTCTGATGGTTTTCCTTTAACTTTTTTATCCATGTATTTCCATGTTTTATTTGTTGTTAAATCAGTTTATATCAAAGTGATCTGAACTTGATTCTGTTTTCTATATTGTGATCCAGAAAACCTGAAACATCAAATCAGAACTGATGCTGTTTTCTTCTCATATTTTTAGATTTAGATCAGAAATAAATGTCTGTTGTTCGTCTTCAATAAAGAAACTTGATTACAGAGAAATGTTGAAAGTTTAATAATAAAGGAAAGTACTTATATTAATATTGTTTCATTTAGAAGAATACTTACACTTGTGGGAATGCTTACAAGTTAAACAAGTAACTTTAACTTTGGTATCAAATAATTAGCATAATTGATGATTTAACTGAAGTTAAAGATCACTGATGTTGTGTTGAAGATAGATGGTAGGTGAAAGGTGGAACTGAAAAGAGAGGAGAGATGACCAACGCCTTGGAGGCACTGAGCCTCATCCCGGACGCTTCACACTCGGCCGCAAACCACTCTAGCGAGTGCTGCAGGTCACTTTCCGAAGAAGCCAACAGGACCACATCATCCGCAAAAAGCAGAGATGCGATCCTAAGGCCACGAAAACGGATCCCCTAAACACCTTGGCTGCGCCTAGAAATTCTGTCCATGAAAGTAATGAACAGAATCGGTGACAAAGGGCAGCCTTGGCGGAGTCCAACTCTCACGGGAAACGAGCCCGACTTACTACCAGCAATGCGGAACAGACTCTGACACCGGTCATACAGGGACCTGACAACCCGTATCAAAGGGCCCGGTACCCCATACTCCCGTAACACCCCCCACAAGACCTTCCTGAGGACATGGTCGAACGCCTTCTCCAAGTAGACCGGTTGGGTGAACTCCCATGCACCCTCCAGGACCCTGCTGAAGGTGTAGAGCTGGTCCAGTGTTCCACGACCAGGACGAAAACCACACTGCTCTTCCTGAATTTGAGGTTCGACTATCCGACGGACCCTCCTCTCCAGGACCCCTGAGTAGACCTTACCAGGGAGGCTTAAGAGTGTGACCCCCCTGTAATTGGAGCACACCTTCCGGTCCCCCTTTTTGAACAGGGGGACCATCACCACAGTCTGCCAATCCAGGGGAACTGCCCCCGATGTCCATGCGATATTGCAGAGTCGCGTGAGCCAACACATACCTACAATATCCAGAGTCTTAAGGAACTCCGGGCGGATCTCATCCACCCCCGGGGCCCTGCCACCGAGGAGCTTTATGACCACCTCGGCGACCTCGTCCCCAGAGATTGGAGAGCCCAACCCAGAGTCCCCAGGCTGAGCTTTCTCAACAGAAGGCATGTTGGTGGGACTGAGGAGTTAAATCCAGAACAAGTTATCTTTTGTTTTATCCCAATGTACAAAGGGTTTGTTCTACAGCTATGATGGTAGTTATAAATAGTCCAGTGTGTTTCACTTCACTTGAGGTAAGACTTAGTATCAGTGACTCTGTTAGGATAGCATTTGACACTGTAATAACACTAAATGACATCTTTATAATTGTTGCTACTAGTTTCATTTTACTTGAAGAGTTAATATGAATTGGACTATAATGACACTTAATGACATCTTCATAACTGTTGCTACTTGTTTCACTTGAGGTAAGTAATACTAATGGCACTGCAATAACACTTAATGACATCTTCATAACTTATTACTTTTACACTTTACTTAATGACACTGTAATAAGACTTAATGACATTTTCATAACTGTTGCTACTTGTTCCACTTTACTTGATGTAAAAGAAATTGTTATCAACTGATTAAATCATTTGACAGTGTAATAAAGCTTAATGAAATCTTTATTGTTGGTCCTACTTGTTTCGGTTTATTTCAGGTTGTGGGAATATTAATCGCTGTTCTGTTAATACTTTTGATAGTGTAATAATTAAATCATATGACTACTATTATGACATATTTATGACATATGATTCTTGGTTAATGTCAAGATGTCATAACAAAGACATTTTTGTCTAGATTAATGTCAAATTGTCAGAACAAAACATTTAGAATAATGTCAACTTTGTATTAAAAGTGTCACGATTTACCGAATGACACTTTATGACAACAGTCATAAATATTCATGAAGACTTACTCATGTTCATGATAGTGTCATATCAGTCTTATTCACCCCCTTCAAATAAAGTGTTACCAATATTTCTTTATAAACATGTTTCCTTTATTCAGTATAGTTCTCATAAACAGTTGGACCTATTTGTATCCTTTTTATTGCGAAATTAAACCTCATGGTCTGATAAAACTTTGAATGTAACATTGGCAGGATTATTTCACAATCAGAACTTTGAGGTTTGACGTAACCAAGATCTGCTTTGGGTGAACCTGATTGGCTGCAGCTTCTCTGCACTAAAGCATGAGTCTTAGATTCAGTTAAACCAGTTTCTATTTTGAGGAAGAGAAACGCAGACAGTCACTGACAGAGCAGAAATGGAGCAGAGTCAGTTCGACCGAGAGACTTTCTCCTGTTCCATCTGTCTGGATCTACTGACGGATCCGGTGGCGACTCCCTGTGGACACAGCTACTGTATGACCTGCATTAAAGGTCACTGGGATCAAGAGGATCAGAAACGAATCCACAGCTGCCCTCAGTGCAGGGAGACATTCATACCAAGGCCTGTTTTGAAGAAAAATACCATGCTAGCAGCTTTAGTGGAGCAGCTGAAGAAGACTGGACTCCAAGCTGCTCCTGCTGACCACTGTCATGCTGGGCCTGAAGATGTGGCCTGTGATTCCTGCACTGGAAGAAAACTGAAAGCCATCAAGTCCTGTTTATTCTGTCTGGCCTCTTTCTGTGAGAAACACCTTCAGCCTCATTATGATTCAGCTGCATTTAAGAAACACAAGCTAGTGGAGCCGTCCAAGAACCTCCAGGAGAACATCTGCTCTAAGCATGATAAGTTGTTGGAGATGTTCTGCCGCACTGATCAGAAGTGTATCTGCTATCTCTGCACTATGGATGAACATAAAGGCCATGAAAAAGTGTCAGCTGCAGCAGAAAGGACTGAGAGGCAGAGAGAGCTGGAGGAGAGACGAGGAAACATCCAGCAGAGAATCCAGGACCAGGAGAAAGATGTGAAGCTGCTTCAGCAGGAGGTGGAGGCCATCAATCGCTCTGCTGATAAAACAGTGGAGGACAGTGAGAAGATCTTCACCCAGCTGATCCGTCTCCTCCAGAAAAGAAGCTCTGAGGTGAAGCAGCAGATCAGATCCCAGCAGGAAACTGAAGTGAGTCGAGTCAAAGATGTTCAGGAGAAGCTGGAGCAGGAGATCACTGAGCTGAAGAGGAAAGACGCTGAGCTGGAGCAGCTCTCACACACAGAGGATCACAACCAGTTTCTCCTCAACTACCCCTCACTGCCAGCACTCAGTGAGTCGACACACTCATCCAGCATCAACATCCGTCCTCTGGGACACTTTGAGGACGTGACAGCAGCTGTGTCAGAGCTCAGAGACAAACTACAGGACGTCCTGAGAGACTCATGGACAAACATCTCACTGATGGTCACTGAGGTGGATGTTCTACTGTCAGGACCAGAACCAAAGGGCAGAGCTGGATTCTTAAGATATTCATGTGAAATCACTCTGGATCCAAACACAGCATTCAGATGGCTGGTACTATCAGAGGGGAACAGGAAGGTGACATGGGTGAATCAGGATCAGTTTTATTCTAGTCATCCAGACAGATTCACTGGATTGTCTCAGGTTGTGAGTAGAGAGAGTCTGACTGGACGTTGTTACTGGGAGGTGGAGTGGAGAGGGGGAGTTTATGTATCAGTCGCATACAAGAGTATCAGCAGAGTTGGATTAGGGTATGAATGTTATTCTGGACATAATGCTAAATCCTGGGCATTATATTGTCCTCAAAGTCATAGTAGATTTGGTCACAACAACATCTGGACCTCCATCTCAGGTCCAGTTTCCTCCAGAGTCGGAGTGTACCTGGATCACACAGCAGGTATTCTGTCCTTCTACAGCGTCTCTGAAACCATGACTCTCCTCCACAGAGTCCAGACCAGATTCACTGAACCGATACTGGCTGGAGTTGGGATTGGTTCTGGATCCTCAGCAGAGTTCAGTAAACCCAGATAGATTTCCTCTTGTCTCTCAGGTTCTTGATCAGGGTTCATGGTTCTGGTGTCTCTGCTGTTCTGATCTTCTTTATTTTTCCGGTTTAGTTCTTTGTGTTACAGGAGCCATAAAGGAAATCACTGCTGATGATTTCTTTCATTCTGATGACAGAAATATTTCATGAAAATCTAAACTTCTCTGGACTCTGATGGTTTTCCTTTAACTTTTTTATCCATGTATTTCCATGTTTTATTTGTTGTTAAATCAGTTTAGATCAAAGTGATCTGAACTTGATTCTGTTTTCTATGTTGTGATCCAGAAAACCTGAAACATCAAATCAGAACTGATGCTGTTTTCTTCTCATATTTTAGATTTAGATCAGAAATAAATGTCTGTTGTTCGTCTTCAATAAAGAAACTTGATTACAGAGAAATGTTGAAATTTTCCTAATAAAGTACTTGTATTAATATAGTTTTACTTATAAAAATACTTACACTTGTGGGAATGGTAACATGTAAAACAAGTAACTAACTTTGGTATCAAATAATTAGAATAATTGATGATTCTTGGTTTCTTTACAGAAGGACGCCTGTAATAATTCAAACTGTGATTATAATAAGAGTAACTAATGAGTTATGGTTATCATAATGTTATGTTAAATCAGAGAAGCTAAAGAAGTTATAGGTGTGATTTTGACATTGATCTTGAAATGATGTAAAAGGTTTAACTGAAGTTAAAGATCACTGATGTTGTGTTGAAGATAGATGGTAGGTGAAAGGTGGAACTAAAAAGAGAGGAGAGATGACCAACGCCTCAGAGTTTGCTGATATGGAAACAGATTGTTGAGCAACTTAAACTGTTGAAAGAAAAGGTTGTGCAGGCAACGGATGTAGGATGACTTTTGACCCTGAGACATGAACACAGACATCAGGACATAATGTCTCTAAGACAATGATGGACATGAGATCATCTGTCCAAGCAGACGGCCAATAAAACAAGCATGGAAACAGAGCCAGCCAATGCAAGTGTGTCTATAGGGAGGATAAACCCTGTAAAGGTGAAGAAGAGCCGGAGACTGTCCTACGCATGGGGACCAACCTGTCAGCCCCCAACATGTGGCTTCACATCGCACTTCTCTCATCAGCTGGATTCAGACCCCAAAGACCAAGACAAATATGAAGATAAAGGCAAAGAACAAAGGTAAAAAAGAGGAACTGGGGCCTTCCTTCATGTGGTCAGCTCGCCTACATCTCAAAAGACCAGAAAGATCTTGAAACAAAATGAAGGGGCTTCAGAGCTGCAAGAAAAGAAGCTGAGGATCGCTACACACATGAGTAAGTCAGTCTAAGACCCAAGATCTGCAGCTCTAAGTCAGTCCTCTTCCTGCCAGCACCCAAGGCCTGTGTGACCTCACAGCCATGCAGAGAAGAAACTCATCAGACCTACAGAGATCCCTGCCTTCGTCGATCTACCTCCTCCTCCTGCTGGATCTTCGTTCTTCATCATCAGGCCGGTTCTGGGGTTCAAACATCCTACGCTCCGTCCGTCTCTCAAAGGTTCCCTTTTAAGTTCTCAGTCTCAGCATTAGGGAAAGATAGGATAGATAAGATGATTGATTTTTCTGATTTGATTATTTCTGCTACTGCATTAAGCTGTATTAATCCTCACAAAACTGCCTTACTAATAAATATTCAGCAGAAAAAAAATCTAAAATATGTTGTGGACATTCAATTAATGAGTCGCCTCAAAGATCTTTGATGGTCGTAAAATATCTATGAAGTTTGATTCTGGAGAAAAAAAGGTGTGAAACACTTCATAGATTACTTTTTCGTTTAGTCCGGCCCGGGGGCTAAATGCATTATCATTATCCATGAAAAAAACATATACTTTGTTTAATTGAAAATCTGCAGTTCTTATGCTGTCCACGAGGGGCGCTGTGTTTTATTCAGAGCAGACAAAATGATGCAACACTGCATCAGAACAGCAGATGGCAGCACTGAGCTTCAGGTTCTGTAAACAGCTTTACCAGCTTTCATTTTGGCCCTGGTAACCTCATATTTCTCGTGCATGCTAACTTACATACATGTTATGTACGTAAGTTTTTCTATATGTATACATTTTATGCATCAACAAATGTACTTAATAAAATGTGTTTAAAACACCCGACCCTTAAGATTTCAAATGTGTGAAGCCAGATAATTTGTTCAAATTGTTTCCCAGATGCGGAAAATTGATTTTAAATCATTTCTTAATTTTTATCTGGTTGATGTATTTTGTGATGCAGGACTGTGTTTTTAAGTTCCAAAAACTGCGAATAAATGCTTTCTGACATTGTACAATCACTGTGATCAGTTCTTATGCATAATGCACTTAAAAAATGTTTAACGGAGTAAAAGTATTGTTGAAATTGCCGATATTTTTCTTAAAAACTCGGAGGTTATTCATAATATATTTTGTAAAAGTGAAATTTGTTGAATATAAACCTCAACAAGTCCATTTTTATTGGTTAATCTTTCAATGAGTTTACTTGTGTGGCCCCCTGCGGCAACTAAACCAAAATGAGTTTGACAACCCTGGTTTACAGTGGGGCTCCTTAATTATTACAGACGACACAAAAGAGCTACAGAATGACGGATTCCAACTAACCCTGGACATGACATGCATGAATGGCTGTAGGTTCTGATGCCAGTCCCAGCCTCACTGAGAGGAAACAAAGAAGCAGGAAACCACAAGCTTCAAGCTCTAATGCAATGGAGACTAAAAGGTTCAAGGAGGCTCTCAACAACATAGAGCAAAATGGAGTGAAGGTCACGACTGCACAGACAGACATCCGCAAATTATTAAAGAAATGAGGGTCAACAATCCTATAAAACGCCATGAATCTGATCCCTGGCATGTGGCAAGAGGGGTGTCCAAAAAACTGGCTGCTGCAGCAAAGTGGAAGTCATGTGAAGACCTTGCAGAGTGGATTCGGTCCATTATAAATCATTTCTGGTGGAGAACACAAACCTGTGGGGGAAATGCAGAAACGCTGAAGGAGAAGTGGGCGTCACTGATTCACCATGTCACCAACCGACACGACTGGCCAGGGAACAAACACTATCATGCATGAGCTCATGAACTTCTGAGTGACTCAAGTCAGAGGACTAAGCTGTGGCTAAGGCCAGGATCTGATGCTCATGCTGGAAAAATGATAAAAGACAAGCAGCTTTTGAAAGACCTGGACCGTCTTACAAAGAGCATCAACACCACAGAACTGGAGGTAAAATAGAAAATATTACACTAAAGCCACAATAGCTTTAGTGGAAGCTTTAGAAATGTTTGTTTAGTATTTTGAATTTAATTTTTATTCTACTTATAGAAGTACACATTCAATAACATTTAGTGTTTATTTTACAAACATTGTATTTAATTCTACCTTGTTTCTGATAGAGCCATTTATTTATATACAGCTGAGAGCCTGTCCATGTGGAGGGTTCAGAGGATCTATATTATTTTCAGATTATGTTTATCATATTATTCTCTAATGGCATGTTGATAGTTTTAATAAATATGTTAAAAAATATTTTATAAAAGCTACTAATGTAGCTTCTAAGGTGATTAGAATATTATGATGTATGTCAACATTAAAGTAACATAATTTTAAATATTTCAGGTGTACAAGGCTATGTACCTGAAGTACCTACCAAAAAGAACATAAATAAATTTGAATCAGTTATATACATCTTATACCATAGTAAATACTTAAAAACCATAACTTTATACAGAAAACCTTTAAATCTTTGAATGCATTTAATGTGTTAATGTATTTTTTTAACTATATATTCATTAACATGGAGTTTAATGCCAAAATTCGAAGATTTCACATTTTTACATAATGAGATAACACCAATACATTTATTACTACAATAAGTGTCAAAACTGTTTGAGTTTTAACTTTTTTGTGTTTTGAAAGATTACGTTGATCAGTTATTTGGTATTTATCACGTTATGATGTGAAAATGTAAGCAGCATGATGAGGACTGTTTAAAAAATATTTAACCTGCAGTGAATGTTGTGTTGAGATCCTTAGTTATAGTTATTTTAATACTGAGCAGATGGTCAGTTTACATGGTGGATGCATGGCAGGTTGGGAAGAAGAATCCGGAGAGTCGTTCCATCGTGTGCAGTAGATAAAATAAGACGTGTAAACCCTGAACCAAGTGGGATTTATATGGGCTTTGCAGATGGATGTGATGAGGCAGAAGTGGATCGGGCATGGACACATTTTTTTAAATGTATGAGTGACCTGGAAATTTAATCGTTAAAAACACAAAAAGTCAGAAAACATTTGACTGTATGACATAAATTGTTCTCAACTAATACATTTAATTGCCATTCATAGAGTATTTATTGTTTTCTTTGTAGATCTATCAAATTCTTAACATTAATCATTATTTAAGAAGCATAACTCTTCAGTCGACTTTAAATGGAGCTTCTAAAAACTTTGAATGCAGATTCCAGCTTCAGTTGTGAATGCATGAGAAAATGTTTGCATTTCTAAATAAACTTGTACAAAAAGTAGCTTCTAGTCTCTTTGTATCATCAATATATGTTCTCTCTAGTCCATTTCACGTGAAGTCAGAAAATGTTAAAACCAATAACTTCATTTATTTCATTGTAATTGTCTTGAGGTGAAGATTGAGGTCAGGGGAAAAAGTTTCTGACACATTATTCTGTGAAAACATGCTGGTGTCTCTCAGTCATCCAGGAAATTGTCAATAAAACAAGAACTTGGTAGTGAAAACATAACATCCAGAAGGCTTTCTCAGTTCAAACATGATCTGGAATGTGTAGAACTAAAAGTCCATGAGGCTTAGTTTATTATGTTAATGAGTCTGAAATAATGCAAGAATACAACAATAATAGATTATTTTTTGTCCATTATAAGAATTAGTCTTAATAGAAAAGTGCAAGAAAAAAGAGGAATTATAACTTTGTCTTGCGTAAAGAGAACGTCTACGCATAAAATATATAAAATATGTGGGACGTCACATTTGACAGCTGTGCACATGATGGTGTTTTTACTGACCTGTTGGTGACGAGGCTCCGACTTGGAAGACCAGAACTTTCTCTGTGGTGGAGACTGACGAGGGCAGCCAACAAAACATCTGGATTTAGGCAAACTGCCTCAAAGTTTTCATGTGTTGTTATACAGGAGACATCTGGAGAAACAAAGAGACAAGAAACTATAATTTTCCAGAATACAGACAGGAAAATAAGTATTTGAACTTCCTGCAACTTTTCAAATTCTCCCACTTAGAAATCATGAAGGGTTTGAAATTTTCACCTCAGGTTCATGTCCACAGTGAGAGACACAATCTAAAAAAATCTGGAAATCTAGGAGTGCATGTGCATAAATGGTAATATTTAATCATGTTCCTTGATAATATTTATTTACAATCATGTTTACTGATTTTTATGATCTGAACTTTGAGGCTGGGCGTAACCAAGATAAGCTGTGGGTAAAACCTGATTGGCTGCAGCCTCTCTGCACTGAAACATGAGACTTGGACTCAATTAAACTAGTTTGTTTCAAGGAAGTGAAACTCAGACAGTCACTGTGGCTGAGAGCAGAAATGGAGCAGAATCAGTTCGACCGAGAGACTTTCTCCTGTTCAATCTGTCTGGATCTACTGACGGATCCGGTGACGACTCCCTGTGGGCACAGCTACTGTATGACCTGCATTAAAGGTCACTGGGATGGAGAGGATCAGAAACGAATCCACAGCTGCCCTCAGTGCAGAGAGACATTCATACCAAGGCCTGTTTTGAAGAAAAACACCATGCTAGCAGCTTTAGTGGAGCAGCTGAAGAAGACTGGACTCCAAGCTGCTCCTGCTGACCACCGTTATGCTGGACCTGAAGATGTGGCCTGTGATTCCTGCACTGGAAGAAAACTGAAAGCCATCAAGTCCTGTTTAGTCTGTCTGGCCTCTTTCTGTGAGAAACACCTTCAGCCTCATTATGATTCAGCTGCATTTAAGAAACACAAGCTGGTGGAGCCGTCCAAGAACCTCCAGGAGAACATCTGCTCTAAGCATGATGAGGTGATGAAGATGTTCTGCCGCACTGATCAGAAGTGTATCTGTTATCTCTGTACTATGGATGAACATAAAGGCCATGAAACAGTGTCAGCTGCAGCGGAAAGGACTGAGAGGCAGAGAGAGCTGGAGGAGAGACGAGGAAACATCCAGCAGAGAATCCAGGACCAGGAGAAAGATGTGAAGCTGCTTCAGCAGGAGGTGGAGGCCATCAATCGCTCTGCTGATAAAACAGTGGAGGACAGTGAGAAGATCTTCACCCAGCTGATCCGTCTCCTCCAGAAAAGAAGCTCTGAGGTGAAGCAGCAGATCAGATCCCAGCAGGAAACTGAAGTGAGTCGAGTCAAAGATGTTCAGGAGAAGCTGGAGCAGGAGATCACTGAGCTGAAGAGGAAAGACGCTGAGCTGGAGCAGCTCTCACACACAGAGGATCACAACCAGTTTCTCCTCAACTACCCCTCACTGCCAGCACTCAGTGAGTCGACACACTCATCCAGCATCAACATCCGTCCTCTGGGACACTTTGAGGACGTGACAGCAGCTGTGTCAGAGCTCAGATACGAACTACAGGACATCCTGAGAGACTCAAGGACAAACATCTCACTGATGGTCACTGAGGTGGATGTTCTACTGGCAGAACCAGAACCAGAACCAAAGAGCAGAGCTGGATTCTTAAGATATTCATGTGAAATCACTCTGGATCCAAACACAGCACACATATGGCTGAGACTATCAGAGGGGAACAGGAAGGTGACAAGGATTAATCAGGATCAGTTTTATTCTAGTCATCCAGACAGATTCACTGATTGGTCTCAGGTTCTGAGTAGAGAGAGTCTGACTGGACGTTGTTACTGGGAGGTGGAGAGGAGAGGGGAACCAGTTTATGTATCAGTCGCATACAAGAGTATCAGCAGAGCAGGAGATGGGGATGAATGTTTATTTGGAAATAATGATAAATCTTGGTCATTAAATTGTAGCAATAGTAAATTTGGTCACAACAACATCTGGACCTCCATCTCAGGTCCAGTTTCCTCCAGAGTCGGAGTGTACCTGGATCACACAGCAGGTATTCTGTCCTTCTACAGCGTCTCTGAAACCATGACTCTCCTCCACAGAGTCCAGACCAGATTCACTGAACCGATACTGGCTGGAGTTGGGATTGGTTCTGGATCCTCAGCAGAGTTCAGTAAACCCAGATAGATTTCCTCTTGTCTCTCAGGTTCTTGATCAGGGTTCATGGTTCTGGTGTCTCTGCTGTTCTGATCTTCTTTATTTTTCCGGTTTAGTTCTTTGTGTTACAGGAGCCATAAAGGAAATCACTGCTGATGATTTCTTTCATTCTGATGACAGAAATATTTCATGAAAATCTAAACTTCTCTGGACTCTGATGGTTTTCCTTTAACTTTTTTATCCATGTATTTCCATGTTTTATTTGTTGTTAAATCAGTTTAGATCAAAGTGATCTGAACTTGATTCTGTTTCTATGTTGTGATCCAGAAAACCTGAAACATCAAATCAGAACTGATGCCGTTTTCTTCTCATATTTTAGATTTAGATCAGAAATAAATGTCTGTTGTTCGTCTTCAATAAAGAAACTTGATTACAGAGAAATGTTGAAAGTTCCCTAATAAAGTAAAGTATTTATATTAATATTGTTTCATTTATAAGAATATTTACACTTGTGGGAATGCTTACAAGTAAAACAAGTAACTGTAAGTTTGGTATCAAATAACTAGAATAATTGATGATTCTTGGTTTCTTTTCAGAAGGACACCTGTCAAGGACACTCAAACTGTGATTATAATAAGAGTAACTAATGAGTTATGGTTATCATAATGTTATGTTAAATCAGAGAAGCTAAAGAAGTTATAGATGTGATTTTGACATTGATCTTGAAATGATGTAAAAGGTTTAACTGAAGTTAAAGATCACTGATGATGTGTTGAAGATAGATGGTAGGTGAAAGGTGGAACTAAAAAGAGAGGAGAGATGACCAACGCCTCAGAGTTTGCTGATATGGAAACAGATTGTTGAGCAACTTAAACTGTTGAAAGAAAAGGTTGTGCAGGCAACGGATGTAGGATGACCTTTGACCCTGAGACATGAACACAGACATCAGGACATAATGTCTCTAAGACAATGATGGACATGAGATCATCTATCCAAGCAGACGGCCAATAAAACAAGCATGGAAACAGAGCCAGCCAATGCAAGTGTATCTATAGGGAGGATAAACCCTGTAAAGGTGAAGAAGAGCCGGAGACTGTCCTACGCATGGGGACCAACCTGTCAGCCCCCAACATGTGGCTTCACATCGCACTTCTCTCATCAGCTGGTTCAGACCCCAAAGACCAAGACAAATATAAAGATAAAGGCAAAGAACAAAGGTAACAAAGAGGAACTGGGGTCTTCCTTCATGTGGTCAGCTTGCCTACATCTCAACAGACCAGAAAGATCTTGAAACAAGATAAAGGGGCTTCAGATCTGGAAGACAAGAAGCTGAGGATCGCTACACGCATGAGGAAGTCACCCTAAGACCCAAGACCTGCAGCTCTAAGTCAGTCCTCTTCCTGCCAGCACCCAAGGCCTGTGTGACCTCACATCCATGCAGAGAAGAAACTCATCAGACCTACAGAGATCCCTGCCTTCGTCGATCTACCTCCTCCTCCTGCTGGATCTTCGTTCTTCATCATCAGGCCGGTTCTGGGGTTCAAACATCTTATGCTCCGTCCATCTCTCAAAGGTTCCCTTTTTAGATCTCAGTCTCAGCATTAGGGAAAGATAGGATAGATAAGATGATTGATTTTTCTGATTTGATTATTTCTGCTACTGCATTAAGCTGTATTAATACTCACAAAACTGCCTTACTAATAAATATTCAGCAGAAAGAAAAATCTAAAAGATGTTGTGGACATTCAATTAATGAATCGCCTCAAAGATCTTTGATGGTCGTAAAATATCTATGATGTTTGATTATGGAGAGAAAAAGGTGGAAAACACTTCATAGATTGCTTTTTCGTTTAGTCCGGCCCGGGGGCTAAATGCATTATCATTATCCATGAAAAAAACATATACTTTGTTTAATTGAAAATCTGCAGTTCTTATGCTGTCCACCAGGGGCGCTGTGTTTTATTCAGAGCAGACAACATAATGCAACACTGCATCAGAACAAACAGCAGATGGCAGCACTGAGCTTCAGGTTCTGTAAACAGCTTTACCAGTTTTCATTTTGGCCCTGGTAACCTCATATTTCTCGTGCATGCTAACTTACATGCATGTTATGTACGTAAGTTTTTCTATATGTATACATTTTATGCATCAACAAATGTACTTAATAAAATGTCTGTTTAAAACACCCGACCCTTAAGATTTCGAATGTGTGAAGCCAGATAATTTATTCAAATTGCTTCAAAGATGCGGAAAATTGATTTTAAATAATTTCTTAATTTTCATCTGGTTGATGTTTCTTGTGATGCAGGACTGTGTT
Organism: Poecilia mexicana; assembly: GCF_051168715.1. Lineage (NCBI taxonomy): Eukaryota > Metazoa > Chordata > Actinopteri > Cyprinodontiformes > Poeciliidae > Poecilia > Poecilia mexicana. The sequence continues at coordinate 20,486,069 of NW_028263381.1, forward strand.
TTTAAGTTCCAAAAACTGTGAATAAATGTTTTGTAACATTGTACAATCACTGTGATCAGTTCTTATGCATAATGCACTTAAATAAATGTTTAACTGAGTAAAAGTATTGTTGAAATTGCCAATATTTTTCTTAAAAACTCGGAGGTTATTCATAATATATTTTGTAAAAGTGAAATTCGTTTAATATAAAAGTCAACAACAAGTCTATTTTTATTGGTTAATCTTGCAATGAGTTTACTTGTGTGGCCCCCTGCAGGTCAGATTAAGTTGTATGCGGCAACTAAACCAAAATGAGTTTGACACCCCTGGTTTACAGTGTGGCTCCTTCATTATTACAGACGACACCAAAGAACTACAGAATGACGAATCCCAACTAACCCTGGACATGACATGCATGAATGGCTGTAGGTTCTGATGCCAGTCCCAGCCTCACTGAGACGAACCAAAGGAGCAGGAAACCTTCTTCTTACAGCATCAATATTCTTCAGTGGAATCCACTTTTCAAAATTTGATCAATTCTGCAAGAACTTAAACCTCAAATCTATTTGTAAAGATACATATTTTAAACCAAGGAAAAACTTTGTGTTCCCTGTAATTCAGAAAGCATGGAACATGGAACAGAGCGCATTACTGACCTCTAAAAGACCTGAAAAATCTGAGGTTGTTCTTTGTGGTGATGGACGATCTGACCCACCAGGCCACTCGGCCAAATACTGTACATACACCTTTCTAGATGTGGCAAGTCAAAAAAATTATAGACTTTAAGATATTTAGCAGGACACAAGCTTCAAGCTCTAATGCAACAGAGATTAAAGGGTTAAGGAGGCTCTCAACAACATAGAGCAAAATGGAGTGAAGGTTACGACTGCACAGACAGACATCCGCAAATTATTAAAGAAATGAGGGTCAACAATCCCAAAAAACGCCATGAATCTGATCCCTGGCATGTGGCAAGAGGGGTGTCCAAAAAACTGGCTGCTGCAGCAAAGTGGAAGTCATGTGAAGACCTTGCAGAGTGGATTCGGTCCATTATAAATCATTTCTGGTGGAGAACACAAACCTGTGGGGGAAATGCAGAAACGCTGAAGGAGAAGTGGGTGTCACTGATTCACCATGTCACCAACCGACACGACTGGCCAGGGAACAAACACTATCATGCATGAGCTCATGAACTTCTGAGTGACTCAAGTCAGAGGACGAAGCTGTGGCTAAGGCCAGGATCTGATGCTCATGTTGGAAAAATGATAAAAGACAAGCAGCTTTTGAAAGACCTGGACCGTCTTACAAAGAGCATCCACACCATAAAACTGAGTCTTATTGGTCCATATATCGGTCCATATATAAGGCGCATCAGATTATAAGGCGCACCGTCGGCTTTTGAGGAAATTGAAGGTTTTTAGATGCGCCTTATAGTGCGGAAAATACGGTATTTGAACATCCTGCAACTTTCCAAGTTCGCCCACTTACAAATCATGAAGGGTTTGAAATTTTCACCTCAGGTTCATGTCCACAGTGAGAGACATAATATAAAAAATGTGAAAATCCAGGAGTGCATGTGCTATTATAAATGGTAATATTTAATCATGTTCTTTAATAATATGACTTTACAATCATGTTTCCTTTAGTCAGTATATTTCTCATGAACAGTTGGGCACGAAGCTGAAGTTGGTTTCCATTTCTAGCTTCCAATAGCTAAAGGGCGATTCCACTTTATTTTTCACTACCTTCCGCATCATTAATCAACTGTAGTTTAAAATCTACAATACGTAGACACTTCAAACCCGGTCTAGATTATTCTGCTCTAATAGCAGAATATTTAAAACCGTGTTTGGGATTTGTGAAACCTTTTTCTGATTTGTGAAAACTCAATAAAGTTCGATAATCACCATTTTTTGCATCTCTTTCATACTAGAACTGCTCTAATTAAAAAACTACAACACCTAGACACTTGAAACTTGGACTAAATCATTCTGCTCTAACAGCAGAATATTTACAACCATGTTTGGGATTTGTGAAACTTATTTCTGATTTGTGAAACTCCATAAAAGGGCCATATCACCACTTTTCTTATCTTGGTCACACGTGAACTGCTCTGTATCCAAAACTACGAGACCTAGACTCTCCAAACCTCAACTGGATTATTCTCAACTAAGAACAGAATATTTAGAACCATGTTTGGGAGTTGTGAAACTTATCTGATTTGTGAAAACTCACTGAAGTTAAATTTTCACCATTTTTTTGCATCTGGATCACCATAGATCTGCTCTTAATTAAAAAACTACAACTCCTAGACTCTTCACACCTGCACTGGACTTTTCTGCTCTAATAGAAGAATATTTGAAACCATGATTGTGATTTGTGAAACCTTTTTCTGATTTGTGAAACTTCAATAAAGGTTAATTTTGACCATTTTTTGCATCTGGATCACACTAGAACTGCTCCAGTTCCTAAAATACAACTCATAGACTCTTAAAACTTGGACTAGATTATTCTGGTCTAATAGCAGAATATTTGAAACCATGTTTGGGATTTGTGAAGCTCTTTTCTGATTTGTGAAACTTCAAAAAAAGGGTGATATCACCCCTTTCATTTATCTTTTATCACACAAGAACTGCTCTAATTCCAAAGCTACAACACCTAGACACTTCAAACCTGAATCAGATTATTATCAATTAATAGCAGAATATTTAAAACCATGTTTGCAATATGTGAACAATTTTCTGATTTGTGAAACTTCAATAAATCATTTCAGGGGTTTTCTGGATCTTGGCCACATGAGAGCTGCTCCAGCTCTAAAACTACAACACCTAGAGTGTTCAAACCTGGACTATTTTATTCTGCTCTAATAGTAGAATATTTTAATCCATGTTTGGGATTTGTGAAACATTTTCCCGATTTGTGAAACTTCAGTAAAGGGCAATTTTACCACTTTTTGGCATCTGGATCACCTTAGATCTGCTCTAATTAAAAAACTACAACTCCTAGACACTTCAAACCTGGACTAGATTATTCTGCTCTAATAGCAGAATATTTAAAACCAGTTTGGGATTTGTGAAACCTTTTTCTGATTTGTGAAACTTCACTTCACTTAACAGACCCCTGCAAAGGTTCTTTCCTTCCAACAGCCAGCATGATCAACAATAACTCGCTGAAGAATTAATGAGTTACAATAACATTTAATTTCCCATTGGGATTAATAAAGTGGTTTTGAATTATAACTGAATTTGAAAAAACCGCATGGAACAAGTGTGAATAGTTATCTGATCTTTAGTGAAGTTTCACAAATCACAAAGGTTTCACAAATCCCAAACCTGGATTAAAATATTCTATTAGAGCAGAATAAAATAGTCCAGGTTTGAAGACTCAAGGTGTTGTAGTTTTAGAGCTGGAGCAGCTCTCATGTGACCAAGATCCAGAAAATGTCTGAAATCAACATTTATTGAGTTTTCACAAATCAGAAAAAGGTTTCACAATTCCCAAACATGGTTTCAAATATTCTGCTATTAGAGCAGAAAAATCTAGTGCAGGTTTGAAGAGTCTAGGAGTTGTAGTTTTTTAATTAAGAGGAGATCTATGGTAATCCAGATGCCAAAAAATGGTGAAAATTGAACTTCAGTGAGTTTTCACAAATCAGATAAAACTTTCACAACTCCCAAACATGGTTCTAAATATTCTGTTCTTAGTTGAGAATAATCCAGTTGAGGTTTGGAGAGTCTAGGTGTCGTAGTTTTGGATATAGAGCAGTTCACGTGTGACCAAGATAAAAAAAAAGTGGTGATGTCGCCCTTTTTTGAAGTTTCACAAATCAGAAATAAGTTTCACAAATCCCAAACATGGTTTTAAATATCCAACTTGAAGAGTGTGTAGAAATGTATTTTTTTAATTAGAGCAGTTCAGGTATGAAAGAGATGCCAAAAAATGGTGATAATCGAACTTTATTGAGTTTTCACAAATCAGAAAAAGGTTTCACAAATCCCAAACACGGTTTTAAATATTCTGCTATTAGAGCAGAATAATCTAGTCCAGGTTTGAAGTGTCTAGGTATCGTAGATTTAAAACTACAGTCGATTAATGATGCGGAAGGTAGTGAAAAATTAAGTGGAATCGCCCTTTAGCTATTGGAAGCTAGAAATGGAAACCAACTTCAGCTTTCTTAGTTGGGCCCATTTGTATCCATTATTGTCTTTTTTACCTAAGATAAACCTCATGGTATGATAAAACTTTGGGTGTAACATTGGCAGGATTATGTTCATGATCTGAACTAAGAGGCTGGGTGTAACCAAGATCTGCATTGGCTGAACCTGATTGGCTGCAGCCTCTCTGCACTGAAACATGAGTCATAAATCAGGACAAACAAGTTTCTATTTCCAGGAAGGAGAAACTCAAACAGTCACTGTGACTGAGAGTAGAAATGGAGCAGAATCAGTTCGACCGAGAGACTTTCTCCTGTTCCATCTGTCTGGATCTACTGACGGATCCGGTGGCGACTCCATGTGGACACAGCTACTGTATGACCTGCATTAAAGGTCACTGGGATGGAGAGGATCAGAAAGGAATCCACAGCTGCCCTCAGTGCAGGGAGACATTCATACCAAGGCCTGTTTTGAAGAAAAACACCATGCTAGCAGCTTTAGTGGAGCAGCTGAAGAAGACTGGACTCCAAGCTGCTCCTGCTGACCACTGTTATGCTGGACCTGAAGATGTGGCCTGTGATTCCTGCTCTGGAAGAAAACTGAAAGCCATCAAGTCCTGTTTAGTCTGTCTGGCCTCTTTCTGTGAGAAACACCTTCAGCCTCATTATGATTCAGCTGCATTTAAGAAACACAAGCTGGTGGAGCCGTCCAAGAACCTCCAGGAGAACATCTGCTCTAAGCATGATAAGCTGTTGGAGGTCTTCTGCCGCACTGATCAGAAGTGTATCTGCCTCATCTGTTTAATGGATGAACATAAAGGCCATGAAACAGTGTCAGCTGCAGCAGAAAGGACTGAGAGGCAGAGAGAGCTGGAGGAGAGACGAGGAAACATCCAGCAGAGAATCCAGGACCAGGAGAAAGATGTGAAGCTGCTTCAGCAGGAGGTGGAGGCCATCAATCGCTCTGCTGATAAAACAGTGGAGGACAGTGAGAAGATCTTCACCCAGCTGATCCGTCTCCTCCAGAAAAGAAGCTCTGAGGTGAAGCAGCAGATCAGATCCCAGCAGGAAACTGAAGTGAGTCGAGTCAAAGATGTTCAGGAGAAGCTGGAGCAGGAGATCACTGAGCTGAAGAGGAAAGACGCTGAGCTGGAGCAGCTCTCACACACAGAGGATCACAACCAGTTTCTCCTCAACTACCCCTCACTGCCAGCACTCAGTGAGTCGACACACTCATCCAGCATCAACATCCGTCCTCTGGGACACTTTGAGGACGTGACAGCAGCTGTGTCAGAGCTCAGAGACAAACTACAGGACGTCCTGAGAGACTCATGGACAAACATCTCACTGAAGGTCACTGAGGTGGATGTTCTACAGCCAGAACCAGAACCAGAACCAGAACCAAAGAGCAGAGCTGGATTCTTAAGATATTCAGGTGAAATCACTCTGGATCCAAACACAGCATACAAACGACTGAGACTATCAGAGGGGAACAGGAAGGCGACAGGAATGGATCAGGATCAGTTTTATTCTAGTCATCCAGACAGATTCACTTATTATTCTCAAGTTCTGAGTAGAGAGAGTCTGACTGGACGTTGTTACTGGGAGGTGGAGAGGAGAGGGAAACAAGTTTATGTATCAGTCGCATACAAGAGTATCAGCAGAGTAGGACGTTTGAATGAATGTGCTTTTGGATATAATGATAAATCTTGGGCTTTAATTTGTTCTCAAACCAATAGTAAGTTTGGTCACAACAACATCTGGACCTCCATCTCAGCTCCAGTTCCCTCCAGAGTCGGAGTGTACCTGGATCACACAGCAGGTATTCTGTCCTTCTACAGCGTCTCTGAAACCATGACTCTCCTCCACAGAGTCCAGACCAGATTCACTGAACCGATACTGGCTGGAGTTTGGATATATGGTATTGGATCCTCAGCAGAGTTCAGTAAACCCAGATAGATTTCCTCTTGTCTCTCAGGTTGTTGATCAGGGTTCATGGTTCTGGTGTCTCTGCTGTTCTGATCTTCTTTATTTTTCCGGTTTAGTTCTTTGTGTTACAGGAGCCATAAAGGAAATCACTGCTGATGATTTCTTTCATTCTGATGACAGAAATATTTCATGAAAATCTAAACTTCTCTGGACTCTGATGGTTTTCCTTTAACTTTTTTATCCATGTATTTCCATGTTTTATTTGTTGTTAAATCAGTTTAGATCAAAGTGATCTGAACTTGATTCTGTTTCTATGTTGTGATCCAGAAAACCTGAAACATCAAATCAGAACTGATGCTGTTTTCTTCTCATATTTTAGATTTAGATCAGAAATAAATGTCTGCTGTTCGTCTTCAATAAAGAAACTTGATTACAGAGAATGTTTAAAGTCTCCTAATAAAGTAAAGTACATATATTAATATTGTTTTACTTATGAGAATACTTACACTTGTGAGAATGATTAAATGTAACGCAAGTAACTGTAACTTTGGTATCAAATAATTAGAATAATTGATGATTCTTGGTTTCTTCTCAGAATGATGCCTGTAATAACTCAAACTGTGATAATAATAAGAGTAACTAATGAATTATGGTTATCATAATGTTATGTTAAATCAGAGAAGCTGAAGAAGTTATAGATGTGATTTTGACATTGATCTTGAAATGATGTAAAAGGTTTAACTGAAGTTAAAGATCACTGATGTTGTGTTGAAGATAGATGGTAGGTGAGAGGTGGAACTAAAAAGAGAGGAGAGATGACCAACGCCTCAGAGTTTGCTGATATGGAAACAGATTGTTGAGCAACTTAAACTGTTGAATAAAAAGTTGTGCAAGCAACGGATGTAGGATGACCTTTGACCCTGAGACATGAACACAGACATCAGGACATAATGTCTCTAAGACAATGATGGACATGAGATCATCTATCCAAGCAGACGGCCAATAAAACAAGCATGGAAAAAGAGCCAGCCAATGCAAGTGCATCTATAGGGAGGATAAACCCTGTAAAGGTGAAGAAGAGCCGGAGACTGTCCTACGCATGGGGACCAACCTGTCAGCCCCCAACATGTGGCTTCACATCGCACTTCTCTCATCAGCTGGTTCAGACCCCAAAGACCAAGACAAATATGAAGATAAAGGCAAAGAACAAAGCTAAAGAAGAGGAACTGGGGTCTTCCTTCTATGTGGTCAGCTTGCCTACATCTCAACGGACAAGAAAGATCTTGAAACAAGATGATGGGGCTTCAGATCTGGAAGACAAGAAGCTGAGGATCGCTACATGCATGAGAATCCACCCTAAGACCCAAGACCTGCAGCTCTAAGTCAGTCCTCTTCCTGGCAGCACCCAAGGCCTATGTGACCTCACATCCATGCAGAGAAGAAACTCATCAGACCTACAGAGATCCCTGCCTTCATCGATCAACCTCCTCCTCCTCCTGCTGGATCATGTTCATCATCAGGCCGGTTCTGGGGTTCAAACATCCTATGCTCCATCCGTCTCTCAAAGGTTCCCTTATTAGTTCTCAGTCTCACCATTAGGGAAAGATAGGATAGATAAGATGATTGATTTTTGTGATTTGATTATTTCTGCTACTGCATTAAGCTGAATTAATCCTCACAAAACTGACTTACTAATAAATATTCACCATAAAGAAAAATCTAAAAGATGTTGTGGACATTCAATTAATGAGTCGCCTCAAAGTTCTTTGATGGTCGTAAAATATCTATGAAGTTTGATTCTGGAGAGAAAAAGGTGGAAAACACTTTATAGATTGCTTTTTCGTTTAGTCCGGCCCGGGGGCTAAATGCATTATCATTATCCGTGAAAAAAACATATACTTCGTTTAATTGAAAATCTGCAGTTCTTAAGCTGTCCACGAGGGGCGCTGTGTTTTATTCAGAGCAGACAACATAATGCAACACTGCATCAGAACAAACAGCAGATGGCAGCACTGAGCTTCAGGTTCTGTAAACAGCTTTACCAGTTTTCATTTTGGCCCTGGTAACCTCATATTTCTCGTGCATGCTAACTTACATGCATGTTATGTACGTAAGTTTTTCTATATGTATACATTTTATGCATCAACAAATGTACTTAATAAAATGTCTGTTTAAAACACCCGACCCTTAAGATTTCGAATGTGTGAAGCCAGATAATTTATTCAAATTGCTTCAAAGATGCGGAAAATTGATTTTAAATAATTTCTTAATTTTCATCTGGTTGATGGTTTTTGTGATGCAGGACTGTGTTTTTAAGTTCCAAAACCTGTGAATAAATGTTTTGTAACATTGTACAATCACTGTGATCAGTTCTTATGCATAATGCACTTAAATAAATGTTTAACTGAGTAAAAGTATTGTTGAAATTGCAGATACTTTTCTTAAAGACTCTGAGGTTATTCAAAATTTATTTTGTAAAAGTGAAATTCGTTTAATATAAAAGTCAACAACAAGTCCATTTTTATTGGTTAATCTTGCAATGAGTTTACTTGTGTGGCCCCCTGCAGGTCAGATTAAGCTGTATGCGGCAACTAAACCAAAATGAGTTTGACACCCCTGGTTTACAGTGTGGCTCCTTCATTATTACAGACGACACCAAAGAACTACAGAATGACGAATCCCAACTAACCCTGGACATGACATGCATGAATGGCTGTAGGTTCTGATGCCAGTCCCAGCCTCACTGAGACGAACCAAAGGAGCAGGAAACCTTCTTCTTACAGCATCAATATTCTTCAGTGGAATCCACTTTTCAAAATTTGATCAATTCTGCAAGAACTTAAACCTCAAATCTATTTGTAAAGATACATATTTTAAACCAAGGAAAAACTTTGTGTTCCCTGTAATTCAGAAAGCATGCAACATGGGACAGAGAGCATTACTGACTAGGGCTGTAGTGATACAATAATCTCACGATACGATGCACGATATTTTGCCACGATACAATATATATTCCGATATTCAACAAACAATACAATTCAATACACTTTTGCGATTTTATGAAAGATTTTAGAGGGACAGAGTGATTTTGGTGATATTTTGTAACTGTTATAGAGTTGGAATGAATTAATTTAACTGAAAACTGATTAAAAGCACCAACTATACAATATCTGGCTCTGATTGGACATGGACACAGACTTAAAGTCAACAGCTGGACAAAATGAATCAAAGAAGTGGTGAGAAAACATGTTTCTTTTAATTGAAACAGTACAAACTGTAGCGTACATGCATTTATAAAGTAAATAAAGTGCACCAAGCACCCTGCTCTGAATAGTTTGATACCTTTTTAACCTTGACACTTAACATCTGAAGGAATCACTCTAAGCCTGATGACCGAATCACTCTCCCAGCGAAGCAAGCAATGACTGAGCAAAATGACAGTTGGAAAGAAAATATCGATATATATCGTGATATCGATATTATTATACAGCCCTATTACTGACCGCTAACAAGCCTGAAAAATCTGAGGTTGTTCTTTGTGGTGATGGACGATCTGACCCACCAGGCCACTCGGCCAAATACTGTACGTACACCTTTCTAGATGTGGCAAGTCAAAAAAATTATAGACTTTAAGATATTTAGCAGGACACAAGCTTCAAGCTCTAATGCAACGAAGACTAAAGGGTTCAAGGAGGCTCTCAACAACATAGAGCAAAATGGAGTGAAGGTTACGACTGCACAGACAGACATCCGCAAATTATTAAACAAATGAGGGTCAACAATCCTATAAAACACCATGAATCTGATCCTGGCATGTGGCAAGAGGGGTGTCCAAAAAACTGGCTGCTGCAGCAAAGTGAAAGTCATGTGAAGACCTTGCAGAGTGGATTCGGTCCATTATAAATCATTTCCGGTGGAGAACACAAACCTGTGGGGGAAATGCAGAAACGCTGAAGGAGAAGTGGGTGTCATTGATTCACCATGTCACCAACCGACACGACTGGCCAGGGAACAAACACCATCATGCATGAGCTCATGAACTTCTGAGTGACTCAAGTCAGAGGACTAAGCTGTGGCTAAGGCCAGGATCTGATGCTCATGTTGGAAACATGATAAAAGACAAGCAGCTGTTGAAAGACCTGGACCGTCTTACAAAGAGCATCAACACCACAGAACTGGAGGTAAAATAGAAAATATTACAAATATTTCAGGTGTACAAGGCTATGCACCTGAAGTACCTGCCAAAAAGAACATAAATAAATTTGAATCAGTTATATACATCTTATACCGTAGTAAATACTTAAAAACCATAACTTTATACAGAAAACCTTTAAATCTTTGAATTCTTGTTACCTTATTTACTGTTAATGCATTTTTTTAACTATATATTCATTAACATGGAGCTTAATGCCAAAATTCAAAGATTTCACATTTTTACATAATGAGATAACACCAATACATTTATTACTACAATAAGTGTCAAAACTGTTTGAGTTTTAACTTTTTCTGTTTTTGTGTTTTGAAAGATTACGTTGATCAGTTATTTGGTATTTATCACGTTATGATGTGAAAATGATGAGGACTGTTTAAAAAATATTTAACCTGCAGTGAATGTTGTGTTGAGATCCTTAGTTATAGTTATTTAATACTGAGCAGATGGTCAGTTTACATGGTGGATGCATGGCAGGTTGGGAAGAAGAATCCGGAGAGTCGTTCCATCGTGTGCAGTAGATAAAATAAGACGTGTAAACCCTGAACCAAGTGGGATTTATATGGGCTTTGCAGATGGATGTGATGAGGCAGAAGTGGATCGGGCATGGACACATTTTTTAAATGTATGAGTGACCTGGAAATTTAATTGTTGAAAACACAAAAAGTCAGAAAACATTTGATTGTATGACATAAATTGTTCTCTACTAATACATTTAATTGCCATCCATAGAGTATTTATTGTTTCTTTTTAGATCTATCAAATTCTTAACATTAATCATTATTTAAAAAGCATAAATCTTCAGTCGACTTTAAATGGAGCTTCTCCAAAACTTTGAATGCAGATTCCAACTTTAGTTGTGAATGCATGAGAAATTGTTTTCATTTCTAAATAAACTTGTACAAAAGTAGCTTCTAGTCTCCTTGTATCATCAATATATGTTCTCTCTAGTCCATTTGACGTGAAGTCAGAAAATGTTAAAACCAATAACTTCATTTATTTCATTGTAATTGTCTTGAGGTGAAGATTGAGGTCAGGGGGAAAAAGTTTCTGACACATTATTCTGTGAAAACATGCTGGTGTCTCTCAGTCATCCAGGAAATTGTCAATAAAACAAGAACTTGGTAGTGAAAACATAACATCCAGAAGGCTTTCTCAGTTCAAACATGATCTGGAATGTGTAGAACTAAAAGTCCATGAGGCTTAGTTTATTATGTTAATGAGTCTGAAATAATGCAAGAATACAACAATAATAGATTATTTTTTGTCCATTATAAGAATTAGTCTTAGTAGAAAAGTGCAAGAAAAAAGAGGAATTATGACTTTGTCTTGCGTAAAGAGAACGTCTACGCATAAAAATATATGAAAAATGTGGGACGTCACATTTGACAGCTGTGCACATGATGGTGTTTTTACTGACCTGTTGGTGACGAGGCTCCGACTTGGAAGACCAGAACTTTCTCTGTGGTGGAGACTGACGAGGGCAGCCAACAAAACATCTGGATTTAGGCAAACTGCCTCAAAGTTTTCATGTGTTGTTATACAGGAGACATCTGGAGAAACAAACAAACAAGAAACGATAATTTTCCAGAACACAGAGAGGAAAATAAGTATTTGAACTTCCTGCAACTTTGCAAGTTCTCCCACTTAGAAATCATGGAGGGTTTGAAATTTTCACCTCAGGTTCATGTCCACAGTGAGAGACACAATCTAAATAAAATATGGAAATCCAGGAATGCATGTGCATAAATGGTAATATTTAATCATGTTCTTTAATAATATTTCTTTACAATCATGTTTCCTTTATTCAGTATATTTCTCATGAACAGTTGGGCCCATTTGTAACCATTATTGTCATTTTTACCTAAGATAAACCTCATGGTCTGATAAAACTTAGGGTCTAACATTGGCAAGATAATTATTATGATCTAAACTTTGAGGCTGGGTGTAACCAAGATAAGCTGTGGGTAAAACCTGATTGGCTGCAGCCTCTCTGCACTGAAACATGAGTCATAAATCAGGAAAAACCAGTTTCTGTTTCGAGGAAGAGAAACTCAGACAGTCACTGTGACTGAGAGCAGAAATGGAGCAGAATCAGTTCGACCGAGAGACTTTCTCCTGTTCCATCTGTCTGGATCTACTGACAGATCCAGTCACGACTCGGTGTGGACACAGTTACTGTATGACCTGCATTAAAGGTCACTGGGATGAAGAGGATCAGAAACGAATCCACAGCTGCCCTCAGTGCAGAGAGACATTCATACCAAGGCCTGTTTTGAAGAAAAACACCATGCTAGCAGCTTTAGTGGAGCAGCTGAAGAAGACTGGACTCCAAGCTGCTCCTGCTGACCACTGTTATGCTGGACCTGAAGATGTGGCCTGTGATTCCTGCACTGGAAGAAAACTGAAAGCCATCAAGTCCTGTTTAGTCTGTCTGGCCTCTTACTGTGAGAAACACCTTCAGCCTCATTATGATTCAGCTGCATTTAAGAAACACAAGCTGGTGGAGCCGTCCAAGAACCTCCAGGAGAACATCTGCTCTAAGCATGATGAGGTGATGAAGATGTTCTGCCGCACTGATCAGAAGTGTATCTGTCTCATCTGTTTAATGGATGAACATAAAGGCCATGAAACAGTGTCAGCTGCAGCAGAAAGGACTGAGAGGCAGAGAGAGCTGGAGAAGAGACGAGGAAACATCCAGCAGAGAATCCAGGACCAGGAGAAAGATGTGAAGCTGCTTCAGCAGGAGGTGGAGGCCATCAATCGCTCTGCTGATAAAACAGTGGAGGACAGTGAGAAGATCTTCACCCAGCTGATCCGTCTCCTCCGGAAAAGAAGCTCTGAGGTGAAGCAGCAGATCAGATCCCAGCAGGAAACTGAAGTGAGTCGAGTCAAAGATGTTCAGGAGAAGCTGGAGCAGGAGATCACTGAGCTGAAGAGGAAAGACGCTGAGCTGGAGCAGCTCTCACACACAGAGGATCACAACCAGTTTCTCCTCAACTACCCCTCACTGCCAGCACTCAGTGAGTCGACACACTCATCCAGCATCAACATCCGTCCTCTGGGACACTTTGAGGACGTGACAGCAGCTGTGTCAGAGCTCAGAGACAAACTACAGGACGTCCTGAGAGACTCATGGACAAACATCTCACTGATGGTCACTGAGGTGGATGTTCTACTGTCAGAACCAGAACCAAAGAGCAGAGCAGGATTCTTAAGATATTCATGTGAAATCACTCTGGATCCAAACACAGCATTCAGACAGCTGGGACTATCAGAGGGGAACAGGAAGGTGACAGTAATGAATAAAGCTCAGTTTTATTCTTGTCATCCAGACAGATTCACTGGTTATTCTCAGGTTCTAAGTAGAGAGAGTCTGACTGGACGTTGTTACTGGGAGGTGGAGAGGAGAGGGGAACCAGTTTATGTATCAGTCGCATACAAGAGTATCAGCAGAGCAGGATGGGGTAATGAATGTGGTTTTGGATATAATGATAAATCTTGGTCATTAAATTGTAGCAATAGTAAATTTGGTCACAACAGCATCTGGACCTCCATCTCAGGTCCAGTTCCCTCCAGAGTCGGAGTGTACCTGAATCACACAGCAGGTATTCTGTCCTTCTACAGCGTCTCTGAAACCATGACTCTCCTCCACAGAGTCCAGACCAGATTCACTGAACCGATACTGGCTGGAGTTTATGTTTATGAGATTGGGTCCTCAGCAGAGTTCAGTAAACCCAGATAGATTTCCTCTTGTCTCTCAGGTTGTTGATCAGGGTTCATGGTTCTGGTGTCTCTGCTGTTCTGATCTTAAAAGACAGATAAAGAGATTATCTGTCTCATGTTAGGACAGCGGAAGTTTTAATACGTATGTAAAATTTATTTTTTTTTAGGTTAGATGCTGCAGCTTTAAGCAGGTTCGGTGTGAGAGTCACTACCAGGTGGAGCAGAAGCGAAGCTCCGTCTGTGAAATATTACTACCTGTAGCGTAGCAGCGGTTCAACAGCGAGAGCAGAACCAGCGTCTTACATCGCAGCTCGAAGATTTAAATAATTTTGCGGGTTATTTGTTTAGCTTTCTGACCGTCATGCTAATCCGGGTGAGTGTTTGTAGCTGTGCGCTGCTTTACCTGCTATCTGATCCTCCGTATGTCTTTTTTACTGCAGTGAGCCTCGATGTAGCCAAACTCCGTCAAGTATGGCTTTGTTTTTATGCCATATTAGATTCATCATGTTGATGCATTTTGACCTGCTTCAATTTTCCGCCGCAACAGCAAACATCCCCATTCACTCAGTGCGATATAGTTCCACATCGCTCAGGATTTGTTGCTGCACGTTTGCACAGTGTGAAGGAAAGAGGAGACCAGCTGCACAGGCAGGCTGGGAAATGAGATGCAGGTGATCGGTATCGGCAACAAGAGCCAATGATCGCCGATCACCGATCATGCACTTTTTCACGAAAATCGGCCCGATTATGATCGGTGACCGATCGATCGGCACACCTCTAATTAATATTGTTTTACTTATAAGAATAGTTACACTTGTGGGAATGCTTACAAGCAAAACAAGTAACTGTAACTTTGGTATCACATAACTAGAATAATGATTCTTGGTTTCTTTTCAGAAGGACGCCTGTAATAACTCCAATTGTGATTATTATGAGAGTAACTAATGAGTTATGGTTAAAGGTGTGCCGATCGATCGGCCACCGATCATAATCAGCCGATTCTGAGAAAAAGTGTATGATCGGTGATCACCAATCACAGCCTTTTGTTACCAATCACCAAAACGATCACATTTATCTCACTTCGCAGCCTGCGTGTGCAGCTCATCTCCACTTTTCTTCACACTGCGCAAGCGCGCAGCAACAAATCCTGTGGTGTGGAACTATAACGCTCTGAGAGTTTGTGTGTTGTGGCGGAACATTACCTCAGGAGTGAAGCATGTCAAAATGCATTAACACAATGAATACAATATGGCATTTAAAAACAAGCATTTGATGGAGTTCAGCTACATCAAGGCTCAGTGCAGGAACAAAAGGACATCCGGAGCGGCAGGTAAAGCAGTGCTCAACTACCAATACTCACCCGGATTAGCGTCACGGTAAGAAAGCTAAACAAACAAACCGAAAAATAATTCAAGACTTCGAGCTGCAGTTTAAGATGCTGGTTCTGTTCTCGTTCTTGGACCATTTCACAGACGGAGCGCCGTTCAACCTGCACCCAGCAGTGAACTCTCACACCGAACCTCTGCTTAAAGCTGCAGCAGGTAACTGAAGAAAAAAAATGACTTTAGATATATTGAAACTAACATAAGATAGATAATCTCTGAAAAACAATCGTTCTCTTCTGCCTCCTCCTGTGTTCTGCAGAATTACTCCGCTCGGTCAGAAACAACCAATCAGAACCAGCATTAATCAGCTAGCCATGCTATCAAGAAGGATTGTTCATTTTGATGCAGCCTGCTTTTGACTTAGAGTGAATGTCTTCTTCATTACGTGACAGTATTTGATATAGGCAGATTTATTTGACTAATAATTTATGGAACTGAGGGCCTTACTGTTAAATATTATTTTAATGATTGCAGGTTATTCAGTTGTCCTTTTGACTGAATAGCTGCTGTATTGTTCCTGCAAATATTTTGCATGTTTATGTCTAAATTAGGTGAATTTATTGCCAGATAATTTTTAAATTTTGCCAGATCACTTAGTATCATTTCTACCTAAAGGAAAAAATTAACAGTCAATCCAGGCAATCGGCAAAGATATGCCTCATGGGTGATCGGTATCACAATAGGCAACAAAAAACCTAATCGGAGCATCCATTATGGTTATCATGTTATGCTAAATCAGAGAAGTTAAAGAAGTTATAGATGTGATTTTGACATTGATCTTGAAATGATGTAAAAGGTTTAACCTGTCTGTCACTAGAGGACCCAAATTTGGGTCCTCTAGTGACAGAGGTGTCAAACTCCAGTCCTCGAGGGCCGCTGTCCTGCAACTTTTAGATGTGCCTCTGCTGCACCACACCTGAAAAGAATAATTAGGTCATTAGCAAGGCTCAGGAGAACCGATCTACACAGGGAGGAGGTAATTAAGCCATTTCATTCCACTGTTTTTTACCTGTGGCACATCTAAACACTGCAGGACAGCAGAGGACTGAAGTTTGACACCCCTGTCATTGTGAATGACAACCTGAGACCAACAGGTTAACTGAAGTTAAAGATCACTGATGTTGTGTTGAAGATAGATGGTAGGTGAAAGGTGGAACTAAAAAGAGGAGAGATGACCAACGCCTCAGTTTGCTGATATGGAAACAGATTGTTGAGCAACTTAAACTGTTGAATAAAAGGTTGTGCAGGCAACGGATGTAGGATGACCTTTGACCCTGAGACATGAACACAGACATCAGGACATAATGTCTCTAAGACATTATGTCTTAGAGACATAATGTCTCTAAGCAGATCTCATGTCTGCTTGGACATGAGATCATCTGTCCAAGCAGACGGCCAATAAAACAAGCATGGAAACAGAGCCAGCCAATGCAAGTAGGGAGGATAAACCCTGTAAAGGTGAAGAAGAGCCGGAGACTGTCCTACGCATGGGGACCAACCTGTCAGCCCCCAACATGTGGCTTCACATCGCACTTCTCTCATCAGCTGGATTCAGACCCCAAAGACAAATATGAAGATAAAGATCAAAGGTAAAGAAGAGGAACTGGTGTCTTCCTTCATTCGGTCAGCTGCAGAGATCAACGGCTCATTTCATGTTTTATGGACGAATATTAAAGTTTTTAGTCTGCATGTAGAAAAAAAGCTGCCATATGGTGTAAAAAACTAGAGTGAAAAACTCCTGAAATAATTTTAAATCTAACTATATCGATTTTTTATAATGTCCTAGTCAAAGTCCTGACCTAAATATAGTTGGGAATATGTGAGAATTTATATTAAGACAACACTTTCCATCCAATTTGAGCGAAAGCAACAAAAATTGACAAACAGTTAGTCACCAAAAGTGAATTGATATGTAATTATGGACCGGTTCCGTTCTTCTATCACAACTCGTTTTTATTCTGGGCCACATTGAGATGTGGAATGTTCTTAAAGGGCCAGTTGTGCCAGAATGTGTCAAAAAACCCAATAAACAGTTAGAACTGTCTTTTCATTTCAGAACTACTTCTTAGAATATCAAACATCTTCTCACATCCACAATTTAACATTTTTTAGACTTTTGTTGCAATGAGAATCAAAAAAATGTCTGTTGCTAATTTAAAAATATTTCTAAGAAATGTTGCAATATTTGCACTTAGGTATGACAATAAATGTGACTTCTAATTACTAGCAACTTAGTGTAGATGTGAAATATACTGCCGCCTGCAGGTCGGAGTTGGCATCACTTAAAACAAATGTTTTTGATCATTTTTCTGGAAAATTTTCAATAAAATGTGATGTACAATCTCAAAAAAATGACTCGATTTGTTGATTTTGTGTTAATTTCTTGTGTTCTATCGTATAAAATCCCACTAAAGTTCATCATCATTTTATAATAGTAACAACAGATTTTTACAGATGCATTTCTGGTTTTTCCTCCAGAATTATCGGTATTATTTGCAACACAAGGGGTGCGTTTTACAGCAGCGGCGGCGTCAGAGGAATTATTCACCATATGGTGTAATTTTATGCTTTGATTGTCTCCTACAAACGGAGCTTGTTGACAGAGCTAAGCAGAGTGAGTCACCTCCCCTCTGCGCCAGCTGAACAATATCAACTGACTGTCAGTTTGAGAGCAGATTCACTTAGTGTGAGTAATATGACATGATGGATCAGTAGAAAGCTGTTTCAGACAGAGCAGCATTGACTGGAGCTGCGTTCCAGAAAGATTCTCCTATGAAGGATCTAATGCTGCTGTCAGAGCTCAAAATCAGTCAAGTAAGCCTGTTATTTAAAGAGTTTTCATCTTCCAACTTCAACTCGGTCTTGATTAGATCAGTAGTTCCCATATAAATACAAAATGTGACGCATAGATGGGCATCTGAGGTGGGCAGAGAATCCAAATATTTTACTCAACTAGCACAACTTCAGTAAAGGTAAAAATGTTTACTCAAGTACTGAGAAACTGATCAAAATATCAATAATTTTTAAAGTTTACCTCATCAGCCGGACCAAAAAGAGGAAATGTTTCTATTTTAAGAAGCAAAATGATTCATTTTAATAAAAATAATTACAAAATAAAGTGAAGTTAAAGAAAAATGTTTCCAAATCCGTTTCTTTCAATAAAAAAACTTAAAAACTGCAGGCTTGTGTCTGGTGAATTTTTGGTTTGTTTTTCATTCGGGGGGGGGAAAAAAACAGAAACTGTACTCAAGAAAGAGATACTGCATAATAAAATTACTCAAGTACAGTGTGGTGGAAATACTCCTAAACTGACTTATTTTTAAAGTTATTCAAGTAAATGTAACCAGTTGCTATCCAAATCTGCATAAATAATACTTTTTAGTCAAAAACCAAATAAAAGAACAAAGTATTAGATAAAAACAAAAAAGCAGGATTCAAATATTACAGGTGTCTGAAGCAGATTAACATTTTTTATTTAATCAGAGCCAAATTTATTACCACTTAAAATCTTGATCCATTGTGGTGTTTGGTACAAAAACATATGTATCTTAATTTGATAATGCAGTGCATCTTTACCACCGTTGCTCTGAATAATAGATTGTATAATGACATCACCAGTTGTGTAGTTCAACCAGGTGTTTGCTAATTGCTGCTGGCTAGTCTGAAGGAGTTACAGCTTAGAAACTGCAGCTGTGAGGAGGAGCTGCGACCTGAAGGCGGGGCTAGGTCCACCCAGGCTTTTAGCACTGCTCAGTGGTTGCCATGGAGATTAAGCTTCCATGAAAGAATCAAAGAGACACTCCAGGTATGTTTTTAATGTGGGAATAACATTATAATACAATGTGAAGCTAAAAAATTGATTTTACACAATAATTTCCCTTTAAAAATTATTTTTTTTTAGCCTGAGGGTTGTTTTGAGATCCCTGCCGCCTTGAGTACTGCCTTTTCTGAACTAACCAGCTGTTTCTCCCTGGACGTTCCTGCTCATGGTTTATGACCGACACAGTCTAATACAGCAGGGAGTACCAAATTAACTGGAAGAATATTAAACAAGCAGTGTGTCATGATGCCCTGTGAGCTATAAATCAGTGTCAATAGCGGTGGAAGTGACAGTGAAATATTTAATGTCATCTAATTCTGAATAGAGTCCTGCGAGGGCTGGAGGATGATGAGACTTCAAATGCAGCTCCCTCTCTCTCTCTTGAGCTGCTCTCGTGCATCATGAAATCCCCAGAGTGGAGCGGATGAAAGGAGAAAAACATAAACACAAGCATGCTACGGAGGACGAGCCGCAGCCCTGATGTCAGAGTCAGATTCTGTCACAGCAGAGAGAGAGAAAGAGACGCGAGTTCGAACATCCCCTCCTCCCAACGCGTCTGCACGGCGGCTGAAAGGCAGCTGTTACCGGTTTGATTTATGGCGTTTTACGGCCGGGGAAATTGATTTGTTTTTGACACGACCGGTGAGAGGAAACACGCTTGTCATATTAATAGAGGTCCACATGGAAAAACTGTCCAACCATGTAGAAAAATCCAGAGTAACGGAAAATAAATGAAAGTTATGCATAATTCATGCAATAATTCAACATTGTTTACACAGGTGATAAAACAATACACGGAAATACTCTAGAAAAATACAAATGACAAAACTACATCAGAATCTGATCTGAATCGTTAAATTTAAAGATAAACTCCATGAGCAAATACTTCTGGCTGGGATTTAAACCCACAAACTCAAACAAAAAATTTTAATATTACTGAAAATCTTTATTTTTCCCCAAGTGAAACATTATACAGATTAATTACACACAAACTGATGCTGAACCTGGAGCGCCCAGCCAGCTGACAGCTGGCGAGGGAGCTGGCCGTTAATACAGCAGGACATGTCCAAAAACATCGGAGCAATGTTACAATTAGGTCATGGTAAACCGAGCAGATATTTGAGATTTACACACTTCATTCTCTCCAAAAAAAATTGTAAAAATCATGCTGTGTCACTTAAAGTGAAACATAGCTAAACAATTTGCCGCTCTTCACCGCCATTGCTGCTTTGCCTGAACGCCCGGTTTGGACCCGCAATGAATCATGGGATATGGTGGGCAGTGAAGGATACACCGGACCCATCTTTCAAATCTGGGGAAAAGGAGGAGCCTTTGAATGAGTCTTTGAATTTGGACGCGTTATGACATTATCAGCCTACAAATCTGAATTTGGACGCAAAATAGTACTTATTAAGAATGCTTAAAATTATTAAATATTCATAATTAAGCTATTTTTATAAAACAAAAATAATATTTTTTTATAAATACTTCAGTATGAAGAGTGGTTAACCAGAGAAAGTAAAAGAAACCCTGACCTCATGTTAGATAGTTTGGAGAAAATTGTGTTTTTTCGATGCAGTTTAAATCTTTTCAATCGTCAAAGTTTCTAAACAAAGTATGAGGCTGTAGAGGAAGTCTCTGCCTCTTCGGCTCTGCCGTACTTCCACTTTAACACTCTGCAACACACACACACACGCGCGCACACACACACCTTTGGGCAATACAATGTTAATCAGTCGCGCTTTACAATTGGTAGACGGTCCTTCAAACTGTCGTCTGTGTGATTTCACAAGCAAAACTTTCCGAAACAAAACTCCCGACAAATATCCGCAACAGAGCCTTGTGTGGCACTTCTGCTCTGGCGGAGCGCAGGATCTCATCGCTTTAAAAAGTAATGAGGCCTGAGTGCTTTGTCATGTTGTGGGCTTTGACAAATCAATGCTCTCAAAACTTCATTTGGAATAAATCTGCTCCCTTGTTTTTCATTCTCTCAAACAGCACCAACAGAAACACTGAAACGTGTACGGGGTAAACAACTCCATACCCACTACTTCACTTGTACGCATGCATCATTCATGCGACTCCTTCTCTCCCATTTCCATGTATATGTTTTACTGTCTTCTTAATCAAACTGTCGCCCATAATCAAGTAGAGAATAGTAGGATACATTAAAAAGGGTTGTGTTAAACCCTTTTTAACACAAAAAGGTCCTGTGTCCACAGGACCTATGACATAGGTCCTGTGACATAGGTCAGGACCTATGTCAGGACCTATGACATAGGTCCTGTCATAGCAGGACCTATGTCCTGCTATGACAGGACATAGGTCCTGTCATAGCAGGACCTATGACATAGGTCCTGCTATGTCATAGGTCCGCAGGACCTATGACATAGCCGCATAGGTCCTGCGGCTATGTCAGGACCACAGAGAGAGAGCCCTGACAACAAAATGCACTCACCCTGTGATTGCCCCTTCGTTAACATCCTTCTCAGCCTTGATTACATTTTCTAAGCAGTGAGGGAATTTTTAGATTTCAGCATCTCAGTCTGGAAACACAAACCAGAAGACTTCGCCAAGCAAACACCCGACGACATCGACGACAAAGAAATGTGTTTGTTTTTCAAGAGAAAAAACTGAAGTGCAAAAAAAAATTATGTTATCATGTAAAATTATATTACATAACAAATTGTTCCAGAAATTATAGAGATAAACAATGCTGTTGTTTCGAGACCATTTTTAAGTAATTTAATGGCAAAATAATACTGCAGGACAATGTTCCAAAAATATTGGTAAACTTTACATTTTAATGAACATTTAACACTAGAAATGGAAGACATTTTAAATATTAAAAACAAACAAACAAAACAACAAATAAAAATAATCACTAAGTCTTTGTAAACAAAATTGTCCTTCAAAAAAAAAGGCCTGTTGAAACAAAAGTACCAAACTGAAAACTTTTATCATTGGTAGAAAAAGAGAAACAATGAATCATGCCAATGGAAATAATTTGTTTTATTGATTATTGTGGCAATTCAATTCAATCCAATTCGATAAAGATAAATTTAAAATATAGTTGGATACTCGTTATTAATGCAATCAAGTTCAGTTGGATAAGAAACACAGTAGATAACTTCACATCATTGATATATTTGTTTGAACAGTAGCCTGTCACTTGCACTGAGTCATTTTCATTGCAGCAATCCCTTATACCGAGCAAGCATGTAGCGACAGTAGGAAGGAAAACTTTTCTTCAACAGGAAGAAAACTAGAACCAGAATCATTCTCAGTGTGAATGACCAGCTGCGGGTTTGAGAAGACAGAAAAAACACAAAACAAAATAAAGTTTCCAGTGATTGCGTCAATCTAACACTTTAGAAATAAATTTGTTTCATTTTTAAAAACAGAGATGTTTTTTGTTTGGCTGAATCAGTATTGGTTTATTTCACAAACTGTAGGGGAAACACTTTTATGATGCATCATATGAGTCACATGATCAACAACCGGCTGTTACTACTGGCAGAAACCATGAAGAAGAAAATGACAGGAAGTAGTTGGAGGCTCCTGGTTCAGCGTGTTCTTTAATGACCTATCACGTCAACAATTTGATTCTAATTGAGTTTCTTATTTAATGGGAACAATATAATTACAAAATTGTGGGGGGGGGTTCGACATTATCAGAATATTGACATAATTTTGCGAACATTCTGTAATGAATATGCAGCTACAGAAGCATTTGTTTTGTTTTTCTACATTAAAGAACAGTAAAAAAAATTACTGGTAGCAGTTGCTACCTTTTGTAGGGAGGAAATACAGCTAAGTGTTAATGAATCTGGTCACAGTTACTTGGGAACATGGATGGCCCAGTCAAAGTCCAGACATAAATCCAGCTAAGAATGTGTTTCAAACTGATGTTCACAGACACTCACAATTTCACAAAGAAAAAATAGGCAAAAATTTAAAGCAAAAGGTGGTTCCACAAACTACAGACACATAAATTCCAGATTAAATATTAATTTTGAGGTTGTAACTCAACAAAATGAGGAAAAGGTCAATTTCTTTTTTAAATAAATAACCAAAAGTCAATCTGCCTAATAATAACTCAAGAGACTTTTCTAAATCATTTTCCAGTCAGGTGAAAATTATTTCTACTCCTGCTGCCTCCTGCAATTTAAACATTTGAGATAAAATAATGAATCTTTATCCTTGATTCCTTTGTTTTGTCTCTCTAAGTTGAAGCTAAAACGAGTCCAGCTGTGAATCCTCCAGCGTCCTCACTAAAGGGGAAACGTAATCTACAGCAAATGGACGATGCATGCATTCCTGTGTGTTTTTAATGTTTTATATGTGTCCTGATGTGTTTTTCTTGTATTTGGAAGAGAAATTACCTAAGCGCTGACTCTGAGCCACTTTTGGAACTTACTGCTTTGTTTTTGTCTTTGTTTTGGACCAGGAGGGCAGAAACCTTTTGGCCACGGTTTGCAGCTTGTGGGAAGGGTCTCGTTTGGAGAGATCTACTTTTTCTGGACGGACGCCTGCGTCAACCTTGCCAACCAGCATGCTGTGAACGACAGGGGAGGGGAAATGTGGCAGCAAGTTAAATGGAAAGAGCCTGAATTATGTGTCCAAAACAAGCTTAAGGTTGCATTTTCTGCCACACTGACCATAATTTCTGCGTAATTGAACGTGGACAGTCTTCTAATAACTCATATCAGTCGATCTTTGCTAATAAATGATCCCAAGAGGATTCTGGGAAGCAGTAAACTTGACTCAAACTTTGTTTGAGGCATCACATTGTTTTAGGACTTTTATCAGTGTCAGGACTGCTGTAACAGTGATGGAGTCAGCAATGATGACCATAGTGCTGCTTCAGATTGAGTCTCATTTATTTGTTAAACAAACCTTTCACAGTGTACAATATTAATGTTTTACATTGCCATTGACTTATAAACATGGTTCACTTTTCTCACAAGTACTAACTTCACACATTCATATTTCCATCCTTCACTTAGCTGAAGACAACCAAGGTATAGTGTATCAAAAGGGATAAATGAAATGAAATGAAATGAAATGAAATTTTATTCGAACATGATACAAATATAAAAATAAAATAGTGCACAGTAACAAGGAGTGCATAAGAAAGAAGAGAAAATACAGATTTTTTTGTTTCAGTTAACATATCATGCTCAAAATGGGGTAGGAAGAAGTGAGAACTTATAAACTCCTACCCCCTAAACACTTGAAACTTTAGAGTCCTACTGTCAACTGCACTTAACTGTATACTAATTAGCATAAGCACCAAAATGTACTGTACACCGATTTTAACTGAATACCGATAAAAAAAATAGTTTCAACTTTAACCTCAATTCCCACACTTCATGAAAAAGAATAGTTTTTATACCTTTAACTTTGGCTGGACTCACTTGACTCTCATGTTTTGAGTTACTTTATGGGTCAACAAGCAACTTGCACTGAATATTATTCAAAATAAAACTCCTAAAACCCAGAGTCAGTAAAATATCACGGCCTTCTTACCGCCTTCCCTCGCGGGACCCAGCGCGGGTTGGCATTATGCCAAATTTACCCTCGTTTGATAAAACTGCCAACTATTGGCAGAAAGGTACATAGAAACCGAAACACAGAGCTATATACTGGTCAAATAAGAGGTAAATATCTTACAGAGTAGTTTTGGTGTGTTTTTACCGTGTACTGACCTGAAGGACAATAAAATAGGAGTCAACAGCGACGGCCGAAGCGCTGCCGTTAACATCCAGATTGCGTGAGGCAAACCGGAAGTCCGCCCCAAAACCAACCCGGAAGCAACGCCCCCCAAACAAAGGTTCCGCTTCGCCTCAACTGCTCCCATCCCAACCTCAGGAAAGCGCTAAAAATGCAGGCAGATTAACGTGCCGAAATGCAAACGAAATATAATTTCTTTATTTTTGGAAAAAAAAATAGAATAAATTATTCATGAAAATATTTCTAAATTATAAAACAACCAAAATAATGTGGTGGCATTTGTAGGCGCATCACACTCATGATGACTAGCATTAGTTTTAGCTGTAAGTTGTCAATATAGCACTAAATCTTAAATATATAATACATATTTATATATAATATAAGCTGTACAATGTACTGCATATAGTAGTAAATGTAAATGTCAACTCTACAACAACTAGATAAGGTAAGGAAAAAGTTTTAATTAAGAAAAAACAGCCAGGGAGAGGGAAGTAGTTCAGCTATACTAGCTTGACTTTGACAAAACATAATCCTGTAACGGACTGAATGTTATATCCTCCTGACTACCAGGAAAAAAAATATTGTCCAATCACCATTTTTTTTAAATCCCACATTCTTTGTAAGGTAATAAAAGGTTTTATGCACTTACTTTGTCTCTTCCCTTAAAATGTGTTATTACTGATGAACGTAATTTTTATGTATTAGAAAAAGATACGAACAAAAGTCCCACCCCTTCATATGTGGGATCATTGAAAAGCCCTAAATGTCCTCTGTAGATACCAAAAGGAATTAATTCAGTAGAATGCAGAGGTTGGGAGATATTCAAGTTTAGAAATTGTCTCTACAGAGGACAAAAATGAACTACTGGTAGTCAGGAGGATATTCTTTCTGTGAGAAATGTTTGTTTTTGGTGTTGAATCCTGAAACACACAGTGGGGTTGTTGTCAGTTGCTATGGCAACGAGTCTGCGTGTAGCGCAGCCGACAGAGAGCGAGAAAAAAATGTTTTTCAGTTGTTCTTTAACGGTTTTTCTACGTTATTTTTCCCCATTCCCTTTAATAATACATCTAAAGCTTTAACTTTGTTAACGGAGTTGTTCTACCGCGGCAGCGCGGCTATGAATAGCATGTAATGAAATCGTCTTTTTCCCCTCCAGGGTTGTCCGCGAAATTACCGGATGTAAATAATAACATGCGAGGAGTCCATATTGTTTCATATCACGCTTGAAGCTTATGGATAAATGCATACTAATGCAGCAGGCTCACCTGCACGCATGCAAATGATAAAAGCATAATCCCTGCGGTGACAGAAAGAAGGTGCATCTGTGGGCAGTGGGGCGGAATCAGTTTCTGCCTGTCACCGGTGATTGGCAGAGGTGCAGGCTGCAGCCTCCAGGAGAGCTTTGTTCTCTTGGATGGTACTGTTGAACAAACATTAGGCTTGCTAACCTGCACTTCAGAGCTCCCACTCAGCTGCTCAGACATGAAACAAAAACCAAAAAAAGGCCTTTCTGTAGATGCAGGGATCATACTGTAGTGAAGCACACACTCCTCAGATGTAAACATATTGAACTGTCGTTTCATGGGCCGCTTCAAATGGCCTTGAAAGCAAGAGATGTAGTCAAACCAAACTCTTATCCAAGCATTTAGAAGAACATATTTCAAAACACGAGGAGCCAAAGAGCTTTAAAGGTTGATATTACTCAATTTTTTAACATGAGAGTTTGACAGAAGAGTTTATGCAACGTTTCTGTTTCATTTAGAAATCTAAATAGCTTTAAAATAATCCATCATACAGCATGTTGTGACAAATCTTGTTCTATTAAGAGACTAAATTCTTTAGATTACCGGATAATGATTGAATGTGGAAACAGAAGCTGCGTTCCCATTACAAATGTGTGCCAAAAATTGAGTTGTTCCCATTAAAAATGCAATAAAAATTACATATAAATGAGTTTGTTCGTGCAATAAGTCTTTAAAGAACATGTCGCCCAATCTTCCTCTACTTCCTGTCATCTTCTTTGTGGTTTTCACCAGTAGCAACATAAATATTTATGTGCTTAACTGCATATCAAAGTTAGCTATTAGAAATTTTTCATTTTTGCCATTTGGAGAGATTGATTTATGAGCAATAAAATAATCAGTTGGGATAGGCAGAACATGCATACGATCTCGTTGCGTTTTATTTTAAAAATAAGAAAAAAGGACAGAGGAACTCCCAGAAGCTGTGAGAAGATGGCGGGCGCAGCTTAAGTCGGTGGATTTCTTGGCTGAGGATGACTGCCTCCTGACAAAACAGCAAAGCATTTCAAGCTGAGGGCCACTGCAGGAAGGAGTTCACATTTTGATCTCTGTTCCTCCTCCTGTGATGATTCCTCTGAAGTGGGGATTCAAGCACACAGCACCAAAGACGGAATAGATCTGAAAGGATCCGAAACTTCAATCTGCAGACTGAGGTCACACAAGATGAAGCAGTCAGAGAGAGGAGCTAAAAGCGAATGATCACAACTAATCAGGTGTCAAAGAGGCAGCAGGAAGCATAAATAAATCAAAAATGAGTTTATGTAATAAGATGTGAGAATAGGAGGCAGAACCGACCTCACAGTGTAGCTGCCATGTTAGATTAAAGCAGCAAAATGTGTTCAAACATCTGACAGTGTGAGACGGTCAGCCTTTATTACAGCAACATAACATCCCATTTCCAAGGGGAATAAATATGATGTAACACAGGATATCATGTCTCTTAACTTCTGTTCTCCATGGGAAAGACAAAAGAACATGCTAATCAAGTACAGCAGATCTTCATGTGATCAACAACCGGATGTTACTACTGTTGGAAAAGGCGAAGAAGACGACGACAGGAAGTGGTAGGACGATCATGGCGCTACATTTTTTCTTAAGTACTCATTCAGGTGTAATTTTAATTGCTTTTCTTAATCCATGGAAACACCACATATACAAAACTGTTTAATAGCATAAACAGAATATCGACAAACCTTTGCACACATTTATACGTGACTTTCTATCAAAAAAAAAAAAACTGTTACCATGTTAAGAGGCAAAGACACAACAAAACATTTGTGTTTTACTGTCCCAGCATTGTCATGTAAACAGAACCTTAGTCGTTTGCTCCCCATGGGGGGCCGGTAAGTGTGACGGACGACGTAAATACAAGTAAGAGACAGTCGGTTGTGTTAGTGTGTGCTGGCCCTGAGTCAGACTAATGACCTGTCCAAGGTGTTCTCCTGCTGAAACAGACTCATGTGACCCTGAACACGGTTTAGTGGGAACACAGAGTGACGCTATCAAAGCAAAGCCTCGTTAGGGAGAAGTAAAGTTATCCGACGAAAACAAACAACCACCAGTCCTAATAAGCACTCTGATCCTCTCAGCTCCTATCAACAAAATACACAATCCCTTCAGTTCATTGACCAGAACTACACAAAAAATGCTAATGCAATCAAATCAGATCCAACGTTTTTGAAAGATGGAGCGCAGACTGCAGAGCCAATCTGTCTAGACTTTGCTCCAGTAACTCCACAACTGGAGCTGAAACAACTTCCATCCCTCTGCAGCCTCAGCGTTCACACTTTCAGCCCTGTGAACGGCACCTGGCCGGTCTACCTTGAATGTGAGACCTTGCTGAGTTTCTCAGGAGATGCATAAACACAGAACGCTACGAGGATAACAGCTGCGGTGTGATGCCTGCAGAGTCTCGCTGCCAGCCCATTATCTGTGTTACCAGACTTCAGCGCCTGCCACTGCAGCAGCACCCAGGATTGTTTGTACAACAAAGGAAGCAACGATTTTTCTGTACAGCTCAGGTTTTGTTCAAACTCCTATATAGTTCACAACAGACACTTTCTGTCACTCTGGACTCCACAGAATACATTATCCATCCAGGATAATTTAATTATTGCATCACAGATGACCTTGAAAAATGAAACAACCTTGAGCAAACACACAGTAATGCTTAGAGTATTGATCTGCTGATCATACTTATGATACAACTGGTCTAGTTTCTGCAGAGCTATTTGTCCCTACATGCACATCTATTACTAAAATCTAGATCTGAGGGATGACTTACCAACACAAAAAGTAGAATATGTTTTATTATTCTGCGTCGCATTTTCTTTACAAAAATGTTAGTGAGCAATAAAAAAATTCCCAAATATTCTGATGATATTCTTTGCAGAGATGTTGACCAATACTTGTTTACAAGTCCAAGTCAAGTCTTTTAGGGGCAAGTCAAATAATGTCAAGTCTTTTCAGGTACATGTCCAAGTCACATAGAAATCCTGTATAGGCCAAGTGCAAGTCATGGAGCCAGTTTTTAAGGAGCAAGTCAAAGTACAGTCAGACTTTTTGGGTCCAAGTTCAAGTCAAGTCTTAAGCCCAAGTCATTAAGCTAGTCTTTAAGTCATGTCTTTTATGGACAAGTCAAAGTAATGACTTCAGGGAATGTCCAAGTCACGTATAAATATGTTTAAGCCAAGTCCAAGTTATGTTTCAAGACTTTAAGGGACAAGTCAATTCATGTCTTTAAGGGGCAAGTCAAAGTTACGTCTCAAGTCTTTTCAGGAACATATTCAATTCACTTACAAACTCTTTAAAGTCCAAGTCATGGAACAAGTCTTTAAGAAGCAAGTCCAAACCTAGTCAGGTTTTTTGGGGGACAAGTTCAAGTCAAGTCTTAAACCCAAGTCATGTTCCAAGTCTTTAAAGGGTAATTACAAGTCCTGTCTGTCAGGGACAAGTCAAAGTTATGTTTCCAGTCTGTGCAGGGAAAGTACAAGTCACGCATAAACTGTTTATAAGCCAAGTCCAAGTCATGTTTCAAGTCTTTAAGGAGCGAGACCAATTTATGTCTTTTAGGGGAAAGTCTAAGTAACATCTCAAGTCTTTTCAGGTACAAGCTTAAGTCACATACAAACTCTTTAAAGTTCAACTCATGGAACAAGTCTTACAGGGACAAAGTTTTTTTGGGAGCAACTTCAAGTCAGGTGGTTGAAGAGTAGGTTGATGCTAAGTCTTAACTCCAAGTCAAGTCTCAAGCCTTTGAGGAGTGAGTTTAAATCTTTGAGGGGCAAGTTCAAGTCTTCATGAGAGGCTGCTTTGATCCAATTTTCATAATTTCTAAGAGACAATAATCATTTATTACGTTTATTTACGCTCACTGGCTTACTTTCTCCTGAGATAAAGATTGTTAATGAGACTTGAGTCTTTGTTTTTGTGACTCAACAGCAAAACTCACGTAATCATCTCTGATTCTTGGCACTTTTAACTGCAACCATCCAAACTCGATTGTTGTTTTGTTGCTTTATTCTCTCATTAAAGTAATTTGTCCCTGTAAAGAATAAAAAGTTGTTCAGACGATGAAAAGAAGACGACTTCAGAGAGTTTTTATTGAGTTTCTGCTGCGTGGTGAATGAAGCCAGCCATCGCTCCCCTCCATGCTGTTGCGTTTTCTCTGCCAAAGGAGTGGGTTTGGCTAACAGGTGTTGCTGTTCATCAAGCAGACTGGAAATACCTTTTCACGTTGTGTTTTGAAAGGCAGTGAAATAAAAATAGATGTGCAGGGAAAGCAGCCATGTGGTTGGTTCGCCCTACTGATCGGCTTCTAAAAACGGTAGCTGCAAAAATAGTGATTTGACGGATTCATTTTTCGGTTTGACATGTTTTAATGACAACCAATAATTAAAGGAGCCAAATGAAAATTATTTTTTCCTTCCTATCTTTTATGTACTGTGTTAGGATTTTTTTGTTATTATTTGATTTGGTTTGTCTAAGACTTTTTTTTTCAAAACTTTACAGAATAATTTCTGCTCCTTTTTCTATCTGAGGAGATTCAATGAGTTCAGGTATTAAATTGGAAAGTCTGGCCTTCAGATTTATTCCCACCTATAAC
Organism: Poecilia mexicana; assembly: GCF_051168715.1. NCBI lineage: Eukaryota > Metazoa > Chordata > Actinopteri > Cyprinodontiformes > Poeciliidae > Poecilia > Poecilia mexicana. The sequence goes on from NW_028263381.1 coordinate 20,516,914, forward strand.
CTGGACCTGTTGCCTAGCAACCGTGGCCAAACCAAAAAAATAAAACTGGCAAAAATGAAGACTGCTATCTCATTTTTCTTATTTAATATTTTATTTAAATGAGTTTTCTTTGTATTTTACAAACATTTTATTACGATGGAGACCATGGTAAGAAAATAAAAATGCTAAAATTGCAACAATAAACTCATAAAATTAAGAGAATAAACTCAGACGACACAGTCAAAATAATTTGAGAATAAAGAAGGAAAATATTACTACCTTGTTATGGTAACATTGAGTTTATTTTTTAAATTATTACATGTATTGGCTCTATTCTCGTATTATTTTGAATTCATTCTTGTACATTTTACTTTATTCTCATATTATGATTTAATTGTTACAATAAAAATAATTAAATCAGAGAATAAAGTTGTACGAGAAAGTCATATATTATAACTTTCTTCTCATAATATTGACTTTACTCTGAAAATAATGACTTTATTTTCATATAACAAATTTAGTCTGTTGTTATTTAGACTTTATTTTTTATTTTTATTAGCATGGCCCTAGTTCTCCACCATATTTTATACAAATAAATACATAGATTCAAATTATATGAGCCCTCTCACTTTAAGATTTAAATTTTTTAATCACCATATTTTAATATACTTCTGTTTAAACCCAATATTAATAATTTTCTCCCTCCAGATTTGTCCTCCATTAAACAAAACTCTCCAATTGGACCCACAGTGAATCTGTGAATAGGCTGGACTGCGAAGGATAAACCAGATTGTCGGATGCTTTTGCTTTCAAATTTGAACCTCCTTCATCGCTTTGTTGTGACGTAATCGGCCTTCGAAGGATGCAGCCTCTGAATTTGGGCACAATTTTGGCTTAACTAAGTTTGAAGAGACGATAAATCTTCATAAAGTAGGAGGCGGCGGCCAAACTCACAGCTACGCTAACGAGAAGGCTACCCAACAGCGAATGAGCTTGTTTTAAGTAAATAATTCCTTAATATTGACGAAAACGTTATAGTTCCATTGGTTGAATGTTCCACTGCGCTGTTACCTAGCAACCCCAGCCACGCCCATCCTGTCGCCTAGCAACCCAATTTTACTTTCATTGGCAGATTATTTCTCTTATAACAAGACATTTTTCCCATGTTTTAAGATAATCTGTCAATGCAACTAGAACTTTTACATCAATATCAAGGAACTATTTACCGTATTTTCCGCACTATAAGGCGCACCTAAAAACCTTAAATTTCCTCAAAAGCCGACAGTGCGCCTTATAATCCGGTGTGCCTTATATATGGACCAATATTGAGCCACAACAAGTCTAGCAACTACGGTAAGCAGCTGCCGACTTCATTTTTGCCCATCGAAGAAGAAGCGCGCGGTGCATGCAGGAATAGTTGTCAGGATGCTGGTTTGTTAATAAAGTTTGACTGACCTATCTACCTACCAACCGTCTATAATCAGGTTGTCTGCAGGTAATTTAGCACCACTTTCTCCACCAACATGCTGTGCGAGAACGGAGAAGGGTGACCATCGTCCGGCCACGCCCCGGCCCAATCGCAGGAGGCTCTCCTAACGACTGGAGTCGGACTGTTTTGTTGATATTCCCTGTAGTGCAGCTCCATCTAGTGGATGCATAAAGTAACTCCAGCCTCTACTGTAGCGTCTATTCTATGCGCCTTATAATGTGGTGCGGCTTATATATGAAAAAAGTTTTAAAATAGGCCTTTCATTGAAGATGCGCCTTATAATCCGGTGCGTCTTATAGTGCGGAAAATACGGTACTTAAAACAAGCTCCTATATCTTCCTGATACTTTTGAGTTAGTTTTATCTTATTTCCAAGATGTTTGCACTAGATTAGAAGCTAGACAAAAAGAAAACTTGGTAAGATTTTGTGTTTTTTGCAGTGTGATGTCACTCAAGTTCAGGTGAGTGAAAGGAAATGAGCAAAAACTTCCCACAAGATTATGCTAAATACGAGACAAAAGCCCTTCAAACTGCAACAAAAGTCTGTGGAAACACGCTGCAATAGCAGTAACTAAACATTTTTCACATTATGCAAGTTTGAGTAATCTTCTCCAATCTCTGAAAACATTTGGTGTTTATTCAAATCTTCCTAAGAATTAGAAACTTTTTGTTACTGGGAAATGTTCTTGTGAAACTTCTTCCTTGTGTTCAAGGACGTAGCTTGTCAAAGTAGCTCGACTCCGTTAGCATTCATTAAGTCCTTGTGATTATACAGATTTTCTTAGTAGCTCAGAGCCGTTTTTCTAGGAACAGATTTTCTGAAATTGAGAGCCCAGCTCCTTGCATCAGACATTTCAAAGCTGTAAAGTATTTCCAGCAGATGCTTTTGTTTGCTTTTGGTGCAGTTTTATTATCTCAAGGTCCCGATACATACAAAGACATTCCTTACTTTCTTACCCCTGAAGCCTAGAAAAATTCTGACTTTTTAAACTCAGAATTCTGACTTTTATTAATCTGAATCCTCACTTTAATCTCAGAATTTTGGACTTCTGATTCTTAAAATCAGAAGCCTAACTTTAATCTCGTAATTCTGTTTTTAATCTCAGAATTTTGTATTTAATCTCAGAATTTGGGATTTTTTAAAATCAAAAGCTTGACTTTAATTGACAAATTCTGACTTTTATTAACTTTAATCTAACAATTTGGACTGTTTAAACTCAGAATAGTGACTTTAATCAAAAAATTACATTTTAAAAAAATCAGAAGTCTGACTTTAATCTCAGAATTAGTCGTTAATCTAATAAGTATGACTTTAATCACAGAATTATGAATTTTTAAAAAGCAAATGTGTGACTTTATTCTCATAATTCTGTCTTTAATCTCAGAATTTGGACTTTAATTTACAAATTCTGACTTTTATTAATCAGAATTCTGACTTTAATCAAAATACTGACTTTTTTAAAATCAAAGTCTGACTTTAATCTCAGAATTAGTTGTTAATCTAAGAATTCTGATTATTAGTCAGAACTCTGACTTCTTCTGTAAAATAAATTATTTAGTTTTTAACAGAAGTTAAAAATCAAATATAAAACCTTCATCAGAGCCTTGCAGTTATGTCACAGTATTAAATAAAACCAGAAATGAAAAGAGAAGAAAAGTAAAGTCTGACTGGCCTTCAAGACCTGAAGAACTCCTGATCTGAACTATTTTTAAACACTAAGCAAGTCTGGCTGCTGGGAAGGAAAATATAATAAACTTCTGGGGCAATTTAATGTTTGTGCAAAGCACTATATTTTGCAACATGGTGTGAAGTGTTGCTGGCCAATTTGTTCAAACCTTGAACGCACCAGAATGTCTCAGCTGGAAATGTGATGGCAGTAAGGTGCGTTTGTAAAGATGGTTTCTTTAGGGCAGATTTGCATAGAACCCGTTGAAGGTGATCTAAAGACCCTGAGCAGCTTATCGTTGATTTACCCCCAGAATAGAGACGCTTCTTCGGCCGCTCCATACCTGGAGAGAGAGAAAGAGAGAAAAAATAATAAAAACAGGGAAACATTGGCAGAAGAAGCTAAATCAGCAGATCTTAAAGTGGGTGACAGCGAGATGAGCCCAGGGCTTCGTTTCCCTGCCATTAGCAGAAGCATGTACTCTCAGTCATGGACTAATGAATGCTGCAGGATCCATCTCTGCATGCGCTTTCAACAGATGGAGCCGAGCAGAAAAAACAAAAAAGAAACTCAAACTGAAGGGTGTTTTCCATTTTCACCATTCTGCTTGAGTTTCACGGCATTTATTCTGTCAATGTGGTGCAGAAGAAGAAGAGCATTAAAAACACCAATCTGTTTGTAATGTTTGAATCAATCATCTTCCTCTTGTTCCCACAAACCACACATGGCATCATGCAGATGAAACATAAGGTTCGTAAATTAAAATAAAAATAATGTCTAATAATAAAAACAGAAAATGTTTCACACAAGGCCTGACTGTGAGCTGCTGTTTTCAGATAATTGAGTTTTAATGTGTCAGTTTGAGCTCAAATGGAAACAATAATAAAGTAGATGTGAAACAACGAGTGCAGCGAAATATTTTTAAAGAGAGAGAATAGTTTGGTTTTTTTAAGTCTCCAGATTGCAGGAAACTTCTACAATTTCTTATTCTGTTTTCTTTACTCAACTATCCTTCAAAAACACATTTTTCACTTCAAAAACAAACTAATTTGAACTTAAAACTACTAACTTTTATCACTAAACTATTTATTTTTGAAATTTTGCCCTTTTTTAACAATATTCTTTCTTTTAAAAAAAATCTTACTTTGCTGCTGTTGCACATAAATTTCTAAACTATTTTACTAAAGTTTCCCAGATGCATTTTGTTGAATCTTCCTTAAAATGTCTAAATATTAATTTAAATCTACTCCAATTATGTAGAGAAAAAACTAATAAAACCAGAGAATTAAAAATAAAACATATCTTATAAATTACTAAATATATTTAAATTTATATTAGAAACAACTAACTACCAAAATGATAAAAAGATGCAACTAAATACTGTGTTTTATTTATTTTATATTATTTTATTCAATATGGTTAACAATTTTTTTTTCATATCCAGTTTTTAATCAAATTTTTCTTTCCTCAAAATAAATTAAAATGACAGAAAATATTTTAAGAATTCAAAGTCAGAATAAATACAAGATGGAAAATATTTTCATAATGAAAAATGGCGGGAATTCTGATGTATGAAAGCATTTTCCTGTTTTACAGTGGAATATTTAAACAGCTCCACTTCCTGGCATTAAATGAAGTGTCAAGGGATGAATGTAGGCGTAGAGTAAAACACTGAGGAATGAGATTTATCATAAATGTAGTTGGTGTGAAGTTGGCTGAGTGAAGGAAAACAAAATCACTGGCTCTTTTAGCTGCAGGAAAAGTAGCAAAGGCTTTTCTGGTTAACGCTTCCAACAAGCAAAAAAAGGAAACTGATGAAGCCAAACTGAAAATATTCAAAGAAAATATTTAGATTAGAGAGCAGAAACCTCTGGGAGCATTGACATTCATTCAGTATGAAGTGTTTTGTTAAAAGGAGAAAACATTTTTCTAAAAAGCGCATCAACATCTCTGAGCTGCAAGTTTGTGTCTCTGAGCAATAAAATTATTCACAAATCCATAATGCAAATGAAAAGAGTCACTGTTTTGTATTTTATATCTATAGAATCCCAAAAGTCTGGATCTAACAGAAACGAAAGGAAAAATATCTGAGTGAACATTTATTAATAAAAGAACACAAAGGCTGTGCTGTGCATAAAATGGAGAAAAATGTGTATGCATGCTATCGAAAAACAGAAATGTATTGTTCTGTTGCTAACTTAGCAGCTTTTTCTCTCAACATTGCAACTTTTGAGACATTTTTCTATTGACTCAACATCAAAAAGGAGAACAGAAACAAATGTAGTTTCTGTTTCCGTCTGTGTCAGCTCCTTTTTTCTCTCCACAAAATGCTTCTGGTAAACAAAGCTGGACTGGAAAACGCACAAAATATTGGTGTGGAAATCAAATAAAGAGAACCGGAGGGTCTGGATCTTAAGGTAGCTTCACAAATCTTCACTATGATTTGATACCAAAAAACAGTCAACCAATTGGTGATTTTAGAGCAAAGGTTAATTTTCCATGACAACCAGATAAATTTTTTTTTCTTAAATATGATTTATATGGGTCAAATTATGTATGATTTGACACCAAAAATGGTCATCTGTTATAAATATTGCCAGATTTTGTTAAAAAATACATTTCTTTTTATGACCATCTTGAATTTTTCATCTCAACTTGTATTTTTCTCTAAACACAGACATTGGAAAAGTTCTTGTATCCACATACCAAAGATTTTTGCTGAAGTATTTGTATTATCTGCTAAACTACTACAGGAAGTCAATTCAAACACTATAGCACAGGTTACCATGACAACAAGCTGGCGGCAACACAATAGCTCAGCCATCCTCATTGATTTACAACAAAAAGCTTCACTGACAATATCCATTTTAGGTAAACAGATAGCATGTAACCCTGAAAGTTTCTTACAGAAAAAGGCTTTGTGTGATGTTTGACTGAGGCTGGAAATGTAGAACCAGTTTTCAGGGTTTTTTTGTTGGGGAAGGAAACTTTTTGAAAAGTTTTTACAAACAAAAGAAATCTTAAACACGTCAAAGTAAAGGTCAAGTATCATAATTTAAAAGTTCTAAGTGGCCTGACTTTTTATTTTCTCTCCATAGAAGCTAAACTAAATTACGTTTAGCATCTAAAGGTTCAGAGAAATAATAAAATTTAGTTTGCTGACTTCTGTTATGTCTTCTTCTCTGCAGACTATAAATGTGATTCTGATGTAACTAATTGCTGTATAAGCAGTTAATTATTGGGAAATTTTCTCAAAAGTGTTTTTTGTCAAAATGTGTTGACATTAAAGTTGCCTTATGCCTCCTTGTCTGATGCCTGAAACACTTTATCGGTTAGTCTGAACATTACAGAAAGTCTTTTCTTTATATTTAATTTTTATGTTTTTACCCCGTAAAGTGACTTGGTTTTATTTTAATTAAGACAGAAAATTACATCCTGCCAGAAAGTGCAGGATGACTTTAGTATCATATTACGTCAGATTTTTATATGAGTCTTGACCCCCTTAAAAAACACATAAATGCTTAAAATGCTGCCCTAAAGTCAATAAGGATGTTTTTATTGGAAAGCGATTAATCAAAAGTATATCATAAATGTCAGCTTTGCAAATATCTTAGTACACACGAAATTACAAGTAACTTATCAGCAGGATGTAGGAGCTTGTTTTAAGTAAATAATTTCTTAATATTGATTAAAAAAATTAAAGTTTCAGTGGCAGATTATTTCACTTATAATGTGAAAACTGTCTTGTTATAAGCAAATTTAGTTCCAATGGTGGAATATTCCACTGCGCTGTTACCTAGCAACCCCAACCTGTCACCTAGCAACCCCAGCCAAACCCAGCCTGTCTCCTAGCAACCCAGTTCTAATTCCACTGGCAGATTATTTCCCTTACAACAAGACAATTTCTCCATGTTACAAGTCAAATTAAACTAGTACTTTTTCATCAATATAAAGGAGTTATTTACACAAAACCAGCTCCTGTCTTGCTGATAAGTTACTTGTAAGTTAGTTTTGTCTTATTTCAAGTGCAATATGAGGTTAAAATACTTGGTAAAACTCGGTGTTTTTGCAGTGAGGTGTAATTTTCATGCGGTGAGTAAACTAGCTAATCTGTACTGTGTTGCATCAATCCCCAGAGAGGGCCTCGAGTTGATCGGAAAACCTTATCAGAACCGTCAGAGGATCCCCAGAAAATCCCGTTATCACCCGCCTGGCGACACATCGGTCATCGCTGCTGGAACCTGCAGGAACTCAGGAAGCAAAGTTTCCCCACTGTCAGTGACAAACATGATAAATCTCTGTCTCCCAACGGTAACCTTTAGTCTGCGGATCCCACACAAAGACTAAATTGGTTTATTACAAACAGACGGCACGTAAATGTCGTAAACACAATAATCCGGTGTAAAAGTCAGCCAGGCGTGGAGAGAAAATGCGTGTCATTTATCATTGAGTTTTGTCCATCTGAAAGATCTCCATCGGCTCCATGAGGGGCGGGTTGGATGCTCGTTAACTTCCCCGCCTGCTGCTGGAAGGACAGCAGTCTTCTCTTCATCAGACAGCTGGATGAACGGAACAAACGGACCAAAATCTGAGGAAAATGTCTCCAACAAAACACAAAAATCAATTCAAATTGTATTGATGGTAGATTGTAGAACTGGTCTATAGAATCAGATGTATCAATCAATGCAAATGACAAGGGCAGGTGATTATTGTCCGGTTCTTTAAAAGGGAAATTGCATAAGTGGTTATCTTAGGTGGTTTGTTGTGGTTAAATCCACCATAAACATCAATAACACCATATTATAATCATATAGTTGTCTTTAAAGCCTTACTACTGGGCCCAAAGGCCTTTATAACTTAGCCATGTTTGGTACATTAAATAAAACATTCTTCTCATTACTCTAGTTGTAGTCACTGATAAAGTGAAATACAGTAAAAGAGATCAACTAAACATAACAGAATTCACAATTTTAAAGTAAACTTAAGTAAACTTAGCCTAACTTAGCTTCTTCTGGGCAAATATGTAATAAAATGTGTAATAAAATACATATTATCCTTCTTAAGCATAATTAGATTGTAACTTCCCAGAACGCACACTCTGAAAAAAAAGAAAACAAAAAAAACACTTAAACTATCCTACAAACACAATTTATGTTGATTTAAATGCTTTCTGATTAGAACAAAACATTGATCACAAACAGCCGCGCCCCCTGGTGGCGAAGCTTAAAAACTACAATACAGTACAACTGTATTGTAAAACTAATTACAACTAAAAAAATATCATATTTCTGAAAACTAAACATTTAACCAAAAAATCTGTTTTTAGCAAACCTTTAAAAAATTACCTTCTTCTTAATCATCAACCAAAAAGCTTCAGTCAGATTTGGAAACTCTTAAAAAGCTCTGGTACAGTTTGAAAGCAAATGTGAACGCCAAGCGAACCAGAGATCGCTTCAAAACCAGGAAGCAAACAAACACAGCGCTAGTGGTATAAATAGCTAGTGGCTTTTCAACAAACAAACGAGGAAAATACAATGACCACTCCATTTTTGTTTACATTTTGTAAATAAGGAAGTTACTGTGTAGCTTCAGTGGTTCTTGGTGCAGCGCCCCCACAGGCGAGGAGGGGAACAGCTTCTTCAAAGCGTTTGGTTTGTTTGATGCTGTGAACTGAAAGAATAAAATATGCAACAAATGCTGCAATTTTGGTCCCTAACTGAACCGAGTCTACCGGACCATGAGGTCTGAAAACTCCCTACGTAGGAGAGAAAAGACCAACCGTAAACAGAAGTAAAAAACTGCAAACCATTAGCATTAGCAACACTTTTAATCTCATTCAATGAGGGAATCCAGAACCATCGTTTCAGCCTTAAAGGACTTGACCATCGTCGCCATTCTTCCCATGTCCATATAAGGAGATTCTGTTCCAGCCATTTCTTGCCGACCTTCAACTTGAAGCTACTTCACAACGTTTCGTAATGCAAAGGCAAAATCCACCTGCTGTTATCTGCCGCTGAAAGCATTGGACTGCAAAGTGCTTAGTGTGCATTTTTTGTGATTTAGGCGCGGCTTATCTTAGGCTTATAGAGACGTCAGCAGAACCCTCTTTTAATAGCACACGACTCATAATTCATTACCGAATGCGAGCATCGCTGCAGAGGAGAACTGGAGAGAGAATTAGAGGGTGCGCTCCCATACTCAACTAATTACTCTGTAAATTCAAACCCATTTCCTCGTAGGAGGAGCAAAAATATCTGCAAAAAAATCCATTAAACCCAAAGGGTGTCATTTCTTTTAGAAATGAGATTTAATGTCTTTTTGTTTCATCCCAACAGGAAGAGACCATTTTTCAGAGTTTCACTTTCTAAAAGAAAAGAAAAATGTGAAAATAATCAGCTCCGACTGCCTCAGCCTTGACTTGAAACGGCTCCAGTGTGGATGTACTGATGCGCGTTTGCTCCCATGCAGATCTCAGCTTTCAAAAGAAGTTTCCTGCTGTCTGCCTTGTTTCTTTAATGATGCTGCCAGAGCTACAAAGCTGGAACATCCAGCTACCTGTCTGTGATAACTGAGGTGATTAAGTCCTTTGATCCAGAGCTGCTGCTGCTGCTGCAGATGCTGCTGCCCTGTTTGGCTAAAAGCAGGAAGTGGGTGAAGACAGGAATCCCTCAGAGTTGGTCACTTAGCAGCGGACCAGAAGATCAGCTGAACCAAGTGCTGCAGCTTCCATCCAAACCCTCCAAAAAACTAAAATAAAAGTTTAGAAATGACCAAATAAGAAAGGTATTAAAACAACAATGTCAATGCCTTTAACTTTATTTATTACTTATTGTTATTTATTTGTATTATTTTTCTTCTCTTTTCATCGACTTTCTGCAGTTTTAAAGCTGTTTTTAAAATGCTATATAAATAAATTTGACAAAACAACAATATCGCTCATCATGACAACATCTGGGACTATTTATCGTCCTGTTAATACAGTGAAAACCATGTTAGCATCATAACAGAAGCTAATATTTACAGTTTTCCTTATTTCTGCTCTTGACGGTTCAGCCAATCAGCAACAAGGAACATAAAAGTCACTCCTGGATTGGCTGCTTTGAAACAGTCAGCCAATAGTGTTTCCACTGAAGTATTTCATCTTCCTAAGCTGTGTTTTCCTTAAAATGTTAAGATATGCTTTACAAAAAGTAAACAAATCGGTAACTTTTTTAGGATTTGGGGTTGTTTGATTTTTGTCATTTTTGATGTTCCTTAGTTCTTTCTATTTAGTTCTTCCTTAGAGATCCTAGTTATGTTTATTTCTTGTTTCTACCTCAGTCTGCCTCCACTCCCTCCTGTATTCAGTTCGATTTTCTTGCTTCCTGAACTTTGCATTTTGTTTTATTCTCCTTTTTTTCATTATTTTCTAGGAGCACTTTGGTGATGAAAAAACATATTTTTACTTTTTTTTCTTCCATTTTGCAAAATTTTATAAAAGTGTAGTATTAAATATGAAATTATGTTGTATTTTGGACACTTGTTGCACATAAATGACATACGTGCTCATTTTAGACATTGAGTTGAAAACGTTTCACTTCTTTTTGATTAATCTGTTGCAGTGAATCACAGGGGGAGTCTTTATGCAAATGTCCAAACTAATAGCATTAAACCACTAAAACCTTTTATATTTAAAGCTGCAGTAAGTCTTTTTCACTCATAAGGAAGTCAAAGGAGCATCTAATTCACGTTCCCAGCAGCACAGGACTTTATTTGAAATCTGAAGTGTCTGCTTTTATATACATTCTGCATCACTGACTCTAATTACAGCGTGTGGGTATAAATAATGCCTTTGTTTGCTGCAGCGTTATCAGTGACGCCACCTTGCACGGTCAGTCAGGCTGCATGCTAAGCATGTAGAGCGAAGAAGGACAGAAGTGAAGATGGAGAGGGAACAGAAGAGTAAACAGGGATCTTACTGATGAGAGCTGAAACGCCTCGTCTGGAGTAAATTACCTCCTGCAGCAGAGAGCTAGCCGCCTGTGCAGACTGGAGTTGTGATGTGGGGGATAAATGACAAGAAGCAAACGCAACTTGGACAACCCGGGGTTAAAGGTTAACACGGCGGAGACTGCTGGAGTCTGCAGGGCGGCAAACAAAGCACAGAGGTCTGATTTCTCGGTTTTACAGTGGGGAGGTTCACCTCCAGCAGTGAAATATACCATAATTATGACTATTAAATATTACATTTTTATCTTGTTTACAGCCTCATTAACAGAGAGGCTTTTGAAATTAACATCAGTGGGTTGATTTACATCAAACACGCTTATCAGAGGAATAATACTTCCTGAAAAGTGTCATTAAACACTGATTTTAATGATTCATTTCAGCCCTTTCAGCAAGGTGGAATGATTCTTGTTACAGGTTTTCATAAAGATAAGTTTGAAATATTGCTATGGTCTCTTTTTGATCCACCAATAATGATAATTAAACTCTCAAGCTCAAACAATATGAATATTTTTAAGTAGTGATGAAGATTCTTGAAGAAGTTAATGGTCAATCATTAACTTCTGGTTAATGATTGACCACAACTGGATGTTTCTCTTTCTTTTCCGACGAGTTTGACAGCATTAATTAGACCATCCAATTTTTAGAGTAGTGAGAAAATCAGAGGTACAGTGAACCCTGCTGTGGTACGACGGCTTCCACAATTTAATGTCACAAATCAGCGGGCACTGCCGTCACCTAGCAACCCAAACAGAGCTCCAAAACGATTGGTCAGCTGGTTTTACCACTGTACAATGGCTGCTGGAAAAACCAAGTGTTTTGCTGTTGATTTACCATCAAGAGACCACTTGCTGAATTCTTATTGGTTGTGCAGGCAGCTCTACTAATGCTTTTCTAAGATGTTGCATAATTGGAAGCATAATAAACTATTACCAGTTTAAAATACTTCCAGACCTCTGGTTTAGTAGTGTAACTTTTGCTTTCAGCTCCATTTAGCCGCTTGTTGTAACCGTAGAGTAAGTCAGGTGCAAATCTTCTGGGACGCGTGATTGATAGGAGCGCATTACTTACAGTCTGATTACCTTCTGCACTTTTCTTTCTTTTCTTGACTACTTCAGCTTGTAGTAGCTGAACTTGATGTACGCCACTGACCGTTAGCTAACAGGACGTCTATGTTCACGTGAAATAACTAATCCACTTACAACCCTTCATAAACTTTCAAATGGCAATGACCTGCAGTGCTATGATACTTCATATACAACGTTAAGTAGAGATTTTATTAGCACAATGGACCTCCAGTGGAGAATCTATCACATATTTCTGAACTTCCTGATGCCAAACCATCAGTATCACAAGCATGTAAACCTTCAGAAATCTGCATAAATTCAAGCTTCAATGTTTAATGAGTCTCACTTAACTTTCTGAATATCCTGCAGTGCTACTCAGTCAGCACCGTGTCGCTGCGCCTCATTTGGGAGGAAAGCAGCCTATTCAAGCTTACATGTGTTGCCTACTTTTCCTTCAATTGCAGATGACCCAGAAAGCCAGCATCAATTTATAAGCAGATGAAGTGCTCTTGTTGTAACACTTAAGAATATGTCATGAATGCCTCGCTGCTTCTGTGCCACTTGCTGCTTAATATGCAGAAGGAGTTGCTAAGGTGACACAAAATGGAGGTGAGGAAATTCATTAATGTCTGTTGCATGCGGCCAGTTGCTTTCTTAAAAGTAAAATTTTGCTGAAAGGGGCAGTCAGGCCACTATAGGACAGCAAGGAGCAACAGGAAATAACAAGAGCGCCTAAATACACTGAGGGAGAGGAGAGAGTGGCACAGGAACCAGAGGGGCTAATCAGAGGCAAGTAGAGGCAGCTGGGGAAGAAAGCAGGGAGAGGGAAATTAAGACATGTGAAAAAGCTGGGAAGGAGAAAGAAAGAAAGAAAGTTGGGGAAACAAGGGATGAAGAGGAAACTAACCCCTGAAATTAGCCTTCAAAGTAGAAACATTCAAAAGAAGTTAACCAAAACAAGGATTAAACTAAAACGGTAAGATGAGGGAAATTAAACAAAGAAATTACCAAAAAGGAAACAAAGGGCTAACATCTACAGATTATAACAATATTACTACAGCTTATAGATTCGTTGCAGCGTGATGTCACCACATCTCCCTGCTGGAGGGCAAAATGCTGCTGACTAACGATGACTTTAATTGGTTTTAGCTACAAAGTTAATAACATGCTAAATCTTAAATGTACGGGTGATATATTCAAGAAAAAGGGACACAGTGCTTTGCAACAACTAGATAAAGTCAGGAAAAAGTTTTAAGAGAAAACAAACAGCGAGGGAGAGGGAAGTAGTTCAGTTATGCTAGCTTGACTATGATAATCTTAACATGTAGATGTGCTGTGGAATTCGGTGTGTTTTAGTTCAATTAAAGAATAAAAAGAGCAACCTAAGCACCAACTTTCCCAGATGATCAGTAGATCAGGTGTTTCAATTAGCTAATTATCCACCGCTGTGTTAGCTTAGCTAAAAGCAGCAGTTGCTAATAATAATTAATAATCGCAAAATAAACAAAATAAACATCAAGCCTGAAAACATAAATCTGTAACGGACTGAATGTTCTGTTTGTGTGGGAAATGGTTGAGTGTTTTATTTTTTGTTGAATCCTAAAACATAAAGTGGTTTTGTTGTCAGTTGCTATGGTAACGAGTCTGCCTGTAGCTTAGCCGACTCAAAGAGTGAGAAAGAAGTGGCTTTCGGTTATTCTTTAACGGTTTTTGGCCTTTTGTTTCCTTGTGATGTAATAGCAGCTGCCTCTCCAGGTTTCATTTTGGCAACTGATTTGTCCCACTGCGTCTTTTTGACCTCAACAATAACATCCAACTGGCTTGTAAGTGAGGCTAGTTAAGGAAAAGATCAAAATATAAACACAAAAATAAACCAAAACCCAAACACAGCAGGATGGCTTACTAATTGATTAAGGTCCGAGTTTAATTAGGTAGAGAATATATTTGAATGTGAATCATTAATGCTAATATTAGCTCATCCTAAGCAGCCTACTAAATACACCGATTTAACAAAACCCTCAAATTAAATCAGAGACGTTAATTTTCTCGACTTGTTGCCGTCTTGACTTTCCTGCCCGAGGTTATTCAAACTCAAGTGTCCTGAATAAATGTCCTCTGGGTTATAACCTTTCCTCAATGAATTTTTATTGGCTTTTCCTCAGCTGCAGTTACACACGAAGCCCGACTAAATTTAGATCATCACTTCCAGGGCAGCAGTTATTTCCTGATTTCCAGGTACCAGTCAGGTAGACCTCACACGACTTCTGATCCCAACACCGTCATGAAACAACTTCAGAAATTGTTGTGATGGTAATTGCACAACGTCTCCTCTAACTCCATTTTAACAGAGCAACATGTTGCTTTCATAAAAGGCTGAGCTTTGTGCGAGTGAGACGCTCTTTGAAACCTGCATGTTCCCACAGACCGGCTTTCTTTCTCATCACGTTTTAATTGTGACCGTGGCCATTCAAGGACATTTAGAAAATAGCCTTGAAGAAGCTCGGTGCTCAATTTCATTAGTGGTTTCTGGCTTAATCCTGTAGAACTGCGCCGTATGAATTACCTGCCACTCGTCCAAATGGATTTTGTCCCCCTTTGAGGCAACGGTGCAGATAAGGACAACGGCATAAAGCTACTAAGAGGAGATTTTTCAAAGCTATCACGCAGGCACAAATTAAGTCAACAAATCCAGATTCAGAAATAAACCCTTTCTCTTATATAGATGAACAAAGTGATGTTTATATTCACAATTCATTTGGAAATGAATTATAGATAATGAAGCAACGCCTTCAGCAACACCAATACTGTAAACTATTACAATGATTATCAACCTGCTTGTGCTGCAAGCTAACAGCGCTAATATGACTACGCCACCCTAGAAGGTAAATAAAGTAACTAAATGTATTACCTTTCAGTTTTTAAAAGTATTTAAACATGTAAAGGATGAATTAGAGCAGACACGATGAACTCATTTTTATTTTTGAATGTTCTTAAAGGGCCGGTTGTGCCAGAATGTATTGATAAAACCCATTAAAATTTTCAATAAATAGCTGTTTGTTACAGTATTCAATATGTTTTTCTTAAAATTAAAAAACAATGATCATCTTTTCACACTGGTCAGGGACTTATTGATTTAATCTAGAATCTGGAGGGCCACATGAAAAGCTACAGCGGGCCAGATTTGGCCCCCGGGCCTTGAGTTTGACACATATGGATTAGAGTGACTAGTTGTGCTACAGTGCTAATGCTAGCTTGTGCATCACCAACAACACGAATTGAAGGTTTGGTTTTAGATTCATATGTATTTTCTGTTTTTGTCAGATTTCTTATTACGTTTCCAATGAAGGCTTCTCTTTAAGAACGCTTCTGCCAACAGTATTTTTCCATCTGGAAAAATACTGTTATGCTAGTCGCACTTCAGTTATTTAATAACATCTGTTAATGTCTTTCTTGAAAGTGTTACAGTGCTAAAGTCTATGCTAAAGTTGGCTAATGCTAGTGTTTGAACAGAAATAAATAACTGTTCTGGCTGCGTCCAAATCCTCCAAAGCTGCATTTGAAGGCATCACAGCAATAAAACGAAGGCTAATGTAAGTACTCTATAACAGTACCTCAGCTAACAAAATTGTTGCTAGCATTTTGCTAATAGTTGTTTTGCAGGACAACTGCTAGCATGTACATATAGAGAAATAAGTGTAACTTGTTTGTTTTTGAAATAAATAAATTATCCTCCTCTATGCTACAGCTAACACTTTCATCAGTATTGCTAATCAACGACTCATCTTCAATTAGCATAGATTAAGTTTTACACCATATTGTTTTTGTGCTGCAGCTTACAAAAGTCTCTCTGCTTCCAAAGTAAATATATTTTGTTCCTGCTTGGGTAAATGAGACGGCACTGAACCATTACTTTCTAAGCCAGTTGTTCTCAGTGCTGGTCCTCAGGGCCTGCTGCACTGCATGCTTTAGATGAGCCTCTGCTCCAGCACACCTGATTCAAATGATTAAATTACCTCAGCAGCCGACAAGAAGCCTGTTAATTACCCATTCATTTACATCAGATGTGAGGTAATAGAGGAACACATAAAATTAAGAACTGGGGCTCTGAGGACCAGAATTGAGAATTGATTTCATCCCTTCCTTGCAACTGTGTGATTTCAGTTTTTCTTATAACAATGAGTCCAATTCCAACATATTGATATGGACCTCTGTATGTTATTGTTTACATCCGGACACTTTGCACAACGCTGGAGGTAAAAAGACTTTTCTGCGCTGTGGCAGTAGAACCATTCAGTTAACAGAATTAAACCTGGAGGCGCCGCAGCAAAGGAAAAACTAACACAGGAAAACCGCTGAACCATTCAAAACCACTTTTTCCTCGCTCTCTGTGTCGGCTAAGCTACACACAGACTCGTTACCATAGCAACTGTCACTTTATGTTTAAGGATGCAACACCCAAAAAACACTCAAACATCTCCCACACAAAGAACATCCAGTCCGTTACAATTTTATGTTTTTAAATTTGATGTTCATTTTGCGATTAATACAAAGTGATCGCTATGGTAGATTATTAGCTACTGCTGCTATCAGCTAAGCTAACACTGCGGGAGTAGATTAACTAATTTAAACACTTGCTCTGCTGATGATCTGCCAAAGTTGGTGTTTAGGTCACCCTTTTTATTAGTTTTTAACTGAACCAAACACAAAATTCCACAGCAAATCTACATGTAAGGTTATCATAGTCAAGCTAGCATAACTAGCCTACTTCCCTCAGCCTCGTTTGTTTTTTTCCGGAATTAAAATGTTCCTGACCTTGTTATCGAGTTATTGTACTGTTGACAATTAGCAGCAGAGCACTGTATCATTTTTTCTCTTCTATTTCAGCCATACATTTAAGATTTAGTGTGTTATATTACAACTTAACAGCTAAAACCAATGCTAGCCATTGTTAGCCAGCGGTTTTTTGCTCTCCAGCAGGCAGATGGAGAAGGGAAGTGATGTCACGCTGCAGTGAGTCCATATAGCTCTCTCCTTCTTGGATTCATTTTCATTTGAGACCAAAACATACTTTAATCTTTTGACTCCTCAGATAATCTCTGAGGGATAAACAGCAAATGACAACAGGGCCGTCCAGAGACCACTAAAGGGGCAGGTGCTCAAAAATAAAAGGGCTCATCTAACCACATTTTAGGACAGAATATTAACAAAGCCACACAGCTTTCAGAGTTTAATAAACAATGATAAATTACTAAATTGTGAGATATACAATCAAAGCTAAGGAAAATCTCTATATAGAACATAAAACTATGCATATGTTAGATATTTTATTAGTAATTTCTTTCTGCAGGTCTATTTTGTTATAGGAAAGTATTGCAATATTCAAACCCGCAATTTAGCAAGATATGTAAATCAGAGCCAGAGCACCAGACATATTTTGTCTTTACAGAATTACACTATTAAAAATATAAACAAGGGCACAATGCAACCTTTTAATGAACTGTAATCTATAAAAACAGAGCTGCCTGTTTGCTGCAGTGGAGATGAAGATGGTCCATTCAGGAAAGCAGAGCTGCGTCAAACTTTAACGTGGAACTGCAGAAAAAAGACAAAAAAGCAAAATTTGAATTGTTAATGCAGGTCACCATGAGAAAAGCCTACTGAGTTTTGCTTAAAAAACTTTTTCTCACATGACGTTGTGGGCAGGACCCAAAATCGCAACAAAATATTTCTGATGTGTGCAAATAAAAATGTATGTTTGGCAAATAACTTTTTAAGTTCACAAGACAAAAATGAGTTATTTAATTTAGAAAAAAAGTTTTTTAAACAAAACATTTTGTTTTAAAAAATAAATCATTACAATTCCAAAAGTTTTGATTACAATTTCATTTTACTTAACTGAGGTTAGTTGCTTTTTTTTTTTTTTCATTGAATTGGGGAAAAAATTCAACTTCACACTCTGTGAACCAGACCCTAAACTTAAAGTCTGGATTGAGTTTTGTTCCCTTCATTAATGACACTTTTATTACATACATTATATCTATCATGGTAGTTCAGGGTGAGTTATTTTTAATTCTAAATTAATGTCCTTGTTGGATTTTATTTAAGTGCTATTCTCCTTCAAAATACATTTACCTAACGCCAGAATAAAGGCAATGTACATTATGCAGCAAAGGAAATTAGAAGACATATATCCATTATGGAGATGATCGGTTTTATACGGGCGATGTGCCCCTATTGCATAAGCGATACTGAAGAATGACTGATATCATTAACGATGCAGGGAAGAAGCTTTTTAGTTATCTTGCTTTGCTAGCAAAGTCGTTAGCTAGCAGCTAGCTAATAGCACAACAACAACAGCCTAATGTCTGTATGATAAAAATACTGAATCGATAGATAAGAACAGTTTTTCCTCACCTGGCTGTCTCCTCCCCTCAGTAGTTCTTCAGAGAAAAGCAGACAGAGGCCTGTCAGTGTCTGTTGTAATTCATTACCTCTCTGCTTAAACCGCTGAAGCAGAAACGATACTTCAACGTTTTCCGTCATCTGACAAGAAGCAAGTCTACTCCACTTTATTCACCAAAAACGTTTTTAATTCACCAAAAACTGATCTGTAATCTGGATCGCTCGCTACGTTGAGCTCCAGTTAGCCGCCTTATCTCACTGCGCGAGAGGCAACTGCGTCATGCGTCACGGGTAAAAGGTCAAAGGTCACAAGGTGACCGGAGGGCTAATTATGTTGTACAAAAAACCCCCCAACAAAAAACAAATAATTTTAGTACATATTATGTGTCAGAAGATAATAATACCAAAAACAAAAAGTTTGACCAAAAGAGCACTTGGGGACAAGGAGCAAAAGGGGCAGGTGCTCAAGCCCCACCCCCTACATGTCAATGTCCAACATATCAAAAAAACCAAATTTTACCTAGCGAAAACCTAGCAAAGCAATTAAAACAATTAGATTATGATATACTACACAACAACAAAGTAGAACATAAATCTGCAGGCATGACGTACTCAACAGCTCTTAGCACACAATCCCGATTGCATTTACTTTTTATCTAATTTATAGCTTGGCAAGCACAGTCGACCTCACTAAACCATTTGTAATCAATTTGACTAATGGAGTAATCTATTTGTCTGAAGCGGTGAACATTCGTTGAGTAAAACAGTCCAGAAACGGCCGTTGTCAGCGAGAGAAAACAGATCTGTCGCCTTGTAATCATCACCTGCCACGCTATGCGTCAAATTTATTTCATTGCAGTTTGAAAAAAAAATGTTTGTGGCGTCTTTTCATCCTTAGACAAGCAATTAGAAAGTAAGACTGTGTAAACAAGCTGTTCCTTAGTGATTTCCAGCAAAGCATTTCGCTTGCTGTTTGTGTCGGAATGACAGCTCACCTTGATATGAATGTGCCAGTTTTTCCCCCGTTCATTTTACTTCAGCATATGCCATTTTGTGAAGCCTCTGTAGGGAAATAAAAGTCTGTTGTTGTATGAGGTTATATTTTTAAATGGATTAAATAATCGGGTCCCTTCTGTTTGCCGCCGGAGGTTTCTGATAAATGTGGAAGATGGAACAAATCAGCAGGTTATGGAGATTGAGAGGATGCGTCACGTTATGCAGGTGTTGATGCTGAAATGAACAGCTGCTGACAGCCCTCATCTTCCCGAATGGGGCCCAATCATCACAAGAGCGACAAGTCAAAGAGATCAGGAGAGATCCTCCAGCTGGGGACAAATCTCAGAAATGCAGAGACCTGAATGCCGAAATGTCTGTGGGCTCCTTGTTTACATCTGGAAATTTCGCGCAAGTGCACAACGTCGGAGGGTAAAAAGACGATTCTCCTACATGCGCAAGTCGCGATTCAGTGAACTGAATGAAATCTGGAGATGTAGGTACTATTAATTTAGAGCATCAAAGGGAAAAATAAAGCAGAAAACCTGTTAAATAATAACTCAAAACCACTCGCTTTCTGTGTCGGCTACGCTACACGCAGATCCGTTGCCATAGCAACTGACAACAACGCCAAAAATCTTTGAAAACGGTTCTTTTACCGTTTTCATGTTTATAGGCTTGATGTTTAATATTTAGAGATTAGTAGTAAATGATCGCTGTGGTAGATTAACTTCCGCTGCTATTAGCTAAGCTAATATGGTAGATTAGCTCATGTAAACACCTGCTCTGCTGATGATCTGTCAGAGCTGGCGTTTTGGTCGCCTTCTTAAAATTTTTTAACTGAATCAAAACACACAAAATTCCACATCACATCTACATGTTATGGTTGTCAAAGTCAAGCTAGCATAACTAGCCTACTTCCCTATCTCTTTTTTTTCTGAATTAAAACTTTTTCCTGACCTTATCATCTAGTTGTCAGTGTAGTAAAGCACTGCATCCTTTCCTCTTTTAAAGAAGATTTAAGATTTAGCATGTTATATTGACAACTTAACAGCTAAAACCAATGCTAGTCTTTGATAGCCAGCAGCTTTTTGGCCTCCAGCAGAGATGTGGGTGGGATCTTGCATATGTTGCATCACATAAGATGATTTTGGCCTTGTTATGTTGGGAGGGAAAAGGCAGTTAACATTAAATCAGATGTGAGAGCTGATTAAACCAGCTCTCACAAAGCTAGACAAAGAAAAAAGGTGATCATTTTTGTTTTGTTTGGCCTCTTTTGTTTACAACAACAGTTCAAAACATCTTACATTACAGTCTGTGGTAAGGCGTGGTTAAAAACATTACTTTAAAACATTGAAGAGAGGGTATATTTCTAGCTAAGGCGACTTTTTAGAAACCTTTGCTAGAAATCTAGACATTGTCACTCTCCTAAAATAACGGCCTAGATCTTTCTTTGTTTTGGAAAAAAATGACTTGGGCCATTATTTTAGGAAGGTAATGATATGAAAAAACATAAGGGGCAAAAACTGATCCCAGTGGAACTCTATCCTTAATATTATGTAATTTAGTATAATTCCCATTTAACACATTTTCCTACACTGCAAAAACACAATCTTACCAAGTAAATTTTGTCTAGATTATAGTGAACTTGAAATAAGACAAAACTGACTTACAAGTAACTTTTCGGTAAGATGTTGGAGCTTGATTTAAGTCAATAAAAAGTTCTGGTTCTATTGGTAGAATGTTCCACTGCTCCGTTACCTAGCAACCCCAGTCAAGTCCAGGGCGTCACCTAGCAACCCAGTTTCAGTTCCACTGGCAAATTATATTAAATAAATATTTACTAAAAACAAGCTCCTAAATTTCCCCAAAAGCTTAATTATGAGTTAGTTTTGTCTTATTTCAAGTGTACTAAGACAAACTAGACAAAAATACTTGGTTAGGTTTTATGTTTTTGCAGTACAAAATGAAGATTTGATTAAGAAAACATAATCTGCTAGATACTAGCATAGTTTCTAGTACTTAATTTGAAGATTTTCCTTCAGTTTCTATCATACAAACCAACATAAGTAGTTAATTGTCTGTAAGCATGAAAAGATCTTTCTTTTCATGATGTTCAACTTCAGGTAAACTAGACTAGATCTTGTTGAAACAATTAAAATTTTAATAGCCCCGTAATTCAATCAGCCTCTCTTTACCATCAAAACAAGTTTAGTTTTTATTCTTTTATAATTGGAGCTCGAACTTGCAGCCAGTCTCTGGAGTTGCTCTCATATGTCACTGTCTATAATTAAATAGACACATCTGGCAGGTTCATTGCTGTAATTACTGAGGAAGTATAAAATTGCCCACTCAACCCACTGATAGTGCACACAGGTATTTATGAGCAATTTGTTTCATTTTACTTGTTTTTTCTGTCAAAGTAGTGGTCCATTTTAGAAGCTAATTTAAAATGTATGATGTGCAAATTGTAGGCCAACAATTCCCCTCGACTGCAAGAGCGCCAGTGATTTCTGGGAGAACAAATGTTTTGTCAGAAACTAAACTGAAGTGTAATAACTGTGTCCCGGCCTTGACGAAGTTATTATTGATAGGTTGGCTTTGCAAAAGCTGATGGTCGTGTTTGAGAGGAAAAAGAAACTTTTCACATTTCTGACGACCTGAAGGACTTAAAGGAGTCTCAGATTATTTCAAAAAGTCAATTCAGTGACTGTAAGAGTCTTTAAGCAGACGACGCTCAAAACATCGACTAAAATGCTCAGACCTGACCAGCTACACAAGTTTTGAATTTTCTTAAGTCTCCAAAAAAACAGGACATCCAGCGAGTTGCTGCTACTGTTGATTCAGATCAGAAGAGGGCTAAACAAAAGTAACTTTCATTCAAGGTTTGTCAGGAGGAAGCCTTTACCTTTTCGGAAAAGATGAAGTCATTTCTCCAGACATTTATTGGCGTTTTAAGTTCTGTTACGCTGTTGTTGACAGTTGGTGGTTACCATAGCAACCAGTAACTGACAGCTCCTCCCCCTTTTTTCTGTTACCGTCGGTAATTGTGGCACGAATCAGGATCAGCTCTGTGTTTTCTTTACAAGTATTATATTTTAACACATATTTTAGACAAATTTGATCACATACAGTGAGAAGAAAATATATAAATGCTGCTAACTGTTGTTAAATGCTGCTAGTTGCTGCTAACTTGTTAACCACTGCTAACTGGTGCTATTTGGTACTAAATGCTCACTGGGAGCTGTTGCTCTGAAGTTTCTCTATGGTAATTTATTATATTTTACTTAATGATTAGGGACACAAGCTGCTGGACTGATGTTAGCCACCAACTTGATTTCCTCTTTTGTTAGAATAAAAAACAAAAATAAAACTACACACTGTCCTGAGCAGCATTAATATTTAATTTATTTTTAGTAACATTCAAGCAAATAAAGCGTCTGGGTGTTTATTTTGCACAATGAGGCCTTCTGTGTGTCACCGTTTCAAGAGCTAATAACACTGTAAAGTCTCTGCCTGTCCTTCATCATACTGCGGGTTTTTCTTTGTCTGACTTCAGCTTTCTCAGGTTCAATGAACCTGAATGTTTTTGTTGTGACGTCGACCTACTGGAACTGAGACAAATATAGAAAGGTTACGACTGTTGCAGTAACCGATGTGACTAAAGACAAACAAATTAACGAGTTTCTCTAGAGCTTGCTGGGGCATTTCGTCCTTTAATCCTAGAAAAGTTCTTCGGCTGATAGAAGGCTGACTTTGCAACTGTCTTTATGTGACTGAATGTTCAGGTCAGATTTCAGAACAGACTTGCAGCTGAACATGAAACTGAAGAAGAGTTTTTCTGCAGTTGTATAACTTTTTCCTCAAAGCGAAAGGCACAGTGAAGACCGCCACCAATAACTGGAAGAAATAAAAACAAGCAATGCGAAAAGACGAGTGTTTTTCCAAACAGAAACAATTTTTAAGTCAAACAAAGTCGCCATTAATCAACAAAGTGTTTTACAATCCAAACAGTCGCCGCAAAAAGTTCTGCTGCCTTTGTGTGGCGAGTGGATTGTCGAGGACGAAGTCGAAGCAGCCATTTTAATAAGGTCATCAATTCTGGTTGAACACAGAAACACTTACTGCAAGGATATTACCCCTGGGACGACTGAAACACGGATGTTTGGGTTTTCTTCCCCCCGTAAAGTCCGCCTCTTGGGCAAACGTGTAATTAAAGCGAAATGGGGGTTAAGAGAGATTCTGCTGTTCTCTACAGCCGGTACGACAGAGGGGAAAATCCTCCTCTCCCCTGATAATATTATTCCACACTCTGCTGGGAGACAATCGGCGAGGTAATTAACTCCACCAGCGTGTTGTGGATTCTCTCAGACTAAACACTGGATGTGCAGATTGAAGGCAGAAAATGTCTCTCTTCAAACGATCCACCTCCAAACATATTTCTATTTTAATTTCGACAATAATCACACTTATTTTACACTTGGTTGGAGATAATACTTGCAGGTATCCTCAGCTACAAGCACTAATTGCTATATTTATGAGCTCTTTCAAGCAAAAAATAATACCTGGGAAAGTAGATTGGTGCGTGAGGAAGGGAAAACAAAAATAATCATCAGTCTGCAAGGTTAAAATGAAAATGAAAAGGTTGCCTCATTTTCGCTTTTCTCCACATCTTTTCTTGTTTATTTTAAAAGTTTTTGTTTCAGCTGATTTTGATTAAATAAATGTTTTTGCTTGCAGTCTAATCATAAATGTTAACTCATCAAAGCTGTCTTTTTTTAAATAAAGAACTTAATCAGCTTTTAATTGCTCTCATGTTAGGCCTCGAGGTAAAGCCATGGGTGAGCGCTTACAGCTTCCATCTTTAATTGGACTTGGAGTTTTGGATAATTAAAGAAATTTACATTTTAGGGAGAAAATTTGGATAAAATATGTCTTGTTGAAAAAAATGCAGACAACCCAGAGTTATTCGAGAAAACCTGATCTACTGTCTGTGTCTGTTTGTCCTTGCAGCATGGGGGACACACACACACACACTGGACACACACACAGTCCTACCTAAGGACAAATTAGAAAAACCAATTAACCTAACAGTCATGTTGGAACAACTCTCTACGGCTGAAGGTAGATAAAAGATTTTCTTGATGTTTCAACTGGTGTTCAGTTAATTATTGGCAACAAAAGGTGGATGTGGTGAGTTTAGTTTAGTTTCTATATTGATTAAGAAATTTAAATCAGATTAATTGCGCTATAAAACAGGGCCGGTCCAAACCTTTTTGGGGCCTTAAGCAGATTTTCATTGGGGCCCAAAAAACCAACATGTCACTCCAAAGTGACAAACCTACTAGCATTAGTGTTGTTTGTAATTAGCTTATATCAAAAATAGCAAACAAAACAAAAACAAAAAGATTTTGAAATGTAGAGTGTGCCATATTATTTTTAATCATTTTAATTTAACTTAAATTCCCTTTGGGATAAATAAAGGACTTTTAAAAAGAATTTCCGAAAGTAGCTTCACTTGATAAACACTGGATTTATAGTAATCAAGTTTTTGTTCTACTTTTGTAACTATAAAATAGCAGACAATGTTTATCCATGTGTAATAACATTTAGTTTATTCATGATAACTTGGTGCTTTTGGACCCTAAGCAGATGCTTGACTCTCAAATGCCTTGGGCCGGCCCTGCTTTAGAACATTTATTAACAGGTCATATTTATACACCAAACTGCTGCTATTTGGATATTTTTCTTTCTTTTGACCATTCTACATTTCTCTGTGCATGAAAGGTCCAACAGCTCAGCCGTTTCTGATGTTTCCAGATGAACCAAAGAAGAACCAATAAAACATGGCAACATTTCAAACTCCCTTAATCTCCTTTTTTATTCATTTTGAATCTCACTTTGAACTCCAGCAAGCGTCCATGTGATTGGTTTAGTCACTATTTCTGTTAGCCAGCCCATAAACAGCCATAACACTGAAAAAACACAGAATATTACCAAGTATTTTTCTCCAGTTTCTAGTGGAAATATTTTAGTAACTTGAAATAAAACATGACTAACTTTTCAGTAAAAAATATGATCTTGTTTTAATAATAATCCCTTAATATTTGTGAAGTTTAATTGGCAGATTATTTCACGTTTTTCATGAGAAAAACTAGAATTTGGTTGCTAGGCGACGGCGTGGGCTTAGCTCAGGTTGCTAGGCAACATCTACCAATGGAACTAGAATTTATCAATATTAAGGAATTACTTAAAACAAGCCTCTGTGTTTTGCTGAAAAGTTAATTTTTTCTTATTTCAAGTGAACTAAGATGTTTGCAGTAGAAACTAGACAAAAATACTTGGTAATATTTTGTGTTTTTGCAGTGAAATTAAAAAACTTTGTATCTTTTTGCATCAGTGATGTTGATTCTTTATGCTTTCTTAACATAAATGTAAAGACTCTTCAAAACACTAAACGCTTCTCTGGAAGTGGAAACTTACAGGAAACAAAATAAGTCAAAGTTCAGTTGAAACAAATAACGTCCTGCTAACTAAAGGAAGTAGGTTTTAAAATAAAGGAGCCTAAAGCTAATCAGACGCTGTGAGCTGGAAGTAAGTTAGAGTTAATTAAAGCAGAGGATTTTAACACTTTGTCAAAGTAACATGAAAGTCTTTACCTACAGCTTCGTTTCACACCTGCAGCTTCTCAGCAGAAGGCGGTTATCACAGCGAATGCAGACCTGCTGGAACAAAAGGAAATAATAAAGCACAATCTGATTTACTGTATTTAAAATAAAAGGGAGAACACATCCCTTAATGTCAGTCAGCTTTAGAAGACAAAAAAACCCAGAAAAAAATAATGTTACAGCTATATTTAAAAACAAATAACATAATTTGATTTAAAAAAAAAAAAAAAAAAGCTCACACTAAGTCCTCCAGATTAAAATTACTATTCTTAGTTGCCTGGGTTCAAGTAAAAGGTACAAAGAAAAGAGGAATCATTTTGTCTATTTCTTCAACAGACAACCATGAACTAAATCAGTTTAACTGGTACTTTTTCACTTTAAAATCTTTTCAAAAGCTAATTTTTCTCTCTTATTTTAAAAAGCATGTCCAGATTTCTAAGCGATGCACAGAAAATGTGGTTTAAAACTTTATTTGAATACTGACATGGAGGAGTGTTTATGTTTATGACTGTTGTCACAAAGTGTCATTCAGTAAACAATGTTTGTGTGAAGTTGCGCAAAACGTCTTACTTTTAATGTAAAGCTGCATAATTTTTAATCTCAAATCAGATTTAAATTGTAATTTTTAATCCCAGTCACATTAAAAGTGTCATTTTTAATCCCAAAGTCAGATTTAAAGTGCGGCTTTTAAACCAAAGTTGCATTAAAAGTTATAAATAATGAGACTTTTAATGCAAAGCACATTAAAAGTGTCATTATTGTCCAGATGAAACACGATGCCAACAGCCATGAACATCCATGAAGACTCCTTCACGTTTATGTCAGCCTTATGAACAAACCTTCACATAAAGCGTTCATCAGAAAAAAAGGAGCAGAATAAACAGATGTAAAGTCGACTTCAGATTTTAGGAGCGTAGAAAATCCAGCCAGGTGAGAGACGTCCAGAGTGACAATCCGCCAACGTTTGGATGGATCCGTTGAATGGCTCGTTAACGGGATGCTGCAGGGCTGAATGAGCGCTGATGAGGGATTCAGCCACTGGACGGAGGAACGATGCGTCCAAAACGGACAGCAGCTCTCAGGACCGGACATTTTACATCTCACCGAATCACCGCTTCAGCTGGCAAAACTAAAACATTTAAACACTAAAAATAAAACCGAACCAGACTAAATGTCAGCCGTTTTTAGTAAAGTATAACCAAAGAATCCCTGCTTGCTGAATTCCTGGATCTTTTAAAGGAGTATTTTTTATATAAAATCAACTTTTTTTGAGCTTTGCATCATGGTACCTGGGTACATACCTGGAGTGTTGTTTGGCTTGAATCTCCATGGCAACCGTTCAGACACAAACCAACGGCTGTTTCCACAAAGCACCAGCAGTTACCACGGGTGTAAACGGCATAATGAGGAGCACTGCTGGAACGAACAGGAGCTTCTTAAAGAGACAGAGCCCAATTTCAAGGTGTTAAACTTCATTTGTGTTTTTTATGACAACTGAAGGTAACGGTTAAAAATATAAAATAAAAGTTGGTGCTATGTGTGTAGAAAATACACAAAATAATTACACTATTCTGGTGTAATTTAATTAAACAAAAACTCATCCAACACTTCTGGACAAACATTTTTAATTTTTTTTATTTTAGCCTCCAGTTGGTGAAGTTTAAGCGTCACTAATCTCCATCTTTCAATTAAAACGTCGCAGAGAAAACCTGCACCATATGGCTGCTCTTTACAGTTTTGTATGTGATATTTTCTTTCCCAGGAACTTAATTAGTTTGATGCTTCATGGCATTTGAAAGTCATTCATTCTGCGTCCAGCCGACTTTTCGCGCTAAATCCCCAAAACAATCCTGTTTACTTCGTTCTGCACCAGTCAGTCTGGTACTTTTTATTTTTTATTTCTCTCATTCGGCCTCCGACTGTCAAGGAAAATGGTTTTAGAAAGAGGTTTTAGATTTGATTTCTGTGGTAACTAATCCTCACAGTAACAACCTTAAAGAGAGAAAGCTACAAAAACATTGATTTGGACTAAATGTGGCCTTTATGAGCAGTTTCACTTATCGAATGGATTTCCCACAATGCTTTGCAGCTTTGAGTTAATTATTGGTGAGAACAATGCGAGTAAAACATGTGATAGCACAAGGGAATTTCCCCCATTAAATAACTACAAAATGAAACGAAAACTGAATCATAAAGTCATTATTTCTTATATTTCTGCATGTATCGTGGAGAAAAACAACAAAAACGTATTTTATTTTATTTGACAGATTTCTAACTAGTTTTAAATAAATTCAATGTAATTTCATTTAAAGTCTGTTGCTGGGAGCCATTTCATATAGCAAATATGACTAAAACTGTTCATTTCTAAATTATTTCACTGTTAGACAATAATTCTCATAACTGTTTGCAAATTCTTGTTTTAAACATTTAAACTGGGTTGTTGAAGGCATTTCTAGGTGTTTAAATTTGCATTTTCTGATTTTTTTTACTATTCGATACGTTTTAATCTAATTCTCTTGGTTGTTTTGTGTATAAAATACCACTTGACCCCGTCTCTTGCTTCTCCTTGAAAGAAATAAACATGTTTTCATTTTGAAACAACCTCTTTTTTAAGTGTTGATTAAATTAAAACTCTTAAACTGTCCTTGTGTTAATCAAAGATTCAGGCGGCTCACAAATTGTTTAGGCTTTTTTAGCCATTTTGACGACTCCCTCATGATTATTAGGCGACTAAAAGCCTAAAATGATCGCTAACAAAAGAGCACAAAGTTGTTGAAGTGAACATGACGATCCGTGCGACGCTGAACTGCATCATCATCATCATCATCTCCTCCTCTTCCTCACCGTCTGAATGGCTAAAAATGACCGAGTGCCTGCTGCAGCACAGGTAATAGTATCCAATTTGAATTTTTCTTTCTGTTCCCTTAAAAGGTCAGCATTGTCACAAATGGTTGCAGTGACGGATTTTATTAAAGGGCCGCTCAGCAGGCGCAACAACAAACGACAGTTAAAAAGATTTGCAGGAACTTTTGTTTTTTGCAAAAACTCTCTTCACAGAGGTTTATTGCAGCATTATAGATAAATGCTAGCATGTTAACTTTAGCTCAATATTAAGGCTAACATCAGTATTTTTAACTAACAATACTGATGAATATTGTTAGTATACTAATTATCCTGCTTATATTAGCCTAAGCACTATAACATTAGCTTTACGTTAACTTTAGCACAACTGCATTGTCCTTAGCGTTAGTATTAGCATGTTTATGTTAGCTTTAACACAATGCTAGCATTAGCATGCTAGACATTTCTTTAGCATGATTAAATTCTGATTTGTTTTTGCTCAAATTTGTGTATTTATGCGACTGTTCATAACTACTAATTAAATACAAACACAATCAGACTTTTGTGTGAACAGGACATGAAGGAAGCTAATAAAAAGAAAGCTAAGCTAACAGCAATGTTTGTGTAGTTGGAGGTAAACGTGGCGGGATTGTGATGCGATGCAAATCAACACAGACTTCTATTTTTTAAATATTCTAATGATGTTCTTCTGTTATTGTTTGAACTTGCATGAAATGAAGCTTGTGACAATTTTAAAATATAAAAACATACTTTAATTTTTAACAAACATACAGCAACTTTGATTTAAAAGCGTAAAAGTCGGCTCAGATCTCCAACCTACAAAGTGGCAGCCATTGTTTCATACTTTAAAGCCATCTATTTACAACAAATTTGTCTTTTCTACCAAATTAAAATGCTGAATTTACAGTTTTAAATTCCTTTTGAGGTTTTTCTTATCCAGAACTCTTAGAAAATGACAATATATTTCCTGAAAATAAAACCTGTAACATTCAATCAATTGAGTATCTCTTTCTAAAAAGAAACCATCATAAATTTAACATCTCTTGCAAAAAATACATCTTTATTCTACATTTCTTTTCAATTTCTTAGATGTCATGAAAACCTAACAGAAGGAAATAAAATGGATAAAAAGCATAATTAATTCTCTGTGTAAAGGATTACACCTCTCACACGTCTAAACCTTATAATTACAATAAAAGCTTGACATTTTTTTAAACACTACAATATTCTCGATTAATTAAATTTTACGCAAATTGATTCTTGCCTCTGCAGATGAATCAGAAACTCATGAGGATTCATGTATAGTTAATTAGTTTTTGGCCTTGATTTATCCTTTTATTAAAAAAATATTCACATCTTTTAATATAGCAACAATAAATCACAGGCGATAAAACAAAAAACAGACGGATGGAAACCCGGTGAGTTGATTAAAATTAATTAGAGAGAAAAGAAAAAACTTTCCTTAACCAGTTTTATGAAATCATTCAAACCAAAACCTGAAAACAGATAAAATTATTCTGATTTATTCCTGGATGACGCATCCAGCTCATACCACCATACAGAGGCCACGAATACTTTAAACCTCCTGTAAAATGCTTATACCTGCCTGTTTAGTAGTTCGAACGCCTAATATGCTTAATGTGCTTTAACATGCTCCGTGGAAACTGTTTTAGCACTGCTGCTACTTCCTTTTGTATAAGCCAATTATAGGTGAAGAAAATAAATGCCGCTCCCTGATTGGCTGGTTTGTAAATGCTATAGCCAATAGTGTGTCAGAAGCACTGGGACTCGACTGCATTGCCAAATATTTCTGAAATTTTCCCTGAATAATTTAGAATTGATTTACAGAACAGCTAACACTAATTAGCATGTAATGTGATGGATGTAAAGTGTGTCAAAATGTGTTTATTTATACTTTGAAGTAAGTTTAGTAAGTTCAGTAAAGTCCATTTTGCACTGCAGGGCCCGGCCCAGCTCAGTTCGACCCGGTCCCATTGGTGCTCTGGCCCTGGTCGTTTTGCATTGAGCTGGACTCGCGCCCAGCTGAACTACCGCTGCGGCAGGCGGGATTTCCTGGCTGGAGCGACGCCTCGTTTACAGCCTAAACGACTTCTGATTGGTTCATTGGAGAAATGTTATTTACATTTACCATTAAAATCTTTGGCTGAAGAGGCGAATGTAACCC
The DNA here is from genome assembly GCF_051168715.1 of Poecilia mexicana. Taxonomy (NCBI): domain Eukaryota; kingdom Metazoa; phylum Chordata; class Actinopteri; order Cyprinodontiformes; family Poeciliidae; genus Poecilia; species Poecilia mexicana. The sequence goes on from NW_028263381.1 coordinate 20,548,211, forward strand.
CAGTGTGGAGTAAGAATAGATTATGACAGGAATTTATTGATGCAGCATAATGAAATGACAGCCATCGAGAAAGTCTAGTGCTCCTCTGATCCAGAGATCTGGTCTTTGTCCCGCCTCCACAGCCAGTGAACCAATCAACAGCCAACTCCAAACCGACCCGATCTGGCTGGCCTGATTGGAACCACAGCTCTCGGGATTCCAGGGAGCCGGGTGGTACTGGGCTGGAAGTGCTAATGCAAAAACGATCAACCTGGTTCTGGCTGTGCAGTGCAAAAAGGACTTAAGTTATTTTCTCCAGACATTTATTGGTGTTTTAAATTCTGTTATGCTGCTCTTGGCAGTTGGTGGTTACCATAGTAACCAGTAGCCGACACTTCTGCCCCGTTTCTGTTGCCGTCGGTAACCGTTGTACGGTTTAGGATCAGCTCTGCGTTTTCTTTCAAGGTATATTTGAACACATATTTTAGACAAATGTAGTATTATACAGTGTTTCATAAGTAACTTTGCCGTGTTTTGTTTACGTTTTTAACTGTTAATAATGTACATTTTAGCTATGTTTAATTTTACACATGCTAACTGCTGCTATCAGCTGCTAGCTGCTTATTGGGCGCTATTGCCATGTAGTTTGTTTAATATTATTGTACACATAGGTTCAATACACAAGGCAAGACAAGATTTTAGCTATAAAGAAAACATTCGTGGTAGCGTATTCCACATTTTTGTGGAGTTTTGACAAAGTTTTGCATATATTTGTAACGGAAACGCAGCTACTGCCTCATGTTATTTATATTCTCCCATATTTAAGAACAAGAAATTACATTTTAATGCTCTATTCGTTCTCCCTAGTGAGCAAATCAATACTAGCTGGGAAAAAAAAGTATTTTCTTTGCTTCAGTGCATATTGCTGAATCTCACAGCATGAGAGTTTGTCTAAATCCTACTAGATGATTCATCAACAGTTAGCAAAATAAACAAAAGGATTTGTAATCTTTGTAGTAAATGCTAAGCATAATTAGATAAAATGTGAATTTCTGTGCTAAAAAAGACCAAACCTGCCAAAAAAAGCTCTCGTCTTTGGTCATCTTTTATCCACTCTTGGAATAAAATTAAATAAAAAAAGAATGAGGTTGATCACAGAAGAGCTCACTTTCTCCAGCGTGAGCTTTTGTCACCCGGAGCGCCAGGTGAGATGAGGCGAGCGGCGGCGCTGTCAGAACAGCACGGCGTCTGGTTCTGGCTCAGCAGAGCGCCTGCTTTGATGCCCCGGCAGCGACGTGAACGCTGGGGAACGTTTCTGTGCTTTCTCGCAGCGCGGCATGCTGGGACGGCTCCTGTTGGCAGCGAGCTTCTGTGGGTTCGGTGGTGGGAGAACGCCTGCAGGTACAAAAGGAAAAGAAGTTTGTGAAATTACAAGCTGTGAATTTTCATTCTTTTTTTTTTACCTCAGCTGGTATTTGATGTATAAATTTCATCTCCTTGATGGTGAACATCCATGTGTGAGAAACAGTCACAGTTTAAGGGCTGGATATTAAAAACAGACTTATCCAAGAGAGACCTGACCTTTCTCTAAATTTGTTCAAGGATATATATTTACAAATGTCACCCAGGCAGAAGAAAGTTTTGTAGAAATTAGTTTTTTAAATGTTGGCTTCCATCACAATCCAAAGCTACTTCAATAAGACAAACGGTGAAAGTTAAAGAACATATTAGAGCCATTGTTTTTTATTGGTTAAGAATATTACTTTTATTACAGCTGTGGTTTAAACAGGAATTTTAAACCACAGCCAAAGGGACAGAATTTCTATGCTTGTAATTGCGTTTTTTTTTTACCCTGATATGAAATTCTCACTACGTCATGCAGGTCTTGGTGTTTTGTTTCATTTTTTAAATTTAATATCTTTCAAATTTTTTTGGTTGCCATTTCGAAATGTGTAAAAATTAAACATAGCACCAGGTAAAATATTTAATATGTCATGCTCAAAACTTCAAAAGGTCAACATAAATCCAAATACGTCACCTAAAATGTACTTTTTCTATATTTTTAATCATTTTGGACTTATTTTTGCAACATAATTTATATTCTTTTCCATACTCATGACCTGATCAATTAATCTAAATGTCAATATTTCATTCTGAATTTATTGTAGATATTTCAATGGAGGTGAGGCTTTAAATATAAAACTACAAAAATTAGTAAAATTAAATAACAGCATGTAATAATGTAAATTTGCTGCATAATACAAAAATACAAAATAAGAAAGATTAATATTATAAAGTACACAGCTTAGGTGACAACAGTGGAACAGAGCTACTAAAACATTAATTTACAATCTAGAAAATTAAAATTCTCACCATCTTCTTCTCCAGGCCGTGAGCAGACGTCACCAGCATCCCATTCATAATTCTCATCTACCGAACACTGCCTCCTAAAGAGGAACAAAAACATTAGCCGCAGGCGCTAGTGTTAGCATGCTTTACTTTTTTACATTAGTTTTTGGTTGGAAATTGGTATTAGTGAACTCTTGATAGATTTAGCATGATAGCCCTAGTATTAGCTTGCTAACAATCACTTCATTGGCATTAGTATGCTAGCGTTTACCTTAGCATAATAAATTGGAAGACAATTCTTTAGCATGACTAAATATGCATTGTATACTAATTATTCTGCTTATATTAGATTAAGTACTATAACATTAGCATTATAAATGCTAACTTTAGCACAATTATCTTTAGCTTTAGCATGTCTATGTTAGCTTTAGCATGGTCACTATTATAGGAGTGACTTATTTAATTGTAGTATTTAATATAATTTTTATATATTGCCATGCTAAAGCTGTTATATGCATCATATTTCATGCTAATTTTAGCTTTAGCGTGATAAAATTGACATTTTGTTAGCTCTATCAAACACCAGGAGGCAAAATTTAACAAGCAAAAAAACCCAAAACATTTTTCTAAGCATGATGTATTAACTTTAGTACGTATTATTAGGTTGCCTATAATAGATCCTAAATGCACTAAAGCATAATAGCTTTTACATCAGCATGCTAAGCTTACTATTTGCATGTAAAGCCACTATCCACAACCTTTTCTGAATTATATTCTGAAATGTGCTTTGTTCTATTCAGTTACCAGTTATTGACATTTCAGACATTTGATGAGTAATGGGCTCACATTGATGGTGACCATAGAGGATTATCTAAAATCCCTGACATCGTCTTCAACTAAATCAAAATTCAGTAAGTCGGTGTGACCCATCACCTTCGTTTTGGTTCTGTTTGTCCACCTTCCTTGTGGTCTGATCCCCCCTGAGAGTCCTCTGCAGTCGCAGGCGAGTCTGTCAGCGTTGGGGACAGGTGAGACAAGGGCAGATGCCCGTTAGCAGTCTCCATGCTGCCGCGGCCGCTGCTAGCGTAGCTACTGTAGCTGCCACCAGAGTCTGCCACTTCCTCGTAGCCTCCCGAGTCCACCTCCAGTGCCTCCAAGTCGTTGCTGATGGGCGGTAAGTATGTGGAAACCTCCTTCAGGCTGACAATATAACCCGATTCCTTCATTGTGCCCTGATTGGGAGTTGGATGATTGGCAGTGTCAGCTGAGGGGCTAGGTTGGCGGTAATGGGGCACATCAGGATTTGGACTGTGAGTTGGACCCGCAGCAGTTGAGAACTGTTGCTCAGTTTTGGTACTTGTATGAGACAATTCAACCGAACAGTCCTCTTGGCTGAGTGACTCTACCCATGCGGATGGTGTGAGAAAGGTACTCTTCTTCTGTCTCCTCAAGTCTAGACTCTGACTTCGCTGACTGCGGTCCAAGGTTTTGGAGCCTCGGGTCCTAGCTCTCCAGTGTTCTGGTCCTGAGGTTTGCTGACCGTGATGGGCCATGTCAAAGCTGCTGACAGAAGCATTCCTGCTGCAATTGAAGCTTGTGCTTCTTTTCATATCTTCATGCCTGCTTCTCTGAGACAGCGAGCAGCCATGTTGAACATGAGAGGCAATCCTGTGGTGTAACATGGGCTTCGCAGGTTGCAACGTGGGCAACTCGTACTCCGGCTCGTCTACGCTCATCTCGACATACGACTCTTTGCCAACTGAACCAATTGGTTCAATGAGCATTTCGTCCAATCTTGTAGAGTCTCTTACTGTATCTGGAGTGTTTCTGTTGCTGTGAAACATTGTGCCATTACTGAGAATGTTTTCTTTTTGTGGATTGTGGAATGAGTGACTTATTTGGGGGTCAAAGGATGAGAATCGTCTTGGACTATCGTAGCCTTGTGATGGATCTACTCGACACCTCTGGTGAGGGAGAGTTGAGGTGTCAACAAAAGAGTGGCGGACACCATTGGGTTTCTTAGTAAATGATTCAAGAAAATAGGGAGAAAAAGAAGGAATGGAAGGGGGAGATGTATTCAAATGATCTCTGATTGGATTCAAAGTTGAACTTGAGTCATAAGGATGGGCTTCCCAGTTGATTGAGGACGATGTAAGGTATCTAGATCTCTCCTTACCACCGTGACGATAAATGTTTGGCAAGGTCCTGCTTTTGTATTCCCACATAAGACTCTCAACACTTTCGTCCCCATTGCTTGTTTCTCTTTGCTCTGTCTTGACTTTCATGGAGTTTCTTTCTAGTGTGTACAACCGAAGCTCCCTTTCCATTTCTTCTCTCTCCTGTGCCAGCCTCAGGCACCGACTAAGGTTCCCTTTCTCACGTTCATGTTCCATTTGGAGAACCAAGCTGCTCGCTGTTGTTGAAGGCTGACCGATGCTGGCTCGGAGATGTGGGAGGACGGGAAATACTGGAGGCAGTCCAGTATTTCTGCTGAGACAAGGCATGGTGCAAAAACTGGTGTTTGAGTACAAGCTGTTCTGATCAGGCGAAACAATGTAGTTTTCCTGAAGTGGCGGGAGTTGACCCAAGCTGCGCATTTGACTTGAATCACCCTCCAGTTTAAACGGAGGAACGTCAACAGAAAGCACACACGGCAGGTCTTTCTTGTCCTCCTTTTCCAAGTGGAGTGACACAGATCTTTTGGCTCTGGAAATTGTTCTGCTGTTAACACTTAATGTGTCATAGTCACCAACTGCAAACCGGCCATCCGGACCTCTAGAGATCAACTCAATGGAGGGAGAAATTAAAGAAGTTGTCTTGGTAAGGCGGCCTCTGCTGTAGGTTGGCTCTAGAGTCCTGCGCCGACGGTTATTCTCTGTGCTCAAATTGGAGCAGTCCGTCTGAGAGGAGGAAGTGGTGGAAGAGATTGTGGGGTAGTGGGAGCTGGCTGGGAGGAGGCTTTTCTTCAACAGACTGTCTGGACTACTGGAGCCTGAAGTCTTACTGTGAGAGTGAGGGGAAAGATGGGGAAGGGCAGAGGAGAGAGATTTGTAAGTGGAAGAAAAACTGACTGCATTTAAGCTCAGCCAGGAGCTTGGATAGATCATCGCGAGGGAGATAAGAAGATGAAACAGAAACCTGTTGGCATTTTCAGCACATTCAAAGGAAGGAAAAGGGAAAGGTTACTGTCTAATATTGCAGTGGAGTGATAAAGGGGTACTCACATTGATGGGGAGCACTTATAGATGGCAGGAAGGGGTTCTGAAAGGGAGGGATGAGGTGTAAGATGGTGCATGACTTTCTGACCAGGAAATGAAAACCAATCAACCCCATCAAGAGTCCATTAGAAGGATCCATGATTAGTTTTAACAGTATACTTTATTTGAGAAATATTTTAGTTGTAAGAATACAGTAATAATACTGTAGGTTATTTAGTTTTTAGAAATGTTAATAAAATATTGTCACAGGAACATGTTCACGTTGCAATGCATGATGTCTCACTGCCTGGCTGGGTCCAGCCAAAACAGCATGAGTAATGTCTTTTCAATTTGAACTGGAGTGCGTTGAAATCGATGGGAATGTAAAAATCACAAGAGGTGATGAAGATGAGGAGGACCAAACAGAGGAAGAGGACAGAGTTGGCCATAGCAGCTGGTGTTTACTGCTGCTGCCTTCAGCTTTGTAAATAAAACAATGAGTGACACGTACTTCAGGTTGGACTGTGTGATCCAGTAAGTACTTCTATAGCTCTGTGTCTGGTCAGGATGTAACGGGGCACTACTGGTGCCCCATTACGCCCCGCTACTGGCGCAGAGCTCTGTTAGCACCTAAAAGAGCTTCCAGAGCCGAGTTTTGCTCGTACAAATGACTCCAAGTCTTCTGAAGAAAAATGTTGAGGGCACAAATGTACATCTTTGGACGTTGTGTTCTGCTCCAGCTCTCTCCTACTGCTCTCTTCTTGTTTGTCATGTGGGAAATTATCCAGATTCACCTCACTGTTTTCTTTTTAAATTACAGCCAAAAGTGACACCATGTGGCTTCATCTAAAATTACACCTATGAAATATAATATGAACAGGTAAAGTTAGCCTTTCTGTGTTTACTTTGTAGATTCCAGTACAGATTGGACCATTATGCATCATCAACCCAGCAGGTGTAAAAATGGCGACCTACATGGGTGAAAAATCTAACAAAAGATGTAAATGTTTTTGAAGTAATTATGAGTTTTGGTGTACCACAAACACCAATGTTTTAGTTAATAGAAAAAGTACAACGTATTTAGGCCAACATGTTAAACTAATCTTGGATCCCTTTGATGACTCAAGGCAACTAGGCTAGCTAAAGTTAATTACCCTTTAATTTATCACTGCCTATTGAGAAATTACACAAATCAGTAAGCAATATGAACAACATCCATAATTTTTACAACTGGATGGATGAGGAAGGGTCATTTATTTCACAGATATGAAGTGGCTCGATATTTTACTGAATAAATGATCACATTCAACATGCGGTTCATTAAAATGTGCTGAGTCTTCACTGGAGGATGGATACGTACCGTTCTCTGTCTTTCTGCGGCGACGGTCCCTCCTGCGGCTGACCAAGCAGGCAGAACCGAGCAACAAGACCAGCGCCAGAAACATGAAGCCGATCCCGGCTAGCACACCGGCTAGCAACGGCTCCGGGACAAACGTAGACGTAGCCGCGAAGCTCTCCGTCACTGAGAACAAACAAATAAGTGACTGTAAGTTTAGCCACAAGTAGGAAAATAAATGACTAAATTCCAAGTGACAGCATTTAAGTCACAAAATTCAGTACTACTACAACTACTACAACTTTTACTACTGCTACTATTACTATTATTATTATTATGTAGATTTTCTTGTCTTGGGAGTTATTTTGTGATAATTTTGTCTATGTAATGTAATTTTTTCGCCCAGTATATTGTACAGGCACATGAATATTATAACATGGTTTTAATTACAAATTTTTGATAATTATTGAGCGATATATTTCATTAAATTGTGATAAGCGGTAGGGCTAAATTAGTGTTAATTTCTTTTTGCTCCTTTTCAAACAGAAAAGTAGTTTTAAGCTAATTATTTTGTTCTTGGTTATGTATTCATATGTTTTCTCTCCTTGTTTTTAAAAACAGTTTTAAATAAATAAATCAATAAACTCAAATTAGGAAGTTTTAAACCATTTGTTCAAACTAAATGTTGATTAGTCAACTTGATCTTTTGCCAATTTATTTTGAAACATTTCTTTGTATCGTTTTGTGAGCCCAGTTTTCAGAAAGAGTCCATTTAATTTTTGTGTCTCCCTCTTAAGAATTATTCTCACTGTTGTCTTTCTACAATCCTGAAAGCTTAACTGCATATCAACTCATTATTTCATTTCTTTCTTTACAATTTAAATGTCTCAACAGATCAGTCATTGTCATATCATAATGGTTTTGGTACTAATGTATAGATTTTCTTAAATTTAATTGTTAGTCTGGTTTCCTGATGGAGCCTGATCATCATAATCAAACCTTGAACTTGTTTGTTTTGCAGCCAGATGACTGAAGCTCAGCACAGCTGTTTAAACAAAAGCAGATTTGAGTTGAGGCTGCAGCGACGAGGCCTGATTGACTCTTACGTCTGATTTAACATTCACGTCACACACAAATAAAAGTCGAACAAGAAGAAAAAAAAAATTAGTGTAGCTATTTCTGTGGGCCGGGCTCGAAATGGGCATCGTTCCCAGGGGTCTCGCTCTGATTCCTCTCGCTGAGGAGCGACGGCGTCACTTTGAAGAGGAGAGGCTGCTCTCTCTCTCAAACTCCTACCTGTGGTGGAGACGTTGACTGATGGACCGGGCTCGCTCAGCAGCTCCCCCCGACGAGAAAGCATCCGCAGCTCGTACACACGGTCCTGAAACCACACACACACACACACACACACACACGCACACACACACACACACACACAGGGAGGATGAAGCCACACTTTGTCAACACACGGCGCTGTCTGCAATGCTAATGAAGTTCATTTGAATTCATGTAGACCCGTACAGGAGAGGGAAGGGGGAGATGAGACAGGCACAGGGAGGGAATAAAAAAATAAAAGATGGAAGTGATGACTGTCATGTCGTCTACTAACTGAAACCACTGCAGCACAGACGGAACCAGAGGGCAGAGCGACCGGCTCTTTACCTTCTGCAGACCCCTGACCAGGAAGTGGCTGCTGCTGGCGTTGATGTTCTCCTCCAGATTAAACCAGTCTTCTGCTGTGGCGGCGGCGGCAGAGCGGGACTGGAGGACGAAGCCTGTGATGGGCGGCTGCTGGGCGTCAGGGAGGGCCCACTGCAGGACGACACCTGCTGAGCTCTGATTAGCTGACAGCGAGGCGGGGGGCTTCGGTCTGACGCTCCTCTCTGGAGAATCTAATTCGGGGAGAATCAGAGACTTTCAGTCAATCAGAGGGAAAAAAATTAAATCAAAGCAGAACCCCGAGTGTTCGGGACGAAGGAGGAAGAGAAGCCAACATTAGCTCCACTGAGGAGAAAATAATTAAAGAGGCAGTATTACATAAAATCCACTTTACATCATGTTAAATATTATTTCCTGGAGTGTTGTTTTGATCTCCATGGCAATCATTCAGCTGAAAACACCTGGGTGGAGCTTGAGTAACTTCATGGCAGCTAGTTTTTACTTTTACTTGAGTACAACTACCAGTATTTGCATAAAAAAGTGTTTTTTTTTTGTTTGTTTTTTTGCTGAAAGTCAGACTCTCTTTGGCGTTTCTTCCAGTAGTAACATCCAGCTGTTGGTCATGTGATGCGAAAAAAGTGTTTCAACTGCAGTTTTGTGAAATATATCCATTTCTAAACCACCTCATCCTAAAGATTTCTTCAGAACTGGCAAATTTATTTTCCTACTTTCAATTTTATGGCTTTTAAGCTACTGAGAGAAGCAGGTTGTGTGTAAATAGTTGGTTTTGGCTCTGCAGAGACAAAAAAAAAATAGAGCAAACCAGAAAAACTGGACTGACCCAAAGTGCGTGCAATTACGATCTCGCTGAAAGGCCCTGTGCCAAACTTATTCTGAGACAAGATGCTGAACTGGTAGTCGGTGGCGGGAGAAAGGCCCGAAACCTGCAGGCTGGTGCCGGATGAGGAGGGAACGGGTACGGAGAACCATTCCTGCCTCCCGTCGCCACCGCTCGCTGAAATCCTCTTCACCCTGCAGAGCCGGAGAGACCGAGAGAGGAGGAGGAGGAGTGAGAACAAAACAGCAGCAGGGGTTTCTGGGAGTCTGGCTGTATGAAACATGACAGGAAAGTAGGTTTCATTAATCATTCATGCTCATCATCTGCTCGGGATTTCACGGCAGAGACAAGCTCTGATGGATCGCCGATATTGCACAGAGCGCACGCAACTCCAATTAGGTGTGATTTTTATCTTTCTACCAGAGATGAAGCTTTTATCTGACCTTCAGGGCTTTAAGAGGAAAAAATAATCATTAACCTATTCAGAACGACAGGAAAATATTCCAGTCAGTCTGAAAATAAAAGACGAGAGCTTTGATGCAAGTGAAGTGGTTCGATTCTTTATGAAAACTTAATGGAAAAGGTGATTTTTTACTATCAGTTATCTGACCCTTCACCTTTTTAAGATGTGTGAAAAGTGAAACCGTCTGTCAGGGAACAATACGATCCTTTTAAAGACAAAGTTTAACTGGAAGGAAATACAAAAACAAGCGGCCATGAACTCTGTCCATGTCAGGTGGCATAAACAAAACATAAAAGCAGAAACTGGATCAGATTCAATGTGAAAATGAGTCTGAGCTCAACAAAACACATCTGCTGATTGTTTTCTGTTAAATAAGAGCAAATATGTGTTAAAACATTCAGAAACAGTGTCTCCAGTCAGAGGCTTCTTCAGACTGGCTGTAATACGGACTGCTACAGGAGAATCTACTGCAACTCTTGAGAAATTTGTGAGGCAACTTAATTTATCTTAATAATATTACATTTTAAGGATTTAAAAATGTGAATACATTCTGGCACAACCGGCCCTTTAAGACCATCCATAATCTGGATTGGCACAAAAGAAAAATTAGTTTTATTCCTGTTCTGGTTGAGTGAAGTTTGTCTGGATCCATTTCTACTTCCATTCTGTCACATAAAACCCCAAATAAACTCCCTGAAGGTCGCGGCTGGATGATAAAAACTCTGACTCACAAAAGAAACAAGCTTATTACGTCGGCTTTTATCAGCCGCTCTCTATCGTCGCTCTCGGGGCCGAAGCATCGTAAAGCTACACTCCACTCCGCCAGGAGGTGATGGCAGATAAATGAATTCCTCATCCCGGAGATCAATAGAGCAATACCGGGCTGTCGATGGTCGCCATGGTTACGGCCCGAGAGGAGAGCGGGCGGCTTTACACCCACCAGACTGAAAACGTCTGCGCTGATCCCCCATCGAAGCCGGCCTCCCAGGACAGGTTGGCCCGGCTCGGCCCAGGAGAGACGGCCAGCGCGGCGGCAGCGTGGGGACTGGTTCCTGCAGCGAGAGCAGAGGAGAGGAGTTGGTGGAAACCGGCCAGCGCTCCAGATACCCGACGGAGCAGAAGGTCAGAGGTGCAGCTACTGAAGTTCTGCATTTATACATCGGAGGCGGAGCGGAGCGGAGGCGCCGGCTGGTACAGGTGGACCGAGGAGATTTTAGGACAGAAAACTGCTCATGTAATCATGATACACCATCTCAAAAAAGAAGATAGTTGCTAAAAAAAAAGATGAACGTTTAGAGCGCTGGATGCAAATATCCTCATAGAAAGTTTAGTGGAAAGAAAAAAATGTGGTGGTAGAAGATCAAGTGATTATGATATACGATGTCAAAAATTACTTTAAAAAAGACAAAAAAAGAAGACTGCTGCAATGCCACTCCCCCTGGTGGCCGGTCAGAGAGCTGGATGCAAATATACTCATAGAAAGTTTAGTGGAAAGAAAAAAGGTTGTAGTAGATCAAGTGAGCATGATATGCCATGTCAAAAAAATACTTAAAAAAAACCAAAGAAGAAGACTACAGCACTGTCCCTCCCTTTGGTGGCCGGTCAGAGCATTGCATGCAAATATACTCATGGAAAGTTTAGTGGAAGGAAAAAATATGGTAACATGTGATCATGACACACCATCTCAAAAAAATAAAAAAATAGAAAAAAATAAAAATTTATTTTTTTAGCATTTATTTTTAGGGAGGAGACTGCTGCTAAAATAGATAACTGTTCAGATTGTTGGATGCAAATATACTCATGGAAAGTTTAGTTGAAGGAAAAAATATGGTAGCATATCATGTGATCATGACACGCCATCTCAAAATAAATACTAAAAAATAGTATTTTTTTTAGTATTTTCTTTTTTGGCGGGGAGACTGCTGCTAAAAAAGATAAACGTTCAGAGTGCTGGATGCAAATATACTCATGGAAAGTTTAGTGGAAGGAAAAAAGGTGCACAGCAGTCATGTGAGAATTGTTTAGCAAATATATTAGTTTATTTAAGAGGGGGTAAATGAAGAGTTGTTACATGGGTCTCTTAGCCATTTTTTCCCCTGCTTCACTTTTGCCTTCCACCAAACTTTCCATCAGAATACTTGCATACTGCGTTTTGAACATCCAGCTTCATTACCAGAGATAATGTGTGCTGATTTCTGTCATGCTAGCATGTTTGCTGTTTATTTTACTGATCACCTGCTGGACATGTCGGACTCACCCAGGACAAAGACTCGTGTGCGGGTCTCTATGGATGCAGCGCGGTTGGAGACGCTGCACTCCCACTCCCCCTGGTGGTCCTTCAGAAGAGGCTGCAGCAGCAAGGAGCCGTTGGGTTCGATGGAGTAAGAAACAGAACGAACCGGGTCCACCTAAAAAAAAAACAGTACACTAATTTACACAGAACAGACATCTTAAAATACTTTCAGTTTTCACAAAATTAAGAGTCTTTTACTTTCACTTGATGATTTTCTGCAACTTTATGATGATTTATTACCTAAAATCCCAGAAAAACACAAATGTTGGTGGTAGTGATCTGACAAAACGTGTTAAAGGAATGAATGAGATACCAGAGATGATCTCTCAGTTATAGCAAGCAGAATAAAACGAGATAAAACTGATAAAACAATTTTAGAATATTTTCATACGTTCCCTGCAGTCGAGATGTTCAGGACAACCCAACTTTAGATAATTACGTGTGAACTATATGGGTCAACTTAGTCCAGAGTAAATCAGAGTTAAAGTAACTTTTTCCAGACTGGTTTCTTTCTAAATCCCTGCAGAGGAAAAACAGTCATGCCTCCCCTCGTCATCCCTTTGGATGGCGTTTCTCTGCTCTCTTCTTGGAGGTAGTCCGGCCTTTATCCCGATAATGTGGCTTCTATCCAGGTGAAATGGACGGTGTGGATAATAGATCACAGGGGATTGTGTGAAATCCGTTGGGCTTTGACTGGATCGCCTAAGGCGAGTGTGTGAAATGACTGAGCTGCGTCTTGCTGTAGGGAACATTTCATCTCCAACACTCCAAACCTCCTCGTCTTTTCCTCGGCCGCAGAGAAACTCTGGGAGGATTTAGAAACCAGTTTATTAAACCTTCAACGAAGCTTTGGAGAGACAAGGAGACAACGATTCAGACAAATGATATTTAAACACACAACGCCGAAATGTTACTGATCTAAGAGCTACATTGGATGTAACGACTGAATGGATGAGTGTGAAGCGGTCAGCTATTCTAAGTCTTCTGGTTCTTCTGGACTGCCTCCAGTAAACTCCGGCCCGTTCCCTCCAGGTCCAGGTCGCTCTCTGCTTCGGGTCGAAGTGTCAGAACGTGACGTTGGGATGAAGCGGGAGTTGGGCCTACAGATTAGGATTGGACTGCAGTAATTCAGGCGCTGCTCTGGTCTGTTGTGGTGAAGAGCGACCAGAGTCCAAAAGCAAAGCTCCTGATGTACCGATCCGGTTCTGACCGTCACATGCGACCATGAAGTTTGGATCCTGGTAATCTCTGGTACTGCCAGAGATACTGCTGTCATTAGTATTCTTAATAACCTTTTCTGTGGATAATCAGCAACAGCCTATCAATATGGCCGCCAGGGAAGAGTTGGTCTCACAATGCCAGCCCAAGCATTTCCCGCCCAATTCAAGGCTTTAATTGTCCGTTCTTAGGCTTTCGGTAACATTTCTTAGACGTTTCTTTGTTTCATAGAGAGACAAGCAGCACTGGTTAAAGAAAAAATGTAAGTTTTCATTTAGAGTATTTCTATTTGTCAGGTTTACCTTGCTCCAGGTGGCTGCTGCGGCTGCGTTTCCTTGACAGGGGATGAGCAGCGTCCTGCCAGCGTCCCGCCTGTATTCCTCGGCTGGAGTGATGCTGAAAGACGGGGGGTCCTGCCAAGCGCCAAAGCAGAAAGCTGAATCAAGGACATCGCAGCAAAGCAAAACAAGGGATTTCCAGACTGGATTACCGCCGCCTTGGACTAGATTATCTTAATAACAAGAGGATTAGCCACACAATTAACTCCCCTGCTAAGCGACATCGTTGTAGTCGGGCCAAGTTGACTTCTATTAATGTGGGAGGGCCTCAAAAGGTCGGCGGGAAAAGGTCAAGGAAATGTTTCTTTCTTAATACACAGTGAGAAATGTCATCATGCTGGATTTAAATAGAGATTTAATGTTGAATAAGTCTAAAAACACATAAATTCAAACCAAACATTTTTATTCAAACACAAAGGCGGTAAACAGTAGCAAATATACACATTTTTATACTAATAAAACTCATTATGTCCATATTTCCTCTAGTTACCATAGCAACTAATTAGTATAAACTACCACAACATGGCCGCCCAACTGAAAACACAGAACTGATCGGAGGAAGCAGCAGAGAGACCCAAAGTTACTCTGGAGGAGCTGCAATGAAACTTTTCATGCGTTAGAATGGCCTAGTCAAAGGCCAGCCAGTATTTTAGGTAGGAAAATGTTTTCTTTACTTCACAATTTTACACAAGTTTGTGTTGGTCAGTCGATTTCAGTCCCAATAAAATATATTACAGTTTGAGGTTATGATGTAACAACATGTCATCGTAACCTCAGAGTTTATGGCAGCAATATTTGAATATTTCATCACAGAGAAAGAGAAGTAAATCAATAAATGTGAACAGTTTGATGAAGGTGCGGCCAAATGATGAGCAAATACAAAACAAGACAGATTAATGACATCTCCATTAGCGTTTTTCACAAATTGATCAGCGTAAAAGGTAACTTTTCAGCAAGAAATATGAGCTTTTTTAAGTCAATAATGGGTTAATTCTGATAAAAAGAACTGGTAGATTAATTCACTTATGATATGGGGTAAAACATTTTGTTATAAATAAAGTAATCTGCAACTGGAATTAATATTAAGGAATGACTGACTTAAAACAAGCTTTCATTTTCTGCAGAAAAGTAACTTGTATATTAGTTTGGTTTCATTTCAAATGTACCAAGATATTTGGATAACACTTTATTTGAAGGGGTGTGACATTACACTGTCATAAATATGATGTAGCACCTGTTATAAACATGAAGGAGTCTTTATAAATGTTGTCATTAAGTGTAATTTAGTAAATAATTACACTTTTAATGAAAAGCTGCACTAAAAATTCCATTAAAAGTGTCAAGTTTGGATTATTTGGTAAATAATGACACTTTTAACGCAGAGTTCTATGAAAACGTACATTAAAAGTGTCATTATTTACTGACTGACACTTCATGACAACAAGTGTTATAACATGTTTATGACAGTCTTCTGCACACCTCTTCAAATAAAGTGTCACCCATATTTGCGGTAGAAACTGGACCAAAGGATACTTGGTAAAATTTGTTATTTTTGCAGGATTTATTAAATTAATTGCTGGTGAAATGAGCTTTGGCTCTCGTTAAGCGTGACCTTTCAGAAGGTGACCCAAGTGTTCGTACCGACCTGCAGAACCACCCTGATGGGTCCAGACGGCCCCATGGTGCCGTAGCTGTTGTATGGCGTACAGCTGTAGCTGCCCGCTGCGTCCTCATTGACCGTCGCCATCGCCAAAGAGCCGTCGGCTTTCAGAGTCCATCCTGGATACTGGAGGAAAGGCGCACAACTTAACTTTGTTTTTCTTTAGTCCTGTCTCCACATTTCAGGCGTAACATCTAGAGCATCTAAATTATCTAGAGCATTTTCGTTTTGGGCCAAAAAAAGATCACGAATACTCTTAAAGGGCCGGAATGCATTGATAAAAACTGTTAAAATATTAATGAATTCTTAAAATTAAATATTATTGAACATCTTTTCAGTCCCACCAGGATTTCATGATTCTTTTTGTGATTTTCTGCAATAAAAGTCAAAGTATTAGTGGTTAATTTGGAAATATTTGCGCTTATTTCTGACGGTAAATGCAACTTTCTATTACTCGCTATGTAGACTATTATAATCCGATATCAATTAAAGATGAGGCAGCTATTTAGTAAGAAATCTTTTGAAAATTTTGAGAAGAATCTGCAATAAACTCCCACTTCTTAGTGTGGGAATTTGTTGATTTTCAGTGAATTTCTATGATAATTATCTAGAAACTGGAGAAATTTATATAATTTGGCAGTAAACAGATAAAACTGCATTGATTTGATTGATAACATGATCATGATATTTAAGCACATTTAGTGTTTAGTCTAGAATCTAGAGGACCACATAAAACGCTGTGGTGGACCAGATTTGGCCCACGGACCTTCAGTTTGACACATGTGACATAGAGAAACTGGTTGCCTATATGCGTCGTTGCAAAAAAAGCCAAACTGAAATAATGGTAATCTGTTCAATCTTCTTCAATCATTTAGATTATGTGTGTGTTTGTGTCTAATTTAATATTCAAATTTATCCATTGTCATCAAAATTAACTGATAGAAATGCTTAATGCATCCATCTTTGTCCAGTTGGCCAATATAATGTACAAGTTTCCCTTTTTCAGCTGAATTACTTCATAAATGTGTTTTTACTTACATTATAATTCATGCACATTCACCTGAATGTATGGGAAAAGCAAAAATGTGAGAAACTACGAAGGTGTTTGACCTTCTGAGAGGAGATTTCTGTCACTAATCTATAGTATGTTTTCTTTTTCTCCCATGTTATGCATTTTTATCCATCTGGCATTGACGAAAAGAAACATTATCTCCAATAAAAATCACATAAAACATAAATACATATATTCTTTCTGGCTATTTCAATCAAACGAAGCACAGATGTTCTTTTCAGGTTTCATGATCAGTTTTTGAGGAACAGAATTAAAAGCACTCAAAGTAATTTTTTCCATTATGCCTTTAGTGAAAAGCTTTCGCTGTGTTCAAAAAGTTCTCCACTCGGCTTAATGAAGCCAAAAGTGCCATTATTCTCCGCGGATTGAAGCCGTAAGTATCGCTGCTGCGGCTGGTGAAAACCACGGCAGGAAGGAATAATTGGCAGAATAACAGCCCGACTCCAGGCCTCTGCTCCAATCTCCTGCGGTGCGTCTCATCCGCTGACGCATCCATCACACCCAGTGTCAAAAACACAGATGGGAGGAAAACCTGGAGGCTTTACAAGAGAAAACAAAGTTTAACTTTTACCTTAAGAGAAAGAAACCAATAAGAGGAAAAGCGGTTTTCCAATCAGGAGAAGTAAAAGGTAAGTGAAGGGAAATCCTAATCTGTAATGGGTCCTCCACTCATTCCTCCCATGAAGGGGGAAAAAGATCGAAGGGAAAGTCAGGGACGACAGGGAGGTGAGGAATTCCTGAGGGATTGCTTCCAGAGCTTTTAAGACTGGACACATTACCCATATCCATTAAAATGCATATGATTGAATGGCCTTCCACTGCAAAGCCGGCAGGAAATTTCCATCATGAGCAGAGGGAATGTCAGAGAGGGTGTCCTTCCCTTACATATATATTTATACACAGCTGAGCCCAGAACTGTTCATATCTCTGGCAGATTTATGTTTAAAGTTCTATTTTTATATAATATAAACAATTTGGAGCGGCCCAGACAGATTCACGAATTAAATCTGAATTGGCAAAGGGAATAAAAGATTAGAGGAGTGGCAAATCAAGACATCCTCTGCAAAAAAATCAGATCACAACTTTGTTTTTCTGTGATCAGAAGATAAACTCCTTGTTCAGAGAGAACCTGTACAAAAAAGAACAGCTGCAGAAACTCTGCAGGCTTTTTTTAAGGTTACTGATCGGATTGCTCTTTGCCAGCCACATGGAGAGGACATAAATGTCATGAGTGAGTATGTAGCCAAATATATAAACTTCTGTGTAGACAGCATCATAACCCATAAAATCAGGAAAATTATGAACGAGGCTGTCATAGAACCAAACAAATTGAAAAAGCTGTTCCCCTCCTCACCTGTGGTGGCGCTACACCAATAACTACTGAAGGAAATGACATGAAAAGACGTCAAAAGAAGAAAACATGGCTGATGTGAATGAACGCTAAATAAATTATTTTTATTGATAATCCTTTTACATAGTTTTATTATCTTTTGAGAATTGCTCATCTTTCTATCAGAAAAACTTCTTGCCTGAGTAAAAATCACAGCCAGAGTAAAACCTCTCAGAATACAGTTTACATAGTTTTATTTCTGCAGTTTTGAGTTTATGAGAATAACAGACAGGATGCATCGTGATGTGTTTTTACATTCTTTGAGCCTACTTCATGAAGTCAGACAGGTTCTAAGTAAGTAAGAGTGAAGTTTCATAACAGATAAAATCATCATTAAAAGTGGATTTTTATCACTTTTAATAAAAAAGTGAATTTTGTTTTGATGATCTGAGACATTTAAGTGCAACAGAAAAAGCAAAAACAGGCAAAAAAAATTATCTGACAAAACAGTTTTTACAGCCTTGTAGGGGATCTGATTGCTGCTACTTTCCTCCCAACTCCCATTGAAAAAGCAAGGCTGTTTACTCTTTCTCCTCACACACACACACACACACACACACACGCACACACACACACGCACGCACGCACACACACACACACACGCACGCACACACACACACGCACGCACACACACACACACACACACGCACGCACGCCTTCCCAGCCTGAAGCAGACACGTCAATAACTTCATTTCTGCAAATCCTTCAAAACATCCACTGGAGCGTAAAATCCAGCTCTGCTGAGGGAAAATGAATAGATTCAGCTACTTTACCTGGAACCACCATCACTTAAACTGCTGTTGACAACATAACGATGCACAGAAATTTGCTTATTTCTGAAAGTGAGCGCCGCTCACTAATGGTGAGATTACTGTTCATTACCAGAGACAGATCCAGAGGCTGTCCATCTTTCATCCAATCCACACGGAGCAGCGGAGGCTGAGCTGCCGCCGGGCATCGGATCCCGCCGCCCATACCTGTGGGAAGGTACGTCTCCTCGGGCATTTGGAGCGCCTTGGCTGGGTCTGAGTGGAGTTAAAACACAAAGTTATTAAACTCTTAAGCTACGTCATGCCTCAGTATCCTGAAAATGTTTCAACAGTTCTACCAAAGAAAACGAGAAATTAGATTTGTTTTACACAAAATGTCAAGGATTTAATTATCTCCAAATCAAAGATTTCCTCTGGGGAAAAAATCAGATCACAACTTTGTTTTTCCATGCTCAGAAGACAAACTCCTTGTTCAGAGAGAACCTGTACAAAAAGAACTGCTGAAGAAGCCCTACATTTGAGGCAACAGATCGGGTTGCTCTTTGCCAGCCACATGGAGACGCCATCAACCAGGGACATAAAGGACTTCACATAAAATCAAAAACATTATGAAACACACAGCC
This sequence comes from Poecilia mexicana, assembly GCF_051168715.1. Classification (NCBI taxonomy): domain Eukaryota; kingdom Metazoa; phylum Chordata; class Actinopteri; order Cyprinodontiformes; family Poeciliidae; genus Poecilia; species Poecilia mexicana. The sequence continues at coordinate 20,567,396 of NW_028263381.1, forward strand.
ATCACTATCTGTCATAACTTTTTGAAGAATCTGGAGTTGAAACAAAATTCCCTTTGGGGTCAATAATGCAATTTTAAAAGCAGCCTGCTGTTTTTGTGCAGAGAGAATCTGCAGACTAAAACTTGTTCGTTCTGACATCCAGCTGAGCTGAGGATGATGTATTTTCTCTGAGTGAACTAAGAGGAAAACGCTGAATCGGCAAGGAAACGGTGTGATTAATTATGCTACAATATGAGCATTTCTTTGCTAACAGGTAATTATGGAGAAACAGCGACTCTTCAAACAAACAAACTGAAAACTTGGCATTTTTTCTTGAATACACCAGCAACCTTTTGAACAAGCACATTTTAGTCACTTTTTAAATCATAAAGGAAATAATGGAGTATTTATTTTACAAGAGAAAGTATTTTTCCCTTAGTACTTTAACTTGACTTAACTTTTGCCAGAGCAACTTCTAATTGCAGATGATTATATGAATGAGTATCAGTGCTTTTACTCCAGTATTAGAGCTGAACAGTTTCTATTTTTACAATCTTTTTTCTGAAATGGAAAATGTTTCTTCCATCATCTGAAGGATGCAACAACGTGGGCAACCACCATCAAATTTGGCAACATTTTAGAAGAAAGTTATAGTTTTTGGTTGTTGAGACTTTTTTCTCTCAAAATTGAAAACATTCAACCCAAATAGTTAGAAAACTGTACTAATTTCTTAAGACTTACAATAAATCATTTTTTTCTGCGTTGTTTGATGAAAATGTCTGTTTAAATCATTTTAAAATGGAAAAAAAAACACCTAAAAGTTTGGACGGTTTGCTCTAAAGCCTCAGCCAACTGTGCACAACAAATAAACGTTTAGCTTTAGCCATTTCTCTAAAACAACAGGTAAAAGTTTAATAAGTTGAGTTTTGGGGTTTTCCTGTAAGATGTAAAAAAAACGGCAGTTCAACCTGAGCCCTTCTCTAAAGGTTTCCGTCTATTAAATAAAAACTGAAAAGTCGATGTTCTGCTATCAGAAGCTAAAGAGCGTATGGATCCAGAGAGCGGCCGCTCTCACTCAGGTCGGCATCAATAATCAATCTGGAGCCTGTAAACCAGAGCAGTGAAGTTTAAAGCCGTTATTTAAGGACTCGCTTCCTTTGAGCCGTTTATGGGTTGGTTACTTTAATCTGTTGCTCTGACTCAGGGTCTCCTGCTGCGTGAATTAAAAATAAATAAATCCTGTTAGATCAGAGGTGATGATGAGGAAGGTAGGTCCTGAAAATGGTGCTGCACATTATTCCCCCCAACAATAAATATTTAGCTAAATTAGTGACGTCAGAGTATTAGAGCCAGGAAGGGAGATACTGAATCTACATCCGAGTAGAAATTACCATCTTTGTTTCCTTCCTTTCTGTCCATTTTTCCTTCACTTCCTGATTTTATTACCATCATTTCTTCCTTTCTTCTTTCCATCCTTTCCTATCCAAATTTTAGCTTCTTTCCTTTTATTTCGTCTCCTTTATTTTATTATTATCTGACCTATCCCTTCTTCCTACCTTCCTCCCCCCATCTTTTTAAGGTTCCTTCCTTTCCTCCCAATTTTTAGCTTTCCTTTCCTTTTATACTTCTATCCTTCTTCCCTCCTTTCTTTCATCCCCATTTTCATCCCTCCTTTCTTTCCTCCTTGTGGTTGCAGCTCAGTGGAAACCGAAACGTTTTTCCTTCTTTCCCTCCTTTGTTGCAGAGTTCAGTAAAAATAATTCCCGTCTTTAATCGCCTGCAGCAGCAGAACCTTCACTTCGTTAGGAAATCATTTAAAACGCTACGTACGCATCACAGTTAAGATGGCGGAGGCGGTGGGCGGGGTCAGCAGCCCGTTGGTCGGTACGCAGGTGAAGTTCCCGGAGTCTTCTGGCCGTAAACGGACGATCTGCAGCGTTCCATCAACCAGGATCCTCACGCGCGACTTCAGAGACCTGCACAGGAAACATCCAGATAGTATATCTGAACAACGAGGGGAACGAAAACCAAAACAGTGGAGGTTTGTTTATATCTGAAGTGGACAGAAAACACTTTAAAAAAACATTTTTTTATGTTACTTCATCAGCAGGACTTTATAAGACCTTTTAATGCCACCCCCAATTAAATTTAAGACACAAAATATATATGTATTTATAGGGAATGGTTGGGGCTTACAATAAAGCACAGGAATTTTAGATACATTAAGCTATATTCATTTAAGACTTTTTAGGCATTTTTAATGCCGTCTATTAATTTTTAAGACTTTTTAAGGCCTTAATTTTTTTGTTGCCATTTTTAATGCCTTCTATTAATTTTTAAGACTTTTTTAAGGCCTTAATTTCTTTGCACATGAAATTAAGACTTTAAAAATATTTAAGGCCTTAGTTTTAGATGAATTAGACTTTTTTAATGCCTTAATTTTCTAATTTTCATTTGTGAATTTAAGGCTTTTTAAGGATAATCTGCGTCAGACAGTAGCAAATGTTCTCAAACCAACATCAGAAGCTGATGGAGAGAGGAGAAGGTGTGACCAGAGATTCCCAGTTCCCCCAGCTCCTCCAGTCCCAGCTGTGCTGTGGTTTCATTTTCCCAGCAGCAGGACGGTGTGGGTCACGTGGATCCGTCCTGCCTGGCTGTAAACGGCAGCCATTTATGGCCCGACCCGGTTCTGGCCGCGCCAGCAGACAGCGGCGTTGGGAAACGGCCTTTGGGTTTATGACGCCGGAGCAGAACAGAGTTTACAACGGAAGGTTTTCCTGTTGTGTTGAGGCTCACTTTGGGTCAGAACGACGCTTTGATTCAAGGATGTTTGAAAAATGACCATTTTCATTTTTCTATCAGTCCATCAGTCCTTCCTTTCTTCCTTCCTTCATTTCATTCTTCCTCTGCTTATTTCTCTGCTTCCTCCCATTTCTTTTTTGCTTTCTTATCTCCCTTCATTTTATTCCCTTGTTCCTTTCTTCCTCCCATCTTCCGTCATTAATTTCTTTTCTTCCTTTTCCTCCCTTCTTAATTCTCCTCCTTTTTCTTACATCAATTCTTCCTTCCCCTCTTTTCTTCCTACATTCACTCCTTCCATCTTTTTTTCTCTCTTTGGTTTTCTGCTTTTTTGTCCCGTTGCTCTTTTTCTTCCTCTCTTTTCTTGTCCTTCACTCCCTCCTCCTTCCATTTGTTCTGTTTCTTTTCCTTTACTGTTTTTTGCCATTTTTTTCCGTATTTCCTTCCTTCCTTTCCTGTTTAGGCTCATAAAAGTCGACGGTTTTCACTCCAAACTTATCAAAATAAGACGTAAAAACTTGAAGGTAAATGTTCAAAAACTGGATTTCCAGCCTCACACCTCCACTGGTTTCCATAGGAGCCAATTTTCCAGAATTAGTAAGAGATAATTAAATTATCTCCATGTTTTGAACTCCAGCATTGCCAGCTATTTCCTGCACATCAACTCCAAATGCCCCTCTGAATTTCTGCCCTCATTAAAATCGTGTAGAGAATTAACCTGAGCTCGACTGTAATGAGTCGCGATGCGTTCAATGGGGAAACGCTAACGAGGGGAGCCCTAATGGAAATTACCCCAACCCTCTTCACCCCCATCTGCTCGTCTGACCTGCGCCGTATCCAGCAGCAGCTGGATGGCGAACGCTGGTAATCACAACCATTTACACTCGGATCCTCCGTCTCCCAGTTAAACATCAATAAACTCGATCTTTGCTGCACATTTTCGCTTTTTTACGATGAAATTAAACACCAGAAACTGAGGTGAGCACATTTGAATCTCCTTAAACCGGTGAATGAAAAACAGTTTAAAGTGTCATTAATCTTTTTATTTTTTCCAAAACTAGCCACACAAAGACCATCTTTAATTCCTGCACTGCAAAAACACAAAATATTACTAACCAATTCTGGACTTGTTCTAGTGTAAATATCTCAGTACACTTAAAATAAGACAAAACTAACTTTTCAAGTTCCTTTTCAGCAAGAAATAGGAGTTTGTTTTAAGTCAATAATTCCTGAATATCGATTGAAAAGTTCTAGCTTCGTTGGTAGAATCTCCCATCGTTACCTAGCAACCCCAGCCAAGCCCAGCCCGTTACCTAGCAACCCCAGCCAAGCCCAGCCCGTTACCTAGCAACCCCAGCCAAGCCCAGCCCGTTACCTAGCAACCCAGTACTAGTTCCATTGGCAGATTATTTCACTTATAACAGGACAATTTCCCCATTTTATAAGTGAAATAATCTGCCGATGGAAGATTTTCATTACTGACTTGAAACAAGCTCATGTCTTGCTGAAAAGTTACTTATAAGTTTCTTTCATCTTATCTCAAGTGTAATAGGATATTTGCACTCGAAACTAGACCAGAAATACTTGGTAAGATTTCGGTGTTTTGTGCCGTGTAATCCAAGAGGTCGACCGTAACTGGAGGAGCAGCATAGATTTAGATGTTCAAATATGGTAGAAACACCCAAAAATGTAGTTACAATGAAAATTTATGATCATTTTTATTTGTAACAAACACAACAAAACATAAATACATCTTCTACATCAAGAGCAAAGTTTCAGTCTGACTAAAGAGCAATTCTGTCTTCAGCAGATCTTATTTGGATCAACTAGAAGCTGTAATAAGACAAGAATAAATGATCCCAGAGAACTAGAGAAACTAGAAGCACTACTGCTACTAGCGCAGAATCGTTTTTACAGCACAGGAGGGACAGACCGAAGGTCAAAACCATCAATTTTCAAGCCACAGACAGAGGAAAAGTTTGTCATCCAAACCTAACAAGCTTTTAGAAAACAGTTTTATAGATTTAGCTTGAAGCAGCTTTTGTGTGAATCTATACAGACATTAAACTCAGTAAAACCGAGATTAGAAACTGCTCCACTCACTCGATATGATGGACGTTTTCTCCGGCTTTCTGCCACACGTACGTCATGTTGGGAGGGTCGGCCACCGCCTGGCACTGCAGCAGTGCATTCTGGGACATGTTGAGGGTTGTGTCTTTAGGAGGAACCATGATGACAGGCGGACCTGAACAGGAGTAAACCACAGAGTTTTATGCTTCTTTTTTGTGAAGAAACAAAAACAACTTTCAAATCTGTGTAGAAAAACAAACATTTACATATTAAAAGTGGTGCCAACATTTTTAAACAGGATTTTTGGAACGTTTTCATGCAAAACTTATTTGACCTTTTTTCACTCTAAAACCTTTAGAAAACCTGAAGAGAAAACAGGAAGATGCAACTTCTGGAGGACAAATGTTTGTTTTCCGACTCAGGCGGTTACTAGATTTAGGGGAAAATTTGAAGAGCTATTTTTCCCCTCAACAGTTCAAATCATAATTTGAAATTTTATTCAGCATATTTTGTTGTTTAACCACATTAAATTGATATTCTGAAAAATTTAAGTGTTATTAAAAATAAAAAAAATAATAAAAATCTGTATGGAAGCAAGAGCTTTTTCACAGAATTGGCCAAAATACACGAAACAAGCAAGTAAAGCAGGTGAAGTTTAAAAAGCTGGAGGGTCTGAGGAAGATTTGACAACAAGCTGACACCTGACAGAGGGAAGATGTTGGACCGCTCCGCATATAGACACGAGACTGAGAGAAACACGGCGGCGGTGGGAGCTAATAAAGGGAGAGCGGGCAGCCTCACGGGCTGGAAAATACACAAAGACAAGGAGAAAATCAAGCTATGACACCTGTGGGAAGTGGTTATTTGAAACAAACGTGTTGGGCCCAAACAATGACAGGAAAGAGACGGCTGCAACATGACGGGAATTACTTTCTGTGTGGGTTTGTTCTGGTTTTGTCATGTTTCTGGGGTCTTAAGATGATTATTGTTGGGGTAAAAAGTTTAGTGGGTAAAGAAAGTTGGAGCTGAAATTTAGTTTCTTCCTTGTGGACATTTTCTTACGGATGGGAATTAGTCATAAATGCAGGAGACATCAACACTGGGATCTTAAAAGTTAGTTATGCTAACCCTAAAGCGCTACATCAGTTAACAGTTATGCTAACTTAGCTTAGGTCCTATTAAAGTTATCTTCTATTCCAGCTAAGTTGACTAATGCTGGGATTTGCTAGCTGATGCTAACCTACCTAGGGTATTATATCTTATTAAGGATATCTTGCATCTGTGAAGCCATATACTGTCAAGGTAAGTTAGCATTATCCAACTTAGCATTTGCTAAGTAAGCTAAGTTAGCATAACTATTAACTGGTGTAGAGCTTTAGAGTTAGCAGAAGCATTAGCTATGCTAACCCAAAAGCTCTACACCAATTAATAGGATAGGATATAAGCTTTCTTATATCCTAGCTAAATTAGCTAAGATTTAGCTAATGCTAGCTAACTTGATAATGCTTAGCTAGGATACAAGTTAAGTTAGCATTACCCAACGGTAACATTTTTTCCTTCTTGGAAATAATATTACCGTTGACCCTAGCATGTACTAACTTAGCATTAGCAGCTAAGTTAGCGCCAACAACTATTAGCAAAATAAATTTTTACTTTGAAACATAAATTCTTTACTTTGTAGCTATTTCAAAGTATACTCATAGTAAGTAATACATTCAAACTGCAATATTATATTGCAGCAATTAAGAAGCAAAACGCTTAAAATAAGTGAGAAAAAAATCATTTTTGCAGTGAAGTCAGCCGTTAGCAGAAGGCTAATGAGCAGAAGCGCGTCTCTCCACCTGTTTTACATGTAAACAACAATAATCTCTGCAGCAGTCACCACACATCAGGCTGGTAATCCAACATCTGTGCGTGAGTAACAGGTCGGAGGTCACCAACGGCTTTCAGACCAACTTCATGCAGATCAGATATTAGTCTGGATTAATCCGCCCGTGTGGGAACGCAGCAGGAAGCCGCCGCCAAAGCCCAGATAAAGTGATTTCAGTCGGCTCATGAGGATTATTAGTTGTAATGTGACCACTCCGACTGCGAGAGCCTCAAATTAAGTTAAACCTGGATGATGTTCGGTGGTAAAATATGTTAAAAAATTATGTAAATATATTTCCTGGCTCTCCCGAGGAACGGGATCTGCAGTAGGAGTTGGAGTAGGAGTACAGGAGAAAGTCAGAAATAAATCCCACTGTTTGTTATGCAGAGCTGTGTCGGTGTAATCCAATGATGCACAGATTCATATTTGCATATTCTTCATGCTTTTGTCCTCAAAATTGACTCATTTTTACATTTTCCTGACAGCCAGTCATGACTGCGTAAAAAAACTCAAATTAAAACAGAAAGACTCCACGATGCTAATAAATCCCCAGTTTCGTCTTTTAAACTTTCACTTGGTTTCAAAGTGAAATAAAATAAGGATGACTTCAGTTTGAGCTTTAATACAACGGTGTCGTCTGACGCAAGGCCAGGAAAGAGGAATGTAAATCACAGCGTCTTCAGGCACAAAGGCAGACAGGCGGCGACAGCTGACCTTTGATCTCCAGCCTCGACACGCGGCTGGCGTTTCCCTCGGCGTTGGAGGCGTGGCAGGCGTACAGCCCGGCCGCCTGCGCGGTCACCGCCGGCAGAGACAGCGCTCCTCCCTGGTGAGAGCGACGAGACGGAGAAACTCAGGATGATTTCACATGAGAGGCGCTTTAAGGAAAAGTTACGCTCATTAAAAATGCAACACCGGCGCCAGAAACTTGCTGATATTCACTGCTGTTCTCTGCCAGCGGCTGCAGAGCGAATAAATACTTCATTCCTTTACGTTTCCTCGTCGAAAAATTAAGAAATTCTTGTAAGTTGGTTTCAAACAAAAGCTGTCAAAAGAGATAATGTTCTTCACTCTCACTTCACTAATTAAACTCTAATGAAATAAAGATACTTGGAGAGAAAACAATCTTTTACTGCAGCAGCAGAAGCATAAAAAATACAAAAATCAAACATTAATTTTAATACATTTATTTCCTGGAGGTAAAGAAAGTAGAAAATCATCAGTTTAGCTGTCAATTCCTGTAAAATAAATATAATTTTTGACAATGATGAGTAAAAACCTGAAACTCCAGTGACTTTTATTGGGATTTTATCCGGCTGGAGCGACATCTACACAGCATGATTCTCTATGCTGCTCTTCAAAATGGGAAAAATAAGAAAACATTCCCGTCTGCATGTTTGTTTTAGCAGCAGAAAACTTCTTAAATAAGAACAAACTGAGTCATTAGGTGTAGTAACACTTCCTATTGCTCATCAGTTTATGATCAATACTAGATAATAATTCACATTGATTAATAATAAAAACACATTTTAAAAATAATAATCAAAAAATATTAATGCAGAAAAACTCCAAATAAAGCAAAAATAATCTAAAAATATCATAGGTGGTAGAAAACTCAGAAATAAATACACAGGTGACAACATATGAGGAAAAAAATGGATTAAAAACAGAAGAAGAAATCAATATTAAAGGCAATTATTAAAACTTATAGTGATCAATTCATGATTTGTTTAATAAGTCAAAACAATCTGGTTTCCACAAATATTAATTTGCATTATATAGTGAGAAAAACACGCTATACTTCATAGATTTATACTTATAGTAATATATAAAAATAAACTAAATAGTTTTAAATATTTGTAAATAAACAGGTAAAAAGTTAAACTGAAGTTAATATTAAATAATAATTACAAAAAAAGCACAAACCTACTGACACATCTGAAATATATTTAATAATTTATTTCCAGTTGTATTTTAATTATGACAAACATAAATTAAATTAAATGATTTATATATTTAGTAGTACCAGTTTAAATGCACTCTGTCAATATTTCCCTAACGAATAACTGAAAATAATAAAAACTATCATTTTAAGCGGGGAGGAAAGAGAGGCTCGGCGTGGGTGAAGCCATTTTGAATTCAATACGGGGGTCAGAGGTCAGAAGTGCTGTTTACGCGGCCGCTCTTATTCCTCCAACAACATGCCTCTTGAAATAAAAAACAGACATCCAGAGAAGAGACATTTTAAGAAACAGCAGGTGCTTCTTTTCAGCATGTTTTTCTTTTTCTACACAATAAACAGAAGCATAAAGAGAGAAAGACGATTGCTGCCCCCGAACGCGGCCTTGACTGGGAGACTCGACAAACACTTCAGTCACTGCAGAGGGGAAGCTGAACGACTCTGAAGACTCCACTTCAAATCGCACTCAACGTCCGACTATCACAAGAAAACCGCAACAATAAACTTTGCTTTCAGAAATGAGTAAAAAGTTAATTTAACGTCATTTGAGTGAAACTTTTTAAAGTTTATTTTGTTTGTTTATTTAGGAGAAATCCAGTAAATTATTGTTTGTGTACCTGGAGGTTTGCACTGGGAATGGCGCTGCCGTCTTTTAGCCAGGTGATGGTTGGCGTAGGGTTGCCAATAGCAACGCAGTCAAGAGACAGGGGACTTCCCACCAGGGCCTGGACCACAGGGGGCGGGGCTTTGGTGAAAGTGGGCGGGGCTAACAAGAAAACACAAACAAGCTGGAAATGAATCTTTTCCCCCCACAAGATAAAAATCAAAGGATTATCAAAAAGAGTCAAAACATTTTCTCTCCATCATTTCACCTGAAGCAGCAAATAATAAATTCTTAAAAGTTTACATATAATTACAAAAGGAAAATTAAATACATTTTGACATTGTGTTATTTGCAAATGTATTTTTTCCTTTCAGTATGATTTACGAAAGTATTGAAATTTGTAAATTACAGACATGAATAAACTAAAATGTCTTTAGTTTTGCAAATTCATCGGACAATCATAATTTATTTATTTATGCAATTTATAATAAATTGCACTTAATTAGTGGAATTACACTGGAATAACTGTATAACAAACAAAGTACAATGTTAAATGTTTCTGTCAAAAAGTTGATCTGTGTTAAACTTTTCCACAGAAATGCAGCTTTATTAAATGTTTTCATTTGTCATTTAATTAAGCTTTCCTGCTGTCACTTGGTTACAGATTAAAATAATAAAACACAGAGAAAAACGAGATTAGCTACAGATGGCTGCAACTTTAGTTATTTTTCCAGATCAAACTAGATTTCACATTATGTTAACTTAAGAAATTAAAAATAATCTAAACAAAATTGGAATTTTGTGAAAAAGTAATTTAGCCAAACTCTATACCTAAATGCCTGTTGTATCAAATATAATACAAACAGTTTTAGTAACGCCAACAGTTTCGTTTTTCAAAATAAAAACACATTTGATTATCATTTCTTGCATGAGGTTTGAAAGATTTAGAGTCAGGACTTAAATGCATAAATGTGAATCATAAAATCTGCATTTCTCAGATTCGATTTGAGCTTTTAGAGAAAACTCTGCTGACTGCTGGACTCTTGTTTCGCCTCGCAGGGCGCAGGCGCTGTGGTTTGTTGCGGAAGAAGCGGGTGAAGAACCCGTTATCGCTCCCGACTCTCACGCGGTCCAGCTTGGCTTTGATCTGATCGTTTCTTCTGAGCAGCGACAGCGAAAGGTTTTCCAAACACAAACAGACTTCAAAGCACACACACGGAAAAAAAAGAGATAATAATCCATATTTTATACCCAGAGTTAATATTTAAACCGTCAACAGGAATAACTTTACTTATTTTACCCCTGAAATCAGAGATTATTAAATATTACCTGATGCAAATAGAGACTTTACACACGTCCAACTTCTTTAAGCAGCATTTAAAAGTTTTCCGTTTAAAGAAGTTTGATAATTTATAGTATCTGTCATATGATGCTTATTTTGTAGAGCAAAATAAACGCAACATAAGCGCAGACATTATGGAAGATTCACTTTTTAAAGAGGCAGAAACTACCTAATGAGGCTATAAACCATTCTTTTGATTTTCTGGGTTATAAATAAATAAAATTTAGACTTTGATGTGTTGAGAAAAAACAGAAAACTGTGAAATTGGATCAAAACAATGTACCTCTGAAGAGGAGCAGAGAAGCTGGATATCTTCTGGTAAAATGTTTTCCCTTAAATCATTACGGCGCATTATAAATAACTAAAGAACTACGTTTAGGTGGGTATTTCATACAAGCAAACGCTGGAGGCTCTGCTGTAATCCCACCAAGTGGAACAAGAGTTTGGGGTTTTATTTAAAATCTGGATAAATGCATCTTTAATCTGTTTTTCTGCCACAGCTGCACCCCGTTGATCAGCTCTTTCAGGGTCAGGATTGTTTTGTTTCTGACTGAATGGGACGAGATTTCTGCAACATGATGCAAGTTTTAAGCAGGAAATGAGACCAGCTTCCCGCTGTGCAGAGGTTTGGTTGTGTCTTCATCTAAAACATGTTTTTATTTGATCTAAAAACTGCCAAAACTAAAACAGTTACTTAGTAATTATTGTAGAAGTACATCTGAAATATTAATTAGCCTAAATCAGCCATCAATTACAAATCTGGACTTTCAAATTGAGCTTCACATCCAACTCCCTGTAAAAGCTCACTTTTGTAAGATAAATCAAACTCGGCATAATAAAAGCTTCTGTGTTCTTTCAAAATAAAGTTCAGTTTAAAAGTTCAAAATAAAGTTATATACGAGTTACTGTCAAATATAAAAATGTTTTATAAAGATTAGAAATAACTATGTTATGAAGAAGCTGCGTGTGGAGTTTGCATGTTCTCCCTGTGCATGCGTGGCTTTTCTCCGGCTTCCTCCCACAGTCCAAAAACATGACTGTCAGGTTAATTGGTCAGGGGTCACCAACTCCAATCCTCAAGGGATAGCATCCTGCAACTTTTAGATTCACCTCTGCTCCAAAATGTCTGAATTCCCTCACCAGCATTCATTCCTCTCTGCAATAGGCTGGAAACGAGCAGTTTATTTGATCCAGGTGTGTTTGAGCAGAGATGCATCTAAAAGTTACAGGATGGTAGCCCTGGAGGACTGGAGTTGGTGACCCCTGCTCTAAATTGTCCCTAGGTGTGAGTGTGTGTGCATGGTTGTTTGTCCTCCGTGTTGCCCTGCGACAGACTGGTGATCTGTCCAGGGTGACCCCGCCTCTCGCCCCAAACATTAGCTGGAGAGGCACCAGCACCTCCCAACCCCACCAAGGGACAAGGGTGTACAGAAGATGGATGGATGGATGAAGAAGCTGCAACATCTTCAAGAAACAAAAGAATAAATCCTGTGGCCTTTTATTTAAGCGCTGAGCATTGTTTGTGTAGTTAACCTTAGCTAATATGTAGTTTTAGCAACTTATTAGCTAAAATATAGCTAAAACTATGGTTAGCTATAAAACATGTAGCTAACATAATACAAATAAAAATAAAATAGCTAAACATAGGTAATACTATATAGTTTTAACTATACATGTAGTTTTAGCTACATGTTCAACTATATTGTTAAAATTAGCTATGTTAGCTAAACATATTGATAAAATTAGCTATAAAATCCTATTTAGTTTCCCAGACAATAGTGGAACACAAAAAACATGCAAAAATTACTTTATTTTTTTTTTTTTGGGCTGTTGTAATCATTAACCGTCTCCCCTTCAGCTCCACCTTTTCAGTGGAGACACATTGTTGATTCTGCCATTAAATTTAAAATAACTTGCTATTAAGTATTGGGAAAAACTCAATGTAATTATTGTACTGAGGCGGTGGAGGGTTGTTGTCAGCAGCTGCTGAAAGTTCGAGTAATCAGTAAAATAGCCACGTTACTTTTTCAAGGAGTAATCAGTAATTCAATTAAAGTTACTTTTTCCAGTAACTATGCCATCCTGACGCTCACCAATGACAGGGAAGGTAAAAATCACATCGTTATCCCAAAGATGGCTCAGTTTCAGAGCATTAATCCAGCAGGATGCAGCTCACCGGTCACAGAAAGCCGAGTCCAGTCACTGCTCTGCTCTTCCTCCTCCAGTTTGTCCAGCTGAAATATCCGGCAGCTGTAGAAACCCTGGTCCTCCAGCTGCAGGCGCTCCAGCCTCAGGGTGGCGCTGCTGAGCAGAGACGCCCGCCCTGCAGGGACAGAGCCAGACTAGACTTCACTTTTCACCTTTCAACTTTTTATTTGTGGAGAAAAACAAAGCCAAAAACAAAACAAAAAAGGTTCAAGTTTTTCTTTTTTTATTTTATTTTTCAGTTACAGAAACCGGCGCTCAACCAACGCTGCGCACACACACAAACCCAGAAACTGGATCTGCTGGTTGCCAGGTGACGGCTCCCAGGAGCCAGCGCCGCCTGTAACATCAACCCTTTATCTCTCAGAGGCTGCAGACTAACTGTCCATGTAGATTTCACACCTTAACGGATAGATCCAACAGAAAGGAAGAAAAAACCTGCACCTCCTCGGGAAGAAAATAAAACGTGAAAGCATCAAACAGACTGCAGGATCGCTCTGTACCACAGGGAAGTCACTGTTGTGATGGTAATTATTAACAGATTCAGTGGATTGGAGGGAGCCTGGCGGCGAGAGACGGGCCTGACTGTAAAAAAAAAAAAAAAAAGATCCAGGAAGTTTGAGCCAGGTATGCTTCCAGAGATAACACACCCTGTTTACTTTTCCTCACCGCCAAAGGGGATCAAATCCACAGGGAGGGGACAGAAGTGGGAGCGAAAGTGGAGCAAAACACACATCAGCATACACTCAAGGGATTAGCTCGTTTCAAAACCCTGCCCTTTGACCCCCTCTGGTTTTTATCTCCGCTGCCTTCCTGTGATATAGGTCAGTGCAGCGCTGAACGGGAGGCAGAAATGCTGCTGGATTTCAGCCGGGGAAAATGGACAGAAGTGGAAAAGAAAAAGATCTGAGCGAGACGAGATGATGCAGAAATGAAAAGTGATCAAATTTGTAAAATTCCACTAGAGCAACAAGTCCTGCTGAATCCATTCAGGGTGTTGGAGCAGGAAGCCCATCTGTTCTGCAACACGGCAGTTCAAAGTGCTTTACATCATAAAAACATACAGGCACAAATTAAAAAAACAGAACCAAACTTAACATTTTTGTTGAGTGACATCATCAAATATGTTGATCAATGATCCATTTATTGTGCGTCAAAAGAAACGCTGAACTGGTTAGGCTTGATTTAAGACAGTGTTTCTCAATTCCGGTCCTTAGGCCCCCCTGCCCTGCATGCTTTAGGTGTTTCCCTTCTGCCACACACCTGGATTCAATATCCTGGTGATTAACAGGCTTCTGCAGTACTTGATGGTCATGCAATCATTTGAATCAGCTGTTCTGAAGTAGAGGCACATCTATAACATGCAGAGCAGGGGGGCCTGTCGACTGGAATCGAGAAGCACCAATTTAAGGGAACTCAGCGTTTCGACTGTTTTTACATTTTCTGGAAGTTTGTTCCAGATTTGTTCATTTTCTGTTGTCGTTTAGTAATTTCCTGAAATACAAGAGCTCTCAGAAGTTTCTGTAATCTTTATTCCATCACTAATATGACAATTCAACTAAAAAACATGAAGTGTGCTGCAAAAACACAAAATCTTACCAAGTGATTTTGAAGTAGTTTCTAGTGAAAATATAAGACAAGTCAATTACAAGTCATTTTTTAACAAGATATAGAAGCTTGTTTAGTCAATAACCTCTTTATATTGATGGAAAAAGTTCTAGTTCTGTTGGTAGAACGTTCCTCTGTGCCGTTACCTAGCAACCCCAGCCAAGCCCAGCCCGTTACCTAGCAACCCCAGCCCGTTACCTAGCAACGCAATTCTATGGAACTAGAGCTTTATTATCTGTATTAAAGTATTTATTCAAAACAAGTGCATAGTTCTTCCTGAAAAGTTTATTTTAAGCTAGTTTGTCTTATTCCAAGAAACCAGACCAAAATTACTTGGTGAGATTTTGTGTTTTGGCAGCGTAAATAAATATTTTATTTATGAGGTGCTTTTCACAGACTTAAAATGATAAAGGGCTGTATAACAAAAAATTCAACCTTGAAATTGTACAAAGCGTAAAACAAGAAAATCTGTTAAAAGAAAAATAAATACAAAAGATCGGGTTGCCTGGTTCCATAAGAGCCCATGAACTCAAACCAATTGCATCACACATATTTACAAAACAAAAATTTTATATTTTATCTTCTCTACATCTTCTATCTTTATGTGAGCCCACAGATTGTCTCTCATTAAGCCACTATTAGGTCGAATTTTAAATGTTCTTGTTGCCAAGACCATCTAACCTGGACCATCTAACCAAGTCAAGAACAGCAAAGTAATATGAGAGCATTAGTTAAAGAGGCAGCATTATGTATTTTCCAGGCACATATTTACTTGATTGTGGCTTGAAATTGGGCCTCTGTCTCTTTAAGAAACTCCTGCCTTCAGGACCATTATCCCTTTAACAACATTTTTACCAGCTTTTCACTGTTAAGTAACTCCTATAATGAAATCGGATGTTTTTCAGACGTTTGCTAATTGCTGCTGGCTAGTCTGAAGGAGCTGAAAGGAGGAAACTGCAGCTCAGAGGAAGAGCTGAGCCTCGAAGGCGGAGCTAGGTCCACCAAGGCGTTTTCAGCTGAATGGTTGCCATGGAGATTAAATGATCAAAGCAACACTCCAGGAAATATCATGATGCAAAGCTCAAAAAAGCTGATTTCATATAACACTACCCCTTTAAGAACATAACACTTAAATTTAACATCCTCATTAGTTAGTTTCCAGCTACATTTCAGTGAACCCAAACTTTTATGCAAGCAGAACCTCAACCACATGCTTGTCTGACATTTTCACAAGTGAAATGGAGAATTTATGGAGCAGACATACAGCTGGATGCTAACCAACGTGGCTTCGTCTGCAGGCGGATTGAAAAGAGGCGACACGGTTGGAGGTGAAGGTATTAAAGCAGCGTCGGTTCTTTAAGCGTGATGCAGAGTCAGAAAAACATCCGTATATTTGCAGAAGAAAATGTTTCTTCACCTTGTTTCTCCTCCTTCACGACGGCAGCACAGGTGGAGGCAATAAAATATTCAAAGTAAAGAAAGTTTAGTGGCTGAATTTGAATGCAGGCAGGAGCTTCTCGCCAGGCTGCAGTGAAACAAAAAGATGATGTAGCTGTGTGGGGAAAAAAGAAAAAATCCAAACCAAAACCGAATATCCACAGCAGAGGATCAGAGGTAGTAGAGTACACACAGAGAGTATTCAAGTAAAAGTATCACTACTTCAGCATATTTTTACTCAAGTAAAAAGATGTTCAAGAAATTAAAAATGTGTTTGGTAAAAAGTCTACTCAAGTATTGAGTAACTGGTCAAACTGGCCAAAGTAACTTTTGACTATATGAACCTGAGAGGGTAAGGTCTATGTGTACACAGGGAGAAACTTATTAAGCTGTCAGATCACAAATCACAAATGTAGTAAAATGAGATGGCTTTAGTTTTGCATTACCGATGTAAAAACACACAACAAGATTTCCATTTTCTTCTTTGCCCAAACTACAACTTCACTGTTGAAAACGCACAACTTTTATCCTTCAGCTTTTCTTTAAATCTGTTGTTGAGCGCGTCGTCTCTTCTGCAGTATCAGAACCAGAGGCCTAAAAAGGCTCAGCATTGCAAAAACACAAAATCATACCTGGTAGTTCTAGTCTAGTTTCTAGTGAAAATATCTCATTACACTTGAAATAAGACACACTAACTTACAAGCAACTTTTTCAGGACATATAGAAGCTTGTTTAAATACATAATTCACTTCAAAATATGGGGAAAATGTCTTGTTATAAGTGAAATAATCTACTAGTGGAACTAGAACTGGGTTGCTAGGTAACGGGCTGGGCTAGGCTGGGGTTGCTAGGTAACGGCTCAGTGGAATGCTCTACCAGTGGAACTAGAATTTTGAGCTAGAATTATTTATGTAAAACAAGCTTATTTATCTTGCTGGAAAATGACGTGTAAGTTAGTTTGACTCATTACTAAGATGCTCTAGAAACCAGACAAAAATTACTTGGTAAGATGTTGTGTTTTTACAGTGAACACAGCCTGATGGAGAAGGCTCGTTCTGTTCTGGTTACGACTGTGGAACGATACAGAGAAGGATTCTTTATAAATTCAAGAAAATAATGGACAATCCTGACCAGCGTCTTCATGAGACTGTCTTCAGTCAGAGGCTTCTTCAGATTCGCTGTAATACTGACTGCTACCTGCCAACAGCCATCGCCATCTACAGGAACGCTTTGAAGACTTTGAGTCAACAACATTTAATTTCACTTTGGAATCAATAAGATATTTTTGAATTTGCATAAATAATGTCTACTTGCTGATATATTACTATCAGGATCTACTTCACATCTACAGAATTGGACAAATCTGTCTCTGCAGCTCATTCAGTTTACAGGTTTTCTATGAGTCCACTACATTATGGAGTTCCTCAAGGTTCTGCTCTGGTGTCCTTGTAGTTTCTGTTGCACCTGCTCACACTTCAGCATAATTTAACATCTTAAAAAGCCATGTTTGTGTTAAAATTCAGTTCACATCTCTTCTAAGGTTTTTGAGGTAAAAACTGTAAAAGAATATAACATTTTAGTATATTTCTGAAAATGGCGAATGCTGTGAAGCTGGGAGTTTTTTGTCCACACAATCTCTTACTGACTTCATTTTAATACCCAACTTTGAAATGCATAAAATAAATTTGGAATAACAAGCAAAATGCAAACACTGAGGTTTCAAACGTGCTCTTTTGGGACAGAAATACGTTAAATATATCATCAAACCCACCACAACAAGGCCTGAGGTTCCTACAAATAAACTTTTTCAAAACAAAATTCACTTCTTCTCTTTATGTTAATCTGTTTGCACACAGCACTCGCCATCAAAAGTAGCAGCTATGTGGGTTTTTCAAACGCCCAAACCAAACAATACCCTTTGTCAGCACAATTCAACCACACAATGCATTTATTTGTCAAACTGCCTTTGACTGAATCCCCCTGAAGGCTCCTTCCCCCAATGCTCTTAGGTGACACTGAAACACAAAACCATGGAGTGAAACTCTGCAAAAGTAAAGAAAATAATTCAGAAATGAGCCGCTTTTAAAGATTAGAGCATGAATTATAACACGAGACAGTCATTGATGTCCTTTCTTGAAAGACAAAAGCAAGCAGAGGGAATATCGTCATCATCTGCGTATTGAGACATTTTTATCAAGCGGTGACTATTAGAGAAAAACCAATATTCCCGTTCTTCTCAGTTCCAGTTTGATGCCCTTCATAAAGCACTCAAACGAGTCAGAACAACGCTGACAAAAGGAATATCTGCAAAGACCACGGCTTGTGATTTTATAACATTTTATCGAGAGCGAAAGACGCATCAGACGTATTGATTTTCCATCTTCCAAAATGGATGTGTAACATTTCAGAAATGAAGTTTTCAAATTATAAAAAGAAGCCTTTGGGGAAATCATCCACAAAGTGTCTTGTTTGGTTTGACAAGAGCCTGTAGACAAAAATTATTTAAATTCAATACCATTTTGAGCGCCTCAGACATTTATGTCCCTGAAAATGTGATATCCTCGGGCAGAGAGCCCGCATCATCTCCAGGAGATGTCGTCAGCTCTTGGCAGGTCGAGGAGAAGCTTTCAGGTTTCGGGTTGCGCCCTGTCCTGCTTGTGGCTTTACGCAGGGCCACCGTGTCATGGATGAACATCTGAATTCAAGCAGTTCATCTAAATAAGAGGCCTAACTTGATGCTCCGCTGAACAATCCCAGCACCAGGCTATCATGTTTGTCCACATGGGAAGGAAGCACATTAACCGTGTTTAATGTTGCTCCTGCTTTCAGGGGGACAGCGCATTTATACAGCTGTATTTGCTTTTAATAAAGTCAGCAGAAGCATGGTGCCAACCTGGGACTACATTTCCTGTCCACAGAGCTGACATTAACGCTTTGATCACTTGCTCTGCAACAACAAACACTTAGACCTCTGCTAGCTGTCTTCACAACCCAGGGGAATCGCCAGCGAATCTCGTTTTTGAAGGAATCAAATAAAACTAGGAGTATATGGAGAGAAAATAAGCTCGAATTGGCAGTCAGGGATGAAAAAAGAGAGATACATCTTTGCATCCAACCATTTCCATAAACCAGGGAGAAATTATTCTAGGTTAAGCTAACAGCTACTCAACCAAACAACTATTCAAGCCAACAGCTATTTATCTAAAAGTAATTGGAGCAAGCCATCTGCCATTTAAGCTAACAAGCTACTCAAGATAACTACTTAATTTAGCAGCTATACAAGCCAACAGCTATTTGAGCCATCATTAATTCAACCTGCAGGTGTACTTGAGCTAACAAGTACTCAAATAAATCAATTCATGCCAAAATTCTACCCACGTTAACAGCTACTCAAGCTAACAGCTACTTGAGCCATCACTAATTCAACCTGCAGGTGTACAAGCTAACAAGCTACTTGAGCTAACAAGTACTCAAATTCATGCCAACATTCTACCCATGTTAACAGCTATTCAAGCTATCATTAATTCAAGCTGCAGGTATCCAAGCTAACTGTCATTGAAGCTAGCAGGCTACATGAGCTAACAAGTATTCAAATTTAGCAACTGATGCTAACATCTAGTCAAGTTAACAGCTACCCAAGCTCACAGACCATTAAGCTATAAGCCAATCAAGCTAAAAGTTATACAAGCTAACATCTGAGCTGACAGCTAAGCTAACAACCCATAGGAAGTGGGTTAATTTAAGAGAGTAGAACACCAAAAAAATAAAATTTACCTAGCAGTTTCATCAAAAAGTGCATATTGTACTAGATAGTTTTATAAATATTTCTATGCCTGTTTATAGTAAAGAAACTCATTGAGATTCAGCTTCAATTTGAAGAGAATACTTCAAACAATCATCCATTTTTGACTTATTGACTCAGATTAGCCATCAGTTTTACCATTTAACTTCCCTAGGAGACTCTTGCATAATGCCTCCAAGATACTGACTTCTCATTACTACTCCACACAAACCCACTTCACAGAAAAACATGGAAAAACCCACTAATGTGGGGCAGAGATGGAACCGAAGCGTCAGCCTCTGCAGACTTATTCACTTGGATACCTGGCGTTTGAATCACAGCAGCTAAACATCAGTTGGCTCTTGAAGCCAAACGGCTCCGACACCCGAGAACACGCCTGAGGGGTTGAAATGCACACTGCTCATTTCAACACTAAAGACTCCAAGTTTCCCATGCTGCACCTGTTACTGCCCCGGCAACCAGCACCGGTGAGAAAGCTCAAGCTCAGCATCAACGAGGACAAAGCATCTTTTTCAAGCCCTTTGAATCGGAGGAGAAACGGTTTTCTGTTTGTTGTTACCAAGCTTGCCCATTTAAAGACGTGGAATGACGAAGGTGTGCAGAAACGTGTAATTTGTCATTCAAAAGGCAGGCAAATTTTAAGGTTATGAGCAACCAGCAGATTGCCCTGCTTCCTCTGACGATGATTTATGCTGCAGATTGGCGCCTGAATCAGCAGCAAAAGCCGAGCGTCTTTTACGAGCCTGCGCTGGAATTAAAGTGGCTGCTGCTCCCACTTTTGATAATTCAGCCAATCGGCTGAGGTTCACCCTGACTTTACTGCCATGTAAATGTCAGCATCGGGTTTCCTGGAGTGGGAGTGGCTCCCCACTCAGAGGGGAAAGGCTGTGACTCAAACTAAAAGCAGGTCCTGATCCTTCGACAAACACAAAACTAAAGGCGGAGATTACAGCACATTACTCTCCGTTAGCACAAGAGATAAATCTGATAACATTGTTACAATGAAATGTGGATATGCAAGTGAAACGTCTTGATCTAAATACTGAACATTCTTTAAAAAATGGACTCCATTCGTTCCAGTTGCCTTGCAAAAGTATCCATTATTCACATTTTACAACCAATAAAACTTTAAATTCGGGGGATTTTAGTTTGATTTGCCAAAGCAAAATAGTGCATGTCTGTGACATGAGAGGAGCTGGTGAAAGGTTTTCAATATTTTAACAAATAAAAGTGTAAAGTACAGTTGTATGCAGCCCACTAGAGTCCAAACTTAAACAGACATTTTCAGTCAATTATTCTTAATTTACAAAAATTCTAGATTGGGTATTGGTGAGCATAAGGGCAGATCTGTTCAGTCTAATTCTATGCTTTCTGCTCTGAACAATGTCATTTATTTTACGTTATATTTCCAATTCCTAATTGCGCTTCCTAAACCATTCAAAATAAAGTTTGTTTTTGTGTTTTTGCATGTTTGACCAAAGTACCCAAACCTATTATTTTTGTCAGTTTCTTTATTATTTATTTTCCATTGCCTGTTATTTCTGCAGTGCATTGTTTGAACATGTCTGTGAAGTTACTGGTGTGTCTACTGGTGCTGTACTGGTGTGGAGTTATCAAATAAGTTTATAATTCAGTACATTTATGTCTGTGTTTAAAAAAAACAAAACATTTTAATTCATTTCAGTTCATCTGTATCAGATTGATATCAGTAAAAACTAAACCTCAGTGGATCAGTGCATCCCTAATTTAAACCTGTTTTTTTATTATTTCAAATAAAAATAATTAATACCAACTATATCAGCAAATGAAGAAATTGCGAGGAAAATAAATTGGAAGAAAGGAGGTAAAAACAAACATTTTTCCCACCCTTATTTACCATTCATGAGCTGCTACATAATTTAAGGAAGGGTCTGATTTTGGAAAAGAAAAGAAAAGAATAAAACTACATCTTGGCACAGTTCATGCACATTTTTCACCCAGGTAGATTTGCTGTCGAATACAACTTCAGTTCTGATAAAAAATTTAAACATCCATCAGATTAAATCACCTTAGATCTGTTTTCCATTCTTCTGAAGAAACTCTCTTAAACTTAGACATATCAGATGTCTCAGCTGGATGTAAAAATCAATCGGTGTGGGTGAGAACTGCCTTTAGTTGCACAGCGTGTAATGAGTGATGCAACAGGGAGTAAGACGGGTGTTGAAGGAAATTTAGAGAGCAGTAATTATGCAGTCAAATGTTAATCGGTGCTGGCTACCCCTCCTCGGTTTTCATGTTGATGGAAATAAACGAATTAGGTTAAAAGCTATACTTACTACCAGTTTGCTGCCTGCTTACCTCCCACCTGAGTGTTAAAATGCACCAATTAATTTCACTCTTTGAAGTTTTTTTCCCCAAGATACTCCAGGATTTAAAAAAAAAAAAACTGCACTTTAGTCAGAACTTTGCCTGATGTGTAAGAACATACACTTCAAAAACACAAAATCCTACAAAGTAATTTTGGTATATATAATAGTGCAAATATCGTAGTAAGCTCGAAATAAGAAAATGACTTCAAGTAACTTTTTAGTTTGATATAGAGACGGGTTTAAAGTAAATAATTCCCTAACTTTGATAAAGAAAGTTCTAATTCCACTGGCAGATTATTTGACTTATAACAGGAAAAATGACATCATAATCTGCCAGTGGAACTAGAACTGGGTTGCTAGGTAACGAGCTGGGCGTGGCTGGGGTTGCTAAGTAAAGGCACCACTTTTTCATCAATACTAAGGTATTATTTACTTAAAACAAGCTTCTGTGTCTTGCTGAAAAGTTACTTGCAGGTTAGTTTTGTCGGTAACACTTTATTTAAAGGGGTGTGCATAAGACTGACATGACACTGTCATAAACATGACATAACACCTGTCAGGAACATAAAGAAGTCTTTATGCATTGCATTAAATTGTCATTATTTACAAAATCATGCAAAGTTGGCACTTTTAATGGACTTTTAATGCAACTTTACATTAAAAGTGTCATTATTTACCGAATAACACTTCTTGACAACTGTCATAAACATTCATAAAGATTTCTGAGGTATTTCTGTACTGAGGTATTTGCTCTAGAAACCATTTAAAATTACTTTGTAAAATTATGTGTTTTTGCAGTGTACTGGCAATTTTCTCTTCCTAACTTCATACCTTTTGTAGTTTATTTTGTACTAAACCTTCTTTGGATATCTAATAGTGTCGTGTGTCATATTTAAGTAAATAATTTCAGTAAATAATTTCTTAAAATTGATGAAAAAAATCTAGTTCCATTGGTAGATTATTCCACTGTTGCCTAGCAACCCCAAACAAGCCCAGCCCGTCACCTAGCAACCCAGTTCTGGTTCCAATGGCAGATTATTTCACGTATAACATGTCATTTTTCATGTTATAAGTTAATTTATCTGCCTACAATGTAACTAGAACTTTTTTAATCAATATAAAAGAATTATTGACTTAAGACACACCTGTTCATCTTGCTAAAAAGTTACTTAAAAGTTAGTGCCCTTGAAATAAGACAATACTAAGATATTTGCACTAGAAACTAGACCAAAAATACTTGGTAAGATTTGTGTTTTTGTAGGATATCCAAAACAAAAACCCTGCACAAGTTCAGAGTGAAAATCTCCACAGGAATCTCCAAGGCGCGAAAAACTGGACCTGAACAAAAGCGAAGTTCTGAGCCACCCAGACAAGCTTTCTCTTTGTCCACATTTGTCCCATTGTTTGTGACTTTAAAGCCAAACAAAGGCAGCCCTCGCCCATTGAGGCTCTTTTTTCACCTCCGACCGTCTTTGTTCACCGTGCCGCGGCTTCGATCGTGAACAATAAGCAGTGATGCAATGCCAGAGTTTGTTTGAAAGGCCACCAAGGTGTGGCGCAGAATGAAATCCGAGAACAAGAGTCTCGTTTCGTTTTTGACTCCAGCCAGTCGCGCACTCACTTCACCGCCTGTATTGCCTTTAATGAGAGAACATTTTCACAGACAAACATTATAATAATGCTGGCAGGAATAATTGTATTTCAAGCATGGTGCTAAGTGCAGACATCAGCGTGCTGGCAAACAGAAAAACTTTCCTCAGGGAACCAAAGGTTTTTCTGCAGAAGGGTTTATGGCCGCTTTTACAGTCGTGCATAAATTTCAGTTTCTAAAACTGCCTATGGAAATTATTACAAAAACCATTCTTCAAATTTCAAAACATGTCCACAGGTTGTTTTTAAAGGGCAGTCAATTGCAATACAGTTTAAAATCCTCCAACTAAGCCACACTTCCTCAAACAGGTGCATCTCTAAAAGTTAGAATATCACACAAAAGTTTAATTAAATCCCATAATTCTATGTATTATATGGCTGACAAATCTTAAGATTTATTTCTGAATTGTTTGCATAAAGTACAAAGTCTCCATCTGGTTGGTAAAGAGTCACCCTGTTATATTAAAGCAGAATGTAAATATCTGAGAAGTAAATAAAATTTTTTCTAAAAGCTAAAATGTTCATATTGACGTTTATTAGGAAATTATTAATGTATTTATTTTCTAAAAACAAAAAAAACAACCATTAGCACACAGGGAACTAACCCGCAAATAAGTAGAGGTCCACTGTAAGGTGCTAGCATTACAGATAGCTACATGCTAGTGCTACCAGTTAGCAACTAATATGGACCCGTTGCAACGCGACGATGGCTACCATTGGTTTTAACTTTAGTTAAGTTGTAAACATGACGCACTAAATCTTAAATGAATGATAGGTAAAAGAAAAAGGAACGCAGTGCTTTGCTACTAATTGTCAAGTAGGCTAGTTATGCTAGCTTGACTATGACAAATGTGACATGAAGAGGAGTGGTGTAATTCTGTATGTTTCATTTCAGTTGAAATTAAAAAAAGGCGACTTAAACACCAACTCTGACAGATCATCAGGTATGTAAATTAGCTAATCAACCACAGCTGTGTTAGCTTAGCTAATAGCAGCGGAAGCTAATCTACCACAGCGATCACTTATTGATAATCGCAAAATAAACATCAAGCCTAAACACATAAAACTGTAACTGACTGAATACTCTGTTCTTTGTGTGGGAAATGTTTGAGTATTTTTTTTAAATGTTGAATCCTGAAACAAAGTTGTTGTCAGTTGCTATGGCAACGAGTCTGTGCGTAGCATAGCAAACAGAGAGAGCGAAAACAGGGGTTTTCAGTTATTCTTTAATGGTTTTTCTGCATTACTTTTCCCTTTGCTGTGGCACACTGCATTAAATTAATAATCCCTACATCTCCAGGTTTCATTTAGTTGTTCTACTAGCGTAGCTTTGGACGGCATGTGAAAGAATCGTCTTTTCACCCTCCAACATCAAGAGCATGCACAAAATTTCCGGATGTAAACAATAACATACCAACATTAACACTACAGCTAATGCTAGCAGCTAACAACAGTGCAGTAGTAGGTTTTATCTAACATGCTAGCACCAAGCAACTGTTAGCATGTTGCAACACTATATTAAACTTGTTGGTTCTGAACTTTTCTCTTCTCTAGACCTTAAAGTACCACATTAAACCTCGTCTCTCATGCAGGATTGCCGTTTCTTCAGCCCAAGATGAGGTTCAGATGTTCAGTCTGAAAACTTTGTCAGCAGTTTTCTAATATTCGTTATGCGCCTATTGTCCAAATTACTTTATAAGTGCCACTCACCTTCAAAATGTGGATGGACTCGGGGTGTGTAGGATCCAAATTTCATCAGGACAGGAATGTCAACGCCTTGCCGCACCCATTCCACCACATGTTGGGTTGCAGATGACCCAGCCTGCCGCCCTGCTGGTGGAAAACTGCACTCCAGATCCACCGAGCCTCCAACCTTTCCACGGACCTCTGACTTCCCACCATCAGTGGTCACTAAAATGTTTATAAGCAGCGAAATGAGAGGCCAGTTTGGGACACTCAGGTATTCTATCTACAATATTTCCACTGGAATCAATAAAGAGATACTTACAAAAGTGGCAAATGAGTACAACTGCAGCGAAAGTTTGCCAGTGTGATCTTCCTGACCCCATATCTGTCAGTCAAACAACCTGCAGCATGTTCAGCCTGTTGGCAAAAGACACACAATTGTCACATTCCCATTACTTCCTTGGCTGCACATAAGATGACAGCCATCTGTGACAGCGTTCCAACCTAAGAAGACTCTAACCGAGCTGTCAGTTCTGTCATCGTTTTACAGGAAGGGGAGAGAAGAGAACTCTGGGTTTTTCTATAGTTTTCCAATAACTGGAACTCATCCCATATCATTACACAAATGGGAACAGCAGCTTCTGCAGCCAGAGAGCCTGGCCTGACTCTCCTTTTTATACACCCTAATGGTATAAATGCCAAATAAATCTCTGGAGTCACGTGTTTTCTTTAAAGGTCTTTGGCTGAAGGCTTTGCAGTCAAGGACAACCGTATCAATAAAGTCCAACAAACGGTTCAGCTTTGCTTCAATGTTTGAGATGAATTTTTAATTTAAAACATTCTTTCATTCCGTCTAGATTGGGACACACCAAAGCTTTGCACACATTTGTCACACACCCTGAATATTTGTGATGTTGTTAGAAAAATAAAAGCTGCAGCTGTTCCCACTATGAAAGGTCCAACCACCAGCTGTTTCAGCTCCTACTGCAAAGTTAGAAGCTGATGTTGGTTTTCAGGCTCCTGCACTGCAAAAACACTCAATTTTACCAAGTATTTTTGGTCTGGTGAAAATCTTAGTTGTGTCTATTTAACAGGCAAACTAAATGTTTTCAACAAAGTACTGGTGTTGAATCGGTATCAACAATACCAGCTTCAATTTTACTCAACATTGGATCAGAATGGAAATTTAGAAAAATAATGAGTCTGATTTTCGAATAAAACAAAAAGGACAGTGTTTGTCTTTTTTGTGCAAAAAAAAAAGGAAAAAAAAGAAAAACTGAACAAAAAGGACAGTTCTTGGGTGGGTTGATCATCATTAATTAGAATTTATTATAATAACGACAGAAATACCCAAGATAAGAAATTCATCATGATAAATGTTCACCCCGTTGGGTAAGAGGAACTGAACTAGAGTAAGACTTGAACCAGGCAGGTCAATTTAAAGTGTCAAATTCAGCGTTTTGTTTGTTTTTAGTTTAGGACAGCATCTTAAAATCAATCGCCATAAACATGCGTTAAAGTCAGATAAATGTGAACGATCAGCTTGTCACATTCTCAATGATTTCTCCACCTCCTGACTGTGAGCAGTCACAGTCCACGGCCCCGGCAGCGGCCGTGCAGATCCCATTTTCCGTCCCCACTCCCACTCTCACTCCAGTTTTTATGGCCGTCTTCATCTTTAGGGCCGGGGCAAAGTCTGAACCGGTGCAAAACAATTACGGCGGCTGTCAACAGTCTCCGTGCTCCGTTCAACCCACGCCCATGCCTCAGCAAACGGCGTACGAGACTTTCCCCAGAATTAATGTGAAAGTTAAAACTCAATCTGCAGCCGCTCTGTTCATCACCGTCAGCTGGAGCGTAAACACACCAATCCACAGTCCTTCACCTGCCTGACTTCTCGCCGCCTCACAGAAAAACTTTATGCTGAACAAACTGCATTTGATTTAAAGTGGACAAAGGCAGCCAAGGATAAGCCGCAACGTTACGCTTCTGCAAAGAAGGAGAAATAAAAACTGCAACTCCAAGCCTGGCAGTCCATCACTCGGTGTCTTTCTTCAGCTTGGAGAGTTCGACAATAAGTCAGTAATTAATTTCAAAGCAAAACTTTTACACGGTAAACTAGTTCCAACAGTTATTCATTTATTCCTGTTAATTTTCATAAATGCAGCTAACAGCTTCTGAAAACCCAAAATTCAATTTCTCTGAATTTTTTTATTTTAAATAGGAGTAATAAAAATGGATGATAGAGTGTTGCAATGGAAAGTTGAGTGGAAGGAAAAAGGTAGGGTCATGTTTGTGGACTGCAGGAAGCCGGAGTACCCAGAGAGTGTGCCATTGATTCTGCAAGCTAACAATGCTAACAACGGCTAGTAGTATTGAAAGTAACATGAGTTGGTTTTAATGTACCAAACATCAAGTTTTCTGGCTTTTTAAGTTATTTTATCAACATCTGCAACTATTTGGATGGAGTTTTTGTTGGAGTTCAAGGTAAAAAAAAAAAAAAAAAGCCCAAAATACTACACATAAAAATATATACATATATATTTTATTAATTCTTTGTTGGGTACTTGTTGCTTTTAACATACTTTATAAGTAAGGCTTTATTAAGATCTTCATTTGATCCTTTTGCAGATTTTTTTTGCCCCACCACAGCTTTTTCTTCCACTCAACTTTCCACAAATACGCCTGGACGCATCACTCTGAAAAGCTAGCTTCAACAAAGACTAAAAGATGTGTCATGAAGCTACAGTTTGCTTTTTTTAAACACACAGCTGCACATAAAAGTTGTAAGGACGCATCAGAAAAAGAAGAAGAAAACACAACTGACAGCTCCAGGTAAATAAATCGGTTTCTCGCAGCTTTATTGGTCAGAACTGTGCGTCTGTGGCAAAACAGAAAGCAATAAAAAATAAAGATACGAGGGACAGAGAGAGGCAAACACAGCGAGAGGAAAGATAAGAGGCACAAAAAATCTCATTAAGCTGCAGGACATTTTCCGTCATTAAATCAGAACTAAAAACTGTGAGAACTGCCAAACAAACGCACGGCCGCTTTGTTTGGACGCCATGGAGACTCGGAGCGTCTCCCTCAGACGCATTCTGCCTCCGTCTCGACACCGACAGCACAGCTGCGGAGCCGGCACGCGCTTTAAAGGTATAATGAATGAGCAGGTAGCTCCCAAAGCAAAGCAGCTTGTCTCTCGCTGATTTATCACCTGACTGAAATAGAAATGTCAGTGACAGGCATGCTGTTCGGATTCTGCTGCGGCCTTCTCCATCTGCGTAAGGAGACAGGCTGAATAATCAGGACTGAAGCTCAGATTCATCAGGGAAACAAATGTTTTCCCATCAGACTGAGTTCCTCCTGCAGGAAAAAGTTCTTCCTGCTCTTTTTACGCCATGCCAGATTATCGATTCTTACTCAGACGGCGGCTTTAAGGAAAACGAAGCACTGAACTTTTCCTCAGAGGATGTGGAGCATTTCTATCTGCCAGGAACAGGATTGGACATTAACCTCTAGACAGAAGCAGAAAACACTTGGAAAAGGGTAAAAAGACGCACAACTCGGGTGAAACCAAGAGAAATAACCAAGATCAAAAGTTTGAAATATGGAGTTAAATAACAGCAGAATCAACTTTGACCTTTCAGCTAAAGGATCTAAACTCTGCTTCACACTATAAAAACTTAATACAGTAACTAGTTATTAAACATAAACATTATATTTTGCAAAAATTATTAAAATCATTAAGCAAATACCAGGGTTTTTTTCCTGTGTTCTCCCACTGAATCTGCTAAATTATATTCTCTGCTAATTTCAAAACTTGAAATTAGACTGGAAGTGAATTAAATAAGCACCTGTCAGACAACACAAAGGAGGCTTAAAACAGCTATCCCTTCATTAAAATCATTAAGTAAATATCATCTCCGGATCTTAAAAAATGTTACAAACAAATGAGAAACAAAATCACTAAGACATATTGACCTGGAAAAAGTCACAAATCCATTCCAGAAAACCACAATCGGAGCTACTATCCACAGTAGTGACCTTCAAAAGAGGTCAGTCTACCAAAATTACTCCAAATACCAGACTAACATTTCACTAATTCAGATATTTATGATTAAACATTAAAGAGACTTCCAATGCAAAAAACTCCTGCGACTAAAAAGAACCTGAAGGCCAATCTGACGATTACTTAAAAACAAAAAAAAGGGAAATTTTGTTGATTGGCTATGCATGACATCATTCTCCCGACTCCACCTCTGATTGGTCGATCAGGCCCCTCTGATGCCTCCTCTCCTGATAGCATTGTCAAATTTTAATTACAAAATGCGTTTCTATAAATTAAACGGTAAACTGCTTTTAATTTTTCTTTCCAGATATTTATTGTCACTTTATCTTTTTATGAGGGTGTTTTTCCATTCATGTTGCACATAATTTTGAATCTATATTAAAAAATATTTTATTAATACCAAAGGAAAATTTAATGGTTAAAATTTAATTTTTAACTTAATTTCATGTAATGTCTACAAGTCTTAAATTTAAACATTTAAAAACAACTGGGCCAGATAAAACCATTATCAGGAAAGCAAAGGGACTGAGGGTGGAACTGGTGTTAATGTCTTTTTTTAGATTTGTTTCTTTAGCTTAATTAAATCAATGGTGGATAGATTGTACTTTCACTGATTAATTACATTAAACATAGCTTGCTCTGTTCAACATTAAAGCTGAAATGTAAGAAAAGAAAATCTGAGTTTGAGAATTTGATTCATTACTCCAGAGAATCAGCAGATGTAAAAACCTCTTTTTATTTTTCTAAGATGTGGAAATCAGCAGCAACGCAGAAGCTGAGTTAATAGAGTTGCTAATTTGTTAGGCAGGAGATTTCACTTCATAAATGTTAATGGTGCTGACACAATTCTGTTAAAAAAAAGGATTGAAAAGCACCAAGCGCAAAGTACGGCTGTGGCTTTTAAGGATTATCGTCTTTAACCCAAATACTCCACCAGATAAGCCAGAAAAGGCACTGAAGCTATGGCCGTTTGTCATTTTGGGAGCTGATTTCGTGATCACTAAATGCCCCAAATGCAAACCCGCCATTAGCAAATTCTCTCTTTTTAGCGAGAGAAAGAAAAGATGAAAGATTTGCTTCATTACTCGATTGGATTTTATTTCCTACTCTGCTTTTCTGATTATCTGGAATGATAAGAAAGGTGGAGAAAAATTATCTTCTAGTTTAATTTGTTTCGGACACACTCCATGAAAATTAAACAACAAATAGGAAGATTTCTGCAAATAATTTGGAGATAAATTCTACAAAAAAATACAAAGAAAAATGTGAACAGCTGAAGAAAGTCGCCTGATGACATTGAAACGTAGAGCTGCTTTTCATCAGCGTAGTTTTGATAACTAATCTTACTTTTTCTTCTTATAACCTGAAATGGCGAGAGCAAGTTGGAGGGATCCAAGGATTAAACCTTGGGGCACTCCAAGTTCTCTTTACAAATTAACTTGCATCTAACAAACCATTTATGCGAAGTTCAATTTAAAACAAATTTTCCACAAATAGTTTATTAGATAGATGCCAGATAATTTGTAAAGACAACGGTTTAATCCTAGGACTCCTAGGATTTGCTCTCGCTATATAAGCGAGAGCAAATCTCTCTATATTAGCAAGAGCAAATTGGAGGGGTCCTAAAACGTGTGCAAATAAAACTTTGCACAAGGTTTAAAATGTTCCTTTAAGGAAGTTTCCTTCCTTAAATTAAGGAAATCTTAATCAATGTAGTTGTTGAGGCGTGCAACAAAAAGTTTAAGGGAATGCAAGGCTAATTTTTACCAATTTCAAACCAAAGTGCAGCAAAGAATGTGCATTTTCAGATTGAAAAGCTGTTTTTAGGAGAGAACTTAATGACAAGGTAAAAAGAAAAGTGACTTTTCAGTATTTGACCTTGCCTGCCAGTCACGAATCTGAAGAACCAACAGCGCCCAAGATCAAAACGTTAACACATGCTTTTCATATGAAAGGCCAAACACTCAAAAATGTCAAAAATATAAATTTTTAAATTTGGCCTGAAATTCCTCCCTCATCTTTTATAGCTTCCTATTCCGGCTTGTATTTAAAGTTTCATGTCATTCTTTGCCAAACTCACCATCACTGGAACGTTTGAGGCTGTAAAATGTCATGTTGGAACATCTACTGTCAGCCATCTCTCTCAAGAAAGAAATAAAAAATAAAATGCTCTTCATTGGCATTCACCCTGCTCCAACCCGGTTCGTCTTTGTTACCGTGATAAGAGTTTTCCCCATGGAGCTTACTTTATTCAGCCTGGCCCCTGTTAATCTACATCTTATTTTTTTTCCCATCGTTGCACATGTGTCAGAAAGGCTGGTTTTTATAAATCCAAACACGCTCCTTCCATCACAATGGGTACTCTCCGTCTGGCTCGGTTTGATGTGCACTTAGGGGGAAAATAGGACAGGCGAAATAAAGAGGGTTCCACTTTAGTGGCCATACAAATGCTTGGAGTGCAAATATTTGGCATCTCTTCTGGGAATCAAGGTGAATGCCACAATGTCTTGTTGACCCCATAGATGGAGTGACTGTAAAGCCCTGGCTTACAAAGTAAAGAGCAGCAATATGGAGGTCAAACCAATGTCACAAAGTCAGTCTGTAACTTCACAGTGGCCACGAATTGCCTCTTTTTCTGTTGCAATAAGGGTGCAATCACACCAACCCCGTCTGGTCGGCTACTTTAATCAGAGTCTAGTTGTTTTGCCAAGAAAGTTTGGTTCGTTTGGGGAGGTGTGAACACATAATCGAACTCAAAACAGCAAACTTTGGTCCACTTAAAAACCTCGGTTTGTTGAAGTGAACTCTGGCGCTGTTTGAATGCGTATGTGAAGCAGGAAGTGGACTGCAGCACAGGGCATTCTGGGTAAATACAACCAAAACAAATGTGCGCTAGCAAACTACGCTAGCAGGAGAAATGGCTCGTGATCTTTTACCAAAGATGAAAGATAAGTCCTACAAAACCTGACGCTACTCCATTTTTTTCCATTTACAGTGTCTTCTTTATCAACCTTTAAAACCTTAAAACAACCTTAAAACAAAAATCAATCTGAAAGCTAGTCATAGTGTCCTTTTCCACAGTGAAACGAGTCGAGAACCAACATCAACTGAAAGGCCAATCAGACAAGAAGACGGCTTTACTTAAAGAAGCAGACAACAGATTTCAATTTGCAACCTTCGTCTGGGGCGAGCGACATGGACTTAAAGTTTTATTACAATATTTTGAGGTAAAATCGTGACTATTTATTACATCTTTTTAGATAACTGTGTGGCTGTGACTAAAATACTGCTCTCCCATTTGTAAGATGCTTCTTTATAACATTAGTTACATTAAAAAGTTATTTGCATCAGCAAGCTGCACACAGTAACTGCATCAGGTCATATTTTCAAATTTGTTGATATTTATCGATGCTTTATTTGAACAAACAGTGAAGAAAATAGTAAAATTAACAGTCCAGACAATATGGATAGTTTTGGGGGCATTTACACTGCAAAAATTACAAAATATCAAAGTATTTCTGACTAGTTTCTAGTTCAAATATCTTAGTACACTTGAAATAAGACAAAAATAACTTACAATCTTACACAAGCAAGAAACAGAAGCTTGTTTTGAGCAAAAAGTTCTAGTTCTATTAAGAATGTTCCACTGAGCCGTTGCCTAGCAACCCTAGACACGCCCAGATAGTTGCCTAGCAACCCAGTTCTAGTTCAATTGGCAGATTATTTCACTTATAACAAAATTTTCTCATAAGTGAAATAATCTGCCAAAGGAATAAGTACTTTTTCATCAATATTAAGGAATTATTTACTTAAAACAAGCTGAAGTTACTTGTAAGTTAGTTTTGTCTTATTTCAATTGTAATAAGACAAAATTAGAAAGTAGACAAAAATACTTGGTAAGATTTTGTGTTTTTGCAGTGTAAATATTAACTGAAATTCATCATGGCAATTATAATTCAAAATTCTCATCATAAGTAGCATATCACGATAAATGATAAATCATAAATGCCCCTCCCTATGTCTGATTAAGCTAAAATCAATTATTTTGGCCTTAATGATTGTTTTTATGACAAATTTGCTTTTTGCCATTTGTATTGCGCAGACAACAGTATCTCATCATTTGAATAAAATAATTGTCTGTTGATCTGCATTGCAAAACTCACCTCAGAACTGATTCAAGGCAAAGTTGTTGCATGAAATATTAAGAGATTATTACGATTAAGATTTTAATATTTCAGCCAAAGGGTGTTTGAGAAGAAACCCAAAAATTAATTGGTTTTAATTTAAAGTCAGAGCCGCCTTCTTTAGATCCTGAGAACTGAAATATGAAACTGCTCAAGGCCACAAGCTCATCTCTGCAAAGCTTTGCTAATGCCTAAAACTACATTTTTTCTGTATAAATAATATTTGAACAGCCATGTTTTATAGCCCAAGAAGCAAGGTGAGGCTTTTATAAAATCCTTAATTCCAGTTTCTCAAGGTTTTAAAAGAGCTCCTGTCAATATTTTGACACCAGCAGCTAATGGGCTGATGTGACCTTTGTTATATTGGTGATTTAATTCCACTTCAGTCTCCTTTCGTTGTCAAAATGAAGTGTTTATGGTACTGCTGCAGATCAAGAGGCACCATACGGGCTCTTCTCCTTCTCAGGTTAATTAATTTCCACTGAGTTCGTTTTTCTGATGACGTAAACTTGGTGAGAGGGAAAAATTATCCATTAAACCGGGAGCCCAGCTGGTGCGTCAAGAGGCTTGATAAAAACCGACAAGAGGGTTTCTGAAATCATTAAATGGGGCTCATCTGGGGACTTTATGGATATTTTTGCCAATTAACACTGGAAAATGAAGATAAATGAAGATAGACTAAACACTACAGACAAATACATATTAATGCAAACATTTTTTTTTTTATTTGGGAAGCAAAAATCTCCCAAAAGCACCTTTTGTTTATATGAATTTACTTTGAAAGTTTGCTACCTAAAAAACTTTTATATTGAACATTTTATAGTTCAATTTATCAGAAAGTCCAAATAACACATCATAAAGGTTTCAGCCCCTGATAAAACCAGAGTTAAACACTGTAAAATATATGTTTAGGTAATTAAATGATAGTAATTAAATGTAGTCTTTTCCAGGCACTTCACAGATTGTTTGTGTTAAATTACATATTTTTGTCCATCTGATATTATTTTAAAAATATTTAATTAAATGGGCTGATGGATGCTTATTACTTAATTTAAAAAATATATGCAAGTAGAGTTAATTAGCCTAGCTCTGATACTAAGCATTATTGTTATAAACTGCTGACTTTTCCTTTATATTTAATTATTTTGTCTTATTTCATCCCACGAATTAAAATTAATGCTCTATACCACTTAAACTTTTCAAATAAAAGTTTCACTGACAATGTCATTTGGTAAAGTGGAGTTAAAGTCATTTTGTTAGCAGACAACATTCAGACAGATGTCAAAATGAAATACTGTACCAATAAATGGGGTGGGCATTTATCTCGTCGCTTATAATTTATCGTGATAAATTTCACCCACCCATGCCATTAAACAATCGAAGAATATCAAGCTAGCATCTAGCTAACGTCCGCCCAACTTTCGGACGAATTTATTAGGACAAATAAATATGATTAAATACATTTTAGTGACATATCACACTTATTTATGGCGTTCTAAAGAAGCCAATTACAAATTAGTATACATTTTTAAGAGCAGTATTTATGTTCGTGAGGTATGATTGTTGTCATGCATTCACTATTTTTTTTAATTCAAAAAGACATGGTGTCGTTTATCTTTTATCACAACAGTACCACAAAATATCGCGATAAAAGGTCCACATCGCCCACCCGTACCATTAAACAATCGAAGAATATCAAGCTAACGTCTAGCTAACGTCCGAACGTTCGCCCAACGTTAAATGCTAGCTAGTTCGACTTTTCTTTGTAACCATTTGGGAAGAGTTGATATTATGCTCCATCTTATCAGTAATTAGGCACCTTATCTTGCCTTTATGAGTCCAAAGTGCTAACCCAGTTAGTAAAGAAGAAAAAACAGGAGGTTTGTGGATTTAAACCAAGAATATCAATATAAAACAGTCTCTTCTAACATTATAACCCATAGAAAGTTCATTAGTTTAGTTTAAATAGTCACACACAGCTCAATAGGGTTAAATTATCAACATTTAAACACTTTTGATCGTGTTTTTAACCTTACCTGTGGTTCGCTGGTGGATTCCCTTTAAAAATAAATCCTCTACATGTTCCCTCCAGTCCAACTGAAGCGACAGTTTGAAACCGAGTAGAATGGAGGTTTTGTTCCTTTAAGCGACAAAAACCACCAGGATCCCCAGGTGTAACACGAACCTTTTCTTGTGCGTCTTTAAGAGCCCACCGGGCAACAGGTGTTCGTTTCACGTACAGGTGACGCCTCTCCTCTTACCTCTCCGTCCCTCCCACCGCTGCTGCTGCTTCCTTGTTCAGCCCAACTCATCATCATCATCATCATCATCATCATCATCATCGTGACCAGAGAGCACATCCCAACTCTGGAAGCTCCTGAATTTTAAATCCAGGGTTTGTTTGTTCAAGCTGACACGTTTTCCATTTCCAATCCCCTGATGACGTCCGTCTCAGCTGCAGCCACCAGAGGGCGCCCTTTACCTGCGGGAGGCCAAACTGTTGGGCTTCCGTTAAAAATCATGAAGAAAAATGTCACAAATATCAGCAGTTTTTCTAAAACACGTTTCTTTTCATATTGAGAAACTATCCACACATTTTGGGAGAACTGTGCGGGAAAATTCAAACAATTTCCCCCCATTCTGTCACAAAATTAAACTTTCTTTCGCTTGTTTGTTAAATCAAAAAAAAAAAAAATGCAAACGATATTCCAAGATTTAGCAAACTCAAACAATTTTGGTTATCTTAGCTGGCATAAAAAGTGTAAAAAATGAGTCTGACTTCATGTCAGACAGTGAGAAAAACAATGTTTTGTCTATTTTTAGTGTGAAATTAACTATAAAGTGAATGAAAAATAATACTTCAACATATTTTTACTCAAGTTAAAGTAAAAAGTAGCTCCAGATAATTAAGACTGAAAAAGCTTTTGTTAAAAAGGTGACAAAAACATTAACGGATCAGAACATCTGATATAAAATTATGCAATCGGACACAACAAAGAAAGTTTTTCTACATTTTCTACCAATTTATTTAATTTAATTAAATACCAATTTAATTAACTTGGTATTTAATTAAAATACCAACATCCATTTGTATTTTAAAGATTAAAATAAAATGTTACATACATTTTGCATTATAAATAACTCCAAATTAAGTTCATAGAAAAAAAACCCTGACAAATTACACTTTTCAACATAATTTAACATCATGTTAGTAATATTAGGATAGAATATATATTTTATATAAGGGAATATAATATTAGCAATACTGATATTAAGTAAAGCAGTGTACTATGTGGCCATTGTATAGATATATATAAAAAAAGGAAATTTCTGCCAAAAACAGATATTCTGAGAATAATTTCAAACTTTTTTGGAAAAAAATCAAGAAAAATTTCAGAATTTGAAAAGCCAAAAAGGAAATAATTTTTTAAATTAACCTCAGAAATTTTCTAGGATAAAAAACAAAAAAAAACTCCAAAATTCCCAAGTTTTTTTTCTCAAATATTTCTGAAATTAATCTTAAAATTTTTTTCTAGCAAATTGTCCAATTTTCAAACTTGATTTTTCTAGAACATCTCAGATCTTTTTGGCAGAAATGTACTCCCGTTTCCTCCTCATCTATAATTGCCCTAACATGCTATTGCAGCTTTGATTAAAACCTTAAATAAACCACATTTGTTAACATTTTTGACAAGTTCAAAATAAGTAACATTTAATAAACACCCCAACATTTTATTTTCTGCTTCATTGCAGCAACGTCAAAACATTCTTTATTGTCGCTCCAGCATAACAAAAGGAAACACTGCTTTTAAACGTTCTAAACACAGAGCAAGAGTACAAACACTTTAAAAAATATACCTACACCATAAAAAATCTACTTTGGATTATAATGCAAACACTCCGTCCCAGAAGAACCAGTAAGGATGCGAGTATGGAGCTGCAGCCACTTTGGAGCGACGGTAAATAAGAAACACGTTATGATTTCTGTGTCGCGTTTTTGCAGGCCAGCTTCCTCTGCTGCTAATAAAGCAGCTGGAGTCTCTGAGGTCGGTCGTGCTTCGGCGTGGAGGCTAATAAAGCGAAGAAGAAACAAGAGCAAACAGAGCAAAGAAGAAACATCTCACAGTTATACATTTCTGCAACATTTCAGCAAAGCTCCATCATGTCGGCCTCCACCGCTCCGTTCGTTCTGCTACATTCGATTCAGAGAGGAAACATTCGCTCGGGTCAGTCGCCGAAGTCCGGGATGTCATCGTAGGAGTAACCGCGGTAACCCTTGGCGGCGTAGTAGGCGATTCTGAGGTGGTAAAAGCCGGGCAGGAAGACCAGGAGGCCTATGACGATGACGGGGATGGTGCGGTCAGGATTCTGGGAGCAAAACAAAAAAAATAAAACAAACATCAAACAGTGAGGTTGAAAATGAAAAAGCAAGGTAGGTAAACGTGAGTCAGAAGCACAGAAGGAGGTTTTGCTTTTATGTAAACCATGAGTCAGTCAGGGTGCAGCGCTGGACTCCACCACCAGATGGCAGCATCGTGCACCGAGTCGGTGCAGGTCGGCGTCCTTGCTGGTTTCCAGAGCTGCACTGCAGCATCACTGCAGCATCAAGGCTTTAAAACAATCTGCTTTTCTGTGTTGGTGCAGAACTAAAGCCGCACTGCAGAAATTTAACTCCACATCTTTAATGTTTCTGACTAAAAACAAAGAAATTGACCTCGTTTGGTAGATAAACTCTTTCCTGGCTGTTCAAAAACGGCAATTGAGATGAATAAAAATAAAAAGATAAAACCAAACTCATTCATCAATCAACTCTGACAACTTTTCACCAAACAGAACTGCTGCATAACTAACTGTAATCCTGTAGTCTGATGCAGGTAGATTAACTTCCTTTACTCGCTTTTTTAAAGAAATTAAAACTTGGAGCAAGTTAGTGAGTCAGCTAGTGAATTAGCGAATAACCAAGTTACTGAGTGAGTGAGTGAATATAAGTGAGTGAAGGCATTAGTGTGTTAGTAGTGAGTGAGTTAGCAAGCTACCAAGTTACTTAGTGAGTGTGAGCGAGTAAATATGAGTGAAGGTGTTGGTGAGTTAGTAACTTAGTGAGTCTGCGAGTGATGAGTTAGTGAACAACTGAATGAGTTACAGAGTGAGAGAGTAAATGGGAGTTAGAAGAGTTGGTAGCTGAGTGAGTCAGTAATTGAGTGAGTTACAGAGAGATAAATAAATGAGTGACTTACTGAGTATAAGTAAACGAGTTAGTGAGTTAGTGAACAACTGAATGAGTTAGTGACTGACTTACTATGTGAGTGAGTGAGTGAGTGAGTGAGTGAGTGAGTGAGTGAGTGAGTGAGTGAGTTTGTGAACAACTGAATGAGTTAGTGACTGACTTACTATGTGAGTGAGTGAGTGAGTGAGTGAGTGAGTGAGTGAGGCAGGCAAAAAGCTGAAGGAGCAACTTATGTCTAATTTAAATATTAGTCAAATCCTGAAATATAAATGTATTTCTGTCATTTTTGTTACAATCAGTGAAGCTTTTCTTTGTCCAGTCTGAGGTTTGGTTGTTTCAGCTGCAGCTTTGAAGTGTCTATTTTCAGCG
Source organism: Poecilia mexicana (assembly GCF_051168715.1). Taxonomy (NCBI): domain Eukaryota; kingdom Metazoa; phylum Chordata; class Actinopteri; order Cyprinodontiformes; family Poeciliidae; genus Poecilia; species Poecilia mexicana. The sequence goes on from NW_028263381.1 coordinate 20,606,605, forward strand.
TTTGTCCAAAACGGAGGCAGACGTCACTGGTGGCAGTCATTTTGACGGCTCTAATTATCAGACTGGAAGCAGCCATGTTTCCTGCAGGTGAGGCGGCTGCAGCATCCTCAGGTTTCACAGCTCACCAGGTCGAGTAATGGGACCGAGTCAGCAGGAAATGCTGCTCCACCTGGGCTTTTCCTGCTACGATACGGTAAAAATATCTGTAGCACCAAGTGGCATAAATTATAAAAACAGTTCATGTGCAGCTCAGGCTGCCTGACTTGCTACTTAATTTAGTCCATAAAGCTGTTTAAATAAAATACTCTTTACTTTCACTAGATGGTCACAATCCAATAAAAATCCATATAAAATGTAAAATATTTCAATAATTTCTTAATCTGATAATAGATATGTTAAGGATTGTCATCTTTTAATATGATTAAGAGCGCATTTTAATTATTTCACTCTTCTCTGCTGTATTAAGGGCCACAAGTGCAACAATTCAATAAATAATGTGTTAAATATTTACGTATTTAAACCTGAATTTACTATACTGTAAAATTAAATAAAAATGTTTTAAAATAAAATTTTGTTATTTAATATTCCTCCTTGCTACAAGCAACAACCTGCACAGATCACTGGACTGTAATGATAAAAAATACAATTATTTGGTTTTCTGTAAAATGTATATTCATAGTTCATTTCATGAACTATTTTTACATTTAACTATTTGATTATTGTATTTAATAATTTTTTTAAAACATCTAATATGTTTTATTTAATGAGTGCATGTAATTATAATTTTATTTAAATAATTTCTGAAGGTCTTTTGTGGTTCTTCTTTGTACTATAGTTGCTTTAACAAACATTTTTGACAATTTTTAGGCAAATATTGACATAAAAATCATGCAGGCATAAACATGCTACAAAAATAAACTGAACCAGAGCTAAAAATGCATAATTTCCTAACTTTAAATGTGAAAAACTTCAATTTCTTGAGCAGAATCTCTGAAGAAGAAACTTCAAACTCACCTCGACGTTGATGATCCCGGCCAGAAACAGGGCTCCCAAAATGATCAGCAGGGAGCCAATCAGGAACAAGATTACTGCCACGCCAATTGCCTTGTAAGGGATCTTTGGTGGACTCTTCTTGAACTAGTAACACAGAAAATTTTATTATGCAGTAAAACAAGAAAGATTTCCAATCAGCATAATTTGGAACCAATTCAATTCAACATTTTACACTTAAAGTTGATATCCAACATCAATATCTGTATCGGTTCTGATTCTGTGCTTTGTTATTTATTTTACATTGTATTTATAATTTATAATTACACTTTCTGAACCATTTAATACAAGTTTGTTGCAGTTTATTTTAGGAATGCACCGATACCAATATTTTGGCCAATACCAATATTTGATATTAATATTGCTTTTATTACACATACCCATTATTTATCGATATATTTATCGTTTTGACATCTTCGGGAAAAAACAGCAACAAGATGGAAATTAATCTCAGTTTTATTTCGTGAGCCGATACCCATATGCTAAAAAATGACTAATATCAGCCAATATCAATGTTAGTGCCGATATATCGGGTATCAACTTATTGATTTTGTCACATTCAGTTTTTTATTATTTATTTTCACTGGCCGTTATACTCCTAATTGCACTGACTGAATAAATTAAAGTTGCTTTTAGACATTTGACCAAATTAGTGAAGTTATCAAATAAATTTGTAATTCAATACATTTAAGTAAAGAAAAAAGAGTCGTTTTAAGTCAATTAAAGGCTGTTTTTCTGTGTCTGTTCGGTATCAGACGATATTAATCCTCAGATATCGGTATCAGAAGGGAAATAAGTGGATCAGTGCTAATTCTAACTGCATAATCAATCAATAAAAATATTAAAAACGTATCGATGAGGCGCTGACCTGCAGGTCGATGTAGCCATCGTCATCAGCTGCCAGTCGGGAATACTTGACCTTGTTGTTGGATAATCCAGCTGTCAACATGTTGCTTCCAGCTGCTGTTAGCGTAGCATAACAGCTGTTTGGGGAGAGAATCGCAGGCTGGTAGTCCGAATCATTTACAGCTTTCAATATGAGTTCTGATTAATCCAAACAAACAGAAAACTGGCAAGTGAACAAGGTCGATATAAAGTCTGGAAAAGTTTAGTAGTAGTTTAGTAACATCCAGGTGTGGATAAATCAGGAAGTACATCTGTATTTATAAGGTTTATCTCCCATTGCTTAATGGTTGCATTCCACCATCCACCTCATTAAAGTTTAACTTTTAAAACTTTAACTTTTTAAACCAGAAAAAATTTAGCGGAGAACTCCAGAAATTTGAGTGAAAAAAAGGTGCAAACTCTTAGTAAACAAAGCTTTAACATGAATGTAGCAATTGATTTACAAGGGAGGTTTTTACAGATTTTCCTTTTCAATGTTTTAAACTTTTTTATTATGAAATTCAGTTAATAATAATTCCTTATCTAAATGGTAATTTACTGCTTTCCATATTTATTTAGGTTCTCAGAAAAACAAGACAATGACAACTAAAACATTCATCTAAACTCTAAATATGAACAGATCGAAAGGTTTTTTTCAGATTAAAAATAACCTTATTGAAACACGTTTCTATAAAAACCTAATTTTCTATTGAAGTAAAAAGAAAAAGGAAGAGAATCTGGAACAAGCTCTGGGTTCCCAAAAACTTGAAAAGGTGAATAATGCGTTTGGATTTTAATAGTTTGTAAAGTGTTTACCCTAATAAACATATTTAAACCAAGTTGGAGACGCTAAGTTAACTCATTGCTAATTGTTTTGTAAATATGCACCTTGTTAGGGTGGTTTACACAACTAATTGTAGAAATTATTTCACAAAATTCAAGCTTTTCACTTCCAAAAATAACTGGATAGAAGAGAAAGTGTGGAAACATTAATAGTTTAATCTTTTTGGCAAATATAAAAACTTCTATAAGCTGTTTAAATAAAATTAAAGACTGTTTACTTTCACTAGACAAACTTCACACTTTTCAAGGCTGCAAAGGAAACTGCAGTTAAGAAGTGCCATAATAAAACTTTCTGAAGCTGTTGAGCTGAAATCCTTGGAAAACACTTTGCTAAAAAAGAAAAAAAAAAAAACCCAGACATGAGCAACATATTAAATGTTAAAAAAAACATCCTGGAAAAGGCCAGGATGTAAGCAGGAGAGAAAAAGTAACCCTCCTAGGTGTCTACAGAAATATCTAGGACTCCATTTATTCATCTGAATGGAGGAGCAGGGATCTAGTTTATACCTAATGGATTGAAAATATTCTCAACTTGTGTTTGCATGTTGTCAAAGTTACATCTTTGTGAGTTTTAATGCTAAAAACGGAGTTGTTCATTCTTTTCTAACTTACTAAGACCACTAATAAGGGGATTAGCTGCCTTGTGCCTTTTGTGATGTCATCGTTAAAGCCTGTTGTTGTGAAGTTAGTTTATTTCTTGCTCAAATAATTACAATAAAACTAGCAGGAAAACTGAATAAGGCAGGTTTGACAGGTAGGAGCTGAAGCTAAAGTAAATGTTATTGGTTATATTAATAAATCTGAGTAGCAGCTTTAAATTGCAACTCGTCTGAAAAGGACGTATTAGTATAAGATGAGATTTTTAATACAAGTTTAATCAGTCGTTAAACTGAGGATATTTTTAAAGGCGTCCGGGTCTCCTAATACTAAATTAGGAGCATTTTTAAAACGCTTAGCTAATTTATGAAGGGATATTCGCTCAATTAAAAGGCTCTTGGTTGAGTTTAGCGTTGTAGCTGCCTAATTAGCTCAAGCATTAGCCTCCAACAAGTTATGCTGGGAGAAAAAAACGAAGTACAAAAATAGACGAACACGGCTCCTCTAGTTCCGCCGCTGACTCTCTTACCTTTACATGAGGCAGAACAAACCCAATTAGCCTCACTCTGTTGACAAGTTCTGTCCCATCCACTGTGTTTCCATTGAGGGAAAAACTTCCTTGTTTTTCCTTCACGGCGCATGCGCACACGCAAATCCCGTCTGTTTCTTGCCTGGTCGCGGTTACGTCGAGCCGTGATTTAAAGAGGAAGAAATCAATTCAAGTAATCTGTAATTAATTTCTAGAAAGATAATTATCATCATTACAGTGTTGTAAATAAAACGCAATTTTTGGATTTATTTTTGAATAAATGTCTTTTAAGGTTAAATATTGCCACTACATAAACTATACACGTGGATGAACAGCTGAATATAAATACCGTAAAGTACGGTAAAGTGTACCGTAATGTACGGTCCTGTAAATTGTACCGCTATTACCGTTATTTTCGAGTTTTGTAAGTTTTCTGAGGTTCAAAAGTCTAAAATTGTAAACTTTTGCAACTCAGAAAATTCCACGTTTTTGAGTTAAATCTCAAAATTTCTGAGATTTTTCTAGCAAATGTTTTAACTTTTGAAACCCATAAATGTCTTTGTATTTTCTGAAAAATGTCTCAGATATTTTTTTACAGAAATTAATTCATTTTTAGTACACTTGTTGCCATAGATTTACCTCAAAATAGTGAGAAAAATATTTATATTAACTTATGGTGTTAGCAATATTAGCTTCTTTAACTAGCATTTCTGACTGGCTTTTGGACTTTGAATGGGGACATGTTGACTTAGTTGAGTTGGATGTTATTTTCTGAATATAAACATTACTAAAACAGGAACATTTAAGTGTCATTTAATGTCAGACGAAGGTAGTAAATTTAGTTATCTGCTGACGGATGAATATATGGAAAAATGATAGCACATTCAGCTTAACAGACACTTCTATTGCATCCTTGAAAACAACATGCTGACTTTTGTTCCATGAACAAGCCTCCCAATCCGACTGCAGGGAACAATCTAAAATTTACCGTCTGTCTCTGCACATGGCAGGAAACCAAGGACGTCCCATAACAACGAACAGCACTCAGACACAAACTCCTTACCGTCATAAATAAGGCGACACAGTTAAAGCAGCAACACTTTAATCATTGTGAGAACCACAAACAGAAAAAAAATAAATAATGTTAAAAGCTTTGACCATCACTACTGCAGGAATGAAGAAAGTTGCAGACTCCAAACTGCATGTCAGCAACATCCTTTGTTTCTATATTAAATCAGACTCAACATCTGCACAGCTGAGGATTTATGAGACATGACAGTCTATGTTTAGTAATCCTATTACTGAATTACAAGCTGATAGCTGTTATTTAATATCCCAGCTGTTACAATGAATAAAACAGATGCAATTAAATGAACTGAACCTCTTAAAGGGGCAGTATTATGTGTTTTCCAGACAGATAATGCCATTTTATAGCACAATTAAGTAACTAAGTTACCTTCAGTTGTTATAAAAATGCTATGTATAAAATTTTACTTAAAAGAAAATTTACCTTGTAAATTAACGCCTTGAAATTGGGTCTCTGTCTCTGTAAGAAGCTCCTGCTCTTCCTGAAACTCTTCCTCTTTTAACATCATTTTTACCAGCGTTTCACAGAGAAGTAGCTCATTAAATGAGCTCAGCAGTTCCACCAGGTGTTTGCTAATTGCGGCTGGCTAGTTTGAAGGAGATGAGTTTGGACGTTATGGCTTAGAAACTGCAGCTCTGAGGAGGAGCTGCGTCTCGAAGGCGGAGCTAGGTCCAACCAGGCGTTTTGTACAGCTGAATGGTTGCCATGGAGATTAAATGATTTCTCAAACAAGCATGAAAGAATCAAAGCAATTCTCCAGGTTTTTTTTTTTTTTACATTATGATATGATGTAAAGCTCAAAGAAGTCAACTTTACATAATACTGCCCCATTAAGGCATCAATATATGATTTCACGGTAACAGATTCTGGTTTCTGCTCCCTAAAAAGTGGCTGCTGGAATCAAATCCCTGCATTTCTTCCAAGCCGCATTTGCTTTTATGGGAAATATCAAATGGCTAACAAGGTCCTATTCTCACCACTGACAAAACCTGAGCTCCTGCTGCTGTGGCGGTTAAAAATAAAAACCTCTGTGAGGCAGAAAGGCTCCTCTCGCTGTGGGAGGGCTGGCAGGAAACTCGGCTCACCTCGGCGAGCTGGACTGCTGAGTTCCCAACAGTTTTTCATTTATCTGAGTGTCTCTTGGTCTCATTTTAGATGTCAGAGATCATGTTAGAGCCTTGTAACCCAATATGAAGTAAAACAAACACTTCTATGATAGGTCTGCAGGATTTCTCCGTCCAGGAAATGAGATTTGACCTAAACTGGATGAACTCATCTGGACGAATGGGAGGAAACATGTTGAAATGACAACTCCAAAAATCTGCCATTTACAGATGAGTGGTAAAGAACAAAGAAGCCAAATGAGGCCAAAACTGATTGTTTTAGACATACAAAATACCTCAGGGAGACAAAAAACAATATTCCCAAAAATAAACACCATCTTCCTTTTCATCAGCAAAAACTAAACTGTTTGGATTAGATTGGAAGAAAAATGGAGGTAATTAAACTACGGTTAAATTATTTTATTTTCATAAATACACAGTAAAATTCTTGAGTCAACCCTAATTTCTTGAGATTTTAAAACTGGTTTTCCAAACTTTCTGAATATTCTATTTTGTCTTGTTGCTTTTTCACTCATTTCAACCATTTTCTGTGTTGAACAACAAACATTTCGGCAGCCTGTCTTTAAAACTGAAGTGTTTCCATGTAAAAAGATAAGTGAAAATGACAAATCTGAAACCTTAATATTTACTCCATGCAAACAGTTTTGTTTAATACTTTAATGTTTTGCAGTGTAAGATGAGAAAGAACAGCTCTGGCTTGCTAGCATGAACATAATCCCTCTGTTTGCAGAGTTTAATACAGTCCTGAGGAGGCTGGAGATAAATCCCAGCCATTAGCGTCTGGCTTTAAGCATCGTTTCCACTTCATTTCCTTCTTACTTACTTCTGTCTTTAGCAAACCCCAGAGTCTTTACACGTTAATGAAACCAAAGGGCTGATTTCAAATCCTGTTTGGCTCATCTCTAAATGCATTTGTTGAATAATTGGGTACATAGTACGCTTTAATTCAGCAGGTTAAATAATACTGTAGATGCTCCCTCACGTCTCTCCAGAGACGTTTCCATCTCAGGGAATTAAATTAGGATCGACATAATCTCTCTGGAACACATTTAGCCGTGTCTCTGCAGGGAGGAAAACACCGAAGCGCCGCGCAGGTCGGCTTGAACATCCAGGAGAATTTCTGTGTTTTTATGATGGAAGGCATTTTGAATTGTTGCTGAAGTCTGCTGGACAAATAAGCTCGATTGATTATTTTATATTATGAAATGTGTAAAATGGCTCCCCAACCCAGATTTTACTATTTTCTTTTTTATTTGTCCCCGTTTTTCTTTTTCCTTCCATTTTCCCTTTTTTCTTTTTACTTCTTTTTCCCTATTTTCCTTCTCTGCCTTTTTTCCTTGTTTTCTTCTTGTGTCTTCTTTTCCTTCGGTTTTTCCATTTTCCCCATTTTCTCCTTTTCATTTTTCCCTTATTTCTTTTTCCTTCTGTTTTCCCTCCTTTTTTCCAGTTTTATTCCTGTTTTCCTCTTCCTACTATTTCAATTTTTTCTTTTTCCTAAATAATAATTTATTTATTAAGTATGTCCTGATTATGTATTTAATAGTGTCTTGTTAAATTATTATACAAATAAATATTTTGCTAAAAAAATATATATTTTTCCTTCTTTTCCCCCCATTTTCTTCCTTCTTTTTTCCTCTTACTTTTCTGTCAGATTGGAACAGATTGTTTGTTTGGTTGCACGATAAAGCAGAGAATAATTTCATTTGCAATATTGGTAATTAAGTTCTTTAACTTAGAAATGAAAGTTCAAAAGTTTACAACCTTCACATGAGTTAAATTAATGCTGACAATAATTTAAATACTGAAAAACACAAACTTGCATTCTGTGTAAATAAATAAAAGTTAAATTTAAAAGATAAAGTGTATTTTTATCATTGGATAAGCACACTGATGTACAAACAGGAAATATTGAAAGTGGGGAAACTGAGTTTATCTGATTTCTGCGGGGAATAAATTCTTGTTAAAGTCGGTCTGAGTTTCACAGAAGATTTATTTTGTATTTCCAGGCTTTCAGATTCGCTCACGGTGAGCTGCAGAGAAATACCGACCTGGTTTTGCTCAATAATAGTTGATGTTCTTCAGGATTCCTCTCATCAAGCAGAGTTCAATATTTTCTTCTGAGCCCTGAAACAGAAAAACTTCCCTGAAAAGTACAGAAATAAAAAACTTTTTAGGCGACTCATGCTTATGGACATTTTTACATTAAAAACAGCACTGTAAATGTAGATAGTTACAGAGGAAGCCAGAGATGGTCACAAGTTAAATTTAAAGTTTCTAGAGAGTGGCACAGTTTTTCCTTCCACTAAACTTTCCATCAATACATCTGAATATAACACAAACTACCTAGCCTCTTTAGCATCTTCCTCTGGTGTCTTATTTTCTTAAACTGTAAGACGAGTATTGTCTGATGGACAAAATACCTTTTTTATTGGTTTTAATATTCTAATTTCTACAGAGTGGCACCGTTTTTCCTTACACTAAACTTTCCCTCAATATGTTTGCAGTCAGCTTCCTTAGTAATACATTTTTTTTGTTTACCCTGTATCCTGGATAACTGCTAAGTCTTCAGTCTTTCCCATCATAATTGTAAATTTTCAGAGAAATTATATGTTCTTGTTTGTGCACATTTTTCTTCCTTCCACTCAACTTTCCATTAATGTGCTGAGCTTTTATGGCTTCCTCTCTTTTTGGAAGGTGTCTATAACTTTCAGCTTTCTCCATGATCTTAAAAATGTATTAAAAATCCTCTTTGTTTCTCTTATGCAACATCCACATTTCACTTTAAGTACAATGAGTTTAACCTCGTGGATAAATAACCAGCAGCACTGGAGGCTGGTATTTATTCTTTCTAGTATCTGGATGCAGATAAAATAAATTCTACTCTGCTGAAGGTTGACTTGTTTGCCGTGGGAGAATGACTAAGCCTGACTGCTTCAAAATGCACCAGCATCATGAAATAAATGCAGGAGCGGATGGCAGACGCCTCAAACATTTAGGTAGTTTTACAGAAATAAACAGAAACATTGCCAGATTACGCAAAAATTATACTCAAGAGTCGCATAATTAACATATAATTAACATATTCTTACTCAAGTAAAAGTAAAAAAGTGACTGATCGTTTAATATTTCAAAATTACACCATCAGACGGATCAAAATATAAAGTTAAGTGGAAATTTTGGTATTGTAAGGACAAAAATTACAATAACTAATTAAAAAAATAACAAAATTGGACAAAAGAATATTTTTCCAAATTTGATTTTTCCCACAAGTGCCAAACTCGAGGTCCGGGGGCCAAATTTGGCCCGCTGTAGCTTTTTATGTGGCCCAAATTACACCAACGAGTCCTTCCAATTTTTCACAAATCTGCAAAATTCACACAAAATCAACAAATCTCCACATTTTTCTTGAAAGAAACTGATTTGGAAACATTTTATTTTTGCCTAATTTTGTTATTTTTTGTTACTTATGTGAATTATTGTCATTTTAGCTCTTACGATACCAAAATTTCCACTCAAATTTACATTTTGGTGTGTCTGACGATGTAATTTTTCAATACTAAATCTTTGATAATTATATCAGTTACTCTGTAGACTTAGAAACAAACACCTTTTTACTCTTACTTGAGTAATTTTTACTTTGACTTGAGTAAAAATACTACTAGAGTACAACTTACAAGTGTCATAATTTTTTTTTTTTTTATGAAAAAACTGATTTGGAAAATTTTCTTTTACTGGATTTGTTCCTTTTTGTTACTTAAATGAATTATTGTCATTTTTGTCCTTAAAATACCATAAATTTCCATTTAACTTTACGTTCTGGTCCGTCTGATGATGTGATTTTTAAATATTAAATAATTTGATCAGTTATTCAGTACTTGAGTCGCCTTTTTACCAAATACTTTTTACTCTTGAGTCATTTATTTTTTATTTTTCTTGAGTAAAAACATGTTGCTACTCTGCCCACCTCTAAATGTAATTAAGTAAATGTAACTGGTTACTTCGCAGCTCTGGTTTCCCTCTTCCTGACGATGCGGACCGTTAACGGGCGTTGTGACGATGCGGCGTGACGACCGTTAACGGAGGTCAGGACGCGCCGAACGCATCAATAACATCGTAAGGATGACAAACAGGCTGCTTCTTCTCTGGGTTTATTGTTTCAGGCTGATTTATTTATAGCCTCTTCGACGGGTCAGCAACTTCACCACAGTTGTCTGAGGCATCTGTGATCAAACTTTCGCCTCCTTCAACGCAGACGCAGAGGTAATATATTTATCTTCAGTGACAGAGACGTCTCGTGTGTCTGCTGCCTCTGGTCGAATCGATCTAAGTTATAGATCTTCCTGCTGTGCGGTTTTCTGTTGCAACTTTTTTGTTGAGCATTTTTCACACACTGTCCTCCCTGAACTCTGAATTGTGTTTTACAGTTGCTTGAAAATGTGGGAAACGATGGGGATGTTTGTTAAGAAGCAGACGTATAATTGTTAAAAGCAATTGATGTCAATCTGGGAAAGATTGTAAAGTGCACGACTGACAAATAGAAAGCTTTTCAAACAGCGACCATTTTCCTCAGGACTGGACGTTCCAGCAAATTCACTCCAAGGTCGCCCACATGTAATGGTTTCTGAAATTACAAAAAACCCAACATGTCCATCTGAGACTTTAGTTTGCGTGTTAAATGTTTACATTTTTGACTAGATGACAGAGTAAATGTGGGCATTTATCGCATCATTTATCATTCATCATGATCAAAATAAGAATTTTGATTTATTTATCATGAAAAATTCAACTTAATGATGTTTAAATGAGTCAGGATTGTTAGCTTTCTTATTTTCTCCAGTGTTTTTACAATTAAAGTATCAAATTGTGCAGGTAAGTGATGAAAACCCAGAAAACTTGCTAAGTCTGGTGGTTGGGCGCTCAGGCAGTCATTCATCCATGTTTTTGAGTTGCAAAATGTTTAAAATTGACAATTGAATTTAAAAATATCACTTGATAATTTGTGTTAATGGAAGAATATCTGAACAAAAACTACAAAGTCTTAAAAAATGCAAACATTTTTGAAATCTTAAATAAATAAGCAACACTTAGCCTGGTGGAGACACAATTAAAGCCTGGTGGCCCGCCAGGCTTATAATACTCTGGTGGAAACCCTGAATTCCAATTAATGATGTTTAAAATTTTCAGGATTGTTAGATTTACTATTTTCTCCAGTGTTTTTACAATTGAAGTATCAATAAATATGAAAATATTTGTGCAGGTTAGTGATGCAAATCCTGAAGGTCGGGACACCAAATTGGACCACCATGTTTCTGTAGTAAAAGATGTAAAGTTTATAGGAAATTAAAAATATTACTGGGTAATTATGTTATTCCCTTTTTTTGTTTTTAATTTCTGAAACTCTTCCACTGGTCACACTTTATTGTCATAAACTGCCATTAGATTTCAGATGGTATTCCTGTGGTTTGAAAAAACGACTGTGTTGCATTTAATTCATCAATCCTCCGTTTTCCTTCCGTTTCTCTGCAGATTTTATGATTGAAACTATAAACTTTACATAACCTGCAGCCGAGCCGCTGTTTGGGGAGTTTCTGCGTATTTTTTGCTACCTTTCTAGAAGCAAATATCAGAACTGCTTAAAGGTCAGATTCCTCGGCGTCTTGGCAGACGGGCGTCTGGAAGAGGCATTATTGCACCACGATTCCCACTGCATCCCTTCATAACTGATGTTCTCGCTTTGGCCGACTGCAGGCACTGAACCGATTACACTTCGGCAGAGTCTTCCTCTCTCTCCCCACTTCTGCTGCCAGGGGAAGACAAACACAGCCTCCACTTGGCACAGAAATATGTTTTGTTGCTATCAGCTTCAGGTGGTTAAATACTAAATTATTCATAGGTAGGTAAAGGCTTGTGTTGGTGAGATTGGAGAACTTAATTGTGCCTCCATTTTTTGTGTTTTTGCGGAGACGATTTGCCTTTCAATGAACGTCAAGTTAAGAAGAAACTAAGGGTAGGAATTTACCGTTTAGCCCATCATTTATCATGATCCAGATAAGACTTTTGATTTATTATTTTCATGAGAAAACCTCCAAAAACTGTCAGGATTGTTGGTTATACTATTTTCTCCACTGCTCTTTCAATGAAAGTATCAGTAAATTTGAAAATACGTGAGAACTAAAGAAGCGTATCACAAATTTTAATGTTTTTAAAGAGCAGTTTTTGTGTTTGTGGGGAAATTTTATTTGAATAATTTATTCACGTTTAATTCTGAGAAAGCGTCGCAGATAATCCAATAAAGTCGACTTCACTTCCTTTAACATTCAGGAAACGGCAAAAGGTTACCAAAAGTAATAATCAGGGCGTGATTCTTCAGTTTTATCAATCAGTCATTGGGAGAAATGGTTGCTAAGGCAACAGATATAAAATTGTGACAAGAGTGAAAAATTAAATAAGTAAATAAATAAATAATATATGGGATATATTTGGTAGTTTGGATTTAATAAGTGTTGTCTTCTTCCTGCTTCTGTTCGGATATGGAAGTTTTGTTTTTTATGTTTTATTATTGCTAATGTTTTCTTCTTGTTTGAAATAATTTCATTTTATTTCATATGCCATAAAACCCTGAATGCACACTTACACATTGGGTGTTTTCACACCTGATAGTCCGGCAGATTTGATTGGGTTAAGGACCAAAATTGCAAAATTTGTTACATTTTCAGCTGCTGCGGTTCGCTGTCACACCGCAATAACGATCCAAACTAATTGAATAAAGCTATTCCCCTCCTCGCCTGTGGGGGCGCTGCACAAAGAACTACTGAAGGAAACAACACAAAAAACTCCTTCACAAAATGTAAATAAAAATGGAGTAGCGTCAGATTTTAGTGGTTAGGATTTATCTTTTGTCTTTGGTAAAAAGACTACAAGCTAATTCTCCAGCTAGCACAGACTCGCACGTTTATTTTGGTTGCATTTACCCAAAATGCCCTGCGTTGTAGTTCACTTCCTGCTTTTGGAGCTCTTGGCATTCACATATGCATTTGAACCACACCAAAGTTCACTTCAACCAAACTCAGGTTCATAGTTTGCTTTATTTAAGTGTTACTTTTGTCTCAAGTTAGTTTAATAGTTTTAATTAGAATGTGTTTACTAGATTTTATAGTTATTATTGGTTAATCATTGTTTACTTTTAGGTTAGTTTTGATTAGTTACAGTAGTAGTTTTAGGCGAAACAGAGTTTGCTTCACACCTCATCAAAAGAACCAGTGATTTGGATTAAAGTGGACTAAACCAGGCTGATGTGAATCCTTTATATCAGTTTAGAAACACAGATTAAGCTAACATGTTAACATGTTTTGGAAGCTGAAGAACCCAGAGAGAAACTACAAATACCTGGAGAAAATGCAAAAATCCCTGTAGAAAGAATATCATGGAAAAGTAATTTATTTCATTAATTTAACTCAAAAGTGAAAATTCATTATACACAGTTATATATGTACTACCACAGTTTTTCCTTCCACTCAACTTTCCTGCTTTATACACCTAGATACAACCCCGTGTGAACAGCCAGAATCCTCATTTAAGACCTTTTATGTCTGTAACTGACTCTTCTGGTGGAAGGTGTCTGCCGAGTAACAAACTTTCTCCTTCCACTCAACTTTCTGTTAATTTGCTTGATTACTGAGAAGAAAAATATGTTTTCAAAGCTAGACGACAGAAAACGATGACGTCTGAGTCAAATGATCCATAGCCGATAAGTGGGAAAAACTCTGCAGAGGTCACCACTCAATCACAGCCACCCACACTAAAGGGCGATTTAGACGCTCCAATTAGCCGAACGTCTAATTTATCAGAGTCACTACCTTTCAACCCACATATCTGAACAAATTATCATAACCTAATGAACGGACATGGAGCACCAACGGAAAACAGACGCCGACATGAATAAACTGAACCTATTTTTATAACATTATACAACATTAAGAACAGAGAATAGCAGCTTGAAATGTGTTGAAAAAGTAGCAATATTCCAACATATTTCTACTCAAATAAAAAAGTATTTGGTAAAAAGTTACTCAAGTACTGAGTAACTGATCAAGTTACCAACTGTTTAATATTTAAAAATTGCATCATCAGATGGACCAAAATATAAAGTTAAGTGGAAATGTTGGTATTTTAAGAACCAAAATTACAATAATTTTACATAAGTCACAAAAAATAACTAAATCGGGCAAAATAAAATGTTTCCAAATTAGTTTCTTTCAATAAAAAACAAACAAAAAAAACTTTAACAGAAGCTGTAGATGTGTTGTGTGTGTGTCTGGAGAGTTTTTGATTAAAGCATGTTTGTTTTTCATTCAGTGGGTAGAAAATCCAGAAATTTTACTCAAGTAAGAGTAGAAATACTTTATAATAAAGTTACTCAAGTAATAGAAGAAAATACAGCATGGTAAAAAAGAAATACTCAAAAAGTAAATAATAATAAAAAAAGTAAATATAACCAACTCTAAGAACCCAACAAAACTATTTCTATAGGTGAAAAAAGCCCCAAAACTCTCAAATATAATTCTTTTTCCATATTTTTTTTTAAAGTTAGTAAAGTAATGTAACTGAGTAAATGTAACTAGTTACTACCCAACTCTCTGCATAGGCAACAGTAATTTCTTTTGCCGTGGTTGATACAGCACCCAGTTGAAGAAAACCCAAAAGCTTTGTTTCCCGTTTCCAGTTATTACTCTTGGAACCATCATTTGTCAAAATGTCAGCCGAGCGAAGCTTGCAATTGCAATTTCCTTGGTCCCAAATCAAAAGGGATGACAAGTAAGATTGAATTTTACACAGACTGCTTTCCGTTTTGGACGGGGGGAGTGTGCAGGTAGACTCGTTTAGATTTGGCTGCAGCTGAAAATGTCGAGTGAGAAAACAAAGGATCTGCACTAGCAGAAGAAAGTTAGCATGTGTACAACTGATGATGATAAAGTTTATTGTATTAGTTTTAATTTTAAAAGATTTTAAACCATACATTTTGTTGAAACCTTAAATAATCCTAAATATCTAAAAGTAACTACCAAGACTATTTGTTGATGATTTCTCATTAAGAATGTTGAAAATGTTTTCTCAAAAGTAGTAAAAAGCACATTTCTGAGTTGGAACAAGTTGACAGAGTTTTACGTTTAATCTGTCAAAATATAGTACCAATATTCGAATGCCTTTCATGCTGAAGCATATGACTGTCATCTCCATATATCTTTAGCCTAATAGCATAATTGCCAGTCATATTTCTTAAAAATATTTTTTAATATTTGAATTAATACAATTATTTTATTAAGCTAACAATACGGAAAACACTGAAATTGTAGGGCTTTGTTGCAAAAAAATTGCTCACTGACGATGACTACCCTTGATTTTAGTTGTCAAATTGTCAACATAATCCGCAAAACTTTAATTGTCCGCATGATTTATAAAAGAAAAAAGGACAACAACACTTTGACAACTAAGATAACAAGTTCAGGAAATA
This sequence comes from Poecilia mexicana, assembly GCF_051168715.1. Classification (NCBI taxonomy): domain Eukaryota; kingdom Metazoa; phylum Chordata; class Actinopteri; order Cyprinodontiformes; family Poeciliidae; genus Poecilia; species Poecilia mexicana. The sequence goes on from NW_028263381.1 coordinate 20,622,231, forward strand.
AGTTTTCATAAAAAATGGCAAGGAAGAGGTAAGCAGGTCAGCTATGCTAGCTTGACTATGACAACTTAACATGTAGAGGTGCTGTGGAATTTGGTGTTTCGGTTCAGTAAAAGAAAAAGAAGGAAAAATGCGACCTAAACACACCAAATCTGACAGATCGTCAGTGGGTCCGGTGTTTAGATTAGCTAATCAACCACCGCTGTGTTAGCTTAGCTAATAGCAGCGCTAGCTAATCCACCACAGCAATTAGTTATTAATAATCACAAAATAAAGAACAAGCCTGAAAAAATAAAACTGTAATGGGCTGAATGTTCTTTGTGCAGGAAATGTTTGTGTGTTTCTTGGTGTTGAATCCTGATGCACTAGTGGAGCTGTTGTCAGTCAGTTGCTATGGCAATGGGGTTTGTGTGTAGCAAAGCCGACACAGAGTGAGAAAAAAATAAGAATGAGTGATTTTGTGTTTTTCTTCCAACGGTTTTTCTGAGTCATATTTAAATTAATAACAGCTACGTCTCCGGGTTTCGTTTTGCTAGCAGAATTGTTCTACCATAAGTAAAAGAATCGCTTTTGAGCGAAATGAGCAAAATTTCTGGATGTAAATAATAAAATGCAACGTATTCATAGAGAAAATACGAGTGGGCCAAGAACACAACCATGTGGAATCCCCTAATGGGATTATACTGAGTGTTGATGTGTCGTTCTCTAGCGACTGGATTCCTTTGAACAGGTAGGAATCGACTCAGTTACTGAGAACTGTTCTTTGTTGTCTGAGAAGAACCAACAACGCACTGAACAGATCGGACTTCAGATGCTATTAGCTTCAAATAATAACTATTTATTATTATTTATCTACCCACTGAATGAAAATGTTTTAACCAAAAACTCAGCAGACTTTTGTTAAAGTTTCATGAGTTTTTTATTCAAAGAAACTGATTTGGAAACAAATTTTTATTTTTTTGTTACTTATATGAATTATTGTTGATTTTGTTCTTAAAATACCAAAATTTCCACTTAATTTTATATGTTGGTCCGACTGATGATGCAATTTTTAAGTATTGATTGATTAATAATTTGACCAAAATACTGTTTTACTATTACTTGAGTAAAAATATGTTAAAGTCGTGCTACTTTTACTCCAACTCAATCTGGTGATGTATTTAAAGAAACACTGAAACAAATAAAAATTGCAGGTGCTTTTCCACATGGCCCTCTGCAGATGGACTGACTGCGTATCGTAATAAACGGCGCTCTCTCTCTAAATGGATATTTTTATCTCTCAGAATTAGTTAATTCGTCTCATCTCCGTGTTTTATACGTCCGTGGAAACGGCTGCGTTGAACGAAGGTTTTTCACAGACCAGGACCTGCAAACTGGTACCTGAATGTTTGTGGATCTTGTCAAATAAAGGAGAATTTTAAATGTTGACACACATTAAATGTTCATCTGGCAGAGATCATAAAACCCAGCAGGAGGTGCTGAGAAAACAATCGACAGATGATGCAGCAAACATTTCATTTAATCGAGATTCAGCTTCAGTTTAATCATCTCAGCGAGAAAAGATGTTTATTTTGTTTTACCTTCTCTGTCTGCTTTTCCACTCACCCCTATAAACTTAAAACCATCTACTGCTGCTTCAACGTAAAGTTCACTTCTCTGCCTTGCACCTAATTCAGTTGCTGGATTCTTTAATTTAGCCTCTGCAGCTCCTGTTTCCGGCTTTATTTGTGAATTTCTCCTTTTCAAACCTTGTTTTTGATCCAGGCTTTCATAGAAACACAGCCGCCAGGGTCAGGTTCTTAGTCTTGACATTAGCGCGGAGGCGAACGCTTCAGACGCAAATTCAAGTTTCTCCTAAACCGCCGACCCACGCAGCGTTGCACAAAACAAACTGTCAGCTTCGCAGATTTCCAGGCAAATGTGTCATCCTGTTTCAAGGCCGGTGTTGACGTTTAAAAGGCGAAGAGCATCTCGCAAAAGATGTATTTTTCTTTTTTGAAAGATGGAGAAAATACTGAACCATCTATTCACAACGTATTGTGGGAATTATAGATGTAGTGGATTATATAAATATAGTTTTATGATTCAAGAAATTCCCAATCCCAAGTGTAACACCAGACATTTGAATCAGAGAAATAAAGTCAGGAACGTTCACACAGCAGATTTGTGTTTTGCTAAAATCAGATTTTTTTCACACCGTTGCTCATATTCCTGACTAAATGTGACAAAACGTGACTACCAGGAATATCAGTATTCATGATATTAAATATCGTCACAAAGTCATAACAACATGAAAGAAGCTAAAAAAAGAAATGAATGGACATTTGTTGGAGCATTTTTTCATACCATAAATTGATCAATTCTCTAATATTTCTTCTACATTGTCCCCTCCTTTTTTCTCCTTTGTCTATTTATTTAGATTTCTTTATTATGTAATTTACATGCTGCAGAGCACGACTGTTAGCTAAATGAAACCTGGAGGTGTAGGTATTATTGATTTAGTGCAGAGCGCCACAGCAAAGGGGAAAATAAAGTAGAAAAACCGTTAAACAGCTCAAAACCACTGTTTTTCTCACGCTCCGTGTTGGCTAAGCTACTCGTTGCCATAGCAACCGACAACAACGCCACTTCGTGTTTCAGGATTCAACACCAAGAAACACTCAAACATTTCCCACAAAAAGAGAACAGAACATTCAGTCCGTTACAGTTTTATGCTTTGAGGCTTGGTGTTTAATCTTAGATTATTAATAAGTGATTACTGTGATAGATTAGCTACCACTGCTATTAGCTAAGCTAACACTGCGGTGGTTGATTAGCTCATTTAAACACCTGATCTACTGATCTGCCAGAGTAGGTTTTTAGGTCGACCTATTTTTAAACTTTCTAACTGAACCGAAACACACAGAATTCCACTGCACATCTACATATAAGATTGTCATAGTCAAGCTAGCATAACTGAACTACTTCTTTTTCCTGACCTTGTTATCTAGTTGTCATTGTGTTGATAATTAGAAGCAAAGCAATGCATCCCTTTTCCTTGAATATATCATGCATACATTTAAGATTTAGCACATTGTATTGACAACTTAAGAGCTAAAACCAAAGCTAGCCATCGTCAGCCAGCAGCTTTTGGCCCTCCGACAGAGACATGGAGATGGGATCAACATCAAGATCCATGCTCTAAGTTGAGAAAGTTATTAGTTTTAATTTTTCGGATGAAATATTTGCCACATTAATTATTATAGAAAGCCATTTATTATTTCTATTTTTACCACCTGTTTTGGCACCATCAGTCCTCCATAGAATGATAACAACTTGCACATTTTTACCAAGTTTGGCAAGTATTATCTTAAACTTTGTTTTCTTTATTGTAGGAGCAATAAAAAAGAATGAAAAACAGATTAATCACAAAAAGGCAAGAAATTCTAGCAGTGTAGATATCTTTGATGATCTCTGATGATAGTGAAGCAATTTAATTATACAAACAAACTAGTCATTACTATGGAAAAAGATAATAATCCAATGAGATGTGAGGCACTTTATGAGCTTATTCAGGCTTTTAATTGGTTGTAATGTTTTGCTACTATTTAGTATCAAACAAGACGTTTTTTATCTGTATTAGCCTCATTATAGGAACCGTAATTACCAGATCCAGCTCAAACATGCAGCGCTCCAGAGGAGGTAGTTTGGCTGTTGGTGTGTGAGGACGCAGGCAGCGCCTCACACCTCAGAGCGTCTGAGCGCGCTGGTGGGAGGCGGAGCCTCAGCGGATCAGGTTGGAGGTCCACTCTGGTTGTATTTTCCATCAGAGGCGGCAGCAGGACCGACTGCAGGAAGGAAGAAATCACTTCCTCCACTGCGCTCTCCCGGTTTTCTCTGGCTGCCTCGGTGACGAATGGCTGCCCTCGGAGAAAATTAGCTCAATTCTCCTCTCGCACTCAAAAAAAATTAAAAGAAAGGTAAGACTTTGTTTTTCTCCTTTCATCCTGCAGCTTCCTTCCTGCACTAAACTACCAATCAGTGCAGCTTGCAGTTTATAAATATTTTTGCTTTTAATTTGGAATGATTAAACATTATGAAAATGTAAACCTTAAAAAAAAAGAACAGGTAGGTTGATTTAGGAGTTGGAAATGAAAATTAAAAATCCCTAGAACAAAGTGCTAATTTAAATTTAGCGGTGGATTCCCGCAGATGCATCAGTGCAGCGTGATCACGGATGTCGCTCAGGCATTGAATTATGAATTTCAAACAGTGACTCATCCCTGAGGAGAATGGCCAACGTTTTAGGAAATGGACTTCTTCTGATGTAATTCATCACTCCAGTGCTTTTCGCTCTGCAGACGACTCAACAACTGTTAGCATCACAGAGTTTGGAGACGCGCCGACGAATCTAAATGAGTTTTTATTGAGCTGCAGCGTGAAAGTTTTACAGAAATATGTTTGTCTTTTACTTATTTGATAAGTCATGACCAGAGTTGGGTAGTAACTAGTTACATTTACTCCGTTATATTTACTTGACTAACGTTTCTTGGGCTTTTTAAAATGTGCTTTTTGCTTTTACTTGAGTAAAATTTCTGGATTTTCTTCCCACTGAATGAAAAACAAACATAAATTCACTAGATAAACACATACCTGCAGCTTTTCTTAAAGTTTTTAATTGAAAGAAACTGATTTGGAAAAATTATCTTTATTTTTTGTTACTTTTATAAATTATTGTCATTTTGGTCCTTAAAAACCAAACAATTTCCACTTTACATTTTGGTCCGTCTGATGATGTGATTTTTAAATATTACATGATTCGTTCAGTTACTCGGTACTTGACTAGTCTTTTATTTACCGAGTATTTCTTCTCTTACTTGAGTAAGATTTCTGGATTTTCTACCAACTGAATGAAAATCAAACATGTTTTAACCAAAATTCACCAGACACACAGAGCTGTAGTTTTGGTTAAAGTTTCTGATGTTTTTTATAGAAAGAAACTGATTTGGAAACATTTATTTTGCTTGATTTTGTTATTTCTCGTTTATTATATGAATTATTGTCATTTTTGTCCTTAAAATACCAACATTTCCACTTAACTTTATACAGATTATGTAATTTTTAAATATTAAATGATTGACAATTTGAACTGTTACTCTACTTTTTACTTTTACTTGGAGTGAACACAAATGCATGTCCAACTTTCAGAAGTTTTATTTCTCTGAAGACAAAAACTTGTTCCCTCAACCTTATGCTCTAAAAACCCATTAAAATCTATTAAAATAGTGGCTGAAGTCCCACTAAAGTGTCTGTTTTTATCTGAATTAGCCTCCTTCCTTGTTGGAGTCTTGTACATTGACTCAGGATTGAAGTTGTGGAGATGTTTAAAGATGGGTCAGGTCTTTATCAAGAGATCCCAATATTTTCTACGGTTCTGTTCAATTATCACCTAAAATGCACAATGGCACAAAAAAGAAAATCGATTTTTTGCTACGAAATTAACAAAATATGAATATTTCTACCAGAGCCCATGCAACATTTAGAGGATAATCTCCCAGAAAAATATTCCTGCTGAAACAGAAAGCACCAGTGGTTTGCTAATTGCTGCTGACTAGTCTGAAGGAGCTGATATGCTCTGAGGAAGAGCATATCATCTCCATGGTTGCCATGGAGATGAAAAAAATTCTCAAACATGCATGAAAGAATTAAAGCGACAGACCAGGAAATATTAGTTATTATAAATTAACAAAATATGAATACTTCTATGACGTTTAGAGGAAAACTTCTCGGGAATAATAATAATAATAATGGAGAAGTTGGGTTGCGGTCTGAGAGAGGAATTCAAATGATTCTCAGGAATAACAACAATAATAATAATGGAGGAAGTTGGGTTGCGGTCTGAGAGGAATTCAAATGATTCCTCTCTTTAAAAGACATGTACGTCAGTACAGTACGTCCATACCATGTGTGATGACGACGCTCCCTCGGCTTTTTCAAGCCACATTAGTCCGACTAACAGCCCTGCCTGTTTCAAACTGAACAGCGTTTTCTCCATGATGGTTCCCAAGGACGAAGCTTTAGTCCATTACATCCTCTAATGCAGCAACAAGAGCAGAACCGCCTTTACATTTCACATGTAAATTATACCGCTGGCTGCTGGCTTTTGATCAAATCTTATCTCTGGAGGACAAGAGCAGGGGTTCAGTTTCAGCTACCAGCAGAGAAAATGCCGTTTTCCTGAGAGGCATCATTGTAACATCTCCATTATTGTCGCGTTTTTGCAGCACAAATTGAAGAGAAAGAATGAAGAGGAAGGCGGTGTGATTCTGCTTCCAGTGAAGCGATGAAGGTTGGGAGGGCAGGGAGGCGATGACCACCCTGAAAGGTCATTTCACACATTATAACCCATCATCATTTCATCTGTGTGCTGCTCTCCGCCTGCTGCCCTGCAACAATCTCACCATACATGAATGAAACATGAACTGGAGAGTTTGGCTGCATCACGACCAGCCGCCGTGCTGAGCCGGGAATTAATGAAGCCGTTTAATCTCCTCAATGTTGTGCAGCTCCATTGCTCATGCTAATTGATTCATTTCTGCATCAGATTCACAAAGCAGATAGCAGGAAATGCAGGGAGGAGGAGGAGAAACTCCACCCATTAACTTAAAAAGATGGCGGCCATTCTCACCTGTTTTTCTCCAATTTATTTTATTTTAGCAAATTTTTTAGCTATTTTATCTGAAATGGCATACAATTCAAACCCTTCCAGACTGAAAGTATCAGCAACGATGCAGCCAAATTTGCGCAAATTTTGCAATTGATCCAAAAAAAATTATAGAAAAAAAGTCACAATTTCTCAGCTTAAAAAGTAAAAAAAAAATTCTAGAAAAGAACACAGATATTTTGCAATTAATCTAAATAAAATTTCTAGAAAACAATTCGGAAATTTCTGAGCTTGAAAAGTGAAAGATTTGCTAGAAAAAACTAGGAAACTTTGTAATCATTTTCAGAAATTTTCTAGAAAACAATGTAGAATTTTCTGAACACGAAAAGTAAAAAAAAAAACTACAAATTTTGCAACTGATCTAAAAAAATTCTACAAAACAATTTGGAAATTTCTTAGCTTGAAAAGTCAAAAATTTTCTAGAAAATATGAAACAACTCCAGCCAGAAAACAGCATTTTTTAAGCCTGAATACAATTTTAAAACACTTTCTTGTTGATATGAAGTTAATTTCAAAAACAGAGCCAATCAGAAGCAGTTTCTACTCGATCAATAGAACCGATATTTTGTAAGGAGGTGAATACTCTGCAGAAACATTCAGGTGTGAACCACATTATCACCCTGCAACAAACAGCAGCAGCATAAATGGCTTCACCTGTCAGTGGTCGTAATGTTATGGGGTTTTTATATATGTGGCTGCAACAATACGTCTATTTATCAAAGCCCATGCAAATAAAATCTACCGATTGTCACCCAGACGACCTCCCGACATAAACATGTCGCCTGCCGCTGACTTACTGCGCCACCCATCAATCGCCTCCAAACCACAGAGCAAACCGCGTGTTGCTGCAGAGGAGTGAAGCATCACTGATGCTGCTTTTCCTTTCCTCTGCTCGGCGCTCATTTATTTCCTGGTTGACCCTCATTTCCCTCTAACACAACAACACTCCCACACTCAGACAGAAAACTCCACACAGGTGCGCAACTTTGTACTTTCTGAGGTTCCTCTCTTATGAATCATCATTTACACTCGCAAAAAGCTGCTAAATATAGGAAATGCTGACGAGAAATAATATTTACACCATTGTTTTGGTGCCCACATTAGCGCAGCACCTCAACAACACAGATAGCAAAAAAAAGAAAAAATGGAGTAAACTTCTACCAAAAAACTTGAGGTCCATCTCAGACATTTTCTAGAAAAGAACTTGGAAATTTCCAAGTTTGAAAAGTCAAAAATTTTAAGATTAACCTCAGAAATTTTGTAGAAAATAATTTGGAAATTTCTGGGCTTTAAATAAAATATTTTCTGGAAAAAACTCAGAAATTTTTGAGAAAATTTTAAAATTTCTGGGCTTGAGAGAAGAAAAAAATTCTTCTAAAAAGCAATTTGGAAACTTCTGAGCTTGGAAAGAAACATGTTCTAAAAAAAACTCAGAAATTTTGAGACTAATCTTTACTTTAGTACAAAAATCATTTTTTGTAGACAAAATTAAATTTCTGAGCTCGAAAAGTGAAAAATTTGAATGCTGAAATTTTTCTGAAATTTTCTAGAAATTTTCTAAAATTAATCCCACTGGTTCCAGTAGTTTTTTTTTTCTTACAAATATTCAAGTTTTTCTAACAGGAAATTTCCAGATTACTTTTAATCTCAAGGTCTCTGAGTTCTTTCTCAATTTTCAGCTTTTCAAACTGAGAAATTTTGAAGTTTTTACTAAAAAAAAAACTAATCTAGTAAAATTTCTAAATTTCAGAGTTTTTTGGCAGAAACCTACTTTTATCTACAACAGCCTTAATACTTTACTTACACATGCTAAACAGGTGTTAAAAATTGTCACTGTGAATAATCTCTCCACCATTGTTTGGCGCCCCTGTAGGGCAGCACCCACATGTGTTGCATAGAGCATAACCTGTTGTTTTTACAGCCCTGCCTCCTCACACTAAGAAATCTCATTATAACTGTACTCAGAGTCACAGTTCATTCCAAGCAGTTCACCTCTTTCATTTCTGCTCCGCCTCAGGCTCCTGAAATCGCAGCATCCAGTGATGGGGAGTGTGTGGTTCCGCCTCACAACAGGACGTGCAGCACAACAAGTCTTTGATTCTGCACAGACATGCCACAATGACTTTTTTTAAAATGCTTTTTCATTCTGCCGCAGCTTATCTCTGCCGGTGACATTTCTCACTCTGAAAGGTACGGAGTGAGACTATCGGCACCTGAAGCGCTCGCAGGGGGCTTGTGTAGCGCACTCCTCACGGTTCAATTGTCCGCCTGTCATCCGACGAATGACATAAAGCCCAACACACACACACACAGACACACACACACACACACAGACACACAGACACACACACACACACAGACACAGGCACTCAGACACAGAAAGACAGACCTTCAGCAGAGCTGTCGCTGGCGCTTGGTGGACTGTTTGCCCTTAAAAACATAATTATATGGCTTTCATTTATCGCCTCGCTGCATGCTTGGTTGGGTTTCTCATAATGCTGCGAATGATTTTGCTGTTGCTCCCTGGAGATCATCATTTCCACTCTGGTGTCTTTGTGTTTACATCTTATTTTAATTCAAAGTGATGAAGCTGAGCGTTAGTTCAGAGCTTCAACATGGCCAAACTGAACCGGACCTACGGTTCAGATAGGAGGTACTTTGGTCCAAAAACAAAATTACTATTATTTTTAACTTGAATGTGAAGGAATTAAAGAAACTGGGAAACTGGGAGTAGTTTAGTGGATCCGAATTGCTCCTTGTATCCAAGCCTTAGAGGTCGGCTTGAAAAACTGACATTCTTTATATTAATCTCAGAAATTTTATAGAAAAGGACAAAAATATCTGAGCTGGAAAAGTCAAAATCTGATGAGAAGGAGCCCAGAAATTTTAAAATTAATCTCAGAAATTTTATAGAATTTTTCTTTTGAAAATGTCTGAGCTTGAAGTCAAAATTTACCAAAAAAAAAAAAACCTCAGAAAGTTTTATCTGAGAAATTTGATACAAAAGAACAAAATTTCCAAATTCAAAAAGTCGAAAATTTCAGCCAAAAAAACTGAATTTTTTTGTGTGATTAATCTCAGAAATTTTGCTAAAAAAAATTTGAATTGAAAATTTCTGAGCTCAAGGAATCCAAAATTGATGTAAAAAAAAATTTAAAAAAAACTCAGACATTTTCTAGAAATAATTTGGTAGTTTCAGAGTTTGAAAATTTGATAACTGATTAAATTAATCTTGGAAACTTTACAGAAAAGAACAAAATTTCCAGATTCAGAAAGTAAAAAAAATCCACCATTTCAGATAAATATAAGAAATTTTGGAAGAAAAAATTTGGAAATTTTTGATTTTGAAAAGTTGAAAATTGGTTTGTAAAAAACATAAAACTTTGTAGAGAAGAAACTTGAATTTTTGAGCTCAAAGGCAAACATTTTTCCTTTAAAATTTAGAAAATTTCCAAAAGTGGAGCAGTTTAGTGGGCCTAAATAACTCCTGGATCCAGGCCTTAGGGGTGCAGCTCTCTACTGATAGACTCTTAGATCACATATTCTTTCCGTTTGTTTCAGTCTTTCCTTCGACTCCATCTGGGTGTCTTTACTTTGATTTCGTTTGCAGAGGCAGAAAGACAACAGGCTCCGATACTTCTGGATAATTGTGTGTTTTCTCTACTTCATTACTCTGATCTCTGCTGCAGATCTAATGAAGGGAGAAGATTGTTATGTATACCTTTTAACCACGTCTCAGATGTAATGAGCTTTGTTTTGCCATTTGCGTTTAATGTGTTTTGTCATTTGGCTTCTCCACCCACAGAGAAACAGCATCTCTTCGCTTTGTTTACTGGTAAATGTCACTAGTACGAATATTTTTCCTTCTTCTACAGATATCCTGACCAGTGGCTGCTTTTTGAGCATTTCCAGACCGACTGTGACCAAACTTGACGTTCAGCCAAAGGAACCCGAACCTCATGATCTATGGGTTGTTGGCAAGAGTCAACGGTGCATCTGCAAATGAAGCGGCAGAGCGGTTTGTGCAGCTGGGGAAGCTTTTGTCCTCTGTTGGAGCGCGACCATAATGGTTCCCACTGAGAACACAAGTGTTTTCTCGCCAGATGACTTCTGCCCCAACTGCAGCTCGTCCGCCCAGTCCGAGGTGCATGTGGCGAAGGCGGTGGCGTTGGCGGCGGTGCTGGTGGTGTTTCTGTTGTTCGGCGTCCTTGGTAACATCCTGGTCATCCTGTCCGTGCTGCTCCATCACCAGTGGCGATCCGTGACGCATTATTTCATCGCCAACCTGGCGGCGGCGGACCTCTTGTTGAGTTCGGCCGTGCTGCCGTTCTCGGCCGCCTCGGAGGCGCTGGGCCGGTGGGTGTTCGGACGCTCCTTCTGCAACGTCTGGGCCGCCCTGGACGTCCTCTGCTGCACCGCCTCCATCCTCAGCCTCTGCGTGATTTCCATCGACCGCTACCTGGCGGTGAGCTACCCCCTGCGCTACCCGGCGATCGCCACCGGACGGCGCGGCCTGACGGCGGTGGCAGCCCTCTGGGGAGTCTCCGCCGCAATATCGGTGGGCCCGCTGTTCGGCTGGAAGGAGCCCGACCCGGAAGACGAAACAGAGTGCCGAATCACGCAGGAACCTGGATACGCCTTGTTTTCCGCGTTGGGGTCTTTCTACATACCGCTAGCCATCATCCTGGCCATGTACTGCCAAGTCTACACCGTGGCGAGACGAGAAACCAAAAGCATCAGGGAGAGCACGAAGGGAGAGGAGGTGGAGATGGGAGGAGTCACGCTGAGGATGCACAGGGGAAACGCGACGGCTCAGGCGGGTAAACACGAAGACGGCGAGGAGGCGGGGACGCACAAGCGTCCGTCGTTTCCTCTGCCGAAGCTGTTGAGGTTCTCAGGGGAAGAAAAGGCGGCCAGGACACTGGGCATTGTGGTCGGCTGCTTCATCCTGTGCTGGCTCCCCTTTTTCCTGGTTTTACCAATTGGTAGGTATCTACAAAATGACTTTTTTCATTGCTCATTTTTGCGTGACATTCATGATAGAGGGTTTCCCCCAGTGTATTATAAGCCTGGCGGGTCACCAGGCTTTATTTGTGCCCCCACCAGGTTTAGCATTGCTTATTTATTTAAGTTTTTAAAAAATGTTTGCATTTTTAAAACTTTATAGTTGGTGTTCAGATGTTCATCTTCCAATAACACAGAATTATCAAGTCATATCTCCAAATTTCCTGTCAACTGTAAACATTTTTTAACTCAAAAACACGGCGGGCCGCTGGATGATCGCCCCAACCACCTGGCTTAGCCGGTGTCATCAAACCTTGTGATGATAATGTACGATATTCTATTCTCCTGTCACCTACAGACGTGGTTATTCGTACTGTAAAGCTACAGATATCGCTCGTCTTTTGTAGTTTAATAATTTTCATTAAAATTACAATTTGTTTCTACATGGTTTCTTCACACCAGAACACAAGACATTACAAAGCGAATACGCAACTTTTAAAACTTTTTAAGTTATAAAACGCCTTGCAACTGAGCTTGCAAGGAGTTTTATAAATGTTTGATTTTTGATGTAATTATTATAGTCCCACCAACACAGTGTTGTCATAGTTTTAACAATTAGTAGCAAAGCAGCTTTTCTTAAATGCGTACATTTCAGATTTAGCGCATTATATTGTCAACTTAACAGCTAAAACCAATGCTAATCATCGTTAGCCAGCAACTTTTTGCCCTCCAGCTGAGGGATGGGGTGAAGTCACTCTGCAAGGGGAGATAAATCTGACCTATGGATGCACTAAGATTACGTTTTCTGACATTTTGGTTCACATATTCACAACTACACATTCTAAAACACATATAACTGAAATTTCTACCCAAGTAGAGCTTCAGTTTCTTCTTTTAAGTGTTTTTTTTTTTTTTTTTGCTGCGACCATGAGATAGCTATGCCTCATGTTGTGAGGAGAGTTCAGGGGTGCCAACATAACATGTCTGAGTGTTTATTAAAAGCAAAAGTAAAAGAGCCGCAGAGAAACTGCAGAACCACAGTTTCAACCTTTTCAGAAGTGAGTATCTGTAGTAAATTGCCGTCACTGTGCAATTTGTTTGCAGCTGCAGCAGATTTGAGCGATTCAACCAGAGGGAGCAATTAAGCTCTGCTTTTCCAAGCGAGGCTCGGGTTTGATGCGCCTGCCAAGAAAACAAGTTATTATGTCAGATGATTTATGCAGGAGAAAATGGATATGTCACCAATGTCTTTGTTTGGCCTGGATGGATTCACGCAAATTGAGCGCTACTATTATTCAATGCCCCTAATCTTATGTTGGCATATACAGAATAAACTTAAAAAAATTCACTTTAAGTCTGGAAAAGTTTTTCAAGATGTTTATTGATGAATTTCCACAAACAGGAAAAGTTAGAGAGACATAAAGAACTTTTTTGTTTTTTGCTTTTGTGGCAAAACTGTTAAACTTAACAGTTTTAGACGGAAAAAAAATTGGATTAAAATACATAAAAGTGACTTCCGGGTGGCGCCATGTTGTAGAAGGCAGGAGAAAAGACTGCTCTGTTGGACACGATTAAAACTAGCGTTTAAACAAGGTAAAAACGATAGAACATAAAGAAAACTCGCTCTTAAAGTTATATAGAACACCCATGGAAAATATGGTTAAGAAAGGAAAGAATACGGAAGAGAAAAGCGCAAAAGAAAAGAGTACCGGAATGGCGAAAGCACAGAGCCATGAAGTGGAATACTCAGATCCGCCGAACGAGGACCGTGACTCGGCCATACTTCTCGAGCTACGAGGGCTGCGGAAAGAACACGCGGAAGCGGTATCAGACAATAAGAGAGCACTAGCGAGGCTCGAAACGAGCATTGGGGAGCTCATGGTTAGGACAACGTCCCTGGAACAGAAGGTAATTGATATGGAGGAGAGATTGGGAAATAACGAAGACAAGACGACGCGGATGGAGCGGGTGGCGACATTTCTGCTTCGGGAAACGACTAAATTATCAGAGAAGTGCAATGACTTGGAGTCGAGGATGAGGCGCAATAACATAAGAATCCATGGCATTCCCGAGGGAGCAGAGAAAAACGACACCGTCAGCTTCATAACACAATTTATTAAATCTCAGATTCAAATCGCAGCCGGGAGGGACTTGTGTATTGAAAGAGCTCACCGCTGGTGAATAAGCCAAAGGACAGTACGGCCCCCCCGAGAGCGATCATTGTACGCTTCTTGGACTATAAAATAAAGGAACAAGTGATAAAGCAGGCCTGGAGTCAGAAGATTTGCTATGAAGGTCGGATTATTTATTTCAACCAAGACTACACAACGGAGGTCCAGAAGAAAAGGAAGCAGGCGAGAGAAGTCATCAAACAGCTGAAGGAGAGGAATGTGAAGGCGCAGTCCCCCTATCCGGCCCAACTCAAAGTGTTTCTGGACACGGGAACAAAGATATTCAGCACAGTGGAAGAAGCGGCGCCTGTGCTGAAGGAGATGGGCATCAAGGTGAAGGAGGACAGAATGGAGAGAATCCACCACGTGATGGCGCAGACGGCAAAAGGGACCAGACACGGGGGAAAGAAGGGACAGTCCGAAATCACAGAGGCGGATCTGAGGGCACTCCTGGAGTGAGAAATCATCTGTAGCGGCATTGTGACAATGGTTAACATATGTAAGTAGATATATAAGTTTATATAAAGAGAGTAACTGTCATAATTTGCAAAGAAAGGAGTGTGATACTCATTTTAGTAAACAAACAAACAAACAAACAAAAAAACAAAACAAAAGAAAACTAAAGAAAACAACAACAAAAAAAAAAAAAAACGCTAGTTATAAAACGACGTACTAGATTACAAGATAATCGTGTCCACTAGAGAGTAAGATTGAGGAGTGTTAGTCTTTAGGGCTTTAGACAACTACTAGAAAGTTGTTGATGCACAAAGTGCTTGTTCATCGGAGAGAAGGCCACAGCTCTCTGATGTTGAGACTCTTGGAAGACGTTTGTCCATGTTCCAGTTATTGTTTGGGAGTTCTTGTCCCAATAAGTGTGTTTACATTATGTTTCCGTTCTTCATGTTCGGTTAAGGTTGTGTCCTGTGTAGTATTTATTTATTTATTTTTTTGTCAAAGAGGTGTCAGGTACAATGCAGCTCCAGATATGGTTGTAATATGAATGGGCTAAATATAGTATCTTACAATGTTCATGGTCTGAACCACCCTATTAAACGGAAGAAGATTCTGACTCAATTAAAAAATCTACAGTGCTCAATAGCTTTATTACAGGAGACACACCTAACTGAGAATGAACACAAAAAGCTGAAAAGGGAGTGGGTTGGTCAGGCATTTTATGCTACATTTGGTAAAAGGAGGGGGGTAGCAATTTTAATCAAAAAAGGGATATTATTTGAAGTTAAGAAAGAGATCAAGGATAAAGAAGGAAGATATGTAATGATAGTAGGACGAATCGGTGATATGACAATTTCAGTAATAAATGTATACTTTCCAAATGAGGAGAAGGACAGTTTCTTGAAAGAAATAGTCGATATAATGACTAATGATGCAAATGGAATGATATTGATGAGAGGAGACTTTAATACAGTTCAAAATAATATTCTAGATAGATACCCTTCTGATTACGGGCCACCGACAACAAAATCTAGAATGCTGAATAATATTACTAAAGAGCTTGGTCTTGTTGATGTTTGGAGAAATGCCAACCCCCAAAAAAGAGACTACACTTTTTACTCAAACCCACACAAAAGCTACTCTCGAATAGATTATCTATACATATCTCAGCCACATATACATAAGGTATCAAAATGTAACATAGAAAATATAACTATAAGTGACCATGCACCTATAAGGCTAACTTTAAATATAAATAAGGAATCCTGTTTCAGATATTGGAGAATGAATGTTTCAATCATGTCTAATGAAAATATGGTCAAAGAGATCAAGGAGTCACTTATGGAATACTTTGAAATAAATGATAATGGGGAAGTTTCACCAACAATACTATGGGAAGGAGGGAAAGCAGTGATAAGAGGGAAAATAATAGAAATATCATCCAGAATGAAAAAAGCCAGAATGAAAGAACAAAAGGAGTTGGAAAATAAGATCAAAGAATTGGAAAGGGAGCACAAACTAGGGAATAAAAACATAATGGGAGAGCTTAAAAATGCAAAAGATAAGCTAGGGGAGATACTAACTGTTAAAGCAGAAGGTTCTCTACGCTTTACAAATCAAAGATATTACGAGATGGGCAACAGGGCGAGTCGCCTCTTGGCATTTCAACTTAGGAAAGCTCAAGTAAATAGGCACGTCCCCAAAATAAAACACCCATCAACTATGCAGACTAAAACACAACCCAAAGAAATAGCTGAAGCATTTGCAGACTACTATAAGAAACTATATGATGACTCAGACAGAGATACTCAGGATGATGAAACATCCTCTTTTCTCAAAAAAATTAATCTCCCAACTTTATCAGAAGAAGAGTCGATAGAAATGACCCGACCTGTAACTCCACAGGAAATTCTGAATGTTATTAAAAAACTCAAAAACAATAAATCCCCGGGGACAGACGGACTGCCAGGGGAGTTCTACAAAACATTTAAAGAAGAACTAACGCCAGTATTATGTAGGGTGTTTAACTATGCACTAAGGACAGGTGACCCCCCTAAAACATGGTCTGAAGCCATTATATCTGTAATCTATAAAGAGGGTAAAGACCCAACTATGTGCGAAGGATATAGACCCGTGAGTTTATTATGCAATGACTTGAAAATACTAACAAGTATAATGGCAGAAAGAATGCAAAAACATATAGCGAAATTGATCAACCCAGACCAAACGGGATTTATTCCAGGCAGGCAGGGAGCAAACAACATTAGAAGGACACTAAACGTGATGTCGTATACAAAATATAAATTACAACCCTCCCTCTTGATTGGTTTGGATGCCCAAAAGGCTTTTGACAGGGTAAAATTGAGTTTTCTATACCAGACATTACTAAGATTTGGATTTTCACAACAATTTGTTGAATGGGTGAAAATAATTTATAAAAATCCAAAATCCCGAATTCGAATTAATGGATATTGTTCAGAATTTTTTGATCTTAAGAAAGGAGTCAGACAGGGGGACTGCCTGAGTCCTCTACTATTTGCGGTTAATATTGAACCAATGGCAGAAGCAATAAGACAGAATAAACAAATTCAGGGAATAAAAGATGAAGGAGGGGTGGAACATAAAATATCATTGTTTGCCGATGATCTATTAGTATTCTTAACAGAACCACTCCAATCAGTGCCAGCTCTACTAGAATACCTTAAAGAGTATGGGAATATTTCTGGATATAAGATTAATGAAAGTAAGTCGGTAGCAATGATGTTATCAGGTGAATGCCCAAAGCAGCTAAAAGAAAAAGTAAAGTTCAAATGGACCAATAAAGGATTTAGATACTTGGGTATAATTATTACACCTCAAACTTCACAATTATTCAAAGCAAATTATGAGAAGCTGAAGAAGGAAATTATAAAAGACCTGGAAAGATGGGAGATCCTACCACTAACCCTCGGGGGGAGAGTGGAAACAATCAGAATGAATATCTTACCAAGACTATTGTTTGTATTCCAATCACTCCCAGTTTCCATTCCCAACTCCTTTTTCAAAGAGATGGATAAAAGAATATCAAGGTTTGTATGGCAAAATAAAAAAGTAAGAATTAAACTTAAAACACTTCAGTCCTCAAAGAGTAAGGGAGGATTGGGTTTGCCTGATTTAAAAAACTATTATTGGGCTGCTCATTTGAGAGCCATAGCTCTATGGTTGGCAAAGGATCATGAGGCAATATGGGTAGATATGGAGCAGAGAGCCTGCCCAAACCTGTCCCTAGATACACTGCCCTTTACAACAAAGATGATCCAAAGAAATCTCAAAATTAAAAACCATTGGGTTAAGGAAACAATTAATATTTGGTCAAGAATAAAAAAGAGATTTAATTTTCCTGACTCTATATCAAAAATTTTAAAAATAGCCAAGATTCCAGATTTTATCCCAGCTTCTATGGATACAGGGTTTGAGAGATGGACAAAAGGAGGACTGGTATTTATAGCACAGCTCTTTAAAGGGCCAACAATGAAATCTTTTGAACAAATTCAAAAGGAATTTAATCTACAAAAAACTGATTTTTATAGATTTCTACAACTTAGACATTATATCCAGAATCATAGTGACTGGCAGAAACTCTCGGCAGACATGACTAAAACGGAAGAAATCCTATTATCAACAGCAAAAGGTGAATCAAAAAAAGGACTCATCTCAAAAATATACAAAAGCCTGCAATATGAATCCAATGTTAACAATAAAGAAATTAAGGAGAAATGGGAATTGGAGGCTAATATAATAATAGCAGATGAGGATTGGGAAGAAACATTTAGCTCTGGACACAAACTAACTAACAGTCCGACATGGAGGGAGTTTGATTGGAAGGTTAAGATGCGTTTCTTTAACTCTCCAATCATCACATCTAAATACTGTAAAACATCCCAGCTCTGTTGGAGAAATTGTGGAAATGTGGGGGATTTTACTCATATATTTTGGGATTGCCCGAAGATGGTCGAGTTTTGGAAAAATGTCCAAACAGATATAAAGAGTATTTTGGGCATTCAATTAGATATGGATATATCCGTCTATATTCTAGGAATAATACCCTCTGACATGATCAACAAAGATAATAAATACCTGATCAGAGTTCTGCTTCTGATTGCAAAAAAGTGCATAACATGCAGTTGGTTAAGGCCACAACCTCCCAATATTGCACAGTGGCGAGATAGGATTAAAAAAGTCTATATAATGGAAAAAATAACATCAAGACTACAACTTAAGATGGGGACCTTTGAAACAAGATGGAGACCTATAACTAAATACATAATGTAACCTTGACACCTCTATTTTTTTTTTTTTTTTTTTTTTTTTTAGTTCGTGTACTTTTCAAATTTAGTTTGTATTATTCATCACTATTATGTACTCTCATCACTTGAGTTGGTATTCTCTGTATGTCTATTGTGTGTATATGTTGATGTAAAACAGTTATTGAAAATAAAAAGTTCAAAAAAAAAAAAAAAATACATAAAAGTATATAAAAAATATTTATTAAATAAGATAACATTTATAATTTGAGAGGATCGCCAAATACGTCAGAACTATCTACTTATAGACCAGGCTAAAGAAACCAAAGAGTATGTCAATTTTTACTTAAGTAGAAAAAATATAATATTCTATCCAGGCATAATGAAGTATACTGAGTCAGTAGAGTGAACCCACTGCAGTACCTCGCACACCACTAGGGGGTGCCAGCGGACCACAGTTTGAGAAAGACTGCTCTAAATCATTAAGTCCAGTGGAGCAATTTTAGCCAGGATGTGGAGGAACAAACAAATTGTAGTACAGCAAATGCATCATGTTGCCAAGTCGATACCAACCAAAATCCCAGAGGAACCTTGAATCAATGCCACAAAGAACAAAGCCAACCTTCGTTTAAGGTCCAAGGAAAGATTAACTCTTTAAAATGCAAAGCTGTAACATAAATTAGCGCTTTAGTAGCCGCTTTTGTTGAGGCATGAACCTTGACGCTTTAATTAATTCGCTGTGAGCATGACAACAGGGAGGCCATCTTTTTTTGACTCCTGTGTCTTGACCCAACTCGGTCTATTACGTCGCTGAAAGGAGACAAAGAAATTCAATTACAAGCAAGCAAATAGAGCAAACAAAATGGTACAATGGGCTTCCTCTGCGAGATGAAATGGAATAACCCACCTATTGCTCTCATCTAAGAGAAAACTATTATAGATAACACGCAGGAGGTTTAATGGACTGCAATACCAGAGTCACCGCTGACTCCCAAAGCAGCCAGTCATATAAGGAGAGTCATGCATTTCAATGGAGACAGACCTTCACAGCTCATGAAGCTGCTCTCAGACTATCACTGCCTCAGCGTTTTCTATGACATTCTCAGAAAAACCGCATTTATGTTCAAAACTCTGCTGATGAAAAGCCCGTTTCAAGTCTGTTAATGACAGCTTTCAATGAAGCTGCAGAGTTACTTACAAGGCAGCTCCATTTTCTGAACACCAAAGTGTCTGTAAACGCCTGTGACGCATCGATTTAAAGAGAATCAACAGACCAGGAAACTGGACAGATTTGTGAATCTATGAGGAAAGGCACAAAGTGGTTTTCATCGGATTTCGGTTATAAAAGTTAATATTTCGAGCGTTTTGGATGAGTGCACATGCATTTTGAGTCCAGCAGTAGGCAGGGAGCCCCAACAGGATTAATTTTGTCTGAAAGTGGCTGGAAAAATGCCACATTTCAGCATTTTCCAGCTTTGGATTAACATGCAGACAGAAGAAAGTAAATATTTTCAGCTTCTGACCCTTATTTCAGGTTCTTTTGTCTACATGATAAATACCAGACTTTCTAAACGTAAGTTGCTCCAATCAGATGGGTTTGAGCTGTGCTAGTCTTTTTATTACATCTTAAAATTAAATCACCAATTGATTGAGAATCCTGGAAATTTAAAACCTGACTAGCTCGATGAAAAGCTACTTGTACATTAGTTTTGTCTTGTCTTACTTGGTAATATTTTGTATTTTTAAAGTATTGCTGATGGATTACTATCAAATAAATACCAATAACATTGACAAAAAACAAGGTCTGGAGTCGACTTATTGCAATGCTGAACTCTCCTGTTGAAGCTCAACCAGTTTATAGTCAACATTTCTAAATTAAAATGTATTCTGATTACATTTTTTTTATCAACTGAATTAGTAATTGACTTAGTAATATTTTGGTGCCACTCTCTCAATTTCATCCACCATTGAACAGCTGATGAATCTGAGACCGGCAACAGAAAATTACGGCTCGTTCCAAAGAGCGTCTAGAGCAAAATATCAAGCGATTGTTGTGAGTTTGGTGTGAAAGGACCATAATCCTTTGTGAATTACAAAATATTCAGAATTAAATTCTTGCTCAGTAACTTTCTCCAGGATGTCAAACCCTCCCTTACACTTCTACCTAAGTTTTTTTTTTTACTTCTCTTTCCTCAGGCTCCATCTTCCCATCCTGTAAGCCTCCTGAAACCATCTTCAAGATAACCTTCTGGCTGGGTTACCTCAACAGCTGCATCAACCCCATCATCTACCCGTGCTTCAGCCGGGAGTTCAAAAAAGCTTTCCACAACATGCTGAGAGGGCGCTGCGTAAGAACCGCTGTCCCCGTTACCAAGCAAGGACACATCGCCGCTCATTCCTCCAGCCCAGGTCCAACATCCAACGCATCCGTTAGCTCCGTCCAAAACCGCGCCGCCGCCACTTCTTCTTCATGGGCTTGCTGCAGGACACTGTCAACGTCATCATCGTCTGTTGGCGGTCAAGACCCGGATCGGGTTGGACACGTTCAGGGGAAAGGTCTGTTAAAGGCCTGGTGCCTTTCAGCCCGGCGAACCTCGGTACCTCAGAACTCATCCACAAACGGGTCAGCTAAAGTCTTACGCCTCTCTCTTGGCATTTCCGGCGACGCCGTTTAATTGGCTTCTGAGAGTTCGGGACATTCAGTCTTGTTATTCAGCCTCCTTGGAGGAACAATTATCTACAACTCTGTTGTCAAACGTGAGATAAAAATGACTGCAGAAAGAAAAACATGCATGCTCAGCAGGAAACTTCTGGACCGGTTCTGCTGTTGGACTGAGCCAAGCCTGAACACAAAGATAGACGCCATTTCCTCGTGTGCTTGCCAAGGATTAAAACAGATGCAAGCAATCTGCTAAAAAAGAAACTGCAAAGCAACCAACAGGACGTGATTGATCTAAACATTCTGCAGTTTGCACCAAAGGGAACGACTGTAGGGATAATTTCTACGAAGGAAGGTGGTGTCGGACTGAAGCATTTCAAACGACAATGTCACAACAGAAACGTTCGGTGCCTTGTTTTCACACTCATTTGTCAAGCTATCGCCACAAACCCAAACACGTTTGGTTTTGGGGATTTCATGTGACAGAACACCATGAAATATAAACCCAGCTGTGCTTTGACACCGTCAGAGGTTTGAGAGAGAACTTTAGTGAACTTTAGCGCCAAAATTAAGACTATTGTCCACCCAAAGGTGGCTATTTTCTCGTCACAGGAGATTATATCGAGTCTAAAGCCAATTACTGATCTGAATAATGATAAACAATGGTAACTGGTATGTATGCTAGTCGTTAGCCTCTGCAAAGCTAACTTAAGTGATTACCTCCTTCTCATTTGCTTATTACTGGCTCCAGTCTATAATCAGATCAGTTTATGGGTTTATTTAGGATATAAACTTTCACAACAAGGAAGTAGCCACTGCTGCCTCCGCAATAGTCTTAATTTTGGCCCCAATGACGCACCATATTCAACAAATCGCATGAAGACCAACGAACAGATCAGGCAGGTCAGGAAAGAAGCCAGAGAAGTTATAGGGTGTTTTCACACCTGATAATCCAGCAGTTTTAGCTCGACTGGGACCAGAATTGCAACATTTGTTACATTTCCAGCTGCTGTGGTTGTTATTCACACTGCACTGTGTCCAACAATCCAAACTAATTAAAAAAGCTGTTCCCCTCCTCGCCTGTGGGGGTGCTGCACAAAGAACCACTGAAGGAAACGACATGAAAAACTCAAGAGAAGACACTGAGCGCAACTTCACAACACGTAAACAGAAAAAAAGCAGTCGCAGGATTTTTGTTTTGTCTTTGGTAAAAGACCACAACACATTTCTACCGCTAGCGCTAGAATCACACATTTGTTTGTTTTAGTTGTGCTTACCAAGAATGCAATGCGCTGTAGTTCACTTCCTGATTTTGGAACGGTCTCCAGTCCACTTAGTGTTCACACACGCATTTGAACCACAACAGAATTCACTTTAACCGAACTAAGACCAAAGTTTATAGGTGGACCAGAGTTCGATTTCGCGTTCACTTCCCCAAACGAACCAAACTTTGTAGAAACTAGAATTAGAAATTACAAAACACAATGGTGTGAATTCATCATTAGTGTTAGTTTGGATTGTTTGTAAAAAACACCAATGAGCAACCGACGTCTCCATCCTTCACTCCCATATGTTAAATCCTCACACATTTTGCGCGAGAGCAGCAAATAAACCAAGATTCCTAAACGCTCGAGGCTTGCTAGCTTGAGAATTGGGTTTGAATGTTGAAAACATTTTCAAAATGTCCTTTTGAGAGTTGAACATGAGCCTAAAGTGGAAACTCTGTGCTTTAATTTCACTCTACCCACACTGAATTAATTAAAGGAGAAGATTGGAAATTATAGTTTCATACCAGAGTCATTTGACGAATGCATGATTACATTTTTGTTACTGCGCTATCACCCCTCGAGCTTTGAAACAATTTCATCAAATAAGTATTCTCCCTAGTGATACACATTGCCAGGTTTAAAATATTCTGAAGTTAGCCAGAACTTGCTTCATTTTGTGTAGAAGAAAACAGGTTAATTTTTATTTTTCAAGTCAATATACGAGCAGCTCTTGTAGTGGTGAAAGCTTCAAAACACTGCTAGCCTAAACCGAGCGTGTCCATCATGTCTGCATCCGTTTTTTGACTTTACAGCTGGTTTCTCGAGTGATTGTCTTGAAATTAAGTCAAGAAGTGTCACATCTGACTCCATCAGTTTGGACATTATTCATGGAAATAAATGCACAAGCCCCCTATTAGACATTCAGCTCTCATTTTTCGAGAAGCAGCGGATCCAAAGGGTGACGCCGCAGCCGTCGCATTAAGGCAACGGCTGTCGTGATGAATGGATCCGGGTTCCCGTTACTGGAAAGACGGGCTTTAACCCAATCAGTAGACTGAGGAATGTGAAGTGTCATCACAAAGGGTGGTTATGATGAATCCTGTCAGAGCGATGCAGATGATGTGAACTGAAACTGAATCGACAGCCTGTGGTTTGTGTCAAACTGGAAGTCTTTCCCTGCTGCAGAGTATCAGGGTTTCTCCGAGTGAATTAATGTGAAATTTTCATTGATTAAAAAAAAAAAACCCTACTGGATTTGATGACTTGTAAAAATCATTTTCATTGCAAGACTTTTGTGAAAATGTGCAAAAATGGACATTCTTTGTTTGCCACAAAAGAAAAAGACCGAATCCTTTTGCCTTGTTTATAGTGCAAATATATTATTACACGTTAAATAAGACAAAACTAAGTTTTAACAAGATATAGGAGCTTGTTTAAAATCAATAATTATTGAATACTGATCAAAAGTACTGGTCCTGCCAGCAGATTATTTCACTTGTAGGAAAATGTATTGTTATAAATTGAACAAATACTTTTTGAAAAATCTATTTTAAGGAATTAAAACAAGCTCATAAAACTTACTTTTAAATTAGTTTTGTCTTATTTAAAGTGCAATAAGATATTTGTACTAGAAATACCCGGTAAATGTTGGTGTATTTGCAGCATATTTCATGTTCTGGAAAGAATCATCCTGATAAAGTTACCAAAGTTTGCTTCAGTGTTGTCTACTGGAATTATTTTCTGTCTTATTAAATGTAACAATATATTGCAATGCACCAGATGTCTAATCCTGACAGAATGCAACTTAATACCTGGGTATGAGGGACTAAAATTATACTGCAAAGAAAAATAAACATCATCGGCCTGCATAGTGAAACATGTTCTTCTGATACAGCAAGACAGGGACTCTATTGAATAACAAATCAAATATTGAATGATCTCCTATATTTCATTAATCAACAAGAATGATATAATCCCACACAGTAATCAACTTATTATGGATCTTATATTATTCTACACAAATTTAACAGTAAATCAATGCAAATGTTGTCTTTTGTCAGTTCAGCTGCTTTCTGGGTTCCCAAAGGTCTGCTTAAAAGTGCAAACTTTCAGACTTGTCCAACAGTGTATTAGGGCCATTTTGTAGGTAGAAAAACATTTATTAAATAAATTCTACCCCCAAAAAAAGTCTAGAAAAAAAATAAATTTGTGTTCCAAAAGATGAACATTTGCAAGAAAGAAACTCAAATTTTGAGATTTATCTCAGAGGTTTTCTTAAAAAATCTTGACATGTTTTGAGCTCCTAAACCTGAAAATGTTCAACTTCACTAAAGTTGAAAGTTTCAAAAGTTGAACATTTTGAACTTTGAGCTCAGAAATGTCCAAGTTTTTGATAAAAAACTTCAGAGATTAGTTGTAAAATTCCTGAGGTTTTTCACGCTAATTGTTTTACTTTTGGAGCTTAAAATGTTTTCATGTTTTTTCTAGAAAATGTCTTAGATTAATCTGACAATTTCTGAGTTTTTTCACACTAATTTTAGACTTTTGGAGCTGAAAAATTTCCAAGTGTTTTATAAAAAATTTCTGAGGTTAAGCTCAAACTTTGAGGGTTTTTAGGCTGAAATTTAATGTTTTTCCATTTTCAAAGGCCCTAATATGAAGTCATAGACCCGTTTTACTGTACAGTTAGCCTCAGCATTTTATGTAACTGCAGTTAAACCATCATGTTTGATGCAGTTAAAGCAAAATAAACAAACTACCTAATAGTAAGAGATCATATAATATCCCACAAAATCTTATGTCAATTACAAAAGTGGCTTGAATTGGCTCAACACTATCGATAAAGGTTACACAATATAAATATTAGCTGAAAAAGACTGCAAACACAGGATAAACACAATATACTACATAAAAATAGTTTTCTATATTCCATTCATCATCTTTACCTGCGTATCGTCCCAGGATCCAGCGGCCATTGAGCCTGAAGTACGGACTCTGGACGGGTCACAATCCTTCACGGACAAATACGACAAGTTAGCTAAACATGCTACTCGCTGCATTAGCTATTTATTTAAGGTGATTTATCTCTCGACAGTCTTGCATACATGTCAGGATGGTGAAGAGTACGAAGTACAGTTCTTCCATGAACAGGTTCTTCCACCTGAACAGTTGGTTCTCAAAAAGGAGCTCCAGATTGACTTCAACATGCTAAACATGTTAGCTTGTAGCTAGCTACCGTTAGCCGACCGGAAGAAGTAAAAATTAGCTTAAAATGAGGTCTCTGTCTCCCTGTATGATCAGACAAGGGATAAATAAATATTTTTAGGATGATGCGTAAAATATATCATCGTAAAAATATCTTAAAAGTCGAACATTTTATATGACTTTTTGATAGGTATTTTTCGACAACCTACGTAAAAGACAACTTTAGTGAGTTTTTACCAAACTTTGATGAAAACAGCGGACCGCAGCAGCGCGCTGCCCACCGCGCCTTCTGGAAACCTTCAGTTTGAGATATCAGTGAGAGAAAGTTTTAAACACAGCAGTCTGAAGTTTTAACACAGACAGTGAAGGGCCAACACTTCTAAATGAAGATCACAATTATCTATGATAATTTAAGACTGCTAAGGTAAGATTAATAATCTAAAGTAATATAAATGTAAAGATTATAACACAAAAATCCTCACACTCCGTGTTCTGGAAAATTATAGTTTAAAGTCTGATCATTCTTGCAGCTAAGGTTAACTGAACTGTGCAACACAGAGGTGCAATTCTTTTTACATTTAACATATAATTGCAGCATTGTTTTAAAAAAGACTTGAAATTAAAAGTTTCAAACTTTGGACTTGAGAATAAAGACTCGAGTTTTACTTGAGACTTACAAAACACTGACTTAGTCCAACCTCTGAAAGAAACACAAGCATCTCGCGCTAATGGAGGAATGTCTTGTGGACTTTTACCAAACACAAAAAGAAACTGGTCCTACTGATGCTCCTTCATTTGTTTAGTTTTTGTGAGGAAGGAGGTTGTGCTCAGTGTCTTCTTCAGAGGTTTTTGTGTTATTACCTTCCTGGTGTAGCGCCCCCACAGGTGAGGAGGTTAACAGGTTCTTCAATGTGGTTTGGTTTGACACAATGCAGTCTGAAAAATGAACCAATTGTTGCAGTTTCTGTTCCCAATCAAACCGAGTCTACTGGACTACCAGGTGTTAAAACAACCTGAGTGAAGTTGGCCCCCCCACCTTCTTCAAATCAGACAAAATTGGTGTCAAACTTTTGTGCTACGTTTGTGCAGCAAAAATTTTCGTTTTTGCCGCTATCATTTTAAAGATATAAAGAAATGTTTCCAGAGGTCATCCAAGGTCAACCAACCCCCCACTTTCTTCAAATCAGACAAAATGGGGTGTCAGTGAACTCAGCTACGTTTGTGCTGGTTTGTGCAGCAAAAATGTTCGTTTGTGCTGCTTTGGCTTTGAAGATATTAAAGAAAGTGTAAAGTCAAAAGGTCAACCAGCCCCCCCACTTTTATGAAATCAAACAAAATTGGTGTCAAACGTTAGTGCTCCGCTTGTGCTGGTGTGTGCAGCAAAATTTTTTGTTTGTGCCGCTATCATTTTAAAGAAGTTGGATTTTATAAAAGTTGGGGGGCTGGTTGACCTTTTGACCTTCACACTTTCATTAATATCTTCAAAGCCAAAGCAGCACAAACAAAAAAATTTGCTGCACAAACAAGCACAAACGTAGCCGAGTTGATTGACACACATTTTGTCTGGTTTGAGAAGGTGGGGGTTTGGTTGACCTTGGATGACCTCTAGAAACATTTCTTTATATCTTTAAAATGATAGCGGCACAAACGAAGATTTTTGCTGCACAAACCAGCACAAACGTAGCACTAACGTTTGACACCAATTTTATCTGATTTGAAGAAGGTGGGGGGGCCAACTTCACTCAGGTGTTAAAACACCCTAAGTATAATAACTATGTACAAGTAAATACTTAGATGAGACAGAATCAGAAATTATTCTGGTGAAATGTTTCTGTGAAGTGTAAAAGCCCAGAAATATCGAGGTGTGGAGAATATTCAACTGGAAAAATGTAGTTAGATTCTTTCATAACCCTGAAGATATTTCAAACACAAATATGTTTGATGTGCTTTGATACAAACAGTGGACACCATCTTAGCAACACGGCACAAGCTAACAGCCATGGTCTTCCTCATGTCGCTGTTCAGCGTCACATCAAGACAGTTCAGTTAGATTTAAAATTATATCAGGAGTTTCTTTCACTTTGGTTTTTAGTTTTTTACACCATATAGGAGCTTTTTTTCTACATGCAGACTAAAAACTTTAATATTCGTCCATAAAACATGAAATGAGCGGTAGATCTAGCTCCTCCAGAGTTACCTGGAGCCTCTTGGATACTGTAATGAAAGTTTTTGTTTTGCAGTTGCACCTTAGTTTTTACGTTTCTGAATGATGGGTTGAGTTTTGCTTCCTTGGAATCAGCTGAAAACAGATACATGCTGCATTTTTCATGCTCTAAATGTGGATTTTTGCTTCCATTTCACAATTTACTCAGCACTTTTTGTTGATCTGCCACATGAACTGAATCCTAACAGACTAAATGTTGGTTCCACTTCATCATCCTTAGTGTTTCTGACTTGTTGCTGCAGCGCCCCCTGCTGCCCCTTCTCTCTACTTCTCCTCCTGAGAGGGTGAGACCTGCTCCCAGCTCTCCATCTAACGGGTGAATTGAGTTTCCTAAACCTGCTGGGTATCACCCTGTCCAGAACTGAGGGAAACTGCTGGCCTATGGAGAAAGACTCACCTGGTTCCTGACCACCTCCATCCAGGTGTCCCACCCTTCTTCCCCCTGTGAGTCAGTCAGACTGAGCCGCCTGCAGCCAACTAGTTTCACAGACCACACATGTTAACGGTCGCTCTTTGAAACCAGTCAAACCAGTAGGTCCACAGATTTGGATGAATTTGTGAGGAAGACGCCAACAGCAAGACACAATCACAGTGGAAACAGGGGAGGAAGTTCAAACTGCCATTAGAAATGACTAGAAAACTTTCAGCATTTCTCTGTAATCAAGTTTCTTTATTGAAAACGAACAACAGACATTTATTTCTGATCTAAATCTAAAACATGAGAAGAAAACATCATCAGTTCTGATTTGATGTTTCAGGTTTTCTGGATCACAACATAGAAAACAGAATCAAGTTCAGATCACTTTGATCTAAACTGATTTAACAACAAATAAAACATGGAAATACATGGATAAAAAAGTTAAAGGAAAACCATCAGAGTCCAGAGAAGTTTAGATTTTCATGAAATATTTCTGTCATCAGAATGAAAGAAATCATCAGCAGTGATTTCCTTTATGGTTCCTGTAACACAAAGAACTAAACCGGAAAAATAAAGAAGATCAGAACAGCAGAGACACCAGAACCATGAACCCTGATCAACAACCTGAGAGACAAGAGGAAATCTATCTGGGTTCACTGAACTCTGCTGAGGATCCAGGACCAACCAAAACTCCAGCCAGTATCGGTTCAGTGAATCTGGTCTGGACTCTGTGGAGGAGAGTCATGGTTTCAGAGACGCTGTAGAAGGACAGAATACCTGCTGTGTGATCCAGGTACACTCCGACTCTGGAGGGAACTGGAATAGAGATGGAGGTTGAAATGTCGTTGTGTCTAAATATGGTATTGCTTTGAGGACAATATAATGCCCAAGATTTATCATTATATCCAAAACCACATTCATCCCCACGTCCTGCTCTGCTGATACTCTTGTATGCGACTGATACATAAACTGATCCTCCTCTCCACCCCACCTCCCAGTAACGACGTCCAGTCAGACTCTCTCTACTCAGAACCTGAGACAATCCAGTGAATCTGTCTGGATGACTAGAATAAAGCTGATCCTGATCCATCCTTGTCACCTTCCTGTTCCCCTCTGATAGTACCAGCATTGTGTTTGCTGTGTTTGGATCCAGAGTGATTTCACATGAATATCTTAAGAATCCAGCTCTGCTCTTTGGTTCTGATCCTGCTTCTGCTTCTGGTTCTGGTTCTGGTTCTGACAGTAGAACATCCACCTCAGTGACTATCAGTGAGATGTCTGTCCATGAGTCTCTCAGGACGTCCTGTAGTTTGCCTCTGAGCTCTGACACAGCTGCTGTCACGTCCTCAAAGTGTCTCAGAGGACGGATGTTGATGCTGGATGAGTGTGTCGACTCACTGAGTGCTGGCAGTGAGGGGTAGTTGAGGAGAAACTGGTTGTGATCCTCTGTGTGTGAGAGCTGCTCCAGCTCAGCGTCTTTCCTCTTCAGCTCAGTGATCTCCTGCTCCAGCTTCTCCTGAACATCTTTGACTCGACTCACTTCAGTTTCCTGCTG
Source organism: Poecilia mexicana (assembly GCF_051168715.1). Taxonomy (NCBI): domain Eukaryota; kingdom Metazoa; phylum Chordata; class Actinopteri; order Cyprinodontiformes; family Poeciliidae; genus Poecilia; species Poecilia mexicana. Next base: position 20,652,170 of record NW_028263381.1, read on the forward strand.
GGATCTGATCTGCTGCTTCACCTCAGAGCTTCTTTCCTGGAGGAGACGGATCAGCTGGGTGAAGATCTTCTCACTGTCCTTAACTGTTTTATCAGCAGAGCGATTGATGGCCTCCACCTCCTGCTGAAGCAGCTTCACATCTTTCTCCTGGTCCTGGATTCTCTGCTGGATGTTTTCTCGTCTCTCCTCCAGCTCTCTCTGCCTCTCAGTCCTTTCTGCTGCAGCTGACACTGTTTCATGGCCTTTATGTTCATCCATTAAACAGATGAGGCAGATACACTTCTGATCAGTGCGGCAGAAGACCTCCAACAACTTATCATGCTTAGAGCAGATGTTCTCCTGGAGGTTCTTGGACGGCTCCACCAGCTTGTGTTTCTTAAATGCAGCTGAATCATAATGAGGCTGAAGGTGTTTCTCACAGAAAGAGGCCAGACAGACTAAACAGGACTTGATGGCTTTCAGTTTTCTTCCAGTGCAGGAATCACAGGCCACATCTTCAGGTCCAGCATAACAGTGGTCAGCAGGAGCAGCTTGGAGTCCAGTCTTCTTCAGCTGCTCCACTAAAGCTGCTAGCATGGTGTTTTTCTTCAAAACAGGCCTTGGTATGAATGTCTCTCTGCACTGAGGGCAGCTGTGGATTCGTTTCTGATCCTCTTCATCCCAGTGATCTTTAATGCAGGTCATACAGTAGCTGTGTCCACAGGGAGTCGTCACCGGATCCGTCAGTAGATCCAGACAGATGGAACAGAAGAAAGTCTCTCGGTCGAACTGATTCTGCTCCATTTCTGCTCTCAGTCACAGTGACTGTCTGAGTTTCTCTTCCTCAAAACAGAAACTGGTTTGTCCTGATTTATGACTCATGTTTCAGTGCAGAGAGGCTGCAGCCAATCAGGTTCACGCAAAGCAGATCTTGGTAATGCTCAGCCTCAATGTTAAGATCATAAAAATAATCCTGCCAATGTTATACCCAAAGTTTTATCAGACCATGAGGATTATCTTTGGTAAAAAAGACAATAATGGATAAAAATGGGCCCAAGTGTTCATGAGAAATGTACTGAATAAAGGAAATGTACATTATGAGCTATTGTCTGGCAGCTGAAGGAGCAACAGCTTATCCTGCTCTCTCTCGTAATACTGACAGATTTGCCTGTGAATTTTTAGAAATGAAGATTCAACGGCTTGAGGTGAACTTTGAGATCAATGCTACCTGTGGAAATGAAACAACTCTTCCTCAAATCAGCGGAGAGGTCGTACAGCCCGCACCAAGCAGGTCACCCTGGATCCCTCAGGGTGCCACGCCGAAACAAAAGTCTCACACTGTGGATCCCATGAGACGACTAACGGGGAGAACCCCTCACCTGGACGAATCAGCATGGCTGGCTTTGAGCCGAAACCCACCTTCAACTTCAACACCTGCTCCGCCAAAGAATAGCAAACAAGCAGCTGGAACCAAAACGGCTCCACCGACTCCAAGGACAAAGCGACCAGCCCAAGGCTTGAAACATTCTGACTCAGTGGGAATCCCACTGAAAAACAGATTTTCTGTACTCCAACCTGAGCCTCTGAGTGAAAACCCACCTTCAAACATTAACAATGAGACAAAACCAACACATCCATCCCCCAAAGCTCCAAAGGACAAAATGACCACCAGGAAAACGAAAGGTATGCCAAGAGTGCTTCTTGTTGGAGATGAAGCAGTAAATGGAATCAGTCATGTTTGCAACCCCAAGAAAACGAGAGTGGTTTCTTTTCTTGGTGACACTGTATCTGATTTGACTCGCAAAGTGCTCTCTCTAACCACTGATCAGCCAAACATTGAGACTTTAGTTGTGCATGTTGGAGCCGACGATCTGGCAAAACAAAAATCGGAGCTCCTGAAAAAGGACTTTAATATTCTTCTGGACACTATGGGAAAATTAAAAACGAAGTTATTTCTCAGTGGTCCAATTCCATTACCTCAATGGGGAGACGAAAAACATTCCAGGCTGGACATGATAAACAAATGGCTGATTAAAACCTGCTCTACCAGCTCAGTGACCTTCATCGATAACCTCTGGATCTACTGGCAGCGCTTTCACCTCTTTGGAAGAGGCGGACGCAATCTTAACAAACATGGCATAAGGCTGCTCACTGCAGACATTTTTCATTTTATCAACAAGAACAACAATGTGACCATCACTTCAGAAGAACAGGCTCAAGAATGTCTGACTAGGATGGAACCCTCCGCTTATCAGGAGCAAAGTGTCCCAAAACAAAGTGATAAAACATCGACTGGGGACAGAATGACTAGTTCTCCTCCTCACCCCACCCCCTCCCTCCAGATCTCTCTGTGATAAAACTCTATTAATTAATGATTTTATCACCGAGAATAATATTGATGTTTTATTTCTGACAGAAACATGGTTGAATGACAATAATAAACCAATTGTACTAATTGAATCAGCGCCTCCTACGTACAATTTTTTAAGTGAGAATAGAAAACACAAAAAAGGAGGAGGAGGCGTGGCTTCAATATTTAAGAATACCATAAACTGTAATAAGATCTCATTGGGTAATTTCACATCTTTTGAGTATCTTGGAATTGAAGCAAATGCCACAAACGAACTTTGACACTAACTCTATACAAAACTCCAACATATGTGGAAAATTTCTTTACGGATGTGAATGAGCATCTATCTCTCGTATGCATAGATTATGATTGTTTAATAATTGTTGGTGATTTCGACATTCATGTTGACAACCCCCAAGACTGAGGGGCAAAAAAGCTCTGTAGTATATTAGAGAGTCTTGGTTTAACACAACATGTCAAACAAGCAACACACACTCATGGACACACACTGGACCTGGTTATCAGTAAGGGTGTGAATATTTCCAATGTTTCAGAAACAGATGTCGCCCTGTCGGATCACTTTGCTGTTATCTTTGAAAGTTCTTTATCTGTTAACCCACTTGGACAAAAAGCTACTATCACAAAATGTACTTTCACAGTAAACACAGCAGAAACATTTAATCAAATCTACTCTTCTTCCTCGCCCTTAAGCTATAATGATGTAGATAAGTTGGTAGATGATTTTCAGTGCAAACTTTCAGATATCATTGATTACATTTCCCCCATTAAAGTGAAGGTTGTGTCTGGTAGGAAGAAATCCCCATGGAGAAATGCACAAACAGTTCAATCTGCAAGACAACTCTGCCATAGGGCCGAACGGAATGGCGTAAAGCTCCACTGCACGTTTATTTTGACATCTATAAAGAAATACTACGTAACTATCACACAACACTAAAACATGCAAGAGAGGCTTTCTTTGCAGATGTCATAAACAAAACCATTAACAAAGCTCAAGCTTTATTTGCTACTGTTGACAGGCTCACAAACCCTCCTATGACGTTACCACCTGAACTTCAATATAATGCCGCCTGCAACAAGTTCTCCAGTTTCTTCTCAGAGAAAATTCAAATGATCAGAGGATTAATCTGCACATCCACTCCAAAGCCAGTACCAATGCTGTGCCCAAATAAAACAAATGCAGGAAAAATGACCCAATTTCAACTACTTCATTATAAAACCGTAGAAGAAATTATAAATCAATTAAGCTCCAGTTCCTGCTGTCTGGATGTCCTACCCACACATTTCTTTAAGAAAGTCCTGCCTGTCGTTGCTAATGATCTGATCCAAATAGTAAACTCATCGCTGTCTTCAGGTGTTTTCCCCCAGGCTTTGAAAACAGCAGTTATCAAACGACTGATAAAAAAGAACAATCTAGACAAATCACTACTGCAGAATTACAGGCTGATCTCCAACTTCCCATTCATCAGCAAAATTATTGAAAAAGCAGTTTTTAAACAATTAAATACCTTCCTAACAATAATGAATCTCTCTGACTCCTTCCAGTCTGGTTTTCGTGCTCACCACAGCACAGAGATGGCCTAGTCAAAGTGTCCAATGACATCCATATAAATACAGGCTGTGGGAGAACCACTGTGCTGGTTCTGTTGGACCTCAGTGCAGCTTTTGACACCGTTGACCATGACATTTTACTGAATCGACTGGGGAGTTGGGTCGACTCTCCGGTCCAGTGCTCAACTGGATGGACAGATATGACAAAATCACGACTGGTCAAATATTTAGAACATTTAAAAAAAGATGTCAAATATCCTCCACCAATGCCAATTCAGAGCAGCAGGACAACCTTATGGTACCAGCGCATCATCACGTTATGGCGCAGCAGCGCTATCTGGATGCTGTGGGTCTGAAGCCAAAAGGCAGCGCAGATTATAGTTGCTGCATGTTCCACAAAAGAGATGTCTGAGTGGGACAGATAACCAGCCAGACTTCTAACAATATTTTTGTATTGAAATCAAAATGAAAAACTCCACGATTAAACTTTAATGTGCTTTTTATTTTACAAACAAAAATGAATTTCAACAACCCGAGACCTGGAAACCATCAGTGGCCATCGATATATGATGGCTGATTGACTTTTGGAGGAAAAAAAAATTCACGCAATTATTTTTCAACTTGAGTAAAATGATCTGCTCTGGGCAAAGTGTGGGTGAGCATTTGGTCCAGACCGATAACGGACATGTCTTTTTGTTTTCATCCCAACGCTGTTGGAAAGAAAACGTCGCCACAGTTCTATAAATACTGCGTTTGGACCAGATGTGGCACAAATACAGAATTCTCTTAGAATTTTTAGGCAGAATTGTTCCAGACACAGACCGTATCAGAGCCAGAGCCTTTCTTCACATGTCAGACCGGTTCCTGATCCCAACCCGACCCGGAGATGCGAGTTGTGTGGGGTCTGTGTAAATGTCTGGTGGGACCAGCGGAGGGCAGAGCAGGGTCGTAGAGTGGGGGGGCCAATGGCCCTCTGGTTCCCCCTATTCCGGCGCCTATGCACAGCAAAAATAACCAGAGAAAGTTGTTCTTGTCTTCTTCTGACTGCTGCTGAACACCATCAAGCTAAGCAGGAACCATTTCATGCAGAACCAAGGGGGTTCAGTGAAAATATGGATGTGTGCTTTTTGCTCTGGGAGGGCTAACATTTCATTTTTACTGCTAAAAGTCATTTTAAAAACATGATATGATTGCATTTGCAATTGACAGGGGCCCAATTTTTTTCCATTTCTGTGAAGAAAAAAATATATTTTGTGGGGGCCCCCTGTCAGTCAGTGACCCTTGGAATTGCTTTAACTTTTTGCCCCTCTACTGCAGGGCCCCTATGTGTCAGGGCAGAGAGGCTGCAGCCAATCAGCTTCCAGCTTCAGCAGGTCCCGCCCAGACTCAGTGTGTGTGTGAGACCAGGAAGAGGAGCGCTCTGAGAGCAGTAATAGTTTAAGCTGAATCATCTTCACAGCAGTTTTCTGCTCAAAATAACCGACTGAGTCTCTAAACTCAGGTTGCTAACATGTTAGCTCTCCACAGCTTCAGGAAATGAAATGAAAGAATCGTTCCTGCTGAAGAAACTAGATGTGTTTGGTGGTTCAGGGAAAATATGCCTCCTGTTTCCTAACTGCTCTATAATGACAGCAGAGAGTCCAATGTTTGCATCGTGTTCATATCAGTTTGTAATCCGTCTGTTTATAAAGCTGTTGTTGAAGAAGATTTTAGGTTATAATATTTCTTAAGAAAACTCTGGCTCAATCTTCTTCAATCCCAGATTCTCCCGGCGGACAGCGTGTAGCCACACAAAAAAAACGAGTGTTGACGTCACAGAATTACAGAGTTTAATCCAATAGAAGACAACGCAAAAAACAACAACAGAAACTGCAGAACAGAGACATACATTCATTTACCTGAGACAAATGGAAAAGAAGGAAGAAAGAAAGGAAAGCAAAGAAATGCAAAGACGTTTGCTACTTTGTTTGTTACTCCTGTGTAGAAAGTTTTATATTAAATGCGTATTCTTGTCTTTAATTTATTCAAATAAGGAGTACCTTTGCTCATCCAACCAGAAGCTGTCTCTGACCCTTTTTAAAACTTCCTGCAAGTCACAATCTAAGACCATCTGTCCCCTTTTGTTTAAACGAAGTGAGAGGAGAGACTCTCCTGAACTGCTGTTTTATGGCTTTTCACAAATGAGTGTGAAAAGCTGGAACTTCTCCTTATTGTTTTCCCACACAGATAAATGGCAGTTCAAAGATCTTAGCAAACCATCTGCTGTAACTACAGAAAAAGTAAAGGTCAGTAGGCCAGAATACGTTTCTAATTTTAAAGCTATAATTAGGCTATTTCAATCAAGACATGTTAAGTTTTAAAACTAGCATATTTCAAATTTATTTTCTTAATAATGTAAAACTTAACCAATCAGCATTTAGTATTTCTACTGCCAGCTCTATTTCTGCATTTAGTTTTCAAAGAATCATTTAGTTCAAGGTCCAACATCTGACCAGTTCTTCTGGGTTTTATGACACGTCTCCAACTTTTCTCACAGGTTTAAAGGTTTAAATTTTCCAAATGTTGACAGTGGAGGAGCTTTAAGCTCCTCTTCATTTCTGCTGCTAGGATCTTTCTGTGCTGGTGGAAGCAGAGTGTTGTTGATGAATGAACATGAAACCAAACATCTGATCTTTTTCAGCAGCAAATAAGAGACTCTGGAAGAAAAGTTTCTGCACAATAGACGACCAAACATAGAATTTATCTCAATAATTATTGGAAAACTTTCAGCATTTCTCTGTAATCAAGTTTCTTTATTGAAGACGAACAACAGACATTTATTTCTGATCTAAATCTAAAACATGAGAAGAAAACATCATCAGTTCTGATTTGATGTTTCAGGTTTTCTGGATCACAACATAGAAAACAGAATCAAGTTCAGATCACTTTGATCTAAACTGATTTAACAACAAATAAAACATGGAAATACATGGATAAAAAAGTTAAAGGAAAACCATCAGAGTCCAGAGAAGTTTAGATTTTCATGAAATATTTCTGTCATCAGAATGAAAGAAATCATCAGCAGTGATTTCCTTTATGGCTCCTGTAACACAAAGAACTAAACCGGAAAAATAAAGAAGATCAGAACAGCAGAGACACCAGAACCATGAACCCTGATCAACAACCTGAGAGACAAGAGGAACTCTATCTGGGTTTACTGAACTCTGCTGAGGATCCAGGATAAAGATAAACTCCAGCCAGTATCGGTTCAGTGAATCTGGTCTGGACTCTGTGGAGGAGAGTCATGGTTTCAGAGACGCTGTAGAAGGACAGAATACCTGCTGTGTGATCCAGGTACACTCCGACTCTGGAGGAAACTGGACCTGGGATGGAGGTCCAGATGTTGTTGTGACCAAATTTACTATCACTGCAATCTAATGCCCAAGATTTATCATTACCTCCAAAAACACATTCAATCCCACCTCCTGCTCTGCTGATACTCTTGTATGCGACTGATACATTAACTCTCCCTCTCCTCTCCACCTCCCAGTAACAACGTCCAGTCAGACTCTCTCTACTCAGAACCTGAGAATAATCAGTGAATCTGTCTGGATGACTAGAATAAATGTGATCCTGATCCATCCTTCTCACCTTCCTGTTCCCCTCTGATAGTCTCAGCCGTGTGTTTACTGTGTTTGGATCCATAGTGATTTCACATGAATATCTTAAGAATCCAGCTCTGCTCTTTGGTTCTGGTTCTGACAGTAGAACATCCACCTCAGTGACCTTCAGTGAGATGTTTGTCCATGAGTCTCTCAGGACGTCCTGTAGTTTGTCTCTGAGCTCTGACACAGCTGCTGTCACGTCCTCAAAGTGTCCCAGAGGACGGATGTTGATGCTGGATGAGTGTGTCGACTCACTGAGTGCTGGCAGTGAGGGGTAGTTGAGGAGAAACTGGTTGTGATCCTCTGTGTGTGAGAGCTGCTCCAGCTCAGCGTCTTTCCTCTTCAGCTCAGTGATCTCCTGCTCCAGCTTCTCCTGAACATCTTTGACTCGACTCACTTCAGTTTCCTGCTGGGATCTGATCTGCTGCTTCACCTCAGAGCTTCTTTTCTGGAGGAGACGGATCAGCTGGGTGAAGATCTTCTCACTGTCCTCCACTGTTTTATCAGCAGAGCGATTGATGGCCTCCACCTCCTGCTGAAGCAGCTTCACATCTTTCTCCTGGTCCTGGATTCTCTGCTGGATGTTTCCTCGTCTCTCCTCCAGCTCTCTCTGCCTCTCAGTCCTTTCTGCTGCAACTGACACTGTTTCATGGCCTTTATGTTCATCCATTAAACAGATGAGACAGATACACTTCTGATCAGTGCGGCAGAAGATCTCCAACAACCTATCATGCTTAGAGCAGATGTTCTCCTGGAGGTTCTTGGACGGCTCCACCAGCTTGTGTTTCTTAAATGCAGCTGAATCATAATGAGGCTGAAGGTGTTTCTCACAGAAAGAGGCCAGACAGACTAAACAGGACTTGATGGCTTTCAGTTTTCTTCCAGTGCAGGAATCACAGGCCACATCTTCAGGTCCAGCATAACAGTGGTCAGCAGGAGCAGCTTGGAGTCCAGTCTTCTTCAGCTGCTCCACTAAAGCTGCTATAATGGTGTTTTTCTGCAGGTCAGGCCTCTGTGTGAAGGTTTTCCTGCACTGAGGACAGTGGTAGTTTTCCTTTTTCTCACCTTCATCCCAGAAGTTTTTAATGCAGGTCATACAGTAGCTGTGTCCACAGGGAATCGTCACCGGATCCTTCAGTAGATCCAGACAGATGGAACAGGAGAAAGTCTCTCGATCCAGCTGAACTGCCTGCTGCTCCATTTCTGCTCTCAGTAGCTCTGACTGTTAGTTTCATTTCCTGAGAACAGAAACAAGCTGGAGCTGTGATCCACCAATTACATGTCAGGGCAGAGAGGCTGCAGCCAATCAGCTTCCAGCTTCAGCAGGTCCCGCCCAGACTCAGTGTGTGTGTGAGACCAGGAAGAGGAGCGCTCTGAGAGCAGTAATAGTTTAAGCTGAATCATCTTCACAGCAGTTTTCTGCTCAAAATAACCGACTGAGTCTCTAAACTCAGGTTGCTAACATGTTAGCTCTCCACAGCTTCAGGAAATGAAATGAAAGAATCGTTCCTGCTGAAGAAACTAGATGTGTTTGGTGGTTCAGGGAAAATATGCCTCCTGTTTCCTAACTGCTCTAAAGTGGTGGAGAAAGTACTCAATATGTACTCAAGTAAAAGTAAAAAAGTCCTGGCTTTTAAAAATACTTAAGTATTAAAAGTAAAATTACTTGCTGAATGCATTTACTAATATTAAGTGTACCAATCACATTTAATTTTAATACATCAGAAAGTGCCATTTCTTTGAACAATGAGAGAGATAAAGCTTGTTGTGTCACATCATTATATAGTCACAGCAAGGAAAGGAGCCACCCAAAGTCTGATCTGATCTCTACTGCCAGATGGAGCACAGAGACAATCCTGACCTCATGAACCGTCCCTCACCTCTTGGAGGGGATGATTTTATGGCAGGACAGAGAAACCATAAGGATTTCAGGAGAAACTTCTAATTCTTCTTTGTCAGTTAGTCCTGGGTTCAGGTCAAACCACAGGAAAAAACAAAGTGTCAATTTAACACCTATAGAGTTGAATTTAACTCCGTTTCAGAAAACATTTGGTCCCACTAGAAAACTGTGTAAAATGTTCTCTATAGCCAGTGTCAAATTTTCAGAGTTAATTTTACTCATTTTAGTGTCAAAATCAACAAGTCAGTGAGTCAAAATATTTAACACTATTGTTGTTTTACACTCTTCAGAGTAATAGTTATTTTTATGGAGTTAATTTTACACTAAATTTACTTAAAATGTACACTTTAATGTGTTGTTTTTTTCCTTTCTCCAGTTTTTTTTACACATATACCACATAATGCTATATTTTAGCATTATATAGCATTTTTTAGCCATATAATGCTAAATTTTAGCATTATATGGCTTTTATAAAATCTACCAATCACAATAATCACAAAGTTATAAATTGACAGTGACAACATTTATTCACCTTGATGATCCAGTGGCACAATTACTTCAACAATGTCATTTTAATCATCTTCAAAACAAAGTTCACCAAAGATAGCAATATGGGACAACAAAGAGAGCAGTGTCATTTGCTTCATATGACATTTGTATGTCAAAGGGCTTCGGATAACATAGATGGTTGACATCAAACCAACAAAACCTTGCATCATTTTAGTAACTTCATGAAAATGTTCATGAAAAGTTCCTGTACATAAAGGCAATGCAAGCAGCAACGATTTGTCTGTAACTATGAACTCAGACTTGATCTGGTAAAAGAGGCATCTCAGATCCAACTTTGCCACCAATAACCAGATGAGAGCGCTAAATAAGCCCACTGTGTTTTGCCCAGTTCACTTTCATAACTTGAGCCTCATGAGACACTTGCATTGGCTCAGAAATGTCAGAACCTCCTTTTACCAGGTTTAAAGATACCATTTTCCCTGGTCCAATGTCCAATCGATTAAAAGTTGATGAAGCTTGCCAAACATGTGCCGTATAATGTTGATGTGTTTTAGCGAGTGTGTTGGTAATGTTTTTAATGACTGTAACTGTTTCTTTAAAAAATTGTGTTTACCTTCATAGTGCATGCACCAGCTATGAAGCACAGGGCCAATTTTCTGAATGCACCTAGAATAATGGATGAGGAAATTTGGTAAAAGTTTTTTCTGTGGATACAACTTTTTAAACAGTTTGTGATGATCCACAATCAAATGTTTTAAATATACACACAGACCTTGGGTTAACATTGGAGAAAGAACAATATTTACACTTTGTAGCAGTAAAAGGAGGAGGCGCCAGTGTGGATTATCAGATGTTACCAGATCTCCAAACCTGAGAGGAACATTCTTCAGCAAGCACCATGATTGAACTGCATTTAGTCCCAGATCATTCGATTCTCCACATAAATTCACAGCCACTGGCCTGTTGTTCCTCTCCATGAATCCATAGTCAAAAGTTCGTATTCTCAGATTCACTTCCTCCAATGTAATGTGTTCTTTAAAACACTCAAACTAAATGTTCAACTCGTACTGGCCAATCCCTTCAAAAATGTCCTGCATCACATCAACTGAGAAGTTTTCAGTTGTGTGAAACAACATAAGTGAATTTAAAATACATGAACGCTTCACACCAAAAACATCAGGAAGAGAGGGATTGGAAGCCATTTCTTGGCAGTGTGCATTTCTTTGGTGTGCAGCACTATTTTGGAAGAATCTCTGGAGAATTCTGTTTGAAAGTTTTTCAGCCAAACAGAACCTGCAACAATACCTGGCACTGAAAGACCCAACCAGGCCAAACAGGCTATGTAGGCCTAAATGATCCCCAGTAACCTGCACAATACTCCCATGAACATGGCAACCGCACAGTGGAATAACAACTCCATCAGTTTCCAAAACTCTCATGTCTCTAACAATAGGTGCAAGAATTTCACTGAAGCCGTACCGTTTAACATCTTGTGCATGAAACAAGGCACAAAGGTAAATGTTAGCCAAAAGAGAAATCCCTTTTGGAGAGAAGTTACGTCATGTCAAATATATTGCAGCCAATTTGTAAATCCCTCGTTTGGAACAAAGAGGGTTTGCTACCTCAATATCATCATAAAACATCTGGATTTGCACTGAGAGCTTTTCAGTTGAAAACAAAGGATGAGTCTTAAAAAAGATCCATCATAAACATCTTTAAGTGTTGAGTCATCAAAAGTTGAGCTTTTCAACATGTCAGTAGAATATGGACTTTTAAATATCGACTCCAAAGTAGATAGAACTGGAACATACATGAACTTGTCTTGAACTACAACCTGATCATATGTTCCCGTCTTCTTATTTCGTCTAGTGTCAAATCTTGATCCAGTTACACATTCAGTTGGTTTTACAGTTTCCCACTTGCCTGACAAAAATGTGGATCTTTTGTATTCCGAGTTAAGAATTGTGAAAGGATTCTCAAGTTCTTCAAAACCTGCTTCAACTTTCTTGTGCATCACAGCGTCTCTTTCACTGCTAAATACATTCTTTATTACAGTTTCTTTAGCGCGATGTTGGATGTCTTTTACAATCTCCTCCATGGAAATCACAACAGAATTCACCAAACTTTGGCCAACACCTGCAGCCTCCATATCTGAAATGACTGATGCACAACTATTTACAATGTTTGTTGAAGATAAATCTGAGTCGGCCTCTAAAGATTCAGTCGCCATTTCAACATCTCTGGCATCTCTTGTGTCCAGAACAGCTTTGTAAGGTGAAAACTCCCCATCTTCTACAGATTCAGATGAACCGCTAACATGACATCTATTTAGATGCTTTCTAAAACCAGAAAAGCTCCCAAAAGAACGTGAGCATCCTACTTGACCACATTGAATATGGAGAGTCCTGCCAGAACAAAGGATTAGTTTAAGGTGCTTAACAAGGCTGTTTGGTGCATCACTGTCACATTTGCAGATAAAACACTTCATTGTTTGATGTCACACTAATGGAGCATTCTTGCTCTCAACTCTGCAACTCTGGGTGTTTCCTTTGTTTCTCCAACATCCATGTTGTAAACAGTCGTTTGGAGAAAGGTGAAGAAGTTGGTCAAGGGAGGACTGTATGACGTACCAAACACATAACGGGCCTTAAAGAGCTCATCAAGAGCTCCAACTGAACATGTTGCCTTACATGGAATAGCATAGATGTCAATCACAATGAAGAATGAGTGAATACTGCTTTGGATGGATCCCTGGGCCAGGAGGTAGGGCTGGGTACGTTGGGTGATTTTGTCAAGATGCTGCTGCACACTGGTTCCAACCTACATTAAAAACAATTAATAAAAACATGACAAAAGTATTTAGTGACAAATTTCTGAATGAAGATCAGACAGAATCACATTTTGAACTGTAAAAATGAAGAGACTGAATGATGCATTTTTATCTTGAAACAAGTGTTTGGCAGAACCTTTAGAAATGTGATGAGGTGATCCACTGCTTGAGATGCAGACATCTTACCCGGCCTCCTTCGTCCTTGTGCAGATGGTGGCAGCAGATGCAGCAGAAGCAAAATAGCAGACATGTCACTATCCCAACCTGCAGAGCAACAGCTTCAGGTTACCATCATCCCACTAACAGATGAATTTGTCACAATTACCTAGAGGACCAACATACCATTCTCAGCTTCAGCAGCCAACTCTGCTTTCCACAATAAATCCAGATGCTTGGAGATTGGAGATGCTTGTTAACCGAGAAATAAATATGAAGCCTGAAAACCTAAAATCTTAAAGGACTGAATCCGTTGTGTTTTTAGCTAATCTCTGCTGGGTTTGTGGGGCGCAGGCGGTTGCCACGGCAACAGGTTGATTAAACGACAGTAAAAAGGTAGGAGAGGTTTAGAGTCGATCGCCGTTATTTTACTTTTGTAAACAGACAACCTGAATACAGGTAATCTGACCTTTAGTGAAGGTTCAGAATGAAGAATGGATAAAAGTTGAACTTGTGCTACAATCTTTGCCTCTCGGTTCATTCCTGAACTGTGCCAAGTGTGGGCCACATGCATACATGCATATAAAGTAAATATGACTATTAATTTAAGTCGTTCTTTGTGGATGTATAACTTGCCCACCTTAGTTTCCCTCTTTGGTCGACATGTGCCTCAACATTTGGTTACTGTTCCTTAGAGGTGGGCAGAGGGCCACAGTTTGTACTCCAGGAGTAACAGCAGCACTTCAACATGTTTTTACTCAGAGTAAAAAGTAGCTGAATAAGAAATTACACAAGAGTAAAGAAGCATTTGGTAAAAAGTGTATCAGTACTGAGTAACTGATCAAGTTATCAATTATTTAATATCTAAAAAAATTACACAATTAGAGGGCCCAAAATATAAAGTTCAGTGGAAATTTTAGTATTTCAAAGACAAAATGAAAATTTTGCTTAAATAATAGTGATGCTTCATAATAATGACTTGAATAAAAGTAAAAAGTTAAGTAAAAGTTTTCCTAAAAGTTCATTTGAGTTTCAAAAAGTTACTCAACTATATTTGAGTAAATGTAATTAGTCAGTCCTAAACTCTGCCCTTCTGAGGGAACAGGAGAGGGAACTGTTAAGGAAATAAATTCATCTTATTTTGATATTAAACACTGTTTCAAATAACAAACCAATCAGGAATAAGAACCAGAACATATTATGTTTATTCAAGGGTGAAGGAACAGAATGACAGTGGAGATTCTGTCTGAGAGGGACCACGGCTGACCGTCTGAACCGTCTGCACTGTGAGCAGCACCAGAACTCCTGATGGGTCTCCTTCAGGAAGAACCAGAGAGATGGCCGACCTCCACAGAGAAGAGTTCACCCAAACATCAGAGGAAAAATGAATGCTGGTGCTCAAACAGAGCAGCCTCTTTTCTTAAACCCAACACACACAGGGTGTTGTGGCCCTGATTAAAAACCTGCTAACTTCAATGTAACTGAAACTCAGAACATCCAGAAATGTGATGAACTTCAGACACAGAGTGAAAATAACACAATGAGAAGAAAACATTTGTCTACATCACTCTGTTATACAGGACATTAACATTTTACATTTTAAAGTGTTTGTTCCAGAGCAACTGATGCAAACGATAGCATTAGCTCGTCCATTAATCAGATATTTATTGAGGCCAGGTGTGACAGAAGGAAACACCTGAAACATGCAGGGCAGACCGACCTGAGGACTGACTGGTTAAACTATTTCACTGACACTTCAGATTGCAGATTTCCAATTGAAGGCATCCGTAAGTGAACACAATCATTATTTAATAAACCAAGCTGTGTAAAATAACTGTTATGGTTACTATTAATAACCCAATATGTCATGTTTGTTCATTTCTAGTACATACAAGGTTCTCCACTCACTGTTTAGCTTCATGTTGAAGAATCTTCAGTGTAATGAAACCAAAAAATAAAACGGGTCCAAAACTTTCAATCTGTGATCTATTTTTGTAGCTTTGTTGTATTAAGATTACTTTGTTTGTTTTAAGCCACAAACAAACGATCCATTTTATTGTCTCTGGGATGTGAAAACATGAGATTTGATTACATTAGAACTACACAGATTAGAAGGAACAGATTTCATAAGAAACATTTTGTTTATTCAAAACTGTAAAATACAGACGGTTCTTGCATATCAATGCTATAAGAACAGCCACATTTTTTAAAATGAATGTGTCACCAGTGCATGTGGCCGGGTGTTCCTGCTCCAGAAAGGTGAAGGTCTCTGGTCATCCTGAAGCTGTGAGATCACTGGAAACACTGAGACCAGAGGCCTGCAGGATGGTCTGCTGTGACAGCTTAGCATCTGAAAACATACACGATGGAAACATTAATGAATGTGCTGCACCAACAAGCTGTACTTCTGACCTGGTGGCGATCACCTGTGTCAGTCAGTTATGGTAGATCTGAACTTTGGTTTGATGAACTCAGTATGAGAAACTTCAGACTGACAGGAGTTAGGTTAAAGCCACATCTTGTGAAGTTGGTATATTTTTCCTCCAACAGGATCCAGAGAAATCGCAACAAACCAGAAGTGGGACTAGAATTTATTTCAATGTCATTTGTGAATGTCAGCTTCTCATTTTCAACAGTGGAGCTTTAAAAGTTGAAAGGTTATTTTGGAGAGTTTTAACGCATCGAAAAGCCTCTTAGACTCAAAGCAAGATGCCAGAGCGCACAAAACTTTAAAAAATATATTATTTTCACATAATTATCGCGGTATAAGCCATTTGTTTGTTACTTAATGAAATAGTCACAGACGAACGAGGTAGTTAGTCCAAGTTTGTCGTTTATTGAACGTTCATAAACTACAGCGGCTGTGATGCATCCCAGCAAAGGTAAACAAATGTAAAATAACAGCAATGACTCTAAACCTCTCCTGCCTTTTACTGTATAATCAACCTGTTGCCGTGGCAACCGCCTGCGCCCCACAAACCCAGCAGAGATTAGCTAAAAACACAACGGATTCAGTCTGTTAAGATTTTAGGTTTTCAGGCTTCATATTTATTTCTCCTTAAAAAGCCTCTCCTCTCATGAACACAGCTGTGGCTGATTAGCCCATTTAAACTTATGCTCTGCTCATCAGGGTCTTTGAGTCCCTTTTTACTTTTGTAATGGTACCGAAATGCACAGAAAGGCGCAACACCTTGTTTAAACAATAATTACTGAGATTATTAATTTTGTTGGGACATTAATTTGAACACGTTTTGTTGATTTTATCCTTAATAAGATGTATTGGACTTGCTGGTCTCAACATCCTGGCGGCGTTCAGTTTGTCACCTAGTGCCGAGATCAACTCAAAACCTTCCGCCATCATAATTGAGCATCTATTGATTAAATATGACTGAGTCCATGAGAGCCGCCAGCTGAAACACGTTCTGTCTGAGCGGCCACACCAAAAATAAAGTCAGGAGTAATAACACAATTTTCTAATAAAGTTAATCAGCTTCAGCTTATTCATAACCCGGTAGTAGGTCGCCATCTTTCTTGAAGCAAAGTACAGGTGACTCTAACCAACCAATTGGGGAAGGTGTAGCCTGATGACGTGCCTCTCCTCATTTGCATTTAATTTTTTCTAAGTTTTGCGGGGAAATAGAATGTGATAAATAAGGAAATACTAAATGAATAAGGGAAATTGGAAAATGTGAAAATACAAATTTTTTCAAGCAAATGTTAAATGAAAAATAGATAAAAGAAAATGGGTAAATAAAAAAGGGATATATGAGAAATTGATTAATGAAACTGGGAAATAGAAAATCGGGTTAATGGAAAAAGGAAAATGTAAAATGGTTAAATTAAAAAATAGATTAATGAAAAATGGGTAAATAGATAAAGGGATAAATGAAAAATGGACAAATGAAAAATAGATAAATGAAAAATAGATAAAAGAGAAATTGAGAAAGATATCTGAATAATAAATAAATGAAAAAATTGGCATAATGAAAAAGGGAAATTGAAAAGTGGTTCAATGAAAAATGGGTAAATGGATAAAGGGATAAATGAAAAATAGATAAATAAGAGAAATTGGGAAATTGATAATATGAAAAATAAATGAATGAAAAATTGGTTTAATGAAAAAGCTAAATTATTTATTTAACATTTTTTATTTATTTCACTGTTGAGACTAGAAAACTTTCAGCATTTCTCTGTAATCAAGTTTCTTTATTGAAGACGAACAACAGACATTTATTTCTGATCTAAATCTAAAATATGAGAAGAAAACAGCATCAGTTCTGATTTGATGTTTCAGGTTTTCTGGATCACAACATAGAAAACAGAATCAAGTTCAGATCACTTTGATCTAAACTGATTTAACAACAAATAAAACATGGAAATACATGGATAAAAAAGTTAAAGGAAAACCATCAGAGTCCAGAGAAGTTTAGATTTTCATGAAATATTTCTGTCATCAGAATGAAAGAAATCATCAGCAGTGATTTCCTTTATGGCTCCTGTAACACAAAAAACTAAACCGGAAAAATAAAGAAGATCAGAACAGCAGAGACACCAGAACCATGAACCCTGATCAACAACCTGAGAGACAAGAGGAAATCTATCTGGGTTTACTGAACTCTGCTGAGGATCCAATACCAACCAAAACTCCAGCCAGTATCGGTTCAGTGAATCTGGTCTGGACTCTGTGGAGGAGAGTCATGGTTTTAGAGACGTTGTAGAAGGACAGAATACCTGCTGTGTGATTCAGGTACACTCCGACTCTGGAGGGAACTGGAACAGAGATGGAGGTCCAGATGTTGTTGTGACCAAATTTACTATCGCTTTGAGAACAATATAATGCCCAAGATTTATCATTGTTTCCAAAGAAACATTCATTACTCCATCCTGCTCTGCTGATACTCTTGTATGCGACTGATACACCAACTCTCCCTCTCATCTCCACCTCCCAGTAACAACGTCCAGTCAGACTCTCTCTACTCAGAACCTGATAATAACCAGTGAATCTGTCTGGATGACTAGAATAAAACTGATTATGATTTATTACTGTCACCTTCCTGTTCCCCCCTGAAAGTCCCAGCAGTCTGAATGCTGTGTTTGGATCCATAGTGATTTCACAAGAATATCTTAAGAATCCAGCTCTGCTCTTTGGTTCTGGTCCTGGTTCTGACAGTAGAACATCCACCTCAGTGACCATCAGTGAGATGTTTGTCCATGAGTCTCTCAGGACGTCCTGTAGTTTGTCTCTGAGCTCTGACACAGCTGCTGTCACGTCCTCAAAGTGTCCCAGAGGACGGATGTTGATGCTGGATGAGTGTGTCGACTCACTGAGTGCTGGCAGTGAGGGGTAGTTGAGGAGAAACTGGTTGTGATCCTCTGTGTGTGAGAGCTGCTCCAGCTCAGCGTCTTTCCTCTTCAGCTCAGTGATCTCCTGCTCCAGCTTCTCCTGAACATCTTTGACTCGACTCACTTCAGTTTTCTGCTGGGATCTGATCTGCTGCTTCACCTCAGAGCTTCTTTCCTGGAGGAGACGGATCAGCTGGGTGAAGATCTTCTCACTGTCCTCCACTGTTTTATCAGCAGAGCGATTGATGGCCTCCACCTCCTGCTGAAGCAGCTTCACATCTTTCACCTGGTCCTGGATTCTCTGCTGGATGTTTCCTCGTCTCTCCTCCAGCTCTCTCTGCCTCTCAGTCCTTTCTGCTGCAGCTGACACTTTTTCATGGCCTTTATGTTCATCCATAGTGCAGAGATAACAGATACACTTCTGATCAGTGCGGCAGAACATCTTCATCACCTCATCATGCTTAGAGCAGATGTTCCCCTGGAGGTTCTTGGACGGCTCCACCAGCTTGTGTTTCTTAAATGCAGCTGAATCATAATGAGGCTGAAGGTGTTTCTCACAGAAAGAGGCCAGACAGACTAAACAGGACTTGATGGCTTTCAGTTTTCTTCCAGTGCAGGAATCACAGGCCACATCTTCAGGTCCAGCATAACAGTGGTCAGCAGGAGCAGCTTGGAGTCCAGTCTTCTTCAGCTGCTCCACTAAAGCTGCTAGCATGGTGTTTTTCTGCAGGTCAGGCCTCTGTGTGAATGTCTCCCTGCACTGAGGACAGTGGTAGTTTTCCTTTTTCTCACCTTCATCCCAGAAGTTTTTAATGCAGGTCATACAGTAGCTGTGTCCACAGGAAGTCGTCACCGGATCCTTCAGTAGATCCAGACAGATGAAACAGGAGAAAGTCTCTCGATCCAGTTGAACTGCCTGCTGCTCCATTTCTGCTCTCAGTAGCTCTGAGTGTTAGTTTCATTTCCTGAGAACAGAAACAAGCTAGAGCTGTGAACCACCAATCACATGTCAGGGCATAGAGACTGCAGCCAATCAGCTTCCAGCTTCAGCAGGTCCCGCCCAGACTCAGTGTGTGTGTTAGACCAGGAAGAGGAAGCTGAATCATCTTCACAGCAGTTTTCTGCTCAAAATAACCGACTGAGTCTCTAAACCAGAGGTCCCCAAACTTTTTCCTGTGAGGGCCACATAACTTCCCTTCTCTGGTGGGGGGCCGGACATTGTTGACTGGGGGAAGGGGGAGCGTTTCTCACAATTTATTTTCACAATTAACAAATACTTACGAACAAATCTTGTCTGAAACACAACAAATAAAGACAATAATCAGCTACTCCACGAGTTGTTTGGTGTTGCGTTCCACCATCTTTAATCTATTTTTTTCTTTTAGCATCACAAAAGCAACATAAAAATGTCCACCAGGGGGTGCTCTAGTGCGGTTTTCAAAACCTTGCTGGTCCAGCTTAACTAAACAAAAGGCAGCACAATTATGTTTGTGTTTAAAGTTCTAATTTCGAAATTGGTACAAATATACTTTTAGTATACTTCAGATATATTTTATATTGTACACTTAATACTTAGTTTACTTAAAATGTACTTTCACAAATGTAGGTATGTTTGAAACATACTTAAAGTATACTGTTTTTCACCTGGGGCGAGCCTCGATATAGCCAAACCGGCATTGTTTTTATGCCGTAGTGTTGATGCATTTTTACGTTCAGCCTAAACACCGAGGTAATTTTCCACCACAACACGCAAACTTCCCCATTCACTCAGTGCGTTATAGTTCCACACGACATCGCTTAGGATTTGTTGCTGTGCGGGGGGAGGGGGGGCGTTTCTCGATTGATTTTTACCCAGAAAGCACATGGGCAAAAACCATGAGTGAAACGGTGACTCGGACTGACTAGTATGTATTTCACTGAGGGAAAGTAACTAAAACATATTAATTTCTCATATGTTAATATAAAGGCTCATTTTGAAGTATAAGCTGCTACTTGCTTCGAAGAATTCAACCTGGAATGCGGCGTTCATAACAGATACGTGTTCATCTGCTCTACCGCTAGCAAACAACCGTACTGATTAAATAACATAAAAGTCAAGCAGTTCCCTAAAAGTCCAACAGATGGCAGCAATGCGCCATGCAAAACAAAACGCCCACAGTTTACAGGACACATTTCCTGCTGAAGAGCCCCCTGGTGGTTGAGGAAAAATACACATATAAACCGGAAAATACAAGAGAGACAGCAGGCGCAAATCGTGACACCGCACCTACTACTGGCACTTCCGGTGGCAGGTGTGACACCTGCCACAAGTGCCACTGCGTTCGGGACTAGCTGCCAGTGCTGCCACTGACTTTGGCTGACCTCGGCACCTCTTACTGGCACTTCCGCTGACACCTGCCACAAGTGCCACTGCTTTTGGGACTAGCTGCCAGAGTTGCCACTGCGTTCGGCTGACTTCGGCTGACCTCGGCACCTCGTACTGGCACTTCCGCTGACACCTGCCACAAGTGCCACTGTTTTCGGGTCTAGCTGCCAGAGTTGCCACTGCGTTCGGCTGACTTCGGCTGACCTTGGCACCTCGTACTGGCACTTCCGGTGGCAGGTGTGACACCTGCCACAAGTGCCACTGCCTTCGGGACTAGCTGCCAGAGTTGCCACTGCGTTCGGCTGACCTCGGCACCTCGTACTGGCACTTCCGCTGACACCTGCCACAAGTGCCACTGTTTTCGGGTCTAGCTGCCAGAGTTGCCACTGCGTTCGGCTGACTTCGGCTGACCTCGGCACCTTGTACTGGCACTTCCGGTGGCAGGTGTGACATCTGCCACAAGTGCCACTGCCTTCGGGACTCGCTGCCAGAGTTGCCACTGCGTTCGGCTGACTTCGGCTGACCTCGGCACCTCGTTCTGGCACTTCATCTGACACCTGCCATTAGTGCCACTGTTTTCGGGTCTAGCTGTCAGTGTTGCCACTGGCTTCGGCTGACTTCGGCACCTTCCAAGGGTTGCCACAACCTCATACTGGCACCTCCCACGCCTCACGGACCGCTCTCGCCTATTTTTGCTGACGAGATTTAGGGTGGCCATCTTATAGCGTTCGACCGCTCCACTCAGCGTTATATGTTTAACAGGCACAATGACATATTTGAACATTTAATCTTTCATAATACGCTGTTTTGTTACTGGAAACCTTATACATGCAGCCATATTTCTAAACAGTTGTATTTTTAATTGTATTATACATACTTCAGCATATTTAAATATGCTTAGTGGGGAAAACAATAGAATAGGAATAGAATATTCTTTGGTGACAGCTTCTGTGTCAGATTTAATATGAATGAATTTATAATTAATGAAAATAATGGTGGATCTGTCACAAAGTATTGCATTTCCTCTTAAGTATTCTGTTCCCTTAAAAAAGCAAATATGCCCTGGTCTATTTTTTATACAGTCTCAAATTTCAGTTTCCAATAAAGAGCCTCAGTGAAAACATGTTGACAGCTGCCATAAGGTGTCACTTGTGCCACCTTACCACTGGGTAAGGTGACACAAGTAAGGTGGCCATGGGTGCCACAGGCTGCTAACCTCATTCTCTATCTGTTTCAGACAGAATGTAGTATATGAATAACTTTAGTTCAAACAAATAGAAATAAAATATATCTTAATTACAACATAATTCTCATACATATTTAAATATACAGCCGGTGTTCAGACTTAAACAGAGAAAGACAACTCCTGCACTGAATCCATGTCAGATGACAGCTGATAATAGCTACCACTAGGTACCTACCACTACAACTGACACTTGGTTGCCATGTTATGTCAGTGCTGACAAGCTCCTGTCAGTTCCGGATTATAATTATTTTCATACAATGACCTTAATATAATGCTATTGATTATTAAACCGGGTAAGTTCACTAATATTGACTTATTAGTTAATATTTGTGACAGTGGCAACATGAGATATTGACAATTCCAGAGTGACATTATGTTCAGCATGGTTCCATGACGGTGCACAGGATGTCATAAGTTATAGTGGCTGCCTGGTCTATTATCTAATAGACCAGGCAGCCACTATAACTTTCATTGTTTTTTGTTAAGATAATGCAATTTTTTAAAAACAAATATGTTATCATAATTTTCCAAAAATGCCTGTTAACCATTTTTAAACAGTTATTACTTGTTTTTATTTATTAAATTTAATCCCCACTATTTTTCATTATTTGTCAAGTTTATTACAGATTTGTGTGGCATAAATGAAGGTTGCTTCTCTGTGTTTGTTTCTGGTTCTGTTCATTGTCTTCAAAGTTTTCTTATTCAAAGATGAGAAAATGACTAAAATCTGAGCTACAAAATGCATTTCAACAGCATTTTCAAGGCAGCAGGAGGACTTTCACTTTCAAGTTAAACCACCTTCAAATTTTTTTACACCAATATTGAATATTGATAAGTCAAAACACAAAGTATTTACACCTCAAAAAATTTGACAATGTGTGAATCCTAAGCAGCATTAAGAACAAGATTGTTACATATTTTTGGAAATAAAAATTACTTTGGGTTATACTTAAGATGAAAATGCTTTTTTCAAAGAAAATTGTGCTGCTTACATATTATTTTATTTGGCAGATATGTTTCAACATTTTTTAAAGTTTATGTCACAAAGTATATGCATAGTAATTGATTTGTCAATATTTATTAGCCATTGTATGTAAATACTTTAAACAGAAATTTGAAGTCTGCTGTAAAATTCATGTTTAGTCAACGTGTGAATTTACTACATCAGGATCAAATAACTTATTATTCCTCCATGAGAAATTATGATCATTAAGCTTAAATTTATTTTTCAAACTTTATTAATTTCTACAATATACGTTTTACACAACTACTACGTTTTTCCATCTTGACCAAAGCCCTATCTGGCAACCCAACGGTGCAAGAAATTTACGTAAAGCCTAATGACGACCACGTTATTACGACTCTGCTTTCAGTAGTGATCGAACGTTTGAGAACGCACTGATACAAAGGTAAGTCTTTCAGTTTCTTTTGCAACGCTTTTGATGATTTCAAAAACATGATACATGAATGACACACTACAATCTGCGACAGTCATAGGCTACGCTAGCCTTTTCCTGCAACCACATGGGATTTTTTCCCCCCATTTTTTTAAACATCGTTGCTAAAAAAATACCTTCTTGATATATTTATCACCAGCGTATTATAGCGTTACAGTTAACACTATTTTAATCGGGGTTATAATAAAATTAATATTTTTTGTGGTTGACTTTGCTTAGGGTTATAAGCCATCGCATCGACAGCTAACTCCATTACGCTCTTAATGTAATTGCGCCTGTCCTGGGAAATAGCATTGGGAGTGTTAGACCGCACATAAAGTGAAGTTATGCACATCCATTATTTTGCCCACAGACATTTATTTATGTGATTATCAATTAATTAGCATGTGCTTCTGCATGTGGATTTGCGTTTTAAGTGTACTGTAACAACAATTTCATTACTCTAATTATTATATTATCATGGCTGATTATGCAACCTACTGAAACCATTTCTTTTCCGTTGTCCTTTCTTTTTTTTTTACATGCATAGATTCTTAAGTCTTTGACTGCTTACAACAAATTTGTGAACATGGACGGTAAGATGTACTATATAATATTTGTATGGAATGAAATTATTCTTATTTGCAGAAATAGAACTGTAACACTCATAACCTATAAAGACACTACATTCTGTGTTATTATCCCACATTTATTGTTTCTTATAATTTCATGTTTTATCTGGATCTTTCTGTGTTTTTTATCACAGCTTCCCATTGTTTTTCCGATAAGGACTCTTTTTTGGCCAGTGCAGCCTCACAGTGTATGTTTTGTGACAAGAAAGAAATTGGAAATGCTGCTCATCTCATATCACGGCATCTCAAAGAGGCAATTTATTATATTAACAACAGTCAAGGTATGATAGAATTAATTTATATCTAACGTCTATTGATGATGAAATTTCTTTTATTTGTATTATGCAATGCCTTATAATATCTGTATTTTTTTTTTAAGAAAAATTTGTGGTTGCCTGCTTTTGTAAGGATGGCACAGACTCAAGCAGGAGTCACTACCACTGCCCAATGTGCAAATGTTCTGTTTTCTCAAGATCTCAAAACTTCATAAAGCATTTGGATCGCATACATGGTTTGTAGTTTTGATTCAGACAAATTCTTATCTTCATGTGAAACGGTATGATTAAGCATTACAATAAGTACTCCCAAGACATTTGTATGCAATACGCTGAAAAGTCACATTTTAATATTTATCTGGTTGTATGAGTGAATGACTTTTTAAGTTTTATTTAAAATTTCTGTCTTGCAGGTACCACATCCAAAAAAAGAAAAGGTAATTTATTAATGTTGTTTTTCAACACCTCATTTTAAAAATATGTCTTTCCACATCATGCTTTTAATGTGGATTATGAAAGCTGCACCAAAAATATATAAGCTTTGAAGATGCCTGTACTATTCACAATGACACATTATTTATCACATAACTTGTCTTAAAGCCAAGTAGAGTGTAATGCTAGCCAACAAATGGGCACAAATTTAATTAAGACAACACCTTCTTCATTAGCATAATATATAATAAAACAATAACAATTCAAAAAATTAGATAGAGATGTAACAATAAAAAAATCATTGTAGAAAGACTTACAAATATATGCATATTTCTTTTGAAAAATCTGTGATTATGGAAAACTAAAAAGAAAATGTATCCATTTTTTTACAATTACACATCCATAAGGGAAAGGAACCACCCAAAAATATTTCTCTTTTATTACATTTTTTTTTTAATCATAGGTTCCTACTTTGTCATTGGATTTTCATTGTGCTGTTTTAAGGTAAGGTAAGGGGTTAGTTCTCCTTACCTACCCGATAAAGACTCAACCAATTTTCTATATATGAAACCCATTTATCCTATCAAGCACAACAACATAGATAAGTCATTAATTAATCAGAATAGCAAACCTTACAAAAGAGGTAAAAGTATCCTATTGATTATTTGTCTTTACAAGTTCGAAACAGCAGTTTCAAATTTATTATCAACCCTTTTCATATTAAAAATATGAAAAGGGTTGATAGTGTCATGTCATGAGACTGACATGACACTATCAAAACATGACAACACTGTCATGACCATGAAGAACTCTTTATGAATGTTTATGACAGTTGTCATGAAGTGTCATTTGGTAAATAATGACACTTTTAATGCCAATTTCCTCTAAAAGTTGCATTGAAAGTCCATTAAAAATGCGAACTTGGCATTAAATTATCATAATTTAAAAAATCATGCTAAATTGGCAGTTTTAATTGACTTTTAATGCAACTTTTAGAGAAACTTGGCATTAAAAGTGTCATTATTTACCAAATGACACTTCATGACAACTGTCATAAACATTCATAAAGACTTCTTCATGGTCATGACAAGATGTTATGTCATATTTATGACATAACATCTTGTCAGTCTTATGCTCACCCCTTCAAATGAAGTGTTACTGAAAATACAGTTTGTTTCTTCTTTCAAGTAACTGTTGGTACCTTTTCAAGGCTAATTCATTCCTATTCATGTTTTTGTCTTTTAGAAAGTCTTGTCACTTCAAATAGAAAAAAAATGAAGACCGCAGATGGCAAGGATAACATGGAGTCCAAAACAGAACAGTTTGCCTGTCCACATTGTACATCTATCTTAAGCACATACTGAAATTTAACAAGGCACATTAGGGATGTGCATTATATAGAAAAGACACCGATGACTTGTGTTGACTTTGTACACGGACTATATGTGACTCCAAAACATGACCACAGTCCTGTTTTTCCTATTCACGTCATGAAGTCGACAAACCCACCAAAGATTGACTGCGAGTTGGAGCAATGCCGCAAGTTCATGCAGATAGCATGGTCGTCGGGTAATCCAGGGAAAGAATGTGTTCACCTTGAAAGAACAAAGCATGCCAAGCAGTATGTCAAACCAGCAGTACTCAAGTCAGACTCACTGCAGGACATGCTTAGCAAAGGCTTGATGTCATCAGAATGGGCTGCAAAATGTGAAAACCTGGATCTGGCAGCTAAGAACATCAATGTAGACAGTGTGTTCCCTGTGATTTTTGGAGAGAACAAAGTCCCTCAACGTTGGTATTTTTTTTCCATCTTCACAAATGAAACTGACAGCTGGTGTCAATTTGGAAGAACAAGAGTTGTTTTTGATTCAGTGGCTGGAAAATGGAACTGCCAATGCAAGGGAAGTGGAAAATCCCATCGTTGCATTCACAGAATGATGGCAATGTGGTGGATTTACCAGGAGTCACCAAACACTGTGATGATGTAGAAGACTTAGAAACTCACATGCTAGACAGTACCATATATTCTGCAGAGCAAAAAATGACCACACAAAAAATATGTTCAATGACTCTCTACATATATACGCATAAGCATATCCCTTGCCTACAGGACTTACCAATAAAATTAAGAACATGTGAGGAAGTGCCACCACCATGCTTTTTGCCTTCTGAAAGCACCTGTCCATACTGTCCAGGACCTACCCCTCCACAGCTTAGTCCATCCAAGATAGTCACCTCACAAGCCACGGTTTATGGCATTAGTTATGTCAAAAAAGGTGAGTATAAAGCGTTCCTCTGCATTGTTCTAGATATATAAGCCATATTTTGTTTAAGTGACATTATGTTACTATAAATGTATGCATTTTCAGGCAGCTGCATTGTGTATTTACTATAAACTAATGCAAGTTATAATTTAATCTATAGGTATCTCAGTTGCCGAAAAAGAATGCCCAGTTTGTTGTAACATTGTGAGATTCCAAGACTATACTTCAGGTTTTCACAATTTCAACAACAATGTCCTTCTTAGGCTTCCTTTGTGTGAGCTTCTGCTGTCAGGCCTGGCGGTGAGGAAAATTAAAGCCAAACATCAATAATGGTTGTTTTTGAGTTTTTCATTTTTAAAAACTAAAATTTCTTGTTATGTCTGTAAATATGTGTTTACTCACAGAACAAGTCAACAAGTGGACGGATGTTGGAGACATTATCCTTCTTTAATGACAACAGATACCATCATCAAACTGTCCGAAAGGCATTTCATCACTTTCTTTCTCTGACAAACTTTAAATTTGACTTCTCGTGTTATCAGTGTGGACACCACCCACCGGTAATAATAGCGGATGCAAACTGGAAACTGGCTTTTGACATACCACGTAAGACTTTAGTTATACATGTACATTAACAAGACAAACATACATTTTAAAAATTTTAGTATTTGGATAAAGTTATGATTTTGTGTTTTGAAAGTATGTATGTACTGAGAATTTTTTTTAGAGAAATTAACTTAAATTTTAATGTCACTTTTTGTATGTTGATACATTGTTATATATCCATGCATTATGAGTGTCTTGTTGTTTTGCAGTTGGCACATTTAAAAGACCAAATCCTGATGACATTTCTGACAAGGAACTTGAAGTTGATATTGTTAAGGCGTGGTCCGATTTAGACAAATCAATAATCGCAGATGCCCTCATTTCAGGTATTTATTAATTTGCTGTGTAGAACTGCAGTAAAGAGAAGTCATATTAATGAAAGACCATATTTTAAGTCAAGCCATGTTACCGAAGTTAAATAATTATGTCATGATTCATATTTTCATTAAAGGAACAACAGTTGCGAATCCATTCAGCACATCAACTCATCACTCGACTTTGGCACCCTGGATGGGACAGCACACCCGAGTTGGAAACGTTCTTCCAAAAACCGAAATGAAAAAGGCATTGAAAAAAAAACAGGACAACACCACACATACAACGAGAGAGATAAACGAAGACATAATTTTGGAACTCATCGAATCCAAAAAGGTGCATTATGTGTTTCACTTTCAGCACAGTAGTCACAATTTTATGTTCTATTAATGAAAACATATCTCTCAAATTGCCAGCATTCCAAGAAGGATCTTCAAGATGCTTGCCTTTCTCTGGTTGTGTCATCTGAGGGGACAATAGCAGAGCTCAGGCTCCAGGAACTGCTATGTTTTAAAGATGTCTATCCTAAACTTTTCCTGAAGCTGCAGAAAGCTGGTGGTGAGTCTTTGGTTTTTACTTTCCATTTTTGTTAGTATTGTGATGGACAGCTTATTTATTATTTTTTTTTTTTCAATTTGAAGGTGGTGTCCTTCACCTCTCATGTATGCATGGTGTCGTTTATTACGTGAACTTCCTGTTCTGGATGGAGTCTGCCAGAGATCATGCAGACGGTTTGCTGAGCTTTAAAAACCTCCCTACATGCTACATTTCAGATGTAGCTGGCCAGGTCACAAGACACACCAACAACCGCACCAAACAGCTCTACTTCCAACCTCATGATGGCCGACTTTGTGCCCCAACGGCAGAAAACATCAAAAAAGCAGAGCAAAAGGAATTACAGATTAACATGGAGTGGGTCAAAAAATTGAGATGTCCTTTGCCAATGCATACAGACGACGGGATCAACCAATTTGCACGACAACATCCATTAACAGGGACATGTGAGAGATATTCTCTGTATGATAGATTTCATCAAAAAAATCAAAAAAGACCAGAGGAGAAGCTCAGAAGCCTGAATATTTGCCATGATCTTAGGAACGAAGTTAACTCATCTGTCGCTGAACAGTTCAACCGAGAACTTGCTTCTGTAAGGTATTCACTGTGCCAAATGAATGAACATCATTTCAAGCAGACTGTGAGGGTCTTAATTGATCTGCACAATGACAAGATCAACAGAAACTTTCAAAAAGACATGGAGGCAATGTGCAATGCCCAGCTGGACGTTGGACTTAACGGGATGCTGGGACTAAAGTCTTCTGGTAAGAAAGATGAGTATACAAATGGCAGTGATAATAAAGTAGAATTGTTTTCAGCAGCAGGGACGTTGAATTATGTCAATGACTATAAACATGAAATATAAGTGTGATGTATTTGAGTAGGCACCAATTGATTCAAACTTTTTTGAGTAGCTAGAGCTAATATTTTCTGCTTTACTACTTTTATTGTATTTCTATTTTGCTTTGGTTTCAATGCCTTTTATTTGCATGTTGACTTTCTATTTCAGGCATTGTCATGTAAAGACAATATATCTTTGATTTCCTTAAGGTTTCCCTAACACAGAAAGATTGTTCCCATCTTTAATTTTTTTCCTATACCCATATTTCTCTCTTCCTGCCCTGTCACTCAACAGCTTTCAATTCTCAACATAGCTGCTAAATCAGAGTCTTTGTCACTTCAATATCGGCTTCTTACTTTAAATACAAAAAGTCAGTGACTGCTGTTTGCCTATCTTTAAGCACAGTATCTGACTACTGGATATTTTCCATAAATTGTACAAATGATAAAGACTTGACAAATAGAAGTACAGTGTTATGAATATAAATTTTTTTCCATTTGTCTTCATAGATGGGATGAAAACCTTAGCTCCTGAGCAGAAACTAAACATCAAAGCTGACAGCAATGTAATGTCCTCCTTTGTGGCACAGCAATACATTCTTGATGATAACAGCAAGGTAATGACAAAGCTATATATTTATTCTGTTTTTTGTTTTTTTTAAAATAATGATTATTTTATTCATAACACATGCGGAAAGGTGAAACTGAAGACTTTGCTGTCTGGGCGACGGGATGAAAATGAAGTCCTAGCACTTGCGAGGAGACGATTTCCCGTGTCAATCAAAGACATTACCAGTGTGTGCACCTCAGATTTATTAGAAGAATCTTCAATGGTTATGCCGTGGTTGACAGATGATGTAAGTATTGCTTACATGTTTTTGTTTAATTAACTATTCCTGTGTCTCCATTGCTATTATTATATCTCTTAATTGTAGGCTGTCAACTACCGAGTAGCACAACTGGCGGCCCAAGACAATACGGTGAATTGAAAAGTCATTTCGTAAATGAAAAAATAAGTTGGCATTGTTAAAGATAATATGTGCTATAATTCTGCAGTGTACTTCCCTGGGTACATATGACTTCATTTTATGGCACCGTGAGTGGACCAAAGACGGAACTGTCAGATACCAGTAAGTACTACTTTATTAAAAAACAATTAATGAAATATTAACAATGTATTAATTATTAAATATATTAATTTATTCAATTGACAGTTTTTTATGTAAACGACTTTTCTTTTTTGTTACCTTAAAGCAATGTGGAAAAATATACCTTCCGAGGATTGTGGGTCATTCTTCTCCTGAGACTGGGAATCGTTTCATTCTCTGGGTGAGCCATCACAAAGTGTTTTAGGTAGTTTTCACAACTTTATACATACAAAGAGTATTTAAACAAAGCAAAACAAAAACTTTAAAAAGTGTAACTATTAAGATAATTTTGCAGAAATTATCTCAAATTTAGAAATTTATGAATGACAACATGCTTGGCCTGTAGGTCTTTGACTTCAGCTGCAAAGAGATCCGGATATATGACTCCCTATCACTTTACAAAAACATAAGTGATGACGACATGGCTTTACTCAGGTACAGGACGACTGATGCACACAACTTATTTGTATATTCATGAGAAGATATCGGTTACCTAAAATGCTAGCTTTGTTTTTTTCAGAAATGTGTTCAGATCTTCTGGTGGTCTTCAAGGTTGGACAGTAACATTTCCTCCACAGTGGAAGCAACAGGATTCTATCAATTGTGGAGTTTTTGTGTGTTCAGTGAGTTGCATTGCTTATGCAATACTTCCATAACAATTTTCTTTCTGTGGTTTAAAGAAATGTTTTTTGTTGTTGTTAGGCTGTTGAAAATGAAGTTCAACGTCACAAGGTCAGTGCAGAGCCTCTGACACTTAGTCAATGCCGGACTCTTCGTCTACATCATGCCAGTGAAATGTTGGAAAATGTTGATCCAAAGGTGAGTTTTTTTTTGTCATCCATTACACTGTAATGCACATTACTTCAAGAAATAAGTTGTGAAGCAACATTTGTCTTTGCCAAATAGGATTTCCCCCCAACTTTAAAAGAAGCAATTGTAATGGAAAAAAAGGAAAGTAAACTTCAAGAAACAGAGCAGAGAGACACGGATTCAAGTTTGCATTGTTTGGCCTGGAAGATCAGGACATGTTTGTTTCAGCGAGCAACAGGGAAAACATTGTTGCACGAATTCAGTCTTACAGTACATTCAACTCTGCAAAATGTGAAGTGTTGTTATTAGGAAATGATATATTTAAGTTATTTTTAAAAATCTTACTTTAATATGTACTTTTGCTATGTTTTTATTTCTTCTCAGACTTTTCCACGGACACATTAAGAAGTACCGTTGGGTACAATGCACAACCTGTAAGAACTGGTTGCATTTTCAGTGTGCTGGTTTGCCAGGAGACTGGAATGAGGTGGACTTCTTTTGTGGATGCAGTGCAAACCCTGATATGTAAGAATTACTTATCTCATGTGAAAACAGTGGTTGTAATTGAATCAAACTTCTCTTAATTTTGATATAGCTTGAAGGACAGAATGTATTATGATGCACTTTATAATAAACCAGCTTAAGCAATTTAACAGTGCAGACCATGCAATTTTCTAAAATGAAAGCTAAATTACTAACTTTATGTTAAAATTGATTTCATAAAATTAAAGGATTACATGAATATCAAGGACTTAAGCTTAGGTTTGAAGAATAATGGAATTGAGAGGAAAAATACATACATTTACTTCTGGGTTGTATCATCACCTGCAAAGTTATGCTAATATTGATTTCTCTTAAACAGTGACAAGATTCTGCAGTCTACTAAAGCTGAAGACATTCTTACAGATTCAGAGATCAAGGTATTATCTTGCATTATGTAAATGATAATTAACTTTTAACTAATTAAATAAATAAAAAATGTTCTTACATATGAAATTTTGCAGGATCTGGAAAAGAAATTGCAGACCGGGGATATTCTGTCAAACAGGATGTATATGTGGAAACACAAAGGATTTGATCTGCTCCTCCGCAAATTCTACAGTGACCATGACACCATATTTAATGATGTGATGGTATGCATTTGCTGGTTTAGGGAATACAATCCAAAAGCTTATATCAATATAAAAATCAATGGATGACCTTTACCATTGTACAGTATTAGTAAAGTAATGTCAGAATACTGAAAGGAAAAGTGGATCTCAAGCTGTGAAACTTCAAAGTCTGTACAGTTTGACATTACACAGCTTTCTCTTCATACTCATACTTTATTTTTTTTAACTTTGAACAATATTTTGGTTATAAGAAGAAATCTAAAATTATATATGAAAATACAATACAAAGTAATGACTTACTTTGATATCTATCACTGAAAGTCAATTGTTACGTGTAGGCTGTATACAAAATTGTAAAATACCAAATCTGAAGTGTGTTCTTAGAATAAACATAAAACTAACAGACTGATCTAACAGCCTCCCTTCTTGTTACAGACAGACATCCTCATCATGCGACTTGAAGACATCTTTTGCGTTCCTGGCAATGAAACTGCTGACCAACACATGATCACAGAAGTGATTCTGCCAGAGGTGAGCTAAAAAAGGATGTGAACACATCATTAGAGTCATGTGTTTAAAATAAATGTATTACTTATCTACTTATCAAAAATTTATGAAGTTGGTCTTGAATGTAAATCACAATTTCTACTATTGTTGATTTAAACACAGCATAATACAGTACTCATTGTCTTTTATACTAGTTTTGGTGTGTTTTCACACTTTATAGTCCAGTAGATTCCATTCGATTTTTGACCAATATTGCAACATTTCTTACATTTTCAAAAATGTACTTCCTGTTCACAATCCACTGAGTCAAACCACCCAAACTAACTGAACAACCTGTCCCCCCATCGCCAGTGGGGACGCAGCACCAACAACTACTCGAATCAGTACTTCGATTATGAACAACTGAGTCAGAATAAAAATGAATCTGAATCAGTTCAGATTCATTTATGATTTTTATATCTATAATACTTGTATAAATACCAGTATTATACATACTTGGATTTATAATACATGTATTATAAATAAAATTATTTCTAATTTTAAAGTAACTTGATCAGATAATAAAATGAAATTAGTAATTTTACAATAACTGTTCTGAAAATTTATATTTCTAGGTTGTGATCCAGTGGCTGCAAAAGAGCATGAGTCTTTGCCGGTACCAAGCAGAGGTTGTTCTTCAGAAAACGGTCCGGAAAGATTCAGGGTAAAGAACATTTATGTGTAGATATAGTAGACCAAGGGGATGAAAGAATTCATTACCGACTCATTTCTTATTTTTTTCTAGAGATAAAGTGAAAGACAAAACACCAGAAAAGGTAAAAAATTCAACAGTCACTTGATATTAAAAATAAATGATTATGTTCAATAAGTATTTCAATGTATGTGGTTTTGAAAACGTGGCTAAATGACAAAGGCACACAATAATCTTGCAATTATTTAGCTTATATGAGGTAAAACTTATAATATTTAAATCTAGGTTAAATGGCCAATATCTACTATTTAAAGGGAACGGTATAAAGATAATAATCACACAAATCTATTATTTTGTGCAGGACAGCACAATCATGAGGGACAGCAAGACAGCAGCCCAATGGTGCCAGAATGAGAATTTTTTGGGACAGCTCACACTTCCTGCTGTTCTGGATTATGATGTTCAACAGACAGAGGAAGCTCTCCATGACCTCAAGAACTGGGATGGAGAAACTGATGAAAATTGTCCAGTGGAGCCATTCACTTTGTGTTTGAAAAAAAAGACCATGAGAAGTTCTGCTCAGAAATTTGTGACAAAAAAGGACTGAAGGTTTTTGCTAGATTTCAGTAAACATTTAAAATAAAAACATTGCAAAGATTTTTTGGTTATTTTTTCATTGCTGTAGCCTATTTACATATGACATACAGGTAAGGAGGAAGACATAATAATTAGCACAGCTTACAGAGTCTGATTATTATTACTATTATCCAGTTGCAACATTTGGCTTCCTGTTGCACCATGTCAGCCACTGTTCTGCGATATAAACATGGGCAAGAGTTGAATGTCATTTTGATTAAGTAAAAAGTCCTATTAACTATCAGTGATGTGTGATTAACCAGATGTGTCCTTGAACATAGTGACAGGTTCCACTGTAATAGTGACACTTTATAGTATATTCAATTGGCCATCTTGCTTGAATTAAACTCAGTCAAAAATATTCAAAGTGTTAAATGGATAAATAACCAATTACCATTGAATTTTTTTTTATAAATACGAATTATAAGTAACACGTTTTCAAAAAACTGTCATTGCCATCCCCCAAAACATCGGCACCAGTTGTGACAGCTCTGAAACATCCTGGACACCTAACAGCAGAGTGGAGGCCAGACTCAGCTGTTATAAAGGTGCCGAAACCAATGGCATCCCTGATACCTGCTGTGTATTTGATTAATACAAAGACGAAAGGAGTCGGCTGGATTATTCAGATGAACTTTAGTGAATAAATAGGATGAACGAATCATACATGATATACAAAACGTGTAGGAATTCAGCTAACATAAGTATTTCTGCGAAAAAAAAACTTATTAAATTCTGTCTTCTTCGTCTGTCTTTAAGTTCTTCTTCTACTAGTAATAAAGCATCATGGGATACGTAGTCCATTTGCCTAAGTCAGTGGCAACACTGACAGCTAGACCCGAAAACAGTGGCACTAATGGCAGGTGTCAGAGGAAGTGCCAGTAGTAGGTGCGGTGTCACGATTTGCGCTCGGCCCTGCTGAAATACAATGAAATGTTAAAGGTTCTGGGGGGATCTTAGTGCCGGTGTTAGCATAGCTAAGGGTTTGAGGAGCGGGGGATAATGATATTTCTGCTCCATCTCCGCTAACAGCTTTAAAAAAGCCTGTCAGTTTAGGCATTTTGTTTGTCGCCTCTTTGGCGCGATGCTCTTTTTCTTTTCTCTTCCTTCTTTTCTGCGCTCCGCTGTCATAATTTCTGTTGTCCACCATTGTAAAATAATATTCCCTTGACGCTCCTCCTCCCCAATGCGTAAGATGCGTCAAAAGTGGACCAATAACAAGCAAGCATTCAAGATGGACGTTTGCCAGAACAAATTGGAACATTTTTCATCGGTGCTGCCAAAATCATCGTAGTCATTGATTAAATTCTGACACTATCCATTCACAAAAATATAAAACATCCTTCGGGGCGCCCGAAATGCCGGGGCCCCGGGCTGCAGCCCCGGTAAGCCCCTGCTAAAATCCGGCCCAGCCAGAGACAAATAAATAGAACAAAAGGTGATTTATACTGTAGTTGGAAAAATTATAATTTATACAGAATAAACTTCCATCAAATAGCTGGTTTAATCTTCCATCAACTACAAATATTTCCAAATAAGTTGATTAAATTCCTTAAAAAGTGTCTATATGCTGATAAGATCCCACACAAGTAACAATAGTCCAGTTCAGTTTAACCAGTTACCAATCCAAGAATCAACAGACTGAATCAGTCATTAGCAGGTTTAGTTCAGTGTTTCACCTGCCTTACATGTTAAGTGTTTCCCTTCTGCCTCACCTGGATTGAATCTGTGGATGATTAACAACCTTCTGCACTTCTTGATGGCTGCAGACGGTCATGCAAACATCTGACTCAGCTGTTCTGGAACAGAGGCTCATTTAAGCACATCATAATAAAAAGTTTCAAATCCATGCTGAGAGTGGAACTCCTTCAATCGGGGCTCCTCCGCAGCTCTGATGTTACTCATACAGGTGAAAAGGAGAAGGAAAACAGAGAGACAGTAGAAAGAAGATCACCCAGTGCACTTTAACCATCATCTTATTTCTGAATTTTCAGTCGCTTTGAACCTTTTACTTAATTTTCTGACAAATGTCTCCGGACGTTTGTCGTGTTTTTTTAACCTTTAGCCGTTTAGCCGATTCTTTTCATCCAACATGTCAAAACCAACTATTTTCTGTACCATTAATACACTCTTGATACATTTTTCTGCATCAGGAAAATAATCAAGGACTTTAACTTGTTTTCCAAACGTTTCATCCAGAAAATCATTAGTTTCCTCCAGAGTGTACAAATCACCACTGGATGTTTGTGAATCTGCGGTTGAAACGCCTCTGAGTCGCTGTCAGACTCCATGTCCTCTACCTGGGCAGGTGAAGCTGCAGACTGAACCTCTGCAGCGCCACCTTCAGGTAACGCTGCAGCCTCGGCAGCAACACAACCAGCCGTCTGATCCGTTTCTATATCCAGATTGCTCCCATCTGAGGAGTCCTTGGGAACATCGGTTCCAGTTTTCTCAGTCTCCTCCCGTGCAGCGTGTTTATTCAGACCACTGCTTCCCTCCCAGCATCAGAGCCAACCGACGGAGGAAACGCCCCGCCCTCAGCAGGCGGAGGAGCTCCAACCACCGGCGACTCCTCTGCACTTCCACTCACTTCAATCTGAGCTTCCTGCTTTTTGTGAGGGCAAGAAGCCCGTTCATGTCCAACATCCCACATTCAAAGCATTTCATACTCCCAGTACTCGCATAAACCATGTAAGATCCTTCTTCATATTTCACTCTGAAAGAAACTTCTAGCGTCTGTGTAGCAGTTTAAGAACATGAAAACCTGCCTCCTGAAAGACTGAACGTGTTTCAGCTTGTCATGTTTACATCCCGAACCAACAGTTTCAAAACCACTCGCAAGTTTCCCAAAGCGCTGGAGCTTTTTCTCCAACGAAACATTAGGAATGAACGGCGGCACACCTGAGATAATAACCCGGATGGAGGCACCGCAAGCAGCGACACCTGCAGGTCTCCGCCTACCGTCACACCATGACAATCAGCTGGTTCACAAAACGCTCCTTTTTTAAAAATATCACTATTCCTTTATTCATTCTGGAAGCATAAATTAAATTTCTGTGACCAACTAGATCAGCAACTGTCAACAGAACCGTTTCAACTGGGATCGTCGGATCATGTTGGACCCGAATCCGATTCCTCAAAAAGAATTTATCACAATAATGATTAGAAAACTTTCAGCATTTCTCTGTAATCAAGTTTCTTTATTGAAGACGAACAACAGACATTTATTTCTGATCTAAATCTAAAATATGAGAAGAAAACAGCATCAGTTCTGATTTGATGTTTCAGGTTTTCTGGATCACAACATAGAAAACAGAACAAAGTTCAGATCACTTTGATCTAAACTGATTTAACAACAAATAAAACATGGAAATACATGGATAAAAAAGTTAAAGGAAAACCATCAGAGTCCAGAGAAGTTTAGATTTTCATGAAATATTTCTGTCATCAGCATGAAAGAAATCATCAGCAGTGATTTCCTTTATGGCTCCTATAACACAAAGAACTAAACCGGAAAAATAAAGAAGATCAGAACAGCAGAGACACCAGAACCATGAACCCTGATCAACAACCTGAGAGACAAGAGGAAATCTATCTGGGTTTACTGAACTCTGCTGAGGATCCATAACCAACATAAACTCCAGCCAGTATCGGTTCAGTGAATCTGGTCTGGACTCTGTGGAGGAGAGTCATGGTTTCAGAGACGCTGTAGAAGGACAGAATACCTGCTGTGTGATCCAGGTACACTCCGACTCTGGAGGGAACTGGACCTGAGATGGAGGTCCAGATGTTGTTGTGTCTAAATCCATAACCGAATACAGAACGATCTAATGCCCAAGATTTATCATTATATCCAAAACCACATTCATACCCACCTCCTTCTCTGCTGATACTCTTGTAT
Source organism: Poecilia mexicana (assembly GCF_051168715.1). NCBI lineage: Eukaryota > Metazoa > Chordata > Actinopteri > Cyprinodontiformes > Poeciliidae > Poecilia > Poecilia mexicana. The sequence continues at coordinate 20,690,222 of NW_028263381.1, forward strand.
GCGACTGATACATAAACATATGACCCTCTCCACTCCACCTCCCAGTAACAACGTCCAGTCAGACTCTCTCTACTCAGAACCTGATACCATCCAGTGAATCTGTCTGGATGACTAGAATAAAACTGATCATGATCCATCCTTGTCACCTTCCTGTTCCCCTCTGATAGTCCCAGCCGTCTGAATGTTGTGTTTGGATCCAGAGTGATTTCACATGAATATCTTAAGAATCCAGCTCTGCCCTTTGGTTCTGGTTCTGCCAGTAGAACATCCACCTCAGTGACCATCAGTGAGATGTTTGTCCTTGAGTCTCTCAGGACATCCTGTAGTTTGTCTCTGAGCTCTGACACAGCTGCTGTCACGTCCTCAAAGTGTCCCAGAGGACGGATGTTGATGCTGGATGAGTGTGTCGACTCACTGAGTGCTGGCAGTGAGGGGTAGTTGAGGAGAAACTGGTTGTGATCCTCTGTGTGTGAGAGCTGCTCCAGCTCAGCGTCTTTCCTCTTCAGCTCAGTGATCTCCTGCTCCAGCTTCTCCTGAACATCTTTGACTCGACTCACTTCAGTTTCCTGCTGGGATCTGATCTGCTGCTTCACCTCAGAGCTTCTTTTCTGGAGGAGACGGATCAGCTGGGTGAAGATCTTCTCACTGTCCTCCACTGTTTTATCAGCAGAGCGATTGATGGCCTCCACCTCCTGCTGAAGCAGCTTCACATCTTTCTCCTGGTCCTGGATTCTCTGCTGGATGTTTCCTCGTCTCTCCTCCAGCTCTCTCTTCCTCTCAGTCCTTTCTGCTGCAGCTGACACTGTTTCATGGCCTTTATGTTCATCCATAGTGCAGAGATAACAGATACACTTCTGATCAGTGCGGCAGAAGACCTCCAACAACCTATCATGCTTAGAGCAGATGTTCTCCTGGAGGTTCTTGGACGGCTCCACCAGCTTGTGTTTCTTAAATGCAGCTGAATCATAATGAGGCTGAAGGTGTTTCTCACAGAAAGAGGCCAGACAGACTAAACAGGACTTGATGGCTTTCAGTTTTCTTCCAGTGCAGGAATCACAGGCCACATCTTCAGGTCCAGCATAACAGTGGTCAGCAGGAGCAGCTTGGAGTCCAGTCTTCTTCAGCTGCTCCACTAAAGCTGCTAGGATGGTGTTTTTCTGCAGGTCAGGCCTCTGTGTGAAGGTTTTCCTGCACTGAGGACAGTGGTAGTTTTCCTTTTTCTCACCTTCATCCCAGAAGTTTTTAATGCAGGTCATACAGTAGCTGTGTCCACAGGTAGTCGTCACCGGATCCTTCAGTAGATCCAGACAGATGGAACAGGAGAAAGTCTCTCGATCCAGCTGAACTGCCTGCTGCTCCATTTCTGCTCTCAGTAGCTCTGACTGTTAGTTTCATTTCCTGAGAACAAAAACAAGCTGGAGCTGTGATCCACCAATCACATGTCAGGGCAGAGAGGCTGCAGCCAATCAGCTTCCAGCTTCAGCAGGTCCCGCCCAGACTCAGTGTGTGTGTGAGACCAGGAAGAGGAGCGCTCTGAGAGCAGTAATAGTTTAAGCTGAATCATCTTCACAGCAGTTTTCTGCTCAAAATAACCGACTGAGTCTCTAAACTCAGCTTGCTAACATGTTAGCTCTCCACAGCTTCAGGAAATGAAATGAAAGAATCGTTCCTGCTGAAGAAACTAGATGTGTTTGGTGGTTCAGGGAAAATATGCCTCCTGTTTCCTAACTGCTCTATAATGACAGCAGAGAGTCCAATGTTTGCATCGTGTTCATATCAGTTTGTAATCCGTCTGATTATAAAGCTGTAAAACTTTAACCAATCAGCATTTAGTATTTCTACTGCCAGCTCTATTTCTGCATTTAGTTTTCAGAGAATCATTTATTTTAAGGTCCAACATCTGACCAGTTCTTCTGGGTTTTATGACACGTCTCCAACTTTTCTCACAGGTTTAAAGGTTTAAATTTTCCAAATGTTGAGAGTGGAGGAGCTTTAAGCTCCTCTTCATTTCTGCTGCCAGGATCTTTCTGTGGTAAAAACCTGCAGAATTTTCTTCACCTTAAACAAAACCATCCGGATGCTCATCCCTCATTCAGCCTGGACCAGATTCCTGAGAAGAGCCTTGTCAACGACTCCTTTTCAGACTTGAATGCAGCTCAGGAGATCCCACTTTCCTCTCTGGTGAACTCTGCAGAAACAGGAACAATCAAACCAGCTCCAGAGGAATTTAGCTGAATTTGGGATCAAATTAACAAACATGTAAACGTTACATCCTGCAGGTTTAAAGGCGTCTAGTTTGCAGATTATTTTAGACTTGATTAAACAAAATAGAAAATAAAGTTATTTTTAAAGTGGTGGATTTGGTTCACTCCTTTTAGATTTTGGTGCATTTGAGGAAAAGTGGTTTGATATATTTGTTCCTCTTCCAGGAGTTTAGGGACCACAGCCAACTACAATTAGCTAAAATCAAGAAATACTTTGACCCCATCTGGAAACATTTAGAAACTTCTTCATTTTAATAGTTTCAAACACAAATATGTTTGATGTGCTTTGATACAAACAGTGGACACCATCTTAGCAACACGGCACAAGCTAACAGCCATGGTCTTCCTCATGTCGCTGTTCAGCGTCACATCAAGACAGTTCAGCTTCCCAAGCTTCATTTATTTCAATATTTTAGATTTTATTCTTTATAAGACATCGATATGGTTAGATTTAAAATCATGTCAGGAGTTTCTTTCACTCTGGTTTTTAGTTTTTTACACCATATAGCAGCTTTTTTTCTACATGCAGACTAAAAACTTTAATATTGGTCCATAAAACATGAGCAGTTGATCTCTCCAGCTCCTCCAGAGTTACCTGGAGCCTCTTGGATACTGTAATGAAAGCTCTTGTTTTGCAGCTGCGCCTTAGTTTTTACGTTTCTGAATGATGGGTTGAGTTTTGCTTCATTGGTGTTATGGAAATTTCATTATCAAAGAATGAGAAGCTGTTTCAATAATCAGAGAAAGATTAATCTTTGTCTTTAAGTTTCTTTATTCGAAGGCAGAAGCGTTTGAAGACCCGTCTCCTTAGCGCAGTCAGGAGAAGAGCCCTGAACAACACACATCACATCATTATATAGTCACAGCAAGGAAAGGAGCCACCCAAAGTCTGATCTGATCTCTACTGCCAGATGGAGCACAGAGACAATCCTGACCTCATGAACCGTCCCTCACCTCTTGGAGGGGATGATTTTATGGCAGGACAGAGAAACCATAAGGATTTCAGGAGAAACTTCTAATTCTTCTTTGTCAGTTAGTCCTGGGTTCAGGTCAAACCACAGTAAAAAACAAAGTGTCAATTTAACACCTATAGAGTTGAATTTAACTCCGTTTCAGAAAGCATTTGGTCCCACTAGAAAACTGTGTAAAATGTTCTCTATAGCCAGTGTCACATTTTCAGAGTTAATTTTACTCATTTTAGTGTCAAAATCAACAAGTCAGTGAGTCAAATTATTTAACACTATTGTTGTTTTACACTCTTCAGAGTAATACTGTTATTTTTATGGAGTTAATTTTACACTAAATTTACTTTAAAATGTACACTTTATTGTGTTGTTTTTTCCTTTCTCCAGTTTTTTTTTTACACATATACCATATAATGCTAAATTTTTAGCATTACATAGCATTTTTTAGCCATATAATGCTACATTTTAGCATTATATAGCATTTTTTAGCCATATAATGGTAAATTTTAGCATTATATAGCATTTTTTAGCCATATAATGGTAAAGTTTAGCATTATATAGCATTTTTTAGCCATATAATGGTAAAGTTTAGCATTATATAGCATTTTTTAGCCATATAATGGTAAATTGTAGCATTATATAGCATTTTTTAGCCATATAATGGTAAAGCTTAGCATTATATGGCTTTTATAAAATCTACCAATCACAATAATCAAAGTTATAAATTGACAGTGACAACATTTATTCAACTTGATGATCCAGTGGCAAAATCACTTTAACAGTGTCATTTTAATCATCTTCAAAACAAAGTTAACCAAAGATAGCAATATGGGACAACAAAGAGAGCAGTGCCATTTGCTTCATATGACATTTGTATGTCAAAGGGCTTCGGATAACATAGATGGTTGACATCAAACCAACAAAACCTTGCATCATTTTAGTAACTTCATGAAAATGTTCATGAAAAGTTCCTGTACATAAAGGCAATGCAAGCAGCAACGATTTGTCTGTAACTATGAACTCAGACTTGATCTGGTAAAAGAGGCATCTCAGATCCAACTTTGCCACCAATAACCAGATGAGGGCGCTAAATAAGCCCACTGTGTTTTGCCCAGTTCACTTTCATAACTTGAGCCTCACTTGCATTGGCTCAGAAATGTCAGAACCTCCTTTTACCAGGTTTAAAGACACCATTTTCCCTGGTCCAATGTCCAATCGATTAAAAGTTGATGAAGCTTGCCAAACATGTGCCGTATAATTTTGATGTGTTTTAGCGAGTGTGTTGGTAATGTTTTTAAATGACTTTAACTGTTTCTTTAAAAAATTGTGTTTACCTTCATAGCGCATGCACCAGCTATGAAGCACAGGGCCAATTTTCTGAATGCACCTAGAATAATGGATGAGAAAATTTGGTAAAAGTTTTTTCTGTGGATACAACTTTTTAAACAGGTTGTGATGATCCACAATCAAATGTTTTAAATATACACACAGACCTTGGGTTAACATTGGAGAAAGAACAATATTTACACTTTGTAGCAGTAAAAGGAGGAGGCGCCAGTGTGGATTATCAGATGTTACCAGATCTCCAAACCTGAGAGGAACATTCTTCAGCAAGCACCATGATTGAACTGCATTTAGTCCCAGATCATTCGATTCTCCACATAAATTCACAGCCACTGGCCTGTTGTTCCTCTCCATGAATCCATAGTCAAAAGTTCGTATTCTCAGATTCACTTCCTCCAATGTAATGTGTTCTTTAAAACACTCAAACTAAATGTTCAACTCGTACTGGCCAATCCCTTCAAAAATGTCCTGCATCACATCAACTGAGAAGTTTTCAGTTGTGTGAAACAACATAAGTGAATTTAAAATACATGAACGCTTCACACCAAAAACATCAGGAAGAGAGGGATTGGAAGCCATTTCTTGGCAGTGTGCATTTCTTTGGTGTGCAGCACTATTTTGGAAGAATCTCTGGAGAATTCTGTTTGAAAGTTTTTCAGCCAAACAGAACCTGCAACAATACCTGGCACTGAAAGACTCAACCAGGCCAAACAGGCTATGTAGGCCTAAATGATCCCCAGTAACCTGCACAATACTCCCATGAACATGGCAACCGCACAGAGGAATAACAACTCCATCAGTTTCCAAAACTCTCATGTCTCTAACAATAGGTGCAAGAATTTCACTGAAGCCAGACCGTTTAACATCTTGTGCATGAAACAAGGCACAAAGGTGTATGTTAGCCAAAAGAGAAATCCCTTTTGGAGAGAAGTTACGTCATGTCAAATATATTGCAGCCAATTTGTAAATCCCTCGTTTGGAACAACTTGAACTGTGTCTCAGTTTTGCAGTTCTCAGTTCAGGGCAAAAACGGATGTGTGTTTATTGGTCTGGGAGGGGTAGTATTCTATTTTTACTGCTAAAAACAATCTTTGAAAATACAATATGATTAATTTTGTTTTTGACAAGACCCCAATTTTTTTATTTTATGTCTATGAACAAAATATAAATAAATTGTGGAGGGCTCCCTGCTGTTCAGGGCCCCTAGAATCATCATCACTTTTCACCCCTATACCTTTGATTATTTATGCTGCTGCATTAAGCTGTACTGATCCTCGCAAAATTGTATTACTAATAAATATTCAGCATAAAGAAAAATCTAAAAGATGTTGTGGACATTCAAGGGGTGGTCCTGGAGGTCAAAGGGGTGGTAGTGTCGCCTCAAAGTGGGCCCGGTTCTCCAGAACCAGGATCGCTCACGGAGGTGCCGTACCCGGGGTTTGGTTGCCAGGACCCTGCCTTACCTTGGTCAAAAATCCCTGTGGCTCTGGAGCCTCCACGGAGCTTAAACCCAACCCTACCCACACTCGGCTCAAGAGTCCAAGGTCGAGATCTCATAGTAACCTTTGGCCTCCAGAAGGCTTCCGTGTGTCTTTTCCACCACCCAGGACTCGGGCACCAAAGGCCTGCTTGGACCTCCACACTACCACCCCTTTGACCTCCAGGAGCACCCCTTGGACCACCAGGACCCACCAGGACCGAACCTTGACCTCCAGCACTTGAGGTCAACACGCAAACATTTGGCAGCAGCGCCGTCAGATCCCTTATGGCGGGCCTCAAACTCCATAACCAAACCTTCATGTGTGGCAAACATGCTCCCTCGTGGTTCCAAGGACCCTCCCCCACGACCCCGGAGACTCCCCCACCGAAAATCCGCCCTCGGAAAGACTTTGGGAGGCTTAATCACACATGCAGACATTAGGCAGCAGCGGCATCAGATAACTTACAGCAGGCCTCAACACCCCACGGAGTCACACAAGTCGACCCCCAAACTCACCCTTCTTCAAAATAACCAAAAGTTTCCATATGGCAAACATGCTCCCTCGTGGCTCAAAGGATGCTCCCACACGAGCCCGGCGACCCCCGACCCCAAATCTGCACTCATCAGGACTCAGGGAGAGATGAGTCCCACCAACCTTCCAGAGGCCCTCGACCAAAAACCAGCTTTTCAAAAACCAATACAATAGCTCCACCTGGTGGATCTTTCATCTTACTGCACATCCACCCGAATGGCCTAAACTGAGCCCAAATTCCCCATGCAAATGCTGCATAATGTCTAGGTTCAAGTTCCCAGACCCTAGGCAGCAGAATTCGCCATTGCGCAGGATAATGAATAGAAATTTTAGGACATAAGGGTGCATGGGTCTAACCCACTTCCGTCCTGACCTTTAGTCTCCTCAGTGAAACTAAAGCTGCAGTATGTAACTTTTATATAAATATTTTTTTCACGTATTTTTTAAAACTGTCATTATGTTGTGACAGTATGGTAAGAGAGGTTATCTGTGAAAAATCTATTTCCTCTGCTTTCTCCCAGTGCTAGAAACAACAAGTCAGTGGCAGGAGAGTTTTAGTGCTGTCAATCACAATCTCATGTGGTGCTGCTCATCCTTCCTCCCCCTTGCTTTGTGCCATACTGCAGTCAGCATAGCACAGAGCTGTGCAGATTCAAACTGTGAATGCTCAGTTAGCATTGCTATCAATGATGGCAGATAAATGATTTCTTACAATAAGTTGTTTCTCCACCATTAAAACATTTAGCAGTGAGTGAATGAGACTAATTGACAGCGCTAAGAGCATCCAACTAGTTCTAGTTCTGATTGGTTGTTTTGGTCAGAACGGTGCATTACTTTAACCAGTAGTAGTAGTTCAGCGACGAGATGGAGGAGATTGATTGTTTTCACAGATTATCTGTCTCATAACAAACTGCTATGACATCATGACAACTTTAACAATTGTGGAGAAAACATTTTTTTTTAATTGAAGTTATGTACTGCAGCTTAAATAAAATGCAGCTACATAGAATTTTTGATTAGTCTGAATTGTTTGTTTTATGTGTATTTTGCATGTTGCTTTTGACTCGTTGGGGGAGAGATTTCAGTATCTAACACTAATAGAGAAAAATGTAAGCAATCTACTTGAATACTGAATGTGGATTGTTGGGTGTTAAATTCATAAGCAGTAAATATTGTGCTAGTATCAATATTAAACCAAAAAAAGCAAGGCAGATTCAAGCCTTTAAAATTGTGACCCTTTCATGGGTCAAATAGACTCAAAAATTGTTGGGGCCCAACAATATTTTGTTTTTTAGGGGGACCAAGATTTCTGGCAACGACCCTGGTCCATGCATATTAAATGCAAATGCAAATATTAAATTCCTAATAATTAAACGTTTCAATAATTAGCTTAAATTAACCATAATTTAAATGAAGTAAACAAAAAGAGTATTCATCATATTTCAAGTTAATCAAGTTAAAGACCAAATTAAAGCCAAAGTGAACTTTCAAAATATCAAACAAGGAAAATAAAAATAATTTAATTGTCAAAAATTCAAGCAGTGAGAGAACAAAAAGTAAAATAAATATATACCATATCAAACTTAAGTGTAGCTACTTTCATTGTGACCAATTTAACTTCACTGCCTCAGCATCAATGCTAAAGTGCCAGAAGTCGCACAGAATCAGCAAACCAGTTTCCTTCTCAAACCGAGTCGGGCGAACTGAGCCACAATCAGCTCTGACAGAATCCCAGTGACGGTCCAGGAACGCAGCGCCAATAACTCTGATAAAACAATCGAGCTGAAGTTTCACATGCTAAAGCAAAACTGCTGTCAGATAAACAACTCAGCAAGGAATCAAACCAGTAGGTCCACAGATTTGGATGAATTTGTGAGGAAGACGCCAACAGCAAGACACAATCACCGTGGAAACAGGGGAGGAAGTTCAAACTGCCATTAGAAATGACTAGAAAACTTTCAGCATTTCTCTGTAATCAAGTTTCTTTATTGAAGACGAACAACAGACATTTATTTCTGATCTAAATCTAAAACGTGAGAAGAAAACAGCATCAGTTCTGATTTGATGTTTCAGGTTTTCTGGATCACAACATAGAAAACAGAACCAAGTTCAGATCACTTTGATCTAAACTGATTTAACAACAAATAAAACATGGAAATACATGGATAAAAAAGTTAAAGGAAAACCATCAGAGTCCAGAGAAGTTTAGATTTTCATGAAATATTTCTGTCATCAGAATGAAAGAAATCATCAGCAGTGATTTCCTTTATGGCTCCTGTAACACAAAGAACTAAACCAGAAAAATAAAGAAGATCAGAACAGCAGAGACACCAGAACCATGAACCCTGATCAACAACCTGAGAGACAAGAGGAAATCTATCTGGGTTTACTGAACTCTGCTGAGGATCCAGGACCAACCCAAACTCCAGCCAGTATCGGTTCAGTGAATCTGGTCTGGATCTGTGGAGGAGAGTCATGGTTTCAGAGACACTTTAGTTAGGAACTGGCTTCAATTGCTCAACTCCTTGGATCCCCAGAGCGCTGCACACTTGCACCAGCATGCCGACAACACTGCTGCCGTTCGCTCTCCAGGCTGCCTTCACGATGACGAATCCCGACATAGAATCCACAATCACTAGGAGGTATCTCTCACCTTTCCTCCCATTCACCTCCATGGGGCCAGCCACATTCATGCAGATTGAGCTCCAGGGGAAGGTGCTCTTGATGGTCAACCCCTCCACACGCTGCCCTCGGCGGCCTGCGTTGTATTGACCACACACCTCGCAGCCCCTCAGCACGCGTTGGACCTCTCTCACCGGGATCCACAGGTCTTGTTCCACCAGCTCCTCACGTGTAGGTCGCACGCCTGCATGTCCTAAGGCCTCATGCACGCTTCGCACGACCTCCTCCACGTGTTCTTCTGGGACCTCCCGTCCTCTGGGAGTACTGTCCCACTTCTCGATTCCGACAAACACAACCTTTCTTGATCCACTTTTCTTGCTCACTTCCACTGGATGCCGAACCACCACAAGACAGGTCCCATAGTTGTAGCGGGTGCAGTTGTAGTGGTCTTTCATCTGCAGCATTGTCTTCAGGTGTTCTTTCAGTTGTTCTTGATTGGTGCCATAATGGTACTGATGAAACATCCTTTGGTTCACTTGAGACCATGTCTCGAATCCCTCTCTACACAGCATCACTCTCACTGGGGCTGACTGGAGCAGGGATTTAGACAGGGATTGTTCTCCTTCTTTTCTCTGGCTTTGCCCTCCTGGGCCTTGATCATCACTTCCTCGTGGGATGGCTTCCATCTGCTGGACGTACGACTGTGCGTCGTCTCTCTCATTCTCCATGTTGTCTTTGTCCTCGAGTTGCTCGACCCCAAAGCCTCTCTAGGATCCTTAGAGCAGGGATGGGTTCAAGCTACTTTGGCTACTAGCTGCACTGTCTGGACGTGGTCACTGTCCACAGTGAGCTCTCCTCACCCACACGCCGTGCAGTTACTGCGAGGGTGGTGACTGAGGCCTTTCAGTCACCCACAACTCCACTCCTGTAGAGCTGCTACTCTAAGTAGGTTGCCTCAGAGCTCTTCTCCTATAGCCCACCTACTTCCTTAGGACTACGCCTCTTCTAAAGGTCGCCGCCCCACATGTTAACGGTCGCTCTTTGAAACCAGTTAAACCAGTAGGTCCACAGATTTGGATGAATTTGTGAGGAAGACGCCAACAGCAAGACACAATCACAGTGGAAACAGGGGAGGAAGTTCAAACTGCCATTAGAAATGACTAGAAAACTTTCAACATTTCTCTGTAATCAAGTTTCTTTATTGAAGACGAACAACAGACATTTATTTCTGATCTAAATCTAAAATATGAGAAGAAAACAGCATCAGTTCTGATTTGATGTTTCAGGTTTTCTGGATCACAACATAGAAAACAGAATCAAGTTCAGATCACTTTGATCTAAACTGATTTAACAACAAATAAAACATGGAAATACATGGATAAAAAAGTTAAAGGAAAACCATCAGAGTCCAGAGAAGTTTAGATTTTCATGAAATATTTCTGTCATCAGAATGAAAGAAATCATCAGCAGTGATTTCCTTTATGGCTCCTGTAACACAAAGAACTAAACCGGAAAAATAAAGAAGATCAGAACAGCAGAGACACCAGAACCATGAACCCTGATCAACAACCTGAGAGACAAGAGGAAATCTATCTGGGTTTACTGAACTCTGCTGAGGATCCAGAACCAACCAAAACTCCAGCCAGTATCGGTTCAGTGAATCTGGTCTGGACTCTGTGGAGGAGAGTCATGGTTTCAGAGACGCTGTAGAAGGACAGAATACCTGCTGTGTGATTCAGGTACACTCCGACTCTGGAGGAAACTGGACCTGAGATGGAGGTCCAGATGTTGTTGTGACCAAATTCACGATTGGTCTGAGAACATATTAATGCCCAGGATTTCTTATTATATCCAAAACCACTTTCATACCCACCTCCTGCTCTGCTGATACTCTTGTATGCGACTGATACATAAACTGGTTCCCCTCTCCACTCCACCTCCCAGTAACAACGTCCAGTCAGACTCTCTCTACTCAGAACCTGAGAATAATCAGTAAATCTGTCTGGATGACTAGAATAAAACTGATCCTGATTCATTACGGCCACCTTCCTGTTCCCCTCTGATAGTCCCAGTCGTCTGTTTGCTGTGTTTGGATCCAGAGTGATTTCACATGAATATCTTAAGAATCCAGCTCTTCTCTTTGGTTCTGGTCCTGGTTCTGACAGTAGAACATCCACCTCAGTGACCATCAGTGAGATGTTTGTCCATGAGTCTCTCAGGACGTCCTGTAGTTTGTCTCTGAGCTCTGACACAGCTGCTGTCACGTCCTCAAAGTGTCCCAGAGGACGGATGTTGATGCTGGATGAGTGTGTCGACTCACTGAGTGCTGGCAGTGAGGGGTAGTTGAGGAGAAACTGGTTGTGATCCTCTGTGTGTGAGAGCTGCTCCAGCTCAGCGTCTTTCCTCTTCAGCTCAGTGATCTCCTGCTCCAGCTTCTCCTGAACATCTTTGACTCGACTCACTTCAGTTTCCTGCTGGGATCTGATCTGCTGCTTCACCTCAGAGCTTCTTTTCTGGAGGAGACGGATCAGCTGGGTGAAGATCTTCTCACTGTCCTCCACTGTTTTATCAGCAGAGCGATTGATGGCCTCCACCTCCTGCTGAAGCAGCTTCACATCTTTCTCCTGGTCCTGGATTCTCTGCTGGATGTTTCCTCGTCTCTCCTCCAGCTCTCTCTGCCTCTCAGTCCTTTCTGCTGCAGCTGACACTGTTTCATGGTCTCTATGTTCATCCATTAAACAGATGAGGCAGATACACTTCTGATCAGTGCGGCAGAAGATCTCCAACAACCTATCATGCTTAGAGCAGATGCTCTCCTGGAGGTTCTTGGACGGCTCCACCAGCTTGTGTTTCTTAAATGCAGCTGAATCATAATGAGGATGAAGGTGTTTCTCACAGAAAGAGGCCAGACAGACTAAACAGGACTTGATGGCTTTCAGTTTTCTTCCAGTGCAGGAATCACAGGCCACATCTTCAGGTCCAGCATAACAGTGGTCAGCAGGAGCAGCTTGGAGTCCAGTCTTCTTCAGCTGCTCCACTAAAGCTGCTAGCATGGTGTTTTTCTGCAGGTCAGGCCTCTGTGTGAAGGTTTTCCTGCACTGAGGACAGTGGTAGTTTTCCTTTTTCTCACCTTCATCCCAGAAGTTTTTAATGCAGGTCATACAGTAGCTGTGTCCACAGGGAGTCGTCACCGGATCCTTCAGTAGATCCAGACAGATGGAACAGGAGAAAGTCTCTCGATCCAGCTGAACTGCCTGCTGCTCCATTTCTGCTCTCAGTAGCTCTGACTGTTAGTTTCATTTCCTGAGAACAGAAACAAGCTGGAGCTGTGATCCACCAATCACATGTCAGGGCAGAGAGGCTGCAGCCAATCAGCTTCCAGCTTCAGCAGGTCCCGCCCAGACTCAGTGTGTGTGTGAGACCAGGAAGAGGAGCGCTCTGAGAGCAGTAATAGTTTAAGCTGAATCATCTTCACAGCAGTTTTCTGCTCAAAATAACCGACTGAGTCTCTAAACTCAGCTTGCTAACATGTTAGCTCTCCACAGCTTCAGGAAATGAAATGAAAGAATCGTTCCTGCTGAAGAAACTAGATGTGTTTGGTGGTTCAGGGAAAATATGCCTCCTGTTTCCTAACTGCTCTATAATGACAGCAGAGAGTCCAATGTTTGCATCGTGTTCATATCAGTTTGTAATCCGTCTGTTTATAAAGCTGTAAAACTTTAACCAATCAGCATTTAGTATTTCTACTGCCAGCTCTATTTCTGCATTTAGTTTTCAGAGAATAATTTAGTTCAAGGTCCAACATCTGACCAGTTCTTCTGGGTTTTATGACACGTCTCCAACTTTTCTCACAGGTTTAAAGGTTTAAATTTTCCAAATGTTGACATTGGAGGAGCTTTAAGCTCCTCTTCATTTCTGCTGCCAGGATCTTTCTGTGGTAAAAACCTGCAGAATTTTCTTCACCTTAAACAAAACCATCCGGATGCTCATCCCTCGTTCAGCCTGGACCAGAATCCTGAGAAGAGCCTTGTCAACGACTCCTTTTCAGACTTGAATGCAGCTCAGGAGATCCCACTTTCCTCTCTGGTGAACTCTGCAGAAACAGGAACAATCAAACCAGCTCCAGAGGAATTTAGCTGAATTTGGGATCAAATTAACAAACATGTAAACGTTACATCCTGCAGTTTTAAAGGCGTCTAGTTTGCAGATTATTTTAGACTTGATTAAACAAAATAGAAAATAAAGTTTTTTTTTTAAAAGAGATGGATTTGGTTCACTCTTTTTAGATTTTGGTGCATTTGAGGAAAAGTGGTTTGATATATTTGTTCCTCTTCCAGGAGTTTAGGGACCACAGCCAACTACAATTAGCTAAAATCAACAAATACTTTGACCCCATCTAGAAACATTTAGAAACTTCTTCATTTTAATAGTTTCAAACACAAATATGTTTGATGTGCTTTGATACAAACAGTGGACACCATCTTAGCAACACGGCACAAGCTAACAGCCATGGTCTTCCTCATGTCGCTGTTCAGCGTCACATCAAGACAGTTCAGCTTCCCAAGCTTCATTTATTTCAATATTTTAGATTTTATTCTTTATAACACATCGATATGGTTAGATTTAAAATGTTGTCAGGAGTTTCTTTCACTCTGGTTTTTAGTTTTTTACATCATATAGCAGCTTTTTTTCTACATGCAGACTAAAAACTTTAATATTGGTCCATAAAACATGAGCGGTTGATCTCTGCAGCTCCTCCAGAGTTACCTGGAGGCTCTTGGATACTGTAATGAAAGCTCTTGTTTTGCAGCTGCGCCTTAGTTTTTACGTTTCTGAATGATGGGTTGAGTTTTGCTTCATTGGTGTTATGGAAATTTCATTATCAAAGAATGAGAAGCTGTTTCAATAATCAGAGAAAGATTAATCTTTGTCTTTAAGTTTCTTTATTCGAAGGCAGAAGCGTTTGAAGACCCGTCTCCTTAGCGCAGTCAGGAGAAGAGCCCTGAACAACACACATCACATCATTATATAGTCACAGCAAGGAAAGGAGCCACCAAAGTCTGATCTGATCTCTACTGCCAGATGGAGCACAGAGACAATCCTGACCTCATGAACCGTCCCTCACCTCTTGGAGGGGATGATTTTATGGCAGGACAGAGAAACCATAAGGATTTCAGGAGAAACTTCAAATTCTTCTTTGTCAGTTAGTCCTGGGTTCAGGTCAAACCACAGTAAAAAACAAAGTGTCAATTTAACATCTATTGTTGGGTACCAGGTTGGGGAAGGTTTTGTTTTTCATTTTCAGCATCACCAACTATCCAGGAGAGGGCGCCAGCGATTCATGCTTTGACAGGAGGGTGTGCTGACGGGCTTAACAGGATGCACCTGAGGATCATAACCATCTCCAGGTGGAGGATATAAGCAGCGGGTTGCCAGCACTTCTCTGCCAGAGTGTTGCCTACAGTGGTACATGAGGTCCCTGTGTTTCTTTCTGAGAAGTGTTTTTTGATCTCTTCGTGTTCCTTCTAAATCAGTTTTCTTGCTGCTCTTCCCAGGACGCCTACGAGAGACTCTGGAGAAGTTTTCTCAAGTCTTCTGGCCAAGGACTGCCTTTGGAAGATCCCTCTCTAGTGGGGAGCCTGCTCTGCCCCGCCGTCCTCGGAGCCTCCAACTTGGTCAACCTGTCCGCCCTCCAACACCAGCACCCTTCCTACGCACCCTTTTTGATACCCTTACCTGGAACCCACTCCCCTCAGCCGATCCTAAGCCTCAGACTCCAAGTAAGCACCAAACCATTCTCCAGAGTTTGCTGTGTCCCATCTCCATTCAACTCACCACCTCTCTCTTGATTGCAGCCGTTCCGGATTTCCTGGTTCCTGTCATCCATTCTTTGCTTTGCAATTACTTGTACATTTTGTAAATAAACTTTTGCATTTACTCCTTCTCTCTGTGAGCGTTTCTGCATGTGGGTTCGACTCCTAAAACCCACCATGACACCTATAGAGTTGAATTTAACTCCGTTTCAGAAAACATTTGGTCCCACTAGAAAACTGTGTAAAATGTTCTCTATAGCCAGTGTCACATTTTCAGAGTTAATTTTACTCATTTTAGTGTCAAAATCAACAAGTCAGTGAGTCAAATTATTTAACACTATTGTTGTTTTACACTCTTCAGAGTAATACTGTTATTTTTATGGAGTTAATTTTACACTAAATTTACTTAAAAATGTACACTTTTTTTTTTTTTTCCTTTCTCCAGTTTTTTTTACACATACACCATATAATGCTAAACTTTAGCATTATATAGCATTTTTTAGCCATATGATGCTAAACTTTAGCATTATATAGCATTTTTTAGCCATATGATGCTAAACTTTAGCATTATATAGCATTTTTTAGCCATATGATGCTAAACTTTAGCATTATATAGCATTTTTTAGCCATATGATGCTAAACTTTAGCATTATATAGCATTTTTTAGCCATATAATGCTAAACTTTAGCATTATATAGCATTTTTTAGCCATATGATGCTAAATTTTAGCATTATATGGCTTTTATAAAATCTACCAATCACAAAGTTATAAGTTGACAGTGACAACATTTATTCAACTTTATGATCCAGTGGCACAATTACTTTAACAGTGTCAGGCTGAGCTGCTGTTGCTACGTCAACACCTGAGCTGCGGCTACAACTCCTGAGGTTGGCCTCCTATACCTGACCTGTGGCTACAACTCCTGAGGTTGGCCTCCTATACCTGAGCTGCGGCTACATCATCTAGCTGCTGCGACAACATTGAGTTCCCGCTACAATATCTGACGTGCGGCTACAAGGCTGGGCAGTGGCTACAACTCCTGAGGTTGCTACCGCGACAACACTTCACCTGAGCTGGACACAGCGCTTGACCATCAACTTGTTCAGATTAAACGGAAATGTCGAAAAGAAACACGAAGCAAAGCCGATTTATGGCAGAGGAAGAGTTTGAGGAGATAAAGAATTCCTTGGATTTTATGTCTGATGAGATAGCAAAAATCTCACAACAACAAAATCTTCTAATGAACTTAATGGGGGAAGTTAAAGAATTGAAGAGACAGAATGTAGAGAAAGACGAGCAAATAGCCTTCCTGGAACATCGAGTGGCTGACTTAGAACAATACAGGCGAATGAATGATGTAATTAGTGGCTTGGAAATGAAACCACGATCATATGCCCAGGCTGTGACAGAGCCAAGCATTACTGACAAAAGGGATGAAGATCGAGGAACTCTCGAAAACCAGGTAATATCGTTCTTCAGTAACAAGGGCATTAGCATTGATAATAATGGCATTGAAGCTTGCCATCCACTTCCACAGAAAAATAAAGGAGTTAAACCTGCCACTGTAATGAGGTTTACAAACAGGACACATAAGAATGAACTCCTAAAACAAGGTAGGAAATTAAGAGGATCCAATGTTTATATAAATGAGCATCTTACCAAAATGAACGCAGAGATAGCAAGACGAGCACGTTTTCTCAGGAAACAAGAGAAAATACAGTCAACATGGACTTCAAACTGCAAGGTTTATATCAAACTGAACGGTTCACCGGAGAAGCCAAGGTACTGACCATCAGACAAACTGAAGAGTTGGATAAATATCAGTGAAACAGGACAACCAGGCAACTTTTGATCAACTTTCTGAAATCCAGTAATAAATCGAAAATATACACATGAATATAGAAACAGATATTGACCCAGACAATTTCCTTGATTATTTGAATGACAACTGCCATTACTTCTCTGACAACTATAGCCAATGCTTTAATTCAGATCAAGTACTGTCAGTTATTCACTTCAACATCCGCAGCCTTTATGCTAATTATGAAAAAATCAAAGAGTATTTAAATCAACTAAAAAAGTCCTTCAGTGTCATAGCAATATCAGAAACCTGGCTCACCTCTGAGAAGGCAGCAGACTTCCCACTGGGAGGGTATGAGTTCAATTATATAAGCAGAAAGAATAAAAAGGTGGAGGTGTGGCCTTGTACATAGATAATGAACTAAAATACAAGGTGGTAGAAAAAATGCCAGTTGATGATGTAATGGAATGCATCACTATTGAAATTGAGTTTGAGAAGCAGAAAAATATTATAGTCAGCTGTATGTACAGAGCAGCAGCATCTGACACGGACGTCTTTACAGATTACATGGAAAGATTGTTTGCTAAGATTTATCTAAAGGTCATTTTCATCTGTGGAGACTTTAACATTGACATGTTGAATCCAAACAAGGTGAAAAGTACAGCTAACTTTATTGATGCTATACATAGTTTGGGTTTATATCCACTAATTACTAAACCAAGTAGAACAACAACACACAGTTCAACCCTGATTGACTATATATTTACTAATTACATGGAAAGTACATTGAGAAGTGGACTTATTATAAATGATATCAGTGACCATCTACCAGTCTTTGTTATCCTAGAAGAGGTTTCCAGAAAAATAAATGAGGGCACCAACATCACATATAAAAGAATAATGTCAGAAGACTCAATAAGTGCATTAAGAAACGATTTACAAGCAGAGAACTGGAAAGGGTTGTATGAAGAAAAAAATATTGATAAAGCTTTTCAGATATTTATCAAAATATTTAAAACATTTTACGATAAAAACTGTCCATCTGTACCTTGTAATTACAGGCAAAAAAACAAATACAAGCCATGGATTACTAAAGGATTACAAAACACATGTAAGAAAAAGAATAATCTATATAAACAATTTATAAAATATAAAACGTTTGAAGCAGAGCAAAAATACAAAACTTATAAAAATAAATTAACTATAATTATCAGAACATGTAAAAAAGAATATTATTCTAAAATATTAGAAAACAATAAACAAAACATTAAAGGAATTTGGAAAAGTTTACAAAGCTTGATAAGAAAGAAATCTTCTAATACTACTCACCCTGACTATATCAATTATAATGACAAAACCCTGAATGAAACAGTTGAGATAATAAATGGATTTAATGGATATTTTGTAAATGTAGGGCCTAAGTTAGCAGAACAAATAAATATATCAAACCCACTGGATATGGATACACTGGAAATTTGTATAAAACAAAATACATCACCTATGTACCTGAAACCTGTAGACAAAATCGAAATTAAGGAAATAGTTAATCAATGTAATACTAAAAAATCAATGGAATTAAATTAACATGTCACTTATAAAAAGGATAATCGATGATATTGCAGACCCTCTGACTTACATCTGCAACCTGTCATTTATAACTGGAACATTTCCAAATGCAATGAAAATTGCGAAGGTTATTCCTCTATTTAAATCTGGCAATAAGCATCTTATTAGCAATTATAGACCAGTGTCTCTCCTTTGTCAATGTTAGGTAAATTGTATTATTATCAACTATTTGTTATACTGTTTTATATGTTCTTAGTTTATGTAATCTTATTTGTTTTAGTCATATCTTTTAAGAAATGTTTCTGTATTGTTAATCACTCTGATTTCCTTTCTCAGAGGGCCTCTCTGAAGAAGAGCAGTGACAGCAGCTCTTCACAGAACGCCCTGCTTTGACCTCTTAGATAGCTATAAAACCATCGCCATGAAGATTCACAACTTGTCCTGTTTGATCCTGGGTCAGGAACTAGATAAACTAGTGTTAGATAGATTGTGTTGTTAGTTAGCTATAATCTTGGCGCTGTGACTGTGTGATGAAGTGTTTTTTCCCCTCCCTTTAGAGCAGGGGTCCCCAAACTACAGCCCGCGGGCCGGATCCGGCCCGCCACATCATTTGGTCCGGCCCCCTGAACAATGCCGGATCCGGCCCGCCTGCTCATACCAGAGAGCATTCAGTGTTTCTTTTTCATATATTGTATTTTCCGGTTTATATGTGGATTTTTCTTCAACCACCAGGGGGCTTTTGAGCAAATGTGAAATTTACTTTCCCTCAATGGAATATATACTCGTCAGTCCCAGTCACCGTTTCACTCACGGTTTTTTCCATTTGCATTCTGGGTAAAAATCTATCTAAAAGCGCGAATGTGTAGTCGTCGTCCCCCCCCCCCCCCCCACCGTCGACAAGAATTTTCTAAGTTTTTTTTGTCTGCAAAAACTAAGACCGGCCCCCGACCACAGAAAGGAACAGCTATGTGGCCCTCGCAGGAAAAAGTTTGGGGACCCCTGCTTTAGAGTTACAGCGCTCTCTGTGATTAGGGATCCTAAAGACAATAAAAAGAGAGGAGCAGGCAAATGTGCTTCAGAGCGGAAGGAGATTTGTAACTGAAAGCACATCTCTGTCTGTTCTCCTCACGAGTATTAAGAATCTAACTTTCTCTTGTCTTTCCTGTGTTATTTGCTGTGTTTAATAGGTGTCAACTCTGACATAATTTGGTCCTTCGAGCCGGAGCTCAACATACCAGAAGGATTCCAGCGGGTAAGGCGGATACCAGTAGAGACCGTGCACGGCAAGCTTCCTAGTGGAAGCTTTTCAGAACCTGTTCAAGGGCTGACACTCTGCCTGCCTGCTGGGATCTGAAGGTTGACGAGACTCCAAGGAAAGACAACAGGGGTGAGTGATTCTTGGTTTGGCGAGTGACTGGGGGTCATTGCGCGTATATAAAACCCTGGAAATTCTAGACTCTAACAGGTAACTAAATTAATGCACAAAATCCGCGTAGGATAGCGAAAGTCCTAGCGCAAAGTTTTCGCGAAACAGGCGGACGGAGCCTGGTGCTGTGCAAGGTTGGAGACCTTGTCCTGTTAGGCTGCGGGGCCTGGCTAATACCCGTGGTAACGGACGGCGGAGTCCGGCGACGACAGGCGCTTAATTTCCGTGACAAAAAGTGTGAAAGTGATTGGAGGTTTAAATGCCACTCGGTATTTTACCTCATATAAAACAGTAGGGTCGTAAGCAGCAAACCTCTTGTGGATGCAAAGGCAAGATTCTCCCACTCGAAAGAGTTGAAGTGGAGAATACCACAACAAGGTATTTTTAATTGCTGGCCTACTGAAACAAACTCCAGTTCATAGGAGTCAACGAACCTGGACCAAATTTAAATACATAATTTTTTTAAGCTAAAATAGCAACCCAAAGGTAAATTAATAATTTTTCAAATTAAAATTGCAAGTACTTTAAATAATGGGAAACACGAATTCTTGTAATTCCTCACTCGCTGAGAGTCCCGAAGGGGATGAGAAGTACATGCTGTCCAGATTTCCTGGTAGCACTGTATACATGACAAAATGGAAGAAGAAATATGGAGTAGAGGGGAAATTAAAATTTGAACAATGGCAAATTGTAGTGAAAAACTTGAGAACAGCATAATGGGAAAAAGAGGAAGAAAAAAGGAGGAAGAGTTGAGTTGTGCTAAATAATGGTTAAAAGAATCTGAGAACTTAATTGTAAGAATGAAAGAAAGCACACGGACTGCTGTAACGGTGCAGGGAGCACAAGCTCCTGCAGCCACCCCTCCCCCCGCCGCTGCAGCAGCTCCGTCTGCCCCAGTATCAGCTGCTGCGGTCTCAGCAGCACAACTGTACCCCTCAATAGATGAAGGGGCACAAGACTTATATGTTTTCAGACCCTGGATCTTAGAAGAGGCCAGGAAGGCTGTGGAAGGAATAACACCTGCAGCAGAGGATCCCGATATATGGGGAGAAGACATGACTGGCTTAATTCATTCTTATAGATTAAATGGGACAGAAGCAGGGGAAGCTGCAATGTCCTCACTAGGGAAAGACTGGGCAAAAGTAAGAGGGAATTATACGGGAAAAATAACTGATCAAAATGGTAGATTAGGCCCAATAAAATATCCTATGGGAGCGAATCCAGAACTGAGTGAAGCATTCAAAGCACAATGGGATCCATTATGTGAAAGAGTCAAAAGAAATTTTCGCAAAAAAGCAAATTACCGCCACTTGGCAGGGATAAAACAAATAGCTGGAGAAAAAGTAGATGATTTCCGTTTGCGTTTTGAAAAAAAGTTTAAAATGCATAGTGGGATAACTTTTAATGAAGATGACACCAGTTCATATCAGCAGCAACTGAAAAATGCTTTGCTGACGGGCTTTCGCCCTGAAATTGGGGGATGGATAAGAAAACACCTGGTTGAAATTGAAACTGTCCCTGGCTCACAATTAACCACGTGGGAGGGGTGGTGGAGTGAGGAGACCTCAAGCAGGAGAAATCCTCAGCATGATCACAGTTTATCACACCCCAAAAAGACAAGCCACCACACCAATCGATGAAATGGTGGACGTATGTGCAGCTTGGGATACGTTAAGTAGAATCATACAAGAAATTGAATTTCTGTGTGATACCGGTGCAAAAAAAATATTTCTTGACATCACTAAAATTAGGTTTAAAACCTCACAAGTGACAATTAATTTTAAGAAATACTAC
Organism: Poecilia mexicana; assembly: GCF_051168715.1. Lineage (NCBI taxonomy): Eukaryota > Metazoa > Chordata > Actinopteri > Cyprinodontiformes > Poeciliidae > Poecilia > Poecilia mexicana. The sequence goes on from NW_028263381.1 coordinate 20,711,830, forward strand.
TGTGGAAATAAATTAAACACCTCTAAGTGTTGAAAATAATTGATGATTGAATTTAACTCAAGAATTTAATTTAGAGTTTAATCCTATAAAGAATCTCAAAATTGATTGAAATTGGTTTGGTTTTTGTGTGATTTTTTATTGATGCTTTTATGAATGAAAATTAATTCTATAAAGACAAACTGTGCTAAAGAATTGAGTAACGGATGAAATTATTGACTATTTAATATAAAATCTAAAAAACTTACGTTGTTACCTCGTCTGAAATGAAAGGTTAAGTGAAACTATGAAACTTTATGCAAACCTGGTGGATGAAATTAGTTACTCTAAAAATGATGATGAGTAAAAGCAATATTTTCTAGACTTCAGTCTACAAGATTTTAATCTGGATTTAAATGATGGTCATTAAATTAAAAAGGACAAATTCTGAATTAGCGGATTTGATTTAAATTAAAGATGGTCATTTTTTTAGCTAAACAAATAAAATAGAAATGTTTCACGTTGCTGAACTTGACAAAAGATCTTCAGTAATTATTAATTGTGACACATGGGCAATGCCATGTGTAAAGAGGGGGGACAAGGGAAATGCAGTGATAATAATAATATAATATAAATTCTTACAAAAACATTTTTTGTAATGAACTTTTGAGTTAACAAGTAGTGGGTTTTTGATGATGATTGCTGCTTTTTCTAAATGGGTTGAAAAAGAAGAAGTTCCAGCAAAGCATGCAGATACTTTGACAGAAGCTAAAGGCTATTTGCAAAACTATTGTCCCAAAACACAACATTCCACAGACTGATTACAGTGACAAGTGATGTGGGAATGACATTGAAAACCCCCACTGTGCTTATCATCCTTAGAGTGCAGGGTTGGTGGAAAGAACAAATGGTACTGTGAAAAGCAGACTAAGAAGTGCTTTGGAGGAACTGGTAGGCCCTGGACGCAATGTTTAGACTTGGTAAAATTATACATTAACATGTAAAATTATACATTAACATGTAAAATTATACATTAACATGACAAGTACATCAAAACTTACACCTTTTAAACATTATTCGTAAGGCTGTATAGATTGCCACAGTTTAATAATCAATGGTAAATAGATGAAGAAGCTACTTAAGCTGACTATATGAGAAGCCAATTTAGAAAAACAAAAACAAACTATTTTTGCCTAAACTCTCATCTCGGCGTATTCTCCTAAGTGCGACGGGCCGTACCAGGTGTTGCTGACTACCCCCACAGCTGTAGAAACAGCAGAAAGGTCAACTTGGGTTCACCTGTCACATTGCAGAAAGGTCATTTCAACTCAAAGAAAAAAAAAGTAAGTTCTGGAGGCTCACTGACCTACAGGGCAAAGGCCAGCGTACAAAGGGGGCCAAACCGAACAGTTTGACCGTCTCAAAACTGGTGAAGATTGTCCACAACCCTGGAGCATCCTTAGGAGCTGAACGAACTTAAACATTACTGAAATGGTGAATCAAAATATTTTTATTTTTTATTTTATGTTTTCATCCTGGACTGAATAATAACTGGTTATTAATGGTAGAGCAGGCTGCTAAATTAGTCAAGCAAGATTGTAAAGTATGTATGGAACTAAGACCTTCACTATGTGTAACCCCAGCAAACATTAGAAAGCAAAGCTTATTGGAAGTGATGAGTAAAAATAATCCTAATAGCACCTGCAGGATTTATGATTCAATATTTAAATTACTGTAGCTGATGAAAAGAAACCTTTCTTAGCTCCAGGAAATTTCACATGCATCAACATAACAGAGAGTGGGAAGAGATTAGGAAATCTTTCTGATACAATGTGTACTACCATGTTCTCTGTAAACAATGATTTTAACCTTGTCTCTCATGCAGACGTCTGGTGGTGGAGCGATGATGACAGGCTTTTTGATAAGTTACCCTGACAGGTTACGGGTTTCTGTGCTCTAGTTTCTTTATTGCCTGTATCTGTTTATCCTATGTCAGAAACCGATCTAACACATGTTCTGTCTTACCATTTGCAGAAACGAGAGCTGTCATGGGAACATGTGCGTCTACATACATCCATGCCATCCGAGTCCCTCACCAATTTTGACCGATCAGGTTTTGAATCTACAGTTTGTTGGTGGTGTACTGTAAACAGGGGCGTAGACGGGATCAATTTCATTCATTACAACGTGCCAAACTAGGTAACTGGACACAGGCTGAGTTCGAGGCGGTTCATGAGCAGCTGGCCGCTACTTCACTGATGGCTTTCCAAAACTGTATGGCTCTTGACATGTTGCTGGCTGAGAAAAGGGTGGGTGTGTGTGTTATCTTTGGAGAAAGATGTTGTATATACCTGCCAACCAACGCAGCAGCTGATGGGAGCCTGGTGGAGGCCATTACGGGGCACCGAACCCTGAATGGCAACATGAAGGAAGCCTCTGGAGCAAACACCTCTATGTGGGATGCATGGTTGCAGGTTGTTGGAAGGAACCGAACCCTTGTGTCCTCTGCTTTAGTATCAATGGCAGTCTTTGCTGCCATTCTAACCTTGTGTGAATGCCGTTGTACTTTTTGCCTGCGTTCTTTGTTCAACCGTATCATCACCACAGCAATTTTGCCCATGGAGGACCGGATGGCACAGATGTATCCTTTGTTCATAAAACATGCTGAGTCTGACACAGAATCCTCTGCTGAGGATTCCCCTCACATGTATTTAGATCCTAGTTTCTGGACTGAGTACAACCCTTGAGTAAAAATATTTGCGTTCTTAAAAATGAACTCCCAGCTGAAAATCATTTGAAGTGGCTGTTTATAAGGGCTGTGAGACTTAGAACAAATATTTGATAAACAGGGGGGAATGTTAGGTAAATTGTATTATTATCAACTATTTGTTATACTGTTTTATATGTTCTTAGTTTATGTACTCTTTGTTTTAGTCATATCTTTTAAGAAATGTTTCTGTGATGTTAATATCTCTGATTTCCTTTCTCAGAGGGCCTCTCTGAAGAAGAGCAGTGACAGCAGCTCTTCACAGAACGCCCTGCTTTGACCTCTTAGATAGCTATAAAACCATCGCCATGAAGATTCACAACTTGTCCTGCTTGATCCTGGGTCAGGAACTGGATAAGCAAGTGCGAGATAGATAGTGTTGTTAGTTAGCGATAATCTTGGCGCTGTGACTGTGTGATGAAGTGTCTTTCCCCCTCCCTTTAGAGTTACAGCGCTCTCTGTGATTAGGGATCCTAAAGACAATAAAAAGAGAGGGGCAGGCAAATGTGCTTCAGAGCAGCAGGAGATTTATAACTGAAAGCACATCTCTGTCTGTTCTCCTCGCGAGTATTAAGAATCTAACTCTCTCTTGTCTTTCCTGTGTTATTTGCTGTGTTTAATAGGTGTCAACTCTGACATAAACAAAAAGAGTATTCATCATATTTCAAGTTAAAGACCAAATTAAAGCCAAAATGCACTTTCAAAATATCAATCAAGGAAAATAACAATAAATTGTCAAAACCTCAAGCAGAGTGAGAGAACGAAAAGTAAAATAAATAAATAAACAATATCCAACTTAAGTGTAGCTACTTTCCATTGTGACCAATTTAACTTCACTGCCTCAGCATCAATGCTAAAGTGCCAGAAGTGGCACAGAATCAGCAAACCAGTTTCCTTCTCAAACCGAGGCGGGCGAACTGAGCCACAATCAGCTCTGACAGAATCCCAGTGACGGTCCAGGAACGCAGCGCCAATAACTCTGATAAAACAATCGAGCTGAAGTTTCACATGCTAAAGCAAAACTGCTGTCAGATAAACAACTCAGCAAGGAATCAAACCAGTAGGTCCACAGATTTGGATGAATTTGTGAGGAAGACGCCAACAGCAAGACACAATCACAGTGGAAACAGGGGAGGAAGTTCAAACTGCCATTAGAAATGACTAGAAAACTTTCAGCATTTCTCTGTAATCAAGTTTCTTTATTGAAGACGAACAACAGACATTTATTTCTGATCTAAATCTAAAACATGAGAAGAAAACAGCATCAGTTCTGATTTGATGTTTCAGGTTTTCTGGATCACAACATAGAAAACAGAATCAAGTTCAGATCACTTTGATCTAAACTGATTTAACAACAAATAAAACATGGAAATACATGGATAAAAAAGTTAAAGGAAAACCATCAGAGTCCAGAGAAGTTTAGATTTTCATGAAATATTTCTGTCATCAGAATGAAAGAAATCATCAGCAGTGATTTCCTTTATGGCTCCTGTAACACAAAGAACTAAACCGGAAAAATAAAGAAGATCAGAACAGCAGAGACACCAGAACCATGAACCCTGATCAACAACCTGAGAGACAAGAGGAAATCTATCTGGGTTTACTGAACTCTGCTGAGGATCCATAACTAACCAAAACTCCAGCCAGTATCGGTTCAGTGAATCTGGTCTGGACTCTGTGGAGGAGAGTCATGGTTTCAGAGACTCTGTAGAAGGACAAAATACCTGCTGTGTGATTCAGGTACACTCCGACTTTGGAGGAAACTGGACCTGGGATGGAGGTCCAGAAGTCGTTGTGACCAAATTTACTATTAAAACAATCTAATGACCAAGATTTATGATTGTTTCCAAAAACACATTCATCCCCACCTCCTGCTCTGCTGATACTCTTGTATGCGACTGATACATAAACTACCCCTCTCCTCTCCACCTCCCAGTAACGACGTCCAGTCAGACTCTCTCTACTCAGAACCTGAGAATAATAAGTGAATCTGTCTGGATGACTAGAATAAAACTGATTGCGTTTCATCCTTGTCACCTTCCTGTTCCCCCCTGATAGTACCAGCCGTCTGAATGCTGTGTTTGGATCCAGAGTGATTTCACATGAATATCTTAAGAATCCAGCTCTGCTCTTTGGTTCTGGTTCTGACAGTAGAACATCCACCTCAGTGACCATCAGTGAGATGTTTGTCCATGAGTCTCTCAGGACGTCCTGTAGTTTGTCTCTGAGCTCTGACACAGCTGCTGTCACGTCCTCAAAGTGTCCCAGAGGACGGATGTTGATGCTGGATGAGTGTGTCGACTCACTGAGTGCTGGCAGTGAGGGGTAGTTGAGGAGAAACTGGTTGTGATCCTCTGTGTGTGAGAGCTGCTCCAGCTCAGCGTCTTTCCTCTTCAGCTCAGTGATCTCCTGCTCCAGCTTCTCCTGAACATCTTTGACTCGACTCACTTCAGTTTCCTGCTGGGATCTGATCTGCTGCTTCACCTCAGAGCTTCTTTTCTGGAGGAGACGGATCAGCTGGGTGAAGATCTTCTCACTGTCCTCCACTGTTTTATCAGCAGAGCGATTGATGGCCTCCACCTCCTGCTGAAGCAGCTTCACATCTTTCTCCTGGTCCTGGATTCTCTGCTGGATGTTTCCTCGTCTCTCCTCCAGCTCTCTCTGCCTCTCAGTCCTTTCTGCTGCAGCTGACACTGTTTCATGGCCTTTATGTTCATCCACAGAGCAGAGATAGCAGATACACTTCTGATCAGTGCGGCAGAAGATCTTCATCACCTCATCATGCTTAGAGCAGATGTTCTCCTGGAGGTTCTTGGACGGCTCCACCAGCTTGTGTTTCTTAAATGCAGCTGAATCATAATGAGGCTGAAGGTGTTTCTCACAGAAAGAGGCCAGACAGACTAAACAGGACTTGATGGCTTTCAGTTTTCTTCCAGTGCAGGAATCACAGGCCACATCTTCAGGTCCAGCATAACAGTGGTCAGCAGGAGCAGCTTGGAGTCCAGTCTTCTTCAGCTGCTCCACTAAAGCTGCTAGCATGGTGTTTTTCTTCAAAACAGGCCTTGGTATGAATGTCTCTCTGCACTGAGGGCAGCTGTGGATTCGTTTCTGATCCACTCCATCCCAGTGAGCTTTAATGCAGGTCATACAGTAGCTGTGTCCACAGGGAGTCGCCACCGGATCCTTCAGTAGATCCAGACAGATGGAACAGGAGAAAGTCTCTCGATCCAGCTGAACTGCCTGCTGCTCCATTTCTGCTCTCAGTAGCTCTGACTGTTAGTTTCATTTCCTGAGAACAGAAACAAGCTGGAGCTGTGATCCACCAATCACATGTCAGGGCAGAGAGGCTGCAGCCAATCAGCTTCCAGCTTCAGCAGGTCCCGCCCAGACTCAGTGTGTGTGTGAGACCAGGAAGAGGAGCGCTCTGAGAGCAGTAATAGTTTAAGCTGAATCATCTTCACAGCAGTTTTCTGCTCAAAATAACCGACTGAGTCTCTAAACTCAGCTTGCTAACATGTTAGCTCTCCACAGCTTCAGGAAATGAAATGAAAGAATCGTTCCTGCTGAAGAAACTAGATGTGTTTGGTGGTTCAGGGAAAATATGCCTCCTGTTTCCTAACTGCTCTATAGTGGTGGAGAAAGTACTCACAAATGTACTCAAGTAAAAGTAAAATAATTTTAGAATTTTAGCATTATATAGCATTTTTTAGCCATATAATGCTAAATTTTAGCATTATATAGCATTGTTTAGCCATATAATGCTACATTTTAGCATTATATGGCTCTTATCTGAGCCTTTCCAACCTCCCACCACTCAGTTAAAGACAAACTCTGATTTTTTTGTTTTCCATAGTTGCCAAAAGTTACTAAAACTTTGACAAAAGAAAATGTCTTTAAGTAGTTTGTATTAAAATGCCAAAACGATCCGTATCTAATATTTCTTGAACAAAGAAAGTCCAAGTAATCTAGGTGATGATCAGAAAAACCAAGTGGAGAACTTAAACAGTTGGACAATCTATTTCTATAAGTATCTGAGATATAAAATCTGTCCAACCAGGCCCCACTCACTGTCCCATCCTTCATTTTTACCCAGGTATTCTGATTTAGTAATGTAATTATATTAGTTGTGTTACCACCCCACGCCACTAGAGACAGTAGCAACCCCGTAAAGATGCGACTAAGGAGCAGATTTACACTATAGATTTGGTAAAAGCTGTGAGCTTTGCTGAAGTAATTAAAGACACAACCCAGATAGCACAGAATGACTGAAACAACATTGAATCAATGTCAGCCAGAAACATTGAATCAACGTTGAACGCTGACATTGAAACAACATTGAAAGTGGTCGGTGACTTGTATGTTGAATCAACGTTAGGGTTTCAACCATAACTGACATTATATCAACGTTGATTCAACCATCATCTGAACGTGGATCTACATGCAGATTTGGGTTGATTTTATATTGAATGAAAGCTCAGGATTTATGTACATTTTTAGGTCTGATAGGTCTACATCATAACATGCCACTAAAAGTTTCTTCACTGGTGTTAAACACATTATATTATTGGCAGATCATGGGTGAACTGTGTACAAAAGGTTAAAAATGACAGCATGGGTTTGATATAACATTTTATTTAAGAAAAGAGGGACAGATCTTTAACATATTTGACTCCTTTTTGACTGTCAAAACAACAGCCTGTTGTCCACAGAAGAACAGAGTCCATGAGGTTAAGCTTTGTCCTCTATGAACCAATGAAACAGGACAAGTTGTGGTAACCCCAGTTTGACTCTGGTTGGCGTCACTTTGATTCCTTGCGATGTTTTCCTCTCATTCTGGCGCGTAATGAAGCCACTTCTTGACAGTTTCGCTGCAGTCCTCAAGAGTCAGCTTTCGGTCAAACTGCAGAGCAACGGCTGAAAAAAAATAAAATAAAAGTGAGGAAGGTGCCGGTTAGAAAGATGATAAACATTTGAAAAGTTCTGAAAGACATTGAAAGATTAAAAAGTGTACTGGTTACAGGTCTGAGAACAAATACAAACCATATAGTTCCCCATATACACTCACTGTTAAATTAATATTTATCTTAATCTTTACGTATACAATTACATTTACCCATCAAGCTGCAGCATAGTGTAGGATTTATGATTTTGATATTAAATCAATATTTAAAATAAAGGGTTGTTTATCAGAAAACCTAAGGATAAAACTCAGGGAGGATCAGGGTAGATTTAACACACCAGAGACAAATAAATAGAACAAAAGGTGATTTATACTGTAGTTGGAAAAATTATAATTTATACAGAATAAACTTCCATCAAATAGCTGGTTTAATCTTCCATCAACTACAAATATTTCCAAATAAGTTGATTAAATTCCTTAAAAAGTGTCTATATGCTGATAAGATCCCACACAAGTAACAATAGTCCAGTTCAGTTTAACCAGTTACCAATCCAAGGATCAACAGACTGAATCAGTCATTAGCAGGTTTAGTTCAGTGTTTCACCTGCCTTACATGTTAAGTGTTTCCCTTCTGCCTCACCTGGATTGAATCTGTGGATGATTAACAACCTTCTGCACTTCTTGATGGCTGCAGACGGTCATGCAAACATCTGACTCAGCTGTTCTGGAACAGAGGCTCATTTAAGCACATCATAATAAAAAGTTTCAAATCCATGCTGAGAGTGGAACTCCTTCAATCGGGGCTCCTCCGCAGCTCTGATGTTACTCATACAGGTGAAAAGGAGAAGGAAAACAGAGAGAGACAGTAGAAAGAAGATCACCCAGTGCACTTTAACCATCATCTTATTTCTGAATTTTCAGTCGCTTTGAACCTTTTACTTAATTTTCTGACAAATGTCTCCGGACGTTTGTCGTGTGTTTTTTTAACCGTTAGCCGTTTAGCCGATTCTTTTCATCCAACATGTCAAAACCAACTATTTTCTGTACCATTAATACACTCTTGATACATTTTTCTGCCTCAGGAAAATAATCAAGGACTTTAACTTGTTTTCCAAACGTTTCATCCAGAAAATCATTAGTTTCCTCCAGAGTGTACAAATCACCACTGGATGTTTGTGAATCTGCGGTTGAAACGCCTCTGAGTCGCTGTCAGACTCCATGTCCTCTACCTGGGCAGGTGAAGCTGCAGACTGAACCTCTGCAGCGCCACCTTCAGGTAACGCTGCAGCCTCGGCAGCAACACAACCAGCCGTCTGATCCGTTTCTATATCCAGATTGCTCCCATCTGAGGAGTCCTTGGGAACATCGGTTCCAGTTTTCTCAGTCTCCTCCCGTGCAGCGTGTTTATTCAGACCACTGCTTCCCTCCCAGCATCAGAGCCAACCGACGGAGGAAACGCCCCGCCCTCAGCAGGCGGAGGAGCTCCAACCACCGGCGACTCCTCTGCACTTCCACTCACTTCAATCTGAGCTTCCTGCTTTTTGTGAGGGCAAGAAGCCCGTTCACGTCCAACATCCCCACATTCAAAGCATTTCATACTCCCAGTACTCGCATAAACCATGTAAGATCCTTCTTCATATTTCACTCTGAAAGAAACTTCTAGCGTCTGTGTAGCAGTTTAAGAACATGAAAACCTGCCTCCTGAAAGACTGAACGTGTTTCAGCTTGTCATGTTTACATCCCGAACCAACAGTTTCAAAACCACTCGCAAGTTTCCCAAAGCGCTGGAGCTTTTTCTCCAACGAAACATTAGGAATGAACGGCGGCACACCTGAGATAATAACCCGGATGGAGGCACCGCAAGCAGCGACACCTGCAGGTCTCCGCCTACCGTCACACCATGACAATCAGCTGGTTCACAAAACGCTCCTTTTTAAAAATATCACTATTCCCTTATTCATTCTGGAAGCATAAATTAAATTTATGTGACCAACTAGATCACCAACTGTCAACAGAACCGTTTCAACTGGGATCGTCGGATCATGTTGGACCCAAATCCGATTCCTCAAAAAGGATTTATCACAATAATGATTAGAAAACTTTCAGCATTTCTCTGTAATCAAGTTTCTTTATTGAAGACGAACAACAGACATTTATTTCTGATCTAAATCTAAAACATGAGAAGAAAACAGCATCAGTTCTGATTTGATGTTTCAGGTTTTCTGGATCACAACATAGAAAACAGAATCAAGTTCAGATCACTTTGATCTAAACTGATTTAACAACAAATAAAACATGGAAATACATGGATAAAAAAGTTAAAGGAAAACCATCAGAGTCCAGAGAAGTTTAGATTTTCATGAAATATTTCTGTCATCAGAATGAAAGAAATCATCAGCAGTGATTTCCTTTATGGCTCCTGTAACACAAAGAACTAAACCGGAAAAATAAAGAAGATCAGAACAGCAGAGACACCAGAACCATGAACCCTGATCAACAACCTGAGAGACAAGAGGAAATCTATCTGGGTTTACTGAACTCTGCTGAGGATCCATAACTAACCAAAACTCCAGCCAGTATCGGTTCAGTGAATCTGGTCTGGACTCTGTGGAGGAGAGTCATGGTTTCAGAGACGCTGTAGAAGGACAGAATACCTGCTGTGTGATTCAGGTACACTCCGACTCTGGAGGGAACTGGACCTGAGATGGAGGTCCAGATGTTGTTGTGACCAAATTTACTATCAATACAATCTAATGCCCAAGATTTATCATTATTTCCAAAAACACATTCATCACCATCTCCTGCTCTGCTGATACTCTTGTATGCAACTGATACATCAACTCCCCCTCTCCACTCCACCTCCCAGTAACAATGTCCAGTCAGACTCTCTCTACTCAGAACCTGAGACCAAAACGTGAATCTGTCTGGATGACTAGAATAAAACTGATCCTGATTCATCCATGTCACCTTCCTGTTCCCCTCTGATAGTTCCAGCCGTGTGTTTGCTGTGTTTGGATCCAGAGTGATTTCACATGAATATCTTAAGAATCCAGCTCTGCTCTTTGGTTCTGGTTCTGGTTCTGACAGTAGAACATCCACCTCAGTGACCTTCAGTGAGATGTTTGTCCATGAGTCTCTCAGGACGTCCTGTAGTTTGTCTCTGAGCTCTGACACAGCTGCTGTCACGTCCTCAAAGTGTCCCAGAGGACGGATGTTGATGCTGGATGAGTGTGTCGACTCACTGAGTGCTGGCAGTGAGGGGTAGTTGAGGAGAAACTGGTTGTGATCCTCTGTGTGTGAGAGCTGCTCCAGCTCAGCGTCTTTCCTCTTCAGCTCAGTGATCTCCTGCTCCAGCTTCTCCTGAACATCTTTGACTCGACTCACTTCAGTTTCCTGCTGGGATCTGATCTGCTGCTTCACCTCAGAGCTTCTTTTCTGGAGGAGACGGATCAGCTGGGTGAAGATCTTCTCACTGTCCTCCACTGTTTTATCAGCAGAGCGATTGATGGCCTCCACCTCCTGCTGAAGCAGCTTCACATCTTTCTCCTGGTCCTGGATTCTCTGCTGGATGTTTCCTCGTCTCTCCTCCAGCTCTCTCTGCCTCTCAGTCCTTTCTGCTGCAGCTGACACTGTTTCATGGCCTTTATGTTCATCCATAGTGCAGAGATAACAGATACACTTCTGGTCAGTGCGGCAGAAGACCTCCAACAACCTATCATGCTTAGAGCAGATGTTCTCCTGGAGGTTCTTGGACGGCTCCACCAGCTTGTGTTTCTTAAATGCAGCTGAATCATAATGAGGCTGAAGGTGTTTCTCACAGAAAGAGGCCAGACAGACTAAACAGGACTTGATGGCTTTCAGTTTTCTTCCAGTGCAGGAATCACAGGCCACATCTTCAGGTCCAGCATAACAGTGGTCAGCAGGAGCAGCTTGGAGTCCAGTCTTCTTCAGCTGCTCCACTAAAGCTGCTAGGATGGTGTTTTTCTGCAGGTCAGGCCTCTGTGTGAAGGTTTTCCTGCACTGAGGACAGTGGTAGTTTCCCTTTTTCTCACCTTCATCCCAGAAGTTTTTAATGCAGGTCATACAGTAGCTGTGTCCACAGGGAGTCGTCACCGGATCCTTCAGTAGATCCAGACAGATGGAACAGGAGAAAGTCTCTCGATCCAGCTGAACTGCCTGCTGCTCCATTTCTGCTCTCAGTAGCTCTGACTGTTAGTTTCATTTCCTGAGAACAGAAACAAGCTGGAGCTGTGATCCACCAATCACATGTCAGGGCAGAGAGGCTGCAGCCAATCAGCTTCCAGCTTCAGCAGGTCCCGCCCAGACTCAGTGTGTGTGTGAGACCAGGAAGAGGAGCGCTCTGAGAGCAGTAATAGTTTAAGCTGAATCATCTTCACAGCAGTTTTCTGCTCAAAATAACCGACTGAGTCTCTAAACTCAGCTTGCTAACATGTTAGCTCTCCACAGCTTCAGGAAATGAAATGAAAGAATCGTTCCTGCTGAAGAAACTAGATGTGTTTGGTGGTTCAGGGAAAATATGCCTCCTGTTTCCTAACTGCTCTATAATGACAGCAGAGAGTCCAATGTTTGCATCGTGTTCATATCAGTTTGTAATCCGTCTGTTTATAAAGCTGTAAAACTTTAACCAATCAGCATTTAGTATTTCTACTGCCAGCTCTATTTCTGCATTTAGTTTTCAGAGAATCATTTAATTCAAGGTCCAACATCTGACCAGTTCTTCTGGGTTTTATGACACGTCTCCAACTTTTCTCACAGGTTTAAAGGTTTAAATTTTCCAAATGTTGACAGTGGAGGAGCTTTAAGCTCCTCTTCATTTCTGCTGCCAGGATCTTTCTGTGGTAAAAACCTGCAGAATTTTCTTCACCTTAAACAAAACCATCCGGATGCTCATCCCTCGTTCAGCCTGGACCAGAATCCTGAGAAGAGCCTTGTCAACGACTCCTTTTCAGACTTGAATGCAGCTCAGGAGATCCCACTTTCCTCTCTGGTGAACTCTGCAGAAACAGGAACAATCAAACCAGCTCCAGAGGAATTTAGCTGAATTTGGGATCAAATTAACAAACATGTAAACGTTACATCCTGCAGTTTTAAAGGCGTCTAGTTTGCAGATTATTTTAGACTTGATTAAACACAATAGAAAATAAAGTTATTTTTAAAGTGGTGGATTTGGTTCACTCCTTTTAGATTTTGGTGCATTTGAGGAAAAGTGGTTTGATATATTTGTTCCTCTTCCAGGAGTTTAGGGACCACAGCCAACTACAATTAGCTAAAATCAACAAATACTTTGACCCCATCTAGAAACATCTAGAAACTTCTTCATTTTAATAGTTTCAAACACAAATATGTTTGATGTGCTTTGATACAAACAGTGGACACCATCTTAGCAACACGGCACAAGCTAACAGCCATGGTCTTCCTCATGTCGCTGTTCAGCGTCACATCAAGACAGTTCAGCTTCCCAAGCTTCATTTATTTCAATATTTTAGATTTATTCTTTATAACACATCGATATGGTTAGATTTAAAATGTTGTCAGGAGTTTCTTTCACTCTGGTTTTTAGTTTTTTACACCATATAGCAGCTTTTTTTCTACATGCAGACTAAAAACTTTAATATTGGTCCATAAAACATGAGCGGTTGATCTCTGCAGCTCCTCCAGAGTTACCTGGAGCCTCTTGGATACTGTAATGAAAGCTCTTGTTTTGCAGCTGCACCTTCGTTTTTACGTTTCTGAATGATGGATTTAGTTTTGCTTCATTGGAATCAGCTGAAAACAGATACATGCTGCATTTTTCATGTTCTTCATGTGGGTTTTTGGTTCCTTTTCACAATTTACTCACCACTTTTTGTTGATCTGCCACATGAACTGAATCCTAACAGACTTGAACTGCTGGCCTGTGGAGAAAGACTCACCTGGTTCCTGACCACCTCCATCCAGGTGTCCCACCCTTCTTCCCCCTGTGAGTTAGTCAGACTGAGCCGCCTGCAGCCAACTAGTTTCACAGACCACACATGTTAACGGTCGCTCTTTCTCTTTGTTACAACCTGCACTTGTTACTGAACCAGGTTGGTTTTAGTGACTCAGGCGAGTCTCAAGGTGTTTTACATAAAGTTTGGGGCTAAAAGCAACATATGAAACGTTTTCCACCTTTTTCTCTCCAGAATCAAACTTCATCTATTTTACGACCATCAAAGAACTTTGAGGTGATTCATTAATTGAATGTCCACAACATCTTTTAGATTTTTCTTCATGCTGAATATTTATTAGTAAGACAGTTTTGCGAGGGTCAGTTCAGCTTAAACTGCTCTAATATCAGGAAAGTCAAAGAAAAATCTGTGGAAACCCTTCTGCTCATTTAAAAAGAGGATCTTATTTCTCCAATGTTTGTTTTTCTTGATTAGGTCCCTGTTAAATTAGAGTAGAGTTTATTAAGACCCTATGAAATTTGTTTCATTATTTTCAAAATTCTGTTTTATTTTGTCCAAATTCCACTTTTTCATTTTTCTGAATTCCATTTATTCATTGTAACATTTTTATTAACCTAAAAAGTGTGTAAATATGTTGTGAATTATTTTTTTTAATAAAATCCAGAGATCAACATTTACTATTATTCTACTGGTAAATATAACAAAGTGCTGCGGTTCAACAGAACGTTTGTTTTACAAGTTGTTGAAAAGTGTTTCCCACAATTGTCATCAAAAATGATGTGCTTCAAGCAAAAGAGCCTTTATCCTTTTTATAGCTTTTACTGAGCTTTAAATCAATACTTGTGCTTATTTCAGGTCTAAGGCCCTTTTAACATCTCGGACATCATGTTACACCTCAGTGTGGGAATCCAAAGTTCATTAGTTTTCCATTCTCTAAGGATAAGAATAATATGGCATTTAGCTTTTAATCTATTCTTACTAAAAACAGGAGAACCGAGTAAGACTTGGAGTTTTTCTTTTTCAGCTCTTTGGAGGGAAAGGCTAAAATCCCAGCTGTATTTAATTTATACAGTTGGAGTTTTGTCATTGTTTTAGCTCTGAGGTGACGTCCCTCGTTATCTTGACTTGAATTAGTATCAACAACCAATAATCACTGGTTATTGTTCAGGTTTTGTTCCAACGACATGAACATAAAATTTCACTATCTTACTAAATAAAAATATATGTTTAGAACAAATATTCTAATTCTTTGTCTAATCTCAGCAGAACCTGATCAGACTAAGACTGAGCAGGTTCAGACTCAGCTAATGTCATTTTACCGTAATTTGATCTCTTTTCATTCTTAAAGAATTTTTTAATGAAACTCATAATGACGTTATATGTAACAAAAACAACCACAAATATTCACATCAAAACTAAAAACAAGCTCACCAGAGATCAGAACAAAACTCTTCTCTGAATAAATGTGATTCTTTCTGCTTCCCAAGACAACGATAGCGGCCTTCCTTGGTCACAGAAACATCAAGTATTGGGTGTTTTGTGAGGTTATAACAGGCTTATAAACAGTCCCATCATCTCTGCTATGCAGCTCCATCTCCACTCTTGAAACACCAGGAACTGAACAATTCACCCTTTTGCCATCAGCTGTTTGTTCACTGTTGGGTTTTTACAAACCCCTGTGAAAACATCACAAGCAATAAAAAAGATAAAGATTAGAAAAATACATTTATAATTTCCACTTCCTTGTATAATGAACATTATGCATCACAGTGCTACTAAATACTTGCAACTAAATTCTGGTATCTAAAGACTGAAAAGAAAAAAATATGTATAAAAAATATGATTAAAAAACAGATTCAGGCAGGAGAAAAAACCTTGACAAATCTTTTTTTTAAACAAGCAAAAAAAAAGCCCCAATTCTTAGAGTTGGTAAAGAAAATATATTGTATGTATCTTAAAGTTCTTCCTCAGCAGGTAGAAAACGGTATAAGAACAATAAAGTTTGAACAGAAGCAGAAATGTTTCACTACATCTTACATTCTAGGTGTGTCCATATCTGATGCATTTTTTATTCAGTGAAGTTAAAACCCATGGGAATCCAACAATTACACTTGAGTAAGTGAGGGAGACCTCTAGAAGACAACCAGAAAATATCAAACACATATGATATATAATTTCAAAATAAAAGCCTTTTAAAATAAGACATTTTTACTTTTATATTAAAAAATAAGTAGAAAATCTAGTAAAGAGCTGCCTCACTCGTCATTTCGGGTTTAACTCAATCATCTTATTTATATACAATTTTTTCTGTCTGTCTCTCTGTCTCTTTGTCTGTCTGTCTACCACAGATAGTTTCTCAGCAATGGGCAACTTAGGGGGAAAAACATATAAAGGAGCTCAAGTGCCACTGCTGTTTGTCCTTGGCCGGCTGTTTTCCTGCTGTTCTGGTCGTCCCCGACTGGCGGTCCGCCTGTCATCTGGATTATCTGTCTGTTGCTGATCTGTCGTCCTGTTTGCTGGCTTCATGCTCACCATGCTGGTCGGCGTGAAGCTGGCTCCTATCACTCGTCCAGTGGGGCTGATTTGGGCTGATTGGTGATCAGCTCGGACCATCCTAGTGCCGCTCTGAGTGGCGTCTGTTACAGCGGATGGTTCCTCCCAGGACGGACTCTTAATTTGGACTATTGCTGCTTGATTGATCGTGGACTGACTTGTATTATATTGTCTGTAATTTGAATGTTCCTTTCCTCTATTTTGACAGGAACGGCCAGCTCGTGGTGTTGGTGGTGGACTTTCCGGGTGGTGGTACTACTTCTGGTTTGGTGCAGGATTTTCTTTAGTTTTTGCCCCGTTGTGTTTGCTGTGTTTCTTTTCTTTTTAGGACACTAAATTTCACTCCTATCTCTGAGTTGAGACAGAACTGACTTTTAATGTGTGAGTGGTTTAAGCTAGTATTTTTGGATTGAACTAAAACAATGGTGTAATAAATAAACTTATTGAATTGTGAGATTATATCAAGCCTCATCTGTAAGCGGGTCTGTGTGCCTTAAGGTAACTTTTAAAGCGGAGTCATTATAACCAATTTTATCTTTATTAAAACAGTGCTTTTGAATTTAAGTTACCAATTCTTATTATACTGCTCCTGCCACATGAAGAAGAGAGAAGATGCATGTTGAGAGAGTGTGAAGGTATTAAAGAAAGGTTTAATTTATTAGACTTTTTGAGGAGGGATTTGGGGAGTAGACATATTCAAATAATTATTCGGTTTCTTAAAAAAACAAAGTTATTTCATAGAATCTGAGTAGAGTAAGATGGTTGTGAATGTGTAAAGAATAACACAGAGTGGTATATAAAGCTATATGCAAGTAAGGTTATATAAGTAGGTGTGTATGTGTGAGTGTATGTTTAATCAGAAATTATTGTAGGGATTAGCTATGAACTGAAAGTATATAGATCATCACGAACCACACTCCATACCAGTAGGTGGCGGTAATGCTACTGAAAGTTTGTTGCCAACCGCCAATGAAAACCAACAAGAAGAAGAAGAACCTGCATCTGTCAAAAAATGTTTTTACGCTAAAACCAAAAAGTAACTCCAAAGTGTTACGTTATAAAGTTACTGATGGTAGTTTTAGGACTTAATGGCAGCAGGACTGAGCTGCGAATGGTTGAAGACACGTTTGTAACTTCTTTTTGGTGGAAAATATACGGTGTAAGCTAGCTAAATTAGCCTCCTGGAGGCTAATTGTACCTGTGCACTGTACCTGTGCTTAATACGTTTAATTAGCCATGATGGTCACATAATAGTGTTTATAAGCCTGCTTGTTGTTGCCACTTTCTAAAATTGGAGGGTTGCTAAAAACATCAGTGCCGCTCGGCTGTTTTCTTTATGAACCCTGTCTGAATGCACTGATTGCAGCGAGATCATTTACTTGAATTAACAACTTTAACAACCAGAAAATGGCACAGAATAAGAATATGTTTTCCACTCTGATTGGCTGCTGTTAGGCTTATTAATTTTAAGTTGAATGTTCATTGCATTTTTCTTAGACACCTGTGAAAATAATTTCTATTCACATGGGTTTTTTGATCTCTGGGAAATTATTTTTGATGATAAATACAGAAATAAACATAAAAATATAAATATCTACAATAATGATAGTAACATTAATAATAAAATATTAGTCAGTGCAAAGTAACCTACAAATTCTTTGGTGGGGGCGGTGAGGGACCTGGATAAAGGCTAGGGGGCGCTGGCCCAAAAAGGTTGAGAAACACTGGTCTAAACAAAGTAAATCCTCATTAAGATTTTATCAACCTGCGTCTGATTTCACTGCAGACCTTCTACTTCCTGGTTCTGCTGCTCTGAAATTAAAAACTACAACCCACATGAGCTGTGACGTCATCAGTTATGCAACATCCGTTACATTTACTTTCAGTTTGAATGACACTGTTTAGGTTCGGCTCTGATCAGGTTGTTATATCTTTATTTGTTGTTCAAATATTTTATTTTCTACTTTTTGATCGTTTGAACAAATTGTAAGTTTGATTTGTTTACTTAAACTTTGTCTTCCGGAACTTTCCTGTTTCTTTCTGCTCTCTAAAGTTTGGAGAAAAGATTCACTGCTTATTTCAGCTCAAAGTTTCATCTCTGCTGTTTGAAGGTCAGAATTATATTACTGATGAACTGGAATCAAACAACTTGATAAAAGGACGATGTTTCTATGATTTCTTCTCTGAAAAATCTGGTTCATGTTTTTATTTCCTGTAATCAAACTTTGGTCTCCACCATCAAAGTTAAAAACAACAACAACTTGTTGCTTCCTTTCAAAGTAAAATATCTATATAATCTTTGATGCAGAATATAACCCAATAACTGCAAATTATAAATTATTTGTTAATCATTTATAGTGATTAATAATTAACTAACTAAAATCCTTCCTGTTCAGGTTGACTCAGTGAATGTAAATGTTGCTCCATGTCTCCATCTAGTGGACTGATAGTAGAAGTGCAGCAGCTGATGCAGCTTCCTCTGCCTCTCTGCTGTCTGACTGCATTCACCTGACACTGATATGAAGCAGAGAAGAAGAGCCAATCAGAGGAGGAGCAGCTGATCTTTTTCCAGCACTAATGATGTAAAGGATGATCAGAGTTGATGTGCAGATGAATGATGTGTGTTTCCTCTGCAGGTGAAGCTAGAAAGTGTGTGTGAGCTGATGTGGATTCAGCAGCATGGATCAGTGTGAGGACAGAGAGGAGGGAGTCCCTCCCTCTAAAACCACTCTGTGTGGGGAAGATGAGAGCCAGAGCAAAGGTCAGAGGTGAGGTCACCATCTCTAACTGTCCACAGCCCTTTTCACACAGCGTTCACTATATCAGGCCAAAACAGACGTGGTGATGAAGCTGCTGCTGCTCCTCTTTGCTGCTTCATCCAGACTGAACAGATTCAGTTTTAATCATCATGTTTCTGTCAGGATCCATCAGAGACTCAGACCAGAACCAGGACCAGAACCCAGCTGTGTGTCCTTCAAGAGCGACAAGTCAATGGAAAAACCCATTTTCTTTAAATCTCCTGGATCTCCACCATCAGAGAGGTGAGCTGTTTCTAACTGCTGTAAACTGAACCAGTAAGTTTCAGATGTTCCCAGTTATATTTACAGAGTTTTGATCCATTATCTAAACCAGCTGCTCTGTTCTAATGAAAACACCTTCATATCTTCATCTCTGGGTGATGATGATGATGTTCTGCTGCTTCCTGGCTCCATGTCAGACTAACAGTGGGACACATTTCCACCAGCCACTGGGAAATACCTGGTAAACCAGTCTGGTCCATCAGGACTTGGTTCCTGTGTGCATTGTGAGATCAGTTCAGCAGGAAGGAAAGCTTCATGATGTGGTTGGTGAGATCTGCTGGAACTCAACCAGACTGAGCTGATGTGGACCATCAGAGGTTCTGCTGGTTCTTAGTGGATCAGCAGGAACATTAAATCTTTACTTGGATCATCTGGTTCACTGCTCACATCCAGATATCACTTCATGGACCTTTACCTTCTGATTGTCTCTGTGTGGACAGATATAATGTGAGCTCACTGGCTTCCAGGATCTACAGGATCCATTTTAAATCCTCTAGAACATCCAGGAGAGGATCCCACATGGACACACCCACATATCTCAGAGCTCCTCCATGTCCACATCACCTCAGATCCAGTCATCAGAACCTGATGGATGTCCCACACTGTCCTGAAGACCTGTGTGGACAGAGCCTTCACTTCCACTGTCCCCAAGCTCTGGGACTCTGTCTCCACCAGCATCAGATCTGCTGACAGTGTGGACAGTTTGAAGTCCAAGTTCAGCACCAACTTTTTAAAATGTCTACTGGTGATTCTGGTGTTACTGGTCTTCATCCTTGTAGTTCATCTTCCTCTTTCTAACTTCTTTGTATTGTGTTCATGTGATGCTCTGTTTTCTGCTTTAATGTGACACTCTTAGTTATTTTATTAGTAAATATTGCTGGATGGATATTTCCTGCCTTCCTGATTGTTCCTGGTTCCTCCACAGAGTGGACCAGCAGAGCTCAGAGGTTCCCAGTGGTCCGTCTGCCCAGCAGCATCAAACACAGCTGGACTCCATATTTATGGTCTGTACATGAACAACAACTACTTTTCCATGGTTCTGTGCACAGTCGTCTCCATGCTGCACTTTGTAGACCAGAGGACTGTCAGTCTGTCCAACATCCATCTGGTGTTTGGCTCCATGATTTCAGTCTGATGTTTCCTTCATCTATTATTCTGTTCCAGCTGCTGGAGGAAAACATTGTCACTTTTGTGAAGAACGAGCTGAAGAAGATCCACAAGGTTCTGAGTCCAGATTACCCAGAATGCTCAGAGACTCAGAGAGAGGATGATGAGGTGTTGAGAGGTGATGATGAAGAGCAGAGAAGGAGCAGCAGAGAGGCAGTGATGAAGATCACACTGAACTTCCTGAGGAGGATGAAGCAGGAGGAGCTGGCTGACCGTCTGCAGAGCAGTAAGAGGATTTCTACAAAGATTTGACCTGATGGATAAATGACACATTTACTGATGTCTGAAGAGACGGAATCACATTTATTTAAATCATCTTCAGAAGGTATTTTTGTTTCATCTCTGATTTTACTTTTGTGTTAATTTAGAACATTTTGCTGCAGTTTGTCAACATCAACTTAAATCTGGTCTGAAGAAGAAGTTCCAGTCTGTGTTTGAGGGGATTGCTAAAGCAGGAAGTCCAACCCTTCTGGACCAGATCTACACAGAGCTCTACATCACAGAGGGAGGGACTGGAGAGGTCAATGATGAACATGAGGTCAGACAGATTGAAGCAGCATCCAGGAAACCACACAGACCAGAAACAACAATCAGACAAGAAGACATCTTTAAAGTCCCACCTGGAAGAGATCAACCAATCAGAACAGTGATGACAAAGGGAGTGGCTGGCATTGGGAAAACAGTCTTAACACAGAAGTTCACTCTGGACTGGGCTGAAGACAAAGCCCACCAGAACATCCACTTCATATTTCCATTCACCTTCAGAGAGCTGAATGTGCTGAGAGAGAAAAAGTTCAGCTTGGTGGAACTTGTTCATCACTTCTTTACTGAAACCAAAGAAATCTGCAGCTTTGAACACTTCCAGGTTCTGTTCATCTTTGATGGCTTGGATGAGAGTCGACTTCCTCTGGACTTCCACAACAAGGAGATCCTGACTGATGCTGCAGAGTCCAGCTCAGTGGATGTTCTGCTGACAAACCTCATCAGGGGGAAACTGCTTCCCTCTGCTCTCCTCTGGATAACCACACGACCTGCAGCAGCCAATCAGATCCCTCCTCAGTGTGTTGGCATGGTGACAGAGGTCAGAGGGTTCAATGACCCTCAGAAGGAGGAGTACTTCAGGAAGAGATTCAGAGATGAGCAGCAGGCCAGCAGGATCATCTCCCACATGAAGACGTCACGAAGCCTCCACATCATGTGCCACATCCCAGTCTTCTGCTGGATCACTGCTACAGTTCTGGAGGATGTGTTGGAGACCAGAGAGGGAGGAGAGCTGCCCAGAACCCTGACTGAGATGTACATCCACTTCCTGGTGGTTCAGACCAAAGTGAAGAAGGTCAAGTATGATGGAGGAGCTGAAACAGATCCACACTGGAGTCCAGAGAGCAGGAAGATGATCAAGTCTCTGGGAAAACTGGCTTTTGATCAGCTGCAGAAAGGAAACCTGATCTTCTATGGATCAGACCTGACAGAGTGTGGCATCGATATCACAGCAGCCTCAGTGTACTCAGGAGTGTTCACACAGATCTTTAGAGAGGAGAGAGGGCTGTACCAGGACAAGGTGTTCTGCTTCGTCCATCTGAGTGTACAGGAGTTTCTGGCTGCTCTTCATGTCCATCGGACCTTCATCAACTCTGGAGTCAACCTGATGGAAGAAACACAAACATCTAAAAAATCTTCATTATTTAATAAACCTAAACTAAAGTCTCTCCATCAGAGAGCTGTTGACCAGGCCTTACAGAGTCCAAATGGACACCTGGACTTGTTCCTCCGTTTCCTCCTGGGACTTTCACTGCAGACCAATCAGAGACTCCTACAAGGTCTGCTGACACAGACAGGAAGTAGCTCACAGACCAATCAGGAAACAGTTCAGTACATCAAGAAGAAGATCAGTAAGAATGTGTCTGCAGAGAAAAGCATCAATCTGTTCCACTGTCTGAATGAACTGAATGATCGTTCTCTAGTGGAGGAGATCCAACAGTCTCTGAGTTCAGGACGTCTCTCCACAGATAAACTGTCTCCTGCTCAGTGGTCAGCTCTGGTCTTCATCTTAGTGTCATCAGGAAAAGATCTGGATGTGTTTGACCTGAAGAAATACTCTGCTTCAGAGGAGGCTCTTCTGAGGCTGCTGCCAGTGGTTAAAGCCTCCAACAAAGCTCTGTAAGGACACACATTGGTACTGCAGGTATTTTTAAAGACATTTGTTAGTGATGAGGTAAATATCGAGTCATGCTTCTTCAGTTTGTTTACTGGTTCATTGTCTCCTCAATGTTAGCCGCTAGCAGATGATGAGTAAAAGAGAGACCGGCTCTCATAGGTGACTATTCATAATGCTACATGTTCAAAGAGCAGAAATTATTGTTTCTGTTGAAGCTGAACTGGAGTAATGCTGTTCATTATGGAAATTAATGAAATTAATGTTTCTCTTGCCAGCCTCCTTACTGGCTGCTGTATCTCAGTCTTTTAAGGCTGAAGGCACAACTAAAAAATAAACCAGTTCTCTATACTTGTATCATAAAGATGTGAAAAATATGACATTTTACTTCAATCTGTTAAAAAAGAACATCGCTGTCTGGAACAAAAAACATAAATTCTGATGAATCTTTTCATATTTTCCTCCCCGTCTCCTCAGACTGAGTGGCTGTAACCTCTCAGAGAGAAGCTGTGAAGCTCTGTCCTCAGTTCTCAGCTCCCAGTCCTCCAGTCTCAGAGAACTGGACCTGAGTAACAACAACCTGCAGGATTCAGGAGTGAAGCTTCTCTCTGCTGGACTGAAGAGTCCAAACTGCAACCTGGAGACTCTCAGGTAAAATGTGACCAATCCTGGTGAAACCAGATTTCTGTCCTTTACCTGCTTTCAAAGATGATGTAATTATTATTTGATATAATAATTGATGTCTGACTGTGACATGGTTAACCTGCTAAATCTCAACACATAATAATGGATCATTTTCATTTCCTCCAGGCTGAAAGAATCATAAAGAAAGTTATTAAGAAAAGTGGAGGTCAGGCTTCCACTGACAGTGTAACTCTGGATTATTGACAGAACAAAGGAGATTATTGCAGATCTTTCCAACCAGCAGTTGTCAGACTTTCTCAACCATCGATGGGGAAATGTTGATTTTTATTATCTGCAATAGGAATCAGTTCAGACCTTGTTCTCTACCTCCATCTTCTCATCATGTGATGAATTGTGTGTCTGCAGCTTATCAGGCTGTTTGGTCTCAGAGGAAGGCTGTGCTTCTCTGGCCTCAGCTCTGACCTTTAACCCCTCCCATCTGAAAGAGTTGGACCTGAGCTACAATCATCCAGGAGACTCAGGAGTGAAGCTGCTGTCGGCTGGACTGAAGGATCCAGACTGGAGACTGGAAGCTCTCAGGTATGGAGGAACCTGCTGCAGGAGCAGAGAAGGTCTGATAGAGGAGGAAGAGGAGAAACGTCTTTAGTCTGATGGGAAACATTTAGTTTGAAGAGAAATATTTAGTTTGATCATTAAATATTTAGACGCCTCATCTGGAGGCAGAGATCATTACCCAGTTTTCTGGAATATTCTCCTGACTAAGAACGGCTCACAAGGAAAATGAAAGAGTGGGATGGATTTAATAGAGTTTAATAGGGACTCTGACTAAATGAATCAAAGTGAAGTTCAGTTAGATTTCCATGATGATCTACTGATGACAGAAAGGACTTTAAAACAATATTTGATGGAGCTCCAGACCAATCAGCCCCAAGGAGCAAAGAGGAGAAGAAAAGTAACTCCATGTTGGTCAGATGGATGTTTAAAAGTTCAGAGAGAGAAATCAAGATTTTGAACTAAACTCACAAGTGTGTATAGCGCCACCTGGTGGTGCTGGTTGGTAGAGGAAGTGCTGAAAGGTTGGAGGTGTTTGTCAGAGGTGTGTGATGATGGAAGCCTCTCCCTGGTTTGTGAGTCTGAGCTCAGAGATCAAATGTTTGGTTCTTGTTGAACTCTTTGTTGAATGTGATGCAGCTTCTCCTTTTTAATGTTTGTATTTCTGGATATTCCAGTGAGGCCACAGCAGGTTTTCAGCAGCAGGTTGTTTAGTGTTTCATTCCTTCATCTGTGTGTGGGAGTGTGGATGGAGCAGGTATCCAGGTGTTGATCAGAGTTTAGATTGATTGGATTTTAATGCTGATTATTAAATCAGGTTGAGCTTCCAGAAATGTTTCCTTAGTTTCCTGATGTCCTTTTAGGCTTCAGTGAGTTTCTTCAGGTTGTTACTGAGGGATTTCCTTTCTCCTCTCTGTTGGAGCTTTTCCTGTGTTTGGAGAAATGAGTTGTGCTGCAGCAGCACCAACTGTCCTTCCTACATCCACTGCAGTTTGCAATCCAGATGTTGGACTGTTCCTGTCTCAGTGGAGGACAATGTGTGTCTGAGAGACATGTAATGTCCATGTTTGCTGCTGAAAGAGACTGATGGTCTGACCCCCCTCCTCCTTTCAGGGTGGAGCCTGCTGGAGGCCCATTCTTGACACCAGGTCTGAGGAAGTGTAAGTGTGTTTTTCATCTGATTCATGACAACAAAGCAGCTCACATTCAACCATCTTCAAACTGTCACATCACTCATTCAGGATCATCATCAAAGATCAATAAATGATCAATAACTGCAGCTGGATTGTGTTTGTTCTCTCCATCAGATTCCTGTCAACTCACCATCGACACAAACACAGTGAACAGATTCCTCAAACTGTCTGAAGACAACAGGAAGGTGACATTAGTGATGGAGCTTCAGTCATATCCTGATCATCCAGACAGATTTGATTTCTGGAATCAGCTGCTGTGTAGAACTGGTCTGACTGGTCGCTGTTACTGGGAGGTCGAGTGGAGAGGAAGAGTTTATATATCAGTGAGTTACAGAAGAATCAGGAGGAAAGGAAACAGTAGAGACTGTGGGTTTGGATGGAATGATCATTCCTGGAGTCTGAGCTGCTCTAATGATGGTTACTCTGTCTGTCACAATAACAGAGGAACTCGTCTCTCCTCCTCCTCCTCCTCCTCCTCCTCCTCCGTCTCTCACAGAGTATCAGTGTATGTGGACTGTCCTGCTGGCATTCTGTCCTTCTACAGAGTCTCCTCTGACTCACTGATCCTCCTCCACACCTTCAACACCACATTCACTGAACCTCTGATTCCTGGATTCTGGTTCTGGTTCAGTTCTGGTTCTTCAGTGTTTCTTTGCTGATTTGAGTCTAAAGATTTTCCTCCTGTCAGAGAAACTCTCTCACTGTTGAACAGATAGTTCATCTCTACAATCTATTTCTTGGTGAAACTTTTCTGACTGAGTCCTTGGAAACTTTTTCTTCTTCCAGTCCTTTAAAGATGGAAGCTGGGATTATTCCAGGATTATTCCAGGATTATTCCAGGATCCTCATGTTTTCCTGTTTGTTTCCAGTCAAAGCTTCACACTGAATATCAAGATGTTGTTTCTCTTATTTTTTCCTCTCATTCATCAGATTTCATTGAAATGTTGATCAGTTTTTCTCTCTGAACATTTTCTGTTTCTGTCGGCTCCTATTTTTCTAAACTCGTCAGATTTGAATATTAAATCTTCTTTTTGTTTATTTGCTGCAGTTTTTCTTCATGTGTTTTAGAGAAATAAAAACATTTTTCTTCTTCTGCATTTGGTTCATTTGCTGCTCATCCTGTTCAAATTTAAATATTAATTTAAATATTTGCATTAAAATATTTTTCATCAACTCTGCCTTTCAGAAAGTCCTAGTTAAAGTAAAACATTCCCATCCCATGAAGGTGAAAGATGAAAAAATATAATCTCCAACATTGGGTCATTTAAATACAGGTTTGTCTCACCAGATTAGTTTCCAGCAGTTAATGGGGTTTTCTGTAAATTAAAAGATGAAACTTTGTCTGTTCCCTCAGAATAAACTCTGGACTCTCAGTGCAGAATTAGTAGTTTGAACAAATTCAGGCATTTATAGCTGCAGTGTGTAACTTTTATTAAAAATATGTTTTTTACATATTTGTGAAAAATGTTACCTGTCATGACTGTATGGCATCAGACAGATGAAATGTGAACAGATCAAACTCCTCCATGAGCTGCTATTGAGGTTTGAAGAAATACACCAGGTTGGTGTAGCGTGTTAGCATTAGCTCCTGTTAAGTACTATGTTATTGTAGCGCGTTAGCATTAGCTCCTGTTAAGTACTATGTTATTGTAGCGCGTTAGCATTAGCTCCTGTTAAGTACTATGTTATTGTTGCGCTTTAGCATTAGCTCCTGTTAAGTACTATGTTATTGTAGTGCTTTAGCATTAGTGTAAGATAAATGCCTTAGTGTAGCTACTGCTAAATACCATGTTAGCATTTGTTTCTGCTAAATATAATAAGTACTATGTTTGTATTGTGCTTTAGCGTTAGCTAGTGCTAAATACCAGGTTGGAGGAGGAAGAGGAGAAGGAGGGGGAGAAAATGCAGGAGGAGGTGTCAGACCCAGTGATGGTGGATCTCCTGGATCTCCTTCCTGCCTCTTCAGCCCGTTTGCTGTGAAAAGGGCCATGTTGGTGTCTGGCCGAGCGTTGGCCTCCTTCAGGGAGGTGATGAGAGCCTGGGCCTCCTTCAAGGAGGCGATGAGAGCCTGGGCCTCCTTCAAGGAGGCGATGAGAGCCTGGGCCTCCTTCAAGGAGGCGATGAGAGCCTGGGCCTCCTTCAAGGAGGCGATGAGAGCCCGGGCCTCCTTCGGGGAGGCGATGAGAGCCTGGGCCTCCTTCAAGGAGGCGATGAGAGCCTGGGCCTCCTTCAAGGAGGCGATGAGAGCCTGGGCCTCCTTCGGGGAGGCGATGAGAGCCCGGGCCTCCTTCGGGGAGGCGATGAGAGCCTGGGCCTCCTTCGGGGAGGCGATGAGAGCCTGGGCCTCCTTCGGGGAGGCGATGAGAGCCTGGGCCTCCTTCGGGGAGGCGATGAGAGCCTGGGCCTCCTTCGGGGAGGCGATGAGAGCCTGGGCCTCCTTCGGGGAGGCGATGAGAGCCTGGGCCTCCTGCTTGGCTCCTCATTCCTCCTTCATGGACCTGATTTAAAGTCTCCACCATCAGACATCCGGAGTCTTCTGGGCCTCCAGCAGCTCGGCCTCCTTCTCCTGAACAGCTCCAGATCTCCTCCACCTCCTGATCTGGGAGGTGGAGCTGAGGAGCAGAAACACCTGATATCCTTTCTACCAGGTTAGTTTTCTGAAGATAGTTTATTAAATACCGTAAATATCCAGAAGAATTCCCCAGAACATCTTGTGTTTTAACTGTAACTTATTCTTTAGCCGTCGACTTTCTAACTTCCTTCTCTCCTCAGAGAACTGAGGACAGAACAACTAAACATGTTTTACTGTCTCTGCTTGGAAACTAAAACCACAGTTTCCTGTTTCCCCATTTTAAATAGTGAAACTGTTTAAACCTGAGTGACCAAAACGTCACCTGGATAAAATGTTTCCTTCTTTTCTCCTTCTTCCTGTTCCCCTCATTGCACCAACTTTCCTCTGAATCCTATAAAGCATCTACCAGTTCTCTCTTCTTCACTGCTTCTGCCATCTTTCCTTCACCTTTTGTTTAATAATACATTTTATTTCCTCTTTACTAAATGAATCAGTTTCTCAATCAAACTGTTTTTGAAGCTTGTTTTGCATATTTATCTGCCGACTCGTTTCCTTTTATTCCTCCATGAGATGAACCCATGAAAAAATGACTATTAATCCCACGGCCTGAATTATATAAAGTAAAAACTGAATCTCCAATAAAAGGTCTGGTCGACTATTAGACTGATTATTTTAACTGAGTCTAATGATGAACTTGAATCAGAACAAAGTGAATTGGCTGATTTCCACTTTACTGCCATTTGGTTTCCTGCTTCCTAATGGGACCCCCCCCCCCCCAAAGCCCCTTCAATAGTTACTTCATTATGCAAATCAGTCTAAAGGTTATCAAGCTGAACTCCAGGGGGAAAAGATCCTTTGGTCTATAAAACAAAGAACATTGTGTTTATATGTGACCAACAGCATAAATTCATCAGTTTAACATCCACAGATCATTTCATGGCTGTTCATCATATTTTCTGTTCTCCATCCACCAAAACAACAAGACAAACAAACAAAAAGCCCAAATCAGTCCAACGTCTCAGACCAGCAGCTCCACATGGATCCTCTGGTCCAGCAGAGGCCCGGCTCACACACAGACCAGGAATTAAACCAGTGAGGTCAGCATCTTCCAGAACATGTTTAGTTTCCATTTATTCCTCAGACGTCCCAGTGACCCTATAAATCAGAGACTCTTCAGAGGGCCCCACTCCTCGCTCTGAACCGACACCTTGTCAGGTTCAGTCGGTGAGGACTGAAAGTCCAGAGACGCACTTTCCCTTTTTTCCTCTGATTTCCATTAAATCCTGTATTTCACCATGAAGCGAAGCTGCAGCCTTGAATTTAGGAGCCTAATAATTCAGACACCAGCCTCTTCATGTGGTTCAATCACTCAGTTAAAGTTTCTATTGACCTTTTGTTTCTGTGGGTCAACCCAGAGTTGGGTCTGCTGAGCTCTGCTCAGTTTCTCTCTGACCTCCATACGTCTCAGCAGAGCCTCCAGACTGTGGAGAATTATCCTTTCTCAGTTCAGCTTCTCAGTGTTTGAGGCTCAATGAGTTGAACTCATGAACTCCATGAATTCAGACTAAGAAGCAGAGCTGGTCCATCATCAGGCCGTCGTTATGGGCTGGAACAACAAAAAGGCTCCTAGCAACAGGTTCTGGTTCCTGTTGTTGGCTCATTTTTAGCTTTGTGCACATGTGCACTATGGCTGCGCATGTGCACTATGGCTGCGCATGTGCACTATGGCTGCGCATGTGTAGATACGAGCATGGAAGCAGCTGGAAGAGACGGAGGAAAACATGGAATTATTTATTCCAACTAATGTCAAGAAATCTTTTCCAATTAATTGTTGAAAAGCCAATAGAATAAATCTACTTGCTATTTTTAAACAAAACTATAAATAAACTAGACGTTTAATGATAGATGCAAACATAGATATATGCAGAATAGATCAGCACACAGCGACTCAGCAACCCAAAATAAATCCACAATACAGACGACACAGCAAATTAAATCATGTCAACATGTCACAGCCAAACTGAATAAATCCAAAATAGTAAAAACATGAAAATAACTCAAAAGGCACTTTGCTCCACAAAGCCTTCCTGTTTCCCCATCAGAACCAGAACTTCTGGTCCAGTGAACATCATCTGGATCATGGAGATTATTTGCTGAGATCTTGTTTCCAGGCAGGTTTTCCTCTGATCCTTCAGAGGATCTGGGTTTCCTCCTCAACACCATTCAGCTCAACTTTCACCTGATTTGATCTTATTGCAGATTCTGAAAGCAGCAGGTTCTGAACCAGGGCTGCATTTTACCAGGGCTGGTCCAGAACCAGAATGTGGCCCTGATATGGAAACTGGATCATCTCTGATTGTCCGGTTTGACCATCGTGGCTCCAGCTGCTCTGAGAGCTGCAGATCCAGAGCGTCTCTGTCTGAGGATCAGATCCAGAGGAAACGGCGATCTGCTGCTGAGAGGATGAAGGTTGATGATGATGAGTTACAGGTGTGATGCGTTTACAGCTGGCGTCTCCTAGAGACGTGTTGGTCACCTGGCAGTAGAAGGAGGAACATCTTCATTGAAAACATTCAAATCCTGTTTTGAGAGTTTTTATTGTGGTTCTATTTCTCCTGAGAAATTCTTCTTTTTTATTTTCTCATGTTGTTTCAGCTCCAGTCTCTGACATCAGGATCCATCAGGATGGAAACAGGATCACCTGCAGCTCAGAGGGGATCTACCCTCAACCTGAACCCACCTGGTCCACTGAGCCTCCATCCAACACGGCTCTGCAGAACAGAACCAGAGTCCATCAGCCTGAGGAGAAGCTTGATGACATCAGCAGCTCTCTGACGGGTCCAGATGGTCCAGATCTGATCACTGAAATATCCTGAATGAGGTTCAGGATTTCTGAACAAAAGGTTTCATTACTCAGCAGATTAAACTTCCAGTTTGAAGCTGGTTTAGATTCATTTAGAGAGAGAAACAAGGTACCTGAACAATGATCTGTTAGAGGAGCCGCTGAGATTTCACAGCTTGAAGAGTATTTACCAGATTATGAGGGATTAACCAATAATCTGGCTTAGAGCTCTGGCCATTTCCAGAAGGATTGAGCCAGGAGTATTGTCTGGTTTTAGGATTTCTAATTCTCCAGCAGTCTGTCAAATCTGGATTAGAGATTAAGTTACAAAAGCATCATTGTAAATGTGGTGCTGCCCCCTAGATGGGAGACGATCGATTGATCCATCTGGAGTTACATTGAAATCTCCTCCTAAAATAACCTGATCAGTGAATATTTTAATTTCCAATGTTTTATCATCACTCAGTAAAAAATATACTATTTATGGCTTTATTATTGTATCCATATAAACCAAAATGATCTTATTTCCTTCAGTTTCCACTGTTAGTTACCCACCTTGATGGACTCGACTGTATGTCTTCATAGAAATAACAAACAGCATGAAAGCTGTTGGTTTGTATTCAATGTTGCTATGGATATTTTGTTGACTAGGAATAATTCAGCCATATGTAAAAACAAAGCAATACTTTTTATAAGAGCTTTTGCAGCATGAAGCTAAATATTTTCTCTGTAGAAACTTTATTGTAATTGAAGTTCTGTATTGTTTGTTACTGTGTTTCATTCCTCAAAGTTTTATGTTCTCAGTTTGACTCCAACTGGCTTCAGTAAAGAGTCGACAGAAGCTTCTGGTCTGGGCTCTTATTTTGGAGGGTTGATCTGAATGTCGACTCCAACAAGGTGATGGAGGCTGAGGACACGACAGAAATGCTTCAAATGACACAACAATGGCAACAAGGCTAAATAAAACACAACATTTTATTTTCCCCACATGAATTATGTCTTTTTCTCTCTCAGGTCGGCCATTTTTCCTCCTCAGAACTTAAATCCATGCAGACAATCATCCTGGTTCTGCAGATAAAGATCGGAGCGCCGCTGCTGCACTCTCCT
The DNA here is from genome assembly GCF_051168715.1 of Poecilia mexicana. Taxonomy (NCBI): domain Eukaryota; kingdom Metazoa; phylum Chordata; class Actinopteri; order Cyprinodontiformes; family Poeciliidae; genus Poecilia; species Poecilia mexicana. The sequence goes on from NW_028263381.1 coordinate 20,743,287, forward strand.
CCGCCAGCTTCCTGGTTACCACGGCAACGCCTCAGTTTAGTATTATCATCCAAACACTCGCCTGAGCAACAATAAGGCATCCAGACGGAAGAAGAAGTTCTGAACTTTGAGATCCGGAGCTCAGCAGGAAAAAGTTTCTCCTGTTAGAGAACCAGAGGAAACGAGCCGAGAGAAAACCGAGAGAAACATCGTTAAAACTCGCAGAGATGGAAACGCAACTAAAAACATGGAGACACGGATCAGGAAGTCATTCAGCCAGGAGAAGGACTCCTCTGCTGCACTGTAAAAACTACAAGAATAAAGTGTTTTTACAGGAAAACAGCTGATATTACACATGTTAACCCTCCTGTTCTGTTAGTTTCTGAGGTACAGCAATAATGTTCGCGGGTCAATTTGACCCGGGGAGTGTTTAGTCGTGCTATAGTGTCAGAAACCAAAAAAATCCTCCAAAACCTTTTTGTGTCTGATTATTAACTCCTATACTAACCATTTCAATCAATATTTGTGCAATTATGTTTTTTTATTCCTCACAAATGAAAAACCTAAACACAAAATAACACTAATTATTTTTGAAAGTGACTTTTTGTAAAAAAAATTTTATTTTTTTTATATTACTTTTAGATTTTTTCCATGGCAACGTCTAAACTGAGGCGTTGCCATGGAAACCAGGAAGCTGGCAGAGGAGAGTGCAGCAGCGGCGCTCCGACACAGAATAGTGTCTCAAGTTCTTTATAATTGAACTTGAGACACTATTCTGCCCTGGGTCAAATTGACCTGCTGACTAAAATCAAGACAAATGAGTCCTGAAGATGATCCTCCAGGTGGATTTCCAGTTTAAACCTGCATGTCCAAAACATAACTGGGTTTTTCATCACATGCTGCCCAGATTTTTATGTCATATTTAGCTGGTGTGGAAGGCATATATAGTGTAAATGAGCAGCGACCTCTGAATGCCAGCGGTGATCTTTATGAATGCCACAAATCTTCCATCTACTGTGACATTGGAGCCTGTTTTATAGGACAGGAGAAGTTACAACCCACATGTTCCACACTGTTCTATTAGCTGCTAGTTTGTCTTGTCCACCGATTGTCAAATCAGATTACTCTGGAGAAAAGTCTCCAGAAACATTATGGCCCATAATATTACCCTGCCTGTCTCTGCATCCCTTAGACTGGCTGTTGATTCATCAATTGACCCGGAACATAACAGGAGGGTTAAATAATTACTCTACTAGAAAAACATGTCAATTATTTTACAGTGACCAACATCACTGCTGAATTACATTAATGAACATTTAAGGTCAAACTGTTTATAACAAATACAACATAAAGTTTTAAAGTGAACTTTATGTTTTGAAAAACAGACAGAAAGCAAAGACTAAAGTTTATTCAGTGTTTGAATGTCAAATTGACAGATGGTTTTATCGACTATCACAATATTTTTCAGTTTTTCTGTAGTTTTAATAAAGTTGATTCCACTCACATATTGTTGCTGTAAAATAATTTTCTCTGACAGTTTAGAGTTTCTCTGCTGTGATTTTACTGAGTTGTTGTGTGAACTTGACTGTCATTTTTTACAGTGTGCTAATCTAAGAGGATCGGCCAAAGCAGAAAAACCTGTTTAAACGTTTTAACCTTCATTTCCTGCCCGTCTCTTTGCTCTGAGTCACAGAGCAGGAAACTAAAAGTCAACCATAAAACCAACAACTAAAATCCTTCTTTATCTTTAAATGCGTCATGGTGGAATTCAGTTTTCGAACCCACATGCAAGAACACAACCAGAAGAGTCAGAGTAGTGAACAATAATAATGAGTTTATTGAATCCAGGGAGGAAAAGGGAAGAGGGAGTGGATACTGGAGCGAATGACCAGGTCGTCTTACTGTCAACGAGAGGCAGATGGTTAAAGGAGGAAGGTGAGTATCTTTCCAGGAGTGAATCGAACAGGTTCTTACTCGATATGAAGGTGAGTAAACGAGCAGAGCGCTGGAGGATAGCGCCTCGTAGGAGAGCGGACAGGTTTGTTACTGCTGAACGAGCAGAGTCCGACTTGGTCCAGATGTACCTCTTCTCCAGACTGGGTTCGGGCTGGGACCGACTGATCCTAGCGTTACGAAGGGGAATCCGCTGGAGACAGACCGAAGACGGGGGAAGGAGGCGAACACACGGGGAGTGGCGTTCGACCGGTAACACCGGCAGCGTCGAGGAAGGTGACTCACAGACAGCACTCACGGAAACAACGAGGAGGTAACAGGATCACCGAAGTAAGCTAACACTCAGGCGGTGAGAAGTTGTTCAGCCGTAGCTTATATCCACAATCCACGCGCTCCAAACAAGCCACAGGTGTGACCACCTGTGGCAGCATCTCAGGGGCTCTGCATCTGGCGACATCTAGTGGATGCCCAGGAAAATGACGGTGCTCCAAACAAGAAATAAAACTCAAACCAAAACAAAGAAAAAGACAAACAAAACAGAAAAACACAGATCCTGACAAAATGTTGCATTTTGGCTCTAATTTCTCTGAAATACTTTCTTAAGCTGATTGTTGCCGTTTGCCAGCCGACACCATTTAACACACAGATGAAGGGATTTCAGGCCAACCTGAGTTTCTGCTTCATAATCAGCTTCTGTGGACGATGAATCTGCTGCTCTTTAATATTTACAGTTTCATGTTGACAAAATCCACCTGAGTTTTTACCTGAACTGGCCATCATTTAATCCTTCATCCTGTTTTTCTAGCTGGAGGAGATGAAATGAGTTTAAAGGTCTCAGGGCGACGTTCCTCCATCTGACCAATGAAATCAAGTCGTCAGTGAGAGGAAACATTAATGCATCCACTCTTCGGCGTACAACACCCCTTTCAGACCGATCCAGCTAAAAGAAAGAACCAGAAAAGCGCCAGCATCCCCGCACCAAGATGCAGTCGAGCGATGTATTCCCTGCCCGAACTCTCTAATCCAAGTGGAGCGCCTATTACGGGTGCGCCTGGCGTGCAGAATCTGTCCGCCCCTTGCTCGGCAGCGCATCCGTTTTTGTCGGTTGCAGGATCATTGCTCTTCTTCTCCTTCCATCCAGGCTCCTTTTATTCTGGCTTCAATCAGCCTCTGCTGACACCTGAGCAGGAGGGTTTCCGTCTCCTTAATCTCCTTTTGTATAAAAGTCCAGTGTGTTTGGGTTGTTAAAGGGAAAAACAAAAACAATCCAAACATGAAAAGCACAACTAAAAAAAATTAAGAAAAGAAAGCAATCATATTTTCTCATGTGCAACAGGGGAAGGCAGGCTTATTGTCATTGTTGAGGAAACACTGCAAAAAAAAACAACTAACTTTGAGATCCGGGGCTCAGCAACACAACCTGACGTGACGGGTTTTTGCTGTTTGGCCAGAAGAGACTGAACTTCCTCCTCTCTCTGCTCTGCCTACATGAAACCTCTGTTTCAGTTCCTCCTAGATATTTGGGGTCATAGTTCAGATTTTATTTCAGCTTCTATGTGGTAAAGAGCTGCATCTTGTTGTAGAAACACCTTGTTTCCATGGTTACCATCATAAAAACTGTTGGGAAAAGAGAAAGTGAGAGATGTATCCAAAGTGCACATATTATTACATATCCTTCTTCCAAGAAGAAGGATAATAAAGAGATATAACTCTTTGTTATGTTTGTTTGAAGCTCATTGAGAAATATATTGTGATTTATGCTGGTTTAAAATTACGGTTGAAGAGGCTTGAAAGATAAAATCCCCTCAAAATAATGAGGGTGGAAGAGTCCTGAGGAAAAAGCCCTTGAAATATTTATTCTGGTTGTGACAAGATCCCCTATTGCCCAACAAACAACAACGCTGTGATTGGCAAGTCATATTGAGTGTCATGATTGGGGATCACTAATTGCTTTGGGGTTTTAGAGAACCCCTGGGGCGGTATTCCCTAAAATATTGTTTAATCAATTTATTAAGTGAGAGGAAAACAACCAGTGAGTCCTATTTGGAAATGTTGGACAGAATGTGGGTGAGTGTGTGTGGCTGTCCCCTGACGGTGTAACTTGATCATCGTGTCCTGAAGTTTCAATAATGGACAGAATGTGTGTGTGAGTATGGGGCCGTCCCCTGACGATATAACTTGATATTTTACTATTTGTTATAGCAGTTTTTGTCCTATAATCATTTAAAAATAGTTACAAAATTATGTGTTACTCATGTAATTTTTGTTTCAGTGGTGATTCCTGGATAATTGTAATAACATGATTCTCTCAGAGCTGGTCCAAGTCAGCGTTTACACAGCTAAGCAGGAAGATGATGGGATCCTCAACTCCATGTCTGGGCTGATAGGAGAACTGCAAGGAGCGGCTCCAGGACGAGTCTCTACAGGCTCTTCATGATGTGGGAGGTCAGAGGTCACAGGCCTGAAGTCCTTGGAGTCACATGGATGCTGGTCCTTTGGTACCGGAACAATGCAGGATGTTTTCACGTCCAGGGATCCTCTGCAGGCCAGGCTCATGTTAAAGACATGTGCTTGGCTTCCCTCTGCTGGACGGGAGGGTGTACTGCACGTTGTTGCATAATTCACATTAGAAACCTTTTGATTTTTTACCAATATTAGTGGCAAATAATTGCAGTAAACTGTAATAAACTTATACAGGTTCACATATGGCTAGACTTTTTATTGCAGGTTATCTGTAATAAGTTAATAAAACAAATAATCATCAGATCAGTAAACACTATAATGATGTGAAGTCACACAGAAAAGCCTGAACCTTTCACAGTTTTATGTTAGAAGGATTTTTAGCTGCAGATACATGAAGCCATTAATCCCAACAAACCTGATAGCTTTAACTGTTTTTATTGGTTTTATTTTTGCTGTTTCAGATTAAAAGGAGAAAATCGTGAACAATGATCATTTGGTCATATGAAGCAGCATATATTTGTTTACATGAAATGTACTTAAACATGAAAAATCTTAAGGTTTGGAAACGGGTCCATGTAAATAATAACTATTCAAACCGAAGAAAATATATCATGTGGATACATATTGTGATAGTTTTCATTTCTAATCCGTCACAAGTAAAATTGAAAGACCAAACTTTCAATAGCCAAACTAGAAACTTATTTACATCAATTTGTTGTAAATTATGAACACAGTGTTCAAAATATTTCATTGGAAAACACAGAAAGATATGTATAGTCCCCAGATGATCAGATCATCTCCAGTTTTCTGACTAAGAAATTTATAATAATAATAATAATAAGAAGAAGAAGTAGAAGAAATTTACCAAACCAGCAAACTATAAATCATGAAACCAATCAATCATCTGATCAATAAGGATTAATTTGTTCCTCATGTTGAGGTCATCAGAGCTGCTGTTTGATCACTGAGATCTTCCTCCGCAGGATCTTTACTGGTTTGTCATAAGTGTCGAAGTATGGAAACATCTTGTCGGTGAAGGTGTGTGTGAAGGTGTGAATGTGTGTGTTAGTATAAAGATCAGAGAAGGACAGTTTTCCTCTGTTCGAGTCCAGATTCACTCTGATCCTCTGAGGATTCTTCTGGACTGAGAGACGAGTGGAACGAGCTGGTGGAGAATTTGCTGAGTATTTACCTCCACAAAACCAAATATACCACAATCCAGACTTTATGTCTCCTTTCTTCTGAACAGACTCTTCTAACACACCAAGTAACCAGAATTTACTGTCTCCAACATCAACATCCCAGCTGTGGATCCCTGAGTTAAAACCCTCAGAACTCAGAACAGAACATAACCTAAACCTCTCTGGATTATCAGGAAGCTGCTGATTCTCTCCATAAGTCAAACCAGTCAGATCATCAGACAGATGGAGGTTTGGACCAGCCGTGTTTGGGTCCAGAACCAGAGGAGTGTAGGTCACCATGTCCTTCATGTTGCTCCAGATGTTGAAGGCCAGGTTGCCCAGATGTTTGGCCTGGTCTATCAGAGCTCCTGAGGGCAGCTGTGGATCCTCCAGCAGGGGGCAGCGCTGGACTCTTTCCACTGCAGCCTTGTAGTTGTGCAGGAATGAGACGTCTGCAGCTCTCAGCTCCTCCTCTGTGGCTCTGACTGTGTCTGAAAGAGCTGCTATCTCTCTGCTCAGAGCCTCCATCTTCTCCTTCATCATCCCTCTCTTCTGCTCCTCTTCCTCCCTCAGTGCAGCCAGCCTGGCCTCCTCTTCCTCTGCTAGAAACTGATGAAGCTGCTTAAACTGCTCCCTAATCTGCCTCTCTGTGTGTCGGGCCTGGACCTCCAGGTGTTCTGCTGTCTGTTCAAACTTATTCTGAACTTTCTTCCTGAGCTCCAGCTTCTTCTTTAAAGGCTCCAGAGTTTCCTGAAGTTTCTTCCTGTGTTGCTGAGCAGCTTCATCGATGGGTCTGAGTCTGTGCTTGGTGTGTTTTTCTGAATCTCTGCAGACGAGACACACTGGCTGCTGATGGTCCAGACAGAAGAGTTTGAGTTTCTCAGAGTGCAGAGAGCAGAGACCCTCTGAAGCTGTTTGGTTTCTCTGCTGTAAGAAAGACTCACACAGATTCTTCAGAACCAGATTTAAAGGTGGATCATCCTTAGAAGATTTCTTCTTACAAATAGGACACTGTTTTAGTGATTTCTCTCTCCACCAGTTCTCCAGACACTCCTTACAGAAGCTGTGGCTACATGACACAATAACCGGATTGTTAAAGACGTCCTGACAGATCGGACAGCAGAGATCCTCCTCTGACCTGGAAGTCATTTTGTGTCTAGTGAAGCTAAAAACGCAGCACACAGAAAGTTAAACCAGGAAGTCAGTTTCCCTCCTGCAGAAACTTTATACTCTTACTTTCACTTTGACTTCCTCGTTTTTTCTCCTGCAGCAGTCTGTGTTTGAGCATCTGGTTCCTCGCTTTTCTCTCTGTTTTCCTTCAGTCTGTCTTGAGTCGGTAGTTTGGTGTAAGGAATGTGACACAGGTGATCCTGGGTGTTTCCTCGAATATTTTTTTCTACCTGAACTATTTCCTGATTTTTCTTCTTCTTCTTCTTTTATGGTGGTTGGCAAGCAACTTACAGATGCATTACCTCCACCTTCCAGATTGGAGTATGGACCGGATGCTTTATATTCTCCCCATAATACCTGTTCTTAGAAAATTAAAAATACTACTGAAAACTACATCCCCTGAGGATCGATGAAACAATTCTCTAATATCTAACTTATTTTTATTTCTACTTAACTCTCTAAGTAACACATCTGTTTTCCGTCCATATTTATTATATTCTAAGAATATATGATGTACTGTTTTTATTTTCCACAATAATTACAACTACCTGTATTGTTTATTGATTATCTTAAGAATACTGCTTAATCTTCTATGTCCAAACCTTATTCTAGATATAATATCTTCTTCCTTTCTATTTCTATTTCCTTTTCTTAATTCCCCAACTTTTCTTTACTATAATAAAACCTCACATTATCTTCTTTATCCCACTGTTCTTGCCACTTCTTCTTGATTTACTCTTTTATAATATTTTTATCTTGTTTTTACGTATTTTTATATTTAAATTAATAACATTCTTTTTTGAAGCACTCTTAGTAAAACTATCAGCTAACTAATTTTCTACCACACCAATGTGGGCAGGAGTCCAAACTAAGAACCACAATTTTTAATCCTGAAAATTAAGTGAATTATATACAGTATACTGTCTTGATTCTGAGTTTCCTTCTTGAAAACTAATTAATGGATTACTTGAATCTGAACAAACTAAAACATTGTCAAGAAAACCCAAGATCATTCCAGTTCCACATGCTGGACATTTTAAGTTTAATATTAACAATAAATAAAGTTACATTTAAAGTTTATCAAGTAACATCCCCAACAGTAGACTCAAACTTTGATCAAATCAGTCTGGTTGTGTGTTGTTTTTGTCACCTGCAAACTTTGGTTTAATTCTATTTCTTTTTTCTATCTTAAGAAATTATAGTCAGGTAGAAAGAGTGTCATGAAACAGGAACAGCAGGCTTCCTGAGAAATGAGGAAGTAAGTTTCCAGCTTGCAGATTCATAGAAATTGTTTCAACTATTCCTTATTTCAAAGCATGAAAGTTTTAATGAATGAAATCTAAACATTTTGAGTAATTGGATAAGATTCAAGCTAAAATACTTATATGTTTTGCTTGTAAGAATACTTACACTTGCAGAAAGGTTACAAGCAGGGCTGGCCCAAGTCTCCATGGAGCCATGTATTTCTGCTAACAATGAGGATTGCTCTCCTTGGGCTGCCACCTTATTGTGGTGGAGGGGTTTGAGTGTCCCAATGATCCTAGGAGCTATGCTGTCTGTGGCTTCATTCCCCTGGTAGGGTCACCCAAGGCAGACAGGTCCTAGGTGAGGAACCAGATGAAGCGCAACCTGAAGACCCCTTATAGTGAGAAATAACGTTGGAATTAGTCTTCCCTCATCTGGACGCGGGTCACCGGGTCATCTGGAGCCAGGCCTGGAGGTGGGGCACAATGGCGAGTGCCTGGTGGCTGGGCTTGCACCCAGGGAGCCCGGCTGGGCTCAGCCCGAAGAGGAGACGTGGGTCCCTTTTCCAATGGGCTCACCACCGGTCGGAGGGGCCAAAGGCGAGAGAGGGGACCCTGGCGTTCCAATCCTTGGTTGCAGAAGCTGGCTCTTGGGATGTGGAACATCACCTCTGATGGAGAAGAAGCCAGAGCTAGTGTGCGAGGCTGAGTGGTTCCGGCTAGAAATAGTCCGTCTCATCTCAAGGCATGGCTCTGGTTCTGGATCCAGTCTCCCTGAGAGAGGTGGACATACTTCCACTCTGGAGTTGTCCACTGTGAGAGATGCCGGGCAGGAGTTGGCATACTTGTTGCCCCCCATCTCGCCACCTGAACATTGTGGTTTATCCCAGTGAATGAGAGGGTAGCCTCCCTCCGCCTACAGGTGGGGGAATGGCTTCTGACTTTTGTTTGTGCTTAAGGGGCGAACAGCAGTTCAGATTACCCACCCTTCTTGGAGTCCTTAGAGGGGGTAGTGGAGAGTGCCGCTTTTGGGGACTCCCTTGTTCTGGTGGGGGACTTCAACGCTCACGTGGGCAATGACAGTGAGATCTGGAGGGTTATGGTTCAGACGTCCAACAACAGAACACCACTGGTGCTGTGGTAGAGATGCCAACAGTCTTTTAAAATCTGAAAAGTAACCTGCAATTTATCCTTTTTCCACCTGCGTTCAACACGACAACAGTCCTTTCTTACAGCACGAGTTTTGTCATTAAACCAAGGCTCATGTTTAATCCTTGGCTGCCTAGTTTTTTATGGAGCAATAGAGTCCAGGATGGTTTGACAGGAAGAACAGAACCAGGACCAGATCTCTTCTGTATCAGAGTGAAGGAAGTCAGATGATCCACAGAGCTGAAGAAAAGCAGTGGAAGTGCAATTATAAATAGGAGTCTGTCCTCAGGTGTGGTCCCTGCTAGGTTTAAACATGCAGTAGTGCAGTCATTGCTTAAAAAGCCTTACCTTAATCCTACTGTTCTGGCTAATTATCGGCTTATTTGAAAGCTGCCTTTTCTTTCTAAGGTTTTAGAAAACATTGTGTACTGCCAGCTGACATGGGGTTTCCTTTCATTGCTATGCTGATGATTGTCAGATTTATTTGCCCATAAAGCAGCAGGATGTACATTCAATCAAACATCTCCTGGCATGTCTAGGAGATATAAAAGCTGGGTTGGCCTTGAACTTTTTAAACTTTAATGAAAACAAAACAGAGGTGATGGTGTTTGGACCCAGTGGCTCCTGTGAGTCCTCCTCTGTTGACCTGGGACCTTTGGAGGAACATTTTAAACCTGTTATTACAGATCTTGGTTTTAAGGTGGACAGTGATTTTAAATTGGACAGCCAAATCAGAGCCGTGGTTAAGTCCAGCTTTTATCATTTAAGGCGATTGGCATCAGTGAAATCTTTTCTTTCCAGGCAGCATTTTGAAACGGTGATCCACGCTTTTATTTCAACTCGATTGGACTACTGTAATGCATTTATCTGGGAGTCAGTCAGGCGCTGCTCTCACGTCTGCAGCTAGTACAAAATGCTGCTGCACGACTTCTGACAGGAACTCGAAAGAGGGAACATGTGACCCCTGTCCTGGCCTCACTTCACTGGCTGCCTGTATATTTTAGGATTCATTTTAAAATTCTTATGTTTGTTTTTAAATCACTGCATAATCTTGCCCCGGCTTACCTCACTGAGCTTCTTCATCCCTACGTACCCTATCGGTCTCTCAGGTCAGCAAATCAGCTGCTCTTGGAGGTACCGAGAACAAAAAGGAAGCTCAGAGGGGACAGGGCTTTCTCTGTTATGGGCCCCAAGTTATGGAACAACTAGAGAGGCCCCTTCACTGTCCATTTTTAAAGCTCGTCTTAAAACACATCTATTTTACTTGGCTTTCAACACCAGCAGGATCTAGTTTTAAATTGTATGTTTTGTTTTTAAACTGTAAAAGTATTTATTTTTTTTATTTTTTGTTATGTTGTGTTTTAATACACAGCACTTTATATCAGCTATGTTTTTTTTTTTTAAAGTGCTTTATAAATAAAGTTGGTATGGTATCGGATTTGCGGCCGTATGTCTTGGACACTCGGGTGAAGAGAGGTGCGGATCTGTTCACTGACCACTACCTGGTGGTGAGTTGGCTCCGGTGGTGGGGGAGGAAGCCGGTCAGACCTGGCAGCCCAAACATGTTGTAAGGGTCTGCTGGGAACATCTGGTGGAGTCCCCTGTGAGACGGAGCCTTAACTCCCATCTCCGGCCAAACTTTTAACACGTCCCAAGGGAGGTGGTGGACATTGAGTTTGAGTGGACCATGTCCCGTGCCTCCATTGCTGAGGCGGCTTATCAGAGCTGTGGCCATAAGATTGTCTGTGCCTGTCGCAGTGGCAACCCTCAAACCCATTGATGGACATTTTCGGTGAGGAGTGCTATCAAGCAGAAGGAGTCCTATTGGATCTTTTTGGCCTGTGGGACTCCAGAAGCAGCTGATGGGTACCAGCAGGCGAAGTGCCATGCGGCTCGGGTGGTTGCTGAGGCAAAAACTCGGGTGTAGGAGGAGTTTGGAGAGGCCATGGAGAAAGACTTCTGTTCAGCTTTGAGGCGATTCTGGTCCACCATCCGGCATCCCAGGAGGGGGAAGCAGTGCAGCACCACCACTGTTTATAGTGGGGATGGTGGGCTGCTGACCTTGACTTAGGATGTTGTGGGCCGGTGGCCAGAATACTTCGAAGACCTCCTCAATCCCACCAACATGCCTTTTCTGTCATCGTGAGTTCAGGCTGGATCTGATTCTAGGCTATAGGAGCCATCACACTGAAAGCTTTCTTCCCCTTTTCAGTTCATATCTTCAGTTTCAGATATCAGTTTGGTTCAGAGTCACAGATCTAATCTCTGCTTCACTTTCAAAAACTTAACGCACTAAACAAAAACAAGTTTTAATAGGTAACCCCACTTAATAAAATTCCTCATAAATATTGATGTATTGTAGTGGATCTAAACAGAAATCATGTGTTATTTTAATTATAACTTAAGTTGCTTTAAACTTTTATATTTGATGTGTTTTCTCCATGTCCCTTATGGCTGAGAACTAATAAATATGTAGGAATTGAATATCTAGGAAGTATCATAACTGAAACTTAAGGCTCAGCAGCGGAGTTTACGAGAAAAATATTCAGATAGTATTTTGTGTTTTTAAAGGCTCTACATTGAAGATGATAAGAAATAAAGGCATCTTTTTTTGTTTGCTCCTCTGCTCTCGCCTCCCATACTGAGCTGTCAGCTAATGCTAGCGCTCAGCCGCTCCCTCTCGTTTCAAAATCTTCATATTAAAGTAAGAGTTATATTGCTAAATATAATTTAAATATTATATTCCAAGACATTCACGTGGAAGACATTATGGTACACCCATTTATATGCTGCTTTCACAATAAAAGTGTGCATCCAGTCCATGTTTGAGCCAGCCGTTGCAATTGCAAAAAGAAATGATGTATCAGAAATAATTGGGGACATTATGCAATGCTGAAAAACTCTGTTTCCAGCTACTTCTCTCACTTCTGGGTGGAAGAGGAACACCTTTGGAACAAAACCAGAAAATCTGGTTTTGTTCCAAACCAGATTTGGAACAAAACCAGATCTGATTTTCAATTCCAAAATAAAAGCCTGTTAAAAAACATGTTTTTACTTTTGTCCCTGAAAATTGTCATGTTCATTGCTTGAAAACTCTCTGTTTCCAGTAAGTCCTCTCACTTCTCAGTGACAGAGGGACACCTCTAGAAGACAACCAGAAAATGTCAACCAGATCTGATGAATAATTTCAAAAATAAAAATCTATCAAAAAAGTACTACCCCCAAAAAAGTACGCCGAAAAATACAGAATTTGTTAAAAACTTTGAGCTGAGCTGAAGTAAATAAAAGAGAGAAGTTCAAAAACACACTGAAAGTGAGAATCCTTCTTCAAAATGAAGATATATCATAGATTTCAAAAGAAATTAAAAACAAAAGGCCGTGGATAATATTGGAAATAGCAGCCCCTTTACTTCCGGAGTGTAATGGTCCCATTTCCAAATAAGGAACTGTATGAGACTAACAGTGGTCCTGACCTCACCGGGATTTACACCGATGGCCTATAACTTTATCTGTTTTTATTGATTTTATTTTTTCTGTTTCAGATTAACAAGAGATATTTGTGAAATATAATTAACAATTCCCATGAAGCAGCTGACACTTTAGTTTGCATAAAATTCTTCCTAATAGAAGAAAAACTTAAAATGACTTCAGGTTTGGATTAGAAGCAGTTCATTTGGACAAATAATAATGTAGCAAACAAAATGAAGTACGTTATTTTTTGGATATCTGACCAGAGGGTGAAGATGAAATAATAAATGTATGTTTTTGCTCATCTGGGATTTTTGTGTTTCTTTATTTTGTTCACCAGTCAAGCAGTGCAGTGCAGCCGGTTGGACGTATTCTGTGATAGTAAAATAGTTTTAATTTTGCAGTCGTAAATAAAACAGAAACAGCAAATGTTGATGAACTAGCTGCAAGATTTTGGTGGTGAAGAAAAACAAAACACACTCTTACTAGCTATTAATACATTTATTAAGCTTCCCATTATGGTTACCACAATCTGCCAGTCATTTGTTTACATCAAGTTGTTTTAAATAATAACTACAATGTTCAAAACATTACAGTGGAAAACACAAAGATAATCAGACATTTCCATTTTCCTGATTAAAAACTGAGTTAAAATATATTAAATTCACCAACTCAGCAAACTATCAACCATAAAACCAATCAATCATCTGATCAATAAGAATTAATTTGTTCTTCATGCTGAAATCATCAGAGCTGCTGTTTGATCACTGAGATCTTCATCGGTTGGATCTTTACTTTATACAAAGTGTCAAAGTATGGAACCATCTTGCCAGTGAAGGTGTGTGTGAAGGTGTGTATGTGTGTGTTAGTATCCAGATCAGAGAAGGACAGTTTTCCTCTGTCCCAGTCCAGATTCACTCTGATCCTCTGGACTTTCTTCTGGTCTGAGAGATGAGTGGGAAGAGCTGATGGAGAATCTGCTGAGTATTTACCTTCATGGAACACTAAAAACCACAATCCAGACTCTATGTCTCCCTTCCTCTCTACAGACTCTTCTAACACACCAAGTAACCAGTATTCACTGTCTCCAACATCAACATCCCAGCTGTTGTTCCCTGAGTTAAAACCCTCAGAACTCAGAACAGAACCACAGTAATAATTGTCAAATCTCTCTGGATTATCAGGAAGCTGCTGATCCTCTCCTGCCCTCATGCTGGTCAGATCTTCAGAAAGGTGAATTAATGGACCAGCCGTGTTTGGGTCCAGAACCAGAGGAGTGTAGGTCACCATGGTCTCCATGTTGCTCCAGATGTTGAAGGCCAGGTTGCCCAGATGTTTGGCCTGGTCTATCAGAGCTCCTGAGGGCAGCTGTGGATCCTCCAGCAGGGGGCAGCGCTGGACTCTTTCCACTGCAGCCTTGTAGTTGTGCAGGAATGAGACGTCTGCAGCTCTCAGCTCCTCCTCTGTGGCTCTGACTGTGTCTGAAAGAGCTGCTATCTCTCTGCTCAGAGCCTCCATCTTCTCCTTCATCATCCCTCTCTTCTGCTCCTCTTCCTCCCTCAGTGCAGCCAGCCTGGCCTCCTCTTCCTCTGCTAGAAACTGATGAAGCTGCTTAAACTGCTCCCTAATCTGCCTCTCTGTGTGTCGGGCCTGGACCTCCAGGTGTTCTGCTGTCTGATCAAACTCCTCCTGAACTTTCTTCCTGAGCTCCAGCTTCTCCTCTAAAGGCTCCAGAGTTTCCTGAAGTTTCTTCCTGTGTTGCTGAGCAGCTTCATCGATGGGTCTGAATCTGTGCTCGGTGTGTTTTTCTGAGTCTCTGCAGACGAGACACACTGGCTGCTGATGGTCCAGACAGAAGAGTTTGAGTTTCTCAGAGTGCAGAGAGCAGAGACCCTCTGAAGCATTTTGGTTTCTCTGCTGTAACAAAGACTCACACAGATTCTTCAGAGCCAGATTACAGGGAGGATCTTTGATGAACGATATCATCTTACAAACTGGACACTCTCTTGCTGGTTTCTCTCTCCACCAGTTCTCCAGACACTCCTTACAGAAGCTGTGGCTACATGACACAATAACCGGATTGTTAAAGACGTCCTGACAGATCGGACAGCAGAGATCCTCCTCTAAACTGGAAGCCATTTTGTCTGAGTGAGATTGAAAACAAACAGAATGTTAAAACCAGGAAGTCAGTTTCCCTCCTGCAGAAACTTGATTCTCTTACTTTCACTTTGATTTCCTTGTTTTTCCTCCTGCAGCAGTCTGCGTTCCAGAGTCTGGTTCCTCACTTTTCACTCTCTTCCCCTTGTTTGGTTTCAGTTTTCCACGAGTCTGTGACAAAGGTGATCCTGGGTGTTTTCCCGAATAGTTTTTTTCTCTCCTAACTATTTCCTTTTTTTCCCAAGGGTCCCGTTTCAATTCCATTCCGGAAGCAAAGATGTAGTGCCCTCTGGCGGATTTTCTGTGAATCTGCAGTTTTAGAAAACACAACAGTACTGGAGAAGATTAAGCTTGATGTGAAGGAAACGTTTTCTTTCTATTAAGGAATTGGGTTCAGATTAAGAAATAATTTACTAATATATTTTTTAATGTGACTGAAAATACAGTAAATGTAAACCAAAACAATAAAAACTAGTTCACCAACCCAGCAAGTTATGCAGTCATTCGTAAAACCAATCAACCAGCCCACCAATAAAAATGGTGAGAATTAAAATTCATTATTAAGAATTCATCTGTAATCATTTATCAATAATTAAATTATCAATAAAATGCAAAACAATTACTGTATCTCTGGAATCATAAATATAACTAAGCCAATAAATTGCAAAAGAATATCCCAGCATATAATGAGCAAAACAATAAGCAATCATGCACAGAAAGGTGGTTCACCTCGATTAGGTTATTGTGAACCACCTTACCCACAGGTGATTTTTGCCCGTTCTGATAAAAATGTACCTTTGACACAAAGAAAGCCCTGTTGATGTGATATTTTATTGTAAAATGATTGGTTACAAGTATAAACTAGGGCTGTTGTAAATGAATATTTTAGTAATCGAGTAATCTTACGATTAATCGAGTAATCGGATAAAAAAAAATTACAAAATAAACTATTGGCAAATCTGCAATAACACCAGTTAGTCCAGATCAGTCCAATATGTCCTTTTTGAGCATCCCTAACAATTAAATGTTTGTAGTTTAGAAAGTTTACTTGTAACAGTAGTTTGCTTTAACCTGAAGAAAAGCTAAGATATTAAATTATTTATTTATTTATTATTATTATTAATTTCAGGATGGAAAGACACCAATAAATAAATGCTTTTCAGCAGGCACGTGCAGAGGGGGAGGCTGGGGGTGCTTGAGCACCTGCCCTTTTTGCTCCTTGCCCCAAAGTGCCCTTTTGGTCAATTTTTTTTTTTTTTTTTTGAATTATTATTTTCAAAGCCCTTTTCTGACACATAATACCATGTACTAAAATTATTTTATTTATTTTTTTTTTTTGTACAACATAATAAGCCTTCCGGTCACCTTGTTACCTTTGACCTTTTGCCCGTGACGCATGACGCAGTTGCCTCTCGCGCAGTCAGATAAGGCGGCTAACTGGAGCTCAGCATAGCGAACGTTCCAGATTACAGATCAGTTTTTGGTGAATTATATATATAAAAAAAACTTTTTTAGTGAATAAAGTGGAGCAGACTTGCTGCTTGTCAGATGACGGAAAACGTTGAAAGTATCGTTTCTGCTTCAGCGGTTTAAGCAGAGAGGTAATGAAATACAACAGACACTGACAGGCCTCTAGTCTGCCTTTCTCTGAAGAACTACTGAGGGGAGGAGACAGCCAGGTGAGGAGAAACTGTTCTTATCTATCATTCAGTATTTTATCATACAGACATTAGGCTGTTGTTGTTGTGCTATTAGCTAGCTGCTAGCTACGACTTTGCTAGAAGCTAGATAACTGAAAAGCTTCTTCCCTGTGTACGAGG
The DNA here is from genome assembly GCF_051168715.1 of Poecilia mexicana. NCBI lineage: Eukaryota > Metazoa > Chordata > Actinopteri > Cyprinodontiformes > Poeciliidae > Poecilia > Poecilia mexicana. Next base: position 20,759,871 of record NW_028263381.1, read on the forward strand.
CACATCGCCCGTCCAAAACTTATCATCTCCATAATGGATATATGTCTGATCTTCTAATTTCCTTTGCTGCATAATGTACATTGCATTTATTCTGGCGTTAAGTAAATGTGTCTTGAAAGAGAATAGCACTTAAATAATAGTCCAACAAGGATATTCATTTAGAATTAAAAATAACTCACCCTGAATTACCATGATAGATATAATGTGTGTCATGAATGAAGGGGAAAAAACTCAACCCAGATTTTAAGTTTTGGGGTCTGGTTCGCAGAGTATGTAGTTAAATTTTTTCCCCAATTATTCAATGGGAAAAAATAAACTAACCTCAATTAAGTAAAATAAAATTGTAATCAAAACTTTTGGAATTGTAATGATTTCTTTTTTTAAAACAAATTATTTTGTTTAAAAAACTTTTTTTAAATTAATAACTAATTTTGGTCTTGTGAACTTAAAAAGTTATTTGCCAAACATAAACTTTATTTTCACACATCAGAAATCTTGTTGCCGTTTTGGGTCCTGCCCATGACGTCATGTGAGAATCATAAGCAAAACTTTGACTCAAACAAAAACTTAGAATATCAAGAAAAGATTTCTGACATGCACAAATAAGTTTGTTTTGCAAAAAAAATCCCTTCATGAGACAAATGTGGATTTAAATGTTTAAAAAAGTTTTAAGCAAAACTCAGTAGGCTTTTCCCATAGTGATATGCATTAACAATTTAATTTTTGCTTTTGTTTTTTTCTTTATTTCTGCAGAACCACCTTAAAGTTTGATGCAGCTCTGCTTTCCTGAATGGACCGTCTTCATCTCCACTGCAGCAAACATGCAGCTCTTTTTTTTTATAGATTACAGTCCAGTAAAAGGTTGCATTGTGCCCTTGTTTATATTTTTAATAGTGTAATTCTGTAAAGACAAAATATGTAAATCAGAACTAAACCACCAGCTCTGATTTACATATCTTGCTAAATTGCGGGTTTGGATATTGCAATACATTCCTATAACAAAATAGACCTGCAGAAAGAAACTACTAATAAAATATCTTACATATGCATAGTTGTATGCTCTGTATAGAGATTTACCTTAGCTTTGATTGTATATTTCACAATTTTGTAATTTATCATTGTTTATTAAATTCTGAAAGCTGAGAGGCTTTGTTAATAATCTATCCTAGAATGCGGTTAGATGAGCCCTTTTTTTTTTTTGAGCACCTGCCCTTTTAGTGGTCTCTGCACGGCCCTGATTATATCCAAAACCACATTCATCCCCACCTCCTGCTCTGCTGATACTCTTGTATGCGACTGATACATAAACTCTCCCTCTCCACTCCACCTCCCAGTAACAACGTCCAGTCAGACTCTCTCTACTCAGAACCTGAAACCATCCAGTGAATCTGTCTGGATGACGAGAATAAAACTGAACCTGATTCATCCATGTCACCTTCCTGTTCCCCTCTGATAGTCTCAGCCATGTGTTTGCTGTGTTTGGATCCAGAGTGATTTCACATGAATATCTTAAGAATCCAGCTCTGCTCTTTGGTTCTGGTTCTGGTTCTGGTTCTGACAGTAGAACATCCACCTCAGTGACCTTCAGTGAGATGTTTGTCCTTGAGTCTCTCAGGATGTCCTGTAGTTTGTCTCTGAGCTCTGACACAGCTGCTGTCACATCCTCAAAGTGTCTCAGAGGACGGATGTTGATGCTGGATGAGTGTGTCGACTCACTGAGTGCTGGCAGTGAGGGGTAGTTGAGGAGAAACTGGTTGTGATCCTCTGTGTGTGAGAGCTGCTCCAGCTCAGCGTCTTTCCTCTTCAGCTCAGTGATCTCCTGCTCCAGCTTCTCCTGAACATCTTTGACTCGACTCACTTCAGTTTCCTGCTGGGATCTGATCTGCTGCTTCACCTCAGAGCTTCTTTTCTGGAGGAGACGGATCAGCTGGGTGAAGATCTTCTCACTGTCCTCCACTGTTTTATCAGCAGAGCGATTGATGGCCTCCACCTCCTGCTGAAGCAGCTTCACATCTTTCTCCTGGTCCTGGATTCTCTGCTGGATGTTTCCTCGTCTCTCCTCCAGCTCTCTCTGCCTCTCAGTCCTTTCTGCTGCAGCTGACACTGTTTCATGGCCTTTATGTTCATCCATTAAACAGATGAGACAGATACACTTCTGATCAGTGCGGCAGAACATCTTCATCACCTCATCATGCTTACAGCAGATGTTCTCCTGGAGGTTCTTGGACGGCTCCACCAGCTTGTGTTTCTTAAATGCAGCTGAATCATAATGAGGCTGAAGGTGTTTCTCACAGAAAGAGGCCAGACAGACTAAACAGGACTTGATGGCTTTCAGTTTTCTTCCAGTGCAGGAATCACAGGCCACATCTTCAGGTCCAGCATAACAGTGGTCAGCAGGAGCAGCTTGGAGTCCAGTCTTCTTCAGCTGCTCCACTAAAGCTGCTAGCATGGTGTTTTTCTTCCAAACAGGCCTTGGTATGAATGTCTCCCTGCACTGAGGGCAGCTGTGGATTCGTTTCTGATCCTCTCCATCCCAGTGACCTTTAATGCAGGTCATACAGTAGCTGTGTCCACAGGGAATCGTCACCGGATCCTTCAGTAGATCCAGACAGATGGAACAGGAGAAAGTCTCTCGGTCGAACTGATTCTGCTCCATTTCTGCTCACAGTCACAGTGACTGTCTGAGTTTCTCTTCTTCAAAACAGAAACTGGTTTGTCCTGATTTATGTCTCATGTTTCAGTGCAGAGAGGCTGCAGCCAATCAAGTTTTACCCACAGCTTATCTTGGTTACGCCCAGCCTCAAAGTTCAGATCAAAAAAATAATCCTGCCCAGTTTACACCCAAAGTTTTATCAGACCATGAAGTTTATCTTAGGTAAAAAAGACAATAATGGAAACAAATGGGCCCAACTGTTCATGAGAAAAATACTGAATAAAGGAAACATGATTGTAAATAAATATTGTTAAAGAACATAATTAAATATTACCATTTATGCACATGCACTCCTGGATTTCCAGATTTTTTTAGATTATGTCTCTCACTGTGGACATGAACCTGAGGTGAAAATTTCAAACCCTCCATGATTTCTAAGTGGAAGAACTTACAAAGTTGCAGGATGTTCAAAAACTTATTTTCCTCTATCATAGGTATTTTTCGACAACCTAAGTAAAAGGAACCACAGACAACTTTGTGAGTTTTTACCAAGCTTTTGTTATGATCTGTGTTTCAGTGTGTTTATTTTTGTATTTTTTGTGTTATCCTGTTCCCTGTGAGTCATGTCTCTGCGTCTTCCCTGCTGATTGTCTCCCAGGTGTGTCTCATTCCCCATGATTACCCTCCCAGTGTATTTAATCCCACCTGTTTTCTGTGTTCCTCCTCGGGTCCTTGTCTAAGATTGTCATTTACAAGTACGTCTTTGCGTTTGCTACTCTCTCCAGTAGAAATGCCAAGTCCTGGATTGTGTAGCTCGCTTGTTAGTCCTGTTAGACCGTTGCTACCGGCATTTTAGCTGTGCGCTTGCCTCTTGCCGTGCTGCCTGTCATGGACTATGTACCATGTGCATTACCTTTATTAAATCCACCATTCTCTTCATAACCTGGGCATCAGCGTCATCTCCTCACCACCATCCACCACCAACTCTGACAGCTTTGATGAAAACAGCAGACGCAGAGGACCGCTGCAGCGCGCTGCCCACCGCGCCTTCTGAAAAACTTCAGTTTGAGCTCGTCTTTTATTTTCAGAGAAGGCAGAGATAGAAACAAGGGACAAGTTATCAATAAGTTCATCACACAAGGTCATCTCGTCTTTTCGCTTGGGAGCGATTTCTCCAGGTTGGAGGGCTGTTATCAGTGTGAGAAAGTTTTAAACACAGCAGTCTGAGGTTTTAACACAGACAGTGAAGGGCCAACACTTCTAAATGAAGACCACAATTATCTATGGTAATATAAGACTGCTAAGGTAAGATTAATAATCTAAAGTAATATAAATGTAAAGATTATAACACAAAAATCCTCACACTCTCCCTCATCTTTATCATTTTACATGTGTGTAACTATTAAAAGTAAAGAAAAAGAACAAAAGGAAAAAGGAAACAAACAATAAAATGCATAAAGGAAAAATATGAGATATAAAAGAAACATCAGGAAACCAAATGATATTTTTCTTTTTTTATCATTAACACCATTTGTTTTCATATTCTCAGTGTAGGAATCAATCAGCAAATGATTTAATCTGTTTATTGATTACAGAACATCGTCATATAATTGTCCTTTCAGCGCGTCTTCATCCATATTGAGCAAGTCGTCCTCACGTGTGTCAGATGTTGGTCTGACCCGCTGATAGCTGACCACAGCATGTTAAACGTCTTAAGCATCAGGCTACGAAGGCATGGAATGATGCAACTTGTGAAAAAAGGATCAGAAAACCCAGAACAGGAGCTCCAAGCTTCAACAGCTGGTTCCACCAGGATCCAGAAATGAGCCATGAAAGAAAATCTAAAGGATGTGATCCATGCGTTCCACTTTCCACGTAGTGTTTAAGTTCCTCCAGCTCATGTAGAGCGTCAGAAATATTTCCACCGGTTCCTGTTTCATCAGGAACAAACGTGCAGCTCGCTGAGCCCATGATTTTCAAACTCCTCCCCGAGAGGCTGTGAGGAAGTCCAGTACAACACGGTTCCTCAGCTCAGTCAGCTCTCTCACGGCGCCGTTGGCCAGCTCAGGCCTGCTGTTGATGGGTCGCAGTCGGCCGTACCTGTTGATCTCAATGTGGTCTCCAATCTCAGCTAACAGGCCACATATCCACACAGGAAGTAGCAGTCAGCCATCGGTGAACGGTTCATAGCTCCCCAAAGTCTCTGTGTGGCGGCTCCAGTCCAAAGTGGATTAGAATAATCCCTTTTACTCCACTTGTTGTTTCTTCCTGCTGAGAAGCTGCGCCGTGGATGGACACTCAGGCCATGGAGACACATCTGTTCCTCATCAGTGATGTTCCCTGGGTGAAGACCTGAGCTGTGTGGAGCAGAGGGCAGCTGTGCACATACAGCTGACTTGGTTCCCCTCATAAGCGGTCCTGTTCATCAGTCGGCACCACAGATTGGTGCTGTAGTCGTGTGGGTGTCTCTGAAGGGGGGACACGTCTGCTTCCTTCTTTGTCCTGCTGAAGGTGAAGGTGTGGGTCAGGGTTCCACGTCTCAGCTGGGACTGGACAATTACAACAAACGATGGTTTTTCTTCTGATGTGTCTCCGCTTCTCCTTTGTTCTTAGAGGAGCCTGAATATGAAACAAAAATAAAAAGAACGACCGCCGTCTTCTTCCCCAAACTCTGTCTCTTAATTCCTGAAATCATGAACATTTCTTTGTCCAATCATGTCCTTGTGTCCTTCTGCTGATCCCAAACAGCCACACAGCTTCCACCTCAGTGAGCAGCACCAGGTCCCACCAACTGTGGCAGCACCAAAAGGACAAATCAAAACAATTCACCAATCAATTTAAAGCTACAGATTCACATTAATACATTCACATACATTTTCCAATTTTCCTTTAACTATATATTTTGTAATGATTCGTTTGGTCTCTGATCTTCAGGATCATATTTAAAGATACGTGCACATTCAAAAAGAAATCTCAACATGTTTTTGGATTCTGCATCAAACTGATCAGTTTTCTGTTGCTGAAACATTTCACCAATTTACTAAAATCCATTTTCTGTTATTAAAATCTAATTTAACTGTTCAACTCAAAGGCAAACACACATTTTATGCCATATGAATAATCTTCAACACTTAAAAATATATATTTTAATTTCAAACAAATTCATTCAAACTAAAATAAAACAACTGTCAGCTGGTTTCCAAAACTTAGAAATAGTCTGGAACATTTTATTTATTTTTTCAGGACTGTAATTCAATAATTCTCACTGATAACATTTTTTAGGTTTACTGAACTCTGCTGAGGATCCAGGATAAATATAAACTCCAGCCAGTATCGGTTCAGTGAATCTGGTCTGGACTCTGTGGAGGAGAGTCATGGTTTCAGAGACGCTGTAGAAGGACAGAATACCTGCTGTGTGATCCAGGTACACTCCGACTCTGGAGGGAACTGGACCTGAGACGGAGGTTGAAATGTTGTTGTGTCCAAATCCATAACTGAATACAGAAGAATATAAAGCCCAAGATTTATCATTATTTCCAAAACCACATTCATTCCCACATCCTTCTCTGCTGATACTCTTGAATGCGACTGATACACAAACTGATCCTCTCCTCTCCACCTCCCAGTAACAACGTCCAGTCAGACTCTCTTTACTCAGAACCTGATAATAATCAGTGAATCTGTCTGGATGACTAGAATAAAACTGATTCTGATCCATCCATGTCACCTTCCTGTTCCCCTCTGATAGTCCCAGCTGTCTGAATGCTGTGTTTGGATCCAGAGTGATTTCACATGAATATCTTAAGAATCCAGCTCTGCTCTTTGGTTCTGGTTCTGGTTCTGACAGTAGAACATCCACCTCAGTGACCATCAGTGAGATGTTTGTCCATGAGTCTCTCAGGACGTCCTGTAGTTTGTCTCTGAGCTCTGACACAGCTGCTGTCACGTCCTCAAAGTGTCTCAGAGGACGGATGTTGATGCTGGATGAGTGTGTCGACTCACTGAGTGCTGGCAGTGAGGGGTAGTTGAGGAGAAACTGGTTGTGATCCTCTGTGTGTGAGAGCTGCTCCAGCTCAGCGTCTTTCCTCTTCAGCTCAGTGATCTCCTGCTCCAGCTTCTCCTGAACATCTTTGACTCGACTCACTTCAGTTTCCTGCTGGGATCTGATCTGCTGCTTCACCTCAGAGCTTCTTTTCCGGAGGAGACGGATCAGCTGGGTGAAGATCTTCTCACTGTCCTCCACTGTTTTATCAGCAGAGCGATTGATGGCCTCCACCTCCTGCTGAAGCAGCTTCACATCTTTCTCCTGGTCCTGGATTCTCTGCTGGATGTTTCCTCGTCTCTCCTCCAGCTCTCTCTGCCTCTCAGTCCTTTCTGCTGCAGCTGACACTGTTTCATGGTCTCTATGTTCATCCATTAAACAGATGAGGCAGATACACTTCTGATCAGTGCGGCAGAACATCTTCATCACCTCATCATGCTTACAGCAGATGTTCTCCTGGAGGTTCTTGGACGGCTCCACCAGCTTGTGTTTCTTAAATGCAGCTGAATCATAATGAGGATGAAGGTGTTTCTCACAGAAAGAGGCCAGACAGACTAAACAGGACTTGATGGCTTTCAGTTTTCTTCCAGTGCAGGAATCACAGGCCACATCTTCAGGTCCAGCATAACAGTGGTCAGCAGGAGCAGCTTGGAGTCCAGTCTTCTTCAGCTGCTCCACTAAAGCTGCTAGCATGGTGTTTTTCTTCAAAACAGGCCTTGGTATGAATGTCTCTCTGCACTGAGGGCAGCTGTGGATTCCTTTCTGATCCTCTCCATCCCAGTGACCTTTAATGCAGGTCATACAGTAGCTGTGTCCACAGGGAGTCGCCACCGGATCCGTCAGTAGATCCAGACAGATGGAACAGGAGAAAGTCTCTCGGTCGAACTGATTCTGCTCCATTTCTGCTCTCAGTCACAGTGACTGTCTGAGTTTCTCTTCCTGGTAACAGAAACTGTTTAATTGAGTCCAAGTCTCATGTTTCAGTGCAGAGAGGCTGCAGCCAATCAGGTTTAACCCACAGCTTATCTTGGTTACGCCCAGCCTCAAAGTCCAGATGTTAAAAGTCAGTAAACATGATTGTAAAGAAATATTATCAAGGAACATGATTAAATATTACCATTTATGCACATGCACTCCTTGATTTCCAGATTGTGTCTCTCACTGTGGACATGAACCTGAGGTGAAAATTTCAAACCCTCCATGATTTCTAAGTTGGAGAACTTACAAAGTCGCCGGATGTTCAAATACTTATTTTCTTCTCTGTATTGTGTAAAATTATCGTTTCTTGTTTGTTTGTTTCTCCAGATGTCTCCTGTATAACAACACATGGAAACTTTGAGGCAGTTTGCCTAAATCCAGATGTTTTGTTGGCTGCCCTCGTCAGTCTCCACCACAGAGAAAGTTCTGGTCTTCCAAGTCGGAGCCTCGTCACCAACAGGTCAGTAAAAACACCATCATGTGCACAGCTGTCAAATGTGACGTCCCACATTTTTTATAGATTTTTTATGCGTAGACGTTCTCTTTACGTAAGACAAAGTTATAATTCCTCTTTTTTTCTTACACTTTTCTATTAAGACTAATTCTTATAATGGACAAAAAAATAATCTATTATTGTTGTATTCTTGCATTATTTCAGACTCATTAACATAATAAACTAAGCCTCATGGACTTTTAGTTCTACACATTCCAGATCATGTTTGAACTGAGAAAGCCTTCTGGATGTTATGTTTTCACTACCAAGTTCTTGTTTTATTGACAATTTCCTGGATGACTGAGAGACACCAGCATGTTTTCACAGAATAATGTGTCAGAAACTTTTTCCCCCTGACCTCAATCTTCACCTCAAGACAATTACAATGAAATAAATGAAGTTATTGGTTTGAACATTTTCTGACTTCACGTCAAATGGACTAGAGAGAAGGTCATGATGAGTCTAATGCTTTTTGCCCACATGCAGAAACACACAGAGAGATGGATGTAAGAAAAGGTTGTTTATTGTAAAATCAAACAAAGATACACGGCTAGGGGGGTCAGCAGGTCGGAGTCCGGGTGCATCTGCAGACAAGGGAAGAGAGGTTAGATGGTTCCACAGGGGGTGAAAAAGGAGACTAATGGCCGTGAGCTCTGTTCTTACATGAGTAACCGATGGAGGGTGGGCAGGTCAGATATGTCTCCACAGACGATCAGCAGAGGCGTCACGAAAAAGGTTTCTTTAGGACTGGTGGACGAGAGGAAACCAACCCCAAGGGCCTCGAAGGATTCCTAAAGGAGAGTCACAAGAACTGGGTGAGACCCTGAACAAACTCGGATCAAAAAACCCAGAAGTCTTAGACCAAACACACTGAGACGCTCTGGCAGGGTAGTGTTGGCTGTCTGCTGCTGATATGCTCCTCTGGCTGACAATGATGATTCCTCTCAGGTGTTGGTAGTTGAGAGCCTGCAGGCACACCCTCCCCACCAGAGTGACCCAATGGCTCCCTCTGGTGGACTGCCGAAGAACTGAAAAGGAAGCCAACTAATCCCCCCATCCTGGAACCCAACAGAGAACATACACTGCTCAAAAAAATAAAGGGAACACTCAAATAACACATCCTAGATCTGAATGAATGAAATATTATCATTGAATACTTTGTTCTGTACAAAGTTGAATGTGCTCACAAGAAAATCACACAAAAATCATCAATGGAAATCAAATTTATTACCCAATGGAGGCCTGGATTTGGAGCCACACACAAAATTAAAGTGAAATGTTCCCTTTATTTTTTTGAGCAGTATATATTGATGATACAAAGAGACTAGAAGCTACTTTTTGTACACGTTTATTTAGAAATGCAAACAACTTCTCATGCATTCACAACTGAAGCTGGAATCTGCATTCATAGTTTTTAGAAGCTCCATTTAAAGTCGACTGAAGAGTTATGCTTTTTAAATAATGATTAATGTTAAGAATTTGATAGATCTACAAAGAAAACAATAAATACTCTATGAATGGCAATTAAATGTATTAGTAGAGAACAATTTATGTCATACAATCAAATGTTTTCTGACTTTTTGTGTTTTCAACAATTAAATTTCCAGGTCACTCATACATTTAAAAAATGTGTCCATGCCCGATCCACTTCTGCCTCATCACATCCATCTGCAAAGCCCATATAAATCCCACTTGGTTCAGGGTTTACACGTCTTATTTTATCTACTGCACACGATGGAACGACTCTCCGGATTCTTCTTCCCAACCTGCCATGCATCCACCATGTAAACTGACCATCTGCTCAGTATTAAAATAACTATAACTAAGGATCTCAACACAACATTCACTGCAGGTTAAATATTTTTAAACAGTCCTCATCATGCTGCTTACATTTTCATATCATAACGTGATAAATACTAAATAACTGATCAACGTAATCTTTCAAAACACAAAAACCGAAAAAGCTAAAACTCAAACAGTTTTGACACTTATTGTAGTAATAAATGTATTGGTGTTATCTCATTATGTATAAATGTGAAATCTTTGAATTTTGGCATTAAGGACCATGTTAATGAATATATAGTTAAAAAAATACATTAACATGTAAATAAGGAAACAAGAATTAAAACATTTAAAGTTCTTCTGTATAAGGTTATGGTTTTTAAGTATTTATTATGGTATAAGTTATATATAACTGTTTCACATATATTTTATGTTTATTTTATGTTATTTATGTTCTTTTTGGTAGGAACTTCAGGTACATAGCCTTGTACACCTGAAATATTTAAAATTATGTTACTTTAATGTTGATATACATCATAATATTCAATTCACCTTAGAAGCTACATTAGTACCTTTTATAAAATAGTTTTTAACATATTTATTAAAACTATCAACATGCCATTAGAGAATAATATGATAAACATAATCTGAAAATAATATAGATCCTCTGAACCCTCCACATGGACAGGCTCTCAGCTGTATATAAATAAATGGCTCTATCAGAAACAAGGTAGAATTAAATACAATGTTTGTAAAATTAACTCTAAATGTTATTGAATGTGTACTTCTATAAGTAGAATAAAAATTTAAATTCAAAATACTAAACAACATTTCTAAAGCTTCCACTAAAGCTATTGTGGCTTTAGTGTAATATTTTCTATTTTACCTCCAGTTCTGTGGTGTTGATGCTCTTTGTAAGACGGTCCAGGTCTTTCAAAAGCTGCTTGTCTTTCATCATGTTTCCAACATGAGCATCAGATCCTGGCCTTAGCCACAGCTTAGTCCTCTGACTTGAGTCACTCAGAAGTTCATGAGCTCATGCATGATGGTGTTTGTTCCCTGGCCAGTCGTGTCGGTTGGTGACATGGTGAATCAGTGACACCCACTTCTCCTTCAGTGTTTCTGCATTTCCCCCACAGGTTTGTGTTCTCCACCAGAAATGATTTATAATGGACCGAATCCACTCTGCAAGGTCTTCACATGACTTCCACTTTGCTGCAGCAGCCAGTTTTTTGGACACCCCTCTTGCCACATGCCAGGATCAGATTCATGGCGTTTTTTGGGATTGTTGACCCTCATATCTTTAATAATTTGCGGATGTCTGTCTGTGCAAACGGTCGTGACCTTCACTCAACAACAAATGTGCAAATAAGACCAAAATGTTGTAATCCTTCAGCGTTTCAGTGTAGAAAGTCCAGGATCCTCAGCGATTCCCTCTCAAGTTTAATCCAGATCTTCCTTTCATTTCTAAGTAAAGTGCTCCTCTAGCAACAAAACAAACAAACATGCAGCATGAGATCAGTCCCACATCGTTTTAGCTAAACAACAAACATGTTGGGGGCTGACAGGTTGGTCCCCATGCGTAGGACAGTCTCCGGCTCTTCTTCACCTTTACAGGGTTTATCCTCCCTATAGACACACTTGCATTGGCTGGCTCTGTTTCCATGCTTGTTTTATTGGCCGTCTGCTTGGACAGATGATCTCATGTCCATCATTGTCTTAGAGACATTATGTCCTGATGTCTGTGTTCATGTCTCAGGGTCAAAGGTCATCCTACATCCGTTGCCTGCACAACAGGCCCGTGCAGAGACCACTAAAGGGGCAGGTGCTCAAAAAAAGGGCTCATCTAACCGCATTCTAGGAAAGACTTGATAAATAATGATAAATTACAAAATTATGAGACATACAATATAAGCTAAGGAAAAACTCTATATGGAGCATAACACTATGCATATGTTAGATATTTTATTAGTAATTTCTTTCTGCAGGTCTACTTTGTTATAGGAAAGTTTTGCCATATTCAAACCCGCAATTTAGCAAAATATGTAAATCAGAGCCAGACCAGCAGACATATTTTGTCTTTACAGAATTACACTGTTAAAAATATAAACAAGGGCACAATGCAACCTTTTAATGAACTGTAATCTATAAAACAGAGCTTCCTGTTTGCTGCAGTGGAGATGAAGATGGTCCATTCAGGAAAGCAGAGCTGCATCAAACTTTAACGTGGAACTGCAGAAAAAAAAGCAAAAATTGAATTGTTAATGCATGTCACCATGAGAAAAGCCTACTGAGACTTACTGCCTACCAAAATGTTTACCTATATCTCTATTTGTGTCTCAGTGTATTTTTTAAGTACCTATATACATTTTCTTCAATCTTTCCTCTTCTCTTTCTTCTTCATCGTCTCATCTACTCTGTGTTGAGTGGAGGCCGATGTCTCTTATTTATTTCAGTCTCTTTTTTCCCCCCAAACTGAATCTAAGATTATTATCCAAAATCTTCTTTTCCTTCATGGTGATTTAACTGTTTAAAAACAAACTTCCAACTTTTAAGCATTCTTGCTATTTTTGTTCTCTTCTGTTCACAGCAGCAGTTTTCTGTTGGTCATGTCTCTAAAAATGTCCATAACCTCACTGTGAATGATTGGCACTTCCTTCTTAATGGCCAACAAAAGAAGGTCTGACAACCTGTCCTTCTTGCATAAGCTGCGTAGTTTTGTTTTCACTAGCTTCAGTTTTGAGAAGGAACGCTCAGCGGTTGCTGTAGACACTGGTAAGGTGGCGTATGTTTTCAATCGTCCAGCCATGTTGGGAAAAACCAGATCAGCATTGTTTTCTTTGATGACAGACAGCATTGATGACACACTGAAAGATGAAAACTCCAAATATGAATTGTGAAAAACCTTCAGCTCTGTCTTCAATTTTTCTTGGTCATCAGTTTCATAAAACTGGCAGAGCATCTTTAGAGCTTGAAGTGCTTTTGGAGGAACTGTTGCATTGGACCAGTTTTCTGGGACAGTAAGGCAGTGGAGGGCATTTAATGTTTCCCAGGTAGCATTATCTACTCCCTTAAACCGTTTCTGAAGCTCTTGTGTAATGGAGTCTACAAAAACATAACATACCTGTGGACTCCTTCAAGGTATGGAGAACATGGTCATCAGAAGCGCCTGTACCAACCGCAGTAAACTTTGCTGGCACTTTCCTCTTCCTTCTGTGTCCACTGACTTCTTCAGGGGGGTCAAGCCCCACAGCTGCAGCCTTTTCTGTGGCTTTCTTATACATTTCCTCAAATTCTTCTTCTGATCTGCAATGCTCCAGTGTCTGTAGTTCCCCTTCAACAGTTTTGTAGGCTGCAGCCAGGTCCATATCTTTCTGCTGTAACGCATCTGATGCAACTGCAGTTACTTGGAAGATGGGGCAAGTAATTTCCAGACACAAGAAGAATTCAAAATCGATGTTCTTCAAAAGGATTGCTGCATCACCTGCTGATGGATCAGGGGGGCTTTCCTGAGTCATATTCTCTAAGAACTTCATAACAGCTGGAAGGACCTTCTTGAGACTTCAGGGCTCTTTCTCGGCAGGCCCAACGAGTGTCAGACAACTGTTGCAGTTCAACTGGGCGCTGATGTGGTTGCATTCCTTTCTGAACCTCAATAAATGCAGTAGGTCTTTTTGATGAGTTCCCAATGAAAGCGTAAAGTTTTTCAAACAAGTTGAAAAATGTGACCAAGCATATATTTGATTTGGCGCTTTCAACTAACACCAGATTAAGACAGTGTGCCTGACAGTGGACATACAAAGCCCTGGGATTGTGCCTGAGGATTCTTGCCTGAAGTCCCTTGTAGTGTCCTCTCATGTTAGCTGCTCCATCGTATCCCTGACCTCTGATGTTATCCATTTTTAGATTGTTTTCCTTCGTCCAGAACCAGATTTTCAAGGGCTTCTCCACTTGTGGACTGAATGTTGCACACCTGAATAAATCACTCCTTAACCTGCATGTTGTGCACGTATCTGACCACAAATGACTCTTGTTCCATGTGTGAAACATCTGTGGTTTGGTCAATAAGAATGGAATACAGCTCACTTTCTTCTATTTCAGCTTTGATTGGACGTCTTACTGCTATACCTAAAGCTTTTATTATGTCATTTTGTGTTCTGTTTGATAGTAGTGAAACCAGTGGTCTTTTGTTACTTTCCAGTGTTTCTTTCAACCCATCAAGGTGCAATTTAATGACACTATCATACTTGCCAAATAACTCCACAAGCTCTAAAAAGTTGCCTCGATTTCGGCTTCCTGAAGTTTCATCATCTCCTCTAAATGACATGCCCTGTCTTGCCAGATAAAGTGTAATGGAAATCAACCAAGATAAAATTTCTCTGTTCCTCTGCTTTTCTTTGTCTTGTGCAGCTTGTGATTGAAGGTTACCTGTTTCCAAAACGGCCTCCAGGGATTTTTTCTGAAAAGTGTTCCACTTTACCACAGCACACATGTGGGACTCTGATCCACTGTGCTCTTTAAGTTTCTGTAATGCTTTGTTCCATCTGTTTAATCCTATTGTCTTCCATGATTTGAGGAACATGTGCTTTTCTTCATTCAAAAAAACACGACAGCTAAAACAAAACATGGAATTTAAACTGGGAGAATACTCCAGCCATGGGTTACTCTTATACCATTTACTCTGAAAAGACCTTCCTTCTTCATTTTTAGGAAATGACAGCTCTGGTTGGCAGGGTCCTTGGTTTACACAATTTTGGATAAATGCTTCATCATATTTTATGTTGAACTGCAGGACATGTGCTGGGTCATCTGGGTGTGGAAGGTCCATTAAGAATGTGAATGGCTTCTCTCTGACTTGCTGCTCTGCGTTTTCGTCCATAGTGTTTATTTCTGACTGTTGTCCCTCTCCTTGCCTGTCTTCCTGTGTTGCTGACTGCATTTTTGTCTCCTCCTCTGATCTATCACTTTCCTTCTGTCCATCTGGGAGCAAGAAACAAACTAATCATTATTCTACACCTAGATTTAGTACATCTTAGCATAAGAAAAACACAACAGATGCCCTGTAATATTAAATATGTTGTTCACTACCAAAAACTACATGTTGATAATGGTAAGAACATTATTTTTTTTTGTTCTTACCTGCGGTACTCGTTCTGACCCAGTCGGTCAACAATCCACTACCTTTTGCTGCTTCTATCAATTCCTTTCTTTTTGTTTCTGACGTCTTTCTTTACGTGGCATCTTTGAACTGAAAAAAGCAAAACATAATGAATTATGATAAGAACACTGTATTAACCACACTACCAATTCTTTACCCTTGTGTTTAAACCAATATGTTTTTCAGTCCTCAGCACAACATAATATTAATTTCAGAGAAAAGGAGGCCTCTGCTATGGAGCTCAATATGTTTCACAATTATTCTATTAAAAAAAACTAACCTCAATTAAATAAAATACAATTGTGATCAACACATTTTGAATTGAAACAATTTTTAAACAAAAGTTTTGCTTAAAATCTTTTTTTTTATTAAAATCAGAGATTTATGTCTCAAAGTGAGAAAAGTTATTTTCCAAACAAACTTAGTTGCGCTCGTCATAAATATTTTCTTGCTATTCTAAGTTTGTGTTTGTGATTCAAAGTTTTGCTTGCTTCTCACATGACGTCATGGGCAGGGCCGAAAATTGCAACCAAAGACTTCTGATGTGTGCAAATAAAAGTTTATGTTTTGCAAATAACTTTTTAAGTTCACGAGACAAAAATTAGTTATTTAATTAAATATTTTTAAATAAAAATTTTGTTTAAAAAAATAAATCATTATAATTCAAACAGTTTTGAAAGTGCTATTCTCCTTCAAGATACATTTACCTAATGCCAGAATAAATGCAATGTACATTATGCAGCAAAGGAAATTAGATAATCGGACATATATCCATTATGGAGATGATCGGTTTGGATCATCGATGTGGCCCCATCAGCAATAATGAAGAATGACTGATATCATTAGCGATACAGGGAAGAAGCTTTTTAGTTATCTTGCTTTGCTAGCAAACTCGTTAGCTAGCAGCTAGCTAATAGGACAACAACAACAGCCTAATGTCTGTATGATAAAATACTGAGTCGATAGATAAGAACAGTTTTTCCTCACTTTTCCTTCCTTCCTCCTCCTCGTTGAGCTCCGCAGTAGCTACCTGGTCTCACTGACTGAGCGGGAGGCAGCTGCGTCATGCGTCACGGACAAAAGGTCAAAGGTTACAAGGTGAACGGTGGCTTATTATGTTGTTTTTCTTGAAATTTAAACAACAACAACAACAAAAAATAATTTTAGTACATGTCAGAGGAGGGCTTGGGAAATAATAATAATAACTTTAAAAAAATAAAAAATTGACCAATAGGGCACTTGGGGGCAAGGAGCAAAAAGGGCAGGTGCTCAAGCCCCCCCAGCCCCCCTGCCTGCTGCACAACCTTTTCTTCCAACAGTTTAAGTTGCTCAACAATCTGTTTTGTTAAGAAAATAAATTTAAAATAAGCTAGTTTTAAAACGTAACATGTCTTGATTCAAATAGCCTAATTGTGGTTTTAAAATCAGTGACGTATTCTGGCCTATTGACCTTTAATTTACCTGTAGTTACAGCAGATGGTCTGCTAGGATCGTTTGAACTGCCTTTTGTCTGTGTGGGAAAACGATACAGTAGAAGTTGTAGCTTTTCACACTCATCTGTGAAAAGCCGTAAACACAGCAGGAGTTCCTGGCTTTAGAGAGGGTCAGAGACAGCTCCTGGTTGGAGGAGCAAAGATACGCCTCATTTGAATAAATTAAAGATAAGAATACGCCTTCACTATAAAACTTTCTACACAGAAGTAACAAATTAGATTTGCTCTTGCAATTCTCCAAAGACGTCTTTGCTTTTCTTTCTTTCTTCTTCTTTCCATTTATGTCAGGTAAATGAACGTCTCTGTTGTTCTGCAGTTTCTGTTGTAATTCTATGCGTTGTCTTCTATTGGATTAAACTGCAATTCTGTGACGTCTGCACTCATTGTGGTTTTGTGTGGCTACATGTAGCCGCCGCGAGAGGACCCGGGATCATAAAGGAAGAGAGAGAGAGAGCCAAACTTTTTCCAAAATGAATTAATTCATAAAAATCTTCCTTAACAGTTTCCATATCAGCAAACTCTGAGGCGTTGGTCATCTCTCCTCTCTTTTTAGTTCCACCTTTCACCTACCATCTATCTTCAACACAACATCAGTGATCTTTAACTTCAGTTAAACCTTTTACATCATTTCAAGATCAATGTCTAAATCACATCTATAACTTCTTTAGCTTCTCTGATTTAGTATAACATTATGATAACCATAACTCATTAGTTACTCTTATTATAATCACAGTTTGAGTTATTACAGGCGTCATTCTGAGAAGAAACCAAGAATCATCAATTATTCTAATTATTTGATACCAAAGTTACAGTTACTTGTTTTACTTGTAAGTATTCTTATAAATAAAACAATATTAATATAAGTACTTTACTTTATTAGGAAATTTTCAGCATTTCTCTGTAATCAAGTTTCTTTATTGAAGACGAACAACAGACATTTATTTCTGATCTAAATCTAAAATATGAGAAGAAAACAGCATCAGTTCTGATTTGATGTTTCAGGTTTTCTGGATCACAACATAGAAAACAGAATCAAGTTCAGATCACTTTGATCTAAACTGATTTAACAACAAATAAAACATGGAAATACATGGATAAAAAAGTTAAAGGAAAACCATCAGAGTCCAGAGAAGTTTAGATTTTCATGAAATATTTCTGTCATCAGAATGAAAGAAATCATCAGCAGTGATTTCCTTTATGGCTCCTGTAACACAAAGAACTAAACCGGAAAAATAAAGAAGATCAGAACAGCAGAGACACCAGAACCATGAACCCTGATCAACAACCTGAGAGACAAGAGGAAATCTATCTGGGTTTACTGAACTCTGCTGAGGATCCAGGATAAACCAAAACTCCAGCCAGTATCGGTTCAGTGAATCTGGTCTGGACTCTGTGGAGGAGAGTCATGGTTTCAGAGACGCTGTAGAAGGACAGAATACCTGCTGTGTGATCCAGGTACACTCCGACTCTGGAGGGAACTGGACCTGAGATGGAGGTCCAGATTCTGTTGTGTCTAAATTCACTTTTGCTTTGAGAACAATATAATGCCCAAGATTTGTCATTATTTCCAAAACCACATTCATTCCCCCATCCTGCTCTGCTGATACTCTTGTATGCGACTGATACATAAACTTCCCCTCTCCTCTCCACCTCCCAGTAACAACGTCCAGTCAGACTCTCTCTACTCAGAACCTGGGCATAATTAGTGAATCTGTCTGAATGACTAGAATAAGACTGATTTTTATCCGTCTTTGTCACCTTCCTGTTCCCCTCTGATAGTGCCAGCCATCTGTATGCTGTGTTTGGATCCAGAGTGATTTCACATGAATATCTTAAGAATCCAGCTCTGCTCTTTGGTTCTGGTCCTGATTCTGGTTCTGCCAGTAGAACATCCACCTCAGTGACCTTCAGTGAGATGTTTGTCCATGAGTCTCTCAGGACGTCCTGTAGTTTGTCTCTGAGCTCTGACACAGCTGCTGTCACGTCCTCAAAGTGTCTCAGAGGACGGATGTTGATGCTGGATGAGTGTGTCGACTCACTGAGTGCTGGCAGTGAGGGGTAGTTGAGGAGAAACTGGTTGTGATCCTCTGTGTGTGAGAGCTGCTCCAGCTCAGCGTCTTTCCTCTTCAGCTCAGTGATCTCCTGCTCCAGCTTCTCCTGAACATCTTTGACTCGACTCACTTCAGTTTCCTGCTGGGATCTGATCTGCTGCTTCACCTCAGAGCTTCTTTTCTGGAGGAGACGGATCAGCTGGGTGAAGATCTTCTCACTGTCCTCCACTGTTTTATCAGCAGAGCGATTGATGGCCTCCACCTCCTGCTGAAGCAGCTTCACATCTTTCTCCTGGTCCTGGATTCTCTGCTGGATGTTTCCTCGTCTCTCCTCCAGCTCTCTCTGCCTCTCAGTCCTTTCTGCTGCAGCTGACACTGTTTCATGGCCTTTATGTTCATCCATTAAACAGATGAGACAGATACACTTCTGATCAGTGCGGCAGAACATCTTCATCACCTCATCATGCTTAGAGCAGATGTTCTCCTGGAGGTTCTTGGACGGCTCCACCAGCTTGTGTTTCTTAAATGCAGCTGAATCATAATGAGGCTGAAGGTGTTTCTCACAGAAAGAGGCCAGACAGACTAAACAGGACTTGATGGCTCTCAGTTTTCTTCCAGTGCAGGAATCACAGGCCACATCTTCAGGTCCAGCATAACAGTGGTCAGCAGGAGCAGCTTGGAGTCCAGACTTCTTCAGCTGCTCCACTAAAGCTGCTAGCATGGTGTGTTTCTTCAAAACAGGCCTTGGTATGAATGTCTCCCTGCACTGAGGGCAGCTGTGGATTCGTTTCTGATCCTCTTCATCCCAGTGACCTTTAATGCAGGTCATACAGTAGCTGTGTCCACAGGGAGTCGTCACCGGATCCGTCAGTAGATCCAGACAGATGGAACAGGAGAAAGTCTCTCGGTCGAACTGATTCTGCTCCATTTCTGCTCTCAGTCACAGTGACTGTCTGAGTTTCACTTCCTCAAAACAGAAACTGGTTTGTCCTGATTTATGACTCATGTTTCAGTGCAGAGAGGCTGCAGCCAATCAGGTTTTACCCTCAGCTTATCTTGGTTACACCCAGCCTCAAAGTTCAGATCTTAAAAATCAGTAAGCATGATTGTAAAGAAATATTAAAGAATATGATTAATTATTACCATTCATAACAACACATTTACTCCTGGATTTCCAGATTTTTTTAGATTGTGTCTCTCACTGTGGACATGAACCTGAGGTGAAAATTTCAAACCCTCCATGATTTCTAAGTGGGAGAATTTGTAAAGACGCAGGAAGTTCAAATACTTATTTTCCTCTCAGTTCTGAAAAAGTATAGTTTAAAGTCTGATCATTCTAGCAGCTAATTGTAACTGAACTGTCCAATGTATTTACTTGGTGCAAAATATTGTTTTTATCTTGCATTGTTTCAAAATTAGCTTCATGTAACACCACGGCTTAAATACAATATCTTAATTTAGTGTAGTTAATTATTTTTAAGTCTTTCATACTGCTGTTAATTGATGTATTAGTTGATTGGACAGCAACTATTGGTCACTATGTGATGCATTGAGTCCAGAAATCCTTTCTATTCCAACGCAGGACGAGCAGAAATCTGTCACTAAAATACTTGTAGCGCCATCATTTGTAATTAGACATTTCTATTAAATACGACTTGAAATAAAGATGAGAAAACTGATGTTTCAAGGGCGGATCTACTGGGGTGGCAGCTCCGACTCTTTGGCAAATCGGACATTAAGCGCATGAAACTCTTTTTTCCGACAACATTGAATGCAACACAATGTAACCTGACACCCACTGCAGAGACCATTAAAGGGGCAGGTGCTCAAAAAAAGAGGCTCATCTAACCGCATTTTAGGGCAGAATATTAACAAAGCCTCTCAGCTTTCAGAGTTTAATAAACAATATAAATTACAAAATTGTGAGATATACAATCAAAGCTAAGGAAAATCTCTAAAAAGAGCAAAGAACTATGCATATGTTAGATATTTTTTTAGTAATTTCTTTCTGCAGGTCTATTTTGTTATAGGAAAGTATTGCAATATTCAAACCCGCAATTTAGCAAGAAATGTAAATCAGAGCATATTTAGTCTTTAAAGAATTGCATTATTAAAAATATAAACAAGGGCACAATGCAACCTTTTAATGAACTGTAATCTATAAAAACAGAGCTGCCTGTTTGCTGCAGTGGAGATGAAGATGGTCCATTCAGGAAAGCAGAGCTGCATCAAACTAACGTGGAACTGCAGAAAAAAAAGCAAAAATTGAATTGTTAATGCATGTCACCATGAGAAAAGCCTACTGAGTTTAGCTTAAAAAACAGTTTTCAAAATTAAAATCACAATTTTGTCTCATGAAGTGAAAGAATTATTTGCAAAACAAACTTATTTGTGTATGTCAGAAATATTTTCTTGCTATTCTAAGTTTTTGTTTGACTCAAAGTTTTGCTTGTGATTCTCACATGACGTCGTGGGCGGGGCCTAAAATCACAACAAACGATTTCTGATGTGTGCAAATAAAAGTTTGTTTGGCAAATAACCAAGTTCACGAGACAAAAAATGAGTTATTTAAAAAAAAAGTTTTTGTTTTTTTTTTATTTGCAAGTTCACACAAATACTGATCAGAGTAAGTTTAATGGAGGTTCTTTCCAAAAATCAAATCTGATTGTGCTCCAGAGAACGGGTCGGTCAGCTCGGGTTTGTCTCTCGGATGGTGGTAGCGCGGAGGGGAAAGGCTGGGATCCGGGAGCGAACTGCAGACCAAAGATGGAGTGGAGAGGAGAGCGGCAGGCGGAGATGTTCGGTGTTGGCAGGAAGCGATCTTAATGTCCGGACTTGGTTCCGACAGCTCGTCGGGTTCTGAGGGAAGACAGAACATTACTCAAGTCTCTTAAAACATCCATAACATAATCTTTGGTTTGACTCTGACCAACAAGTGGGGCCATGGAGCGATGAGTGACCGCTCCACTGCTTCTTAATCCACCAGCCAATTACTCGGAATCAGCTGCCGGTGCGCCAGCCTGTCACAAGTCCACCTCGCTGCAGCAAACAAAGGGGCGGGACGGACCGCTGTCAGTCCCATACCTCATTTGGAAATGGGACCATTGCACTCCGGAAGCGAAGGGGGCGCTATTTCCTGTATTACCGCGGTCTCCCGTTTTTATTTTCTTTTTAAATCTGTGATACATCTTCACCTTTAGGAAGGAGTTTCACTCTCAGCATGTATTTGAACTTCAATCTTTTATTTACTTAAGCGCAGCTCACAGTTTTTAACAAATTCTGTAGTTTTCGGTGTACTTCTATATCTGCTCCTTGTGTGATGATGCCATGGATTATAGGGTTTTACGTCACATCTGAAAATGGATTGGGTACTTTCTTAAACATGATCAATTTTAACAAAAATAGTAAAAGATTAAGGCACCTAAAAATTCATACTTTTTAGGTCCTTAAAAGTATGCCTAAAATTTACATGAAAAGTACCTTAAAGGAGCCTAAAAGACAGACCTCTGCATATGCATTAGTTTAATTTTGTAACCAGGTTGCTGCGTGTTGCAGATTTCTGCTCAGGTCCCTCTTGAAAATGAGATGTGGATCTCAACAGGGTTCACCTGGTTAAATAAAGAAAATTAAGGTATACTTTAAGTGAATTTTAAAAAATACATTTTGAGCGTATAATTTAATATACATAAAATATATTTTAAATATACTGGAGCAAGTTTATGTTTACACTTGGGCAAAAATATATTTTCCATCCATCCGTTTTCTTTACACCCTTGTCCCTTTGTGGGGTCAGGAGGGTTGCTGGTGCCTCTCCAGCCAACCATGCATACACTCACTCACACCTAGAGACAATTTAGAGAAACCAATTGACCTGACAGTCATGTTTTTGGACTGTGGGAGGAAGCTGGAGTACCTGGAGAAAACCCACACATGCACTCCATGCAGAAAGACCAGGGCCCAGAATAGAACCCAGAACCTTCTTGCTGCAAGGAAACAGCTCTACCAACTGTGCAGCTCCAAATGTATATTTTGTTCACTTAAAGTATACTTTTATTTAATATATTTATTAAAAGTGTATTTTGGTACAATTATGTTTAAAGTTCTAATTTCAAAATTGGTACACAGATACTTTTAGTATACTTCAGATATATTTATAGGTAGTACACTTAATACTTAAAATGTACTTTCACAAATGTAAGTATGTTTGAAATATACTAAAGTAAACTTTTTTTCATCTGGGAATATTGAGCATTTTTTCACACCTTCGCATTTCATCCAGGATTCTTTGATTGTTTTTGTGTTTCTCTGCAATCCGTCATGATGGTTCGGTTCTTTTAACCCACATACACAGAACAACTCTGGAGACAAGAGCAAGTAAAAAGGTTTATTACAAAACCAGGTCCAACAGAAGGTTCTGAGGGGATGGATCTGGACCTGGTCAATGGATCTCTGAACACAAAGAGGACGGGGAAGGTGAGTTCAGGTGCTGTGGGAATTTGCGGCCTTGAAGGAACTACAGTCTTACTTGTAGATGGATGAACTGGACCGGGGGGAGGCTACGGTGGTTCCGGGGCTGGAGGTGAGGAGAGGCGGAGGCTGAGTGGAGGAACTTGTTCTCCTTGGATCCAGGAGGGAGCTGCCGACCGGGAGCTTTGATGAAGGTTCGTAACAGCGAGGAGGTTCTGGAACTGGGCCGCCAATGGGTCATCTCCACGGGGCCTCGGGGGTTCGGACCAGGCTGCCGATAATCCTGGCAGAACAGGAGCCAAAGCTTCACGGAGGAACAACCATTCCTGGCTAACACTCTGGCCTTGGAGTGTCGGCTGCTCCCTCCAGATAAACTCCTCCAAACGACGGTAAGTGGCAGCAGGTGTGCAGGTAGGGAGCCACAGGTGGCCCCTCCAGGAACAGCCCCAGGACGCCCTCTGGTGGAGAAAACTGGAAAACACCAGCCAGCCTTCCCCACATCCCAACACGATCAACATCACAGATTTTGTGGTGCTAATTTAGAAATATCTGTAAGGAATTTTATATTTGCGCTAATATATGATGTTAAATGTGACCTTTTATTCATCAAGTTATAGTCATGGACTAAAACTTGACATCCAGTAAGGCTGAGACAGCAGTCACTTGAACCCAAATGTTTTTAGATCATTTTGAGAAAAAATGTTGATACACTCTGAAAAAATGTGGGGATCTGTTGATTTTTGTGTGAATTTTGCAGTTTGTGAAAAACTGTGAGGGCCTATTGCTATAATTTGGAGTCCAGCTGACACGGCGGCTCCCGGAGCCTCGTGATTTAGAAACCGAGGTTTTACAGAGTTTCAAACTTTTCTTCACACCAGCAGCCCTGTTGAGTCCACTTTCATCAAACTTTGTCTCTTTTGCCTAGAAAGTATTTTTGCTTGGGGAGGTTTTGTGCAGTCAAACCCTGATACACCTACAAACCTGGTTCTCGGTTCGGTTGAAGAGAAATCTGCTGTGGTTTGAATGCATATGTGAACAGCAGGCGGACCAGAGAGCACTGCAGAAGCAGGAGACGGACAAGCAGAAAATAAGAACACAAGTAAATAGAGAAAAAAATAAATAAATATTACACAAAAACATGATCAATTACATTCCTCATCAAACACATGAACAGATACTGACACCAGAAACCAAATAACAGAGCAATAAAGTAAGACAAGCTTTTTATTTAAGTTTCCAGAACTCAGCAGATTCTCCAAGCCAAACTCCAGCCAGTAGCAGTTCAGTGGATCTGGACTCTGGAGGAGAGTCGTGGTTTCAGAGATGCTGTAGAAGGACAGAATACCTGCTGTGTGATCCAGGACTCTGGAGGGAACTGGACCTGTGATGGAGGTTGAAATGCTGTTGCCAAAATATACTAATGTTTTGGTAACACTGGAACAGGGGCGCTGCCCTGACAATGTTATTGGCCCCACACCATGCAGGCAGCTGCTGATACAATTTCCTGAGTCTCTGATTATCAAAAGCTTAACGATTTCAAAAGCTTCCAACTGCCTTGCTTTCTTTAGTCCAACACTGATAACTAGTACAATATTTACTGCTTGTGAATTATACATGCAAGACTAAAATTGCATACAGTATGCAAATAGTTTGCTTACATTTTTCTTACTTTTAGCTTCTTGGAATGTGTCCCCACCAGCAACAGCCATAGGCAATATGCAAAATACACATAAAGTAATCCAGACTTCCCAAAAATGCTATATAGTTGCGTTTTGTTCAAGCTGCAAGATATAACTTTTAATAAAAATGTTTTCTACGTCATGACAGTTTGAGACGGATAAATTGTGAAAAGGATCAAACTCCTCCACCTCCTCCCTGAGATGCTCTGGCTGGCTAAAGATTGTGTTTTACAGCACTAAAACCCACCTCCTGCTTCTCCTGATTGGTTGTTTTTAGAGAGAACTGGGAGATGATAGAGGAATTACATTATTGTCAGATAATTTCTCCCACTGTCACAACATATAAAAATTTTTAACAAATAACTCCAGCCAATAGCGGTTCAGTGGATCTGGACTCTGTGGAGGAGAGTCATGGTTTCAGAGACGCCTTTTTTTTTACTGCTAAACGTCATTTAAAAAAATGATATGATTAAATTTGCAATTGAGAGGGCCACAATTTTTCTCTATTTCTGTGAAGAAAAAAATATCTATATCTTGTCGGAGCCCTTCTAGTGCAGCGCCCCTGTCTGTGAGGGCAGAGAGGCTGCAGCCAATCAGCTTCCAGCTTCAGCAGGTCCCGCCCAGACTCAGTGTGTGTGTGAGACCAGGAAGAGGAGCGCTCTGAGAGCAGTAATAGTTTAAGCTGAATCATCTTCACAGCAGTTTTCTGCTCAAAATAACCGACTGAGTCTCTAAACTCAGGTTGCTAACATGTTAGCTCTCCACAGCTTCAGGAAATGAAATGAAAGAATCGTTCCTGCTGAAGAAACTAGATGTGTTTGGTGGTTCAGGGAAAATATGCCTCCTGTTTCCTAACTGCTCTATAATGACAGCAGAGAGTCCAATGTTTGCATCGTGTTCATATCAGTTTGTAATCCGTCTGTTTATAAAGCTGTAAAACTTTAACCAATCAGCATTTAGTATTTCTACTGCCAGCTCTATTTCTGCATTTAGTTTTCAGAGAATCATGTAGTTCAAGGTCCAACATCTGACCAGTTCTTCTGGGTTTTATGACACGTCTCCAACTTTTCTCACAGGTTTAAAGGTTTAAATTTTCCAAATGTTGACAGTGGAGGAGCTTTAAGCTCCTCTTCATTTCTGCTGCCAGGATCTTTCTGTGGTAAAAACCTGCAGAATTTTCTTCACCTTAAACAAAACCATCCAGATGCTCATCCCTCGTTCAGCCTGGACCAGAATCCTGAGAAGAGCCTTGTCAACGACTCCTTTTCAGACTTGAATGCAGCTCAGGAGATCCCACTTTCCTCTCTGGTGAACTCTGCAGAAACAGGAACAATCAAACCAGCTCCAGAGGAATTTAGCTGAATTTGGGATCAAATTAACAAACATGTAAACGTTACATCCTGCAGTTTTAAAGGCGTCTAGTTTGCAGATTATTTTAGACTTGATTAAACAAAATAGAAAATAAAGTTTTTTTTAAAAGAGGTGGATTTGGTTCACTCTTTATAGATTTTGGTGCATTTGAGGAAAAGTGGTTTGATATATTTGTTCCTCTTCCAGGAGTTTAGGGACCACAGCCAACTACAATTAGCTAAAATCAACAAATACTTTGACCCCATCTAGAAACATTTAGAAACTTCTTCATTTTAATAGTTTCAAACACAAATATGTTTGATGTGCTTTGATACAAACAGTGGACACCATCTTAGCAACACGGCACAAGCTAACAGCCATGGTCTTCCTCATGTCGCTGTTCAGCGTCACATCAAGACAGTTCAGCTTCCCAAGCTTCATTTATTTCAATATTTTAGATTTTATTCTTTATAACACATCGATATGGTTAGATTTAAAATGTTGTCAGGAGTTTCTTTCACTCTGGTTTTTAGTTTTTTACACCATATAGCAGCTTTTTTTCTACATGCAGACTAAAAACTTTAATATTGGTCCATAAAACATGAGCGGTTGATCTCTGCAGCTCCTCCAGAGTTACCTGGAGCCTCTTGGATACTGTAATGAAAGCTCTTGTTTTGCAGCTGCACCTTAGTTTTTACGTTTCTGAATGATGGGTTGAGTTTTGCTTCATTGGAATCAGCTGAAAACAGAAACATGCTGCATTTTTCATGCTCTTAATGTGGATTTTTGCTTCCATTTCACAATTTACTCACCACTTTTTGTTGATCTGCCACATGAACTGAATCCTAACAGACTAAATGTTGATTCCACTTCATCATCCTGAGTGTTTCTGACTTGTTGCTGCAGCACCCCCTGCCCCTTCTCTCTACTTCTCCTCCTGAGAGGGTGA
The DNA here is from genome assembly GCF_051168715.1 of Poecilia mexicana. Lineage (NCBI taxonomy): Eukaryota > Metazoa > Chordata > Actinopteri > Cyprinodontiformes > Poeciliidae > Poecilia > Poecilia mexicana. The sequence continues at coordinate 20,786,966 of NW_028263381.1, forward strand.
GACCTGCTCCCAGCTCTCCATCTAACGGGTGAATTGAGTTTCTGGCAGCCTTGGAAATTCCTTGGCGCACCTCATGTTTGCCCTTTCTGCATCCCTTCAGGATACCAGTGGGGCAGATGCAGCTATTGGCTTTAGCGATGCAGCGTTCAGGCCTTTGCATTGATGTCCAGGGAGCTTGGGCGTGTGATGTCTTTTCTGGTCCAGGCTCGCCGACAAGTCTGGCTTGCTCAGTCCACGTTGACTGAAACATGCCGTAGGACCCTCCGCAGTGTTCCTGTTGTGCCAGGGGAGTTGTTCAGTTCTGCTGCCTTGGAAGCGCTGGACCGAACCGTTCAGGCGCGGCAGACTAGAGAACAGCTTTCAGGCCTCAGCAGAGATATGCCCCCTCCTCATCGTAATCCAAGGCGCCCAGCGGCTGGCCCCAGTATTCGGCCGCTGCCTCAGGGTTCTGCTCGGCCTAGTGGGTCTTACCCTCGTCATGTAGAGTGGAGATCCAGCAGGGACTTTCGTGAGCTGGTCCGCCAACCGACCAGACACACCCGGGCCGCAGACGTTGGCCACTGCCCCCCCAGACCACCTAGGGGCCGGGGGGAGAGAAAGTGAGGCCACCAGGCCGGCCGTCGGATATTTTTCTCAGCAGCAGCTCAGTTACTGGGCTGCTCTTGCTGTGGATCCATGGGTGGTTGCCACTCTGACCCATGGTTACTGGCTACAATTCCGACGGCGGCCTCACATCTCACACCGGGTCAGGGTGACCATCATTGCCGACCCGGTGAAAGCACAAGCCCTGGACCAGGAGCTTTCCGCCCTCCTGTCCAAGGGTGCAATCGAGGCAGTGGATCTTCTGCGGCAACCCAGAGGCTACTATTCAACGCATTTTATCGTGCCAAAAAAGACGGGCGGATTTCGTCCCATTTTAGATCTCAGGGGACTCAATCAGTATTTAAAGGTCCTGCCTTTTCACATGCTCACGACGGCAGAGGTTTTGCGGGCTGTGACAAAGGGAGAATGGTTTACATCAATCGACCTTACAGATGCGTACTTTCATGTACCTATTGCGGCGGAACATCATCGCTTTCTCAGGTTTGCCTATCGGGGTCGCCACTGGCAGTTCCGTATGCTCCCGTTCGGCCTCTCACTGTCCCCAAGGGTGTTCACTCGGTGCGTGAAGGCGGCCCTCTCTCCTCTGCAGGCCCAAGGTATGAAGGTTCTGCCATACCTCGACGCCTAGCTTCTCTGCGCCCAATCTCGAGAGCAGGCATCTCGTGATGCGAGTCGCCTGCTCGCTCATGTGTCCCGGATGGGCCTCAGGGTGAACTTGGAGAAGAGCTGTCTGATTCCTTCACAGACAACCACTTTTCTTGGGGTGATTTTAGATTCTCCCTCCATGACAGCCTACCCATCTGTCCAGAGGGTGGACGGCATTCTCCGACTGGTGAGTCGATTCAGGCTGGGGAGGCAGCTTTCTTATATCGTCTTCCTGTGGCTGCTGGGCAAACTAACATCAGTTACTCAGGTTGTGCCCTTAGGTCTGCTGTCTTTGCGCCCTTTGCAGAGGTGGATCAACAGCTGGCGCCTGGATGCGAGACTACACAGGCATCGCAAACTTGTGGTAACGTGGCCATGTCTTCATACCCTGAGTCCATGGAGAGACAGGGCCTACTTGTCCAGGGGCGTGTCCATGGGGGTGGTTGTGTATCACAGGGAGGTATTTATGACAGATGCCAGCTCCATGGGATGGGGTGCTGTGTGGCAACACAGGGCGGTCCAGGGCCGCTGGTGTCCACAGGATCGCTCCAAACATATAAATGTATTGGAGCTGCATGCTGTGCATTTGGCTCTCAGGCACTTTTTGCCCCACCTGCAGGGGAGACATGTCCTGATTCGGTCAGACAACACCTCTGTTGTCTACCACATCAACCACCAAGGTGGCACCAGGTCAGCACAGCTTCTGAAGGAGGTCCTGTCAGGCACACTATTTTGAGTGCCAGGGCATTCTCCACTCGTCAGCAATATGAAAACAGATGGCGTCTGTTTTCCCAGTGGTGCTCTGCCCACAATACTGATCCAGTAACCTGCCCGGTTCCCACTATTTTGGAATTTCTTCAGTCGCTTCTTGATGAGGGACGCTCTCCTTCGACGCTTAAGGTATATGTAGCGGCTATATCATCTTGTCATGCTGACGTTGATGGCTGTACAGTGGGGAGCCATAAGCTGGTTTCTCTTTTTTTGTGTGGTGCTCGTAGGCTGCACCTGCCAACAATTCCGCGAGCACCAGTTTGGGACCTGTCCTTGGTCCTCAGTGCTCTGTGCCGCCCTCCATTTGAGCCTTTGGTTCATACAGACCTCAAATGGGTATCATGTAAAACGGCTTTTTTGTTGGCTATTGTCTCCGCTAAGAGGGTCAGTGAGCTACATGCTCTTTCTGTCAGCCCGTCATGTCTCAGATGGGGTTCAGATGGTTCTGGGATTACCTTGTGGCCAAACCCGGCATTTGTCCCTAAAGTGCTTTCTCGTTCTCATTGTAACCAACCATTGAGGTTGGCGCGTTTTCAGCCTACGTCAGGGGAAGCTGACGATAGTTCTGAGTTACTGTTCCCAGTGAGGGCACTGGAAGCCTATATTGCAGCCACTGCTGCTACAAGGCGCTCGGACCAGCTTGTCTTGTGTTATGGCGGCCCGAGATTAGGTTGTCCTCTGTCCAAACAGCGCCTCTCCCATTGGATCGTGGACGTCATCTGCCACGCCTACACTGCAGGGCATCGCCCCCGGCCAGTTGGCGTGAAGGCACACTCTACCAGGAGTGTTTTCACTTCCTGGGCAGCCTTGAGAGGGGTTCCACTGGAAGCTATACGTGCTGTGGCATCATGGGCTTCTCCGAGCACGTTCACTAGATTTTACAATGTGAATGTGGCCTCCTGTCATTCTCTGGACCAGGTTGTTTTACAGGGGTCCTCTGGGTCTCCTCATTGAGGTATGTGCTCAGGATGTGACATTGCTGGTATTAGTCATTCAGTGCTTTCAGCACCGCCCCTTGGCGATCAGTAGGGATGAAATAGAACGAAAGTTACGTATGTAACTACGGTTCTATGAATCCCGGATGACCGCCAGAGATTCTGTGTCATTCAGAATCCTTGCGTTTCGCGAGAAGATTCTGTAGGAACAAAGCCTCGGATGACGTCATGCTATATAGCCTCTGATTGATCATCTGATGTGTCACAAGTGTGACTCTGTTGACATTATTGCTCCAACAGCGCATGCGCAAAAGGAACATTCAGTGCTTTCAGCACCGCCGTCTGGCGGTCATCCGGGATTCATAGAACCGTAGTTACATACGTAACTTTCGTTTTAGTGACTCAGGCGAGTCTCAAGGGTGTTTTACATAAAGTTTTGGGCTAAAAGCAACATATGAAACGTTTTCCACCTTTTTCTCTCCAGAATAAAACATCGTAGTTATTTTGCGACCATCAAAGAACTTTGAGGTGATTCATTAATTGAATGTCCACAGCATCTTTTAGATTTTTCTTTCTGCTGAATATTTATTAGTAAGACAGTTTTGCGAGGGTCAGTTCAGCTTAATGCAGCAGCAGAAATAATCCAATCAGTAAAATCAACCATCTCTCTTTCCCTAATGCCGACACTGAGAACTAAAAAGGGAACCTTTGAGAGACGGACGGAGCGTAGGATGTGTGAACCCCAGAACCGGCCTGATGATGAAGAACGTGATCCAGCAGGTTTCACTTGCTAAAGCAGCATCAGATGACGGTTCTTTAGGGAGCCTGGGCTGTGAATTCAAACAGGAGACAGGGCTTTGAATTTTGGTGTCTGTATTAAGTGATTTGAATAAAAATAGACAATTATAGAAACACAATGACAAACAAAATGACTCAGAATAAATTAATTCTAAGATCATAAAGTCCATAGTCCTTTTCCCAGCTCTCCATCTTCAGATCCAGATGAGGATCTGATCCATCAGGGGAAAAAACCCGACCTAAAAGGTCCGAAGAACCCATTAAGTGTTTTATCAAAAAACAACAAATATGTACAAACACACAATGAAATAATACATTTAGTCCATGCATATTAAATGCAAATATTAAATTAGTAATAATTAATCAGGTTAAATTACCCATAATTTAAATAAAGTGAACAAAAAGAGTATTCATCATATTTCAAGTTAAAGACCAAATTAAAGCCAAAATGCACTTTCAAAATATCAATCAAGGAAAATAAAAATAAATTGTCAAAACCTCAAGCAGAGTGAGAGAACGAAAAGTAAAATAAATAAACAAACAATATCCAACTTAAGTGTAGCTACTTTCCATTGTGACCAATTTAACTTCACTGCCTCAGCATCAATGCTAAAGTGCCAGAAGTGGCACAGAATCAGCAAACCAGTTTCCTTCTCAAACCGAGTCGGGCGAACTGAGCCACAATCAGCTCTGACAGAATCCCAGTGACGGTCCAGGAACGCAGTGCCAATAACTCTGATAAAACAATCGAGCTGAAGTTTCACATGCTAAAGCAAAACTGCTGTCAGATAAACAACTCAGCAAGGAATCAAACCAGTAGGTCCACAGATTTGGATGAATTTGTGAGGAAGACGCCAACAGCAAGACACAATCACCGTGGAAACAGGGGAGGAAGTTCAAACTGCCATTAGAAATGACTAGAAAACTTTCAGCATTTCTCTGTAATCAAGTTTCTTTATTGAAGACGAACAACAGACATTTATTTCTGATATAAATCTAAAACATGAGAAGAAAACAGCATCAGTTCTGATTTGATGTTTCAGGTTTTCTGGATCACAACATAGAAAACAGAATCAAGTTCAGATCACTTTGATCTAAACTGATTTAACAACAAATAAAACATGGAAATACATGGATAAAAAAGTTAAAGGAAAACCATCAGAGTCCAGAGAAGTTTAGATTTTCATGAAATATTTCTGTCATCAGAATGAAAGAAATCATCAGCAGTGATTTCCTTTATGGCTCCTGTAACACAAAGAACTAAACCGGAAAAATAAAGAAGATCAGAACAGCAGAGACACCAGAACCATGAACCCTGATCAACAACCTGAGAGACAAGAGGAAATCTATCTGGGTTTACTGAACTCTGCTGAGGATCCAGAACCACAAATCCTAACTCCAGCCAGTATCGGTTCAGTGAATCTGGTCTGGACTCTGTGGAGGAGAGTCATGGTTTCAGAGACGCTGTAGAAGGACAGAATACCTGCTGTGTGATCCAGGTACACTCCGACTCTGGAGGGAACTGGACCTGAGATGGAGGTCCAGATGTTGTTGTGACCAAATGTACTATCACTGCAATCTAATGCCCAAGATGTATAATTTCTTCCAAAACAACATTCATACCCACGTCCTGCTCTGCTGATACTCTTGTATGCGACTGATACATTAACTATCCCTCTCCTCTCCACCTCCCAGTAACAACGTCCAGTCAGACTCTCTCTACTCAGAACCTGATCATAAAAAGTGAATCTGTCTGGATGATTAGAATAAAACTGATCCTGATTCATCCATGTCACCTTCCTGTTCCCCTCTGATAGTCTCAGCCGTCTGAATGCTGTGTTTGGATCCAGAGTGATTTCACATGAATATCTTAAGAATCCAGCTCTGCTCTTTGGTTCTGGTTCTGACAGTAGAACATCCACCTCAGTGACCTTCAGTGAGATGTTTGTCCATGAGTCTCTCAGGACGTCCTGTAGTTTGTCTCTGAGCTCTGACACAGCTGCTGTCACGTCCTCAAAGTGTCTCAGAGGACGGATGTTGATGCTGGATGAGTGTGTCGACTCACTGAGTGCTGGCAGTGAGGGGTAGTTGAGGAGAAACTGGTTGTGATCCTCTGTGTGTGAGAGCTGCTCCAGCTCAGCGTCTTTCCTCTTCAGCTCAGTGATCTCCTGCTCCAGCTTCTCCTGAACATCTTTGACTCGACTCACTTCAGTTTCCTGCTGGGATCTGATCTGCTGCTTCACCTCAGAGCTTCTTTTCTGGAGGAGACGGATCAGCTGGGTGAAGATCTTCTCACTGTCCTCCACTGTTTTATCAGCAGAGCGATTGATGGCCTCCACCTCCTGCTGAAGCAGCTTCACATCTTTCTCCTGGTCCTGGATTCTCTGCTGGATGTTTCCTCGTCTCTCCTCCAGCTCTCTCTGCCTCTCAGTCCTTTCTGCTGCAGCTGACACTGTTTCATGGTCTCTATGTTCATCCATTAAACAGATGAGACAGATACACTTCTGATCAGTGCGGCAGAACATCTTCATCACCTCATCATGCTTAGAGCAGATGTTCTCCTGGAGGTTCTTGGACGGCTCCACCAGCTTGTGTTTCTTAAATGCAGCTGAATCATAATGAGGCTGAAGGTGTTTCTCACAGAAAGAGGCCAGACAGACTAAACAGGACTTGATGGCTTTCAGTTTTCTTCCAGTGCAGGAATCACAGGCCACATCTTCAGGTCCAGCATAACAGTGGTCAGCAGGAGCAGCTTGGAGTCCAGTCTTCTTCAGCTGCTCCACTAAAGCTGCTAGCATGGTGTTTTTCTGCAGGTCAGGCCTCTGTGTGAAGGTTTTCCTGCACTGAGGACAGTGGTAGTTTTCCTTTTTCTCACCTTCATCCCAGAAGTTTTTAATGCAGGTCATACAGTAGCTGTGTCCACAGGGAGTCGTCACCGGATCCTTCAGTAGATCCAGACAGATGGAACAGGAGAAAGTCTCTCGATCCAGCTGAACTGCCTGCTGCTCCATTTCTGCTCTCAGTAGCTCTGACTGTTAGTTTCATTTCCTGAGAACAGAAACAAGCTGGAGCTGTGATCCACCAATCACATGTCAGGGCAGAGAGGCTGCTGCCAATCAGCTTCCAGCTTCAGCAGGTCCTGCCCAGACTCAGTGTGTGTGTGAGACCAGGAAGAGGAGCGCTCTGAGAGCAGTAATAGTTTAAGCTGAATCATCTTCACAGCAGTTTTCTGCTCAAAATAACCGACTGAGTCTCTAAACTCAGCTTGCTAACATGTTAGCTCTCCACAGCTTCAGGAAATGAAATGAAAGAATCGTTCCTGCTGAAGAAACTAGATGTGTTTGGTGGTTCAGGGAAAATATGCCTCCTGTTTCCTAACTTCTCTATAGTGGTGGAGAAAGTACTCACAAATGTACTCAAGTAAAAGTAAAAGTACCACATTAACATTTTACTTAAGTAGAAGTAAAATAATTTTATAATTTTAGCATTATATAGCATTTTTTTGCCATATAATCCTAAATTTTAGCATTATATAGCTCTTATCTGAGCCTTTCCAACCTCCCACCACTCAGTTAAAGACAAATTCTGATTTTTTTTGTTTTCCATAGTTGCCAAAAGTTACTAAAACTTTGACAAAAGAAAATGTCTTTAAGTAGTTGGTATTAAAATGCCAATACGATCCGTATCTAATATTTCTTGAACAAAGAAAGTCCAAGTAATCTAGGTGATGATCAGAAAAACCAAGTGGAGAACTTAAACAGTTGGACAATCTATTTCTATCAGTATCTGAGATATAAAATCTGTCCAACCAGGCCCCAGTCACTGTCCCATCCTTCATTTTTACCCAGGTATACTGTCTATCTTGAGACTGTTTAATCCTCCAAGCATCAACCAAGCCCAGCTCTGCTGTCACCTCAGTTAGTTTAGATCAGTGGTTCTTAACCTTGTTTGAGGTACCGAACCCCCCAGTTGCATATGTGCATTCACCAAACCCTTCTTATTCCAACCCCTTCGACACACAAAATACTTTGCGGTATTCTGATTTAGTAATGTAATTATATTAGTTGTGTTACCACCCCACGCCACTAGAGACAGCAGCAACCCCGTAAAGATGCGACTAAGGAGCAGATTTACACTATAGAATTTGGTAAAAGCTGTGAGCTTTGCTGAAGTAATTAAAGACACAACCCAGATAGCACAGAATGACTGAAACAACATTGAATCAATGTCAGCCAGAAACACTGAATCAACGTTGAACGCTGACATTGAAACATTGAAAGTGGTCGGTGACTTGTATGTTGAATCAACGTTAGTGTTTCAACCATAACTGACATTATATCAACGTTGATTCAACCATCATCTGAATGTGGATCTACATGCAGATTTGGGTTGATTTTATATTGAATGAAAGCTCAGGATTTATGTACATTTTTAGGTCTGATAGGTCTACATCATAACATGCCACTAAAAGTTTCTTCACTGGTGTTAAACACATTATATTATTGGCAGATCATGGGTGAACTGTGTACAAAAGGTTAAAAATGACAGCATGGGTTTGATATAACATTTTATTTAAGAAAAGAGGGACAGATCTTTAAACATATTTGACTCCTTTTTGACTGTCAAAACAACAGCCTGTTGTCCACAGAAGAACAGAGTCCATGAAGTTAAGCTTTGTCCTCTATGAACCAATGAAACAGGACAAGTTGTGGTAACCCCAGTTTGACTCTGGTTGGCGTCACTTTGATTCCTTGCGATGTCTTCCTCTCGTTCTGGCGCGTAATGAAGCCACTTCTTGACAGTTTCGCTGCAGTCCTCAAGAGTCAGCTTTCGGTCAAACTGCAGAGCAACGGCTAAAAAACACAAAAATAAAAGTGAGGAAGGTGCCGGTTAGAAATATGATAAACATTTGAAAAGTTCTGAAAGACATTGAAAGATTAAAAAGTGTACTGGTTACAGGTCTGAGAACAAATACAAACCATATAGTTCCCCATGTACACTCACTGTTAAATTAATATTTATCTTAATCTTTACGTATACAATTACATTTATCCATCAAGCTGCAGTATAGTGTAGGATTTATGATATTGATATTAAATCAATATTTAAAATAAAGGGTTGTTTATCAGAAAACCTAAGGATAAAACTCAGGGAGGATCAGGGTAGATTTAACACACCAGAGACAAATAAATAGAACAAAAGGTGATTTATACTGTAGTTGGAAAAATTATCTATAATTTATACAGAATAAACTTCCATCAAATAGCTGGTTTAATCTTCCATCAACTACAAATATTTCCAAATAAGTTGATTAAATTCCTTAAAAAGTGTCTATATGCTGATAAGATCCCACACAAGTAACAATAGTCCAGTTCAGTTTAACCAGTTACCAATCCAAGGATCAACAGACTGAATCAGTCATTAGCAGGTTTAGTTCAGTGTTTCACCTGCCTTACATGTTAAGTGTTTCCCTTCTGCCTCACCTGGATTGAATCTGTGGATGATTAACAACCTTCTGCACTTCTTGATGGCTGCAGACGGTCATGCAAACATCTGACTCAGCTGTTCTGGAACAGAGGCTCATTTAAGCACATCATAATAAAAAGTTTCAAATCCATGCTGAGAGTGGAACTCCTTCAATCGGGGCTCCTCCGCAGCTCTGATGTTACTCATACAGGTGAAAAGGAGAAGGAAAACAGAGAGAGACAGTAGAAAGAAGATCACCCAGTGCACTTTAACCATCATCTTATTTCTGAATTTTCAGTCGCTTTGAACCTTTTACTTAATTTTCTGACAAATGTCTCCGGACGTTTGTCGTGTGTTTTTTTAACCGTTAGCCGTTTAGCCGATTCTTTTCATCCAACATTTCAAAACCAACTATTTTCTGTACCATTAATACACTCTTGATACATTTTTCTGCATCAGGAAAATAATCAAGGACTTTAACTTGTTTTCCAAACGTTTCATCCAGAAAATCATTAGTTTCCTCCAGAGTGTACAAATCACCACTGGATGTTTGTGAATCTGCGGTTGAAACGCCTCTGAGTCGCTGTCAGACTCCATGTCCTCTACCTGGGCAGGTGAAGCTGCAGACTGAACCTCTGCAGCGCCACCTTCAGGTAACGCTGCAGCCTCGGCAGCAACACAACCAGCCGTCTGATCCGTTTCTATATCCAGATTGCTCCCATCTGAGGAGTCCTTGGGAACATCGGTTCCAGTTTTCTCAGTCTCCTCCCGTGCAGCGTGTTTATTCAGACCACTGCTTCCCTCCCAGCATCAGAGCCAACCGACGGAGGAAACGCCCCGCCCTCAGCAGGCGGAGGAGCTCCAACCACCGGCGACTCCTCTGCACTTCCACTCACTTCAATCTGAGCTTCCTGCTTTTTGTGAGGGCAAGAAGCCCGTTCACGTCCAACATCCCACATTCAAAGCATTTCATACTCCCAGTACTCGCATAAACCATGTAAGATCCTTCTTCATATTTCACTCTGAAAGAAACTTCTAGCGTCTGTGTAGCAGTTTAAGAACATGAAAACCTGCCTCCTGAAAGACTGAACGTGTTTCAGCTTGTCATGTTTACATCCCGAACCAACAGTTTCAAAACCACTCGCAAGTTTCCCAAAGCGCTGGAGCTTTTTCTCCAACTAAACATTAGGAATGAACGGCGGCACACCTGAGATAATAACCCGGATGGAGGCACCGCAAGCAGCGACACCTGCAGGTCTCCGCCTACCGTCACACCACGGACAATCAGCTGGTTCACAAAACGCTCCTTTTTTAAAAATATCACTATTCCCTTATTCATTCTGGAAGCATAAATTAAATTTCTGTGACAAACTAGATCACCAACTGTCAACAGAACCGTTTCAACTGGGATCGTCGGATCATGTTGGACCCAAATCCGATTCCTCAAAAAGAATTTATCACAATAATGACTAGAAAACTTTCAGCATTTCTCTGTAATCAAGTTTCTTTATTGAAGACGAACAACAGACATTTATTTCTGATCTAAATCTAAAATATGAGAAGAAAACAGCATCAGTTCTGATTTGATGTTTCAGGTTTTCTGGATCACAACATAGAAAACAGAATCAAGTTCAGATCACTTTGATCTAAACTGATTTAACAACAAATAAAACATGGAAATACATGGATAAAAAAGTTAAAGGAAAACCATCAGAGTCCAGAGAAGTTTAGATTTTCATGAAATATTTCTGTCATCACAATGAAAGAAATCATCAGCAGTGATTTCCTTTATGGCTCCTGTAACACAAAGAACTAAACCGGAAAAATAAAGAAGATCAGAACAGCAGAGACACCAGAACCATGAACCCTGATCAACAACCTGAGAGACAAGAGGAAATCTATCTGGGTTTACTGAACTCTGCTGAGGATCCAGAACCACAAATCCTAACTCCAGCCAGTATCGGTTCAGTGAATCTGGTCTGGACTCTGTGGAGGAGAGTCATGGTTTCAGAGACGCTGTAGAAGGACAGAATACCTGCTGTGTGATCCAGGTACACTCCGACTCTGGAGGGAACTGGACCTGAGATGGAGGTCCAGATGTTGTTGTGACCAAATTTACTATCACTACAACCTAATGCCCAAGATTTATGATTTCTTCCAAAAACACATTCATCCCCACGTCCTGCTCTGCTGATACTCTTGTATGCGACTGATACATGAACTGTCCCACTCCTCTCCACCTCCCAGTAACAACGTCCAGTCAGACTCTCTTTACTCAGAACCTGAGAATAATTAGTGAATCTGTCTGGATGACTAGAATAAAACTGATCCTGATTCATCCATGTCACCTTCCTGTTCCCCTCTGATAGTACCAGCATTGTGTTTGCTGTGTTTGGATCCAGAGTGATTTCACATGAATATCTTAAGAATCCAGCTCTGCTCTTTGGTTCTGGTCCTGGTTCTGACAGTAGAACATCCACCTCAGTGACCTTCAGTGAGATGTTTGTCCATGAGTCTCTCAGGACGTCCTGTAGTTTGTCTCTGAGCTCTGACACAGCTGCTGTCACGTCCTCAAAGTGTCTCAGAGGACGGATGTTGATGCTGGATGAGTGTGTCGACTCACTGAGTGCTGGCAGTGAGGGGTAGTTGAGGAGAAACTGGTTGTGATCCTCTGTGTGTGAGAGCTGCTCCAGCTCAGCGTCTTTCCTCTTCAGCTCAGTGATCTCCTGCTCCAGCTTCTCCTGAACATCTTTGACTCGACTCACTTCAGTTTCCTGCTGGGATCTGATCTGCTGCTTCACCTCAGAGCTTCTTTTCTGGAGGAGACGGATCAGCTGGGTGAAGATCTTCTCACTGTCCTCCACTGTTTTATCAGCAAAGCGATTGATGGCCTCCACCTCCTGCTGAAGCAGCTTCACATCTTTCTCCTGGTCCTGGATTCTCTGCTGGATGTTTCCTCGTCTCTCCTCCAGCTCTCTCTGCCTCTCAGTCCTTTCTGCTGCAGCTGACACTGTTTCATGGCCTTTATGTTCATCCATAGTGCAGAGATAGCAGATACACTTCTGATCAGTGCGGCAGAAGACCTCCAACAACCTATCATGCTTAGAGCAGATGTTCTCCTGGAGGTTCTTGGACGGCTCCACCAGCTTGTGTTTCTTTAATGGAGCCACATCATAATGAGGCTGAAGGTGTTTCTCACAGAAAGAGGCCAGACAGACTAAACAGGACTTGATGGCTTTCAGTTTTCTTCCAGTGCAGGAATCACAGGCCACATCTTCAGGTCCAGCATAACAGTGGTCAGCAGGAGCAGCTTGGAGTCCAGTCTTCTTCAGCTGCTCCACTAAAGCTGCTAGCATGGTGTTTTTCTGCAGGTCAGGCCTCTGTGTGAAGGTTTTCCTGCACTGAGGACAGTGGTAGTTTTCCTTTTTCTCACCTTCATCCCAGAAGTTTTTAATGCAGGTCATACAGTAGCTGTGTCCACAGGAAGTCGTCACCGGATCCTTCAGTAGATCCAGACAGATGGAACAGGAGAAAGTCTCTCGATCCAGCTGAACTGCCTGCTGCTCCATTTCTGCTCTCAGTAGCTCTGACTGTTAGTTTCATTTCCTGAGAACAGAAACAAGCTGGAGCTGTGATCCACCAATCACATGTCAGGGCAGAGAGGCTGCAGCCAATCAGCTTCCAGCTTCAGCAGGTCCCGCCCAGACTCAATGTGTGTGTGAGACCAGGAAGAGGAGCGCTCTGAGAGCAGTAATAGTTTAAGCTGAATCATCTTCACAGCAGTTTTCTGCTCAAAATAACCGACTGAGTCTCTAAACTCAGCTTGCTAACATGTTAGCTCTCCACAGCTTCAGGAAATGAAATGAAAGAATCGTTCCTGCTGAAGAAACTAGATGTGTTTGGTGGTTCAGGGAAAATATGCCTCCTGTTTCCTAACTGCTCTATAATGACAGCAGAGAGTCCAATGTTTGCATCGTGTTCATATCAGTTTGTAATCCGTCTGTTTATAAAGCTGTAAAACTTTAACCAATCAGCATTTAGTATTTCTACTGCCAGCTCTATTTCTGCATTTAGTTTTCAGAGAATCATGTAGTTCAAGGTCCAACATCTGACCAGTTCTTCTGGGTTTTATGACACGTCTCCAACTTTTCTCACAGGTTTAAAGGTTGAAATTTTCCAAATGTTGACAGTGGAGGAGCTTTAAGCTCCTCTTCATTTCTGCTGCCAGGATCTTTCTGTGGTAAAAACCTGCAGAATTTTCTTCACCTTAAACAAAACCATCCGGATGCTCATCCCTCGTTCAGCCTGGACCAGAATCCTGAGAAGAGCCTTGTCAACGACTCCTTTTCAGACTTGAATGCAGCTCAGGAGATCCCACTTTCCTCTCTGGTGAACTCTGCAGAAACAGGAACAATCAAACCAGCTCCAGAGGAATTTAGCTGAATTTGGGATCAAATTAACAAACATGTAAACGTTACATCCTGCAGTTTTAAAGGCGTCTAGTTTACAGATTATTTTAGACTTGATTAAACAAAATAGAAAATAAAGTTATTTTTTAAAGAGGTGGATTTGGTTCACTCTTTTTAGATTTTGGTGCATTTGAGGAAAAGTGGTTTGATATATTTGTTCCTCTTCCAGGAGTTTAGGGACCACAGCCAACTACAATTAGCTAAAATCAACAAATACTTTGACCCCATCTAGAAACATTTAGAAACTTCTTCATTTTAATAGTTTCAAACACAAATATGTTTGATGTGCTTTGATACAAACAGTGGACACCATCTTAGCAACACGGCACAAGCTAACAGCCATGGTCTTCCTCATGTCGCTGTTCAGCGTCACATCAAGACAGTTCAGCTTCCCAAGCTTCATTTATTTCAATATTTTAGATTTTATTCTTTATAACACATCGATATGGTTAGATTTAAAATGCTGTCAGGAGTTTCTTTCACTCTGGTTTTTAGTTTTTTACACCATATAGCAGCTTTTTTTCTACATGCAGACTAAAAACTTTAATATTGGTCCATAAAACATGAGCGGTTGATCTCTGCAGCTCCTCCAGAGTTACCTGGAGCCTCTTGGATACTGTAATGAAAGCTCTTGTTTTGCAGCTGCTCCTTAGTTTTTACGTTTCTGAATGATGGATTTAGTTTTGCTTCATTGGAATCAGCTGAAAACAGATACATGCTTCATTTTTCATGTTCTCCATGTGGGTTTTTGGTTCCTTTTCACAATTTACTCACCACTTTTTGTTGATCTGCCTCATAAACTGAATCCTAACAGACTTGAACTGCTGGCCTGTGGAGAAAGACTCACCTGGTTCCTGACCACCTCCATCCAGGTGTCCCACCCTTCTTCCCCCTGTGAGTTAGTCAGACTGAGCCGCCTGCAGCCAACTAGTTTCACAGACCACACATGTTAACGGTCGCTCTTTCTCTTGGTTACAACCTGCACTTGTTACTGAACCAGGTTGGTTTCAGTGACTCAGGCGAGTCTCAAGGTGTTTTACATAAAGTTTGGGGCTAAAAGCAACATATGAAACGTTTTCCACCTTTTTCTCTCCAGAATCAAACTTCATCTATTTTACAACCATCAAAGAACTTTGAGGCGACTCAGTAATTGAATGTCCACAACATCTTTTAGATTTTTCTTCATGCTGAATATTTATTAGTCAGACAGTTTTGTGAGGGTCAGTTCAGCTTAAACTGCTCTAATATCAGGAAAGTCAAAGAAAAATCTGTGGAAACCCTTCTGCTCATTTAAAAAGAGGATCTTATTTCTCCAATGTTTGTTTTTCTTGATTAGGTCCCTGTTAAATTAGAGTAGAGTTTATTAAGACCCTATGAAATTTGTTTCATTATTTTCAAAATTCTGTTTTATTTTGTCCAAATTCCACTTTTTCATTTTTCTGAATTCCATTTATTCATTGTAACATTTTTATTAACCTAAAAAGTGTGTAAATATGTTGTGAATGATTTTTTTTTATAAAATCCAGAGATCAACATTTACTATTATTCTACTGGTAAATATAACAAAGTGCTGCGGTTCAACAGAACGTTTGTTTTACAAATTGTTGAAAAGTGTTTCCCACAATTGTCATCAAAAATGATGTGCTTCAAGCAAAAGAGCCTTTATCCTTTTTATAGCCGTTACTGAGCTTTAAATCAATACTTGTGCTTATTTCAGGTCTAAGGCCCTTTTAACATCTCGGACATCATGTTACACCTCAGTGTGGGAATCCAAAGTTCATTCGTTTTCCATTCTATAAGGATAAGAATAATATGGCATTTAGCTTTTAATCTATTCTTACTAAAAACAGGAGAACCGAGTAAGACTTGGAGTTTTTCTTTTTCAGCTCTTTGGAGGGAAAGGCTAAAATCCCAGCTGTATTTAATTTATACAGTTGGAGTTTTGTCATTGTTTTAGCTCTGAGGTGACGTCCCTCGTTATCTTGACTTGAATTAGTATCAACAACCAATAATCACTGGTTATTGTTCAGGTTTTGTTCCAACGACATGAACATAAAATTTCACTATCTTACTAAATAAAAATATATGTTTAGAACAAATATTCTAATTCTCTGTCTAATCTCAGCAGAACCTGATCAGACTAAGACTGAGCAGGTTCAGACTCAGCTAATGTCATTTTAATTTGATCTCTTTTCATTCTTAAAGAATTTTTTAATGAAACTCATAATGACGTTATATGTAACAAAAACAACCACAAATATTCACATCAAAACTAAAAACAAGCTCACCAGAGATCAGAACAAAACTCTTCTCTGAATAAATGTGATTCTTTCTGCTTCCCAAGACAACGATAGCGGCCTTCCTTGGTCACAGAAACATCAAGTATTGGGTGTTTTGTGAGGTTATAACAGGCTTATAAACAGTCCCATCATCTCTGCTATGCAGCTCCATCTCCACTCTTGAAACACCAGGAACTGAACAATTCACCCTTTTGCCATCAGCTGTTTGTTCACTGTTGGGTTTTTACAAACCCCTGTGAAAACATCACAAGCAATAAAAAAGATAAAGATTAGAAAAATACATTTATAATTTCCACTTCCTTGTATAATGAACATTAAGCATCACAGTGCTACTAAATACTTGCAACTAAATTCTGGTATCTAAAGACTGAAAAGAAAAAAATATGTATAAAAAATATGATTAAAAAACAGATTCAGGCAGGAGAAAAAACCTTGACAAATCTTTTTTTTAAACAAGCAAAAAAAAAAGCCCCAATTCTTAGAGTTGGTAAAGTAAATATATTGTATGTATCTTAAAGTTCTTCCTCAGCAGGTAGAAAACAGTATAAGAACAATAAAGTTTGAACAGAAGCAGAAATGTTTCACTACATCTTACATTCTAGGTGTGTCCATATCTGATGCATTTTTTATTCAGTGAAGTTAAAACCCATGGGAATCCAACAATTACACTTGAGTAAGTGAGGGAGACCTCTAGAAGACAACCAGAAAATATCAAACACATATGATATATAATTTCAAAATAAAAGCCTTTTAAAATAAGACATTTTTACTTTTATATTAAAAAATAAGTAGAAAATCTAGTAAAGAGCTGCCTCACTCGTCATTTCGGGTTTAACTCAATCATCTTATTTATATACAATTTTTTCTGTCTGTCTCTCTGTCTCTTTGTCTGTCTACCACAGATAGTTTCTCAGCAATGGGCAACTTAGGGGGAAAAACATATAAAGGAGCTCAAGTGCCACTGCTGTTTGTCCTTGGCCGGCTGTTTTCCTGCTGTTCTGGTCGTCCCCGACTGGCGGTCCGCCTGTCATCTGGATTATCTGTCTGTTGCTGATCTGTCGTCCTGTTTGCTGGCTTCATGCTCACCATGCTGGTCGGCGTGAAGCTGGCTCCTATCACTCGTCCAGTGGAGCTGATTTGGGCTGATTGGTGATCAGCTCGGACCATCCTAGTGCCGCTCTGAGTGGCGTCTGTTACAGCGGATGGTTCCTCCCAGGACGGACTCTTAATTTGGACTATTGCTGCTTGATTGATCGTGGACTGACTTGTATTATATTGTCTGTAATTTGAATGTTCCTTTCCTCTATTTTGACAGGAACGGCCAGCTCGTGGTGTTGGTGGTGGACTTTCCGGGTGGTGGTACTACTTCTGGTTTGGTGCAGGATTTTCTTTAGTTTTTGCCCCGTTGTGTTTGCTGTGTTTCTTTTCTTTTTAGGACACTAAATTTCACTCCTATCTCTGAGTTGAGACAGAACTGACTTTTAATGTGTGAGTGGTTTAAGCTAGTATTTTTGGATTGAACTAAAACAATGGTGTAATAAATAAACTTATTGAATTGTGAGATTATATCAAGCCTCATCTGTAAGCGGGTCTGTGTGCCTTAAGGTAACTTTTAAAGCGGAGTCATTATAACCATTTTTATCTTTATTAAAACAGTGCTTTTGAATTTAAGTTACCAGTTCTTATCATACTGCTCCTGCCACATGAAGAAGAGAGAAGATGCATGTTGAGAGTGTGAAGGTATTAAAGAAAGGTTTAATTTATTAGACTTTTTGAGGAGGGATTTGGGGAGTAGACATATTCAAATAATTATTTGGTTTCTTAAAAAAACAAAGTTATTTCATAGAATCTGAGTAGAGTAAGATGGTTGTGAATGTGTAAAGAATAACACAGAGTGGTATATAAAGCTATATGCAAGTAAGGTTATATAAGTAGGTGTGTATGTGTGAGTGTATGTTTAATCAGAAATTATTGTAGGGATTAGCTATGAACTGAAAGTATATAGATCATCACGAACCACACTCCATACCAGTAGGTGGCGGTAATGCTACTGAAAGTTTGTTGCCAACCGCCAATGAAAACCAACAAGAAGAAGAAGAACCTGCATCTGTCAAAAAATGTTTTTACGCTAAAACCAAAAAGTAACTCCAAAGTGTTACGTTATAAAGTTACTGATGGTAGTTTTAGGACTTAATGGCAGCAGGACTGAGCTGCGAATGGTTGAAGACACGTTTGTAACATTTTTTTGGTGGAAAATATACGGTGTAAGCTAGCTAAATTAGCCTCCTGGAGGCTAATTGTACCTGTGCTTAATACGTTTAATTAGCCATGATAGTCACATAATAGTGTTTATAAGCCTGCTTGTTGTTGCCACTTTCTAAAATTGGAGGGTTGCTAAAAACATCAGTGCCGCTCGGCTGTTTTCTTTATGAACCTTGTCTGAATACACTGATTGCAGCGAGATCATTTACTTGAATTAACAACTTTAACAACCAGAAAATGGCACAGAATAAGAATATGTTTTCCACTCTGATTGGCTGCTGTTAGGCTTATTAATTTTAAGTTGAATGTTCATTGCATTTTTTGTAGACACCTGTGAAAATAATTTCTATTCACATGGGTTTTTTGATCTCTGGGAAATTATTTTTGATGATAAATACAGAAATACGCATAAAAATAAAAATATCTACAATAATGATAGTAACATTAATAATAAAATAATAGTCAGTGCAAAGTAACCTACAAATTCTTTGGTGGGGGCGGTGAGGGACCTTGATAAAGGCTGGGGGGCGCTGGCCCAAAAAGGTTGAGAAACACTGGTCTAAACAAAGTAAATCCTCATTAAGATTTTATCAACCTGCGTCTGATTTCACTGCAGACCTTCTACTTCCTGGTTCTGCTGCTCTGAAAGAAAAATCTACAACCCAGGTGAGCTGTGACGTCATCGGGTATGTAACATCCGTCACATTTACTTTCAGTTTGAATGACACTGTTTAGGTTCGGCTCTGATCAGGTTGTTATATCTTTATTTGTTGTTCAAATATTTTATTTTCTACTTTTTGATCGTTTGAACAAATTGTAAGTTTGATTTGTTTACTTAAACTTTGTCTTCAGGAACTTTCCTGTTTCTTTCTGCTCTCTAAAGTTTGGAGAAAAGATTCACTGCTTATTTCAGCTCAAAGTTTCATCTCTGCTGTTTGAAGGTCAGAATTATATTACTGATGAACTGGAATCAAACAACTTGATAAAAGGACGATGTTTCTATGATTTCTTCTCTGAAAAATCTGGTTCATGTTTTTATTTCCTGTAATCAAACTTTGGTCTCCACCATCAAAGTTAAAAACAACAACAACTTGTTGCTTCCTTTCAAAGTAAAATATCTATATAATCTTTGATGCAGAATATAACCCAATAACTGCAAATGATTAATTATTTGTTAATCATTTATAGTGATTAATAATTAACTAACTAAAATTCTTCCTGTTCAGGTTGAATCAGTGAATGTAAATGTTGCTCCATGTCTCCATCTAGTGGACTGATAGTAGAAGTGCAGCAGCTGATGCAGCTTCCTCTGCCTCTCTGCTGTCTGACTGCATTCACCTGACACTGATATGAAGCAGAGAAGAAGAGCCAATCAGAGGAGGAGCAGCTGATCTTTCTCCAGCACTAATGATATAAAGGATGATCAGAGTTGATGTGCAGATGAATGATGTGTGTTTCCTCTGCAGGTGAAGCTAGAAAGTGTGTGTGAGCTGATGTGAATTCAGCAGCATGGATCAGTGTGAGGACAGAGAGGAGGGAGTCCCTCCCTCTAAAACCACTCTGTGTGGGGAAGATGAGAGCCAGAGCAAAGGTCAGAGGTGAGGTCACCATCTCTAACTGTCCACAGCCCTTTTCACACAGCGTTCACTATATCAGGCCAAAACAGACGTGGTGATGAAGCTGCTGCTGCTCCTCTTTGCTGCTTCATCCAGACTGAACAGATTCAGTTTTAATCATCATGTTTCTGTCAGGATCCATCAGAGACTCAGACCAGAACCAGAACCAGAACCCAGCTGTGTGTCCTTTAAGAGCGACAGGTCAATGGAAAAACCCATTGAATTTAAATCTCCTGGATCTCCACCATCAGAGAGGTGAGCTGTTTCTAACTGCTGTAAACTGAACCAGTAAGTTTCAGATGTTCCCAGTTATATTTACAGAGTTTTGATCCATTATCTAAACCAGCTGCTCTGTTCTAATGAAAACACCTTCATACCTTCATCTCTGGGTGATGATGATGATGTTCTGCTGCTTCCTGGCTCCATGTCAGACTAACAGTGGGACACATTTCCACCAGCCACTGGGAAATACCTGGTAAACCAGTCTGGTCCATCAGGACTTGGTTCCTGTGTGCATTGTGAGATCAGTTCAGCAGGAAGGAAAGCTTCATGATGTGGTTGGTGAGATCTGCTGGAACTCAACCAGACTGAGCTGATGTGGACCATCAGAGGTTCTGCTGGTTCTTAGTGGATCAGCAGGAACATTAAATCTTTACTTGGATCATCTGGTTCACTGCTCACATCCAGATATCACTTCATGGACCTTTACCTTCTGATTGTCTCTGTGTGGACAGATATAATGTGAGCTCACTGGCTTCCAGGATCTACTGGATCCATTTTAAATCCTCTAGAACATCCAGGAGAGGATCCCACATGGACACACCCACATATCTCAGAGCTCCTCCATGTCCACATCACCTCAGATCCAGTCATCAGAACCTGATGGATGTCCCACACTGTCCTGAAGACCTGTGTGGACAGAGCCTTCACTTCCACTGTCCCCAAGCTCTGGGACTCTGTCTCCACCAGCATCAGATCTGCTGACAGTGTGGACAGTTTGAAGTCCAAGTTCAGCACCAACTTTTTAAAATGTCTACTGGTGATTCTGGTGTTACTGGTCTTCATCCTTGTAGTTCATCTTCCTCTTTCTAACTTCTTTGTATTGTGTTCATGTGATGCTCTGTTTTCTGCTTTAATGTGACACTCTTAGTTATTTTATTAGTAAATATTGCTGCATGAATATTTCCTGCCTTCCTGATTGTTCCTGGTTCCTCCACAGAGTGGACCAGCAGAGCTCAGAGGTTCCCAGTGGTCCGTCTGCCCAGCAGCATCAAACACAGCTGGACTCCATATTTATGGTCTGTACATGAACAACAACTACTTTTCCATGGTTCTGTTCACAGTCGTCTCCATGCTGCACTTTGTAGACCAGAGGACTGTCAGTCTGTCCAACATCCATCTGGTGTTTGGCTCCATGATGTCAGTCTGATGTTTCCTTCATCTATTATTCTGTTCCAGCTGCTGGAGGAAAACATTGTCACTTTTGTGAAGAACGAGCTGAAGAAGATCCAGAAGGTTCTGAGTCCAGATTACCCAGAATGCTCAGAGAGTCAGAGAGAGGATGATGAGGTGTTGGAAGGTGATGATGAAGAGCAGAGGAGGAGCAGCAGAGAGGCAGTGATGAAGATCACACTGAACTTCCTGAGGAGGATGAAGCAGGAGGAGCTGGCTGACCGTCTGCAGAGTAAGAGGATTTCTACAAAGATTTGACCTGATGGATAAATGACACATTTACTGATGTCTGAAGAAACGGAATCACATTTATTTAAATCATCTTCAGAAGGTATTTTTGTTTCATACCTGATTTTACTTTTTGTGTTAATTTAGAACATTTTGCTGCAGTTTGTCAACATGAACTTAAATCTGGTCTGAAGAAGAAGTTCCAGTCTGTGTTTGAGGGGATCGGTAAAGCAGGAAGTCCAACCCTTCTGAACCAGATCTACACAGAGCTCTACATCACAGAGGGAGGGACTGGAGAGGTCAATGATGAACATGAGGTCAGACAGATTGAAAGAGCATCCAGGAAACCACACAGACCAGAAACAACAATCAGACAAGAAGACATCTTTAAAGTCCCACCTGGAAGAGATCAACCAATCAGAACAGTGATGACAAAGGGAGTGGCTGGCATTGGGAAAACAGTCTTAACACAGAAGTTCACTCTGGACTGGGCTGAAGACAAAGCCCACCAGAACATCCACTTCATATTTCCATTCACCTTTAGAGAGCTGAATGTGCTGAGAGAGAAAAAGTTCAGCTTGGTGGAACTTGTTCATCACTTCTTTACTGAAACCAAAGGAATCTGCAGCTTTGAACACTTCCAGGTTCTGTTCATCTTTGATGGCCTGGATGAGAGTCGACTTCCTCTGGACTTCCACAACAAGGAGATCCTGACTGATGCTGCAGAGTCCAGCTCAGTGGATGTTCTGCTGACAAACCTCATCAGGGGGAAACTGCTTCCCTCTGCTCTCCTCTGGATAACCACACGACCTGCAGCAGCCAATCAGATCCCTCCTCAGTGTGTTGGCATGGCGACAGAGGTCAGAGGGTTCAATGACCCCCAGAAGGAGGAGTACTTCAGGAAGAGATTCAGAGATGAGCAGCAGGCCAGCAGGATCATCTCCCACATGAAGACGTCACGAAGCCTCCACATCATGTGCCACATCCCAGTCTTCTGCTGGATCACTGCTACAGTTCTGGAGGATGTGTTGGAGACCAGAGAGGGAGGAGAGCTGCCCAGAACTCTGACTGAGATGTACATCCACTTCCTGGTGGTTCAGACCAAAGTGAAGAAGGTCAAGTATGATGGAGGAGCTGAAACAGATCCACACTGGAGTCCAGAGAGCAGGAAGATGATCGAGTCTCTGGGAAAACTGGCTTTTGATCAGCTGCAGAAAGGAAACCTGATCTTCTATGGATCAGACCTGACAGAGTGTGGCATCGATATCAGAGCCGCCTCAGTGTACTCAGGAGTGTTCACACAGATCTTTAGAGAGGAGAGAGGGCTGTACCAGGACAAGGTGTTCTGCTTCGTCCATCTGAGTGTTCAGGAGTTTCTGGCTGCTCTTCATGTTCATCGGACCTTCATCAACTCTGGAGTCAACCTGATGGAAGAAACACAACCATCTAAAATGTTTTTATTATTTAATAAACCTAAACTAAAGTCTCTCCATCAGACAGCTGTTGACCAGGCCTTACGGAGTCCAAATGGACACCTGGACTTGTTCCTCCGTTTCCTCCTGGGACTTTCACTGCAGACCAATCAGAGACTCCTACAAGGTCTGCTGACACAGACAGGAAGTAGCTCACAGACCAATCAGGAAACAGTTCAGTACATCAAGGAGAAGATCAGTGAGAATGTCTCTGCAGAGAAAAGCATCAATCTGTTCCACTGTCTGAATGAACTGAATGATCGTTCTCTAGTGGAGGAGATCCAACAGTCTCTGAGTTCAGGACGTCTCTCCACAGATAAACTGTCTCCTGCTCAGTGGTCAGCTCTGGGTTTCATCTTAGTGTCATCAGGAAAAGATCTGGATGTGTTTGACCTGAAGAAATACTCTGCTTCAGAGGAGGCTCTTCTGAGGCTGCTGCCAGTGGTTAAAGCCTCCAACAAAGCTCTGTAAGGACACACATTGGTACTGCAGGTATTTTTAAAGACATTTGTTAGTGATGAGGTAAATATCGAGTCATGCTTCTTCAGTTTGTTTACTGGTTCATTGTCTCCTCAATGTTAGCCGCTAGCAGATGATGAGTAAAAGAGAGACCGGCTCTCATAGGTGACTATTCATAATGCTACATGTTCAAAGAGCAGAAATTATTGTTTCTGTTGAAGCTGAACTGGATTAATGCTGTTCATTATGGAAATTAATGAAATTAATGTTTCTCTTGCCAGCCTCCTTACTGGCTGCTGTATCTCAGTCTTTTAAGGCTGGAGGCACAACTAAAAAATAAACCAGTTCTCTATACTTGTATCATAAAGATGTGAAAAATATGACATTTTACTTCAATCTGTTAAAAAAAGAACATCGCTGTCTGGAACAAAAAACATAAATTCTGATGAATGTTTTCATATTTTCCTCCCCGTCTCCTCAGACTGAGTGGCTGTAACCTCTCAGAGAGAAGCTGTGAAGCTCTGTCCTCAGTTCTCAGCTCCCAGTCCTCCAGTCTCAGAGAACTGGACCTGAGTAACAACAACCTGCAGGATTCAGGAGTGAAGCTTCTCTCTGCTGGACTGAAGAGTCCAAACTGCAACCTGGAGACTCTCAGGTAAAATGTGACCAATCCTGGTGAAACCAGATTTCTGTCCTTTACCTGCTTTCAAAGATGATGTAATTATTATTTGATATAATAATTGATGTCTGACTGTGACATGGTTAACCTGCTAAATCTCAACACATAATAATGGATCATTTTCATTTTCTCCAGGCTGAAAGAATCATAAAGAAAGTTATTAAGAAAAGTGGAGGTCAGGCTTCCACTGATAGTGTAACTCTGGATTATTGACAGAACAAAGGAGATTATTGCAGATCTTTCCAACCAGCAGTTGTCAGACTTTCTCAACCATCGATGGGGAAATGTTGATTTTTATTATCTGCAATAGGAATCAGTTCAGACCTTGTTCTCTACCTCCATCTTCTCATCATGTGATGAATTGTGTGTCTGCAGCTTATCAGGCTGTTTGGTCTCAGAGGAAGGCTGTGCTTCTCTGGCCTCAGCTCTGACCTTTAACCCCTCCCATCTGAAAGAGTTGGACCTGAGCTACAATCATCCAGGAGACTCAGGAGTGAAGCTGCTGTCGGCTGGACTGAAGGATCCAGACTGGAGACTGGAAGCTCTCAGGTATGGAGGAACCTGCTGCAGGAGCAGAGAAGGTCTGATAGAGGAGGAAGAGGAGAAACGTCTTTAGTCTGATGGGAAACATTTAGTTTGAAGAGAAATATTTAGTTTGATCATTAAATATTTAGACGCCTCATCTGGAGGCAGAGATCATTACCCAGTTTTCTGGAATATTCTCCTGACTAAGAACGGCTCACAAGGAAAATGAAAGAGTGGGATGGATTTAATAGAGTTTAATAGGGACTCTGACTAAATTAATAAAAGTGAAGTTCAGTTAGATTTCCATGATGATCTACTGATGACAGAAAGGACTTTAAAACAATATTTGATGGAGCTCCAGACCAATCAGCCCCAAGGAGCAAAGATGAGAAGAAAAGTAACTCCATGTTGGTCAGATGGATGTTTAAAAGTTCAGAGAGAGAAATAAAGATTTTGAACTAAACTCACAAGTGTGTATAGCGCCACCTGGTGGTGCTGGTTGGTAGAGGAAGTGCTGAAAGGTTGGAGGTGTTTGTCAGAGGTGTGTGATGATGGAAGCCTCTCCCTGGTTTGTGAGTCTGAGCTCAGAGATCAAATGTTTGGTTCTTGTTGAACTCTTTGTTGAATGTGATGCAGCTTCTCCTTTTTAATGTTTGTATTTCTGGATATTCCAGTGAGGCCACAGCAGGTTTTCAGCAGCAGGTTGTTTAGTGTTTCATTCCTTCATCTGTGTGTGGGAGTGTGGATGGAGCAGGTATCCAGGTGTTGATCAGAGTTTAGATTGATTGGATTTTAATGCTGATTATTAAATCAGGTTGAGCTTCCAGAAATGTTTCCTTAGTTTCCTGATGTCCTTTTAGGCTTCAGTGAGTTTCTTCAGGTTGTTACTGAGGGATTTCCTTTCTCCTCTCTGTTGGAGCTTTTCCTGTGTTTGGAGAAATGAGTTGTGCTGCAGCAGCACCAACTGTCCTTCCTACATCCACTGCAGTTTGCAATCCAGATGTTGGACTGTTCCTGTCTCAGTGGAGGACAATGTGTGTCTGAGAGACATGTAATGTCCATGTTTGCTGCTGAAAGAGACTGATGGTCTGACCCCCCTCCTCCTTTCAGGGTGGAGCCTGCTGGAGGCCGATTCTTGACACCAGGTCCATGGAGATGTAAGTGTGTTTTTCATCTGATTCATGACAACAAAGCAGCTCACATTCAACCATCTTCAAACTGTCACATCACTCATTCAGGATCATCATCAAAGATCAATAAATGATCAATAACTGCAGCTGGATTGTGTTTGTTCTCTCCATCAGATTCCTGTCAACTCACCATCGACACAAACACAGTGAGCAGAAACATCAAACTGTCTGAAGACAACAGGAAGGTGACACGTGTGAAGAAGATTCAGTCATATCCTGATCATCCAGACAGATTTGATGATCCTCAGCTGCTGTGTAGAACTGGTCTGACTGGTCGCTGTTACTGGGAGGTCGAGTGGAGAGGATGGGTTTTTATATCAGTGAGTTACAGAAGAATCAGGAGGAAAGGAAACAGTGGAGACTGTGGGTTTGGATGGAATGATCATTCCTGGAGTCTGAGATGCTGTGATGATGATGGTTACTCTGTCTGGCACAATAACAGAGAAACTCGTCTCTCCTCCTCCTCCGTCTCTCACAGAGTATCAGTGTATGTGGACTGTCCTGCTGGCATTCTGTCCTTCTACAGAGTCTCCTCTGACTCACTGATCCTCCTCCACACCTTCAACACCACATTCACTGAACCTCTGATTCCTGGATTCTGGTTCTGGTTCAGTTCTGGTTCCTCAGTGTTTCTTTGCTGATTTGAGTCTAAAGATTTTCCTCCTGTCAGAGAAACTCTCTCACTGTTGAACAGATAGTTCATCTCTACAATCTATTTCTTGGTGAAACTTTTCTGATTGAGTCCTTGGAAACTTTTTCTTCTTCCAGTCCTTTAAAGATGGAAGCTGGGATTATTCCAGGATTATTCCAGGATTATTCCAGGATTATTCCAGGATCCTCATGTTTTCCTGTTTGTTTCCAGTCAAAGCTTCACACTGAATATCAAGATGTTGTTTGTCTTATTTTTTCCTCTCATTCATCAGATTTCATTGAAATGTTGATCAGTTTTTCTCTCTGAACATTTTCTGTTTCTGTCGGCTCCTATTTTTCTAAACTCGTCAGATTTGAATATTAAATCTTCCTTTTGTTTATTTGCTGCAGTTTTTCTTCATGTGTTTTAGAGAAATAAAAACATTTTTCTTCTTCTGCATTTGGTTCATTTGCTGCTCATTCTGTTCTTTTCCTGTTCAAATTTAAATATTAAAAATATTTTTCATCAACTCTGCCTTTCAGAAAGTCCTAGTTAAAGTAAAACATTCCCATCCCATGAAGATGAAAGATGAAAAAATATAATCTCCAACATTGGGTCATTTAAATACAGGTTTGTCTCACCAGATTAGTTTCCAGCAGTTAATGGGGTTTTCTGTAAAATTAAAAGATGAAACTTTGTCTGTTCCCTCAGAATAAACTCTGGACTCTCAGTGCAGAATTAGTAGTTTGAACAAATTCAGGCATTTATAGCTGCAGTGTGTAACTTTTATTAAAAATATGTTTTTTACATGTTTGTGAAAAATGTTACCGTGTCATGACTGTATGGCATCAGACAGATGAAATGTGAACAGATCAAACTCCTCCATGAGCTGCTATTGAGGTTTGAAGAGATACACCAGGTTGGTGTAGCACGTTAGCATTAGCTCCTGTTAAGTACTATGTTATTGTAGCGCGTTAGCATTAGCTCCTGTTAAGTACTATGTTATTGTAGCGCTTTAGCAATAGTTTAAGATAAATGCCTTAGTGTAGCTACTGCTAAATACCATGTTAGCATTTGTTTCTGCTAAATATAATATGTACTATGTTTGTATTGTGCTTTAGCGTTAGCTAGTGCTAAATACCAGGTTGGAGGAGGAAGAGGAGAAGGAGGGGGAGAAAAAGCAGGAGAAGGTGTCAGACCCAGTGATGGTGGATCTCCTGGATCTCCTTCCTCCTCTTCAGCCCGTTTGCTGTGAAAAGGGCCATGTTGGTGTTTGGCCGAGCGTTGGCCTCCTTCAGGGAGGCGATGAGAGCCTGGGCCTCCTTCGGGGAGGCGATGAGAGCCTGGGCCTCCTTCGGGGAGGCGATGAGAGCCTGGGCCTCCTTCGGGGAGGCGATGAGAGCCTGGGCCTCCTTCGGGGAGGCGGTGAGAGCCTGGGCCTCCTTCAGGGAGGCGATGAGAGCCTGGGCCTCCTTCGGGGAGGCGGTGAGAGCCTGGGCCTCCTTCGGGGAGGCGATGAGAGCCTGGGCCTCCTTCGGGGAGGCGATGAGAGCCTGGGCCTCCTTCGGGGAGGCGATGAGAGCCTGGGCCTCCTTCAAGGAGGCGATGAGAGCCTGGGCCTCCTTCGGGGAGGCGATGAGAGCCTGGGCCTCCTTCAAGGAGGCGATGAGAGCCTGGGCCTCCTTCAGGGAGGCGATGAGAGCCTGGGCCTCCTTCAAGGAGGCGATGAGAGCCTGGGCCTCCTTCAGGGAGGCGATGAGAGCCTGGGCCTCCTTCAAGGAGGCGATGAGAGCCTGGGCCTCCTTCAGGGAGGCTATGAGAGCCTGGGCCTCCTTCAGGGAGGCTATGAGAGCCTGGGCCTCCTTCAAGGAGGAGATGAGAGCCTGGGCCTCCTTCAGGGAGGCGATGAGAGCCTGGGCCTCCTTCAGGGAGGCGATGAGAGCCTGGGCCTCCTTCAGGGAGGCGATGAGAGCCTGGGCCTCCTTCAGGGAGGCGATGAGAGCCTGGGCCTCCTTCAGGGAGGCGATGAGAGCCTGGGCCTCCTTCAGGGAGGCTATGAGAGCCTGGGCCTCCTTCAAGGAGGCGATGAGAGCCTGGGCCTCCTTCAGGGAGGCGATGAGAGCCTGGGCCTCCTTCAGGGAGGCTATGAGAGCCTGGGCCTCCTTCAGGGAGGCTATGAGAGCCTGGGCCTCCTTCAAGGAGGAGATGAGAGCCTGGGCCTCCTTCAGGGAGGCGATGAGAGCCTGGGCCTCCTTCAGGGAGGCTATGAGAGCCTGGGCCTCCTTCGGGGAGGAGATGAGATCCTGGGCCTCCTTCATGGAGGCGATGAGAGCCTGGGCCTCCTTCATGGAGGCGATGAGAGCCTGGGCCTCCTTCAGGGAGGCTATGAGAGCCTGGGCCTCCTTCGGGGAGGAGATGAGATCCTGGGCCTCCTTCATGGAGGCGATGAGAGCCTGGGCCTCCTTCGGGGAGGCGATGAGAGCCTGGGCCTCCTTCGGGGAGGCGATGAGAACCTGGGCCTCCTTCAAGGAGGCGATGAGAGCCTGGGCCTCCTTCAGGGAGGCGATGAGAACCTGGGCCTCCTTCAAGGAGGCGATGAGAGCCTGGGCCTCCTTCAGGGAGGCGATGAGAACCTGGGCCTCCTTCAAGGAGGCGATGAGAGCCTGGGCCTCCTTCATGGAGGCGATGAGAGCCTGGGCCTCCTTCAGGGAGGCTATGAGAGCCTGGGCCTCCTTCGGGGAGGAGATGAGATCCTGGGCCTCCTTCATGGAGGCGATGAGAGCCTGGGCCTCCTTCAGGGAGGCGATGAGAACCTGGGCCTCCTTCAAGGAGGCGATGAGAGCCTGGGCCTCCTTCATGGAGGCGATGAGAGCCTGGGCCTCCTTCAGGGAGGCTATGAGAGCCTGGGCCTCCTTCGGGGAGGCGATGAGAACCTGGGCCTCCTTCAAGGAGGCGATGAGAGCCTGGGCCTCCTTCAGGGAGGCGATGAGAGCCTGGGCCTCCTTCGGGGAGGCGATGAGAGCCTGGGCCTCCTTCATGGAGGCGATGAGATCTTGGGCCTCCTTCATGGAGGCGATGAGAGCCTGGGCCTCCTTCGGGGAGGCGATGAGAGCCTGGGCCTCCTTCGGGGAGGCGATGAGAACCTGGGCCTCCTTCAAGGAGGCGATGAGAGCCTGGGCCTCCTTCAGGGAGGCGATGAGAGCCTGGGCCTCCTTCGGGGAGGCGATGAGAGCCTGGGCCTCCTTCGGGGAGGCGATGAGAGCCTGGGCCTCCTTCGGGGAGGCGATGAGAGCCTGGGCCTCCTTCGGGGAGGCGATGAGAACCTGGGCCTCCTTCAAGGAGGCGATGAGAGCCTGGGCCTCCTTCAGGGAGGTGATGAGAGCCTGGGCCTCCTTCGGGGAGGCGATGAGAGCCTGGGCCTCCTGCTTGGCTCCTCATTCCTCCTTCATGGACCTGATTTAAAGTCTCCACCATCAGACATCCGGAGTCTTCTGGGCCTCCAGCAGCTCGGCCTGCTTCTCCTGAACAGCTCCAGATCTCCTCCACCTCCTGATCTGGGAGGTGGAGCTGAGGAGCAGAAACACCTGATATCCTTTCTACCAGGTTAGTTTTCTGAAGATAGTTTATTAAATACCGTAAATATGCAGAAGAATTCCCCAGAACATCTTGTGTTTTAACTGTAACTTATTCTTTAGCCGTC
The DNA here is from genome assembly GCF_051168715.1 of Poecilia mexicana. Lineage (NCBI taxonomy): Eukaryota > Metazoa > Chordata > Actinopteri > Cyprinodontiformes > Poeciliidae > Poecilia > Poecilia mexicana. Next base: position 20,817,167 of record NW_028263381.1, read on the forward strand.
GACTTTCTAACTTCCTTCTCTCCTCAGAGAACTGAGGACAGAACAACTAAACATGTTTTACTGTCTCTGCTTGGAAACTAAAACCACAGTTTCCTGTTTCCCCATTTTAAATAGTGAAACTGTTTAAACCTGTGTGACCAAAACGTCACCTGGATAAAATGTTTCCTTCTTTTCTCCTTCTTCCTGTTCCCCTCATTGCACCAACTTTCCTCTGAATCCTATGAAGCATCTACCAGTTCTCTCTTCTTCACTGCTTCTGCCATCTTTCCTTCACCTTTTGTTTAATAATACATTTTATTTCCTCTTTACTAAATGAATCAGTTTCTCAATAAAACTGTTTTTGAAGCTTGTTTTGCATATTTATCTGCCGACTCGTTTCCTTTTATTCCTCCATGAGATGAACCCATGAAAAAATGACTATTAATCCCACGGCCTGAATTATATAAAGTAAAAACTGAATCTCCAATAAAAGGTCTGGTCGACTATCAGACTGATTATTTTAACTGAGTCTAATGATGAACTTGAATCAGAACAAAGTGAATTGGCTGATTTCCACTTTACTGCCATTTGGTTTCCTGCTTCCTAATGCCCCCCCCCCCCCCAAAGCCCCTTCAATAGTTACTTCATTATGCAAATCAATCTAAAGGTTATCAAGCTGAACTCCAGGGGGAAAAGATCCTTTGGTCTATAAAACAAAGAACATTGTGTTTATATGTGACCAACAGCATAAATTCATCAGTTTAACATCCACAGATCATTTCATGGCTGTTCATCATATTTTCTGTTCTCCATCCACCAAAACAACAAGACAAACAAACAAAAAGCCCAAATCAGTCCAACGTCTCAGACCAGCAGCTCCACATGGATCCTCTGGTCCAGCAGAGGCCCGGCTCACACACAGACCAGGAATTAAACCAGTGAGGTCAGCATCTTCCAGAACATGTTTAGTTTCCATTTATTCCTCAGACGTCCCAGTGACCCTATAAACCAGAGACTCTTCAGAGGGCCCCACTCCTCGCTCTGAACCGACACCTTGTCAGGTTTAGTCGGTGAGGACTGAAAGTCCAGAGACGCACTTTCCCCTTTTTTCCTCTGATTTCCATTAAATCCTGTATTTCACCATGAAGCGAAGCTGCAGCCTTGAATTCAGGAGCCTAATAATTCAGACACCAGCCTCTTCATGTGGTTCAATCACTCAGTTAAAGTTTCTATTGACCTTTTGTTTCTGTGGGTCAACCCAGAGTTGGGTCTGCTGAGCTCTGCTCAGTTTCTCTCTGACCTCCATACGTCTCAGCAGAGCCTCCAGACTGTGGAGAATTATCCTTTCTCAGTTCAGCTTCTCAGTGTTTGAGGCTCAATGAGTTGAATTCATGAACTCCATGAATTCAGACTAAGAAGCAGAGCTGGTCCATCATCAGGCCGTCGTTATGGGCTGGAACAACAAAAAGGCTCCTAGCAACAGGTTCTGGTTCCTGTTGTTGGCTCATTTTTAGCTTTGTGCACATGTGCACTATGGCTGCGCATGTTCACTATGGCTGCGCATGTGCACTATGGCTGCGCATGTGTAGATACGAGCATGGAAGCAGCTGGAAGAGACGGAGGAAAACATGGAATTATTTATTCCAACTAATGTCAAGAAATCTTTTCCAATTAATTGTTGAAAAGCCAATAGAATAAATCTACTTGCTATTTTTAAACATAACTATAAATAAACTAGACTTTTAATGATAGATGAGAAAATAGATATATGCAGAATAGATCAGCACACAGCGACTCAGCAACCCAAAATAAATCCACAATACAGACGACTCAGCAAATTAAATCATGTCAACATGTCACAGCCAAACTGAATAAATCCAAAATAGTAAAAACATGAAAATAACTCAAAAGGCCACTTTGCTCCACAAAGCCTTCCTGTTTCCCATCAGAACCAGAACTTCTGGTCCAGTGAACATCATCTGGATCATGGAGATTATTTGCTGAGATCTTGTTTCCAGGCAGGTTTTCCTCTGATCCTTCAGAGGATCTGGGTTTCCTCCTCAACACCATTCAGCTCAACTTTCACCTGATTTGATCTTATTGCAGATTCTGAAAGCAGCAGGTTCTGAACCAGGGCTGCATTTTACCAGGGCTGGTCCAGAACCAGAATGTGGCCCTGATATGGAAACTGGATCATCTCTGATTGTCCGGTTTGACCATCGTGGCTCCAGCTGCTCTGAGAGCTGCAGATCCAGAGCGTCTCTGTCTGAGGATCAGATCCAGAGGAAACGGCGATCTGCTGCTGAGAGGATGAAGGTTGATGATGAGGCAGTTACAGGTGTGATGCGTTTACAGCTGGCGTCTCCTATAGACGTGTTGGTCACCTGGCAGCAGAAGGTGGAACATCTTCACTGAAAACATTCAAATCCTGTTTTGAGAGTTTTTATTGTGGTTCTATTTCTCCTGAGAAATTCTTCTTTTTTATTTTCTCATGTTGTTTCAGCTCCAGTCTCTGACATCAGGATCCATCAGGATGGAAACAGGATCACCTGCAGCTCAGAGGGGATCTACCCTCAACCTGAACCCACCTGGTCCACTGAGCCTCCATCCAACACGGCTCTGCAGAACAGAACCAGAGTCCATCAGACTGAGGAGAAGCTTGATGACATCAGCAGCTCTCTGACGGGTCCAGATGGTCCAGATCTGATCACTGAAATATCCTGAATGAGGTTCAGGATTTCTGAACAAAAGGTTTCATTACTCAGCAGATTAAACTTCCAGTTTGAAGCTGGTTTAGATTCATTTAGAGAGAAACAAGAAACCTGAACAATGATCTGTTAGAGGAGCCGCTGAGATTTCACAGTTTGAAGATTATTTACCAGATTATGAGGGATTAACCAATAATCTGGTTTAGAGCTCTGGCCATTTCCAGAAGGATTGAACCAGGAGTTTTGTCTGGTTTTAGGATTTCTAATTCTCCAGCAGTCTGTCAAATCTGGATTAGAGATTAAGTTACAAAAGCATCATTGTAAATGTGGTGCTGCCCCCTAGAGGGGAGACGATCGATTGATCCATCTGGAGTTACATTGAAATCTCCTCCTAAAATAACCTGATCAGTGAATATTTTAATTTCCAATGTTTTATCATCACTCAGTAAAAATATACTATTTATTATGGCTTTATTATTGTATCCATATACACACCAAAATGATCTTATTTCCTTCAGTTTCCATGGTTACAGTTACCCAGTGGCCATTTGAGTCTCTGATTTGCTCCAACAAAGAACCTGGAATCTGTAAAACATGATCATAACCAGCTGAATGCGACGGACTAAAATAAACTTTATCACCAGTGAAGTTTCCAGGATTTAGCCTCCTCACTTGATGAAGGAGATTCTGGCAGAAAAAACAATTTGCCTTTTGCTGCTTACAATAAAGAAAAGTAGCCTTACGGCTAACAACATTTTAAACCCTAGTATGGAGTGAAAGTCATGACAACATGACAGAAACACAGTAGTTGTGCAAAACCTGATTTCAGGACCGATGAGCAGGAATGAGATAACATAGCCAGTAGCAGCTGTTTGGTTTAGTGCGACGGCCCTTTAAACCAACACCAACATAACATACCAGACCAGAGGGTTATAATATAGAGGACACAGATATGGAAGAGCAGAAGCTCCTACTGTATCAAACTGATGCAGGAAGAACAGGAAGTTGGTCATTCTGAGGTAAAAACCCAACAGTGTTCATCGTTGTTTTAGTTCATTCATTCATTCTGCTTCCTGCCTCCCCTGCAATGGCACGGCGTCCCCCCTAGGGGCCGCGCCCCACAGTTTGGGCCCCTCTGCACTAAGCCATATTAAACTGATGGTTTCAGGTTGGAGAGGCAGCAGAAGTTCTGCTCAGTACTTTTCTCTCTAGCACTCGGTGAAGGCGGACGCTTCTTCCTCTGCTCCTCTCCCTTCACATCCACCTGCTTCATCTTGTTCTGTTGCTTTTTTGGAGCCTTTTTTTGCACATCCTCCAGATCTACAAACTATAGATCTGGTTAACTGGTCTCTCAATCCAAGGGATCAAATTTCCCCAAGCAGACGGAGCAAATGGGAACCAGCTGGTCCTGCAGGAACACATGATGGGATGGTTTCACCTGGATTCATTTGGACGCATGTTGTGATGATGAAGTTATTTTAATTTTCTAATCCTCTATAAATAAAACAGAAACAGCAAAAGTTCACAAACTCACTGAAGGTTTTGGTGGTTTGGTTTCTAAAGTCTAGAAAAACAAAATAAACTCTTATAGCTACTAATTTATTAAGTTTCCATTAAGCTTTCAATCATCTGCTAGTAATTTATTCACATCAAGTTGTTGTAAATAATAAACACAACTTTGAAAACATTTCAGTACAAAACACAGAAAGATGTGAAAAATCATTTCAGATTAAATGAAATGAGTTTAAAGGTCTCAGGGTGACGTTCCTCCATCTGACCAATGAAATCAAGTCGTCAGTGAGAGGAAACATTAAAGCATCATTTACTTTAATCTGAAGCATTAATGAACAGAAACCTGGTAACTGTCTGATTTTATTGGCTTTATTTTGCTGTTCAGATCAACAGGAGACAAGAACAACAGACATTTGTTCCCATCTGATCAGTTTTTACATCAAATTCTTCTAAAATGATTAAAAACAATCTTCTTGTTTGGAAATCTTGTTTAAGTAAAATTAAAAGAACAAACTTTCAATCATGTAGGTAAAAACTTATTTTCATCAATTTGTTGTAAATAATAAAAACAAATTTGAAAATATTATGATGGAAAAACACAAAATAAAAAGTCCAGAGACGATCAGATCGTCTCCAGTTTCCTAAATAAAAAAACTGAGTTTCAAAATAAAAGCATTAAATTCACCAAACCAGCAAACTATCAATCATAAAACCAATCAATCATCTGATCAATGAGGATTAATTTGTTCTTCATGCTGAGATCATCAGAGCTGCTGTTTGATCACTGAGATCTTCATCGGTTGGATCTTTAATGCATCAATAGTGGAGAAGAATGGAAACATCCTGTCAGTGAAGGTGTGTGTGAAGGTGTGTATGTGTGTGTTAGTATCCAGGTCTGAGAAGGACAGTTTTCCTCTGTCCCAGTCCAGATTCACTCTGATCCTCTGGAGATTCTTCTGGACTGAGAGACGAGTGAAAGGAGCTGATGGAGAATCTGCTGAGTATTGAAAGAAATGAAAACTTATATGGAACAATCCAGACTTTATGTCTCCCTTCCTCTCTACAGACTCTTCCAACACACCAAGTATCCAGTATTTACTGTCTCCAACATCAACATCCCAGCTGTGGTTCCCTGAGTTAAAACCCTCAGAACTCAGAACAGAACGGGACCAATCAAACCTCTCTGGGTTATCAGGAAGCTGCTGTTTCCAACTTATCGTCAAACTGGTCAGATCTTCAGACAGATGGAGTCCTGTACCAGCCGTGTTTGGGTCCAGAACCAGAGGAGTGTAGGTCACCATGGTCTCCATGTTGCTCCAGATGTTGAAGGCCAGGTTGCCCAGATGTTTGGCCTGGTCTATCAGAGCTCCTGAGGGCAGCTGTGGATCCTCCAGCAGGGGGCAGCGCTGGACTCTTTCCACTGCAGCCTTGTAGTTGTGCAGGAATGAGACGTCTGCAGCTCTCAGCTCCTCCTCTGTGGCTCTGACTGTGTCTGAAAGAGCTGCTATCTCTCTGCTCAGAGCCTCCATCTTCTCCTTCATCATCCCTCTCTTCTGCTCCTCTTCCTCCCTCAGTGCAGCCAGCCTGGCCTCCTCTTCCTCTGCTAGAAACTGATGAAGCTGCTTAAACTGCTCCCTAATCTGCCTCTCTGTGTGTCGGGCCTGGACCTCCAGGTGTTCTGCTGTCTGATCAAACTCCTCCTGAACTTTCTTCCTGAGCTCCAGCTTCTCCTCTAAAGGCTCCAGAGTTTCCTGAAGGTCCTTCCTGTGTTGCTGAGCAGCTTCATCGATGGCTCTGAATCTGTGGTTGGTGTGTTTATCTGAATCTCTGCAGACGAGACACACTGGCTGCTGATGGTCCAGACAGAAGAGTTTGAGTTTCTCAGAGTGCAGAGAGCAGAGACCCTCTGAAGCTGTTGGGTTTCTCTCCTGTAACAAAGACACAGATTCTTCAGAGCCAGATTACAGAGAGGATCAGCTTTAGAAGATCTCCTCTTACAAACTGGACACTCTCTTACCGGTTTCTCTCTCCAACATTTCTCCAGACATTCCTTACAGAAGCTGTGGCTGCATGACAGAAGAACCGGATTCTTAAATATTTCCAGACAGACCGGACAGCAGAGATCATCGTCTGATCTGGAAGCCATTTTGTTTCCTCAGAGTGAAGCTGAAAACACAGCAGACAGAAAGTTAAACCATGAAGTCACTTTCTCTCCTGTAGAAACTTTCTGAACTTACTTTTACTCTGGTTTGCTTGTTGTTTCGTCCTCCAGCAGTTTGTGTCTCTAGTCGCTCGGTTCTCTCTCTGTTCTCCTTGTTCAGTGTTAGTTTGATTTCAGTCCGAGACAAAATGATCCCACGTGCGTTTCCTCCAACACGTTTCTCTCTAAACTGTTTCCTGTTTTTCCCGGATGTTCCTGCTGGAATCACTCCGCCCCAAGAGGATTTTCTCTTCTTCGTCTTTTTTTCTTCTTCTACTGTTTTGTTTTTTTTCCTTGGTTTTATTGGCGATTGGCTACAAACGTTTAGTAGCATTACCGCCACCTGCTGGTATGGAGTGTTGATCCTGCCGGTCTGATTCATACTATCTATGCATATAAACGTCGACATTACATATATACGTAATTTAACACACCACACTTAAATTTACATACTTTTCTATACATTTTTACACTATCCATTTATTTATCATGCACACATTTAAAAACACATCCACTACATCGAATTCCATGAAATTATTTAGTTTTCTTGGAAAGCTTGGAATGCTTACTACCCAAATTCTTCCTCATAATAAATTAATATTTTCCTTCATTCTTTCAAACTCTCTCCTCATGTATCTTGTCTCTTTTTATGACATTCTACAACATCCTCTGTTGTCTCATATTTTCCCGTGATCACATTTGCCAGTATTGTGCTTTTGAATTTTAAATCCTGTCTGTCCAAATCTTAACTTTATTAGTCTTTTCTTCTTTTTTCTTTCTAAGAATCTTTTGAATTTAATAACCATCTTCCTGTTTTCCTTCATCCCACCTTTTTTGTAGTTATTTCATCAGTTTGTCTTTAACAAAACTCTTCCCCTCAGATTTACTTGTTTTAGCTGTGAAACTTAAAGGATTTTTGAATTTTCATCATTGCCATTTCATCTGCCCTCTCATTTCCAACAATATGTGGTTGAACCACAAATATAACTATCAAACCCATATTTTGTATTCTGAACAATGTATGAAATATTTATAATAAAATGTCCATCCTACTGTCTGACTGATTATAATTTAAAAATCATAATGCAGAGCTTGAATCTGAGCATATAGTTTTTAATGGTTTTATATCTCATATCTATTGTAAAGCTAATAATAATGCCAACAGTTCTCCTGTGTATACTGAATATCCATCTGTAGATTGCTTTTCTATTTTTATATTAATTTCTGGTACTACACTCTAAAATGCTTTATTCAACTCTCAATAAACTGTTAATTCAACTCAAGTAATGTGAGTAATGTACATGTTTGGCCTGAGAAAAGTAAGCTGGATTTTTTGTTACTGGAGCGAATGCTTCAGCTCAGCAGTGCGCATGCGCAGTAAAGTGCCGGAAGCTTCCAGAATATTTGTTGACGGTGAAATAAGCAGAGGTTTTTTAAAGGTGAGTTATTCTTCTTTAGAAAATTTTCTAAAGACTTTACTACTCGCATATATGGTTACAAGTTGATTTTTCTCAAAAATGACAAAGCATAAAAGTCTTCTCAGGTTAATATGCTAACGTTAGCATGGGCTTCTGGGTCCAACATTAGCTAAAACTGCCATGTCTTTTACCTGAGAGTCTTTAATGTTTTCGTCCATGATAACAGAGCTGACTGATGATTGCCTGTCTTTCAACTGCAGCCCCTTAGCATGTCAGCATAAACCCAACCTGCTAACGTTCATGTGGCATTAATTTCACTCGACTTGCAGAGTGTAGTGTGTTCAGGAACAATCCGATTCTTTTTAATGGCTCGATCCCGTGAACGGGAGAACTCAAGCCTCAGTGATAACCGTTCTTTGTTTTGTTTATTTATTTGTTTTACTTTGCCTTCTTAATGTAGTTCGGCGGAAAAAAATATGTTTTGTTGAGCGTTAGACCTGGTTGTTACCGGTGTTATAGATTAACTGGTGGCTAAATTAACTGGTATTACTGTGGGCGTGGCTTTTTAGGACCCTTTACTGAACCAGGAAATAATGAGATAAGCTTAAAGTCTTACAAATCTTTGCAAAAATACGATCCCACACCATTAGACAATCATTAAGATCCCCAGATCTCAACTTTGGGGATCTGATTAGAAAAGTTTTTCTTATTACTTTTCTAATAAAGTAATTAATTAGAAAAACTTTATTGGTCAAATATGGTATGTTGCCTTTTTATGTTGTTTTTAACATTCTGCAAAATCACCAAAATATAAATTACACAACAATCAAACTATCAAGATGGTTCTTTAAACTTTTACAAAGTAAATGTCCTAATTAAATCCTAAATGTATCTTTTTTTCTCTACTGAATGCATTTAATAAAATTTAGTAATATTGTCATTCTCTATAAATTAATGCTACAGGTTTAAATCTATGGTCTGTGTTACAATTAAACCGTTTCTAGGGCCCCTGAATGTCTGAGGGCCCCTGAATGGCCCCTACCAGCAGCTACTGAGTTTTCTTTCCCTCGATATCCCAGTCTTGCTATTCTAGATCTTAGAGGTGCCAACATCAAAAAATTATTTACAGTTAACCCCTTTTGGCTCGTTTGGTCTATAAATCCATCTGCAGCCAAGTTGTTCTAGACTCTAGAGGTTAAATAGATATTATTAGGGCTTAATTAGTAAAATGGCAGCAAATTTGCTTATTTCATAACTTTGTAACCTTTGACCTTTTCTTCTCTGCTCTGTTTAACAGCTACAGTTTCAAATCAACTCACTGACCTTTTTATGTGAAAGTCGGTGTTGGCGCCCTGACGAACGCCGACACATCCAACCCTTTTTAATTGCTCATCATAGCTACACCTAAAACCTGCATGTTGTTCCCAAAAAATCAGTTTTAAACAATGGAAAACTTCAGATTTCTCAACAACCAAGTAGCTGAAGCCGTCCTAAAAAACAGTCTGATATATTTAACTTTTACTTCATTTATTCCAAAGAAAACAAACACATTGGTTATGTTACATGGTGAGGCCTCAGTTAACAAAGAGAGCAAACCGTTCCCACGATGACCAGGAGGTCTGGAGTCCGTTCCTTCAGCGGCTTTCTGTGGATGAAGGGGAGGAGGGGCGACGGAAGGGGGGCTAGAGTCCAGAAAACAAAAACTTAGTCCAAAAAAACAGAAAACAACCCAACAGGGTGGGCGGAAGGGAGACAGGAGGTGGGTCCGGCGGTCGCCGCCGCAACAGGCGCTTGGGCCGTGGGGCCAGCTGGAGGCCCTTGAAGACAGGCAGAGGGGCCGGCCGGCTGGACGGAGCAGGTGGCTGCTCATTGGCAGTGGGTGCAGGAAGCTCTGGAGGCTGAAATACCGGGGCGGGCCATGCCACTTGCCGTGCCGCTTGACGTCTTGGGGCTAGTCTGGCCAGAAACCCCATCACCACGGGGACTGTGGCGACTGGAGAAGGGCAGAGAGTGGCGGCTGGGACCGTCGTAGATGATGCAGGTGTAGTTTCCACTGTCAGACAGGTGAGGTTTCCTCAGAATCAGGCTGAAGGTTCTGCTGTCCAGAGGGTTCATGGAGGTCCGGCCTGTAAAGTTCTGGTTCTGGCCTTTGAGCTCATCGTTGTCTTCTCTCCTCAGGTGGACAGATTTAGGAGTGAGATCGCTGCGGTTCCACATCAGTGAGGCTCTTCAGGCAAATGATCAGAGTATCGGCAGCTCAGGAGGACAGACTCCGCCCCCTCATTAACCTCCACCACTCCAGCAGGGCATGCTGGGAAACTGACGACACAGACAGGAAATACTATGGCATGTATAGATATTTTCTAATCAGTTATTGGTCTCACTGGTTGTTCTGCTTTCACAGCAGAATAAATCCTTAAATGAAGGAAGTATCAGGCTCATCTTATCCAGAACATTAAATTCGACGTGATTTATCATGTAAAACTTCACTATTTGTCAATTTGTGCTAAATTTCGGGCTGCAGATGAAAATAAACTCAGAGCCGTTTGGAGCTGAAACTCTCTGGAAACGTCAGAATGTCCTTCAGTACAGCTGATGTCATTCAGGTCCAATATATGAAGCCAGAAACCGACCAGAACCAGAACCTGAACAGAATAACAAGCGACAACAACCTGAATAAACCTTTAAAAGTTGGTACCAGACTGGACCAGAACTCTCCCAGTAGGACGATTTGAAGTGAGACCAGAACACAACAGAACCTCCATTTACTTTGGTCCCAGACAGAACCAAGTCAGAACTTTAGTGTATCAACAAAACAGCAGCAGAACCACACAGCAACTGGTCTGAGACCGACCCAGTAGAACCTGCTGGACCTCCAGAACCTCTGCTGTGGTTGAGCTGAGCAGCTTCCAGACAGAAAGACCTGCAGAGACTAGAGTGAGGATGATGAGGGCAGAGAGAGGAAGGTGACCCCACAAACCATTTTCATCTTCCTCTCAGAGCAACCAGAACAAACTGGGAGTGAAGCTCTGCTGGTTGGCTCTGCAGATGCTGCTGAACTGGTTCTGCTGGGTCCAGATCAGCTCTGAGGAAAGGTGAGGCCCTTCAGTCCCTCATAGTTTCACAGCTGCTGAATCTGGTTCCTGTTCCTGTAAATCGCTGCCTCCACCTGTGGATCAGACGACCTTCACTGGGACTGACTGGTATACATCCCACTGAGGTTCAGTAACTTCAACATGAGGAATTCATGTGTTCATAAAGGCTTGTTTTGAATATAAGCTGCTACTTACAGGCTTTGCTTCAAAGAACTGGACCTGAAATGCGGCGTTCATAACAGAGACGTGGAGATTCTAGAACTGCAGATACATTTGATGTCCAGGGTCACAGACCACACATGTTAACGGTCGCTCTTTCTCTGTGTTACAACCTGCACTTGTTCCTGAACCAGGTTGGTTTTAGTGACTCAGGCGAGTCTCAAGGTGTTTTACATAAAGTTTGGGGTTAAAGCAACATATGAAACGTTTCCCACCTTTTTCTCTCCAGAATCAAACTTCATCTATTTTACGACCATCAAAGAACTTTGAGGCGACTCAGTAATTGAATGTCCACAAAATCTTTTAGATTTTTCTTCATGCTGAATATTTATTAGGATAGATAAGATGGTTGTTGGGTAAATTGTATTATCAACTATTTGTTACATTTTATGATGTTCTTAGTTTATGTATTCTTACATGTTTAGTCATATCTCTTAAGAAATGTTTCTGTATTGTTAATCGCTCTGATTTCCTTTCTCAGAGGGCCGTTCTGACGAAGAGCAGCGACAGCAGCTCTTCACAGAACGTCCTGCTTTGAGCTGTTTAGATAACTATAAAACTGTGAAGATTCACAACTTGACCTGTTTGATCCTGGGTCTGGAACTACAACCCCTGGCAAAAAGTATGGAATCACCAGTCTTGGATGAGCACTCATTCAGACATTTCATGCTGTAAAACAAACTCAAATCAAAAACATGATACAATATTAAGGTCGTTCCAAAGTGCAACTTGTTGGCTTTCAGGAACACTCAAAGAAATGAAGAGAAAACATTGTGGAAGTCAGTGAATGATACTTTTATTGACCAAACACAGGGAAATAAATATGGAATCACTCAATTCTGAGGAAAAAAGTATGGAATCATGAAAAACGCATAAACAAAAGACCATTCAAAATACATCACTAGTATTTAGTTACACCACCTTTGGCTTTTATAACAGCTTTCAGTCTTTGAGGCATGGACTTCATGAGTGACAAACAGTATTCTGCATCAATTTGGTGCCAACTCTCTTTGATAGCAGTTGCCAGATCAGCTTTGCTGGTTGGACCCTTCTTGTGGAACATTTTTTTCAATCTCCACCACAGGTTTTCAATTGGGTTGAGATCTGGACTATTTGCAGGCCATGACATCGACTGAATGTGTCTTTCTTCAAGGAATGCCTTCACTGTTTTTGCCCTATGGCACGATGCATTGTCATCTTAGAAAATTATTTCATCATCACCAAACATCTGTTCAATTGAAGGGATGAGAAAACTGTCCAAAATGTCAATGTAAACTTGTGCATTGATGGAAGAATTAACCACAGTCATCTCCCCAGTGCCTTTGCCTGACATGCAGCCCCATATCATCAAGGACTGTGGAAATTTGGTTGTTTTCTTCAGGCAGGCCTCTTCGTAAATCTCACTGGAACGGCACCAAACAAAAGTTCCAGCATCATCACCTTGTCCAATGCAGATTCTTGACTCATCACTGAAGACAACTTTCATCCAGTCATCCACAGTCCATGATTGCCTCTCCTTAGCGCATTGGAGTCTCGTTCTTTTATGTGTAGGTGTCAATGCTGGTTTTCGTTTAGCTTTCCTGTATTGAAATCCCATCTCCTTTAGGTGATTTCTTACGGTTCGGTCACATGCATTGACTCCAGCTTCCTCCCATTTATGCTTCATCTGTTTAGTTGTACTTTTTCGGTTTTCAAGACAAATGGCCTTAAGTTGTTTGTCTTGACGCTTTGATGTCTTTCTTGGTCTACCAGTACGCTTGGCTTTAACAACCATTCCATGCTGTTTGTATTTGGTCCATATCTTGGATACAGCTGACTGTGAACAGCCCACATCTTTAGCAACCATGCGTGAAGGGTTACCTTCTTCAAGAAGTTTCACAATCCTCTCTTTTGTTTCAAGGGACATTTCTCTTGTTGGAGTCATGGTTCTCGCCACTCCACTTCGTCCAGCAGCCCTCCAAGGTGTCATGACTCCAGGTGTTTTGAACTGCACACTAACGGGCACATCTAATCTGGGGCAGGTGTCCATTTAGGGAAAGGAAATAGAATGGGTGTGTCCTTTTTTTTCTACCTCCAATTTGAGTGATTCCATACTTTTTTCCTCAGAATTGAGTGATTCCATATTTATTTCCCTGTGTTTGGTCAATAAAAGTATCATTCACTGACTTCCACAATGTTTTCTCTTCATTTCTTTGAGTGTTCCTGAAGGCCAACAAGTTGCACTTTGGAACGACCTTAATATTGTATCATGTTTTTGATCTGAGTTTGTTTTACAGCATGAAATGTCTGAATGAGTGCTCATCCAAGACTGGTGATTCCATACTTTTTGCCAGGGGTTGTAGATCAGCTGGTGTGAAATAGGTTGTGTTGTTAGTAGTGATGATGATTGGCGCTGTGACTGTGTGATGAAGTGTCTCTCCTCCCTTTAGAGTCACAGCGCTCTCTGTGATCAGGATCCTAAAGACAATAAAAAGAGAGGAGCAGGTAAATGTGCTTCAGAGCAGCAGGAGATTTGTAACTGAAATCTCATCTCTGTCTGTTCTCCTCGCGAGTATTAAGAATCTAACTTTCTTTTGTCTTTCCTGTGTTATTTGCTGTGTTTAATAGGTGTCAACTCTGACACAGCTCTCCATCTAACGGGTGAATTGAGTTTCCTAAACCTGCTGGGTATCACCCTGTCCAGAACTGAGGGAAACTGCTGGCCTGTGGAGAAAGACTCACCTGGTTCCTGACGACCTCCATCCAGGTGTCCCACCCTTCTTCCCCCTGTGAGTTAGTCAGACTGAGCCGCCTGCAGCCAACTAGTTTCACAGACCACACATGTTAACGGTCGCTCTTTGAAACCAGTCAAACCAGTAGGTCCACAGATTTGGATGAATTTGTGAGGAAGACGCCAACAGCAAGACACAATCACAGTGGAAACAGGGGAGGAAGTTCAAACTGCTATTAGAAATGACTAGAAAACTTTCAGCATTTCTCTGTAATCAAGTTTCTTTATTGAAGACGAACAACAGACATTTATTTCTGATCTAAATCTAAAACATGAGAAGAAAACAGCATCAGTTCTGATTTGATGTTTCAGGTTTTCTGGATCACAACATAGAAAACAGAATCAAGTTCAGATCACTTTGATCTAAACTGATTTAACAACAAATAAAACATGGAAATACATGGATAAAAAAGTTAAAGGAAAACCATCAGAGTCCAGAGAAGTTTAGATTTTCATGAAATATTTCTGTCATCAGAATGAAAGAAATCATCAGCAGTGATTTCCTTTATGGCTCCTGTAACACAAAGAACTAAACCGGAAAAATAAAGAAGATCAGAACAGCAGAGACACCAGAACCATGAACCCTGATCAACAACCTGAGAGACAAGAGGAAATCTATCTGGGTTTACTGAACTCTGCAGAGGATCCAATACCATAAACCCAAACTCCAGCCAGTATCGGTTCAGTGAATCTGGTCTGGACTCTGTGGAGGAGAGTCATGGTTTCAGAGACGCTGTAGAAGGACAGAATACCTGCTGTGTGATCCAGGTACACTCCGACTCTGGAGGGAACTGGACCTGAGATGGAGGTCCAGATTCTGTTGTGTCTAAATTCACTATTGCTACAATTTAATGACCAAGATTTATCATTATATCCAAAAAAACATTCATTCCCACCTCCTGCTCTGCTGATACTCTTGTATGCGACTGATACATAAACTTTTCTCCCTCTCCTCTCCACCTCCCAGTAACAACGTCCAGTCAGACTCTCTCTACTCAGAACCTGAGAATAACCAGTGAATCTGTCTGGATGACTAGAATAAAACTGATCCTGATCCATCCATGTCACCTTCCTGTTCCCCTCTGATAGTACCAGCCATGTGTTTGCTGTGTTTGGATCCAGAGTGATTTCACATGAATATCTTGAGAATCCAGCTCTGCTCTTTGGTTCTGGTTCTGGTTCTGACAGTAGAACATCCACCTCAGTGACCATCAGTGAGATGTCTGTCCATGAGTCTCTCAGGACGTCCTGTAGTTTGTCTCTGAGCTCTGACACAGCTGCTGCCACGTCCTCAAAGTGTCCCAGAGGACGGATGTTGATGCTGGATGAGTGTGTCGACTCACTGAGTGCTGGCAGTGAGGGGTAGTTGAGGAGAAACTGGTTGTGATCCTCTGTGTGTGAGAGCTGCTCCAGCTCAGCGTCTTTCCTCTTCAGCTCAGTGATCTCCTGCTCCAGCTTCTCCTGAACATCTTTGACTCGACTCACTTCAGTTTCCTGCTGGGATCTGATCTGCTGCTTCACCTCAGAGCTTCTTTTCTGGAGGAGACGGATCAGCTGGGTGAAGATCTTCTCACTGTCCTCCACTGTTTTATCAGCAGAGCGATTGATGGCCTCCACCTCCTGCTGAAGCAGCTTCACATCTTTCTCCTGGTCCTGGATTCTCTGCTGGATGTTTCCTCGTCTCTCCTCCAGCTCTCTCTGCCTCTCAGTCCTTTCTGCTGCAGCTGACACTGTTTCATGGTCTCTATGTTCATCCATTAAACAGATGAAGCAGATACACTTCTGATCAGTGCGGCAGAACTTCTTCATCACCTCATCATGCTTAGAGCAGATGTTCTCCTGGAGGTTCTTGGACGGCTCCACCAGCTTGTGTTTCTTAAATGCAGCTGAATCATAATGAGGCTGAAGGTGTTTCTCACAGAAAGAGGCCAGACAGACTAAACAGGACTTGATGGCTTTCAGTTTTCTTCCAGTGCAGGAATCACAGGCCACATCTTCAGGTCCAGCATAACAGTGGTCAGCAGGAGCAGCTTGGAGTCCAGTCTTCTTCAGCTGCTCCACTAAAGCTGCTAGCATGGTGTTTTTCTGCAGGTCAGGCCTCTGTGTGAAGGTTTGGCCCTTCTCCACAATCTTCCTCAGGGTCCGGTCACCTCTTCTCGTTGTGTAGCGTTTTCTGCCACACTTTTTCCTTCCTACTGACTTCCCACTGAGGTGCCTTGATATAACACTCTGCAAACAGCCGATTCGTTCAGAAATTTCTTTCTGTTTCTCACCCTCTTGCTTGATGATGTCATTGATGGCCTTCTGGACAGCAGTCAGGTCAGCAGTCTGACCCATGATTGCGGTTTTGAGTAACGAACCAGGCTGGGAGTTTTTAAAGGCCTCAGGAATCTTTTTCAGGTGTTTAGAGTTACTTTGTTGATTCAGATGATTATTTTTATTGCTCGTTCAGAGAACCTTTTCATAATATTCTAATTTTTTGAGACAGGGATTTTGGGTTTTCATGAGCTGTTTGCCAAAATCATCAAAATTTAAACAATAAAAGACCTGAAATATTTCAGTTGGTGTGCAATGAATCTAAAATATATGACAATTTAATTTTTATCATGACATTATGGAAAATAATGAACTTTATCACAATATTCTAATTTTATGACCAGCACCTGTAGTTCCACACGACATCGCTTAGGATTTGTTGCTGGGCGGGGTGAGGGGTTAGGGGGGGGGGGGGGCGTTTCTCGATTGATTTTTACCCAGAAAGCACATGGGCACTGACTAGTATGTATTTCACTGAGGGAAAGTAACTATAACATATTAATTTCTCATATCTTAACATAAAGGCTCATTTTGAAGTATAAGTTGCTACTTACAGGCATTACTTTGAAGAACTCGACTTGGAATGCGGCGTTCATAACAGATACGTGTTCATCTGCTCTACCGCTAGCAAACAACCGTACTGATTAAATAACATGAAAGTCAAGCAGTTCCCTAAAATTCCAACAGATGGCAGCAATGCGCCATGCAAAACAAAACACCCACAGTTTACAGGACACATTTCCTGCTAAAGAGCCCCCTGGTGGTTGAGGAAAAATACACATATAAACCGGAGAATACAATGAATGAAAAAAAATCTTAATGCTCTCTGGTATTGTTCAGGGGGCCGGACCAAATGTGGAGGCGGGCTGAATCCGGCTTGGTGTAGTTTCTTACACCATATAGCAGCTTTTTTCCTACATGCAGACTAAAAACTTTAATATTCGTCCATAAAACATGAGCGGTTGATTTCTGCAGCTCCTCCAGAGTTACCTGGAGCCTCTTTGATACTGTAATGAAAGCTCTTGTTTTGCAGCTGTACCTTAGTTTTTACGTTTCTGAATGATGGGTTGAGTTTTGCTTCATTGGTGTTATGGAAATTTCATTATCAAAGAATGAGAAGCTGTTTCAATAATCAGAGAAAGATTAATCTTTGTCTTTAAGTTTCTTTATTCGAAGGCAAAAGCGTTTGAAGACCCGTCTCCTTAGCGCAGTCAGGAGAAGAGCCCTGAACAACACACATCACATCATTATATAGTCACAGCAAGGAAAGGAGCCACCCAAAGTCTGATCTGATCTCTACTGCCAGATGGAGCACAGAGACAATCCTGACCTCATGAACCGTCCCTCACCTCTTGGAGGGGATGATTTTATGGCAGGACAGAGAAACCATAAGGATTTCAGGAGAAACTTCTAATTCTTCTTTGTCAGTTAGTCCTGGGTTCAGGTCAAACCACAGGAAAAAACAAAGTGTCAATTTAACACCTATAGAGTTGAATTTAACTCCGTTTCAGAAAACATTTGGTCCCACTAGAACAGTGTTTTTCAACCTCTTTTGAGCCAAGGTACACTTTTTTAATTGAAAAAATCTCAAGGCACACCACCAACAAAAAATGTAAACAAAGATGCTCTGTAGCCGCCTATATTACATATATAGTCATTCTTATCAAAGTGTCTTGAAAAGGAATCAAGTAAACACAAAAATGTATTTTTATCACATTTTACATTTCTTATACCATACCATACCAACATTATTTATAAAGCACTTTAAAACAATCACAGTTGATACAAAGTGCTGTACAATTAAAACACAACATAATAAAAAAAGTAAATAAAAACGGTTTAAAAACAAAAACATACAATTTAAAACTAGATCCCGCTGGTGTTGAAAGCCAAGTAAAATAGATGTGTTTTAAGACGAGCTTTAAAAGTGGACAGTGAAGGGGCCTCTCTGACCTCCAAAGGTAAGTCATTCCATAAATTAGGGCCCATGACAGAAAATTGCACGTAACATGTCCACTTCAAAAATACACCTAAACACCTGAACAGGGCCACAACACTGTGGTCTTAAATTTAAAGAAGTTGTAGAAAACTTCAGTGTTTTACAAACTAGTCCACAGCATTATTTAAGCCAGAATACAGAAAATAATTCTTATTCTGAAAGAAGCAATAATATTTGGGACAGATTTCACTGTTACAATATGAAGATTTGCATGTACAAAATGTCAATATCTGTATATTTTACCCATCTAGTGTGAAACCTGTGCATATTTGGAAGGAAACAGATGATTTTCCTAGCAGAAATTGAAGAAAGACAAAGCTCTTCCTCAACAGCTCTCAGTCTCTCTCTGGTTTCAGTTTTTATACTAACCAGGCTTGAGAAGCTCACTTCACACAGACATGTTGTGGGAAATGGACCCATGTTCTTTCTAACTACTGCTGAGCTTCACTGACTTTTCCATCACTGTCGTCAGTCTTGCTAGATACGATGCTCTCATCGCCAT
Organism: Poecilia mexicana; assembly: GCF_051168715.1. Classification (NCBI taxonomy): domain Eukaryota; kingdom Metazoa; phylum Chordata; class Actinopteri; order Cyprinodontiformes; family Poeciliidae; genus Poecilia; species Poecilia mexicana. The sequence continues at coordinate 20,835,885 of NW_028263381.1, forward strand.
AGACATAATATAAGCATAGACGCCTCATGGACCGCTCCGGCGCAGGAAATACGGCGGCCATCTTGGAGCGGTATACCCTCCTACTTTGCTCAATCAAAACAGCAGAAGATGCCTCAGCACTGAGGGATATTGTTGTTCGGATCTATGGATTATTGATGCGAGGGCTCCACAGACAACATTTCACAAGTAAGCTGGACATATTATTGTGTATATATTGTGATTAGAATATTACTTTACTGTATTTATGTCCACCGGCGAGATACCAGCTAATATTAGCTACAGTGCTTAGTGTAATACGGGTTCAGCCCCGCTATGAAGGCTAACTGAGATTCCGTAAATCTAAAAACATTTATTATTCTCTAACATTGACTTAGATTATCTGACACAAGGGCCTATATTAGAAATGAAACAATGTAACATATATTATAAAACTTATATTATGTGTTATAACATTCACCGGCAAAGTTTACACAGGTGGTAAAGATTATTATTTATATTCTTTCACTCTGTCAAAAGTAAGATACATCCTAAATCTTCCGTTTTTGTTTTGAAATTTTCCTAAAGACACGATGTGAGGAAGAAGAGGGAGATATCTATAAAGAGAGACGGATTCACTGCAGCACGGCTGGATCTCACATGGGATTTTGGACTCGTCGGCTGAAAAAAAAAAAAAAAAAAAAAAAAAAAATATATATATATATATATATATATATATATATATATAATTCACTATTAATCATTATTTATTTGTGCCATTATTAATCTTTATTTATTAGTATTTGTATAGTTATATAAAATATGTATTGATATTACTAAATAATTTATTAAATAAATAAATTATGAACGGCTGTGTGCTTTGTAATATGCTCTTCATACATCGATATCAGAATATCCCATTCCTATTCTATTGTTATAGCCACTAAGCATATTTAAATATGATGAACTATGTATTAAAAACATACTTAAAAAATACAATTGTTTATAAATGTTGCTTTGATAGATGTTTGAATATGGTTTCCAGTAACAAAAAGTGTGTTATGATCGATTAAATCCGCCGATACGTCCTTGTGCCTGTTAAACACATAAGGCTGAGTGGAGTGGTATACCGCTCCAAGATGGCCGCCCTAAATCTCGTCAGCGACAATAGGCGAGAGCGGTCCATGAGGCGTCTATCCTTATATTATGTCTTTGCTCATCGGTACCTGTAACATTCATGCATCACTAATTCTCTTGTTTTAATATAAAATGCTCTGTACCTACTGCCATCTAGTGGTAAGAAAATTACATGATTATGCCACTAGCCACTACTAACCATGGTTTTGTTCACACCAAGCTTAAGTGCAGCGGCTCTATTTCCCTACTGTAGTGCCATATCGACAGCCCTCAACTTAAAAGCTGCATCATACGACTTTGAAAACATTTCTCCGTCGTGCCTGCTGCTAGCATGTGGTTGTTCTAAATGAAACTTAACGTGTTCTTCTTTGATTTACAATTTTGACTTCTAATGATTAACTTCCTGCTAGAGAGCCCTCTGGTGGTTGAAGAAAAATACACAGAAAAGCCACACCGGGCTACAATCCGCATGGTTCAAAGTTTAGGAAAAAAGTAGCAACTTATAGTCCAGAAAATACGGTACCATAGGTGAAACTGAATAATTTCCACGGCACACCTGACGATCACTCACGGCACACTAGTGTGCCGCGGAACAGTGGTTGAAAAACACTGCACTAGAAAACAGTGTAAAATGTTCTCTATAGCCAGTGTCAAATTTTCAGAGTTAATTTTACTCATTTTAGTGTCAAAATCAACAAGTCAGTGAGTCAAATTATTTAACGCTATTGTTGTTTTACACTCTTCAGAGTAATAATGTTATTTTTATCGAGTTAATTTTACACTAAATTTACTTAAAAATGTACACTTGATTGTGTTGTTTTTTCCTTTTTCCAATTTTTTACACATATAGCATATAATGCTAAATTTTAGCATTATATGGCTTCTATAAAATCTACCAATCACAATAATCACAAAGTTATAAGTTTATTGAACTTGATGATCCAGTGGCAAAATTACTTCAACAGTGTCATTTTAATCATCTGCAAAACAAAGTTCACCAAAGATAGCAATATGGGACAACAAGGAGAGCAGTGTCATTTGCTTCATATGACATTTTTATGTCAAAGGGCTTCGGATAACATAGTTGGTTGACATCAAATGCAACAAAACCTTGCATCATTTTAGTAACTTCATCAGCATGAAAATGTTGATGAAAAGTTCCTGTACATAAAGGCAATGCAAGCAGCAACGATTTGTCTTTAACTATGAACACAGACTTGATCTGGTAAAAGAGGCATCTCAGATTCAACTTTGCCACCAATAACCAGATGAGGACACTAAATAAGCCCACTGTGTTTTGCCCAGTTCACTTTCATAACTTGAGCCTCTTGAGACATTTGCATTGGCTCAGAGATGTCAGAACCTCCTTTTACCATGTTTAAAGATACAATTTCCCTGGTCCAATGTCCAATCGATTAAAAGTTGATGAAGCTTGCCAAACATCCATCCATCCATCCATCCATCCATCCATCCATCCATCCATCCATCCATCCATTTTCTTCTGCCTATCCGGGGTCGGATCGCGGGGGCAGTAGCTTCAGAAGGGAGGCCCAGACTTCCCTCTTCCCAGCCACTTCTTCCAGCTCCTCTGGTGGAACCCCAAGGCATTCCAAGGCCAGCCGAGAGACATAGTCCCTCCAGCGTGTCCTGGGTCTTCTCCGAGGCCTCCTCCCGGTGGGACATGCCCGAAAAACCTCACCAGGGAAGCGTCCAGGAGGCATCTGTATCAGATGCCCGAGCCACCTCAACTGGCTCCTTTTGATGTGGAGGAGCAGCAGCTCTACTCTGAGTCCCTCCCGGATGACCAAGCTTCTCACCCTATATCTAAGGGAGAGCCCAGCCACCCTGCGGAGGAAACCCATTTCGGCCGCTTGTATCCGGGACCTCGTTCTTTCGGTCATGACCCAAAGTTCATGACCATAGATGAGGGTGGGAACGTAGATCGACCAGTAAATCGATAGCTTCGCTTTTTGACTCAGATCTCTTTTCACCACGACGGACCGGTACAGCGCCCACTTTACAACAGATGCTGCGCCAATCTGCCTGTCAATCTCCCGCTCCTCTCTTCCCTCATTCGTCAACAAGATCCCCAGGTACTTAAACTCCTCCACTTGAGGCAGGATGACCCCCCTGACCCGGAGAAGGCACTCTACCCTTTTCCAGCTCAAGACCATGGCCTCGGATTTGGAGGCTCTGAACGTTATTCCGGCCGCTTCACACTCGGCCGCGAACCACTCTAGCGAGAGCTGCAGATCACAGCTTGATGAAGCCAACAGGACCACATCATTCGCAAAAAGCAGAGATGCTATCCTAAGGCCACTCAAACGGATCCCCTCAACACCTTGGCTGCGACTAGAAATTCTGTCCATGAAAGTAATGAAAAGAATCGGTGACAAAGGGCAGCCTTGGCGGAGTCCAACTCTCAGCGGAAACAAGCCCGACTTACTGCCGGCAATGCGGTCCAGACACTGACACTGGTCGTAGAAGGACCTAATAGCCCGTATCAAAGGGCCCGGTACCCCATATTCCCGGAAAATCCCCCCACAAGCCCCCTTTGGGAACACGGTCGAACGCTTTCTCCAAGTCCACAAAACACATGTAGATTGGTTGGGAGAACTCCCATGCACCCTCCAGGACCCTGCTGAGGGTGTAGAGCTGGTACATGTTCCACTACCAGGAAGAAAACCACACTGCTATTCCTGAATCCGAGGATCGACTATCCGACGGACCCTCCTCTCCAGGACCCCTGAGTAGACCTTACCAGGGAGGCTTAAGAGTGTCACCCCCTTGTAATTGCAGCACACCTCCGGTCCCCCTTTTTAAACAGGGGGACCACCACCCCAATCTGCCAATCCAGGGGGACTGCCCCCGATGTCCATGCGATATTGCAGTCGCGTGAGCCAACACAACCCTACAACATCCAGAGCCTTAAGGAACTCCAGGCGGATCTCATCCGCCCCTGGGGCCCTGCCACCGAGGAACTTTTTGACCACCTCGGTGACCTCGTCCCCAGAGATTGGAGAGCCCAACCCAGAGTCCCCAGGCTCAGCTTCCTCAACAGAAGGCATGTTGGTGGGATTGAGGAGGTCTTCGAAGTATTCTGGCCACCGGCCCACAACGTCCCGAGTTGAGGTCAGCAGCACACCATCCCTACTATAAACAGTGTTGGTGCTGCACTGCTTACACCTCCTGAGTTGCCAGATAGTGGACCAGAATCGCCTCGAAGCTGTGCGGAAGTTTTTCTCCATGGCTTCTCCAAACTCCTCGAATGCCCAGGTTTTTGCCTCAGCGACCACCCAAGCCGCATGCCGCTTCGCCTGCCAGTACCCATCAACTGCTTCTGGAGTCCCATAGGCCAAAAAGGCCCGATAGGACTCCTTCTTCAGCTTGACAGCATCCCTCACTGAAGGCGTCCACCAATGGGTTCGAGGGTTGCCACCGCGACAGGCACCAGCAACCTTGCGACTGCAGCTCTGATAAGCCACCTCAGCAATGGCGGCATGGAACATGGTCCATTCTGACTCAATGAATCCCACCTCCCCCAGAAAGTGTTTGAAGTTCTGCTGGAGATGGGAGTTAAAGCTCTGTCTCACAGGGGACTCCGCCACACGTTCCCAGCAGACACTCACTACACATTTGGGCCTGCCAGGTCTGACCGGCTTCCTCCCCTACCACCGGAGCCAACTCACCACCAGGTAGTGGTCAGTGGACAGCTCCGCACCTCTCTTCACCCAAGTGTGCAAGACATACGGCTGCAGATCCGATGAAACGACGACAAAATCGATCATCAAACTGCGGTATCCTGGTGCCAAGTGCACTTATGGACACCCTTATGCCTGAATATGGTGTTTGTGATGGACAATCTGTGATGAGCACAGAACAGAACACCACTCGAGTTCAGATCGGGGGAGGCGTTCCTCCCGACCACGCCCCTCCAGGTCTCACTGTTATTGCCCACGTGAGTGTTGAAATCCCCCAGCAGAACAAGGGAGTCCCCAGGAGGTGCACTTTCCAGTACCCCCTCTAAGGACTCCAAGAAGGGTGGGTAATCTGAACTGTTGTTCAGCAAGTAAGCACAGACAACAGTCAGAACCCGTCCGCCCACCCGTAGGCGGAGGGAGGCTACCCTCTCATTCACCGGGGTAAGCCCCAACGTACAGGCGCCAAGTTGGGGGGCAACAAGTATGCCCACTCCTGCCCAGCGCCTCTCACCGTGGGCAACTCCAGAGTGGAAGTACGTCCAGCCCCTCTCAAGGAGACTGGTTCCAGAACCAGAGCCATGCGTCGAGGTGAGGCCGACTATTTCTAGCCTAAACTCTCAGCCTCGCACACTAGCGCCAGTTCCTTCCCCACCGGAGAGGTGATGTTCCACGTCCCAAGAGCCAGCTTCTGCAGCCGAGGATCAGACCGCCAGGGTCCCCTCCTTCGTCCGCCGCCCATTACACACTGCACCCGACCCCTTTGGCCCCTGCTATACGTGGTGAGCCAGTTGGAAGGGGGACCCACATCTCCTCTTCGGGCTGAGCCCGGCTGGGCTCCGTGGGTAAAGCCGTCTCCATCTAACGGGTAAATTGAGTTTCCTAAACCTGCTGGGTATCACCCTGTTCAGAACTGAGGTAAACTGCTGTCCTGTGGAGAAAGACTCACCTGGTTCCTGACAACCTCCATCCAGGTGTCCCACCCTTCTTTCCCTTGTGAGTTAGTCAGACTGAGCTGCCTGCAGCCAACTAGTTTCACAGACCACACATGTTAACGGTCGCTCTTTGAAACCAATCAAACCGGTAGGTCCACAGATTTGGATGAATTTGTGAAGAAGACGCCAACAGCAAGACACAATCACAGTGGAAACAGGGGAGGAAGTTCAAACTGCCATTAGAAATGACTAGAAAACTTTCAGCATTTCTCTGTAATCAAGTTTCTTTATTGAAGACAAACAACAGACATTTATTTCTGATCTAAATCTAAAATATGAGAAGAAAACAGCATCAGTTCTGATTTGATGTTTCAGGTTTTCTGGATCACAACATAGAAAACAGAATCAAGTTCAGATCACTTTGATCTAAACTGATTTAACAACAAATAAAACATGGAAATACATGGATAAAAAAGTTAAAGAAAACCATCAGAGTCCAGAGAAGTTTAGATTTTCATGAAATATTTCTGTCATCAGAATGAAAGAAATCATCAGCAGTGATTTCCTTTATAACTCCTGTAACACAAAGAACTAAACCGGAAAAATAAAGAAGATCAGAACAGCAGAGACACCAGAACCATGAACCCTGATCAACAACCTGAGAGACAAGAGGAAATCTATCTGGGTTTACAGAACTCTGCTGAGTATCCAGAACCATAAACACAAACTCCAGCCAGTATCGGTTCAGTGAATCTGGTCTGGACTCTGTGGAGGAGAGCCATGGTTTTAGAGACACTGTAGAAGGACAGAATACCTGCTGTGTGATCCAGGTACACTCCGACTCTGGAGGGAACTGGACCTGAGATGGAGGTCCAGATGCTGTTGTGTCTAAACCCTGAACTGATTTGAGAACAATCTAAAGCCCAAGATTTATCATTATACCCAAAACCACATTCATTCCCACCTCCTACTCTGCTGATACTCTTGTATGCGACTGATACATGAACTCTCCCACTCCTCTCCACCTCCCAGTAACAACGTCCAGTCAGACTCTCTCTACTCAGAACCTGATAATAACCAGTGAATCTGTCTGGATGACTAGAATAAAACTGATCCTGATCCATCCTTGTCACCTTCCTGTTCCCCTCTGATAGTCTCAGCAATGTGTTTGCTGTGTTTGGATCCAGAGTGATTTCACATGAATATCTTAAGAATCCAGCTCTGCTCTTTGGTTCTGGTCCTGGTTCTGCTAGTAGAACATCCACCTCAGTGACCATCAGTGAGATGTTTGTCCTTGAGTCTCTCAGGACATCCTGTAGTTTGTCTCTGAGCTCTGACACAGCTGCTGTCACGTCCTCAAAGTGTCTCAGAGGACGGATGTTGATGCTGGATGAGTGTGTTGACTCACTGAGTGCTGGCAGTGAGGGGTAGTTGAGGAGAAACTGGTTGAGATCCTCTGTGTGTGAGAGCTGCTCCAGCTCAGCGTCTTTCCTCTTCAGCTCAGTGATCTCCTGCTCCAGCTTCTCCTGAACATCTTTGACTCGACTCACTTCAGTTTCCTGCTGGGATCTGATCTGCTGCTTCACCTCAGAGCTTCTTTTCTGGAGGAGACGGATCAGCTGGGTGAAGATCTTCTCACTGTCCTCCACTGTTTTATCAGCAGAGCGATTGATGGCCTCCACCTCCTGCTGAAGCAGCTTCACATCTTTCTCCTGGTCCTGGATTCTCTGCTGGATGTTTCCTCGTCTCTCCTCCAGCTCTCTCTGCCTCTCAGTCCTTTCTGCTGCAGCTGACACTGTTTCATGGCCTTTATGTTCATCCACAGAGCAGAGATAACAGATACACTTCTGATCAGTGCGGCAGAACATCTTCATCACCTCATCATGCTTAGAGCAGATGTTCTCCTGGAGGTTCTTGGACGGCTCCACCAGCTTGTGTTTCTTAAATGCAGCTGAATCATAATGAGGCTGAAGGTGTTTCTCACAGTAAGAGGCCAGACAGACTAAACAGGACTTGATGGCTTTCAGTTTTCTTCCAGTGCAGGAATCACAGGGCACATCTTCAGGTCCAGCATAACAGTGGTCATCAGGAGCAGCTTGGAGTCCAGTCTTCTTCAGCTGCTCCACTAAAGCTGCTAGCATGGTGTTTTTCTTCAAAACAGGCCTTGGTATGAATATCTCTCTGCACTGAGGGCAGCTGTGGATTCCTTTCTGATCCTCTTCATCCCAGTGACCTTTAATGCAGGTCATACAGTAGCTGTGTCCACAGGGAGTCGCCACCGGATCTTTCAGTAGATCCAGGCAGAGGGAACAGGAGAAAGTCTCTCGATGGAACTGATTCTGCTCCATTTCTGCTCTCAGTAGCTCTGACTAGTTTCATTTCCTGAGAACAGAAACAAGCTGGAGCTGTGATCCACCAATCACATGTCAGGGCAGAGAGGCTGCAGCCAATCAGCTTCCAGCTTCAGCAGGTCCCGCCCAGACTCAGTGTGTGTGTGAGACCAGGAAGAGGAGCGCTCTGAGAGCAGTAATAGTTTAAGCTGAATCATCTTCACAGCAGTTTTCTGCTCAAAATAACCGACTGAGTCTCTAAACTCAGGTTGCTAACATGTTAGCTCTCCACAGCTTCAGGAAATGAAATGAAAGAATCGTTCCTGCTGAAGAAACTAGATGTGTTTGGTGGTTCAGGGAAAATATGCCTCCTGTTTCCTCACTGCTCTAAATATGTACTCAAGTAAAAGTAAAAAAGCCCTGGCTTTTAAAAATACCTAATTATTAAAAGTAAAGTACTTGCTGAATGCATTTACTAATATCATTAAAAAAATTTCTTTCTGATGTATTATAATTATTTCATTTGTATTAAAATTACTTAATTTTTGTACTTGTATTAAAATTACTTAATTTTAATACAAAGTGCCATTTCATTTAACAATGAGACAGATAAAGCTTGTTGTGTCACATCATCACAGCAAGGAAAGGAGCCACCCAAAGTCTGATCTGATCTCTACTGCCAGATGGAGCACAGAGACAATCTTGACCTCATGAACCGTCCCTCACCTCTTGGAGGGGATGATTTTATGGCAGGACAGAGAAACCATAAGGATTTCAGGAGAAACTTCTAATTCTTCTTTGTCAGTTAGTCCTGGGTTTAGGTCAAACCACAGTAAAAAACAAAGTGTCAATTTAACACCTATAGAGTTGAATTTAACTCCGTTTCAGAAAACATTTGGTCCCACGAGAAAACTGTGTAAAATGTTCTCTATAGCCAGTGTCAAATTTTCAGAGTTAATTTTACTCATTTTAGTGTTAAAATCAACAAGTCAGTGAGTCAAATTATTTAACACTATTGTTGTTTTACACTCTTCAGAGTAATACTGTTATTTTTATGGAGTTAATTTTATACTAAATTTACTTAAAAATGTACACTTTATTGTGTTGTTTTTTCCTTTCTCCAGTTTTGTTTACACATATAGCATATAATGCTAAATTTTAGCATTATATAGCATTTTTTTAGCCATTTAATGCTAAATGTTAGCATTATATAGCATTTTTTAGCCATTTAATGCTAAATTGAAATGAAAATGAAAGAATCATTCCTGCTGAAGAAACTACATGTGTTTAGTGGTTCAGGGAAAATATACCTCCTGTTTCCTAACTGCTCTATAGTGGTGTAGAAAGTACTCACAAATGTACTCAAGTAAAAGTAAAAGTACCACATTAACTCTTTACTTAAGTAAAAGTAAAATAATTTAATAATTTTAGCATTATATAGCATTTTTTAGCCATATAATGCTAAATCTTTGCATTATATAGCTTTTTTTAGCCATATAATGCAAAATTTTAGCATTATATGGCTCTTATCTGAGCCTTTCCAACCTCCCACCACTCAGTTAAAGACAAATTCTGATTTTTTTGTTTTCCATAGTTGCCAAAATTTACTCAAATTTTGACAAAAGAAAATGTATTTAAGTAGTTTCGTATTGAAATGCCAATACGATCCGTATCTAATATTTCTTGAACAAAGAAAGTCCAAGTAATCTAGGTGATGATCAGAAAAACCCACTGGAGAACTTAAACAGTTGGACAATCTATTTCTATAAGTATCTGAGATATAAAATCTGTCCAACCAGGCCCCACTCACTGTCCCATCCTTCATTTTTACCCAGGTATACTGTCTATCTTGAGAGTGTTTAATCCTCCAAGCATCAACCAAGCCCAGCTCTGCTGTCACCTCAGTTAGTTCAGATCAGTGGTTCTTAACCTTGTTTGAGGTACCGAACCCCCCAGTTGCATATGTGCATTCACCGAACCCTTCTTATTCCAACCCCTATTGAAGAATTGAAAGGTGGCTTAAATATATAAGTAAAAGAAATAACGCACAGAAACGTAGTTCTTGCTGCTAGGCCATAGACGAGCCAGAGATTTATTACACTACCACGGATACCTCGTTACAGTTTCTTCAGTTCAATAATCAAAAATCTTCCATAGTCTCAACACAAAAAATCTCCTCGTCATTCTAAGACCTCGTTCTCTTTATACATTTTCATCTTCATTGGTGTGTATTGGAAAGTTTCAACCAATGGCTTGCTATAGTTGTTTTGCAGAAAGATCCTGGCACGCTTTATACTGAGTGTGTATTGGACGACCTTTAAAATATTTTGGACCTCACAAACTCAATATCTGCTCCATTTCAGAATTGCTGAATAGGACAATTTTTCTATTCAGCAATTCTGATAAAATTGTTGATTTTATCTTGCACAGACATCCTTTCCAGTAAATTCTGGTTCCATTTGCGCTTTGCAGGCAAATGGAAGAAAGGGAGTCTGGTCAAGTTGACCAAAAGAGGTGCCAAGATCTTTTTTCACAGAAACGAGGCGCCAAGGTCTTTTTCCACAAAAACACTCCTTATACAGTATTTCCGCTCTTACAACCCCTCCCCCCCGACACACAAAATACTTTGCGGTATTCTGATTTAGTAATGTAATTATATTAGTTGTGTTACCACCCCCACGCCACCAGAGGCAGTAGCAACCCCGAAAAGATGCAACTAAATAGCAGATTTAGACTATAGAATTTGGTAAAAACTGTGAGCTTTGCTGAAGTAATTAAAGACACAAGTTTAAATCCATGCTGAGAGAGGAGCTCCTTCAATCAGTGCTCCTCCTCCGCAGCTCTGATTGGCTCAGCAATGTAACGTGATCCTCTGCAGCAAGTGATGGCAAACCGGGGCGTCATCACAACTTTACACAAATGTGTCTTTACCTCTGCAGCAGAGGCTCCGCCGAACCCCTGACACCGACTCACCGAACCCCTGGGGTTCGATCAAACCCAGGTTAAGAACCACTGCTTTAGAAGATGACGGAGGATGAGGTTCTTCCCCAGTTCTGTCAGTTAGAAAACTAGCAGTGCAGTTCCAATCACCCCCCAACGCAACACACTCATTTTAATTGAACTGCTGCAAAAAATGATGCATGTCTTGAAAAATTTTAATTCTTTGATCCCCTTGATTTGGTGCATAAACATTCATAAAAAAGAAAAGGGGTTTTTCTATTTCCGCTCTAACAGCAGGACCCTTCCTGGGACTAACTCAGTATAAGAAACAACATTAATGTCTAAACCTGGTGAGAATAAAACTGCTACAGCAGCAAATGACCTGGTTCCCTTTCCAACTCAAACCCCACCCCACCTCATTTTCATGGTCTGTGTGCGTGTCTTGTAAAAAACACATTAAGTTTCTTTTGCCTAATCGTCTCTAAACTAACCGTCTTTTTATGCGGATCCCTCCCACCATTGATATTTAAAGTCCCCACCCTGATGTTACTCATACAGGTGAAAAAGAGAAGGAAAACAGAGAGAGACAGGAGAAAGAAGATCACCCAGTGCACTTTAATCATCATCTTATTTCTGAATTTCCAATCGCTTTGAACTTTTTGCTTTAGTTACTGACAAATGTCTCTGGATGTTTGTCGTGTGTTTATTTAACCAGAACTGTTTCTTTTCATCCAACATGTCAAAACCAACTATTTTCTGTACCATTAATACACTCTTGATAAATTTTTCTGCATCAGGAAAATAATCAAGGACTTTAACTTGTTTTCCAAACGTTTCATCCAGAAAATCATTAATTTCCTCCAGAGTGTACAAATCACCACTGGATGTTTGTGAATCTGTGATTGAAACAAAATATCAGCCACGACAATGGACAGGGGAACCAACAAGTTCATGTCATCTTTTTTGGACGAAATCAAGGTGTTTGAGCCACGGGATGCCTCCAACATTGTGCACGTCACAGCTAAAAGCTACCAACAGATGAGGAAAACAGGAGATCCTCACACCCTCAGCATAAATATAGCTGTGGACAAGATCACTGATACCTATTGTTCTTGCAAGGCTTTTGAGGAAATTTAAGTTTTTTAGGTGCGCCTTAAAGTGCGGAAAATACGGTAAACTGATTTAACAACAAATAAAACATGGAAATACATGGATAAAAAGTTAAAGGAAAACCATCAGAGTCCAGAGAAGTTTAGATTTTCATGAAATATTTCTGTCATCAGAATGAAAGAAATCATCAGCAGTGATTTCCTTTATGGCTCCTGTAACACAAAGAACTAAACCGGAAAAATAAAGAAGATCAGAACAGCAGAGACACCAGAACCATGAACCCTGATCAACAACCTGAGAGACAAGAGGAAATCTATCTGGGTTTACTGAACTCTGCTGAGGATCCATAACCAACACAAACTCCAGCCAGTATCGGTTCAGTGAATCTGGTCCGGACTCTGTGGAGGAGAGTCATGGTTTCAGAGACGCTGTAGAAGGACAGAATACCTGCTGTGTGATCCAGGTACACTCCGACTCTGGAGGGAACTGGACCTGAGATGGAGGTCCAGATGCTGTTGTGACCAAATTTACTATTGATACAACCTAATGCCCAAGATTTATCATTTCTTCCAAAACCACATTCATTCCCACCTCCTAGTCTGCTGATACTCTTGTATGCAACTGATACAAAAACATCCCCTCTCCACTCCACCTCCCAGTAACAACGTCCAGTCAGACTCTCTCTACTCAGAACCTGACAATAACCAGTGAATCTGTCTGGATGACTAGAATAAAACTGATCCTGATCCATCCTTGTCACCTTCCTGTTCCCCTCTGATAGTACCAGCATTGTGTTTGCTGTGTTTGGATCCAGAGTGATTTCACATGAATATCTTAAGAATCCAGCTCTGCTCTTTGGTTCTGGTTCTGACAGTAGAACATCCACCTCAGTGACCTTCAGTGAGATGTTTGTCCTTGAGTCTCTCAGGACGTCCTGTAGTTTGTCTCTGAGCTCTGACACAGCTGCTGTCACGTCCTCAAAGTGTCCCAGAGGACGGATGTTGATGCTGGATGAGTGTGTCGACTCACTGAGTGCTGGCAGTGAGGGGTAGTTGAGGAGAAACTGGTTGTGATCCTCTGTGTGTGAGAGCTGCTCCAGCTCAGCGTCTTTCCTCTTCAGCTCAGTGATCTCCTGCTCCAGCTTCTCCTGAACATCTTTGACTCGACTCACTTCAGTTTCCTGCTGGGATCTGATCTGCTGCTCCACCTCAGAGCTTCTTTTCTGGAGGAGACGGATCAGCTGGGTGAAGATCTTCTCACTGTCCTCCACTGTTTTATCAGCAAAGCGATTGATGGCCTCCACCTCCTGCTGAAGCAGCTTCACATCTTTCTCCTGGTCCTGGATTCTCTGCTGGATGTTTCCTCGTCTCTCCTCCAGCTCTCTCTGCCTCTCAGTCCTTTCTGCTGCAGCTGACACTGTTTCATGGCCTTTATGTTCATCCATTAAACAGATGAGACAGATACACTTCTGATCAGTGCGGCAGAACATCTTCATCACCTCATCATGCTTAGAGCAGATGTTCTCCTGGAGGTTCTTGGACGGCTCCACCAGCTTGTGTTTCCTTAATGGAGCCACATCATAATGAGGCTGAAGGTGTTTCTCACAGAAAGAGGCCAGACAGACTAAACAGGACTTGATGGCTTTCAGTTTTCTTCCAGTGCAGGAATCACAGGCCACATCTTCAGGTCCAGCATAACAGTGGTCAGCAGGAGCAGCTTGGAGTCCAGTCTTCTTCAGCTGCTCCACTAAAACTGCTAGGATGGTGTTTTTCTGCAGGTCAGGCCTCTGTGTGAAGGTTTTCCTGCACTGAGGACAGTGGTAGTTTTCCTTTTTCTCACCTTCATCCCAGAAGTTTTTAATGCAGGTCATACAGTAGCTGTGTCCACAGGAAGTCGTCACCGGATCCTTCAGTAGATCCAGACAGATGGAACAGGAGAAAGTCTCTCGATCCAGCTGAACTGCCTGCTGCTCCATTTCTGCTCTCAGTAGCTCTGACTGTTAGTTTCATTTCCTGAGAACAGAAACAAGCTGGAGCTGTGATCCACCAATCACATGTCAGGGCAGAGAGGCTGCAGCCAATCAGCTTCCAGCTTCAGCAGGTCCCGCCCAGACTCAGTGTGTGTGTGAGACCAGGAAGAGGAGCGCTCTGAGAGCAGTAATAGTTTAAGCTGAATCATCTTCACAGCAGTTTTCTGCTCAAAATAACCGACTGAGTCTCTAAACTCAGGTTGCTAACATGTTAGCTCTCCACAGCTTCAGGAAATGAAATGAAAGAATCGTTCCTGCTGAAGAAACTAGATGTGTTTGGTGGTTCAGGGAAAATATGCCTCCTGTTTCCTAACTGCTCTATAATGACAGCAGAGTCCAATGTTTGCATCGTGTTCATATCAGTTTGTAATCCGTCTGTTTATAAAGCTGTAAAACTTTAACCAATCAGCATTTAGTATTTCTACTGCCAGCTCTATTTCTGCATTTAGTTTTCAGAGAATCATTTAGTTCAAGGTCCAACATCTGACCAGTTCTTCTGGGTTTTATGACACGTCTCCAACTTTTCTCACAGGTTTAAAGGTTTAAATTTTCCAAATGTTGACAGTGGAGGAGCTTTAAGCTCCTCTTCATTTCTGCTGCCAGGATCTTTCTGTGGTAAAAACCTGCAGAATTTTCTTCACCTTAAACAAAACCATCCGGATGCTCATCCCTCGTTCAGCCTGGACCAGAATCCTGAACTCTGCAGAAACATGAACAATCAAACCAGCTCCAGAGGAATTTAGCTCAATTTGGGTCAAAGTCCTGACTCCCCCCTGGAGTTCTGGAGAATAAATATCAGATTATTGCTTTTCTTTTGGGCCTAATCCTCTTCCATACTTTTCACCAAATTTTAAAGAATCCAAACAATTTTAGCACAATATTTAGCAAATATTGTGAGGATTTTTCTTCTTAGGAATAACATAAACACATGGAAATGTAACTCTTGACGGTTGGAAATATTTACACAAACTGACCACTAGGGGTCAGAATACTCTGATAAACCTTGTAAATAACTTCTTCGAAAGAAAATTCATTTGTTTGGCATTTATAAAGAACAAAACTTAATTTAAACATTAAAAGTATCGAGTTAATTCAGACTTCCGGAAAATACGTTGTAGTTTATTTCAAATGCCTAACTGGTGTGTTTTATTTAGCAGCTGCTGCTGAATGATGAAGGATTTACGGCCATAGCAACAGGTGTTGGGTCTCAACAAGCTGGATCTGTAAACAGAACAGCACCGCCCCCTAGTGGAAAACTGTAATATCTCTGGATTCCTCCAAACACTTTGAGATGCCACACGATTAGAGTTACTTGCTTATATTTAATTCAAGATTGAATTAAGCTATTTGGGAAATTAATTTATAGTTATTTTAGTTTTACAAAGAAAAATCTTGATAATTAGTATACTATTATCAAGATTTTTCTTCTGTAATTTAGGTTATTACAGTTCGAAGACCCTGGTGTGTCTGCACCAACTTTACACTTCTTGAAACTGAAGTTTTGCTCTAATCGACTGATATGAATCGAATATGTCGTTTAGCCTTCACTAATGAGTGAAGCTCCAAGTGTCAAACAAGAACAACAAAAGAAAACCCTTAATACTCTGAAGTCCTTGTTCCGTTTATTTTATTTTCTGCTGTCCACATGATCTTTTCGTCATAACAAGCAAGCATCCCAGAAACCCTACAGTCACCAGGACAAACACCATCACACAGTTTCACTTTCACAAAAAGTAGGGGGAGAGCTTACAGAGGAGGAGGAGTGGGGTGACTACGGGCCTCAGGGGGGAAAGGCGGCGTTCAACAGCATCAACAACCTCAGAGCAGAAGGAAGAACCTGTCAGTCTGCAGCATGTTGGGTACATACATGTCACTCATATAGCGTTAGCATAATATGGCATAGAAAGAAAGCGTCCAAGCTGACAGAGCATCAAAGGAGTAAAACTGTGCGTGTAAACGGAGGAGGCATGAGACACACTGAGGACGCCAGTGTGTCTCTTTGATGCTAAAAACGACGGGCGTTTTTAGCATCAAAGCCGACTCTTCTACGCCTGCAGAATCTTTTCAGAACAGTCTGGAGTCCACACAACATAATTCAAAAAATATGTCAGTGCAGAGTTGTCGGTAATAGCGCCGGGTTGCCATGACAAACAGAGGTTGGAGGTTTGTCGCCAACAGCCAAAGGAGAGAAAAAGTTTAGAGGAAGGGGGTGAAAGCGCGGTTCGCTGCCAAGTCGTGTTACTGTGTTTTTAAACAAACCCAACTGCGTAATAAATCTTTAAAAACAGTGGGCTTTCAAAGGATTTCCAGTCATTGCAAATAGGCTAATGCTTCATGTAACGGATGGCAAAAGAGAACAGTAGTGCTTTGTTATTCAATACTATTCACAGCCCAGATGAGCACAGACTAGCTAGCATTAAAGCTAAAGCCATTTAATGTGAATTAAATCTTTTACTTTAACAATATGATTAAAATAAAAAGCTTAACCTAGTCTTAATTGATGAACTGACTGAAATTTCAAATGTTTACTCATTTGATTAAGATACTTTTAATGAATAAGCAGTGGATATTATTACCAATCTGTTCCTGGGTAAAATTCATGATTTGCACTTTATCCTGTAATTTATGAATTTAAATATTTCTCAAATCCTTGAACAACAGTGTGGGTTTTTTTTATCTGAAAATTGCAGTTTATAGGTGTGAACACAAGCTTGCTAACATTAGCTACTAGCATGCTAACATCTAGATATTAGAATTAGTTGTGGCTAATCTACCACTGTAGATGTTGGGTTACTGCATGTTGTTGTTTTAATTAATAAATCATAGATTAAAATGCTACCATTTGCTTAAACAGGAGTTAGCGTCCTAACAGACGACAACTAAATATGACATTATTGAGACTAGCATTAGCAACTACCATGCTAGCATAAAGAGAGACTTGCATGAATTATCTGTCAAAAGAAATCTTTAAATTGAAAATTATGTCCAAACCTATTCCACCTAATTAAAGAATTAACTCCAGGTTGTGTTTTTACATCTAAATCAAGATGTTAACAAAAGCAGAAGTAGCTTGTTTTTGGGAGCATGAAAAGGACAATTATTTGCTTTGAACATTACCATACTATAGCTAGTTGTTAGCATTCTAATATCCAGAAATTAGCTGAGCTAACTAGTGTTAGCATAATAGTTATTAGGCTATTGTTTTTGTGGATGCTAGTGCTTCTGTGGCATACTAACAATGAGCACATAATTGTTCATAGCCCATAATTAGCATGAATGCTAACAATAGCATGCTGGTATTCACTCTAGTAGATATTACCATCCGCTAATGGTACCGTAGCACAGTACCATTAGTCGTCATCATGCTAATGTAGCAATTATTTAGCTGAAGCTAAATATTTGGTGAAAACTATTTTTTAGCAGGCGCCTCCTGTAGGTGTCCCATACCTCATCCGCATAAACACTAAATATCAGTCAGAACTACGTTAGCTCATGTCTATGTTCAAGCGTAAATCAATAGTGCTCAGCCCTTAGGCACCTAGTTACAGAATAACACTAAAAAGCAGTTTGACAACAAGGTAAAAACTCTAAAACATTAGAACATTTCAAGATATCGATCTCGTTTTTCCTTTGCGTAGGGCTCAGTCGAGCTGAAAAGCCCCTACGAAAGCACAAAAATCTGGCACCTTTGAATCGGTTAATCCTGGCTATTTTACATCTTTTTATCTTACATCCTTCACTTACTTCAACAACAAATAAAAAAGAACAAAATCAAAATATCAGTACAACTTCTGTTTGTTCAGGCACATAAAAAGTGGAAATGAGGAGAGATTTCGATGAGTAGAAAACAGTCTGTATGCTAAAGCAGCGGTTGGTTGGTTGGTTGGTTGGTTGGTTGGTTGGTTGGTTGGTTGGTTGGTTGGTTGGTTGGTTGGTTGGTTGGTTGGTTGGTTGGTTGGTTGGTTGGTTGGTTGGTTGGTTGGTTGGTTGGTTGGTTGGTTGGTTGAGGACGGCTGGGAATTTTGCAGCTTCCGCTGTGAAATTTGGATCTTTGTGACTCAGGAATGCAAACAAAGTGGAAAATCAGTCACTTCCCAGATGGGACAGATCTCACTAAAAGGATGTAAAGAGACAATAAGGCATGGAAAGGCAAAGTCTGACAGAATAAAACTTCTCAACCACCAATTCTGCAATGCAATTATGACTGAAAACAGAAATGAAACGTGACGGTTTTCCAACCATCACATGTCTCAGATACACTGCAAAACAAACAAAAGATTTTAAAAAAAATCTCTAATTATTTTAACTCTTAAGGCAGCATTCATTGTAAATTATCAACAGAATTTGAGATTCTTGACCTTACTGCTGCAACACTGTTAAGACTGATCAATTTGGTACCCATTCTTCATTGTAGCTACAACCAAAACAAAAAGGAAAAGAAATGAACAGAAATACAGCATCTTGCATAACATGGCCTTTTTTCGTCCTAACTGACTCACCTGAACCCTCAACAAAAACTGCAAAGCAGAAAATAAAAAGGACAAATGGAATAAAGTAAGTACAATATATATATATATAAAAAAACAAAACAATGCAGTCAAAAGTGCTCAAAAAGCAGTGTTATTTTTTTCTCTTTTTTCCTTTTTGTTTGTTTGCTATTTATTTCTAACTGTGTCCAATAGAGGCTGGGGAAACAGGAAAGTTGGTAGGTGAGAAAAACTGCATAGGAGGAAGTGCCGGGATCAACGGTGAGGCGCAGTGAAAGGTTCGGCTGCTCTCGACCTGATCTCACCGGCTGAACGCCATCCTTTGACAAATTTCCTCCTATGCAGGGTCAAGGGTCAGGGTTTGTGAGGCGGAGCTTTAACCCAGGCTGGTGATGTTGGCCCTGCCACCCGGGGGCGCCACAATGCGCTGGGTGTTCCTGCGTGGAACGTTGTCGTCGATCTGAGCACCTGTGTGACCAAACAGAAAGCAAGCTGTTATGGTTCCTTGAACAGGTCAAAACAAAACATCTTCATTATGATTTCGAGACGTTTTAGGGTGTCCTGTCACTTTAAATCCAAGTAATCTGCTTCTGGCCACGCCTCTAACTCAACGTTTACAGATGTGTAAACATACAACCGTACATCTTTGAATAACAACAAGAATGGAGCAAGTGGTTTCTGGATGGTAAGTCAACCACAAAACTTTTTCCAGCAGCCATTGTATAGCATATGCATCCTGACCATCCACGTCTGTATTAGAAAAACAGAGTGTCTTAAGTAAGAGGTTTCTTCAAATTTGCTGTAATATGGACTGCTACAGGCGGTAATCACCATTTACAATAACTCTTGTTTTTGAATTAATATGAGTTACAACAACATTTACTTTCCCTTTGGGTTCAGTAAAGTATTTTTACATTTGAATTGAATTAATACAGCAGTAAAACCTGCTGACCTAATGTCTTGGAGCTCATCTTGTGTTGCTAGGTAACGGGGGGGATTCCGTTGGTGTTGCTAGGTAACGGGGGGGGGGGGATTCCGTTGGTG
Source organism: Poecilia mexicana (assembly GCF_051168715.1). Taxonomy (NCBI): domain Eukaryota; kingdom Metazoa; phylum Chordata; class Actinopteri; order Cyprinodontiformes; family Poeciliidae; genus Poecilia; species Poecilia mexicana. Next base: position 20,855,571 of record NW_028263381.1, read on the forward strand.
TTGCTAGGTAACAGGCCGGCTGCTCTGGGATTACTAGATTAAAGGTCAGTGCTTGTTGATTTGTGACGTTGCATTCCTCAGGTTTTTGAAATGGCTCATTGTCCAGACAACAAAAAACATGAACTTATTGTCAAAAACCATCTGGGTTTTGTTTTTGAAGCAGTAGAAACCCAAACAGATTAATTAATTCTCAGTTTAATCTACAATTTTACATTTTCATCATGTTAAAATCATGGTATTATCCATGACGGTGGATTAATGGTATTATATGGTTTAAAATAGTTGATTAGATCAGAAATATCCAGTTATTGACACAGAGAAACTTAAGCCAACCCCATGTCTGACATGGTACAAATAAAGCAAAGCTCCCCACTGGTTCCTTACATTTTCAAATATGAACAAAAATATTCTTCAGGTTTCCTAAAAGTTTTTACCAATTAGCCAAAAGCTTGGCTTTCTTCAAAATGGTGGCAGTGCCTTTGAAATCTTCAACTGGGTTATATTTCTGAAATAAACTCAAAAGTAGCTTGTTTCTGTCTCTCCTACCAGACAGAAACAAGCTACAGGTTCCTGACTGTGAGTAAAGCTTATGGACTGATGGTTCCTGACTGACCGGACAGGCTGAAGCCAGACTGGTGCAGGTTGCGGACAGGCTGGCTGGGTTGTTTGGCAGGCGAGGTCTTCGCAGAAGAGACGGGGGTCATGGTTTTAGGAGTGACGGACACCTCGCACACCGGACCGTCGTACAGACCTCTAGGCACACCCCTCAGCTCAGCCAGCTGCAAGAAGAAAAACAACACGCAATATTCAATGCAAGAACCAAAATGACAGTCCTCAAAACAACAGTGCTGCACTATACCCTGCTGCGAGCCTTTATCCTCTTGTAGACGTAGTCAGGGAACGGTTTACGGGCCACGAAGCGTCCTGAGCCCTCGGTGGCGTGGAGAGTCCCCTCCTCCAAAACGATCTTTCCCTGGCTGATGACCACCAGAGGCCCACCGCGCACCTCCAGGCCTTCAAAGATGTTGTACTCTACAGTCTAAGAAAAGAAAAGTAAGCACATAAAAAATAGGGTTATTTTACACAAACTAGAAGAATTTGAATTCATTCTGCCAATTTGCATATTTTGGTATTTATCCCAAGTTACAACTGCTGAAATAACAAAACTTAAAAGAAGCTCAAGACAGACTTTTCCCCCCGTTATCAGAATGGAGTAATATTTTATCATAATATGTCACTTTGTCCACAGATTTAAACAATATGTTATGAAATAGCCAGAACAAGAGGAATAACATTCATTTGCAACAGAATGTTGAATGAATCTGAGTATCAGCCCAGTAGACAGTAACATTTAGATAATAACCTAAATAAATTATCAGAAACTCAAGCTAACAGCTACAAAAGCTAGCAGTGCACATCTATGAACACCAACAGCTACTTTAACTGATAGTTACTAACACTAATGGCTGCCTAAGCTAACATCTAATAATACTAACAGCTATTAAAGCTAACAAATACATAAGCAAACAGCAACTTGAGCTAGCATTTCACAAAACTAGCACTTACCTAAAGCTAACAGACAATACCCAAAATTTAACTAACATCTAGTCAAGCTAGCATCTATCAAGCTAAATTAGTCTAGTAGATATTAAATTAGTTATTAAATTAGTCTAGTATATATTAAAGCTAACAGTGCTTTAATAATAATATCTAATTAAGCTAACAACTATGGACTAATTCAAGCTAATGGCTACTTAGGCTAGCAGAAACCTAAAAAAACATTGCTCATGCTAACAACTAGATTATTTTAAATGACACAAGAACAAATTATTTTCAGTTAAGAGAATAATTGACAATAAATAGTTGTGAAATGCAAAAAGTGACAAGGCTTAAACATAATTGGTACAACATCTCTGGAGGTTTTGGGTTTGAGTTCTTTTAGGTTGGACCGGCTATAAGGTCCTGTTATCTTACAAGTCCTTCCAGATTCTCCAAATTGGAGATCATTCTACCAGATGAACAGATGATGACTCCACAAAAACCGACTTACAACACATCCACAACTATTCCTTTAACCAATGTGTTACAATGTGTTCCCTGTGGTCTAATGCTAATAAAAGAGCTAATTGTATGGACAAGAGGGATTAGCTGATGGGGAACACAAGCGTTCATTTTTATCCCAACAGATGAGGAAGTTTGGCCAATGAAGAGGTTTTTGTGTTTGTGTGTGTCCACTCTGGAAGCCTTAAACTGCTCTTTCCTAAAAGCTACTGGTTAACGCTGAGGTCATGGCAATCTGGCAAAACTTTATCCCAACATGAGCTCACCAGAAGGATTAGCCACCCCATTACTCACACGCTGCTATACATAATTTCTCCCATGGAACAAAAAGAGGCTCAGGGACATAACAGGATTAAATTAGCAGATTCCCAGAACGTCCACAGCAATGGTCTCCATGTCTTTCTAAAACATACATACACAGACAGGCAGCCTGCAAACAATCAGAGCCTGATGTGTTTCAGTTCTCTGGCAGATTTTATGAATGACATCACTCCCTCGACACCGTGTGAGGCCCACGCCCTGTTCAGCAGTCTTCCCAGCCACCACAGCACTGGACTAACACCCACTCGCTCCCACTGACACCGGCTTCAGAAAATGGAGGACATCGTACGGAGTTGTGGCTCTTGGCAGAGATGATCTTCGTGACGTCCGGGTCCCAGAGCACCAGGTCCGCGTCCGAACCCACTGCGATGCGACCCTTGCGGGGGTACAGGTTGAAAATCTTGGCTGCGTTGGTGCTGGTGACGGCTACAAACTGGTTTTCGTCCATCTTACCAGTCACCTGGAATACATTACGACCGAGCGTTAGAACTGGCCTGATTCTCTAAGCTTCTATGTTGCATGTTTAGTTTGTTGTTCCTGACCAATTGTTTGACTGTTTCACCTAAAGTGGCTTGTTTTTGCCTAAAACATTTTTTGAAAGAAAAATCTTTTCGTCAAAAAAATATGCAAATTAACCAGCTGCTTAGGGCCCCCAAGAGCACCAAGCCATCATAATAAAAATACATATATATTTAAAATAGCTTTGAATAACACAAACTAAATGGTATCACACATGAAAAAAATATTTCTATTTTGTTTTTATAGTTGTAACACAAATAATGGTTAATCTCTTCCTGCTGATGGCTGCTGTTGGGGAAATATTAAATTTATAAATTTAGTGTTGATCAGCTGATGTCACTTTAATATGGTTAAAATAACATGCTACACTTAAGGAGCTAAATTAGTGTCAAAGTTTATTCAAATGAAAAAAATAGACTGAAAAAAAATAAATATTTGAAACAGAAATAAAGAATGTGAAACTGAAAAAGATCTACTTTTCATATTCAATTATGTTTTTTAAGTTTCATATTTTTATTTTCAGTTTAAACCTTTTTTCAGTTTTAAATCTTTATTTTCTGTTTTGATTTTTTTCCATTTCAAAATATTTCAGCTTCTTTTTTCACTTTAATACCTTTTTCAGTTCCAAATCTTTTTTTCTGTTTAAAATTTTTTTTCCAAAAATAAATGTTCAGTTTCAAATCTTTTTTTTTGTCACTTCCATGTATTTTTTTCTTTTGACCAAACTTTTTGGCCCAAATTTAGCTCTATATTCACTTAGATACCACTCCGCAAATTCAAAATTCACATTTTTTTTCAGTCTGTTACTCCTGTAAAATTTAAATCAATATAATAACATTGGTATGATTTAAGTTAATTAAAAATTATGATAATGATAATAGGCATGTTACACATATAGTCTGTTACTCCTCAGGAAGTATAAAGAATTTGTTATTGACATGTTGGGATGGGGGGCCCAAATAAAAATCTGCTCTGGCCCCCAAAAAGGCTTGGGCCGGCCCTGGCCAGGACACATACCACACATTTGTCCCAGATGATTGACATCCTCTCCTCTGTGCCATTGACACCCTCAGGAATCAAGGTGAAGTCATCTTTCCCCACAGCGCGCTGGGCCGTGTTAAAGGGACAGTGCGCACTTCCTGTCACCTGCAGGTCGCCACTATGAAGATTAAAAATGACCAAACACACGCAGAAAGAAAGAAAGTGAGTATAACTGGGATGCTGAGACAGAAACATTTCCAAATGTGTCTCCAGTTGGATCCAACTTGTACCAGGACAGCAGGGAGTTGAGATAGTCCGGAGTGGCCGGGTCAGGGCTCAGTGGAGGGGACGTGACATAAGCCGCAGCCTTGGCCCAGTTCTTACTCCAGTAGTGCGACCCATCCGTTCCCAGGCTCGCCGTGATCGGCTCTCCATAGACCACAGTGCCTGGAAAAATAGTTAAAGTAAAGTTCTGCTGCCAGACAGAGGCAGGTTACTGCAGCAGCATGTTAGGGACACTATATAGAGAAAATGTCTGCCAAAAAGTTTTAGAATAATTATGAAAATTTAGGAGATTAATTCCAAAATTTAATTTCTCTCGTGCAAATTTTTGACTTTTCGAACTCAAATATTTTAGAAAAAGGAAATTTAAGAGTTTGGAAAAAAATGGGAAATTTCTGAGATTAATTCCAAAATTTTTTAGCTTTTTCAACTCATAAATTTCATTGCTACTAGGATCTTTGCAGACCATTTTCCACGTTGTTTTTTTTTTTTTGAGTGTCACTGAATAAGCATTTACGACCACTGACAACAACAACAAAAAATCTGGCTTATTCCTCAGAATCAAAAGTCAGAAAAAATTCAAAATTTTGAGAAAAATGTCAGAATTTTGATTTAAAAAATTATGATTATTTTTTCTATTTTAGAGGTCCTCTCTTGTTAGCACTTATAGGAGAAAATACCAATAAACTTGAAAATGTAATTTCATGTTGCTGTGTTGCATAGAGGCACATAAGTGCCTCAAACTAATAAAAAATATAATTTGTCATATAAATATTTATGTATGTACTAGCTTAAATAAAATTGGAAATACATATATTGAGTTATTTATTAAAAATATAATGAATTATTCATGAAATATTTTTTATTCACGTTATAATAAAAGCATGTTTATCAAAATACTTATTTGTTTTTGTTCTCCTTTGTAAAATTGGCCAAAATTAGCAAAAAATACACATTTATATATCCTTTCCTCACCCTTCTTCCTAGCCTGAGCGATGACATCAGCAGCGCTCTTGCTCATCACCTTGGTAACGTACAGCGGGCAGTTCGTCTGATTGGCCACCGTCACCGCGCGGTTAACAGCTTCTGCTTCCACCTGGAAAACAAAGAAAAACACTGTAGATGTAGACATCAAAATCTCCTCTAAGCATCTAATTAGGTGACTTTTATTTAGTTGTATCAGTAAAAGCTGGTGAATACAAATCAAATACAATCTTTTTTAGCCCTGACTTATGTTTTACAGTCAAGCTTAAACATTAATGTTGTGCTTTTTCCCACCAGGCAGAAGGAAAAAGGGAAGAAAATACATGTTTTAGCAATAACACAGTGTTATCTTTATAACAGATGTCCTGATGACAAACCCCATCCTTTGTTTTGGCGTCTTGTTTTGGCCAAGGCAGAGAATCGTCCAACGATTATAAAACTGTCAAACACTTTAGTACCAAGCAGTGAACGACTGGAAAGGTCAAGCTGTTCGGGCAAAGAAAGAGGCTGGAGTAGAAATGCAAAGTCCAAGCATTCACCTCCTCTGGGTGGCTCAACACGTGTCCTTCAGGTCCGGTGATCCCCTGCTCCAAGATCCGCCTCTGCTCCTAAAAACGCACAAACACACAAACAAACTCGATGGAAAAGTCAACCACTGAGTCATGTCCAGGTGTTTCCGATCAACAGCAGAGAAAACCGATCACAGCCATGACCCCCGTAACCGACTGTCCTCATCTGGTGGCAATTACAAACGTCATGCGGCGGCCAACAAGCGCGACTCGTACATGTTACAACAGGATTACAGGCCACACAAAGCATGGTCATTACATTTTCTGCACAAAATTATTCTTAAATAGTGACGTTTTAGTCTGCGTATCTTGGGCTCCTTTCAGAATGAGCTGTCTTGTCACTTTAAATCCAAATAAATTCCTGATGGCTACACCCCCAAATCAGCGTTTACACATGAAAACAGCTTTATTTTGAGACAAAAGGTAGTCCATACCATTTAAAAATAATAAAAATATACAATGTGTCACAATTGACAACTATCAGAATCAGAATGAATTGTATTGTCATTAAAATATAGCAACTCTCAAAGGCAATAATAAATATGTATATATCAATGAATATAAGAATACAGAAACACAGAAACAACTGGGATGAAATGACTTATCTATGTTCAGGGAAACAGCACTGACCCGCACATGAAGCAGTAAAACCAGCTGGCCAAATGTGCCAGAATTCCTATTGAGTTGCTAGGTAACGGTTGGAACTCTGCTGGGGTTGCTAGGTAACGGCTGGGCAGTGCCTGCTGAATTGTTACATTACATTCAGAAACCAAAAAACTTTTACTGATTGCCAAACAGCGGCTGGCTGGGAGGATTCTTTAAGAGTTTTGTTTGTTTTTAGAAAAAGTAGAAAATCAAATTGGAATTACAGAAATCTGCAAGACTAGCTAAATTTTTAGATCCCGGTTACGGGGAAACAGACAGCTCAAATTTATACCTCAGCAACAATGTCCCCGTTCTCGGCGTGAACCTGGGCGATGGCTCCCAGATCACGGATCACGCTGAACACCTCATACACCTGCATCAAAGAGAAACAGGGAGATGAAAATGTATCATTTGAAATCAGATTTGATGAAAATATCTACATATAGTACTGTGAGAAAGTCATTTTTCAAAGTGATATTTTCACTCTTTTATAAATGTCACAGTTTCAAACTGAAAATTTAGTTAGCAAGCTAAATATTTAGTGAACTAGCCAAATATTGAGTTAGCAAGAATGCTAGCATGTAGTTATTAGTTTAAGCAACAGTTCACAAGACCCACCTTTTATTTTCATAGTCCACTTCAGTTTATTAATAAGTAATTTGAATATTAGCTAAATAATTAGCTCAGAGCTAGCTCAGTATTTAGTTTGTGAACTAAATATTCTGAGCTAAATATTTATTCTGAACTAACATTTAGCTTGTTTAGCTCTGTGCTAAATATTTAGCTCTAGGCTAGCAAAAATATTTCTAACTTACTTTATATTGAACTAACATGTAGTACTTAGCTCAGAAATAATGAAGGCTAAATCAGAGCGTTCCTGCTCTAAGTTAGCCAAATATTTCTGAGCTAGCTCAGATCTAAATATTTTATTTGAAGCGTGATATTTAGCTTCCTCACTAAATATTTATGCTAGAGTTAAATATTAAGTCGGTCAGCTTCCCAACTAAATATTTAAATAGCTATCTGAGTAGCTTGTAATCTAAATATTTAGCTAAATAATTAAACAATTAGTTTGAAACTGCAACATTTTATAAATTAATAAATAACATGATGAAAATATGACTTTTTCTTTCTCTTATTACTAAATAACCCAGATTATTAGCTTATTTTCACAAACGGCATCTCATTGTTCAGTCTGAAAACAAGAAAACAAGGTTTTGAGCTGAAAAGCAAACATTTTTTTCCAAAGTTTCCACGATTTACTTGGTAACACAGTAAAATGGGTTCACTGAAGGAATCATCGCCTTCCTGCTGCCAAACATGCAACAGCGCGGCGCCGTCAGAGTTCAGCGGAAACAAAAGAGGAATAAACTGCAGCCGGCATTCCTCACGCAGGTGCAAAAACCGACAGAGATCTGCTTCAAAGCTGCTTTCGAACGGGATTAATTCATTTTCACCATGACTCAGAGTGAGATCTGCGCTGAGATATGGCTTTTATTACATCTCACCCTCCCAAGAGAAACACTCAGACTATCTTTATGAGAAGAAGCCTCGCCAAGACAAACACACTCTGGATTTGGATCCAGCTTTGCCAAAAATCAAGCCACAGGCACATTTTGTTTTATTATAAAATTATATCGTAAAGTCCCAGCCGTTCTCAGAAAATACAGGAGAAACCAGTAAACTCAAAATCACTACAATCAAGCTTTATTTAAAGAAATATTTCATTTTAATCTGATTTGTAAGAGAAGCTGATCTGCTACAACATACATTTTGCAACATTATGTTAATTTCAATACAGATTTATCCATTTTGATATAGGAGAATAATTCAGGGTGGATGTAAGTGTTGTTTGGAGAAATAAAGGAGCCATACCTGAGCATCAGTAAGCTGGAAAATATCTTTATACGCCAAGTAGACCAGGAAAGAGTTGACACCTGAAAATAACCAGATTAAAAGATGATCATTAAAATGTGAAGATCTCAAATGATTGAGAATTAATTTCTTTAAGCAGACTTTATGTGTGCCAATAAAGGCAAACTGTTGGTGGTTTGATTACAAGAATCTCTCACTCCAGATTTAAATCCTTCATTTATTTACTTTTCTTCCTCTTTCATAATTTTTTGAAAGTAAAACAAACAAAACAACCTTCATAGTGCATTAAGAGATTGTATCTGTTGCTTTAAAACTCCTTAGATAATTTATTTGGAACAAATATAGGTTGTCAGAAAAACTCCTTAAGTTTTTTCAGGTTTCTGTGAATTTTCTGCCAGTTTTGTTTGTTTTGCTGTGCCGTGCAGACGGATCAGATGCTCAGCGCTCGTACCGTGGTCCTTCACCAGCGTCTCCATCTCCTCCTGGATCCCCTTGTGCCACTCGGTGATGTCGACGTGCAGCGAGTAGTCGCAGCAGGACTTGCCGTCGGCCCATTCGCGCCACTGCTCGAAGGCGGACATGAGGCTGACGCCGGGCTCGGGAACCACGTGGTCAACTGGACACAGAGACCACAAGTCCGACCGGAGCTTTTAAAACGGGCAAATTCAGTGCAGCATTTCTAACTGGGTTTTATTTTAACAACGTTATAGACATGAAGTTTGTCAAAATGTCTTTATTTATTCTTTGAATTCCTTTTGTTAAGTCAACAAGTTGTTTCTTCAGACATTTATTGGTGTTTAGAGTTCTGCTAGGCTGCTCTTTTGGTGGTTACCATAGTAACCAGTAACTGTCAGCTCCTCCCCCTTTTTATCTGTTGCCGTCGGTAACTGCGGCATGTAGTAGGATCGGCTCTATGTTTTCTTTACAAATGTTATATTTTAACATTTATTTTAGACAATTTTAATAATATACAGTTTCATGAGTAATTTTGCTATGTCTTGTATATGTTTTTAACTGTAAATATTATTATTAATGTTGTCCATTTTAGATGTGTTTAATTTTACAAATGCTAACTGATGCTAACTGCTGCTAATTGCTCATTGAGAGCTATTGTTTTGTAGTTTCTTTATGGTTATTTATTTGTATTTCAGTTAATGTTTAGGGACAGAAGCTGCTGGACTGATGTTAGCCACCATCTTGGTTTCCTCTTTTGTTAGAATAAATACAATGAACCTGAATATTTCTGTCGTATGTCAACCGAGTAGACCTGACATGAACATTGAAAGGTTACACATTAATGTTCTTGAATGAATCTTGTAAACATGAGCAGAATGAGGTTATTCTAAAGAGTTGTTCTGATTGTACGGTTCCGTTTCATCTTCAAAATGGCGGCAGTTAATGTTGTGTCAATGTTCCAGACCTGACTGCAGCAGTCAGCGTTTAGCCTGGAGTGACAACAGAGTTTGTTTTTGCTGCTGATTCAGTACAGGGAGGCCTAATGTGGCATTTAATTAAGGTTTCAATTAGCTGCTTTGTTTTTTATAGTTCACATAAACATCAATATATTTAACGTTTTAAAGCTGAAATAACAAGGAATAATAGATAGAAAATTAACTTTTTTTATTTAAGCTATTTAATAAACGCTTTTATATGAGTTTATATTTATGAGATTTTTCCCAACCAATAAGGAATCACGGTTTTTAAGAACACCTTGATGCCTTTTTCTTCTTCAGATTTGTTGTACATATAAGTTGAAATTATTTATTTATCTATTATTTCTGATACTTTTTGTCTGATTGGTTGTTGGTCAATTCATCAAGCTAGCAAAGCTAACAAGAAATGTTTCTGAGGAGAAGAAGACCAAAAGATCAAAAAAATCACAAGTACTGTGGGGATAAAATAAAGTTTGATGTGATTAATATGAAATATTGCACGTTTTCTTATAATCAAAACTGTATTTTCTAGTAATAAAGCCATAATATATTATCAGATGATAAAGTTTTCCGCAACAGATTTCATCAGATGACATGAGTTAGCATTTATGCTAAGTCAGGGGTGTCCAAAGTGTGGTCTGGGGGCCTTTTGTGTCCCTTGAAATTATTTTATATGAGTCAAGAATGGTAAAAACAATTGATGACCCAAAAAATGAAATGAAATGAAGAATTAGGACATTTTCAGTTGAGCGACTCACTAATCATCGTGGTGCCGCCGGCCAGCGCCGCCTTGGTCCCCTGGTAGAAGTCATCGGCCGCCGTCATGCCCCGGTCGGGCATCTGGAAGCGCGTGTGCACGTCGATGCCGCCAGGCAGCAGCATGCGACCGTGGGCGTCGATGGTTTTCACCCCGCCGGGAACGATGAGGTTCTCTCCGATTTGTCTGAAGCGGCGACATGGAAACAGGTTGGGCCGAGCAGGGAACGGAGGACGCCATAAACAAGCGACGTAAACTCACTTAATGACGCCATCCTCCATGTAGATGTCGGCGCAGAACGACTGGTCATCATTCACGATCTTCGCTCCTTTGATCAAGAGACGGTCACTCTGACAAAAAAAAAAAAAAAACAAACGACGACAGGACATCATCAATCAAATCAGTGGTTGCTTTAGATTCCAATAATTTATTGATATCCATTAAGTCACATGTGTCAAACTCAAGGCCCGCGGGCCACATGTGGCCCGCCATGTCATTTTATGTGGCCCGCCCAGCATTTTATAGGCCGATGATTGACCTATGAACCCAGAAGGCTCCATTTGTTAAATCCGCTGGATGAGTTACTTCCAGCAGTTTCTAATTCTTTGCCGTCCGCAGTGGTTGAGCAGCGGACTGCGCATGTTACAGTCTAATTAACTTTTGCATCGTCATTTATTTCCTCAAGATAAACTGCCAGCTCCTCAAATGGATTAATACAATGTTGCATTCTCTTTAGTTTTCTCTGGTCTGTAATGGAGACTTGAATTTAACATGTCATTTCAACCAAAGGTTTGTAATGCACTTACTAACCATTTTTAATTTGTAAGTATTGATTTTATTTTTTTAGCCATTTAGCCAAGACTCTGTAGAACCATTTATCTCTGCTATTGACATCTTCAAAACATTTTTTGATCCCAGGCTTAGTTTATGGAATGAACAGACAGAAACAGTTACCATTATACATTTTGAACTGTTGATTTTATTTTTGAACCATTTTTAATTTTGAAGTGTTGATTTTGAACCATTTTTTATTTTAAAGTGTTAATTTTATTTTTGAAACCTTATTTATTGTAGTGTTTATTTTTGAAACCTTACTTATTGTAGTGTTTATTTTTGAAACCTTATTTATTATGAAGTGTTGATTTTATTTGAGAAACCTTATTTATTGTAAAGTGTTGATTTTATTTTTGAACCATTTTTTATTTTGAGGTGTTGATTTTATTTTTGAACCCTTATTTATTTTGAAGTGTTGATTGTCTGAAGGACCTTAGACATGAATTGCCCCATATGGGATTTGAACTGGTGACCTCAGCATTACCAGCACGGTGCTCTAACCTGCTGAGCTAACTCACCTACCTTACAAACTGTTGAGTTTCCATGGATTTAAGAAGAACTTACATGATCTTACCACAATGGAGATTTGATAAAAGTGCTTATAGTCCAATGTTTTTCAAAACAACATACATAATATTTTATTTCCCAGAGATTTTGTATTTTGAAGTGTTGATTGTATTTTTGAACCATTATTTATTTTGAAGTGTTGATTGTATTTCAGATATATTTTTTATTTTAATGTGTTAATTTTATTTTTGAACCATTTTTTATTTGTAAGTATTGCATTTATTTTTTAGCCATTTAGCCAAGTCTCTGTTGAACCATTTGTCTCTGCTAATGACATCTTCAATACAATTTTTTGATCCCAGGCTTAGTTTATGGACTGTAATGTGAAATTAGGCACAAGTATAAGTCTGACAGTTTGTTCACCAAGTTACTGTGCTCTCTGAGAGGATCTGTAAGTATTTGATATCGTTCCATGCCCATCGTTGACGTTAGTCTCTAACAAAATGTGGATCATTTACCAGGAACACTGCAAAGAGCATGAGTTTCTGTAGTGTAGTGGTTATCACGTTTGCTTTACACGCAAAAGGTCTCTGGTTCGAAACCAGACATAAACAGATTTTGCATGTTCTATTCATCACAGGTGTTTACTAAAGGTCAACAAGGGTCCTGTGGTGTCATGGTCTGTACTCTGAGTCCAGGCATCTGAGTGCAAGCCTCAGTTGAAATTTTCATGCGTTGCATCTCACATCATCAACTTTGGAACCTCAAACTGAAACAAAGCAGAGAAGTTCAGTTCCTGTAGTGTAGTGGTTATCATGTTTGCTTTACATGCAAAAGGTCGCTGGTTCGAAACCAGACAAATGGGTTTTTGTAGGTTATGCATCTCTTGGGGCGCAGTGAGACGACAAGAGCCTTCCTCTTTTGTGATGGTTCATTTGCCAATTGACTTCAATGTAGGCTTCTTTCAATTGGCAGTTCTATGGCGTAATGCACATGTGTCAAACTCAAGGCCCGCGGGCCATACGTGGCCCCCAGCATTTTATAGGCCGATGATTGACTTAAAATAGGTTTTGAGCACGAATTGACTACAAACTAATTCTCCCATAATGCATTCCGATTGTTATCAGCCAACATTACGGCTTCTCGCCACTAGACAGCAGCAGAGTCACCTCAATCAATCAATCAATAAGCATATTGATTTTCCCAGCGAATAAAACTGAGACATCGACAAGCGAACATCAAAACGTCCAAGAAAAGAAAAATCGATTTACAAGTAAGACTGTGAATGAAGATGTGTGTGAGTTGGTGTCAGGGCGGCAGGTCGTGCTAGACTTTTTTTGTTATTTGTTATACCGACAACATAAAAAAAAAAAAAAAAAAAAAAAATCGGTCATGTACTATTTTTATCCGTGAAATTACAATCATATTAACATCGGCTATTTGACAAAAACCACTGACTGAGGCCCCAATAACTTTTAATAAATTAAATTAAGCGACTTCACTTAAATTAGCATCACTTCACCCGCTGGGGTCTGAACGCACTTCCTCGTGGTTCCCATCTGCAGAAAAATCTGCGCTAATTCTTCAGTCAGTTGGATCTGTCTGATCCAAACAGACCAACTGAACTCTGAGTGTTTTACCCTGCGCGTCCGGTGTGCGCTTTTACCAGGATTTATTTTATTTTTTATTTTTTTTGCGTGGTTTCGCTTCTCCAAAACGGACAGATGTTATGTCTGCAGCTCCTCCAGAGCGCCGCTCTCCTGGGTAACATGCACTAAGGCTCCATTTGTTAAAGCCGCTGGATGAGTTACTTCCAGCGGTTTCTAATTCTTCGCAGCGGCGGAGTCGCGTCCGCAGTGGTTGAGCAGCGGACTGCGCATGTTACAGTCTAATTAACTTTTGCATCGTCATTTATTTCCTCCAGATAAACTACCGGCTCCTCAAATGGATTAACACAACGTTGCATTCTCTTCAGTTTTCTCTGGTCTGTAATGGAGACTTGAATTTAACGCGCCATTTCAACCAAAGGTTTGTAATGCGCTTCCTAACCAGACGCTCCAAAGCGTCCGGTCCAGAACTCTTCAACACGCTGTCAGCTCCCGGTCAGAAAGACGCATTTAGTTCAGAGACCATGAGATGATATTCAGAAAGGATTTTTTAATTAATTGATTTCAGTTGCCTCAGACTAAATCTTTGAGTAAAATCTGTAATGTCTGCCCATGTGACTTGTTTTTATTGTTTGTTTGCTTACCTTTAAACACTGATTATTGTAATTTTTAAACTGAGCAGTAATTTTACATCCATGGAAACTCAAATGCAATATTTAAAACTTCAATGCATAAAATCAATTATTTAACATTATGAGCTGTTTAATTTATTTTTAACATTGTATTTTTATACATTTATGCTAGGGGTGCCCAAGTCTAGTTTTCCAGAGCTCCCATCTGCAGCTTTAGATGCGTTCCTTCTCTAACACACCTGGACCATTGACTCATTATAAGCCTCTACAGAACTGAATGAGGGAAGTCAGCCTTCTGTCTGGGGTGTTTTAGCAGAGATGCACTCCTGATTTGTACCGTCAATGTGGCCCGTTGAGGGTGGCCAATATGCTGAAGTGGCCCTCGGGGAAATTGAGTTTGACACCCCTGCATTAAGTGGAAGTGGAAATAAATTATTATTGAGGTTGCTCTACTGGGTCTCCTAAAGCAGCTTTCCAAAATGCACATTAAAACAATTAATTTTAATTTCTTTAGTGCCAGTTCAATACAAATCTCAGTCTTTTAAAAGCAAACAAATCCAACCATCTTCAATCCTACTTACATTAGTATGCAGTTTTATTTCTTTTACTCGAGAAAAATCAATTGAATAAACAGACTTGTTGCCATAGCAACTGACAACAACGCTACCTTACATTTCAGGATTCAACACCAATAAACACTCAAACATTTCCCACACAAAGAACAGAACATTCAGTCCGTTACAGTTTTATATTTTTAGTTTGATGGCTTTTTTGTGATTATTAATAATTGATTGCTGTGGTAGATTAGCTAGCACTGCTATTAGCTAAGCTAACACTGTGGCGGTTGATTAGCTAATTTAAACACCTGCTCTACTGATTATCTGTCAGAGTTATTGCATTTAGATTGCCTAATTTTTATTATTTTTTTGTAACTGAACTGAAACACACCAAATTCCACAGCACATCTAGATGTCAAGGTTATCATAGTCAAGCTAGCATAACTAGCCTACTTCCCACTCCCTCGATTAGTTTTTTCTTAATTAAATCTTTTTCCAGAACTTATCTAGTTGTCGTAGTGTAGTAAAGCACTGCGTCCCTTTTTCTTTCATATATCAGCCATATATTTAAGATTTAGCGCATTATATTGACAACTTAGCAGCTAAAACCAATGCTAGTCATTGTCAGCTAGCAACTTCTTGCCTCCAGCAGGGAGATGGGATCTTACACTCATGTTCCAAGGGATCCAAACAAACAAACAACAGTAGAGATATGTATATTATACACATAGAGAAGCTTCAGACATGTTGGTATGGAGGGCCTCATTGAAAATCTGCTTAGGGCCCCAAAACAGCTTGGACCGGCCCTGGTTAGAAGACAATAAAAGAACCAGACGGACACACCCATCCTGCCTCAGCACTGCAGAGAGACACGGGGAGCCGACCAATGAGAGAGCAAACCATGTGATCAATCATCCTCCCTGCTGCTGTACCAGCAGAGGAAGAGGAGGAAGAGGAGGGGAGCCCCCAGGCTCCACCAGTGTCCCTGTCTCTCCCTCTCCAAAGAAGGCGTGGCCGGTCTGGTCACAAGGACTCGGGCGTCCCCGGCTAACAAAGGCCTCTCTGTTCGAGGCGGGCAGCAGCAGAACCGGACCCAGATCCACTCTGGCTCCACTAAACGGAACATCTCTACAAGGCTCCGGGACTTCGGTCCAAACTCAGCTTTAGGTCTGGACGGTAAATCCTGCGTTAGAATAAACTAAATTTATTTGGCAACTTAAACTTCACTGCTGGATGAGTAAAGTGAAGCTGTGTTCAAAAATGTTTTATTGTCGCAACTCGGATGGAGGGCTGAAGCGATTAATCAGAATCGTTCTTAATAATTATTGATTAGTTTTTTTGTTTTGAAATAGTTTTTTGGGAGCCACAAATGCCCCACATGCCGCACTTTGGACACCCCTGATTTAGTGAGTGTTCTGGGTTTGAATCAGGCATGGTGAACGGGAATAAAGCAAACAGGAAGTGGACGACAGACCGACTATGATGAGTAAAAACTGATCTGTAGTTCTTCAAAACAAAATATTTACTTTTCCATCGAAAATGATGAGTTTGGGAAATTTTTTTGAAACTTTTTGGTCTAATTTCTACTTCAAATATATTATTACACTCAAAATAAGACAAAACTAACTTACACGTAACTTTTCAGTTTGTTTTAAGTCAATAATTCTTTATTAGTAGAGATGCACCGATCCGATACAAAAATTGGTACCGGCCCCGATATTAAAAACAATTCTAGATTGGGTATCATCATCCATAAATCTATTCAGTCTATTTCTATGCTTTATTATTTATTTTACATTATATTTACTAAACTGTTTGAAAGAAGTTTGTTGCAGTTTATTCTTACACGTTTGACTGACATTGTGTTTCTGTCTTTATTATTTATTTCACATTAATGGCGCTGACTGAAATGATTAAATATATTTTTGACCAATCCTCTGAAGCTATTTGTGTATTTAAATGTTCAGTATTAGTGCAAAGTTATTAGATAAATTTGTACTTTCGTACATTTATGTCCATGTTTTAAAAAAATAAAAATTTTAAGTGAATTCGGTATCAGAATCAGCCAATACTAAACCTCAGATATCGGTATCGGAAGTGAATAAAGTGGATCGGTGCTTCAGTAGTTATCAGTGGAATGTTGCTAGTTGAAATGTCTTGTTTAAATAGATCATTTAACTTTTCATCAATATTAATGAATTATTTTGCTTAAACAAACAACAATACTTAATTCGGATGAACTCCACCAATTTATTCCTACATTTAAAACTGAACTTCATATCTAGACGGTTATAAATGTAATAAAACACTCTATTTTGGTGCAGGAAATTTAGCGTGCCGTTGTTTTTGTAATGAGAACAGCTGCAGTAAAGTGACTCCTTGGATTAATGAGAGAGAATTACAGCAGCTGCAGGCTGTAAATCCAAAACAATGATGGAAAAGACGCTAAACTCACATTAGAAATGAGAAACATGAGCTAAAATTGTGCCATAATTAAAAAGAAACAGAAACCAGAAAGTAACCTGACGAAATGCAGGATGCAGAGTAAAAAGTCTGGCTCAGGCGTAACCCGGCAACATTTTGTGTTGTGTTTCTGAAGGGGAAAATATCCTGGGAAACGTTGAGGAAGTCAGGTGGAGAAAGCTGCCAGCTGAATTACGCGTCTCCTCCTGGATGAAGCAAAAACGAAAATGCAAAACAACCAGATTTCTGTTTGCAAAGCTGCAGGAAAAACCATAAAAACGGACTAAATGTGCAGAGAAAAACACCACAAAATGGACTGAAACCTGGTTTAAAATATGAAACTTTAGCTCAACCACACAAAACATCTACAAGATAAGACAAAAAAAAGGCTTATTAAAACATATTTTTCCCATTTAGTGATATAAAAGCCCATCAAATTTCAGCTGAAGGATTAAAACCAACGTCTTAAACTTGTTTATTAATGCTTTTTTTTCTTCTTCTATTTTTATTTTGCTCCACAAACCTCCTTTAGCTTCAGAAAGTCTGAATTGAAAATGTTAAAAACGGGAATTTTAATTGGCATAACATTATTTTTTTTTGGTGTTTACATTAAATAATGATCTTAAAAAGCCTTAAATTTAATTCAGTGATGCTGTTTACTGCAGCTATGTAGCATTTGCCTAATCTGTTAGCATAAAAAAAAACTTGTTTTATAGCTGAATATGTTTCTCTAAATTTTATATCTCAATTTGTAACACAAAAAACAACAAAGAAGTTTTTATTCAACACAAAAAGTTTTAAAGAAAATCTTTGTTTTGCTATAAAAACTTAAAATATGTTGTTTAATTTGTCCTAACTGTCTTTTTGACTCAAAGTTTGTAATAAAATCCTCTCCCCTGGTCGTTGACCCCTGGCTGACCTCCTTTCTGCCGCCAGGCGTCGAGGATCCAACAGAGTCTCTGTTGTGATTAGAGCAGAGTTCGTTTCTGGGTTTTTATGAATGAAGACGTTCAGATTGAAGCTGAAAGGGTCAGAAATGCCAAGCGGAGTCGGACGATGGGCGGCTGATTGGACCGTTGGGCCGTCAGCTGTGAGACGTGATGGCCGACGGCGAGGCATGGCGGCGGTGGGAACTGGTTCCCAGCACCAGACCAGCAAACACTGCTGGTTACAACAGCATAAAGGAGAGGAAATTTCTGCCAAAAAACTCTGAAATTATTAGATAAAAAAAACTAAGAATTTCAAACTTGTT
The DNA here is from genome assembly GCF_051168715.1 of Poecilia mexicana. Lineage (NCBI taxonomy): Eukaryota > Metazoa > Chordata > Actinopteri > Cyprinodontiformes > Poeciliidae > Poecilia > Poecilia mexicana. The sequence goes on from NW_028263381.1 coordinate 20,873,850, forward strand.
GTAAAACTGATAAATTTGGTGTAGAGCCACCAATATATCACTCTGCTGTATAAAATGTGTTTGTTCTGAGCTGAACTGAACTTCATTACGTCTATATAACAAGAAACTTTCTCATATTTTATGAGTTTTATATCATATATTCTCATGCCCGCCCCCTGACACAGCAGCGCCCTTGGCAAAGAGCCAAACCACCCATGTCAGGAAACACCAAACATTAGCTGCATGTGTGGGAAACAAGTCTGTAAGACGGATATATCAGAAACCATTTAATGAACTCTGAAATGTTTTTTAAATTAGAGTCCTGTGATTCGTCCTGATAATCTACAAACGGTCTTAAAATAGAAAATCTATTTTTATCCTCCATCCTGAACAAAAGACTCCTTTTGTTTCCTAAAATAACTTTTTCTTTCTGCTCTCATCTAAATTTATGACTCGCATCAGAATGAAAACATGTTTTATAACTTGGTCAGATTTTAAAGTGAAAGCCAGATTAACTCAATAATGATAACATTATATTTCAGGCAATACAATTTATTTAATGTCTAATTTATTTCGTTTTTCAAATCAAATATTTTATAGCATATTTTCTTAAATGGTTTCCTATTGAGAGATTGTTGGCAGTCACTATCTTAAAAATTAGATGATTCTCAAAGTGAAATCTGATTATGACATACACTGAATAATCCAGAATAATAAGTAGATTAAATTATTTTCTCACAGAAAACTAGGGACTGAATGATGATTTATTAATAATATTTTCAGGTTTTTATATCAATTTACAGAAAAAAAAAATCTATTTTTCATTTTTCTTTCATTCATTATCAAATTTCTTTTTGATATTAGATTATTTTTCTCAATTATATAATCAGATATTGAAAGGTTTAGACTATGAAATGTGTTCCTGTGGAGAGATTATGAGCAGTCAGCGTCTTACTGTTAATGCTCCAACTGACAGTTACTTTAGTAATCGATTATTTTTCTGATGATTAATTGGATACATTTTTCATTTTTCTTGAGCTTTTTGTATTAGAAATATCATAAAAGATGCAAATAAATAACCTGCTTCATTTTATGGTTAAGAAAATACACAAATAATGAGGATTTTATCTTAAATATCAAATTTACATATTTATTGTAGCGTTTTCGGTTAATAACTTCTCTGAATATGTCGTTTTTATCACCAAGCGGCCTTTTTTACATAGCTTTTGTTAACGATTAATTGATTAGTTGACAATTAATTCAATAACCAATTAATCCGATTAATTGTTTCAGCCTTTAATTACAATTTGAATGAATAATCAAATGAAACTGAATATTTTTTAGGTATGTTTGCTGTTTGAAATATTTTTCTCCCACTTTTTAATTCATTTAGTCATCAAAAAATATCTATAACGGATTGGTGGAATAAAACATATGGAAGACCAAAACTGACGTAATTAAAAATAAAAGTAGACATATTTGTTTTTCCTTTCACTTAAACATGCATTTTTGTCAAGAAATGTGTATATTTTGTTTTGTCTTTTCCTTGTACAAGCTTTACATTGCCTTGTCTCCTCTGTTTTCTTCAAGCATTTCTGGCTCATTATGCAAATGAGTTGAAGCTTAGTAACTTTATTAGAAAGCAAAGCTTCTTTTTTTTTAAACAAAACTCTGTTTTTGCTCATATATGGTCAGAGTCAGTTTCCACATTTTCGCTGCGGAAGCTTCCAGGTGGTGAATTTGCAGATCCTCATTCATATTTAATGGAAGTGCAGCTGGACTCAGCATTCAGACTCAGCTAAATATTTAACTCAAACCGATTCATTAAAAAAACGGTCGGCCAAACACTGACATCGTTTGTCTCCTGTTCGGCTTTTCCTGCTTTGGGTTTTAATCAACTTAACATTCATTTCCTCCGCAGCGTCTGTTCAGTTTAATGACTCCTCTATGAAATTAGAAAGAAAAAGGAAAACTGAAAATAAAAAGAACTGATAGGAGATGACAGAAAAACTACAGTTTAATGTATTTAAATCTCAGGTTTCCAGAGACATCAGCTTCGTCTCTGACCCACTTTTTCTTTCAAGTGCTTCTCAAGAATAATCACGTCTATCCATTTACGTCCGACTGCAGGAACCCCCTAATCCGCTGATCTCTGCGCCGAGCAGCAGCTGCTCCTGCAGCGCTTCAGCAGAAGAAGAAAATCTACAAAACCTCCCGTCAGAAACGCCTCCAGACCCAAAGATATCCTGTTTCTGCTTCTAAATGACACTTAAAGGTGTTAGATTAAATAAAAATTTAAAATCAGACAAACAAAAGCTGAAAATATAAACATAAAAGGTAGCTAAACTGCAAAGACACAAAATATTACAAAGTATTTTTGTCTAAATTCTAGTGAAAATGTCTAAGTAAAGTTGGAATAAGATAAAACTAACTTACAAGTAACTTTTCAACAAGAAATAGGAGCTTGTTTTAAGTCAGAAGTTCTAGTTCCATTGGTAGAATGTTCCTCTACACCGTTACCTAGCAACCGCAGCCAAGCCCCGCCCGTCGCCTAGCAACGCAGTACAGTTCCACTGGGAGATTATTTCACTTTAACAAGACATTTTTCCCATGTCATAAGGAATAAGCTCCTGTATCATCCTGAAAAGTTACTTGTTAGTTTTGTCTTATTTCAAATTTACTGGGATACTTTCACTAGAATTAAACAAAAACACTTGGTAAGATTTTGTGTTTTTGCAGTGTGATTTAATTTAAATTTATTTATCCAAATTCAGATAAATAAACAAGAAATGAGGCAACACAACACAAAGCAGAATAAAGTATGTCTAAACGGTTATCTTAGTATTGATTAATTGGATAAAAACATCTCAACATTCTGCAAATTTTTCATTTAACTATTATACATTAATAGAAAAACTTAAAAATATTCAAATAAAACAGTTCAATTCCATTTTAAGTGACAAAATACACACTATAACACAATAACAGCAGAATTAACCAAGTGAACACTTGATTGTTTGTAGTAAAATAAGAATCTGCACTTAAAAAAATACTTTTAACGTCAATATGTGGAAAACTCAAATCTCTCTGCTGACTTATAATGCAAGGCTGAAATATTGATTATTTGTGGATGAACTGATTAATAACCCAATTTAAAAACGGATTTCTTTTACAAATTTTAACCTGGTGAAGCTAAAGCTGTGTTCTGATCTTTGGGTAAAATATATTTATAGATAAAAACATAAAATGTGCATGTTTTTCTGTCATTTTGGGCCTAATTACTGAGTATTAGCACAATTGAAGATGGAAGAAAAAGTAGTAGATTTCTGCCAAAAAAATCTCAGAAATTTCGACATTAAGCTAAGAAACTTCTTGTTTAAAAATTTGTCAGAAAAAAAATGTTGAAACTCAGAAAATGTCATATTTTTTCCAGAAAATTAAATCTAAAAATTTCAGAATTTTTTCCCAGCAAATTTTCAAGTTTTTTGATGAAAATTAGCAAATTTTTTCCTCTACCATGCTGTCTTACAACTTTTTTATTTTTGAGGTTGTTTTTTCCAGTTAACAATTATTCGATTACTAAATTAGCCATCGATTATTTCAGTCCGATTACAACGCTTCATACCTCTATCAAAAGAAATCAAGAAATAAAAGCTTTAAAATAACTATATACACAAATAGAGGAAAATAAAAATATTCCAAGAGACAATCAACAGCTCATTCCTCGCCTCAGTTAAGGTCAAAGTTCATGATCAAACAATAAAAAGAGAGACACCAGGCAAAAGTAGCATTTGCGGGAAAAATATTTCTCTTAATAAAAAACAAAAATCTTCCAGTGTGGCTGATTGGATTGATCATTGATTGATTCTGAATCAGTTGCCAGACAAGTTCTCTGCATCTCTAATTTCAAAACTGTAACACAACAGAAATCGTCCAACAAAACTGCAATCGGAGAATTTTTCTGATGTCTTTGTTGTCGGTTTGTGAAAGAATAATCCGATTCCGGTCACCAGACAATTTATTTTCCAAAAATTGACAAATAAATCTGAATCGACCAATAAAACTTACAAAATTTCAGAGATTTTGACAGAAATTTACTCTTATTTTTCCTTTTTTCTACAACACACCACCACAGATTTTCCATCTTTGCTGTATTTAAAAAAATAAAATATTTTTTTTAATTTGACATTTGAAATACAGAAATTTCTGATTTGCAGAAAATTTCAGATAATCTAAAAATTAGATTTTTTTTTGTTTTTAATAAAATTTTCTTTAAAATTTCTGAAATTACTTTTTTCCTTTTTTTGCACGTTTGTTGTATTAAAAAAGCATATTTTTTAGGTTTGATTGAATAAATTTATTTGAATTAACAAAAACAGGGTTTGGATCACTTTGATTCTAAACAGTTGCTATATTTATCCAAGATTAAGGAATAAATTAAGGAACAAAAGCTGATTTTGGTACGAATTTCAGTAAAAGTCTGAATAAACTTGGTTTTTATCTTTTTATTAAACCACTTTATGTTGCATTTTACATTTACTTGTGTAAGAAAATGTAAATTTTCCATCTCCATCTGTCTCCAAGTCTCCATCTGTATCTTTGGACTCCCCTGTTGTAAATAAATGCAAAACTCCTGATGTTTTATCTTTTTATCTGATTTAAATTCCAGTGTAGAGACAGTGACCTCCTTCCTGCCCAGCCTGCATGCATGCATCCTGCCCTCACTGCACAGCTGAAGCAGAAACATGAAGGAAATAGGACCCTGCGTCCCCTCCCTGCTCTCCACTTTCCATTGAAACCATCATCCCTGCAGCTCTGCCATGAATTCAGGGGAATAATCTGCTTCCACCGCTAATATCTGCTAAAAATAGCGCGGAAGGAATGAAGATGGCTGTCCTGGAGGAATGAATAAATGGATAAAAAGGCAGTTTGAGGAGGGGGATCGCTACGCTCCCACCAGTTGGTGCCTAACAAAGACCACCGGCGTGAAATCTCCACTGGCTTGGAAACCGCAGGAGACAAAGCGTGGGGAACCTAAGCTCAGATTCACGCAGACACTTGTCGCAAAGATGCTGCGGACACACCACTGCTTCTGTCTGATGAAAATTATCTTTAAAGACAAACTCCTGCAGATCCGAGCTGAGATTTTGCGTCACCAAACGCAGCCCGGTGACATCTCGCGTCCACGCCCGCAGGCCCACACCGAACCCGAGCCGCGGGACCGACCCGCAGGAAGCCGGGGACTTACTGTGATGCGGGGGATGTTCTTCTTGCCCTGGTATCCCGACATCTTTCCCGGCGCTCCTGCTCGTTTTTGGGGGGATTTTTGTTGATTTTTTTGGAGACGGAGGAGTGCGGATTACCAGCGTGCAGCCTCTTAAAGGGAGCGGAAACAGCCGAACCTGGAGCGACCCAAACCACCTCGGAAGTTCAGACCCGAACCCTGACAGCCGAACCCAGCTCTCCACCGGCGCGCCGAGACCCGTTACCTTCCCAACGCGGAACCAGACAAGAGCAGAAAGGAGGCGCAGCCCGCACTGGAAGGGTCCGCACCGCGCATGCGCAGAGCCTCGCCCTGCTTCATTGACAGGCGAGCGGCTCTAATGCCATCAATTCCCTTCATGGATTAGGATGGAGGGAGAGGAGGAGGGGGAGCTGCACACATTCCCAGGAAGAAACGCCCAGCAGCCATCTTAACTCAGGATCTGATTTTATCACAAACTGGCTGCAAAAACTGGGAATTTATTAAAATAAACACGTTTTTTCTGCATCTATACAGGCTAAACTGTGAGGCAAAATGGAAAGCAGAAACATTTACAGGCGTTTGGAGATTGTTTTACAAATTCCTTTAAATAAAAACTGAAAAACACATATGTTTAGACTTGATAACCATAATAAATGAAACACTGACCAACATATTACACCTGTGTGATGAAACGTAGCTAACATTGACTTTGAACCGCCTTGATGCTGAAATGTGCTGTACTAATAAACTTGAAAAATTTGAGTGAATATCAAATAAATCTGGATGACTGTTGCTAAGCAACAGCTCAATTCAATCACTCCAAAAAATTTCTATTATTTACTTCTGGGTGTCAAATTCATTTTCCTTTTTAAAAAATAAAATAAAATAAAATAAAAAGATATGAAGATTATTAATAAACAGCTTCATCTGCATTCAATCAGTTCCTCTGAAATTAAATGAACATGTTTTCACACTGATCTGGAGCTGAAGACAGAAGAACAAAGCAGAAAATTTCCTGTAAAAAAATTCTGAAATTTGGAGATTAATCTAAAATAAATTCTGGTTTTCAGAGTTTGAAAAGCTGAAATTTTTCAAAAAATTTCATGACTTTCCCCCCTCATTTTAGCAAAAGGGGGGAAAAAATTAATTCATTTCAGGGATTTTCAAGAAAAAAAATTTCTGAGGTCCAAAAGTGGAACAAATTGGAGACAAAAATATTAATCTCTACAAAACTTTGGAGTTTCCATAGTCAAAAATGTGTGTGAAAATAACTCTAAACTTTTTAGATCATCTCAGAAAAATTCTAGAAAAAACAGGACATTTCTAATCTCCAAATGTTGAAAGTTTGTGGAAAAAATGAGTCAGAAATTATTTAGATTAATCTCACAGATTTTCTAGAAAAAAACTCGGAAACATCTGAGCTCCAAAAGTAAAATTAAAATTGTGAGAAAATACCTGAATTTTTTAAATTAATAAAAATAAAAAAAAATCATAGAAAAAACTTGGAAATTCCTGAGATCCAAAAGTTGAAAAAGTAAAGGAAATTCAGAAATGTCCACGTTTCCATATATGTGACAGTAAATGTAACTTTACATCAGGTAAAGCTGAAGCAGCAGAATAGTAGAAGAAGGAAACACTGCCACCTGCAGATGGGAGTTTGCATCACTTAAACCTGATGGGTTTTGTTTTTTGTTTTTTGTTTTACCATTTTAGAGGAAAATTGAAAAAATGCAGGGATCTGTTGATTTAGCATGAATTTCTGTGCTTTGATTTGATTGATAAAATAATATTTAAGCATTTAAATGTTTTATTTATGCATCTCTCTGGAGCCCAGAGGGCCGCATTAAACGCTACGGCGGGCCGGATGTGGCCCCTGAGCCTTGAGTTTGACACATGTAATCTATTTCCCCCACCAGAACCAGAACAAAGATGCTCCACCACTAAGCCTGATGATGTTTTTAGCATCAGAGCCATTAAATGCAGCCATATAATGTTATATAACTTTTAAAAGCTGTAAACTCTACACTAATATCCCTGCAGTAAAGACAAAGTAAAGCCATAATGGGTGAGTTTCTTATATTTAAGGGCGGAAAAGGCTCGGTTCCTTAATGCTGCCAATCAATATGTAACATGATGCAGCGATTCAACCCGACCCAAAGCGCTGAGCAGCAGGAAGCTCTTAAAGGAGCCGCAGCTTTAAACATCAACAAGAGAAAATATGTTCAGATTTTAATCAAAATTACAAAAACCAACAAAAAAAGCAAAATTCAGCAAAATTACAGATTTTTATGATTTGTTTTTATATTTGATTAAATATGTATTTAATAAATTAATGAAACATTCAAATGTTTTCCAGATTTGATCAATAATCTATTTTTATTTAAAAATATCCCACACAAACATTTATTTACTAGTTAGATTCTAAGTTTATTTGTGATTTGCTTTTCCCTTAAATGGTTTGGTGTTCAAATATTTATGAGAAGATAAATAAAATAAATACTTACATATACTCCAAGTTTATCATAAATGCAATTTACATTTATTTTTGTGTTATTATAACTTTTTTAAAATCAAATCATCCACATGAAAGAAACAAGGAAATTCCTGAGGTAAAAATATTAAAAACAAAATCGCAAGAAAAAACTTGGAAATTTTAACATTAACCTAAAAAATTTTTTCAAAAAGATCTAAAATTAGAAACCTCTGAGTTTAGAAAGGCAAAAATTTGCAAGAAAAAACTGTATTTTTTATATTCATCTCAGAAATTTTCTAGAAAAAAACAAGAAAATTTCTGAGCTAAAAAAAAGATAAAACATCCAAGGAAAAAACCTGAAAATTAATCTAAAATAATTATCAAAAAGCATGAAAACTGAGTTTGAAAAGTGAAAAATTTTTAAGAAAAAAAAAACACAAAAATGTTTAGATTAATCTCAGAATAAAAGAAATTGAGCTCCAAAATAAATCCAGTGTTAAATGTTCATTAGAATGTAATGTTTCTGATAAAAACCAAAATATTATTGTTTATTGCAATAACTTCTGCAGCAATTTATCACCCAGAGCATCGTTTTATAGTGACAGGCCTGTGTGTTTATAAAAGCGCCTCATCTACTCATTAATTCATATATAAATGGTGTAAATGAATCTTTATTTAAAGACTTTTTCGCTCCATAACCATCAGGGTGAAAAAGCCAGAGCCACTCCCTTCAGCTCTTCTGCATCCAACGCCTCGTTTCAGCGCAATGCCTTCTGGGAAATGCAGTCCAGCCAAGTTAACTGCTCATGCAACTTAACCAATTTGAGCACGTTTAGATTTAAACAACAGATTGTTGAATGAAACATTTGAGTGCAGAAAAAGCGGGTCGTATCTTTGGTACCATGAGGGACTGAAACTGAGGGGAATTACCCGCCTGTCATCCAGGTTCTGGAGCGCCTCCTTGCCGGTGCTCTCCCGGATCTCCACCTTCCTGGGCTGGGAGATGTCGCTCTGCCGGTCGATGACTCTGCCGCCGGCGGCGCTCCGTCCTCTGCACGCTGACAGCGCGTCAAAGTCCAGCGTCTTCGCCTCGGAGGAGCCCTCCACCGGGCAGAACACGCCGCAAAATTTCTGCCTGGGCCTGTTGGGGCTGTCGGAACCCACGCTGTGGAAAAAAGGTGGCACTTCCCCAGCGGTTGACATGTTTTTTATTATTATTATTCCTGCCTGCACAGACGCTCAGAGCCGCTCCTTTTCTCTTTCTTCTCCTTCAGTCCTGCCTTTCTCCAGCTGGACAGCCGCCGCCTTGAGCCGGTTCCGGAGCGCAGGTGGTCGCACTGTGACAAAAGGAAAACAGCGCCGGGGCTGGGATCACTCCCACAGCGGCAGAAATAATGGAGATTAGATTAAAAAGGAGCTGCTGAAGCGATCTCTGCAACAATCCCGGACTGCTTACTCATCCGTCTAAACAAACCCGCATCGCAAGGTGGGGAGACCACAGCGCGGCTTTGTCAGATAAACCGACCAGGGAGGAGTTTTTCTCTCTCTGTTCGCCGATGAGGAATTACCTGTAGCCGGTTCAGATCGGAATCCTCCCAAATCAGCTGATTGGACCGATCAGAACCTGAATTGGAACCGATCAGGACCTTGGAGAGTTCCTGAAAGTCACACCCAGTCCGGGAATGGAGGGCGCTGTCCCTCCAGCACCACACCCACACCTTCACTACCAAAAGTTTGGCCACTTCCACTTGTCCCACCAACAGCACAGCAGAAGCTATCAGGCTATTTCTGAATAAAGATGAACTTTAGATGTGAGGAAGCTTTGTAGAGTAGAAACTGTCCAATTTCTGTCAAAAATGGACAGAAATTGTGTAAGAAGCAGCAAATCTGTGATGACATGACGATACCTTCCTTTACTTGCTAGCTTTGCTGGAGGATATAGTTTCCAACAGCAGTTAGCTTTGCTATGATGCTAACCTTAACTTCAAATATTAAATAGCTATCTTATATATAAGGCTAAATTTACTTTCCAGGTGTGGTTAACTTCCCATATTAACTAGCTGTGCTGCAATGCAACTTCAAATATAACTTCAAATATTCTTACAGTGCTAACATCTGATATTACACATCTGTGCCAAACAAACTACAAAAATATTATCTGTGCGACAAAACAAATTAGCTAGTTTTCCTGTAGTACTAACTTTAAATTCCAGTTGTGGCTAACTTCTGTTATTAGCTAGCTGTCCAATAGTGCTAACTTTGCCTTTCAGATGTGGTTTGCATCAGATATTACCCAATTGTGCTGCAGTGCTAACTTTAATTTTGAATATTAGCTAAATATCCTCTAAAGCTAACTTTAACTATCAGTTTTGGCTAACGTTTGGCTAGCTGTGCTGCAATGTTAACTTTAACTTAAAGTATTAGCTAGTTGTCTTGTAGTGATTTCTTCTGTTACATTTTAGACTAATTTTAATCAAAGAAAATTTATTTACAAAATAAACACAAAAAAATAATTACCAAGGCTTTCTAAAGATCTGTTTTTGGCAGCTCTACTGTGAATCATTTTGGTGCCTGAGATTAATCTTGAGCTTAGCATCATAAGTGGAGCGTTTCCGTGAGTTGTAAATACATTAGTGCTGCATGGCGATCAATACCAGCGCACTCTAACACATGTCAATGTCTGAGCAGACAAAAGCTCTCCTGGCTGAGGCCATGAGAACGTGTTAGCAGCGAGGCCGTGCTGGCCCAGTTTCCATAACAACGCGGTGGGCAGCTAATGGTTCTTTACTGCGACCATTAAATCTCCCGGGGGATTGAGTGGGGGTGGTCGTTTCCGCAGGGAAACAGACGTCTGAATATCAGAGGTAAATCCTGAATGTATGTGTTTTTTTCGAGCAGAGACAGATGAAAGAGTTGGGGGCAAGTTGGCAGCAGGCCCAAAAAAAGAGAGAGAGTGATCTGCGTGGAGAGTCAGGGCGTGACTTTGGCATCCGCAACAGATGTAGGACGCAGTGACATCAGCAAAACAAGACATGATCCACTTACTGGGAGTGTAAACATGGACAGATTACTTTGGATCGGTTCTGCCTGTTCAGACTGAAGTATGAACAGAGACTGTGCACATTTTTCCCAAATTGTCTAGTTTTTATTCTAGATTAAATGAGGAGGAGAACAGGTGGAGAAGACACAAAAAACCAGAAGCTGTTATTTAGTAGCAATGATGGCGTAGAAACCGGAAAGGATTAATATTCTGACATCAAAAGTCAACATTTTGAGGAAAAAGTCAGAATTCCAAGAATTTTGAGATTAAAGTAATAATTAGAGTCATAATTCTAAGAAAAATCATTCTGAGAAAAAAAGTCAGGATTCTGACTTTAATCTTAAATTTCTGAGACTTAAAGTCTGAAATCTGAGAAAAAAATTAATCTGAGATTAAAGTCTGAAATCTGAAAAAAAAATTAATCTGAGATTAAAGTCTGAAATCTGAGGGGGGAAAAGAAATCTGAGCTGCTAGCAACAGTCTTCAGTCAGAAGCTTCTTCAGACTGACTGCTACTGGACAAACTTACCTTGTTGCTTTGTGACAGATAGCGGCTAAATGAGGTTAGCTAGCATTACTACGGCAGTGCTACTAGATGAGATTAGAAGCTAGAGCACAGCTAACTGCTACTGGAAGCTAATGTTAGCATTGCGGCACAACCTGTTGCTATTTATGACGTGAACAGCAGCCAAACAAAGCTGACTTTGTGAAATGTTCCTCTGATATGGAGGAGAAAGAACAAGTTTATGTCAGATATCATCTTAAATCTGTAAATAATCCCTAATTTATTCCACCTACTCCCTCTTTCTCCGTGTGTTCATGTGTTAGTGAAAGCTGCAGACTGAAGTCTCACCATAGAGACGGAGCTGGCCGCCACCCTGTAACCCATAGCAACGCCATCAGCTGCAGTGGGCGGAGCCGCCGGTGTTTAAGCTTCTGATTGGCCGATAACAGGTGTCCTGACATTCCATATAAGGAAGGTGGCGGAAGCAGCGTTCATTTTTAAATGTCAGGAATAAACACGCTGGATAACCCTGCAACATGTAATTAAATGGTTATTTGTAAACACAAATACATTCTAATTATTTATTTTACACAATATGGTTTTATATCTCTATAATTTTTATTTTTATGTACATCTTGACAGGTTTAAGTGAGACTAACTGTGATAATTTCAGTAAAACTGATAGGATATGACAACAGAGAGCAGTGCAGATTATCTGCCACCAGAGCGCACTGCTTCCCTCTAAATTAAAGGTTGATTTCTGTGTATGGTTTCAAATGTCTATTTGAAACCAGAGCTGTCCAGCTGCTACACACCCAGATGTACGTTGACAGCATCCATCGTTTTCTCCAAAGATGTAAACAAAGAGATGAATATTAATAAATTAGAACATTATACATTAATCCAGCAATTCAGTTTATATAGTGGAACTAATAATTAGTCATATTTTCACATTTTAGTCAGTTTTGATAATTATGGCTTACAGCTAATTAAGATGCAAAATTCAAGAACAGTTTTCCTTCTACTAAACTTTCCATTATTAGGCTTGCATAAAATCCTCTGCAGAGACATAGTCCTCATGAATTAACATCTTGCAGATTTCATTAGAAATGTGCGAAAAACTTTGTCAACATTTCACAAATGTAGAAAATATAATTTTGGAATTGCGGTGTTTTTGCTAAATAAGAAACACATTTAAAATCGCATTTGAAAAAGTTTGTTTTCATTTCAGTTTTGCAAAATAAACCAATTTTGATATGGCCAAAAAACACCCAACTTCATAATAGTGGCAAAACTTTTTATCTATAAACAAGAGTTTTCAAAAATGAATTTTTCCATTAAGTGAATTTATTTAAAAATATCCAATTGTGCAGTTATGTGGTCGAACATAAATCCAATATTATATATTAGTCGAACACTAAATAGAAAAACAGAGTCCAGCTCTTTCAAAATTATATTTTTTACAAAATGTTGAGGCATGGAATTCATTCAGGCTGCCGAAGATCGAGAGAAAGCAAGACTTCAGTTAACATAAAGGATAAATTTATTACCTCAAAGTTGTTTATTTTTGTCCTTTAAAGCTTTTAAACTCCTTCCGTTATGGATTATGCTGGATTTTAAAGTTTTGTCATCTTTTTGGGATGGATTCTCATTCTCACCTGCTAAATTTGTTATGCCAGCTGTGCTAACTGCTGACGCTAAATACTCCATGATGGTTGTAATTGTGTTTTATAATAGCAAAACTCTGTTTTACAGTGACTTGTGTCTCTCACACAGTGTGACGTCACCATAATTAACAAAAATCAGGTGAAAAAGCTAAAAAATTATTACAAAAATAACATTTTACCAATTGGACCAGAAATTGTCCAATATCTTTAACAAAAAAAAACAAAACCAAGCCTCCGTTTCCACTCAGGTCATGTTTATTGACAAAATGTTTATCAATGTTTTCAATGTAGCAGGAAAAAATTAAAGCAAATGCATCATTACAAGAACTTCTCTCAGACTGTCGCAGTCTTACGGAGGAAAATCTCTCTCCACACTTTCCTTTTCCTTCAGGAAGGAGTTTTATTTTCCCGCTTTTGAAACATTTTCACGTCAAGCTTGATTCCCAGTGTGTGCGTTCACAATCTCTTCTTCGACAGCAGGAAACGAAAACGGTTCAAAACAAATAACAGGAAAGAATACAAAACGTAAGGTTTAAATGCAGCAGGAACAAATACAAGCACCAGCACAAGGGGGCAGCAAACGGAAACAAAACAGGAAGTTAAGAGGTTTTTAAAGCAGAGGCATGCTGAGCTGTTTTTGTCTTGTGTTCGTGGAATCATTGAGAATGTTTCGATGAGGGAACGGGGAACGTTCTTGATTTGTTTCTGACCAACAAGTGCAAAAAAAGAGTAAAAATCACAATTTCCATCTATTTCCTCCTGAAATAAAAGTATCTGCTGATCGACAGGTACGTCTCGACAAATTAAAATATTATGATGATTATGACTTACAGCCAATGAAACATAAAATTCAGCTCCTCAGAAACGTAGAATTAGACCAATAGATCATTTTAAAAGAGAAATAGAAAATTTTCTTCAAAAGAAACATTGATGGAAAGTTTAATGGAAGGAAAAAACTTGGAGAGAACAAAAGTAAATTTCTATTTTGAAATTCCAGATTTTTAATAACATTTTAGGAGAAAGAAATTTGTTAGTTTGTGATCTGATTACTTTATTTAGCTTCCATGCTTCATCTGGTTTAAGACGTTAAGGAGGCAAAGGAAAAGTGAAATTAATTAATTTATGAATCAGACAAATATTTAAGTCATGGTCATTTAAGTAAAAGGTATAATTTAATTAGAAATTAAAGTAAAAAGCCCTTTTTTTATACATTCAGAATTTTTTCTTTTAGGTAATTAATTTAGGGATAAAATGTAGAAAATCTAATATTTTTTAATGATAATTTTGATGATAATTCATCAAGTCAGAGCATTTTCTCTGCTCCGATTTAATATCCTAATTTCTAAAAACTGAATTTAGTTTTATGAGCTGTAAAGCATAATCATCCATCTTTTTCATCGTTTTCTCGATGAGGGAACGGACGCATGACGGACTTTGAGGCCGTCATGCGAGTGTCGTCTGTTAGTGCTTTTCTACGTTTGCACAGCCACATTCTGTCGTCTGCAGATCTACGGAGTGCTTCACTGTTTTCGCTGGAGTGCAAAGCGATGCTTTCCTTAAAGAAAAGCATCTCTAACTATAAACTCCTAATAGAAACGTTAAATTTCTTTGTGAAATATTTTCTTCTTGAAAAACATTCAGGAAAAAGTCGATTAAAACGAGTAAAACAGAACCTGAAGAGTTCTGCACTGCAAAAACAACATTTTACCGGGAGTTTTTGTCTAGTTTTTAGTACAAATATATTAGTGCGCTTGAAATAAGACAAAGCAAACCTAAAAGGAACTTTTCAGCAACAATTAGGAGATTGTTTTATGTCTATGGTTCCTTAATATTGATGAAAAATTACTGGCTGTTTATTGCTACGACTGAAGGGAGCAAATTTTCACCAAAAAAACTCTGAAATTTTTAGATTAATCACAGAAATTTTGTAGAACAAAAAACAAGAAAATTTTTGAGCTTGAAAAGTCAAAAACTTGGTAGAAAAAAATCTCAGGAATTTTGAGATGAATCTCAGAAATGTTCTGAAATTTCGGAGATTTAAAAGTCAAAGATGTAAAATTTTTGAAACTCTGAAATTGCCAAGTTTTTTCTAGAAAATTTCAGAGATTCATCTCAAAATTCCTGAGATTTTTTTTCCCCAGCAAATTTTCCACTTTTGGAAATTTTCTCAAGAAAATTTCTGAGATTAATCTAAAAATTTCTGAGTTTCTTGGCAGAAAAAATACTCTATTTTTCACCAATATTAAGGAATGATTGACTTAAAACAAGCTCCAATATCTTGATAAAAAGTTATTTGTAAGTTTGCTTTGTCTCATTTTAAGCGTACCACAATATTTCCACTGTAAACTACACCAAAACTACTTGGTAATATTTAGTTTTTTTACAGTGTGTGCAACCCAAACTGGTTCCCAGTTAGTGTCAGAGTGGCTTTTTCACTCAATACTGGTCAGAATAAAGGTTTGCGTTGGCCGCTGTCTCTGTAGACAACCACTGTTTGCAAAATAAATAAAGTAGACACAATTAGCAGAAGAAGAAGAAACAAAAATGGCCACTTTCAGGAAAAGGGAAAAAAAAGGCGCGATCACATTTCCAGACGTTTGCGTTTCGGTCTGAATTTGGTCGTGATCGAGAGCTGGGCTACTTCACGCAGGTGGCACAATCTCTGGTCAGTCTCTGTTTTCAATGCTGCAACAATCCGCTTAGAAACTTCTAGAGGGGAAAAAACGACCTCAGAAAGCTGCAGACAGTTAGAGGAAAACAGGAGGAGGGAGGGAAGGGGTTAAAAAGAAGCAGGAGGAAGAGGAGGCAGGCAGGAGAGGAAGAGGGATGAGAGACGGGCAATCTTCTCACAACAGCACAAATCCTCCAGAATCGACTCGTGGCAACTTCTCTTCTTCAGGCACTTTTCTTCAGTTTGGGTTCAGAAGGAGCTGGCCGGCGGCGTGGTCAGCCTCTTCCCGATGTAAACACTGAGGGAGGAGCAGAGGAACGTCAAACCGGGCCAAACAGAACCAAACAGAACCAAACAGAACCAGCGCCCACTGCTGCAGCCAACACCCACATTTAGAAAGAAATCTCCTTTTACTGCCACCTGAGCCACGACTGGCAGAAAACAGGAAGTGGCAGGAGGACGATTTTCATTTTAATTTAGTTTCTTAACTCATTTTCATTAAAGGAGCCAATGACTGAGAAAAATCAGTTCCTCATGAACGTAAGTAAAGCAAATAAAATCCTTTAAAATTGTTTTGACGCGTTTTGCTTCATTCTGACAGCTGCAGCACTGCTGCAGCGCTCCCCCTGCTGGTCGAACTGGGAAACTGCACCTGTTCAGGTTTAATCACAGGATCAGCAAAAAAAAATAATAAAACAGCAACAGGGTTTGTGTAAAACACATGAAAATAAATGAAATAATAAATATATAATGGATTCCTTCTATAAAGTTTGCACTATTTAATCCTGCTGCCCTGCTAAAAGCCCGACTTCATCATAAAATAAAATAAAAATTAATTTTGAGGCTTTAAAGGAAAAACATGGAATAGTGATAATTAACTCCTATATAGGGAAACCAAAGTTAACCCTTTATATAGTGACAAATCTGCTAAATTTATATAAAAAAATGAAGTTAAAGGTGTTAACTGAGTTGTTTTCGACTACAAATGTGGCTGAAATGATTAATCGATTAGTCGTCACAATAACTGATAGGATAAGGTGTTAGTCAGTTCATTCGTACCCCAGGCCCAGAGCCAGGATGTGCGATAGCAGCAACGAGGGGATGAAGACTTTGAGGAACTCGGCAGAGAAGATCCCGCCCTTCTTCATGGCGCCGGTCTTCCTCATGCTGAGCATCACAGAGCGACGAGGGTGCCGGAAATGAAACTCCCTGCAACAGAAACAACCGTAAACACACACCGTAAACACACACCGTAAACACACACCTCAACTCTTATCGCTTCATTCACCTGGTAAACAGAAATAACTTTGTGATTCTAAATTCATTAAAACCAGAGACTTTTGGACTGATTTCACTTCAGACAGTGAGGGAAAAAAAGGTGACTGTTTCTTTAAATCAGTAGTTGGAAGGAAAACATTTGATGCTTCTTGATGTTTGTTTCAGTTTTTAGCTGTAATTGTAGCTAATTATTAATATAAATATCTGATAAATGAATTAATGTTACAGTAAAATTGTTTTCCAGACACTGTTTTAAAACAAAACGATCCATTAAGGTGAATCTGTTCACATGCTAACATGCTCTAAGACAGGGGTGTCCAAACTGTGGCTCAGGGGCCGTTTGTGGCCCTTGGATCGTTTTTTGTGGCCCCTCTTGTGCAGTTGAAGAATGACACAAATGTGGCTTTCTGTACTTTTTTTAGGATGAGATTTTCTTCTTAAACTGAAAATATTCAATACAAAACCAATAATTTTTCTCTTTATAGTCTATTTTTGTGGTTTTTGCTTATATTTATAGTCGTGACTCAAACATATAGCGAGTCGTTACTAAAAAACAGAAAATCTGGCGCTATATACAGCAAAGATCATAGAAGAAAACTTTGCTCTGTGTTTTTAAGTTTAAAACCATTTTAAACTTAAAAAACGTAAAATAAAAAAGCTAAGTGACTGTTAAGACAAACATAAAATATTTTGTACATCATTGTTGTCATTATCCTCTGTGTAATGACTGACTATTTCCTGTGCACAAACATGGACCTGGATGCCTGTTGCTATGGAAACGTGGGGAGGCCTTACTTGGGGGGAATGTTTTCCGGTCGACTGGACCAGTCGGCGACCCAGTCTGCGTCCTTCATCAGGATGTCCATGTCCCTCTCCTTGTCCAGGGCGTCCTCCTCAGACTGAGGGGAGAAAGAAAGGCGCGTTATCAGAAACACCGTCAGATCACGGGAACAAGATGGCAGCAAGGCCGGCGTTTCCGTAGAAACGGGACGAGCAGAAGCGCCTGACCTGGCTGTCTCTTCTGCCGGTCGTTTCCACGTCGAAGATGATCTGTCCCTCGTCCTGGGGGGAGTGGGGCCGCGGCGGGCTGCAGAAACCAAAGAAAATCTGACTTATACAGTTTAATGAAGAAAATACAGCAGCTTCACTGATTAGTTTTTACAGTGTGAAAACGAACCTGCTCATCCTACTGTCACACATCGCTCCTAATTCAGAAACATTTAACTCAGACTCAGAAAACTCAGAAAACTATTCTGGATAATGTTACACTGCAAAAACACAAATTTAATTTAAGTAAACTTTCTAGTGCAAATATCTTGGTAAACTTGAAATAAGAAAAAACAAACTACAAGCAACTTTTCATCAAGATACAGAAGCTAAATTCTTAAAATTTATTAAAAAGTAGTAGTTCCACTGGCAGATTATTACACTTATAAAATGATAAAAATATTTTGTTACAAATTAAATAATCTGCCAGTGGAACAAGTATTATTTAATCAAAATTAGGAAATTATTTACATTAAACAAGCTCCTTTCTGAAAAGTTAATTGTAAGTTATTTTTAATTACTTAAAGTGAACTAAGACATTTACAGTAGAAACTAAACCTAAATTAATTGGTAATGTTTTGTTTTTGCAGTGTATCATTATCCAGAATAGTTTTTGTTTTATTTAACATTATTTAAAACTCTTATTAGATTTGAAAAATAAGTTTTAAAAAAATTGAAAGCTGTTTTCTAGTAAATTGTTACTTATCTGGCAACTTACTGAATCTGGCAACTAAAAATCAATCTAAAACCAGGTCACTTCAATCAAGAGCTTTTAAAATTTTGAATCTGTTAAATTTGTCCAACAAAATTCAAAATGTTTGATTTTCATCAAACATTTTGACAAAAATGTCGGTCACATTTTCCTGCGTGGGGAAGCATGTTTAGCTTCATTATCTCAGAGGGATAAACAGATATAGTTTTGTTACTACGGTGACTTACATGGCTTCAAACAAATCCAGCTTTGTTGCCATGGCAATCCAAGTGGACTCAATAAAACTCATCTTTGGTAATCTAGGTGGGCTCAAATAGATTGTTAGGTTGCTATGGTGATCTTGGTGGGCTTAAATACGTCCAGTTTTGCTACCATGATGATCTAAGTTCACTCATATAGATCCATATTTGTTACCATGGTGATCTAAGTTCACTCATATAGATCTGTATTTGTTACCATGGTGATCCAAGCTAGCTTCAGCAGCTCTTTTAATAATGAAACCGCCGACTCCACATAGCAACACTGGCGACATAAACGGAATAAAAAGTAAAATAATTAGTTTTTGTCAACTCAGGCTCCCTCCACACCTTGACCTTTCAATAAGAGAAGCTGAAGTGGAAGAGCCAGAGGATTAAGCGAACTAAAAAACGCTTCATGATGATATTATTACTCAGAAAGCTGCTGGGGCTGCTGTGTGTCTGGATCCGGGTTGCTGACTCAGCGTTCTTGGCTTGAAAACGTGGTAAGATGTCGACTCACTGGTGGCTGAAAGTCCAGCAGCTGATAAGATCCCCTTTATCACACCAGAGGCACATGATGAAGGGTCGCATGTTTTTAACTCATTTAATAAAACAATGACGTGTCGTTGTCAACATGAGTCTGGTTTTATCTGACATAAATAAAACTGCTGACGTTTTCCTGACTTCATGACTTCATTGTTTTTATTTAACTGACGGAAAATGTTTTGTTCTCAATGAGGGAAAATCCATCAGAACATTTTAGTTTTCATTAAAAACAAAATGTCAACATAGTTCATAGTTTCATTTTTAGATGTCTCCAGAAACCTCGACAAAACACTAATTTAACAATTTTAATAATTTTATTTAATGTGCAAAATATAAGCCAACATTTATTTCAAAAAGTCATTCATGATAAATGTTCCTAATTTTAAAATGATTGACTATTTAGTCAATAATTTAATTTGCTTTTTTGTTTATTTTTTCCTGTTTTATTCTGTTTTAATATTTTCTGAATGTTGTTAAAAATGAGAATTTGTTCTCAATCAATTTAACATGTATTCAGGCAAAAACAGACTCATTTTGATTAATAAAACAGAAAGTTTAGAATCTAAAGGGCCACATAAAAAGTTATGGCGGGCCACATTTGGCCCCTGGGCCTCGAGTTTGACACACGTTTTATGGAATTTAATAAATAGAAATAATTTTGGGATTTTTTTACTAACCTAAAACAAGAAATATTCCATCTAATTTAACTTCAGACATTGAGAAAAAAATCTCTTTTTATTATTAAAAACATCAGATTTCAAATGTAAATAACGTTTTCTCTTGAAAAGAGTCCAAAAAAACGCCATAAAAAGTGACGTATCATCGGTTTTATTACAAACCTGTGCAGTGTGAATATGAAGCACTTTCCAAACCTTGAGAACACCTGGTTGAATCTCCAGGTTTCTCCAGGATGTGCTTCTTCCTGGGCCTACCTGTCGCAGGACGAGTTGCTGCGGCTCGACTCGTGCTGCGCGTCCAGCAGGATCTTCTCCATGTCTCCGTTGTGGATGGAGGAGGACGACGGGACGTGCTCCAGGCCCCCCACCATGGCCTCCTCTTCCTCCACCTGAGGAAGGGGCAGCAGGCCCGGCGCCGGCCCGGCCGGCGAGGACGACTGGGCCTGGTGGGTTCTGTTCATCTCCAACTCCACCCAGGACCCTGCAGGGAGAAACCAGACCGGTAGCTTACTCCTTCATGTTTACTGGAGGTTAAACCAGGATAAATAACCAGAAATTACCAGAGAAGAAGAAATATAGCGCAATAAACATGATTATAATTATGAAAATCACTCAAAAAACTAATTTGTTTTCATTTAAAGTTACGTAGGCCTTTAATAATCACTAATTTTGCTAGACGACAAATTGTTTCAGAAGTTATCGCGATAAATGATAATATTGTTGTTTTGAGACAATTTTTAAGTGATTTAGTACAAGAACACATTCTCAAATATCAATAAACTTTAAATTTTAATTAACATTTAACAATGGAACTGGAAATATCCAAAATAAACAAAACAACAAATAAAATGATTTATGAAGACTCTGTAAACAAATAGATCCTTCAAAGAGCTTCAACTAAAGATTTTTATCATCCAAAGAAAAAAAAAAGGACTGGAAGATAAACTGTCCCAGAGGTTATTGCAATAAAATGATAGTAATGTTTTTTCAAGATCATTTCAAGTCATAACGCAAGAACACAATCTCAAATATCAATAAACTTTATATTTTAATAAACATTTAGCACTGGAACTGGAAAACATTTTAAATAGTCAAAATAAATAAACAAAACAACAAATAAAATGAATAAAACGGACAGTTGAGACCAAAATACCAAACTGAAATCTTTTATCATCTAATTTTTGGTACAAAAAGAGAAAAACGATTAATCATAAAAAGGAAATTATTGAGTTTGCTTTATTTCATCATGTAATTAATTTATTTATTATGACAGGTCTAAGTCTCAACAACTTCTATAAATTATTTCTGAGTTTAAACTCAAAGGCTGTGGTGTTTCTGATAAGATTTGAGTCACGATATTTGACTCAACAAACCACTTTTATGCCTAAATTAGTAAAAAAAATAATTTATTTGTGGCACTAATTATAAACTTACAAAGCCTGTGTTTATGTTCTTAGATTTTGTGACAATAAAGTTGGCTTCATTAAGTCAGTTTAGGAAAGTTTTCACTTATTTGTGAGGCCAGCGTGTGGATGAGAAATAAAGCAGCCAGACGGTTGGTTCTATTTATTGCCGCGTGATGAGCTGGCAGTAAACGCTCGCCTGTGTAAGCAGACGTTGGCTGGGGAATAAAACGCTCCCACCGGCTCGTACGTGAGCTGTGGCATGGACCTGCAGCTCAGAAGGCAGCGGTACAAATATAGAGGAGGAGGAAGAGTAGCAGGACGAAGAGCAGGAGGAGGAGAAGGAGGGGAGGGGGGGGCGGCTTGTTACAAACACTTCAGAGTAACAAAACAATGAGGAAGAGCAGAAACACGTAAACAGGAAAACGCGCCAGAGACGGAGAAGCTGCTCCTCTGGTCAGCCGCCGGGCTCAACCTGCGGATTAAGCAGCGGACCGCGGGCCATTGTGCTGGCCCGGCGGGCTAAAACCGCGTTGCCATGGCGCCCATCGCTCAGAACATTCTGGCCAGACGGACAATATCAGCTGCTGGATCGTGATGTGACCTCTGAGCTGGACCAGAGGGGCAGACAGGAGCAAAATGACATGTTTTCTACCAAAACAGAGCAACATGAACGGGAATATGAAGAACAATCTGAACATGGACACAAGATTAACCAAATAATCTAATTAATCCAAGAGTTAGAAGATAGCGCACTGCAAAAACACAAAGTATCTTTGTCTGAATTCTACTGAAAACATCTTGAAATAAAACAAAAACTAACTTAGGAGTAACTTTTCAGTAATAATTCATTTATATTGATTAAGACGTACAACTTCTATTGGCAGCTTATTTCACTTATAACATGGAAAAAACGTCTTGTTATCGATCAAATAATCTGCCAGTGGAACCAGAACGTTTTCATCAATATTAAGGAATTATTTACTTAAAACAAACTCCTTACTGATAAGTTATCTTTGTCTTATTTCAAATGTACTAAGATATTTTGCCTAGAAATTACACCAGAAATACTCGGTAATATTTTGTGTTTTTGCAGTGTGTTTGAGGTTTTGTGTGTCAGAAATAATTAATGATTTTTACTTCAAAACTTAGGCAAAGAGCTCAATCACATTAGAAGGTGAAAACCAGTTTTCAAGTTTTTCAAAAATGGATAAAAGTCTGAACTTTTGATTTAAACAAAGGGTGCTCAAAGCGGGGTCCGAGGGCCGTTTGCGGCCCTTGGGTTAATTTTGTGCGGCCTTCTAGACTACAATTCAGGAATAAATTAAATAAATTTGGATAAAACTATGACTTTTAAATTGAAATCTATTTACAAAAATGTTAAATGAAACAGAAAGTGATAATTTTCTCCAACATTTTTGCTTTTTTTCTATTTTCAAGTTAATAGTACAACTTGCGACAGGTTTACACTTTGGTGCACCAAAATCTGCCTTTAATTTATATTCTAAAACTTGGTTAAAAACAGAATTTGGTTTCAAAATGAAGACTGATTTATATACTGCTTTTACTGATGAGAATACATAAATTATGTTTCAGTTTTCTTTAATTAATCCCAAAATAATAAGTTTTGCCTTTAATTTAATTTAGCAAAAAATTATTTGAATATTTTTTATCCTGTTCCTATAGATAAATTTGATTACTTTATTTGTTTAATTGCTCTACTTCATGTTTAGTTTATTGCTGAATGTTACTGACAACATTTTCTCCGAGTGAAAGCACCCCTACAGCATGACCCTGCCACCACCATGCTTTACAGTGGAGAGGGTCTGTTCAGGGTTACACTGCACACAGATGGGCTGTGTTTACTAATTAGTTAGCTTTAGAAGGGATTGATTGTACTGGGTTTTATTTAGAGAATGAGAATAAAATCATAAAACATTAAGATTAAAATATGTTTTACGTCATCCACCTTTAACTAGCGTGAACCATTCTACTCCCCCACCTTTCTCATATCTATAACTTTTGTCCCCTTGTTGTCATGACCATAAATAGCAGACCAAGTCACAGCTCCCCCCTAAATAGTGCTGTAAAACATTTTCCAACCCCGGTGAGCGGGGCCTGAGTCAGTGCAGCAGTGTAATATTTAATGAACACCTCATAGTTTATGTCATAGTTTATCTTATATACATATGAATCAGTTATTTACCTTATAAACCGCTGCTATTAAGGGTTAACTATCAAATATTTGCGTCAATTTCACCACGTTGGACATCTTCCATCTAGGCTTGTTGACAAGAGTTCAGCCCGCCTCCAGGAAAGCACTGATTGGTTCACGTCACTGTCACTCTAACAAGCTGAAACACCATTGGTCCGCAGACTGTCAGTAAACACGGAACATTACGTTCTAGCCCCTGCCCCTTTCGCTGAGGCTTCGCTTGCGAAAAAAAAAAAAAAAAAAAAAAGATAAATGTGAAAATTAAACCACTGCTGTTGACACACGCCGATCTATGAACGACTTTTATCTATAAACCAGAGCATTTAGAGACGATAGCAGAGGGGAAACATAGGCTATTTTAAGGGTGCTTTAGGGCATCGGGTTGGTAGCAGTTAGCTTACCGTTAAGCCCCGAGTCTCCGTTGTTGTCTGTAGAAGTGACGTTAGCCGAGTCGGACATTATGGTTCCTAGTGAGGAGGGAGGGTTGCATTAAGAGCTACAACTGCTCCTGTCTATACACATTCAGACGAGCTTTAATAAAACCGAGCCGAGGCGTCGTCAGCCCTGGGCAACAGAACCAAAAAACTGAGACGCTAACTGCAAGCGCCGTTTGTTTTCGTAGGCTTAGCTGGCCTACAGGCAGCTGCAGACACCAGCCAATCACAGATCCTCGGAGGCGGGGCCGCGGGATGACGTAACACCCTCTGTTTGACACAACAGGGGTGGATACAGAGCCAGATTACGTAACGAGTTAGAAAAAACGAAAATGAATGGCAAGTCGATTTATCATATTATAGCTATACGTAGTTAAAGGAAACAGCAAGACGAGAGTGTAGTTTTCAGAATACATAGCGAGCTTAGGGTTAAATAAAAATAAGCTAAAATATTATAATGCAGTCTAGTAAACATCTAATCACCTATTATACCCTAGGGAGGTCAGCTCACCACAAAAATTGTGAAATATTATTTCTAAACAGCTGCAAATCCATTTATAGGTAACTATGATCCTTATTTTAAAGAAATTTATTTGAAAAGAAATATTTTTTTGAAATAGCTGAAATATTAGCAATTATGAAGATTTGTTTTAGATAGCAATATGTACATTTTTAAAATTCCCTTATATTACAACCTGACTTGCCATATTTCAGATTCACCTTTTACTCTAAAGCATGTTCTATTTTCACAAAAAGTAATCCCATTACTTAGATTAAAAACAAATATATCCAGAGTTCATTATATGCTACAATGTCTTACCATACAAAGATCTACCTATTAGCTTAAAAAGTATGAACATGGCATCTAAGTTTGCCTCAGACGGTGGGGACATGCATGCCCCCACGTACACAGTCACGACTCTAACCCGATGAGTGCTTATTCACAAATTTCTGTAACTGGACCCCATCAGAGCAGATTTTAATCCACTGACGGTTCAAATCCAAGAACTTTTCCATGATGCCTTTGAGCAACCATGTTAAAAATAAAAATAGTAAAAACCAAACAGAGTTCTGAAGAGTTGAATTTGATGCATAGGAAGCTAAAATGTAAAAATTTGACCTTATGAAACAGAAAAATCTGGAATATTTAGGCTTTATAAGCCACAGAAGGTAAATTTTAAAGGTGCTGGAGCCAAGTAGAAAGTTTAGTGGAAGGAAAAAGTGTCAACAGGAACGTCAACTTCAACGGCAACATGAGGACGGCGTTTACATCTCAGTAAGTAACCTGGATTTTTTTTTAAAGACCAGTACTACATGCTAATTCACACCTAAGAATAGTTCATGTTCATCTACCACGTTTTCCTTCCACAAAACTTTCCATTAATATGGTTGGATACAGCTCTGTATGCTTAATCATCTTATCTTCTGTGTTTTATCCCAATTTTCATAACTGTTCTGTTTTAATTGATATTTTGTAATATTGTAATTTCATGAATTTTTCAGCCATAATCAACAAAGGTAAAAAAAACAAAACACTAGAAATGCATCACTTTTTGTGTAATAAATCCAATTTTCACCTTTTCATATGATTATACTAAAATGTTGAACAACATCTTAATTTAAACAAAAACAGATAGTGAAACAAAGTCACTCAACCAAAACGATGCAAAATAATTCCTTTATTTTTCCCTTTCCTTCCACCATCAGAGTAAAATTATAATTCCACATTACTGGAGGAATCCCCGTCCTAAAAATAAAATAAAATAAAAATCCTTATGACAGTAATGTTTTCAGTGGTTAAAATAAGTTATTCAGTGCCTCAAATAATTTTACGGTTTTTAAATTGCAGTCACAACGCAGACATCCAGAGGACTGAGTTTGGTGCACAAAAAGAGTCCAGTGTGAAACTTAAGATCTGAAAAAGAAGCTAAAAGTCCAGCTTTGTTTCACAAAGTGGGACGGAAAACAACCGGCGGCATTTTCAACAGTATTTCATATAAATATGACAATCATAATATTAACGACATTATCATTGTAAAGCCTTTCTTTATTACCCGACTGCTGCAGCACAGAGAAATAAAAATAAAAAAAGACGAAGAGGATCCGATGCAGAAAGACGGCCATCTTGAAGGGAGATAAAAGAATAACTTCTGGAGTTTGGGAGAGTAAGACGGAGAATTAGGGACACGCCAAGAAGATATAAAAATAAATAAAAATACCAGAATAAAGTACAGTATCATGAGTATGGTCGTATTACAAGAAAGTCATAATATATAAAGAATAAAGTCGAAGTAAGACTAGAATAAACTCGCAGTATCACAAGAATGAAGTCATGGTTTTGTGAGAACAAAGTTGTAATACAAGAATAAATTCATATTATTAAAATAAAGTTGAAATATAGAAATAAAGTCAAAATAATACAAGTTGTAAAAACACAAGAATAAAGTCATAATATCACGAGACTAAAGTGGTAATAACGCAAGAATAAAGTAACATTACAACAATTCTCGTATTATTACGACTATATTCTTATACTACTGCAGCTTTGTTCTCATTTGAGTTTATTCTTGTAATTTAATTCTTTATTTTCCTTTTTTTCTTATTATGGCCCCAATTCTCCGTCGTAGCTCAGACATGGACAACCTGTGATTTTAAAATCATGAAGGAAATGAGTAAAAATGTGATTTCTTTGAGAAATGTAAACACCACAACGTCATGGGAGACAAAAGAAAAAAAAAGTTGTTTTAATTCTACCAGAGAACCAATCAGAGGGACTGTTTATAAAAAAAAGTGTAGTCAAAGTTTGAAGAAACGACGGGATGAGATGTAAAGGTCGGGTCGGCAGGCGAAAGGAAAAACATTGGCACGACTTTAACAACAAGGCAGCGGACGACTGGAGACCCCCGTCCACATAAAGGTCACACAGGGGTCACGGAGCTCCTCCAGATGATCCTGCAGGTTAAACCTTAACCCCGCCCTCCGTCTCCGTTAGTTCACTTTATCCTGGAATATGTAGAGGTTGTTCGTGGTTGCCACGGCGATGATGTTGTCCTGCGGATGCCAGGCGGTGTGGAGGATTTTCTTGTTGAAGTCCAAACTGTCCACGCTGATCTCGTCCTTCTTGCGCTTGCCGCCGGTGCAGACCTTCCGCGGCTTGAGGACCTGCAGCGGCTTGCTGTTCTCCCGCGACGCCTCCAGCGTGGCGTCCCGCCGCTGGCCGCGCTCAAACATCCGGAAGAAGTTGTTGTAGGAGCCGGTCATCACAACGCTGCCACGGGGAGCAGGGCGAGACAGAGACAACAAAAAACAAAAAAACACTGAAAAAAATCCAGGTTTTATACAAGTATGTGGAAGAAGAAAGTTTAGTGGAAGGAAAAACCATTTTGGTGTTGATTTCAACTAGGTTCCCAGAGGAATTTGGAAAACAAAGAATAAGACTTAAAACTGCTTATTTTTTGCTAAATGATCAAATTTAAAGTAAACATCTGTATCTTAAGTGCTTCTCACTTTCAAACTGACAAATTATAAAAAAAGAAAATAGGAGATAATAAATGTAGTGAAATTCAATGTTGAATTCTTCTAAATTTGTGAGATGCATTACCTATCTTTTTCTTTTAAATCAAATGTGCAAAATCGCTCAATAAGAGTAAATTTCCACCAAAAATCTCAAACATTTTGAGATTAATTTCTGAACATTTCTAGAAAAAAATGTGGAAATGTCTTGGAAATGAGTTTGAAAAATCTGAAATGTTGACTTTTGAGTTTCAAAAGATGTTTGACTTTTTAAACTCAGAATTTTCCATGCTGTTCCTATAAAATTTAAAAGATTAATCTAAAAATTTCTGATTTTTTTTCCCCTAGCAAATTTTCAACTTTTCAGGCTGAGAAATGTTCTTGTTCTTTCTAGAAAATTTCTAAGATTAATCTAAAAAATTCTGAGTTTTTTTTCCAAGGAAATGTTCAACTTTTTATGATCAAAAATGTTTTTGTTTTTTCTGTGAAAGTTCTGAGATTATTCTCAAAATCGCTGAGTTGCCTTTCTGTGAAATTTTCAACTTTTAAGCTCAAAATTTTTAAAAAATGTTCCCAGGGGAATTTTCAACTTTTCAATGTCAGAAATTTCATGTTTTTTCAGAAATTTGTTTTAGGCCAATCTCAAAAGTTACTTTTTTTTCTAGGAATTTTTCAACTTTTCAAGCTTGTGCATTGCCTTGTTTTTCTAGAAATTTTCTAAGATTAATCTCAATATTTCTGAGTTTTGCTGCTGGAAATTCACTACTCTTTTTTCCATATACAATACACCTCACAATACACCTCTGTGAATTAATCCTGGAACCTGTTTTTAATCCAGGGAGTGGAGATAATTAAACCTGTTAAACAGAGGAATCATTCAAATCGGCTAAACGTCTGAGCGGATGACACAGAGGGAAAACAAAACGCTCCTCTGGGCGTCCCGGCCGGCGACACATTAGTCATGGATTCTTAGAGAGTCATAACGGCCGTTGTGCTCCTACCTGTCGTTTCCGTTCCAGCAGCACTCGAACTTGTCGAAGATGCAGTCGTTCTCGTAGAGCGAGCACAGCTTGCTCCTCAGGTACTCATGAACCTGAAACGATTCAACCAAACAGCCGTGAAGCAGCAGAAGAATCACTTCTTCCTACAGCTCTGATGCATGAAATGTTTTTATGGCAAATGTCCTTTACAAACTGTTTATCCTGACCTCTAGTGGCCGCTATGCAGAATTACAAGGAGTGACTTTAAATGTGTTTTTTTATTTAAGGTGGGGCTGACGTCAGTTGAGTAATAACTAGTTACATTTACTTGAGTAACTGGAAAAACATTTACTTTTACCACACTGTGCCTTTAGTAACTTTATTGTACATCACTGCTACTTTTACTCGAGTAAAATTTCTGGAAATTCACCAGTTAAAGACAAAAACCTGCAGTTATTATTCAAGTTTCATACGTTTTAGATTGAAAAAATAATGTTAATTTTTGCCTGATTTTATTTATGACTTAAAATTATTAATTTACTCTTTACTGGGAAGAAGGAGCCGTTGCTGGGGTTAATATTTTGACTATTATTGTATTATTTCAACTTTATTCTTTGACTTTTTGTTTTCTTAGCATGTCCCTAATACTATGTTGTACACAATTATGTTATTTATATAAATTATTTTCATCTTGGTTTTCTAAATACAAAAGCTTCCATACAGCTTTATATTATATACATTTTAAATATAAATATTTGATGTTTTGATCAGTTTCTCGGTACTTAAATGGCTTTTTTATGCATTTATCTACCTTTTTAATCTTGAATAATTTATTTGACTGTTATTTTATTTACTTTTGCTCAAGTAAAATTAAGTTGAAATATCTCTACTCTTACTTGAGTATAATTTTTTTGTCGTTTTTGGATACCTGAACATCTCAAAGGCAGCTTTTAAATTAGAGCAGGAATATCCAGGAAATGGAATAAAAACAAAGCATTTTTATTTATTTACAGATCCTAAGAGAAATAAGGAATCAGTTTGAGCCAATCAGAGTCTAAGGAGATCCAAGCATCAGTGCTCTGACCTGGTACGTCTCCACCGGCCGGTTTTCCATGTTCAGGTCCCAGATCTTCACAGATAAATAGTCTCTGGTCATCATGTAGCGTCCGTTGTGACTGAACTTGACGTCTGAGATGGACGATATGATCTCTGAGAAGAAGGAGCGGTTGCTGGGGTTTTCTGGCTCCTCAAACACTGGAAGAGAAGAAGACGGAGACCAGCTGTGACCAGAGGATCCTCACTTCATCCGGCCGTCATTACAGGAGGGAAATGATGATTAATGTCACGAATGAACTGTAGAAATTCAGGTTACAGAGCTGCTGACCAGAATAACAACTGGTTCTAGCTCCAATAAAAACATTAAAACCTAGCACTAACTCAAATTAACTCACTCTAATGTGTTTTTTGAGTTTCAGATGTTTGGATGTCATGAAAGACGAGTTAAATCATCATGTGATGTCGCTTGTGTCGGCCATTTTTCAGCCATATAATGATAAAAAAAATTTAAGTAATGGGACAAAAAGGTTCTGGCAGTTCAGTACGAAGGAGTATTAAAGAAAAAAGAAAGAAAAACTAAATCACGTGAATAAAGTTGGAATAATACAGGGGAAAAAATCAATAATATATGAATAAAATCATACAACAAAAAGTTATAAAATTATGAGAATTAGTCGCAATAATACAACAAAAAAAGATTTTAACGATACGGTAATAAAGTCACAATATTATGGGGATAAAGTTGAAAAAAGTCAAAATAAAACATGAAAAAAAGTCATGATGATACGATAAAGTCGTAATAATACGATAAAAAAGTCAGTATTATGAGGAAAAAGTCATAATATACGAGAAATAATAATGTGGGAAAAAGTCGTAATACGACAATAAAGTCATGCAACAAAAAGTCAAAAAATTACTCAAAAGAATATTCAAAAAGAATAAGTCAGAATACCATGAGAGAAAAATATATAATGCGAAAATAACATATTAGAAAGTCATACGAGAAAAAAGTTGGAATGATACGAAAAGTCGTAATATGAGAAAAAGTCAAAATACAAGAATAAAGTTAAAGAAGTTAAACTATTGTTCAAATAAAAAAAATCAAGAGTTAGAGGAGTTGGTTACATCAGATCTTAAAAACTAAAAAACTTTTTTCAAGTAATTTTACGATTCTCTTCTGGCAACATAACATTTCTATTCAGCTAATATTATATTACTTTATTCTTATAATTTAAAAGAAATAAAAGTCTCAGTACCTACCTATGACGCTAATCTGACATTTTATTATTATTCTCATTGATGAAGTTTAGATTTTACTCGCATCGTTTTTCCTTTTAATTTTTCTGCTCAACTCACGCTTGGAGTGCTTGTCGCAGAGAGCCGACACCCTCATGTCGCAGAGGCGGATCGTCCCTTTGCTGCTGCTGTAGACGAAGGTGTTGCACTGGAGAGGATGAAACTCCGCCGCCGTTATCACCTCGGTCAGCTCCTCCATGTTGGCCGGCTTGATGTCAACGATGTCTGGGGAGGCGCAGTCAGGGAGCGCCAACAACACGGCTGAATTCACACAGTTTGATTCAACTCCGCTTCGTTTTGGGAGGTGAAAATTAGTAATCAAAGAAAAAAAAAAAAAGAAAGAAAGAAAGAAAGCCGGGTGTTCTCTCAGATGAGCTTTCGCTGTCAGAGTAGCATACGTGTAGTGAGTACGCATGCGCACTACGAGGTCCGCCACATTTAGAGGAGCTGTCAGTTCAGCATCTAATCTGGTCTATATCTGTCAGACAAGTATACGCCGTCATTTCCACATTAGACCAACTAATCTGGTCGCGACCAGATACAACAAAAATAAGTCAATAAATTGTTTTCAATGAAAACTAGATTGATATACTAGATGTTTCAAAGTGTATTTAAAGAGGATCTAGCTGTAGCTACAGTCAACTACAAAACACGGCCCGTCGAAACTCGCCGTCGATGATGGTCTGACTAATTAACCGCTAAGTCGGGATGTCATACAGCTGTTAATATGGCGATCTAACTTCTACGTCATGATGTCATGTTGCTGATTAAATTAAAGCATGTGGAAATGACGGCGTATACTTGTCTGACAGATATAGCCGTCAGTTTGTGCTACGCGTATGATGTCCTGACAGTTTATCAGCGTTATTTTCCCTTAAATAAAAACAAAATTGGACTAATAACTGCCTCGTTTGATTGTAGAAAGTAGCGATATTTATAACCATCAAATAGTATGAAATATTTCATAAAGTAGCCATGGTTTATTAAATTTCAACAATCTAATTTTAATGGCGGCAACTATGTAAAATTAAATGACTGACCAATATAAAAGTGAAATTTGCTCCGTCCTCTCTTGACAGAAACCAAATTTTTTTAGATTTATATTTAGGGAGAATGCATATTTTAAATATCAAAACATATTTTATAGAAATCGAGTAAGAAATAAAGAGCTACCAACAGTTTTGTGACACATTCCTGCTCTTACTGGAACGGTCTTGTTTTGCCTACGTGACTCAGTGACTCACAGTAATGGCCGCCAGCGTTAGCGACTAACAGGCGATGTCCAAACCAGTAGTATATTAATAGAGAAATCATTCAACCGATAAAATCTGGCAGTTCTCCATTTTTGTTTACATTTTATGAAGCAGGAAGTTGTGATCAACGTCTTCTTCAGAGGTTTTGTGTCGATTCCTTCAGTATTTCTCAGTGCAGCGCCACCACAGGCGAGGGGTGGAATAGGTTTTTATATTAGTTTGGATGGTTTGACAAGGTGATGCAGCAGCTGAAAATGTAACAAATGTTGCAATTTTGGTCCCCAATCCGGACCCCTAAATGTAAATAAAGTCTCTCAGGTTGTGTTTGAGGATACTGAAGCTGCGGTCGGTGATCTCCAGGTTCCACAGGTTGATGCGCAGATCGTCTGCAGACAGGTAGGTCTCGTTGTCGCTGTTGACGGAGATGGAGTTGATGTGGTAGGTGTGAGCGTTGGAGAACACCCGGCGAGGGCTGGCCTCCACCATCAGGTCCATGGGAATTAAAATCGGGACCTGCAGCAGGAAAACGACTTTCATTCACTGAAATGTGCAGAAAAACTAATAAAAACTCTCTGATTTCCTTTGAATGCATCACGGCAGCATCATGGTGTGGTTCTGACCGACCCGCAGTGCCGTGATTGTGTTGGGATCTCTGTATCGGCCATCTTCCTCTTTCAGGTTGTAGCCTTCTGGTCGCTTGTCTCTTTCACTTATTTTCCACAATTTTATAGTTTTATCTGCAACAAGAAAAGAAAACCAATGGCACTATGTTTATTCATAATTATGGCTTAAAATTAAAATGATTTGAATATTTCTGCCTTTACTTTGTGTTGATACAAAGATCTGGGCTGATATCGATACCTGATATTAGTATTTTTGTTATGTCTGATATTTACCAATATTATATATATTTTACTACGGTTTTAACAACTTTGGGAAAAAAAACAGAAATGGATAAAAATAAATATCGGTTGTTCATATCAGTCCAGTTTTATTTATCAGACCGATACTGATGTGTTAAAAACTAACTAATATCGGCTGATATCGATGTTTTTGCCAATATATTGTGCGTTTTTAGTTGAGAATAAATAAAATCCAGCTTTTAACATGTCTAACTGAAGGTTTTTTTATCAACTCTCCTCCTTGTTCAGGTCTG
Source organism: Poecilia mexicana (assembly GCF_051168715.1). Lineage (NCBI taxonomy): Eukaryota > Metazoa > Chordata > Actinopteri > Cyprinodontiformes > Poeciliidae > Poecilia > Poecilia mexicana. Next base: position 20,907,234 of record NW_028263381.1, read on the forward strand.
AAGAACGCAGAGGAGAAATGTTTGGGCGATAAAACCTGCAGCTTTACCGTTGGTGGACAGCAGGAACTGAGCGGCGTTCTTCTGGGGAAGCCAGCGGATCTTGTTGATTTTCTCCTCAATTTCTAAACTCTTCAAGTAGTCGAACTCGGGCTCGTGGCTCTGGAAGGTGCTGTAAACGTTGTACTCGCTCCTGAACTGGGGCAGGTTCTTGTTCTGGCAGAAGAAACGCCGTCACTTATGAGAAAAAGCGTGATTTAATCTAAAACAAATACACCGAACATTGAGGTGGGCTTTACTTCTACTTCCTGCTGGAAGATGACGACGCGGCCGCCCTTGTCTCCGGTGGCGAGGAGCTCCCCCGTGTGGTTGAACTCAACCGTCGATATGATGTCGGCTGGGCAGAGAAACGACATCAGAATGAAAACATTTAGTCACTAAACGCAGCAGTAGCAGTCTGTGTTGGTGGGAAGGAGGCCGGACGGAACGTGATCGGTTCCATTTTCGCTCCAGTTACTCAAATCGTCTTTCACATCCTGGACTCCTCACACACAGACGAACACACATTTTAATTTCCACTGGAGCAGAAAGACAATGAGCAACCAGATTGTAGTGAGGGGCCTTTGTGCTGCCTGAGGCCCAGAACGGGGTGTTCTCCAGTTTGCAGAGTCATTTTGTCTTGTTATATCCTTAAACTTTGATTTATTTTATCATGAAACATGGTGGCAGCTGCATCAGAATGTGGGAAGTTGGTCAGAGCTGATTGGACGATGGTCAACCCCCGAAGAAAACCTGTAAGAGTTTAACCATTTTGTGCTGATTTGTCAAATAAAATATTCGGATTGAGACGATTAATCACGATTAATCAATAATTGAAATAATCGTCAACTATTTAAGTAATCGATTAATCGCTAACTGGAACGTGAAAACTAAGGAAAAACTGTACCAAATACATTTACGTTTTTCATTTAAGATAATTACAAAAAACTTTTTGTAGATGTTTTACCCAGAATTTCAAAAGTTTCAGTTTTAGCTTCACCTTGTTCAAATATTAATCAAACTTTTAATCAATAAAATAATAAGTCATGAGTCCAACCCTAACAGTGTAGATTAGCTCTACACTGTATTAATGTTAACTTAAGCAGAAAGAGCTGAACTTTTCACATGTTGATGTAAAAGTATTTTTTTTAGCTGCAAGTGTTCACTAAAGAAATGCAGTTTTTGCGTTTTGGGCAATAAAATGTTTATTTTCCTCTTAAAAAAGGAATTATTTGCATCTTTTATTGCATTTCTAATACCATATAATAGGAGTTAGGGGGTTAAATGAAAAATCTTAAGAATGTGCCAATTTAAAAAAACAACAACAGATCGATTAATCGTTATACTAATCGATTAATCGTCCAAGTATTTGGTTACTAAATAACCATTAGTTGTAGCCCTGATAAATAAACATTTCAGATTTGTCTCCTAATAAAAGCTGCATCCTTAAAGCTCCCTTAATACCAAAAACCAGTTTTCTGAAGCTCAGATTTTAAGTCATTTTCATAAAACTCTGAACGTAATAAAGTTTGGATTTTCCCCGTTTAGAAACCAACAGCACCTTTAAGTCATGAGTCCAACCCTAATGGACATAAGGGTTTCCTGTTCTAAAAACTTTTAGGAATTTCAGATAAACTTTGGACAAAAGTAAGGAAACATTTCAACATAAGGGATGAAGAGCTCTGATATCAGATACTAACCAAGCAGAATCAATTAAATTTGGAGCAAAATGTTGCCGTATGAAGGATTATTTTAAATCGCACCTTCAGCTACGTCGTCGTCAATGGCTCCCTTCACCTGGGAGAAGCACCACTGCATGTCACCTCCAGGTCCTTTCAGAAGGAAAAAACCTGTTAGATTACATTTCTATCATGTTACAGGTTTATTGCATCAATAAACCCAGAAAAACTGCAATTTAAATTATAAATGCATGAGATAATAAGTCAAATAACTGCACATTTGGTCATTTTCTTGCTAATGTTTTCAAATTTGTGAATAAAAAAGGTCCAGTTTCAGCAACGTCATGAAGTAAGCAATAAATAACAGGCTGGTGTTGCAAAAGCTTACAAACACCCTCTTTAACTTCTGTCGCAAACTGAGCCTTAAAACAGAGAAACTTGTCTAAAAAAAGATAAAACAGTCTAAATATTTTTACAAATTTAACATCCACTCAACTTGTGTGTTCCAGTAAAACTCAGAAGAAACTCTTCATTTTTAATTTCAACAGCAGATCATACAAAACTGAAGACATCGATTACCCAACAGCTCTGGTCAGAGTTCTGTGGTTAACACTTTTTACAGGAAGGATCTCCAGTAGCAGTCCGTCTCGCACCTTATCTGAAAAAGCCCCTGACTGAAGACTGCTGCTTTATGACGTTCTGATGAGATTTTAACAGCCGAGGAAGAAACTTTGCTCCCATTTTGATTAAATAAATATGGGCTCATGAGAACTGGAACCATTTATGATGATATCAGATCCAGCTTCTGTTTTGGGGTCAGAACTGCATAAACAAATGATCAGTGGGAAGGAATGCAAAAGATTTGATCAATTAGTTAGAAAACCACTGCAAACATTTTTCATTAGTTACAGGTAAACTTAGTGTCTGTTTATTCTAATTTTGTTTCTGATTAAGCCTATAGGTCAAAATTAGAGTACATTTTATTTATAACATGTTATAATTCTAATGATTAGTCTAAATTTTTAGGTAAAGAAAAACAGTTTTTGTTGTTTTAAAGCCAACCATAGGGTTATACATTTGTGCACATTTGTAGAGTGAAATACTTCATAGTTGTGAAATTGTGGTTATAACACTGTGAGGTTCTCATACCAGCGCATGTCTGGGCTCAGTTTTCTTCCATTTCTCAAGAACAGCTCGCAGATAATGTTGATAAACATTTTTTAAACCGCTCAATTATCCTGCCATAAAAATCAAAACCAAGAACTGTGGGCTATCGCTTTAATTTCAGTCCTTTAAATGTTGGAATGACAGCTGGTTAAGTGTAAAATGCCTTTTATTTTGTTAAAGAAAAACTGTCTCATCTAAATCTGTCCTACAAGGAAACAACTACTACTTAAAAAACACAAATAAATTGACAATAAGCTTAGATATTACAGCTCAAGACCAATTTATAAATATATATTTTAACACTGAATCTTTGGAAGATTTTAAACATTAAGCTACACATGTATATATATTTGTAGATATTAATATCTACATGTGAAATATTCACAGCCCTGAAGGCATTTTTCTTTAGATTAGATTCCTGTTTGGACTTGACGCTACGATGGACCAGTGATTTTCAGGTATACAGATAAACAGATTTCAGCACAACTGCAGAATAGCTGCAAATATCCAGGAATAAATATTACAAACAACAAGTAATCTTCTTCTTTACATGTTTTAATCACATAAGTTATACTGAGAGATGGAAGCAAACATAAAAAAGCAATTAATTTAATTTAGGAGACATTAAATCACGCTAAACTAGACTTCTTTTAGGTCAGTTACAATTTTAAAAAATATTTTTATCTGCAGTTGGAGCTGCATAAGATACCAATAGTGCAATCAGAAACAAGAGCTGAAAATAACACAGGAACTATTTTAAACAGACTTTTAATGTATAATTTTAATGGTTGATATGATGAAAGTAAAAACAGACATGCTGTGATGAAAGGAGAGAAAGAAAAGTTAGGAAAAATTATTGATATTGCCCTTTAAATCCAACTCAGAATCTATAAAATATGTAAAAATCTGCTCAACTGCTGTTGTTTTTACTAATGTAAGCTGACTGGAGATTTAAAAGGGAACAGCAAAAACAACAGAGGTGGATTAGCAATGCATGTCTTCAGTCAGAGGCTTTTTCAGATTTGTTGGAACACTGACTGTTACTGGAGATCAGTCCTTCACACAACATCTCCATCTAAAATGTCCCTATGATGAATATTGGATATTTTTCCAAATTTTCCTTTGGGATAAATAAAGTATTTCATTTTGCCTTTCGTGACGTCATCAGCCCCTCCCAAGGATCACATTTTAGATAATAGAATAATATCTTTAATTACACGTGTGCGTCTCTTACAAAGTGGTCGTGAAAGAAGCAGACGGTTCTTTTGGGTGATCCGAGTCAAGTGATCCGGCTCTCTGAAAGTAGCCGACATTCCCACCAGCAGCGCTAACGCCACGGCTCGCCTCGCCTCGTCAAAGCCAGCAGCCGGGGTGTGTTTAGGGACAACTAGACATCCCGTGGAAACCAACACGTATTTTCCAGTCAAAGCAAACCTCCCAGTTTCATGTTTTGGTTGGCCGGACCGGAGCGCAACTCTTGATAATGAACCGTTAGAGCTGAAAGAACTGCAGCAGAGCTCGGCTAAAGCGACTGTTAGCTTGCAAAAATAGTGCCAGCGATACGGTTACCAGCGATCATCTGCTACCAGCAGCTGGCCGGTCATTTTTAGCCGGCAGAGACAGCCAGTCCGGAGGGTGACACTTGTTTCTGCTGGCTAGCTAAGGGTTAGCACTGCTAACTTTGGCTAGCTGGTTAGCTTCCGTTACCCCCACGCAACATAAAACGAGTCGTTACGAACCAGAACCAAGCAGTCGACCGGCGGTCGGACGGGGTGAAACCCAGCTCCAGGCTGAATTACCTGCCATGACGAGACACGCAGCGGAGCTCGATCCTGCTCCCCACTCCCACGCGCTGATCCGTGGGATCTGAACTTTTTCTTCCGCTCAGGATCCGATGGCGGTGTGCAAAACCTGCACGTTGCGCCCCAAATGAACCGTATAACCAGTTAATTTATTACACCCCCTCTTTATTTCCCGCTCTTCCTTCAGATGGTTCCTGTGGATGTCACCCGCTCTTCCCCCCTCCGTGCGTCTGTCAGCCGCCCGGCTACTTCGCATCCCATAAGTCACTTCTTCTCTTCTTCTTCCTCCCCACCCCTCACCAGACGTTTTCCGCACGTGAATCAGAGGGCTCTTATGCGCGCGCATGTATCGCAGGAAATAAGAAGGCGCCTTCTATCTATCTATCTATCTATCTATCTATCTATCTATCTATCTATCTATCTATCTATCTATCTATCTATCTATCTATCTATCTATCAAATACAAAAACATAGGAACACCCTCTACACCACAGGTGTCAAACTCAAGGCTCGTGGGCCAAATGCGGCCCATCATAGCTATTTATGTGGCCCTTTAGATTTGAGAGGGTCACATAGACTGATAACAGTTGTGTGCTTAGATATTATTTTACAAGTCAAATCAAATTAGTTTTCATTTCTATAGGACCAAATTACATAAATGTGAAAAGATGTTAAAATTATTTATGTTTCAAGGAGTACTTATCAACTGCGACATACCGGCGACCTGTCCAGGGTGTACCACGCCTCTCGCCCGGAACGTTAGCTGGAGATAGGCACCAACACCCCTCCTGACCCCACTAAGGGACAAGGGTGTAAAGAAAATGGATGGATGGATGGATGGATGGATGGATGATGGATGGATGGATGATGGATGGATGGATGGATGGATGGATGGATGGATGGATGGATGGATGGATGGATGGATGGATGGATGGATGGATGGATGGATGGATGGATGGATGGATGGATGGATGGAGTACTTATCAAACACGCTATAATATTTTAATAGTTTCTTAACGAGTAGTTTAATTGTTACATTCTGTCGCATCTGGCCCTTTAAGGACATTTGTGACCTTGATGCGGCCCAAGATGAAAATGAGTTTGACACCCCTACAGTAGATGCTACCTTCAGGGGAAACTGTCTCAGCACTAGCTAACTACCTAGCTTAGCATTAGTTTCCACTGTATGTATTAATGCAGAATTAATGAAGAATTCATCTCTTCAGTTTATAAGTGTTAATAGACAGTTATAAGCATCCTTAAAGCGAGTCAAGTATTTGTGGGTATTAGTCCCTCCACCAAATACTGGATACTTCAACCCCAAAAGCAAACTGATATCTTATGAAGGTGATCCAAAACGAACCCACAACGACATCAAGAGAATGTGCACTTATGTCCTTCATGGGAGAATTACAAGCTCAAAATCCCCCCCAAAAAACAAAACAAACAAAAAGACACAAGTTGTCAGGGCCTTGACAGTTCATGTTTTGTTTCTGTGGATTTGGAGAAGACGTCTGGCTGTGTCCCTCTAGGAGTCCAGTGGGTCGTACTTTGGGATTATGGGGTACCAAGCTTCTTTTGGTCCTTCTACAACCGGGGTCAGCATTACTATCATTTCTGGTCAGAGTTGTATTTAGGTTGCCCTTTGTCACTGATTCAGTTCATAACCTTCATTGGCATAGTTTCTAGGTACAGCTAAAGTGTTGAGGGGATCCGTGTTGGAGGTATCAGGATCAGGTTGCTACTTTTTGCAGATGATGTTGTCCTCTTAACTTCAACAGATTGTAATCTTCAGCTTTCATTAGAGCAGCATCTCCAAATCCTAGACAGTTGTCTCTGGAAAAGGGTATAGAGTGTCTTTTCTGGGTCGAGGATGAGATCTTGTCCCAAGAGGAGTTCAAGTATCTTTGGTACTTGAACTCCTCCTTCTTCATGAATGTCACCCTGTCTTTAAGAGTCTCACCCTTAAAGACAGGGTGAGACGCTTGGCCACTGCCCAAAAGTTGTCCAAACAGGGGTACAAATTGCATTTAGAGTCCAATACATGCAATATAAAAGAGTCACAACCAGCTGAAGAGGACAATATTACGTCTACATAACTTACATAACATAGATTAACTATCAACATATTACTGCCTTTGGTGTGACTAAAATCCCTTTTGAATGTTTTCCTTCTTGCAGTATTTTCTGTGAGTCATGTGTGCTTTAAAGGATCCACTTCTCGGCTGGAGGTATCAATGCGCTCCATAAATGTCTTATAGCACAAACACGCAGGCCTTGACTTGGGTGAGCAACAGCTCCGCCGCCCACATGGATACGTCAGACTCCGTTTCTCCTTGAAAGACTGAGCATGCCAAGTAAAGAGGACTAAAATACAGTGTTTGTACACTACTGCAAAAACAGCAATGATGAAAAAGGGAAGAAAGGACACAAATGGCAACTCTAAAAGAAAAGAAACAGAACTGTAATTATCTGATGAAACTCTCTTTTGAAGTCTTATAGCCATGTTTGTAATTATAAAGTCTAAAAATGCCTAAGAAGTTTTCATGGGTATACATTTAAAAGACAATTTAGAAGAAAAAATTGTATTTTATTCATCTTCCAAGCTACTGCCAGTCATATGCAGTTACATATTTTCGCCACCAGAGGGCGACAAAGTTCTAAAGAGCTGTGATTTAAAACCCAGTCAGATTTCTGAAGTAATTTCTAGTCGTTTTCTTCAGGCCTTATAAGGACATATGTTAAATTATCTGTAAATATATTCAAATTAATTAACGATAACATACTAACTAAAACTGCACCATAACTACTGCTATGTAAAGAAAGAAAGGAAGAAAGATAGGAATTAGAAAATAAAGAAAGAAACAAAAAATTTAAGCTAGCTAGTTATCCTCTGCTCTGACACTTTTGCCCATCCTTACTTATAAAATAGCCCAACGTCAGATTAGATGGAAAACATTTTTGAACATCAATTTTCAAGTCTTGTGTCAATGAATTTCCGTCTGGACTTTGACTAGACCATTTTAACACACAAATACACTTTGAAATAAAACATAACATTATAACTTTTGCTACAATGTTATGTAGCAAAAGCTTTATATTTTCTGTCCATCCATCTTCCAATCCCCTCTGACCTTCTCTACCCCTGGAGAATAAAGGTTTTCCCACAGGAAGATGCTGCCACCACCAAATTCCACCATTAGAATAACGTGTTTGGAAAATGTAATTTTCCACTTTCTTTCACATATATTGTAGCACTACTTCAACATACTTTTATTCCAACACATTCTAAAAGTAAAAAGAAGCTGCCAAGAAATTACTCAAAAGTATTTAGCAAAATATCTACTCGAGTACTGAGTAACTGATTAAATTATCAATCATTTATTATCTAAAAATTACATCATCAGTTGGACCAAAACATAATGTTAAATGGAAATTTTGTTATTTTAAAGATGAAAATGACAATAATTCATATAAGTAACAAAAAATAACAAAATCAGGCAAAAGAAAATGTTTCCAAATCAGTTTCTTTCGATAAAAAAACTTCAGAAACTTAAACAGAAACTGCAGGTTTGAGTCTGTTTATGGTGAATTTTTGGTTAAAACATGTTTTCTTTTCATTCAATGGGTAGAAAATCCAGGAATTTTATACTTTGAAAAATCATAAAATTACTAAAGTAAAAGTACAAATACTCAAAAAGTTACAAAGTAAATGTAACTGAGTAAATGTAACGAGTTACTACCCAACTCTGTTTAAAACCTATTTATTTAGGGGTAGCAGGGTAAAAATGAATAAAATAAGTGATTTTCAGTTTGTTTCGTTAATTTGGATGCTCGTTTTGGTGTTGGGACGCCGCAGCAGCGGGCCGGGTCAGGGAGGGGACTGTTCGGGGTGTGTCCCGTCCCGGCAGCATAAACAGCGGCTCAGCGCTCTCTGCCACGCCGACTCGACTCCTCTCCTCCCCGGCTGCAGCTCGGAAGCGCTCCCCATCGGCTCGCTCACACCCAGGCAGCACCCGATCATCCACCCATCCGTCCGTCCATCAACCTCCACATTCAGGTAATCTCCGCGTTTCTAACCATCTCTTCACTGTTTAAATCACAGGAGGGCAGATTACGGAATTATAATCTGGGTTTTACTGCAGCCTATTTATGGCCTCGATTGGAATAACGGCCTGATGTCAGTAGGAAGCGCGGTGAATAAGGATCGCGTTTGTTTAATCGGACTTTTTCTTTTGGAGAGGAGATTTAAAAACAGACTAAAAGTGTTTTTTATTTGCCTTTGTGCAACGCAGCAGGCGCCATATATGGGACTGAAACTGCAGTTCGCATGTCTGCGGTTGCACACTCACTCACTCACACGCAGTCAGTTCTTACAAGATGAGGGAAATATGGCAAGCAATTTTGTATTTATTCTGTATTCACACCTGCATGGGTACAGCTAGATATTTTCAAAGTACAAACAGTTGTTAAATACAAAAAGAAAGAAAGAAAAATCCCAAATAGAAATTTGGCGCCCCCTCTTGGGTGGCGCCCCTATTCAGTACCCACCCACTTTTTGCATCACTGGTCCTACTAATTAAATCTAATTCGATTTTCTGTATGTATAGAGCTGCAGTTGCAAACAGATGTTATTTTAGGTTCAGTTATTCAGAGTTTTCTGTGAAATGTGACTCCAATTTATTACAATTGCCTGTTCACAGATTTTTTTATAGAGCAAATCTAAGATATTCTAAATGCAGCTTTGGCAGCTGAAATAAGTCATAATACTTGTTTACAAAGCTGCCGATCTACAAAATGCATAATTTGCAGTCTAATTTATTTAAAGGTTCGCTAGTTTTTATATTCATAATAAGCTAATAGACCTTACTATAGAGCTCAGTTACACAAGTGAACTCTGCAGTTCACTTGTGCAACTGAGCTTTAGAGCTCAAAATGTTTACTTATTAATTAGTAAACCTATTGTAAAATGTGTTTTTCCTCAAAGATAAGAGTTGACTAATTCAAACTAATTTATATTCATATTGCATCATTGCAAACAATAACATGGTTAGCAAAGATTATTACAATGTTTTTCTGCCTATTGACCTCATTTTCTCAGCTAAAAATAGTTTATAGTTTACCTAAAAGTTATCTAACGTTTGAGGCTCAGATTCTCTTTAGTTTGCTAACAACACAAGGTTTGTCCTTACAAATTGACTAGTAATGTTTATTATGACTTTCCAAGTTAACCAAAGCAACTAAAAATGCAAAATTATTAATAATTAGTGTACTTCTTTTAGCATCCATATTACAATTATGACACAATTGCTTTAAATGCAACTATAAACCCCCAAAACGTTAAACTAATATTAAATATTTTTGTCTTCAGAAGAAACTAATAAAGAATAAAATGCCCAGTTTTTGCATTAATATTTCATTACAGCAACTAAAAGTTAAAAAAAGACGTTAGAATGACTCTTGGTCCTGTCATGAGTCATATTTGGTTTCTATGGAGACAAACTGTTTTGAGGAAGTTTTACCTCCACATCCTCAAAGTGTCTGACAGCAAAACCAAACTACTCAGGAAGAGGAGTTGAAAGTCAGATATGAGATTTTCCTGAACTAATCATCAGTTTTCTGTCACAGTGCATGTTTTCTGTTGGGTTGGACTCTGGGGCGTCTCCTACTGTTGACATGCGGGACATTTCCTTTCAGCTGTTGAGCCCAGATGCCCTAATTTGGCATCCTGTCCTCAAACAGCTGAAGCATGGCTGATAATGCAGGCAATAAACTACAATATAGGTTAATTAAAAACTTCCTGATGAATGATTTCATTCAGTCACACACCATCAGCCTGCAGAAGCGACATATCAATGCTAATTAGCAAACGGTGTAGAGGAGGTTGTATTGGTAGAATTAGCGCCCGTTAGCTCATTGGTTTTGGTTTTTTGTAACTCTTCCATTAAGGATATTTCTCTCATTCTCTCCACAAATATTTGAGATCATCTTTGAGGACACTTTTAACTGCTTATTAAACCGTACAAAACTGTCTTAGCTAAGCTAGCTAGTTAACTAGCTTTAGCATAGTTTCCCCTGAAGCTAACGGCTACGGCAGCTTCAGGGGAAACTCATTTTCACTTAGGGAAAAACGCCACACCCTTCACTACTTCTAGCTGCCTTGTCAGGGGGGGATAAACTCTTCAGTCATTTTTTAATGCCTGGTTAAGTTTATTTTGTGGTGTTGTCAGTTGTTGGTAAAAATAACTGTCATATCCCTTCATAACATGGAGGCCGTCCCTAACCCAGAGGGAAGCAGTGAGGATGTTGGTATGCACAGATCTGTATCTGATGCATCACAACAGAATGAGGAAGAATGGCATTCAAGGAGAAAATGAGTCATGAGAAACCCCCTCCTCTCCGCTGGAGGAAGGCTCTTATTTTTACCAGGGTGGGGGATGGAAACCCCAGACAGGCTGTCAAGGCCTTAAAATCCACTTAACTAAACCTTTGGGTTCTTTTTCAGCAGCAGACGGACCACAAAGCACAATGCAAACGTAGTTTCTCTTCAAATGAATTCCCAGTTTCTTCGCAGTTTGAGTTTCCAGTCAGACAACAGAGAGACAGGCTGGTGGACAGTGGGGGAGGGGACGAAGTATGCGAGGCCGGGTGGCCCGGCTGCCTGTCCGCACAGGAAGGGCTGGTGGGTCGAACCGGGACACGATCCGTCTGCAGAGGCGCTGAGCGACAATCATATGACCCGTTCTGTTTGACAACAGCCTGTTTTTATTCCAAAAACATCTTCATGAGTCACCAGGCGAACGCACTGCAAAAACACAACATGGTACAAATTACTTTAATCTAGTGTCCAGTGCAAATATCTTATTGTCAAATAAAATAAACTAACTGAAAAGTAACTTTTCAGCTAGAAATAGGAGCTTTTTTTAGTTAAAAAGTACTGGCATTCCCATATTATAAGTGGGAATGTTCTACCAGTGGAACTAGTGCTTTTTCATCAATATTAAGAAATTATTTACTTAAACTTGCTTAAAAGTTATTTGTAAGTTAGCTTTGTCTCATTTCAAGTGCACTAATATATTTGCACAGATTTTGCAGAGTTAAATCGACTGTGTGTCGAGTCTATTTGGTTCTTTTCCAAATTGAGTTATTAATTTAACTCTTCCAGAGTTATTTCAACAAGAGCTGGAGTCATTTTAACACTTTAAATAGTTGTAACTATGCCAGCGATTGTTGATTTAACTCTGCAAATGTTGCTGTGAAACATATGAAAACATGTTCCTGGTGCTTTTAGTGGCACTTTTTGTGGAAATTCAAGGCAAATATTGCAGGAAAACAATTAAAAAGTGGCTGAAAAGCAGCATTTGTTATTATATATGTTTTAATAAGAGCCACTGCAGACCTGTGATCTGGTGCGACAAACTGTCGTCTTAATTTAGTTTTATTAGTTTCTGATAATATATACGATAAAATATCAGTTTGTGAATAACAGGATGTGTTTCAGTTTTCAGTGTTTGAGCTTCACTGTTACATAAGAGGAAGAGGAGAAACGAGGCGAACAAAAAGAGAAGCTGGTCTCGGTTCCCTGGACTCAGAATCACTTCCCTCTGATCCCTCTGCCGGGTCGGGATCAGATTCCTGCCGTGTCTGTGGGCTCAAACTGCATTCCTGTGGAAAAACAAACTGTTAGTTCTTAAATACAAAAAAAAAAAAAATGGAGTTTAAAACAGCTGGGAATTAAATTTTAAAGATGTGAAGTTCTGGTTTGCTGCAGATTGTTTTCAGTATCTGTTGCGTTTACTGTCCAAACTGCTTCTTGAAATGTAACTAAAAATAAAATGTTCAACTCGAGGTTGCAACCATAAGGAAGGAGAAAAAAAAATCTAAATTCTGAGAAAAATGTTACAATTCTGAGATTAAAGTTAGAAGTCTGAGAAAATACCTGAATTCTGAAAAGAAAGTTTAAAAAAAATTTCAGAAAAAGTAAATATTTTGAAAAATAAGTTAAAAAAATCTGAGATTAAAGTCCAAATTCTGAAGGAAAAAAGTCCAATTTCGTAGAACAAAGTCTTAATTATGAGGAAAAAAAGTTAAAATTCTGTGAAAAGACAGAAATTTGACTGTTCTGAGAAAACAGTCAAATTTCTGAGAGAAAAATCGCAGATTTAACTGTCAGAATTTTATTTCTCGTAACGTCCCTAATGGTCTTCCATACAACCCGGTTCAGATAAACCTAATCTGTCCCTGTGGCGCCGAGCATCTTCTGGATAAGGATGAAGTGTTTGTTATTTGTGAGCGCAGGTGTTCAGGACGGACATGTTTCTGCTTGTCTGAAAACAAACAGCTGGTGGAGCTGATAGAAGAAAACCTGTTAGCGGATGACATACATCAAAAGAAATCTGTGTTAGAATGGCCTAGTCAAAGTCCAGAACTAAATCTAATTAAGGATATGGGGCGAGACTTGAAGAGTGAGGCTCTCTCCAGTAAGACTTGCATCTGGAACTGCAGTGACAGTCGGTTCAACAAAGTCGAGACTGTAGCTGATTACAAATGCAAGCCACACTTTTCAGATTTCAGAAGTTGTTAAGCAGCCGTATCTGCGACCTTGTTGTGGCTTGTGGTTGTAAAGTGACAAAATGTGACAGTTGGTGTGAAACGTTTTGGCTGAAAGTGGGAATTAATACAAAGAACACTGTAAAAACACAAAACCTTAGCAAGTATTTTAGTTTAATTTTTATGGCAAATATCTTAAAAACACTTTAAATAAGACAAAAACTAGCAAGTATTATTTAGTGAGATGTAGAGGCTTGTTTTAAGCTAGTAATTACTTACTATTGACAAAAAATTCTTAGTCCTACTGCAGATTATTTAACTTAACCTGGAAAAATTGTCATTATACGTAAAATAGTATAAAAATGGCACTAGAACTTTTTCATCAATATTATTAACTTAAAACAAGCTCTGCTGAAAAGTTACTTTAAGTTAGTTTTGTCTTATTATGTGCCATAAAAATTAGACTAAATTACTTGGCAGGGTTTTGTGTTTTTACAGTGTTCAGCAGTAAATTACGTTTTTCTCTTCCTGCTTCGGCTTTCTGCACACGCAGCGTTTCGGTTGCCACCACCAGGATTTCCTCTTGGCGGTGAATCATCCTCACGCTTGTTAATAACCACCCAGAGCCCTGATCTTTATCTGCGTAACCGTGGCGACGGCGCTCAAAGGGCGCGGCGGCCGCAGCCTGAGGCTCATCCGCAGTGTTTCCCTCTGTAGGCAGGATGGCAGCGCAGCACGCCGAGTTCCAGCGGGCCGGTCAGAACCCGGGTCTGCAGGTGTGGAGGGTGGAGAACTTCGACCTGGTGCCGGTTCCGGAGAACCTGTACGGCGGGTTCTACACCGGCGACGCCTACCTCATCCTCAACACCATCAAGCAGCGATCCGGGAACCTGCAGTACGACCTCCACTTCTGGCTGGGTGAGAATTAGAGAAAACATAAATATCTCTGTATTTATATTTAAAAACCGAGATGTTTTCAGTTTTCCCGTTGCGACTCTGTTTGACTTGCAAGGCGTGATGATGATGATGATGATGATGATGATGATGATGATGATGGCTCTGACTTTGTTCCTCTGGATTCTCAGTAAACTGTTTTGCTGCTTTGCATGTTTCCCTGAAATTCCTGTAGACATTTTATTATCCAACAGTTTCTGCACAGAACGGCTCTCCTGCTCGCAAAAACATCAGTAAACACGACGATGGATAAAATGTGAAATCACTGAATGACCAGCTTCGCCTTTTTTTTTACCACACTGTAAAAACTCAAAATCCTACCAAACGTTTTTATCCAGTTTACTGAGCAAATATCTCAAAATAAAACAAAACAAACTTACAATTAACTTTTCAGCAACATACAGGAGATTGTTTACGTAAATAATTCATTAATATTGATCAAATAAGGAGATATTATTTCACTTACAAGAAACTATTCACATTTTATAAGTGAAATAATCTGACAAATTATTTTTTATTTTTAATACTAGAAAAATGTTTTCTATTAATTTTTATAGTAAGAAAAATTTGCACATTTTTAAATATTAAACTAAAAAAATGAATATTAAAAAATAATATGTTTTTTAATCAATATTAAAATATTATTTATGTAAAACAAGCTCTTATAGCTTACTGAAAAGTTACTTTTAATTAGTTTCCTCTTATTTTAATGTATTAAGACATTTGACTAAAAACTGCACAAAAATACTTGGTAAGATTTTGTGTTTTTACAGTGCAGGAATTGGTGACACATTAAAAGCAGAATTATATTATAAAATAGTAAAAACATAAAACTTCCAGTTTCCTTTTTCTACCTACAAACATGCTAGGAGTAAAAATAAATAACATTTTATTGGTGTCTTTATTCCAGAAGCAGAATAGTTGATGAATTTGCATCACAAATGTTGGTTTAAGCCATTTTTTTCTTTTACCATATTATCTTAAGCTTACGGTTTCATTATTTGAAGTAAGCTTATCTTTATTGATTCCTTATTGGAACCGACTGTTGGTAGATGATTAAGAGAGCTGTGTTTGGGTGGCTTACGCTTTATGATTGATTTATGTTTTAAACTCACAATACTGTTTGGTGTTTTTGTTTTTAAAAGCTATAACTGAGCTCTGTACTTGGTTATGTGTCTAAAAAAAAACAGATTTCCCACTATAAGTTGTTATTCTGGTTCCTAAAGGAGTGAAAATCTGGTTCAAACTGGAATCAGATCCAAAATAATTGGAAATATGGAGAAATATAGGAAAATAAATGAAAAATGTTTTGTGTCTTTACAGATTCACCGCTAAATTTAAAGTCTTTGTATCTTTTGGACTAAGAACAAACGATACTGATAAAGTGTATTTATTTTTCCGATGTAGGTGATTTCTGCAGCCAGGATGAGAGCGGCGCGGCGGCCATCTTTACTGTCCAGATGGACGACTTCCTCGGGGGGAAACCCATCCAGTACCGCGAGGTGCAGGGACACGAGTCCAAAACGTTTCTGGGCTACTTCAAATCTGGAATCAAGTACATGGTAGGACGTCTCCAGGTTTCCTTTAGCTAACAGGATTGTTCTGCCTACCGATAAGAGAATCGTCTATTTGCCCTCCAGCGTTGTGTGGATGCACAACATTTCCAGATGAAAACTAACATCCAAAGGTCCCACATGCACATGTTTCTCTGTCTCAGTTACTCTTTTCTTTATGTTTCCTGTTTGAAATAAATAAATATAAATCTACCTTCCAGAAAGGAGGCGTGGCTTCTGGGTTCAAACACGTTGTGACCAATGAGGTGACGGTGCAGCGGGTGCTCCAGGTCAAAGGTCGGCGTGTCGTCCGGGCAACGGAGGTGCCAGTCAGCTGGGACAGCTTCAACCAGGGCGACTGCTTCATCTTGGACCTGGGGGCTGTGAGTCAGACGGAGAAAATCCTCATTAGTTATGGAACAAAATATCATCTGACCAGAAACAAATAAACCAGCTGCTTCTGCTAATTTAATTGGTTTATCTCTGGGCTCTTCCTCTCATCCCGCAGGAGATCTACCAGTGGTGTGGCTCCCAGAGCAACCGCTTCGAGAAGCTCAAGGCTACGCAGGTGGCCAAGGGTATCCGTGACAACGAGCGCAGCGGCAGGGCCCGGGTGTACGTCTGCGACGAGGGAGCGGAGAGGGAGAAGATGACGGAGGTCCGACCGGAAAACCCACTGAAGCAAACGGCCAAACAAACAGAGTCGTTTACTGAAACCGCTGCCTCTGCTCACAGGTTCTGGGGCCCAAACCAGATCTGCCTCCTGGGGCTTCGGATGACGTCAAAGCTGATGCCTCAAACAGGAAGCGGGCGAAACTGTACAAGGTCAGAGCGTGAATGTGTGAGCAGATGACAGAGGATCGAATCACACCTCCACTTCGTCTGATTACATTTAAACGGTTCTCAGGCTTAGCGTTACAAACGACTGAATGTCATCTGCATAGAGAACAATAACCCAAAACCAAACTTCTCCTTTCTGAAGGTTTTACACTTGTTTGACTTCCTCTAGTTTATGTGTGTAAACATAATAAAACAGATTGTCTGGATTGATAGGTGGCCTATTAACTGCTTTACAAACATCCCACACCATTTGCTCAACCATCCAAATCGTTAAGTTCAGGTGTGTCAGTCACTTTTACAGCTTGTAAACATCAGCTCAAAACCAGGCGATTTGAGTCAGGTGACCTGAAAAACGCAGTGAAAGTGGTCATGTCAGGAGAAACGTTTGTTAAACGTGCTTAAGCAAGGCTATAGCCAAAACAGGAAGTTAGCGGAAGTGCTGTAGCAGAACTAGCCGCTACAGGATGTTAGTTTTATTGACATCAACATCAAAATAATGGGTAACACTTTATTTGAAGGGGGGTGAATAAGACTGTCATGACACTGTCATAAACATGACATAACACCTGTCATGAACATGAACAAGCCTTCATGAATATTTATGACTGTTGTCATAAAACGTCATTCAGTAAATTATGACACTTTTAATACAAAGTTGACATTATTCGAAATCTCTTTGTTATGACAACTTGACATTAACCAAGAAATCATTACTGATGTAAATTTGTTATAAAAGTCTTACTGATTGCACTTTAAAAATTAGGTAACTTTATGTTATTAAAGGTAAAGTTTAAACAGTAATGATTTCTTGGTTAATGTCAAGTTGTCATAACAACGACATTTTGAATAATGTCAACTTTGTATTAAAAGTGTCATAATTTACCGAATGACGCTTTATGACAACAGTCATAAATATTCATGAAGGCTTATTGATGTTCATGACATGTGCTATGTCATGTTTATGAAAGTGTCATGACAGTCTTATTCAACCCCCTTCAAATAAAGTGTTACCAAATAATGTTGTCCACTTAAACTTAGCTTTAGCGCTAGAGCTCAGTTTACTGCAACAGGAAGCTGTAATCCCAGCCAGTCCAATCCCAACTCTCCAGATTCTCCTCAGTTCGGGGTGATGTGGACTTCCGGACAGATCCGTCCTCATTCTGGTTGTTTTTTTACGTCGTACTGGTTGGTACTGGGACATGACTCTTCCTGTTTCACATGTTCCAGGTTTCCAATGCCAGCGGCGGCATGACCGTTACTCTGGTGGCGGCGGAGAACCCGTTCGCTCAGAGCGCCCTGGAGTCCGGCGACTGCTTCATCCTGGACCACGGCTCCGACGGCAAGATCTTCGTCTGGAAAGGTCGGCGTAAACTTCGTCACAGGAAGTACTTCTCCCAGCAGCGGAAGCTGAACTCAGTGATTCTTTCTCCAGGCAAAGACGCCAACATGGACGAACGAAAGGCGGCGCTGAAGGCAGCCGACGAGTTCATCAAGAAGATGGGCTACCCCAAACACACGGAGGTCCAGATCCTGCCGGAGTCGGGCGAGACGCCGCTCTTCAAGCAGTTCTTCAAGAACTGGCGCGACAAAGACCAGACGGAGGGTCTGGGCGTCGCCTACATCGCCAACAGCATCGCCAAGATCGAGAAGGTGGCGTTCGACGCCGCCAGCCTGCACGAGTCGTCGGCCATGGCGGCGCAGCACGGCATGGTGGACGACGGCAGCGGAGAGAAGCAGGTGAGACGGGATTGGTCAACGCAGCAGCTCTCAGTTAGCTACGGAGCCCCCTGCTGGACATCGGGGGGATTTCTTTTCTTCTGCGTTGAATCGCAAAAGTACGATGGAGTATTAGAGCCATACTACAAAAAATAAACCAAAAGGATAAAGTCAGAATATTACAACGATATTTATTTTTATGACAATAAACTTGTTTGAGAGCAAAGTCGTACAAGACTAAAGTTAAAATAATATGAAGTCAAGATTACAAGAATGTCATATTATGAGAACAACCATACAAGAGTTGAAATGATGTCAGAATAAAGTCATAATATTACCAGAATATTCTTAACCTGTGAGAGAATAAAGTCGTAAAATTTCGAGAATAAAGTTAAAATACGACAATAAAGATTAAATAATTTGATAATAAAGTAATTAAATTTCAAGAATAAAGTCAAAATAATATGAGAATAAAATCAAAGTAATACAAGAAAAAAGCCTTGATATTATGACTTTATTTTCAGAATTTCATTTATTTTTTTCTTGTTGTACTTTTGCAATTTAACACAAAAGAAAATAAAATCCCCCCATGTCCACTAGGGGGCTCCATAATTCTCTCTGCTAACTTTCTGAGTTAAAAGTAACTCAGAATGAGCAGCAAATGTAAAAGCATTACAGTAACACAACACTTATTAATCTGCAGCATTAAATCATAGTTTCTATTGATCTTATTATTGTGAGTTTAGCAGAATATTTCAGGTGGAAATATTTAAGACAATTAAGACAAATACTGATCTATTTGTTCGTCACCATGTCAGATCTGGCGTATTGAGGGATCCGATAAGGTGGCGGTGGATCCGTCCACATATGGACAGTTCTTCGGAGGAGACAGCTACATCATCCTGTACAACTACCGCCATGGAGGACGGCAGGGACACATCATCTACATGTGGTGAGAAGACGCCGCACTTCAGCACCTTTCCTTCGTCTAACACGTCTGCTTCAGCGAAGTTTATTAAGCCTCACAGCGGTCGCCCAAATTGGCTTTGATTTTAAATCTTAAGGTTGTGTTTATCCCTGTTTGTACCATATGTTTTCCTTCCACTAAACTTTTATTAGTATTATTAGGTACAGCAGTGACCTCAGTTTCTAATACAAATATTTTAGTGCATGTTATATTTCACATCTTGATATAAAGGTAAGCAAGTATTTGGTTTGTTAAAAATGTAAATAAAATCTTTCCACTGTAAAAATCTTAATGTTTTAGTTTCTGGCACTTGAAATTAGACAAAATTAACTTACAAGTAACTTTTTAGCAAAATACAGGAGCTTGTTTTTAGCAAAATATTCCTTAATATTGTTGGAAAAGTTCTAGTTCCACTTGTAGATTATTTAATTTACAACCAAACATTTTCCCATCTTATAAATTAAATAATCTGCCAATGGAACTAGAAGTTTTCATAAATATTAAGGAATTATTTACTTAAAACAAGCTGCTTTATCTTCTTGAAAACATACCTGTAAGTTAATCTAAAAACTAGACCAAAAGTATTTTTTCTTTGCTTTTGCAGTGAATTTTTTAAAATTTTCTACCACAGATTTTCCTTCCACTAAACTTTAAGTTAATACAGCCCCTTTGTGGCTTTTCACCGTCTGAAAACTTCCTCATAACTTTTCTGTTTCCAAAATGTTTGGTTTTGTTTTCCAGGCAGGGATCGGACTCCAGTCAGGATGAAATCGGCGCCTGTGCGATCCTCGGCTCCCAGCTGGACGACGAGCTCGGCGGCGGTCCTGTCCAGGTGCGACTCGTTGTTGTCATGGCGACTTCCTCTTTCCTTACGCTCATGAACTCTCGGCTCCGTTTCCTCCTGACCTTTCCATCCTTTCATTCCCCGTTCTGTTTTTATTTTTCTTCTGCTGCTGCTTTGCTCGTTGGTTTCTGCCCCGAATCCTCAGGTTGTTGGTGCTCCTATAACCACACAGGTATTTCCCTCCCTGCCTGCTTCTCCTCCGCTGATGTTGAACTAACCGTATGACCTTTACCTCTGACCTCACCTCGCAAGGAAAACATTTTGTGTTTATGTTGCTGCAAGAAAACAATCCATTCATGCAGAATCAGACAGCAACGGCGTACTGGGGCCATTGTAGATGAAAGAAATAAAAAGGATGAGTACATTTCTGTCAAAAGTTCAGAAATTTTGTCATAAATTTCAGAAATTTTCTAGGAAGAAAAAGGACATTTCTGAACTCCAAAAGTAAAAAAAATTTGAGGAAAGATTCAGAAATTTCAAAAGTAAAAAAGTTAAACTTTTGAAACAATTAGAAATAGAAAATTTTCTGAGATTAATCTCAAAATTTCTGAGTTTCTAGCAAATTTGTAATTTTTCCAACACTGAAATTTCCATGTATCATCTCAAAATATATAATACTCCCCTTTCTATCTACAATTGCTTTTATATGCCATTGTAGAAATTGTCCTTCTGCCACATCATCTCCAAACTAACCCCTTTCCTCTATTGCAACGCTCAAAATTGTTTTAATTTAAATAAATCCTATTGCAAAATTTAAGTTTGTGCACCTACAGTTATTTTGAAACGAAAGTACACCCTCCTTCTGTTCTATGGAGATCTAAATTTGTTTTAAAACTGAACCTGAAGTGAGCAAGACAAACTAATTTTGCACATTTCCAGTCATTCAATGACTTTAATGTTTATAAAATCACAAGAGAAATCTGTTTAAAACTAAGTACACCCCTGCTGCTTCCTTAATACGGGGAAATAGTAACTAAAGCATTTGCTGTCTTAGCCATGAAAGTGGAGATATTTGTCCGTAACGAACAAACCCTGAATGGAGAAAATTGCTCACACTCATCATGTAGGCACGGTGGTGGCGGTGTGGTGATGTGGGCACGTTGGGGTCACTGAGTCGACCTTGAAGGTGAGGCCACCAGTCTGGAAGTTGAAGTTTATCTAAAAACCGCACAGACTAAACAAGAAAAAAGGCACAGTGTTGCAATGTCCTAGTCAAAGGTTGGACCTCAGTCTGTTTAATCGCTGTGGTGGGAGTTGTACAAAAACAGTGAAGCAACACTGGAAGGAAGAATTAGATGGAAAATGACTGAGTTGTTTCTGCTGAAAGGTGTACTTACTTTCTCACTCAATCAGCTGTTTGTTTTTGTGCAGGGTGTACTTTCTTTTAAAACCACATAAATAATAAACATTCTAGACTTTTACATGAACTAGACCGTTTTCTGCTTTCCTGTTCGCTCCGTTCCCTGCTGACTACGGCGATTCATCCAACAGGAAGTGACATCACCAGCCGTTACAAAGCTTTATGGATATTTGGTCAAACTGCGCTGCAGACGTGATGAACGTGCTGTTTCACACGTTCATCACGTCTGTTGATCTGATCCGGAGCTCGTCTGTAAATATTTATCTCTCCTGGCTCTTCGGGATTAGCATGATCTGGATTGTTGACTGACGGCGCCGCGTCACAGCTAAAAATAAAGATGGCGGACATGACTTCGAGTCTCCTAACTGCCACAGTTTAACTCTCTGCTGCCATCTGGTGTTCATTATAAAAACTACAGCATAGAACAATTTATTACAGAACGTATTTAAAACGTTCAGTTCTTTTAATTTCAATGATTTTCAGCTCAGAGTTAATAAAAAAAATTAAAGGGACCTAAAAAAAATCTAAAAGGGAATTTTAACATAAAAATGTGGCATTGTGGCTTGCAGGTTGATAGAGAAGGTCACAATTAACGATTCCTAAATAAACTGTCTGTTCACACTGTGAAAGCATATTGATTGAAAGTTGAGTGGAAGGAAAAAGTGTGGTAGAAATATGTTTGTAGGCAAGATTCAACTGTGAGTTGTCAATAAAACACTACAAGAAGGTTAAGTCACTAAATAAGCTGGCTGTTCACCAACATGGATACATAGTCATGAAAAGTTTAGTGGAAGGAAAATCATTTTTCAAAAACTTGAAATGAATGCATTCCATTTCCATTGCATGGAAATGGAATGCATGGAGTACTAGAAATTAGGTTTTTGTGGCTTACTCTCCATATGGAAGGTGTCAATGGCCATCCAGTCAGAAGTTGTAGATTTTTAAAAAACAGTTTTCCTTCCACTAAACTTTACATTAATATGCTTGCACTATGGTTACCAGCCAGCTTCTTTAGTGATGATCCTTGAGTCTTAGCCTGTTTGTGGAGCATTTTAATGACAACTCAGAGTGGTTAAGCCACAGTTGTAGCTTGCCTACATATACTTTTTCCTTCCACTAAGCTTTCCATCAATATGTTTGTATATTAGTGAACAGCCAGTTTGTTTAGAGACTGTCTATCATGGCTTACCCTACATGTAGAGAGTGCTAGTAAGCAGTTGCATTAATTTAATCAGTTTATCCTTCCCATAAACTTTCCATCAAAATGTTTGCACATGGATTAACAGTGATTGAGTCTCAACCTGCTTGTAGAGTTTTAATGACAACTCACATTTCCAGTCATATATTTGCACTCAGCAGTGATTGTGTAGACTATAACATGATTGTATTCATTGATCGTTTTGATGACGTTGATCTTAATCAGCATTTGATGATGTGGATAACACACAGCTCTGAGCTCTGAGCGTCCCGTCTGAACCGGCTAACGCTGCTGTCTGTGCGCCAGGTGAGGGTGGTCCAGGGCAAGGAGCCGGCCCACCTCATGAGCCTGTTCGGCGGCCAGCCCATGGTGGTCTACAGGGGCGGGACGTCCAGGGACGGAGGCCAGTCGGCTCCGGCAGAGACCCGGCTCTTCCAGGTGCGCTCCAACTCTGCGGGGCACACCAGAGCCGTGGAGGTGAGTGGTGATCGTCACGTCGTTCTGTCTGCTTCTTGTTTATCTATTTGGAGTCGATTTATCCCGTGAAGAGGCCCGGCGCCAGCCTTAACAAGTGTCGCCTGCTTAGCCGGAGCAGAGCTGATTCCTCTGCGCCTCAGAGCAGATTAAACGCCGTGCAGCGCCGCAGAGAGAGGTCTGCTCGGTTATTAACAGACACACTGTAGTTTATTTTCAGGCGCCGTCCTGCTGGCACCATAAACCTTCTAGATCTGTATTAATCCGCTGCTGAAAATAGTCCCCAAACACCATTTGCTCTTGTTTGACTACGAATTGATGTGCTGTAAAAAAACTGAAAGTATTTTTAGTCCAGTTTCTACTGCAAATATCTAATTGAAATAAGGGAAAACTAACTTACAAGTAACTTTTTAACAACATTAATGTTGTTAAAAAGTTAATTAACATGATTAAAAACTCAGTTTCACTGGCAGATTATTTCACTGTTCATATGGTAAAAATGTCTTGTTATAACTTAAATATTGTTCCAGTCAAACTAAAACTTTTAAATCAACATGAAGAGGGAGGATCTGGGTGTTTTAACTCCCTCACTTTTCATTGCTTTGCTCTAAAACCTGCATTTCTGTGGCGCTGTTTTAATTCTATCTATCTAATTCTGCAGTGAAACTGATGTGACCGCAGATATCTATGGAAGCAAACAATGACAAAACAGTTTGTGGTGTGATTTTATCTCAGATATGCGTCTGACTCATGTTCCACCGATGTACCTTATTTACACTTTAAATAGGACAAAACTAACTTACAAGTAACTTGTCAGCAATAAATACAAACTTGACTTAAGCCAATAGTTTCTTAATATTAATGAAAGGTTCTAATTCCATAGTCGGATTATTTCAATTATACCTAGTACTTATTCATTAATATTAAGGATTTACTGACTTAAAGCGGACCTATTATGTAAAATTCACATTTTGCACGTTTTTAATAAACCCTTTGGGTTTCTACTGCTTCTAAAAACAGTTTAAACGTTTAAAAAAAAATTTCACTCTGGTGGTTATTGTTTCATGTTTTTTGGTGTCTGGAAAATGAGCCGTTTCACAAACTTCCTGATAGTTAAGTCACAACCAAGGGAACTCAGCTGTTACCTAGGAACCCCAGAAGAGTTCCGCCCGTCACCTAGCAACCCACGCTGAGCTTCAGCAAGTTTGGTCAGCTAGTTTTAACCACTGTACAACGGCTGCTGGAAAAGACAAGTGTTTTGGTGTCGACTTGCCATACAGGAACTTGCATTCTTGTTGTAGCGCAGGAGGCTCCACTTCTGCTTTTCAATTACACAATTGTATAATTACACATTTGTTTGCAGTCATTTTTACGTGCGAGTGTAAACGTTTAGAATAGCAGCAGCTTATCTGGATTTAAAGTGACAAGATGTCCGAAAACAGCTCAAAATAAGCAGAACTAATTAGACTAAAATCTGATTATCTAAGAATTATTTGTGCAAAAATTGTAATGAACATTTTTCATTACAATTTTACATCCTAACCTGTTCAAGGAATCATAATGGGTCACCTTTAAAACAAGCACCTATATTTCCCTGAAAAGCTCCCTGTTGGTTTTGCATTAGAAACTAAAGCAAAAGTAGATTTTGTGTTGTTTTAGCCCGTTAGCCTTCAGCCTCTCTGTGTTCCTGCAGCTCGACGCCGTGGCCTCCAACCTGAACTCCAATGATGCTTTCGTTCTTGTGAGCCCCGACGGCGCCTCCCTGTGGGTGGGAGTGGGCGCCAGCGACACGGAGAAGCAGGGAGCTCAGCAGCTGTGCGGCATCCTGGGAGTGTCGGCGTCCGACGAGCTTTCAGAGGGAGGAGAAACTGGTGAGCACACTGCAAAACACAAAACCTTACCAAGAAATCATCATCTAGTGCAAATATTTAGTGAAATAAAACAAAACTACCTTAGAAGTTACTTTTCAGCAAGATATAGGGGCTTGTTTTAGGTAAATAATTCCTTAATATGATTAAATATGGACAGATTATTTCACTTATTCCAGAAATAATTCCAATTTTAAAGGTGACATAATCTACCAGTGGAACTAGAACTTTATCATCAAATTAAGGAATTATTCACTTAAATCAAGCTCCTGTTTCATGCTGAAAAGTTACTTGTAAGTTAGTTCTGTCTTACTTCAAGTGAACTACGATATTTGTATTATAAAGTACTTGGTAAGATTTTGTGTTTTTGCAGCGTAAGGCGGTCATTAGCTACAGTAAACCTGGTTTACTAGAAGACAAAGGGTTCTTAAAGTGACGGCGTGTTATTTTTCCAGATCAGTTCTGGGCCGCTCTGGGTGGGAAGGCAGAGTACCGCACATCCACCAGACTCAAGGACAAGATGGACGCTCACCCGCCGCGACTCTTTGCCTGCTCCAATAAAACCGGGAACTTCATCGTAAGTTTTTCCCAACAAATTTTAAAACTCCTGACAATGTCCAGAGAAAAAAAAGAACTAATTAAGACGGGATTCCAGCTTCGGTTCACCCAACAACCGTTCTCCCTCACAGATCGAGGAGGTTCCCGGGGAGATGACCCAGGATGACCTCGCCACTGATGATGTCATGATCCTCGACACCTGGGAGCAGGTAAACGTCACAACTTCCTGTCTGCTATCAGTTCTGTGCTAATAAGGACGATGATATAACCTGAACCAAACCTTTTTCACTTCAGGTGTTTGTTTGGATCGGGAATGAAGCTCAGGAGGAAGAAAAAACTGAAGCAATGGCGTCTGGTGAGAATAAACAGAAAATATTCACACCTTACAAACAGAAACTAAAGAAACTTTCGTAAAAACACAAAATCTTAACTATTTTCAGTCTAGTTTCTACTCAGTACTCTTGAAATAAGAAAATCTAGCTTTCAAGTAACTTTTCAGCAAGAAACATGAGCTTGTTTTAAATAAATAATTCCTTAATATTGGTTTTAAAAAGTTCTTGTTCCATTGGTAGAATATTCCGCTGTTACCTAGCAACGCCCAGCCCGTCACCTAGCAACCAAGTTCTAGTTGCACTGGCCGATTAATTCACTTATTACAAGACATTTTTCCCATGTTATAAATAAACTAGAACTATTCATCAATATTAAGGAATTATTGATTGAAAACAAGCTCCTATATCCTGCTGAAAAGTTATTTGTAACTCGTAACTAAAGTTTTGTCTAATTTAGTGAACTAAGATGTACTGCTGTTCTAGAATAGTGGTGTCCAAACTTTTTGCCAAAACTGGCTAATTTGAAATACTGGTGGGTCACAAAATTAGTTAAATCAAATTAATTTTTAGTTTTACCTGCTCAAAAATAAGAAATTTTAAAAATCTGTATATCATTAATGATTCAAAGCCATAAAAAGGGATTCAAACTGTTGCCTTATTAAAATAAAAAACATTTTTAAATTTGTTTGATCATTATTGTTTCAGATCAAAAAGGGCTAAATACCGGATTTCCATTTTATGTTGGGAAGTCACAGGTGTCAAACTCGAGGCCCAGGGGCCAAATCTGGCCCACTCTAGCTTTATATGTGGCCCTCTGGACTCCAAATTACATCAATAAGTCCCTCCAGTTTTTCACTAATCTGCAAAATTCACAAAATCAAAATTTTTTCTGATTTTTACTGCACTTTTTTTCTCAAAATTGGCCAAAAAAAGTGACAGCTGCCTGAGCCTCAGGTTATAGTCCATGATCGATATGGCGATTATTAAAAAGCCACATATAACGCAAGTATTGTAAAAAAATCTTTACTAAATTAGCACCACAAAATGTGTCATTTTGATTGAAAGGACGTTTGATTTAATTTTAAGAAACACTTACTGAATGCTGGTATTTTACCAGTTTAATTGGTTTTATCAGTATATTCTGGCTGAACCGGCCCTTTAAGAACATTCAGTTAAGACCCTGATGAAAACAGTAAAGATGGCTTCCTGCTCCCTCAGCGGTGCGCTACATCGAGACGGACCCGGCCAACAGAGACGCCCGGACCCCCATCGTCAAGATCAAGCAGGGCTTCGAGCCGCCCACGTTCACCGGCTGGTTCCTGGGCTGGGACCACGACTACTGGACCAGCGACCCGCTGGAGCGGGCCATGGCAGAACTGGCTCTGTGAGCGATTCACCGCCATCGTCACTCTTCCTCTTCAAGCATCATGCAACGAACGCCAGGAAAGGCTTTGTTTCTTAGCTTCCAGCTCACTTTGTTTTAGTTTTTAGCCATTAGTGCCACATCAGTGCCTTCGTTTGTATTAGAACCAACAGGAGAAATTTTGTTTTGCACTTTTAAACTTTTATCGTAGCCTGTTCTAATTTTATATTGAATCCGCAGCTCAGATGGAAAACAAGCGATGCCTTAATCTCATTTTGTTTTAAAGGTACAGGACCTGTTTGCTGATTTCTTTCATTTCTGTATTTATTTTTTAATTATCGCCAGAAACCAGACTCCTTTAAAAAGAAATGCAGCTGCCTCCGTTTCAAATAAACCAAATTCAACACATTTCTGTCGTCTTTCATTCACAAACCAGCTCACAAATGTGTCTGTGGGTCGAGTCTTTATTTAAAGTCCTCATAAATATTAAATATTGAATTTAAAAATCACAGAAAACAAGCTGGTAAAAAATAAGATGCATAAACTTTGAACATCCTCAGCTCTGGTGTTGTGTATGGAGTTTTTGACAAAAGCTTTAAATTTATGGTTTTTGTTTTTCAAAAGTAAACATGTAAAAATTACAACATATTAGGGCAATTGTAGATAAAAATTCTAAGAAATTTTTGAGAAAAAAAACAGTAGAAATTTCTGAGTTTCAAAACTCAAAAACTTAAAACTTTTGAAACTCAGATCATTTCTGAAAGTCAAAAATCTTCTAGTAAATTTCCTGTAAAAAATTAGTAAAAATAATTTCTGAATCTTTTTTTTATTCAGAAATTTCCTTTTTTTTTGTCTCAAATATTTTCAGGATTTTTGGCAGAAATTTTCTTAAATTAATTTCAAAATTTCAAGTTTTTTTGTTGTAAATTTGCTCCAACCACAGAGTGTAAAGTGTAGTTGGAGGGTTTTCCTTCTTCCTGTGATAAAAATGTGATTCCACTCACTTTCTGCAGAAAACTACTAAACTGCTGCAGCAGCACAAACTGATCAGTCAAAACATTATGACCACTGACTGGTGGGAGTGAAAAAAAAATAAAATGTTGGAATTCAGGGTTTCTTTTTCAGATTTCACACTTTTCCAGAAAAAAATACACATTTTTCAAGCATTTATTCATGACATTTTGGATACTTAACTATAAGATTCACTAAATGTGTTTTTTAATTTAAAATATCAACAGTTAATTTCTAAGACGGCGCAGGAAAGTTGGATCAACCAGGGAGAAAGTTAACATCCTATGAGTCAGGAAGGAATGGATCAGATTAAAGAACATGGATCCAGAACCAGCAGCGGGATGAACAGTGAGTGAAAGGAAAAACATTTTAGTCGGATCTTTCATTGATTCAATGAAGAATCCAGATGATGCGTCGAAGTCGCTACTTTTGATCCCGATCTTTAGTGAAGTGGTCATAACGTAATGCCTGATCACAACATGCTACAAACAGTTCAGCTAACATGTTGTACGTTATATTTAATAGATTAACAGAAAGTATTCGGTTTGCTAAAAATGTTAATAAAATCTCCCTACACTGTAAAAACACAAAATCTTACCAAATTCATTTGGTCTAATTTCTACTGCAAATAACTTCACACATCAGAAATAAGACAAAACTAACAAGTAACTTTCCAGCAAAAAACAAAAACAAAAAAACTTGTAAGTAATTTTTCAAGCAGATTGTTTCAATAATATCAGTGGAACTACAACTTTTTTGATCAATATTAATAAATTATTTACTTAAAACAAGCTCCTATTTCTTGCTGAAATGCTACTTTTGAGTTTTGTCTTACTTCAAGTGTACTACGATCTTTGCAGTAGAAACTAGAATGGAGGTAAATATTTTGTGTTTTTGCAGTGAGTGGCTGAAATGTGGTGAAATGCTGTCAGTGTTATAGCATCAGGACAGGTTAGGTGTGGATGTGTGTTTATCTTTGATTTAACAGCAGGAGATTTGGTTTGAGGTTTCTTGGATCGTTCAGTTAAAACAATTTAAGGAGTTTTAAAATCCAAACGGCTGCTTTCAGAGGCAGAAGGCCGACCTGACCTGTCTCTGAGTGTCTGTGTGTGTGTGGGGGTTCTCCCTCAGTGTCTCTTCAGGCTGTGCAAAATGTCCATTGGCAGCGGGAAGATGATGGTGGAGTTCTTCTCGGCAGCGATGGTGTTGAGGGTCTGCAGGTAGCGCAGCTGCAGAGCCGATGGGGACTCAGAGATCACCAGGGACGCCTCCTTCAGGGCCCGCGACGCGTTCATCTCACCCTCAGCCGCGATCACCTGCAGGAGGAAGAGGAGGAGAGCCTTCATCTCCACATAAAACCTAAGATTCAAACAACTACTACCAGATTTTCCAGAGATAAAACACTAAAGCTAAGTCCACACTGCAGCCTAATGTGGCCTGTATCTAATATTTTCACGTCAGTCTGAACATCGTTGTTTTTTTCCAAATGAGGCCCAGGATATTTGGATACGTGTTCTTAAATCCGATACGTATCTGATCGTTTTAAATGTGACCGAGTCTATTCGGTCGGCTTGCATTCATCCGACCTGAACCTGTCAGGTCTCCCGTTTTGGTCGGGAAACGACCGTATTTTATCCTCTTTCCCGCCGTGCTCCCATTTTAGTATTATCCTGTAAATTGCCCGTATTTGGTCACCAACTCTCTCCTCCCTGCTCCATAGACATAATATAATGCTTATATTATGTCTATGCCCCGCTCTACCGGGTATGCCTGAACGTCATGGATACTCGACAAACGTCACTAATCTGAGTCCGGGACAAAAACAATAAACATGGCGGACGGCTATGAGGATTAAGTTGTTAATATGCTGACTTCGGTCGGACAACAACTTTAAAATCTGAAGATCTGCTCCACCGTTAGCATCCATGTTTACTCACGTAAACACCGAACACGGCTTCTTCTTCTTCTTTTTATTTTATTATGGCAGATTGGAAGCAGCTCCCAGGAGCACACCGCCACCTACTGTACATGAGCGTGTAGCACTAAGCACTTCTTTTTTTCGTTACGTCAGACGTTACTGCGCCCTCTACTGCGCATGCGGGACACTTACAGGTCGTTTATAGTTCACATACAAGTGGGACATATTTGGAAGTGTGAACGACCACAGCAAGAAAAAAAAAGGATTTGGGTCATTTCAGGCTGAAATGTGAACGTAGCCTAAATTAAGCCTTTATGTTGAGCTTCTCAGCACGACATTATTAAATGCCACATGAAGGGATCATGGGCCTTTATCGTATTGTTTAACATTCATGGTGATAAATCAGTCATCCTGGCTGACGGCGCTGCGCTCCGCCTCACCTTGGCTCTGGCCTCGCGGCTCGCCTCCGCCTCGGCCGCCATGGCTCTCTGCAGCTGCAGAGGCAGCTTCACGTCCTTGATCTCCACGCGCTCCACCTTGATCCCCCAGTCGTGTGTGGCTTCGTCCAGAGTGGCCTACAACATTCACAACTAACTTCCTGGCTCGACTCTTCACTGTGTAGCTAATCTTCTTTAAATGCTTTAACTTTTCAAAATGATGTTTGGCACAGTGCTATTAAATTATACTTTCAGATTTTTCTTGGTGCCAATTATGTTGCTCTTTTTGCTCTGTTTCCTAAATGTAATCTTGAAAATGGCCAGTTAAATGTGTAAATGCTGCCTTTCCATGTTTAAAAATTTAGTTAATTCATTCATAGTTCCCACAAGTCTGAACCAGACGTTGTCTGCACCATCTTGGTAGGCAATGGCATCATGAGGCACATAAAGAAAATATGTGGACACTGAACCACCGTACAAGAGAAAGATACATGAACAAAATGGCTGCTGCCGGAATCGATAACTCTTCTTGTGAAAACAAGTTTCTGGTGACTGGCAGGGTAAGTACATGTCCGTGTTAGCTAGCAGATAAAAGCCACATTAGCTAAGCTAATTTTGCTAGCTCGGCCGCAAGTACTACAGTACTCAAGCAGTTGTAATGTACTTATATTGTTTATAAGGTAGATAGGAACAAAGCAAGAACTAGTTCTAATTGTTGTCACAGCAACTCAATAGCAACTGCCTACCAAGATGGCTGTCAGTTACAAAGTTCATGGAAGTGTGACGTCACATTGAAACGAAGCTTCATTTCCATACTGTAGATTATTTTAGAGGACGATACTTTGAGAAGGAGGTTAAGCACAAGGAAAGAGAATCATAGCCGAGCTAAATCAACAAACCTTCATTTTTGATGAATGGTGGAGGGGTTGTGTGTTCTACCTGCATGTTGTGAGCGATCTCCTCGCGGTCGGACAGGATCTCCGCCAGGTTCTTGGTGCCCAGGGCGTTCCTCAGGGTGGTCTGGGCCAGCAGCCGCGTGGCGGCGTCCGCGTTGGTGATGTTGGCCACGGCCAGGGTGGCGTTCTGGACCCGGTAGTACACCACGCCGTCAACGCACACCGTCACCGAGTCTTTGGTCAGAACCTGACAGAACGGGAACGTTTTCATGTTGGAGCTCAACAAATTCATCTGAAGGTTAGATATCACAGCATTTTTACACTAAAATCAGTTTTTATTTGCTTTGTGCTGTTTTAACTTTCTTAGACATTGAATTTAGTTTCTTTATTAACTCTAAGCCATAATCACTAAAATAATAAATGCTTGAAATATACCATAAGTGTACAAAAAGCAAGTCGCACCTCTTGTGGCGGGATGTCGAAGATGATAGTTCGCATGTCCACATTGATAAAGACGTCGGTGCACGGTACGATGAAGAACAACCCTGTTGTGTCACAAGAACGTAAATAAGATTTACCAGTGTAAACACAATAATGAGAAAAGCTGTCAAGTCAGACTCTGCTGATGAAACTGCAGCTGTGCACAGGGATGGATGTTTGCATGCTTCGGTCTCCGTGACTGGCAACACATCAGCAATGGACTTAGAGAAACGACTGTTGCTCTTCATATGTCTGGGTTATGAGGCAATTTCTAAAGAATTTGGAAAATTGCTAAATAAAAAAGTTTCTGAAGAAAATACCAATCAACGAACACAAGTGAATGCTTTCTACATGTTCTTGTTTCTTCACAAGAACTCCAAAGCTCAAAGAATGACCCAGTGTTATAATGTCACTTTTAAGACTTTTTAAGACCTTTTAATGCTAGCTTGAATTAAATTTAAGACCAAAAAACTATAGATATAGGGATCCTACTGGCTCATATGGGTTGGCAACAGAAGTGAGCCAGTGGCAGAAATGATCGTCGTCCACCATGATAGACAAATAAAAAGCTACCTAGCCAGCTAGCAAATTCATATTAGCAGCTAGTTAGCGGTAGCCTCAACCATCTCAAGTTGCAGAACAAATGAAGACATCCGCCTGCGATTCAAAATTTTTCCGCACAGAAAAGTCCGGCAAGCAAAAAAAAATCTAAATACAATAGCTTACTTGAGGATGCCCTGTTATGTACTCCTGTTATGTGCCCTGTTATGTTGTCATCACATCCAATTTATCTTCCAAGCTCTCAACCAAACAGTCCCCTCTGGTATATATAACATAAATATATTTTTATCTTTGTTGCTAAAAATAAGTTAAAGAAAATGAGGCGATGTGAAAACCGGAGCCGTTTAAGCCCAGACGTACCCGGTCCCTTGGCTCCTCCTTTCAGGATGCGCCCAAGGCGAAAGATAATGGCTCGCTCGTACTCCTTCACTATCTGAACAGAGAAAACACAAGGATACGTTCTGTATTTTTAATATGTAAAATAAATAAAAACAAAATAAATATAGTCATGGTAAAAACGAGACACTTATAGAGTTCCACCATGTTCAACGTACAGCTCTGGATAAAAAATGAGAGGTCCATTGTGAAAAGTGAAAAGCAATTGAACTCTGCTGCAGTTCGAAGGCATAAGATGCAAGCAGACCGGAGACCGCTCCATAAGCAGGAAGTGAATAGGAAGTTTAGGGAATTCTGGGTAAAAACAAAACAAATGTGTGAGTCTAGCGCTAGCGGGAGAAATAGAGAAATAACTTGTGGGCTTTTACTAAACACAAAAGAGAAATCCTACATTTCTGTTTCTATTCTGTGAAAAAGGATGCTGCGCTCTGTGTCTACCTCATAGGTTTTTGTGTTGTTTGCTTGGTGCAGCGCCACCACAGGCGATTGGGGGAACAGGTTTCCTAATGGTTTGATTCATTTGACTCAGTGTAGTGTGAAAGCGAACCGCACCAGCTGAAAATGTAACAAAAGTTTC
Organism: Poecilia mexicana; assembly: GCF_051168715.1. Lineage (NCBI taxonomy): Eukaryota > Metazoa > Chordata > Actinopteri > Cyprinodontiformes > Poeciliidae > Poecilia > Poecilia mexicana. Next base: position 20,940,771 of record NW_028263381.1, read on the forward strand.
AATTTTGGTTCCCAATCAAACTGAGTCTACCGGACTAGTCAAATATATGCTAACACAAAAAATGTAATTAAATTAGTTTGTGTTTGCTTTTAAACCAGGTCTAACTTAGATTTGATAACCAGCTGACCTTATAGCACATCCAGATGGAGAGAGGGAACGTGACCAGCACCAGCAGGAGAGAAAGTCCAACCAGCAGCCAGCCGAACATGCCAAGGCCAGAGTCTGTGTGGTCCAGAGCTAGGAGAATAAACAACAGTGTTAAGATTATTTCTTACACTTCCACCTAATATTAGACCAAACTGTTCTTCCTTCCTTTCATTTTCTTACATTGTTGTAAATTCAGCCAACAGTGGCAGGAAAACAGTGATCTCTCATTTCCCTATTAACCAGAATATTTACAAGTCTCCTTTCATGCACAGACATAACTTACCAACACTTTTTCAACCAGTTTCCTTTATTTAAATTATCTCTATAATATCTTTAGTTTATCCTTCTCCCTCTTTCATTTTCTTTCACCAAGTCTTCTTTTCTGAGGTGAAGGAGCAGAGAGGCATCTGGCCAAATCAGTGCCATGAGGGAGATGTTAAACAGGCACGTGTTATTGGAAATCTCACATCTTCAACAAATAATTATGGTCTGTATTTTGTTGCTAAGAAACAAAGTAAAGTTGTTCAAGTTACGATGAAAGTGAAGCGGAACGGCGTTTTTATCATAAACCCTACCGGTTACATTATGTGGAAAAAGGAACCATGAATTCACCTTAATTTAGACAAAAACTTGTTTTTAATAACTTTTTCCAAGAAGAAAACTAAACAAAACAGGCATTGTGCAAATTGTACTGCTATTGGTAATAATACTACCTTTAACAGACTGATAACATATGAAGGCTCTGAAGAGGCTAAATAATGCAAAGAGCCAAAATAAAACCTCTCAACATTGCCAAAAAAATTCAAGTATAAAACTTAACATTCAAAGGCAAAAACAGGTTCCATTACAATAAACAATCCAGATTTACTGAATGAAAACTTCCTGTTAGCATGGCGGCTAGCTGATTACTGCTAGTTCTGAGTGGCTGTTTCTGACTGAGCGGAGTAATTATGCAGAACAGGGAGGAGATCGATTATTTTTTTAGAGATTATCTGTCTCATGTTAGGACAGCGAAAGTTTTAATACGTATGTCAAATTTATTTTTTTAGGTTAGATGCTGCAGCTTTAAGCAGGTTCGGTGTGAGAGTCACTACCAGGTGGAGCAGAAGCGGCGCTCCGTCTGTCAAATATTATTACCTGTAGCGTAGCAGCGGTTCAACAGGAGAGCAGAACCAGCGTCTGACATCGCAGCTCGAAGACTTAAATAATTTTCCAGGTTATTTGTTTAGCTTTCTGACCGTCATGCTAATCCGGGTGAGTGTTTGTAGCTGTGCGCTGCTTTACCTGCTGTCTGATCCTCCGTATGTCTTTTTTACTGCAGTGAGCCTCGATGTAGACAAACTCCGTCAAGTATGGCATTGTTTATATGTCGTATTAGCTTCGTTGTGTTGATGCATTTTGACCTGCTTTTATTTTCCGCCGCAACACGCAAACTTCCCCATTCACTCAGTGCGTTATAGTTCCACATCGCTTAGGATTTGTTGCTGCGCGTTTGCGCAGAGTGAAGGAAAGAGGAGACCAGCTGCACAGGCAGGCTGCGAAATGAGATGATCGGTATCGGTAAAAGAGACAATGATCGCCGATCACCGATCATGCACTTTTTCACGGAAATCGGCCCGATTATGATCGGTGACCGATCGATCGGCACACCTCTAGTTTCTGTTCTGTATATGAAGGATTATGTGAAGAATGAACGCGCAGCAGGCAGCTCTGCTTTGAGCCGGAAGACGAAAAGGAGTCTGCGGGTTTCATTTTTCACTTTTCGGGCTCATTCAGTGAATGTTTTGTGACCAGGAAATGCTTGAATGCAATATGACGTCCATTTTTTTCGATTTCCTCAAATGTACCACATTTCTAAAACACCCAATGAAAAGGTGTCGGTATGTTGCTGTGGAGAGAGGAGACCTGCGGTGCGAGACGGGAAGAGACCGGAGCGCAGTGACGCTTTGGATTTTATTAGGCGTGTTTCGGATGAGTTCTTTAGACGATAAGTGTGTTAGTTGGAGTTTGAGTGTGTGTGCAGTGTTTGTAGTAGTTTTGTTAGTCTGTGTGTCAAAATAAGCCATCGTTACATGGCTGCAGAGCGAGCTCTGATGCACGGAAGAGGAGCAGACAGCCAGGCCCCTGTGTGCCAGTAAAATGGTCCCACAAGGCATCAAATACAGAACACACTCCCACACACAACAGGCTTCTAGTGGCTTTGATGTACCAGTGATGTCACTCATGCTCTATGACATCACTGATGACTGTGATCCATCTCCCTTTGATGCCAACTCAGTTGCTGTACATGCCAAAGGAAGAACACTTGTGAAGAGTCCAACAGCATTGCTTAGGAAAACGTTGCCAACAGGATGGAGAGAAGCCTTGAGAAGGAAAACCTGGAGCTCAAACAGACTGTCGAAAACCTCCGGCGTAAAATCGAGGACGTCAAGTCTCGGTCTTGCAGGCCCAGTCGCAAGCAAGCACAATATGATGTACTGGAATGCCAGAACAACGCTCTCCGTGGGCAGCTGGTGTCGCTTTGTGAAGAGCTGTATAAGAAAGAGCGCCAATATCAGGATGATAGAGAAGAAGCAGAGGCGTTAAAACACGACCAAGGATTTCTGAGAGGAGAAGTCCAGGAGCTTCGGACGGAGCTAAAAACGACAGAGGAGAAGGTGGGTCAGCAGGCCACAGAGCTGGACGATCTTTGGGGACAGCTTAACACTCTGCGCAGCATACAATGCAGCAATAGGAAAAAAATCAAGAACCTGTGCAAGCAGAATGCAAAGCTGATGAACGAAAATGCTCTGCTTGAGGAAAGGCTGGCAGAACAGGAGAACCAGGAGCCAGGATCAGTTCTCAGAGAAGTGGGTACATGGGCAGGTACAGTTTTACGGACCATGTACCAGTCGGGAACTCTGAGATATTTTCTCCCATTATGGATGTTCTAGTTCCACTGGGTTGGTCTAAAAAACTGATGCTTGCTCCAACTGCTGGCTCTCGAGTCGCTGCTGGTTTCTGGTTTCTCGAGTCGCTGCTGGCTCCCGAGTCGCTGCTGGCTCTCGAGTCGCTGCTGGTTTCTCGACTCGTTGCTGGCTCTCGACTCGTTGCTGGCTCTCGACTCGTTGCTGGCTCTGGACTCGCTGCTGGCTCTGGACTCGCTGCTGGCTCTCGACTCGTTGCTGGCTCTGGACTCGCTGCTGGCTCTGGACTCGCTGCTGGTTCTCGACTTGTTGCTGGCTCTGGACTCGCTGCTGGCTCTGGACTCGCTGCTGGCTCTCGACTCGTTGCTGGCTCTCGACTCGTTGCTGGCTCTGGACTCGTTGCTGGCTCTGGACTCGCTGCTGGCTCTGGACTCGCTGCTGGCTCTCGACTCGTTGCTGGCTCTGGACTCGCTGCTGGCTCTGGACTCGCTGCTGGTTCTCGACTCGTTGCTGGTTCTCGACTCGTGCTGGCTCTCGACTCGTTGCTGGCTCTCGACTCGCTGCTGGCTCTGGACTCGGTGCTGGCTCTGGACTCGGTGCTGGCTCCCGAGTTGCTGCTGGCTCCCGAGTCCCTGCTGGCTCTCGAGTCGCTGCTGGCTCTCGAGTCGCTGCTGGCTCTCGAGTTGGTGCTGGCTCTCGAGTCGGTGCTGGCTCTGGACTCGGTGCTGGCTCCCGAGTCGCTGCTGGCTCCCGAGTCGCTGCTGGCTCCCGAGTCGCTGCTGGCTCCCGAGTCGCTGCTGGCTCTCGAGTCGCTGCTGGCTCTCGAGTCGCTACTGGCTCTCGAGTCGCTGCTGGTTTCTTGACTCGTTGCTGGCTCTCGACTCGTTGCTGACTCTGGACTCACTGCTGGCTCTGGACTCTCTGGTGGTTCTAGACTCTCTGGTGGCCCTCGACTCTGTGGTGGCCCTCGACTCTGGTGGTTTTCGACTCTGGTGGCCCTCGACTCTCTGGTGGCCCTCGACTCTGTGGTGGCCCTTGACTCTGGTGGTTTTCGACTCTGGTGGCCCTCGACTCTCTGGTGGCCCTCGACTTGCTGCTGGTTCCCGACTTGCTGCTGGCTCTCGACTCTGGTGGTTATTAACTTTCTGCTGGCCCTCGACTCTCTGGTGGCCCTCGACTCTCTGGTGGCCATCGACTCTGAGGTGGCCATCGACTCTCAGGTGGCCATCGACTCTGTGGTGGTTCTCGACTCTCAGGTGGCCCTCAACTTTGTGGTGGTTCTCGACTCTGTGGTGGTTCTCGACTCTGTGGTGGTTCTCGACTCTGTGGTGGTTCTCGACTCTGTGGTGGTTCTCGACTCTGTGGTGGTTCTCGACTCTGTGGTGGTTCTCGACTCTCTGGTGGTTTTCGACTCGCTGCTGGCCCTCGACTCGCTGCTGGCCCTCGACTCGCTGCTGGCCCTCGACTCGCTGCTGGCCCTCGACTCGCTGCTGGCCCTCGACTCGCTGCTGGCCCTCGACTCGCTGCTGGCTCTCGAGTCGCTGCTGGCTCTCGAGTCGCTGCTGGTTCTCGACTCGCTGCTGGTTCTCGACTCTGGTGGTTATTGACTTTCTGGTGGCCCTCGACCCTCTGGTGGCCCTGGACTCTCTGGTGGTTCCCGACTTTCTGGTGGTTCCCGACTCGCTGCTGGCGCTCGACTCGCTGCTGGTGCTCGACTCGCTGCTTGCTCTCGACTCGCTGCTGGTGCTCGACTCGCTGCTGGCGCTCGACTCGCTGCTTGCTCTCGACTCGCTGCTGGTGCTCGACTTGCTGCTGGCGCTCGACTCGCTGCTTGCTCTCGACTCGCTACTGGCGCTCGACTCGCTGCTTGCTCTCGAGTCGCTGCTGGCTATTGAGTCGCTGCTGGCTCCTGACTTCCTGCTGGTTCCCGACTCGGTGCTGGGTCCCGACTCACTGCTGGCGCTCAACTCGCTGCTTGCTCTCGAGTCGCTGCTGGCTATTGATTCGCTGCTGGCTATTGAGTCGCTGCTGGTTCCCTACTCGGTGCTGGTTCCCTACTCGGTGCTGGTTCCCGACTCGCTGCTGGTTGCCGACTCGCTGCTTGCTCTCGACTCGCTGCTGGCTATTGAATCGCTGTTGGTTCTCGAGTCGCTGCTGGCTATTGAGTCGCTGCTGGCTCCTGACTTCCTGCTGGTTCCCTACTCGGTGCTGGCGCTCGACTCGCTGCTTGCTCTCGACTCGCTGCTGGCACTCGACTCGCTGCTGGCGCTCGACTCGCTGCTTGCTCTCGAGTCGCTGCTGGCTATTGAGTCACTGCTTGCTCTCGAGTCGCTGCTGGCTATTGAGTCGCTGCTGGCTCCTGACTTCCTGCTGGTTCCCGACTCGCTGCTGGCTCTCGACTTGCTGTTGGTTCTCGAGTCGCTGCTGGCTATTGAGTTGTTGCTGGCTCCTGACTTCCTGCTGGTTCCCTACTCGGTGCTGGTTCCCGACTCGCTGCTGGCGCTCGACTCGCTGCTGGCGTTCGACTCGCTGCTGGCGCTCGACTCGCTGCTTGCTCTCGAGTCGCTGCTGGCTATTGAGTCGCTGCTGGCTCTCGAGTCGCAGCTGGCTATTGAGTGGCTGCTGGCTCCTGACTTCCTGCTGGTACCCGACTCGCTGCTGGTTCCCGACTCGCTGCTTGCTCTCGACTCGCTGCTGGCGCTCGACTCGCTGCTGGCGCTCGACTCGCTGCTGGCGCTCGACTCGCTGCTTGCTCTCGAGTCGCTGCTGGCTATTGAGTCGCTGCTTGCTGCGACTCAATAGCCAGCAAATACAGCCGAGCAAATAGAGTCGCTGCTGGCTATTGAGTCGCTGCTGGCTACTCGGTGCTGGTTCCGGACTCGCTGCTGGCGCTCGACTCGCTGCTGGCGCTCGACTCGCTGCTGGCTCTCGACTCGCTGCTTGCTCTCGACTCGCTGCTGGCTCTCGACTCGCTGCTTGCTCTGACTCGCTGCTGGCGCTCGACTCGCTGCTTGCTCTCGACTCGCTACTGGCGCTCGACTCGCTGCTTGCTCTCGAGTCGCTGCTGGCTATTGAGTCGCTGCTGGCTCCTGACTTCCTGCTGGTTCCCGACTCGCTGCTGACTATTGAGTCGCTGTTGGTTCTCGAGTCGCTGCTGGCTATTGAGTCGCTGCTGGCTCCTGACTTCCTGCTGGTTCCCGACTCGCTGCTGACTATTGAGTCGCTGTTGGTTCTCGAGTCGCTGCTGGCTATTGAGTCGCTGCTGGCTCCTGACTTCCTGCTGGTTCCCTACTCGGTGCTGGCGCTCGACTCGCTGCTGGCGCTCGACTCGCTGCTGGCGCTCGACTCGCTGCTGGCTATTGAGTCGCTGTTGGTTCTCGAGTCGCTGCTGGTTCCCTACTCGGTGCTGGCGCTCGACTCGCTGCTTGCTCTCGACTCGCTGCTGGCGCTCGACTCGCTGCTGGCGCTCGACTCGCTGCTGGCGCTCGACTCGCTGCTGGCGCTCGACTCGCTGCTTGCTCTCGACTCGCTGCTTGCTCTCGACTCGCTGCTGGCTATTGAGTCGCTGCTGGCTCCTTACTTCCTGCTGGTTCCCGACTCACTGCTGGCTCTCGACTTGCTGTTGGTTCTCGAGTCGCTGCTGGCTATTGAGTCGTTGCTGGCTCCTGACTTCCTGCTGGTTCCCTACTCGGTGCTGGCGCTCGACTCGCTGCTTGCTCTCGACTCGCTGCTGGCACTCGACTCGCTGCTGGCGCTCGACTCGCTGCTTGCTCTCGAGTCGCTGCTGGCTATTGAGTCACTGCTTGCTCTCGAGTCGCTGCTGGCTATTGAGTCGCTGCTGGCTCCTGACTTCCTGCTGGTTCCCGACTCGCTGCTGGCTCTTGACTTGCTGTTGGTTCTCGAGTCGCTGCTGGCTATTGAGTCGTTGCTGGCTCCTGACTTCCTGCTGGTTCCCTACTCGGTGCTGGTTCCCGATTCGCTGCTGGCGCTCGACTCGCTGCTGGCGCTCGACTCGCTGCTTTCTCTCGAGTCGCTGCTGGCTATTGAGTCGCTGCTTGCTCTCGAGTCGCTGCTGGCTATTGAGTCGCTGCTGGTTCCCGACTTCCTGCTGGCTCCCGACCACCTGCTTGTTCCTGACTCACTGCTGGTTCTCGAGTCGCTGCTGGCTTTCGAGTCGCTGCTTGCTCTCGACTTCCTGCTGGTTCTCGACTCGCTGCTGGCTCTCGAGTCGCTGCTGGTTCTCGAGTCGCTGCTGGCTCTCTAGTCGCTGCTGGCTTTCGACTCGCTGCTGGCTCTCAACTTCCTCCTGGCTCCCGACTTTCTGGTGGTTCTTGACTTGCTGGTACTCAATAAAACACGAGGACAGAACCGGGCTCGGGCCGCTCTTATTAAAAAGATCTCATCAGTTGTCATGTATCAGAAAGATAGAGGCCTTGGTGGTTTCCGTCTGTTTCTCCCTCCATCAAATTAAATCTTTTTTCATATTAAGCTAAATTGTATCGGCGAGTCGGAAGAAAATTATATCTGGAGAAATATTAAAATGTGAATGAAAACAAAATAAAAATCCTAAGAATAACTAATTTATTTTATTGAAACATTGAAGCAGCATATCTAATGTTTTCAGCTTGTTGCCACAGCATGACGCGCCCTCCACCGTACCTGATTGAAGGCTTGATCTGCTTTAGCATAAATCATTTGTGTTTTAAGAAGGGATGAAAGTTATCGATTGAGTTAATCTAAAGTTGATTGATTGACAGGCCCGTCACAATAAATCAGTTAATTGGATAATAAATTAAAACAAACCCAATATTTTCAGTTTGCATGATTTGTTTTTCCAAAACCTGCATAATTCTTCAGTTTGACGTTTAAGACAATTTTGTTTCCAGAGATTTCATAATTCATTTTATTCGCTTCATTTATGTAGGAAATTTAAAATGTTTTCCACTTCCAGCGTTTAAAGTTTATTGATCTTTGAGAATGTTTTTGTATTATGCCAACACCATTATATTAATTAAAAATGGTTCCAAAACAACAATATTATTGTTAATCGCAATACCTTCTGGGACAAATTATTTTTCAGCAAAATTTATGGTGAAGGGCTACATTTTTCATTGTTTTTTCCCCAATTATTCAATGAAAAAAAAAAAAACCTCAGTTAAGGAAAATAAAATTGTAATCAAAACTTTTGGAATTGTAATGATTTTTTTTTAAACAAAATGTTTTGTTTAAATAACTTTTTTTTTCTAAATTAAATAAATTTTTGTCTCGTGAACTTAAAAAGTTATTTGCCAAATAAACTTTTATTTGCACACATCAGAAATATTTTGTTGCGATTTTGGGCCCTGTCCACGACTTCATGTGAGACAAAGTTTTTTTAACCAAAACTCAGTAGGCTTTTCTCATGGTGACATGCATTAACAATTACATTTTTGCTTTTCTTTTTCTCTTTTTTTCTGTAGTTTCACATTAAAGTTTGATGCAGCTCTGCTTTCCTGAATGGACCATCTTCATCTCCACTGCAGTAGGAAACAGGCAGCTCTTTTTTATAGATTACAGTCCACTAAAAGGTTACATTGTGCCCTTGTTTATATTTTAATAGTGTAATTCTGTAAAGACAAAATATGTCTGGTGGTCTAGCTCTGATTTACATATCTTGCTAAATTGCCGGTTTGAATATTGCAGTACTTTCCTATAACAAAATAGACCTGAGGAAAGAAATTACGAATAAAATATCTTACATATGCATAGTTGTTTGCTCTATATAGAGATTTTCCTTAGTTTTGATCGACACACAGCTGTGTTCTGTCCTAGAATGCGGTTAGATGAGCCCCTTTTTTTGAGCACCTGCCCCTTTAGTGGTCTCTGCACGGCCCTGCTGTTAAATATAACAACAAATGATTTTTTTTCACCATTGCTTCTGGCGCCCCCTTTAGCCCAGCGCCCATATGACTTTCATAATGCAAACCCACATTTGCGCCAGTTGGAATGTTGTTCCTATGTATCTAACTGCATCGGTTTATTTCTTAGTTGGTAGTATTTTTTTCCCCATAAATTACATAGCTAATCATAGAGACAGGGAAACGAATTTTGCATTGACTCTACAGTATGTTATTCTTAATTTTGTTGTATATTTATATTTGTTCTTTTTGTGAATCTACATAAATCGATTTGCTGCTGTTAGACCTGAATTAATCCCCACTTTGGGACAATAAAGGATTTTTAATTTTAATACGATCAAAATTGATTACTAGAAATAGCAACCGCCATTAATCATAATCCCATTTACTTTTACTCTATATTAATATCTACATATTGCAACAGAATATTTTCTGCTTTGTTGGCTTTTTTAAAAAAAATCTGGCGGCCATCCGTCATTTTGACAGATAACACGCACAGACTGTTTCAACTTTATGCACAGAGCATTCCGAAGATCAATAAATCAATCAATATAAGAAAATATTCACTCAGAGTATCATTTTTGGTCACTTTAAATGTTTACTGCTATAAAACACTTAATTTGTATAGCAAAAAAAACAACAACTTCGCTTTTCTGTTTGGGAAAACGACAGGAAGGTTGCTAACGGCTGCTACCGTTAGCTTTCCGTTGTTTAGCATCGAGCTAACAAGTGAAACCACTGCTTTAATTTGACCAAATTTCACAATTTTTAACTGTGACGGTGAAACTTTAAAATAAACAGTTTATGTTTCCGAAGTAAGAAAACGTAGTAGCGTAGAGCGCACGGTGCGGCTCAGGCTACTTCCCGGAAACCGCTGAAACTCCGTTAATGGGGCGGTGATATAGCAGCTCAGAAAATGGACCTACCCTCACCGGCCGGGGGCTCTTCTTTTTCAGAGGAGAGCTCCTCTTTTTCGGAGGTGGGCTCTTCTTTTTCAGAGGGGGGCTCTTCTTTTTCAGAGGGGGGCTCTTCTTTTTCAGAGGTGGGCTCTTCTTTTCTGAAGTAGTTCATCGAAACACTTCGGTAGTCCATAACTCAGAAAGCTGGAGAAATCCTGGGATACACGGTTCAATGTGTGCGCCGGGAGAAGCAGCTTCAACGGAAACACCGACTTCACCCGAGATGTTTCAGTTCAGATCGCGGTGCACCGCCAACCTTCACAATTAAGTTTTTACAATATTTTAAAAAATGAAAAAACATATCGTGTTTCATGATCTTCCACACTTGGATGCAAGAAAACAACAAAACGTTCTGATAATGTTGTTTGTACCTTTGCCCTCTGTATTTATTATTATCCCCAGAATCAGCCTTCTTTAAAAAGCAGCTGCTTATGTCGCAAATAAACTAAATAAATCATGTTTCTGTCTTTGATCTGAAACAAACCAATCACAAACGTGTCTGTTGATTACATCTTTATTTAAAGTAGTCATGTATATGTTTTATATTTAAAATTATAGCAAACATAAAGGTAAAAAAATAAAATGCAAGCATAAACCTTGAACACAACCTCAAATCTGGTATTGTGTAAAGGCGTTTTGGCAAATGCTTTAAATTTATGTTGTTGTTTTTCCAACAGTAGACATGTAAAAACTGATAAACAAGCATGAAAATATAAACTGAAAGTATACTACGACAGAGAACAGTGCGGGGTTGACCAGCAGGGGGCAGAAGAGCCCAGGTTGAAGGCTTTCCTTCTTGACTCAGTAAAAAAAGAAACAATCCTCCAGTTGTCAACAGTAACATGCAGCAGTAAAATGTAACAGACACTTTCCACAGTGCTACAACAGCACACACTGATCAGGCAGAACATTATGACCACTGACGGTTGCAAGTGAAAAAAACTCCGTACTCAAATTTTTGAAAGTGGCGTGAAGGCCTGTTGTAATTCAGATTTTTCTTATTACGATTCTCGACACAAAAAAAGAACTTAGAGGCCTAAACATAATAAATTTTACCCAAATTTGTCACTGACTGAAATTGTAGTACTTTAATGGAGTTTAAAATGGGCATGACCAAACGACTACAGCGCCCCCCAACCTTAGATTGGCCAACTGGTAAACCATAGAGAGATGATACTTGGTTTATAGGTAGAATCACCCAAAAGGCATGTCCTACACCAAACAGGAAGTTGGCCATTTTGGATCAAAGGGTCATTTCTGACATTCCATACATGTTAAACTTTAACAAACTCCTCCTAGGGATTTGGAGGTATTGGCTTCCTGCTTGGTCCTGAAGGATTTGGGGATTAAAGTTATCAAAAGTTTGGGTTTTTGTGAGCGTCAGAGGGGCAGAACGATTTGTCTCTGTTGTCCAATAATCTGCTGTGGTCAAACGCTGCATCATCTAAGCCCCGCCCCCTCACAACAGGAAGTCACCGTTTTTCTGGGAAAGCTTCATCTCTGACCCTCTTGCTCTAATCAACATGATCTTGTGTCAGAGGACAGATAACAAGTTGGTCTCCCTGGCTTTAAAGCTCAAATAGTTTTCACTGGAGGGCGTTGCCATGGCAGCAAGGCGAAGTCAGACATCACGCTGTTGCCATACGTTTGGCACCAAACTTGCAATGATCAATTCTGATCCACCAACATTTGGTGGCCTAACTTCCCCCAGGATTCACACCCAATGAAAGGAAAACCACTTCAGTTCAGATGGATGTTTTATCAATCCACTAAAGCACATGTGTCAAACTCAAGGCCCGCGGGCCACATGTGGCCCGCCATGTCATTTTATGTGGCCCCCCAGTGTTTTATAGGTCCATGATTGACTTAAAATAGGTTTTGAGCACGAATTGACGACAAACTACATCTCCCATAATGCATTCCGATTGTTACCAGCCAACATTACGGCTTCTCGCCACTAGAGAGCAGCAGAGTCACCTCAAGCTGCTTATTGATTTTACCAGCGAATAAAACTGAGACTTCGGCAAGCTAACATCAAAACGTCCAAGAAAAGAAAAATCGATTTACAAGTAAGACTGTGAATGAAGATGTGTGAGTTGGTGTCAGGGCGGCAGGTCGCGCTAGACTTTTTTTGTTATCCGTTATCTTGAACGACAACATAAAAAAAAAAAATTGGCCCTGTACTATTTTTATCCGTGAAATTATAATCATATTAACATCGGCTATTTAGCCGCATTTTATGCGGTTTAGTTAATATTCACCGTGAATCCTGATCCCATCACAAATTAAGCAGATAAATGCATCTAAATTTTTCTCCGTAGTGACAAAAAACCACTGACTGAGGCCCCAATAACTTTTAATAAATTAAATTAAGCGACTTCACTTAAATTAACATCACTTCACCCGCTGGGGTCTGAACGCACTTCCTCCTGGTTCAAATCTGCAGAAAAATCTGCACTAATTCATCAGTCAGTTGGATCTGTCTGATCCAAACAGATCAACTGAACTCTGAGTGTTTTACCCTGCGGGGTCCGGTGTGAGCTTTAAGGATTTTATTTTATTTTTTTCGCTTCTCCGAAACGGACAGATGTTACGTCTGCAGCTCCTCCAGAGCGCCGCTCTCCTGGGTAACGTGAACCCAGAAGGCTCCATTTGTTAAATCCGCTGGATGAGTTACTTCCAGCGGTTTTTAATTCTTCACAGTGACGTAACGTAACCGCCTCCGCAGTGGTTGAGCAGCGGACTGCGCATGTTACAATCTAATTAACTTTTGCATCGTCATTTATTTCCTCAAGATAAACTGCCGGCTCCTCAGATGGATTAACACAAAGTTGCATTCTCTTTAGTTTTCTCTGGTCTGTAATGGAGACTTGAATTTAACGCTCCATTTCAAATAAAAGTTTCGAATGGGCTTCTTAACCAGACGCTCCAAAGAGTTGTTTAACAATATGAGGTGTTTAATTTATTTTTAACATTGTATTTTCATACATTTTATGCTAGGGGTGCCCAAGTCTAGTTTTCCAGAGCTACCATCTGCAACTTTAGATGCGTTCCTTCTCTAACACACCTGGATCATTTACTCATTATAAGGCTCTACAGAACTGAGTTGCTGCTAATGAGGGAAGTCAACCTTTTGTCTGGGGTATATTTTAGCAGGGATGCATCTAAGAGTTGCAGTCTGAAGGACTGCAGCTGGGCACTCCTGATTTGTACCGTCAATGTGGCCCTTTGAGGGTGGCCAATATGCTGAAGTGGAACTCGGTGAAATTGAGTTTGACACCCCTGCACTAAAGCATCCTGGTGAAAAATGGAAGCTGCTACTTTAGGAAGGCGGTCATAATGCAAGGACTGATCTGTGTATTAAATTACAGCTAAACCTACGGGATGCATAAACTACCAACAGTCGAGCAAACAGGGATGCATATTATATTTCACAGGTTAATATAAAAGTTAAACATGTGTTTACATTGAAAATGTAAATAAATTCCCCCCAGCAGACAAAAACAACAGGTGAGGTTGGCAGTGAGTTAAGGCTTTTGGCTGAAAGGTTTGTAGCCCCTGATTTTGTAAAAAGTAAGAAAACTGAAGGTTAGATCTAATGAAAGGCACCAGTAACCTATGAACGGTTATACTCTGGGTTTTAATGGCTTTTATGGGTCTCTAGTCTACCAGTGAGTGTAAATATTTCAGGTACTCTGGGTTGATAGAAAGCTTTTAGTATCTATGTACAAGCGTCCGAACCCAGCCTGAAGACTGGAAACGATTCACTGATAAATGGATGATAATAAAGTTAAGTGTGGCATTTATCTCCCCTAAATTGAATCCATTCCCAAATCCGTTAGCTACGTTTTCCAGTAGTCAGTTAGCTTATGAAGTAATCTGTAAGCAGACGGTGGTGGCAGCATCATGCTGTGGGGTCATTTTCTACAGCTGGTCAGAGTTAATGGCCAAAGCTAAACAACCCTGGAAGAGGGTGAAGACAGATGCATGCCACACTTTTCAGATCTTCCGCTTCATTAAACACCAGCTTACACTGCAAATACTCTAAATCAGACCAAGTATTTTAGTTTCTACAGCAAATATCTCAGTTTTGTCTTCTTTTAAGTGCACTAACTTACAAGTTGGATATATGATCTTGTTTTAAGTCAATAATTCCTTAATATGTTTAAAAACTTCTACTTCCACTGGTAGATTATTTCACTTATAACATGGGAATAACATTTTGTTATAAGTAAAATAATCTGCTGATGGAACGGGACAATGTTTTTATTAATATTGAGAAATTATTGACTTAAAAAACAAGCTCTTATTTCTTTTTGAAAAGTTACCTGAAAGTTGGTTTTGTCTTATTTCAAGTGTAATAAAATACTTACTGCAGAAACTAAACCAAAGATACTTGGTAATATTTAGTTTTTACAGTGTGTTTAATTAAATCCTAATGAAACACTGAGGTTTGTGGATGTGAGGAACAGATGAGGATCAGGAGGTGTGAATAGTTTTGCAAGGCACTGAAAGCGGCGAATCAAAGAATCACCAGTTTGTTTTTGAACACCAGTTAATGTGGCGCTTTCTCTACTGGGAACTCTGGTTTTGACCTTTTAAAGTCACAGTACTGGATTCAATAGTCATGTGACTCGTGTGGTGAAGCCCTGTCATGTCCTTCAAATTCAGGAATACTTTGTTGATCCCAAAGGGAAATTAAATGTTGCTGTAACTCACATTAATTCAGATTCTTCAGAGAGTTACTGTAGATGTTGGCAGGGGAGACAATGTCAGGACAGACAGGGAGTGTGTGTGTGTGTGTGTGTGTGTGTGTGTGTGCATGCGTGTGTGTGTGTGTGTGTGCGCGTGCGTTTGTTTGTAATACCTTGTGGGGACGATTTTCCTGACATATACTACAGGAAAATGTAGTATATGTCATTTTCCTGTAGGCTCCGGTCCCCACAAGGGGAAACCCTGTTTTTGGGTCAGGGGTCAGATTTAGGGCTAAGGTATGAATTGAGTTTTGGTTAGGGTTAGGAAAAGGGTAAAGGTCAGGTTTAGGCTGTAGAAATGAATGGAAGTCAATGGAAAGTCCCCACAAAGATAGCAAAACAAACGTGTGTGTGTGTGTGTGTGTGGGCGGCGTTCTTCCTCAGCGATTCATCAGGCTCTGCATCATTTCCAGCGGCAGCGGGAAGATGATGGTGGAGTTCTTCTCGGCAGCGATGGTGTTGAGGGTCTGCAGGTAGCGCAGCTGCAGAGCCGATGGGGACTCAGAGATCACCAGGGACGCCTCCTTCAGGGCCCGCGACGCGTTCATCTCACCCTCAGCCGCGATCACCTGCAGGAGGAAGAGGAGGAGGAGGAGAGCCTTCATCTCACAGGAACTAAAGAACCAAAGCTTTCTGAAGAACAGATAACAAAAGTCCCGGTTTTATCGTGAACTCCACAGGAGCAGTTTTGGGAAAACCAGTTTAGTTTGGAGCGTTTTCAGACCATCATACTGCCACCGCCGTGTCTGACTGCAGGATAAGGTCATGAAGATGATTCTTAGTAAATGATGTGAGACGGTCACTTTGTTCTTTTGGGTCACAGTTTCTCTCCTTACATTGATCATAATAATAACTTTAATAAACACTAAATATATCTCTGAGTAATTAATCAATCTTTAACATTTCATTCTAATGTATTTTATCTTATATAAAAAGACAATTAGTTTAACCACTTATGGATTGATTTAAAGTCTTACTTGAATATTTTCTGTCGTTGGTCTGATTATAACACCTGGTTTATTATTTATAGAGAATATTTTTTACAAAAATTAAATGGATTTCCTGAATCTTATATTAAATCCCAAGCCGTTCTTTCCTCAGTCAGGATCTAATTATTGCTTGGTAGGATTAGGGTTGATGACGTAACCATGTTGTGAGGACAGATTAAGAACCATTAGAGCTCTGAGAGGAAGTGGGCCTGGTTCTGGATCAGACATTAAACACGGCGCCCGGCTGACGGCGCTGCGCTCCGCCTCACCTTGGCTCTGGCCTCGCGGCTCGCCTCCGCCTCGGCCGCCATGGCTCTCTGCAGCTGCAGAGGCAGCTTCACGTCCTTGATCTCCACGCGCTCCACCTTGATCCCCCAGTCGTCTGTGGCGTCGTCCAGAGTCGACTGGAAGCAGAGAGACGGACACACCCTGTAGTTTCAAACATCGTCCAGCAGGTGGAGCCCTTCAGGGAAGCCACCTGCTGCATGTTGGGAACAAATCTCTGGGCTCCTTCCTGGGAAAACTTTGACTGGTCCATCTCACAGCTAATCAAACCTAATTTATAAAGCAGTTTTCATACAAACTGAGGTTAAAGGTTAAAACATCCAAACAGGCATAAAACCCCCAGAGACGTGCACACTAGGAAGCATCAAACATAATTACAAAAAACTGTTAATAACAAGAAAGGCCTTTTACAGAACAGAAGGACACATACTGAGACTCATTTACACAGTAAGAATAAATTCACTGATCAGGTTTTAAGCATTAAACTTCTATAATGCTCCCAGTTAGACGACGCAGTTTGGAACCAAACTACAGATAGTATTAAGCTTTTATCATTTTTTGTATAATTTTGACAGTTCTATGGCTTTAATGTTATATTTGTGAGAACTGAGTTGTACTGTAACGCTGCCCTAAGAGTTCTGATAAAACCGGTCCAGGAATGACGTCGACAGGCTGGACGGTTCTGGAGACGTTCCACAGAACTTAAGCTAACATTAGCATTTCAGCTCATTTTGACTTAAAACTCAAGCTAATTAAATGAGTGGACTGAGATAATGTTAGCCATGATGCTAGTGTAAGGCAACATGCCAAT
The DNA here is from genome assembly GCF_051168715.1 of Poecilia mexicana. Taxonomy (NCBI): domain Eukaryota; kingdom Metazoa; phylum Chordata; class Actinopteri; order Cyprinodontiformes; family Poeciliidae; genus Poecilia; species Poecilia mexicana. The sequence goes on from NW_028263381.1 coordinate 20,957,519, forward strand.
GATAGCATTTAAGCTAACAGTAGCTTTCTAGCTAATTTGGACTAAAATAGCTCAAGCTAAGTGAATGGTCTGAGTAAAAGTTAGCCATCGTTACAGAGTAAAACAACTTAATAATGATACATTTAAGCTAATGTTAGCTTTCTAGCTAACGTCGACTCAAAAGTTAAAGTAGGAAGAATGCAGAAGTGAGTTCAGGAGAAAGATGTGGAGCTGCAGAGGTTGCAGACTCTTGAGTTTTCCTGTAGTTTCAACTTCAATGTAACGTAAAGTATTGCTAATAAAGATGGCATGAGGTCATATTTGTATATGTAGCTATGAGACTCTTGTCCACCATGCTTAAAGTCCAGTATGAAACGTAGCTGCCTTTGGGGTTACAGCTAACTGGGCTGACCTCGCTGGTTTGGTTCTGACAGGATGTAGGTGACGGCCTGTTTCTGCAGCCGGCAGGTTGGTCCTCTATCAGTCTGATCTCAGATCAGATCAACAAGGTTTCGGGAAGCTGAGAGCAAAACCTCAACAAACAATCAAGCAAAACCACAAGCAGCATAAAGAGCAGAGCGCCCACACAGAGAGGGGCCGACGTTCTGCTAATGCTCAGAGCTGGAGGAGGAGAAACTTTCACTTTTATGCTGCAGCTTATTGATAGGGAGCTACTTTAAGTTTAACAAATGTGTAAATGCTAAACCAATAAACCTCATTTAGAACATTTGATGAATGGTGGAGGGGTTGTGTGTTCTACCTGCATGTTGTGAGCGATCTCCTCGCGGTCGGACAGGATCTCCGCCAGGTTCTTGGTGCCCAGGACGTTCCTCAGGGTGGTCTGGGCCAGCAGCCGCGTGGCGGAGTCCGCGTTGGTGATGTTGGCCACGGCCAGGGTGGCGTTCTGGACCCGGTAGTACACCACGCCATCAACGCTCACCGTCACCGAGTCTTTGGTCAGAACCTGACAGAACGGGAATGTTTTCAGATAAATTTACCTGAAATGCTACAACATTTCAGTAACTCAACTCAGAAACAGATTCTCATGTTTTTAACCGTGAATTACTTCTGTTTCTCATTTCTGATTATAACCTGAGACCAATAATGACTTTTAATAAAGAAACATTTTGTTTCGGGGGAAGAACTGACATTTATCTGTCAGTGACTCTACACAAAAGCTATAGGAATATTGATAAAGGATATTAATGGAAAGTTTAGTGGAAGGAAAAGTGGACTAGGAAGGGAAGGCAGGTAATCACCACTGTGCTGCTCTGATGGTGGGCTGTAGATTGAGTCAGAGCTTGAAGAACCGCCACACCCAAACATATAGTGCTTCACTATCAAACCTGTAACTCTCCCTGTGTCTCCTGCACCTTTGCCTACAACATGTCTTCCTTCCACTAAACCTTCCATTAATAAATCATTTTGTAACCAGCATGTTTCTTTCAAAATGACCCTCGGTGTGTTTTCCTCCTCACTGAGGGCATCAATGCCAGACTGGGGCAGCTGTTACTGTGTTGGTCAAAGCAACATTTTTACACTAAAAATAATTTTTGTTTGCTTTGTGTTGCAATTTAATTCACAATAAAGAAAGTAAAACTAATTTTCTAAGCCATAGTCACATAAAAACACCAGTAATAAATGACTGAAATGTATCAGGAGTGTATAAAAAGCGAGTTGTACCTCTTGCGGCGGGATGTCGAAGGTGATGGTTCGCATGTCGACGTTGATGAAGTTGTCAGTACACGGCAAGATGAAGAACAAACCTGTGGTGTTAGAAGAAGGTAAATAAGTTTTACCAAACCATGAAGGCGTTGTTGTGTAAACACAGTAAATGTTTGGGAACAGAACGAGCGTCAAGTGGAAGCCTGCTGGCTGAACTGCAGCACAGGGACAGACGGACGTTTGCAGCTTTTATTACAACGTGACTGAAACACGACATCGAGCTGCACACGTGTGAGGCGCCTGGGCATCGTGGTGCGTTCACAACAAACCACGCATTTTGAACGCAGATGCTTGACGGTTTAGCGTTTCGTCTGCGTGGTGGAGGAGCATCAGGCGCGTCAGATCTAGGCGTCGTTTTCCGTTGGATGCTCTTGATGCGTCAAATGCTCAAAACGCTCCAAACGGTTCAACTCACGCCGCGCCTGACGCTCAAAACGCGCTCGGTGTGAACGCACCATTAAGAACATCATGATCATATAAAATTATAACGAAAAACGTCCATTAATGAAGGACTGGATGTATCCGTCCGTATGATTCACCAGAAACACGCAGCTGTTTGTCCCAACTTATCAGGCTCTCAACCAAATGGTCCCTTTGGATGTTTTAATAAATCTTTGGTGCTACAAACAGGTTTAAAGCATTTAATCAACCGAACTGAATCGATGTGAGAACCAGAGGTGTTTATGTGAGGTAAAGTTTAGCCCAGACGTACCCGGTCCCTTGGCTCCTCCTTTCAGGATGCGCCCAAGGCGGAAGATGATGGCTCGCTCGTACTCCTTCACTATCTGAACAGAGCAAACACAACGGCACTTTCTGTAGTTTTAACATGAAAAACTAATCAAACACAACAAATACAGTCATGGTAAAAAAGAGAGACGCTTATTTCATATATGGTGCTCTTTTTTTAATCAATGTGTAAATAATAATGAATCTTAGACAGAAAACAACCAGGAGCTTCCAGTTCAGATCATCATCAGTGAGCGTCTCTACAGAGCCCTTTGTTTTTCCACAAAGCAGGAGATCCTGATTAAGTCTATTGATTAATTGGTCATCAGCCGGTGTGCCAGAGATCAATTGCTGCTGCGCATCAGTCCAGGAGGGTTAGACGGCCATTTTGAAACAACATCAACTCAAATATAGAGATTACAGGAAGGTGGGAAAGTTTCAATGACTCCAGGAGTGAAAATCAACAGATTCATCAGTTTAAAGGAACTTCAACTCAGACGCTGCACTGCAAAAACTATAAAACTCACCAAGTAGTTTTTGTCTAGTTTCTGGTGCAAATATCTTATTACACTTGAATTAAACTTTAAAGTAACTTATCAGCAAGATATAGAGGCTTGTTTTAAGTAAGCAATTCCTTGATATTGATAAAGTTCTAGATCCATTGCCAGATTGTTTCACTTATGAAACGGTGAAATTGTCTTGTCATAAGTAAATTTATCTGACACCAGTGCTAAGTTAAAACTAATTATTCTGGCAGATTATTTCACTTATAACATGACAAATATGTCATGTTATAAGTGAAATAATCTGCCAATGGAACTAGAACTGGGTTGCTAGGCGACGGGCTGGGCTTGGCTGGGGTTGCTAGGCGACGGGCTGGGCTTGGCTGGGGTTGCTAGGTAACGGTGCAGTGGAATATTCCACCAATGGAGCTAGAACTTTCTCAAGCTCCGATAAATTGCTGATAAGTTACTTGTAAGTTAGTTTTGTTTTATTTAAAGTGTTTTAAGACATTCACACTAGAAATGAGACTAAAATACTTAGTTAGCGTGTTAAAGGTTAAAGTTCATGACAGGGTGATTAGAAACCAGATGAACACGTAGAGTTTGGAACGGCTGGAGGAGAAACGTCTCTTCTCCTTAAAAAACTAAATAGCAGCACAGCTTCTGGACAAAACATCTGGATCAGAACCCTATGGATGATGAGACTAAAGAAACTCCTTAGTTCGGTCCAAACTGGCTCATCAGCGGAGCAACAGCCTGGAAACATTGTGTGAATCAAGATGTTCAAGCATCTCGATCAAAGTTCAGACCTCAACCTGACTGAAACGTTGCCGTATGACTCCGACTGAACCACAAACCACGCAGAACAGCAGCATGTTTAAAGTAAACCAGTCACTGAGCAGCAGCACTAAAACGTCCCGTATTTCAGACGCAGGAGGGGAAAGGTGGTGGTGGCCATGTTGTTCATCTGATAAAACTTTACTGAAAATGTAAAACTGGTGGCTCCAATTACAAGAAACTTTGACAAAACCATGAGCTGAGTCAGAATGACTTCCTCCATTACATTACTGCGGAGGGCTTTTATCATTTAACGGATTCGATTTCTTGTCATGATAAGAATTAGATTTAGCCTCGTCCCAATAAGTTCAAATTAAAACTCCCCCAAAATATCCATATTTTCTGTTAGTTTATTTTCTCCACTGTTTGTTCCATGACAATATGGAAAGAAAAGATGGTTAAATGCAGGTCAGTGACACAAATCACACTTCTTTACATGATGACCTGAAAAAGTGGAGCTAAAGGGTGTGTTTTTGGGAGCGATAATTACTGTGGCACGCAGTTCGCCTGTAGTTATCATAATGTGGTGATAAAGTCCATTTCACCCAGCTCTGTTTGCTTTAAAAGCAGGAACTGATGAGCAGCTGACCTTAATGCACATCCATATGGAGATGGGGAGGGTGACCAGCATCAGCAGGAGGGAGAATCCAACCAGCAGCCAGCCGCACAGGCCGATGCCTGAGTCCGCGTCCTCCAGAGCTGGGAGGAAGACGGCGCACACACACAGAGTGAAAAAAGTCTTTCATTTATCAGCTTTTCATCAAACATTCTCTGTAATCACTCCATCCATTCTGCATATTTCTACATCATTAGTTTGTTCAGGTTAGTTGGGTTTCCTGTCGCAGCACAGCCAAACCCAGACACTCATGGTTACTGACGACGACATTCACCCAGACGGCGGATCAGATCCGTACCTTCAACATCGTGTGAATTGTAACGGCCCGGACCTACAGGCAAAGTAAACCAAACACAAATCAAAACGCAGTCCTGCCAGGAGCAGCAAGCCAGGAGGTCTTAAGGGTGCCAGTGCAGAAACCAACAGAGACCAGCGGGTTTCGTTTTACTGGAGGTGGACGGAAACAAACTGGAATTTAGAAAAATGTAAAAAGTCGATGTAATTTCTGGAAGCGAACATTAATTATTTAAAGCATCTACCATGAAGTACGACTGGAATCACTTCTGCTTCCAGCTTTGATTAAAACATTAGAACAGAAATCCTGATACGCCTTCATTTTTAACTGAAATGTGGAAAAGCAGTTTGAAAGTCTGAATATGCCACAATGGCGACATCTGAAAACACCGATGGTTAACTTCAGAAATCCACATCCATCTCCTCAACTTTTAAACTGCAGGATTTGAGTGGGACAGTTTGGGTTTCCTCAAACTGGTAGTGTGACCCAGTCGGTGTAACAGAACCAGGTTTGTTCTCACACATCCTCAGCGCTCTGTCTGTGAAGTGCAACACTTCGTCACGTAGGAAAACACCCACCAACCCCAAAGCTCCCACCCCGACCTCCACAGGTCGGACTGCAGTTCCCTCTAACAGCAACGACGGTCAGTAAGGCCACAGATTTCTGTTTCACTTTCATCACATGAAATGTCTAAAATATGAGGGTTTTTCTGTTGCTTCAGTGTAATGACTGCTTCCTGTCTGAGTGGCCTTTCAGGCCATGTTGTGGAGAATAAACTCAAACGCCAACCAGCGTCTTCACCACGTGCTGGTTTGGTTTTCTCTCTAGTTTCGCTCAACACTAATCATGTTTTTTAAGGGATTTCTTTGAAAATTTTATTTGTGTTCAGTTTTTATTCAATTTTATTCATTTTCCAATTTATTCATTTCTGAATTTTTAGGCTCACCTGTGACGTTATATGAAGTTATTCCACAATCAGCTAGGTGATTTAAAGTGTATGTAAAAGACTTTTATTTATCTCATGTTACTATGGGTGATCAGCTCCATCTAAAACAAACATTGTGTGATAAATTAATAAAATCTAACAGTAGCTCTATATATTTTCTGCTGAGTCAGATGGTCAAACAATGATAGATTTAAACTAATTTCAGACTGTGCTAATGGACCTTTTAAAAATAATATTTTATAAATTATTCACTTGCTGTTCCTACACCAAGGCCTAGTTTTAGACCAACCTGTTGCCTCCTCCTATCTGTCCTGATTCTTCTTCCTCTCTTCTTTTTCTCCATCCTCCTCACAGCTGGATGACATTAACTTTATGTTAAGTAGGTTTAAAACATACAGCAGTCACCCACATATAAAAACATAAGTAAATATCTGTTTTTGAATAACAGTGAGTCTGATCAGATTTACTATACATCTACACCGATCTAGCATTATATTCAGTGAAGATATTTAAAACACAAGTTCATCACTGCCAAGCTCCAAGGTTTCCCCCAGAAAACTTTCTAAGCCTGGTGGTTGGGCGCTGAGGCAGTCATTCATCCAGCGGCCATTGTGTGTGTGTGTATTTTTTTTTTAAATGTTTAAAGCTGACAGGAAATTTGAAAATATCACTTGATAAATATGTTTTATTGAAAGATTAACACCTGATCATCAAAGTCTTAAAAATGCAAACATTTTAAAAAGACTTAAATAAATAAGTAATGCTAAGCCTGGTGGGGCACAAGTAAAGCCTGGTGGCCCGCCAGGCTTATAATACACTGGGGGAAACCCTGAATTTTCTTATTTATAATTAATTCTCCATGTAGTCTAAACCAAATCACTACAAACAAGTTAGTTTACTGTTCTTGCCATAACAAGAACAGTATATTGTCATATTGCACACAGCACAACAGTGACCTGTCACTTTACTAGACGCTTAAGCTAACCTGAATATTTACAATATTTACACGCCTCTTCTTCATGCAATGACATAATTTGCCTTCTGTCTGTCAACCTGTTTGCATAACCTTTTTTTAATCCCTAAAACATCTTTATCCTTCTCCCTCTGACATTTTCCATGAGTTTTCTTTTCTACCCAGGAGGGACGTCTACCCTAATCAGTGCTGTGCCTCTATTATTGATCAGAATACTAATACATGCACAGATGGCTGTTAAATGCAGAAAATGCTGACTATATTTTTTCACCATTGTTGTAAAGAGTGTGCCATTGTTTCTGGCGCCCGCTTCAGAGCAGCGCCCCTTCCTCCGGCAGCCATCACCGCCAGCTAATGGGCGTTTACATTCCTGTTGGTGTTTTATTTTCACTTTTTTGTAAATAGTTTGTTCTTCAATACAAAAATATGCATGCATATACTTTTTAAAAATATATTCTACTCGGTTGCACAATAATTTGATGTTATTTCTGTACAATATATTAATCTTATTTTTTGTTATATTTTATAGTTTTGTCTTTGTGTGAACCTACATGCATCGATTGCCTGTCACTTTGCTGCTGCTACACCTGAATTAATCCCCACTGAGGGACAATAAAAATAAATGTCTGTTACTCCACATAAACGCTAACATCTGCTGTCCAAGCAGGTACGAAACGACCTTTCACAGGCGGGTTGATGATGGGGAAATAACCAGGAAACATAGAAAATAAAAAATGTAAACATGTTGAAACTGGTGCCGCTTTGCATTGGCACTCTTAAGTGACTCTGGGTTTAAATGACCTCCGTTACTAATGCGATGAATATTGATTACTAGAAACAACACAAACTGACCCCACCCGTCATTACAGCTAATCCCATTTACTTTTAATTATAGTCTGCTACATATAAATAAACGATATGCAATCACACGTATTTCCTTCACACAATAAGTCCAAACAATCGTATGTCGTTCTTATTATAGCACATTTAGTTCCTAGTACAAAACAACTTCGCTTTTCCATTTGGGAAACGACAGGAAGGTTACGGCTGCTACCGAGAGATTTCCGTCGTTTAGCATTGAGCTAACAATTAAATCCACTGCTTAAATCGTTAAAGTATCAACATTTTTAACATCATGTAAAAGGGGGGGCTCTAAAAATGAAAATATTATTTGAGACGGAAGATAACATAGTGGCGCACGTAGTGCACTGCACACGGCTGAGGCTACATCCTGAAAACCGCAAAAACGCCGTTAAAACGGATCCATATACAGCAGGTCGGGAAAACGGACCGAGCCTCACCGGACTGGCGCTCTCTTCTTTTGGACTCTGTCATCGAAACTCCTTCGCTGTTCATAACAATTCAGAGCGACGGAGCAGAAGCGCTGGGATAAACGGTTCAATGAGTGGCGGGCGCTGGGAGATAAACACTGACTTCGCCCTGGAATTTGTCTTACAGGCGTAATGACGTAAGCACGCATGTTTCATGGGCAGTGGCGTTTACAAGCCAGGTAATTAAAAAACTAAAGCTCATAGTTATAAAGCACACTTATATATATATATATATATATATATATATATATATATATATATATATATATATATATATAATAATGAAACAAAAAGTAGTCTTGTTTCTGTTGAACATGGATTTGTAAATCACTTTATTAACTTTTGTTTTATTTAGCAACTTATTTGAGTGAAATTGACTGGATTGTTGTAGTTTTATTGACAAATGAAACTGAAAGCAACAAACTGAGCTTAATGAAAGATGGCCTCCATTTTGGGACGATTTTGCTTCGTCTGCATCTGTTTGGATGGGCTGGCCTCAGTGAAAATTACACCCAAATCTTTTTTTTAAGTGTATCTGTGCTGGTACAGCAAAGTTGTGCCATTATCAATCTGGTATTACTGCATATTAGGGTATATTTGGTGTTTCAACTATTAAAATAGGCAGTTGTAGAAGGAAACTGAAGTATTTAGTTATTCATGTACAGTTGTGAGGAGAGCCTTAAAGCTGTTAATCAACCTCCTGCACACGCTGATAAATGTGCTAATGGCAGAAAAACAACTTACAGTTACAGGAAAACTTTATCTGCCATCATGGGTGGTTATGCTAACTAGCATTAGCATTTTCACACTATATTGTGGTGAACCAGCTGTAGATTAGCAGAGAGTTTCTGACTGAACTGCAACAACCAGCGCCAATTTTAACAGATATGTAAAAACCTTTTTTTTTTCTTTTTTTTTTATAAAAGTTACATCCTGCAGCTTTAAGATTAATGATTGCATGTAAGATATGTACGAAGGATTTCTCTCATCTGCAGCCTAAAACCCACAGGACTGTTATTTTTAGACAGTTTGTAAAAACACACCATGTTTATTTTTAGAGCTTCTCCACATGCCAGAGGTGCAGAGAGAGCAAATAAAGTCCTTCAAACGCAGCAGCTGATTTCTGAATATACCAGCTCTGTAGTTTAACTAATCTATTTATACCAGAGACTGGCAGCGAGCCTGACATGGTCCCAGAGGAAGCGCCCATCCATTGTTAACAAGTTTAAACTGGTTGTGCTACACATTTGTGTATTATCAGCAAAATGGAAATTAACATTGTTTTAAACAATTAGAAGAAAAATAACATTAGTGGCAAAGTAAGGAAAACAATTGTAGCTCGAAAAACAGACTGTACACTTCATGATGCTTCAGTTGTTATTTATCAAAGGCAGCTTTAAACAAATGGGTATTATCCCTGATTTAAAGGAACTCAATGTTTCAGCAGTTTCGCAGTTTTCTAGAAGTTTGTGCAAGGAAGTTGTTTGTGCAACAGCCTATTCTAATATAAGAAAACATTTGGAACTGATTTTGCTACAAAGTATTCAACTAGAAGAAAGAGAAAGAAGAAACAAGAACAAGGAAAAAGAACAACCTCAGTCCTCCAGGGGGAAAAATTGACATTTCAGTTTTTTGTCCAAAGAACAAAAAACAAACAGCATAAGACATGTAGACAGGTGACTGATGCTGCAGCCATCTTGGGAGGTGAAAAAACAAATGGAGGGGAACAAAACTATGTCTCACACTGCATCTCCGACAGGACAAAACACCACATGGTACCAAACAATTTTCAAAAACATTAGCTTCTGCTACGTTTCATTTTGATAATTTCAAATATTAAAGAATCTGTGCACCTTATTCCTGTTTTCAAACTGTTTCACAGGTGCATTGTATGTCTGAAGAGTTCAAATAAACCACTAAAGTTAGTGTGGGTGCACCGATTGCAGTTTTTTGTCTGATCGCCGATTACCAATCTTTTAAAAAAACCTGTTCTGATTCCGATTTTAGCCGATACCAATTTGTTTTTGTTTTAAATGTTGCTCAATATAGCAAGAAACTTGCAGAACTTGCAATAGTTGGGTGATGATTGTTAATGGCAAACATGAAGGCATGACCTGGTGGGCCGGTCTGCCAGAAAAACCTCTCATGACTGAACAGAGGACATTTCTAGACTTTGCAGAGGTAGATCAGATTGGTGGATAAGGTCGGCTCCTCATGTAAAAATGAGTAGATCTTGAAAAATTAAGGAAATCGGAACAGATAAATCGGTGCATCCATAAAAATTAGGTCTAAAATGACTTGAAATTCATCCCCATGATGATTGTTTGTCAACTTCTGTCTGGAACTGAATATCCTCCAACAGGAAACGGACTCAAACCAGGTGGTTTATGTTTTCAGACAGACATCTTGAACATTATGGTTTATTATTAGGAAGCTAAATATTGTTCAAAAAATCTGGTTGACTTATAAACTCAGTTTATGATTGGACAGAAGACAAGCGATCATAGTGTGAGGGTTAATATTTCCTGGAAGGCAGCCATCTTCCAGTTGCTTACACATCCACTGGTTGAAGCTGCATTATAAATGTTTAATCCCTTACAGTTCAGCATAAGCTGGAGGTAAAAGTTTAATGAATAAATAAATAATTAAGCTGAAAGCTGTGCTCTGCACTGAGCCACATGATTAACAGAAGTTTTCCTCTTTTACAGCCGACTTCGACATCTGGCAGATTCAGGCTGAGAACATTATGAGCCAGGTTGTGTTAGTGAGTCTGGATGAGAGCTGATGGAGGCTGAGAAACAAATAAACAATATTAGAAAAACACAACAAACATAAAGAGGAGAGCGAGGCACTAAAACCTCATTTCTAGTTCAGATAGAGAACTTGAAACTGAGAATAAAGAGCTTATTTTGAGATTCAGTGAAACTTGAACATTAATAAGACACAGTCACACTGTTTCTGTATTTCCATGTAAGCTGGAATACAAAGAAAATATATTACACATGTAGTAAATATAAGGAAATGTAGCACATTTGAACAGTGCATGTATGCTGGAATAAAAGTTGTGGGATTCACAGAGTTCAACTGGGTGAGTTACTTTCTCACATAAATAAGAATCATCCGATCAACTGAGAATTAAAATCTGATGTTTTATGAGTTTCACTGAGTGGTTAAATAATCATCAGACAAATTACAGAATATTTCAGGCTCCCCACGCTGAAATCTACTAAAGTTTTCTGATGAATCGGCCTGCAAGGTTAAGAAATTTATACAAAAATAGACCAACGTTCAGATGTTTATTTGTAAAAAATATTGGAAGCTAAGATTTTTTAAAATCTCTTTCTTAGAAAATTGTTCACTTAAAATAAAACAAATTGAAAATATGAGCATTTTCAGAGTTAATAATTCTTTAATTTTGGTGAAAAAGTATTAGCTCCATTGGCAGATTATTTAGTTTATAAAATACATTTCTCCCATGTTATAAGTGAAATAATCTGCCACTGGACCAGTAATTTTTATCAATATTGAAGAATTATTGACTTAAAACTCTTAAATGTTGCTAAAAAGTTCCTTGTAGTTTAGTTTTGTTTTATGACAAGTGTGCTAACATATTTGCATTAGATATGGTGTAAATACTTGGAAAGGTTTTGTGTTTGCCTCTCTAGGAGTTACTCCAGTGCAGTAATGACTCCTTTCAGCTGCAGTGTGGAATTACATCAATCACCAGCTGCATTTATAGCACATAATGGCTAAAAGCTTCATTAAGGCCTCCAGTCTCTCAAGTTATCTCTCGCTCTGTTTGTAAAGACTTCCTTACGTCTCTAAATTGGCTTTGAGCTGAAACTATAACATCTAAAATGTGAATACGCTCATTTTGTGGTGGGCATGAAGAAATCTGTTTTTATTGAAGGAAAAAAGTTAAAAATTTTCACTTTAAATCCAAATAAGCTGCTGCTGGCCCCAGAACTATACATGTTTGAAAAGCAGAAGTAGAGCCTCATGCACAACCAACTATTGTTGGTTGAACAACAGTCATTTTAGACAAGGTTACCTTGCAACCTTGTGGGTTGCAAGGTAACAGCACAGTGTGACTTTAAGGTAATGTAAGGTAAGGTAATTTTATTTATATAGAACATTTTCAGCAACAAGGCAATTCAAAGTGTTTTACATGAATTAAAAGGAAATACAAACAAAATAAACCAAAGGAAAGAAAAATAAGAAAAATAAGCTCAAGAGTGACTAATCTAAATCCTCTTCTGGGGCAAAGTGAGTAGTTACAGTTTCTAAAATGTAGTAATTAAAAGTATTGTTCCTGCTAAGTATTTCTGGATTCCAACTTCGTAATTATTCTAATTCTGATTCCATTTCTGGGCTTTATAATATTGATCTAAATAGTGCGTACTGCACAATTTCTACTATTACTAATAAACTAAAATAATCCTTTTCTGGGTTAAATAGAGAGTACTCCACCGTTTCTAACAAAATAAAACAAAAAAGAAGAATGGACACATTAGGGCAAATGGCAACATTCAGACAAAACAAAGGGAAAAACAGAGACATGAGTGAAGGCGGTGACGTCAAAAGGCCATGAAACCACGTTGCTGAGCCTCCATTCAGTACCCTACCATTCAGCTGTGCAAAACGCCTGGGTGGACCTAGCCCCGCCTTCTAGGACGAAGCTCCTCCTCAGAGCTGCAGCTTCTAAGCTTCTGAGCTCCCCCACCACTCAGCTCCTTCAGACTAGCCAGAAGAGATTAGCAAACACCTGTTGGAAGTGCTGAGCTTATTATAGAAGCTACTTCTCAGCTCCTCCATTTGAGAGTTAATGGAGGAGCCATGCTGTGATGACTTCCTGAAGGTGGAGTTTTAGAAAGAGCAGGAGCTTCTTAAAGAGACAGAGGCCCAATATCAAATTACCAAGTCAAATTAGCATTTATACAACTGAAGGTAACATGGTTACTTGACTGTGCAATAAAATGGCACTATGTGGCTGGAAAACACACAATACTGCCCCATTAACAATAGGGAGGTGTTTGAAGTGGCTCGTTTTCCAGACACCAAAAAACATTAACTTACTGCCAAAAAATGCCCTGGTGGTTTTCTAAGCTCTTGAACTGTTTTAGATCCAAAAGGAAGTATAAAAAAGTGAAAAATAAGTATTTTTTGACTACAGGTTCCCTTTAAGTCTGAGGCCATCCCACTGGGAGGAGACCCCGGCTCAGACCCAACTCTTGTTGAAGGGACTATATGTCTCTGAAAGCCTGGGAACATTTGGACCCTCCAGAAATAGCTGGAGAGTTGCTGGCCAAAGATATGCCTGCATTTCCCTAATGAACCCATTACGCCCTCCGTCCACAGATACAGAATGTAAAAAAAGAATTGTAAAAACATATATCCTATTGTAAAAACTGGGTTTGATTGAAAAATCTCCATGGTAACCCACATTAATGAAGCTGTCAGTGCAACCCTGTGGAAATACAAGCATGCAAATACTTTCAACAAAGACTAAAGCCACTGTAAACACAATAATGAGGAAGCCTATTGGCAAATGTTTGGAAACACCGGGATGAATGAACGCCTGGCAGGAATCCAAGTCAAACTGTCTGCGTGGAGCTGCAGCTGCGCCGACAGCCAGGCAAAGCTGTGCATCTTTGCAGCTTTCATTAGCTCTCTTCAAGCCACTCTGGTTGAATCAGTGCATTCGACACGGCGAGGCTGATAGAAACAGACGTGTACTAGGTGTAAAATCATTTAGCAAACATTAATACAGTAGCAGCTAAACAGTGGCTGGCTGCATTCTGCGTCAGGTCAGATCCCAGCCATGTGTTCGGAGCAGCGAGCGGAGATAACGTCGTTTCCTCCCTACCATTTTCACAGATCTCAATAATTTCATTTCTTGTAAGTCAGTCGGAAGAATCTGGTCCGGAGCAGCTTCTGCAGCGCATTAAGGGATGAACAGGAAGTTCTGGAGGGGAGCGGCTTGCACATAAACAGAAATGTATTCATTCATTAACAGAAAAATATTCAGGAATCTGTTTGAATCTAATAACCTTTTGCTTTTAATCAATTAACAAAAATATACATTTTTTTTATCTTACAGCAGCATTTAGTTTTCTTTTATCAGTTGTATTGGTTTAAATTAAAGGAACAACAAAAAGTATCCCAAGATCCAAAGTGGGAACACTTCAAGTCCAATAATGTTTGTCCACTGGTTTCCTGATGTCATTTTTATCCAGCTGCTAGTGAATAAAACACACCAGTGCTAAAATATAAAGCTCCACAGCAGGAAAACTTCCTGTTTACATATCTCATGTTGGTGGTTTTCTTCATTTAATTAAGAAAAGCAGGTTTTCTATTGAAACTGATTAAGACTCTACCTGTTTTCATACCTACCCATGTGAATGTAACAGTAATGAAACAATGTAGAACAGAAGAATAATGTCTGAAGACGTAGTGAGTAAAAAAAAAAACAAAAAAACACTACATTGGTGTGTTTTAAATTAATTATATTGTTTATTTAAATCTTTTTGAATCTGGGGAGCCTGCACCAATAAAACCCAAACTGATGAACTTAACAGCAGCAGGTTTACGGACGAAACTCTGCTCTGAATTTCCAACATCACATTTTGTTGCGACTATTCAGACCATTCTACACTGCAAAAACACAAACTCTTACCAAGTATTTTTGTCTACATTCTAGTGGAAATATATTAGTACACATGAAATAATATAAAACCATCTTATAAGTAACTTATAAGAGTTTGTTTTAAGTAAATCATTTCTTAATATTGATTTTCAAACAGTACTAGTTCCATGGGCAGATTATTTCACTTTTAACATGAGAAAAATGTCTTGTTATAAGTGAAATAATCTGCCCATGGAACTAGTACTTTGTTGCTAGGTAGCAGGCTGGGCGTGGCTAGGGTTGCTAGGTAACGGCGCAGTGCAATATTCCACCAATGGAACTAGAACGTTTTCAAGCTCATATATTTTGCTGAGAAGTTACTTGTAGGTTAATTTGTCTTATTTAAAGAGTATTAAGATATTTGCACGAGAAATCAGACCAAAAATACTTGGTAACATTTTGTGTTTTTCTAGTGTACAATCATAGTTTGTTATTGTCGAATGTGTTGCGCTAAAGCAATCCTCTACATTGTGTGTGTTGGTACAGATAAACATCTAAGACATGGGCATTGGGGGGAAAAATAAATAAAAACCTCTGGCCTAGTCAAAGTCCAGGCCTAAATCCAGTTAATAATCAATAGCAATGCTTGAAAACTGATGTTCACAGAAGCTTTTTTTGGAAAATGTTGCTGGTATTGATGGAATTGCACCAAATATTTACACAAATCACCACAAAATTACCCGAAAAATTATCCAATAGTACAGCTGGATTTTTCAGAGAAATGTAAAAGAGCTTCTGGTATTTATTGTGGGTCAGTTGAGTTATTTATGTCTCTGTTTTGTCTCTAAGCAGCAGGAAGTGGTAGGTGGACGGGTTTTCCTCAGGTTCCTCCGTTCTGCTCCATCTTGTGGTCGGTTCTTGGTAAAGCGACCACAACATGGACTGCGGATCTATTCCATATTTTCCCCGAGTTTTCAGGGCCTTTAAAATTTAAAAAACTAAGATTAATTTCAGCAAAATCTCAGAAAATTTTCAACTTTTGAAACTCAAAAATTTTCGGGTATATTTATTTATTTTTTAAATAAAATTATCTGAAATATTTTAATCTGATATCTTAATCTAAAAATCCGGGATTTTTTTCTCTTGCTCATTTTTGAGTTTTGCATTTGCAGAAAATGTCAGATTAACCTGAAAATTTGGTGGAAATTTACTCTTTGTTTTACATACCAAACTATCACAACTGTGGCTGTTTTAATAAATATGGAAAAAACAGACGATTGTGAAAGTTACACACTGGAACTTTAATAAAAGAAAATAATTTTAAATTAGAATCAAATTGACTAAAACACTTTAAAATACTTTTGAGTTGCGTCATTCCATTGATAAATAGGACATATCTGTGTAGAAACGGCTCCAGTTCCTCCATGTTCAGCTGATGTGGACACAAACAAGACTTTAATCTACAGCTGAGCGAATCCCAGTTTCCTTCCTAACCAACTGCAGAACAGCAAACTATCCCAAACTGTCTAAACACAGACTGCTGTGTGTGCTTTCTCTCCCTCTCTCTGCTGCTGGAGCCTCAGAGCTGTCATAGCAACCCAGGGAACCAGGCTAGCATGTTAGCATAAAGGACGACAAATAACGGTGGAGGCCATGACAGTTTCACTTTTCAACCAGTTTCTGACCAGAAAAGCCAACAATGCCTCTTTGGACTTTCTAAAATGGTCCTTATTAGATTTGATTAAGAATCATAATGAATTAAATTATGTTTTTAAATATAAATACAATTAAAAATAGTGTGTTTCAGCAGATTTCCATGGAATAACTACATTACTAAACACTAACAGAACCATTAATATTTCTTCTGCTTTTTTTGTCATTTGGCTTTTTAAAAAATCACTTTTAACAAAAGACATTTTAGAGGAAAAATTGTCATTCTATATTTCTTTATCTTAAAAACTAAATATTTAAAGACGTTTCCTTCGGTCTAGTTGTGTCCATGAGGGCAAAAGTTATTAAGTTAAAAGCATTTGGGGCCACAAATTTTCATTATTTTTGAAAAGAACTTTTGTGCCTTTTCTTTATTTTATCTTGTCAATAATAAACAAAAAAATCTGATTTTTGAAAAAAACAAAAAAACTAATCAGTAAATTATTTTCATATGTATCTAGTATAAGACAAGTTTACAGTTTCTAAATTTTTGGGTTGATTGTTTTTTTATTTGGCTGCAAAATTTAATTTTGAGTAATAGGAGGTCAGTGTTTGTGGCTCTAGTTACCCCAAAATTAAGATAAAAATGCAAAATCTACTTCTGCATCTAATACTTTTTGGCAAAGATATTATTTTTCTGTAAAAAAAAGAAAAGAAAAAGAAAGTTCGCAAAAAGAATAAAGTGTCGATCTGTTTCAACCAAGTATGCTTGGCCCGCCCAAAATCCTTCAGACGACCACAAATGGCCCCCGGGCCTCACTTTGGACTCCCCTGTTTCAGTCAGTATTTATCAGAAATTATAAGTCATCATTTTTATTGAAACACTGCAGCTCCAAATTAGTTTTATTTAGCTTTCTTAAAGACAAAAATATTTTTTATGTTCGTTAATTCACGTTTTATGTAATTTCAACATAAAAACGGGCAACATGAAGATTTTAAAACTGAAAGTTTAGGAACTTTATTTCAAATTCTCCATGTTCATTTGAATTTATTGAACTGAATCTATGAACAATATCAAAAACTAACAGTAAACAGAAGTTAAATTTAGTATTTAATTGCTGTTTTTGCTAAATATCAGCGTCTTTTGCGGTTGATGACTTTAAACTGCGGTGGGTTTTGACAGGGACGCTGCAGCTCAATGGGGAAAGGGCGCCCCCTTGTGTTGAGCACAGAGTAAACACTGCACAAAGTTTTAATTTGTAACGTTAGTAAATTTTCTAAGATATTAACATATTATTGGCTTTAATTGAAAGACTATGGACGCAAACAGAAAACTGGTAATTAATATAACTTTATATTTGGCAAATTTCATATTCACAAATGTAAATTTTAATAATTTTCATCCTTTTGGTTAAAAGATCAAATTATAGTTATCCACCATTTCCAAAAGTAAACATAAAAAATCTGTAAACACATATGAATGTTGTAGATCATTAAATGTTTTTAATTTATCGTAATATCTGCTTTCTGTTTGCTTTAGTACCAATTTTACTGCACTGTATTTATTGTCAATACAAATTTCATACTTTATTTCACATTCTTTGTTTCTTTTTTGTATTTGTAGAGATCTTTTTGCAAAATTAAGGAGATGTTTCATATATCTTATTTTTTCTTTTGCGTTCAATCATCTCGGGTTGAAAAACTTGAGGACGACGATCAGCTAGAATGATCAAAAAATGCAGCAAAAATAGGACAATATTTACCAATATTGAATAAAACCACAAATGCTTTCAGAGATTAAGTTATCAATTACCGTTATCTATTATTATTCAAGAATTACTCATTGAATGCAAAACAGTGTATATTTTAACAGGTTAATGGGTAGTTTTATCAGTATACTTAAAAATAAAAATGAGTTTAACACCCTGGGTTCTGGAAGGTAAAATGATTCCCATCAGATTGATAGATGAGATTAATGAACAACAAACTTTGCTGAACGATAAATTGTCCCCGAAGTTATCGCGATAAACGCTAATATTGTTGAGACCATTTTCAAGTAAAACAATGCTTAAACAATGCTTGAAGTGTGTTCTTTAAAGTTTAGAACACATTCTAAACTTTAAATTCTAGTGAACATTTAAAACTGGAACTGAAAGACATTTCAAATATCAAAAATAAGTAAACAGAAGAACTAATAAAATGAATCATTAAGTCTCTGTTAACAAAACTGTCCTTCAATACATGGCTGGTTGAGACCAAATCCCCAGACTGAAGACGTTTGTCATCCAGTTTTTGGTAGAAAGAAAAAATAAATCATGCAAATGGGAACCATTGAGCTTTTTTGTATTTTTCATGCGATTAATTGATTTATTGCTCACTGCGACAGGCCTAACAAAAGTATCATTTTGGAAATCCAGAAAAGTCCATTAAACATGCGTAAGAAATCAAAGGAGCAGAAATGGCTGGAGCTGCTTCCCGTCTAATCCTCTTTTAATTAGGGGGAGAAAAAATGTGGGACCTCTGCTGGATTAGTCACAGCACACTGACAGAGCACCATGCTGGGAACCAGTGGACGGCACTGGTGACCACTGCAGCCAGTTAGGTGCAGGAACAAATCCTCCAGAGTGTGAAGCGATACACCCGCCTCCCTGCAGCTACCTGGAGGTTCGGCCGCCCCGCGTCTCAAATCAAAGCCCGTTTTGGTCTCTGGTGAGCTGGGAGGGATAAGTTACAGCATATGATTTGCTCATTTTCAATCTTTTCACTCCTGCTTGATGGGGGCGACTGTGTCTGCTGTCGCACTTGCTCCCTATTATCCACCCTCTTTGCTAATCCTGCAGGGTAGTTTGTCCTCCTCGTTATCTTTCCTCATCCCTAACTATCTGTCTTCATGCTCCGCCTGCTTCGTCCGCCCTTTTCTAGCCCGATAATGGAGGTTCGGCCTCATGGCGATGGGGATCCGGGCGAACAAAAGAATCAATTAACAGCTGGAGCTTCTGCACACGTCTTCACAGAGAGCCTACTCAGGTCAGTTTAGTGGTTAGAGAAGAAAGTAGCAGGCAGTCATTTTGACTGCTGCTTTATCTGGATCCAACATGGAGATCACAGGAATGTTACTTTGATCTAAAGTTAAAGAAGGTAACCAATCTGTAGTTTCCTTACGTAAATGTTTTTCCAAAGACTCCAACTACATCCTACTGCCGTGTAATACCATGTTTTGAAGTAAATGTTGACCTAATTCCTGACTGGACGATGTTAAGTGGGATCAAGGTGACACCTACAGCTTAACTAAGAGGAAATATGACATCTACTTTCATATCTGAATCTCTAAGAAAACCATATAAAGTTGATAGATTTATTGTTTTTGAGAAAAAGAGTCACTACACTTAAAAACAACAAACTCTCACTTTTCTAGTAGACGTGAAATAAGACAAAACTAACTTATAACCATTCAACAAGATAGAAGAGCTTGATTAAAGTCCACAATTCCTTAATATTGATGAAAAAGCTTAGCTCCACTGGCAGATTATTTCATTTATAACAAGATATTTTACCCACACACTCCAAAAAACAAAATCTTACCAATTATTTTTTGTCTACTTTCTAGAGCAAATAGTTTAGTAAACTTGAAATAAGGCAAAACTAACTTACAAGTCATTTTTGAGCAAGAGAGATGCTGAAAAATGACTTGTTTTATCTAAATAATTCCTTAATATTGATGAAAAAGTTGGTAGAATGTTCCGCTGCGCCGTTACCTAGCAACCCCAACCAAGCCCAGCCCGTTGCCAAGCAACCCAGTTCTAGTTCTGTTGGCAGATTATTTCACTTATAATATGAAATTTTTCCCATATTATAAGTGGAACAATTTTCCAGTGGAACTAGAACTTTTTCATCAATATTAAGGATCAGAGCAGAGTTTCCACTGCATATCCATGAACCTGCTGCTGCTGTTGGGTTTTATTGGTGCAGGCTCCCAAGATTATGAAAACTAATCCTAAAAGTTTTAAAGAAGCAATAAAATCCATTAAAAACACACCGATATGGTGTTTTACCCCCTACGTCTTTGGACATTATTCTTCTTCCCTACATTGTTTTGGTGGACGGACATGACTGGACCTGAAGTGTTCCCGCTGTGGGGCTGGGGACACTGGGTGGCAGTGTGTCCCCCCGTACAGCAGCAGCCATGTTCACCATCTGCTCCTTCAGTCTGTGTGAACTCAGATCTGCTGGGTTTGACAAGCGCAGAGATTAAGAGAAGGTAAAACATCCTGGTCACATGGAGGGAAGTTTGTTCCTTACATGGAGGAAAATCTTTACGGCCAGACCGGATGCTGAAAATAAAAATATACTTTAATAAACAAACTCATGCAACTACTTTATTCCAACGTTTTTTTTTTTAATTGTTTTACTTTAAAACACTTTTTTGTTTTTCTTTTCTTACAAAATAATAAACATGTCAATTGTATAAACACTTTAAAAAGGATGTTCAGAGCTTTAGGAGCCACAATTTTCACATTTTATTGATGAGAACATTTGATATTTAGTCATGTAGTGCAATTTATTTAAATTTCAATATTTAGATTATACACTCAAATTATTTTATTCTATAAATGTGCTTATAATTAATCTGTGAACATGTGCAGTAGTATAAATTTTAATATTATGGAAAAGTTAATTTATTTCTGTAACCTGAGTGAAAGATTAATTACATTTTATTCTGCTAATTATGCTGATTTTCCTCTTACAGCTACTGAAAACACAACTTTTAATTTTAGAATATTACAAATTAATAAATTAAATTTGTATAATACAGAATAATGAATGTCTAATACCTGCTTAAAGGTTGTTTTTTTGTTTATTAATAAAACTGATTAAATGGGTAAGTTATCTAGAATTTATTCTTGAAATAATATTGTAAATGTATTTTTTGTTATTAAAAAACACCTGTATAGTTTATAGTTTAATACAAAGTGGAATTTTGGAGTTTTGAAAATAAATTACTTGCTTATTGTTCAATAAAATGATTTTCTGAAATGGAAAAAAATAATTCATAAATAAGCTACTTGTTGTGTTTGCACAGAGAGCTGCATCCGTCACTTTTCTGACAGTCAACAGAAAAAATGAAGCAGGATTAACACAGAGTTACATCCTGATTGTAAATTTTGTGGAGACGGCATAAAACTAATTTAATCTGGTTCAATCTCTGCAGGGATTACAGACATGGCGGAGCAAGTGGGGTCAATTATAAAACCCGCTCCGTACTTTGCTGACTTCCTCTTGCTCCCGTTTTGTTTTTGGTCCATTTCAACAAACTCAAATGCAACTTGACAGAAAATCAATTCGCATTGTACCCGTAATACGGGATTATCCCGCCAATAAGCCTCCAAAAATCGGGATTTCACTCTGAAAATTTAACGGAGGGGAAGACGCGGGGGGTCAGGGAGGTCACAGCGCCGATAAGCCGAGAACTTGTAAATCCTGTCGATCTGTTTTCAAATTACGGCAGCAACAGCGTGCGAGGTGTTGTTTCCGTGTATTATGGTAATGTAATAGCTGAAGCAGGGCCTCGGTCTGCAGCTTCCCCCCGTTTGTTCGCAGGTATCCGCGCTCCCTGCCGTGTTAGCATTCCGCTCCACTTCTCCCGTTAAAAAAAAAAACTCTCCTTCTACCTCTAAACTTAGAGGATGCAGCAGCGCCCACACAGCTGTTCTCCCCTGAGCTGGCGTACATAAAACATAAAAGGTGAGCCTATATGAAAAATGCACAGAGTGCTGGAATATAATGTGGTTGAAACCCCGCTGCTGTCGGGCAGGAGAGGGATAAAGAGAGAGGCCAACCCTGGATGGATTCCTTTTTCTGCAGGATTCGTTTGACTGGATGCCTGTGCAAACATTTACTCACCGTGCTCAATCCGTGGATCACATTACAAAGATTGATTGTTCACTCGCCTCTCACCCTCCACTGTTTCATTGGCCAATATGAAATCAAATGGGATTTTCCTTTCCTTTTTTTTTTGAACCAGGAGTAGAGTTGTTATGCACAGAATCAGCGACAGCGCTCCGGCAGCCAGAGCAAACTCCCCCCTCATTGTTCTCATGCATCCCAGCGCCGAGGCGAGTGGAAAACAACTCCATGTGATTGTTACAGTTGAAACGGCGGCGCGGCGCTCCCTCGTGTTGCAGCCGCGTAAATTAGAAGAGCTGCCGTGTAAACTTGTAAGGCAAATAATTGGTGCCTCGCCACCTACCGCGGAGTAATTGCAAAGTTCACAAAAAGAAAGTGAAATTAAACAAGAGGGGGAAACATGGGATCTTTCTACGGGAGCGTGCAGACCAATTAGAGCTTGTAGATTTCAAATCAAATGAAATCCAGTCAGGTTTTTCAAAAAAGAAAATGGCATACAGCTGGGGGTTCTCAGGGTAATATCACCTTGAGTAAAACAACAAAAACATTAAAATTAAGAGCATTTATCCATCGATCACCTGTACCTGCTCATTTTCAACCACATCTTAGGACAATATGAGGCCAGTTAGCCTAACAGTGGCTGCGTTAGCGTTACAAATGTCCACAAAACTTTGTCAATATTCCGCTTATGTCAAAAAAACTCCACAATTTCGCACTAAATATTAGACCTAGTCACTGCAGGAAGTTAGCATTTCTGCTGATACATAATTAGCCAAAACAGGAAGTTAGCATTTGTGCTAAGACATAGTTAGCCATAGCATTGTGTTTTTTTTTAGCCATACCAGGGACTTTGCATTAGTGCTGAAGCATGGTTAGCCACTCTGAAGTTAGCATTAGTGCTGAAGCATGGTTAGCCACTCTGAAGTTAGCATTAGACCTGAAGCATGGTTAGCCACTCTAAAGTTAGCATTAGTGCTGAAGCATGGTTAGCCACTCTGAAGTTAGCATTAGTGCCGAAGCATGGTTAGCCACTCTGAAGTTAGCATTAGTGCTGAAGCATGGTTAGCCACTCTGAAGTTAGCATTAGTGCTGAAGCATGGTTAGCCACTCTGAAGTTAGCATTAGTGCCGAAGCATGGTTAGCCACTCTGAAGTTAGCATTAGTGCTGAAGCATGGTTAGCCACTCTGAAGTTAGCATTAGACCTGAAGCATGGTTAGCCACTCTGAAGTTAGCATTAGTGCTGAAGCATGGTTAGCCACTCTGAAGTTAGCATTAGTGCTGAAGCATGGTTAGCCACTCTGAAGTTAGCATTAGTGCTGAAGCATGGTTAGCCACTCTGAAGTTAGCATTAGTGCCGAAGCATGGTTAGCCACTCTGAAGTTAGCATTAGTCCTAAAGCATGGTTCGTCAGTCTAAAGTTAGCATTAGTGCTGAAGCATGGTTAGTCAGTCTAAAGTTAGCATCAGTGCCGAAGCATGGTTAGCCACTCTGAAGTTAGCATTAGTCCTAAAGCATGGTTCGTCAGTCTAAAGTTAGCATCAGTGCTAAATCGTAGTTAGCTGCTAAGGTTAAGGTGCTGATTAAGGATTAATTGGACGATTGAATTAAAATGAACTTGTTTTGTAACGTGCCCTGAGACAACATTATTGTTGTACAGTTTATTGATGCAACATCAATAAACTGTACTTACTTTAATTTATGTGAATTGCACATTTTCTGTATTAAGGTAGTAGAAATAGGTGGGGCAGAGGTAGTACAGCATCACTTTATGCTCCACGCAAATAAAAAAATGTAGCTATACTGAAAGACTCGGGTCCAGTACAAAGATTTTCAGTTCCCCTCACTATCCTCTGCAGGGCAAATCTTAACCAGCTGATTCTGGACATTATGTGGGTGCAAAATCAAAATCAACATTAAAGAGTTCAAGCTTTTACCCCTTTTCTTTTCCAACCAGTCAAACTGAACCGGATCCATAACATCTAGTCCCCTCTGTGGTTTTTATCAATAAAATCAGCTGGTAAAACAAATTAACGCTGTCGGTAGACAGCAGAAGATGTGGCTCTGGGTGTCTGAAGCGCTGAAGTGAAAGTAAGGAGCAAAGCTCAGCCGCTGTGACCTGAGGGATGGAAGGTCAGCACACTTTCTCCTCCTCTGTAACCTGCTTTCAGAATTACCAAACTGCTCCTGGAGATTAGCCCCCCTTCCTGCCAACACGTTCTCCTCTCCATTTCCCCTCTACGTCTTCCTTGCCGCGTCACTTTCTCTCCCCCTCTCCCGCTCGCCCCCTCACGTCGTTAGCATTTAGATAGTTGAGAGCAGAGGAGCTTGGGTAATAGGCTTTCCCCTCCTCTCCCCTCCATCCCTCTTTTCTCAAATCAGCTGAAGTGAGAGGGATTAAATCAAAAGAACAACAATGATGATGAGAGCAACTGCAAGGCTGAGAAATGCGGAATCAGGGGGTGGCGCAACGCCTGATCGGCTCTGAGCTCATTAACCCGGGCCTTGACAGAACCGATGTTAGAGGTGATTGGAGATTATCACATTTAGGGGATACTTCATCCCCTTATCTCGCCCAGCGTCGCCTCCCCTTCCCCGCTTCCCCTCGTGCTTCTGTTTCTCTCGATTTCATCCAGGTCAGCTGTCCGCGGTTCGATCCTCCTGGGGAGGGGCGCGCAGACGCCATCAACACCGGCTCCGTGTCCGCTTGATCTCCTAATTCTGCTTCATTTAAACTTCATCAACTGTTCCACTGGACCGGAAGCGGAGAAGAATGAAAACAGCTTGTGTGGAAACAGCTTTTTCTCCCTCGCTCCCTTTTTTGTTGTTCGATCTGGTATGATACCCCCAAAGCTGCCGCCACCCCCCTCCCACTCTCGTAGCGACCAAATTTACCTCAGAACCTGCAATAAAGGCAGGTGTTCATGCACAAACGCCTGAAAAAGCAGCAATATGTACCGTCTCTGCAGGGACGGCCCAAGCCTTTTCGGGGCCCTAAGCTGATTTTCATTTGGGGCCCCCTCATGCTATCGCTAACGTCAATTTTTTATTAACATACATCATGCTGGCATTATTATGGCTATTGATTTTAGCCTCTCAGGAGTGAAAAGATACACATTTGTATTTTGAAATCCAGAGGTTTTTACATGTGCCATATTATTTTAACTGTTTGAAAGTAACATTAGCTGATAAATACTAAATTTGTAGTAAAAAAGCTAACAAGTTTGATATCTTACATTTTCCCAGCAGCCAACCTGAGGAGCACATTTACCAATTATTTTTGTAAGAACCATAAAAATAAAAAAGTTTTTCCATGTGCAACAGCATCAAATTTTCCATTATTAATGGTTCATTTAATTCCATTAAATAAATATTTTGTTCTTTTTTCCACTTTTAATTTTTTCCCTTCTTTCTTCCTTTTTTCCCCTTTTTGTTTTTCCTTTTTTCCTTGTTTTAAATGCAATTTTTAATTAGCTTACATCATACCGGTGTTATTATCATTATTAATTTTAACTTTACAAAAGTAGCAAACAAGCAAAGATGCTTTAATTAATTTGTATTTGGAAATACAGAGGTATTTAAATATGCCATACTTAAATTATTTGAAAGTAACATCCGCTGACAAATACTAAACTTTAAGTCAACAAGCTTTAATTTCTTACATTTCCTTGTAGTGGCAGCAGGAAATTAATGAATTATTTATGTAAAAAAGTGTGAAAATAATAAAGAAATTGTTTTTCATGTGAAATAACATTTAGTTTTTATTATTAATGACATATTTAATGCATCTAGCATAAATATAAAATAAGCTTGTGCTCTTGAGGGCCCCCTGGTGGTGTGAGGATCCCACACAGCTTCATAACTTGCATATTCATTGGGCTGGCTCCGTGTCTTTCTACTGGTTTTTGATTGTGTGTCCATTTCTCCTCTTCTTTGCTGATTTGTTCACGTTTTGGATCATTTTCTTCCTGTAAAACCCAGTATAGACCCAGTTTTCAGTCTTGCGGTAAATTATTTATTCAATTCTGTTGTTTCAAAGAGTTTACCAACATTTCGCCCCATATTTAGGGTAATATTTAATTAGCTTACATCATAACGGTGTTATTATGGTTATTGATTTTAAGGAGTAGAAAAGGGGCAAAGATGCTCTACTTGTTTGAAATGCAGAGAGGAAATCTAAACATCTTGGACAGTTTCTGACGTCAAACACAAAATAATATTTCTATTTTATTTAAATATTCAGCTCCAACTGTTGGGCTGTTACCAGTGAAGAACGTTGTTTTTCCAGTTTGCAGGGCAGTGTGGTGAAAAAAGCCTTGTATATGTTCCTCTTTTTAAACTAAAAACATCCAGAGTTCAGTTTTCAGCCGACCGTTGCTTATTAATTTGGTGGTTCTGGACTGTGTCCAGATCCAAGCTAAACTGAACCGTCAATATTTTATGTCTGCTCTGGGGTCTCTCATTTTTCAGAAATAATCAATATACAACACTGGTGAAAAGCTGAGCCGTCTGTAAAAAAATTAAAGAAGAAAAGCGAAGTAGAACTGGACCCTGCAACACAAACGACCCAAAACATGCATGTAAAGCCACGATGGACTGAAGGAAAGAGTCCAGAACAGCTTGAAAACACATTCCTGTTGAAATCATTTGTTTAATTAGTAAAACTAACGGTGAAAATATTTTCATTTTTAGATCCATTTATGTTCTGGAAAATATTGCCAATTAACTCTGTGTGCTCAGGGTTTTCTGTATCTTAAAGTTGTACCGACTCTGGTTCTGCTGGAGGTTTTTTCTTGTTAGAACAGGGTTGTTCTTCTCCACTGTCGCCACATGCTTGATCATTAGTGCAGCCCATTACTGTAAAAATCTTTAAAGTGTGGACACAGGAATAAAAATGTGTGTTTTTCATATTTCCCATTAGCCACTTGACTTTCAGGATGACCACCATTTTTTCAAGATGGTCGCCATGTTAGAGCCTTTTAAACCAAATACTGACATAAGCATTGGATGTTTCTGACTTTGGTTATCCTGTTCGTACAGCTTTAAAGTAATAATATGTAGTAAAATCAGAAACTATGGACTTTTCTGTTTGCAAACTGGCGTTTTCTCACACCAGTCGTCAACTGAAAGGAGATGAAGAGAGACAGTAGTCTTAACGGTTAGCATTAGCTTCTGCTAATTTTTTATGTATTTAGCAGTTTAGCAGAAGCACAGCTAGGATTCTTATTTAGTAAATTAGCGGTTAGTAAAACCTAACTTTTTGGTTAGCGGTGCCCAACTCTGGCAATAACTATTGCCGATTTTAGTGCAAATATGCTCCGTTACGACCAGAGCGGCCATTTTGGAAAATGTCCACAAGAAAAAGGAAACAAGAGTAAGAAAATGTATAAAGTTCAAAATACGCAGGCTATGTTTGGACACCAAACATATTCAGTTAATTGCTGATTTTATTGCAAAAAATAATTTCCCATGATAACCATGGTGGCCATGTTGAAAAATGTCCACCATCTTGATTTTTTCATTTGGGTTTGTGTCGCTGCATGTGAAAGATTTAGCTGAGATATTCAGTTATCTGCTGGATTACCGTCTGGATGCAGTCGGCTGGCTTTCTCCAGGTGGCTTTATAAAGTGAACTTAACTGAACTGAGTGAAGTAATTTGGATGCATTTCGTGGTTTGAAATGTGGCTATAATACTGTAAACAGTGCATCCTGCAATTCTTAAGTCACAATTTATTTTTATTACTAGCAGAAAAGTTGCCAAAGTTAAGATTTAGTATTGTGCAGAAGACTAAATGTAGGGAGAAAAGTAGATTTTCTGCCTGTGCTGCTGCTGTAAGGCTACAAACTCACGCACACACTCCCCTAATTTGGGTAAAGTCACTAATCCCACCGGTCGTCAACGATGTGCACTGCTCCCTCCTCCTCCCCCTTTCACACTGGGAAATTTAGCATGCCCCCTCGGCTGAGGCAGAAAATGAGATTACTGTATTTAAATGACTATGGTAATGGCGGGCATGCTGCCGGGCCCCCGTAGGATACGGGATTTTCTCCTGCGCTCATTGTTAGCAGTTTTGCAAAGTGCTATCGTCCTGCTTTGGCTCACAATGGGGATGTCATTTAAAAGACATTTCTTTTTCTTTCTCGCCCCCCCGCGCTCTCTTTCTTTTCATGCCCCTCTGTTCCAGCTCCATGTACCGGTCCCCAGGAGACCCGGTCTCCGACTGAGTGAGCGTCAACCTTCCACCCGTCCAGACATAAGGTGAATATTCTTTATTTAAAGGAGCGGCTGAGTGATTGGACACGGTCGGTCTGTTTTGGAAGACATAATCCAATCTATGTTTGTAATGAAGTGTAGTCTCTGAGGACGGACGCCATGTGTCCGCTGTGAGACGCACAGACCAGGTGGCCGGGAGGTCAAGTGTTTGAGGGTACCTGTGCTACCATAAGCGCCATTGAAAGTCAGAATTTTCTTGTTAGTTGATCATTTACAACAATAAACAGCAGCAGATTAAATTAAAATACAGCTATTGCCATGAAAAGCTTTTTTTTCCACATTTTGTCACATTAAAGCCTCAAACAACAACGTCTTTTATTGGGATTTATCTGACAGACAAAGACAAATTTGAACATCTTTTCAAATAAAAATCTAAAAATGGTGGTGGGCACATGTATTCACCCCTCTCTGTTGCCCTTAATCAAAACTAACCAACTGGTTTTGAATAATATAAATGTATATCTACCAAATGCCAATCTACCAAGACATGGTTGTCCACCGAAACTGAGACAAGAAGCACCTCACTGTTTACTCTGTGGTAAAAAAGGACATGTTTAGACCAAAGAATGAATAAGGGTGTTTTCACACCTGGTAGTGAAGTAGACTTGGTTTGATTGGGGTCCTTCCAACACTTTCAGCTTGTGCAGTTTCCTTTCACACTGCACTGAGTCAAACCATCCAAACTCCTTGAAAAACCAGTTCTCCCTTTGCTTGTGATGGCGCTGCACCAAGAACCACTGAAGGAAATGGGACAAAAATCTCCAAAGACGACACTGGGAGCAATTTAATCTTCAAAAATGTAAACAAAAATGGAGATTTTAGCAGTTGTAGGATTTCACTTTTGTCTTTGGCAAAAGACCATGAGCTGTTTCTCCTGCTAGCACCAGACTCTCGTGTTTGTTTTGGTTGTATTTACCCAGAATGCCCTGCTCTATAATCTGCTTCCTGCTTTTGGAGCAGTCTCCGGTCCGCTTGGCGTTCATATATGCATTCACACCGCACCAGAGTTCACTTCAGTCAAATTGAGACCGAGGTTTGTAGGCCAAGGAGATTTCACTTTTTTGGTCCATATCAGAATTTGATTGCGCATTCACACCTTCCCAAACAAACCAGAGTTTCTAGGTAAACAAACTATAGTTAGATTGAAGCGGACTAAACAGGACTGGAGTGAATGCACCCTTAGAGAGGGTTTAAAACTTTCACACAGCAAACCTGCAGTTATATTACAAGCATACATACAAAACACCCTGCTCCACTTTCAGCCAATCAAAGCTAATTGTAGAAATTACAATTATGTTGATGTTTAGTCCAAGTTAAGAGGCTATTCATAAAGAATTCAGAAGAGGAGGACGCTGGAGAGAGATGGAGTGAAAGAAGAAACAGGAATGTGCTCAGGAGGATGTCAAGACACCGGCGGGGAGCGGCGATGTTGCCGTTGCTTTTCTTCTGCGTCACGGAGCACTTCATCATAGGTGGGTTTTTCCTTCCCCATCCTCTCCCTGCCTTCCTGCCTCCTCGGGCCCCCTGCCGCAAGCCTGATCTATTGGTTCTCAGCAGCGCGCGGCACGATAAATCATGAGAATGGGGGCCGGCGATGATTAGGTTGCAGGGAGCGGAGATGGAAGGAGAAGAGAAAAGAGACGATGGATGGATTGGAGGAGCAGGAGGAGGGGTGAGCAGCAGACAGGTTACTGATGGTGTTTGTTTCTCTGAGGCCTGTACCTGTGCAGGGGGCAGATTCCTCTGGGTGTTACATAAAGGAGCTATGGGTCTGCTGAGGCCCGACGCAGCCTGCAGGAACACATAAACTGGAGCTGGAATTACCCAGGCGATGAGATAGATATATATATATGTGGGCATGGCTGCATTGCTTATTCCGGCCAAGCCTATTATATCAGCCCTTCTGCTGAGGCGAAGAGGAGGAGGGAAATAGGGAGCAAGGTGAACCCAGGGGAGCAGAAAATGTAGATTAATACTGCTGCATATTTTAGCACAATTAAAACTTCATTTGTCTAAATGTGTTGGCTTTAGCCTCATTTAAGCCTCTGTGGCTTGGTTTAGATGGGATAAATTAGCCAATGAGAAGCAATAAACACCTTGTTGTATGGTTTGTGTGACATTTTAAAGGATGGATAGTTACACCTTGTTTTGCCCAACTCCTGGGGATAGAGCTCCCTGCCAATTACCGACAACCCCCACCCCTCCAGTCCAAATGTGATTATAGAAATACCAGGAGGACTGTTGATGAGATTGGAGCAAAACTTGGGTTTATCGCCTCATTGACAGAGATTTGCATCATTTAGCCTGTCATCTTTTGCTCAGGTAACAGAACCCCGCTCACGCCGCCATGTTTGGAGCAGAGGACAGGTACGAAGCACAAGCAGGGAAGGTAATGAACAAGGTTGTGTGTGTTTGGGTGACTGACAGCCAAAACAAGCCCCTCACACCTCCACCTTCCGCTCTCCGAACCGCGCCAGTCGCTGCTGCGTTTAATGGCTGCTCTCTGTTACTGTATGTTTCATCAGCGGCGCAGGGTGGCAGGTGGGAGGGATCCCGCCTTTGGAGGAGCGGAGAGGAGGCTTTGTTTGCTTTAGTTTACACGCTCGCGCGTTGTTTGTTGCATGTTTGCGTGCCAGATCCCCGCCGTCAGCCTGCGCCGCGATCGAGTCTGACAACTCCGCGGCCATGTTTCCAGGAAGGGAGGGATCCAGGTGATTCTCTCTCTTTGAGGTTTCCGCCATAGAAGGCACTCTGAGAGCTAACGTGGGTGATTCTCTTCTTCTTCTTCTTGGGGGCATAAGGAGAGGAAGGGGGTGGTGGGATTACAGAGATGATCCTGCCATTCATCCTAGCTCTAAACAGAGCCCCCGTCTTCCCTCCCCAAACCCTGCTAATTCCCTTTTGATGAGGCGTGCTAAATAAATCCCATTTCCACGCCTTTATTCCCCACCGACTCCTGCTGTGTAGATCAGGGGACGCAGATTTTCAGGGGGCTTCTGCCGCCGTTTGGGACCCACAATGGAGCCCGTCTCCGTCCAGTCAGCCTCATTATGCCTGCACACAGACATGCCCCAAACACAGGCAGACTGGCACATTTACACATCGACCTCCACAGCAACACACCGTAATGGCTTTGTGGAGTTTTGGGGACAAATACCCAACATCATGTCATGTACTTTAAGTTTGCAGTTGGACAGTTAAAGCATCCTCCAGGTGTCCACATCGGCGTGTTGGATGTGATTTTTGTGTGTGTACTGTACGTCTCCCTCCTGTCCTGTCGGCCCTCTCCACTCTCACATGCTGAGCCCCAGCGCTTCGGCTGTGACGCTAACAAGCTCCTCCGTCTCTCCCGCTCTGTCTGCGCCGGGGCCCAGTTATTAATGGGGACCAGCTGGGAGTGGCGAAGGTACATGCACAACCAGACAAAGCCCCATATATAATCATAAAGTCGTAACAAACGACCTGATGTAAATGAGGACTGGGGGAGTTTTGAGGTAGTTTGGAGTGAAAAAAAAAAAACAGGGCAATGGATGGTAGGATTGTGGTAAATGGAGGACGGAGGTGTTAACCGACATAAAAAAGGTTTCCGCTCTCCTGGACGGTTGGTAAGGACCTGCCTACTGGGCCTCTGACCTCAGCCTGGACATGGCAGAGTGGGGGTCAAGACTTGAGAGACAGCCTCTCTGATGGCTCATTTTTCTGCTGATGGCGCTAGTAGGCTGCAAAGAAACCAAAAAAAAAAGACTTCCTCCCTGACTGCAGAGTCATGGAGAAATTTTTCACTTTAAGGCGATCATGTTACTTTACAAAGGGGAGATATCCTACTCATGTGCAGGGCTTACGCAGACACATGCTTCCAATTAGCAGGGCTTCTTCATGTAAATGCTTCATAAATTACCAGCCCTGCCCTGGGATTAGGTGCTCATAAAGAGAGTTAGCATCTCAATAAACAGCAAAGATTGTGTATGGAGAGCAAATTAGGGGTACAATGGGAGGGTGATGAAAGCTGGGGGAAGATGGAGGAAGGGCAAGCTAGGTGTAGTTGGAGTCATAAACAGTCCTGACTGTACAAACAAAAACCAATATGTAGGCACAAAGGATCTGTTCATAGAGACAATATATTTATATAAACAGGGTTAATTATGTGTACTTTGGACCAAATGTAACCCAGGATCCAGTACCCACACAAACTTTTGATGGGTTCAGGACCCATTACCTTAACTCAACATGAGATTTACACAAGCAGAATGAAGATGGTAATAAAATGAAGCACTGTAAGAAATGGTACAGAAACACAGTTAGCCACTACAGCACATTGATATTAATGCTGAAGCATGATTAGAAACACAGTTAGCTACTACAGGAAGTTAGCATTAGTGCTGAAACATAGCTAACCACTACAGGAAGTTAGCATTAGTGCTGAAACATAGCTAACCACTACAGGAAGTTAGCATTAGTGCTGAAACATAGCTAACCACTACAGGAAGTTAGCATTAGTGCTGAAACATAGCTAACCACTACAGGAAGTTAGTGTTATCTCTGAAGAATAGTTAGCCACTATTAAAAAAATCAACATTACCATGACTAAGTGCAACAATGTAAGCTAATGTAAGATACGTTTGAGTTGTTTTAGCACTCAACTAGAATCTGGGTATGATTTACTATGTCATTGCTATATTAGCATTAGCAGTAAAATCCCAAAACAACAAAGTTTTTGTTTTATGGTTTTAAACACAAGTTTGACCCCAAACCCCACTTCTGGCTCTGATTGGTTGTTTCTAGTAAGCACTGGGAGCTGACTAGAAAGCTCCTGGGAGAAGGCAGAGGAGCTCGATTTTTTAACAGATTAACTGTCTCGTTATACTGTCATGACACAGTGACAGTTTCAACAAATATGTAAATAAAATATTTTTTTATGAAAGTTATATACTACAAAATCTATTTAATGTATAATAAATCTCTGCAGTGATCTAAATCAGTTTTGTTTTTTATTGTATTAAGGTCTAAAAGTTAACCAGACTTTCAGCGATTTCTATGAAGAAAAGAGATAAAAACATAAGTTTGACATTTGATGTTCTCTCCAGTACATCTGTTCTTGTCCAGTTCTGGACTGGCAGATTGTGCCGTCCCATTCCCAAGAGGAGTACAGCGCAGAACTTTCCCACGTCTCATCTGACTGGAATGACAGTCCGCTGCTTTCTGGATCCAAGGCGTTCGGCTAGCAGACAGAACAAATGTCCAGCTCCATATCGCTCTCTGTTGAAGAAGTCTCAGCCCATCGTTACACAGAGAAGATAGAGGAGGGAACAAGTGTCTGTCTGAGCAGCTTTAGTGTTTGGATGCATAAATCTAAGCTCCCACCCAGGACCAAGCATCAACTCTGGATCAAAGAAATAAGTTACTGGCTGGGTTTAGCTGGGAGGTTCAATGTTACATTAAAGACAAATATTGCTCCTGGCAGTAAGTTTAATGAAGCCAAATATATTTCAATATAAATATATGTTCCTGAGTGAATTTACAAACTGTAATCTGTGATTTGTTTTGCTTTTGGAGAAAAAAGAAAAATAAGACATCTAATCATTTTTTGGGTAAGAAGTTAAAGTTTTTTGGTATCTGGTAAGAGAGCCATTTCAAAAAACTTCAGAATGTAATGTCGCAAATCAGAAGGGACTGCCTGTTGCCTAGCAACACCACTGAAGCCCAGTTCGTTATCTAGCAACCCAAGCTGAGCACAGGTCCAGCACGTTTGGTCAGCTGGTTTTAACCGCTGTACAAAGGCTGCCGGAAAAGACAAATGTTTTGTTGACTTACTATCCAGAAACCACTTGCTGCATTCTTGTTGGTTGTGCAGGAGGCTCCACTTTTGCTTTTCAAAGATGCATGATTAAATAATTCAGCATTTGTTTGCAGGCATTTTCACGTGTTTGTAAACGTTGATTTGAAGGCACGTGGGTAAGCAGCAATTTATTTGGATTTAAAGTGTTAAGAGGCCCTAAAACAGCTCAAAACCAGACTGAAATCTGATATCCAACAATGACACTGTGAAAAAAATGTAATAAATATGATCCGTGTAGCCCATAGACGTATCCTAACCTGTACAATGAAGAACAATAGGCCACCTTTAACATAAACTTATGGATTTAAAGAAAGTTTTTTTTTTTAAATCAACTAAAACCATTTTTTTCTCCTTATATTCTTGCAACCAAGCCCCTGTGATCCTACAAAGATATGCAAGATGGACTGATTATTCGTAAATTCACCAAACGGAAAGAGATTTAGTAAGTGATGTAAAAAAGACTAAGTTTGATTTAACGATACTAAGAAAAAATGTTTTGTGTATGTGTGTATGTAAACACTTGGTTTCTACTGTATAGTAGAAATATAATCAACCTTTCTATGACTTGGTGTAAAAGCTATTGTCTAATCCATTTTGGTGTTCTACAGAGCTTACTAGAGTTCAAAAGAAAGTAAGAAATAATGTAAAACTGACGAAATTCAAACAATCTGATGATCCATTCAAGCTGGAATGAACTGCTTGGAGTTTGTGCGATGAAAGACTTTTCTGGTGAACAATCAATTATTACAGCCACAAACACTGATGAGATTTTTGTCTGCTTTAGCTCTAGTCACTTGAGGCTTGTAGATCTACATCAGACACAAATACTGCTGAACAACTCAAAGCTTTTTTGCTCCACAACTTCTCCTACGCTCAGGCTCAGGCTGTCTGCTGCATACGTGATGGGATAATTTGATAGGGCTGCGTGCCTGTGCTCAGCATCACAGATAAAAGCGGGGGGCATTACAAGAATTAGGCCGCGCGGTTTGTGCAAAAGGTGCGGGTTTGGTGGGGGGCTTTTGAATTCTGCTGGGAACTTAAAGCGTCTGTAAACACAAAGCACACAAGCGCTTTAAGGCGCTAAACCTCGGGCCACACTGGCCACACAATCCACTGTCATATTGAATTGGCGCAGAGTTGTGGGAGAGAGGCTGGTGAGGATGGGAGTTAAGCTGAAAGATGGAGCCCCCCGGCGTGACAGACACTTGTCCGTGCAAAAGGAGCTGTGCAGAAAACTCACACCACCCTCTCGGCAACACTCTGCTTCACTGTCGATCACCAAGACGCTCGGCAACACCGGCTGTCACCCCCACATGTAATATAAATGCAATCTCACATTTTTTCCCTCCCTGTGATGTGTATCAACCATCTCGCAGGGCCAGACTGACACACACTCGCTCAGTTGTGAACACAGACAGTCAATAACAGAACGGGGTGCGAGATTAAAGTCTAAGCCCACCTTCTTTTCATGTGGCAGAGCAGCCGCTGCCCTGAGATCTGGCACCAGATGGCGCTGTGCCGATCGGTGCCAGGAGATAATCGGGACAGATCGGGCCGCATTACTACCCATTATCTTCTAATTATTCTTGTGTGGAGCGCTGATCCTGCCGTTTGTGTAAGTGGATGGCGCAGAGAGCCTGTCGCCCCCGGCATCCCGGAAAATCCTCCCCGCTTCCCTCACTCCCCTCTGGGGATGGAAGGAGAGATCAGCCGAGGGGAAGAGGAGGCAGAAGAGCAGGTGGGAAAGGGACCTGGTATTCCAGCTTTGTGGAATACACCGCGGCTTATCATGAAAGTGACACCGGTGAGGCCAGAATGAGGAGATCGCCTGTGACCCGTGCGTCTGAGTCGTCTGAAACTTACAAGTTTGACAAAACCGGAGCAAGAACTGCAGTTTTTCCTCTCTGATGACTCTATAAAAACATGGCGAGACTACAGTTCAAGTCTCCCAGGCTTCATTTGTACTGCGCCTGAGTGGAAACAGGCCCCAACCCCCCCTTCACCCCAAAGGATAGAGCTAACTGCGCAGAGACATATGGCCTACCATGTGCTGGGTCCCACATGCACGCTCTTAAGCGCGATTCAACCCAGAACATCTTCGCTTAATTATCAGCATTTTGTTCAGCATCCTCCCTGTTTTGCATATTAATATCCGTCAGATCTGAACGTAATTTGAGGGGATGAAAGCTCTGACTCTGAGGACATACAGTCACGGTAACAAGAAAATACACCTTCTTTGAAATCTGTTTTCTATTATTAGGTGGTCTTTACCAGACTCTAAGCTAACTTTGAGCGTACCCAACACATTCTTTCATTGCTCTTAAACATATCAGGTGCTGTCAATCAAATAGATTTGATTTGTCCCTTATCAGCAAGCGTGATCGCCACTTTAAAAGCAGGATTTGGATTGCCTGCAGCATACAGGTGTGTTTTAACTCAATGTCAAGACAAAGAGATAACAGACACTTATTTTCAGAATGAATTGTTTCTGCCTATCAAACATAGAAGACCTTGTAAGACCTTTTCCAAGCGATTTGAAGTCCATTGTTCTTCAGGGAAACACTCAGATGAGGGCATGCAATGCTCAGAGAAATTACAAGCAACCCAATCGTTCTAGCTCAGACTCTACAGGCCACAGTTAGCTAGTTAATGTAAGAGATTATAGCAGGATAATAGGAAAAAGACTGAAAAGTATGGCTTGTTTGGAAGGAGTACCCAGCAGTAAGTCTTCTCTCTACAAGGAATATTGCAGAAGAAGTTATGCATTGTTCTCTGGAACAATGTCTTTGATAGCTAAAACCAAAGTAGATATTTTGGGTATAGGTTATATATTTGACAAATACTTAGCACGGCAAATTAGCACACTTTATACCAAATATCAAGCAAGGCGATGGAAGGGTAATCCTACGGACTTGTTTTTCAGCCAAAAGTCCCAGACAGTCATTGGACCAACCATCAATGTCTTGGTATCCTAAGTATTTCTAGGGACAAATGTGAGGCCACCAATCAAACAGGGTCATCCTCAGGGTAACAATCCCAAACAAGGCAGCTAATGTACAATAAAACTGAAAACGAAAGGCAGCAAATTGTGTTTAAAAGCCTTCATGAAATGAAGCAACTTTGTAAAGAAAAATGAGCCAAAATCCTTTCCCAACAATTCGTACTTTTGCACAATTTAAGTTGGTTTTAAAAGATTTTAGATCCAGCATTATTGTTCTCATTGGTGCAGGACTACAACTGATAGAGAGCGTGCTTCCCTTTACTAGAACTGTATGATTGTAAACACAAGCCTCGCTGAGGAGGAGTGTGCATATTTTGAAGCAAAGACTCCCAACTGGGAGTCAGAGATGATCTGTGTGTTTTCCTCTACCTTTCTAAACAGGCCTCTTGTGTAAACGAGTATTTGTAGAAGTGTCAGAATCCTGAGATGAAGCATGAGCTCACTGAGTGTGTGTTTTATTTGCCCATCACAGCCGACACTGAACACTCCAAACCCGCCCGACGTGTGCGTTCTGCGGTGCTGTACCCATCTCTCTGGCTGACAAGTAATAAAACATGGCGTGGCATTGCTGATCAATCCCGCCAGCCCACAGGCCGCACAGCGAGGGCATGTATATGCAAATGAGAGCAGCTAAATGCCACCGAGGGGGGAGGAAGAGAGGTAGGCAATCACTTTGGCTGACAACCCGCACAGGAAGGAGGTAGGGAGGGGAGGTGGCACCTGATATCCAGGGGGAATTATTTTATGCAAGGTGATCCAGGAGAAATAAAATTCCAGGTGATAGAGACTAATCAGAACTACGACTGTGCTTGTGAAAGGAAGAGGTACTAAGTTTCTGCTTCTGTGTGCGCGGCTGCAGTGGAAGAAAAACCAGAGAGCCGTGATTAAAATGTAGGAGAGGCTTTCTGCTAAGACTCGAACCATTCTTCGCTGAGCCGGGGGTCAGGTCAACCGATCCCGGGGGCCACTTGGGCAAATCCCAAACATAAACACAGCAGAAGAAAGGCAGAGAAAGCACAAGAAGGCTGGTGGTAAAAAGAAGTGATAGAACTCATCCATGGGAAGATGAACAGCCCGGGAGATCATGAAGGGAGAGCTGATTAACTGGCCTTTTAGTTCTCTGAGAACTATCCCAAGGATTCCCACTCTAGCTCCACAAATCCTGACCCTAACGCTGAATATATCAACCCTGGGAGCCCCTGCCGCAACAATGAGAAGTCTATAAGCTGGCCCAAGCTGCTCCATTGACGGTTCATTAAGCAACAATGAGGAGAGATAACCACTGCATTGCTGTATCAGTTTGCTTTGCGTCTGAAAATGGAGGGCTTCCCCTGTAAACCAAAAAAAAAGCGCATTCGAGGAGACTGAAGCAGGTGTTTTTTGAGATGTGTGGCAAGCTGCAGCTGTCAAGCACACCATTATCAGTTTTTTCTTTTTTTATCTACCTGTGACGAGGTATGGCCTGTACGGCTTCAAGAGGAGTGAGACAGAAGGGAAGTTTTGATATAAAAGCTCAGGCCCGGGGCACCAACCCACTTCAGACGGCTACGTTTGAGATCAAAGACAGAGCAGCAGGTCAAAGATCAGAGAGATTCTCCTGAAAATGAACCGTGCGCTTTAGATTGCAGAAGATGATGTCATTCCTAAATCAAGGAAGCCTTTGTGAGCCTTTCTAACCGAGTTGGCATTTGAAGGACTTGCTGTAAAGATCTCAAGCAATCAAAAATACTAAACCTACGATTTGAACATCAAAGCTAAATGCAAAGTAGGGTTTTATGGTAGTCCAACCATCCATCATCCATCCATCCGCTTGCAAGGATCTTCTGAAAAGCTCATTTTAAAAGGCACATGTAGAGACTAACTTGAAGAGCTGCCTGGGCATCCAACATAACTTCCCATCTGCTGTGGCCATGGTCAAGCATCCAGAAGAAGTTGCTACGTTTAGGTTGATTATCGTTGATTATCGTCCAGAAGTCTCGGTTCGACTGAGGACCAAAGTTGCAACATTTGCTACATTTTCAGCTTATACAGTTCACCTTCAAACTGCACTGTGTCAAATGAAACAAATTGTGAAAAACGGGTTCCCCTCCTTGCCTGTGGTGGCGCTGCACCAAGAACAACTAAAGGAAATGACACAAAAAGAAAACACTACACAACTTCCTTCTTCACAAAATGTAAACAGAAATGAAGTAGTGTCAGATTTTAGCAGTTGTCTTTGGCAAAAGATCACGACTCATTTTTCCCGCAAGCACTAGACTCGTACATTTGTTTTGCTTGTATTTACCCAGAATTCCCTGCGCTGTACTCCACTTCCTGCTTTTGGAGCGATCTCTGGTTTGCTTGGCATTCAAACCGCACCGTAGTTCACTTTAATCAAACTGAGACCTTAGTTTGTAGGCAGATCGTAGTCTGCTTTTTTGGACTGCGTCAGTTTGATTACACATTCACACCTCCCCAAATGAACCAGAAAAGGAGGCGGTGTTTATGAGGACACATTTAGGCACCCCAGAATTGCCGCCATGGGAGATTTTAGGATTCCTCAAACATGCATTAAAGAATCAAGACAGCACTCCAGGCATGTTTTTGATGAGGGAATGACATTATAATGCCTAAGATAGGCTGACAACCTGTCCAGAGTGATAGGCAACAACTCTGAATGAACAGATGTTCACATTTGTCAAAATGGGATAGATTGTTACTATGGTAACTTGGTGACCCTCCGACTTACCAGTCCTTGGATTCCTTCAGATAAGTTTTGGTCTTTTTCTAGTTTTATTTATCTGCGTTCCAGTTGCTTAAAACTTCTTAAGGCAACTTTAATTGAGCCGTTTCTTTATAACCATTCCATAACTTATGAAAGTCAACACTGGCCTGGCTTTCTTCAGTGGTGCATTATCTCATCTTTACCCTTTTGGTGAGGGACTAAGACAAATTGCCCTCTGTGTCACATTGTATTTATGCCTTAGGCAAAGACTAAATCATGGATTACTAATCAAAAGTTCCAATGCTCAAATCGAGACAACAAGAAGTTTGACTGATTCTTACTCCAGCATCTCAGTCTTTCAAAAATAATGCAGTGTCACTGAGACAGCCATAAATCAAATCCAACTCCAACCCTTTCTGTAGACACCAGTGTGTTCATCTTCAGCACAACAGGCCGGGGCTTCCCATGAGTCTCTGTGATCGCTCTTAAGATCAGGGTTGATGGGTTAAATAGCAACCAGAAGTTGCAGACATTGCTGTTTTTAAATTTTCTTTGCAGCTGTGATTTCTGACCTCTTTGACAGCAATCAAACTAAAAGCACGGTTGAGCCAGGAGCTAATTGTGTATTATTCAACTTATGGCGACCAGGCCGTGCTGCTTCAGCTTGTTGATCGCACGTATGTATAATTTAAAGCTCTCCGCACATGTATTATAAATGAACATGGTTCACGAAGTAGCAGATAGGCTGCAATTAACATCCCGGAGCTCAGGCTGTGCAGTTTGACTGTCTTTAGCCTATTTTTTGGTTGCTCTTTTTTCCCTCTTTCCGTCCTTTTAACCCCCCCGATCTCCTTTCAAACTCTTCCATTACCTTCTTCCTCCCCCCAAATCTCTCCTGTCTCCCTCTTTCTCTGGGAGTCAACTTTATGAAAGAGTCTGAGTGAGAGTGAGTGAGTGAGTGAGGACTCTAGAGGCAGTCAATACCTTATCAACTCCTGCCGAACGCTGACACCCTGACGTCCTTGACAGCAAATTATTACTTTTTCATGACGCAACCAGGTGCAATTACAGCAACATCTTTGGGCTCAATCCTGCTGCTCCTGCAACTGTCAAAAGGCGTTCCTGCTGGGATCCTGGAGGAGCTGAGACATCAGTCTCACAGTCCCTCCATAGATCTCAGCAAAGACAGACTGACAGACACGAACGATGTGAAAGAGAGGGACCGAGTGCAAAGGGAAAAAGAGAAGAAGCCATTCAAACGTGCCCAAAGATTTAGTAAATAGTCGCATTCAACTCAGATTCCTTTTTCTTGGCGCGCTCAGCGGTTTGTTTAGAGGAATGCTGAGTGACAGCGAGAATGTGGCAGAGTTTTGTTGTTGTTGTTTCACCGCTGCTAGCAGCCCGGTAAACAGCCGTGTTTGTAATGTCATCACAGGCTCTCCGTCGCCTTCTTTTTCCTGCGCGCCGCACTGTAAACCCTGTGGGCTTGATTATAAAGTTTAAAAGCACACTTTATTGCACAACAACACGGAAGGGGGAGAAAAACAGCCAGGTAAACCTCAATTAAGACTTCAGAGTGTCACTTTCTCCCCGTGGCACAGCAGCAGAAGAAGAGGAGCACAAAGACCTCACAAGCCTGTGATGCCACCCCTGTGAATAGGCGGTGGGTGGGTTGGTGGTGGTGGGAGAGAAACTTTGCCATCCTGGAGGTGGATGTTGCCTCATGTCTCTTTGTGTTTGGTGTGTCCTCCTGGCTGGCGTTGGCAGGAAGTGTGTGTGTGTGTGTGTTTGTGTGTCATGGTAAAGAAGGACAGAACAAACCGCTAAGGTGCAGCAGAGACACCCAAGAGTCTCACCTTTAATCTCACCCTCTTTTTCTTCCTCATTTCCTTCCCCACTTAGCCAATTCCTCCATTTTTAATGCACCAAATGCCTTCCAGATTAAATTTTTTCAAAGCACACACACATCGGACTTATGCAGGTAATGACACCTCGGTGAGCTATTGGTTTTCCTCGGCCCTCTGTATGTTTTCTCTCTTCTCTTTCTCCCCTTACTCCCCAAGGCCTCTCTACCCCTCTCTCTTTCTTTTTTCCCCTGTGTTGTCAGACACAGATTTATTCTGCCTGTGATGCGTGTAGAGCAGAGGAGTGTGAGCGAGCGAGCAGGCAGGCAGGGAGGGTCAGCCGCAGAAAGGTGTGTGTGCATGTGTGTACAATAAGAGATAAGATCATGGCTCCCCGGGGGCTTGTTTGGCCCTGTACCCGATCCATCAAACGCCCGCTCCAAGTGCCAAGGTCAACTCTAATGAGCATTTTCTGGGGTCTTATTCTCAACACTGAGCGCCCTCCTTTCCTCCTCCTTCCCCTCCTCCACCAGTACTCTCTCAATGCACACAAACACGGACGCTATCCAAACACACCTTGGACATTCCTGCTTAGCTGCAGGATGGATGGTTGTGTGACAGGAAATACAAGACGCTTGCATGCATCCCATCAGACATATCTGCAGGAGAGCAGGTGCACGAGACGGTAGGGGGGTGCAAGGTGAATGATCCGTGTCAGGTAAGGACTGTGGCAGGTGGGAGGACTGTCAATACTTTTCAAGACCTGATCAAAAAATGTGTCAAAGCGTCAATTGCCGATTGATGGGACCAGATGACAAATCCCAATACTGTTTATTATGTTGAACCAGTCTGACTTAGGCTTTTGGTGTAAGGCAGTGGTCTTAAACTGCATTCCTCAAGGGTCGATGTCCTGCAACTTCTAACTGTCTCTCCGCTTCAACACACCTGGCTCCAATATTGGTCCAGCTCTGTAGAGCTTGACTGAGTGATGCAGTTCAGTCATTTAATTCAAGTGTGTAGGGTTAGGGTTAGGGCAAGGTTCATTTTTTAAAGAACAAAAGCAATGAAGACCAATCCGGTGCTATCCATTCATCCATCCATCTTCTGTTAAGTCCAGGGTCGGGATGCAGAGGCAGCAGAGAGGCCCAGACTTCCCTCTCCCAGCCACTTGCCCCTGCTCCTCTGAGGGAATCCCAAAGTGTTCCCAGGCCAGCCAAGAAACATAGTCCTTCCTGGGTCTTCTTCTGGGTCTCCTACTGGTGGGATGTGCCACTAATACCTCACTAAAAAGGAATCCCAACCAGATACCTGAGCCACCTCAACCGGCTCCTCTATAGAGTGTCGTCATGACAGACAGGACCATCCCTCTTGTCGCTGCGGATGCTATGTTCATCTGCTGGGAATCTGCCCCAACGTGAAAAGTAACTCCCCCATTAACTTAAAGTGTAACTAATCCTCCTGTGAAAGCATAACCTCACCATTCGCAAATACTGAAAAATTCAACCAAAGTGGGTGGAGCCAAGAAAATCAATCAGTAGTGAGATGGTTTTAGCTGAAATATCACTGAACATATTTGCACAGAAATTTCTAAATTTTCACAGAATCATAAAGCTAGTTCCCTAAACTGCTTATTTGTTGAATTTATCAGCAGGAAAGTTTATTTGGGGGTTGCTTTCACTTTAATAACTAGTTATCCTGGTAAATATCAGCCACTAGTTTTATGTTTTGCTTCGTCCAGAGGCTCTGGACTCTTCACTATTGAGAAGTGATTGTTTGCTGGACTCTTAAAGTTTTCAATTTTACTTAATTTCTAGGAAAGCCAATGGCCAGACTAGTCATGGTCCAAGAAGTCTTAGCAATTGGTCTTTTAATTAACTGTGGATGTATTTTCACCCAATCTTCTTTGCTGAAGATTTTTAGTTCAGCTACACTGGGAAGCATTTCAATCTGTATCTCAGTCAAAATGACCAGACTTTAACTAGGCATCTCCAAAATCTCCATGCTTTTCCTTAAGTATTTAGAGGTGTGCTTGCTTTTGTGCTTTGTACCATTGTCCATTCTTGCCCAGTCCTTTTCCTTTAGCAGTGTTTGAGTTGTTGATCTTTTGTAATCTCCTGGTAGAGTCACCATTGTGTTTTTAGAGTAATTCAGGTAGGTCGGCCATTGTTGAGAACATTACATTGCATCTTCTTTTCTTGATTTGGCGAAGTTCTTTTGTAACTTTGCTTCTGAGTTTTTCAGTTTAAGAGATTTTTTTAATTCCACAAACCTGCCAGTGCTGAAATTGAACTTATTTATTCAATTTGTAGTTATTTTTCACAGAACTAGGTGGGTTTGGATAGTCCCCCTCCTCCTCAAAATAGATCTAATTGTCATTTAAAATTTTCTTGTTGGCCCAAAAGATGTGTGGATCTCAAACAGAAGAAATCTCTAAGGTGGCAAATATTTTTTCACAGCACTTAATAACGACTTCCACTGCATGTTTTCCATAATTTGGTAATAAAAATATGCCTCAGCGGCAAGGACCGTAGGTGGGCTTTTAAAAGGAAACCGTCCCACATCATCACCTCATCACGTGCTGATCTGCCAAAAGTAGTTAAGGTCTGAAGGCTCGTGCAAGTGTGGGTGTGCACTGGAGCATGTGGAGCATACTAATGAAGCAATAAAAGTCACGGCGGGAGGGGTGAGGGGCATGTTGGGGAAGGGGAGGGAGGAATCGGGAGCCTCTGACAGGAGGTGTGATAATTGAGATGTTGTGACCTCACATATTACCTGCATATTGGCCAAATTAGGGAGTTCAGGGCCAGGAAGGGAGGCTGAGGGTTCCCATGAGCCACCTTGACTCAGTGTTTTTGGGACAAAAGTAGAACACGGTGTGACATATTCCTTCAGAAACTCCA
Organism: Poecilia mexicana; assembly: GCF_051168715.1. Lineage (NCBI taxonomy): Eukaryota > Metazoa > Chordata > Actinopteri > Cyprinodontiformes > Poeciliidae > Poecilia > Poecilia mexicana. The sequence continues at coordinate 21,002,187 of NW_028263381.1, forward strand.
ATCTGTTGAAGCGGTTCTGAAGCTTTTTAGATGTAAAAACACATCTTACCAAGTAATTGTGTCTAATTTTTAGTGCCAATAACTTGGTACACTTGAATGAATTTAAATGTGACTTTTCAGCAAGATATCGAAGCTTTTTTTACATCAATAATTCCTTAGTATTGATTTAAAAAGTACTTGTTCCATTGATAGATTATTTAACTTATAACAAGACATTTTCCCATGTTATTAGTGAAAAAACCTAATACATTTTATCAATATTTAGGAATTATTTACTCAGATCAAGCTCTTACGTATTGCTATACAGACATAGTTTTGTATTATTTCAAATGTATTAAGTTATTTGTATTAGAAACTACATCAAAATTAATTGGTAAGATTTGGTGTTTCTGCTGTGCATCATGTTAAATATTCATAAGTGGAGACATTAGACCAACAGCAGCAACAATCACCATGTTTTATAAAATGGAGTTAATTACTAACTTGAAGAGAAATAAATTAAAGTTACCAAGAGATTTTGTATGACTGCAAAGCCTTTTGATTGATGAATAGTTTATTATGGGTTTCTTTCTTTGCTTTGTTTTATCAGTTTGTTATCCTTTTACACCTTCCTGAATATAAAAACCTGTAAAACTGAGAATCTCCAGACATGTTTGGTTTGAGACAGTGAAACATTTTCTTAAACATTTTTTGAAGGCGCATATAGTCGCCGTTTTTGATAAGGGCAGCAGCCCAGGACGGCATCAGAAAGGGGGCAGAAAATAAAATATATGTTGTCTAACAGTTCTCGTCTAAACAAGTGTGGTTCTACTTGTATAAATGGAACGCTTCCCTTGTTTCTATTGAGTTACATGCTTTCTGCTCCACAAAAACTTTTGAATTTGAATATAATTTCTTGCTTTTCAATTGGTTGGAGTGCGGCAAAAAGAGGTGCTTGCCCAGGGAACTATCCTTCTATTCCAGATCAAACATGGAGAAGTAGCATTCAGCCTTTATGCACCACAAATCTGGAACAAACTTCCATAAAACTACAAAACAGCTGAAACACTGAATTCTGTTCAATCTGGACTGACAACCCACCTGTTTAAATAAAACACTAACCAATATTTTGGTGTGTAACAAAATGTAATGCTTGCTGGTTTACTTTGTGGTGTCTTTTATGACTCTGTATTTTTATGACATAACACATTTGAACTGCCTTATTGCTGAAATGTGCTACACAAATAAATTTGATTGATATTTCAGGTTCACAAAGTTAGGCATAGTGATTAAATTTTTCTTTTATGACATTAAACGTGATAAGTTGCAGCCCCAAAATAGAGTCAAAGTGTCTGCTTTCAGACTTATTTTTACAGTTTCTGCTATATCTCATGGAGCACTGCTTTATTAACTACCAAAACATATTTTACCTGCGTCTCCTAAGAGACACATGTGATGTGGTTCATAAAAGCCTCTCCACTTTCCCACCTGAAGTACTAAGGTGGGATAATAAGGCCAAGGTTCCAGCCCACCTGTGTGCCCCCAACAGGGGGAGAGTTTAGGGGCAAACCTAGACCCTCTGCCCCTCTGCTGCAGGTACAGGAGGTGGAGATGCCTCCTCTGTGTCCACCAGCTCGTGAGTCTCCCTGTGGCAGCTGCAGGGGACCGGCTACCCGATACGAGCTCCGTAACACACCATCACTCAGGAGGAGCATTCCTGACAGATTAACATTGAACTTTGAACTGTGACATCACTGCATGGGGAGAAACGCCGCACACTTCCAACAGGATTTCAGAAGTAACTGAAATCTAACTGGACAAAGACATCTGACTGAAGGGAGAAATACCAGAAATGTTGATCTTGGACTTTGGTCTGGACTTTGAATAGGCCAATTTAGTGAATTAATATGCTAAACCGTAAAGTTGTTGCTCTTCCGTTTAGGATTGTTATTTCTTTTATTATCCCGGCTGCCACGACTGGTTCCATTAGCCATCTTCTGTATAGGGGTGTTCAAAGTGTGGCCCGGGGCCATTTGAGGCCCTCAAAGGAATTTTGAGCGGCCCTCAATCGCAATATTTATGACAGAGCATTATGGCCATACTAAGACAAGAAAAATATAGAATTATGAGAATAAAGTCACAATACTATGACTTTATTCTCGTAATACAACTTTATTATTTCAACTTTATTCTCATATTATTTTTGATTTTATTCTCATACAACTTTTTTCTCATAATATTATAACTTTATTCTTGAAGTATTATGACTTTATTCTCATATTACTGCAATCATATTCTCTTATTATTTCAACATTATTCTCATATGACTTTATACTTGTAACTTTATGACTATTCTCATGATTTAATTTTTTCTTAGCATGGCCTTAGTACAGCGTCCCACAATACAAAAATGACACAAATTTGATTTTCCAACCCAATGTTTGAGGTTGATGCAAAAAAAGTAAAAAAAAATATAGAGATGAATTCAACTTCTTAAAAAATGGAAAATATGACACAAAGCACTCGTCTTTTGCCAACCATGTCTTCTGCTTTTACTTCTAATTTATAGTAAATAGTGACTTTTATTCAAGAGCAGACATCAGTAGAAAGCTCAGCTAAATACGTCTCTTTTTTTCTAAAGAAACAGAAAAAAAAATCTAAAGACATTACAAATAAATGTTAGTTTTGAAACATTTCTGGCAGGGTTTTTTTGTTGTGTCCCTTTTAAACAAGGCAAAGTTGTGAGATTTTATGTTTCAGATCTACATTGATTTGCAGCTCCTTTCCTACAGAAATCAGGATTAATTTGACTAAAATAGTTCAGATAAAAAAGGAAACATTTTCCAGTAGAAAAAACATTAATTCTGAAGTTAAAAAAATTGACATTTTCTGTCCCTTTACTACTTTCAGACTTAACATTTTGGTCTGCATGGCAAAGTCAACAGGTTGTTGCTAGGTAACCGAAGTTGGGTGGAACTTAGAACTGCTTGTTAACCAGCAGGTTGTTGCTAGGCAACCAAAGTATGCATGAATTAGTTGATTCCACCAACTTAGCTTAGCTAACTAAAGTTTTTCCTCTGCCCACATCTCCACATAAAGCATTTATCCTCAAATTAAATAAAATGTTCTTAATGCGGTATTTTATTTACAGGTATTGTAATTTATATTTTTTTTAAACTTTTAATAAACATGCCTGCTTTGTTATATTTTGCATTTAAACCAGTGTTGTGCTGCTGGACTTGTCTTACTGACTTGAGATGATGTAAACTGAGATACTAATACCAACTTCACTTAACAAATGCAGCACAGGCAAAAATAAATAAACAAACACAAAAACAATTCTCTGAAATGCATCATGGTAAGTTTTAGACAGGGTGTCACAAAGAAGGACAATTTGTGTCTGTCACCAAGAATGCAATTATACGTTCTTCATGGCCATTTCCCTATTGGTAACAAGAGACTGGGATAAAAATGCACAGACGTACTCCAACGTATACGGACTAAACGTTTTGTCAATTACCGTTCCATAGGAGCCTCATTAGTCACTGCAAACCCAAAGGAAAAGTGGTCAACGGCGATGCATCGACCACTTAGCTCCTTATTTTCAAGCATTCTTCCAGGTTTTCAAACCCAAGTTTCTTGACCGGGAGTGTGTTCTCAGTCTTCCGCTTCACCTATCAGTACCTTTCTGCACGATAAGTGGTGATTTAATCCGAGCTGCCGACTCAGGAGTATGTCACTTTCGGTTTTGGAGCAGATTTAACTCCTCAAATGCTGGAAATGGAGCCAGCGTTGGACATCATGCGCTGGTTTTCCATGCTATCGTAAAATGTTGAACTTCATTCATAACAAGGAACAGGAACGAATAGAGAAAAATGAGACACAAGTCTGACACCGTAATACAACGCTTGTCTTATTTCCCCTTTCTTGTGGTTTCACCTGCCGTTTCAGTTGCCCATTAGGATGATTTCTACCCTTGTTTATGTCCAGCGGTGGGAAAGCCAGCATGCAGAAGCAAGAGTTTAAATATAAATAGCTAGAAGCCCCTGTGGTATTCTAGTCTTCCAACACTGACATAAATGGCAGCATATATGGATGTGCTATATATATGCTCAGGCAGCTTGGCAGCAGATGATAAAGACAGATGGAAAACCATATATGAAAACAATGACTGTAACTGTCAGAGCTATATAACTGTCAGTAGTACTCCCAGTTAGTTGTTGAACAGGACGAATGAAACGCATGTGCCTGTTCTGTTCAGCATAAACACACAAATAAAAAACTCCTGAGCTGATGTCTCAGTTGTCCTTCCTGCCATCTTTACATTATTACTGTTTTCTCAGATTACAGAGAAATAAACAAGATTTAAAAGCTGAGAATTGGATTTTTTCAATTACTGGAAAAGAATAAAGATTTAATGCAGGGACTCAAAAGTACCCAACCTAAAAATCAAGCAAATAAAGTAGCCCAATTTATTTATTTATAAATGGATATTTATTGCAGCTCCAAAGCTTCAAATGGGATTTTATGACAATGTATTAGGGCCATTGTACATAGAAATAAAAAAATAAAAAAGATGGCGTGCGTTTCCACCAAAAACTTCAGAAATTGTATTACATTTGTAATACAATTTCTGTTTCAAAAGTCTAAAATTTTTGAGTTTTTAGTCAGAAATTTACTCCTTTTATTCCTTGAGCCATTGTAGATTTTGCATGTTTCTGTTTCTTTTGGTCCTCGTTGAATAACTTTATTTGCAGTTATAATAACAGAATTTTGGTCACCTTCTTTCAAAAACACTTGCTATATTTAGGCAAGTTTTATAAAAATAAATAAATAAATAAATAAATAAATGCTGATCTGGGCGCAGCAAATCTGGATTATCAGGAAAGTTATAAAAAGACAAATACTTTTAAAGAAAATTATGCTGGTAATAATTTTACCCTAATTACAGATTAAAACTCTTCATCTGCATCTATGGGACAAATTTGTATCATTTCTTTTATTGAACTTGGGGGTCACACAAAATCAGTCCAAGGGCAGCAAATGGTCCCCAGGCCTCAGTTTGGACACCCATTTCTTTCCTTTGCTTTACCAAGTTGTTTTTGGCAGAAATAGCCATGAGCTCTACTTGTTCAAATTGAGCTAATTTGTGTATAGATTGGAAGTAGCACAACTAGGCTGTAGACGTTATTATTTACTAAAGCTGAAAATAGCTAGCTTAGCATTTTCCACGTGGTCACTGTTGGACCTTCTCCAACGCAGGTTTTGATTCAGTCTTACTAAGCAAACTAACTTATAAAGAATATGAACATTAATCTTCTTACCTTGTAAAAAATGTTCGCGGCCAAACCGCGATTACACCGAGGGCTGCTGTTCCTTAGGACTGACGTCTCATCTCCGTCCTCTTTTTTCATCAAAAGGTTAACGACAAAATAACACTTTTTGGTTTGCATCCCTATCTGTTGGTCGACCGTGCAGTGAAATCAACTAAATAAAAGCAGTATTAGGCTACCAACTGTCTGTCTTTTGACAAAGTGTACCGGAGTTAACGCTTAATATGTTGTTTTGACGTCCGCCACGGCGGAGTGCGTCGCTTCCTGAAGAGCATGACGTCACGCGCAAAGGTAACGGCTTTCTAACATTAGCATCTGTAATGTGAGCAAGCGCTAGCTTTAGCCGAGGTATAATGAAGTTATTTTCCTTTACGGTTTACGACCAACTCCATTCACACAATCTGAAAGTCTAGTGACGAAGCAGATTGATAAATAGCTATTAATTGGAATTGGCCAACAGTTTAGGCTTCTGATATATGCAAATGTTTAGCATAGCAAAAAAAAAGCTAACTGTAGAACAAGCGTTTGCAAGCCAAAATTATTGGGTCAAAAGTACTAGCGGGTCAAGAAAAAAATAACTAAATTAAGTGAATAAAGTACTATGTTTTTTATTGGGGGGTATAGGAAATAGGTTGTATTTGTTGTATTTGTTCTGACAAGACCGAGCCAAGGAACCAAGAATCTGATCTGGATTTGTAGTCTGAAGTTTTTGACCAAATAATAGAACTTGAGTTTTGCTTTCATTGAGGTGAAGAAAGTTTTTTTCCATCCATAATTTAACTTCAGCTAAACAGTTTGTCAACAGCTGAAGAGAACCATTTGTACCATTTTGCATTTTAAGGGGCAAATAAATCTGGATGTCATCTGCAAAGCAATGAAATATTAAATTTTGGAAGATCTTACCAAGAGGTAGTAAATACATTGCACATTGAAACATTGCTTCAAATAAACAATATTATTGCTTATTTGAAGCAATAACGTTGTCAAGAGCTGAAAACAAAATCATACAAAGTAATAATGACTTTGATGACCCATTCATCCCAGTTCTTAATATTCAAAATGCATTTTTAAGCTAAGTTTTATGGACGTTTAGTTTGGGAATTCACAGAATTTCAACACATTGATATTTGCTTGGAAAGCAGGTAAGTAACAATTCAGTTAATAACTAAAACATTTAAAGTTCAGCTAACTCCACTGCTTTTTCCTGATGGACTTCACAGTTTGGGGATTTTGGGTCAAAAGTGAGTGAAAGTTGGCCGTGGATGAAGAGGCTGGCGTTCCTCATGAGGGCCGTTTATGATGGATGCTCCTGGCTGCGCGTCCTCTGCCTCCCCACACCCCTCTCCATTGGCACCACACTCACCTCTCCAACCTCTTGCCACCATCCCTCCATCCCCTCTTATCCTCTGACCAGATGTGTTCATTGAACTCTGTCAAAAATAATAAAACGCTAGCTGCAAGGGCCATGTGTGCCGAGCCGACAGCTCAGGGCAGCGAGGCCGTAACACAGTTAGTTTATTCCCAGGTCTTTGCTTTTTTGTAAATTCATAAAATAAAAGAACAATTCAAAGATTAGTACTCTGTAACTTTAGTGTAAGAACTCAATTAGTTGGAAAGAAAAGTCAATCTATGACCGATAATATGCACGACACTGCAAAAACACAAAATTTTACAAAGTATTTTTGATTTAGTTTCTACTGTAAATATCTTAGTACACCTGAAATAAGATGAAACTGACTTACAAGTGACGTTTTATCAAGATAAAGGAGCAGAGTTCAGGGTTTCCCCCAGTGTATTATAAGCCTGGCGGGCCACCAGGCTTTACTTGAGCCCCCACCAGGCTAAGAATTGCTTATTTATTTAAGTCTTTTTAAATGTTTGCATATTTTAAGACTTTGTAGTTGGTGTTCAGGTATTAATCTTTTAATAACATATAATTATCAAGTGATATTTTCAAATTTCCTGTCAACTTTAACCATTTTTAACTCAAAAACACGGCAGTGGGCTGGATGAATGACTGCACTGGCATCCAACCACCAGGCTTAGCAAGTTTTCTGGGGGAAACCTTGGAGTTGAGTAGCAACTAGCTACATGTACCTCAGTAAATTAGGTACATGTAGCTATGTTTACTATTCTGTACTTTGAGTAATTTTATTATGAAGTATTTCTACTCTTACTTGAGTCAAATTTATGGATTTTATCCCCACTGAATGAAAAACAAACACGTTTTAACTGAAAACTCACCATAAACAGACACACAGCTGCAGGTTTTGTTAACGTTTCTGAAGTTTTTTATTGAAAGAAACTGATTTGGAAAAATTTATTTTGTCTGATTTTGCTTTGTGTTACTTATATGAATTATTATCATTTTGGTTGTTAAAATACCAAAATTCCCACTAACTCTATATTTTGGTCAGTCTGATGATGTGATTTCTAAATATTAAATGATTGATAATTGGATCAGTTACTATGTAGTTGAGTAACTTTTTACCAAATACTTTGTTCCTCTTATCTGAGTAATTTCTACTTTTTACTTTTAATACAAGCTTGTTTTAAGTTTATACTTAATATTGATGAGAAAGTTCTAGCTCTACTGTCAGATTATGACTCTCATAAGTGAAATTATCACTGGAATGGAACGTTTTCATCAATATTAAGGAATTATTGACTTAAAACAAGCTGAAATGTTACTTATAAGTTAGTTTTGACTCATTTAAACTATAAAATTGACAAAAATATTTGGGAAGATTTTGTGTTTTTGCAGTGTATTTTTTCAATATCTCCCATAAAAAATACAAATATCCTAGCACACTTGAAAAGAGACAAAGCTAACTTATAAGTAGCTTTTCATAATACACTGAAGCTTGTTTTTAGTTGAAACTGTTTAAGGTTTTGTGTTTTTGCAGTGAACTGCAAATCCGAGTTAATCTGCTGTTTCTGAAATAAAATTCCCAATCATGTCTGGAAAAGTTTCTAATGGTTTCCACTCCAATTTTTAATCTACAGCTGACAGGCGAGCTCAGGAAATGTCCAACTCTGCTAAAATATGGAGCCCGACGCGGTTCCAGATGATGAAGAGGAGGAGGAAGGAGGCCTTCAAGGAGAAGGTGGGTCTGTGTTTTCTGTGATGCGGCTGCTCACCGAGGCCTCCCGGGACAGAATCAAACCCTGCCTCGCTTCAGTCCCTCTTAGCAGGGTGACCAGTCGGCCTCCGGGGAGCCGCCAGATGAGAGCCGGCACGCCGAGTGATGGCAAAGATGGCGGCATGCCGTCCACGCTGATGGCTGGACTGATGATTTCCTTCACGAACACAGACACGAACGCCTCCCCCCCTACCCTCCCCGTGGCCCCGGCCCTGCAGGCAACACACACTCCCTCCGCCACACACACACATCGTGGTTAGGCCTCCAATTAAATCAAAAGTGGTTTGTTTTTATTGGTCTTTTGCGCTGACAAGTGGGCTATCATTCTGACGGCTCTACCTGTCAGCGAGCAGCTGAAAATCCTCCGTTGACAATGCCCAATGCTTCCAATTAGAGGAGAATCAGACTCCTGGCGCGCTAGCCATCCTTCCTCCCTCCTCTTCCTCTCCCTCCCTCTTTTCTTCTGCTCTCACTCCACCTCCCCTCCCATCCGCTCCTTCCTCTCTCCAGGAGAAGGGGGTCTGTCTCCGCTGCAAATTACCGACACAAAACGAAGGTGGTGGCGGCGCTGGCGCAGGGAGCTGCCGGTCCAGGGGCCCTGTCAGCATTAATGAGACGATGAAGGTTTATTTTGCCCGCATGCATGTGCTAAATTCTTTCTTGTGTGACAGCTGACTGGGAAATGTGAGTGTTAACCTTATAAAAGATTCAGCGGGTTCTCATTATTTTCTGTCAACTCCAGTACCTGATGGCGTTAAGGTGCATCATTTGCATCCCTGACTGGTCCGAGCTGCGGCACCAGCTCCACAATCCTATCCCGCCATGTTTTTCAATGCTGTTTGTTTGTTGTGAGGAGTCATCTTTTCTTTTTTGTGTTTTTTTTTCTTACACGAAAGACACGCTTTTTCTCCATGCAAAAACGATAGAGATGCCAAAGTTTATTCAAAGGCGACACAGATTTTTACAAAACATACCCAGATACGCGTTTAACACGTCTGCTCGGTGACGCAAGTAAATAAAAATGTAGCTTTGTGTGTTTTTTTTTTTCTTTACCCAACCACAAAGAAGGGAAGCTGAGGAGGCCCAGCAGGCGTTATTACAGGCCACTGATGCGACTGAGAAACGGGGATAAAGCGCAGGAATGTAGACAGATTATTGGCACTGACAGGTCAGTTATAGAGGCGCAACTTTGTACTTTCTGTTATAGATCACATCCTGAAAACACCCGCAAACAGCTGCTAAATATAGAAAAGGCTGACTAGAAATAATTTTTACCCCACTTCTGGCGCCCCCTGTAGCGCAGCGCCCTTATGCGTAACAGTTCATATTGTTTTTTTTTTTTGTTTTTTTTTGCACCACTGGTCAGTAAAATGATGAAACATGCTCCTTGTTCTAGTTTATAAGATTTTCTCACGTTGAAACGGAATCAAAATCTTAACGATATTTAAAATTTTAGATTAAATTGTGGAATTTTGTGGAGTTTGTTTCCACATTTTGTCAATTTACAACTACAAACTTTAACTCAAGCTTAGTTTGTTTGACAGCATGGTATTTTTGAATATATATATATATTTTTTTTAATGTTTGCTTTTAATTTGATCTAGATCTGTACTTTGACTAGGCCATAATGATTCATCTGTAGCTTTGGATGTATGTTTAGGGCCTTTTGCCCCTCTGAAAGGAAAATATTTTGACAGGTTTTCCTTCAAAATCTCTGCTAAAAACAAACCCACAGTATGATTGTGCCACCACCATGTTTCATGGTAGAAATGGTAATTAATGGTGTTTTTTCACAGTCATGTAGGACAAATTGTCAAATTTTGGCCTCCTTTGACCGTCTTCCACATGCTTGTCATGTCCACCGCTCCATTTTGTTCAATACTTTATTTTTCACAAAACCAAACAAATAAATAAACAATATTTAAATTCCTGTTATGTTTATGGCAGAGACAACTTTAGATTTATTTCACCAATTGCTTTCCATAAACGGCAGATTTGTGGAGTGAAAAACTAAAAGTTTTGATGTTGACAGATTCTTTCTGGCCTCTTTTTCATTTTCTGATCAAAAAATTATTTCTTGTCTACAGTTAGTTTTGTTGGATGCCTCTGTTTTTGCACGTTTACAGCTTGCCATACTCAGATCCTCCCATTTAACATACTGGAGTAAAATGGGCTGAACACAAATTCACAGTGTTCTTTTTATTTTTTTACATTTTAAAACAATTTTTTAATATAATCCATGTAAAACACATTGAGGTTTGAGGTTGTAATGTGAGAAAATGTGTAAAAACTCCAAGTTGAGTGAATATTTACAGTATGAAACTGAAACTGGGAACCAATTTGTCCCAAAACGAGTCGAAGGTTCAGTTGATGTGCAGCAGCTTGGAGGGACTGCTGTCCACTCATTCCCTGAAAGTATCCCAGTTTCCTGTCTTTAACGCGGATCAATAACAATGTGTGTGTGTGTGTGTGTGTGTGTGGTGCTGAGTGTGAACTGGCTCCCACACTCTGAAAACACTTCCTGGAAGAAGAAGAAATAAATAAATAAGTAAAAATTGGGCTTCACTTGACAAGAGGGACACTTGTTTAAAAGCAGCAGCAGTATGAGCCAAATCATTACACACAAACAAAACTCACACACATCCGCCCCCTCACACACTGCTACAGGTTTGGCTGCCTGGCTGCTACTACAAATAAATCCACAATCCAGGGGATTTGTAAAGTTTTCCACAAGCATATAATTTTAAATTGATTTTCAAACAACACATTTTGTTCACACAGGATCTAAAAATATACAAATTACAATGGTTTTATTTTGATTACGGTGTTTAATTTTTTTATTTTCTGAATTTTTTTCTTGGTTTTGAGTTTTAAAACCAGAATTACAAACTAAAGCAAAATTTTAAATAAAATCATATTTATGTACTTATGAATAAAAGTGTGAAATTTGCTTTTATCTTTTTCTATTTCTGGAAAAATATGGAAAAAATAAATAAAGTTCATAAACGTGTTTGTGTTTCCAACGTATATTATATTGGATTGTCTGATTCATGCATGACAGATAAACCAAACTTGTACTTCCTACAGTTAATTTTTAATTTTTAAGAACATTGGTTGATTATCCCAATATTATTGTAAATAAAATGTTTCCTTAGACGTAAGAGAGACACAAATAATTAATATTTGTTGTTTTCTTTGTGTTTAATGATGGGATAACAAGAGGAAAAATATTTTCTCGACATAATCAGATAAAAACAAGACAACAAAACTGTAATCATAACAAATAAACTCATATTATCTCTACATTATGACATATATGAATAATTTCAGGAACAATTGAACTAAAGATTATATTTCAAGCAAACTAAAGAGTTTAATTGTTACCACAAAACATGAGATTGTGACTGAAATCAATCTAAATTAGACAATAAGCTAAATATGAGATCACACTATGATGAAATATTAATTAGCATTACTGCACTGACATACTGTAATCTCAAAATAATGAGATTTTATTACAAAATGAAGAGATAATGGAACTGAAATCAAACAAGAAGAACGTATCAGACATCATTTCAAAATGCTGCTATAAAAAAACGTTCATTTTATCTCAAAATAATGAAATAATAACATTTGTTTTCACAATGAAATGAGTTGCAAATAAGCAAAATCAAGTGTTAGATATCAAAACATTGACACAATGAACTGAAATAATAAACTGTTGTTATGACTGAAATGTTTGTAACAAAGTGTGGTAAGATATCAAATGGTTTATATCACTGCACAGGCTTCAGGTCTCTGTGTCCCAACATTATATAGTTAAAAATAACTTTAATATTCATTATCTCAACATAATGATGAACAAAAGCCTTAAGATTTTTATCATTTTGTCAATTATAATGTAATGAAACATAGAGCTAGCTTCAGATCCTGTTATACTAATATAATGAAATAACATAATGAACCTTCATTTTTAACTTCTAACTCACATTATGTTATAATGCAACAGTTTACGTGACAAAATCAGCTTCAAGTAATATTTATGTCGAGATAATGAGATGAAGAAAATGCTTTTATTATGAAACAAAATGAGATCATTTGATTTTTTTAGCCCAGAAACATGTTTGAAATCTTATTTTCTCAAGATAATGACAAAGTTACAGTTTAATAAAGACAAAACATGATTGTGGTTCTGCTGTAAGACAATAGAGCTGCTTTCAGTTATCTCAAAATAATAAAACACTGAATAAAAACCATCTAGTGATGCTACTTGAGATTTTATCTCAAGATAAAACTCAACAAAACAGAATTATGAAACGATTAAACCGTGTTTTTAACAACCTTGAGAATATTTTTACT